>NC_064626.1:365512965-370512965 GCF_023864275.1 Schistocerca cancellata
AAGTAATGAGAAGCAGCAGAAATGAGAACTGCGAGAAACTTAACAGCAGGATTGATGGTCACGAATAGATGAAGTGAACGAATACTACTACCTATGCAGCAAAATACACAATGATGGACAGAGCAAGGTGGACATCAAAAGCAGACTAGCATTCTCAAAAATGGCGTTCCTAATCAAGAGATGTGTACTAGTATCAAACACAGACCTTAATTTGAGGAAGACACTTCTGAGAATGTACGTTTGGAACACACCACTGTATGTTAGTAAACATAGACACTGGGAAACCCTGGATAGAAGAGAATTGAACCATTTGAGATGGGGTGCTACAGACGAATACTGAATATTAGGTGGAACGATAAGGTAAGGGTAAGGAAAGAGGATGTTCTGCACAGAATCGGAGAAGAAAGGACACCGGAAATGAGAAGGGGTAGGATCGTAGGATATCTGTTAAGCAATCAGTGAATGGCTTCCGTAGTACTAGAGGGACATGTAGAGGAAGACGGAGATTCGGATTCATGCAGCACATAATTGAGAACATAGGTTGCACAATAAATAAAAAAAATAAATAAATAAAAAATGCGCTCACCATCAAGTACGTCTCCCTCCATTTCTTCATCCTCTGATGGCTGAAAGAACTACTCTGGTAACAACAAGTTACACCGCTGCACGTTATTTATTTGCAATTATGTATCAGCTGACTGAAAATGCTGCAACAAGGTTACTTACCTCCACTGAACTCTACAGTGTCTGCTGCAGTGATTGTCTCAGTAACCTCATCGGTTACACCCGTCCACACAAAAGTGTGGCTGGCGGTCTTCTTGAGACCACTGCCCGGTCAGGACATATAAAGGTGCAGGAGATCTTTTCGACTACAGTCAATCCTGCAAAAGATAAAAAAAAATGGTTCAAATGGCTCTGAGCACTATGGGACTTAACTTCTGAAATCATCAGTCCCCTAGAATTTAGAACTACTTAAACCTAACTAACCTAAGGACATCACACACATCCATGCCCAAGGCAGGATTCGAAACTGCGACCGTAGCGGTAGCGCTGTTCCAGACTGTAGCGCCTAGAACCGCTCGGCCGCTCCGACCGACCACAAAAGATAATATCAGAATAAACAAAGTAAAGGCAACAAAAAATTTGGTCATCGTGGATGTCGCCACGGAAGAAGATAGAAACAAAGTTCTAAATAATTAAAAACTAAACAAAGCAGTAAAGTGTGAGCCGCCTAAGAAGCGGAACCCTTTGGTGATTTTATATGAAGTACCAGTTGCATTACGAGAAAACCATGTATACGAGAGAATATGCCAACAAAATTTGGACGACATGAACATAGAAACGTTTAAAAACGAGTTGAAGTTGCGTTTCAGAATTGGGGCTTGGGAACGGGATGTTGTACATCATGTTGCTGACGTGTCTGGGGAAAATGTGGCGCAGAATTACCACTATGGGCAAAACCTATATGGACTTCCATGCAATAAGTGCGAGGAATTGCCTGGTAGTTCCGCAATGCCACAATTGTGGCGCTCTAGATCACATACACAAGCATTGCGAACGAAAGCCGGCTTGCTCCAGGTGTGGGGCCGAAGATTATTTCAGAAAAAATTGCGGCAGAATTAGGGTATGCATCCCCTGTACGCGAAGAGGCAAGAAAACCTGCAATACCACCGGAGGGAACTACCCTACCTACAGGATTTTAGAGCAGAGGCTTATCGCCAGAAATGATTATGGCTGAGGCTACACCTGGGCACAGGAAGCCTAAGGGGAAGTCCCCGAGAAAAAGGAGGAGGGATGCAATGAGGGCCAGTAGATATAGAAAATTTCTACAAAAACTCACTGTGTCTAAAAGTCAGAAAATGGCGATGAAGGACGTATCCATTCAAAATGCTCCCTCTCCTCTAAGCCGGGGACAAAGGTCGTCAGAAAATCGTGAACGACCAAGAGGACATCCTGTGGTAGGGAGTCGACTGATGATGAGGCAGAATGAAATAGGTTCAAGAGAGCGAGTGCAAGTTAATTTTGTGAGCAGGACAAGTGCGTCAATAGACCCACCTTCCCAGAGAGATTTGGGGATGGACCCTATTAGGGTATACCCAAATCTGGAACATGCCATGCAACTAGCACGCCTGGAGGAGCCGGCTGTCCTCACTACAGCTTTGAAGCATGTTGTGTGTGTCGACCAGGAGTATGGTAGAGACGTCACCTTCTCGGTAATGGAAAGGATACAGCGCAAGACAATGAATCTCCCCACTGACTTTGGGATGCTGCGAGACTTAGTTTAAAAGGTATTTGAAAGAAGAAAGGCGAAGAGCTCAACCTGGACGAGCTATATAACCAATCTGTCATAACAAATGGAAGGACAGCACATGATTGGAGAAAATATTCGTACGTATTTCCCATGATCGCCAAGTTAAATATAGGACAGATAAACGCGCACAACAGTAAATTAGTAATGCAGGAATTTCGAAGAGTGGTGGAGGAGAGGAGTCTGTACATGCTCCGTCTGCAGGAGCCGTATTTCCAAGCTGGGCACATCCCTTTTACAGCAGCAAATTGGCAAGTGATTCGATGTGATGTGGAGCCAAGAGTTGCAATTGTAGTAACAAATAGGGCGCTGAGAGTTACAGTCCTCTCACAGCTTTCCGTTGGCCACTGTAACGTCCTGGAACAGTCGCCTGTTGGAGGGTTATATCTCATCAACATGTACTTCCAGTGCGGCAGAGAAATTGATAACTTCTTCGATAAACTAGTTCAGGTGGCCACGGCGTTACAGGGTATAGATTTGTTGTGACAGTGGACATTAGTGCCAAGTCCCTCCTATGGCTCAGTGGCACTCGAGACGAAAGCAGAGAAAAAGCAGAGGAGGCAATCATGGCGCTGCAACTAATGGTCTCCAACAAACAAGGGAACCCACCACCTACAATGGTGGAGGGAGGCGAGGGTACAAATACTGACGCTACATTAGTAACGTCAAACATTGCAAACAAAGTAAAGGATTGGATTGTCTGGGATAAAATTACTACCAGCGACCATAACTTAATAACTTTCTCATTGAGTGATAGGGAGTGCCACTGGGACATGGGGTGAGAGATACAACTTAACTACAACAGGACTGATTGGGATCGCTTAGCAAGTGAGTGCGACGTACTGATATTGCCGGAGGGGGACGAAAATGTAGAGGAGTACGCCGAGGAGCTGGTGAAAGCAGTTACCAGGGCGGTGAAGGCAGCCGTACCAACCAGTAGCAGAGCTGTTGCGGATTCTCTATCACCATGGTCAGCCGAAATAAGGCATATGCGCCAGTCTGTAAGGAGGGTTAGGAGGTACTACCAGCGGAGTGTCATCTGGGAGGAGAAGCAACGTAGGGTGCATTTTTATCGAGAAGCGAAAGAACAATTTCAACAGGAGCTACGGGCAGGAGCTGGGAGAGATATGTACAAAGCCAATTGGCTATTGATCCATGGGACGTCCCATACAAGTGTGTATGGGAGCAAATAAGATCGCTGATGGTGTTGTCCACCATCAGGGATGGGGTTCGGATGACGGAAACTTGGCGGGAGACCGCTGAGGTCCTCCTCCAGGCCCTGTTGCCTGACGACAGAGAAGAGGATGACTCAAATGAGCAAAGACAAAGCAAGACGGAGAACCAACACACCATGGTCTATCCTTTCTCTGAAGATGGAGTCGCTGCCCAAATCAAAACCCTTAAGAAGGGCAAAGCTTCTGCCCTGGACGGCGTTGTAGTGGAAGAGGTGCAATTCCTCCCCCCCCCCCCCCAATCCAGTTGGTGGCGCCTCTCACTACGTTGCACAATGAGTGTTTAAGGCTCAGGAAGTTCCCCTCCATCTGTAAAAAAGCGAACGTTGTGATAATAAAACAGATCCAGATGAACCCGAAAGCAGCTAAGTTATATAGGCCCATCTGCTTCGTGGACCTGCTGGGGAAACTTTTTGAGAGGCTGCTAGCAGACAGACTGACAGCACACCGCGTGCTGTGCGGGATGTATCACAGACAGTTCGGCTTTCGGTCGGGGCGATCGCCGTCTGTGGAAATCGCCCTGGCGGCGGAGGTCTGTGGCTCAGCCCCGCACAAGTATATAGTCGGCATCACAGTGATCAGTGGCGCCTTTGACAACTTGTGGTGGCCTTCGCTCTTCTCCTGCTTGCGGCAGGAGTGTCCAGGGCCGCTATATGACTGTCTTAGGAGCTATTGTGAAGAAAGAGAGGTCTGGCTATCGCACCCTCGCGGGAAAATCAGTAAAAGAATAACACAGGGGTGTCCACAGGGCTCTGTCCTGGGGTCACTCTTTTGGGATGTCAATGTTGAACCTCTTCTGGACAGTTTGATGAGCAGTGAGGATGTACTAGAGGTCATAGCCTAGGGAGACGACCTCCTCCTGCTCGTTGGTGCTTGTAGCCACGAAGACTTAGAGCCAAAAGTGGAAAGGGCCATGTCCATCTTGACTGCATGGTACCATAGAGCGAAAATAACAACAGAACCTAGCAAGTCTACTTACTTATTATTAAAAGGACAACTTATTAGATATCTCACATTTAGAATAGATGGCTCACCAGTACTTTGGCGCTGCGAGACCCGATACTTGGGCGTAGTCCTTGATGAAAGGTGGAATTACGCAACACATATTGATACCGTAACACAGTGATCGCTTGAAACACTCAACAATTTAATTGGAGTCAGCCACAAACGTTTCCACCTGCCACCGGACCTAATAAAGCTATACCACAACAATATCTTAACTTCCATTGTAGGATGTGATTCTGGAGATTGGGCACACATGCTCACGAGGGTCATGCTGCCATGGCCATTAGAAGGGTGCAGCAAAATATGCTCCTGCGTTCGGCATCGGCATTGTTAGTATTAATGAGGCACTGCCCCTTGTTATAGAGATCAAACAGAAGGCAGCCTGGTATTGGATAAAGAAAGGAAAAAGAGAAAAAAATAGTTCAAACAAAGGGAGTTTACATAGAGGATAAAGCCAGAATCAAAAGAAGGGGGGAGGAATTATGGCGTGAGTAGTGGAATGGTGATGAAACAGGACGGAGAACTTACAAGTTGATGCCAAATATCAAGGAGTGTCTGCAGCTCAGGTACTTTAAACCAACTAGTGGACTGCTGCACTTTCTTACTGGACATGGGGAGTTCCCAGCATACCTATGCCAGTTTGGGAGTTGGCCCCAGGGCACTCCAGATCATGTGGTTGTCCCCTTTCCGATGACATTGCATCACAAAATTGGCAACAACTACCCAACCGCTACACCACCATGTTCTCAGATAAGTGGCCACATTTCACATTTTGAATGAACTATGAAATGAAATATCAAGCTAAGTCCTGCGAGAATTTTAAAGGAACAACCATAACTAGTATAAAACTCAAATTAGACTCCGTGCATCCGTCCTGTTCAGCCAGCTTCTGGACTTGGCCAGCCGCCTCACGGCTGAGATCTACCACATCGATCTTGACAAAGCACCGAACATGACAGTAGAAATTAGTTTAGATGCAGGTTAAAATTGGATAATTTTCTGGAATAGAACTGCAGCGAATCTAACATCTTGGGCCAGCCTGGTGCCAGGGGAATGCACGACCGACAATGTAGGTTTGTATATCATGCTGGCACACCTGTAACGCTGCAGGTAGTGTAGATTAGTTAAAGTACTGTACAATGTAGTATACAAATAAAAATAGAAGTCAATGAACTAACCTTGTAGGTAACTCAGTAAATCAAAGAAACATACAGAATTAAAAATAGAAGCAAAATCTAGAGAGGCTCATAGTGGAATAGTAACAGAAATATAAACACAACCTGTAGTAACAATCTATGTAGCTGCAGTAATTGTAATGTGAATGTAAACTTAGGACCCACTAATGTAGTTACGTAGTGGGTTAATCATGTATCAGTTGTTGTTTAAATAAAGAATTAAAAAAAAAAAAGTTGTGGATGAGCCTCACCTCTTCGTCAAACTGGGCTTGGACAAGGTGGAAGAATCACAATCACAGTCTTTCCGACTACATATGCATGTGGATGGAATTGATAATAATTGAGGAGAAAGAGGTGCTTACAGCAAATCCTAGGACTCATGTTAAGTTCAGTGACAGCTCAGATCACATACTCACTCGTGATGGCTGTTGACGAGAGAGAGAGCCATGGATGGTCAGTTGGTGTGGTAGCTCGAATACAACCCTATTGGACGAGCTGCTCTAGATTGGACGAACTGCGGGTAGGGATGTCTGATCTGATAGAGTATGTCCGAAATGATAAGTTATGTCATGTAGCTCTACAACAGACCTTATTCATCAAACCTGAAGTGATAATGCTAACAGACAACACATAGCTGAATTTCACGAAATGAAAAGCGTACGATTGGGATGCCTACATGTAAAATGAGACTCTGCAGTTAGTGGTTACTGCAATCCCACCTACTTATCTTGGCGTTATAACTACTTGTAGTTGACTATTGCTTCATAACCAATTAATTCGCTCGATCAGAATGGCTGTAATTTACAGAAGCGTTGAGAATAGTGTTGATAAACAGCGGAAATCGCATAGTTCACCAGCGATGTAGTCTGCTTACTTATAGACCTCTGCAATGCACTGTTTCTACAGTGAATTTCATTTACTGCTGAAAATATGCATATAAGCAGAGGTATCTGAGTCGCTTACAAAAATATGTATGTAAGTGGAAGGTTTGAGTCGCTTACAGACTACATATGCATCTTATGTACGAGCACGTGGGTTGTGTGTATGTGTGTGTGCGTGTGTGTGTGTGTGTGTGTGTGTGTGTGTGTGGTGGTTCGCGGCTGCAGTCCATTTTTAAGAGTGCCCACAAAGACATGCCCTCAGGATTCAGTCAAGTGTAGGCGTAAGGAGAAGCGTCACTTCTACATGTGGGGCTGTGAGATAAGAAAGAGAGAGTTCACAGCTGCACTAGTCCACCGACAATGATTCCAATGCCTAACTCGAAGAAAACATTGTTTGGCGTCAGGTCATGGTAGAGAGGCCCACCTGCAATTCCCCACAGCTTACAAGAACAACAAGCCATCATTTTGCTGCTCGCCCACAGAGCCACATAGAGGACGCGAAGCAGGCGTTCGCGTTGGTTGTTAACAAAGACAGGGAAATGCGTTCGCTACTCCTTGCTTCTAGTGCCTGTCTGCTACGATAAGAGCAGTATCCCCCACTGTGTAATACTCTGTATTAGGAATGTAATAGAGTTTTTCACGGTGATAGAAAGTTCTCTTCACCAGCCGATCGGCCTTGTAATAAGAGAGAGAATTTAACTGCATATTTACCCTCTCAAAAGTACCCGAAAGTGTAGGAACATCAGGTCCTGTTTTGGGAGGCTCTTCAGTCATTCAGTTTGAAGACGTTGGTTGCCTGTCAAGCTGAGAAGATGACGCCACCCGTAGTCTGAATACGTTTGCTCCTCCTATTTCACTAGGAGTGCAGCTCCGTGTTGCCGTTATGCATTAAGTCAATCAGTATAGTAAATTTGCATGCTCGTGCAAGTCGAAATTAGTAAACAGCACTTTAGGACTTTTCAATACATTTTAGATATTCATCAACCCACAAAAACACATCGATCATTAAACATATCGTTTGATGAACACTCCTTGGCTATCGAATTTGTCTTATTTGAATGTTAGTTATGTTGCTGTGGTTGGGAGCTATGGAATGGTAGTACAGCACTTGAATGGGAATACAGTACACGTTTCATTCAGCGTCCATATCATGTAGTGCACGGCACTTGTGTTTTGCAATACTAGTTTGAAAGGGTCTTGGTGTAACACTAGACATACGCTACCACACCACTGTGAAAGATGAGAGTAACTGTATAGGTCATCACCTTCAGAGAGCTGCTTGGGAATGCTCTACAATGCCGTAAACTCTTCCAGTTGCCACATACTGAGATGCCTTCCGCATTCTTGTCAATGAGAAACATCACCTCCGCGTTTTATATCTACTGTCCTGTTGTGGGAGCAGCATTGTTTACACCATGCGATGTTCAGCTTTCTTTGAGAGCCAATGAATCGAAATGTGTTAATGTCGGTTTAGCACGTGACAGACATTGCAGTCATGGTGGGAAAACAAAGTATATGATGGTGTACAAAGCTGTAGTCATACACTGCGTAAATGTCTTACAGCTTGAAAAACAATGTATTAAACTGCTTATGAAAAAACGATATAGGAACCTTCTCCTGTGATTGACAATCTGTTGGGTATTGTCTTCGTCCAGTACAGCAGACAAAACTTTACATAGGTCTGTGCAAGCGCCTTCAACCTCTGGCCACCTGCTGCAATGGAGCGATAGGTATATATGTAATATGCTCGATGCCAACTCACAGGCGTTATTTGTTTTTCGATGTATCAGAAGATAGAGATGTGGTAAAATCTCATAGGTGGTTCTGTTACAAGGAGTGATATAACTGGTTAAAGCTCGGATGCACAGACTTCTCTCAAAAGTATACCGATTTTGCTCATAAAACTAATAGAAATAGGCTGTATCTATTATCAAAGAATCATGTGTGTTTTTATTATTATCGTCAAAATTGAGTGTTTATAAATAGGCGTTACTGCAAGTTCTGTGTTATTTCATACCTGACAACCTCTAATTACAAAGTAGACACCACCTGAATTGTAGCATGTTGTGGAACCTGGAAATAATTGCTTTTTTTTCCAACATACGAGTAGATTGCGTGGAACAGGCTGTGATGATCAAATTACTTTCAAAACTACAATGTAGGAATTTGCTGCTTTGTGAATTATAGTCTGCTTGAAGATAGAAACTTTAAAGGCAGGTCAATAGACAGCAGTTATGGTGCAGATATTTAGATGTAAGCACACAGGCGGTATTTGTTTTTGATGTATCAGAAGAGAGGAATACGCTAAAATCGTATAGGATGTCCTGTTACAAGACAGACTCTCATGATTTTTTTCGTAATCGCCAGTGTGATACAACATCGCATTGGTAAAATGTGACCTGCCGTAATGCACAAAACAGCAATGTCCTCTTGAATTAGAGCTTATTGTTGTGAAACATATAGTGATTGTTTTTTTTTTCGAAATGTGAGCAATTGCGTGAAAAGCTGTATACTGTAATGTTATATCATGTGCCTAAAATGTTTCTAATACACACGTGCATGACAGTTTATTTAGGCACTGATCTGAATGGGAGGGATGCCCTCAAGTCATGTAATTTGTCCATCGAGTTGAAAGAAATTGTTTATCATAGATGCTTTTTAATTCAGCTTTTAAATTCCCGCTGTTTCTTTACTTTAGTGATGGTTTTGAAACAATGAAGACATTCTGTGGTGAGCGTTAATTTTCGTAGTAAAATAGTGGTAGCTTTTTTCCCAATGTTACGCAGGGTGGATATGTACTCGTATATCAGATGTATAGCCCGACCTCTGTAGTTTGGTCATGTGTAATCGGAGGCAGTGCTGTATCTTTTTTTTTTTTTTTTTTGACTTCGTTGGATGTCGCAAAATAATGCGATGCGAATTGTATCCTGCAGTTAAACGTAAAAATATATCGATTCTACTCATAGAACTAAAAGAAAACGTGTTGCACTCTATTTTCGTGGAAAGAGGACATTTACATCATCGCAATTGCTTTTCCGTTTTTGATACATGTCCGATTATAAGAGATGCGTTGACGTTAATTGTAATTGTTACAGTGAAATGTCTTCCTTGCAGAATGCAATACCTATTTGAGGCGTTGGGTGTACGCCTACTCCGTGTGCTCGCTGAGGCAGCTGCGCCCCGACTAGGGGACGGTGTGGGGGTGCTGCTGTGCGGCTACATTTTATACAAACAAACAAGGTGCACTTGCGGTGGCCATCATTTATCTTGCGTTGTTTAGTTGGTTTTACAGTCTTTTGTGATGGTGAAGGGCCGATACCTGGACTGTCGCTTCAAGGCGGGCCGTGTGCTGGCAGCGACCACATGCTCGTCTGCCGGCGAGAAGGCGATATGCCGCAGAGAAACCATTCGGTGCATGGTAGCAGCTGCCTGTTCTCGAAGCAGCGGACATTTGAAAAAGTGATCTGGAGAGTTATCCAGAATTTCGTTTTTGTTCCAGAGGGTCCACTCTTTCTGAGAAATATATTTAACAGATTGCATGAAGTGTCCAGTTCTTGTCTTTTGCCTATGTGTGACTGATTTCCGCAGACTGGGGGCAGTATATCAATGCCGCCAGATGGATCTGTTTGTATACCAAGAGTGACAAGATAGAACAGGTCTCTATCCCTACCTACAGTGAGGAGAGGGACGACGTGGGGTGGTGTGGGTAGAGGGTAAGACTGCCTCTAAGATGGTTACCTGCTGAGCGCCCATTGAAGAAGACTCAGCTGCAGCTGCTGACCCTCTCTTCTGATGCAATGTTTTGGACCGACGATTTTCCCCAGTATAAATGTTGTCTTATGACACACTGATTACGAATGCCGTTTTTTTCATAACAATTTCGATGTGTAATTAGAACAGTGAAGTATATTCCATCAGTTGTGGTAACATCTATTGGCTTCGGTTACTGGGCTGCGGTGGTTGTCGAGCAATGCAGGGGAAGGCGTCTCTCGCAAAAACTCTGTTATTTTCAATTGTAATCCTTAAGTATTTGGTTGACTTCGCAGCTTTTAGATTTGTGTGATTTATCGTGTAACAGAAATCTGACGGAGTCTTTTTAGTGCTTATTTGGATGAGTTCACACTTTTCGTGATTTTGAAGTTGATTACGACTTTTTGCACCGTACAGATGTCTTGTCTAAATTATTTTACAATTCATTTTGATCATGCGATGACAATACGTGACGGTAACTGAGAGCATCGTCTGCAGACATTCTAAGAGGACTGCTCATATTGCCTCCTAAATCGTTTATGCAAATCAGGAACAACAGAGGACTTATAATTCTTCCTTGGGAGATGCCAGATATTACTTCTGTCGCACTCATTGACTTTTCAACAGTTATTATGAGCTGTGACCTTACTGACAGTAAATCACGCATCCAGTCACAAAACTGAGACGGCACTCTGTAGGCACCCAATTTAATTGGAAGTCGCTTACGAAGAACAGAGTCAAAAGCCTCACGGAAATCTAAAAATATGGAATCAATTTGACGTCCCCTGTCGATAGCACTCATTACTTCGCGAGAATAAAGAGCTAGTTGTGTTTTACAAGAACTATATTTTCTGAATCTGTATTGGCTATTTGTCAATAAATCGTTTTGTTTACAGAATGTGTTCCAAAATCCTACTGCAAATCGACTTTAGTGATATGGGTCTGTAATCCAGAGGACTAATCGTAAGTAATTTAATGGGTATTGGTGTGACTTGTTCAACTTTCCTGGCTCTGGGTACGGACCATTTTACGAGCGAGCGGTTGTATATCATTGCTAAGTATGCAGCTATTGAATCGGCGAACTGTGACAGGAGCCTGACTGATATACAATGTGGACCGGAAGCCTTGCCTTTCTTCAGTGTTGTAAGCTGCTTAGCTACACCAAGAATATCTACTTCTTTGTTACTCGTGTTGGCAGTTGTTCTTAATTCGAATTCTGGAATATTTACTTCGTCTTCTTCTGTAAAGAACTTCGGAAAACCGTATTTAGTAATTCAACTTTAGTGGCGTTGTTCTCAACAATATCTGCATTGTTATCGTGCAGTGAAGGTATTGACTGCGGAGTCCACTGGCGTACTTTACATACGAATAGACCATCTATGGATTTTCTGTCAGATTTCGAGGCAAAGTTTCTTTGTAGAAATTATTAAAAGCATCTTGCTTTGAAGTTCACGCTAAATTTCGAGCCTCTGTAAAATTTCGCCAATCTTGAGGATTTTGCGTTCTTTTTTCGTTGTTTCTGAAATAGTGTTATTTTATATATATCTCTCAGTTTCCGTCGACACTATTTCTTTGAATTTAAACCACATCTGGTCTACGCTTACATGGAGTGGAAGGAGTGGAGATTGTCTCTTCAGAAGATATCAAGCTAATTTTTATCTACTTTTTTTTAAGTAGATGTATTCTACGTTTCAGACACAATAGCCTTGTGATCACTAATCCCTGTATCTGTCATGATGCTGCTCATTTGGTCGGGATTATTTGCTGCTAAGAGGTCAACTATGGTTTCGCAACCATTTACACGTCGAGTAGGTTCCTGAACGAGCTGCTCAAAATAATTTTCTGAGAAGGCATTCAGTACGATTACGGACGACGTTTTATGCCTGCCACCGACTTTAAACATATTTTCACGGTTCGTGCGGCTCCCCCTGTCTGAAGTTCGAGTCCTCCCTCGGGCATGGGTGTGGGTGTGTTGTCCATAGTGTAAGTTAGTTTAAGTAAGATTAAGTAGTATGTAGGCTTAAGGACCGATCACCTCAGCAGTTTGGTCCCATAAGACCTTACCACAGATTTCCAAACATATTTTTGCCAGCATGAATATGGTAGACTGAAGTCACCACCAAGCATAACTGTGTGAGTGGGTATCTATTTGAACGGACACTCAAGCTTTCTCTGAACTGTGGCATTTGAGTTGAGGGGTCGGTAAAGGAACCAATTATCAATCTATTCCGATTATCAAGCATAACCTCTACCCATACTAACTCAACAGACTATCTACTTCATTTTCAGTACAAGGTAAACTACTTCTCAACAGCAATAAATGCTCCACGCCAAGTGTACTTCATCTATCCTTTCTGAACATGCTTAGGTCCTTTGTAAAAACTTCGGCTGAACTTATTTGTGGCTTTAGCCAGCTTTCGGTACCTGTAACGATTTGAGATTCAGTGCCTTCTGTTAGCGCTTGTTATCTCTGGTTCTTTTCCACCAAAGCTATGACAATTTACAACTACAGTATTGATTGTTCCTATGTCTATTCTCTTCATGTGTTCGTCTTGCACCATTTGAAACTGAAGCCCTTTCTGCACTTTGCCGATAACCCCTAACCTAAAAACCCTGTCAGTCTCCTCCACACAGCCCCAGGTACCCATGTAGCCGCTTCCTGCGTCTAATGGTCTCCTGACCCATTCAGTGATACTCAGAAACTCACCACCGTATGGTGCAAATCGGGGAATCTGCAACCTACGTGGTCATAGAACCGTCTGAGCCTCCTTGTGGAATGACTCCCCCCCTCCCCCCAATATGCACACAGAGTTCACATTGGATTCCTTCCCCTCCTTCGCAGCCATATCCTTAAGGCGCCCCATTACGCGCCTAGGTTTGTAGCTCCCAAGTAGCAGTCATCCCACTCTCTTTAAATACCCAGACCTTGTGGGCCGAGAGGATTCTTCTGGAACAGTAAGAGCGACTTCATCTGTCGCAGGGACTTCGTCAGCCACAGTTAGCGCCCGAAATCTTGTTGTCAGGCGAACCGGTGGCCCCTCCCATCTGCCCCTTGGAAAGATTTTCGCTGCTGGCCACACCTAGGAACGACTCCCCACTCGACCACAGGTGAAACATCAACCTCAGTGCGGGCAGTGTGAGGGGCGGCCACAGTAGTGGACCGATCGGGGAACACAGGGTCGTGCTGGACGTCCCTCGGATCACCCCCTCCACAGTGATGCCCTTTGGCAACAGCCTCAAGCTGCGTGACAGAAGCCAACGCCACTTGGAGCTGTCACCATAGGGCCACCAACTCGGCTCGCATCTGAGTACAACAGTCACATTTTCTGTCCAAATTAAAGACGGCCTGATATACAGGGTGAGTCACCTAACATTACCGCTGGATATATTTCGTAAACCACATCAAATACTGACGAACCGATTCCACACACCGAACGTGAGGAGAGGGGCTAGTGTAATTGGTTAATACAAACTATACAAAAATGCACGGAAGTATGTTTTTTAACACAAACCTACGTTTTTTTAAATGGAACCCCGTTAGTTTTGTTAGCAGATCTGAACATATAAACAAATACGTAATCAGTGCCGTTTGTTGCATTGTAAAATGTTAATTACATCCGGAGATATTGTAACCTAAAGTTGACGCTTGAGTACCACTCCTGCGCTGTTCGATCGTGTGTATCGGAGAGCACCGAATTACGTAGGGATCCAAAGGGAACGGTGATGGACCTTTGGTACAGAAGAGACTGGAACAGCACATTACGTCCACATGCTAACACCTTTTTTTTGGTCTTTTTCACTGACGCACATGTATATTACCATGAGGGATGAGGTACACGTTCGACGGGCGTTTCATAGGACGTGGAGGACACATAAATTGACAGCCCGTTCTCCTGATCTTATACCTCTGGACTTCTTTCTGTGGGGTATGTTAAAGGAGAATGTGTACCGTGATGTGCCTACAACCCCAGAGGATATGAAACACCGTATTGTGACAGCCTGCGGCGAAATTACACCAGATGTACTGCGGCGTGTACGACACTCATTACGCCAGAGATTGCAATTGTGTGCAGCAAATGATTGCCACCACATTGAACATCTATTGGCCTGACATGTCGGGACACACTATATTCCACTCCGTAATTGAAAACGGAACCACGTGTGTACGTTTACCTCACCCCTCATGGTAATGTACATGTGCGTCAGTGAAAAAGACAAAAAAAAAGGTGTTAGCATGTGGACGTAATGTGCTGTTCCAGTCTCTTCTGTGCCTAAGGTCCATCACCGTTCCCTTTGGATCCCTACGTAATTTGGTGCTCTCCGATGCACACGATCGAACAGCGGAGGAGTGGTACTCAAGCGTCAACTTTAGGTTACAATATGTCCGGATGTAATTAACATTTTACAATGCAACAAACGGCACTGATTACGTATTTGTTTATATGTTCAGATGTGCTAACAAAACTAACGGGGTTCAATTTAAAAAAACGTAGGTTTGTGTTAAAAAACATACTCCGTGCATTTTTGTATGGTTTGTATTAACCAATTACACTAGCCCCTTTCCTCACGTTCGGTCTGTGGAATCGGTTCGTCAGTATTTGATGTGGTTTACGAAATATATCCAGCGTTAATGTTAGGTGACTCACCCTGTATACAAAGACACGCACGGTATATAGTTGAAGCTAAAGAACACTGACGATTTTTAAAATAAGTCACTTCTGATGAGAAGCTTTATAACTCATAGCACTCGCAAATATAATTCGCAAACGGCGTACTCGCCTGTAACTGCAGCAGGAACGCAGGTCCTCTCCCACTGGCGGTCTAACAGACACTGATCTGATCCAACCAAAACAAAGAAAACCTATACGATAAGAGGGTCGATACAAGAGTCAGTACAAGCGGAAGTACTTTACACTGTACTGCTATTTAAACGAAAGGCTGTGTCTAGTAAGCTCACAAACAAGCAAGAAATCAAAAAACACATTCAGCTGATTTTCCAAGTCCTGTGCCGACTCTGACTGACAGAATTACAACGCCTTCAGCAAACCTCAAAGTTAAACTGACGAAAAAAAAATTGTATCACCAACAAAGAGTTGTACGACATAAATGAAGGTTGGTAAGCGTTTCCTACATCCGAAAGATAATGGCTATTCAAATTTCGCGCCAGTCACATGAAAGGCGCTATTAGCCCCACTATGAAAATGCAAAGGTTTGCTTAAAAACACGCTGTAACGGTCGTGAGCGTTAGTTACCTTTGAGATTGGACATGGAGAGTTGATGTTAGTCAAGAATGCTTTTAAGGCGATAAAGACGCCATTATCAGCACCTCACTGAGTTTGAATGAGGTCGTGTAATATGGCTACGAGAAGCTGGATGCTCCTTCTGCGATACTGCAGAAAGACTTGACAGGAATGTAGCCACTGTGCTTGACTTCTGGCAGCCGTGGTCACGGGAATGTATGGTCACGAGAAGACCAGGCTTCGGACGGTCATACGACACTACCGAGAGGAAAGATAATGGTGATTGGTGTGCGGCTCTGGCGCATCATACTGCACTTGCACCAGCAGAGCAGTTTCAGCAACAGTGGGCCCCACAGTAGCGCAAAGAACTGTTAGAAGTCGGTTACTTCAAAGACAGCTCCGAGTCATTCCACTGATGCAAAGAACCGCCATTCGCGACTTCAGTCGTGTGAACGCGAGGGTTCATCGTAGGGCAGGGTGGAGGTCTTAAAATGGCTCTGAGCACTATGGGACTCAACATCTTAGGTCATAAGTCCCCTAGAACTTAGAACTACTTAAACCTAACTAACCTAAGGACATCACACACACCCATGCCCGAGGCAGGATTCGAACCTGTGACCGTAGCAGTCCCGCGGTTCCGGACTGCAGCGCCAGAACCGCTAGACCACCGCGGCCGGCTAGGGTGGAGGTCTGCTGTGTTTTCTAGTGAAAGCTGGTTCTGCCTCCGTGCCAGTGATGGCCGTTCGGTGGTTAGGAGGTGCTCAGCTGAGTGCCTGCAACCAACCTGTCTGTGTGATAGACGCGCTGGATTTACACACGAAGTTATGATCTTGGATACGATTTCGTATGTCAGCAGGGGCACTCTAGTGGTTATCCCATGTATCCTGACCACCAATTTATAAGCCACTCTTGTAATTCGATCTATTGTGCTGCCATTCATGAACAACATTCCAGGAGGTGTTGTCCAGCAGGTTAACGCTCGCCCACATACCGCTGTCGTAACCCAACGTGCTCCACAGAGTGTGGACATGTTGGCTTAATCAGCTTGATCACGAGATCTGTCTGCAATCGAGCATATATGGGACATCATTGGACGACAACTTCAGCGTCAACCAATCAGCATTAACCGTCCCTGTATTTATCCTCCAAGTGCAACAGGCATGAAACTCTAACCTACAAACTGACATGCGACACCTGTACAACACTATGCATACACGTTTGCTTGTTTACATTCAATATTGTGACAGTTACGCCGGTTATTAATGAACCAGCATTTCACATTCACAATGGCTTATCTCGCGCGTAGATTAATCTGTGATCTTGAAATATTAATCACTTAAATATGTTAATAGAAAAACGTTTTCCCGAAGTTTCAATTACTCTACATGAATTATTTTTTGTTGTTACGATCTTTTCCTGCCATTGTGTTATTTCATCTCCCTGAATTTTAACTCTCTTTGTTTATTTTATTGTATGTTCAATGCACAGATTCGATAACACCGGGTAGAACACAGGGTATAAGCTACAATCCATTCTCATTTCCTTCTCAATTAATGCTCCGCTTTCATGTCTTTCGACTCTTACAACCGCAGTCTGATTTTTGTACCAGTTGTAGACAATCTTTCGCTCCCTGTAATTTATCTCTGCTATAATCAACAATCCTGTCACCGTTATCAAAAGCCCTATCTAAATCAAAAATATTATAAATGTAGATTTGCTTTTCTGCATATTATCTTCTAAGTCGAAGCGACAGTAAAACTTCGTGTGTTCTTACATTCAACCATAACCCAAACTTAACTTCCCCAAGGTTGGCTTCTACCAGACTTTTCGTTGTTTTGTATATAATTCATGTTCACTATGACTTATTTCAACTTATATTCATACTGTCAATTCTTGCCTACTTTGGAACTGAGATTATTACATTCTTCTTTCTCGTCTCATATATGGTTCGTGTCAAGTGCAATAGTTTTGTCGTGCCTGGTTCTCTCAATATATTACAGTGCGAATGTCCTCTACTTCTAGTCACATTTTTCGATTTAGATCTTTCAGTGTTCTGTCAATTTCTTCTCACAGTTCACATCCCTCATCTCATCTATTTCTTCTTCCCTTTCCACTATATTGTTTTCAACTTCCTTCCCTTTGTGTAGCCTTTCCATGTATTCCTTCCGTCTTTTAGCCTTCACTTCTTTGTTTAGTACTGCCTTACAATGCGATCTGTTGTATTTACACAGGTACCTGTTTTCTTCAAACGTTTCTTTAATTTTCTTATTTGTGCTCTGTATTTTTCCCATAGTCATGCATACTTCTGCAGCTTTGCACTGCAACTCTTGCCATTCGTGCTTGCCACTTTACACTCCATTTCACTCTCTTTTCCTTAGGTCGTTCCCTCTTGCCTGCTTCATATGGTCTGTCTTCATATGTTCTCATTTCATAAATTAAAATCAATATCATGCGTCACTCAAGGATTTCTTCTGGGCCTTACTCTTTGGCATATATGATTCTATGCAACCTTCAGTGTTTCGCCTCTCAAATGTGCCTAATTGTCTGTTTTGTATTCTTTTTTCTGTTTCAGTCAGTTGTAACTAATGCTCCTTTTGAGACTCTCAAGAACCACTGATTCTTTCAATATACTCAGGTCTCATACCTTGATTTCCTAACTTTCTGCAGTTTCTTCAGTTTTAATATGCAGTTCATAAAGAATAAACTATTATTAGAGTAAACATCTGCCCCTGGAATGTTTTAGGGTTTAAAAACTGGCTTTGAAATATTTGTGTTGCCGCTACATAATCTATTTCGAACCTTTCGATGTCTCCAGATTTCTTCCAAGTATGCAGCCACCTTCCATTATTCTTTAAGCAAGTGGTCGTAATGACTAAACTGCGTTCTTCGTGAAATTCTACCAGACGGATTCCTCTTTCATCCCTTTCCTCCAGTCTATGTTGTTCCATTTTCCCCTCTCTTCCTTTTCCTGATATTGAATTCCAATCACTCATCACATTTAAATTTTCGTTTCGCTTAACGAACTGAATGATTTATGATATTTCATCATCAACATCTTGTGTCAAATGCATTGTTTAAGTTCAAAATAAAGGCAGATGCAGGTGTCTCTGTAGAATAGTGTTGGTTCTCTTGGTACCTATCTCTAAAATGTTCTGCTGTAATTAAGCATGAGATGGACTACTTAATACGTTACAGAAAGAAATAATTGTAAGAGTTGCTATGCATTTGTTTTCGCGAATACGGTATTTCTTGCGATTTTGTAGCATATCAAACAACATTTCAACAGACAGTCCAGTGCGAGGAATATGAAAAAAAAAAAGGTTCGAATGGCTCTAAGCACTATGGGTCTTAACATCGGAGGTCATCAGTCCTCTAGACTGCTTAAACCTAACTAACCTAAGGGCAGGACACACATCCTTGCTCGAGGCAGGATTCGAACCTGCGACCGTAGCAGCAGCGCGGTTCCGGACTGAAGCGCCTAGAACCGCTCGACCACAGCGGTCGGACGAGGAATATCGTAGATATTTCTTCTGCCCTAATAAATTTGTTTAGTTCTGTTATTCACCTCTCTTGGCTTGTCCCCTTCCACTTTTCTGCCTTTATTCGACTTTTTCTTGTTAAGTTCTTGAATGATGACAGCCAGTTGAGGTCACTGGACTAATGAAATCTGGAATGAGAGCTTTCATTTTCTTCAGATAGGAACAGGAGGACAGGGTTGGCGCACTTCATTAGGCGTGTGATGGTGTATGGTGTCATGGCTACCTCAGTGACAAGAGCAGAGTACGGCCCACTCGTCGCGCCAAAGAGGGTGCCCGGCGGTTTCGCCTTTTGTAGGGAGACGAGGAGAGTGTGTGGGACATGGACAGCGTTGGGGCCGGCGACTCGAAAATCGTTGTACTGCACGGGGCCCCGCCGTTCACCTACTAGACGACGACGGACGGCTGCATTGTCTATGTCGGTTTGGGGAATTTTGATGTCTGCATCCACGGGGGGTGACAGTACAGCGCGCACGTAGACCACTACTGTCCGACGGCTAGAGGAAGTTTCAGGTCTATGCTTTTCCGCGCATAGACCGAGAAAACGCCATCTGATTGGTGGACTGGTATGACAAGTGCTGAAGCAAAAGAGCACCCATTGAATTTGGTGGGCGACCAGTGATAGGAGGGAAATTTATTGTAATGGTTTGGAGGCTAAAGGAGCAGCAGAATCTAAGAGTACGATTGGCAGTTGTTTCTGTGTCCTCCCACGATTGGAGATTTTCCTGCGCGGTGAATGTGGCGTTGAAGGGGATTTCGCTTCTGGACGGCCATAGAGATCGGTGGTGTTTTGCTTCTGGACCGCCAGAGCGAGCGTTAGAGTTCTTCATTTCCGGTCATCCAGAGTAAAGGTGACTGCAAGAGTCAGAAGTGTTACCGTCATGGTAGTCCGGGCTGGGCCTGTCTGTTACCACTTGGTTACAACAGTTGGTATTGTTTGTCGTTTCGCGCTCACGCTACTTCAGTCGTGTCTTTATCCATCGGGTCTTTATCCAGTGAGAACAGCTGCATCATCCCTGTGCTCCGAGCTGTCGGCGCGCGACCAGTTTTGCAGGTGGTAATGCATTCACAGCACCGGCGCAATAGTCTAATTAATTTGACCTTTCCCAGTTTACGATGTCGCCTTGTCGCCATACACAGCCAAGGTTTGCATGCGTGATCTGTATCAAGGGCTCTCATTCCCGATCGGTATTTTTCGTAATAGTAAGAGATACCGTGTTAATGCATAATCTCACTCACAAAGTTTCTAGTGTCATAGCTGATCCAATTCCTGTATGTGAATTCAGGCAGCATCTCATTACCCAAGTTACATTGTTCTTATTTACACATATCAAAAAAAGTTTTGCATTATCTCGGTTCGGAGAGTTCTGTACAGAAAACTGGAATAGAGATCAACATAAACATCATTTCCGCCCTTTTTATTGCTCATGAAAACCACACATTACATGTTGTACCACCACACTGCGAGACCTTCAGAGGTGTTGGTCCAGAGTGCTGTACACACCAGTACCTCTAACACCCATAGCACGTCGTCTTGCATTGAAGTGTGCCTGTATTCATCATCGCATACTATCCACAAGTTCACCAAGGCACTGTTGGTCCAGATTGTCCCACTCCTCAACGGCGATTCGGCGTAGATCCCTCAGAGTGGATGGTGGGTCACGTCTTCTATAAAAATAAGCCCTTTTCCATCTATCCCAGGCATGCTCGGTAGGGTCCATGTTTGGGCAACATACTGGTCACTCTATTGGAGCGATGTAGTTTTCCTAAAGGAAGTCATTCAAAAAATGTGCACGAGGGGATCGCGAATTTCCGTCCATGAAGACGAATGCCTCGCCAATATGCTGGTGATATGGTTGCACTATCGGTCGGAGGATGGCATTCACGTATCGCACAGCCGTTTAGGCGCCTTCCATGACCACCAGCGGCGGACGTCGGCCCCACATAATGCCACCCCAAAAGCAGTAGGGAACCTCCACCTTGCTGCACTCGCTGAACAGTGTGTCTAAGGCGTTCAGCCTGACCGGGTTGGCTCTAAACACGTATCCAACGATTGTCTGGTTGAACGCATGTGCGACACTCATCGGTGAAGAGAACGTGAGGCCAATCCTGAGCGTCCTGTGGCCGCACGAAAAGCATTATCCAACATGGTGGCATTGCTGTCAGGGTTCCTCCGAGCGTAGGTAGCGGTCATCCGCTGCAGTAGTAGCCCTTGGGCGGCCTGAGCGAGGCATGTCATCGACAGTTCCCGTCTCTCTGTTATCTCCTCCATGTCCGGACAACATCGCGTTGGTTCACTCCGAGACGCCTGGACACTGCCCTTGTTGAGAGCCCTTCCTGGAACAAAGTAACAACGCGGACGCGATCGAACCGCGGTATTGACCGTCTAGGCATGGTTGAACTACAGACAACACGAGCCGTGTACCTCCTTTCTGGTGGAATGACTGGAACTGATCGGCTGTCGGATCCCCTCCGTCTAATAGGTGCTGCTCACGCATGGTTGTTTACATCTTTGGGCGGGTTTAGTGACATATCTGAACAATCAAAGGGATTGTGTCTGTGATACAATATCCACAGTCAACGTCTATCTTCACGAGTTCTGGGATCCAGGGTGATGCAAAACTTTTTTTGGTGTATGTATATTCCATTCAATATTTGCGTCCTGTAACACTTTAAGAATTCTCGCAATAAATCACTTTCTGGTACCAAAATCTTTGTATTATTTAGTAGCTGAATTTCAGGTTTATTATCAGGGCCCTTCGCCAGCTCCGAGTCATCAGTTATTAAATTATCATAAATAGGATTATGTTGAAGATGCAACTATCAAACTAACCACAAACAGGACCATATCTTAATTTTCTCCATAAATTTTATTTTGCGTGATAGGAACTGTGATAGTTAAAGGGGGGTGAGTATTATCTTAACTAATACGGGATTTGTGTGACATGTCCACCACTGAACCGCGGCACCCCACAAAACATTTAAGCGGAGCAAAAGTAAAGACTCCTTATAAATTACACAATGGGTTTTCGTTCGAATTTACATAGCCAAAAAAAGGATGGGAAGTGGACAAATGAAGTATCAAATTGACCAACATGAAATCTAGTTTTCGAGAAAAAATATCACGATGATTAAGAATTAATTATTGAACTGATTTTAAATTGAATATTTCACGAACAGCTGCTGCTATCTATGCAAATAAAGTGTCAAAAAGTTCATTTCTTCAAGGCCTAGCCATTATGCGCATAAAAAGTTACGTTAGTGTGATATTTAACAGTATAAAAGGCTTCCTTGGAATCAAGTACTGTACTTAGGGCAATTCGATAACGGAAGACGCTAGAAAGGCAAATGAGACGTGAAAAAGTTCATCTCTTCAAGGTGTAGCTATTTTGAATACACAAAGTTGCATTGGTGTGATATTTGGTTCTTAAATTGGTGTCCTAATCAAGTACTAAATTAAGGACATTCGATTACAGCACGCACTAAGAAGACAAATGAGTTGCCGAAAACTTTATCTTTTCAAGGCCTGGCTATTTTGCGCATGAAAGGGCACGTTGGTGTTATATTTACAGTCAAAATGGTGACCTTCGAATGAAGTTCTGAATACAGGGCAGAAAGCGATAGGAAATCTGATGAAATGTCAATAAGACCATGCTTTTTGAACAAAATTTGGAAATAAAAAAGAAAAATTAAGAAAAGTCGGTCAAATGTTTTGTGAAATGATTTGCCTAATAGTAATAAATAAAATAGACTACAAAAACATTAGACGTGCCTTTGAATGGTGCTCGAAATGATAGGCAGCAAATGAGGTGCGTCAAATGTTTCTCTAATCTGTTTTATTTCTTACTTTTAGGCAAATCGTTCCATAAAACATTTGACCGAATTTCTTTCTTCAAAGTTGTTATTATTCCGCCGTGTCTTAAGCATCTTCGAGTTACTTTTGTGCAGTTTCTAACATTAGAATAACGAAAACCTTGTAACTGAACGTCACTCTCCTGGCGTACACGTTTCGAGAGGTTACATTTACTTTGATTTCTGTTAATCAACGGACTGATGTTTTCCACAAGATTATCAGTTCGACCAATAAAAAGTTTCATCCAATAATATTCAGGAGTTTTCCTGTTAACGAAATTTATCTCCTTAATTATTATTCATTCCTTGTAAAACCTGCCAAGTTTGTAATGTTATCTAATGCATCTTCGGAGGCAGAAGCTTTCTTTGTGTGGTATGTATGAAGTACTTATTTTTAGAGCTTCAAGGTTACAGACACTTCTCATGAATTAACATATAATATAGGCATCTGCACGACGGCAACGTTAAACGTGACAGCGCCATCCTTATTTGCCTAATCGCAGTCACTGTTGTAACGAGACTTTTTGTCACTGGAATCCAATACGGGCTGGCTCATAAAAGTGCTGTCCTAAGGAAGTATTGAACCGACAGGTCGTTTATAAACTTTCGAGAGAATGGTTATCTGATAAATAAAAGAAACATTTGCTATATTAAGAGATAAAAAGGAAACAAATGATTTCCTTTGCGTCAAATCTGGAACATGTAGGACTACATCACAAAGTAAATGTAATAATGGAGGACCGTGATAAAAATTAGCCTATTCATTGTATTCGCGAGAGTAAGAATGTCATGTAAAAATGTACGCATGTTATGTGCATTTATAAATAAATTTTGTTTAAGTGATGAATGATGGCTTTTCGAATCCTGTATACCGATCGTGAAGTACTATGGTTATTACATGATCAGCATGTGTGCATTTTCTAAAATTTTTGTGTGTGGTGTCAAAAAAACTGATTTTCGGGAATGTGAAAACTACGATAGAATGTATTATTTTTTAGTTGAGATACATTCCTTAGCAAAGTAGCAGCGTGCAGCAGCTCTAGAAACTTGATGCCGTAATTTTGTGCCGTGCAACGTAATTCCAAATCACAGCAGGACACAATACGAACATTACATGTTAGCCGGATAACATAGTATGAACATTATATGCTAGTCGAATAACGATCAAATATTGTCTTAAAAGATGTTATCTTAAAACTTGCTGTACAGGTATGAAACGTACAGATGACAGTGAACTGTTACGAGCGGAAAGGCATACAGCTAGAGAGACCTCGCTGAGGTGAGCTCTTTCTCAGTGCTGTAGCACCAGATAAGTGAGAGAGAATGGCAAATCGCTTACGCCAGATCGAAAAACTGGAGGAAATCATAATATTTGCCAGTTACCGGATACGCTGACATGGTTAGTAGTGGCAAAAGATGAAATCATATTTATCATAATCCGCTGGTCATCTTGAGTATGTCGAATAACTGACGTCAAAACGGTCTTACTTGAAATGAGGAAACTATAACGTGATTTCTTTGATGGCGCTCATGCCATTCACTGCACAAATGTTTCGGACTGCCTCCGTCCGTCTATTAAATCCAAAGAAAACAAAACGTCTCAAATGTTTGGTCACCTTCCGTTTTACTCCGTACTTTGTAACGCTGAAACAGTGCTTCTTACAACATTCACATATGCAACATTCACAACGAATACGTACGTACTTTAGTGTCCGTCATTTGCTCCCTTGGTCCCACTCAAGCTCAGAGCGCAGTAGAAAGTTTATCACTGGTGGAACGTACGAACCGAGTGGAATATGTGAATTTGACAGTTCCTTTGTGATAGAAGTGTTTGTTTATGCTATGTCCTCCAGGAGGTACGGAACACGGACTACACAGGAGGGCGACGAGCTGCCTACTATTTAGGCGCAACAAACACTGGTGTGTAAAACTTAAGGAGGAATGCACACTCATGCTCATAAATTAGGGATAATGCTGATACATGGTGAAATGACGGTATGGTGGGCGGTTTGTGGGTTTAAATCACATCGGGGTATGACCATGCAGTGCATTTGACTTGCAGTCGTCGCACGGTGGCACTGGCAGCAGTCCACATGCGCAGAGGTGTGTTGGCGCATGTCAGAGTATGGTGCAGCGAGTAAGTGTGCAGACGTTTTCAGACGTGATAATGGTGACTGTGTATTGAAAAAGGCTCTAATGACACATATCGATGATGTTATGAGGGGTAGAATACTAGGGCGACTGGAGGTTCGTCAAACACAGCAGGTCGTAGCACGGGCCCTCCGTGTGCCACAAAGTGTGATCTCAAGATTATCACAACGATTCCAGCAGATATGAAACGTGTCCAGGCGCTACAGTACGGGTCGTCCACAGTGTACAACATCACAAGAAGACCGATATCTCACCATCAGTGCCCGCAGACGGCCGCGGAGTACTGCAGGTAGCCTTGCTCGGGACCTTACCACAGCCACTGGAACAGTTGTCTCCAGACACACAGTCTACAGACGACTGAACAGACATGGTTTATTCGCCCAGAGACATGCAAGGTGCATTCCACTGACCCCTGGTCACAGGAGAGCCTGTAAATCCTGGTGTAAAGAACACAGTACATGGTCATTGGAACAGTGGTCCCAGGCTATGTATACGGACGAGTCCAGGTATAGTCTGCACAGTGATTCTCACCGAGTTTTCATCTGGTGTGAACCAGGAACCAGATACCAACCCCTTAAGGTCCTTGAAAGGGACCTGTATTGAGGTCGTGGTTTGATGGTGTGGGGTGGGATTGTGATTGGTGCACGTACACCCCTGTATATCTTTGACAGAGGAACTGTAACAGGTCAGGTGTATTGGGACGTCATTTTGCACCAGTATGTCCGCCTCTTGAGGGGTGCAGTGGGTCCCACCTTCCTCCTGATGGATGATAACGCACGGCCCCACCGAGCTGCCATCGTGGAGGGGTACCTGCCTGTTCTCCAGACCTAAACCCCATCGAGCTCGTCTGGGACGCTCTCGGTCGACGTATCGCTGCACGTTTTCAAACCCCTAGGACACTTCAGGAGCTCCGACAGGCACTGGTGCAAGAATGGGAGGCTATACCCCGGCAGCTGCTCAACCATCTGATCCAGAGTATGCCAACCCGTTGTGCGGCCTGTGTACGTTTGCATGGTGATCACATCCCACACTGATGTCGGGGTACATGCACAGGAAACAGTGGCGTTCTGTAGCACATGTGTTTCAGGACGGTTTTCTCAACTTATAACCAATACCGTGGACTTACAGATCTGTGTAGTGTGTGTACCCTATGTGCCTATGCTATTAGTGCCAGTTTTGTGTAGTGCCACGTTGTGTGGCACCACATTCTGCAATTATCCTTAATTTATGAGCATGAGTGAAGCTTTCGCATGATGCGTCACTACCAAATAAAATAGCCCGGTGAAATTTGGACCTTATATGAAAAGAACTTCTACAGTATGATATAGAATGTAGCTCAAATAAATATCCAATAAAACAAACAGAAATCGCCTTTCATTAAAGATTATAATTACACTGAAGTCACCTCGATTTAAGTTCCCTATACATTACAAAAGGCTGGACACGGTTCTTAATAGAGCGTGTGATACCACGGACGACAGTATACGCTCCACAATATGCTGGCCACAATGCTGGTAAGAAGTTCTTGTGGTAGGGCGTTCCACTCCTCCACCAGCGCGGTTGATAACGGCTGGACGGTCACTGGAGCACGTGTGACTGCTGCAATACGTCTCCCAACGCATCGCTCACGCACTCGATGAGACTTAAGTCGGGGGAACTGGCAGGTTAGTGAGTTCGCGGAATATCCTCTCGTTCCAAGAGAAGATTTGAAGGTCACTCCGCATATGCAACGTTACGTCCGCCGACACCATAACACCTGCATCACCAAAACGATAACGTTCAACAACGTTCCTGGGTGTATTACAGATTCCCACATCCCACCATATCAAGGTACGGCCAGAATCACTATGCAGATTGAATCTGCTCTCATCCGAAAAGATCACACGATGCCACTCCTCTTTGGATCCGGTCCTCCGCTCCTGGTACCATTGCAAACGGTGCTGCCGATGAGCGGGTTTTAAGGGAACACACTGTACAAAGAGCTCACCTCCTGGATTCACCATGCCACCGCGGAGCGACAGATTGCATGGGTTCCAGTAGTGTTAAAAGTGGCTGCAATCGCACTCGCTGTTTGATGTGGATCCATCCTTTCTTGTTGCATAAAGTAACGGTATCCTGGTGCTGTTATTGATCGTGGCGACTACCTCCTCTCCTTTGGGTGGCAATGCCTGTGGTTTGGAACTCTCCCCATCCACGTGAAACAAAGGCGTGAACAATTTCATACGCCTGGGCTGCGCTCGTCACACTTCATCCTTCTCCCAGTTTCCCGATGACTCTTCCTCCACGTGAATTCATCCCCATGTTGTTTCCGAGCCACAGTGGACCATAACTACTCGCTGATCGACACTAGAGATGGGCAAAACTGTTCTTTTCAGAGATTGGATCAGAACCGTTCACTCCCTGAAATGAATTAGCTCTTTTTCATGACTCACCACTCATTTACAATAGAAAATAAATGGAAGGCACATTGCCCTTTAAACTTGGTTTATTCCAGTACTATACCTGTATTTTGATCTTATTTGATCCTATTTTGAAGTAACACAGATAATGAGTAAGAATTTTGTATTGTTTATTGAAATTTCCACGATATGACAAAGTTTTGGATTATTGATTTATTTTGCACTATCGTGGTTTTTTGGGTGATCGGAAAATGTTGTAACTTGAGATTTACATTAACAATATATTTGGCTATAATGTATTAAAATTTCATTAACCTCATACAAATACATCGCAAGCCATATATTTTTAAAGTGAACGTTTCCTTCCGAAGACGCCTAAAATCGTAAAATCCGTACCAGAATAAGAAAAAAAAATATAAATTTGACTGTAAAACGAAAGTGCTGCATATAGCCTTACGCAGAATAAAACAAGGAAAATATTGGTGTATCACATTTTGCGATACGTTTATCGGTTCGCTCGTAATTAAAGCGTAAATTCGAGTGTCCATAATAAAAATTCTATAGTAAGAGGAGTCGTCAGGAACCTAATCTAATCAGTTTAAACAAAGAAAAATAAAATAAAAACAATTGATGTATACATAACATAATAATGTAATATACATAGCGGTATTACTACGAAGAACAATATCCAGTAGAGACGAACTCCGATACAGAGGCGCTGAGTCGAGCAGGTCGAGCCGCGAGCTGTATTACTGCATGAGCTGAGACCGCAGAGACCAGAGTGACACCTGAGTCGCTTTTCTCAACGCTCTGGCTAGAGTCGAGACGGTGGGGCGAGCGTTGAGTGGGCGAGTTCTGAGGGTGGGGGGGAGCGGTGAACTCACCCGCTCCGAGACAAATCGTCCGTTCCCTTGCGAGCAGTTTGTTGGAAGTAGTTCCTATGTTATCCGCTAGGTGGCTCTCTGTTCTGTTGCTCGCATCAACTGCCCAGAGGGCAGGACGTGCGAGTGAAACGATCGCCGACAGAGTGCGATGCGAAGTTACACTGCGCCAGACACTGCAGGCGGCAGACGACGCACAGAGATGGCACGGCATATGTGAAACACAAAATCCAATGGGGCACTGCACAATGCAGGCAGCCAAGGTAGAAGCAGGGCAGAGGCCGGCGCTGGCTGTGTTGTGTGGCGTGCACTGTGCTCTGATCAGCAGAGGCGCTGCTGATATGCTCCGTCTCTCTCTCTCTCTCTCTCTCTCTCTCTCTCTCTCTGCCGTGGGAAACGTTTGGAGCTACCGTTATTTTTTTCTGAATCACTGATTGTTCACTCCTTTGAAAGATGCAACTCTATGCATTAGTTCAAGAGCGGATCCCCCATCTCTAATCGACACACACTGTCTTTTCGCGTTTCGTAAACTGCTTCCAGTTGCGGAGCCTGCCCCATTTGACGTTATAGTCACGTTGATCTTACGCCATGTCATGTCCAGCTTTCTGCGCATGACTGAGAGACTTATAGCAACATACTGCTGCACTTTCATTAATTTTCACCAAGATGTTAATTGTTGCAGTTTTGTAACCATTTAGGCTGGCTCTTACAGAACAGTCCAGTTTAGGCTGAACTACAAAATACGCGGCGCGCAATTTGCGATCTACATTACACATTCGCTTTCTGTCATACAAATAATTCCGAAGCTTACATCCTTCCGCCGAACGCGGATATAAGCTGGCAAACGGCTCAGGAGTTAGTATCTAGAGTTAATACCTCAGGTCTCGTATACAGTCGCCGCCAAGAAGAGCCCTACTAGACATACTCGTATAAAAGTGATTTTAGTCACGGTTTACAGGTCTAGGACTATATAAAGGTTTAAAAACTGATTAGTGCCCGTTAACATTGATGTACACTGAAGTGCCAAAGAAACTGGTATAGGCATGTGTATGCATATACAGAGATATATAAGCAGGCAGAATACGGCACTGCGGTCGACAACGCATATATAAAACAACGCGTGTTTGGCGCAGTTGTTTGATCAGTTACTGCTGCTACAATGTCAGGTTATCAAGATTTAAGTGAGTTTGAGCGTGGTGTTATAGTCAGCTCACGAGCGATGGGACACAGCATCTCCGAGGTAGCGATGAAGTGGGGACTTTTCCGTACGATCATTTCACGAGTGTACCGTGAATTCCAGGAATCCGGTAAAACATTAAATCTTCGATATCGCTGCGACCGGAAAAAGATCCCGCAAGAACGGGACCAACAACGACCGAAAGGAATCGTTCAGCGTGACAGGAGTGCAACCCTTCCGCAAATTGCTGCACATTTCAATGCTGGGCCATCAACTAGTGTCAGCGTGAGAACCATTCAATGAAACACCATCGATATGGGCTTTCGGATCCTTTGATGACTGCACGACACAAAGCTTTACGCCTCGGCAGGGCCCGTCAACACCGACGTTGGACTGTTGACGACTGGAAAGATGTTGCCTGTTCGGACGAATCTCGTTTTAAATTGTGTCGAGCGGATGGACGTGTGGGGCTGTTGAGACCACCTCATGAATCCATGAACTCTGCATGTCAGCAGGGGACGGTTGATGCTGGTGGAGGCTCTGTAACGGTGTGGGGCGCGTCCAGTTGGAGTGATGTGGGACCCTTGATACGTCTAGATACGAATCTGATAGGTGACACATACGTAAGCATCCTGCCTGATCCCCTGCGTCTACTCATATCCATTTGCATTCCGACTGGCCTGGGCATTTCCAGCAGGACAATGCGACACGCCACACGTCCAGAATTGCTAAAGAGTGGCTGCAGGAACACTCTTCTGAGTTTAAACACTTCCACTGGCCAAGAAACTCCACAGACATGAACATTATTGAACGTACTGGGATGCCTTGCAACTTGCTGTTCAGAACAGATCACCCCATCGTACTCTTACCGCTTTATGGACAGTCATGCACGATTTATGGTATGAATTCCCTCCACTACTACTTTAGCCATTAGTCGAGTCCATGCCATGTCATGCTGCGGACTTCTGCGTGTTTGCGGGGGCCCTACACGAGATCAGGCAGCTGTACTATTTTCTTTGGCTTTTCAGTGTATATTGCTACACACCGTTTTGTTTCTCCAGTTAAGAACTGTATAACTTCTTTCGATAAATGATTCTAAACAGTTGATAATTTGTGTTGCCCTCTGGTTTAGCCACTGCTGTTGCCCAACACGTTTTGCCTCATTACAAAACTGTTCAGCTTCTGGGTGCATCTACATAACGACAACTACTCGGTGACAGGGGGTTCGCCTACGGTCACATTTATATGTTTGGCGTGCATTTAGCGCAAACAGCAGCTTATATTTTGAACTTTTCATGTACGCTACCAGTGTCTTCCGATGAGAGAACATGTGCGATTTTCAGTTAATAGTGCCGTAAACTCGTCGGAATTGGGAGTAGTTTACGTAAGTCCCGAACGTAAATTATTTTTCTCAAATGTTTTTTTATTCCAGTCTTTGATGATCACAGTACAACGTCCTTCGACGATGACCGGTTTCAGTAAGTAATGACAATCTTCAGATCTCAGTACTGATTTTCTGCTTCAGTTTACAGAGCTTTTTGACTCTGTCGCAAGCCAGACATGGCATCTGGTGAAACTAGTGCCATGTCTGGCCTACGAGAGTCAAAAGGCTCTGTAAACTGAAGCAGAAAATCAGAACTGAGATCTGAAGATGGTCACTACTGACTGAAACCGGTCATCGCGGAAGGACTTTATATTGTGATCAAAGACTGGAATGGAAACGCGCTACCGCTATGGTCGCAGGTTCGAATCCTGCCTCGAGTATGGGTGTGTGTGATGTCCTTAGGTTAGTTAGGTTTAAGTAGTTCTAAGTTCTGGGGGACTGATGACCTCGGAAGTTAAGTCCCATAGTGCTCAGCGCCATTTAGCCAAAGACTGGAATTAAAAAAAAAAGAAAAAAAAGAAAAAAAAACATTTTACCGTACCTGGATGAGTGTTTGTATTCGCGACTATATCGCAGCTGGTGGAATTAATTTTCTTTTCTAATTTACGATTCTTTTACTTGTCTTGCGGTTGGAGTAAATGAGCTCTATATTAATCCAATAGTGGTGGATCAGGTTTTCCCATTTCAGAAATGATGATGTTCAATCCAAAAGTTAGTTTTACTGTTTATTTTTGGGGGGTAGTAGTAGTAGTAGTAGAGGGTTTTTTTGGCGCACGACAGCAAGGTCTTCAGCGCCCGCTCAGTAACACAGTAGACTGGTGTCAAGAAAATACTCAGAACAGTAAGATAGAACAGAACGTAAAACACAGGTAACAAGCTTAGAAAAATATATGCCTACCCATACCGAAGCGAGGGATGAAGCATGTCGTCAGCAGTAAAACATGGACAACACAGGAAGAAAGTGGTAGAGGGAGCTAAAACAATATAGCACATGGAAGTGGCTGGCTGACCGCAAGGAAAAAAGGGAGGAGCCAGCCACTCTGCAATACACGAAAACCTGCAGCCTAGAAGTTTAGGCCAGAGTCCAGACACATCAGAAAACTTAAAAACCCTAGACACACGCGTCTCAAATGAAATGGTTCAAATGGCTCTGAGCACTATGGGACTTAACTTCTAAGGTCATCAGTCCCATAGAACTTAGAACTACTTAAACCTAACTAACCTAAGGACATCACACACATCCATGCCCGAGGCAGGATTCGAACCTGCGACCGTAGCGGCTGCGCGGTTCCAGACTGTAGCGCCTTTAACCACGCGTCTCATCATTAGCTAAAACACAAGGCAGGTCCCCATCAACTTGTGCTTCTGCCCTTGCATCACGGTATAAAATGCAATCTGTTAAAATGTGCCGCACAGAGATTTGCGCACCACAAGCATCACAAAACGGGTTATTTTTATTTTTTTAATTTTTTTTTGGGAAACATTAATAATGGAAGACTTGATACTGTTACAAAGGATATTTAATTAATGACACATTGGTGTGTGGTGCTTATGATAGTTGGCTTCTCAACAAATAAATACGTTATCCCAGTCTTTGGATATGGTTCAAATGGCTCTGAGCACTATGGGACATAACCGCTGCTGTCATCAGACCCCTAGAACTTAGAACTACTTAAACCTAACTAACCTAAGGACATAAGACACATCCATGCACGAGGCAGTATTCTAAACTGCGACCGTAGCGGTCGCGTGGTTCCAGACTGTAGCGCCTAGAACCGCTCGGCCACTCCAGCCGGCCTTTGGATATCGCATGCGCTTTTGATAACAATTCATTTACTGGACATCTGCAAAGCCCCGCACTGTTTTCAGCATGGCAGCTCTGTGGTCAAGGGTGACTACTCGTTCGCAGGCGCAGCCTGATGTTATCGGTATGAAGAGAAGAAAAAGCTGGCGGTGGAAGCGGTGTGGCAGCGCCCTCGCGCGACCTCTGGGCGCCTTCCGCGGGCTGCGGCGAATGTCAAGGCCGGGAGCCGGGCCGGATCTACTTACTGGCGTGCCGTGGCGGCAGCCGACGCTCGTGTCCAGAACGTGGCCTGGAGCACACACCGCACCGTGCGTGCATTTTGGGATAAAGGGGTTGAAAAAAACAGCACTATCTTTAATGACCTCATGCACTCAGCCTCGTGATGCCAACTCAGGAGCTACTCGACCGAATAGTGGCGGCTCCGGTCAAACACAACCATCATAACGCCCGGGAGAGTGGTGTGCTGACAATACGCCCCTCCTACCCGCATCTTCAGCTGAGGATGACACGGCTGTCGGATGGTCCCGATGGGGCGCTTGTGGCCTGAAGACGGAGTGCTTTTAATGACCTAATGGATTACTGGAAGTCCGGAATAAAGGAGATTAGATGCGTTCGAGATGTGCTCCTATAGAAGCTATCTCTTAAAGTAGAAAAATGTAAGTTAATGCAGATGAGTAGGAAAAACAAACGCGTAATGTTCAAAAATAGTTTTATCGGAGTGCTGTGTGACAGAGTCACATCAGTTAAATATCTAGGCGTAACGTTGCAAAGCGAAATGAAATGGAACGAGAGAATCGTAGGGAAGGCGAATGGCAGTCCCCGGATTATTGGAAGAATTATAGGAAAGTGTGGTTCATCTATAAAGGAGACCGCATATGGGACTATAGTACGACCCATTCTTGAGTACTGCTCGAGCATTTGGGATCAGATTAACCCTCCGTTGCTCGCGCGGTTGACACTCGTCATCCACATGACTTTCCCGCTCCATTTTGTCTGACACGGCTGGATAGAGTTCGCGCCATTTTCAGTAACTTTCTGTTAACTCTCTGGCTATCAGCTCCAACCATTGTTGGCTTTCAGTTACGAAAGATACATTGTTTATGAAACATTATTATAGTCTGGAGGACACTTGTCATCCGCACGAGCTCTGCTGCCACAATCTGAAACTAAGTAATTCTGTATTACTTCATTGCTTTCCTAGATTCAATCGATCTTTCATGTGCTTAAATTTAGACGTACTGAAATTGACTGCAGTTGCCTTCCATGTTACCTAGTATTCTCTTTATTTTTAAATTGTGGAAGAAATGTCAAAGGCAAATAACCTCGGGCAGAGTTTAGTAGAGATCCTAATGTATGGCTGGAATGGTTCAATGAGCTGAGTGATGAAGATGCTCACAGTGATAGCGCTGACTCAGAGACTGAGGATTCTGTTCATGAAAGCAGTCATGATTCAGGAACAGAACAAGAAGTGTCAGAAAATGATGAATATGAATCACATGAAGAAGTAACTCAAGAGGATGCATTTTTAGGGAAAAATGGAATAACTAAATGGAGGAAAAATAAATATCCTACCAGCGTTAGAAGCAGATCTTGTAATTTTATTACGCATTTGCCTGGACCAAAACATCAAGCTCGTATAAAAAAGACAGAAATAGAAATTCTGAATTTGTTCTTGGATGAAAACATAATAAGCATATCGCAACATGTACTAATATATGCATCAGTGAAGTTCGTGGTCACTTCTCTAGGGAAACGGACGCTAAAGAAACAGATGCGATAGAGATCAGAGCTTTCATTGGTTTGCTATATCTATGTGGATCTTTGAGATGTTCTAGGAAGAGTATATCGAAATTGTGGGATAATTCAAAGGGAAACGGACTTGTATCATGCTATTTATGCATAAGTGAAAACCGATTCAGGTTTCTGTTGAGATGTCTGAGGTTTGATAATATTCGTGATAGCAGTGTTCGGAGAGAGAGTGAAAAGTTGGCTGCTATCAGAGCTATCAGAGAGGTACTTGAACTATTCATGAACACCTAGTGAATATCTTACTGTTGACGAACAGCTTTTGGCATTTAGAGGAAACTGCTCGTTCAGGCAATATATTCCTAGCAAATCAGCAAATTGTTGGTTAAAAGTGTTTGCTTTGGTTGATGTAAAACAGCTTACACTTTGAGTTTAGAACCATACGTCGGTAACCAACAGAGGAACCATGTAACGCCAGTAATTCAGCTGAAGATATTATTCTTAGAATCGTCAAACTGTTTCAAACGTTACAATATATTACACTGTGTAAAAATATTAAATGTATTATATTTAGATTTAATAAAAAATCATAAAACCAGTCATAAAAACCGTTCAAAGTGTACAAATAGACAGCTTTCATTGTGGACGAGACCACTCATCCGCGCGAGTGACGATGTCACGAATAATCGCGCGAGTAACGGAGGGTTAAAGGAATACATGAAAGCAATTCGGGACACGCTTCTAGATTTGTTACTGGTAGCTCGAATAACACGCACGTATTACACAGATGCTTCGGGAACTCAAATGGGAATCCTTGCAGGAAGGTGACGTTCTTTTCAAGGAGCACTAATGAGAAAATTTAGAGAATCAGCACCTGAAGTTGACTTCAGGACGATTCTAATACCGCCAAGGTACATTTTTTGACGCAGTTCGCTTCAATGACCATGACATATGGACTAACAGACCAATTGTGTGATTGGATTGAGGAGTTCCTAGATAACAGGACGCAGCATGTCATTCTCAATGGAGAGAAGTCTTCCGAAGTAAGAGAGATTTCAGGTGTGCCGCAGGGGAGTGTCATAGGACCGTTGCTATTCACAATATACATAAATGACCTGGTGGATGACATCGGAAGTTCACTGACGCTTTTTGCAGATGATGCTGTGGTGTATCGAGAGGTTGTAACAATGGAAAATTGTACTGAAATGCAGGAGGATCTGCAGAGAATTGACGCATGGTGCAGGGAATGGCAATTGAATCTCAATGTAGACAAGTGTAATGTGCTGCGAGTACACAGAAAGATAGATCCTTTATCATTTAGCTACAAAATAGCAGGTCAGCAACTGGAAGCAGTTAATACCATAAATTATCTGGGAGTACGCATTAGGAGTGATTTAAAATGGAATGATCATATAATGTTGATCGTCGGTAAAGCAGATGCCAGACTGAGATTCATTGGAAGAATCCTAAGGGAATGCAATCCGAAAACAAAGGAAGTAGGTTACAGTACGCTTGTTCGCCCACTGCTTGAATACTGCTCAGCAGTGTGGGATCCGTACCAGATAGGGTTGGTAGAAGATATAGAGAAGATCCAACGGAGAGCAGCGCGCTTCGTTACAGGATCATTTAGTAATCGCGAAAGCGTTACGGAGATGATAGACAAACTCCAGTGGAAGACTGCAGGAGAGACGCTCAGTAGCTCGGTACGGGCTTTTGTCAAAGTTTCGAGAACATACCTTCACCGAAGAGTCAAGCAGTATATTGCTCCCTCCTACGTATATCTCGCGAAGAGACCATGAGGATAAAATCAGAGAGATTAGAGCCCACACAGAGGCATACCGACAATCCTTCTTTCCAAGAACAATACGAGACTGGAATAGAAGGGAGAACAGATAGAGGTACTCAAGGTACCCTCCGCCACACACCGTCAGGTGGCTTGCGGAGTATGGATGTAGATGTAGATGTAGATGTCACTATCACTCAACATACACTTCCGTCCACGTTGTGACTTGGCGAATGATGATGATTTTCCGCTTTCCCTGTGTACGGTACGTCTCCTCGATACTGTGCCTCTTGAAACACCAAACAGTTGGACTAACATGCGCACTGTAACACCCGACATGCGACACCAAAATTCATTTAGCTCCTACATAAAGCTCTCACAACTGCACACAATATTGTTCTGACAACGACTGACACTTTGAATGTACTGATGACAATACACAGGTGTCGTCCTTGGTATTCCCCCATTTAATTGTTCTCATTTGAAGTATACATCCGTTCGCTGTAGCCTTTCCGTTGCCAACATGTGATTTTATCCGTTGCACACTTGCCCATGTATGCCATATCTTTTAATGGAGCTTTATGGGTCATGACCTATCGGTGTACGCTGGAAGCTCCAAGGTACTGTTACATACATATAATTCGCGACAACAGAAAATTATGGCGAAATGCAGTAAGACCTGGAGAGGATCGTCGCTTGGGGTAGGGGTCGGCAGTTGACCTTCAACGTACACAAATGTAATGCGTTGCGAATAAAGAGGCACAGAGACTCACTGTTGTATTCGTACGGGGCGATTTAAAACGGAACGATCTCATAAAACTAGTATTAAGCAAGGCAGATGGCAAACTGAGATTCATTTGGAAGATTCCTTGGAAACTGTAGTCCACTCACGAAGGAGGTACCTTACTAAAGTCCCCTTGCAGAGATACTGGAGTATTGCTCTTCGTCGTGGACTCTTTTATCAGATACGACTGGAAGAGGAAACAGAATAGATCCAAAGAAGAGCAGCTCGTTTCGTCACAGGATCGTATAGTAACCGCCAAAGCGTCACTGAGATGCTCTTCCAACTCCAGTGGCAGACATTGCAAGAGAGGCAGTGTGCATCACTGTGTGGAATGTCGTCAAAATTCCGAGAGCGTACTTTTCTTGAAGAGTGAACAAATATATTGGTTCCTTCTATCTCGCGAAAAGACCGCTAAGACAAAATTAGAGAGATCCGAGACCACTCGTAGCCTTTCCGGCAATCGTTCTTTCCGAGCCTCATTCACTGCTGTAAAAGGAAACAATAGAGTAGACAGCGGCGCACAAAGTACCCTTCGCCACATTCACATAGTAAGTCGGCTTGTGGAGTACAGATGTAGACGTAAATTCTCATCCGAGTTATTCCTTAACTGCTGTTCCTCACCATCACGTACATTATCATCGTACTTTTACCATTTCATTTTTCCAAATACAATGGAGTGTTCCCGCACTTCGTTTCACTACGCAAGATTTAGGTCAACGTTCTTCCAACTACACCAGATATTTTTTTTCCAAATACAAACAGCAAATTACCGGGACAAATTATGTAATGAAAAAATAAAAAAACGTCAAAAATGAACGTGCATTATCTTCATTACTATAAAAGGATAATATGATGTCTAACATCTGGAAAAGTTTTTGACCAATTTACTTCAAATTTTTTATGTGATATTTTAATAAACACTCACACGGACATCGGCTGTATATTTTTTGATACATATAATATATAGATATATGTATCTACATACTATTAGGGGCATAGGTACAAATATATTGGTGACTGAGGACAGTACACTGACCATTACATGAGCATTTACTCATTTGTGGTCTAATAATTACAGCTATTATGAGTTCTCTGTTTCTCTGTTGGTTAGTACCTCCAAGTACATGTCACAAGAGAAAGCCATTAATGCTTATTTTCCCCTGGACGGCAGGTCAGACGTTGACATGTGAACACCAGGACGCAAAACGGTTGGTCTATACTGACAGGCGTACTCTACTTAGTGGTGTAGACACGACCATGCAGGGAACACCTGGCAGCAAATTATGTGACATGTTTGCAATAAGACTGTTAGATGAAGAGAAAAAAAACAACTAACACACTCAAGTGGGTACATATTAAAGTGTCACAGTATCAGCACTTATACCCCTGGCGCCCTGTATAACACATACAGGGGAAACATTATCAGCAAAAATCTAGAAAAGTTTTTGTCATAATTTATTTCAAACTTTTACATTATATTCTAATAAATTTTGGGACAGTTATAGGCTACATGTGATTAAATATACTGGGTGAGTCACCTAACGTTACCGCTGGATATATTTCGTAAACCACGTCAAATACTGACGAACCGATTCCACAGACCGAACGTGAGGAGAGGGGCTAGTGTAATTGTTTAATGCAAACCATACAAAAATGCACGGAAGTATGTTTTTTAACACAAACCTACGTTTTTTTTAAATGGAACCACGTTGGTTTTGTTAGCACATCTGAACATATAAACAAATACGTAATCAGTGCCGTTTGTTGCATTGTAAAATGTTAATTACATCCGGAGATATTGTAACCTAAAGTTGACGGTTGAGTAGCACTCCTCCGCTGTTCGAACGTGAGTATCGGAGAGCACTGCAACATACATCGCGTTTCTACAGAATGATCTGCCAACGTTGCTCGAAAATGTCCCATTGGAAACGTGTCGACGTATGTGGTATCAGCATGATGGTGCACCTGCACATTCCGCAATTAACACTAGGCTGACCCTTGACAGGATGTTCGAGGGGCGTTTCATAGGACGTGGAGGACGCATAAATTGGCCAGCCCGTTCTCCTGATCTTACACCTCTGGACTTCTTTCTGTGGGGCACGTTAAAGGAGAATGTGTACCGTGATGTGGCTACAACCCCAGAGGATATGAAACAACGTATTGTGGCAGCGTGAGGCGACATTACACCAGATGCACTGCGGCGTGTACGACATTCATTACGCCAGAGATTGCAATTGTGTGCAGCAAATGATGGCCACCACATTGAACATCTACTGGCCTGACATGTCGGGACACACTATATTCCACTCCGTAATTGAAAACGGAAACCACGTGTGTACGTGTACCTCACCCCTCATGGTAATGTACATGTGCGTCAGTGAAAACGACCAAAAAACAGGTGTTAGCATGTGGACGTAATGTGCTGTTCCAGTCTCTTCTGTACCTAAGGTCCATCACCGTTCCCTTTGGATCCCTACGTAATTCGGTGCTCTCCGATACACACGATCGAACAGCGGAGGAGTGGTACTCAAGCGTCAACTTTAGGTTACAATATCTCCGGATGTAATTTACATTTTACAATGCAACACAACGGCACTGATTACGTATTTGTTTATATATTCAGATGTGCTAACAAAACTAACGTGGTTTCATTTAAAAAAAACGTAGGTTTGTGTTAAAAAACATACTTCCGTGCATTTTTGTATGGTTTGCATTAAACAATTACACTAGCCCGTCTCCTCACGTTCGGTCTGTGGAATCGGTTCGTCAGTATTTGATGTGGTTTACGAAATATATCCAGCGGTAACGTTAGGTGACTCACCCTGTATATGGTATACAAATATAAATATACACTGAAGAGCCAAAACGTTATGAACACCTGTTTAATAGCTCGTTTGTCTGTCTTTGGAACGAAATAAACCACTGATTCTGCGTATCAGAGATCCGACAATTTTGTTGGTAGGTTTATTGTGGCATCAGATGTCTATGCGCAGATCATATAATTCGCGTAAATAACGGGCCGCAGATTTGCGTACGCGGTGTTGGTGCCTGATAGCGGTCCAGATGGGTTCGATAGTATTTACATCTAGCGAATTTGGTCACCGTGATAGCAACGTGAGTTCACTATAATGCTCCTCAAACACGGTTATGGCTCCGAGACACTAACAATCATACTGCTGAAGCATGACATTCCCGTCGGGGAAGACATCAAGTATGAAGAGATGCAAGTGGTGTACAGCTGTTAGCGTGTCTTCGATTACTGCCACAGGCCCCATGCAAGTGAAGGTCCCGTAGCATAATACTGGTCCCACCGGTCTGCATCAGTGGCGTGCTGCACATTTCGAGCCACCGTTCACCTCGATGATGGCGTTTGTGGAGGTTACCAGCGACCTAGTGTAGCAAAAATGCGATTCTCTCGCAGAGCCGACACGTTTCTATTGGTCGACGGTCGAATCTCTACGGTCCCGTGCCCACTGCAATCGTAATTGGCGATGTCGTTGCGTCAGCATGTGAACACGTAGGGGTGGTCTGCTGTGAAGTTCCACGTTCAACAAAGTACGATGAACGGTGTGCCCCGAAACACTTGTGCATGCACCAGCATTGTGCTCTTTCGGCAGAGATGCCGCAGATCTCCATCTATTCCACTTTACAAAGCAGACAAGCCTCCGAACCCCACGTTCTGTGAAGAGTGTGGACGACCAACAATTTAGCGCCTAATGGTACTTTCTCTACTCTTCTGCCTCTTTCCGCAGGAGCTGACGACAGAAACACCTGAACATTCGACCAGCTCCGTCGTTTTCGAGATACGCGGTCACAGGATCTGCGCAACAATAATCTGCCGTTTGTCAAACTCGCTTATCTCAATTGATTTCCTCCTTTGCGGCAGCCGGCCGGTGTGGCCGTGCGGTTAAAGGCGCTTCAGTCTGGAACCGCGTGACCGCTACGGTCGCAGGTTCGAATCCTGCCTCGGGCATGGATGTGTGTGATGTCCTTAGGTTAGATAGGTTTAAGTAGTTCTAAGTTCTAGGGGACAGATGACCACAGATGTTAAGGCCCATAGTGCTCAGAGCCATTTGAACCATTTGAACCTCCTTTGCGGCACGTATCTCCGCTAGGGTGATCCCCGCTCCGTGTCTGCTCCGCTTACATACTTTTGTTACCGTGTCATGTGCCCGCAACACCACCAGGCGGCCGTGTGTGTATGCGTGTGTGTGTGTGTGTGTGTGTGTGGGAGAGAGAGAGAGAGAGAGAGAGAGAGAGAGAGAGAAAGAGAGAGTGTGCTTGTATTCATATATATGAAGGGGAAATATTCTTACCGATTTGCTTCAAAGTCCTACTTGTTACTCTTGGAAATGTTTGGACGGACATACGCTACATTTTTTTCTAATTTATTTCATGTATCTCGAATAGTTCTCGATCGGTCTACATCGAACTTTTGCACCACACCGTAATGATATTTGTGATCATATATAATTTTTTTTCAGGGTACTCTAAATGTACAGTTTTTCTGTTAGAACAGACTGCGGAAAACAAAGTGATGTGCTGTGCTGTGGTGTGAAAATGCGCAGTTTCGTTTTCTTTGTCACAGTCAGTTTTGATTACCATAACAGGGCATTTAGAAAAAATGTTTCTCCCATATATAAATTCCTTCTCCTTGTATATAATTTTAACCTAAAATCGTATACACAACAGTATGTTGTTTTGTTTTCTTCGTCGCAATCGGTTTTAACAGAAAACAGGAAACCTGTGTTTATGACTTATCGGGGGTATGATTAGAACACAACGTCCGAGTCTGCATCGACCAAAATTACGTAATTCTACCCATTCGCGCTTTACAAGTAGGCGAAGTACATTTCTCACACCTCACATACCAAAGACCCTAACCAATTTATCCACTCATTTTAAGCGACTTCATTTCCCAATGAAGGTTTTGTTTGCGATAACAGTAAACAGGGCTAAGGCCAGAGAGAGGGGAGAAGACGCGATGGATGGAGAGTGAAGGGAGGAAATGGGTGCAGACAAAGGAAGGAGGAGATGGACAGAGAGAGGGGGGGGGGGAAGAGGTGGTGAGAGAGAGGTGTCGGTGGGGGGCGGGGGAGCGGGAGATGGACAGATAGACTGGGACATCCAATTCGAACACACATTTCGCGATTACGAGGAGTTGCCGGCTGGTTTGGTAGTTAATTTACAAAACGAAGGAAGGAGCAGAAAACAATAGCTAATGAACTGTGATAATTGTGTCCTTCCTAGCACCATTTTGTATGTAGAACGTCTTGCTTTTGTAACATGTCATTTTGTTTGAGAGTTGGTTCACGGCCCCCACAATGATTAATATAAGCTATGTGAGGCATTTACTGCAGTTCGCCAGCTTCGTCGGTATGTCATGCTGACATAGTGGTGTTCTACAAGGTAGTATTCATATAGAACGGGGCTGACGGAGTGGTGAGTGAGTGACGTGCAGTTCTTGATAACTACATAACTACATTGCGTGCTATTGTCCAGGATAAAGTTCCGTATTCTTTTATATCTGTGTAGTGTATCTGTCTGCAGAGATCGATTTCAAACACAGCGAACCTCATAGTTCTTTTCGGGAGGAGCCCATGTGGCACCATTCTCTCTCCTTTCCTTTATTTCCATACTCGTTCATAACAACAAAAATATCAACACAACATTACGCTTCCCAAGTACTAATCGCTGTCACCTGGCCACGTACTGGTGGATACGAGTGTGACATCCATCCTCTGGTGCGGTTCAAGATACCTTTTCCCTGGCCAGACTTGAAGGAATTCTGTGAAGCAATTGTGTGTTTGCGATTGTACGGGGTACTCTTCTTGTAATATTGTCATTCATATCACTTTTTAGCAGTCCAGAACTTACGATCTTGTTACTCGATTTTGGGGCAGAAGACAGGACAGAGTTGTTTGTGGCAGGCGAGCTACAGATGCGTCAGTGCTGCCACTCCGGTCGTCCTTGGCTGGTTACGGCCGTGCGTGGTCCGCTGCGGTGATGGAGCAAGCAGTTTACGCCAATGGATTCGTCGAAGCCGTAGGTGGTGCCTGTTTTGCGTGCCTTTCCGCTCCCCCTTTCCTTCGTTGTGAAACAGCCCTGCTCGATGACACATGTTTCGCTGTCATCAAATATTTGAAAAGCCCCTCAAGTCAACTTCTAAATAAACATACATACTCTAAAAGCTGCAAACAGTGACTGACTAGGATATGAGATGACTGAGTCACTCTACTGCTTTCGTATGTCATTTGCGTAGGAATGCGGAAAGAATCACTGGTGATACACATAAAGTTGGTTACTGTAGTAAGTTCATGACATTGTAATGGCAGTCACAATAACTTTTATTGACTGCTGCACTACACTTTAAAGTGACACAGATAAGATACATGCCATTCTTTTTGTACATAGTCACCATGGTGGAACGTTCTATCTGCCATTCAATTCCTCGACGACAGAAATCCTCTCCATGGTCACGGAGCCATTAGAGAATCGCCATATGAGGGTCCTCATCGTCGAAAAACTTGTGATGGCTGTGAATCAGTTCCTCGTGTCGATGGTCGACGACGATGGCCTTCCTTCCTGATCATCTTCACTCATGTCTACCGGGCCTTGGTCAAACTGTTGGCATAACTTCAGTAGTGCTGGACGCGACATTGCATTTGAGCCATATGCCTTCAGAATTTCATGGAGAATCTGTGTACATTAAATGCATTTTGCCCATAAGTCGTACTGTTCCGAGTAAATTTTTTCAGCACTTTTCCATTTTCGACGTCATTTCACGCTCAAACGGTGTTGCACCTTTTATTTGTACCGTAGCAGAACTGTATCTGCAGCAAACCCATAACATTTACTCACTTCTGACAATACGCCACTAGGATCGGACGGAATCTGTAACTTATTTTTTGAAGTCGGTTTGTATAGCATCTGCAAACACGGGCTATGCCAGATACATTGCCCTAATGTACGAATGAAATCTCCGCAACTCTTCCGTCAGTTTCTGCGGAGCTCGTGACTGTGGTCAAAGATGGTCTCAGTGGAAATTTCCTGTATTGCTCCGAGACTTTATAGACGTCACAAATTCAGCACCCCTGCTTACAAATGGCAAAATGTGATCGAATATTTCATGTTGTATTTTTTTATATTTTCTTAATAGTAGTAATTCTCTCGTATGAATATAAATACAGAATAACATTTATCGCGCAGTGAGAAAACATGATTTTAAAAAAATAAAAAATAAAAACAGGACGCACCACGAAGGAATTGTCCGAATGCGACATAAATCGGTGTTCGTGATGTACATGTACAGCCGAACAAAATATTACAATTTCAGAAAAAATGGACTATTTATTCAACAGAAAGAGCTCTATAACCTGAGCAAGTCAACAACGCGATGATCCAAAATGGTTCAAATGGCTCTGAGCGCTATGGGACTTAACTTCTGAGGTCATCAGTCCCCTAGAACTTAAAACTACTTAACCCTAATACCGAGTATTTTTTGTTACGCTGAGTACCATTGGGGTCTTTAGTGACCCCAGCGGAATTTATTTCTTATTAAGGATAATTTTAATAATGGTAGAATAAAATCACATTTCTTATTTTTTCCACAATCTAAAACATGATGTCAGTGACATTACATTAAATTAAAATGCATATTTTTTTAATTATTTATTTCCGTAAAATTTACAAACGATTCCCATGAAACTACAAACATTTTTGATTAAATTCCAAATTGACATTTATGACGCATTACACGTACAGAAATAAATTGCAGAGTGGTTTTTACACACAGAACATCCACATTAGGTGAATTTTCTATCCTTAGACGTTTTTCAAAACCGACACCTTCTTCTTTTTTTTGTCTGTACTGTTGATGGAAGTACTGGGTTCAAATGGTTCAAATGGCTCTGAGCACTATGGGACTCAACTGCTGTGGTCATAAGTCCCCTAGAACTTAGAATTACTTAAACCTAACTAACCTAAGGACATCACACACATCCATGCCCGTGGCAGGATTCGAACCTGCGACTGTAGCGGTCGTGCGGTTCCAGACTGTAGCGCCTTTAACCGCTCAGCCACTCCGGCCGGCGAAGTACTGGGGAAATAATGTTGTCTGGCTTTCTTCCGACGAGCTGCTTTCCGACTTCTACGAGAAATGCCTGTCTCTTGTAGTTGATCTTTTCTCCCCAGTCTGGGGTAAGATGTAGCCATATGATAAATGCATTCAGTGCACTGATATCAATCATGTTGTAAAATCACATTGGCCACCTTCTGCTCATCCTCTTTGTAGTGTACGTTCTAACCAGCTTGTTCATGGTATCTACTCCTGATTTTGTTTCATTATAATCCATAATCATTACTGGCTTGCATTTTTCACGATCTTCCACTTCCTTCCTTGAATGCGTTGTACTGAGCGAAGTTACAACTTTTCCCTTTCTCGGACAACATCAAACAATTGAAGCATGCTCTTGGAATCCAAAAATAGATGATTATTTGGTCTGAGTGAAAGCTTGTGGTAGTTGTCCTTTATTTTTTCTATTTGTTCCTAAGAGTGTGAGCTTGATTTTCGGAAGTTCTCTCGCCAAACTAAGGCTAGTGAAAAAATTGTCAGTTGTTACATTTCTGCAACTGTTTTCTAAGCCTTTCATCCTATCTAAAGCAACTCTCTTGTCTTGACCAACTTCACGAGATTCATTTTCTTGTCGACCAGTGTAAATTTGGAGATTGAGAACGAAAGACGTGCACTATCACATACAGCCCATAATTTCAACCCATATTTTCCTGGTTTTGAAGGAATATATTGCCAAAATGGACATATACCACGGAATGCCACAAGTTGTTCATCAATTGTTACGCTGCTGTGAGGAACATATGCTTCTTGACATGTGTGTACCCACATTTCAAATATTTCTCTAATGGGAGCCAGCTTGTTAGGAGCACGGTTGTGACGTCTCGCATCTGCGTCATCAAATCGGATGCACCTTGAAATCTGTGTAAAGCGATTTCTAGCCATTGCTTCACTAAAAATGGGTTTACCGTCCTCTTTGTTCCACAGATGTGTAACTGCGTCATTGTGAGCCTTGTAAGCACCTGCTAGGATCAAGACACTGATAAAGCACTTCAGTTCAATGGCACCTACTGGTTTCCATTTACTACTGTAAACAAGACTACCCTCTTTGTTAGTTCACTTTAGAATTACATCAACAATGTTTCTCCTAAGAAACAACTGAAAAACTGATTCTATGGAGTCTACATTTTTCACTGCGAATTTTTTTGGACCTGGCTTTACTCGCATTATGTTCAATCTCTCTTCGCTTCCATGAGCTCCTCTCAACTCGTGTTTGTGCCACAATTCTTCTTTGTTGTTAGATCTACACAAAATAAAAAAAATTAAAAAACACAAAGAGTATACCTTGGCGCTAGACCCTAACGCACATTTACAAAAATACAATGTGTACTTACATATAACAGTCAGAAATATGTGTAACTTTCTGTTCAGGCTGGACATCTGCGCTGTCCAAATCTTCTTCTAAACTTCTGTCTGATCGAGGAATATTCTCTTCTAAGACGTCAATTTCTCCATTGCTGCATGAGGCTTCAGAAACTATATCGCTGATATCACTATTTGATTCTCCAGATAGAGGATTATCCTGCAGTAATATGTCAAGCACTTCGTCTTCGGAAAGGTGTCGAGACATTTTCCACTAGATGCAACACACACAATAGTAGTCTCCGCTTGTATGGAACAAATAACTGTCAGCTTATAAGTATTGGCAACAATCACACGTTACAACAATATTTACAAGAATAAAACAAAGGAAATACAGCAACAGTTACGGATTCAATGCAGCATTGGCTCAAATGGCTCAAATGGCTCTGAGCACTATGGGACTCAACATCTATGGTCATCAGTCCCCTAGAACTTAGAACTACTTAAACCTAACTAACCTAAGGACAGCACACAACACCCAGCCATCACGAGGCAGAAAAAATCCCTGACCCCGCCGGGAATCGAACCCGGAAGCAATGCAGCATTATTGGGTAATAATACCGCAAGAAAGAAATGGGGTCGCATTTAACCCCAATGGTATTCAGTGGTTCTCTCTTGATTTTATGCAAAACTAAATATTTTCAAAAAGTTATATTAATATATTACGAACCCATTACTTAATTCAGGAAAAGTCTGAATTTTTCATAATTTTAGGAATAGGAAATAAGGTATATTTTATATAAAATTACGGCCTGGGATCATTATAGACCCCACGGTATTAGGAGGGTTAAACCTAACTAACCTAAGGACATCACACACATCCATGCCCGATGCAGGATTCGAACCTGCGACCGTAGCAGTCGCGCGGTTCCAGACTGTAGCGCCTAGAACCGCTCGGCCACCCCTGCCGGCCTCGATGATCCACCTTTGGTTCTTATGCAAGTAGTCATTCTGCTTGGCATTACCCATAGAGCTCCTGATTTCCTCCTGAGGGATATTGTGCCAAACTCCGTGCAGTTGACGTGATAAATCGTCAAAATCCCGAGTTGGTGGACGACTCTGCCCATAATATTCCAAACATTCTCAACTGGGGAGAGGTCCGGCGTCGTTGCTGGCCAACGTAGGTTTGGCAGCACGAAGACAAACAGCAGAAACTCTTGCAGCGTCGGAGCGGGTATTATCTAGTTGAAATGCAAACCCAGGACGGATTGTCATGAAGGGCAACAAAATGGGGTGGAGGATACCGTCGAAGTAGCGCTGTGCTGTGAGAGTGCTGCGGATGACAACGAAATTGGTCCTGCCATGAGATAATATGACACCCCAGACCATCACTCCTGGTTGACGGGCCGTATGTCGGACGGCAGTTAGGCTGGTACCTCACCGCTGACGGGGACGTGTTTACACGCGTCTTCACTGCTCTTCGGGGCTCAGTTCGCAGCGGGACTCATCACTGAAGACAACTGCACTCCAGTCAGTGAGATTCCAGATTTGTTTGTCAGTAGATATTCATCACATATATCGAATTCCATCCCAGTCGGATAATTCCTTCGTGGTGCGTCGCAATTTTTTTTTTTGTCCTTCTGTGTGTTTTCATTTCAAAGACGTCGTGTTGTCGTGTTTGACTGCACTTTTTATTCGGGACTACAATTTTGGCATCAGGCCATTCTCAAGACTGCATCAGCGTGAGTAGAAAATAATCAGCCTCTGTGCGAATCTCAGCGTTCGACATCCGTTGAAATGGCAGGAATCGGAACTATGAATAAATAAAACGGTATAGTGAAAGGCGACAATATGTTGTTAATAAAAAACAGCATCGCTGTGTACCCAAAACAAGTTGTTTTGTTTTTGTGTACAGAAACTGAAACAAACCGATGGGACCTCTCCTCCAGTAATTAAGTCCGATAATACGTACAGCGCAGACTGGCACTTTCCAGACATACGATTGAGATTTTTTTCCAAAGAAGTGACGAATAAAATTAATCACATCTTGCTAAAAGATCGCCATATTGCTATTCGTAAATCGAGAGTCCGGCACCTGCAACGGAAATCGACCTTTGATAATGTCAGCCACTCGTACTGACGAAACGCCAGGAAAACGGTTGAACAAAAATCGGCCGAAGATGCCGAGAAAAAAACCCAGTAAGTAATGTTAGTGCACTAATGAGTAAACGAGATGGAACACTAAACTCCTATGTACACTTCCCGCCAAACCCTTCCATTATTTTTCATTAGCCTGCTTTCGCCTTAAACACTCCACAAGAAATAGAATATGAAGAGTTTAATCTTTTTTCAGGATATATCGCTCCAAGTTAGGAACTAACTAGCCATTTTACTGAAACATTAGAGTACAGATCGTGCACTTGAATGCAGCTCTAGACAATGGTGTCTACCGAAAGCGATTTATCATCCTTGACTTGTACAATTTACTCTCAAACGTATTCGATTTCCAATAACCAATCAGCGGACATATTTAACATTTCGCTTGTACCACATGAAGACGAAGGTGAAGAATTTCACTCTTCGTAAAATTTGTTTAGGTATGAAGAACATGACTAAAACAAAATACGTTGTAACTTATATTCAGAAAAGTAATAGTGATATTCAAATTGTAAACCATTGCTGCTCATAACTGTGAGAAGATGTTTTGATAGCTGAACAGTGTTTACAGCTGGTGATTCGTGTTCCTGATCCTTCTTATATTCTTATAGCAAGAGATTTGAAACCAGCAAAATTCTGTACATTAGCGGTTCCGTAATTCTGTTCTGTTGAGGTAGCTTTGGGAGACTGATTTGTCCACAAAACGTTCAAAACTAGAAGAAGAAACCTATGGCTGCGTTGAGCATGATTAGGTGCGAAGGAATACATTCGCTAAGGAAAATGATATTCAACTTCCTACTGACACTAGCGGCGAGACTGTTAAATTGTAATCATTGGCATGATATTCAATGAATTATTCCTAACAGCAATTGAAAAAAGCGACAAAAATTGGCTGCCGAAAGCGCATCCATTAGATTTGTTTCGACACGCACTGTATGCTACACAATTAAACATCAGTTTTGCAAAATCAGCTGTTAAACAGATTACAAGAATCATTAGGTCACTGAACAGCAGTAACGCTTTTAGTTCCTATACTAAATTTTGATAATTCAGAAAAAACTAATTATGAGGTAGTAACAACCATTTATAGAATCTGATGTAAACAAATGAAGTGTAATTATAGACCTCTCTCCTTCGCGTGTTCTCATACTTTTTGAGACGATAGCTTACAAAAGAATACAGCACCACCTTGCTGAGAGTAAGGTTTTAATAAAAACTCCTTTGGATTTCTATGGAGAAGGCTATATGGATTATCTTAAAACTGGGCTGGGCATCTCGGACATATTCTGAGTCGTGGTCACCTTTGTGCTCATACGGCAAAGACAACCAAATCCACCGGTTAGTCCCTCAGCCGTTATGGGTAAAACCCAATGGGACTCGGGGCAAGTAAGGCTAGCAACCTGCTTCCCTGGTACTTTAAATATGATGCTGGCAACAATCAGAGCAAAATGCCTCGGACCTTTGGAGGTGACGGAGTCCCACCTCTAACTGACAAACCAGGGACTCCTAAGATACGACTTGGCAAACAAATGGTAATGAGATGGGGAGCTATTAATATCAATGGGGGCTACTCTGGGAAGAAGGTAGAGCTGGCAGAGGCTGCAAGTAAGATGGGGCTGGACGTTTTAGCTGTTAGTGACATTCGGGTAAGGGGTGAGAAAGAAGAGGAAGTGGGAGAATACAAGGCCTACCTGTCAGGAGTCAAAGCAGGAATAGCACAATGGGGTGTAGGGCTTTACATCAGGAAAGAAATGGAACTCAGCGTAGTTGCAATAAGGTATGTAAACGAACGACTGATGTGGATAGATTTGACAGTGTCTAGCAAGAAAATTAGGATTGTGTGAGTATATTCGCATTGTGAAGGGACAGATCAAGATAAGATGGATAGTTTTTATGAGGCACTCAGTGATGTAGTTGTTAGAGTAAAGGACAAGGACAGTGTTCTGCTCATGGGTGATTTTAACGCCAGGATTGGAAATCGAACAGAAGGGTATGAAAAGGTTATGGGTAAATTTGGAGAGGATATGGAGGCCAACAGGAACGGGAAACAACTCTTGGATTTCTGTGCCAGTATGGGCTTAGTAATCACAAACTCCTTTTTTAAACATAAGAACATTCACCGGTATACTTGGGAAGGCAGGGGAACCAGATATGTCATTGACTATATAATAACAGATCAGGAATTCAGGAAGGCTGTGAGGGACACACGTGTATTCAGGGGATTCTTTGATGACACTGATCATTATTTAATCTGCAGTGAAATTGGGATTGTGAGGCCGAAAGTGCAGGAGGTCAGGTCCATATGTAGGAGGATAAGAGTGGAGAAACTTCAGGATAAGGAAATCAGGCACAAGTACATAACAGCGATCTCAGAAAGGTACCAGTTAGTTGAATGTAGTCAATTACAGTCATTAGAAAAGGAATGGACAAGGTACAGGGACACAGTACTAGAAGTGGCTAAAGAATGTCTTGGAACAGTAGTGTGTAAAAGTAGGATGAAGCAAACAGCTTGGTGGAATGATACAGTCAAGGCAGCCTGTAAAAGGAAAAAGAAGGCGTATCAAAAATGGCTACATACCAGAACCCAGGTAGATAGAGAAAGTTATGTTGAAGAAAGAAACAAAGCCAAACAGATAATTACAGCATCCAAGAAGAAATCGTGGGAAGACTTTGGAAACAGGTTGGAGACTATGGGTCAAGCTGCTGGAAAACCATTCTGGAGTGTAATTAGCAGTCTTCGAAAGGGAGGTAAGAAGGAAATGACAAGTATTATGGACAGGTCAGGAAAACTGCTGGTGAATCCTGTGGATGCCTTGGGCAGATGGAGGGAATATTTTGAAGAGATGCTCAATGTAGGTGAAAATGCGATCAGTAATGTTTCAGATTTCGAGGTAGAATGGGATAGGAATGATGAGGATCACATTTGAGGAAGTGGAAAAAATGGTCAATAGCTTGCAGTGCAATAAAGCGGCTGGGGTGGATGAAATTAAGTCGGAACTCATCAAATACAGTGGAATGTCAGGTCTTAAATGGCTACACAGGATAATTGAAATGGCCTGGGAGTCGGGACAGGTTCCATCAGACTGGACAAAAGCAGTAATCACACCAATCTTTAAACATGGAAACAGAAAAGATTGTAACAACTACAGAGGTATCTCTTTAATCAGCGTTGTGGGTAAAATCTTCTCAGGTATTGTTGAAAGGAAAGTGCGAGTATTAGTTGAGGACCAATTGGATGAGAATCAGTGTGGGTTTAGGCCTCTTAGAGGTTGCCAAGACCAGATCTTTAGCTTATGGCAAATAATGGAGAAGTGTTATGAGTGGAACAGGGAATTGTATCTATGCTTTATAGATCTAGAAAAGGCATATGACCGGCTTCCTAGGAGGAAGTTATTGTCTGTTCTACAAGATTATGGAATAGGAGGCAAACTTTTGCAAGCAATTAAAGGTCTTTACATGGATAGTCAGGCAGCAGTTAGAGTTGACGGTAAATTGAGTTCATGGTTCAGAGTAGTTTCAGGGGTAAGACAAGGCTGCAACCTGTCTCCACTGTTGTTCATACACTCCTGGAAATGGAAAAAAGAACACATTGACACCGGTGTGTCAGACCCACCATACTTGCTCCGGACACTGCGAGAGGGCTGTACAAGTAATGATCACACGCACGGCACAGCGGACACACCAGGAACCGCGGTGTTGGCCGTCGAATGGCGCTAGCTGCGCAGCATTTGTGCACCGCCGCCGTCAGTGTCAGCCAGTTTGCCGTGGCATACGGAGCTCCATCGCAGTCTTTAACACTGGTAGCATGCCGCGACAGCGTGGACGTGAACCGTATGTGCAGCTGACGGACTTTGAGTGAGGGCGTATAGTGGGCACGCGGGAGGCCGGGTGGACGTACCGCCGAATTGCTCAACACGTGGGGCGTGAGGTCTCCACAGTACATCGATGTTGTCGCCAGTGGTCGGCGGAAGGTGCACGTGCCCGTCGACCTGGGACCGGACCGCAGCGACGCACGGATGCACGCCAAGACCGTAGGATCCTACGCAGTGCCGTAGGGGACCGCACCGCCACTTCCCAGCAAATTAGGGACACTGTTGCTCCTGGGGTATCGGCGAGGACCATTCACAGCCGTCTCCATGAAGCTGGGCTATGGTCCCACACACCGTTAGGCCGTCTTCCGCTCACGCCCCAACATCGTGCAGCCCGCCTCCAGTGGTGTCGCGACAGGCGTGAATGGAGGGACGAATGGAGACGTGTCGTCTTCAGCGATGAGAGTCGCTTCTGCCTTGGTGCCAATGATGGTCGTATGCGTGTTTGGCGCCGTGCAGGTGAGCGCCACAACCAGGACTGCATACGACCGAGGCACACAGGGCCAACACCCGGCATCATGGTGTGGGGAGCTACACTGGCCGTACACCACTGGTGATCGTCGAGGGGACACTGAATAGTGCACGGTACATCCAAACCGTCATCTAACCCATCGTTCTACCATTCCTAGACCGGCAAGGGAACTTGCTGTTCCAACAGGACAATGCACGTCCGCATGTATCCCGTGCCACCCAACGTGCTCTAGAAGGTGTAAGTCAACTACCCTGGCCAGCAAGATCTCCGGATCTGTCCCCCATTGAGCATGTTTGGGACTGGATGAAGCGTCGTCTCACGCGGTCTGCACGTCCAGCACGAACGCTGGTCCAACTGAGGCGCCAGGTGGAAATGGCATGGCAAGCCGTTGCACAGGACTACATCCAGCATCTCTACGATCGTCTCCATGGGAGAATAGCAGCCTGAATTGCTGCGAAAGGTGGATATACACTGTACTAGTGCCGACATTGTGCATGCTCTCTTGCCTGTGTCTATGTGCCTGTGGTTCTGTCAGTGTGATCATGTGATGTATCTGACCCCAGGAATGTGTCAATAAAGTTTCCCCTTCCTGGGACAATGAATTCACGGTGTTCTTATTTCAATTTCCAGGAGTGTATTATTTATGGATCATATGTTGAAAACAACAGACTGGCTGGGTGAGATTAAAATATGTGAACACAAAATAAGCAGTCTTGCATATGCGGATGACTTAGTTGTGATGGCAGATTCGATTGAAAGTTTGCAAAGTAATATTTCAGAGCTAGATCAGAAATGTAAGGACTATGGTATGAAGATTAGCATCTCCAAAACGAAAGTAATGTCAGTGGGAAAGAAATATAAACGGATTGAGTGCCAAATAGGAGGAACAAAGTTAGAACAGGTGGACGGTTTCAAGTACTTAGGATGCATATTCTCACAGGATGGCAACATAGTGAAAGAACTGGAAGCGAGGTGTAGCAAAGCTAATGCAGTGAGCGCTCAGCTACAATCTACTCTCTTCTGCAAGAAGGAAGTCAGTACCAAGACTAAGTTATCTGTGCACCGTTCAATCTTTCGACCAACTTTGTTGTATGGGAGCGAAAGCTGGGTGGATTCAGGTTACCTTATTAACAAGGTTGAGGTTACGGATATGAAAGTAGCTAGGATGATTGCAGGTACTAGTAGATGGGAACAATGGCAGGAGGGTGTGCACAATGAGGAAATCAAAGAAAAACTGGGAATGAACTCTATAGATGTAGCAGTCAGGGCGAACAGGCTTAGATGGTGGGGTCATGTTACACGCATGGGAGAAGCAAGGTTACCCAAGAGACTCATGGATTCAGCAGTAGAGGGTAGGAGGAGTCGGGGCAGACCGAGGAGAAGGTACCTGGATTCGGCTAAGAATGATTTTGAAGTAATAGGTTTAACATCAGAAGAGGCACCAACGTTAGCACTGAATAGGGGATCATGGAGGAACTGTATAAGGGCGGCTATGCTCCAAACTGAATGCTGAAAGGCATAATTCAGTCTTAAATGATGATGATGATGAAACTAAACAAGAAAAATCACCTCGCAAGCAGCTTCTGCGATCTTGCAGAGGCCTTAGATTCTGGGGATCTTTGTATACTAAAATGGTTTGTGCTGAAAACATTCCTCTTGCATGGTTGGTATCCTGCAACGTTCAATGTTTGGTCCGTTCCTGTGCTTAGCACAGGTAAACGATTCATCAGGGGCACTGGAGGAATCTTCATAAACTGTATTGTTTGACGATAAAATATTCATGGTGCACCAAAACATACCCATAAAAGACATAGCCAGCACAATAAAGAAACGGGCTTATTACTGCTTCATCACAAACAATTTAATCCCTAGTATTACAAAGACTCAAATTTTGCAATACTAAAGGATTAAAAATGGCTTACAGATACAGGAAGTAGAGCTCAATGAACATATACCGGACGAGGTTCCATGTTTGAAGTTCCTAGGCATCTAAACGAATAGTAAACTCAGGTGGGAAAAGAACTTAGGGAAGTTAACCAAGAAGCTCATTTCCACATTCTTTTCGTTTAAAAATCTTCGACATTAAGTTGACCTGCTCAACGGATTACTAACATACATTTGTACTTCCACTCGGTGGCGTAATCCTCTACGAAAATGCAGCTACGGTCAAACATATTTATTCTACAGAAGCACGCAGTTGGAATCTTGTGAAAAAATTATAACTGAACAAACTGTAGAGGCCTCTTCAGGGACGTGAGTTCAAAATGGTTCAAATGGCTCTGAGCACTATGGGACTTAACATCTATGGTCATCAGTCCCTAGACTTAGAACTACTTAAACCTAACTAACCTAAGGACATCACACACATCCATGCCCGAGGCAGGATTCGAACCTGCGACCGTAGCAGCAGCGCGGTTCCGGACTAGAGCGCCTAGAACTGCTTGGCCACGGGACTTGAGTATTCCTACACTTACCTACCAGTCCATATACTCACCAGTGGTATTTGTTCTTAATACCAAGAATGAATTTAAGGTGTGCTAAGAAATCCACAAAAACAACCCTACACATTATTTCATTCAGTAGAGATAATGACTGTTGTAGAAGACACTGAAGTATTAGTTCAAGCTGCAAATATTCGCCCCCCCCCTACACCTCTCCTCTCAAAAAATCATAGAAATCTATTAGCGAAGCTTAGCAACGATGTCCCAAAGTTTTAAGTTCGTGAACAAAGTATTGTACCTCATATACACTAAACAGCCAAAGAAATTGGTACACCTGCCTAATATCTTGTAGGGCTCCCACGAGCGCGCTGAAGTGCCGAAACACGACGTGACATGGACTCGACTAATGTGTGAAGTAGTGCTGGAGGGAATTGACACCATGAATTCTAAAGGCTGTCCATACATCCGTAAGATTACGAGGGGGTGAAGATCTCTTCTGAACAGCACGTTGCAAGACATCCCATGTATGCTCAATAATGTTTATGTCTGGGAGTCTGGTGGCCAGCGGAAGTGATTAAACTCAGCAAAGTGTTCCTGGAACGCCTCTGCAGCAATTCTGGACGTGTGGGGTAACGCATTGTCCTGATGGAATTGCCCAAGTCCGAAATGCACAACAGACATGAATGGATGCAGGTGATCAGACAGGATGCTTACGTACGTGTCACCTGTCAGAGTCGTATCTAGACGTATCAGGGGTCCCATATCACGCCAGTTGCACATGCCCCACAGCATTACAGAGCCTCCACCAACCTGAACAGTGCCCTAGTGACATGCAGGGACCATGGATTCACGAGGTTGTCTCCATACACGTACACGTCCACCCACTAGATACAATTTTAAACGAGACTCGTCCGACCAAAGCCCATATTGATGATGTTTCGTTGAATGTTTCGCAAGCTGACACCTGTTGACGCCCTAGTATTGAAATTCTGCAACAATTTGAGGAAGGGTTGCACTTCTGTCACTATTCAGTCGTCGTTGGTCCCGTACTTGCAGGATCTTTTTCCGGCCGCAGCGATGTCGGAGATTTGACGTTTTACTGGATTCCTGATATTCTCGGTGCACTCGTGAAATGGTCGTACGAGAAAATCTCCACTTCATCGCTACCTCGGAGATGCTGTGTCCCATCGCTAGTGCGCGGACTATAACACCACTTTCAAACTCACTTAAATCTTGATATCCTACCATTGTAGCATCAGTAACCGATCTAACAACTGCGCCAGACACTTGTTGTCTTATATAGGCGTTGCCGAACCCAGCGACGTATTCTGCCTGTTTACATATCACTGTATTTGAATGTCCATGCCTATACTAGTTTCTTTGGTGATTCAGTGTATTACTTGGTACAGAAAGTTGGTTTAAGCTCGAAACTGACAACAGTAAGATTTTTGGAGTGAATCTGAAGGTACAGACTAATAAGAATTGGAGGTTGTATGTTTGTTGCAGTAGACAAGAAACGGATATCCACGGAGTTAAAAATTGAAACTGTATGCAAGAGTATTCGCGCAAAAATCAGTATCATTACTGAACATATACTTGCAACTCGGTCCTTCCATTGACCAGCAGGTTCACGCTCAAATGAACCCGAAACGTGAGAGAACACTTCAGCTCGTTACTCTATATTTTCCGTAATTATACTGTTATCTTTGGTGGAGACTTGAATTACCAAAGAATCGACTGGGACAACTACAGTTTTGTAACTGAAGAGCGTGACAAGACGCTCTGCACAATTATAATAAACGCTATGTGTGATAACTGCTTAGAAGAGATAATTGCATAGCCCACTCATGACGGAGGGGGACTAGATGTAATACGAATAAACGATGTCTACATTGAAATTGAACCTAGTTGTGCGTCCCTGAAGAAACCGCGACTACTCCATAACAGATGTAAAACAAAGCCGGCCGGAGTGGCCGTCCGGTTCTAGGCGCTACAGTCTGGTTCGAATCCTGCCTCGGGCATGGATGTGTGTGCTGTCCTTAGGTTAGTTAGGTTAATTAGTTCTAAGTTCTAGGCGACTGATGACCTCAGAAGTTAAGTAGCATAGTGCTCAGAGCCATTTGAGCCATTTTGTAAAACAAAACACAGGGCTATAGACAGCAAAATGGTGACTCTTAAAACGGTGAAACCTTCAACGATTATCATAACAGAATCTTACTGGAAGGCCTAAAAATACCAGAGAAATTCCGCTTACCAGTGAATACTATTAAGTGGCACCAAAGTTAGTGTCCAGACACTAGTGGGCGTCACAGGAGCTGAAACTGGGGCTAGCGCTGCAAAGACAGGAATTCTGAACATTATTTTCAATGTTTCTTCACATAGGAGGATTCAGGAATGTTGGCCAAGTTTAGTTCTCTGTCACTGTAATAACGACCGATATAGACAAGTGTGAGTTTCACTGAGAAACATTTGAAATCGCTAAAATTAAACAAAGGCCGCAGGACTCAATGAATTATTATCAGATTCTATACAGAAATTGTGGATTAATTATCTCAAAAAAATGGTTCAAATGGCTCTGAGCCTATGGGACTTGACTTCTAAGGTCATCAGTCCCCTTGAACTTAGAACTACTTAAACCTAACTAACCTAAGGACATCACACACATCCATGCCCGAGGCAGGATTCGAACCTGCGACCGTAGCGGTCGCGCGGTTCCAGACTGTAGCGCCTAGAACCGCTCGGCACCCCGTCCGGCAATTATCTCATATTTTAACCATATTAAGGCTAAATCCCTCTAAAAACACACTTTTCCCAGTAGTTTAAGAAATTTTAGGTCAGCCCGTAACTATAGGAAGCAGAGCAGAAGTGATCCTCAAAGTTACCGTCCATTGACATTCATCCGATGTAGATGTTTATGACGTGTTCTGACTCAAATCTATTGTAGGATTTCGAACAGAATGAGATTTTCTTTGACAACCACTATGGCTTGGAAAACTTTTGATTGTGTGACATCCATCTTGTACTTTTGTCACATGAAATCCTGAAAGCCAGGGATCAAGAGTATCAGGTAGGTGCAGTATTTGATGAATTCCAAAAAGCATTTGACTCAGCATCAAATCTACACTTAGTAACAAAATTACCATCATATGAGGTATCAAACGAAATTTGTGACTAGGCTGAAGATTTCTTGGTAGGGAGGGACAGCAAGTTATCTTGGCTGGAGAATCATCGACAGATGTTACAATAACTTTAGGCGTCCCTCAAGGAAGCATGTTGGGACCCTTGCTACTCATGCTGTATGTTCATGACCTTACAGATAATATTAACAGTAACTTTACACTTCTTGCAGATAATGCAGTCATATTTATAATGAAATAGTGCCTGAAAAAATTTCACAAGTATTCAGTCAGATCTTGATAATACCTCAATGTCCTGCAAACATTGGCAACTCGCTTTAAATGTTCAGAAACGTAGAACTGCGCACTTCACAAAAAGGAAAAAAATAGTAATTTCTTGTTATTAAAACAACAGTGACTTAAAAATGGAGCCAGCCAAATCACAAAAGTACCCGGGAATAATAATTTGCTGGGATGTACAATGGAATTGTGACATAGCAGGTGACATGTCCGACTCATCAAACTAGTCCTGAGAAAATGCAATCAGGCTACAAAAGAGGTTGCTTACAAAACACTCGTGCTGCCCATCCCGGAAATTGCTCAAGTATGTGGGAACTGTAACATACAGGACTAGCAGGAGACATTGAACATATATCAGGATTGGCAACTCGAATGGCCATAGGCTTGTTTTCCTCACGTGGGAACATCATGGAAATGGAGAAACACCTGAACTAGTAGATGGTGAACGACATATGGCAAGCACAGCACGAAAGTCTACGTGCAGACTTATGTTGTGAATAGAACTGCCTTTTCCTGCTGCTAGTTATTTTATTCATCCCACACGCCGGGGGGAACATGAGGTGGTTTCTTTGACATCCTGCCGGATGCGTATGTATCAGGGAGGATTTCGCGGTCGGCCAATGAAAGGCGATTGAAATTTTGCTGGGAGAGGTCGTGGAGGGTGTGGAGATGTAGTGTTGGAGGAAAGTGGTGGTAGAGACGTGGCAGAGTAGCAGAATCAAGGGGAAAAATGGCTCTGAGCACTATGGGACTTCACTTCTGAGGTCATTAGTCCCCTTGAACTTAGAACTACTTAAACCTAACTAACCTAAGGAGATCACACACATCCATGCCCGACGCAGGATTCGTACTGGCGACCGTAGCGGTCGCGCGGTTCCAGACTGTAGCGCCTAGAACCGCTCGGCCACTCCGGCCGGCGAATCAGGGAAGAGGGAGGCAACTAGGAGGTGGGTAGTGACGAGTTTACGGATAACATGGAATATTCGGAGGTGTTCAATATGGAAGAGAATTTCTCAATATGGAAGAGAATTTCTCAATATGAAAGAGAATTTTTTGAGTTCGTGTAGAATGCCGGTGGATCCGAAAGGCTAGGCGGAGTGCAAGGCGTTCAAGTATCTGTAGAACGTGATAAAAGGAGGGAGGAGTCGAAGTCCATACCATATTTCTGTAGCATGTAGGTACACATCACATAGGAAATGATAAATCCCGAGATACTCAAAAATTGAATAAGAGCATTTCTGATAATCTATTGTTACAATTTATCACAATATTGTCCGCCCCTGGTAGCTGGGTGGTCAGCGCCACGGAATGTCATACCTAATGGCCCGGGTTCTATTCCCGGCTGGGTCGGAGATTTTCTACGCTCAAGGACTGGGTGCTGTGTTGTACTTATCATCATCATTTGATCCCCTTCGACATGCAAGTCGCCGAAGTGGCGTCATCTCGAAAGATCGGCACCAGGCGAACGGTCTACCCGACGGGAGGTTCTAACCACACGGCATTTCCATTTCCATCACAATATTTTGACTCATGATTCTAAATTCCCATTAACTCTAATGTTCATATTAACACATATAAGGGGCTGTGAAATGAAAACGAGACAGACTTTATAACGAGCCTGGTGCAGATGTTGGTAATGCAGATAGGTGTGCGTGTAGAAGTTCCCTCTATCGGGAATTAGGAAGGAACAGCGCGAACGTTCACCGCTGTCGCGTTTGTCTCTTAGACGTGCTCGACATGAGGTCAACGAGTTGTGTATGCATCTGCGTCCGACTTCACTATGGAGGTCGCGAAAGACGAATAGCGAGATACTTCGAGGTTTTTGACTGTGGTAGGAGTGTCGAGTGTGAAACTCACGCCCGAATGTCTGCTGTGTATGGCAAACACAGTATGTCACGCGCGCTTGTGTTTGCATGGAGTAACGATTTCAAGACGGAAGGGTATCACTGAAAAACAGCAAACGGTTATGACAGTCTCATTGCGTCATTAAGCCTCCTGTCATTGCTCTCGTGTATGCTGCCGTCAGGAATGACCCATGGCGAACGGTGCAAGACATTCGGCTAATGCTGGGCAACGGTCACGCTACCTCTCACCCCATCACGACAGAGCTTCGGAGGTTCCGAAAAATGTGTGCGCAGTGGGTTCTCCGCTGCTAGACAGAGGAGCAGACTTTGAACAGCATGGCTACGTCAGTGCAGCATCTGATGTCTTATCACGATGAAGAATACGTCACGTATTGTCACGGTAGATATAACATGATGTCACCATTCTGAGCAGGAGAGCAAGCGTCAGAGCCAACAATGGAAACACATGGATTCACCCCCATCGCAAAAATACAAAGCCGTGCACATCAGCTTCGAGAAAATCATGAAGACCTTTCTCCTTGACTCCAAGGGACCGCGGCTCATTGACTTTCTAGAGCACGGCGGCCACAACTAACGCAAAGCGGTATGTAGACAGTTTCCAAAATTTGAAACGTGCTCTGGAGTCCAAACGCTCAGAAATGTTGATGGATGGCGTCATTCTGTTGCAGGATAAGGCCCTTCCACAAATTGTCAAGGTTGTTTCTACTACTCTGACCTGGACCGGCTATTACCATGGACCCTACTTTATGCTGACGACGTGATGCTGGCAGCAGAAAACAAGCTTGAACTGCAGAGCCAAACTCAAAAATGGAGTGACTGGTTGGCACAACACTGTTTGCGCCTTAATTTGAAGAAAACAGAGGGCATGACATCAGGCATACCTGAGATGGGAACCATCATGATTAATGGTGAAGATCTGACTCGGGTGAGTAAGTTTAAGTCCCTTCGTTCCACGATCACTGTGGACGGCCGACTCGCGAAAGAGGTCAACACCAAAACTCAGGCTGCCTGGATAAAGTGGCTATCGCAGGATGAAAGATAATTTAAAATCAAAAATCTATCGCTCTGTCATCCAATCAGTAGCCTTGTATGGTTGTGAGTGCTGGCCGACTACAGTTGAGACAGAACGCCACAAGTGTAAGGAAACGAAGATGCTAAGGTGGACAGCGGGGCTCGCCAAGTTAGATCACGTTTCCAAAGACAGCATTAGGGAACAGTTTGCTGTTGCACCGATCCAAGACAAGATGCGTGAGAGTCATCTTCGATGGTTTGGGTATGTTTTACGGGCCCTTGATGACTCTATTGCCAAGGCGGGTTGCACACTTGAAGTCGTCGGCAGAAAACCTAAAGGACGACCTAAGAAACGTTGTGCTGATACGACCTTAAATGCGTGAACATCCACCCAGACGCAGCTCGTGATAGGGCGAAATGGAGACAACGGATCCATGTAGCGAACCCCGCAGGCACTCGGGACAACCGCTGAAGGAAAAGAAGTTTCGACTGCGCTGCAGTAGTTTCTCTGGGAAGTCCTTACACATCCTCCTCACAGTCCCAATATCTCCCCATGCGATTTCCGTATTTCTGGAGCCGTGAAGAAAGGTACTCGTGGCCGTCGATGTGCTTCGGGTGAAGAGGTGCACAAATGGGTACAATCGTGGTTCTGTAGGCAACTGCAAACATTTTTTCATGTAGGCACTCACCGTCTTGTCTCACAATGGGATGAATTTATTAACAGTTATGGCAATTACCTTTGAAATAATAAACGATTTTCTTACTTTTCTGCCGTCTGTCTCGTTTTCATTTGACTTGCCCTTATGTTTGCTTTGCCAGTATATAGACAACTGATAGTGTTCTCTCTAAAGTTACGTAAATACTTAATATCAGCCATTAGATAAAAACTTCAGTTGAAAAGTGTAACAGAAAGGGCAGCGGCTTTTGCTCAAAGTAGCTGCTTTTTTCTGATATAAATATACTTTTATAAAGTAATGTAGAACTAATCAGCATAATTGTCAATGTGGCTAGATTAGTACTAGTCGTAGATTGTTGTTTGTCAATGCACTTTATAGAAGCAGCCTACGTTGCCTGTTTCCGCTTGATAAAATCTGACTCGAGTCATTCCACATCCCTGAAAGCTCTCCTCCCTGAAGGGATTCACTAAACATGATGAATGAATGAATAAGGCTATTCAACATTCTTCTTGTATCTATATTCTCAGTAGTAACTTCTTTAATGAGAATAATAAGGCTTCAAACCGCAGGCGCACTATGGGGTGTTCGTAGCTAATGCCTTATAGACCACACACAGATCGCTTTTCTACAGAAAGGAAAGTGACTAAAGCGGAAATTGCTTTTTTTATGTTCATACAGACTTCTTGATTTTGGACATTCACAAATGTTTTCTCCGAGCTTTTATGTTGGGAATAGCTCATTCGCAACGTTAAACCATAAGTCTGCTGCTTTATTTATTTGCACAATGACCTGAGTCGAAACAAGGCCCCGGCAGTAGACAACATTCCATTAGAACTACTGAAGTCATTGGGAGAGCCAGCCCTGACAAAACTCTACCATCTGGTGAGCAAGATGTATCAGACAGGCGAAATACCCTCAGACTTCAAGAAGAATATAATAATTCCAATCCCAAAGAAAGCAGGTGTTGACAGATGTGAAAATTACCGAACTATCAGTTTAATAAGTCACGACTGCAAAATACTAACGCGAATTCTTTACAGACGAATGGAAAAACTGGTAGAAGCCGACCTCGGTGAAGATCAGTTTGGATTCCGTAGAAATGTTGGAACACGTGAGGCAATACTGACCTTACGACTTATCTTAGAAGAAAGATTAAGGAAAGGCAAACCTACGTTTCTAGCATTTGTAGACTTAGAGAAAGCTTTTGATAATGTTGACTGGAATACTCTCTTTCAAATTCTGAAGGTGGCAGGGACAAAATACAGGGAGCGAAAGGACATTTACAATTTGTGCAGAAACCAGGTGGCAGTTATAAGAGTCGAGGGGCATGAAAGGGAAGCAGTGGTTGGGAAAGGAGTGAGACAGGGTTGTAGCCTGTCCCCAATGTTATTCAATCTGTATATTGAGCAAGCAGTAAAGGAAACAAAAGAAAAATTCGGAGTAGTTATTAAAATCCATGGAGAAGAAATAAAAGCTTTGAGGTTTACTGTATGGATAAATGATGATGGCGTCCTCTTGGGTAAAATATTCCGGAGGTAAATAGTCCCCCATTCGGATCTCCGGGCGGGGACTACTCAGGAGGACGTCGTTATCAGGAGAAAGAAAACTGGCGTTCTACGGATCGGAGCGTGGAATGTCAGATCCCTTAATCGGGCAGGTAGATTAGAAAATTTAAAAAGGGAAATGGATAGGTTTAAAGTTAGATATAGTGGGAATTAGCGAAGTTCGGTGGCAGGATGAACAAGACTTTTGGTCAGGTGAATACAGGGCTATAAATACAAATCAAATAGGTGTAATGCAGGAGTAGGTTTAATAATGAATAAAAAAATAGGAGTTCGGGTAAGCTACTACAAACAACATAGTGAACGCATTATTGTGGCCAAGATAGACACGAAGCCGACGCCTACAACAGTAGTACAATTTTATATGCCAACTAGCTCTGCAGATGACGAAGAAATTGATGAAATGTATCATCATCATCATCATCATTTAAGACTGATTATGCCTCTCAGCGTTCAGTCTGGAGCATAGCCCCCCATATACAGTTCCTCCATGATCCCCTATTCAGTGCTAACATTGGTGCCTCTTCTGATGTTAAACCTATTACTTCAAAATCATTCTTGACCGAATCCAGGTACCTTCTCCCCGGTCTGCCCCGACTCCTCCTACCCTCTACTGCTGAATCCATGAGTCTCTTGGGTAACCTTGCTTCTCTCATGCGTGTAACATGACCCCACCATCTAAGCCTGTTCGCCCTGACTGCTACATCTATAGAGTTCATTCCCAGTTTTTCTTTGATTTCCTCATTGTGGATACCCTCCTGCCATTGTTCCCATCTACTAGTACCTGCAATCATCCTAGCTACTTTCATATCCGTAACCTCAACCTTGTTGATAAGGTAACCTGAATCCACCCAGCTTTCGCTCGCATACAACAAAGTTGGTCGAAAGATTGAACGGTGCACAGATAACTTAGTCTTGGTACTGACTTCCTTCTTGCAGAAGAGAGTAGATCGTAGCTGAGCGCTCACTGCATTAGCTTTGCTACACCTCGCTTCCAGTTCTTTCACTATGTTGCCATCCTGTGAGAATATGCATCCTAAGTACTTGAAACCGTCCACCTGTTCTAACTTTGTTCCTCCTATTTGGCACTCAATCCGTTTATATTTCTTTCCCACTGACATTACTTTCGTTCTGGAGATGCTAATCTTCATACCATAGTCCTTACATTTCTGATGTAGCTCTGAAATATTACTTTGCAAACTTTCAATCGAATCTGCCATCACAACTAAGTCATCCGCATATGCAAGACTGCTTATTTTGTGTTCACATATCTTAATCTCACCCAGCCAGTCTATTGTTTTCAACATATGATCCATAAATAATATGAACAACAGTGGAGACAGGTTGCAGCCTTGTCTTACCCCTGAAACTACTCTGAACCATGAACTCAATTTACCGTCAACTCTAACTGCTGCCTGACTATCCGTGTAAAGACCTTTAATTGCTTGCAAAAGTTTGTCTCCTATTCCATAATCTTGTAGAACAGACAATAACTTCCTCCTAGGAACCAAATGTATGATGAGATAAAAGAAATTATTCAGGTAGTGAAGGGAGATGAAAATTTAATAGTCATGGGTGATTGGAATTCGAGAGTAGGAAAAGGGAGAGAAGGAAACATAGTAGGTGAATATGGATTGGGGCTAAGAAATGAAAGAGAAAGCCGCCTGGTAGAATTTTGCGCAGAGCATAACTTAATCATAGCTAACACTTGGTTCAAGAATCATGAAAGAAGGTTGTGTACATGGTCGAAGTAGAGAGGACATAAAATGTAGACAGGCAATGGCAAGGAAAGCGTTTCTGAAGAAGAGAAATTTAACATCGAGCATAGATTTAAGTGTCATGAAGTCGTTTCTGAAAGTATTTGTATGGAGTGTAGCCATGTATGGAAGTGAAACATGGACGATAAATAGTTTGGATAAGAAGAGAATAGAAGCTTACGAAATATGGTGCTACAGAAGAATGCTGAAGATTAGATGGGTAGATCACATAACTAATGAGGAGGTATTGAATAGAATTTGGGGAGAAGAGGAGTTTGTGGCACAACTTGACCAGAAGAAGGGATCGGTTGGCAGGACATGTTCTAAGGCATCAAGGGATCACCAATTTACTACTGGAGGGCAGCGTGGTGGGTAAAAATCGTAGAGGGAGACGAAGAGATGAATACACTATGCAGATTCAGAAGGATGTAGGCTGCAGTAGGTACTGGGAGATGAAGAAGCTTGCACAGGATAGAATAGAATGAAGAGCTGCATCAAACAAGTCTCAAGACTGAAGACCACAACAACAACAAGAACAATTAATAACGAAATGATTTTGTGACATTGTAATAATTACGTGACAGTTTAGCACTTATTTTCGCTGCAGGGATACCATAAGAAGAAATTAGATACTGGATCTATACTTCTCAAGAGTCTGTTCTCGTCTTCCTTGTTTCATAGATTATTTTGTTTATTCCTTCCTTACGCTCTGGAAGAATACCTGTTTTCTAAAATTTCTAAGTGATGGTAACTTGTATATTACTTCTGATGACGAAAGTGCCCAAAATTTTGAAACACATACACAGCAGACATTTTTGTTGAAAAATGGTAACTTCATGCTAGTTCTTTGCCCACATCCTAGGGTTTTAGAAAGTGGAAAAGAAGTGTTTCTACATTGGCTGTGTACTGCTATCAACTGTTGCGCTATTTATGCTAGAAGATGTCAAGGATTTTATTAAGTACTACTTATACAGGTAGTTGCACAAACGGTATTGCAATTAAAATATTTACATAGCAGCTAAGGACAACATATCGCTTGAATGAACAAATACGTAGGTTGGAACTTAAATAGTGGCAACACTGTGCAATGGAATCTACCATCGTCGCTGATTGCACATGTTGTTGACAGACCTAAATTACCTTCGAGCAAATGGATTCGCCCGTCCCACTTCACCAGCGTGCGCACAATCGAGGGAAACAGTCACTTGTGAGCTAGCGGTCTAACATAACGGTGTCACTATGCTTTCGAAAAAGGAACACCGGAGTGGGATCAAGATTGAATGTGCCAGAGGTCGTACAGCACGACAGTGTCATCAAGCTCTTCAAGAGGCGTACGGGGAATCGGCATTGTTGTACAGAACAGTGGAACGTTGAGTAAATGCCTTCAACGAATGTCGGCAAACTGTGGCAGACATACATAGGGCAGGTCGTCCTAGCGTCTCTGAAGTAGAAGTGCATGCTGTTGCCGCGTTAGTGGACAGTGATCGATGCCATACGATTCGTGACTCGCCCACGAAACCGGATCAGTGCATACGACTGTGCATCGCATCCTGAAGGAATGCTTGGGTCGCCGCGAAAGTCGAAAGTGCGTCAGCGCCCCAGTATGGAGAAAGTTATGGTGATTCTCGTGTACGAGTGTGATGGTGTTATCCTAACGCATTACGTTCCTCCACTGCAGATTGTCAATGCACAGTATTACTGTTCGTTTTTAGAGCATCACCTGCGACCAGCTTTGCGAAAGAAGCGGCGACACTTTCTGCGCAGCCCACCCATCATTTTGCACGACAATGTGCGGGCGCATACAGCGCAAGCTGGACTGCTCTGTTCAGTCGATGGGACTGAAATACTGTACCATCCACCATACTCCCCGGACCTAAGTCCTTGTGACTTTGATTTGATTCAGAAGATGAAGGATCCGCTTCGTAGCATTCGTTTCAGAACTTTTCCAGAGACTCGACAGGCAGTAGACCGCTCCATTCGCACCATCAACAGAACAGGCTCTGCTAGCAGTATACTACGCCTTCCACATCGCTGGTAACGGGTTCTACACAACGCTGGTGACTACTTTGAAGGACAGTAACAGTCGCAAACATGTAACTCTTTTGTATCGGTTGTGAATAAATAGTTGTCATTATGTAAGTTCCAACCCTCGTATATGAAATGTAAAATTTATGTTTTGGAAATATTTTAACCAGCATTAAATCGATATCATTTGTACCAAAAATCGAAAGAAGAAATGAAATACACTCAAATAGCATGAAAAATTTATTTCGCGTAATATGAAGAGATAATGACACATCAGTACTGTTGTCTTTAATATCACATGGTATCACATAAAGTCGATGAATATGTCTTCTTTGACACATGGACGGAAAACCACGATTCCTGGTGATGTGACTGATGAAACGGGTCGAAAACCCAGGCCCAGCTGAAAGGCAGGCCAGTTACGACGGTTGCTTAGCGGCCGTACGCCTTGGGTCCTTTGGAGTGACCGCCGCTGCCGCCGAAGCCTGCAACACGCAGAACATCCTTGTCAGGAAGAGAACTCCATACAGAAAAGACAGTGGATAATTTCACGAATGTTCTCAAGTGTACACAGGCTCGACAAAAAATGACTGCAGTTCACTCAACGTGGAATGGACCGAAATCGGCTATCTGTGTCGTAATATAGAAGTCAGAGTTAGAAATGGCAATCGTATATCGCTCAAAACTGTGAGCATGAACCGTATTTTTCAGACATTTCGTCTCACCTGAAATTTACGTGCTCACCGTATGAATTTTATTATATACCGTCCTAACCAATATACATAAAAATGTAAAATGTTCCTTTGCTTAAAATTTAAATCTGCAAAAGTTCTTCACCGATTACTTTCAAATTATGAGACAACATTAATTCAAATACGTAAGTGATTTATATACCTACTAGAGCGCCAGACATAATACACTATTGGCCATTAAAATTGCTACACCAAGAAGAAATGCAGATGATAAACGGGTATTCATTGGACAAATATATTACACTAGAAATAACATGTGATTACATTTTCACACAATTTGGGTGCATAGATCCTGAGAAATCAGTACCCAGAACAACCACCTCTGGCCGTAATGACGGCCTTGATACGCCTGGGCATTGAGTCAAACAGAGCTTGGATGGCATGTACAGGTACAACTGCCCATGCAGCTTCAACACGATACCACAGTTTATCAAGAGTAGTGACTGGCGTACTGTGACGAGCCAGTTGCTCGGCCACCATTGACCACATGTTTTCAGTTGGTGAGAGATCTGGAGAATGTGTTGGCCAGGGCAGCAGTCGAACATTTTCTGTATCCAGAAAGGCCCATACAAGACCTGCAACATGCAGTCGTGCATTATCCTGCTGAAATGTAGGGTTTCGCAGGGATCGAATGAAGGGGAGAGGCACGGGTAGTAGCACATCTGAAATGTAACGTCCACTGTTCAAAGTGCCGTCAATGTGAACAAGAGGTGACCGAGACGTGTAACCAATGGCACCCCATACCATCACGCCGGGCGATACCCCAGTACGGCGATGACAAAGACACGCTTCCAATGTGCGTTCACCGCGATGTCGCCAAACACGGATACAACTATCATGATCCTGTAAACAGAACCTGGATTCATCCGAAAAAATGGCGTTTTGCCATTCGTGCACCCAGACTCGTCGTTGAGTACACCATCGCAGCCGCTCCTGTCTGTGATGTAGCGTCAAGGGTAACCGTAGCCATGGTCTCCGAGCTGATAGTCCATGCTGCTGCAAACGTCGTCGAACTGTTCGTGCAGATCGTTGTTGTCTTGCTCAAGGATCGAGACGTGGCTGCACGATCCGTTACAGCCATGCGGAAAAGATGCCTGCCATCTCGACTGCTAGTGACACGAGGCCGTTGGGATCCAGGACGGCGTTCCGTATTACCCTCCTGAACCCACCGATTCCATATTCTGCTAACAGTTATTGGATCTCGACCGACGCGAGCAGAAATGTCACGATACGATAAACCGCAATCGCTACAGGCTGCAATCCGATCTTTATCAAAGTCGGAAACGTGATGGTACGCATTTATCCTCCTTACACGAGGCATCACAACAACGTTTCACCAGGCAACGCCGGTCAACTGCTGTTTGTGTATGAGAAATCGATCAGTAACTTTCCTTAAGTCAGCACGTTGTAGGTGTCGCCACCGGCGCCAAACTTGTGTGAATGCTCTGAAAAGCTAAACATTTGCGTATCAAAGCATCTTCTTTCTGTCGGTTAAATTTCGCGTCTGAAGCACGTCATCTTCGTGGTGTAGCAATTTTAATGGCCAGTAGTGTACATAAATATGTATGTAAATCTATATAAAATTGTAAATGTTCGTTTCTTCAATACTGGAAATCCCCGAACGTTCATCACCGATTGCTTTGAAATTTTGACAAGATGTTGCATTAAAGCAACGCAAGTTTTATATACCTATTTTTAATATATATAAATAAATATTTAATGTACACGTTATTACCAAAAATCTCGAAACGTTCTTGACCAATTTGCCTTAGATTTCACACAATACTCTAATGAACATTTGGACAGACAGAGGCTATATACTTTTAGTACTTATAATATATAAATACATACATAAAATATGCGATGCTGTAGCTTTCTTAGCAAAAAGGAAAGTGGTATACACGTCTTATTGGCTTATGATCAGAATACTACTACAGAATCTGAATTCTCCATAATAATGAACAAGGCCGAATGTCTTAAAGAGGGAGGGAGGAAGAGATGGACAGAGAGGTGGGAGGAACTGGACGTAGAAAGCTGGTGGGAGGAGATGGATAGAGGAAGGTGGTTGGTGATGGTGGAGAGAGAGAGGAAGGAAAAGATGAACATAGAAAGGTGGAGGAGGTGATGGACAGAGAGAGAGAGAGAGAGAGAGAGAAAGGGGGGGAGGAGGAAATGGAGAGAGAGCGGAAGGAGAAGATAGAATAGACAGAGAGTAGGGTGGGGGGGGGGGGGTGATTAGGACGTATACCCAATTCCCATACATATCAGAAACGTATGCTTTCTCTTTCCTTTTCCGTTTAACCAGACCGAGACACAGCAACTCTTGGACGGGTACAGCTAGTAAATGATAATTGTGTGGTGGATCAGAACTCATATTGGGGTCTTTCTCTTTAGACGGCAACGTTTTTCCAACAGAGGTATTTTCTGGTGGCTCAATTTGCAGAGCGATCACTGGGAAAGACTAACATTCGGCACACATTTAGCTTTCCAACCGTTTTCCTAAGGTAGTTTGAATGTACGAGGCATCGCAGTGATTATCACACTGGACTGGTATTCAAGAAGACGATGGTTCAAAACCATGCGTCCCCATGCAGAGCTATACGGTTTACTTGAATAGAATTTTTCACTGACGTTCCGCCGCCCCTTCCCCCTTTTCTTATAGCCATGAAGATACTTAAGCTGAACAACAATTAATTGTACTGATTAACTTCTAACCGTTGGGGATCACAGTCGTATAGAAGTTTTTAAAAGAAAAGAGACTCATATTAAACGATGATATGTGTACATATTGGATAGCGCAGGATTTTTGAAGTTTGACGTGTGCCGAAGCACAGTCTTCTGCTCTGTGCCATTTGATATGGCATTAAGGGTGAAATTACAGTAATAAAGAAAAATAATTTCTACAGTCAATGTCGATTACGATATCTCTTTAAAAAAATCTGCTATTCATTAAATACAGAGCGATTTTCTCCACCGTGAGCAAACTGCAGGGGTTGATCTGTGAGAGGATACGGAACAAAAAAGGTCTAATGAAACTATTTCCAGAAATGCATGTTGCTTAACAGAGACTGCGGTCTAATACGCGCTGTACTATGTAGCCACAGTTACAGTATGTGCTGAAAATGGTTTTCATGTGCCTCAATCCATGCGTGTAAGCGCAGTAGCACGTTCTGTGTCACACGTTTACATCGACCAGGCTGCATCCGAGCAGTGTCAAAGGCAACATGAATACGCTGATTCAGTGTCTCCCCATCTGGAACGTGCTCTCCATACACGATACTTCTGAGATGGCACCATGACCCATAACCATAAAGGGTTGAGATGCGGTGAATAAGCAGGCCGTGCAACTGGATCCCCTCGTCCGATTCATCGGCCATGCAAGACACGATTGAGATGTGTCCGGACGTTAATGGCGAAATGGGCTGGAGCAGCATCATGTAACAGCCACATAACACTTCGAAGCATCAATAGCAAGGAAGCGGGGTCACCTGCAAGAAACGCCTATAGTTCGGGCCTGTTATGCGATGTAGAAGGAAGACTGGTCCCAAAATACAGTCACCAATTATTCAGGTCCAACATTCCGGCTGCACCGATGCCGATAATTCGCTGGCACCATACTATGAGGTTTCTGCATACTATCCCACAAATGACCGTTATGAAAGTTGAAGATACCACTCCGCATAAAGGTGGCCTCATCTGTGGGTAGGATGGATGACACAAATCCCGGAATCGTTGTTGCCCGGTTAAGAAACCAATGACAAAACTGCTCCGGATGTGGGAAGTCTGTTGCTAGTAAGCCCTCCACACGCTGTAATTGATAAGGGTAGTAACAATTATCATGGAGAATGTTCCACACCCTGTACTCGAGGACCAACTGCCTGGTACTGACATAGCGATCGCCTTCCACAGTGTTAATCACATTTTCCTCCAAGTCTGGTGTGCGAACATTTCGGGTAAGTCCTTCATTATTTCCTACTTCCTGAAACGATCTTGTCTCACACAAACGGCGAAACACTGTTGCAGACATTGAATACTGTGGTGGTTGTCGGTGGGGATGAAACTCCTCATACAACCTTGCTGCACGCCACCCGTTGCCATTTGCCTTTCCGTAAGTAAACACCATGTCGGCAAGCTCTCAATTGGAATACGGAACGATTGTGTACAACGCTGTACCACATCCCCTACAAGGGGAGTCAGCAGTGAAGTGAATCGGACACAACAGGAGGACCATAGCAGGAGAGGCCGCTAGTGCATGACGTATGAGGAACAGCATAACCCTCTAGGAGGAAACCATGCGTACTGTAACTGTGGCTGCATGGTACAGCGCGTATTGGACCGCAATCTCTGTAATAAAGTATGATTGAATAAATGGTCTCTAATATGGAAACCATGCATTTCCGGACATAAGTTCATTAAACATTTCTTGTTCCGGATCCTCTCATCGATAAACCCATAGAGTTTGTACACAATGGAAAAACTGCTCGGTATACTTTGACTACAGCGGCATGTGAAAAGTTTACGAACTTAGCCATTTAGGAAATGCTTCCACCCTTGGTCCAAAAGCTAATGATCGTGCCTTTTTGGAAGTCAGATAAATCGCTCCATTCTCGCATTGCGACAACGATTGCACTGCGTTTCACGTCCCCTCCTGCTCGCCAAATACCCTTTACTGCTAGTGGATCCACTGGCGTCTGCGAGTAGTTATTGCATATTGGTTACATTAATGTGACCGTGCATTTGTCTTACTATATTAAGCCTTTAACATAAGAGTATACCTATTAAATGAGTAGATTGTGACAATTTTAAAATTCTGACAGTAATTATATGAAACATTGGAAATTAAATTTTAGTTGCCTTTGGAAGCGTTATATAGGCTACGTGCAACTGGGCACGCTGCCAACAACGTGGGCAAAATAATCAGGTACACCACCCACGATACAATCAGGAATTTATAAAATCAAATGTGGTAAATATGAAAGTTTATAAGAGTAGCAGACAGGTAAGTGTTTCTCCGAGAGATTCAGAGAGCTCACAAGCATAAATGGGATGTATGGATCATCATTTAGTGGATATCTGCGTAATTACAGTCATAATATTAGCTGAAATCAAAAATCTTTGATGGTACTGCATAGGAAGAAGAAAGGTAGATTAATGTAATCTCTGCGAGAAACAGAGATTTAAATGTCTTGAAAGGGCTACCAGAAAATACTCTCAATGAACAAACGGACATCAGAACTAAGAAAGTCTTAGATTGTTTCAGGCATGCACTCCAGTATACGGTACTAAAAGTACACACTTTTATCTACATAAATCCCTGCTGTGATGTGCGTGGTCCATTCAAGATATGCTGCATTTAAAATGAACACGATTTTATTTTAAAATTATAGAGGCTATGGACCCTTATTACAAGAAGTTAACAAAATGTCCTTTAAACATGAAATAGTGATATTAACAGATATTAAAAGCCATTCGTACGATATCAGGATTAAATGAGTCGTCGAATTTTTGTCTCGAGATGTATTGCATCTAATCGATTAAGACTGGAGAGACCATCTAAACACATTTCTACGGCGATTGCACTACACGAATCAGTTGTATCACTTATTACAACCGCGGGTGTATGAAAGCAGACAGCGTCGCCATCTGTGCGCCACTTACTGGAACTGCTGCTGCTAGAACTGGAGAAGCTGCCGCTGCCGCTGCCACCTGTTGACAGAAGTGGAGACGACGTTAGTTTCAGGGTCACAACAAAGCTGCAGGAAACTATTGACTATCACACTCGAACGGAGGCCGCAATTGTTAAGCTAGTTCTGATTCGGCGTGGAAGTCTTTGATTTTTTGTTGCGGATGGACAGTATCTATTCAAGGTTACCTTTTGGCTTCTTCTCTGACAGACCTGCTGCAGAGGTTAACAGTATAATATACGGCGACCCGCTAGTAAATAAGTATGCCGAAGCTTACACTTTCATTCATAGTTTCCGTTGTACATACCTGAACTTGCACTCACGTAAATGTTAATGAAACCTATAATTATTACGAAGCAATGAGATTCAAGAACAGTTGTATAGATTAATTAATTAACAAAGCAACCGTGAGTATACGAAAATAAGACACATGTAACGGATAATTTTGGAAGGATGACTGAAATGTGTCAATAGCGTCATGATTTTCGTATGTAGCTTTACTTGCAACGTATCCCTCTGTTGTTCCTGCATGTCAATCCCACCCCACTCAGTCTTCTAGTAGCCTCAACATCCTATTCTATTCTCGTGCATTTTGCTGCTAGTGATGGAATTGTGCTTTTGAAAGCTCGAAACTGTTTCTGCTTGTGTATATACGTCAGTGATAGATATGTCATTTCAGTAAGAGATACATTTCACTTCTTAGTATACGTATCTTGAAGTTTCGTATTTGACCAATGTTTCAAGATTTTCTGTTAACATGGTAAAGCGGGATCATAGTGTTTAGGAAGGAGAAGGACGCGTGAAATAACTAAGAGGCTAGAGATTAAGAGTGAAGCACGATCTACACGCTCTTTTAAAACATTCCGGAAAAAAGAAAATATGTATGTAGTGAACATTTATTTTTAAGGAAACAAGTAAATGCAGAACAGAATCGAAGAGTTTTTTTTGAGAATAGACGTTCTGCCAATTGGAAATATGTGAGCTTCATAAATGTTTGAATAATAATTGATTACGTCACGATCACTTAAAATATGTCATATTCGCATTGCTGGTTCGGCACCACGTTGCCATCTTCATTTGTGATTAATCCACTAAAAAGCGTTGTCAGGATATATACCAATTACAGTCAGGCACTTTGAACATCATGGAAGTCTGAATACGTCAATAAACGCACACCATATCGTCATGTGGTAAAAGAGGTTGTACTTTTTAGGTTTCATTTATAATGACACTGAACATAGTTTTATAAGTTAAAATGTTGGTCAGATGAAGGCAGTAGCCGAAAGAACGTCATACATAAAGAAGTATAATAAGCGATCTAGACGGTTTGATCCACAAGACTTTAGAGACTGATACACATTAACACAGCGCAGAAACAGTAACTCTATACATATGTTATAACCATAATTTTTCAAATCATCTATAGCTTAGTCAGAGGCCGATCTGGAGAGCTTGTATAGGACATGACATAAATTACTTTGTACTTTTACTTGATCCTGCCTTTCTTGGTTCATGAGTTCAAATATGTGGCTGTAGAATAGTTTTACGGTATGACCAAAACAGTAGTTGCTTAAGCTTTACCAGTAGCTGTGCTGATGTTCTGTGACAACTTGAATCTGACCAGTAGTCGAAACCTGCAGTCTGCGATTAGACAAAGAGCGCTTCCCTCGAACTCGGTTGGTGTGACGATAAAAAAAATTCTTAAGTAAATAAATGTGCAGTGAGGCAGTGGTTAATATTCGCATCTGCTTAAAGAGAAGCCTACATGATGTATGTTTGTCAACTCCATGTATAATTCTAATTACTTTCCTTTATGCAGTAAATACTTTTTGTCTATGTGAAGAATTATCCCAGAATATTTTCGCGTAAGACATCAGCGTATCAAAATATGTGAAGGAAAATGTGTTAGCTTACTGACTTCCTCATCCCTAGTTGACAGTAATTGTTCTGGCAACATTTGGCGAGCGTTAAAATTTTAGAGAAGGGCCACTACATGGTTTTTCCAGTTAAGTTTTCATCAACATGGACGCTTAAGAACTTAGTATCTTCATTCCTGTTTATTATTTCTTGTCTGTTCACTAGGTTAATAGGAGACGATAAATTTTTGACTGTACAAAACTGTAACATAAAATAAAAATTTAAAAGAAACGCAGTTCACTGCGACAAAATAGCATAAACTTCTCCGGGATTTTTGCTCAGTTATCTCGTATGTTGCATTTTTGTATGTCGAAAATCAGGTAATAGCTATTCTTTTAGTGTACATTACTTAAAATTTTTTCAAATAATAGTGATTGACTGTGAAAACTTACCGAATCCGGGAGTACCAAAGTTTCCTGAAACTGAAGAACAGAATACATTAGTGTTTTACTCATCTTTTATAAATACACATTACAGTTAGTACTTTAAATTTAATAATGAAGTGAACTATAAATTGCAGTGAAACATGAAACTGCAATTCAAAAATCATATCAAAACTACACATTACTCAAGAAGCAAAGGAGAGTTACTTTTTTGGATTGCTAGTAACAAAAGAAGAATTAGTAAATGGTTTAGGGAGCCAACGGCAAGACGAAATTACGACTTTTACGAAAAGTGAGTATGACATGTAGCTAGGCGAATGGATGCTAGATGGAGCAAGGAAGTTCTTTGCTAGATTCCAAGAGACGAAAACAGTGCAGAAGACGGTCCAATGCAAGGTGGATGGATGCCATCGTAAAACGTGAAAGATCAGAATAAATGCATATTTCTGAAGGCTGAGCTGACTGGAGACCTAGAGCAAATGCCTGGATGGTTCCTTTGAAAACCAAAGTGCTAAGGATAGAAATTAGGGACAGAAGTCTTATACCGTAGGGGTCGCTTAAAAAGGGTTAGTTCACATTCCACTCCTCAGGGGGTGAAATAGTGGATGAAAAGCTATTTGAAAATATGTCGCTGTTAAGGCAATTTTGCAGCTAGAACTACGAAAATTGGTGTTTGATTTCTCAGCCAGAAATAAAAGAAATACGTGTTTTAGCAACTTTGGAGATTTAACCACTAAGGAGGAAAAATAATGGGTGAAAGTTTATTTGGAAATAAATCATTATTGAAGAACTAATAAAGCATTTTGAAAGTTATATCAACGAAAAGGAGTGAAATAGGAGACAAATGTTTTATAAAATTATTTCGAAAACTGCTTTGGATACATGATAGCTGATTGTTTTTCTGGCTATCTATGTTTAAAAATATGAAAATACCTCTTGTCTTTCCATTATTGTCTTTCCATTATTAATATTATATTATAATAAAGTGTCGCTAAATTAAAAAGGTCGTGATGTTTCTACCGAGGTTTCTTAACACACAGCAATCATTACAGTCGTAATTGTCATTATTGTCATCATAATTATACATGCAGATCTTTATGCGCAATTTACTGGAGAACAGGAGACATTGTTCCCATCTTCAAGAAAGGCAATAAAAGACTTTGTAAAAACTACAGAGGAATAACCCTCATGAGTCATACAGCCAAGATTTTTGAAAGAATTTTACTAAATCGAATAAGTGAAAAGATAGAAAAGGAGCTGAGTGAAGAACAGCATTGGTTTAGGAAAGGAAGTAGCACGATCGACCTGATATTTTCTATCCGTCAGCTGATGGAAAAAAGTTGGGAGTATAACAAAAGGGTGATAATGGTTTTTATAGACATAGAAAAGGCATATGACTCAGTTGACAGGGAAAGACTCTGGGAAGAACTGAAGAAGATAGATATAGAAGATGGATACATTAATGTTATAAAGCCAATGTACAGAGGCCACAATTGTAGAATTAGAACACCACTGGGGAACTCTGAATACTTCGAAATAAGACAAGGACTTAAGTAAGGAAGTATTCTATCTGCTGCGCTTTTTAATGTTGTGATGGAGGGAATGAATAGGGCAGTTAAAGATATAGTAAAAGAAAAAGACAAAAAGATCATTTTTGCAGATGATATGGTAATATGGGGTGATAAAGAGGTAGATGTACAGTTACAGCTTGATGTGTGGAAGGAAAGAATGAAGAGGTATGGATTAAAAATAAATAAAGATAAGAGTGAAGTAATGGTACTTGGAAGAGAGAAAGGAATCAACGGAAATATTACCTTGAATGGAGAACCCCTCAAAGTGGTAGAAAGTTTCACTTATTTAGGGAGTGAAATATCTAGGGATGGAAGAATAACTAACGAAATTAATAGGAGGTTACAGAAGGGAGGCAATTTCTACCAAACAATAAACCATCTGATTTGGAATAATGAAGTTTCAGAAAGAGCAAAATTCCTTATGTATAAGAATTATTACATCCCTATTGTCACCTATGGTGGAGAAACATGGACAATGACAGAAAGCAGGGGAAATGAAATTTCTCAGAGCAGTTAAGGGAAAAACAAGAATGGACAGAGTAAGGAACGTAGAGATTAGAAAGGATCTCAAACAAGAAAGTATGAGAGAAGAAATTGAAAGAAAGAGATTAAGATGGCATGGGCATGTTAAGAGGATGCATGGGCAGAGACTCCCCAAAATTATGGAAAAACTAAAGATGGATGGGAAAAGACCTAGAGGGCGCCCAAGAACACGGTGGAAAATGGGAGTGAGAATATCTGTTGAAAGGAGAGGTGTGACCTGGCAGCAAGTGGAGGAAGAGAAGTGGTGGGAGGACCGAGCCAAATGGAGAGGACTCGTCAGCACCCAGACCCGGCAGTAGCTGGAGCGGGATTCGGATGTAGATAGATAGATTTACTGTGAATGACCCGGCATTCCGATGCAGCCAACTGAGTGTATGCCGTTGTTACTTGTGTATAGGTAATACGGCTAGTTTTCTGTATTTTTAGTTCGAAATGGTTCAAATGGCTCTGAGAACTATGGGACTTAACATCTAAGGTCATCAGTCCCTTAGAACTTGGAACTACTTAAACCTTACTAACATAAGGACATCACACAACACCCAGTCATCACGAGGCAGAGAAAATCCCTGACCCCGCCGGGAATCGAACCCGGGAACCCGGGTGCGGGAAGCGAGAACGCTACCGCACGACCACGAGCTGCGGACTGTATTTTTAGAAAACGCAAAGCATCATCTTTGAAAAAGACAGAATTAATGATAGTTATTTCAATAAGTTCTCGACTGATTAATCGGTAAGAGCTATAGCAACTACGAGGGGACTTCAAAATGTAAATCTCTCAGTATTTTGGCAGGTCAAATATCTTTTATTGAATACTGCACTATACTTCAAAGTGACAAAGGAGCATCACACTATTATTCAGCCGAGTCACCAAGTCCATGTAGCAACAATCGGAAGTTCTACCAATCGATGAGTGCCTCTGATACAGAAAGCTTCACCTTGGTCACGCAGTTATTGGAGAATCACTGTGTGAACTTCCTCATCAGGCAAAATGTATTTCTCCTCAGATTTTTTTCAGATGGAAATCGCATGGTGCAGTATCTGGACTGTGCGGCGGATCAGCATCATACACGCCTGTGCGACCTTGGTCTTCTACTCGTAATACTGCGTATGCCATACTTCGAACTGAGCTACAGAGTCCTTACAATTAGAACGATTATTGAAAATGTTACAGACCACAACGTATTAAGGAATATGACTTGGAAGTTAATCTAATTGATTTTTCCCAATATCATAATGCTCAAAATCATACGTGAGTACGGAATCAACAGCTTCGTTATGGAGAGTAAAAAGTATATATATCTTTAAGAGATTTGGTATCTGGGTAAGAGAGAAGTAATTCTGTTTTCCGATGGAAGCGGACGAAAAACAAATGATGGTGTTCTCAGTTTTCTAGCTGAACAGCTTCTTTCAAATATCACCACGGTTTGACAAGTGCCAGTAGCCTGTATTTCGTAGAAGATCGTGAATGTGATACTAGATGAACGCGAAAAATTGCCAAGACACTGAATGTATCCGTGTAACACCTAAGCATCGAGAATGGTGAACATAAATCTCATTCCTGCAGCTCATGAATGCCTGCCGTAACGTTTTCTATAAACAGGTAAAATAATTTGCCTTTACGCATATAACATTTTTAAAGTCCAAATGCAACTGATATAAATACCGAGAAACTATAGCTTATTCTGTAAATGCAGGAACTTATAAAAGCAAGACGAAGGTAACACCCTGAAGGAATTCGTGGATTAAAAAATACGACTTACTGTGACACTCCTATTATGGAATGTGACTTTTGAATGGTACATACATCAGCGAAGAGAGCTTTCATGAGGATGACATAATTAATGCAGAGTAACTATACCATCCTTTTTATCCAAGGAAAGAGGTATTCAATAAACAGCCTCATTGCTGTGACAAGTCCTTCACGGAAAAAGCCTCTGACCTTTATTACAGGTGGTGAAACTAATTGGTAACACTGAACTAGCTGTATGGACCGAGCTACTGAGCATTATGTCCAACGTGGAATCTCTCCCGTTACTACTGGTTCCCACTAGAAAAAGCATACAAATTTCAGCTTCGCTATGGGAAGATGAATAAAATTACGATTCTAGTGCAGTACAATGAAAATCATTATGTGCATCTGTTCACAAATTAGTATTTGTGATTGCTGTAAGAAGATGACATGACTGAGTCCTCTAGCGAAAATAATTTACAAGTCTGTTCTCTGTCTCAGGTGTCATTCATACAGCGGAACCATGATCGGAAATTAGCAGACACTGTGACGAGAAAAAGCGTCTATAGGTTTTCTGGAAGGAGAGCGTTTAGCATGACATTGAGGGCCCGTTGTGACTAGCATACATGTCTCCATACAGCGATTTTATTCAGGTTCATCTCTGAGAACAACATCTTAGCACATTTTTTCGCCACCAGCGTATTACATTTTTCCTGTTGTAAGGTAAAGTCTGTATACAGGGTGTCTCAGATGTGATGATCAGCCGGCCGCGGTGGTCTAGCGGTTCAGGCGCACAGTCCGGAACCGCGCGACTGCTACGGTCGCAGGTTCGAATCCTGCCTCGGGCATGGATGTGTGTGATGCCCTTAGGTTAGTTAGGTTTAAGTAGTTCTAAGTTCTAGGGGACTGATGACCACAGAAGTTAAGTCCCATAGTGTTCAGAGCCATTTGAACCATTTTTGTGATGATCAATATTCAGGGATATGATAGGAACGACCATTCGAAACAAGAAAGTCAAGCAAATATGGGCTCTAAAACGCATACCTTAAGAGCTAGGAGGAATTCTTGATCTTCGATACTATGAAACAAATCTCTTTCGCTGCAAGCTCTTTGCTTTCCATATTTTCGGAAGTGGTAGTATGGACCAAAACAATAAAAAGTCCTGTAAACATGTGCTCTAAAACGCGTACCTCAAGAGTAACGGGCACTTGTTCATCTTCGCTACTTCGAAACACAACTCTTCTAATGAACAAGCACTCATAACTTTTAAGTTATGCATTTTAAAGCACATGTTTACTGGACTGCCGGCCGAAGTGGCCGAGCGGTTATAGGTGCTACAGTCTGGAACCGCGCGACCGCTGCGGTCGCAGGTTCGAATCCTGCCTCGGGCATGGATGTGTGTGATGTCCTTAGGTTAGTTAGGTTTAAGTAGTTGTAAGTCCTAGGGGACTGATGACCAGAGAAGTAAAGTCCCATAGCGCTCAGAGCCATTTTTTTACTGGACTTTTTTCTTTTTTTGGTCCATACTACCGCTTCTCAAAATATGGAAAGGAAAGAACTTGCAGTAGAAGAGATTTGTTTCACAGTGTCGAAGATCAAGAATTCCTCACAGCTCATGCGTTTCAGAGCCCATATTCACTTTACTCTTTTGTTTCGAATGATCATTCCTGTCATATCCATGAATATTGACCACCCCTTCTGAAACACCCTGTAGTTGAAAAAAGAGCACCAACTGGAACAGATTAAACATTCACTTAAATGAGTAATTTGATTCTTGAACAGGTGAAGATGCGGATTTCCAGTTCAGGTAGAAACAAAGCGCAAGAACTGTTCTGAAGTTCATGCAAAAAAGAGTTACTCAATGTACTGTCACCTTTTAAACCAAAGTGAGCGTCCTGCTGAGCACCCTTTCACTAAATTCCAAAACTAGTCACAGTGTTTCGTATATATGCAGAACTATATGCCTTCTACTCATTTCGTATGCTTTTAAGCGATTTAGGATACAAAAATGCTTAAGAGTAAATCATTTTTTTCGAGCATGTTAATTTCAATAACATGTCTCATTATTAAAATTGTAGTTAGCATTCCTCATATTTCAAAATTAAGTTTGAATATATATATATATATATATATATATATATATATATATATATATATATATATATATAGCTGGGAAATTAACGTTGAGTGATGTGTGGAATTGGTGGCAGCAGAAATCCACACAGGCAACACCTGAATGAGTATAGATGGAAATGTAGATGAAGCAGATTAGTTGCGCTAAAAGAACAGCAGTTGTTTTCTTTCTGGGATGCATTTGACTGTAGAAAAGTAACCAAATAACTTGTTTCTTAAAGCTTTGAGGAGAATGATACATATACTCCAGTAATACTCTAAAAAGCCTTGATGAAGGATTCATTACTCCAGCGGAATCTTCAAAGGGGGACATTAATTACAACACCTTTGATAGCATGTTGTGAGAGAGACATAAGAGATGTTTGTTGATATTTTTAGATTCTGAGAGACACGAGAGAAATACAGTATACGATGATGATGAGGTACAAGATATACAGGGTGGTCCATTGATAGTGACAGGGCCAAATATCTCACGAAATAAGCATCGAATGAAACAACTACAAAGAACGAAATATGTTGAAGGGGGAAACCAGATGGCGCTATGGTTGGCCCGCTAGATGGAGCTGCCATAAGTCATACGGATATCAACTGCGTTTTTTAAAAATAGGAACCCCCATTTTTATTGCATATTCGTGTAGAACGTAAAGAAATATGAATGTCTTAGTTGGACCACTTTTTTCGCTTTGTGATAGATGGCGCTGTAATAGTCACAAACGTATAAGTACGTGGTATCACGTAACATTCCGTCAGTGCGGACGGTATTTGTTTCGTGAAAAGTTACCCATGTTAAAATGGACCGTTTACCAATTGCAGAAAAGGTTGATATCGTGTTGATGTATGGCTATTGTGATCAAAATGCCCAACGGGCATGTACTATGTATGCTGCTCGGTATCCTGGACGACATCATCCAAGTGTCCGGACCGTTCGCCGGATTGTTACGTTATTTAAGGAAGCAGGAAGTGTTCAGCCACATGTGAAACGTCAACCACGACCTGCAACAAATGATGATGCTCAAGTAGGTGTTTTAGCTGCTGTCGCGGTTAATCCGCACATCAGTAGCAGAAAATTTGCGCGAGAATCGGGAATCTCAAAAATGTCGGTGTTGAGAATGCTACGTCAACATCGATTGCACCCGTACCATATTCCTATGCACCAGAAATTGCATGGCGACGACTTTGAACGTCGTGTACAGTTCTGCCACTGGGCACAAGAGAAATTACGGGACGATGACAGATTTTTTGCACGCGTTCTATTTAGCGATGAAGCGTCATTCACCAACAGCGGTAACGTAAACCGGCATAATATGCATTATTGGGCAACGGAAAATCCACGATGGCTGCGACAAGTGGAACATCAGCGACCTTGGCGTGTTAATGTCTGGTGGGTCATTATGGGAGGAAAAATAATTGGCCCCCATTTTATCGATGGCAATCTAAATGATGCAATGTATGCTGATTTCCTACGTAATGTTCCATCCATGTAACTACAAGATGTTTCACTGCATGACAGAAGGGCGATGTTCTTCCAACATGATGGATGTCCGGCACATAGCTCGCATGCGGTTGAAGCGGTACTGAACAGCATATTTCATGACAGGTGGATTGGTCGTCGAAGCACCATACCATGGCCCGCGCGTTCATCGGATCTGATGTCCCCGGATTTCTTTCTGTGGGGAAAGTTGAAGGATATTTGAAATCGTGATCCACTGACAATGCCTGACAACATGCGTCAGCGCATTGTCAATGCATGTGCGAACATTACGGAAGGCGAACTACTCGCTGTTGAGAAGAATGTCGTTACACATATTGCCAAATGCATTGAAGTTGACGGACATCATTTTGAGCATTTATTGCTTTAATGTGGTATTTACAGGTAATCACGCTGTAACAGTACGCCTTCTCAAAAATGGTAAGTTCACAAAGGTACATGTATCACATTGGAACAACCGAAATAAAATGTTCAAACGTACCTACGTTTTGTATTTTAATTTACAAAACCTACCTCTTACCAACTGTTTGGCTAAAATTGTAAGCCATATGTTTGTGTCTATTACAGCGCCATCTATCACTTAGAGAAAAAAGTGGTCCAACTAAAACATTCATATATCTTTATGTACTACACGATATGTAATAAAAAATGGGGGTTCATATTAAAAAAAAAACGCAGTTGATTTCCGTTTGACCTATGGAAGCCCCATCTAGCGGGCCAACCATAGCGCCATATGGTTTCCCCCATCAAGCTAGACAAGTTTCGTTCTTTGTAGTTTTTTCGTTTGACACTTATTCTGTGAGATATTTGGCCCAGTCATGATCCACCCTGTATATATCCTTAAATAATTACATAAAGTGAATCGTATCTCTCATCTACTCTCATTACAGAATATAAATAATATGTGAAAAATTAATTACAGTGTAAGATAATACTTTAGTCCTTACTGGTGTTACTGGAAGAGTCAGAACCAGAGCCTCCAGTGCCGAAACTGCCACTGCTGCTGCTTGAGCTACTCTTGCTGCTGGAGCCTGAACCACCTCCAAAGAAACCTCCAAAGCCTCCAGGTGGTCCACCAAAGCCGCCAGGTCCGCCACCAGAAAGTTTGCCTCCAAATCCACCTCCACTGACTCCTTCACTACCGAATCCTCCAAAGCCTCCAGCTCCACCCGCACCTCCAGCACCACCTCCAAAACCTCCAGCACCACCTCCAAAACCTCCTGCTCCACCAGAACCTCCTCCTAAACCACCAGTACCTCCAAATCCTCCTGGTCCTTTGCTGCCGAATCCCCCAGGGCCTCCAATACCACCACCTCCAATGCCTCCAGTACCTGCAAGGCCTCCTGCTCCTCCACTAAAACCTGGGCCTCCAGGACCAAAGCCTCCAGCTCCAGCACCACCAAAACCTCCAGGACCTGCAGCTCCTCCAAGTCCACCAGCTCCACCACCTGCTCCACCTCCTATGCTGCCACTGCTGGCATCACTTTTGCTACTGGATCCACTACCAGCACCTCCTCCAAAACCTCCAATGGCAGGACCTCCAGTTCCTATACCTCCAAATCCACCAGCACCACCTTTTCCACCACCAAACCCTCCAGCTCCACCACCCAAACTTCCTGAACCTCCAAACCCTCCTACTCCTCCACCTACACCTCCTGCTCCACCTCCAGAACTTCCTGCTCCTCCAAACCCACCTGCACCCCCTTTTCCACCTCCAGCTCCACTTCCCAAACCCCCTGAGCCTCCAAACCCTCCAGCTCCACCACCCAAACCCCCTGAACCTCCAAATCCTCCTGCTCCTCCACCTACACCTCCTGCTCCACCTCCATAGCTTCCTGCTCCTCCAAATCCACCAGCACCCCCTTTTCCAGCTCCAAAGCCTCCAGAACTACCGCCCAAACCTCCGGCACCACCAAAAGAGCCTGCACCACCACTTGCACCACCTGACCCACCTCCAAAACCTCCTGCACCTCCAAATCCTCCACTGCCACCTTTACCACCTCCAAAACCTCCAGTTCCACTGCCAAGACCTCCAGCTCCTCCAAATCCTCCTGCACTACTGCCTGAGCTACTTGAACTTCCTCCAAATCCTCCTTTTCCACCAGAGCCAAATCCTCCAGCTCCACCTCCTATTCCCCCAACTCCTCCATGACCTCCCACACCGCTGCCTGCACCACCAAGCCCTCCTGCTCCTCCAAATCCACCAGCACCCCCTTTACCACCTCCAAAACCTCCAGTTCCTCCACTGAACCCTCCTGTACCTCCAGAGCCCCCAAAACCACCTGCTCCACTCCCTGAACCAACTCCCCCAAATCCACCAGCCCCTCCTTTACCACCTCCAAACCCTGTCCCTCCACCAAGCCCTCCTGCACCCCCAAATCCTCCTGACGCCCCACCAAGCCCTCCTGTACCTCCAAAGCCTCCTGATCCTCCACCAAGCCCTCCAGCACCCCCAAATCCGCCTGCTTCACTCCCTGCACTCGCTCCTGCCCCTCCAAAACCACCTGATCCTCCTTTTCCACCTCCAAAACCGCCAGACACTCCTCCAAGGCCTCCAGTCCCTCCAACACCACCAAAGCCACTGGATCCACCACCTCCATAGCTACCTGCACCTCCCTTACCACCCCCAAAGCCACCACTTCCACCACCAAGTCCTCCAGTGCCACCAGAACCTCCAAACCCACCTGCTCCAGATCCTGATCCAGCACTACCACCTCCAAATCCTCCAACACCTCCTTTACCACCACCAAAACCTCCTGCACCTCCACCACTTCCAAAACCTCCTGCTCCTCCACTGCCTCCAAAACCTCCAGATCCTGCACCCCCAAAACCACCAGCTCCACCAAAACCACCAGAACCACCTCCAAGTCCTCCTTTACCTCCTCCAAATCCTCCAGTTCCACCAAAACCACCAGATCCTCCTAGGCCCCCAACACCACCACCAATTCCTCCAGAACCTCCAAGACCTCCAGCTCCACCACCAATTCCTCCACTGGCAGCATCACTCTTACTGCTAGAGCTGCTACTACTTCCAGCTCCTCCTCCTATGCCACCTCCAATCCCTCCAGAACCACCTCCTAGTCCACCAGCTCCACCAAAACCGCCTGGTCCCTTACCACCAAAACCTCCTGCTCCTCCACCAATACCTCCACTACCTCCTCCAAACCCACCAGAACCGCCCCCTAATCCACCAGCTCCACCAAAGCCACCTGGTCCCTTACCACCAAAACCTCCTGCTCCTCCACCAATACCTCCACTACCTCCTCCAAACCCTCCAGAACCACCTCCTAATCCACCAGCTCCACCGAAGCCACCTGGTCCCTTACCACCAAAACCTCCTGCTCCTCCTCCTCCTCCTCCTCCTCCTCCTCCTAGGCCTGCTGAACCGCTACCAAAACCTCCTGATCCACCCAGACCACCTGTGCCTTTTCCACCAGCTCCAAATCCTCCAGAACCCCCCAGGCCACTTGCACCACCACCACCAAAGCCACCTGAACCTCCCAAACCTCCTCCAAATCCACCCAAGCCTCCTGCACCTCCATGTCCTCCAGAACCACCTCCAAATCCTCCCAAACCTCCAGAACCACCTCCAAAACCTCCAGCTCCTGCACCAGCCTGTGAGGAACTACTGCTTTGGGACCCTGTACCTCCGCCACTACCACCAAAGCCTCCAGGACCCTTGCCGTCAAAGATAAATCCTCCGTCAGGGCCGCCACCAAAGCCTCCTAGCCCTCCTGATATTGAACCACTACTTGAGGATGACTGTGCACTTGAGCTACCTGTAAAAGTCAAACAAAGCTCCATTATTCTTCAAATAAACTCCAGCAGGAAAAGTGTTGAGGCAATGGATAGTGCTGAAAAATATTGAGGTGTGTTTAACGATACTGGAACATTTTTTTATATGTTTGACTTCCTTTTTAACTTTTCTAGAGCTTTATGGGTTACTAAATGTGAATACTTTCTCTGTGAAAGGATACTGTGAACAAATGTTTAAGTTTTCTTTTGGAGCGCTGTATTACTTCGGAGTTATTACGATAAACAAGCTTTGAATATTTTTTTGTGTATTTTATTGTAGTACGCATCTTAAACATATTTCCTTGAATAGAAAAACTGTATGTATGCTCTTATTAAGCTTTTGACATAGGGACTATTGCGATAGAACGTTTGTTAAAATCTGAAGCAAAACTTATCACACACGTATTTGGGAAATGCATATACGACACAAGAGCTGAATCTGTTGGTACATATCAGATTCGTTTGCACTATTAGCATCAGTAACATACAAATGGGAAGAATGTACGCTGTGCTGGTAGTCTTGATTCTACAATTAGCATTTTATGCTGTTATTTTTTCGAATAGTTGTGCTTCATAGTATTGCAGTCCTCATTCGAAAAAAAATACAGGGTGTTAACAAAAAGTGTCATATTCCTACAAGAGATAATATTAGTTAAAACTAGACAAAAAGTTCCTATAATGTCAATCTATCCTCTCATTTCCATATGTCTAAGTAGACACTATGGGAAATGCTGCATGTGGTTATCACACATCCTGACACATCCTCCAGACCTCCTTCACAGTGAATTATGCGCTTTTTCAGATACGTCTTGTTCATTGGAAATCTTCACATGTACCGCACATTGTCGTTGGGTTGGGCACACCAATGCTGTTAAATGTCCCCATTGCGAGAAATTCACAGATTTAGGTCCAGTGAATGGGAATCTCATGCAGGTGGACCTCCTCAATCAACCCATAGCCCAAGAAACGTTGTAACGAAGTAGTGGCGCACGATCCATAGAAAAGAGTGCGCCATAGTACATGAACCAACGTCGTCGCCTTTCTGAAAGGGTGAAGTTCACCAACAGCGCTGGTAACTCTTCGCGCAAAAATCGGTGACACACAACACCTGTTACACTGAGGTGTCAGAAGTAATGGGATTGTGTCGGACGTCCTTTTGGCCAGCATAGTGCAGTAACTCCACGTGGTATGGACTCAAGAAGTTGTTGGAAGTCCTCTTCAGAAATACTGACCCATGCTGCCTCTATACCCGTCCATACCTGCGAAAGCGTTGCCAGTGCAGGATGTTGTGCACGAACTGACCTCTCGCTTATGTCTCCTAAATGTTAGATGGGATTCATGTTGGGCGATTTGGGTTGCCAAGTCATTCGCTCGAATTTTCCAGAATGTTCTTCAAACCAATCGTGAACAATTGTGGCCTTGTGACATGTCATTGTTGTTTGGTAACATGAAGTCCATGAATGGCTGCAAATGCTCTCCAAGTACTCAAACATAATCATTTCCAGTCAATTATTGGTTCAGTAGGACCAGAAGATCCACTTCATTTCACGTAAAGACAGCCCACACCATAATGATCCTACAACCAGCTGGCCCAGTGCCTTGTTGACAACTTGGGCCCATGACTCCATGGGATCTCCGCCTCACTCTACCAATATGGTCACGACCCCAGGAGGGCACTGCAGGCGATGTCGTGCTGTTAGCAAAGGCACTCGCGTGGGTCGTCTGCTGCGACAGCACATTAACACCAAACTTGGAAGCACTGTCCTAACGGATCGTTTCGTCGTACGTCTCACACTGATTGCTGATGTTACTTCACGCAGTTTTGCTTGTCTGTTACACTAACAACTCTACGCAAACACTGCTGCTGTCGGTCGTTAAGTGAAGGCTGCCGGTCACTGCGTTGTGCGTAGTGAGAGGTAGTGCCTGGAATTTCGTATTCTTGGCATAATGTTGACACTGTTTATCTAGGATTTCCATAACGTCTGTTTATTTCCATCGTGCGGTCATAACCACTTCAGAAACCTTTTCACATGAATCACCTGAGTACAAATGACAGCTACGACAATGCACTGCCCTTTTACACTGCCCTTTTATACCTCGTATATGCGATACAACCGCCACCTGTATGTGTGCATATCGCTATACGACGACTTTTTCAGTGTAATCTGTCTGGTAGAGCGTATAAAGCCATCAGTAGGTCACCGACAATTCATATGATGCATTGATACTGAAGCGATTCTGCTGTCTCGCCACCTTATATGTTTGAAGATTTGTGCCTGCCTAAACATGCGTATTTTGGTAATTTACTATGCCATCCCCTGCAAATAAAATGCAGGCTGTTAACAGCGGATCTTCAGCCCATATCTCAACAGGTATTGGTTTGCAGACATATCGTTATAGTAACTTTTCTTCTAGTTTTGACCAATACTACCTCCTGTAGTAACATGTGACACTTTTTTTTTCTAGCAGCTTGCATATTAAAAACGTTATGGGTAATAGGAATGCAGAAACATCATTAACCAATTGGGTGTCGACAATCTGATTGAATTCCAAGAAGAATTCATGAAATGTTAGAGCTGTCGACATTGTGGGTCATTCCCAGTACATTCCTTTTAGATGTTGACATATAAAACCATTTTTAAGTGTCTACACACAATAGTGGGAAATTTACCTCAGCCTTAGTATGGTCTTGTAACCTAAGTACCTAACAAGATGTTAGATGTTAGAGCTACAGTTAATTAAACGTATAAATCTCTATTTAAAAAGATTACCGAAACATAAGCATCCTTTAGTGTAATAAATACGAACCCAGATACTATATAATGTGCACAGGAGGAATGAGCAAAGTTGTAGTATATGATAATGCTACTTTTTCTGAATACGAATCCATTACTGAGACAAGGTCTGAGACGTAATGCTGGTACTCTTAACGACATTTCAATTGTGTTTAGTTTAGGTATCATATTAATGTTGTGTTCTTTACTAGGATTCGAATCCGTCCCTGTGGAATTTTTGAAGTGTGGAGTTCTCCTCCGTTAGCTCAAATGGTTCACAGAGAATCCCTTGGACACTCTGCTGGATTAACATTTCTGGAAGATATGATGCTGCGGGGAAAAGACTGGTTCAGAGACTAGGGCGTTGCTTCCAGAATGAATCTATCACTCTGCAACGAAGTGTGCTCTTCTTTGAAACTTCCTGGCAGATTAAAACTGTGTACTGGACTGGGACTCTCTGTGATTTTTGGCTGGTAAGAGAGAGGTATTGGCAAATACTGAGAGGCTGGGGTGGAATAGTGAGCGGATAGCTCAGTCGGTGAGAGCATTGTCCATGAAGGACAAAGTTCGTTGGTCGAGCCCCGGTTGGGCATATTATTTAGTCTGGCAAGAAATTTCAGAATAGCCTGCTGGTAACTCCTGTCAAAGTTTCACTGTGTGAAACTGAACATTAATTTCTAGTTTATGTTGAAGCAACAGACATTTTAAATTACGCATTACATTGCAACAACCTCTATTTCGGGCAGTAACACTGTTGTAGTGTTCACAACAGTGTGTTGCCATGGAAATGAGTTTACAGTGCACTCAGGATTTTTCAGCAGTCAGTACTTCATTTTCAGCCGTTAGGAGCCTAAGGACGTTAAGCTGTGAGGACTTTTTCTCGGTTGGTGCCAGCCCTTCCGATCTAACATTATCACATCATTGCAGTAGCAACTGCGGTCTGCGGAAGAAACGTGTGTTATTATTGCGTAAGTCTACATGTTTTAATTAAGCGAAACAATTATACCTTAGTTATCTGGGTGTTCCACGTCCGCTTTCATAGACTCTCAGTGTAAAGCACCGAGTACGAGCCTCGTGTACTCTGTTGTCTTCTCCTCAGCCTGCTTATCTTCCTTTAACGCTTTAGTCGTTAAGCTGGGAGGGGCTTCTTTCACTCTCTCAGCAACCACCACTACTCTCTACGCCTTCCACACCAAAAAATCGTACTACAAAGTCATAGGGAAAATGCACACAGCATTCACCGTGAATAAATACAAGAGGACTGTGTATTATAAAGAAAAAGCTACGGTATGTTGTAATACTAGTTGTGTTCAGTAGCAATGCTGGCAAGGCTCCATATGTATGAGCAAATGCAAAATGTAGCCATGCTAACAATTCCTTACAGATTCCGCGACTGCACTTTGACACCAGTCGTGGGAGAGTACCGCCTACGCTATCCTAAGCGCTGTATTCCAAGGCGAAGGAGCGTTTGTCAGATTTAGCGTGACGTATGTTGGAACTGATACACGCCCAAGTTCACGCACGTCATCTGACCGAGGACTACTACAAAACGTGCGTGAAGTTGTGAACACGATTGATGAATGTCGTCGCAGCCGTACTAATTACTCACGCCCTCTGTGTTGCACGGATACGTGTATGGGAAACACAGCATAATGAAAGACTATCATTTCATCTTCAGCGTGAGAAAAAGCTACGCAAATAAGACATTGGAATTGTATACTTTTTTTCTATTGGGCTTAACGAGCTTTTCGTTTGATGATACTAATATGTGTGAGTGATGAAACTCTGTTCATCCGCAACGTAATCCGCCTTACACGTGAGAGTCGTTCCTTGTCTCCAAGAAACCAAAACCCATGTGGAACTATCGATACGAAATCTCAGTTTAGTTTCTCTATGAGTAAGTGGTATGGTCTGAAAGATGACGGGCTGTTTGGCATGCAAACGAATGTTAGATATCGTTATCTCAGATGGCCGATTGAACTGACTCGCATACTTGCCACTGAACATAAAGTGGAAAAACTAAGATTAATAATTGCCACTTATATACTTGCTATTTTTGCATGGCAAGTTGCCAGGGTTAAGGCAACATATTGCTATGACTTCTCGGCTATCTACGTAGCTGCAGAACGCCGGAAGTATTCTTCATTACCGACGCAAGTGTACAACTTCTCAGCAAGTCTATTGGTGATGGAGTTCCTGTTCTGTGATCACTCATAGCTTCAGACATCGACCTATTACTTCTTGTTATCCATTTGGTAAAGCGTATGGCAAAATTTTTATGTGCGATGAAGTACGTGTTTTGGGTGCCTTTAGCACCACTCAGTAGATAATCCTCCTCTACGTCCAGTAGGTAATCCTCCTCAAACAGTCAATTAATACTTTAAGGCGAAACACTTGAATTTTTAGAAATCTTGCGGTAAAATATTTTTAGACTTCTTTCAACAAGAAATCTCTATTTATGTTTGACTCATGAATGACAAGAAGAAACGAATATTTGATCTGTAGCGTACGCTTACAAACAGCTAGAGCTGGACATCCGTTCGGGATAAATAATCAATTGATATTAAATTTGTTGTGCATTATGCCCAGCAATTCCGTTTCCCAGAGCATTGCATGTTACTCCTGAAAAATCCTGTACTTCCAAGTGAGTCAAGGGAGCATACACTTTGTGTGATGTTAGAAGAACCTACGTCACACACTCTCTATGCCGTAATTTAATTTACATTACTGCACTCTTACCTACAACGCCATAGTATTACACCTCTTGACTCTGTGCAGTTTGAGTATGGGTATCCTACGAAGGGTCGCTGAAATTTGAAATTATCATTGCGAGAAATGAATGTAGAATATTACTGGGTCATTTGCGTGTTATGCTCGTCAGACATGTTTGGCCTGACAAATTGTATCAAACCGATGTCAAAATTCAGACAGTCCATTCCACTGTTCCGTGAACTCATTGAACATAATGTTTACGATAATTCATTATAAGCATCGGAGTTATTAACATCGCTGTATGATCTGACGGGTCCTGAAGTACACAAAATAAATTACTGAACCTACAATAATTAGTTTTAAGCGATTGAAATACGTTTAAGAAGAATAATATTAAAATCTCTAATAAATTGTAACAAACGAAAAATTTATTTTTACAGGGGTGAAAGGTAGCGCAAACAAATTAGGAAAAAACAAAAATACTTGATTAAGATACATTAAAATTTTAGTTACGTGATTCATTGCAAGGTATGAAGGAATATTTCAATAGCAGACAGTGATAGTTCGAGAGAGAAGCATTGTGGAGTTTTTTTTTTGTTTTTTGTTTTTGTTATGTGAGGAATACAGATGAGGAATGTACTTACTCGAGCTGCCGGAGGAACTCTTCCCCTTCGGCCGTAGTCCATAGCCGATATCTGAAAAGAAAACGATACTACTGATTACGATGTCTTTTACACAAATTTTTTGTGAGTGTATCGCTGTATGTGTCCCTGTGAGTGTTTCGAAGTATAATTCACAGTGAAAGAACAGTATTTGTAATTCTGACGAGACATTTACGTTTTCAGTTTTGTTTGGATTTTCTTTTTCTTCCTTTTTTGGCTTCCATCATTTACTTTAATACAACTGACAGAATTCCATTTGTTATTTTAGTAATCATTTAAGTTGTTCTTTGAAGCGAAAAACTGTGTATCATTGTTTCAAATACTTTAGTACAGGTATATAACGAAAAAAAAGGAAACGCATATATTAAAAGGCCCCGGGAGTAGACAACATTCCATTAGAACTACTGATAGCCTTGGGAGAGCTAGCCCTGACAAAACTCTACCATCTGGCGAGCAAGATGTATGAGACAGGCGAAATTCCCTCAGACTTCAAGAAGAATATTTTAATTCCAATCCCAAATAAAGCAGGTGTTGACAGATGTGAAAATTACCGATCTGTCAGTTTAATAAGTCACGGCTGCAAAATACTAACACGAATTCTTTACAGACGAATGGAAAAACTGGTAGAAGCCGACCTCGGGGAAGATCAGTTTTGAATCCGTAGAAATGTTGGAACACGTGAGGCAATGCTGACTCTACGACTTATCTTAGAAGATAGATTAAGGAGAGGCAAATCTACGTTTCTAGCATTTGTAGACTTAGAGAAAGCTTTTGACAATGTTGACTGGAATATTCTCTTTCAAATTCTGAAGGTGGCAGGAGCGAAATACAGGGAGCGAAAGGATATTTACAATTTCTGCAGAAACCAGATGGCAATTATAAGAGTCGGGAGGCATGAAAGGGAAGCAGTGGTTGGAAAGGGAGTGAGGCAGCGTTGTAGCCTATCCCCGATGTTATTCAATCTGTATACTGAGCAAGCAGTAAAGGAAACAAAAGAAAAATTCGGAGTAGGAATTAAAGTCCATGGAGAAGAAATAAAAACATTGAGGTTCGCCGATGACGTTGTAATTCTGTCAGAAACAGCAAAGGATCTGGAAGAGCAGTTGAACGGAATTGTCAGTGTCTTGAAAGGATGATATAAGGTGAACATCAACAAAAGCAAAACGAGGATAATGGAATGTAGTCGAATTAAACCGGGTGATGCTGAGGGAATTAGATTAGGAAATGAAAAACTTAAAGTGTTACTATTTGGGTGGCAAAATAACTGATGATGGTCGAAGTAGAGAGGATATAAAATGTAGACTGGCAATGGCAAGAAAAGCGTTTCTAAAGAAGAGAAATTTGTTAACATCGAGTGTAGATTTGTCTCAGAAAATAGTTTCTGAAAGTATTTGTATGGAGTGTAGCCATTTATGGAAGTGAAACATGGACGATAAATAGTTTAGAGAAGAAGAGAAAACAAGAAGACTCTCGAAATGTGGTGCTACAGAAGAATGCTGAAGGTTAGATGGGTAGATCACATAACTAACGTGGAGGTATTGAATAGACTAGAGGAGAGGAGAAATTTATGGCACAACTTGACTAGAAGAAGGGATCGGTTGGTAGGACATGTTATGAGGTATCAAGGGATCACCAGTTTAGTATTGAAGGGCAGCGTGGAGGGTAAAAATCGTAGAGGGACGCCAAGGGATGGATGCACTAAGTAGATTCAGAAGGATGTAGGTTGCAGTAGGTATTGGGAGATGAAGAAGCTTGCACAGGATAAAGTAGCTTGGAGAGCTGCATCAAACCAGTGTCTGGACTGAAGACCACAACAACAACATTTCGTAGTTAGTTCTACGGTGTGCAATGCTGCTCATCGGTTTCATATCCATAAACGTCTGTGAAATGCCGAGAGTGTATTGTTTCAGTCAAAACAATTTTTCTCAAGGATAATGATCCAATTATAGGCCATCTTGCAGATGAAATGAGACGTAATAGCTATACGCTGAAATTATTTGGATAAATTATTGTATTGACTTTAAGAAAGAAACCTATAACTGCATGGAAGCTGTTGACATTAACTTTAAAAAAAAAAAAATCTGTTTCTGCGTTCTGTAAAATGGGTGGAAGATTAAAGCAGTTTTCGAATCTCCCAACCTTTTAGCATATTGATCAAATTGGTTATGATTTTAGCTGGTTTCATGACTACTTTTGCGAGTGATGGCGTAATTTCATGTTTCTGCTCTGTCACGGTACCCTGTAACACAGAACACGAAACCCACACTAATTGGCATGACAAGCTAGGTCAGATACAAGTAACTGCTACCCTGATTTATTACAACGAGAAAAGCGACACTGAGACAAAAGAGGGAACAACTGGAAAAAATAATTGATAGCCATTATTTTTCATCAAATAAGAATTCTGATTTACGCTAGTTCCAAGTGGAACGCTCGCATTCGGGAGGACGACGGTTCAATCCCGTCTCCGGCCATCCTGATTTAGGTTTTCCGTGATTTCCCTAAATCACTTGAGACAAATGCCGGGATGGTTCCTTTGAAAGGGCACGGCCGATTTCCTTCCCTATCCTTCCCTCACCCGAGCTTGCGCTCCGTCTCTAATGACCTCGTTGTCGACGGGACGTTAAACACTAATATCCTCCTCCTCCTCCTCCAAGTGGAACGGGCAAAATTGTACCTGATCTTAAGATTTTAATGTAACAGTTTTCGCCACTTCCCACTGTAGAATCTGAAGATGACCAATGTATGACCGAAATCGACTACCGTTGTTATTACGTTATGTTACTGAATTATTGTGTCTAAAATAAGAGTATAAAAAGTCAGACACAACTCTCCGCAGACAGAATGTTTGAGAGATGTACGGGGTGCGTCGATTACTTGAAATTATCCTGCGGAGATCATATGCGAGGGGTAGACTTAAAGTTTTAATTGCCACCTGGAAAACATCAAGTGGCTACCACAAAAGCTCGTGATGATATTAGTCCTCTACATATTCGTCCTTCATCGCAAAACATTTTGCCTAACGCTGGATGGAGTAGTCTGCATTTTGTATGTTCATCCTTGCAACATCAACCCGTTGTCATTCCGCAACACCTGCCACGCACTGGTTTCTTCATCCGAGGGAAGAGGAAGGAGTCACTGTATGCCATGTCAGGAGAATACTGAGATGAGGCACAATTTATTCGTTCAAAGGAGCAGCATGTTTGACTGCGTCCTGCAGAATAGGAATGTGTGAAATCTTATGGGACTGAAATGCTAAGGTCATCAGTCCCTAAGCTTACACACTACTTAACCTAAATTATCCTAAGGACAAACACACACACCCATGCCCGAGGGAGGACTCGAACGTCCGCCGGGACCAGCCGCACAGTCCATGACTGCAGCGCCCAAGACCGCTCTGCTAATCCCGCGCGGCTCCTGCAGAATAGTATGCGGTGTTGTAGCGGAGAAAAACCACGTCCTTGGGCAACTTTCCGCGACGCTACGTCTTGACAGCCTCCTGTAAACTCGTCAGGAGTTTACGGTAGTATGCTCCTGTGATGGTTTGCCTCACAACCTGTTAGCACGACACCACGGCAGTTCCAAAATATACCCAGTGTCACGTTGCCCTATGGTGGTTGGGTCTTGGCCTTTATCATTGGTGGGGAATCCCACTGCTTGGTTTGCTCCTTTGTCTCGGTACCTTGGCCCAGCACTCTTCCACTTTGATCAGACGGCTAAAATTGGCCTCACACAGCTGTAACAATTCATCTGCTGCCTCCGTCTCGCGGGTTTTTTGAATGTGCGTGAGCAGTCGCGGATCCCTGCGGGCAAGAGCTTTTGTAACGTGCAAAATGTTGAAACTGATTTGTGACCGAATTTCACTTTTTCTCAAGTTGAGGAGATCAGCGATTTGTTGTAAATTTCTTATGTATCTCACTATTGTACTGAAATGCAGGAGGATCTGCAGCGAATTGACGCATGGTGCAGGGAATGGCAATTGAATCTCAATGTAGACAAGTGTAATGTGCTGCGAATACACAGAAAGATAGATCCTTTATCATTTAGCTACAAAATAGCAGGTCAGCAACTGGAAGCAGTTAATACCATAAATTACCTCGGAGTGCGCATTAGGAGTGATTTAAAATGGAATGATCATATAATGTTGATCGTCGGTAAAGCAGATGCCAGACTGAGATTCATTGGAAGAATCCTAAGGAAATGCAATCCGAAAACAAAGGAAGTAGGTTACAGTATGCTTGTTCGCCCACTGCTTGAATACTGCTCAGCAGTGTGGGATCCGTACCAGATAGGGTTGATAGAAGATATAGAGAAGATCCAACGGAGAGCAGCGCGCTTCATTACAGGATCATTTAGTAATCGCGAAAGCGTTACGGAGATGATAGATAAACTCCAGTGGAAGACTCTGCAGGAGAGACGCTCAGTAGCTCGGTACGGGCTTTTGTCAAAGTTTCGAGAACATACCTTCACCGAAGAGTCAAGCAGTATATTGCTCCCTCCTACGTATATCTCGCGAAGAGACCACGAGGATAAAATCAGAGAGATTAGAGCCCACACAGAGGCATACCGACAATCCTTCTTTCCACGAACAATACGAGACTGGAATAGAAGGGAGAACCGATAGAGGTACTCAATGTACCCTCCGCCACACACCGTCAGGTGGCTTGCGGAGTATGGATGTAGATGTAGATGTAGATGGAAAACCTATGACGTGAAGGTCCATAAGGGTTCTTCTTTAGTTGCATAGTCTGTAATTCAGTGAACTGGTCGCAGGTGAAGGAACTGCAATGCAGAGAAAACGAGAATTTATCATTGCTTCAATTATTAATCAGTTTTTACGCTTTTCGGTATTAGCCATCATCAGCATCTGTGTGTAAAAAAATGGAATATACGTAACACAAATGTATGCAGACACTTTGGGATAGGATTTAGCAAACAGAAGGTACGTCAAACAGTTACAGATAAGACAATGTATCAAAATGGAACCATACTTTACATTAATACTAGAAACATCTATAATTTTACAAAAGAACACCTACCCTGGTTCGGATAAAAGCCATAGGATTACATAGTTACATGGCTGACTTCCAACGAACTTGAGCAAACACGGAATTCAGATTGTGAGTACAGAGGCGCACAATGGCGTGGTCAGTAAGTGGTGCCACACAACATTCAAGCTGACTACCGGTGCCCTCAAGAAGAAGAAGAGCAACACAATTAACTATTTATAACTATAAAATAAGTCGTACAGTACGGTTCCATTTTGCTCCATGTGTCTTTTCTGTAACTGTTTCCTATACCTGCTGTTTGCTATATGCTAGCCCTCAAGTGCCTCCATACGTTTGTGTTACATATGCTCTGATTACGGCTAACGCCGAAACGCGTAAAAATAGAGAAGTAAATGAAAGAATACTGGATTCTAGTTTTCTCTGCATCACAATTCCTTCGTCTACAACTAGTTCAACAAATCGCAGACTAAGCAAGTTACTCACCATGGTCACCTCTCTCCTGGTTTACGTTTATGGCACATCTTTGTTGCTTCTTTATTCAGGCTGATAACTAGTTTCGACTAACAAGACGGCTAGATTATTAACTGAAACTAGTAATCAATCCAAGTAAAGAAGATTTGTTTTTGCGATCTTGACTTCAAAGGTATTCAGTCCCTAATATAAATAAAAAAAACTCATTTTTCCGCTATTACGTCGGTTGTGACATACCGATAATAGAACACCAGAGTCTTCACTTCTTTTGCGATTCCTGGTTCTTCGCAGAAAAATATTCTGCTTCTTCGCTTATCGTCATTTAGTCTTCTTTGATCACACTAAAAGCATCTTTGTCATATCATAGTGCGTTATTGCTGCACGCTTCCACCAGTTCAACACGTATTGTTGCAGCGTAGTTCCCTTGCAAAAGCAGAAATCGAATAACGACACGATACCCCACTTTGTCTTCTCTAACTGCTACCGTTTCGTGCTGCGTGGATTTCAGCGAGTACCAGGACTGCAGACTCGTTTCAGCGAACAAAAATATAGTTACCGGATTTTATTTATTGGGGTGATAATTAAAAATTTATGACTACACCTCGTACGTGTGTGCCAGTCAGCGGGTGCTCCCACTCATTAAAACGGACAGAAGTGAGTGCAACAGCGTATCAGCGTATTTGTCAGGGGCGGAGCAATGCCGAGGCAGAGGCGATATAAGGCGGAGGCACAGAGGGGCTCAAAATCTGGCAGGAAACAGAGCCAAGGAAGGAAATCACTTTCAGAATTAATAGGAAGAGCTATGTGAGTTCTTCTGCACTTCGTCCTATTCTCTACCTGCGAAAGGAAGCTATTTCCTCGGCCCGCGACTGTAAACACACGCTGTTATGTGTCACTTCTAAGGCGTCACTTCGTTCAAGTAGCATGAAAAAGAAGCTACCGATCAGACACCTATCGCTAGCTTGGTTATATGGCAACAGTACGCTTGTTTCACACAGCTGCCGCCTACACAAGTCACTCATTTTCAACAATGGAGTTCGTGCTGCTACATCGCTTTTCCTGATCCCAAGTTCAGGCAGGTACAATCAGCTATGTAAATGAAAAGAATTCATTACGCGACAGATAGAAGAAAAGTAGGTAAACTGTTTATTATTTCAGAAGTAATCGGCATAACTGTTAATAAATTCATCCCGCTGTGAGACAAGGCGGTCAATGCCTTCATCAAAAGGTTTGCGGTTGCCTACGGAACTATAATTGTACCCAGGCATGCACGTTTTCGTCAGAAACAAATCGACAGCCACGAATGTCTTTCATCAGGGTTCCAAAAACACGGTAATCGCGTGGATAGAAATTGGAATTGTATGGAGGATGTATAAGGGCTTCCTAGCGAAACTGCTGCGTTGTCGAAACAATCTCGGCTACAGAATCATGCCACCCGCCATCACTCCTGGGCGTTTGGGCCTGATGGCGTGCTTCAATTTTTGCAAAGTTCCAGGTACCGACGATGTGCGTTAATTGCGGTTCCCTGTTCTAGAAAATCAACGAGCAACGGGCCCTTGCAGTGCATGGAGAAAAAAATGGTTCAAATGGCTCTGAGAACTATGGGACTTAACAGTCCCCTAGAACTTGGAACTATTGAAACCTAACTAATCTAAGGACATCACACACATCCATGCCAGAGGCAGGATTCGAACCTCTGACCATAGCGGTCGCGCGGTTCCAGACTGTAGCGCCTAGAACCGCTAGGCCACCTCGGCCGACGCAAATGACGTGACTCTAATATTGTTCGGTGCACCGTCCTCATTCACCAACAGATATATCTGCACTGATGCCCGTTACATCCTGTATAGCCTGTCTCGTTTTCATATCATAACCCTTATATTAAAGAAGCTATTAGTCGCTGTGCCTATAGACTGTCAAATTTACTTATTTTGGCGATAGAACGTAATACGGTAACTAAACATGATTTCAGTTGTATAATCAATCAGTTGCTTTGCTCAAAGCAAGAAAACGCAAATTAAATTCTGTCATGAAAGCATAATTCCTAGCCGGCCTGAGTAGCCGAGAGGTTCTAGGCGCTACAGTCTGGAACCGCGCTGCCACTACGGTCGCAGGTTCCAATCCCGCCTCGGGTATGGATGTGTGTGATGTCCTTAGGTTAGTTAGCTTTAAGCAGTTCTAAGTTCTAGGGGACTGATGACCTCAGCAGTTAAGTCCCGTAGTGCTCAGAGCCATTTGAACCATAATTCCTAGAAAGATCTAATATGAAATGTTGTTACTTGTTGAGGTAGTAATAAAACCAGTCATTTATTCATTATAGTGACACCAGCGAACAGTAACTGTAAAAAGAAATATATAAATTTTGTTTTCCTTTCGGTGTCTTTAGAAAGCTTAGACAATTTGTAAACTTAATTTGTTGTGCGCAATATCTTTCATCAATATGGTTCATTGTAGTAATACTTTTCAGTAATGTTTGATTTTCATTAAACACATTTAGAAAATTGTAAACTTTACGAAGTTTGTGTAGAAAAACGTGTCTGAAAATACTTACTAAGAGGGGAAGGGAGGAGGGAGAGGGTGGAAGCTTCGGCATCGCAGTTGTGCCAGGGCCGCAGGATCACTTCGGTACGGCCCTGCTCTCTGAAACTAAGGATAGGATTTGGTTGTACGTAACAAGTGATGTTTCCTTCAGCTAGACGTCACGCGACTGTGTAAAAGAAAAAAAAAACGAAAGAAACAAAACGGAAACTACATTTCGTTTTGCGCTCGCCAAGGTCACGTCGTACTGCCAATCTAGTCGGCGCATCTCTGACTTGCCTTTTCTTACGGCTGCCGCGAACACAACTCGGCGCGCCTTCGCGTCTGTTATTTCCGATTCGCTGCGGGCGAAAGCGAACGCCGTTGGCTGTCGAGATGACTTCCGCGCGATGACTTGTGCTAAGACCGCGCGTCGCGTCGCCCCGCCCCGCTGCACGTGCCAGTCGTGTTAAGCGACCCTGGGGGCTGTTTGGCCAATACGGCGACAGGATGCGGCGACTGTTGCCCTCATCGTCTGCTCCCAAGGCAATGACGATGGCGAGATGGCGCGAGCGGAAGAGGAAAAAAAGCACTGAAAAAGTCAGAGCAGCCAATTGTATTTGTTTTCATTACTACGCCGCTTACCACAACCGTCCATTCCGTAACAGCGTTTTCTGCGAAACCTTTGATGGGGATTTGTAAGGAATACCTCACGACTTCTTCGCGAAGTAAACAAAGCAATATAAATTAATAGGTCTGCAAATACATACTGCATGCCGTAGCCATCTCAGTGTGAGTTTTCAGTTGGGAATGGCGAGACCAGAGAAATGAGAGATACGTGGTGACATACAATTCCTGGGCACCGTACTGTGCATTACATTCTTGTGTACAAAAGCTAAACCGCCTTTGGAGTGCAAAAGAAAGTTTTGACACTGATACATCAACTGAAGGTAAGATGGTTATACAGAGGGGTCCAAAACAATGTATCCACTGTTTAAAAGTCCATAACTTGCAAACTAATTGTAGGAGTTGTCTCATTTTTGGTGAAAGTGTAGCTTTCACTGTAGCTGTAGCTGTTCGAAATGGTCACCATTAACATCCACACACAAACGATGCCGCCGAACTGCAGCACGAACTACTGACTGCAACGTGTTCATTTGGATATTTGCACATGAATGTACGATGGATTCTCGAAGTTCATCCAATTTGCGTGGCTTTTATCGATAAACGACGTCCTTTAGTGTTCCCCACAGGTAAAAGTCCAGAGGAGTTAGGTCTGGGGAACGTAGTGGATACTCCACAGCACCTCTACGGCCTATCCATCTTCCTGGTAGATTTTCGTCGAGATATGCCCTAACACGATTTTGGTAGTGGGCTGGGCACCATCTTGTTGAAAGTAAACTCTTCCGTCTCCATACAAGTCTCGGATAGCAGGTAAAATGGATGTCTGAAGCTTCTGAAGGTACACCTCACCGGTAGCTGTGCCGTCAAAGAAGAATACCCCAATCAAGCCCCGGTAAGACAACCCACACCACACATTTACTCCTGGCAAATTCACGGCTTTGTCTACATGCACCTTCGGATTATCGGCGGCCCAGTAGATGCACTTGTGGCGATTTACTGTACCACTGAGTTTGAACTGTGCCTCATCAGACCACACAATCATCTCTGCAAACTCTTCATCGTTGCGAACCATGTTGGTAAACCACTCGCAGTACTCCGTTCTACGATCTGGGTCGTCCTCGTTCATTGCGTGTAGCAATCGTGAGATGTAGCACTTCCATTTTGCTGTCTTCAAAATTCGCCGAACACTTGAGCGACTCACTCCAGTTTCACGGGCACTCTGTCTCACAGACTTCTGTGGTGAGCGAGTGAATTGTTGTAACACACGACGGGAGTTAGCTGGACTTGATACTGTTACAGGTCGTCCAGATCGTTGTTTGTGTACATCTTTAACACAGCCTTCGGCTTCAAATTTGTCTCGAATGCGACGAATCGTTAAAACGTGTCGGTGGCACTGTTTGATATTCATTTCGCCATTGCTATTGAACCTCATTAATGTTTTCGTGCTTAAAATACCACTTCAAAACTGACTTCCTTTCATGGAATGTAGGCCTAGCGCCAACCATGTTCACTCGAGTAACTAGGTGAAACTAAGAACAAAACACTGACTATCTGGCGACTGTCATCTGACAAAACAAAACAACGCAATACAACGCTTGTGTGGCGATTGACAGAACTACAAACTATTACACTACCAAAGATGAGACAACTCCGTCAATTAGTTTGCCAGTTATGGACTTTTAAACAGTGGATACAATTTTTTGGACCACTCTGTATGCTAAACTGGAGGCTTCAACCAGTCCTCACAAGTTCATTATCATATACTGCACTGCAAAATGTGTGTTATCATCACAATGCCGTGCTGGAGTAGCCGAGCGGTCTTAGGCGCTGCAGTCAGGGACTGTGCGGCTGGTCTCGGCGGAGGTTCGAGTCCTCCCCCGGGCATGGGTGTGTGTGTTTGTCCTTAGGATAATTTCGGTTAAGTAGTGTGTAAGCTTAGGGACTGATGACCTTAGCAGTTAAGTCCCATAAGATTTCACACACATTTGAGCGTTTTTTTATCGTCACAATAGTTCGCTCCTGAGAGATAGAGTGCGCAGAAAATTACTATGGCGCGCTAGGGGAGTGGTGGGGGTTCTGTTGCAAAAGTCCACTCCATAACAGGAGAGGTGCAATTCGACAGTTGAAGCCTATTCAAAAATGCATATCTTGAATAACGTAAATGAGTTATAAGCTACACTGGGTGAAGAGCGTCTCATCTAGAAAATAGAGGGAAGAAATTTCTTTGGGTTATCTTAAAAAAGTAACACGGAATGCGAATTACGATTGCAGTTTCGGAGCATTTCAAGCGTTTGAAATCAGCTTACTGGATAAGACCTGACTGAAGGGTGAGAGCAAGGTTTGACAAATAAAGTGGACCAAAGTCAATAGTTATTCACCACAAAACAAACAAACAAACAAACAATCGCACAAACAAAGGATCAAGGAAAGCAAAGCAAGATATATGAGTATATCGATCGTTGCATTTGCCAGAACTAGAGACGCACAGATGTTGTGATGCGATTATCTATGCATTTCTGGTGCGGGCATTTCGATGTGAAGTAATTTAAAAAAAGACAGCGTTCAGTTAGTTTAATGAAATAGAAATCCCTGAATGTGTATCCAATCCAGCTACCAGGATTAACAGATACGGACCTAGAGTCTTTTTTTCCCCTCTGTTTTCTTCAGAAATGAGATACTGGAATGTGTGAACACTTTCGTTCGGAGCTCAAGAGGATAATTTTTCAGAGATAATACAGTTCTTGGTCGGTTATAATAAGCCAGTCAGATGTGACACCTTAGACACGGGTCGTCTGATGAACGCATTAGGAAACGTCACTTATAAATTCACTGTAAATTTTCCAGGTGAGGGATATACAGTGCCGGCCGGTGTGGCCGAGCGGTTCTAGGCGCTTCAGTCTGGAACCGCGCGACCACTATGGTCGCAGGTGCGAATCCTGCCTCGGGCATGGATGTGTGTGGTGTCCTTAGGTTAGTTAGGTTTAAGTAGTTCTAAGTTCTAGGGGACTGATGAGCTCAGATGTCAAGTCCCATAGTGCTCAGAGCCAATGCGGCTGAAGGTTACCTGGAGTAGTAATACATGTTTCGAAAAAAGTCTTCGCGTTTTTCATTTCTTCGTCTTTACACACAGTGTAGCATATTTAATAACGAAAACTGACACGACATTTAGCCTGAAGATTAGATATTCCCTCGAAACGTATCGCTAAATAAATAAGTAATACAATAATCAACAAAGTTTGTGACTGGTAACGGCAATTTAAAAAAAAAGCCTTTACATACTGCGTTTTATTGGCAGAACATTTAGAAGATGTAACAGTTGTACTAAAGAAATTGCCTACACTATGCATGCCCGTTCCGTGCTAGAGTATTACTATACGGTGTGGGATCGTAACCAGATAAGATTGACGGAGGACATCGAAAAAGTTCAAAGAAGGGCAGCTCGTTTGGTTGTTGTTGTTGTTGTGGTCTTCAGTCCTGAGACTGGTTTGATGCAGCTCTCCATGCTACTCTATCCTGTGCAAGCTTCTTCATCTCCCAGTACCTACTGCAGCCTACATCCTTCTGAATCTGTTTAGTGTATTCATCTCTTGGTCTCCCTCTACGATTTTTACCCTCCACGCTGCCCTCCAATACTAAACTGGTGATCCCTCGATGTCTCAGAACATGTCCTACCAACCGATCCCCTCTTCTAGTCAAGTTGTGCCACACGCTCCTCTTCTCCCCAATTCTATTCAGTACCTCATTGGTTATGTGCTCTAACCATCTAATCTTCAGCATTCTTCTGTAGCACCACATTTCGAAAGCTTCTATTCTCTTCCTGTCTAAACTATTTATCGTCCACGTTTCACTTCCATACATGGCTACACCCCATACAAATAATTTCAGAAACGACTTTCTGACACTTAAATCTATACTCGATGTTAACAAATTTATCTTCTTCAGAAACGCTTTCCTTGCCATTGCCATTCTACATTTTATATTCTCTCTACTTCGACCATCATCAGTTATTTTGCTCCTCAAATAGCCAAACTCCTTTACGACTTTAAGTGTCTCATTTCCTAATCTAATTCCCTGAGCATCACCCGACTTAATTCGACTACATTCCATTATCCTCGTATTGCTTTTGTTGATGTTCATCTTATATCATCATTTCAAGACACTGTCCATTCCGTTCAGCTGCTCGGTTGGTATTGTTACGAAATACGGGAAAGACTGTCACGGATTGGATCGAATATAATGCGCGAGGTAGGGTGACAATTATTAATAAAAGCGTTCTTCGTTGCCGCATCAACTTCTGCCGAAATTTCAGTGTCCAACTTTCTCCTCCGAATGCGAAAATATTCTGTTCATACTCACTACATATCGAGAAACAATAATCGTAATGAGATACGAGAACTCAGAGTTCGCACGGACGAATATAAGTATTCGATTTTCCCGCACCCTGTTCGAGAGTTCAACGGTAGAGAAATAGGGTGAAAGTGATTCGATCAACCCTCTGTCAGGCCGTTATGTGTGATTTGCAGAGCAGTCATGTAGATGCAGATGTGTAGATTCAGCACTCCCCATGATGAAGCAATGGAACAGAGAATTGTACACACCTATCAAGATCTACGAGACGATACGGGGGTGTCTGAAAGAATTCGTAGCTCACTGCGAAGACAGGGGGTTAATCGAAAAATTGACATTTTATGTACAGGGAGAACATTAATAAACCGACAAGCTGCAGTGACGGATTGTTGACTGGAAATGGAAGAAAAGAAATCCTAAGAACATGTGTCCGGAAATGGACAGTGTGACTGCAACGACAACAGATTGTCCCGGAACACAGTACGGAGTTGTATCCCATCCACAACAGATGTTCAAAGAGGCCTCCATGGGATGCAGTGCAAGCGTTCACACTTCGCATCATGGACTGCCGCACTCTTTCGCACGTTCCGACCCCTCTGCGAATAACGTCACAGACGTTGTGAACACGCTGTTGAGGGGCCTACACATCGGGAACTAGTACAAAGCGTGCAAACCTTTTCAAATGCACCCAGAGCTAAAAATCCATGGGGCTTAAATCTGACGGTTTAATAGGCCATGCTACGTGGCCTTCGCTTCCTATCGAACGTCTGGGGAAGATGTTGTTGAGGTGTCGGCGAACTGTAATGCCGAAGTGTGGTGGTGCTCCGTCATGCGGAAACCACATAATCTGTCGTATTGCCAAAGGCACGTTCTCCAGCAGCCCACGCAGAATATTCCGCAGGAAGTTGTACGTTCCTCCGTCGAGGCGTTGTGGTGTAATAACCGGTCCAAGTGTGTGGTCGTCAAGAATCTCTGCCCATACATTGATGTTGAACCGTTGCTGATGAGCACGCATTTCCCGAGGATTGTTTGTAGCCCACAGGTGACGATTATCCAGACTCGTGATGCCAAATGGTTCAAATGGCTCTGAGCACTATGGGACTCAACTGCTGTGGTCATAAGTCCCCTAGAACTTAGAAGTACTTAAACCTAACTAACCTAAGGACAGCACACAATACCCAGCCATCACGAGGCAGAGAAAATCCCTGACCCCGCCGGGAATCGAACCCAGGAACCCGGGCGTGGGAAGCTAGAACGCTACCGCACGACCACGAGATGCGGACCCTCGTGATGCCAGTTTTGGTAAATATTGCTTCATCGGTAAAGAGGACTGATGACAGAAATCCCATAATTTTGATGGTCTGTTGCAAAAGCCATCGACAAAATTCTTCCCGTAGAGGGAAATCCGTTGCTGATAATCCTTGCATTCGTTGCAGGTGATAGGGATAGCAGAGGTTGTCACGCAGGGTACACATAATCATGTTTTGTCTTACGCCGTGTTGGTGGCTCACTTGCCTGGGTCTTGTACTAGGCTTCGTCTCATAACCCTGTAGAACCCGGACCTCCAAATCTGGTGTATGCACAGTCCGATTTCTCCCTGAACATTCATGTGTGTGAAAGGACGCACGATGGTACAAACGCCCAGAAAGGGCTTGAAGTGCTGTGTTACGTGGTTGGTGTCTGTGAGTGTAAATGTTTTGGTTTTCTTGTGCTCGACCGTTTCCGTCTGCTTGGCCGTTCACAAACACAATCTCGACTTGTCCCCGACATGAGTAGCAGGCCATTCTTCTGCTTACAGTACGCTGCGCCACACAGACTGCAACCAATGAGGAGCACACAGCACGTGGTCAGAGGATTTTTCAATCGTCAGCGCCATCTACCGTGGCAACGACGCATTTTAGAACACATGTTTATAGGGCCTGTTTCCTTCATTTCCATTCAGGTATCCATCCCTGCAGTTTGTCGGTTTTATTAATGTTCACCCTGCATTAGAGATGGGCAAAGTCTTTCATCCTTGGGAACTAGTTCACTGGTGATCGCTCTTTTTTGGGAACCGTCCATTTCTATTCGTTCACCGTCACTGTACTTGGTATACGGTTCTTACGAAAAATTGAAAATTAGTAGCGTAGGCGACTGAAGATGGAAGGTGCCAAGAGGGGGCACGTGTCTCCCCCCTGGAGTGCAGGGTTTTTATTCATAACAGAATTCTCACACACTTGCAATTTTCGTGGTTCTGCAAAACATCTCGTTTAGCCAACTGTAGCTTTATGTGGCTGATCGCAGTGAAATAATATAAGGTGCCGCACGAGTAACCGGCCCCGAGTGCAGACTGCTCGCTGATTAAGCACGATTTGTTGACCGCTACGCCGCGCGGGATTAGCCGAGCGGTCTTAGGCGCTGCAGTCATGGACTGTGCGGCTGGTCCCGGCAGAGGTTCGAGTCCTCCCTCTGGCATCGGTGTGCGTGTTTGTCCTTAGGATAATTTAGGTTAAGTAGTGTGTAGGCTTAGGGACTGATGACCTCAGCAGTTAAGTCCCATAAGGTTTCACACACATTTGAACATTTGTTGACCGCTACGAGCAGAATAGACAAACATGTAATAATTAGGCAGTGGATAAATAACAAATAAGCTAATGCTAACAACTTCAAAACAATAGATGACGATTGGTAAGCGACAATGAGCAGTCTAGTACTCGGGGCCGATTTTTCGTGCCCCACCCTGTACCACTGAAATAATATTATAGGAGTTATCATATTCTCTTTACAAAATGTGACACCATACACTCGATTACGATGCGTGAGCTTCATTCGGTTGTAAGTTGGTCTCCCCTCCATAACAATGAACATGCTCTTTTACCTTGTATCAAAAAAAGACGGAAAATGGCCACTAATGTGTGCTGTGCCGACGTCCTTTGCATGTGTAATAACAAAAAAATCTTGCCTGTTTACAAGTATTTCTTCTGCTGTTTATCGAAATAGTGAAGTAAGCTGGTACGCCGTTTTGTTACCTGAAAATATGTGTGTATTACATACCACGTAATTTTTATGTAATTTACGTAATTATAAAATACATTTTAATTACCGGTCGCGGACGCTGAGTAGAATACGAAATGAACCAGAAGTTCAGAGTTGAAAAAAAGGTTTGAAACAGATCTAGAATGGGCGTGCGAAGCGAACGAAACGAACAGCAACACCGAGCGAGGTGGCGCAGTGGTTAGCACACTGGACTCGCATTCGGGAGGACGACGGTTCAATCCCGTCTCCGGCCATCCTGATTTAGGTTTTCCGTGATTTCCCTAAATCGCTTCAGGCAAATGCCGGGATGGTTCCTTTGAAAGGGCACGGCCGATTTCCTTCCCCATCCTTCCCCCCCTGAGCTTGAGCTCCGTCTCTAATGACCCCGTTGTCGACGGGACGTTAAACACTAATATCCTCCTCCTCCGAACAGCAACAACTCGGTACTGAACTATGACCAGTCGTCAGTGGAACAGCGACGAGTGGCCACGCGAATAAGTTCCAGCGAGACCGAGACAGACGGGAACGGGAACGAGGCTGGAACAACACCGGCCCTTTGCCGTTCCCGGGAAATGTAAGTAGAAAGCCGCGACCGAAGTGAACTATGAAAGACTTCCTTAAAATTCGTTCCTCGTTCGTTCCGTTCATATTGGTGAACCGTTCCTTTGGACCTGTTAGTTCGTGAACGACCCATCTCTACCCTGCATCCCTGCATATTTGCACCAAGCAGGACATTTCCTGCTGAAGTCAGTGGTGGTTCGTGATAACCGCAATTATCTCGGAAACGGCTCGCTTGCGAAACGGTGATTACTGGAATGTTTTTGCTTCTGTTGACATATATTTTCATTTGTGACCTTTTTGCTGCTTTTTTGCATCTCATTTGTAATGCATGGGGAAATTTCTCGTTCCTATGGCGGAAACAACGTGCGTGCGAATCTGGCATTTATCAGAGCGAATCCGAGCAGCAAGAAATCCTGCCGTCAGTTGCGAAAGCAGCCATTTGTCACGGAAAGACGCTTTTGGTCGTGGCTGCATATTAAGACGAACCGATACACGGAAGACACACAGTAAGCAAATTAAAAGAACGAACAAGTTGAAAACCATACTCAGAATGAGCGAATGCGAAATGTTGCACTACGAACAGTAGAAGGAGACTGATTCCATGGTACTCAGTTAGCTTCTAGGGGCATTGATATGCCTTTGCTTCTAATAAATTGGCATGGCCGGTGAAACAATTTATTAGAGACCAAATATCTTCGACTTTATCTCATAACAGAACATATTACTTAACAAAATTCACGGTAGAGATTCAAGGACGTAGCGCTTCATTAGCTGAGACTGCGGCTGTTTAGTACCAACTTACGTCACCTGAGGCTGCGAAATGTCACGTGCAGCAGGTTGCCCAGCTGGCGGCTGTGTTTCTCCTGCTGAGTTGTTACCGAAAGCTTCTCTGGCACAGCAAAAAGTTGTAAATAAAAACGTAGGTACTTGGTCATGAATTTAAAGTTTAAAATGAAGTATAAAGAATTAAAAAATTGGAAGATTAAAAAAAACGAAAAATGTTTGCGCGCCGATGAAGCTCTACTCATACCGACCAAATAGAGTACAAATTGAATGTTGACGAACATCAAGTTACATAACACGTAGAGGCTGGTGTCAAGAACATTAATTTTTCAACCACACACTAATAGTGGCAGTTGGAAAATGACAGATCTACATATCTAGCAGACTGAGAAGTCCATATCACTTTCATCGTCTTAATAGTTCACAAAAGAAAGCCGTATCCTTGTACGTGCGCACACAGTTAGATAGCGTAGTTTGCGTGAATCAGGGGTCCGTGAAATTGGAAACGTAAATGAAGAGAAACTCTCCTCCATCCATTTCCGAAAGGGATATGAGTCTGGATCAGTATTAAATTATAAAAAGAAAGTAAGACCTTGTGGAATTTGATCACATATTGGTAATTAGTTCGAATAATTTCTAATGGGGTCCATCCAATATCTTATCTCAGAACAGCGACATTTCATAAGAAAATAATCTGTCATTTTGAGCGCCAAAGGGAAGCATGGTAGGGTCGCTCATTTTGTGGGTCTGTATAAATCATGTATCATACCCAGTAAGTAACTTAACCAGAATGTTCGTCAACGATGTGTAAAACACCTAAGCGGTTATTAAAAAAAGTATGTAGTTTTTCTGTGGATGTTCGAAATCACTGCAGACGAATGTGTTGTGACTGCTCCATCAGTTTGAATTTTTCTTCTGCCAATGTTTTTACAGATTCACCTGAACGAAATTAACTTATACACTGACGGTAAAAAATCACAATACCAAGAAGGAGTTGTGCGACGTGAACGAAAATTAGTTGGCGTGTTGCTACATCTAAAAGACCATGTCTTTTCAAATCTCACGTTAGTCGCACAAGACTGGTGGTAGTAGCTTCATTATGAGAAAGCAAATCAGGTTTGCTGTAAATACACACTGTAACAGTCGTGGACGTTAATTATCTTTGAGATTGGACGTGGTGAGTTGATGTTAGTCCTGAATGCTCTTAAAACGACAAAGAAGCCATTATCAGCGTCTCACTGAGTTCCAAAGATGTCGTGTACTAGCACTATGAGAAACTGAATGTTTCTTCTGCGAAAATGCAGAAAGACTTGGCAGGAATGTAGCCACTGTAAACGACTGATGGCAGTGATGGTAAAGGTAATGTACGGTAGCAAGAAGTCCGATCTCGGGACGGCCGAGTGGTACAACCGAGAGGGAAGATCTACGTGTTTGGCGTATGGCTCTGATGCATCGCACTGGATCTGAAGCAGCAATCTGAACAGCACTTGGCACCACAATGACCCAACGAACTGTTACAAATCGGTTACCTAAGGACATCTCCGAGCCAGATGCCCTTTAGAGTACATTCCACTGACTCCAGACCATCGCCTTTAGCGACTTCAGTGGTGTCAAGCGAGAGTTTATTGGAGGGCAAGTGGAGGTCGTGTGTTCTAATGAAAGCTGATTCTGCCTCGGTGCCAATGATGGACGTATATTGGTTAGAAGGAGGAAGCTGAGGGACTGCAACCAACCTACCTGGGTGCTAGACACGCTTCACATGCAGCTGGACTTATGGTCTAGAGCGCACTTTCGTATGACAGCAGGATCACTCTGGTGATTGTCCCACGCACCCTGACTGCAAATTTGTACCTCAGTCTGGTGATTCATCCTGTTGTGGTGCATTTCATGAACAGCATTCCCGCCGGCCGTTGCGGCCGAGAGGTTCTAGGCGCTTCAGTCCGGAACCGCGCTGCTGGTACGGTCGCAGGTTGCCTCGGGCATGGATGTGTGTGATGTCCTTAGGTTAGTTAGGTTTAAGTATTTCTAAGTTCTAGGGGACTGATGACCTCAGATGTAAAGGCCCATAGTGCTCAGAGCCATTTGATTTGAACAGCATTCCAACAGGATAAAGGTCGCCCACATTCCTGTGTTGTAACCCAACACGCTCTGCAACGTGTAGATATGTTGCCTTGGCCTGCTTGATCACCAGTTCTGTCTCCAGTCGAGCATATATGGGACATCATCGGATGTCAACCCCAGAGTCATCTACAATCAGCATTACCCGTCCGTGTATTGACTAGTCAAGTGCATCCCACAAACTGACATACTGACATCTGGCACCTGTACAACACAATGCATTCAACGTTTGCATGCTTGCATTCAACATTCTGGCGGCTACACCGGTTGTTACTGTGTCAGCATTTCACATTTTCAATGGGTTATTTCGTGGGTGCATTAACTTCTGATAGTGTGATATTAATCCCTTAAATTCGTTACCTAGACAAATGTATCCCGAAATTTCATTCTTCTGCATTAATTACTTTTTGGTGTTTCGTCACTGGAAAAAAAAATAAAATAAAAAAAGACGCCATAACATTTTGAAAGGTCATTTTCTGGTCAGATTTCCATCACTGTCACTCCAACACTATTCTTATTAAAGGGGAAGTTATTCATACACCCCGTATACTGTTTTACACCTACATCACTAATAAGATTGTAAAAAAATGTAAGAAACGTAAGTTTACGGGCTTTTGTCGCTGTTATGGCTAGTGAGCGGCGCACCAGGTCGCCGGTGCGGCCTGATGGTTAACTGGTAGAGAGAAAGTCCTGGTTTCGATGCATGATGACCTTGCCAGATCTTTGCGGCGTGGGAAGGTCTGGGACGGGTCTACTCAGGTGCGTGATGCCAAAAGAGGATCGTGACTGAATTAATAAGTTACGAGATGGCATGCAAGCCGCCGAAGTGCTCGCACCGGGATGAGGACCACGCAACATTGCTTATTTTAACTAAATAACAGCGCACCTGCAATATTCTTACAGATTACTGTGACCTTTTCGAGACTTTACGCAAAACTTCCGGATAGATACATTTCCCTATTGACCATCACTTCTCACATTGAAATGCCGTTTCATCTGGACATGCGTAAGATAGAGGAGTGACGCAATACAGGGCTTCTGATGCGTTCCGTTGTATGGAAATCGGCTAGGTTAATTTCGGATAATGTTGTACTCTTACTTTACAAGTTAACAGACAAGCAACTGATGGCTGTGTTGGAACTATAGATTCGTCGACTCTGACTGTGCGCTTAGTACAGTTTTAACCCATCTGCTTCTTCAATTGTCACTACGACATTCGTAAACGCTTGCTATATTTACCTTGCCACTTGTGTTAAGTGCTGCTCGAGCGTCTTACCGTTGTGGATATGTTACGTCAGTGGGACTGTGATTGCAGTTTTGCCTACTTCCAGGAGGCGTTAGCGACTATTTCCTGGATCTTTAGATCGAGAAGTAAACAAACGTTCCTACTAGCAGTTGAGATGTTTCGTGTACGTCTCAGAAATGTAATTTAGTTCGCTTCTTCCATCGCTTTGTTTATCTGGGTTCCCTAAAAGCTGTTCGAACGTCCTCCCATCCTTTTACGACATCGTTAGTAAGTTTCTTGCAATAAAATAATGAAGTCCACATTACTTGATCTCAAGTGTAAGTAATGGAGAAAAGTATGAACTGGTTCCTTTGTCTTTAAAAGTAATTTATTTGCGTCTTTGTTGTCTGTGCAAGAAACATTCGAGTCTTTGTCAAAGAAGATGGGGGCAGTGGGACATACGTCTATGAAACGTTGGTTACACTCGAGTTTAGGCAACAAGGTTTCTGGTAATGTAAACAGAGTTGTCCACACTTCTCCTCCGCTAACAATATCTAAATGTACAAGCATTGTATCTGATTATTGCAACCTGATCTATGCTACAAGCTTGTTTCCCTGAAAACCGATACAAGTACCGTCAAAACGTTGCTTTTGTTTTATATATGGTTTCAGTGTTAGAAAATAACGAGGTCTAATACACAAAAAGATTTGATTCGAGTTCGCTGCTACGTTAGTTCACTAATCAGACTCACCTGAAATCGACAGACGTCTTCAGCCAGTTTATTTTCTGCACAACAGTTTCGAGAGTTGCAGTTAACAAATCGTAATAAGAGGAACGTCAGTAGTGCATATACAATGCCTATCTTGTTAAAATATGTAGCTGCTTGATCATGGTTTGACTTTAGCTTATATACGTCAACGTATTAAGATACTGGGTTAGTACATAAGTTCGTAGCGTTTTTCCGTAAGTTTAATAAACACAACAGATACACATAACAGAGCCTTTAGTCGTCAATAACACTCCTTCACTATTTGCAACAATCTGCCAACAATGCAGTAATTTTTCGATTCCGTGACTGTAGAAATCACGTTGTTTTGAGGCGAACAACTCGTTGTGCCACGTTCGGAACGCATTTTCATCCGGAATCTGCAAGAAGTCTCAACTGTTAACAAAAATGTCAGCAGTGATGGTTACACCTCGTGGAAGCAATTCGCGGTACATGCGACCGCCGGTGTTCCACCAGACGCATAGCACGATCTTCTGTGGAAGTGCGCAGGTCTTTGTACAGGGAGTTGCTGCGTTGCTGGGCTCAAACATTCCTTTCTTTTCCTTACGTTTTCTCGTCACCACCAACGATACAGGGTAGGAACGGTCGGTGTTGCTCACGAGCCAATTGATGAGGAACAAGCAGAGATGCACACATGGCCACACATGTATACTGCATATATCGATTGAGGTTGCGCAGTAGTTAAACGACTGGCCTAGCATTTTGTAGGAGGATTTAAGTCCTTATCCGATCATCCTGACGTAGCTGCTCCTAAATCATTTCAGGAAAACGCTGGCATCATTATCTGAATGTCATCACGTAGTCGGTGCCCATTCAGTCAGCAACGACTAATATTGTATATTAGTAGAAAGAACGAAGTTTTCTTCTTTTTCAACGTTAATATGAAAGTGGTGGTCTACTGATAAATGACGAAAGAAATCATAAATGCGACATGGCTTTCGAATGCATATCCCTTGTCAACGCTTGAAACAGAAGCACTTTATAATCGCAATAATCCCTGCTGATTATGGTAACTGATACCTTACTTTATATCTTTTTGGAATTTGAAACATTAGTTGGGTGGAACAAAACTGTAGAAACTCCTGTTTCTTATAAAAATTCGATTCAATAAAGAACCGATGAAAATATTCCGTACTTCTCTACTAGCAGTGTTAGTATTCCGTTCAGAAGCAGAGCTAGATGACTATGCACTATGATATTTAACCCTAGCCGAACCAACTCATTTTCCATAACGCGTATTAGCATGGGAAAGAGGGGGTTCTTTATGCCAACATAAAATTTTGAAATATGCAGATTTCGTTAATTGTTGTAGACTTTTACTCACAATATACCTCTTAAATACTGATATATAAGTAAGGTCTTCAATCTGAAAATATTGAGTATGACAATGGGGAAAGTGACATCTACTACGAAGAATTGACCTGAAAAAATCAAGACATTCATGGCAACTGTTAGAAGAATTAATTATGAACAATAAACATTTTTTCAAAATTTTAAAATGTTAAGTAATTGACGAGATTGCAATATTTTCAAAAGGTAGGTATAAAGTACCTTCCCCCCCCCCCCTGCCCCTCTGGTAGTACGAAGGTAAACTTTGCTAACAGAGTCACGGCAGCTACTGTACTGGAAGGACAGCGGGTGCGCGACAGCGAAAAGTCAGCAAGAAACTGGAGCCCCGCTAAATCTGGTATATATTATGTATGGTGACTTATGTTTGAGACGGAAACACTGCTTTCCAGGAACTGATACAGATAACGCAGGTACCTACCGTATGAAACCGAATGTGAGTGAGCAGAGCGAGACACAAAATGTCAGTAGCAGAGCACATGTTGATGGCTTGTTTATTTATTCGTCGAAAACCTTCGATACAATTATCCAAGATCGCCTAGCAAATAAAATCGTAACTGGCATGAGATTTGATTAAAGATCTCCAAAAAAAGATAATTTAGTACACTATTCTTAATCAGGCTCACTCGCAGAAATGAAAATATGCAAAAAACCAAAAAAATCATTTTGTAGCCCTATGATGCTGTTCGCAGATTACGTAGTTGTGTTCGAGGAGGCGGTGCCGTTAGAACACTGACATGAATTCCAGAGGGAATCACTGCATTAGCACTTGGTGACTGGCAGCCATCCCGAACATAAATAAAATCAGTAAAAGTAAGTAGACGAAAATCCACGCCATCCCTTAAGCATATAACTGACGATCAGTCAGTGGAAAGAATCACATCTGCAAAAGATATCGATGAGCTAGAATGTTATGACCACCTACTTAATAACGTGTTGGCCCACCTTTGGGAACTCAGTACAGCAGCGACTCTCCGTGGTACAGAGTCAACATGTTTCCAAAGGTATGTGGAAACAGACGTCTGCGCACAGTCAAGCAATTCCCATAAATTACGGTCCCACGGTTTGTGAGTGTGAAGCTGGCTCCCGAAAGCGTCCGACATGTGTCCCATCGGGTTCAGATCAAGCTAATTTGGTGGGCAAGACATCAACATGAGTTCACTAGCATTCCCCTCAAACCACTGTAGCTCGATTCTGGTCTTGTGACACGGACAGTTATCCGGCTGGAAGATGCCGTTGCTAAAGACATCAAGGAGGAAAAGCAGGTGCTCCACAATAATGTTCACGTAGTCCACAGTTGTCATGGTGCTTTCGGTTACTACTACGGGTTCGATAGAAGTGCAGGTGAACGCTACCCACAGCCTAACACTGGTCCCATCGGCCTGCGTCATTGACACAGTGCTTGTTTCGAGCCGTGCATCCGCGTACGACCATCTACCTGGCGTAATACGAAACGTGATTCATCCGACCAGACCACACGTTCCCACTGATCCACATCCAACGTCGTTGATCCACTGCCAGTTGTAATCGTCACTGACAATGTCGTCGTGTTAACATGGGGACACGTTGGATTCGTCTGCTGTGGAGCCCTTAATTCGACAATGTGGACTGAGTGGTGTGCTCCGAAACACTTGCAGCTGCACTTGCATTATACTTTGTCGTCGGATCTGCCAGAGGCCCATCCTACATTACAGAGCGGGCTACCGCCGCGCGGGATTAGCCGTGCGGTCTTAGGCGCTGCAGTCGTGGACTGTGCGGCTGGTCCCGGCGGAGGTTCGAGTCCTCCCTCGGTCATGGGTGTGTGTGTTTGTCCTCAGGATAAGTTAGGTTAAGTAGTGTGTAAGCTTAGGGACTGATGACCTTAGCAGTTAAGTCCCATAAGATTTCACACACATTTGAACATTTTTCTGAAGAGCGGGCTACCCTCAAATTGGAAATTTGTGCTAAGTTCTGCGGGACCCAACTGCTGAGGTCATCTGTACCTGAACTTACACACTACTTAATCTAACTTACGCTAAGGACAACACTCACACACATGCCCGAGGGAGGACTTGAACCTTCGACGGGGAGAGTCGCGCGGACCGTGACAAAGCGTATCAGACCACGCGGCTGCCCCGCGCGGCGGCTAGCCTCCGAACTCCACGTTCTGCGATAAGGTGTGGACGTCGTCCATAGATGCTCTAGCGCGGGAAAAGTTGACCTGCTGTGCTGTTTCTGAGATTCTCGATCCCAGGCGCCAACCCATAAAAATCTGTCCTTTGTCAAAGCCGTTTATGTCAGCAGATTTCCCCATTTAAGCCCTTGTCGTGGCTAGAATGATGCACCACTCGTGGCTGGTCCCGTTATAAACTTTCATTACCGTGTCACGTGCTCGCAACGCCACCAGTCGCGATAGGCAGTGGTTATAATATATTGGCTCATCAGTGCATGTAGCAGTATCTGACATTGTTGATTTATTGTGTAAGAAGCAGAAAAATCTGTATTAGAGTGAAATGACCAGAAAAGTAGTAAGAAACCAATACTTATCAACAAAGTAGGTTTCTGCACACCACTCGTTCTACCATCGCATTCATCGGTGTTCAATCCTTACTGATGTTGATTAACGGAATTGGTGGATTCGAAGAATAGTTGCACATCTCTTCACGCTGCTCTTCAGTTGTCACGAGATAGTCGGAGGAATACGATATGAACTTTAGTTGGAGAAGCTACAAGCAAGATGTCGTTTGTCGCGTAAAATCTTACGGACAAATTTCCGAGCACCGAAGGTCCAATTCAAATAAAGAAACATCCCAATACCACCAGCATGTGTCTTGTGTAATGACCGCGATGGTAAAACTGTGAGTCTCGCTTGATGCAAAAATTTATTTGTTCTCCCCAAAATGTAGAACATATCAAATACAGATTGTTTGCTTGTGGAGCATGTTAATTTTTAAATACTATTTTGATCACTTTCTGATTATGTTAAGGGCAGTAACTCTTGCTTTTTCTGTTTCTCACACGTCGTTACTTCGATAAATTATTGTGCGTTTCTCGTACAGCATGTCATCTGCAACTTGAGAGCCTCATTTTAACGAAATTTATTTTTAGTCATTCATAACGTCTGCAGGGCAAACTTGCACTGCAGCGACCAAATATCGAATATTGTTCCTCGGTATTTTCTGACACTTTTAGTATAAGAGCCTCGTGGTCTTCAGTGGCTCGTTCCAGAGTAATTTCTTGTCGTTTGATTTCTTACCCCATTTATCTTGGTACCTGTATTGTACTGAGAATATCTGCAGAGCATTGCAAATGTCGACGACGTGCGCTGTGTGGATACCTGCTGTTGACAACGATTAGGTCTACTTTACGCTTCAAGCTTGCACCCAACACTGTTCGATTCTGTCAAGGTTTCGTTTTCCGGCACTGTTTGGTGTACGTTAACAGTGTTACACAGCAGTATGCATCAGAATGGACAAGTTTACTGATGTTAACCTATAGGCATCTCGTGAATGAGTTCACTGTGCACTGACGGAAGAGACTGAACAAACTGTGATAAAAAGTGTACGCAAATGTGAATGTATGCTTTCCCGGCGTTTTGAAGACACCGCCACCCGGCTGGAAGCCCGAGAACTCTTCGCCAAAAGTTTACGTGTTTTGCCTGAGGGTCATCGGATTACTCACTTCTGTGTGTTGTACGTTTTACTGATTGCATATTACAGGCTTTTTCGCTACTGTGAAGGTGTTTAAACTGGGGTAATTCGTGTAACAAACCGAGACAACTCTTCCCTTATATCAAAATGGTTCAAATGGCTCTGAGCACTATGGGACTTAACTTCTGAGGTCATCAGTCCCATATAACTTAGAACTAGTTAAACCTAACGAACCTAAGGACATCACACACATCCATGCCCGAGGCAGGATTCGAACCTGCGACCGTAGCGGTCGCGCGGTTCCAGACTGTAGCGTCGAGAACCGCTCGGCCACGCCGGCCGGCCCCTTATATCAAAATACTCAGAAAATCCCCCGAACATCCTCAGAAAATTGTCGCTAAAGTTCGAGTTCTCCATGGATATTCTGAAACCATAATCATGGCTGCAATGCGAAGAATCGTCCGGGATTTCGCAGTTTCAGAATACAGATATTATGGAAGGTCAAAAATAAAATCAGTAGTAATAGATGCCCTTGTTGCTGTGTGAGAAATGCACAATAAGCTATGAAAGTAGCGACATGTGAGGAAAAAAGGTAAAAGATACTGCAACGAACATACGCGAAAACTTAAATGAAAAATAATGGAAATTAACGTTTTTTAACTATGTAAAATTCCAACTTCCGACGAACTACAGTAAAAATACCTGTAGATGATGGGGAAGTACAGTGAATACAAGTTTATGGAGAATAACAGAAAGTTATTGCTTCAAGACGGACCCACAAACCCCATACTGTTTTTCTGCAGGTACATATCAATCAGGAGAAGAGATCAAGCGCATAAGGAAAATTAAAGGAACACAGGCGGTGTTTAGTGTTTCTTCCGTGTTTCGTCTGAAAATGTAATAGAAATGCGGCCACAGGGGCAGGACGGTTACAGTATACCATGTACCACACAGTACACGTTGTAGCACAGTTCATTGAAGAGTACAATTGCAAATACGAATGTGTGTCTCGAAACGTCCATGCACATCAGAACTAGTTTCTCAGATGTGTGAGTAGCAGATCTAGTACGTTTTAATCTCCACATTCCTAATTTAAGTTTTTGCACGACATTCCATATCATCGGGTAGATGACGATCTGTTGGACTTCGCGAAAGATGCACTTCTGATGCTGCGCTTGATGGACACAAGACATCAGAAAAATCAAGACACCTTTACGGGATCTCTCGAGCAATAAAAAGCGTCCAACAACGTTAAATGTAGCAAAATGTCTGAAATTCTTGTAAAAATATGTGTAATCTGCAGGGAAAGACGGTTAATATGCAGTGTATGAAAGAATCAATAGGGAACAATAAGATTGGAAAAGCAAATACTCTGATTACAAAGGAGTGAGGCGAGGGTGAGGTCTCTCTCTCCAATTGAACGTAGAAGAAGCAACGATGAAAATAAAGCAAGTTTGAAGAGCGGGATTAAAATCAATAGTGTACACATGTCACAGGTAACATTCGCTAAAGATATGGATATGAAGAGTGAAAGTGAGGAAGAATTACAGTGCCCGTTAAACGGAATGAACAGTCTAGAGGGCACACAATATGGACTGAGAGTAAAGCAACTTGTCTCCAAAACTGGTGACCACATAGTAGACGGAATTGTGCTATCCTTGAAGCAAAATGATGCATAATGGACGAAGGAGGGAGGATACGAGACACAGATTAGGACAAGTGAAGAGAGCTCTCCCTGCTAAAAGAAATCCACACCGGCCTTAATTTTAGGAAGAATTTTACGAGTATGAACGTCTGGAGCAGGATGTGAACCATGGACGGTAAGGAAAAACGGAAAAGAAGAGAGTAAAGCATTTGAGGTGTAGTGTTGTAGAGAAATGCTGAAAATTAAGTGGACTGATAAATCCAGAAATTAAGAGTTCCTACACAAAATCGGCGAGAAAAGGAATATGTGGAAAGCACTGATAAGGAGACGGGACAGAATGTCAGGATACAGGGTAAGACATCTGAGAATAACTTCCACGGTGCAAGATGGAGTTGTAGAGGGAACAAACCGTAGTGGAACACACACACACACACACACACACACACACACACGCACATAAACCCTCACACACAACCGAGAATGTTGCATGTACAGGGTGGCGCACGAAATGTGTTACCAATTGTTTCTTCCACAATGTACGACGCACATTAGATATCCTTCTGGGATCTCTACAGCAGTACCAGCAGAGCTTGGAAAAACAAATGAGTTACGAAATGACGTGTAATTCACGATACTGCCGCTAGGAGACTTGTAAGCAGCAATGGCTGACAATGGAAGACTGACGACACAGCAACGATCGGCAATTGTGTTACTTTTTCATGAAACGAAATGCCTTGTTGTGACTCAGAGGCGTTTTCGACAACAGTTTAATACACGATGGGTCCCTTGCAAGAAGATCATCCACAGGTTGTACGATAAATTTGTACAGGAAGGAACAGTATTCGAAGCGAAGCTACCTCAGCCTAAGCCTGTTTGTTCGCCGGAGAATACTGAAGCGGTACGAGTTGCTGTACAGAGAAGTCCCGGGAAATCGTGTAGAAAGGCAGCAGTGCAACTGGGAATATCCAGACGCTCCGTTCAAAGCATTCTTAAAAGTGACCTCCATATGTACCCATACAAGATGACCTGTGCACAGAAGCTCACTGAAGAACACAAGCAGCAGAGACTACTGTTTGCTCAGTGGGCGGAGGATAGGGAAGAAACTCTCAACAACGTTTGGTTATCAGACGAGGCGCACTTTCATTTAGACGGTATGGTTAACAAACAAAATGTACGCTTTTGGGCCACTGAAAACCCGCAAGTGCTTCCGAGGATTACAGCGTGGGCAGCAATTTCCAGTCACGGACTTATTGGACCCATTTTCTTTGAAGAAACTGTGAACAGCGAGCGTTATTTGAGGATGCTTCGCAACAGCTTCATTCCACAGCTCCTTGCGACTGTCTTGCCCTTCAACACGCAGTGGTTCATGCAAGATGGAGCAAGGCCACATACTGCAAACACTGTGTTGGAGTTTTTACACGAGCATTTCGACATGCGGATCATTTCACTCAGGTTTCCAGGTCGCTTGAATGACGGACGAAATTGGCCCCCCAATAGTCCAGACCTCAATCCATGTGACTTATCTCTTTGGGGGTACGTGAAGGAAAAAATTTTCCCGAAACGTCCACGTCATTTAATGGAGCTCAGAAGACTTATTCTTCAAGCTTGCAGTGAAATTACGGAAGACATGTGCCTTAGGGTAATCACTAACTTCAGTGTTCGTCTGAAGGAAGTTAGGAAGCGAAATGCTGGACATATTGAGAATGTGCTGAGTTAGAACAAATCTCCATGGACGGCTCTTCAATGTAGTATATGTTCCTTTCAGATTGTATTGACAATAAAGTTTATATTCAAAAACAAAATGGTAACACATTTAGTGCGCCACCCTGTATGTTCTATTCGGTAATAAAGAGGTTGACATAGGAGACGTAACCGTGACGGGCGCTATCAGACCACAAGAAAGCACTATCCACAAAAATCACAGTACATAGCCACTGCCCCAACAAGCTTTTCCTGACCCTGATGGAAAACAAAGGCTCAGAGTGTGATATCGCAAAAAATCGCCTTCATACAATCCTTCCAAAATAACATAAGACGCTGTGCATTTAAAAAAATTTCACTCCTAAAAACAGACAGTCTACAATGGTACAGACACATTGAAGTGATATGATGTACGACGTAGTAGGTACTATACAGAAAAAAAGACGTAATGCCGGAGACAAGGATGTTCTGTCGCAAGAAACGTGTAGTTGCGTCCAGCAGGGAGGTAAGGCAGTGCTGTACTGACCTGGTGTGGCGGTTGCCGTGGCAACCAACAGGTACGCTACAAGCAGATGAGCGGTGCGGCGGTGAGCGGCCATGGTGAGCTCGCTCGCATCCAGTGCGATGCGACGGGCCGGCTCGCGCTTTTATATCGGGGTCTGTGGCGGGGGCGGAGAAGAGGCACCGCGTTACCAGCTGTAGGGGACGGGTGGGAGAGGGGGGGGGGGGGAGGGAAGATCGGCGAGCGCGGAATTCCGGGACGCAGGCGCCGCGCTGCGCGAGCTGCGGCCAGAGGACACCCCGGCGCAGCTGCAGCTGGCCCGGGGTTTTACCGATGCGCTCTTTGTTCCCTGTGGATGTGATGTTCCAGGAATTAGATCACAATCTTATATCCGCATTTACGTTTAATAACAAGTACAGTACACGCAAGCTAGTGACATTTGTCTCATTGCGGCGTCAGGAATACCTTACGTCTATTAAACTTTAACATCGTGGAGATGGCTTGAAACAAACGTCAGACGGGCTCGGATGCTACTAAAAATCAGCATTTCAATGCCAGCGCTCGAAGTTGGTAGGATCCACACCGTTTATTAAGTTTGTAACAGGTCCATGATTAAGGAATTTGTTGCTAGCGCACTCGAGCAGATGTAATTCTAATGGATTGCTCACGCGCTGCCTACGATATGTAAGCTATAAGAGAATCTCAGACCAAAGAGCAGTGTTGACTGCAGTAGGAACTGTGTGGTAGTAGGAGTAAGTAGTAGTTAGCAGTCTGGTGTATCGTGTTGGCTGGGCCGGATGTATGGAGCGATGGCGGTGCCTGAGCGTTGTAGTATAAGGTAAAAGCAACCTCGCGCATATGTAGTACTGTTACATTAAGTCCCATGTAAATGCTTTTAAAAAGAAATCTCTTAATAATAATCTTTCTTATAAAAATTAACTTTTGACAATCATTCAAGTCAATTTAAAGATTTTACTAATTTCTCCAATCCATGGTCATTCTGATTATTGTAAAGAAAAATCAGTTGTTTCTTTTTATACATGACAAATCTATCGGCCAGCATTGCACTGAGCTGTGCCAGAAAAATTTCTTATAGGAGCAGATATATATACGCGGTATCCGGCGACATTATTGAGGTAAGAATTTTCAATTTATTCAGAATGATCTTTCAGGGCCATGACGCAGCGCTGCTGACGTCCAAAATTTACCAGTCTAAATTCACAGTCAATTATTGAAAGGTTATAAGTGAGTCGGAATTTTATTGAGAGGTTAGTCACATTTTTATTATTAGTAGGTTACACTAAATGTCAATTATTTACTTATATTTTTTTATTTATTGGGAGGTTACGCTGATGTGAATGAAATATAATTATATTCCTTCTGTTGGGAGGTTACAAGTTGGTAGCGTAACTTGGCAGTGTTTTTGTTTTGCATGTTGGTATTTCAGTTTCTATGGGTTTATCGACTGTCATTTTTTACCCGTAGTTCACTGTAGCCATTTGAGTTTTCATACTGCCGTTTGTCATTTGGAGACAGAGGGGCTGTGGACGCTACAAAATCGACCGCCACGTGCAGAAATCGGAACACTTTCACCATATTCGCCTGCTTGTGTTCAATATGGGGGTGATATCAGCGGAGGCACCCAGAAACATCTGCACCGTGTATGGGGATAACACCACTGGACAGAGCACGGCAAGATAATGTTTTTCTCGTTTTCAGGAGCGTAATTTTGATTTTAGTGACTCTCCACGTTCAGGAAGACCTTCGGGTTTTGATGAAGATCATTTAAACCCGTTAATGGACAACGATCCACGTCAGTGTACTCGAGAAATATCAAATGTGGCGAACTGTGATCTTTACACCATCGTGTGACATTTGCATGCAGTGGGAAAGGTTCAAAATCGGTGTGGTTCAAATGGCTCTGAGCACTATGCGACTTAACTTCTCAGGTCATCAGTCGCCTAGAACTTAGAACTAATTAAACCTAACTAACCGAAGGACATCACACACATCAATGCCCGAGGCAGGATACTAACCTGCGACCGTAGCGGTCGCTCGGTTCCAGACTGTAGCGCCTAGAACCACACGGCCACTCCGGCCGGCGTTCAAAATCGCTGTATGGGTACCGCATGCTCTGAGTCAAAATCACAAAAAATCAGCAGACTTCCATATTTGATGCTGGCTCGTGACCAACAGAGATCATTCCTATCTTGTATCGTGACTAGTAACGAGTAATGGTGTCTTTATCCTAACATAATGAAAAGAAACGGTTGAGCCCAAACGAAGCAGCAAGTTCCTGTACAAAGAAGTGCGCACATTCACAAAAGATAATGTTACGCATCTGGTGGAATAGCGACGTTGTGGTGTACTATGAATTGCTTCCCCGAGGTGTAACCATCACTGCTAGCATTTATTGTCGACAGCTGTAACATTTTGCAGATGCAATCCAAGAAGACGTCCAGGAAGGCTGCGTGAAGTGATGCTATTCCTCGATAATGTCCGCCCGCATTCTGCTAGACTGACAAAAAACACTATACACCCACCATATTCATCTGATCTAGTGCCTTCAGCTTTTCATTTTTCCGCTCTCTATCTAAAAAGCTTCAAGGAACTTCATTTCCGGATGAAAATGCGCACCGAAGATGGCTTCAAATGGTTCAAATGGCTCTGAGCAGTATGGGACTTAACATCTATGGTCATCAGTCCCCTAGAACTTAGAACTACTTAAACCTAACTAACGTAAGGACATCACACAACACCCAGTCATCACGAGGCAGAGAAAATCCCTGATCCCGCCGGGAATCGAACACGGGAACCCGGGCGCGGGAAGCGAGAACGCTACCGCACGACCACGAGCTACGGACACCGAAGATGTCTCGACGAGTTCTTCTCCTCGGAACCACGCGAATTCTAAAAGTCGCGGGATCGAAAAGTTACCCCAGCGTTAGCAGACAAGCTGTAAATAGTGATGAAGAACATATTACTGACGATAAAATTCTCTGTTATATCTATCTGTTGTGATTATTTAACTTATGGAAAAACTCTACCAATTTATCCACGAACCCAATACTTTTTACCACATCAGATTAGCAGTCCCTCCATACGTACGTGACGAACTACAGCACTGCATGGCTATACACTTGGCTTGGTCACTAATATAGTTCTTTGTTTATTATCTCACTTACTAAGTGTTTCGGGATTATCCCATCACCAAATCTGTCAAAATGAATATAAAATACCCTGCCACCTCTTATTCCATTGCATTGTTCACCGATCTCATGTTAAGTTTATTCCTAAACGCATAATGAGACGATGAATAAAAATATATACATTGATGGCGAAGACAAATGTTTTATCGTTAAGTGGGGTTTTCATTCTTCATTATAAAGTACAATTACGCAGCGGGTTTCTCGTTTATAAATCGCCTTTAAATGTTACTTGTTTGTAAGAAAAACAAGCAGAAACGTCTACCAGTAAGCGTCACAAGTCGACAACCTAAGCACCGCGACTCATCGATATTACAGTTTATCGTTGTTGCTCGCATGGTCGAGATCCCACTACTCTGATCCGAATATGGAATCGATATATTCAGGAATGCAACAGTCAACACTGCGCAGAACCAGCGGACTCAGCCTTATAGCGCTGGAGAGGAAAGATATATAGCGCGTTTCAAAGTCTTTGCATCAGACGTGTAGGGGAACAGATGTTCGCTGACTCTTCCCGTCGACGCTATGCGTCCTTTTGTGTTGGTTGCGGCCCTGAGAAGGAGCTTGGAGAAGGTACCCTGTGAAGTGCACATGCTTTGTGTGTTGCCTATAATCCATTCTTGTGCTCCGTATGAAAGGGGGTAAGGCCAGAAACATTAAAGTTCCTGATTCGCATCTAAAATATCTTCCGCTGCTTGGAGACACTAATTATCAAGATTTTCTCGTTGAAAATCACTCTGTCATTTCATTGAGGTACATTACAGGGGTTGGACAAAAATTTGGAAACATCGAGAAAAATGAATGCTTGAAGATAAATTCATATGCTAGCCAAGTCTGCAGGTTGTGCTGTCATATTTGATCACGCGTGGTAGCTGTGCAGGGTGTTCATTGCGTTTCAAGTGTCAGTCTTGGTCAGAACAGTGTTTCGTGTAGTTGTGAGTGCATCAGGTCGGAGATAAGTGAATTCGAACGTAGGCACGTTGTTGACGCTCGTACGGTGAGCGCTTCCGTAACAAAGGGAACAGAAGTGTTTGATGTTTCAAGGGGCACCGTATCGAAGATATGTATCGAATACAAGGAAAGCGGATAAGCATTAACGCGGACGAAAACGTGCCAAACGGTCATCGAAGAGGCTTGTGACAAAATATGAGAGGATGACAGCTGCATATTTCACTGCAGAACTGAATGCCACACTCAGCGATCTCAGGCCCTGTAGACCACGCGCTGCGTCAACGATCTGCTTCCACCGCCTTCTACCTCTCGCAGTCTCTCTCCACCCTGCGGAAATTCCTAATGCTGCGATGTCCTTCTCTATGTCATCTTTCCATCTTGTACGATGTCTGCCCAATGGTCTTGTTGCCTGGAGAGTTCCTTCAAATGCTTTCTTGGTGATTCTGTTGTTTCCATTCTAGCTACATGTCCAGCCCATTTTAGTCTTCTACTTTTTAATTTCTGGATGATAGTGGGTTGCTTCATTAACTGATAAATTTCAGTGTTCTTTCGAATTCTCCATACGCCATTCTCCAACACATGTTCCCGGATTTTTCTCATTACTTTTCCTTCGAAAACATTCAGTTTTTCTCTTTCGTTCTTTGTAAGCGTTCAGCTTTATGAACCATACAGTACTACGGAGCAGATGATAGTGCTGTATATCTTAATCTTTGTGGTGATTGACAAAGCTTTACTTTTGATTGGGTTGCTTAGTGAGTACAGATATCTTGACCCTGAAGCTATTCTTTTGTTTATATCAATTGTTACGATATTTTTACTGTTGAAACGTGATCCAAAGTAATTAAACTGAAGAACTTTTCGGAATTTAGAATGTTGGTCAATTTCAAAGCAAGGATTTGAGTTTATGACTCGACCTATTTCCATATATTCTGTTTTCTCTTGGTTAATCAAAAGTCCCATTTTGCTGGCACTGTGCTTGAGAGATCTGTACATGTCTTTCAGTTCTTCTTCAGTTTCACTTAGCAACACTATTTCATCTGCATAAGCCAGGAGTTTCACTTCACTGTGTTCGAATCGAAGACAATTGTATAATTGTAAATTCTCCTCCGAACCACTTTCTATTATGAAAGGTTGAAGAGGACACATGAAACAACGTCTCCTTCTCGTAAGTCTGTTTTAATTGGGAAGGAGGGGGATATGGATCTTCTGAACTTCACTGCTGCCTGGGAGCCATCCATTCACAGTTGTACCATCCTAATGATTTTACTGGGTATACTAAATTCTTGTAATGTGTTGTAGAGGCTACTTCTATGGATGCTGTCATAGGCTCGCTGGAAGTCAGTGAAGAGACAGTGGATGTTTTTGTTAAATTCCCAGGATTTATCAAACATAAGTAGTATAGTAAACAAATTATCAGTTGTGGAAAGGTTTGTTCGAAATCCAGCCTGGTAATCTTGAATAATGTTTTCTGCGTAAGGTTTAAGTTTTTCCAGAATGATCATTGACAGGATTTTGTATGTTATGTTCAAAAAACTGATTCCTCTGGAATTTCCACATTCCATTCTGTTTCCTTTCTTGTGTATAGGACAAATTATTGCAGTTTTCAAATCTTCAGGCAGTGCTTCAGTTTTACAGATCATTGTGATAAGGTTAGAAATTGTTTTGTGTAGTTTGCTTCCGCCCTCTTTTAACATCTCTGCTGATATCTGGTCCTCGCCTGCTGCCTTGTTGTTTTTCAGCTTTGAGTGGTATGGATCACTGCCTGTTCTGTGATTCTCAAAAAAAATGCTCAAAATGGCTCTGAGCACTATGGGACTCAACATCTAAGGTCATCAGTCCCCTAGAACTTAGAACTACTTAAACCTAACTAACCTAAGGACATCACACACATCCATGCCCGAGGCAGGATTCGAACCTGCGACCGTAGCAGTCACGCGGTTCCGGACTGAAGTGCCTAGAACCGCACGGCCACCGCGGCCGGCTCTGTGATTCTACATTCGTCATTATTAAGGCTATCACTCTCAGACATGCGTAATTGAAGGTTATGTTCGGATCAGTGCAATTTAAGATTTCTGAGAAATACTCTTTCCCTCATTCTAAGATATCTTCCAGCTGTGTTAGAATATTTTGATCTTTATCTTTTATCAATAGGTTTTCACTTTGATAACCTCTCTTACTTTTCTTTGTATACTGAAACAACTTCTTTGAGTTTACATTCCTGCTTTCCACTTCTATAGATTCTAGGACTCCAGTTAGATATTTCCTTTTCTCTGTTCGTAGAACTCTTTCTGTTTCTCTTCTAACCGCCTTGAAGGTCTCTCTCCTAACCTCACTCTCCTATATGTCGAGAAGGCTTGGGAAAGAATAAAGACATAGTAACAGATGCAGCAGAAAAAACACTGGGCAGGAAAAAGAAAATGAAGAAACAGAAATGGTTCAACGAATTCGAAAATCCTGTCTGCACCAAAACAACACGAAGAGAAATCCACTGCAAGGAGAGCTGGAATTCCAAAACCACTCATCAGTGATGCAAATGCTCATAACGGGAAAACGTGCTGCGAAAGATATAAGAACTTGGACTACGGAACAATGGAAGAAACTCATTTGGTCGGATGGGTCTTGTTGCAACTCCATGGGCCACACGTCTATTCTGCAAGGTGGCATTACAGCCCAGGATTCAGTGACCATTTTGGTCGATCAGGTGTAGCCCACGGTGGAATGTTTGTACCCCAAATGGTGATGCCGTGTTCTAAGACGACAGGGGTGCTATTCTCACAACTTGCATCGTCCAGTACTGAGTTTCTGAGCGTAAGGATGACTTGTCGCATCTCTCCTGACCGCTGCAGTCACCAGATCTCAATTTTACTGAGGATTTGCGGTCTGCTTTCGAGAAAAGAGCTCGTGATCGCTATCCACCTGGATCATCGTTACGTGAAATTCCCACTGTTCTGCAGGTTCAAATGGCTCTGAGCACTATGGGACTTAACTTCTGAGGTCATCAGTCCCCTAGAACTTAGAACTACTTAAATCTAACTAACCTAAGGACATCATACACATCCATGCCCGAGGCAGGATTCGAACCTGCGACCGTAGCGGTCTCGCGGTACCAGACTGTAGTGCCTAGAACCGCTAGGCCACCCCGGCCGGCTGGTGTTTCCATATTTTTCACCAATTACTGTACCAAGTAACGCATCTGGTTTGTAAACTTTGTTCGTTTGGTGAAATCTCGTCGCCCCAGGTCCGGCTATTACGAAACTACATCGTCGGGAAGCGTAAATAAACATTTAGTCTGTAATACGAGTTGTTCTCCATGACGCGATCTATCAGCTCTAGGTATTGGATGCAGTGACTTTGAAACACCCTGTATTGTTCACTCGGTCGTGCAGGATATTACATGCACGTCATGCTCTTTCGGACTTGTTTGCAGCAAAGCAAGTGTGACTACGTCTGCAGCATCGCTGGCTGCCAGCACGGCGATCACTACTGCAGCCACTTGTAACGGTCAGAAGAGACGCCCGCCGACAGTGGTGAACCAGACCTCAACAGGGGACACTTGGACTGGAAGCACGGCGTCGTATCAGTCGAGTATCGGCTTTGCGTACGGCATCACAATGGACGTTTCCGTGGGAGGAGGCTCCGAGCAAAACCGAGGTTACAAGATTCCACTCGCCACATCTTACGGGGCCAGCACCTGACTTGATGGTTTGGGATGACGTTGCGTACGGAACTCTGCCACCTCCGGTTCTCATAGCTAATAATTTGGACGGCAGTCGTTACATATATGACGTGATAAGGTGTGGGTTATTTTCGAGGTTTCTGTGCCAGCCTGACCTAGGTGTTCGTCTGTTCCTCTGAGCAACATGTTCTCCCGATCTCCCACCCACTGAAAACATTTGTTCGTACCGCTCACCAGCCACTACGGTTGACGACTTTTGAAATGTGTCGAAGCAGCATGGAATGAGGTACCCGCATCTGTCGTCCAAGTTCACTTCGACTCGAGGTTCGCCCCCCGGTAGCTGAATGGTCAGCGTGACGGATTGTCAATCCTCTGTGCCCGGGTTCGATTCCCGGCTGCGTCGGGGAATTTTCTCCGCCCAAGGACTGGGTGTTGTGCTGTCATCATCCTCCTATCATCCTCATCGACTGCAGGTCGCCGAAGTGGCGTAATTTGAAAGACCGGCACCTGGCGAACGGTCTGCCCGACGGGGGGCCCTGGCCATATTACACTCCTGGAAATGGAAAAAAGAACACATTGACACCGGTGTGTCAGACCCACCATACTTGCTCCGGACACTGCGAGAGGGCTGTACAAGCAATGATCACACGCAAGGCACAGCGACCACACCAGGATCCGCGGTGTTGGCCGTCGAATGGCGCTAGCTGCGCAGCATTTGTGCACCGCCGCCGTCAGTGTCAGCCAGTTTGCCGTGGCATACGGAGCTCCATCGCAGTCTTTAACACTGGTAGCATGCCGCGACAGCGTGGACGTGAACCGTATGTGCAGTTGACGGACTTTGAGCGAGGGCGTATAGTGGGCATGCGGGAGGCCGGGTGGACGTACCGCCGAATTGCTCAACACGTGGGGTGTGAGGTCACCACAGTACATCGATGTTGTCGCCAGTGGTCGGCGGAAGGTGCACGTGCCCGTCGACCTGGGACCGGACCGCAGCGACGCACGGATGCACGCCAAGACCGTAGGATCCTACGCAGTGCCGTAGGGGACCGCACCGCCACTTCCCAGCAAATCAGGGACACTGTTGCTCCTGGGGTATCGGCGAGGACCATTCGCAACCGTCTCCATGAAGCTGGGCTACGGTCCCGCATACTGTTAGGCCGTCTTCCGCTCACGCCCCAACATCGTGCAGCCCGCCTCCAGTGGTGTCGCGACAGGCGTGAATGGAGGGACGAATGGAGACGTGTCGTCTTCAGCGATGAGAGTCGCTACTGCCTTGGTGCCAGTGATGGTCGTATGCGTGTTTGGCGCCATGCAGGTGAGCGCCACAAGCAGGACTGCATACGACCGAGGCACACAGGGCCAACACCCGGCATCGTGGTGTGGGGAGCGATCTCCTACACTGGCCGTACACCACTGGTGATCGTCGAGGGGACACTGAATAGTGCACGGTACATCCAAACCGTCATCGAACCCATCGTTCTACCATTCCTAGACCGGCAAGGGAACTTGCTGTTCCAACAGGACAATGCACGTCCGCATGTATCCCGTGCCACCCAACGTGCTCTAGAAGGTGTAAGTCAACTACCCTGGCCAGCAAGATCTCCGGATCTGTCCCCCATTGAGCATGTTTGGGACTGGATGAAGCGTCGTCTCACGCGGTCTGCACGTCCAGCACGAACGCTGGTCCAACTGAGGCGCCAGGTGGAAATGGCATGGCAAGCCGTTCCACACGACTACATCCAGCATCTCTACGATCGTCTCCATGGGAGAATAGCAGCCTGCATTGCTGCGAAAGGTGGATATACACTGTACTAGTGCCGACATTGTGCATGCTCTGTTGCCTGTGTCTATGTGCCTGTGGTTCTGTCAGTGTGATCATGTGATGTATCTGACCCCAGGAATGTGTCAATAAAGTTTCCCCTTCCTGGGACAATGAATTCACGGTGTTCTTATTTCAATTTCCAGGAGTGTATTAAATAAATACTTCGACTCGGGGGCAAGCCGGAACTTTCTATTACAGTATACACTGTATATTATTGTTTGGTATCCTTTTTCGTGTTGCACTTTTTATGGCCAGCAGTTTATTTACATGCATGTCCTCGGTACAGTCTTAATGTGGTATGTCAAAATGTAGCTTTATTCTTTCAAATAAGCTTACCAGACGTCATGTACTCCCTTTTAGGTATCCATATATAATTTTGTTCGCACTGAGGGTGTAGATATAGCGTCAGCAGTATTTTTTAAAGTAGTACTTTTTTAGGTACCGTTTTCCATCTTTTCCTGTTTTGTGCTAATCTTCTTCTAAATAGCTACCGCACCCAAAATCCACTCATAAATTGTCATAGAAATTCTATTCCTTGACCGTATTGGCAGATTAAAACTTTGTGTCGGACCGAGCCTCGAAACCAGAACCTCTGCCTTTAAAAATGGTTCAAATGGCTCTGAGCACTATGGGACTTAACATCTATGGTCATCAGTCCCCTAGAACTACTTAAACCTAACTAACCTAAGGACAGCACACAACACCCAGTCATCATAAGGCAGAGAAAATCCCTGACCCCGCCGGGAATCGAACCCGGGAACCCGGGTGCGGGAAGCGAGAACGCTATCGCACGACCACGAGCTGCGGACACCCTCTGCCTTTAGAAGGCAAGTGCTTTATATACGAAAGGAGGATCCACCAGCATTGGAGGAGGTGGAAAGTTACGTGTTGTGAGTAGAGTAGCAATAACAGCAGTATGGGTCGATCAGGAGAGCTAAGCGGCTTGAAATGTGGACTAGTCATTCGGTGTCAAATAAGTAACAAATCAGTCAGAGACACTTCAACCCTTCTAAAGCTGCCAAAGTCGATTGCTGGTTATCGAATGTGAAGTAGAAACGCGAGGGAACAACCACAGGTAAACTAAGACCAGGCGGAGCTCTTTTAATGACAGACAGAGACCTTCGAGCATTGAGGACCGTGTTTGTATAACATGACACGAAATCAGCGGAAGATCACTCCTGAGTTCCAAAGTGCTACCGACAGTACAGGAATAGACGTTCAAGGAATAGACAGTACGTAGGGAGTTAAAAACAATGGGGTACGATGGTCGAGCAGCTCCTCATAGGACACACATTTCTGTAGTCATCGCTAAGCGACGATTGAGATGGCGTAAAGGACAACGCCATTGGGCAGATGATGACTGGGATCCAGTGGAAGAGTTTGGCTTTGGTGGAAGTTTGGAGGACGTTACCTTCCATAATCTGTAGTGTGTGTGCGTGAACTCCTAAGGGACCAAACTGCCAAGGTCATCGGTACCTAAACTTACACACTACTTAAACTACCTTATGCTAAGAACAACACACACACCGATGCCCGAGGGAGGACTCGAACCTCCGGCGGGAGGGACCGCGCAGCCCGGGACAAGGAGCGTCCGTCTGTAGTGCCAACAGTGAACTACGTAGGAGGTAGCATTACGGTACAGACATGTTTTCGTAATTAGGACGTGGTCCTCTTATTGCGCTTAAGTAATCGCTAAATGCAGAAGAATATGAACACATTTCACAGCTTGGTGCGCTGCGTACAGTGGAGGTGCAATTCGGAGTCATTGGTTGACTGATATCAAAATGACAACGCACCCCACCACAAAGTAACATCTGTGAGGCACCCTACTGACCTGCCAACAGTCTACCTGAACCCAGTAGGATACCTTCGGCATGAGTCAGAACGTCAACTCCGCTCCAAGCCCCAGCGTCCAACAGCACGACCTTCTCTGGTTTCAGCTCTTCACTAAGAGTGGGCTGCCATTCTTCTACAGACATTCAGACAGCTCATTGAAAGCGTCTCCAGCAGAGCTGAAGCCGTCATGGAGGTGAAGAGTGGATACACTCCGTTAGTCCAGTAATAAGTGTCCGGATACTTTTGATTAGATAGTGTATACTGACTATTCTTTACACCTGGCCTCAAAAGCATTCTTTAGATTCGGTTGGAAATATATCAGTTGGACTTATCACTTGCCTAATGTTATCAATATACCTGAGCTGTACTTCGTGTGTCACTGTCAGGACACTGTGCGGCTGGTCCCGGCGGAGGTTCGAGTCCTCCCTCGGGCATGGGTGTGTGTGTTTGCCCTTATGATATTTAGGTTAAGTAGTGTGTAAGCTTAGGACTAATGACCTTAGCAGTTAGGTCCCATAAGATTTCACACACATTTGAACATTTGAACTGTTAGGACATGCAGAGCGTTTCACGGATCAGCTTTAAACTCTGTCTACCAAAACATAGCATTCAATTACGGATGGATCGAGCGCCCGTATACTAGTATGCAGATGGAGGTATGTGTCTGGGTATAAGTCTAACGTAATGGTATGTTGCACCTGAAGATGGCTAATTTAATGAAGCAGTTTCCATCACTGTAAAGTTATTGGGGTAACGGTATGTTCCAAGTCATCCCAATATAGTTATGGCCCATTTGGATTTCTACGTGCAAGTCTTGAACGTCTTAGCTTTCAGAACGGGATTTATTAAGATGAGACATGTTTCGGTGCCCAAAAAGAAAACCATGTGATGTTTCTTCGATGGAAGATTCCCAAAAACCAAATTTACGTTTTTACTTATTTTTTATATATTGATGTACTTAACTTGGTACGACTGAGGCCATTAGTTATTCTATTACTTTAGGTTACAATCATTACGATAAACATGTTGTGAGACAGAACGCAACTATCAGAAGTTACTATACTGCAGACAAAATCTACAAGATTTTTTGCAGAGGTAGGAGGAAGAATTAGAGCTCCAAAAGTCATTAACGAACAAAGGAAAAAGCTGTTTCTCGACAAAACTGTAAGTAATGGTATAAATTTGAATGTGCTTTTTGCTGGCGATTGAAAGACCCTACTGTTTCTCGTACGACCAAGTTTGAGCAAATGACGAACATACCGCGGTAATTAGAAAAAACAGACTTAGTCATTCCGTAAGTAGTTATTTCTGTTTCTTTCTGCGTTGTAGGACTATAATTCACTGTCGGTTATGTGGGAATACACAGAAACAGATTGCAGAACCTTTTCAGACTGCAAATTTCTGAACACAGCCCACTGGAAAACAGGAACGGATACGAAATGTAACCCATCGTCGTCAAGGTATAAAAACGGCATCGTGTAACAGAATACGTTTTTTCTGATAGAAAGTGCCTACATCATATATTTCTCGGAGGAAACCCACATTGTTTCCACACTGAGTTGGGAGAATCTGCCACAGAACTACGTAAACACCTAAGCGCATCGTTAAAAATGGTTCAAATGTCTCTGAGCACTATGGGACTTAACATCTGAGGTCATCAGTCCCCTAGAACTTAGAACTACTTAAACCTAACTAACCTAAGGACAGCACACACATCCATGACTGAGGCAGGATTCGAACCTGCGACCGGAGCGGTCGCGCGGTTCCCGACTGAAGCGCCTAGAACCGCTCGGCCGCACCGGCCGGCGCGCATCATTATTTGTAATGCTGGTGTTGACATAGGTATGTAACACAAAAATGATAAGCTGGGATACTTCGCTTACTTCCATTCCATAATGTCTAATGGATCATGTTTTGGGGTAGCTCAGCAAATCAGGCTAAAGTTTTCTGAATCCAAGAGCGTGCAGCACGAATTGTACATGGCGTCAATGCAAAAACGTTCTGCAGCGCCGTCTTCAAGGAACGCGAGGAACGCTTTTCTACTTACCAGTATCTTTATTCTTTAATAAAATACGTAATAATTAATATATATCCTTTTCAAACCAACAGGTTACTTCATGGAATTAAGACTAGAAATAAGAATAATCTGTATAACGCTTTAAAGTCACCTCAGGCGAGAAATAAACATTTTCAGTAATATGAAAGCTGCCACAAAAAGATAAGCTATCCAAAAAGTACAGTTTAAGGGGAGCCTAAAGGATTTGTTTGGAGGCTTAGCTGCTACTCCACTGAAGAATTTGTAAGTAAAATTAGTTCACTCATCTTTTAAGAATGATGTAAACAAGGAGAACGTTATGCAAAACGTGTCTTCTTCAATGAATTAATGAGATCTGCGTAAAAAACAACACTGGAGCAAAAAATTACTCGTCCCCCAGTAGATATGACGTTGATACCGAGTAACACTCTGGTCTTGATAATGGGCTCAGTTCCACGAGTAAGGGAGTCCACGAGTTTCTTCACATATGTCACACTCAGCTGAAGCCACTAATTGATGATCACGTCCAACAGATTGTAACCTCCCCACTATAAAAATATACAATTATCTTTCACATTTAGTGTAATCTTCCAAAAAATAAATTGCGTAACCTATCAATAATAAAATGTGACTAATCTCTCAATAAAAAAATTGTGGCTCACTCAGGCTCACTTATAACCTTTCAATAATGACTGTGAATTTAAACTGGTAAATTTAGGACGTCAGCAGCGCTGCGTCATGGCCCTGAAAATTCATTCTGAATAAACTGAAAAATCTTACCTCAATTAGGTCGCCGGATAACGCGTATATATCTGCTCCTATAAGAAATATTTCTGGCACAGCCCAGTGCAATGCTGGCCGATAGATTTCTCATGTATAAAAAGAACAACTGAATTTTTCTTTACTATAATCGGGATGACCATGGACTGGAGAAATTAGTAAATTCTTTAAATTGAAATGAATGATTGTCAAAAGTTACTTTTTATGAGAAAGATTATTATTAAGAAATTTTTTTAAAACATTTACATGGGACTTGGTATAACAATACTACATATGCGCGAGGCTGCTTTTACCTGATACTACAACGCTCAGGCTCCGCCATCGCTCCACCACGACCGGCCCAGCCAACTCGATACACCAGACTGCTCGCTAGCAACTACTTACTCCTACTGCTACACAGTTGCTACTGCAGTCAACACTGCTCTTTGGTCTCAGATTCTCTTATAGCTTACATGTCGCAGGTAGTGCGTGAGCAATCCATCGAAATTACATCTGCTCGAGTGCGCTAGCAACAAATTCCTTAATCATGGACTTCTTACAAGATCTGTAAAACTGCAGGAATGTTGAATGATAAATTTCACCCACTACTCGAAATGATGTCAGACTCTTCTTGTGGCATTCATATAAGGTGTGGTAGCGGCCCAGTCGAGGCGCTATACATTGCCTTTTCGTTCGTCAAACCATGAATACATGCGTGCAGCCCTGTGAACGTGGTTGCTGTCACTTTCGAAGAAGGGAGCTCCACGGCATACTCATGATGAAGAAGTAGACGAAAGGGCAACTCTTGGTCACAGACAGTGCTGAAATAAAGATCTCGTTTCGCATCAACGGTAACCTGAACGATTGAACAAAAATAATGGTATGAAAAACACTCCCAAATATCACAGAACAACCTCCGGCCTGAACTACATCCTCCACGCTCTGTGAGTTAAACGCCTCATTGGCACTCGACGCCTTGGGTCATTAGAGTAGAAGTTAAGTCGCCCTGACGTGGGATCATACTACACGTCTGTACTGAGCTGTTGTCCAGTTTCTGTGTTGATTGGCTCACTGCAGATATCCAGCATTAAGTGCCACTGTCAGCAATTGCCTTTTGCGGGGTATGCGACTTCAGATGTCTACTGCATACTGTTCTCATCACATTGCTTGTTCGGAAACTGGCTGAGATGGACCAGCATTCACTGGCAACAGTAATTCCTGTACAATCAGAAACCGACAGTCAATGACGAGGCGTGACACCTCTCTCTGGTCGCTGTGGGTTAGGCATTTTATACGGCCAGTTTTTACGCCGTATTAGTCGTGTTACATGGTTATGAGTAGTACACCATACCTTGTAAACAAATTGGACAGTCCTCATTAATACTCCAACAAATCAGGCAATTTCATTTACAGTGTTCTCATGTGTAGTACGTCCAAAAACGAAAGCTACTTTCTGACATTCGGTCACTACTCCAGGTCGACCCATCTTACAGTGCTGATCCTATACAACCATGTGATACACAAAGGCCCCCCCCCCCCACACACACCCACACAACTTCAGTACCGTGACTTAAGTCGGCGGTAGAGGGTCTTATGACCGCTTGCTACCAGTTCTGAATCAACTGCAGCGCTCCTAACCGCCCACTATGCTTTTTAAAAGGTGTGAATAATATTATGTCTATTGAGGTTGTACTTTGTAAACAACTTTCTGTTTGATGAGGCGTGGCTACAATAGTCTAAGAACTACCTTATATTGTTCTCTGTATCTAAATTGTCATGCTTGTTACAAGTTTGTATTAGCTTATAAATGGAAATATGTTTCAAATTTGGCACCTCACATCAATAAGGACCATATCATTTCGGGTCTGTGCAAGCAACGTTAGCGTATCTCGTCTTTTTTGAATATCTATTATATATTTTTGTTTGTAACACATGTTCTACGTATTTGAGGATCTCGTCATACCATGGATCAAACTATTAACAAAGAGGGAAAACTATTTTGCCTCATTCTCTACCTCATTCGGCATATTTTCTTTCTCGGTTTCCTTTACCTGTTCGCAAAGAGAGATCTCACCACGCGAAAAATGGAGAACAACGCTGTCCAATTTGGACGTGATCACTCTGATTGCAGTTGATGACCGACACGGCTGTCGTAGTAACCACCAGCGAATTCGTTTGGCTACTCACGAAACGTAAGAAAGCACTACATTCATGGGCTTACCCACATCTCGCGGACGGCCGTCCACACGCGGGACGACGTGGATGCAGACGGGAAATCCGACCTCTCGATACACAGCTCCATCATCACATGGCACGTGCTAGTTAACGTGATTTGCGACTGCATTGATCTCCGGCAGCGGTTGTCAGCTGCATGTGCCTTCCACACACACAATTTGTTTATAAAAATGGACACGCTTAAAATCCCTGCATTGGCTCTATTAAAACGCAAATTTCTTCCCTTGTCCATGTCCTAATCATGTTGTTCTATCTGTAACTTAGTCTACATACACTGAAACGCCAAATAAACTGGTACAGACTTGCGTATTCAAATACAGGGATACGTAAAGAGGCAGAATATGGCGCTGGGGTCAGCAACGTCTGTATAACACAACAGGTGTCTGGCGCTGTTGTTAGATCGGTTACTGCTGCTACAATGTCAGATTATCAAGATTTAAGTGAGTTTCAACGTGGCGTTATAGTCGGTGCGTGAACGATAGGACACAGTATCTCGGAGGTAGCAATGAAGTGGGGATTTTCCCGTACGACCACTTCATGAGTGTACCGTGAATATCTTGAATGTGGTAAAAAAACATCAAATCTCCGACATCGCTGAGGCCGAAAAAGGTCAAGCAACACCAACATTGGACTGTTGATGACTGGAAACATGTTGCCTGGTCGGCCGAGTCTCATTTCAAATTGTATCGAGCGGATGGAAGTGTACCTGTATGGAGACAACCTCATGAATCCATGGTCCCTGCATGTCAGCAGGGGACTGTTCAAGCTGGTGGAGGGTCTGTAATGGTGTTGGGCGTGTGCAGTTGCAGTGATATGGGATCCCTGGTACGTCTAGATACGTCTAGCCACACCTACGGAAGCATCCTGTCTGATCACATGCATCCGTTCATGTTCATTGTGCATTCCGTCGGACTTGGGCAATTCCAGCAGGACAATACGGCACCCCACACGACCAGAATTGGTACAGAGTGGCTCCAGGAACACTCTTCTGAGTTTACCACACTTCGGCTGGCAACCAAACTCCTCAGACATGAACATTATTGAGCATACCTGGGATGTCTTGCAACGCGCTGTTCAGAAGAGATCTTCACCTCCTAGTAATCTTACGGATTTATGGACAGACCTGCAGGATTCACGGTGTCAGTTCCCTCCAAATCTACTCCAGATAGTAGTCGAGATCATGCCATGTCGTGTTGCGGCACTTCTGCATGCTCAGGGGGGGGGGGGGGGGGGAGGGGAGCGAGGGTTACAGGATATTGGTTCTTCAGTGCAATTGCAAACCAGTATCAATGAACATCTTAAAAGGCAAAAATGAAAGTTTCATAGTCACTCAGTAAGTGCATTAGTTTGTAAAACTACACAGAATCAGCCAAACTCGCTCCTGAGACACGGAACACTTATATTCACATAACATCGAATTATACAGAAAATACCTCTTTTACAAAACACGAAGGTGAAAAACGAAAATTAGATCAGAGTAATATGCGAAACCGATTGGTGCTGTGTCGTAACTAGCCTCCTCTACAAACTATGCCCCGCTTAAACAACAAATGACTTTGTATTTTTTCTTACGATGTTTTGAAGGCCTTACTCGCCCATATATGAGTATTAACTGCCATTTAATTGTAACAAGTCCTACCAAGAAAGACTTGTTTTTGATGAATCTTCAGTGTGTCATTTCCTTGAAACGATGTACTTTCATTACCCGCAAATTATAACACGAAAATAACTAAATACGGAAATTCTTTAACCACCAACATGACATTTCCTGTCATTTTATTACAACAAGTCGTACATACAACGACACGTTTTCAAGGGACCTTCAGTGTGCTGGTAGTTAGAAACAGCATACATAGGGTATAAGCTATAATATAAAACCCAACAATTATGGGCTCCACTTGAAAACGAGAAATTCAATATGGCGTCTCGGAAGTTCTGCATATGAAGAAGAGAGCGTTCTTGCTTCTTATTTGTTCTATTTTCCGGGGTACTTTGTCGAAATATCGCGTAAACTATTTTGTGTTACGCGTGACGAAATGTCTCCTCAGCCTGAAAGAGAAAGTGACGTCACAAAACTCGCACAACTCCACATGAACTCGACCGGTGTGAGGCCAGCTTAAAGCGCGTTGGTACGGTATGCCGCCGGGAACCTGCCTTGCAAGCCAGCGGAGCCACTAACTTCGCGCATTCCTTCGAGTCGACTGGCACAGTGTGTAGGCGCAGATCATCATTCGCCAGAAGCCACACTAAAGCAGTGCGAAAGGGCTCGACACCTATCGAACGCGACCGTCAGCAATCTTCCAAGACAGTCTGCCGCCAATACGTGTCCACTATCATGACTGCAGCCTCACGTACGAGATGGTAGCCAGAAGTTTACGAAATATGTTAACTGACATTGTTACGTCATGTATAGATCCTATTCTGAACGATCAGCTTCAAATTAGTCGGCTTTGGGAGTGAATACAAGAATCACAAAGTGTCTGTTTCTTTAGAATTGTACCCAAGAAACCTTTCTTTGCTGGGGTGTTCAGCACCCTAAGTGATTTCGTTTGAGTCTCCTCCACTGAATCAATTCTTTGCCCTTTCAACTTCGTCACACGAAACTGTCTAGTAAGTACATTTGATGGGAGACAACTATCTTGTTTTTAGTCAAAAATTCCTGAACAATGAAGGCTTAATGCGGCTGTGCATTGTCGACGTGGAATACCCAGTAGTTCATACGCCAACTCTGTGGGCTTTTCCCTTCATACCCTTCTTTAAACGTCCAGGAAAATTGCTCAACAACTGTTTATTGACCGTCTGGCTAGTAGGGACGAACTCTTTATAAACAATGCTGTTAGGTTCAACAAGGAATTACTGTTGCTCTTGACTTGTCAAACTTTTTTTGGTAAAAGTGAAGAACTCTTTCACTTCGATGATTGTGCCTGGTTTCAGAGTCATAGGCGTAAACCCAACTTGCATAAACAGTGAGAACCTTCGAAAGAAGAACTAGATTGCCTTGAAGCAGCTGAATAAAATCCTTGCAAACTTACACACAATGTTGTACCCGCCAGAGGGTTAGCACACACAGCATAATCACGTTTAATAGTACTAGAGATGGACTACAAGATCACCGTATATTAAAAACATGTTAATTTCATACCCTATGTGGCCGTCGATTTCTCCTAACTTACAAATGAACTGTAGCTGGTGATCCCACTATTCCCATTTTGTTCCTAGATTTTTTTTTTTTTTGGTTTTCAAATTCTGCATCTACAACCACATCTATGCGATGCGGATCACTGTAGTGCATGTTAAAGGGTGCTTTGTGTTGTTCTATTATGTTTACGTTCTTCCCGTGCAATTGAGGAAATTGCTAAAAATGACTGCTTATAGGTCTTTCTAGTAGCCGTTGTCTACCTGATTTTACGAGGAGAGTCACAAAGATTTAATTATCATCTCGAAAAAATAAAGTAATAAATTTGTTGTTGGTTTGCAGGTACACTGTACAGCCCTGGTGCACATTGAAATTCTCGCTCTAGAGTATCGTACGAGCGCACGACACTAGAGGAGCCAAAACAATATGGCGCAGATGACTGATGAAAACTGAAGTACTCGAACAATCCACGGGTGTACTGCCGGTCCATAGTGTCCAACGCACCTGACGATGGCGACATGTCTGATCGCCGAAATATTGTGCCCGTTGGACACTACGGACCGGAGTACACCCGTGGACAGTTCGAGCAAAAAATACGCCTGGATAAACTGAAGAATCACAAAACTGAAGTAGTTTGCGGTGATTAGTTTTGTGCATTTGGAAGGGAACAACACTGCGACAGTCCACGCTGACTTGGTGAAAGTGTGCGGTAACGACGCACCAGTATCACACATCGGTTAGATGGCGCAGATGTTTGCAGTGTGGTCATCAACTCTGTATGACGGAGGAAACGAAGTCGCAAGAGAGTTGGAGGTTCTGGTGCTCGGAGACCGGCGTATCACTATCGACGCCATAGCGGAAAATGTGAAATTCAGTTATGGATCAATTTTCAACTTCCTGCACGACATTTTGAAAATGACAAGCGTTGCTGCCCATTGGAATCCGGGACCGCTCACAGTCATTAAAAAACGAATCACACTGAGGCAGCAGCAGAAATGTGTGAGGCCAATCCATTTGTCTTTTTAATCATCATGGACGAATGTTGGCTGTATCACTGAGATCCACAGACTAAGGAGAAAATCAGGCAGTGGAAACTTGTGGATTCACCACCACCGAAAGAGTACAAATATAAACCATCATTGGGCATGCTGATGCGTCATTTTTGTCACTGTCATCGTGTGGTGCTGATAGATAATGCTCGATTATGCTGTGAAGCAGCATATTACTGAAATCTCCTGACAAAATACGGGAGGCATTTCCTGAATGAGGAGGTGTTTAGAAGTGGAAAATTTCCGGAATAGCTGAAAACACAGAAAAATGTGTATCATTGAAGGGTGAATATATAGAAGAAAACTAACACCAAGTTTCACTGTCACAGGTTGGTTTATTTCGAGTTATTGAACCATATGAAACAAAAGTCATAGTTTCTGAACGGCTTGCGTTAGGACGTTCAAACTTCACGGTTGACCGCGGGGAATGATGGGAATTTTGATATGAATATGATTTGGTTTAGCGACGAAGCCCGCTTTCAATTGCATGTATTCGTCAATAAGCACAATTGGCGCATTTGGTCGCTGAGAATCCGCATTTCACGATCGAGGAGTCTTTTTATGTGTGTGAAATCTTATGGGACTCAACTGCTAAGGTCATCAGTCCCTAAGCTTACACACTACTTAACCTAAATTATCCTAAGGACAAACACACACACCCATGCCCTAGGGAGGACTCGAACCTCCGCCGGGATCAGCGGCACAGTCCATGACTGCAGCATCACAGACCGCTCGGCTAATCCCGCGCGGCGATCGAGCAGTCTCTTCACCCTCAACGGGTGACTGTGTGGTGTGCAGCGTCGAGTCACGGAATAATCGGTGCGATATTCCTTGACGGCACAGTGACCACCGAACGGTAGGTGAAGCTTTTGGAAGACGATTTCATCCCCATTATCCAAAGGGAACCCGATTTCGACAAGACGTGGTTCATGCAAGAAGTAGCTCGTCCCCATCGAAGCAGGAGAGTGTCTGATGTCCTGGAGGAGCACTTTGAGGACCGCATTCTGACTCTGGGGATGGACCTCGACTGGCCGCCATATTCTTTGGATCTGAACACACGCAACTCCTTTTTGTGGGGCTATAAAGACGAGGTGTATAGGAATAGCCCAAAAACCATTGCTGAGCTGAAAACAGTCATTCAGGAGGCATCGACAGCATCAGTGTTCCGACACATGAGTGGGTCATGCAGAATTTCGCTGTTCGTCTGTGCTACATCATCGCTAATGATGGAGGGCATATTGAACATGTCATAGCCTAAATCCGAAAATCTGTAGTGACGTTTACATGTTGAGTAATGTGTGTGCACGCCGTAGTTTGTAACTCACTCACGTTTTTTTTCATATAGTTTAATAATTCTCACCCTGTAAATAAGCTTCATGACTAATTCTCGTATCTGCATATTTCGATACACCGTTTGTGGTGGGCTACACGCTGAAGACGTGTCTGAGGGAAGAAAGCGAGTACCACACCTTGCCCACACTCGAAATTTCAGCAAGCGTAACCTCATGGCCCTAGCTGATACACTAGATTCAATACTGCCCGCAAATTGTCCCGCGGTAGCCGTACAGCCAGCATGATGCGGCACTTCGGTTGTGAACCTGTATGGTCACTGCTGGCCGGCACCAGGACGCTGTACATAACTACCTCTATGTGGCGTTCATTACACAATGTTACGTTCCACGGAGCAGGTTTACCTTGCGCAAGTTCTCTCTCGAACTTTTTACGTTGTAAACATTTCTGTGTTATAATGGTTGAGTACTTTAGTCTCCATACTTACATTCAACGGAATCGCATGCCTGATGGAAAAAAGAAAAACTCCGCTCACGCCTCTGATCAAACTTTTGCATGGATTTCGTAAGGAATACAATAAAACGGGGCATAGTTTGCAACATTTTCGCTTTCCATGTTTTTCCAAATGAACTGCTGCCCTGCCACTAATGGTGTCACCGTTTCGAGTTTCCGAAGACTACCCACGCTTAGGCTACAAGTACATATACCTAATAAAATACTCGCTTCAGATGAATGATAATCTAAGTCAAGTCAAAGATGTGATCATAAATATATCATTCCCACATTGTCATATCAAATACCGGATAATTAACGAAACTGTCCAGTCAGTCTACATTTAATGATAGCTAAAATCTAAAAGAGTGCACTTATTACTAAATTTAGAGAGTAAGAAGGAAGAGTAGCAAAATGGTTCTAATGGCTCTGAGCAGTATGGCACTTAACATCTGAGGTCATCAGTCCCCTAGACTTAGAACTACGTAAACCTAACTAACCTAAGGACATCACACACATTCATGCCCGAGCCAGGATTCGAACCCGCGACCATAGCAGCAGCGCGGTTCCGGACTGAAGCGCCTACAACCGCTCGGCCACACCGGCCGGCGAAGACTAGCATTCAACATCTTATATACGATGTTGGGAGGTGAAACATTAACGACATAATGCAGGAGAATGGAAAAATGACCTATTTGAGAAATATATTCGGCATGTGTCTGTGTCAAGTTGGGGAAACCACGAAAAATGTGAACCACGGCGGTTAGAAGATAATTCGAACGCCGCTGCTCCCTAGTACTCCGCTACTCTCGGGGGAGAGTGAGAGACTCAGATACTGTTGTAGCTAGTTTCCTCAAGAATTGCTCACGGAAACAGCGAATGAAATATAGATAGCTCCAAAGAATAGGCTACATTTACACTAGCGTGATCTCTGGATATTTGCGACAGCTGCATTTCAGTGTAACGACCAAGCGATGCACGTTTCGCGGACAAAAGAGCGTTCGCTCCGCAGTTTATGTTGGATAACTATCGCACCCGTCAATTTATCATCAAAGGCCCAAGTATTGGTACAGTATCTTTAATATAATTACTCATATACTGCAGTCAGGTTTCATTTGCCACATATTTATGATACCTGTTGCCTTGACTGTCGAGTTATATAATTAGGGTTTCACCGCCTTTCCCGGAACTTTCTCATCTCCGTTTATAAAAGAACCTTCTTATCTGACCTATGGCAACACGATGTCAATATACAGTCGCGTCACTCATTGATGGCAAAACAATTCCTACGAGAGGTAACTTCTATGTCGTGCGACTGATATATCTGAAATACTTTGTTTTTAAACCATAGTATTTTATGTTTGTCTCGTTCAACACTTCCGTCTCTCCAGGACATCTCTCGGGGTAAATATGGATGGTGGTTTCTAACTTTGTAGCAGTTTAAAAATCTGTGCCGGACCAGCACTCGAACCTTCTTTTTCGCGGCCAGTGTTCTTACCTACTGAGCTATCCAGGGACGACTCACACGCGCCCTCACAGCCTTACTTCTTCCTGTATCTCTTCTTCGTTCTGGATTAATTCTATTTCTTCTACACATTATTTTGAAATTCATTGTTTTATTACGCGTACTTCACTATATTGGACAGATATCTCAAGTATGTTCTGACCTGTTCGACCTTATTGATATCAAGTTGTGTGGCGAACCAACTAAACGGCTTTCCTCTACGTTAATGAAGGAAATACGGAACAAAAAATTCGCGGTTGTGACTGATGACGACGTAGCCGAATGCGTCATCAGACCACAGACATTTATTTTTCCACTTTACGTTTGGCCGCAGGCCGTTGTGAAAATTTTAAACAGCTCGGAACTTGGTGCATCCTGCCAGTATTTCCTTGTTTTTCCAACTCCTACATACCATCCTGAGCTAGCGTTCATTGCAAAAAAGGGTATAGTGGAGAACGCACCTCAAAAGGCAAAGGTTTGGGTTTCAGTCCTAGTCCGATAGACAATTTGAATTTGTCAAGAGATTTCGTGACAGTGTAGTCTCCACTGTTGTGTGAAACAATCATTCTGGAGACAACATTAGAGCATTGGCGTTGTCGTTCTCTCCTTATTGTTTCTCTGGTACTGGTAACCCAATAAGGTACGCAAAAGAGCTTCTATGATGCTTGGAAAATAGCAGAGGAGTGGAGATACATCACGTTCATGGACTATTCAGTCAGTAAAAGCATTTCTCTCGCCGCTGTCTGAGGCCTAGTCTGGTGTATAGTTTCATTTTGTCCGAAGAGATCACTCCCTGCGGGAATTGAACGATGAAATTGTCCGAAAAATTCTGTAGTCTTATATTTTGTGGATGAGTTAACCACTACGTTACAATGCTATTAGACACTGCTGTCTGTGAAAATCTTGTCGTAAAGCGTACTGTTTATTTTTGGCTCTTTACGAGTTGATGTTACCATTCACGCCTTTACCAGTTTTCGCATTAAATCACGATTTGTTGAATGTGTGCAGCTGGTTGGGACAGTAAAAACCACAGTTTAAAGACCAACTTCATTATGTTTCATTTCTTACTGCACTCCAGCGCTGCTCCAACGGAAAAGAAACCAAGCAACACCCATCTGGTCCCCTTACCACCTGTCCTTCTTACGCCACAATCTCAACACACAACAGACAAAATAGTTCCTTTCAGAAGTACAATTAATATACCAACATCGCACGTTTTGCCATTCTACGATATTCTTAAATGCTATATTTGGTTCTTATCAACGATGTACAATTATTATCTTCTGCTTATAAGAAAAATTCTGCATGATATGTGATGCATGGATACAACCACACTCACATTTGCCCGTGGTGCATGGGATTCCCAAGAGCTCAGGTTCACAACGACGCATGGTGCATAAATATAATGTCCAACAGCACAGATTTTCGTTGGGGACAACTTGAATGTGCAAGTAGTACGTTTGAGTCATCTTTATAGTTTGTAGGATGCTGTCTGCTACTAGTTACCTATGTTATTGCAACGTTGTACTATGGACATAACAATACCAGTGTAACCGGTAATCTAATATAAAATTCAAAAATCGCGTCTACGATTTTATAGTTTAAAATTTGAGCTGACTTACAAGCAGATATCTTAATTTGGGTTGTAAACAGGAGAATAGTTGATTTTCTTGCTAATTATTTCTAATCGACAGAAACAACTGGTCGTTTCCGTGTTTGCGATGGCTGTTGAGAGTTTGGTATCTTCTTTATGCTTAAAGGTATTTTACGTGCACATATATATCATCGGAATTTCGGAGTAAATTATTATCAGGTGAAATATTACTATGCAGGTCGTCTTGAAACATATTTGAAGCGTCGTGCAGATTCCCGCACACTGCCTCTGCCAGAATCCATGCATCCTTAGCGACGTGCGGCGTGCGAGAGACATTCGCGACGTACTGCTCGGCAAAATTACTTGGAAGTCCTTAGTGGCGGACTCTTTGCACAACTGCACTATTAAACCGGTATAAATAAAAGTGACAATCCTCGTAACCACGAGACATATTTAAGATTGTCAGTAGTTCAAAATCAATAATTAGTGCCCTGTATCCATCTAACTACCTAGAGAAATATTTCGTGACGTCTCTTTCTCCATCAGCTCTACAGCCTCTTTACAGACAACATCTATCTCAAGTTTAATCCGTGCTAAGAATGTGCTGCAACTGATATTCGATTTCAAAAATTGTAGATAACACTGTTGGCTCGAATTGGCAGAGTGCACATTCAGTTTCTTTACTTTAACAAAAAAAATTCGCACATGAATTAGAGACACTACTAACCGTACTACTCTGCTTTCATAAGAATATTTTGGGCTTCCATTTGCGTAACGTATAATTAAACTTACCTGTGTTATGGTGAAGCCGCAGATCCTGCATCAAATGAAAATATTCCTCACTACAAAAAACTGGCTGTGAAGCCAACGCACGCTGATAGGGAATAATGTAACATTGGGCAATGAACAATACTGTGTAGAACCAACTACATTATTAACATATTTTTTGAAAGACTGAGTTATTTATAGTGAACGATCATCCATAGCTACGTAAATCAGTAACTTCTTAATGAGCATAAAAAAATGTTGAACTCTCCCGCATGTAATGGGAAAGTTTAAAATGAGCCACACAGGTTGTTCAAAATGGTTCAAATGGCTCTGACCACTATGGGACTTAACATCTGAGATCATCAGTCCCCTGGAAGTTAGAACTACTTAAACCTAACTAACCTAAGGACATCACACACATCCATGCCCGAGGCAGGATTCGAACCTGCGACCGTAGCGGTCGCGCGGTTCCAGAATGAAGCGCCTAGAACCTTTCGGGCACAGCGGCCGGTCACACAGATTGTAGAAAATGTCATGTTCAAAATTTGATATTGTTTAGAGGAGGTAAAAAGAAAACTCTTTTATGTGACAAAATAGGCACCCGTGCAGCATTTCCCCGCTGGGGATCTCTGGAGATTTAGACACTAGTGATATTCAGAGACGGTGCTCAAATTGCCGTGTATGAGAACTATTTTACAGATGTTCCTGAAAATGTCGTCCGTTAACATTATCGCATAGCTGGCATCTGCGTACTGATGACTGCCTAACGCTCTCAAAGCTACCCTGTGTTTGACGAGTAATTACTGCAGCTTCAGCCAAACGGGCAATCAATTCTGAAGTGTCTGTCGGTGTCTCGTACACCAAACGCAGATGCCAGCTGTGTATTGGTGTAAACGGATGACATTTTCAGCAACATCTCTAAAATAAGATTCATCACACGGTAGTTTGAACACCGTCTCACTAGTTTCAATCCCTAGTGGAGAAATAGTGACTGGTGACATTTTTGTCACATAAAAATGTGTTCTTTTATCACTGATAAACACTTTAAAATGTTGTGTGTGCACCTTTTTACCACCCTGTAGACGTAAATGTACATAACAGACAAAGGCCAGCACGTTTCTGGCGGGCACGAAACACATTAGGTCTCAAAATGGTTCAAATGGCTCTGAGCACTATGGGACTCAACTTCTGAGGTCATCAGTCCCCTAGAACTTAGAACTACTTAAACCTAACTAACCTAAGGACATCACACACATCCATGCCCGAGGCAGGATTCGAACCTGCGACCGTAGCGGTCTCGCGGTTCCAGACTGAAGCGCCTAGAACCGCTCGGCCACTCGGGCCGGCATTAGGTCTCATTCAAAATTCAGTATCACACTAAAAACAAAAATAAAGTATTAAATAATTCCTTAGGAAAGTTTAGATTGAGGTGCAGGCATAAGTAAACATAATACATTACGAGCCACTGGACTCTGCAAGATCATTAGAAGAAAGAGAAAAGTAATCATAATGCTATGCACGAGGGAATTTCAAAAAGTAAGTTACACACTATTACGGCGGGCCAAATATTGAATGCTGCACTGCACTTCAAAGTGACACAGATACGTGACACTATTTTTCAACATAGCCACTAATTCTCTGTAAAAAAAATAGTCGGAACGTTCTACTAATATTTCTATTTCTCTCCGATAGAAATCTGCTCCTTGGTCAAGATGCCATTCGGGAACGCTGTGTGTACGTCCTTACCGCTGGAAAATCATTCTCCCTCGAGATGTTCTTTCGGCTAGCCGGAAAGAGTCCTGTACATTGTAGTCAGTGGTCGATGCCGACGGCTGTCATTCCTGATCAGCATCATCCACGTCTGTGAGGCCTTATTCAAGCCGTTGGTATCATTTCACTTAGTCTGGACGCGAGTCCAGTCTGTGTGCAGATTCGGAGATTTCCCCACAAGAACCATACTTTGTTTCTAGTTGTCACGCCATTTCACTCCCGCATTGTGATCCGTATGGCAGCATAATTGGTCTGCAGGGTGGACCAACGCATCATTAACTTGCTCAATTTGTGAAAATTTTTCTCTTGAATAGATCATCCAATTTTTCTGAAATTGTGATCATTTGTTTGTCTGTGCATGTACATCTCATCTATCGATTTCCGTCCTATTCGGGTAATTTCTTTGTGGTGTGTCCTTTTTTTGTCTTAGAGTGTAATAATAATAATAATAAAGATAATATAAATAATTCATCTGTAAATTCTGTGCTTTTATCTCCCTCCTTCCGACGACGTAGACAATGAGCAGAGATAGTTAATTATAGTATACCTTTGAAATTTATAAGATAAATTCACCTTCCAATACACTATTAAGAATAGTGTAATAAGTGGAAACCATAATCTACCATTAAATACAAGCTTATGAGATAGGCCGGCATGTGTAAATATTAATATTTAGAAGAAATTGTTATTAATCTACATTCGCATACATGTCAGGAAGGGTAAATAATAATTGAAACGTAATGATTAAAATCTACTCACCGTCTTCTGTATGTTATTAAACTATACTGAGATTTTTGTTGTCAGTCTTGTATTCTAGACGATGTAAATTTGTTAATAATACTTTTGGTCCCAAGTCAGAGAAAGAAAGGCCATGTGATCATAAATACTGAGACAGAATGAACCATATGGTACACACATCAGAAAAATTTTGTATCGTCCCGGTTCACACAACCCCCCAAGATAGACGTTGACTGTGGATATTGTATCACAGACACAGTCCCTTTGACTGCTCACAGATATCGCTACACCCGCCCAAAGATGTAAACAACCATGCATGAGCAGCGCCTATTAGACGGAGGGGGTCCGACGGCCGGTCAGTTCCACTCATTCAACCAGAAAGGAGGTACACGGCTCGTGTTGTCTGTAATTCAACCATGCCTAGACGCTCAGTCCCGCTGTACGATCGCGTCCGCGTTGTTACTTTGTGCCAGGAAGGGCTCTCAACAAGAGAAATGTCCAGGCGTCTCGGAGTGAACCAAAGCGATGTCGTTCCGACATGGAGGAGATACAAAGAGACAGGAACTGTCGATGACATGCCTCGCTCAGGCCGCCCAAGGGCTATTACTGCAATGGATGACCGCTACCTACGGATTATGGTTCGGAGAACGCCACCTTGTTCAATAATGCTTTTCGTGCAACCACAGGACGTCGCGTTACGACTCAAACTATGCGCAATAGGCTGCATGATACGCAACTTCACTCCCGATGTCCATGGCGAGGTCCATGGTTGCAACTGCGACACCATGCAACGCGATACAGATGGGCCCAACAACATGCCGAATGCACCGCTCAGGATTGGCATCATGTTCTCTTCACCGATCAGTGTCGCATATGCCTTCAACCAGACAATCGTTGGAGACATGTTTGGAGGCAACCCGGTCAGGCTGAACGCCTTAGACACACTGTCCAGCGAGTGCAATCAACAAGGTGAGGTTTACTACTATTTTGGGTGGCATTATGTGGGGTCGACGTACGCCTCTGGTGGTCATGGAAGGCGCCGTAACGGCTGTGCGATACGTGACTGCCATCCTCCGACCCATAGTGCAATCACATTGGCAGCATATTTAGCATATTGACGAGGCATTCGTCCTCACGCACGACAATTCCTACCCCCATCGTGGACATCTTGTGAACGAATTCCTTCAGGATAACAACATCGCTCGACTAGAGTGGCCAGCGTGTTCTCCAGACATGAACCCTAACGGACATGCCTGGGATAAATTGAAAAGGGCTGTTTATGGACGACATGACTCACCAACCACTGTGATGAGGGATCTACGCCAAATAGCCGTTGAGGAGTGGAACAATCTGGACCAACAGTGCCTTGATGAACTTGTGGACAGTATGCCACGACGAATAGAGGCATGCATCAATGCAAGAGGACGTGCTACTGGGGATCAGAGGTACCGGTGTGCACATCAATCTGGACCACCACCTATGAAGTTCTCGCTGTATGGTGGTAGAACATGCAATGTGTGGTTTTCATGAGCAATAAAAAGGGTGGAAATAATGTTTATGTTGATCTATATTCCAATTTTCTGTAGAGGTTCCGGAACTCTCGGATCCGAGGTGATGCAAAACTTTTTTGATGTGTGTAGAATGCAATCCAAGGAAACGGGGAAGAAATGTTATAACCCATAGCGTGCAGGAGTTACGTAACAACCACCAGCCATAGTCGACTGGGTAGCGATACACTGAATTTAATGAACTGGAGTCAAACATAGAAACTTAGGTGTTGTCTTGTTATGCTACTACGGAAACTGCAAAAATTATTTGGGCGCTTCCGATATGCTTGTTGTGAACAAGTGGTATCACTTGCATCTCCATTGGTATCATAGTCCGCGTTCAGTACCGTCGGCAACATCTAGTCTTGCCCGGTGGCCCTTCTTCCACCGACATTTCTTATTAGTACGGAGTCTCAGGGAATTCACCTTACTTCAACACTGTTACTACTTCCGCTGGCTGAGGAAGAATTCTCAGGCGGTGTAACTAGACGGAAATACCACGTCCGCACTCCACGTGTGCCGGAAGTGAACTGCTTTCCATCACACTAAGGAATCTTGCAAGTCCACAATTTAAACGTTCGGGGTTTAGAATTCCGCGGGTCTCACGGGAAAACAAAACTATGCGGCGTTTAACCTGAAGATCTGCTGCTACCCATCACAGCCTGCACTATCGAGATTACACTAACTATTATTGGGACGAAACAGTGTAATCAGTTTAACATATCGAACAGGACTAAATGATGCATGGTTTCTCTTGCTTTCACTAAGATTTCCCGAAGTATTCGTTTCATTAGAACGTCTGAATATTGAAAGTCTTTTGTTTTTGCACATAACAAACTTTTATGTTGTGTTTATTTATTGACACCTTTTCTTTTGTTTGTTTTATTTGATGTTTTCGTTTTCTTCCATATATACATTATAGTTTAACGATGTCAAACTAAGGCTTACAGTAATCGATTATGTAGTCGTTTTGTTGTGCGTATTTACACGGAATAGTGATAGATTTGTTGGGTTGCCTAACGGGAATCCAACGCTTTACAATAAACTCTCTAATTTCGTAAATATGAAGGTAGCGGAAAGGTTGCATGAATTTTTGCACTGACGGGGGAAACGAGAAACAGCTTCAGTAAGCTAATAACAACTTCCAGGTATCTTGAAGTATGTGTGGATGGAAATTATTATTCTATATGGCAAAGGGTTCTTGTACGAAGATGCAAGGAGATGAAAATGTTACGCAAACGGTGCTACGAGCGACTGATTATCTTCGCTGGTCGGTTTATGTTAGGGTGTCAAAAAATTCATTTTGTTTTGAAATGATTGAGAAGTTTTAGTATTTCTCAGCTGTCTTGCAGTCACTACTGTGGCAAAATTCCCCCAAACGGTAGCATTTTCCTTCGACATTGTACTACATCAAAAACGAGGCAATAGTAATGAGACTGAAATTTGGCTCGGAAGTATAGCGTGCCATAGTGTTTGGAGCCGTACGTTCTTGTAGAGCTGAGGGGCGTTAGATCATGCGTTATTTTTAACTAATGACTTTGATGTATTAGGGTCAAAGTAGTAGATGAATCTACGTAACTGTGTGAGCGCTTTTTTTCTTCGATTGTTGCATGCAATGGAGTGAGAGAATGGAAAGCCAGCCTTGTAATTCCTATGTAAAGGTGTGATTATCGCCTGTCGCGGAAAGCCTACCATGCAAAAATCAGCTCATAGAAGGAAATGCCGGACTTGTCTGTGTCGCTGATATTTGTTTATAGTAAATTTTCAAATAAAAAAATAAATGTGTGATTCTAACTGAATCAAATGTTGTGTGACTATAAATCAGTTACTCTATAGCCATCTGAAGAACTGTGAAGTCTGTCCACCAAACTACGCTGAAGAGCCAAAGAAACTGGTACACCTGCCTAACATCGTGTAAGGCCCACGCGAGCACGCAGAAGTGCCTCAGCACGACGTAGCACGGACGCGACTAATGTCTGAAGTAGCGCTACAGCGAATTGACACCATGAATTCTGCAGGGCTGTCCATAAATCCGTAAGAGTACGAGGGTTGGAGATCTCTTCTCAACAACACGTCGCAAGGCAGCCCAGATATGCTCAATAATGTACTTGTCTGCGGAGTTTGGTGGCCAGCTGAAGTGTTTAAATTCATGAGTGCTCCTGGAGTCACTCTGTAGCAATTCTGGCCTTGTGGGGTGTCCCATTGTCCTGCTGGAATTGCCCAAGTCCGTGAGAATACACAATGGACGTGAACGGACGTAGATGACCAGACAGAATGCTTACGTACGTGTCAGCTGTCAGAGTCCTATCTAGACGTATCAGAGGTTACATTTCACTCCAACTGCACACGCCCCACACCACTACAGAGCCTCCACAAGCTTGAACCGTCCACAGTTGACATGCAAGGTGCATGGATTAATGAGGTTGTCTCCATACCCGTACACGTCCATCCGCTCGATACAATTTGAAACGAGATTCGTCCGACCAGGCAACATGTTTCCAGTCATCAACAGTCCAATATCGGCCCAGGCGAGGCGTCAAGCTTTGTATCGTGCAGTCATCAAGGGTACACGGCTCCGAAAGCGCATTCGATGGTGTTTCGTTAAATGATTCGCACGATGTCATTTGTTGATGGCGCAGTATTGAAATCTACAGCAATTTGCAGAAGTTTTGCACTTTTGCCACTTGAACGATTCTCTTCAGTCGTCGCTGGTCCCGTTCTTGCAGAATCTTTTTTCGGTCGCAGCGATGTCGGATATTTGATGTTTTACCGGATTCCTAATATTCATGGTACACTCATGAAATGGTCGTATGGAAAAATCCTCACTTCATCACTATCTCGGAGATGCTATGTCCCATCAGTCGTCTGCCGACTATAGCACCACGTTCAAACCCACTTAAAACCAGATAACATGCCATTGTAGCAACAGTAACCGATCTAACAACTGCGCCAGACGCGTGTTGTTTTATACAGGCGTTGCCGACCGCAGCGCCGTATTCTGCCACTTAACATGTCTCTGTATTTGAATAGCATGCCTATGCCAATTTCTTTGGCGCTTCAGTGTATTAGCGCCATTGAAAGTGTTAAATTTGAGTGGGGTTTAAAGTATTCTTAAAATTGTGTGTGATTGCTTGCGAAGTATATAATAGTGCTAATGCACAATATTTCAACTGTATACGAGTGAAATAAGTGTTTGAAGTTATTTAAAAATCTACTAAAGAAAATGTCGGAAGACTGTTAATGAACATCTTCGGAGACCTGACTTTACATAAACTGACATGACATGTGAAATAATTTTCTGCAATTACAGCTATTCTTACGAAACACAGGAAGTGAATAGTCCAAGTTATACGTTCTTATTTACCCATTTTTACGTAGTTACAGGCAAACTCTATAATCAGTAATAAAATTTATATCAGCTCAGATGATCTATGGAATATCTTTGGGGCAACAACGTCAGAGACCTCAGCGCGTTTCCGTAGTTACAAGAAACTCAATACAAGTTCTAAAAAGAAGAAATATTCTCCTCCAATTAGCTTGATTTTTCCAGTGAGCACTCGACGAGAGTTTGCATCCACTTAAATTAATGTTGCTGATGACGACTAGAATGTACCACTACAGGAGCAGGAGAGTTTCCACGTTTCAAGGTAAACACCTGTGCGTACTATTATATTCCACTCTTGCATGTAGTCAGTGACTGATAGCTTCAAGTATCCAGTGACAGGCGAGAAAGAAGTAACGTTTTCTACGAGCAGCAATGAAATTTATTATCTTTGTTACTACAAATATTTGGTTATTTCTTCAGTATATGTCGCGGTTTCCGAGGGTGTGCTTATGTTCACTCGCAGTAAAGAAATTTATAGTCGTCGTTGTCAGAAATGTTTGGCTGTTTCTTCCGAATATATCACAACTTCCGAAGAGGTGGTTAAGGGGGAACTAAAAGGACATTTTTTTTAGTATAAATAGATGATTTTACATTTATATCGTCTCTTGTTTCTAACCACGTAGTCTGCCAGTTGCTCTCACGGTGGCTCCGTACTACCAGCAGCTGACACTCCACTTTCGTTTTCATGATGCTTCGCGGCGAGCATTGACAACATACTTGCACGCAACACGTTAATACTCACTAGCCTCAATGCAGTCTTTAACCCCTTTTACACTGTGAAAACTAAAACGCATACGTAAATTCAGAATATTTATATTACGTAGTGTAAGAGTTGCTCCGTGATAGTATTTGCAGCAGCGCACTAGTCCCGTAACCCTAACATATTGAAAATTAAAACTGAAACATAGATGTAGATATTTTGTATTACATAATGGAAGGGTTATCACATTGGTAGTAAAGGTAGCAGCGTGTTAGACCCTGTCCCTGATAGCACTAGTTCCGTAACCCTAACACATTGAAAATTAAAACTGAAACATAGATGTAGATATTTTGTATTACATAATGGAAGGGTTGTCACCGTGGTAGTAATGGTAGCAGCGTAGTAGACCCTGTCCCTGATAGTACTATGTTAATCTTGGGCAATTAGACAGATACAAGCAATACTTTTTTTTAAAACGTTGCTTATGTTGAAAATCGACTGCAAGAAAAAATGCTGTGCTGTTCTGCGGAAGGTGTCGCAGTCAGGTTTAACTACGATAGCAGGGAATTTAAATCATTAGACAAACTGTTTCTCCTATTTTTTCTCCTTGCGTATAATTTTAAAGGGGAATTGTATACACAACAACGTGCTGTTTCAAGTTCTTCCGGCTTTGAAAGAAAAGTGGAATGTTATATTAATGGTTTATCGACTTACAATTAGAATACTACTATGGAATGTGAATCGTCCGAAACTTTCTAATCCGATCCATTCGTATATTATAATTATGTGGAGTAGTGTCACTGGAGCTAATATCGTCACGGATCCAGCAGCTGGTGTGCTCTCTCTCATACTCCTTGTACCAATGATACCAACCGATCTACCCATTCATTTTAAGAGACATCAATTCCCAATCAAGATTTTGTTACCAATAGTAGTAATCAAGGCTCAAGGTTAAAGGGCGGGGAGGAAGCGGAGACAGAGCGGGGGGAGGGTGAGGAATAAATGAACATGCAGAGGGGAACGAGGAACTGAACAGATAGAGGGTGGAGTGTGTGTGTGTGTGTGTGTGTGTGTGTGTGTGAGAGAGAGAGAGAGAGAGAGAGAGAGAGAGAGAGGAGGAGATAGACAGAGACAGGAGGGAGGAGAACGAGGTGGACAGGTATAGGGAGGAGAAGGAAATTAGTACATATATCCAGTTATAATACATATTTGGTAATTGCGAAGCATTGCCGGGTTCGCTAGTGTATATACAGCATGTGATCGAAAGTATCCGGAGACCTGGCTGAAAATGACTTGCAAGTTCGTGACGCGCCATCGGTAATGCTGGAATTCACTATGGTGTTGGCCCACCCTTAGCCTTGATGACAGCTTCCACACTCGCAGGCGTACGTTCAATCAGGTACTGGAAGGTTTCTTGGGGAATGGCAGCCCATTCTTCACTGAGTGCTGCACTGAGGATAGATATCGATGTCGGTCGGTGAGGCCTGGCACCAAGTTGGCGTTCCAAAATATCCCAAAGGTGTTGTATAGGATTCAGGTTAGAACTATGTGCGGGCCATTCCATTACAGGGATGTTATTGTCGTGTAACCACTCCGCCACTGGCCGTGCATTATGAACAGGTGAACGATCTTGTTGAAAGATGCAATCGCCATCCCCGAATTGCTCTTCAACAGTGGGAAGCAAGAAGGTGTTTAAAACATCAATGTAGGCCTGTGTTGTGATAGTGCCACGCAAAACAACGTGTGCATGCACACACTGGCAGGTGACGTTCACCGGGCATTCGCCATACTAACGCCCTGCCATCTGATCGCCATATTGTGTACCGGGATTCGTCACTTCATACATTGTTTCCCAGTGTTCAATCGTCCAATGTTTACGCTTCTACACCAAGCGAGGCGCCGTTTGGCATTTACCTTCATGAAGTGTGGCTAATGAGCAGCCGCTCGACCATGAAATCCAAGTTTTCTCACCTCACGCCTAATTGTCATAGTACATGCAGTGGACCCAGATGCAGTCTGGAATTCCTATGTGATGGTCTGGATAGATGTCTGCCTATTACACATTACGACCCTCTTCAACTGTCGGGGGTCTCTGTCAATCAACAGATGAGGTCGGCCTGTACGCCTTTGTGCTGTACGTGTCCCTTCACGTTTCCACTTCACTATCACATCGGAGGCAGACCTAGGGATGTCTAGGAGTGTGGAAATCTCGCGTGCAGACGTATGACACAAGTGATACCCAATCACGTGACCACGTTCGAAGTCCGCGGGTTTCGCTGGGCGCCCCGTTGTGCTCTCTCACAATGTCTAATGGCTACTGAGGTGGGTGATACGGAGTACCTGGCAGTAGGTGGCAGCACAATGCACCTAATATGAAAAACGTATGTTTTTGGGGGCGTCAGGATACTTTTGATGACATATTGTGCATAAATACGATAAATGCAAGGGCAGTCCACTACGTTTTGTTATCTCAGATAGTTGGCCTGTAAAGTTATTTTCTATTTGCCGAAAAAAGAAACATGTAGGGAAACAGTCGCATCGGCTATTGGCCCCCGTGCCCAAACCAGCTTCGCTTGCTTCTCCTGCTACGCTACATTCTTTACAGGTCTTCTACACTATGTCACGTTCAGCACCTCGGCTCTTTTCTCAGTTCTGCCATTAAAATTTCAATAACCAACATCTCTATCATTTCTCGCGTCTTAAGCACCTTAAAATAGGGCTGTAGTACCATACAGGAGCTGTCACTAAATCAGTGTCCAGTCGACAGTGTTCTGAGCCGAAAAAAGATGTGTCGATCGTTATATAGGAAACAGAAAGAGGAATGAGGAAAATCAAATGAAAAATTATTCTAATTCATGCAAGTCGCATCGTCACTGCACATGCCGTAGGTGTTGTATCGCAGGAATTCGTGACCACGACAATTCTACACACGGCTCTTGGGGCTTTCCTGTGTCGAAGGTGAGGCTGTAGCATTTGATGCAGCTGCGGACACCTTGACCTCCTGTTCTGGGAGATACCATGTGGACTGTACCCGGATCGTTCTTCTTCAGTATAATCTCTGGCCTATTGTGTGTGCTTCCAACAAAGAATTGTCGTGACTAGCAGGTGGCGAATATGCGTTCAATGTCAGCAGACGGGAGGTCGTGAATCTAGTGGTCGGTAGCATTTAAAAATTTTAATTTATGTTGCATTGCAACCAGGCGCATTATAATTATTTTATGTTTTAATTCACTTCCTGGCATGTTTCGTTTCTCTTAATGAGTTGTTTGCAAACTGATTGGAAGTCAAACGAAAGTACCAGCTCTTTAAATAATAAACATATTGTTGATCATAAATTATGCCAAATACTCTGTCGGTGGGTTGGGATGTGAAGGGAGGGGACAGCAGCGGGAGAATTACTCTCGTACTGATCACGACTATCATTTTCATTAACATCTCATTAGGCGTTTCGGGATACCCCCAGTATCAAAAGAGTGCTCCAAATACCGAACGTAAGACGAAAAATGATATTTAGAAATACAGATTTCAACAACGCAACCTGTACAAACCATATTCAATGTTATGTCACCTCTTACTACATTCTGGTAGGCCATCAGTGCCCAAACTGACAGAAGCAGTACAACATAGCACAAAGTAAAGAATTTTGCCAGACAGTGTCGGTCAGAGGGGATGTGTACGTAATCCTAATTCAGGAAGTGTGAATTCGAATGGAGGTTTCAGTTGGTGGGGAGGAAGTTCGCATCGAAATCAGCGACGGTATCACACAGAAATTTCCTACATTTGATCTATTTTTTGTGAGCATTTCAAGGTACGTTACCCACTTAATGGGCTTGAGCAAAGAAAAATAAGATAAATAATTAGCTATTTAGAAGGTAGTGCGTTGCAGTGGGTATAATTAACTGTGAGGAGATTGCAGTCGTATGAATAGTTTGAGATGGAGTCCCAAGCAAATTTTTGGTCATCAGGAAGCCAGAACCGTTTACGGCTACAGCTGTTAAGACCTGGAGTTTATAACGAATCATGCGGTGGACATAGGAATTTCGCAGAGTGGCATAAATCAAGGCAAATATCTAGATGAAAGAGCCGATAAATCACATTTGATAATTAGCTAGCTGCCAAGGGCAGCTAAAATGTGTACAAGAGACGATAGAGTCATTTCTCTACCTGATTTCCATTATTGTCAATAACACATAATCCAGCTCTAAATTTTAAGAAGAAATTTAGAGTTGATAGGTATGAAAAACCAGAGGATCAAAATAGAAAAATCGGGAGAGGAGATGGCTATGACGGACGTAGATATTCTTGGCAAAATCCAAGAGCTGTGTGGAAATGTGAAGGGAAACGGAAGTGGTAGGCGCAGTAACTCAGGATCAAATTATTGTATCTTAATCAAGCAAATCGCGCGGAATCCAGTGAGAGGAGAGAAACAGTGTAGCAATCGGCATTTATACATCATAAAGGCGATTTTTTTAGGGAGACTTTGTTAAAAGAGGAAGAGAGTATGAAGGTTTAGTTTCGGCCTTTGGTGAAGATCAGGTGGGTGTGAGAACAGTAAATTTGTTAACTGATTTAGGTCTAAGTAGGAGTAGAGGAAAGTTAAAACAGAAAGATGGAGAAAGTGGCGTGAGTGAGATTTTCCATAGGTGGTATGGAATTCCTACATCCTAAATACGTGATAACAGACCTAAGTCTACAAACTTTTGTTGGGAGTAGACCGGTTGAAAAGACACCAAATTAACACATTATTTAGGATTCAGGATATAAGTCTAACGTGTGAGGGAAGATGTAGAAGATTAAATATCAAAGTTGGATGCTATGGGCGTTCAACATTGAAGTCACCAGCGAAATTTAAAGGTGAACCAGCACTGGGACAAACCACGGGCTTATATAGTATCCATGGTGTGAGAAAGTGGTTAATCACTGCAGTGCAAGGAGTAGAAATACTAGACAAGGGAGAACATATTAATGAATTGAATGTGGCTGAAATGAGGACACAAAGGAAGGTGGTAGAGTTAGCTGAACCAAAGTTGATTGGCAAAAGGTGTAAACGCGCAAGTGATGAAATCTTAGACCAGATATAGACAAACAGCTCTTCGCGAGCGTGAACTCTACGGCTGCGTCCCTGAAAGTTGCAATCGGACGCAGCTAGAGCAAAGCTGTCGGCATGTCACAGTTTGCTAAAAACACTAGTTATGCTATATTTCATTTACGTCCTGCATTAGAAATACCATGGCATCAATGCAATAGTACACTAAAAGAGTAAGTGCAGAAGCCACACCATTCAGTGCTGAATAGAAATGGCTTTACTTTTGGTACAGTTGAAGGCCATGTGCATACTACACCACAAAAACGATATGATGTAATTGTCTTCTGAGGAACGAGAGTGAATGCTGGCTGAACTTGAGGTGACCATTACGAAAAAAAAACTGAGTTGTTGGTAAATAGAGCACTGACAAAATCTTTTACAATGGACGTCACTAATTATTTGAATTCATTAAGTCTTTTAATGCAATGGGACAATCAATTGGAAGCAGATATGCTGGAAAAAATTCATGCTATTGAAGAAAATGTAATCATGTGGAAAAATCAGCTTCTCTTTCATAACATGGTATATTTCTCGGAACTCAGGGCAGTCATTTGTGGACAACAAATAACTACGTTTCAATAAATTAAACATTTAATCGGGAGTTCTCAAAGAGATTCCAAGATTTTGCGTTTTGAATACTGATTTCGATATATTTGTGGCACCATTTTCGGTTTTGACTGCTGATGTAACTTGTCATTAGTTCCAACATGAGCTGACAGACGTACAATGTAGTACTTGGCTCAACGACCTCCTTGTCCAATCCAAAAATTTTCAAGACCCTTACAAAATTTTACACCAAGAACAATATCCTCGAATGCACAGATAAGCCGCTAAAGTTAATTCAGTGTTTGCTTCAACGTATAACGGACAGTCAAATGAAAACGAGACAGGTGGAAAAAAGTAGATAATCGGTTTATTATTTCAAAAGTAATCGACGTAACTGTTTATACATTCATCCCACTGCGAGACAAGGCTGTCAGGGCCTTCATGCAAAAATATTTCAGGTTGCTTAAGAAACCATGACTGAACCCCGGCGCACACCTCTTCATCCGAAGCAATTCGACAGCCAAGAACGTCTTCAAGAGACTCACCCAAAAATGTTGACGGGCGGCATCGGTCTGTTCCAGGATATTGACGCCCCACGTGTCACTAAGATTATTTCGAGTACGCTGCAGAAGTTTCACTGGTAAGCCCTTACACATCTTCCATACAGTCTCGATCATTTACATATTTTTAGAGCCCAAAGAAAGAGGTTCTTGGATGTCGATTTGTCTCGGGCCAAGAGATGCGCACCTGGACACAATCATGGTTCTGAAGGCAACTGAAAATATTTTTCCATGAGGGCATTGACAGTCATGTCTCACAGTAGGACAAATTAATTGACAATTATGGCGATTACATTTGAAATAATATTCAGTTTACTTACTTTTTTTCGTATATCTCATTCTCATTTGACTGCCCCTTAGACGTATGCGAAAAGTTTATTTCTGTTATGAGACTGAGAAAGTCCCGCCAACATTTGGGTTGAACAGATGTTAATCTGCTTAATTCCACGTGTTTGACTGAATCGCTGCAGATATATTACCAATCCTAAAATCTAAGCATTTATAAATTTATAAACATCACAACTTAATGTTAAGTGCCTGCCTGTAAAGCTTCTTGTAGTTCTGCTCACTGTATTAGTACTATCTAATGTACTAATTGAATTAAGTAGTTGAATTACTGGTTTTATAGAAAAATAAAAAAAGTTGAAAATAAATCATAGTGCTAACATTCTGATTATGCTGCAAATATTAGCCTCATGGAAGCAGTCACACTTTGTTGCAAACATGTCTTCCTGAGTTTCTCGCACGTGCAGTCTTCAGCGTATGGCTGTCTCACTTAGACGTCTGCTCGGAATAGCCCAGTGGTGGGGGACGCCGGAGTGTTGACCAGACCCGGCTGCCCTCCACTTGGCCAGGCCTGTCTTAGACAAACGAAGGGAACACAGGCAGAAGAATGACATATTATTTTAAACGAGATCCCAGCATGATCAAACACCTGGTGTATTGACTGAAGATGTTATAGAAAAGGGGATAAAACTTACGACCTTTACTCAAAGGAAGGGCGAATAATAGGGCAATTAATGTAATATTTGACTTACATAGTACTTTGGCCTAGTTCAGGAAGAAATTTGGAATACCACTGGTCTGTGTCATCAAGTAAATGAGTTACATGATAACAAGTGTGAATGAATGAAATAGTAGTAATGTTACCAAAAGAGGTATTCACTATTTTTAGCATTAATGACATGTTTTGACAAAAAACTGTCCAAGTTGCAATATAATTTTTTTAAAAATTTAAACAATTAAAAACTAAAACAAAAATAAATAATTTATTACGATCATGACTGCTTTTTATTAAAGTAGTAAGTATGATTGCTCTGGGTCCACAATGATGTCAAATATTATTAATGATTTGCATTGTAGTCAATCGATCACGGTGTTAGCAAACAAGGGTGAAGATTTTATTAGCTTCAGAAAGGCCATTTAAGCGAGAAGCTGAGTTATATGTTGCTCGACAGAAACTGAAGATCAGTACAAAAGAACAGAGCAAGAGGTGTTCCTCTGTTATACATCAAACGGCAGGATTAAAAGTGCAAAAAGAGAAGAAATGGAGTCACAGCGCCAGAGATTGCGCCAAAGATTATTATTCCTCCGCCTCCACTGGGGCAGTAGTAATTCAGAGGATGTCGAGGGCAGTAGCAGTTCAGAGGATGTCGAGTGCAGTTGTTGTTCTGTTGGGCGAGAGAGTAGATGCTGTTCGGTTGGTGTAATGTATTAATGGAAGATGTTGCAATGATCACAGTGTATTTTTCGTCAATATATATTGAGGTAAAAAAAAGTATTACAGATTTCTTTAATGACAGTGCCTCTTGGTCACAGGTTCAGTCAACAAAGCATCTGGCTCGTGTTCATGTATTAGACTTGTAATTCTGGTTTCTATGTGCAATTATAGTATTTCTGGTTTTTCAATTAGTTCATTGTAAATGGTGTTTAAAATCTCTTGTCTTATTGAGGAAGAACCGAGCCAGATACATGTACGTTGAGTCACACTACCACACACAGAACAGTTACACTTGTGCTTTGTTGTTTCGTAGCTTTTATAGTTGCAGGGGACTTAATTAATCAATTGGATTGCTAATGGAAATTTCTTGTCATTCTTTATTTTTATTTTATGCAGCTGGATTGCGTGCTACTACTACTCAGGGCCAACCGGTTACGAGACTTCGTAACCGGACATACAGCTACTAAAATTATTGCATTTATCCTTTCTTTTTAATTAAGCCCCCATGCAAAGTAAGTGGGAGAGAATTTTAGAAGAGAGTTGCTATAAGGGGAAATATAAGGTTGATATTGTTGCTTATTAGGTATGCGTAAGGATAAGATTTACTCATCATCAACAGTGTTCTGCCCAGAGGCAGCTTTTCACATGGCAACTCTTCATGCTTTCCTGCACTCTGCCATCCTCTTCAAGTCAACGTAATATCGCTTTCTTTTATGTCGTCTATTATTTTGTGTCTCGTTATTCCTCTCAGTCTCTTTTCACAAACTGGTCCTTGCAAAGCATCTGTTAGTGAACATCCGGTCTCAACGAATGTCCTATCGAGTTCTTCTTCTTTTGTCTTATAACCTGCAGCAGGCAGTGTGTTGATTCCACTAATGTGCCGCCTTTTTTTTCCACGATAGTCTTCCTTCTTTTACTTTCAAAAATTGTCTTATTAGCCAATCTGTACATCATTCCACACTTTCCCTCTCTCCACACATTTCTCTTTCATCTATCTTTCCAATCCTCCTTCAGTTTGTCTTCTTAATTCATTATTCAGTTTCCTGTACCTTTTTTGCCTTCTTTATTTTCCAAATTTTCCCACTTTCTCCATTATTCCATCTTTTTCAACATGTTTTTCGTTATTCATTCTTTCCGGATGCTTCTGGACACTCTAAATCCAAATACATTTTTGGCGGAGTCCATGAGTTCTTCTATCATTTTTATCCATTTATCATTTCCACGTTCTTCAACTCTACGGATTTCCCATTTTTCCACAAGCCTGTCTTCCACCTCTGATGCCGTACCTTCCTCCTTGGATGTCTTCAAGTTTAATCTTTCTTTTCTTGTACCTCTCCACACTTTCTTCGACTTCACTTATATTTCTCCCATTATGAGGTTGTGGTCTGAATTTGTGTCTGCTCCTGGGTAATTTTTGAAATTCTAAACCTTTTCTGTATAGGGATGTAGTCCAACTGATACCTTTCTCTATTCAAATCTGAGATCAATGCATTGGTTTTCCAATGATATATTACCGACCGATAGTGAATTTTCTTTGCAAAACCTAATTAGTCGGTCATTTCTCTCATTTCATATCCCTAGCTCAAATTTTCCTACTGTATCTTCGTCTCTTCCTTCACTCACCACTGAATTCCAGTCACTTGTAATGACAACCATGGTTTTTTTTTTATCTTTTGCTTGATAAGTTCTTGAATCTTCTCATAATATTCGTCCACCACCTCATGTCTATGATGGATGGTTGGCACGTATACCTGTATTAATATCACTTCTTTCGAACTACCCTACAGTTATATCATCATCTATCTTCCATCAATATATTGCACCTTCACTACTTTATTTTTCATTTACTGTCCTGTCCGATTTCCTACTCCGTTTTCACAATTATTGGTTTTCGTTGAGTAGAAAAGCTTATAATCTCCATTTTGCGAATCTAATCTGTTCCTTTTCATCTCCTTTTTCGCATTTTCTACAGCAGTGGGCGGACATTCAATGTTAAAATCCTTATTTCTCTTTGCATTACTCTGCCGTTCTTCCTTTCACGTATGTTCCATTCAACGTGTTCTCCTCCCGGCAATCTGAGCGAGAGGATGCATTTGCTCCGGATTCTTTCATATGGAGAGACATGCCATTTACTGCTTGCAAAACTAATGTAGCCGTATCCCGTTATTATCAGCACAAGCAGTAGGTTGCCCAACCTAGAATCAGCCTGTCGTTATGGGTCAGATGCTGTCAATAGACGATCCTCCGGAGTACAGGTACAGGCTCTACTTCTATGTGTACTCTTCATGCACCTAAAGAGAAGAAAGGTGCTTCTTTCGCCTGCTTCACAGTTCCCAAGGGCTGTTTCTCTGCTGTCACTGCCGTTGACGTCTTCACCGTTACCCTGGAAAAAGGCTCATACATGGTGCTATCAACCGGATCTGTTGCGTCAAGGTTTTTTAACGAGGTGCTACCCCTCCGACCCCTGCTTCCCCATTACTTGCGAGAAGGGCTCCTGGGCTTGTCACCGGCTTAGCAGTGTTTATTTAGTAGGGAAAAATAAATGAGACCTTTGCAATTGTATCTGGTGGAAGAAAGAATTACGAGAAAATTAAACAATTAATTATAGATGACTGATAACTTCTTAACTGAGGAAACGGAATATAAAATGAGGTAACGAAAGAAAGGGGTAATAATTTAATTTGTAGGCAACACAGCTCACTGTAACGAGAGGAGAGACCATGAAAGCAATTAAGGAAACAGATAAAGTAATTTTAAAATTATTTAAAGGTGAGTATGTGGGTCATGAGGGAAGATCAGTGGCAAAAAAGGACATCGTTGATATTTAAGAAAGGTAATGTATAAGGTACAATGAGAAAAAATGGTCAATTAATCACGAGATTGGATGAAGTATGTATAAATATTACAGTTTTATAAGAAGTGGATATGGGCGACAAAAGTCTTTATCCTCTCGGGAGCCATGTTTTGACTACATCAGGCAGAAAGTGTGTGTGTGTGTGTGTGTGTGTGTGTGTGTGTGTGTGTGTGTGTGTGTGTGTGTGTGTATAAGGACGAGCGAAAGTGATACAGAGTGTATTTCTTGAGGTAATACTCACCTCTGTGCCTCTATGGCACAGTATATTTTGCGAGCATTGAAATTGAGGACTCTTGTTGCCTTTGATACAGTGACTTGAGACACGTCATTAGACAGCACAAGTGCGGATTTATTAAGTGAGAGAATGTACAGAGAATTAAATTTCAGTGCTTTGTTTAGCGGATAATTTTGAAGAATTTAAATGAAAAAACGTTGATTCACCAAAAAGTACTTTACATCGACATATCAATGTTCAAATAGAAAGTAATGGTATTAATTAAACCAGTAATTAACACAAAAGCAAATTCCAGACAGTTAAAATGTACTTAAACGAAATAAATCTAATTTCACATCTATTGAGTGATGAAGAGGGACACGTTTGGTAACTTGTTTCCGGGGGAAGGGAATGTCAGCTCATACTTTGATCTGAAATCTGTAGTGGCTCCATTTCTTTTTCACTTTTCTGGTAATTTATTCTTGACCATCTTATTAGTAAAAGAAGGGGAACGAGTACAAGTGTATGATCGGACGCAAAATAAGATTCTAAAGTATTTTTTGCGTTTTTAATACGTAACAAGCCCGGGTTGTGAGATCTTTGTACAAGACGAAATATTCGAGGTCTGTGAACGTTGAGACTAAACAGAATGCAGAAAAGGGTTACAATATTTGTCGACAGAGCGCACTTACCAACGCATGGGCAATAAACGCCACACGTGGACTCTTTGAAAGAACTGCACGGAGTAATGAAATACTGTAAGAACGTAGTGTGATTGTGTTTTAGACCGGCGTACAATTAACTTTAAAAACAGAATTTTCAGAAAAATAAAACAATGGTCTATGGTGGGCTGCTTATGAATATTATTGTTTTAAAACAGGAATCAACGATGCAGCTTATATAATTTTGAAAGACAATTTTTCTTTGATTTCTTCAGCATTTTTGACTAATTGTTGATCCGCATCTTATTAGATACTGGAAGCAATTGAAATCGAGTGTGATACAGTTTCCAAGTGAAAATTCCGTGGAGTTGGTCTTCTGCCTTTAACAAATATTTTCCTACTGGGTTTGAATATACAAGAAAATTCTCTTATGACATTATATCCACGGTTGGAAGTAGTTATTTTCAATACTGAAGGCAAATAAGACTCCATTTGGGTGCAGAATTTCTTGTTTCCGAATTTCTTGTTTCAGTTTTGAAAATAATCGCTGAAATAAAATTTCTCCCAGAATGAAAAAGATCGCGCCAGAGAAGAGATGTCAACTATCAATTTAATAGTTCCCATTTATCTTACGGTAAATTGACAATAAATCTACATTTCTATGAAAATACCGAGCGAGGTGGCGCAGTGGCTAGCACACTGGACTCGCATTCGGGAGGACGACGGTTCAATCCCGCGTTCGGCCATCCTGATTTCCCTAAATCGCTCCAGGCAAATACCGGGATGGTTCCTTTGAAAGGGCACGGCCGACTTTCTTCTCCGTCCTTCCCTAATCCGATGAGACAGATGACCTCGCTGTCCGGTCTCCTCACCCCAAACAACCCAACCCAAACCTGTATGAAAATGTAGGGGATTTGTAACGGATTTAAAATTTACTTATGACAGGAAGAGGACAACGGTCTTGCGCAGTGGTAACACCGGTTCCCGTCAGATCCGGGCGGGGCTAGCGGATGGGTGACCATCTGGTCTGCCGAGCTCTGTTGGGAAGCGGGGTGCACTCAGTCGTTGTGAGGCTAACTGAGGAGCTACCTGATTGAGAAGTAGTGGCTCCGGTCTCGGAGAGCGGTGTTCTGACGACAAGCCCCTCCATATCCGCATCCGGTGGCGCCTGTGGACTGAGGATGACACGCCGGACGGTCGGTATCGTTGGGACCTCATGGCCTGTTCGGGAGGCGTTTAGTTTAGTTAAAAAAAAAAGCGTTCAAACGTGTGTGAAATCTTATGGGACTTAACTGCTAAGGTCATCAGTCTCTAAGCTTACACACTACTTAACCTAAATTATCCTAATGACAAACACACGCACCCATGCCCGAGGGAGAACTCGAATCTCTGCCGGATCAGCCGCACAGTCCATGACTGCATTAGTTTAGTTCCATGACAGGAAGATAACATAAATTTTATGACTGACTTGTCCCTTACATGCATTGTACTTTCAAAATAAATCTGAATTCTATAAAGATTCACATTTTTTACAGCCTACACGACCTAACGCCGGATTAGCTTCCTAAAATTTGATGTGTTTGTTTGACATAGTTGGTGGTGTGCTGTTTTTAGTTTCTACTTGGTCAATGAGTAGAAGTATGGAGTGGGATTCATTTGAAAACGCCTATTATGTAGACCCAAATTTCGTGTGGTTACCGATTTCGAGGCTGTGGAAATTACATCCTCAGAATATGAGCAAGACGCCCATCTTGCAGGTAGTCCACGGTCACGAGAAGCAGATGCGTTACCTGGAATCCAGTGGGCGGTCAGGTGAAAGGGAGGACGCCGCACCGGACGTCACAGTATTTCGCCGAATAATGCACGTCTTCCCGGTGCAATTGGCCACTGCGGGCGACGTTCCCGCCCACGGTCGGCTTTACCACGCATGGAGCAGTGCGCTCATTCACTGCTGTGAATGTTGTTCCGATAATACAGGTGGAGTGACAATAGTACTTCAAGTATTGAGAAAACAGGTCACTGATGAGCCAAAGCGTCATGACCATCTGCTTAAGAACGTGTTGGTCCACATTTCGAACGCAGTAAAGCAGCAGTTCTGCGTAGCATGGATTCGACAAGGCTTTGGGTAGATCTCCCGAGGTATGGGACACCGCATATCTACGCAAAAGTCGCCCAGTTTCCGTAAATTACGACCTTGTGATTTGTGCGCGGAGGTGGCGTCCGATAGCCTCCAATTAGTGATCCATCGGGTTCAGATCAGGCGAACTTGGTGGCCAAGGCGTGGACGTGAGTTCACTGTCAAGCTCTTCAAACGCTGTAGCACGATTCTGTCCTTACGACTTGTGGAAGGTGACAGCGCCCTCGGGGAAGATATGAAGCACGAAGGGATGCAGGTGGTCCTAAATAATATTCATATAGTCCACATCTGTCACGGTCTCATCGATTACTGCTACAGATCCCACTGAAGTCCAAGTGACTGTCCATCATAGCAAAATATTGCCGCTATCGGCCTGCGTCTATGGCGCTTGGTGCTTGTTTCACGCAGCCAGTTTCCTGGACCACGGTGTATCCGGACACGACGATCGAACTATAGCAACAAGAAACGAGAAATGTAATTTCTGTGACCGGCCGATATGTTTCCATTGACCCACGTTCAATCTCGATGATCCCACGCCCCCACTGCAATCATAATTGACGATGCCGTTCCGCGGTGGTCTAACGGTTCTGGCGCTGCTGTCCGGAACCGCGGGACTGCTACGGTCGCAGGTTCGAATCCTGTCTCGGGCATGGGTGTGTGTGATGTCCTTAGGTTAGTTAGGTTTAAGTAGTTCTAAGTTCTAGGGGACTTATGACCTGAGATGTTGAGTCCCATAGTGCTCAGAGCCATTTGCACCATTTTGATTTGACGATGCCGTTGGATCAACATGGGAATACGTAGGTCTCGTCTGATGAGGAACCTCATGTTTAACAACGTGTTCTGAACCATATGCTCCAGAACATTTTTGCCTACACCAATATTGTATCTGTTTCTAGATTGGCCATACATCGGCGCCTGTCCTGTTTTAAAGAGCAGACGATCCTCCAACCTACACGCTGAGGCGTGGACGTCCGACGCCTTGAGTCTACTCGTGATTTTACTGTCCTTCAACCATTTTCCATAGCTGCTCAAAACAATAGCACGTGAAAGTCCGGCCAGCTACGCCGTTTCCGAGATACTCGCTGTCGAGCACCAGACCACAAAAATCTGCTCTTTTTGAAAGCCACTTACGTCAGTGAATTTCCTCATTTGCGTCCCGGATTGTCGCTAGAATAAATCTCCTTTCCTTCCTGCTCCACTTATTTATTTACTTTTACGCGTCAAGTGCCCATCACGTCACCAAACACCACTGAATCTTTCGGTGGCTCATCACTGATGGCGTGAGGATAGTATTTGTTTCTTATGTTACGCGTGCATAATTTATTAGATTTGCGGCTGTGAAATGTTATACTACTAAGTACAAGGGACAAAGTATTACTCACCTGTAGGTGAATTCTTGCTAACACTATGTGGCACCTTGATAAGAAGTTCAGTTTGGCGCGGATCTTCACGTATACCATATTCAGTTGAAGCCCAAACTAGGAGGATGTCTATGGTTATGTTTCAACCGCTGTTAAAAATAGTCCCAGATTTTCAATAGCATTAAGATCAGATTATATAGCGGACCAGTCGAGTGTTAGTGAAACCAGAACTGTATCTGTACACCCCTGCTGTCGTCATATTGGCCGGCCGGAGTAGCCGAGCGGTTCTAGGCGCTAAAGTCTGGAACCGCGCGACCGCTACGGTTGCAGGTTCGAATCCAGCCTCGGGCATGGATGTGTGTGATGTCCTTAGGTTAGTTAGGTTTAAGTAGTTCTAAGTTCTAGGGTGCTGACGACCTCAGACGTTAAGTCCCATTGTGCTCAGAGCCATTTGAACCATTTTTTTGTCGTCATATTGGAAAACGGGAATACCCACGACCTACTCATCATGTAATGTAGAAGACATGGTAACATTTGATTATCGAGAATGTTGTAATAAACATCCTGGTCTAGCTGAATGAGTGGGGTCAAGTCACAGAACCACTTCTGGTTAGAAGTGTAGCCTTCACGCCGACGCCTTATACGCCTCTCTGAACTCGACGCCTTGCATCGTTTGTAAAGATGAAAAGTAGCGTCCAGTCGACTACTGTCTAATTAATTTGTTGTTTTGGCCAACTGAAGATCTTCAGGTTTGTGTGCCGCCTAGAGCAATGGCCGTTTTCGAGGCAACTGACTCCATACGTCGACTGCACGCAGTCCCCTTCGCATGGAGTCGCATTCACTGACAGTACAAGCAGCTGTCGCTTCTGAAACAAGTTGTCATTGATAAGACATAACACCAGCCCTGGTCAATGCACTGTCCTTACACCGTCTTGCATGTCTGTGAGAGGTACACCGTTCTTTGTAGACAAAGTGGGAAGGCGGCGTTCTCACACTAACGAAATCGGACGACTTCATTCACAGCAATGTAATCAGAATGTCCAAACACGACAGATCCTTTCAGAATCTTTCTGCCATTGTGTTACACCTCCTCATCGCACAGTATTACTGCGCTGTTTCTAAACAACTGACAGACGCATGCACACCACTTCAGTGCCATCCTTACTAGTAGAGTCACACGACTGCCTGATATCAGTTCTACACCATGTACAGATTTCTAAGGCGACCTTTGTTTTCTTCTACGGCAGCGACTAATATTACATACAGTGAGCTTATTAACAGACGTGAATGTTCATAAAAATAATCGCTAACTCAGCTAAACTCATGAAACAAAGTACATAAGCCACAACGCGTTCTTGAAGAAATACTTGCGACACTGAATTCAACTACAGCTCCTTCAGTGTAACTAAGAAAATACAGACTGACTGTATCACGTCTGAGACACAAGAAGATGTACTTACAAGTGAAAAAAGGATCGACGCATTCTTGTCGTTAGACTGTAGTATTACTCATGGCTGTGTAACAGGACCCAGACTCTTTAACGGCATACTACTTTCCCCACAAGGCAAAAACGGCTGTACGCGCTGAATCCGTGGAAATGGTAGTTAGCTGTGACTGCGGACTTTACAGTCGGTGTGAAGAATTCCCATCTTTCTCAACTCTTTATAATCCATGGCACCGTTTACGTCTTTGAGAGAAGTGCTGATGCGTTTTGAAAGAGCAGAACTTGCTACCAAGCTTTTCTGCCCACGTGGGAATTAAGTACGTAATTATTATCGCCACATTTCAACCGTTATGTAAGAATGTCAGTCAAAGTTCATGATTTCTGGGTACTGAATACACGTTCGTTGTCCCTTTAATATTCTCCCTCTCTGGGTAGAATTACGTAAAATTCATTTTGTTTGTCGACCTAAGTTGCTGTTGCGTAGTTGTGTTGTAATATTCAGCCCGGTGGCTGATTTGATGCCGTTACCCGCGCTAGTCTGTCCTCTGCAAGACTCTTCATACCTGCATAGCTTTTGCAGCTAAGATCCATTTGAACCTGCTTACTGTACTATTGTCGACAATATCCTTGTTTTCAGTATCAGACGTGTAGTGACGTGAAGACGTGCGAGCATGAAAAAGTGTGTACCAACTGCTGGAATAAGCACGCTAAAACTAATTATCAGAAGGAATGATGAAGAAAATTCTTTAATACTGGCCGAGATCTTAAATGCACTTAATCGAATAGCCGACCCCGGAATTTCTGTTGGTGTTGTGATTTAACAAAGGTTTGCCCATTTTCCATTCAGTCTCCATACTGCAGATATCTACTTTGCACTGAACTGTTTCCATGTTCTTGCTGGTCTGCCTATTTTTCTTCCTCCGGGGGTATCAACTGTTATACTCGTTTCGGTCATCTTGCACCATTAACCGTTTCAAAATTCCCTACCAAAGTAGTTTTTTTTCAATTGTATCTATAATAGTATTTAAAAATTCAATTTTGCTCTCTTTTCCCTCATATCTTATGTGATCCAGTCCTGATATTCTTTTATTCATTTCGCAGGTTTCCGGCTTTGAGTTGAAATACTTTCCAACCTTGTATGATATTTTACTTTTTTGGTTTCTATTCTTACTTTTATATTCCACGAGGCTTAATTCAACTGTCGGAAAGCGTTTTTGCCTTGCCCAACTTTATTTCTGTGCTCTTTCCACTGACAGATAATATTACCCAAAGATATGTAGAAACTTTACTTTCTCTTATCTTACCAACATCAATTTCCCATATTATTATCTTACTTTCTGTCACTGCAAGATAATCAGTTTTGGTAAGATTTATTGAAGGACATCGTTGCTCAACAGTTATCTGAATTTCCGGAACATATACTCCGCGTCTTCAAAACGTGTTGCAATGATCACTTGGTTGTCCGCAAAAAGTAATGTATACAGCGTTCCTGTTCCATAAGCCTTATAGATACCGTTCTTCAACATGCACTCCCACAACTTTCGTAACGGGAGCATGTCGTAAGCTTTGTGTAGATCCCCGAGGATTGAAAGGATATTCCGATTTCTAGCCATTCTCTTCTCCATTAAATTTCGTAAAGTAAATATTCCTTAAATACAGGAGTGTCAACTTCAAAACCCATGTGATTTTCTGTTCTCTGTCCGCTGTCGTAGAACTCTACCATATACTCCGGCTAATGAAGGCGTCACACAGGCCCCTCTGTCTCCGGTCACCCTTTTCATTTATGGGAATAATACGTGCTTTTTTCCATTCACATTTTGAGAATATGCGTATTAATAAAGAACTGGTTCGTTTATGGCTTCGTAGCCAAGTGTTTAAATGTAAACGTACAAAATTAAAAGTTTGAGTTTCAATCATTAAAGTGTTGGGATGTTTTTCAGTAACTTATAGCTTCTGTCACCTCTGACAATGATTTTTACACAAGGTGTGCAGTAAAACATAATGACAACGTACAGTACGTTTGCCGTGTGGCAATATTGCGAAATTTCAAGAGGGAAATATTACTGGAAACTTATAATTCGGCGCCTGAGGGCTATCGAAGTTTGCATGTGGTGACCTTAAAGTTCCTTGAAATTATGGCTAGTACTCTAACTGGTTATGCACTTGCTATGCATGCACTGAATATTTTCGCAGTTCTTCGTTATCGTAATAACTGAGTAGTTGTGTTTTGGTATCGGTGCAATAACGTTGTTGACAGCATTATAACGTATACTAGTATCCAAACGCCTGATATGTTACTTGTACATTGCAAATTCCATAATGTCAGAGCTGGTGCATGACTTTATGGGGAATGGTTTCCCAACAGAAATACAACTTTTCATTCGACGTGCGAAGCAATTGACAGAAGTCAAAGTAAGAAAAATCAGTTGCAGCTAGATACTGTACTTTCCGCCAGAGTATATCCGAAACAATAACATGCCAATCACAGCAAATCATACGCTGTCTGACAAAAAAAGAAAGCACTCAGAAGAAATGGTCAGATGTCAACGTAGCCTCGAACATGTACACACCGTCGACGAGTACTGATTAGAGTTCCAATTCTATGTGACATACAAACAGGCCTCAAAGAGTGCCTTAGTACTGTTCGTGTTTAGTGTTGTTACTAGGACTGGTTGGGAACATAAGGGGCGTGAACAGCGTCATATGTTGAGTCATCACTGTGAAGGACACGTGGGTATCGTGTATTCGTGCGAGACAGCGTCGTCAGCAGGTGACAGAGTTTGAAAACGGGTCCATTTGTCCGACTGGTTGAATCTCTGGTATTCTACCAATGAACCTAACTATGCTATCAGCTTTATCGAACTATACCTCCAGCTTTATCTACAACTGTTACTATGTAATTGTCCCATTTCGTATCCTTGCAAATTTTTACCCACAGGAGTATTTGTCTGAGTTGGCCAGTTCCCGTTATGACTCGTTGATATTGTAGTTATAAGAGGTTATGTTTTTTGGTTTGGGAAGTGCAGAATTTTACACTTCTGAATATTTTTAAGCAAGTCTTTTTGAAATCTTATCGAGTTCCAATTGAATATTCGTGCAGTTTTTTTTCAGTGGGTACTTCCATATAAATTACTACATCATCTGCGAAAAGTCTGGAATTACTATTAATATTGTCTGCAAGGTCATTAATATACTATATGAACAGCAAAGATTCCAGCACACTTACCTGAGGGACATCTGAAGTTACTTCTACGAGAGCATTCAATTAGTAATGTAACGTGTTCTTTTCCTGAAAGAAGGTTGCTTTTATTCAGGATTCCAGTACACCATATTATTCCCAACTCATCTGACTACAAAATCCTATTTTTCAACATGATCTCCGTTCAATTACTATTGCCTTACGCCACCTTTCTGGGAGGCCTCTATGACTGCATTGTACACTCAACTGGTCAACGTCGGAGATAACGTCTTGCTGCATCAATAAACTTCTCCTTATCCACCTACTGCTTTCCGCGAACTGCATCCGTTATTGGGCAGAATAGATGGAAGTTGGAAGCTGAGAAGGTGGATGAGGAAGAACAGCACAATGAAGTTTTGTGAGCTCTGCTCGGGTATGCAGACTTGGGTGAGGCCTTGCGTTATCATGGAGAAGGAAAAATTTTTTTGCATTATTGTGGCATCAAATATGCTGAAGTTATTTCTTTAGTTTCCTGAGTGTAGTGCTGTAAGGTGGCACAATAAATGAAGGTCAGATTCACACCTTACATGAGAGCTTCATACATCGCAGTGGGAAGGTGTATATGACACCTAACTTAATTTGGCGGTAATGAGCAAATTTGCCTAGCAGTATGTAATGCAAAAAGGGATGACATTCAACCAACAGTAATTAACACACCTTTCCTATAATGCATGTTTGAGCGGAATGTGAAACAAGCAGCGAGAGGCGTTTTAGTTTGGAACTCTGAGGGACAACTCGGAGGCAAGCCCAAGCTACAGGGGGTACCACGGAAACCACTTAAAGGCGTGCCCCAGGCGGAAAGTCAACAACTGACCAGGTGACTCAGACAGGAAGAGTGAGTATAATGGCTCATCTGAGGGAGGACAGGAAAGAAAGCTTCTAGAAAACTGCGTTTCGGAATTCCAAATGGATACGAAACAAGACCAGTGACGCATCTTCAATCACATGTCTAGCGAGTGGTACACACATGAGAGAGTCAATGTACACATTTGGGCATCTGGAACAGGCACAAAACATATGATTGGCGGAAACGCTCTAGGAAGGAGAAAGGAGCCAAAGTATCGACGCAACTTAATGGTAGGGACCTTGTGATTGGTAGAGAGAGTTTCCACAACATAAGAGGAACGCTCCTATTTGTCGCAAAAACCAGTGACGTGAAGAACGAAAGAACCCAGATGGGGAGACAGTTCGCTGGCCGGACTGGTCGTGTGGTTCTAGGCGCCGCAGTCTGGAGCCGAGAGACCGCTACGGTCGCAGATTCAAATCCTGCCTCGGGCATGGATGTGTGTGATGTCCTTAGGTTAGTTAGGTTTAATTAGTTCTAAGCTCTAGGCGACTGATGACCTCAGAAGTTAAGTCGCATAGTGCTCAGAGCCATTTGGGGAGACAGTTCGGCTATGAGTAAGACAAGACGGAAATTTTTGTGGACACTTATCCGAACTGGTGTCAGGAGCAGAACGGAGTGCATAACGCTCTGTATGATTCAGAGGAGTAATTTGTGTGAACACTGCGTTCACGGCGGCTGATATGCAGCTAGAAATTAGCTGTAGCATCGTTTAGCTCCAACGAACTAGGCAATTAGTTAATTGTTCCTGTCAGAACTGAGAGGGCATTATAATATACACGCTGCTCCAACCATGCACATGTATATCGCTACACTCTAAGACTAGGGATGAGTATATGTTCTCTCACATAACGAGAAACATAGGGAAAGTTTCTGCTGGAAAATTCAGCAAAGGTGGAATTAGTTTTACAGGAATTTCAGCGGAAGAGAGCGGCCTAGCAGACGACAGCTCATTATAGCTTAATGTAAATACCACATGCAGAGGCATAAACTAGTTGGTTCACCAGCTTGCATCCACTGTAACTCGAGTGACCTTGGGTAAACTTTTGCTCAATTTGTCACATAACTAACCATCCACCATAGACTTGATTGTCGTCCTGAAAATAGTACCGAACTTTGAACCGGAACCGGACGATTTTCGTAGTACTGACCAACACCATAACGTAAGTGTAGGAACAATTTTGTAAATAAACTTCTAGTTAAACTTGAATATTGTCATGTTTAGGGTAATTTAACCTTCTGAGAGTTCATATTTAATATTGTTGTGTTTAGGATTAGTTCACTTTTTGATGTTGACGAGATGCTTTATCCAGACAACTGTGTTTTTGTCACATTGAAAACTGTGTAAAAGCGTGTATTTTTGTGCTAATATTGCAACATTCAACGTGTCACTTCAACTTACAAATTGTCTTCAATCCTAGAATAAGTAAACCAAAAATATTGCACCTTACAGTACAATGCACTTCAGAATTGATCATTGCACCATGATGGAGGCCATCAAACACAATAACCCCTTCAGAGTTCCAGAAGACCGTCGCCATGACTTAACCGCCTAAGGTTGCGGTTTTGGACTTTTTCTTCGGAGGAGATGTGGTGTGGCTTATTCCATGGATTGTTTCCGGTGCGAAGTGATGAACCTATGTTTCATCGTCTGTGACGACGTCCAGCAAGAAACTATCGCGATCAGCCTTGTCACGGGCAAGAAAATCCGCAGATATGGTCCTTCGTTGCTCTTTATGATCTTGTGGTAGGCGGCGAGGGACCCAGCGGGCACACGCCTTGGAGAGCCCCAACTCATGGAAGAGTATGATTCTTCAGTTTCTCCCGGCGTATTTCTTGCTCGAACAGTCCACAGATGTACTGCCGGTCCATAGTGTCCAACGGGCACAATATTTCGGCAATCAGACATGTCGCCATCGTCAGGTGCGCTGACGAACTGACGCTCAGCAAAGGAAGCGAACGGGCGATTAGGGCGGACGAGGCAATTACACCGACGCCACCACAGACGCCGACACCAACGTCTAACCGACCGCTGACGCGCGGGCGCGGACCGCGGAGAGAACGCCTCGCGAGGGGAGGGGATTAAAAAAATTAAAAAAAAAGAGAATGAATGTGTGTGAGAATGTGTTAACTGTAATATGTATGAGAGTGTAGAATGTATATATCGTGTGAATGTGTGAACGAATGAAAAAAAATAAAGAAAAAATACAAAAATAAAAAAAATTAAAAAAATAAAAATTATTATATTAAAAAAACACATCCCACCATGTCTTTTAAATCTTTTAAAAGCAGAAAAAAACAAGACAACCAAAAAGCTATTGTTTTAATGTCAATTTTTATTATTGAAGGCGTAGCCGCATGGCTTGAACTTCTATTTTCAGACTGGGCAATCCTAGATGCCCCAATATATTCTGCAGCGGCTCAGGAGCTCAGTTTGTCAGCGCACCTGACGATGGCGACATGTCTGATCCCGAAACATTGTGCCCGTTGGACACTATGGACTGGCAGTACACCTGTGGACTGTTCGAGATGGAAGAGTGTGTCAGCACTACCAACAGTGAAGTCTAGCTGAGCAGGGAGGTGTTTAATTGTGATCCGTCGATCACCTCGGTGTGCGACCGGCCAGCATGTGGGAGATGCGAAAGATTCGCGCGACATTGTTCGACGATGACAGGCGTTTCGCCCAACGGCTCATCGTGCTGTCGTTCACTGCCAGGTCTCCGTAGACGTTCCTCAAGCGCCTGTGAATATGTACGGTGCCTTGGTTTTTCACCAAAACAAAACCTCAATGATAGGTTTCTGTTTGGAACAAACTTCCATTCCATACTCCATTCTGAGGGTTAAGTATAGAGCTGCCACCGATTAGAACTTCTGAAATTAGAGGGGCTGAAGCGGGAGTATTGTACGGTGTCCCACAGGAAGTTCTGTATTTCTTCAGACGAAATTTCCCGAGAAATATATACTACCGGCCATTAAAATTGCTACACCAAGAAGAAATGCAGATGATAAACGGGTATTCATTGGACAAATATATTATACTAGAACTGACATATGATTACATTTTCACGCAGTTTGGGTGCATAGATCCTGAGAAATCAGTACCCAGAACAACCACCTCTGGCCGTAATAACGACCTTGATACGCCTGGGCACTGAGTCAAACAGAGCTTGGATGGCGTGTACAGGTACAGCTGCCCATGCAATTTCAACACGATACCACAGTTCATCAAGAGTAGTGACTGGCGTATTGCGACAAGCCTGTTGCTCGGCCACCATTGACCAGACGTTTTCAGTTGGTGAGAGATCTGGTGAATGTGCTGGCCAGGACAGCATTCGAACATTTTCTGCGTCCAGAAAGGCCCGTACAGGGCCTGCAGCATGCGGTCGTGCATTATGCTGCTGAAATGTAGGGTTTCGCAGGGATCGAATGAAGGGTAGAGCCACGGTTCGTAACACATCTGAAATGTAACGTCCACTGTTCAAAGTGCCGTCAATGCGAACAAGAGGTGATCGAGACGTGTAACCAATGTCACACCATACCATCACGCTGGGTGATACGCCAGTATGGCGATGACGAATACACGCTTCCAACGTGCGTTCACCGCGATGTGGATGATGCTGTAAACAGAACCTGGATTCATCCGAAAAATTGAAGTTTTGCCATTCGTGCACCCAGGTTCGTCGTTGAGTACACCATCGCAGGCGCTCCTGTCTGTGATTCAGTGTCAAGGGTAACCGCAGCTACGGTCTCCGAGCTGATATAGTCCATGCTGCTGCAAACGTCGTCGAACTGTTCGTGCAGATGGTTGTTGTCTTGCAAACGTCCCCATCTGTTGACTCAGTGATCGAGACATGGCTGCACCATCCGTTACAGCCATGCGGATAAGATGCCTGTCATCTCGACTGCTAGTGATGCGAGGCCGTTTGGATCCAGCACGATGTTCCGTATTAACCTCTTGAACCCACCGATTCCATATTCTACTAACAGTCATTGGATCTCGACCAACGCGAGCAGCAATGTCGCGATAAGATAAACCGCAATCGCGATAGGCTACAATCCGACCTTTATCAAAGTCGGAAACATGATGGTACGCATTTCTCCTCCTTACACGAGGCATCACAACAACGTTTCACCAGGCAACGCCGGTCAACTGCTGTTTGTGTATGAGAAATCGGTTGGAAACTTTCCTCATGTCAGCACGTAGTAGGTGTCGCCACCGGCGGCAACCTTGTGTGAATGCTCTGAAAAGCTAATCATTTGCATATTACAGCATCTTCTTCCTGTTGGTTAAATTTCCCGTCTGTAGCACGTCATCTTCGTGGTGTAGCAATTTTAATGGCCAGTGGTGTATGTTGCATTACTTATTGAACGATCCTCGTACGTCTGTCGCTTACTTTCCGTCAAGGGTCACAAGCTGCGTCCTCCCTACATCTACATCGTCTTCGTGAATACTCTGCTATTCACAATAAGGTGTCTAGCTGAGGGTTCAACAAACCACCTTCATGCTGTCTCTCTACCGTTCCACGCTCGAACGGCACGCCGGAAAAACGAGCACTTAAATTTTTCTGTGTGAGACCTGATTTCTCTTATTTTATCGTGATGATCATTTCTCCATATGTAGGTGGGTGCCAACAGAATATTTTCGCAAACAGAGAAGAAAACTGGTGATAGAAATTTCATGTGAAGATCCAGTCGCAACGAAAATCGCTTTTGTTTTATTGATTGCCACTGCAGTTCACGTATTATGTCTGTGACACTATCTCCCTACTTCGCGATGATACAAAACGAGTTGCCCTTCGTTTTATTTTTTCGATGTCATCCGTCAGTCCCAGCTGATGCGGATCCCAGAATAGGGCGAACAACCGTAGTGTAAGCAGTCTCTTTGGTAGACCTGTTGCACCTTCTAAGTGTTCTACCAATGAATCGTAGTCTTTGGTTTGCTCTACCCACAGTATTATCTATGTGGTCGTTCCAATTTAAGTTATTTGTAATTGTAATCCTTAAGTATTTAGTTGAATTTACAGCCCTCAGATTTGTGTGGCTTATCGCGTAATCAAAATTTAGCTGCTTTCTTTTAGTACTCATGTGAATAACTTGACACTTTTCTTTATTCAGGGTCAATTGCCACTTTTCGCACCACACAGATATCTTATCTAAATCACTTTGCAAGTCGTTTTGGTCATCTGATGACTTTACAAGACGGTAAATGACAGCATCATCTACGAACAATCTAAGACGGCTACTCAGATTGTCTCCTATGTCGTTAATATAGATCGGGAGCAATAGAGGGTCTGTAACACTTCCTTGGGGAACGCCGGATATTACTTCTGTTTTACTCGGTGTCTTTCCGTCTATTACTTCGAACTGTGACCTTCCTGAGAGGAAATCACGAATCCAGTCGCACAACTGAGGCGATACTTCGTAGCAGGCAGTTTGGTTAGAAGAAATCCTCAGTCCAATCACAAATTTCACTTGATACGCTACACTGTCAAGTCATAACCACAATCAACACCAAATCTGAAATGAGGGTCGTCACTGAAGTGCAACACATAGCACTTAAAACATGTTTATTAGAAACACCAACCTACAGATAGAAAAGAACTGAACTCCTGGGCAGAGAGTCCTGCTACTTACAGAAACATTGAATATTTCAGAATATGGAAAGATTGTTGGTGGGCGAGTTTGAATTAGTGACCCGCAGTATCACAGTCAGCGATAATAACGACTACGATACATTGCGTGCAGCACATCTCGCGGCTGTACGTTCGTACTGTCGGCAAAAAACGTGTGTGTGATACGGAATCAAATGCTACTGGGAAATCAAGAAATATTGCATCTACTGATCGCCTAGGATGTAGTGTGAGAAAAGCGCGAGTTGTCATGGATACGTCATTCTGTTCAAGATACCTCATTACTTCCATATTCATAATATGTTCTAAGATTCTGGAACAAATGGATATCAAGGATATTAGGCACTACTTTTCTGGATCAAATCTGCTTCCCTTCTTGTAGACGAGTGTGAACTGTGTTTTTTCCCAACTACGGGGCGCTGTTTGTAGGAATCTTCGGTGGATTGTGGTTAAAGGAGAGACTAACTCAGTCGCAAATTCGGATAGAATCTGTTGTGTTGGCAGAAGAGCCAACACCGTGTTACTAGAGGAGGCCGAAATGCATGCGTTTTAGCTCACGCAGGCTGGCGTGAGGAGGGAAGAACTATACTGACGTGAGGTCTGAAACATGACAAGGAATTAGAATTCAGAAAGTGGACGTAATTAGTTTGATACTTAACTTTAATCCATTAATGATGAACGTCGCTCTTGAAGGTACATGATTCACAATATCAGTATCAATAGTAACTGAATAGGGCGCCTTGCTAGGTCGTAGGAATTGACGTAGCTGAAGGCTATGCTAAACTGTCGTCTCGGCAAATGAGAGCGTATGTAGATAGTGAACCATCGCTAGCAAAGTCGGCTATACAACTGGGGCGAGTGCTAGAGAGTCTAGACTAGACCTGCCGTGTGGCGGCGCTCGGTCTGCAATCACTGATAGTGGCGACACGCGGGTTAGACGTATACTAACGGACCGCGGCCGATTTAAAGGCTACCACCTAGCAAGTGTGGTGTCTGGCGGTGACACCACAGAATCTATCTGGAATTTCATCGTATCTCGGAGCTTAATTTCAAATGGTTCAAATGGCTCTGAGCGCTATGGGACTTAACATCTAAGGTCATCAGTCCCCTAGAACTTGGAGCTCCTTAAACCTAACTAACCTAAAGACATCACACTCATCCATGTCCGAGGCAGGATTCGAACCTGCGACCGTAGCGGTCGCGCGGCTCCAGACTGAAGCGCCTAGCACCGCTCGGCCACACCGCCCGGCGGAGCTTAATTTGATTTTAGCGATTTCAGTTGTTTCTCAATACCGCTGATACTAATATCTATATCATTTATCTTTGCTGTGGTACAATAGTTACTCTTGAGCAATACTCCTGGATTTGTCTTCGTAACGGAACATTCGAAAACGGAGTTCAGAGTTTCTGCTTTGGCTGTGCTACCAGCAGTTTCAGTTTCTGTCTTGTTCGTGAGTGTCTGGACATTAACTTTGGTGTCACTAACAACCTTTATGAAGAACCAGAATTTCTTTGGGTTTTGTAAGAAATTGTTTGATAAAATTTTGTTGCAGTAGTCGTTGAAGGCTACACGCATTGCCTTTTTGACATCCAAACGCGATTTATTCAGCATCTCTTATGTATAGCCCTATTCTTAGTTTTTCGCCTATTATCCAGCAGTGTCTGTCTACTTTGTAAGTTTCTTTACATGAGTATATACAATGGGTGGTCCCTCCCTTGATGAACTGTTCTAGTAGGAACATATCCATCAATTGCACGGTCAATAATTCTTTCAAACCTGGGCCACAACTTTCTACAGCTTTCCGTCCAGAGATAAAAGCTTAGAGTTCCTTATCAAGATGAAGTACTATTTCCACTTTATCTAGTTTGCTGTAAATATAAATCCTTTTAGTTTTTTCATAGTTTTAGTAATTATTTAATGTTACCGTACTATTTTGTTCGTGTTTACTGAATACCATGTATAAAGATTCTAGTATCTAACAAGATTACGTGCAGCTGCTACTATATGTTAATACACTGGCCATCGATGACACCGATTACTTGTTCTCCACCGACCGACCACAATATGGCAGCCCATATGATTTCACGGTTAAGTCGACACTTTCAGCTGAAGCTGCAGCGTTTCACATTTTGTCACCTACCGTGAGAAGTCTGTAGTTACACGAAATTGACTTCATTACATCACCAACATAACATAAGATATTTTTTGTCCCACTATACTTGCACATGTATTACAGATCTAAACGTCTTAAGTTGAAGAAACGTGTTAACGCTTTCAATAACCGTGGATTCGTCAACTAGACTTCAGTGGTTACTACTTCTGATACCTACTACTGCTCCACTGACTCTAAAATTGATGTCATCGTAATTTTAACTGAACGTTGCACCTCTTCGTAAACTTTCATAAGTAATCTGTTTTACAATACAATTCCCCACTTTTTAGTACTAAATTGTATTTATTATCAAGTTCTATACCACTGTGACTTGTTTTTAATAGCGGAATTTTCCCTCAATGTTTGGGTCCTTAATTGTGAATGTTTCTTAATATGGTTATTTCTTGTCAAGAGCTGTTCTGAGACTGACGCTGCTGCGTATGTTACTATTAGCACTTGCGTCTCGTAACTTACTGTCATGCTTAAAAGCATCCTAACCACCTGGATTGCGTTCCATCCGAATTATTTGCAATCCATATTACGTAACTTTCTTGTAGGTATTCTGATCTCTTTTCGGTCCAATCGTTTCACTATACAAAATGGTTAGTGTTAGAAACCCCTAGAGATAACTGCTCTCAATGGCTATAAGTCCAGATGAAAATTACGGGGAGTATTCAATAAGTAACGCTACACATGTTTTTCTTAAAAAAGTCTGGTTTTATTCAGGATTCCAATACACCATATTAATCCTCAATCTTTTTACTATAAAACTGCTGCGCGGAGTGGCCGCGCGGTTAGAGGCGCCATGTCACGGATTGCGCGGCCCCTCCCGCCGGAGGTTCGAGTGCTCCCTCGGGCATGAGTGTGTGTGTTGTTCTTAGCATAAGTTAGTTTAAGTAGTGTGCACGTCTAGGGACCGATGACCTCAGCAGTTTGGTCCCTTAGGAATTCACACATACAGGGTGCGTCAAAAAAATGTATACGCACTTTGAAGCGTCATAGAAAATTTATTTCCCGTTCTACAATGTTACATTTCTGGAAATGGAAAGCATAAAGTCCAATTGGAAAAATAAATGTACTTTTTAAATGTGATTAATGTTCAAACTGGTGGCCTTCAGCAGCAATACATTTCTGAGTATGAGTCACCACTGATTCCGTACATCGTACCAAAGTGTCCAATGAGATTTCTGCACACACCGCCTGAATCTCATTCCAAAGTGTGTCCAGGTTACGTGGTTTACGTTTGTAAACCTCATCTTTTACTGTGCCCCATAAGAAGAAATCCAGCGGCGTGAGGTCTGGAGAGCGTATAGGTAACTCGATTGGTCCCCTGCGTCCTATCCACTGGCCTGGCACATTGTGGTCCAGGTATGCTCTTACGTCCCTATGATAGTGCGACGGGGCGCCATCTTATTGGAAATAAAACTCATCATTACCGTATAATGCACGAATGACAGGGAATATCGAGTCAGCAAGCATTGATAGGTACGGTTCTCCAGTAACAGTACCTTCAGAGCGGAAAGGCCCAATGAGTCCCCTTGCAGACAAACCACACCACACATTTACACCAGGCAAATTCACAGCCTTTTCAACTGTAATGTGAGGATTATCTTCAGCCCAGTACACACAATCGTGCCTGTTGACAGTTCCATTGAGTTTGAATTGGGCTTCATTCGACTGAATTATACTACCCATAAATCCCGGTTCACGTCTCACCATCTCCTGAACCCATTCACAAAATTCTAACCTTTGATCTGGATCGTCGTTACTTAGCTGTTGCACGAGCCTTGGAATGTACACACGAAACTTGCCTTTCTTCAGAATGCGTAGCACACTACTAGCACTTACTTTACTTTCACATGCCGCTTGCCTTGAAGATTTTTGAGGCGAACGCTGAAACAGTTCCAAGAACGCAGTTGTGGAATCATCACTTGTAGCTGTACGAGGTCGCCCTGATCGACCTTTATGAACATCACACACTGTTCCACGAATTTCGAATTTGTCTTGTAGAGGTGTAATTGTGAACTTTGAAGGTGGTTCTGTACCATACTCACTTCTCAACTGTCTTCGAACCGCAGCTACATTCTCAAACTTCCAGTACCACTTAATTATCTGCTTCCGCTCTTCAAAGCTCAAACGCACGTCCGCCATGTTGCAGTTACTTCCTTGCCACTGCTGCAACCCGTTTGAGAAACATAACATTACTTTCTCACAGATATTTAACCTTGTAGAACAGGAAATAAATTGCCTATCACAGTTCAAAGTGTGTATACATTTTTTGACGCACCCTGTATTAGAAAATTTTCACTACAAAATCCTATGTTTTCAACATAATCTGCGTTCAGTGCTAAGACCTAACGCCATCTTACTGGTAGAGCCTGCATGCCTGCGTGATACAACTCTAATGCTCGACGTCACAACCAAAGTCCTGCTACATAAGTAACCTCCACATCATCCACGTACTATTTCCCTTGGACTGCGTCCATCATTGGGCCAAAGAGATGGAACTAGGAAGGTACGAGTTACGGGCTGTATGTCGGATAAAGAAGAACAGTCCAGTGAGGTTTTGTGAGCTCCTCTCGGGGAGAAGTTCGTTTGCATTTTTGTGGCGACGAACACGCTGAAGTCGTTTCTTCATTTTCCTGAGTGTAGCACACAATACACTTCAGAGTTGTCGTCGCACCATGAGGGAGGACGTCAAACAGAATAATCACTTCAGAGTCTTAAAAGACCTTCGCCATGGCTTTACCGACTGTGGGCGCGGGCTTGAACTTTTTCTTCGGAGGAGATGTGGTGTGCCGCCAATCCATGGATTGCCGTTTTATTTCACGTTCGAAGTGATGAATTAATTTTTCATTGACTTTGACGATGTTCGAAAAAAATTGTCACGATCAACCAACTAACGCGAAAGTAATTCCCCACACATGGTCCTTAGTTGCTGTTTACAGTCTTGTGACAGGCGGCGAGGAATCCCCAAATGCTGGGCGAGTACGTCAGAACTACCAACACAGACGTCCAGTTGAACAGCGAGATGTTTGATTGTAATCCACTGATCACCTGGAATAAGAGTGTCCGCACGTTCCAACACTGCAGGAATCAGGGCTGGTGCGGTTGGTCGGCACGCCCGGTATTGGACTGGTTTGCGTGACCTTGTTGCGATGATGATAGACGCCTCGCCCAACAACTCACCGTGCTTTTATTCACCGGCAGGTATCCGTAGACATTCTGGAAGCACCCATTAAGATCTGCGATGCTCTGGTTTTCCACCAAAAGAAACTCGATGACAGCTCTGTGCTTAGAGCGCATCTCCGTTAAAGACGCCATTTTGAAGGATACATATAGCGCCACCACCTGTTGGAACTTCATGAAACTATAGGGGCTGAACTGAGAATATTGCACGACGTCCCACAACAAATTCCACATCTTTTCAATCGAAACTGGCCGAGAAAAAGTGTTGCATTACGTACAGAACGCCCTTCGTAATTACACGATAACGCAAGGAAACACTTTATTAGTTATGACACAGCCTTCAACACTCGAAAACTCAAACGTATTACAATAAATGCAGTTAAAAAAGAACATTCCAATATGAAATTATCTGAGGAAAATTTTTGTAAGGGGCTTGTTACCCAGGACTCATACCAAGCAATTGTTGTTCCTGTAAATTGACTAGTAACTATCGTAAAAATGCTTGCAGTCAAAAGTAACAAAGTAAATGCATGTTTAAATTTGAAATGATATTCCATAAAGATTGTGATGAACAGAGATTTCAACCATCATCTAATGCGATTCTCAAATAAGCACAATCGAATATTAAGTGTCGATTTTTTAATCAGCAATGAGATGACAAACTAAAATGACAAGACTAAATAGTTTTACCTTATGGGACTTTGAACCCGGAACCTGTTGCCGTCGTGTTCTAGCCACGAATAGACGTTAAATATTGGCTTATTTGAGCAGTAGCGAGGTACCCCTATGTCTCAACTGGGAATAACGACGAAAATTCTGTCCTGACAAGCAATGAAATCCGCACACGTCATTCATAGTTGAGTATACACGAAGAGTCGTTAACTAGCGAATTATTTTAACCAGTAGCGATATACGCGTATGTCTGAAATGGAAATGCCGAGATGAAAAGTTCCGCGTGTGACTGGGAGTCGAAAGTTGCACCGGTAGTTATTATTGCCGAGACACGAAGAGACGTTAAAAATCATAATTATTATTACCTATGGTTTGGCGTGTACATTACACAACTTAAAATGACATGATTGATACTTTTTTTCCGGACGAGGACTCCAACCCTTAGTCAGGTAGGTCTTTCGTGGAGAGCTTGAGGAGTTTGGAACCTTGGGGGAAACCACGGAACGATGGAACTGTGTCGTCCTGAAGGGGTCAAGTCCCACGAAAAGGAAAATTTGATGTTGAATTCCAGTCTACTCGTAATAATTTCAACACCTCAAGTTCAAATACAATAAGTAACAAGCGCCCTGTGATCTTATGTGACAATATCTCGCCACAGAAAGCTTACTGGTGCCAAATTTTCTATTTGTCGTGACTTCCGCCTCTCATGGTCCAAGCCATACCTACACTCTCCCAGTCGGTAGTGAAGAAACATAATGTTTAATGTGCATTTGGAACCAAGGTGCAACCATATGTTGTTCAGCCGGCCTTACCACAGATGATGAGGTTCTTTCTGTGCTTATTAAAATGTACTGGCTGAAGTATGAATCGAAGTCCTTAAGCATACAAATTAGATTCATTTCTACAGGCCACTAAACTAAGCACAGAGCTGGCTCATGATTTTATCGTAACGAAGTATGTTCCACGGTGAACGAGAATTCTGACTGCCTGGAGGTGGATTACAGACTGTTTAAAACATTAATTTCCTTGTTCATTCACACTGACCTCTCTAGCTGCCTCTGCTACCTAATGCGTAGTTTCGACTTGAGTTTATAACGACTAAAATAAAACTGCGTATTGATCACCTGTACAAATTGGGAATACGGCAGGATGCTTGAATTTCTAGAGGAGTTATTGCTTTCCACTTAAGCTCCCGTCGTGCTGTATGTATTAGAAGTCTAATGGAAAACAAGTGAAACGTCTTTGAGTCTGCTGAAATAACTGAGTAGGTGAAACTACTTTTTATCATTTCAACACTGAGCTACAGAATTTTCCCTGACAAAGACAACTCAAGCTTAACCTATACGTTTATTACCCACAATATACAAGCGCAACGCAATCTGACTGCTCTAAAATAACAACATGATTTAAAATAATTAACACAAAAGAATGGCCCTGAACTGGAAGAAATCTTAACAATAACCCACACTTTTTTATAAGTCATTTACCTCACAGAAAATCACCATAACACGAACTACAGCAATTACAGCCAGCAACAACTACAACCAGCTAAATAAAAAGATTCTAACTACTATAGGATCTAACTACCAGAATGCATATGGTTAGCAAAAGAAAGATTTTGTTGAAGAGCAAAAAATGTAATTAGCAGATTTTTACCTTATTCATGTGACATCCAGTTCCAAAAATTATATAGTCGTCAATAATTCCACTACCCAAACACTACCAACTACATCCATCTTCATTTTACAATGCATGTCCTACCAACACTGAGTCTCCATGACTGTCGCATGTCCAAGCAGTCCGCTCGCTAACTGCTAGCTGGTAGTCCGTCCAACCAAGGAGCCTCTTACTGAGGGCGCAGAGCGCTGTCAGCGATATTAATTACAGTCTATAGCGCTGCCAACATACAAACACATAAACAGGATAATTACAAAGCCTCCTGCTACCCGCAAAAAATTTAACGAAGAGTTTTGGGCAGTGGCCAAGACTAAGTTGTTAAAAATTTTTTATATTAACAATATCAAATAGATCACATGCACACAATGGTTATGTAATATGCTGTTTGTCAATAAAGTAAAAATTCTCCTCACAGTCCCTAAAGACAGTTCTAATTCAGCAGAAGAGATGGGTTGGGTTGTTTTGGGGGAAGGAGAGCAGACAGCGAGGGCCATTGGTCTCATCGGATCAGGGAAGGACGGGGAAGGAAGTCGGCCGTGCCCTTTCATAGGAACGATCCCGGCATTTGCCTGGAGCGATTTAGGGAAATCAAGGAAAAGGATGGCCGAATGCGGGACTCAACTGTCGTCCTCCCGGATGCAAGTCCTGTGTGCTAGGCACTGCGCCACCTTACTCGGTAGCAGAAGAGAAGTCTATGGCAGTTTTATGCACAAAGGCTGAGCAGTGAAAGGAAATGCACACGTAAGTAGTGGACAACCATGCAGTCTTGATGAAGTAGTGTTGTCCTCCCCATGGAAACACAGTGCTGGCATTTGACGTGAAGTGTTCAGTTGAGAAGATGGTAATGGTCCACAACAGAGCAGACCCACAGCAGAATCAGTCGAAGTCTTGGAGAATATTGGTAGAATTGGTGGATCACCACAGAGCAGACCCACAGTATTCCTTCTAGAGATTATGGTAGTAATGGGCCACCAAAGGTGCAGACCCGCTGTAGTCCTTGTAGAGATGGCCAGCAGCCATCCATTGCGACTGTGCGGGTGCACAATCACAACTGAAGAGTCTTGAAGATAATGTAGCAAGTCCATGAATAACCACTTGTGCTCTTTCTTTTTTTTCTTTTTTTTTGCAATATCCTTAGAACCAGCAATGCTGTTAGCATGCAGCCACTAACACAGTCATATAATCTCTGTGATTTTATACATATAGTATGACCAACAGACAAATGGGTGCAATAAAATGAATCCCTACTATTTACCTAACTTGAAGAACTTGTGTCTATACAATTACAATCTTACAGCATACAGTTACAATTACAAATGTAAAGAAAACATCATTATAATAAAGAGGTTTTACCCTGTTGCTTTAGCCTAGTCTCACAAGTGCTTCATAGCATTCTGCAACGATCTTTGATCTCGTTCAGGGGCTGATACAGATTTCAGAGCTGTTTGGCTATCTGAATAAATGTAGAAGCTGCGATCAATATAGCGCCTATTCCAATCCCCCTTTGCGCACACTCTGATAGCGGATTTTCGCCTGGAATATTGTGACCAGCTTCCCTAGCGAGACTGCTCTCTCTGTTCTAGGAGGTAGCCCGTATAACCTGGCCCCTATATCTTCTGCTGTCCTCGACCCATCAGTAAACCGAACTATGTCTCCTGAACGGTGTCGTGATTCGTTCTCCTCTGCTCCTTTCTTCCTATTGTTATAATGAAATGTTTATTGAAGTAGTTGGAAGTTATTCTTCGGTCAGCCGGTACGTTCCCTTCTATTGCTGTATTTACCATACTCACTAAATAGATGTGAGATTCTGGATATTCGAAAGGTATCCAGTTATTTCTAGTTTATAGCCTGTATGCCACTGCCGCTGCCTGTATGGTACCCCAAAGGTGTAATAGGGACGTGTCCAGTATGGCCTCCATCCCAACGGTGGGTGTGCAGCTACATCCGCCTCTTATGGCTATGCACGCCAATCTCTGCACCTTTCCAAGCTCCGTAACAACCACCTTCTGTTCCATTTTATTCCACCATACTGTAAATTATCTTACAGTCTTATTACAGTGGTGTATGTCCAGTATATACTTTTGGGTTTAGGCCACAGTTTTTACCAAAGGCCCTTCTAATGCTCATAAGAGTACCTTATGCCTTGCAACAAATGGTTTCCCCTAGATACTTCACTAAACCTCTACTGGTAGAGTTTCGTCGAGGAGCTTGAGATTCCAGTACGAGTGCTGGATATGGTTTTTCGTAATGTACCGGTAAGTAGTACTTGGGGCTGACCTACAGATCCTGTTTTCCGTACCAATTTTGCACAATGTTCAGTCCACATTGAGTCATTATTCTAACAGAACTAGCATACACTAGGCAAAGTAGCCTCTAACAGTCAACTCTTCCGTGAGTTCATCCCCACCAGTTTCCACAATAGTGCGGACAGAACCCTCTTTACAGCACCTTTTATCGCCACCGCCTCTCTTTAAATGAACTGATGTTACATAAAAAGATTACGAAATGAAAATATTAACTTTCTGTAAATTCCAACTTGAGATAATTAACGATGGTGGCAGCGTTAAAGCAAACTTTCATTCTATTGTTAATAATTTTACGTGAATTACTAAACAATTTCATAGCAATTTTAAAATAGCTACGGCCCATAATGAGTTACCTAGAAAATACTTTTCGTAATCTATAAACTGATCGCGAAATTAAATGCTGTTTCCTTTTGGAAAAGAGGGTGTTAATTTATAACCGAACTTCGCAATGTTAAAATGAAAGCAAGTTCTACCGGAATTTAAAGACAAACGATAGTTACGCGTGAATTGGTGTTTGAAAATAACGCGGTCGAAATATAAGGCTTCCGTATTTAATTGTTCTACAGTTACTAAACTTGTAAGGAAAGAGTGGTATTTTAAATGAAATAAAAAATGAATTTAACAATATATTCAAAGTAATTGACACACACACACACACACACACACACACACACACACACACACACACACTTATATTTGGCCATCACATGGACTAATCGATAATTATGACGGAAAAATAAAAAATGTTATCTGTGAACATAATACTTGATTCCTATACGTGTAATTGTTCCCGGAATCTGATTAAACATTTATTCTCCATATAAAAATTGAAACTGAACACCTAGCTAAATTACCGTCAGGTAAAAGCTAGCGTAGTTCCAAATCGAGCCAGATAACAAGCGAGCGAGCAAAATAAGCCGACAATGAAATCAAAAGGTAAGCTCGAGAATCCTTGTACAGTCGTTTACATAATCACTTATACCGACTATCTTTGTCCGTTAAGCCGGCCGGAGTGGCCGAGCGGTTCTAGGCGCTTCAGTCTGGAACCGCGCGACCGCTACGGTCGCAGGTTCGAATCCTGCCTCGGGAATGGATGTGTGTGATATTCTTAGGTTAGTTAGGTTTAAGTAGTTCTAAGTTATAGGAGACTGATGACCTCAGATGTTAAGTCCCATAGTGCTCAGAGCCATTTGAACCATTTTTTTTGTCCTTTTAGAGATTACATTTATGGTTACAGCTCGGGTGTCTCTGATACAGTAAGCATATCGTTTGGGCACATTACTGTGTCTGTTTCCAAATATTCACATTAATAAAATTTAGGGAAAAATTTGGTACAGATTGGCTGTGGTGCCATAACCTCTTGGTGGTATTGATTACTATTTTCTCGGTCTTTGTGTGGCTTCTTCCTTTCTTCTATTTAGCGTGGTCTTAATCGACTGGTGTATGGTTGTCTCAGTACCATGCTGTTTTTAGCTCCAACCGTGGATTCGAAGGTCGCATTGCATAAAGCAGCTTCGATATCCAGGAAGATGCAGAGAGAAATTCTCTGAAAATTTCTTCCACTTTCTCAAAAAGATAGTGAAGTACTGTTTCACGTGATTTGCCTGGCCGATGTGCGTGTCGTTTTACATGTAGATGAATATAGAACTTCAGTTAACCTCTTTTCCCTAACGTTACATTAACAAGTTTTTCTAGTGTCTTTATAAAAAAGGAAGACAGGCTAATCCGCCTCACTTCCTTGGTATGATCAGTCCTCCCTGCCCACGGAATGAAAACGACTCTCTCTATCCTCTAAGCATTAGGAACAATTTCTGCTGCTAGGCTGACCCTAAGGATTCCATCTGGAATGGTTGAAATGTTCCAACAGTCCACTTTTTTTTATAATCAACACAAAACCTCTTGGTGGTATTGATTACTATTTTCTCGGTCTTTGTGTGGCTTCTTCCTTTCTTCTATTTAGCGTGGTCTTAATCGACTGGTGTATGGTTGTCTCAGTACCATGCTGTTTTTAGCTCCAACCGTGGATTCGAAGGTCGCATTGCATAAAGCAGCTTCGATATCCAGGAAGATGCAGAGAGAAATTCTCTGAAAATTTCTTCCACTTTCTCAAAAAGATAGTGAAGTACTGTTTCACGTGATTTGCCTGGCCGATGTGCGTGTCGTTTTACATGTAGATGAATATAGAACTTCAGTTAACCTCTTTTCCCTAACGTTACATTAACAAGTTTTTCTAGTGTCTTTATAAAAAAGGAAGACAGGCTAATCCGCCTCACTTCCTTGGTATGATCAGTCCTCCCTGCCCACGGAATGAAAACGACTCTCTCTATCCTCTAAGCATTAGGAACAATTTCTGCTGCTAGGCTGACCCTAAGGATTCCATCTGGAATGGTTGAAATGTTCCAACAGTCCACTTTTTTTTATAATCAACACAAAATCTTGTTGATCCAAGTTTTTCGTTTGATTTTCTGTAAGACAGTGCCAGTCAGGGCTATCTCTTGGTCTGTATAATCTGCCAGAGTACACTGAGAGATGTGAGTCTTGAAGAACAAATGCAGGATCTCACTTGCTGTGCTTGTATATTCATCATCCTTTTTAGGTAGAGTACCTGCTGCATTAGCTGGTATCGTAGAAAGGATTTTATCACGTCTTGCGCAGGTACATGTACCTTCCTCTTCCTCACAGAATACCTTCCAGGATAGCCGGTCGGAGTGGCCGAGCGGTTCTAGGCGCTACAGTCTGGAACCGCGCGACCGCTACGGTCGCAGGTTCGAATCCTGCCTCGGGCATGGATGTGTGTGATGTCCTTATGTTAGTTAGGTTTAAGTTGTTCTAAGTTCTAGGGAACTGATGACCTCAGAAGTTAAGCCCCATAGTGCTCAGAGCCATTGAACCTTCCAGGATAACAGCTTTGCTTGCATGAGCACAAGGTTGTATTTGATGAACACCTTCCGATATTTTACCCATAGTCTTTCTTCCATGTAAGGCTAAGCAGTCTTCTGTCCTGATTATTGTTTCACCAAGGTACATTTTTGTTTGTGCGCTTCTTGGTGAATGGGCTGTTTGCTAAATACGAGATCGTAATGAGGGATGTTACCGCACCTACCATTTCCTCAAAATGTACTGGCTTCCTTATCGAAGTTATGACTTCAGATAAACTTGAATTTAGGCCTTTTCTGTACAAGTCCCAGTCCGTTTTCCTAGGATTGCTATAGGCCATGGTTAGTTTAACATTTATTTGAACCTCAGATTTAATACACATGCCTTTGTATGACATAACTCGCCATTCGAGTGGACCCAGAAGTTATGTCAGTCACTTCCTCCCTTCGTCTATTCTTGAATGCAGGTTCCCTACCCTAATTCAAGATTTCCAAATCACCCTGTAGTTGATAATCGAATAGATACTTACTTCTGATTTTGGTGTCGCTGCTACTCCACACCAGGATGTGAGCATTGGCATATCAACCAACCAACAGTCTTTCGTTCTGCTGTGAGCAGCTGTCAACCAGTCTCCTCACTTCCTGGAAGGAGGAGTACAGTCCTTGTAACGAAGGCTGCTGTGTCATTGCATAAAAGCACCCTCTATATCCAGGAAGATGCAGAGAGAAATTCTCTGAAAATGTAGAGCTTCTTCCACCTTCCCAAAATGATGGTGAAGTACTGATTCAAGTAGTTTGCCTGGCTGATGTGTGTGTTGTTTTATATGTAGAGGAATATCGAACTTCTTCCAGCAACACACATTACGTTCAAGTTACACAGGCAGCCGGATTCATAGCAGACTATCCGTGAGGGCTGCTATGCTACACATGGCTACCAGAGTGCAACATAAGCACCAGCAGAGGGCGCTGGTGCCATATATTTCTTCCTCAGCTGGGCACTTCGCAGGAAGCAAAACAGGCTGAAACTTGGCGCTGAGGGCTGCACTTAGTTCGGTGCATGTGTCCTGGAAGGCCAGTTCACTCCGAGCGGGCCGCGCGGTGTATCCAGGTGGTCTAGGGCGTCTTGCAACGGTTCGCGCGGCTCTCCCCTTCGGAGGCTCGAGTCCCCCCTCGGGAATAGACGTCTGTGTTGTCCTTAGCGTAAGTTAGTTTAAGTTAGATTAAGTAGTCTGTGAACCAAGGGACCGATGACTTCAGCAGTTTGGTCCCATAGGAACTTACCACAAATTTCCAAATTTTTCCACTCTGAGGGGGCTTCCAGTACCAGGTGCTAAATGCACTCGCATTTCAACTATCATGAATACATTATGTTGTCTTCGCTGTCCGCGCCTGTCTCCAAAGCTCAGAACCTCCATCGTAGTCTTCCCTGCAGAAGATATACATGGATGCAATTGCCATAACTGGCCTTTGGGGTCCCAAAGATTTTCCCATGCTATCTATTGAAATCATGCTGAATTTAGACTTTTGCCACACCATCTGAACACTGACTGTGGCTTACCGTCTAAAGTGTACCTTTCTCACTGACATTCGCATTGTGGTATTCTTATTAAAAAGTCCTACCTTTCTCACTGACACTCGCATTGTGGTATTCTTATTAAAAAGTCCTTACAGACAAAGTTCCAACAAACCAAGATATTGTGAGTCTCAGTCACAGTAGCATCATTTGCATTCTTTAATTGTACAAGAAGCCTTTTGGTTTAATAAAAGTTTCCACACAAAAGCTACATGAAGATATGAGTAGTTACTGACAGTAGTGGGGTAAGGGGGCTGTCACCCTATATTGTGGGTTGCCTACATCAGGGGCAAGCATACATTCAGGGGCAAAGTTAATTGACTTACGTCCTTAATCTATTGTTCTGCCAAATCGTTTATGATCCCCTGCGGACCTTCAGAGAAATTCACCGCACCCCTGCACCTCTGTTGACCCCCCTGGGAATTTCCCAACCTTTCCTCCCTCCCCCTCTACATCTATACATCTACATCTACATCGTTACTCTGCAATTCACACTTAAGTGCCTGGCAGAGGGTTCATTGAACCATTTTCATACTACTTCTCTACCATTCCACTCTCAAATGGCGCGTGGGATAAAGGAACACCTAAATCTTTCCGTTCGAGCTCTGATTTCTCTTATTTTATTACAATGATCATTTCTCCCTACGTAGGTGGGTGTCAGCAAAATATTTTCGCATTCGGAGAAGAAAGTTGGTGATTGAAATTTCGTAAATAGATCTCGCCGCAAAGAAGACCCTTTTTGTTTCCGTGACTGCCACTCCAACTCGCGTATCATATCAGTGACACTCTCACCCCTATTGCTCGATAATACGAAACGAACTGCCCTTCTTTGCACTTTTTTGATGTCCTCCGTCAATCCTACCTGGTAAGGATCCCACACCGCACAGCAATATTCCAGCAGAGGACGGACAAGTGTAATGTAGGCTGTCTCTTTAGTGAGCCGGCTTTGGTAGCCGAGCGGTTCTAGGCGCTACAGTCTGGAACCGCGCGACCGCTACGGTCGCAGGTTCGAATTCTGCCTCGGGCATGGGTGTTTGTGATGTCCTTAGGTTAGTTAGGTTTAAGTAGTTCTAAGGTCTAGGGGACTGATGACCTCAGAAGTTAAGTCCCATAGTGCCCAGAGCCATTTGAACCGCTTGTCTCTTTAGTGGGTTTGCCACATCTTCTAAGTGTTCTGCCAACAAATCGCAGTCTTTGTTTCGCCTTCCTCACAATATTATCTATGTGGTCTTTCCAATTTAAGTTGCTCGTAATTGTAATTATTAGGTATTTAGTCGAATTGACAGCCCTTAGATTTGTGCGATATACCGCAGACCCAAAATTTATTGGAATTCTTTTAGTACCCATGTGGATGACCTCACACATTTCTTTGTTTAGTGCCAATTGCCACTTTTCGCACCAAATCCTCTCTTGATCATTTTTTAATTGGAATTGATCGTCTGATGATTTTACTAGACGGTAAATTACAGCGTCATCTGCAAACAATCTAAGGAGGCTGCTCAGATTATCACCCAGATCATTTATGGAAATCAGGAACAGCAGAGGGCCTATGACACTACTTTGCGGAACGCCAGATATCACTTCTGTTCTACTCGATGATTTACCGTCTATCACTACGAACTGTAACCTCTCTGAGAGGAAATCACGAATCCAGTCACACAACTTAGACGATACTCCATATGCCTCTTTGGATGCTATCATTTGTTGAGAAACCGTGTTTCCATTTACTCATCCGTTTACGAACTATGACGACTGTTATGACCACGTGGTTTCCGATTTGCGGTAAGGGAGCTTGGCATAATGCGCATGGCTGTCTGCTGGATACAACAACCAATAATTCGAGAATGAAATAAGATGAAGTTCTGTCCTGAGTTGTAAATACGATTTCGATATCTTAACTGACCTTCATACAGAGCAATGCATGAACTAAAATCAGCCATATACCTATTTTATGCAACATGTTTTTACCTCTGTAAACTCTTCAAAATTTGATGCAATGCTTTACTTAATTCGAGGCAGCACAGCAACTATGGCGAATAACGAAAATAATTTGAGTCTTTTATTGAGCTAAGGTATCAGACTGTAAGATATGCAAACATCTGATTTTTTTCAGCAGATAGTTTTCTTGAAATCGGATGATAAGTATTTCATAACGGCCAGAACGTCATCCCTCAGTACAGGTAGCAGCATCAACCAAGTAGTGGCGTGACAACAAAACCACACTCAGCATGGAATGAGAGAGCGCATCTATTGCAGTCAAAGGGTTAACTTGCTGAAAAGGGTTTATGTGTTAAATATTGAAGTATTAAAACAATGTCTTGGAGCGTTTTCGTATCTGATAAAAATTCAAGGCTTAACGTTATTGAAACCCGTGTGCTTAACATTTCCTTCTGTTGGAGATGATTGTTCAAAATGTTCAAATGTGTGTGAAATCTTATGGGACTTAACTGTTAAGGTCACCAGCCCCTAAACTGACACACTATTTAACCTAAATTATCATAAGGACAACACACACACCCATGCCCCAGGGAGGATTCGAACCTCCGCTGGGATCAGCCGCACAGTATATGACTGCAGCGCCTGAGACCGCTCGGCTAATCCCGCGTGGCGGAGATGATATTCTGCCCGTGTGTGTTTTCGTTATGCCGACTTCAGCGGCTTCATGAGTTGACGATGATCTGTTTTTATTTTTCAAGTCTGTTTTCATACATGTGGTAAAGTCCAGGTATTTGCCCTCCGTTTTTCACATAACTCTGGTTAGTAGTGCGTCTTCGGACACTTTGAACTATTTTTGTATGTCCATTCTTTTGGTAGGAGTTCCCTGGGACGACGGCCGTTTACTATATCTTCGTTACTCGTGGCATTTCGTTGATTCCTGTAAGAGTTCGAGCATGGTGTGCATCAACACTGTAGAGATCATTGGCCATCCTCGTCTTAATTACATATGTAGTGTCTGTTCTTTAGGACATGTCCGAAAGAACAGACACCATTTTGATCCAGCAGTCACTACGAATTAAGACACAGCGGAATAACAGACATTGGCTGTGTCAAACCGGAGGTGTGCTAGGGTAGTCCATGAAGTTGCAATGGCCACTGAGTCCAGATTTCGCAGTGAGCAATGCACTGGGCTAGAAAGCGGGAGACCTGGATTCTAATCCTCGTTCTGCTCAAATTTTCAACTTCCTCAATGATTTCAATTTATGCCCAATCACAGTAAATGTCTGTAATACCTTTGTGTCATCAGTCATGTGTCTGCTGGATCAAAATGATATCTGTCCTTTTAGACATGTCTCAATGAACAAACATCAAATATATATCTTCTACATGCATTAGCCCATCTGGGAACTGCCTTATCACAGGTCCCTCATCAGCTGCAGTGCTGCCAGCAGCATTGGCTATGCAAATGGAACTAGGTGGAGACGGTATAGACGACACCATTTCGTGTCTTTCATGAAGCATTGGAAATATGGACTGCTTTTGCCTCAAGATTGGAGCAATGCCTCGAGGTCTCTGCAGTTACAGTGCCATGCGCCAGCAGAATTTTCTGTTGGCCTACGCTGGTGCTCACACATGTCAAATTTTCAGCCCTAGCATGAATGCTCGCACCTTGCCTCATGTATAGCTCAAAAAACAGCTTATGATATATTTGGAGCACCCCAATCCCTCCGCCAATCTTCCATCATTCGGCATAGGCTCGCCCTCCCATCAGTCTCTACCCTACTCACTTGTGCTCATAGGGAACTTTCGGAGGGTGAGGGGATTTCAGCTACCGCAGGGCTGGCACACACCCTTGCATGTGCCATGCCCACCAATTTTCAGTTCATGGTGCTTTCGTCCTCCTCAACGCCTTGCAAGTGCATCCACACTTGATATTTCTCCTGTGTGCGATCCTCAGGCTACTTATTTCCTCTCATGCGCCCCCAGCGGTCACACCAATTCTGACGAGTATTCTGCACGGATTCTTTCCACTTTCTTGCTTTGCTTTTGGTCATGGGATCACATGCATCAATTCTGTCAGTCCTTGCTCTACTCAGGGGCGATGTGTCTTGTTTCTCATTGCCCACCGTTGTCAGCCTGTTCGTTTGTATGTTCAGGGTTTTCACTCCTGAGCCTTTTCGTGGGGTGGCTCCCTTTCTGGCCTTTGTTCCTGCACCCTGTCATCGTAGAATAAGGGTGGTGGCGTTGTTGAATGCATCACCCAACGCCCATACTTCTGCAACTGCACAGAACTGTGGAATTCCTTTTCCTCTGTCTTGTGTGGCTCGCTTGGGATACCAAGGGCGATGGGTCCTAAGCTTCTCTTTGCATGTGGACCTTTGGTCTACAGGTTTTGCTCTGTGGGCCCTCGATGTGGCTCCTGCTGACGATTTCTTTGGTCCAGCAGGTGGACTCTAAGTCAGATGCAGTATACAACTCTTGTGTTGGATATTTACAGGGGATCCTTCTGGAACTTCGACACCATGGACCACATGACGACTGTGATCCTGGGGTGCCGCCAATGCCGCCTCCAACCATCTCAGCGACAGCTCATTCATTCCTGGGGCTAGTGTGGACATTGGGGCAAGCTGCTATAAAGCTTCTATCCGTCTCTTTTCCTTCCCCCACCACTGGCCCTTCAGTGGCACTCGGCCTCTCTTGGGTATGGTCGCCACCCGTCTCCTGTGTTTTCTGAGTCTTCTCCCACTTCTTTCTAACGGATACCTCAGCGTAACTCAGTCTATTGGCCTGTGGTCCTCAATGGTCTGGTTTCTATCCCACAGGCTCTTCTCTCGCTGCCACTTAAGTCACCTCCTGTACCATCTAGCTTTCCTTAGGTTTGGTCATGGGTGTTGCTGGAGACAATCTTCCAGAGCCAACAGTCACATCTCCTTGGCACCAAGGGTGCTTTCTCAGAGAGGACCGATGTCATCACATCACTGTATGAATCCTGCTGCAGTACCTGGTATTCGTCCAGGGACAACCAGGCAACAATGCTGCAGCCTTTGCCTTTTGTCTTGGCACTGGATCCAGTATCCTTCTGTCTTTTCACCACTGGTCCTCCTAATGCCTTCTACTTGCCAGCTCCTGTCATTTCATCCTTCCCCGTCTGCCTGGCCCAGCTAATGCTTCCATCATTCATGCGTTCTTGTATTCATTCAACTAAGGTTAATTCTTACCCATGCTCTCTGATTTGTGTACAGATCCCTTATCTGCATGCCCTCTGTCTAACTCGGTTTTTGTGGCTCAATGACAGCGCAAAATTTCTACCTATTCTTTATGTATTACCTTATTTGTGGTGGTCGCAGCTACGTATGCCATGTGGCACATAACTTTTTCTTTCCAGGGCCTTCCAAACTCCTCTCTGTCCTCTGGGCATCTAGACTGCATACCTGGCACAGTTGCGCCCTCCTGTCCACTCCCAACACTGTCTTTATCAGTCTCTTCTGCGCTCATTTCTGTCCTTCAGGCCCAGTGGGTTTCAAGATCCCATGCTCCCATTTCCCTTTCCACCCTCATGGCACCATCCTCTGCTTTTTCAACAACTCCCACCAGCATGACTGCCCATGGGAGATGATCTTTACATATCGGTTTCTATGGGCCGTTGCGCAATGTCCAGCCTGCTCAGTTCTGTCAGCATCTTACTCTGTGTGGTCTCAGACTGCTCCTTGGCTGCTGACCATCTTACATGGTGCACTAGATCCACTCATGTTGATCTTGCAGTGGACCTCAGAACATTGTCAGAAGATATGACCAAAGGATGCTACTACTTTTCGACACAGTCTTCTCAGTATGCAGATCCACCTGGCCACCAATTCCATAGAAAGCACCTCTGCAGTTCCATCTGCCCACCTGGTACCAAAGATGATTGGGGTTTGCCTCGGCCTCCCTGCTGCCCCTGCTGCCAGTGTGCATCTGACATGATCCAGGGATGCTGAACAGTGGTACCATTTCTGCTGCCTTTCTGGAGAGGGATGTATGCTGTATTGTGGACTTAAACCTAATCGCAACACACATTACATACAAGTTCCACAGGCAGCCAGCTCCATAGCAGACCATCCATTGCAGGAGACAGCAACATAATTGCTGGCTTAGGTCGCTGACTCCATTGATTTCTTATGCTGGCCACATGACAGAAAGCAGTACTCAATGCATCCTGGAGCCAACGGCCATATCTAGGCTGCTGCACGGGCTGCGGCATGCCGTTTCGCTCTCAATGAGGTTCCTGTGCCATGTGCTAAATGAATCTATCAGGAACCCACTCAGAGCCAGCGCTGCGCCATCACCACTGTCCATGGCAATCTCCACAATCTGAAACCTTCAATGTGCACCTCCCTGCAGAAGATGGGGACACCTTCACTATGACCAGCCATTAGGCTCTGTAAAATTTTCCCTTGCTAATTGTTGGTAGCACTCTGGATACCATACCATCTGAGGCCAGTCGCTGTGGTCGAGCGGTTCTAGGTGCTTCAGTCTGGAACCACGCTGGTGCTACGGTCGCAGGTTCGAATCCTGCCTCGGGCATGCAGGTGTGTGATGTCCTTAGGTTAGTTAGGTTTCAATAGTTCTAAGTCCAGGGGACTGATGACCTCAGATGTTAAGTCCCATAGGGCTTAGAGCCATTTGAACCATTTGAATCATACCATCTGAACATTGACTGTGGTTCGTCACCTCAGTTTCTCAATCAAGTGTACGCCTCTACTGATTTTCGTAGTGTCATATCATTACTCAAAGCCCTTGCATACAAAGTTCCAACGATGCAAGATACTGTGATAGTTCCGTTTGCAGTAACATTGTTTGTGTTCTTTAATTATAACAAAAGGCTTTTGATTTCATAAGTGTTTCACCACAACAGTTATGTGAATATAGTTAACAGCTATTAGCCTTATGTTCTTTTCTCAAGATAACACAATTAACTTGTTGAATTAAGTTTTAAAATATTCAAGCTTTAATAAATTCAGAGTAAGAGTTTTTCAAGAGTTAATCTCGTTTAAGTCTATGTGTTTAACATTTCCTCCTTTCGGAGCTGACTGAGTGTAACAAACTTTTTAAACATATTCCATCTAGATGTGTTTTCCTTTAATGGAAAGTTGAGGCCAATACAGTTTCTCTAGCGCTGCATTTCTCAGATTGTTTCATACTAATGATTACTAGGTACCTGAAAGAGAAGTCCGCCATCAGAATGAATGAAATTCCATTCTTAACATAAATACATGTCCTGGAGTTCTGTAGATTTATAGTATAAATCAACTTACCTCCCGTTCCTCTGAGGCCTGAAACGTTCCTCATATGTAGAAAGTGCTCCTGGATGTGGGCCCCATCCACCTCCTGTATTCCCAGAAGACGACTCAGGGCAGCAGCTGCCCCTTTAATGTGTCGTGTTTTTCAGGTTTGTCAACAACATTTGCAACATCCAGCTTGCCACATGGCCGCCTCCGATGTCTTTGATTATCTGGGCGCTAGCCTAAGAATAATTTCAGGTCTTGTGTTCGCACTGGCGTCAGAGATTTTCAGCGACTTTCACTACAAGGATTTGGCTGTCCGATACAACCTTCTGGTCCCGAGTCCTGTCTCAAACCACCTGGTTCTGCGCCCATACTTTATTGAACATAATCTTGGGAGGAGAATACCCAATTAGTCTCGCTACCCAAACTGATAACTTTGAGGTCTTGAGGAGCTCATCTGCTGTCTTGAGCAGCAGCACCACATTCCCCCATCGAAATATCTTGGACACCATCTCCTTAAATCAATCACTGTTCCCATTTACTCAAAGCAATCCATTGTTCCCATCTCCTCGTAGACAAATATAAGAGCACCCTTGTCCAGCTAGATCCTCCTGAATTGGGACTTGCTTCCTCCACAATCTTCTCAAAGAGAGCCACGTGAGTAAGCTCCACGTCCTTCGGGATTGTGTTAACCAGAGGCTTTCCATGGTAGATAACAGCCGTCCTGAAGACAGAGATTGCAGTACTACAGGTCTATTTCCCTATTTCTTTCCTCAGCTTTTTCTGCATCCGTTTATCCCGAGAAGTGGCAGTATTAGACTACTCCCTTACTTACTGGTAAAAGGGGTCTGATTACCTTCTTCAGTCTTGAACCAGTCGTTTTCCGGAGTTCTTAGGTTCAAGTTCTTTTAGTTCCCTCATGTTTAGGAAGCCTATCTTTACCTTTTCTTTTTATTCCTTGAGAAGTTCCGTCATGTGAGCCTGAGAAAAGAATTTGATCTTGACCTAGTCTCAGTGACAGTCTCCACCTCTTGGACTGGTCCGTTGGCCGATACAACTGTGGAAACAGCTTCCATAGGATCCAACCGCGATTCTTATGTTTTTGAGGTCTCATCAAGTCTTTCAGTTTTTGTTTTGTTTAGTATTGTGTTCTCCGTTTTGACGTCAAGAGAATTAGGGATTTGTTAGGTCGACGTCGTGGCACCCCATCCAGTGCAAGGCTACTTGTTCAGGGATGTCACTCCTGAGACTTCGTTAATGGCACATCTTCCCATGTACCGCGCACTCCTCGGCACCGATCGCTTCACAGCTTGGGTTTAGTGCCAGGGGAACTAAGGAAGGACTGTGGGATCGGATAGTGGAGGGATGGGGTTTTATGGGACACGCTTTGTCTGGTTCATCTGCTGACGCCCGTCTGGAATGAATGATGTTGTCAGTAACTGAGCTACAGTAGGCATAGCCCTCAGCTTCACGTGAACATTCAAGCCTCTCTGCCCACATGGTCAGTATTTCGACAAGTCGGTGTCCTCCGGAGATGAACACAAACGTCACGCCACGCCATTTAAAATTTAAACAAGCACACACTTCGTTTCTTTTGATTGAAACCTTATATATGAACTCTGGTGTTTGCTTAACAGGATAGCAGTTCCAGGTCCCGGTTCACAGCAAAATTTTTTATCATGAAACTGAAGTTTAAAGCTGCTTTTTGAAATGTCCTTTATTGTAATAAATTTGATTTTCTTGTGCAAGTTCAGCAGTATTCACGCCTCTAAATCTTCTTTCCGATTTCTTCGTGTGTATCTTACACTACTAGATTTTTCCATTCTCACGGGGTCTTCCTCTTTTTCTCTATCCTGGAGGTTGTCAACAAAGAACATATTTCTGCCACCGTTCGTCTCCTAACCTCATCACATGCCCATACCATTTTACCGTTTCCCCACCTATTTGGTGGTGCACGTGGGAGTTTTTATTTGCTTTCTGATTTTCTTATTTGGTATCTTCTTTCGCCTTGAATCTCTAGAACTTCTCAAAAAGTCCATTTGCACGGCTTCAAGTCTTCTTCTGTCTTGTTTTGTTAATTCCCAGGACTCTGCTACATAAAAAAGAGTACTTTTTATTATTGATTAACTAGCTGTTACCTGCAGTTGTGCTCGCATAACAGCAGCTTCATTATCATAAGTGATGGTGAGTAAGTAATATAGTAATTTATAAATATCTAAGTATATAGTAGTATAGACGCATGTATACATAAATTTAAAGCATGTAGTGCCTCACCCACCTGCCCAATCGCGCGATTACATTCCACATGCTATGACACTGCTAAGCAGTAAATGCATGGGCAGGAGCGCACATCTATGCATCAGGCTACTGAAGCGGCTATACGTTATGCGAAAAATTTAATAATTTTAACATAATTTATGTCCATTGACTTCACTTCCTCTTAGGGGTCAGTCGTCTTTTGCTATTTCTAAAGTAGCCTATGTTCTTCCTGAGACTTCAAGCTATCTCCGCACCAGATTTGATCGAAATCGGTTTATCGGTTTAGTCGCGAAACGTAACAGCAAAGTTATTTTCGCATTTATAATATCAGTATGGATATAACCTTTTTTGTCTTTTTCTTTATTTTACCTGGCCGAAGGATGGAATTCAAAATACTGATTGCTTTTTTGGCATGTGTTGTCCTCTGCCTAATTTCTTGTTTACTGGGACCCCGCTCTGAGTTGATGACTCACAGGATTTATACTTTCGACATGCTTCAACAATATTCCATCTATGATGATCGCATTGTGTTACTACCTATAAAAAGATATTTTGTTTTAAAGTTTATTGCTAGTCCGTCTTTATTTTAATCTCTGAAACACGTTCCCAGACATTTGCATTATCGTGATATTACTTCGGATGTTCTCTTGATGTCTCTTGCAACCACTTCGTATAATCAGACTGCTGTACCGAAAACAGATTAGAGGACATACAGGAAAATTGCGTTATGTGGGTTACGAACAAGTGAGGCGGGAAATAATTTGGGTCGTTGGGATAGTTTTGAACTTCACAGTACATTCCCATGTAGGCTATCAGTTATCCCATCGCTACACCGACATTGGTTGCTCGTCCTGTGCGCGACTTTTAAACGGCTCGCTTGCTTGCCTTGAAGGCTATTTGACCCGGTGCAATACCTGTTAATAAAATTATCGAAAAGGAATGCGTCGTTTCAGTTGGAAACGTCATACTTGCTGTATGCACTGTTTGTTAAAACTGACGCTGTGCACGAGACTAGTGAAATATGTTTTTTCGCCACGATACACGTTTCGTTTTATTCATTTAGAACTTCGTCATTGGTAGAGTTTTCACAACCGGAAATGATTGAAGGCGAACTACGAAACTGAGCAAAACAAGCCTGTTACTAAGGCAATATATTTTGGACTCGTTGTGACAAGAATCCAAGGGAGGGAAGGAGCAGAAAAACTGGTTTTCCTAGTCTCGGTCTCGTCCCTTTAGATATTTTTCTGAGCTGTATTCTCCCCTGGAACGCAGGGTGGAGATCTTGGGTAATGCCGGCTTCGCACACCGGCAAAATCGCAGGTGCGGTGTGCTGTGCTTCGAAGAAGACCTTGGTTTACGCATCACTTTCCGATCACGTTCCCACCGAGCTCCACACGCAGTGTAATACACTTACGTTGTGAATCATCACTCTATGAATCAAACGAAAGCGCACCCATTACCGCCCACAGCGTGGCACGCAGTTTCACAACGTAAACTTCTGTATATAATACACTTACAACTGTAAGTTGGATGGCGTTTCAGTTAATTTCTTTGTTAGTGTGTAATTGGCATTTGTGAATCTAAATTCGATAATGTAAGTTGGAATCAGATATTACTAATTCTGGATACAACGAACTTAAATGTGCAATAGATGTACGTAAATTACAGTCCATGAAAATTAAGTGAGAGAAATACACACATCAAAAAGGTTTTGCATCACCTCGGTTCCGAGAGTTCCGGAACCTGTACAGAAAATTGGAATATCGATCAACATAAACATCATTTCTGCCCTTTTTATTGCTCAAGAAAACCACACATTGCAAGTTGTACCACCATACAGCGAGACCTTCAGAGGTGGAGGTCCAGATTGCTTCACACTCCGATATCTCTAACACCCAGTAACACATCCTCTTGCAACGATGCATGCCTGTATTCGTCGTGGCATACTATTCACAAGTTTATCAAGGCACTGCTGGTCCAGATTGTCTCACTTCTCAACGGCGATTCGGTGTAGATCCCTCAGAGAGGTAGGTGGGTAACGTCGACCACAAACAGCCGTTTTCAATCTATCCAAGGCATGTTCGATAGGGTTCATGTCTGTAGAACACTCTAGTGCTGGACACTCTAGTCGAGCGATGTCATTATCCTGAAAGAAGTCATTCAGAAAATCTGCACGATGGGGGTGCGAATTGTCGTCCATGAAGACGAATGCCTCGCCAAATAGCTGCCGATATGGTTGCACTATCTGTCGGGGGATGGCATTTACGTACCGTACAGCCGTTACGGCGCCTTCCATGACCACCAGCGGCGTACGTCGGCCCCACATAATGCCACCCCAAAACAGCAGGGAACCTCCACCTTGCTGTACTCGCTGGACAGTGTGTCTAAGGTGTTCAGCCGGGCCGGGTTGCCTCCAAACACGCCTCCGACGATTGCCTGGTTGAAGGAATATGTGACACTTATTGGTGAAGAGAACGTGATGCCAATCCTAAGCGGCCCATTTGGCTTGTTGTTGGGCCCAACTGTACCGCGCTGCACGATGTCGCGGCTGCAAAGATGGACCTCGTCATGGACGCCGGGAATAAAGTTACGCGTTAAGAAGCCTATTGCGCACGGTTTGAGTTTGTCGGACCCCTTTCGTCTAATAGGCGATCCTGACGCATGGTTGTTTGCATCTTTGGGCTGGCTTAGTGACATCTCTGAACAGTCAAGGAGACGTTACTGTGATACAGTGTCCACAGTCCACGTCTGTCTTCAGGAACTCTAGGAACTGGGGTGATGCAAAACTTTTTTTGTTGTGTGTAAGAGCGAAACGTCAGTGCCATTTCACGTTAAGAAGGGCCCAAAACAAGGTTGCAGCTTAACAGGCACTGCTATGACATGGAATGAGAACATATTCGCCAGGTCGTTGTCTGAAGTATGATATCTGCATGTACTATGTAGCCCACATTCTGCTGGCTAGCGAGACAAGGACGTGAGTCAGACCTGAATTGAATCCGCGCGGCAGATTAACGACCGTGGGTTGGTGCACTGGCCAGCTGAGTGTGTTTCTTAGGCGGTTTCCCACACAAATGCTCGCCAGGATCCTAACTTCAACCTCAGAGAACACGATACACAAACATTTAAAATATATTAACATACTGAATGAAATTTATCCGATACATAGCAGATGGCGGACATGAATTCCCTCCCTTAGGTCAGTTTGATGACTTTGGCGCCAGGAAAGAACTCCAACCACAAATTTAAATAGTATAATAAAATTTGGTAAATCCGAAAAAGCGGATCCCGTCCTATATGGGATTAACGATAAGGAGAATAAGAAGATTTTCTGCAGTATGACAACCATTTATTCCACTATCGATTTCAGCCTGTGCCGTTTTAATGTGGACTGAAGTGCTTTATAGGAAAAAATAAACCCCTTAAAAAACTTGGTCGTCGAAGAAAAAATGAAGGAAGTGATATAAAATTTGAGAACAGCAATTAAAGTGCAGGGCGAAGACGTACCAATAGTAAGATTGATAAATAATCACCGTGCAGATTAGGAAAAAGCAAGATTTTGTGTACCGTTTATTGGGATATGGATGTTACTTAGCACTGAGTTTGGACAAATAATTACGAAGGCAAAAACAAAAATTATCAAGGACGGGAGAAACTTCATAAACTTCAAAATCGTGGAAGGAAAACTAAAAAAAAATGTAATTTTTTTATGTAAGAAGCTCTATTTGGATATCACCGTAAGCACCCAGTCAAAAGTGATAAAAAGGACGTTCTTAATGGTAGAGAGCTACTACAATGAAACGTTGACACGGAACTGAGAAAATAACCTTCTGAAGCAATATGTTTAGAAGAAAACATTGAACGAAGCACAAGAAATTTGATACTGCATGTGGATATCAAAAACAGAACTGTCATAAAAAGTTAAAAGAATAAAAATTAAAGTGCTATAAAGAATAGTTACAAAAGGAATAAACCCTTATCAAAAGAAAGGTCCACCTGATAGCTGAGTGATCAACGCGACGTAATGCCGTGCAATGGGGCCTGCTTTGGATTCACGGCTGCGTCTGAGATTTTCTCCGCTCAGGGACCGGGTGTTACGTTGTCCTCATCATCAGCATTTCATCCCCATCGACGCGCAAGTCGCCGAAGTGGCGTCAAGTCGAAAAACTTGCACCAGGCGACCGGCCTACCCGACGGGAGGCCCTAGCCACACGGCATTTCATTTCATCAAAACAAAGACCGGCTTAATGAAACACGTGCTAACACCTCCAGTAATAGCTAACTAGGCAATGAAAAGAACTATACAATTAGTCAATAAAGATCGCAGGATGTTAGACATTGTAAGTAACTAAAAACGAAAAGATTGGCACAAAATAGGAATAGAGAGAGACTGATATCAGCAAAACGAGAAAAAATTCTGAGGGGAAGAGGTGAGGCTGGAGGTAAATAAACTAAAATCCTGAAGGGAACCATAGATTCATGTCCACTTTAATTTGGTTTGTGACTTGTCATGTCAAGTGTAGTTGATACACAAAAGGCACTGTTTTCTTACAAATATGACAGATGCAAATACAGTAATAAGACCACTTTTTTTTCAATTCTGAGACGTCGTGTTTGTTCAGGTGCGACGAGTCCGTGTCGCGTGATTGCAGTCGGTGACTCCACTGCGCAATTTTGCGACGTCTCTTACACACACAGAATATGGTTGTTTGCTTTTTAATTTCATACCAAATACTTTTGAAATATATGAAGGCTTTCTGTATGTCACTGCTCGTTTAATAGTTTCACAAGGCAATATCAATATTAAATAAAATTTCTCAGTTGATGCCGCATCGATTCGCAGTGAGTCTGCGACTTTTCGGAAGGTAGACACTCTCATTTCATCTTAACCTAACCTAACCTAACCTAACCTAACCAAGTATTGTGGTCCCTTTTCCTTTCTTGATGGTTTTCATTCCCTATACGTAAGAGGGAGGAAGGGTAGTCAGCAACCACACCGCTACTCTTGAGGTAATTGGTGTTAAAATATACAAGTTTACTTTTTCGCTTAAAAAGATTAAAATAATGGGATTAAAATGTGACCAAATTGATCTCTTTTGAGGATGTATTACAACATACAGATGGTGATGTTGAGGGTAGTGAAAAGACGACGACGTCGACGACGATGATGATGATGAAGATAATGAAGAAGAAGATGATGACGATGATATATCGCGTCTGGCATGACACTCGATGTTCACGCCCAGTATAGGAAGGAGAGAAGGAGGGGGGAATGAGAGACAATAGGACAACATAAATAAATAGGTCGCTATGTCTTAGAGCGTAAGGATGACGCTGGACTGGGAAATGGGATGAACATTAACGGAAGAAAATAGTACACCATTTTACAGGTTTCCATTCACTCAAGATTTGTTGCTGCAGCAGTGCATATTGACTAGGTGAAGTGATTACTTTTACAAATCAGTAGCAAAGCGTTTCTGAGGTAGCAGATATCGACCCATGCCATATTCGTACGTGGTGTAGCCTCCATAGGCAGCTATGTAGGCGCTGACACTGGCATCCAATCTATCGTACAGATGGCGAATACTGTCCTGGGATATGTTATGCCACGTTTGCTCGACCTCTCTACGTAGTTCTGTAAGGGTTGTTCGTTCATGAATAGCACGTCCCATCATATCCCACAAGTGCTCGATTAGAGAGAATTTTGGAGATCGTGCTGGCCAGGGAAGTTGCTGCACGTCTTGCACAGGACTTCGAGTTTCACAGGCAATTTGTGGGCCAACGTTATCCTGTTGGAGCAGCACATTGACTTCCTGTTGCAAGAATGACAAAAGGATGGGTCTAACAACATTTTGCACGTACTGTGCGCTGGTTAGCATCCCTCCAGAAACACCAGAGGTGAACGAGAGTTGTAGCTTATCGCACCAAGACCATAAAGCCGAGTGTGATGCGATTCTGTCTTGAAAGAAGGGACTCTACAAGACAGAACTTACGAGGTCTACGTCGTACGCATAAACGACCGTCACTTGCGTGCAGGCAGAATCTCCGTTTAGTACTTTCAACATCGCAGTCCAGTCAGCAATCGTTGAAACCTCCCATTAGAAAAAAAATATGAATTACTGTGCTGATAAACCTCTACGTTATTTGATTTTCAAACAGCTGAGTAAAACTGAACGTACTCAGACATTTCTCTCTTTACTTATTCTGATCATCACTAAACTGACACACAATATTTTTAGCGCAACGCAATCTGTCTTTCAATAATCCCTACAAAAGAATGGCCCTGACTAACAATAACCTATACCTTTTATGAGTCACTTACCTCAACAAAATCTTCGTTACTCGAACTACTGCAATACAGCGAGCGCCAATACTGCCAGCTAAATAAAAGATTCTAACTACTGAAGGCACTAACTACTGATAGGCACAGTTAGCAAATGAAAGATTTTGATAGAGAACAAACGATGTATTTACCTTAATAATGTTCAAACGTCATCATATATATATCAGTTCATGATACCCAATATTACAAATTTACTCTTTCTGATGGACACACGTCCAGATCGTCCGCTTTCAAAATTCTGCCATCTCTCTCCCCACATCCACCACTGCTGGCGGCTCACCTCCAACTGCGCAACGCTACGCGCTGTTCACATCCAACTGCCCAACACTACAATATCAAATATTCCAACAATGCAAACCAGCCACAGATTGCACACAACACAGTCAGTGATTTTAATACAGAGCGCTACGTGGCGTTACCAACATAAAAACCTAAACAACCTACTTACATCGTGATAACCTAATATATAAGAAACTATCAGCCTCGATTGCGGTAATGAAACCTAGGTAAAGGTTGGTTTCATTACCGCAATCGAGTCTGATAGTTTCTTATATGTCAGAATCTCCTTTCATTCTTGAAAATCACGTTGCGTTATTCCATCTTCCAAGCGATCCGCTGATGGTACCAGGCGACCCATGTTCATCGACGCTATGACGTGACTGGAATACAGGCTAGACATATGTGTGCCCTTGATTCCACTGCTAATAACCGGTTCGAAAGACTTCATGTTGACACATCTGGGCTCACAAGGTCTCTTACCTGTGCTGTGGTACCCGTATGATATGCTAGTGTTGCCCTTACAATACAATGAGCCGGATGGGTGTGTGTGCTGCGTGGAAGCCCAGAACTTCGTCTACAGTTAGAATTTTCATGTGACGCCTGATACCAGTATCGTTGCACAACTGATTCGCCACGTCCTACTTGTGTTCCATTCCATTACTCGGAAGACCACAATTTGACCCCTTTGAAACTCGATCAGGTGGCTGTAGGAAGCATGAGTGCATTTCTGTGGCATGGTTGCCTGCCTGCTTCATACATTTGCACCACACTGAGCCTTCTGGCTGTGAGCATTTGTATTGAAGGGTTGGCGCAGGTGGCGCAGTGATTTCTGTGACTCTACGCTAGTTTTAGGATGATGGGGTTCTGACCCCAATTTTGATATCAAATTGACATTAAAACGGATATGCAAATTTATTAAATTGATCAATTAATTACTCATACAACTGGTGCTATCCAGCTGGGGAAAAAAGTCGCAGTACCACTCGAAACTAGTGGCAGACATACTCCAACTCTACCCTTCACGTAAAAGCTGGCTGAAAAAAGGATGGAGTGGAACGTACTACTTTGATTTTTTTGGTTGGAAATATGTTGAATTGACGAAATGCTGGTGTTGGACAGAGAGGAGTTTAATAAGTATATTACATGTAAGCATACAGCTGAGGACTGTATCTATCGCTGTCTGAAGTCCGAGTTCCCTACAGACGCCTCCCTCTGCATTGCTTGACAGTCACCTTGCAGCCCAGGTAATCGTAACAATACATGCTACCTCAACTGATGTAAACTGCTTCACTGTTCTTATTGCGCATACAAATTGTCGTGAAAAAGAAAACAGCGCTCATAATCAATGGGTCACGATGCAACACATGTACTGGGGAAAATCGTCGGCCCAAAAGATTGCTTCAGGTGAGAGGGGTGGCAGTTGTAGCTGTGTCCTCCTCGAACTAACCATCTTAGAGGCAGTCTTACCGTGCTTCCCCCTTCTCCCCCACCATTAACAACCCTCATCTCTTCCTCTTCTAATCTTATGTAGGAATAGTGGCCTGCTCTATCCTGCCGCTGATGGTCCACAGAGAGATTCTTCTGGTGACATAGATATATTGTCTCCAGTCTGCGAAAATCAGCAATAGATAGACGAAAGACAAGAACAGGATGCTTCAAGCAATCTGTTAAACGTATTTCTCAGAAAGAGTGAACCACCTCTCATGGAACAACAACAAAATTCCGGAGAACTTCCTAGATCGCTTTTACGAACGTCCACTGCTTGGAGAACAGGTAGCTGCTACCGTGTGGTTTCTATGTGGCATATCGCCCTTCCGTGGAGGACAAGTAGGCGTGCTATGTGCGGCAACCAGCATGCCTTGAGGTGGCGGTTCAGGCATCAGCTCTTCACCAACACAGAGTCCGCCCCGATAGCTGAATGGTCAGCGTGACGCCGTCCTAAGGGGTCCGGGTTCGATTCCTGGCTGGGTCGGAGATTTTCACCGTTCAGGGACTGGGTGTTGCGTTGTCTTCATCATCATTTCATCCTCATCCTGCTCGCCTGCGTGTTGTGTTGTCTTCATCACCATTTCATCCCCATCCGGCTCGCAGGTCGCCCAATGTGGCGTCGAATGTAATAAGATCTGCCAAACGCTCCTTTCCATTTACCAGCACAGAAGGATGTAAAGGCAACTAATGTGAGATGAATGAGGGCCGCCACAAGTCCACCTTGTTTGTTCATTAAAAATGTAGCCTTACTGCGCCTCCCACCCCCCACCCCCCTCCCGCCCACATCACAACATATGCCGCCCCCTGGTCGGAGCGCAGCTGCAGCGGAAACAGCACACATACAGAAGGGCCGCCCCCAACGCCTCCCGGAGGTCCGCCGTTATGCGATGGAGGATACTTTTATTTAACATCAACGCATCTCTTATAAGTGAACATCTATTAAAAATCAAAACATGTTGGCAACGATAATTAATGTCGTCTATCCACGAAAATAGGCGCAGTCCATTTCCTTTTTGTTTTGTGAGCAAAATCAGTATAGTTTTTACGTTGCACTGCACGATACAATTCGCATCTCATTATTTTGCGACATCCAACGAAGTGAAAAACTACAGCACCGCCGCCGATTACAGAAGTCCAGACTGCAGAGGTCGGACTAAACCCCCTACACATGTCCACCCATCGTAAAATCAGGAAAAAAATTTCCACTATTTTGCTGCGAGAACTACTGAGCACTGTAGAATATCGTCGCTACTTCGAGGTCATCATCGTAGTAAAGAAAAAGCGAGAATTTAAACTCCGAACAGAAAACATCAATCTCAAGGAATTTCTTTCAGCCGGCCGTGGTAGCCGAGCGGTTCTAGGCGCTACAGTCTGGAACCGCGCGACCGCTACGCTCGCAGCTTTGAATCCTGCTTCGGGCATGGATGTGTGTGATGTCCTTAGGTTAGTTAGGTTTAAGTAGTTCTAAGTTCTAGGGGACTGATGACCTCAGAAGTTAAGTCCCATACTGCTCAGAGCCATTTGAAACATTTTTTGAATTTCTTTCAGCTTGCTGGACAAATTACACAACCTGAGAGCGCCTCTCACATTCAAATCAGTGCCTGTAAATAAATTGTCATGCATGTGTGTTATTACAAACATTTAAGACATGTGAAATAACATTACAGAGTACAGCCTTTCACGCCATTCGCTCACGTGTTGGAAAAAAAAAAACACAATCATTTTTTGTTCAACAACAACAAGCTATAATTCAAGAGCACATTGCTGTTTTGTACACTAAGACAGTTCCCATTTTTCCAGTGCGATCCAATATCACACTGGCGTTTATGAAACAAATCGTGAGCACCTGTATTGTAATAGAACCTGGTACAAGATTTTAACGCATCTCTCTCTCTTCCGATACATCGAAAACAAATACCATCTGCATACTCACATTTGACGTTTTTGGTCCATAACTCCGCTCAACCAACTTGTCTGTAAAGTTTCTATCATGTAGCAGACAATCATTCGCAATAGCAGCAGATTTTTGCATCCTAGTTTTGTAAGCAATTTGATCATCACAATCTCTTTCACGCAATCTACTCATAAGTCGGGAAAAGCGCTATCATTTCTAGGTTGCACAACGAGCTACAATTCAAGTGGTGTCTACTTTATAATTGGAGGTTAACAAGTTTGAAATAACATAGGACTTGTAGGAACACAATCATGATTCCACGAGAATAGATAGTTAGTTTTATGAGCACAATCTGTGTAGTTTTGAGGGGACTTTCTGTACCAAAACTTAGTAGCGGGCAGCGGTGTTCGCATGGTTGGCTGAGCGCTTGAAACGGATGCTTCAGAGAAGCAGCAGTGGCGTGCCACAAGCCCCACCCCCCTGGCAGCGAAAGAGACTCGACAGGAACTGTGGAGTCGGCTATTCTCTCAGTTGAAACGGTTTTTCTGTTGTCCAGATTGTCTACAGCGATCAACAGGAACCATGGAGACTGTTTCTGCTTCTGGATGTCCTTAACGCGCTACACAGTACGCACTACAAAGCCAAAGTGCTTCACTCCTACATCAGGAAGTCCGATGTTCCCGAGAGCAGCAACCTCCTGAAGACCGCGTAGATGAGCGTTTCCGGAAAAAATGGCGTGCGTGTAAGAGGGCAGCGACAGTGCCACCGCCTCACCTTCCGGAAATCTTGTTGATGTACTCGCACGGTGTGGAGCCCTGCGTCATGAAGGTGTATCTCGCTGTTGTCCACAGCTTCTACATCTACATCCATACTCCGCAAGCCACCTGACGGTGTGTGGCGGAGGGTACCTTGAGTACCTCTATCGGTTCTCCCTTCTATTCCAGTCTCGTATTGTTCGTGGAAAGAAGGATTGTCGGTATGCCTCTGTGTGGGCTCTAATCTCTCTGATTTTATCCTCATGGTCTCTTCGCGAGATATACGTAGGAGGGAGCAATATACTGCTTGACTCTTCGGTGAAGGTATGTTCTCGAAACTTTGACAAAAGCCCGTACCGAGCTACTGAGCGTCTCTCCTGCAGAGTCTTCCACTGGAGTTTATCTATCATCTCCGTAACGCTTTCGCGATTACTAAATGATCCTGTCACGAAGCGCGCTGCTCTCCGTTGGATTTTCTCTATATCTTCTATCAACCCTATCTGGTACGGATCCCACTTTACTGAGCAGTATTCAAGCAGTGGGCGAACAAGCGTACTGTAATCTACTTCCTTTGTTTTCGGATTGCATTTCCTTAGGAGTCTTCCAATGAATCTCAGTCTGGCATCTGCTTTACCGACGATCAACATTATATGATCATTCCATTTTAAATCACTCCTAATGCGTACTCCCAGATAATTTATGGTATTAACTGCTTCCAGTTGCTGACCTGCTATTTTGTAGCTAAATGATAAAGGATCTATCTTTCTGTGTATTCGCAGCACATTACACTTGTCTACATTGAGATTCAATTGCCATTCCCTGCACCATGCGTCAATTCGCTGCAGACCCTCCTGCATTTCAGTACAATTTTCCATTGTTACAACCTCTCGATACACCACAGTATCATCTGCAAAAAGCCTCAGTGAACTTCCGATGTCATCCACCAGGTCATTTATGCATATTGTGAATAGCAACGGTCCTATGACACTCCCCTGCGGCACACCTGAAATCACTCTTACTTCGGAAGACTTCTCTCCATTGAGAATGACATGCTGCGCCCTGTTATCTAGGAACTCCTCAATCCAATCACACAATTGGTCTGATAGTCCATATGCTCTTACTTTGTTCATTAAACGACTGGGGGGGGACTGTATCGAACGCCTTGCGGATGTCAAGAAACACGGCATCTACCTGTGAACCCGTGTCTATGGCCCTCTGAGTCTCGTGGACGAATAGCGCGAGCTGGGTTTCACATGACCGTCTTTTTCGAAACCCATGCTGATTCCTACAGAGTAGATTTCTAGTCTCCAGAAAAGTCATTATACTCGAACACAATACGTGTTCCAAAATTCTACAACTGATCGACGTTAGAGATATAGGTCTATAACATAAAATTGCCTTCAATGCACGATACACAGGAACGCTGCGCCGCAAGCGACGTCGCCATGCAAGTCGCCGAGGCATGCTGTGGCTTCAGACGTTCTACGATGGTTGGAGGAGGCTTCTGCTCCTTCCGCCTAGTTGTAGACGGCTCTCGCGAGGTAGCCAAGTCCTCGTATGCGTCAGAATTGTCGTGCTGCTTCTTTTGCGGCTGTTTCAGTTCAGGATCAGGGACTGACGACACGTTTGGCAGCTGTCTTCAGCCACGCTTCGGTTTTCTTGGCTGGTGAAGAACGAGTCGCGTACTTCGACTGTCCTTATCGACAGCATCAGCGGTGCTGGAGCTGCCACAGACGTCCACGCACGCCCCACCACGCTGGTGTCAGTCACAGCGATCTTCTTTTCGCCAGTTGTGAAGACCGCTACTGGCCGTTTTCGACAACTCATTAATTTCTTTGAGTGAAATAAATCTGTGGAAGCAACCGAACGAAAGTCGATTCAGTCCATTGGAGCTCTACGTAATCGAATAATTACTATGCATTCATTTCTCTCGAGTTACACGGTCCGTGCGAGCAAACGCACGAAGACAGTCGACGGAGTCAGGCCGCATTGAGCTATGCGCAGAAACATTCGATCATTTTGCCATTGTCAAATCGTTGCTGTTTACTGCACTCTATTAGCGCCTGTCGTCAGTTATTGCCGTTCCGTTACTGACTTCTTATTGAGTGCCAGTGAGTAGCCTCTGGTTGAGTTTTTCGTCCATAGTTATGTGTAGAGATTTTCTTAATAGTGAACTTAGTGTCTGGATAAGGATGTCGAGACACTGAGTTGCGTAGGAGTGGAAGAAAGCATGTGACTCGATAAAAAGTGATCCTGAAGATAAATTCAACGCAATATACAATATCTGCAAGGATGATTCATATTACTAAATTGCACTAATTACAGAAATTAAAAGAAAATGAACGAATGAACAGAAATGTTTCTCGCAAGAAGAACTTCCGACAAGAGACAGTATATGCTTTAAAAGGAAATGATTAGTTCACTAAACAATAAAAAAAAGTCTTATACGTTTCCTGTTTACTTCTCATCAGCATTTACCAAAATAAAATTATCGGTGATGCATGCAAACCAGCGGTAGATAAAGACAGAGCTTCAGTAAATTTAAATAAAAAAGTAACTTTTCATTTATTTAAGCGTAAATTTATAGTGTAGCAGCAGTTATTACACTTTCAAAAGCAACGGAAACTCGATATTTAATTCTAGATGAACGAAAAATTCGTATTTAAATAAATAAATACGTAATTTCGAAAATACTTCATTTGTAGAAAAACACTCTTCATTTATTTCTGCTTGAAATAAGATACGGTATTTGTTTCTAAAAGTTGGCAACCCTAGTCACGATTCATGATCATGCGAAGCTGCTGAAAAAGTATGTAAGTGAAATAAATCAAACCGGGAAACCGAGTGAAAACATTCGTATAACCGCTTCAACTGTCAGAGACGTGTGTCGGTCGGTTGTCTCACATTACGTGAAACCACTCAGACCTAGAGAATAGATGAAAAACTTTCATACAGTGCACGTGGTCGCAGGAACTATTTTCATTCGGTTCTTTAACTTGACTTAAAAAACCGATTGAAGGAAAAAGTAATCTACTGCCGAATCGGTCGTTGCCTCATCACTGCTACTGACTCCAGCTTAAACTTCTGTTCACGGCGTAACGAGCTTTAGCTGAATTAATATAACATTCACCCTGCGGTACCGCTAAGCAATAAACTTACGAGAAATATTAAAAATATGACAAATATTCCGGCGTCGTAGGATATAGGATCCTGAAAACTGCTTTCTTGCATAGCAGACAGACTGCCTGCTTTCTTCTTTTTACATCTACGCCGTCTGCCTCGGTCTAGTACTGCTGCGCTGTTAAAGTTGCGATGTTGCATATCGTGACACTATTTCTGACGCTGCGAGCGCACGCAGTTGTAACTCGCTAGTGTGAATCCCGCCACAGTATGTACGACTCGCTGCCATCGGCATCACTGTAGCCACTGGAAGCAGAAGTCTTTTCCAAAGATTCGAGATCCATCGGTAAATTTTCCTCGCCGGATGTAGTCCTCGCACTCGGCACCAGTGTCGTCAGACCCGAGCATCGCTATCCTGGAACATGGCAGTTAGTCGCTGGGTTCTCTGTTAAAGAAATAAAAAAATGTAGAATGCTGTGGTGTTAGTGCTTTGCTGCACGGTGATAACATTCTTGCACAACTCAGCTTTCTGAAAGTTTAACTGTTTAACTGTGCTGTCAGCATAAACGTATTTTATACACTGAAGCGCCGAAGAAACTGACATGCCCATGCTTACTCAAATACAGAGGTGTGTACACAGGCAGAATACGACGCTGCGGTCGGCAACGCCTATATGAGACAATAAGTGTCTGCCGCAGTTCTGCTACAGTGGCAGCTTATCAAGATTTAAGTGAGTTTCAACGTGGCGTTACAGTCGGCGCACGAGCAATAGGAAACAGCATCTCCGAGGTAGCGATGAAGTAGGGATTGTCCCTTACGACAATTTCACAGATGTACCGGCAATATCAGGAATCCGATAAAACATTAAATCTCTGAAATCGCTGCGACCGGAAAAAGATCCTGCAAGAACGGGATCAACGACGACTGGAGAGAATCGTTCAACCTGACAGAAGTGTAGCCCTTCGGCAAACTGTTGCAGATTTTAGCGCTGGGCCACCAACAAGTGTCAGCGTTCGAACCATTCAACGAAACATCATCAATATGGGCTTTCGGAGCCGAAGGCCACTCGTGAACTCTTGATGACTGCACGACACAAAGCTTTACGCCTCCCGTGAGCTCGTCAACAACGACATTGAACTGTTGACGACTGGAAACGTGTTGCGTTGTCAGACGAGTCTCGTTTCAAATTGTATCGAGCGGATGGACGTGTACGGGTATGGAGACAACCTCATGAATCCATGGACCTGCATGTCAGCAGGGGACTATTCAAGCTAGAGGAGCCTCTGTAAATGTGTAGGGCGTATGCAGTTGGGATGATATGTAACCCCTGATACGTCTAGACACGACTCTGACAGGTGACACGTACGTAAGCATACTGTCTGATCACCTGCATCCATTCATGTCCGTTGTGCATTCCGACGGACATGGCAAACTCCAGCAGGACAATGCTACACCCCCACACTTCCAGAATTGCTACAGAGTGGCTCCAGGAACACTGTTCTGACCTTAAACACTTTCGCTGGCCACCAAACTCCCGAGATATGAATATTATTGAGCACATCTGTGATACCTTGCAACGTGCTGTACCCCTTCGTACTCTTACGGATTTATGGACAGCTCTGAAGAATTCATTGTGTCAGTTCCCTCCAGCAATACTTCAGACATTAGTCGAGTCCTTGCCACGTCATGTTGTGGCACTTCCGCGTGTGCGCGGGAGCCTTACACGATATTAGGCCGGTGTACCAGTTTCTTTGGCTCTTCAGTGTACAAACTTGGCGTCGTATATTATATATATTCTTGGGTGAAGGTTGCGCCACTACAATACAGTCAGAAAGGTAATTGGGAAGACAACTTAACGAATTACTCTGTAATGAGACAACGGATCGCAGTAGCTCTTTCAGGTACAATATTCAGCAAATAATCCTTATCAGTCTCTGAAAATGTGTCGGTAGAGTACAGGCATCCCCATGTCTATGTTAACTGTTGTAACTTCGCTCTCGCTATACTTATACGGTTCTTAATCGAAATAGTTTCCTTTGCCCGATTGGACATAGGTAAAGGATGTTTTACAGACAGAATACGAATATCAAAGTCACCACTTCTTCAATTTAAGTGAAATAGTTGCTTTTAAAGGACTGCAGACCGTAGCTTTTACTTCATTTGTTGAGTTCGTAAGTAGCACATTTCCTGACAATGTTTAGACCCAAACATGTTGATATTGAGAGTTAAATTTAGATCGACTTTCAACTGAAAAATGCTATTGCCCTATAGTTTTTTCAGATTAAGCTATCACGCTATAACAGGTCATAGTAGCCTTAATAATTATTCGAGTAATAATAAAGCCCACTAACGGTTATCACTTAATAAAAATGACGATACAAATTTGTTATATGATTCAGTGCATAATTAGACGCATCCTCTGTAAATAATTCGATTAATCACTCATTGTTGCCCCTCCTATCCGACAGAAAACTTCCAGACTTAACTTAGCAACATCTGCAAAGTGTTCATATTTCTGGTGCGACTTGACTGTATAAGACCGTTCCACGCGATGCCAGAACAACGACTGCCCTCACCTCGCATAAATTCGCGTGGGTGGTAATGCCTGGGGGTTGCTGAGCGAAATGGCAAGACAATGTCAGCTACCGGAAAAGGTGCGCTGAGGTCCAGATGTTACAGATATATAATGTCGTGTGACTAGGGCCTCCCGTCGGGTAGACCGTTTGCCGGGTGCAAGTCTTTCGATTTGACGCCACTTCGGCGACTTGCGCGTCGATGGGGATGAAAGGATGATGACTGGGACAACACAACACTCAGTCCCTGAGCGGAGAAAATCTCCGACCTAACCGGCAATCGAACCAGGGCCCTTAGAATCGACGACAGTCTGTCGCGCTGACCATACAGCTACCGAGGGCGGACAATGTTACAGAGAACCAGCGATACGATTCACTACAAAGAGGTTTACAATCAACGCTGTCTATGCGTTACAGCGCTGTCGGTGGCAGTAACAAACAACACTGGTCGCCATATTTTGAAACATCAGGCACACGATCAGTGAGGTTGGTCAGATGGAATAGATGTTGGAAAATCATACGTTTTTGTGATTGAAATGTAACTTAATTACATTTCTGTTGACGATAAGTCGTGCCCAGCGGATGTTCAGTGTGAGATAATATTAATTGCAGTAATCCAACGATTGGAAAGACAACATTTAGCTAAGCATCAGCATATTTTCACATCTAACATTACTTGTACTTAACTTTTATATTTGTCATCTATCTACATCATATTTTCTGGATCTTCATGACAATCTGAATTTCCAGGAAAACGACTTAATTACATCTCTCTGTTACTCCATTTAGTGTGTCTCAATATATTGACAATACATCTGTTCGACCAGAGTAAAATTACTTGTTAAACAATAACTACAACACGCATATGGGCTGTGTATGTATGCAAAATCTAAGCAAGCTAGTCTTTGTTTTGTTGTACAGAAATTCCTCTGAAAAACAAGGAGCTAGTACATCGATGGGTAAACACTATAAGACTGTAGCAAGTGGAGGCCTTCTCGCTTTAGTTATACATGCCCTTCTCATCTTAGGGATTCTGGTAATTGCTCTTTTCCGAAAAATAAAAGTCCGAAGACAATATGACAGACATGATAGTCTTTATTCCATTAGAACTGCAAAAAGCCACAGAAAAAAATTACTCTTGAACAAAATACTTTAAACTACATATATGAAATTCTCTTGAAAAACAGCGATAATTAAGCCTCCGAACCACGTATTGAAATGTTTATTTACGTCTACTATCGTTTGCTTTCTTTATAAATACCAACTACCTATATCGGTGTAAATATATCTCTTTGATGAATATGTGAGAACTTCCTAACGTGACACGTCGTTCACGTCTAAGGCATAATAACTGTAAGTAAAAGTTACAAAAATTCGACAGTATCTACAAGATAAAACACACCGGTAAATAGACAAATGCGCGTGTTAACATTGCAGTAAAGTTACCAGAATAATGCAGCAGCTCGTACATCACGAATATCATGTTTGAAATGTCATAATGTACGAGAAACGCACTTCATATTGAGAATCATTTCCCGAAACTTCTCGTCAGGGCAATAAGTAAAGAAAAATTGCGATTGGCAACAGCAAACGTGACTGCATGACAAACAAAACCATACGGTTCCATGTGAACAGACGTTTAGTACCGCTTAACATAACGTTGCAAAAAATGGCGGGTGATTTTCCAACTGCCTTCAAATAGGGGAGAGTCTTGGCCGGCTATGATATTTACATAGATTGTTGGTTGACTGTGACATTCTATTAGCAATAGTAGTAACCATTACACTGTCTAATGCTTCGGACTTGGTACGGAAATTTTCACGAACAGATGTGTGACTGCGATGTTATAAGATGCCCTACTCACCGCAATTATTTCTCTTGTTTTTTAGATCTGAGTTTTCCTTCTTGCAAAACTCTTAATAAACTCAGATTTCTCTTCTGTAGCGAACCTGCAACTTCTCATCTCCTAAGAAATACGCTACCTCGAGCCCTCGCCCAGTGACAACTCGCAGTTTGGCAGTAGAAAGGCTCCTCTGATGAATCAGTATGGCAGCAGGCGTTCCCAATTTGGAGAGACGGATGGATTTTACAGCAAGTGGCTGTAAACGGAACACAACTGCGAGCATGGTGGGTAGCCTTTCACGGCGGCAGGAGTCACGACCTGGTGGCAGCCACTCTGCTTTCGTAACGCCCCCCCACGGCGCCACACTACGGATCTCCTTTACTCGAGCTCGGTGCGACGGTCAGGTACCGGGGTGACTTAGGCAATGTCTTTTCCTTGTGATTTCTCCAACTGAACGAGCTACACAAAACGATTAAATGTCTTCACAGGCTGAGTATACTGGTATTTATTTCGAGTAACCTCGTCTTCTACATGAAACCCGGCAGGTGTGACCGAGCGGTTCTAGGCGCTTCAGTCTGGAACCGCGCGACCGCTACGGTCGCAGGTTCGAATCCTGCCTCGGGCATGGATGTGTGTGATGTCCTTAGGTTAGTTAGGTTTAAGTAGTTCTAAGTTCTAGGGGACTGATGACCCCAGCAATTAAGTCCAATAGGGCTCAAAGCCATTTGAACTATTTTTGTTACATGAAAAAGGGTGTTTCGAAGGGGTTAATTTGTCGGACTCCCTCAGACGTGGGATTCAGTGCCGTTCCGCCCACCCTGATTAAGGTTGATCATGGCATCGTCGTACCTTTGAGAAGAGGTCTGCTTCAAGTAACTAGCGAATTATTTAGCTGTCCATTGTACCCTGATTTATGTCCACAGCTCCTGGTCTAGTGGCTAGCATTGCTGCCTCTGGATCACGGGGTCCCGGGTTGGATTCCCGGCAGGGCTGGGGATCTTCTCTGCCCGGGAACTTGGTGTTTATGTTGTCCTCATCATTTCATCATCATCATCATCATTCGTGACAGTTGCTAGATGAGTAAAAATTGGACTGTGTAAAATTTGGGTCTTTGTACGGGCGCTGATGACCGCACAGTTGAGCGCCACGCAAACGAATCATCATCATCATCATACCCTGAATTATGAAATACACCGTGCCAGATGACAATATTGTTAACAGAACATTACATAGAAAGACGTGACATGCAACCACCTGAGACAACTTACAATTTGTCACCCGATTTAAATGATTAATGGAGAACCTGATACATCCCCATATTTTGGTCCTATAACATTCCATTTCACAGTTTTGGCAATTCTGTATGATTTCGAGTAGTCAGTTAACATTTTGGCCAATAAAATGAATACCTTCTTACATTTGAAATTAAATATTGTAATTCGCGAAACTAGAAACAGATAAAGCAGGAGATTAAGAAATTCTTGGAACAATAGGCAATGGAATTAAAGACATTAGCTGCCAGTGGAGCACTGACATAAGTCAAGGGGAAAAAGCTGGAAATTCGTGCCGGACCGGGATTCGAACGTCAGTCCCCTGCTTACCAGGCAGATGCGCTGGCAACTACGCCATCCAGCCATTGCGGTCATCAGAATTACACGGACTGCCTTTGCACGCCTCCCTTCAGACCCAGATTCACAACTTATCCTCACACTAATGATGTAGTGTCCCTGCTCCTTTATCCTCATTACTCGCGGCATTTCTCTATTTATGTAAGCGTTCGAGCTTGGTGTGCATCCACACTGAAGGGATCATTGGCTGTTCTCGCCGTGTGTGTGTGTGTGTGTGTGTGTGTGTGTGTGTGTGTGTGTGTGTGTGTGTGTGTGTGTTTGAGTGTGTAGAGTCTGTTGTTTCGGACATGTCCGTGTGGTTCCGATGACCACCGTGTCCATATGGCTCTGTGGTCAGCGCATCTGCCTGGTAAGACTCAGGTTCAAATCCGGATCTGGCATAAATTTTCAACTTTCTCCATTGATATAAACCAATGCCCATTAGCAGGTAATGTCTTAATTCTTTTGTGTCTGGATTCATATTGGCTGCAGGATGAAAATGGTGTCTGTTCTTATGGACATGTCCGAAAGAACAGACACCACACATAAATACCTGAAACATCAGACGAGAAAAGACGTAAATGAAAGTTATTACTAAGTGGAGGGTCAAGTTCATAGGATAAATGCCAAGATACGTAGGGATTTGGAAGTAAAAAGATCAATTGTGGGAACGCACAGATGAAGATCGGAAGAAGTAGAACAGGGGATATTATGTGAAAGAGGTCTGTGAAAATGAAATTTTGAGTCCAATATACGAAGAGATAAAGGACGGCGTGAGATCAACAGAAAAGTCGATTACTTAAAAAAAACCCTAACATCATGGTGCACAAATATTATATTCTCATTAGAAAGTAAAGACGTTATCTAGGTAAATGAAGAGTGGCGGTAATTAAATAATTAGAATGTCTTTGAAAGAGGGTAAGTTACTAAAGTATGAATAACTTTTGGAAACAAAGAAAAACGCACCTCACGGATTAAAAATAAAACGATAATTCGAATGATTTACATCTGGATAAGGTGAATTAACATCTAATGCACCTCTTCGTTATACACATTGTCCTAGAAGATTGTCTTCGGGGCTAGCACGAACATTTCGTTGGTAATGTAGTGGTACTGCACCTCAAAGTAAATGAAATTCTTCGTCCCATACAGAGTACGAATGGCTTGTGTTATGGATGTGTGTAGCATTTTCCGACGTTATTGGACACTTAGTTCGTCTAAGAAAAAGTGTCTTCCAGTATGCGCCTAGGTGACAGTCTACATGACAACTAAACTCCACGCTAAATGTTTTCATATCTGGGTTGTCTGCAAACCTATAGCCATAATTATGTTCAATTCAGATTGAACTATACCTCTTCGTAGGGAAACCATTCTACCCTACATATTTCCCAAAGTTTTCCATACTGTTCTAGAACCACATATTCATATCAGGGTCATGTTCATCAGTGCATATATGCGTCTTGGGATGTTGTTGTACGACCAGCTATTTTGAGAAAGTGGTGGACGTTGATTCTTTTATCCCTCGTCTTAATAGGCTTTGCCTTTATTATACCTTGTGGTGGGCATAAAATATGTTGTAACACCACAGCTGAAGAAACAGGCTTGTCGCTGTGTGATATCTTCGAGACTTCTCTTTGTGCGCACCAGACTTTGTGCAGTAAATTTGAGAACTGTCGTGAAAGTGGAAAATAGTTAGTCGAGAGAGTGCTTCTACTCCAATACATACCGAGAAAGGCGGTGCAGTGATAAGGCACTGGACTCCTATAAGGGAGAACGACGGTTTTGATGCCCCATCGACTATCCAAATTTAGATTATCCGGCATTTCCCTAAATCACTTAAGGCGAATGGTACCCTTCAAAGGCCACTGCCATGTTGTTTTCCCGTACTATTCCTGTTCGAGCTTATGCTACGTCTCTGATGACCTCATTGTCGACATGACTTTAACCTCTAGTCTTCCTGCCTCCTTATCCCATATTCATGCCGTTACCTTGTGCAAATTCAATAACTACTTTCCGGCAGTGTGAGCACCGTTCATCGCCCATACCTTGTTTATAACTGCTTCTCGCACACATCTAAGACAGACTGTAAATCGACGCCTGAAAGAGCGTAAATTCGTAAATTCTACAAGGTTGTACTGTTCACGACATGCATAAACGCTCTGGAAAATAAACGTGAGGGTGACGGCGAATTAACCTATTTTGTAGAGGAAAGTATCAAAAAAGTGTGGCGAAATGTTGACGCTAGGTGGAGGGTCTCGCCATCAACGCAACATTTCTGAAGCCAACTGGCCTGACAAGAGTCGATGTCTGAACCCAGTGGAACACCTTTGGTATGTGTCAGAACGTGAACTTGCGTTCCGAGCCGCAGCGTCCCACATCACTACCTTCTCCGCTTTGGGCTCTTGAGGAAGAATGGACGGACATTCCTCCTTAGATATTCAGATACGTCACTGGATGTGTCTCCAGCAAAGTTCAAGCCACCATAAAGGCGAAGGGTGGATGCATCTCGTATTAACGTCATGTAATAATTAATTTTATCAGACAATGTGTTATCGTTTCCCACATATATCTGGTGAAATTACCATCACTGGAAAGTCAGACAAATATGAGCTCACACTGAATCTTAGTGTCAGTAATCCTTCCCACAGATGAGATGAGGAATGGCAGTAGTAATCAATATCCCACCAGCGAACATCGCAGGGTCACTTGCGTAAATATATTATCGTTGAAGATAGTCTTTGTGATAGCGCTGACGAAGAGATGATTCACTGCCTTGCAACGTAATGACTGCTGAAGCAAACTTGCGCTACTCAAAGATCAATATGCTGGCCTCTAAGTAAGTTCACTGAAAATTCTATGTCGAATCTCAGTGACAGAAAGAGTGAAATGCTATGACGATTGATGTTGTTGCTGTTGTTGCTTCTGAGTCACTGACGTAAAAGTCGTTTAGATCGCTAACAAATATTTTACAATGCTTTCTCTTTCTCTCATTTCAACTGTAATTAGGCGTGACTGCTCATTAAGTCAACAGAAGCACAATGTAACGAATACTCTTTAATACATAATTGTCGGTGTTTCTCAAAACATAGGTATTTATGACGGAGAAACTGTACCTATTAATGTTTTTTTCTTCACAGTTTTGGAAACTGTTCACATTTTTCGTAAAATTAATTGTCATCACAGTCTGTTTCACGCGTCACTACCGAATTTCACGTTTCCTCATTATGTATTACGTGTCAAGGAATCGTTTTCTCTTATGCGGATATGTAAGTAGTATTTCAGTGGGAGGTTTCATATTCGTTCCACGTCCACCGCGTCAGAGCATCGCAGACCGTGACGTTCTGGGCTCACATTTAGTAATCTTGCGTACAGGAGTAGCAAAAACATCGTGTGACGCAACGCTTTTCGTGCGGTATAATGGAAAGATACACACACTAATAAATTACTTGTATTGCACTTAGCGAAATCTGAACTTGCTGTCCACTGAGTACTAAGGCTGCCAAACGAGAGCTCAGTTGAAACTTCCTGGCAGATTAAAACTGTGTGCCGGACCGAGACTCGAACTCGGGACCTTTGCCTTTCGCGGTCAAGTGGTCTACCATCTGAGCTACCGAAGCACGACTCACGGCCGGTCCTCACAGCTTTACTTCTGCCAGTATCTCGTCTCCTACCTTCCAAACTTCACAGAAACTCTCCTGCGAACCTTGCAGAACTAGCACTCCTGGAAGAAAGGATATTGCGGAGACATGGCTTAGCCACAGCCTGGAGGATGTTTCTAGAATGAAATTTTCACTCTACAGCGGAGTGTGCGCTGATATGAAACTTGCCCGCGAAAGGCAAAGGTCCCGAGTTCGAGTCTCGGTCGGGCACACAGTTTTAATCTGCCAGGAAGTTCCATATCAGCGCACACTCCGCTGTAGACTGAAAATTTCATTCGAGAGCTCAGTTGGATGGGCTTCATTTGGCGCCAGTATTGAAGGAGCACGTGGACAGCGGAACAGGTTTTCCAATCGTTGGTGACCGTCCGTTTACCACAGCGTGGCTGCTACTTATGCGTCAAGCTGTTACTCAGGCAACGTGGGCCCTGCTACTAACATTCGTGGAAGGATACATGTGTGGCAACATCGTTTGCCGTCCGACTGTGTAGCTGAGGGGTCAGTCCGGGTGACTGCCATGCGGAGGACCCGGGTTCGAATCCCTGTACAGGTAGGACTGGATCGGGGTGCACTCAGCCTCGTGAGGCTAGCAGAGGACCTACACGACCGATTAACATCAGTTCCGAGCCAAAGAAACCCAACAACGACCGGAAAAGCGGTGTGATGGCTACGTGTCCCTCCATACCGCATCCAATGACGCCAGTAGCAGAGGATGACACGGTGATCGGTCGGACCCAAGCGGACCGTCCAGAGCCTGAACGCGGAAGTCAGTCTTAATCTTAACCGAATTGCTGTGTGCTGGTATTGTGTCCACCACCCCCTTTTCCCGCCTCACGGATCACTGCTTGAGATTACTAGCTCATGCCTATGAAACTTGAGGTATAATCTTCAAACTTCGACATTTCGACAGTTGCTATCACTGTTCACTTTCAAGGCACAAATGCAACAAGAAAGTGCTGTACAAGACAATTTAAAAACTTGAAATCCCGGAAATATGCAGTAAGACAACACAAACTGTGAACACTAGCACCACCATACAACGAAGGATGACCGTTGTCAGAAGACATCGATAGTGAATATTAATTTTCAACGTGTAAGCAAATAGCGTTAACTCTGTCCCTCTGTTGTTTGACAATGGAGAGGGCAGGATTCCAAGGAGAATATAAGGAAAAAACCCCGTCTCTGTTTATAATACCACATGCTATTTTAATCTCAATTACTTCTTTAATAACAAACACTATTCCTGTAGCTGGAAGTACACTCTAGAATTTCTGTGTTTTATATTCCATAGGATGATCGGTGTGATGATGATGATGATGTTTGGTTTGTGGGGCGCTCAACTGCGTGGTCATCAGCGCCCGTACAATTACCCAAGCTTTGCTCAGTCCAATTTCGCCACTTTCCTGGATGATGATGAAATGATGAGGACAACACAAACACCCAGTCATCTCGAGGCAGGTGAAAATCCCTGACCCCGCCGGGAATCGAACCCGGGACCCCGTGCTCGGGAAGCGAGAACGCTACCGCGAGACCACGAGCGGCGGACAGGATGATCGGTGTGAAGGCAATGTTCTGCAATAGCACATTCAATTAATAGTCGCATTGCTGACTTGGAGAGTGTTATGCCAGCAACAAATCATATTCCTTCCGATCCACAGGTTACGAGAGAGCTTTCAGGAGAGAAAGGTAGAAAGGGCCGATTGACACTGTTGGTTGGGACTGGTTTGTGAGAGTTGTGTCTTGACTGTAACTGTTGAGCGCAGGTGACTGTAGTGGGCGTGTTTATAGTGGGCTGCCGTGTTTGTGTTGCATGGTAGGGAGAGGAAGCGAGAGGTTCAAATGGTTCTGAGCACTATGGGACTTAACATCTGAGGTCATCAGTTCCCTAGAAGTTAGAACTACTTAAACCTAACTAACCGAAGGACATCACACACATCCATGCCCGAGGCAGGATTCGAACCTGCGACCGTAGTAGTCGTGCGGTTCCGGACTGAAGCGCCTAGAACCACTCGGCCACCGCGGCCGGAGAAGCGAAAGGGTGAAACGTGGTTCTGGCACTCCACAGAAGCACCAAGGGGCCGTTGGGCTTAATTTCTCTATCCAACGGACGCATCACCATCTACAGTGCCACGTGCCCGCAATACATAAGACGCTTGGAATTTAACCCTGGACAGGCGCAAAGTCTGTCGGTCGGGAACTTCATGCCACCACCTTTCCACCCCTTGACGGCCAAACAGCACTATTTGTGAAAATTTCACCATCACCTGTATTCTATTCAGTTAATTACGAGTCGAATGTGCGACCTATGCTTCGGAAGCTGGTACTTCGAGATATTTTTCTTTGGTGTAAGGCAAATATCAGAATCAGATATTCTTTCTCAAATATTCACGGTTGCAACAATACCTCTGGCGCAGCTACGCCTCTATGGGGTCCAGCTAAGTTCATACAAGCTCTGCAACGGTCCGGAATCTGAAACAGCCACCCATTCAACGGGAAAAGGTAATTATATATTCTTTACGATTTAGTTGAAGTCCGAGTAGCCATATACATACGTGACGCTTCGTAAGCAGCACCGTCTGAAGAAGACAATCAGCTGTCAAAATGCAAACAGTTTCAGAGAGATTCATTGGATTTCACAAGACTATATCTTCTGCTCGAATTAGTATACAGGGTGAACAGTATTGAAACCGACAAACTCTGGGAGGTTGCAGGGGACATCAAAACAAATATTTTTCCCTAATATCATTTTTTCCTATGAGGAGTATTTAAACCGGTAGAGGAGGATTTCTCTGGCGGCAAATTAAATAAACCAATAAACACTTTTCCATTTTTTTATGACCAAGAGACAACACATTAACACAACCCAATTTCAATTACAGTAGATTTTCAAAAATGCCTCCATTGATATGTAAACAAAGGTTACAAAAATGGCTCTGAGCACTATGGGACTTAACATCTGAGGTCATCAGTCCCCTAGAACATAGAACTACTTAAACATAACTAACCTAAGGACATCACACATATCCATGCCCGAGGCAGTATTCGAACCTGCGACCGTAGTGGTCGCGCGGTTCCAGACTGAAGCGCCTAGAACCGCTTGGCCACTCCGGCCGGCAAACAAAGGTTACACCGTCGGATCACGTTCTGTCTGAAACGGGCAAAAACCCCAGGAGTATCCTGAATTGTTCCTGCTGCTGCTACTATCCGGGCAACCAGATCCTCTTCTGATGCAACAGGGGTTGCGTAAACAAAGTTGCGCATCTCTCCCCACACAAAAAAGTCCAGAAGGGAGATATCTGGGGATCGAGCAGGCCATGGTACAGGACCACCTCTGCCAATCCATGTTTCTGGGAACCGTCGGTCCAGGAATCGACGCACACGACGACTGAAATGTGCCAGCGCCCCGTCATCTTGGAACCACATGCGTTCTCTTATAGGGAGCGAGACGTCTTCCAGCAATTCTGGCAATGCTCTGGCGAGAAAATTGTAATAGTGCCTGCCATTTAATGGCCTAGGTAGCAGATACGGCCCAATTAAACAGTCCCCAACAACACCGACCCACACATTAACGAAGAACACACTTGATGAGTACTAGTAACTGTGGCATGTGGGTTATCCTCATTCCAAACATGCGAATTGTGCATGTTGAAGACTCCATCACACCCGAACGTTGCTTCATCGGTAAACAACACAGAGGATGGAAATGTAGGAAGCATTTCACACTGTTCCAGGTACCACTGCGAAAACTGTGCTCTGGGTGGATAATCAACTGGTTCCAGGTTGTGGACATGCTGTAAGTGAAATGCTCTCGAAGGACTGTTCTTACATTCGTCTGATTCGTCCCCTTGTTACGTTCAATTTCACGAGTGCTGATTGAAGGATCCCGCTCCACATGCTGCAAGACAGCTTCCTCAAATAGCAGCGTTCTTACCGTGCGATGGCGTCCCGGTTTAGATAATCTGCTAAATGACCCGGTCTCACGCAGACGTTGGTACACAGCAGCAAATGTCGTATGATGCGGGATACGGTGATTAGGATGTTGCTGTTGATAAACCCGCTGTGAAGTTCGTCCGTTGTGGTGCGCTACGTAGAACGCACCAACCATATGAGTGTACTCACTCCAGGTGTATCGCTCCTTTAGTAAACAGAGACAATGCACTACTACACCGGTGGTCAGCAGTTGCCTACAACTCCAGAGCCTAATACGCCCTCTAACAACTGAAGATCGTAATGCGGCCTCTAACAACTGAAGAGCGTAATACGACCTCCACCGGCTTAAATAATCCTCATAGGAAAAAATGACATCAGGGAAAAGTATTTGTTTTGATGCCCCCTACGACCTCCCAGTATTTGTCGGTTTAAATACTTTTCACCCTGTAGACATCTGAGTAAATTTCAAGTAACGATCCTTAGGACTATGAAGTCTTTTTCCCAAGAAGGATCAGCAGTTCTACGTGAGTATATGCTTTAGACGCGGGCACGTACGAACTTGGGCTGTTGCTTACAGTTACGTCAGGACTGAGGTTTTCATTCATCTTTGACAACTGTTCAACATATCCTTCTCTGGACGCCAGTCGAGAATCGAGACTATAGTTAAACTCGAACCGTAATTTTGCCAGCATGTCTGGATCTACCATATTCACTGCTGTTGCTATGTGGCACTGCATTTCACCCAAAGTTGTTCTAAGGTGAGGGAATTAGACGGATTCTTTCACAATCTCCCCTCCCTCCTCCCCCCTCGCCCCCCCCCCCAAAAAAATATGTGCCCTGACATCAAGCATCGTTGGAGGCCATTGGTGCAATACGAGAACTATACGTCGTTTACCGCCATTGACACGGCAGCTCATTGTTAAGAAATCCTCTTAAATGCAGGTGCCAGTACGACGGTGCTGCGTCTTGTTGGAAAATGAAATTTTCGGCATATTGTAGCAGATGTGGTAAAAGATAATTAGCTAATTCTCCAGTCAATCCAGGTACGTGCTTCCTGATATCTCGTGCTCGACTACAGGATGCGGCTGCTGCATTCTTCATATTCTATTCTTACGTTGTAGCGGTTCAATTTACCACTTAAATGCAACGTAGCCTTATCACTGAACATTAACGTGAAAGAATTACTATCTGAAATCTTCAAGCCCAGAATGGATTCTCATAATATGATGCATCACATCTGGTAGCGAACAACTGACACTTGATAAGGAACAACCGCCAATTGCTACGGAACAACTGACAGTTGCTGCAGAAGACCCGACCAATTACAGTAAAAGGAGAGGTAGACGCTCAAATGGCTCTGAGCACTATGGGACTTAACTGCTCAGGTCATCAGTCCCCTAGAACGTAGAACTACTTAAACCTACCTAACCTAAGGACGTCACACACATCCATGCCCGAGGCAGGATTCGAACCTGCAAACGTAGCGGTCGCGCGGTTCCACACTGTAGCGCCTGAACCGCTCGGCCACTCCAGCCGGCGAGAGGTAGAGGTCGGGATGTGTTAACTGTATGCCCGGACGTTCTGTACGCATTCGACAGTTCACGCAGAACGGTGTTTGACAGAGGTTGTTGTGGAACCGAGTAGTGAGACTTTGCGGTTGGTATGGCAACAGGTCTGCAGGACGTCATCTGAGTGCCTACAATCGTGGATCGTGGACGAGCTGTTGGACGGTTCGAAGCCCGTCAAAATGTCACTACTGTGGCCACTGTAATGCATGTGTCCAAAAGTGTCATCTCGCTATTGAAAAAGGCTGCTGAGGATGGAAACGCTATGCGAAATAATGCTGGTGTTCGTAGACGATCGCATGGCAAGAGGATCGGTACATATCCCTAGTGGTGGAAAGGAACAGCCTTGTCACCCCTAGACAGATAGTTTGAGACTTGGCAAGCGTTACGTGTCTTTGCCAGAATCATTTAGGGCAATTAAATCAGGATGGTTTGTATGCTCGGAAGTCTGTTAAATGCATCCCACTTCCACCACGCATCGGTGAGAAAGGCTTCGTTAGTATGGGAGCATATTGTTTCGAGTCACAAATAGTGGTAGAGAGGGATATTCTGCGATGAATCCTGCTTCACTGTGCACGTGATTCTTGTCATCAATTAGTGTGGGGAGAGAAGGGAACACGTTACTCATCACAAAATGTTCATGAACTCATCGGTACGGCGTAGGCGTTATGGTGCGGGCAGGCATTGTGCACAATGTGCGTATCTTTGCAAGTGGTACCGTTACAGCACAGCGGGATTGCAAACAAATTATTCTGGATTATGTCCGTCTGTATGGGCGTGCTGTAGGTCCAGACTTTCTGCTTATGGACGACACTGTTCGCCAACAGAGGACCGCTGAGATGTCAGACCAACGGCAAAGTGAAGATATTGAACGTATGGAAGGCCTGCGCACTATTCGGACCTGAACCCTATAGAGCATGCCTGAGGTGCCCCTGGCAGACGTGTTTCCAAATGAGCATCCCCTCCCCTCCACGAAACGCGCAACAACTGAAAACCACATTGAGAGAGGAGCTTGACAATATCCCCGAAGCACTACTCAACTATTTGGTCACCAGCATGAACAACAGATGCAAACTGTGCGTTATTGCCCCAGGAGAGTGTAATACGAGGGGTGTTCAATAAGTAATGCAACACTTTTTTTCTGAAATTAGATTTGTTTTCTTCACGATTCCAATGCAGCATTTTATTCCCCACTCTATTGGCTACAAAAATCCCTGCTTTTTAAAATAATTTCCGTTCAGTGCGATGCTCTTACGCCACCGTGTTGGGATGTCCTGTATACCCACACCCTACCACTGTAGTGCTGCTTCAATAACCTCCACATCACTCACCTACCGCTTCCCGTGAAGTGCATCCTTCATCGGGCAAAAGAGAAGGAAGTCGGAAGGTGAAAGATGCGGCCTGTAAGGTGAATGAGAAAGACCAGTTCAACAACTTTTTGTAAGGTTCTCTTGGGTGTGTAGACTTGTGTGAGGCTTTGCGCCGTCAGGGAGAAGGAGAAGTTAGTTTGTATGTATGTGGTGAGGAACACGCTGAAGTCGTTTATTGAATATCCAAAGGGCAGCACAATACACTTCAGAGTTGATCGTTGCACCATGAGGGTGGACATAAAACAGAATAATTCCTTCAGAATACCAGAAACCGTTGCCGTGAATTTACCAGCTGAGGGTGCAGCTTCGAACTACTTCTTCAGAGAAGAGGTCGGTGTGGCACTATTCCATGTATTGCCGTTCTGTTTTCGGTTCGAGGTGAGGAACCCATGTTTCATCGCCTGTCACAATCAGCCTCGTGAAGCGCGTGCAGTATCGCACAGATGGTCTTTCGTTGCTCTTTATGATCTTCTGTTAAGTAGCCAGGAACCCACCGGACACTCACCTTTTCAGTACACCAGTTGGTGGCGGCCATTATGGCCGAGTGGTTCTAGGCGATTCAGTCCGGAACCGCGCTGCTGCTACGATCGCAGGTTCGAATCCTGACTCGGGCATGGATGTGTGTGATATCCTTAGGTTAGTTAGGTTTAAGTAGTTCTAAAGTCTAAGAGAGTGATGACCTCAGATGTTAAGTCCCATAGTGCTTAGAGCCATTTGAACCATCTGAACACCAATTGGTGGACTAATGTGTCAGCACTACCAACACAGACGTCCAGTTGAGCAGCGAGATATTTGATTGTGATCCGTCAAGCATCTCAAATTAGAGTGTCCGCTCATTCCAATATTGCAGGCGTCACAACTGTGTGCGACCGGCCAGCAAGGAGGTTTGCGCCTTCTTGTTGCAATTATGACATACGCCTCCTCTAACGACTCACCGTGCATTTGTTCACTGCCAGGCCTCCGTACACATTCTGCAAGCAACTACACTCCTGGAAATTGAAATAAGAACACCGTGAATTCATTGTCCCAGGAAGGGGAAACTTTATTGACACATTCCTGGGGTCAGATACATCACATGATCACACTGACAGAACCACAGGCACATAGACACAGGCAACAGAGCATGCACAATGTCGGCACTAGTACAGTGTATATCCACCATTCGCAGCAATGCAGGCTGCTATTCTCCCATGGAGACGATCGTAGAGATGCTGGATGTAGTCCTGTGGAACGGCTTGCCATGCCATTTCCACCTGGCGCCTCAGTTGGACCAGCGTTCGTGCTGGACGTGCAGACCGCGTGAGACGACGCTTCATCCAGTCCCAAACATGCTCAATGGGGGACAGATCCGGAGATCTTGCTGGCCAGGGTAGTTGACTTACACCTTCTAGAGCACGTTGGGTGGCACGGGATACATGCGGACGTGCATTGTCCTGTTGGAACAGCAAGTTCCCTTGCCGGTCTAGGAATGGTAGAACGATGGGTTCGATGACGGTTTGGATGTACCGTGCACTATTCAGTGTCCCCTCGACGATCACCAGTGGTGTACGGCCAGTGTAGGAGATCGCTCCCCACACCATGACGCCGGGTGTTGGCCCTGTGTGCCTCGGTCGTATGCAGTCCTGATTGTGGCGCTCACCTGCACGGCGCTAAACACGCATACGACCATCATTGGCACCAAGGCAGAAGCGACTCTCATCGCTGAAGACGACACGTCCCATTCGTCCCTCCATTCACGCCTGTCGCGACACCACTGGAGGCGGGCTGCACGATGTTGGGGCGTGAGCGGAAGACGGCCTAACGGTGTGCGGGACCGTAGCCCAGCTTCATGGAGACGGTTGCGGATGGTCCTCGCCGATACCCCAGGAGCAACAGTGTCCCTAATTTGCTGGGAAGTGCCGGTGTGGTCCCCTACGGCACTGCGTAGGATCCTACGGTCTTGGCGTGCATCCGTGCGTCGCTGCGGTCCGGTCCCAGGTCGACGGGCACGTGCACCTTCCGCCGACCACTGGCGACAACATCGATGTACTGTGGAGACCTCACGCCCCCGTGTTGAGCAATTCGGCGGTACGTCCACCCGGCCTCCCGCATGCCCACTATACGCCCTCGCTCAAAGTCCGTCAACTGCACATACGGTTCACGTCCACGCTGTCGCGGCATGCTACCAGTGTTAAAGACTGCGATGGAGCTCCGTATGCCACGGCAAACTGGCTGACACTGACGGCGGCGGTGCACAAATGCTGCGCAGCTAGCGCCATTCGACGGCCAACACCGCGGTTCCTGGTGTGTCCGCTGTGCCGTGCGTGTGATCATTGCTTGTACAGCCCTCTCGCAGTGTCCGGAGCAAGTATGGTGGGTCTGACACACCGGTGTCAATGTGTTCTTTTTTCCATTTCCAGGAGTGTATGAATATCTACGATGATCTGGTTTTCTGCCAAAAGAAACTCAGTGACATCTCTCTGCTTGGAATTCACTTCCGTTAGAGATGCGATTTTGAAGGCTACATATAGCGACGCCACCTATCGGAACTTCATGAAACTATAGGGGCTGAAGCGGGAATATTCCAGATTTCCCACAAGAAAATTTGCATTTTTTAAACCGAAACTGACCGAGAAAAAGAGTGTTGCATTACTCATGGAACGCTCCTCAGTCTTGCTGAGTGTGGGACATCGAACTTAATGTAGGGAATCTTACCTCTGTGAAACATGAACGTTATTTATGGCTATTATCCTGTTTTCCAAAGTCGTGAAATCTGTATCATTTTTTTCTAAATATACTACTCCAAATCTGTTACATATGTACTATGTTTCATGTCGTCCGTCATTGCCCCTGATTATTCCTGTCCGACAATGTGTCTGCTCCTTAGCAACTGTCAAGCATTGTTGTCCATCACCGTTATGGAGAGCTTGCAGCTGCTGAACACTACATGGCTTGAAACACTAACGTCGTCGCAAAACACGCCAGACTGACACGTATGTAATGACTAAGTCTCGTCTGGCAACATACTCTACGTCTTCAACGAGCAGAAAGGGATGAATTGTGGATTTCCACAGTTCTTCAAAGCGCTGGTGCCGATGTCAAGTGCTTTGAGCCCTACTCGCGGGGCAAAACCATACAACACAGTTGTACTGAGTTTCGTCTATTGAAACAGAGAATGCCAAATGTCTTTTGTTGGTCTGTTACGCCCGTCTCGACTCGACGCACGGTGGTTACTGAACGAGGAGCTAGCAGCCCCATAGGGACTCCTACCTTCAAAACCACACGAAGTGCCAAGATGAACTCTTAGTTTCGACGATTAAGTCAAAATTTATTCGAAATTTTCAGCTTTAGTCATGCAGAACATACAATTTTGTAAATGTTAACAATCTGTTGCGTCGATTCGGCGGGCGCCCGAAAACGTAACGCAGAGAAAAGGTCGCAACAGAGGTAATTGCTTGGGGAGTGCGGACGATCTCTCTACACGGCAGAACTACGGACGGTCCGGTCCATTCTACTTTTTCGGTGAGGTACAGAGTCACGAGTTCTGATTCCGTGCAGTGGCGCGTCCTTGCTGCACTGCCTGGTGTTTTGCAGACCGGGCAGCCGTCACGGTGGAGGGAGGATAAAGATCAGCGGCTGATGTCAGTGGGCAGAGCGGCCGCAAAGGTCGCCACGGGTCTGAGCGGCGCGTCTAATTGCCGAAGATGACGCACAAGGATGCGGGCAGCGGCTAGCGAAAAGGTTGCGGGGCGGCGCTCCTCCTGCTCTGAAACAACACACGCAGCCGGGCGTCAGCTCTCAGCTCTGAGCCTGTAACAGCGGCAGTGGTCACCACGTGGAGGGCCCCACACGTGTTTACAGCTGCAGTGGACGGGTTCTTGCCACATGATTTGACTGTGTATCGCAGACAAAACCAAATTCTGTGAAAGTAGTCACATATAAGGATACATTTGCTAGACAGGTAAAAAGACAAGAAACAATTTCAACAACGCACAGCGTACAGTTTATTGTTGATAGTCGTCTGAATTGGTCACCGTGTCGACTGCGACTGGAGATGGTGAAAACCGAGTTTCGTGCTGTTATTAAATATTTCCATTTGAAGACTTGGACTGCCGTACAAATCAAAACTGAAATGGACGAAGTTCACGAGGGCTCTGCACCATCATTGAAGACCATTTACTTTCGATTAATGAATTTAAACGCGTTTGGACAAACACTGAAGGCGAAACGCGCTCCGGCTCTTTAGATGAGGTCAATACAAAGGAAACCATTGACAAAATCCTTGATATGGTAACGCAAGTTCGCCGAATAAAAATTCGTAACATTGCTGAGACTGTACATATCTCAACTGAGGGAGTGTACAATGCCCTGCACGGAGAGTTGGCTATGAAGAAGCTGTCTTTTGGGTGTGTGACGCGATTGCTCGCAGTCGACCAAAAGTTCATCCAACGCAACATTTCAACAAAATGTCTGTCGGTGTTTAATCGAAATCCGCAAGACATTTTGCTCCTATTTCTGAGTATTGATAAAACCAGGATCCATCATCATGCATCAGAGTCAAAACGGCGATCAAAGAAGTGGACAAACACTGGTAAAAGTCCACCGAAGGAGGCAAAGACCATTTTGTCAGCTGGTTAGGCGATGGCCCTCCCTTTTTTTTACTCCACAAGGAGTAATCCTCATATATCACTTGGGAAAAGGCATATCCATATTTGTAGCTTATTATGCTTCATTGTTGGATCGTTTGAAACTTGTATTGGCTGAAAAAAGACCAAGGCTGGCATACAAAAAGTGCTCTTTTAGAGTGACAACAAAGGCAAAAGTGTATGATTTTGGCTTTCAATTGTTCCTCATCCACCATATTCACCTGACTTAGCCCCAACTGACTTCTACCTGTTCCCTAACTTGAAACTTTCGCTTGCTGGGAAGAAATTTTCGTCAAATGAGGAAGAAACTATTTTTCCGATGTGATGGCAATGTCCAGAAGTAAGGTGACGTTTTTACGAAACGAACGTGTCTTCTTGCTCTTTACCAAACCTATCAAACAACCCTCTTTATGGCCGAGTGCCTAGATCTCACGAAGCTGTTTCCCTTCGGTGCTTTGACTATTTCTTGTTGCTCCATCTACCAACTTAAGTCTGATCCTCTACTTGTTCACCAACTAGCTACATGTTGGTGTAGCATGTACTCAACGAGGACCACAAATGTGCGATAAAGATACAGGTGTAATTTACCAGAAAACACGATGATGCGGGTTACCCAGTTAACACTTGACTTGATTACACAAGAGATGTTAAATGCACTGAAGCGCCAAATAAACTGGAATAGGCACGCGTATTCAAATACAGGGATATGAAAACTGGCAGAATACAGCGCTGCGGTCGGCAACGCCTATAGAAGACAACAAGCGTCTGGTGCAGTTGTTAGATCGGTTACTGTTGCTACAATGACAACTTATGAAGATTTAAGTGAGTTTGAACATAATGTTATAGGCCTACTCGGCGCACGAACGTTGGGGAACAGCATCTCCGAGGTAGCGATGAAGTGGGGATTTTCTCGTACGATCATTTCACGAGTGTACCGTGAATATCAGGAATCCGGTAAAACTTCAAATCTCCGACATCGCTGCAGCTGGAAAAAGAACCTGCAAGAATGGGAAGAACGACAACTGAAGAGAATAATTCAACGTGACAGAATTGCAACCCTTTCGAATATTGCTGCAGATTTCAATGCTGGGCCATCAACAAGTGTCAGCGTGCAAACCATTCAACGAAACATAATCGACATGGGCTTTCAGAGCTGAAGGCCCACTCCTGTACTCTTGATGACTGCACGATACGAAGCTTTAAGTCTCGCTTGGGCCCGTCAACACCGACATTGGACTGTTGATGACTAGAAGCACGTTGCTTGGTCAGAGGAGTCTCGTTTCAAATTGTATCGAGCGGATCGACGTGTACGGGTATGGAGACAACCTCATGAATCCATGGACGCTGCGTGTGAGTAGGAGACTGTTCGAGCTGGTGGAGCCTCTGTAATTGTGTGGGGCGTGTGCAGTTGGAGTGATATGAGACCCGTGATACGTCTAGATACGACTATGACAGGTGACACGTACTTATGCATCCTGTCTGATCACCTGCATCCGATCATGTCCATTGTGCATACCGACGGACTTGGGCGATTCCAGACGGACAATGCGGCACCCTATACGTCCAGAATTGCTACAGAGGGGCTCCAGAAACACTCTTCTGAGTTTAAACATTGCCACTGGCCACCAAAGTCCCCAGATATGAACTTTATTGAGCATGTCTGGGATGCAACATGCTGTTCTGAAGAGATCATCTCCCCCTCGTATTATTACGGGTTTGTGGAAAGCTCTGCAGGATTCATGGTGTCAATTCCATCCAGCACTACTTCAGACGTTAGTCGAGTCCATTCCATGTTGTGTTGCAGCACTTCTGCTTGCTCGCGGGGGCCCTACACGATATGAGGCAGTGTATCAGTTTCTTTGGCTCTTCAGTGTATAATTAGTACTTCAGTCACGTGTTCAACTTAGAGCACACTGAAACCTAGTGAGCTGGTTAGTCACTCTGTTCGATTATTGGTACCCCAATCACACAAAATCACCGTTCAGAAGGTTTTGATAGTTGGCACAATTTCTCACAATTAACGTTACTTCATCCTAACGATGCTTCTAATGATTCCTATGAGTACACGCGTAACCATTACGAGACACAGCTGATTGTTAATCTGTCGACACGGTATGTAAACAAAAGTGTCACCACTCGTAAATTTTAATTACAAAGATTTTAAGTCTCTCTTAGCTAGTACTGAATTACGTTCCAGGCTACGTTTAGTCTGTTCCGCAACCCTCATGACGCAGCTGATTGTTACCTCAACAAGACAATACACGAATGCGAAAATTACACTTTTCATAATAAATCACTGATGCTGTTGAAATTGTTGTACAACACACAATTTTTACAGTCAAAGCTCTGACCGTTTTGCCAGAACATAATAATTTGCGTTTTTTCAGACCACGACTTCAGCACTATACATGGCGTCCATCTCCGAAACTTGCGTACTACTCTCTGTAAGAATTACACCATGCCCCGTGCCCTCGAGAGAGGCGACTATCGGTACTGTAAAGGGGCAGGCAACGATATTAGAATATGCCTACAGTGTGACAAGTGGACATTCTCAGACTTATACACTTCACATTCTCTTTTGATGGCAATCTGAATATTTCTGCTTTCAAAAGAGTTACAGTGAACAGTGGGGCATCTCTTATAGCTAAATTAAAAGCTGAGGGTGGACGAGGAATCGATTAGGACTAAAGCTGATGCATTTTCACAATAGTATTTGCAGCTGCTGTGTCTGCCAGTGAAAGATCTTTCTCTTGTGCGGCAGTCGTGGTCGTTTTTCAGTCTGCTCCTGTGGTATCGATAGCAACGATACCACGGCACAGGGCAAGTTCATAAGTTGGCACTACGAGACACCGACGGCAGCGCCCTCTAGCCGGCGCTGTGGAGCTCTACGAGCGTCGCTCCGGATTCAGCCCATTTCATCAAGAGCAGAAAAAAATGGCTCTGAGCACTATGGGACTCAACATCTTAGGTCATAAGTCTCCTAGAACTTAGAACTACTTAAACCTAACTAACCTAAGGACATCACACACACCCATGCCCGAGGCAGGATTCGAACCTGCGACCGTAGCAGTCCCGCGGTTCCGAACTGCAGCGCCAGAACCGCTAGACCACCGCGGCCGGCCATCAAGAGCAGACGGCCTGGTAACATTGCTTCAACCTCAGAGGGTGTTGGTTTGCTATTGAGACTATGTACTACTTACGACGGGTCTAAGGCTTCGCACCTCAGTGCAAAGTTATGTAACCATTTATTAACTTGTTTTTGCCTATAATAAAAATCTATAATTCACACTGCAGTACCGTGAGATTTTCACCTTTTCCTGCTCCTACTCGCTTTCGTCATTTTCAGGAGCAGATCCATTCGCCGCCTTCCAGGCGGGATACAAAACCTCCTGTTTTCAGGCAATACATTAATGGCGAGCACAATAGGGGTCAGCCATAGTTCTGAGTTCACTTGAGCAATCTGTCGGTGCTAAAACTCGAAAATCCCACGAAGCAGTCTGCAACATCTCTTCATCAGCCAAATGGATCGTCATCTGAAACTATAAATTCCACAGGCCTTTATTCATGGAGTTTATAATTGGTTGGGATGAAAAATATGATGGATACAAGATTCATCCAGCGTCTAGAATTTCTCTGACTTAGGCTTCAAACTTCCACTGAGTTTCTTTACACGCAGAAGTTCCGTTCATAAGAGATTCTTCTGATATAGAAAAGTTAACAATCCTATTGCGACAGTCTTGTTCCACGATAATAGTATATTAACTCAGAAGACCATTTCTTCAGAAGAAACCTCAGTCGGACTGCAATCCTCGTCCGACTCATTAAGTAGTAATTTATCTAGCAATATATGGATCTGAGTTTTGCTGCAATATTCCCATGAAATTCTCTCAACTCTGAGCTTGACGTTATCGTGAATCACTTGTAGGGATTATGTGACAGAGTGTCTGAACAAAAGTTGTACAGGGTGAAAAGTATTTAAACCGACAAACTCTGGGAGGTTGTAGGGGACGTCAAAACAAATATTTTTTCCTAAGGTCATTTTTTCCTATGAGGAGTATTTAAACCGGTACAGGAAGATTTCTCTGGCGGCCAATTAATTAAACCAACAAACTCTTTTCCATTTTTTTTATGACCAAGAGACAACACAATAACACAACCCAATTTCAATTACAGTAGATTTTCAAAAATGCCTCCATCTACACGTAAGCAAATGTTACACCGTCGGATCATGTTCTGTCTGACACGGACAAAAACCCTAGGAGTATCCTGAACTGTTCCTGCTGCTGCTACTAACAGGGCAACCAGATCCTCTTCTGATGCAACAGGAGTTGCGTAGACAGGGTTGCGCATCTCTCCCCACACAAAAAAGTCCAGAGGGGGCATATCTGAGGGCCGAGCAGACCATGGTACAGGACCACCTCTGCCAATCCACGTTTCTGGGAACCGTCGGTCCACGAATCGACGCACACGACGACTGAAATCTGCCGGCGCCCCGTCATGTTGGAACCACATGCGTTGTCTTGTAGGGAGCGGGACGTCTTCCAGAAATTCTGGCAATGCTCTGGCGAGAAAATTGTAATAGTGCCTGCCATTTAATGGCCTAGGTAGTAGATACGGCCCAATTAAACAATCCCCAACAACACCGACCCACACATTAACGAAGAACACACTTGATGCGTACTAGTAACTGTGGCATGTGGGTTATCCTCAGTCCAAACATGCGAATTGTGCATGTTGAAGACTCCGTCACGCCCGAACGTTGTTTCATCGATAAACAACACAGAGGATGGAAATGTAGGATGCATTTCACACTGTTCCAGGTACCACTGCGAAAACGGTGCCTGGGTGGATAATCAACTGGTTCTAGGTTGTGGACACGCTGTAAGTGAAATGGACGTTAACAACTGCTCTCGAAGGACTGTTCTTAGATTCGTCTCATTCGTCCCCATGTGACGTGCAATTGCATGAGTGCAGATGGAAGAATCCCGCTCCACATGCTGCAAAACAGCTTCTTCAGATTGCAGCGTTCTTACCGTGCGACGGCGTCCCTATCCAGGTAATCTGCTAAATGACCCGGTCTCACGTAGACGGTACACAGCATAAAAGGTCGTATGATGCGGGATACGGTGATTAGGATATCGTTGTTCATAAACCCGCTGTGCAGTCCGTCCGTTGTGGTGCGCAACGTAGTACGCACCAACGATATCAGTGTACTCACTCCAGGTGTATCGCTCCAGTAGCATACTGAGACAATGCACTGCTACACTGGTGAACAGCAGTTGCCTACAACTGAAGATCGTAATACGCCCTCTAACAACTGAAGAGCGTAATACGGCCTCCACCGTTTTGGTTAATATTTTTTCGACTACTTTGTATAAACTATTTTTATCCGCGAAAGAGCCCAACCTATTTGTCAGTACGGCTTGCGTCTTCAGTAACAACAATAGTTTGCCGACGGCGGTCACCGGCTTCGGTGGCTCAAGGACCTTTGAAAATTCTAGCAATTAACGCGAGCAAAACGTTAATTATTCAGAAAAACCCCAGCCAACAAGCGAGTGTAATTCTTAATCCTTTATTTGGCACCAGTTTAAAAGTTTCAGAAAAAGTTATTTTGTTGTATTTTGGGGATAAATAGGGTTGCATGAATATAATGAAGTATTTATGTAAATTTATTATTATTTATAAAAAAAGTTGGATGTTGCTCCATAGTAATTAAGTGCTTCCTGTGCCTAAAACATACAGCTATTTTTATGTAAAGGTAGCTGTATACCTTTTAGCAACGTGAACTGAAAAAGTTGCTCGAAAGTCTTTTTACATTCGTTAGGGAGCTAATAACCCCAACGTTGAACACCACAAATCCATTAAAACACACACACACACTTCCCTCATTCGCGTTTGTACTAACAAAGAAAAAGAGTACCTGTCACCTGGCAGCCAATAGGTTTCCTCCAACCAGCCATACATCTGTTATCTGGAATGCTGACAAAGTACTACGCTACGAAGATAGGCGCTGGATGACGAGAGCAACACTGTCGGTTTAAATGCCTAATAAGGACTCTTAGTGTTCCTACAATGGTTAATGGAAGTCAGCGTTACTTGAAAGCAGAGCTGTCAATTAAAGGATACTTATTTTGGAGGAGCAAGCTAGACCTGCCAGTCTGGTATCGTTTTTCGAGGTTTCTCTAAATCACTAGAAACAACTACAGAAGTGCGTTCTTAAATAAGCCAATGGCCGAGTTCCTTCCTCACCTATGTACAAGCCGCCCTTGGATTGGACGATGACGACGAGGAGTTAAGCTGTAGCCTTTCTCTTATCGCTCACAAACGTGTTTTGTGTATTACTGACCAGTACAGAATCCCAATTATTCATATGAAGCAAGTTCTTTGTCAGAAATACTGTGTCTTATTATTCGAACTGGACAAACGGTTCCAAGTCCTCCACGTCGATATTTTTTCCCACAAATTTCTCAGAACAGTTTGTTCATGTAGTTGTTGTAGAAACGGTTTTCGGAAAGACAGATTATTTATTCGAAGTAGAATCATGCCCTAATCCTTTGGTAAACGAAATTTATTAATACTCACACAGAAGAGGCAGCCAATTGAATCAGTCACTCCAATAAACAGCAGTATAGGTTAGCCAAGCTTGCTGTATTTTGTTCTAGCATAACCATTATCTGACTAGACAATGGAACACTGTATTTTGTAACGTATGTATTAAACCAATGATCGATATGAGAAAGGAACCGTATCTGTTAAAGCTGCCCAAGTTTTATTTCTTCTTAAGCTGCCGGCTACCTGCCATGATTTGACTTTTTCCTTCATATGCGTGCCGGTAACGGTTAACGTGTGATAGTGGAGGTCTCTGGATATGCCACAGGATAAAGTCTTCAGGATTTTGTGTATCATACCTCCAGCATTCACTCCATGCTTGGAGATCGAGACATCGTGTATCACTATTATTATTATTGTTTTGTTTGGCCCTTGAGAAAATATGTAGAACCGTTAGTTAGGTTTAGTTCTTATCATCCTAAAACTTCTCAACCTGTGAAAAAAGATGAGTCGTCTATCTGTTTTCCACGCGTTTTTTAGTTTCAGACTCATTCTGTGTGCATGTTATCCTCATAATTTTCAGTGGGTCCGCAGCGACTGTCTTGAGATCCTTTTGGATGTCAGCTAGCCATCGTACCATGGTCTTTCAGGTCTCATTTATGACGTAGAAGATATTCTTAGCTAACAGCGACTTGTCCATCCTTGCTATATGTCTGAAAAATTCCAGACATGTTTTCTACGCAATTGAATTATATCGTTGCTTCCGAACTGTTGTTGGTCCAGATACTGTCTCATATTGCCCAAATATTTGCCGAAATATCTATCAATTTTCTCGATGACATTGACGTATATGATTAAGATGACGCCTCAACTGCATAGAGAGATTTCTCCTGAACTTTAAGTGATGCCAGTTACGTCATTCAAACGTCTGCAAATAACAATATGTGACTAAGTGAAACGTAAGTTTTCTGTTGACTGTCACTGTTAAAGAAAATGACCTGGGTCATTCATTGGTAACATACCTGGAACTGCAACCCCAGTGTGACGGAGAATGTTCAGCAAATGTCTGCAAGAAATGTTTGATTGTGTAAAGGACTAGTCGCAAGTTTTGTGAGTAGCCTATTCTTTCTAATGGTCCAGAGCGTTACATAACTGTTGAACAGTGCAACTGACAGCCACCCAAACGTAGGTTCTGAGTACATGTCATCCTTATACGGGGTGTTCAAAAAGTCTCTCCGCAGTGCCGTATGACTGTTCACCTTCCTGGGTTACTTCCCTTCAAGTGGACCCTCCCAACATTCCACTGTTTCGTTTATCTCAGCCAGCGTCAGTAGTATCGTTGGTGTGTGTCGTTACGTGTTGACGTGAACGTTTAAGTTTAGTTCCTTTGTTCGTTTGTTTCGTTTTTGTCAGTTTTAAAATGCTAACCATTGAAGAACGTGTGTTGTTAGTCGAACAAGTGTTCAAAGCTGGCGGTAAATACACAGTTTCTGTTCGTCAAACACTTCATTCAGTTTTCCCAGAGACAATACTCCCACATCGCGATACTGTGCGAGATCTGATTAACAAATTTCGAAGTACGGGTTCAGTGACAGATGCACCGAGAAGTGGTCGTCCTAGCGTTTTGTCTGAGGGCAAACTATTCGATATTTCCAAAAAATGCCATTGAGTCCGAACAAGTCAGTAAGAAAACTAGCCCAGGAAGTCGATGTTCGGAACGGCACACACAGCTGTAAGGAAAATATTAGAACTTTTCCCATACAAAGTGACCCATACATGCAAGAACTGAAAAATACTGATCGTGGCAATGGTTCAAAAATTTCGTTCAACAAAATGGAAGCGATATTCTTGATGAAACGTTTTCCACTGATTAGGAGTGGTTTCATTCATCCGGGTAATGAACTCGCAAAATTCTCGTGTGTGGAGTACTGTAAATCCATTATGTATTAATGAGGAACCGAACCACTTCTTTCTGTGAAAATAGGAGTTTGGATTGTGGGTCCGATAGTTTTCAACGAAACGATAAACCCACAACGATACTGCAGTGATATTCTGTACCCATTCATAGGATAACCTGTGTTAAGTGAAATATTGAACGGTTATTTTCAACAAGATGGTAAAACCGCACTAACAGCTCGCGTTTCAATGTCACTGCTTGCTGATGTTTTTGGTGATCGCATAATTTCACAGGGACTTTGGCCTCCACGATCGCCTGACCTAAGACCACCTGACTTTTTTTTCTGGGGTGCAGCGAAAAAACTGTCTATAAAATTCATCGATGAATTTAAAAATGCAATATCCACTTTCACTGCTTCTGTTACAGTAGAAATGTTACAGCTTGTGTTTGGAAACGTGATTAGATGAATTGAATTGTGTATTCAGCAACGGGAGGGGGAGGGGACACTTTCAATATTTAATGTGAAAATTTGTAACTAAAACTGAATATTCAATAAATTAATAACTTGTATTTCACTGAGTTTCATTTCGGTGTATTCACTGCGGCATAGGGCACGTGCGGCTAACAGTCATACGGCTCTGCGGATAGACTTGAACACCCTAGTTGCCAGTGGATTAGCTGCGACTGCCTTGCGATCCTAGCTGTTGATAGTAAAAAATTCGTTTTTGATGGGGTATTTTGAAGCCCTTGAAATCCCCACAAATCTTGTAGATCCTGTGAGAATAAGTTTAGTTTAATTATGATTGGGATGTATATGAGTCATTGAACGGTTGAGTGGAAAGCACTCGGTGCCATGAGCTTCACAATAATTTTATTGGTACAGACGGATTTGTGGATGTGACGGCCAGAGGAAGGCGACAATTACGTCCAAGCCTCCACACGTCTCTTCTTCCAACTGACCGCCGAAGCAACCAGGGTGAAGGACAGCAGGAGAAAGGCAAGGTCAGCCGAGTCTCTCCCACGAGTACTCGGTCACGTCCTCTCTGCTTGAGCTCTCAGCACCTGCATAAATGGCCGTGTTTCTCAGGAACAGCTCGGTGATGTACCTTACATCTCATAGGGTCTAACTTTTAATGTTTCTCGGCAACGTCTGAAGATTTCTCTCCATTACGACCGACGTCTGTGTTCTACTTGTTACGGACTCTTCAGGTCAATAAAAATGCGGTTATGACATTCTGAATGCTCGTTTTACGATGGGGGACCCAAAAATAACCGGAATTTCTTTCTAGAAAGCATATACTTTATTGTTTTCAAATACAACCTTAATCTCCTTCGAACTACTCTACATTAGCATTAATACACTTGTCCAAACGTTCATTCCAGTGTTCGAAGCACCTTTTAAATTCGTCCTCTTTGATACCTGCTAGCACTTTCATGACATTGCGTTTTACGTCTTCCACATCCGCAAAACGCTTCCCTCTCAAGTCTCTTTTCATCCTCGGGAATAGGAACAAGTCAGAGGGTGCTAAATCTGGCGAATAGGGCGCGTGGGTCATGGTAGTCGTCTTCGTTGAGGCCAAAAACTGACGAACGCTGAGAGCCGTGTGCGCGGGAGCGTTGTCGTGATGCAGCAACCACACGTCAGAATCCCACAAAGCCGGACGTTTTTGCGACAAACTTCTGCGAAGCCGTTTCATTACCTCCAAATAGAATTGTTGGCTTACTTTCTGGTTTTCAGGGACAAATTCAGAGTGTACTATCGCTTTGATGTCAAAAAAACAGATCAACATCGTTTTCACATTCGATTTCACTTGTCGAGCTTTTTTTGGTCGAGGTGAGCCAGGTGACTTCCATTGTGATGTCTGGAGCCGAGCGACCGCTACGGTCGCAGGTTCGAATCCTGCCTCGGGCATGGATGTGTGTGATATCCTTAGGTTAGTTAGGTTTAATTAGTTCTAAGTTCTAGGCGACTGATGACCTCAGAAGTTAAGTCGCATAGTGTTCAGAGCCACTTCCATTGTGATGACTGTTGTTTACTTTCTGGATCGTACCAATAGCACCATGACTCATCACCTGTAATGATTATGTTGAAAAAATGTGGATCATCTTTGAACGCGTCCTTCATTTGGAGACAGGCTTGAACGCGACGATCCGGTAAGAAGTTTCAGCACGAATTTTGCTGCCACTCTTCGCATCCCCAAATCGATGGTCAAGATGCGCTGAATTCAGCTCCAGGCCAACCCGGACAAGTTCTCGAGTTGGTCGATTGGCAGCGTCGATCTTCACTGATGAGATCACGGATTTTGTCGATGTTGTCTTCGCTTCGAGCAGTTGAAGGTTGACCGAAACGGGGCTGATCTTCAACCACCATTTCTCCCTTTTTAAATCGAGAAAACCATTCATACACTTGCGTTCAACTAAGTGCATGGTCTTTGTAGGCTGTCTGAATCATCGCAGCAGTTTCTGTCGCGTTCTTGCCGAGCAATAAACAAAACTTCACTGCCGCACTTTGTTCGTAAGAACTAGCCATTTCCTCGTGTCACGTCTGCACTGTGCGCGCACTCAAAGAACTGCCAGAGAACGACACTTCTCACTGTTGGGTGACGCCGCGTGGCAGAATGACTCAGCAGAGCTCCTACTACAACCCACTTGCGCCGCAACCTGCTACTACAAGTACACGATGTGCAGTATTACGATTCCGATTACTTTTGGGTCCCCCCTCGTATGTTCATTAGGTGGTGTGTCTGGAATGAACGCCTCTCGCAAATGCAGCAACATGTTATCAAGCTGGTCGTCGACATCTAATGCCAAGTGGGCAACGTGGACAAACAGAGCGAGCTACGTATCGCAAGATCATGGTTAGCGGAATCGACGTTGATTACTCCAGAAAGATGTAATATGCGAATATAATACGTATTCCAGAATTCTAGAACGGACTGAGGTCAGTGTTGTAAGCCTAAAGTTGTATGCACCTTTTCGACCACGTTTCTTGAAAAGGGGAATGACCTGTGTAATTTTCGTATCACTTTGAGCGCTTCTTTCCTCCGGCGACCGTATCATATAGGTAAGCAATCAGGTCCAGTCGCCTTTCCTCAATGATTCATTTTGGTGTTCGTGGGATGACTGAAACGAGAAACTACAATAAGATCTTCCCAAGTAAAACGTTTAGTATTTCTGCTATCTCTCTGTCATTCTCCATTTCAGTGTTAGCATGGCCACTGAGACACGGGATAGACAGCCTTTATCAGTTTACTGACTTAACGTAAATTTAAAACTTCTAGGTTTTTCAGATCAATAAATAATTTTTACTTTCTAATTAGTTGAGCACTGGTACTATTCCCTTCCTTACTCTCGTATAGGGAAAATGATGAACAAACATCTTGTAGAAATGAAGATGGTAAATACTGAAAACGGCGTCCCTGTATTAACTGACATGCAGACATCGTATAATGAAATTAACAAAACGTGGTAAAGGGAAATAAGGTGATAGATAAAGAAAGGCAACTGATTTCGCTTTAGATATTATCTTGCCTTTACTTAGCGATAAAATTTGTAATGCTACTGGAAATATCTTAATTTCATTTCTTTATCCTACCGCTCAAATATGTCGAGATGTATTAATATTAATAAGCCAAACGCGAGAGTATAATTACGAAAACTTTTTGATGGTTTAGAGCTGTGTGCCGTACTAGACCTCGAACCCAAACAGTATCCGTAAAAGGAAGTTACCGGTTTCAGATCCCGTTCTGGTATACAGCTTTACTCTGCAGCACAGTTACACACTAGTTCAAACACCATGGAATACGGAAATATTTATTCAGCACAGTTATTAATAATCGACATCACTGATCCTTAAGAACCACGACATGTACTTACTTGCACTTCAAGGACACGATTTAACACCTGCCCGAAAACAGCGAGCAATGTGAGGTGTCATTTTACAGACGAGGAGCTAATCTTAGAAACCTGTTCCGCAGGTTTGTTTCCAGTTATGCTGTCTTCTCAGCTTCGCCCATCTCCCAAGTTTCAACATTTAGGCGTTTCGTATTTATCCTCTTTTACATATTACGTAACAACGTACTACAAGTATCAGAGAATAAATTCCGGCGCCTGACATTTTAAATTTTATGATACGACAGGCGACGAAAGGTCAGGTAACGTAACGAAACCGAACCGTACCGGAAAGTTCATTGCGGGAGTAGGTGCAAACTGATCATTGCGGCCTGACAGCGTGAAGGATTACGCTCTCTCACTAGGAGCGTTACAGTGAGCCTGTTTGAAACACTTTATCATAAACTGTGATTTATGCGCCTTCTTAGTCTTCCTAACTGGTCTTCACTTCCACGAAAATTTCATCTTCGCGCTTGCATAAAACCCCCAGTGTATATTTCTCCATGGAAGATATTATCGTGTATCTGCACAGTGCATGGCTCAAATGCCGGTTAATACGTTGTGGACTGCTTGACGGTACTGTCAGTCATAATTATGTCTCACTTTGGATCCCTTGTTACACTGTGTGACACACGTCAGCTTACTATGTCAGATAACCGTGATTCGAAGTTCCTCTATTACTACTGATTCTGCTGTAGTGATCACGTACGCTGTGCAGGAAGTTTTTACGTGAAATGCTGATCCCAATTTCACATTTACGCTCACATGCGACAGAAAAGGAATGATTTTCATTACAAACCTGGGTCTTTAGATACTGAGCTTGACCCTAGGTTGACAGCGCTTTGTTGTCCTGAAGCAGGCTCTACTGCATGCGGTTTCCCACTGTCTTCATGTGACTGACTGCCATGGGCGCCTATGCAGTATAGTGTTGAATTTGTGTCTTGTAATGGATGAGTACGGAATTAAACGAGTTTGGTACCTAGAGCTGTCACATAACCTACTCTTCTCGAATCGTACCAATTGGGCCTTGGGGTGTCAAGTTGAATAACTTCACAAGTTAGACGGACAACTATACTCTCATGCTCTCACTCTGCTAGACATCAAGCAGAGGTTTTCTTTCTTCTTCTCCTTTTTTTGTTTTTGTTTTGTTTTTGAGTAATCAGTCTTCTGTCTGGTCTGATGCGGTCGGCCACGAATTCCTCTCCAACGCCAACCTCTTCAACTCAGAGTAGCACTTACAACCTAGGTTCTCAATTATTTGCTGGATGTATTCCAAACTCTGTCTTCCTCTACAATTTTTGCCCTCTACAGCTTCATCTAGTACCTTGGAAGTCATTCCCTGATGTCTTAACAGACGTCCTGTCATCCTGTCTCTTCTCCTTGTCAGTGTTTTCCACATATTCCTTTCCTCTCCGATTGTGCGTAGAGCCTCCTCAACCTTATCAGTCCACCTAATTTTCAGCATTCGTCTATAGCACCACACCTCAAATGCTTAGATTCTGTTCTGCTTCGGTTTTCCCAAAAGTCCCTGTTTTGCTACCATATAGTTCTATGGTCCATATGTATGTTCTCAGAAATTTCTTCCTCAAATTAAGGACTATGTTTGATACCAGTAGAGCCGGCCGTTCTGACCGAGCGGTTCTAGGCGCTTCAGTCCGGAACCGCGCTGCTGCTACGGTTGCAGGTTCGAATCCTGCCTCGGGCATGGCTGTGTGTGATGTCCTTACGTTAGTCAGATTTAAGTAGTTCTAAGTCTAGGGGACTGATGACCTCAGATGTTAAGTCCCATAGTGTTAAAAGCCATTTGAACCGTTTGATACCAGTAGACTTCTTTTGGCCAGGAATGCCATTTTTGCCTGTGCTAGTGTGCTTTTGATGTCCTCCTTGCTCCGTTCATCATTGGTTATTTTGCTGCCTACGTAGCACAATTCCTTAACGTCATCTACTTCGTGACCATCAAGCCTGATGCTAAGTTTCCCGCTGTTTTCATTTCTGCTACTTCTCATTACTTTTGTCTTTCTTCGATTTACTCTCGGTTCATACTCTGCACTCATTAGACTCTTCATTCCATTTAGCAGATCATGCAATTCTTCTTAACTTTCACTTAGGATAGCGAATCGATCATTGATGTCGTTTTACCTTGAATTTTAATTCCACTCCTGAACATTTCTTTTATTTCCATCATTGCTTCTTCGACGTACAGATTGAACAGGAGAGGCGAAAGACTACATTCTTATCTTACACACTTTTTAATCTGAGCACTTCGCTCTTGTACATATTCTGTATTACCCGTCTCTCCCTATTTTCGCCTATTTTTCTCAGAATTTCGAACATCTTGCACCAACATTTTACATTGTCGAACTTCTTTCCAGGACGAAAAATACGAGGAACGTGTCTTGCTTTTTCTGTAGTCTTGCTTCCATTACCAACCGCTACTTCAGAATTGTCTCTCTGGTGCCTTTAACTTTCCTGAAGCCAAACTGATCGTCATCTAACATATCTTCCATTTTCTTTTCCTTTCTTCTGTATATTTTTCTTGTCAGTAACTTCGATGCATGAGGTGTTAAGCTGATTGTGCAGTAATTGTCGCACTTTTCCGCTCCTGTCGTCTTCGGAATTGTGTGGATGACATATTTCCCTAAGTCAGATGGTATGTTGCCAAACTCTTACATTCTACACGCCAACGTGAATAGTCATTTTGTTGCCACTTCCCCCCAGTGACTAGAAATTCTGGTGGAGTATTATCCATCCCTTATGCCTTATTTGATCTTAAGTACTCCAAAGCTGTTTTACACTATTGGCCATTAAAATTGCTACACCACGAAGATGACGTGCTACAGGCACGAAATTTAACCGACAGGAAGAAGATGCTGTGATATGCAAATTATTAGCTTTGCAGAGCATTCACACAAGGCCGGCACCGGTGGCGACACCTACAACGTGCTGACATGAGCAAAGTTTCCAACCGATTTCTCATACACAAACAGCAGTTGACCGGTGTTGCCTGGTGAAACGTTGTCGTGATGCCTCGTGTAAGGAGGAGAAATGCATATACCATCACGTTTCCGACTTTGATAAAGGTCGGATTGTAGCCTATCGCGATTGTGATTTATTGTATCGCGACATTGCTGCTCGCGTTGGTCGAGATTGAATGACTGTTAGCAGAATATGGAATCGGTGGCTTCAGGAGGGTAATACGGAACGCCGTGCTGGATCCCAACGGCCTCGTATCACTAGCAGTCGAGATGACAGGGATCTTATCAGCATGGCTGTAACGGATCGTGCAGACACGCCTCGAACCCTGAGTCAACTGATGGGGACGTTTGCAAGACGACAACCATCTGCACGACAGTTCGACGACGTTTGCAGCAGAATGGACTATCAGCTCGGAGACCGTTGCTGCGGTTACCCTTGACGCTGCATCACAGACAGGAGCGCCCGTGTTGGAGTACTCAACGACGAACCTGGGTGCACAAATGGCAAAATGTCATTTTTTCGGATGAATCCAGATTCTGTTTACAGCATCATGATGGTCGCATCCGTGTTTGACGACATCGCGATGAACGCACATACTGGCGTATCAGCCGGCGTGATGCTATGTGGTGCCATTGGTTACACGTCTCGGTCACCTCTTGTTCGCATAGACGGCACTTTGAACTGTGGACGTTACATCTTAGATGTGTTACGACCCGTGGCTCATTCGATCCCTGCGAAACCCTACATTTCAGCAGGATAATGCACGACCGCATGTTGCAGGTCCTGTACGGGCCTTTCTCGATGCAGAAAATGTTCGACTGCTGCCCTGGCCAGCACATTCTCCAGATCTCTCACCAATTGAAAACGTCTGGTCAATGGTGGCCGAGCAACTGGCTCGTCACAATCCGCCAGTCACTACTCTTGATGAACTGTGGTATCGTGTTGAAGCTGCATAGGCAGCTGTACCTGTACACGCCATCCAAGCTTTTTTTGACTCAATGCCCAGGCATATGAAGGCCGTTATTACGGCCAGAGGTGGTTGTTCTGGGTACTGATTTCTCAGGATCTATGCACCCAAACTGCGTGAAAATGTAATCACATGTCAGTTCTAGTATAATATATTTGTCCAATGAATACCCGTTTAACGTCTGGATTTCTTCTTGGTGTAGCAATTTTAATGGCCAGTAGTGTAGTATCTGATTCTAATACTGGATCCCCTATCTCTTCTAAATCGAATCCTGTTTCTTCTCCTATCACATCAGATAAATCTTCTCCTTTCCGTTTACTCTTTCCACCTATCCTCTCTCTCCTCTTCATTTAACAGTGGAATTCCCGTTGCACTTTTAATGTTACCACCCTTGCTTTGAATTTCACCGAAGGTTGTTTTCACTTTCCTATATGTTGAGTTGGAGAGAGAACAGAGTTCCGAGGTACAAAGAAACACAGCAGAGGAAAAGAAATAAATACTAACCTGACAGTAGCAGATGTTGAAAGTGACCACCATTCATATCTTGGCACTTTTGGGCCCTGGATAGATAATTACTGTAGGCGGATCTAAACTGGACTGCTGGAATCGCTGCAGTTTCATCCGAAATGTTTTGTTTGCAGTTTTTGAAGACTGTGAGGGCTATTGCGATACACCTTAGATTTGAGGGCTCCCCACACTGACAGATCAGGTGACCTGGAAGGCCAGCTAGGACCAGTACCAAACTGACCTCTACTAACAACTCTGTCAGGGGTGAAGATCGTGTATATGAGCTCTAAGGTACAGGCAGCTGCTGTTGGAAGTAACTGTAGGTCTTTTTCTCCTCCGTTAATGCTGACAGAAATGGTTCCAAAATGTTGGCAATTTAACGCGCTGAAGTCAGCGTCTGATGAAAGAATATGGGGCCAGTACTGCGACGTGTAGACACTGATTACCAAACCCCAACCTTCTGATCACGCAATGGTGTTTCGTGGAAGTTATGCGGATTCTTCGCTGCCCAGAACCTGTGATTTTGTGAGGTGACACCAAGTTTCATCAGACATAAAGAACAGAGCCATGTACAAAACATTCATTGTTATCTCAGCGAACAGCTAGTCACGAAACTGGAGGCGCTGAGTAGCATCTGCAGGTTTTAACTCCTGAACAATAGACACTCGATAGAGATCCATTTGCAGCTCCATGTGGAGTATTCGTCCGCACGACCGATGTGATATGCCAGACTCTTGCGACAAGCGTCAGGTTGGTTTGGTAGGACTCTGAAGCATTTCCCCGTGAACTGCAGCCACATTTTCTGGTGTACAGATAGGTTCCGAAATGTTTTTGACTTGTTCAAAACAGATCCTGTCTGACACCATTTTTGGACTAAGCGTTGGATGGCACTCTTTGCTGACACTCTGACACCATTACACGTCTGTCAGGAAACAACTGACCACGCCGTTTCCACGACTTTGTTGTCACGTAACTTTCCACAACGAACACCCGCTGCACACTGTGAGCACCATCGTCTCCTTTGCACTGCTCCACTCACACTGACGCATCCCGCACTACATTCTGGACCGGTGTGGATCAAGGGGCGGGTGTACATGGGGTGTGGTTATATGCATACATTCACGCCGTCGTAACCATTCGTCCAGGCCACTTACACAACTGGCCATTAAAATTGATACAACAAGAAGATATGAAGATGATAAACGGGTATTCGTTGGACAAATGTATTATACTAGAACTAACATGTGATTACATTTTCACGCAATTTGGGTGCATAGATCCTGAGAAATCAGTACCCAAAAAACCACCTCCGGCCGTATAACGACCTTCATACGCCTGGGCGTTGAGTTAAACAGAGCTTGGATGGCGTGTACAGGTACAGCTGCCCATGCAGCTTCAACACGATACCACAGTTCATCAAGAGTAGTGACTGGCGTATTGTGACGAGCCAGTTGCTCGGCCACCATTGACCAGACGTTTTCTATTGGTGAGAGATCTTGAGAATGTGCTGGCCAGGGCAGCATTCGAACATTTCCTGTATCGAGAAAGGCCCGTACAGGACCTGCAACATGCGGTCGAGCATTATCCTGCTGAAATGTAGGGTTTCGCAGGGATCGAATGAAGGGTAGAGCCACGGGTCGTAACACATCTGAAATGTAACGTCCACTGTTCAATGTGCCGTCAGTGCGAACAAGAGGTGACCGAGACGTGTAACCAATGGCACCCCATACCATCGCGCCGGGTGATACGCCAGTATGGCGATGACGAATATACGCTTCCAATGTGCGTTCACCGCGATGTCGCCAAACACGGATGCGACCATCATGATGCTGTAAACAGAACCTGGATTCATCCGAAAAAATGACGTTTTGCCATTCGTGCACCCAGGTTCGTCGTTGAGTACACCATCACAGGCGCTGCTGTCTGTGATACAGGGTCGAGGGTAACCGCAGCCATGGTCTCCGAGCTGATAGTCCATGCTGCTGCAAACGTAGCGGAACTGTTAGTGCGTATGGTTGTTGTCTTGCAAACGTCCGCATCTGTTGACTCAGGGATCGAGACGTGGCTGTACGATCAGTTACAGCCATGCGGATAAGATGCCTGTTATCTCGACTGCTAGTGATATGAGGCCATTGGGATCCAGCACGGCATTCCGTATTACCCTCCTGAAGCTACAGATTCCATATTCTGCTAACAATCATTCGATCTCGACCAACGCGAGCAGAAATGTCGCGATACGATATGCCGCAATCGCGATAGGCTACAATCCGACCTATATCAAAGTCGGAAACGTGATGGTATATGCATTTCTCCTCCTTACACGAGGCACCACAGCAACGTTTCACCAGGCAACACCGGTCAACTGCTGTTTGTGTATGAGAAATCGGTTGGAAACTTTGCTCATGTCAGCACGTTGTGGGTGTCGCCACCGGCGCCAACCTTGTGTGAATGCTCTGAAAAGCTAATCATTTGCATATCACAGCATGTTTTTCCTGTCGGTTAAATTTCGCGTCTGTAGCACGTCAGCTTCGTGGTGTAGCAATTTTAATGCCCTGTAGTGTATTTGCCCTACCCTGTATATAAATAGTTACGTATACAGATACAAGCAGTCCAAACAATATGAAGTTATGAGAGACCAACAAAAAGTTTAGTTTGACGTCGTTGCTGCAGCGTATATGTAACCTAATGCGATTCCGATGCGAGTATATAAGCACCGACATGTAGGCAAGGGATTAGTGCGATCTTCGTGTGTTTCCGGGATGCCTTCGTGCGGAAACTTTCTGATCGCCCCTTATAAATATTGATGTCTGAGTCTATAGGTATACGACATTATATATCTTTACATCATTCACACTTAAGAGGGCAGTAATGAAAGGAGTATTAAGACTGGTCGGTCCAGCGCCTTGTATGCGATTTCCTCCACGTATGCACCGCACTTTCCCATAACTTTTCAACAAATATAACTTTTCTGTTCACCTTCTCCAATACTGACTTCATGTGACTGCCCCATTTCTTCTTAGTGTTCACTTCTTAGTAATACCTTTTAATACTTGCAGAGTGTGCCGTGCTCCAGACGTTAAGAACTAATCTTGGTAATTAGTGCTGCACTGCCACTATTCCTGGGCACTAGTGAATAAAACAGTGACGCTGCCACATCAGTTGCAAACGGCCATGAGAGCAGAAAAGCCCAGAGGATACCCAAACACCATTATATAAGATGCATCAATGCCGCCAATGGGCTTCCACAGTAGAAACCGAACAAAGAGCCAATACCAAAAAACAACCAGACAGCAGAAAGGATGCAGTGGCTGCGGCATCGGATAGCTGGGTACTTCACATGCGAGCTATGGACTCATTTTGGAGTACGTTGTTGGAGGTGGTGCTCTGGCAAAAGACAAAACAAGTAGGCACCGAAGCCGTATAATCATCCAACATTGTTAGCCAAAGTGATCACACTGCGGTAACCATCATCTATGAGGAAAGGTCTATGCTGGTCGACGAAATGATGCGGATCGGCAAGCAGTCACCGTGAGACCATCGGCGAGCCTACTGCTGACTTGTAGTCCACTGTTGCGGACTTAGCACCTTCCAGCCAGTGGGGCAACCTTCCGGACTCACTTCAGCCACAGCCAGCCTTCTGCCATGGAGGGCAGCAGTTCAGGACCAGGGTGGTGAAGCCCGTCAACCATCTACACCTGGGTGGGCATACTGAAACTGCACGACTCCGCTCGCAATTTGGACACTACTGCTAAGGGCTGTCTTCCTCTGCAAGGATTATGGCGTCTTTCCGTGCCCTGTGGTGCGCCCTGTCTTCAGCTGCAGAATTGTGTCCAGACTGCCACTGTGAAGATCATCCACCATGGGCCCATACATCAGATACTATCAGCTTCTTTCTCTTTGTTATGAGCCTTATCCAACATCTATCCACATGTAAAAAAAGGCTGCCATTCATTACACAGAGTGGAAATTTTGTCCAAATCTATGCTCAACCCCTAATTTTTGACGAACAGTGATACTTTATTGTAGACAGCCACATTGGCAGCAGTCTTCTAGTGTTGCTGATTCTGTCTGAGAAATCATTTATGTATACTGAAATCAAAGATAGTACATATGATCGAGAAACCATACAATGTATCGTACAAATTTAGACTACTTCTGTCGGTTGTGGAGCCCTAAGCTGAAAGAACATCTTGTTGCAGCTTGACAGTGGACGCTGGCACGAAGGACCTGGACGTAGGGCGCCCCCGAGTCAACTAGACTGCGTAGTCGATGGTGTTGAGGTGCGGAGCCAACTATGGTGGCACCACGAGAATTTTGTGTGAGAGGGATAAGGGCGCGGTAAAAATGGCTCAAATGGCTCTGAGCACTATGAGACTTAACGTCTGAAGTCATCAGTCCCCTAGAGGTTAGAACTACGTAAACCTAACTAACCTAAGAACACCACACACATCCATGCCCGAGGCAGGATTCGAACCTGCGACCGTGGCAGTCGCTCGGTTCCGGACTACAGCGCCTAGAACCGCTCGGCCACAGAGGCCGGCTGGCGCTGTAAGAGGGAGGTTCAAAAATGGTTCAAATGGCTCTGAGCACTATGGGACTCAACATCTTAGGTCATAAGTCCCCTAGAACTTAGAACTACTTAAACCTAACTAACCTAAGGACATCACGCACACCCATGCCCGAGGCAGGATTCGAACCTGCGACCGTAGCAGTCCCGCGGTTCCGGACTGCAGCGCCAGAACCACACGGCCACCGCGGCCGGCTAAGAGGGAGGTTCTCTGTGCACATGCGCAACACGAGTGGCGAAGTCCTAGCAGCAAACATTAGCCACCCCACTGTTTGCATGGCAAGTGGACTAATATCGGCAGTTTTGGCAGTAGCGTCGAAGACAACAGACTTGCCTGTAAGCTGCTTCACCTTCTCCTGGAGCAGGGATAGCAGAGGGCAGGGCAGGTGGCGTTCATCGTATACTGTAGGTTGTGCAGCCGTTGCAGCATGATGACGCGACCTAGCCCATGGCCAAAGGACAGGAAATATTACATCAATAATGTGCGAATTACTCATAAGTATCGCCTGGATGAACGTAAGACGAGACTGGGACGTGCTCTCTACATTACGTATTCAGGTTTACCAGTAAAGACCACAGTTTTTACTTTGCACAAGACGGGAACAAGTCTCACCGTTGAATACAAGTGACGTCCAGGCTCGTCTGTAGTGCTATATCTCCCAATTTTGCCGTATACGTTATTGCCGATGAGTCGTTGTCAAGGGTGAGTATACTAGAGCAACGCGAGTACAAAGTCTCATTTCTAGAAAGAGATTTCCTCGCCGGCCGGGGTGGCTGAGCGGTTCTAGGCGAAACAGTCTGGAACCGCGCGACCGCTGCGGTCGCAGGTTCGAATCCTGCCTCGGGCATGGATGTGTGTGATGTCCTTAGGTTAGTTAGGTTTAAGTAGTTCTAAGTTCTAGGGGACTGGTGACCTCAGATGTTAAGTCCCGTAGTGCTCAGAGCCATTTGAACTATTTTATCTGCCTCGGGTATGGGTGTGTGTGATGATGTCCTTAGGTTAGTTAGGTTTAAGTAGTTCTAAGTTCTAGGGGACTGATGACCTCTGAAGTTAAGTCCCATAGTGCTCAGAGCCATTTTTAGATTTCCTCCAGTCATGGTCAGCTTAGGGTGGTGGTTATGTTTCCATTCTCCGTTACGACCCTGAGAGGTTTACTGGCAGGAGCATATGCCGGAGAGCTCGTGGGTTAGGAGTCAGGCAAAGAACAGTCCACTACGAACACCAGGGAAAAATAAGTTTATTTTTATTCACTACGTGCTGATTTTGCATATGACCTTTGCCCTAGAGGCAATTAGAGGCCGTGTTTCACAGTTATTATTGCTGTGTCCTCCAGAAGATACAAGACAGACTTCGTGGAAGAGTGTTGTGCTGTCTACGACACAGGCGCAGCAGTTTAGGTTACCTTCCCAGACAGGGTGCGTACGTCAAGAGCTGTTACGCCTCCGCCTCACAAATAGTTCCCAACTGGACAGCCATCTGCCGAAAATGTATTTAAGCAGATACGCAGCTCCGTTCAGTAGTTTAGTTACATAGGTAGCACTTCAAGACAATATCAGGACCGTAACAACAAGTATCTCCGGACTCTTCTACAGTCGCTGCATAGAAGAGCCAAACTGGACATTATAAAAGTGATTTTAGTCATCGTTCACTAGGACCTAAGACTATTAACGGGTATAAACACAGATTCGCACACGTGAACATTGATAACCATACTACGCACAGTCATTATACATCAGTTAAGTATTATAGAACTTCTTTCAGTAAATCACTGTTCCGATTTAGTGTTGTAATCCATTTTTGCCATAACGTTGCCTGACCCTACTTGATCCTGTGTCAAAGCTGTATAGTTGCTGCGTGCAAGCAAGCTACCTCATAACAGCAACTGCTTTTGGTGGTAGGGTGTTCTCTTGCTTCCACATTTATATGTTTTGCACCAACTGAATTTCGCGGATACAACGGTTACTATTATTACCACAGTCCACAGAACATTAATGAAACAGTACGCATATTTTATAAATAGTTATCTCTACAGCTCTGAAATCCAAATCCATCAGTACTACTAAACGGCTAACCCGACGCATGGTATCAGTTGCAGGTTGCCTGTCTAACGGCTTTCAGGTACAACAAAAATTTTATTTTTAATATTTCATTTAATTATTAACCGAATTTAAAAATTTAAAATTCTGTCATAAAATAACCATTATTAGCTATAATCTTATGTTAAAAGTTTAACTCAGTAGCCAAGTATTACAATTAGGAACTGCGTATATGCCTTGAGGCAGCATAACTCAATGCGCTCAAGTTGCTCAGACTATATTCATCCAGTATTTTCGAAGGAGAGCACGTTACGACTTCCAACGAACTTTACGCATAATTCCAAACCTTCACGAATCTTTTATTCACTTACATGCTTGGCATCAAATATTTTACACATTAACTGTTTGTAAAGACATCAGACGTCTGAAACTCTCTTATACATTGGTGTTAATTCTTTACAAAATGGGTTTTGGAATATACTGGCGTTACAATTATTATCGAGGAATAAGAAACATAATGAGTGAAAAGAAAGTTACCTAGAGAAGGAGAAAGATGGATGGGACGGAAAGAATGACATTGGGAGAAGCATGACACTGCATGGCTACGAACACATGAAGTGACCAGTAATGGTAAAGTTCGTGAGAGAGCAGGGTAGAGGGAAATCTATAGGTATGATTAATTCAACCAATCCCTCTAGAAGAATGAACACTGAAATGAAATACGGATGAGAAGATTTTCTGCCACAGTGAAGACAACTCCTCTAGGGATAGGAAACCTAGTGTTGGTTGAGGCTCTACACTGGGTTGATACAACCCCCGCCCCCTCTTTCTCCTCTAGTATAAAAACTCATTTACCATGTTCATAGAGGAATCGCCATAAGCCAGCTGAACGGAATTCCGGTTCGAACGGAACGGACTGCATGATCCACCGTGATGCTGATGATGATGATTGTTTACAGCTTCGCGGCCACTTGGCTGACGTGGAGGGAAGAGGGAAACTGGAGGACAGAGTAGCACTTATTTCTCTCGCTTTCGGCACCCTGCACGTCACGGTGACTCAGGTTAGAGATCTATTTAATCGCTGATTGGGGTATTGACGTAACACTAAAGGAGCACGCCTACCATGGCAAGAAACCTTTTTTGGCCATAAATGAATTACCAAACCATCACGAAGTGCTTGAATTAAAATTTTGTTGGACGGTCAGCAAGCTTCTCGCAATCTCACTATCAGAGGCAAAGGTGGAGCATACTGAAAAATTAAAAAACTATGCACCAGGCTGGGATAAGAACACAAAATATTAAGCAAGTAGGATTTTTCACAACAGCATGAACGATTCGTTTTGTAAACAGCAGTATAAATGACTGCTACAATTTTTTCGCGTTGAAGACGCTTTGTTGGCGATCATAAGCGACGGAAACTCATATGTAAACATCCTCTCCATATGGTCTGAAAACCTGAAATTAGTGATTCAGATTACTGTTGCACATTGCTCAGTAATATGGTTGTGTTTCTGTGACTGTCTACATTTATATCGACATTTACGTTATGCTTTGTGCTACGATCGTGTTATAGTTTTTAAAACGTTTTATTAGATTGCCTTCTTGTCCATCTGCCTGTTCGGTACAAATTTTGCAGTTGATTTCAAACTAGCCTCCTGATGAGCGGCAGAACTGAAATTTTAAACATACTTCAGAACTGGATGCAATATTAACTCACTTTCGTGTCTGTTGTGTATTGGAGAGCACTTTGACCTTTTTGTGTTCCAGTTGCAAATTGTTTGCAGGAAGAACGATCACTAATAATCCTGTGTGTGAGCTCGAATCTGTCTAATTGTTATCCTGACTGTCTTTTCGCAAGATATACATAGAACGAAGCAGTATATTGATGAAGAGAAACTGAAATTTATCACATGTCTCTGTGGCAACCTTGTCATGATGTCTGAAATCGATTGACATTTTTCATTTGGAGCTGTACGCTACCATCTCACCAGCCTTGTATAATCAGCACTCGACGCTACTGTCCCTGTCATTTATCAAATGAAAACTTTAGCCCTACCTTATGATTCACTATAAACTGCTTTACCAAGGGAACTTTTCAGTTCCATTCACAGATAGAGGATGGAGAGATTTGCTGCTTACATGTTTCGCTGCAAGGTTTTTGTGGTCTTACGTTGCTTTCACGCTTCCTATGGATTTCTACTTTTGGAGCCGAAAATGTCTTTCATTATCATCTCCGCTATCTTATATACAAAACCGTGAAAAGAACATTTTGTTTCCTTGTTTGATGGTGATCTCAGGTTTGAGCGAGAACGAGCGCTTGAGAAAAAGTGTGTAGCTGTGGAATGGTTATCTCCCAGGGAAAGAAAAAGACCGGAAGACTATTCGTAGATTCCTCTCTCAAAGCTGATTCTAGGAATTTCCTAAGCAGTTTTGTGCGAAATATGCGACCGCTTTCTTAATGTATCTGACAGCTGAGACTTGTAAGCATTTCGACCATTCGCTGTTCACCCATACGGATCCCACTATCTCGAACTGTGTTTCAGAGATGGAAGTGTCTCAATGATTGAGACACTATACTCGTATTCGGGAGCATGGAGGGTCAAATCACTGGCTAGCAATCCAGATTTAAGCCTTCCGTCGTTTACGTCACCTGATTAAGTCGAAAAACTGAACGGTTCCGCTCCCTGCAAGAAGACATAGCCGATTTCCTTGCCCGTCTTTGCCTATTCCATCTTTGTGCTCCATCTCTAATAACTTCTTCATCGATGGGACATTAAACAGTAACTTTCATCTTTCCTTCAGCGGTATTACATTATAAGTCAAACGTGCTTTTCGTAGATCAGTTGTGTCATCCAGTGCTTCCCAAAGGGATACAGCCTGCCTTTTAATTTACGTGCAACTGATCCTTATGCTTTCATTCCACTTGATATCTCCATGTCTCCACGGATTGTTACTTCTGGGTATACATAATATATTTCGTTACATGCGCAGATTAACATTCCTGTACATCAATACTTCTCATCATGAACCATGGATCTAGCCTTCTGTGGGGTGACTTGTATGTCTCAGCGATAGAAATAGCCGTACCATAGGTGCAGCTACAACGGGCGGGTACCTTTTGAGAAGCCAGACATATGTGTGGTTCCTGAAGAGGAGCAGCAGTCTCTTCGATGGTTACAGTGGCAACAATCTGGATGATTGACTGATTATAACATCAAACAAAGCGGCCTTGCCGTGTTGGTACTGCGTATGAACAGCATAGTGAACGTATTATTGTAGCCAAGACAGACATGAAGCCTATACCCACCAAAGTAGTACAAGTAAGAATTTATTCATGTAGTTAAAGGAGGTGAAAATTAGTTGTGATAGCGGACTGGAAGTCTATCGTAGGAAAAGAAAGAGAAGGAAAAATAGTAGGTAAATATCGACTGGTGGAAAGGAATGAAAGAGGAAGCCTCTTGGTATAATTTTGCACAGAGCATAATTTAATCATCGCAAAAATTTTGTTTAAGGATCTTTAAAGAAGACTGTATACGTGGAAAAGACCTGGAGTCACTGGAAGGTTTCAGATTGGACAGAGACATATGAACCTGATTTTAAATAGTAAGACGTTTCCAGGGGCAGATGTAGACTCTGAGAACAATTTATTGCTTATGAATTGTAGATTAAAACTGAAGAAATTGGGAAAAGATAGCAAATTAAGGAGGTGGGACCTGGTTAAGTTCAAAGAACTGGAGGTTGCTGAGAGTCTCAGAGGGTTCATTAGGTAACGACTGTCTAGAACAGGGAAAAGCAGTTCAACAGAAGACGTATGGGTAGATCTAAGAGATAAAATTGTGAGGGCAGCATAGGATCAAATAGTTAAAAAGACACCACCTAGTAGAGATCCTTGGATAACACAAGAGATATTGAATTTAACTGATGAGAGAAGAAAACATGAAAATGCAGCAAATGAAGCTGGCGAAAGGGAATACAAAGGTTTAAAAAATGAGAGTGACAGGAAGTGCAAAATGGCTAAACAGGAATTGCCAGAGGACAGATGTAACGATTTAGAAGCATGTTTCAGTGGAGGAAAGATGTATATCGCCTACAGGAAAATTAAAGACGCCTTTCGGGAAAAAAGAGACAGCTGTATGAATATCAGGAGCTCAGATGGAAAACCAGTCCTAAGCAAATAAGGGAAAACTGAGAGGTGGAAGGAGTAGATAGAGGGTCTATACGAGGAAGATGATCTTGAAAGCAATATTGTAGAAAGGGAAGTGGACATAGACGAAGATGAGATGGGAAATACGATACTGCGAAAAGAATTTGTCACGGCTCTGAAAGATCTAAGTCGAAACAAGTCCCCGGGAGTAGATATTCCGTCAGAACTACTGATAGCCTTGGGAGAGGCAGCTATGACAAAACTCTTCCATCTTATGTACAAGATGTATGAGACAGACGAAATACCCTCAGACTTCAAGAAGAATATTTAAGTCCAAAGAAAGCAGTTGCTGACAGATGTGAAAAGTATCTAACTATCAGTTTAATAAGTCACGGGTGCAAAATACTAATACAAATTCTTTACAGGAGAATGGGAAAACTGGTAGAAGTCAACGTCGGGGAGGGATCAGCTTGGATTGCGGAGAAATGTAGGAACACGCGAGGCAGTACTGACCTTACGACTTGTCTTAAAAATAGATTAAGGAAAGGCACATAAGCGTTTATTGTTTTTGTAGACGTAGAGTAAGATTGTGACAACGTAGACTGGAATACTTATCTACGACTTGTACAGAAACCAGACGGTAGTTATAAGAGTCAAGGGACATGAAAGGGAAGCAGTAGTTGAGAAGGGAGTGAGACAGGGTTGTAGCTTATCCCCGTTGTTGGGAAAAAGCAGTAAAGGAAACTATTAAGAAATTGGAGCAGGAATTAAAGTTCAGGGAGAAGAAAACTTTGAGGTTTGCCTATGACAGTGTAATTCTGTCAGAAACAGCAAAGGACTTCGACGAGCAATTGAACGGAATGGACAGTATCTTGAGAGCAGGGTTATAAGATGAGCATCAACCGGAGCAGAACAGAAATAATAGAAAGTAGTCAAATAAAATCAGGTGATGCTAAGGAAATTATATTAGGAAACGACACATTAAGTCGTAGGTGACTTTTCATATTTAGGTAGCAAGGGTAACTAATGATGGCCGAAATAGAGAGGATATAAAATGTAGACTGACAATGGCAAGAAAAGCATTTCTCAAGAAGAGAAATTTGTTAGCATCGAACACTCATTTAAGTGTTATGAAGTCTTTTCCGAAGGTATGTATGTGGAGTGTAGCTATGTGTGCAATTGAAAGATGGACGATAAACAGCTTAAACAAAAAGAGAATAAAAGCATTTGAAAAGTGGTGCTACTGAAGAATGCAGAAGAAACATTGTCGATTACATGGGTACATCACGTAACTAATGAGGAGGTACTGAACAGAACTGGTGAGAAAAGAAATTTGTGGCGCAACCTGACTAGAAGAAGGGATCGGTTGACAGGACATATTCTGAGACATCAACGGATCACAAATTTAGTTCAAATGGCTCTGAGCACTATGGGACTTAACATCTGAGGTCATCAGTCTCCTGGATTTAGAACTACTTAAACCTAACTAACCTGAGGACATCACACACATCCATGCCCGGGCAGGATTGGAACCTGTGACCGTAGCAGCAGCGCGGTTCCAGGCCTTTTTTTCCGATATAGTTCGTTGTGTTTGGTCTAGGCGGATGTCACAAGAGATCCGTTCAAGTTGATCGTTGTTTCATTTACTCATTTTTTTTTATTACAGACACCAAGCAGCCCTCTGACCGAAAACGCTGAGCTACAGTTCCGGCAGATTTTATTGTAACACGTAACGGTTTGCTTTTAAGCAGACGCTTTGTTTTTAAGGACTGTGTAAGTAGGCTGTTTATGTTTTCTTATTGGCAACGTTACGTAGCGCTCTGTATGAAAATCACTGGCTGTGCTGTGTGCAGTCTGTAGCTAGTTAGCATTGTTGTCTGCCATTGTAGTGTTGGGCAGCGGCAGCTGGATGTTAACAGCGCGTAGCGTTGCGCAGTTGGAGGTGAGCCGCCAGCAGTGCTGGATGTGTGGAGAGAGATGGCGGAGTTTTGAAATTTGAAAAACTGGTTGTCATGAACTGCTGTATACATTTGACTTTTGATGACTATTAAGGTAAATACATTGTTTGTTCTCTATTAAAATCTTTCATTTGCTAACTATGCCTATCAGTAGTTAGTGCCTTCAGTAGTTTGAATCTTTTATTTAGCTGGCAGTAGTGGCGCTCGCTGTATTGCAGTAGTTCGTTCGAGTAACGGAGATTTTTGGTGAGGTAAGTGATTTGTGAAAGGTATAGGTTAATGTTAGTCAGGGCCATTCCTTTGTAGGGATTTTTGAAAGTCAGATTGCGTTGCGCTAAAAAAATATTGTGTGTCAGTTTAAGCACAGTCGTGTATAATTGTTCAAAAGGGGACGTTTCAACTGAAGAGCCTAGAACCGCTCGTTCACAGCGGCCGGCACAAATTTAGTATTGGAGGAAAGTGTAGGTGTTACAAATCGCAGAGGGAGACCAAGAGATGAATACAGTAAACAGACTGAGAACGGCTAGTTTGCGGTAGTGGTTTGGATATGAAGACGCTCGCACAGGACGGAGTAACACGCGGAGAACTGCATCAAACCAGTCTTCGGACAATAACAACATATGAAGGCTACGTTGCAAGTCCTTTAATGATATTCCATCAGTATCGAACTAGATAGTACAACAATTTTTTCGGGTAACTCTTCCTCGTAGATAATGCCCATCATCTGCGAAAACACTAAACTGTAACTAACAATACTCCACTACGTCTTTAAAGTGTAGCACGGTAGTAATCGTCCTACTCCTCTAGCCGATTAAACTCCCTGAAGCATCGAACTTATGACTAGAAAAATGCCTTCTCAATTAAAATATTATCAAAATGGAAATGTGAAATTCTGCGTAATTATCGCGTTCCCATATTTCATGCGAATAACTCGTTTCACTGTAGACATGTGTAAGCCACAGACAGCGATCTAATGATTCGGGTGCATGCTTCCATTTACCCCAGTACCCGAGTCACAGGCTACTGATGATGATAGTGCAGCTTGCCTTTGCAGTAATGTGTACATACAGGGAGACGTAGATGTTTAACAACATTACAATCTGCGGATTTCCTACGCCCGCAGCGGTGCACGTCAACGGTTGCCTTACGCAACACGCTGTGACATTTGGTTTTGGTGCTCGACGCCCACATTTCTCTCGTGCCACTGCTCTAACTGACCGCAGACCCTCTCACGAGTTGCTAACTGTTGACGGCAGCTACTTTTCTGTAAACGGTATTTCCCCTGAGACTGCGCTAGAGAAACTATTAGGAGTGTGAAAAGAACACCAAGAGAAAAGTCTTGTCTACCGTAATTCCCACACATTAACTGTGGAAACGTTCCTGCACAGCAGCGATAACGGGACTACAACGAAGTCGGATGAAAGTCAGCGCTTCTGAAATCGTCTGACGTATTGTTATTGCAGCAACAGAAACTTTTTCATCTGTTTTAAATGCTTCAGAGAACTCCATGCAATTCAGATGCTCCGAAAGTGCATGACGTTATCTCTTTTACAAACTTTTGCCTTTATGCTTTCGAATCATATTGTGCATCTATGCAAAGTCTTTCAATTCGCCGATTTTAATTTTCAGGTAAGAGTGTATCGCCAATAACAATAACAAGACCACGAGGAGAGCATTCCGCTACTATTTGTAGCCTGATGGCAATGCATTGAAGGAACGCAAACTGCACATCTCAAACCCGAACGGAACCGTAACTCAGTATGTGCATGTAGAGATGTCACAGTGATTTACCATCTAATCGTCAGAAAAGTGCTGAGAATTGCAAGTGTGCTCGCGTATAACGAACGTTAGGGCGAAAAAAAAAACGATGCTTCTCAACAAAAATTTATGTTTCTTGTGCAAATTCGCGAAAAGGTCTACAGTTATTTGCTTCCACCATCAGATCGTTAACTGTAGTCAGTCAGAGGTCGCTTACTAAAAACTCCTTCCACCGATCTTCAGATGCTGCTCGTCAGTGTGTAATTCTTACCAGATTGGATGAAAGGGGAGAGAGAGAGAGAGAGAGAGAGAGAGAGAGAGAGAGAGAGAAACTCAAAGATTCGTTCTCAGTTCGTAATGGGTTTTATAAGGCAGTACAAAATGCCGATAGTATTGCTTAAAAAATCTCCACTGGAAGACAATCAAAGTGTACAAAGTTTACGCTCAAGGTTACAAATGTTGGTGAATGTGGCGACAATGTGCGTCCTCAACAGCCTGGAACCGCACTTGAAATTGCTCTATTGCGGTCCGAAACATCTCAGGGGGGCTCTCAACTAGCTCCCTCGCTACGCTCATCTTCAACTTTTAACATGTGTTAGCGTATAGTTGATATCCCCGGCCCTACAGATAACTCCACAACCAAAAGTCACATGGGTTCAAATCTGGTGATCTTGGTGGTCACACAGTATGGAATGATCAATGACCAGTGGAAAAATGTAGCAATCGGAGCAATAAAAAAAAACGTGAATATGTTCCTGTTTATTTAAAAGACTAAGAATGTAAAGTGGGGTAATGGTGGCTCATGTTACTTTCCTCAGCGCCTTTAAAAATTATCCAAAAAAAGTTTTGGCATGCGAACACATTCGCCATTTTTTTATATGCAACTCACCTCAACCTCCAACAAACTGCCTAACTGCAGCTAACTCACATCCACTAGTCCTTCGCTATAAGTCGCTCATACCATCCACTCCCAGCTGCCCCTTTTCAATAACTCATTCAGCCTAACTCGTTGTCGTTATCGCCTTGTCTCTCCCTCTCTGTCTTCTACGTCACAGCCACATTCCCCTTTGTTCTGTCCTACTGCTACAATATCTTTTCACTGTCACTATATCCCTCTTGCTCTCTCTTACTGCTAATATCTCATTCATTCCTCCCCACTGTTGCTGTCTCTTCTCACTTTCACTATCTCACTCTTCCTCGTTGTCATTGTCATATACTCTTTCTCTCATTATCACTGGCTCTCACTCACATCCACTTTCTCCTCTTTATTCCACCCCCACTGGCACTGTCTCCTTCACTTTTTTCCTAGCACTGTTCTGTCACTGTCAACTATGTTCCACTGCCGCTGTGTCCCTCTCTTTCTCTCACACTGCCACTGTGTCCTTCGCTCCTTCTACGTCACAACCACTATCTACTATCTACCAATGTTTATTATTTTCCGTCTCTTTGCCACTGTCTCCTTCTCTCTCAGCATGAAAAAGGGTGAAAATGTTCGCATGCCAAAATTTTTGAGAAAAATTTTAAAGATGCTTAGGATGGTACAATAAAGCCGCTGGTATCCAAATTTCGGTCAGAGGCTTTTAAACAGCAGACTATTCGCCTTTTTCCAGTTCCGATAGTAGCATTTTGCCGGTGGTTTCCTTCTTTCCCCTGCTACAGCTGGGTGTATCACTCATATGAAAAAACTTTATGGGTCAGTAAAATTTTTACAGTTTACTTACATGAAAGTGAAAGAACGTATAACAGATTTTTTAACACCTCAAACCGGATTTTACGTGCGCAAAAGGTTTTCATGTGCTTCAGTACTAAATCATGGGGTTCCCATATGATAACAGAGATACTTTGCAGTACATTTCTCCGCTACGTCAGGTTATAAACTACGTTTTTGCCTCTCAACGGATTTTACGTGCGTATTTTAGGTGTAGATGTAGGAAAACTTTGAACCTCTGTATCTCGGAAACGGATAAAGATATTAAGATTATTTTCAATGATTTTCGGGACCGGAATATTAGGAATATATCGTAAAAATTTCATCCATTTACTGTCAATGGCCGTCTTGGAATTCTGTAATAGTGTCTCAACAAAGGCCCATCAAGTTCACCGTAGACCACATTAAGTGCGTTTTTATGCGCGGCGTTTTGGATCGTATTAGGTTCGCATGAGGCCGCATGCATACCGATTCGGTTTTCTCCAAATGTATTACGAAGTAACCGAGAAACATCATGAACATACCATTAATGTGTCGATACGCGCGAGGAGCAGCAGTACTATCGCTGTCGTTTTGATAAAAGAGCTTTACCAATGAAGCCCTGCTTACCTTGGCTATATCCATGTCGACTGTGTTCAACTGTAACGCACACTGATGATTCTTGTGTTTCAACTCTACGTCGCCATACCAATACCAGGGCCTAATGGCAAGTAATGACACTAGCACTACTAACAATTTAAATCCTGCAGTGCGCAGACCGAACATCATTCCCATAAAGTTGGGACCCATACGGTAGATGATTTGCCGTCTACACTGGATCAGTTGGCGAAAGTTTAATTATAATGAGCCTGTATTTATCGAGCGGGCGAAACAGAGCATTAGCATTTCAGAAATGAACAACATTTTCTAACCGAGCTGTTACAAAATGCATTTATTCGCAATCGCGATATCGACTATTCTGTCATTCGCTAGTGACACATATAACAGCACAAATGCTAAACGAATATTTCACCTCTAAGAAAGCTATCTGCGAAGAAAGCACATTTCATTTTGTAGCTTCCCTTGTCGCAAGAGAGAAAGAAATTGCTTGATCCTCCTTGAATTGATTTTAATACCAGAGGAAGCGGAGTTATCAGGTTAATACTATCAGCCAATGTGGAACTATATACAATACACTATGTGATCAAAAGTATCCGGACACCCGGTTGAAAATGGCTTACAATTTCGTGGCGCCCTCCATCGGTAATGCTGGAATTCAATATGGTGTTGGCCCGTCCTTAGCCTTGATGACAGCTTACACTCTCGCAGGCACACGTTCAATCAGGTGCTGGAAGATTTCTTGGGATATGGCAGCCCAATCTTCACGGAGTGCTGCACAGAGGAGAAGTATCGATGTCGGTCGGTGAGACCTGGCACGAAGTCGGCGTTCCAAAACATCCCACAGGTGTGCTGTAGGATTCAGGTCAGGACTCTGTGCAGGCCAGTCCATTACAGGGATGTTATCGTTGTGTAACCACCCCGCTACAGGCCGTGCATTATGAACAGGTGTCCGATCGTGTTGAAAGATGGAATCGCCATCCCATAATTGCTCTTCAACAATGGGAAGCAAGAAGGTGCTTAAAACATCGTTGCCGGCCGGGGTGGCCGAGCGGTTTTAGGCGCTACAGTCTGGAACCGCGTGACCGCTTCGGTCACAGGTTCGAATCCTGCCTCGGGCATGGATGTGTGTGATGTCCTTAGTTTGTTAGGTTTAAGTAGTTCTAAGTTCTATGGGACTGATGACCTTAGAAGTTAAGTCCCATAGTGCTCAGAGCCATTTGAACCAAAACATCGATGTAGGCCTGTGCTGTGATAGGGCCACGCAAAACAACGAGATGTGCAAGTTCCCTCCATGAGAAACACGACCACACCCTGTTGGCACTACACAGGCTGGCAGACGACGTTCACCGGGCATTCGCCATACCCACACTCTGCCATCGGATCGCCACATTGTGGACCGTGATTCGTCACTCCACACAACGTTTTTCCACTGATCAATCGTCCAATGTTTACGCTCCTTACACCAAGCAATGTGTAGTTTGGCATTTACCGGCGCGGTGTGAGGCTTATGAGCAGCCGCTCTATCATGAAATCCAAGTTTTCTCACGTCCGGCCTAACTGTCATAGTACTTGAAGAGGATCCTGATGCAGTTTGGAATTCCTGTGTGATCGTCTGACACTCTTCAACGGTCGGTGATCTCTGTCAGCCAACAGACGAGGTCGGCCTGTACGCTTTTGTGCTGTACATGTCCCTTCAAGTTTAGACTTCACTATCACATCAGGAACAGTGGACCTAGGGATGTTTAGGAGTGTGGAAATCTCGCGTACAGACGTATGACACAAGTGATACCCAATCACCTGACCACGTTCGAAGTCCGTGAGTTCCGCGGAGCGCCCCATTCTGCTTTCACGATATCTAAAGACTACTGAGGTCGGTGATATGGAGTACCTGGCAGCAGGTGGTAGCACAATGCACCTAATATGAAAAACGTATGTTTTTGAGGGTGTCCGTGGCGTAGCTACGACAGACTTCGCATCCGAATTAATTGGTGACCGTGCTGTTGGCTCATAATAAGTTCACTCCTGGCGCAAAATCGACATTACGTATGAATAAAATCGACAGAAAGGGGAAACCAGATTTCTATAATCGAAAAGTAGCACCCAACCGTTCATTAGTTTGAATGAAATTGCTTTATTTCTGCTTAGTTTACGGCCGGCCATGGTGGCAGAGCGGTTCTAGGCGTTCCAGTTCGGAACCGCGCTGCTGCTACGGTTGCAGGTTCGAATCCTGCCTCGTGCATGGATGTGTGTGATGTCCTTAGGTTTATGTAGTTCTAAGTATAGGGGACTGATGACCTCAGATGTTGAGTCCCATAGTGCTCAGAGCCATTTGAACCATTTTGCTTAGTTTACGAAAAGAATGTTGGAAGAATACAGGTCAGCTATTGTACATCACTGCAGCACCATGTCTTATTTAGGAATTAAGAAGAGTATTATATGTTATGCATATCACACTAGCCATGAATACTGAATAGTGATTAAGAATGGACGACTATGTATGTGTTGAATAAAGTGTTGGAAAAAACACCAATTAGCCACAAGGGCAAGGGAATTATCTTCGCCTATGGCTTGCACATACAGAAATACGAGGGAAAGGCAGCTGATAACCACCGGTCATATAATTTCGTGAAGATTTATCGACGGCATTTCGAATGTGATAGCCAAAGCGTGCCGTGCACTCACAGCAGCGCCCATCGGAGCACGAGCGTGGTGACCCGGAAACAATACCAATTTAATGTTTGCGATCGCTTCTATATGCTCGTACGATTTCAGAACACCAAGGCCTGGTGTCCAGTACACTCCTAACATGAAATAACAACCGTATAACATACGTGACCAGAGAGTGTGCTAGCCTGAGTTGATACGAAATGCACAAAATGATCCAAATGAACCAAATGACATAGAATCGAATCATTTGCGTCCTGTTATTATCGTGGTCCTGGAGGAGTGACGCAAGCAGTGCTACCCACCGCCGTGTTATTTCTATCTGTAGGGGTAGCTGGGGTGAGCCTGGATCCTAAAGCTGATAGAAGAGGAAATGACCGAGCGGACGCAGAGACGTATTCGTTATGGTGCCTCACCGTACTGCTTTTTAATGGAAATCTGCAAAACAGACAGTTCTATGTAACGCTGGACGGAAAAAAAGCCGATGGCGTCGACAAAAGAACGGTCTCGCACAGGGCAGTGTGCTGGCCCCCCTACTAATTAACCTATACACCAATGATCAACCAACACCGGAACGTACTACCCATTTCTTGTCTGCCGATGATCTGGCCATTACAGCGCAAGGAAATAGCTTCGAGGAAGTAGGAGGGAAATTAGAAAGCTTGCTACACGTAATGTCTGAATACTATAAAGAGAACTCCCTCAAACCAAATCCATCTAAGACACAGGTTAGCGCTTTCCACCTCCGCACAAAACAAGCAAACAGTAAGCTGAACGTCACCTGGAATGGCAACAAACTGGACCATACGGACAAACCAACATACCTTGGTGTTGTGCTGGATAGATCAGTGACGTACAGATATCACTGTGAAAAAACCTGCCAAAAAAGTTGCTGCCAGGAACAATATTTTAAGAAAACTGACGAATAGTAAATGGGGAGCTAGTCCGACTGTATTACGAACAACTGCTCAAGCACTTTGCTTATCCACGGCAGAATATGCATGCCCTGTATGGTCTCGATCCACACATGCCAAAAAAGTCACTACAGTCCTTAATGAAACATGCAGGCTAACAACAGGATGCCTGAAACCCACTCCACTTGGGAAAATATACAAAGCAGCTGGATTCTCATCTCCTGAATACCGAAGAATTGCGTACGAACATACAGAAAAATTTAAACAGATTTTCGAGGAGCGCCACCCGCTGCATGGTTCATGTGGACGTAGCAGACTTAAATCCCGCGAGAGATTTCTCACTAGTGAATTGAACGAGCCTCCAAAGGACTACCCTGCCTCACGAGAAATACCCAGCGGCAGTACATCAAGCTGGAAGATTTGGAGAACACTGAACCGCATCAGAACAGGCGTAGCACCAGTTAAAGCAAACCTAGTCAAATGGGGCTTCAAGGGCGAAGGAGACAACAAATGCGACTGTGGTGAAGTTCAGGATATGGGACACCTTGTGCAGTGATCCATCTGCCCCACAAGGTGTACCCTCGACGAACTATGGCTTGAGAAGAGAGAAACATTGGACTTGGCCCGACATTGGGCTGAAAGGCTTTGAAACAAATCTCCGGACACGAAAAAGTAAAGTAAATGGAAATCTGCCAGGAGATACCCCTTCTCGCAACCGACATAGGGTGTGTTCTGCGGTGGACGAGATAGGCAAAGATTTTTAAATGAACTGTCTTGCATATAATCTCTTAAAATCTTGAAAGTTGGATGATAACTATTGAAACGCACGTAAAATAGTTCTCATGTGCCTCAGGAATATAGTGATGCGACTGGTCGAATTTTAATCCTGTCAGTTGCCACGAAATTAGCCATGAATTTGTAACCAATGTTTTAACACAACCGAAACCATGCCTTTTTCAGTCCTTTCAATTGTTAACTGCTATCCACGTACGTTTCACAGCTTAATGTGTCATCGAGTGTTTAAAAATGTGTAAAAACCCTATTTATTAATTTATATAAATTCGTTCCTGTGTTCGTGTCGACAATGTTTACATATTTCACATGCAGCGCTCAATGTAAAAGTTCAATTTTTTTAGTAATTTATGTCTTACAGTTGTAGTTTGAGAATAACTTAGAAGCCGAAATGGTGAGCGTGAATAAATACGTTTGATAACAGTGCTGTACAGGCGGACTGCCATTTCCAAAATACTGCAGGACTGTGGACGCCGTATTTAAGTGTATTTGTCTTATCATACAGAAGGAGCACAGTAGCGTCTGAGAAGAAAAAGAAGTCATCTACGGCTCGTCACTTAATGAGTTTTATAGAACTCGTTGATCTGAACACAGAGCGTCAGTGTCGTTACAGCAGGCTACAAAAAGATATCTGAAGTGAAAGTCTAGGATACACTTACAATGTGAAGTTCCATTCTGATGATTAATGTTTCCAAAGACGTGACAATATGTTATGCTGCATCTGCATACAAGGCCGTGTTCTCGAACTCCACTGCCTGCCTGCGCAATCTCCCAACCGGAAATTCCGTGCTGCCGTTAACGGTACGTTGCAACCACTATTCAGCTTCCCTCAATGTCGCACGCCTGACCACTTCATCGTAAACCTCCATCCGGTGACGAAACTGGTTCAGCGGAACTAGGTTTCGACACGGAATCGATGAGTCAAAAGCAAGAAACATTCCTGGTTCACTCCTTTCATTCGACTTCGAGGATTTGTCTGATCTTTGTGGCTCTACAAATGGTTTCCTTTTTCTTCTCCTCCTCCTCCTTGTTCTTGTTCTTCTTCTCCTTCCATAATGCGTGAGGCCTTGCTGGGTCTCTTGTAGCTGCACTTGGCCTTTCCATCTTTTTGCTGACCTTCCAATGCATCTTTTACCTCGCTAGTTATACAGGATGTCACAGGAGGAGTGGCCGGTATTCAGGAATATGACAGGATTGATAATCTGAAGCAAAATTTGCTAGTAAATATGGGCTCTAAAATGTATAGCTTGAGAGGTTCAAAACGCTCTGAGCACTATGGGACTTAACATCTGAGCTCATCAGTCCTCTAGAACTTAGAACTACTTAAACGTAACTAATCTAAGAACATCAAACACATCCATGCCCGAGGCAGGATTCGAACCTGCGACCGTAGCAGTCGCGCGGTTCCGGACTGAAGCGCCTAGAATCGCACGGCTATCGAGGCCGGCTTGAGAGCTCCATCTTTGATACTGTGAAAGAATCATCTTTTACTGCAAGCTCTTCACTTCCCATACTTTGGGAGGAGGTAGTACGGACCAAAAGAAGAAAACATCGCTTACATTAAGAATTATGAGCACTTGGTCAGAAGAAGAGATATGTTTCACAGTATCGAGGGGGAACAAGTTTTCATAGATCTTAACGTATGTACTTTAGAGTCCATGCATACTGGACATTTTTTTTCTTATTTTGGTCCGTACTACCACCTCAGAAGATCTGAAACCAAAGAGCTTACGGTAGAGAAGAATTGTTTCACAGTATCAAAGATGAATCAGTGCTCATAGCTCGTAATGTATGCATTTTAAAGACCATGTTTACTAGACTCTTTTGCTTCGAATGATTGTTACTCTCATATCGAAAACTGACCATTCCTTCTGAGACAGCCAAATATGTAGTGGTAACCATTCCTCCATTCACAACACATGACATATCCATTTTGTCTATTTCCTTCAACTTTTTCATTTATATCAAATGTTTTGTTCCTTCTCAACTTCATGTATACGACTACGTTGCTGATGAACTTCATTTTTTGGTCTGTAATCTTATTTTATATTTTCTTTTAATATCTAAGATTCGTGCAGTATTGTTGATGCCGACATAACTTTATGCAATTTAAGATAAGTTTCTATTCTTACTTTATTTTAGAATCTGTAAACTATCTATACCAAAGGAGGCTGCACAAAATAATGAGCAGATTGCTAGAAATGGACCGTATTGAATATGAATGGGAACAATTTAAGAACGTCATAGGAACTGTAGCCAGTGAGCCATCAGATAAACAAAACAAAGGAAAAGGGGTAAAGGACACATCCTGTGCATGAAAGAAATGGAGCAGGCAGTTGAAATAAAGAGAAAACTACGAGGGGGGACCCAAACGTAACCGGAATCCTAATGCTGCACATCGTGTACTTCTGGTAGCAGATTACGCCGCCAGAGGGTTGTAGTAGGATCTCTGCTGAGTCATTCTGCCATGCGGCGTCACCCAACAATATGAAGTGTGGTTTCTTTGGCAGTCCTTTGAGTGTGCGTACAGTGCAGACGTGACACGAGGAAATGGCTAGTTCTTACAAACAACGTGCAGCAGTGAAGTTTTGTTTCTTGCTCGGCAAGAACGCAGCAGAAACTGTTGCGATGATTCAGGCAGCCTACAAAGACCATGATCTTAGTAAAACGCAAGTGTACGAATGGTTTTCTCGGTTTAAAAAGGGAGAAATTGTGGTTGAAGTTCAGTCTCATTCCGGTCGACCTTCAACTGCTCGAAGCGAAGACAACATCGACAAAATCCGTGATCTCATCAGTGAAGATCGACGCTGCCAATCGACCAACTCAAGAACTTGTCCGGGTTGTCCTGGAGATCAATTTAGCGCATCTTGACCATCTATTTCGGGATGCGAAGAGTGGCAGCAAAATTCATGCCAAAGCTTCTTCTGGAGATCAAAGGGATTGTCGCGTACAAGCCTGTCTCGAAATGAAAGACGCGTTCAAAGATGATCCACATTTTTTCAACAAAATCATTACAGGCGATGAGTCATGGTGCTATGGGTACGATCCAGAAAGTAAACAACAGTCATCACAATGGAAGTCACCTGGCTCACCTCGACCAAAAAAAGCTCCATAAGTGAAATCGAATGTGAAAACGATGTTGATCTGTTTTTTTGACATCAAAGCGATAGTACACTCTGAATTTGTCCCTGAAAACCAGACAGTAAACCAACAATTCTATTTGGAGGTTATCAAACGGCTTCGCAGAAGTTTGTCGCGAAAACGTCCGGCTTTATTATCGAAATTACGAGAGAGCACATTCCGGGAAGAGATGGGCAACATATTACTACCGCCCACATATATCTCGCGTAATGATCACAACGAAAAGATCCGAGAAATTAGAGCAAATACGGAGACTTACAAGCAGTCGTTCTTCCCACGCACAATTCGTGAATGGAACAGGGAAGGGGGGATCAGATAGTGGTACAATAAGTACCCTCCGCCACACACCTTAAGGTGGCTCGCGGAGTATAGATGTAGATGTAGATGTTTGTGGGATTCTGGCGTGTGGTTTCTGCATCACGACAATGCTCCCGCACACACGGCTCTCAGCGTTCGTCAGTTTTTTGGCCTCAACGAAGACGACTACCTTGACCCACGCGCCCTATTCGCCAGATTTAGCACCCTCTGACTTGTTCCTATTCCCGAGGATGAAAAGAGACTTGAGAGGGAAGCGTTTTGCGGATGTGGAAGACGTAAAACGCAATGTCATGAAAGTGCTAGCAGGTATCAAAGAGGACGAATTTGAAAGGTGCTTCGAACACTGGAATGAACGTTTGGACAAGTGTATTAATGGTAATGGAGAGGACTTCGAAGGAGGTTAAGGTTGTATTTGAAAACAATAAAGTATATGCTTTCTAGAAAGAAATTCCTGTTATTTTTGGGTCCCCCCCTCGTATATATAAAATACTTGTATCGCCCAACTCAAGAGACTAAGGTAACATACAAGAAGCAAACAGTAGAGGTGAAGAAACGAAGGAGGAAGCTGCATCAAGTTGGGTGGCATAACTTCGTACGGAAGATTCAAAATCTTATCTACTGGAAACAAACACTTGCGTGTTAAAGAGTAACACAGTTAAATAGTGTGGAAAATCATAGCAGATGTTGAATGAAGGATAAATGCAGGAAGCACAGTTACAACAAATATGGAGTGATTCAATGAATATAAAGAAAATGAGGAACCCTTGGAATTAAACCTAGGTTATACTGAATACCAAGAATTGAAGCACGCTCTCAGATGTGCAAAGAACAGAAAGGCAGTAAGAAGTGACGGTTTAAATAGTGATCTGATAAAATATTCTTAGATTTCTGGATCTTCGCTGGATAAGGAAGGAAACAGCAAAAGATTGGAAGATATCGCTTATAAAACCTTGCACACAGTGTTGCCAACTATATGTATTAGTCTATCTCGAGCAAAGTACGTTGCTAAGAAATCACGATAGAAAAACAAAAGAAGTGCGTGGAGGACTCCGGGAGTCTTGCAGTGGGGAAGGCGCGGGAAGACTGGTGCACGCGCTCGTCTTTTGTTCGCAAATGTCAGGGGTGAGGAGGGCCCTAGCGTCAGGGAACGCCCAGAGGTCAGGAGTGGCGGTCAGATGGGCCAGCAAACAGGCTTCGCTGCGGTGAGGACGAGGCCTGCCAGAGATGAGTTGGGGCGGCCGCTGCCGCTGTGGATGGCGAAAGCTCCGAAGCTAAACGCCGAAATGGACACAGCTACTACTTACAGGTGTACAGTTCTAACATTCGGGGGGTGTATGCTGACATTTATTTATTTATCGACTGCATTCCGTATAAAGGCGTTTGTGCCAGTCAATTCACGACAAAAGTCTGACACGCTAACCTAATCAAATAATAATCACGGTAGACCGTAGCTAGTGCAGCACACTGATTACCACCAGACCAGAGTCAATAATCCTGGGCCTGCAACACGCTCGGTGTCAAGAAACATTAGAGCCTAACGGCTCAAGTTGTAAGTAGGCTGTTTATGCTTTCTTATTGGCGACGTTACGTAGCGCTCTGTATGAAAATCACTGGCTGTGCTGTGTGCAGTCTGTGGCTAGTTTGCATTGTTGTCTGCCATTGTAGTGTTGGGCAGCGGCAGCTGGATGTGAACAGCGCGTAGCGTTGCGCAGTTGGAGGTGAGCCGCCAGCAGTGGTGGATGTGGGGAGAGAGATGACGGAGTTTGGAAATTTGTAAGACTGAATGTCATGAACATGTATATTATGGTTTTTCAACACTATTAAGGTAAATACATTGTTTGTTCTCTATTAAAATCTTTCATTTGCTAACTATGCCTATCAGTAGTTAGTGCCTTCCGTAGTTTGAATCTTTTATTTAGCTGGCAGTAGTGGCGCTCGCTGTATTGCAGTAGTTCGAGTAACGAAGATTTTTGTTGAGGTAAGTGATTTGTGAAAGGTACAGGTTAATGTTAGTCAGGGCCATTCTTTTGTATGGATTTCTGAAAGTCAGACTGCGTTGCGCTAAAAATATTGTGTGTCAGTTTAAGCACAGTAATTCTATAATTTTTCTAAGGGGACGTTTCAAAGACTTCAATAATTTGAATCTACTCCATCGACATTTCCCTTCACTCGTCTTGGATAGATGAAAACTGCGTCACGGGAAATTTCTTCCCATACAGAAATCTGTAAAATTTGTACCCAGTATTTCTGGAAACTACCTGTTGCTAAAGTTCCGGCCTATCTGCCCCTCAACGGCGGATTGAATTTCTGCAAAACAGCGTAGCTATACCGCAAAACTTTGTTTTTTCATTACCACAAAATTGCATATATCTTTACTTCAAAATATTAGAAATCACTACAGCAAATGTAGTGAGCAACAGCTAATCTTTAGAACTGGCAGCGCAGTACACTGCTGATATTTATCCCACAATTCAGTAACTATGGAATGATTTTCACGGTCAGGTCTATTTATTTTTGTTAATAATGCAGCGTGTTGAAGGACATTTGCTTTAAAATGTCCGCTAATTCGGAGACAGACGGACGGGGTTTGTAAAACTGTTGTTTTAAATTCAGAGGAAACGACTCCACACCATTTGTAGTTCTGATTTCATCTGTTGATATTGGTCCATAAATTAGGGGGAAATTAAGCATCTTTACTTAGTTCGTTTTCAAGCACATAGTCTACAAAAAAATTTAACCGAAATTGAATGGGAGTAATACTATGCAGCTCAACGAATGCATTCCCTACTGTGCTTGGAGTTAGAAATCTTAAATCAAACCTTTATTTCAAAAACTTTCCGACTTCTGATTGAGGACTGGTCTACTCAGAACGAAGTCCAGGTTCAACTAACTTTTGATACCAAGCCTGACCTTTGTGGAAACTGCAGCCTTTAATGTTAACGCCGGTAAACACTTCTTGTGGCGCCACAGGAACCACAACTGCAAAATCTAAGCTTAATGATTCAAGGTTAAAATTTTTAGCACGCATGTGGAAAATTCTATGCCATTTCCAGGTCTACGAAGCTGAACCTTTCGTCTCGATCTGTTAAAATATCAGAACTGTTTAACCGCTCTAATGCCTCCTTTGTAGTTTGAGGATAAGTGGGCATCTGTTTCTTTCGGGCTCTATAAGGTGATAAACAAAAACAAGTTGTGTCCTCTTTTTTATATTTCATAACTAGCTGCCTAGATAATTCTGCTTGTATCAGTTTACTAGGTTGTAAAATTAGCTCTTCACCCGCTTATCTATTGCAGTTATTCCGCGTAACATGCGATTCAAAAACCTTAGAGCTTTTTTTTCATGATCACGAGTGTCTCTTAAATACACTATTTCATTCATTTCCGCAGTAGTCTATAATTAGGAATTTAACTTGGCGATACTGAAAATTTTATCTTTTTCGGTAGTGAAGAAGTATTTTTTGCTATCCAGCCCACCTTGAGAGTTCTCGTTCGCCAATAACAATCCCTATGAGCCACGGTATCTGCACTCCGAAGTCCTTGTCTACCCGGTGAAAGACTGCTTGAACAGTTAGTACGACTCTGGCTGGTTCCCGCAGTCAGAGGCTGTGCAGCTCTGTCCGTACCGCGCCGACAACGTATTACAAAGGACGAGCAACCGAAACTGCCTTCTGCCGAATGAACACCGAGACACCAATGGGGGAATAACATTCTACGATATGCCCTCGATATGCCCTCTTGCATACGTACATTCCACTGATTCTAGTTAATTTAACCTTAATTTTTTTATTGTGTAAGTCATTTTATGGTGCATGCTCTGTCTTTTTAAAGTGTATCTTACATAACATACAATTTCGTAATGCTCATGCGTCTTACACCTGGCAATTCCACCAATGATCTGCAGAACTGTAATTATAAAGAAAGTTATTTCGATGCTTTTAAGTCACATATACACGACGCACGCTTGTGGAGCTAATAGCGCGAGGAGAAACTATGTTCATCATATGTCACATATATATGTGCTTACAACTGGCCTTTTCGTTAACATGAGAATACATCTCACATATATTACACGTACAACTTACTGATCCTCGGTTATCGAGCCGCGTGGGATTAGCCGAGCGGTCTTAGGCGCTGCAGTCATGGACTGTGCGGCTGGTCCCGGCGGAGGTTCGAGTTCTCCTTCGGGCATGGGTGTGTATGTTTGTCCTTAGGATAATTTAGGTTAAGTAGTGTGTACGCTTAGGGACTGATGACCTTAGAAGTTAAGTCCCATAAGATTTCACACTTTTTTTCCCTCGGTTATCGATCTATTTTGTTCTGTTTATTTTACAGCGTGCGTTGTCATTGCTGAAGGAGAGGTTGATCCCTGTGTGGATGTAGTCTTCTCACTCGAAATCGGTAGCGGCACACTATTTCCCACTAACCGACGTAGTTAACCTTACGTTACACACTACCAAGTTACACGTTACAATTCGACGCCCACTAGCGGCAGGGGACTGCAAATATGTAGACACGAAGAAAAAATATGTAGACTATTAAAACGTTTAGTTTGTTTAAAAAGCTTTACGGGTTTCACATAAAAATTCTGTGGCAATACTTTTCAGAACGCCCTCCTACGTTTTTCACTGAAGTTCCTGAAAATCATGTCTTAAGAAACGATTTCATAATTGCGTCAGACGGAACATAAAATAAATTACGATCACTTCCAGCTGAAAAATGTTGGCATTATCGGTACGCTTGCGACAGTCTGCTGTACCGAGCTATTCAAAACGCCGCTCATTGAAACGATTTTTTCCGGGGCTCATACCTAGGGTTCTGTTGGGGATAGAAAGGTACGGTCATTAGCCCTTGGGCTAAGGACCATTTGTATAGCCAACCAGGAGGATCATATTGCTATAACTATTCTTCAGTACAAGGTCAAACTATGAGTATTACACACTTCCTCCAGGTTAGGCAAATGGAGAAAATCGGTTGGTTGTTTTCACGTAAGATGTTGTCTAATGTGCGCCTGGGGGGCTTATGACACAACGAGGAAGAGAGAGATGGTGAAACTGATAAGAGACGTCAGCAATGGGAAAGAATGAACGAGATGGTAGCAGCAAAAGAGAGCAAGAGGGTAACAGTGACAGTGAGAACAGACAGTGGACAAAGTTGTCCTACTTGTACACCTAAAATGCGCATCTTAAATCCGGTGCAAGGCGAAAACTTAGTTTATGAAGTGACGTAAAACGAAGAAACATGCTGCATAGTGTCACTGTTATCATCAGAGGGTTTTTGTTGTAGTACTGAAGCAGGTGAAAAACTTTTGAGCACGTAAAATCCGGTCTGAGGTGTAAAAATCTCAGTTTTGCGTCAGTTCAATTCCATACAAGTGAACTATGCGAATTTTATTCACCGATAAAGTTCTTCTCATATGAGTGACATACTTTGCTGTAGCAAGGAATAGAAGGGAATCAGCGGCAAAGTGCTTCTACTGCAACTAAAACCGGCGAATGTGCTCCTGTTTAAAAGCCTTTAACCGAAAAATGAGATACCAGCTGCCTCATTCTACTTTCCTCAACACCTTTAAAAATTTTCTCAAAAATTTTGACGTGCGAAAATATTCGGCCTTTTTTATGCTGAGAGAAACGGAGACAGTGGCAGTGGCAAAGAGACGGAAAAGTAATAAATATTGGAAGATAGTAGACAGTGGTTGTGATGTAGAAAGAGCGAAGGAGACAACGGCAGTGTGAGAGAAAGAGAGGGACGTAGTGGTGCTGGAACATAGTTGACAGTGACAGAGTAGTGTTAGGAAAAGAATGAAGGAGACAGTGCCAGTGGGAGTGGAATAAGAAGGAGAAAGTGGGTGTGTGTGAGAGCCAGTGATAATGAGAGAAACAGTATATGACAATGACAACGAGGAAGAGAGATACAGTGAACGTGAGAAGAGACAACAACAGTGGGAAGGAATGAATGAGATATTAGCAGTAAGATAGAGCAAGAGGGAGACAGTGAGACAGTAGTAGTAGGACAGAACAAAGGAGACTGTGACTGTGAAACAGGAGATAGCGACAGTTTGAGAGACGCAAAGAGATAATGACAATTAGTTTGGCTGAGTCAGTGAGTGAGAATGATAAGTGGAAGTAGATGGGTGTGAGCAACTTACAGAGATGAGTTAATGAGTGCGAGTGAGTTACAATTAGAGGTGCTTGTGGGAGTGATATGTGAGTTGTATGTTAAGGAGAGCGTGAATATGTTCGTATGCCAAAATTTGTTGCGAAATGTTTATAGGTTTTGAGGAGCATGGTAGGACGAGGTTGCTGGTACTCTGCTTTTCGGATTCTTTTAAACAGGAGCATATTTTTCTTTCCTGAGCTCCGATAGATGCATTTCTTCGCCGGTAATTCATGTTCGAGAATGTTCAGTTCTCTTCATTAGTTGTTTCAGCTACCTGCCCGACATGTTGCGGTGTTCGGGCAGACTGATTACTGGGCCTTTCGTTAACTGTTTCTACATCTACATCTACATCTATACTCCGCGAGCCACCTTACGGTGTGTGGCGGAGGGTACTTATTGTACCACTATCTGATCCCCCCTTCCCTGTTCCATTCACGAATTGTGCGTGGGAAGAACGACTGCTTGTAAGTCTCCGTATTTGCTCTAATTTCTCGGATCTTTTCGTTGTGATCATTACGCGAGATATATGTGGGCGGTAGTAATATGTTGCCCATCTCTTCCCGGAATGGGCTCTCTCGTAATTTCGATAATAAACCTCTCCGTATTGCGTAACGCCTTTCTTGAAGTGTCCGCCACTGGAGCTTGTTCAGCATCTCCGTAACGCTCTCGCGCTGACTAAATGTCCCCATGACGAATCGCGCTGCTTTTCGCTGGATCATGTCTATCTCTTCTATTAATCCAACCTGGTAAGGGTCCCATACTGATGAGCAATACTCAAGAATCGGACGAACAAGCGTTTTGTAAGCTACTTCTTTCGTCGACGAGTCACATTTTCTTAGAATTCTTCCTATGAATCTCAACCTGGCGCCTGCTTTTCCCACTATTTGTTTTATGTGATCATTCCACTTCAGATCGCTCCGGATAGTAACTCCTAAGTATTTTACGGTCGTTACCGCTTCCAATGATTTACCACCTATGGCATAATCGTACTGGAATGGATTTCTGCCCCTATGTATGCGCATTATATTACATTTATCTACGTTTAGGGAAAGCTGCCAGCTGTCGCACCATGCATTAATCCTCTGTAGGTCTTCCTGGAGTACGTACGAGTCTTCTGATGTTGCTACTTTCTTGTAGACAACCGTGTCATCTGCAAATAGCCTCACGGAGCTACCGATGTTGTCAACTAAGTCATTTATGTATATTGTAAACAATAAAGGTCCTATCACGCTTCCTTGCGGTACTCCCGAAATTACCTCTACATCTGCAGATTTTGAACCGTTAAGAATGACATGTTGAGTTCTTTCTTCTAGGAAATCCTGAATCCAATCACAAACCTGGTCCGATATTCCGTAAGCTCGTATTTTTTTCATTAAACGTAAGTGCGGAACCGTATCAAATGCCTTCCTGAAGTCCAGGAATACGGCATCAATCTGCTCGCCAGTGTCTACGGCACTGTGAATTTCTTGGGCAAATAGGGCGAGCTGAGTTTCACAATATCTTTGTTTGCGGAATCCATGTTGGTTATGATGAAGGAGATTTGTATTATCTAAGAACGTCATAATACGAGAACACAAAACATGTTCCATTATTCTACAACAGATTGACGTAAGCGAAATAGGCCTATAATTATTCGCATCTGATTTATGACCCTTCTTGAAAATGGGAACGACCTGCGCTTTCTTCCAGTCGCTAGGTACTTTACGTTCTTCCAGCGATCTACGATAAATTGCTGATAGAAAGGGGGCAAGTTCTTTAGCATAATCACTGTAGAATCTTAAGGGTATCTCGTCTGGTCCGGATGCTTTTCCGCTACTAAGTGATAGCAGTTGTTTTTCAATTCCGATATCGTTTATTTCAATATTTTCCATTTTGGCGTCCGTGCGACGGCTGAAGTCAGGGACCGTGTTACGATTTTCCGCAGTGAAACAGTTTCGGAACACTGAATTCAGTATTTCTGCCTTTCTTCGGTCGTCCTCTGTTTCGGTGCCATCGTGGTCAACGAGTGACTGAATAGGGGATTTAGATCCGCTTACCGATTTTACATATGACCAAAACTTTTTAGGGTTCTTGTTTAGATTGTTTGCCAATGTTTTATGTTCGAATTCGTTGAATGCTTCTCTCATTGCTCTCTTTACGCTCTTTTTCGCTTCGTTCAGCTTTTCCTTATCAGCTATGATTCGACTACTCTTAAACCTATGATGAAGCTTTCTTTGTTTCCGTAGTACCTTTCGTACATGATTGTTATACCACGGTGGATCTTTCCCCTCGCTTTGGACCTTAGTCGGTACGAACTTATCTAAGGCGTACTGGACGATGTTTCTGAATTTTTTCCATTTTTGTTCCACATCCTCTTCCTCAGAAATGAACGTTTGATGGTGGTCACTCAGATATTCTGCGATTTGTGCCCTATCACTCTTGTTAAGCAAATATATTTTCCTTCCTTTCTTGGCATTTCTTATTACACTTGTAGTCATTGATGCAACCACTGACTTATGATCACTGATACCCTCTTCTACATTCACGGAGTCGAAAAGTTCCGGTCTATTTGTTGCTATGAGGTCTAAAACGTTAGCTTCACGAGTTGGTTCTCTAACTATCTGCTCGAAGTAATTCTCGGACAAGGCAGTCAGGATAATGTCACAAGAGTCTCTGTCCCTGGCTCCAGTTCTGATTGTGTGACTATCCCATTCTATACCTGGTAGATTGAAGTCTCCCCCTATTACAATAGTATGATCATGAAACTTCTTCACGACGTTCTGCAGGTTCTCTCTGAGGCGCTCAACTACTACGGTTGCTGATGCAGGTGGTCTATAGAAGCATCCGACTATCATATCTGACCCACCTTTGATACTTAGCTTAACCCAGATTATTTCACATTCGCATTCGCTAATAACTTCACTGGATATTATTGAATTCTTTACTGCTATAAATACTCCTCCACCATTGGCGTTTATCCTATCCTTGCGGTATATATTCCATTCTGTGTCTAGGATTTCGTTACTGTTCACTTCCGGTTTTAACCAACTTTCCGTTCCTAATACTATATGCGCACTATTTCCTTCAATAAGAGATACTAATTCAGGAACCTTGCCCTGGATACTCCTGCAGTTTACCAATATTACGTTAACTTTTCCTGTTTTTGGTCTCTGAGGACGGACGTTCTTTATCAACGATGATAATGTCCTCTCTGGTAAGCCGTCAGGTATTTTATCGTTTCGCCCAAGGGGGGGTCCCTCTAACCTAAAAAACCCCCGTGTGCACGCCACACGTACTCTGCTACCCTAGTAGCTGCTTCCGGTGTGTAGTGCACGCCTGACCTGTCTAGGGGGGCCCTACAGTTCTCCACCCAATAACGGAGGTCGATGAATTTGCAACCATTATAGTCGCAGAGTCGTCTGAGCCTCTGGTTTAGACCCTCCACACGGCTCCAAACCAGAGGACCGCGATCGACTCTGGGCACTATGCTGCAGATATTAAGCTCAGCTTGCACTCCGCGTGCGATGCTAGTTGTCTTCACCAAATCAGCCAGCCGCCGGAAGGAACCAAGGATGGCCTCAGAACCCAAGCGGCAGGCGTCATTCGTTCCGACATGTGCTACTATCTGCAGCCGGTCACACCCAGTGCGTTCAATAGCTGCCGGAAGGGCCTCCTCCACATTACGGACGAGACCCCCCGGCAAGCACACCGAGTGCACACTGGCATTCTTCCCCGACCTACCCGCTATTTTCCTGAGGGGCTCCATAACCCGCCTAACGTTGGAGCTCCCTATAACTAATAGGCCCGCCCTCTGTGACTGTCGGGACCTTGCCGGAGAATCGGCCACTGGCCCAACAGGCGAGGCATCCTGTGGTGGCTCGGAAACGATGTCATCACCACTAGGAAGCACCCCGTACCTGTTGGAAAGGGGTAAGGCAGCTGCCACGCGGCCAGATCCCACCTTCGCCTTTCGGCCAGGCACGCGAGAGCCCACCACTGTCCGCCATTCACCCTGGAGTGATGGCTGACCGGTAAGATGCTCACTGCCGGAAGACGCAGCGACATCAGGGGTTCCATGTGATTCCAAGGCCACCGGAGTAGGCATAGGTCTCACCACAGTTGCCCCAACGCCACTACGAGCCGACGCCTGCGCCTCGAGCTCGATGAGCCTAACAGACAAAGCCTCCACCTGCCCCCGAAGAGTGGCCAATTCTCCTTGCGTCCGCTCACAACAACCACAGTCCCTACACATGACTATGTTTACCCTACCCTATACGGTGACAAATTCCCAAGATAATCTTCTGATGAGCTACTCTGATAATCAAGAAACACTCACTGAAATACGAGACGCGAAAACTACGCTAGGTTTTCCCAGAAAAACTATTTAAAAGCTAAGCGCAGAAAATAAGTACAAAAACACTTTATACAAACAGTACTCGCTGCTGCTGGTGCTCTCGCTCTCGCTGTCACAAGACAACTGCTGATTCAAGTGACCAGTGGCTAACGGCCGCGAAACAAACAAATGACGGTTTTAGGGCGCTTTCTGTTCTAAACGATCAAGAAAACACTAAGAAATCTAACACGAAAACTACGTAAAGTTTTATCAAGAACTGTTAGTTACTATGCAGAGCAGATAAACACAAATAGAATCCCTTCCTTAGTGGAAGGTCGTAAACAAAATGCAAAATAAACGCTTTATACAAACAGTACTGTGCTGCTGCTGGTGCTCTCGCTCTGGGCGCAAATTTCACTGGGCGCAGATATTATGCGAACACTGTGAGCTGCATGACAGAGGGTACCTTCCCCTGCATTATTTATTATGGCTATATCCCATTCCATTCACGGATAGAGCGCGGGAAGAATGATCTTTCAAATGTCCCGGTGCGTGCTGTAATTAATCTTATTTTATCCTCATGGTGCCTTTAGGGGATTATAGTATATTCCTAGATTCTCCATTTGAAGTGGATCTTGAATCTTTGTTAGTAGTCTTTCTCGGGATAGTTTCCGTAGACTCTGACAGTTCACTTTTTTCGACATTTCTGAGGCACTCTCCCGCAAGTAGAATGGGTCGGATGAGTGATTTTGTAAGCAATCTCCTTAGTAGACTGATTGTATTTTCCTAGTATTCCATCAATAAACTGAAGCCTTCTGCCTCCCTTACCCATGGCTCAGCCTATGTAATCGTTCCGTTACATGTCCCTGCTAGGTGCTACACCCAGGTATTACCGATTCCAGTTGTACTCACTGACATTATGTTCATGGGATGCCACGTTTTTCCATTTTGTGAAGTGCACAATTTTGCATTTCTGAATATTTAAAGCAACTTTCCAATCTTTGTACAACTTTGAAATTTTATCAAGGTCCGACTGAATATTTGTGCAACTCCGTTTAGACTGTACTCCATCGCAGATAACTGCATCACCTGCAAAAAGTCTGAGGCTATTATCAATATTGTCCACAAGGTCGTTAAATACACAAAGTGAACAGCATTGCACCTAACACCCGTCCCTTGGGTACACTCGTGTTCTACGTCTGTCGATGACCTTCCATCCAAGACAACATCCGACGTCGTCCCTACCAAGAAATCCTCAATCCAGTCACATATTTCATGTCATACCCCATATGATCACACTTTTGAGACTAGTGTTGGTGTCATACTGAGTCAAACACTTTTCGGAAATCGACAAATACTGCACCTACCTGATTGCTTTGATCCATGGCTTTCAGAATGTCATGAGGGAAAAGTGCTAGTCGGGTTTCACATGATTTGTGATTTCGAAATCCACGCTGGTTGTCATGGAGGAGTTCGTTCTGTTCCAGAAACCTCATTATATTTAAGCTCAGTAAATGTTCTAAGATATCAAGGATAGTAGACAGTAGTTTTGTGGTGCGCTTCTTCTACACTGTTTGTAGGCAGGTGTGGCCTGTGCTTTTTGCCAGCAACTGGGTGCAGTTTTTGATCGAGGGGATAACTCAGAGCAAATTGGGTATAGGATTCTATAGGGTTCAGTCTAGAGTAGCTCCAAGCTATTTCGGATTTCAGTCGAGTGTAACACTACTATTGTGCAAATGCGGATAGATACGAAGGCTGTTCAGAAAGTAAGGTCCGATAGGTTGTGAAATGGAAACTACAGTGAAAATCCGATGAAGCTTTGAACAAATATATTGAGCAGTGTCTCTGGTATGCTCTTCGATCGCGTCACATCGCTCTTTTCAGTTCTAGTCATTAGCATGTAAAAATGCCTACAACAACAGTGTCTCCTGCCAAGTATGAGTGCCTGCCGAGGGATTTCGCCTGATTCCATGCAGCCCATATAACATAATTGTTATGCATGTCCTTCTTCATGCCAATTCCCTGCTGCACTCTGCAGGGGCAATGAAAATGCTCCTGCAGCGTTTTCGAAGGTAAGTGTTTGATCACCCACAGTACAGCCAATAACTGGCTTTCCCTGAGTTTCATCTCTGCTCACATGAAACGCTGGCTGTAAAGAAAACGTTTGAGCACAGACAGCGAGCTGTTCACCAGCATAGAGAAGTGGTGGGAAGCAAGGCGGCTGCCTTCCATGAGAGGGGATTGAAAAGCTGTTACAGCGCTACGACAGATATCTAAGTGAGAGCTGGCCGGCCGAAGTGGCCGTGCGGTTCTAGGTGCTGCAGTCTGGAACCGCGGGACCGCTTCGGTCGCAGGTTCGAATCCTGCCTCGGGCATAGATGTGTGTGATGTCCTTAGGTTAGTTAGGTTTAAGTAGTTCTAAGTTCTAGGGGACTAATGACCTCAGAAGTTGAGTCCCATAGTGCTCAGAGCCATTTAAGTGAGAGCAGTGACTAAGTATAAAAATAGGTGGAAGGTGTAGCTAATTGTTGCAAATAAAACATTTTTTATTTTCTCAGAGGTTTCCATTTCGTGGCCGATCGGATCTTACTTTCTGAATAGCTCTAGTATCTAAGTGAGCCTGCCAGCTAGAAGGAACGTAATACATTACCTTCTTGTAGCTCGATGACACTATAGGTTAGCTTTTCTTCGCTTTCCTCCAAGATATGTCTCTCGAATGTAATGGCCAGAAGTCTTATTTGTTTAAGTAAATTTTTGATGGCGTTTCAGTGGCTTGTAAATGGTTCCCCTAGAACTTAGAACTACTTAAACCTAACTAACCTAAGGACATCACACACATCCATGCCCGAGGCAGGATTCGAACCTGCGACCGTAGCGGTCGCGCGGTTCCAGACTGTAGCGCCTAGAACCGCTCGGCCACTCCGGCCGGCCCAGTGGCTTGCATGTCTACTGTCATAATAGTAACTGTTTCGAGTAGATTACATTGTTTTGTGTTGTGAATTAGACCAGATCATTAGGATATTGAACCTTCCCTCGTACGGGCTGTCGTATATTTATAGTATAGTTGAGTTAGCATAAGAAGTTTCTTGATACTTGCAGAGGATTGGGTGAGTCTGCTGCGCTAACCACCTCAACAAATCACGTAAAGCAGTTCTGTAAAATCTCTACGGCAATCGCCCCAGTGTTGTCGGAGCGTCATAGGCGCTATTGTTTTCACGTGCACCTGTTGAAGTTCGCAGTTGAAAATTGGCAACAGCGCTGTCAGCTGTCAGGAATCTTCTTTCACTGGCTCGACTATAGCTTTCCACTTGGCATTGCACAGGTAGCACTAAGTAGCTACGGCCATTCCACTTGTTTATAGTATATAGTGATACGCACAAACATTTTTCACATAACAGCCTCACCTACTACAATATCCAGTCACATTAATGTGAACACCTGTCAAAGGCTGACAAAAACCGCCTTTTGCAGCGTAAGACCTGTAGGGAGAGAGTCAATGACGTTCTTCTGCATCTGCATCTACATGGATACTCTGCAAATCACATTTAAGTGTCTGGCAGAGGGTTCATAGAACCACCTTCACAATTCTCTATTATTCCAATCTCGTATAGCGTGCGGAAAGAACGAACACCTATATCTTTCCGTAAGAGCTTTGATTTCCCTTATTTTATTGTGGTGATCGTTTCTCCCTATGTAGGTCGGTGTCAACAAAATATTTTCTCATTCGGAGGAGAAAGCTGGCGATTGGAATTTCGTGAGAAGATTCCATTGCAACGAAAAACGCCTTTTTTTTTAATAATGCCCAGCCCAAATCCTGTATCATTTCTGTGACACTCTCTCCCATATTTCGCGATAGTACAAAACGTGCTGCCCTTCTTTGAACTTTTTCGATGTACTCCATCAGTCCTATCTGGTAAGGAACCCACATTGCGCAGCAGTATTCTAGGGTACCAACCGGTATGTGTAGCCATGCCGACTTCAGTGCTGTGGCCAGCTGCCCCAGGTTTCTCGATTGAGGATCCATGGAGCGTATAGCTCGACAGTCGTGGTCCCACAGATTCTCGATTTATTTGAAATTCGCGAAGTCTGGTAGCCAGTAGAATACAGCAAACTGATATTGGTGCCCTTCGAAATATGCAAATACACTGTGAGTCGTGTGCCATGTTGCATTGTCCTGCTGGTAGATGCCATCATGCTGAGGAAAACAAACTGCATGTAGGGGTGGACATAGTCCCCAAGGATAGATGCATACTAGTGTTGATCCATTATGCCTTCCAGAACGATGATTTCTCCCAGTGAATGCTAAAACAACATTATCCACAAAATAACGCTCCCTCCTACGATCTGGACCCTTTCGACAGCAGGTCGCAGTGACCGAGCGGTTCTCGGCGATTCAGTCTGGAACGCGCGACCGCTACGGTCGCAGGTTCGAATCCTGCCACGGGGATGGATGTGTGTGATGTCCTTAGGTTAGTTAGGTTTAAGTAGTTCTACGTTCTGGAGGACTGATGACCTCAGAAGTTAAGTCCCATAGTGCTCAGAGCCATTTGAACTATTTGAGCCCTTCCGACAGTTGTTACAGAGTGTTTACTTTAAGACGTTTTGTGGTGATGGAGCATAAAGTATGATTTATGTGAAAAGGCCATCTGTCCCCACTCCTTGGACGTCCAGTTGCGGTATTGGGCTGCAAATTCCAACCTTCGTCTTCCATGAACAGCAGTCAGTATAGGCACGTGAAGGAGGCACCTGCTGTGGAGACCCATGCACAGCAATGTTCGCTGTGCAGTCGTTGAGGAGACACTGTTGGTAGACTCTTGATTCATCTTGACTGTCAGCATTAGCCCTGTCTGTTCGCCCGTACACATCTCTGCAGCCATTGTCGACCCGTATCATCTACGGCCTATGGTGCATCACAGTGCCTCGGCGCCAGATTTGGATAGTGCCACTTTGCCATGCACGGTATACTTTAACCACGACAGAATGCGTACAGTTTACAAACTTAGCAGTTCCAGAAGCGCTTCCACCCTTGGCCCGAAAGCTAACGACCATGCCGTTTTGGACGTCACATAAACCACTCCGTTTCAGCATTATGACAACGACTGCACTGTTTTCTGCGTCATCCCCAATCCACATTATACCCTCTACTGCCTATGCTGCCACCTGCCGTCTGTGGGTGGTTATTGCGTGTTGATGCCGAACATTAATGTGACTGGACTATGTCGTAGAAACCGCATCAAAATCTGTGCAGAAGTTCTTGAATTTACGCATCAGATAAGATATACAAACGAAACGGGGGCTTTAATTTACAATATGTATAGAGTCTGGTCAAGCTTTGCCACTCTCTGGCGTTGCTGCGACTGTTTACTGCTTTTCCGCGAGATAGCACCTTCCGTCTGACCAGACCATAACTCACACCGTTGCCGTGAGATGTCAGTGTGTGTGTGTGTGTTGTAAGATGCCCGGGAGAAAAGGGGGTAGATATGCACAACTAATAAAAGCTAGTCTATAGCACGCGAGACTGTACACCACTCCCTAGACACAGGAACGGGGCTGGATATTTAATGACCGTGTGCCTAAACCCACGTACCTGGTCCTTCCTGCGGTAGTTGATATGCCACTCTCTCCACTGCTTGCTATGATGTGTCCTGTAACAACTATTTTCTAGCAGGGAGAGGAGCCACTCATACCATCAATACCAAGTTGGTTCACTGTATTTTGACAAACTACCTATTGGCTTCTGTCTCGGGTTCTTCGGACGACGTTCATCTAATGATTTTACTGACGTTATGACAGCACGAGTGGCTGGCATTGTCAAAGCTTCACCCTCCATTGCCGGTGGTGAACTGGAGCCGAGCTCGCGACCGCAGACTATATGTACCTGGCGCGCCAACGTCCGAGAGCTTCTCTGCGGTCATTTCCGGTGCGGTTCTCCTCTTGCTACCTGCGACGAGCGTTCGCAGCACTATGGGAAGCCAGGATCTGTTTACCTTAAGGCTTTCCTCTTTCTTATTGAAGCTGTTTGCGTGTTTTTGTATTTCTACAGCTTCTCTGAACAAGCGCGTGTGATAGTGCTTCTCTACAGCCAGAACTTCCGTGTCGGCGAATTTTATTACGTGATCGGTCTCACTCAGTGCGTGCTCTGCCAAGGCCAATTTCCCCACCTGCCCCACCCTGCAATGTCTCTTATGTTCTTTGATCCTGGTGTTGGTTGATCGTCCAGTCATTCCGACATAAACTTTTCGACACGTGCATGGTATACGGTAAATTCCCGACATTGCAAGTGGGTCCCTTTTCTCCTTTGCCGATCTAAGACAATCTTTGATTTTCCTTGTCGGTTTGAAAATCGCCTTTACGCCATGTTTGCGCAATATACGGCCGATGCTGTCCGTCACTCTGGGAATGTATGGCAGAAAGGCCGTACCCGATATTTCTTTTTCTGATTCCTTACTTCGCCGAGTGTTTGGCTGTGTTACACTTCTAATATAATTTGTGGAGTACCCATTACCCCTCAGAACACTTTCCAGGTGTTGCATTTCGTGTCTGAGGTGCTGCGGCTCACATATTCGTCCTGCTCGCGTTATGGACGTATTAACCATGGCTCTTTTCTAGGTCGGGTGGTGGTTTGATAGTTTGTGCAGATATCGGTGCGTGTTTGTCGGTTTTCGATACACGCTGTCTCCCAGGTTTTCGCCATCGCCACTATCACACGCGCTTGTTCAGAGAAGCTGTCGAAATACAAAAACACGCGAACAGATTCAACAAGAAAGAGGACAGCCTTAAGGCAAACGTACTGCAGCGAACGACCGTCGCAGGTAGCAATAGGAGAACCGCACCGGAAATGACCGCGGAGAAGTCCTCAGACGTTAGCGCGCCTGGTACATATACTGTAGTATGCGGTCGCGAGGTCGGCTCCAGCTCACCACTGGCAATGGAGGGTGAAGCTTTGACAATGCCAGTCACTCGTGCTGGCGATACGTCAGTAAAATCATTAGATGAACGTCGGCCGAAGAACCCGAGACAGAAGCGAATACGTAGTTTGTCAACAAGTGGCCACGAAAACCTTAACAATTTTGTGTCACTGTATTCTGTTAAACACTCGCACAGGATGGGGCTGCACTCTTCATAATTAACATTATTCCACAATGGACATGATCAGTATTTGTACTCCAAGTATGTGTCCGTTGTGACGAATAAGGCTGCTGTCTAAATGATGGCATCCAATGCAAAAACACGGTGCATAGAACACAAAATAATCACTGTTCAACGGATGTTTTATCAGCAGACTATGGCACAGTTCTTCTAACAACCGGCCGCTGTGACCGAGCGGTTCTAGGCGCTTCAGTCCGGCACCACGCTGCTGTTACGGTCGCATGTTCGAATTCTGCCACGGTCATGGATGTCTGTGATGTCCTTAGGTTAGCTAGGTTTAAGTAGTTCTAAGTCTAGGAGACTGATGACCTCAGATGTTAAGTCCCATAGTGCTCAGAGTCATTTGAACCATCTTCCAACAGCAACAGTACTAAACAATTCAACAGCTTACAACACGGGAATGCGCATGACCGAATCGCGACGCGGATGCTCCATAAAATTTCGGGTACGATATATGAACGCGAAAGTACCTGCGCTCGTGATATTCAGCCAGTTAAAACGATATGTGTTTCTTTCACTTAGAACTTGCAACTAAGATCATAGCAGTCCTCATTATTTTTCCGTAACTGTCGCGACGCGGTTGATTGTTGTTCTTCCGACACGACACACGAAACCGAAAAACATCACCTTTTGGATAGACGCTGATATTGCGTCGTGAACACTGAAATTGAACGCAAAACTTATGTGGCAAACATTTTCAATGAACTTCACCATAACTTGTAAGGTACGTGCTGCAGTCACGGCATCAACACAACACTCTGCCCCCGCTTCACGAAAGCTACGCACCGACTCCCCACTGTTGCTCAGCGCTCGGCAGAGGCGACTATCAGTAGTCAACGATATAATTCTATGCTTACAGTCTGAATTCCAAAGAGACCAAACTGCTGAGGTCATCGGTCTTTAGACTTACACACTATTTAATCTAACTTAAACTAACTTACGCTAAGGACAACGCACACACCCATGCCCGAGGGAGGACTCGAACCTCCGGCAGGAGGGGCCACGCAATTCGTGACAAGGCGCCTCCAGCCACGCGGCCACTCCGCGCGGCGAGATGTCAGTCCAAATTACAATTAAATATGAAGAATATATACTGGTATATCACACGCTCATCGTTATTATAAGAAATAAATTTAACAAGGACATTTTTATCGTGAATCTGTCTGTATGTTAGTATCAAAATCCATACAGTTCTGCGAACACTGTTCTGAAAGAAGTGCCAGCCTAAAAACAACCTGAGTCTTAATAAATCGGAGCGTTACTGCCTATACAGGAGAACAAAGTACCACGTAAATCATCTCCAGTAAAGGTCATCAGCACTATAAAACTCAATACTTCTTGCAACCCTCGTAACACATTTCCAGATGAACCGCAAAATCTACACTCCTGGAAATTGAAATAAGAACACCGTGAATTCATTGTCCCAGGAAGGGGAAACTTTATTGACACATTCCTGGGGTCAGATACATCACATGATCACACTGACAGAACCACAGGCACATAGACACAGGCAACAGAGCATGCACAATGTCGGCACTAGTACAGTGTATATCCACCTTTCGCAGCAATGCAGGCTGCTATTCTCCCATGGAGACGATCGTAGAGATGCTGGATGTAGTCCTGTGGAACGGCTTGCCATGCCATTTCCACCTGGCGCCGCAGTTGAACCAGCGTTCGTGCTGGACGTGCAGACCGCGTGAGACGACGCTTCATCCAGTCCCAAACATGCTCAATGGGGGACAGATCCGGAGATCTTGCTGGCCAGGGTAGTTGACTTACACCTTCTAGAGCACGTTGGGTGGCACGGGATACATGCGGACGTGCATTGTCCTGTTGGAACAGCAAGTTCCCTTGCCGGTCTAGGAATGGTAGAACGATGGGTTCGATGACGGTTTGGATGTACCGTGCACTATTCAGTGTCCCCTCGACGATCACCAGTGGTGTACGGCCAGTGTAGGAGATCGCTCCCCACACCATGATGCCGGGTGTTGGCCCTGTGTGCCTCGGTCGTATGCAGTCCTGATTGTGGCGCTCACCTGCACGGCGCCAAACACGCATACGACCATCATTGGCACCAAGGCAGAAGCGACTCTCATCGCTGAAGACGACACGTCTCCATTCGTCCCTCCATTCACGCCTGTCGCGACACCACTGGAGGCGGGCTGCACGATGTTGGGGCGTGAGCGGAAGACGGCCTAACGGTGTGCGGGACCGTAGCCCAGCTTCATGGAGACGGTTGCGAATGGTCCTCGCCGATACCCCAGGAGCAACAGTGTCCCTAATTTGCTGGGAAGTGGCGGTGCGGTCCCCTACGGCACTGCGTAGGATCCTACGGTCTTGGCGTGCATCCGTGCGTCGCTGCGGTCCGGTCCCAGGTCGACGGACACGTGCACCTTCCGCCGACCACTGGCGACAACATCGATGTACTGTGGAGACCTCACGCCCCACGTGTTGAGCAATTCGGCGGTACGTCCACCCGGCCTCCCGCATGCCCACTATACGCCCTCGCTCAAAGTCCGTCAACTGCACATACGGTTCACGTCCACGCTGTCGCGGCATGCTACCAGTGTTAAAGACTGCGATGGAGCTCCGTATGCCACGGCAAACTGGCTGACACTGACGGCGGCGGTGCACAAATGCTGCGCAGCTAGCGCCATTCGACGGCCAACACCGCGGTTCCTGGTGTGTCCGCTGTGCCGTGCGTGTGATCATTGCTTGTACAGCCCTCTCGCAGTGTCCGGAGCAAGTATGGTGGGTCTGACACACCGGTGTCAATGTGTTCTTTTTTCCATTTCCAGGAGTGTAAGTTCTACACAACGTTCGTGAGGATCTCGCATTAAGTCCATATCTAAACCGAGCCCGGGCTTTCTTGATTACTTAATGCAGATAACAGAGAGAAACATGTTAATATTAACCCCAGTCAGTGATTAATATTATTGTTATAAATGTATAACACACCTGTAGTGCTGTTTTAGCAGAAAACGTGATTAAGTTAAGCTCCCTGCTGAGAATGCACGCAAGATACTCTTGCCATGTGCTTATGCAACAGACAGACACACGCCTTTGCATACTGTAAGCCTCCTAAAGTCTTATGAAGTTAACTGTCGTCGCGCGCGCACTCGTGTGTGTGTGTGTATGGTGGAGGGAGGAGGGGGGATAATGCGCGTGCGTTCGTGTGTGTGGGGATGGGGTAAAGGGATGTGGGGGTTTGGGGGGTAATGCGCACGCACTCGTGTGTGTGGAGTTGTGGTGAGGGTGAGTGTGTGTGTGTGGAGGGAGGGGGGTTGGGGGGGGGGGAGTAAGCTCTTTCTTCTCAGTACCAGCTCCTGTTTATCTGGGCACTTTTATTTCTCTCGTTCACTACCCCAAAGCTTGCTAGAGTGTGAATGAATTATGGCCCTGTCGCCAATCACCTGATGATTCTGGAATAAATCTTAACTACTGGATAAGAGGACGCTACTAAGCTTTATTACCTAGGAAAGAATGAAAGAAAGATCAGCAGATCTTCATGTCAAAGTCCGAGTAGTGAAGCTGCACAGCTACTAACGTGTTATGATGATGATTGTACTGTGGGGTACAGTAAAAAATTTGTTACCAGTGGGCAAAATGCTTTTTAATTACTTTAAAAGTACAAAACACCAAAGAAAGTTCCCTGCTACGATTATCCTAATATATAGTAACACCTAGTCATATGCTACTTCATCTTCTTCTTCATTTTCTTATGCCTTTGTCCCAGATCGGCACAGGATCGACATGTTTAACAACAGATTTGGCATCGTTAATGTGAGTGTTTGGCTGGATGCCCTTCCTGTTGCCACCCAGTTACCTCACTGGGACGAAATATTGGTACCCCATCTGACTTTGTGCTGCGTTATTTATATGAAAGTGAGCTAAAGTTTTATAAATGTTTGCAAACGTGTAACTGAGGTGGGACTTGGATACCAGCCCAGTATTCACCTGGTGGGACGTGGAAAACCACCTAAAAACCATATCCGGTCTGAGTGGCACACACCGGCCGGAATTGCCGTGCGGTTCTAGGCGCTACAGTCTGGAGCCGAGCGACCGCTACGGTCGCAGCTTCGAATCCTGCCTCGGGCATGGATGTGTGTGACGTCCTTAGGTTAGTTAGGTTTAATTAGTTCTAAGTTCTAGACGACTGACGACCTCAGAAGTTAAGTCGCATAGTGCTCAGAGCCATTTGAACCATTTTTTGAGTGGCACACTGACCTTCATCGATAATCCGCTGAGTCCTCTAATTAAATGTCTGTACTGGCTATGTCTGTACTATAAATAATTAATATGCTAACGATCAACGGCTTATATGTCAGGTTATACACGATTGCTTGATAATTAATGTAATCAACAGTATTTTAAAATACTTGTGTTATAAGTATTAAAATGAAACTGAATGAATTGTCCAATGGGCCGCTGTAACTCTATTTGTTCAGGTCACATACAAGTCCATACAACTGGTTTCACAACTTTCAAGTAGCACCTTCTGGTTCAAATATCTGTACAAAATAGTTTTTTTTTTAAATTAATGCAGTTATCTGAGATATCCTAAAATACTAAATGACTAGACTTAAACATGGAAGAAAATATTATACCTCAAGTTAGGAAATTCATGTGCATCACGTTAAGTGACCTGAACCAATACAGCTACAGAGGACAATTGGACATTTCATTCAGTTTCATTTTAATAGTTTTACACCAGTATTTATGAAAAAAGTGTTCAGTGTATGAATTGCCAAGCAGTCGTGTAGAAGTATGTTAGCTTTGGCTGTCCTAGTTTTAAAATTATCTATATACGAGGTGCTTCGCAATTCCTATTACAGGTGTGGCGGGGTAGTAGAGAGAACATGGTAGATAAAGTTTGATAAGGGACCCATGTCCAGAAATTTAACGCTTGGATGTAAAATAAGTTTGCAGGGCGGATCGATTTCTGATCGCCATCTTGGTCGTACGTACCATCCTAGCACCATGATTCAGTTCCATTTGATTACGACCATTCTACTTCCAGAAAAAGAAGGTAAAAATACGAGAGATAATCATAAAATTTTAATTATCACTCTGAAAAAATCAGTCTGTGACCGTGAAACATGTTGGTTTTCGTCTTTCTCTCTGTGTTCGCCCTTCAACACGACATCATTTTACCCAAAGATGGATGATTTGACGGAGACCTTGTTTGAAAAATTCTGCATTTTGGCTGTTCAGGAAAGATCCCACATCGAAAAATCAGCTCATCGTCTGGAGATGTCTGCCAAGTGGTGGTTTATTCATCCGAGGAAAGGGGGAGAAGTCAATGAGGGCCATAGCTGGAGAATACAGGGGTAAGGTAAATTTTACTGGCCCAAAGAATCAGTATGTGTGAAGATGCAGAATGAGCTGTATGTCGTGGAACGAAAACTCCCCGTTGCAGTCTTTCTCGTGACGCTTCGTTCTTACAGCTTCTCCGGCATCTCATCAGGAGATTTCCGTAGTATGCCTCTGTGCGGGTTTGCCTCTTAGGAGCCCAATCTGTTAGCGTCACAACATGGCAGTCCCGAGAAACACTTAGCAGCAACTTGCCACTTCGTTCTTTGTCAATGAGCCTTGTTTGGCTGCGCTGGAGGCGTCTGCGTCACTTAACCGCTGTATCGTAAGATGCATCGTTGCCGTACATATACATCTACATTTACATGATTACTCCGCAATTCGCAATTAAGTGCCTGACAGAGGGTTCATCGATTCACCTTTAAGCTACTCCTCTACCGTTTCACTCTCGAACAGTGCACTGGAAGAACAAACAATTGAATTTTTTTCTTGCGAGCTCTGATTTATTTTATTTTCTTATGATGATAGTTTCGCTTCCTATGTAGGTGGGTGTCAACAAAATATTTTTTACGCTTCGAGGAGAAAGTTGGTGACTGAAATTTCTTGAGAAGGTCCTGCCGCAGAGCAAAGTGCCTTTGTTTTAGTGACTGCCACCGCAATTGGTGTATCATATCGATGGCACTCTCTTCACTATTTCGCGATAATAAAAAACGGGGCGCCCTTCTTCGAACTCTTTCGACATCCTCCGTCAACATTATCTGATGTGGATCCCACACTTAACAGCAATACTCCAGAAGAGGGCAGACATACGCAGTATAACCAGTCTCTTTACCAGACCTGTTACATTTTCTAAGTGCTCTGACAATAAATCGCTGTCTTTGGTTTGTTTTCCCCACAACATTATATGATCGTTGCAATTTAAGTTCTTCGTAATTGTAATCCTTAAGTATTTAGATGAGTTTACAGTCTTTACATTTGTGTGATTTATCGTGTAACTGAAATTTAACGGATTCATTTTTGTGCTTCACATTTATCAGGATTTAAAGTCAGTTGCCATTTCTTGCGCCACACAGATATCTTGTCTAAATAATTTTGCAATTAGTTTGGATCATCTGATGACTTTAAATGACGGTAAACGATAACATTGTTTACAGACAATCAAAGAGGACCGCTCAGATTGTCTCCTAAATCGTTTATGTAGATTAGGAACAACAGAGGGCCTATAACACTTTCTTGAGGAACGCCAGATATTACTTCTGTTTTACTCGATAACTTTCCACCATTTCTACGACCTGCGACCTTCCTGATAGGTAACCACGAATTCAGTCACAAAAATGAGACGATACTCCATAGGCACGCAATTTGATTAGAAGTTGCTTGGGAGGAACGGTATCAAAGGCCGTGTGGAAGTCTAAAAATATGGAATCAGTTTGACGTTCTCCGTCGATACACTCATCATTTCCACGAGATCATCAAGGATTTTTCCATTGTGACTCCCTTCAAATGCAGAAAACAAATTACCGCACGGTACTCCGCTTGCTAAATCAATGGGCATTTTGTTTTGGGCTCTGTAGTGGCTTGCTAAGGTACTGTGGCGCGAGGATTTCACTGTGTACCAGGACTGTTGATACGTATCTGCAAACAAAGGAAAAATTAGTTACAGATTTTATTTTTTTCTGTTGACACGTAAAATTTCAATAATACCCTTTAATGTTAAGTTTACCATCTACCGATGAAGGTATTTATTTTCGGATAGGAAAAGATAGTCGTCATGACGCCTTTATGGGCAAGATTTCTTGATACTCGATAGAGGAAAGCAAGAGAAACAACGATCCTGAAACATGATTAACGGAGAATACTGTGCTCTGTTTCTGACTCACCTTGTGATGCGATCTGAGGAAAATGCCAAGGTTTCTCGGTCACTGGATGAGGGTTTTATTGCTGTTACGTGTCAGTTTCGAACAAGGAACTACCGATCAGTAGCGTGCATCATGGTCGTGGCACAGTCCATGCGGTAGTTATTTGCTCAGCATAATACTCGCCGTACCGCAAAGCTTCGTAACTCGTTTTCCGGAAAGCTCTTTAGCAAGTTGAAAGCCAGGTGCGAGGCATTAAAATGGGTGCCGCGTACCATCGAGTCACTCCAAGCAAAGCAAGAGAAGACGGCCGAGCTCACGTCTTTACGTAGGTTGTTGCTTCTAAAATATCTATCGGCACATTTACGACTCCTCGGTAAAGAAGAGTATTTTAATAAACACTGTCTAGCTGATTAATGTGTGATGTAAATCTGTGACTGAAGACGCGATTGTGATGGTCATGAGACATGTCGGCTTCTCCAATAATGTTTATAGTTTTCCACCCGATGGAAATGATCAGTGAATCGTGTTTTCAGGGTTAGAAACCACTGTCACATGCAGCCTTTTATCATGCAGTGACTGAGGTGACATAGAGAGACCGGCTCCTATACCGAGGCAACAGGAGTGATGGGATAGCGACATGCACTTATACAGATGGCGGTAGCAAGGCGTACTCAAGGTATAAAAGGGCAGTGCTTTGGCGGAACTGTCATTCGTACTCAGGTGCTACATGTGAAAAGCTTTCCGACGTGATTCTCGCCGCACGACGGGAATTAACAAACTCTGAACGCAAAACAGTCGTTTCAGCTAGACGCGTGGGAAATTACGTTTTTAGAATACCCTCAGACTTCAAGAAGAATATAATAATTCCAATCCCAAAGAAAGCAGGTGTTGACAGATGTGAAAATTACTGAACAATCAGTTTAATAAGCCACAGCTGCAAAATACTAACATGAATTCTTTACAGACGAATGGAAAAACTAGTAGAGGCCGACCTCGGGGAAGATCAGTTTGGATTCCGTAGAAATACTGGAACATGTGAGGCAATACTGACCTTATGACTTATCTTACAAGAAAGATTAAGGAAAGGCAAACCTACGTTTCTAGTATTTGTAGACTTAGAGAAAGCTTTTCACAATGTTGACTGGAATACTCTCTTTGAAATTCTAAAGGTGGCAGGGGTAAAATACAGGGAGCGAAAGGCCATTTATAATTTGTACAGAAACCAGATGGCAGTTATAAGAGTCGAGGGACATGAAAGGGAAGCAGTTGTTGGGAAGGGAGTAAGACAGGGTTGTAGCCTCTCCCCGATGTTATTCAATCTGTATATTGAGCAAGCAGTAAAGGAAACAAAAGAAAAATTCGGAGTAGGTATTAACATCCATGGAGAAGAAATAAAAACTTTGAGGTTCGCCGATGACATTGTAATTCTGTCAGAGACAGCAAAGGACTTCGAAGAGCAGTTGAATGGAATGGATAGCGTCTTGAAAGGAGGATATAAGATGAACATCAACAAAAGCAAAACGAGGATAATGGAATGTAGTCGAATTAAGTCGGGTGATGCTGAGGGAATTAGATTAGGAAATGAGACACTTATAGTAGTAAAGGAGTTCTGCTATTTGGGGAGCAAAATAACTGATGATGGTCGAAGTGGAGAGGATATAAAAAGTAGACTGGCAATGGCAAGGAAAGCGTTTCTGAAGAAGAGAAATTTGTTAACATCGAGTATAGATTTAAGTGTCAGGAAGTCATTTCTGAAAGTATTTGTATGGAGCGTAGCCATGTATGGAAGTGAAACATGGACGATAAATAGTTTGGACAAGAAGAGAATAGAAGCTTTCGAAATGTGGTGCTACAGAAGAATGCTGAAGATTAGATGGGTAGATCACATAACTAATGAGGAAGTATTGAATAGGATTGGGGAGAAGAGAAGTTTGTGGCACAACTTGACCAGAAGAAGGCATCGGTTGGTAGGACATGTTGTGAGGCATCAAGGGATCACCAACTTAGTATTGGAGGGCAGCGTGGAGGGTAAAAATCGTAGAGGGAGACCAAGAGATGAATACACTAAGCAGATTCAGAAGGATGTAGGTTGCAGTAGGTACTGGGAGATGAAGAAGCTTGCACAGGATAGAGTAGCATGGAGAGCTGCATCAAACCAGTCTCAGGACTGAAGACCACAACAACAACAAGAGGGAATTCAGTAGTCCACAGTGCCAACAGTGCGCCGAAAGCAGCTAATTTGAGGCTTTATGTCTCATCACAAGCAACGCAGTGGCCGACGGCCTTCGCTTAGTTGCCGAAAAAAGCGGCATTTGCGTGTAGAGATGTCAGCGCCAACACACAAGCACAATGCGTGAAATAACCGCATAAATTAATGTGAGACGTATGAGAAAGTGTCCTTTAGGTCTGTGCGGCGAATCTGGCGTTAAGGGGACGACACCCTGCCTATCTAACCCATGTTAATTTAGGAAAGTATTTGACCCATTTCGGAAAAATCTATTTGATGCAGGACCTTAAATTTTTACTGTGTGTTTTTCATGATGCTAATAGAGTCGACTGTACTAAAAATCTACTTTATCCATTTTATAGTTTTTAAGAAATACTTTTTTAAATTTATTAACAAAAATATTAAGTTTTTTCTGCAGAAAATATTTTTTGTGAACTTCGTAATGGGAGAATATTAATGAATGTACTACCAGAGGTGGCTTTTTATGATATGCAGAGTCTCTGAATATTTCATTCATTTATCTGTAATAGTTTTTGTTATAATGGGGCATATGTACTGAAAATTTCAGTTTGCAGGAAATTGACTTTAAAGAAAAAACGTTTGAAATTTGTTACTTACAGTTTTTTTGGGCTATAGCAGGTCTTCCAGCTTCTTTTTCACCTTCCTGGATGTTTGTCTTGCATTCTTGGCCATATTAGATGCAGACCTGTCTGCATCGGCTATCCTAATTTTATCGCAATGTTGCAAACCAGTGATCATATTTTCACCAGGATTAATTCCCAGATTTTTCAGTACCCAACACTTTCCAATATTACCACAACGCAATGTAATAACAGCATCATGTATTCCTAGTTTCATTGAACGCATGCATACAAATACAGTTTTAGGAAGGTGGTTTCAAATTATGCTGTTGAAACATTCATTTGGATTCTGTGTCTGCCCATGCAGACATTTCCTTAGAAGGTCAGGACGAGTCAAGTCTCAGAAAATATGTTTAACTGCTGTAATAACAGCAGCAGGACGAGAATGCTGGTGAGAATAAGATTCTCCAGTTCCCTGAGCCCTATTGTATTTGCACACGAATTTTCTCCTGCTGAACACGATCCATGACATTGCACATCAGTAGAGGACTTATGGAAGAATATGGCCCAAACATCTCTCTTCATTGCCTCCAGATTTTCTTTATTTCTGCTAATTGCCTGCCCATAGGATACCTGCAGGTTTTCTATAACAACTACTCGCAATCACACTTGAACAAAACTAACCGCGTGTTTGAAAGCGTGTTGTTTACAAACATCAGAAAATATCGACCTTGCATTCCAAGGATAGCCAACACACGCGGAAGTAAAAAAAATTCCTAACGTGCAATCTAGGGGATATAAAGATCTAAAATATATACTGAAAAGTGGGTGACAGAAAATTGGGCGTGGCACATAAACATATGGTAGGAAAATGCTCTTTAAATGCTCGAAAAAGATTTTTTTCTGCAAAATCCTTTTTATAGTACTTAAATAAAACCTTAATCTATCGAAATAAGATGAAAACCGAAAATCGATTTTTTTCGACCTGAACTGCGGTGTGGTCCCGTTAATGAGCTATGGCGGCAGAGGGCCGACGCGAGTGTCTTTGCTAACAGCACAGCATCGCCTGCAGCGCCTCTCTTGGGTTTGTGACCAAATCGTTTGGACCCCAGACGACTGGAAAGCCGTGGCCTGCTCAGATGAGTCCCGATTTCAGTTACTTAGAACTGATAGCAGGGTCTGAGTGTGCCGCAGACCCCATGAAGCCAAGGATCCAAGTTGTCAACAATGAGCTAGTCAAGCTGGTAGTGGCTCCATAAAGGTGTGGGCTGTGTTTACACGGAATGGACCGGACCTCTGACCCAACTGAACTGATCATTGAGTGGAAACGGTCCTCTTCTGCTATTTGGACACCATTTTCAGTCACTCATAGGCTTCGTGTTCCGAAACAACTATGTCGTGTGACCAGGTCAGAAGTGTTCGCGACTGGTTTGAAGCACCTTCCGGACAATTCGAGCGAATGATTTAGCTACCCGGGTCGCCCGACAAGAATCCCATCGAACTGTTTGGGGCATAAACGAGATGTAAACCAATGCACAACATCCTACACCGGTGATACTTTTGCAATTATTGACTGCTGTACAGTCAACATGGCTCAATATGTCTGCAGAGGACTTCCAACTACTTGTTGAGTCCTTGTCACGTCGAGTTGCTGCACTACGTCGGGGGAAAGGAGGTCCGCAAAGGAGATGTCCCATGACCTTTGAGTCCTCAGTGTAGAGCATAAAAGAGACGGTGGTACCTTTCGACACAGAAACTTGAGCCAGATCTGGGCAGAAGCCGTTTTTAGGATCTTTTCCACTCTCGTTTAAGTAATTGACGAGCTGGTCCCCAAATTCCTCATCAGAAAATAGGAAACGCAAACAGTTAAAATACGGCAACGAAAAGGACAAAATTTATACCGTTCACAGAGAGATGGCGCGCGGAACTCCCTTAGATTACCATGAAGACTGAGGTGTCAGGAAGAATATCCGTGGCAAAAAGTTAAACAATGGAATGAAATCTGCCAAATTCCGAAAAAGCTGGCTCCTTACTGTACACATAAATGATAGGGAAAAGAAGCAGGTTGGAATCATACGCAGAGCTAGTCAGTAATACTGGTCAGCTCTTAATGGCTGGCTTCGTTTTATTCTGTAGACAGACAATGAATATTTAAATTAAACGTTGATTGATTAAAAAGTAACTTATAACATTCACTTCAGTGCAGCAGAAGGTAGAGAATTTTTAAAAATGATGACGTACTCTATGTACAGGCGTGGAATAGAAAAGTATTCTCATTTGTATCATTTCACATGCATAGTTGTCTAGCAACTTACATTTATTACTGCTTTAAATTTACTTTATTTACGTTTTTATGCCCCAGCGCATATTTATATACTGTTGCGTAATCGAGAATGTGTGCGCGGTTTCCCCGTCGGAGGTTCGAATCCTCCCTCGGGCATGGATGTGCGTGTATCGCCCTTAGTGTAAGTTAGTTTACGTTAGATTAAGTAGTGTGTAAGCTTAGGGACCGATGACCTCAGCAGTTTGGTCCCATAAGACCTTACCACAAATTTCCAATTTTTTCTTACATATTAGACTCATGCACGTGCTGGATGTGTGTTAGAGAGAAGGAAGAATACGTGAGCCTTGGCTAAAAGCGAAGATCATTCCTGTTTGCCAGAAAGGTGACAGAATTGAATATGAAAATTATAGGAGCTTCAGACTGATCCACAGTGCCTATAAAATGTATTCGGGAATAATAATCATCAGTAGGCCCAGGGGCATAACTGACACTGTAGTCAGCGAAGAACTGATGGGGTTCAGACAGGGCCGCTCCACCGTAGATATCATTTTCGTAGTGAAAGAAATGATTGAGAAAACAAGGGAAATCAATTTGGAAACTTACATCGCCTTAATCGATTTTCAATAGGCATTTGGCAGCCGCCGGAATACAGACGTGCCATGGGAAATGTTGATCAGAAAAGATTTACTACATAATCTAATAAAAGCGATCAGACGTCTATATAAAAACACTACTGCGTTTGTTGACACAGGCAAATGACGGACAGCAGGAGTAAAATCAAATAAGGGCATTACGCAAGATTATCGTGTCTTCTCAACACTTTTTAATATCCATCTGCACGAGGTCATAGTAAGATGGAAACTAATATTCAAGTATGGTATGATGCGCTCGCCGCTGTATAGGTCAAGTAGTGTTTTACACGCAGACGATGTTGTTATTGTGCAACAGACAGAAGGTAATTTGCAAATGGGCTATACATCTTAAGAAATACAGCAACAGAATATCGACTGATAGCAAGACATAAAGTAATGGAATTTCTGGGGAAAAATACATCGGATTGAAAATTGAGATAAATGACAAAATATTGGAGCACGTATCCACTTTTAACTATCTTTGATATGAAACATCACCAACAACAGATCGCGACATAGAAACAAAGCATTGAAAATTTGAACACATACAGGGTGTCCCAAAAAACACCGATAAACTTTTTGGACAGGTTCCTTGTAAAGAAATAAGTAAAAAGTGTCTAGCAATCATGAGCTCTAAAATGCATACCTTAAGAAGTATAAGAACTTGTTCATCTTCGCTAGTTTGAAATACGTCTCCTATACTGCAAAAGTGCTCATATCTTTTTTAAGATATGCATTCTAGAGCCCATATTCATCAGACTTTTTTTCTTGTTTTGGTCCATACTATCTCCTCGCAAAATATGAAAAGCGAAGAGCTTGCACTGGAAGAGATGCGTTTCATGAATAAGTGCTTATATCTCTTAAGGCATGTCTATTAGAGTCCTTCCTTACTAGACTTTTTTCCTTACCTCTAAAGCTTGTCCAAGGTTTTTAGGGACATCCTGTATATGTAACAATTCATAGAACTCTGAAATTTAAAAACATAAAGGAAATTTAACTGAAGCTTTGTAAAGCAATGGAGGTTCCAGTCGTAGTTTATGGAAATGAGACGAGGCTACTCTCGAAGAAAGTAAATAGCAAAATTACGTGAGCTGAGATGAAATTTCACACAGCAGTCAAAGGCTGCACACAGATTGGCAAAATGAGAAAGAGATAAAAAAGAGAAGAGTTACAGATTTTCGATTTGAAAGCGAAATTAAAAAATATAACAACAAGTGATGTAACCATGAAGAAGTAGAAAAATAAACGTGTATTCTGCAAGCACTCATGTCTTTTCAAAATGTCCTCAACTCGCAGCAGAGAGATGGTGCAAACAAACAACGAAACTTGCCATCATATCTTGTAATGTCTCAACGGAAATGGGTTGCCATCTTGGTCGACGATTTAAGCTCGTCGAGCGCGCCGTGGGATGGTTCTGGTAGGCAGTGTCTCTTTCCGACGAATGCAGCATGCAGCGTCATCTGCTTCCAGCTTTTGTAACTACAATTTTGAAACATCTGCATAAAATTTTTGTAGCTTTCGCAATGAACGTACGGCTTGTTTTTTTTCTGTCGATATTTGTTTTCTTGATATTTAACTTTAAAGTCAGAGAGTCCTTCTTTGTTTGGACCATGTATATGAAATAAACCCTGAAGTAGTAATCTATTGCGCAACTACTAAAATATGTGCCTTGAAATATTTTCGCATATTTCAATCTTTCTTTAAGAAGGCCAGCAAAGGTGTGTTTACTTTTCATAGATTCATTAGTGGGCTTTCCTCGTTTTCGTGCTTAATTGCACCAGTCCTCGGAAGCCGACAACCACGACTGGAAAACTCCTCAGTGGTTCTGTGGTTTCATATAATTACAGCACAGCAGAGCGTTCATTCCGGGGCTACTTCTAGACTGTTGCAAGAAAGTAAGAAAATGTCCCTCTTGAAGCCCGACGAAATATGTCGTCTGAAACATTATGAATCAACAGCAATATGATTTCTGTGCGATGAAATAATCTCAAGAACTCTAAATGTTACTATTTGTCTCATTCGGAATTTATATGAATGATGCAGAACGAAGTTCAAACTGCACTTTTTAAGTAGACCATCGACAAGACTGCAGTGAGGGACAGTACTATACAAATTAGGGTCCATTGTTGAAGCACGGAAGAAAAGATTTTCAGGCACGCACTTTATCACTAGAGCACTTTGTTCTATATTCTTCAAATTCTTTTCTTTTTCTCCTCTTCGTTTCCTTTCTTAAATCTTTATTATTGTGACTAAATTTCTTCGTGCTTGAAATGGAGAGAAGGAAAAATTTCCCTTCTTCGGGATTTCTGGCCCATCATTTCTGGCATAGTCAAGACCATTAACAATCCAAGTCCTCATTGAAGTCCAACTTGCATTTCCTGTCAATACAAACCAAGCGAGATGATTAAAAACATTTTGAACCGTTCGACGTATTTTCTACCCTACCTTTGTCACATTATTCATTATGGCATTGGAGATAAGAGTGAAAGTCCAATAAGCCCAGACTGGCTGTTTTTATCGAGTAGCTCGTGAAATGTTCACGTGCCAGACACACGCCCGGTTTTTAGTTCGTAGGGACATGTGCTAATCCGGCTGGAAAATGATGTTCTAATCTATGGCGGTAGGGCTCGTGCTGGTAATTAAAGCCAGTTCCTTATTGGTGCATAATCATATTGCATTCTCTTCACAACAAATGAATCTGTTCGTGGTAAATCATAATCTTCCCTCTTTCTTCTTTTGCGTCCAAACAAGTGGGTTTGTCTTGTGACAGCAGTTTTTGATGAACATTCCACCAATCCGTGACCCAGTCTGTCGATAAGTAACTCTTGTTGAGTGGCTATGCCGGTGAATGCTGAAATATCTGTTAGTACAAAGAAGCCTTGGAATGCTTAAGTGATTTCTCCCCCTCCATAATGAAACACGACTGCACATGTCGTAATGGGTTTCTATTCCAGGCACGAATATTGGCGAACACATGTTGTTTCACCTAGAGGCGCTGAACAAGGTTTTAGTCGTAGAATTTCTAGTAGTTGATACGAACCTGAAAACACTTCTAGGGTACACCACGTTGAAATGCTCTAGAGAAGTGCGCAAACACAAACCGCGATAGGAAATTGGTGTGGCTGTCGTTAGAAAAGATAACCTGAAGATGTTAGACGATGTTGCACTTAGGTGGCATACAGTGAGTCCAAAAATATTCGTCTAGTTGTAATTTTTTATAAATACGAAGTATACGTCACGTGAAAGGAAGGGAACATAAAATGTGAACATCCAGCCATATGCAACGAACCTTGATAACTCATTTTTATTGATGGATAAGGAAGTAAATACATCCATAGCGATAGCAAATTGGACAAAATGGAGAATTTATTCACGGGCGACTTCAAAAAAAATTTTTTTTTAATTTACAATCTGAAAATATGATTTCAGTTACAATAATTAATATTTAGTGGGGTTTCCTTTTGCGGCTATTACTGCTTGTAGTCGTCTGGGCATCGACTTGACCAAGGTTGCCGTCAGAGAGGCTGGAATTTTGTCCCATTCGTCTTGAAGTGCTTCTTTTAGGTCTCTCTTATTAGAAATGTGTCTTCCGATGCTATCTTCCAGTACTTCCCAAAGGTGTTCAATAGGATTAATGTCTGGTCTCTGAGGAGGGGTGTTAAGTTGTTTTGGGGTATTGTACAGGAGCCACAGCCTTGTATTTAGAGCCATATGCTTTGTGTCGTTATCTAGTTGAAAAATGTAATTTCCTTTCAGACCTAATTTTTCGGTGCTAGGGTTCAGATTGTCCTTTAAAATGTTGATATACGTATGGTGATCCATTGTACCTTCTATGAAATGTAATTTTCCATCACCTGCAGCACTCATATAGCCACAAACCATCAGGGAGCCACCACTGTGTTTAACCTTTGCCACAAGATTGCGTGGCAATATCTCCGCATTCTTCTTACACCACACCATTCGCTTGCAATCCGACCCGAATACGTTATGTTTACTCTCATCAGAAAATATTACTCTATTCCAGAAGTCTTCCTTTTTGAATCTATGTTCCATCGCAAAATGAAGACGTTTCTTTCGATTCTGTTCACTGACACAAAATTTCTTGCGCGCTGCCCGGCCGTGATACCCATACGTTTTGAAGGTATTTCTGATGGCGTTGGCACACACCTTCTTTCCTCTAGACTCTAACTTCCCAGCCAACTTAGGAGCGCTGATTTTAGGTTTCTTCTTCATTTCCCTCATGATAGATCTCACGTCTGCATCAGTCAAAGTGTGAGGGCGTCCGGTACGTGGTTGGTTTCTTAATGATTTTGTGGCACAAAATTGATCTATTGTCGACTGAACCGTCGATCTAGGTCTACCGACTACTTTAGCACTCTCTTAAGAAGATTTGCAAAAAAATGGTTCAAATGGCTCTGAGCACTATGGGACTCAACTGCTGTGGTCGTAAGTCCCCTAGAACTCAGAACTACTTAAACCTAACTAACCTAAGGACATCACACACATCCATGCCCGAGGCAGGATTCGAACCTGCGACCGTAGCGGTCGTGCGGTTCCAGACTGTAGCGCCTTTAACCGCTCGGCCACTCCGGCCGGCGAAGATATGCACTCATTATGTAAGCGTAGAATAAGTTCCCTTTCGATCAGCGTCGTCCCACTACCATTACAACCCATGGCGCTAATTGCACTGTATCAGCACCGTTAAGAACCATATAACAGGCAATAGAGTGGGGCCGCGCACGGTTGACTCTAGCGTGTGCCGTGGGTCAGCGTTATAGCTTAGTCACTGCATGAAGAATTTCGGCATGTTCAGATGGTGGACGAATACTTAATGAACCAGCTCTTGTATTACATTTTCTATTTTGTTAACCTTGCTGTCAAATGGCTCAAATGGTTCCAATGGCTCTGAGCACTATGGGGCTTAACATCTGAGGTCATCAGTCCCCTAGAACTTAGAACTACTTAAACCTAACTAACCTAAGAACATCACACACATCCATCCCCGAGGCAGGATTCGAACCTGCGACCGTAGCGGTCGCGCGGTTCCAGACTGAAGCGCCTAGAACCGCCTTGCTGTCGATTTAGATGTATTTCTTTCCTTGCTTTTCAACAAACATGACTTACCAAAATGTTCAAAATGTTCAAATGTGTGTGAAATCTTATGGGACTTAACTGCTAAGGTCATCAGTCCCTAAGCTTACACACTACTTAACCTAAATTATCCTAATGACAGACACATACACCCATGCCCGAGGGAGGACTCGAGCCTCCGTCGGGACTAGCTGCACAGTCTATGACTGCAGCGCCCTAGACCGCTCGGCTAATCCCACGCGGCCATGACTTACATAACTGGCACTTCAGATTTTGTATACATTTTTTTCATGTTAGCCGGCCGCTGTGGCCGAGCGGTTCTAGGCGCTTCAGTCCAGAATCGCGTTGCTGCTACGGTCGCATGTTCGAATACTGCCTCGGGCATGGATGTGTGTGATGTCCTTAGGTTAGTTAGGTTTAAGTAGTTCTAAGTCTAGGGGACTGATGACCTCAGATGTTAAGTCCCACAGTGCTCAGAGACATTTACACCATTTTTCATGATACACAGACATTATTTTCTAAAAGATATACCGCTTGACGAATACTTTTTGGACTCACCTTAAGTTATGGGATACCTCCTAATATCGAATCGGATCTCCGTTTTCCCTGTGTTGTGCAGCAACTCGACAAGGTATGGACTCAATAGTCGTTTGAAGTCCCCTGCAGAAATACTGAGTCATGTCGCATCTATAGCCGTCCATAATTGCGGAAGTGTTGACGATGCAGGAATTCGTGTAAAAACTGACTTCCCGATTACGTTCGTGCAGCCATAGTCACGTCGCAAACCTTCTCACATGACTCACCTCAGTACAATTAACAGCTGCGCCAGTGCACTGCTCTTTTACACCTTGTGTTCGCGGCACTACGGCCATCTACATTCGTGCATACCAGTCTTCTGTCTTCTCAGCGTATCGCTCCTAGCAAATCATAGGTGACAATCAAATGGGCCACTTGCAGTCCCTCAGAAAGCCGACCACCAGACCCAACTTGCTAAACCTACACCACTGGCCATTAAAATCGCTACACCATGAAAATGACGTGCTACATACGCGAAATTTAACCGACAGGAAGAAGATGCTGCGATATGCAAATGATTAGCTTTTCAGAGCATTCACACAAGGTTGTCGCCAGTGGCGACACCTACAACGTGCTGACATGAGGAAAGTTTCCAACCCATTTCTCATACAGAAACAGCAGTTGACCGGCGTTGCCTGGTGAAACGTTGTCGTGATGCCTCGTGTAAGGAGGAGAAATGCGTACCATTACATTTCCGACTTTGATAAAGCTCGGATTGTAGCCTATCCCAATTGAGGTTTATCGTATCGCGACATTGCTGCTCGCGTTGGTCGATATCCAACGCCTGATAGCAGAATATGGAATCGGTGGGTTCAGGAGGGTAATACGGAACGCCGTGCTGGATCCCAACGGCCTCGTATCACTCACTAACAGTCGAGATGGTTCAAATGGCTCTGAGCACTATGCGGCTTAACTTCTGAGGTCATCAGTCGCCTAGAGCTTAGAATTAATTAAACCTAACGAACCTAAGGACATCACACACATCCATGCCCGAGGCAGGATTCGAACCTGCGACCGTAGCGGACGCTCGGCTCCAGACTGTAGCGCCTAGAACCGCACGGCCACTCCGGCCGGCAACAGTCGAGATGACAGGCAGCTTATCCACATGGCAATAACGGATCGTGCAGCCACGTCTCGATCCCTGAGTCAAACAGATGGGGACGTTTGCAAAACAACCATCTGCACGAACAGTTCGACGACGTTTGCAGCAGCATGGACTATCAGCTCGGAGACCACGGCTGCGGTTACCCTTGACGCTGCATTACAGACAGGAGCGCCTGCGATGGTGCGCTCAACGACGAACCTGGCTGCACGAATGGCAAAATGCCATTTTTTCGGAAGAATCTAGGTTATGTTTACAGCATCATGATGGTCGCATCAGTGTTTGGCGACATCGCGGTGAACGCACATTGGAAGCGCGTATTCGTCATCTCCATACTGACGTATCACCTATTGTTCGCATTGACAGAACTTTGAACAGTGGACGTTACATTTCAGATGTGTTACGACCCGTGGCTCTACCCTTCATTCGATCTCTGCGAAACCCTACATTTCAGCAGGATAATGCACGACCGCATGTTGCAGGTCCTATACGGGCCTTTCTGGATACAGTAAATGTTCGACTGCTGCCCTGGCCAGCACATTCTCCAGATCTCTCACCAATTGAAAACGTCTGGTTAATGGTGGCCGAGCAACTGGCTCGTCACAATGCGCCAGTCACTACTGGTGATGAACTGTGGTATCGTGTTGAAGCTGCATGGGCAGCTGTACCTATACACGCCATCCAAGCTCTGTTTGACTCAATGCCCAGGCGTATCAAGGCCGTTATTATGGCCAGAGGTGGTTGTTCTGGGTACTGATTTCTCAGGATCTATGCACCCAAACTGCGTGGAAATGTAATCACATGTGAGTTCTGGTGTAATATATTTGTCCAATGAATACTCGTTTATCATCTGCATTTCTTCTTGGTGTAGCAATTTTAATGGACAGTAGTGCAAATGAAATGCATGTAGGCCTCTGGTGGAACCTGTAACTATACCCGTGTTCACTGCACGTGGGCGGTAGTGGGAGTGTTTGGCTGCCAGAAACGGCGCACCAGAGTGAATCCTCTCGAAAGGCGTGACTGGGGACGCCTGCCGAGTTATGCAACAGGTGTGCAGGGATTCCAGGTGACATCATACGGGCGGCACAGCTGCGGGGCAGTTGCAGCGGACCCGATGGCGGCGAGCCAACCAGGATGTCTGACTCAGGCACGAGGTGGTGGCTTCCTCCAGCTTCGACGATCTTATTCCTTTCCACTTCTTGGACAATAATTGAGAGTCGGATACCATTAATATCACCAGATTCTGTCCCTAACAAATTACAATCACTCTGTAGTGGAGTGAAAGCTTTGTGAAACTTTCTGGCATGCCGAACTGGTACTCGAATCCTGAACCTTTCCTTTCATGGAAAATGTGCTTACCGACTCAGTGGAAAAAATGTTTCGCTATCTAAATGTCAGTACGTCACTCCGTGAAACGACCCATATACTGAAAGCCGAATGAAATGTAGGGCCCGGTGGAAGCTAGAACGAGCCAGGCACTCGCTGCAAATCGGCGCTATTCGGATTTTCTGGATGTCAAGGACGGAATGCCTCTTAGAGATGCCCGCCGAGTTGTTGTTAGGGGATCCATCTATCAGACGGGCGGGATAGTTGAGTGCCGGGCAGAGGGTTCATCGAACGACCTTCAAGCTACTTCTCTATCGTTCCACTCCTGAACAGCGCACGGGTAAAACGAACACTTTATTTTTTCCGTCAGAGCTATGATTTCCCGTATTTTATTATGATAATCATTTCTTCATATGTAGGTGGGCACCAACAAAATATTTTCTCTCTCTGAAGAAGAGAAAGTTGGTGAATGAAATTTCATGAGAAGGTCCTGCAGCAGCGAAAAACACCTCTGTTTTAATGACTGTCACCACAATTACTGACATTCCGTCAGTTTTTACGAACTGTGACCTTTCTGGCAGGAAATCACGAATCCAGCAGCACAACTGACACAACACTCAGTAGGTACGCAATTTAATTAGAAGTCGCTTGTGCCGAAGAGCTTTGTGCAAATCTAAAAATATGGAATCAATTTGACGTCCCTTGTCGATCGCAAGAATTACTTCGTGAGAATAAAGAGCTAGTTGTGTTTTACAAGAACAATATTTTCTGAACCCGTGTTGGCTATTTGTCAATAAATCGCTTCCTTTGAGGTGAATCGTAATGTTCGAATATATTATGTGTTCCAAAATTCCTGTTGCAAATCGACGTTGTTGATATGGCTCTATAATTAAACGGATTGCTCCTGTTACCTTTCTTGGGTATTGGTGTTACTTGTGTAACTTTCCACTCATTGGGTACGGATTACTCTACGACCAGAATAATTGCTGCAAGCGGGCACTAGCCAGATTGGCTGGCAGGGAATGAATACTACTGTGAATCCCTTTCACGCGCGCAGGTAGCTGCCCAGGCGGTAAGAGCATTTCCTCCGAAAATGTAAGACTCTGGGTTCGAGTCTCAGTCCGGCACACAGTTTCAATGTGACAAGAATTTTCACAACAGTCATCAAAATCATGTGGTAGCGCTGCTTTAGATTACAACTTTCCGAAGCTACTCTGACAAAATTAATCGCCCACTAGTAGCAAATGGCAAATGAACATGTAAAACGAAGTGGCGTAGAATCGCCAAATTTCCATTGGAGATCAGTAGAAGGCAGAATAGGCAACAGTTCAAAATAGCATTCTGGAACCATGAGAGACTGGACGGTCCTTGCAAAGAAACACGTTGGATGCTTGGCTTGTGCCGCTCTGTATGATTGTTGGTACTGGTAGAAGCAAGTGAAATGCAGATGCTCATGAATGTCGTGGGTCCAGGCGACATTCAAATTCACGTCTTGTCTGTCATGTCAGACAAGCAGTCATTCCTGATCGCACAGCAATCTCAGTACACATTACATCACTTATGAGCATTTGGGACAACTCGTTGAAAATTACGCTCCGTGAAAGCGTGTCTGTCCCTTTCCGTTACCATGGATTTCAGGAAAGGTCCAGCTGTAAGCTTGAAAGGCGCAGAAGTTTCTTTAGTGGTCGATGCAGTTTATGTCCTGGTGATGTGTTTTTTGCTATTTGTGAATGCGGCGTCTATTCAGACAGCGGCAACTACTAGAGGACTCCGAGCAGCGAGGCACAAGCTGAACATCAGGTATGATGGTGTGAACAGGCATACACTACAGTGGTGGTTCACTTCTGGTGTTTCTTGACGGAACAGTGAACATTGCAGTATACATTCAGCACGTGATGTTTAATGATGCATGCACTTCCTTTCTTGGCACTAAGCACGAGCCTCCAAATGAGCCGTTTGCCACATAATACGTAATCCGTGGTTATGATCCGTCACTGACTGCAAAGTTTTTGCTTGTGTCATCGTATACGTTCGCCCATGGTTGTCTTCACTACTTCACTATTAATTATGATACATCATATATACAGGATGTCCCATTTATCTTGACAACCATGAATAACTGTTTGTCCAGATGCAAATTATAAAATGTTTCAAGCAAATGTTCTTTAGACGTCAGGTGACATCAACGAGCACGATTGCCTTCGTTGTAGCTTTGTTTTTTTACGAAGATATAAACAGCTGTATGACTTTTTTAAATGGCACCCTGTATTTTTTATTCGGTAATTCATTTCCTTTTCTAAAGACCTATTAAAAATGTATCACAGTGTACCGTTCACTGAAATAAAACATTATCAATTACATAACACAACACTAACGTTGACGCTCCCAGCGCTTAGTGCAGGTACTCCGGGTAGTGGAACACATCCACGTGCTGACGTTGACAGAGGTCAAATGTAAACATAAGTAGAATGCACACCCGTCATTCTGTCAACCATCGTCAGTTGAAGAGTTATGTGAGTAGAATGTACACCAACGAAGAGAAGGTAGAAATGCTACTCATCTATGGGGAATTGTAAGTTAGCAGAACAGTAATTGCAATACTGCTTTCTTATGTATGGGTACATTTAGTACAGTAGTTTGGTCCTTTTAAATACTGTTATGTAGAGTAGGCACACAGTAAAGGCTCTGCTTCCTACATGCTGCATCGATATAACATTTCCTTTATTCTTGTTGTTGTTGTTGAAGGTAGGCGAGATGCTACGCAGGCAGCGGAACTGTACAGAGAGCGATATCCTGACAAGAACCCACCTTCCCGACGGATTTTTTCTGGTCTTGTTGCGACGCTTCAGGAAACGGGAAGTTTCAACCCACGACAACGCAATGGTAACAGCACTCGCACAGACGAAGCTGCCGAAGTTACTATTTTCGCTTCCGTTGCTATGAAACCACATGTGAGCACACGAAATTGCCATTCCTAAAACCAGTGTACATCGTATTATTACATGTAACCGTTTCCATCCATCCACACACCTACATCAAGAACCTCATGGGAATGATTTCCAGAATCGTGTACAGTTCTGTCAGTGGGCACAGCAGCAAATCCGCGCCGACCCGAACTTCTTCTCCAATGTTCTATTTACCGATGAATGTTGCTTCTCAAACAAAGGACAGTTAAATACAAGTAACATGCATTTTCTTCCTGCACTTATGGATGAAAGGCCGCTAAGAACCAGAATGCTTGCGTGGTATCAACACAATGGATGTCCAGCACATAATGCCTTGCGTGCACGTCGTGTTCTGAACCGAAGGTATCCTACCCGATGGATTGGTCGAGGACGAACAGTTACTTGGCCCTCTAGGTCTCCTGATTTAAATCCTCTGGACTTTTTTCTTTGGGGACGCATTAAAGACGTTGTCTATCGCGATATTTCAAGAACTCCAGAGGACATGCAGGAATGGTATCGTGCTTGCTTGCAATTCTCTTCAGCAGGCACCAGTGGAAGCAGTAAATAATTCTTTCATTCAACGAGTGCACCGGTGTATCGGCGTCCAGAGTCATCACTTTGAGCACCTTTGAATGTTCTACTCCTGGGCAATGGTACAGGAGAGACAAAGTCAATTTTGTGTTATGTTTTTACTTGGTTTTTATTTGCTTTCTGAGAACTCCAGTAAGTAGACGAGTTTGTGATCCCGGGCTCAAAATCAATGTTGTGTTATGTAATTAATAACGTTGTGTTTCTTGTGATTGGTACACTGTGATATGTTTTTGAATAGGTCTTTAGGAAAGGAAAAGAGTTAACGAACAAAAAGTACAGGGTACCATTTAAAAAAGTCATACCGCTGTTCATATCTTTGTAAAAAAACAAAGCTACAACGAAGGCAGTCATGCTGATTGATGTCCCCCTAACGGCTAAAGAACATTTTCTTGAAACATTTTGTAATTTGTTTTTCTGGACAAACACTTATTTAGGGTGGTCAAGATAAATGGGACACCCTATATACGAGAAGTGTAAAAGCCAAAAGTTGTCAGGAGAATCGAAAACCAATGGATCTTTTTTGGTAAGTAACTTATTTGTATCCAGCAAACTGAGAAGATATTCTATACCATAGAATTATGCTGCTCACTTCATCGTTGCAAAGAATAACGAGCAAGATTAGAAAAAAAATGATTTGTTAAGCACGTACTAGACACCATACCAGGGAACTGATTGGTTCTATGTGCGAATAAGAAAATTTTTTCAGGTGCTATGTTTCATTTGTAATAATACGAATACAGGAATACAAAAGAAAACCCGTTTACAACCAAAACACTTTCCGGAGACTCATGTCGTTGTAGCCTCTTAGTAACCGGAGTTTTGCGTCTTCGGCGGCACAGAGGCTGGGGAGAGACCGGCGTCGCTGCTATAGTCAAGGCAGTAAGCGAGCACACGAGCAGCATGGCCCGTCCGTTAACGGGAATAGCACTTACTTCACCAGACGCACCGCCGTCGTTTCGTTCACCGTGGGCGGTCTAAAGCTTGTTTGGCCTGTGGCCTCGCCATCTTCTGCTGTGCTGCAACCTTGAAATGTACGCTCGTTACCTTGCTGACTAGACTTGCTCGATCTTCATACCATGGGGAGCGCTTTCTGTTTTAACATCACCTTCGTAGTTGAGAGTAAAACGTTTTTTCCTTCGTGCATGCAAGTCGTTGGCGAATATTCTCATCTTTTCATGTTTTTGTATGCTGCATTCACCCCTTTTTCCAGTTCAAAGCATCCATTCGTTTTCAGCAAATACGCTCAAAGACGAAAAAAACAGCACATCCAAAAAGGCCCACCACGAAGGAATTATGCAAATTGATCACACATTGCTATTCGTAGAGGTATCGACGGAAAATGCAAACTTGTAGACTTTGGTGGCCGTCGGATGAATGTGTGACGCTGCAGCGAAATTGCACCGCGCAGCATGCAAGGATAGCGGACAGGGGATATGTCGATACTAGGGCATAAAATTTTAGCGAATTTCATTCCGTGTACTCAGTTGGACAATAACTATGCATCGCTGACAGGCGTGTGAATAATGTACGCAAATGTCATAATCTGAGAGAAAGCTTAGTTAGGCTCAGAGAAGCCGATTGGAGTAATTCGTGCATTGTTCGACATTTGAACAGCTCCGATGCCAATATTCAACGATGTTAGCAGGAATGTGTGAATCATGGGCGAACACAGCGTCAAGAAGTTCGCGATCGACCTCGTGAGATGACAGAACGCGAGGATCAAGCGATCGTCAGAGAGGCTCAGAGCAACGAATTCATCATTATCATCGATTTGACGTGCAACTGCTGCTTCAGTGGCAACATGAACCATTAACAGGCGGCTCATAGAAATGGATCTGAACTCACGGCCCCCGTTGCGCTGACTGCCATTGACCTCTGTACTCCACCAAGCCCGTTTGTCGTGGCGTCGGGCACATTCCGCCTGGAATCTCATTCACTAAAATAGAATTGTCCTCAGTGATGATGACTGAAGCTTCAAACTTAGCCTCGATGACCAGTGAAGATGTGTCTGGAGACGTCCCGGACAGCGGTGGGGATACCAATCTGGCTGTCATCCCGCCAGACGGTCTGACAACCAGGAGTGATCGTCTGGGGTGCCATTTTATTTCATAGCAGGACCAATTTGGTTGCCTTCCGCAGAACCCTTACAGCACTGCCGTACGTCGACCATGTTCTACGCCCCGTTTTCTTGCTCTATATCGCAAGCCATTCTGGATTTCATTACAGCTGCTCGTCTTCGTGCTTGCCAAACCCTACCTTGGCCGGAACGATTGCTGAATCTCTCCCCAATTGAGAATGTTTGGTGCATTATGGACGGCTCCCTCCAACGAGGGTAGTTTGGGGACCTAACGCGCCAGCTGGGCAGAATTTGTCACAATATTCCTCAGAAGGAAATTCAAGAACTCTATCAATCAGTGTTAAGTCGAATAACTGATTGCTTAAAGGCCAGAGGTGGACCAACGGGCTATTAAGTTGCTCAGTTAATAAAGCTCTTTCTCTTGAATAATTGATCAATTTTTTAAAAGACTGTAATCATTTTTTTGTCTGTACATGCATAGCGTATCTACCAATTTTCGTCCAATGGGATAATTTCTTCGTGGCGAATCTTTATTTATTTTTCGTCTCAGAGTGTATTATCGGTCAAATACGGCGAAGACTAGCACATGCCCGCTATCATCGTACTATCTATACGAATGCAAATTATTATTGTCCAAAAGTTAAGCACTATCAAGGAGTAGAAAATGAGGGAATGGAAAGTGAGAAACGACTGAATGGCTATCAGGATTACGTCAGAAACCGGAATAGTGTTATCTGAATTGGAAAGGACCACTTTGCGTTTCCAATAGGCCCGTGATTCAAAGGCATTGATTTAAAAAAGGGCTACTCTGCTCAACCGTCAATGACTTTGTCCATTAACATCTGAGATATATCTCTTTTAAAAGAAGGATTGGAGAAGAACCTACGAAAGAAACAGGACTATGATGTCCGTTCTGATCAATGTACTCATCAGGACAGAACTCAGTGCAGAAATAGGATACTTAATGTGCATTTGGTAACAGAGAAACCACGTAAAAAACATGGAAGCGCTGCATTTGTTAAGACTAATATTGTCATTTTGAGTAGTATTCATGATAATGATGGTAATCTCAGGAGTCGCCTATAATACACAGGGCGGGTTTGAATGCGGACCACTAACGAGATGCGATCCGTTTTAAAAACTTAACTTTCAGCACGACAGTTAACATTAGCCGTTTAACAATAAATAAGTATTTTTTGTAAAGTAATAGTATGAGAAAGTGTCTGACGAAGCAGTCTCTACTCTGATGGTATAAACATTATTACGCAACAAGAAAGTGTTAAAAGTTACAGATTTAGCAGACAATTAAACAGCCCTCTTAAATTGTTTTGCAGATAAAAATTGGAAATTTGTGGTAAGGTCTTATGGGACCAAACTGCTAAGGTCATCGGTCCCTAAGCTTACGCACTACTTAATCTAACTTAAACCAACTTACTCTAGAGACAACATACACCCATGCCCGAGGGAAGACTCGAACTTCCGACGGGGGTGGAGCCGCCCGGACCGTGACAAGACGCCTTACCGCGCGGCTACCCCGTGCGGCTGTTTGCAGATACATAATGCTGTCTATACCATCTAGTAAAGTTGTAAGAAGCCCGCCCGGTTAGCCGTGCGATCTAACACACGGCTTTCCGGATTGGGAAGAAGCGCCTGGTTCCCTGCACGAATCCACCTGGAGGACTTGTGTCGCGGTCCAGTGAGCCGGCTAGTCTGTGGATGGTTTTTAGGCGGTTTTCCATCTGCTTCGGCGAATGCGGGTTGGTTCCCCTTATTCCGCCTCAGCTACACAATGTCGGTGATTACTGCGCAAACAAGTTCTCCACGTACGCGTACACCACCATTACTCTACCATTCAAATATAGGGGTTACAGCCTGCCGCGGTTCTAGGCTCTTCAGTCCGGAACCGCGTGACTGCTACGGTCGCAGGTTCGAATCCTGCCTTGGGTATGGATGTGTCTGATGTCCTTAGGTTAGTTAGGTTTAAGTAGTTCTAAGTTCTAGGGGACTGATGACCTCAGATGTTAACTCCCATAGTGCTCAGATCCATTTGAACCATAGAGGTTACACTCGTCTGGTGTGGGACGTTGCCTGCGGGGGGGGGGGGGGGGGGGCATTCCACCGGGGACCGAACCGCACAATAACCCTGGAGTGAAGAGTGGTTCGGTGTGGGGCGGCGGAGGGGTGAAGTGGACTGCGGTAGTCGTCGTGGGGTTGTGGACCACTGCGGCTGCGGCGGGGACGGAGCCTCTCCGTCGTTTCTAGGCCTCCGGTTAACATACAATACAATACAAAGGTTTAAGAAGATCAAAACAATCTGCAAAATGCTTTCGCAAACATATCTGCAAAGTGCGAAAAGAGATAATTTTCTGTAAATTACAAAAAAGTGTGAGATTCTTCAGATGAGTACTTAAAGCATTTCGCTACATTTCTACTACATGATAAATCATAAAAATTTAAAGATTGTAGATTCAGTTAAATACTTGTGTATTATAATCACAAATAACTTAACCTGAAACCATTACATAGAAAGTGGTAGGAGGAAGACGAACCAAAGACTGAGTTTTACTGGCAGCACACTTCGAAGATGCGACAAATCTACTAAAGAGGTTGCCTATATTACGCTTATCCGTCCTCTTCTGAAGCATTACTGCGAGGCATGGGATCCTTACCAGACAGAATTGATGGTGGACATCGAAAAAGTTCAAAGAACAGCCTCTCGTTTTGTGTAACTGGGAAAGTGTCACTGATATGATAACAGAGTTGTTTTCTTCTCCGAATTCCGAAATATTTTGTTTACTTTAGGGATAGGGAAATATGAGGAGAAGAAGGAGACCTGACAAAGTGAGATGGTTGGGGTGGATTTATAGCTAGTAGGATGGATAAATGTCGGGATGCAGTTAATGTTTCTGGGAGTCGGGGAGGTTGACACTTCTTTGGGATAGGATGTGAAAGTGTGCAGGTGTAGGGTCGGTAAAATGCGTCGATATAGGCGCGGCAGAATACTAGGACTGGAAATTAGAGGGGAAACAATAGGATTCTTGGGGTCTGGTTTGCGGATGGTGCAGCTTGGTCGAAAGTCTGCAGAGTAAGAGATTTTACACTGTTTAGGATAGTAACCCTTGGGAAATTGATGTGACGATAAAGGATCCATCTGGAGGAAGATAAACGGATGTAGAATGCGAGGAGGACTGCATGACTTTAGAGAATCTGGAGGGACTTAAGAAACTTTGGTGGGGCGAATATCCATGCAACATTGGCACGGGGGAGGACAGGTCGGATCAAGGTTTTGTAGGTCTGAAGGACAGTGGAGGAGTGTAATCTCGAAGATTGGCCAGTTAGTCGTTTCAGTCTATTGTGGACTTTCCGTTGAATGGTTAGTGGGTGAGGTTCCCGTGTTAGCTGCTGGTCGATGGTTAGTTCGAAATGTTTTTGTGTATTAGTTAACTTGATAGGAAGGACCAAGTAGAAGTAATCGAGGCGATAGATATGGGTGGTTTGTCCTAAATTATTTCCTGGATTTTGGAGGGGTTGATCTTTAGAAGCCATTGGTTACATCAGGATATAAACTGCCTGAGGTGGATTTGGAGGAATCGTTGTGATTTCTGGAGTCTAGGCTAGAGGGCGGGAGAACGCTGTCATCAGCATACTGAAGGAGGTGGACTGGTAGAGGTGGTTTGAGAATATCGATAGTTTAGAGGACAATCAGGAGAGGAGATAGAACGGAGTCTTGGGCACACGTGCAGTGGGATAGAAGATATGGAAAATGGCATTGTTAATAGTGTCAAGGAATGCGCAATTAGGGAGGAGGAAACAATAAGGGGACATAGTTAATTGGCAGTGCATAGGACATAGTTAATTGGCAGTGCATACGTCTGGAGTTTGGAAAGTAGCCAGAATGCCATACACGATCAAAGTTCTTCTCTACGTCGAGGGAGACAAAAATAGCGGATTTATGGGTGTTGAGCTGGTGGGATAGGAGATGGGAGAAATACAGGACCTGGTCATCGGAGGAGAAGTTGGGACAGAAGCCTCTATGGTTAGGAGATTGTGTTGGCTCAGGTGTTTATGGAAGCATGAGAAGAGGATGGATTCGAAGATCTTGCTAAACACTCAGACGAGGTACGTGGGACGGTAGGGGAAGGTACCAATAGGGGATTTATGTGATTTGAGGAAAAGTATGATTTTAGAGGTTTTACACAGTTTAGAATAGTAACCCATGCATAGGATAGTGCTGTAAATGGTTGCAAAAGTAAATAGAAAGGAGAGGGCGCATTTTTTGAGGTGTCGATAGGAAAAGCGGTTGTGACCAGGGGAAGCGTTGTGTTACTTTTAAGTGCTTGTTTTATGTCATGTACTGTGATTGGTGTATTTAATTCTGTTTATGTTATGTTATGTTCTCCAAGTGGCAGAAGCGAGGAGCCAGGGGTGGGACAGTGGTGTCTGCGCGTTTATGGATCGTAGGGTACAGGGTTAATAGTTTAATGAACGTGGAGTAAATTTAACTGTTGTAGAGAGACGAGCGGAGATTGGTCTAGATAATTGCCGACGTAATGAAAGTTGGTAAATTCATTTTTTATGTAAAGAGAGTTAGATGTAAAAAGTTTAGTAAAGACATGTGGAATGTCAAGAAACATACGTGTAGATACACATTCATCCTGTGCATTATCCCCCTCTGTATTCGATCTCGCATTTACTTGAGTTGCAGTCAATAACGGACGGAGTTCACGTTTCCGCGGTCAGATGGCTCTGGCTCCGCTCCTGGCTCGGTGCTGCGGAGCCCGCGGTTACCTCCTGCCGATGGGTCAGCGGTGCTGTAAGGCGTCCTCGTAAAGGCTGGCAGATGATGCGGTTAGCCTTGCGCCCACGTACGCTGGTGTGCCAGTCCCATTGTTTCCGAGCGCGGCGGGCATATCTTTCATTTGCCTCTTGCAGGAGTTCTCTCTTTCGCCACAGGACATTGAACGTACGGTGCATGATAAATCGTAACGAGCCTTTGTGTCTGACCTGCGGGTATCTGCATTTTACACAATCTGAAATAGACGATCATCCTATGAGGACATGTAGTTCTACGCTATCTGATTGCCTTGGACGAGAAGACTAAAAATATGAGTTTTCCCAATAGTCTGAATACTTCCCTATTATCTGAACGTAACGACTAGAGTTGTAAAATTACCGTTTGCTACCCGGAACTATTGTAAGTAAGCTTTGATAACTGTAGTTTTCCTGGTGCCTTTGGTCAGTTAAGATCGTACCTGCGTTACCTGTATGCTAGGCGTACTGCATAGGGAACGGGCGTTGCCTCCTCCTGATCACTTTGTTTATGTATGCTATAACTTCCTTACTAGATTCCCCTAGAAACCCCAAGCGGCGAACTGTCTAGAAACTGAGTGTGGATATATGAAGGGCGGAGTAACCTACGGAACAGTTTTGTTTTATATGGCTATCCTCCTGTCTGTTACTTAAAAATAAAAGATTTTATAGCAAAATTGAAAATGCCATTGTTTAATTTACGTTTTATTCGAAAATTGTTCTTTTGTAACGTGAAATAGAGGGATATTGCAGTAAAAATTAAAGAAAAAAATACAGATTTATCATGTAGCGCTGGAAAGCACAAATTCTTAAAAAAAATTAAAAATGTAAAACCAAAATACACTAGACATCGCTTCCATACTTCGCCGAGGTCATATAAACACGTTTCTGTTATTGCTAAACAACTTCCGCACTTATCAGTTATAACAGGAAATTGTTACCTTTAGCCGGCCGCTGTGGCCGAGCGGTTCTAGGCGCTTCAGTCCGGAACCGCGCGACCGCTACGGTCGCAGGTTCGAATCCTGCCTCGGGCATGGATGTGTGTGATGTCCTTAGGTTGGTTAGGTATAAGTAGTTCTGAGTTCTAGGGGACTTATGACCTCAGATGCTAAGTCCCATAGTGCTCAGAGCTATTTCAACCATTTGTTTTCTTTGGTCATGATGAAGAGCATTCTACTGAGTACAAAATAACAGGAATAATTACATAGACTTTTTATGTTTGTGCATGTCAACTGCATTTGTACAAAAAGTAAGAGTTTTGGTTACATAAAAGTGCTCAAGTTACGCGAGTAACTTATCTTTATTTATTTTTTACTTATAAAATGCAGTTTATATTTTGTAAGGGCATAAAAAACACAATGGGCTGACACTGAACGATGTGCGGTTCTAATTATGTGCAAAACTAGCAAAAAAAAAAAAACCAAGAAATATTTCCTTTCTCACACATTCATTTATATTTATTTCTGTACCAGTTCTACCAATGAAACTTCCTGACAGATTAAAACTGTGTGCCGGACCGAGACTCGAACTCGGGTCCCAAGTTCGAGTCTTGGTCAGGCACACAGTTTTAATCTGCCAGGAAGTTCCACATCACCGCACACTCTGCTACAGAGTGAAAACTTCATTCAGTGCTACCAATACTTCTGGTAATACCGGTAATCCTACCATTTACTGTATTATGTATGTATGGTATCAGAAGTACCGAACCGTAGAGTCGATAGAGCGCAAATCTAGTAACGATGGTGCAGCCGTACATAAGTTAGCTCCAGGTAGGAGAAACATTATCCTTTCATTCTTGATTTATTGGAATGTTTCTAACCGCTCTGTACTAATTCTTGAAAGGTACCATGCTCATTACCTTAGTGCCCATTTGTGAGAAGTAATGACCTGTATTTCACTGATAGTACGGTAGCTAATATTGTTCTATGTTATGTCCACAGGTCATTGAAATGACTGCACCAGACAGCTGGAAACGCAGTGTGCTTAACTCCTGTCTAAACACATGTATTCTGATATGCTGATAACTCCTGGAGGAGTTTTCTGACTGTTTACCACTTGCATCTACGGAAAGCAGAATGAATCATGATATCTACCCCGGAAACAATATACAGTCATATCATGAAGATAGAAAGATCGAAACTATCAAGAGTCATAGACAATTAGTCAATATGACTTTGTTTCCCACATTACATCACGACGACGTTATCTGGATAGGAATTCCCGCGACTGAATACTTTAAAAAAGTGTGTGAAATCTAAAGAACTGAACTGAATTAGTGAACCATGGGTCATCGCGACACTAGTGCTAGGAAGGATGTCCACAGGAGATTAAAGCTATCCGTTCTCTTTGTTTATTTCTTCTTTCTCGCTCTTATTTGTCTTTGCGTCCTTCTAGAAATGACTAACTTTTCCTCCGTAGAAATTTCTGACTACTGGCACATTATCCTGCTATAATAAAATTGGTCACATTTTCTTTTCTCCAGGTACGTCATCTTTTGGATAATTCAACTTTAATCCTGTACATTTCTCCCGTGACACCGAGCGAGATGGCGCAGTGGTTAGCACACTGGACTCACATTTGGCAGGAGGACGGTTCAGTCCCGTCTCCGGCCATCCTGATTTAAGTTTTCCCTGATTTCCCTAAATCGTTTCAGGCCGGGATGGTTCCTTTGAAAGGGCACAGCCGATTTCCTTCCACGTTGTTGTTGTTGTGGTCTTCAGTCCTGAGACTGGTTTGATGCAGCTCTCCATGCTACTCTATCCTGTGCAAGCTTCTTCATCTCCCAGTACCTACTGCAACCTACATCCTTCTGAATCTGCTTAGTGTATTCATCTCTTGGTCTCCCCCTATGATTTTTACCCTCCACGCTGCCTTCCAATACTAAATTGGTGATCCCTTGATGCCTCAGAACATGTCCTACCAACCGATCCCTTCTTCTGGTCAAGTTGTGCCACAAACTTCTCTTCTCCCCAATCCTATTCAATACTTCCTCATTAGTTATGTGATCTACCCATATAATCTTCAGCATTCTTCTGTAGCACCACATTTCAAAAGCTTCTATTCTCTTCTTGTCCAAACTATTTACCGTCCATGTTTCACTTCCATACATGGCTACACTCCATACAAACACTTTCAGAAATGACTTCCTGACATTTAAATCTATACTCGATGTTAACAAATTTCTCTTCTTCAGAAACGCTTTCCTTGCCATTGCCAGTCTACATTTTATATCCTCTCTACTTCGTCCATCATCAGTTATTTTGCTCCCCAAATAGCAAAACTCCTTTACTACTTTAAGTGTCTCATTTCCTAATCTAATACCCTCAGCATCACCCGACTTAATTCGACTACATTCCATTACCCTCGTTTTGCTTTTGTTGATGTTCATCTTATATCCTCCCTTCAAGACACCATCCATTCCGTTCAACTGCTCTTCCAAGTCCTTTGCTGTCTCTGACAGAATTACAATGTCATCGGCGAACCTCAAAGTTTTTATTTCTTCTCCATGGATTTTAATACCTACTCCAAATTTTTCTTTTGTTTCCTTTACTGCTTGCTCAATATACAGATTGAATAACATCGGGGAGAGGCTACAACCCTGTCTTACTCCCTTCCCAACCAATGCTTCCCTTTCATATCCCTCTACTCTTATAACTGCCACCTGGTTTCTGTACAAGTTGTAAATAGCCTTTCGCTCCCTGTATTTTACCCCTGCCACCTTTAGAATTTGAAAGAGAGTATTCCAGTCAACATTGTCAAAAGCTTTCTCTAAGTCTACAAATGCTAGAAACGTAGGTTTGCCTTTCCTTAATCTTTCTTCTAAGATAAGTCGTAAGGTCAGTATTGCCTCACGTGTTCCAGTATTTCTACGGAATCCAAACTGATCTTCCCCAAGGTCGGCTTCTACTAGTTTTTCCATTCGTCTGTAAAGAATTCGTGTTAGTACTTTGCAGCTGTGGCTTATTAAACTGATTGTTCGGTAATTTTCACATCTGTCAACACCTGCTTTCTTTGGGATTGGAATTATTATATTCTTCTTGAAGTCTGAGGGTATTTCGCCAGTTTCATACATCTTGCTCACCAGGTGGTAGAGTTTTGTCAGGACTGGCTCTCCCAAGGCCGTCAGTAGTTCCAATGGAATGTTGTCTACTCCGGGGGCCTTGTTTCGACTCAGGTCTTTCAGTGCTCTGTCAAACTCTTCACGCAGTATCGTATCTCCCATTTCATCTTCATCTACATCCTCTTCCATTTCCATAATATTGTCCTCAAGAACATCGCCCTTGTATAGTCCCTCTATATACTCCTTCCACCTTTCTGCTTTCCCTTCTTTGCTTAGAACTGGGTTTCCATCTGAGCTCTTGATGTTCATACATGTGGTTCTCTTATCTCCAAAGGTCTCTTTAATTTTCCTGTAGGCAGTATCTATCTTACCCCTAGTGAGATAAGCCTCTACATCCTTACATTTGTCCTCTAGCCATCCCTGCTTAGCCATTTTGCACTTCCTGTCGATCTCATTTTTGAGACGTTTGTATTCCTTTTTGCCTGCTTCATTTACTGCATTTTTATATTTTCTCCTTTCATCAATTAAATTCAATATTTCTTCTGTTACCCAAGGATTTCTACTAACCCTCTTCTTTTTACCTACTTGATCCTCTGCTGCCTTCACTACTTCATCCCTCAGAGCTACCCATTCTTCTTCTACTGTATTTCTTTCCCCCATTCCTTTCAATTGTTCCCTTATGCTCTCCCTGAAACTCTCTACAACCTCTGGTTCTTTCAGTTTATCCAGGTCCCATCTCCTTAAATTCCTACCTTTTTGCAGTTTCTTCAGTTTTAATCTACAGGTCATAACCAATAGATTGTGGTCCGAGTCCACATCTGCCCCTGGAAATGTCTTACAATTTAAAACCTGGTTCCTAAATCTCTGTCTTACCAGTATATAATCTATCTGATACCTTTTAGTATCTCCAGGGTTCTTCCATGTATACAACCTTCTATCATGATTCTTGAACCAAGTGTTAGCTATGATTAAGTTGTGCTCTGTGCAAAATTCTATCAGGCGGCTTCCTCTTTCATTTCTTAGCCCCAATCCATATTCACCTACTACGTTTCCTTCTCTCCCTTTTCCTACAGTCGAATTCCAGTCACCCATGACTATTAAATTTTCGTCTCCCTTCACTATCTGAATAATTTCTTTTATTTCATCATACATTTCTTCAATTTCTTCGTCATCTGCAGAGCTAGTTGGCATATAAACTTGTACTACTGTAGTAGGTGTGGGCTTCGTATCTATCTTAGCCACAATAATGCGTTCACTATGCTGTTTGTAGTAGCTTACCCGCATTCCTATTTTCCTATTCATTATTAAACCTACTCCTGCATTCCCCCTATTTGACTTTGTGTTTATAACCCTGTAGTCACCTAACCAGAAGTCTTGTTCCTCCTGCCACCGAACTTCACTAATTCCCACTATATCTAACTTTAACCTATCCATTTCCCTTTTTAAATTTTCTAACCTACCTGCCCGATTAAGGGATCTGACATTCCACGCTCCGATCCGTAGAACGCCAGTTTTCTTTCTCCTGATAACGACATCCCCTTGAGTAGTCCCCGCCCGGAGATCCGAATGGGGGACTATTTTATCTCCGGAATATTTTACCCAAGAGGACGCCATCATCATTTAATCATACAGTAAAGCTGCATGCCCTCGGGAAAAATTACGGCCGTAGTTTCCCCTTGCTTTCAGCCGTTCGCAGTACCAGCACAGCAAGGCCGTTTTGGTTATTGTTACAAGGCCAGATCAGTCAATCATCCAGACTGTTGCCCTTGCAGCTACTGAAAAGGCTGCTGCCCCTCTTCAGGAACCACACGTTTGTCTGGCCTCTCAACAGATACCCCTCTGTTGTGGTTGTACCTACGGTACGGCTATCTGTATCGCTGAGGCACGCAAGCCTCCCCACCAACGGCAAGGTCCATGGTTCATGGCCACATCCTTCCGTAACCCGAGCTTGCGCTCCGTCTCCAATGACCGCGTTGTCGACGGGACGTTAAACACTAATCTCCTCCTCCTCCTCCTCCTCCCCCGAGACACAACGATACCTTTTTATTGTAAGACATTCGTCCATTTGTCGTTCCCCTGTCTGAAATTCTGTTAGGAATGTCTAAAGACGTTACCAGAAAACGTTGTTGGAACAGCAACAAACAAATGTCGTAAAACATATTGACAAACAGCAACTGTGAAAAATAAATATAATTTGCTCACCAAGTCGTAGCCGAATTTCTAAAGGGGTGCGGGGAGCGCTGGAAGCAAGCTACGCCTGGCGAAGCCCAATGGCTACGTTACACACAGGTACTGTACTTTCACGATATCCTCCACCCTCCACTAGTAATGGAGTGGTAAGATACTGGAGCCGCCGACGCGAGTAGCAGATTCAAGTTCCTGTCTAGACATCCAGCTTGACGTTTCCTTTGGTTTCCCTAAATCGATTAAGGTGAAAGCTGTTATGATTTTTTTTTAAAGGTTCGACTCGGTGGTCGATCATGAACCTCATCCATGACGCTCTCGAGTTAGAGCTCCGTCTCTAATGATCTGAATAGTTCTTCCTTTTCTGTTAGACCACAACAAGTATTCTGGCGCTCTGGAGATAAAGCACCAATTTTTATTCGAAATAGGAGAGAGAGCTGTCGTCAGTATATTAAGATGTTTTCAGAGAACTGAAATCTCTCCTACAAAAATCAACATGGATTCCGCAAACAAATAGAGTGAAAAACTCAGCTCCCTCTGTCCCTCCGCGAGCCCCATCGCCACTTAGGTTGATGCCGACTTCAGGTAGGGGTTCCATACAGTTCCGCACTGTCGTTTAGTGAGAAAAAAATACGAGTTAACCGAGTATCAGTCCAGATTTCTGACTAGATTCAAGACCTCTTTGTAGACAGAACCCAGCACGTCTTTCTTAACGAAAAAAAAAGACAGATTTCAGTGTAGTATCTGGAGTATAGTAAGAAAGTGTGTTAGGACCATTACTGTTTACAGTGTATATAAATGACCCAGTAGAAAGCGTCGGGAGCTCCACGAGTCAGTTTATGAATGATGCGGTTGTCTACAAGAAGGTGGCAACGCCACAAGACTGCAGTGTACTGCAGGAAGGCATACAGAGGACCGATGAATGGAGCTTGATAGGCAGCTGACCCTGAAGGTAAACGGATATAAGGTATTACGCAAAAAGGCGAAGAAATACAGGGTGATTCAAAAAGAATACCACAACTTTAGGAATTTAAAACTCTGCAACGACAAAAGGCGGAGCTAAGCACTATCTGTCGGCGAATTAAGGGAGCTATAAAGTTTCATTTAGTTGTACATTTGTTCGCTTGAGGCGCTGTTGACTAGGCGTCAGCGTCAGTTGATGCTAAGATGGCGACCGCTCAACAGAAAGCTTTTTGTGTTATTGAGTACGGCAGAAGTGAATCGGCGACAGTTGTTCAGCGTGCATTTCGAACGAAGTATGGTGTTAAACCTCCTGATAGGTGGTGTATTAAACGTTGGTATAAACAGTTTACAGAGAATGGTCCCTTTTTCTTCGAAGGTGCTACTGTAACTGGACTACAGTATCTGGAGATGTTAGAGAATTGGCTGTTCCCTCAGCTCGAACAAGAATGACAACAATTCATATTTCAGCAGGATGGAGCGCCACCACATTGGCACTTATCTGTCCGTAACTACCTGAACGTCAACTACCCGAGGCGATGGATCGGCCGCCAGGCAGCCCGTGACAGAGCACTTCATCACTGGCCTCCAAGAAGCCCTGATCTTACCCCCTGCGATTTTTTCTTATGGGGGTATGTTAAGGATATGGTGTTTCGGCCACATCTCCCAGCCACCATTGATGATTTGAAACGAGAAATAACAGCAGCTATCCAAACTGTTACGCCTGATATGCTACAGAGAGTGTGGAACGAGTTGGAGTATCGGTTTGATATTGCTCGAGTGTCTGGAGGGGGCCATATTGAACATCTCTGAACTTGTTTTTGAGTGAAAAAAAACCTTTTTAAATACTCTTTGTAATGATGTATAACAAAAGGTTATATTATGTTTCTTTCATTAAATACACATTTTTAAAATTGTGGTATTCTTTTTGAATCACCCTGTACGCTATTGCACAACTACACTACTGGTGCCAATTCGCTGGAAATTGAAATACCGTAAAATATTTTCAAGTAACCATACGGAGTGGCTAAAATGGAATAAGCATAGAGAACAATTAGTAGGAAAAGGAAATGTCAGTCTTAGATTCGTATGGAGAATCTTAAGGAAATCTAATTCATTCACGAAAGAAGTCGCATACGAAACACTTAAGTATTGCTCATCAGTCAGGGAACCTTTCAGGGTAGGTTAATCGAAGAGTCCGATGAAGAGCGGCGCGTTTCGTCGCTAGATCTTTCAGTCGGAGAGGGAGCGTTACGACGAAGTTTAACAAACTCCAGTGGCGGACGCTGCAACATAGGGGTTGTGCATCACAGAGACGTTTACTGTGAGAAGACAATGCGTTCCGGGAAGAGTCGGGCAATATATTATTTCCTCCAACACACGTCCCGAAAAATGATCACAACGTGAAAATTGGAGATATTTGAACTAACATGCGCCATTCGTGAATGGGACAGGGTAGGGACATCAGATAGTGTTACCAAAAGTAGACCGCTCCACATACCGTAAGACAGAGTGCGGAGTATAGAGGTAGATGTGTATGTAAGTGTAGAGTGTCACAAATATGATGGGCAAACAGGTGTGACAATCACTTAAACAAATGCGTTTTTCCTTGCGGCGAGATGTTTCCGCGAAATTATAATCATCAATTTCCTCCTCCGAACACAAAAGTATTTTGTTTTCTCCCACATACGTGAGGAGAAATGATCATTGTGATAAAATGACATAAATCAGAGTTCGCACAGAAAGGTTTAGGTTTTCATTTCTCCTACGTACTATTCGAGAGTGAAACGGTAGAGTCATGATTTGAAATGGTTGTATCGGTCCTCTGCCAAACACTCAGACGTAAGTTGCAGAGTAATCATGTAGATAAAACTTCGAGGCAGATTAAAACTGTGTGCCGGACCGAGACTCGAACTCGGGACCTTGCTTTCGCGGGCAAGTGCTCTACCAACATTTTTTTTTCTTTTAAATCTCATTTTGTTCTCTTTTGTTCGTTGCATCTGCTCGGGGCGGACGTCGTAAGACATCCGTTTAAGTTCGCTGTTGATCGATTAACTCAGTTTTTTTATTACAGAGGGCAGCTAACCCGCTGACCGAACACGCTGAGCTACCGTGCCGGCACCAACTGAGCTACCCAAGCACGAATCACGCCCCGTCCCCACAGATCTAATTCCGCCAGTACCTTGTCTCCTGCCTTCCAAACTTCACAGAAGCTCTCCTGCATACCTTGCAGAACTAGCACTCCTGGAAGAAAGGATATTGCGCAGACATGGCTTAGCCAGAGCCTAGGGGATGTTTCCAGAATGAAATTCCCACTCTGGAGCGGAGTGTGCGCTGATATGAAACTTCCTGGCAGATTAAAACTGTGTTCCGGACCGAGACTCGAACTTGGGAGTCTCGGTCCGGCACACAGTTTTAATCTGCCAGGAAGTTTCATATCAGCGCACACTCCGCTGCAGAGTGGAATTTCATTCTGGAACCATGCAGATGTTTTTCTTTCGCAGCATGGATACACGACAATATTAATTTACGTAGTATACCAATAATATTTTTTCCTAATTCTTGAGCATACCAGGTTCAGCACTGTTGTGAAAAATATGTTCTTTAGTACCGCCACACATCCTCTATTACCCATCCACTTTGTGACTCTTCAATTCGTCACGTGTGCGAGCCACTTTGAGAAATAGCGTCGCCAGCCACGCCGCCGGAGATGCCTTGACGTCGGCCGCAACTGGCGATGGGACGCTCAGTGGCCCGCTTCATAGGTGCCGCATCCCGTAGCGATCTTATATCTAGTCGAGCGGCCAACAAGCAGACATCTAGTGGACAACTGCGCAGTGCTGACGCAATTTGGCTACGTATCTCGGCTCGGCGATGTGTGTGATCTATCAACGGATTTATCAGCCGGCATACGATTTTCAGGTGTGGTCTGATCTGTTGGGCATTAAACTTTATTGGATATTCGGCTCGCTAGAAACCAGTTACGTGTCAAGAGGCACTGGATTACAGGCGTTTGGTGATCTTCACTTTTGCCACGTTAAATGGTGATTATGTTTGGCGCAAAGGCTTCCTGTTCATTACTATTTGATATTGAGAGATTCTCTGTTAACCAGCAGGACATCCGGCTTCCAGTGTATCTCGCACCACCCAGGCGTAGCCATATCAACAACAAACTGTGTGATAGTAGGTGGGTGTGGTGGTGCCAGACTGACAGTCGTGCACAATAACATCCCACAAAAAAGTTTCGTATAATCTGCACAGAAGAATGCATTTAAAACAAAACACCCACTCAAGAGATGAACCCCTAGTAGGCTATACAATAATATTAACACAATGTCTAGTAACCCTAATGCAAGATTATTAAAAAACACAGAAGAAAATACGTGGGGGTTTAAAAGACGGCGTAACCGACGGATTCGTTGACATTCACATTATCGACATTTAAGTTGCAAATTATAAAGAGTGATATACAGATCGAATTAATTTGATTTGAATACAGCGTATTTCTTCATTTTTATTAAAGACTTTCCGATAGTGATTGCCAATACATCAAGTACTTGTAAGTGTTTTATTTCTTAAGAATTAAGTTTGCCCTGGCTGGAAATTCCACAGACAGACGGCAGATCAAAGTGGACCGAAGGGCACCATTAACTTAACGCAGGTCATAATAGGTAACACCGACGGACAGCAGGTAACGCCGTTGGAATTCTGCACGAGATAACCGCCGCTCATACGTTCCTAAAGCGCTTTTCTTGAGTGACAGTACAGTAAAGGTCCCGGTACCGGGGTAACAATGAGACTCGGGTGGCGAATGCAGACAAGACGGCGCCAGTCTGCCGATAGGAGACCAATATACTGGTGGACACGATGCAGGCTCTGTGAAACTACACGTATTTATGGCTTGTGCTCTCGGCAGAACACGGCAGACGAGGTGTAAGGACTCTGTTAGCTGGCCTCTCATACACATAAAGCAGATAGGAATCTTTCGAAGGTCGGAGGAAACAACATGCTGCAATTCAATAACGTGCTCCTCCGAGACACAGTCAGGACAGGGCCAAAAGAAATTTCTTTCTTTAGCTGTAAGCCTCTGGATGCGAAAATGCAGGGATTTCATTGGTCAGCTTGGTCTGACGTCGTAGTTTTAGAAAATTATTGAGAAGTGAGATTACGCTGCAGGAGAACTGACACTTGTCGTGGGATGACTGTTTGTGAGAGGCTAGGATTGGCTGTCGAAGAAGGGGCGAATGTTACGAGGGAAAACCAGGGGAATTTAGGATGATTTTCGTCCGCTGCTAGTGAGGGAAACACTTCAGATTCTGCTCGCAGAATTCGGTGTGAGAATTAGTAACTTCACTTTGCAGCTCCAACTGGGGCATAGTGTAAAGTTTGCGTTAGGAAGCTGTTTACGATTCACAGGCATCTTATTGACAGTGGCCGCCGACAGCAGGACTAGTGGACAACGCAACGAGGCTGTTAAAAAATGGTAATATTGAGAGAGGACAAGTTACTCTCTGACCTGTTTTCTGTATACAGAAAATTATTAAAGATTTTGTTACAACCTGTTGTACCCTGAGCGAGATTCTAGAAAGATAACAGCCTGAACAGACATTGATGGAGCCTGGTAGGGCGCTAACGCATGAAGTATTTTTATGGTTGTTAGCTTGTAGAAATGGCATGTTTGAAGTTGGAAGTAACTGGCGTCAAGCGCATCCCTCAGTAAATCTTGCTGGCAGGCCCACAGTCATACAGTACAGACAGAGCAGCCCCTTATTGAGACAGGTCTCCAGCAGAACAATGCCGCATTACCAGTATTGGCGCCAGCCAAAGCCTGGGCTGGGTGTGATGGACTGAAGGAACGTGTGTATACAGTGGGGTCGTAAACTGGGCGCTGTGTGCAGAGCCACTCATAATAAAAATTCAAAAGTTTTCGTGTTCGCCGATACTGCAAATAGGTCTGTAACCCACTTCCATCAGCAGCTTCGATTGTATAAGACACTCTAGCGTCTGAGAAACGTTTGGAGATTTTTTATTGCTCCTCATAGCAAGGACTAATAAGCTGCAAGGCACAGGTGAGTTCTATGATTGGCTCACAATGGAGTAAAGGTGGTGTCATTCATGCACTTTGTGGTAAAATAGAATTTTTTCTGTAGAGGTGTGAAGCACTCGGGTAATCGACTTTGGTCTGGTAAGGGACTTCTGGTCGATGCTCTGGCATGTGTGGTTGGTGCTTGGGACCTATCCTGAGATGGACTTCACTTGCGAGTAGTTTAGATTGGGGAGCCTGTGGTGAAGTTCTTACTGTACCGACAGAGTCACTTCAAACATCTCTACTACTCGTAGGCCGAGGGCACACTTATTCGTTTACCATTCTTGACGTTTGGTATCCTTGTGCACTCTGTTGTATAAGTGAGCGAAATTGGTCCTTGGTATGACCAGCGAACGGGTGTGTCACACACTGAAATCTACCATGATTTCAGGGTTCTGGTAGAGAGCAAATTTCGATCCGTCTGCCTGATCGCTAGACCGCGAGATTTTTGCATTTCTTTCGTGGCCGCAAACGATTCACAGGTGCCACCTCATGTCTCACCTCCGCTGCACCCATCTCGCAAGCTGCAAATTACATCGCCGCACGAAGCAAACAGGCTAACATACTGCTGCACTGGCATTGTCAGGGTGTACAGATCTCAATCGCCATTTGCTCTCAGCTGCATCTATGAAGTGAAACCACAGTAGATTTAATCAATCAAAGTCTGCTCATTGTCAAATTAATTGTTTTGGGAAACTAAATGTTGTTAGTAAACTAAATTTTGCATACATTCTCAATCATTTTATATAACAGCCGCACAGGGTTAACTTTCAATATCTGCAGTCGGCTTCGGCCCGTATGGGTCGGAATGTACTCAGTAAACATTAGAGTGTTAATGAGTAAGAAGAAGACGCCTTTCTGGCAAGCATAAGGTTACGAACTCAAAAACGTCTGATCACTCTCGTCAGATCGCGGAAACGTTGCTCCGGCTTCCTTCTGGAACGATTGTAATTCTTGGTTGCTGGCCTTATGGCCATGTTTTGACTGTTATGTAGTTTGGCGCCCCCATTCAAACTAAAGTTATCTCACACGCCTCTGGTGGCTACGATTTAAAGTTAGTTTATATAACTGCCAGTCGGAATTTGAAACCATATGAGAGGGTTATGATACTGATGTTGTTTTGAAAGGAATGTAAACGATATTATAAAACTACGATCTCACGGTTAAAATGGTTCAAATGGCTCTGAGCACTATGCGACTTAACTACTGAGGTCATCAGTCGCCTAGAACTTAGAACTAATTAAACCTAACTAACCTAAGGACATCACACACATCCATGCCCGAGGCAGGATTCGAACCTGCGATCAGAGCGGTCACGCGGTTCCAGACTGAAGCGCCTTTAACCGCACGGCCACATCGGCTGGCGATCTCACGGTTAATTCTTTTAATTCTGGCCTTGCAAATTAACTGCTGCTGAAGTTTAAACTTTTGTAAATTCTTTAATCTGTTCTAACCCACAGCCTACACCTTAGCTAATTAATCTGTATCAGTATCTAGATGCCCAAAGAAGACTGTAAGCTACAATTTGTTACGCAAGGACTTTTTTTTTATTGTTTTGGCCCTACAGACTTTTAAAGGGTGGTGGAATAATGGCACTGTAATTTAATTTTGTGACCAGGTGAGGTACGTATATAATGAAAGTCAAAGTTACCATGTGTTGTATTGTCTGTTATAAATCTACACACAAAACGAATGCAGTAGCTCCACTGAAGTTCAAAAATGGTTCAATTGGCTCTGAGCACTATGGGACTTAACTGCTATGGTCATCAGTCCCCTAGAACTTAGAACTACTTAAACCTAACTAACCTAAGGACAGCACACAACACCCAGCCATCATGAGGCAGAGAAAATCCCCGACCCCGCCGGGAATCGAACCCGGGTACCCGTGTGTGGGAAGCGAGAACGCTACCGCACGACCATCCACTGAAGTAACACCACCATGCTTAGCAACATCCTGTTCACTAACAGATTAGTACAAGAACTTGAAACAGTTACAAGTAACTAAGATTTTCGGAGATTCAAGTTAAGGAAACGATAGATAGATTACTACATTATTTGCACACTGATTCGTTTCCGCGATCTGACGAAAGTGGCTGCCAAAACTTGAATTCGTAAAATTATGCATGCCTAAAGGGCGTCTACTTCATATTCATTAACACCGGAACATTTACTGACGACCTACACATGCCGAAGCTGTTTGCAGATCTTACCTTTATTTTTTAACAGCGTCGTTGTGTTGTTCGCCAGTGCTGCTGTCGGCGGCCACTGTCAATACGATGCCTGTGAATCTTAAACAGCTGCCTAACGCAAACTTTACACTATGCTCCAGTGGGAGCTGCAAAGTGAAGTGACTAATTCTCACACCGAATTCTGCGAGCAGAATCTGAAGTGTTTCCCTCACTAGGCAGCGGACGAAAATCGTCCTAAATTCCTCCAGTTTTCCCTTGTAACAATTGCGCCATCTTCGACAGCCAATCCTAGCCGTTAACAAACAATCATCCAATGACAAGTGTCAGTTCTCCTGCAGCGTAATCTCACTTCTCAATAATTTTCCAAAAATACTACGCCAGACCAAGCTGACCAATGAAATCCCTGCGTTTTTGCGCCCAGAGGCCTACAGCTAAGGAAAGTAATTTCTTTTGGGTCTGCCCTGACAGTGTCTCAAAAGAGCACGGTATTGAGTTGCAGCATGTTGTTTCCTCCGATCCGCATAAGATTCCTGTCTGCTTTATGTGTATGAGGGGCAAGCTACAGGTATCGTGGGACGAGAAAGTTGCAGTCTCACACTTACAGAATCCTTACACCTGCCGTGTTCTGCCGAGAGCACAAGCCTTGAATACGTGCAGTTTCACAGAGCCTGCATTGTGTCCACCGGCACATTGGTCTCTCATCGGCAGACTGGCGCCGTCTTCTGTGCCTTCGCCACCCAAGGCTCATTGTTACCCCGGTACCGGGACCTCTACTGTATTGTTACTCCAGAAAAGCGCTTTAGGAACGTCGGAGCGGCGGTCATCTTGTGCAGAATTCCAATGACATTACATGTTGTCCGTCGGCGTTACCTATTATGACCTGCGTTAAGTTAATGGTGCCATTCGGTCCACTTCGACCTGCTGCCTGTCTGTGGAATTTCCAGCCAGGCCAAACGTAATTCTCAAGAAATAAAACGTCTACAAGTACTTGATGTATTGGCAATCACTATCGGTTAATCTTTAATAAAAATGAAGGAATACGCTACATTCAAAACAAATTAATTCGATCTGTATATCATTCTCTATAATTTGCAACTCAGATATTGATAATGTGAAAGATGAGGAAACCGTCGGTTTCACCGTCTTGTAAACCCTAATGTACTTTCTTTTTTGATGTTCTTGCATTAGGGTTACTAGATATTGTGTTAATAAAATTGTATAGCCTACTAGGGGTTCATCTTTTGAGTGGGTGTTTGTTTTAAATGCATTCTTTTGTGCAGATTACACAAAACTGTTTTTGTGGGATGTTGTTGTGCACGCCTCTCAGTCTGGCACCACCACGCCCACCTACCGCCACACACTTTGCTGTTGATAGAGCTACGCCATCGGAGGTGCAAGAGACACTGGAAGCCGGATGTCCTGCTGGTGTGAGGCAGAGTTGTTACGCTGTCGCTGGCTAGGTCTTTGGCGACCACCTATATCATGACGTGGGTCACTGCGTTATGGTCGCCTACAGTGACTGTGTGTTTGTGTAGATGACGCCTGCACAAGTCTACGACGATAAACAAGAGTACGATATTGCAGTGCGTGTGCTGTTCTGAAGTACGATGCATGCGTGTTCGTAGGAACAGGCACTGCGGAGGATACAGCCGTATTTGATATACACTGAAGAGCCAAAGAAACTGGTACACCTGCCTGATATCGTGTAGGGTCCCCGCGAGCACGAGGGTGCTGCAACTCGACGTGGCATGGGCTCAACAACGTCTGAAGTAGTGCTAGAGCGAACTGACACCACTAATCCTGCAGGGCTGTCCATAAACACGTAAGAGTTCGAGGGGACGGAGATCTCTTCAGAGCAGCACGTTGCAATGCATCCCAGGTAATAATAATGTTAATGTCTGGGGATTTTGGTGGCCAGCGGAAGTGTTTATACTCAGAAACGTTTTCCTGGAGCCACTCGGTAGCAATTCTGGATGGGGGGAGGGGGGGTGGTGGTGCATTGTCTTGCTGGAATTGGCCAATGGCACAATGGACATGAACGGATGCAGGTGATCAGACAGAATGCTTACGTACGTACAGGGTTATTACAAATGATTGAAGCGATTTCACAGCTCTACAATAACTTTATCATTTGAGATATTTTCACAATGCTTTGCACATACATACAAAAACTCAAAAAGTTTTTTTAGGCATTCACAAATGTTCGATATGTGCCCCTTTAGTGATTCGGCAGACATCAAGCCGATAATCAAGTTCCTCGCATACTCGGCGCTCACTGCAGGCCGACCCGCTGATTTCCCCTTACAGAGGCATCCAGAAGCTTTAAACTGCGCATACCATCGCCGAATGGAGTTAGCAGTTGGTGGATCTTTGCTGAACTTCGTCCTGAAGTGTCGTTGCACTGTTATGACTGACTGATGTGAGTGCATTTCAAGCACGACATACGCTTTCTCGGCTCCTGTCGCCATTTTGTCTCACTGCGCTCTCGAGCGCTCTGGCAGCAGAAACATGAAGTGCGGCTTCAGCCGAACAAAACTTTATGAGTTTTCCTACGTATCTGTAGTGTGTCGTGACCATATGTCAATGAATGGAGCTACAGTGAATTTATGAAATCGCTTCAATCATTTGTAATAGCCCTGTATCACCTGTCAGAGTGGTATCTAGACGTATCAGGGCCCCATATTACACCAACTGCACACGCTCCACTCCATTACAGAGCCTCCACCAGCTTGAACAGTCCCCTGCTGTCATGCACGGTACATTGATTAATAAGGTTGTCTCCAAACCCGTACACATCTATACGCTCGACACAATTTGAAAGGAGACTCGTCCGACCAGGCAACATGTTTCCAGTCTTCAACATTCCATTGTCGGTGTTGATGGCTTTGTCTCGTGCAGTCATGATGGGTACATATTTCTGCTCCGAAAGTCCGTATCGATGATGTTTCGTTGAATGGTTCGCTCGATGACTCTTGTTCGTGACTCAGACTTGAAATCTGCAGCAATTTGCGGAAGGGTTGCACTTCTGTCACGTCTGAACTATTAGCCGCCTTTGTTATAGTTCTTGCAGGATCCTTTTGCGCCCACGGCGATGTCGGAGATTTGTCCTGATATTCACGGTACACTCTTGAAATTGTCGTACAGGGAAACCCCCACCTCATCGCTATCGCGGAGATGCTGTGTCCCAACGCTCGTGTACCGACTATAACACCATTGAAGTTCACTTAAATCTCTATAACCTGCCATAGCAGCAGTAACCGATCTAACAACTGCGCCAGGCGCTTGTTGTCTTATATAGGCATTGCCGACCACAGCGCCGTATTCTGCCTGTTTACATTATCTCTGTATTTGATTACGCATGCCTATACCACTTTCTTTGGCGCTTCAGTGTATATGAAATGCATGCATGCATGTCCGAAGGAACTTTGCATCGTACTTCGGAACAACACAAGCACTGCAATATCGTATTTATCCGCCGAAACCGAGCAAACGACTTTCAATTAAAATGTCTCTGCTGTATGAGAATATACGCAATGGATGTACGAGTGAAGGTTGTAGACACATGATTGACGGCGAGTAGAAGTTTGGGCCCTGGCGAGTAGTGTTGCGATAGCCGAATGGTAGTCTGCTTTTGGCAGGCGAGCGGCGAGGATGTCTTATTTGCGTCTCGTCCGCAGAGTCGCGAGCGCGCGTAGTTTGTTTACTTTCTCGCCGCAGCTAGCACTCGCTTCCGTTGACATTGAGTCACTATGGCTTCCAACCCGACCATGCAAGACCACGAGCCTATGAAAATGAACGGTTCATCCGTGACAAAGTTCAAATACCACCACAGCACATCATCGGTTTGCACCTATCCATCACAAGTAGCGTCGTCTACGGCAAGATCGTCGATGATGAGCTATGTCACACTGTTGTGAGTAGATGTGCAAACACTCTCAAGTTCAAACACCCCGATGGTCACATCGGGGCGGTTACCGTTGAACATACAGGACTCGGATTACGCACACTAAGAGTCTTCGAACTCCCATTGGAAGTGCCGCCGGACGTAGTTATCACAGCTTTGGGATGGTAATTAGCCACGTGGTCGGAAAATGGAACACCTTTGAGACTTACCAGATCCTCAACGGCTTCCGAAAAATCAAAATTGAATTGAAGAAACATGTGCCATCCTACATAGTCATAGGCGGACGTGGATCAATCGTAATGTATGATGAACAGCCTCGTCCATCTTGTTCTGGTTGCGGCCAGGAGGGTCATGTATGCTCGGTGTGTATTCAACGTCGGGTCACACAAATCCCATTAGATGACGCGGCACCAACTCCCACGCTCACGGCCCTCCATCTTAATTACGCAGGGGTGAAACTATCGACCGTCATGGCAGACGAAAGACCATTTGGAAGACAGGAAGCGGTAGAATTCACACCCATCGCAAGCCCTGGGTTGACCAACGCTATTACGGAGTCGACAGAGATTGCAGAAAGCCGCCCATCGACTCCACAAGAAGATTCAGACGAAAGAATGAAACACGATGGTAGGGTTGTACAGGCCTCAACTTTTCTCCCTGAGGGGGATAGGATGAGGGAACCACACACTCTTTCAGACACAGAAACCCACGTTCGTAAACAAAGGTCACCGAGGAAACATAAAAAGCGACGTCGGACACCCTCAGACAATTGCCTCTAGTGGACGCCTTCTCCAGTTGACGATCAGACGGGCGCCGAGATAAGGAAAATGGATGACACAAGATCGTCCTCATCAGTCATTTCCCCCTGATTTTGACACACCCGTTTCCGCTCTATCGGGCAAACAGATCACAAGCACAGCGCCCACCACTTGTACATAACCAGAAACAACTGCGGATTCACCCTTGGTCACTCAACTCACAAGTGTCCTAACGCAGCCACGGTTGACTTACGGACTTAGGGCAGACGACATTGAAGACGATTCTACCCGCGCTGTAGTGGCTGAGGAGAGGGTCTCTCCTCCCACACCTCGGCCCCTCCCAAGTAGCAACAAATGACGGCGCGTACGCGGCCTGCAGATTACAGACCACAACATCTACGGTGACGCTAACGGCGGTCCCCATCACAGGAGGCGATCTACAGACCTGTAGCTTGGCGACCATCAACGTTAACACGATTCGGACACGTACGAAGTTGTCACTGCTCCAAGACATGCTCAATGCAGCAGACGTTGACAACGTCTTTCTGCAAGAAGTCTTCGTCGCCGATTTCCCGGATATGTATGGTTATAAGGCTCATGTGTCCCACGCCTCGCCAACTAACAGTGGACTTGCAGTTCTCCTCAGGGAGGGCCTCAAGGCGGACGAAGTACGATATCTCCCCGACGCTAGACGAATGGCCGTAACGGTGCTGGGCGTCCAGTTTATCAATGTGTACGCCCGTTCCGGAACGAATCGCCGTCACGACCGATCGCTCCTCTTCGCGGAAGGAGTAGCACCGCTTTTTCAGAGCATATGCGATGACTTGGTATTAGGGGGCGATTTCAGTAGCACCCAAGCACCTGAAGATCGGCAGCCATGCCATTCACCGTGACCCGAACTTGGGACACTCATCAGAGAGCTCCAGCTCGTAGATGCATGGGAACATGTCCAAAGAAATCGACCGGGATACACTCATTTCACGAGTCACTCGTCTAGTCTCACTGAGAGGATTTACGTCTCCTGTTCTGTCGCAGCAACAGTGAGCAACGCGGAGGTGTGGCCAGTAGCCTTTTCTGATCACGAGGTGAATATATGTGCTGTCACCCTACGTCGCCAACGAGTGTGGCGTAGCCGACATCCCTGGAAGTTAAATCTTGCTCATCTCCGCTTGCCGACGCGCCATCGAGGACACGTGGTCCGTGCGTCCGCCGCCTCCCGACGTATCCTACATCGATGAGTTGGTGGTTAAACTGCACCAAGCCGGCCCTACGGAGAACCTTGATCACGCATGGTCGTGAGATCGCAGCTTGGATGGGGTGGAACCTCGATTTTTATTTCACCGTCCTTCGCGAATATGCTTCCTTGTCACCCACACCGGAACGACAGATGACAGTACAGGGTGGGAAGGTCCGTATGCGCCGACACCTCGAAGGGACAATCGTCCGAGCGCGAACACATGACTGACTCTCAACAGAATGACCCATCATGTTCCACGTCATTCGAGAACGTAAACTGTGAAGACGGGCGCTGATACAGGCCATCACCACTGCGGACGGCCGTCGCCACACCATACAACGCGATATTGGTGCTGCCTTCTACGACGATGACGCACGACTTTGTTCTGCTCAATGTTCCGACCCGACGACGGTGACAGGAGTCTCACGACTGCTTTATGGCATTTTCGCACAGGATTTACAAACTGAATTATTGAACGACATTACGGAAGACGAAATTATCGACGCCATAGGTAAAGGAGCGGCGAACAAGTCTCCTGGTCTCGACGGGCTCCCTGTGGAGTTTTATCGAACTTTCCAGTATTATTGGCTGCCAAATTGACAGACATTTGTCGGGAGCTTATGTCCCCCGTGGTGTCGCTCCCCGTGGCCTTCAGCGAAGGAATGATTATACCGACTCACAAACCTAAAGGTGGGTCTCGAATACATGATTATCGTTCGCTGACACTCGCCAACTGCGACATGAAGATATTCACCAGACTATTAGCAAACCGCGACCGACCCTGCCTCACGTCATCTCACCAGATCAGGTTTCCCTAGGGAGTATCAATAACATCCACACAACACTGTGTCGATACCGTGACATAATAGCCCTAGCGAGAGCACTTCGCATCCTGGGGTGCTGACAAGCTTTCGATGAAGTGGATCACGCGTACCTAACGTCCGTTCTCCAACAGATGCAGTACCCACAGCAATTCATAGACGTCGTGATGCGCCTCCTCCGAGGGACGACTTCCAAGGTGTTCGTTAACGAGCGTCTCGCGCAGTCCCTCCCGATTTTCAGATCAGTGCATCAAGGCTGCCCCCTGTAAACACTGCCTCATTGTATTTCTTTACCTTTATTTATTTCGTCACTTTTACTTCTCTTGCAACAGCGCTATATTTCAACATGGAACATCTCTACTCTAACGCCTGTTGGTTTTAGCATGCTCTTTATTATAAGTAGAGAGCGGAAGAAATTTATTAACACGTCCATACTTCAGTAGCAGTCGGTCTAAGGCAATCCGGTGCCTATTTTCATTATTATTCAGCTCTAGTTCTTACTTGTGCTCATTAAATATGCAGGCGTTCCTTGGCAGCATCATCCCCTTTATTTCACTTACGCATTGCTTCTACGACGGCAAGTAAAAAGCAAAACAGACAAGCCGCAATCTTACCTGACGTCCTTTCTACCACGCACTTTCAGTTGTTGTTGTGTTGTACTCCTTGTTTTTTTTGTGAACATTGTTAATTACTCTTTTGTTTTTGTCACTCATCCCTGTTCATGTTTGCTCTAAGAAAATATTGTTGTAGTTCACGCTCTCAAAATACTTGTTAACATTTCTCTAAGAAGTTCATTCTTCAAGCAAAAAGACTGTAATAAGCCTGAATATGTGTTACCGACGTTGTCTGAATTCTGATTTCTCACACTAAGACTGCTGTAATGGGCTGGCTTCTTTGAAGTCTTTCTCCTCCTCTTCCTCTTCTTCTTCGTTGCTGGACACTGCTTCTTCCTCCTAAAACCTTATGAAGTATTCCTGAGGCTGAACGGTTTCATACTTTATTAAATTCTGTGATATTACCACATTTCGTTTCCTCTTCTCTCGAAATTTCGTATAATATTTCTTTTCCCATAATTTATTATTCTCCCTAGACCCATTTCATATGCAATGCTGTAATCTTTTTTCTGTGCCCTCATTGCTATTTTATCTTTGCTTTTCCGCTACATTTGTATTTGCAGCGATATGTGCTGTTGACTCTATCCTTGTTCTACACATTTTCGTTTTTTCATATGACATCGTCAGAATGCAATGCACCATCAACTATCTTCTACTTATTTCTTTATCAACAACTGTTTCTTCTGACGTCTTGCAATCTTACGAGCCGTATAACAGTCACCGGTAGGGTCGTTAAGCACAGGTGATCCGGTGGTGGTGTGTTAAAACACGTGCTGGGTCGTAAAGCGGCGGTGCTGGCGCGTCTGCAGAAGATGACTCGGCGACGCCGGCTTGGAGGCGGCAGGGTCAAGGCTGTGACCTCGGCAGCGTGCTGCGTCCACAGCACATGTGTCAATTTATTATCCCGCGCGCAACAGGTTATAGCTGAGAGACCACCGAAGCGCATAGGCAACGCTGAAACGACCGACCGAGACGCGGGCACTTACTGTTTCCTAAAGAGCGCCTTCATTTGGTACCACTGGCCACCTCGCGTCGTAGTAATATACACCACTGGCCATTATAATTGCTACACCAAGAAGAAAAGCAGATTATAAACGGGTATTCATTGGATAAATATATTATACTAGAACTGACATGTGATTACATTTCCAAGCAGTTTGGGTGTATAGATCCTGAGAAATCAGTACCTAGAACAACCACCTCTGGCCGTAATGACGGCCTTGATACTCCTGGGCATTGAGTCAAACAGAGCTTGGATGGTGTGTACAGGTACAGCTGCCCATGCAGCTTCAACACGATACCACAGTTCATCAAGAGTAGTGACTGGCGTATTGGGACGAGCCAGTTGGTCGGCCGCCATTGACCAGTCGTTTTCAGTTGGTGAGACATCTGGAGAATGTGCTGGCCAGAGCGGCAGTCGAACATTTTGTGTATCCAGAAAGGCCAGTACAGGACCTGCAACATGCGGTCGTGCATTATCCAGCTCGAATGTAGGGTTTCGCAGGGATCGAATCAAGGGCAGAGCCACGGGTCGTAACACATCTGAAATGTAACGTCGTAACACATCTGAAATGTAACGTCCACTGTTCAAAGTGCCGTCAATGCGAACAAGAGGTGACCGAGATGTGTAACCAATGGCACCCTATACCATCACGCCGGGTGATACGCCAGTACGGCGATGACGAATACGCGCTTCCCGTGTGCGTTCACCGCGAGGTCGCCGAACACGGATGCGACCATCATGATGCTGTAAACAGAACCTGGATTCATCCGAAAAAATGACGTTTTGCCATTCGTGCACGCACGTTCGTCGTTGAGTACACCATCGCAGGCGCTCCTGTCTGTGATGCGGCGTCAAGGGTAACCGCAGCCATGGTCTCCGAGCTGATAGTCCATGCTGCTGCAAACGTCGTCGAACTGTTCGTGCAGATGGTTGTTGACTTGCAAACGTCCCCATCTGTTGACTCAGGGATCGAGACGTGGCTGCACGATCCGTTACAGCCATGCGGATAAGATGCCTCTCATCTCGACTGCTAGTGATACGAGGCCGTTGGGATCCAGCACGGTGTTCCGTATTACCCTCCTGAACCCACTGATTCCATATTCTGCTAACAGTCATTGGATCTCGACCAACGCGAGCAGCAATGTCGCGATACCATAAACCGCAATCGCGATAGGCTACAATCCGACCTTTATCAAAGTCGGAAACGTGATGGTATGCATTTCTCCTCCTTGCACGAGGCATCACAACAACGTTTCACCAGGCAACGCCGGTCAACTGCTGTTTGTGTATGAGAAATCGGTAGGAAACTTTGCTCATGTCAGCACGTTGTAGATGTCGCCACTGGCTGCAACCTTGTGTGAATGTTCTGAAAAGGTAATAATTTGCATATCACTGCATCTTCTTCCTGTCGGTTAAATTCCGCGTCTGTAGCACGTCATCTTCGTCGTGTAGCAATTTTAATGGCCAGTAGCGTAGGTGAACATACCAAAATCACGATGCAGAAACTAAGCTCCATGATCGATAACGTTCGGGACCTCTTGTGACAGCCATTACTCCCGACATGGCGAATCGTGCGGATGCCAAGGTTCGTGGTGATCGGCGCATTTCAACTTAACAATTGGTTCAACGGCTATCAATGAACACTCGAAGTGCGTGTGCAGTAGCTGATATTCTTTTATATTCAAATATGTCCTCGAGATGACTTCAACGTGTGCTCACAACAGACCATAAGATTCAAAGGAAAGCTATTTCATCCCGATTGTTGAAACAGTTTGAGAACAGTGAAGAAATTTTTTTGTCACAGATCGTTACTGGTGACGAAATCTGGATGCTCAGTTTGAGCCAGAAAGAAGAAAGCTGTCAATTGAGTGGCAGCACCCGCGATCATAAAAAAGAAGAAATTCATAGCAGCTCCCTCTGCTGGGAAAGTCCCGATGAGACTCTTGTGGTCTCATTCTCATGGATGTGTTGCTAAAGAGTCAACCATTAATGTAGAGGCATATTTGAAGAATATGGACAAATTCAAGACCCGTTTCCGACATGTTCAGAGTGACAAGGAACCAAAGGAAATGTTACTCCAACACGAGAACGCACGGCCGCACCAAATCTCTGAACCCGGGAACACATCACCAAATTATTGGGTTGAACATCATCGCCTCATTGACTCTGTAGCCTAGATTTGTTGTCCTCGGACTTCCATTAATTTTGCCACTTAAGGTTTTTATGTGTGGGACACATTTTGAAGATCATGAGACCCCGATCGTTCGCAAACTGGAACAAAAGTAAAAATCCAAAATGTTTTATTTGCAACAGTTTGCTACACCTTCCAGCTGCTTCTCCACATAGTTGTCAGCCTGACTTTGGCGTCTGTCGTAGTATTGTACCAACTTTCTAAATCCTCGTCATAGAAGGCAGCCACCTGTGCTTTCTACCCCTTCTCTATGCTGGTCTGCAGTTCGTCGTCTGTGCCAAAATGTTGTCTTCATAGCCAGAGGTTCATGTGAGCAGATTTGAACATCAGAGGGAGCCAAGTTCGGGCTGTGTGGTGGGTGATCAAACATACCTTATCGAAAACGCTGCAGGGATATCCTTATTGCCCCTGCACTGTGAGGCCAAGAATAGTCATGAAAAATGAAATGCATGACAGGTACGTTATGTGGGGTTGTATGAAGTCAGGCGAAACCTCACAGTGGACAGCCATATCTGGCGGGAGATACTATGTTCTATGGATTTTTATGTGGTCACTGTATGCTCAGAACTGGAAATTGTTGCGTTACGCGATCGACAGGCATAATAGACACACTGCCCAACACTTCTGTGCAAAGCTTCATCTGATTTTCAGTGTCGTTTCCATTTCACGATCTGTTTTACTTTACTTTCCGAATAGCCCTAGTAATTCATGAAGGAGATGGACTTTCAAAAACAAGGAATCGATACTCTACTACTGCGCTGGCATAAGGCCATAGAAGGTGATGAGGCTGTGCAGAAAAACAGTGCATGCAAAAGAAATATTGACTGATACTGTCAGCTTAACAATAAATATGTTCTGAGAAAAAAATTGTGGGGTGGTATTTATTGAATGACCCTCATAAATATGATCACTGAATATTATTGTCACTACCTTCTTCTCGCTGAAGTCAGTTTTAGAAAACACAAGTAGAATTGTGCTGATTGGTCTCCATGAGTATCTGGAGCTACGCTGTCTGCAGTACAGTCACAGCTACTACAGGGAATTTGCTAGATGTTTTACACAACGAACTACAGTCGAAATGGCTCCACAGATTACTAACTGGATCCGAGGACTTTGGGAGCCAGGAAGTACACGGGACTGATAGGACTATTGAGAGTGTAGGCTGTATGCTGTGTGATGTCTTATTGCAGCGTAATATACGCGACGTATCTTTGACTAAAAGGGTTTACAATGGTTCTCTACCTTTTACTATTTTTTTAATTTTATATTTAGTTTCACGGATTACTATGTAAAGACAGACATCAGACAATACTTATTTCTGTAACTTCCTACGAGCTGGTCAAGAGATAATTATCTGCATTAGGCACTGGACACAACGAGTTGGAAAATCATATCAGTCCTAAATCTCGCTGAGGCTCTTCTGACAAAGTGCACTAAATTTCAAATAACGTTATCATATTGTAGGTTGACCTTACATAGCTTAAAAAACAAGTTTCCAGACATGTTCGAATCTCGGCTAGCCCAAGTGTACTTTTTCGCATTATTCCACGCTCGTTTGTGCAAACGTTGGACTGGTCACCAATCTTCGACGCAGAAAATACGCTACTCAGCCAGTTCAGATCGGGTAACACACAGCACAAGGTTTACACGATTCACAGAAAGGTTGCGCACAAAAATTCCCTGTCTTGGGTTAACGTATGACTGCGCAAACAGGAATGGCTTTCGGTCACAAAATTAAATAAAACAAATCTGCAAAACCATGAAAATAGAGCAATGATTCAGAAACTGGGAGTAATTACACAATGAAGGGTAAAATGAAATTTTCTGAGGGGTAAAAACTAAACGATTCGATTCTGTTTCAGTCACGAAACGAAGTTATTTTCAAAATATCATTACTATTATCACAATTTTAAAAGACTCTAATACTAAGTGTCTAAGTTATCAGTAATTACCTTTTCTCAATTATTAGGATTAATGCGGTGGAGGTTAGAGGTTCCTCACATAGTCCAACCACTACACACATAAGTTGTGCTTTGTCCCGTACTTCGCTGATGATAAACGTCTTTTCCAAGTTGAAGAAACTACCTGCAGTAGTCGAGAAATTGCTTCATTACTCATTTGAAAACAGATAAATTAATTAATTGATAGCGCAACTCAGTAGTAACTACATAAAGGCTACTATAGTGCTGTACACATTATTATTATTACTACTACTACTATTAGTGCTGTGCCCAGACTCCAAGCACTAGCAGCCTGAAATCTTTCAATTTATGCCAGTTCAGAAGTAAGGAGTGCAGGAATCAAGTGATTTAGCAACAATAAGTATAGCGCACACATTTTAACTCTATCGATTTTAAATGTGGTTGCAGTGTGTAGGCCGAGCAAGTGCCGCAATGGAGAGGAGTAAAGGAGGATAAGTTTGTTTTGTAACAAGTGTCTACCCTCCCTGTTGATAGTTAGCTTTCTTATCTGAGAAGGGATTGTGGAGAGAACTTGCGATGCATCACTGATTCCTTCGTCATTCATTCTAAAACAAAAACACACACACACACACACACAAACTCAAACTAAATATAATTCATCTTTCATCATTTTGAAGATAAAAATGTTCCAAAAAAGTTTTTCATTCTACAGTTTACTTGGGCGCTAAAGTTGGTGATAATGCGGAGGTGACTTTTTTTGGGGGGGGGAGGCAGTAGCCGCAGGGGGTGAGGGAGGGTAAGGGTACTAGCTAATATCTGATTGGACTCAGGGGTAATGGTCTAAGAAAGGTTGGAAACCACTGAAATAGAGGATCCCATACGACGAAATAATCAGCAGGAGGGCGAGCGAGCGAGCGAGAGAGAGAGAGAGAGAGAGAGAGACAGATACTTCCGTCTGGCACCATAATTCACCCTCTCCCTTCTCTCATCATGTAACACCGATATGACACCAAATAAGTGAACAGGACAAAATATTAATCATACCCTTAAAAGAGCAAACTGTCCGCTCTAGTGATGTGAAAATCCTACAAGACGGTCACACGATACTCCACAGCCGACGGAAGTAATGGCAGTGAAATAATGTATATGTGCCAGTCATCGTATGGGATCAGTGCAGTGACATTGTTGACGTGGAGATGTAACAGAATGGCAGAAGATACTACCATCCTTCAACGAGTCCATGACTACACCATGAAAGGAGTTGTCCGGTTTGTTGCAATATTAATGTGCACTGTCCATCATGTGTACAGCGAGTAGTATGCGACTCGTAGCCATGTAATACAGAGTAAGATAGGGACTGGACACGAGTGTCACGCCTGGTGAAAAATAGCTGACAGAAAATATTGCTTAGGCTGAATGCAGATCCATCTTAACCACTCTGAAGAGAATTGCATGCAGTAGACATACTGACATTGCTCAAGCGGCTCATAAACCAGAATGTCTTCAGTGGGCTAAACAACACAGAAAGTGGACAGTAGCTGATTGGAGGTTTGCGGTTTTGCCTCATGAGTTGCGATTTTACTTTTTTTCAAATGATCAAAGACACATAGTGAATAGACAGTACGATGAGGCGTTTAACGCAGAGTGTGCGGCAGATGTAGTTTAAGTGGGAGGTTGTTCTGTGAAGATTTTGGGGTGTTTTTCGTACCGTGACTTGGACCAGCTAACTCAGGCGACCATGAATATGCACCAGGACGTTTATTTAGAAGCTCCTGGTGACCAAGTATTGCCCTATTTCCTACATCTTCATGATGTGGACACTCCAGTCTTCCAAAATGATAACAGCTGTGTTCACAAGTTGAATCTATACCTTGCTGGCTTGACAAACACTCAAGCACCCTGTCGCAACTGGATTGGCCCGCTAAACCACCCCATCTTAATCTTGACCTATTTGGAACAGCGAGTGAAACCTAGCAGTCGGAATCCATAAATCTTTATTCTGTGGGATGTAATCATCCATCGCTGGCTTCATCTCCATAAGGCACATCTGAAGAAACTTATGGAGTCTCTTGCTCTTCAAAATTAAGCGATTATCAAGGCTAGAGGCATTGTTACAAAGAATTAGCATGATTCATCATAAGGGGGGTTGAAGGACTAATTTTTTGTGCTGTGTGCTTAGCGACAATCCCGTTAGACCTGCAGCTATCTACGCTAAAAAATAAAAAAAAAGGAAAGAAAAGCGCATAACGGGTATAAGTGCAAATATTTCTGTTGATGACTAAGGATGGTGTACTGAGGAACATTGCATCAGTATTTACATCATTTTCAGACTTGTAGTTAATACAAGTTACATGTTTTTAGGTTGGTTGGTACCTCCAAGTACATGCGGCAAGAGCAAGCCATTAATGCTTATTTTACCCTGGCCAGCTGGTTAGGTGTTCACGTGTGAATGCATGAATGTCAAATTGTTAACCCTTAACATCCCACTATTGTCTCACAAACCGCTAGCGTTTATTGTTACTCTGTTGCTAATGCATGGTGGTGGGGCAGGAGATTACAGCGTCGTCCTGTTGTTCTTTCCGAAGCTGCCGTTGTTTCCTTTGTCAGTAGCCAGCTGAGCGTGACGTGGATCTATATCATCACTGCTTCTTTCGTGCTAGCGGTCCCTGAGACCACACTTGGGACTTTGAATTATGGATTCAGTAGCCAGGTTTTCGCCTACTGTTCATGTTTAACGAACCCTGAGTTTGAGGTTACTGCCTTACAGTAGTTTGTGGGCAGTGTAGGAAGCGATCAGACGGTGACAAAGAAATTGAAAGTGAACGTTAAACAGCCTAGGAACAGTGTAAAAACAAAGAAAAATTTATTTTCCACTTGTGAATTCCTTGAATGAAACCAGTGATCAAAATGATGAATACAGAAGTGTAGAGAATGAATCTTTAGATAGAGGTTCTACTAGAAATAAATTAGGTCGAAACAAATATCGCTGGGGTGAAGTGTTTGTCCTTCACAGTTTCTGCAAAGACAATACTCAGGTGAAGCGCTTTAATTTTTGAAGAATCTTGTAAACTCGTTGGTGACACCACAGAGAATAAGCGATCAAGTATCATATACTCTGTGAACTTCATGCATCCTTCATCATGTTTTGGGTGTAGCACAACCAAGAGTAGAAGTCGTTGTAGAACGACTGGAAAAACACAAAACATGCTCCACCTGTGACCCAAATAATAAGAGAAAGACATTTATATTTGTCATTTTTTGCAAGAAGCCAACCTGACGGAAATTTCCAGCGAGTGCAAGGAAAACCTCTGAGAAGGAAACTAACCATATAAAAAGTGCTAGTGTAATTTTAATTTTTTTGAACGTTCCGTGGGAGGTTTGTTTTATTATTACATGTGTAATAAACTATAAAAATGTAGCAAAAAGTAAAATTTGGAGTGCAGGGTATTTGGGTTTTTTACAGCATTAACATTATCATGTAATATTATGTTTATTTTGTGTAGTTGTGTTCAAATGCGCGTTTTCTTAAAAATAAATTTTAAAATTTATTTGAATATAAATGTTTTTTGTGTGGTATTAATGTTATCTTTTACTCAAAATCTGAACGGTTATATTGAAATTAATGAACGCAATTTTCATGGCCAGTTACATATAGCATTCACTCAGACCGCACCTGGGATTGTGTGTGACCAAGAAACGATCTGGGAAGCTGCCTTTAAAACGTCTCAGGTGTGGTCTCAGAGACCGCTAGCGTTTATTGTTACTGTGTTGATAATGGTTAGGGACGGGGTAGGAAATTACAGCAATGTCTAGTTGACGTATCCCGAAGCGGCATATTTCCTTTGCCAGTAGCGACTTGAACGTGACATTGATCGATACAGTTACTGCTTCTTTCGTGCTAGCAGTCTCTGAGACCGCACATGGGACATTGCGTCACGGATTCAGTAGCCACGTATTCGTCTGTTGTTCGTGCTACAGACCCTGTTTTCGGAGTTACTGTTTTCAAATGATTTGAGGACAGTTTAGGAAGCAATGTTGGACCAGATAGCAACAGCGAAAGAAGCTGAACATAATTCAGAATCGGAGAACTGTACAAGCGAAGACGAATTTGTTTTGCGCCTGCAATTTCGTTGAATGAAACAAGTAAATTTTGGAAATTTGTGGTAAGGACTATGGGACCAAACTGCTGAGGTCATCGGTCCCTAGTCTTACGCACTACTCAATCTAACTTAAACTAACTTGCGCTAAGGACAACACACACACCCATGCCCAAGGGAAGACTCGAACCTCCAACCGGTGAGGGGGAGCCTCGCGAACCGTGGCAAGGTGTCTTGGACCGTATGCTTACCCCACGCTGCAATGAAACGTGATCAGAGTGATGAGGATAGAAAAATAGAAACTGAATTTTTAACTAAACATTCTGCTAGAAATATTCTGGTCGAGTCGAAACAAATATTGATGATCGTCAAAGCCTCTTCTCAGGCGATCTTGTGTTCGGCAGCACATCATCATTCATTTGGCGACAGTGTGACCAGCTGCTCAAGCAGGTAATAATCCAGATCCTGATACTATTTGGAATTTGCTTATGACTGACGATATTTTGCGTATCATTTTGAAATGGACTAATGTAAACAAAGAAAAGCCTGAAAAGGATAATAATATTCGGAATAAAGGTGATTCTTCCGTTTACAATTTTATTCAGCTATTTTCATACTCAGCAGAGAAGATTACAAATCATTTTACGCCATATATGGTACTGGACATGATACATTTAGATGCAAAAACTGATTTGGTATACTCCCATCATGCTTGAAACTTGATGACCCTGCAACCCATACTGAACACAAGAAAAACGATCCTTTGGCTCCAGTGTTAGAAATTTTTACAAAATTTATTGACAACTGTCAAATGTTGTACAATATTGGAGAATGCGCATGTATCGATGAAATGATGGTATCAGTTTTTGGGAAATGCAGATTCAAAATGTACATTCCGAACAAACAACGCAAGTATCTTTTGAAAGTCACGTGCCTTACTGATGCTCGCACTGATAGTATTTTTAATGCATATATTTACACAGGAAGGGATGCAGTTGGACGAAATCTAACCGCAGTAGAAATAAAATTTCCATAAATCAACTCAGGTTGAGGTTAGACTAGGTAAACCAGCTGAACAGACTAACCGCAAAATTGGTTTAGTTCAGTCGAGTTAGAAAATCAAGAGGACTAGCGTTCTTGGGAAAACTGAAAAAAAAAACAGAGAGAGAGAGAAATTCTTACATGTGAGAAGCATTCACACATAATCTAACTTTAGTTTCATTTGTGCCAGAAAGCGATTGAGTAGGGTAGTGATTCAAATATCGTCTATGCACCATGATGAATGTAAAGATGGTTACATAGGTAAACCAGAAATAATTTCATTCTGTAATCGCGCTAAATGTCGTGTTGGTGCCCTAGATGAGAAGTATGCCAAGTATTCAATTGCGCGATGGACCCAACGATGGCCAATGGCATTGTTTCTCCGCATGTTGAACATAAGTGGGGTGAATGCCTTTATTCTTCACAATTCCTACAAAGACACTACTCAGATCAACCGCTTTAATTTTTTGAAGAAGCTCGCTTACACGTCGCTGCTTCACAAATGGAAAAGTGAGTCAACAACTCTCACATACCTTATGACCTTCGCGTATCCATTCGCCTTGTTTTCGGTGTAGCAGAAGCAAGAGCAGAAGTCTTCGCAGTACGACTGGAAAAATGCAAAACATGTTCCGCCTGTGACTCGAAAAAGTAGAGGGAGATACGTTATGTTTGCCATTGTTGCAAGAAGCCAATCTGTCTTGAATGCTCTACGAGAATTTGCAGTGTGTGCAAAGAAAACTTCTGAAACTTCTGAGAAGGAAACTAAAAACTAAAAAAGTACTAGTGTAGTTTTTATTTTTTAAATGTTGTATAGGAGTTTCTTATGTTCTTATTGAAGCATGTATAATAAACAATAAAACTGTAGTAAAAGGTAAAATTTGGAGTGCAGGATATTTGAGATTTTATAGCTTTAACATTCTCATGTAATGTCATGTTCATTTTGTGTAGTTTTCTACTTACATGCGTTTTTTGCATGAAAATAAACTTTAAAATTTATTTGGACAGTTTTGTGTGCAATTAATATAAAGTACTCCGTCTTCAGGCCACAAGTGGCCCATCGGGACCATCCGACCGCCGTGTCATCCTCAGTTGAGGATGCGGATAGGAGGGTCGTGTGGTCAGCACATTGCTCTCCCGGCCGTTATGATGGTTTTCTTTGACCGGAGCCGATACTATTCGGTCGAGTAGCTCCTCAATTGGCATCACGAGGCTGAGTGCACCCCGAAAAATAACAGCACATGGTGCCTGGATGGTCACCAATCCAAGTCTCGGCAACGCCCGACAGCACTCAACTTCGGTGATCTCACGGGAACCGGTGTATCCACTGCGGCAAGGCCGTTGCCTCAATTAAAATAAGATTTTACATAAAAAGCTGAATTGTCTCACTGACATTGCTGAATGCATTTTTTATAGAATTTTCAACGCAACGGTCTCTCAGACCCTACCTGGGATGTGACAAAAAATTTACCTGGGAAGCTAAAGGTTAGTCTATACCTACAGGTGTAGTTCGCATAGTGGTGCAATTATGAACACACAAACTACACTAAGTTGTAACATTTTATAGTCAACCAACCCACTGATATGTGTCGATTTTAAGGTACCACATATAAAAATACCTACATAACTGTAACACACCAGGAGGAAAGGATCCACTGTGTGCGGAAGAAGTAAACTCTTCTTGATTAAGAGGCTGAACCTGCCCCTTAGGGTCGCCCAACCGTTTTTTTTTTTTTTTTTTTTCCACGGCAGTATCATCGGAATCTTTGAGCAGGTCAAGCACACATCACTTTATCGACAGTCCGAAAGCAGCTGCAAAGTGCTATATCGAGGGTTTGATGGTTGATCCTAGATACAGGAACTGTTTGCTGTAAACCAGTGCAATGTCGATCTAGATTTACTCCTGTTGTCTGGATGAGATGCCTATAACAGAGGCATAGTGGAAGGAGTTGTAGAGGTGGAGTTGTGAGAACGAGCTGTCCCCAGAATGTACTTGGTTTCACAAAATCTTGCTTGTCGGAGTAATGTTGCGACGGCGCAGACGTACAGAAATGAAGCTGTCCAAACACATGTGCAGCGGTTCACGTGGTCCAGTTTTCCTTTACATGAACAATAATACAAGCCTGCATCTATGTTTTACATTGCATCGTGAGCCTCACGTCTGAAGATTTCCACAGTATCAAGTAGGCAGTGAGGTCTCTGCAACTGAATCTTGAAGCGCATGATTGCTATCTGGTATGGAAATAAATCTAAGCCCGTCAGCCTTCAGGTCACAAAAGAACTCTCCCTCAGAAATACGTCCAACTGCTGCATATTTAGCTCCCAAACCGCCCCCTATATGGCGCGCCACATCGCAGCCTACCATGTGTCAGTCTATGGTGCATCCCGCAACAACTGTTTTGTTAATTAAATGAAACGCATTTAAAACTGTTTTGTTGTTATGTAGGACATTTCGCAGTTATGTAACTTGTTTTAAAAATGTGTAACTACTCTTTCAGCACTGTTATAGTTACATGTTTTGAGCGCCGTTGAATGCCGCGTGTTTTGTATTGGCCAAACACAAACTTGTCCTGTAAACCGTTCACCGCCTCATTCTATAAAGATGCTCCTATCTACTCGTACGGATCATACATAAAAAAGCAGCCAATTCAGTTCAGAACTGACACTGAGAAAGATAAACTCAGTTGGTGTCTAAAATTTTCTGTAACCACTCATCGTCGAAAAAAATATACGAACGAATGTGTCTGTTATCTTTCTAACCTGATCACAATTTGGATGTTTAATTTCCACCCCCTTCGCTTCCTTCTGTTAGCCTGTTTGAAAAGGTGCAATCTTTCGGTGCTGTTGTTCTTTGTATTCTTGTAAGTCAGGAAACATAATTTCTAGTGTAGTGGTTCTTATTTCTATTGCTGCTGTCTGAACAATGCAATGTGACCTCGGGGTGTCATTTTGCAGGCTCAGTATAATAGTGAATGAGCTGTATTTCCGCCATGATGTGAGTTGCTATTGTCATCGTCAGAAGAGGTCGGACAGCATTTCAGAGCTATTACACGAACTACAGATGCTACACCACGAGCCATTAAAACGTGTGGAGAGAGTCGAGAGCTTAGTTGAGAATTCCTCGTAAAGGTTGTACGTGGGAAGGCCTGACCACAGTCGTGGGAACGCTGTCTCTATGGTTCACTAGCTGCTCTAACTGCTGCAAAGTAGGGATGTTACCGCACTGGCGGATGTGGTAATCTTTACAAGTCATGTATCGCTCACAAAGGGGCGCTATATACGATAAAGGTCAACTTATGACTATGTGGAAAAGTTCCTTGTTATGTTTTTTTTTGTTACCTCGTCGCAGTACATGACCGGGTGTGTCGTATCAGCTAAACGACGAATCTATATAAAAAAAACGATTCTAACTACTTTAAATTAAGCTCCATACAGTGTACTGGTTTTCTTATCGTTAAGCATTACGGTACAGGCTGTAGTACGAGTGAGCTCTGTTACCATTAAGATTATTAACTGCACAACTTCCTACTGAAATTATTGCTGCGTGGTACTGTGCATACATGCAAACATTTCCAGTTCAGCCACAGCATTAGATTTAAAATAAACTTGTATGGCATTGTTAGCTCAAACAGATCCCTTATAACATTATCATATTTCTTTCAGGACACACCCTACGGTAAGTGAACAAGGACATGTGCAGAGTGCAGCACGAAAGGTCATTAAATTCTTCATTCGTGTGGCCATATTGTTCGTAGCTACTTGACAATTATTGGGCGTATTTTAATTCTGTCTTTGTAAATACGAGAAAATGCGTGTTTCCTCGCCAAAAGTGTTTCCTTTTATTCAAATAAAACTGCGTCGGTGGCCTGTAATGAAAGAAATTTATATTTTGAATTGTTTTCTGTATCAAAAATCAGTGAAAGTTTGGAGTCATTGTATTCCTAAAAAGAAACCCTAAAACAAAAATTATATGACATTCATCTTCATGTAGCACAAAAATTAAAGAATCCTGCTATTTTCACATCCGTTATGGAAAAAGTCTATAATTCTGTGTGTTGTTGTGGTCTTCAGTCCTGAGACTGGTTTGATGCAGCTCTCCAAGCTACTCTATCCTGTGCAAGCTTCTTCATCTCCCAGTATCTACTGCAACCTACATCCTTCTGAATCTGCTTAGTGTATTCATCTCTTGGTCTCCCTCTACGATTTTTACCCTCCACACTGCCCTCCAATGCTAAATTTGTGATCCCTTGATGCCTCAAAACATGTCCTACCAACCGATCCCTTCTTCTAGTCAAGTTGTGCCACAAACTTCTCTCCTCCCCAATCCTATTCAATACCTCCTCATTAGTTATGTGATCTACCCACCTTATCTTCAGCATTCTTCTGTAGCACCACATTTCGAAAGCTTCTATTCTCTTCTTGTCCAAACTAGTTATCGTCCATGTTTCACTTCCATACATGGCTACACTCCATACAAATACTTTCAGAAACGACTTCCTGACACTTAAATCTATACTCGATGTTAACAAATTCCTCTTCTTGAGAAACGCTTTCCTTGCCATTGCCAGTCTACATTTTATATCCTCTCTACTTCGACCATCATCGGTTATTTTACTCCCTAAATAGCAAAACTCCTTTACTACTTTAAGTGTCTCATTTCCTAATCTAATTCCCTCAACATCACCCGACTTAATTTGACTACATTCCATTATCCTCGTTTTGCTTTTGTTGATGTTCATCTTATATCCTCCTTTCAAGACACTGTCCATTCCGTTCAACTGCTCTTCCAAGTCCTTTGCTGTCTCTGACAGAATTACAATGTCATCGGCGAACCTCAAAGTTTTTACTACTTCTCCATGAATTTTAATACCTACTCCGAATTTTTCTTTTGTTTCCTTTACTGCTTGCTCAATATACAGATTGAATAACATCGGGGAGAGGCTACAACCCTGTCTTACTCCTTTCCCAACCACTGCTTCCCTTTCATGTCCCTCGACTCTTATAACTGCCATCTGGTTTCTGTACAAACTGTAAATAGCCTTTCGCTCCCTGTATTTCACCCCTGCCACCTTCAGAATTTGAAAGAGAGTATTCCAGTTAACATTGTCAAAAGCTTTCTCTAAGTCTACAAATGCTAGAAACGTAGGTTTGCCTTTTCTTAATCTTTCTTCTAAGATAAGTCAGTATTGCCTCACGTGTTCCAACGTTTCTACGGAATCCAAACTGATCTTCCCCGAGGTCGGCTTCTACCAGTTTTTCCATTCGTCTGTAAAGAATTCGCGTTAGTATTTTGCAGCTGTGACTTATTAAACTGATAGTTCGGTAATTTTCACATCTGTCAACACCTGCTTTCTGTGTAAAGAATAAAAATAAAATTACAAATCTCAAACTGCACGACACAAAATCTTGCAATAAACAAATACACACACACACACACACACACATCATCTATCCAAGAGTTGTCGATCTCGCAAACAAGGCACCATGTGACAACGAACAGCAACACTTAGAAAAAGGTTTAAAGTACAACGTTGACTCACCAGCAAATGAGCGGTAAAGAGGAGATTTCGTTATGGAATCGCAATATATTCTCACCATAGAAAAAGAAGAAATTGACCACAGTAATGTAAATAAAGGGCTAACTGGAGAATTAATAAAAGAAAAAATTAAAATCATAGTAACACAGAATAAAAATAACACAGTAAATTAAAAGGAATTGTGATGAATAAAAACCTAAAAATCTAAAGCAAAAACTACAAGCAAAAGATATCATTACAACAAAATCTGACAAAGGCAATGCTGTTCTGCTCATGGAAACAAAAGATGACCTAGAAAAAACAGAGGCATCCATCGCCAAAAACTGCATTAAAAACTTAAAATCAAATCCGACAAACAGGTTCCATACACAAATTAAAAACATAATCAAATAAAAAAAATTACGCATATATTTTCAGACAGAGAGAAACAGAGATTCGTACATCAAGCACTCAACCAAAAGTCGATAAGAGAAATATTCCTTTAAATTTCAGAGAAGCTCACACAGGAGAAGGAGATTAGTGTTTAACGTCCCGTCGACAACGAGGTCATTAGAGACGGAGCGCAAGCTCGGGTGAGGGAAGGATGGGGAAGGAAATCGGCCGTGCCCTTTCAAAGGAACCATCCCGGCATTTGCCTGAAGTGATTTAGGGAAATCACGGAAAACCTAAATCAGGATGGCCGGAGACGGGATTGAACCGTCGTCCTCCCGAATGCGAGTCCACTGCGCCACCTCGCTCGGTGGAAGCTCCCACATAACAACTATATATATATATATATATATATTATCCTATCATTCTCAAGTTAGAGAGCTGTCATGTATTGTTCTATCATTTTCAAGTTTATAATATTATGAGAGCTGTCTCCTAGTACTAAAAACTTGAAAACGATAGGACAATAAAAACACCACTCAGGGAATAGAACACATAAGAGATAAAAATATACCGTGTACAGCAACATCACTGCTCTGCCTTGATGTAGAAAGCATGTACACTTGCATCTCTGTCAATGAAACTATTAAACTGGCTGAAGAAAACATGAAACCGCACAACCAGGTACCTCATGAAGACACAGATGAAACATTAAATTGTTGCAGTTAACAGTGCAACAACGCTATTTTGAATTCAATCAGATATACTTCATAAAAGAAGGTTTACCCAGGGGTACACCTATTTTAGGATATTGTCCTACACCTTCATGAACTATATAAAAAAAGTAAAAGTTGTAGATGTAATAACAGAGAAAAACTACAATATCATCTGCAGGTATGCATTCATGAGTGACATAATATGCAATGTCGATTAACGTCAAAAGCAGTTGCCTGCAACAATTACACAAAGACATAAATACTATGCACGAGAACATAAAGTTTACAGCATAAGAACAATAAGAAAACACACTCAAGTTTCTAGGTGTAACCATAAGAAAAACAATCACATCCACGCCTTTGAAATTTTAGGAAATTGTCCTACACCTTCATGAACTATATAAAAAAAGTAAAAGTTGTAGATGTAATAACAGAGAAAAACTACAATATCATCTGCAGGTATGCATACACGAGTGACATAATATGCAATATCGATTAACGTCAAAAGTAGTTGCCTGCAACAATTACACAAAGACATAAATACTATGCACGAGAACATAAAGTTTACAGCATAAGAACAATAAGAAAACACACTCAAGTTTCTAGGTGTAACCATAAGGAAAACAATCACATCCATGCCTTTGACATATAAAGATACCGAACAACAGCAGAAACAATAATAAACACAGTCATAAACCACCTACAGAATCACAAACAAGTCTCAATCAGATATAAGCTTGACAGACTCAATAAGTTTCCACTAAACTCCCCCAATTACCAAGAACAGCTATCCACTATAAAACAGATAGCACTAAAAATGAATACAAAGAGATACCAGCAGACAGTCTTGGCCATCCTTTGGTATCCTGGTGACACTGTACCACAAATTCAGTATTTTTTAGGAAGAAACGTAAAATTATGCTTATATATTTTTTTCTTTCTTTGAAATTTATTGAGCCGTTTGGTGATATTATGTACGTAAAAGTAACGAAAAATTGTTATGTAAATTGATGTTATTTGCGTTGTAATATTATCTCAGTCTAATTTTTATACCTTCTCTTTGTACTTATAGAAGCTCGGTCTGGTATGGCGTAATCTACGAATTAATTTTTTTACGAGTGAAAAATGTTTTCAGTTTTTTTAAGTCAGAGCCGTTCAATTGCGAGAACTGTTTAAATTTGGGGAAATGTCATTATATTGTAAAGAAAAGTATAGTTAGGTCAGATTCGGAAGAAAGTAGAAGTAGCCATTGCGAGCAGAGAACGTCATTATTTACGAAGATGAAACGTTTTAGAAAATGATTGCTGCGTTGCTATAACTACTACTTGTTATAGTCTAAGAGAAAGAATTGGTCTATAAATCGACGCAGAAGAGGAAGAAAACAGGAAAGGAAAGAGCAGAGACAAGCAAGAAGAGTATAAAAGATTCGGGAAGAAGATACCGATTCTCTACCTCGTGATGACTGGGTGTTGTGCTATGTCCTTAGGTTAGTTAGGTTTAAGTAGTTCTAAGTTCTAGGGGACTGATGACCATAGATGTTAAGTCCCATAGTGCTCAGAGCCATTTGAACCATTTGAAGATACCGAAGTTTGTATCGAACCTTCTAGAACTGTAACAGTCAGGTAACGAGAACACCATCACATCACTCCTGCAGCAAAACGAATAATTTACATGGTCATTGTGGGACGAAAGAGAGACAGTGGATTTTATGGTTCTAAAGCATTTCGAATGGAAATGGAATGACTGCGTTTTGTGCAGCGAACTGTGAACTGCTTTGTTTCAAAGTGTGTTTTATTAGCGTGAGCGCCAAGCTCACTATCATTAATACTGAGAACAATAATTGACGAACGGCTTGCTAGTTAAATAGTCAAGGAATCGTCCTTTGTTGAATGTTAAACTTTTGTGTTCCTAGTATTAATCCAGTCCGGAACCGTTTTAAATTCAATTGTCTGTGAGTTCTGCTTCGGAACAGCACGTCTGGGCGACAGTAATGCTTTGCATTTAGTTTTGGTGCACATTTTGGAAATAGACGAAACCATCTTCGTCATCTTGAGTAGCAGCTCAGCGACGTTCCTGCAACAGCAGAGCGTCGACTACGGAGACTACGCTGAAGTCATCACAAGCATGAAGGTATAACAGGGGGAGTTGAAGTGACACCACGAGCTTGAAACCGACGAAAGTCGTGTTCGTAGGGCCAAACATTAGCTTCTGGTGGAAGTATTTTGGTAAGAAATGCCAGACTGCATTATTTACCGGTCCACTAGTCTTTCTGATTATAGTCTAACGTGTAAAGGAATCATGTTTCAATCGTAAGTGGACTCATTCAAACGATATTTTATTTTATATACTTTAATTTTAGTTGCACTAGTTACTTTTATTATAATGGTTTTATTTCTGTAACTTTCACTTTTGGGTGAACGCTGTGAGAAGAAAATACTACTAATCGTCCAAACATAAAAAAATATGTTCCGAGCATTGTCGTGACGAGGACATAGAGGAAATATAAGTTTCGACGTATTGTATTAAGGAAAATACTGGGTTATGCAAGCAGCCTTTTCACATCGTATTTTCCCTTCTTTGTTATTCGAATCGCGTAGCAAAAAGAAAGTTATATTAACGGGAACAAATGCATCGTATTGCTGGACCAATTATGTCATTAATACCAGAAAAAGTCTGAAAATGTCTTCCTGACGTGTTTTTCACAAAAGCACTGCAATATTTACTACTTAAAACAACTATTATGCGGAGATGGCAGAAATTAAGGTCAAGAAGCAATTGTAAACAGTAGTCTGCTAATGTTTAGGGGCTACTAACATGGCGGCGCCGGCTTCAAAGCAATGTACAACGTTCAATCTGGAGCCTCATCTCTCTTCCATGATTACGAGGTAGGAAGTAGCTGAGGTGATTTCTGAATTCAGTTATCAACAGTTCACCGCCATTTGTGTTGACTGTTCAAATAAAAACAAGTCTATTTACCTAACGTCATACTAAAGGGTGCTATGCAGTAAGCTTACGCCATTTCAGACGCAGAAGGTTTGATACAAGAGCTGGATCATCTTAAAGTTACTTTCATGTAGAACAGTACAGTCAAGTATAACTGTACAGTCAAACTGATCCGTCGTGCTTTCCATTTTGGACTTTCACGGGAACGATTAGAACATGTGAATCGCTAGCTTTCCTATCTTTTCCTGGGATTACATCTTCGAAAACAGGAAGAATTTAAAAAAGATGCGAGATTGAAAGTGTTTTTGTTCACCAGCCAAGATTAGAGCGCTCGTTGGCTCACTAATGGGTGACTTGGAATTGAGGAAGCCTAATCTGTACAAAAATCATCTGCCATTACCAGCGCCACACACGTTTGTTTCACTCTGAGAAACCTGCAGAGAAATGTGTTTCCAATGGACATAAAACGTTGTCTGTTTCTGTATTGTGTATTTAAACTGGGGACATAGACACGACGGATAGGCTTCGTCCCGCTGTAGCCCTATGGTTCACAACCCCACAACAGTCCACATCAGTCCACCGCCGCCTCACACCGAACCCAGGGTTATTGTGCGGTTCGCCCTCAAGTGGATCCCCCCCCCCCCCCCCCCCCCAGGAACGTCTGATACCAGACGAGTGTAACCCCAAATATTTGTTTCGTAGAGTAATTATGGTGTATGCCTACATGGAGACAGTGTCTGCGTAGCAATCGCCGACATAGTGTACCTGAGGCAGTAAGTGTAACCAGCCGGCATTCGCCGAGGCAGATGGAAAACCGCCTTAAAAACCATCCACAGGCTGGCCGGCACACCGGACCTCGACACTAATCAGCCTGAGCGGATTCGTGCCGAGAACCGGCACGCCTACCTGCTCGGGAAGCAGCGCGTTAGACCGCGTGGCTAGCCGGGCGAGCTATTGAGTTGTCCCTGATACACGCTATTGTGACTGTGTTTTAAAAGAATCCGTTGACATTCGACTATCTGATAATCTTATAAATAGAGACAAGAGTTACCCTTTAAGAAAGATTTGGAACCCTGTTCTGGCGGACATTAAAAAACAACGATCTTCGATTCAGCCATCAGAATAGTTTTTAATAGCGATTTATCAATTTCCCCAGCTTCTGCCACTGGGGTGCTACATGTTTACTTACGCTAGAGACAGTTACGACGATTTAATGCGCACGCACTGTTGACCTGCGGCGTATGAAGGGCTACCGGTCACAGTCTGAATCCAGTTCCGCGGACTTCGTGCAAGAGCTTACTCACCTGAAGATGGCGGCCATGTGGTCCCCAGAAATATTGTGTGAACATGTCTTCAAGACCTGGCTGCAGGCCCAAGATGAATATTACAGCATCACGTGTTTTATGGACCATATTATTGCAATGAGTTGCAGCACAACTGTGTCTGCTCTTTTCATTTCTCCAGAAAGTCAGTTTTTATTTGGAAAGTAGGAGTGACAACCTCAACCACGGCACCGCCCGTACACGAAATCTACTTTGAGACAGCGTCTAGCGATCATGTTTGGTATGCATCTATGCTTTCCCAGTGACGTCACAGCATGTCGCCCTCTGGCCGACCAGGAAGCCGACATCCATTCCCTAACGCTCCGCATAGGGCAACCCCAAGTTCCTATGGTGATTACACGACATCATCAATTACGACTGCAATGGGCACGGGATCACCAAGATGGGATCGTGAATCAGTGGAAATCTGTCGTCTGACAGGATGGGTCAAGTCTCTTGTTACACCAATTCGATGGTAGTGTAAGGACACGCCGTCATCCAAGTGAACGGTGCTCGAAGCATGCATCATGCCGTGGACGTGAAGAAAGTGACAAAGATGAGTTTACACACCACCTAGACGTCTTTCCTTCGTTGACACTGTGTCCTTATTTCTTTCTTCGTTTTCCTCTCATTTTCTGTTGACTATGTTCTGTTCCATACTTTCTTCACTCACACGATCGAAGCTGGAACCTCAGCTTCTTCAAATCATGATACAAGTTAAAGAAGAAGATCACAGGGATTTTCCATTTGTGTTTCAATACACCTAATTACAGAGTAATTACACAGAAAAAATTACGGGTGGAGAAGAAGAACAAGAGACAACAAAAACGAGTGTATTGTATCTGAGATGACCTTCGGATCTCAGTGTTCTCACACCTAATGCACCAGTTCTCGGAGTGATCGGTAGAGTGTGAGTTTCATAAACAAACGAGAAACTTAGACGAATTGAAAAAAGTTTTTAGTTTTAAAACTTGGTTTCCGGTTTCTCTGGAGCTTAGAAATCAACATTGTCTGTCGTGATTAATGGAGCTGACGCTTGAAGCTGCAGATTTTCTAACCACTGGGAAGTTAATCGTCGTGGGGATGCCAGACCCATTTGCCCGCGGGTTGTGCAAACTATGTGGTCCACACGGACTGCGCTGTTTGTTACTTGTTACGCAGAATCGACACCTCTTCCTAATCGGCAGTGATCTGGTGGTTGTTGGCAGACTTGTTCTGTGCAGTTCGTAGTTGATACTACCAAATGACGGTGGGAAGAATCGTCAGTGTTCAACGGTCATCTGACTGAAATGCCTTCCATGCGATTTCCACGTTTCACACGCCAGTGGAGAACCATCAACCGCATCCGAAGAGGACAAGGGAACTACGGATATCTAAAGCACACATGGGGCTGGGCAACATCTACAGATTATGACAGTGTAGCAGCCCTGCAAACAATAAATCACATTGTTGGTGGATGCCTGAAACGAGCCTTCGGAGGATCAATAAATGACATCCACCATGCATCACCTGAAGGGCTCAACTGGATCAACAGGTTGAACTTATAAATCTAAGAACTTGTGTAATGTGTACGTAATTTAGCATAATACTTTGGACATTTTATTCTGTACCTGTATTTTGCTTGTTATTTCTTACACTGTATAGTCTTAAAATTACGTATTTGATCCAAGCTCTGCATCATCATACGATAAAAAAAATATCAAATGCTGTTGTAACATTCTTTAATTTACCTCACTGCTTCACACACACTCTAAAAAAAAGGTGTCCTAACAGAGTGAATATAATCTGTGGCCATTCCACATCATGAAGCAATAGCAATCAATTTATGTGATAGTTATATATTTTCACATTTAAATACTTCATACTGTCAGGAGTGTCGAGAACTGCGTTCATTGTCTTTGGCTACTATTTGCTATCACAGCATCATAAAGGTTGACTGAAAATTTGGGCATGAAGTCTTGCTTAGTGGTACGTTTTGATAATGAACACATACTTTAACTGTACGAAGAGCAGCACCAGTAGTATATCTGTGTGTAACAGATTCGTGTAATCAGAGTTTTTAAGTAATTATCGTTTTCTTTTCGAAGTAATATTTTCAGGAATGGCACACGTAATATAGCAGTAACATATGTAGGTAAAACCCAAGCATTCTAGCCGTCAATCAAATCCAGTCAGATTCATTTCGGATCTTTGTCATACGGTCGGAAATACAATGACGTGTGGCTTTTCTGACAGATGTTCGCTGCTTGTCTGTGCGTTGAATTTTTAAACAATTTTGTTTTCTTTCTTGTACCGGGGACGTGATCAATACATTTTGTCGTTGTTTCCACGTTTCTGTATTTTAGTAAGTAGACTAGAAGAGAAGAGAGGGCTCTTTAATTTCTTTTGTTCCTCAGAAATACGTTGATTACAGATATTCGTGATATAATTTTTTTCTGTTTCCCAACGTAATTCTAACAGCCAATATGGCGAATATACGACGTGGAGTCATTCAGAATTCAAGGAATGATCTTGTGTTACCAGAAATTATGCCCTCCCCACTAGTAGAGGTCACTAAATCACGCCCATGCAGTGACGCTCGAGTCTTAGGCAGCCGGTTTGAATGCCGGTAACGGCAGAAATTTCCACCGCCAGTATCTGGCCGGCAAAAGGAGTAGGGATGGCAGCGAAAAGTCCCTGATCACTAAACTTTGCAAGAATGTCCTGGATTAAATTACCAATCGCTCGGCCGTGTTTAGTGATGTGACTCGATGTCATACTGATGAATTCTTCTCATGTTATCAGCCGAGTGGTGGTGTCGTCTTGTCGCAACGGTTCCATGAGTTTAGCACCTATCATCTTCTGACCAAGATGATGGGTACGAAACTCATCGAAAGGTTGCGACAAGACGACGCCATCACTCGGCTGATAACCCGAGAAGAATTCATCTGTGGAATACGCCAAGAAAGACTGCAATCGCATATACGATGTCATACTGTTGTTGACGAGCCGTCCATCGCATGGGGACGTTAAACTCGGCGGTTCCCTAGGTGCTGTTAGAGAAGAGCAGGCTATGTCATGGCACCAATCACACAGCACAGACATAACACCACATTATACTCACGCCCGTTACAGGTATCTACACTTAATAGATACACTTCAGATATAACTCTCAAACAAGACGTGGAAGAAGAAATCCTTTACGATTAAGTGACTGAACAACACCTCGTCGTATCTCACCCAACAATACTATATGACTTACTAAGATGGTATCTGTTCTTTCGGACATGCGTGCCCCGACCGGGACTCGAACCCGGGATCCCGGTCGGGGCACGCATTTTCATCTATCACCGTTGACGTATGTCAACGCCTGTAAGCAGCTAAGGGTGTTCATTCCATTGTAATACTATATGACATTTCCTTTCTTTAGCGTTGTTGCGTTGATGCTGCAATGCACTAATACCCACCTGAATTAACAGTGGTACGTATTTCTTTGTAGCCATTCAGCTTCCAAATGCCCACCTCCACGCTCCAATAAGGAAATCGCCACTAGGTCCCGGTCACAATTTTTATTGCACATTCTGTTGCAGCAGAGCTACAGGAATCTGTCATCAGGGAAGCATCGGGACAGCGGCTGTACCCTTGATGATGGATGGAAGTGAAAGCTGAACGAGAGATTACAGAGAAATGCTCCTATTTGTTTTATTTTCAACTCTATCGGTGGCAGTGGTAGTGCTCCGTGGCGTGACCATGATGTGTATCGGCCGATTATTGGATATAAAAGTGACCACTCTTTCAGTTACGGCAGTCAGTTTCTGACGATGACGGCGACGGAATTCGTAAGCTTTGAGTTCTCATAAAGACTTCATGCGGTAAGAAAACCGGAATGTTTTATCCATTAGCAAACTGTATTCAAAAAGGTTAAGCTAAGAAGCAAATATAATCTTAGAGAAAATATTCACTTACGCACACGACAGAAGTGGATAACACTATAGTCTACAGGTGTATGGTGTACGGTTTGAAAACGGGGACTCCAGAATGAAATGTAAATCCATCCAAATTACCTACATGAAATGAGCGGCATTTACGTTTATTCTTTGTTACTGTTCCAATATTGACGACTTTGACAAATGAAAAGTAATTTTTAATAAGTGAGACTTGAGTTCTTCAGTGTATATGGGTTGAAATCTAGGTCAAGTGCTTTTGACTACTACCTGCCGCAACTGGTGGCTGTTCTTATTCCGTATATGGAAAGGACAATAATACAGTGAAGAGCCAAAGAAACTGGTGCACCTGCCGAACATCGTGTACGGCCACCGCGAGCACGCAGAAGTGCCGCAACACGACGTGGCATGGATTCAACTAATGTCTGAAGTAAAGCCGGAGGGAACTGAAACCCTGAATCATGCAGGGCTATCCATATCCTTAAGAGTACGAGGGGGGTCGAGTTCTCTCCTGAACGGCGTGTTGTAAGGCATACCAGATATGCTCAATAATGTTCATGTCTGGGGTGTTTGGTGGCCGGCGGAAGTGTTTAAACTCAGAAGAGTGTTCCTGGTCCCATTCTGTAGCAATTCTGGACGGTCGGGTGTCTCAGTGCCTTGCTTGAATTGCCCAAGTCCGTAGGAACACAATGGGCACGAATGGATGCAGGTGATCAGACAGGGTGCTTACGTACGTGTCACCTGTCAGAGTCGTATCTGGACTCCAACTGCACAAGCCCTACATCATTGCAGAGCCTCCACCAGCTTGAACAGTCCCCTGTTGACATGCACGGTCCATGGATTCATGAGGATGTCTCCATACCCGTACACGTCCATCCGCTCGATACAACTTGAAAAGAGACTCGTCCGACCAGGCTACAGGTTTCCACTCACCAACAGTCCAATGTTGGTGTTGACGGACCCGGGCGAGGTGTAAGGCTTTGTGTCGTGCAATCATCAAGGGTACACGAGTGGGTCTTCGGCTCAGAAGGCCCATATCGATGATGTTTCGTTGAATGGTTCGCACGCTGACACTTGTTGGTGGCCCAGCATTGAAATCTGCAGCAATTTGCGGAAGGGTTGCACTTTTGTCACGTTGAACGATTCTTTTCAGTCGTCGTTGATCCCGTTCCTGCAGGATCTTTTTCCGATCGCAGCGATGTCGGAGATTTGGTGTTTTACAGGGTGCCTGATATTCACGGTACGCTCGTGAAATGGTCGTTCGGAAAAATCCCCACTTCATCGCTACCTCTGAGATGCTGTGACCCATCGCTCGTGCGCCAATTACAACACCACACTCAAACTCACTGAAATCTTGATAACCACCATTGTAGCAGCAGTAACGGACCCAACAACTGCGCCAGACCTTGTGTTATACAGGCGTTGCCAACGCGGCATCTTATTCTGTCTGTTTATATATATCTGATTTGAAAACGCATACCTGTACCAGTTTCTTTGGCGCTTCAGTGTACATTCTTCTTGGCACTGTACGTCTTTCACTTAGAAAAGTTTAATAAAATTTCATGTTTCCTTTTTCGAACAGGATATATGTTGCACTTATTCTGAAGTCAAAAAACGGAATATTAATAAAGAAAGATAATGAATGAAGTTACAACCTTGGCATACTACAAAAGGCACCGTATTGATTTAATATCTTCAGAGGCGGCCTTTAGGTGGATAGCTCAAAACAACTCGTGTACCTTTAATTTCCGATTCGTATACTTAGCAGTGCTTTATTTACAGGGTTATGGAGCTGTACTGACGTTTATGGTGAAAAAAATCAAATAACGATGTAGTCTTTGCAATACTACAAAATTTTGATAGGCTATGTACATAGTGGTCAGAAACAATCTGAAAAGCTTTTCAGGGTGTTGCAGGGTTTGTTTGTGCTGAGAAAGATTTGTCAAGAAATAAAATAGATACGTTGCGCCGTTCCCGAGTTAATTAGCATTGAAGTTAGCCAATAAGGCCGCTGCACATAGGAAATCAAGTGGCCCGGCAGATACAATTCGTGTCAGTTGTTCTCATATCGTAGACGTTAGTGCGCGAGACGTATTTGGCTCAGGTTCGATCCTTACTACCGTCCCACGTTCAATTTTTGTATCGCTATCTTGTTCGCTTTTAGGAAATCAAACAAAGGACACGTTTGGCGACACTTTTCAGGCGGGCCTCATGGATTTGCCCTCACGACAGCCTTGTTGCTAATTTCAGTGCTAAATAATACGGAAACGACGTCGCCTATCGAATTTTTTTCTTAACAATTGTTTCTCTGCGCAGCCTACCCAGCAACAACCTTACAGGATTTTCAGACTGACTACCGTGTATAAGTTTTACATATCAAATTCACTCTAGTTCCAATTTAAGAAGGATATGGCTCACCGCCGAATTCTGTCTAAGTTGCTTAAGATTTATTTTTGACGAGCAGAGGAATACAGTTATCGTTTCTCAGGTCAACAAAAATGCAATTGGCCTCCATCAGAAAACAGTCTTGAGGTCGTACCTTTTGCACAACTTTACTTGCAGTCGGGTGCTGCTGACTAACACAGGCCGGAGGCCAAGCGTGCCGCGTTATTCCTCCCCTCGTAACTACAGCAGTGGAACAAAAGGCATAACGGATGTGGTGGGCACTAATTATCGTCGTTTCGTGTTGGGCAATTAGCGCATTAACGCCCTACGTCAGCGAGAGGTGGGAAGCAGTCGGGTACTGTTGGGGCTTATTTGTTTCTGTTTTCAAGGCTTTTCCTCCACTGTCTCACGAATAAGACACATCAAAGAAAGAAGAGACATAACTGCGATGTTATTAGCATCTTCAGTCATCAGCAATCGACTGTCTGTAAGTTTCTTAGTGCCCCTCTGAGCGTCTGGCACTCCTATTCTGAAGCACGTTTATTGCTGCCGTCTGTATTTTCTTCTCCCGAACGCAGAAAGTGAGTACGCTTAGTCATGCGACACACAACGGTCCTGGTGCTGAGTGCCTACTGCCTAGCCTTGGCCCCGCAAACGATACAGAAGCGGAGGACCCTGGCGCCATCTTTGCAACAGGCTCCTGAACTGAGTCCAGGTCAGCGTCCGCAGATGGCGTCTGCTGCAGCTCGTCTTTGCTATTCCGCTGCCGCTGCTTCGCGCTTATCAGTGCCGTTGACTGCTTTTATAAATTTTTCGATCTGTTTTTAGCACCGACATAGTACGTAGGAGTCAGTAATAAATAAATCATCAATGTACCAAATTATTCACAACTGAGGGGTAATTTAGGAGGACGGTGTTAGGTATCCTCGTCCGGTCATATAGGTTTAAGTTTTCCGTGGTTTGCCAAAGTCACTTATAGGAAATGCTGGTATGGTTTGTTTGACAAGCGTACGACAGGCGTGTTTTTCCAGCTTTCCCCGAACCGAGCTTATGCTTCTTCTCTAAGGATCCCGTCGTGGGTAGGGAATTAAATGCTAATCTTTCTTCTCCCTATTCATACACGCATAGTCAAGAGGCACCTGCAGTTAACTTCTACATCATTACTAATTGTTCTGCAAAATATGCTTAATAGTAAACACAGATTTATTGCACTTTGCCACTCTCACAAATGTTTTAAATTTAAAAAAAAAACTATTTTTTGTTGTGGCCTTCAGTCCGCAGACTGGTTTTGATGTATCTCTCCACACTACTCTATCCTGCGCAAGCCTCTTCATCTCCGAATAACTACTACAACATACATTCTTTTGAATCTGCTTGCTGTATTCATCTCTTGGTCTCCTTCCGCAATTCCAACCTGCCGCCACCCCCCCCCCCCCCCACATACTCACACACACACACACACACACACACACACACACACATTCACACTTCCCACCGATACCAACTTCCATACATGGCTATACTCCACATAAATACCTTCGGAAAATGTTCTTTAACAATTAAATCAATATCTGATGTTAACAAATTTCGTTAACGAATTTCTTTTCTTCAGAAACACGTTTCCTCCTAATGCCAGCATTCCCTCTACTAAGCCATCACAAGTTATTTAACTCCCCAAACAGCAAAACTGATCTACTACTCTCAGTGTCTCTTTTCGTAAACTAATACCCTCAAGCGATCGCCTAATTTAGTTCGACTACATTCCGATATCCTTGTTTTCCTTTTGTTAATGTTCATCTTATGTCTACTTACAAGACACTGTAAATCACATTCAATTTCACTTCTAAGTCTTTTGCTGTCTCTGACAGAATTATAATATCATCGGCGAAAAGCAAAGCTTTTATTTATTCTCCCTGAAATTTAGTACAATTTCCAAATTTCTCTTTCCTTTCCTTCACAGCATGTTCACAGCACAGATCGAATAAAATTGAGGATAGGTCACAACCTTGTCCCAATACCTTCTCAGCCACTGCTTCCTTTTCACGTTCTTCTACTCTAACTGTCGTCTGGTTTCAGCTCAATTTGTAAGTAACCTTTAACTTGCTGTATTTTATCCCTGCTGCCGTCAGAAATTTAAAGAGTGTATTCCAGGCAACATTTTCAGAAGCTTTCTCGAAATCTACATATGCTATAAACGTAGGTTTCCCATTCCTTAATGTATCTTCTAAGATAAATCGTAGTATCAAATGGTTCAAAAGGCTCTGAGCACTATGGGACTTAACATCTGTGGTCATCAGTCCCCTAGAACCTAGAACTACTTAAACCTAACTAACCTAAGGACATCACACACATCCATGCCCGAGGCAGGATTCGAGCCTGCGACCGTAGCAGTCGCGCGGTTCCGGACTGAGCGCCTAGAACCGCTAGACCACCGCGGCCGGCCTCGTAGTATCAGTATTTCCTTTCGTGGCCCAACATTTTTACGGAACCCAAACTAATCTTCCCCGAGGTCGGCTCCTACAAGATTTTCCATTCTTCTGGAAATAATTCGTGTCAGGTTTTTTCAACTGCGACTTCTTAAACTGATACTTTGGTAACATTCAAATCTGCCAGAATCTGTTTTCCTTGGAGTTATTACGTTCTTCTTGATGAAAGATGAGGGCATTTCCATTGCCTCATAGGGATATACTCGTATCTTGCGTTTGATTATGGCTGGCTCTCTGAAGGATATTAGCAGTTATGAGAGATTGTCGTCTACTTCAGTGGCCTTCCTTCTTTCAGTACTCTATGAAATTCTCCTCGCAGTATCATGTCTCCCATCTCATCTCCATCTACTCCCTTTTCCTCTTCTCTAATGTTGCTTTCTAGTTCATTTCCCTTTTATAGTTCCTTTACATTTTTTCCTGGATCTGATATCTATCTGTCCTCAAGTTCTACATACTTCTACGGACTTACATTTGTCGTCTAGACATTCCCACTTAGCCATTTGGACTTCCTGTCAATCTCATTTTTTAGACGTTTATATTCCTTTTCCCCTGCTACATTTGCTGAAATTTTATATTTCTTCTTTCATCAATTAAATTCACATCTCCGGTGATAACTAAGGACTTTTACTAGGCTTGTCTTTTTACCTATTTGATCTTCTGCTGCCTTCCTTATTTCCTCTATGAAAGCTACCCATTCATCGTGTCCTGTATTTCTGTTCCCTGTTTCAGTTGCCCACCGTTCCTTTTCAAACTCTCAACAATTTTTGGTTCTTTCGACTTATCCAGGTCCCATCTCTTTAATTTTCTACCTCTTTGCAAATTCTATAGTTTTACATTACAGTTCAGTACCACTAAATTGTGGCCGGAGTCCACGTCTGCCCATATAAATGACTTACAATTTAAAGTCTGATTCCGAAACCACTGCCTTACCATTATGTAATCAGTATGAAGCCTTCTGGTGTCCGCATGTCTCATCCATGTATGCAGCCTTCTTTCATGAAGTATTAGCGATGATTAAATTATGCTCTGTGCAAATTTCAACCAGGCAGCTTCCATTCTCCTACTGTTTTCCCTACCGTTCTTTCTACTAACAATTCTGGTTTCCAGTCACAATTAAATTTTCTTTTCCTTTACCTACCTAAATAATTTATTTCATCATACATTCTTTTTCAGTCTCTTCAGCATCTGCGGAGTTAGTTGGCATATAATCTTGTGCTACTGTGGTGAGTGTTGGCTTTGTGTCTATTTTGGCTAGGATAATGCATTCAGTATGCTGTTCGAAGTAGCTTATACGCATTCCTATTTTCTTATTCAATATCAGAGCTACTCGTGCATTATTTGTCTTTGACTGTGTATATACTCACCTGACCGGAAGTCATGTTCATCCTGCCATCGAACTTCACTAATCTCCACTATACTAACTATAACCTATCCATTTCCTTTTTCAAATTTTCGAACCTACCTAGCTAACATTTCATGATAGATTCCGTAGAATGCCAGTTTAGTTTTTTTGGCGATGACATTATATATAAACTTGTTAAGTTCACAAATGGCGGAGTTGGAGGTACTGAAAAGCAGAGAATGACTGAAATAATCAATTAACAAGAAAACTAATCCGAGAACGAGTAAGAATTATATTATTTACTATATTATTCAATATTATCTATACTACTACAGAAAGCCAAGTTGTAGTTTAACGTTGTTACCAAAAATGTCGAAAAATGCTGGACCGATTTACTTCAGAATTTTTCCTGATAACCTAGTAAACGTTCTGGTGGCCTCGGGCTCCGAAAGGGTTTCAGAAAAAATCTCAGAAGTTCTTGACCGGTATGTAAACATATGTATATAGTATATAAAGAGGAAAGGATTTCAGTAAAAATTTTGGAAGTTCTTCACCGATGTACTTCAAATATTTATGATGTAACAAATGCTCGGACATTCGTAGGCTATACACTTTTTTACATAACACTGTATAGGTTTTCTGTTAAGGCAGACAGCGACAAAAAAAGTTGTGCTATGAAAGTGTGTGGTTTAGTTTTGTTTCTCACAAGCTATTTTAACGACGATATCAGCGTATTTAAACCATTAGACTAATTGTTTCCCCTGTAATATATTGCCCGCATCTCGTGGTCGTGCGGTAGCGTTCTCGCTTCCCACGCCCGAGTTCCCGGGTTCGATTCCCGGCGGGGTCAGAGATTTTCTCTGCGTCGTGATGGCTGGGTGTTGTGTGCTGTCCTTAGGTTAGTTAGGTTTAAGTAGTTCTAAGTTCTAGGGGACTGATGACCATAGATGTTAAGTCCCATAGTGCTCAGAGTCATTTGAACCATTTTTTTGTAATATATTCTTCCTCCTTAAACATAATTTTAAACAAAATTTGTATACACAACAATGTGCTGTTACGTTTTATTCCTCTGAGTCGGTTTTACCAGAAAACAGGAAAGTTATCGGCTTGTGATTAGAATACTGCTACGGCATCTCAATCGTCCGAAACGTCATAATACTACCCATTAGCAGATCAATACACTGCAGTATACTGTAATTGAATCTAGTTTCGTGGCAGATCCAGCACTTGGAGAAGTTTCTCTCATACCTTGTTACCAATAGTACCAACCGATTTATCGATTCATCTTAAGACACTGACTTTTGACATGATTCTCAGTATGAACAACCGTTAGCCCAGACGCCACAATGAACACCACTTGTGCTACTGAACAACCATGTGGTTCACTGTGAAGGCGCAGAAACAAAGAAAAGATAATACAACATAGCAAATGATTTTTTAATTTTAAAATATTTAATCATTTATTTGGTTAAAAACCTAGTCGAGAAAAGGATTGCAAGGTGGCTTACCACCCACATTGCCTTTGCGGTTCTCCAAAAAGGTTATGACACAGTTCTACGAAACAAATTGTGATCAAGCCTGATTGACAATGGTGAGTCATTAAGCTACATGAAAAGTGTCAGATTATTATACAAACGGCACTGATAAAAAGTGAGAAATCAGTAACGTGAAGAGTTTGAGGTGACAAAGGGCCTACGCCACGGAAGCACACTCGCCCCTATTTGAAGGAGGCATTGAAACATTGGAAATGGAAATGGTGGGGAAAGGATATGCCCACAGATGAGATCTTGCTCACGTTACTTTTTGCTAAAGACCAAGTGATAGTAGCTAGGGATGAGAAAGATGTTAAGTATGTACTTCACAAATTAAAAGAAAAATACCATAATTGGAATGTCTACAAACGTATCTGAAACGGAATATCTGAAGGGAGAAAATACTGTTGATGCATACAAGTGCGTACCGGTATTGTTAAAGGGCGTCGTAACTTTAGATGCTCGTCAGAAGATAGAAGAATAGAAGGATGGATGATATAAACAACAAAATTGTCCAGGGCAAGCTAGCCATAAAACAACTAGATGATGTGCAGAAAATACCATACCGTCTGTCACTTCATTGTTGAAAGTACCACGGCGTATGACGCAGAGTTGTAGGAACTAACTGAGAGGCAAAAAGACCGCCGGTTTGCTGTCGAGATGGATTTTTGGCTACGGAATTGTGAATTTTCCAGGCTTGATCATGTTATAAATCACAGAATCAGAGAGACGAAGAACGTCAGAAGCAGAGTTCTAGACTGCATAGGAAGGAAGCAACTACACTTGCAACGTATGCCAGACACAAGATTCTCAAAACGTAAATGGCAACGGATTCCACATCACAAAAGAAAGCGTGGCAGTGTTTACTGCGCTGGCTATTAAAATTGCAAAACCAGGAAGCATAAAACATAAAGAAATTTTTCTCATTGTATGTACACAGTATAATAGGAAGAACGCCTGATTAGATTTGTTGGTGAAACTTCCTGGCAGATTAAAACTGCGTGCCGGACCGAGACTCGAACTCGGGACCTTTGCCTTTCGCGGCCAATCCTCACAGCTTTAATTCCGAAAGTACCTCGTCTCCTACCTTCCAAACTTCACAGAAGCTCTCCTGCGAACCTTGCAGAACTAGCACTCCTGGGAGAAAGGATATTGCGGAGACATGGCTTAGCCACAGCCTGGGGCATGTTTCTAGAATGAAATTTTCACTCTACAGAGGAGTGTGCGTTGATATAGAGAACTTCTGCGAAGTTTGGAAGGTAGGAGTCGAGGTACTGACGGAATTAAAGCTGTGAGGACGGGGCGTGAGTCGTGCTTCGGTAGCTCAGTTGGTAGAGCACTTGCCCGCGAAAGGCAAAGGTCCCTAGTCTCGGTCCGGCATACAGTTTTAATCTGCCAGTAAGTTTCATATCAGCGCACACTCCGCTGTAGACTGAAAATTTCATTCTAAATTTTTTGGTGATTTGGGCGTATACAGGGTGAGAAATTTGCTACACAGAGCCGCCTGCGCATTGGGTCGACCTGAACTTGGCTGAGAGATGCGGCGGTACGTCACTACACGCTGCTTTAACTCTCTGTCAGAGTTCATCAATCGACGTGTCTGGTGAGTGGTGGTGTGCCAGGCTCAGAGCAACCCCATGACAAAATGTTTGCGATGGCTGAGGGATCTGAGGAATGTGCTATTCGCGGCAACTGTCGTACACGCTCTGTATCGAAGCGGAACACCACAGGCAACATAAGGTCCTGCGTTATCTTGTCGAAAGATACCGTAAGGCGCAGCCATAAGCCTTAATACGATAAAAATGTAATGCCTGCTGCGCAAGGTACCGGCTGTGAGAACAGAAAGTGGTCGTATTGTATGTACTCAGTGGCACCCCATACTGTTTCGCCAGGTGTTGAGATAGTGTGAAGGTGACAAATGAATGCTGGAAAGGGTGGTTCTGCTAGGAGATTCCAGACACTCGTACGTCCAGCGTTATCGCTGGGCGCACCTGTGCCACAGCGCCTCTCTCTGTTGCTGCGTTAGAAAGGCTGCAAGAATGGTCGCCGTGCTATCATTCGATGGTGCTCCGCTACCAGTGTGGATATTTGTCTAACTAATAACGAACCCTTTTCCTGATATAAGGTACAAGACGTGGCTGTACGACCTACACAACCGAGCGAACAATACATTGATGTAACAAAAGTTACGGGATAGCGATATGCACATATAAAGATGGCGCTAGTATTCGTACGCAAGGTATAAAAGGGCGGTGCATTGGCGGAACATTTGTTCTCGGGTGACTCATGTGAAAAGGTTTCCGACGTGTTTATGGCCGCACGACAGGAATTAACAGACTCTGAATGCATAATGGCTGTTGGAACTAGACGCATGGAAGATTCAGTTTCGGAAACATTAAGGAATTCCTTATTCAGAGATACACAATGTCAAGAGTGTGCCGATAATACCAAATCTCAGGCACTACCACTCACGTCGGATAACGCAGTGGCCGCCGGCTTCACTTTATGACAGTGAGCTGCGGCGTTTGCGTAGAGTCGCCGATGCTAACAGATAAGCAACACTACGTGGAATAACCGCAGAACTCAATGTGGGACACATGATGGACGAATCCGTTAGGACATTGCGGAGAAATTTTGGCGCTAATGTGCTACGGCAGCAGACGACCGACGCTAGTGTCTTTGCTAACAGCAGAAGATCGCCTTCAGCGTCTCTCCTGAGCTCGTGGTCACATCGGTTCGAGCCTAGACGAATGGAAAACCATGCCTGGGTCAGATGAGTCCAGATTTCAGATGGAAAGAGCTGATGGTAGCGTTCGAGTGTGGCACAGATCCCACGCCATTGACCCAAGTTGTTAAAAAGGTACTGTACAAGCTGGTGGTTCCTCCGTAATGGTGAGGGCTGTGTTTACTTGGAATCGACTGAGACCTCTGGTCGAACAGAATCGATCATTGACTGGAAAACGTAATGTTTGTTTACTTGGAGTCCATCTGTAGTCATTTATGGATTTAATGTTCCCAAACAACGACGGAACATTTGTGGATGACAATGCACCACGTCACTAAGCCACAATTGTCCGTGATTGATTTGCAGAACATTCTGGACAATTCGAGCGGATGATTTGGCCACCTAGTTAGCCCGCAGTAAGTTCCATCGAACATTTATGGGACTAATCGTGCACAAAATCCTCCACTGGCAACACTTTCCCAGTTATGGAGCGCTATAGAGACAGTATGGCTCAATATTTCTGCGGGAGACTACCAAACACCTTGTTGCGTCCCTGCCACGTCGAACTGCTGCTTTATGTCGGGGAAGAGGTTCAAATGGTTCAAATGGCTCTGAGCACTATGGGACTTAACATCTATGGTCATCAGTCCCCTAGAACTTAGAACTACTTAAACCTAACTAACCTAAGGACAGCACACAAACACCCAGTCATCAGGAGGCAGAGAAAATCCCTGACCCCGCCGGGAATCGAACCCGGGAACCCGGGCGTGGGGAGCGAGAACGCTACCGCACGACCACGAGCTGCGGCGGGGAAGAGGTCCGACACGATATTAGGAGATAACATATGACGTTTTTCATCCCAATGTATGTTTACCTTCTCGATCACTAGTTTCGTAAGATCTTGAAAGGCTGAGACTGTTCCTCCTGGACTCATCGATTCCATATTAACATGGTAGTCGTGGAATCTCGACCAGCGCGACCTGCAGTACCGAGATACGATAAACTGCAATCTCGATAGGCGCCAATCCTGCCGCTGACGAATTCCGACACGTCTTGGTAGAGCATTCTTTCCTTACAGAAGGGGTAACAGGATCTTATCACAAACAAATAACACTTATAACAACTTGTAGGCTTTCACGGCCGGCGTCTTCATTGGCTACAACTTCCCGGCTAAGATGCCGTGGTCGATCTCTAAACCTTTTTCTTCCTGACGTCTCCTCACACAATTCCGGTGTTACTTATGTTTTAATATTTGACCTTTTGAAGAACATTATGTTTTATATTGTCATGTATGACCTGAGCAACTCAGCTCTTAAGCCGGCCGCGGTGGTCTAGCGGTTCTAGGCGCTCAGTCCGGAGCCGCGTGACTGCTACGGTCGCAGGTTCGAATCCTGCCTCGGGCATGGATGTGTGTGATGTCCTTAGGTTAGTTAGGTTTAAGTAGTTCTAAGTTCTAGGGAACTGATGACCATAGATGTTAAGTCGCATAGTGCTCAGAGCCATTAGAACCATTTCAGCTCTTAAATCAATGTACATCTTTGACGATATGTTCTTCATGTAATTACCTTACCTTCTGATGAAGTCACCCTTAGAGGTGACGAAACCTGGTCAAGGTATATAGGAAACCTATGCAACCGGTTGGCTGGTTTTTACATATTTTTCAAATCTGTGTATACGGTTGCTGCAAACGACAGCCATGTTCAAAAAAGATACAGAAAATGTTCGACTGCTGCCCTGGCCAGCACATTCTCCAGATCTCTCACCAATTGAAAACGTTTGGTCAATGGTGGCCGAGTAACTGGCTCGTCACAATACGCCAGTCACTACTCTTGATTAACTGTGGTATCGTGTTGAAGCTTCATGGTCAGCTGTACCTGTACACGCCATCCAAACTCTGTTTGACTCAATGCCCAGGCGTATCAAGGCCGTTATTACGGCCAGAGGTGGCTGTTCTGGGTACTGATTTCTCAGGACCTATGCACCCAAATTGCGTGGAAATGTAATCACATGGCAGTTCTAGTATAATATATTTGTCCAATGAATACCCGTTTATCATCTGGATTTCTTCTTTGTGTAGCAATTTTAATGACCAGTAGTGTACTTGTACCTTGTTCATTTGTATCATGTCACTGGTCATTGCCCATACACGTAAACACACACACACTATCGGCCGACATCAGGACCTTGACCAGGACGATCATTCTGCCACATTATTGGATTCGTTGTGTGGTATCCTTGGTCCGCCTGAATTCATCTCACCACAATGAGTGGGATGTTCAGCTCAAGAGGTTGGAAAGAAGTTAGAATTTTCTGTCACTGATTCTCGCATAGGCTTTCACAGTAAGAATCATTACACGATGACAGTTTACAGCAGAGTGGCAGCTCTTCATTATTCAATGACGTCAATTTTATCATTGCCTGCTACGTCCTATCTAAATAATCCTTCATTTTGTAGTATGAATTATTTATGAGATGCGCCGTAAAGAACGATTTAATTTTTTTTTGTTTTTAAGTGCTCTCTTTAATCTCCTTGAGTAATTTGTTGTGAAATTTTATTTCGTTGTAGAAAATTATCTTTTGTATACTTCGTTTTCTTACTCTTGGTAAATGTGAAATGAGACTAGCGCTTGTTCCATGATAATGAGCACTGCTGTTTTTGAGATGATTGCTGAAGTTTGTCTAGTCGTTCAAGACAGATGGGTAGATATTGTCGCATGGTGCAGTTAGATTAACTTCCTGTTCAAACAAGTCTTCAGAAGGAGACTGTGTCCATGTTTAGTTTATAGAAACCCAAAAAAATTATTCCTTAGCTAAAGATGGAGTGCATGTGGGAATATTTTGTAACTATAACGCATAGGCTGTGACAGTGTGATGGCATGACTAAGGGCATAACATGCTGATGACATTTTTTTTGCTACTGTCTTTGCATACTCATTCTACTTCAGGTGCCAGTCATGGCTAATTCCTAAAAAAAATTTGCGTTGACTAAGCAATGTATGAAGTTTTCATTCACATTTAATTTCATGGTGTTATTTTCCATCTTTAAGCTGAAATTCATGATTCCTTTATTTTCAGTATTAGTTTATAGCAACATGTCAACTTATAAACATTCTTTAGTGTTTCATTTGCTTTATCTTCTAGGACTTCTGGTGTTTTATCTGTGATGACAACTTTGTTGTCAACACCAAAAAGAATATTTCCCTCATGTAGAACATTATAAAATCGTTAATGTCTATCCGAAACAGTATAGGTCTTAAGATGCTGCCCTGAGGGACTCATGTTGATATACATAATCCGATGAATGTTACTTTAGGAATTTTGCTTTATTTAAATTCTGTGGTACGTCTACACTTTGTACCCTATTTTTCAGATAAAATCGGAACCAGTCGTTGACAACCCCTGTCCTTCCTATACGTTACACTTTTAGTAGAATTTTATGATGAAAAGCGTCAAATGCTTTTGATAGATCTAGAAATACTATGATTTATTCAGCCTTATCTAGTGCATCAAGTACCACTTATGTAAATTCTACTCTGGCAGACTTTACACTTTCCCTACTCCAGAATCCGAACTGTGCTTCGCTGGGGGAGATGATATTTATTCAACCTATTATTAGCCTATCTTTCATGATGGAGTCTAAGATTTTTATGAATAACTGCGATAGAGAATGGACCTGTACTTTCCTATAACCAGTGCATCATCTTTCCTTAGTAGAGACACAACTCTTGCTTGTTTCAGATGCTCCAGAAAGTTACCTGAGCTGAAAGACTCACTTATTATGTTAGGTAATGAAGACTGTCTACTGCCTATGCAGTCTTTAAGTACACAGATTGGAACTTTATGTAAGCCAAGTAACTTACGTTTTTAATTTTTTGTACTGTTTTCTTGACTTCATACTCCGGTGGGTGACGTTACGGGATTACGTGACAACTACTAATGGGTTCAAGAAATTTTATTGTTTTACTTAGTTATTCTGACAAGGGAACCTCCCCATCGCACCCCCCTCAGATTTAGTTATAAGCTGGCACAGTGGATAGGCCTTACAAAACTGAACACAGATCAGTCGAGGAAACAGGAAGAAGTTGTGTGAAACTATGAAAAAAATAAGCAAAATATACAAACTGAGTAGTCCATGTGCAAGATACGCCACATCAAGGATACTCTGAGCTTAGGAGCGCTGTGGTCCCGTGGTTAGCGTGCGCAGCTGCTGGAGGAGAGGTCCTTGGTTCAAGTCTTCTCTCGAGTGAAAAGTTTATTTTCGCAAAGTTATGATCTGTCCGTTCGTTCATTGACGTCTCTGTTCACTGTAATAAGTTTAGCGTCTGTGTTTTGCGACCGCACCGCAACTCTGTGCGATTAGTAGACGAAAGGACGTGCCTCTCCAATGGGAACCGAAAACATTCGATCGCAAGGTCATAGGTCAACCGATTCCTCCACAGGAAAACACGTCTAATACATTCTATACGACACTGGTGACGTCATGTGCATCACATGACAGGAATATGTTGTCGACCCACCTAACTTGTACACTTGGCGAATGGGTAAAAAGATTCTTCTACCTTGCCCGATTTAGGTTTTCTCGTGGATGTGATAATCACTCCCAAAAAAGTGATGAAAACATAAGAGTTTGTCACATAAACTGCGACAAATGAATGCAACAGTTTCACAGTCGCGCAGTTTTCCCTTTGCTCTGTCAAAATATATGTTTTTAACGTTTTCAATTTTTTCCATATGTAGACCGTCAAATCCTGCATATGTCCAAGAAAATCTGAACATGTCCTGGAATTTTCGAGAGTGGAGTTGATTATATAAAAAATTAAACTTTTCTGTCGAAGGGGGACTTGAACTAAGGATCTCTCGTTCCGCAGGTGCTCACGCTAATCATGGGACCACGGCGCTCCTGATCTCGCACTATCCTTAATGTTGCCTATCTTGCACATAGACCACTCAGTTTGTATATTTTGCTTATTTTTTTCATAGTTCCACACAACTTCTTCCTGTTTTCTCGATTGATCTGCGTTCAGTTCTTCAAGGCCTATCCACTGTGCCAACTTATAACTAAATCTGATGGGGGTGCGATGGGGATGTTCCCTTGTGAGATCAGGTTGAGAAGTTCTTACTCCCGTCTCTCCATGACTCCGCTGACAGAGGCGGAAGTGCAGTGCTAAGGTGCACTTCTTACTGTCTGCATAGCCGACGGTGCAGCCCTTTATATACAGCTATGTATCGCAGCGTCACTGGAAATACCCTGAACAATGGCTCGGTAGGATGGGACGGCGTCGTTTAACATTTTTCGCTGAGGGAAGCACCGAAGAAAAGACGCGGCCGGTCACCGTCCTCCCAGCCGTGCAGCGGCTATTCACGTGCGGCTGACGAGCGAGTCCTATCACAATAAGCGAGGAGCCGCCCGGTCAAGCGGGCAGATTGCGCGCCTCGGCTTCTGGGAAGGCACGATTCTGCTGTACCGGCCGGGTTCGACGCGCCGCCTCTGGACCGAGGGCGCCCACCGTGACGCTGCGGTTCCCAACTGCGCTGACCGCGAATGTGACGTCACCAATCCAGTTATCACGAACTCACTCGGATCGACTTCCTGATGGTGAACAACACAAGCGATTAAGATCTCCACTGCCCTTGCCTCGTCTCAGAAGTAAATGTTATCGTTGCCCAAGTTTGTCTTCCTAGAACTAATTTATTCTTCTCCGAACATGATTCTCTTAGAGTTGACGTTTGCAAATCTCCCAGATGTATACGGGGAATCATCCCTCGTCATTGTCTGAAGGGAAGCAGGTATTATACTTTTTGCAGAAAGACATTGAGATTACGTGAACGCCATAACCACTCTTCGTTTCAACAAAATATTTATCATCCGTCATGATAACTAACAGTCTCCTAAAAATTTCTTGCTGCATAACTATTTTTAATAGACCTCGTACTTCGTCGACAAAGACTACGGCTGTTATCTACTGAGGTATAAAGCGTTAGAGTTCTCTGATACCCTGACAGTGAGAGCAGCAACTAACCACGCTATACAAATGCTTGCATCATGCATAATTTTTTTTTTTTTGGGGGGGGGGGTGCTTTATGTGACTTTTAATTACAATATAGCTTACGTTGTAATTCAATGTCGTTTTCATGATTCTAACTAAATAATTTAATGCAAATAATGTACTTATTAAAAACCTCAATAAAATTTTGTATATAAATGAAAAAGTTGAATTAGAGTATTTCATGAGAAAGAGTAAACGTCATTGGTGGTAGTATTCGCTAATTCAAATAAAACGCACTAAACATGAGCTAACTGTTATTGGTTACAGAGCTGCAACCGTTATAATTTAGCCCAAAAAGAAAAAAAAAACACTCACAGAAGGTATTAGGCAAAGGCAAATGATTATGATCAAAGTCCATTTTCATAAATTTTACTTCTGACTTCAATGCACTTCCAGATTTTCTTACGACCACCTCAGGCTAACATAACTTCGTCTTGTCGTTCTTTTATGAGGGCAGTACGTTTTATAACGCGAATAATCATTTCGTCTCTTGAGTATAAGTTTTCCTTATAGGCTTCACCTTTAAACCGTCCTCAAGGACAAAAATCTAAAGATGTAAGGATCAGAGACGTTGGTGGCCCAGAAACGGAACCATTTCTGCCCATCCATCTTTTGGGAATGCTAGATTTAGACAATGTGTCACCTGATAGCAGTAGTATGCTCCTGACACAGTCATCCCCTTACCTACTTTCAATTCTATTTTCAAGTCAAGGTGTGGCTTCCCAGGACTGATGGTTGCTCTTTTTAGCCCATTACCAACATATTCTTTGACATGTCTATGTTTAGCCTCTGACATACTTATTTCCTGAGTTACATCCAGGTTTCAGATTTATTTTTACGCTGTCACTTACTTATTTCCTGGAACATTCTATTTTCAGCCTGCTGACATCCCAAAACTGGCGGAAGAATTTGCTGTATTTTCAAACATGTGTTGCCACCAATGGAGAGGCTGCAGTTACGAAAAATTACCGTTTTAGCAGCACCCCACAGGGTGGAAACTATTAAAGCAAGCGTTAAGGAGTTCTCTAAGCAGTCTAACAACAAAAAATATCTTGATAGTCATGCAGTTAGCGCTGGAGAAATGCTTCAGACAGTCTGAATGCATGGCCAATCCATACTGTATTACAACCACCAACACAGGGGAGGTAGCTATTAATGCAAAAATTAGGAAGTATCCTAACTACTTTAGCAATAAAAAAGTATAGTGGTAGTCATGTAGTTAGCAAAGAGTTAGCCTTGTAGTTAGCACTGGAATGCGGCTCCAGGCAGCCTAAATGCATAGTTGGCTCACAATTTTACTGAAAAAATGATGTGGTTGGTATAAAGACGAAATCTGCAGACTGTTTTTGGGAATGAGTGGAGTTATACAATTAACAAGACACATTGAAAGAATCAAAAACGTTACAAAATACAGACAATGAATAAAAGAACCATATAATATGTAAAAAATAGTGTTATATATATATAGTGTTATATATATATATATATATATATATATATATATATATATATATATATATATATATATATATATATAGAGAGAGAGAGAGAGAGAGAGAGAGAGAGAGAGAGAGCATTGCAGTTCTTACATGATCCATGTTGTATATATATATATATATATATATATATATATATATATATTATTGCATTTATTGCATGTGTATACATGTAGTTATTCATTATTGTGATTGTTGCAGATTATTTCTATGTTTACCTATGGGCAGAGGAGAACCACCACAGCATGAATCAACAGAGATCGTTTTCAGTACTTCACACCACTTAAATGCAAGCCATTCGAAATGAGTCATTGTTGGAATGCCATTGGATCATCAGTTTCATCATGTTGTGATGATTGAAAATGTCGATATTGTAGTGCTAGTAATAAAGTAATACTAACAACTGATGAGCATATACAACTTTGTGACATCTCTATGCAGATTATGGCAATGTTTAATACGAATAGAAATACCAAAGCCTCAATAGTGCAGTTGAAACAGCATGCAGTTTATGGTGGAGACTTTCAGCAAGCTATAAAAATTTTCAACTAGAGCGAGTCTATAGACATTCAAAAAAAGACATTTCAGAATCTGAAGTCTGCAAGCAATGCAGTACAGACTGTTACCAATGAACATGTTACTTGGATATCACATACTGAAAATGTTTATAAAAATTTACTGAAGAATTTAGTAGACCTTACTCATTGTGACATCAGTCCCACTGAGGCTAGTGTTCCCAGACATTTTGTTTTGTATTCTACCTCAATATGAGGTAATGCATATGAACCTAATGTACCAGACATAGTATATAACTGGAATTTTATTTAAATTTGTTTATTTATGCAACTATTTGTAAAAGCTAGTGACTAATAAAGAAAGTATGAGTGATATTATTTTATTTCTACAAAATCTCATTTATATTAATGTAACTGCATAGTTGGAAATTTATCTGCCTGTGTGGAACACCTTCTTCATAAAGACATGATAGTTACCCACTCGTCATGTGATTCTATAGAAGAAAGTAATACTAACAGAAATGGATCGTTCCTACCTTACAACATACACACAGTTATTATAGGTCCTTCAGACTGAGACAAAACAAATTTAGTAATGATGCTTCTAACTGATTCAGACAGAGCTCACATTGAAAATGTATATTTATTCTCATAAACGTTATCCCAGCTTAAATATCTGTTTATACAGGAAATACTGAATGGTGTTAAAGGAGTTACATATGCAAAATATAGTGACAGCACCGATTCCCCACACCCAGGCCAAGGAAAACCCAATTCATAGTTCATTTTCAGTGACAATACTATTGGAAACGAACAGATAAGAAATTATTTTTTTCTTTTTGGGTGGCATAAAACAACTAACACTTTCTAAATTTCACAGACATACATAAGGATATCTAAAGAGTTGGTATAAGTTAATGCAAACCTTATTATAGCTTCTAAATAAGAGAAGTTAAGCCTTAAAGATACATTATATACATTATGATGCTCATGTCAGTGGGGATATGATTTTTTTAATGGCGTTAGAAGTATCTGCACAGACTGCTTTATAGTAATCAATAAGGCAAGGATGCTTAATGATGTTTAGCACAGATGAAATTTTCAAAAACATTTAAAACAAAATATTGTCTTAGTGTTGTTCATTCCATAATGTCATGAAAAAATATGGGCAAATGGTTCATACATGTAAATGAAGCAGAGTCGATTAAATGAATATTCTTAAATAGAAGAAAATTAATATGCATAAACTGACTGAGGAAATCACTGTGGTAAAAAAACTATTTAGCAATATCATTAGCTGAAAATAGTAAAACGAATGAACTTGTTAACAAATGTGAAGCTAATAGTTGGACAACGATCACAGTCATACAAGAAAAGTATACACCACATAAATTTCGTGAATGGATGTAACATACATCAATCTGTACAACATACAGATCAGTGTTGGAACTCATGAGACACAATATTTCATACGGTACTCAGCTAAGAATGTTTGTTAGAGAAACATTGAGATGTGTCACTTGGTTCAATGAACAGCTCAGTGCAGGAAATCATGACACATTGCATTTTGTATGGAACTCTACTAACAATATTCACTTTAGACATATCAGTTTAGAACAATTCAACAGTCATAGTTACTTAGGAAAAAAAACTGTTTACAATTTCCTCTGTTGTGTTCTCTCTAACAGGATTTATTAAAACACTAGCATCATCAGCAGAAATTATCAGTTACTCTGTTTGCTGAATATTGAGTGGAAGGTCATTTACATATATAAGAATCCGACCCCAGATTGAATGCTAAGGGACTCCCTTTGTGATATCTCCTAGGTCACTAAAATTTTATATGCTTCCAATCATGTGAGAATTATTCAGTATATCTTTTCCTGTTCTGCTCCTTAAGTATGATTCAAACCAGATGTGTGTAAAGTCAACATATCCATAAAACTTCAGTTTTTCTAAGAGGGTAACATGACGCACTCAATCAAACTTTGGAAAAGCCACAAAAATACCAACTGGTGATATTTTATTATTTGAGGTTTGTACTATTTGAAGAGGGAATGCATAAACAGCTTTCTCAGTCAAGCAACCCTCCTGGAATCCAAATGTATAAATTGTTTCTACTTAAGTGTGACACTACTCTCGAATATTTGGGAAAAGGTGTCAGCAAAGTTACTGGACGATAACTGTCTAAGTCTTTGTTGTCACCTTTCTTATGAAGAGGTTTAGCAACTCCATATTTTAACTTGTCTGGAGAAAAAACTCTGTTCCAGTGATGCATTCCATATATCACTCAGGACACTGCTTACTAAATTGGAACAACGTTTCAGAATTCTGTCTGAAATTCCATCAACACCACGTGAGCTTCTGTTCTTTAGAATTTTTCAAACTCAATTAATTGCAGTAAGGTGTATTGGTGCTACTTTTAGTAGTTTAAAGTTTTGTGAAATTACGTTTTTAATATATACTCTTGCTTCTTCAACTGAACCACTTCATCCCACCTTCGCTGCTGCTCTTAGAAAGTGATTGTGAGAAGTGCATGCAATTTATGAATTATCAGTCACAACATTGTCATTTGGCTTAGTAGTTATGGGATCTTGTAACTGACTGGTTGTGCTGACTCCTGTTGCAAGCAGTCGCTTCTGAATACCATTTGCAAGTCACTGCTTGGTTTAATCATAAAAACATGCCAGATTAATGTAAATGATGTTACTTTTACATAAAAAAGTATTAATTTCTCAGTATCCGTCTAATCGTGAGATACACTCTTAATTTTTATGTATGGAGCTAGTGAATTTACTCATGGCACTATTGTCGACTATGTCTGCGGTCACTTTCAGAACTCAAATTAATAATCAACTTAATTAATTTAATAAGATTGAACCTTGAATTGCTGGTGTGCCCATGTATTACCTCAATACAATAAAATGGTTGAAGGAGTATGAATGAAAACAGTTGCGTATTTAAGTTTACAAAAATAATGACAAGTTTTATGGCTACTATGAACTAATAAATGTTACAAAAGAATGAGAAATGCTTGTTTGGCAAAGCAGTCATTGGGGTAGAAACTATACAAATTCTCCACTGAATTAAAGCCTTTTACAACGCAATCCTTGTTTACATGAATCCACTGTCAGGCTCAATTCGATTCAAATGGTATCAGCTGTAACCAAGCATACCACAAGCTATGATTCACCAGAGAACAGCGAGTTATGAATATCATTAAGAACCCTTTCACCTTGATTCAAGTGGCAGCAGAAAACGGACGCTGTCGGCGAGGAGCAGCGCGCTGCGGCAACTGTAATATTCTGACACGTCCACAAAAATCTGCAAACTACGCAGACTGGCGTTCTGATTATTAGAAGGCGGGAAGCTTTCCTATCAGAGCCCTGAAATCCTGGCAGATCTCAGTGTGAGCTGCACCCATTCGCTAGTCTGGCCAACCAATTTGACTCACAACCACGGCAGTGATGCTGGAATTGTCAAACGTCAGATGGCCAACTCAGGACATTTAAGATCACCCGCAAGACAGACGACATGTCTGAGATGATATGCAGTTCCTCTGTTGGTACAGCTGGAAACTGCCACTGGCTCTTAAATGGTTCAAATGGCTCTGAGCACTATGCAACTTAACTTCTGAGGTCATCAGTCGCCTAGAACTTAGCTCTAATTAAACCTAACCAACCTAAGGACATCAGACACATCCATGCTCGAGGCAGGATTCGAACCTGCGACTGTAGCTGTCGCTCGGTTCCAGACTGTAGCACCTAGAACCGCACGGCCACTCCGGCCGGCCACAGGCTCTTAGTCCACCACAAGTTGCAGACCACAAGTCTCACCCACCAGGGTGAAGTTTTCCGCCACGAGAGGACCGGAAGACAAAGAAAGCAAACAATCACAACCGCTTTCCACCAAGTCTCAGCATGGGAGCCGAATTAGCAAAAAAGAAACCGTCTCCACGTTGTACAAACCAATCGAACTATCCTCTATGCATTGAATCTTCCTTCTTGATAGCTTTGTTGGCCTGGTAGCCAAGTGAGACATAGCACCGAGTTCCCACGCTGTGGGACCAAGCCTCTGCTTTGCATATCCTGAGAGGATCCAAACAGCAACTCAGAATCTCTCATCTGAAAAGAGATGTTAGACTAGTGAGGTGTCGTTTTCAAGGTAAGCACGGCCATTTTTCAGCGAAAAACGTCTACCTAGATGAGACCACAGCCTCTCGTTTGTGGAGAGATCTAATCTTTCCAGCCCAACCGTTTCCAGTTTCTGAAAGAAGGCTGTTTAAGCTTCCCAGACAATCATGTCTGTAAATATATGTTTTTGCCACTCGCTAAAAGAACTTGGCGGTTTCCTGCCATCAGGGGAGTTGCAGTTTTTCCTGTAATAAACACTGCATCTAATATGAGAATGCTCTGAGTTTTATGACCTTCCCATCGCTTGCACAAAACCTCAGGTTATAGCAGTCTCTCTTAAATGGCTTCCTCCATCCACTTTCCGCCAACTGGCCACCTTCACGACGGACTGTCGCCTGGTCCAGGTAAAATGTTTTGTGAATTGGTGCCCTCCTGGTCCAACTCTAAGTGGGAAGAGGGGAGTGCCATGGCTCGATGTCCCTCTGCAGGTACAATTCACAGAGCACCGCTTCCCAGAAGCACTTGCACAGCCGAGTCACTGGTTTCAGAATTTATGGCCCTCGATCCATCTCTCTCCTAGTTCTTTGTCGCCTCCACCATGGCCGCTCAGCTACAAGTTTACAGGCTACGGAAGTAGTTATAGGAACATCCTGCCCCCCATTCCCTCATGTAAAAATGTCATAAACCACACATACCAAATGTAGTGTTGGGGAACACTGAGGTCATGACCTAAAATATGAATATTTATCTGACTGACAGTGTTGTTACAGTGAGAGAGTGGCATGCCACCTCTCACTACCTCCCCATTATGCAAAATTCCTGCATGGGGAGTGCCACAGTTCAATAAAGAGGTTAGTGTGATACAGAGCAGGTTAAATGCTGACACTATAACTGGGTTTTAGAGAATAACATGCTAGACCATGACAGCTTTGCCAATGAAAAACAAAAACAAAAAAAAAAACAAAAAAAAAAAAAACACCCTGGCTTGACCTCATTCAACCAGGGGCATACAAACACTCACTGTTGCTGTTGCAAGCCTGCAAAAGTTTCTTGACTTGCTGTGTCTCAGAATTGATCATTTGGCCCTCAGATCTTTGACATACATCCTTGCCAAAAATACACTGACTGAACAGGTAAAAGACCATACAGGCATTTAACTAACCCATTCACACTGAAGCCGAGGTCAGAGATGTTTGGTTTCCCTAGCCACAATACAATATAGTTGAGCACTGAGCATTATCTGCCTTAGAGATTTTGTTACCCCTGCCGAAACATTGACAGTGATTGAATCTTCTATAGAGACAATAACATGACAAATTCTATCGAAGCATTCAGCAAATCGAGTTATTTACATACAACAGAGTAAATAGTGTTAACACAAAAGAAACAAAATTTAAATGGTTCCAGGTGGCCGTGTGATGTCAGGGACGAGCCTCCGTTACCTGCTGGTTGCAGGTGAGACCCCCCCCCCCTCCCTGCAGGTGCTTCCACTCTCCACTGGCACAAGTTGTAACCTCCCTCTTACTAATCGGCCTATCCTGCTTGCGATATAAAATATCACCGTGGATCGCGTGAATGCCTAATGGATTTTTTTCGGATTGTATAAAGCTATCTTTCCCGAAGAACTGATACCGGTAAGTAGGAGGAAACTGTACAACCGTTCCTTCTGATGGAAAGTCTACTAAAAATAAAAGTAATTAAACCGAACAGTGCTATAATTTGGAGAATGAAAGTTATTTTGTGCATTCACTCACGAACAACACTGAACAGGAGGGGGTACTATTGATCATGAATCCAAAAGTTACACTAATGAATGAAAAGGAAGTAATTAATGGTCGCCAGCCCAATAGGGCGAATTACATCTAAAATCCTGTACAAGATGATGGGAAAGAAAAACATGTATTATTAAACACTGACGTGGCAACTAAAGGTTGCCACTTCTTTTTACACTAATTTTAAGTGGGTTGTTGTTGTTATGGTCTTCAGTCCTGAGACTGGTTTGATGCAGCTCTCCATGCTACTCTATCCTGTGCAAGTTTCTTCATCTCCCAGTACCTACTGCAACCTACATCCTTCTGAATCTGCTTAGTGTATTCATCTCTTGGTCTCCCCCTACGATTTTTACCCTCCACGCTGCCCTCCAATACTAAATTGGTGATCCCTTGATGCCTCAAAACATGTCCTACCAACCGATCCCTTCTTCTGGTCAAGTTGTGCCACAAACTTCTCTTCTCCCCAATCCTATTCAATACTTCCTCATTAGTTATGTGATCTACCCATCTAATCTTCAGCATTCTTCTGTAGCACCACATTTCGAAAGCTTCTATTCTCTTCTTGTCCAAACTATTTACCGTCCTTGTTTCACTTCCATAAATGGCTACACTCCATACAAATACTTTCAGAAATGACTTCCTGACACTTAAATCTATACTCGATGTTAACAAATTTCTCTTCTTCAGAAACGCTTTCCTTGCCATTGCCAGTCTACATTTTATATCCTCTTTACTTCGACCATCATCAGTTATTTTGCTCCCCAAATAGCAAAACTCCTTTACTACTGTAAATGTCTCATTTCCTAATCTAATTCCCTCAGCATCACCCGACTTAATTCGACTACATTCCATTATCCTCGTTTTGCTTTTGTTCATATTCATCTTATATCCTCCCTTCAAGACACTATCCATTCCGTTCAACTGCTCTTCCAAGGCCTTTGCTGTCTCTGACAGAATTACAATGCCATCGTCAAAACTCAAAGTTTTTATTACTTCTCCATGGATTTTAATACCTACTTCAAATTTTTCTTTCGTTTCCTTCACTGCTTGTTCGATATAAAGATAGAATAACATTGCGGAAAGGCTACAACCCTGTCTGACTCCCGTCCCAACCACTGCTTCCCTTTAATGTCCCTCGACTCTTATAACTGCCATCTGGTTTCTGTACAAATTGTAAATAGCCTTTCGCTCCCTGTATTTTACCCCTCCCACCTTTAGAATTTGAAAGAGAGTATTCCAGTCAACATTGTCAAAAGCTTTCTCTAAGTCTACAAATGCTAGAAACGTAGGTTTGCCTTTCCTTAATCTTTCTTCTAAGATAAGTCGTAAGGTCAGTATTGCCTCACGGTTTTCCAACATTTCTACGGAATCCAAACTGATCTTCCCCGAGGGCGGCTTATACCAGTTTTTCCATTGGTCTGTAAAGAATTCGTGTTAGTATTTTGCAGCTGTGGCTTATTAAACTGATTGTTCGGTAATTTGCACATCTGTCAACACCTGCTTTCTTTGGGATTGGGATTATTATATTCTTCCTGAAGTCTGAGGGTATTTCGCCTGTCTCGTACATCCTGCTCACCAGATGGTAGAGTTTTGTCAGGACTGGCTCTCCCAAGGCCGTCAGTAGTTCCAATGGAATGTTGTCTACTCCCGGGGCCTTGTTTCGACTCAGGTCTTTCAGTGCTCTGTCAAACTCTTCACGCAGTATCGTATCTCCCATTTCGTCTTCATCTACGTCCTCTTCCATTTCCATAATATTGTCCTCAAGTTCATCGCCCTTGTATAGACCCTTTATATACTGCTTCCACCTTTCTGCTTTCCCTTCTTTGCTTAGAACTGGGTTTCCATCTGAGCTCTTGATGTTCATACAAGTGGTTCTCTTTTCTCCAAAGGTCTCTGTAGGCAGTCGCTATCTTACCCCTAGTGAGATACGCCTCTACATCCTTACATTTGTCCTCTAGCCATCCCTGCTTAGCCATTTTGCACTCTCTCTCTCTCTCTCTCTCTCTCTCCGCGCGCTCTGCGCAACAACTCCCTACCCAAAGACTTTACAGCGCACGAGCACTGCTATTATCGTTGCTAGTCGATGCAAAGAACTATTCCTTTGGCTTTTTCCCAGAGCTTATAAGTTTCATAGTAAAACACAGATAAATACAATGAAACGTCAACAGACTTCTACCTAAATATACACATACAGTGAAGCAATCTCCTTACTTATTAAAAGAAAGCATTTAAATTACAAATATTTACAAACAATTAAAAGAAAGTTATATATCGGTAGCAGGTGCCATGCATTCTGCATCTTCGGTGTTACAAAGTGAAAGGGACGAGCAGGGGTGCGTCCGCATCTCTTTCGCCCAGTGTCATCTATTCCACTAACTCCTCGCCCTGTCGCCTCAGGGTGAGGGGACAGATCGCCTGTAGCTGACAGCTGGCGGTGTGGCTATATGTGGTGGGGTTACGTCTCTCGCCCGGAGACGTCCTCCCTGCTGTGACGGTACGCCGGCAGCCGGGCCCAAGGTTGCACTACTACATCAGGCGGCTCCGCCAGCTGCATTGCAATATGGCTACCTGCACTCCGCTGAGCCTAGCCCAGCCATTGCCTGCTACTCGCTTTCCGTTTGTAGCGCCATAGCCCTCTGCACAATCTTTAGTGTACGTTTTACTGCTGTGTTTTTAGAATGAATGTTTACAAAACATATACATAGAAAATCATAACAAAAATATGAACTCATGGTCGTTAAACTTTACAGTATTATTAATGGAACACAGTGCTTACTGCTTTCTTTCATTTAAAATAATGCTCCAATCGTCGATTATTAATCACTTGTCTAAAATACATAAACTAATCATTTTCTAGTTGTGAAGCTGTGTTGCTGTTGTGACTGTTGTGTCATGTTAGATTCCCAACACCTGTCAAGCACGCCAATGTTCTAAGCCAGCACAGCCTGCACATTCATACTTCAAACACTCTCGCACGATGCAAAACTTACTTCTAATTATTCTACCATGTTTAGCTACTTTTTCTGCTTTACGCTAATCTGGACTTTTATACTCGTCCTGATGCCATCTTATTGGATGGTGACGCTGATGCTGATACCTGGTCAGAATCTGGATAGAACACCGCTCACCAGCCATCTGTACACTCCTCTCTGTGCTGTCAGCATAGATGAGATATCGTCACGAATTTACTTTCCTGTGAACTGACAAGGCCGTGGTGTTGCCAGTTGTTTCATGTTTATAAACGTCTCGTATAAATAGACAATAACAAGAAACCCACAGACTTGTTTTAGAGCTAATGATTCGATAAATATAGACGTTCAAAGTCGATAGCTTCTCACTAGAGTACCGAGAAAGAAACAGTAACATAAACAAAGGATTAGCCAAAGCGAAACAAATCCTATCACACACTGGCAGGAAGACATGTCCTAAAACAAAAAAGGGGTAACAAATGAAGCGGAGAACACAACGTCGCTTGCTACGATGCTGACAATGTACGCGTAAAATAAAGAAGAGGGGTAATACGGAAGTTACGTCATTCCACTGACAAACTGTTCGGAATTATTACGTAAAAAGTATGTCTCCTTCATCTCTTTCCACATCCTTCGGAAGTTGTGAAGCATTGGGGCAGTGGTCCCACTTGCGGTTTTCTTTCCTCTCTTCTTTATTGTGCGAGTTAATGGATTTTAGCTTCCTCTTTTCCCTCTTCCGACACAAATTTAATATCACTGAATATAATCGCATGTGCCTGATTATGAAGAATTTTCGCTACACATTTAGTGCGTGGAGGCTGCAGTATCATAGCACATAGTAAATAGAAAGGAACGAAAACGATTGAACTTCATATGATGGCAGCAACATGCTCTTATGGAGGCTAAGCACAGTACGTACGTATAACGGGGTGGTTGCTCTGGGGCTACAGTAGACCTGAACATGACCTACAATTGAATAAAAAGGAGAGCCATTATAAAAACAAAAAGTGTCTATAGAGTTAAATAAAACATTTTAGCATATGTTACTGTAATTCAACCTAATCTACTGTAATTAATATTGGCTGATTGTCGTCGTATAAGATGTTTAAGATAAATTTTTCTACTTTCATCAGCGCCGCAACACTCCTAGTGTTTTAGAAACGTAACTTTACTGGTGGGTGAATGATCGGGTGAAAAGTGCATTGAGTAACATTTTGAGTGGAGGGAAATGCGTTCTCATTAGCAACTAAACGAAGATTGTTTCCTGACACATGTTACTGCAGTTCTGTACCTGTGCGTTGCTGCAACTTACATTGCTCGGCTAATCTGAAGAGAAAATGCAATTCTTTCGTGTAGGATTCTGATTAGAATTTCGAGGCACCTTGACTTAGTGTCACCGTGTGACATTGAACTAGCCAGGTTGCGCCGAAGAATTTGTGTAACCTCTGCACAGTTTCACCGCCTTTTGATTCCGGAAAAATACCGCAGATTGAAGTAAACTATGAACTCCAACTCAGCCTCAAACAAAACAGTGAAAATGTGATTGCCAGCTGACCCCAAGTATCCGAGCTTTGTGTCCTGAGTACAATCAAAAAGACACGTAGTACCGAGGGCAGCGGCTGCATCCTGGACAAAGGACACTGTGAAAGACGTGTTGGTGGACAAAAGAAAAACAAAAACGGCGCGTCTCGCCGCTAAACGCCACCGTAATGACTTGATGCTAGGTGTCACACACAACAAAACTGACGCTGATGGTCTGGCGAGCCCACAAGGAATTCGCGAAGTCCTTGGGAAAGGAGGTGGAACGCAACAGCCAAGACAGTCATCACGAACGGAAGAGTACAAAGCAATAAGTAACGAATAGTGGCGCTGGGACGGACTAGTGAGAACTAGTCTCTGTGACGCGACTCGATATGCTTTATAAATCTTGAAATTAATAGGGATGGGTGAAGGTTAATTCGTCCACTGATTTCTAGCTAAATTGCTGTAGTCAGAGACCTAGCCAGAAACGAACGGGACAAATCACAGGAGACCGAAGATCTGCAGAAAGGCACCTGCTACAAACAAATTTACCCACATTCACCGAAGGTCCCATAGTACCATGAAAAGTGGCACACGAAATGTAACTCAACTCAAATAAGCAACGAAAGGCAATTCGTAAGTATCATTGATAGGTTGAAAATCAACCACGACTGCTACCGACAACACTTATATAGAAGCCACGTCATGCCACCAGCATAATGCGACTTTGGGGAGACCCACGGTGTCATGGACGTAAACTTTAGCTGCCCTAGATACAGCAGAGAGAGAATCAGTCTGGCTACTTACGGAGTTAATCCACATGAATCAAGAACTTCCATAGAATGTTTTAATACTCTTTAACAACAATGAATAAATTGCTTGTGGGACTCTTGTTAAAAGTTGGGATTAAATTGCAACAATGTAGTGCAGGCTTTTGTGTGTGTGTGTGTGTGTGTGTGTGTGTGTGTGTGTGTGTGTATGGTAGGAGTTTATTTCTCCTAATTAGATATTATTGACTATGCCAACGCGGTAATTTTGAATTACGCAATGTGAAGCAGCCAAGACAGACCATCCAAAATGAGTAAATATGTCGAGGTTCACTTTTCGTCATGTCATAGCAGAGAGAATGTGGCGAATTTTCTGACGTACGCAGGCAATTTTTAACGTTTATAGCTGATGATTTATGACACTGTCTTTGCCTTTTTTAATATTTCTTTTGCAGCCTGTCCCGAAAAATTCGTGTTGTTAGGCCATTATACACTGTCTAATCAAAAGTATTCTGACATGTGTTAGTGGACGTTAACATGGAGTGGGTCCACACCAGTGTGCGATTTGCAGGGGGGGATGGGGGGGATTTCCCCCCCTCTGCATCATACCATCCCCTCCTCTGGCTTTAGTTTATGCATCCCAACCTGGGACGTTTATTTCCCAAGCACTGGAGTAAAACCTTACATATAATTTAAATTTGTGGAGCCGAACACTGAAAGTTTTTAGTAAGTCTTACTATTAATACTATTAATAAGTTTCAGTTTTCTAACATCAGAATAAGTACAGCTTTTCACAAATGTGCCTCTACTGTTTGAATTCCTCTCGTATACCTGTATGTAGATGATTTTGTAAATAAGCTTTACCTATAATGTACTTTTAAAAATATAACAAGGGATGGCTTTTCTGATAGTGCATACGCGTGAATAGTGAGTTTCGGCATTAACATCTATTTATAAATAGCTGTTTAACCATGCGTAACACCACGGTCCAAGCTAGTAACATATATAATTCTACTAACCCCTTAAGACATCTCCCCCCCCCCCCCCCACTGGTAAAAGCAGAAATCGCACCCTGGTCCACACTTCGCGTTTATGACGGTTTTAACTTTGCTGGTAACACTTCCAGTGAGGTAACTGGATGTCTGTGCACGCATGGGAGCCCATTCTTCAAGACCCGAAACGAGAGAAGGTAGCAGCGTCTGACGCTGGGGTCAGCAGGAAGGTCGACGTCGTAACTCGCCCCTAGGGCACTCCAATGGGTTCAGCTAGGGACTCTGGGCAGGTTAGCCCATTTCACGCATGTCATTCTCGCGCAACGACCACCCCGCAGACGCAGTTTTATGCCAGAGTAGATTGTCATGTTGATACAAAGTAGTCATCATCTCCGAACTATTCCTCTACTGTACCCAGTACATAGTGATGTACAATATACAATGTACAATGTACAATGTTTCTGGATTGAAGAGTTTTTAGCAAACAGAACACAGCATGTTGTTATCAACGGAGAGACGTCTACAGACATTAAAGTAACCTCTGGCGTGCCACAGGGGAGTGTTATGGGACCATTGCTTTTCACAATATATATAAATGACCTAGTAGATAGTGTCGGAAGTTCCATGCGGCTTTTCGCGGATGATGCTGTAGTATACAGAGAAGTTGCAGCATTAGAAAATTGTAGCGAAATGCAGGAAGATCTGCAGCGGATAGGCACTTGGTGCAGGGAGTGGCAACTGACCCTTAACATAGACAAATGTAATGTATTGAGAATACATAGAAAGAAGGATCCTTTATTGTATGATTATATGATAGCGGAACAAACACTGGTAGCAGTTACTTCTGTAAAATATCTGGGAGTATGCGTGCGGAACGATTTGAAGTGGAATGATCATATAAAATTAATTGTTGGTAAGGCGGGTACCAGGTTGAGGTTCATTGGGAGAGTCCTTAGAAAATGTAGTCCATCAACAAAGGAGGTGGCTTACAAAACACTCGTTCGACCTATACTTGGGTATTGCTCATCAGTGTGGGATCCGTACCAGATCGGGTTGACGGAGGAGATAGAGAACATCCAAAGGAGAGCGGCGCGTTTCGTCACAGGGTTATTTGGTAACCGTGATAGCGTTACGGAGATGTTTAACAAACTCAAGTGGCAGACTCTGCAAGAGAGGCGCTCTGCATCGCGGTGTAGCTTGCTCGCCAGGTTTCGAGAGGGTGCGTTTCTGGATGAGGTATCGAATATATTGCTTCCCCCTACTTATACCTCCCGAGGAGATCACGAATGTAAAATTAGAGAGATTAGAGCGCGCACAGAGGCTTTCAGACAGTCGTTCTTCCCGCGAACCATACGCGACTGGAACAGGAAAGGGAGATAATGACAGTGGCACGTAAAGTGCCCTCCGCCACACACCGTTGGGTGGCTTGCGGAGTATAAATGTAGATGTAGATGTAGAATGTACCCATATTCTTCCACATTTAGCGTTTTCTTCAGCCCAGTCAGCCCCCCACCACACACTCACACACACAGACACACACACACACACACACACACACACACACACACACACATATACCGTAAAACCATCTCCCTCGAACTTAATTATTGGCGCTAATCGTGATTGCAGTTAAAGTTGTCGAGGCATTCGCTAAGCCAAATCCTTCCAGGCCACAGGGTAAAACGTGACTCATCACTCCAACTCACTTGTTTCCAGTCATCGAGTATCGCTCTTTCCGCCACCTCAACCGTCACTTAGCGCTGAATACAGAAATGTGTGGGTTATAAGGATCTGCTTGACCATTGTGCGCCATTGTTTTTGACTGCCTACGTGCCGTCCTAGCTGGACTGCTGGCAGCACTATGGTAGCCCTGAGTAATTCCTTCCTCTGATTTCATGCAGTTTTTTTTTAAATCTCCTATCTGAATACAATTTTGTGATACAATCCGGTTTTTTTTCCTTTGATGAATACGATTACAATAAATACGAAATATCAGACGGGTATTATCACAGGTGATGCAGGGAAATTCGAATTACGCACTGGATACATGAACATCTCTTTCAATGCTCACAGCGTTATCAGCAAGCGACACCCATTTCCAGTTGATTTCATGATTTATTTTATACAGCGTCCTCTAAAAGACTTAATATTCTGGCCGTGCGGTTAAAGGCGCTGCAGCCTGGGACCGCAAGACCGCTACGGTCGCAGGTTCGAATCCTGCCTCGGGCATGGATGTTTGTGATGTCCTTAGGTTAGTTAGGTTTAACTAGTTCTAAGTTCTAGGGGACTAATGACCTCAGCAGTTGAGTCCCGTAGTGCTCAGAGCCATTTGAACCATTTGAACTTAATATTGCAGTTCAGAGGCTCTGTGCCTGCAGTTTTTGCCAACGTTATTTGTGATCATTTGGCCCGAAAATAATTTTATGTAGTGGCGAGTCTGTACTAATCCGCCGAATGACTGACAGTCAGTGGTAAAGCTTCGTGGTAAACTCCGATTGTGAAATTACAATGAAATGAATACCCCTAGCTGCATCCAGGCGTTTATATAAGTCAACGGGGACAGTTGAAAATGTGTGCCCCGACCGGGACTGGAACCCGGGATCTCCTGCTTACATGGCAGACACTCTACCCATCTTTTTTTGTTGTTGATCTCATTTTGTTCGTTATAGTTTGTTCTGTGTGTTCGGGGTGACGTCTTATGACGTCCGTTCAAGTTCTTCGTTGTTCCACTCACTTAATTTTTTTATTGCAGAGGGCAGCTAACCCTCTGAGCGAGCACGCTGATCTAATATGCCGGCGATCCATCTGAGCCACCGAGGACACAGAGGATAGTGCGACTGCAGGGACTTATCTCTGGCATGCCTCCCGTGAGACCCACATTCGCAACTTATTGTCCCGCACTATACTCATAGTACCCCCGCCCATCGTACTCATTACTCGCGGCTTTAGTGTCGATTCCCGCAAGAGTTCGGGCACTGTTTGTGCATCCGCACAGAAGATGGTCAAATGGTCAGTGAGCTTTAACTACATATATATATGAAGATGGTATCTGTTCTTTCGGACACGTCCCAAAGAACAGATAACATCTTCATATACACTCCTGGAAATTGAAATAAGAACACCGTGAATTCATTGTCCCAGGAAGGGGAAACTTTATTGACACATTCCTGGGGTCAGATACATCACATGATCACACTGACAGGACCACAGTCACATAGACACAGGCAACGGAGCATGCACAATGTCGGCACTAGTACAGTGTATATCCACCTTTCGCAGCAATGCAGGCTGCTATTCTCCCATGGAGACGATCGTAGAGATGCTGGATGTAGTCCTGTGGAACGGCTTGCCATGCCATTTCCACCTGGCGCCTCAGTTGGACCAGCGTTCGTGCTGGACGTGCAGACCGCGTGAGACGACGCTTCATCCAGTCCCAAACATGCTCAATGGGGGACAGATCCGGAGATCTTGCTGGCCAGGGTAGTTGACTTACACCTTCTAGAGCACGTTGGGTGGCACGGGATACATGCGGACGTGCATTGTCCTGTTGGAACAGCAAGTTCCCTTGCCGGTCTAGGAATGGTAGAACGATGGGTTCGATGACGGTTTGGATGTACCGTGCACTATTCAGTGTCCCCTCGACGATCACCAGTGGTGTACGGCCAGTGTAGGAGATCGCTGCCCACACCATGATGCCGGGTGTTGGCCCTGTGTGCCTCGGTCGTATGCAGTCCTGATTGTGGCGCGCACCTGCACGGCGCCAAACACGCATACGACCATCATTGGCACCAAGGCAGAAGCGACTCTCATCGCTGAAGACGACACGTCTCCATTCGTCCCTCCATTCACGCCTGTCGCGACACCACTGGAGGCGGGCTGCACGATGTTGGGGCGTGAGCGGAAGACGGCCTAACGGTGTGCGGGACCGTAGCCCAGCTTCATGGAGACGGTTGCGAATGGTCCTCGCCGATACCCCAGGAGCAACAGTGTCCCTAATTTGCTGGGAAGTGGCGGTGCGGTCCCCTACGGCACTGCGTAGGATCCTACGGTCTTGGCGTGCATCCGTGCGTCGCTGCGGTCCGGTCCCAGGTCGACGGGCACGTGCACCTTCCGCCGACCACTGGCGACAACATCGATGTACTGTGGAGACCTCACGCCCCACGTGTTGAGCAATTCGGCGGTACGTCCACCCGGCCTCCCGCATGCCCACTATACGCCCTCGCTCAAAGTCCGTCAACTGCACATACGGTTCACGTCCACGCTGTTGCGGCATGCTACCAGTGTTAAAGACTGCGATGGAGCTCCGTATGCCACGGCAAACTGGCTGACACTGACGGCGGCGGTGCACAAATGCTGCGCAGCTAGCGCCATTCGACGGCCAACACCGCGGTTCCTGGTGTGTCCGCTGTGCCGTGCGTGTGATCATTGCTTGTACAGCCCTCTCGCAGTGTCCGGAGCAAGTATGGTGGGTCTGACACACCGGTGTCAATGTGTTCTTTTTTCCATTTCCAGGAGTGTATATGAACTCCGATCTTAAGTGGGTCCACCTAACCTTAGCCTATGTGGCAAAACTATAAGCTGCCTGATAAAATAACCAGCTAAATTGACATGCAAGCCGCCAACACTTATACCAGAGAGGAAGCAACACGATGTATATTTATTTATCATGTTGGACTTCAATCAGAGCACTCGGTCTTAAGGGTGAAAACTTTTGTGTGGGCCCTTTTACAGTCTCAGCTGCGTGGATGGGAACTATAAAACTCATTAAATTTATGCTACATTTACATAGATCCGTCGATAATTAATGCTTTCAAAATGCAATGCGGGAAAATGCATGTAATACTGATTAAAATACAGGAGTAGAAGTTTGTTCTATGTTACTTGAAATTGCACTTACATAACAGAAGTTTAATGGTGGCTGTTTGAAAAGATCAACAGACGAGACGTACCACATATGCAAATTTGTCTTAACGGCGTCTGCGGTTCTTCCCTTGCGTGCAATTGTCGGCAATATATCCCTTTCTCGGATTACTAGATTTATTCTACTTCGGTCCTAGACTATCATTTTCGGCTGAGCAGTTAACGAAACGTACCTTCAGTCGGTGGGCTATCCCGGTTTGCGGGTGCAGAAAAACGAATTCGCCTCAAACCACTCGCTCGTCTCGACTACCGCCGTCCGAATCTTTGTGGCCCGTTGCTATGCAACGTCTCATTGAGAAGGGCTGCTTCTATTTATTGCCGACGCTTTGCTTTTACTCTTTGCTACTTATTTAGAGCAGGAAGTACGCAAGTACCGGAAGCTTTTGTGATTATTACAATGCATGAAAACAGCAAGCTCCATATTACTCGGGTTTATGTGCACCCGAGAACACACGGGTACCTAACAAACACGGATGACCCAACATACAAGGGTAATCCCAAAAGTAAGGTCTTCTATTTTTTTATAAGTACATAGACCTGTTTATTTCTACAATGGTTTACATCAGTTTATAGCTTGAACATTTAGCTATTTTTCGACATGATCACCATTTCTGTCGATGCATTTTTGTAGACGCTGTGGCAGTTTTTGTATGCACATGTCACAACAGCTTGCCGCCATGCTGTTCAGAAAGTTATGAACCTCTTCTTTCACCTCGTCGTCGGAGTTGAATCGCTTATCGACCAAATGTTCTTTTAACCTAGGGAGCAGGTGATAGTCACTGAGGGCCAAGTCAGGACTATAGGGTGGGTGGGTAATTATGTTCCACTGAAACTGTTGCAGGAGAGCAACGGTTTGCCGAGCGATGTGTGGGCGAGTGTTGTCATGGAGAATGTGTATGCCCTTGCTCAACAATCCTCTTCTCCGGTTCTGAATTGCCCGTTTGTGTTTTTTCAGAGTCTCACAGTACCTGTCAGCGTTAATTGTGGTCCCAGCTATTCAGCTCCGACGACGAGGTGAAAGAAGAGGTTCATAACTTTCTGAACAGCGTGGTATGTCATGAGCATACAAAAACTGCCACCGCGTTTACAAAAATGCATCGAGAGAAATGGTGATTATATCAAAAAATAGCTAAATGGTCAAGCTGTAAACAGTTGTAAGCCATTGTAGAAATAAACAGGCCTATGTACTTATAAAAAATAGGAGACCTTACTTTTGAAATTACCCTCGTACATATTTTTTTCCCGGAAACCTATTGCTTGTACTTGCTACAAGTTGCATTGGAAAGCCCACTGCATTACTTACGCCTTAATTCTCACAAACGGACAACGTATTTTCAGAATCACACTTCAAACACACGTATTTCGTGCCACTTGCTTTCTGTTCCCCTTTCGGAGAGTAATCGCAAAGTTATTTACTGTTTTTGTTTTCCATTTTTTTCTGACAGTGGTCTTCATTTTCCACAGAAACAAAACACTGATATATCGGTAGTCAAACTAATTTCATCATAATATTTTAACAACAAATCAATGCGTATCAGAGTCTGGGTGTGCGTGATGGCGGATTCCTCGATCGGCTCGTCTTGGCTCTCACTTTAGCGGACGAACTTTTTTTTTCAATATCCGAGTCACTAAGCTGCTTACATTTCGGTTCATAAGCATCGTCGTTTAACTAGTCGCGTACAGTTTTTTTTCATCTATATCTTCACAACCAGCCATTTCTCTTCTACTAGAAAACATTCGTTATAATTGTGACAGATTTTTTTTCCTTTTTCAAAAATCGCTGAACTGTGCAGGGATTGTTTGCATGTCGGACAGCCCGCGCTCTTATGATTGGAAGCTTGATACGTTACTTAACGTGGTACGATTTGCGCAGTATGAAGCTGTCCTCAGCCCATAGGATGGGCTGAATGCCGCAGTGTTTTACTGGACATAGTTCTGTTAGCATGAATGGAGGAGGGGGTAGATGCACACCCTTGTAATTCTGCAGCCTTAGAACTTGTATTGCACCATCCCTCAAACAGGTTGTAGCGAGTCGGGACGCGCACGTATACGTTTGCGACAGGTCACCAACAAAGAAAGGACCCCAAAATGATTAAAATTCAGTACATTTTATTGAAGCTTACTGACCCATATAAATGACTGCCTCGTTAGTGAACTAGCCATCATGCTATTAATTTCGTCTCGAGGTTCTCCAGACATTAAATACAAATTTACCTCCGATTAAAAATTCATTGTGATAAGTGACTGTAACAGACAGATTCATGACGTACTGAGGAACAATATTTCGAAATCTGAATTCGAATGTGATCATTTTGAGTGGATTTAATTATTCACTCAAGATGGCGCCAACTGCCAAAGACAGACAAAAATGAAATCAGCAATTCTTTTTCCTTGAGGAGGCACAGTGGTTTAGAATACTGCTACGGAATCTTAAACTTCGCAGTTTTGTAGTCGTAAGCGTTCGGAGGTTAAAACTAAGGGAAATACCGTCACTGAAGCTACTATCCTCACAAAGCCAACAGCTTGAAAGGTGACTCTCGTTCTCCATATATCAAAAATACCAACCGATTTACTCACTCATTTTAAATTACTTCCATTTCATGTTAGGGTTTCCTTTGATTCGACGGGTGGAAGTGAAATCTCTGTGGACAGAAAACGTCATCTATTCTTTAAGTCCCAACATGCAGTCATCGGCCACTGCCCCTAGGAATTCACAGTACGAGTCATAAAACCTCACAGTGCTGCTGCTCCAGTCCTACTTTGCCAGTTCCCCTCCGGACCAGCGGTAGTAAATGGTTCAAATGGCTCTGAGCACTATGGGAGGTCATCAGTCCCCTAGAAGTTAGAACTACTTAAACCTAACTAACCTAAGGACATCACACACATCCATGCCCGAGGCAGGATTCGAACCTGCGACCGAAGCAGTCGCTCGGTTCAGGATTTCAGCGCCTAGAACCGCTCGGCCACAGCGGCCGGCAGCGGTAGTAGCAAGACCACTCCGACACGCAAGCGACACAGTCTTAGCATTACCCGCCTTGAGTCAGGTTACAGTTTGCCTGTTCGTTACTCAGAGCAGAAGATATAACGTCGCTCGTCTACAGCCGTCGCCGTTTTCAGTCGGTTAGCGAGGCTACTTCACGCTCTTGCCATACGATGACATCATTCGTCAAGTTGTAAGCCGCCATCACAACCACCTCCTTTGTCGTTTCGATAATTGCCTCGTGATTTCAGCTCTTTCTGTAACGGTTTAAGATTCTCACATGTATCCAACTCTCTCCAGCACTTTAAAATCACGCGGTCGTTTCAGTTATTTTAACAATTATGTATGTTTCTTCCTGGATTCCTTGGCCGTTGTATTTCTACTTCAGAGTTTTATCTTGACAGCGGAGGCTGTTCTCGGCTGTCTGCACTACTATAGAAAGACAAGACGTAGGTTAACGTTATTGCCAAATATCTTGAAAAGTTCTTGACGGAAAAACCTCTCATTAAAAATTTTTTACACAGCGATGTACAGGTTGTTAAAGCTGACTGCGAAAGAGGAAATGCTGTGCTGTGAAGGTGTGCGATTTACTTTTCTTTCCCGTAGTCAGTTTTAACTACAAGAGAGGGCACGGAGACCATAAGACAAATTTGTCTGTTAATCTATCTTGGATACGGAACATCGGCAGGTCACATGTTTACCAAAGAAAAGTCATCAAACAGCATTATGTTTCCAGAAGTTGTTTTATTTATACAACCAGTTTCGGCATCCCATTAATGCCGTCTTCACGCCCCTATGCATTCAATGCACAGACAATCAGATACCTCAATGGATGTGTGGCCTGACGATGCAGTTAGTGAGATGTCGAAACTGGTCGTGTAAATGAAATAACAGCTTCTGGAAACATACCCCTGGTTGGCGATTTTTCTTTGGTAAGTTACGGAAATTGTTTCCCTTTATGTTTTCCTTCAGCTTGAATACTATTTTAAACAAAAATTGTATACACAACAGTATGCTGTTCTGTTTTCTTTTAATGCAAAACAGTAAGCCGTTCGAAACTTTGTAATCGTACCCTTTCGTAGTTCAAATCTACGAGAAATGTTACCAACGAAGCTATTATACTATCCTCACAAAGCCAGCTGCAGAGTTCTTTCTCTCTCCCCGTGTACCAATGATCCCAACCAATTTATCCATTTATTTTAAGTTTGCAGTAACATCAAACAATACTCATGGTCAGAGAGAGGATGGAAGAGGGTATAGACAGGCAAGGGCAGGAAATGGACATAGACATGAAGTGATAGTGAGAGAGAGAGGGGGAGCAGAGATGGAGAGAGAGAGAAGGTAACAAGAGATGGACCGAGGGAGGGGGAGCAGGTGATGGACAGAGGGGGGGGGAGGTGGAGGGGGAGAAGAGATGGACAAAGAAAGAGAGAAGGAGAAGATGTCCAGAGAGAAGCGGGAGAGAAGTAGATCAGGACGTGTATCTATTTCCAATATACATTTGTTGCGAAGAATTACCGGGTTCGCTAGCACTTTTAGAAATATTTGTAATTAGTGATTTATCCTCTGTCCACTTTCTTCGGTCCCATAATTAACTGACGTCCCTGCAAGTAGGAGCGATGAAGATAACCGTCTGTGGCCGAGACTGAGGCAGACCTCAGCTGAACTCCTACCAACTTGAAAATTTCCACCCCAGAAGGTACAGCCAGTGCTACCGCCTGAGGACTCCGTGGAGAGCAGTTTACATCCGGCTGCCCTGCTTTAAAGGACACAGCATGTGGTAGGGGCTTACAAACTGACTAACCGAGCCAGTTAAAGCTGGACCTGCAATTTTCAGTTTAACTTCATAGTTTTCACTTTACGAATCATATCCAGATGTGAAAGAAGCGATAAATGGCAGAAAATATACTAGGCCCAACGGCGGGCCGAACCCTAGACCTCTGGATTTTTATTCCGATACTTAGCCAATACGGTATCAAGCCAAGATTTTTAATCGTTTTGATCAGCAATCACGCTCCCAAAGCATGGTGGATGAACAGAGGGAGCCTGATGGATCCTGTGTATCTAGGCTTCCTTAAATTATTTGACTGTTAAGTGCATGGACACCTAAACAAGAAATGCTTTCTTATTGAGATTACGAGACAGGTTTTGCGACTATATTCAGGACTTCTTGAGTTTCCGAACGCCTGCTGTTAGTACAATTCTTACGTGATCTACAGGTGATTACTGCTTCGAGCAATAAAGCCATAGGTAGCGCGTTCCGAAACTACACTACTGGCCATTAAAATTGCTACGCCAAGAAGAAATGCAGATGACAAACGGGTATTCATTCGACAAGTATATTATGCTAGGCTGACATATGATTACATTTTCAAGCAATCTTGGTGCATAGATCCTGAGAAATCAGTACCCAGAACAATCATATCTGACCGTAATATCGGCCTTGATACGCCTGTGCATTGAGTCAAACAGAGCTTGGATGGCGCGTACATGTATAGCTGCCCATGCAGCTTCAACACGATACCACAGTTCATCAAGAATAGTGACTGGCGTATTGTGACGAGCCAGCTGCTCGGCCACCATTGACCAGACGTTTTCAGTTGGTGAGAGGTCTGGAGAATGTGCTGGCCAGGGCAGCAGTCGAACATTTTCTACACTCCTGGAAATGGAAAAAAGAACACATTGACACCGGTGTGTCAGACCCACCATACTTGCTCCGGACACTGCGAGAGGGCTGTACAAGCAATGATCACACGCACGGCACAGCGGACACACCAGGAACCGCGGTGTTGGCCGTCGAATGGCGCTAGCTGCGCAGCATTTGTGCACCGCCGCCGTCAGTGTCAGCCAGTTTGCCGTGGCATACGGAGCTCCATCGCAGTCTTTAACACTGGTAGCATGCCGCGACAGCGTGGACGTGAACCGTATGTGCAGTTGACGGACTTCGAGTGAGGGCGTATAGTGGGCATGCGGGAGGCCAGGTGGACGTACCGCCGAATTGCTCAACACGTGGGGCGTGAGGTCTGCACAGTACATCGATGTTGTTGCCAGTGGTCGGCGGAAGGTGCACGTGCCCGTCGACCTGGGACCGGACCGCAGCGACGCACGGATGCACGCCAAGACCGTAGGATCCTACGCAGTGCCGTAGGGGACCGCACCGCCACTTCCCAGCAAATTAGGGACACTGTTGCTCCTGGGGTATCGGCGAGGACCATTCGCAACCGTCTCCATGAAGCTGGGCTACGGTCCCGCACACCGTTAGGCCGTCTTCCGCTCACGCCCCAACATCGTGCAGCCCGCCTCCAGTGGTGTCGCAACAGGCGTGTATGGAGGGACGAATGGAGACGTGTCGTCTTCAGCGATGAGAGTCGCTTCTGCCTTGGTGCCAATGATGGTCGTATGCGTGTTTGGCGCCGTGCAGGTGAGCGCCACAATCAGGACTGCATACGACCGAGGCACACAGGGCCAACACCCGGCATCATGGTGTGGGGAGCGATCTCCTACACTGGCCGTACACAACTGGTGATCGTCGAGGGGACACTGAATAGTGCACGGTACATCCAAACTGTCATCGAACCCATCGTTCTACCATTCCTAGACCGGCAAGGGAACTTGCTGTTCCAACAGGACAATGCACGTCCGCATGTATCCCGTGCCGCCCAACATGCTCTAGAAGGTGTAAGTCAACTACCCTGGCCAGCAAGATCTCCGGATCTGTCCCCCATTGAGCATGTTTGGGACTGGATGAAGCGTCGTCTCATGCGGTCTGCACGTCCAGCACGAACGCTGGTCCAACTGAGGCTCCAGGTAGAAATGGCATGGCAAGCCGTTCCACAGGACTACATCCAGCATCTCTACGATCGTCTCCATGGGAGAATAGCAGCCTGCATTGCTGCGAAAGGTGGATATACACTGTACTAGTGCCGACATTGTGCATGCTCTGTTGCCTGTGTCTATGTGCCTGTGGTTCTGTCAGTGTGATCATGTGATGTATCTGACCCCAGGAATGTGTCAATAAAGTTTCCCCTTCCTGGGACAATGAATTCACGGTGTTCTTATTTCAATTTCCAGGAGTGTATATCAGAAAGGCGCATACAGGACCTGCAACAAGCGGACGCGCATTATCCAGCTGAAATGTAGGGTTTCGCAGGGATCGAATGAAGGGTAGAGCCGCGGGTCGTAACACATCTGAAATGTGACGTCCACTGTTCAAAGTGCCGTCAATGCGTACAAGAGGTGACCGAGACGTGTAACCAATGGCACCCTATACCATCACGCCGTGTGATACGCCAATATGGTGATGACGAATACACACTTCCAATTTGCGTTCACCGCGATGTCGCCAAACACGGATGCGACCATCATGATGCTGTAAACTGAACCTGGATTCATACAAAAAAATGACTTTTTGCCATTCGTGCACCCAGGTTCGTCGTTGAGGTTCACCATCCTGCCTGTGATTTAGTGTCAAGGGTAACCGCATCCATGGTCTCCGAGCTGATAGTCCATGCTTCTGTAAACGTCGTCGAACTGTTCGTGCAGATGGTTGTTGTCTTGCAAACGTCCCCATCTGCTGACTCAGGGATCGGGACGTGGCTGCACGATCCGTTACAGCCATGCGGATAAGATGCCTGTCATCTCGACTGCTAGTGATACGAGGCCGTTGGGATCCAGCACGGCGTTCCGTATTAACCTCTTGAACCCACCGATTCCATATTCTGCTAACAGTCATTGGATCTCGACCAAAGCTAGCAGCAATGTCGCGATAGGATAAACCGCAATCGCAATAGGCTACAATCCGACCTTTATCAACGTCGAAAACGTGATGGTACGCATTTCTCCTCCTTACACGAGGCATCACGACAACGTTTCACCAGGCAACGCTGGTCAACTGCTGTTTGTGTATGAGAAATCGGTTGTAAACTTTCCTCATGTCAGCACGTTGTAGGTGTCGCCACCGGCGCCAACTTTGTGTGAATGCTCTGAAAAGCTAATCATTTGCATATCACAGCAGCTGCTTCCTGTCGGTTAAATTTCGCGTCTGTAGCACGTCATTTTTGTGGTGTAGCAATTTTAATGGCCAGTAGTGTAGTCGTGCAAATTAATATAGGAAGTAGAGAATGTCTAAACAAATATATTTCGGTAAGGAACATATGGTCTCTGAAGTGAGCTTGTAATGCTAGGGAACATTGTTAGTGCAGCTGGCGTAAGCTACTGTTACGGTGTAGCTGACTGGGAATGTGCTCAAATACTCATGCCTCTCCTGTACGGATGGCTGGCTGTACCGACTGAACATACTTCTGAATGTTAGACAAACTATGTACTTCAGACACAGTGGGGCGACTGCGCATTTCAGTATAGTTGTGGTGAATCATCTGGGAGCCACGTTCAAGAATCTATGGATCGCTGTGGTGGCCCTGTGTCCTGGCCACCATGGTCACTTGACCTCACGTGTCTGGATTTGTCCGTCTGAAGGCATAAGAAGCAGCTGGTGCACGAAACCGTTGTGGAAACAGAAAAAGACTACGTTGCTAGAACTGCTGTCGCTGTTAGTATCACTGCGGACATGCCGGGAATCTTCGAACAGACTCGACAACCAATGGTTCGACGATCGACGTACTGTGTGCGTCCAGTCCAGTAATCACGCATTCGAGCAGTTTTTGTGAATGCCACTGCTGTAATTAGCGTGCTAATCTACCTTCTGTGTAAATCGTCTCGTATCAGAAACAGACGTCGGGGGCCATATGCACAATAAATAAATATATTTATTTTGATGTTCTCTACCTCCTGTATTAATCTGAACGAATAATTTCGGAACATACTGTATATGAAGAATAGCAGTGCATTTGGTCAAGGGATTTTTTGACTCACAGGAGAATGTCATAGAGATGATGAAAGCTCTACAGCGACAAACAGTTGGCGAATGGTATCCAATATGGTAGGAAGACTGAAAATGTAATAAATAGGCCGTAACGGGGCCTGGGACAGACCTTTTCCCGGTATAAGAAGGAACGAGTGTAGAGGTCCACTCTCTTTTATCGCTATAGTTCTACATACTGTAAGTAGACGTATTTAATTACCTATAGAACCCAATAGATTCTCTTGTGAAATGATCCAGCTAAACGAAGAAAGAAAGCCAAATGTGTCAATATCGCGTTTAATTGTTAGAATTTGTCGCCGAGGCAGCGAGTCAGGCAAATCAGATGCACTGGGCGTAAGCGGTCATGTACATCACGACAATATACAGTACCGACTGAAGCTTCTACAGCACAATAGTCTCCTGTTCTTCCTACCGATAACTGCTCTTATTTGCCTCATATCAAATATATTGAATTTTGCGTATTTAAGTAAATTCTACACTAACAGAGAGCACTAATTACACAAAGCTTTAAATACTTTATAGTCGTCAATGAGAGCCCCATTGCTACTCTTACGTAGGCAGTAACCGCTGCAGAAATCTCTGGCAAACAGCACGTCGTAACATGCGTTCGTATAGAGTAGCACTGAATGCAATCTAAATATCTGACGGAACATTGACTCATGATCAATTGACACATATTTGGCAGCAACTTTAACATCCATAATAGCATTGGAAACAATAACAAAAACTGCGAGAAATACTAGATCCTACATAAGTATAGTAATCACGAAGATGCAGATTTCAATCGTAATGCAGTCTTTGTAGATGTGCGTTGTTTTGTTGATATTTAGGTGACGGCTGCTGGGTCCACTGGTTACTTATGTAAGTTTTATTTTGCAAATGTTTATTTAAAGCTCCTCATACAGAAATTAAAACCACGATATTTAGCTTCTTGAACTTCAAAAAAATTTCTGTTAATTGATAAATTTCAGTGAACAAGAATCACTATTCTGCAAATAATTAACGCATCGTTACATTTCATTGATCTGAAACCCCTGTCCCTGGAATGTAAGCAGTCTGCCTCTGTGCTAGGTATATTCAGAAAAACTCTTGACAGTTTTCCAATTTAGAATAACTCCACTTGTATGCCATGCATGGATTAGTTTAGTTTCTCTCTCGTTTCAAAATTTTGGTGATGGTGGTCAGTTTCTAACATACTCTACGAGGTGCATTCAAGTTCTAAGGCCTCCGATTTTTTTCTCCGGACTGGAAAGAGATAGAAACATGCGCATTGTTTTAAAATGAGGCCGCGTTCATTGTCAATACGTCCCAGAGATGGCAGCACCGTACAGCAGATGGAATTTTACCGCCAGCGGCGAGAACTGTTTTAAATACTTAAAATGGCGACGTTTTCCTTACTTGAACAGCGTGCAATCATTCGTTTTCTGAATTTGCGTGGTGTGAAACCAATTGAAATTCATCGACAGTTGAAGGAGACATGTGGTGATGGAGTTATGGATGTGTCAAAAGTGCGTTTGTGGGTACGATAGTTTAATGAAGGCAGAACATCGTGTGACAACAAACCGAAACAACCTCAGGCTCGCCCAAGCCGGTCTCGCGACATGATCGAGAAAGTGGAGAGAATTGTTTGGGGGATCGCCGAATGACTGTTGAACAGATCGCCTCCAGAGTTGGCATTTCTGTGGGTTCTGTGCACACAATCCTGCATGACGACCTGAAAATGCGAAAAGTGTCATCCAGGTGGGTGCCACGAATGCTGACAGACGCCCACATGGCTGCCCGTGTGGCGTGTTGCCAAGCAATGTTGACGCGCAACGACAGCATGAATGGGACTTTCTTTTCGTCAGTTGTGACAATGGATGAGACGTGGATGCCATTTTTCAATCCAGAAACAAAGCGCCAGTCAGCTCAATGGAAGCACACAGATTCACCGCCACCAAAAAAATTTCGGGTAACCGCCAGTGCTAAAAAAATGATGGTGTCCATGTTCTGGGACAGCGACGGCGTAATCCTTACCCATTGCGTTCCAAAGGGCACTACGGTAACAGGTGGATCCTACGAAAATGTTTTGAAGAACAAATTCCTTCCTGCACTGCAACAAAAACGTCCGGGAAGGGCTGCGCGTGTACTGTTTCACCAAGACAACGCACCCGCACATCGAGCTAACGTTACGCAACAGTTTCTTCGTGATAACAACTTTGAAGTGATTCCTCATGCTCCCTACTCACCTGACCTGGCTCCTAGTGACTTTTGGCTTTTTCAACAATGAAAGACACTCTCCGTGGCCACACATTCACCAGCCGTGCTGCTATTGCTTCAGCGATTTTCCAGTGGTCAAAACGGATTCCTAAAGAAGCCTTCGCCGCTGCCATGGAATCATGCGGTCAGCGTTGTGAAAAATGTGTACGTCTGCAGGGCGATTACGTATAGAAGTAACGCCAGTTTCATCGATTTCGGGTGAGTAGTTAACTAGAAAAAAAATCGGAGGCCTTAGAACTTGAATGCACCTCGTATTTACTAGGTTCTAGTTAAAAATGTTCGATTAATATACTCGTAGATTACGAGTCTGTGTTAAGTTCAGTGAAATCCTTGGAGTGTGTACTTGTCTTTTTGGTTTCGACGACTTTCCTCCTCAAATTCAACGTTATTTGGGGTGCGCAATATTAATTGTTCCACGGCATAAATCCCAGGAGTCAATGTGAAGAGCCGATGATATTAAATTATTTACACCAACATAGTTTGCATTTTGTGTCTATGTTTATATTGTTCCAGAACATTCGCACAGCGCACAGCTCAAAGAAATTGAATTTACAGATCATATACTCAAACTAACTGAAGACAACTACCACTCTACTGCCACTGTACTGCCGAGCTCTTAGGCTCGCAGCTTACATTGTTTCTTAACAGTACAAGTTCTTGGAAAATGTTGTTCAGCGAAGCCACATTAATTGAGTTAAAATTAAAATCAGTGGTTTGATACAAAATTACAATTACTGTTTTGAAGATGATAAACGACTGATTATAACAAATGTTATTTTTAAAATCGCTCTTCAAAGTTATTATCGAAATTCAGCTTGAGAAATGTGACTAACAATATTTGATACAAAATAATTAACACTTCGATAATTACAATAGGAATTTTGGTGATCACATATTTTGGAGTATTTTGCATAATGCTGGAATAGGTTTTAGTTCAAATTTTAAATAATAATATCGTTTTGTCCAAGTGATCGAAATAAGGGTTTGTTTATGTCGGAAAGTTCCAGAACTCGTAATTACAGAATTAATTATAATGAATCTGATTTGAGTTTTTATAGAAACATAGTCTCTTTCAGTGCACTAGTCAGCCAGAAATCTAGCCAAAACATTAATTTTCACGTTTTATGAAATAATCGAATTTGGCAATTAATTTCCGTTTAGTGACAGAATTTAACATTAATATTTCTACGTGATTATTGCCTGGTAATTCCACAAATTAGTTTTCCTGTAAATTTCGTAAAATTGATGATTGTAACAGGATACTTTTCCACTAATTAAAGATTCCTGTTAATTGTATTTAAATGAGCTGTAGTTGACTGGTTCGATGTGTCACATTTCGTATATCTCGTCTGCAGTGCTACTTGATGCAATACAGAGCACCAAAAGTCGTATTTTAAGATTTGCAATAATACATAAAGGCGTGGTACCGAATAGGCCAACTTCATATAAGGGTCACAGTAGTAGGACCTATCACAAGTTCAAATTAACTCTAACAAAGCGATGACTCTCCTACCTCTTCGCCGAATGGCAATACGCGAGCGATGATTTCCGGGACAGGCAAGGTGCCTGGATCTGTGTCTCTAATGTGGAAAGTGCCAAATTTACGATTACCAGCAGTGGAATAATTAAGTACGTCAAGCTCTCCAGTTCGATAAGGGCAAAAAATATGTATTCCGAAAAGTTCAAATAAAATTCTGAGCTGTGTTCGAAACTAGTTAACGACAGGGAAAGCATAATTCAACGCTTGAGCAACGACAGCGGTGTTTACTCCTTAGTTGCTCCCCGGGGCTTCGTATGTAGCAGCTAGCTCTTACTGTGGTGAGTGCGTACTTGCGTCAACGAGTCGTTCTGTCTATTCTTTTGTCATCTTTCGTTAGGCGGCAGATTCGTTCGCTTTATACGTGTGCATGACGTCCAGGGTGATTCCACGTCCAGGTAGAGTCAGTTCTGAGATTGAAAAGTCCACTCGTGATTTGTACTGTGTCGGATTTGACGTACATTAAAGGACGTTGTTCGCCTCCACATACGTGCTGTGGTATACGAGTTATAGTGAAGAAATACGAAGAGTTTTAATTTATTCATCTTGTAGTTGTTGCCTAAGCATTTTTGTATATATGTTGTAAATATCAAGATCAAGAAATGGCTGCAAAACCTATCAACTGTGCGGCAAAGCAGAGATTGGTCACTATATGACGTCCCGAGAGCTATTTTCTACAGTGTGAACATTATTGTGAAGTCAAAAAATCGCTGCATTTTGTCTGTGATTTGGTTCTTGGAGATTATGACACTGTCCCCGTTTTGCCATAGGGCGCAGCAGATCGTCCGACGGGAGATAAATGTTGGAAACAGTTTGCCTTGGTCCGTAAGCCTAACTGCTAAAAGGAGTCGCAGTTAGCTCGTTCCGAAATTTTTACGGTTTAGGAATTTTAGTAGTGTTCCTAACCGTGATGTTCCGCATGTTGGAACTTGATTAATTAAGCTGCGAATGCAGTTACTTGGATTAGGGAGATCGCCTGTTTGAAATAGGAGCTGGTGTAATAAGCCTTGTATTTGTGAGGCCGGATAATTCCAGTGGAAGTTTCTAACATTCTGCGTGGTGTCTGTCCGTTTTTCTATGTCGTGTCTCCCTACCACTTTCGCGCAACGACGCTCTGAGCGTGTTTTTTAGGGAATTGGCTAGTTTGAACCTGGGACCTGTTGCTGGTAAGGAGACGCCAGACCACACATGACATGTAGAGTTCAGAAGAGTTCAGTGAGATTAGCGATGATATAACCAAATACTTAATGATTTCAGCGTCAGCTCCATTGCACTCCCTGTAAAAGAATCTTAATACTAACCAAATTTAGTGGAAGGGGTTCAAGGCTTTCCTATTTCTAGGTAGCTGGTAAAATAACGTCGAAAACGCAGTTAAGTTTACCATTGGAAATTTTATTCTACTCACAAAACATTGTTTATAAATTGCACTATTGATAAAAGGAAATGTTTTAATGCAGGATGATAAAAACCAACTGCATTCAACAAAAATGTGAACGAATATTCCCTGAATGGGTTTCCAAGTTCTACAATGGATCGAAGGATGACCTAGGACATATCACATCTATAATCTAGGTTTAAATTAAGTTTCACAAAAGAGAAAACTATCAAAATGGTCTACAGTGACCCTCAATTATCTTTAATTACTTATCTAACTTGTCGTAAATTACAGTGGCTGATATGGCTTCTCAGTAATTATATAACAGAAAAATCATCGCGTTTCAGATTTTAACTTACGTAGCAAATGTGAATACCATGAGCTTTAATTGACGATCGACACTAGTATTACGCAAAAAGGGGGTGTAACAGATGAGACTTCTGCAGTTCTGAGTGAAGCCTTACGCGCTCAAAAATTCGGCATCGCGTGCGTTCATTACCTTGTCGTTGGTTATGCAGCGTCAGAGGGCGGCGGGCGACGCAGCTCCATACAGCTCGCCGTCTCGGAAGCAACTCTCTCCTAACTTCTCCTTACTACAATTTACCGAAGTTGGTTTAAAAAAAAAATTATCTGGCTGTGTTTTCACCTGACCAATCAGGGTCTCAATGTTAACCTTAAGCTCCGCCTACAAAAATTCTGTCCATCCAATGAGAAACGTTATACTTTTCGTGGTGGGGCAATGTTTTTAAAGTTTACAACGTAGCAGAGACGCGAAAAAGTCTCACGCTAAAACTTGCAGCTGGTGTGGCCCTTTTAGTGTTATCGTAAGATCTATACTGTTCTTCTGGAGGGCTCTATCTTTTATCATGGGCTTGGGGGTGGTCCAGGTGGTTAGCTGGCGACGTGGGTATCCGTCCCTTATCGTAGGGCCTTCTAGCTTAACATGGTTCTGCTCTCGGCTTCTGTTCTCGTTTCTCCCCTCGGAACTGCGTCTGTCACATGGTGGGAAGGTATGACATGCATTTAGGCGTCCTTGTGTTAGTCTGTGGTATTCCAATTGCTCACTCGTTACTCGTAATACTTTGGTTAATTTAATGTCACGATTTATTCGGAGCTATGTGACATTATACTGGATTTGCTTATCATGTCAGGGTTTTCATGGAAGGTATTGGATTTGCCTGACACGTTACAAGTTAGTGTATTTGGATTTTTCGGGTCCTACAGTTCCGTGAAAGGGTGTAAGTGACTCTGTAGGCCGACTCTGAGGTGATAGAGTTTGTGCTTATTTGGTGGTTGTTGGTTGTGGAATTATTGTGGTTTCCGAGCGGAGATCTCGTTGTAAGTTATATTTTGTTTGGCTTGGACTGGGAACTAGTCTTATTTTGCTACTGCACGCACCGTGTTATGTGAATTTTGTGATCTATCCTAAGGTGCAAAGAAAAGGAATTGAAGGTCAGAAAAGGTGGAACTATATTACGAGGCACTGTGTATTGAAGAGATCCGTGACGAGTGACTTTCGTAACTTGTTTGTAGTAGTAGGACCGCACATTGTCAACGCCTGAAGTGATTGAGCTTTGAATTACCGTTCAATTGCAGTATTTAAAACGGCGGTGACACGTAGGTTTCTTCTTTTTTTAATCCGTTCAAGTAGCCATAGTTTTCTTGTCACTCGATCAGACGTTTGTACGAAGTGTGTAAATGATAACTGAGCTTTTATCAATGAATAGAAAGGAAGATAGCCCAGACTGGCAAAAGATTTAAAATCTCGTCTTCTAATTTCGTGGCGTGAGTGTGTTAACGTGGGCTGTGACAAGCAACAAATTTTAAATAGTAGCTTCCAGACCCTTAGCAGACATCGGACTAATCCCCTGAGTGTCCGGAACTTCTGCGGGACTACCGGCGCACAGTTACCGTTCTTGTAAAACAGCTTTACCAGCAGCTCGAGATTCTATATGGAGACAGTCTCGGACGCGGACTCAGCACCAGCCGTGTGCAGCGAGTCTATTGATGTATTGATGCGCACGTTATGACGTTTACAGCGCCATCTGTTGTGGACTTTAATTACGGACGCCCTGAAGATTAAGTAGAACTTTCAGTTCATCTCCAGATTTGTGGTTGTGGGGTCTATGTTGTTTACAGTGGTGAGCTTGGGAAATTCTTCTTATGTAATGAGATTGGTCAGCAAAGTCTCAATTGTCCGAAGAAGGTTTTTGCTCTCAATAGTTCTCTCTAACAGTGGCTTGAATTGTCGGTAGCAGATCTCGTTCCGCCTCGTGCTAATTCTAGTGGCAAAGAACAGCCCGATTTTGATTTATCAGCGAGCGATTTTCCCTCGATATAACCGAAGACGGATTCTGTACAATCTGTTCCCCATACCAATGCTCAGTTGTTGCAGTATCAGCGACGTCGCACCCAGGATGCAGATGTTTCTGATGTGGGATCAACCATGTTACCCTTCCCTACGTCAAGTGTCTCTTTTGCTTATACAAACTGCACATAGCTTCCCGTTCTCCTGTGGAGGTTGTGGGAGCGGTAGATTCGGGCTCTCGTTCGGACTCTGGCGTTGATATTATGGACTCGTATCAGATATCCGGTACGTCTGATCCATACACCCCGCCACCCTCCTTCCCCCACTAAGATAATACAGTCTGACGAACAGCGAGGCATCCCTGGCTGCGTGTCGATCGCCATTGATGACGATTCGGCTACGCAATCTTCAGAGCTTCCGCCGATAAATCTTGCAGCGCAGGAGTATTCCCAGGTTGTTTCTTTCTTGTCGTCTGCTGAGCCTGTCGTTCCGTCCTTGTCTGTCATGCGAGATACTGCTCTATTTTATCGTGAAGATACTCCCGTCACTGACGTTGAAGGTCCCGAACCTGGACGTGGAACTGGTTGTCGTCTTTTTGACCTTACCCTGGTTGTGCTTCATGCACCGTCTGACATAGGTCAAACGGTGGCGCGCTCGAAATTTTACAGGGAGGAGCTCCCTTACCTTTTGCGTTAAGACTCCTCGGGACTTTGTGCCGGGTGCTAATTTCAACTGCATGTTGCATCACGTTAACTAGTCCCCTCATTTTAATTTTAGTCCTGATCTCCATGAATTGGTTCGTACGATGTGTTTGAGGGAAGACTGGGAACATAAATTTCCAACGTTGGTGAAATTCACGTTTTTGACTGCAGACTTGATAGGTTTTTTGGCTTCTACTTTTACTTCCATCTTGCGAGGGAGAGCTGTGTCTGCAAGCTTCAGACTGGGGAAAATGGTTCTCATACCGACTCGCCAAGGCCGTTCCACAGCAGCTGATTTTCGTCCCTCCACGGCATTCAGTTTGAACTAAAAAACCGTTGCACGGTCTGTGAACCAGCAGATCGTCATTATTGTTTGGTAGAGCGATTGACAAACATCAGTGTTACCTCCCTGCCCGTACACTTTTGACTCCAGTGGCAGAACATAGGGATGTAGTTTCTGTGGCTGCTGTTACATCTGTTCATTGTGCATTTCCCTTCTTAGATTTATCTAAGGCATTAGACCTTGTTACGATGATGACAGACAACTTGTTCAATGACTCACCATGCTTATGTTCACTGCCAGGCCCCCGTAGACATTCTGCAAGCGCCTATAAATATCTGCGATGCTCTGGTTTTCCTCCAAAAGAAACGCAGTGATAGCTCTCTGCTTGTAACGCAGCTCTGTTACAGACGCTAGTTTAAAAACTAACGCCGCCACTTACCTGAACTCCATGGAACTATATGGGCTGAAGAGAGAATATCGGTCGATGTCCCACAAGAAATATCGTGTTATTTTAGCAGAAACTGGCCGAGAAAAAAAGTCTTGCGTTTCTTATTAAACATCACTCGAAGATTTCCAGTACCTCTCGGCTTGGCATCAGCTACTCTTACAACTAGTTTTAAGTGGTCGTTTCACTTTGGATCGCTTCTAATGATCATTCCGCAGTATTTTACAGCGGTTATTGTTTCTAGTGATTTATTTCCAATACTGTAATCCAATGGCACTTGGTATTTCCACCTATCTATACGCAATGCATTAGATTTACGTTCAGGGTCAACTTCCTGGCTACAACATAAATCCTCAGCTCTCTGCAGACCTTCCTTCATTCCGCAACAGTCTTATGTCATTACAACCTTCTTTTATATGTGGTTTTTACTTTTTTTTTCGTTAAATTAAAATCGCAGTGAAAATCAGTTGAAGCTTTGCATATAAGTGTTGCGCAATGTCTCTAATACGCCCGTCGATCGCATCATGTCGCACTTTTCAGATGTTGTTGTGGTCTTCAGTCCTGAGACTGGTTAGATGCACCTCTCCACGCTACTCTATCCTGTGCAAACTTCTTCATCTCCCAGTACCTACTGCAACGTACACCCTTTTGAATCTGCTTAGTGTATTCATCTCTTGGTCTTCCTCTACGATTTTTGCCCTCCAATACAAAATTGGTGATCCCTTGATGCCTCAGAACATGTCCTACCAACCGATCCCTTCTTCTAGTCAAGTTGTGCCACAAACTCCTCTTCTCCCCAATCCTATTTAATACCTCCTCAGTAGTTATGTGATCTACCGATCTAACCTTCAGCATTCTTCTGTAGCACCACATTTCGAAAACTTCTATTCTCTTCTTGTCTACACTATTTATCGTCCATGTTTCACTTCCATAAATGGCTACACTTCCATACAAATACTTTCAGAAATGACTTCCTGACACTTAAATCTATATTCGATGTTAACAAATTTCTCTTCTTCAGGAACGCTTTCCTTGCCATTGCAAGCCTACATTTTATATCCTCACTACTTCGACCATCATCAGTTATTTTGCTCCCCAAATAGCAAAACTCCTTTACTACTGTAAATGTCTCATTTCCTAATCTAATTCCCTCAGCATCACCCGACTTAATTCGACTACATTCCATTATCCTCGTTTTGCTTTTGTTCATATTCATCTTATATCCTCCCTTCAAGACACTATCCATTCCGTTCAACTGCTCTTCCAAGGCCTTTGCTGTCTCTGACAGAATTACAATGTCATCGCCAAAACTCAAAGTTTTTATTACTTCTCCATGGATTTTAATACCTACTTCAAATTTTTCTTTCGTTTCCTTCACTGCTTGTTCAATATAAAGATAGAATAACATTGCGGAAAGGCTACAACCCTGTCTGACTCCCTTCCCAACCACTGCTTCCCTTTAATGTCCCTCGACTCTTATAACTGCCATCTGGTTTCTGTACAAATTGTAAATAGCCTTTCGCTCCCTGTATTTTACCCCTGCCACCTTCAGAATTTGAAAGAGAGTATTCCAGTCTACATGGTCAAACACTTTCTCTAAGTCTACAAATGCTAAAAAGGTTTGCCTTTCCTTAATCTAGCTTCTAAGATAAATCGTAGCGTCAGTATTGCCTCACGTGTCCAATATTTCTACGGAATCCAAACGGATCTTCCCCGAGGTTGGCTTCTACTAGTTTTTCCACTCGTCTGTAAAGAATTCGCGTTAGTATTTTGCAGCTGTGGCTTATTAAACTGATAGTTCGGAAATTTTCACATCTGTCAACACCTGCTTTCTTTGGGATTGGAATTATTATATTCTTCCTGAAGTCTGAGGGTATTTCGCCTGTCTCATACATCTTGCTCACCAGATGGTAGAGTTTTGTCAGGACTGGCTCTCCCAAGGCCGTCAGTAGCTCTAATGGAATGTTGTCTACTCCCGGGGCCTTGTTTCGACTCAGGTCTTTCAGTGCTCTGTCAAACTCTTTACGCAGTATCATATCTCCCATTTCATCTTCATCTACATCCTCTTCCATTTCCATAATATTGTCCTCAAGTACATCGCCCCTGTATAGACCCTCTATATACTCCTTCCACCTTTCTGCTTTCCTTCTTTGCTTAGAACTGGGTTTCCATCTGAGCTCTTGATATTCATACAAGTGGTTCTCTTTTCTCCAAAGGTCTCTTTAATTTTCCTGTAGGCAGTATCTATCTTACCCCTAATGAGATAAGCCTCTACACCCTTACATTTGTCCTCCAGCCATCCCTGCTTAGCCATTTTGCACTTCCTGTCGATCTCATTTTTGAGACGTTTGTATTCCTTTTTGCCTGCTTCATTTACTGCATTTTTATTTTTTCTCCTTTCATCAATTAAATTCAATATTTCTTCTGTTAGCCAAGGAGTTCTACTACCCCTTGTTTCGACTCAGGTCCTTCAGTGCTCTGTCAAACTCTTTACGCAGTATCATATCTCCCATTTCATCTTCATCTACATCCTCTTCCATTTCCATAATATTGGCATGCTACCTTCGCTACTTCATCCCTCAAAGCTACCCATTCTTCTTCTACTGTATTTCTTTCCCCCATTCTTGTCAATCGTTCCCTTATGCTCTCCCTGAAACTCTGTACAACCTCTGGTTTAGTCAGTTTATCCAGGTCCCATTTCCTTAAATTCTCACCTTTTTGCAGTTTCTTCAGTTTTAATCTACAGTTCATAACCAATAGGTTGTGGTCAGAGTCCACATCTGCCCTTGTAAATGTCTTACAATTTAAAACCTGGTTTCTAAATCTCTGTCTTACCATTACAGAATCTATCTGATACCTGTCAGTATCTCCAGCCTTCTTCCATGTATACAGCCTTCTTTTATGATTCTTGAACCAAGTGTTAGCTATGATTAAGTTGTGCTCTGTGCAAAATCCTACCAGGCGGCTTCCTCTTTCATTTCTTAGCCCCAATCCATATTCACCTACTACGTTTCCTTCTCTCCCTTTTCCTACTACCGAATTCCAGTCAACCATCACTATTAAATTTTCGTCTCCCTTCACTATCTGAATAATTTCTTTGATTTCATCATACATTTTTTCAATTTTTTCATCATCTGCAGAGCTAGTTGGCATATAAACTTGTACTACTGTAGTAAGCGTGGGCTTCGTTTCAGATATGGGCACGAAAATATGCCTAGAACAATAGCGCCTCCCACCAAGTGATAAAGTGTTTGCTGTCATTCGATTTCTTCATGCTGATGGGTTCCGCCTGATTTGATGCAGACGACATAATGTAACTGTCACGTGCGACAGCAAAGTGCGGCAATGACGCAGGAACTTCGAAGCAAGATGTGCAAACGTTTGTGATGCAGTCAGTAAGGGAAGGAATCGATTGCCAACCAATGATCTTGCTCGGGAGTGGATAAGGCGACTCAACAAATTATGTATTAAGAACAATTCAGAACAATCGAAGAGTAATGACGTCATCATACATTGTCCTTCTTCATGACAATGATCGGCTGCACACTGTAAAGCCTCTCATGTAGCGTTTCAGACGGGAAGTGTTTAATCACCCACCATACAGCCCATCTCATTTTCACGTCTTCACTCACATGAACCGCTGTTCACGAGGACAGCATTTCGGCGCAGACAACGAGCTGCAGACCAGCGTAGAGAACTGACGGAAAGCACAGGTGGCTGGCTGCCTTCTGTGACGAAGATACGACAAATGTCTTAACTCAGAGTGGCGACTCTGTAGATAGGTAGTTGGAAAATGTAGTTAAATGTTGCAAATAAGATATTTTTGATTTTCATTGTGGTTCTCATCTCGCAACCGATCGGACCTTTACATAAAGCTTTCATACAGTGCAGACAACTTTGTAGATGGGGCAACTGCAGCTGCGAGTATTCATCTTGGGCGTTAATAATCGCTTCAGCTGTATTTTGGTCCTTTATTATTGTCCACTACCGGTTTCGTGGGGTTAAATCTACATCTTCGGCCAAGCCCGCTCTTCATCAGCGCATGCGCCGAGGCGTCCGCAGGCAAGCTGTTTACTTTCTTGCCGTCAGCATGACACAACACGCTGCCGCGTCCCCAGTACGCGGTTCCATATAGACTGGAGAAGCGATCACTATGTACTATTTGTTTAGGACCCATACACTATATTGGAATTTGGCAGTTTTTAATCCATGACATAACCTCTTTTAGCGGTTTACTTGAAAAAAGAGACAGCATTGGTCGTATATTTTTTACTATCGGAAAATCGATTTTCTGTCACTGAGTGACCATCTTCAGTGCTATATTGTATAACTTAAATTAGGATGCACTGTTGTCACTAAGCTTACGGCAATCACATAGACTGAGAAATTTTGCGATAGTAAAAAATATACGACCAATGCTGTCTCTTTTTTCAAGTATACCTGTTATCTGGTCGTAGTGCACAAGACAACATGGAGTCGCCAATCAATAAAACTCTTTTAGCGGTGTTTTGTATTTGACAGACAATGAATTTTGGGAAAAAAGATTCCGAGCTTTCCCGCCCTAATGTTTTAATCATATGTCACCTGAAGATGTGGCTTTAACGCCACATAACCGGCAGTGGTACAGCAATAAAGGACCAAAATACAGCTGAAGCTATTATTAATGCCTAAGATACTTTCATACAGAACCTTAGTCTGCAAGTAGCCTCGCAAAGCTTCAGACGTAATGATGTAATCCACTAGAGCATTGTACGCATTGTAAATAATAAAAAAAATGGACCTGAACACTATGGGACTTAACATCTGAGGTCATCAGTGCCCTAGAACGTAGAACTACTTAAACCTAACTAACCTAAGGACATCACACACATCCACGCCCGAGGCAGGATTCAAACCTGCGACCGTAGCAGTCGCGCGGTTCCGGACTGAAACGCCTAGAACCGCTCGGCCACAGCGGCCGGCAATAATAAAACACTACAAAACTGCCTTGTAGTAGTCACGAAGTTAATTTTGCATCTATCAGTTTTGCCCTTTTAAGAAGTTAGGTTCCATCTGTCAGAAAGTCCTGAATCCACTGACTAATCTGAAACGATACTCGGTAATACGAATTTTGTTCGCTGAATGACAATGCAGAAATGTATCGATACATTGTGGAAGTTAAGGTACACGGCATAAAGCTGATTGCCGTTGTCTCAGCGTTGTTATATACACTACTGGCCATTAAAATTGCTACACCAAGAACAAATGCAGTTAATAAACGGGTATTTATTGGACAAATATATTATACTAGAACTGACATGTGAGTACATTTTCACGCAGTGTGGGTTCATAGATCCTGAGAAATCAGTACCCATAACAACCACCTCTGGCCGTAATAACGGCCTTGATACGCCTGGGCATTGAGTCAAACAGAGCTTGGATGGCGTGTACAGGTACAGCTGCCCATGCAGCTTCAACACGATACCACAGTTCATCAAGAGAATTGACTGGCGTATTGTGACGAGCCAGTTGCTCGGCCACCATTGACCAGACGATTTCAGTTGGTGAGAGATCTGGAGAATGTGCTGGCCAGGGCAGCAGTCGAACATTTTCTGTATCCACAAAGACCCATACAGGACCTGCAACATCCGTTCGTGCATTATCCTGCTGAAATGTAGGGTTTCGCTGGGATCGAATGAAGGGTAGAGCCACTGGTCGTAACACATCTGAAATGTAACGTCCACTGTTCAAAGTGCCCTCAATGCAAACAAGAGGTGACAGAGACGTGTAACAAATGGCACCCCATACCATCACGCCGGGTGATACGCCATTCTGGCGATGACGAATACACGCTTCCAATGTGCGTTCACCGCGATGTCGGCAAACACGGATGCGACCATCATGATGCTGTAAACAGAACCTGGATTCATCCGAAAAAATGACGTTTTGCCATTCGTTCACCCAGGTTCGTCGTTGAGTACACCATCGGTGGCGCTCCTGTCTGTGATGCAGCGTCAAGGGTAACCGCAGCCACGGTCTCCGAGCTGATAGTCCATGCTGCTGCAAACGTCGTTGAACTGTTCGTGCAGATGGTTGTTGTCTTGCAAACGTCCCCATCTGTTGACTCAGGGATCGAGACGTGGCTGCACGATCCGTTAGAGCCATGTGGATAAGATGCCTGTCATCTCGACTGCTAGTGATACGAGGCCGTTGGGATCCAGCACGGCGTTCCGTATTACCCTCCTGAACCCACTGATTCCATATTCTGCTAACAGTCATTTGATCTCGACCAACGCGAGCAGCAATGTCGCGATACGATAAACCGCAATCGCGATAGGCTACAATCCGACCTTTATCAAAGTCGGAAACGTGATGGTACACATTTCTCCTCTTTACACGAGGCATCACAACAACGTTTCACCAGGCAACGCCGGTCAACTGCTGTTTGTGTATGAGAAATCGGTTGGAAACTCTCCTCATGTCAGCACGTCGTAGGTGTCGCCACCGGCGCCAACCTTGTGTGAATGCTCTGAAAAGCTGGTCATTTGCATAACACAGCATCTTCTTCCTGTCGGTTAAATTTCGCGTCTGTAGCACGTCATCTTCGTGGTGAAGCACTTTTAATGGCCAGTAGTGTGTCTCATGCAGGAGCACTCTCCCTTATGCAAGATTTTCCACGCTTCATAACTACTTCAAGTACACATAAATTCGGTAATTATACTATTTTCATTCTCATGCAAGGGGTGTTCAATAAGTAACGCAATCCTTTTTTTCTTTCCCAGTTTCGGTGAAAACACACTGAATTTGTACTTACATACGGTGTCTGGTCTTTCAGACATGTCCGAAAGAACACACACCATATCAGTATAAGTATATAGTTCTGGCAATTCCGGCCATGACCTTCTTCTTCTGTGCGGATGCACACATATTACCCGAACTCTTACGGTACTTGGTAAGAATGTCTTCCACGAGTAATGAATGTGTAGTGTGTGGACATATAAGGTGAGAATGTGGGTCTCGCTGGAGGCGTGCGCAGGATACTCCTTGCAGTCGCACTATCCTGTGTGCCCTTGGCGGCTTAGATGGATGCCGGCACGGTAGCTCAGCGTGTTCGGTCAGAGAGCCGTTTGACCTCTGTATAAAAAAACTGAGTGGAAGGATCAACCACCGAACTTGAACAGGATGTCTTGCGACGTCCGCAATGACCAAACACAACGATCAATAACGAACAAAAACAAAAAAAAAGAAAACAAAAAACAAAAAAAGGAGGGTTGATGTCTTACGACGTCCGCTCCGAGCAAATGCAACGAACAAAAGCGAACAAAATGAGATTTAGAAAAAAAAAAGAAAAAAAGAAGGATAGATCGTCTGCCATGTAAGCAGGGGATCCCGGGTTGGGGTCCCGGTCGGGGCACACATTTTTACCTGTCCTCGCTGATATATATCAACGCCCATCAGCGGATGAAGGGATTAATATATAATTCTAATCACCGAATTTGTTGTGGGACATAGCGGAATATTCAAGCTTCAGCCCCTATAGTAACATGAAGTTCCGACAGGTCACGGCGGTGTACGCAGCCTTCAGAATAGTGTTTGCAACGGAGGTCTGCTCCAAGCAGCGAGCTGTCGTTGGGACCAGACCGTCGTAGATATTCATAGGCGCTCGCGGAATGTCTACGGAGACCTGGCAGTGAACAGCAGCACAGTGACTTAATTCTTAACATTTTTATGCAGCAACAGCAACTGATATTGTTTATATAAGAATATACAGCCTACAGTTGCAGGTTAACTTTATCGTTTACCTAGGTTTCACCGTTAGTAATAACGTCTTCTTCAGAACCTGCAACAAGTTAATATTATAATGCGCTACTAAATTATATTAGATATGGTCATCCTACAGGCTGCAACGTGTAGTACTTACATAAAACATTATTTAAATGTTTGCCTAAAGTAGGCCATGTCCTAAGTCAACTTTATAAAGTCAACTTTATAAAGTAAGTCAACTTTATAAAGTTGACTTAGGACATGGCCTATTTTAGGCAAACATTTAAATAATGTTTTATGTAAGTACTACACGTTGCAGCCTGTAGGATGACCATATCTAATATAATTTAGTAGCGCATTATAACATTAACTTGTTGCAGGTTCTGAAGAAGACGTTATTACTAACGTTGAAACCTAGGTAAACGATAAAGTTAACCTGCAACTGTAGGCTGTATATTCTTATGGAAGCAAAGTGACTCGTTGGGCGAGGCACCTGTCATCGCAACAAGGTCGTGCAAATCTGTCCAATCTTTCGCGTGCCGGACAGCCACACACAGCTGTGTCTCCTTCAGTGTTGGAACATGCGGACACTCTCATTCGAGGTGATCAAGGGATCACAGTCAAACACCTCGCTGCTCAACTGTGCTTTTCCGTTGTTAGTGCCGACACACTTGTCCACCAGTTAGCGTAATCAAAGGTGTGTGGCCGCTGGGTTCCTCGCCGCCTAACAGAAAACGAAGGGGGATGTGCGTGGAATTGCTTGCTGATCGTGACAATTCTTTGCCGAACATAGTCACAGGCGATGAAATATGGGTTCATCACTTCGAACCGGAAACAAAACGGCTGTCCTTGGCGTGGCGACAAACCACCTCCCCCCTGGAAAACGGTCCAAAGCAGCACTCTCAGCTCGTAAAGCCATGGCGACGGTATTCTGGCAGTCTGAATGGGTTATTCCCTCTGATATCCTCCCTCATGGTGCAACTGTCAACTCTGAAGTCTATTGTACTACTCTCAGGAAACTGAAGAAACGACTTCGGCGTGTTAGTCATCACAAAAATGCAAATGTCCTTCTTCTGGACCACAACAACGTGAGGCCTCAGACAAATCTGCGCACTCGAGAGCAGCTCGAAAAACTTTGTTGGACTGTTCACCTTCATTCACCGTACAGCCCGGACCTCGCATCTTCCGAATTGCATCTGTTTGGCCCGATGAAAGATGCACTCCTCGGGAATCAGTACTTCGATGCTGGGGAGGTCATTGGTGGATGATGGGGAGGTTATTGTTGCAGCAAGACGTTGGCCTCGATGTTTACCAGAAGAATGGTACCATGTGGGCAAACAGGCTCTACCTGTAAGGTGGCGCAAGGCCGTCGCGCTGAAGGGAGATCGTGTTGAAAAACGGGCTTTTGTAACCGAAAGAGTGGGGTATCACATAGTATATTGAAATACTGAATAGAACCAATCTGCTTTTACAAAAAAATGTGTAAAAATGTGTTACTTACTGAATGTCCCTCATATATCAGCAATATTGGGGCAGAAACCTAGTGGTCATAAACCGGACATCTCTCTTCGACCGAGGTTAGACTGGGTGAAGCCAAGCAAACGCAATATGGTGTTCATCAATCGTATAAGGCTGCGACACCGATGTTACCGTGCGAATTTACATCGTCCTTGCACGCCTGCAATATTTTCAAACTCATTATGACACTGGAAACATCAGTTTTTCTAGCGTTTGTTACGTAGGTCTTACTTCGTCCACAACACTATAGTTTTAGGCATTGGCTTTCTTCTATTGGTGCACCATGCCAATATGTTGATTACGTCACGTATTTTTAGGTATTGATTTTATATCTGCATTTGCATTTATGACCCTATAAAAGTACTTTCTACAAAATACTTGATTTGTGGTATACAGCTATAGATGTATACGCATATGTATTACCAGAACGCTATTTCTCTATTTCAATAATAAGTTATAATATTCTTATGCATAAAATGTGGTCTCCATCTTAAATATTGTGAGGACCATACATGGACCCCAGCCGCTTTCTATGGGATACGTCCGACTAAAACAATGAATTCAGGTGTTACGTTGATATGTGATGAAGCTAAGAATATTTAGCATCATAACAATGTGTAGAATATGAGGAGTTTAAGGTACTCGATGAAAACTGATTGGTACAGCAGTTCCCCAGTGGGCGGGGTCAGAGGTCAATGCTTTGAGTCATCTATCGAGAGTCGCTGTACCTCGCGGAAAGGTCAAGTAAACCTGCACAGTTCAAGGGGAAAATCCCACTGCAAGGCTCTTCAAAGGAAACCTTCTGTGTTTCCCATTTGCCTTCTAATCCCTGACACGAATAAGACTAGGCCACCAACGTCGTGGTAGTCCTGAGTGCTTAATTTCCTGGAAACCCTGCTGCTGCGAGAAATAACACTAATAGCTTTAGAGTATGAAAAGTTTGTGGATAGCATTTGGCTGTGTTCATACTCTAGGTAACTGGTAAACACTGTTTGCTTATGAGTTTGCACAACTTCATCTCCTGACGTTTACTTTCTGATGACAAAATAGCACACGTAAAGGAAAAGCTGAAATGTTGAGTAATTGTACTTGACAGCCACGTGGAAATAAGTGCCGTACGTTTGCCAAGATGACAACTCTACAAATATGAGTGCTGTTCTTTAGTAGTTCTAAAAGGTTCTAATTGTACTGAATATATTTTTGGGCCAGTGGACCAATAGGCACAATCACTGGACAAGAGCAGGCAGCGAGAACATTGGGTTGTGGTAATGACAGAACAAATTTTCCAAATAATGGCAGGTAGATTTGATTTGTCCAACTATAGTACGAACACCTTGTACTTTATTCAAGAATTCGTCCTGTGTAAGTTAGTGCAAGTTAGTGTAAGAAGCTGAAACTGAGATATGACGACCTGAAGTTTGTATCTCGCTTGCAGTAATTTTAACTCCAATACGTACGTTAGCTGCCAAGAAAAGATCATTTTCCTTGAATTGTAGTGTCAAAACATTTTACGAAAAAGTCGTCATGAAATTCATCGCCCAGAAAAACTGACCTATTTTCATACAAATAAGGTCCTGTAAAGACACAGAAGGAATGAATGAAACATTGTAACGGGGAATATGATAAAATCGCTGAAAGAGACAACTATGACTTGGTATCTCATTTACAAAGTTAAGTCTTCCAAGACATATTTTCGAAGTTTTCCGCTTGCAGTTTTCTTTTTATGTACGTATTACAGTTTGTTTTTGTATTATAAATAATGTATCGAAATAATTTAATAATAAATTCTATTTGGATGAAATGTAACTATTTGTCTGCTGCCTTCCATTGTTACTGAAACGTACAGCACTTCCCCGACACAGATTACCGCACACCACAGTCAAAACAACTCTAATAAGACAGATTCTGTGGTAAACTTATTTTATAAGCCTGGTAAGGAACTGAAGAGAAAAATATGTCTCAAATTATGATTCTTCCACTGTTCCTGAAGCGGATTATCTAGTATGAATCACATGCAAGCTCAATGGAACGACATCGCTGAAATAACGATGACGGCTATTAGTTTTCTCACGCTACCATGACGTCATAGACTTAAAAGTCGATGGCAAGAGGCCAATACGTCTGCAATATGGAACTAGTATTGTAGTGTGATTGAAGTGTGTCGCTGAAACCATTTTACTGCCGAGCACTATGTCTTTGACAATATTGCTCAACACTACAGTAAATAAGTGTTGTATAACTACTGGTAACTACTTGTTTGGAAATAAGACACCAATTTTTAAACTTCCAAAGGAGCCAGAACTAAAGAAGAAATAGACTCGGGGAATTCGGGCTGAACTTCAGGCCGTCATGCCATTCTGTGTTAAATACTTTATTCGTAACGTAAAACGCGAAGGTAATTTAAGTATGCATTGGGAGAGCCAGTCCTGACAAAACTCTATCATCTGGTGAGCAAGATTCATGCGACATACGGAAAACCCTCATACTTCAAGAACAATATAATAATTCCAACACCAAAGAAGGCAGGTGTTGACAGATGTGAAAATTATCGAACTATCAGTTTAATAAGTCACGGCTGCAAAATACTAACGTGAAATTTTTACACACGAATGGAAAAACTGGTAGAAGCCGACCTCGGGGAAGATCAGTTTGGATTCCGTAGAAATGTTGGAACACGTGAGCCAATACTGACCCTACAGCATATCTTAGAAGATAGATTAAGGAAAGGCAAACCTACGTTTCTATTATTTATAGACTTAGAGAAAGCTTTTGACAATGTTGACTGGAATACTCTCTTTCACATTCTGAAGGTGGCAGGGGTAAAATACAGGTAGCGAAAAGCTATTTACAATTTGTACAGAAACCATATGGCAGTTATAAGAGTCGAGGGACATGAAAGGGAAGCAGTGGTTGGGAAGGGAGTCATACAGGGTTGTAGCCTCTCCCCGATGTTGTTCAATCTGTATATTGAGCAAGCAGTAAAGGAAACAAAAGAAAAATTCGGAGTAGGCATTAAAATCTATGGAGACGAAATAAAAACTTTGAGGTTCACCGATGTCAGAGACAGCAAAGGACCTGGAAGAGCAGCTGAGCGGAATGGACAGTGTCTTGACAGGATATAAGATGAACATCAACAGAAGCAAAACGAGGATAATGGAATGTAGTCAAATTAAATCGGGTGATGCTGCGGGAATTAGATTAGGAAATGAGACACTTAAAGTAGTAAAGGAGTTTTGCTATTTGGGGAGCAAAATAACTGATGATGGTCGAAGTAGAGAGGATATAAAATGTAGACTGGCAATGGCAAGGAAAGCGTTTCTGAAGAAGGGAAATTTGTTAACATCGAGTATAGATTTAAGTGTCAGGAAGTCGTTTCTGAAAGTATTTGTATGGAGTGTGGCCATGTATGGAAGTGAAACGTGGACGATAAATAGTTTAGACAAGAAGAGAATAGAAGCTTTCGAAATGTGGTGCTACAGAAGAATGCTGAAGATTAGATAGGTAGATAATACAATTAATGAAGAGGTATTGAATAGAATTGGGGAGAAGAGAAATTTGTGGCTCAGCTTGACTAGAAGAAGGAATCGGTTGGTAGGACGTGTTCTGAGGCATCAAGGGTTCACCAATTTAGTATTTGGGTAAAAATCGTAGAGGGAGACCAAGAGATGAATACACTCAGCATTCAGAAGGATGTAGGCTGCAGTAGGTACTGGGAGATGAAGAAGCTTGCACATGATAGAGTAGCATGGAGAGCTGCAGCAAAACAGTCTCAGGACTGAAGACCACAACAACAACAACAATGTAAGTATCTATGTAGAGTTTGTTCAGCTAACGGCCTTGCTGCAGTGTTAACACAGGTTCCCGCCAGATCACCGAAGTTAAGCGCTGTCGGACTTGGCTAGCACTTGGATTGACGACCGTCCGGGTCTGCGCTGTTGTCTAGCGGAGTACACTCAGTCCTTGCGAGCACAACTGCAGAGCTACTTGACTGAGAAATAGCAGCTCCAGTCAAGAAAACTGACAACGTCCGGGAGGATGGTGGGGGACCACATGCTCTTCCATATCCAAATGACGCCTAACAGCCGAGGATGACACGGCGGTCGATCGGTACCCTTGGACATTCCGAGGCCTGTTCGGACAGAGTATGTACAGTTTGTACACAACGTTCTCAACGAGGACATCCTAGTTCTGTATCGGTCGATGCCGGTACAAGTCTGCCGATTTCGGGTCACTAGTGTTTCTCGTCCGGCCGCTGCCAATATATAACAATAAAGTACTGCGTAAACTGTAGCCGTTACGATATGACTGTCATGCCGCGCCAAACAAGAAGGGCGTCCCCCACCCCTACCGATTTCTGCCTCCCCTCCACCACCAGCCTCTCTGCCGCTGTTGACTTTGGTAGTGAGGGCTTGCTTCCTCCGCTCTCCCCTCAACCTACTAAAAATTCGTTCAAGATGTCGTGAACAAACTGTACAGCGCAGAGCAAAAATAGCAATAAAGGCTTTACTATCTACATACAGTTTCAGTTAACGTCAGACAAGATTCTTGTAGTTCGAGAGTTTAAGCACAATTTAAATAATACACAAGTTTAACGTAACACTAAAGTACAATATAACTGACTGAAAACAGCTGATGTCATTTTGTTTCGGTGAACCAATTTCCGTCTATATTGGTCTTCAGGTTTTTCGTGGATGATTCGTTCGCAGTGAACTGATTCAGCAAAGCACAGCAATTTACTGTGAAACAGGTAGAATGGTGACAGTGACTTTGGAGAGATTCAGATAGAAAAGAGGTGCAGTATTAGCAAATTGTGCCGTTTACTTGAGCTCAATTCAGTTTGGTGGCTAATAGGTAGCACCAAGTGAAAGAAGAGGAGTTGCAACAAATGTTTTGAGAACAGCAATATTTTAAAGTCTACAAACAGCTTCTGCACAAGCATAAACATCAAGCTTCTGTGATCATGAGAGCCGCGTGGGGTTAGCCGAGCGGTCTGAGCGCTGCAGTCATGGACTGTGCGGCTGGTCCCGGCAGAGGTTCGAGTCCTCCCTTGGGCATGGGGGTGTATGTTTGTCCTGAGTATAATTAAAGTTAGGTAGTGTGTAAGCTTATGAACTGATGACCTTAGCAGTTAAATCCCATAAGATTTCACACACATTTGAACATTTTTTGTGATCATGAGACTTTCGTAAAAAAATATGAAAAATGTTGCAGTGAAGGGTAACTGTGAAAAAAGACTGTCTAGCCTTCCTGCATTTTGACTAAATCACTTTACACTGTATATGAAACAGTTGCAGAAACCTCGTTGAGTACTGTAAGGATTGTTGATAAATCATTTTCAAGAGCAGTTTACATTATACATAAATTTGTAAATGATGTTAAGGTATGCATGGATTCAATTAGTGGAAAGAAGTGATTTTCACATAGCAGTTCTTCGCTCTGATCTTGAGACAAAGCAAGGTAAAGAGGATAAAGAGAAGATTGTTTCATTTCTTATTGCAAAAACTGTGCTTCGTGTTTACTCCAGCGCTCATCATATGCGTGACGCAGAGTTTCTTTCTTTGGTCATTATTGCTTACAATTTCTCTACACGCTTTGCAGTTTTTAATTGGACGTCACGCAAATTCTTTGATGGAGCTTAACTGCAATATAAAGGTAACTCAAGTAATAATTCTTTGTTCACTTGAAGGCTCAAGTGCCATGTTTGCGGCAGCATGAAATTTTTGTGACTATAATGTTAAATAAGTTGTACATCAAGCTCTACGCATATTATCCAAGATGCTACTCCAGGTGGGTGTAAAATGAATGTGCGCAACGGAAAATATTGAACGCGAAAACGAAGATTTGGCCCTGTCTGGCTACCCCCTGAAGCAGATCTCAGGATATCTTAATGATGATATTATCTCCTCCTTCTTTCTCTTTAACATATAAATTACAACACAAACAGAAATGAATGATTAAGGGAACTAGTAACAACAAAAATTATAAATTCTATATCTGCTTATACATTTATTGTAGATTAAAAAACCCTTTATATATTACAAATTTTTATATGCCAATGTCCAATGGACATAAAGAGATACAAATGAATTTTCTAACTAATATGATTGATCAATTTCCCAAATCTGCCCCTTTTTATGGCTACGCGATTTAATAGAAATAACGTGAGACAACCGACATCATCTACATACCAAACACTAGCAGACGCTACTGTCAAAGATGATCTACAGTGATGTGCAACCTCAGTGGAAACAAAATTTACGTGGTCACAGCTGTTTAAGCAATTAGCAATATCGCCGTATGTACTGCGTCCGGTGCGTCGGAGTGATGGTTCTCGTATATGTGTGCGACGATGGAAGAACTCCAGTCAGAAAATAAACTCTTTCAAACACTAGGTCCGCAGAAGGCGGTCCTCTGACTAGTATACTCTAATGCTGTCTTCTCCTCTCTGTGTTCTACAGACAACAAACACGAACTCCCTGCCACAAGGACGGAATTCAGTCTCTACATGAGTTTGGACAGAAGCAGTGCCCTCAGTCGCTGACCTAATCGTCCTAGCTATAAAATCTCCTGAGAGCAAAGACAGCAAGTTTGTCTGTACCAACAAAATCTGATACTGAGCGACCGTCAAACACGGGCGTTCACAACAGAAGACCTCTTTCTCTCCACCGCTGGCTTCCCAGCAAAGCTCGGCTCCCCTCCCTCGTAACTTCAGAAGAGGAATCATATTTTCGAAACCGCAGAATATTCTGTCTCTGTACAGATTCTTCCGAACGCCGGCCAACCATATTTTAGTCTTTTTTCGTCCAACGCGGAAAGTTTGCGAGGAAATACCTATCCCCGTTAACTAGGAATTCATACAATGGTACGCTTCTCAGAGTAAAAATCCTCGGAAATAACGCAGCCTGCGTGATTTCCAAGTAACGCTTCCTCGTTCCTCTCTACTGCGTCCAAGATTTTCAGAGTTTCCGGTTATCCTTCCGGCCTAGCTACAAAACCGGCCAACCGCCACTGTATTGTGCTTCACCGCTCAGGTTCCCCGGAGCAGGACCAACACACCCGTACGGGCTTTTCCACCCAGGGCCTGAGTTAAGCCTGCCTTTTCATTTCCACTGGCGTTCCAACCTCTGCTACTATAGGCAGTCATTCGCTACGTCGTTTTGATAATAAAGACGAGCCATCACCTTTCTTGCAATAAGCATTAACAACTATTTACAAGGTGTACGTGACAATGTCAGTTTTCTTTAAATATTCAAACATACGATGTACAACCTATCAAATGACACCTAAATCCGGTTGTAAATCACGGCAAAGTATGTAGATGAGCGCTTGTAAGGTGCGAAACAGTAGCCACCTTACAATTATAAAGGAGAAAGTGTTGCTGGAACAACAGAGCAGAACAGCAGACTACACATGAAGTTTGTTGCGAGGTATGCCGATGTTCAAGAACGATATGTTATCGCTAAAACATTTATACTGTCGAATGGAAATTGATATTCTTTTTTACCGTTTAACTGTTTTTCCAAGTGAAGCATGTATTAATACGCTATTAGACTGTGGAAGAAGTGCACCAAGGTCAGCAGAATTCTTGCCATCGATAAGGCAGGTGCAATAGTTATTATAACTGCCGCAATAATGCAAACATAACTGCTCTTTGTATTCTACATGGTCGTAAACATCAATATTTTATCAATGTGTCACCAAATAAATTACAATGAAGATTTCCTTTTGTAGTCGACGTTAGTTTTCTTTCAAAATAGCAAATTTTTGGATGAGGTGTCATTCAGCTTTTTTGGTTCTGCAAACTATCAGTCAAAAACCTGAAGTAATTCACATATTTCTTTCGTAAAATGACATTTTAACGTAATCTGTCGATTTTTTCCGTGTGGTTCCAAATCGAAAATCACATTTACTAGCAATTGTCGTATATTCGTCTTGAAATTAATGTCAAAACACGTAAATTATTATCTGTAACTACTGTTTCATTCGACATAAAAATTAAGAAAAGTACTGTGTGAAATGTACGATAATTTTTTCATAAAACAGAGAATCGTGCGTTATTTCTTAATGTTTTATTCAAATACGAGGCGGAAAGCGTCTGGCTTAAAAGAGATATGCATTTCAGCACATGAAAGGTAGCGTTATCTGTTGTAAGCAGCTCATGTAACTAAATCGGAAACGCTCGCGACTTGTGACTTCTTTCTCAGTCTTATCTTTAAACACAGTGTCATCACATTGGAATCATCCGCCTTTTCTTCCTCCCGATCATACGTTCTCTTTTTCCTCTCCAGCCTTGATTTTCTTTTGGGTTCATTCTAACAACTTTATCGCTTTGCTAATTCACATTCTGTTTCACAAAAGCAGCTATATCGCCACTGACATTGCGTGATCTTTGCTTTAGAGCTCATTCACATCCAGTAGGCTATCGAGGCTAATAAATTATAGCTGCTACGCCGCAGTATTGCCGGAATTTACAAACGATTTTTTTTTCCTAACAGAAAATTGCTTGGTTATTAATATTTGTTTCAGTGGTGAAAGGGATGGTTAAAATGGCGCTAAGCAGCATGGGACTTAACATCTGAGGTCATCAGTCCCGTAGACTTAGAACTACTTAAACCTAACTAACCTAAAGACATCACACACATCCATGCACGAGGCAGGATTCGAACCTGCGACCGTAGCAGCAGCGCGGTTCCGGACTGAAGCGCCTAGAACCGCTCGGCCACAGCGGCCGGCTGATGCAAGGGAATTTACAACGAAAAACTTGGAGAAGCGTAATTTATGAAGGGCCTTCCCCTCTTCTTTAGCGGAAGAACCGCTGCACTGCATAGAGGTGACAAATTACAATGTGCCAGACCAGAACTCGACTCTGGTACTTTGCCCTTCGTGGTACGTCAGTTACCAATTGCGCTACCCAGCTCAATGTTTCAAGTCGCCGCTTGTTTCCGTGCATAGCTTCCATGTTCCATAGGAATTCCCTTCACTAAAATGAACCGTAAATACCGCACAGAGAGAACAAGACAGCCAGTTAGATTCCAAATATGAGTTTGCGATTACTTTGAACTTTATGAATAATTCTGTCTGTCTGTTATTATCACTTTTTATTTATTGCATTATTTCATATAACGTGTTCAATTGCTGTCATCATTGGGACCTGTGATTATGAACAAGAATAAAATGAAAATGGTGCTACTGGGAATACGCTACCAGTTAACAAACGTTATTGAAGCGTAAGGGAAATTTGCCAAAATGGTAAAGAATTCTTTTTGGAGAGGTTAAACAGATAATGTGGAATTTCGAAATAATTGTTATACACTGCACTATGCAAAACTTTTCTAATAGTTAATAAACGAAAAAATAAAGACGAGGAGATGCTCGCCTCAATATCGCCACCGTACTTAATGTAGGGGACAATGTGACTACAAAGATGCCATCCGGGATGAGCAAACGCCAATCACGGGTGAATCTGCGAGACGACAGGAATCCATACGCAGCAGCTCTCACAAGAAAGGCCACCCATACAGACAAGAACAAAATCAGTCGTAACAAATGCGCTACTTGTTCCTCATACATGATGCCTTTATCCACGAGTCTCAAATGCTAACATGTAGAAATCATGAAGCGCAATTCATTCAAAATTATTAGTTTTTGCGTACATTTTGGGCTTCGCGGACGTACAGTTGTGTCAGTGGTTCATAGAAATATTGCAGTATAATGTTCCCAAGAGCCAGAGCCATTCATAAAGGGTAGCTTCCATAAAAAAAATCTTACATCTAACCGCAGTTCTCTTATGACCGGATAATAATTACTATCGACGCTGATGCATGAAGCTTCGTGTGTTCAATCAAACGACCGCAAGGCAACGCGACTGTTTTTATTTTAAAATGCAACAGCAAAAGACTGGAGACCGTCTTTTTTATTTCTTTACTGATGAGCTTCCTCGACGAAGAAATGTCATATGTGAGCGTAGATAATTACGCCTCACTTACAGCTTAACCTTCAGAACGAGTCAACACCTGGAGTCACGTGCCAAGTGTTCTTTCTTGGTGACCATGGAAGAGGTACATGAATATAACCACGCGTGGGACTGTATAAATATACTTAAGTAGTTCGTTGTCGCTGAGACACTGAATCTACTCGTAATCAGTCCATTGCGTCTCTTCCAGCAGCGGTTTAGTGTAGGTCGCTTGAGCAGGGAAGTATTCCTAGTTGTTGTAGAAAGGTGCAAGTCATTTTCGTTTTCAAGTAGGATCATTGAACAGATGCACAAAACTATTGCCCTCTACCTCTGACGTCTATCTACTGTAGAATTTTCGAACATGTTTTATGTTCTCGTATTATGACATGTCTGGAAACCTCTGAAGTAATCAACATGGACTTAGAAAACAACGATCGTGTGAAACCCAACTAGCTGTGTTCGACCACGAGACCCTAAAAGCAACGATACTGCCTTCTTCCTCGGCATCCTGAAGGCGTTCGCTGTAATATCGGGCTGTCTCCTAATGAAAAAAAAAGAGTGTACCGACTTTCATACTAGCTGTGTAATTGGACTGAAGAGTTTCTAGGAACCAGAATACAGCATGCCATTCTCGACGGAGAAAAATCTTCAAACTTAAAAGCTACTACCATTGTTCCAGAAGGGAGTGTTATAGGACGATGTCATGACCCAGTGGGTAGCATTAGCATCAGAAGTTCAATGAGGTTTTTCACAGATGGTGCTGTAGTGTACTGTACAGAGAAGTCGTAACAATTGGAAATAGTAGCGAAATACTTGGTGCAGGGACTGACGACTGACGCTAAGCAGAAACAGATGTAAAGTAATGCGCATAAACACGCTGGTAGACTCATTACCGGATGGTTACATTGTCGAAGAACAATCACTGGGAGCAGTCACATCTATATAATATGATGCAATAAGTGGACGGAGTGAGTTAAGGTGGGACGGCCACATAAAACTGTTCACAGGTAAGTCAGAGGCCAGACAGATTCAGTGGAAGAATTCTCAGGAAGTACAACACAGCCTCCTTACTGATCACTCTGTTTAATCAAAATGAAGCCGAAATCATGATCTAATATGCGCATTTCCTGATACATTTTATGACTCTGATGGTTTTCAGTTTATCAGTGGAAAACTGAATATAATATGCAGATCTTTCCCTTCCAGTGAAGATGATCACAACGTCAGAAACCGACAGAAAATAAATAATAAATTTCTACAGCAGTTTTTTAAATCCCAAACGGCTGTACAGACTCACCTCATTGAACTGTTAAAATCAGAGAAGTTCCAAAGAAGAACAGCGCGTTTCCTTACAGGTTCATACAGTAAGCACGAAAGAATCAAGGAGACGCTCTGTCAATTCCAGTAGCACACTCTAGGAGAGAGGTGAACCGCATCATGGAGTGGTGTACCGAGATTATACGTTTCCAGAAAAGTCGACCAATATATTTCTTGTTCTGACGTATATCTCATGGGAAGATTCTGAACGCAAAATTAAAGAAATTCAATTCACGCGGAGCGTTACCACTAATTGTTCTTCCTGTGAACCATTAGTGAGTGGAGTGGCAAAAGCGGGAAGGCATAGATGTACACGAAGCATCTGTAATGTGGCTTGCGGAATGTAGGTGTTGATGTGCTAGTGGCCATAACCTAAGGGGAAAAAAAAGAAATGATGAAAGTAGTATACAATATAATTCTTCGTAAACGCCGGGCTCATTAAAAGCGGAACAGTAGCTCTGTTGGAGAGAAGTGAAGGAGGAAATGATGGAGATCTTTTCAGGAAGCCATCCAGTACATGCCATGAAGTGGTTGAAGAAAATCACGGAAACCCTGAATTGCGATAGACAGAGACTGATTTGAATCCCGCTCCTTCCGAATGGGAATCCAGTGTTTTAACCATTGCTACAACTTTCTTAGCAGCAGTAGAAGCCAGCAACTGTTGTTTCGGTATTTGGAATTGAAACTGTTGTAAACGCATATAAAATGATTATCGAAGCACCATTCATTAGCATTTTCGTCATTGAGATGTTAATGTATCTAAATAGACTTCTGGTGTTGCACGCATTAGCAGAAACACATGGAAGGTAAAGTAGTTCGCGATGCTGCACCGTTGATGAATCTTGTGGTCGCCAAGAAAAGTTATTACTGTTCAGTAACGAGCTGTCAGCGCAAGAAGATTGTGGCGAAGGAGGTGTAACACGGAAGACTGTTACAATAAAAGCTGTGTACTCCATCATGCTCTCTGTTTTGTTAACCTTGACCAAATAAATTGTAGTTTTGACATAATTCATATAATTTGATGTACATTTAATAATTTAATTTTTTATTCATTTTGAACAAAATATATAGAATAAAACCAACATATGGATATAATCATTTTCGTTAAATGAAGACTTGATGTCAACATGCTTCTCAAGAGCATTGAATCGTGCATATCGTCACTGTATTTTACAATGAATCGCCAAAGAAACTGCTATTGGCATGCATATTCAAATACCGACTCCGGCATGTGACACGTACGTAAGCACCCTGTCTAATCACCTGCATCCGTTCATGTCCATTAGCGTTCCGACGCACTTGGGCAATTCCAACAGGACAATGCGACACCCACGCGTCCAGAATTTGTTACAGAGTGGCTCCAGGAACACTCTTCTGAGTTTAAACACTTGCGCTGGCCACCGAACTCCCCAGACATGAACATTATTGAGCATATCTGGGCTGCCTTGGAACGTGCTGTTCAGAAGAGATTTCCACCCCGTCATACTCTTACGGATTTAAGGACAGCCCTGTAGGATTCATGATGTCAGTTCCCTCCAGCCTTAGTTCAGGCATTCGTCGAGTCCATGCCACGTCGTGTTGCGGCACTTCTGCGTGCCCGCGGGGGTCCTACACGATATGAGGCAGGTGTACCAGTTTCTCTGGCCCTTCAGTGTAATACTGCATAAAATAGTACAATACGTCTCATACGATACAGGAGAGGTTCACGAAGATATGAAAATATTTTAATACGTTATTCTACAACCGAAACTAAAGAAAAAAGTTCATAGAAACATAGGTCCGCAAATGTTTTATTACGGAGTTACGGCTAATAAAGGATTTTGCCTGAAATTTAACAACTTCGCTAATATGAAGCCATCGCAAACTGTAAGAGGTTAAAGTAAAGCACGATTTCCATTTATTTTGTTGTTATTGGTGTGGTGAATCTAATAAAACATGTCCCAGGCGTGTATCTGTGGTAGTTTTCCAGAACATCCAGAGAAGCAAAGACGTAATTTCGTAAATTTTTTAATTTGTTAACTACTTGGCCCAATTCGTCTTTTATATTCCAGACAACTGCACAAAGTTTTCAACAGAAGTAGTAGAGAATTTAATTTTGAAAAAATTATGGTAATAACGTTAACTGAAACTCCATAAACGTGTCAGATAATCTGCTTTTATTAAAACCATAGCACACGTGAATTAATGTTAACCGAGAAAAAACAAATCTCACTGTTAAGGAAGTTCTACATTATACATACAGTTTCACAATACATTCACAATAAATGTTCAAAAATGTCTCCGCCAAGTTCAATGTATGTAGCTGCACATGTATGAACAGATTTTGTTGCTCGTTTCAGTTTCACAGGGTTGTCCTTAATTTCGTCTATTGCATTCATCATGCGAACACTGACCCTGTATACAATCGGCAACACACGACGTTAATACTTCTCTGCAAATATGATGAAACTGCCATAAGTGTTGGAAGCAAGTCGCACATTTAGCAGTTATTTAGAGTTTTGTTCAGAATTTAACGCGAATTCTCTTTAATTTATCGTAAACTGTATGTTTGCATTAAAGTTTGAAACTTTCAAAATCTTATTGCATTTTTGTGTGCTCTGTTTACGCTTAAACAACTAACGATCCCAGAGATAAATTACCGCCGGCCGCGGTGGCCGTGCGTTTCTAGGCGCTTCAGTCCGGAACCGCGTGACTGCTACGGTCGCAGGTTCGAATCCTGCCTCGGGCATGGATGTGTGTGATGTGCTTAGGTTAGTTAGGTTTAAGTAGTTCTAAGTTCTAGGAGACTGATGACCTAAGATGTTAAGTCCCATAGTGCTCAGAGCCATTTGATAAATTACCTGAACCGAAAACATATAGACGGCTATAGTTACATATTTGTATTATAGTTTTTATTGAAAGCATCTGAAAGGACTAAAAATGCCCATGGCTTGTAAAAATTCAGTCACTGAACATTTTCGATTAATGAATGTCACAAAACCACCACATAATTACAATGTTAAATAAACGTTCTTTTACTATAATTGTATATTATTTCCCATATTATTTCAAGTTTATGTACTTACGTATGAGAACTGAAATGTTGCTTGGTGCTTAGAACAGTGCTTATAGGTTTCCAGGCACTGCAAACTTTTTCAGTATACATTTCGAAGAGTTCCTCTCCATGTTTTTATGTGTCTACCTAACTGAAAATGATTCTCACAATTATAGCCAGGTAGTGGGTAGCATTTTAGTAGAATTCTATAGTCCACAGTGAGGCAGTTGTTCTAGTATGTCACGCTACAGAAAATTTCAAGTAATTTGTCCGCGATTAGCCCGTTTGCCACATGAACCAGTCATTGTTAACAGCTTGGGTAATACACTCACAAGTTACAACATACAGTGACATGCGGCACTGTTAAAGGCAATGTAAACAAGCTCCTTATACTGCGAACAACATTTTTCTTGAGAAGTTGCTCTCAAGTTCACACACGCCTGCTGACTTCGCATGCCTACCGTGGTAGCCGAGCGGTTCTAGGAGCTTCAGTCTGGAACCGAGCGGCTGCTGCGGTCGCAGGTTCGAATCCTGCCTTGGGCATGGATGTGTGTGATGTACGTAGATTTAAGTAGTTCTAAGTCTAGGGGACTGATGCCCTCCGATGTTAAGTCCCATAGAGCCTAGACCCATTTTTTTGACTTCGCATACATATCAGCTCCGCTAAGTCTCCAGCGTCAAGCCGTTGATAATATTATCCCTCCGGTAGCTGCAACAAGGGCAGACCAAAATTGTGATGGAAATCCGGAAACATTTTTTGAAGAAAAAAAAATAGTGATCATCGCTTCGCGTTAAAATCGAACCTGTCGTTAGAAACTGTTGCCACAAGAGGATGGCGAACACTAACCACCTCTTTCTCTGAGTTTGTCCTGCCAGTGACTGTGCATCAGGACTCGTCCAGTAAACGGTATCTCGGCGTCATGCGACAAAAGATAGTAACCCATTTGCGTCTCTATATCACAGCTTATAATGACCTACAGAATGAAATTTTCTTTCGAGATGGATTTCCCCGAGCTTCACAGACCGGCCGGCAATATCTAATCTCTGACCTCTCTTGCAATGACTGCTAGAACAGCCTGTGTGTTCAATGAGGCAGCTGATGTCTAGATGAAAAGGAAACTCTTCTCAGTTGGCTACATAGTGCGCACAAACTGTACAATCTGTCAGATGTCATGAATTCATGTGCGTAATTCTTATATGGACTGCGAAGTCCATCTGCTTTCACTCTCCTCCCGTGATTGGGAGAAGAAGGCCGTATGGTGCTACAAGGCAACATAAACTATGAACATCCTAAGAAACGATGCGTTGCGTATTCGAAAATAGTTGTTTCCTGAGAAAGGCTGAGCTATGCATACGATGACTCAAGCCTGCATTCAGAGTGAACCTAATGCCGCAAGTGTGTACACCGGTCGCTTTCGCAAGAGAACGCGTTGTTAATGAGATCACCGTGCGAACGCTGTGAGTTGCCGACAAAGAGGTTTTCCGTAAGCTGTAGCCGCCAGTAAATATTTTCTCGTTTGTTTAGCCGACCACTTTGCAACACGCCTTTCACGCATAAGTTACCGTATCGAACACCATCCTTCCGAGTCACGCTTTAGTAATGCCTACATACGTAACTACATTATCTAAATGCAATAAAAAAGGGGCTTTCCTGCCTCTTCGCTGGAGGCTACGGTTATGCGAATTGATATAAAAACTTTCTGGTAAATTAAAGACATAGTTCAAGACCATTACCCAGCCTTTACATTTTTGTTTTTCTAGATTATTCTCCTTTAGGAGACCGTGTGAACTTGAGCCAATCACAGCTTCACTTCCTTTCCTTCTTTGCTTTTCTTTCCAAAACCTCTTCATTAGTTCATTGTGTATTTTTTTCTTTTCGTCTGTCCATTTTTTCTATTTTCTTTTGTTGATACTAGTTCAAGTCTCTAGTTTTTGATTTTACTTCTGAACTGTTTTGCATCCTTAATTTCCTCTTTCAAAATTTTCAGTTGTTCCAGGTTGCTTGCCTTTCTTTTAAACAAAAGATTTTTAATTTTCTTTCCTTTGTGAGTCTGTTTTCATCGATCGTACATAGATGTCTGTAGAACTGTAGGAGTCCTTTCTTCAATTTGTCTGTGACGTTGTCTGTGGTTTGTAGAGTTCCCCTGACCTAACTTCCGTCTCGGAGACCAGCACCGTAGATTTTTCTAAGGATTTTTCTTCCATGTTTCTCTATGTCATGCATTTTTGTCATCCCTCTAAGAACTGTGCTTTCTGACTCATACAAGACCTCTGGCAAAACAACAGTGTTTTAGTGCTGCAGTTTTGCATTGCTGTGAAATTGCTCTTTGGTTGTAGTGATTCCGTGCGAGTTTGTACGCCTTTTGCAGTTTGAATATTCTTTCTGTGTTGGAGATTGTGTTCAGCCTTGTGGGTTGGGTGATTTGTTCTAAGTACTTGAAGTGAGTGACCTACGAGATTTTTTCATATTGTGTTTTCAGTGGAAGTTTTCCTGTTGATTTGATGTCCATATACTGAGTTTTCTCATACGAAATTTGGAATACGGGTTTGCAAGAGATTTCATGTAGTTTATTTAGCGCTAGTTTGGCTTCAACTCTGTTATTTGTTAATATATCCACGTCATCAGCAAAGACCAGGCATTTCACAGTGACCCACTATTTCTCTTTTTCAGTATGATTCCTTTGACATGCTTTTCCCATTCTCTCCTTTTCGGCCTCACGAATTTAGTCTAGCGACTGTTTGCACAACGAGTAATTCATTATGCAACGGGGTGAAAATTTTGATAGAACTCCCTAGTATATTAAATCTGTGTTCCAGACTCTACACTGGTTATTTACCTTCCTCGTGTCCGCCCCATTAGCTGAACGGTACCCGGCACGGGAGCTCAGCGTGTTCGGTCAGAGGGTTAGCTGCCCTCTGTAATAAAAAAAAAACTGAGTTAATGGATCAACGACGAACTTACACGGGTGTCTTACGACGTCCGTCTCGAGCAGATGCAACGAATCAGCGCGTTGGAATGCCACACCCGGGAGCCCTTGTTCGATTCCCGCCTGGTTGTTGTGCTGTCCTCATAATCATTACATCCCCATTGTCGACGTGCAGGTCGCCCAATGTGGCGTCGCACTCGATAAGACTTGCACTTGGCGGCCGAACTTCCCGCCTGGGAACTCCCGGCCTCTGACGCCATACGATCATCTCCATTTTCCATTTTGCCGGTCGCTCGTGGGCGAGCGGTTCTAGGCCCTTCAGTCTGGAACAGCGCACCGCTATGGTCGCACGGCCGAATCCTGCCTCGGGCATGGATGTGTGTGACGTCCTTAGGTTAATTAGGTTTAAGAAGTTCTAAGTTCTAGGGGACTGATGACCTGAGATGTTAAGTCCCATAGTTCTCAGAGCCATTTTGAACCATTTTCCATTTTACCTTTCTAGTGATCCACCTTTACCAACTGAGTTATCGGAACGTAGTCCGTTGCAGGTAGTGTGATTTCGGAATAAAGGCAAAGATTTCTGTTGGGCCATTCTTTCCCGTATCAGTCCTATTCGGTGTTAGTCCACGGAGGTACACAGAAGAGCTTCTATGGTATGTGAAACAAGAACTACTGTCAGACTGAAGCGGCTGTTAGTCTGACCACTCCACCTTCAAGTCACTTTATCGCAAGTTTTCAGCCACTTGCCATAGAGTCCGAGGCACTCGTTCTAGTTTAGTCAAGTTGGGGAGATTTCGGGTTGTGTTTATAGTAACCTAAATGAGTCGATCCGAGTCACAACTCGAGAAACATCTTGCCTCAGCTATACTCTGAAAAATACTGCGGGTTAAAGAGCCTATCGGGCCGTCGGTCATCTGGAATACGTTTGGAAAGAGATAAAATAGCGACTCGTTCACCACACTACAATAACTAATTGAACAGTTTCTGTGTTTCAGTGGAGAAATAACACAGCCAAACAGTTGCAAATAATTGTTTAACACAATCATCTTGGTTTCGATGCCGTTAAGAATATCTTCATCATAATGAAAATTTAAAAGCCCTATAAAATAATACGTAGAAAACAAGTTTGACAGAAACATTAACCAAGATGAAAAATGTAATAACATACAAAAGTTACTTACGTAAAGTTATATTGCGAGAAGGCAATATTGAAAGTTTAGAGCGCACATGTTCAAGTCAAAAAATTAAAAATGAAAGATGGTATTTAACCTTGCGGGGAACATCAGACTGAGCGACCCAGTGGCTTACATTGCTGCTACGAAAACAAGAAACAAGTTGTGCAGCCAATCGGGGCCGGACGTATGCCCATTTGAGACATCATAACAGAAATAATCGAATTAAACAACAGGTAATCATAAAACAAAACGAAATTCAAATGATGAGAGCTTAATGTACCTTAGAAAATACGAAGTACTCAAGTGAATGAAATACAACTAAGAGCCATCTATCAGGCTTTACTGAAATGCCCACTACGTAAAGTACAGAGTATTTTAGAATATTTAGACAAACAGATGCACAGTCCGCAGCTCGTGGTCGTGCGGTAGCGTTCTCGCTTCCCGCGCCCGGGTTCTCGGGTTCGATTCCCGGCGGGGTCAGAGATTTTCTCTGCCTCGTGATGACTGGGTGTTGTGTGCTGTCCTTAGGTTAGTTAGGTTTAAGTAGTTCTAAGTTCTAGGGGACTGATGACCATAGATGTTAAGTCCCATAGTGCTCAGAGCCATTTGAACCATTTTTTGAAACAGATGCACAGTCCAAAAACATCTTCATGATGGAAACTTTAGTAATACAAATCTATATGAAATTTGAAGAAAAAGATATTTCGTAACTATAGGGAGGAAAATACAGTACAAAATAAGAGAATGAAAAATTCACGAGTAGTGGATTAAAGATATTGACAAAATTTTTGTTAGCGAGTTGAAACTGTTCGTTGCGGATGAGGCCGTCGTTCTTACAAATATGCTTGAAAGTCTGCTGCTCTTCGAGCACGCCGAGCCTGTGACCTTTCTTTTACCTATGTAAAACTGAAATTTCTTCAACACTTTTCCGTTTGTGACCGGACATTAACAGATGATCAGCAGAAGTGGAATTATGTACATTAGTGCCTCTTTTTCCCAATAAACGTTCCTTATACCTCACATTGAAAGATCTTCCAGTATGTCCTATACAATAAACAGAAACGCATCAAAAGTGAATTTATAAATTACTGGACAGTCTATAGCTGGAGGTGAGGACATGAGATGCCAAATAAGATTTTTCAGCGTGTTATTGTTGGCAGAAAAGGTAGCTTTGTATCTGTACTTCTTGTAACTAGAACACGACAAATTCTATAAGAAATAGGGACTGTGTTTCTGTGTTGTTTGACCCACTGAATACGTGCTGCTTTACGTACCGCTGCGATCAGTGGCCTTTCGTGAGGTACCCGACTCTAAATGCCCACCGCATGGCGTTACATTTGCATTGTTCGCTGGCTGAGATGGGCCTGCATTCACTGACAGCAGTTGCTCCCCGCTGCCTTGATACCGATTGTCGTTGACAAACTGGCCCCTGTCAGCTATACTCTTATCACGACCACTGTTCGTCGCCGTGTTACATGGCTGCTGGTGGTACGGAATTCGTTATACATACGTCGGATATTCCGACTAAATATACACTCATGCTCATAAATTAAGGATAATGCTGATACATGGTGAAACAACGCTCTGGTGGGCGGTTTGCGGGTTTAAATCACCTCGGGTATGACCATGTGGTGCATTTGACCTGCGGTCGTCACACGATGGCGCTGGCAGCAGTCCACATACGCAGAGATGTGTTGGTGCATGTCAGAATACGGTGCAGCGAGTAAGTGTGCAGACGTTTTCAGATATGCTAATGGTGACTGTGTGTTGAAAATGGCTCAAAGAACACATATTGATGACGTTATGAGGGGTAGAATACTAGGCCGACTGGAGGCTGGTCAAACACAGCAGGTCGTAGCACGGACCCTCCGTGTGCCACAAAGTGTGATCTCAAGATTATGGCAACCATTTCAGCAGACAGGAAACGTGTCCATGCGCTACAGTATGGGACGTCCACAGTGTACAACAACACAATAAGACCGATATCTCACTATTAGTGCCTGCAGACGGCCACGGAGTACTGCAGGTATCCTTGCTCGGGACCTTCACTGGAACAGTTGTCTCCAGACACACAGTCTACAGACGACTGAACAGACATGGTTTATTCGCCCGGAGACGTGCAAGGTGCATTCCACTGACCCCTGGTCACAGAAGAGCTCGTAAAGCCTGGTGTCGAGAACACAGTACATTGTCATTGGAACAGTGGTCCCAGGTTATGTTCACGGAGGAGTCCAGGTGTAGTCTGAACAGTGATTCTCTCCGGGTTTTCATCTGGCGTGAACCAGGGACCAGATACCAACCCCTTAATGTTCTTGAAAGGGACCTGTATGGATGCCGTGGTTTGATGGTGTGGGGTGGGATTATGATTGGTGCACGTACACCCCTGCATGTCTTTGACAGAGGAACTGTGACAGGTCAGGTGTATCGGGACGTCATTTTGCACCAGAATGTCCTCCTTTTCATGGATGCAGTGGGTCCCACGTTCCTCCTTTTGGATGATAACGCACGGCCCCACCGAGCTGCCATCGTGGAGGAGTATCTTGAAACAGAAGGCCTGCCTGTTCTCCAGACCTAAACCCCATCGAGCACGTCTGGGATGCTCTCGGTCGACGTATCGCTGCACGTCTTCAAACCACTAGAACACTTCAGGAGCTCCGACAAGCACTGGTGCAAGAATGGGAGGCTGTACCCCAGCAGCTGCTCGACCACCTGATCCAGAGTATGCCAACCCTTTGTGCGGCCTCTGTACGTGTGCATGGTGATCATATCTCATATTGATGTCGGGGTACATGCGCAGAAAACAGTGGTGTTTTGAAGCGCATGTGTTTTGGGACTGTTTTCTCAACTTATCACCAATACCGTGGACTTACAGATCTGTGTCGTGTGTGTTCCCTATCTGCCTACGCTATTAGCGCCAGTTTTGTGCAGTGCCACTTTGTGTGGCACCACATTCTTCAGTGATCCTTAATTTACGAGAATGAGTGTATAAACAAATTGGGCAATTTATTTCACAGTGTAGTCATGCGCACGTCCAAAAATGCCTTTTTGTCATTCTGTCGCTTATCCACGTCGGCCCTCGTTACTACGCTCGTTCCACACAGCTGACTGCTACGTAAGCAAAACTTCACTGACATGACTTAGCAGCAGTGCAGGGTGGCGTGTCAGTCTGATAGCAGTTCTACACGTTCTCCAGCTCTCCAAATCGACCAGTGTGCTCTTAAGTGGGTGATTAACATTTTGTCTGCTGAGTTTATGTTTACATAGGGTGTAACGGATATAAGTACATATACTTCTGTTCAGACAGAGGACGGTGTACTGAACAAGCTTACATCAGTCTTTACGTCATTTGCAAACTAATAATTATGTTTATTTGGATAGTATGTTGTTAGGTTGATTAGTACATCCAATTACACGTGGCAGGAGCAAGCTTATTTTGCCCCGGACGTAGAGAAAAAAAAACAACCAAGACACTGAAGTGTGTCCATATATACCGCATATAAAAATATCTGCACTTATACCCACTACACCTTTTATAGTGTTGGACGTAAAGTTGAGATTCTCACCGATATGTTTCAGGTATGTGTGTGTGTGCGTGTGTGTGTGTGTGTGTGTGTGTGTGTGTGTGTGTGTGTGTGTGTGTACAAGATCAGATTAGGACACAGTGTTGACGAACATCATAACTTAGAGACTGACTGATAGAATGATATCCAAAGACCAAACGTAAAATAACTACAGTAGAACTAGATAAATCGGCATGCTTGGGGATCTGTGAAAGCCGGATTATGAAATACGCCGGATTATCAAGGTAATTTTTAAAAACTTGATTTAAAAAAAGGTAATATAAGAAAAAACCCATAGTTTTAACTACAAAAACAAGTGACTGTTATTTATTAAACACAAAAGGAAAGGTTACAGTATGAGAAAATTAAAACTATACTTAATTTTTCTGTAGACACAAAACTGCATTAAAACTCGAATACTGTACTGCTCTATAAAATCTGTTTAACACCCAAAATTTTAGAAACGTTCAATACACGTAAATACACTGCTGGAAATTAAAATTTATACATCACGAAGATGGCGTGCTGCAGACGCCAATTTTAACCGACAGGAAGAATATGGTGTAATATGCAAATGATTAGCTTTTCAGAGCATTCACACAAGGTTGGCGTCGGTGGCGACACCTAAAACGTGCTGACATGAGGAAAGTTTCCAACCGATTTCTCATACACAAACAGCAGTTGACCGGCGCTGCCTGGTGAAACGTTGTTGTGATGCCTCGTGTAAGGAGGAGAAATGCGTACCATCACGTTTCCGACTTTGATAAAGGTCGGATTGTAGCCTATCGCCATTGCGGTTTATCGTATCGCGACATTGCTACTCGCGTTGGTCGAGATCCAATGACTATTAGCAGAATATGGAATCGGTGGGTTCATGAGGGTAATATGGAACGGCCGTACTGGATCCCAATGGCCTCGTATCACTAGCAGTCGATATGACAGGCACCTTATCCACATGGCTGTAACGGATCGCGCAGCCACGTTTCGATCCCCGAGTCAACAGATGTAGACCTTTGCAAGACAACAACCATCTGCACGAACAGTTCAACGACGTTTGCAGCAGCATGGACTATGAGCTTGGAGACCGTGGCTGCGGTTACCCTTGACGCTGCATCACAGACAGGAGCGCCTGCGATGGTGTACTTAACAACGAACCTGGATGCACGAATGGAAATTCGGATGGATCCAAGTTCTGTTTACAGCATCATGATGGTCGCATCCGTGTTTGGCGACATCGCGGTGAACGCACATTGAAAGCGTGTATTCGTCATCGCCATACTGGCGTACCTCCCGGCGTGATGGTATGGGGTGCCATTGATTACACGTCTCGGTCACCTCATGTTCGCATTGACGTCACTTTGAACAGTGGACGTTACATTTCAGATGTTTTACTACCCGTGGCTCTACCCTTCATTCGATCCCTGCGAAACCCTACATTTCAGTAGGATAATGCCCGACCGCATGTTGCAGGTCCTGTACTGACCTTTGTGGATACAGAAAATGTTCGACTGCTGCCTTGGCCAGCGCGTTCTCCAGATCTCTCACGAATTGAAAACGTCTGGTCAATGGTGGCCGAGCAACTGTCTCGTCACAATACGCCAGTCACCACTCTTGATGAACTGTGGTATCGTGTTGATACTGCGCGGGCAGCTGTACATGTGCACGCCATCCAAGCTCTGTTTTACTCAATGGCCAGGCGTATGAAGGCCGTTATTACGGTCAGAGGTGGTTGTTCTGGGTACTGATTTCTCAGGATCTATGCACCCAAATTGCGTGAAGATGTATCAAGTGGTTCAAATGGCTCTGAGCACTCTGCGACGTAACTTCTGAGGTCATCAGTCGCCTAGAACTTAGAACTAATTAAACCTAACTAACCTAAGGACATCACACACATCCATGCCCGAGGCAGGATTTGAACCTGCGACCGTAGCGGTCGCTCATCTCCAGACTGTGGCGCCTAGAAAATGTAATCACATGTCAGTTCTAGTATAATATACACTCCTGGAAATTGAAATAAGAACACCGTGAATTCATTGCCCCAGGAAGGGGAAACTTTAGTGACACATTCCTGGGGTCAGATACATCACATGATCACACTGACAGAACAACAGGCACCTAGACACAGGCAACAGAGCATGCACAATGTCGGCACTAGTACAGTGTATATCCACCTTTCGCAGCAATGCAGGCTGCTATTCTCCCATGGAGACGATCGTAGAGATGCTGGATGTAGTCCTGTGGAACGGCTTGCCATGCCATTTGCACCTGGCGCCTCAGTTGGACCAGCGTTCGTGCTGGACGTGCAGACCGCGTGAGACGACGCTTCATCCAGTCCCAAACATGCTCAATGGGGGACAGATCCGGAGATCTTGCTGGCCAGGGTAGTTGACTTACACCTTCTAGAGCACGTTGGGTGGCACGGGATACATGCGGTCGTGCATTGTCCTGTTGGAACAGCAAGTTCCCTTGCCGGTCTAGGAATGGTAGAACGATGGGTTCGATGACGGTTTGGATGTACCGTGCACTATTCAGTGTCCCCTCGACGATCACCAGTGGTGTACGGCCAGTGTAGGAGATCGCTCCCCACACCATGATACCGGGTGTTGGCCCTGTGTGCCTCGGTCGTATGCAGTCCTGATTGTGGCGCTCACCTGCACGGCGCCAAACACGCATACGACCATCATTGGCACCAAGGCAGAAGCGACTCTCATCGCTGAAGACGACACGTCTCCATTCGTTCCTCCATTCATGCCTCTCGCGACACCACTGGAGGCGGGCTGCACGATGTTGGGGCGTGAGCGGAAGACGGCCTAACGGTGTGCGGGACCGTAGCCCAGCTTCTTGGAGACGGTTGCGAATGGTCCTCGCCGATACCCCAGGAGCAACAGTGTCCCTAATTTGCTGGGAAGTGGCGGTGCGGTCCCCTACGGCACTGCGTAGGATCCTACGGTCTTGGCGTGCATCCGTGCGTCGCTGCGGTCCGGTCCCAGGTCGACGGGCACGTGCACCTTCCGCCGACCACTGGCGACAACATCGATGTACTGTGGACACCTCACGCCCCACGTGTTGAGCAATTCGGCGGTACGTCCACCCGGCCTCCCGCATGCCCACTATACGCCCTCGCTCAAAGTCCGTCAACTGCACATACGGTTCACGTCCACGCTGTCGCGGCATGCTACCAGTGTTAAAGACTGCGATGGAGCTCCGTATGCCACGGCAAACTGGCTGACACTGACGGCGGCGGTGCACAAACGCTGCGCAGCTAGCGCCATTCGACGGCCAACACCGCGGTTCCTGGTGTGTCCGCTGTGCCGTGCGTGTGATCATTGCTTGTACAGCCCTCTCGCAGTGTCCGGAGCAAGTATGGTGGGTCTGACACACCGGTGTCAATGTGTTCTTTTTTCCATTTCCAGGAGTGTATTTGTCCAATGAATACCCGTATATCATTTGCATTTCTTCTTGGTGCTGGAATTCCTATGGCAAGTAGCGTAAGTTTTTGTACCGTTGCTACTAAATAAAAAGAGCACCACACACCTGAAAAGATCAAGAACAAGCTAATCAATTAAACTGTTACCAAGAATTTTTAGTAGTTTCATTGGTATCACTATCTTTAGGAATAACACAGATACCCGACGCTGTCGAGGACGTGGAATATGTCGAACTGATATCTACCACTGACTGTTTAGCTGAAATTTTCTCCTGAGTCCTCTGGAACATCGCAGAACTTGTTTCTTGGATTGAGCTCCTTTTCGACAGACATGACTTTGTATGACATTCAGATTCTTAACTTCAGAAACGTTGTTTTGTTGGCTACCCTCGACGAGATTGACAGAAGTGTTTAAGCCTCAGCACAAGAGATGAGAGGTGTAAGCATTTCTTCTTAGTTACTCTCAGTTTCTGGTGTCTCCTTTGGATTGAAAAAACTTTACAATATCACATCTTCAGTCAGCTAATTTTCTATCAATATAGATCGGTTCGTCAACATCTTCTGCTGAAAACGCACTCAGTTGCTGAAAACGCACTCAGTTCGTTAGTAGATGCAGAATTTATCAATCGTAGAATTTCAGAGCGATCATTTGTCTACTCATCATTATTTACATCGCTTTCCTCTCTCAGTTTAGGCCATAGTTTTCTCCAGGATCTGCACAATGTCGTCTTTTTCACAGAGATCCAATAAATTGGAGCCATGAAAATAGCGCCTTTAATGTTAAAGTTGCATTGAAATTCGTTGACGCTGCAATTTGAGTTTTGCAGCTTTTGCACAAACACGTCTCTGCACCGGAACCTGAAAATTTTTATGACCCCGTGGTCCATGGGTTGAATGAGTGAGATAATATTGGCAGGAAGCTATCTGTAGACCTCACGCAAGCTCCTATCCTGGATGATGAGTTTGACAGTTGTTAATGATGAGAACCGCCTTAGATTTTGTAAGTAGCATAGTTTTTCGAAATGGTAAGTAATGTAAATTTAGGTCTAGTGAACGAAGAATATTTGATGCTAGCACAAAGCTGACATTGCAACTGGCTTACCTTGACGAGAATATAATCGCTCAGTCAGGAAGACAATTTATTGTTACTGATCAATCGCCCCGCCGAAAGGTTGGGACGTATCTCGAAGGCGCCCGACTGTAGCGATCTTGTTGTAAAACTTACCCGTAGACAGCGTTCACTCTGTATGCGCCGTACAGAATTAATTATGCGCGACGTTGAATTACGAAGATACCATAACGTTTCTAATATTGTCGATTGACACTGCGGTCCAAGAATTTTTCTACGTCATAATTTTTTTTTTCCTCATTGCCTTAGGCCTGCCTGCAAATCTGCGTATCCATGTTCTTGTTTGCAAAATATATTCCCAGTGTGTTTCCTTTTTACCGTTTGTAACATTGACAACGCGCTTCTTCCGTTTTTGTGCCATTGCTCAATGTCTGTTAACCACAATGGACAGTCTTGTGAATCGGACAGGATGCTCACAGTGATTACGATTTTCCTTGACATTTACGGACCAATGACTCAAGTTAGAAGTTGTTCACATATAATTGCTGGTACCACGTGGATCTGTTTACTGGAAACTGGGAAAAAGCCACGATTTCTCGTCTCGGGTTTCCCCGACCTCAACTATTTTATTCGCTTGTTAAGTCCTTTTTTTGCAATTTAATTGGAAGAAGGAGGTGTAAAACATGTCAAGTGGTACTAATTAAAGAAGTTTATGTCGTGAGAAAATTCATCAAATGTATATAGTTTGCAACATGCTAATCAACGGAAGGCTGAGCAGCTGTATTTAAACGGCGCACTCACATAACGTAAATCATATTTAATATCAATTTTGTATTTATTTGCCGGCCCGGGGTGGCCGAGCGGTTCTAGGCGCTACAGTCGCAGGTTCGAATTCTGCCTCGGGCATGGATTTGTGTGATGTCATTAGGTTAATTAAGTTTAAGTAGTTCCTAGTTCTAGGGGACTGATGACCTCGGCAGTTAAATCCCATAGTACTCAGAGCCATTTGAACCATATATTTATCTCCTGATGATGACTGAGTGTACTCTTTGAAATATTATGTATTTACGTGTTTTATTTCTGTTTAATCATGTGGACATAATAAACTAACGGTTTCTTGAACACACTATCATGTGTTACACGATGTTCCTGATTAATACTGACCTGGCAGCAGATAGTTTATCTCTTCTACAGCATCATGAAATAGTGTACTTTGGATCACGTGACAAACGCGCAAAACTTCTGAGGAAATAAAAGAAACAGAAACAATCAGAATTGTTGCAACTAGTAATAAACAAATGAGAAAGACTCTCAGAAATAACACAACTAAATTAGGACCTCCAACCCTTTTCGTGCCAAAAGTCAGTTCCAAGAGAACAAGTATCACTCGTTCAGTTTTAATCAAACAATGGAAAATCCAGTACGGAATAATTACAATATTTTGAAGTGGATAGATTGCTGCTCACCGTACTGCACAGATGTTGAGTTGCAGACACGTGCAACAAAAAGACTACTAAACTCGTGACTTTCGGCCAGAAAGCCTTCTTCTGAATTAGAGAACATACGCACACATGTTCACGTAATCGCAGCTCACACACACATGACGACTGTCTGGCTCTTGATGCCAGACACTGTGAGGCATTTGTGTGAATGTGTTTGTGTATGTTTTCTATTTCAGAAGGCCTCTGGTCGAAAGTTCACGGGTTTAGCAGTCTTTTTGTTGTGCCTGTCTGCGACTCAGCATCTCCGCTATATGGTGAGGAGAAATCTACCCTTTTCATAATATTGTCATTCAGTTTTAATGAACATCTAATGGTTCAAATGGCTCTGAGCACTATGGGACTTAACTTCTAAGGTCATCAGTCCCCTAGAACTTAGAACTACTTAAACCTATCTAACCTTAGGACATCACACACATCCATGCCCGGGGCAGGATTCGAACCTGCGACCGTAGCGGTCGTGCGGTTCCAGACTGTAGCGCCTAGAGCCGCTCGGCCACTCGGGCCGGCAATGAACATCTGATACAGAAATTGTTACTGTGTCCCACGGCAGAAGAAAATAAAATGCTTTTCACTCATAACAAACTTGACGCCATTGTGCGAAATACCAGAAGACCAAATGAACCATCATGGACATACATCGTTACATGTATTTTCCATGTCTTCTGCTCTCTCGGGCAATTTGTACATCATAATCCGAGAACTGTTCTTACGCTTACACAAATAGTAGTGAATGTTGATGTTAATACTGTTATTGCTAATCTTGAATTGCTCCGATGTGTCTCGCCGATTTTTGCAGGCAACTGGTCATAACAATACCCTTAACACCGGTTTTCTGGGGACTAATTGAGCATGTTCTGAGTTCGAATATAATGAATTTCTTTGAGAGAGAAAGGCTTCTATTCACAAATCAACGCGGATTTAGAGAGCATCGCTCGTGCGAAACTCAACTTGCCTCTTCTCGCACAATGTTACGCGCTCTACAGATGAGGCGAAATTTGTATGTGTGCTGAAACTGTGTGTAACTGAATTTCTCGCCAAAAATCTGTAATCTGCCTCAGTTCTAAATTCCGATTACAGATTCTCATCTAGAATCGGCGTAGCTGCCATACTTTTAAACATGAACGTACTTATGCAAATTATTTTTAACAAATCTGGTTTTAATTAATCTGAATTGCAAATTTATGTTTGTAAATTAGATTGCATTACAAAGAATGATTCACAAGAATACCCATAATAACTAACTGTTACGTAATTTAAATGTGACCAATTACAAAAAATGCATCTCTGCAAGAATGGTGATCTGAAATAAATAACTGCGCGGCAGTTTGCCTTCTTATTTATTTTAACTTGGTGCAAATTAGTTGTTGCTTCTCTTTTCAAAAATATTAATTACTGTCCACGCAGACGTGGAACGTGTGACAGTGCAACTTATACCAGGCACAGTTTTCTTTGAACAGTCGGGCATGCGCTTTGTGAATTATTTGTGAATGACAAAACGGACTATTTTGAAATTATATTCATCTCTTTTAATGACACAAAAGTAAAGTCAAAGTAATATGAAAATCCCAATTGTCTTTCTCCGCATTGTCATACACCATAATTTTTGTTTCCAAACGTATTTCTATTAGAAAATATTACCAAAAAGTAATTAATGCAGAGTAATGAAATTTCGGGGAAACATTTGTGTAGGTAACATACTTAAGAGATTAACATTGTAAGATCACAGGTTAATGTAAACGCGAGATAAGTCAATGCAAATGCAAAATTCTGGCATATTAATAGCCGATGTAACACCAGAATGTTGAATGAAAGCTTGAAAACGTGCATGTATTGTGTTGTATACGTGCCGGATGTCAGTTTTTGGGATGGAGTTCCATGCCTGTTGCACCTGGACAATCAATACAGTGACGGTTAAGTGGTTGTGAATGACGCTGGTGTTGGCGGCCGATGATGTGCCTTGTGTGTTCGATTGGAGACAGATCTGGTATTCGAGTAGGTAAAAGGATATGTCGACACATGTTGGGTGTGAACAGCGCTATGTGGGCGAGCGTTATCCCATTGGAAGACATCCCCTTGAACGCTGTTCATGAATGGCTGCAGAGCAGGTAGAATCATCTGACTGGTGCACAAGTTTTTAGTCGGACGCATGGGATAACCAATACAGGCCAGGGTATCCGAGAGCGCTAATGCGCTGCTTCCTGGACTCGGGAAGGCGCGCCGGCCTAGGATCGAATCCGCCCAGCGGGTTAACGACGACGGCCGGTGCGCCGGCCAGCCTGGATATGGTTTTTAGGCGGTTTTCCACATCCTACTAGGTGAATACCGGGCTGGTCCCCACGACATGGCTCAGTTTCACGACTTGCAGACATTTGAAACACATTCACACTATTTCATGATTTACACTGGACGCAGACAGCTGGGGTACACTAATTCCGTCCCTGGGGGTATGGTGTGGCGGCAGGAAGGGCATCCAGCCACCCTTTAAAATGCACCATGCCAACTCTGTACTTAACCCTGCTGACCCTGTGCACAATGCGGGATAATGGCGGTAGCAAAAGAAAGAAAGAAAGAAAGATGGAATAACCACGCAAGTGTTCCTGCTGTCATGAGTAATCACATCTCAGACCATAGCTCTAGGTGCATGTCCATTGTGTCTACCACACAGACAGGTTAGTTGCAGGCCTTCAACTGACCTCCTTCTAACCGACACACGGCTATCACTGAGGCGGAACCAGCATTCATCTCAGAACACTACAGACTACGACCCTTCATTCCAACGAGCTCTCACGGTGGTTAGGGTCAGAGGACGCTGCGGGGCGTCTGGCTCGTTGCTGCCCACGAAGTAATCGATTTGTAACAGTTCGTTGTGTCACTGTGGTGCCAACTGCTGCTCAAATCGCTGCTGCAGATGCAGTTCGACGCGCCAGGCCCATACGCCGAACACAAAGTTCTTCCCTCTCGGTAGTGCCATGTGGTCGTCGGGACCTTGGTCTTCTTACGACAGTACATTCCCGTGACCACTGCTGCCAGCAATCACGTACAGTGGCTACACTGCTGGCAACTCTTTCTGTAATATCTCAGAAGAAACATCGAGCTCCTCGTAGCCCATTACACGACTTCGTTCAAACTCAGCTGAGGTGTTGATATGACGCCTTTGTCGCCTTAAGGGCATTCATGACTAACATCGACTCACCACATCCACTCTAAAGGATAACTAACGCTCACGATTTTTGACAGCACGTGTTTAAAGAAAACCTCGTTTACACCTTCATAGTGGTGCTACTTGCGCCAGTCTTATGCAACTAGCGCGAATTTGAAATAGAATCATCTTTCAGCTGTAGAAACACGCCTACCAACTTTCATTTTTGTCGCATAATTCCTTCTTGGCGATTTTTTCCATCAGTTTACTTAGGTAATGTAAATGAGTGTAGGCCAATTAGAATACTGAACACATGATTGGTAATTCTCTCTGATTATCAACACTTAGATATTATTAGACACAATGACGTCTTTGTACAGCAGTACTTTCGACCATACGCTTGCAGTTAAAAAACTCAAAATGACTTACTTTCTTCTGAAGTGGCGACTACTTATGCAGTCATCTTAAAAATCATCCTTCAATTTCAGGTTGCACATAATGGGACACCTCAAATATAAATCTCTGGGCGGCACATGCCCTGTCCAAGCTGCTCACTCTGCCATAATACAACACCCTCTCTCCACGACCCAACAAGTACTACTGCCTAGGGCTGCGACTCGACTCGACTGTTACGCTCTAGGGTAACGTCGGCTGCATCGGGTCAAAATTTGTTAGAATCTAAATAAAAGACATATTTCAAAATGAACATATTTTCATTCTAAATACTTAAGAACTATGTCCTTTCGCCTACAAATTCTAACATGTACCACACCACGTAGACGTTGTCCATAGTTTTACAGAAGTAATCAGAAGAATGAGCTGCATAAACCAGTTCGCCTTCTTCTACAAGGGCGAAACGGGTCATAAGCCCAGCGAATAGGATCAGTACAAAAATGTATGCACAACATTCAAACAGAAACCCATTTTCCATAACTGAAATTTTCCCACTTTGCCAACACAGTTCTCATGTTGCCATTCCTCGTCATTGCCTAGACACTGAAACCAGTCACCAAGTTTCGTCGATATTGGATCGATGCATTCAATCTCGCAGAGTTCACTAGATATGTCATTATCGTCATCCGTTTCTTCAGAGGATTCTGATGAACTTTACCCTGATGATTCATGCAGTAGCTGCTGTCTGTTCTTAACCTGGTGTTTTTTCAAACTATCCGACTGGAATGACTTTTTCTTTTCTTTTCCAGTCTTTTCTTTGTTGCATTTATATTTTCTGGGGATGTAAGAAGTAGTACTTTCCGTTCCATAGCAGAAGATTTTGCTGTAGTTGTCCTTTGAGACTACAACAAGTCGTGGAATGAAACAGAAGATGTTGGCGTGTTATTGTTTGAGAGAGAAACTGAAATTCAATTTCCTTTAGTGTATTTTCTTGGCTCGACGATATACTAGCAGGTAAAAACTCGGGTTCAGCCACTGCGTTTTCATTCAACAGAAAAACACCAGCTGAACGAAATCCATTTTCTGAACTTGCTGGTGTCGCTCTCATCCACGCAGCCTTGAAAATATTTCCAAACGTGAGCTTGTTGATCTTTCTTGTTTCTCCTGTGTTACAAATGAATTTCAAAACCTACAATCGTTGTCGTAATATGATTTTAGTGGCTTAAAATATGACCTGTCTAATGGCTGCAGGCGGTGAGTTATGTGGCTTGGTAGGCATGTCATACTTATGTTACTTTCTTTACAAAACTGGAGCACTTCAAAAGTTTTGTGAGGTGCATAACTATCCACAAGTAAAATGCAATACCTAGGAACCGGGTGTGATTGAAAATCTTCCAGCCATTTGACGAATGCTTCTTCATTAACCCATCCGGAATCTGTCATTGTTATCATGGACCCATTTATAAAACCGTCAGGAAATTCAGGTAAAAATATTTTACCTTACAATTTGGCCATAGGAGGGATAGGGTTTTCTGCGGAATTAGCACAAGCTAAGATGGTGACATGGTCTCCTCTTTCTACAGAAGTCTGTGCATCGAGAGCTCTACCCCCTTTTTCAAAAAATGGTTCAAATGGCTCTGAGCACTATGGAGCTTAACTTCTGAGTTCATCAGTCCCCTAGAACTTAGAACTACTTAAACCTAACTAACCTAAAGACATCACACATATCCATGCCCGAGGCAGTATTCGAACCTGCGACCGTAGCAGTCGCGCGGTTCCAGACTGAAGCGCCTAGAACTGCTCGGCCACACAGCTCTGCGCGCTCCCTTTTTCTGCAAAAACTTTTCTTGTGGGCTTGGTGTTCATTCGGCAACCTGATTCATCTGCATTATAAATCATCTAAGGTTTGTCCAGTAAATCAAGATCCTCCATAGTTTTCCTCAGCAAGGAAAAGAAGTGAGCCACATCCTCTTTATTCAAACCACTGGATTGGGAATACCCTTCCACTTTTCTCAAAGATAAATTTTGGTTTCGTTCATTGAACCCTTTTAGTCACTCTTTACTACCATATTGTTGGCGTCTGAAAATGTATGCTTTAGTTTGTTGGATTCTGCAAGCTCGTAGGCAGCTCTCCCTACAGTATCTGCTTCCAACGGGAAGCCACATGCACATAACCACAAGATTGATGCAACAGGTTCTTTTTCTCAACCCTTTTTAAATATTGTTTGACCGCCTTTTACCTTTCCCGGAGAATCTTCCACACTTGATAGACATCTTTGTAGACGTGAGTGCGACACCCCACATAATTCTGCTGCATGGCGCTGATTTCGACCCTCTGTTAAGACTTAATTGCATTTTGCATGGTATAGTCAGTCCAGAAAGTAACAGTTTTTCTTTTATGTTTTCCCATCTCCAACAAAAAACGGAAACAAAATATTAAAAAAGAAAAAATATAATAAATGCAACGAATAGAAATAAAAGTGTTGTCCCCTTTCATCCAGGTTGTATTGACCTGATTCGCCGAAAATGCAGAATATTTTTGCACTACATTGGCAGCCCTGCTCAAACATACTTGCGCACCCGTAACACTATATCGTCTCCTCCAGCATATAAATTTATTGTGTAACGAAAACTTAAAAAAATTACTAAACGAATTATCAGAGATGTACTAATTTGAATCAAATGCTATTTACAAAGCAGAATATTTTCAGAACTTTCCACAAAGAGCACACCTTTTTACACAACAGTCAATACACCAGACAATGTTTTCCACTTTCCATCTCATACACCGAGTTCCAACCATCACCGGTATATGGCAGCACTTCCTATACTACTCTGTACACTCCGTGTGTGACGATCAGACGAAAATTTGTAAAATCGACCCGTTTCATCTCCCAACCCGATTCGGCCGGCCTCACCTCAATAATGCAAGCTCTGCAAACCAGAGACTGGGTATCACTCCTGTGTTCACCATTCAAAGTCGTTTAAAGTGGGAATATTGCGAATAAACAGATCATTGTCACCGTAACTGCATTAAAAAACTCAGAAATTGTTAACGTACTAAACGAACTGTGATTTAATACCATTTCACTTCATGTATGAACCTTTAAAAGACAACCGGTAGATTGTATATTCCTAGATTTCTGGAAAGCGTTTCAAACAGTGCCACACTGCAGGCAGTTAACAATGGTCAGACTATTCGGCATAGGTACTGAGATATGTGTGAGGCTCGAAGACTTTTTAAATGATAGAACCCTGGGCGGTTGATTTTGGAGACAAAGGTATTGTGGGGCGGTAGGTGGAATGATTTTGTTATAAAAAATGTTCCTATTATTTTTCCTGTTGTTTATCGTCCTCAACACTGGCTCTCTAACTACAATATGTGCAACCAGAAAGTGATTAGCATAACGTGAAGCCTGTAATTAGAATTCCTGGTGCCCACTTCATCTGAGAAATACATTTATAGCTGCAGCTTGTAGCTCTGAGGAATTAGGAGATTGTCTGGGATTCATAATCAAAAACCATTTTCTCTAAAATATTCACTATATTCTGAAAGTCACAGACCAAAAAGAATCCACACAACCCAACTACCACAGCAGTTCAGAGTCTAATGCGCTGACGCAACTATAACTGTTCAAATTAAATGTTTAAGTGAATGCTCACCATAATTTGATGATAATGTGCATCAAACGCCACGCTAAATAATGGTAGAATGTCTGTCCCGCGGCGGCACGTGAAAATACGACATACGCAAACTGAAGATAGATCATTAAAGTCATCCCAGATTTAACACTTCACTCGAAAACGATTTCATGGTTACGTGTATCCCAAGTTACTTATTACGGCATCTGAGGCTGTTTATAGCAATGATACCGACGCGACGCGACTCCCTCACAGGTGGTGCGCTAATCAGCGTCTGTAGAGAACTGGGGCATTTTTCTCTCGCGCAGCGTTCTCATATATAAAGCCGAGGTGCGGACGGCTAAGGGAACGCCTGATCAAATCCGCTCTCCCGACTAGTTCTGGGCTAGTAATGCACCACTTTAAGTTATCGAATATATCATTGTTTCCTTTGCTGGTGGCCGAGGAAGCTCTCAATTTCAATGTGCAATCAGCACACAGGTAAGTAATCATAATAAAAGTCTGGCGTGGCTAAGTCAAATATTTTGGGCGAGAGAATTAATTTAATTACACTACACGCAGTAGACGAACTCTGAACTTGCCCTTTGGAGATACGCTATCGCTATAGTTTTATAGTTATTGAGTTGAAACTTCTCACATCTTTATGATTATAGCGGATCTCCCTTCTACTTAAATTTAAACATCCTAGCTTTATTTATTCGCCTACTGAATCTATCTTGCTTCCTTAATTTTTAAGACAAAAACCAGAAAACCATGAAGTTCAACTAAAATTTTAATTTGTGAGATCCAGAATACTGTTTCTACTAAATTATTATGAAAAAGGAATCCAGATATAAATTTTTAAGTTTCTAGCTCTCTTCTGTTGCGCCAATGATTTTTACAGAAAAACGTCCAAATTTCGAAAATGGTTAAAGTTATTGAACTGATATTCAACACATATTGATTTAGTATTACTCCTGACATGCTAGAAACGTTTCAGGTTATTTACTTGATTTTTAAAGTATTGCGCAACATTTATGACGTCAGAGCTAGTTACAGCGGACTAGGCTGGCACACAATGGAAAGACTGATGTGAATTTTATAAGGCGTGAGTAGGCTGCTTCCCCACAGTATCATCAGCAGTGCACCGTCACGGAAGTGTGACAGGACCGCTATTCTTATATATAAGCCATCTGAGATGTGGGTTATGCAGAAAACTGACTGTTTGCTATTGACGTTGTTGTGTAAGGAGAAGTGTTTTTGATTGATTGTAAAAGAGTACTCGATGACGTGACAGAATTTCTATTCGAAATGAAGAAGGTCAGATTGTTTTGGATGGGGAAAAATATAAATTAATGTAGATGAGTGGAAAACAATCCCGTAGTCTTCTAATACAGTCATGTCTATTAAATATTTGAACGTCACGCTGCAAAGCTGTATGAAACGAAAGATGCTCGTAATGTCCGTTGTACGGAGGACGACTTTGATTTGCTGGAATAGTTCTAGGGAAGTGTAGCTTATCTGTAAAGGACAATGCGTACATAACATTTGTGCGCCCTATGGGACTTAACTGCTGAGGTCATCAGTCCCCTAGAACTTAGAACTACTTAAACCTAATTAACCTAAGGACATCACACACATCCATGCCCGAGGCAGGATTCGAACCTGCGACCGTAGCCGTCGCACGGTTCCAGACTGTACCGCCTAGAACCGCTCGGCCACTCCGGTCGGCTCCGATGATCAGAGAATATATCAGTTCTAAGTGTGGAAGAGGTGGGGATCAACTCTTCATGACAGGAACACCCCAACTCTGTGTCAAGGAAGACGCTGCAAAGGAAAATGGAGAAATTGTCTGTATTCTGGATTGTGGACAACTGCACAATGGCGTTCATTAAGGAACTGCCAAAAATCAAGGATACATTTCTCGCCATCAGCAAACAAGTAGTGAGCTGCGTGTCCACAATTCCACATCATAGAGTTGATCTTCGCTTGCGGGAAGTATTCCGCGTCCGGAAAGAGAAGCAGTTGAGTAGGTATCTGATGAGGAGTCGTACGGGTAACTAGGGACAACATCTGTCGCACCCAGAACCAGACAACCCTTGCAGATCTGCACAACAGGGGGTGTTCGTCTGTGTCCAGAACACACAGGCGACAGAAAATGGGGTGTGTGCGAGGTGAATTCCGTGAAGGCGTGACCGGCCTATTTGCTTTCCATTGACAATGTCAAGGTAAGGAGGGCACACAGATCGCCAAACGGCACGCCAGTCGACCTGAGGACGCTCCCCCTCAACCACATTCGGTGACCTGTGCTGCTGAAGGAAACCATTGATCGCTGGCGTGAATGTCAAGTGCATTGGCAGTATCAGAGTACAGACATATCTCAGTTCGATGAAAAGTGGTGGAAGCAAAAGAAGGTCGGCGGGACTTCGGAAAGCTGGATAGATGCTGAGGAAGAGTGTGGTACAAGGGCAACCCTCGTCCAAGAACCCCTCTTACAATGATCGAACGCTAACCACTTGACCACAATTCCTTCTTACTGCCAGCACCTTCGCACAAATACATTGGTTACATAGTAGACGTGTAAAACTTCTCTTGCGATATTCGCGGAACTGACAGAGTAGAACACCTTACTAAGTGCACATTGCCGGCCGGAGTGGCCGAGTGGTTCTAGGCGCTACAGTCTGGAACCGCGCGACCGCTGCGGTCGCAGGTTCGAATCCTGCCTCGGGCATGGATGTGTGTGCTGTCCTTAGGTTAGTTAGGGTTAAGTAGTTCTAAGTTCTAGGGGACTGATAACCTCAGCAGTTAAGTCCCATAGTGCTCAGAGACATTTGAACCAAGTGCACATTATACTTGTGATGTTGATGCTTTAATTGGTTCTGAAAGCGGTGCTGATATTCAGGATAATAAAAGCGGATTAAAAGCTGTGAGATATCTGGGGAAGTTATCCTTGCATTACTGAGCAACTGTTTTTTTTAACAGGTATCCAGTTTAGTTTACCAAATTGCCAACCGAATTTAAATAAAAAGAAATAAATCAATTTATATTTGGACATTTATTTTAACATCGATCATTGTTCCGTTAAAATTTCAGCATATTAAACTTGATTCATAACTAACTGGTGCCTCATTTAGGATTGTGAAAATGTGAGTCTGTAATCTTACGGAGCACATCAAATATGGAGCCAAGAATGGGAGACTGCATACAACACTGCATTCATAAAATAACACAAGAAGAACGTTGAAACATATGTAAGAGGAAATTAACCACAACCAACCGAATCTCTTTTCACCTAAAGAAGTTACGTTCGTAGCGCAATCCTGTCCGTCATGAAATTACCACACACTGGTATACTAAATTCATACTAACTCTCTGTGAAATCTTCCCGAAAAGAATAGCTCAGGGCTACTTTGAGGATTACACCACATCCTTCACGTGGTCAACTTGGTTTACACAAGGAGTGTAACTCCACAATAATTCTGATAATTAAAATAAATTACTTCGAAACGCAATTTACAAAAGAAAAACCTCGAACTGGTTACTATCGTCTTACTATTAACCTGATGGGTCAAACAGTTGTATAAGCACGCGGTACTGGTCTCACAAAGTACACCCCATGTGGTTAAAAATAAAGAAAAGTTGCTATATTGAAAAATATTGTCAAGACGAGATGTTATAATCTCACGCACATTCGCATTTAAGATTGATGATCTTAGGTAGAGTTACAGATCCTCAACACGTGGTTCCACTTTACTCACAAAGTAGTGACAAAGCTACTACTGAAAGATATTATGAACTTCACACTCAAATTACATTGCGTTGCAATTTAAGATAACATTAGATATTTTAGATCATAACCTGAAATAAAGGTGATTAAATTTTCAGTTAGGCTGAACTTAAGAAATCTATTGTCCTACGGACTTAGCAGAGACGCGCTTAGCTGGAGATCTTACCACTTCAGACGCTCGCTGCAGACAGACTGACCTGGGCCCCTACCGAGAGTGCTTAACAGATATAAACGGAAGTGACCAGCGAGGCAGCTTCCTATACCAACATGACAAGGGACGGACAGGACCATACTAAGTATAGAAACCTCTCTGCTTTTAGAAAGCATAGCTACCTCTTCCGACGTTGGTACTACTGTTCTCTAGCAGACAGGCTTGTCTGCTACCATCAAGCATGCAACTAGAAATACATTTGCTCATTCATCCTCTCACACAGGCGGGAAGGGGAATGACAAAAAATGGTTCAAATGGCTCTGAGCACTATGGGACTTAACATCTGTGGTCATAAGTCCCCTAGAACTTAGAACTACTTAAACCTAACTAACCTAAGGACATCACACACATCTATGCCCGAGGCAGGATTCCAACCTGGGACCGTAGCAGTCGCGCGGCTCAGGACTGAGCGCCTAGAACCGCGAGACCACCGCGGCCGGCCGGGGAATGACAGTATCTTATCATACATATACAGTATATAAAAGAAAGCGGATGTAGGTTCCGTATGAGACTGTGTGACATGAATTACATTTAACTGTGTTTTAAAGTGTAGTAGTGTGACAGATCGTTCTTGTTTATGTGTAAAAGTAACACGTTCCACTGCTCAGTCTCCTCCCAGATAGTCACAAACACCACAGTAAATTTAGAAGAGGAATTTATGCTGTAAATGACAACAGATTTAAGAAATTAACATGGTAGGAATCCAACAGAGACCTGTCATACTATTTCAATGGCCCAATAAAAGAGTACAATGTTTGAAGTAAATCCATGGTCCCAACGTCGTGGCCTCCCCCTGTTAGTTAGGCCGTGGGTGTTCCTTCGCGCCATCCCTTCCTGTGCGTATGCGGTGCACATGTTTATATAGGTTACAATCCGCACAGTCACCGAAATGTTTAGACGGACCTCAGTAATACAAATGCTTAACGTCACAATGATTACGAAACAGTGTACTCCATGTACGTCTGACATTTGTAGTTAGGAACAACCCTGAAGTTGTTCTTGTTCATAGCTGCGTCATTTTGTTTCCGCAGTTATACCTGAGTACGTATGCAAGCTATTTAATGTTCCCGATGAAAATCTTGTAAACAGACGGCGGGGGAGGTGAAGTCCCTCTTCCCGGCCGGATGTTTCTTGTGATTAGCGGCCAGACGGCGCTAACACCTGGCGCGTCACGGGTATCCCTGGCAGCCAGTTGCAGCCCGTGACTCATATCAGAGACAGCTGGCCGCGATCTGTCAGGTTCAGCGCGCAGCTGACGTCATGGACGGCGGCTGACCCCGGAGCTGCAAACGGCAGTACGCAATAGTGACGTAGCAGCCCCCGCTTACCGGAACTCCGTCGCAGTCGGCGGCAGAGAACGCGGCCGGTTGCGAAAACTGATTTATCTGAGTACTCCGCCTGCGGCCGCAGTAACACAGATGTTTCTAAGCAGGCGTCATTACCTCTAACTACCTACCTTTCAGGGTAGCCGCTGACCGTAGAGAACTTCCCATGCCACAGTTATTCCAAAGGCGGTCAAGGAAAACACAAATCCATGCTTAGTTAAAATACTCTTCAGTAGATATTCAACATTTCTTTTTTAAAATTTTCTAACTGCAGCCCAGTGGGCGAAGCGACTTCTCGTCCTAATTGTCGACGTTTGGCATGGAAGTCTCCTAAATCAAACTGGAAAAGATGTGTAACTCAATTCATTTTTAATTGAGAATCAGACACTCATCCTTATGTCCTTACATGAGGATTCACTAGCAAGTTTTCTTGGTGTTTTCCTGTTTTATTATACGTTTGCAATGTAATAGGCAAGCGGGGAAAGAAGCTGACGTTTTGCCTCCTAATTTTGCTGATTTCCAGTATTTCCAGCAGGGTCATCTGTTTGCTTTTCTTAAGACAAAGGAAAACTTTACATTCTATGTCACACGAATGGTCTCATGTTAAAAGATGATTAGCACGGTTGAATCTTTTTTCATTAATCTCCAGTTTCTCTCGTGGTCAGAAAACCTAGTTGCCACATCTGTGCCTGGCTGACCAATACATACTGATGAGCCAAAACATTATGACCATCTCCTTTATAGCTTGTTTGTCTGTATTTGGAACGAAATACATCAGTGACTCTGTGTAACATTGATACGACAGTTTGTTGCTAGTTTTTTGGAGCTATGTGGCATTGATGCCTATGCACAGGTCATGAAATTCGGATAAATAACTGGCCCGGTAGCGATGCAGATGGGTTCCATAGGATTTACACCAGACGAATTTGATCACCGAGACGTCAACGTGAGTTCATTATAATGCTCCTCAAACCACTGTAGCACGGTTTCGGCTTCGAGACACAGACAGTTGTACTGCTGAAAGATGGCATCGCCTTGGGGGAAATCGCCGAGCGTCAAGGGATGCAGGTGGTTCGCAGCTATCAGCGTGTCTTCGATTACTGCCACATGTCCCATGCAAGTGCAGGAAAATGTCTCCCGTAGCATAATACAGCTTCCACCAGCGTGCATCCATGGCGAGCTGCACTTTTCGAGCCGCTGTCCACCGTGCTGAAGCCGTCTGGGGGGCGACCATCGATCTATTGTCTCATAGGTGGCCCACCCAAAGAGCTAGCACGTTTCCATTAATCGACCGTCAAATGCCGATGATCCCGTGCCCACTGCAGTCGTAACTCACGATGTTGTTGGTTCAACATATGAACACTGAAACACGTATGTAACATAGCAGCGATGGTGAGGCACGTTAAAATCTTTGACCAGAGAGCCTATAATCGTAGTTAGTCTGCGCTTGACCGCGCGAGTGTTGCGAGCAGTTCAGTGGTAGTCGTCGTGGAGTACAGTAGTAGTGCAGTTGAGCAGTACTCTGTTAGTTGTCGTTGAGAGCAGTTCTGTAGTAGCCGTCATGCAGAGCAGTCGGTCAGTAGTAGCAGCCCAGTGCGGTTGTGTGATGTAGTCTGTCGGCAACACTGGTCAAGATGCTGAATGAGGTATATTGTTAATTAAGGTAATCATCAGATAATTTAAAGTTCATTTATTGTAATTAATTTCCAACAAGTGCCCCAATAATAATTATGATTTCAAAAGCAATTTTATTGAACTAAATTTCGTTCCACTTCCCTTAAAGACATAGCAGCGATGGTGAGGCACGTTAAAATCTTTGACCAGAGAGCCTATAATCGTAGTTAGTCTGCGCTTGACCGCGCGAGTGTTGCGAGCAGTTCAGTGGTAGTCGTCGTGGAGTACAGTAGTAGTGCAGTTGAGCAGTACTCTGTTAGTTGTCGTTGAGAGCAGTTCTGTAGTAGCCGTCATGCAGAGCAGTCGGTCAGTAGTAGCAGCCCAGTGCGGTTGTGTGATGTAGTCTGTCGGCAACACTGGTCAAGATGCTGAATGAGGTATATTGTTAATTAAGGTAATCATCAGATAATTTAAAGTTCATTTATTGTAATTAATTTCCAACAAGTGCCCCAATAATAATTATGATTTCAAAAGCAATTTTATTGAACTAAATTTCGTTCCACTTCCCTTAAAGACAAATTTCACTTAAATTACAAAAAAAAAGGAATATTATTATTTGCAATGCAGTTCCTCCAAGCTGTGCGCAAGAATAAGAGCAGAAATTTGACTAGCAGTTACAATGAGGTAAGAATTTAATTCTGATTTTTGTACAGGGCCAAAGACCGATATTTCGGTTTAATTGAATTATCATTATCACTGAGATTTCATTAGCACTGAATTGTTTTTCATTATTTTTGCGGAAGCTTACACTAGAGTCAGATTGCGAATTTCACATTTTTGTTGCCTTTGTCAGTACATTTCATTGCAGGGTATCGGTCTTTGGCCCTGTACAAAAATCAGAATTAAATTCTTACCTCATTGTAACTGCTAGTCAAATTTCTGCTCTTATTCTTGCGCACAGCTTGGAGGAACTGCATTGCAAATAATAATATTCCTTTTTTTTTTGTAATTTAAGTGAAATTTGTCTTTAAGGGAAGTGGAACGAAATTTAGTTCAATAAAATTGCTTTTGAAATCATAATTATTATTGGGGCACTTGTTGGAAATTAATTACAATAAATGAACTTTAAATTATCTGATGATTACCTTAATTAACAATATACCTCATTCAGCATCTTGACCAGTGTTGCCGACAGACTACATCACACAACCGCACTGGGCTGCTACTACTGACCGACTGCTCTGCATGACGGCTACTACAGAACTGCTCTCAACGACAACTAACAGAGTACTGCTCAACTGCACTACTACTGTACTCCACGACGACTACCACTGAACTGCTCGCAACACTCGCGCGGTCAAGCGCAGACTAACTACGATTATAGGCTCTCTGGTCAAAGATTTTAACGTGCCTCACCATCGCTGCTATGTTACATACGTGTTTCATAACCCTCCACTGGGGGGGGGGCAAAAATTTGGCAGCGATGGTGAGTCATTTGGACTTGCCATCGCAAGAAATTTTTACAATTTACAGAATATTCAAATTTAGTACATAAATTAAATGTTGTGCACATGCACCAAGTACAAAACATTTCAGACAAAGACAAAGTGAGTACAAAACATAGTAGCAAATCAGAAAAATGTATATAAAAATTATTTGACAGATAAAGTGCACAGGCACTGAAAAAATTCTTTAGCATATTCAGAACAAATAAACAGACTGGCAAAAAAAAAAAAAAAATTATGTTGACAAGTGACATGAGTGCACATGCACTGCAGTTGAGAACATATCAGTAAATGATGAAATGTATATACAATTAGTAACAAATGACATAAGTGCATACGCACTGAAGTATTGAATATACAGAATGAGTACAAATCATATTGAAAAATGGGAAAAGTGCACAGGCACTGAAGTTCAGTAGAAAACATATTAACACACAACATAAGTGCACATGCACTGTAGTTCAGAACATATCATTAAAATAAAATACTAAAAAAAATGTATATACAATATAAAAGACAAGTGTGCACATACTGTACTTGAGAACAAATCGAAAAAATGTCTTAGGCATTTTTGCAATAAATAAACATAATGGCAAAAATCATATCGACAAGTGACATAACTGTACTCGCACTGGAGTTCAGCGAATCAAAAAAAAATGTATAGTCATGAACATAAATAATGTTAGCAAAAAATTATTTTCACTATGTGACAAGAATTAGGATAGGAAAGGGAAGGATTGCATCATGGTTGTAGCACTTTAGATTGCACACAGCTGTTCTGAAAGTCCATATCTTTCCACAGAAGTACAACACCAAGTGACACAATTTGCAGTTCTTTTCCCATCAGAATTCATCAGTGTAGCCAAGACACTGAACTCTCATAGTAATATTTCATGTTCTCATTTTGGCAGTACATTAGGTACACCAAACAGTGGGACCATAATAACGTCTTCATCGCTCATGGTGGTGGACAGCATGTCGTGTCAACACCACGCTTTTACAAGGCACACCAACGTAGAAGTAGTGCAAAACCAAATAGTGCTCCATGATCACTAGGATAGACAGGACAAATGGACATTGCAGTAATTCAGGGTAGTTAGCTCATGAGGTGAAGGACATTAAGTCACATAATATTGACAATTACAGTTTTCATTTGCGGCATTCATAGCCCAGTGTTGAACATTTCTGTACCAGAATGTAGTATTACAGAAAAATGTTCATTAATTGTTTTACATAGAATCAGTAACCTTCTTTTCCTAGTTACGAAGCATTATTAAATAATCGCATTCTTTTCCAGTTACAAAGTATACCATGGTTAATTAATCATTGGTCATTCCAATAGTATTAATTATTAGCCTTTTCCTAATTACAAAGCATTATGAAGCAATCGCATTCTTTTCCAGTTACAAAGTATGGCATCGTTAATTAATTATTTGTTATTCCAATATAGTAATAATCATTAGCCTTTTCCTAATTACAAAGCATTATTAAACAATCACATTCTTTCCCAATTATAAAGCACAGTTAATCATTTGTCATTTCAATATAGTAAGAATCATATTCTTTTCCAGTTACAAAGTACGGCATAGTTAATTAATCATTTGTCATTTCAATATAGTAAGAATAATTAGCCTTTTCCTAATTACAAAATATTATGAAACAATCATATTCTTTTCCAGTTACAAAGTATCAACATTGAAAACAAGAGCTAATTAATGGCATAATTAATAACCTAATTCATTGATTGTCATTAATTATTGGCACTCAGTGGCCATCAAGTATTGAATAGAATAAAACACTGTTCATCATTCAGTATTATTCAGATCATTAAGAAGTAATAACAATCCATTGAGTCACATTCAGATCATTATGAAGTCATTATTAAAAATCAGCTAATTACAGTCATAGCATTAATAATCATGGGCATTATAAGTAGTCTCATTACAATAAACAGTGGCAGTTATTAGCCAGTTACAAAGCATTATTTTATACATATATTTTTTTTGTATCATTACGAAGTCATTACTGAAGTGACATACTATTCAGAGTTGATCAGTATTATTCAGAACTTTCTCAAACTGGTATCACTATTTGGGACTGGTAATACATTTTTTTGTTAGCAATGCATTGCGTTTGGTAATTATAAGAGAAAGCAAGAAGAGAAAAAAGAAAAAAAAATTGGTAGTGGGTTGTTCCTGTAAATCAAAAATGTGTAACGTCATTCGTCATGAGTCAGCTGTAGCAAGGTTATGTAACAAGGCAGTATATGTGATCACATTTATAAATGATAAACACAAATGGGTTAAAAAATAAAAATGCAAGTACTAGAACAGGTATAATAAGTAATAGGTTTAGTATGTATCATGAAAAACTTCTCCTGGAAAAAGTACAAAATGGATTATTGACCTGAAAGAAGAAACGCACACTATGCTGAAAAGTAGTGAACTTCGAATTAACAAGTAGTGAAATGTGTATAAAATGTGTTCCATAGCTGTCCTTTCCAAAACTTTCCGTCATCCTACTATGCAATATAACACCTGCTGTCAAAACAAACTGCAACAAATACTTAAATAACTATGTAGCATAAATACATAACTTCAACATTATCCTCATCTGTAAAGAAAAAACTTCATTATTCATCACTTCATTATTCATAACTCCATCATTATCATCACCTGTAAAGAAAAACTTCATTATCCATATTAGCACACTCTTCATCATTATTCATCATCACTCATTATCATCTGCAAAAAATCACTTCATTACTCATTACACAACTATTCCTTGTCTCTAACATATTTCATCACTAAAACTAAGATGTGTAGTTCTGTCCGACAGCCTGCATCAATCACCTTGTATTCTGAAAGAAAAAATTAGTTAAGACTGCTATTCTACGATGAGTATAGTATATTCTTGTTAATGCTTGTTAATCCTGATCCATTTACTCTTCCTCATAAAGTTATTGCATCTTCTATCGTTTATTCCGTAGGTGAAATTCCCATTTCTGTTGAATTTATTTCTTACACGCATCATTTCTTTCTGAAATTGATGAATAGAGAATAACGTCTTGTATTTAAATCATATACCCACTAAGTAATTACTGATTAACGGTAATATAATTAAGCATACAGCATAACATGACAGAAAACGTAATATGTCGAAAGCACAGACAGTGTTCAAAGGCAAAAATGTACACGGAATATCACAATGCAGCAGCAAAAAAAATGTAAAAGTCACGATGTTGAGATGTCATAAGGCCAAAAAAAATGTCAAAGTCGACTGGTGTGTGTTATATCTTAACTATTTCACAGTGTATATAGACAAAACTGGAATACAATCGTACATAAAAAAGTGGAAAATGTGCATGGTCTGATGTGTAACGACAAGAAAAGCGACCTGCTAACCTTACCTTGCCGGGCACTTGCCAAGAAAAAATACGATAATCATCAGTAATTAGTCAGGTGAAATAATTGCATTAGTAAATGGCATCATAGCATGTTACATCATAAAGTGATTTCATTCAATAAACGGTTTAATGTTTGAGACATGGTGATTGCCTTTCGATTTTCTGGTTCTCAAAGTTTCGACGTGTACAACATTGGGGTGAGGGATGCTGCGAATCCGATATGGACCTGCGTATAGAAGTTCAAATTTACTGCACTTACCTTTTAATTTGCTGGATAAATAGTGTGTACGTACTAATATTTTCTGTCCAACGTGAAAGTCGCGGCGTGTACAAACCTGTTTTTGCTGTCTTCTCCGGCGCTCTGCGGCACATTTGATGTTGTTCAGCGCAATGTCGATTATTTCGTGGTGTCGTAAGCGACGAGATGTAGGAAAATTTACAAATTCTTTAATTTTGTTTGGTGGTTCAACGTTTTTCAGTATAACAGACGGAGATAGCATAGTGGATTCATTTGGAATGGAATTAATTACATCTTGGAATGAGAGTATGTGTGTATCCCAATTAATATGTCTTTTGTGGCAGTATATTCGGCACAGCTTACCAATTTCTTTCATTAACCGTTCACAGGGGTTCGAAGAAGCGTGGTACTTGGATATATAGATCGGAGAAATGTTTCTGGCTCGTAACATGCGTGTCCATATGCTACTACGAAATTGAGATCCATTGTCAGAAATTACTTTCATCACATGCCCTACATGAAATAGAAAATGTTTTACAAATGCTTTCGAAACAGTTTTAGCAGTAGCTTTGCGTAACGGAGTGAAAGTAACAAATTTCGAAGTGAGCTCAACAGCGACAAAGATGTAGCAAAAACCTCTGTTAGTTCTCGGAATCGGACCAAAAATATCTACTGCGGCCATGTGTCTTAATTTAAAAGGTACAATGGGATATAATGGAGGAATATGTGACGTTGTGTCTGACTTAGCTTTCTGGCAAATTTTACAAGACGCCAAAACTCGTCGTATACGTTTCTCCATGTTGTTAAAATAACAGTTCTGTCTCAGTATAAGAAAACATTTTCGTGCTCCGTAATGTGCGTAACTTAAATGAGTGTACCAGATTAATTTGTTAACCAGTTCGTCAGGAATACATAATAACCAATTGTTGGTGTCAGGGTGAGAGCGGCGAAACAAAATGTCATTGCGTACAGTGTAATGGTTTCTAATCGTAACATTATTCTTATCTTGCCAAAGGCGTTTAATTTCTTTCCACACGTTGTCTTTATTTTGTTCTTGTGCTATGTCCTGTAATGACGATGAAATAAAATTTTCAAATGCAACTTGCTGAATGTACATGACACTGAAATTTGTTTTGCAGAAGTTGGTTGCTACGTCTTGCTGATTGTTGCCGAGAGAACGCGATAGTGCGTCTGCTATAACATTTTGCGTACCGGGAATGTGAACTATTGTAAAATTAAATTCCTGTAAATATAGTTTCCATCTACTTAATCTGTCGTGCGTGAATTTGGCCGAAAGTAAAAATTGTATCGCTCTGTGGTCTGTGTAGACTGTGGTATGTCTGCCATAAAGAAAATGCCGAAATCTCGTAAAGGCCCATACAACACATAATGTTTCCAGTTCTGTAACGGAATAATTTCGTTCAGCAGGTGATAAAATGCGGCTTGCAAATGCGATGTTTTTAATTACTGTCGAACCATCTTCTTCAATTTCCTGGAAAATGTGTACGCCTAAAGCTGTGTTGGAACTGTCGGTAGCAATGGAAAAATTTCTAGTAAGATCTGGGTGCGATAAAAGTGGAGCATTCAACAAAGCATGTTTCAGGTTCACAAATTCAGAATGTGCTTGCTTATCCCAAGACCAAATACTGTTTTTACCTGTCAGTTGACATAATCTAGGTGTGTCTAAAGCAGAGTGATGAATAAATTTTCGAAAAAAGTTAATTAAACCCAAAAAACTGCGTAAGATTTTAACGTGCCTCACCATCGCTGCTATGTTACATACGTGTTTCAACACGTACAGGTGGTCCGCTGCGGAATGCACTGTTCAACAATATACGGTGAACGGAGTGTTCCGAAATACTTGTGCGTGCACCAGGATTGTGCTCTTCCGGTAGAGATACCACATATCACCATCTGTATTAATTTACGGAGCAGAAAAGTCTCCAAATACTCTGTGAAAAGTCGTGGACGTCCAACCATTTAGCGCCTAGTGATAGTTTCACTTCCTACCTCTTTCCGTAGATACTCACGACAGTAGCACGTGAACATCCGATACCAACTTCACCGTTTTCGAGATACTCATTCACAGCTTCTGCGTAATTATAATCTGCCTTTGTCAAAGTAGCTTAGTTGATTTCTCCGTCTGCCGCCCATATCTTCGCTCAAGTAACCCCCTGCCCGCGTATGTTTACATACTTCAGTTACCGCGTCATGTATCCACATCGCCACCAGACTGCATCCGACGCCGTGGTGGATACTGGTCATGATGTTTTGGCTGATCATTGTACCTGATAACCCAGGAGGCACGGACAATATTCAGGGATACAACAGGAACGATCAGTAGAAGTAAAACGTCTGGTAAATATGAGATCAAAAATGGATGTTTTAACTAGTATGAGCACTCATTCACTACAAGAAGATGAAGAACGGCTCATGCCTCTCAAGATATGTCCCTTAGAGCCCATACTTACCGGATTTTTGTTGTTTTGGTACATAATCCACCTCCTATATTGTGTAAACCAAAGAGCTTGCAATAGAAGAGATTTTTTCTTGTACTGAAAGATAAATTGAATGTCCCAGCAGGGGGCTGCTATAATGTTTGGTTGACTCTGAAGGTGGGTAAGTAAAATCGTAGTGTGTCTGGTCTCATACATGTATGAATGCGTGTTGCTACTGTTTAGTATGCTATTTCATCGAAGTCTCATGTAGTTTCCATTGTGTGATAGCGTGAATAAGCATTATCAGCAGGACGTGACAAACGTTTAGACCTGCAATAAGAGACACTAGTGTGATGGACATAACGCCTGGCTGACTCTTATATAGATTTTAGCCGAACAAAGACGAGTTTTTGACAAATCTAGATGTGGAAATGATGGAAATGACAGTGTTTACTTTGGTACAAATATCAAATTATTCACATCGATAAGTCCACTTTCAGCTGAAAGGTTGATCAGCATTTGTGTAGATACGTGTTTTTTAATGTTATAGAACAAATTTTATGTATTTTGATAAATTTAATGCGTGGCAGAGAGACTGAACTTAGCTCAACGACGAACATAAAGTTATATAAATAGTGCCCTTAAGCGAACCATGCTTATTTCGATAAACAATACAGGTCATTTAGAGGTGGAAACCCTCAAGTCCATTGTGCCTAAAAAGTGTGGTAGGGATACTGAACTTTCGTTGTTAATAAGTGCTGCATAACTTGTGAGTTAAAATCAATAGTGACAATATGTAAGCCCTATGTATTTCTTTAATCGTACAGAAGAATTAAGGTACAGCTCGTAATGTTACGTATTTTCATAAATAACACAATTTTCTTTTGGTGCAAAGTTCCAATTTTCTTCCATGATCAGAGGTATGTAAATGGACTTGCATATTACGATCATCAGCCAGTCTGTGTTGTATACCTGCATTTGTTGCACATTTTTATAAACAACTTTGTTTTGGTGTAAAGACAGTATTTTGGAGATATCGATCTTTCATCTCTGTCTTATTGCAGCATCGCCATTGGTCATGTTTGCATCTCGTATTTGGAATGCTATGAACTTATATTTGCGAATTATGATATATGCAGTTTAAGAGTTATTGCACCACAAAAACCTCGTCAAAAACACGTTCTTCTGTCCTAAAACTGTGCTTGGTCTGTTCGTTTGTCTTTGGCTATGTTGTGTTTTACATCTTGTATTTTGGGGCATTGCGAATACAATCTATAAACGTTTTAGAGAGTCTTCATACCATAGTTCCGACTGTTGAATGTTGCAGACTTCCTCGAATGTCTGTCTTAGTACATAACCTTAAGCAGGTCTCGTTTACATGTAATAAAAACAATACTAGCCAGTCAGTAACATTGATTATATGTTTCAAGTGTAGCACATGAAGCGTTATCGTCTTCCCCCTAAAATGATACTTCGTGAGGTGATGTCTTACTGAAAATTTTCTAGAGTTTTTTAATATTCATTTTAGACTTCGAAATACTGGCAGTTACATCACCCTTCATGTATTTTGATGGTCACTTTAAATATAAAAATAACATTGTGCACTTGACGTATTAATTTTGCGTGTTGTTATCTTCCCCCACCCCTAAAATAAAGCTTGTTCAGAATTGTTTTTGTTGATACTCTCATTTAGGCCTAAAATCTCATTAATTGCATTTCCAGTAGGTGGCAGTAATTTAGACTGTCTATTTATTTGTGCGGTTCCCTGCTTTGCAATGTATTTTAATCAATATGTGTTTTTTGCAGTTCTAGAATCTGTCAGCTTCTTTTTGGTAAATCACCTCATTTGGTCATGAAAACGAATGTCAACTACATGCTAAGGACGTTACTTTATAGCCATATGTGTTTTTTAACAGTTTAGGTTGAAACACCGAAGTCATGTTTTAGGCTTCAGTTGTGACACACTTACGCTCATAAACACATACACACGCACACTCACGTGTTGTCGATGTATTTTTTCAGTCATTTTATAACATGGTGACATTTGACAAGCCTCACATAGCAATGTGGAAACACAGGGTGATTCACGAAGATATGCAAATATTTTAATATGTTATTCTACATGTAAAAATAAAGAAAAAAGTTCATATAAACAGAGGTCCGAAAATGTTTTGTTACGGAGTTAAGGCTAATAAAAGATTTTGCCTGAAATTTAGCAACTTCGCTAACATGAAGCCGTCGCAAAATTGTATGAGGTTTAAAGTAAAGTACGATTCAATTTGTTTTGTTGTTATTCACCTGGTGAATCTAATAAAACATGTCACAGATGTGTATCTGCAGTAGTTTACCTAAACATCCGGAGAAGCGAAGAAGTAATTTCACAAAATTTTTAATTTGAACATCTATTGTGCCTTACATCAAGTATGCTATAGAAACTAAGTTATGGATGTTCACAAGTGCTGCATAACCAGTATATTCACTGCGTAAACGTTGTGTGTGTGTGTGTGTGTGTGTGTGTGTGTGTGTGTGTGTGTGTGATGTTTACATATGTTATATGTGGAAACATTGTCAGTTACACTCTTTACATAACTGGTGATAGGTAACTCAGGTCGACTGGATACTTCTGAACATGGTACAAAATTCAGATAGTTTGGATTCTTTTGAACATGGTGCAAAATTCTGATAGTACGGACATTTCTGATCATGGAGAAAAAAATTCAGATTATTCAGACACTTGTGGATATGGAGCAAATTTCAGTTCATTTGGATACGCTGGACCATGGTGTAAAGAAAATCATATCATTCAGATATTTCTGAAACTGATGCAAAATATTAATTTTGTTCAGAATCTTTGGACCTGTTGCAAATTTCAGATGATTCAGACAGTTTTGAACGTGGTTCCATATTGGTTGCTAACAGAAGTGACCTAGCTCGGTCATCTAGTTTTTTATTTTTTATTTATGGATTCAGTGACAGTGGCACCATAACCGCAGCGCCAACATGCGGCGGGTGCTTCAACTGTACGCTGGATAGTTGGTAGTCCTGCTATTTTCTCAATGGTTACCATTTGCGAAACAAGCTGTTGAGAAAAGGTAGGGTCATGAAAATATACGCAGATAAATTGTTTGCTATTTCGTATAGAAGTAGAATTGCAAGAACTGTTCAAAGTCCAAAATAAATGACTTTTACACAGTTAAACGCGCAGGTGTACAAGACTTAAAAAAAAGAAAAAGAAAAAAAAAACAGAAATGAAGAAAGTGAAAATAGAAACTCTGAATAATTGCTGTGAATGAGGTAGGTCAAAGATAAAAAAGTTTTTTAATCAAAGTGACTTATAATTTTTAAGAACTATCCTAAAATGATAACAAGAAGGCGTATGATCTATCATTTTTATTCACATTAAATATTTAAGAAATGCCTTTTTAACGATTTTAATGTTATGTAGTTCAGTATTTCAATTAATAGTATGAATTCGGTAGCAGTCCTAACTAGTATGACAAGTTCTTTGGCTCTTCATTTTTGCTTACTGCTGTTCGTTTTGTAGATGTTCTTAGTACAATAGGTAATCGTGTTTGTAAGAAATGACCTGACCGTTTTGGTACATTTATGGTGATTAAGAAAAATAATTTCGTAACACTGCTAATGAAACAATTTATGAAGGGCTTACACAAATATGGAGAATGTTTTGGGTATCTCTGCGGGAAGTTTCCTCATCTATCAGAGGTGAAACTGAAAGAAGGCGTTCCTTGGACCCGAAAATGATGCACTATTGAAACTTTGGGTCACAAATGACTGGGTAAGATGGAGGCTCTGGTATTCAAGCTGGTTGTTACTTAGTGCTTAGACAGTAAAAATGACACACATTATATTTCTGTTGTCGCTCCCACAAAATGGACTTATTCTGGCTGAAACAAAGCAATGCTTACGTTCCGTAATCTGTGAATTGTGCTTGCAGTTTTGTTGCTAACAGAGTGCTCAACCCAGCCAAGTAAAATACGTTTATCTATGAGGGAAGCACCGTGTCGAATTTTGCTTCCAATTGAGGCAGCAATAAATGGAAAACGGAGTGGTAACTGAAAACTTTCGTAGTTGGTTTTGTTCTCCAACTAACATGGAAAGAAGATTAAAGGTCTAACGCCCCGCGGACGACGAAGCACAAGCTAGGATTGGAGGAAGAGTGGGAACGAAACAGGACGCAGCATTTTTAAAGCAACCATCCGAAATCACGGGAAGTTTAAATCTGGCTGCCGGGACGCAGATTTGAATCACTGTCGTCCCGAATGCGAGGCAGTGCGCCGCTTCTCCCGGTTTACCGAGAAGGTACAAAGCCGTGAGAAATAAAGTCGTATTGGGAGTACTAACAAGGGAAGATCTCCTTCCCATCCCCCTCAGATTTAGTGTTGAGGTAGCCCAGTCGATAGCCCACCAAAAACAGAACACAGAGCAAATATTAAAACAGGAAGCAAGTGCAATGAACTGCGGAAAAAGAAGCAAAATAGAAACAGTGAACGGTCCAAACTCAAGAGGAGCAACTACGAGCGAATTTCGAGAATCCTGCCGTCTTGGTACTGTGGTCACAGTGTTGCACTGCAAACGGAGAGATCTGTGTTCTGATCTCCCTCGTGCATCTTATCCTTCTCACAAAATTGTAAACTGTCCATCAGTTGACGTGTATGTTCGCTGTATTCAAATTTGTGTCTGTGTCATGGTGTAACGTCCTTTTGCAACGGCGAGGTGTAAGGAAGGGACCCCCAGGCGCACGTACCCTCTGTTTGTTCTACACAAGTACCACGTGTTATGACTCTTACGTTTCGTTTTGGAAGTTTCGACTCTAGAATTCCTTTGTTGGAACATACCTCACACCCGTTTATTTGTTGTTTTCATTTGTGAGAGAGGTCTATGTGGCGTCTCTCCTGATCTCACTATACATCACGTTTACTTGCGGTCATATACAGGGTGAGTCACCTAACATTACCGCTGGATATATTTCGTAAACCACATCAAATACTGACAAATCGATTCCACAGACCGAACGTGAGGAGAGGGGCTAGTGTATTTGGTTAATACAAACCATAAAAAAATGCACGGAAGTATGTTTTTTAACACAAAACTACGTTTTTTTAAATGGAATCCCGTTAGTTTTGTTAGCACATCTGAACATATAAAGAAATACGTAATCAGTGCCGTTTGTTGCATTGTAAAATGGCAATTACATCCGGAGATATTGTAGCCTAAAGTTGACGCTTGAGTACCGCTCCTCCGCTGTTCGGTCGTGTGTATCGGTGAGCGCCGGATTACGTAGGGATCCAAAGGGAACGGCGATGGACCTTAGGTACAGAAGAGATTGGAACAGCACATTACGTCCACATGATAACACCTTTTTATTGGTCTTTTTCACTGACGCACATGTACATTACCATGAGGGGTGAGGTACACGTACACACGTGGTTTCCGTTTTCACTTACGGAGTGGAATAGAGTGTGTCCCGACATGTCAGGCCAATAGATGTTCAATGTGGTGGCCATCATTTGCTGCACACAGTTGCAATCTCTGGCGTAATGAATGTCGTACACGCCGCAGTACATCTCGTGTAATGTTGCCGCAGGCTGCCACAATACGTTGTTTCATATCCTCTGGGATTGTAGACACATCACAGTACACATTCTCCTTTAACGTACCCCACAGAAAGAAGTCCAGAGGTGTAAGATCAGGAGAACGGGCTGGCCAATTTATGCGTCCTCCACATCCTATGAAACGCCCGTCGAACATCCTGTTAAGGGTCAGCCTAGTGTTAATTGCGGAATGTGCAGGCGCACCATTATGCTGATACCACATACGTCGGCGCGTTTCCAATGGGACATTTTCGAGCAACGTTGGCAGATCATTCTGTAGAAACGCGATGTATGTTGCAGCTGTGTGGGCCCCTGCAATGTAGTGAGGACCAATGAGGTGGTCGCCAATGATTCCGCACCATACATTTACAGTCCACGGTCGCTGTCGCTCTACCTGGCTGAGCCAGCGAGGGTTGTCCACGGACCAGTAATGCATGTTCCGTAGATTCACTGCCCCGTGGTTTGTGAAACTCGCTTCATCGGTAAACAGGTAGAACTGCAACGCATTCTCTGTTAATGCCCATTGACAGAGTTGCACTCGATGATTAAAGTCATCACCATGTAATTGCTGATGTAGCGAAACATGAAACGGGTGAAAGCGGTGAGGATGCAGTATGCCCATGACACTACTTTGACTCAGTCCACCGGCTCTCGCAATGTCCCGTGTACTCATGTGTGGGTTCATGGCCACAGCAGCTAACACACCAACTGCACCCGCTTCTCCTGTGACGGGCCTGTTACGAACCCGTTTGCGTGATACGACCATACCTGTTGCATACAGTTGGCGGTAGATGTTTTGCAATGTGCGGCACGTTGGATGCTCTCTGTCCGGGTACCGTTCTGTATACACCCTGCAGGCTTCAGCTGCATTTCGTCGTCACTCGCCATAGATGAGTATCATCTCCGCCTTTTCAGAGTTCGAATACACCATGGTCACAGTTCCTACAACACTACACTATCACAGACGTCTGGTAACACGGTGTACTACAGTTGGTCTGCGTGCGGAGACGAATGCAGAATAACAATAGCAGCAAGCGCTACATGCGGACACTGCGACAGCTAGACCAAACCACAACAGTGCACTACAGCCACACTCGTAAACACGGTCGTCATCGTAAACATGTCCCTGCAGATGCTGCTCGCTGACCGTGGCCCGTGTTTGTTACAACACGCAACTGAACGTCGGAGGTTTCAAGCGTCAACTTTAGGTTACAATATCTCCGGATGTAATTAACATTTTACAATGCAACAAACGGCACTGATTACGTATTTGTTTATATGTTCCGATGTGCTAACAAAACTAACAGGGTTCCATTTAAAAAAAACGAAGGTTTGTGTTAAGAAACATTCTTTCGTGCATTTTTGTATGGTTTGTATTAAACAATTACACTAGCCCCTCTCCTCACGTTCGGTCTGTGGAATCGGTCGTCAGTAATTGATGTGGTTTACGAAATAATATCCAGCGGTAGCGTTAGGTGACTCACCCTGTATATTCTTATCACATGACTCATATTCTATAACCAATGTATAGTATAACAGCTGCAAATACAACGTTTTCAATTGGTGAGAGATCTGGAGAATGTGCTGGTCAGGGCAGCAGTCGAACATTTTCTGTACCCAGAAAGGCCCGTACAGGACCTGCAACATGCGGTCGTGCATTATCCTGCTGAAATGTAGTGTTTCGCAGGGATCGAATGAAGGGTAGAGCCACGGGTCGTAACACATCTGAAATGTAACGTTCACTGTTCAAAGTGTCGTCAATGCGAACAAGAGGTGACCGAGACGTGTAACCAATGGCACCCCATACCATCACGCCGGGTGATACGCCAGTATGGCGATGACGAATACACGCTTCCAATGCGCGTTCACCACGATGTCGTCAAACACGGATGCGACCATTGCGATGCTTAAACAGAACCTGGTTTCATCCGAAACAATGACGTTTTGCCATTCGTGCACCCAGGTTCGTCGTTGAGTGCACCATCGCAGGCGCTCCTGTCTGTGATGCAGCGTCAAGGGTAACCGCACCCATGGTCTCCGAGCTGATAGTCAATGCTGCTGCAAACGTCGTCGAACTGTTCGTGCAGATGGTTGTCGTCTTGCAAACGTCCCCATCTGTTGACTCAGGAATCGAGACGTGGCTGCACGATCCGTTACAGCCATGCGGATAAGATGCCTGTCATCTCGACTGCTAGTGATACGAGGCCGTTGGGTTCCACCGCGGCGTTCCGTATTACCCTCCTGAACCCACCGATTCCGTATTCTGCTAACAGTCGTTGGATCTCGACCACGCGAGAAGTAGGTTCGCGATACGATAAACCGCAATCGCGATAGGCTACAATCCGACCTTTATCAAAGTCGGAAACGTGATGGTACACATTTCTCTTCCTTACACGAGGCATCGCAACAACTTTTCAACAGGCAACGCCGGTCAACTGCTGTTTGTGTATGAGAAATCGGTTGGAAACTTTCCTCATGTCAGCACGTTGTAGGTGTCGCCACCGGCGCCAGCCTCGTGTGAATGCTCTGAAAAGCTAATCATTTGCATATCACAGCATCTTCTTCCTGTCGGTTAAATTTCGCATCTGTAGCACGTCATCTTCGTGGTGTAGCAATTTTAATGGCCAGTAGTGTATATCTTGAGCTTGGACCGTTCACTGTTTCTATTTTGCTTCTTCTCTCTGTTCAGTACACCTTGTTCCAGTTTTCATGCTTGATCTGTGTTCAGGTTTTGACGGACCGTCCACTGGGCCATCTTACCACTAAATCTGAGGGGGGTGCGATGTCGAGATTCTCTTGTGAGGACAATGAGTAAATTACTTATTAACAGAAAGTACTATTAGAACAAACAACTTTAAGAGGCGGACAGTAAACATTTTTAAATCACAAGTATTCGGTGGAAAAAAGTTGGCATTACACACAAAATAAAATAAAAATGCTTGATTTATGGGGAGAATTAGTAATGGAAGGGCACACAAATAATCACCAGAATGATTTGAACGCGTGACGTTAATCGCACCACAACCGATTACAGATGACCGCAGGAGTCCTACAGTTCATATTGCTAAGGTACTGTCCTGTAACCCAGTACCAGTTTCTGGTTGGCTATCTAACGGTTTCGAGGGGCGACAAAAATTTTATTTTCGATATTTCACGTAGTTATTTACCGAATTCAAAAATTTAAAATGCTGTCATAATCTACTCATTAAGAAGTATAATCTCATGTTACGTAATAAGACGAGTATTACAGTTAGAAACTGTGTGTTTGGCTTGAGTCAGTATAACTGACGGCGCGCAAATACGCAGACTCAATTCACCAGTGTTTGAGAATGTGACGGCTTAGTGCTTCCAACAAACTTTACATATAATTCCAAACCTTCCCGAAACTTTTCTGGCTGACACATCTCACAAACGATAAAAGGAAAAAAAGTTTATCGCTGATTACATTATCACTGTTCATGTAGTACAACTTGAGCATCAGGTATGACGTTTTATTCCTTGTTTACTACCTACTCTATTCGCAACACCATTTGTAGACGGTAGCCAGTATACCACTGAATGTGGCTGCAAAATTATATCATTGTACCACGCTAGATCAGGAGATATGACGTCATAGACATTTAGAAATGTAAATGACTAGCTTCTGTTTAAAATAGCGCTCAGTACGTCTTCAGCATCAAGCATGACATTTTCATTTATTACTTCTCTACTACTCGCTCTGCTCGCAACGCAGTTTGCACACAGTATCTACATGTATTACTGAACGGATCTGCAAAATTATATCAGTGTGCGACGCATAGTTTAGGAGATATGATTTCACGAACATTGAGATGCGTGAAAAACTTGGTTTGGCTTAGAATGGAGCGCAAATTACCCAGACTATATTGATCTATTATTTTATAACAAGAGCACTGAGTCCGCAGCTCGTGGTCGTGCGGTAGCGTTCTCGCTTCCCGCTCCCGGGTTCCCGGGTTCCCGGGTTCGATTCCCGGTGGGGTCAGGGATTTTCTCTGCCTCGTGATGACTGGGTGTTGTGTGCTGTCCTTAGGTTAGTTAGGTTTAAGTAGTTCTAAGTTCTAGGGGACTGATGACCACAGATGTTAAGTCCAATATTGCTCAGAGCCATTTGAACCAAGAGACTGAGCGACTTCCATCAAATTGTAATCATGATTTCAAACCTTTCCTAAACTATTTCTCTGTTACCTGTTTAACGTTAAATATTTACCTTATTAACTCATTTGCAAAGTAATAAAACGTTTGAATCTGTTTTATACATTAAGTTCGATTCTTCTCGGGTTTATTGCTCTATGTAGATGGTACCGCATGCATGTGTCGGTATGTCTCGTCGGCTGGCGACAAACTTTCAGTAGTTTAGTCGGTGTTCCCTTTAATAATAGAATAGATGCTGACGCTGTATAATATAAAAGGGCGGTTGTTCCTTGAACTGTACATATATTCTAATGGAAGCAGAGCCCGGGCTCCTGACTGTGGTCGGGCTAGGATAACAAGCCCCCGGTGGGCTACAATAATTTATATAATGAGGAGAACATGGCAAGTGTTATAACCGTTTCCTAGAAACACCGCTCAGTGGACGAATTGGTAAAATAAGCGAACACGTATCTCGGCTAATACGTAGATACTCGACCGTTTCTGAGAAAACGACGGTCAAAGTTTTCGAGGTACTTTATGAGACTTTTATAGAGTGAACACTACACCCGCAGCGGTGACACAGTAGCAACCGTCGTGGTTTCACGATTTCGCGCCCCGTGTTCGAAACACAATAACCATTTTCATTTTTCTTTCACCCAAGTCCGTAGAAGATTTCTACATGAATGTTCTCCAGTCTACATAGAAATAACGTTGTCCTTATTCGTCTGCTAACTGTATGTCTGGTGAATGAGTTAAAAAAAAATATATATGGGTTAGAAAATTAATTTGAAATTGTTTTCGGCGAAATTCCTGTAGTGTATATTGATTCATAATCAATTACAATGGCCAGTTTTCGATAAAGTGATCCGTTATGAGTGGTTTGCCTCGAAATTATTGCCAACACCGGAAACCTTTAGTAATGTTAACGACGTTTTCTTCGTGAGTGAGATTCTTATGCAGAAATGTCTCGGTGGGAAACATGCCTTCACGCGATGCTCGGGCCGTTCGTAGTTTCTATGTTTCGAATGTTTCTATGACGAGTATCATCCAAGGATTGCACCAAATATTTCTGAAGAATAGATATAAGAATAAAATATAAAAATTAATATAAGAATTGATATACGAATGGAATATAAGAATATAGAATTCAAAGAAATTGTAACCCGTCAAAATACCACATTCACATAAATTGTATAATAAATGTATGACACTTAATGTGAAGCCCTGTTGTAGTTTACAATTAATATGTCGTCCTCGTATCTCCTGACTTTATAAGAAACATTATATTAGTAACTTTCTACGGACATGGGAAGATAAACAAAATTAAATTAATGTAACATCAATAATCGAGCTTCGAACAAGGGACACCATTTTGAGAGGCTGCCACGCTAGCCACTGTGCCATCATTGCGTTTGACACTGTCACTCACTAAAAGCCATCTAAATTACATCGAAAACTTTTATTCTCGTTTTCTTAAAAACAGTCGAGTGTCTACAGATAGGCCGAGGCACGTATTCACTTAATTTGACTCGTTTTCCACAGAGGGAACCCTTGCCGCGTTCTCTTCGCAAGTGCGCAAGCAAATCACGTGGGACGAGGCATGAACCGGAGCAAGTGTTTGGTTACGAAGAATTTGGTGATAGATAACGAGAACAGTTAAGAAGTAAGGCGAATATTGTCCAGCTGTTCTAACATGCGACATAACTCTTTCAATATTTGTTGCCATAAAACGGCAAGGAATTAATGAGGAGTGCACGAAGTTGTGTGCATTTAACCTAACTTCTACTAGTTAATACTAGTTGTACTAAGCAGCGAACTTTCTGGTTATATTCACTGTATGTGATTGTTTAAGCTTAACCGTCAAAGAAGGGCAGGCTTTAGAATCTGCTTTGCCCTTCATGACCAATCCTAATTTCAGTTTATAATTCCACCAGTCATTGTGTAATACATCTACCAGACATGAAATATGGAACAAAGCAATGGCCCTATGGTTCTCTGCGTAAACGAACTAGGTACAGTGGTCTCGCACACAAACAAGACAATAACTAGGGTATAGCGATGCAGCAAAAATGGTTCAAATGGCTCTGAGCACTATGGGACTCGACATCTATGGTCATCAGTCCTCTAGAACTTAGAACTACTTAAACCTGACTAACCTAAGGACATCACACACATCCATGCCCGAGGCAGGATTCGAACCTGCGACCGTAGCGGTCGTGCGGTTCCAGACTGCAGCGCCTAGAAACGCTCGGCCACTCCGACCGGCAGCGATGCAGCAGTTTTCTTATTCCTAGTGATAAAATATTTCGGGCAGAAGTGTTTTAGTACAGTAAGACCGATAAGCGCTGGTACTCCACGTGGTTCGGCTTCAAGCCGATACTACGTTCTGTTTCACCGAATAAAGTTCTCACGATCAGAGAACAAAGTTCACATGATCGGACAAGTTCAATGGCCCGCTACGCTAACGACGTCGCAATTTTCGGAGGCTGTATCAGCCGTGATTTTATAGTGCTGGAGCTGGTATGGCAGGTCCATCCGGGGACTACTTCTCTAGTGAATTTGATGTCGATTACAAATCATTGCAGGTAAAAGCTAAGTGACTCCAACTACTTCCAATGTCAAGACACTACACCATCAACTTCTCCTTGGAGGCAGAGACTTGAAGTAATCTGCTGGAGTCAAATCACTATGTCTTTACAGACTCAGCGTACGTTGCCATAATTTCATTTCCAAATCAAAATTAATGGCTATCCATATCCTCTTCCTAGAGAAAACGGTTTAGCAAATAAAGACGAAGTGTTGATGCAGTGACGATTGAGATTTTCAGTCAGAAACTTTGTGTGTAGCTAAAGAAAATTCACGGGAAGTTCAGTGGTTGCAAAACAAAAGGCTACGTTGATCTCTGGTGGTTACCTGTACTTCCGTAAGACCGTATTTAGAGGGCATTTAGAGTAACAGCACTATAATCAAGAGCTTTAAATCTGATACTGCGAAAGATCACAGTTTCTAATATGTCGTCAGCTCTCTACACTAAGATCACCCAGATATTCAGTTAAATCTCAAATTTGTTGTATTCGTGTCCTGATAGGAAAAAGTCATAGCTTACCTACTTTATTTATGAACCTGAGTATTCACTGTCTGTTCATCAGTCCTTATCATTTCTTCTGAAAAACCGTACCAATTTTACGAAAGAAAATTTAACGAATGATAAATAAATAAACAGAGAACACAGTTAGATTCATAAATGCAATCTGTAAACGATCACTTATTACTTTAAAATGAATATAAACAGTCTCGACCGCAAATAATCTTTATTTTTGTGGTTACCGGTTTCGGTTTATGCTCGTTTTAAAGTACTAAGAAAAACCTCTGTCCTCCACTAGAAATTTTCTCGTTTATTGCCATTGTAGGAGATTCTGAAGTCAGATAAGAGTAGCACGATGTGGCGTCTGTAAGATTTAGTCACATGCAGCAGGTCGAGAAACGGAAGGGAACCTGCTGCCGTATGTTTGCCATCGATTTACTGATTGCCAGCTTTCTCTGACTCAAAGGGCAACAGACTGTGGTTTCTCCCAGAATTTCTAACACGGCGGTAACCACTGGGAACACATCGAACGTAAGCAAAGTTGCAAATGCATCTGTCCTGGAACTATACCGTCAGCGAGCTGTTAAGTCGGTTGTGGCACTAATGAGCAGCTGCTTAGTTCTCGGAACGAAAATAGCCAGTTGCCGGGAGAAGCAACGGCGAGTATATTAGATCCTAAAAGAATTAAGACAAAAAAAAGGAAATATGTGTACTGTATCGAAGTTCTGTGACAGGATACATTATGATTTTTAAAGTTCGTTAATTAAAAGTGAGTAATGATCAATATTCAATGCCGAAAAACAGGTGCACACTTAAACGGCACGACAAATATTGAGATAACAAAATCTATCTGAATATCTGCAATAAATTTAATTTACCCATTTAAGGCATGTCAGAAGAAGTAGAGATCGTTCACGGCGACGATAAACAATACCGGAGGAAGGAAATTAAATTTGTGATTTCTCATTTGAAGCACTCTCACCTACTCCTTAACCGTTCTGACACATGCATACACCTAGAAAGGCCAGACTTCGTTACCAGTTACGAACAGGTTAGAGAGCGTTAATGACGACCATCAGATTGCGCACATCTATCAGATAAATTAATGATTTGATTAATTTCTAGACTATACTTGATGATTCTCCAACAACGTGCGCCCTACCGCCACACGCCGAGCGAGGTGGTTCGTTTGTAAGTCACTGCATTCGTATTCGCGAGGACGGCAGTTCAGATCCCCGACAGGTCATCGTGATTTCGTTAAATCGCTCAAGACGCATACCGGGATGGTTCCTTTGAAAGAACGTGATCGATTTCCCACCCTTCGCCAATCCAAGCTTGTGTAATGTCTCCAACGACCTTGCCTTCAGTTGAATTTTAAAACCTAATCATCCTTTTATATCATCATACCACCACACTGAGAATCCATTTTGTCAATTAGAAGGTACAGTAGAGTGTTTGTTAATGCTCTGATCAGGAGTGGGTCCATACGCTTTTCAGGAAATACTTGTTCATGGGTAAAATCTGGCTGGGGCATTTTATTTGCTTGAGAGCTTTTGATTTAAGCTCTCAGTTTTTCTTTCGCTACTGAATGGGCCCCATCATATTGTTATGAAGCTTTGTAATTCTGTTGTCCACAGCAACTGTGACCGTAGTATAATAAGGATGGTAATCTCATGTTGCATGGTTTATGCCATGTGAAAGCTTTATTGTTTTCATTTTTTCGTCTTTGATGGTAAAAGACCGTAGCCGTCCGGGGTAAATACGAATTAACAACGACACAACACTGTGATATGCATTTTTTACGATATATTTCTGTTGTCGATTGTCGCTTAAAAAACCTGTCTGACCTCGTGCCCCGCAAAGCACAACAGACGATTACGACGTACCAACGGACAAACTTGAAGTTATCGAAATGTGTTGCTGCTATTTCGATGATCAGAAAATATGTTTCCTGGAACGTTATTGCAGTATTTAAAAGGGTGAAAACAGAGATAAGAAATGTTGTACCCGTGAAACTTCAGAGTATAGCGATAAGAAATGATTAACGGAGGAAATTAATATGAAGTATACATTAGAGGCTATCTTAACTAAGAGTGTTTACATGACCCGACCATTTCTAGGGAAGAATTATTAGATTATGAATAAGAAAATGACTTCAATAACTTAGAGAAACACTGAAGCACACTAAAAAGATTGAAAATTTTATGAGGCAGCAATGTTCTAATAACGCGAGTGTGACTATTGAGTTTCAGTTTTATGAAAAGTGATGAATCTGATTGACAAATTTTTTCAAAAGGTGAGGCTGAAATTTTAGAATAAGGTTTGAAGTACAATCTTAACCCCAAAGTCAACGATAAAAATATAAAAATATTAATTTCCAGCACTAAGTTGGCAACAGATCAGCTCAAAGGTTCCGTAGCACAGAAAAATTTGATACTTAGTAACGCAGCAAAATTTATGAAACAGCATTTTTAAGAAGGTAACAAGAAATGTAAGTGTAGTAGTCATAAGAATTCCTTCATTAAACTGATTGACGGACAAGCATTTCAGTTTGGATAGTTACTTACTATTTGTAAGAAATGTCATACATCATAATCGTTCAAAATCAGCGTTGTGTTTATTAGCAAACCCAAAACTACGTTAACTGATTCTTAGATTGGAAAAAGATGCGGGAATATGAACACCAAAAGCCAGTCTTATAAAGAAGTAGACTTTCGATTGTTGACTGACACATTTTGTGCTCTGAATTTCGTCCGTGAAATTTAGATTAGCTATTAAATACCGAATAAAACTAATTTTTCGTAGAACATTAAAGCTAAAGAATAACGATTGTAGCCTGCCAGCTGTTTAGCGAAAAGAAAGGCACGTTGAACAAAATACAGGTATTTACTTGAGGCGTGCATCTTCACTTAAGGATTCTAACTGGCAATAGAGGAATGTTTCGAGAAGCGTGATATTAAATCACAACTTTGTTCTTATTTGTATATATGGAGTCGTAACTACATCGTTTTATTCAAAATTCATTCCTTAGGACAAACGGTGAATGGATCTAAAAACACCTGAACTAAAAGAAAATGGAGGATTTGTTACCAAAGAAAACCTAGACGGGGATTTTTAAAAAAAAAAAAACAGAACTAAAAGAATGTGTACAATCATTATGAGATACGGTGAACCACTGTGTGCAGTGCTGGTCTATGATGTGTACAAAATGCTCTACTGGAGAAAAATTAGTGATATTTGTGAAGCTCTGTTGCTTGTATATTTATTAAAAATATGAATTTATTGGGAGAATATTACCTTCTAACTGGACATAGACTATAAAAACTTCAGAAACAGTCAAATATGATTACGAAAGTAAAGATGAATCGAGGAAAATTCTATAGAAAAACAAAGGAGATAATAAGTTGTTCTCCAAATGTTCCAACAAGAAAACTATGTTTGCTTTCTTTACTTCAACGCCCTATGATTTTCATCTCGTGCGAAATGTTAGTCACCACGCCAGAAAGGTTCCTGCTGTGAAAAATGCTTTTGCAGCCGTTGGTGCTCTTGATCCGATCTTCCTTGTTAACGCCATTCACGCTTCAAGCAGAAACGGCGCGCCAAAGGTCAAGGCTGTGTTTGGCTCACGGAGGAGGTAGCGCTCTGCTGGATAGCTACTCCACCATGACTTCCTAGCAGCCACGCCGCAGCTATTAGCACACAAAGGCCGACCTTCAGACAACACGAAGTGACCTGCAGGTCTGGATCCCACACGGCTACGTGTCTGAGATTCTGAGTCGTCTGCAGAAAGGAACCAGCTGTAGCCGTGGACAGGACATGACTGCAGTGACGGACACGAACCTGACACGGGTGCAGGTGCTCCTTTCGTCGTTAGATGGCGGACTAGTCGTTGAAAGTTGCCCGCTACCGTAGCGGCCTTTATCGTTTAGAGAGTCATCAGGCTTCCGAAGGCGTTATTTGGAGATGAAGTAGATGATTGTCAAATATAAATACAAATGTGCAGGGACCAGTCTGCAGTCGATCGTAGAATTTTGTCTACCTTCTGTTTTACCACTGGCAACGAGCTATTAACGTGAAAAATGCGAAGTTTCTTTACATGTCCATACAACTGGCGTGGTACGTCATTCAAAGTTTTGAGGAAAGGCAGCGGCTTTTATAGTAAAGTAATGCAGTGTTGAAGCCAGTTTTCGAGTGCCAACAAAGGCTCGTAGGTCTTAAGGTATGGATTTTAGAGTCCCTGTTTACTAGACTTGTTTTCTTGTTTTTGACCATACTAACAACCGTCAAAATATGGAATACTTTTTTTTTTAAGAACCCATGTGTGGATCATCTGTGTAGCGCTGGTACAGTTTTCCTTTCCTAACAACACAGACGTTTCAAATGTTGCAAGGTTCCTTCGGAAATAGTTTAATATTTTGTTTCTGTACACTGCATGGCGACTTGTAGCTCTAGTGAATACAAAAGCCTTTCCATCACATTATATTATCAGTCTCATGTGAGTTAAGGATTTGGGAAAGCGCTGAAAGTCCTAATTCGAAACAAGAATACTGGAGTAGACGGCATCCCACTACAACTATTGAGACCCGTGGGAGACATATCCATGAGAAAACTAATCCACCTGATGTTCAAAGATGTATGAGACAGGTCAGTGCGCTTAGATTTCAAAAATGGTCCAACAACTGCAACTTTAAATGAGACAAGTGCAGAGAAATGTGAATATTAGCGAACTATCAGTTTAATAAACCAAGGTTGCGAAATAGGGGCACGAGTTATTTACGAAAAACGGAAGACACAGTTCGAATCTCACATTGGGGACGACTGTTATCGTAGTAGACTCGAACTAGAGCAGCATTCCGAAATCGTCAACGATTTAAATAACACTCCTGCCGCATACAGAAGTAAACATAGGACATTGCAGTGTTCTATATGATATCTTAAATTATGAGTTTTTATGTTTGTATGTTGTATGTTAATTGGGGACCTAGAAACGACGGAGAGGCTCCGTCCCCGCACCGAACCCGGGGTTATTGTGCTGTTCGGCCCCCGGTGGACCCCCCAGGGAACGTTTCACACCAGACGAGTGTAGCCCCTATGTTTGCTTGGTAGAATAATGGTGGTGTACGCGTACGTGGAGAAATTGTTTGCGCAGCATTCGCCGGCATAGTGTAGCTGAGGCGGAATAAGGGGAACCAGTCCGCTTTCGCCGAGGCAGATGGAAAACCGCCTAAAAACCACCCACAAACTGGCCGGCTCGACATAAGTCCGCCGGGCGGATTCGTGCCGGGGACCAAGCGCTCCTTCCCGCTCCGGAAGTTTTTATGTTTACATTCGTATGTCACAACGTCAAGAGTGTTATTTAAATAGCTGACGAGTATGGAACGTTCTTCGCTTTCAAGTCTACTACAACAGCAGTTGTTCTTTAAATAACAGGTGTCCATGTTGTGAGCAAGCATTTGAAAATGACACATCGCCGAAGTCAGCTGATCGTTTGAAATAAACCAGTGTGATCGTAAATCAACGAAGGTGCAAAACGGAACTGTCTTAATAATTTTGTGGCTATGGCTTTCGACATGAAAAAATTTATTGACTTATTAATAATCATTAAAATTTTATCGTGAGTCTGAATTTCATTTGCAGCATAACGAGAGACAGGGAGGTGAAATACAGAATGGAAGGTGAAGTGAGTAAAGCACAGAAGTGTTTGGCTATAGTGGAGGTAAGAAGTCGATAGAGACAAAGGTCGTTATGTTATTACAGTGTATGACATCAGATCCTTTCCATAATGATTTCATTTGTTGTTTTGTCCAACAGTTACTTCGCCGCGTGCGCAGTGTGAAATTTGCACGTAACGACAATTGCTGTGTTGCGTCGTTGCAAAGCTGCATGTCACCTTTCGCGGAAAGGCGAGTGATAGATGGCAAGATAAGTGCCTCAAATTTTCTGAGCGTCAATAAACACTGGAACCACACCTTTAATATTTCTCGCTCAGCAAGGACGTCTACTCACTGCCAAGAGTCTCTTCTATACGGCTTCCGCTCGAATTTGGGATCGAAGAGAGGAAAGTGAGTTAATTTCGTGTGATTTTTGCGTTCCACGTTTCATCACCTCTAGGAGATTTGAATAGTGGGTTAAAAAAGAAACACCAGAAACTGTAAAAGAATTTCAGTGCTACAGTAACATTTAATTACTTCAGTCTTGCTAAAAGCCAAGTGAAGTTGGGATTCGGAACAATAAAACGCAATGTCCTTGCAGTTTTTAGCAGCTTTCAGTTTGTTGAAAGGGATCTATACTATAGAAGCATCGCGAGGACAACCCAATAAGAAATTATTTTCTGGTAACGTTTCTGTGCATAAAACCACTCGATACGGTTTTCACTATGCCGCAAGTAAGGTTCACTAGCATTTTTCGTTCGCTTTAAACTTCAGTGTTTGCTTGGCATCAGATTATTCCTCCATTGTAAAGTAATCTCCTGTAACGTAGCTGTCACACAGGTGTGGGCTTTCGAATGAAAAATGTGGCCCTCAACTATGTACCCTCAGAGTTGAAATATTAAAAGTTTTGGCTGGCTTCGTTGTCTGGGGGGTGGGATACGTAGTTGCCGCATTACATGCCAAATACTGCTGAGTCTACAGTGTACGATATGAATATACACATGAATCGAATAGTCAAAGGTTTCTATCACTCGGCAACTGCGAATTTTGAATGTAACATAGAAATTTATAAATGAAGGATTGCAATTAAATAAAATCTGCAGTTCCTATTTTAACGACTTTAAATGATGAGTACGATAGCAAAAGTAATTTTAGGAATGCCGTTTATTTCTGCGAAACGCTTATTGGTGTCGATGGTCCAGCAATTAAATAAAATATAAGTTGAATAACAGGGGAACAATAGATTCCTACTTCATGTAATTAATTATGAGCAACAACATAGCTCACGAGATATTCACTTCTAAATGCATACTACGTCTTCACTGCAGAAGGCACGGAAATCTCACAAGTGCACAAGTCGGCACTACGAAATATTTATATCTCTCGTGACCACGCGAAAACTGCGCAACACTCTCCAAGTATTTCCTGCGACCGTCCGTCGCACCTTCCCGTCCAGCACTCCTCGTGTCCTGTACGATCTGATGCTCCTCCCCCACTTCCATACAGTCTCTCCATTGACTTCAGTAGCCGCCTACTGTAGTAACGAGCGCTGTCATTGGCTAGAGCGCCCCCGCCATGTCTCCAAGCCAACGCACACTCACAAACATATTGAAACACGTACGAAATACTGGTTTACATTTAAATAACTTGAAATTAATTAAATATTCCTAAGGTTGGACCATAAACACGCTCTAACACACATTATTAAATACATAAACAAATCAAATAAACATATATCAAAGGAATAGAAACAAAAGTAGGCCACTAGCCTTATGTCTCTGTGCTTCCTAAAACACAATAAATGTTTGACCAATTTCCTCATGAATAGTAAATATCGGATATAAACAAAGACATAGACGAATGACTATTTATATGCATGCTGCTACCGTTTCTTTGTGATTGCGGATTACTGATGGCCTGATGTGATCAATAGTAATTGGCCACTTTGACTTTCAATAACTCATGTACTAACAAGTTATATGTCTGTAATTCATACCAATTTAGGTTTACTTCTAACGACACATTGATCGACAAAATCGGATGAAGCGTTTAGATTTTTTAAATTCATTGCTGGGTGTTATTTGTATAATTTACCATCAGATATTGAACTTTAAACTAATAAAGATATTGAAAATCTGATTACACCATCACAATTGTCATGCAAATAACGGTAATGTACATGTTCCTTTTTAAGGTATCATGATTCCTCTGCCTATTATTAATTTCTACATGAACTGTGAAATGTCTGCCATTATGGTTTCACAAACTCCGCCATCTTTGGCACTCCTGGCATACAAATCTCCTTCATCGACACAAAGCCCCATCCTCGCCACAGCGTCATTATGGAATTCCCATCCACACGTTAAGCCTGGACCATGCGCTGGGGCTACTGCTCTTGCTCCGGCTAATATACGACACCATGCGTTTGCTCCGAGCGGCCCGTGCAGCTATGCCAACTCTGATATTAGAATATTTTCAGGGCACCACAACTCGCCCGTTACCTCAAACACGGTGCTGTGACTTTTTAAATTGAGAATCTGGATACCTTTAATCTGCTTCTGTGCATGTCAAGGTCTGTCCTTGAACACACCTCTGGTAACAATATCAAAATGCGTGTTTAGTTAGCACCAAGAAATGTCGCTGAAGAAGGAAGGACAAACATAAGTTTTCCAAGTAATTATCTCTTAGGCTGTAAGTGAATTAGTGTTTCGAAGAAAATTCTTCACTAATTGGAGAAGATTAACCACACAGCTCTACCACACATATCTGGTCCAACCATTCTACAGGAAAAGCTTCAGCCTCGACAGCTCTCCCTATTTGGGTTACGAGTCTTCATCTGTCAATAGAGCGTGAGTTGCTGTAATGTCGAAAATTGTGAAGGAGAATTGTGACTTTCTGCCAGGAAGTGAAATCCATGGATTTGTTTGCGCCTACAGTACAGGTGAAGAATATATTTTCGTTCATTGTGGGCACCATACTAAGTGAGAGATTACATAACTTCGTATTTGGTGATTTAAATATATTCTCCACTAATCTGAGAGTGACACATGTCTTTTCGTTTTATTGTTATAACGCTGGTACAAACCGAGCTGTAAATTGAAAAGCTAGTATTTTGAGGTCAGAGAGCATCTATACCAATGTAAAAATTTTGGTCTATGTGTTGATGAATGTTTACTGTTTTTTCCACAGCAAATGAGTGCAGAAACATTCAGTGCTCGATTTTCAAAAAATATCACATAGGAACTAGTACATGGGGAAATTCCAGGTAAAAGTATCAAAGGCGATTAAAGTCGTCAATGTAAGATGTGGACCCAACTGTAATATCTCTTTGCAATGATATTTTAACAGACAGGTAATAAGTTCCATAGTCATAATTTAGTGGCAGAGTACTTCACGGTTCTTCAGTGTATCAAACATGGGATTATCTTTGGTTGAAAATCGCATACCATCATTTCACGATGCGTACGACCAGACATAAAGACACTCACAGAAGAAAAGTTTGATCATACTCTTACATTTTCTATTGCTGGCAGATGGTAGATATGTCAGTTGCTCACATATGAAGGGCTTATTTCAATAGTGGTACAAGTCCATTACCTCCACTTTTCTGCCTATAATGATTCTCAAATTAATGATCCAAACAAACAGAAAGAAAGGTTCATCTCTAGTAAGAAGCCATATGCTTGAATATTTCTGGTATCTCAACTGAAGATTTTTCAGCGCTCTTTTTACTTTAGGACTTTGTATCTAAAAATGAACAAAAAAGGACTTGTACCACTATTGAAATAAGCTCTTCATATTCACTGGGGAAAATAAACAAAATTTATTGCCTTTTTTGTAGTTATGTATCTATTTGGCTTCTTTATTATTTTCCCATTTAACTGCTGCTGATTTAAAAGACACAAGCTGACATTATCAGGAACAAGAGTGTGGAAATCTATGTACAACATATTTGCACGAATATCATCTGAAGATGAGAAACTGCTCAACCCTCCATGACTGGAATCTTGTGTCTATGGACGTAGGAGAAAAGGAAAGGGAATAATTAGTTTATATTCCTCGGTAAAAATGACAATTTGTTGAGTGATTTCGAGAGATGAAGGTATGCTCTAATTGTGGTGGGAATCGTTTAGAAAACTTGTCTTGCAAAGCTTTCTAACTGTATATGTGTTTGGGTTTATTATGTTGCAAATATTTAGTGTACATTTTACTGTTATCATGGAGTCTGGAGGATTTAGCTATTACAAAGGCGGAACAATGTTCTTGTACATAATACGAAGCATATATTTTGTGAATAAAGCCATTTTTTATTTATTATGCCATTTCAGGTACTGCTGTCATCAGATCTGTAATTAAATTAAAGGAACATAAAGAGCGATAAGCGTTTGTTATACAACATCAAGCTACAAAAGACAAAAATTAGAAAATTCAAAAAAGTTCACTTACTAAAACGTAGAACTTGTAAAACAATATTCTGTGACAGTATTAAAACTGTCAACTTGATTAAAAAATTGTACAAAGATGTAAGTTCTGGTCGACATTTTGCGCTAGTGTGGGGAACGTTGCCTTCAAATCTTTTCCTCACACACATAAGTTTTAAATTTAAATTTAATAATCAGTTTGCTTTATTCTTTGTAATCGGCTTTACAAGTCTACTGTTTAGTACATTGTTTAGCTAAGTTTTCCATTTTTTGAACACATGTAATTACAACAGCAACTAGCACTTTTATAATTCTAAAGTCATGTTAATCCAAAATGTATTTAATACCAAAGTTTATATGGCTGTTGTCTGCATATTAATGTGTCACAGTACAGTTGTTAAGTGAACTACACATGGGTTATTTTAACTATCTTAGCAGCTAGTATTGTGAGTATGGAGTTATACTCATGAATTCCTGGTTTTGTAATTTGACTTCGGCTGTTTTCAGTTTGGGAAAAAAAGAACATTTGAACGCAGTATCCCACACACTAGCGCCACTTGTCAACTGGAACATAAATATTTGTGAAATTTTTGGTACAAGTTGATAGCTTATAGCGCCAGTTAGGCGCTGATATGGAACCTTTGAACAAGTTCTAAGTTTTGGTGATTGAACTATTTAGAATGTTTTAATTTTTAATTTTTCACCTTCCATGTTTGATGTATCACTAACACATGTCACTCTTTATGATCCTGATGATGGTGGTAGCCACAATGGTATAATAAATAAAATATTAATTAAGTGATCTAGACAGTTTTATTCACAAAATATTCACAATGATTATGGAGAGAAATAGGCAAAACAATTCTTTTCAGAGATTGGATCAGAACTGTCCATTTGCAGGAATGAACTGGCTCTTTTTCATAACTGACCACCCACCATTCACCCACAAAAATAAATAAATGGAAGATACCTAGCCTATTTAATTCAGATCACTATACCTGAAATTCTAATCTTATTTGGTCCCCTTTTTGAAGAAACACAGAAGAAGGCATAATAGATTTGTTATATTTCTAATAGTTTTGAGATTTAAAAGCTCTACATTTTATCTGTCATAAAAATTGAAAATATCACAACAGAAGTCCAAATATTTTTTATCAGATGGAAAGATTTTAAATGTAAGACTGATTCTTATTATGTTCTCATACTTTTACTGTAGACAGAATACAGTACATGGATTTTAACATACTGTAATTAATTTGGATCAATACATGTACCCAAAAAGCAAAACTTAATCGATACTGCGAGTTGTAAATAAAATTTGACCTATTTTACTTGAAGCTATACAGTTTCTTTTCTTGGTGCATATTTGTCCTGATTTTGAAAAGATGAGTTCATAGGGCACTGATATACCTGGGATACAAAATATTTTCAGAACAGACTGGCAAAGCATTGGGTACAGTACGTTTCTGGTTTCCCATCAGTTTAAGGAATCTCTTTTTCTAGGCAAATATGTCTATCATAAATATTTTTCACGTCACATGTTGTGACTTCTTTGATGCTGAAAGCACACTCCAAAAAACGGTTCATATTTTATCTACAACAACTGAGATGCATAATATGTTTCTATCTGCAAACAAAATAGAAATTCTAACATTTAGGAGCCAGGATCCAATGCCCAGAAACATAATAATAAATGATTAGAAAATAAAAAGGAGTAACTTGTTCAGAATCTTAGAAAATACTCTCTCATAGCTGACAGAGATGACTATACAAAATAAAGTATAAAGATTTAATTAAATTATTGGAACAATCTATAGAACCCTCAGAAATAAAGTAAGAAAGGAAACTCCACCTAAGTTCTACAAAACGATGCAGTACCAACTATAACACTTGGAAGTGAGTCTTGGCCTGTAACAAAAGAAATGAACAAAGAATACAAGCACTGGTGATATGATTACTGACAGGGTAGCTAGGTACAACACATCTGACAGTAGGATGAATGCCGACACCAAAGAAGGAATCATCATGAAAACCCTAAATGGGTAGATTAAGGGACATAGGAACAATTTAAAGGACTATGTCATAAGAATGGAAGACTCCAGAATACCAGAATTAATGATGAATTTTTACATAGTTGGGCAGAAGATCTTGGAAGACTGATGGAAAGATAATTAAAGTCCAAGACATAACAGGGAAATGCTTAATACATACAGAAAGAAGAATACCCCTCATATGAAAAATATTATAACTTTTTAAGTAACTGTGATGTAGTAAGTCTAAAAATCTCTATCTATACTACTGCATAAAGACAAAAAAATTTTTACTTTTGTTACCAAAAATCTCGAAAAGATGTTGGTGGAATTACTTCAGATTTTCATATAATACTTTAAAGACTTTTGGACACACACACACACACACACACACACACACACACACACACACACACACACACACATATATATATATATATATATATATATATATATTACGTGTAGGGGGAACATTGTCAGTAAATGACATGAAAGGTTCTTGGCTAATTTACTTAAAATTTTTCACAGTACTCTAATAAACATTCAGATGGACAGACACTACATATTTTTTAATCAACAGTGTTCAAGTTTTCTGTTAAAACAGTGTGTGTGAAAGAAAATGCCGTATTGTAAAAATGTGCGGTTTCGGTTTCTCAAATTCAGCTTTAACTACTATAGCATTTCATTTAAACTATTACACAATTGTTTCTCCCGTATTTAATGTTTTTCTTACACATAATTTTAAACAAAAATTGCACACAGCAATACGCTGTATTGTTTTCTTTCTCATAATCGGTTTTAACAAAGTACAGGAAAGTTGTATTTATGGCTTCTGATATGAATACAATTATGGAATCTGAATCACGTGAAACTTTCTATCCAATGCATTTGCAGCGAGTAAACTGTGCAAAAAGTGTCATTGAAGGTTCTAGCCTCATAGTTCCAGCAGCTGGAGAAGTCTACCTCATATTCTGTATACTAATGAACCCAACCTATATACCCATTCATTTTAAGTGAATTCAGTTCCCAGGAAAGTTTCGTTGCAGTAACTGTAAACAGGGCTCATGGTCAGAAAGTGTGTGTAAGGATGGAAGGAGGAGGTGGACAGAGAAAAGGGGAACAGAAGATGGGGAAAGGGGGAGGAGGTGGTGGACAAAGAGAGGGGCAGGAAGAGAAGATGGACAAAGAGAGGGTTGAAGAGGAGATGGACAGAGAGGGATCGAAGGAGATTAGGATATAAATCCAATTCCCATACATATTTAGCTATAGTGGAGCATTGCCAGGTTCGCTAGTCACTTTCAAAATCCTGGACTGATATATGAGAGTTCTTGAAGGCATTGATCTGATCAGATTAACTAATTAATTAAATAAAAATAAACTATATATACGCACCATCATAAATTTAAAAATAGTTATGTAAATACATTCTCTTATTATTGTTGTTGTTGTTCTGGTCTTCAGTCCTGAGAATGGTTTGATGCAGCTCTCCATGCTACTCTATCCTGTGCAAGCTTCTTCATCTCCCAGTACCTACTGCAACCTATATCCTTCTGAATAACCATACAGTAAAGCTGCATGCTCGGGAAAAATTACGGCTGTAGTTTCCCCTTGCTTTCAGCCGTTCGCAGTACCAGCACAGCAAGGCCGTTTTGGTTAGTGTTATTATTATAAAAAAATATATCTAATAGAGCTGAACTTGGATGCAGAGGCGATTAGTCGAGAAAGTGAGCCACAGGCTAAATCAGTGAAAGAGCCAAGAGCGCAGGGAGAAGTGTGATTCCTGAGTCATTCTGTGATCTGCTCCATCTGAGCAGTAGTGAGCAGGATCATCCAGTGAGAGAGATCAGTCAGTGAGCTGGTGGAAAGGAGTCACTCCTGAGTTGCTTTTCTATCTGATCCACATGAGTGGTGGGTTAAGACCACTGCATCTTGTGACTCACATGGTCATCAACCACCTATTTCGAATATGATGCAACAGCAATGTATAAGAGGTAGCAGCTCTCTAAAATTTTATGCCCATCGCACCCTCCTCAGGTTTAGCGGTAAGATGGCCCAATGAATAGTCCGTCAAAAACTGAACACAGATCAAGCATGCATACAGGAACAAGGTGTACTGAACTGAGAAAAATGAAGCAAAATAGAAACAGTGAATGGTCCAAGCTCAAGGTATACATCATCGAGCGTGTTGAAAGAAGTGCGATGTCATGGCTGCGTGGTCATGATGTAGAACTGCAAAGCGGCAGGCCTGTCTTCAAATACTTCCCCCCCCCCACCACACACACACACACTTTTTTCTTTTTTTACAAATTTATGAACTGTCCGTCCAATCATTAACAAGTAAATTCTTCTGCTGTTGTATTTGCAGTTGTTATACTATACATTGAATACAGAATATGAATCATGTGATAAGAATGTATACGGCCGAAAGTAAACGTGGTAAATAATAATAAATGTCGTGTGCCCACGGCCTCTCGTCGGGTAGGCCATTCGCCGGGACAAGTTTTTCGATTTGACGTCACTTCGGCGACTTGCGCCTCGATGGGGATGAAATGATGATGATTATGACAACACAACACCCAGTCTCTGAGCGGAGAAAATCTCCGACCCAGCCGGGAATCGCACCCGGGCCCTTAGGGTTGACATTCTGTTACGTTGGCCACTCAGCTACCAGGGGCGGACAGTAAACGTGATGAATAATGACAGCAGGCGAAACACTACGTAGAACTCTTACACAAATAAAAACAACAAATAAACGGGTGTGAAGTATGTTAGAACAAAGGAATTCTAGAGTCTAAACTTCCAAAACGAAACGTAAGAGTCATAACATGTGGTACTTGTGTAGAACAAACAGAAGGAACGTGCGTCTGAAGGTCACTTCCTTACACCACAATGTTGCAAACGAACGTTACACCACGACACAGACACAAATTTGAATACAGCGAACACATACCTCAGTTGCCAGACGGGGAGTTCATAATTTTGTAAGAAGAAAAAAATGCACGAGGGAGATTCGAATATGGATATACCCGTTCACATTCCAACACAGTGACCACAGCACCAGGTATAGTGACCTGAATTAAATAGGCTAGGTATCTTCTTTTTATTTATTTTTCTGAGTGAATGGTGGGTGGTGGGTTGTGAAAAAGAGCCAGTTCATTCCTGCAAATGGATAGTTCTGATCCAATCTCTGAAAAGAATTGTTTTGCCTGTTTCTCTCCATAATCATTATGAATATTTTGTGAATAAAACTGTCTATGTCACTTAATTAATATTTTATTTACTACGCCATTATGGCTACTACTATCATCAGGAACATAAAGAGCGACATGAGTTAGTGATACATTAAACTAAGGTGAAAACTAAGAAGTTAAAACATTCTAAAAAGTTCAATTACCAAAACTTTGAATAAGTTCTAAGGTTCCATGTCAATATTAAAAACCTATGCCTAATTGGCGCTATAAGCTATCAACTTGTATCAAAAATTACACAAAGATTTATGTTACAGTTGACAAGTGGCGCTAGTGTGTGGGATATTGCGTTAAAATGTTCTTTTTTTCCCAAATTGAAAACAGCCAAAGTCAAATTACAAAACCTGGAATTCATGAGTATAACTACACTCATAATATTAGCTGCTAAGATAGTTAAAATAACCCATGTGTAGTTCACTTAACAACTGTATTGTGACACAATAATATGCAGACAACAACCATATAAACTTTGGTATTAAATACATTTTGGATTAACATGACTTTAGAATTATAACAATGTACTAAGGAGTAGACTTGTAAAACCGATTACAAAGAATAAAGCAAACTGATTATTAAAAAATGGTTCAAATGGCTCTGAGCACTATGGGACTTAACCTCTGAGGTAATTAGTCACCTAGAAGTTAGAATTACTTAAACCTAACTAACCTAAGGACATCACACACATCCTTGCCCGAGGCAGGATTCGAACCTGCGACCGTAGCGGTCGCGCGGGTCCAGACTGTAGCGCCTAGAACTGCTCGGCCAGCCCGACCGGCAAACTGATTATTAAATTTAAATTTAAAAATTATGTGTGTGGGGAAAAGATCTGAAGGCAAAGTTCCCCATACTAGCGCCAAATGTCGTCTAGAACTTACATCTTTGTACAATTTTTTAATCAAGTTGACAGTTTCAATACTGGTACAAAACATTGTTTTGCAAGTTCTACGTTTTGGTAAGTGAACTTTTTTGTATTTTTTAATTTTTTATCTTTTGTAGCTTGATGTTGTATAACAAACGCTTATCGCTCTTTATGTTCCTTTAATTTAATTACAGATCTGATGACAGCAGTACCCGAAATGGCGCAATAAATAAAACAATGGCTTTATTCACAAAATATATGCTTCATATTATGTACGAGAACATTGTTCCGCCTTTGTAATAGCTAAATCCTCCAGACTCCATGATAACAGTAAAATGTACACTAAATATATGCAACATAATAAACCCAAACACATATACAGTTAGAAAGCTTTGCAAGACAAGTTTTCTAAACGATTGCCACCACAATTAGAGCATACCTTCATCTCTCGAAATCACTCAACAAATTGTCATTTTCACCGAGGAATATAAACTAATTATTCCCTTTCCTTTTCTCCTACGTCCAGAGACACAAGATTCCAGTCATGGAGGGTTGAGCAGTTTCTCATCTTCAGATGATATTCGTGCAAATACGTTGTACATTGATTTCCACACTCTTGTTCCTGAAAATGTCAGATTGTGTCTTTTAAATCAACAAATGGGAAAATAATAAAGAAGCCAAACAGATACAGAACTACAAAAAAGGCAATAAATATTGTTTATTTTCCTCAGTGAATATGTTAGCAACTGACATATCTATCTTCTGCCAGCAATATAAAATATAAGAGTTTCATTTAAACTGTTTCTCTGTGAGTGTTTTTGCATCTGGTCGTAGGCAAACACTTCTCACAGATACAAATCTGGGCCCTTCGGTATCAATGGAAGTGACAGCTGGCATTGACGACTTCAGCGCATCATAATACTGAGGCACGTATCCGTTTGTTTAGATAGAGATTTTCTCCCTAACATACCCAAGAGTCCACAACCTAGTAACGAGTGCCATAGTGATCCATCAGGGTGTGCAACTTGCCCTACCTGTCAGCTTTCAGAGCGCTGTCAGCTGAGTCTAGCTCAAGTGACTTTGGAATCTTCATGCTGCTGCTGACTGGTGGTATGCCGTGCTGTCGACACTAGTCCGTTGGAGGAGATGGATTCGGCGTAGTACATATTGGGAAGACATGCTGTAGTCCGAAAAGTAGGGCAAGTGACAGACCATGCCCAGTGGTGGCTAAGGAACTGGCTGCTGGGGACTTCACCCACTGCAGTACTACCAGACCTCCGAGACAGTCAAATGAAATGTGTTGTAAAACACACGCTTTCTGTTGCCTGTGTACCACAGCGAATGACTTTTGTGCACGGTTAATTACAAAACGAACTTTAACTATCCTGTATGGAACTTTTCCAGCTTCAGTTGATTTCAGTGTCATGGCAGTGCGATCTGGCTCTGGCTTGCTTCTCATGATTTTTGCTTTCCATCAACAGTGCTAGGAGGGCTATAAAGCATTTCCATAGAGTTTAAGAAGAGTTTAATGTTTGTGCAGGTGAATGTGCTGTGGTATCAACCTTACAGTCTATTGGATTACTGGATGGTTCTTACATGTTAATGGCACTTTCACTTAATATTATCAGATTTTTATTAGTGTTTATGCAGAGCTCTGAAGACTATTCTTGTTTGTATAGGCTTGGTGTGTATTCTGCAGTAGCCTGTTCTCAAATTTTTATCATTGCACATCCATTATTCATTCGTATGATTAGTGAGAATTGCGTTGTGATTGTTGTAGCTAGCGTGTACGGTCAGTTTATTGCGTGAAATTGTCGAATGTGCCAGGCAGAGTGCACTAGAGTCTTGTTGACAAAAGCCAGTTCTCACTGCAGACTGCCTGCGCTAACATACTATGTTAGCATCGATTTGACACTTCATTAATTTCTTCTATCTATTGTTAAGCCTAACGAGAGTAAAATTATGCAGTTTTTATTGTTTTGGGCACTACTGTTGTTTTGATAAAACAGTTCTATGCGTGAAACCCTGCTCACCTAGTCGATACGCATGCTGAGTGTCTCAAAAAATAAAATTATTTGTTCCTTTGGAATAAATATTTTCTTGGCCGGCACTTCCACTCCCAGCTCGACGCTGTCTATGTTTCGAATACAAATGTATTGAACGATATGGAACGAGTGGTAACTCTATGAACTTCCAAGCCTAATAATTGTGTCAACTACTAAATACGCGATGTTAGATAAAAAAAACGAAGCACCACGAAGAAATTATCCGAATGTGACGGAAATCGCCAGTTGTGATGTACGCGCACAGACAAACAAACGAGGACAGTTTCAGAAAAATTCTGAAAAATTCAGGAGAAAAAGCTTCACAAACTGAGCAAGTCAATAACTGGTTGGTCCACATCTTGCCCTAATGCAAGCAGTTATACAGCTTGGGATTGATTGATAGAGTTGTTGGACGTCATCCTAAGGGATATCGTATCAAATTCCCTCCAATTAGCGAATTAGATTGTCAAAATGACGAGCTGGTTGGAGAGCCCATCTCATAATGCTCCTAACGTTCTCAACTAGGCGGAGATCCGGCGACTTTGCTGGCCAAGACAGGGTTTGGCAAACACGAAGACAGGATGTAGGAACTCTCTCCGTGTGCAGACGGGCATTATCTTGCTGAAATGTAAGCCCAAGATTGGTTGTCAGTAAGGGCAACAGAGCGAGGCATAGAATATCGCCGAAATAGCGCTGTCTGTAAGGGCTGCCGTGGACGACAATCAAAGAGGTCTTGTTGTGAAAAGAAATGGCATTTCCAACCATCAATCCTGGTTTTTGGGCCGCATGGTGGATGATAGGTTGGCATCCCACCGCTGTCCAGGGCGTCTCCAGACATATTCGCTGGTCATCGGGGCTCAGTTGGAAGCGGGAATAATCACTGGGCAGTTCTGCTCCAATCAAGAAGATCAAAGGCCGAAGGTGTGTCTGCAGACGCCCAGAACAGTGGTCGGATACAAACCTGACTGCCGCCCGCCATACGACCCAAGAACTAGTAGTGATGCTAGGGGTGCCATAGCAGAACGCCTTCGGTCGTCACCTTCGGCACCCTTGCAGCACAGAGGTACGCCGACAATATTCCACGTCCCGCTTTGGTACCTTTAATGACAAGCCATCCTGTACTTAACACTTCAGCAAGACATTGCTCTTGCGCAGACGGGGAGAGTTTCTACTGCTTGTCTTCGTGCTTCCCAAATCCTACCTTGGCCAGCAAGGTCGCCGAATCTCTCCCCAATTGAGAGCGTTTGGAGCATTGAGGGCAGCGCCCTCTAACCAGCTCAGGATTTTGATGATCTAACGTACCAATTGGATAGAATTTGGCACGATATGCCTGAGTAGGACATCAAGCAACTCTACTAAACATCGCAAAGCCAAATAACTGCTTGGATAAGGGCCCGGGATGGACCAACGCGTTACTGACCTGCTGAATTTGTGAAGCTCACTCATTTGAATAAGTCATTCAGTTTTTCTGAAACTTTAGTCATTTGTTTGTCTGTACATGTACATCAGATCTATCTATTTCTGTCCCTTGCTGTAGGTGTTTCCTTTTGTTTTCTTTCATTTCCTTTCATTTTACCCAGACCTCCAATCACAAGGATGGACATACTAAAGCACTGAGAGTCAATACGGACGCCGACTTTACAACACTTCTCGCTGGAAAGGTGTACAAGGCAAGATCCCTGCCTGATGTTACATGTCGGGTCGCGTGTCTGGAAGCTTCCAGAATATTGACGTATTAATACAGTCTGTGAATCCTTAGCATGTGGTGCAATTTCCCTGCAAGGACGCCCCTTCATTGCAAGTATGGGACCGTACGACAACCCGACTGGGGCGTGGACGCAAAACTGTGCGCAGCCTTTTAATATTTGTCAAGTACTCCTCTAAGAGTTGGAGGTAAGGAGTCATGGCAAGGATCTTAACACTTTCAACACTGCCCTCTTTACACTCGGCACTTGGCTGTGAACTGGCATATTTAATGGATGTTTGAAATTAGATTGCAAAGAACAGAATAATGATAGCTATATGGTTCTTGCATTATTTAAAAGGAACTAGTAAGAGCTTTACATGAATGTGAGTTTATTTTCCAATATAAAATACAAATGGATGTTACAATTAAAAAAATGAAAACACAAAAATGTCGTGGACAAAAAGGTTTTACATGATCTCTCTCTTGAGTAATGCCATTATACGGTATCTAAATTTTAGAAAAAATATCACTGGAATGTCTAACTGCAGGTACCTGTAAACTAGAGTATTTTAATAGTTCAGATGTAGTTAGGCTTTGTGTGAAAATCCTGGAAACACTGTGGGACGCCACACTCCTTGCACCACCATCTACTTTCCTTCCTGATGCGCTTACCCCTCTCTTTCTTCCCCCTGTCTGAACATACTTTGCAATACCTAGTAGTATTCACCTTGTTTGCAGTGGGTGGGACCTTCTCTGGAAAGTGCCTTGCAAATGTCCTCTCAATTTGTGAGGATGAAGAGGCTTGTTGCTGAAAAAATATTTCCGCCCGTCTACTTGAGATACATTCTTACTAGTCTTCTCTTTATATAACATAAAACTGTTGACAGTTGACATGATAAACAAATGGAAAAACAGCTTTTTCCACCACTTCAAAGTTTTTCGGACAAACGGATAATAGCTGAGAACTGATCTGCTCTGTCAACCCCAGCTTTATTCTTATTGTAATCAATAATAACGTCTGGCTTTACAATTTCTGCTATTCCACCTTTGGCCCTCACTGGAATACTAGTGTTGGTAGAATTATGCTTTGTGGAAAGACAAAAAACATCTCGTTTTGACTTCCACTTCACTGCCAAGAGATGGTGTTTTCTTTGAAAAACTATCTGACCTTTTTTTAGTTTTAGTGTTTTGAATATTCGTGGCAAACATTTCCTGTTTTTCATTACAGTTCCCACTCCAAGAGTTTTATTTTCCCACAACATGTCCAAACGAGATGGACTGGTGTAGTATCTATCCATATAAATGCAATATCCTTTGCCAAAGTACTGTGAACACAACCTTTTTACAAGGCCCTGGATACTATTGTCAACATTCCCTGCAGAACCTGTATATACATCACAGTTTAGCATATAACCAGTTGATGAATCGCAGAGAGCATACAGTTTTATCCCATTGGGTTTGTGTTTCATGTATACTCTGAAGCCTATTCTACCACGAAAGGGACACATTGCCTCATCTATTGTCAGATTCATGACTTGATGAAAACTACTTTTGCTTTTTTTCACAAAGAAATCGAAAAAAGGCCTCACTTTGTGAAGTGGGTCATGCTTTTCTTCGCCTCTGCTAATAACATAGCATTTTCATTTAAGTGTAACATCGACAATATAGCGTAAAATCGATCACGACTCAACAATTTACTCGCAAATACTGTCTGCAAAAACGGGTCTGTTGACCAATAATCACTGATTTTCGGCAATTTGACGACGCACATATGCAATATAATATTGAAAAACCAGTAAATCTCTTGCAGTTTTACTGCAGACCACTTATACCAAATACAGTTTATTTTCAGGCTACCTTTGCGTTTCATTGCCGTAATAACGTTACCAGCGTACCGATTCGTTTCACTTTTGATGAGTCGAATAATGTCGTCATCAAAGAAATAACTAAAATATTGAAACTCTTCAGTGGCATCTGAAAAATGCGACGCTACGCCGACTACTTCCTGGAAATCCAGCAGTACTGGCTGATCGTCTAGGTCCGACCAATCTTGCTCTTTGTGCTCAGTGAGGCACACACGACCAGGTACCACAGTTGGTGACTAATGGTCTGTACCACTGTCTGCATAGAAAAAAATAATGCTAAGATTGGTACTAAGAGGTACTAAATTCAAGTGAAGCAATGAACGCTATTCACAATACAAAATGCGGTAATGAACTCTTCACTATATAAACAATTGAGACACATACATACCTGAATCATCACTTGTACTTTCGTCTGGAGAATACGAATCCTCTTTGTCAGGATCGTCAATTTCAGGTCCTGCATCTCCATAAAGAATATCTAAGATCTCGGCCTCCGTCAACTCGCTGCGGGCAATTTTCACGATCGTAAACACCTGTGAATGAACTGCAGATAACTTCGTCTTTGCAGTGTTCACAACCGCTCCTGTGATGAGATAGCCGATAAATGCTGGCCTCTTGCGTAAGAAGAATGAACTATCTCCACATTAGTTGACGAAACTACTTCGGAAACCCACTAAGCGTGCTTACTGAGCCAAATAAAGGCTCGCCCGTACGGTATACGGGCGTCGTCGCCCGTGTGGCGTACGGGCACCGTGCTGTAAGTGTTAAATGAACTTTATTAAGCTTCCTAAGTAGTTACAGAAAAATGTTTATTCAAAATAATAATTGCTCATCACTTAACAGAAACTATAAGTAGTGGGGCCTTCTGGATTCTGGGGAGAAGGCGTAGCTATAGGGTACTGACAGCAATCTTTGTCGGGGTGATCGACAGAAAAACGACATGGCTCATATACTCGTACATACTTTGGAGCTGGTCCGAATAAGAGTTCCAGGGAAGCTTCCGTGTTATTTCTATGTTCTGTCACAGCGTATTATGCCGAGGGCAGTTCCAGCGTCGACGGAGAATTCTAGCAGCTGATGTAATGCCGTTCCTCGGTGTTTGCGACGGCTATGCAACTCCGCAGGTTACCTCAAGTCATAAGTTTGTCTTCGACGCACTAGCGCTTCGTGTTTACGTCTTCTTGGCGGTAACGCTTAAAAATAATCGCTGATGGCTGCTGGATTGCGATAAATAACGTCCCACAGAAAGTGCGTTGATATTTGATGAAATTTTATGAGTCTTGAAATAATATATGAGACCCGTGTGGCAGAACCAAGGTTAAAGTGAGCAACAACCTGAGTGGTCAGCGGATTCAGAGAAGTGCAAGTATTTATGGGTGTGGAACTTGTTGTGTATATTATATGTATAGCTGAAATACATTTGATAATCGGCTTCCAATTTAATTAGTGACGTAAAAATAAGGAAATGAATTGTCGTAAAGAAACAAGGTGTGTGAAGAAATTTCGACACTGATGCTCCAGTTGTATAGCTGAGGTGCTCAAAGACTTAAAAAAAAAAAAAAAAAGACAGAGTCCTTTGAAATATTTAAGACAGCTTCTGTTAAGTTCTTTGTGAACCACGCTACAACTTGCTTTAATCCCCATCTTTCTATCCTGTTTCACCTGCTCCTTTGTTTCTGGTACTGGTTCATTGAAATGCCGAAATAAGTCCTTCTATAAAGCCAAGACTGACTACCGGTTTCCTCCTCGTCAAACTAGAGCTGCAACTATGTAAATGCCAATACATATTAACCTCCTTTTGTTCTTAATATGTAATATTTTCAGTACCCCTGTAAAGGCGATATACCAATAAATAAAACCATTACTAATTCAAGAGTAGCGTACCTTCTAACGTACCATACAGCTACATCTATATATACACTGAGTAAAGCACTCTGAAGTGCATGGCAGAATGTTCTTCCCACTGTACCACTTATTAAGGATTTCTCCGTTCCATTCCCGTATGGAGCGCGGAAAGAATGACTGCTTAAACGCCTCTGTGCGCTATAAATTAGTCTAATCTCGTATTCACGATCCCTACGGGAGCGATACGTAGGGGGCTGTAGTATATTCCTAGATTCATAGCTTAAAGCTGCCACTTCAGTTCCTTTAGCACCTCTGTGGCACCCACACACGGATCAAACAAACGTTTGAGTTTCCGTGCTCCCCTTCTCTGTATACGTTAAAAGTCCTATGTCATTCCTATTTGGTATGGGTTCTAAACACTTGAGTAATATTCTAGGATGGATCGCACGAGTGTTTTGTAGACAATCTACGTTGCAAAATGGTTCAAATGGCTCTGAGCACTATGGGACTTACCTTCTGAGGTTCAAATGGTTCAAATGTCTCTGAGTACTGTGGGACTTAACTACTGAAGTCATCAGTCCCCTAGAACTTAGAACTACTTAAAGCTAACTAACCTAAGGACATCACACATATCCATGTCCGAGGCAGGATTCTAACCTGCGACCGTAGCAGTCGGACGGTTCCAGACTGTAGCGCCTACAACCGATCGGCCACCTCGGCCGGCTCTACGTTGCAGACTGATGGCATTTCTCTAGAACTCTACAAATAAATTGAATACAGCCACACGGAATACCTACAGTTGAGTCGATGTGATCGTTACATTTCATATCCCTTAGAATTACTGCAATCAGAATTTGTATGATTTAAGCGATTTCATTTTTGATTCACTGATACTGTAGTCAATGGATACTACGTGATTCGTTTTGTGAAGTTGGTAGGTTACTAGCTTATTGTTTGATATTCAATGAAAGTGATATGAGCTCTGTTTTTATTCGATGTGTCATATTTCGTATTTGTACGCTGGTAATGTTTCAAGTAGCAATGTTCAATAGTCGATATGTTACGCCACAGAGGTTCTGCGTCAAGCAGTGTGATGTTTGTTTGTTAAGCAGTGCGATGTTTGATTTCCAGTGCCACTGTCGTTGCCAGCAGAATTCAGTGAGAAGTGAGTGAGTTAGGTGTTGATCATGCTACTGTGCTGTCTGGAAATCTAGCAGAACACAGAGATGCAAATGCAGAGGATGATGAATTTTAGAAATATGATATTTTAAAGACTGGTTTGAGATTTTCAGCTAATGTAGTCGCTGTACTGCTTGCTGTCACATAACTTAACATGATATTGTGAAAGGTAAATTTTCGGTGATTCTTGTTTACTCGTTGGGTTAGTCAGCTTGATTGCACAGACTTGATCAAATGGAAGTATCTCTTCACATGGCTTGCACTCAAAGTTATAAATACACCACTCCTTTAGCATTCTGTTAACTATTTTCATGGCAAAGTAATGTTTATTAATTAGAAGTAATTGTTAAGGATTGAGAATGTTGCAGTACAGTTTTTGAATGAAAGTCTCTTTCAGTCATGTAATAAGCCAAGTTTCTTTCTCTACCTTCTCACGAAAATTTTGTTTTGTAAATGTGTATCGCTACACTACACTGAGCGGAACACAGTTATCCAAATGTAACGTATCACATGCTTAAGTTAGCTGCACGTCCTCGCATTAGACTTGCGCAAGGCTTTCTTTCCTTTAACTTCTTTGCAGCTACGCTCCGTTCTTATTTTCGCCGCTTTCGAGCAGTCCCCAGTTTCTGTTGCCACAGGTAAGTCACGAAAATTTGTTAGCGACAATTTGACATTACAGTCAGGACACGAAAAGATAATTTACAGTTGAGCTTTGGATTTCAAAGTTACTATAAAGTTCAATTTAGGTTAACTTCAGTACAGATCTTATTTCTCGATCAGGCATCTTATTCTTATAGTGCAATGTTACATGTTCGTGTGTATCATTTAATATTTGTTGGTTTTATGTAATAAGTTTGTGTATGTAAATTTACAGGGCATTTTATAGAAGCATTTTGGACATTTATTCTTTCAAAATTCGATTTGTGATTTTATGTAGAAGTCTTGCTCTGTTAGTTATGTGTGCTGGAACTGCAAGTCATGTATTGTGACGTCAGGCACTGTAGCAATGTTCAATACATTGCACAGCAGGGAGTTTCACAGAGTTGCTTATTTAGTACACAGCTTTACATATTCTAATTATTTTTGGTAAAAGTTAACTGCGACACAATTATATAGTTTGAATTGGATTTGGCAGCTCTTTCTGCGAGAAAGCGTTTGGGTAAGCACACTACATGTGCTGCTCAGGATCACAATACAGACACACACAAAAATTAAGGAATAGGAAACCAGTCCGCTCTAGTTTACAAATACAAAGATGCAATAAAGGACAACGCAAACTAAAACAAGTTGCAAAGTGCACAGCTCATCACTTTTGAACATTTAAAGAAAGTTGCCAATCTTTGTACGAATGTACACTACTGGTCATTAAAATTGCTACACCAAAAAGAAATGCACATGATAAACAGATATTCATTGGACAAATATATTATACTAGAACTGACATGCGATTACATTTTCACGCAATTTGTCTGCATAGATCCTGAGAAATCAGTACCCAGAATTACCACCTCTGGCCGTAATAACGGCCTTGATACGCCTGGGCATTGAGTGAAACAGAGCTTGGATGGCGTGTACAGGTACAGCTGCCCATGCAGCTTCAACACGATACCACGGTTCATCAAGAGTAGTGACTGGCGTACTGCGACGAGTCCATTGCTCGGCCACTATTGACCGGACGTTTTCAATTGGTGAGAGATCTGGAGAATGTGCTGGCCAGGGCAGCAGTGGAACATTTTCTGTATACAGAAAGGCCCGTACAGGACCTGCAATATGCGGTCGTGCACTATCCTGCTGAAATGTAGGGTTTCGCAGGGATCGAATGAAGGGTAGAGCCACGGGTCGTAACACATCTGAAATGTAACGTCCACTGTTCAAAGTGCCGTCAGTGCGAACAAGAGGTGACCGAGACGTGTAACCAATGGCACCCCTTACCATCACGCCGGGTGATACGCCAGCATGGCGATGACGAATACATGCTTCCAATGTGCGTTGACTGTTATGTCGCCAAACGCGGATGAGACCACCATGATGCTGTAAACAGAACCTGGATTCATCCGAAAAAATGAGGTTTTGCCATTTGTGCACCCAGGTTCGTCGTTGAGTACACCATCGCAGGCGCTCCTGTCTGTGATGCAGCGTCAAGGGTAACCGGAGCCATGGTCTCCGAGCTGATAGTCCATGCTGCTGCAAACGTCGTCGAACTGTTCGTGCAGATGCTTGTTGTCTTGCAAACGTCCCCATCTGTTGACTCAGGGATCGAGACGTGGCTGCACGATCCGTTACAGCCGTGCGGATAATATACCTGTCATCTCGAGTGCTAGTGATACGAGGCTGTTGGGATCCAGCACGGCGTTCCATATTACCCTCCTGAACCCACCGATTCCATATTCTGCTAACAGTCATTGGATCTCGACCAACGCGAGCAGCAGTGTCGCGATACGATAAACCGCAAGCGCGATAGGCTACAATCCGACCTTTCTCAAAGTCGGAAACGTGATGGTAAGCATTTCTCCTCCTTACACGAGGCATCACAACAACGTTTCAACAGACAACGCCGGTCAACTGCTGTTTGTGTATGAGAAATCGGTTGGAAACTTTCCTCATGTCAGCACGTTGTAGGTGTCGCCACCGGCACCAACCTTGCGTGAATGCTCTGAAAAGCTAATGATTTGCATATCACAGCATTTTCTTCCTGTCGGTTAAATTTCGCATCTGTAGCACGTCATCTTCGTGGTGTAGCAATTTTAATGGCCAGTAGTGTACTTTTTTCAGACAGCTCTTTATTATAGGTAACAGCATCATCTGCGAAGAGTCTGAGGTTGCTATGAATATTGTTCGCAAGGTCATTAATATAGAACACGAACAGCAACGGTCCTGACACACTTCCTTGAGAGACGCCTACATCGCCGGCCGTGGTGGCCGTGCGGTTCTAGGCGCTGCAGTCTAGAACCACGGGACTGCTACGGTCGCAGGTTCGAATCTTGCCTCGGGCATGGATGTGTGTGATGTCCTTAGGTTAGTTAGGTTTAATTAGTTCTAAGTTCTAGGGGACTGATGACCTAAGATGTTAAGTCCCATAGTGCTCAGAGCCATTTGAAGCCATTAGACGCCTACATCTGTCGACGACTCTGGATGCAAGATAACAAGCGTATTCCCGCTATACGACCGTCAAGTTCGTGGAAAGACCCGCCGGCGAATTCGGCAGGCGCCAGGGAGAGCGTAATGGGCAGCGGCGCCGCGGCCGTAAGCAGAACTGTTACAAGAGGCGTACCCTTGAGCGGGCGGCGAGGCTTCTCAGAAGGCACACATCACGGCTCTGTGGGCGGCCGCTGTCCGCCGGCCTCGGGCCCGCCTGGCGAGACGGCGCGGGCTTCCCTCTGACGGACCAGCGGCCGCGGCGGCAGAGCTATTTGCGGCGATGAATAGCAGGTAGCTGCATGGTCAACGTGCCGGCGTATCTGTTACTTGCAGACGCTCCGCGAAAAAAAAAAAGAAAACCAAAACACTACCCTGTGTTCTATGAATGTTATAAGTGCAACTTACGTAATTACGTAGATCATGGTATACGGAGACGAGTACTTCACTGTATGTGACAGCAAAGGTGGATGTGAGAAGTGGGAAACAACTGAAATAGAATGTTACAGAAAATATGTTCAGAGTCTTAACACTTCAGATCTCAGATAGGACGATAGATCATTGTTGAATTTGCGCCAGAGAATAATTTTCCGTTCACATAATAATAATTATTATTATTATTATTATTATTATTATTATTATTGTTATTATTACTATTACCGGAAAGCTGTACTCTAAAGTCGGTATGAGTGCCTATGCAATAAAGCATTACATGAATAGATTTTGCAGAGCACTGAAGGCAAAATACACTCATAAAAAAAGTTTTGCATCACCCCAGTTCCCAGAACTCCTGAACATAGACGTTGACTCTGGATATTGTATCACAGACACAGTCCCTTTGACTGTTCAGAGATGTCACTAAACCCGCCGAAAGATGTAAACAACCATGCGTGAGCAGGGCCTGTTAGACGTAGGGTGTCCATCAGCCGATCAGCTCCAGTCATTCCACCAGGAAGGAGGTACACGGCTCGTGTTGTCTGTAGTTCAACCATACCTAGACGGTCAATACCGCGGTTCGATCGTGCCCGCATTATTACTTTGTGCACGGAAGGACTCTCAGCAAGCGAACTGTCCAGGCGTCTCGGAGTGAACCAAAGAGATGTTGTTCGGACATGGAGGAGATACAAAGAGACAGGAACTCTCGATGACATGCCACGCTTAGGCTGCCCAATGGCTGCTACTGCAGTGGATGACCGCTACCTACGGATTATGGCTCGGAGGAACCCCGACAGCAACGCCACCATGTTGAATAATGCTTTTCGTGCAGACATAGGACGTCGTGCTACGACTCATAGTGTGCGCAATAGGCTGCATGATACGCAACCTCGCTCCCGACGTCCAAGGTGAGGAGCATCTTCGCAACCATGACACCGTACAACGTGGTCTAGATGGGCCCAACAACATTCCGAATGGACCGCTCAGGACTGGCATCACGTTCTCTTCACCGATGAGTGTCGCATATGCCTTCAACCAGACAATCGTCGGAGACGTGTTTAGAGGCAGCCTGGTCAGGTTGAACGCCTCAGACACACTGTCCAGCGAGTGCAGCAAGGTGGAGGTTCCCTACTGTTTTGGAGTGGCATTATGTGGGGCAGAATTATGCACGCTGGCGATCATGGAAGGCGACCGATAGCGCAACCATTTTAGCAGCACACTGGCGAAGCATTCGTCTTCATGGACGAAAATTCGCGCCCCCATCATGCCCATCTTGTGAATGACTTCCTTCTGGATAACGACATCGCTCGATTAGACTGGCCAGCATGTTATCCAGACATGAACCCTATCGAACATGCCTGGGATAGATTGAAAAGGGCTGTTTATGGACGACCCACCAACCACTCTGATGGATCTACGCCGAATCGCCGTTGAGGAGTGGGACAATCTGGATCAACAATGCCTTGATGAACTTGTGGATAGTATGCCACGACGAATTCAGGCATGCGTCAATGCAAGAGGACGTGCTCCTGGGTATTAGAGGTACCAGTGTGTACAGCAATCTGGACCACCATCTCTGAAGGTCCCGCAGTATGGTGGTATAACATGCAGTGTGAGGTTTTCATGAGCAATAAAAAGGGCAGAAATGATGGTTATGTTGATCTCTATTCCCATTTTCTGTACAGGTTCCGGAACTCTCGGAACCGAAGTGATGGAAAAGTTTTTTAGGTGTGTGCATGTAGAGAAAAGACCTGGTCTTTGATGACCAACGGAACCGAAAGAAGAAAACTGAAGGACTGTTTCTTGTTGTATAGGAACAAGCCATCATACTACTGGCATCAAATACAGGATATTGAAATCAGCATAAGTACTAAAGTGCAGACTCCGCACAGAAACTGACGAAACAATTCGTAATATATTGAACTGCTGCAAAAAGATCACTAACACTAATTTATTACTAGCAGTGGCACAATGATGTAGCACGAATCATCCACTGGGACTCATGTCAAAGTTACCATCTACCGGTCAAAGGGACGACACGCCAGAAAAAGTTGTCGAAAATCAACACCCAAAATTATTGTAAGACATCCGCTACAGACAGATCTAATGCTGGAACATGATACAGCAGACAACACAATGGGCTATGTTATTATGTTAAAAATATGGTTCGGAATGTCGTTATTCGGTGCGATTAGAACATTCAAATCGCATTTACGGCAGATATGCTCACAAAATATATCTTTTTTTTATGTAACTTAAGCTTAAAAAATCATTAAACATCAATAGTTGGTCACGTGATCGAAAACGCTCTGTTATTGGCTGAAGCACAGGCGACGTTACAGACTAGGAGTCAGGCGAAGCTACACCTATGTTGAAAGAGTGTTAACGGAAGTTTGTAGGTTTTTATGCACTTTTTCTGCCAATACTTTAATTATTTAGTGATGTAAACCCCAATTACGACTTTTAAGTACAGATAGAAAGGAATTCTGTGAACGTTGATGGTGGAAACCTTACGAAAATTGATGCATTTATGTTCAACTCATTTATAGTGGCGATATGTGCAAGGACAGACATTCATTTCCTTGCTTCCTGCAACATTATTAAATGCGCTCAAAACTGAGGAATTGTGGAACTTTTGTGCAAATGGTTCCCTATCTTGTATCTAGATTGTCGAGTATCGGTCATGAAATACGACTTAAAGCACAATAAAATTATTCTTCTAAATCTTAGTGATGATTTCCGCCAGAGAAGGTTCTCAGCAGAGATACCCCACTAGTGCGCGATCTGGGACGCAAGGGATAGCGTACGTGACTACGGATATGTAGAACACGGATTTAAATCCTGCGAGAATCGTAAGTTTTAAAATATGAAAATAGCGTTAGCAAGATTTTCTTGTAGCGGTTGTTTCGATGGTGGGATGTATTGTGCATAGCTTCCCATTAATATCAGTCAGAGAAATGAACAACAGTGGATAAATGCATCTCCTTTGTGTAGAAGCAATTACCTCTTTTGGAAAGCATTGCTAGTAGTGATGATATCACCATACTCCCACAGTACAAAGAGGTACACGGCGGTGAGGTTCTGTATCGGAGTGATATAAAGCATATACAAAATGCGAATAACACAGACGTAAAGGGTTTTTGCTGTTAGTGAGTGTAAACTAACGTCGGTGTCTGAAGTAGACCGAACTTCATCTTATGTAAGATGATGAAATTTCAAAAGCTTAAACAATAATGATTCTTGCTGGACAATATGAAGATTAAAAAAAAAGAAAATCTGATTTTTAGTAAAGTAAAAAGTGTGTGGTGTCATTTACTAGAAAATATCTTTTTGAATGTGACGTTTGTGAACAGATATTGCAAATGTAAGCGCATACGCCAAGGAAAACACATTAATACTCCGTTTCTATTCGGTGTGGTAAAGTTTTGTAATTGTTATTTGCTGTGCTGTGCAAGAAAGTGTGTATAACGAAAATTTTTACTAAGAGTTTAATTCCATCGACTCACGCTATCCTTCTTTGTAACAGTGGGAAAGCGTATCTCGGAGGTAAATTATTAATAGTTTCAGAGTATAAGACATTTTTAATTAAGTAAGGAAACTTGAATGGTGCATCGTGGTGCCATTTTTCCGGTATAGTGAAACCAATTTTTACGTACCTTCTCATTCTCTGAAACATTAAAAAATAATTTTTCAAGAGTTTTCATGGGTGTATTCGTACAGTGTGTTACTATACATCATTACTAATCAATTTTTCGAAACGTAAATTCCAAAACCAAAACAAGACATCACTGTGATCTAGCCTTATGACAGAAGAAGCAGCGAGCTAGCCAGTGAGGTCACAGGTATCATATGACTCGAAAGGAGCGTTTTAATTGACTTACAAATTATTTGAATTTTATTTCCATTTTTGTAAAAGAATACTGAAATTCAAGAAGGAGAAAAGCATGTTGCGAGCGTAAAATAACATCATCATCATTTTTCATTGGGCCTTTGTTCCACTTCAACGCGGGGTCGGCCTTGTTACCATGGATTTGGCGATGTTAGTGACAGGGAGTGGCCGGATGCTCTTCCTGTCGTCACCCCGTACCCCCTGGGATGGAATTAGTGGACCCTAGCTGTCTGCGTTTAGTGTAAGCCATGAAATAATGCAAACGTCTGCGAGCCGTGTAACTGAGGCGGGACGTGGGGACCAGCCCGATATTCACCTAGCGGGATGTGGAAAACCGCCTTAAAACCACATCCAGGCTGGTCGGCACTCCGGCCCTCGTCGCTAATCCGCCGTGCACATACGATCCGGGGCGGCGCACCTACCCGAGTCCAGGAAGCAGCGCATTTGCACTCTCCGCTAACCTGGCTGGTGAGTGTAAAATGACATAATTAATTATTTAATACGATTTCCAGAAAACGGTCAAATATCTTATTCTGGACAAAAAGAAAGAGCCGATCGCTGACACTGCAATTCCAGGCGACAACAGAATCAACGAGAAACAAATTGAAAAACTTGCCAGACACGAGGAAGTGAAAATCGGAGTAATGTGACTCTGGCGTAAACCAGTGAAAGTGGTCTCAGCGGTTCTCGGCCCCCTGGGAGCAGTCTCTCCAGCCATCAGGTGTCAACTGATTCTGTCTATAACTGGTTTCCACAGATAACCTGTAACCGCTTTGTTGTCTCTCCAGTCACCAACTATCAGTTTGAGTCAGTTGATAGTTGACGGTTGGAGAGACAACATCGCGTTTACACGTAATCTGCGAAAACCAGTTATAGATGTTGGTCTCTGAACCATCGTGTATGGGGGTGGTGTTAACCCCCTCTGCATCAGGTAAGGCTTGAAGATGGTGCACTGATTCACCGAAGCTGGTTGCCATGCAATGACCTCATAAGGACGGCTGTAGGTGTTTCATTTCCTTGTTGTTGTTGTGGTCTTCAGTCCTGAGACTGGTTTGATGCAGCTCTCCATGCTACTCTATCCTGTGCAAGCTTCTTCATCTCCCAGTATCTACTGCAACCTACATCCTTGTGAATCTGCTTAGTGTATTCATCTCTTGGTCTCCCTCTACGATTTTTACCCTCCACACTGCCCTCCAATGCTAAATTTGTGATCCCTTGATGCCTCAAAACATGCCCTACCAACCGATCCCTTCTTCTAGTCAAGTTGTGCCACAAACTTCTCTTCTCCCCAATCCTATTCAATACCTCCTCATTAGTTACGTGATCTACCCACCTTATCTTCAGCATTCTTCTGTAGCACCACATTTCGAAAGCTTCTATTCTCTTCTTGTCCAAACTAGTTATCGTCCATGTTTCACTTCCATACATGGCTACACTCCATACAAATACTTTCAGAAATGACTTCCTGACACTTAAATCTATACTCGATGTTAACAAATTCCTCTTCTTCAGAAACGCTTTCCTTGCCATTGCCAGTCTACATTTTATATCCTCTCTACTTCGACCATCATCGGTTATTTTACTCCCTAAATAGCAAAACTCCTTTACTACTTTAAGTGTCTCATTTCCTAATCTAATTCCCTCAGCATCACCTGACTTAATTTGACTACATTCCATTATCCTCGTTTTGCTTTTGTTGATGTTCATCTTATATCCTCCTTTCAAGACACTGTCCATTCCGTTCAACTGCTCTTCCAAGTCCTTTGCTGTCTCTGACAGAATTACAATGTCATCGGCGAACCTCAAAGTTTTTACTTCTTCTCCATGAATTTTAATACCTACTCCGAATTTTTCTTTTGTTTCCTTTACTGCTTGCTCAATATACAGATTGAATAACATCGGGGAGAGGCTACAACCCTGTCTTACTCCTTTCCCAACCACTGCTTCCCTTTCATGCCCCTCAACTCTTATAACTGCCATCTGGTTTCTGTACAAACTGTAAATAGCCTTTCGCTCCCTGTATTTTACCCCTGCCACCTTCAGAATTTGAAAGAGAGTATTCCAGTTAACATTGTCAAAAGCTTTCTCTAAGTCTACAAATGCTAGAAACGTAGGTTTGCCTTTTCTTAATCTTTCTTCTAAGATAAGTCGTAAGGTCAGTATTGCCTCACGTGTTCCAACATTTCTAAGGAATCCAAACTGATCTTCCCCGAGGTCGGCTTCTACCAGTTTTTCCATTCGTCTGTAAAGAATTCGCGTTAGTATTTTGCAGCTGTGACTTATTAAACTGATAGTTCGGTAATTTTCACATCTGTCAACACCTGCTTTCTTTGGGATTGGAATTATTATATTCTTCTTGAAGTCTGAGGGTATTTCTCCTGTCTCATACATCGTGCTCACCAGATGGTAGAGTTTTGTCATGACTGGCTCTCCCGAGGCCATCAGTAGTTCAAATGGAATGTTGTCTACTCCCGGGGCCTTGTTTCGACTCAGGTCTTTCAGTGCTCTGTCAAACTCTTCACGCAGTATCTTATCTCCCATTTCGTCTTCATCTACATCCTCTTCCATTTCCATAATATTGTTCTCAAGTACATCGCCCTTGTATAAACCCTCTATATACTCCTTCCACCTTTCTGCCTTCCCTTCTTTGCTTAGAACTGGGTTGCCATCTGAGCTCTTGATATTCATACAAGTGGGTCTCTTTCCTCCAAAGGTCTCTATAATTTTCCTGTAGGCAGTATCTATCTTACCCCTAGTGAGACAAGCCTCTACATCCTTACATTTGTCCTCTAGCCATCCCTGCTTAGCCATTTTGCACTTCCTGTCGATATCATTTTTGAGACGTTTGTATTTTTTTTTTGCCTGCTTCATTCACTGCATTTTTATATTTTCTCCTTTCATCAATTAAATTCAATATTTCTTCTGTTACCCAAGGATTTCTATTAGCCCTCGTCTTTTTACCTACTTGATCCTCTGCTGCCTTCACTACTTCATCCCTCAGAGCTACCCATTCTTCTTCTACTGTATTTCTTTCCCCCATTCCTGTCAATTGTTCCCTTATGCTCTTCCTGAAACTCTTTACAACCTCTGGTTTAGTCAGTTTATCCAGGTCCCATCTCCTTAAGTTCCCACCTTTTTGAAGTTTCTCCAGTTTTAATCTGCAGTTCATAACCAATAGATTGTGGTCATAATCCACATCTGCCCCAGGAAATGTCTTACAATTTAAAACCTGGTTCCTAAATCTCTGTCTTACCATTATATAATCTATCTGATACCTTTTAGTATCTCCAGGATTCTTCCAGGTATACAACCTTCTTTTATGATTCTTGAACCAAGTGTTGGCTATGATTAAGTTATGCTCTGTGCAAAATTCTACAAGGCGGCTTCCTCTTTCATTCCTTCCTCCCAATCCATATTCACCTACTATGTTTCCTTCTCTCCCTTTTCCTACTGACGAATTCCAATCACCCATGACTATTAAATTTTCGTCTCCCTTCACTACCTGAATAATTTCTTTTATCTCGTCATACATTTCATCTATTTCTTCATCATCTGCAGAGGTAGTTGGCATATAAACTTGTACTACTGTAGTAGGCATGGGCTTTGTGTCTATCTTGGCCACAATAATGCGTTCACTATGCTGTTTGTAGTAGCTAACCCGCACTCCTATATTTTTATTCATTATTAAACCTACTCCTGCATTACCCCTATTTGATTTTGTATTTATAACCCTGTAATCACCTGACCAAAAGTCTTGTTCGTCCTGCCACCGAACTTCACTAATTCCCACTATATCTAACTTTAACCTATCCATTTCCCTTTTTAAATTTTCTAACCTACCTGCCCGATTAAGGGATCTGACATTCCACGCTCCGATCCGTAGAACGTCAGTTTTCTTTCTCCTGATAACGACGTCCTCCTGAGTAGTCCCCGCCCGGAGATCCGAATGGGGGACTATTTCACCTCCGGAATATTTTACCCAAGAGGACGCCATCATCATTTAATCACACAGTAGAGCTGCATGTCCTCGGGAAAAATTACGGCTGTAGTTTCCCCTTGCTTTCAGCCGTTCGCAGTACCAGCACAGCAAGGCCGTTTTGGTTAATGTTACAAGGCCAGATCAGTCAATCATCCAGACTGTTGCCCCTGCAACTACTGAAAAGGCTGCTGCCCCTCTTCAGGAATCTCAACAGATACCCCTCCGTTGTGGTTGCACCTACGGTGCGGCCATCTGTATCGCTGAGGCACGCAAGCCTCCCCACCAACGGCAAGGTCCATGGTTCATGGGGGGTTCATTTCCTTACTCAGTGCTTTTCTTCATACACACACCTCTGCTGCATAATTCGCACTCACAGTAGCTTATGAAATCAATTACACACAAAGAGTTATTCAATAACTATTTCCTCCCACATCGTCTTTCATATCCAAATTACCATTCGCAGTTTAATTAATTATGTAATAACTGTCGTCAAGATGGAATGAGACGGAGTCCAAATCAGATCCACGCTACACGACCATGCTGCTTAAGTTTCTGCGATTTCCCTAAATCACGGTCACGGAATGTTTACCGTGCCTAATGCGTTCCCCTAAGCGAGGTTGTGTTCTGTGTAGACCCGATGCAACATTAAATCTTATGCTTACTACTTTTATTCCTCCGTCGCTTCTTATTAACGTTGTTTACTCGTTATTCGAATTCCATGGTAAATACTATGTACTCGGCATTTCAAAGTCCTACCCCTCAGTCATATCTACAGGGTGTTTAAAAAATGACCGGTATATTTGAAACGGCAATACAAACTAAACGAGCAGCGATAGAAATACACCGTTTGTTGCAATATGCTTGGGACAACAGTACATTTTCAGGCAGACAAACTTTCGAAATTACAGTAGTTACAATTGTCAACAACAGATGGCGCTGCGGTCTGGGAAACTCTATAGTACGATATTTTCCACATATCCACCATGCGTAGCAATAATATGGCGTAGTCTCTGAATGAAATTACCCGAAACCTTTGACAACGTGTCTGGCGGAATGGCTTCACATGCAGATGAGATGTACTGCTTCAGCTGTTCAATTGTTTCTGGATTCTGGCGGTACACCTGGTCTTTCAAGTGTCCCCACAGAAAGAAGTCACAGGGGTTCATGTCTGGCGAATAGGGAGGCCAATCCACGCCGCCTCCTGTATGTTTCGGATAGCCCAAAGCAATCACACGATCATCGAAATATTCATTCAGGAAATTAAAGACGTCGGCCGTGCGATGTGGCCGGGCACCATCTTGCATAAACCACGAGGTGTTCGCAGTGTCGTCTAAGGCAGTTTGTACCGCCACAAATTCACGAAGAATGTCCAGATAGCGTGATGCAGTAATCGTTTCGGATCTGAAAAATGGGCCAATGATTCCTTTGGAAGAAATGGCGGCCCAGACCAGTACTTTTTGAGGATGCAGGGACGATGGGACTGCAACATGGGGCTTTTCGGTTCCCCATATGCGCCAGTTCTGTTTATTGACGAAGCCGTCCAGGTAAAAATAAGCTTCGTCAGTAAACCAAATGCTGCCCACATGCATATCGCCGTCATCAATCCTGTGCACTATATCGTTAGCGAATGTGTCTCGTGCAGCAATGGTAGCGGCGCTGAGGGGTTGCCGCGTTTGAATTTTGTATGGATAGAGGTGTAAACTCTGGCGCATGAGACGATACGTGGACGTTGGCGTCATTTGGACCGCAGCTGCAACACAGCGAACGGAAACCCGAGGCCGCTGTTGGATCACCTGCTGCACTAGCTGCGCGTTGCCCTCTGTGGTTGCCGTACGCGGTCGCCCTACCTTTCCAGCACGTTCATCCGTCATGTTCCCAGTCCGTTGAAATTTTTCAAACAGATCCTTTATTGTATCGCTTTTCGGTCCTTTGGTTACATTAAACCTCCGTTGAAAACTTCGTCTTGTTGCAACAACACTGTGTTCTAGGTGGTGGAATTCCAACACCAGAAAAATCCTCTGTTCTAAGGAATAAACCATGTTGTCTACAGCACACGTGCACGTTGTGAACAGCACACGCTTACAGTAGAAAGACGACGTACAGAATGGCGCACCCACAGACTGCGTTGTCTTCTATATCTTTCACATCACTTGCAGCGCCATCTGTTGTTTGAAAATTGTAACTACTGTAATTTCGAAAGTTTGTCCGCCTGAAAATGTACTGTTGTCCCAAGCACATTGCAACAAACGGTGTATTTCTATCGCTGCTCGTTTAGTTTTTATTGTCGTTCCAAATATACCGGTCATTTTTGAAACACCCTGTATGTACTTGTATATACTGGAGACATCTTTGTTCCGAAGTCCTAAGTTTGAGTTTGTAATTGATAATGCTATTGTAGCAAGTATTGCTCGGCGGAGGAATAGGCCCATACGACGTTTACTTTAATGAAATTATTTTTCTTTCCCAATTAAGATTTGATAAAGAACAGAAACGCTTTATATTGCCAAAGAATACAGACCCCTTTTTTAGTTCTGTCCACAGCTCGGATTAACAACTAAAATGCAAGGGAAAACGTTGACAAATTCATTTTTTAATTGGATGTGGCGTTTTGCAGTACCATGCTATTGCAGTCCATCTTCATGACATAAACGGTAGAACAGATTTGTAATAAAAAACTGGGTGGGGAGGAGGGAAAAAAGGACGCTCGAGAAATGTGAAAGTGTAGCCTGTCATTGTGTACCCCCGTAAAGCGAGTAACGGCTTTGCGTGGAAAGGCGTGAATATACCCGTGTCAGACTCTGGAAGTGGACGCAGGTAGGTTCGCTGTAAGCAGTTACTTCTCAGAGGAAACACGTTCCCAGAACCACAAATCGATCGTCACGCGCCGATAGCGCGAGATGCGTCGGTTTGGACCACGGGAATAAGAGAATGCGGCCGTAGCTAAGAAACGTTCCAGTGGTATCTGCGTCATTGGTACAAGGTGTAGCAGCCGCCTGTACTTCAAACAGCGCTTCATCTCCTGCATACCACTTGGCGGACGCATTTCCGATCATTAAAATTTCCATGAACTGAGGAAAATTACAGCTAAACCGATACTCTATTCCACAGGCTATGTATCTAAATTTGATTTTTCTACATTTATATTCCGCTAGCCACTGTAAATTATACCGTGGAGGACACTTCGTACAACTATTCTGGATTTTCTGTCTCATCGTATTCGCGTACTGACTAATGGAAAAATGACTGCCTCTATGCATCTGTACGCATTCAAATCTCTCTTATTCTCAAGATTGCTGCGCGAGGTATCATAAGAACAGTCGCACATTACTTCTCGAACACAGGTCCTATAAGCATCACTAGGGCTTTCACGAGAACTAGGTCACCTTTCTTCCAAAGATTCTGACTTAGGTCACTTGCTAGTGAATCTACTTAAAAAATTCGAATTTTTTCCCGTCTAAAACCAATATTTAGAGTTTTGTGAACAACATGGTAGTTAAATGAATCGATTCGGACATCAGGAACATCTTTAAAAACAAATAATATATATGTTGGTATGCGACAACGACCGTGTTTCCACTGCGGTCATTATTATTTTGCCACTTCGAAAAAATGCACGGCGTAATCGTTTTTTGAGTTAGCAGCCCTGTTAGCACACACGCTTTCCGATGTTCCTTTGTTTTCCTTTGTACATCTATGGTTTTCGAGAGTTGTTTGTGTTCAAACTTCTGTACGTTGTTGAGTTGTTGGTGCTGTGTCATTCTCGGAAGTAGGTACGCCTCCAAAAAAGTGTTTTGAACAGGAAAACGTAAGTTTTATGGTAATCGGTGTACTTCATTTGAAAGTAGAGATCGTGTAATTACATCCACAAACCAACTGAATGTTATGTCGACTCAGGCAAGTGCCTCAAGACAGAAGCTAAAGTATTAGAGTACCCAGAGTGACATTTCTATAAAATGTGATCAAAACACTGTAGTGGAATGTGTTTCTATAATTGCTGAATTGACTGATTTATGTTTGCTTCTAAAGAATGCTGCTGTGTGTGCGCTTTGTGGAAAAGGTGGTATTAAAATCGTCGAAGATTTTGAAGGGAGGAAAGGTGTGAATAGTAAGTTACAAGTGTTTTGTGATTTCTGTGGGGTAAGTAAAACTGGATATTCTTCCGGACTGGGCAAAGGAAGAGTTTATAACACAAATATCAGACTTGCATATGGAATGAGGTGTATTGGGAAGGGTAGAAAGGCAGCTCAAACATTTTGTGCTGTCATAATTTGCCCCCACCTACAAAATTTGAGAAGTGCACACAGTTACTTCTTGAAACTCTTGGTCAACTAAGTGCTGTGTCAATGAAGAAAGCAGTAGAAGAAACTGTGTTATGCAATGAAGGTGACACTGATATAGCTGCAGCCTTTGATGGGACATGGCAGAAGCGTGGTCACCTATCATTGAATGGTGTTTGCACCGCAACATCCCTAGAAAATGGAAAGGTGATTGACATGATAATGATGATGATGTCCTCCTCGCCATGTCCGGCGACAGCGACTCCGTCAGTCTTCTCTGTCCTTGTTGTGGTAGGCTCGGATGTGGCTCGCGAATCCGAATTTCGCTTTGAATATCCTGTTGCATGAAGCACAGTGAAGTTGACCAGCAGAGTTGTAAGTATACGTGTGGACAGGCTTGAGCTGAGATTTTCGGAGCTCTCTTTTAGCATCCAGGTTCATTAAACGCTTTTGCTCGAATTGCTCGATGCTCTTATGTACAGTTGATCGCCACTCCGATCGGCGCAATGCTAGCTCCTCCCAACGATTGCTTGGAATGCCACAGGCTGCAAGGTGGCGCTTAATGGTGTCTTTATATCGCAGGTGTTGACCACCTTTCCTCCTCTTCCCGCACGAGAACTGCGAGTAGAACACCGCTTTAGGTAGCCTGCTGTCATCCATGCATACTATGTGACCACTCCATCTCAGTTGAGGTTTCATTATTAAAGCTTCAATACCAGCCAGTTTCACGCGGCGCAAAATCTCCGTGTTTGGGACACGGTCTTCCCATTTGATTCGCAGAATTGATCTCAGACATCGAATATGAAATTTATCTAGCTTCTTAATGTCAGCTTTGTAACAGCACCAGGTTTCCGAGGCATAGAGTAAGGTGGATAATACTACTGCTTTGTAGACTGCAATTTTTGTTTGTAGTTTGAGATCATGTGATTTCCATACTCGGTCATTAAGCTTACCGAAGGCTGAGGCTGCGCTGGCTATACGCGCTGCGATTTCCGTTGTCAGGCTGTTGTCACTTCTAATTTGGCTTCCCAGGTATTTGAAATTTGACACATTTTGCAAGGGTTTGTTATTTATCTCAATACTGGAGTCATCTGCATTAAGACCTCTAAGTGGCTGTTTGAGAACATGCGTCTTAGTGATGCTAATGGCTAAGCCAAATCTTCTGCAGGAGGCATTTAGCAGATTTAAGTAAGTCTGAAGAGTTTCGCAAGAATTAGCCATCATGCATACATCATCCGCGTAGAGAATCTCTAAGATGGATAGTTTGGTTACGCGACTTTTTGTTCTGAGGCGAGAGATGTTGAAGACACTTTTGTCTGTCCTTGTCTCGAGACTAATTTGATTACTACAGGCTTTGGTCGCGTCTCTCATAACAACTGCGAAGTAAAGTGAGAAGAGTGTGGGAGCCAGAACACAGCCTTGTTTTACACCACATGTCACGGGAAACTGTTCTGAGAGCTTGTCCTCATGGCGGATTTTTGCCATCATGTTTTCATGAAACTGCCGAATCAAATTGACAATTTTGTCAGGGCACCCAGTTTTCTTTAGTATGATCCAGAGAGCTTCCCGTGGGACACGATCAAAAGCTTTTTCCAGGTCTACAAAGCACATGAACAAAGGCCGATGTTGCTCTAAGCTTTTCTCTTGCATTTGTTTGACAACAAATATGGCATCCACTGTGCCTCTGTTTGGGCGAAAGCCACACTGGGTCTCTGGTAGCAGTTTTTCTGCAAAGTGTGTTAACCGGGTGTTAATTATGTGGGCAAGGACTTTTCCCGCTGCTGAGAGAAGAGAAATGCCCCTATGGGAGCTGCAGTCTGATATGTCACCCTTGCCTTTATAGATCTTGGAAATACAAGCATCTTTCCAGTCTTGTGAAATCATTTCATACTCCCAAATCCTTAAGATCAGAGCAAACAATGGTTTCTTGATGTTTGGCCCCCCATATTTATATAGCTCTGATGGCAAGTTTTCTAATCCTGCTGTTTTGTCATTTTTCAGCTTAGCCAGTGCTGAAATGAATTCACCGTAGGAAGGGGCATCCGCAAGTTGTTCCTCAACTGGCAGGTCTTCAAGTGCTTCTATGTATGGAATATCGGTTGTCTGATGGTCGGTATTAAGAACGTCATTAAAATGTTCCGCCCACCCAGACAGGATGTCACTCTGTTGCGGCAGCCGACAACTTTTATCTTTGTTATAGACTGGTGCTAACTTCCCAACTCTTGGACCAAAGATAGTTTTCAGGGACTCAAAGAATCTGCCCGTTTGGTGTGTGTCGGCATATAACTGTATTTCATTTGCTTTATTTGCCCACCAACTGTCTTTGAGAGCACGTACCTTCACTTTCAGATTGTAATGCGCTGTTCTACGCTTGTTATCATCAGGGGTGCGAAGAGAGGTCGCTAGCGTATGCACTCCACTGTTCATCCACAGGGGCAGATTCAGATATCAAAAGGCCATCGACACCAAATTTTTCATCCAGTTTTGCTCTCATAGTCTGATCATTGGCCAAGATTTTGCAGGACAATTTTGTCGGTATTTTGTGTGAAGCTCGGCGTGGTGCGTTCGAAGTTATCTTTAATTTGGACCTCACGAGTCGATGGTCTGTTCATCCCTGAGCGCCTCTCATTGCACGTGTGACCAGTGACCAGTACGTCACCAAGATCTTTTTTCCGTACTATCACATAATCCAGAAGGTGCCAGAGTTTAGATCGCGGATGCATCCATGTCGTTTTATATTTTTCAGGCAGACGAAAATATGTATTTTTCAGACAGAGTTCAAACTCGGCACATAGAGTTAGAAGATCCAAACCATTCGAGTTGCATTTTCCAATCCCATGGCGACCGAGGACTGACTCCATTCCAACACTGAAATCATTCCCAACACGAGCATTAAAATCACCAAGTAACAGAAGTTTATCTGCAGAAGGAATATCCCTAAGGACATGTCGGAGGCCTTGGTAGAACTTGTTCTTCTCTTCATCCGGAGATGGCAATGTAGGTGCGTATACATTGATCAAGTGAAGATATTTCTTGGATGCCAGGTGAAGTCTGAGTGTTATTATTCTGTCACTGATACCTTTTGGGAGTTCTGTTAGTGAGCATGCCAATTTATTGCGTATGGCAAAGCCTACCCCACTTTCCGCCCTTTCAGTGGATGATTTTCCACTCCAGTAATAGGTATAACCTCCGAGCGGTTCACATAACTGTCCAGAGTCACTAAGATGTGTTTCACTTATGGCGGTAATGTCGATGTTATATCTAGCCAATTCCCTTGCGATAAGTCCTGTCTTTCTCTCTGGGCACTGATTATGGTCGTTATCCTGTAAAGTACGGACGTTCCAGACTCCAATCATTAGATGTTTAAGGTAACTGTTTATTTTATTATTTTTTTGACCGCATATGTTAGTGAACAAGTGACCGCAGTTTGCCACTTGTGCTGGGTTGAGACGGGCTATGTTTAGGCCATCTTTTCTAGGCCCCTCCCTGGATTAGGGAAAGCAGAGCGATCCTAAATAGGGCTGCTTTGTCGTCTGACGAGCTGCCGAACCAGTCCTCCCGTCTCTCACGAGTAGCAGAACGACCATCACCGTCTGACCGCCTAACGTGCAGAGCACCAACTAAGGTTCAGGTACACCAAACCCTTGCCTCACCATCAGTACTCCATCGCCGCAGGACATTCAAAGCTCATAGTCCATTGAAACTTTGCCGGAGTCATCTGCGCGTGAAGGTATTTAAAGTGGACAAGCAGTTGCGCAGATGCAGATCCACTCTCTCGTCCTCTGCCTCTGGTTGGCAGTGGATCGTAGGGCCGATACGACTGGCAAGAGGCAGGGGATGCAGTGAATGGCCATATGCCACTGGAAGTATCCTGACATACGCCCTTAAGGCACGTCACAGGTGCCTTGCTTCGTCGGTACAGAAGCCGTAAGTGTTTACCTATCGATATTACCCGCCTCCTACACTGATGAAAAGACTGACAGAAGGGAAGAAGGAAAGGGAAGGGACTGGAAGGGAAAGGGAGGAAAGGACGATAGGTCGTTGTGAGGCACACTTCGTCTGGCTCCTCTGCTGAGACCTGACCGGCTAGGTTGAACCTGCCAGTAGCTACGCTACCACCGGTATAGCTCTCAGCATCACAGGAACACGCAAACTCTCCCACCCGCACGGACAGTGCTACGATAAGGTGGTGCCTACAGGGAGAGAAATAGAATGTATGACAAAGTACTGCCATGGATGCAAAGGAAATAACTAGGATCATACTTGTGTTAAGAATTTTTCTGGGTACAGTGGTGGAATGGAGCCAGAGGGAGTTCTCAGAATATTTCAAAGGTCAGAAGAGAATTATGGTGTACAATATGTGAAGTACCTTAGAGACGGAGACTCCAAAGGGTTTGCAAATGTGTTGGAAAAGATGCCTTATGGAAGAACTGTAAAATTGAAAACTCAGAGTGTGTTGGTCATGTCCAAAAGAAGATCGGCACACGTTTATGTAAGCTAATAAAATACACTCCTGGAAATGGAAAAAAGAACACATTGACACCGGTGTGTCAGACCCACCATACTTGCTCCGGACACTGAGAGAGGGCTGTACAAGCAATGATCACACGCACGGCACAGCGGACACACCAGGAACCGCGGTGTTGGCCGTCGAATGGCGCTAGCTGCGCAGCATTTGTGCACCGCCGCCGTCAGTGTCAGCCAGTTTGCCGTGGCATACGGAGCTCCATCGCAGTCTTTAACACTGGTAGCATGCCGCGACAGAATGGACGTGAACCGTATGTGCAGTTGACGGACTTTGAGCGAGGGCGTATAGTGGGCATGCGGGAGGCCGGGTGGACGTACCGCCGAATTGCTCAACACGTGGGGCGTGAGGTCTCCACAGTACATCGATGTTGTCGCCAGTGGTCGGCGGAAGGTGCACGTGCCCGTCGATCTGGGACCGGACCGCAGCGACGCACGGATGCACGCCAAGACCGTAGGATCCTACGCAGTGCCGTAGGGGACCGCACCGCCACTTCCCAGCAAATTAGGGACACTGTTGCTCCTGGGGTATCGGCGAGGACCATTCGCAACCGTCTCCATGAAGCTGGGCTACGGTCCCGCACACCGTTAGGCCGTCTTCCGCTCACGCCCCAACATCGTGCAGCCCGCCTCCAGTGGTGTCGCGACAGGCGTGAATGGAGGGACGAATGGAGACGTGTCGTCTTCAGCGATGAGAGTCGCTTCTGCCTTGGTGCCAATGATGGTCGTATGCGTGTTTGGCGCCGTGCAGGTGAGCGCCACAATCAGGACTGCATACAACCGAGGCACACAGGGCCAACACCCGGCATCATGGTGTGGGGAGCGATCTCCTACACTGGCCGTACACCACTGGTGATCGTCGAGGGGACACTGAATAGTGCACGGTACTTCCAAACCGTCATCGAACCCATCGTTCTACCATTCCTAGACCGGCAAGGGAACTTGCTGTTCCAACAGGACAATGCACGTCCGCATGTATCCCGTGCCACCCAACGTGCTCTAGAAGGTGTAAGTCAACTACCCTGGCCAGCAAGATCTCCGGATCTGTCCCCCATTGAGCATGTTTGGGACTGGATGAAGCGTCGTCTCACGCGGTCTGCACGTCCAGCACGAACGCTGGTCCAACTGAGGCGCCAGGTGGAAATGGCATGGCAAGCCGTTCCACAGGACTACATCCAGCATCTCTACGATCGTCTCCATGGGAGAATAGCAGCCTGCATTGCTGCGAAAGGTGGATATACACTGTACTAGTGCCGACATTGTGCATGCTCTGTTGCCTGTGTCTATGTGCCTGTGGTTCTGTCAGTGTGATCATGTGATGTATCTGACCCCAGGAATGTGTCAATAAAGTTTCCCCTTCCTGGGACAATGAATTCACGGTGTTCTTATTTCAATTTCCAGGAGTGTGTATGAAGGGGAAAAAGCTCAGTGATAGCAAATCAATTGGTGGTTGGGTTCTTCTTACTGAGGAAGAGGTGGACGAACAGCAGCTCTATTATGGCTTAGCCATAAGAAGGAACCGAGACAATATTGAGGTCATGAAGAAAGCAGTATGGGCTACCTTTTTCCATAAAGCTTCTAAAGATGAACATCCATAGCATGCTTTCTGCGACAGTGGTGTAGGCACATGGTGTGGAAACAAAAAATCAATCGCAAATGGTGAGACTTATGCATACTATCACTCCCTACCATTTGAGGTATTGCAAGCAATTAAGCCCATATACAGAGACCTAATCGACACTAAACTATTGTTACGGTGCTTACATGGAAAGACACATAATGTTATTGAATGTTTCAACCATGTTATATAGGAACACCTGCCCAAAACTGTGTTTCTTGGATTCAGTACAGTTGGATTAGGTGTATTAGATGCAGTTTTTTTTTAATGATGCGGCAGTTAGCATATGTGATGTTTTAGAGTTGTTGGGACTAACTCCTGGTTTCAATACGAGACAAGCACTGATAGCAATTGATTCCTTGAGAGTGGCCGTAGGCGAAGAATGGGTTCTTGAGACAAGTAATGGGCTAGAATAGCAAAGAGGAGCAAGAAAAGAAGAGAGAAGATGAGGAACACACAAACCAAGACTATTACGTAACTGGAGGGTTTTAAGAACAACAGAGGTGAGTAACAGTTGAAATGTACCTTTAAACTGAATTTCCCAAGAATCAAATTTTCTGACATGTTTATTTTATGCAATTAAAAAAAAACTATTTGAGCTAGACGTCTGAAATTTTTTGTGATATTTCGGGGCACCGTTTGGAGAAAAGTAGACTACAGACACCAGCTTACTATCACCAAGAGGAAAAATATACCCTTGTTAATTATAAAAAATTGCCTTAATTTTGATTGTCTAATCTATGTATTTATAGTATAAAAACTATTGATGGAAATCATTAGATTTTAGTCTAAATTTTAGATAACAAAGACATAAATTTGTGTACAAAGTTTTAAGCATCTAAGAAAAATAGTTAATAAGTCTATAGACTTCAAACGTAGACTGGCAGGAAAAGTTTTAAATTAGTGACCGACATAAATGTTTATATAATAAAGTTTATATCAAAGCTATTCTGATTATTCTTATACCAAAATCTTCATCCTTAAAACACTTTCGTTGTCCTAAAATTTCTTTGTATTCAGAGTTCACATTATGTAGTTAGACCCTCATAAACTTTATGAAAATTCTTACTGTTTTTCCAGCCATTCACTGGCAAGTTACCTTAAGTTCCCTAATAATTTCTGCTACACTTTCGTATGGGCTGTGTAGATCTGTTACGATACCATCAATGTGTCCTTGAATTCGTTTCATGCCTCTCGCTGTCCCTACTCAATAAGAACCAAAACACTGGAACAGCACTCTAAGAACGATCGCACAAACTACTTGTAAGCGATATCCGTCACAGATGCATTACACTTTCGCAGAAGCCGTCCAACCAATTACATCGCCTTCAGCTTAACTCAGTGAGTAGTCAGCCTTTTCTATCTACTGTCCGCTTTTATATCTCTGTTAACAGCACGATTTTCTAACCTCCCACCGGTTGCTCAGCAATGGTGATTTATAAAATTTATAAAACAGAGTTAGAGGAAGTTACAGCATATAATAATAATTATTTAGCAAATTGTTCATGTCAAAATTTTATGAAAAGCCGATGAAAATTTTTTCAAAACCTCAACCACCTATCACCCACTATGAAAGTTGGAACACCCACTAGTGGACGGTTAGGAGGACCATGTTCATAACCACTGCCTTAACTGGTACTAATGTTCCCCATTCATCCTATGTCATATTAGTTCGTAATATTAGTCCTACATACTTACATAAGAGACAGTCAAATGAAAGTTGACAGGTAAGAAAAGTAAGTAAACTGTTTATTATTTCAAAAGTAATTAAGATGTGTTAATACACTCATCCCACTGTAAGAGAAGATGGTCAGCGACGTTATGGAACAATGTTTTCGGTTGCATAGGGAACCACGATTGTACCCAGGCATGCACTCCTTCATCTGAAGAAAATCGACGGCCGTGAATGTCTTTCTTCAGGGCCCCAAAAATATGAAAATCGCATGGAGAGAGGTCGGGACTTTATCGAGGATGTGTAAGGGCTTCCCAGCGAAACTTCTGCAGCGTAGTCGAAACAACCTGAGCATTTTCCCATGAAGCAGGTGACCGGCTTGTCTCACAGTGGCATAAATATATCCACAGTTATGGTGATTAGTTTTGAAATAATCAACAGTCTATTTAGTTTTTCAATCCGTCTCATTTTCATTTGCCTGCCCGATATATGATATGGCGTAATCAAGAAGTTCACCAGTAATATTTCAATCGCATAATAGCAGGTTATTTTTCTTTGTTATGTGTAATATCTGTTACTTTTTTCACATAATAGAGCCACTCAGTGTAGTAACTGAGTGGAAATAAGTCGCTGGTATCTTAATACTCACATGACGATTTTCACTTAAAGCTAACAGTAACCACAGAGTTAGTTCAGAGATCCCATAAGGTGGTGTCAACTATGCTACTTTATTGCTGTTGTCGTTAGACTCATCGGTTATACAATTCACAGAAGATAACATACGAAATATAAAGTGGCCTTAAGGATGTTCAAGATTTAGAATCAGATGGGAGTTCTCTCTTAACATCAGGCATGTGCAAAGCTTAAGAGTGAATAAGTGCTGCCAAGTAACTTAGTTCGATGATACTTATATCATACATAGCTAGAATTATTACCATATGCTACAGAAGCTAAGTCCAAGAAACGTGCAATGAGAAAAAAAGGAATGTTCATACTAACATTGAGATCACTGCGATTCATGATGATCCCTTCAACATTACATAAAACGAGACATGGTCCTTAATAGGGTGTGTGGCCACCACGAGCGGCAACGCATACTCTGCAACGTGCTCGCAAGCCGGTCACAAATTTTATAAGGAGCTCTTGTGGTACGGCGTTCCATTCCGCCACTTGTGAGGCTGAAAGTACATGTGGACGTGCTAGGGTGCTCCTCCCTAACACTTTCCACCGTTGGAGGAAGCGGCAGGTCAGTTCTTTGGTGGAACAACCTCTCGTTCCAAGAGCTCCTCCACCTGTGCTATTCAATGCGGTCGCGCACTGCTGTCTGTAAAAATGTAGTCAAGACTGAAAAGACGCACGTGGGGAAGAAGCATAGCGTCACAATAAGACATTAAATGTATTCACAGTTGCGAATATGAGCCGCCTCCAACTGTATAAGGGAATGGTGACAGTGAAAATTAGTGCTGTGCGGAGCTCGAACCAGGATTTTCCGCTTTACGCGAGCTTCCACCTTAACCATCTTGGCTATCCGAGCATGACTCACTGCCAGACCAAAACATCAATATGTCGTGTCATACCTGTTCTAGTACATCCCATTAAAGTTATTCCCGTACAGGGGAGACAATTTACACTACTGGCCATTGAAAATGCTGCACCACGAAGATGACGTGCTACAGACGCGAAATTTAACCGACAGGAAGAAGATCCTGTGATATGCAAATGATTAGCTTTTCAGAGCATTCACACAAGGTTGGCACCGGTGGCGACACCTACAACGTGCTGACATGAGGGAAGTTTCCAACCCATTTCTCATACACAAACAGCAGTTGACCGGCGTTGCCTGGTGAAACGTTGTTGTGATGCCTCGTGTAAGGAGGAGAAATGTGTACCATCACGATTCCGACTTTGATAAAGGTCGGATTGTAGCCTATCGCGATTGCGGTTTATCGTATCGGGACATTGCTGCTCGCGTTCGTCGAGATCCAATGACTGTTAGCAGAATATGGAATCTGTGGGTTCAGGAGGGTAATACGGAACGCCGTGCTGGATCCCAACGGCCTCGTATCACTAGCAGTCGAGATGACAGGCATCTTATCCGCATGGCTGTAACGGATCGTGCAGCCACGTCTCGATCCCTGAGTCAACAGATGGGGACGTTTACAAGACAACAACCATCTCCACGAACAATTCGACGACGTTTGCAGCAGCAACTCGGAGACCATGGCTGCGGTTACCCTTGACGCTGCATCACAGACAAGAGCGCCTGCGATGGCGTACTCAACGACGAACCTGAGTGCACGAATGGCAAAACGTCATTTTTCCGGATGAATCAAGGTTCTGTTTACAGCATCATGGTGGTCGAATCCGCGATTGGCGACATCACAGTCAACGCACATTGGAAGCGTGTATTCGTCATCGCCATACTGGCGTATCACTCGGCGTGATGGTACGGGGTGCCATTGGTTAAACGTCTCGGTCACCTCTTGTTCGCATTGACTGCACTTTGAACAGTGGCCGTCACATTTCAGATGTGTTACGATCCTTGGCTCTACCCTTCATTCGATCCCTGCGAAGCCCTACATTTCAGCAGGATAATGCACGACCGCATGTTGCAGGTCCTGTAAGGGGCTTTCTGGATACAGAAAATGTTCGACTGCTGCCCTGGTTAGGACATTCTCCAGACCTCTCACCAATTGGAAACGTCTGGTCAATGGTGGCCGAGCAACTGGCTCGTCACAATACGCCAGTCACTACTCTTGATGAACTGTGGTATAGAGTTGAAGCTGCATGGGCAGCTGTACCTGTACACGCCATCCAATCTCTGTTTGACTCAATGCCCAGGCGTATCATGGCCGTTATTACTGCCAGAGGTAGTTGTTCTGGGTACTGATTTCTCAGGATCTATGCACTCAAATTGCATGAAAATGTAATCACATGTCAGTTCTAGCATAATATATTTGTCCAATGAATACCCGTTTATCATCTGCATTTCTTCTTGGTGTAGTAATTTTAATGGCCAGTAATGTATTTGTAAGTCGCAGGCCCAGTATTGGACAGTGAACTCGAAATTGCATGAATGTCAGAAGGAACATTGCATCGTACTTCTTCACAACACAGGCACGGCAATTTCGTGTCACAACAGCGTTGACCGATGAGACTACCGTGTACAAAGATTTGGAGGGAAGCACGCCCACGCAAGATTATGTCTCCCCACAGCGTAACATCTGGGCGACATCGTGTGCGACAATGTTGCTGGGTTTATTACATTCTTCCGCCTGTCACCATATGAGGGTACGTTCAGTAATGGCGTACTCGATCGTTTTGGTATTTCACGTGTGCATGGCAGTGCTGACCCCCAAATATTTGACAGGATACCCTCATCTGTCAACGCCATTGCCACACTCTACTCCCTAGGCATTTGTTCTTTTGATGGGTGCACTCGGATCTGACTTCATTTTTATGGGTGTGAATGCACTACCGCACCGAACACTGCAGGTGCAGGAGCTGTTGGAACGAGAGGACATTCGGCGAATGCACTGGCCTGCCCGTTTGCCAGTGAGTACGTGTAAGGTGCGCTTGGGAGGTGTACTGTAGCTCGCACACAAACACCTACAACCATCTAGCAGTGTTCAACTGCGCTGATGGGGGAATGTAACGCCATATCACAAAAACTCCTTAACAACCCTGTGGCCAACATTTGAGCACGTTGCAGACCGTGTGTTGTCGGTCATGGTGGCCACACACCCTATTAAGAACCATGTCACACCTTTTGTAATGTCCAGGGTACCATAATAAATGACGGTGGCTTCATCGTAATTATGGTCTTTGAATAAAAGTGTCGTTTCAGTTCGTCTCATTGTGTATGTGTTTCAGTTACCTTCTATACTATACTGTTGCAGCTCTTTCTACATCTAGCGAAGGTTACACTCGTCATTAAGTTTTGCACTCCACTGTGTTACAGAGTAAATCAATTGCTGTCGAGTTAAATATCAACACTGTCCAAACTAAGGAATTGAGAGATATCATCGTTGCTGAAAAACACTGTAGAAGAATTGAAGCTATAAAAAATTTAAATCAGAAGAAGACCTCATAACATGAAATCAGAAAACTAATTTCCGACTTTAGAAACTATGCAAATGTAATAACAACTCCAGAAGAAATAAGTATCTGAATATTCGATGGTAGTGTGAAACCTACCCTCCTTCGTCTTCAATAATTTCCAACTCCATGGAAGGTGAAGCTTTTGTCTTCCATGGTTTCGAAACATGGAACGGCATCAAATAAATCATGCAACAATTCTGTTGCCTCACAATCTGTTGTCTTTGGTAAATATTTCATGGCAGATCATTTTAAATAGTGCCCTATGAATGACTGCTGAATAAAGCCACGTATGAATAGAGCCAAAGAAGACATCCTACTCGTAGGATACACATTAAAAACACTAGACAGACCTGCTGAAGAGAAGTTTTAGGATTGGAATATAACATACTGTATAACAGGCAGAAGAAAGTATAGGAGAGAAGAAAGACCTGGAAATGCACCATGGCAGCAGATTTACGAATTGAAGGAAATATGAATAAATGTCTTTACTGAAATCGAAGCGAACTCAGAATCTTTGGGTGATAACACATTTTTCACAAGCGTTGTCAGAAATAGATGGTCGTTGTCTTAAACCATATTGTGTGAATTCCGAGACTGTTCCTAATTTAAGCAAACCACCGCTTTGTTGTCTCGCTCAGTTATGCTTCCTTTTCTACTGACCACGATGTCAAGAAACCATTAAATGTAACAGTGTTTTTCTAGATCTGACGCTACTGAGTGCGCCCGGTGCATTAATAAAGCTGCTACTGGAGCTGACAGCTCCTGCTTTGGACTCACGAGGTTTACAAGTGCGGACTAGACACGACTGTCAGAGGTTTTGATTCGTTTTCACGGGACTGCTGTATATCACTAATAAATGAGTTCAGTAGAGAGGTAATTACCACTTTTTTCTTTTTCTTGAGGAAACTGCATTTTGGGTTTTGGTGACAAATCTGGTCAAGGTATGATGGGAGCGATACTCATTGCAGAAGTAAAATTCTTTTGTTTATAAATGGAGTCTACAATCACATCGCTTTATGGGAATTTTATGTAGCTCGCGGTATTCCGCGCCAATTTTTGTGTTGTGAGCTGTTATCGGAGGCAATAAGGACTACACAGTCTGCTAACAGATACAGTAAATGTTGGAAACGCAAAAAGTTGAATGTTTTATTGCAGCTCGTATAACTGCTGCGTCACTGAAGAAAGAAAACACATTACTAACAATGATGACATCGCAGCTGAAAACATTACGAAAATTCGTTACACTATCGGCATAAAAAGGAATCTGTGCAGAAAAAGGAAACTGTACTGTATTTAGAAGACAGCATAAAAAACAGATCCCCAACTCTTTAATCACAATAGAATTACTGAAACGACGATATGTTACTCCGGCTATTTATAGAGACACTAAACACGTCACCAATTAAATTCGTCCGGTTCATGTACCTAATTAAGACATTGTCCATACCATAGTTCAAAATATCAAAATAAATTTTTCGATTACTTACAATATCGAAAGGTGCAAGAGTTGTTCTGTTATGACTGACACTTTTAATTTTTGTCCGCCAAAATATTACGTCTTTTTTCTGGAGTGGAACAATGTAGTCTTTCTAAAGGCAAATGAAAACTTTTGGAATTAATGTAGAGCAGTGCTTGCAGTAAAATTCTTAGAAAACTGTGCTGTAGGCACAGTTCAGATTCGCCAACTGTACAACAGAAAAATTGCAACAATACGAAAAATACCACTCAATCTTTATGTGACTATCATGGTCAAGGCGATTCTCAGTTATTTTTGCCAAAAGTCTCAGTGTAAACATTTAAAAGAATTACGTTACTGTAAGCCTTATTTGAAAAATTATCCAGTTCTGTTAAATCACATTCACTTAACTGATAACAGAACCTTAGCTACTTCTGTGATTTGATACATAAGCGAACTGCTTTTTTAATCATAATCTTACTCTGTTATACTCGTTCGAAAAGTTGTCTTAGTGACATGGAATGGCCGGCCTGGGCGGCAGAGCGGTTCTAGGCGTTACAGTCTGGAACCGCGCGACCGCTACGGTCGCAGGTTCGAATCCTGCCTCGGGCGTGGATGTGTGTGATGTCCTTAGGTTAGTTAGGTTTAAGTAGTTCTAAGTTCTAGGGGACTTATGACCTCAGAAGTTAAGTCCCATAGTGCTCAGAGCCATTTGAACCATTTGACATGTACTGTTTGTGAACTGCGTAACCTGTTACATTCTGTATCTAATTTCTTATATTGTATTAAAATATCATTTTAATTATGCTACAATCCAAAAAACATAAGAAATGGTGACCAACATCCTCGCTTATAGATAAATATCCTAAAGTTGTTCACAATAAGCACCAAATGGTCTGATTAGTTAAAAAAAAAAACATTCACCCAGAAAAAAGTCTCAGGACTCAAATATTCTAAAATTTTATCTTTCTTAAACAACATTTTCCAGCAATGTGATGGTCTGACAGTGGAATCAGTCATTTACTGGTAGCGAAAGACCTATTTTTAAACGAACTCAAATTATTGCTCTGAAGAAAGACTCAAGTAAATGTTACAATACTTTAAATACTTGAACATTTTAGGCAATATGAACGAGTCATACAATCTACACGAGAGCTATGGTTTTGATAAAGAAAGTCAATAAAATGCTGATACCTTGTATTAAGCCACCATAATAGAGCATATCTCAGTATTTTCAGCAACTAGAAACAGGATAAGTGTACCCAGATAACTGCAACTTTCGGTATCCTGTTGAAGGAAGTGTCAAATTAAGTTTACATAGGAGCCATATCAGGAAAAAATTACTTCATTAAGCTACTACAAATGAGGAATGGATATAAATAACAAGTAGTCAAAATGATGCTTAAGAGTGTCGAATGCGACAAGGTACACGGAAAATGATTAGATGACATTCAGTAATACAGTAAGATACAAAATTATTCAGAAGTAAAATCTATTAAAGAATTTCAGATCGTTAACTATGCATAACGTTAATGCTGTCTCTTTAAAAACTGGAACCATAACACTTTGTTCCTGAATTCTAAGATAACAAAGGTTTTTATTACTCATTTCCCATTTGGTCTCCAGAATGTGTCTGCTACCGTTCAGTCAAAAACACAATATAAACAGGGAAAACACTGTCGCAGGATTTCGACTGCTCCTGTCATTGCAACCACCTACTCTTAAAACATATATAAAACCTACCAAAAGTTAATTCGATAAATGCACGTACAAACAAAATTGTTTGTACTTGTTTGTCAGTTAAATTACATGAATCTTCGCTGGCTCTGTGTTAAACAGCAGTTGTGTGTATTATAATCTTGTTCGCGTATGTGACTGAGCACTTGGTACAACTATTAACGAAATACTAAAACCTCTCCACTCCGAGGACAGAGCGGGTTGATAGAGACTCGACCCACCGAACAGCATATTTCCTTTTTTCATCCAAATACCAGACTAGATGGTAGTGTGGTAAAGGGAGTCTCAGTCGGAACATTTGGAATGAAATTTACAGTTCCAGGACGTGTCTCCAAATGAAGGGAAATTTCCCGAATACATTGATTGTAACCTGGTGGTGAGAACTAATTTTAAAGTTCTGAAACCTCCTGACAATCTAAAACCGTGTGCTAGACTGGGACTCAAACCCTAAACCTTCGCCTTTCGCGGGGAAATGCTTTACCTACTATACTTTCCAGGCATGATTCATAGCTCGCCTTCACACCTTTACTAGGGTGGTTTGTTACATCTGGGAAATTTCCATGGAAGAATGGAACATTTTTGCTGTGCCTTCATGATTAGTAAGCGTGATTATTTCAAGGACGGTATAAGGAATTACAACTATGTTCATTGTTGACAGCCGTTTGATTTGGTCAACGTAACGACTGCGATTGAAAATGGAGTAAACCGAATTTCGTGCTCTTATTAAACATTTTCGTTTGAAGGTTTGGACTGCTGCACAAATCAGAACAGAAATGGATGAAGTTTGCGTGGATGGCACTATTACTGAAGACCGTTTAATTTTGGATAAATGAATTTAAACGTGGCAGGAAAAGCACTGAAGATGAAGCTCACTCTGGCCGTCCAATTGAGGTCACACCACAAGGAAAACTATTGACGAGATCCATGATACTGTAATGCAAGACCGCCGAATAAAAATTCCCAAGGAATAATCCTCATAGATTATTTGGAAAAAGGAAGACCAATCTGCACCCCATTATGCTTCATTGTCAGATCGTTTGAAACTTACGTTGGCTGATAAAAGACGAAAGTTGGCATGCAGAAAAATGCTCATTTACCAGGATAATGTACCACCGTACACATCAGCGATAACAATGGCGAAAGTGCATGAATTGGGCTTTGAGTTCGTTCCTCATGCAGCTTATTCACCAGACTTAGCCCCAGATGACTTCTTCCTGTCCCCTAACTTGAAACTTTGACTTGCAGGGAAGAAATTTCCATCAAATGAGAAAGTGGTAGTTGCAGTCAATGAGTATTTTGCAGAGTTTGAGAGAAGCTATTTTTCCGATGGGATGAAAGCGTTGGAGGATCGCTGAACCAGAAGTGTATCCATCAAAGGAGTCTATGTGGAGAAGTAAGGTGAGCTATCCATGAAACAAACATATTTCTTGCCTTTTTATTTGACTTATCAAACCACCCTTGTACTTCTGCCACTACCAATCGACAAGCTTCCAAACTCATAGATAGTTTCAAAAAAGTGGGCACGCCCTTGCAAAGTGTAAAATCGCTCTGGAAGCGATCTCCCCGGTCACGGCTAGGCTTTTTCTGCGCAATAATCTTTTTTCCAAAAGTGGTATTCCAGTGGGGCATGTGGGGGCGGGGCAGGGCCGGAGTTATTGTGGTTTTGTGTGGTGCGGACTGTTCTGGATTCACGCTTCAATCCAGCATCGTGTGCTCGCTGTTGAGTAGGTATTCAGTCCCTTGATATAAGTGTCTTTATGTGAGAATGTTTCACATACAAAACTATGTAGGCATATTAAGAGTGTGCGAACATGGTAGATGACATTTGGGGAGAGTCTACGTCTAATTAATTTCGTCCTTATCGCCCCTCCCTATAACAAAGGATCATATCGTGGTAATAGTTGTATTATCCTTGGTTGGATTGTTGAAAGTTAGCTGTAAGTAAGTTATGGTAAGTTATAGTAACTTATCTTACCGACTGCGAGAAATAAAGCAGAAGTCTTAAACTGGCGTTAACTTACACTGTTACACATAGGCTTGAGCTGTCAGTTAATTAACACAATAGTTGACATTCCGTGACGTGGCATGGTAGAAGACGAATGTTTCTTGGTCTTCTTATCTTGCGTTAAGACTCAGATGATGAAATGCAAAATTTTTGGGATCTCTGCAGCTCAGAACTCATTAAGGCGCAGACTGATTTCGTCAATTTATCTAATTCGTGGTTCCCAAAATTTAAGCTTACCTGGGCCACATGGTAAGACAGCAAGAAGACGAGTAATTTTGGGCCGCACGTAATATACTTAACACTAAATGCAGAAAAACCAATAAATAAATAAAAAGGGGATGTACCAATGGAAGAAAGGCTTTCTGTGGCTGGAGTTTCAAACTGAAAACATTCAGTTTGTCGCAACTTCACAGAAATTGAATTTTATGAATTTTTTTACCGATCGTGTGATAGATGCGCACTTCTTCAGCTGTATTCATACAGCATACGTCCCGCGGGTTGGACACGCATGATCTAAATTATTTCAAAAATTATTCCAGGCTCTTCAACTGTTCATAGGTCTACATAATAAGTTATCTGAAATAGTGGAAGCCTCATAGCGGTATCAGAGGTAATACGAGACAAGAAATACAATTATTTGATTCGCAAAGACATCGTTGCAGAACATTCGCGAGCTCCGTGTCACGTTTTCCGTCGCCTCAAGGTTAACTGTAAAGCGGAAACAGTAATGCTGAAACATATGACTTCTGCTCTTACATTAAATAGCTATCAAGTCAGAATTTTGCACCATTTATGCCAAATAACGTCGGTCCAGCATGAATATTCTCGTCATTCTTGGTTGCTTACTTTCAATGCATCAGTTGTACTCGCTTCCATATTTTTTCTTGACACCTAACAAGGTACTATATAACCAATTAGAATTATTCTTCCGTTGTTAACTATTTTAACTTCCTCTGTTCACAAAACTCCACCGTCCAACACAGAAGCCAGGCACAAACCAACGGAAAACAAATTTTCAACTGTTGCACAAAAAGATCTCTTTATTGACGTAACCATTCTACTCTGAACGATGCAAACTTTTCACGACATTCATACAAAATTGACATTCAGATTCATTTTCCTCATTCGTAAAAAGAAATGAAACATTGAACGAATATTACAAGATAACTTTATTACGAAAGCTGCCATATTTAGAAGTTAGCGACAACCAATGATTGTCTCTGTATGCCTAAGTTCAAAATTATATATAACTACCATTAAAAGCAGACAAAGTAACAAATACAGTGATGTATAAATTTAAATACGGTACATGTTGCTGTGGCATTTACTACGTTATAGCTGTTGAGAAGTTTAAAAATAGTTCTGAAGAGCACATCAAATAAATTTGCACCTGAAACTAAGTTGGATGAAATTGAAGGTCAAAATAAGCTATGGAGCCGTTAGAGATAGAAACACACCATATAGTAGAGGTAGCCACGTGTTATATGATTAAAATGACCACCTGCTACCTGAGTGCGTCGTTGAAAACTACATAGAACAGATAAGAGTTAACCAATTATATTGTCTCTAATGGAGTTCGCAGTTTCCCTCAGTTTTCTCTATTACATCATCCAGTGTTTGTGGCTTTGCGACGTATGATGTATTCATGACAGAACCCCAAATACTGAAGTCCAAAGGTATAAATCCAGTGATACTCCACAGAACTTCCGCATCGTCCGATCCATCTCGAAGGGAATGTACGATTGAGAAATTCCCTCACATCAAGTTGAAACTGAGGTGGCCCCTTACCCTTTTTAAAGTAATAATGTTCGTTGTCAAAAACCTCGATAAGATATGGAAGTATCAAGTGCAACTTTTCTAGATACGGGTCACCTGCGGCAGTCTCTTCAAAAGAAGCATGGCCCGATTAATCGTCTAGGCGGCAGACCACACTGGGTACTCCTGTTAGATAAACATACCTTTTTTCGATTATATATGGTTTTTCGTTGGCCCAGCACACTAAGTTATGGCGACTAATTGTTCCGTTAAATTTAAAGGTCGCCTCAACTGACCAGACAATTAGGTCTTAGATACGTTCATCTTCTTCACGCATGCTAATGAACCGCTCAGTAAATTTAATTCGTCTGTTGGTGTTATCTTCGTTCAGAGCATGGAGAATGGTCGGAGATGAAGGTTTCCATTTCTAGTCTGCAAAATTATGTGAAAACTAATGTTGCTGGTCCCAGTCTCACAATAGCATTGCCTCACAGACTTTCTCGGGGATTGCGTGTACGTCTGAATCAGTTCGTGAACAATTTCGTTGTTTGCTTAACGTTTCCTTTCTTCCGCTAGGTCCCTTTTTCACAACAATAATGGTTACACCGTTTTCAAGCTTATCTCGGATTATTGTAACTATTAACCGTGAAAGTGGCGGTGTTCCATATTCAACTGTCCAATATCGTCGAACATCACTCACATTCTCTGTAGTCCAGCAACACTTCAGCAACCACTACAGTCCTCAACAAACGAATGTGTTGCTAAGTTTTTCGCTACCTTCTGAAATAACACTCACAAAAATTATTTCTAATTTAATTGAAGAGATATTCGTTTCAAAGAGGGTATATATTATTTAGATATACACTCCTGGAAATGGAAAAAAGAACACATTGACACCGGTGTGTCAGACCCACCATACTTGCTCCGGACACTGAGAGAGGGCTGTACAAGCAATGATCACACGCACGGCACAGCGGACACACCAGGAACCGCGGTGTTGGCCGTCGAATGGCGCTAGCTGCGCAGCATTTGTGCACCGCCGCCGTCAGTGTCAGCCAGTTTGCCGTGCCATACGGAGCTCCATCGCAGTCTTTAACACTGGTAGCATGCCGCGACAGCGTGGACGTGAACCGTATGTGCAGTTGACGGACTTTGAGCGAGGGCGTATAGTGGGCATGCGGGAGGCCGGGTGGACGTACCGCCGAATTGCTCAACACGTGGGGCGTGAGGTCTCCACAGTACATCGATGTTGTCGCCAGTGGTCGGCGGAAGGTGCACGTGCCCGTCGACCTGGGACCGGACCGCAGCGACGCACGGATGCACGCCAAGACCGTAGGATCCTACGCAGTGCCGTAGGGAACCGCACCGCCACTTCCCAGCAAATTAGGGACACTGTTGCTTCTGGGGTATCGGCGAGGACCATTCGCAACCGTCTCCATGAAGCTGGGCTACGGTCCCGCACACCGTTAGGCCGTCTTCCGCTCACGCCCCAACATCGTGCAGCCCGCCTCCAGTGGTGTCGCGACAGGCGTGAATGGAGGGACGAATGGAGACGTGTCGTCTTCAGCGATGAGAGTCGCTTCTGCCTTGGTGCCAATGATGGTCGTGAGCGCCTTAATCAGGACTGCATACGACCGAGGCACACAAGGCCAACACCCGGCATCATGGTGTGGGGAGCGATCTCCTACACTGGCCGTACACCACTGGTGATCGTCGAGGGGACACTGAATAGTGCACGGTACATCCAAACCGTCATCGAACCCATCGTTCTACCATTCCTAGACCGGCAAGGGAACTTGCTGTTCCAACAGGACAATGCACGTCCGCATGTATCCCGTGCCACCCAACGTGCTCTAGAAGGTGTAAGTCAACTACCCTGGCCAGCAAGATCTCCGGATCTGTCCCCCATTGAGCATGTTTGGGACTGGATGAAGCGTCGTCTCACGCGGTCTGCACGTCCAGCACGAACGCTGGTCCAACTGAGGCGCCAGGTGGAAATGGCATGGCAAGCCGTTCCACAGGACTACATCCAGCATCTCTACGATCGTCTCCATGGGAGAATAGCAGCCTGCATTGCTGCGAAAGGTGGATATACACTGTACTAGTGCCGACATTGTGCATGCTCTGTTGCCTGTGTCTATGAGCCTGTGGTTCTGTCAGTGTGATCATGTGATGTATCTGACCCCAGGAATGTGTCAATAAAGTTTCCCCTTCCTGGGACAATGAATTCACGGTGTTCTTATTTCAATTTCCAGGAGTGTATCTTCTATTTGCTGATTGTGTTGAGCACAGTTTTACAGCGTAGTAGCATATAAGAGGCCACACTTTTAAGTCGGCGTAAATTTTTCAGTATGCTTCAACAACAGATCAATTATTATTTTCAGAGCTATTTTCATTTTACAATTTTACTGTTCTACTTTTTTATTCTGATATTTTCTTTTAATAATTTCTGGATTTATAAGGGTTTATTTTGCAACGCAATTTCATGCATTATCATCAGATGATTTAATTATCTTCTTCACAATTTAGAATTGTTATAGAAAATATTTATTTCCTGTAGACTAGAAACCACCGCGTGCACTGGACCCCCTTTCAATCCACTCAATCTTGCCTTTTCGCCATCTATTTCAAATTATAAATCTTCATTGGCTCCTTTGATCTCTTCCATTGACATGCTTGCTATTTATTATGATTTATTAATTTGTACTGCGAAATGACTGGAGATAATTTTCCAGCAAGCATTTAATTACTATATGTAGGACTTGTATCGTACGTGAACGATCAACTGACACCCCGTCTATTGGCGAGTGGCGATCTATTTCGCCCTGATGACGTTGAGAATATTTCGTTGTATGCTCACCGCAAGATTTCTGAAGAGTCAGAGAACTATGTTCATACATGACGAGTAACAACTATCCACAATTCTCAAGCGTCAGTTCAGTATCATCGAGGAAGTAGTATATGCTTACGTTTAGGCTAATGTCCTCACTTCCGGAAGGTGTTCATACAGGCCCACACTTTCGCCTAATGAAGAAAACAAGAACTCATCCAGCGTCAGACCAGTTTTACGATTCGGTTGAAAACTTCCTAGAAGTCAGCAAGGCGTATTTAACTGGATGAATCTTAAGATGTGAAAGTAACTGGGCGTACAAGGGAGCGTTATACGGCCATTACTGTGCAAGATTTATGTAGATGACCTAGATGATAGCTTTGAAAGCTCCGTAAGGCTGTTTGCGGGTGAAGATGCTGTGTACAGGGAAGTTACATCAACTAAAACTTGTAGAAGTGTACTGGAGGCCTGCAGACAATCGAGAGTTGTTGAAGGGACAGGCAGTTGAGATGTAACACAAACAATTACAACTTTTGTGTCAAAAAATGCAGAAAACCCGTTTTTTTATGTTATTCATTAAAATGTATAGTGAAAGTTTGTTACTGTAAAAACAATAGATTTGTTTGTTAATAAGTAAAATTTGCTGCTGCTGGTTACAATTTTCCTTAATTTATTTTCTGCATGACAAGTTATGGGAACTAATATCCATTGTCAAGGCGTTTTTCGTTTCTTATTGCACTTAAAGACGTGATATCAGCGATATGTGAACTCCTGTATTACTCCGCTGTTTTTACTGTAATATCAACAACTTGAGTTTTAAAACTGCTGATCTTTCTCTGTAAATAATGGTGAATTTGGAAGTAAATTTTAGTTACGGTTTTTGTTGTTGTTCTTTTATGCTAAGATATGTTTGTGACTGTTTGTTGTTGACACGGAGATAAAAATAAGGTAAGATGAAGTTACAGACTTACAGTACGCTACACGTTGTTTTGAAACCAGCGCCGCCATGTTAGATGCCCCAAAACATCAATAGTCTATTGTTTACACGAGACAGTCTGTGGCTGGCGTTTGTTCGTAATCTCTGTCGTGCGCATGCGACGGATGCTTCGAATAGTAAACGTTATAGTGTTTATGCTAATAATGTAGTGGCAGGAAAGCATTTTGAAACGTTTTTCTGGTCATAAATGCGTATTTGATTCAGTAACACTACGCATTGCCCTCTAAATGTAACTTTGTTTATACATGTAAAATAACCAAGAAGAGAAGTAAGTGATCAGAAAACGCTGACGAAGCTAAAACTTCGAAATAATTGCTGTTTGCTTACTGATACTGATTCTTCGCCTACTTGTTACATTTATAACTTCAAAATCATATGCATAGTATGTTCAATGTTCACGTTTACAAAAACTGACCTACGTTTTCTTTGTTACCAGATAAATTTGTAGAATGGGAAAAGAAGTAAACAAGGAATGCCATCATGACTTGTACATGTCAAAAAAGTGAAAGAAGTGAAGTGGTATACCACTACCCAGAACTGAGTTGTATTAGACTGTCAGAGCGTCAGTATCACGGTACTTCATTCATCTCGCTTTGAAATCTTAACTATAAAGTGTCACTCACTGTGTGACCAATAAGAGCAAAAAAGGTGAAGTCAGTTTTGAAAACATGTTGCACTAACTTGCGATCCAATAAATGTCTTCAGTAGGCAGTTCTGACGGTATGTATTAATGAGCATTTCAATTAATACTCCCTAAGTGACCAGTGCAAAAGACCGCACTGTGAATAAAGGAATGGTCTCAATAGCCGATAAAATGAACAATTATCTTCAACAAATATGCAACTCATTTTTAGTAATAATAGCCTAACCTCTGCAAAACGTACATTTTAAGACATATTTTAATAAAGATTTAACTAACAGCATGTAGTTTCACACTTGGTTTTCACAGTAAATTAGTGTATCTCTTTAATAGTAATCCATTTGATTCATTTCCCAGAATATTTGTTACCAGCACCTCTCTGTGTCAGATTTACACAAGAATAAACCTTTTTGATTTTAGTTCCGAATTTCATTTTGAGGTTTTCATAGTACAACAGCCTGCACCAAGCTTTGTGATAGACCGGTAACAATACTAGTATGCCTTGCAACTACTGAATTTATTTATTCTTTCATCCATCACGCAGGGGATAAAAGCTAGCACAATCTACTTGCCAGATATGGTCGCGAACATGTGTGAATAATATGAAGGGCTATGTATACATGATGGGTACATTGCAATAACGATCGAGGTCCACCAAACTCTAACATGTAGGTCAGCATGCCATCTTATAGAGGAACAGAAGATCTATAATGTGGCAAGATCTGCTTTCCGTAAAAACGGTCAAAGTGCTTGAAAATCTGTTCCTAAGTTTTGATGTACTTGAGACAAACGATCAAGGTCCATTTGCTGCCGAGGAAGAAGGATCAAGATCCATTTTCTACTTAGAGGTTTTTCTTCCCCTTTTATGTTTCATCTTACGATGCTGTATCATAATGTAGCTTTCCAACAATACCTGCCACACATTCACACATTGAAAACGAAGTTCGAACTGTTACGTTGTTCGGTAATAAAGCAAAGCTCGATATAAAACTGTGTCGCACTGTGTATTTATAATGAGCTGGAAAAGGAGTCTTTCTTGGTAAGTTGAGCAGAAACGCACATGTGTTACTGTTACCGAGATTGGGCACAGCCTTATTTCTGAAGTGAGATGAAGGCATCAGGAACGTCTGAGAACGAAACTGAACATTCCAGTCCTGCGCAGAATTCGAGTACAGGAAAAGAAAAGTGTTGATGCAAATTTCTCATTCTTCAAAAAGATTGCAGGCAATGAGTCATGCTGCAGGTGACGGTTGTAAGTATTTACGATTGGGATGTTTTCAGGGTGTTTCATTTATGGAAAGGAATAGATTAATGAAGGAATTCAACAAAATGGATTCCTATGTTACACAAAACCCACAAGACTGGGATTATAACTGTAAATCCTGTGATGCGAAGATGCTCAAAGAAAAGTCCAGATTAAGCTGCATGTTATTCAGGTCTGTCAACCATCATTTTTGGCGTCACCAACAGACGTTTTATGGCTGTTACAGTAGCATTGGATACAACAATGAAAGCGCATGCGGAGACCAGAGGAAAACACTAAACCAAATGGACTTAAAGGATAAACTGTATTTAAAGTGAATAGAGGCCGCAATTCACATTATAGAATTCACGGTAGCAAACGGTTATATTTACCAGAAGGACTTAATTTTAGAAATTTACACCTGTGTAGTCAGAGAAAAATCTTCCAAACCCTGTGTCATATGAACAGTACCGAATGATTTTTGTGACTAACTACAACATACGTTTTGGGTACCCCAGAACTGACACATATCCCGTGTGTGACAAATTTAGAGCCGACTGTTCTAAACTTACTTTACAGATAAACAACAAGAAAGATGCAACTCAGATACAAACCGAATAAGCATAAATAACATATACTGAACTACATAAGAGGAAAGCAGATAGGTTTTACAAGATTAAACGTTGCGAACGTTTGAAATCCAGAAAATCGGCGATTAAGAAAGCAATCTCTGTCGATTATCGGAAGAAAATCAGTACACATGGAAAGAGGAGGTCGACTTTGATCCTATGACGGCATATGACACCTGAGGGTGTGCTGATAATGGTTCCAACGCCTCCCACCAACAAATAACCTAGTGGCGTAGCTACCAGACAGCCATCTGTGCCTACCCTTTAATAGGGAGTGTTCACAGCCGTGGCACAGGGATGCACTCGTGCCTCATACAGCTAACTGAACGAGTTTGAAAGTGGTCAGTTTGTGGCCTTCGGAGTGGAGGGATGGTCCTACTGGAGAATTACTACACAAGTTGGACGTACTGTGTCCGTTGTGCAACGATGCTAGTATCAGTAGTCACATGAACATTCTCACACCAGTAGATGAGGTTCGGGACGTCCACGAAGCGCATAGGTCCGACAGTATTGGCAGATCGTACAGCTACCATAGCACACATAAGAGGGCTTGTGGAGCCAGAAGTCTCAAAACGAAAGTGTTGCGAGCCGGTTATTAGCAGTGAGACTACAGGAACTCACACCTCTATCCCGTATTTCACTCACGCCACAGAATTGGCGTGCATATCTCGACTGGGGTCGTCAGAGGATCACTATTAAGATGGAATGGCGCAACCGTGGTGTTTGTTCAGCGATGAAAGCAGACTCTGCCTGCCCGCAAATGCGCTGACGAGTATATCTAGTGAGTGCTGTCTCGTAGAGTACATTCGGCCAATAAACATTGGCCGCACCACATGCCTTATGGTCTGGGGTGCGAGAAGCTTCAACTCTCGTTCACCTTTGCTGTTTCTGGAGGGGACCTGCCCTCGGTACGTGCAGAATGTTGTTTGCCATTTTATTTTACTGTTCTTGCAACAGATGGGCAATATGTGGTTCCAACAGCATCATGCTCGCCCACACACTACCAGTGAAACTCAGCGTGCTCTGCAGGACATGCAACAACTTTCCTGGCCAGTGCATTTCCGGAGTAGTTTCCAAGCGAGTATGTGTGGGATGTGATGTGACGAGAAGTGACTCGTGCGACTCCTCAACCAACAACTCGTGCCGAGCTACGTGTCCCAGGACTGTATTCGCCTACTGTACAAACAACTGGATGCCAGAGTCAGCGCCTGCATTGTTGCCTAATATGGATATTTCTGCATGGGTCGGAGTCTGGTAGCTCAGAACCGCTTGTACTATTGATCAGTAAATGGTTGGTTGTTTTTGGGGAGAGGAGAACAGACAGCGAGGTCATCGGTCTCATCGGATTAGGGAAGGAAGGGGAAGGAAGTCGGCCGTGACCTTTTAAAGGAACCATCCCGGCATTTGCCTGAAGTGATTTAGGGAAATCACGGAAAACCTAAATCAGGATGACCGGACGCGGAATTGAACCGTCGTCCTCCCGCATGCGAGTCCAGTGTGCTAGCCACTGCGCTACCTCGCTTGGTATGATCGGTAAATGAAATCATTTCATGTACTCCATAGGCACTGTTGCAATAATAGATCTTGAGTGAACTGTAAACCTTCAAAAGGTGTACTAATTTTTTCCGGCGGTGTATTTCAACCAAAGGAAAATATTACCGCATGCAGCTATCATTTTATTCATTCAGTATTCATTTCCTTCTTCTGGAAAATGTGAATTTTATACATAAGACGAAGCACTTCCCAACAAAATCTTTGTACTACGATCAGAACGAATAGTTCACCCATGAACGACGCAAGCTGACATTTCTGATCACACAACGTTCAGGACTCGAAACAAGCAAAACAACAAATCAAGGTCATGTTTTGGGGCAACTAAGATGGCGAACGTCTGATTCAAGCTTTTGATGTCGTAACAGCTCCTGTTAAGTGTACCTCCCTTATAAATTATTGCTGTGCTCCACTTCCGAGAGAAAATTTTTACTGTACCGAGATAAGTGCAAGAATAGTTGAGGGCCACAGTTATACAGCTATACTAAGCATACAGAACAATGTCATTTCACAGTTAATCACCCTTTAGGTTATTCGCATTGTTTCAGGAATTAATTTCGTTCACTTACACTCTTCACTACACACACACACACACACACACACACACACTCACACACACACGCACACAGATGCATACAGTTGATAATTACACCATTCTTTAGCACATTTTTGGAGTGTTCGTATGTTTATTGTGTCAATGTAACTCAAACTACTTCCTCATTGAGACACACTGGTTTGATGATAAGGAACTTAGGTACTCCTGCAAGGCCTTGGTGGTCTCAAGGTAGACATATACGAGTGTCACTCCAAAAGAAATGCACACTATTTTTGTAAAAATACAGTTTTCATTCTGCATGTGTGAAAGTTTTACAGTGTGTAGATACATCCTTCCCGCTTGTTTTCAAACTTAGTTCAACCTGTTCCCGTGAGTGGCGCCGTCACAGCATCTCTTCAAGATGGCTGCTACACTTGACGTTCATCAGAAGCAAACGTGCTGTCATAGAATTCCTGTGCTGTGAAAACGAGACAGTGGGAAACATCCACAAGAGATTGAGAAAGGTGTATGGAGATGCTGCTATCGATCGCAGTACAGTTAGTCGATGGGCAAGCAGGTTACGTGATGAAAGCGGGCACAGCAGTATTGAGGATTGTCCTCGCAGCGGCAGGCCTCGTACTGCACACACACCAGACAATGTGCAGAGAGTTAACGAATTGGTGACTGCTGACAGACGCATCACAGTGAACGAATTGTCACGCTGCGCTGGGATAGGAGAAGGAAGTGTTTGCAGAATACTAAAAGTGTTGGCGTTGAAAAAGGTTTGCGCCAGATGGGTTCCAAGGATGGAAGCGATCACAAAACTCGGATGGACAACACTGAAACACTCGCCTTACTGTCCTGACCTGGCTCCATGTGACTATCACCTCTTTGGGAAACAGAAAGACTCTCTTCGTGGAACAAGGTTTTAAGATGATGAATCCCTTGTGCACGTTGCCAAACAGTGGCTCCAACAGGTTGGTCCAGAATTTTACCGAGGGGGTATACAGGTGCTGGTTTCAAGATGGCGTAAGGCAGTTGAGAGGGATGGAAATTATGTGGAGAAATGAAAATATTGTTCCTAAAGGATGTATCTACACACTGTAAAATTTTTCAAATACGTAGAATAAAAAGATGGATTAAAAAAAAGTGTACATTTCTTTTGGAGTGACCCTCGTATATTCAAGAACCAGAAATCTGTCTTACAGTTTATAAAAGAGAGCGCTCAAATTCGTTACTATCAAACCAGTGTGACGCAACAAGGAAGTTAAACTGGCACGTTGAACACATGGACATTCAAAAATTTGCTAAATAATGATGTAACTTTTCTGCTTTATATATATCTCTGTGTATAGTGCAGGGTGTACGTGCACGAAACTAATTTGTATGGATGCCGTGGCGAGAGCGGAAAACTGGTTAGAGGTGTGCGTGCCCATAGTTCCCCTGCTAATAGCCGGTTCGCAAAAGTTTGTGTTGACACGTCTGAGCTCACAAGTCCTCTTATCCGTGCTGTTATAGCTGCACGATCTGCGTCTGCTGTCCTTACAATGCGACGATCCTGACGGGATCGTGTGCTGCGTGGACATCCAGAACCTCGTCTAAGGGTGTGAGAATTTTCACGTGACCCCTGATACTAGCAATTATGAACCATGAGACAGTTTCCAGAGTACAGTGTGTAAGTGTATGCCTGATATCCCCTAACGCCTTACAGGAGCACTCTAGCCGGCCGCGTTGGTCTCGCGGTTCTAGGGATGTAGTCCGGAACCGCGCGACTGCTACGGTCGCAGGTTCGAATCCTGCCTCGGGCATGGATGTGTGTGATGTCCTTAGGTTAGTTAGGTTTAAGTAGTTCTAAGTTCTAGGGGACTGATGACCACAGCTGTTAAGTCCCATAGTGCTCAGAGCCATTTGAGCACTCAAATGCCTTACCATCAAACCAATGTGATGCAACAAGGAAGTAGTTCGTACTGCATTGGCACGCTGAATGTACGGACACACCAAAAATGTGGACTGTGAAATGTGTAATGTATAATGTGCGTGAATTTTCGAATAAGGAGACCCCAAGAAATTTGCAAGTAAAATCTACACTCCTGGAAATTGAAAAAAGAACACCGTGAATTCATTGTCCCAGGAAGGGGAAACTTTATTGACACATTCCTGGGGTCAGATACATCACATGATCACACTGACAGAACCACAGGCACATAGACACAGGCAACAGAGCATGCACAATGTCGGCACTAGTACAGTGTATATCCACTTTTCGCAGCAATGCAGGCTGCTATTCTCCCATGGAGACGATCGTAGAGATGCTGGATGTAGTCCTGTGGAACGGCTTGCCATGCCATTTCCACCTGGCGCCTCAGTTGGACCAGCGTTCGTGCTGGACGTGCAGACCGCGTGAGACGACGCTTCATCCAGTCCCAAACATGCTCAATGGGGGACAGATCCGGAGATCTTGCTGGCCAGGGTAGTTGACTTACACCTTCTAGAGCACGTTGGGTGGCACGGGATACATGCGGACGTGCATTGTCCTGTTGGAACAGCAAGTTCCCTTGCCGGTCTAGGAATGGTAGAACGATGCGTTCGATGACGGTTTGGATGTACCGTGCACTATTCAGTGTCCCCTCGACGATCACCAGTGGCGTACGGCCAGTGTAGGAGATCGCTCCCCACACCATGATGCCGGGTGTTGGCCCTGTGGGCCTCGGTCGTATGCAGTCCTGATTGTGGCGCTCACCTGCACGGCGCCAAACACGCATACGACCATCATTGGCACCAAGGCAGAAGCGACTCTCATCGCTGAAGACGACACGTCTCCATTCGTCCCTCCATTCACGCCTGTCGCGACACCACTGGAGGCGGGCTGCACGACGTTGGGGCGTGAGCGGAAGATGGCCTAACGGTGTGCGGGACCGTAGCCCAGCTTCATGGAGACGGTTGCGAATGGTCCTCGCTGATACCCCAGGAGCAACAGTGTCCCTAATTTGCTGGGAAGTGGCGGTGCTCCACCAACTGAGCTACCCAAGCACGACTCATCCCCCGTCCTGACAGCTTTAATTCCGACAGTACCTCGTCTCCTACCTTCCAAACTTCACAGAAGGTCTCCTGTTTTTGGAAGCTAGGAGACGAGGTACTGTCGGAATTAAAGCTGTCAGGACGGGGGATGAGTCATGCTTGGGTAGCTCAGTTGGTGGAGCACTTGCCCGCGAAAGGTAAAGGTCCCGAGTTTGAGTCTCGGTCTGGCACAGTTTTAATCTGCCAGGAAGTTTCATATCAGCGCACACTCCGCTGTAGGGTGAAAATTTCATTGTACCTTTAACTGATTAATTACTCAAAAATTTATCGCTGTGAGCAGTACTTGAGATAAATGCTTCAACCAAAACTCGGTGTGACAATTAATATTACTACAGAAAGATAAATACGCGCAATTATGTTAAGTTGAGAATTTACTTGAATCACAGTTTTTCACAAAACCCTTTTCAAAATCCATAAATACTCTCATCATCAACTTATTCAATCATTTCCAACAAATTCGAATTCAGTGCTTAGCAGCTCAATTCCAGATAAAAAATTCCTAACCATTAAGTTTCACATACGCTTCTCAACACACCGCGACTGATAATAATAATGGTAATTTTGAAGAATGATTGCGTATCGAACGCGCGTCGCTAACGATATATATGGAACATGAGGGTCTATGTACACCATATGACTATGGTGGTGCGTGGTATAGATACTGTTTACAGCTTTCACTAGCGCCGCAGTAAAAGACGAACGTTTACTTAGTTACAATTAATTACAAATGAAAGTAGTAACTTTACTTACTGGTACTTTATTCGTCAATCAAGTCTTCTTCAAGTGCTATTCTTCGTGTTGCATAAGATGGATAGCTTGGAACTGTCAAACCACGTGTTCTTTCTTATAGATGTTCTCTTGTGACGCTGGCCGCAGTATAATTGCATAAGAAAATCAACATCCACAACTTTCTTGCGAAATTTCACGGAGCTGAGTCCATTACACTCGACAGAATTCCTGCTATCCTCATTTGGAAGCAATCCGAAGTTACAACAAAATTTCAGATAACTTTCTACGCTGCATAACGGAGAAATTAGATTTTGCCATGTGAGACTGCAACGTTTTCACTCATTGTCATTCACGACAGAAAACGATAAATTATGTTCTCGTGGCAACGCACTAAACATTTACCAGAATTCGCGCCACCTGGGTCGTGTAGTCGACATACAGTCGCACTTTCGATGTCTTTCGATACATATCGTTAAGGGCCCTCGCGTTCGATAGACAATCATTCCTGTATTGCCATAATCTCTCTCTGTTCGATGTCACGCAGATACGATGTAACAACACGACCAAAGATCGCGGATCATCATGGCTTCCTTTCAGACATGTGGATATCGGTATATGACAGTAAGAAAATGTAATAACCAAGGCGAATCACACACCTCACGTAGTCTCCTCCTTCCCCCAAGTAGAATTTCGGTTATTTGCAAATGGCAGTGAGAAACAAGAAATTCTAAGAAAATGTAAAGAACTGTACTACAAAGTCCGATTTCAGAATAACATGAAGACATAACTCAAAAGTTTTGTTGATGCTAAATAAAATGACTTTACAAGAAATAGTAAGTAAAAATCTGACAAAGAAAAACCTACAGGTAAGACAGTATATGTAACAAGTAACCAGTAACCAGTACATGAATGAAATCTAATCTTCCTTACATATTTTGAAGTTATTGCCGTAAAAATTAATAGAGCACGGTTCTGCGTCACATGGGAAAAATGTATACACGTTATTCTGCACAGGGGTAAAGCGAGTACTTCACAACACAACTGGGCACACACAGCACTGTAAAAAACTGCGTAACAAATCTTGTTGTGTATAGAGATAGTAGGCAAACTAAGTGTTTGTTTGTTCGCACCGACAACCAACTATCACTGATGAGTGTAAGGTTCTTGTTTTGGTGAACAGACTCGTTGAGGTATACTGATGTTTTCATCTGACAACCCATTCACTTCTTGTAGAAAATGTTGATAAACATGGTATATTTTGTACAGCACTGAAAATCGTCGTAGCTTCATTATGTCTCCTTCGACTTTATCATAATATCCAAAGCATGCATGGAAAAATAAGTCTCTCCCTAGCAGATCTCAGTGATCAATATTGTGTGTTATGAAACAAAATACAGAAAAGATTACAATCTCTAACACTCACATTGTACAACGAAAGTTAATATCGTGAGAAGAAATGGTGATAAAAGCATGTAAACCATGAAGATGTACACCACATGCAGTATTTTTTAAAACATATAAGAAAAGAAAATCTACCCTCCAGGTTAGCCAGAGCGCTAATACACTGCTTCCTGGACTCGGGTAGGTGCGCCGGCCCCGGATCGAATCCGCCCAGCGGATTAACGACGGGGGCCAGTGTGCCAGCCAGCCTGGATGTGGTTTTTAGGGGTTTTTCCACATCCCACTGGGTGAATACCGGGCTGGTCCCCACGTCTCGCCTCAGTTACACGATTCACGGACATCTGAAACACATTCGCACTATTTCATGATTTACACTAGACACAGACAGCTGGGGTACACTGATTCTGTCTCGGGGGATACAGGATGGCGGCAGGAAAGGCATCCGGCCACCCCTTCATATTAACCTTGCCAAATCCGATTGTAACCACTGCGAAAACTGCGGGACAAAGGCGCAAGAAAAAAAAAGAAGAAGCTAGGAAAAGAAAATCTGATGATATGGTAATCTATGATGTTTAGAAGTATGATATAGCGAAGAACATAGTTCTGTGATAGACAAAACAGATAAAAATATCAAATACATTGCGTGATAAGAACATGAGAATTATTGAAAACTATAAAATCATTACCTACAATATCGTGTGCACATTATAGCATAAAAAGCTCCGTCTTTCCAATTAATTAGAACCTATAATATCAGCAATTACTAATTACAAATATACATAAGTGTAGGGAGCAATGGTGGCATAAACACATAAAGATAGGAAACACACATAAATGAGGAAAGCATAAACATGTAGTCAGGAGAAAACGTCAACACGTAAGGACAAGGGATAAAAGACAAATAAACGAGAAATCAATAAAAAAAGGGAATGTTTAAATGAGAGGGTAGCCATGGCTCACATAAATACAAAAAAGGGCTTGCTTGCACTTCAAGGAAGGGTTTCCCAAAGTCACATAGCCAATTTAGTCATAACACTAAAGATACCCAAAGACATTATCAATTAATATTTTTGTGGAGTACTGTCACTGCTGCTCTACAATAACACAATAAATCGGTGCAATGGAATCTCTATAGTAACTATAGTATAACAGAAATCAATATAGAATAAAATGTCAAGAAAAATGTATGTTATGGTCTGTACAAAATGTTTGTCATCTGAAAAGAGAATATCATTACATCATGCTTGTCCGCAGCTCGCGGTCGTGCGGTAGCGTTCTCGCTTCCCGCGCCCGGGTTCCTGGGTTCGATTCCCTGTGGGGTCAGGGATTTTCTCTGCCTCGTGATGACTGGGTGTTGTGTGATGTCCTTAGGTTAGTTAGGTTTAAGTAGTTCTAAGTTCTAGGGGACTGATGACCTTATATGTTAAGTCCCATAGTGCTCAGAGCCATTTTTGAACATCATGCTTAAAAATTGAAAGAAAATGTAAGAACAATATTTACATTCAGATAATTACAAACACAGAAATTCGTAAGTTAGTACAAGAATAATTATTCATGATAAAAGCTATGCTATATCCAAGACAATAAAAAATAAATAAATAAAATAAAACTAGAAGATACTGTGATAGAAAAATCTGGCAAAAAATTAGATGATGATGGTGAAAATATTTGTTAATGATCTTTGTTACTCCTGCTCTACTGTATGATCAGCTTGTATCACTTTAGTTTTTCTTTTTTCTCTAATTTTATTTCTGTGTCACTGAGTTGCTTATTATTCTTCAACATGTTCCTTAAATGTGTAGACACACAAAAAGAAAATTTTTACTATCAACTTTTGCCTTTTTGATTGTTTTATCGTCTGTTAAACAAAAAGTATCTGGTTAGTCTTACAGTATTCAACAAAATATGAAATTCTGAAACTACGTAACTAAACTTCATCACGATATGCTCGAAGAGAACTGATGCACCGAGAAAAAAAGAAATCTGTGTCATACAGATGTTCAGCAGGATAACACGTCTCTACACTTTGAAAATATCATTCGTCACCAAAATTAAGCACAAAAGCTTCAAAGAAACATTTCGTGCTCAGAAAAATTTTCATGGCAGCTGGGTGGCAACAAAATTCACTGCAATTCAACGAGACTCGTAACTGTAAAAACCGTTACTGAATTTTTGGTAATGAAAGAGAGAGGGTAAAAAAGCACATATTTTCTCAAAATTCCTCAACAGCGGTGTATAACATCATTTGATGGTGAACATTCTTTACTCCATTTAGTATTTTCAAGATTGTCGCTGTATCTATACCATTTGTACCTGATCTCACGAAAACTTGACGTAAAAATAATAATTGTGTTGTCTTTTATCTTATTGGTGTTACTTAACATTTCAGGTTTCTGCTGTGTTACTAACCAAGTAGTTGCTCATCACTTTTCTTTCACTACATACAAGTTAATGAAATACATTATATCCATGAAAAGAGAGAAATGAATTTCAACAAAAACAGCGCCCATTACCTGTTCATTCCCAACAAATACATTTCCTGTCATAGTATAATCATTCTCCTCATAATCATTATCATCAAGAACACTAATACTTACTGATCGAAATGCATGAGATAATTCTGTAAAACCTCGAATTTCTCTCCCTATAGAGCGCATCTTTGTAGCTCGTTCATTATCTAGGTATCCGCTCATGAATTCTAATTTGTGACAAAGTGACCAATTAGGAGGTAATGGAAATTCAGATTGTCAACCTAAGCTTTCGAGTGAATCTCGTTATCAAAATTTCAAAGTACTTTGAGTTTATAAATGTCAAGAAAAGTTTGTATTCGAAATTATCACTCTTCCTTGTTTTCCAATGTTTCTTACAGCACCACTGCGGTTGCCCACTATAATGCCTATGAAAGTAGTTTTGTTCTTTGGGGTAATCACACAGATGCCATAAATTTGCATGTTCCTCTACACTGTCTGAATGAGAATGAGCAAAATCACTAATATCATCCGGTAAGACGACGGTTCAATCCCGCGTCCGGCCATCCTGATTTAGATTTTCCGTGATTTCCCTAAATCACTCCAGGCAAATGCCGGGATGGTTCCTTTGAAAGGGCACGGCCGACTTCCTTTCCCGTCCTTCCCTAAACCGATGAGACCGATGACCTCGCTGTCTGGTCTCCTTCCAAACACAACCAACTAATATCATCGCTTCGAGTAAGCTTTCTTTCGATATTTGTGAGCTGATCACGTGCTGTGTTTACTTCTCGTTCCTGTCGTTGCTTTATTTTCATTTGACTGTCTGTCAATCGTTTCAAAGTACAGTATTCGTCTGATCCCGAAAAATGAACCGGTAAAGTATTGTTAGTATCCTTATCTGCGCTGGGTGTCAAGTTTGTCACTTTTGTGTTAAGTTCGTAAACTTTTTCAGAAATATCATCTAATTCATCGTTCTGTTGTTCTACCTGAGTGACCACAGCATTCGGCACTACATTGTTTATTCTTCCTAACAATTCCTTTTTATCCTGAAGTGGCTTTGTTTCAACATCTTCTGATATAATATTTTCTCCTTTTCTGAACGTACTTTATTCTGTTGACGCTGTTATTTTTCAGTACCGGTAGTACGAAACCTGGTCTGAGTTCTATTTATTACTGGCTGCAAGTCATTAAAGACCTCTTTCCTAATTTGAACTGACATTTTCTGCATCTATGAACCTGTCTCTTCCTGTGATTTATTGTTTTCTCCAGTTTCTTATTTTTCTCCTCCCGTGCCTTTTCGTGTGACCTTTTCACAGACAGCAACAATTCTGCGATATTCATGTTACTACTTTCAACATGAATGGCAACAGAAGTCGACGCGGGTATAGTTTGCACAAAAGAAGTTGACGCAAAAGCGGAATCTACCGTTGCGGTCTACGTTTGTTGCGAAATGTCATTGTGTTGCGGTGTCTCGTCCCTCATGGATTCTTCCTAAAAGACTAAACCTCCATTAGCGATGTCCTGTCCTATACTTCGACTCGACAACGTATTTATATAAGAAGCCAGCACGTCTGAGATGTTTTCAAGATTTTCGATCATGCTACTAATTTCTGGTAATTGTTCAAAAAGTTAATTTCCCTCGTGTAGAAGACTCATTTTGCACTTCTCTCCTTTCTCTTACACGATGACTGAAGTATTGCTAGCCATAACGCTAGTTCGAAACAAGAATGAAATACAACACAAAGATTTCTATTACCCACAAAAATGAAACTTCCTGTCACACGCTATTTGCAAAAACCGAAAATAAACGAGTCTAAAAATCTTGCATAATCCAATGGAAAATGCAAAATTACAACTACAGCAACTTCAGGTAGCACAACTACTATTTACCAAAACCGCGAAAAGTCACGCAAATACCAACAAATTCTCACAAAATAGCACATATCAGGACATACAAATAACAATACGGAAAGAGAAATACACAAAATTTCTTACACTATCTTTAGCCAGCAAAGCAGCGCATGCGCAAAAATGTTACCCAACGTGGTTGTCACTGCTTCAGTATCGAAACCATACCTGAATATGACTGCAAAGTACCAAACGTTTGTATGACCTCGCATCTAGGCAAAGTGTTTGCCAAGCATAACTTCTCTTCACTATAACACTGTGTGTTTGTAGTGTAGAGTGTAAGTGGACGAAACTACTTACTGAAAAATGTGGTTATTTAAGCCCTGTCTTGTGCAATCGAGTCAACAGTCACGTTTTGCCTGAAGTCACTGTGGACACTGTTCAACATCTCAAAAATATGCACACCTCTCAACGAGAGCACGTCATCTGACGTTTACTTCAAAGAGTCAAAAATAACGGAGGTTCCAGTTTATCAAACATAAACATGGCTTATACTAGGATACAACTACCACTTTTATAGGAAAAATCCATCGTGTGACTTCTGACACGTTCATAATCCTTTTGTCGACGTATATTAATATGTATCGTGACTTACGAGGTTAAATGAGTTTTCCAGGCGTTCGTGTGGTCATTTATTATATTCCGGAATATGTGCTACACTCTTTACGCTGTGATAGGCCTCTAAAAGAGAATCTAGGATGCAACAGCGAGTAATTGTAGCCGGATATAAGAGCTTGTTCTGGACGACCTGGATGATCAAGAGCTTTTGTTGTTCATTGATTTGACGAGTTAGACTATGGGTCGCTGACTAATGTGCATAACTGTAGCGATAGATCTCGGACTTCTGTTAGTTTAGATGACGTAGACAACACTTTAAAATACAGTTCACCATGTTTATTTCCTTAGTATTCGGTGGAGCCGGCAGCAGTGGCCTTGTGGTTCTAGGAGCTACAGTCTAGAACCGCGAGACCGCTACGGTCGCAGGTTCGAATCCTGCCTCGAGCATGGATGTGTGTGATGTCCTTAGGTTAGTTAGGTTTAAGTAGTCCTAAGTTCTAGGGGACTGATGACCTCAGAAGTTGAGTCCCATAGTTCTCAGAGCTATTTGAACCAGTATTCGGTGGTGTTTATAATACCACGATGTTATATGTATTGCCGGACGTTCCAAGTACCACGTCAGCTTTCCTCAAGATTTCGAGACAGAGTAATTTATTCTACATTAGCTGTTTCTTTTTTTCTGGTTTCAGCATATATACGACGAAAGAGAGTAGCCAGCATAAGCAATTTCTCTGCTTTATCGCTCACTGCTAATGCAAAAATAATTACCAGAACCGACTGAAACTTTTATTATTTTATTAAAATGGCAAAAGAACTTCCGCTGCTGCCGGTTGTGGTGTAGTGTTATAGAGGTCACGAGCAGAGCTGTTGCCGAGCAGCGGTGTCTTCAGCATCTTGATCAACGCCTGAATTCGTTCGGAAGCGATGACATTCCTTCGATTAAGGTAGGCCTACACACAGCAGACAACAGAAAGTAACAGCTGTGAGGAGTGATTGCACGTATTTGGCGATGAAATTTGCTGAGTGCCGATGATGTTGCCTCGGTTGAATCCACTGTGATCTTGTGTTAACCTAAACTGGACATTCGCCGAGGCTAATAGAGCACCATCTCTTCGAACTCGGCGTCGGTGAATCACGATTATTCTTTCAAAAGCTTTACATGGCAGCACAATTTTCAACAGCAAACGCATTCAAAGGCGTAGCGCGCATTGAATTTTCTTGTATTATAGTGATCCTGTTGTAAACTTTACCCTTCGATGCACTTTTTGTTATTTCTCTCTTTTCTGTTGTAAGAAATGAAGTTGCATACTGAAGTGACTCATAACTACAGACGCAAGAATTCTGCTTAAATCGAGTATTGTCCTCAATATACGCTGAAAACCGTGGTGTATTGAGACGCATAGTTCTGTTATGCTGTATTTGGTAATGAAATTTCTTACAACATAACGCTTAATAATCTTGCATAATCGATGGCTGATAACTGATATTTGTATGTATTATTTTTAATTCAGAACTTAATTAAGTAGTTCTTAATTGGGATACCATGAATCACATATAACCGGTTTATCGTGCACAATCCGTTATTACTAAAATGTGTTGTCTTTTAAGGCTATGAGAATGAACGGAACTGATGCTGAATTTTTACCTTTTCAGTTTCTGGCGAGGTCGGGCTTCGTGCATGCGAAATTTATTCCTAGCGATGACGTCGGAACAGATGAGAAACGAGCGTGAACGGAGGTGCGAAACGAGCGAACAAAGCATGCAAATAAGCAAGTTGGCGATTCGTTACGTGCGAGAAGCCGGACTGAAAAAACAGCCGCAGTCAGCGTCGCTTCTCCAGCTCCGAGTTTACAGGAGCCCTGCGTGGACGGTTACTTACGAATGTGCGAAGTTAGCAGGAACTCTAAAGAATAATTATGTGAGGGTATTGACAAGAAACTGAAAATATTTTATTTCATTTTTAAATAGTGGAATGTCCCAGCAATAATTACTGTGCGCTAGTGTCTTGGTGACAAACAATACTAACCACCGTTTTACTATAAAAGTTATTCAATTTTTGTTCGCGTGTAATTGGAGCGTATGTTTATGTTGTAAAACATGCTGTAGAACCACGAGTCACAAAACCTGTCACTGTGGACTGATTGAAAAGAAATGATGAACACTTCGATTAAATTTCGTCAAGGATGTCTTCGTTATCTCGTAGCCGAAATAATGGTGGAAAGCACGGCACTGTATTTGACCATAAGTGCACGCGCCGATTATGTTTCGGTTGAAACGTCCCCTTAGAAACATTAGTGAATTACTGTGCTGGTAAACCCCTTACGTTATTTGATCTTCAAACAGCTGAGCAAAACTGAACGTACTCAGACATTTCTCTCTTTACTTGTTCTGATCATCACTAAACTGACACACAATATTTTTTAGCGCAACGCAGTCTGACTTTCAATAATCCCTAAAACAGAATGGCCCTGACTAACAATAACCTATACCTTTCATGAATCACTTACCTCACAAAAATCTTCGTTACTCGAACTACTGCAATACAGCGAGCGCCAATACTGCCAGCTAAATAAAGGATTCTAACTACTGAAGGCACTAACTACTGATAGACATAGTTAGCAAATGAGTTTACTAAATGCTGAACAATGCTACATGATCTGCTAAGAACTTAATTTAACTTAGTAAATCTAGAACAAAGTCAGTGTAGTACCCATTCTATATATTTAAAATCTTAGTTTTGTTAATGAAAATACTGGCCCAAAATAGTTTTGATTTGTACTTAAAACCTCGTCAGTACTCCAAAAGTCGCCAGATAAGTCGCTAAATAATTTTTGTCGCTAAAATGTTTTTTTTGTCGCTAAGACGAAGGCAAACGTCGTCATTTCTAGCGACAAAGTCGCTACATTGGCAACACTGTGCGCAACGCTACGCGCTGTTAACAGCCAATTGCCCAACACTACAACAGCAAATTCCAACAATGCAAACCAGCCACAGACTGCGCACAGCATAGTCAGTGATTTTCATACAGAGCGCTACGTGACGTTACCAACATAAAAACCTAAGCAGCCTACTTACACAGTAGTGTTACTGCTCAGTTAACATTTGAGTGACACGTATTCGAAATAATACTTTGTTTTACTGACTTAGGCGCTGTCGACGCATATTAACGTTTGACTCATATCTAATGACATCGCTGTCGAGAAAATGTGCAACTCTTAAAGTCAAGCATCTAAGCCAATTCTCACTCTGTGAACAGTATTTAGTGAAATCTTCTTAGCAACACATAATCTTTAATGAACAGTTCAACTCCCAATAAATTCCTTCTCCGTGGGACTGCGTCACCCTTCCTCAACGTTCAAGAATGAGGGTAAAGTTCTGCTAACAATAATCAACCTTTCCTCGAGATACTCGCTGACTTATACTACGAAATCGTTATCAGATGGTGCCACTGCAGGATATCAAAGAAGTTTACTTGTAAAACTAAAGCTACTGTAGATAATTTATGACCACAAAGGATCCATTACAAAACAAATCGGCTCTTGTGCTTTCTTTCGGTTACTCAGCCGTGTCTCCAAAGAAAACGGACGCACGTTTAGCACTAACCGCTGAATGTCTTCTTTTTAAATATGTAGTGACTAATTTTGTGTTTACTGCTGCTTTCAAGTGACTTATTCCTTCGTTTCAAGCAATATTTTACCAGAAAACTTAAATTTATGAAAGACACTTATTAATAACGATTTGCTTTTGACAAGAGCCGTAAGAAACGATTTTCAAACTCATTTACAAAATTTGAAAATCTTATTTCTGCTTCGAAGAAGAAATAACAGACCTAGTCGATAGCTTTGAATCTTCCATGAGGCTGTTCGCGGATGATGCTGTTGTACATAGAGAAATCGCACTGTCAGAAAACTGTAGCGAAGTGCAGGACGATCTGCATGCAGAGAATCCAGACTTGATGCAGTGACTCGTAGTCGACCGTGGACATAAAAAAATGTAAAGTATCGGGATAAAAAGGCGGAAAGGCCAGTTATTGTACTGACCAATCACGTACAATTAATTGTAAGAAAGGCATTTGCAAGACACATTGATTGGAAGAATCCTCATGGAATGTAGTTCCCACACGAAGAAGATAGCAAACATTACTGTCGATCGACGATACTTGAATATTCATCGTCAGTCCGGAACCCTTACCAGATACGATTAACAGAGAAAATAGAAATGATCCAAACAAAAGCAGTGCATTTCGTCACAGTAACGTTTAGATAGTGCTCCTGCATCATAGCTCCGACTCCAGAGACAGACGTTACAAGAGAAACGTAGGGCATCACGGAGTGGTTTATTGGTAAACTTGGAGGCCATACAGTACAAGAAGAGTCGACAAATATATTTGTTGCTTCTATATATACTTCCCAGAAAGACCATGAAGGTAAAATTAGAGAGATATTCGACATCATACCGATCGTACATCCAGCACGCAATTCGGAACTGGAACAGGAAAGGGGGCAACTGATAGTGGTACACAAAGTACCCTCCGCCACACAGTAGAATGTGGCTTGCGGAGTGTATATGCAGGTGTAGTAGAATTCCTGAGCACTACATACACAAAAATGGGCATTCATTTTTAAGCCCCTTTGCTGGAATGTTACACAGAATTCTTTCTTCTTTCGTTGGTGCCTTGTCCCGCAGTTTCGCAGGCTCGGCATGGTTAGGACGGATTTGTCAAGGTTAGTTTTAAGGGGTGGCCAGATGCCCTTCCTGCCGCCACCCCGTACCCCCTGGGATGGAATTTGTGTACGCAAGCTGTCTGTGTGTAGTGTAATCCATGGAATAGTACGAAAGTATTTCAGATATCTGCGAGTCGTGTAACTGAGGCGGAACGTGGGGACCAGCCCAGTATTCACCTAGTGGGATGTGGAAAAACGCCTAATAACCACATCCAGGCAGACCGGCACACAGACCGACGTCGGTAATCCGCCAGGCTGATTCCCTCCTGCCCGAGTCCAGGAAGCAGTGCATTAGCGCTCTCGGCTAACCTGGCAGGTCTGGAATGTTATACGAAATATTTGGTTTAATATATTTTGTGGGCCTCTTGTCCGCAGCTCATGGTCTAGTAGCTAGTCTCTACATCACAAGACCACAGTGTTCTATTCCCTGCTGGGTCGGACATTTTCTTCGTCGGGAAACTGGGTGTTTGCGTTGTCCTAATTACACTCCTGGAAATGGAAAAAAGAACACATTGACACCGGTGTGTCAGACCCACCATACTTGCTCCGGACACTACGAGAGGGCTGTACAAGCAATGATCACATGCACGGCACAGCGTCGAATGGCGCTAGCTGCGCAGCATTTGTGCACCGCCGCCGTCAGTGTCAGCCAGTTTGCCGTGGCATACGGAGCTCCATCGCAGTCTTTAACACTGGTAGCATGCCGCGACAGCGTGGACGTGAACCGTATGTGCAGTTGACGGACTTTGAGCGAGGGCGTATAGTGGGCATGCGGGAGGCCGGGTGGACGTACCGCCGAATTGCTCAACACGTGGGGCGTGAGGTCTCCACAGTACATCGATGTTGTCGCCAATGGTCGGCGGAAGGTGCACGTGCCCGTCGACCTGGGACCGGACCGCAGCGACGCACGGATGCACGCCAAGACCGTAGGATCCTACGCGGTGCCGTAGGGGACCGCACCGCCACTTCCCAGCAAATTAGGGACACTGTTGCTCCTGGGGTATCGGCGAGGACCATTCGCAACCGTCTCCATGAAGCTGGGCTACGGTCCCGAACACCGTTAGGCCGTCTTCCGCTCACGCCCCAACATCGTGCAGCCCGCCTCCAGTGGTGTCGCGACAGGCGTGAATGGAGGGACGAATGGAGACGTGTCGTCTTCAGCGATGAGAGTCGCTTCTGCCTTGGTGCCAATGATGGTCGTATGCGTGTTTGGCGCCGTGCAGGTGAGCGCCACAATCAGGACTGCATACGACCGAGGCACACAGGGCCAACACCCGGCATCATGGTGTGGGGAGCGATCTCCTACACTGGCCGTACACCACTGGTGATCGTCGAGGGGACACTGAATAGTGCACGGTACATCCAAACCGTCATCGAACCCATCGTTCTACCATTCCTAGACCGGCAAGGGAACTTGCTGTTCCAACAGGACAATGCACGTCCGCATGTATCCCGTGCCACCCAACGTGCTCTAGAAGGTGTAAGTCAACTACCCTGGCCAGCAAGATCTCCGAATCTGTCCCCCATTGAGCATGTTTGGGACTGGATGAAGCGTCGTCTCACGCGGTCTGCACGTCCAGCACGAACGCTGGTCCAACTGAGGCGCCAGGTGGAAATGGCATGGCAAGCCGTTCCACAGGACTACATCCAGCATCTCTACGATCGTCTCCATGGGAGAATAGCAGCCTGCATTGCTGCGAAAGGTGGATATACACTGTACTAGTGCCGACATTGTGCATGCTCTGTTGCCTGTGTCTATGTGCCTGTGGTTCTGTCAGTGTGATCATGTGATGTATCTGACCCCACGAATGTGTCAATAAAGTTTCCCCTTCCTGGGACAATGAATTCACGGTGTTCTTATTTCAATTTCCAGGAGTGTATTTCATCTCATCTTCATAGACACATAAGCCGCCGAACTGGCGTCAAATAAAAACGGTTATACTAGGCGGCCTGACAGCGCTAGATGGGGCCTCCCGGTCATTAATGCCATACCATCATTTCATTCTTTTCACCTATGGAAAAGTTCCGATACTAAAAACTAAAATTCCTTATCGTCACAGGCAGTTTGGTTATATAAGGTTGTTACATAAGTTCGCAGCGTTTTTTATAAGTTTGATAAATGCACTAAATACACATAACAATACTTAAGTCATGAATAAGATATTCTCCTTCACTGTTAACAGCAATCTGTCAACGCTGGGGTAACTTTCCGATTCCGCGACTGTAGAAATCACGTGATTTTGAGGCGAAGAACTCGTCGAGCCATGTTCGGAGCTCATTTTCATCTGGAGCGCAAGTTCCTTAGCTGTTAGATAGAGAACGGAAAAGGTGAAAATCTGAGGGCGCAAGATCCACGAATACGTTGGGTGCGGAATGACTCCACAACCCAACTCCTGTGTAGTGTTTTTTGTCAGTCTAACAGCAATCGGGCGGGCGTTATCACGGAGTAGCATCACTTCACTCAATCTTCCTCTTCGTTTGGATTCCGGCTGCAAGATGTCTCAGCTGTCGACAGTGGTTACACTCCGGTGAAGGAATTCGTAGTCACCACACTGCCACTGTTCCGCCAGATGCGTAACATTTTCTTTTGTGGATGCGCGAAGGTCTTTGTACGGGGCGCTGCTGCTTTGTTTGGGTTCAACCATTAGTTTCTTTTTCTCGCATTAGCATAAAGACACCACACCTCGTCAGCAGTAACGATACTGGGTAGTAATGGTCGGTGCTGGTCACGAGAGAAATGAAGACGAGCAAGCAGAAATGCACATATGACCTCCCGTTAATTTTTGTGATTCTGGCTTAGAGCATGTGGTACCCATACACCCAATTTTTGAACCTCAACCATTGCATGCAAATGTCGCAGGGTGGTGGAATGATAACAATTCATCACATTTGCCAGTTCTCGAGTACGGTGACGTGGCTCATTGTGGATTAATGCGATTAAAATCATCAAACCCCGTAGGTCCTCCTGAATGTGGAGTCACTAATGTCAAAACTATCCTCTTTAAAACGAGAATATCGTTTTCTTGCCGTGTACTGTCCAATGGCATTATCCCCATACACGGCTGCTACCACCCCTCTATTGAACTGAAACTGAATAAGTGGGTTGGCTCAAATGGCTCTGAGCACTATGGGACTCAACTGCTGAGGTCATTAGTCCCCTAGAACTTAGAACTAGTTAAACCTAACTAACCTAAGGACATCACAAACACCCATGCCTGAGGCAGGATTCGAACCTGCGACCGTAGCGGTCACGCGGTTCCAGACTGCAGCGCCTTTAACCGCACGGCCACTTCGGCCGGCTATAAGTGGGAAATTATTCGATTTCTCCTCCTGGTACTCCATTTTCTAGCGTCCACAGCATTTGGGGGGGGGGGGGAGGGGGGTTGATTTGGAGGGAAGAGACCAAACTGCAAGGTCATCGGTCTCGTCAGATTAGGGAAGGATGGGGAAGGAAGTCAGCCGTGCCCTTTCAAAGCAACCATCCCGGCATTTGCCTGAAGCGATTTAGGGAAATCACCGAAAACCTAAATCAGGATGGCCGGACGCGTCCACAGCACTACTGTATAGATGTAGTGGAAATGAGAATTCATATCTGTCCCATTTTTCTTTCGAAGTCTGCAATTACATTCAGTCACGAAATGAGCACATATGCCTAATTAATACTGTGCTGTTTACTCGCGTAGCAATAATGACACCGTTTTTCTTACCTTGAAATACAAACCTCAAATTAGATTAACAAACCTTTAGTGAGTTCTCATCTTCCATACAAAATAAACAAGGTGCAAATGGGTCTAAGCACTATGGGAGTTACCATCTGAGATCATCAGTCCCCTAGACTTAGAACTACTTAAACCTAACTAACCTAAGGACAAAACACACATCCATGCCCGAGGCAGGATTCGAACCTACGACCGTAGCAGCAGCGCGGGTCCGGACTGTAGCGGCTAGAACCGCTCGGCCACAGCGGCCGCAGCGGCCACAGCGGTCGGCAATAAACAAGGAAAATATAAGTTAGATTCATCTCACAAATAAAACGAGAGACCAAATAAGGCAAGGAAGGAAACAGGAAGGCAATTAAGCCTTATTTTAGATCATTCAGTTCTACTGCTGTCTGTCAATTGGCGGGATGTCTTGTAGCTTAGATACATTTCATGTCATAAAGAACTGTTGTAAATTGAATGTGGCCTTCAGTTATAAAGGAAGTCTTTCGTCATTCATTCACAAATGTAGCAAATGACGCAAATGCAATCCACCTGTCTTCAGGTATAACATCGGTTGTTCATTAATTACGCACAACACGGAGTGATGGAGAGGTCACGGATACTCATTAGGTATCCTCGGAATGCTGCAATTGAAAGCAAACATTTCCAACAGTGACAGCGTATGTTCAGAGTGAGGAAATTGTCTGCGCTGAACAATGCGGCAGGAGCAATGAGGAGTGAGTGTGGAGCGTGTGGATTTATGGAGACTCGGCTCGCCGTGCTGCCGTGCCGTGTTATTACCATCCCCGCTGGCAAGGCAAATGCCCTGGGCGATGTTTATCGCCTGCACACCCGGCTCTGAGGACGGAACGCGTCTCACGTTCTGCTGCTGAGTCCAGGCGCTCAAGGACGAGTGTAGGGCAACCTGCGGCACGGTCCTGGAACTAGTGGAGGGAGCTGCTGGCGTCGTGACTCACCTCGGAAGACGCAACGTAAATCAGCGGGCCACTCTCTGCTGCGCTCCGTGACAGTCACGGGATGCGATAAATATTCGACGGGGGCAGCATTACCGGTACTCAACTAAATTTTTTCGCTATATCATGCACAACGTTACAGTCCTTATGTCGCCTGCCCAGTTAGCCGTGCGCTCTAACGCACAGCTTTCCGGGTTTGGTAGGAGTGCCTGGTCCCCGGCACGAATCCGCCCGGCAGACTTGTGTCGAGGTCCGGTGAGCCGGCCAGCCTTTGGATGGTTTTTAGGCGGTTTTCCATCTGCCTCGGCGAATGCTAGCTGGTTCCCCTTATTCCGCCTCAGCTACACTATGTCGGCGATTGCTGAGCAAACAAGTTCTCCACCTACGCGTACACCACCTTTACTCCACCACGCAAACATAAGGGTTACACTCGTCTGGTGTGTGACGTTCCCTGGGGGAGTGGTGGGGGGGGGGGCAGGAGGAGGAGGAGGCGGGGGAGGGGTTTCCACTGGGGACTGAACCGAACAGTACCCCTGAAAGAGTGGTTCGGTGTGGGGCGCCGGAGGGGTGAAGTGGACTGCGGTAGTCGTCGTGCGGTTGCGGACCACTGCGGCTGCGGCGGTGATGGAACCTATCCGCCGTTTCTAGGCCCCCACTTAACATACAATACGATACGAAATAAAGGGTGTTTCAAACACTTCCATTCGATTTTAACAGACGTCTTCGATATTGCAGAGCCTGTGTTGTTCACAATACGATGCAAACTTCCTTCGGACATGTGTGCATGTCCGAAGGAACAGGCATTGCGGCGACTACAGCCGTTATGGAATACATGAAATATGGGCAACCGTCAGCTTTATAGTGGAATAACGACAGAGAAAATTTGTGCCCCACCGGGACTCGAACCCGGATTTCCCGCTTATCGCCAGCTGTCGCCTTACTATTAGGTCACCTGAGCACGAACACGTCGTCAATCATGTGTCTTATTTATCATCCGACATTGGGCAAGCGACTTTCAGTTAAAATGTCTACTCTATACGGGAATATACGTAACAGATGGACGAGTTAAAATTTTTTGTTTATTTATAGACGCAATCACATTCTTATGACTGTCATAAGAATGTGATTGCGTCTATAAATAAACAAAAGATTTTTAATAAATAATCAACCACTCACTCCAGGCCAAAATGTCGTTTTTTCCAAAATGTACGAGTGCAGGTTGTAGACGCATGGTTGACGACGTCTGGATTTGTAAGTCTCGACATAGGCCGCGCGGGGTAGCCGTGCGGTCAGGGACGCCTTGCCACGGTTCGCGCGGCTCCCCCCCGTCGGAGGTTCGAGTCCTCACTTGGGCATGGGTATGTGTGTGTTGTCCTTAGCGTAAGTTAGTTTAAGTTAGATTAAGTAGGGGCCGATGACCTCAGCAGTTTGGTCCCATAGAACTTACCACAAATTTCCAAATTTCTCGCCATAGGTCGTGCTCGGAGTGCCCAATAGTATGCAACCGCTCGCAATAAGCGGGATATCTGGGTTCGTGTCCCAGTTCGACACAAAATTTCGTTACCATCATTCCATTATAAAGATGATGGTTTTCCATATACGCAACTGCTAACACATTTCATGGGCTACATCTTCTATTTGAACAAAGAAAGGAACTTGAGGTAAATTTTAAGTTGCATACAGGACTACAAAGCATTTATTTTCAAAAGTATAAATCGATTTTACAAGGCTTTGTACAGGGTGAGAAAGTTAAGATAGGTCACATCAAATATATCCAGAATAAATAAATATATCGAGGTGCAGTTTTCGCCAAGTTATAGCAGACAATATGGTGAATTTCCCAACGTCCGCAAGTAATTTATATCGTTCATAGTTGCCAAATTACATGACCGACTTTGTTTCTTCCTGATGGAATTAAATATTTGTTTCTATGGCATGTGAAAGAAGCTTCTTAGGGAACTTGGACCTAACATTTATGGTAATTGGTCAAATACTCTCAAGGTAACAGCGCCACAAATCATTGCCGCTCCATCATAGAGCTGCCACAAACTTCTTCCCAGTTATGCAAAATATAAATAAGCACCTTACCGAGGTACGGTTAATGTAGGTATTATTATAACTCCCATACCAAGTGCTCAATACTTTCACCTTGAGCACTGACACATGCTATAAAGTGATTCTGCAAAAATAACACTACACACCGAATTTCATCTGCTGTTAAGGGCATCACAGACTCCAGACCCATGTCATAAGGCATTTCATGCCTCCGGGAGTCGTCAATGTTTCCTAATAGAACTCTTGTTTTTAATTTTCGCCGCAGATTAAACTGTAGAGGTGTTAAGTTGGTTAGTGTGTAAACCATCTTCTGTTGCCTGAAAGACCACTCCGGTATTCTCCAAATGTTCTCTTATCGTTAACTATGTGGAATGGCAGGGACATCCGTCATGTTGGTACCATACTGGATGAAGTACGTCCAGTGGGATGCCTTCCAGCTGCGTATCTAACGAACTCGAGATACCTGAGTGTTGTTAGATACCCTTCAATTAAAAAAGGACCAATTATACGGATCCCGAAAACTATGCACCAAATCTTGGTAGACCAAGAACGTTCTTTTTATCCGATTCTTTGTGTCAGCGTGGATTTTTAGCTGGCGATTGGTGCATATTGCGAAAATTGACTTACATAGGGTTTGTAAACGATTTATCACCTTAAACCAAATTTAGCGGAAATATGTCACATTATTTTGCCCTTTCCTTAGATAAATTTCGGGGAACTGTAACCAGTTTTGGAGGTTATTGCTAAGTAGCTGTAGAGCAGAGAAGTGTGAAGAGGACGAAATGCGACGAAATGTACGTTCACAGAAAACGCGTTTGATTGATACGTCTCGTACTTCCGATATGTATCATAGTGACATTTGCATTGTGTCTTACTGCTGCTAAAATGATAGTTTCACTTCTTACATCAGTTGCTCTTCTTTTTCCTTGGCGTGTTTTACTCCTCGCGCTTCCAGCGTTTAGAACATTTTTTATGATGTTTCAGTGAACACGTAGTGTGTTGAGGGGCGATCACTGTGTTGTAGAAATAATTCAAAAGCCAAGATCGCTTAAATACTGATTACTGGATAACCGGTTTCAACACACTAAAGGTGCCATCATCGGACCCGAATGCAGCTTAACATTTACAAACCATTTGGATATAACGATACATGAGACAGACCAGCTGATATGAAATCATTGTCCCAGAAATAAAAAATGACAACAACTGCTTTCATCGTCATTCTATTCCATCAGATATATAAAACCGAAGTCACAAGATGCTCTTTTATATATCTGATGGAAGTTTTATCTTGTGACTTTGTTCCAATAGCCTGGCGACATTCGCCTTAAAGGATATTCACTTTTCTACTGTCGCATACAACAAGGTGACGAAAGGTATGGGATATCTTCGAATATCGTGTCGAACATCCTTGTGCCCGGCGTACACCTACATCATACTCCGCAAGACACCTAATGGTATGTGGCGGAGGGTACTTTCGGTACCACTATCTAATCCCTCCAACCCTGTTCCACTCGCGAATAGAGCGTGGGAAGAACGATTGTCTGTAAGCCTCTGTATTGGCTCTAATTTTTCGAATTTTCTCCTCGTGGTCAATACGCGAGATGTATGTCGGGGGGTGGGGGAAGGAAATTTCAATACTACATCTCTCCGTGATGCACAACGCCTCTCTTGTAACGTCTGCCAGTGGAGTAACACTCTCTCACCAGCTGAACGACCCTGTGACGGAACGCGCCGCTCTTCGTTGGATCTTCTCTTTCTCTTCTATCAGTCCTATCTGATAGGGATCCCAGATAGATGAACAATACTCAAGAATCGGGCGAACAAGTGCATTATAAGCCACTTCTTTCGTGGATGAGTTACATTTCCTTAAGATTCATCAGATGAATCAGAGTCTTGTGTCTGCTTTTCCCACTATCTGTTTTTTATGGTCATTCCACTTAAGGTCGCTCTGGATAGTTACGCTTGGATATTTAACGGTAGACACTGCCTCCAGCTGTTTGTCGTCAATAGTGTAGCTGTACAGTAGTGGATTTCTTTTCCTATGTACGCGAAATATGCTACATTCATTTACGTTCAGGGTCAACTGCTAGAGTCTGCACCATTCATCAATTCTCTGCTGGTCGTTCTGCAAATTTTTATTATCTTCTGGCGTTGCTACTTTGGTATAAACAACTGCATTTTCGAATAGCCTTAAAGAGCATCCGACGCTTTCTACTAGATCATTTATATACCAGGTGATCGAAAAGTCAGTATAAATTTGAAAACTTAATAAACCACGGAATAATGTAGATAGAGAGGTAAAAATTGACACACATGCTTGGAATGACGTGGGGTATTATTAGAACCAACCATATTGCTAGACGCGTGAAAGATCTCTTGCGCGCATCGTTTGGTGATGATCGTGTGCTCAGCCGCCACTTTACTTCATGTTTGGCCTCCGGGTCCCCAGACCTCAGTCGGTGCGATTATTGACTTTGGGGTTATCTGTAGTCGCAAGTGTATCGTGATCGACCGACATCTCTAGGGATGCTGAAAGACAACATCCGACGCCAACGCCTCACCATAACTCCGGACATGCTTTACAGTGCTGTTCACAACATTATCCATTATGCATTATTGAGGAATGATGGTGGACATATTGAGCATTTCCTGTAAAGAACATCATCTTTGCTTTGTCTTACTTTGTTATGCTAATTATTGCTATTCTGATCAGATGAAGCGCCATCTGTCGGACATTTTTTGAACTTTTGTATTTTTTTGGTTCTAATAAAACCCCATGTCATTCCAAGCATGTGTGTCAATTTGCACCTCTCTATCTACATTATTCCGTGATTTATTCAGTTTTCAAATTTATACTGACTTTTTGATCACCCGGTATATTGTGAACAGCAACGATCCTATCATATTTCCCTGTGGTACTCCGGATATTACCTTTACATCTGTCGATTTAGTTGACAGATGTAAAGGCTGAGTTATATGTGCAAGAAAGTCTTGAATCCAATCGCAAGTCTGCTCCGATACTCTGTAAGCAGGTGTTTTTTTCATCAAACGGCAGTGCGGGACAGTGTCAAATGCCTTACTGAAATCAAGGAACACGACACCAACCTGAGCGCCGTTGTCCACTGCGTTGTGGATCTCATGGAGGAACAGAGCGAGTTGAGTTTCGCGGATCTCTGTTTGACGAATCCATGTTGATGTTTATAGAGGAAATGTTCATTTTCCTAAAGAGTCATAATTCTTGAGCATAAGTCATGTAGCAACTCAACGTGGCATGGACTCCACGAGTTGCTGGAAGTCTCCAGTAAAATACTGCACCATGATGACTCAATAGCCCTCCATAACTGCGAAAGTGCAGTATTTGGTGCACGAACTGACCTCTCTATTGTTCGATGGGATTCTTGTCGATCAATCTGGGTGGCCAAGTCGCTCACTTGACCTGTCAAGAACGTTCCTCAAACCAGTCGCGAACAACTGTGGCCCGATGACATGGCGCATTGTCCCTCATTAAAATTTCATTGTTTTTTTTTTTTTGGAAACATCAAGTCAATGAATGGCCGCAATGGTCCTGAAGTAGCAGAATGTAGCTATTCCCAGTGTCAATGATTGGTTCTTTGGGCCAGAGGACTCAGTGTATTCACTGTAAAAACCACACACACAATTTTGGAGCCTTGTGGACAAATTGGGCCTATGGCTTCGTGGGATCTGCGCCACACTCGAACCCAACCACCAGCTGTTACCAACTGAGATCGGGACTCGTCTGACCAGGCCACGGTTTTCCAGTCATCTAGGGTCCAACCGATATGGTCACGAGCCCAAGAGAGGCGCTGCACGCAATGTCTGCTGTTGGGAAAGGCACTCACGTCAGTCGTGTGCTGCAATAGCCCATTAAAACCTAACGGATACGTTTTTCGAACGTCCCATATTGATTTCTGCTGTCATTTCAAGCATTGTGTCTTGTCTGTTAGCACTCACAACTCTACGTCACCGCCGCTGCTCTCGGTCGCTAAGTGAAATCTCTCGGCCACTGAATTATCCATGATAAGAAGTAATGTCTGAAATGCGGTTTCCTCGTCACACCCTTGGCACTGTGGATCTCGTACTGAATTCCCTAAAGATATCCGAAATGGAATGTACCAAGAGTCTAGCTCCAACTATCATTCTGCATTCAAAGGCTGTTAATTCCTGTCGTGCGTCCGTAATCACGCCGGGAATCTTTCCTCATGAATCACCTAAGTACAAATTACAGCTCCGCAGTTGCTGCCCTTCTATACCTTGCGCACGAAATACTACAGCCATCTGTATATATGCATATCGCTATCTCTTGATTTTTGTCACTTAAGTGTACAATGAGAACGTTTCAGTAGCCTTACGAGCAAGTTATCTGATTGCTGCAATAGCAGAACACAGACTGATGGGCTTCAAGCGCAGAGGTAACCACGAGAACCTCACCTGAATTACGTACTTGATTACATTTGGTTCGACAACACAGACGTTTGTGAAACTTCTTTTGACAGTGGGACAGTGGTATGTGGCACTGTTATCTTATTTGATTACGGCACGGCGAACAGTTTGAAAACTTAACCGTTCCAGAAATGCTTCCACCCTTGGCATGAAAACCAATGATCATCCACTTTTGGACGTCAGATAAATCGCTCCGTTTCCACAGAACGACAATGACTGCACAGGTCTTCGAGTCCTTGCCGGCCCCCAACACGCTTTATATACCTGTCACTGGCAGTGGTGCCACCTGCCGTCTGTGAGTATTTATTGGTCGTTGACGTCGAACATAGGCGGGAATGACTGGACCTTGTGTACGGTATCGAAAAAAGACGCTTTCTGTAAAACCAAGCACTGTGTCTCTGCCAAAACGTACAGTCAATTCCACAAGAAAGTGCAAGCCGTTGTCTGAATGAAATAAAAGAAACTATTATAAATATGTGTTTACACGAAAATACATGTTGTTACTAATTGCACAATTACCTAATGGTTAATCCAGTTGCCCTCATTATCGATTGTAGCATGGCCCTTAGCCCTCTCTCCGGTAAATCATCCACGATTCAAAACTCTAGATATCGTTTGACCTACTTGGCAAGGAACGTCATTGACTTTCTAATAATTTTACAGCAGCTCCATTTGAAAGCTTTGGTCCCTTTGGATGATTTACAAGAAACACTGCCTCGTGTCGCTTCAGATATTTTGCGTTCATTTAAAACTACAATCAACAAAACAAAACATTAACTATCACGCTGTTTATCTATACACTGTGCAAAATCACATTGATTACAGATTCGAGACCACTAACATTGATGTCGCTGCCGACGTTACATTTGAAATTATGGCATACACTTACTTGCCGAACTGACTGTACCTTTCCTGCTCAAAATATGTCCATAAACGTGAAGTATAATATCAGTCATGATTACCACCATTGTAGACGTCTATTGCAATGAGGAGATCGGAAAATTCTATAGCTCCAGATAGCCAAGTAACTCATTTCACATCAATTTATCTTGCACCAAATGCTGGGTACAAACCTACCTAATTCATTTATATAGGAAAATGAATGGCAAGGTCGATGATTGTAAAGAATGTTCAATTGTAAATTGATGTAAATGAGCTCAACAAAATGAATAAGTCATAATAATACAGGTGTAACTTGTATCTAGTGCTCACATGGCACACAGACAACGTGTAAGGAAATTTTACGAAGTATGGTGCAATACACATGGCAAAAAACTTTCAAAAGTTCACAATAAGGAGTGACTAAACTAGCTGCATCAACAGTCGGATCAGTTAATAGCAAGCAGATTTTGTGCCGAGTCTAGAAACGTAATCTCCTCAGAAATACACAAAGATCCGAGAACAACATGTGAGACGCAAGCCCAGCACGTGAAAGTTATAGCAATTCCGCGATGCAAACCAAGGAAAAGTTGAGCATGAAACAACCAAGCTACACTCCTGGAAATTGAAATAAGAACACCGTGAATTCATTGTCCCAGGAAGGCGAAACTTTATTGACACATTCCTGGGGTCAGATACATCACATGATCACACTGACAGAACCACAGGCACATAGACACAGGCAACAGAGCATGCACAATGTCGGCACTAGTACAGTGTATATCCACCTTTCGCAGCAATGCAGGCTGCTTTTCTCCCATGGAGACGATCGTAGAGATGCTGGATGTAGTCCTGTGGAACGGCTTGCCATGCCATTTCCACCTGGCGCCTCAGTTGGACCAGCGTTCGTGCTGGACGTGCAGACCGCGTGAGACGACGCTTCATCCAGTCCCAAACATGCTCAATGGGGGACAGATCCGGAGATCTTGCTGGCCAGGGTAGTTGACTTACACCTTCTAGAGCACGTTGGGTGGCACGGGATACATGCGGACGTGCATTGTCCTGTTGGAACAGCAAGTTCCCTTGCCGGTCTAGGAATGGTAGAACGATGGGTTCGATGACGGTTTGGATGTACCGTGCACTATTCAGTGTCCCCTCGATGATCACCAGTGGTGTACGGCCAGTGTAGGAGATCGCTCCACACACCATGATGCCGGGTGTTGGCCCTGTATGCCTCGGTCGTATGCAGTCCTGATTGTGGCGCTCACCTGCACGGCGCCAAACACGCATACGACCATCATTGGCACCAAGGCAGAAGCGACTCTCATCGCTGAAGACGACACGTCTCCATTCGTCCCTCCATTCACGCCTGTCGCGACACCACTGGAGGCGGGCTGCACGATGTTGGGGCGTGAGCGGAAGACGGCCTAACGGTGTGCGGGACCGTAGCCCAGCTTCATGGAGACGGTTTCGAATGGTCCTCGCCGATACCCCAGGAGCAACAGTGTCCCTAATTTGCTGGGAAGTGGCGGTGCGGTCCCCTACGGCACTGCGTAGGATCCTACGGTCTTGGCGTGCATCCGTGCGTCGCTGCGGTCCGGTCCCAGGTCGACGGGCACGTGCACCTTCCGCCGACCACTGGCGACAACATCGATGTACTGTGGAGACCTCACGCCCCACGTGTTGAGCAATTCGGCGGTACGTCCACCCGGCCTCCCGCATGCCCACTATACGCCCTCGCTCAAAGTCCGTCAACTGCACATACGGTTCACGTCCACGCTGTCGCGGCATGCTACCAGTGTTAAAGACTGCGATGGAGCTCCGTATGCCACGGCAAACTGGCTGACACTGACGGCGGCGGTGCAGAAATGCTGCGCAGCTAGCGCCATTCGACGGCCAACACCGCGGTTCCTGGTGTGTCCGCTGTGCCGTGCGTGTGATCATTGCTTGTACAGCCCTCTCGCAGTGTCCGGAGCAAGTATGGTGGGTCTGACACACCGGTGTCAATGTGTTCTTTTTTCCATTTCCAGGAGTGTACATGTTATTACCTCACCCTACAGCAACACAATAACACGCGGCACTGGACATTAAACACCTCTTCCTTCCACACGAGGGAACACAATAACAGCTATCCAAACCGAGACTCCAGCATTTTCAGTGAACAATCTCGTTTGTTCGCACACCTAGAACTCAAAGACGACTATCAGGTGCTTCACAGACCAGTCCCAAAGATAACTAGGTTGTTAGTAGAATAGCATCTCTGCTGTAACGTTGGGTTAATTAGCACGCGAAAACGATTGAATTGTAGAACAGCGTTACCTCCGCCTAGAGAGACCTTTTCTGGTTACGTACAATCTGAAATCGCGATTTTTTTTTGTTGAATCAAATTCTAAAATACTTAATCTTGAACGCGGTATGCCTACATTCATGGGACAGCTGATAGTTGCGTTCTAAATTATCATTCCCTGACAATTAACGAGACACCTGATCGTGATATTCTAAATTATCAGACTCCTCATACCATAAGCTATTACGCGAAGTCCTACTGCAATGAAAGCACTCGAGTATGGAATAACTTTGCCCGTAACATCATAGAACTTACACACTTCTTCATTTTGAGAAACAGTTTATCTCCTGAAACAACGATAGCTTCCCCTTACCTCTTAGTTGGTCCAAATACTTCACTAATCACAACCTCAATACTTTGCCCTAAGTATTAAGGAAGTTGGAATTCCATGTCTGCTCTTTTTCTTCTCTTTCTTCACTCTGTAAGTTTTGATTTTGTATGACAGTTACTGTAGTACAAATGCATGCACAAGTTCCAGTTCCCGTCTGTATCTGACAAAACGTGACTGCTATTGCACTGTATTTTCTCCACTCCCGTCCTAGGCTCTTGCGTCGTTGATGAAGACATATTGGCAGATGGAATACGCAAGATTAGCGCACTGCACATCTCTATTCACTGTTTCTCGGAACTAAATTTTTGTTACGACCTGCTTTCAGTTCTATATTTGCAATTTTGCCGCTTATTATGTTTGAACCGTCTGTTTGAGTATTCTTTGGCGCCATTTAGCGAGCTGTTCAACCTTCACACCTGCAACTTGTAGTGCCTCATGCTATGCCTGACTGCATCCTTGAAACGAAATCTTCAACTTCTCTTTCTGTAGCTCACTATACGAATATAACATCTTCTTACGCAGGCGATAATGCTGCATTCGAATCCTGTATCCGTTCATATGTGTTGGTTTTTCAACAAGAGTGTCTCGATAGATGACATGTTTATCGCCTTAAGCGTAGCTCAATTCCTGATATAATCACGATGTTTCTGAAACGTAAGGAAGACCAGGAGCGACAACGGCTCTGCGTACGGAGGGTTTCGTGCGTAATTGAAGGTGATATGCGATCAAGACACGTTTACGAAACATAGCGGCCATTAGCTTCAACGGCATGCTATTTTATTTTAGTTTTTTACATCAATAAGCTATTCGGGTTGTTAAATTTATCCACGAATGTAAGTTTCCTGACGTCATTGTGGACAACTACAGGTTGTTGAGTTTTAGTCCAAATCAGCTGTATGATTCATATAGTCTTTTACACTGCAGTTGTGGCATTATTAGATAACACCACTACGTTTATTTCTTCTAATTGAGTTTTCCTTCATTTACGAAGCTTTTGCAGATTAAAGAGATCTCGTTAACTGTATTTGAATAGAAGAGGCATTATAATATTTGAAATATCTTATAACAGATATCCTTTAGACATTTACACGCAACATCTTTAATTGTCAATTAATAATATGTAAGTCTGCTTTGTGAATTGTCTGATGAAAGCTCTGCTCAGCAACAAAGTACTATCCAAAGAGAGCTTCGACCCTCTGATTATCAATAGCCTTGGACCATATGGTAGAAATTAAATAAGGCAGCGTATTGGAGGTCATCCCACCGAGGACAAACCATGAATTGGGGACTACCACAACCAGGAGATGATCTTCCGTGTCAGAGGTATTAGTGTCCCACTTTTTGCGCTGGAGCTATAATCCTCCCCAAACACAAACTGAGAATGTTTTGACATGGACTTACATACAACGTAACTGATCAAACATCTCAAACACAAGTGATGAAATGATGCCATTGCTTCGAAAACAGAATTCAGCAGCGACCTGTCTGTAGCAAAACAATGTACACATTTTGTCTGTTGTTTTGCTTTGAATCCTAGCTCTTGAATTTTCAGTGTTCTGTTACGATACTGAAAATACACAGCACAATTTTAAAGAACGGCTGTAGAATGTGTCCATCAAGCTCTATCTGGTGTTCCAACCGTTTTAAAATAATGTAAATTAGAGATCTGATGTCCATGGCTATCAAATTTCCAATTTACCACAAACATCAGGACACAACGACATTGCGTGCCATCTATGCACACAAATTTAAGAATCCCTCAATAATGCACACTTTAGCTGCCGACTTCCAGGTTCGCAATTGCTTCCTACCACAGACCAGTCATACCATATTCACAGTTGGTGTTCAGTTATCGCCGGCCTAACACGATCCTATATAAAAAAAATCTAATAATACATTCGAAGAGTGAACACAACTAAATCGGCAAACTGTCAGACTACTTCTACTTTCAGAAATCTGTTAGGACATACATGATAATTATAAGTGGTTTGCTTCAACATTGACAACTGAACTTGGTTAATCTAGTCGAAGTTGCGTCAATCATTCATTTTTCCATCGACAAATCGTACTTCGTAAATACCATCATGAATAAGAATCTTATGAGATGTGAAACTGGCAGAGCTATACATTAAAGGGCAGAAGCAGACCATGCGGGTTAACTCAGTAAAGTATGCTAACAACAAATTATGATAAAAACTTTCTAAAGCCAAGATCGTATACATATTTATTCAGTTACAAACAAATGTTAAAGCTCATCTACTCACAGATTCCTTTAGATACATACATGTACATTAGCATGAAATCTGATACTTTGAAGAAAACCTACGATTCCTTCTCCTGTATTACTCTTCTTTCGACTGTGTTTGACTCTTCGAACAAAGCATTTGCGTAGCTTTTCACGGAGTAGTATCAGCAGTACTTGTAATGTCAAGATACGTTTAACACAAACATTGGAGTTATGCAAACTTGCTTCTCTGACGTCATATAATCTGATAAATTGTAGAAAGAGCAGACAACGAAGTAGCTAATTACTCAGTTTTTGATTATCTGGGTATATGCAGTTTTCTGCATGATGTCTGCTGGTAACTTGTTATAGACTTTAGTACAAAATTACATTCTGAGCCCTAGACAGGGATGCATAGTCTATATGGAAATTATTTTTACTTCTAGTATTGTAGTTGTGAATTGCACAGCTCATCACTAATTCACTTCTTGCTCCTAGCCACTAATACCATTATAGAGTATATGTACTGGCAATTTTGACACATAAGTGTATGAATTCTTAGATACCTGAAGGAGCTTCGGAAAGATGTATTCTTATTGCATGTTTCTGTAGAATAAATACTTTTTTGACCTTAACTGCATTGCTGTAAAAAATATTTGCCGAAGGAAAATACTGAGTAGAAGCATGCAAAGTGTGCCGGTTTGCAGGTGTGCATAACGAAAGAGATTTGTGAGCGCAGAGCAAACAAAATTGGTCCTTTTGGTGAACCCAGCCACGTATTGGTGCAGCCACAGTTACTTATAAATTTCTAGGAACTTCACTCGTGGTATCTCATTCACCTCTGCATCTGGTTGTTTGGAAGTAAATTATACGATTTTTTCTAAAATTAATGGTCAAGGTATCAGCTGTAAACCAGTTGTAAGCCTGCTCCATTATTCTTCTGCCTGTGTCTGTTACGAATGTGCTTGCTCCCTTTATCAATATACTTGTGTCATCAGTAGACAACACAGATGAATGTGAGATAAACGAGATATGTGCTTCAAAAGATACTGAAACCACGTGAAATGCAAAAAGAACACCTTTAAATACTTGAAGTAGAAATATTAGATTTGCACGGTCCGCTTTTAATGGGTTCTAAAGGCAGTCACCAAAGCGCAAATGTGTGTGCGACGTAGGACCAATGTAGTGAGCATGAAAACTCTGTGACCAGAAGAATGGTATGTGGTTTTCTGAAAGAATGATCTCTCTTTCCAAGTATCGTATTAGATTAATTAACATTTCAAACCTACTACAATGTTTTATAGGAGCATAATTTGTGCATGTAATTAAATTTGAGTGAGCTCTGAGGGATGTTGGATAGCCACTCCGAAAAATTGCCTGTAGCATTGGACATGTGTTTTCATATCTGCATCAGTGTTCGCGCTAGTGCTCCCAGGAAGATGCTGACGCTTATCGTCTTTGTTACGATACACGGCTGTATCCAGATACAGATATACGCCTGGACCGCAATGTCAGACTAATTCAAATCTGATTCAGAGACGGCAGCACAAATTGAGACTAAATTCAGCCACACTGTTACCAGGACCTATTTCCAAGAAGTTAAGATGCAATCCACAGCGCCAGTTTTCCTCTCACACCTCATTGTTATGTGGTTCTCCTCGAATGATATACACTGATGTGAAAAAGTCATTGGATAGCCAGATGCACGTATACAGATGCCGGTAGTATAGTGTGCACAAGGTATTTAAAACGGAGTGCATTTGTGGAGCTGTCTTTTGTACTCCAGTAATTCATGGGATCTGATGTGATTAAAGCCATAAGATGGGAATTAACAGATTTTGAACTCGGAATGGTAGTTGGGGCTTGATACAAGGGACATTCTATTTCGAAAATCATTAGGGAATTCAGTATTCCGAGACCCACAGTGTCAAGAGTGTGTCGAGAATACCAGATTTCAGGCAGTACCTCTCACTACGAACAAAGCAGTGGCCAGTGGCCTGCACTTAACGACCGAGAGCAGCGGCGTTTGCGTAGAGTTGTCAGTACTAACAGACAAGTGGCATCCGTGAAATAACGGCAGAAATAAATGTGGAGCAAACGACGAACGTATCCATTGCAACAATGCAGCGAAATTTGACGTTAATGGGCTATGGCAGTAGACGACCGACTCGAGTGCCTTTGCTTACAGCACGACATCGCCTGCAGTGGCTCTCCTGGGCTCGTGACTATACTGGTTGGATCCTAGATGACTGGAAAACCGTAGCCTGTTTAGATGAGTTCCGATTTCAGTTGTTAAGGGCTATTAGGGTTGGAGTGTGGCGCAGACCCCACGAAGCCATGAAGCCAGGTTATCAACAAGGCACTGTGAAAGCTGGTGATGGCTCCATGAAGATGTGAGCTGTGTTTATGTGGAATGGAGTAAGTCCTCTGGTCCAAATGAAAACTATCATTGACTGGAGTGTACCAACTGCAGCCAGTCAAGGAGTTCGTGTTCTCAAAAAAAGATGGAAATTTTATGGATGACCATGCGCCATGTCACAGAGTCACAACTGTTCACGATTGGCTTGAAGAAAATTCTGGACCATTTGAGCGAATGATACGGCCATCCACATCGATCGACTTAAATCCTATCGAACATTTATCGGACATAACCCAGAGGTCAGTTCGTAGACAGAATCCTACGTCGGAAACACTTTCGCAGCTATGGACGGTTGTGGAGGCAGTATGGCTCCATACTTCTGAGAGGATTTCCAACGACTTGTTGAGTCCATGCCGTGTCGAGGTGCGGCATTACACGGGGCAAAAAGAGGTCCGGCGCGATATTAGAAGGTCTCCCAGGACTTTTGTTACCTCAGTGCAGTGGCGGTATACACAATGCAAGAGTTCAACACGTTTAATGATGAGAATATTCTTTGGTCTCACTAATAATCGTCTGAGACTGCGACATCGATCAGGCAGATAAAGCAAGGTGGCGCAGTGGTAAATTCACTGGACTCATATTCGGGAGGCCGGCGGTTCAAATCTTCATACGTTCATTTATAATTGGGTTTCCTGTGATTTCTCCAAGTTATTTGAGGCCAATTTTTGGGTAGTTCCTTCGACAGAACATGGCTGACTTCCTGCCGAGGCCTTCCTCAATAAGAGTTTGTGCTAATGACCTTATCATTTGCAGGACGTTAAACAGTTCCCATCATTGTACGGCGTACAAAATAAAATAGGCGGGTTATGGTATGAAGAGACATAGACATACAATGAGTGCACACTTCCGGTGATTGTTGAGTTGACACTCGACAATGTAGGATTCATTAAGAGTATCATACACACCATCTCTAACTATTCCTACAACACTAAAAAGACATGCAGTTCCAGCTGGTCAGTAGCGCTCAATTTACATAATACATTCTCCAAGACGTGCAGTACGCTCATTATATTTATTCCCCAATAAGCATCTAAGGGAACTTGTGAGGCGTCTAGCCTAGTCTCAAATTCATTAGTATAACTTCACCAACCAACAACTGGAGGCTGCGTGGGGCACTACCACCCTGGCTACATTCGACATTTCTACGATAGTCTCTTTGTACTACTGCAAAACCGCTCTGTAGCAACAGAGGGTTACTGCAGACAATGGAATTTTTATCCGAGGTATCCCTGTGATTGTAATTACTACAAATAATTTATGCAGTATTTGGCACTTCCTCCTCCGTTATTCCATCTTCTCATCATCCAAACCCTAACATAATCTCGCAAATGGGCCCTGCTCAGTATTCTTCCTATAGTAGTGTAATGTTCAATGTAGCATAGTCAGTAGTGATTAGTCACGTATGTGTGTTGCAGAGTTCCCTTCCTGATGTTGCATTGAAGTCTCCAGAGCGTTGATAGACATCTCCGTACTACCTCCTCCCAAAATATGAAAACCAAAGAGTTTGCAGCAGAAGATGTCCACCGACAGAGGTATCGGAACAATTTTCACACACAACTGTCAACTCGGTCATATCCGGACCAGAGTCGAAGATCTGAAATGATACATCATCCCTGAAAGTCTGTAACATCGTCACCTGGACACACTATAAGTGAGAAAAATACGAGTCTGAGAAAAATTAGGTCCGTTGCTGACGACAGAGTTGTGCGGTGCAGCCCCCCTGGCCCCTTGACCTCCGGCAGCGGAAAGCCCGGTGTGCGGGCGCGGCCACTGAACTGAGGCGGGCGGCAGCGTCAGTGGCGGCGTCAGCGCCGTGTGTTCCCGGTAGCGGCGCTGCGCGGCCGCGGATATATAGGGCCGGCCGTGGCTGCAGTCGCCAGTCCACCGGCAACAGCACGATGGCCGCCAACGCTCACAGACTGCTAGCCGCGAGCGCAACTCTCCTGCTGCTGCTAGCCGCCGTCACGGCACGCCCAGAAGAAAAGGGTGAGTCCGACAGCAGCACCGTACTTCTCATACGTGACAGGACCGCAGTTCCATACTCCGGGATGTCAGTACTAAGTTACGCTTGTGGTCAGAGTGTTAGGAACATCGAATTTAGACTAACTGTCTCACAAACTGCCCAATTTCAAAAAGGGATCTACGATGACCTTCTTCTTGCCGACAAGAGTGAAAGATTGTGAGCGCACCGCTTTTACAACGGCTGCAATGCATGACATGTGTTCAGCTGCTTTACTCGGCTAGTTTATGTATTAACATATTTTAAATTCCGTTTTAGAGAAACAATACGCAAACCCGTAACAGAGAAAGACCCCAGAAAAGATGGGAACATCAGTTTCGAATCTTAATAAGTGTAATCGTTGATTACCATTACCTGTGTGGTGTCTGTTCTTTCGCGAATGGCGGAAAGAACAGACGCCACACGTAAAATAGTATCATCTAGGCCTTGGTGGCATTTCATGATATCTTCATTGTGGATGCATCCTAAGTCCGACCGCTCTGCGGGAAACATGCGAGATGCGAGCAATGAGGAAAGCGTACTGGGGGCGCTACGAAAGGAGTGTCCGACAAGTTGGGAATTCGGTTGGCCGTGAAGCGTGCTCGGATATCCGAAGCATTTAAGGCGCGTAGGCAAGAAATCCGGTTTGTAGTCCCGGTCCGGCGCCAATGTTCACTTGTCACCATTGAATATTTCGACGCCCTCATGCGACTGATATCTGTATTTCTCTTTCATCGTGTAATCGTCGATATTGATGATTAACACGACAGTAGTAATAGTGTAGATGTCTACAACCTTTAAAGAAAACGAACATATTGGAAGAGGGTATCATGAGATTGAAAAAAAAAAAAAACTGTTTACTAGAGTAAGGGAGACGGAAATTTAACTGTGGTGGGAGGCTGGAATTCGACACTAGGAAAAGGAGGAGAAGGAAGATTACTAGGGGAACATGGACTGATGGAAAGCAATGTACTGGGAAGGCACCTGGTAGAATTAAATACAAAGCAAGGTTTAATTCTTAACACTCAGTTTAAGAATCACGAATGATGGGTTGTACGTGGAGGACATCTGGAGCCACCGAAAGGTTCCAAATAGGTTATATAATCGCGAGAAACAGATTGAAAGAACAAATTTTAACGGGCAAACTGTTTACAAGAGAGGATGTGCACTCTGACCTAGTTTATGAGTTTCGAAATACAGATTAAAGACTTTCGAGTTGCACAGATTCCCTTATAGCACCTTGTGCATTGTAAAAATATTAAAACCTACCTGTCGTTAGTCATCACGATTTCCTTTTTTTCGTGCCTTTGTCAAGCATTTTCCCAGGCTCGGCATGGTTATGGTTGGATTTGGCAAGCGTAATTGAAGGGGGTGTCCGGATGCCCTACCTGTCGCCACCGAGTTAGATGAGATGATGATAGCCGAACACAACACCCAGTCCCTGAGCGGAGAAAATCTCCGACCTAGCAGGGAATCGAACCCGCCCCCTTCGTAAGGCATTCCGTCGTGCTAACCACTCAGCTATCAAGGCGGACTCGATTTCTAACATACATTGTATTTAATACCAGTTCAATCTCCTGGAAGTGAATGTTCCGATATCCGTCTCCAATACGATCCACGAAAACAAGTCGTTCTTGAATCTCATAGCATTTTTCATCTGTTGTGCTAGTTAACCGCCAGGTTTGTTTGTCTCAGTAATCCATTGCTAATGTACCTGCAGTTTAAAAATGTACGGCGTTCCGCTGAACCGATGGATGTATTGTATAAAACTTCGTTACCTGGAAAATCTTTCGTTTCTATCACAGCTCGTTTTTTTGCGATCATTTAATATTTAAAAAAATCTAATGTCTCTGCTTATCTCATTTCGAGGCTATGGCTAGCGGCTCATTTTGCTTACAAAAATCTCATTATCGATACTTCAGACACCTCTTCACTCGACCATTATTACCAATCGGCTTCAGTATTCCATTAAACTCCACTCCTGCATGTACGTTAAGAGACGCAACACATTCCATGCGTTTCATATCATCGATGAACTATCAGAGTAGTTGCTGCAGCGCCCAACTATCAAATAAACTGATGGGGACGCGTCTGGGAAATCGCTTTTTCAGTTACTACATTTCTGTACATTTGCTACTAATAACCGTTAAATCTCACATTATGGAAGTGGTTGCTCTCAACCTAGCCATTTCCAAGTGAAAATCCCGATCTACGAAATCTTTCTTCGCGAGTTCAAAACTTTTTGTAAGTACCTTTTTCACAAGTAACGCCACGTTCGTGCGGCTCGCTGTGTAGGGGGCAGTATTAGCGAATAAAAGAGCCCGATGACATCAGCCCATCTTCAGAGCTGCAATAAACAAGGTTCTGCACGTCATACGGAATGATTGTGCAACTCTATTACGAAAGGTCAGTCCACATGGGTGTCACTAGCAAAAGGACGACACGTGCCTCAGAAAAACACGGTTCTTTACCGTAGCAGAAACCTCTCTCGCAAGAAGACTAATTTAACGGGACTTGCAACGTCTACAGAACTGCGATCTATGTGACTTGCTTTCCGTTACACACTCAATATTTTCTCATTCATTGCTTCCCCCACATACACTCATTTTGAATATAAAGTGATTTATCGACGCGGTACTGGTCTTCCACAGAATGAAGCAAGCTCAGCGTACGTCCGCGCCTCTATGCAAATTTTCAGCACCGTAAAGGCGTTTAACACGTACTGTGAAATGTTGCTTCAATCTTGCAGAGACGTCATTTATCCAGTGTCAGGAGCAACGCGTATGTTATTAACAAAACTGCGTTCCTTAACAAGTGTAAAACACCATTTCACTACATACACTGTCCGAAGGACAATGCCGGAAATTAGAGGTAACAAACTCGCACAAGTTAATTTTATTCCGTTCTAATCACAGAATAGAAAACATTTTCCCAGTGCATAAAATTTCTGTCTGGTATCAATAATCCAGAAAACAAGTACAGACATAATTCTCTTTATAGTGAGCGGAAATATATCTCTTCCAAACTGGACGTTGAAACTAGAAATCATTTAGATTTTTTTGAAATAATTTCTTTATTTTAGTAAATGATTTCGAAAAGCGTCAGGATACTTGTGTTCTACTGAGGTCGCCACTAAGTAACCCGTATACTGTGTACACACTACACATAGTCTAAATCAAACTGAACCCACATGATGTTAATGTATGAGAAACCCACCGTCAATTGACTTGTATTTTATTTATTATGCACACTGCATTCTGAGGCCTGTGGTTTCATTATCCGGTACAGGTTGCTGAAATTATACGTTTCAATCCTCTGTGGGCGAACAGGTTTGTTAGCTCATGATATAAGATTACAGGTTGTCACAGATGAAATGTAATTAGATTAGTTACAGTACTTTACGGTGAAATGATACATCTGCCGTGACGTTTTACTGTACAGAAATTGAGGTAAGTGATATTTATAACGTACAGTTGCGTTATCTGAAAACGAAACTGAAGTCTATTGCGGAACGAGAGATATGGAATCTATTATCTGCCGCAGTGGTCTCGTGTAGCCTGATAATAAATTTTTAGTAATGCAATGTGATTTTCATTTATCGTGTGTTATTAACTTAAACAGAACGTATCTGAAACAGAATAATGTGTCATTTGAACTGAAAGAACTAGAAAGGAAAAACGAGATAAAAATTAATAATTCCTCTTGTGAAGATGCAAATGAGACACTTCGGTCATATGCACATGTCTTTATGCATTTATGCTTGTTATTACAAGCGGTAACATCGTGAAGCATCACAACCGACTGTAAATCCAAAAATGGAGGTGATTAGTAAACAACAACCTGTATGAACTGTCGATTTTCATACTCACTTGTGGTGCAAGAAATAAATAAAAAGTAAACTCGAAGTACTTAACCTCTGTCTTCTCTCACCATTGTCGTTTTCGATCGTTCACAATAGACACTGTCTCATCCAAGATTTCGTATTTGTGTCGCTTTACACCAGTTTTGTCACCACACCGTCGTTTGCCCTAGGTGTCCTAGGATAGAAGAAACAGTCATATATTAAAGCTGTATGTCAGTTGTGCAAATTTTCTCTTTTTGAGACAATGTTAGTGTCCTAGTCTGTTTTTTGGCTAGAAGGTTGAGGAGACTGCTTAAAAGTTCACACCCCTGCGGATCATTTTACAGAGACAACAGTTGTTAGTATGGTGAACGGTTTCAGTCCGGGTGTGGCTCACCTCCCTGTCTCGCTAGTTGGGCCACTGCTCTTTAAGTGTTCTGAAATACTCGAATTTCAGTAGTAATGGAGAAAGGGACTAATGGATGATTAAGAGCCCACTGGCAACGAGGTAGTTGGAGATAGAGTGCTATTTCAATTTGAGATAATAGGAGAAGTAATCTATTATGTCCATTTTCAAGGAACTATCTCATAATTGGTCTGCGATGATTTAGTAAAATCAGCAAACGAACAACTCAAAGAAACTCTGAAAGAGATTAGAACTCCGCTTCTCCGAATCTGAGTGTATTACAGGAAAAGCCGCCCCACCTCGCTTGATTACTAGTATTGTAAGTGAACGCACGGGACAAAAAGCGGATCACATCCAGGAGACATTACGCTGATACTTTGTAGCTCCGCGTCTAGTCAATAAAACCTCAAATTCAGTAACAAAGTATATCATACCAAGCTGAGCTCAATTGTTGAGCCGGCCGGAGTGGCCGAGCGGTTCTAGGAGTTACAGTATGGAACCGCGCGACCGCTACGGTCGCAGGTTCGAATCCAGCCTCGGGCATGGATGTGTGTGATGTTCTTAGGTTAGTTAGGTTTAAGTAGTTCTAAGTTCTAGGAGACTGCTGACCTGAGAAGTCAAGTGTCGTCGTGCTCAGAGCCATTTTGAACCATCAATTGTTGATGATAATATTTCTTAGCGCAACTACACTGCAGCGACATTGATTGCTAACTTTGACCCGTTGATTCAGGCAGGACCAGACATTTGCTGTGAAATTAAGATCGGGTGGCTTAGTGTGCCAATTCAAATGCGTTTTCGTCATACCAGGGACATGTGAATACGGCAGTTGTCCTCTTGGGAGACGGGAGTGGCCACAGCTATCGGTCTTGGAGAAGTAGAAGAAAAGGTAACAGTTATCCACAGAGAATGTTGAAGTAAACAAACCGGCTCACGTCCCGGTAATCTGTCGAGTTGGCCCAAGTAACGGCAGGAAAACATCCCCAAAAACCATTTCCGGCATGGATTAAAACCTCCACACATTGCACGCTAAACAGCCAAGATTTGCATCATTTGAAAAGTGCCAAAATGGCGACTAGTCGGCCCATGCTACACGCTTCCGCTCAGCAAGTAACCAGTTTCTTTGTTGGTTAACGCACTGACAACGTGTAGCATTATTTGTCGTTACTAGCATTGACCTTTCGCGAGGTACCCGAATGGTTTCACGCAGTACGCTTATCAGTGTCGTTTGATAGCTGGGTGAGCTGGATCACCACTGGGTGTCCACTGACAGGTGAAGTTAGTATTGGGTTTGAAACCGACTGTAATTGACAAACTACGATCTCTTAAGGAGCACTGTTCTTACACTGTGTTAGACGGATGGAAGTCGTAGACAATTTCTCGTAGATACGTAGGACTGTCTCCGTTGATACACCAAAAAATAGGGCAAAGTTGACGGTGTAGTCAAGCACGCTAGCTTCTTTCTACCGCCGGTCGGAGTGGCCGAGCGGTTCTAGGCGCTACAGTTTGGAACCGCGCGACAGCTACGGTCGCAGGTTCGAATCCTGCCTCGGGCATGAATGTGTGTGATGTCCTTAGGTCAGTTAGGTTTAAGTAGTTCTAAGTTCTAGGGGACTGATGACCATAGCAGTTAAGTCCCATAGCGCTCAGAGCCATTTGAACCATTCTTTCTACCATTGTGTCTCCATGTTCAACCGCCTAACGACGCTGATTCCATACAAGCAACTGACGCACTCAAGGGGGGAGATTTTGAAGATCCGCCTGGTAATAGTTATGCACCATCTACACCGGTTCAAAGCGACCATTTGTTCTTTTAACGAGATTTTGGCTGATAAGCTTAGGTCGCATGTCTGATAACACTTTTAGGCAAGCAAACAGCCGTCATAGCTGATTCTATGCAATGGGTCTTCAGCAAAGAGCAGAAATGCGTTCCGCTGAGAGACGTAGCGTCAGCAGCAAGTCATCGTGCTACAGGTGGTTACGCACTGCAGCCAGTTTCAAGCGAGCATCCGTCCTGTCAGACAAGGCCGCTTGCCCTCTCTCACGGTGTTTATTGCGAGGGATTAGCATGTGGCGCGGCCTTGCCAGTAGCACTGCGAGTGTGTGCCCCAGCGCTGGGATTCCCAGCAGCATTCAGCGAGTCGCTTGTGTCAAATGCACCAGTGACTCCGGCCGGCACGCAACAGTAATGGTAACACTTTCCATTTGTCGGTCAGCTGCAGCCGTCCCACAGTGCCTTTAAATTTATCTTGTAACGTTCTTTATGTACCGTACTTGTTTACGTTAAGACGTTAAATTATTGTAAAACGTTTACATCTGTGTTAGCTTCCCTATTGCTGGGATTACTCCTGTAAAAATGAATATCGTATTAAGTTTCCTTTACTTTACGTCTATGGTCACTAACTTTTTGTCAACAGTTTACCGGTTTCGGTCTATAACGACCATCATCAGATCTGTTTCGCCGGCGGGGGTGGCCGAGCGGTTCTAGACGCTACAGTCTGGAACCGCGCGACCGCTGCGGTCGCAGGTTCGAATCCTGCCTCGGACATGGATGTGTGTGATGTCCTTAGGTTAGTTAGGTTTAAGTCGTTCTACGTTCTAGGGGACTGATGTCTTCAGATGTTAAGCCCCATAGTTCTCAGAGCCATTTGAACCATTTTTTGAAGATCTGTTTCATAAAAACAAAGTCCTGATTCTGCGTTTAATATTGGACGATGCCACTATGGCTGCAGTACATTAGGACTTTGTTTTTATGAAACAGAACTGATGATGGTCATTACAGACCGAAACCGGTAATCTGTTAACAAAAAGTTCGTGACCATAGACGTAAAGTAAAGGAAATTTATTGCATATACAGGTCACTATTTTATTCGCAACAATGTCGCAACTTGTGAATACCGCACTGTTAGTTGATTCAAGGAGAGTAAAATTTGTAATGATAAACTACGCGTTGTAGAACTACAAACCTTTCTCAGGAAACTTGGCTAAATTCCGATAGAGAGAAACAGGGAATAGTCTTAATGTCACTTCGATGTTACAGCCGTTAGAGACACAGTTACAGCTCAGTCAAACCAGATCGTCTTGGCAGGGATGAAACTGCCGTTGCAATGTCAAAACCACCCCGGCGTTACCTGTGACGATGTTCACTCAGTCACAGGCATTCGATGTTAGGAAGGCAGACGGACTTCTGAATCTCACTTCTTTCGTATCTTAACCAGTGCTACACTTCACCTAGAAATTGCTCAACCGTATTGTTGGCCAAAAGAAATCTACTTGTATGAAACAAGTCCTTAATTTGAGGAAGAAGTATCTGAGAATGTACATTTGAAGCACAGCAGTGTATGGTAGTGAAATATGCACTGTGAAAAAAATCGAGGAGGAAGAGAATCGAAGCGTTTGAGACGTGGCGTAATAGAAGGATGCTGAAAGAAACTTATGGAGAACAGTGACAAGAAGAAGGGACGGGATAATAGGACGGGTGTCAAGACATCTGGGAATAACTTATAAGGTTGTAGAGGGAACTATAGAGGGCAACAACTTTAGAGGAAGACAGCGACTGAAATACATCCAGCAAATAATTGAGGACGTAGCTTGCAAGTGGTAGTCGGAGTACTCCGAGATAAAGAGGTTGCACAAGTGAGGGATTGATGAAGTGCTGTATTTGTTACTGGAGTAATATAGGGTAGATGCCCGTTCGGTTAGCCATGCGGTGTAACGCACCCCTTTCCGGATTGGGAAGGAGCGCCTGGTCCGCGGCACGAATCCGCCCGGCGGATTAGCGTTGAGGTCCGGTGAGCCGGCCAGTCTGTGGATGGTTTTTAAGGCGGTCTTTCATCCGACTCAGCGAATGCAGGCTGGTTCCCCTTATTCTGCTTCAGTTACACTATGTCGGCGATTGCAAACAAGTTCTCCACGTACGCATACACCATCATCACTCTACCCCGCAACTTGTCTAGTGTGAGACGTTCCCTGAGGGTCCCCCGGGGGCTGAACCGCACAATAACCCTGGAAGAGTGGTTTGGGGCGTCGGAGGAGTGAAGTGGGCTGTGGTACTTGTCGTGGGTTGTGGACCACTGCGGCTGCGGCGGGGACGGAGCCCCTCCGTCGTTTTTTAGGCCCCCGGTTAACATACAATACAATGTAGGGTAGATACTTCCAAAAGCTGCAACAAAGTATCTGTTTCATTTCAACTGCAATGCTCACGTATTGTATACTGAGGAAAGAATTGGCACATCGGCTCTAATAGACTGTCTCGCAAAAAGTTCAAATAACCAGGCCATGCCAGATCTTCGCGCCCATAATGCAAGACTAAAGTAAAACGACTGCCCAAGTAAATCCAACGCCGTTAACATTGCTCCCAGTGTCATATGTAACTTAATTTTATAGGAGAGAAGCGTTACAAACGCGCAACGAGAATAAAGCTAACAAAAAGTCGCTACTGACAGGTAAAGTTCATTGCAAAATACAAAATTCAGTACAGCTGTGCTTTAGTGTTTAAGTATTCCAGCGCGGAATACATCTGTTTATTCTTACTCTAGAAGCGCAGCACGTTTCTTGAACTAAGCGTGACGCAACTGCTCACGATCAGTTCTCTTCTGCTAAGTGCAGTGCTGCTGGCTGCTGTTTGACGGATGAAGTCACGAAGTGTGACGTCATTCGGTGGTCTTACAGCAAGGCCGACGGCGCCGAGGGAGCGCTGCTGCATTCGCTCTTGATGACGCAAAGGCCGGTTGTTGACGTTGTTGTTGTTCTGTTGTTCCAGGCGGTGTCAAGGGTGGCGTCAAGGGCGGCGACAAGGCCGGCGACAAGGCCAGCGCGGACGGATTGGGTGAACGCTTCGGAGGCGGGCCCTTTACTCCAGAAAGTAAGCATATACATACTCTGTCTTGCGTTGGAAAATAGTAAGATTCTGCTTTAAATCCATAGAAGCCTAGAGGAACAGATCCATACGACGCTAATCACATATCACGATTTGTATGTGTATTCCTGTAGGACGTCATGGTATGCACTCGTGAGGGCTCATATCAGGTATCCCTTTGCTGACGAACGTACATACCACCCAGAAATCTACCTTTATTTGGGTCTCATCAGTTCAATTCTTCTCATTTCCTAAGGCTGACGGCCATCTGGGGGGGGGGGGGGGGGGTCTGGAACTGTAGGTGAGAAGTAATGGTTGATTGAACGTTTTACGTGTGAGTGAGACGTTTTTTGGATAACTCAACTAATAACACAAGAAAAGAGATGAAACCTCCTGGCAGATTAAAACTGTGTGCCGGACCGAGACTCGAGCTCGAGTTCGAGTCTCGGTCGGGCACACAGTTTTAATCTGCCAGGAGGTTTCATATCAGCGCACACTCCGCTGCAGAGTGAAAATCTCATTCTGGAAACATCCTCCAGGCTGTGGCTAAGCCATGTCTCCGCAATATCCTTTCTTTCAGGAGTGCTAGTTCTGCAAGGTTCGCAGGAGAGCTTCTGTAAAGTTTGGAAGGTAGGAGACGAGGTACTGGCAGAAGTAAAGCTGTGAGTACGGGGCGTGAGTCGTGCTTGGGTAGCTCAGTTGGTAGAGCACTTGCCCGCGAAAGGCCAAGGTCCCGAGTTCGAGTCTCGGTCCGGCACGCAGTTTTAATCTGCCAGGAGGTTTCATATCAGCGCACACTCCGCTGCAGAGTGAAAATCTCATTCAAGAAAAGAGTTCCTCGGGTGACCTGCCGTAGGGGAGGTCATTATCATACTGAGAAGCTGCTTTGGATATGGCCAAAGAAGATGCTGCAGAGCTCTCATAGATGTCGTTATTATCTACAGTAGTATTAGATGAAAGGATTGCACGAATATTCAATAAACATTCACATTATTTCAACCTTCTGTGAGTTTGGCTAATGATCTGAATATAGGGAGTCATGCCAATACACACTTATGAATCTTAAAAATGTTTTAGCTTTTGATTATACTTTTCATGACACGCGAATAACACTCCGATAGGAGTAGCAACGTGTGATGCTACGGAATGGAATGTTCAGATTGGTTGAATAATGAGTGTAACAAGGAACTCTTTTCCATCCACCCAAAAATTCTAATCAAGCAGGAGCGTTCCGTTCCAGACTGAACTAACACAAAACTTCAGTCATATACAAACATGGACAGCATTAATTCGTGTACGTTTCTGTTCCTACAAGAGAGTGAAAAGCACTGAAAAATATGAATTGACCAATGCTCTACGGAAGATGACAATCATCTGGCAAAAATCTACTTATAAATTTTCAAGATTTCTGTTTTCCACACCTTGCAACAAAGAATATGCTATAGTCGGTATAGTACCTTACATTAAATACAACTCGCAACACATAAGCAGTGGACCACCTGAGGGTCTGAAGTTCGTGATTTATTAATAACAAAGTACTTAGAAAATTATTTCTCAAACTAAATCATTCATAGTATAACAATACCAAAGTATATATGAATATAAACACAGGCGAACAAATTACATCCTACTAGTGACGTTGATCTGAAGAGAATATTTAATATGTAAGCAGTCGTTCTTCCCATTTTCCATACATTTGTATGATACTTCAAAATGTACTGTGTCCTACGCACTTTCAAATCGGTGAGGTGTGAACGTTATGTACAATTTACCAGACTGCTTTCTGACTCTGTATAATGTTACAATCACTTTCCACAGTGTCAAAACAACGTTTGCTGCCATCTCCGAGGAAGTCCATGTGACTTGCAGGAGACTCGAATCTTCTTTCGATACTCCTATACTCGTGAAACTGTTTTGATAATGGTTTAGAGACTTAGTTTCACTCGGAAGACAAGTTATATTACTTAAAACTCCTTTAACACTGACTCGAGCCCTGTTTCTATGTAAACTGAAAATTACGCGCCGTTAACTGTCTCCACCTCATATCCTAAATTATTCGTAGAATATCAGAAAAGAAAAAGAGTAGGAGTAATATTAAAAAGTTTCGAGAGTTCAGTATTCAAAACTTACTTTAGTTCTCTTGGTAACATTAAAAATTATATGCACTTTTACAGACGCAGCCAAATCCACTCCTCAAGTCAAAAACTTCTCTATCTGTCCACGAGACTTATCATTTATCGCCTTGTTACCACAGAACAATCACTGTAAATTAGAGCCCGCTCTTTCAGTAATCAGAAGAGCCAAAATCATCTCCACTCCGCTCTGTTAAAGTTTACAACTGGCTCTCTGAAATATCGAGTTCATAGCAACTCTCAAAACTTAATCAACATTCGACCTATCAGGCAATTAATCCTTCACTCAGAAACTCAAAGTTTTGCCCCTATAATGGTTATTCTCATTATCTTCCCACTGGTTGGCATAAAGAAAACTCATCGTATTTGTAATGGATTCCATCGAAGGAAGCGCCCATCTGTTCAGTTTCGTCCGACTTGTCTTACGCGGATGGGCTATATAAATTATTGCCACCATCTCAGTGACAGAGAATTATGTTCATTCTACAGTGGTATCTCGTTCAACATATAGGGTCCGCAGACTGCAAAAAAATTCTATCTGTACCCTTTAGGTCAGAGCGAGTTGTTTGAGACCCAGTCCACTGCACGCATCAGTTCGTTTGGGCTAGGAGTGGAGTGGAGAGGGTCCCAATTAAGAATGTTAGGAGAGACTTACCAGCTCAGGTTTCTACCTTACAACTAAGGGAAGTCACTTCAAGACCTTGGTCAGAACCCAGGGATATCAGTTACGGTTTACTTATTTCTATGGTAATATATGCTCACCAAAATATTATGGTGTAGTGTACTTTCTCAAAAAAGAGCTCAGTCGGTGACTTACATGTGCTATGTATATAGCTTTTTAAAACGTGTGTTTTATTTTCTGTTGCAGTTGATATTTCTTTTCAACAAAATACCAGCAGAGCTTGTAGTTGCATAGAAAAGACTCAGTTCGGAATATTTGGAACAGATTTCAAATCTGGAATTTGCGTTAAAAACAATGGAAATCTACCACTAACCTAGGACAGAACTGCAGGAATGGATCAATTTAAATTATTTCCTCGACAATACGCCTCAGACATAATTACAGAGTCCTAGTGTGTGTTTGGATATCTGTATGTGTGTGAGAGAGTCAAGAATATAACTAGCTCCATTTATGCAGTCCTGCTGTCTTCCAATAACAATATGAACTTTCTCAAACCTAAAACCTGGACTAGACAGTTCAATACTGTGTAAGACTGTTTTCTACAGGGACGAGAACAATTTTAGAGTATCATAAGTGGAAATCAATTATTTTGGTTACTGATAATGTTTATTCCTTGTCTGCTGCAGGTTTCAAGTTCGGATTCGGCAACTTGGGCACTGGCTCGGGCAGCTTTTCTAAGTCGTCGTCGTCCTCGTGGTCGTCTGGCGGCGGCGGCGGCTCCGGAAGTGGCAGCCAGTCGGACAGCAGCTCAGGGTCCTTCGGCACTGGAGGCTCAGGCTCCGGCTCCAGCAGCGGGTCCTCTTCCTCTGCAGGCTCCCTCGGAGGTCTCGGCGGCTCAGGCTCTGGAAGCCACAGCTCCAGCCAGGCTGGATCCCTGTCCGGAGGAGGTGAGGGTACACTCTAGTACAGTGGCTCGTCGTTACGTCTTTATCTCGTGTTACATGAGTGACGGAATAGAGCGCGTGAGTGTAGTATTCCTAAGATTCTGCATAGCACCTGGCAAGTTCGATCACCAAGTATACTGCGCTAACAGTAGTTCGTTCGTCATGCAAAACGGGCTTCACACATTGCTCCAGGAGAACTGCAACTGTGCAACTTTCCGTAACTAGAAGCTTATTGGTGATACTTAATTCATAGTCACAGAGTCATAGGATGTTATGTATGAGACATATCTTCTGGTATCGAAATGTAATAGATAGGTTTTTATTGATCTCTGAGGAAAAATAATCACCCTCGTCCCTCCTGAAATACGGTCCACATCGTAACTATGAGACTCAGTCGTAGAAAGCCAACAAGTCATTGTTCTGCACAATTATGCAACTAGTTTGAGAGTATTTATACATACATCATCAGGTGAATAAAATCATTGGTAGCTGTTAATGAGGTGGATTTATCAGTAAAGAGTGACAGTATCGCCTTAATGATGATGGGACCGTCCATAGGATTGACATTTATGAGATACTAACAGTTCAATACGCCTTACGATGGAAGTATAAATACTCCAAAACTGCCACTGAAATCAGCTCATATAGTCACAGATCTAGTGTATAAAACTCATATTCAGAAACATTTTAAAAGGTGTTTGCAAATTACAAACACATGACATCTGTTTGTATCATGTTCATATGTCCTTACAACTTCACTGAAGCATGTGATCAAAACCACGAAAAAATTCAAAATGTCAAACGACATCTCACGAATTGGACACTTTTCAGCTTCCAAACACGTTGGTGTAGGTTTCTTGCTGCTACAATCTCGTTTCAATGGCAGAGTCAATTGGAAAAAATACCTTAACGCTTCACTCACATCATGGTTACGCACCTAGAGTGTTGCATAGAAGTTAGGTCGCCAGCCTCACATTTAGGAGGTCAGGGTTGATGTCTCCAACCCTTTCACAAATGAGACTTTCTGTTTCCTAAATTTATCAAGTTCATGGTAGCATGGTTCCTTTGAAAAAGGATGCAACCAATTTCCTTCCCTACTCTTTTCCTGACGACTGGGTGTTAAAGTCTGAAGCTAATTTTTATGGGCAACTAGAGGTGGAAAAGTAATTGATATGGATAAGAACAGACAAAAACAGATGGTGCTGAAAGCATAGTAATTTAGGGAAATCATACAAATTCTCAGCAGGAAGCTTTAATGTTGTTTAAGCGCTCACCTCTCCTCAAGAAAAAGGGTTTAGTATCCAAATCACGGTGCCACCTAATTTGGTAGACCATCTGAAATCTCGGATACTGAGGTTGTGAAATGTCCATTGAAGGGAAAGAGCAATAGAGTCGTGATTCCTGCTATAACTGGCCATGATATTTAATGTATTTTATAATTTATAATTTATTAATTTCTTAGTAACGATCACAGCCTGCAGATCAATGTTCACAAAATAAAATATTTATTCCATCCATATCTTACAGTCGGATTGGTTTCAGGCACAGTTAGAATTACATATCTTTCCATCACATGAAGGCAAAAAGACTTTTCTTTGAAGCACATTTGACAACAAAAACTATCTTAAACTCATTGCATTTGGATATTTCAATGAATACATATTTTAGCTCTGATGCATCAGATGCAGAATGTATCTGTAAGTAAATGCCCTACACAATATGTTTTTGATTTGATACTTTAATTACATCATTCAAAAATTTCGTTGCGTTCAGTCACAACACACAGAAAAATTGATACAAATATAGTGCAAAATAATGGCAAGAAAAACATTATATTTATTTTTTTCTATCTTTCAATCTTTCTTTCGTGTTAGTAGTCAATATTGTAGCACTGTGATTGTTCCAACAGGTGGCAGCAGCTCAGGGTCAAATTCGGATTCGGCAGCAGGCTCTTTGGGAGGCGTCATTGGTGGTGGTGACCTAGCTGGTTCAGGACCCTTTCCTGGACCTGGCTCAACTGGAATAGGAGGTGGATCAGCTGGTGGGCATGGTGGAGCCATTGGTGGTGGAATTGGAGGCGGACCTGGTGGCTTAGGTCATGGTGGACTAGGAGCAGGTGGTGTTGGAGGCGGCCCTGCATCTGGAGGAATTGAATTTGGAGGTCCTAGTGGACATGGAGGTATTGCAGGTGGACATGGTGGTGTAGGAGGAGGATATGGCGGTGTGGGAGGTGGACATGGTGGCTTAGGAGGTGGACATGGGGGTATAGCTGGTGGTCATGGAGGCCTAGGTGGTAGACCTGGAGGAATAGCTGGAGGACCTGGAGGCATAGTTGGTGGTCATGGTGGATCTGGTAGTTTTGGCGGTGGTAGCTCTGGCGCTGGAGGCTATGGCACGTCTGGATCTGGAGGTATTGGAGGAGGATTTGGATCTGGAGGTATTGGAAACAGTGCAGGTGCGTCATCTGGTGGATTTGGCACTGGTGGTGCAGTTGGTGGCACAGGAATCTCTGGGGGTCATGGTGGTGTAGGTGGCATCGGAGGCATTGGTGGACCTGGGCCAGTTGCTGGAGGACATGGAGCTGGAGCTGGTGGCCATGGAGCTGGATCTGATGGCCTAATATTTGGCAGTGGACCTGGAGGCTTTGGCCCAGGTGCTAGTGGCCCTGGAGGCTTTGGCCCAGGTGCTAGTGGACCAGGAGCCTTTGGCCCAGGTGCCGGTGGACATGGAGGCATTGGTTCTTCTGGTGCAAGTAGCTCTTCTGGTGGAAGTGCAGGAAGCCTTGGAGGAGCTGGCGGTATTGGAGGTGGGTCAGGATTTGGTGGCATTGGTCACAGTGGTGCTGGTGGAGCAGGAGGCGCTTTAGGACACTCTGGGTCTGTTGGAGCAGGACATGGTGTGGGAGCTGGTGGAGCAGGTGGTATTGGTGGCGCTCAAGGAGGATACTCAGGAAGTTCTAGTGGTGGTTCCTCTGGATCTGGCGCTCTGGGTGTTGGTGGAGGAAATTTGGGTCATACTGGATCTGGTGGAGTAGGTTTTGAACATGGAGTAGGTGGATCTATCGGTGGAACAGGAATTGGTGGCATAGGGGGCCCTGTAGGGGGTGGCTCCCTGGGTCATGGTTCTGCAGGTAGCCATGGTGGAGCTGGAAGTGGCAGTTTTGGTGGTAGTGCAGGTGACTTTGGCACTGGAATCGTAGGAGGTGGCCCTGGAGTTTCTGGGCCTGGCCTGATTGGTGGTGGGCCTGGCCTGATTGGTGGTGCTGGAGGTTATGGTGGATCTGCTGGAGGTGCTGGACTTGCTGGAGGCGCTGGACATGCTGGTGGCATTGGACATGGAGGTCTCGGAGGTGGTGCAATTGGGCATGGTGGCGGCACTGGCTTGGACTCTGGCTCCTTAGTCGGTGGTGGGGCAGGACATTCAGGAGCCGGTTCTTCATCTGGAAGCTCAGCTGATTCCAGTTCTGGTAGCTCTTCTGGAGGGCTCGGTGGCTCTGGTGGCAGCTCAGCTGGCTCTGAGGCAAGCTCTGGTAGCTCTGCAGGTGGTGGTGCTGGCGGTGGAGCAGGTTCTGGAGCGTCTTCGAGCAGCAAGGCCAGCTCCAGTGCAAGCTCTGGTAGTGGTTTTGGCCGAGATGTAGAGGAGCTGGGTGTTAAGGGCCACGGCCATAAAGGAGTCAAGGGTGGCTACCACTAGAAGTGTCTACCCTCTTATTTTTTGCACACATGTCAGAAAATGTTTTCTAAAGTGTTTGAGCAAGACATAAACACATGTGTGTAACTAAGTACTAGTACAGGCTCAGTATGATGTCATTTCATATACCCACTTCCCACTGTTTCATAACTCACCGTTGCATTTCAAAGAAATTCTCGAACTGTATCAGTTCTAAACTGCACAGATTGATATGAACAAAATGTCGAGGAAGTTTTGTAGTTGAATCAGCTGAATTTGTTGATCAGTGATTACATTACCGCATTGATCGCATATAATTGTTATTTAATTTGATCATACAGAATACTGATGTATGAATGTCGTTTGTGTGAGTTTAAAGATACAGAACATTGTTGAAAATACATTTTTGTTGTATGACATTGTTCTAAAATAAATTTTTTATTACATTTATGTCTATTTTTTATATTGTAGCCAATACTAACCTTTGAAGACACTAGTGTACATGATCCCTTCCAATAACACTTTCTTATGATATTCAGTCATTATTTCATTTATATTGCATAATGTTTCTAAATTATTAGTCTGTATCATCATTCGATTCTGTTTTTTAATGAAAGAACATAATATATAACGAAAAAGTGCTAACAATCACATAAAATACATTGGATAAATAAGAACATAGAACGCCATTATTGTCTTACAACATAAGTGCTTTGTCATATATACAATGAAAGTCTCATGCTGAAGAGTTAAAATAGACACCTAGAGTTTAGGTACACACAACAAACGGTAGGTATTGAGTAGTCTAACAATAATCATTACTATAATCTACAAGCCTGAGTAACTTCAGCCATGTGTACGTCAAATTGCAGGAACACAAACAGTGTGAATTTAGCTTAATCGACAAAACTTTGCGAGTTGCTCAGGAATGTTTTCTGAGTGTTTATGTATATGGAGACCTGGTTCCCAGCCGCCCTTTACAGAGCAATAACGTAATTATAACAGCACACATCAATAAATTTTTTCCGCGTGTGTGTGCCTGCTTCGTACGTTGTAAAATTACCGACGTATCGGCAGCTGTTGCAGGCAATGTTCATCATGGTGGTTAGTTGTGGCTAGCGTTTGCTGCTTCATATTTGTTATTTGAAAAGAGCAGAGCTTTATCACATACTGTGTTTTGACTGGGTGGCAAGGGCTGTCAGATGCTATTGCTTGGAAATTTGATGTGAGATTTTATCGATTGTCATTGGCAAATCTGGTGAAGGGTGGAGCGGTGCTTCACGTGTAGTGGGTTGTGGCGCCTGCAGACTCTCAGTGTTCGGGACTGCCTGTAGTGCGTTCCACCAGCAGCGTCGGCCCGCTGGCATATAATTACTGGTAACCATAATGACGAAAATATGTAGCCCTCCTTGCACTTAATGCTGGATGGATTCTTTGCTATCTCGACAGCCTCGCTAATATTCTGCTTAGTGTTAAGTGACTGTCTAGCTAAGACATGGGCTTCTTTGACTTGTATGGACACGTCATACTTGTCTGCTTGTTGTTCCTCCGCCTATTTAGTATGCCAACCAATCCACATGCACTGCTTGTGCTCTGCAATACGTGTTTTAGTGGGACATCCCGTCTCACAAATACAGATCAGTCCACAATCACAGCTAAGCTGATATACTGCTGGCATATGAAGTTGGTCCACACAGGTCTCTGAAAGCCCAACAGTATCTCAGCTGACAGGTAGCAGGGATTGCAGATATAAGGGGGCTGTGGTCAGCACTGAGTCTCCTGTCCGTTGTGAGTTTTCATGACCAGCCAGAGTCATTGTTTCTCAATCAAGTAGCTCCTCAATTGGCCCCACAAGGGCTGAGTGCGACCCGCTTGCCAATAGCACTTAGCAGATTCGGACAGTTACCCATTCCAGTGTCATGTGGCCAAGCCCGCTGGTACTTAACTTCAGTCATACGCAAGGCCGTTGGCAGTGGAAACGAGGAAGTCTCTTATTTTGTGTTGCTCGATAGGTCGGTTGGATTCCCTGCAGTGTTAGAAGCTTGTCCACCCCATCTAGAATTGTACATATGATAGGTGGGCAGTTTGCTGTGGTGGTGCTTTCTGGGTAGTCCTCATCTTGTCCCTTGTTATCACAGGTTTCCTTGTGGTACACTCGCTTATAATTTTCGCTGAAAATGGTAAGGTGATTGCTAAATTCACTTCTCAGACTGTCGGTATTGCTGATTCGGTGGGCTCTTGTGGGTTCTGTGTGAATTACAGAGTTCTTTTGATTGAAATGATGATGGGACGTGACCTTCAGGTATCTTTCCATGCTTGTTGGCTTCCGAAACACTGTACTAGTTCCTCTCCACATTTGCTAAACATCTCATCATACATAACAGGTAGAATATCGACCTTTTAGGTTTCCACAGTGAACTACATCTTGTCATGTTATTGTTGATTTAAATGCTAGTGGAAACAGTACGCTATGATTTCTCCATACTGTCTCATATCGAAACCTGAATTTGGTGGACGGTAGTGCGGACGGCAGCGCTGCATCCCGAAAGCTATCATAAAGAGATCCAATGCTATTGATGAGAGACTCCATGCCATTCTACACAGTCTGCCCGTTCATAAAACTTGCCTTTTCACTGGAAGGAAGTAGTCTTCAGACAACTGCATGTACCTGAAGCAGTGGTCTCCTGCAGAATATTCACGGCGTGCTGTACTGGCATTACGTTGGCAAACAAGTATTTGACTTCAAAGCTCACCGTTAAGTCTGTGGGGGAGATGGATAGGCCGATGAGGCGTTCAATGAGATGTGCAGAGTCTGAACATATTATTCTGTATGACCCATCGGATATCTCAGTTTGTTCAGAATTTCGACCGTAGGTGTGTGGTGGAGTTAACGTTGTTAGTTATGGATCTTAGTGCATTATCTCCCTTATGTGCCTCAGGTAGTCCATAGATGATCGCTGCTTTGGGAACTTGAAGGATAACTCTTTTTGCTATGTTGTTTTGTAATCTTGGGTTCTTAACTACAGATTGCGCCAACGACCTTGTCACAGTGGTAACACCGGTTCCCGTCAGATCACCGAAGTTAAGCGCTATCAGGTTGGGCAGGCACTTCGATGGGTGATCATCCGGTCTGCCGAGCGCTGTTGGCAAGTGGGGTGCACTGAGCCCTTGTGAGGTAAACTGAGGAACTGCTTGATTGAGAAGTAGCGGCTCTGGTCTCGTAAACTGACGTATGACCGGGATAGCGGTGTGCTGACCACATGCCCCTCCATATCCGCATCCAGTGACGTCTGTGGGCTGAGGATGACATGGCGGCCGGTCAGCCCATTGGGCCTTCAAGGCCTGTTTGGGCGGAATTTAGTTTAACTACAGATTTCGTCTGCCCAGTTATGTTGGCTGTACAGCCACTCGTGTGTTCTTTTCACACGGTGAACATTTATCTGAGACAACAAAATATTTCAAAACCTATACAACGGATTACAACACGAATAAATACGTGTTCAGTATTTTTAAATGTGCTATCTGGCGACACCGATGTTGATCTCCTCCTCTGTACCACCCCAAGCGGGTAGAGCGGATGGCAGCCTTGAAGTCTTAAACAGCAACATCCTATTTCTATTGCAGATTACGATTCTATGGAAAATATGTAACTTTTGTATGTCACACTTTTGTCAGTGGGCGATACACGGAGCTATAACACAATTGGAGTTCCAAAACGGTATTATTTCGATAAAAGTGCATTGGCTAAAAATAAAGGCAGACGTGTTCAGCAATTGTAATAAAAAGCTTGGCTGAGGTATGTCCTCTCACTTCTCATCAATGGGGTGCTGGTTTAAGGTGTGCTGTCTCACCTCTCGCCAATGAGGTGCTTGTTTGTAACAATTACTTCACAGAAAGTGCTCAAAAATGTCGCCCCTCATTTTGATACATTTGTATGTCCGCACATGGAATTATTCTACGCAAGTGCGAAGTGTTCCCGATGTAATTTGCTGACAAGCATTGGTGATTTGCTGAATAACGTTATCGGACATTGTTAGCAGCTCATTGCAAACTTCGCTCTCCGAGTAACACCACAAACAAAAGGTAGATGAAGTAAGATCTAGCGATCTTGCAGGTCAAGACACTGGACCACTTATTCCGATCCACCGACGATTGTTCAAGCGATCTAATACTTCCCCTGCTATTACAGAATGATTGCTGGGCAAGCAACATGTTGAAACCGGACTGGTTGTCCCAAGTGCAAGGGAAGCTCTGCAAGCAATACTGGAAGTTTGTCGTCCAAAAATGTTCGATATTTTCATCATTTAAGGCGCCATCGGTAAAGAATGGACCAATTAAATTTTCATCAGTTATGCCAGGCCAAACACTCGCATTCCATGGTTCAACTTTGCGAAACCACTGTGGGTTTTCCATATCCTAGTAACACATGTTGTGTCGATTAATCGTACCGTGGTTAGTGAAGGTCCACTCGCCGAGAACAATACTCCAGCAAAGAAACTGGGTTCTCTCGTAGTATTTGCTGAAGCTACCACCGGCAAAATGTTACTCGGTTCTGGATACTACTGCCATGAAGTTCCTGATAGAGGGGAATTTGAAAGAGATGATACTCGTATTTTCTACGTTTTAAAATTGGCAACAGTAGCTGACTAATTCCCGATTAACGACATAATCCCGAGTGCTAGTGTTGGAGTTATGATTCACTGCAACTTATATCGCAATTCTGTCCAGCAGCTGTTCTTCGACTGTTCCTTTTCCGTGGTTGTACAGTTCCCCCCCCCCCCTTTCCAGTGGAGGACTGCAAAATAATCCCGCAAAAAGAAGCGCGTTAGCGCACTATGTTTGGAAAACGTTGAGCATAGTGTTACAGTATTATTGACATTCGTGCCTTTTTTACTATGGCAATAGCGTACATTCTAACTAATAATGCAGTCAGGTTATGAAGTGCAACATTTAAGAAATGAGGGACGGAGTTCATGCAAATATATCATGCCATGTGATGAATGAATGAATGTTTCGAAACAGCTACACGGAGAAAACTGCGAGCGCTGAGTTGCTTTTCGCACGCGTCTGTTTTTCTTCCATTGTTTTTTCTGGAGATAATACCGGAGGAGCGGCAGGGAGGAAGATAAGAACACTGGTATCACCGGATAGCATTTAAAAAAATAATAAACGCGTATTTTCCCGTAATTCGTAGCGTAGTTTTTGAGATATACCGTTTTCTCCAGATACAGAATTCACCCTGTACAATATCTCATTTATGCCGTCCCTCAATCACTGCCCGTAATGTTCAGAAATGATGGACGTGTTTTTTGCCAGAATGTAACACCACAATATCGGGATTATACCTCAGTTCTAATTTCGCAGGTGAGGCTTCCCTCGAGGTATTAGCACATGGAGGCTTGGTCAAGCTGAGAAACGCTGCTAAAACGACGGTTGTTTTATCAGATATGGCGCAGAAACTCATTTACGAAATGTAATTATGATTCTATGACTTTTGAAGATAATTTCGTTTAGTTTCTGGGAAAACGTGTTGACAAAAGTGTAATATTCAAGCGCCGAAACGTACAGCAAAAAACACTAAGTAGTGCAAACAGCCTTCAAATGGTGGAGAATGTGATGTGGCCGCTGTAGCTGCGGGAACACTCCACCGTAGTGTCGAGGCACAAGTCTTCCATTACCTTCAGTTAACCCATGCATGAGATTCATATCTGTCAACTCTTCATCAGTAAAACTACCCATTCTCCTTTGCATCACTGTTTACGTGCAGCTAATACTGTCGGAATGGAATAGTCTCTAGGCGGAACCGAGCAGTACTGAATGCAAGCTTAAGGAAGAAGAGTAAAGTGGACATTACCGTTCTCAACAACAAGTAGTGTGAGTGAATAAAACGAGTTTGTTTCTAAACAAGACACACAGTGTGTACCGTCCGTATTTGCTCTCCTTGGATGATATTTTCAGTGCAGTATGGATAAAAACATAAATGGACATACGAAATCAAGCTAAATGTTGTCATTTTGTAACGAGCCACGCGCCTCTTATACCAAAATCATAAAAAGATCGAACTTCAGGCTCACCCTGTACAGTGAGAAGATCTTCAACAACGTGGAACGTGTTACAAAAGCAAAAACAAAAAACATATAATACATATGTATAGAAGAACAGATAATCTAACGTTCCTTCTACAAATCTTAAGTGAAATGATACCCAACGAAGTGGGATATGTAAAAAATGTGAAATTGTTTCGTTTAAAAATTAATGGCGTTTTTTTTACCAACATCAAAATGATACCCTGTTAATATTGTAGTTTTGAGCGGGTCTGTTGCTGCCTGTCGATGGCGCTAGTTTCATGTATTCTATGAAATACATTCTTCTTGTATCATCATACACTGCGCATCAGGATTAGATGATCTCTAATTCGAAATCCCGTAAGTCCCACACAATGCGAGGCCTAAGTTTCAAATTTGGCTCAAAGGTGTGTACAACCTTTCTCTATAATGGTACAAAAGCATGTCGCCCTGCAACGTCACCCACGGACCCTATGACGCTTCAGACAGCAAGGGGTCCACACATACGGAAAAACGGCCACAGCTCAGAAGTTCAAGTGACGTGTAAGGTGGGGTAATGACGTCACACTGGCACCAGATTTCACCACAACTCTGTCCAGTTCCACAGTGGACGTGTCACATCATTTGAATGTCGTCTCACCGCCCCCCTGCCCCCTCTCACTCACATTTCATTCTTTCTTAGACGGCTTTGGCGTTGGAGTTCCTAACCGTAACACCCAGCTATGAAGTCATGTGATTTTCTTACGATTGGCCAAGGAAAACATTTGCGACACACCGCTTCTCAGAATCGGCACCAGAAGGCCACAGGGAGTGGCATAAAGGGCATAAATGAAGCTAGACTCTTCCCAAGGGCGTTGATTCCCACACATTTCGCGGTCGAAAATGGCAGTTCGCAGTGTGATGAGCAACACGAAGACTTTCTTCACACTCTTTGACACTAATGACACTCTCGGGCGTTTCGGCCTTTCTCTAAGGACATTGTGGTGCTGCGTACCCATCGCACGCGGCCGTATCCATTTGTAGCATAGCGCGACCACAGCTTTTGTTCTCGAGTACAGGTTGGAGCCACTACCGGTCGTTCAAAAACCATTCGACGAAATATGAACTTGATCCAAAGCAGCTAAACATGCTTATGATATTCCAGCGCTGCTACTTTGTGTCGTCCTGTGGCTGATCACAGGGGTTTGCGACGTTGACACATATGTGAATAAAACTGATGAGGGTCGATTTAAGACCCCACCGTTCGGCTAAACCCTCGATGGCACCCGTCCACCTCTACTGAGAATTTTAAAAATGAGCCTGCACAGACAGAAGCATTGATGAGAGTGCCCGGCGCCTGCAGGCAGGCTGCGCTGCTGCGCTCTCGCTCGCAGCCACAATGCTGCTCTCGCTCCTGATGGTACGTCATGCGGAGCTGCCAACCTGCAGACTGCTGAAACGTCGAGCTGATACGAGCTGATACCGAATTGCGGCCTGTGTGGAATTCACTCCTCGGCCACAACTTGAAAATCCTTGTGATTGCGACACTGTGCGTCGCGGCTCAGACCTCATCGCAGCCGCTCCAAGAGAGGGGGCGAAATTTGAGTAAGAATGGTTGTGACGATCCTCCGATCGTACAACGTCGTATTATTTCCCCACACTACACGTCACACGAACTCCTGAGCCGTGGCCATTCTTACGCAGGTGTCGATACCCTGCTGTCGGAAGCACCGTCGAGCCGGAGCGTGACGTCGCAATGGAACCCCGATTTCTCGCTGCCACGCCATAACCAGATTTGGCAACCCGTGCACGATTCGCAGCCAGACTCAAACATCCGTATGTCGTCCTTCCTGGGTCACAAAGTGTATTCGTACACAAATTATGCAATTCCCATTCAGGGGAGGACATTTTAATTGAAAGTTTCTGCCTGGTATCGGCGGATGAATACGATATTGTGGTGTCTGTGTTGTTAAGAACGACGACATAGTGTTCCTTCGAACAAGCATGCAGGAAGAGAAGTGCAATATGGTATTGCGGAGGAAGATTTTATACACTTTTGAGTCAAATTTCAAACTTGAGTATCGTGATGGGCGAGAATTACGGGCTTTCGAAAAAGTGACATGCATGAATGTCCGAAAACAGTGAATCATTCTCCTTAACAGCATAGGCACTACAAGCCGTATTACAGAGGAAAGTTGTACGCACGTTTGAGCCAGATTTGAAACGTAAGCGCAATGTAGTGTTCCTTGTGTTAGAATACAGCGTAAAGCAATTGTCCTGCATGCAGAGATGTTAAAATGAGAAATTAAAATTACTGTACAATTATTATTTAAAAAGGCGCTAAATATGATCCTGCAACTCCCCATACTAACATAAGCGTAACATTAAAAGACCAATTTATTAATAAAAAAAACAGTTCTCGTAGTGTAACAACTAGCCATTGCCAGGTTACATGATCTCTAATTAGGAGACGACAAGGGCATAATACAAGTTACAACAATAAAGCTACTCCAGTGACTAGTGCATCAGTATATAGATGCTGTATTTTGTCTTCACAGGTTACACATCAAGTTCCTTAGGACCAAATTTAGGACCAAATCTCCAAGGACATGGAACATGTCAGTACATGAAATTACAACATTAAAGTAATAACAGATACAAATAAAATGTATAAGAAACCGACAAAAGTCGATCCATAAGTTTAAGTAAACGCAATCAACAATACAACCAGAATTAGCTTAATTTTTCAAGAAACACCTCGACAAAATAGAACCAGTGACCCATGAGGAAACTCTTCAGTTACCATTTCAAATATCCTTTTAGAATCGGAAGAGTTACCCCAAAATATAATACGATACGACACAAGTGGATTAAAATAAGAAAGTAGACTAATTTTCTTGTCGAACGATCACTCACTTCAGATACCGTTCGAATAGTAAAAATGGTAGCATTTAGTCTTTGAACAAGATCCTGAACGTGGGCTTTCCACAACAGTTTACTATCTGAACACCTAGAAATTAGAACTGTTCAGTTTCACTAATCATATGCCCATTCTGTGAAATTAAAACGTCAGGTTCAGTTGTATTGTGTGTTAGAAACTGTAAAAACTGAGTATTACTGTGATTTAGCGTTAGTTTATTTTCTACAATCCATAAACTCAGGTCATGTACTGCACTATTTGAAACCAGACCAATGTTGTACACATCTTTTACTACAAAGCGAGCGAAAACAAAAATATTTTAGAGTTACCCATAATAGTAGAGAGCATATCCTTTATATAAATAAGGAACAGTAGTGGCCCCAACACTGATCGCTGGGGCACCCCCCACTTGACTGTATCCCACTCAGACCCCACATCACAGCCATTCTCGACATTGCGAATAATGGCCTTTTGCTGTCTGTTGCTAATAAAGTAAGAGGTGAACCAGTTGTGTGCTACTTCCCGTATTCCGTAATGGTCCAACTTCTGGAGCAATATTTTGTGATCAACGCAATCAAACGTCTTAGTTAAATTAAAATACAATCCTAGCGTTCGAAACCTTTTGTTTAACCCATCCAGTACCTCACCACATTTTCAGTTGTTAAACGACTTCTCAAGTCAAACTGTACATTTGATAGCAAATCGTGAGATACAAAATGATCAATTATCCTTACATACACAGCCTTTTCAATAACTTTTGCAAACACTGATGGTATAGAAATAGGTCTAAAATTGTCTGCATTATCCTTTACCCCCTTTTTATAAAGCGATTTTAGTACTAAGTACTTTAATCGCTCAAGAAACTGACAATTCCTAAAGGAAAAATTACAAATATGGCTAAACACAGGGCTAACATGCAAAGCACAGTACTTTAATATTCTGCTAGGCACTGCATCATATCCATGAAAGTCATTAGTCTTCAGTGATTTAATTATTGACTCAATCTCCTCCTTGTCTGTAACACAGGGGAGTATTTCAGACATCAATCTCGGAAAGGCATTCTCCAAGACAGTTATATGATTCCTTGCAGAAAGGAAATATTTATTTAATTCACCAGCAATGTTCAGAAAATGATTGTTGAATACTGTACATACATCTGATTTATCAGTAACAGAAACATTTTTACTACAAACTGATTTTATACCTTCGACCCTGCTGCTGACCAGTCACTTCCTTCACAACTGTCCATGTGGTTTTAATTTTATCCTGTGAACAAGCTATTCTACTTGCATACCACATATTCTTTGTCTTCCTAATAACATTTTTAAGCACCTTACGATACTGTTTGTAATGGTACACTGTAGCTCGATTTTGACATTTTGATACAATTCCCTCTTTGTTCTATATGATACCCTTATCCCACTTGTCAGCCACCTGGGCTGCCTATTACTGCTAGTACCCCGTTTAGAACGTTCTAATGGAAAGCAAATCTCAAAGAGCATGAGAAATGTGTTAAGCAAAGCATTATATGTATCATCTATGTTATCAGCACTATAAACATCTGCCACTCTTGTTCCTTGACAAGGTTTAAAAAACCCTCTATTGATGTTGGATTAACTTTCCCACATATTTTGTAATTATATGACATTTGTTACAGTATAAAAGCCTTTTAGTGTTAAAATTTGTGCATCATGGTATGAAAGGCAATTCACCCTTTTTCTAACTGAATGCCCATCTGTGCACGTGTGGTTTCGCCAGCAGCCAGTGTACACTGCCCTAGACCATATTGTTTAGCGGTTGATGCACATGAAAATCTACATGTTATTTTGTTAGCACACATATCATAGTATTCATAATTTCATTTTCGTTTTAATTACTATTACACTGGGAACTCCTTTTCGAACGCAGAGCAATAGTCTTGGGAATTTTTTTGTTCCAGTGGTGACTGGTGGGCTTGCCCTATCGAAAGTTTGATTCCTTATTCAATTTTTTCATACCTCATTAATATTGATAATTCCCTTCCTTATTACTGATTCGTTAATATCGATTTAATTAATGCGAGACTCACTTACCCAACTTACGTCTTATCCCTAATAGCGACCATGACTTCTAATTGAATTTTGACTATATGTTTTGACACAGAGCTGCAGCATAGCTCCACGCGTCAGAGAAATAATGCAGCAGCCTCAGGATGAACGTCCAACAAGCTGCTGATGGCTCAGTCTACCGGCTATCAAGTGAATGAATCGGGGTGCATCCAGGACGTTACATGAACGGTATCACAAAGTAGCAGAAGACAAAAAAGAAGATAAAAACAAAACACTTTGATTCATGTTTACTGTAATATCTGTTTCTGAGGATATTCTTTTGTAAAAGTTTGCAAAGATGCTGCAAATAGTTAACGTAGTAACTGTCATGATCCAGAGAGTGTTTCTTTATACTGGTTTCACTAAGCAAAACATTTCCACCTTCCACATTGGTTATCTATTATAGTTGCAATTTCTCGTAATACTGTTGGGAATAGAAAGCACTAAAGCTCAAATCACCATAGATTTTGAAAGCTGGCTAAAGATGTTGACAAGTGCAGACGATGGTTTTACCAAGGACGTGATGGTGTTCAGAAGTGACAGATTAAATTCGGTTGGTAGTGGCGTGTTTCTAGCTGTTAGACGTAGTTTATCTTGTAGTGAAACTGAAATAGATAGTAGCTGCCAGTCAGTATAGGTAGAGATTATACGTGACAACCGGAATATATTAATGATTGGTTCCTTTTACCGATCTCCGACTAAGATGATAAAGTTGCTGAACGGTTCAAGGAAACTTTGAGTCTCATCTCGAACAGGGAGCCTACTCGTGGAATTATAGTTGGTGGTGACTTCAATTTTCTCTCGATATGTTGGTGAAAACACATGTTTCAGGTTCATGGTAGATATAGAACGTCGTCCGAAATCGTGCTAAATGAAATCTCCGAAAAATATGTTGAATAATGAGTTCAGGAGCCCACTCCAATTGTAAATACTTGCGATCACGTACTAGATCTCTTAGCAACAAATAATTCCGAGCAAATAGCAAGCACCATGGAGGACACAAGGTTGTTGTAGCGAGACTGAATACCATAACATCGAAATCCACCAAACATGCTCGAAAAATGTATCTATTTAGAAAAGCAGATAAAAATTCACTTGGCACCTTCCGAAGAGGCAGTCTCCATTCCTTCTAACGAAGGACTACAGTTGTTTCTGCTCTTGTAAATCAAATATATCCCTGTTGCTATTTAAATAATTTTGGGAAGGGAAGCCATGTATCATACAAAGCTGCGGCTTAATTTGTCTGCTGTGACAAGAATAACAAGCGCAAACGTTATCTCACTAAACCATGGCCTGTAGAGCCATGTATTACATAACATACACAGTTGTCTTCTCTCTATACACAAATTCAAGTCGTCTCGTGTCCATCTGTACGTGCAAGCTAATTTCAGACACTGATTTAGGGATTTTGATTCGGTTTTCACTTATAATATTCTGATTTACGAGAAAGGTTTCCGAATACAATTTGTAAGTATTTCGTACAAATTGTCTGATTTATTATGAATTAAAATTAAATTGTGAAACGATGCCATGCCACACAGCGAACAGCCATCAAAAATCAGAGAGTTACGGTGCCTTAAAGCAGCAGAAACGTGACCAAATTTGCATCTGGTGTACTGTTCTAGTGGTAGAACGTTTGGCTAAAAAGTGAAAGGCTGTAGGATCGAATTCTTGCAAGGGCACTTCCTTTCACTGTGCCTCTCAACATAGCAGCCACCTCTTATTGTGTGAAGACACGCCAAAAACGAAATATAACTCGGGATATCACGTTAAATTGTAGCTGCCCTTTTCCTAGTTGGACCACTGGCAAGAGACATGCAAGTCGCCTAAGTGATATTCAGTTGTTGCAGTCGTTTCAGAACAGCTGCATAGCTAAAAACATGTTAGTTCAAAACACGTAATGTTCAGTTATTTATGCGAACAGTGAAACACAGTACCGGATGCTGCTTTTCTTCGTTTACATAAAGTAAGTTCTGCAGCAGCGTTGCAGGTGACTCAGGTTTCAGCTTTTGGCTTTCCTTGAGTTCAACAGAGATGTGAACACCATTCTCTGCATAGTGGGGCAAAGTTATTATTTTTTTGAACACTTTCCATTGGCGAGAAAAAGATTTAGGCTTTTTAAAGATCATAAGACATGAGAGCGATTATCTTGAATGGGGTTCAGAAATTTCTTGCTGATGAATACACAAGAATTCGAAATACTTGTACAGATAGCTGAGAGACACACTTCGAAATATGACGGCAATTTCAGACCGCCAATTTCTGCTTCCCTCAATTTGAAAAAATCAAATATTTTTAACCAGTAGTTTCCCCTGTCATTGTTCGAGAACAATTGGAAAACTAAAACATATGCGAATGTAAAATATGTGGCGTTTTATTTTTTGTGGTTCATTTAAAGCGTTTTTCGGTAAAGTAATTCTACAACTTTGCTTCATTTGTATACGACACATTCTTTCAGCAGCTAGCAGAACTCAGCTTTCTGCTTTCCTTGAGTCAACCCTACATGTGGACACAATTCCTTGCGCGCTACGGCGAAAGAGTCCACGCAAAGAATTGTGGCAACGAGTCCCAACAGTGCATCACAGTGCGTACTAAGCTTCACAAGAGGTATGCTGTAACACGAGCCAAACATGTAAATTATGCGTGTTTTTCTTATTTTTTCTTTTATTTTTGCAACCTCGCCTCCGATGCATTGCTTACATGATGACGTGATAAAAAAAAGTGGTTCAAATGGCTCTGAGCACTTTGGGACTTAACTTCTGAGGTCATCATTCCCCTAGAACTACTTAAACCTAACTAACCTAAGGACATCACACACAGCCATGCCCGAGGCAGGATTCGAACCTGCGACCGTAGCGATCGCGCGGTTCCAGACTGTAGCGCCTAGAACCGCTCGGCCACCCCGGCCGGCTCACGACGTGATCCCATCATTGCCATCAGAGTGACTCAAACGACAATCCAATATGGAACACGGAACATTCATGGCTCCAGACATCTTTCCTGGCATGGGGTGGTTACATCGCGCAATTTGTATGAAGGTCATGACATTCAAAATACGCTACGCCAGTCAAGTTATCTGGCCGTACATACCTAATGCTACCCGTTCGAAGCTGGGCCGGGTCACTAGTAGCTTAATAAGTCTGTGTTTCAAATCAGGTTTCATCTTATAGTCCCAGTGCGGAAAGTTATAAATACCTAGAAAATTTTGTGACAGTTTGTTGTATTTAATGTGGCCGCGTTTCCCATTAAATCTGACAGCGTTTTATACATCTGACTGCGTTTCGTAACTGAGTGTAGCTGCAAACTAAAGTTATTTATAGTTCCTGCACTACGAAAACACCTTAGATACAATCAATGTATCTTGAAACATTGCACCCTCCGCCTGGAAAAGGTTGTACCAACTACTACAAAGTACTTTATCTATGCGTTGGTTGGTTGCCTTGTGATGATTTGTCGCTGTGATGCGTTGCGTCTTTTCTATCTGTGTGTTAATTATTTGTCAATGGGCTGGATTGAAAAACAATAAATAGCGGTAATCACTTCCTTTTATTACCCCCATTCTGATTCCACTTTAGTTGTAACACAAGCTATCAGCTGACACTTTATTAATTGATTGTACAATTCTTGTTCACTCAGTCAAAAATAAACTCGTTCAGACCACTACAGGCACTCGTCAGTTCCCTTTTATCGTTCCCTTAATTTGTCTTGGCAATATCAGTTAACGCCTTCATTCAAAGCAAATTAACCACTAATAATCCGCCGTATCTACCGCCCTCTCCCGCCCCTGTGACCCATAGTCCGCCCTCCCAGCGTCGCCACTCAGTGTACCCTTATGGTAGTGTCGTAATGCTATCCACGTCGCATGCCACGTCTTGCACAATATATGCCCATATCATTCAACGCTACGTTAATTACGTTTTGATATTAACTGTCTTTTTGGATTGATGCAATATTTAACAGCAATTTCTACGTCATGTGAGGTTTGATTTCCTTTGTGTTATATACCCTACTTCACACACGCAAAGTTCTATTTCTTTTAATAGATAAACCACACAGCATAGCGAGAAAGCAGAATTTATCGAAGACGTTTACACGTTACAGTTCCGAATTAACTATGTAGGCGAACATCAGACATGCCTTAATTTAAAAGGACTAGTATTGTTGGTGCCAACGGTCTTGCTGCAGTGGTAACAACGGTTTCCGCCAGATCACCGAAGTTAAGCGCTGTCGGGCTGGACTAGCACTTGGATGGGTGATCATCTGGTCTGCTACTTGATTGGGAAGTAGCGGCTCCGGTCTCGGAAACTGACATACGGCCGGGAGAGCGGTGTGCTGACCACATGCCCCTCCATATCTCATCCAGTGACGCCTGTGGGCTGAGAATGACACGGCGGCCAGTCGATACCGTTGGGCTTTACAAGGCCTATTCGCACGTAGTAGCGGTATTGATGGCAGTAGAGATATTTATACCAAATAAGAGACGAAACAAAAAAACTGGTCAGAACATTGTAGCAGAAGCAAAGAAAAAAGCTTGTCAGATTTAGAAGAACGAAAAATCTTCTAGACTGGCGATGTCTTACAGAAGCTCGAAATTTAGCTTTTAGTACTTGCCACAGCGGAACACTCTCTCCAAATCTGGCAGAAAATCCAAAGAGATACTGGTCATATGTAAATTACACCAGCGCCAAAACATAATCAGCATTTCCGCTGTACGAGAACAGTGGAAATGTTACCGACGACTGTGCCACTACAGTGGAGCTACTTAAACGAAGCCTTTTCAGAATTCGAATCAAGAACAGCTGCCAACGTAAGTAGCTTAGAAGTAGATCCCCTTACGTGACAATGCAGCTTAAATTATTCAAAGAAGGCAAGTCTTCCAACCCAGACTGCAATGTTTCTTTCATTGTTGATGTAGCAATAACTGCTCGATGAAAGACCCGTACCTAAGAATCGGAATGTTGCGCAGGTCACACCAGTATACAAGATATGAACTGCAGTACAACACCAATTATCTAGATGATATATTTGAATAATTGGATAAATCATGAAAGCAGGTCACTTTACAGTGTCAGTTCTCGAACATTTTGGTCAGAGTCAGTTGTTTTGCTGTTTTCAATCGCTGTCGTGTAGCCAAGTCTCACATCTCCCGTCCACTTGATGGTGAGCAGCTGCTTGATGGTGAACAGCTGAATATGGGCTCACTTGAGCTGCCGCTCCATCCATTTTAGCGCAGAGTCAAGACACTCCCGTCTTTATTCTCAATGACAGGCACACAATTTAAATCTGAGGTCTTGTTTTTTATGACCGAAATCGTTGATGTTTCCACGCTAAACATCTCAGCTAACTGCTTACCACTCACGTCTTTGTCTAATTGTTCAAGGACTTTTATTTGGTCTTACAGTGATAAGACAATGCGTTTCCTTTTAGAATACATATGCCACACAGAAAGTTGAAACAAACGCGCGCAAAAAAGCACTGAAGACAGAACGCAAAGTGACAAATCAGTGGACACGTTAACTTCATGACACTGATGTAGCCCGCTCTGAATGTGGGACACCACAAATGCAGTATTGCGCATAGTGCATGAGACATCCTGCATGGGAGCCCAGATGAACTCAAACGCACATTGACAGAACTTGCAGGAGTTAAGACTGGTATTGGTACTTTTAAAAATTTGATGTATAAATTTAGGGTCAGGAGAATAATAAGATTTTCATGAGGCCATATACTATTCTACAAAGAGCTCGTGGAGTAACAAATCAAGAAGTTATTGAAAGGGCAAGCAGTAGCCACAGCAGCCGTCTTCTTATCGTGCCAAAGAAGGATGAAACGATCACACAGGTGTCCGAATCTCGCCAAATCATTGTGCCAAAAACAGATCGTCTCGTCAAACTTTCTGCTTGAAAGCCAGTATTGACGCTGTAGGGGGACACCTTGCGCTGCATAGAAAGTGTGTGTGGGGGGAGGGGGGGGGGTCGGGGAGGGGAAGGGGGAGGGAGGGGCAGTTCATTTTTCAGCAGCGCATGATTGCTGACAGAAACTACACATTTTGCATCTACATATTTAAGGTATAAAATCAAGTATCGCATTCGGGAGGACGACGGTTCAATCCCGCGTCCGGCCATCCTGATTTAGGTTTTCCGTGATTTCCCTAAATCGCTCCAGGCAAATGCCGGGATGGTTCCTTTGAAAGGGCACGGCCGACTTCCTTCCCTGTCCTTCCCTAATCCGATGAGACCGATGACCTCGCTGTTCGGTCTCTTCCCCCAAAAGACCTAACCCAACCCCAAATCAAATATTTTTACGTGGAAAACAAAATAATTTATTGGAACTATATCCATTTTTGTGAAGGCTTACACAATTACCCATTTTCCGTAACTAATTGGCTACTGTGGCCAGTGCCGTCGTTACAGGATCCCATGTTTGTTTTCCTGATTTCGGGGTACATTTTCTAGTATTTAAATGAATATCAAGTGGCTGTAGCAGACCGCTTACATTCGGGCATTTGTATTGCGCCAAACAGAAGAGAGACAGTTTTAAATAACTTACTTAATTCAGAATTGTCGCCATGACGTGGAAAGGCAGATGACAACTTTGTCTATAAAAGGGTTCATAAGTCAGTTTTATCTGTTGTATTATTCGTTTTTTTTTTTTTTTTTTTTTTTGGAAGTAACTAACTGTTATCCGCCGCTCGTGGTCTAGCGATAGCTTTCTCTCTTGCCGAACACGAAGTCCCGGGTTCGATTCCCGGTTGGGTCAGGGATTTTCACCTGCCCCGAGATGACTGTGTGTTGTTGTCTCGTCTTCATCATCATCGTTCATCCCCGTTACGGTCGGAGGAAGGCAATGGCAAACCACCTCCATTAGCACCATGCCTAGTACAGCGGTGCGGGTCTCCCGCATCGCTCACCTACGCTCTGTCAGGAAGCATGGGACTTCATTTCCATTTCCAACTAACTGTTATTGGAGTGAACACCTCGGCCACTTTTCCCGATCGGACACCATGTTGGCATTAGTGATTCACAGAAGAAACTTCCAAACTGAAGTAAGTAAGAAGAAATTATATTTACAGGTGGAAGGAACGTTGTTTAAACATTGATATAGTAAAAAATTATTACTCTCCAAACAAGTGAGGTATCAAGATTGATATAAATGACTTACTTGACATCAGACGACCAAAAGGTTTTATTAAAAAATAACGGAACAAGCTTTCTCTGTCAGTCTCATTGACACCAACGACGTGTATTAGACCTACACTGAGCGCCAAAGAAAGTGGTATAGGCATATTCAAATACAGAGATATGTAAACAGGCAGAATACGGCGCTGCGGTCGGCAACGCATATATAAGACAACAAGTATCTGGCGCGGAGTAGCCGAGCTGTTCCAGGCGCTACAGTCTGGAACCACGTGACTGCTCCGGTCGCAGGTTCGAATCCTGCCTCGGGCATGGATGTGTGTGATGTCCTTAAGTTAGTTAGGTTTAAGTAGTTCTAAGTTCTAGGGGACTGATGACCTCAGCAGTTAAGTCCCATAGTGCTCAGAGCCATTTTTTTTTCAAGTGTCTGGCGCAGTTGTCAGATCCCTAACTGCTGCTACAGTGACAGGTTATCAAGATTTAAGTGAGTTTCTGCGTAATACTATAGTCGGCGAACGAGCGATGGGACGTAGCATCTCCGAGGTAGCGATGAAGTGGGGATTTTCCCGTATGACCATTTCACGATTGTACTGTGAATATCAGGATTCCGGTAAAACATCAAACCTCCGTCATCGCTGCGGCCGAAAAAAGATCCTGCAAGAACGGAACTAACTACGAGTGAAGAGAATCGTTCAACGAGAGAGGAGTGCAACCCTTCCGCAAATTGCTGCAGAATTCATTGCTGGACCATCAACAAGTGTCAGCTTGTGAACCACACAACGAAAAGTCACCGATATGGGCTTTCGGATCCGAAGGTCCACTCGTATTCCCTTGATGACTGCACAACACAAAGCTTTACACCTCTCCCGGGCCCGTCTACTTCGACATTGGCTGTTGATGACTGGAAACACGTTTCCTGGTCGGACGAGTCTCGTTTCAAATTATATCGAGCGGATGGAAACAATCTCATGATTCCATGGATCCTGCATGTCAGCAGGGGACTGTTCAAGCTGGTGGAGGCTCTGTAATGTTGTGGAGCGTATGCTGTTGGAGTGATATTGGCCTCTTGATACAGCTAGAGACGTCTCTGACAGGTGACACGTAGTTAAGCGTGCTGTCCGATCGCGTGTATCCATTCCTGTCCATTGTGCATTCCGGCCGACTTGGACGATTCCAGCAGGAGAATACGACACTCCACAGAGTAGTTCGAGAAACACTGTATTGAGTTTAAACACTTCCGTTGGTCACCAATCGACCAGACATGAACGTTATTGAGCATATCTGGGATGCCTTGCAACGTGCTGTTCGGAAGAGATCTCGACTCCCTCCGTACTCTTAACGGATTTATGGACAGCCCTGTGTCATTTCCCTCCAACACTACTTCAGACATTAGTCGAGTCCATGCCACGTCGTGTTGCGGCACTTCAGCGAGCTCGTGGGGGCCCTAGACGATATTCGGCAGGTGTGCCAGTTTCTTTGGCTCTTCAGTCTAGTTTGACCACTTCTCGGCATACAGCAGTGCTGTTCAGAGCAAAACATACGGAATGGCCGCTTTTCCCGTCCTGGGCACTTTGCCATACAGTCTCCTACCGATGTTACTGTCAATTGATAACCTCCATAAATTAATATATTATATTAATTAATAAGAGTAATTGCAATATGAGACACCCTCATAAACATTGGAATGACTTTTTTTTTCTCATTGCCTTGTATTAAATCAACCTTAATTTAATTGTGTATTACTTACTACAAATATGTACCATATTTTAATATGACCGTCTCTATAACTGCCGGGTATTCACGATTGCGTTACTTCTGTTTGACATCTGTATCACAGCAGCTGATCGTTTGTAGTTGCGCACGCTCTTGAGTTGTCAGCATTGGAAGACAATCAGTAAAACATTCTTCGTCTCCCTTCTGTTAGCCCTTCAGTGGCCGCGCTACGTGCCATTCTGCACCTGAGGTAAGTGGCAAACTTTACATAGCTCACGGCCGAATTCACAACCGTCAATTAAAATCAAGCACATTTTTGTTTGTTACTGAGCAAGAAAAAGACATTCTTAAGAATTCCTTAATGTTGGTTGACGTTTTCGGATTCGGGTGTTAGTTGCTTGATGCGTATTATATAATACGGTTCGCGGCCGCATGACTGCTTGATTCAGGGCACATGCTGCCTGCCGGCCGCAGCTTGACGACCACTGCATTAGAAGAGTTTGTAATATTAGTAATTTTCGCATCACAAACATTAATATACGCTCAATAGTAAATGCCTGATGGCCTAAAGTTATCGAACAATTGTAAAGTAAATGAACCATCGCATAGCAGCGACAGAGTCTATTATTCTTTATCTTTGCCGTTCTTGCGCGGTGCCTGTAAATCTCTATGTACATGTATCGATTAATGGTATAAAAAAGAATTCTGTTGTTTCAAGACAAATGAGGCTTTTGGCGCCTCACCTTTTACTGTTTGTATTCTATGAAAGGCGGACGCGGACTTGCTGCGTTCCGCAACTGTATTTTATATTCTATGTGAAAATATTGAGTGAATATGCTAAATGTTATTTTTTTTCAATCAGAAAACATGTAGTTTCTTGTAACTGATTACGAACAGACAGCATCAAGAGGACATTTTGACTGTTATGTATAAAGTATTTAACCACAATGGTTCAAATGGCTCTGAGCACTATGGGACTTAACATCTGAGGTCATCAGTCCCCTAGAACTTAGAACTACTTAAACCTAACCTAAGGACATCACACACATCCATGCCCGGGGCAGGATTCGAACCTGCGATCGTAGCGGTCGCTCAGTTCCAGACTGAACCGCTTGGCCACACTGGCCGGCTAACCGCAATGGTCATCTATTGTAATTTAATATGAAAAGGTACATAGCATTAAAAAAAAGGTGTGTTACAGATAAGTGTGCTTATTTTAGTAAATTAACCTTGATGATAATCTTTCTTCCGAACGATCTCAAATGTATATATCAATATGCTGCTCTTATTCAGGTATTTAATGCTCAACGTCTGTTATTATAATAGTGTAATCAATCCCTGATTCTGTTGCCAAGTGCTCACCAAAATATTCACTTTTTCGACATTTTTCAAAAAAAAATATAAATAACAATTCTTTTTCTTTTCGTCCCCCAAGAGCAACGCTACACCTGGCGCCCGAACAGGGACTTGATCAAAAATCATTTCATGTATGTGTCTAAAAAAATTTTCAGTGCTTGTTCTAATAATTGTTTCATTTTTTCATGTGGATGCAATTCAACCGAGAAAGAGAAGTGGGAAAACCTTTTAATTAATTCAGAAGAACGATTGATGAAATTACCAAAAAACGCGAGTATCCAGCCGTATCACCATCAAGACAGCCATAGTAAGTCAAATTTTTATACGCAGTACCCAAGCTTTCGTAGTGACGTTGCATCTTTCGAGTTGATCAGAACGTAAACCTGTCTTTCCTTGACTTGAAACAGCTTTATTTCAATTTGTCCATAGTCCATTCTTATGTAGTTAAATTCAGTGAAAGTGTACCACTGTCGTCAGTGCATACAAAAAATTACGATATGGCGGATAACTACGCTCAAAACTGGTAAAACGTGTGATACTTCATTTGTTTGTAATTAGTAGGCTCCATCTTGTCTTCTTGGCGTACATGAACGTCAGTTGTTACCCAGAGTTAAAATTTCATCTTAGGTCCCAGTAAGCCATAGCACTACGTCAGAGACAAACGACTGACGGCAGTGACAAACAATATCTGTAGCATTTTGACGTTTGACAAATAATTCATGAACATGGCTGACGGTAAACAGCGGACACAAACAAAAGCAGACGATAGCGGTGATGCGAATGGACCTCACTATCCATTACGATCACGCGCGATAGGTACACGGGCGGAGGCAGAAGCAGCCTCGACCGAAGTTTTAGAAGCCGGTCCTAGTGTGCAAACTATTCCCGCTTTTGAAAAAAAATGACTTGGCCGCAATGATCGAAGCAATAATGGAACGCAAGTTCGAAAGTCAAAGACAGAGAGAAGCGCAAAGACAGGAACGTGAAAAGCAGGAAAAATTAGAAGAAAAGGCCCGCGAAGAAAAAGAGAAGGCCGGAAGACGGCATAATAAAAATCAGGTCCTTACAAATTTGTGCAATTCAGTAAAAGCAGACATAAATTCAGTAAAAACAGATCTGCAAACGGAGATAAATGACCTAAATACACGTTTAAATTCGGTAAAGGCCGAACTAAAGGCAGACATAACAGCTGATTTAAATACCCTGTTGGGTAATGTCCAAAGCCAAATCAGTAGTCAGATCACGACCATGAGGCTAGAAACTGACACACAAGTAGAGTCAAAAATAGAGGATATTTCAAAACGGTTAGATGAAAAAATCGAAGCAGCCAAGGGAGAGATAAATTCAAAAGTGATGGAATATCAAAAACAAGCTGCGACCTTAAAAGAAGATTATACTGCAATCTCTGATGAAGTCAAAGGAGTTAAAACCGCAGTAGACACGATCGAGAATGTTGTTGATGATCTTTCCAAACAGATTGAGACTCTTAATGTAGAGGATCAAATAAAGAATACTGTTAGGGCCCATGCTGAAGCATTGTCCGACCACTACCAAGAGTGGATCAAAAACAAAGACGGATTCATAGAAAACAAGGTCAAGAACGAACTCAGGGAAACTGTCAAAAACGTGACCTTTGAAATATAAGCAGCCCCTGGAAAAACAGGAGACACGGTGATGTCAAAATTAGGCCAGATAAGACGAACGTTAGCTCAAGATTTACCTGAATGGCGTCAACAGATAGTTGATGAAGTTCGTACACTAAAATGTCAAGTTGAAAATTCCCCATCTCCCGTGTCAGGAGAGTGGAATAATTCACCACGATGTAATGAACAACAGCAGGTACATTACCGTTCACCATTTGATAACGCTCAAACTCATAGTTCTATAGAAGCACAATTTAACCACAGTACCAGCCCACCCACTTTTGTCAGTTTGATGCAGGAGGAAAACGTGATCAAACATCGTGTTTTTCCGACCTTTCACACACAGAAAAGAGAAATTCATCCTATAGTGTTCTTCCGAAATTTTTCAGGAATTTTCCCGAATAGCTGGAGTGACCGCCAGCGAATTCAATTAGTTACTGGATTTATCGTAGGCGATGCTGCCTTATGGGGAACCGAAATGGTCGACTCTTGTAAAAGTTACAAATAGTTTGAACACATGTTTTTAGCTAAATTCTGGAGTTCTGGTGTGCAGCAGCGCCTGAGAAAAGAGGTTTACACCACCGAAGTGTTTAACAGTAAGCGCGGTAGTTTGAGAAGATATTTTGAAAAGTATTTAGCGAAAATCAAGTTCTGGGATTTGCTGATCACCGCCAAAGACGTTATTATGATTTTAAAAACTAAGCTACCGATTGCGATCGGAGAAAAGTTAGTAAACGTGTCTGATGGCGATACGGACACTTTCCTGTGTTAGACTCGTTAGATCTGATTTACGACGACGCTAGAGTTGATGTTGGCAACGCCCAAAGTGCAGGCGGCCAGCACAATACAGAATACGCAGGCAACAATGGTGGCCGAGCGAAAGCGCGTCACAGCGACGGCCAGTACCAACGCCGCAACGGTTTCAAAAATAAACACACTACGTACTCCAACAATAAATACAAAAATAAGTACAATAACGGCCAGAGATACAATCCAATATATAATTCGTCACCACCTCAGTACGGAAATGCACTTTATAATACACAGCCCCAGCAATATGGAAACACGCAACCGATCAACGGTAATTATCAAAACGACCAGTCTTAACGATTCAAATCGTCAGTGGAAAGGAAATAAATGGCATAATCAAGGTGGAGACCAACGTACACCTTTCTGTAACGGTTACAATCAACACAAGCCACAGCAAAATATCTTTCAGCCACAAAATATACACTTCACGCAACAAGCGAACGGACCTTCGGGAAGTCTGAAGCCTAAACACCCGCATAATACGCAAATTTATTATGCGCAAGCGAATACGCCCAACAAGATCCATTTCCAACCGAGTTCGTACCACAAAACCAACACCAGTTCCAGACGGAAGAAACTTTAAGAAATATAAATCAGCAGGAAAGTAAGCGTCGATCGGAAAATTAAAAGCAGCGCCTTTGAGCCTCCTAGAGGATGCTGCAGGTTTGAATGGGGGCACGCTGTCCCTTAGTCCACACGAAACTAAAGCAATTAGGTATGACAAAGAGACAAACTTACGGGATGATCTAGTAGCAGACACTGAGACGAAAGACGATGATGACGTATGGGACGAACAAGTTCAAGCTTCCGTAAGAGTATAAATTGCCAACATACCAGTAACAGCCATTGTAGATACAGGAGCTAATATAAATGTCTTATCTTTATGTTTATTTAAGCAAATATCCTCTGTATGCAAAGTTTTATCCTTCCAATTCAAGGTTGCACCGTTTCGGGAGCAATTGGTCCACTAACACAACGTGTAAATCTTCAGACTCAGCTTCAAATCCAGATAGAGTCTATTTCAGTAACGTGCATTTTTCTTATTGTTAAAAACCTATCAGTGCCATGTATCTTGAGTATGGGATTCTTCAGGCAGACGAAAGCTAAAATTGACATCGAGTGTGGAATCTGTACTCTAGTAGCGATAGCGAGCCAGCAACAAGTAACTGTAAATTTGTTAAGAAGTAAGGTGAAGACAAACTTTGGGGTGCTTCAAATAGCAGTACGGCCATGGACTAAAAGACAACAGTACAGTCAGACAGAAGACATGACAGATCTTGCAAGTGTTAATGACGATGAGTATAAAGATCTAATTCCCGGTCAGAATGAATTATACGGTAAAGGTAGTGAGTCCACTGAATTATCCAAACAACAGAAGAATGAGCTTTACAATTTGTTAACAGATTACGTTCCAGTATTTTCTAAGAAACCTGGACTAATAAAAGGCTTTGAATATCGAATGGATGTCCTGCCCTATTCAACCTACTGTAGAGCAAGCTATTCCATTCCATATGCGAGACGCGAAGCTGTCAAGTGCGAGATCAGGAAAATGTTACGCTGGAATGGGATAGAAGTATCTCATTCACCTTATTCGAGTCCTTTGTTGTCTGTACTAAAATCAGATGGTAGCGTAAGGCTAGTCCTAGATGCAAGATTAATCAATAAAATTATAGTACCCATAAGAACGAGACCAGAGGCTCTTGAAGAGCATCTGCAGAAGTTTCTTGGAGTTAGATATTAGTCAGGACTCACTTTAAACCATCCCGGTTGTTAAAGAAGAATCGTAAGTGGCAACACATTTATGAAGGTCCCTTTGTGATAATGAGGAAACCACACATTGGTAGCTATTTGTTATCTGACCCTGCCACGAATAAAATCAAAGGCTTGTTCCACCATCATGATTTAAGAAAATTTTATAACGCCTGGAATTAAGTTAATTTAAGCTGTAAGAAAATTCTAAGGTATTGGAGATCAGGATTAACCAATGAGTAACAAAAACTGAACTGAACTGACTACGGACGTTAACCGGTGCTAAAAGGAAACCTTATGTATTAAAACAATGCGTCCGGAAAATAAAATACAGAATAAGTTGTAGACAAGTATTTACATGCATAATCTTTATGTAAACAGGAGGACATGTCCTAGAGGCGATTTTCAATTTTAGTTATAAGTAAGAAAAATGATGTACTCGAGAGGTATTAATTAGCTTCGAGGTACTAAAATGAGGAAAGAGGAAGGAGCGAATAATGCACTTCTCTCGCTAAATAGTAATTTGAAAATGAGCAGGAAGGAGCGAATAATGCACTTCTCTCGCTAAATAGTAATATGAAAATGATGATTATATGTGCTTAGTATTAGTAAGTGAAATTTAATCGAGGACAAATTAATGACCTGTTTTGAAAGAAAATACTTAACGTCCAGACAAAAGAGGAAAGTAGTATGAAAAGATTCGATTCCATGAGGCTATTCCCTATTTTCAAATGTGACATAAATAAGGCACCACCTGTTAGCGCAAAACAGTCAGTAGATTTAACTTGTAAGTTCCAGCACAGTGCTGTGCCCGAGATAAAATAACATCTCTTTGAAGTACCTAGGATTAAGCATGAACAGATTGATAACGCACTGCAATTGTTCTAAAAAGGCCTGACGTTAGCCTTAAGTAAAAGCGTGATGGAATAAAAAGGAAGTTTATTATATAACGCAAAGTAAGATGAGTCCAGACTATAAACAAGCTGAGTAAAAACATATGAGTAACATGGTTTAGTATGGCAACTTCGCGGTACTATTGAGCATTAGCGATACTGCAAATTCACAAGCTTGCAGCAAATAAAATAAGAATCTCGCCCAAGATTCACAGGTCGCGACAGCAGCAAACAACAACACTCTAGTGAGAGGCTTATATATACAAATGATAATTAATACCCAAATGCGTAATGCATAAACTTGACTTAGTCTAAGAAATGAACAAAGAGCAGTAAGCAAGCTGCAGCGAGATACATATAAGATATACATGGTTGAAGTGATAGATTTTATTTTAAGTGCGTACTGCAATATTTATTGTTTTCTCTGTGATTATGTGATTATTGTACCCCTTTCCTAAGTGCAAATCCTTTAAGATCCTTGATCCTATCCATTCCCCAGGATCAACTTGTAATGATGCACATGTGCTTGGGAAGTGAGGCACTACGTATAAAAATGAGTAGGTTCGCGACGCGCATATTGCTTTTGTAATGCGCAATGTAAATTAAATTTTCGACCTGGTTGAGGAGTAGTTTAAATTCTGTCGACGATCCGCGAGTAGGCCTGCTTTGCCCACTTTTCTTTTTCGACTGTTTGTATTTCTACACGAAATCCAGAGGCGGAATTCATATTTTCAAATCTGTCCTCGAACTTTATTTACAGACAAGCCCATACGAGAGAAACTTTGACATAAATGAAGCTCCCCTCAACTCAAGTCACTAAATAAGATGAGCATTAAAAAAATGTTTTGGGCCTACAAAATGAATAAGCAAGCGTGATAAAGATTACTATGAATGAAATTAATTTGTAAAGGAGATTGGAATGAAGTTGGTCAAAGAAAAAGGACTTACAATAGCTTACCTGTGACCGTAGGCATAAATAGTAAAAAAAAGACTAATTAAGAAACAATTGTTCTGATTCAAAGTGGTCAATTAGATTATTTCTCGATTTATATGAACTCTTGTAAATATTAGTATGTAAACCAATTTGCAAACACCGTGTGATGTTATGAAGCGAGAATTTCTTTTAATACACCGTTCACGCAGACGCTCACCACAGTGCAAGGGAAGTTTTAAAGTTCGACGATTTTCAGTGGCAGTATTCTACTGCACCATATGTGTGAAAAACTCATTGACGTGTGCAGTGTGTAATAACCAGTGTCGTTCCGCACATGCAGTTGCAGCGGTAGCTACCACTTACCTGTGAATCCGTAATTGGATAGTGGACAGGAAGTGATGTGAGGCAGTTTCGGTGGCAGAAGCTCCCTCCAGCAATCTAAAAAGCACAAAGCCACGATCTGCCGAACAAAAGCGACGCACGGCTCCTCAAACGCGAAATCAACGCTCTGCAAGTAAGCTCCGGTCACGTGCGCGCGCACAGACTGAATTTCAAGATTGCTCGCAACAGTGGAGGCGGACAGCCACCATGTGACGAAATAATGTAAACGTTCAACCGCCAACAGCAGTTGCTGTGCGCTATATTCTGTAGCAAAAACATTCACATCCAGTACTGAAAACATTTTTGTATGTATCATAAACCTTCTGAGAGACTCTAAGACAGACAAGTTAGCGTAATTAGTATAATGACTGATTGTACACAGAGATAAGTCGCAAGATCACCTCTGAACACTGTTGAAATGTAAACTTTAACGAGAGGTCACGATACGAATGAAAATAAGCACACGAAAATACGTCAAAGGATCCGATCCTTCCTATATCCCATCCCACATGTATATAAAATTAGTTTTGTAAGCTATTCTAATATAAGATATTTTATCTGTTTCATATGTGAAATAATTCGGAGAGCCACACTCGAGCCATGAAAGTGAAAGATATGGCCTTCCTTGTCAAAACCATCACCAGTGGCCGCTCTACAATCCAAGTCTATCATAAATAGTGTATGTGCGACGAAAATAAATGTATAATTAAGTGCGACAACGGACAAGGCGATCAATCGACAAGACGATGACAATATAATGAATACAGTCAAAAAACAGAAAGTTGTGTACCAGTTGTGATAGTCAAATTACTTTTGCAACGATGAAAAATGAAGTGTGACTCTATTTCCTTATAAATTTTGTAAATATGTGTACTTATTGCCTTAATTTTAAGAATCATCAAGAAAGACTGAATCCATGCAAACACTGATAGAAACACAGAACAAATTCACAATGATCCACCGTCACTAATTACAAATTGAAACGTTAATTCTTTTATTATGGAATGAATGTGAAATGAAACTTTTAATAACCTGTATGTTACACCCGAAAATTACAAATATTCCAATGGGCATGAGGATGAAAGTAATACCTTCGATATTCCTTCCCTCCTCATGGGAGGCAGTGTAATATTAGTAATTTTCGCATCACAAACATTAACATACGCTCAATAGTAAATGCCTGATGGCCTAAAGTTATCGAACAATTGTAAAGTAAAAGAAATGAACCATCGCATAGCAGCGACAGAGTCTATTATTCTTTATCTTTGCCGTTCTTGCGCGGTGCCTGTAAATCTCTATGTACATGTATCGATTAATGGTATAAAAAAGAATTCTGTTGTTTCAAGACAAATGAGGCTTTTGGCGCCTCACCTTTTACTGTTTGTATTCTATGAAAGGTGGACGCGGACTTGCTGCGTTCCGCAACTGTATTTTATATTCTATGTGAAAATATTGAGTGAATATGCTAAATGTTATTTTTTTTTTCAATCAGAAAACATGTAGTTTCTTGTAACTGATTACGAACAGACAGCATCAAGAGGACATTTTGACTGTTATTTATAAAGTATTTAACCACAATGGTCATCTATTGTAATTTAATATGAAAAGGTACGTAGCACTAAAAAAAAGGTGTGTTAAAGATAAGTGTGCTTATTTTGGTAAATTAACCTTGATGGTTTCCATCTCCTCATTTACTTGCATTATAATTATTTTGTGTTACTTCGTCACCAGAAATTACGATCACGCTGATGGGCCGAACGCAGCATGAGGCAGAAGGAATATTATCGTTTTCCTATTATTTCTGAAGCAACTTTTTGTGTAGTGTTGCATTTCTTTTAAAGTCTATAAATCTTCTGGTCCCTTAGTGTTGATCCGGGTATGACTACATCGCGACTATAAAAATGCACAGAAATGATAATGTTTCTTCCGGACGATCTCAAATATATATATCAATATGCTGCTCTTATTCAGGTATTTAATGCTCAACGTATGTTATTATAATAGTGTAATCAACCCATGATTCTGTTGCTAAGTGGCCCACCAAAATATTCACTTTTTCGACATTTTTAAAAAAATATATAAAATAAACAATTCTTTTTCTTTTCGTCCCCCAAGAGCAACGCTACAAGTTGTTTCAAAAATTTAAAGGCAAAAGTATCCTTTCGGCAGTGGCAGTGGATTTGCAGATGAGCCTTTTGCAGTCCAAACTAGACCCCCGTTGTCGACAGTATACTGCGTTTTTATGCTATGATAAACGTTACCAGTTTAACAAGGTACCTTGTTCTATGTTACATCTTCGTGCATATTAGTTCAGGTCCTAAATATAGAATTCAAGGAGAACGTTGAGAGTTTTGTCACCAAATATACTGATGACATAATGTTTGTTATGGATTACAAAGATGGACACTATTATTGTGGGCAGAAGTTGTTGCAGGCACTGAAGGTGGCCAGACTGGGCGTGAACTTAAATAAGTCTAGTTTCGGAAAGAAGGACATTGAGTTTCTGCGTTATGGAATCCGTTCTGACGGTGCAAAATCAAAAGCTGTACAGGAGTGCAACCCACAATGGCCAAGAAGCAGATAAGGAGTTTCCTTCGCCTATTAAATTTCTGCTGAAGATTTCTGGGGACAAGATCTTTGCGTCGCCCAGACTGTGCGCCCACACAGGAAAGAACTCGCTCTGGAGGTGGGATGAGGACGCAATTAAAGAATCCATAGGTCTAAAGTGAGCTTTAGCGAAAAGACTCATTATGGCTACCCTAACCTGAGCCTTACATACTGTGTTGTCTCGGACTGGGGTTAGGGTGGAGGTGACCCAGGTGGTGAATGTGAATGGTGTAAAGCAACCTAAAGCAATCACGTTTGTCAGCCGTGTCCTAAACAACAGTGAACATTATTCCGTTACGGAACTGGAGACATGCATTCCAGAAATTCTGGAACTACTTGCGTGGAAAAATTACAGTCGTGTTCATGGACCAGAAGGTCTTGGAATTTATGACCGCAAAACTCACAAACAGACAGCTATCATATTGGGCACTATACTTAAAGGTATCCTTTTTTAAAACCAAACACATCTCCGGTAAAGAAAAGTCGTTATCAGTTGGCTACTGGGTTCGTCCATTGTATTAACTCGTGGCACGATGCAGGAAATCTGCAAGAACGGATTTGAAGTCATGTTCTTGAAAGATGTGCTGCATGAGAAGTTCATTGGTGATGCCCTGCAAAATATGGGGAAGGAACAAAAAAAATGTTCAAATATGTGTGAAATCTTACGGGACTTAACTGCTACGGTCATCAGTCCCTAAGCTTACACACTGCTTAACCTAAATTATCCTAAGGACAAACACACACACCCATGGCCGAGGGAGGACCCGAACCTCCGCCGGGACCAGCCGCACAGCCCATGACTGCAGCGCTCTAGACCGCTCGGCTAATCCCGCGCGGTGGGGATGGAACAAGATGGACGACCAGTGCTAGATGAAGTAAAAGAGAGGATGAGTAACAAGGATTTCCCAGCCTTGAGACAGGTTTCTTGGCTAAGAAAAAATACATCAATCTGTTGTAGGAATGTTCTATCGTAGGGATCCGAACACATTAGGATGGGTGCCATATATGCCGCAGGAGCTGATCAATAAGTTGATCATGTCACCCACTAGAGCTACGCTTATTTTGGTCCAACCAAGTCCATTAAGAAAGTGAAAGAAACGACATATTTTATCAGCGTGGACTAGCGAGTGAGAAAGATATTGGCACTTTGCGTGAAGTACCAGAGAGCAAAACCTTCTTCCACAAACGCAAGCCATTCCCTTGTACCTTATTATACCTACGAAATTACGTGAGTATGCGACATTCCATTTGTAGGGTCAGATTGTGAGGACAAAAGTGTTAGACTGATACCACTGAAAAAGACTACCAAGAGCTCTGTCATGAAGGCGTTCGTTAGGGACTACCTAATTGTGGTTGGGAATGTGATACATATGATTTCAGACAATGGGAAACAATTCATTTTGAAGACGTGAAAGGGTGAAGGAAGACAACGGGAATTTACACTGCCGAGTACCACCCACAAACAAACCTAGCAGGCAGAATCATGAGGGAACTGGGAAAGCTTTCCAGGACCTACTGCAACGAAAGACATGACATTTGGGGTGAGGACGTCAAGGATTTCGAGTTTGTGATGAATCAACTCCGTCATGACTCAAATAAGGTATCACTGACTAAACTTCTGATGAATCAGGAACCGGAGAACAGAATCAGCGAAGTGGTTGCGTTTCCGCCAAAGTAGCTGGTCAGCGACAGGCAGGTGATTGGCGAAGCAACTGCAAACGTCAGGAAAGCAAGATTTCTACAACACAGAAAGAATGCGAAGAATGTGAAGCAACGTTTCTTCTAAAAGGGTAGAAGCTACTGGTGAGAAACCACCACGTCTCCTACAAGGCGAAGAATAAATCACAGAAGTTACTCTCCCTGTACATTCAGTCATTCTAGATTAAATTCTGGTCGTCTCAGTTGCATCCATCGTAGAGATGTTACGGACGAAGAAGGAAACTGGGAAATACTACTTCTCAAATCTGAAGGCATTCATACGTTACGGTTATTTTAGTTAACGTGGTATAACTTGTTTTAATTATGTGGATTGCTTCGTTTAATCACGTTCTTCCTACCCATAAGTTCTTGTTTGTGTTTAGCAGTAAGTTTTGATGTTACCTTTTTATCCCTTCTGGTTTCTGTAGTTTGTGTAGATTTGTGCCTTCTGGGGAAATTCAGTGTCGCTTTGCAGAGGGAATCGCAGCTAGACACAACACAAAGGTTACATTTCTTTGTTAAACATGAGCACCAATATGTCCACATTTGCCAGTCTCAAAATCGAATGGTACCATGAGCCCACTTTGCATGAACGTAATGCCTGCTTTGCACGGGCTGAGGTAATAAAGTGTCGCTACCGTCAGCGAGAATCGTCGGTGTATCCTGACCATACGCATGATTTTTGTGTTTCAGAAGCGACGAAGATGTAAACTAACAAAATCTATTGTATCGTTTCTCTAAAACTGTATTTTGTGTCATGATGCTTTGCCTCATTTTCCTTTGGTTTTCAGTCCATGTGGTCATGTAGTGTGTTAGGTTTTGTTGTGAGTTGGTATACCTTTCTTTGAGGGAACCATTGGTTTCCGGCAGTTTAGAGTTCTAAAGGTCACAGCGAATCGTGCTGTGACGTGAGAGGTGACTTTTGTGTGTGACATGAGGCGTATTTAGCAATTTTCTGTTCTGCTTGGTCACTGAATGCATTGCACATATTACGAGATTATTTTTGGCCTACCGCCATCTGCAAATTGTGCGCTGTGGCGTGCATCTTTATGTTTTCGTAGCGTAATGATTGCTCCATTAAATTTTCGGAGAGCAACTACATAGATTCCGCTTCTTCTTCTAATATTTCAGCTGCATATCGTTCAGCAATCAGCGAGCCGAAAGCCTTTCAGATCACTCTGAATATGGCTGAATGGTATACAGCTGTAATATTAGATAAAAAAGCGGAATTTCTGCGTCTTCATGATAGAAATGTATGGAGTAAGCCATGTGGTATTTGCAAAGTCGTTTTGAGGATTTGTCAGATGCTATGTTTGCCAATTATAGCACTAAGCGATCCCGACCGCCGGCCGCTGTGGCCGAGCGGTTCTAGACACTTCAGTCCGGTACCGCGCTGCTGCTACGGTCGCAGGTTCGAATCCTGCCTCGGGCATGGATGCGTGTGATGTCCTTAGGTTAGTTAGGTTTAAGTAGTCCTAAGTCTAGGGGACTGATGACCTCAGATGTTAAGTGCTTAGAGCCATTTGAACCATTTTTTTGATCCTTTCCATACCTGTGTTAGGAACTGAGTCTTCTTGTGTATCATTTTCGTACGTTTTCTAGCCTTCATTACTGGAACATGTTGTCTAATTAGGATTACGCCACCCTCTCAGAACTTATTATGGATAGCACAAGTCCCACTTAGGCCACCGCACAGGCAGACATATAGCGGAGCACCGGTATTTTGTTAAACTTATGTTTTTGGGGGTAACGAGATTTCAGAATGATAAAAAGTAACGAGTTTGTCTCTGTTAGGATTTTCACTTAATTTTTGCAGTAGAAAACATATTTTGATAAGCTTTGGATTTTTAGTGAATAAATGGAACTGGATCATCAAGCCAAAGTACTTTCACTTTACATTTTTACACGGTTACATAGTGTCATTCACTCTGAGAACCAGTCATTGCAAACTGTCAGTACAGGATTACCATGACCTGTGTTACGTTGTGCACAGTTGCAAAATTTGCTGATTGAGTCATTTTAGGGGCGGACATACTGCAGTAAGTCGTGAGAAGTGGACCAGGCAGCAGATGTAGCGGAGGGCTGCCCTCCTCTCCTGCGAAGCTGCTGAGGTCTAGCAGTCCGCCTCAACCACTGCCCCACTTCCCCAGCCAGCCCCACCACCTCGCTGAGAGGTTTGTCGAACCATCTGACCATGTGTGGATGTTTGGGCACACTGCGTCTACGTGGCAGATGCTCCCTACCTGTGCCCAGTCATGTGGCGGCTTTCACCATGCCAAAACAGGAGGGAAAAGGATGGAGGGTGGGGTGGTAGGTAGCGGTCGGAGCTAACAAGTAACAGGGCGCTGGTGGAGCCACTGCACCCAAACCGTGGACCGACGAGTATAATATCGCCCACACGAATGGGCAGAAGTACTCTGTGGGGAGGGGGATTTAGCCACAAAAGCAGCTGTCCCCTCAAAGAAGTGCAGCTACACACAACGTTATTATGAAGCTGAGTTGCATCTGAGATAAAAACTTTTATTGTTTACCGTAATTTTGTGAAGGGCAGTTTTACGTAAAACCACAAAAGACGATGTAATTTTTCACACTCATTTGCTTTGCATTGTATACACGTGCCAGATGCCATCTTTTGGCAAAGAAACACGTTTTCACTCACTGGGTCATTATTACCAGATTTCATTAAAAAAATATTTCATTTATTTTCTATCATTTTGCTGTCAGGTCAATACATGACATAACTTCCAAGCAGTAAAATTTAAACCAACAGTTTTTCTCCACTGTAAGGCACATCAGATGTTGTGTTGGTTGATATTAATTCTTGGATTTTCTTGCCCATAAGAACGTCTTCTGACACAAATTTTTAGGGCATAAGCCTTCCCTGTGTCATTTTATGCAAACGGTCTATCTTACTGCTGTAATTTTGAGATTCCATTTTGGGATAACATAATTGCGTGCTTTTTCTGGACATCGTTTTGTTGTGGTAATCGCGTAGCGGAATGCGTAAGTCACACACAGATCTTACATTATCTAACATAAAATTTTTTGATTAATCACTTCAGTTCGGATTATTCTCATAGTATCAAGTCCCGACGGCGAAACCAGGCTAAAAGACAATTTTATAGTTAATCTAAATGGAACAAAGATTCCTAGTATTATACAAGGCAACCTAAAAGTCAGTTAAATGTTCAAATGTGTGTGAAATCTTAGGGGCTTAACTGCTAAGGTCATCAGTCCCTAATCTTACACACTACTTAACCTAAAATATCCTAAGGACAAACACACACACCCGTGCCCGAGAGAGGATTCGAACCTCCACCAGGACCAGCCGCACAGTCCATGACTGCAGCGCCTCAGACCGCTCTGCTAATCCCGGGTGGCAAAAGTCAGTTAACATTGAAAATACACTAATCACTAATTAATGTAGATGGAGAGGTAAAAATTGAAAAACATGCCTGAAATGATATGGGATTTTCTTGAAACCAAAAAACGAGTGCAAAAACTGTCCAACAGACGGCGCTGGACAGCAAAACTCTGCATGAAAATCGTGTGTAACATGAACTGTAGTGAGAGCGGGAGTCATATCATCCGTAATCTGGCTGATAAACACCTGCTGGATGGTACGACTTTCATGCAGGATGGCGCTCCATCCACACTGCTACACATGTGAAAGATCTAGTGCACACAACGTTTAGCGAGGATCATGTGCTGACCCGCCAAGTCTATCATGCTTAGCCTCCCAGACCTCAATCTGTGTGATAATTGGTTGTGAGTCTTCCTGAAGTTGTAAATCTAGCGCAATCGTCTGACCTCATTAGGGATGCTAAAAAACAACATCCGACGGCAATTTCTCAACATAGCTACTGACATGCTGTAGAGCAGGGATTCCCAACAAAATTTTCTCGAGGACCCCCTCATTGAGCATGATTGGTACCTTGTCATATCATAGTATCAAGTGCCTAAAAAGCCAAATTAAGAGTCTTTTTATACGTTTTCTAGTTTTGGTACTTAGAAAAAACATTGACATATTCATTATTGAAAAAATATTGAGAGGCCAAAACAAAAATCTGTTGTCGTACGAAATATATTTAATATATTTTTTATTCTAATAGCATCTTACGGACCCCTGTGGCATTGCTCGCGGACCCCTGCGGGTCCGCGGACCACCTCTTTGGAACCACTGGTGTAGAGTGTTGTTCACAACATTGTCCCTCGACTACAGTTATTAGTGACGAATGGCACCCGAAATGCTGAGCGTTTGTTATAAAGAACATCGTCTTTACTAAGAATCAAATGTTTTGCTAGGTATTGCTTTAGTATCATATGAAGCATTATTTGTTGGATATTTTATGCACTTTTTTTTATTTCAATAAAACTTCATGTCATTTCAACCATCTGTGACAATTTTTATCTCTCTACCTACACTATTCCGCGACGTTTTTTGTTTCTTTTAATACAAACTATCTATGCATAAGTAGGAGCTACTATAGTTTTTTCACATGATAATGTTACAAGTAATCAAACAGGTAATCAAACACGCCATATAATGTCTTGCCACATTCTGTATCATGATGGAAAACTATACGCAGTCATTTTCTAATTCCATACGTTGTGTGAATTAATTTATTTGTGGGATATCTAAACCGCGTGGCAAACGACAATTGCATTCTGTGGAGCATTTTGTTCCGGTTGAAAGAAGTATGAAGGGGTATATGACATTACCATTACATAGCACTAAATGATTCTGTTTCATTTCTGGTCATCATCATCAGTTATCTGCTATATTAGCAGGTCCTTTGCCTCTCCATTTTCTGCGATCCATTGCTTCCTTCTTAAGGCTGCTGTATGTTGTACCGTCCATCATGTCATCCAGTATCTGGAATCTCTTCCTTCCTCGCTTCCTTTTCCCTTCTACATAACCTTCTAAAACTGTTTTTATCAGTCCGTCATTCTTTCTTAATATATGCCCAATCCAATTTCTTTTTCTTTTCTTTATTACATCTAGTAACTGTCTTTTCTCTCCCACTCTTCTCAGTACCTCTTCATTTTTTACTCTGTCCATCCAACGTATTCTTTCCATCTTCCGCCATGTCCAGATCTCAAAAGCCTCCAGCCTTTCTCTGTCTTTTTTCCTCATAGTCCATGTTTCAGCGCCATATAGAAGAACACTCCATACAAGACATTTTATGAGTCTCTTTCTGAGTTCTCTGTCCAGACCGCTGCAGAAGATTCTCCTTTTCTTATAAAACGCCTCTTTTGCCATTGCTATCCTTGTTTTAATTTCTGTGGTGCACTTCCAGTTGGTGTCTATCCTGCTTCCAAGATACTTAAAATTTAGAACTTGTTCTAGTGTTTCTCCATTCAGCACAATTTTTATTTCCTTATTTCCTCCTATTGCCAATACTTTTGTTTTATTTGTGTTAATTTTCATTCCATATTTTTTTCCGTTAGTTGCATTGGTGTCCACCAAATCCTGTAATTCTTTTTCCCCTGTGGCTAGAAGGACCATGTCATCAGCAAATCTCAAGCATCCTACTCTTCTTCCTCCAATTTCTACTCCTTTGTCATCTAATGAGCATTGGTCAATCATATTTTCCAAGTACAGGTTGAAAAGAGTAGGTGATAAACAGCATCCTTGTCTTACTCCTTTCCCTAGTCTGATCCAGTTTGTACTTTCTCCTCTCACTTTAACTGAAACTTTTTGATTAAGGTATAATGAGTTTATAAGTCTTCTGGTTTTCCAGTCCACTCTATTTTCCCTCATAATAGTCGCCAGCTTGTCCCAAACCACATTGTCAAATGCCTTTTCTAAATCGATGAAGCACATATATAGGTCTCTTCCTTTTTCAATAAACCTTTCTCCCAAGATTCGTAGGAGCCCTATTGCATCTCTGGTGCCCGTATTCCGTCTAAAGCCAAACTGTTCCTCTCCGAGATTCTCCTCCATTACATATTCAAGTCTTTTATTAATTATTCTTAACATCACTTTGGCTGCATGTGAAATGAGGCTGATAGTCCTGTGCTCGCCGCATTTCTTGGTTCCTTGTTTTTTCGGTAATGGAATCATTACTGTTGTCAAAAAGTCCTCAGGCCATTCACCACTGTCATATATTTTATTACATAACTTCAATATTTCTCTTATTCCATTGTGGTTCAAGCATTTTAGTATTTCTCCCGGTATTGTATCTGTACCTACTGCTTTGCCATTTTTCATTGCAGCAATGGCAGACTTTACTTCTTCCATTATGATGGTCGGTCCTTTCTCTTCATCACTTACACTGTTGTGTGATTCAAGTTCCAGAGTTTCTGGTTTGCTATTTGTGTCATATAGCTCTTTTATATATTCTTCCCATCTCTGGAGGACATCGTCACGATCTTTGTACACTACCTCTTCGTCTTTACTAAAAATTTCCATAGTAGCACTTCCTGCTCTGTTTTGTTCCCATGTCATAGTCTTTACTCTGTTGTATAGTAAGTCGTATCTTCCCTTCCTGTCCAGTTCTTCAATTTCATCACATTCCTCTTTTAGCCATTTCTCCTAGCCTGCTCTGTTTCTCTTCGCAGTTCATTATTTAACCTTCGGTATATCTTTCTTGCATCTTCAGTGTTCTTGTTTTTCAATTTTCTTCTCTCCTCCATCTTGGAAATCATTTCTTGTGTGACCCATGGTTTTTTTGACCTTTTCCCTTTTACATATCCTATATTTTTCTGTCCTGCTTTAATGATTCCTTCTTTCAGCATATTCCAGTACTCGTTGGCATTATCAGGTGCTTCTTTGTCTCGTAATGTGTTTAGAAAGTCCCGAGACAGCATTTCTGTAATTTGTTCTTTGTTGGACCTTATCTTCTCTAGATCCCACTTCTTCACCATTGTCGCCTTTTTCAGTTTTTTCATTCTTATTTCTATTTCTGCCATAAGTAAGTTGTGGTCACTATTAATATCTGCACCTGGTAATGTGTGCACCTTCTTGATTCCATTCCTGTATCTTTCTTCTACCAGTATAAAATCTATTTGGTTTCTGTATTTATCCCCTGGTGATTTCCAAGTGTAGAGCCTCCTCTTATGGTTCTTGAACCATGTGTTTGCCGCTATCAGCTGTATTTCCTTGCAGAAGTCAATTAACCACTCACCTCTGTCATTTCTCTTTCCAAGACCATGACTGCCTACTATGTTTCCCTCTTTCCCTTCTCCCACAATGGCGTTCCAGTCCCCCGTTACTATTTTGCAGCATTTTTTATTTTCGTCCATTATTCTCTCTATTACATTGTACGTTTCCTCTACAATTTGGTCATCATGATCTGAAGTTGGCATATACACCTGGACAATCAGTAAATCTTTTTGTGCTCCTTTCAGCCTTACACCAATAACCCGGTCATTTGCATAGTCTACATATTCCACACATTTAGCCAATTCCTTTGTCATAATCATTCCTACTCCATTAATTCCTTTTATTTCTCCTCCTGAGTAGTAGAATACATATTCATCTGACTGCAACTCTCCATGTCCATTCCATCTTACCTCAGCAACTCCTACGAGGTCCATATGATTCTTTTCCATCTCTCTTTTAAGGTTTTCTAGTTTTCCTGCGTGCAGCAGAGTTCTGACATTCCAAGTACCAATTCTCGTTTTGGTTTTTTGCCTCCTTTCAAGTTGTCCCCCCGGAGATCCGAATGGGGGACTATTTTACCTCCGGACACTGATTTAACATGAGAGGAAGCCATTTTTTGTGCATAAAATGGAGACTGCATTATGCAGGGAAGACAATCTGCGGTGGTATTCCGTTGCCTTCCGCAGTTCTGGAGGCCGCCCCTAACATGGGATACAGACGCCTTTTGCAGCCGCCCGCTCCGGGTCAGACGCTGCATGAGAAGTATAGGTTGGAAAATGAAAGACCCCTAGCCCTCGAAACCTAATAGCGTCAGGGTCGGAAAAGAAAAAGAGCTGGCCGAGGGTGGCCAGATAGGAAAGATAAAAGTGAGGAGCCCGGCATAAGTAAGTGGAAGCAATGCCAGGACTCAGCTCGGGACCCCGTGGTCGCCAGCCACGTATCACTAGGTGTGACTCCCTGAGGAGTCTGGTACATGATTATTATTTTATGGGTATTGGATCAATGTGCTTGCGAAATAAGCTTTGCTTCTTCGCGCTGAGACATTGCACTACTGTGTGATCCCAGATTTCTTTTGTAGGTAGAAGGCATTCAGTGAATCTTATTAGGAGAGACGAGAAACTTTGTAATTTGATTACCTCGAAGAGAACTGTCTATTAACACAAAGTCAACCAGAATTTAGAAAACATCGTTCTCCTGAAACACAGCTAGCTCTTCACTCACACGAGTTGTTGAGCACTACCGACAAGGAATTTCAAACTGTTTCCGTATTTTTAGATTTCCAGAAGACGTTTGACACCGTACCTCACAAGCGACATGTAATCAAATTACGTGCTTATGGAAAATCGTCTCAGTTATACGACTGTATTTGTGATATCCTTTCAGAGAGTTCACAGTTCGTAGTAATTGACGACAAGTCATGGAGTAAAAGAGAAGTGATTTCTGGCGTTCCTCAAGGTGGTGTTATAGGCCCTTTGCTGTTCCTTTTCTATATAAACGATTTAGGAGACAATCTGAGCAGCCGTTCTTTGCAAATGATGCTGTTGTTTATCGTCTAGTAAAGTCATCAGAAGACTAAACCAAAATGCAAAACGATGCAGAGAAGACACCTGTATGGGCCGAAAATTGGCAGTTGACTCTAAATAATAAAAAGTATGAGGCCATCCACACGAGTGCTAAAAGGAACCCCTTTAACTTCGGTTACGAAAGCAATCAATCAAATCTAAAGGCCGCAAATTCAGCTAAATACCTAGGAATTACAATGAGAAACATCTTAAATTGGAAAGAACACACAGAAAATTTTGTGGGGAAGGCCACGAGTAGACAGTATTTTATTGCCAAAACACTTAGATGTAACAGTTCTACAAAAGAGACTGCCTACACTACGCTTGCCGTCCTCTTTTGGAGTAATGGAGCGCGGTATGAGGTCCTTACCAGGTAGGATAAACAGTGTACATCGAGAAAGTCCAAACAAGGGAAGCACTTTTTGTATTATCGAGAAATAGGGGAGAGAGTGTCATGGACATGATACAGGATTGATGGGGTGACCTACAAATAATAGAGATAACCTACTGCACTTTTTTTATTATCGAGAAATAGGGGAGAGAGTATCATGGACATGATACAGGGTTGATAGGGTGACCTACAAATAATAGAGATAACCTATTGCACCATCAGTTTCTTGTTCTCGTGGAGGCGATGTTTGCGTTGAGTGCAGTGGCCAAACTCTATTGTTCAGTTGAATCGCTGAGAACCGTAAGTGCTAAAGCACACAGTCAACGATTTTGAATTTATAGCACGTATGCATGAAACTGATATTTGTTGATCTTTCTTGCGAAGCAGATTTATCTATATCTGTAGCCCCACAGTGTATATTTGAACGTTCACGAAAAGCTGTCTCACCGATTTCCCGGACATTCATTTCCGTATGAGCCCAAGCACAAATAATTATTTTGTTACAATGCGCTACTCGATTGTTATCCACGACTGGCAACGTAATTTAGTGTCTATGTTAGCTACGTAGTAGTAATACTTCACTATTGGACGTATATCAGCAGTTTTATCTCATCCTGAGCTCACAGAATGTGCTTAACCCTATGGTACAGTTGTCCACTCCAATGGATACTCCCTAAGGGGTCTATGCCCTGCGCGCATTTGCAGCCTCGATACTATGAAAATAATTATAATAACGAGGTCCATGAAATGTAGGAATACCTCATAACTATGTGGGTGTGTGTGTGTGTGTGTGTGTGTGTGTGTGTGTGTGTGTGTGTGTGTGTATGTGTGTGGTGCATTTAGTATCTGTTCTTTATGTTCTGAACCAGTTTCATGTTAATTACAAACTTTATAGCTGTCAAGAGACGCTATTGTCATCAGCCCCTATACTGAAACCTCGTGAGTTAAAATTAATAATGAATATAATTTTAAATATTAACCAATATTTCGTAACAAAGTGGTTACATAATTTTTTCGTAGGAAGTATAGAATGTTGAGACTGGGTTAAAAACTATACAGACATATGAAGCTGAAGAATTGTTTCGAAAAATTATGTTACATTCTTATTTCATTTATCTAATCAGTTTAAAGCTAAATTTATTATATTGTCATTAATTTCACTATATCTCTGCACTGATTCGACTGTTATTAATTGGTAATTGAACATAAGACATGAACAGTTCTCATTTTGTAATTCCAAAATACTTTACACAAGAAGTGAAACTAGCTTTTCGTTAGTATTTATGTAAGAAATATATGCGTATGTTAGAAAAGTTTTTCAACTATTAACTTTAGGACATAAGCAGCTTCGTAAAAACGTTTGACGAACTGATTTTATTCATTTCAACATCAAAAGCTAAAGTGTGTAAAACATTATGTTGCAATGTAAGAGGTATGAATTAATACTTAATTCAGTGATGTCGCTCTGTATACATCAGCACGTTTTTTTTGTGACCGATAAAAAATCTGTTTTTAATAATGGATACCGCAACCAGTGATTGTTAAAATAATAGATAAGCACTGGTGGATCAGCCAGCTGGGTCTCAGTCTACCGACAGTTTTTGTGAGGCTGTTTTGTTAATGTTTTGTAGACGTATTACTCAATAAACGTGTAATTATGAAACAGACACATCCTGACAACTTGAATTTCTTTAAATTTCCCTTGGTACTAGCAAACCATTAGCTACACTGTCAAGAACTCAACAAGTTGCAGCAAATTTTGTTGGAGCAGATAATCGCCGCTAATTCTTTTGCAGCCACACCAACATCAGAGATCGCCTAGAAACGAGATGAGTCTTTGTTACTAACTGTTACGGCCTGTTACATTTCATTTGTGATGAATGATTCTGGAATAAAAGCTGTCATCCTAATGAGGTTTTTCTAACATTATTTTGAATTTCAGGTAGATTTGTCCAGTAATGGACGCTGATACAATGGAAATCTTAAAAGAAAGCAGTGGCATGGGATCTGAAATGGACTGTAACTACTGACGCAAAAAGGAGGTTATAGAGACAATAACTAGAAAATGGACTCAAAACAAAAAAAAGTTGTTTATGGCAGAGAAATACGTCGTCATGAAAACTGAGATAAGTACTTGGATTGTTTATTCCTTTCGTCTGTGTCGCAAAAAATTTCGTGTGATGGCTAGAATTTTATCATAAAGACTGTAATTTTCATTTAAAGTTTTATAACTTTGTTTATAAATCGGCGAACAATAGTAACAAAGACTATATATCAGTAGAGAATCAGGATCAGGTACTAGAAAATATTGAGAGTTTAAACAGCCGCATTACCGGTAATAAAAGTGAAGCCGATGTACACAGTGAGATAGTACCAGATTTGTGACAATGAATCAGTAGGAAGTTTTAATGCGAATAATTGTTCACCATTCCTTCGTTTTGGCAAAACTGAAGCAGGAGGTTCGAACAGTGGAATTGTAGAATTATTGCCAAGCTTATTAGCTGAAACAGCTAATACTTTAATTAGTACTTGTGGAGGCAGACTTACTGAAACAGCTAATGCTTTAACTAGTATCTTCTGTAGCCAAATTACTGAAGTAAAGAATACTTTGAAGTGCCTTAAAACACAACTGGAAAATGGTAGTAGAAGAACAACGTAGAGGAGATACCAAGTCTTAGAAATGAGGTAGAAACAGATGGGAAACTGACTGATACTCAAGTTGTGTCTGTGGAAACTAACTATGGTGTTTTGGAAACAAAGCTCAATCTAGAAACTGCAGGTACTAAACGCAATTTGAAGGTTGTTCATAAAAAATGTAGCAGATGGTTCTGATGTGTTGAAAAATGTAATAAATAACAAGTCACATCTAGATATTGAAATTCAAAATTTAGAAGATCATTGTCATAACAGATGATCAGAGTTAGACTCCAGAGTCACTAACTTAGAAAAACTTTTAACTACCAATATGAATGCATGTAGCAGTGAAATGAATAATATGAACAAGAAATTTATTCATCTGCAGAAAAATTGTGTAGCTAAAAGTTTTAGACATAACTTTGTTCTCTAGTGGGCGGCGATATTTCAATTACGCAATTTCCAGGTGACTGTAAAGTCCACAGTGTTGATTTTTTGCATCAATGTAGGAACATCTTTGTTAGCAGTATGACTAATAATTTAAAAACCAGATTTGTAAAGAAGCTTTTCGACGGGGAGACTTACCATGGGCAAACCAAAATGTTAGTACTGAAATGTCTTATGAGGAATCTGTGAGGTGTTTATTAAATAACTTTTGGTCTGGAACATTGCAAGTAAGAATAAAGAGTTGATTTTTGTATGGACTGATTTATGATTTATAGAGAAAGGCAAATAGGCATGAAGACATTTTGCAAAAAAATAAAAAAAATAGGAAACTAATTAATTTGAACAAACAATTTGATGAACTCACTAGGAATGATGCCTTGTAAAGGAGACTTCTAAGTAAAGTGCCAAGGGGCTTATGTTTTGACTGGATGAATATGTAGTGGAATTCATAGAATAGTAGACAAACTTGACAGAAACCTAGAACAGAATGGAAATAAAGACAGTAAATTAAGTACAAGTAATAGATATCAACCAAATGGATGGAATGAGATTAATAACTGGGATAATCACATGGAGAGAGAAGGGAATAACTTCACAGATGATTATTATAGGGGATGAAATAGAAAGGATAATCAATGGAGAGATCGAGACAGGAATAGAAACAGAGAAAAAGAGAACAGAAACAGACCCTGGAAGAGAAGGAATAGGGAATACTGTAAGTTGAGAAAAAGCAAAACAGGCAATGATCAGGAAAACTGAAGGTCGCCTTAACAGGTGACTATCACTTTGAGGTGAGGGAAAACCACTGGAAACGCTACAGGATTAGAGAAGGTAATGCAAAATACCACAGACTCACCAATTTGGCAGATTACGTTTCGATAGAAAATTTTGGAGAGTACTGAAGTTTGATGAACACAATAGGAGAGAATTAGAATCTGAGGAAAGATGCGAATGTAGGCTGGATGCAGAAACTTTTCATAATCAATGTAGTCAAGAAAATGATAAGAATGTGGAAGTGGAAGCGTTAATGACGATGATGACAACTTTGATCTTTATGGTATAAATAATCTAATAATTAATGAAGGTATGAGAAGTTGAATGAATCTGTTTGTTCTCATGTTGAAACCAGTGAACGTGGTGATCTTATGCCAAAAGCGGAAACAAAGAGTGTTAATTGTAGTACTGAGACTGAGAAGATGTCAGCTACATTACTGGCACCTTAGTACTGCCATAGACAATGACAGACTTCCTTTGATATTTTCCGAAAAGTCACTAACGCAGATAAGGTTGTGGCCCTTGTTCAGTCCATTCTCGTTCCCATAAAAAATAATTTTTTCCATTCAGCCATTCATCTTGCATTTTCTGTACCTTTGGCACGAGAAAGTATTAAGGATTAGACGAATTTAATAAAGACTATTGTAGTCAATAACGGTTATGATACCTCGTTAGTTGGAAACATTATCAGAGTGAAAACTGACGCTAAAGTTACTGGTCTAGGCATCAGTCTTGTTTCTGACAGTAACGAGGGTAGAAAAGTCTTTCCGATTTCATTTTTAAGCACTATTTCTTACAGAATGCATTGTCTTCTAGTTAAAAAATATGGATGCAAAGTTGCCTTTTCTACTAACAATAACTCGCAGGAAAATCTTATTGACAATCTCAAGTCAACAGATGCTCCCATACACAGTTCATAAATTCATTAAATCACTTGTCATACGTGTCCTGTTTATTATATAAGACAAATTTGAAGATCTTTCAGTATCAGGTATAAGGAATATTAACTGGGAAAAACAGGCACTAACATACATAATTGCACTTTTGCTGATCATCTGTCAATCTCCAACCGAAAAGGGTTGAAGAAATTTCCGTTTTGTATAGAGGAAAGAAAGGTCGCAGGCTTGATGTACTCGAAGAGCAGGAGCTTTTGAAGAATATTTCTAAGAACAATGGCCTCAACATCAAGGAACAGTTAAAATTACGTAACAAAAACTTTTCAAATGGTATTCGCAAAATTTTGGTTCCTTTATTTTTTACTACGTTTTCCTGCCTGTAGTTACGAAACTACTTTTTCCTCATATCTTATATACATATGTACTACTAAAGTTCCCTTCATGCAGTTGTTTAATTCGATTATTTCTGTCATACTGTCTCAAATTCCCATATGTAACTGTCCACACTCGATAGGCTGTGCAACTTGTATCCTGTTTTAGTGCAGCTACGTAAGCCACTAGGCCATTCAGCCTGATGTTGCTCATTACAAGGTATACATTCAAAACGCTGGAAGATCTTTAATTTTTATGAGGGTCACTCCAAAAGAAATATACATAATTTTTTTAAAGTCCTTTTATTCTACAAGTTTTACAATGTGTAGATACATCCCTTACGAACAATATTTTCATTTATCCACATAATTCCATTCCGCTCAACTGCCTTACGCCATCTTGGAACCAGCGCCTGTATACCCGCACGGTAAAATTCTGGACCAACCTGTTGGAGCCAATGTTTGGCAGTGCACAAGGGAGTCATCATCTTCAAACCTTGTTCCACGAAGAGAGTCTTTCAGTTTCCCAAAGAGATGATAGTGACATGGAGCCAGGTCAGGACTGTAAGGCGGGTGTTTCAGTGTTGTCCATCCGAGTTTTGTAATCGCTTCCACGGTTTTTTGACTGACATGTGGCCGTGCATTTCTTGCAACGGCAAAACATCCTGCTTTTGCCGATGTGGTCGAACACGACTCAGTTGAGCTTCAAGTTTCTTCAGTGTCGTCACATATGCATCAGAATTTATGGTGGTTCCACTTGGAATGATGTCCACAAGCAAGAGTCCTTCGCAATCGAAAAAGGTGTGGTTTTGAATTTTTTTTTCTTGGGTGGATTTGCATGAGGTCACTCCATTGATTGTCTCTTCGTCTCTGGTGAAAAATGATGGAGCCATGTTTCATCAACTGTCACAATTCTTCCAAGAAATTCATCTCCACCATTCTCGTACCGTTCCAAAAGTTCGCTGCATACCGTTTTTGTTGTTTCTTTGTGAGTCACTGTCAACATCCTGGGAACCCACCTGGGACAAACCTTTTTTAACGCCAACACTTTCAGTATTCTGCAGACACTTTCTTCCCATATCCCAACGTAGTGTGACAATTCGTTCACTGTGATACGTCTGTCAGCTGTCACCAATTCGTTAACACCCTGCAGATTGTCTGGGGTGTGTGCAGTACGAGGCCTGCAGCTGCGAGGACAATCCTCAATATTGCCGTGCCCGCTTCTGTCACGTAACCTGCTTGCCCACCGACTAACTGTACTGCGATCGACAGCAGCATCTCCATACACCTTTTTCAACCACTTGTGGATGTTTCCCAATGTATCCTTTTCACAGCACAGGAATTCTATGAGAGCACCTTGCTTCTGACGAACGTCAAGTGTAGCAGCCATCTTGAAGACATGCTATGATGGCGACACTCACGGGAACAGGTTGAACTAAGTTTGAAAACAACCGGGAAGGATGTATCTACACACTGCAAAACTTACACACATGCAGAATGAAAACTGTATTTTTACAACAATAGTGTGGATTTCTTTTGGAGTGACCCTCGTAATTTTTGATTTGAGCATGTTTACTTGTAATTTTGACTACTGCCTACTCACAAGGTAACTGCACATACATAAATTTTATGCAATGAAATTTTCATCTTTGTTAATTTGTTTGCCACACTGATTTTTCTATGTATTTTGTAGGGTTATTAAAAGTTCATTCTGATAAAGACATTCGTTAAAGGTGTCAAAACCTAGGTCAATGTATTAAAAATTATTTGCAACCGGTTGTCTGAGTAATTTCTCCAATGAAACTTGTATACAGCTACTGAGTGACAGCTATGTTCAGAACTATTAGATGAAATGATTCATGTGGAGAAGGAAAATGTGGAAGTGCTGATCGTAAGTAAGAGGGAAGATTAGTTTGCATTGATCATGAGATTTTAAAAGTTTTTTGGAATCATTACATAAATGTGGATGATAATGTTAATGTTGTTGAGAAAAGAGAACACTTCTAATATTGTGAAAAGAGAAAAATGAGGGAAATTTAGAAGAACATAATATGTCTATAGGAGTTTTGCAACCAGTGTCTCATAATGAATGTGATAATAATCTAGGTGAGCATTGCAGTAGGTATGACGAAGTAGAAAACGATTTTTTATTTGAAAAAGAATGCAGAGATGATATCGAGTTATGGGGCGTCCTTACATCTTCGTTAAAACTGATAACTGGGAAGGGAACGGTTTGGTAGACACTGGCAGTCCAGTCTGTGGAATTTCTGAGGAATTGAGAGACAGGATTATAAATACAGCAAGGCATTAATTCAATTACCTGTTGTTGGTGTCAAGATTAAGAGAGCTATTTAGAGGTACAGTAAACAGTGAATTTCAAGTAAGGTTAGATCTGAGGTTGATGGTATACTCCTTCTGTAAGGATACCTTGTTATTCCCGAGCTTAATGAGGATTTAATTTTGCGGATTGATTGGTTTATTAAAGCAAAGATATTTTTTACTTGGGAAACTGAGGAGCTCAAATTCTTACAGACTAGTTTATCCTAAAACAAGAAAAATATATTGGTTTCGTACTGTAGCACAACTGAAGGCGTAGAGGCACAGAAAGACACAGTAAATTGATACGTGATGTGGAGCGCAAAAGTTAGAACTCTCTTACATATTTTTTCGAAAGTACACAAAGAGAGATAAATGACTTTGTTTTACAACAGTGTTAACATTCTCTCAGACAAATATGTTTACTTTGCACATTAAGATTGTGGCAACCTCTACAGACCCAGCCCTGTACCATTTCCTTCTGTAATTTAGACTTCTGATGGTACAGTTATTCTCTGACTATTCTTTTATTCTGTCCTCGCTGCTGATGACTGACGTGTGAATGTCAATTATCACTTTACTAATGTTGTGAAACTACGCTCATTTTGAATACTTAAAAAAACTTAAGTCATGTAGAAAAGTAACTCAGTAAAAAAAGATGAAATGTTAATTTTACAAACAATGTTAGTCTGTGTGCTGAAATTTTATTTTCTTTCCTTATCGATTTCATCTTATTGTATTTTGTGAGCTTGTAATCTACACAAGCACATATGAAAGTTTTCCCAGAAGTAAAATTATATGTCTGAGGCACGTTTTCCTTGATACTGGAACAGATTGTATGAAAATGAAGTCTTTCGCGAAGGCAATGTTAAATAAAACATCCTCAGACGTCACGCTGCGTCACTTCAGGGTAACACCTCGAACTTTCAACGATTTCCACTACCGTCTTCGTCAGGATCAACTGACTGTTTTACACTACTGGATGAGGTTGTTGAATGAATGGATTTTACGCACTTAGTAACCCACATATAGACACTGTTTAAAACTAAACTGTGCTGAGTTATTTTGATGTGAGTACTCAGTCACAGACACAGAATTTTATACTTGAAATCAGTCAGTTGTATTAACAACTTTAAGAAAGAGGCCACATACATGAATTATTGTTGATACTTATTTCCTTAGGTTATTAAGAGATAAGGGAGCTACTTTGTTTATTCAGTTACTATGTGAGAATTATTTTGATGCAAGACTCTATATTATAGTGAGAATATAGCTGTAAATTCATGTTATGTACCTTTCATAGATATTCTGGATAACTTTGTGGTTCAGTTCTAAAGAGTAAGAAGGAGATTGATAGCGTTTTGAACCAGTGTACACATATTTCCTTTGAAGTTACTTTTTAGATACATATTGTCTTTATATGCTATTTCATATGAAAAGGAAAATGAAGTCAGTAACACACAATGAGTGTGATCAGTATTATCTTACGCTATTGTCCTTCCCATCTGCTATCTAGCTATGCAGGAAAAATGTTTCAAATATGTCACATGAAAGGGTTCTACGTTGCTTATGCTACACACTACTAAAAACTGGTTATAACTGAACTGAAAGAACACGCCCTATTATGTTACTGGAAATATGTTATTGCCAAAACATGAATTATCTATGTTTCATGGTATACACACAGAATGTATGCAAAGGCATATTGAATAGTATGCAGAAAAGATTGTCTGAGTAATGTGAGTCACAGGATTTTATGACTTCATTTAGTCAATACTCTTGTCAGGCACACACATTCTTATTTCCTTGTATTTGTGAATTGTTCACATATAGTAAGATCAATAGTCAAGGACCAGTATGATTGCAGAGTTTTGTTGTCCGTTATGGTACTTTGGTACACTTATATTTCATATTTTACCATGGAAGAGGCACTTAGCCCTAGTGGCACGCTTGTAAACTTACAATTGAGTTCACTAGTTTGTCGACGTATACATTTGTATGGAAAAATTTCACTTCTATTGCATTTTGACAGGTACATTATGTGATCAAAAGCATCCGGACCTCTCAAAAACAAACATTTTTCATATTAGGTGTATCATGCTACCACCTACTGCCAGGTGCTCCATATCAGCGACTTCAGTAGTAATTAGACATTGTAAGAAAGAATGGGGCTCTCCGCGGAACTCACGGACTTCGAACGTGGTCAGGTAATTGGGTGTCACTTGTGTCATACGTCTATACGTGAGATTTCCACACTCCTAAACATCCCTAGGTCTACTGTTTCCGATGTGATAGTGAAGCAGAAACGTGAAGGGACACGTACAGCAGAAAAGCGTACAGCCGGATCTCGTCTGTTGACTGACAGAGACCGCCGGGAGTTGAAGAGGGTCGTAATGTGTAATAGCCAGACATCTATCCAGACCATCAAACAGGAATTCCAAACTGCATCAGGATCCACTGCAAGTACTATGACAGTTAGGCGGGTGGTGAGAAAACTGGGATTTCACGTCGAGCGGCTGCTCATAAGCCACACATCACGCCTGTAAATGCCATACGACGCCTCGCTTGGACGATTGAACGGTGGAAAAATGTTGTGTGTCGCCGATGGCAGGATGTGGATATGGCGAATGCCCGGTGAACGTCATCTGCCAGTGTGTGTAGTGCCAACAGTAAAATTCGTAGGCAGTGGTGTTATGGTGTGGTCGTGTTTCTCACGGATGGGGCTTGCAACCCTTGTTGTTTTGCGTGGCACTATCACAGCACAGGCCTACATTGATGTTTTGAGCACCTTCTTGCTTCCCACTGCTGAAGAGCAATTCGGGGATGGTGATTAAATCTTTCAACACGAGCGAACACCTGTTCATAATGCACGGCCTGTGGCGGAGTCGTTACATCACAATAACATCCCTGTAATGGACTGACCTGCACAGAGTCCTGACCTGAATCCTATATTACACCTTTGGGACGTTTTGGAACGCTGACTTCGTGTCAGGCCTCACCGACCGACATCGATACCTCTCCTCAGTGCAGCACTCCGTGAAGAATGTGCTGCCATTCCCCAAGAAACGTTCCAGCACCTGACTGAACGTACGCCTGCGAGAGTGGAAGCTGTCATAAAGGCTTAGGGTGGGCCAACACCATAGTGAATTGCAGCATTGCCGATGGAGGGTGCCACGAACTCTTAATTCATTTTCAACCAGGTGTCTGGATACTTTTGATCACATAGTGTATGTAATTGCACAACTTATGTGAATAACATAAGGATGATCACAGAGGTGTTGGTATGCAATTTTACTACTGAGCCACGGTGTGCACATTTTCAGCATATAACGTCAAAAGAGTGTTTGTATTACAGATGTAATGAATATTATTTACAAAGTACACTTAAAGTAATTCGAAAGGAGCGTTACTTTGGGTGAGCTATGGTAATACACTGTAATGCAACTTTAATCAAACAATGGAAAATTCGGGATGGAATGTAACAATATTATGAAAAGGAAAGTTGCTACTCACCATATAGCGGAGATGCTGAGTCACAGTTAGGCACAACAAAAAGGATGTTACAAATAATGCTTTCGACCATTAAGGCCTTCATCAACAATAAACGTACACACCCACCCACCCACCCATCCACCCATCCACACACACACACACACACACACACACAAACACAAACCCATACGCAAACAAGCACGCAAACGCAACTCACATAGACGACTGCAGTCTCAGGCAACTGAAACCACACTAATTTTGCTAGATCAGAAAAGGAGTTGAGCTAACAGACTTTGCATATAATTTATCACTTGTAGAGACTCAGCTGACTGAATTAGTAAATGTAAGTCTATAATCTGGACGCTGAATGTAACAATTTGTCATTATATGACGCTTTATCACATATCACTTGCACAAAAGCATATGCCTGTACAGTGTTCCTTACCTTAGCTGATCGAAACTGTGTGGTACCGAGAACCTGAAGGAAGGAATTTATTAATTGCACATTACTTTGCTGACGTGTAAGGGACTCTAGCACAAAAGCTTGTACCTGCATAGTGTCTCCCTCTAATGAACAAAAATAAATTTGTTATTATTTTGATGATGTATAAGTTTTGCAGTACACTACAGAGAGAGCAAGTGCAATACCAAAACGAATATAGAAACATGCAATGAAACTGCAAACAACTTATTTCAGTGGAAACACAAACTAATTATCGTGCTATCTACAAGCTGTTTCAGCTTGTATTCTCTCCTGGTGGTGGTACTTGACCATGAATGTCATTTAGGCAGTCATGAACCCATACTAGTAGAACTGACAAAACATATCTTGCTAGAAAGCTATTGTTTATGAAACCATATTTATATAATGATAATGAAACTATAGACTATTTAATATAAACACTATATCAGGATACTTGAGCATCAGCTGTGTGTAATTATTTCCTATTCTGTTTCCTTGGACTCTGTGTTATGTATGTTGGAGTGGTGAATAGTGACTAAAAGTCAAATGTATGTATTTGCAGAAGTTACTGAACACAGGGACTGTGTACCTGGGAGCATCAGAGGACTATAAAGGGACTGGAATGAGATATTACCATAAATGGACTGGAATCTTCTCAGCACTGAAGAATGCACGCGCCTTTTATTTTTTGTGTAATTGATTCTTTTATTTCTTTTCCAAATTACATTGAAATGGTCAAAGTTCAAATTTGAATATTTTTGCTAAGCTATACTTTGAACATGTACTCACAGTTCCTACATGTCTGATTTACTACACTCACTCTTATATTTTATGTTCACTGATACCTGAAATCAACTTCATGCTGTGTTGAACGGTAACTTTTGGTGAATATTGTACTGTGTTTCTAGAAATTGGTTGACGTTATATTTTTTGACGAAGTATCATCTCTGATTCTCATCTACCTCACTCTGGGGAGAAGGGGGGTGTTGAAACGTACATATAGATGATCATTAGGATAAATATGAATGAAGTGTTGACCTCAGCTATCAGGCTGGCATAATTACAGGTCTATAAACTTTTGTTATTTTCCTGTTTCATTTATCTCATCGCTTTTCAGCTGAATACATTATACTATCATTAATTTCATTACATCTCTGCTCTGGTTCGACTGTTATTGATCGATAATTGAACAAAAACATAAACAGTTTTCATTCTGTAATTGCAGAATATTTTTCATAGGAAGTGAAGCTAGCTTTCCGTTAGTATTTATACAATAAATGTACATGTTAAAACATTTACCAACTACTACCCTTTATGATATAAACAACACTATAAAAAAGCCTTATTGACCAACTGATTTTACGAGTATCAATACTAAAAGCTAAATTCTTTGTAAAACATTATATTAACATTATATATATACATATTAAGAACGAATTAATATACAATTCCATGTCAGTCAGTATACACCAGCAAATTATTGATTGTAATCCGTAAATAACATTTGTAATAATGGATGACATAACTATTGATTGTTAAAACAATGTATAAGCAGTAGTGAATCAGCGATCAGGATCCCTGTTTTCTGTCAGTTTTGTGAGGCAGTTTTATTACAGATTTGTAGCCGTATTATGCAATAAACATGTAATTCTGAAAAAGAAACATCGTGTCATCTTGAATTTCTTGAAATTTCTCTTGGCACTACCAAACCATTAGCTACACTGTCAAGAACTCAGAAAGTTGCAGCACACTTTCGTGAAGCAGATACTCGCAAATTATTTTTACAACCACTGCAGCATCGAAGATCTCCGAGAAACGAAGGTAAGTAATTGCTATTAAATTTATGCCATATTGCATTTCAAACTATAAACGTGATTTTCATAAACTTCCACGTTTCTCAAAACTTTGTTCTCCCATTTCGGTGACTTATAAGCACAACTCTGAGGTAACGATCCTATTTGTTTGATATATTGGACAAGTGTCTCATCTGAACCTGGGAAAACTGCTGAAAAGCCTGGACAAATTCTCCATAATGACCTATTCATGTAAATCTCTCAGTGTGACCACTTTATGCAAATCCTAAGCAACCATTGTGCACAAACTACCTTGAGATAAGGGTTATGTTACTTGATGAATAACTTATTGAGAAATATTAATTACACCAACATGGTGTTCTAAACAAGAAACACAAGGCATATACGCTGGACACCACTAAACGGGGAACATGCCTTGAGAGTGAGACACTAGCTAGTTGTAATACCGGTCGTTGCTAGGTTACAGTGTTGTAAGAAATAATAGAGAGAAGGCCTCTATTAAAAATAGTTCATGAGCCAATAGATGGCGCAGTTAACTAAATACTTACGGATTACAATTAGGAACCTTGAATTACAATATGTATTGAATGTATAGTGCAAAAAGCGAACCAAGAACTATACTTTATTGTTGGAACAATTGCATCCACAAACATACTACACAAATCATCATACCATGCTTGGTGGATGGCTCCTGGTACCATTTCCAGTCGTTGCCTTCGTTTTCCAGTGGCAAATAGAACGAGGGAAAAACCACTGTCTGTATTCCGAGGAACGGGCCTTAATTTCTCTGACCTCGTTTTCGTTGCCCTTAAGCGAAATTTTTGTTGACCGCAAAAGAATCGTGATGCAGTCAGCTGCAATTGCCTGTTCTCTAAATTTTCTGAATAGTGATTCGCAAAACGTACGTCTATAAAAGAGCTGCTCTTTTCTAAAACTCTCCCATCAAACAGAAATTGACCATTCGCCGTCCCTAACGCTGTTCTTGTGTGATCGTTACATTTCATATTGCTTTGCAACGTCTCTCCTAGATACTTAATCGATGTGACTGTGTTACGCAGTACACCACTAATACTTTATTTCCACGTTTCAGAATTCCTTTTCCCACTCATCTGCTTTAACTTATATTTTTCTACATTTAGAGCAAGCTGCAATGCATGAAACCAAATAGAAATTTTATCTAAGTCATCCTGTACCCTTTTACAGACACTTAATAACGATACTTCCTCGTACACTACAGCATCTTCACAAACAGTCGCAGACTACTGTTAGCTCTATCCGTCAGACCATCTACACACATAATGAACAAGAGTGAAACGATCTTATTTTTTACAAAATGCGTAACATTGTGCTATCTGTGCTAATGCTATTTATTCTGCTACCGGTTTCTGTTCTAAACCATCATCAGCGGCAGCTTTACAACAAACACAAGTGTACAGTTGCCGTTGATGATGGTTTAGAACAGAAACCGGTAGCATAATAAATAGCATTAGCACAGGCAGCACAGTCTCAAACATTCTGTAAAATTTGTAAATACTGCTCACCATCGCGTTTGCAAGATGTAACTATCTTACTTTCCTGGATTAATCCTGATGATATGTCTGTCTCTGATGAACACTCTCTGTCGACGACAACGTACTGGACTATATTACTTAAGAAGTACTTCGGCCGCTCACATTTCTGAGGATCTAATCCGTATAATCAGATCTTCGCTAGCAGTCTGCAGTGGAGCGCCATGTTAAACGTTTCCCTGAAATCTAAGAATATGAAATCCAACTATTGCTCATCATTCATGGTTTAAGATGCCAGCCAAACTAGCAACTACTGAATTCAAAGTCGTGGTCCAATTTCACCTCATCTTATTACAGTGATTGAAAGTAAGCACTTATACAATCAAGAATGCAGTAATTAGGCATTAATGTTGTAAGTAGGCTGTTTAGGTTTTTATGTTGGTAACGCCACGTAGTGCTCTGTATGAAAATCACTGACTGCGCTGTGTGCAGTGTGTAGCTGGTTGGACTCGTTGTTGGAATATTCGCTTGTGCAGTGTTGGGCAGTTGGATGTGAACTGCGCGTAGCGTTGTGCAGTTGGAGGTGAGTCGCCAGCAGTGGTGGCTGTGGAGAGAGAGATGCCAGAGCTTTGAGAGGTTACTATGAGCGGACGATCTGGACATGTGTCCGTCAGAAAAAAGAAATTTGTTTAATTGGATGTCACAAAATTACACACACGCACACACACACACATATATATATATATACACAGGGTGTTACAAAAAGGTACGGGCAAACTTTCAGGAAACATTCTTCACACACAAAGAAAGAAAATATGTTATGTGGACATGTGTTCGGAAACGCTTACTTTCCATGTTAGAGCTCATTTTCTTACTTCTCTTCAAATCACATTACTCATGGAGTGGAAACACACAGCAACAGAACGTACCAGCGTGACTTCAAACACTTTGTTACAGGAAATGTTCAAAATGTCCTCCGTTAGCGAGGATACATGCATCCACACTCCGTCGCATGGAATCCCTGATGCGCTGATGCAGCCCTGGAGAATGGCGTATTGTATCACAGCCGTCCACAATACGAGCACGAAGAGTCTCTACATTTGGTACCGGGGTTGCGTAGACAAGAGCTTTCAAATGCTCCCATAAATGAAAGTCAAGAGGGTTGAGGTCAGGAGAGCGTGGAAGCCATGGAATTGGTCCGCCTCTACCAATCCATCGGTCACCGAATCTGTTGTTGAGAAGCGTACGAACACTTCGACTGAAATGTGCAGGAGCTCCATCGTGCATGAACCACATGTTGTGTCGCACTTGTAAAGGCACATGTTCTAGCAGCACAGGTAGATTGTCCCGTATGAAATCATGATAACGTGCTCCATAGAGTGTAGGTAGAAGAACATGGGGCCCGATCAAGACATCACCAACGATGCCTGCCCAAACGTTCACAGAAAATCTGTGTTGAAGACGTGATTGCACAATTGCGTGGGGATTCTCGTCAGCCCACACATGTTGATTGTAAAAATTTACAATTTGATCACGTTGGAATGAAGCCTCATCCGTAAAGAGAACATTTGCACTGAAATGAGGATTGACACATTGTTAGCTAAACCATTAGCAGAAATGTACCCGTGGAGGCCAATCAGCTGCTGATAGTGCCCGCACACGCTATACATGGTACGGAAACAACTGGTTCTCCCGTAGCACTCTCCATACAGTGACGAGTGACGTGGTCAACGTTACCTTGTACAGCAGCAACTTCTCTGACGCTGACATTAGGGTTATCGTCAACTGTACGAAGAATTGCCTCGTCCATTGCAGGTGTCCTCGTCGTTCTAGGTCTTCCCCAGTCGCGAGCCATAGGCTTGAATGTTCCGTGCTCCCTAAGATGCTGATCAATTGCTTTGAACGTCTTCCTGTCGGGACACCTTCGTTCTGGAAATCTGTCTCGATACAAACGTACCGCGCCACGGCTATTTCCCCGTGCTAATCCATACATCAAATGGACATCTGCCAACTCCGCATTTGTAAACATTGCACTGACTGCAAAACCAGGTTCGTGATGAACACTAACCTGTTGATGCTACGTACTGATGTGCTTGATGCTAGTACTGTAGAGCAATGAGTCGCATGTCAACACAAGCACCGAAGTCAACATTACCTCCCTTCAATTGGGCCAACTGGCGGTGAATCGAGGAAGTACAGTACATACTGATGAAACTAAAATGAGATCAAACATGGAAATTAAGCGTTTCCGGACACATGTCCACATAACATCTTTTCTTTATTTGTGTGTGAGGAATGTTCCCTGAAAGTCTGCCGTACCTTTTTGTAACACCGTATATATATATATATATATATATATATATATATATATATATATATATATATACTCCTGGAAATGGAAAAAAGAACACATTGACACCGGTGTGTCAGACCCACCATACTTGCTCCGGACACTGCGAGAGGGCTGTACAAGCAATGATCACACGCACGGCACAGCGGACACACCAGGAACCGCGGTGTTGGCCGTCGAATGGCGCTAGCTGCGCAGCATTTGTGCACCGCCGCCGTCAGTGTCAGCCAGTTTGCCGTGGCATACGGAGCTCCATCGCAGTCTTTAACACTGGTAGCATGCCGCGACAGCGTGGACGTGAACCGTATGTGCAGTTGACGGACTTTGAGCGAGGGCGTATAGTGGGCATGCGGGAGGCCGGGTGGACGTACCGCCGAATTGCTCAACACGTGGGGCGTGAGGTCTCCACAGTACATCGATGTTGTCGCCAGTGGTCGGCGGAAGGTGCATGTGCCCGTCGACCTGGGACCGGACCGCAGCGACGCACGGATGCACGCCAAGACCGTAGGATCCTACGCAGTGCCGTAGGGGACCGCACCGCCACTTCCCAGCAAATTAGGGACACTTGCTCCTGCGGTATCGGCGAGGACCATTCGCAACCGTCTCCATGAAGCTGGGCTACGGTCCCGCACACCGTTAGGCCGTCTTCCGCTCACGCCCCAACATCGTGCAGCCCGCCTCCAGTGGTGTCGCGACAGGCGTGAATGGAGGGACGAATGGAGACGTGTCGTCTTCAGCGATGAGAGTCGCTTCTGCCTTGGTGCCAATGATGGTCGTATGCGTGTTTGGCGCCGTGCAGGTGAGCGCCACAATCAGGACTGCATACGACCGAGGCACACAGGGCCAACACCCGGCATCATGGTGTGGGGAGCGATCTCCTACACTGGCCGTACACCACTGGTGATCGTCGAGGGGACACTGAATAGTGCACGGTACATCCAAACCGTCATCGAACCCATCGTTCTACCATTCCTAGACCGGCAAGGGAACTTGCTGTTCCAACAGGACAATGCACGTCCGCATGTATCCCGTGCCACCCAACGTGCTCTAGAAGGTGTAAGTCAACTACCCTGGCCAGCAAGATCTCCGGATCTGTCCCCCATTGAGCATGTTTGGGACTGGATGAAGCGTCGTCTCACGCGGTCTGCACGTCCAGCACGAACGCTGGTCCAACTGAGGCGCCAGGTGGAAATGGCATGGCAAGCCGTTCCACAGGACTACATCCAGCATCTCTACGATCGTCTCCATGGGAGAATAGCAGCCTGCATTGCTGCGAAAGGTGGATATACACTGTACTAGTGCCGACATTGTGCATGCTCTGTTGCCTGTGTCTATGTGCCTGTGGTTCTGTCAGTGTGATCATGTGATGTATCTGACCCCAGGAATGTGTCAATAAAGTTTCCCCTTCCTGAGACAATGAATTCACGGTGTTTTTATTTCAATTTCCAGGAGTGTATATATATATATATATATATATATATATATATATATATATATATATATATACTTTTGAACGCTATTAAGGTAAATACATTGTTTGTTCTCTATCAAAATCTTTCATTTGCTATGTCTATCAGTAGTTTGTGCCTTCAGTAGTTAGAATCTTTTATGTAGCTGCCAGTATTGGCGCTCGCTGTATTGCAGGAGTTCGAGTAACGAAGATTTTTGTGAGGTAAGTGATTCATGAAAGGTATGGGTTATTGTTAGTCAGGGCCATTCTTTTGTAAGGATTATTGAAAGTCAGACTGTGTTGCGCTAAAAATATTGTGAGTCAGTTAAGTGATGATCAGAATAAGTAAAGAGAGAACTGCCTTAGTACGTTCAGTTTTGCTTAGCTGTTTGATAATCAAATAACGTAAGAGTTTTTCCAGCACTGTGATTCATTACATTCAAAGGGGAAGTTTCAATGTGAGCAATTAATTACAAAGTGAGGGGAATTACCAATATGAATGTTGAAATGTGCTTAAAATGGAGGTAGACTGATTTATTAAAGTCTACAAGGAACAAGTGGGATGGCAGCGACCATGGTCTCAACAGGTCATTCTCGAAAATACATTATCATGGATGATGGATGTGCAGCGATCAGCTCAACTGTACCAGAAAACCCATGCAAAAAAAAAAGAAAAGTGCTCCACCAATTAGAAGGCTAGACAAAAATCGGCCAACCAGATATATTGTGAAACAGTGATCCAACATGCCAAGTAGAAAATGCTATATAATTCATTCAACTTCTGGCACATAAAATTTCTGAGAAAACTGAGCTACAAACTCCCTTTTTTCAGCTATCTGTTTTACATCACCCAACGGTCTGTTTTCCGCATCCTGAAATCACACAGATATTGTTGTATACTATTCAACAAGGCCCCAGGGGTAGACAATATTCCATTAGAACTACTGACGGCCTTGGGAGAGCCAGCCCTGACAAAACTGTACCATCTGGTGAGCAAGATGTATGAGACAGGCGAAATACCCTCAGACTTCAAGAAGAATACAATAATTCCAATCACGAAGAAAGCAGGCGTTGACAAATGTGAAAATTACCGAACTATCAGTTTAATAAGTCACGGCTGCAAAATACTAACGCGAATTTTTTACAGACGAATGGAAAAACTAGCAGAGGCCGACCTAGGGGAAGATCAGTTTGGATTCCGTAGAAATATTGGAACACGTGAGGCAATACTGACCCTACGACTTATCTTAGAAGCTAGATTAAGGAAAGGCAAACTTTTTTAGCATTTGTAGACTTAGAGAAAGCTTTTGACAATGTTGACTGGAATACTCGCTTTCAAATTCTGAAGGTGGCAGGGGTAAAATACAGGGAGCGAAAGGTTATTTACAATTTGTACAGAAACCAGATGGCAGTTATAAGAGTCGAGGGACATGAAAGGGAAGCAGTGGTTGGGAATGGAGTGAGACAGGGTTGTAGCCTCTCCCCGATGTTATTCAATCTGCATATTGAGCAAGCAGTGAAGGAAACAAAAGAAAAATTCGGAGTAGGTATTAAAATCCATGGAGAAGAAATAAAAACTTTGAGGTTCGCCGATGACATTGTAATTCTGTCAGAGACAGCAAAGCACTTGGAAGAGCAGTTGAATGGAATGGATAGTGTCTTGAAAGGAGGATATAAGATGAACATCAACAAAAGCAAAACGAGGATAATGGAATGTAGTCTAATAAGTCGGGTGATGCTGAGGGTATTAGATTAGGAAATGAGACACTTAAAGTAGTAAAGGAGTTTTGCTATTTGGGGAGCAAAATAACTGATGATGGTCGAAGTAGAGAGGATATAAAATGTAGACTGGCAATGGGAAGGAAAACGTTTCTGAAGAAGAGAAATTTGTTAACATCGAGGATAGATTTAAGTGTCAGGAAGTAGTTTCTGAAAGTATTTGTATGGAGTGTAGCCATGTATGGAAGTGAAACATGGACGATATATAATTTAGACAAGAAGAGAATAGAAGCTTTCGAAATGTGGTGCTACAGAAGAATGCTGAAGATTAGATGGGTAGATCACATAACTAATGAGGAGGTGTTGAATAGGATTGGGGAGAAGAGAAGTTTGTGGCACAACTTGACTAGAAGAAGGGATCGGTTGGTAGGACATGTTCTGAGGCATCAAGGGATCACCAATTTAGTATTGGAGGGCAGCGTGGAGGGTAAAAATCGTAGAGGGAGACCAAGAGATGAATACACCAAGCAGATTCGGAAGGATGTAGGTTGCAGTAGGTACTGGGAGATGAAGAAGCTTGCACAGGATAGAGTAGCATGGAAAGCTGCATCAAACCAGTCTCAGGACTGAAGACCACAACAACAACAACGAGCTTGCTTCCCATCTTGCAAGAGAGAAAAATGATAACTCCATGTCGAGTTGTGTCAGGCTGTGGCATTTCCTTCCCCATAACAGGAGAGTAAAAAATTTTAACAATAAACAGTTACCGAACTTCCTACTAGAAAGCAGCGATGAATATCTCCGGAGAAGACTGGCATCCTCCATTTTTCTAGGAAAGCATTACCAACTTGTGAGAATAAGTAATACTGCACAGTGCACAGACAAGAGATATTTCATTACCTGGTCCCTTTTTAGACAGATTTCGGCACCCCACGGCACGTAGTTACAGCGGGAGGAATCTTGAGCGGTCGCGTAACGCCAGTGCCAGGCCGGACAATATAGGCTCCTGCAAGCGCCTATCTGACGTCCAGTGTCTGGTCAGTGTCCCTGCTCCCAGCGAACTTCCCTTCCCTAGGGCTCCATGGCTGGCGACCAGCGGCCCGTGCTCCCTACTTCCGTGGGGACCTACATAAGAGTGCGTCAGATTCATAGAACGGAACAAGTACATAACATGCAATTAAGTTCAGAGAAAGAGGGAAATTAAGACATATCTTATTGGTTCGATCCTCTCAATCACTGATACCAGCCATATTACTAGCACCCGATATTCATCGACTGGTAGAAACATGATACGGATTTAGTTAAAATGAATCAAAGCAATGATGTATGAAACATGTTAGCTCACCACTTCACTGATACGTTTCAGTGATTCATAGTGTGTCATGTGCGAAAAGGGTAAGCTGAGTTTCCTGTGAGCGATGCTCTGTAAATCAGTTGTGATTTGCCATCAGAAGTTTTACTGTCTCAACGAATTTTGTTATATTCGGCCTTAGAAGATGTTCAAGAATTCAGCAGTAAACCGATATTGAGGGCACTGGTCTGTAATTTTACCGTTCTGTTCTTTACACTTGTTATATGCAGGAGTCACTTGCACTTTTTTCCACTCGCTTGGGGCCTTTGCGCTGAGCGAGAGATTAGCGATAAATGAAAGCTAAGTAAGTGGCCAATACCGTAGAGTACTCTCTGCAAAACCGCGTTGATATTACATCCAGACCTCTCGCCTTATTCGTTTCAACTCTTTCACTTTCTTCTCAACGCCGTGGATACCTATACTATGTCGTCCATGCTGGAGTTTATGCAATTGTCAAATGATGATGCGTGAATGATATCTTAAAAGAAAAATTAGGAACTTCAGCCTTACTTTGGCTGTATTCTATTGCTACACAAGACTGATTGTCGAATGACTGGAAAGAAGCCTTCGACCAATTTACAACTGTGTGATTTTTTGTAGTACCAAAATTGCCATGAGTTCTTGGCAAGATCTTTCGCTATGGTATGATGGTAGAAGTTGTATGCTTCGTGCATCAGTTATTTTATAGACACAAGAATTTTTACTAATTGTTGTTCGTGGACATTTCCACCTTCTTTTCTGAACCGAGTGTGCAACAATCTCTACTTTCTCGGCGTTTACCGAATACTGTTATTAAACCACGGTGGACCTTTCCCATCCAGAATCTACTCACTTGGCACAACTCAAGAACGTGATTTACAAACTGTTTAAACTTTGTCCATAATTTTTCTACATCGATCATATTGAAACTAAATGTTGTCTGTTCATGGTTAAGTAGGACACTAACAACTGCTTAACTGCCCTTCCCTGCATAAATACTCTCTTAGACTTCTTGATGGATTTATTAATTTTAGCAACCACCATCATATTGTAGCATCATGAGCACTAATCCTCATCTCTTTGCAAACACTGTCGATAAGGCCAGGGCTATTTGCAGGTACAAGGTGTAAAATATTGCCATTGTCAGTGGGTCGGCGAAGTACTTGCTCAAGAGAAATTCGGAAAATGTGTTCAGAACTACTTCACAAGACTTACTGTCTATTCAGAAATGGTTCAAATGGTTCTGAGCACTATGAGACTTAACATCTGAGGTCACCAGTCCCTTAGAACTTAGAACTACTCAAACCTAACTAACCTAAGTACATCACACACATCCATGCCCGAGGCAGGATTCGAACATGCGACCGTAGCGGTCGCGCGGTTCCAGACTGGAACGCCTAGAACCGCTCGGCCACACCGGGCGGCATTTACTGTCTGTACCACGCGCATTGATCCATAAATGTTCAGTCTGTACATGGCTGGTGAAAATAACCAGTGAACAACCAGAGTTCACTTAAGCTGGTTAGTCGTTACAGATAATTTCGCAGTTACACTGATTTTCGGTTTCGATAGACTCAATATTTTTGTCGAGTCAAATTAAGAACGATCGGTTGCGAAATGGAAACCACAGTGAAAATCCGATGAAGTTTTGCGTAGGTGTGTTGGGAAGTGTCTCTAATATGCCCATCGATCGCATTACGTCGTTCGTTTTAGTTATGAGCACACAGGGAGCACACAAGAATACCTAGAACAATAGTGTCTCCCGCCAAGTACTAGGGCCTGGTGAGAAATTTCGCCTGAAGCTATGCAGCCAACTTTACATAACTGTTGTGCGTTTTCTTCTTCAAGACAATTTTCAGCCGCTTTCTGCAGGGGCAGTGAAGATGCTCCGCTGGCTGTGAAGACAACATTTTGGCACAGACAACGAGCTGTAGGCCAGCGTACAGAATTGGCAGAAAGCACTGGCGGCTGTCTTCTATAATAAGGGTATTGGAAAGTTGGTACAATGCTACGACAAACGTCTAAGTCGGATCGCCCACTATGGAGATAAGTAGATGGAAGTTGTAGCTAACTGTCGCAAATAAAACAGTTTTGATTTTCACTGGTGTTTCCATTTCGCGACTTATCGTTCCTTAGTTTCTGAATAGCCCTCGTAACACTCTCCCTCCTATGGTGCCTAGTCCATCTTCCCGACATAAGTTCCAAATCTTGTTAAATATGGTTTATGTCAGTTTCATCCTGGTCTCTGTTCTGAGAATAATTTGGTGGCGATAACTTTCCTGGAGGGCAGTAAACTCAGGAATATTTTTAGGAATGCTTCGAAAATTTAATCCTAAAATTTTTAGACTTCTGCAGAGTAATTCAAACTATTGCCTTGCCCATATACGTGCCATGTACTGTCAATTACTCTGCTTACCCAAGTAGCTGCTTCCCCTGCGTAGTGCAGCTCTGGTCTATCGAGGAGAGTCCTACAATTCTCCACTCCATAAAGGACGTCCAGAAATATGCAAACAACACCATCACAGAGTCAACAAAGCCTGTGGCTGAGACCCTTCACCTTGCTTCAAACCAAAGAACTCCAATTAATTCCGGATACTATACTGAAAATTGTGAGCTCTTCTTGCACCCTGTGAGAGAGACCAGCATTCTTCATCTATTCCACTAGCTGCCTGCACGAATTTATGATGGCCTGGGTAAGAGGGAACCTAGGAGACAGGCATCATTGGTGCCGACATAAGCCTTCTCCACATTTCGAAACAGACCCATTCCCCCTGATAACTAGCAAACTCTTTTCCCTGCATGCCTACTCGGACCTCGCTGAAGGAGTGGTAACTTGTTTACTCACAGAGTGAATAGACGAGGCCAGACATCCAATCATTACACTGACTCTCTGCCAAGAACAACACTAACGTGTAAAAACCACTGCTCGGTCTGTCGTGAGTGCGGAGTGCCCATGTTGCATACGTTGCAAGGTGCCTTGGTACAAAACCCTTGCTCGAAACAAATGAAACCTTATGTGTCCCACGCAGCTTGGTAGATGCTTCGCCGCTGATACACCTTGAGGCAGCAGCCTGCAGACGGTTGACCACAGCTAACAGCTTCTTCAGCTGTCTGTGAACTATGGTGCACTCTTCCTGTGTCGACACACAGCATGCACATCTACTAGAGTAGTCATCACGAAATAAGACACCTCAAGGTCACACTCTCTCTCTGCAGTCTCTGGGCGCTAAGTGCTGTGATTCGAGCACCTTTTTGTTTTGTTTCCACATATACACTGTTGACAGAGAAGTAGGTCACCATTAGCTCAACTTTCAGTGTTCCCGTGGAATATGCAATATCGTGTGTTCATGTGTGGTTTCAGCCTTTCGTGGAAAGGTGCATTGAAGTGTGTTTGTTAGTGGGCGAAATGCAGGAAAAAATGCCTGCCTGTAGCACTATTACGGATGGTGCACGTAAAGAGCGACAAGACGTTCGAAAACAGACTGAGATTGTTGTATCGACAGCACTGCAGAATTGCTGTTGATGTGGTCAACAATGAAAAATTCAGGAATAATATAAATTTTGCGCAAGTTCATTAGATGACAACAAAACCTCGTGGTATTTCCGAATCGTCTATATTCCGCATACAAATGAAAACGGAACTCTATTTAATTTGACGATTTTGACTGAAAGACAGTGCTTCGATACAACAAAACCGGAGAGTATCAGAATGCCAAAAAAAATCAGGGTGAGCTCCTTGAAAAAGTTAATTATTCTGGCTCTGTTCTTTGTCTTCTTCCCTCACTTGGTTTTTGATTCAGAAAGTAAACTGAAGCGCCAAAGAAACTGGTACAGGTATGCGTATTCAAATACAGAGATATGTAAACAGGCAGAATACAGCGGCCGGCCGAAGTGGCCGTGCGGTTAAAGGCGCTGCAGTCTGGAACCGCAAGACCGCTACGGTCGCAGGTTCGAATCCTGCCTCGGGCATGGATGTTTGTGATGTTCTTAGGTTAGTTAGGTTTAACTAGTTCTAAGTTCTAGGGGACTAATGACCTCAGCAGTTGAGTCCCATAGTGCTCAGAGCCATTTGAACCATTTTGAACCAGAATACAGCGCTGCGGTCGGAAACGCCTATATAAGACAACAAGCGTCTGGCCCAGTTGTTAGATCGGTTACTGCTGCTACAATGGCAAGTTATCAAGATTTAAGTGAGTTGACGTGGTGTTACAGTCGGTGCACGAGCGATAGGACATGCTCCGAGTTAGCGATGAAGTGGAGATTTTCCCGTACGACCATCTTACGAGTGTACCGTGAATATCAGGATTGCAGTAAAACATCAAATCTCCGACATCGCTGCGGGCGGGAAAAGGTCGTGCAAAAACGGAACCAACGACGACTGAAGAGAATTGTTCAATGTGACAGAAGTGCAGATTTCAATGCTGGGCCATCAATAAGTGTCAGTGTGTGAACCGTTCAACGAAACATCATCGATATGTGCTTTCGTAGCCGAAGGCCCAATCGTGTACCCTTGATGACTGCACAACACAAAGCTTCACGCCTCGCCTGGGTCCGTCAACACCAACATTGGATTGTTGATGACTGGAAACATGTTGCCTGGTCGGACGAGTCTCGTTTCAAGATGTATTGATCGGATGGACGCGTACGGGTATGGAGACATCCTCATGATTCCATGGACCCTGCATGTCAGCAGGGGACTGTTCAAGATGGTGGAGGCGTGGGGCGTGTGCAGTTGGAGTGATACGGGACCTCTGACACGTGTAGATACAACTGTGACAGGTGACACGTGCTTAAGCATCCTGTCTGATAAACTACATCAATTCATGTCTATTGTGAACTCCGGCCGACATGGGCAATTCCAGCAGGACAATGCGACACCCCACACGTCCGGAATAGCCACAGAGCGGCTCCAGGAACACTGTTCTGAATTTAAACACTTCCGCTGGCCACCATACTCCCCAGACATGAACATTATTGAGCATATCTGGGATTCCTTGCAACTTGCAGTTCAGAAGAGAACTCTACCTCGTTGTACTCTTACGGTTTTCTGGGCAGCCCTGCAAGATTCATGCTATCAGTTCCCTCCAGCACTACTTCAGACATTAGACGAGTCCACGCCACGTCGTGTTGTGGTACTTGTGAGTGGTCGCGGGGGACGTACAGGGTATTACGCAGGTGTACCAGTTTCTTTGACTCTTCAGTGTATAACGATGGTCAAAAGTTTATAATGAAATGCAGAGACACTGCAACAGCAAGAAGGAAGTTTTGTACAAACTCCAGTTACTGCATGTTGAGAATAATAGTGTTGTAGTATACTTCGGTAAAGCTTGGTTTTCACGTAACTGCTCTCAAAAAATTATTTTTCTCGACTTCAACGGAAATATTAGCCTGAAAATACCTACAGTTATGTTTATACAGCGTATATTGGGAGACTGGTACAGTGAAGAAATGTCAGTTAGGGGTCCAAATAAAAGTTTTCAAGAGGTAAGGAATATCCTTGGTCGTATTAATGCGAACTGCCTGAACAAAAACCCTGCCGGCGGCTTGCGCGTTGCCGCCCACGGAGTCTGTCGTAAATACATGGCGTTAATACATGACACGATACAATAATGTCGTCTCACTTCTTACCAAAATTAATTTCATTGTTTCCTTAACAACTTTTTCACTAGTAGTAGTAGTAGTAGTAGTAGTTGGTATTCTGCCCTACGGCAGCTTTTGTCATGGGTTAAGCCTCTTCCACTTTTGTCTGTCCATAACTAGTATTTTCATTTCTGAATATTTGCCTTCTTTGATATTGTCCAGCATTTGATATCTTCTTTTCCTCTTCCCCTTTTTTCCTCCACCATTCCTTCTATTCCTTTATTCTTTCCTTCTATAAACAGTCACTCCTCAAACAATGTCCAATCCAGTTCCGTTTTCTCTTTCTGATGACTTTTAGCATGTTTCTTTCTTCTCCAAAAAACGGTTAAAATGGATCTGAGCACTATGGGACTTAACTTCTGAGGTCATCAGTCCCCTAGAACGTAGAACTACTGAAACCTAACTAACCTAAGAACATCACACACATCCATGCCCGAAGCAGGATTCGAACCTGCGACCGTCTTTGTTCTCCAACTCTTCTTAATACTTCTTCATTCCTTACTCCGTCTTCCCATTTCACTTTTTCCATTCTTCTCCATATTCATATCTCTAGTGCCTGCAATCTTCTTTCATCTTCCTTCCTCAATGTCCAGGTCTCCGCACCACACAGTGCAACGCTCCAGATGTAACATTTGGTAAGTCTTTTCCTCAGATCATTGTTTAGTGGTCCACAAAGTAATTTCTGTTTCCTCTTGAATCCTTCTTGTGCTATTCCAATTCTTTTCCTAATTTCCGTTGAGCGATAGATATAATCCATTATTACACTTCCCAAGTAATTGAAGTTATTCACTTGCTCTATTTTCTCGTCCCCTATTTTCATACGGCATTTTCTCGCCTTTCCTCGAATTACCATGCTTTTCGTTTTCTTCTTGTTAATCTTCATTTCATATTCTTCTAATTTTTGTGTAGATCATCTAACATTTATTCCATGTCTGTTGCAGTCTCTGCCATCACAACCATGTCGTCTGCAAATGTTATACACTCCACTCTCCAACCCCCTATACAAACTCCTCTCCTTCCATGAAAACATTCACTAATAATTTCCTCCATATATATATTGAAGCTGGCCGGGGTGGCCGAGCTGTTCGAGGCGCTTCAGTCTGGAACCTCGAGATCGCTACGGTCGCAGGTTCGAATCTTTCCTCGGGCATGGATGTGTGTGATGTCATTAAGTTAGTTAGGTTTAAGTAATTCTAAGTTATAGGGGACTGATGACCTGAGAAGTTAAGTCCCATAGTGCTCAGAGCCATTTGAACCATTTTTTAATATACTGAACAGTGTTGGTGATAAACGTCAACCTTGTCTTACACCTCTTCCCAGTTCAATATCTTCACTCATCACATTTCCTATTCTTACTTTTTCTCTCTGCTTCAAATATAAATTTCTAATTAGCCGTCTATCCGTGCAGTCAACTCATGTTTCCTTAGGATTTCCATTAGTTTGTCTCATCTGTCACAGTCAAAAGCCTTCTCAAGATCAATGAACACAACATACACCTTCCTTTTCTCCTGCCCGAGGCAGGATTCGAACCTGCGACCGTAGCAGTCGCGCGGTTCCGGACTGAGCGCCTAGAACCGCTAGACAACCGCGGCCGGCCCTGGAGAAGGGTTAAAACATTTCACTTCCCATTCCTCAATAAGTCTTCCTTCTTCTTCTCCTTCCTTCCTTTTCGATTTGCCCTAATCTCTGGAGTCCTCGTTGTATTCCCCTCGCAGAGATCCGATTGAGAGGAAGCTTTACCTCCGGAATATTGTACAAAGAGGTCAATCCCATGAACGTCTCGGGAAGTAATTCCAGTGGTGATTTCCCGTTGCCTTCCACATCATGTCGGCTTGATAACACAGTTTCCTGCTGGGGTTGGTTACCCAACCTTCCACTGGGTTGCTCAGCTTAACGGGGGCACCACGTGTAGGTAGGATTGTGGAGAATTGAGGTGAGAACGGCTGAGAGAAGCCTCTTGTTGAGTTCTTGTATTCGCACCAGACCCACATTTTTAGCCAGAGTCCCAAGGTTGTAGCAGCGACTCCCCCAGGAAATCTCTCAGGCTTTTTCACTGGAAGTTTCTAAAAAGTCCAACAGAAAGAAAATTCATGAGCGACGACTTTTTTTGTTACACGGGAGGAACAGTTTCACACCTCTTACGCTAGTTTATTCTTTTATCTCGGAATACTTCGATGTTTTCACGATAAAATGTTTACCAAATGCATCTATAAACTTTGAGAATATTTGTACATTATTTTCAATCGAAATACGTCAGTGGTTCTATTTCTGTCCACGCGCTGAAGGGAAAAAGTATTTTTCTTCAAAATTTCTAGTAACATTAGTTTTTATTTATTTTTGTAGCAGGTGCCAAGAATTTTCTTTTGGAAAGTGCTCTGTTATATTCTAGACTAAAAATAGAGACGCGTAATATTTTTTCGGAATTAATACTATCATTTGAATTATCACTAACAGCCAATGCTGTAGCTTGGTATGGTGAACTTGTGGTGCCTATTTTCGTGGCAGCTGTTGCACTGCTGCTACTACTGTTACTGCTACCACCACAGCTACTAGTTTAAGAATTAAACTATAAAAGCGCACATAAGAGCTAAATACGTAGCTTGCTACTCTCATGGTGGGTGACAAACGAAGGCTGCCGCCTGACTGAGCTATCTGCAGTGATCGTTGGCGATTCAAAACAAATTACAACTGAGCCACAGACAGAGTAAATCTACACTACACAGCTACTCAAACGCGAGACTACACCTCTTAAACACACAAAAAGGCAAGGGATTTAGGAATTAAACAAGAAAAGCTCACAGAAAAATCTAAATTGTAATGTGCTACTCTACTGGTGGGTCACAGTTGCAGGCTACATAGTAAATACAACAAATATACTAAAGAAACTGTCTACACTACGCTTGTTGATCCTCTCTTGGAATAATGCTGTGTGGTGTGGGAGGAAACCAACAAATCTAATAAAGAAACTGATGGAGGATATCGAAAAAGTTCAAAGAAGGGCAGCACGTCTTGTAATATAAGGGAGAGAGTGTCACAGATGTGATAACGGAGTTGTGGTGGCAATCGTTCTATATGGCGTTTCTCGTTGTGGCGAGTGCCAGCAGCGAACGAAGGAAGACTCGAGCACAATATGGACGTAGAAATGCATGACGTGAGATGCGACGAACTGTAGGATGCACACCAGCATGAACCTCTCACTAAGCATGACGATAAACATGTGTGTAAGCAGCTTTCGCCAAAACGATGTAAAAAGCGCCGACCGGATCAAGCCATCTGAGACCAGTGATGATTATAACACTTTGGAGCATTAATCACGAAGCTACAACACCATGATGATGCCGACTGTGTGCTTTCAGATGGTGAGAAGATGTCATGATTTTATGATGACTCTCCCCTTGCGGATCCCGTAGATTCCTCCGGATTCCAACAGGATGTGACAGATGTGTCGCAGACACCACCCAACAACATGGAAACATGGACCAGAGGGAGGGGGGGGGGGGGCTTGTGCCTGCTGACACCCTCGACTGGAGTGAACAAGAGGACGACACCAGAGGGACTAACACACAGAGTGTCAGGGATGAGATGGTGCACCCACCGATGCAGAGGATTAATGATGTTGGACGACTATAGTAAGGTAGCTCCGCCATGGAAACCATCCGAGTCCACACTGTGGGTGCATCTCTTCTTCCACCTCGAAATCGTACGATGGACACCAAGCCACAAGCCAATAAAATTGGGGCTGTCAATATCAGCAAAACTGGTACAACGATGAAACTGCACATCTTTTGTTATATGTTACTCGTGACTGGCATTGATATCCCGTTGGTGCAAGAAGTATGGCTTAATGCGCTCCCTGATGTATCTCCTTATTTCACGCATAATTCTCCTTACTCGATCAATAACTCTGGGAAGGGTACTAACAAAGGATTCCTCTTTTCTGCCATCAGCATGGGGTATGGCAGTAACAGTTCATCGGTTACGCTTCATCACTCCGGCACAGATCAACGAAATGAAAGTGCATAGTGTTAATCCGCTGCTATTCCTCCTCTTTATAGTGACAGGTATGACCATTTTCTCCTCATTGGGTACTTCAACTGCATCCTGGCTCTGAAGCACCAAAGTCTCAACTTCAGTACGTGCAAGGAAGTACAATTTATATGCTAGAACATGAACCAGTGTGATTCATGGGGATGGATCCAACAGGAATAGGGAAGGTTACCCAACTTTCACCTGCCACTTGGCGAGCCGTACTGATTACTTTTTTGTATCCAGACGACTACAGAAAGCAATGATTTCAGCTGAAACTCCACAGTTTTTACTGATCATCTAGTATACTTGTGCACCATAAACATAACACGACAGAGTGTGTGGCGCAGTCTAGGACCTTCGAAATTAAATGTTTCGCTTCTGTCAGAACGAGAACGTGACGAGCAAATTAAGACTGTGAGGCCCACACGTGAGTAGCGAGTCCTAGCATATGCAGCAGTGATACAACGGTGACAAGGACCTGTGGAGCTGGCTTTTCATTGTGCCCTTATTACTTACAGGTGAGACAAAATGCAGTGACAAAGGAACAATATGGAGTATTGTTACACAGTGCTTCCTAAGCTGTCATTGCAAGCTCCATCTCGTCAGGCTGAAGTCAACCATTTTAAGGCACGTAGGCGCGTATTATCACGATCACGTGATACAGGTTGGAAGGCTTAGCTATAAGGGCCAGATGACTGGACGGTATGTGATACGTGGGAAACGACGATTTCGCTGAACGTTGATGGAAACACTCCATCGGAGGATGGTTGGCATCTGATGTCTCAAAGGAGGCATAGCTTAAGCACTTTTGGACAGGTTTCGTCGACTGTTCATTGGTGCCCAGACAGACCGTTAGTGGGAGAGGAGATCTTGCGACTAAAACAAGCAAGATGGACCATATAGATGAGGAACTCCTGGAAGCGATCAGGGAAGGTGAAACAATGGTGGCACTCAAAAAAGGTGCAGTAAATAAATTGCCTTCTCCAGACGGCTTACTTCTAGATTATTACCGGGCTTTTGCACATCTCGTAATGCCCAAATGGATGAAAATGAACAATGAGCTCATGTAGCCTGACACATACAAGGTGATTCACGAAGATATGCAAATATTTTAATATGTTATTCTACACGTAAGACTAAAGAAAAAAGTTCATATGAACATAGGCCCGCAGATGTTTAGTTACGGAATTATGGCTAATAAAAGATATCGCTAACATGAAGCCATCGCAAAACTGGTTAAAGTAAAAGACGATTTCCATTTATTTTGCTGTTATTGATCTGGCGAATCTAATGAAACACTACCCAGACGTGTATCTGCAGTAGTTTTCTAGAACATCCAGAGAAGCAAAGACGTAATTTCGTAAAAATTTTAATTTTTTAACTACTTGCCCCAATTTGTTTTTTTTTTTTTTTAAATTCCAGCTCGTTTCAGTTTCACAGGATTGTTAATTTCGTCTATTGCATTTATAATGTGAGCAAGTAATGCCTCACGTGTACTGAGTTTGTCCTCATAAACTAGGTCTTTCATCCATCCGATACAAGAAAATCAATTGGTGTTAAATCAGGCGATCTGGGTGGGCACAGACGTGTAGCACCACGACCAATCCATTTGTGGGGAAAATGTTCATTTAAATGTGTAGTAACGGCGTTGGTGAAATGTGGAGAAGCACCGACATGTTGAAAATACATTTGCAATCGCGTAGCAAGTGGAACATCTTCGAGCAAGTGGGCTCGTCAGTTATACGTCCTGGGGAAATCAATGGTCCAATATAGTGTGTTGATTATACCACACCACCCATCTATGCTAAATTGCTGCTGGAAATTGCGTTGCTCTGTTGCATGTGGGTTTGCTTCAGACCATATGTGCTCTTTATGTAAATTGTTTATACCATCTCGAGTAAACTGTGCCTCATCACTAAATAAAATTTATTTGTGTAACTGACGATTAGTATTTAACCAGTTGAACAACTCCAAGCGAAGGGCAGGATCTACCGGATGTAAATGATGCACTCTTTGTTTATGGTAAGGATACAGATTATTGTACTTCAGTGTATGCCATACCTTAGACTGTGAAATGCCTAATCGGTGAGAGATACGTCGTGTACCGGTACCCGGGCTACGTATCCAGCGCTCGCACTGATTACGAACGCTAGATAGAGAACCTGTCTCCCGTAACATTCGAAATACTCCGCTAATGGTTCGTGCATTCGAAATCGTCCGTGTTAGACGTACGCGATATTCATTAACTGCAGCCGTAGCATTACCATCACATTTGCCATAAATAAACACCATATCGGCGTATACCTCTGTCGTAAATCTGAAAGGCATTACTATTTCATAAATGATCTACAAACTACAACAATTACTATGTGGTTTCACTTGGATACACTGTTATTATTATGTTCTTTCACTGAACAATACAGAAAACTAACTCATTGCAATGTTAGGAAACGACTAAACAATTCACTAACGGTTACCAACAACGACATAAACGTTTCCACATTCTTAATGGAAAGTAAACAAATTTACTGGTATAATAATCTTTGCTTCTCTGGATGTTTCGGGAAACTATTGCAGATATACGTCTGGGACATGTTTTATTAGATTCAGCAGACCAGTAACAACAAAATAAATTGAAATCGTACTTCAACCTCGTACAGTTTTGCGATGGCTTCATATTAGGGAAGTTGCTAAATTTCAGGCAATATCTTTCATTTGCGGACCTATGTTTATATGAACTTTTTTCATAAGTTTTACTTAAAATTGCTTCGTGAATCATTCTGTATGTGCCACCAGTTTTCGTTGAGTGCTACCTTCTACCGATACTGAAAAAGGCTGGAGGTCATCGTGTGGAGCAATACTGACCATTCACCATGCTTAAAGGTGATATGAGGTCTTTGCCCGACTGGTGGGAACATTGCTCAAGCCTTTTTTGACACACAATATTTCCCAATATTTCCCCAGATCGACGTGTGTTGGAATATATAGTCGACGCTCAGAGACTGTAGAGCCGCGATTGCACTTCTATGTTCACTGTGATCAAGATTTTGACTGGATTAATCATGACATCCTAACACCTTACATCTTTGCCCGTGTTCATGTAGGCGATGCTCAGAATGTGGCACTGTCGGAGGCATACAATAACGTTGGAATTGATTGACGAACTAATGCCACAGGGCTCGGTCTCAAGAATGGTCCTTAACGGCTGGGATGCGGACCTATAGCAGTGAGCAGCTTGGAAAGACGAGTGTGACGTTTATCAGTGGCCCTCTTCATGATAGCTCTTCAACCGTTCGTGAATGCGCTGTGACTGATGCTCACTGGCATGGGCTTGAGGGGTAATATCTTCATCTGTCGTCCATATACAGCTGAACTGCTGTTCCTTGTGCGACTGGCAGAGGAGGTGCTAAGATCTCTTGATTGGATCACACAGTATAGAGTCGCGATGGGCAATGTTCTGGATGAGGACTAGATGGTGACCTTAACCTATTACAAGTGGTTGAAACGTTGAGATGCATGGGGATTCCATTCACCCACGACCTACGAAGGGTTGTGATTGCAAGTTATAAGCACCTGCTGGGTAAGAGATAATTCCTTAACAGTCCTGGACATGGCACAAGGAGCCGCGTGGGGTAGCCGCGTGGTCTGGGCAGCCTTGCCACGGATCGTGCGGCCCCCTCCGTCGGGCATGGGTGTGTATGTTGTCCTTAGCGTAACTTAGTTTACGTTAGATGAAGTAGTGTATAAGCCTAGCGACCGATGAACTCAGCAGTTTTGTCCCATAGGAATTTGCCACAAATTTCCGAAATTTCCATCACACAAGGCAATCAATATACGAGGGTTGGAACTTAAATAGTGACAACTACAAAAGAGTTACATGTTTTCACCTTTTGTGTTAGCAGAAGAGTCATCACCGTGTTACAAGTGAAGGTCGAAATGCACGCGTTTTAGCTCACGCAGGCTGGCGTGAGGAGGGAAGAACTATACTGACGTGAGGTCTAGAAAATGACAAGGAATGAGAATTCAGAAAGTGGACGTAATTAGTTTGATACTTAACTTTAATCCATTAATAATGAACGTCACTCTTGACGGTACATGATTCACAATATTATTTGTTCAGAATACATTCTTGAAGATAGTACTTATAGTAACTAAATAGGGCGCCTTGCTAGGTCGTAGCAAATGACGTAGCTGAAGGCTATGCTAAACTGTCAACTCTGCAAATGAGAGCGTATGTAGACAGTGAACCATCGCTAGCAAAGTCGGCTGTACAACTCGGGCGAGTGCTAGGGAGTCTCTCTAGACTAGACATGCCGTGTGGCGGCGCTCGGTCTGCAATCACTGATAGTGGCGACACGCTGGTCCGACGTATACTAACGGACCGCGGCCGATTTAAAGGCTACCACCTAGCAATGTGGTGTCTGGCGGTGACACCACAGCACCTGTTACTGTCCTTCAAAGTGCTCACCTGAAATGTGTAGAACCCGTTGCCAGCGATGTGGAAGACGCAGTATACCGCTAGCAGAACCTGTTCTGTTGATGGTGCGAATGGAGCGGTCTAATGCCTGTCGAATCTCTGGAACAGTTCTGAAGCGAATGTCACGAAGTGGTTCCTTCACCTTCGGAATCAAATCAAAGTCATAAGGACTTCAGTCTGGGGAGTATGGTGGATGGTACAGTATTTTACAGTCCCATCGACCGAGCAAAGCAGTCACAGCTTGCGCTGTATGCACCCGCGCATTGTCGTGCAAAATAATGGTCGGGGGGCGCAGAAAGTGTCACCGCTTCTTTCGCAAAGCGGGTCGCAGGTGATACTCCAAAAACGAACGGTAATACTGTGCATTGACGGTCTGCCGTGGAGGAACGTAATGCGTTAGGATAACTCCATCACAGTCGTACACGAGATTCACCATAACTTTAGACCGCTCCATTCGCATCATCAACAGAACAGGCTCTGCTAACGGTACACTACGCCTTCCACAACGCTGGCAACGGGTTCTACACAACGCTGGTGTATACTTTAAAGGACACTAACGGGTGTAAACATGGAACTCTTCTGTATCGGTTGTGAATAAATAGGTTGGTTGGTTTGTGGGATTAAAGGGACGAGACTGCTACGGTCATCGGTCCCTTGTGAATAGTTGCCACTATTTAAGTTCCAACCCTCATAACAACGTATATTTTGAATCGCGGTTGTCACACATTGCACAGATATTTCCACTGCTGAAGGGAATTGCGGATCACCTGTTGGCTACCTTCAAATATTTCATCAGCCATGGGACGATATACTATGTGATCAAAAGTATCCGGACACACCCAAAAACATACGTTTTTCATACTAGGTGCATTGTGCTGCCTCCTACTGCCAGGTACTCCGTATCACCCACCTCAGTAGTCTTTCGACATACTGAGAGAGCAGAATGGGGCTCTCCGCGGCACTCAAGGACTTCCGTGGTCAGGTGATTGGGTGTCACTTGTGTCATACGTCTGTACGCGAGATTTTCACACTACCAAACAACCCTAGGTCTACTGTTTCCGATATTATAGTGAAGTGGAAACGTGAAGGGACACGTACAGCACAATAGCGTACAGGCGGACCTCGTCTGTTGACTGACAGAAACCGCCGACTGTTGAGGAGGGTCGTAATGTGTAATAGGCAGACATCTATCCTGACCATCACACAGGAATTCCAGACTGCATCAGGATCCACTACAAGTACTATGACAGTTAGGCACGATGTGAGAAAACTTGGATTTCATGATCGAGCGGCTGCTCATAAGCACACATCACGCTGGTAAATGCCAAACGACGCCTCGCTTGGTATAAGGAGAGTAAATATTGGACGATTGAACAGTGGGAAAACGTTGTGTGGAATGACGAATAACGGTACACAATATGATGATCCGATGGCAGGTTGTGGGAATGGTGAATGCCCGGTGAACGTCATCTGCCAGCCTGTGTAGTGCCAACAGTAAAATTTGGTGGCGGTGGTGTTATGGTTTGGTCATGTTTTTCATGGAGAGAGTTTGCACCCCTTGTTGTTTTGCGCGGCGCTATCACAGTGCAGGCCTACACTGATGTTTTAAGCACTTTCTTGCTTTCCATTCTTCAAGAGCAGTTATATGATGGTGATTGCATCTCTCAGCACGATCGAGCACCTGTACGTGATGCACGGCCTGTGGTGGAGTGGTTACACAAAATTAACATCCCTTAATGGACTGGCCTGCATAGAGTCCTGACCTGAATCCTATAGAACACCTTTGGAATTTTCTGGAACGCCGACTTCGTGCCAGACCTCACCGACCGACATCGATACCTCTCCTCAGTGCAGCACTCCATGAAGAATGGGCGTCCATTCCCCAAGAAACGTTCCAGCACCTGATTGAATGTATGCCTGCGGGAGTGGAAGCTGTCATCACGGCTAAGGGTGGGCCAACACCATATTGAATTCCAGCATTACCGATGGAGGGCGCCACGAACTTGTAAGTCATTTTCAGCCAGGTGTCCAGATACTTTTGATCACATAGTGTATTCAAGATTCGTTACGCCACTCCAATCCTCGGCAGGTGGGATGGTGGCCTCAGTCTCATGAATGTCCACCTTAAAGCTTTGTCCCTGTTCATGTAGGCGATGCTCAGAATGTGCCACTGTCGGACGAACTAATGCCATCCTCTTAAGTGCTCCCTTTGCCAGTTGGCAACATTTCGTTGATGCTTGCTCACAATGCAACGTTTCTTATAGACTACAGCTGCGTCATAGTATGTTCTAGTTAATCACAGGTGTATGACATGGGCCAGAGTGCACGTAATAAACATCGTTGATTCGTCCTTGTGCACACGTTGTGGGATTAAGGACATAGATGAACACCATTTAGTGTGTAAAAAGTCGATGGAGATTTGGACTCTGAGATGACGTGCCTGAGCATTTCTTAGCCGTACCACTTACACAGTGACCAAATCGACGATAATTTTGTACCCAGATGTGATATACTTCCGCGAAAAAAAAGAAGAAAATTATTGATCAACTGGATCGCTAGGATATGGAATAGAGGTGTTGCAATTTTGGATGCAGTTCCACGATTAAAACGAGAATATACAGAGCAGAAAGAAATATGTGCCAGTGTCTTAAGAAGAGTATTCATGGATCCTCCCAACGGTTGGGTGGCCCAGTTCTGAGAAGTTTTACTGCGTAGTTAGATTCGACTGGATACACATACGTGTACTTAGAGACTGTGGATTCCGAGAAGCTGACTGGTATTCATCTGTTCGCGACTTGGAGACTCGGGGTTCTTTCTGATCGGCATAATGTCGAAAGTCTATTATTTTCACTTATTGCATCAGTGTGTACCTGATTATTTTGTTACAATTTTGTACCTGTTACGGCATTTTTATGAGATTCCTTGTGAATTGTGTGGAATAAACTTGAAACATGTTATGCTCTGTACATATCGGGAGCCAAAATAATTTAATACTTACGGGCGCTGTATCGAACAATAGCACGGTGCCTGTTCTGTCGAATATGTCCGACAGAACATACACCACACTTCTATATACACTTTTTAATAGAATTAGAGGAACACATGCTTCAACGTCCGAAGGGTGGCCCGTGGGATCGAAAATTGCTGGATTTTCGGTCGTTTTGCTGTAGATGCCAGTGCTTGTCAATGTGTCATCAGTAGGTTGTGTACACGCTACAGGGGGACAAGTCATAACACAAGTCGAGTTGCGCAAGATCGCCGTCGCTCGTGAAGACCGATTTCTGGCCATCTGTGCGTTGCCGGCGTCACATGGATCCCACCAGAGCACTGAAAGACAATCTCAGAGGGACACTGGAGCCGCTGTGTCTAATCAGACTATAATGAATACGTTAAGAGGACGTATCTTACGACTCAGACTTTCTGTTCAAGTATTCCACTTGACACGACATCTTGCATGTCGCCTTCAGTTCTGGCAGTTCTCATGACAACTGGTAATTTCGCTGCTGGCGAAACGAGTTATTCGCGGACGAGTTCAGATATCCTCGGACGTGAGGTAATGGCCGTGTTCGTGTGCAGAGACACGTGGTGAGCGGTACCTGCCAAATGTTGAGCAGGAAATAGATAGATTTGTCCAAGCCTCTGTGATGTGGGAAGGCTTCAGTGTTGACAGCTATACGAATCTTGTTGACCATGGTCGTTTTACTGCCAGGCAGAACATCGAACAGATCCTGTTGGATCATGTGATGGCTGCTGCATACGATGGTGGCTGTGAATTCCTTGCAATGGCAGGGCCCACGTATCGGGCGTCAGCAGGGATGTCTTGCGAAGCCTGGACATTGAACTAATGGAATGGCCGGCGGCGAGTACCGACGTAGACCACATAGTGCATGCGTGGGACACTCTTGTCGGGCGTGTAGGTGGTTGTGCTGCAAGAACTCTCATATGCTCTCATTGAAGAACGGGAACAGATGCGGCAGGGTGACCTCCAAGGAGTTACACGGACCGTGCCACATAGGTATCAGGAGTGATAAATGCTCCCAGAGGGCATACACGTTACTGAAGCCCTCAAAGCCCAATGCAAATGATGGTATGAATGATTGTTTCCACTTTGGTCTCATACCTACAGGAAATAACAGGTTTTTTTATGTAAACGATCGAGGAGGCAATAATGTTTTGCTTTGTATTTAATTTGAGGTAGATAAACATATAATGTGGTAATACACCCAGTCCTCAACTATTGCTCAGTCCCGTATGACAGACACCCAGAGTCGTGTTCACGTAATATACAACTGGGCATTAAAATTGCTACACCACCACTATGACGTGCTACAGACGCTAAATTTAACCGACAGGAAGAAGATGCTGTGATATGCAAATGATTAGCTTTTCAGAGCATTCACACAAGGTTGGCGCCGGTGGTGACACCTACAGCGTGCTGACATAAGGAAAGTTTCCCACCGATTTCTCATACACAAACAGCAGTTGACCGACGTTGCCTGGTGAAACGTTGTTGTGATGCATCTTGTAAGGAGGAGAAACGCGTACTATCACGTTTCCAACTTTGATAAAGGTCGGATTGTAGCCTATCGCGATTGCGGTTTATCGTATCGCGACATTGTTGCTCGCGTTGGCCGAGATCCAATGCCTGTTAGCAGAATATGGTATCGGTAGGTTCAGGAGGGTAATGCGGAACGCCGTGCTGGATCCCAAGGGCCTCGTATCACCAGCAGTCGAGATGACAGGCATCTTATCCGCATGGTTGTAACGGATCGTGCAGCCACGTCTCGATCCCTGAGTCAGCAGATGGGGACGTTTGCAAGACAACAACCATTTGCACGAACAGTTCGACGACGTTTGCTGCAGCTTGAACTATCAGCTCGGAGACCATGGCTGCGGTTACCCTTGACGATGAATCACAGACAGGAGCACCTGCAATGGTGCACTCGACGACGAACATGGGTGCACGAATGGCAAAACGTCCATTTTATGGATGAATCCAGGTTCTGTTTACAGCATCATGATTGTCGCATCCGTGTTTGGCAAAATACCGTTGAACGCACGTTGGAAGCGTGTATTCGTCATCGCCATACTGGCGTATCTCCCGGCGTGATGGTATGGGGTGCCATTTGTTACACGTCTCGGTCACCTCTTCTTCGGATTGACGGTACTTTGAATAGTGGACGTTACATTTCAGATGTGTTACGATCCGTGACTCTACCCTTCATTCGATGACTGCGAAACCCTACATTTCAGCAGGATAATGCACGACCGCATGTTGCACGTCCTGTACGGGCCTTTCTGGACACAGAAAATGTTCGACTGCTGCCCTGGACAGCAGATTCTCCAGATCTCTCGAGAATTGAAAACGTCTGGTCAATGGTGGCCGAGCAACTGGCTCGTCACAATACGCCAGTCACTACTCTTGATGAACTGTGGTACCGTGTTGAATCTGTATGGGCAGCTGTACCTGTACACGCCATCCAAGCTCAGTTTGACTCAATGCCCTGGCGTATCAAGGCCATTATTGCGGCCAGATGTGGGTGTTCTTGGTACTAATTTCTCAGGATCTATGCACCCAAATTGCGTGAAAATGTAATCAAATGTCAGTTCTAGTACAATATATTTGTCCAATGAATACCCGTTTATCATTTGCATTTCTTCTTGGTGTAGCAATTTCAATGGCCAGTAGTGTACTTTTGAGCAGTGTTCTGTATAGGGACAAATGACCCACGTAATAAAATAAGATAAATCAGAGCTTAAAAGGAAAGATTTAGGTGCTACTAGAGACTGGAGTGGTCGAAAAATAGTTTGAAAGTAGTTTTACGAACCATTTGCCAAGTACCAAAGTGTGATTCGCAGAATAATCATGTGGATGCAGTGATGGTAAAGAAAAGTTCAAGTCTGAGAAAAGTTGTGTATGTTTACAGCCGAATGACGTGTGTGGTGCAGGCCCCCTGGCTCGTTAACCTTGGGCTGAGGACAGCCCGGTGGGCGGGAGCGGCCAGTGATCTGAGCGAGGCGTCAGCGTGCTGAGTGTTGACCGTGGTCGCCGGTATATAGCAGAGGCGGAGGAAGCGGCCGCCAGTCCAGCGGCGACAGCGCGCCATGGCGTCCACCGCCCACAGGCTGCTGGAGGCAGCCTCACCACTACTGCTGATGCTGCTGCTGCCTCTCGCTGTCGCTACAGCGAACCGACAGGGTGAGTCGGACGAATGCACTCAGCGTTTCTCTTCCGTAGCATGAACGCAGTTCCGTACTGCGGGATTTCAGTATTACGGTCCGCTCTTGTTCGAAGTGTTAGGAACATCGGAGATGGACGTAACAGTCTTCACTAGATGCTCAGTTCGAAAGAAACGTAGATAAAGAAAGACGAGTCGACACGATGTCTCTTTCCTAGTAGGCACAGATGAAGGCCTGGAAGTCATCACTGTTACAATGGCTCCAATGCATAACACGTTCTCAAAATTCAAATGGCTCTGAGCACAATGGGACTTAACTTCTGAGGTCATCAGTCCCCTAGAACTTAGAACTACTGAATCCTTATAAACCTAAGGACACCACACACACCCATGCCCGAGGCAGGATTCGAACCTGCGACCGTAGCGGTCGCGCGGTTCCAGACTGTAGCGCTTAGAACCGCTCGGCCACCCTGGCCGGCTAACACGTTCTCAGTAGTTCGTTTATTTAATGATATATTTTAAACTTCCTTCAATAAAAATAATATACCTTATAATTATAAGAGACAGACAAACGAGACTGATGGAAAAAAAAGTAAGTAAGCTGTTTCATTATCTCAAAAGTTATCGCCCTCAACTCAGGCGTGGCGTGTTTCGACCGTGGGTTCTGCTAGCGAGGCATTTTGCAGTCCTCCCGACACAGCCAATCCGCACTCACCACGGAGTGACTGGCGGGTAGTAACGCGATTGTGTCGCTCTGGGCAGAGAGTCAACGTCAGGACTGGCCGTCTGACCCCGCCGTTTCACTGTCCATGTGGAAAACTGCCTGATTGACAGCGTCAGAGTAGGCACACGAGGAAAGGGGCTTGCTAGTTAACGCGATCTCCAATCATAGGAGCTTTATAGAGCCCCTTAAGGAAATAGCATCCTGGGCTGGATAGAAGTCCAATCTACACGTGGTACATCAACCGGAGGAGGGCGACAGTCTCATCTAATACATTTATCCCACTGTGAGACAAGACAGTGAATGTCTTCATAGAAAAGTGTTTGTGGTTGCCTCTGCAATCATGATTGTACTCAGGCGTGTACCCCTTCGTCCGAAGTAAGTCGACGGCCACTAATGTCTTCCTTCGGGGCTCCAAAAACATAAAAATTGCATGGGAAGAGATCGGGACTGTACGAGGGATATGTAGGTCTTCACATGCGAACATTTTACGTTAGGCTTTACCGTGACTGTTATTGACATTAAATGAAACAACAAGTTTACTGTTACTAGTCACCGCTATGAGGAAAGGTGTGTAGAATGTGTGTTTCTTTCGGCTGTTTTGGTTCAGTTTAGGAAGTAATTCTTGCTTTATAAGATTGGCTAGTTTTTTCTTCTGTGTAGCTTTCGTTTCCTGTACGATGAACTCGGTGTACTCTTTGACTTTTTTGGTTATGGAATCATATTCTAATCTATGAAGCAACTTTCCACTAACGGATATGTAGGTACTTTCCATCGAAACTTCTGCAGTATTATGGAAACAATCTAAGATCAAAATGATCGCCCATATGTTACCAAAGTCGTTTAGAGTACGAGTGCCCTGAAGGAAGACATTCGCCGTCGTCGATTTGCTTCGGACGAAGAGGTGCACGCTTGATTCCTTAGGTAACCGAAAATATTTTTCCATGAAGGCACTGACTGTCTTATTTCACAGTGCGATAATCGTATTAACAATTACAGCGATTATTTATGAAATAATAAACAGTTTACTCACTTTTCCCATCCATTTGGTTTTCATTTGACTCACCCTTACACAAAGCCGTGCGAAACGAAGTAGAGAAACAGCACGGAAAAGATGTAAACACAAAGTTTGAGTCTAATAATCAATGATATTGATTCTCACCAAAGTACTTACAGTATATATGCTTACTACTACTGCGTGTAACGAAGAAACTGAAAGAAAGGACGATGAAATTAAAAATATAATTCATGACATTAAGGGAGACGGAAATGTAACTTTGGTTGGGAAGTGGAATGCGATAGCAGCAAAAGAAAGAAACTGAAAAATACCAAGAGAACACAGCTCGACGGAAAGGAAAATTATGCGAAGATAAGCTCAAAGCACAATTTAACATATAACACCTGACTTATAACATGCAAGACTTTTTGTACATGGAAGATAGCGAAGGGTTTCGAATTATTTATATAGTGGTAGGACAGAGACTGGAAACTCAGATTTTAATCATCAAAAGATTTCCAGGAGCAAATGTGTCAGTTATAAACCACCGTACAACTTCCATAACAACGACTTGTGCACTGTAAAAATATTAAAAACTATCAGTCGTTAATCAGGACAGTTTCTAACATATATTTAGTGCCAGTCCAATGTCCTGGAAATGAATATTCGGATACCCGTCTCCAATGCGATCCACGAAAAGAAGCCAATCCTGACTCGCACAATATCTTAACCAGTTTTTCTAGTTATCCACCAGCTTTGTTTGTCGCAGTAATTGACTATTAGCGTACCTGTAGTTTGAAAATTACACGTTCCGCCGAAGCGATTAGTATGTTGTATAAAGCACTGTTATTTGGAAAACTTCTGTCGTTTATACTAGAGTTCGTTTTAAGCTATCGTTTGATGTGATAATTTGAGATATCTCTACATATCTCGCTTTGAAACTATGGATACTGGCCCATTTTGGTTATGCTTTGGTTAGAATCATCGCGCTATCGATTAGTCAGCCCGCATCTCGTGGTCGTGCGGTAGCGTTCTCGCTTCCCACGCCCGGGTTCCCGGGTTCGATTCCCGGTGGGGTTAGGGAGTTTCTCTGCCTCGTGATGGCTGGGTGTTGTGTGATGTCCTTAGGTTAGTTAGGTTTAAGTAGTTCTAAGTTCTAGGGGACTGATGACCTAAGATGTTAAGTCCCATAGTGCTCAGAGCCATTTGAACCATTTTGATTAGTCAAACAGACACGTCAGCAGTTGGACATTACTTACAGGCAGCTTCTGCACTTCATTACATTCCACTTCTGCAGTTACCCTAGGAGACGTAGCGTATTCTACGTGTTATATGTTACCGAAAACATTCTACCAGAGTATCTGAGCGACTGCTTGAGGTGTATCATCCCCTACCAGATTAATTGAAAGTGTCGCGTGTGGTCGAATATCCGTTTCGATTATTGCGTTCCTTAGGTTTATTATTAAGTACGGGTAAATTTCACATTACGGGAATGACTGTGCTGAACGTCATCGTTTCCAAGTAAGTACCCGGACCTACGAAATATTTTTCGAGGGATAGATACTTAAGTTTTTCATGTACGTTCTTCACAAGTCACGCCGCTTTCATGCGGCTCGATTTGTAGGGGGCATTATTAGCATTTTAAAGAGCCTGATGACATCAGCTCATCTTTAGACTTGTCACAAACATAGTTCTGCGAGTCATACGGAATGACAGTGCAATTCGGTTGCGAGAAGGCAGCCCACATCAGTATCACTGGCAAAAGGAAGACATGTGGCGTAGACGAAAAGCGTTCTTCACAGTACACACCAGTTACGAAGAAGACGTACCAACCACTCAAAACCAACAACACACAGTTTTTCTTCCCTGCCAGCAACTTCTTTCATTGGAAGATTAATTAAACGCAACTTATCATGTCATTATGACTGGAAACGAGTTTTACAGAACTGCAATCTGTGTTGCTTGCTTTTTCTCAAAACTTTCAAAATTTTCCCATTCATTGAGTGCCCCACTAATACCCGTTTGTGATTTGAAGTGATTTATCCACGGGCTACCGATCTTTCACGGAACGATGCAAGCCTATTTCACGACCGCTCCTCCATGTAAATTTACAGCACCGTACTAGTGCTGCTTCTTCCTTTCAGAGACGTAGTTTATACATTGTTTGGAGCACCACGTATGTTGTTACATAGCATGTATCGGAAAGAAATGTAAATCAGTACATCATTACACTCCGTGGCTGAAGGACCATGCCGGAATTAGAGGTAACAAAATACTATTAAACTTCCTGGCAGATTAAAACTGTGTGCCCGAGTTCGAGTTGGTAGAGCACTTGCCCGCGAAAGGCAAAGGTCCCGAGTTCGAATCTCGGTGGGGCACACAGTTTTAATCTGCCAGGAAGTTTCATATCAGCGCACACTCCGCTGCAGAGTGAAAATCTCATTCTGGAATCACCCCCAGGCTGTGGCTAAGCCATGTCTCCGCAATATCCTCTCTTTCAGGAGTGCTAGTTCTGCAAGGTTCGCAGGAGAGCTTCTGTAAAGTTTGGAAGGTAGGAGACGTGGTACTGGCAGAAGTAAAGCTGTGAGTACCGGGCGTGAGTCGTGCTTCGGTAGCTCAGGTGGTAGAGCACTTGCCCGCGAAAGGCAAAGGTCCCGAGTTCGAGTCTCGGTCGGGCACACAGTTTTAATCTGCCAGGAAGTTTCATATCAGCGCACACTCCGCTGCAGAGTGAAAATCTCATTCTAAAATACTATTAGGTTAATTTCATTCCGGTCTTACCTCATAATTAAAAATTATAATTAATTAAGGCGGTGACAGCCAATGATCCCTTCAATGCAGATGCACACCAAGCTCAAACTCTTATGGGAATCAGTGAGATGCCGCGAGTAAATGAGGATAATGAGCAAGGGCGCTACATCAGTAGTGTGTGCTGTAAGTTGAGAATTATGTATGACATGAGGCGTACTAAGGATGTTCGTGTGGTTGTGGTGACCACTGCGTCTGGATGCCCTAGATTCGAATATAGCTCTGGAACAAATTTCAACTCGCCCCATTGATATAAGTCAATGCCCATTGACAGATAACGACTTTAATTTCTTTGTGTCAGAACAGAAAACATTTTTTCAGTGCAGGAAATTTCTGCTCACTGTCTTAACTGATGTCCTATCATCCTATTTCTTCTCCTTGTCAGTGTTTCCACATATCGCTTTCCTCTCCAATTCTGCGCAGAACGTACTCAAACCTTACCTCACCAGTCCACCTAATTTTCAACATTTGTCTGTAGCGCCACATCTCAATTGTTTCGATTCTCTTCTGTTTCGGTTTTCCCACAGTCCATGCTTCACTACAGTACAATGCTGTACTCAAAACATACATTCTCACAAATTTCTTTCTCAAATTCAAATGATTCAAATGGCTCTGAGCACTATGGGACTCAACTGCTGTGGTCATAAGTCCCCTAGAACTTAGAACTACTTAAACCTAACTAACCTAAGGACAGCACACAACACCCAGCCATCACGAGGCAGAGAAAATCCCTGACCCCGCCGGGAATCGAACCCGGGAACCCGGGCGTGGGAAGCGAGAACGCTACCGCACGACCACGAGATGCGGGCCTTTCTTTCTCAAATTAAAGCCAGTATTTGATACTAGTAGACTTCTCTTGGCCAGGAATGCCCTTTTCGCCAGTGCTAGTCTGCTTTTGATGTCGTCCTTCCTCCATCCGTCACTGGTTATTTTGCTGCCTAGGTAGTAGAGTTCCTTAACATCATCTACTTCGTGACCATCAATCCTGATGTTAAGTTTCTCGCTGTTCCATTTCTACTACTTCTCATTACTTTTGTCTTTCTTCGATTACTCTCAATCCATATTTTGCACTCATTAGACTGTTCACCCTATTTAGTAGATCATGTAATTCTTCGTCACTTTCACTCACGATAGCAGTGTCATCAGCGAATCGTATCATTGATATCTTTTTGCCTTGAATTTTAATTCCACACCTGAATCTCTATTTTATTTACATCATTGCTTTTTCGATATTCAGATTGAACAGTAGGGGCGAAAGAATACACCCCTGCGCTTACACTCTTTTTAATCCGAGCACTTATTTCTTACTCGTTTACTCTTATTATTCCCTCTTGGCTCTTGTACATATTATATATGACCCGTCTCTCCCTATAGCTTAACCTTGCATTTCTCAGAATTTCAAACATCTTGCACCATTTTACATTGTCGAAGTCTTTTTCCAGGTCGACAAATTCTATGAACCTGTCTTGATTTTTCTTTAGTCTTGCTTCCATTATTAACCGCAACGTCAGAATTGCCTCTCCGGTGCCTTTACCTTTCCTAAAGCCAAACTAATCGGCATCCAACACATCCTCGTTTCCTTTTCCATTCTTCTGTGTATTATTCTTGTCAGAAACTTGGGTGCATGAAATGTTAAACTGATTGTGCGATGATTCTCGCACTTTTCAGCTCTTGCAGCCTTCGGAATCGTGTGGATGATACTTTTTCGAAAGTCAGATGGTATGTCGCCAGATTCATGTATTCTACACACCAACATGAATAGTCAGTTTGTTGCCACTTCTCCCAATGAGTTTAGAAATTTCGATGGAATGTTATCTGTCCCTTCTGCCTTATTTGATTTTAAGTCCTCCAAAGCTCTCTTAAATTCCGATTCTAATACTGGATCCCCCATCTCTTCTAAATCGACTTCTGTTTCTTCTTCTATCACATTAGACAAATGTTTCCTTTCATAGAGGCTTCCAATGTACTCTTTCCACCTACTTGATCTCTCCTCTGCATTTAATAGCGGAATTACTGTTGCGCTCTTAATGTTACCACCCTTCTTCTTCTTTCTTCTTTCGATTTCGGCCATCTTTGGACCACGTTCAACAATTCACTTGCCCGGCTTTTTGATCTTTTTTTCTCTCTTCCCAATATTTCCTCATCATTTTCGAGTGGTTCCTCCTCCGCTCTTCCAACCATTTCCTGTTATTATTCTTTAGTTTCGTTTCTTCTGGAAAACACTTAATTTCGTTCACTATTTGTCTAAACTTTTCCCTGTCCCTGATTGACTCACGGGTGACATTAAAATAGGCCAAATCCTTTTTCACCATCTGTATCCATTTATTGTTGGTTTTTTCGTTCCTGTTACTATGTTCAAACACTTTTCTTCTTAGTCTGTTTCCATCCATCCTCGACAGGTGACCATAAAACGTTAGTCTGCGTTTACGCATTGCCTCACTCACTTTCTCAATAGTTTTGTATATTTCCTTATTACTCTTTAGCTTGTACTCTTCCCCAATCTTTCTCGGTCCTAATATTTTTCTCAAAATTTTCCTTTCTTTCTTTTCCATGTTTTCTATTTCCCCCTTTTTGTTAAGAGTTAGGCACTCCGATGCATACAGGCATTCTGGTCTAATGACAGTTTTATAATGTCTTAATTTAGCTTGAATCGAAATGTTTTTTTTGTTATATATGTCTTTGGTTTTTTGAAAAGCAAATTCCATTTTCCTTGCTCTCGCCTGGTTTGCACTCTTGTCTAAACCATTCACTTGAATTATTTCACCTAAATACTTAAATTTTTCTACTCTCTTTTAATTTTAGCTAAGGTTGTTTTGACTTTCCTATATACTGAGTCTATCCTTTCGCCAGTCATTTCTTTCTCGATTTCTTCACATTTTTCATGCAGCCATTTCGTCTTAGCTTCTGATTCCTCAACGACTTGTATTTCTGTATTGCTGAATTTCCCTGAACATTTTTGCACTTCCCTCTTTCGTAGGTCAACTGAGGTATTTCTTCTGTTACCCATGGTTTCTTCGCAGTTATCTTCTTTACACCTATGTTTTTCTTACCAACTTCTGTGATTGTTCTTTTAGACATGTCCATTCCTCTTCAACTGTACTGCCAACTGAGCTATTCTTTATAGCTGTGTCTATAGCTTTAGAGAATTTGAAGCGTATCTCGTCATTCCTTTGTACTTCTGTATCTCACTTCTTTGCGCATTGATTCTTGCTCACTAATTTCTTAAACTTCTGCGTGCTCTTCATCACTAATACATTTCGATCTAAGTCTATATCCGCTCCTGGGTAAGCCTTATAATCCAGCATCTGATTTCGGAATCTCTGTCTGACCATGATGTAATCTAACTGAAATCTTCCCGTATCACCCGGCCTTTTCCAAGTATACCTCCTCCTCTTGTGGTTCTTAAACAGATTATTCGCTATTACTGGCTGAAATTTGTTACAGAACTCAATTAGTCTTTCTCCTCTCTCATTCCTTGTCCCAATTCCATATTCCCCTATAACCTTTTCTTATACTTCTTCCCCTACAACAGCATTCTAGTCCCCCACGACTATTAGTTTTTCACATCTCTTTATGTACTGTATTACCCTTTCAATATCCTCATACACTTTCTCTGTCTCCTGTATACAGCTTGCGACGTATATACTTGAACTATCTCTGTCGTTGTAGTTTCGCTATCGATTCGGATAAGAACATCCCTGTCACTGAAATGTTCACAGTTATACACTCTCTGCCCTGCTTTCCTATTCATAACAAATCCTACTCCCGTTATACCAATTTCTGCAGCTGTTTGATTACCCTATACTTACCTGACCAGAAATCCAGGTCTTCTTTCCGTTTCACTTCAGTGATTCCTACTATACCTAGGTTGAGTCTTTGCAATTCCCTTTTCAGATTTTCTAGCTCACCTACCACGTTCAGACTTCTGAAATTCCACGCCCGACTCGTAGAACGTTATCCTTTCATTAGTTATTGACTCTTTTTCTCTTGTTCACCTCCCTCTTGGCAGTCCCCTCCCAGAGATCAGAATGGGGGACTATACCGTAATCTTTTGTCAATGGAGAGATCATCATGACAGTTTTTCGGTTACAGGCCACGTGTCCTGTGGATACACGTTAAGTGTCTTTAATGGAGTGATTTGCAGTGCTTTCTGCATCCTCATGTAGTAGATCATTGCTGATTCTTCCGCCTTCAGGATAGTTTCCCACCCCAAGGACAAGAGAGTGCCCTGAAGCTCTGTCCACTCCTCTGCCCTCTGTCAAGGCCGTTGGCAGAATGAGGGAGACTCCTTATGCCCTAAGTCTTCGGCCGCCAATGCTGATTATTAATCAAAATTTAAGCGAGTGCAGGTTTCGAACCCAGGACCGATATCCTTGTGGTTACTAATCAAAAACGCTACCTATAGACTATAGGTGCCACCCACAGCGGCATAATCTGATCAGAGGCACACAACAAAGAGTTTGTCCACACAGGCGACGGCAGTTGAATGGCTACACAGCCCCAGTCTCGAACTACGGACCTCCAGGGGCGTAAGCTGGCAGTAACTGAAATAGGTTCTCCAGGTGTCCCGCCGATTGGACAGCACTACGTCCACAGTGTAGGACTTGGCACCAGCAGCAAAGTCGCAGCTAGTAGTGGCAGAGTTCGGAGAGGTCGATTATTTGTGCCATATATACTTGTAGACTCATAAATTGATATATTGACTTTGGTCCGTCCTCGGAACTAATGACCGGGAGACTGTGATACATTTGGCTAAAAATGATGAGTATTTATACAGTCTTGGCACGTCCTTGCTTTGCTACAGCATTTGTGTTTACCATGTAAGTCACAAGCATGTGTCTCTGATGTGAAGTAACCAGGACTTCCGGACTATGGGGTCTTTCCGTTTCTGCTGTATCGATGTTGTTTACGCTTGTAGCCCCTCTTCTTGAAGACAACATGAGGTAACCCCCTCGACACTTTATAAGCCTACTCACCCTGTCAGCAGGTAGCCCTGGTGTAACTCTGCTCTGCCATCTGGCTTGACCAACTTCTCTGCCTTCCTGCATCAACCCAGAAAGGCGTCTTAGTGCTAACCAGCTGCACCAAGTGAATTATTAGCAGAAAACATGCCTTCCTTTTTCAGAAAATTCGTCCTCCGGTTCCTGCTCATGGGTCCTCAGAAAAAAAAAAAAAAAAAAAAAAGGTTCAAATGGCTTTGAGCGCATGGGACTTAACTTATGAGGTCATCAACCTCCTCAGAAAAATCTTGACATATGTTTACAAGTTGGAAATATATACAGCGACCTATTTTTCTACTTAAACTAGCTCACCTTAAACCAAAAGGTTCACTGTCTGTACTCCTGATTCTAAACATTATTTTCCAGATTTAGTTCATTGGACTGCCTTGCTTCACTACAGGAATATGACCCCACTGAATCATTAGTTGCAGAACAGTATAGCGCATTATCAAATTTTATCATCTTTCCAAATTCCTCAGCCAGCATTTGACAGTTTAAACAATCTGTCTCAACTGTTCATTATGTTTTGCACTACTTTTTGCTTACGAAGTAATTCTCTAGTTACTTCTTCCATAACTAATCCGTAATTTTCTAAAATTTATTGGGAGTTCATCAGGGTGAGAGTTTTCCTGCTTCAAGCAGATGTACATTACACAAAGCAAAATCAGAACCACTACAGTACTAGAAACTGGTATATGCTTATCGCAATACCCTCTTACATATTGGAATATTCGCTCAGCGGTGATTCGGCCGTCTAGTGAGGCGATAAACTCATTCAATAAGTGAATGACTTCTAGGTTTATGGTGTGGTTTAAACTAGTTAGCTTCTTGGTTGGTAGCATACCTAGTAGCTTATCCAGCAAATACACAAAGGCCGTGTCAGATTCGTTATGGCTGTTACAGTGACAGTAGCAGGAATAAATAACGTTGGACAAGCTTTGTTATAAGTCATACGATCAATTAACATCCCACTAGATCTTCATTCGAATCTCATCATTGCTTTGGGCCTTCCGCATTTGTAGCAGTTTACTATAACAATCTCTATAGTAAAGATAGAGTAAATCCAATGCATACCTGCCTTCTAACACTTCCCTCTGACGTCCTGCTGCTTTCCCCTTACCTAAGAATAACAGAATTTCACAGGCTCGTGTGTCAGTCTGAACCAACCTACATAGACTGTGCGGCTGGTCCCGGCGGAGGTTCGAGTTCTCCCTCGGGCATGGGTGTGTGTGTGTTTGTCCTTAGGATAATTTAGGTTGAGTAGTGTGTAAGCTTAGGGACTGATGACCTTAGCAGTTAAGATTTCACACACATTTGAACATTTGAACCAACCTAGTCGGACATATAGTAATCCCCTCTATTTCTCTCTGCCACAAATGTAGCTCATCTACTAACATCACTACAGACTAACATTTGTCCTTGGAGATTGACAACACTTCCTGTGTTTTCACTTGTACAAATTTGCTGATGGTTTACGACTTCTGAACTTCCATGAGGGTAACGCAACCTGAGGGAATGGAATTTGCACCATTATCATTAACATAAAGAAGCATAACAACTACGTTAAGATATTAACATAATTTCCCAGTTTTCCCCGATTTGGGTTTAATCTCTTCAAGATGTGATGGTTTCTTTCTACCATATACCACCTCAAATGGCGAAAATCCAACACTTATATGGACATTACAATAATATGTAGCTGTGATGTAAAATGAGTAAATGTCCCATTTATTGCGACAGCTGTTTAGATAATAACTTAAAATCTTGCCAAGCGTACAATGGATGCATTTCGTTCTTCTCTGAGCTAGATCTGAGCTTCCAGATCCGCAACAGATAGCATAGCTGCATAACAACATTGGACATAATGTTAGTAATCTGATTTGTAACTATAGTGCTGCAAATGCCAGACTTTAATTACCAGCTGTTTACCATGGCATGTGCCACTGTACTCGCTTGTGAGTCTGGATTGCAACCATCGTGACATAATGTGTAAAGTGTTCTGTGATGTTTAGCATGTAGAGCTACCCACCAATGCTAAACTGAATGGAAACAAAATGACCATTCCCACCACTTCAAATGGCTTGAATGCCTCCATAATCTTTGCAGCAGACTCATTGATGACTGAGATCAGCATGTTGTATGCACGGCATACAGTTCCTCACATTCTGGTTGACGTCTTACCTCCTTGTCCTTCATCAGTACTGCTCAGCTATTTGACAATCAGTTGTTCTTTTGCCTCTGTGACTTGCTGATACATGGTCATGCATTTCCCTCATCAGTTCATCCTGTAAAGTTGTAGATACCACAACACATGTTTTTTTTTAGCACTATGGGACTTAACATCTATGGTCATCAGTCCCCTAGAACTTGGAACTACTTAAACCTAACTAACCTAAGGACATCACACAACACCCAGTCATCACGAGGCAGAGAACAACACATGTTGCGTACTTCATCATCCTATAAATGAGCCCCTCGTGTACTGCAAACTGCGACTGTGTCCGAAATAAATGGCAGTCATTGTCAGCAGTCTGTGTTTCTTGACAGGGAGCAAGGCTTCTGCCAAGCACTCGCATGACCCTAATATTTACTGCTCTAGCCATCGGCAATGCTATGTTTCTTGCGGTGTTCACGTACTGTCTCATATTCGAATCCACTGAACTTTAACGCCTGATGGGTTAACCTACTCAAAGAATCTTCCAGTCCTAGTAAACATTTTGACACCATGTCAATAGTAACTGATCTTCCTACAATATATGTAATATATGTAATACCATATATCACACTTCACCTCTTTCTCCATGGTTGAGTAATTCCATTCTGCTTTATTCAACTGTCTTAGCCCGTACACTATTTGGTGTTTCTTGCTCTCTATATCCTGACTTAAAACTACATCTACATCTACATTTATACCCAACGGTGTGTGGCGGAGGGCACTTAACGTGCCACTGTCATTATCTCCCTTTCCTGTTCCAGTCGCGTATTGTTCGCGGGAAGAACGACTGTCTGAAAGCCTCTGTGCGCGCTCTAATCTCTCTAATTTTACATTCGTGATCTCCTCGGGAGGTATAAGTAGGGGGAAGCAATATATTCGATACCTCATCCAGAAACGCACCCTCTCGAAATCTGGCGAGCAATCTACACCGCGATGCAGAGCGCCTCTCTTGCAGAGTCTGCCACTTGAGTTTGTTAAACATCTCCGTAATGCTATCACGGTTACCAAATAACCCTGTGACGAAACGCGCCGCTCTTCTTTGGATCTTCTCTATCTCCTCCGTCAACCCGATCTGGTACGGATCCCACACTGATGAGCAATACTCAAGTATAGGTCGAACGAGGGTTTTGTAAGCCACCTCCTTTGTTGATGGACTACATTTTCTAAGGACTCTCCCAATGAATCTCAACCTGGTACCCGCCTTACCAACAATTAATTTTATATGATCATTCCACTTCAAATCGTTCCGCACGCATACTCCCAGATATTTTACAGAAGTAACTGCTACCAGTGTTTGTTCCGCTATCATATAATCAGTCACATTGAAACGTCCCCTTAGAACAACTTATACACGACTGTGCTGATAAACCTCTTACACTATTTGCTTTTCAAACAGCTGAGCAAAACTGAACATACTCAAACATTCACTAAAGTGACACACAATATTTTTAGCACAACGCAATCTGACTTTCAATAATCCCTACAAAACAATGGCCCTGACTAACTTTAACCTATACCTTTCACAAATCACTTACCTCACAAAAATCTTCGTTACTGGAACTACTGCAATACAGCGAGCGCCACTACTGCCAGCTAAATAAAAGATTCAAACTACTGAAGGCACTAACTACTGATAGGGATAGTTAGCAAATGAAAGATATTAATAGAGAACAAACACTGTATTTACCTCAATATTCATAATATATACAGCAGTTCATGACATTTTTCAAAACTCCGCCATCTCTCTCCCCACATCCACCACTGCTGGCGGCTCACCTCCAACTGTGCTTGTTCGTCCCAGTTCCAAATAGTATTTTTTCCAGTGAGAGAACAAAGTTTTGGTGTAACAAGAATTTGCATATCCAGAAAACGACGGTAAAAATTTACGAGACCTAGAAAACTACGGACTGAAAACTACGGCTGAATGCCTTCAGAAGAAATTATATGTCCCAAAAACTTCACCTTTGTCCTACCGAATTCAGACTTTTCCAAGTTAACTGTAATTCCAGATTCTGCAAAAATACGTAACAAACTGTTGAGGATGCGGTTGTGTTGTTCCCATGAAGCTTCTGCTATTAGAATATCGTCCACATATAAGGTGATGTGACGTTTTAAGAACTCAGGTAATGTGGAATTTAACCCACGAATGAATGCTGCCGAAGAAATGTTCAAACCAAAAGGAAGTTTCCGAAACTGATAACAAACGCCGAAACAAAGGAAAGCTGTGTATTTTCTGCATTCTGGATGAAGTTCGATCTGATAAAAGCTGGATCTGAGATCAATGGAAGACAACACTTTTACACCATTAAAATTTTGAAGAAGTTCTTCCATCGTCTGCGGCCTGTCTGTTTCAGGAATGATGATAGTATTGATTTGTCTCGAATCTAAGACAAGTCTGATCGATCCATTTTTCTTCTCAACAACATGTAACGGATTGTTGTATGAGCTTACTGCAGGCTCAATAATGCCCTCGTCAAGCATAGATTGTATTTCTGTTCTAACACGGTCCCTATAATGCGCCGGAATTACGTATGGTCTAACACAAAATTTAGTATGCTCACGAACACGAAATTGGTATTGAAATTCCTTGATTGTTCCTGTTTTGTGAGTAAAAACTGTGGAATGTGCTTGTAAAATCTCAAAAAGGTCCTGCCTATCAGTGTCATTACAATTCTCAATTGTTTGAATTTTATTCTGAATTAACTCATTAATTTCAAATATGCCGTCGATGTCATCCCTGTCAGTACTTGCAGAGTGATTGTTAGTGTCTAGTTCCGTAGAAAATTCCAAACTGTTATCTAACAGAAGGTAAAGCCGATTAATTTCCTCATCATGGTTTGAGAGCCAGTCTTCAAATTTCAAAGCTATTGACCTACCCTCTTTCTCTAAACTTATTTCAGCATCGTGAAAGCTTAAAATTGCTTTGTATTCATTCAAAAAGTCTACTCCCAGTATAATTTCCGTCGACAATAATGGAACAATAAGAAAGTTCATAGAGAAGCTGTGGCTTTGGCAAAAGAATTCTAAATTGGTTTGTTGGCGTACATCTACACTTTTTCCAAAGATTGCACCTTGTAATTTAATCTTACGTAACGGAAGTGTGGGGCAATCGTTCGATTTGTTGCATTTGCTAAAAGCTGTTTCACTAATTACTGAAATGGGACTGCCAGAGTCAAGTACTGCCGTAAATTTTACGTCATTTACAGTAATGTGAATCACAGGATATGCATTGTTGTTATGTTTTACGTCGTGTTCTTGGAGTAAGATGTCCCTAATGTCTTCCATTTTTACGTAATTACTAGCTACGGCAGCTGCGTCGTCAGTTTAATAAGTACGTATTGTGGCTGCCAGTGGAGTGAGTCATTGCCTATTTTCTCTTTGTTGGCGCGCGTCGTTATTGGGATTTGGAGACCTAACTTCTACAAATTCATCGTGACGAGAGTTCTCTGCTCTGTTTAAATTTCGCCAGTTCTGATGCAATTCAGGTCTGTCGTTACGATCATATCGTCTGTCGTCATGTCGGTAGATTCGATAGTTTCTTTCTTGTCGGTCATGTGGTGGAGAATTTCTCCCTGAATCGTAACTGCGCGCTGGACCGTTGCGTCTAAAGTTATTCTGTCTCCCTTGATAATAATTATTTTGGTTCCCATGTTGTCTGTTTCTCTGATTGTCTCTGTGTTATTATTTTGTGGCTGTTCCGCATTTCTATGTCCCTCTTCCCTTATTGGGGCGCGAGTGTCCTCTGAAATACGTAATTCTTGTATAACCTGTGTCAGCTGATCTTGTACTTCCCGCATTTCTCTTTTGTATTGCGTATTAATTTGATTCTGCTTTTGTTTGAATTTTCTTATTTGTTCATACTCTTCTGTGTCAGTTAAGGCTACGGGTCTTGTGTCATTCAGATCATCATCTACCTTTGTAAATAAGTTAGTGACCTGATCCGAAAGTTCGGCTACTTTCTCTGATAATGAACTAATTTCCTCCATGTGTCTTTCTACTGTGTCATTTAAGTTTTCCTGAGTTTTTGCAAGTTGCGTAACCGAATCGGTAGATGCAACTGAGTCCATTTTAGCTTGCAAGGTCTCATGATTTTCATGAACAATAGTTTGCAGTTCTTTTATGGCTGCTTCGTGATTCTGTAATGCATTTTCATGCCGCGAAAAAATAGGTTGAAAATGTTCACAAATTTGTGTTTTTACGTCATTACAGACCTTTTGACATTTCGATTCGATGTTATGTAACTCAGTAGTTAAATCTTCACGTGTTTGTTCAAGTGTGGTGTCTAACTTTTGAAGCTTTTGCTGTGTTTGTCTCTGATTTTGTTCCATTGTGTCTAACTTTTGCAGCTTTTGCTGTGTTTGTCTCTGATTTTGTTCCATTGTGTCTAACTTTTGAAGATTTTGTCCCATTGTGTCTAACTGTTGCTGTGTTTGTCTCTGATTTTGTTCCATTTGTTGCATTAGTTGTAATAACAATGCATTAGTGTCTGGAATCTGTTCCTCTACTCTTTTCGGCAGTGCATTTGCACCGGCAACATTCACATTTTGACAAGCTGAGAATGTGTCTTGACTTATTTGAGAAAACGGTGAGGACGCAAAACCTGAATCTACAGTATTTGCAAAATTGTGTCCTATCATTTCGGATTCCTGAGGCGAGCTGTTGCCGACCGATCGATCGATAATGCTTCCCTGTTCACTACCTGTTTGACTGTCTACGCCATTGTTTGACGCCGTGCCTTCAGTAGTTTGAATCTTTTATTTAGCTGGCAGTAGTGGCGCTCGCTGTATTGCAGTAGTTCCAGTAACGAAGATTTTTGTGAGGTAAGTGATTTGTGAAAGGTATAGGTTAAAGTTAGTCAGGGCCATTGTTTTGTAGGGATTATTGAAAGTCAGATTGCGTTGTGCTAAAAATATTGTGTGTCACTTTAGTGAATGTTTGAGTATGTTCAGTTTTGCTCAACTGTTTGAAAAGCAAATAGTGTAAGAGGTTTATCAGCACAGTCGTGTATAAGTTGTTCTAAGGGGACGTTTCAACATGATTGCCTCCACCACAGAAAAGGATAAATTATTTTTGTAATTAGGTGATATCAGACTTGAAATTACAATGAAATGAATACCCCTTGCCGAATACAGGCGTTGATATAAGTCAATGGGGACAGTTGGAAATGTGTGCCCCGACCAGGACTCGAACACGGGATCTCCTGCTCACATGGCAAACGCCCTATCCATCTGAGCCGCCGAGGACACAGAGGATAGTGCAACTGCAGTGACTTATCTCTGGCACATTACCGACATCCGCAACTTATAGTTCCACACTATTTTCATAGTGCCCCTGCCCATTATACTCATTACTTGCGGCTTTACTGTTGATTCCCGTAAGAGTTCGGGCACTCTTTGTGCATCCACACAGAAGAAGATGGTCAAATGGCAGGTGAGCCCTAACTATTTATATATGAAGATGGTATCTGTTCTTTTGGACATGCCCGAAAGAACTGATACCATCTTCATATAAATATTAGATCTGTTGTTAACAGCTCTTTCAATTTCTCAAATGTAGTCTGACAGTCATTTGACTACTGCAATATCATAGCTTTTTTCAACAAATGAGTTAATGTGCTAGCAATTTCAGCGAGTTTTCGATAAGAATTACACACTACTAAAATTAGTGAAAGTAATTTGGTTGTTTGTGGCAGCAGGTAATCTCAGACAACACATTTCAACCCTAGATCAGTCTTCATACCATTTTGGCTGATCACAAGACCTGTTTAGTTCACCTTTGTACATGTAAAGTAACATTTTTCAATACTTAATGTTAAATGTCTTGAATATAACCTCTTAAACACTTCCTTCAGTTGTTGCACATGCTTCTCTACATTCTTAGAAAATACAATAACACATAAAAATAGACCATACACTGCTGCGGTTTTAATTCCCTTAGCGCTCCATCCAAGAGCCTATGGAATGTGGCTGGTGTTGGAGGCCATACCGCATCCATCGATACTGCTAGTGACCCAAGGAATGGTAGATACAGTTTTCAGGTTGTCTTCTGGATGCACTGCCAACTGTTGATATTAACTCTTCAAGGCTATCTTGGAGAAATATTGACATTGACCTAGGCTGACTAAAATCACTTCAAGTCTCTCTTCAAGAAATTTTTTCATTGACCATGGCTGCCCAAAATATCTGTTGTCTTTGGTAAAGGATACACATTCGTGATTGTTCTTGCATTTAGGTATCGAGAATCACAACAAGATCTATATTTCTTCACTTCATCCAGTGACTTCTTTGGACCAATGGCAGTGGTTGCTTCCCATGGATTATCACTTCCTCGATAATGCTACTAAGTGATGAATTCTTCCATTACAGTTTCAAAGTGTGTGTGTTTTTCTTCCAGCTTCCTGTAAGCTGGGGAGTTATTATCAACCAGTATTTTATGCTGAGACAGGTGTGGCTCTTAATGGTCCCCTAGGATTCAAAAAATCTGCGAATCATTTGCAATGTTTACATATCTTATTTGGCTTTCCCTTTTAAATACAGATACATTGATGGTGTGAGTGTAGCAAATCATCCTCATCAAGGAGGTACATATTTGCAACCACAGAACCCTTTGGTAGATCTACTTCATCAGAACCAAAATTTGCTACACTCACTAGAAACATGTAATCTCTATGTATTGCCTGCATGAATGACATTACTTTCCGAAGCACAAAACAGTGTGAAATATGCAACTCGCCATTGTGATTCAACGGCCCTGTATAACACAAATGGCTTGGTTCAAATGGCTCGGAGCGCTACGGGACTTAACTTCTGAGGTCATCAGTCCCCTAGAACTTAGAACTACTTAAACCTAACCAACCTAAGGACATCACACACATCCATGCCCGAGGCAGGATTCGAACCTGCGACCGTAGCGGTCGTGCGGTTCCACACTGTTGCGCCTAGGACCGCTCGGCCATTCCGGCTGGCTGTATAACACACAACACGTTGTTTCGTAGGTCAGTACCCACATTTCCCCAGAGTAATTTTCACGTATCTCTTGGTACTTTATCATGCAAATCTAGCTTTAATGAACGTGTACATTGTTTATTTGATGCCACGTTCATGATCGGCGAACCTTACGCCAGTGCATCATTTTCAGAGGTCCTTCTCACTTGGAGAAACATGCCGCTGTCTTCGTTAGTATACTGCGAAAGATCAATTTTAGCATGATCTTTATTAACAAAATCTAGCACTAGGATTGCGCAGTACCTCTCACTGACACGGAGTAATACTATATATATTCCTGAAGATAGAGCATTCCTGAGTCTAATGACGACACATCACTGTCCTTTATTCCACGTAACGTATACTGTGAGGACTTCAGCCTCTTCCTTCCCAGGAGTTCAAAAATGGTTCAAATGGCTCTGAGCACTATGGGGCTCAACTGCTGGGGTCATAAGTCCCCTAGAACTTAGAACTACTTAAACCTAACTAACCTAAGGACAACACACACATCCATGCCCGAGGCAGGATTCGAACCTGCGACCGTAGCGGTCGCGCGGTTCCAGACTGTAGCGCCAGAACCGCTCGGCCACCAGCGGCCGGCTTCCCAGGAGTTCCAGACTAGTTACCGACACATGAATCCGTGCGTTCACTAAAAATATATATCCTGTTCCATTTACCTTGGCCACCAAGCAGAAATCCGCTCCGGCAAACACTTTTGCACCACATGTTTGTATTGGGAATGCCATCCGGCACTTGAGAATTCTCGTTAGCGCCTAATAAGCGCTTATTATTGTGCTGTTCACTTTCATTTCTGTTTACAGAGTCTCGTGCCCAGTGTCCCATGACCTTCCAACATCGTCATTTTCACGTTTCTGAATGCAGCCTGTACGTCCAAACCCATAGCGTTTTACCTCTGAGGAGAAAACGCTCCACTTACCCTACACTCGAGTCACTATATCCACCTCCTCTAGCTGTGTAACAACTTTAATGATAGCAGAGAAATCCTTTTTATTTTCCATTCATACTCTCCTCGACAAATCGATTGGAAGCCCCATTAAAAATGCCTCTAGTAGCCTGTGTCCCTCCTCCTGCAGGACAATTTTATCAGACTCTTCGTTTTGCGTCAGCTCATTGGACGATTTTTCTGATCCTACACAAAAAGTAGACACTCATTTTCCTGGGGCAATAGGACTTAGGCCACAGCCGTCGTGCTAGATGGCCTAAGCTGCGGCTGAGAGGTGTCTGGGGGAGAGCCCTTAACTGGAGTACGTGGTATCGGGATGGACCTTTCGTTCATGAAACTTATTTAATTACATCAAAATAATGAGCATTTTGTTTAGCCGTGTCGTCAGACAGATATACAAATTTCACTGGTAGTTGTAACCTCACTGCTTTTTCTAATGTGGCTACCCCATGGAAAGAGGAACAATCCAGAGATCTGGGAGCGAAACAATTTATCCAACACTCGAATTGTTGGGGATATTATTACTGTGAAAAAACCATTATTTTTTTTAAACATGTGAAGACAAATTTCGAGAAGTTGACTCATTGGGAAAAATTCACAATGGACTGCTACTGATTAAAGCCGTCACTGATGCATAGTTTGCAGCTTTCCTGGTATGTGAATCTCTGGGTTACATACTAGTGTCTACTGCACCACATAACAGTTTGAATATGGCTGAAGAAATCATCTTCCACGAAGACTTTACGCTTCAAACAGACGCGAAGCTACAGGTTAATTTTGAGTGACGAGGTGTACATTTTGCGTGATGCATTCAAAATGGTCCCAAATATAATAGAATAGATACAGAATGTCCGAAAGAACAGAGACAATTTTCATCCTGCAGCCATTAGAAATCAAAACATAAGGGAATTAAAGACATTATTTGCCAGTGGGCATTGATTTATACGTATTTATACGTATCGTATCAATGAAACATGTTGAAAGTTTGTGTCGGACTGGGTGTCCTGTTTACTAGGCAACTGCGCTGACCACTACGTCACCCTTACACAGTGGTCACCACAACCCCTGGGCTACCCTAGCATGCCTCGCTTAAGGCCGCTGTGGCCGAGCGGTTCTAGGCGCTTCAGTCCGGAACCGCGCTGCTGCTACTGTCGTAGGTTAGAATCCTGCCTTGGGCATGGAAGCGTGTGATGTCCTTAGGTTAGTTAGATTTAAGTAGTTCTAAGTCTATGGGACTGACGACCTCAGATATTAAGTCCCATAGTGCTTAGAGCCATTTTGAACCTCTCCTCAGACCCAAATTCTCAACTTATACATAGTGTACCTGTTCTTTAGTTTCATTACTCGCGGCATCTCGCAAATTATCGCAAGAGTTCGTGCATCTGCATCTGCACTGAAGGGATCATTGCACTCCATCGCCTGAATTATGCTTATGGTGCCTGTTCTTTCGGGCGTCATCAGTGCAAATGCGCACCAAGCTCGAATTCGCGTAAGAATCGGCGAGATGCTGCGAGTAACGTGGCTAATGAGCAGGGACACAATACCAGTAGTGTGTGGTATAAGTTGAGACTTTGGGTCTGGCGGGTGTAGTGGTCAGTGCGTCTGCTTAGTAAGTAGGAGATCGTGGCTCGAATCCCAGTCCGGCCTAAAGTCATGGGAAGAAATTGGGACGTGAATCGGTGATTCCGTTGCTGAAGCTATACGTTATATTTATCTCCGTACAATTCTGGTGGAGACGGTTCCTTGACGCCTTACATTCAAGTCGGCGGCAGTCTGCCGAACACTACACCCAGGCGACGTGACGTTGCGCCAGTTTTCGCGTGTGTAAACACTGTCTCTGCGATGTTCAAGACACGCCCTAGACGCCGTTGATATTGGAATCCCGAATTCTTGTGCAATATTCAGTGTGCTGCGACACATCCGTCTTGCACCCTCTACCACCCAACTCGCGAAATACCGCCACGTTCACTACACAGTACCTGTAACGGACTGACCAACCGTCGTGTCTACACTGAAGCCATACGCAGCATGTATTCGCAACGTTAGAGCCTAACTGACGGCACATCTCCAAGTCGGACAAACCTCTCCGTGACTTTTGGCCATTCAGTTTATATTTATCGAGACGAGAGTTGCAAACACGCATCGAAGTTGCCGCACTGTATATACGAGGTACGTTCAATAAGTAATGCAACACGTTATTTCGTAAAGCAATTTTGTTTTTATTCGGGATTCCAGTACACCACATATTTCTCACTTTTCTGGCTGCAAAACCCTATTTTTCAATGTAATCTACGTTGAATGCGGCGGCATTACACCACCTAACTAGGAAGGCCGTAATGCCCGCATGCTGCCGCTCTACTGGTCGACGTCAGAGATAACATCTTGCTGCAGCTGTAAGCTCCCCATCATCCACATACTGCTTTCCTTCGAGAGCCTCCTTCATTTGCCAAACAGATGTAAGTCGGAACGTGCGAGATGTGGGCTGTAAAGTGGATGAGGAAGAATAGCCCAATGAAGTCTCAGGTGCTACGGTTGCAGTTTCGAATCCTGCTTCTGGCATGGATGTGTGTGATGTTCTTAGGTTAGTTATGTGTAAGTAGTTCTAAGTCTAGGGCACTCAGACCTCAGATTTTAAGTCCCATAGTGCTCAGAGCCATTTGAACCATTTGAAGTCTCAGGTGTGCAGAATTGTTTGCGGCCTTGCGTTCCCATGGAGAAGTTCGTTTGTATTTTTGTGACAACTTATTGCTCAAGTCTATTTTGAATTTCCTGAGGGTAGCGCAATACATTTCGAGTTGATCGTCGCACTGTGAGGGGAACGAGTGTGTCACCACTGCCAACGAAGACGTCCAGTCGTGCAGCGAGCTGTTTGATTGTGATACGTAGATCACATCGAATGAGACTGACCGCGTGTTCCAGCACTGTAGGAGTCACAACTGTGTGCAGCTTGTCGGCGTGCAGGAGATCGGACAGGTTTGCGCCACCTCAACGACTCACTGTGCCTTTGTTCACTGCCAGGTCTCTGTAGACATTCTGCAAGCGCCTTTGAATATCTGTGATGCTCTGGTTTCCCGACACAAGAAACTCAATGACTGTTCTCTGCTCGGGACACGCCTTCGTTACAGACGCCGTCTTAGAGGCTACACATAGCGCCACCACCTATCGGAACTCATGAAACCATAGCGGCTGAAGCGGGAATATACCACCATGTCCCACAACAAATTTCGCATTTTTCTCAACCGAAATTGGCCGAGAAAAAATATGCCACATTGTTTATTGACCACCTCGTACAGATGGAATCTGCAGTTGCAAGGCAGCAGAAAGGATGAGCAAAGACCATTTCGTGGTCAACGAATATGTTAATAATATTCCATGCGTCTAACAAATCATTCGCCTCCCCTGCTCTGTAGTCGATGTTGTTAACGCCTGCTTATGTGGAAGCACAGAAATCCAAATTTTCATTGGCAGTATATGGCAAGCAAGGGGAAGTGAGGAAGGTAGCGAAAGGTTCCTTATTATTGTCTTTGTTTCAATGTATTACGGTAAATTTCTCTTCCACTCTGTGTCTCTTGAAGGTTTTTCTTAGTGATCCGTTTGCCGAAAGGAAACGATAAGCACGGTGCCCTTTTCTTTCGTCTAGAAAAGTATGCTATGAGTCGACACAGATTTCATTCTCTTCCTCTTTTCTCCCCCGCATCAAATCAGTCAGAAGACTGACAACTCAAAAATTAATTGTAACGTATTTCTCGACAAATAGACCAATTACTTTCGATAAGCCATACATGTAACTCTCACACTGGACGAAGTGCCTTGTTTGATACTGTAATATTATAGAGTAGTTACTTCCCAAATCTGCTTCAATGTATCCGTTTCACTCCAACTGCAGTCCTCATGCACCAAATACGTAATTCTGACTGCTTGTGCACAAGGTGTAACCAAATTTCCTTTACAGACTTTGAGGACTTGTAGTGGGGATCAAGACGGTTAAGTTTAGCGTAAGTTCTCATGTCCAGGGAAGTACCGTTTGCCACCACACGCAAAATAGTGCAATATACGTTGTTCTCTGACTACTGCAGCTTGTCGTCTCGGTCCACTTACTAGTAGGCCTCGATGTGGTGATCACCGCCGTCATCGCTGATACTTCCGTATCATGTTCCAGCACGCAAGATCACCAATTCCTCGTCCACTATTCTCTGCCGCCGTAATAATAAGCACTAGTAGGTCTACCTCGGATGTCACAGGGCTCTTATAAATAAAGTATTTCATGTGACTCAACTGTTTTGATATAGTGGATTCAAATCGGAAGGATGTGCAAACCAAGCAATAGTGTCATCACGACCTATCCACTGTTGCTCAGACGATCAGGGCCAGCACATGAAATTGAGGTGGTGTGCTGTTCTGTTGGAACCACATGTTTCGACTTACTTGCAGTGCCACATTTTCCAAGAGCCCATGCAGTATCCCATCAAGGAATCGCAAATTCATGGCACCTTCTGATGTGGAGGAAGAAGGTACGGCGCAGCCACACATCCATCCAGGATCCCTGCCCAGATGTTCAGACAATGTCGTCCTGAAACCCATGGGGCGTGCGGCATGCGGGTTTTATCAGCTTGCACAGGACTATTGTAGGAATCGAGAACACATTTCCTGGTGAACTTGGCTCCATCCGTGAAAACAACTGGCCATAGCACAATGGGCTCGTCTACACAACGGTGCAAGAACCACCTAGAGAAATTGGCTCCTGACGAAAAAATCCTGTAGCTGCATTGCCAATACCTTTCAGAGGGGAGAGGGGGTTGTTACTGGTATAGTTGCTGCCATCCAGAACACGGCGGACAGTTGGTCGTTCCACATTCAGTCTACTTGCTATGTTTCTGGTACTCGTCGTCGCATTCCCTTCAACTGCATTGAGTACAACCTCCTCAAATTCGGTTGTGCGGTACCGCTATGATGCACAGCAATCGGCCAGTCAGCTCTACTGGTGGAGAACATACCCGTCTCCGAGGCCTGCTGGTATTTCGTAGTAAAGAGGCAGTGAGAATGTGTCTGGCGGTGTGGAAAACGCTCCGTACACAACTGACGAGCAACTCTCCCAATGCACCGAGATTCTCCGTTCTATACCATAATGTCGGTATTCCACAAACGTGTAGTTCACCATGGTCACCAGCAACACACTAAAAATGAAATGTTGGCACCGCTTGCATTCTGTACTGCAGTGAGTGATTACTACTGTACAGTAGGAACAAACATCACAAGTACAACAGCAGGTAAAAACCTCCATGGGCAGATCGCAAACTCAGTTGAATGGCGTGTAAATAAACCTGTGGTGAGCATGGGGCATCAAGTCATCGGTGAAGGATGTTGTAATAACCTTGTCAGCGGCGCCAGAAATTTGGGATATAAGAACGTGTGTTGTGGTATTTTGCGTGCAACGGGAAAACGGTACGTTTCCAAATATGAGTTCCTACGGAAAGCTTAATCATCCTGCTACACAATACAAGTCCTCAACGTTAGTGAAGGAAATTTAGCTACACCCTGCACTGAGGAAAGAAGTGCTGCACCGCTTCGAGTAGACTTTCTCGTAAGGACAAATGACTGAGCCGTTCTAGGTCTTCGCGTCCATAATCGAAGACTAAAATTTAGCAAATGCACAAAGTGAGTCGCCCACACTATCACAATAAACATCGCTTTCAGTGTAGTACGTGAGTTAATCGCAAAGCAAAGCGGCCTTATTGTGTGGAAATGAGGATACAGCTAACACGTAGTTGCTATTGAGAGATAAAATTCATCGCAAATTGCTAAATTTAACAACTGTATTGTACTATTCGAGTGCAGAATACGTCTGTATATGCTTACTGTAGAAGCACTGCATGTTTCCTGGACTGATGAACGAAACGTGATGCGACTAGTCACGATCAGTTCTCTTCTGCAAAGCGCAACGCTGGTATTCGACGAATGAAGTCATGAAGTGTGACGTCATGCAGTGGTCTTACAGCAAGACCGAGCTCGCAGAGCGAGCGCCACTGCATGCGCATGATGACGCAAAGGGCAATTGTTGACGTTGTTGTTATGTTGTTCTAGGTGGCGTCAAGGGCTGGGACGTATTGGGAGAACACTTTGGAGCTGTGCCCTTCGTTTCTGATAGTAAGTATATGTACTTTGTTTTCCACTGGAAAGTAGCAGAATTCTATTTTTAAAATGTTCAAATGTGTGTGAATTTCTAAGGGACCAAACTGCTGAGGTCATCGGTCCCTAGTCTTACATACTAATTAAACCAACTTATGCTAAGAAAAAAAAAACCACACACACACACGCACACACACACACACACACACACAAACACACACACACACACACACACACACACATGCGCGAGGGAGGACTCGAACCTCCGGCGGGATGGTTCTATTTTTCCATCCACAGCTGCGGAGAGGAACTGTGAACGGTACATAGAACCTATTTTTTTCTTTAACTTTGTACCACCGTAGCTCTACCATAACTTCCTATGCTCCCGTTAGAGAAGGACATGACACTTTGCATCCTTTTCTCCAATTGGAGCGATACGATGCTAATCATACATCACGATTTGTTTGTATACTTCTCCAGCGTTTAATAGTATACAGTCGTGAAGTTTTATCTCCCTAATTTATTTGCTTATGCATGTACGTACCATCCAGAAATCGACCTTGATTTGAGTCTCATTAATTCAACTCATCTCGCTTTCTAAGGTTTTCGATAACTTGTGCGGTCTGGTAAGTGAGAATTAATGATTAACTGAAACGTTGTAGTGGTCAGTGAGAAGTTTCCAGACAACTCAAGTGATAAGTGCACAGTACAAAAGAGAGTTCCTGAGTTGACCTGAGATACAATGTCAGTTTCTATCAGATTCGAAAGATCGGTGAGTAATCGTATATATCCCCCTCGTGGACTTCACACCTTTAACCCAAAACTGATCAATCGAATTAATTAGCTCAATTCGATATGTCCTCCTTTTCTTCTAGTTCTGTACTCCCTCGATGCCCGCTAAAGAAGAGATGTGACTAAGGCCTGTAAATGAGGATTTAAGAGAACAATTCAAGGCACACAGCTGATTGTCCCAGTCGGGAGTCATTATCAGACTGAGAACGCACTTTCGATATGGCCACAGAAAGATGCTGCCGCAGCTTCGCAAATAACGTTATTATCTTCAGTAGTGTTAGATAAACATGGAGCACGAGTATTCAATAAATATTAACATTATTTCAATCTCGTCCGATGTTTGCTGAATGGTCTAAACATAGAGAAACATAGCTTTATACCCCTGAGAATCGTAAATATTTTTTCAGCACTATCCACATTTTATGACATGCGAATAACACACACATATGGGCTACAGAGTGCGTGCCCAAATTGGTTGAATAATGAATACAAGAGACAGCCTCAGGATTAGTGAGAGATAGGACACTGTCCGTGCAGCAAGCAGCCGTTGCAACTTACGTACCAGCCACACAGAAACTCTAATCAAGCGGGAACGTTCCGATCCAGACTGAACTGACACGTGGCTTCATAAACCACAGAGAGCCTCGCGAATTTTCTTACGTTTCTACTCCTACAGGAGAGTGAAAAATATGAATTGACAAAAGCTCTAAGGAAGATGACAATCATTTTACAAAAATCTATTTATTTTTTCGTATTAAAAAAGCAAAAAGTGCTCTCTAATCTCAGCGGTATATTTAAGAGTAAATTAAGTACAAATCGCACTGTGGCACACAAACAGTGGATCATCTTGAGGGTCTGAAGCTCACTACTTCGTTTTGTAATAACAAGCACATTTAAAATAATTTCCTAAAATAATTCACCGATAACAACACATAGTATATGTGGTTGTAAACGCAGATGAAGAAACTATGTTCTACTAGCATCGTTGATCTCAAGAAAATATTTTGTTTGTAAACGGTCATCAGCCGGCCGGAGTGGCTGTGCGGTTCTAGGCGCTATAGTCTGGAGCCGAGCGACCGCTACGGTCGCAGGTTCGAATCCTGCCTCGGGCATGGATGTGTGTGATGTCATTAGGTAATTAGGTTTAATTAGTTCTAAGTTCCAGGCGACTGATGACCTCAGAAGTTAAGTCGCGTAGTGCTCAGATCCATTTGAACCATTTTTTTAAACAGTCATCATCTCATTTTACAGTCATGAATAAACATTAAATTTATAGTGTATAAAGAATGTGCTCTCTGCTATGCGCTTCCAGATCGGTGAGCAGTAAGCTTTGTATTTAATTTACCCCGCGCGGTATGGCGGGGGTACGAGTCCTCCCTCGGGTATGGGTGTGTGTGTTTGTCCTTAGGATAATTTAGATTAAGTAGTGTGTAAGCTTAGGGACTGCTGACCTTAGCAGTTAAGTCCCATAAGATTTCACACACATTTGACATTTTTGAACATTTAATTTACCTTACTAGTGTCTGACTCTAATAATACAGTGATTTTCCACAGTCTCGCTTTCGAGAAGGCATGTATAACTTGCAGCAGACTCGAATCTTCTTTCGTTGTTCGAATACTCGTGAAACTGTTTTAATAAAATCTGCAAGACTCACTTTCATCTGCGAGACGAGTTACAAGTCTCTTACTTCACTGGCTTGATGCCTGCTTCTGTCTGAATTGAAAACTGTCCACCACTAACACTCTCACCTTGCCTCCCGAATTATTCCTGGAATATAAGAAAAGAAGAGAGTCGAAGTGATACTGAAAACTGTTCAGAGTTAAGTAATGAAAGCTCACTTACGTTCTGATGGCACCAATGTAATTTATTCACACTTGTACAAACTTAACTAAGTCAGTTCCTCAACAACTACTCCAGTTTTCTACGAGCCCTAAGACGCGTCACATGGTTACCGCGGAACAAGCACACTAAAGTAGAGCCCTCAATCTAAAAAATCGGAAGGGTCAAAATCATATCCACTCCTTCGTGGCGAGCACAGGGTCTCAAGCTTCTGCAGCACCTTCTTCCTGTCCTGTAATGCTATCTGTCATCTCTGATTATCTATGCTTCTCTTGCTCTCTTTCTCTTGGAGGCAACCATTTATGTTGACCCAGCTATTCTTTAGGTTCTGCCTTCCTCTCTTGGAATGTTCTTTCATTCACCATTATTCGGCTAAAGTAATTTGTGCTCCTCTTCTGAGTTTGATCTTCATTTTCCAAATCTTTCTGTAGAGAATACCGACTGAGGAAGAACACCTTAAACAGTCTGTTACCACCCTTCTTTCTCTGTCAGATTCCATCGATCAAGTTGTGCAAGATGTGTCCAACGCTATCATCCACGCTGCTTGAACTGCTATTGCCGTTTCCGCTGGTCATCTACACCGCTGGCTAATGTCATGGTGAACCAATGGCACTGCAGTAGCTGTTTAATGTTGGTGAAGAGCCCTACAACATTTCAAGCGACATCCTTTGCAGACTAACGATATGATTTTTAAGTGATTTCATTGTAAGGCTCGCTATCTAATTAAACATAGCATGAAGAAATGGTGGGAGCATTGTGTCTATTCCCTGCAAACGAACGCCTTTTCATTCCAGGTGTGGACGAGGCTCCATAGTCTTCTGGGCTGCCAACGACCAACAACTGTTGTGGATCTTGTTCTGGGGGCGGTCTTTGTACTGATACATCAGTTCTTGGTGAACAACGTCTGACCAACTTTGCGAAAGCATCAGCGTCCCTTCTTATCCAGCTGCCTTTCCACTGCAGAAACGACACCGAACTGAATCATACAATGAAATTTTCGCTGACTGGGAACTGTTTCAGGCTCTTGGCTCATTCAGTTCACAATCAGACGAACAAACATCTTCTACGGGATCTTCGACAGTATTTGGTTCGAATGACGAGATAGTATGGTCGTCCCAAGTCAGGCAATAACCCATCATATCTCGAAAGCTACCGACTGACTAGCCGCGCCAACATGATCTGCAAACAACTAGAAACGATGGTTGCCCATACATTACGCTGGGCTCTCGACCCATCAGTGTAGCTTCTGGGAGCGATGATACATAACCAACCATCTGGTGCGTTGAAAACCGCGATCCGGCCCTTCACTTCACTGTAGCTTTTTATCTACATAAGCCATAAGAAAATTGAGAATTTTTTAGATGACGATCAGTTTGGCTTTAGGAAAGGTAAAGGCACCAGATAGGCAGTTCTGACGTTGCGGTTTAATAATGGAAGCAAGACTAAAGAAAAATCAAAAGACGTTCATAGAATTTGTCGACCTGGAAAAAGCAATCGACAATGTAAAACGATGCAAGATGTTCGAAATTCTGTAAAAGATAGGGGTAAGCTATAGGGAGAGACCGGCAATATACAATATGCACAATAGCCAAGACGGAATAATAAGAGTGGACGATCAAGAACAAGGTGTTCGGGTAAAAACGGGTGTTTGACAGGGATGTAGTCTTTCGCCCATACTGTTCAGTCTGTACATCGAAGAAGCAATGATGAAAATAATGAGGAGCGGAATTAAAATTCAAGGTGAAAGGCTATCACAGATACGATTCGCTAACATTGCTATCCTGAGTGAAGGAGAAGGAGAATTACGTGATCTGCTGAATGAAATGAATAGTATAATGAGTACAGAATAGGGATTGAGAGTAAATCAGAAAAAAATGTAACTAATGAGAAATAGCAGAAATGAGACCAGCGAGAAACTCTACACCCGGATGGATGATGAAGAAGTACATGATGTTGAGGAGTTCTGCTGCCAATGCAGATAAATTAACAATGACTGACGGAGTAAGGAGGACATCAAAAGCAATCTAGCACTGGCGAAAAGGGAATTCCTGGCCAGCAGAAGTCTATTAGTATCAAACATAGGCATTAACTTGAGGAAGAAATTTCTGAGAATGTACCTTTGGAGCACAGCATTGATAAAATGGTAGCGAAACCTGGACTGTGGGAAAACCGGAAAGAGAGGGAATAGAAACATTTGAGATGTGGTGCTACCGATGAAATGTTAAAAATTAGTTGGAGTGATAAGGTAAGGAATGAGGTGGTTCTGCGCAGAACTGGAGAGGAAAGGATGAGGGACAGGATGATAGGACCTGATAAGACGTCAGGGAAAGGCTTCCATGATACTAAAGGGAGCAGTAGAGGGCAAAAACTGTAGAGGAAGACAGAAAGTGGAATACATCCTGCAGATAACTGAGGACTTACGTTGCACATGCCACTTTGAGATGAAGAGGTTGACACAGGAGAGGAATTGGGCCGCATAAAACCAGCCAGAAGACTGATGACACCCAAAAAAAAAAAAGAAAAAAATAGCCAATTAACACCGCTTGTCACCACCACATGTTATTTAACCGCCATGCCTGGGGCTTTGAAGGGTCCTTGCCGATATTTGCTCGTCAACTTTTATTTCACCAGCTGTTCTGGGTTCAAGTTGATACTTCATACAGCTCTTCATGGATCCAAGAGAACAGCTCTCACTGGGCTCCATCCTGAGTGTCGCACTATTCCTCATCGCCATCAATCAGCTAGTGACCTCTGTCTGGAATTTGTTCACGTCTGCAGTGTATGTGGACTACTTTTGCATTTGGTACATATCCCAGCCTCAGCTGAACGTCAGCTCCAAAGTGGCATTTAATGGGACTCTGCATAGACCGTTTCACATGGTCTCCAATTCTCGACTGCTAAACGTGGCTTATCAATTTCTGTCGTTGCACTAGGGTCCATCCTGCCCCTGAAGCCTGCTCAGAACCGAACTCTCGGAAGTTGTTGCACACACCCGTTTTTTAGACCTCCTTTTTGATAAAACTGACTTGTCTGTCCCATATCCGTCTTATAAAGACTGGTTGTATCCAGAAGCTTAACACTTTCTACTTCTTCACCCACACCTATTGCAGTGCAGAACATGCTACTCTTCTCCATATTTACTGGGCTCTTGACTCATCCAGACCGCATTACAGTTGCCAGGTTTATGGATCAAGGACACCTTCGGCTTTGAAATTGTTAGACCCAGTCTATCATTGTTGAGTTCGTCTGGCCACTGGCGCCTTCTAGACTAGTCCTCTAGACAGTCTCCTTGTCGTAGTGGGGATCTTATCTCTTCAATTTTGATGGTACCAACTCTTTGTCCCCTATACATTTGCCCTCCACAATTCCCTCATCATCCAACGTATCCCATACTTTTTGCACAAGAGGAGCGTCAACCTCCTGAAACTCACATTCAGATGGAATTACCAGTTCGAATATGCCTCACAGCCTTCTATCAGAATCTCCACATCTTCTAATGTGCTCCTGTGTTTTCTCATGCAACCCCACTCCCCTCCCCACAATTGGTTGGTACCCAAACGATGAGGTAGGACCGATATATTTCAAGGTCCTAAAGTCTCAGTCATACCTATGGCCTTTCAGCGTCCATTATATTCAGTCTTGACACAGTGGAGCTGATAGCCATTAACAGAGTCCTCCATTTTATTAGGCCTCCGTTTACTGTGTTTTAATACGTAGTAGCTCAATTTAGGCTACTGGCCGTTGTTACTTTTACCACACTGTGATCTCTGATATTTATGACCATCTCGATGAGCTTAGTCTTAATAACTGCTTGGTTGTCTTTCTCTGTGTTCCAAGTCATATGGGTATCCCAAGGAATGGAGGACCATTTACCTATAAGAGCGATTACTCATATCCCATTCGCTTTGCTAGACCCACATGCAGATTTGTGTGAGCAAAGCACATTACTGCTCATCAGAAATGAGGTGACATCTGGTTGGCTATTCCGCACTCTAATGGAGATTATTGCTTCATGGAGCTCTTCCTTCCGTTTCTCTTGAAAGGAATCTACTCTTTTATGTCGTTCTCACATAAGTCATTCCAAGATAACCCATAACTTTATTTGATTTAACGAGCCATCCACTCATTGCAGTCGTGAAGGCTCACAGACAGTAGCTAATATCCCAGTGGAAGCCCCCTTTTTTCTGGCTCTCCATGCCAAGAATAGCCATATAGCCATCCAAATTCTTTGTCGTCACGCAGTACCTAGATGGTTGGGTTTTAACCGACCTCCCTACCAAAAGTCTTCTAACGCCAGATTAGTACCTTTCTTTTGTAATACGGCCATGTGCCGGTTCTGAGATACCTTCGGGCATTGCAGACGTCATCGCTCTGTTAATTATATTTGCTTAGAGGATGCTTGCGTCTCAAAATTTGCAATTGCTGACGCTGTTTAATTGGGTTTGGCAGCCCGGTTTTCTTTCAGGCGTTTTGCCGTCGTTGTAGAGGCGACATCTTGCAGTGATTCAGGTACACCGTTTGGTTAGTTATTGTTGCTTTCACGTAATTAACCTTGCTGTGTTAATATTTCTTTTACCAGTCTGTACCCAACGAAAGGAAGAGCAGTCCTCTCGTTGTACACTTTCTTGGCCTTCCTATTTGGTAGTCTTGAGCCCTTGCGTATAAAAAAATGGTTCAAATGGCTCTGAGCACTATGGGACTTTATATCTGAGGTGATCAGTCCCCTAGAACTTCGAACTACTTAAACCTAACTAATCTAAGGACAACACACACATCCATGCCCGAGGCAGGATTCGAACCTGCGACCGTAGCGGTCACGCGGTTCCAAACTGTAGCGCATAGAACCGCTCGGCCACTCCCTTGGGTATAAGCTTTTTGGTCCACCCCTTGTGAGGGGGCAATTCAAACTCTTGACTACTTAACCGAAGCAGATATTCATGAACGGCTGACTGTTGTCTATTTGGTAGTCTTACTTAACTGAAGATGTTATTAAAGAAATACCGCCTGTTGGTATTTGCTAATTTTACTTAACTGAAGCTGTTATTATTGAAGGCCTGCCTGTTGGAATTGGTAATTTTACGTAACTGAAGGTGTTATTATTGAAGGTCTTCCTGTTTGCTATTTGGTAATTTTACATAAATGAAGCTTTTATTGTTGAAGGCCTGCCTCTTTGCATTTGGTAATTTTGCTTAACTAAAGTTATTATCATTGGAGGCCTGCCTATTTTCTGTTTTTTTATTTAACTGAACCTCTTATTAGTGAAGGCCTGCCTGTTGGTATTTGGTAATTTTACTTAACTGAAGCTGTTTCTAAAGAAGACCTGCCTCTTTTCCATTTGGTTATTTTACGTAACTAAGGCTGTTATTATTGAAGGCCTGCCTGTTGCCTTTTAATAAAATTAAGAGCTATTTGTAATTTGGGTTAGTTGGAATACTTATTAATCAAGGCCTGCCTGTTTTTATTGCCTTATTATTGAGATCTCATATCTTACTCAATCTGTGTTGTAATTAACTGAAACTGTGATTGCCTAAGGCCTACCTGTTTCAGAGGCATTTATGTCAATAAGGTAGTAGCAGGAAATGACACATGATGTTATATGGGCCCTAACCTTTCGCCTTACATTCCTTTATACATAATAGTAAGTTTCAATTGGTACTTCGTGAACTATATTCTGTCGTGTTATTTATGAAAATGAGGTACATAAAAATGACCATTTGTTCCGAAACAGTCTTGCTTTTTGGCGTATGTTACAATTCTTGCAATAGTAGAAAGAGCTGTTTCGTTTTATCTAGCAGACAGTGACGAAATAGACGTAACCAAATCGAGAAACTATATCAGTCTTGGGTACTATTCGTGCTAACAACTTTTTCAGTATTAGACAACGACACTTTGAGTTTTCATGTAGCAAAACGTTTGACGAACTTGGACGAGGTAACAGATTCTTTCGCAGAAAGGAATGCACGCCTTGTAAAGCTGTATCAAGAGTAGAGGGGAAAAATGCTGGGACCTAATGATTGAAGAAATGTGTATTGTCTTGATTGTCTCTTGTCTTTACTGGTTTGATGTTTCTATATTTAATGTAATGTCACACAAAAGAGAAAGTTATTAGTAAACAGGCAATAAAGAGTGCAAATTTTTTGAAAAGTTTCTTATTCTCCCTGTCACAAATAACCCCACCCAGCATTAATTCTAAGGTTCTTTTTTTTCTTTCTAGGCTGTAGGATCTCAAACCTGCCGATTGCCGACTGATAGCAGGAGAGGAACAACAGGACACTTTAATTTGCACTGTTCTGAATATAGCCTCGATGTCTTCCATTACAATTTACAAAGTATATCTGTCTGAATGTCACACTGCGAAATACAGTGACGTGCAGTAGAAGAACGCTGTGTGAAGACGTGTGGTACTGTGCTTGAGCACACTTAAAACCAAATAACGTCCTACATTACCTCGAACATATGTGTTTTACATATCAAGCACTTCAGAAATATGTGCGCTGCAAAATTAAGATATTTTTAAAAAATCGTTTTTTTTTATATTTTTGGCATCCTATCTCGAACGCTCCAGGCGTGGGGGTTGGGGGAGGATGTCAGGCACCACTATAATGTTTCTGCCCCCGTTCGGAAATGTCTTAGATCCGGGAGTGCTCCTGCCTTTCATATTTCTCTCCTCTTGTTTTTGTTATTGATGATCCAAGCAATGTCCAATACATTTTTAGCCTGCTCTGATTTTTCCAGCTAAAAGATATTCTCTGCCATGTAACTGTCTTTGTCCTACATCGGGCTGGCAGGGGTTGGATACATGGTGGAGCCAGTGGATGAACCCTGGGAGACCCTTCATCTGCTCTGACTTACTTACTGCCCCAATCCATATACTTCTCCTTAAATTCTTTCACAGTTCTGTCATCGGTATGGTCTTCAATACCTTCGCATTACTGCTCCTACATAGTTTAATCATCAAAACACTACCTTCATGGGCTTCACTAACTCTGGATGAGCTATCCCTGGAACGAGAGACTGATGATCTTCCTGTTTAGTCCCTTAACCCCCTATCAGCCAACCAATCATCTCCAGTCCACATCATACAACTAAGCTACCACTCTGTTAAGATCCATGACTGACTCTCTGGTATGTCGAGTTCAATGCAACTCTCAAAAATTAATTTACATTTGACCTATCAGGCAACTAACCCTGCGTTCAAAACTCAAATGCTTTTATCTTAGTGAAGGAGATTCTCATATCTTCTGCTCCCTCGTAACAGATGTAATCTCAAGAAGCATCCACCCAAGCTATCTTAGTCAGATGAACTACAGAAATGCTTGCCACGGTTTCAGTAACAAAAAATCGTGTTTGTTCCACAATAATATCTTGCGCCACTTTTAATGCAAGTAGACTTTTAAAAAAAAATGTCTACCTCAAAGGGCAGATGGGGCTGTTTGAGATCCAGTCCATTGAACAGATCAGTTCATTTCAGGCAACTCCCAGGAAGCTGGAACTTCAGTAAAGAGTTCCTAGTTAAGCGTTCTGTGAGGGACGTACCAGCTTCGGCATCTGCCTCATAGTCAAGGACACCACATGAAAATCATGATCAGAACCGGAGGATATGAGCTCTTCGTGCAATGTAGAATTTTGGGTCCGACGTCTTCAATTAAAACTTCCGCGCTGTTTGCCGTGGTAGACGCATAAATCTGCTTGTTAAGATTTCGTCTCCAGCTACAGCAGTCATCTTCTGAGGTAAAACAGATACTGCCACTAAGGCTAGAAGGCCTATCACGTTTATAGAGCGCATAGAGGGCACAAACGTACGACACGTGAGTCGCCTGTGTGCAATCTCTGGCTGGCATCGCCATTTGCGAGTAAAAATAATCGGTTCTCATTCTTTTGGCGCGAAGTCAACATCCATATTTTATCTTACTTCAAACCTCCTTCTTCTCTATTAAAATTATGATGCGATGTCCTTGCTAAAACGCTCGTCTCTCTGAATTTCATTTCGTGGTTCTCTTCTCGAAAGACATGCTCTACTGCGGCCGATTTTTCGGTTGTCCCAGATGCTCTATAAATGCTACAGCCATTGAAGCCTGGGTGGCAATGTCTCCCGAAGCTGAAGACGAAACGTCAGGAAGCAGTTTTATACATCGACCACGGCCTCTCACCCCGGAAATTTTAACTGAACAATATGTGCTATGTTTTATATATTTCTAAGATAAAATATACTAATCCAAAATATTATGGTATAGCGTATTTTCTCAAAAGAGAGATGAGTTTATGACTTGTTCGACATGTGCAATGTATGCAGTTTTTTAATACATGTGTTTTATTCCCCATCCCAAAGGTCTATTCTTTTTAGTCAAATTCCAGCCGAGCTTATAGCGGCACAGAAAGAGTTCCAGCTGGGAACATTTGGAGGGGATTTCAAATTTCGGAATTATCCTTAAGACTAAGAGAAACCCACCGCTAACACAGGATGGAATTACAGAATTTGATCTAGTTTTACTTGTTTCTTGGACAATACTTCCAGACCTAATAACAAAGTCCCGTGTGTGTTCGGATATCTGTACATGTGTAAGAGAGTTAAGACGATAACTGGCGCGTTTTGTGCAGTCTTTTGTCCTCCAATGTCAACAGAAACTTCCTCTAGATTAAAACCTGGATCAGACAAAAAATGTCTCTGAGCACTATGGGACTTCTGCTGGGGTCATCAGTCCCCTAGAACTTGTTGTTGTTGTTGTTGTGGTCTTCAGTCCTGAGACTGGTTTGTTGCAGCGCTCCATGCTAATCTATCCTGTGCAAGCTTTTTCATCTCCCAGTACCTACTGCAACCTACATCCTTCTGAATCTGCTTAGTGTATTCATCTCTTGGTCTCCCTCTACGATTTTTACCCTCCACGCTGCCCTCCAATACTAAATTGGTGATCCCTTGATGCCTCAGGACATGTCCTACCAACCGATCCCTTCTCCTAGTCAAGTTGTGCCACAAACTTCTCTTCTCCCCAATCCTATTCAATACCTCCTCATTAGTTGCGTGATCTACCCACCTAATCTTCAACATTCTTCTGTAGCACCACATTTCGAAAGGTTCTATTCTCTTCTTGTCCAAACTTTTTATTGCCCATGTTTCACTTCCATACATGGCTACACTCCATACAAATACTTTCAGAAACGACTTCCTGACACTAAAATCTATACTCGATGTTAACAAATTTCTCTTCTTCAGAAACGCTTTCCTTGCCATTGCCAGTCTACATCTTACATCCTCTCTACTTCGACCATCATCAGTTATTTTGCTCGCCAAATAGCAAAACTCCTTTACTACTTTAAATGTCTCATTTCCTAATCTAATTCCCTCAGCATCACCCGACTCAATTCGACTACATTCCATTATCCTCGTTTTGCTTTTGTTGATGTTCATCTTATATCCTCGTTTCAAGACACTGTCCATTCCTTTCCACTGCTCTTCCAAGTCCTTTGCTGTCTCTGACAGAAGTACAATGTCATCGGCGAACCTTAAAGTTTTTATTTCTTCTCCATTGGATTTTAATACCTACTCCGAACTTTTCTTTTGTTTCCTTTACTGCTTGCTCAATGCACAGATTGAACAACATCGGGGAGAGGCTACAACCCTGTCTCACTCCCTTCCCAACCACTGCTTCCCTTTCACGTCCATCGACTCTTATAACTGCCATCTGGTTTCTGTACAAATTGTAAATAACCTTTCGCTCCCTGTATTTTACCCCTGCCTCCTTCAGAATTGATACTAATTTACTTTAGCTGCTGATAGTGTATATTTCTTGTCTGCACAGCCTTAAATCCCGGATTTGGCAACTTTGGTACGGGCTCGGGCAGCTTCTCCAAATCCTCGTCATCCTCTTGGTCGTCGTCCAGCAGTGGCTCTGGAAGCGGCAGCCAGTCGGGCAGCAGCTCTTCCTCCTACGGCGCTGGAGGCTCGGGCTCAGGCTCCAGCAGCTACTCTGCGTCCTCTTCCTCCGCCGGCTCCCTGGGAGGCCCTGGCGGCTCAGCGTCTGGAAGCCACAGCGCCAGCCAGGCAGGATACGGAGCAGGTGAGAGCACACACCAGTACAGTGGCTCGTCGTTACCGCTTTAGGTCGTGTTACGCGGCGAGCATATTAATGACAGAATACGTGATGATAGTGTGCCTCGTGGTGTAGGCTCTTCTAAGGCTCTGCTTAGCTACTGGAACGTTTTCCCATAAAGTATGCTGCCCTTACTGAGTCTATACTATTGTTCAGGTTTTTTCATAGGGTAAAATAAGCTTTACACATTGCTCCAGCTGCAATTGAAACCTGCACCAACTTCCCATAGTATTTCAAAAGCGTTTTTGGTGACCCTTAATATAAAGAATCCATAGCTCCCACAGTCACAGAGGCTTATGATGTAATGTACCAGATATATCTTCTCGTCTCGAAATGAAATATATTGGTTGATATATCTCACGAAATAAGCATCAAACGAAAAAACTACAAAGAACGAAACTCGTCTAGCTTGAAGGGGGAAACCAGATGGCGCTATGTTTGGCCCGCTAGATGGCACTGCCATAGGTCAAACGGATATCAACTACGTTTTTTAAAATAGAAACCCCCATTTTATTAGATATTCGTGTAGTACGTAAAGAAATATGAATGTTTTAGTTGGACCACTTTTTTCTCTTTGTGATAGATGGCGCTGTAACAGTCACAAACGTATAAGTACGTGGTATCACGTAACATTCCGCCAATGCGGACGGTATTTACTTCGTGATACATTACCCGTGTTAAAATGGACCGTTTACCAATTGCGGAAAAGGTCGATATCGTGTTGATGTATGGCTATTGTGATCGAAATGTCCAACAGGCATGTGCTGCTCGACATCCTGGACGACATCATCCAAGTGTCCGGACCGTTCGCTGGATAGTTACGTTATTTGAGGAAACAGGAAGTGTTCAGCCACATGTGAAACGTCAATCACGACCTGCAACAAATGGGGATGCCCAAGTAGGTGTTTTAGCTGCTGTGACGGCTAATCCGCACATCAGTTGCAGACAAATTGCGCGAGAATCTGGAATCTCATAAACGTCGGTGTTGAGAATCCTACATCAACATCGAATGCACCCGTACCATATTTCTGTGCACCAGGAATTGCATAGCGACGACTTTGAACGTCGTGTACAGTTCTGCCACTGGGCACAAGAGAAATTACGGGACGATGACAGATTTTTGCACGCGTTCTATTTAGCGAAGAAGCATCAATCACCAACAGCGGTAACGTAAACCGGCATAATACACGCTATTTGGCAACAAAAAATCTACGATGGCTGCGACAAGTGGAACATCAGCGACCTTGGCGGGTTAATGTATGGTGCGGAATTATGGGAGGAAGGATAATTGGCCCCCATTTTATCGATGGCAATCTAAATTGTGCAATGTATGGTGATTTCCTGCGTAATGTTTTACCGATGTTACTACAAGATGTTTCACTGCATTACAGAATGGCGATGTACTTCCAACGTGATGGACGTCCGGCACATAGCTCGCGCGGTTGAAGCGGTATTGAATAGCATGTTTCATGACAGGTGGATTGGTCGTCGTAGCACCATACCATGGCCCGCACGTTAACCGGATATGACGTCCCCGGATTTCTTTCTGCGGGGAAAGCTGAAGGATATTTGCTATCGTGATCCTCCGACAACGCCTGACAACATGCGTAGGCGCATTGTCCATGCATGTGCCAACATTACGGAAGGCGAACTACTCGCTGTTGAGAGGAATGTCGTTACACGCATTACCAAATGCATTGAGGTTGACAGACATCATTTTGAGCATTTATTACATTAATGTGGCATTTACAGGTAATCACACTGTAACAGCATGCGTTCTCAGAAATGATAAGTTCACAAAAGGTACATGTATCACATTGGAAGAACGGAAATAAAATGTTCAAACGTACATTCGTTCTGTATTTTAATTTAAAAAACCTACCTGTAACCAACTGTTGGTCTAAAATTGTGAGCCACATGTTTCTGACTATTACAGCGCCATCTATCACAAAGCGAAAAAAGTGGTCCAACCAAAACGTTCATATTTCTTTACGTACTACATGAATATGCAATAAAAATGGGGTTTCCTATTTTTAAAAAACGCAGTTGGTATATGTTTGACCTATGGCAGCGCCATCTAGCGGGACAACCATAGCGCCATCTGGTTTCCCCCTTCAAGCTAGACAAGTTTCGTTCTTTATAGTTTTTTCGTTTGACGCTTATTTCGTGAGATAGTGGGCCCGGTCACGATCATTGGATAACCCTGTAGACCACAAGTGAGATGAAATTCATGTTCATCCCTTCTTAATTACTGTCCAAATCATTGTGATGAGTCACTTTCAGAGGAAACCAACCACAAATTTTTCTGCAAAATTTACAGTGTGTTTAATAATATTTTTGTATCAATCGTCAGGTGAATTAAAATACTGGTTGCTTCTTATGAATCTGACTTTTCAGTAACGAATGACAGTATCACTGTGATGTTTGAATGACACTTAGGTCAATAATGAAATCGACGTACCAACAGTAATTCAGTTCACCTTATGATGGAGGCATAAATGATCGAAACTTATTGTGAGAATCATATGAGACAGTCAGCGACACCTTTGGGTCTGGTTTTAAACTTCATACTCAATAATACTTTATGAGCAGTCAACAAACTCCTAACGCAAGACGTTTTCCTCATGTTCTTATGTTCTTACAACTTCGTGGAAGTATTTGATCAAAACATCAAGTAAAAAGACCGAAATGTAGAACAACACCTCATGAATTATTGCAGACTCTCCAACTTGTAAAAACATTGGTGTAGGGCTCTTGTTGCTATAGCGCCATTTAAATGACAGGGACAACTGGGAAATATACCTTAACTCTTCCGAGGTTGCACAGTAGTTACGGCACCAGACTCGCATTAAGGATGTTTCAGAGTTCATGTCTCTGTGCGCCCTTCCAGATTTAGGTTTCCCCTGTTTCTCATACTAAAACACAAATATGGTTCCTTTGAAAGAGGACACAGCCAATTCCCTTCCCTCCCTTGACCCACGTGAGCTAATGATCCCGCTGTTCGCTGGGTGTCAAAAACTTATGATCCTTTATTATGGGTAACTCAAGATTGGATAAGAAAGTTGTGAAACGATAGTAATTTAGAAAATCCACACCAAACTTGAACAGGAATCTGGAATGGAACTGAAGCTCCTCCTCTCAAAAAAGGTTCTAGCGTCTAAAATATGTGTCCACCTCTCTCAATAAACAACTGAAATCTTATAAACTACGATTATCATATGACCATATAAGGTAAAGAGCAGTAATGGCATAATTGGTTCTATAATTGTCCACTATGTTTAATGTACCTCTATACACGTTTGAAAGTTTTTATAATTTCTAATTTATTTGTCTTTAGTAACGATCACGATCTACATGTCTATCTCCACAACGTAAAACATTTGTTTAACACGTATCTTACAGCAGTTGGATTGATTTCAGCCATTGCTCAATTTACAAATAATATCACCACATAGGGGAATAGCTCTCTCTTTGGCACACATTTGAACTTTAATTTTATTTTATCCATTCCTTATATATGGGTGTTGTGGTGAATATATATTTTAGGTATGATGCAAAAGATATTGAGTATATCGCTGAACAAATGACCTAAAAAAATATTTTGATGTGATATTTCAATTACATTTATTCAACTTTCATTTACTTCAACCACAAAACAAATAAAAAATTAATGCTATGAAAAGAAATACATTTTTTCTTGTTTCAATCTTTATTTCGTGTTGAAATCAGTTGTCTAACTCTGCAATTGTCTCAACAGGTGGCAGCAGCTCAGGGTCTAGTTCAGAGTCAGCATCAGGGTATTTGGGAGCACCGTTCCCTGGAGCTGGATCACATGGAATAGGAGCTGGTGGGCATGGTGGATTCATTAGCGAAATTGGAAGACAGGGAACAGGATACAGACACTACACAGATGGTGTGGGAGCCATTGGAAGTGGTCTTGGAGCTGAATCTGGTGGTATAGGACGTGGTGTACTGGGACTAGGTGGTGTAGGAGCCAACCCTACAACAGGAGGAACTGAATTTGTGCAAACTGTTCTTGGAGAAAGTGCATTTGGAGGAAATAGCGGACATGGAGGAATAGCAGGTGAACATGGTGATGTGGCACGTCAGTATTGGGGTATAGCTGATCGAGGCTTAGGTGGTGAATCTGTAGGAATAACTGGTGGACATGGAGGCTTAGTTGGTGGACCCACAGTAATAGGTGGTGGACATGAAATTGTATCTGACAGCCGTTTATTTGGCAGTGGACCTTGGGGCTCTCGCCCAAGCGTCACTGGAATTGAAGGCTCAGGTTCTTCTGTTGGTATCTCAGGAGGCTATGGAGGAGTTGGCGGTATTGGAGGTGGACCAAAATTTGGCGGAATTGGTCACAGTGGCGCTGGTGGAGTAGGAGGTTTGTTAGACCACAATGGTTCTAGTGGTACAGCACATGGTGTGGGAGCTGGTGAAGCAGGTGATACTGTTGGGGCTAAAGGAGGATACTCTGGAGGCTCTCATGGTTTCTCATCTGGATCTGCTGGTATGAGATTTGTTGGAGGATATTTGGGTCATAGTGGATCTGATGGAGGAGGTTTTGGGCAAGAGATAGATAGACCTATCGGCGGAACAGGAGTTAGTGGTATAGCCAGCCCTGGTATTGGTAGCTTCCAACGTCATGACTCTACAAATAGCCATTGGGGACCTGGAAGTGGTGGTGGAACTGGAATAGTGGGAGTTGGTTATGGAGTTCCTGGTCCTGGCCTGGTTGGTGGAGCTGGAGGCTACAATGGACTTTACAGAGGTGCTGGACATGCAGGTCGTGGAGATGGTCCTATTGGACATGTAGGCAGTTCTGACATTGACTCTGGTTCCTTAGTTAACAGTGGAGCAGGATATCCAAGAATTGGCTATTCATCTGGCAGCTCAGTTGATTACACTTTTGGAAGGCATCCTGTGAGTTTTGGTGGTTTTGGAGGCAGCCCTGGCAGCTCCGGCAGCTCTGGGAGCTCTGGGAGCTCTGGCAGCTCTGGCAGCTCTGGCAGCTCTGGTAGTTCTGGTAGTTCTGGTAGTTCTGGTAGTTCTGGTAGCTCCGGTAGCTCTGGTAGCTCCGGTAGCTCTGACAGCTCCGGTTGCTCTGACTGTGATAGTAGCTCTGGTAGTTCTGGTAGCTCTGGTAGCTCTGACAGCTCCGGTTGCTCTGACTGCGATAGTAGCTCTGGTAGTTCTGGTAGCTCCGGTAGCTCTGATGGTGGGTTTGTCCGGGATATAGCGGAGCTGGTCATCAAGGGCTTTGGCCGTAAAGTTCTCAAGGGTGGCTACCACTAGAGGTTCTCTTTCCCTTTCAGTGCATGCCTCAGAATGCTTTCTATTTTGAGCAACAAAGAAACAGATGTGTAAAACTACTCGCTAGAACAGACATTTTCTGATATCACTTTATAAATCCATTCCCCATAGATACGCTTCCAGCCATTACATTTCAAAAAATACTCCAACTGTTTCAACTGTAAAATGCAAAGATTGATATGAAAAACAAAACAAAAAATCGAGGAATTTTTATAGTTACATCATCTGGATTTATTGGTCAGCGAATTCACTGAACCCAAATTACTGTCAGTTAACATTGGTTGTGTACAATACTGATGTATGAATGCCATTTGTGAGAATTTAAACTTGCAGGTCACTGCTGAAAGTATGATTTCGTTCAATCATGTTATTCTAAAATAAATTTTTTACAGTTACGGCTGTTTTTATTTTATGGTCAATACTAAACTTTGAAGACACCTAGTATGGATGACTCCTTTTAATATCACTTTGTTGTAATACTCAATCATGATTTCAGTTATATAACATAACCTTCCAAAATAATTAGTCTGTGATCAACGTCACATTCTGTTCTTTTAATGAAATAACATAACATATAATAAAAATGTGATAGAAAACACGTAAAACACATTCGATAAATAAAAGTATAGGACACCTATTCAGTATGAACATACAATATAAGCATTTCATCATGTAAATGATGGATGTCCCATGTTCAAGAGTTGATATAGATAGGTATCTGCAATTTAGGTTCACACAACTAATTATAGGACTCGTACAGCTGAACAATAAACGTTCTGAGTAATTTCAAGCAGATGTACTTGAAATTGAAAGGACACAAACAGAGTTAAGTCTTAAACCATCGTTGAAATATAGGAGGTTGTTCAGGGATATTTTCTGAGTATTTTGGTATTGGGGACACGGGTCTCAAATGGTTCTTTACAGAGTAATAATATAATTATGAGAGCCCACTTTACCAAAATTTCCTTCGTGTGTGCCTGAGTCATATGTGGTAAAATCACTGATGTATTGGCTGCTATTGTAGGCAACTTTCATCATAGTGTCTACTTGCAGCTTCACATTTCTTATTTGAAGATATGGCGTACTATGTTTTGATTGGGTGACAGAATCAAGGGCTAGGGGTTTTAGCTGCTGTTACTGGGAAATTTTATGTGAGTTTTTATTGATTGTCATTGGCGAATAGGGCGAAAGCTACCGTCGTGATGTGGTGCTTCTTACGTAATGGTCTGTGGTGCCTGCAATTCTTCAGTGTTCGCAGTTGCCTGTAGTGTAACGTTAACTGGGCGATTCTGCTAGCACAGTCAGCTCACTGGCTTGTAAGTATTGTCAGCCAAGACAGCGAGTATGTGTACACCTTGTCACAGTTCATATCGGATGGCTCCTAAACTATCTTGAAAGCATCACTCATTTCTCGCTTAGTGTTAGACAGCGGTATATTTAAAACAAGAGCTTGTTTGATTGTATTGGCGTATCACACTTGTTCTTCCACAGGCGTTTTAGTATGCCAACCAAGCCATATGCATCTCCTACTCTCTGCAAGATGTGTGTTGATGCAGTACTCCATCTCACTTATACAAGCCAGTCCTTTATCGTAGCTAAGCTCGTGCACTCCTGGAGTGATAGCTTTCCTTACGGTACATTCACTACTGTCATTTTCCCGAAAATGTTTCATAGCTTGCTTACTTCACCCCCCCCCCCCCCCCCCCAGGCTATCAGCGCCATTGATTCAGTGGGGTCTTGTGATTGTTGTATAAACTGCGGAATTTCTTTGTTTTGTCTGATACGATATTGCAATGCCTGTGTTATTCTGAATTATGCATGCATGTGCAAATACTGATGGTTGCCCAAGTTCCCAACTGCCAATACTGCAATATCGTATTTATCTGCCCACACCGACAAGCGACATTCAAGTAAAATATCTCGCCTGTACGGGAATGTACATAATGAGTGTACGAGTACAGATTGTAGATGGATGGTTGACAACATACGAAAGTTTGAGTCAGGCTGTGGCTCCTGCACAGATAGCCAAATGGTAAGGCGACTGCCCGCGGTAAGCGAGCCCCAGTCCGGCACAAATTTTCACTGCTGCCATTCCATTACGCAGCTGATGGTTGTCCATATTCACAATTCCGAATACATTTAAGGTATATTTTGTTTTGAGTGGCGGCAGGATATGGTGTTCAGGTACCTGTCCACTACTTATCCGCCACATGAACTCTGTGTATGAGCTTACTTTTATGTTTCGTATAGACCTTAACAGTGAGAAAATGTACAAGTAGATTACTTCCTTTTAGATTTCCACCGTGAACTGTATTTTGTCTTGTTATTGGTTTAAATGCTGGTGGAAACGGCGAAGCTCGATTTCTCCATCTGTCCTGACGACGAATGTGTCATCCACATATGTGGCGTTCACAGCACAAGGGAATCAAGTGCATTTTTGGTCATCTTCTAAGTACTGTTTATAAAGCTGTTTTCTTAGTATAAAAGCTTCAAATCCACGTATTTTAAATAACATCAATAGGAGTGACAGCAATGCTGAGCATGGAGGGAAGAAGTCTTTTGTTTAGAGCACATTCCCATTCTAACAGTTTCTATGGCTTGGTTTGTCAGTATGTAAGTTCTAACTGAAGCGGACTGATGATTACGAATGAAGAGCAAATGCATTTGCTGTCTTCTAGAAACTGATTACAATTGGAAAAACCTCTATCTTCAGTAACTTGTCATATGTCTGACCTTTGTATTTGCACAGTGAGTGTACTAATGTGCGCAAACTTAGCTTACCACTTAGCGCACAAATGGACAAAACAGCTGAACTGTATTCTGAAGCCCAGGGTGTCAAACAGACATTCTAAATAAATATGACCCTGGCCCTGTAAGGCAGCTATTATCAGGTGCAGATCGTAAAAAAAATCGTTAGAAATGCTGCTGTCACGTACCTACAATGCATGAATTAATAAAAGTGAAAGTTTGGGGTCTATTCTAGAAAAACAACACAGCTTGAGCGGACGATTTGGATGGGATTCGGTTAATGAAAACGGGACATACAATTCAAGGTTTATTTCCCCAAAACAACGAATTAATTGTAATAAATTAGACTGTGGCTTACAAATTACAGTGACACAAACAAATCAAGCTGCTTACAATATGAGGTAATAAACATACACTCCTGGAAATTGAAATAAGAACACCGTGAATTCATTGTCCCAGGAAGGGGAAACTTTATTGACACATTCCTGGGGTCAGATACATCACATGATCACACTGACAGAACCACAGGCACATAGACACAGGCAACAGAGCATGCATAATGTCGGCACTAGTACAGTGTATATCCACATTTCGCAGCAATGCAGGCTGCTATTCTCCCATGGAGACGATCGTAGAGATGCTGGATGTAGTCCTGTGGAACGGCTTGCCATGCCATTTTCATCTGGCGCCTCAGTTGGACCAGCGTTCGTGCTGGACGTGCAGACCGCGTGAGACGACGCTTCATCCAGTCCCAAACATGCTCAATGGGGGACAGATCCGGAGATCTCGCTGGCCAGGGTAGTTGACTTACACCTTCTAGAGCACGTTGGGTGGCACGGGATACATGCGGACGTGCATTGTCCTGTTGGAACAGCAAGTTCTCTTGCCGGTCTAGGAATGGTAGAACGATGGGTTCGATGGCGGTTTGGATGTACCGTGCACTATTCAGTGTCTCCTCGACGATCACCAGTGGTGTACGGCCAGTGTAGGAGATCGCTCCCCACACCATGATGCCGGGTGTTGGCCCTGTGTGCCTCGGTCGTATGCAGTCCTGATTGTGGCGCTCACCTGCACGGCGCCAAACACGCATACGACCATCATTGGCACCAAGGCAGAAGCGACTCTCATCGCTGAAGACGACACGTCTCCATTCGTCCCTCCATTCACGCCTGTCGCGACACCACTGGAGGCGGGCTGCACGATATTGGGGCGTGAGCGGAACACGGCCTAACGGTGTGCGGGACCGTAGCCCAGCTTCATGGAGACGGTTGCGAATGGTCCTCGCCGATACCCCAGGAGCAACAGTGTCCCTGATTTGCTGGGAAGTGGCGGTGAGGTCCCCTACGGCACTGCGTAGGATCCTACGGTCTTGGCGTGCATCCGTGCGTCGCTGCGGTCCGGTCCCAGGTCAACGGGCACGTGCACCTTCCGCCGACCACTGGCGACAACATCGATGTACTGTGGAGACCTCACGCCCCACGTGTTGAGCAATTCGGCGGTACGTCCACCCGTCCTCCCGCATGTCCACTATACACCCTCGCTCAAAGTCCGTCAACTGCACATACGGTTCACGTCCACGCTGTCGCGGCAGGCTACCAGTGTTAAAGACTGCGATGGAGCTCCGGCAAACTGGCTGACACTGACGGCGGCGGTGCACAAATGCTGCGCAGCTAGCGCCATTCGACGGCCAACACCGCGGTTCCTGGTGTGTCCGCTGTGCCGTGCGTGTGATCATTGCTTGTACAGCCCTCTCGCAGTGTCCGGAGGAAGTATGGTGGGTCTGACACACCGGTGTCAATGTGTTCTTTTTTCCATTTCCAGGAGTGTATATACCACAGGTAAACAGAGAAACTTCAAAACTGTTTACAATTTGATACATTAACAAATAATCGTTGTGCATTAAACTACATACTTTCACCTAAAATTTTTAAATGTGAAGCCCAAATGTATAATTTACGATTAAATTTTCAGTTGAAGTTACTCCTTCCTATGCCTTCTTTAAAAGAGTGATAAAATTTTCAAGGGTATCTCAGTTAAAAATGTCCTAAAATCCTTAACACAACAATACGTACATGACTAAATATATGTACGGCAAGGCCCAACATCAACAGCGCAAAACACATTCAAACTTTCGCCAACATGGGCCGCTTGCCGGTCAAACATGTTACGACTACAGCAGCAGGCAAACTTACATAGGTAATAGCAATCTTGCCAGAATCAGTTTACACGAAGGAGTAAGAAGGGGGGGAGGGGTAAACACAATAAATACCATACGCAAGTGCACTTGCCAAACCTACTACTAAAAATACAGTATAAAAAAGCTCTCAATTAATGACAAATCCGGGATAGACCCAGAAATATTGCACCTGAGCGCTAGTAGCCAAAATAAGGTAGACAGATACCAAGGTCTGACATCATCTTAGAGCTAACTGGCACAACAAATAAATAAGAGTAAAATAACAAGCAAATGCCAATGCCCAAGACTTTAAATAGGATTAAGTACACACGAGGCTAAAATCAAAAACACTCCAGAGGGCAGCTGCTGCCTCAGCGCCTGCGCAGGCCGAACCAGACGGAAACAGAAATACTAGTCGCTATCGTTGGTGCCGGATACGCAACGCGCCAGAGAAATGGCACACAGCTATTCCCTTCTTTTTTTATTCTATATATTATTTATCAACTGTTGCTTTCAGGGGCAATTGATAAACAACAATCATGTTCAATTACTTTTGACACTCAATAACAAAACATTTAATTCTTTGACATATTGAAATGACGATTAATAAAATCGTTATCTCTGCACATGAAAATTTTTTATCACAGGAAAGAAGGATCACTAAAAATCCTCATCAGCTCATTTACATCTGCGTTGTTGTAGCTGGTCATGCACTGAGTTGGTGGAGAATAAATTTACTTTTTTAACCAATGAAAAAAATTCTTATATACTCAATGTGAGGGTACGTTAGTATCCTAGCTTTTGATATTCAATGGTCAAAGCGTATGCAAGTTGGAGTGAGCAAAATCTAGACTCAACATTTACTGTGGTCTAATGCACAATGGTACTGTGGCATCTGCAACGCTGTTGTTTCCATGATGGATCTGAAACACTAATACGCTACTCTGGCCTTGACTGAATTCACTCAGTCGCAACTATCCTGCATACAATAGAACACTAATCTTTTCCTAGTCAAAATAATGGCTATTTCATACTCGCTATGGGTCGGAGTGATGTGCACAATTTCTTTGCCTGCAGTAATTCCGCAGGATTAATTACTACCACTTTGATATCTGTTGCCACAATACATGAAGCATATCGTACTAACTTCTCAGAAAGCAAAGATCTCAACATCCTCGCTTATTTCGACACACTTGTGTGGTGTACCATGAGATGAAAGAGAGAGACAGAGAGCCTTAAGGTCTCAAAATGCTTTTATATAACGGAGATCTGCCCATTGTGTCCCACCTGCATCGCCAAGTATGTCTTCAGCCAACCACCATCTCGCTAGAGGTGAATACATTTTTATTTTTCTTGCTGGGTCGCAGCCTAGCCCTGTTAATGACATGCAGCCACTTACCCTCGGTCTCGGCCTTATTTACATTAAAAGGAATAATGTATTCTTCTGGCGTTATCCCTTTCTGCGCTGAAGCTCGCTGTTATCTTGCTAATGGGGAGTTTTATAATATCATTAACCACCTGCTCAGTTCGTCTACAAAATGCGTTTCATTTTAACTTGTTTGTTCATGCCAGTCCGTATATGGTAGATATGGTTTTGTTAGTTTTCAGTAGATGAGATTAACTGCAATTGCCTTTTATGATATAATAAAATTATTATTTTCTGAGGAACTGACACTGTATCGTCCTGTCGTTACGGATCAAGCTCATGTAAGGTCCAACTTACAAACTTGTTAACTCAGGTCCAATTATAAGGCCTCAGAAAAGTGTTGGTCCCGGAAATCCTAAGGACATTAGCTTCATATATCTCTTACGGATTGGTGTGAGATCTGTAAGAGTATCTAACCTCTACAAAAATTAAAATAATCTTACATTTAGACTATTTTACCGGCAAAAACAGGAACATTAAAATTTAGTTGTCTTTCATGAAGTTATATCAAGATCCGAATGTGAAGCCTCAGCCACTGATAACAAATTATTGGTTTCAAGACATTCTCACTTACCCAGCACTTCTGATTTTGGTTTAGTGAAGAATGCCAATGGAAAATACTGTTAGATCAGCAAAGTATGATATGAGACCATTGAAATGAAATTCTCAGACTTCATACACACTGGGAACTTGGAGAATTCGGTAACGAACAGAAAAAAATGGTTGTTTATTACGTCATGAACTGGCTGACTATGAGATGGTTACAGCATGAAACACAATCTCCTTATAACTTGATATGTAATCTGAGAAAAATGACTTAATGGACAACCCCAGCCATCCCATTACATAATTTTATAGCAAACAGCAGGGCCCTCCTAACGTCGACAGCAACAAACGTGAAGGGAAGGACATGGAGCGTTTATATATTGCGGCTGTGTGTCACCATTTTTTCAAAATCCTATTCTGTGACATTACCACAGGAGTATCCTCGGCTTCTCAAGAGCAAGCAGATGAAAGCGAATACATTTTTCTTTGAGTCTATAGTGTATAACTTGAAACTTCTTCTTTGAAAAATTAATGAATTACTGTGCTGATAAATCTCTTACGTTATTTGATTTTCAAACAGCTGAGCAAAACTGAATGTACTCAGACATTACTGCCAGCTAAGTAAAGGATTCTAACGACTGATGGCACTAACTACTGATAGGTATAGTTAGCAAATGAAAAATTTTGATAGAGAACAAACAATGAATTTACCTGAATAGTGTTCAAAAGTCATAATATATATATCATTTCATGACATCCAGTCTTACAAATTTCGTTTTTCTGACAGACTCATGTCCAGATCGTTCGCTCTCAAAACTCTGCTATCTCTCTTCCCACATCCACCACTGCTGGCGGCTCACCTCCAACTGCGCAACGCTACACTCTGTTCACATCCAACTGCCCAACACTATAATAGCAAAAAATCCAACAATGCAAACCAGCCATAGACTGCACAAAGCACAGTGAGTGATTTTCATACAGAGCGCTACGTGGCGTTACCAACATAAAAACCTAAACAGCCTACTTACATAGCCCCCATGCTCCCCACAAAAAATTTTACAAATTGTTTTGGGCAGTGAGCAATAATGATCTGATAAAATTTTACATAGTTACAATAAAAAATATCAAATGCACACACTTATTAATGCAATGTTGGTCAAAAGCAAAAATTGTTCTAATAAAGACAGTCCTGATCATTCATCACAATAGTAATTACAGTTTTATTTTTTTTCTCAAAGTCTGAGTATTAAAAGAAAATGCACATGGAAGTAATGGATTTCCATGCAGTCTTGAAGAAGTAGTGTTGTCCTTCCAAAGGAAAGACAGTACTGTCTGTTGACATGCAGACAGGTAATTGGCCACAACAGGGCAAACCCACAGCAGAGTCAGTCGAAGGTTCGAAGAATATTGGTAGGTATGTCATCGCAGAGCAGACCAACTATATTCCTGGTAGAGATTATGATATTGGTGGGCCACCAGAGATGCAGACCCACTGCAGTCCTTGTAGAGACGGCCAGTAGCCATCTGTTGCGAATGTGCAGGTGCACAGCCACCATCGGACCATAAAGCAAGTCTATAAATCACCACTTGTGCACTCACAAACTTTTTGGTGTCCTTAGAACCAGCAATGCTGTTAACCAGTCCCTTGCTGAATTATCAACACACGTGTGAGCAGTAACAGTCTCTTTTTTTCACATATTGTGCATATACTATGACCAACAGAAATGTGTGCAGTGAAATGAAACTTAATTTGAAGAACTGGTGTGTATACAACTATAAATTTACAACATAAGGATACAATTACAAAGGTACAAAATACATCATCAAAGAACATAACAATACAGATAACATTTATAGTAGTACAGGCTTTACAAAAGAATAGAAATAAACATATACATCAGTGTTACAGGAATTATGACATAAGTAAATACGTAAAAGATTAGAAAATCTTTCGAAAATAATGTCTAAATATCTTTACAAAGTAAATAATATATTATAAATGCAAATTATATTTGAGGATAACAGTATTCCTCATAATAGTGACTGTAGCGAGTAATAGAAAAATTCTACAACATAACTCTTATTAGCTAAACACATAAATACAGGAAGAACACAAATACACAACGGTACACAAACACATAGCGGAATAACACAAAAGGAAAGGACAGGCTTTGTTTTACTGCAGTATTTTGCAAACAAAACTTTCTTTACTTCTTGGAGATCTCCCTTTGTTCATCATTATTCCCAAAAAGTCCTATCTATACCTGCTTTCTGTATTCTATTCATATCCTCTTTCAAAATAATTATTCTTCATTGTACAGTACCTTTGTTTACAAACTTTTTTTGTATAAGTTCTCAATGCATTTCTTCCAATTCATTGCAACTCATTCTCTTATATAGCCTACCCCCTCTTAAGCTAACTTAAATCTACTGAGCTCAGATGCATAAATGAAGGGATGAGGCAATGCAGCAGCACAAAACAATTAACACAAACAGCAATGACAAAAAATGCAAATTGGCAAAGCAAGCAGCAGTATATCTAAATTAGCAAAGCAAATACAATATTACAACTAATATAAGGCAATGTGCAGCAAACAAGGAAAAAAATCAGTAGTAAAACTGGCTTAATAGAGTAATACAAGATGAAACTCTCTAGTACTATGCCTGGCAAACAGCAGCAGCAAATGCAATAACTTATATCTGAACATGACAAACCCCCAAGCAGAAAAAATAGTACACTAAAGACAACAATGCAGATAAAGGAAATGTCTATTCACATCTTAATGTCTATGTCATTAAAGTGGCACACAACAACAACTTATAGTACAAAAAAGTTACCAAGTACTTGAAAAGAAAATGATGTATGCAGTTACTGTTATTAGTCCCTTCTTATTGTTCTTTCCTTTCCAAGTGCTCCTTTTTTTGAAGAATGTGGATCAGAAAATTATTATTTAACAGATCTGTAGACAGAAAGTGTTCAAATTAGCAAATGCATTTAATTTTATTTTATAAAACCAATGCTGCAGCACAGCTGGAAACCAGACATGAAATGAAATAAGTAACTATGAACAAAGCAAAGCATAAAAACATCATTCAATAGCCATGTGGCATTTCATAAGTCAGTAGAAATTCTCTCAACTCTCGTAGAAAGACACTTGTCATAATCAGGTGTGCAGATGTAAGAATATTTCCCATCAATTCATAAGCATTTCTGTAAGTAGCACAAACTGCGAGTTCCACTGTATAATCATATGTTTCCAAGTAGTAGCGTGTCATATTTCCGATGCTTTCTACAAAGGAATGTCAATAGCGATGTTAATGGCCTCTTTTTTCTCCACCTAATGGCTTTTTCTCCAGGCGATGGCGCAGCTGGGCGCCCACAACACAATACGTCAAGGTCACTTACCTTTCTTACCCAAAAATTTATGACAGCAGTATCTGCTACAGTGACAGTTTGATACCAATAAAGTTTCACAGGTCGAAAAATTACAGTAGAAATGTGTAGAAACGAAATTTCATGAATAGCAGTGTTGTGCACGGACACACAAGTCATAACTCTTAAAGTACGATTCTTGGTTTCCGACATCCTTTTTCAGAAACCAGAGTCCCTAACTTCTATTCATTATTCATACACATATAACCACATAATCACATTTCTCATTACGGTAGCATCAGCTTATTGATCATAAACATACCTCAACAGCATAATACACATTGTCTTCATAATAATAACATCATAAAACCTCAGCCAAACCTCAAAAACGTCGTAACTTGCCCTTAGAAAAATTAATGAATTACTGTGCTGATAAATCTCTTACGTTATTTGATTTTCAAACAGCTGAGCAAACTGAACGTACTCAGACATTTCTCTCTTTACTTATTCTGATCATCACTAAACTGACACACAATATTTGTTTAGCGCAACGTAATCTGACTTTCAATAATCCCTACAAAAGAATGGCCGTGACAAACAATAACCTACACCTTCCATGAATCACTTACCTCACAAAAATCTTCGTTGCACGAACTACTACAATACAGCGAGCACCAATACTGCCAGCTAAATAAAGGATTCTAACTACTGAAGGCACTAACTACTGATAGGCATAGTTAGCAAATGCAAAATTTTGATAGAGAACAAACAATGTATTTACCTTAATAATGTTCAAAAGTCATAATATATATATATATTAGTTCATGACATCCAGTCTTACAAATTTCGTTTTTCTGACGTACACATGTCCAGATCGTTCGCTCTCAAAACTCCGCCATCCCTCTTCCCACATCCACCACTGCTGGCGGCTTACCTCCAACTTCGCAATGCTATGCTCTGTTCACATACAACTGCCCAACACTACAATAGCAAAAATTCCAACAATGCAAACCAGCCATAGACTGCACACAGCACAGTGAGTGATTTTCATACAGAGCGCTATGTGGAGTTACCAACATAAAAACCTAAACAGCCTACTTACAAACTCTGTTAATTTTATTTCCTATGTCTACTTGTAACAACAAGTAAACATAGGAAATAAAATTATAACTATATATTTCAGGGATGTATTTGCTGTACTATTTTCTTAATAAAACCTGAAGACTAGAATAAAGAGGTGACAAAAGTAATGGGATAGCTCCTAATATCGTGCCGGACCTCCTTTTACCAGTTGCGCTTGAGCAACTCGACGTGGCATGGACTCAACAAGTCGCTGAAGGATCACTGTAGCTATAGAGATAGCTGTCCGTAATTGCTAAGGTGTTGCAGGTGTAAGATCTTGTGCATGAACTGACCTCTCGACTGTGTCCCGTAAATGTTCGATTTTTATGATGTTGGGAGATCTGGGTGGCCAAATCATTCCCTCGAACTGTCCAGAATGTTCTTCAAACCAATAGCGAACATCTGTCGCCCTGTGATATGGTGAACTGTAATCCATAAATATTCCATATTTTTTGGCTGCTAATGGTCTTTAAGTTGCCAAACAGAATCATTTACAGTCAATGGTTAGTTGATTTGAATCAGAGGACCTAGTCCATTCCATGTGAAAATGGCCCACACCGTTATGGAGTCACCACCAGCTGGACTGCGTCTTGTTGGGCACTTGAAACCATGGCTTCGTGGGGTCTGCACTACACACGAACCCTACCATCCCCCCTTACCAGCTGAAATTGGGACTCATCTGACCAGGCCACGGTTTCCAATCGTCGAGCGTCTATCCGATATGGCTGCTAGCCAAGAGGACGCGCTGCAGGTGCTGCATGCTGTTAGAAAAGGCACTCATGTCGGTCGTCTGCTACCATAGCCCACTAACGAAAAATTTCGCCGCACTGCCCTAATTGATATGTTCGTCGTATTTACCAAATTGACTTCACGCAGCATTGTTAGTTTCTTAGCAGTGACAACTCCGCTCAAACGCGACTGCTCTCGGTCGTTAAGTGAAGGCCATCGGCCACTGCGTTGTCTGTGATGAAAGGTAATGCCTAAAATCTGGTATTCTCGGCACACTCTTGATGCAGTGCATCTTGAAATATTGCATCCCTAACGATTTCCGAAATGGAATGTCATATGAGTCTAGGTCCTGCTACCATTTTGCCTTCAATGTCTGTTAATTCCCGTCGTGCGGCCATAATCACATCGGAGATGTTTCCACATGAAGCACCTGAACACAAATGACAGCTCCGCCAATTCACTGTTCCTTTATACCTTGTGCACCCGACTCGACAGCCATCTGTATATGTGCATACCGCTATCCCTTGACTTTTGCCACCTCAGAGTACACACAGTACACAAAATAATCAAGTCTAAAATTTTACATTTCTGTTCAAGGTAGTATATAACAGCAGTTAAATTTACCCTTCTTCATCATGAGAACACATTACACAAAAAACATTCTGTCACTCAAGCAGTTCATATTGGTGTAAACTTTTTCCTGTAATGAGTTATTCAGAAAAAGCTTTAAGTCAGTTTTTCTCAGATCTTTCTTATAGTGACTTGATTCCCTTGTGCACTCAACGCCCCACATCGGGAACATCATTTAGAAATTTGGAAATTTGTGGTAAGATCCTATGTGAGCAAACTGCTGAGGTCATCGGTCCCTAAGCTTACGCACTACTTAACCTAACTTAAACTAACTTACACTAAGGGAAACACACACACCCATGCCCGAGGGAGGATTCGAACCTCCGATAGGTGAGCCGCGCGAACCGTGCGAAGGCGCCTGAGACCGCGCAGCTAACCCGCGCGGCCAGCATTTAGAGTGCATGGTAGTGTAGAGCGGTGCAGTAAACCGAAAGCTTCTACAAACAGGTCAGCTGCTGTTGGCGGCTGGTATACTTGTCTTCTTGAAAGTTTCATTTTAAATTCAGTTTTTTCTTGCCCTATTAACACTGGTAATTCGTCCTCATGTAACTGACGCTTTGTTATCGATTTAATTAGGGTGACAATCACTAATTCAACAGCTTTCTGTATCCAGTAGCGACCTTGACTTCTTGTTAAAATTTGCCTTTATGTATCGATACACCGAAGCAGTACACCTGTAAGCATGAGACGAAAGATATACCAGCCGTAGGTTAAATCTTGAGCAAGGTTAGCTACTGATGGTTTGGTCCACCAGTTGCCGTGAGAATGCATCATGTTGCGTCTAACTAGTTTTGTGAATAGTATCAGAAAACAAAAGGCGAAGAAGATAATAAAAAACACTTTGATTCACGTTCATTGTAACGTGCGTTGGGCACGTTATTCGTTTGTAAAAGTTTATAAAGATGCTGCAGATTGTCAGCGTAGAAACTGTGATGATCGAGTGTTGCATTATACTTTCCTCAGTAAGTAAAGCATTTGCAACTTATACACATGCTCTTGTCCCATAAGCACAGTAGTTATACAATTCAACTGTCTATAAAATGAAGAGATAATGACGGGAAAATTTTCGCAGTTTCGGAAAATCGGAATAATTCTGGGTGGCAGAAACAACATGGACATCTCGGGTGTCTGAGATGGAACTGCCCCTTGGTTCAGCTAAAGGCCCGAATAAAGAACGTACCTATTATGTAAATAGAAGGTGGGGGAAGGAGAAAAGAAAGGAACAGAAAGGAACTCATGATGTCTGCTACATCGGGACCTCATGCGGAGTCATCAGCGCCGACTGAAAATGTGTATAAAACTAGGATTCCAACCAAGGGCCTCTTGCTCGTTAGGGAGTTACGTTAACCTCTTCGCCACCCAGACGCAGGTTTATCATAATTGTGCAAACTATCCCAGTACGCCCCTCGGTTGACCCACATTCCAACGTAGCGCCATCTATAAATATCTGCAGCCCCCTTGCATGTCATCCATGCTCCCTACTTTGAGAATCCCGTTGCAAGACGAACGTGTTCGTGCATTTTCACTGAAGGTGGTGGATTCATAGCCCATCAAGGCGGACGTGTCCGAAAGAACAGACAGACACCACGCATTAATATAAAAAAAAGTACCGCCAATTCGGTGGCGAGTGCCATTTTGAACCACTGTGGCTGTAGGTGCACTATGGACAGAACTTAAAAATGATGATTTTCGTAAGTTCGTCACTGAAATTATGGCATTTTATTTTCCTAGTCATGTGAGCAAAGCTTCTTCACAGCTACTTTTATGCTAAGTAAATTATGCTCTAGATATAATGGCAGTATAGATAGATAGTTTGAACTAGAGATTTGGGAACTGCAGACGCTATTGAAACAAAAGAGCATACTTCTGTCTACATGTTAACATCTTTATGTTTCTTTACAGATGCTCTACAGATTACAAGTTGCTTACCATTTATATAACAGCCAACTTAACTTAATTAGCCAAAAAATATAAGAATTAAATTATCTGCCTTCTGACGGCCTCTTAAAATAACCTTACTGCATTTATCTTGCCTATACTTTTCCTACCACATCTTGTAGTGGCACACATCTCTAGCTGACGGTAATATTTCCTCAAAAGAATATACAACGTTTTGCCAGGAGTACATATACAATTTTCCCTGACAGAGTAACAAGACGAAATACTCAAATGGTTCAAATGGATCTGAGCACTATGGGACTTAACTTCTGAGGTCATCAGTCCCCTAGAACTTAGAACTACTTAAACCTAACTAACCTAAGGACATCACACGCATCCATGTCCGAGGCAGGATTCGAACCTGCGACCGTAGCGGTCGATGGTTCCAGAGTGTAGCGCCTAGAACCGCTCGGCCACTCCGGCCGGTGACGGAATACTGTCAAGGAGTTCGTGGACTGCTTTCCATGCATCTCCCTTCAGTACTTGAATTGACATCTTCGAGACCAAAATCTGTTTTTCATTGATACAAAAACCTTTTTCTGCTGTTTGGTTAATGTTAAAAGCTTACTCCAAAATACGTTTTTCACTGACACATAAAACGTTTATTGCTAGTTGGATAATGTTAACCGCTGCTTCCAATACTCTTTCTAAACTGCCGTCGGAAGTGTAGCTTTTGAGCTAGGTTAACATAGGTATTCTTTCTCATTCATACTGCTGTCTAGCTGAAGGTGGTACATGGAATACATCACATAACATATATTTCTGCTAAACTTGTTTTACGGTTATCGTGACTAGATAATGCAGAGACTATATTATCTCACATACATCTGCGTTCTGTGTGGTGACTGCAACAGCGACTGGGACGAAACTACTGTGACGTAGCAATAAGCCGTAGAATTGTCTTCAACCTATTGGAATATGGAACTGAATTATTTGCTCGGACTATAATGAAAATGTTTTCCAGGGCATCTTGTGAAAGCCTACACAGTAAAACACAGTGGAAAACTCTTTCATTCAGAAGAAATTCTGACTGCCAACTGCTGCCAAGTACTTGTCAGAACTACTCCTGTTTTTCAGGATTTCTTTTCCCGATTCTCAAACAGCTTAACAACATTCGTGGGGCATTGCACAGCATCACAGCGTATGTCTTCAACAGCTGTACTCCTTCCAGTTTTTCTGTTTCTCGAGGACATTAATGTAAATTGCCTATAAAATATGCACCTGACGCAACAGAAAAAGTATTTTCTGTTGTACTGCACACTTCACTGCTGTTAAAAAACTATGACTTAAAATTGCATAAGCAGAACAAACTTTCATTTTATCGTAATGTCCTGTTTTATTAGATTTTCTCGTAGCGCCCAGGCAATTTTTGATTTTTACTGTTTGGAAAGATCGTACAATTTTACAGCAGGATCAAAAGAGACAAATGGAACTGGCAAGCTATTGTCATCAACGACTTCTCTGGGACAATAATGTGGCCGGAAATTGTTAAAGAGTTTCCTGATCCTTCAGAATATGAGCTTCAACAGGCATGAAATATAGTTTAACGTCATCCTTGCAGTCATCTCAGATCGATAGGGTGTAAAATGAAAATAGATATTGAAGTGTACTATCATATGAAATTTTAATGTTTTACGCAACTGTATTAAGAGTAAAATAAACTTTAGAACACAGTAATGCGAAGCGAAGAAAACAAGAGGAAGAAAATATTTCGAGTGATTGAGAATATGCCCTGTGTATTTTGTATTTGATATACGTTGGTCAGCCAGAGCATTATAACAACCGACCTATTATCGATATAACCTCTTAAGTCCCGATGATAAAATAAGTGAGGAAAATTGTTTTAGTGTTATTTTTATTAGTCTTGGACATAATTACATTCAGGATTACATTATTTGTATTTTTACTTTTTGTACAGTCAAAAATATTTGAAGTAGTCGTATGTGAACTTCAGGTCTTAACAGGTAAATAAATAATACACTGAAAAACATATTATAACTGTTTTTATTCATACATAAATAAGCATTACACTTCTTGCACAAGTTTCTTGTGCGGGATTTGTAACCTTCATAGCGACATTTAGAAGAACTTTTTGCCTCTACGTATTGGGGAAGATGATCAATCTGGTCACACCAAGTTGGCTTCCTTGGAATCGAAACAACTTTTCTACTTTTGGATTTATTGTCATCGTCTTCTCCTGAACTGTCAGTGATCTCTTGTTCATCCAAGGTTATTTCTTTGGCGAGTTGTGAGGAACTTCTGACATGAGAACACTTTATCAGTACATTAGCCAAATTCAGTCTGATATTTATTAGGGACAGTCTGTTACACTTTGGTGCGTCTTCTTTTGCACAGGTTCTTCTGTAGATAATCCAACAATTAATAGTAGCTAAATCAGTAAAATGGTTAAACAGTCCGATTTTCCATTTTCTTGTTCTGGTATTTCACCTGTAGAAGGCCATAAATCTGTCACATAGGTCAAAACCACCCATGAATCAATTGTAACTCTTGGAATAGCTGGTTGTGGTACATCGATAATTCTTTATTGAGCCTTTGACCATCGCTTACAAGTAACTAGCGGCTCAATCCCGACTCAAGATGATACCAAAATAAGAGACTTATCATCTTTCCATTTAAGTGCACACACCTTTTTGTCTTCCCTCATATATTTATTCCATTCACTTCTGTTTAGATCACAATCAGTTTTGAATTTTGAAGCCACGTCAGAAATTCTGTTTTACTTTACAGTTCCTGTTTGATATACGTTGTTGCCTAAGAGAAGCTCAATTGACTTAGTGCCTGTAAAAAATCTGTCACTGTATATTACATGCTGTTCATTTTTTTGGAATTGTCACAATCAAAAGCTTAAGTACACTCGCACCTAAACCTATTTCTTTTAATTCAGTGTCAGGCATTCTTCCTTTGGCAGTATATATTATGAAGTCAAGAACTAAACCATCTGAAATTTCCAAAATAAAGTTAGGCTTAGTTGGCACGTAAGTTCTCATCGCACATCTGCCAGAGAATGGAATCATCTGCTCATCAACTGAGAGATGTTTAGATCGTGGCAAGGAGAGACACTTATTCCTCAAAAAATTAACCATAGGCCTCACTTTCCAAAGTTTATCAGTCCTATCATGATCATGTAAATTATTTACGAAATGTAAGTTATTTCGTAACTTGAAACACCTGTCCCGAGTCATAGTATCACTGATGAGAGGCAGGCCAGGTTGCCTACTCCAGTAAATCTTGGTTTGTGACTGCTTGAGGGTACCCATTAGAATTTCAACCCCAACAAAGGAAATTCTCGCTATTACTTTGCACATGATACAGATTTGATTCTTCTGCATCAACATTCCGAAAATTCTTATCATAATATTCAAAAAGGTATTCAGCAAGATCCCTTAACACACCATCCGTCAGATTTGCGAAATTATCTTCACCTGGTTCCCTGCTTTTCATTTTTGAGCAAGTCCATTGTAACTTATGTTCACGTCCACTGCCCTGCGACCTTTCAGTGGTAGGGTCTTCTATTTCGATTTCTGCGTGTTCAGTAGCGACAGCAGATTCAGGGAAAGCCTCCTCATCCGAAAACTGTTGACTCTCATCGTCTGAAAGTGAACTGAAGTCACTCTCCTCCAGTATCCACAGTATTTCTTCAATGTTAATTACTGAAAATAACGCCATAAATTGATTGTTGATGTTTAAACAATCGAGATGGTAAGAATTATATAACATTCTGCCTCAACCGTAGGATAATTATGAGTATTTCCAGAAACAATTTCATAACTATTAAAACTTCACAATGAATAAGATAAACAGAAAAACTTTAAGGTTGAGACCTGAAGTACACGTATGTGTACTTCGACTTTCGATGTCCACTGTATTCGCAATAAGAGATAATTTTGGAGAAAACATATATCAATCACATTTGTGACTATTTTTACAATGCAAAGCAAAAAAGAAAGTAAATTTAGGATATACCATAAGGTATCATTTTGAATTACCTTCAGAGCGCGCGCCGTGTGTAGCCATTTCGCCGACCGTATCTTCAAAACACCAGAGTGGGTACTGCAAGCAGGTTGTGGTGCAATCTAGTGGCATGGACTGAATCTATGAAACTTCCACAAACGTGTACCAGAGGTCTTAAGTCGATAGAAACTGTTCATAAGCTTTGCGAAATAAAACCGTGAAGTCCAGGTATGTGGACCCACGGACTGAGGATGATAAACCCATCCAGGCTGTAGCAGCGTCACCTGGCGAGGAATGACTGCTAGTCAGACACACGCATGGTGCATGTACAGGGTGTTTCAAAAATGACCGGTATATTTGAAACGGCAATAAAATCTAAACGAGCAGCGAAAGAAATACACCGTTTGTTGCAATATGCTTGGGACAGCAGTACATTTTCAAGCGGACAAACTTTCGAAATTACAGTAGTTACAATTTTCAACAACAGATGGCGCTGCAAATGATGTGAAAGATATAGAAGTCTGTGGGTGCGCCATTCTGTACGTCGTCTTTCTGCTGTAAGCGTGTGCTGTTCACAACGTGCAAGTGTGCTGTAGACAACATGGTTTATTCCTTAGAACAGAGGATTTTTCTGGTGTTGGAATTCCACCGCCTAGAACACAGTGTTGTTGCAACTAGACGAAGTTTTCAACGGCGGTTTAATGTAACCAAAGGACCGAAAAGCGATACAATAAAGGATCTGTTTGAAAAATTTCAACGGACTGGGAACGTGACGGATGAACGTGCTGGAAAGGTAGGGCGACCGCGCACGGCAACCACAGAGGGCAACGCGCAGCTAGTGCAGCAGGTGATCCAACAGCGGCCTCGGGTTTCCGTTCGCCGTGTTGCAGCTGCGGTCCAAATGACGCCAACGTCCACGTATCGTCTCATGCGCCAGAGTTTACACCTCTATCCATACAAAATTCAAATGCGGCAACCCCTCAGCGCCGCTACCATTGCAGCACGGGAGACATTCGCTAACGATATAGTGCACAGGATTGATAACGGCGATATGCATGTGGGCAGCATTTGGTTTACTGACGAAGCTTATTTTTACCTGGACGGCTTCGTCAATAAACAGAACTGGCGCATATGGGGAACCGAAAAGCCCCATGTTGCAGTTCCATCGTCCCTGCATCCTCAAAAAGTACTGGTCTGGGCCGCCATTTCTTCCAAAGGAATCATTGGCCCATTTTTCAGATCCGAAACGATTACTGCATCACGCTATCTGGACATTCTTCGTGAATTTGTGGCGGTACAAACTGCCTTAGACGACACTGCGAACACCTCGTGGTTCATGCAAGATGGTGCCCGGCCACATCGCACGGCCGACGTCTTTAATTTCCTGAATGAATATTTCCATGATCGTGTGATTGCTTTGGGCTATCCGAAACATACAGGAGGCGGCGTGGATTGGCCTCCCTATTCGCCAGACATGAACCCCTGTGACTTCTTTCTGTGGGGACACTTGAAAGACCAGGTGTACCGCCAGAATCCAGAAACAATTGAACAGCTGAAGCAGTACATCTCATCTGCATGTGAAGCCATTCCGCCAGACACGTTGTCAAAGGTTTCGGGTAATTTCATTCAGAGACTACGCCATATTTTTGCTACGCATGGTGGATATGTGGAAAATATCGTACTATAGAGTTTCCCAGACCGCAGCGCCATCTGTTGTTGAAAATTGTAACTACTGTAATTTCGAAAGTTTGTCTGCCTGAAAATGTACTGTTGTCCCAAGCATATTGCAACAAACGGTGTATTTCTATCGCTGCTCGTTTAGTTTTTATTGCCGTTTCAAATATACCGGTCATTTTTGAAACACCCTGTAGTATCAGTGAGCGTGCTGTCCTTGTGTAGAATGGGGAAGGCGTGCGATCTGTATGAGTCTGAACAAGGGCAGACTGTGATGACCTGGAGGCTCTGAAAAAATATTTCGGAAACTGCACGACTTGTCGGGTGTTGAGGGAGTTCTGTGGCGAGCGTCTTCAACACGTGGCGAAACCAAGATGAAACCACATCCAGATGTCGTCGGGTTGGGCAGCCACCACTCATTGCAGATGTCGGACATCGGACGCTGGTCACGCTGGTAAAAGAGCACAGGTGGCGAACTGTGGCGGAACTAACATCAGAGTGTAGTGATGGACAGAGTACAAGTGTGTCTGAACGCACAGTGCACCGAACGCTCCTAACGATGGACTTCTACAGCCGACGGTCCATGCATGTGCCAATGTTAACACCACGACTTCGGCAACTACGACTGAAATGGGCACGTGATCATCGGCGCTAGACGTTAGTGCGCTGGCAGAGTGTTGCATGTCTGATGAATCTCGATACCTTCTTCATCAAGGCAGTGGGAGGACGCAAACGTGTCGTTTTACAGCGGAACAGCTCCTTGACACCTGTACTGCAGGACGGAGACAAGCTGGTGGTTTTTTGTTTTGGGGACATTCACATGGGCATCCATGGGTTCAGTGGAACTCGTGCAAGGTATCGTACACTGGTTGCGTATCACATACACCTCTTCTATATCTACATCTACATGGTTATTCTGAAATTCACACTTAAGCGCCTGGCAAAGGGTTCATCGATTTAATACCACTTCTCTACCATTCCACTCTCGAACGGTATGTGGGAAAAAGGAACACCTAAATCTTTCCGTTCGAGCTCTTATTTCTCTTATTTTATTATGATAATCATTTCTACCTACATAGGTGGGTGTCAACAAAATATTTACGCATTCAGAAGAGAAAGTTGGTGATTGAAATGTCGTAAATAGATCTCGCCGGAAAGAAAACCGCCTTTGTTTCAGTGACTGCCACCCCTACTCGCGTATCATATCACTAACACTCTCACCCCTATTGCGCGGTAACACGAAACGAGCTGCCCTTCTTTGTAGTTTTTCGGTGTCCTCCGTAAATCCTACCTGGTAAGGATCCCATACTGCGCAGCAACGTTGCAGCAGAGGACGGACAAGTGTAATGTAGGCTGTCTCTTTAGTGGGTTTGTCGCCTCTTCTAAGTGTTCTGCCAACAAACTGCAGTCTTTGTTTCGGCTTCCCCACAATATTACTTATGTAGTCTTTCCAATTTAAGTTGCTCCTAATTGTAATTCCTAGGTATTTAGTCGAACTGACAGCCCATAGATTTTTACGAATCATCATATACCCAAAATTTATCGGATTTCTTTTAGTACCCATGTGGATGACCTCGCACTTTTCTTTGTTTAGTGCTAATTGCCACTTTTCGCACCATACAGAAATTCTCTCTAGATCATTTTGTAATTGGAATTGATCGTCAGATGATTTTACTAGACGGTAAATTACAGCTTCATCTGTAAACAATCTAAGGGGACTGCCCAGATTATCACCTAGATCATTTATATAAATCAGGAACAGCAGAGGGCCTATGCTACTACCTTGCGGAACACCAGATATCACTTCTGTTCTACTCGTTGATTTGCCGTCTATCACTACGTACTGTGACCTCTCTGGGAGGAAATCACGAATCCAGTCACACAACTGAGACGATACTCCATACACACGAAGTTTGATTACTAGTCGCTTGTGAGGAATGGCATCAAAAGCCTTCTGGAAATCTAAGAATATGGAATCTATCTGAGATCCCATGTCGAGAGCACTCATTACTTCATAGGATTAAAGAGCTAGCTGTGTCGCACAAGAACGATATTTTCTGAAGCCTTGTTGGTTATGTATCAGTAAGTCATTTTCTTCAAGGTGATTCATAACGTTCCAGTACAGTATATGCTCCAAAATCCTACTGCAAATTGAGGTCAGTGATATGGGTCTGTAATTCAATGGGTTACTCCTATTTCCTTTCTTGAATATTGATGTGACCTGTGCTACTTTCCAGTCTTTAGGAACAGATCTTTCGTCAAGTTGTGTATGATTGCTAAGAAACATGACGATCATGTTTCCCACAGCAGTGGCATTTTTCAACAGGATATAATGCGAGCCGGCCGCTGTGGCCGTGCGGTTCTAGGCGCTACAGCCTGGAGCCGAGCGACCGCTACGGTCGCAGGTTCGAATCCTGCCTTAGGCATGGATGTGTGTGATGTCCTTAGGTTAGATTTAATTAGTTCTAAGTTCTGATGACCTCAGAAGCTAAGTCGCTTAGTGCTCAAAGCCATTTGAACTAAGCCATATAATGCGCCACATCACAAAGCCAGGGGGGATGTGATTCAAAGTGACGTCAGAGCTCATCGCCTCCTCCCCGAAATTTACGGGAATTAGGTGACTTGCGTGTGTGCAGATGTGGTACCAACTCTCTTCGGCGACCTACCATGCCTCATTGCTTCGCCACTGTTATCTGTGCCAAAAGTAGTCATACCGGTCATTAGGTAGGTGGTCATAATCTTCTGACTGACCAGTGTATGTATGCTCAATGTTAAGTAATCTCCAATGAGAGAAATATTTATACATTTAAAATTGTTTAGCAGACTCTTGTGGAAATATATCTTTCTTCCCAAATCGATGCAGTCATATTTTGAATTTTTCTGCGTTCTTTTAGCATTCTGGAATGCGGAGAAACCTACCGCCACACTCTGCCCTCGAACAGCAGTTTATCGCACAACACTGGGGCATTCCTTACCACAGAAAAGTTCACGTGTTTTGTTAGCCTCTTAATGTGTCTTTCACACACCTTGATGCACAACTGGCCAATGAAACCACTCAACTGTTGACAATTCAGACATAAACGGTTGTCGCTAATTTCTTAATTCAGTGCTTTAGGTTGAATGCAACAGCAGAGTTTTCTAGCGATCAGCCCAGGAAGTTGATTGAGATGTTACGCACACAGCTATTGAGAAAGCATCATATCCATGGGGTAGTCGTATTTATCCCATCCGTGTATGATCGACAGGCTTGTCCGTAAAGGACATGCGTCACTGCAATTGTGCAGATTATTTTATTATACGAGGAAAAAGCGACTTTCATATTGATTTCAATTTCTACTGCTTGAGGTGAATGATACTGCGGTTGCCAAGTGATGATGTAGGAACGCACTGAACTCGCTACTGTATGAAGGAAAATAATGGGGAACTACTGGTTGTATTTTATTGTTAATTTGAGAATTGTTAGAGTGTGGTGGAGAAAATATAGAGGTAATATAAGTAAGTAATAGTATATAAGTAAGTAACAGTCTCAGCACCAGATAGGGGCATCGTTTTTAGCTTAATGAAACTTTGCGGGAGAGTATAAACGACTGAAATTTATGCTACAAAAAATGTTTCTATTCGGTAAAAAAAATTCATTAATGAGAAGACAAACGAGAAATATATGTTTAAAGCTACAGGTTTCTAGAACTTCTTGGATCCCAGCCGGCAAGTAGTAGCCAGCTGCTTTACTATATTTCCTAGAGAGGGAGAGACAATGAGAGAGAGAAAGAGAGTGAGAGAGAGAGACAGAGAGCTGGGCAAATGTTGTGAGCGGCTGAAATTAGGGAATGGTAAAAGACGACAGCTACAAAGAAAAGTAGAATGTGATGTGTAGAGAAGAAGAAATAAGTAGACAAAGTGAATGATTCCATGATTTTGACGAAGGATAGTAGTTAAAAAAGTAAAAAGAATGCAGTTGACGTTGGTAGACATTAACGATGGGTAACTTTTTGAGTTCACCTCAGTAGCAAAATGATTAATCTGTTATAATAGAGAGCCTGAAGAATGAACGATCAATGTACAGATAGATGAGAAGATAGAAACATGTAGTTAAAAAAAAACACTCTACTGTTCGTTGAAAAATTATAGCTGTGAAATGGGACAGCCTCTTCTAGCATTGCTTTTCTTTATAGAAATAACCGATACCATATATACTATCGATTCTTGTATAGGTGAACATTCTCGGCTGTTTCACTGAAAAAGTTTCATTTGGTTTTGTGAACAATGTATTGTATTTCAGGCTAAAATGTATAAAAAGAAATTAATGTCTTACAATCGATATGTACTATTGGAGATATTTGAAATTTCGAAATTTCTGGTATACTTGGAATTCATATCATTAATTGCACAATATAGCGCTAATTTTTAAATTTGCTTCTGGATTCATTTGTAAAATAATGTTATGACTTGGTGATGATTCTTCTTGTGTCGGGAAAGTTTGTAAACTCTTTTGCTTTGTAAAGTGTTTCGGGTATTGGGAGTGCCGCGGAGTGTAAGTGGTAATGGGCGTGCCTCTGATGGAGACAGACGTATTTACTGTATATGATCGACACTAACAATGTAAAATGGAATATTAAGTGAAAATTGTAGAAAGGTGTGATATTTAATAATGTGACAAAGAATAAAATTCAAGAAATACACAGACAAATATTTATCAGTTATTTAGTCATCAGGAACCCACAACAAGCTTTCCCAACACAAGAAGAATGTCAAGTATACCAGAAATTTCGAAATTTAAAATATCTCCAATAGTACATATCGATTGTAAGACATTAATTTCTATTTATACAACCGCAAGAATGTACCCCTAGACGCAAGACTTGGAGCCAACAACAAGAGAAAATGAAGATAAGTAAAAAGTTTTTATTTTGGAATCTTAAGCCTCTCGAAGCTTTTGAAAATAATGAAGAGACTAAGAGAAATTTAATGGTGATGTGTGGGAGGGTAAGATTACAGCTGTTACAGATAGGTATAGAAGTAGTTGTCGAATGCAGCAGATGTTGGTAATTGTAAATCGTAGCTCATTCCATGACCAGAGAGTATCTTTAAACCTGTCGCTGCAGGCTTTGTATGTCTTCTAATAAATGAATTTGCTGGTTGTACATCACGTCTCTCACCCAGCTCAGTATCCTCGTTGCACGGACGCCAGTTGAAATGTGGTTTGTAATACACTGACATTACGCTATTTACAGCGAATACCAAGAAAACCTGATTCAAAATAAATAATAAACGGCTGTTAGATCCCTTGAGTGCATCCGTGTTCATTCTGAAGTTTTTTATAGTACACTAATGGCTTAGCTACAGCCTTACATTCGTTCATCGCAGTAAATCCACAGAGTATAGACGTGGCGGCGTGTTGGGTTGTCGCTGCGCAAAAAGGAAGGTGGAAACAAGAATGTCTAGTGCCGCCTCACATTTAAAAACTGAAATAACTCAGGTTTCGTCCGCGTCGCTGCGGTACATCATAAATTCTTGGTGTCACTGGTAATGTGGTGGTGAGTCCTTTGGGTGTGTTATTACCAATATTAGAGCTTGCGAGTTATACACAGATTACTCTACAGCACTGGCTCCCTACACAGCTTGCATTCATTAAGAATCTCTCGCCCAGCCCAAAGTCCCAAGCGCAGGCGATTCCTGCATACTTTGTATAAGACGGTTAAAAGAATGGACCCTCAAGATTACAGATTATATTCTTAACATCGGCTTGCTGCAGAATTCTTGAAATCATACTCAGAATGTAGTAAATGTTCTTGAGACAGAAAAGTTTGTCCACAAGTTAGCACGGTATTAGAAGACATCGCTCGTGCGAAAGTCAGCTTCCCCTTTTCTCACATGATGTTCTGTGAACTGCGGGTGAAGGATAACGGGCAGATTTCATAGTCCTCGATTTCCGGAAAGCGTTCGATGTTGTGCCCTGCTGCGAACTGCTCAAGAAGATACGAGCTTTCGGAGTAGATTCCCAGATATGTGAAAAGCTCAAAGACCTCTTAAGTAATAGTACCCAGTGCGTTGTCCTCATCAGCTTATCAGAGACAGGGGTGTCTTCAGCAGTGCCCCAGTGAAGTGTGATAGGACTGTTCTTGTGCTCTGTATACATAAATGATCTGACGGTTAGAGTGAGCAGCGTCGATGGTTCGATGCTATCTACTGTGGGCTGGACTGGCAGCACGCATACCATTGCCTCAGCTGTTATTGACCGGAACCCACCAACCTCGCAGTGTGCAATGGGCACGCGAACGCCGATACTGGCGTGCTGAGTGGCAAAATGCAGTGTTTTCGGACACGTCCCGCTTCAACTTGTCCGATAGTGATGTTCGCATACGCGTTCGATGTCACTATTATGAACACAATCGGGCAGACTATTGTTGAGTGGCATAGGCTATATAGCATGGAGATTTTACAGCCCAAGGTACTGCCCCTTCTGCAGCAGTTGTACATGGCATTTTTCAGCAGGACAATGCCCAGCCTCATCTGGCGAGGAACGAGAAAGTGTTCTTCAAAGAACGACACGCGTCACTGCTTCCCTGGCCATCCGGTTCGCCTGACATGTCGCCCATCGTACATGTCTGTGATACGGTCAGTCGGCAAGTTGTTGGTTCTGGTCCTCCTGGAGCCACAGTTGAAGCTTTGTGAACGCGCCTACACCTAGCGTGTTAGAGTATTTCCCATCAGCATATCTAGGTGCTCTTTGATTCCATGTCACGACGTCTGGCTCATCTGATTGAGCACGTGGAGTCGCTACTGTATACTGAATTTCCGCAGTCACACCATATGTATATGTCTGTAACGCTAATCATTTGTGTAGTGTCATGTCCGTAATCGGTGGGATAAATTTCATTCTCTCGGTGGTGGTATTTGACTTTCTGCGAACACTAGCGTAGTATCCCAGTTCAGCGAGTTTGAAGGCCGCTGGAGCATGCCTCCTAAGTGGAGCTGTCACTTGCCGATCGCACACCTCGCAGTAGCGGCGACCCTGCAGCAGTGCCACACCTCTGTCGCCGGCCAGTGGTTACTCACGTCACTACTATAAGCTCCGCTGAACCGCGGCGCAGCTTTCAGTAGTGTATTTGCCTCGCATCTTATCGCTGCTGAAATGCACCCTGTTCTTCTTTTTGTACTTTACTATGTCTTGCCTTTGATGTCTGAAGTACTCTCTAGACTTATTTGTTGCCCCTGCAGTCTGCACCTGTCCGTTTTTCGTTGTTGTCTTCCACCCGAACTCGGTGATCCGCTGTTAACAAATTCCGAGACAGTCGACCAGCCTTTGAGCGTTCTTTGAGTTCTTCCCGAACTTTTGTCAGATTCCGGTCACAATAAATCTGTCTTGTAGCTCCATGAACGTAGAAAGCTGAGACAATTCTTCGACCGCATAAACAACATCCATGACAATATCAAGTTCGCGGTTAGATAGAGGAGGACTGTGGCGTGTTGTTCCTCGACATCCACCTTCGTCGAAAGACAATTTCAGCCATAGTTTTCACCGGAAACCAAGCCCCACAAACCGGTATCTGCATGCTACCAGCTACCTCCACTCACAGCAGAAACTTTAGTTCATGAAGACCTCGGTTCATCGAGTGGAAGTCATTTCAGATGCTGAAAACACGCCTAAGAAACTGGATCGCTTACGGAAAAGAAAATGCCTGGAACAACCGACAAATTTCGCAGGTACAAAGACACGTACAAAGATGGTTCCGAGGAGGTCGTGAAGAAGCTTGGCTTTTTGTCGTTACAGTAACAGGTTAAATACCTTTGTTTCAAAAAATGGTTCAAATGGTTCTGAGCACCATGGGACTTAACATCTGAGGTCATCAGTCCCCTGGAACTAGCGTAAGGACATCACACACATATCCATGCCCAAGGTAGGATTCGAACCTGCGGACCGTAGCGGTCGCGTGGTTCCAGACTGAAGCGCCTAAAACCTCTCGGCCACCACGACCGGCAATAGCTTTGTTTACCACAAGCCTTAATTAGTTAACAGGTTAGGCTCTGTTATTAATGCCACGCAAATGAGGCAGCAAGTTAAGTTCTACAATTCTACTTTGCCATTTAATACGCGTCGTGACGAGGAAAGAAGGAATCCAGCTAATTAATTGAAAGTCACTACTTGGATTCAGTATTTGACGATGCGCTTAAAATCAACAGACAAAGGTGAGAATCAAGTTTACACTCGCAAGCAGCACACGGAAAACACAAGCATAAGGTGATCATTAAATAAATTGCTCCTTGTTCAATCATTTACACACCGACGAAACAAATAATCTTCGCCGAAATACTGCAGACGCCGGAATCCCCAGTTGCTTGCAAATGACGCAAATAATGGTCAAAACGTCTTACTTTAAGTCCTATGACATCCGTAGGATAGAAGTTTTAATGGACAACCAGGCCTCATGCCCTTGGATCTACCTGCGACCAAGACAGTAGCATTGGCTGCTATCACGGCTTTAACGATGCATCACACCTGACAAGAGTCACGCCAAACCATCAACAAAACGGCGTGGCCTCCTGTACGCTCCCAGACGTCCGCAATCAGAGTTCGTCCTCCCGACCGACGCTCTCCCGAAAACACGGCAGGCAGCCGGCCGCAGCAAAGCCACGGCGACCTCTGACTAGGGTACGAAAACAGCAGAGCGTGAAGCGGGAATTTCAAAAGGAACGCGCTACAAACAAGGAGGAAACGCAGAGAATCAACCGTGACATTTGGACACGGTTCAACAGGAAAGATCTGCTGGTTCCTAAAAAGTCAAAACATCGACTCAGTCTTCAGGTCTCCAGCAAAAATTCGATAATTCGTAAGGCCTGTCATGGCGATGTAGGCCTCAAAACGCTAAGAGTTTGTAGAATAATATGTAGATGTAGATATTTTTACGTCGGACAGACTGAGCGTACTATTCAACAACGGCATGCGGAACACGAGATGTGTTTCCGCCTACAGTAGCAGAGTATGCTTTATCAAACGGACACCGAGTTTCAATCGACGAGGCATCTGTTATTTAAAGGACCGATGGTTGCCTAGTTAGTGTCACAAAAGAAGCGAACGAGATAAAAAGTTGTGAGAAAACTATCAATAAAGATGTTGGTAAGCTCAGCTTTGGAACCGGCCACTGGAAGGCTGAAGCGGACGCGTCGGGGAGCAACGAAAACATAGATATATGTACTAAGAAGACAAAAGTCATACGATAGAGATATACACGTATGCAGATGGCGGTAGTAACGTGTACACAACGTATGAAACGACAGTACATTGGCGGAGCTGTCATTTGCACTCAGGTGGTTCATGTGAAAAGTTTTCCGACGTGATTACGGTCGCACGGCGGGAACTGATAGACTTTGATGGAGGAATGGTAGTTGGATCTGGAAGCATAGGACATTCCATTGTGAAATTAGCGAATTCAGTATACCGAAAGCCACAGCATGCCCAGAAGACCAAATTTCAGGCATTACCTCTCACTACGGACAACGTAGTGGCCGACGGCCTTCACTAAACGACCGAAAGCAGCGGCATTTACATAGAGTTGTCAGTGCTAACAGATAAGCAACACTGCATGAAATAATTGCAGAAGTCACGACGAACGTATCCGTTAGGACAGTGCGATGAAATTTGGCGTTAATGGGCCATGGCAGCAGACGACCGACGCGAGTGCCTTTGCTAACACCACGGCATCGCCTGCAGCCGCTCTCCTGGGTTCGTGACCACATTGGTTGGACCCGACAACTGAAAACCATGTCCTGGTCAGATCAGTCCCGATTTCAGATAGTAAGATCTGACGGCAGTGTCCGAGTGTGGCGTAGCCCTCTGTTGTCAACCAGGCAATGCGCAAGCTAGTGGTGACTCCATGATGGTGTGGGCTGTATTTATACGAAATGGACTGGATCCTCTGGTCGAAGTGAATCGATCATTGACTGGTAGTGGTTATGTTCGGCTACTTGGAAACCATTTGCAGCCACTCAAGGTCTTCATGTTCTCAAACAACGATGGGATTTTTATGGGTGACACAGTTAGTCGCTGTTGATTTAAAGGACATTCTGGAGAATACGAACGAATGAACTGGCCGACATGAATCCCATCGAACAGTTATGGGACGTAATCGAGAGGTCATTTCGTGCACAAAATCCTGCATCAGCAACAGTTTCGCAGTTATGGACAACTGTAGGGGACTGCAGGTAAGTTCCAACGACTTGTGGAGTCCACGTCACGCCGAGTTGCTTCAGTACGCCGCACAAGAGGAGGCCCGACACCATATTAGGAGATATATCATGCGTTTTGTCACTTGAGCGTATGACGCTGCAATGAGCACCAGTGACCTCAAAGAAGACACGAGCGGCTATGTAAGGACAGCAGCAGCAACCGCACGACAATCACCATTTGACAAGGCAGTCAGCCAAAAGCTCGTGGATTTAAAACACTTTGCGTGTCTGAAACATCGAGAGAACTTTGTTAGTTGTAGAGTATTTGATTAAAGCTTGCATCTTCTTAATTGTCTTCTCCGTCGGAACACACCTAAATTCTCTACAGGTGAACAATATTCGACTCGTATTTCTATACCGATATTTATGCGCACAGGCAAAACACGGGAGGCAAATGAAATCATGAAGCTCCTAAAAACATCAGTAGAGAGGACGGCTGCAGGCTACCGAAATCCCTGTTACTGGTACGACGGCGCATTTGTGATCACATGGCAGCGTACACTGCCGCCACCGGTGAAACAAACCCAGTGGCATCGCTGTCCTGCGACTAAATGCAGGAGAACACACCCCCAACAAGCTTATTGCCAACTCGCAGTGTGCTACCAATCATCAGCAAGCCATATAAACCTTATACAGTCTACCACATATCCCTTTCCTCCTCTCTATTTCGACAATTAAATCTAAGTCTTGTGTGCCCTTATGAAGCCATTCGAAATGCAATAAAGGGAAAGCGCTCCTTACACCCCCCCCCCACCCCATCCGCTTAAGTCTACGGCCTGAGGAAAGCCGCTACAAAATGGCCGAAACATCAGTTATTTTAGTACGTTAAGTATTTCATACTGTGACGCACCTTCACAGATTTAGAGATTTACATCGCCCGTTGAAGGAAACGCCGCGCGGGATTAGCCGAGCGGTCTAGGCGCTGCAGTCATGGACTGTGCAGCTGGTCCCGGCGGAGGTTCGAGTCCTCCCTCGGGCATGGTTGTGTGTGTTTGTCCTTAGGATAATTTAGGTTAAGTAGTGTGTAAGCTGATGACCTTAGCAGTTAAGTCCCATAAGATTTCACACACATTTGATTTTTGGAAGGAAACGTATATCAGTTCTCAGGTGTGTTTACGTTACTGCAAAATTTAACAAAGCTAAAGTAAGCTGTATACAGTCGAGCATTCATTTCCATTCCAAGCAAGACAATTTGAGACGGTCATCTAACATTTTATTCGAGGCTATAAAGCAGTAGAGAAGTTTTGTGTTAGCAACGGGACGATCATTAGCTACCTCAAAATTTAGAGGCGTTTCGTGTTACATTTTTTCTCTATGGCTGCGTACGGAAACAGTTAACGGCTTCATTTGTTAGTAAAAGGATATGATTTTGAGTCGAAAATGTTGGAGTAATTGTTAAGTCAGCGAAATGCTAACCAGGAGTGGTGTTGAGAATTTCCCTATGATCAGAGAATCCCCTTTTCCAAATTTTCCCAAAAATACTGTAATTGAAGTGGATACTGAGCTGATTTCTTCAAGATGAGAGGTTTCTTGCCTCTTCGTTTTCCAACTGAGGCTTTCGTCCTTCTGCCTTGATCTCGCCGATGGCAGAACCTTAAACACCGATCTTCATCCAGTTTCCACATTCGTATAAATCAGTGGTGAATGAGCTTGATGTTGCTGTCTACTGGTGTGGAATTGTAGTAAGCGGTCGTTGTAGCTTTGCTCTGACTGGCATCCCAGTGATCTGACCATCCGAGCATTTCCGCTGGCGTGACCAGGGTACTGCACGGCTGGTATCCAACACGCCGCACGTCGCCAAGTCGTGACGCAAGGTAGCGAAAACAGCCGAAGTGCTCCTCAAAGATAGACTTCTCTTTACTAAACAGTGCAAGTGCAAGTATACGCTCGGTACGAAACTTAGTATGACTATTAATTATACTTGAAACGGTTTTAGATAAGTGCTTCTTAAATGTAATACTAATTTTCATTCAGATTACCGTCAAGCCGCACATGACAGAGTAACGTTCAAATTATATTTTAGAAAGAGGCAACGTTAGCTGTCTATATATGAAAGAAATCTTTGAACACTGAATGACGAAATGAAGAGCAACGCGGAATACTTTACACTAAATTCCATATTGTGTCCTCGGCTCGTAAACCGAGAAGATTTTATTGAAACTCTGTATTGTACAGCACCTGACTACACCATAACAAATAATGCATCAGGGTAAATTTATCAACTAGACAGAACATTCTCAATGCTTGTGTCTTTATATTACTCAGAAAATGAACTGGAAATCACATGTTATAAATCGTAAATGTCTAATCTCTGTAGCTTTTATGTTTCGGATAACATCAGACATTGGAGACGATAAACTTTCCCCTGTTCATCCATTAATGTCTTATGGCATCATATGATGCCATAATGCGTCACTGTTTCACAGAAACGTGTAGTAAGGGTAGCTTATAGAGAGCTCTTTAAACACTTGAGTGTACTGACAAATGAAAGTTCCTCGTTTGGTGGTTAAATTGTCAGTTAATGCCAGCACACGACCAATTTTTACTTTTAGGGGAAATGGAATCAACTCTCTCTAGTTAATAAACCCAAATAGTAGTAATACAAGAAGAGGAAGTGCAATGCTCGTCGCTGTCACAACATAATAAGTAAATTAACCTTGTACTTGGCCGTTGTGCCCAAGGACAATGCCGATATAATTGGGTACGCAACTGGTTATATATATATATATATATATATATATATATATATATATATATATATATATATATATATATATATATATAATAGGTCGCCTAATCAGGAAAATGTGTAAGACAAAACGTCAATTCTGCGTGTAGTAGAAATGCTCTGATGTCTCATGAAATTACCAACAAACGTAAGGAGAGGAAAACTGTCTAAATGTTTAGTTAAGTTCACCTGTAATGATACTAACACAGTTGGGGGGGGGGGGAGGTACTAAAGTATACATGGAAGATAGCGTGGAGAATAAACCACCAAGAGCCTTATCATGCAGCTCGCTGATTCAAGTTAAAGAATCTAAAATTATAGTTGACAGTAAATCAAATCAGCAACAAATGTAGCGTATTACAAACACACAAGTAAGTGAGGTGCTCAGAATTGGATCACACTACTTCAGATTGTGAAAGTGAGTCAAACAGCATCAGATAGTCACTAGGAGCGGTTCCTCCAAAACAACCTCTCCAGACGGTAGCCAGCCTGTGACTCCTTCTAACTTACTTGCTCCTTCCCATCTCGCCATTTCAAAAGAACTTTAGATAGAAGCTATGACTGTACGCTGTTATCAATGTGACAGGCAGAAATTGTTGCTATATTTACGAAAAACACAAGGAAGCACCCACACTTCCCTTCTGTTGCATAGAAGACGCATATTTTTATACACTAAGTTAGCACTGGGCCGAAGCACTGTCTTCACGATGGATCAGCCATATGTACCGAAAACACTGTCTAGAGTGGCGCAGTTCTTTTGGCTGCACCAGACATTTATGGCAAATGCAGAAGACATTCCCACAGCAGTCGGATGACGCTGAGATGTCTTGCTCATTGATGTTCACACAGAAAGGTAAAAATACCATGCTCAAATGTTCTCTGGGCACTGTAAGGTGTCCACGACATTCACTGACCAAAAAGGGTATAAGCCCTACGCCGGCCTTCAAAAGACGCAGAATAGGTCGCTACCCGATTCCTACGAAAACTGCTCATATTCCCAGAATAGGCGCTCTGCAGTCAATGAGATTCACAGACTGCGTTCTTCCAACAGAGGAGATCGTAGAGAAGTTCCCAGCGACACACTACCCTAGCATGGAGTGTGGAAGGCTACCTTTCCAAGCACACAAGTCTAGTTTCCTCGCTAAAATAACTGCGAAATAGCAGCAGGAAATTAATTAATACCACATAGCGATATGTGAGAGTAACGTCACATCATCCCTTCATCCCTTAAAAAGAGGAACAAAAAGGAACTTCTAGGATTACCAAAACTTGTTCGCACATGAGTTGAGCATCTTCGAACAGAACTGATGAAAACGACCACTGAAATCGAAAACGGCTGCTAGCAGTCTTCGATTAGGACAAGAAAAATGATAAAGCCTAATAATTCCTGACCGATAAGTTATTAAAAACATAAAATGGGAGTAATATGGCACCTAAAAATTCATATGTACATTATTTGTGTTAGCAGAAAGGAAATAAAAGTAAAAAGAACAACGGTAGTAATCTCTGTCCCATATGAGTGCTTACAACATTAACTCTTGGCTTGGGTTACAGAGCATATCTGCTACAAAGGCCATCGTCTTCAAAAACACAAAAATTAAAAAAATATAGAAAAAATTTATGTATACAACACGAAAGCTTACTCAAAAGAATCCGACGTCCATTCGTCAGAATTTAGAAAGTAATATTTCCGACACCAGAATTTTTCGCGACAACAGCAATTGTTCCTTAAGCTAGAAAAAGTCTAGCACATTAATCTGATTGAAATAAGAAAAAGTAAATTAATTAGTCTAAATTAATCTAATGACTATGAATTAGTGTGTGGTCGGTTACATTATTAAACTGTGGAGACTGTCTTGTTTTCTGTACAAAGATGTGTGTGAAATATCATTTACGGCGCGACTGCTACGGTCGCAGGTTCGAATCCTGCCTCGGGCATGGATGCGTGTGATGTCCTTAGGTTAGTTAGGTTTAAGTAGTTCTAAGTTCTAGGGGACTGATGACCACAGATGTTAAGTCCCATAGTGCTCAGAGCCATTTGAACCATTTTTGATCATTTACGTTCCATGTAGTTACCGTAGTAAAAAGAAAATGGACAATCGTGTGTCATTTACAAAAATGAATTGTCTTTTCACGTGTCAATTTTACGAGTTTACACTAGAAACGTTTAAATTATCACACACAGGGATTCTTCTAGTGGATGGATTGCCATTCCAGTGGCTACGCGCTTGCTGGCCTTGGTGAAACTGGCCAGACTGTACCTCGAGCCGACTGACGCGTGGCAGCCCATGTGCACCCCAGCAACGATTGTAGGTCATTCTTTGCGGCTGTAGAGAACATGAAATCCATTAATATTCTTCATGCCATGCACAAAATGTCACCTCTTACAACGACCTATGATCCGAAACACCTTTCAAAAGTCTGTCGCAATGGGCTGAAGCTAATGGTTTCCACCAAGAAACTCCACTGTCACCAGAAAAATTATAACGTAAAATATACGAACTACGTATTAAGAAAGAGAATTATGAGGTGAGGCACAAGAAGAAAAACAATTTTTGAGGAACGATACCGTGCTTTATGTCTTCATATTTGTGAAACAAACTGCAGCAATGCTGTCAGGATCCATCGATAATTCTCGCTGATGGTTTCTGCGCATTAGTCTAAAACGGTTTCGATTTTGTGAAGAGCAAACTTGGGCCGCCACATACATTTTAATATGAATAAAATCTTGCGAGGTCAATCTAATTCCGACGCCCTATGCATTAGTGTATTCTTTATACGTTTCTGTAGGTCACATGCATGTGTACAAAATATTGTAGCCACAAGTCAAATCACAGCCCAAATTACATGTAAAAAGAACTTGCCGCTAATCATTGGCAAAAACTTACTGGTAAGGAGCACCTCTAAATAACTTACGTAACAAACACAAATTACACAGCCTAAACTAAAATTAAGGCAAACTCACTGTAAAATTGGAGAAGTGGAGCGCCCCAATTATTCTCCTTATCAGCGGCATATCCTGGACTGCTACTTTTGCAAACCTCAGACATTTCTTTCGGAATGGTCCAACATGGAGGGAGAATAGCTAAAAATATTTAGTCTTCACCGTGCAGAAGAGGTAGTGGTCTCTTACGAGCACCTTCTGCTCTGTGCAGAAGCAATGCTGCTTTACATTTCTGTCGTTCCTCCTCCGCCCTTGTAGTGACACATCGTTTACATTGGCAGCTGCCACGCAGTCAGCGGCCTATAAACTCTATGACCATGCAGAAAACGAAATCTATTAGTCCTCCTCATGCTTCACATAAAAAGCCACATCTTGCACATACTGTGACTCGATACACCTTTCAGAACTATATGACAATGGGCTCGTTGGTTTCCATGGCAGAAATGCAATCACTTATCTGATTCTGTCCCGTGGCTGTATATTCGTTAAAACCTTAGTTGAAGCCATGTTGACTGATTTGTGAAGTATTTGATTCCATTTTAAAACCTCTTCAAGTTACTGCAGATAAGACTGGTGGCAGGTTGTTGCCAGCAGAGGGCCTTTTACGATACTTAATCACACCGTATTTCGTTCTGCAGCAGACCAATAAAGCTTCGTAATGTCAAGTTCGAAGTCTGTAGAGGTTTTACAGTTTCTTGTGATTGGACTCTCTATTCCAATGACTATTCATACATTCTAACTGTCTTTGGATTGGCTACGAGTTCGGAACTGTCCTTAAATTGCACTATCCAAGGCTTAATATGAAGGTCTCCGCCTGCAATTTAGATGAGAAATTTCCTTAGTGAAAGGAAGTGTTTATTATGATACGGTCACGGACAGGAACTACTTCATACTTCATACTTCCCTCACAATGCCCCTATCTTTCGTCACTGATGGCGCGCCACTAGATTTATTATTATCACAAACATGCCGCTCACTATTAACCGTTATCTTACTCTCTGCAAGGGACTTTCTACATATTTGTCTCAGCCTGGAAAAGCCTGATCAAATTGATTTTGACTGTCTCAGAAGACTCAACCAACGTCTCTATTTAACGTTTAATGCGGCCATCGAATTCCTGTAGTAATGCTGCCATCTCCTCTCTAAATTGTTTTCTGTCTGCTTTGGTATTTTATCTGTCTGCCTCTGCTCGTCTCCTATCTTCCACGGCTTGTCTATCTCTTTCCTCTGTTCGTTTCCTACTAGCTTAGACTTTCCTATCTGCCCTTTTTTGTCTAATTCTGCTTTTTCTCTGTCCGCTTGCGCTTTTCCTAGCATCTAATTTGCCCACAATGGAATGCCCACCATGTTTCTAGAGTTAGAACTGCTCTGTGCTGTTGTCGATTCCTTTCCCTGGGTTTCAGACAATGCAACACAACCATAGAGCCTGTAATGTCTGTCAGGATGTGGCGTTACTTTCTTCGTCACTTCTTCTCGCATATCGGAGTCTTTCATTAACTTACCAAAAGATGCAGCAACCAGTCGCAAAATCATGTTTTATTTATTCACTTTTGCAAATTGATTTCAGCTGATTAATAGCCATTATCGGTGCTTTCAACCAATGTGCCCTGAGTTGTAATACTGTCTTAAGCAGAGGTCAAACATAAACTTTATTTTTGACCTCTGCTTAAGACAGTATTACTACTCAGGGGACATATTGGTTGAAAGCACCGATAATGGCTATTAATCAGCTGAAATCGATTTGCAAAAGTGAATAAATAAAACATGATTTTGCGACTGGTTGCTGCATATTCGGTTATTTTATGGTTTACAGTCGCTGCACCACATGGAGACCACCATTCATCTTTTATTAACTTCCTTGTCTTTTTCACGTGGTCTATGTTGGATCGTGAATGATATAAACTAGGAAAATGTTTCTCTGAGGCCTATAGTGCGTGCAGTCAGTTCACCCACCTGCAGATCAGCAAAACATCTGGTAGGGTTCTTAGCACCCAAACTGGGATGCTGTGAGAATCACGTTGTTAATTCGCACTTATTCGTTGAGACCCTCAAAAAAATAAAGATAGGACCAAATGCGGTAGTCTAATGATTAGCTTGGTTGGTGTGTTATATTTTAGGAAAGTGCTGGTACAAGATACACTGCATCTTTTGGTCCAACAGTTTCTCCCTGAGATCGTCAAGCTGTTCCGCCATGTCTTAACGACAACCTACTTTATGTACCGCGACGAAATTATGAGATGATGGGTGGCTCAGCCATAATATCCCCACTGTCTCCGGGCGTCGCGAACTTTTCCACGGAGGGCTTTAAGGAGCAAATTCTGAACTAAAGAGGTTGCAAACATCTTGCTTTCTACGGTACGTTGACAACACGTTCTGGCCTCATGGTGAAAATGCACTGCAGCAGTTCGTCGACCACATGAATAGTGTCCACTCAAACATTAAATTTGCTGTCGAATTGGTGAGGGACGGCAAGCTTCCAGTCTTGGATGTTTTACTTGAACGGAAGGCAGGAAGCCGGCATGGTCATCCAGCGTACAGGAAATCTACACAAACTGAGCGGCACTTAAACGCCAACGGTTTTCACCACCTTGTACACAAGAAAGCCGTACTGAAAACGTTAGTACACAGGGCAAAGATAATTCCTGACAGTGGCCATTTAGAGTCTCAATTTGAGCATTTGAAGCGCGCGTTCAGAGAAAGCGGTTACAGCAAGGGAGAAATTGCTAAAACTTTCAAGTGCCATCGACGAAGGACGCCTCGTGAGTTGGTGGAACAGGCGAAGCCAGCTACATTCCTTCTATACTGTGGAGCAACTACTAGCAATGATAGAGCGCGTGCTAAAGAAACATGGACTGACACTGGTATTCCGGCCCGCCTCTGAGATAAGAGAGATGTTACACCGCGTTAAAGACGACATAGGTCTTCGAGTTCCTAGCGTGTATGGTGTCTCCTGTGAATGTTGTTGTATTTACGCAGGTCAAACCTTTCGCAGAGCGTTGTGCACAGTATTCACGAAATATCAAACAAAGGAAACTTGAGAACTCGGCTGTGGCTGAACACTGCCTAGAAAACGGGCATAAAATACGATATGAAAAAATGAGAGTTTCGACTCAACCAACATTATACTGGTATTCTGTTACCAAAGAAGCGACCGAAATTAGAAACAAAAAACAGTGACAATTTTAGCAGACACCACGCGTATGCACTTAGTGGGGCATGGGGGCAGGCTTTGGACATTGAGCGAAAGCAAAGACGTAAGCTTGACGGTTCTAGGGACGCAGGAGAGCCAGTTTCAAGAGTGACGCCGGCTGTTCGCGCCACATGACGTCATTCGGTCCGGCGGCGGGACGGAGCCGCTACGAGCTGCCCAACTTGTCTTCCACGCATGCGCCACTCCGGCTCTCTCTGGGTGGTTCCAGAGGTTGCCATTACATCTACATAAGCAGAACTCAGTGCCAGTCCCGACAGTCAGTGATTTCAGCTCCTGATGGCGATGGCAGAGGCAGCTGTCGAAAGCTCGGGTGTTTTATTCAAAATGACGCGGCTTGTAAACCGAGAAGATTTTATTGCATCAAGACCATTATCTGTGCAGCTCGCTAAATCAAGTTAAAAAAGCGAAAATTGCCATATATCAAATAGCAACGCAAGTTGCATATTAGAAGGACGCAAGTAAGTGAGCTGCTCAGAATATGGATCGCGCTGCCACAGACTGCGAGCTTACATTTCCTCAAGAACAGCAAAGTGTGTTCAACAGTACCATACAGCCGCTAGGACATGACTCGTCCAAAACTACCTCTGCAGACGGCAGTCAGGCACCAATGTCTTCTCACTTACTTGCTCTTCTATAACACACTATTTAAAAAAAAAGAAAAGAAAAACACTACATGGAAGGGACTACTGAATGCTGCTAACAATGTGGCCGGTGAAAATTGTGCTAAATTCTTGAAAAATCAGCCAAAGCACAAGTAACTTCCTCTCTTTGTGCACAAGATGCAACTTTTAAACATGAAGTTGATACTGAGCCGAAGCAATGTCTTCACTATTCATCAGCCATATGTGCCAAGAACACTGTCCAGAGCGACGCAGTTGTATTGGCTGAACCAAATTTTTACAGCGAACACAACTGAAAATCCCACACCGGTCGGACGGTACTGCAGCGTCTTGTTCTTCGGTGTTCGCATAGAAAGGCACAAATGTTGTTCTCAGTTACTCTCAGGGACTGTAGAGTGGCCGCAGCGTTGACTGACTACAAGGGGTGCAGGAGCCCAAGGGTCGCTATCCGGCTTCTGCAGAAACTCCCCATATCCCCAAAGGATGTGCTCTTCACGTATTGAGATTCACAGTCTGCTATCTCCCAACAAAACAGGCCGTAGAGACGATTGCGGCGACACGTCAATCCAACGTAGAGGCCTCAAGGCTACCTTTCCATGCACACCGCTCCAGTATTCTCACTCAAAAACAATCACGAAACATCAACAAAAAATAAATTAATACCGTATAACGATGTGTCACAGTAATATCACAATACGTTTAGTCCCTTTTGACATTTGTTGTCGATAACTAATCACAACTTAAAACTACAGTAACGTTCATAAATCGAATAGTAGAAGGGTAAGAGTCTTACACTAACCATCGCTTACCCTTACTGTAGCACAGCAAGGAGTGATGTTCTCAGCCGTAGAAATTTTTAGCCACATAACCAATGACATAAATTACTTAGAAGATAACAAAATTAACTTCAAACACAAACTGAAATCGTATCTTCCTCACAGCTACTCTGACTCAATAGAACAATTTCTGAATGTCTAATAATGTTGTGTGTTCCCCTTAAGCCGGACGCGGTGGCCGAGCGGTTCTAGGCGCTTCAGTCCGGAACCACGCGGCTGCTACGGTCGCAGGTTCGAATTCTGCCTCGGGCATGGATTTGTGTGATGTCCTTAGGTTAGTTAGGTTTACGTAGTTCTAAGCCTAGGGGACTGATGACCTCAGATGTTAAGTCCCATAGTCCTTAGAGCCATTTGAACCACTTTGTTCCTCTTTACGAAAGACAGAAGAAGAGATTGAAAAGGAGAAAGAGAGGTGTGTGTGTGTATGTGCTGGGGGGGGGGGGAGGAGGGAGGGAGAAAAAAAATGGTTCAAATGGCTCTAAGCACTATGGGACTTAACATCTGAGGTCATCAGTCTCCTAGACTTAGAACTACGTAAACCTAACTAACCTAAGGACATCATACACATCCATGCCCGAGGCAGGGTTCGAACCTGCGACCGTAGCAGCAGCGTGGTTCCGGACTGAAGCGCCTAGAACCGCTCGACCACAGCAGCCGGCTAATAGGGAGGGAGGAGATAAATGCAAGTATAAGTCACTGTACAAAAAATTGGTCAAGACAATATGATCTTCGTCAGCAGATTGACATATTAACATTTTCCACTGAGAAACGGTTTTATAGTTGTAAAACTGACTCGTTCCCCGTCATAGAGAGAGAATCATCAGCCGCGAAACTTAAACTAACATCTGCTAAACTAAACTTGTGCCAGCTGGCTGTAGCTCATAAGTTAATTGAATCCCCACTCGCATTTCTCGACCATCATTATGGTGGATGCAGTAACTGCGACTATGCAGATCCTAAAGGGTATATGTGGAGATATTTTTATATGTGTTATCTTAATATGTACACACACACCAGTGTGTTGATTGTTTCTTCTCTTTGCTGAAGAGTTTTCTCACAAATGCATCACAAAAGTTATGACCTGATGTTAGTAGTGGGGGTAATGGGGCTTCAACCTCAATTTTGGACATCAAATTAATAGGCAAATTAATTAAATTGATCAATTAATTACCCCCATCCCCTCTCCTGGGAAGATTTTATGGGTTTCTCCCAGCTGGCACACGGGTCCGCTACCTCTCCTAATACCCTCCCCCTCCGCTCCACCACCTGTCCTATTAGCGCCATTTTCGAATTTTGGAGGGAAATCTAAAAAATTGTGGGATTTTCAAAAATGGAGGAAATTTATTTGTACGAAGGCTTTGGTGACGTCCCAACCCGCCACTCACGCAAGAATTGGCGGGGAATTTAAAACGGCGGTGCCCTTTCCGGGACTCGAAACCTGGTCCTTCTGGACAGAAAACCCAAGTATTACCCCCCCCCCCCCTCGCGCTCAACGAAAAGTCTCCAGATGCCGGAAAGGAATTTTAGGTTAGTGTACTTTATTTAGTCTGGGTGGGAAAGTAAAGTAAAAATCGCTCATGATTTCGTAATTAATTATAAAGATCGGTCCTAATTTTACAATCATACCCACAGCGCTACACAAGGAGCGCCTAAAACCGCAATGCAGCTCAAAAATTAAAGAAAATAATTCACAATACCACTTAAAACTAGAACTAAAACTCTACATCTGATGATACCTTCAGCTAAATGCTGGCGGAAGAAAGGCTGCAGTGTACGGTACTATCTTTATTTTTGGCGGGAAATACGTCCAACTGATGAGATATTGGTATTGTACAGAGAGGAGTTTAATAAGAGCATTACCTGTAAGCATACAGCTAAGGACTGTGTATGTAGCATCATACACAAGGAATGCAAGGAGGTGATAATGGATGAGTGTGTGGGGAATGCTTTTCAGCAGATATTGATCATGCAGCTGGATGGACTGAAGTTGCATTTCACAACTCATAGAGACTATTACCTGTGCTGGAGCTGTTTGCGTTTCTGAAATGGCCAGTCAATCCACAGTGCAGGAGACGGCTTCGCGCACCCCCCCCCCCCCCCCTCCCCCCAACCCGTTTAGCCGATCGAATGTGTGTACCGTTGTTTGACGCTGGAGCTCACTGCAGACGTCTCCCGCTGAATTGATCGACAATCACCCTGCAAACCTGCTGCTCGATATTCAGGAAGGCCATTACATGCTAGCACAACTGATGGAAAATACTTCACTGTTCTAATTACACACCGAAATTATCATGAAAAAGCAGAGCTCATAAACAACAGGTCATAATGCAATACACATACTGGGCATTGAGAAAATCATCGTAATAACACAGCTACTGCAAAAAGCGACTCCAAAAAATCACACCAAGGAAGAGGCGTAGCAGTTACATAAGTGTTCTCCTCAGTATTTGGTCAGGATCTAACCAGTTTACAGCCAGTGTTACCCACCCCCTCCTACCATTCCTCATCCCTTCCTCTCCTCACCGTAGCGAGGGATACTGGCCTGTTCTATCCTGTCGCTAATGGTCCACAAAGAGATCCATCTGGTGGGCACTGATATACTGTTCAAAAAGTGGTTCAAATGCCTCTGAGCACTATGGGACTTAACTTCTGAGGTCATCAGTCCCCTAGAACTTAGAACTACTTAAACCTAGCTAACCTAAGGACATCACACACATCCATGCCCGAGGCAGGATTCGAACCTGCGACTGTAGCGGTCGCGCGGTTCCAGACTGTAGCGCCTAGAACCGCTCGGTAACTCCGACCGGCGGTGATACACTGTCTCTCGTCTGCGGAAATCAGTCACATATGAACAGAAAGAGCAGGACGTTCCCTGCAATCTGTTAAACGTTATTTCTCGCTGCCTCTGCTGGCTGAAGACTCTGCTCCCAGATGTGGAAGGGCCTGCAGTCAGCGGTAGCTGGAACCTCTGCCTCTCCTGCCGATCAGGCAGTCCAGGTGGTCAGTGCTATCGATGCCGACAGGCCACACAAACACAACAGGCCACGAGGCCAGTGGGCCACAGATCGAAGTGCGATAAATGACAGGAACCCCAACCGCTTGTTCTCTGTCTAAAGATGCGGCTGCAGAAGCACTCCCCCTGCCGCCATCGACTGCTTTTGCTGCACCTACCATTCTGTGAAGGAAGACATTTCACTGTAACAATTGTATTTAACTACAATACACCTTTTATAACAAAGCATCTATTGAAAAGAACACAATCGCGACAACAATAATAAAAATCGGTCTTGTTTCCATGGAAACAGGCGCAGTCCATTTTCTTTTAGTTTTACGGGAAAAATCGGTATAGTTTGAGACCATTCATCATGTTCAAATTATAAATTCTCATGTGTGAAGGCAGTATGTTCCTTTCAGACTGTTGAATCATCAGTATATAACGACATCTATATAGTCATTCTTTCATGTTACACTGTAGTATACAATTCACATCTCTCTCTGTGTCTCCCATAATTTTGTGATATCCAACGATGTGAAGAAGAAAACTGCAGCACTGCCACCGATTACAGATGACCAAACTGCAGACGTTGGAGCTCTATAGCCATACTTCTGACGGATGTATTAACTTATCTCATTTATCCTATACATGTCCAGCCAGCGTATAATAAAAAATACATCCGCTATTTTACTGCAAAAACTACCAATCATTACAGAATGTCCTCGTTATTGCCCGCATCTCGTGGTCGTGCGGTAGCGTTCTCGCTTCCCACGCCCGGGTTCCCGGGTTAGATTCCCGGCGGGGCCAGGGATTTTCTCTGCCTCGTGATGGCTGGGTGTTGTGTGCTGTCCTTAGGTTAGTTAGGTTTAAGTAGTTCTAAGTTCTAGGGGACTTATGACCACAGCAGTTGAGTCCCATAGTGCTCAGAGCCATTTGAACCATTTTTTGTCCTCGTTATATCGAAACTTCCATCAAAATAAGGAAAACCCGAGAATTTAAAAACCGAAGAAAAAAACCATACAGTCTAACGAAATGTCTATGTTAAGAGATTTCTTTCATTTTAATGGACAAAATCAGCTGGTTTGAGAGCATCCCTGGCGTTCAAATCAGTGTTTGTAAATAAACTTGACACGCTGTCTGCTCACATGTCGGAAGAAAAAGTCATGTTGTAACGCCGGAAATGCATATCCTCCTATTTCCATCTATTGAACTATAATTGTTTTCCTTATTTTGTCACCTGAAGATATGATATTTCTGTCTCTTTATTGTAATTGTTTTACTGTTTGTATATGTATATATATGCATTTATGTCGATGTATAATTGGTTTGTTTTGTTAATATTATTTGTATTTATACGCTGGGTCTGGCCTAGGGAAAACTATGCTATCGAACGAATACATCGATAGGTCGTGTGGAGAACCAAAGTGTTTAGGATCTTTGGTAGTGTTAACTCTGTCGCGTGGAGCGCGGGCAGAGAGAGTCTGACGGGAATAGTGCGGTGGAGCAGGTGTGTGTTTGGCAGCATGTAATTGCGCTCGACTTGCTATGATAGTTTCTGACATGGTGTCGCGGACGGGAAGCATTAGCTGGCGCACATCAAGAGCCCGTTTCGCCTGGTGACAGTGTCGAGAAGAAGGCGCGCCAACATCCAGCTTCTGCAACAGCTATGGCCGAAAATGGGTGACTGTCGCCACCTCCTCGATCGACGGTTTCAAACCTTCAATCAACCAACAAGGAAGACTGGAAGCACGTAAAGTTTTAGAACTGTATGGCAGACCTCAGCTTTTCAAACTGTTCCATTTCCGTAACTATGATTATAGCAACTTAGCATGAACATTTGTTGCTCATTGTCCCAATTGCATTACCAAGCAGGGCCCCTTCCTTTTCCGGAAAGAACCCGAGTGTCGTTGAAATTCAAACGCCAGCATTATAGTAATATTATTCCGTTTCACTGCTTTAATTTCAAAGTTCAGTTAAGGTACTCATAGCTGGCTACAATATTTAGATTACACAAGCACAAATTAAGAGTGCGAGTTTTGTTAGCATATTTTAGCTTACCTGTGACTGCAGCTCAGCTTGGTACGTACTAAATGTTACTATTGTTAATTGTCCAGAATCATTTAATTCAAGTTCAAAGTTAAATCTCTTATTTCTAAATTGCGTAGATTGAAGTAGCTTTTGAAATGATTGTTGAGGTAGCCCAAGACTAACCGTATTTTACTGAATTTCGACGTGCTTCAGAAACAAAGCTCACTATTAATTTGTCACTAAATTAACTTTCAATTTTCCGGTTTTATTAATTCTTTTGCTGAATTAAGTCAGAGTGTAGCAAAATTTATTACTTCTGACAAACTTTCAGTTTTCACACTACATGTGTCAGCCTTCAGTTGCCACGCTTCTAGTGCTAATTATATGTGTAATAACCTTTCTTTTTCACTTACTATAGTAATTGTCCATAGGACTGGCGACCGTAATTTCCCCCAAATCTCAGATATCTAATTACCACTAGTTAATTGTTAACGTAACGGCCCCACATTTACTTTCTTTATTAACTTTACCCCTTTTCAAAGTTCATTTACACCAGTTTTATTTGCATTTTTCGTTTCATTTAGATGTAACCTTTTGCTCCCTCTTTACCGACAGATTAACTTCGGTGACGATTGCTTTTCCCAAATTTCTATTAGGTACACGCGGTTTAATTTTTCACTGTTATTAAGGTCGATAAGTGAGGGGGAGGTTACAATGTTATGTTCGGCAACAACAAGCTATAATTCAAGAGGATGTTGCTGTTTTTTGCACTATCGCGGGTCCTGTTTTACCATTGCAATGGTATATCGTGCTGGCGTTCACGAAACATAAAAAAGAATTCGTGAGAGCATGTCTTCTAATAGAAGCTCCTAATGCCATCCAGTACAATATTCCACCGATACATCAAAAACAGATATCATCTGCGCACTGACATCTGACACGTCTTTATTCTGTAACCCGCCTCTGCCGACCTTAATTGTTGGTTGCGGCAGATTCTTGTGTTCTAGTTTCGTAAGCAATTTCGTCGTCACAGAACAGCCTGTTTCACGCAATCTAATCATATGTCGGGAAAAACACTATCATTTCTAGCTTCCACAATGAGCTATAATTCACATGGTAGCTGTTTTATAATTGGAGATTATGAAGTATTAAGTAGCACAGGACTTGCAGCAATACATATTTTTAAACAGATAATTGTGACGATAATAATAAAAATAGTCATGATTATGAAGAATAGAATAGGCGATTTCTATTAGTTTTATAGCAAAATTGCTACTGAAATGTCTAATGAAATGACGGGAAATATTTTATGTCTATACACCTGATTATGACTACTGTCTTTCTAGTTGAGAGATTTTTTACTACCTTATGAAATGCCATATGGCTAATGAATGATGTTTCATGCCTTCCTTTGTACATATTTGCTCATTTCGTTTAATATCTAGTTTCTAGCTGCACTGCAGCATTGGTTAAAATAAAATTTAATAGATGTACTAGTATAGTTATTTTATGCCTACAGATCCAGTCAATTATAAATTTATGATCTATTAAAAAAACGAAGGAGCATAGAAAGACATTTCCCTTCACAGGAATTGCATACGGAATTTTCTTTTCAACTACTTGGTAATTTTTTTGGTAGAATAACTTCTTGTGGTTCACCACTTTAATTACATAGACATTAAGATGTGAATATACATTTCCCTTGTCTGCATTATTGTCTTTAGTGTAATATTTTTTTTTTTTTTTTTTGCTTGAGCTATGTCATGTTTAGATATAAGTTATTACATTTGCTGTTGCTGTTTGCCAGGCATAGTGCTACTAAATTTCACTTTGTATTACTCTGTTAAGCTAGTTTTACTACTGATTTATTTTTCTTGTTGCTGCACATTGGCTCATATTAGTTGTAATGTTGCATTGCTTGGTAATTTAGATTTACTGCAGCTTGCTTTTACAATTTTCATTTTTTTCATTGCTGTCTGTATTAATTGTTTTGTGCTTCTGCATTGCCTCGTCCCTTAGTTTAATATCTGAGCTCAGTAGATTTAAGTTAGCTTAGGAGGGGGTAGACTATATGAGAAATTAACTATGATGAATTGGAAGAAATGCATTGAGAAGCTATAAAAAATGGTTTGGCCAAAAAAGTATTTTGAAAGAGGATATGAGCAAAAAAGTAGGGTTTAGAGACAACAGGTTTAGGTAGGATTTTCTTGGAAATAAATGATGAGGTAAGATAATGGAAAATAAATAATGAGGTAAGAAATATGTGAACATAAAAATACAGAAAGCATGCTTGGATAGGATTTCTTTTGGTGGAAACAAATGCTGAAATAAGACGAAAGATCTATGGAATGAAGTTTTGGGTTGGACTGCAGTACTAAATGTTACACTGAAAACAAACCCTGCACTTTCCTCTTGTGTTACTCTGCTATGTGTTTGTGTACCCTTCTTTATTTGTGTTTTTCCTGTCTTTATGTGTTTATCTGATAAGAGATATGTTGTAGAATTTTTCTAATAATGTGTTATTTACTTTGTAAAGATGTTTAGACATTATTTATTCTGTTTTGTTTTAATGCTCATGAGTGAAGTTGATGTTTCAAAAGTTATTCTGATCTTTTATGTAGGTACTTATAATTCCTGTAACACTGATGTATATGTTATTTCGGTTCTTTTGTAAAGCCTGTATTACTACAAATGTTATCTGTATTATTATGTTTTTAATGACGTTTTCTGTACCTTTGTTATTGTATTCTCATGTTATAATATTGTAATTGACACCAGTTCATCAAATTAAGTAACTTGTAAGTTACATTTCACTGCACACGTTTCTGTTGGTCATAGTATATGGACAATATGTGAGAAGTTGGGACTGTTAGTGCTTGCACGTGTGTTAATAATTCAGCGAGGGATTGGTTAACAGCATTGCTGGTTCTAAGGACAATTCCAAAAACTTTGTGAGTGCACAAGTGGTGGTTTATGGACTTACTATAAAGGACTACAGTGGGTCTGCATCTTTGATGGTCCACCAATACCAATATTTCTACAAGGAGTACAGTGGATCTGCACGTTTGATGGCCCACCAATACCATTATCTCTACAAGGACTACAGTGGGTCTGTATCTTTGATGACTCGCCAATACCATTATTTCTGCAAGGACTACAGTGGGTCTGCATCTTTGATGACTCACCAATACCATTATTTCTACAAGGACTGCACTGGGTCTGCACCTCTGGTGGCCCACCAATACCGTAATCTCTACCAGGACTACAGTGGGTCTGCTCTGTGATGACCTACCTACCAATACTCTTCAAAATTTCGCCTGACTCTGCTGTGGGTTTGCTCTGTTGTGGACCAATACCTGTCTGCATGTCAAGAGTCAGCACTGTCTTTCCGTTGGAAGGACAACACTACTTCTTCAAGATTGCATGGAAATCCACTACTTCCGTGTGCATTTTCTTTTACTGCACAGACTTTGAGAAAAACACTGCAATTTTACTGTGATGAATGATCAGGACTGTCTTTATGGACTGTGAATTTTAGCTTTTGACCAACATTGTATCAATAAGTGTGTGCATTTGATATCTTTGTTATTGTAATTATGAAAAATTTTATCAAATCATTATTGGCCACTGCCCAAATCAATTTGTAAAATTTTTGTGGGGAGCGTGGGGGTTATGTAAGTAGGCTGTTCACGTTTTTATATTGGTAACGCCACGTAGCGCTCTGTATGAAAATTACTGGCTGTGCTGTGTGCAGTCTGTGGCTAGTTTGCATTGTTGTCTGCCATTGTAGTGTTGGGCAGCTGGATGTGAACAGCGCGTAGCGCTGCTCAGTTGGAGGTGAGCCGCCAGCAGTGGTGGATGTGGGGAGAGAGACGGCGGAGTTTTGAAATTTGTAATACTGGATATCATGAACTGCTATATATATTATGACTTTTGATGACTATTAAGGTAAATACATTGTTTGTTCTCCATTAAAATCTTTCATTTGCTAACTATGCCTATCAGTAGTTAGTGCCTTCCATAGTTTGAATCTTTTATTTAGCTGGCAGTAGTGGCGCTTGCTGTATTGCAGCAGTTCGAGTAATCAAGATTTTTGTGAGGTAAGTGATTTGTGAAAAGTATAGGTTAATGTTAGTCAGGGCCATACTTTTGTAGGGATTTTTGAAAGTCAGATTGCGTTGCGCTAAAAATATTGTGTGTCAGTTTAAACACAGTCGTATATAATTTTTCTAAGGGGACGTTTCACTTTTAAACTCACGGACATGCAGCCACAGATACACAAGGCACCAGAAGCGTTGATCGGCGGCAAAGAGGTATAACATATGCGTGGAATTGGATCTATGGCTGCGCGATTGATCCACACGATGACATCGATGTATCACTGAGAGCTGCATCGTCACGACATCTTTGTGAGTTTATTACAGAAAATGCCAGATTCCATGATTTGTCCAAGCTGAAACCCCATTTTTATTAATTAAATTCGTCGCCAACAGAATTTTAATTGCTCTTTTCACTGTTGAGTCCCATAAAGATGAAGCTGAGGCTAAAATTTCGACATTATCGTACACCATAGAGTACCCCGTGTCAATACAGTGCTCTGCCATCGCAGATTTATTAGGCTGTAAGGGCCGGGTGTACATGCGGTGCTCTGTGCATCTCTCATGCACTGCACATGTCGTCCGTCCGATGTATGAACGGCCACATTCACAGAGCATATTGTAAACCCCAAGCTTCCGAAGCACTAAATCATATTTAACAGAACCTAAGAGTGCTGATGTCTTTGGTAGAGGGCTAGAAATCACTTTCACTTGTGTTTACTGAGGACCCGTCCTGTTTTTGACGATAGGCTTCCAATGTACGGCAGAAAAGCCGTGGATTTAAAACTTTCCGTGTCTTCTTCTGCGTTCCTTACACCCACTGTAGGTTTCGTTTGTAGCAGATTACGTATTTGCTGTGGAGAGTACCCGTTGGCTTCAAAAATTCTTCTCGAGTGTAGAAACTCTTCCTCCAGACTGCTTGTCAGCAATGAAGTCCGTTCTGTGTACCAGCGTTCTGAGTACACTCATAATCTGCGAAGAATGGTGTCAGCTATTCGCACGTAAATGTACGCTACTGGCCATAAAAATTGCTACGCCAAGAAGAAATGCAGATGATAAACGGGTATTCATAGGACAAATATATTATACTAAAACTGACATGTGATTACATTTTCATGCAATTTGGGTGCATAGATCCTGAGAAATTAGTAACCAGAACAACCACCTATGGCCGTAAAAACGGCCTTGATACGCCTGGGCATTGAGTCAAACAGAGCTTGGATGGCGTATACAGGTACAGCTACCCATGCAGCTTCAAGAGTAGCGACTGGCGTATTGTGACGAGCCAGTTGCTCTGACATCATTGTCCAGACGTTTTCAGTTGGTGAGAGATCTGGAAAATGTGCTGGCTGGGGCAGCAGTCTAACATTTTCTGTATCCAGAAAGGCCCGTACAGGACCTGCAACATGCGGTCGTGCATTATCATGCTGAAATGTAGGGTTTCGTAGGGATCGAATGAAGGGTAGAGCCACGGGTCGTAACACATCTGAAATGTAGCGTCCACTGTTCAAAGTGCCGTCAATGCGAACAAGAGGTGACCGAGACGTGTAACCAATCGCACCCCATACCATCACGCCAGGTGATACGCCAGTATGGCGATGACGAATACACGCTTCTAATGTGCGTTCACCGTGATGTCGCCAAACACGGATGCGACCTTCGTGATGCTGTAAACAGAACCTGGATTCATCCGAAAAAATGACGTTTTGCCATTCGTGCACCCAGGTTCGTCGTTGAGTACACAATCGCAGGCGCTCCTGTCTGTGATGCAGCGTCAAGGGTAACCGCAACCATGGTCTCCGAGCTGATAGTCCATGCTGCTGCAACCGTCATCGAACTGTTCGTGCTGATGGGTGTTGTCTTGCAAACGTCCCAATCTGTTGACTCTGGGATCGAGACGTGGCTGCACGATCCGTTACAGCCATGATGCCTGTCATCTCGGCTGCTAGTGATACGAGGTCGTTGGGATCCAGCACGGCGTTCCGTATTACCGTCCTGAACCCACCGATTCCATATTCTGCTAACAGTCATTGGATGTCGACCAATGCGAGCAGCAATGTCGCGATACGATAAACCGCAATCGCGATAGGCTACAATAGGACCTTTATCAAAGTCGGAAACGTGATGGTACGCATTTCTCTTCCTTACACTAGGCATCACAACAACGTTTCACCAGGCAACGCCGGTCAACTGCTGTTTGTGTATGAGAAATCAGTTGGAACCTTTCCTCATGTCAGCAAGTTGTAGGTGTCGTCATCGGCGCGAACCTTGTGTGAATGCTCTGAAAATCTAATCATTTGCATATCACAGCATCTTCTTCCTGTCGGTTAAATTTCACGTCTGTAGCACGTCACCTTCGTGGCGTAGCAATTTTAATGGCCAGTAGTGTAAATACCTATAGGTCGGTTCTCGATGTACTGCATGTCCAAAAGTGCCATCATCTTTGCGTCATACCACAACATCCAAAAATGGAAGGCGTCCATCTTTTTCGATTTCCATCGTGGACTGAATTTGTCTGTGGATGGAATTCAGATGGCTTAAAACAACTTACTCACGGCACCCATGACTCAGGGTACGCCTGAGTTAGTGTTCGAATGTGGATCCATCTCGCATTGTATCTGGAATGATATCTAGAGATGGACCCAAAATGCGTTACATGAGGGGCACAGTTAGAAGGTGGATCCACCACGAATTATATCCAGAACGGTGTCTAGAGGGTGATCCGCAATGCACTACATCAGCTACAGTATTCGAAGGATGATCGAGCGACGAGATGACTGGGTCAGGTTTACGGAAGCGAGCCACGACACAAGTATAGACACAGAAATACCGAAAATAGTGCAAATGCACTGCATCTGTAGAATATAAGGTTGTAGGTGACTGGGTGCATTCGCGTACAGCGTCACGCTATACTGTCCAACTAATGCGCTGTTCTATCTGGTGCATGAGAATGATACTCACGAAGAGGTGTCTCCCTTCATCCAATGGACATCTAGCACACAAAATAACAGATGTGTAATGATCGTGTGCTGTCATCGTGGATCTTTGGCAGTATAAAAGGAGGTGTGGTAGGCGCAGCATGATGCCTTGGTTTGTTGTAATTAGTGGAGAATGTAGACAATACGAGGTGCATTCAAGTTCTAAGGCCTCCGATTTTTTTTCTCCCGACTGGAAAGAGATAGAAAGATGCGCATTGTTTTAAAATGAGGCCGCGTTTATTGTCAATACGTCCCAGAGATGGCAGCACCGTACGGCAGATGGAATTTTACCGCCAGTGGCGAGAATGAGAACTCTTTTAAATACTTAAAATAGCGAGGTTTTCCTTACTTGAACAGCGTGCAATCATTCGTTTTCTGAATTTGCGTGGTGTGAAACCAATTGAAATTCATCGACAGTTGAAGGAGACATGTGGTGATGGAGTTATGGATCTGTCGAAAGTGCGTTCGTGGATGCGACAGTTTAATGAAGGCAGAACATCGTGTGACAACAAACCGAAACAACCTCGGGCTCGCACAAGCCGGTCTGACGACACGATCGAGAAAGTGGAGAGAATTGTTTTGGGGGATCGCCGCATGACTATTAAACAGATCGCCTCCAGAGTTGCAATTCTGTGGGTTCTGTGCACACAATCCTGCATGACGACCTGAAAATGCGAAAAGTGTCATCCAGGTGGGTGCCACGAATGCTGACGGAAGATCACGTGGCTGCCCGTGTGGCATGTTGCGAAGCAATGTTGACACGCAACGACAGCATAAATGGGACTTTCTTTGTGACAATGGATGAGACGTGGATGCCATTTTTCAATCCAGAAACAAAGCGCCAGTCAGCTCAATGGAAGCACACAGATTCACCGCCATCAAAAAAATTTCGGGTAACCGCCAGTGCTGAAAAATTGATGGTGTCCATGTTCTGGGACAGCGAGGGCGTAATCCTTACCCATTGCGTTCCAAAGGGCACTACGGTAACAGGTGGATCCTACGAAAATGTTTTGAAGAACAAATTACTTCCTGCACTGCAACAAAAACGTCCGGGAAGGGCGCCGCGTGTACTGTTTCACCAAGACAACGCACCCGCACATCGAGCTAACGTTACGCAACAGTTTCTTCGTGATAACAACTTTGAAGTGATTCCTCATGGTCCCTACTCACCTGACCTGGCTCCTAGTGACTTTTGGCTTTTTCCAACAATGAAAGACACTTTCCGTGGCCGCACATTCACCAGGCGTGCTGCTATTGCCTCAGCGATTTTCCAGTGGTCAAAACAGACTCCTAAAGAAGCCTTCGCCACTGCCATGGAATCATGGCGTCAGCGTTGTGAAAAATGTGTACGTCTGCAGGGCGATTATGTCGAGAAGTAACGTCAGTTTCATCGATTTCGGGTGAGTAGTTAATTAGAAAAAAATCGGAGGCCTTAGAACTTGAATGCACCTCGTATTACAAAATAACGATGAGGAGTGCCCTCGCACGCAATGAATGACTGTATGGATGCTGATCGGTATCGGTGTTTCATACGCCTGAAATGAATGTAATACCCGTGTGCGTGACAATTTGTAATTTTAACACACGGAATACTCTCAAACTACAGCGATTTTGCTCGTAAAATAATAGAAATTGACTGTATCCATTCTTGTGGAATCATGACTATCTTTATTATTATCATCACGATTGCGTGTTTAAAAATATGTATTACCACAAGTCCTGAACTATTTCACACTTCATAACATCTAATTATAAACTAGACACCACTTTTATTATAGCTAATTGTGGAAGCTAGAAATGAGTGTTTTTCACACCATGTGATTAGACTGCAGAAACTGGCTGTTCGGTGATGACCAAATTGCTTACGAAAGTACAACACAAAAATCTGATGGTATTGCCGTCGATGGTTTGCTGGCCGACAGAAACTTTACACACAGGTTGGTGGATGCAAGTTATGGAGCAAAAATGTCAGATGTCAGGGCACAGATCAGATTTGTTTTTAATTTATCGGACAAATCATATAGTGTTCTCAATTAGGTGACGTTAGGAGATTCTGCTACAAGGCATGCTCTCACGATATGTTTTTTTTTTAGGTTTGTAAACGCCAGCATAATATAGCTCTCCACTGGTAAAACGGGACCTGCAATAGTGTGTACAAAGCAACATGCTCTCGAATAAAAGCTTGTTGTTGCTCAACGTAAAATAAGTGTGTTTTTTCCCGACAAGTGAACAAATGATGTGAAAGATCGTGTTCTGTAATGTTATTTCACATGTTTTAATGTTTTTAATGCACATGAGCATGACAGTTTATTTACACTCACTGATTTTAACGCCAGGGACGTTCTCAAACCATGCAATTTTGTTCATCAAACTGAAACATATTGTTTAACACATATGGTTTTTTTTCTTTGGAGGTTAAGTTCTCGCTTTTCCTTTACTCTAATGAAAGTTTCGAGGTAATGATGACATTCTGCAGTGGTCGATAGTTTTCGCAGTGAAACAGTGGAAGTATATCTGATTATACGCAGGATGGACACGTATAGGATATGTGAGATAAGTTAATACATCTGTCAGATGTATCTCTATATAGCTCCAACCTCTGCATTTTGGTCATCTGTAATCGGTGGTAGCGCTGATTTTTTTTTTTTTTCACATCGTTGTATGTCACGAAATAATAGGAGGCAGAGAGAGAGATGTGAATTGTATACTGTAGTCGAACATGAAAGAATGACTGTATAGATGTCGTTCTATATTGATAATTCAGTCATCTGAAAAGAATGTAATGCCCACTTGCATGACAATTTATGATTTGAACATGATGAATGCTCTCAAACTATACCAACCTTGCACATAAAACTTACCAAACTGCGTTCCTGCAGGGTATCGCCTCAGTTGTGCGACTGGATTCGTGATTTCCTGTCAGAAAGGTCATAGTTCGTAGTTATAGACGGAAAGTCATCGAGTAAAACAGAGGTAATACCCGGCGTTCCCCAAGAAAGTGTTACAGGCCCTCTATTGTTCCTGATATATATTAACGACATAGGAGACAATTTGGGTAGCCGTCTTAGATTGCTTGCAGGTGATGCTGTCATTTACCGTCTTGTAAAGTCATCAGATGATGAAAACGACTTGCAAAATGATTTAGATAAGATATCTGTATGGTGCGAAAAGTGGCAATTGACCCTGAATAAAGAAAAGTGTGTAGTTATTGACATGAGTACTAAAAGAAACCAGTTAAATTTTGATTACACGATAAGTCACACAAATCTGAAGGCTGTAAATTCAACTAAATACTTAGGGCTTACAATTACAAATAACCTAAATTAGAACGATCATATAGATAATACTGTGGGTAGAGCAAACCAAAGAGTGTTATTCATTGGCACAACACTTATAAGGTGCAACAGACCTACTAAAGAGACTGCTTACACTACGCTTGTGCTCCCTATTCTGGAGTATTGCCGTCCGGGGTGGGATCCGCATCAGGTGGGACTGACGGATGACATCGAAGAATTACAAAGAAGGGCAGCTCGTTTCGTATTATCGCGAAATAGAGGTGACAGTGTCACAGACATGATACGCGAATTGGAGTGGCAATCATTAAAACAAAGGCGATTTTCGTTGCGACGATATCTTCTCATGAAATTTCAATCACCAGTTTTCTCCTCCGATTGCGAAAACATTCTGTTGGCACCCACCTACATAGAGAGACATGATAATCACGATAAAATAAGAGAAATCAGAGCTGGCACAGAAAAATTTAAGTGCTCGTTTTTCCCACTTGGCGTTCGACAGTGGAACGGTAGAGAGAGACAGCATGAAGGTGGTTCATTGAACCCTCTGCCAGGCACTTCATTCTGAATAGCAGAGTAATCACGTAGATGTAGACGTAGATGTAGAAAAGGAAATGGATTGTGTCTATCATCGTGGAAACAGAACATTTCTTATCGTCACAAGAGTGTTGTTTTTTAATAGATGCTCTCCTATAAGATGTACATTGACATTAAATACAATTGATACAGTGAAATGTGTTCCTTTGGAAAATTGTGAGTGCTTGTGGGGGCAGGATGCTGGCGGCGGGGGTACATGACTCATAGGCTCCCACAGCTGCACTTTCAGACAAACAACACATGGTCGGGGTAGCTGTCATTTATCTCGGTTTGTTGTGTGGCCCACTGGCGTCACGGCACGTTGTGTAGGTAGAGCTTTTGTGAGTAGTGATAGGGCTGACCGCCTGGACTGCCTCGTGCTCTGCCGGGGAGGCTGCTCGAAGGCCCCCAGCTGCTGGGGTGGGTTGTGCGGCTGTGTGCTGAAGTGGCAGCAGCTACGTGTTTTTCAAGCAGCAGACATTTGATACAGCGTTGGAGTGTTCTCTGGAATTTTATTGTTGTTCCAGTGGGAGGAGGGGGGAGGAGGGGGACAGCCTTCCTGAGAAATACGTTTAATAGATAGCACGAAGCGTCCTGTTCTTTTTGTCCATAAGTGAATAATGTCCATAGACCGGAGGCAGTATATCACTGCCACCAAATGGATCTCTTTGTGGACCGTGAGTGACATGATAAATAGGTTTGCATCGCTGCCTATGGTGAGGACAGGGAGGGATGGGGGGAGATTGGGGAGGGGGGGTGAGAATGTAAGACTGGCTCTAAGCTGGTTATTTCCTGACCGCTCATCGAGGACATGTCACTGCTCCCCCCTCTCTCCTGGTGTGATATTTTGCTGTCGGTTTTGGTGGTAGTTGTGTTATTATGATGATTTCCTCAATGCCCAGTACATGCGTCACATTATGACGCATTGTTTATGAGAGCTGATTTTTTTTCACGACAATTTAGGTGTGTAATTAGAACAGTGAAGCATTTTCCATCAGTTGTCATAGCGTATATTGGCCCTGCCAAATTTCGAGTACTAGGGCTGCAGCGTGATTGTCGAGCATTGCAGCGGGAGTCGTCTGTAACGAACTCTGACGTCAAACAGCTATAGACACAGTCGTCAGCTGTATGCTTATTAAATTCATGTATGCGCAACACCAACACTTCGTCAGTCGAACAGATGTCCCACCACAAACAATGATAGTACCTCCCACTCTAGCCTTCTTCCCGCCAGCTTGTAGTTGAAGGAGTCGTCCTGTGTGGGTTTTGAGTACGGTTCCCAGTAGTATTGTGAATTTTTTCCCAGCAGGATAGCACCAGTTGTGTGATATCGTCAGTTTTTGAGCTGTATCGCGATTTTAGGGGCTCCTTGTGTAGCGTTATGCATGTACATGTGTAATTAGTTCTGATCTTTATGATTATCATGTAATTAGGAGCGATCTTTACTTCAACCGGCCGGAGTGGCCGTGCGGTTCTATTCGCTGCAGTCTGGAACTGAGCGACCGCTACGGTGCCAGGTTCGAATCCTGCCTCGGGCATGGATGTGTGTGATGTCCTTAGGTTAGTTAGGTTTAATTAGTTCTAAGTCCTAGGCGACTGATGACCTCAGAAGTTAAGTCGCATAGTGCTCAGAGCCATTTGAACCATTTGCTTCAGTTTCCCACCTAACCTTCTGCTCCTGCATCTGGATAGTTTCCCTGTGTTGTGGGGTGCACTTAGGCTTTCAGCCCAGGAGGAGTGGGGTTCGAGCCGAGAAAGGGCACCGCCATTTTGAATTTCCAGTTGATTCCCGGGTTCGAGGTTGTGTGTAACGTCAGTAAAGCACTGAGACATAGAAATTACCGCCATTTTTGAAACTTCCACCTTTTTTTATTGCCGCCAAAAATTCGTAATTCCCGTCAACAGGTCAAGTATGTGTGGGGTGGATTGGGGAGGGGGAGGGGACCACGACGCACGTGCCACCTGGGGAGAACTCATGACATCATATGGTGTTGGGGAAGGGGGTGTAATTATTTATCCATTTAATTAATTACTATAAATAATATATCAGTTTCACATCAAAAGTGCACCAGTAAAGCCAACATCCCACTACTGATGTTTCCTGCATCGTATTAACTATACCAATTGGTGGACGACTTCTGCAGTGTAAACTAACAGTTTTGTGTACTCGTGTCCACATTTCAAATAAGCATTAATGAGTTGCTCTTGCCACACATACTTGGAGGTACCAACCAACCTAAAAACATAAGACTTGTAATAACTGTAATTATTAGTCTGCAAATGATGCATGTACTAATGCAGTGTTCTTCAGTACACTGTCCTCAGTCACCAACAGAAAAATCTGGACTTGTAGCCGTTGCACTCGGATTTCAGAAACAATGTGCGCTCCATGCACACATTACCTGATCGAAAGTGTGTGATGACTCATTAGTGGCCAATAATATGGGATGTATCCACCCGTCACGTTTATGCCCATTGAAACTCTACCTTGGGCACTTTAAATAAGATGTCTGAATGTCTGTGGAGGAATGACAGACCATTCTTCCACAGGAGCCGAGACCACAGAAGGAAGTGATGTTCGACGCTAGAGTCCAAATAGAAGTCGCCGTTCCAACTTGTCCCACAGATCCGCCACTGAATTCAGGTCGGGACACTCCGTAGGCCAGTCTGTTTCAGGAATTGATATTGCACAAAACATTACCAAACAGAAACTGTTTTGTGACACGCTACATTGTCACTTGAAACAACACCGTCTTCGAACTGATTCTCTACTACTGAGCGAGATAGCGCAGTGGTTAGCAGACTGAACTAGCATTCGGAAAGACAACGGTTCAAAACCGTGTCCAAGCATCCTGGTTTACGTTTTCCGTTATTTCCCTAAATCGCTTACGGGAAATGCCGGAATGGCTCCTTTGAAAGGACTTGACCGATTTCCTTCCCTGTCATTTCTTAATCCGAATTTGTATTCCGTCTCAAATGATGTAGCTGTCAACAGGATGTTAAACATAAATATTCCTTTCTTGTGTCTCTGCTGTACGCAGTACATGACGCTTAAGTGGAATAAGGGGGTCATACACCAACCACGCAAAATATCCCCGTACTGTCACAGCACTTCCTCTTTGCTCCTGTGCTGGCAGTACACAGCGTGGCTAGCAACATTCTCCAGGCATTCGCTAAGGCGAAACTTTGCCTTCGGATTCCCAAAGTATACAGTGTAATTCATCACACCCAGTGACTCGTTTCCAGTCATCCACTGTCCAGTGCCGTTGCTGTTCGCACCCCTTGAAACGCCGCTTATCGTTAACTACAGATATGTAGCCATTCTTTTAAAATTGCTAAGTAAAGCCACTGGGTTAGCAGCATTGCTGGTAGCACTCTGGAACTCACGAGTGACTCCCTCCTCTGTTTCCATGCGACTGTTTTACAGTCATCTTTAGTAACGCTCCAAAGTACTTATCCGTCACTGCAAGAAGTCTACCTGGTCTTGGTTTGGCTATGGTTGTTCTCTCGAGTTTCCGCTTCACAAACACATCACTAAGAGTCGATTTGGGCAGCTTTCGAAGAGTTGAAACGTTCGAAGTCACTGAGCTCGCTTCCCGTGCACGGGGTCCCGGGTTCGATTCCCGGCGGGGTCAGAGATTTTCACCTGCCTCGAGATGACTGGGTGTTTGTGTTGTCCTCATCATTTCATCATCATTTATGAAAGTGGTGATATTGCACGGAGCAAAGGTTGGGAATTTGTACGGGCGCTGATAACCACGCAGTCCACAAACCAAACACACCATCACCATCTTCTGACCGACCCATTCTGCTGTCACTGCCTCTCTGCTGGCAACACTGTACTCCCCGCCTCCTTTTATACTGGCGGGCCGGCCTCTCGTGGCATCTAGTGGTCAGTTCTGCATTAAACAAACGTGTCCAGATACTTTTAACCGGATAGTGTACTATTTCTGACCTAATTTTGGTGTATTTCCCCAATGTAGCGAACGACATTGAAAGAAACTACTTTCCTACGTCGTAGTAATTTAAATTTCTTTGTTTTTATTCACATCACATCTTAATGTACTGATCCTGCACGACGTGTTGGCAGCCATTCTCAGTGTCTGCGGTTTCTGCCTTCGCGGAAAGGTGAAGCGATCGTTTTCTCATTCATCTTCGTGCGATCATCAAAGTCGTGGGATTTCCGCGTGAGGGCCCTTGCGTCTTCAGTACTTTCCTTGGTAATTGGAAGCCAGCATTCAAAACACTACATGTCGACAGTCACATAAAAGACATGACTAAACAACTTAAGGGCCGTTTGTCGTACGAAATATCCGTATCTATGATATGGAAAGCATCACAGCTAACACTAATACGCAAGAAAGACAATAGTAATAATCCGTTGAACTATTTGTCGGTATGAATGACATCCGTTTGTAGTAGGCTTTTGGAACACTCATTCTTGAACATTTACTTCATCTTTTCTGTTGAAGGAATTTCGGAAAACCTTGTTTAGTAACTCTTGCTTTAGTGGCTCTGTCAACGGTAATATTACCATTGCTAAAGCGCAGCGAAGGTATTGGCTGTGTCTAGCCACTGGTATATTTTTACATACGACCAGAATCTCTTTGGATTGTCTACCAGATTTCGAGACACAGTTTCACTGTGGAAACTACCAGAAGCATCTCGCATCGAAGACGACGATAAATTTCGAGCTTCAGTGAAACTTCGCCAAACTTTAAAATTTGGCATGCTTTTTTCGTGGCTTCCACAACATGGTTGTCACCTGTTTAATGTACCCTTGGGGATTAGTAACATCTCCTATTAATTTATTTGGTATATGTCTCTCAACTGCTGTCGATACTTTTTCTTTGAATTGAAGCCATGGCTGGTGTACGCTTATATAGTCACTTTGGAAGGAGTGGAGATTTTCTTTTAGGAAGGCGTCAAGCGAATTTTTATCCGAATTCTTAAACAGAAGTATTTTGCGTTTAATTTTGATGGATTTGGAAGTTACGTTATTCAGTCATGCTGCAACGACCTTACAGTCACTAATCTCTGCATCCGTCATGATGCTCCCATTTACTCAGGCTTACTTGTTTCAAAGATGCCAATTATATTTCCATAACCGTTTACAAAAAATGGTTCAAATGGCTCTGAGCACTATGGGACTTAACAGCTGTGGTCATCAGTCCCCTAGAACTTAGAACTACTTAAACCTAACTAACCTAAGGACATCACACACATCCATGCCCGAGGCAGGATTCGAACTTGCGACCGTAGCAGTCGCACGGTCCCGGACTGCGTGCCTAGAACCCCGAGACCACCGCGGCCGGCATAACCATTTACATTTCGAGTGTGCTCGTGAAGTAATTACTCAATATAATTTTCGAGCAAAGCATTCAGTACTAATTTCTGACGATATTTTGTACCTACCACCGGCTTTGAACAGGCATTTTCGGAAAAATGTCGAAGGTAGATGATCATCTTAAATTAGAACCGTCACATAAAAATAATGTAGAGAAAGCGAGTCAAGCACGGCGTTTCATTGGTCGAAGATTTAGAAGATGCAACACATATACTACGCTTGTCCATACTCTTTGAGATACTTCTACGCGGTATGCGATCTTTACCGACAGCATTGACGGATTTCTTAGACGGCCCGTTCGTTTTGCATTATCAGGAAATAGGAGATAAATGTGTTCCAGCTATGATAATCTAGTAGGAACGGCAATCTTTTTCTTTTTTTTTTTTTAAAAAAAAAAGCGCTTCTTGGAGCGCTATATTCTCGCCACCTTTCTCCTCCGAATTCGAAAATATTTTGTCGAGTTCCATCTACAGAGACATAAATGAACACCTTAATAAAATAAGAGAAATCAAAATTGGCAAGGGGAGGATTATGTGTAAATTCTTCCCAGCTACACTTCTAGAGCCAGCCGCTGTGGCCGAGAGGTTCTAGGCGCTTCAGTCCTGAACCGCGCTGCTGCTACGGTCGGAGGTTCGAATCCTGCCTCGGGCATGGATGTGTTAGTTGGGTTTAAGTAGTTCTAAGTTCTAGGGGCTTATGACCTCAGATGTTAAGTCCCATAGTGCTTAGAGCCACCCTTCTAGACCGGAAGATCGAGACATTGTCTGAAAATGCTGCTCTAACAGACTGCCAAGCATTGAAGTGTGATTTGGAGAGAAGGTCTGTAAAAGCGGAGAGAGTGTAGGGGATAGAGAGATAGATAGAGAGAGAGAGAGAGAGAGAGAGAGAGAAAGAGAAAGAAGCAGGGTTAAGACGAATAGCGTCGGGACAGACATAATATCGTGGGACTCTCTACCCGTTTTGTATTATCGTGAAATAGGGAAGATAGTGCCACAGAATGGGAGTGGCAATCATTAAAACAAAGGCGATTTTCGTTGCGACGGGATCTTCTCATGAAATTTCAATCACCAGTTTTCTCTTCCGATTGCGAAAACATTCTGTTGCCAACCAGCTACATAGGGAGAAATGATCATCACGATAAAAGAAGAGAAATCAGGGCTCACACAGAAAAATTTAAGTGGTCCTTTTTCCCGCGTGCCGTTCGAGAGTGGAACGGTAGAGAGACAGCTTGAAGGTGGTTCATTGACCCTCTGCCAGGCATTTTATTGTGAATTGCAGAGTAATCACGTAGATGAGATGTAGATGTAACTTCTTGGGTTTGCCCTACAACGGAAGGGGAATTGGTGATGTGACCATCCTCTCGACGGGTGAGCTTATTTTCAAAATTTTACCGCTATCTCTCGCAGACTAGTGACAGTATCTGTCACAAAGTATGCCGTGTGCCGCCACTGGAATTGAAAATTCTCTCCCACTGACATCAAAAGCACAAACACAAAAATAATTTCTACACGCATTTGTCTCTGTTGTCTACTCTGGACAGATGATGTCACGTCATCACAGCGGAGCGATGTAGCGTAGTCTGAACCTCGTTATCCGTCATTTTCCTGAACGTCTTAAAAGCAAGTAAAAGGATAAGATATTCAACAAAGCTACGGCAGTTTGTTTTCAATATCCTTAATCAATTCAACTTTAGATCACTCTCTTTAGAAATGTAAAGAGAGATATCCAAAGAACAAGGTGGAAAGCTGGGCTGTTCAGCGCTAGGCAGATAGTAAATGACGATATACTGTACGCAAAGACATAGAGAACTAAATCCTTTGCTGCGCCAGTTGAAGGCCCCGACAAAAGCAAAAGTAGAACAAAATTAAGTAACTATTGGGGTACATAAGTCTTCTCTTTAATGTTTCTTTCGTATAAAAATACTAAGTACTTTCTTCAGAAAGGTATGTCTAGGCAAGCTGGTCATATTAAAAGAAATTTCTCACGTTTTCTCGGCGTGATTGATTAATGGAGTACTCAGGTGAACAGCCGAGTTATCTCCATTTTTGCAAGATATTTCGACGACTGACCAACTAGATCTTCTACAGGTGCTCCGATTTGTGCTGTTCTGTGCACTCGCTGCCTACACTTCAAAAAGACTGAAGTACTGTTGGTCTCGTGCCGATATTTATAGCTGATTGTAAGTTCGTCTCCCGACGCCCACTGCGCCATTTGATGCTATTTTGTTTCTCAGTGTCTGCGCTGATATTCCGCGAAATGCACATCCTCTCCGTGCTACGCACCTCAGGTTGGATTTGATGGCCGGCGAGGTCTTTCTGAATTCGTGCTATACCTCAAGCTTCGTCTAAATTGAGACCTCTGTCTGTGTTTGTCAGCTTTTTCGACATATTTATTTTCATAGGTTCCTTAATCATGCTGTCTCAGAAATTCGCAAAACGATACTAGGCGCTTCATACTTTATTTCATGGTTATGTTTGAGGCTCATTTCATAATTATATTCGAGGCGGTGCTCGGTGCAGGCGATTTGCTTGATGGTTTCAGTAGGGTGTGCCGGTAACGTTCCTTGTATCGCTCCTAGACTGTTCTAATAGTCTACTCTACGTAATACATATCACATTTGCATGGAATTCGTAGGAGACCTAGATCGTCTTTAACGTTACAAGACCTTTCATCTTTGTTGATAGGAGCGATAAGTGCTGGACGACATGTTTTCTCCGGCGTCAATCGATCTTCTGGGGTACCAGGCCAGGATAAGGATGGTAAGCACTTTTTGGCTTCTCTTCCTCTTCTCAGTCTCAACCTCTGTCGCCAGCGTCTTTAATTTTGGCTGTAATACCTACTCGATTTGAAGATCTGCGTATCCATTGAGATCAGTGCGAGTAGGTTTTCTATAAACACTGAACTAATACGTCGAGGATACATTTGCAACTTCCACCGTGAATTTTATGTTACGATGGACAGAATGTAAATTTTCCAGTTTTTCCGTTCCACATGTTCCACCTAATCACTCCATAATGTGACGTCCACTTATTGAAATAAACAAGTTCGTTTCAAGTGGGCATATCATAGTGCCTTTTCCTGAAAGCGTTCCATGTATAGGTTCCCCCACGAAAGGCGATAATGGACTACCCACCGCCAAGCCATCGGTTTTGTTCGTACTATTTCGGGCTGAATAGGAAGTAAGCTGATGTCACAACGTGTTTAAAAATTTCTGTAAAAGAATCGGTGAGACTCTCTTAAGGAGGGAGACTTCATGGAAACTGACATAATAATCCGAGCAGTTCGCTCAGGTGGTGAACAAAGTCAGCTAATCTGCAAATATGGTGTTCGTACTTCCCCACTCTGCGTGGAAAACGTTTTGATACAATTGATGTAGCTTCCAGTGAGATGATCTGAGTAATCAGACAACTCAACAATGAAGGATCCCTACCCAGTACACAGAAGTTGCCAAAACATTGGGAAGTTGACAGAAGCAAGAATCGAGAATTACAGTATACTGAAGAAGTGCAAAGATATTTTGTAAAACAAATTATTTTCTTCAGTTCTATCTTACAGTTTGCAAAATCTTTGAAACGACCTTGGTATCTATAGTGTATAAGGCGAACAAGTCACTTCGATTTTTGTATATTATCTACTTGCACGTCAGACAGAGAGAGCAAGTTATGTTACTGTTCAACAATCTTTGGTCTTGTTATGGCACAGTCTTTGCCTCTGAGCAATCTGATACATTCTTTGTTGAAGTGTGGTAGGTAATGGACGTATTCAGTAGTGTTGACTTGTGATTGTATCTGTTAGGCGAAGAAAGATCTATTGTAAAGGATAGCAGGGATGAATATGATGTATGTAATGGAAGGTGGAAAGAATATAAATTTTGAATAATGTTGCTATTTTTGAAGAGAAGAAGTTTGAGGTAAGACTGCAGCAGTGTGCTGTTTGTTTTTTAGAAATTCTCTGTTAACATTGTACCATTTTAAAAAACATTGTTAAATTTGTTAAGCGTACTTACGTTCAAACCAATACTATATGTGAAAATCACATGAAGCTTTACTCCGTCTTTTTGAATACATACTTCATTCTAAAATCGTTGTCTTGTAATATCGTTTCATAGGAATAGCTACTCTCCCATCCCAAAATGTAAAGTAGGTTGATGATTACACATTACTACATTACATCATACGATATGCAACAGTTTGAATATTGTTTGGAAATTTTACACCTAAGAACCAAGAAAACTGGTACAACTGCCCAATATCGTGTAGGCCTTCGCAAGTACACAGAAGTGCCGCAGCATGACGTGGAATGGACTCGACTAATGGCTGAAGTAGCGCTGGAAGGAAGTGACACCATGAATCCTGCAGGGCTGTAAATAAATTCGTAACAGTACGAGTGGTGGAGATCTCTTCTGAACACCAAGTTGCAAGGCTTCCCAAATTGCTCAATAATGTTCATGTATGGTGGGGTTAGTGGCCATCGGAAGTGTTTAAACTCAGAAATGTGTTCCTGGAGCCACTCTGTAGCAATTATGGGCATGTGGAGTGTCGCAATGTTCTGATGGAATTGCCCAAGTCCGTCGGAGTGCACTATGGACATGAATGGCTGCAGATGATCAGACAGGATGCTCACGTACGTGTCACCTGTCAAGACTTGTATCTAAACGTATCAGGGTTCACATACCATTCCAAACGCACACTCCCGACACCATTACAGACCCTCCACCAGCTTGAACAGTCCCTTGCTGTCATGCAGGGTCCATGGATTCATGAGATTGTTTCGTAGTCGTACACATCCATCCGCTCGATACAATTTGAAACGAGACTCGTCCGACCAGGCAACATGTTTCCAGTTATCAACAATCCAATGTCGGTGCTGACGAACTTAGGTCAGGTGTCAAGCAGTTATCAAGGGTACACGAGTGGGCCTTCTTCGAAAGCCCATATCGACGATGTTTCGTTCATAGTTCGCAAGCTGATACTTGTTGGTGTCCTAGCATTTAAATCTGCAGCAATCCGCGGATTCTCTTCAGTCGCAGTTGGTCCAGTTCTTACAGGATATTTTTCTGCCGCAGCGATGACGGATATTTGTTGTTTTACCAGATTCCTGATACTCACGGCACAGTCGTGAAATGGTAGTGCGGGAAAATCCCCAGTTCATCTCTACCTCGGAGATGCCGTGTCCCACCAGTCGTGCGCCTGGTATAACACCACGTAAATCTTGATAACCTGCCATTGTATCAGCAGTAATCAATGTAACAACTCCGCCAGACACTTGGTTCCTGCTACAGGCGTTTCCAACTTCAGAGCCATATTCTGCCTGTTTACACATCTGTGTATTTGAATAATTGTTCCTATACCAATTTCTTTGGCGCTTCAGTGTATTTAAAAAATGGAAATCTAGCTTAGCCGCTGCCTGCTTGCTGTTTGCTGTTGTATTTTCGAGAAATCTGCAACAATGTTGTCAAGACGCGAAGTAAATGGAAATTATGATTTGAGCCAAATAATTGCTTTACTTCAGTTGCGCATCTAATATAAAGACAAGTTGTACTGAGACCAGTTACAGTTCATTTCAAATTAAGTTCTTTTGAATCAAAGGTTAGCATATGAGTTTAAGTTAGATAAAAGTTTGTGAGTACATTATTTTGGTAATGCGTTTTTTTATAGAGTGGGAGGTAAAGCTGGGGTAAATTTAATACAAAAATATATAGTAGGGAGGTTACAAATGATGTAAAAAAAGCTGGACGAATATTCAGATACAGCTTTATAAATTTTTGAGTGAACATCAATTAGCTTTAAATTTACAGAAATTTAAGATTCTGCACTTCATAAAACGCAGAAAAGTGATAACCTACGGTTACACGATCAGTAAGTCGCTGTTGTAACGAGCACATAGGCTCAACTCGTAGGTAATGCAGGGCAGACTTCGGTTGATTAGCAGGGTTCTGGGACAATGCATGAAGCGTACAGGGCTGACAGCTTACAAATCACCTGCGAGTACCACCGTAGTACACTACTAAGGACTGCAGGAATGGCTACAGATCCGTTCGAGTCACAGGAAACCTGAATTGAGAAGTAAGCGCCAATTATTCCTCGAAATCCTACTTACGAGATTTCTAGAGGCAGTATTATGGAAAGAATCCAGAAATATTATTCAGGCCCCTACGTATCGTTCTCGTAGGGACCGTGAAAACAAGATTATACAGGACGCTATGAGGTGTTTAAGGAATCACTTTCTCCCTTTCTCCAAACGCTATTGGAACGAGATGAAACTCTAACATATTGTGCAATGCTAAGCATCCTCTACTATGTACTTCGCACTGGTTTGTTCAATATATATACGTTTGGAACAGGTTTTTTGTGATTTCTCCGTCCATGACTAAATTTCGCTATATTGTCACATTCCCCGTGAGATGTTCCATACGAAAAATACTGCTGTGAGTTTTCCCTGATTTATTTCACCTACATGTACATCTACACGAATGGTCTCCAATTTATCCTTAAGTACCTGACAGAGGGTTCGTACAGCAACTTTCAGCCTGTTTCTCTACCGATTAAATTCTCGTAACTGGGGTTCACAGTCATGTGCAATTTTGAAAAATGACATCTTATATACAGTGTACACGAATAATAATTTGAAATGACTCATGATAAAGATGTTAACAACAGCCGGCCACGGTGACCGAGAGGTTCTAGGCGCTTCAGTCCGGAACCACGCGACTGCTACGGTCGCAGGTTCGAATCCTGCCTCGGACATGGATGTATGTGATGTCCTTAGGTTAGCTAGGTTGAAGCGGTTCTAAGTTCTAGGGGACTGATGACCTCAGATGTTAAGTCCCATAGTGCTCAGAGCCATTTGAACCATTTTTTGCTAACAACAGCAACTAAAATTAAAGACCCAACTTATGACGTGCCTCGCATATGCCACATGATTTTTAGATTTTGACATATGCGAAGGATAATTATTTTCATATGGTTATGGAGACACTGCCAAAATTGTAATAATAGATTGCACAAATAAATGATTTTACAGCTGAAGTACATCATATCATGCACAAAATTACTCGATCGTCCCACGTGGTAAGAATGAACTGCTAAATCTTTCCGTGCGAGCTTTGATTTCTCTTATGTTATTACGACGGTCATTGCAGCTATTAGGCGGGTGTCAACAAAATATTTTCACATCTACATCTACATCTACATGATTACTCTGGAATTCACATTTAAGTGCTTGGCAGAGGGTTCATCGAACCACCATCATACTATCTCTCTACCATTCCACCCCCGAACAGCGCGCGGGAAAAACGAACACCTAAACCTTTCTGTTCGAGCTCTATTTTGATGATCATTCCTACCTATGTAGGTTGGGCTCAACAAAATATTTTTGCATTCGGAAGAGACAGTTGGTGACTGAAATTTCGTAAATACACTCCTGGAAATGGAAAAAAGAACACATTGACACCGGTGTGTCAGACCCACCATACTTGCTCCGGACACTGCGAGAGGGCTGTACAAGCAATGATCACACGCACGGCACAGCGGACACACCAGGAACCGCGGTGTTGGCCGTCGAATGGCGCTAGCTGCGCAGCATTTGTGCACTGCCGCCGTCAGTGTCAGCCAGTTTGCCGTGGCATACGGAGCTCCATCGCAGTCTTTAACACTGGTAGCATGCCGCGACAGCGTGGACGTGAACCGTATGTGCAGTTGACGGACTTTGAGCGAGGGCGTATAGTGGGCATGCGGGAGGCCGGGTGGACGTACCGCCGAATTGCTCAACACGTGGGGCGTGAGGTCTCCACAGTACATCGATGTTGTCGCCAGTGGTCGGCGGAAGGTACACGTGCCCGTCGACCTGGGACCGGACCGCAGCGACGCACGGATGCACGCCAAGACCGTAGGATCGTACGCAGTGCCGTAGGGGACCGCACCGCCACTTCCCAGCAATTTAGGGACACTGTTGCTCCTGGGGTATCGGCGAGGACCATTCGCAACCGTCTCCATGAAGCTGGGCTACGGTCCCGCACACCGTTAGGCCGTCTTCCGCTCACGCTCCAACATCGTGCAGCCCGCCTCCAGTGGTGTCGCGACAGGCGTGAATGGAGGGAGGAATGGAGACGTGTCGTCTTCAGCGATGAGAGTCGCTTCTGCCTTGGTGCCAATGATGGTCGTATGCGTGTTTGGCGCCGTGCAGGTGAGCGCCACAATCAGGACTGCATACGACCGAGGCACACAGGGCCAACACCCGGCATCATGGTGTGGGGAGCGATCTCCTACACTGGCCGTACACCACTGGTGATCGTCGAGGGGACACTGAATAGTGCACGGTACATCCAAACCGTCATCGAACCCATCGTTCTACCATTCCTAGACCGGCAAGGGAACTTGCTGTTCCAACAGGACAATGCACGTCCGCATGTATCCCGTGCCACCCAACGTGCTCTAGAAGGTGTAAGTCAACTACCCTGGCCAGCAAGATCTCCGGATCTGTCCCCCATTGAGCATGTTTGGGACTGGATGAAGCGTCGTCTCACGCGGTCTGCACGTCCAGCACGAACGCTGGTCCAACTGAGGCGCCAGGTGGAAATGGCATGGCAAGCCGTTCCACAGGACTACATCCAGCATCTCTACGATCGTCTCCATGGGAGAATAGCAGCCTGCATTGCTGCGAAAGGTGGATATACACTGTACTAGTGCCGACATTGTGCATGCTCTGTTGCCTGTGTCTATGTGCCTGTGGTTCTGTCAGTGTGATCATGTGATGTATCTGACCCCAGGAATGTGTCAATAAAGTTTCCCCTTCCTGGGACAATGAATTCACGGTGTTCTTATTTCAATTTCCAGGAGTGTAGTTCTGGCCGCGACGAAAAAGTCTTTGCTTTAATGACATTCATCCCAACTCGCGTATCATATCTGCCACACTCACTCCCCTATTACGTGATAATACAAAACGAGCTGCCCTTTTTTGCACCCTTTCGATGTCCTCCGTCAATCCCATCTGGTAAGGATCCCACACTGCGCAGCAATACGCTAACAAAGGACGAACGAGTGTAGTGTAAGCTGTCTCTTTAGTGGACTTGTTGCATCTTCTAAGTGTCCTATCAATCAAACGCAACCTTTGGCTCAACTTCCCCACAATATTATCTATGTGGTCTTTCCAAAAGAAGTTGTTCGTAATTTTAACACCCAGGTACTTAGTTAAATTGACTGCCTTGAGACCTGTACTATTTATCGAGTAATCGAATTCCAACACATTTCTTTTGGAACTCATGTGGATCACCTCGCACTTTTCATTATTTAGCGTCAACTGCCACCTGCCACACCATACAGCAATCTTTTCTAAATCGCTTTGCAACTGATACTGGTCTTCGGATGACCTTACTGGACGGTAAATTACAGCATCATCTGCGAACAACCTAAGAGAACTGCTCAGATTGTCAACCAGGTCATTTATATAGATGAGGAACACCTGATATCACTTCAGTTTTACTCGATGATTTGCCGTCTATTACTACGAACTGCGACCTTCATGCCAGGAAATCACGAATCTATCGCACAACTGAGACGATACCCCATAGGCACGCAGCTTGGTTAGAAGTCGCTTGTGAGGAACGGTGTCAAAAGCTTTCCGGAAATCCAGAAATACGGAATAAAGTTGAGAATCCCTTGTCGATAGCGGCCATTACTTCGTGCGAATAAAAAGCTAGCTGCGATGCACAAGAACGATGTTTTTTGAAACCGTGTTGATTATCAATAGATCGTTCCCTTCGAGGTGATTCATAATGTTTGAATACAGTATATGCTCCAAACCCCTACTGCAAACCGACGTCAATGCTATATGTCTGTAGTTCGATGGATTACTCCTACTACCCTTCTTAAACACTGGTACGATCTGCGCAGTTTTCCAATCTCGAAGGAGAAAATCGCTGACAGAAATTTCTCGAACAGAGTAGAGTGCAAGGGAAATCAGTGTACGAAAGGCGCCCGCTGTGGAATGGTTTTCTTGACCTGTGGCCACGTAGAGCTCTTCCAGTGAGTGGAGGTGGGCTGAGCGTCAGTGCGCGTTCCAGGTAGCGGCCGCAGCTGCGGGTATAAAGCGGGGGGCGGTGCCAGCCATCGCCAGTCCACGGCTGACCGCGCCATGGCCACCTCCTGCACTCCGAGGACCGCCGTCCTGCTGCTGCTGCTGCTGCTGGCTGCCGCCACGGCGCGCCCAGAGCACATGGGTGAGTCTGCCGTCGCGTCTCGCCGAGACGCGCCTCAGCTTCATACATTCCGCTTAATGGACGTACCCTTTCGCGGCTAAGACCATTCACGAAGTACTACACATACAAATATGATTGATGCATGAATAGAACCGTATAATCACCGAGGTCGCATTTTGCTCTCTACGAATGTTCTGTGAGTGACCCTCTGGTCACACGACATACTTCCATGCTGTAGTGAGGTTCGTTTCATACCTCGTGTCGCAACATCTTATCAAGGCGTTGGGGCGTTCTCTGATCTTTTTCCGTGTTCTTGGCAGTGGGTGTACTTAAACAGGATCCTTAATGTACCACTGAACGAAGAAGTCGCAAGGTGTTAGGTTAAGCCGACCCTGGGAGGACAACGGAACAGAGGCACATCATCTTCGCTACTATGTTCGATACAGCAGTGTGGAAATCTTCAACTTTTGTAGTCCTGTCTTCCTCAGTTGCGTGTAATATTACGGTATATTGATAATTTTTACTTATGGACAGTCTGACAACAACTGAATAGAACACAATTTTAGTGTCATACGCGTTTCGCCTTTATTTTCTGCAAGGCATCATCAGTGACAGGTTGCGTGGACAGTTTCTTACATATTACACTCCTGTTGCATTTTTGGTGTTGTTCTTCTTCTTATGAATGCCAATTTTTTTCCCCACATTCCATAGCACTATGAAATGAATACGTATTGAAACAAGCGTTCATTTCATAGTCCTGTGGAACGTGGGGAAAAACCGCAAATTGGCATTCATAAGAAGAAGAAGAACAACACCAAAAATGCAACAGGAGCGTAATATGTAAGAAACTGTCCACGCAACCTGCCACTGATGATGCCTTGCAGAAAATAAAGGCGAAACGCGTGTGGCACTAAAATTGTGTTTTATTCAGTTGCTGTCAGACGGTCCGTAAGTAAAAATTATCTACATACAGCAGTGTCGAAGTACATCGTTTAGGAAGCAACGAACACCGGTGCTCCACTGAGGGCGTGCCCCGACCTGTTGGAGGTTGGGAATCTCAGAATCAGCTGTCAGTTGTGGAAACAAGCACAACTGCAACGTATCAGGGTAAGAGATATCTTCCCAGTCTTCACAAGAAGAAAAGCGGCCCATACAGCTTCGTCTGTCACATTCCACGGAAAACATTAACCTTCGGCGAATTTTGTTCTCGCGCCACAATTTCAGGATGATTTTCAGTTCCCCATGCTCTTACAATGTGGCGATTAACCTTTGCAGATAAAAGGAAGGTAGCTTCTTAGCTGAATATCAGCTTCGAGGTGAAATGTTAATCCTCAAGGTCTTCCTGTATTGTGGGGGAAAAACTAAAGGAGCCGGCTATTATCTTTCGGTTGCAGACCGCACAGTTTGAAATGCAACCGCCGCCGCATAACTTTCCAATTTGTTTCATGCGGTCTTCCAAATTTGAGACTTCCGTGGACCGTTGATCTTTTTGCACTGCGTACGAACTTTTCCTCATCCTCCTCACAGCTGACACACTCTATCGACTGGAACTTTTGTGTTTAAGGACACGACTTGTATCTATAAATTGTCGATGTCAAAGTACAATCCTCTACTTACATGGTGATCGTTCTCCGTATTTCCTTCTGAATGCATACTTCACTGTTATAAAAGATAAACATTCGCATATTCTAACATACAAAAACTTGCCGCTATTTTGTCAAGGAACTACACTCTCACAAAGCAAACTCGGTATTTAAGGTTATACTCATGCATCAGTCACATCCGTGTATGTAATACTTTGGAAAATGTAACATTTTGAAAACGAGCGAATCGTTTATAGTAGCGCTGCAAAAAACGCATTTCGGAATACAATGTTCGCACCATCCGATTGTCGACACTCAGCTCAATTGGTAAAGTACTGAAAGCTCAGACAATACATTTCAAACGCTCATAAAAGGAACACAAATTGGACAGCGGATCCTCGCCTTACATTAAAATCTTCCTCTTCTGCCAGGACGCGAGAAGCTCCAACTGGACACTTTCGATCCCCACAGATGATGAAAACACGATTACCTGGTACGCGGTTACTGTCTGTGGTGTGATTTTAATGTAAGACGAGGACCCATAGTCTACTGTACTTTTCTGTTTGTTTTGTCAACACTGCAAGTATTTTTCAAAGATAAAATAAATTTCGTGTAATCAATTACGCTGCTATGGGTATTCTTTTATTTGAAATATAGGCCTATCAGGTTATCTGTAATAGAACATTTTATAAATTTTGGCACGTTTGTTGTATGACATGTGAGTTACTTATGGATAATATTATGTTAGCCTTGTTCAATTTTACACTTTCTATTAATTTTTCCATTTTAATTTTTATGCGTATAGGACGCAAAATATTCCCCATGATATTGCATGACATAATGAAAATTGCATAGTGCAAAGGTTGTTAGAGTTTTTATTATTTAATCGTGATATCTGACTGTCGACAAACTGATGATGATATTGCCTCTCGAAACGTGTTTTTTATGTGAAGTGCTGTTAAAGTGGTTGAATGCTAGCAATTATCGACGATGAAGTATAATAACATCTAACTGACATTCGAAAAATGGATAAATACATTAAATCAACCACTGTTCTTTATATTTGTGTATTATGTTTTATTATTTTGGATTAATTTGCCACTTTATCTACTTTATTTGTCCCATATGAATTATATAGTTACGTTCCGCCTAGCCTCTGACTTGGGACTAAGAATACTCTAAAGTATTTCGTTGGTCCTCTATAGGTATGGTTCTGGGAACATATGATTTTTGTGTGTTAATAATACACAGAAGACACAAAATAAATTTTCAAATTGTCTTGATATTCTTATTTTTATTGCAACATAACTTCACTCCGAGTAAACAGTTGCATTTTTGCTTCTTTTATGCTATTGTTAAACACGGCACATTGTGGTGATCCCTTCGCAAAGTAATGGCGATATGGCGGATATTTGATAATGGCGGACCAGGTAACAAACAGTGTCCTGTTGCTTTCACTGACGAACTAGAACTAACTTCACCGGCATCGTCTCCTTCATCGAGAAGAAGGAGACCAAAAAAAGAAAAGAAAGAAAGAATTGCCGTGCGGGGTAGCAGCGCGGTCTACTGGGCCTTCTCACGGTTCGCGCGGCTCCCCCCGCCGGAGGTTCGAGTCCTCCATGCGTAAGTTAGTTTAATTAGTGTGTAGGACTGGGGACGATGGTCCCATAGAACCTTACCACAAATTAAAAAAAAAAAAAGAATTCGTAGAGAGTATCAAGAATCGTTGCCCTACTTTAACGGTGGTAGTAAAATATATTTAATATTCAGACATTGACATGCTTTGTTGCTACACAGATATTATACAGTCCAACAATTATCACTATCTTGATGATGTTCCAACTTTGGAAAGTATGTAATGTTAAATGAGATAGGTTAAATCATGCCGAGAGATTATACAGCGCAACATGAAAATATTGCAAGCTGACGATTTAATAAAAACTGCCATAGTACTACTTTATATTCAGGAATTATTTAATATTACAAAACAATAGCAAGAGATAAATATGAACGCCACTACCAATGAGTGTCGTAATTCGCAGATCTACATAGCACATGAAGTACGATCGATTTCTTATTACGCATCTAGTCCGGAAATTCGAAAAATTTCTATCTACACCTGTTCTCCTCAAGCCGTCTTACGATGTGTGGCGGAGGGCGGAGTACTTCGAGCATTACTATCATAATCCCCATCACCGCCACGACCTTTCCCTGTTTTCCCTTAACACAACCTCCAATTTCTGTGATTTTTTTGCCGTTGTCATTTCGTCATGTGGCTGGTAATAATGATTCCCAACTCTTGCTGGAATACACCCTTTCGGAATTTCAAAGATTAACCTCTCCATGATGCACAATGGCTGTCTTGCAGCGCACATGCCAACGTAACCTTTAAAACAATGTTTTGACAAATCGATCCATGCCACATTCTGTAGGCTCACTTTTACAACTCAAGAACATTGAGGTGGGTGATATCTTCCTATTCCTAGAGCAAAGTAGGAATTTCAAATTTACAATAACGTCGTCAGAAGGAAGCCACTGATATTGCAACAAGTGTTCCGCGCTGCACACTGTGACCACCCCCGTCTCCATCACCTTAGCGGTGCAAACAATATCAAATAAGGACCCTGTACCTTATGTCAAAGGTGTCACCGATCGAACAGGCAATGTTTTTCACCGAGGAGGCATGGAACGCCTAAACCAGAATTTGGTAAAAACCACCAAGGCTGCTGTAAAAGCTCTCAACATTGCACGTGTACACGAGATACACTGCGAGTGCGCTGTAGCATACAATTGGAAAACCGGAAGGCCTGTTGCCACCCGAATAGCAGAGTTATGTTCGACTGTGGCAGCAAAAGCAATTGGTACTAGTGGAATCCCAAATGCGATTTTGGGGAGGCTATTAAGTTTCAGAAAGCCCGAGAACTTGCGAGACAGTCATCTGTGGGCTCGTATACAAACTAAGAAAGGCGACTGAACTTCTGAAGCAGCCTAACAACATGGATAGAGAGGATGTTCTGGCAGCCCGCATTGAGACCGCAGGCCACCATCATCATCGAACAGTGCCGAGAGCAGATTAACGAACAGTGCTTGAAAAGCTGTCGTGGTAGCTCTATGACTAACAGAAGAAAATCTCTGTTCCATATAGCCTGCCACGTCCCCTCCCCGCCGGACGGGGTGGCTGAGCGGTTCTAGGCGCTACAGTCTGGAACCGCGCGACCGCTACGGTCGCAGGTTCGAATGCTGCCTCGGGCATGGATGTGTGTGATGTCCTTAGGTTAGTTAGGTTTAAGTAGTTTTTATTTCTAGGGGACTGATGACCTCAAAAGTTAAGTCCCATAGTGCTCAGAGCCATTTGAACCATTTCTTCCCCCCCCCCCCCCGCCCCTCCCCCCTCAGCGCTCTCTCTCCCTCCCTCCCTCTCCCTCCCTCCCTCTCTCTCTCTCTCTCTCTCTCTCACTCTCTCTCTCTCTCTCTCTCTCTCTCTCTCTCCTTACACCACCCAGTGATATTTTAGGACCAATAAAATCTAAGAAATTTGACATCGGTGGTCTTATGGCACCGTTAAAATCTACGGAAGCACCAATTATACAGCTAACTCTAATACACGGAAGTGACAAAAGTCATGGGATACGTCCTAACATTGTGTCGAACCTTGTTTTTCCAGGTGTAGTGCAGCAGCTCGACGTGGCATGGGCTCAACAAATTCTCAAATAACTTACGGTTTTGCTACCGGGTGATGTGGTCGACCACCGCCAATATTTCGACAGGTGCATACCCTGCCATTCTCAAGGTAGAACTGGCAGGGTGTGCTCCTGTCGAAATATCGGCGGTGGTCGACCACATCACCCGGTACCAAACCCGTAAGTTATTTGAGCATTCAATTCGCCGGGAAAAGTTAAGGTCTCACTCAACAAATTGCTGGAATTCCCCTGCAGAAATATTGAGCCGTGCTGCACCTTTAGCCGTCCATGATTGTGGTGCAGGATTTTGTGGACGAACTGACCTCTCGATTGTGTCGCATAAATGTTCGACGGGATGTCGGGCGATGTGGATGGCTAAAGCATTCACTGGAGTTATCCAGAATGTGCTTCACACCAGTCGGCCCGGTGACATGACATCGTTGTTTGTCAACATGAAGTCCATGAATGGCTGCAGATGATCTCCAAGTAATCAAACATAACCATTTCCAATCAATGATCAGTTCAGTCGGACCAGAAGACCCAGGTCTTCCGCGTAATCACAGTCAATACCATTAAGGAGCCACTTCCAGCTGGCACAGTGCGTTGTTGACAACTTGGGCCCCTGGCTTTGCGGCGTTTGCTCCATACGCGAACTCTATCATCAGCTCTTATCAACTGAAATCTGGACTGATCTGACCAAGCCACGGTATTCCAGTCGTCCATGGTCCAATCGATATGGTCACGAGGCTCTGCAGACGATGTCGCGTTGTTAGCAAAAGCACTCGAGTCAGTCGGCAGCTGCCATAGACCATTACAGCCAGATTTCGCCCACTGTCCAAACGGATACTTTCGTCGTATGTCCCACAAAGATTCATGTGGTTACTTTTCGCAGTGTTGCTTGTCTGTTAGCACTGACAACTGTACACAAATGCCGTTCCTTTCGGTCAAGTGAGGGCCGTCAGGCACCGCATTATCCGTCGTGAGAGGAAACGCCTGACACTGTGGATCTCGGAATATTGAATTTTCTAACGATTTCCGCAATACCCCATGCGTCTAGCGCCACCAACCAAAGTCTGTTCAAACTCTGTTAATTCATGTCGTGTGGCAATAATCACATCGGAAACATGAATCACCTGAGTACAAATGACAGCTCCGCCAATACTCGGCAGTTGTATACCCTTCACATGCGATACTACTGCCATCTGGATATGTGCATATCGCTATCGTACGACTTTTGTCACCTTACTATATTAACCCTCATACTTCGCTTGCACCAACACATCAGCCTAACCTTACATCGACACTATTTTCACATCCTATCCCACTGTAACTGCCTTTTCCCTTCTTGACCAGGAAACCCGCCCAGAGATTGCCCAGTCCTCCCAGCTCTAACGGAATAATCTTCTCCTTATCGGAACTCCACTTCACCACGTTATATCCCTCTCCACCAGCAACTTTCCTCTCTCACTTTCCAAACCTTTTCAAACGCTTAGCCAACGGTTCTCTCCCTGTTTCCGTAACACTCTCCCTCCTACAACCCTCCTCACCTAACGGTCATCTATTGTAATTTCAGTAAAGTTAAGAGTTTCGTTTTATCTTTCATTGAATTTTTTTTTAAATAGATGGTAATTTACATAAATGTTCAGTGACAAACGTCTCTTTTAAAAACTTTATAAACAAAAATATTTAATATTTTTAATGTTTTTCTAAAGTACGTGTATTTTATAAATGCTCTCCGCCGAAACGGGGCAATGTTGCGCTGCCATCCTGTCCTCGCCTTGATGGACGAAACATAAACAACAACAAAAACACTGGTGACTAAATCAACCTACATCCTGAGGCAGGTCGCTGTAACATGACCGAAACGTCGTTTATTTTAGCATTTTAAGTATTTTATTCAACGGCCTTTCCTGCAATGGTGACACAGGTGCCTTTCAGATCGCCGAAGTTTAGCGCTGTCGGGTCTGCTGAGCACTGTTGGCAAGCAGGGTGCGCTCAGCCATTTTGTGGCCAACTGAAGAGCTACCTGACTGAGAAGTAGCAGCTCTGGTCACGAAAGCTGACAACGGCCGGGACACCGGTGTACTAACCACAAGGACCCTCCATGTCCGCATCCAGTGACGCCTAACGGCTGAGGATGACCCGGCGGCCGGTCGGTAGTTTTGGGGCTTCCGAGGCCTGTTCGAACGGACCTTAATTTTTAAGTATTTCAGAACGTGACGCAGCACTACACTCAGAAAGATTTTATTGAAAATACAGTAACTAATTTCATTGCAGAAAAGATATTTTTTTCAGTCATGCAAACAAAGCTAGTGAGACACGTTTCTTGTGGAAATCAGTTGATTTCAAAATATGGTAGTGTTCTGGAAAGTGTTTTATTGTGTTTCCCACTGTGGTTAAATAATGCAGTACCGGCTACGTCTAAGCTAATCGTGGTTGCTGTTGTTTCATTAAACATCCACTAAACATATTAATAGTGTCTGATGCAACTGAATATTTCTGCGGAGTGGAACACTGGTCTCGGACGTCATACAGCGGCGTACGGCGAGACAGCGGGAACTGCTACAGAAAGAGTGCCGGCGCGTGCAGTCGCGATTACGCAAAGGCCAGGCTTTGATATTGTTGTGGTGTTGTGTTGTTGCAGGCGGCGTCAAGGGCGTGAAAGGCATCGCGGCTGGCGTCGGACGTCCCTCAGGCAGCGGGTCCCTATCTGGTGACGGTAAGTGCCTGCTTATAGTCAGCCGCAATTCGTGACGCCTGAATGGAACGGCAAAGAACAGAAAAAAACGAATTTTATCCTTCGTATCCACATCGTTGTAGCGTTTGTATATTCCTGTTGCCATCTGTAACAGAATGTATGAAATCGAGATCTCGCTCTCTCTGTGTGTCTATCTATGTACCTACCTATCTCGCTAACGTCCAAAACCGGTCGCGTAAGAATTTTTTCTTGGAGCACCTGGAGCTGCCATTCAATAAAGCTAGTACTGACAGTCGTCGATGCACTGTGTGTTAGCAGAAATGTTGGGCTAAATAATAATACACGTAGTGTTGCACGACGTCGGTATTCCAGCCTGTTATTTCAGTGAGTGTCTTATAGACAGACAGACCCTCAATGATCTTTTTTACGATGAAACCGAGTTACATTTGTCGCGGAACCTGATCTCGCAGAACATATTGGTGTTCTGAAAACTTTCTACACTAACATAGAGAACCTGTGCGTGATGTGAAGATCCGAGTCCGAAGTGCAATTAGTTCGACACATACTTTAGGGCCGATCTTTGTCCACCAAATGCTAATTTATAGTGGCTTTGTGACCAACATATTAAATCTTCTAAATTTCTTAAAATCCACGGGCTTTCGGCCAATTGCTCCTCGGCCATTGTCAAGTGCCGATTGTTGTGTGACAGCGCTGACGTCCTTACACAGCCGCGCTGACTTCTTTGACGTCACTGGTACTCACTCCAGAGTCATTTGCGGTAATATTTTCGTTGCGCAGCCACCGCGCCGGCTTCAGACATCCCATGCCCAGGTCTCAAGCTCTGCTTACCTGCAGGCCCGCCGCATAGGGTAGCCGAGTTGTCTGGGGCGCCTTGCCACGGTTCGCGGGACTCTCCCCGTCGGAGCTTCGAATCTTCTCTCGGACATGGATGTGTGTGCTGCCCTTAGTGTAAGTTAGTTTAAGTTTGGTTAAGTAGTGTGTAAGCCTAGGGACCGATGACGTCAGCAATTTGGTCCCATAGAACGTTACCACAAATTTCCAGTTTCCAGTAGGCCGCGGGCATTATTGAAGGTGTTGCGACAAATTTTATACCGATTCCTGCTTTGTGGCAACACATTAATACAGCTGGAAACCTGCAGTTAAGCACAGGTTTGGAGCCAGTGATAGAAAGGTTGAAGCGGGCGTAGCGGGTGCGCAGCGAACTGTATTCCGGGCTGAAATGAGCAGCAAGTGACGTCACAAAAGGAGATAACCGTGAGAGAATTTTATCAATTTGTATCGCCGCGAAAATAATTCATGTACACTGGAATCTTTTCTTTTCTTCAGAGATCTAACAAGTAACAAATAAACCTACGGTTATTTCTTGCACGACCATGGAATTGAACACATTTCCAAAACGACTATGACAGTTTTCCGATGTGTTTTTGATGACAGGAACTATCCTATTTCACGATCAGCTTCTCCATCATGCATAGACGTCAATATTCAGGTGTTGTTCAACAACAATGCGTGACAGCTGGTCAGTCGATGCACTACAGGTAATCTGGAAGTTTCAGATTCAGTTAGTGCGCATTTCTGCGAGCAAACGCTGCTGAGGTGTTAAAATATGCAAAGGTTTTCCAAGCCCACTCCTAATTGGTCTGCTGTATTCTTGTCACACAAACCGAACAACGGCCCGGCCTGTCAGGCGGAGATCGTAGTCACAGCGTACCTGCGGCGATACTTATTCCCGCGGAACCCAGGAAGCAGCGCTTGCGTCGAACGTGAACGAGGTACTGGCAGAAGTAAAGCTGTGAGGACGGGGCGTGAGTCATGCTTGGGTAGCTCAGTTGGTAGAGCACTTGGCCACGAAAGGCAAAGGTCCCGAGTTCGAGTCTCGGTCCGACACACAGTTTTAATCTGCCAGGAAGTTTCATATCAGCGCACACTCCGCTGCAGAGTGAAAATGTCATACTGGAAACATCCCCCAGGCTGTGGCTAAGCCATGTCTCCGCAGTATCCTTTCTTTCAGGAGTGCTAGTTCTGCAAGTTTCGCAGAAGAGCTTCTGTAAAGTTTGGAAGGTATGAGACGAGGTACTGGCAGAAGTAAAGCTGTGAGGATGGGGCGTGAGTCGTGCTTGATAGCTCAGTTGGTAGAGCACTTGGCCACGAAAGGCAAAGGTCCCGAGTTCGAGTCTCGGTCCGACACACAGTTTTAATCTGCCAGGAAGTTTCGTGAAGCACAATGTTGTTATTCAGGCTTGCTACAGGATGTGCCTCGTAAACACGTAGACGCTTGCGAGTTACGCCCAATCTGACACCAGCACATTTCCATTCGACCTTAATCCTTCAGAATGAATTTCCATGAAACCACCTAAAGCAGGTATTATTAATGGAAGGACTTTTCATTCACTACATTTAAAAGGATTGGAATAGAAGGGAGAACCGATAGGTACTCAAGGTACCCTCCGCCACACACCGTCAGGTGGCTTGCGGAGTATGGATGTAGATGTAGATGTAGATGTAGATTTTACAGTCTTCTTAACAGATTGAAATTATGTCCGTATCTGACTGGATCTTAATAGTATAGCTCTCTCGCATGACACATGGCCATATATTACCAGCTAAAGTACAAAATCGCTGAGGCCAGAATTATTATTTTTTGCCATGCTGTTAATATGCAACAAAAAGAGCAGAGGAGCTGTTATGTTTTCTCGATGTTTCTCTACTCGAACAGCCTGTACTCTGCCTTCCAACAAAGTCGGAATTCATTAGCGAGAATTGTGTACTGAGTCCTAAGATTTTTAAAACGGAAGTTTTCCAAACTTCACCCACTCGAAAAAGTCGGCTTGTACTTTCCATCTAGCGACAGTCAATGACCCATAGCAAATCATTGCCAAGAACATTAGCTCAAGTGTACGTGCCGACGTCACAAGCAGAAGATGAAGAGGCAAAGAACGGGTAATTTAGTACGCAAGGGTCGTCCGTATCAAAGACTTGGGATCCTATATTAGATCCAAGTTTAACATAACTTTGGAAGACTTGCCGTTACATAAGTCAGAAGGAATAGATAACGGGTGTTCGGAATTTCTAAAAAAATTGGAAGAGGTGGCAACTAGCGAATTTTCAAGTTGCTCTGTAGGATCTACGAGGCGGTAGATATACCATCAGACTGCTAGAAAAATATACACACAATTCCAAAGACAGCAAGGACCGGTAAGTGCGAGAACTATCGCACAGTCGACTTAACAGCTCGTGCATTCAAATTGCAGGCATCAATAATACAAAGAAGAATGGAAAATAATATTGGAGACCAGTTAAATGCCGATCAGTTTAGCTTTCAGAAAGGTAAAAGCACCAAAGAAGCAGTGTTGATAATGAAAGAAAAAGAAAAAGAGACACGTTGAAAGGATCTTCAACTCAGAAAAACCTTTCGACAATGTAAATTCGTGCAATTTCGAAATACTGAAAAGATAAGAGCAACTTACAAGGAAAGATGGTAACGTACAATATGTACAAGAACCAAGAGGTAATGATGAGAATAGAAGACCAAAGATGGAGTGTTCGGATTGAAAAGGGTGTAACACAAGGATCCAGCCTTTCTTCCGTGCTGTTTAGCATGTACGCTAAGGAAACAATGGCAGAAATAAAAGAAAGGTTCATGAGTGGGATTGAAATTCAGGGCGAAAAAATAGCAACGATAAGATTTGCTGATGCTGTAAGAGTGGGGAAGAATTATAGGAGGTGTTGAATGGCATGAATAGACTAATGCTTGGAAAATGTATATTGAGACTAAACCGAAGAAAGACAAAAGAAATGAGGAGTATCAGAAATGGGATTAGCACTAGCTTGACACTAGAATTTGGTGACCCGTAAGTAGACGAATTTTGTAGCCTTGGAAACAAAATAACACGTGACTGACGAAGCAAGGAGGACACGAAATGCAGAATAGTGCAACGAAGGAGACTGTCCTGGCCAAAACAAGTCCACTAGTATCAAACATCGCCCTTAATTTGACAACGAAATTTGTGAGGCCGTTCGTTTGGAACACAGCATCGTATAAAGGTGAATGATGGGTTGAGGGAAATCAGAAAAGAAGAGAAGCGGTGCGTTTAAAATTTGGTGCTATAGAAGGATGTTGAAAATTAGGTGGACTAATAAGGTGAGAATAGAGGAAGTTCTTCGCAGAGTCGGTGAAGAAAAGAACATTGACAAGAAGAAGGGAGAGGATGATAAAACAACAGTTATTAACTTTTATGGTACTAGAAGGAGCGGGTAAAAACTGTTATGGAAGACAGAGGCATAAATGTATCGGAAAACTTATTCCAACATACAAAAGCTTGTCCCTATGCTTGTCCCTATGCATCCCCGCCTTACGTTAAAATCGTCCGCTTCTGTCAGGACAAACTAAATTTTGTAAAACCAGTTACGCTGCTATGGGTATTTTTTATTTGAACTTTAGACTTGTTTCAGATATACAGCCGTCATCAGATTATCTGTAATGGAACGTTTTATAAATATTGGTACGTTTCTTGTATAACAAGAGTTGTTTATGGATAATATCCTGAAACCTTGTTGAATTTTATACTTTGTATTAATTTTGCCATTTTACTATTCGTATAAGGCGGAAAATGTCCTCCATTATATTGTATGACATACAACAAATTGCATACTTCAAATATTTTTAAAGCTTTTAGTGTGGGTGTCGACAAGCTGATCATGGCATTGCCTCTCAAAATGTGTTGTTTATATTAAAGCGATTGAATGCTAGCAATTATTGACGATGAAGCATAGCATCATCAACCTCACATTCGACGAATGGACAATAATATTAAATCATCCACTATTCATTATATTTTTGTTGTGTTTTATTGTTTTTGGATTCATTTGCTACTTTATCTATTTTATTTGTCCCACATAAATTATATAGTAATGTACCGCCTAACCTTTGAATTGGAACTAAGAATGCTACAAAAATAAAATATTTCGTTGGTAGTCTGTAGATATAGTTCTGGGAACAGAAGATACTTTTGTGTTAATAACACACAGAAGACACAAAATAACTTTTCAAACTGTTGCAAGGTACAATCGCTATTTTGAGACGAAAAGGTTGGCATAAGAGAGAAGTTGCTGATAGGCCGCATCAAATCAGTCACAAGTCTGATGACTTGAAACAAGATGCTGACAACGGTCCACACTTACTGATGGTGTTTACTTTTCTCCACTGTGTGGCACAGGCGTGTGGGCGGGCTCTGGCAGTTCCTCCAAGTCGTCGTCGTCCTCGTGGTCGTCGTCGGGCGGCGGCTCCGGCAGCGCCAGCGGCAGCCAGTCGGGCAGCAGCTCCTCCTCCTTCGGCACTGGAGGCTCCAGCAGCAACGCCGGCTCCTCCTCCTCCGCGGGCTCCCTGGGAGGCGCCGGCGGCTCAGCCTCTGGAAGCCACAGCGGCAGCCACGCCGGATCTGCGTCCGGGTCAGGTGAGAGTACACTCCAGTACACACTCTTACATCTCCACTGGCTTCCAGAGTGCCGAATATGGGCGAACTGCCCAAAGCTCTTTGCTGACGTCCTCGCCCACAACTGGACAGTCGAACTAGGATGTGCAGCGCCTCCCCGTACTTAAGTTCTGTCGCTGAGGTGTACAGGAACTGTGCTGGCAGCCTTCTAACCGTCAATTTTTCCTACCTACGTTTATTTCTCTCTGTCTACGTACAAACATTGTTGATTCTAAGACGTTTTCGCTTAAATTTCTTAATATTCAATTAACAGGAATACGGCACAATTTCTATACCAGTCACTAAATAAGAAGTCACTAACTAATAAACCAGCAGTACATAGCAAAGAACAGAAAATGTAACTATAAAAGAATGTACGAGAGTATGAAATTAAAAAAGTATTTTCAAAGTTAAACAGCTGAAATACACATCATGAACACCTTGTTGATCAGACATATAAAGTCTGTAACAAACAAAGACGTCATGACAAACTGACCAGCTAGAATACGATAGCCAGAAAGACAATTTAAGCCACCAGAGGGCGGTGATGAACACAGAAGTAGTGCCACGTAGCGGAAAAAGCAGAATTTTTTTTTCTTTTTGATAAAAAAATATAGCATATAAAATTAACCTTTTACAAAACTTTACAAAGTGCGAATAATAAAATGAACGAAGAAAAGAAATTCACAGTTGTATAGAAAATTTCACCGACAAGAAAGACATACATATAAAACGACAAATAAACAGAATAAACATTCCTTAGCAGCTACATAAATTCAAACATTCATCCAAAATTACACAAGTAAAAAAATGAGGGAAGACAGCTTAATAAGGTACAAAAAGTAATAATGAAAGCACGTGTAAGAGAGGGTATAGATTATGTGAGGGAGATCGTGCAAGTAAAACTAATTAAAAGACAAAATCAATAACGTAATAAAAAAAGACTATAGGACCACAAAGCAACATAGAGGGCGTAATGTAATTTCCAAAAGCATTAGACTTAGCGGTAACAACCTTTTTCAGTACATGAGCATTAATTACAATAATAGACGTCAAGGATGCTGTGCACTGGAACCCTCAAGAAGTACACATAACAAAACTGATATTGGGAACAGCTGCATAGAGGTAGAGGTACAAAGAAAGGGATAATACATGCGGAAACGCTTGAAATTACACGTCCAATATTTCACTGAATATTTAAAAGAACTACTTGCGTCTAGACGACAGCTGTTCGCTCAGAATTAAAGTTGAGCTGCGCGACTGGTGTATAAAGTTTCTAATTCCTCCAATATATCCGACTCACACCTTCTGGCTGAACATGGAGTATCAGCAGTCCTCTCTCTATCGCAACATAAGCTGCCCCTCTGGTGTGTTAAACTATGTTCCTGGTCATCGCGTTCCAGCTAGTCAGTCAGTCTGCCGTGATAGCCTGTCTGTTACATAGTGTCTTCATATATCTTATTACCAAGATGTTCACGATGTGTATTTCAACTGTTTAATGTTGACTATACTTGTAGTTTCATACTCTTGCACATTTTCATAGTTACATTTTCTGTTATTTGCTATGTAAGGTTTGCAGGCCATATGAGATTGGGTTCTACCTGGAATGGGTCAAGTAAAGTGACTGGTTTATTAGCTGGTGGCTTCACACTTAGCGACCAATATAGGAATTGTGTAGTACTCCTACTGATTTGCAACATGGTCGCATTCTTCCTATGTAACCGTATGTCACAACTGTAAGTGTAAAAGGCTGCAATCAGATGAAACCAGAAACAGTGCATAATAGCCCCAGGTCCACCTCACCTCCACGTGGCAGGGAACGGTGGACGTGCAGCCGGAGGCAGCCACACACGAGCTGTCGTGAAGGCGCCGGTTAAGAGACCAGACAGTAGCTTTCCGGTCATCTTTAAATTATAAGGGCCACTCAAATGAAAACGAGACAAATGAAAAACAGCAAATAAACTGTTAATTATTTCGAAAGTAATCACCATATCTGTTAATACATTTATCCCACTGTCAGAAAAAACGGTCAATGCGTGGATGGAAAGATGTTTGCGATTGCCTACGGAACCATGATTGTACACAGGAGTGCACCTTTTCGTCGGAAGCAAATTGACTTCAGGACTCCAGAAATATTGAAGGCACATGAGAGAGATCGGGATTCTATGGAGGATGTGTAAAGGCTACCCAGCGAAACTTCCGCAGCATAGTCGAAACAACCCTGGAAATATGTGGGCAGGCTTTATCCTGCAACAGAAAGATGCCGTCCGTCAACATTACCGGCCGTTGTTAGTTGATAGCCGGTTCCAGTATTTTCGAAGCATCCACGATCGCTCGCCTTCTTGTTGCTTCGACTATACTGCAGACTTTTCGCTGGGAAGTACTTACACATTAACCACAAAGTCCCGATATCTCTCCATGCGATTTTCATATTTTTGGAGTCCTGAAGGAAAACATTCGTGGCTGTCGATTTGTTTTGGACGAAGAGGTGCACGCTTGGGTACAATCACAGTTCGTAGGCAACAGCAAACATGTTTCCATGAAAGCACTGACCGTCCTGTCTGTTAGTGGGATAAATGTATCAACATTTATGGCGACAGCTCTTGAAATGATAAACAGTTGAATTACTTTTTCCATCTGACTCATATACTAGGTAGCCTCTTATACTAGGCAGCCTCTTATACTAGGTAGACGTCTTTGAATTGCACAATGGTGGAAAAAGATCGTTCCACATTTCTGAGGTAACCGGAACTTCTGTGCCTCACTTCTAGACGTTACGAGCCGTCACCCCTGTCTTCTCGTGGTTACCACTAGAAGTTGATGTGATAACAGGAGAGATACCTGTATTGGCCTCTGCTACTCGATGAGATTTTGGAAGGAAAAAGTAACCACCTGTGTACTATCCCAGATTAAAGACAGCTACACAAGCAGAGCTAGCTGAGGCTAGGAGAGTCGTGAAATGTAAACATCAACATGACACTTACCGGGAATCGACCGTTACAGATTTGACACAACTGTCGTGACGCAGATTGAACTGTCTGTTCAGAAAACATTATGTTTCAAGGGTTAGTATCTCTTTTGTTTACCTTCCTCCGAGGTGGAGACCAAACCTGTTTCACACATTTACCAATGCAGTACGAACTATACACGGAGCGCTAATATCCTTAAGGTGTCTCCTCTAGGGCATGTCCCTTGTTTGTCGTTTTATGGTGAAAATGATATTAGGAATTGGCACCCCTGTGGCGCTTGGTGTGGACACGTTGACAGTTGCTATTTTTCCTTCGACGGCGTGAGCATCCCCCGCTTGTATGCCAGTACTCAGCATTCCTAAACCTAAAAGACGGCAGTGTTACGAATTTGCACTAGCGGAATCTAGCAAACATGCTGCCGCGGCAGGTCTAACACAACCATATCACCAGAAAGCTCGAAGTGGTCAGTCCGGCACCCAGGTCGTGTTGTCTAAGGATAAAAGCGGAACAACAGTGACAGCTTCTGTGGTTTTACTGTTTGCCCATCACTGTGGGCCAGCGCATCTAGTTTCGCCTCTCGGTTTCCTCCAAGTGGTGGCAGTTGTAAGCCACGACAGTATATCTTTGACAATGCAGATGTCATTTAACGGACAAACTTATGTTTTCTACTCATCTGTTTATTCTAAAGTGAAACATTTTGCATGAAGCATTATGTACATAATCAAGAATCTAACACTGTATTTTTCCAACCTCTGATCACAGAGGGTTCATTTGGTGGAGGAGACCAAACAGCGAGGCCATCGGTCTCATCGGCGTAGGGAAGAAAGCCGGCCTTGCCCTTTCAAAGGAACCATCCCGGCATTTGCGTGGACCGATTTAGGGAAATCACGGAAAATCTAAATCAGGATGGCCGGACGCGGGACTGAACCGTCGTCCTCCCGAATGCGAGTCCAGTGTGCTAACCACTGCGCCACCTCGCTCTGTCTTCTGGTCACAGAAATGGTCTCAGAACCGGTTTTGACTTCTTGAAAAATCAGCATCACATGGCCCTTTTAAAAACACTGGAAATAATGAAATACTAAGAAACTTTATAACAAACTTAATCAAACTTCCACCTACATCTACACGCATTTCAGAACGTTACGTAGTAGCTTTGTCACATACAACTGAGAACTGACGACACAGAGAGAGACGCTCACTGTCTGAACGTATTCTGATCGGTGAAACAGAAGACTACAGTTAATTGGGAAAAAGTATAGTTCTTGTACCTTTCAAAATTGTAACATTAACTTGAAAGTATTAATATAACTGATTCGCCTCGATGGACGATGGATCCACCACATTCAGAGCGGCTGCACATTTACGTCCGATATCTCTAAGCAGCGAGCATGAAGGACATGGAGAGGGACAGCGGATAGGTGGCATTCGGTGGGAATGTAGATCGGCCGAAAGGCGTGCCTAGATCATCCACGCAGTTGCGATAAATCCGGTGTCTCCGTGACGCAGTGGTTAACGCAACTACCCTATCAAGTGCAAGATCACGGGTCCGAACCCCTGCCCGGCACACATTTTCACTCTCCGCTGCTGATGCCGCACAGAGTCCTCGTGCAGCTGATATCTATAATCTCTTCCCTTTCCTTTTCTTTGTCCCCTGCCTTCCTTCAATTTACATAATCAAAATACAAAATTGATTTTGAGTCGGATATATTCGTCTCAAAGAAAATAACTGACCGAAATTAAGTAACTACTAGTGTACGTAATTCGACACTCACGTGAAGACACAGTTAGCAAGTGCAAACCGTCAGAAAATGAAATCCTAACAAAAGAGAAAAGAAAAAGACAGGGAAGACACACCATAACAGATTTTTGTTATTTTCATAACTGATGTGTCGTGGTTTTTAGTGAGGTTCTTCAAGTGTCTCTAAATGCACTCTTTATAAATGTAATGCTATCTAACAGGATGGCAATGTATCATTACATACGTCTTGTGGATTCACAAACATAGTGGAGAGCTGATCATCTAGAAGTGAATTTATACATACACTGAAGAGCCAAGGAAACTGGTGGTCCTGCGTTATATCGTGTAGGTCCACTGCGATCACGCAAAAGTGATGCAACACGACGTGGCATAGAATCGCGTAATATCTTAAGTAGTGCTGGAGGGAACTGACATCATGAATCTCAAATGACTGTCCATAAATCCATAAGAGTACGAGGGGTTGGAGATCTCTTCTGAACAGCACGTGCAAGGCATCCCCTGTACGCTAGATATTCTCAATAATATTCATGTCTGGAGAGATTGGTGGCCAGCGAGAGTGTTTAAACTCAGAAGAGTTCCTGAAGCCACTCTTTAGCAATTCTGGAATTGCCCAAGTCCTTCGGAATGCACAATGGACATGAATGGATGCAGCTGATCAAAAAGGGTGCTTCCGTACATGTCGTATCTAGACGTGTCACGGGGTCCCATACTACTCCAAATGCACACGCCCCACCACCATTACAGAGCCTCCACCAGATTGAAAATTCTCCTGTTGATATGCAGGATACCATGGATTCATGAGGTTGTCTCCATACCCGCACACGTCCTTCCGCTCGATACAATTTGAAACGAGACTCGTCCGACCAGGCAATATGTTTCCAGTCATCAATAGCCCAATGTCGGTGTTGACGGGCCCATGCGAGGCGTAAAGCTTTGTGTCGTGCAGTCGCCAAGGGTGGGCCTTCGGCTCCGAAAACCCGTATCGACGATGTTTCGTTGAATGATTCACAAGCTGATACTTTTTGATGGCCCAACATCTAAATCTGCAACAATTTGCTGAAGGCTTGCCCTTCTCTCATGTTGAACGATTCTCTTCAGTCGTCGTTGCTCCCGTTCTAACAGGACACTGGTGAAATGGTCGTACGGGAAAATACCCACTTCATCGTTACCTCGGAGATGATGTACCCCATCGTTCGTGCGCCGACTGTTAACACCACGTTCAAACTCACTTAAATCTTGACAACGTGCCATTGTAGCAGCAGTAACTCATCTAACAACTGCGCCAAACACGTGTTATCTTATGTAGGCATTGTCGACCGCAGCGCCGTATTCTGTTTACATATTTCTGTTCAAATGGCTCTGAGAACTATGGGACTTAACATCTATGGTCATCAGTCCCCTAGAACTTAGAACTACTTAAACCTAACTAACCTAAGGACATCACACATATCCATGCCCGAAGCAGGATTCGAACCTGCGACCGTAGCGCCTAGAACCGCTCGCCCACCCGGCCGGCAGTCATCATGAGGCAGAGAAACATATTTCTGTATTTGAATACGCGTGCGTATCTTTGGCGCTTCAGTGTATTTCTTCTATCGTAATCTTCCTCTTTTGTTTTTATTGATTAGCAAATGTTGGCGGGGAATATAGATGGCCGTGTGGTAAGTACTGAAATCCGCCCTCTGTGGGAGTCAAGAGGCCTGAAGAAAGCAATGCGTTAAAGATTAATGTTTCTTGTACATCCAATTAAACAACTTCAATATTGTACATCTGAGTAGCATCAACATAACCCAGCTTTATACTTACTGGCGGTTTATACGTTAGTAGCCACAGAATTAAAAAATATAAGTTCCATAATATGTACTTTTCCAGAAGACAGACAACTCACTACCACGTTTCTGATCATAGTTTGCCGACACTCTCGATGTAAGTTTCATTCTTTCACTGGCCACAGTGTTACAGAATAAATCGAGAAATTTAGTCTCAATTACGAGTCTCTTTAGGACAGTTTCACATAAAAGTTTTTAATTTGGCAACAAGGTCGTATAATGTGGATTAATCAAGAATTAGGGAGCACATTGCGGATTGGTTAAACGTAGTGAACAGTAATATTTCGAGCATATTTTAGTGTCGCAAGTTCAAAATATTTACATTTACCTATCGTTGTGGTCGTATTTATTTCGTAGATAGAAAGAATTTTAATATTTAAATGAGTTTAGTATTCGGATGAAATGCAAGCAGATTTTAAGTGCGGTCTTCTAGTGATTTTAATAATTAAACTAGCAACTCATCACCTTCATTGACCCAATACATTTTGTGCATGCTTCCTGTATGTCGTGTGATCAAATGTGTTTTTGTGAGAGCATACGTCTCTTTGTCATTCTGTGGGAAATATACTTATCCCCAAATGCTAATTTCTCGATTAATATATATGTTACATATAGATATTTGAAAGTGTATCCTAAGAACTATTGATTATTTATTAATACTAACCTGACCTATGGTAGCAGTTACAGATATGGTAAGAAAAAACGAGGATAATGGAATGTAGTCAAATTAAGTCGGGTGATGCTGAGGGAATCAGATTAGGAAATTAGACACTTAAAGTAGTAAAGGAGTTTTGCTATTGGGGAGCAAAATAACTGATGACGGTCGAAGTAGAGTGGGTATAAAATGTAGACTGGCAATGGCAAGAAAAGCGTTTCTGAATAAGAGAAATTTGTTAACATCGAGTATAGATTTACGTGTAAGGAAGTCGATTCTGAAAGTATTTGTATGGAGTGTAGCCATGTATGGAAGTGAAACATGGACGATAAATAGTTTGGACAAGAAGAGAATACAAGCTTTCGAAATGTGGTGCTATGGAAGAATGCTGAAGATTAGATGGGTAGATCACATAACTAATGAGGAGGTATTGAATAGAATTGGGGAGAAGAGGAGTTTGTGGCACAACTTGACAAGAAGAAGGGACCGGTTGGTAGGACATGTTCTGAGGCATCGGGGGATCACAAATTTAGCATTGGAGGGCAGCGTGGAGGGTAAAAATCGTAGAGGGAGACCAAGAGATGAAAACACTAAGCAGATTCAGAAGGATGTAGGTTGCAGGTAAGTACTGGGAGATGAAGAAGCTTGCACAGGACAGAGTAGCATGGAGAGCTGCATGAAACCAGTCTCAGGACTGAAGACCACAACAACAACAACAACAACAACAACAAGAATAATCAGAGCTCACACGGAAAGATTTAAGTGTTCGTTTTTCCCACTCACTGTTCGAGAGTGGAACGGTAGAGAAGTAGCTTTAAGGTGGTTCGATGAACTCTCTCCTAGGCATTTAATTGTGAATTACAGAGTAATCATGTAGATGTAGATGTATGATAGTTTTTTATTTATAGCGCTACAGACTGTAGCCGAGGGACCACTACAGTCGGAGGTTCGAATTCAGCCTCGGGCATGGATGTGTGTGATGTCCTTAGGTTAGTTAGGTTTAATTACTTCTAAGTTCTAGGCGACTGATGACCGCAGAAGTTAAGTCGCATAGTGCTCAGAGCCATTTTTTTATTTATGTTTCAGTTTACTTCCTGAATTTTATTTCAAGTAGCAAGCATTCAATAACAGAAAATTTAATGATTATATTTCAAAAATAAGCAATAGACATTTAAATACTTTCAGTTAAAACGTTTTTATTCCATTTCAATTTACAATGTAACTGTACCACTGTTCTTACAGGTGGCAGCAGCTCTGGGTCTACCTCTGGATCTATATCTGGCAATGTGGGCAGGGGGTCAAGTGGTACAGGAGGTGGAGCAGCCGGTGGGTATGGTGGAATCACTGGAGTGGGATCATCAGGAACAGGAGGCCTTGGAGGTGCCACAGGTGGTGCAGCAGCCACTGGAGGCAGTGCTGGATCCCAACCTGGTGGGTCTGGTCATGGTAGTGCTGGAGCAAGTGGTATAGGAGGTGGCTCTGGAACAGGAGGAATTGGGTTTGGTACCCATGCAGGAGCTGGTGGACAAGGAAATGTAGCTGGTGGTTCAGGTGGAAGTGGCGCTGGAGCTTTTGGACCTGGAGGAACTGGTTCTGGTACTTTTGGCAGTGGTGGATCAGGTACAGGAGGCTATGGCTCTCCTGGATCCGGAAATGTCGGAAGAGGAACTGGAACTGGAGGCAGTGTTGGTGCACCATCTGGTGGGTTTGTCACAGGTGGAGTTGCTAGTGGCTCAGGGATATCTGGAGGGCATGGTGGTGCAGGTGGCATTGGAGGTATTGGTGGAACTGGGTCAACTTCCAGTGGACATGGAAATGGAGCAGCTGGTCATGGAGCCCAAACTGGGTCTGCAGGCTTTGGTTCAGGTAGTTCATCTGGTGGAGCTGCTGGTGGATCAGATATATCTGGAGGGTATGGTGGTGTAGGTGGTGCAGGAGGTGTTAGTGGAACTGGGTCAACTTCCAGTGGACATGGAAGTGGAGCAGCTGGCCAGGGAGCCCAAACTGGGTCTGCTGGCTTTGGTGCAGGTAGCTCATCTGGTGGTGCTACAGGAGGTTATCGAGGCACTGGTGGTATTGCAGGTGGACCAGGATCTGGCAGCATTGGTCAAAGTGGTGCTGGCAGTGCTGGTGCAGGTGGTTCAGGAGCTTTTGGTGCATCTCAAGGAGGTTCCACTGGAACTGGTGGTGCCTTCAGTAATGGGGGCACAGGAGGTGCTGTGGGACATGGTGGTCCTGGAGGGGCTGGTCATGGTGTGGGCACTGGTGGAGCTGGTAGTGCTGGTGGAAGCCAGGGAGCTTACTCGGGAAGCTCTAGTGGTGGTTTCTCTGGAGCTAGTGGCCTGGGTGGAGTATCTGGTGCTGGTGCTGGCAATTTAGGACATGGTGCATTGGGTAATGTTGGTGGTGCTGGTGGTTCTCAGGGTCATAGTGCAGCTGGTAGCCATGGTGGAGTAGGAAGCTCTGGTGGTGGTGCTGGTAACTTTGGTACTGGTTCCATTGGAGGAGGTTCTGGAGCTTCTGGGTCTGGTGTGAATGGTGGTATATCTAGTAGTGGAGGTGCCGGAGGTTATGGCGGAAGTTCTAGGGTTGGAAGTGGTGCTGTCGGTGGAGGCAATCATGCTGGAGGTGCTGCTGTTGGCTCTGGGCACGGAGGTCTTTCCACTGGCTCCTCTGGACTCGGTGGCAGTGCTGGCTTAGGTTCTGGTTCCTTAGTCGGTGGTGGAGCAGGACAGTCGGGAACTGGCTCTTCGGCGGGAAGTTCGGCTGGATCCTCCTCTGGAAGCTCTGCTGGCGCTCTTAGTGGCTCTGGCGGCAGCTCTGGAGGCTCCAAAGCCAGTTCCGGCAGCTCTGCAGGTAGCGACGCCAGCGCTGGATCAGGCTCTGGTGCGTCTTCAGGCAGCAAGGCCAGCTCCAGCGCGAGCTCAGGAAGTGCTACGGGCAGAGATGGCCATGGCCGCAAGGGCGTCAAGGGATACCACGGGAGCCACCACTGACATGCAACACTGTTCGCGTCTGCACACAGATAATCTTGCTGAACTCTAGTATGTCGCAGTGTATGAACATTGTGTTCTGCCAAATTATACAGACATCCATCTGTGATCTACTATACTACATTACATTTCAACGCAATTTTCTTACTGTTCAGTGAGCCTGACTATAGGTTAACAGAAAATGTGCATTTTTTATTGCGTGAGTTGTGTGTAATAGTCAAGTGAATCGTTTATTATTACGCAGTGAATCCATTTGATAGTTAATTAACTTTTGTCATTTTGTGATACTCATGTATGAATGTTGTTTCTCAGTGAGTTTGAAAATATAGAACTGTTAACAAATGGATTTTTGTATCATTAGTTTCCTTCCAAATAATTTTCCGAAATTACTTCAAATTTATATATTCTGTTTGTATTTTTTTTATCAACAACTTACTACTAGTTATGAATAAGTTTTCTGGCACTCTGCAAAATTTTATCTAGCATTCTGGAAATACGCAAAAGTTGCTCTACCAAAAACGGAATGCTTCAATTAAAAATAAACTTGCCCGACAGAAACATGGCCATGAAAATCACTATATGGCATATTTTGTCGTATTTTGGCGGATTCTCCTACTGTGGTGGTAATACATAGTTTTCATTGTATCGTACAGGTGCACATTGCAGCCGATCCCAGTCAGGTGTTTCGCACGCTCTCTCTCGGAAAATCGCTGTATATGCCAAACGTGGCTGACAGCAGCAACGTGGTACCGGAAAGACTTTAAAATAGAAAAACCTTTGAGATGCCGTTTTTGAGCAAACGCTAAGAAAGGGAAAGCTGTTCCCGGAGAAACAGCATCCAACAACATGTGAATGCCATAACGACCTACAGAATTGCAATGTTGCTGTCTGTATGAACAGTTCTCACAAAGCTATCGACTCAGACCATATGACTCGTAATAAACGCAACCTATCACTAAAGATAAGCACATAAGCCACTAACTCGAACAGAACTGTACTAAGAAAAGCACCAGTGAAACGAATGATCTTGATGGACAGTGATACATAAGATCATTTCGCCGTGTGCCTGATACGAACTAAATAGCTTACGTCTGTTCCATACCCTGTTTATTTTGTTTTAAAGATCGAGCTGTCGGTCGGAATAGCTGCTTTAAAACTGTGTGTAAAAAGCTAAACTTGAAAGTGAATCGAATATGAAGATCTGACTACATCTCGTTTTACTTGAGCGACTGTCTGGTCACGCTCGACTGTTCACAGTGCGTGCGCGTCACACACCAGCGTGTGAATTAGCCGCTGGCCACGTCAGAAGTGAGGCGATGAGATCTGAGACTCACTGATTGTGCCGAGTATAGAATTTAAAAAATCTTTCGTGTGTTGAAAACAGAGGAAAAACAACGGACGACAGCGTTGTTGCTAACATCGGAAGTTAAGCAATTCTCGCCTCGATCACTCATTGAAACAGAAGTTGTGCTTTTGTCTCGTTTTAATCTTTATTATATTGTTTGGTGCGTTTCCGTGACAAGCAACATACGCCGCATGGGGACTTGGTCTTTTTCTTACGAGTTTTCTCTGACAGAAGAAATCAAATACTGAAAGCATAAGCTATTTATATTTCACGATCCCTGGAAAAAGGTTACAGTATCCATAAATAATAATGTAAAAAGATAAAAACGTTTTTTAGTGAAAATTGTTTGAGCAGTGACAAAGTCAAATGTTGAGGAAGAACCTGGTTTAGAAAGTTGTTTGGACCTTAAACGTAAAAAAGAACACAAAAGGTAAAGTAAGAAGCCACAATGCAATGCCTTCTAAATAACGTTTGACGTAGTTGTATGCATTTACATCCTCGAGCAAATATATATTTAAACAAAATTATTCTATTCTTTCCGTTTTCTTCGTTGTAGAGAGTTTACCATCGATTATGAATTTCGCTTTAGTCTTCAATAAAACCCGTTATCATAACTAGTGTCTTAATAATTATGTTACCATATACCGACTTTTTGTTATAAGAGCAGCAGATATGTAGGCCAGATGAGTTTGGTTAGAAAATTCAGCATGTTATGACTTCAGTGGAGTGAAAATGACGAAATTTTTAAATGCTAAATCTCACCTTTGGCAGAAGCATCAAAAACAATGTATCTTTTTTTGTACACAACTTATTGGTTTCCAAAAGATCGACAAGATATTTTGATATCACATAGTTTGCTGCTCACTTCATCCACGCAAAAAGATAAAGACACATATTATAAAATAAATCAATTTCTTAAGAACGCTTACAGGTGCAGAAATACAGCAGTTGTAAGCAGTAGAGCTGCAGTCAACAAAAATTATTTCTAATATCTTTTATATTTTTTACAAGAGAGTAGAAAAAATAAATTCAAGAAAAAATCTTTCAGGACTGACTTCTGTTTCTTTCACAAACTACATTCTTTGGTTCAGATGTTGCACAGAAATCCCTGTGCTGCTAACTAAAAAATGGCAACATCGCCATCAGGTTTTCCGGTTTGGTAAGTGACGAACATAGCTGGTCTTCCATAAGAATTACGGAACGACATACGCCAGCCATGGTCTTTCCTCTTATTCTCAGTAAGAAAAATTAATAGCTTTTTGTGACGAATGAGTGTGAGACACTTAGATCATACAGCATATGGAGCTCTTACACCCCTGCATTGACAATGTTCCAACAGCATATTTCAAATCAAATCAAATCAGAAACTTGTATGTTATCCACTCAAACCATCCCAGGTTAAACGCAGGAGTCTTTCAAGCACTGCACTTCGAGCTCCGGAGGGAAGAACTGCTTCGCACACAGACCAAGCACCAGCAACTAATAAATATTTGGAAGATTTTCCCATGATTTGGCATTTTAAACAAGTCTGGAAACATGCAACACAGTACTGAGAATACAACAGCAATGAAAAAGCTTTTTGCGAAAACGTGCAGCTTAGAAAAATTGACATTTCCACTCTTCGTTTGCTGACGAATGGCTTGCTATTCACATCTAGCTGTTAGCAGTAGCAATACCAACGCTTTTTACACAATGTGCGCTACCACGGGGGTAGGGGAGGGGGGTACTTTATGCCCACCACAAAAGAAACAAAAAAAACGCATTAACTGCTGTTAACTTATAGCGATAGGTTGTTGTTGTGGTTTTCAGTCCTGAGACTGGTTTGATGCAGCTCTCCATGCTACTCTATCTTGTGCAAGCTTAATTTCCCAGTACGTATTGCAGCCTACATCCTTCTGAATCTGCTTAGTGTATTCATCTCTTGGTCTCCCTCTACGATTTTTACCCTCCACGCTGCCCTCCTCGATGTCTCAGAACATTTCCTACCACCCGATCCCTTCTTCTAGTCAAGTTGTGCCACAAGCTCCTCTTCTCCCCAATTCTATTCAATAGCTCCTCATTACTTATGTGATCCATCCATCTAATCTTCAGCATTCCTCTGTAGCACCACATTTCGAAAGCTTCTATTCTCTTCCTGTCTGAACTATTTATCGTCCACGTTTTACTTCTTTACATGGCTACGCTCCATACAAATACTTTCAGAAACGACTTCCTGCGATAGGTACTGCTGTGTAATTAGGGTCTAGAAGCTGAAAATATCCTTTAGCAAATTGCTTTTGATGCTTCAGTTGAACGATGATGCAAATGTGTACAAATGAATGAGGACTATGTTGAACGGTTGTGTTGTGTAGAGGAAATTTGTGGTAAGGTCTTATGGGACCAAACTGCTGAAGTCACCGGTCCCTAAGCTTACACATTCCTGAATCTAACTTAAACTACGGAAAACACACACTCATGCCCGATGGACGATTCAAACCTCGGACGGGGGAACCACACGGACCGTGACAAGGCGGCTAAGGCCGCGCGGCTACCCCGCTCGGATGTGTAGCGGACAATTGAGCTAATATCTGTAACAATTCAGCTGTTATATCTTCAGTATTAAAATTTTATATGACAGACGTAGAATTACTTTTTGATCCACGCTCGGAAGACTATCGAAATAAAGGGATTGACAGACGAAATTAAAATTAAAGAATGAATACTCCTTTTGCAACATTAAAACTGTCTAAAATGTCACATCTTCAGATGTACGTCATTGTTGATACAGTGGTGTTGGACGACATCGATAATACTCCATGCATGTATGGCACGGCGCAAACAGCTTCTGGTCCTTGATTCCGTCAAGGAAATGCTATCGCACAGGAACGGGTAGCACTATCTGCCGCACAGAATCTCTCTGTATGCAAATGATGCTACATTCACTTAAGTGGGAGCTCGACTCGCGGCTACTTACGCGAGCGGTTCGTAGCTTCCTGTTTCTCTCACGGAACTAGCAACGAAGAGGTCGGGAGTAGGTCGCCCTAAGCGTTTAACACGTTTTCTGGAAGTCTTGGAAAGACAAATTATTCCAAATATGTACATAGTTCGTGTGAAACGCGGCGTGCTTCATGCCTACACGACATATCGCAGACGACGGGTAGAGTCCGTCTTCCTGGATTTCAGAAAGGCTTTGGGCGCGGTACCACATCGTTAACTACTAACCAAGACACGACCATACTGAATGCCTTGGCAAATATACGATTTAAGACAAATTTACTTACTCGGGGAATGAGCTTTATGGAGCAGACACAGGAAGTCTGTATCACCATCCTGTGCATAAGTCTAGTGGAGATGGTTATTCATTGCTTTCCTCCGACCTGTTATGAAGTGTCAGTTGCGTATCTGTCTCGTGTGGAAGGCTGCGAAGAGTGCATGTATTGTGTAACGTTGTTATGGATTGACAAAAGCCGGTCGCGGTGGTCTTGCGGTTCTGGCGCTGCAGTCCGGAACCGCGGGACTGCTACGGTCGCAGGTTCGAATCCTGCCTCGGGCATGGGTGTGTGTGATGTCCTTAGGTTAGTTAGGTTTAAGTAGTTCTAAGTTCTAGGGGACTTATGACGTAAGATGTTGAGTCCCATAGCGCTCAGAGCCATTTGAACAATTTTTTTTTGATTGACAAAATGAGATGATGAAACTCGGTGTAGGCAGATAGCCTACTCCTCTCGACTAGCGCCGAGGGGAGTGGCAAATTTAACGTCTCCATCCAGTGGACGAAGCACCATCAACAATATCACATTTCGTCACTTCATGAAATACTGCAGAGAGGTTTGGAATTTCGGAATGTGATAGAGGACATTGGAGCAAGGACTGGTGATCAGGAACTTCACGCCACCACCTCTCCTCCTCTTGTCGGCCGAATACTGCAAGTGAAAATTTTCCACCAGCAGGATTCGAAACGGCTTAGCCCCGAGTCGAGCGATACTGCACATGTGTTCTAAAGCCGTCCCCACGTTGTACGCAAGCCAGACTTCTTGTCCGTCGCGGTTGAAACACGCTTTGAAACGACTTGTTACACCTCACAGAACGCAGTTTGCGACCATACCACTCTCAAATGGCAGTTGTCGGCTGCCTCTAGCACACTAATTACACAATTTTTCTTACGAAAATGGACGCGCATAAAATAGTTCCCTGTTAGCTATCGTCGAAGTACGTTGGAAGAACTGCGAATAAGATTTTGGTCTAGTCGATGACTTGAAAAGTGAATTGCTAGTAGAGAAACACTACGTATGCTGCGTAATGGTCTGATATGCATACTGATAGAAGTTATTCGTAACTCAGTTGAATCTCCATCACATTTTCGTTTTAGATTAAATATAGTTAAATTGCAGCATCTAATGTCAGTTTTCGCATCTGTAACATCCATATTCTCTATTTTGCATTGACTACATCACTTTGAAGTAAGGTGCTTTGTCACATAGATTTCAAGCTCGAGTTTCGTATTGCAATTTCTTTCAAATGAAAGGGGAGATTTTCTCAAAGCTACTCACCATCACTGAGAAAGAAAAATAAAAACATGAGGCAGTCCATAAATACAAAACAGGTTTGTATCTTTTACATAAAGTTTAAATAGTAGTAGCTTCCAGGTTGTAACTTCTATTTACTTTCTGACAGACTCGCAGTTACGTTAATATTTCTAGCCGCTGGGGAAGCGTTTCAGTCATTGGCCTATGCAGAAAGAATTGCAGCAAATACATTATTTATAATAAAAATTACATCGATTACTGCAGATAATACTTTTATTCAAAAATGGTTCAGACGGTTCTGACACTATGGGACTTAACATGTCATCAGTCCCCTAGAACTTAGAACTATTTAAACCTAACTAACCTAAGGACATCACACACATCCATGCCCGAGGCAGGATTCCAATTTGCCACCGTAGTGGTCGAGCGGTTCCACACTGAAGCGCCTAGAACAGCACGGCCACACCGGCCGGTATACTTTTATTCAATTAATAAAAATGTTCCAGGATCTTTTATAAAACAAGAGGTGAAAAAATTGTAAATAGCTAAATATGTGCCTGCTTCTTATGTTATTATAGTTTACACCACTATCAATGATTGAACAGTTTCACGACTACAGAGGGGCCTAAGTTATATGGTATACAATGTCTAAAGGTTGGAACTGCAAACGCCATTATTTGACATTTAACTATGACAAATTGTACCAGGTACGACTCGCTTTTCCTTAATCATCATACTGTAATAGAACTGAAACGGAATACTTTGATAGGACGGTAGTTATAGCATTGAAAACATCCAATACGAAAAGCCTTTTAACTATCAAGAAGTAGTTCCCTGTCCTTTTATTATTATAAATGGTGCCTAAAACGACGTTTTCGGGAGAAACAGCTTATATTCACGCCAAGCACACTAGGATACAAAACTTACCACACGCAATGCTCAACTCAGTTTCGCTTAATAGAGTACAGCGGGGCTATAAGAATAATTTCCAATTACATCGAATTTTTTCCGGAAAATTATTAACTAAATTTGCGTTTTAGGAATTTAGTATTACTTCTGTGGGTATACCTATCCTATTGGTGAAATGTGGTTGTAAACTACTGTCAGACGTTTACGTTATGCTGTTATTCGAACTGATCTCCCGATTGGACAAAAGCACATTTCAGTGGGGCTATTCGCTTAGTGGTCGGGAATATGTGAATAATGTAAATTATGGGCGAAGACACAATTAAATTACGTGGAAAGTTAACTGATAATACGCTAATTTCTGTTTAATGCTCAGTACATCTAATAATACAATAATAAGTACAATAATAACGACCGAGCCGCTAGTTATAAGCGATAATCATTAATATCTTTAACAGTGGAATACATGTACCGGTACTATTGTTGCCAGGACTACAGGATAGACCACTTTCAGAAATGGTAGTATGGGACAAAATAAGAAAAAAAAAGTTTTGTGAACGTGGGCTCTAAATCGCATGCCTGAAGAGGTATGAGGACTTGTTCATCTGCTATAATGTGAAACACGTCTCTTCTATCGAAGAGGTGCTCGTAGGTCTTAAGGTATGCGTTTTAGAGGACATATTTCCTGGACATTTTTTCTTGTTCTGGTACATACTACCACCTCTCAGAGTCACCTACCTACAATCGTAGCAATAATGGTGTCTTTATACACGACTTTCCAGCGTCTGTGTTATTCCGAACTACGATGCAACGTTCCTTTGGGCATGTATGCATGTCCATAGGAACAGGCAGTGCGCCGCTTACAGCCGTTACGAAATATGTGAAATGAGTTCGCCATTGCGGCTATGGACAACCATCAGCTTTATAATGGAACGATGACAATGAAAATTTGTGCCGAACCGCGGATTTCCCGCTTTTCACGAGCGATCGCCTTGCCATTGGGCTATCCGATCACGACTCATGGTGAGACTAGGCTTCCATACGTCGTTTCCATGTGTCTACAACCTGTACTCGTACATCCATTATGTATGTTCCCGTACAGGCGAGACATTTTACTTGAAAGTCGCTTGCCCGGTGTCGGCGGATAAATACTACATTGCACTGCCTGTGTTATTCCGAATTACGACGCAGTGTTCCTTTCGACATGCCCACAACAGTCTGCTTTCCGCAGTCGTGCGGCTCGGGTGTCTACTTCCGTCCCTGCGGCGGAGCTTCGCGCGCACGCGGTTGCTTACTTCTACATCTACATCTACATCCATACTCCGCAAGCCACCTGACGGTGTGTGGCGGAGGGTACCTTCAGTACCTCTATCGGTTCTCCCTTCTATTCCAGTCTCGTATTGTTCGTGGAAAGAAGGATTGTCGGTATGCCTCTGTGTAGGCTCTAATCTCTCTGATTTTATCCTCATGGTCTCTTCGCGAGATATACGTAGGAGGGAGCAATATACTGCTTGACTCTTCGGTGAAGGTATGTTCTCGAAACTTTGACAAAAGCCCGTACCGAGCTACTGAGCGTCTCTCCTGCAGAGTCTTCCACTGGAGTTTATCTATCATCTCCGTAACGCTTTCGCGATTACTAAATGATCCTGTAACGAAGCGCGCTGCTCTCCGTTGGATCTTCTCTATGTCTTGTATCAACCCTATCTGGTACGGACCCCACACTGCTGAGCAGTATTCAAGCAGTGGGCGAACAAGCGTACTGTAACCTACTTCCTTTGTTTTCGGATTGCATTTCCTTAGGATTCTTCCAATGAAACTCAGTCTGGCATCTGCTTTACCGACAATCAACATTATATGATCATTCCATTTTAAATCACTCCTAATGCCTACTCCCAGATAATTTATGGTATTAACTGCTTCCAGTTGCTGACCTGCTATTTTGTAGCTAAATGATAAAGGATCTATCTTTCTGTGTATTCGCAGCACATTACACTTGTCTACATTGAGATTCAGTTGCCATTCCCTGCACCATGCGTCAATTCGCTGCAGATCCTCCTGCATTTCAGTACAATTTTCCATTGTTACAACCTCTCGATACACCACAGCATCATCTGCAAAAAGCCTCAGTGAACTTCCGATGTCATCCACCAGGTCATTTATGTATATTGTGAATAGCAACGGTCCTATGACACTCCCCTGCGGCACACCTGAAATTACTCTTACTTCGGAAGACTTCTCTCCATTGAGAATAACATGCTGCGTCCTGTTATCTAGGAACTCCTCAATCCAATCACACAATTGGTCTGATAGTCCATATGCTCTTACTTTGTTCAATAAACGACTGTGGGGAACTGTATCGAACGCCTTGCTGAAGTCAAGAAACACGGCATCTACCTGTGAACCCGTGTCTATGGCCCTCTGAGTCTCGTGGACGAATAGCGCGAGCTGGGTTTCACATGACCGTCTTTTTCGAAACCCATGCTGATTCCTACAGTGATAGTCTTTGCTAATGCTTGCATTTTACATCTCGAATGGATCATTCGTAACGACAGACTACCATCAAGATCAGCTTCAATAATGAATTTGTGCGATCGGAGGCATTTAAAGAGGAACGATTTATACGCGAAGAAATTAAAATTGCACCGTAAGATACAATTGGAATCCATTCTCTATCACAAGGGTCGTGATATGCGTCTAACTGATCAGTGACACGCTTTGTGACAAGATCGTACGCGACCACAAAGGTGGACTTAAATTTAAGTCGTATTGATCATGCGAGGCTTGGATTAACAAATGTCAGAGTATCTGAGCTAGCATTTGAGATTCCGGCTGACATCGTGATTGCCGCGTTACAGCCCTATGGCAGGGTAATCAGCTACATAGCAGAAAAGTAGAGAACCTTTATCACGTACTCGGTACTTAATTGTGTGCGACAATTAGCGATCGAGTTAGCAAAACATGTGCCGTCTTATCTCACTATTGGAAGCTGCAGAGCGATTCACTTACGATGGTCAGCCGAAAACTTGCTCCAGTTGTGGTCAGGAAGTCCGCGCCCGCTCGGCGTGTCTCCAACGGAGAATTGTATAAGTACCAACAGGTGAGGCTGTAGCAACACCAACGGCGACATCCCTCCCTCACACATAAGCAAACGTGTTCTGGAAAGACGTCTCACTGAACAGTGGGATCACGCAGCAGGTGCACAGTCCCGTCGAAAAGCCGACGCCGGATGACGACATGAGCCTGGTGGTGGCGGCAACGCCCCCCCCCCCCCCCCCCCCACCGAGTAGCACCGACCGATTCCTACAATACAGAAAGAAAGTGGTCATCGACAGTCGAATAGTGCCAACGCTTGTTTTCGTCTCAGACTGCAGTGACGACAGAGACACTCGCCCACATTCGGATAGAGAAACGCAAACACATAAGCAACGATCCCCGAAACAGAACAAGAAACGATGTCTCATCCCGTCAGATGACTGCTTAATACATACGTAGGGCGAGGATCAAGAAGTGACCTTGGAAGAGGTCACCTTACAGAGGGTACCGAGACTTCACATACCGAATACCACAGTTTCGACAGCAGTATTCGTCAAGAGCGACCTGGAAAGTTCGACAGCGCACAGCTATCAGCTGTCCGCTGTCAATCCAAGGTAGCAGAAGACGCGACACGGAGGGACGGGGTTGGAAAGACTCGGCTTGCGGCAAACTTATTCCAAGCAGGCTGGGGTGATGATTGTGAAGGGGACCCACGAGGTCGCAACAGGCGACACGGCGGGGGCGACGCCACTCTAATGTTAGAAATATAACCGACGACGGCGGACAGGACGGAACCACATAGCGGATCAGTACAACAACAGATGTCGCAAGTTCCCATGGCCGATACGCATATGACGGAACGAAGACAAGCATATCGGCTTGGCTCTATCAATACCATATGAACGCAGATTAATATGTCCGTACTCAAAAATATGTTAAAAGCGGCGGACATCGTCCTCCTCCTCTTACAAGAAGTATACGCAGATGAATTTCCTGTCATTTGCGGGTACGGCTCCTTGTACCTACCGTCGGCGCGGGAAAAGCAGTGACAATTCTTGATATACGACTCATCAACATCTACCCATTGGCCGGTACAGACAGGGAACGAGAGCGTTCCCGCTTGTTCACACAAGTATCGCTATAGAGCTCCAGCCTCTGCAGTTTGGTTACCTGTAATCGGTGGCAATGCTGCAGTTTTCTTTTCCACGTCGTTGGATGTCAAATAGTAATGGGATACAGAGAGATGTGAATTGTATCGTGCAGTCGTACATGAAAGAATGACTATATAGATGTCGTCTTATATTGATAATTCAATCGTCTGAAAGATAATGCCCTCTTGCACGACAATTTATAATTTTAATATGATGAGTGCTCTCAAACTATACCGATTTTTCTCATAAAACTAAAAGAAACTGGACTGCATCTATTATTGTGGAAAAAGGATATTTGTTATTGTCACAGCTGAGATTTTTTAATAGATACACGCTTGTAAGATATGCATTGACATTAACTGCAGCTATTGCATGAAATGTCTTCCCCCGAAAAATGGTGAGCGCTTGTGGAGCAGGATGCAGACTGCGAGGGGGGCATGTCTCATAGGCTCCCAGAGATGCCATTGTAGAAATGCAACACACGTTCGGGGTAGCTGTCATTTATCTGAGTTTGTTCTGTGGCCCGCCGGCGTCGTGGCCTGTAGTGTATAGGTAGCTTTCGTAGACAGTGATAGCACTGACCACCTGGACTGCCTCGTGCTCTGCTGGGGAGGCTGCTCGAAGGCACTGCCTGCTGGGGTGGGTTGTACAGCTGCATGCAGAGGTCGTAGCAGCTACCTGTTTACCAAGAAGCGGACATTTGAAAAAGTGTTGAATGTTTTATGGATTTTCATTCTTGTTACAGGGGGAGGGAGGTTGGGGGAATCTTTCCGAGAAGTACGTTTAACGGATTACAGGAAGCATCCTGTTCTGTTTGTCCATCTGTGACTTGACTTCCACAGACTAAAGACTGTATATCACCGCCACCAGACGGATCTCTTTGTGGACCATTACTGGCAGGATAAACAGGCGTGAATCCATACTTACGGTGAGGAGAAGGAGGGATGAGGCGCGATGAGTGGCAGGGGGGGAGGGGGGGGTAAGACTGTTTCTAAGCTTGTTATTCCTGTCTGTACAGGATAGCACATGTGTAACTGCCCCCCCCTCTCACCTGTCGTGATCTTTTGGAGCTGGTTTTTGTGGTAGTTGTGCTATTACGATGATTTTGTCAATTCTCAGTACATGTGTTAGATTATGACTCTTTGTTTATGACTGCTGGTTTTTTTTTCACAACAGTTTCGATGTGTAATTAGAACAGTGAAGTATTTTGCATCAGTTGTGATAGCGTGTATTGGTCCTGCCGAATTTCGAGCTGTGGGGCTGCATGGTGATTGTCGAGCAATGCAGCGGGAGGCATCTGTAACGAACTCTGACGTCAAATAGCTATAGACACAGTCGTCAGCTGTACGCTTATTAAATTCCTATCTGGGCAACACCAACGTCTTGTCAGTTGAAGAGATTTCCTGCCACAAACAATGATAGTACCTTCTCCTCCATCCTTCTTCCCGCCAGCTTGTAGTTGAAGGCATCATCCTGTGTAGGGTTTGAATACGTTTGCCACCAGTGTCGTGAATTTTTCGTAGCAGGATAACAGCAGTTGTATGACATCGTCAGTTTTTGAGATATAATGCGATTTTCGGGGCTCCTTGTTTAACGTTACGCATGTACATGTGTAATTAGGTCTGATATTTATGTTTACTATGTAATTAGGACCAATATTTACTTCAGTTTCCCATCCAAAATAAATAAAGTGTACGAACCTAACCTTCCGCTCCTGCATCTGGACACTTTCGCAGTGTTGGGGGGTGCACTTGGGCTTTCGGCCCAGGAGAAGTGAGGTTCGAGTCCAGAAAGGGCAGCTTCATATTGAATTTCCAGTCAATTCCCGTGTTGAGGATGGTGTGCAACGTCAGAAAAGCACTGAGACATAGAAATTTCCGTTATTTATGAAACTTCCATCTTTTTTTATTCCCACCAAAAATTCGTAATTCCCGCCAGTAGGACATGTGTGGGTGGGGTGGCTAGAGTAGGGGAGGGGGAGCGGACTTCTACGCACGTGCCACCTCGAGAAAACTCGTGACGTCATATGGTGTTAGGAGCGGGGGTGTAATTAATTGATCAATTTAATTTGTATAATTAATCTGATATCAATTTGACATCAAAAGTGCACCAGTAAAGCCATCATCCCACTACCGATGTTTCCTGCATGGTCGTAGCTACAGCTACTGGTGGACTATTTCTGCAGTGTAGCGTAACCATTTTGTGTACTCGTGTCCACACATCAACTAAGCATTAATGAGTTGCTCTTGCCACACATACTTGGAGGTACCAACCAACCTAAAAACATAAGACTTGTAATAGCTGTAATTATTAGTCTGCAAATGATGCATGTACTAATGCAGTATTCTTCAGTACACTGTCCACAGTCACCAATAGAAAAATCTGCAGTTATAGCCGATGCACCCCGTATTTCAGAAACAACATGCGCTCCATGCACACACTATCTGATCGAAAGGGTGTGGACACCCATTACTGGCCATTAATATGGGATGTATCCACCTGTCACCTTTATCACGGTTGAAACTCTACTGTGAGCACTTTAAATAAGATGTCTGAATGTCTGTCGAGGAATGACAACCCATTCTTCCACAGGAGCCGAGACCACAGAAGGAAGTGATGTTCGACGCTAGAGTCCAAATAGAAGTCGCCGTTCCAACTTGTCCCACAGATCCGCCACTGAATTCAGGTCGGGACACTGCGTAGGCCAGTCTGTTTCAGGAATTGATATTCCACAAAACATTACCAAACAGAAGCTGCTTTGTGACAAGCTACATTGTCACTTGAAACAACACCGTCTCCGAACTGATTCTCTACTACTGAGCGAGATAGCGCAGTGGTTAGCAGACTGAACTAGATTCGGAAAGACAACGGTTCAAAACCGTGTCCAGGCATCCTGGTTTACGTTTTCCGTTATTTCCCTAAATCGCTTGCGGGAAATGCCGGAATGGCTCCTTTGAAAGGACTTGACCGATTTCCTTCCCTGTCATTTCTTAATCCGAATTTGTATTCCGTCTCAAATGATGTAGCTGTCAACAGGATGTTAAACATAAATATTCCTTTCTTGTGTCCCTGCTGCACGCAGTACACGACGCTTAAGTGGAATAAGGGGGTCATACACCAACCACGCAAAATATCCCCGTACTGTCATAGCACTTCCTCTTTGCTCCTGTGCTGGCAGTACACGGTGTGGCTGCTAACATTCTCCATGCATTCGCTAGGGCGAAACTCTTCCTTCGGATTCCCAAAGCATACAGTGTAATTCATCACACCCAGTGACTCGTTTCCAGTCATCCACTGTCCAGTGCCGTTGCTGTTCGTACCCCTTGAAACGCCGCTTATCGTTAACTACAGATATGTAGCCATTCTTTAAAAATTGCTAAGTAAAGCCACTGAGTTAGCAGCATTGCTGGTAGCACTTTGGAACTCAAGAGTGACTCCTTCCTCTGTTTCCACGCGACTGTTTTACAATCATCTTTAGTAACGCTCCAAAGTACTTATCCGTCACTGCAAGAAGTCTACCTGGTCTTGGTTTCGCTATGGTTGTTCCTTCGAGTTTCCGCTTCACAAACACATCACTAAGAGTCGATTTGGGCAGCTTTCGAAGAGTTGAAACGTCCCTGATGGATCTGTTATTCAGGTCACATCCAGTGGCTACTGTACGTTCGAACTCACTGAGCTCGCTTCCCGTGCACGGGGTCCCGGGTTAGATTCCCGGCGGGGTCAGAGATTTTCACCTGCCTCGAGATGACTGGGTGTATGTGTTGTCCTCATCATTTCATCATCATTCATGCAAGTGGTGATATTAGACGGAGTAAAGGTTGGGAATTTGTACGGGCGCTGATAACCGTGCAGTTGAGCACTCCACAAACCAGACATCATCACCATCTTCTGACCGACCCATTCTGCTGTCACTGCATCTCTGCTGACAACACTGAGCTCCCAGCCTCCTTTTATACAGGTGAGCCGGCCTCTTGTGGCATCTAGTGGTCAGTTCTGCATTAAACATTTGTGTCCAGATACTTTTGACCAGATAGTGTACTATTTCTGACCTAATTTTGGTGTATTTCCCCAATGTAGCGAACGGCATTAAAAGCAACTACTTTCCTACGACGTAGTAATTTAAATTTCTTTGTTCTTATTCACATCACATCTTAATGTACTGATCCTGCACGACGTGTTGGCAGCCATTCTCAGCGTCTGCGGTTTCTGCCTTCGCGGAAAGGTGAAGCGATCGTTTTCTCATTCATCTTCGTGCGATCATCGAAGTCGTGGGATTTCCGCGTGAGGGCCCTTGCGTCTTCTGTACTTTCCTTGGTAATTGGACGCTAGCATTCAACACACTACATGTCGACAGGCACATAAAAGACATGACTAAACAACTTAAGGGCCGTTTGTCTTACGAAATATCCGTACCTATGATACGGAAAGCATCACAGCTAACACCAATACGCAAGAAAGACAATAGTAATAATCCGTTGAACTATTTGTCGGTATGAATGACATCCGTTTTTTGGAACACTCATTCTTGAACATTTACTTCATCTTTTCTGTTGAAGGAATTTCGGAAAACCGTGTTTAGTAACTCTTGCTTTAGAGGCTCTGTCAACGGTAATATTACCATTGCTACAGCGCAGCGAAGGTATTGGCTGTGCCTTGCCACTGGTATATTTTTACATACGACCAGAATCTCTTTGGATTGTCTACCAGATTTCGAGACACAGTTTCACTGTGGAAACTACCAGAAGCATCTCGCATCGAAGACGACGATAAATTTCGAGCTTCAGTGAAACTTCGCCAAACTTCAAAATTTGGCATGATTTTTTCGTAACTTCCACAACATGGTTGTCACCTGTTTAATGTACCCTTGGGTATTAGTAACATCTCCTATTAATTTCTTTGGTAAATGTCTCTCAACTGCTGTCGATACTTTTTCTTTGAATTGAAGCCACGGCTGGTCTACGCTTATATAGTCAGTTTAGAAGGAGTGGAGACTTTCTTTTAGGAAGGCGTCAAGTGAATTTTTATCCGATTTCTTAAACAGATGTCTTTTGTGTTTAATTTAGGTGGATTTGGAGGTTACGTTATTCAGTCATGCTGCAACGACCTCACAGTCACTAATCTCTGCGTCCGTCATGATGCTCCCTATTTACTCAGGCTTATTTGTTTCAAAGATGCCAATCATATTTCCATAACCATTTACATTTCGAGTGTGCTCGTGATCTAATTTCTCAATATAATTTTCGAGCAAAGCATTCAGTACTAATTTCGAACGACATTTTATACCTCCCACCGGCTTTGAACATGCATTTTCGGAAAAATGTCGAAGATAGATGATTATCTTAAATTAGAACCGTCATACAAAAATAATGCAGAGAAAGCGATTCAAACACTGCGTTTCATTGGCCGAAGATTTAGAATATGCAACACACATACTACGCTTGTCCATACTCTTTTAGACACTGCTAAGCGGTATGCGAACTTTACCGACAGCATTGATGCATTTCTTAGACGGCCAGTTCGTTTTGCATTATCAGGAAATAGGAGATAAATGTGTTCCAGCTATGATAATCTAGTAGGGACGGCAATCTTTTTTTTTTTTTTTTAAAAAAAAGAGTTGCTTCTTGGGGTGCTATATTCTCGCCAACTTTCTCGTCCGAATGCGAAAATATTTTGTCAAGTTCCACCTACATAGACAGAAATGAACACCGTAATAAAATAAGAGAAATCAAAGTTGGCAAGGGGAGGATTATGTGAAAATTCTTCCCACCCACTCTTCTAGAGCCGGCCGCTGCTGCTACGGTCGCAGGTTCGAATCGTGCCTCGGGAATGGATGTTTATGATGTCCTTAGGTTAGTCAGGTTTACGTAGTTCTAACTTCTAGGGGACTTATGACCTCAGATGTCCTATACTGCTTAGAGCCACTCTTCTAGACCAGAAAATCGAGAAATTGCTCTAACACACTGCCAAGCACTGAAGTGTGATTTGGAGAGAAGGTCTGTAAAAGTGGAGAGAGAGAGAGGAGGGAATAGAGAGAGAGAGGAGAGAGAGAGAGAGAGAGAGAGAGAGAGAGAGAGAGAGAAGAAGCAGGGTTAAGAGGAATGACGTCGGGACAGACATAATATCGTGGGACTCTCTACCCGTTTTGTATTATCGCGAAATAGGGGAGATAGTGTCACAGACATGATACATGAATTGGATTGGCATTCATTAAAACAAAGGCGTTTTTCGTTGCGATGGGATTTTCTCATGAAATTTCAATCACCAGTTTTCACTTCCGATTGCGAAAACATTCTGTTGCCACCCACCTACATAGGGAGAAATGATCATCACGATAAAATAAGAGAAATCAGGGCTCACACAGAAAAATTTAACTGCTCGTTTTTGCCGCGTGCCGTTCGAGAGTGGTACGGTAGAGAGACAGCTTGATGGTGGTTCATTGAACACTCTTCCAGGCATTTTATTGTGAATAGCAGAGTAATCACGTAGATGAGATGTAGATGTAACTGCTAGGATTTGCCCTACAACGGAAGGGAAACGTAATGTGCCCATCCTCACAACGGGTGAGCTTATTTTCAAACTTTGCCGCAATCTCTCGCATGCTACTGACAGTGTCTGTCACAAAGTATGCCGTGTGCCGCCACCGGATTCGAAATTCTCTCCCACTGACATCAAAAACACAAAGTCGAAAATAATTAGGTAATTACTGGCATACATAACTCTTCTCTTTAATGTCTCTTGCGTATAAAAAATTACTCAATACTTTCTTCAAAAAGTTATCTGTAGGCAAGCTGGTCATATTAAAAGAAATTTCTCAGGTTTTCTCGGAGTGATTGATTGATCGAGTACTCGGGTGAACAGCCGAGTTGTCTCCATTTTCGCAAAATATTTCGACTGACCCACTCGATCTTCTACAGGTGCTCCGATTTGTGCTGTTCTGTGTACTCGCTGCCTACACTCCAACCAGACTGAAGTACTGTTGGTCTCGCGCTGCTATTTATAGGTGATTGTAAGTTCCAGTCTCGACGCCCACTGCGCCATTTGATGCTCTTTTGTTTCTCAGTGTCTGCGCAGTGTTTCCCAGCTCAGGTTGGGAGTGGTGACCGTACCTCAAGCCTCATTGAGACCTCTGTCCATGTTTGTCAGCTTTTTAGACATATTTATTTCCATAGGTTCCTTAATCATGCTGCCCCAGAAACTCGACGATCGCTCGACGATATTAGGCTCTTCATACTTCATTTCATGGTTATGTTCGAGGCTTGTTTCATAATCATATTCGAGGCAGCTCTCGGCGACAGCCGATTTGCTTCATGGTTTTAGTAGGGTGTGCCGGTATCATTCCTTGCATCGCTCCTCTATTGTTCTAATAGTCTACTCTACGTAAGACATGTCACATTCGCATGCAATTCGTAGGAGACTTAGATGGTCTTTAACGTTACAAGACTTTTCATCTTTGTTGAACGGAGCGATAAGTGTTGGATGCCATGTTTCCTCCGGAGGTTTCAATATTTACGGGTACCAGGCCAGGATAAGGATGGTATGCACTTTTTTGGCTTCTCTTCCTCTTCTCAGTCTCAACATCTGTCGCCAGCGTATTTAATTTTGGTTGCAGTACCTATTCAGTTTTTAAGATCTGCGTATCCACTGAGATCAGTGAGAGTAGGTTTTCTATAAACACTGAACTATCCTACGATGGACAGAGCGTAAATGTTCCAGGAAATTTTCAAGTTTTTCCGTTCCACCTAATTACGCCACAATGTGACGTCCACTTCTTGAAATAAACACGTTCGTTTCAACTGGGCATATCATAGTGCCTTTTCCTGAAAGTGTTCCACGTATAGGTTCCCCCACGAAAGGCGATAATAGCCTACCCACTGCCAAGTCATCGGTTTTGTTCGTACTATTTTGGGCCGAAGAGGAAGGAATCTGACGTCAGAACGTGTTTAAAAATTTCTGTAAAACAATTGCCGATTCCATGGAATAGGTGAGACTCTCCTAAAGAGGCAGACTTCATCGAAAGTGACGATAATATCCCGAACTGTTCGCTCAGGCGGTGAACAAAGTCCGCTAAGCTGCAAATTCGTTGTTCGCACTTCCCCACATTTTGATACAATTGATGTAGCTTGCAGTGAGATGACCTGAGTAATCAGACAGCTCAACAATGAAGGTGCCCCATCCGGTATACAGAAGTTGCCAAAACATTGGGAAGCTGACAGAAGCGAGAATCGAAAATTACAATATATTGAAGGACTGCAAAGATATTTTGTAAAACAAATTATTTTTTTCAGTTCTATCTTACAGTTTGCAAAATCTTTGAAACGACCCTGGTATCTATTGTGTGTAAGGCGAGCAAGTCATTTCGATTTTTGTAAATTATCTACATGCGCGTCACACAGGGAAAGGAATTTATGTTAAAGTTAAACAATATTTGGTCTTCTTATGCCACAGTCTTTGCCTCTGCACAATCTGATGCATTCTTAGTTGAAGTGTGGTAGGTGTGGAAATGGAAATGCCGTGTGGCTAGGGCCTCCTGGTGTAAGTCTTTCGAGTTGACACCACTTCTGTGACTTGCATGTCGATGGGGATGAAATGATGATGATAAGGACAGCACAACACCCAGTCCCGGAGCGGAGAAAATATCCGATCCTGCCGGGAATCGAATCTGGGCCGTTAGGTACGACATTCCGTCGCGCTGACCACTCAGCTACCGGGTGCGGAAAGTATGATAGGTGATGGACGTATTCAGTAGCGTTCTATTGACTTGTGACTGTATCTGTTAGGCGAAGAAAGATTTATTGGAAAGGACAGCAAGGATGAATATGATGTATATAATGGAATGCGAAAGGAATATAAATATTGAAAATGTGACTATTTTTGAAGAGAAGAAGTTTGAGGTAAGACTGCAGCATTGTGCTGTTTGCTTTTTACAGAAATTCTCTATTAACATTGTACCGTTCGAAAAACATTGTTCAATTTGTTAAGCATAATTACGTTCAAACCAATGCTATGTGTATGAAGATCACGCGAAGCTTTACTCTGTCTTTTAGAATACATACTTCATTCTAAAATCGTTGTCTTGGAATATCATTTCATAGGAATAGTTACTCTCCCCATCGCACAGTGTTAAGAAGGTTGATCATTACGCATTACCACATTACACCGTATGATATGCAACAGTTTGAATACTGTTTGGAAATTTTACACCGAAGAGCCAAAGAAACTGGTACACCCATCTAATATCGTGTAGGGCCCTAGCGAACACGCAAAAGTGCCGCAATATGGCGTGGAATGGACTCGACTAATGTCTAAAGTAGTGCTGGATGGAAGTGACACCATGATTCCTACAGGGCTGTAAATAAATTCTTAACCGTACCAGAGCTGGAGATCTCTTACGAACACCAAGTTGCAAGGCATCCCAGATATGCTCTATAATGTTCATGTCTGGAAAGTTTGGTGGCTAGCGGAAATGTTTAAACTCAGAAGAGTGTTCCTGGAGCCACTGTGTAGCAATTATGGACATGTGGAGTGTCGCACAGTCCTGATGGAATTGCCCAATTCCGTCGAAGCGCTCAATGGATATTAATGGCAGCAGGTGATCAGACAGGATGCGTACGTGCGTGTCACGTGTCAGAGTTGTATCTAGACGTATCAGGGGCCCATACCATTCCAAATGCACACGCCCGACATCATTGAATATCATACACCAGCTTGAACAGTCCCCTGCTGTCATGCAGGGTCCGTGGATTCATGAGATTGTCTCATACTCGCACACGTCCATCCGCTCGATACAATTTGATACGAGACTCGTCCGACCAGGCAACATGTTTCCAGTTATCAGCAGTCCAATGTCGGTGCTGCCTGGCCGAGGCGAGGCGCAAGCTTTCTGTCTTGGAGTTATCAATGGTACACGAGTGGGCCTTCGGCTTCGAAAGCCCATATCGACGATGTTTCGTTGATGGTTCACAAAGTGATACTTGTTGATGGCCTAGCACTGAAATTTGCAGCAATCTGCGGAAGGGCTGCATTTCTCTCACGTTGAAGGATTCTCTTCAGTCGAAGTTGGTCCCGTTGTTACAGTATCTTTTTCTGGCCACAGCGATGACAGATGTGTTTTACCGGATTCCTGATATTCACGGTACACTCGTGAAATGGTCGTACGAGGAAGTTCCCACTTCATCGCTGCCTCGGAGATGCCGTGTCCCATCACTTGTGCGCCAGATACAACACCAAGTACAAACTCACTTATATCTTGATAACCTGCCATTGTAGCAGCAGCAATCGATCTAACAACTGCGCCAGACTCTTGTCTTATATTGGCGTTGCCGACCGCAGGGTCGTATTCCGTCTGTTTACATATCTCTGTATACGCATGCCTATACAAATTTGTTTGGCGCGTCAATGTATTTAAAAAATGGAAATCTAACTTAGCCGCTGCCTACTTGCTGTTTGCTGTTGTATTTCCGAGAAATCTGCAGCAATGTTGTCAGGACGCGAGGTAAGTGCAAATTATGATTAGAGAGAGATAACTGTATTACTTCAGTTGGGCACTTAATATAAAGACAAGTTGTACTGAGGCCAGTTACAGTTCATTTCAAATTAGGTTCTGTTGAATCAAAGGTTAGCATACGAACTTAAGTTACATAAAAGTTTGTGAGTACATTCTTTCCGCAATGCGCAGATTTCTTTTACAGAGTGGGAGGTAAAGTTGGGCTAAATTTAATACAAAAACATATAGTAGAGTGCTTACAAATGATGTAAAAAAAGCTGGACGAATATTCAGATACAGCTTGATACATTTTTGAGTGAATATCAATTAGCTTTAAATTTACAGAAATGTACGATTCTGCCCTTCAAAACACGCAGAAAAGTAGTAACCTACGGTTACACGATCAGCGAGTCACTGGTGGATATGGGACAAGCACATAGACTCAAGTCGTAGGTAGTGCACGGCAGACTTCGGTTCATTAGCAGCCTTCTGGGGCAATGTATTCAGTGGACAGGGCTGACTGGTTACAAATCACCTGTGAGTACCACCGTAGTACACTACTCAAGTGTGTAAGAACCGCTCTAAATACGACTAACAACGTGTACTGGACGTATGCACAGAAGGACTGCAGGAATGGCCACAGATCCGTTCGAGTCACAGGAGAGCGCCACGTAAATGTTGAGAAACCTGAATTAAGAGGTAAGCGCCAATTATCCCTCGAAATCCAAGAAGCAGTATTATGGAAAGAATACAGAGATATTATTCAGGCCTCTACATATCGTTCCTGTAGAGACCGTGAAGACAAAATTAGACAGGAAGCTAGGAGGCGTTCAAGAAGACACTTTTTCCCTTTTTCCAAATGCTATTGGAACGAGAAGAAACTCTAACATATTGTACAACGCAGAGCACCTTCTACCATGTACTTCACGGTGTTTTGCTCAATATATATGTATATATGTTTGGAACCGTGTTATTATGATTTCTCCGCCCATGACTAAATTTCGCCATATTGTCATATTCCCCATGAGATGTTTCAGATGAAAATTACTGCTGTGATTTTTCCCTGATTCATTTCACCTACATGTACATCTACAGGAATAGTCTCCAATTTATACTTAAAGAAACAGGGTACTTTTCCGGCTCAATACTACATATAAATCAACACCTATTTTTTCAGGCACTGTTTGTAAGGTATATGTGTTACAGATTTTTTGTTGATGTCAGTTAATGCAGCACACTTTCTGAATAGATTAGAAATATTTAAAATATTTTTGAACCTGCTTAGGGGTATTAAAAAGAATTACAAAGGAATTTGTACAATTTTTTCCAAAATACTTACTCAAATTGAGGTACCGTTTAATCCAAAGTCATACATTTGAAGGAGACCAAATTCTTACCAGATAAGCATGACATGATGGCTGAGGTACTAGAGCTATTTAATTCCACCTATTACGTATATTACAAGGATAAAAAAAATCACATCTTACATTTTAATTTTTATGATGTTTTTCCTAATAAAAATGTTATTTTTTCTATAATTTAGTAGATTCTACAATAAAGCTTAGTTCTACTACATAAGTGTGGACTATTTCCAGTTACAGAAAAAAATTAGAGCAATGCTTTATAAACTTTAGGAAATATTTTTATCTGAATCCTGAAAAATACAACTTTCGGGAAATTTGCTAATGAAGATATGTGAAACGTCCCCTTAGGAAAATTTATACAAGACTGTGCTTAAACTGACACACAATATTTTTAGCGCAACGCAATCTGACTTTCAAAAATCTCTACAAAAGAATGGCCCTGACTAACATTAAACTATACCTTTCACAAATAACTTACCTCACAAAAATCTTCATTACTCGAACTACTGCAATACAGCGAGCGCCACTATTGCCAGCTAAATAAAAGATTCAAACTACAGAAGGCACTAACTACTGATAGGGATAGTTAGCAAATGAAAGATATTAATAGAGAACAAACAATGTATTTACCTTAATATCATCACAAGTCATAATATATGTAATTTCAAAACTCCGCCATCTCTCTCCTCACATAAAAGTTGTATAAGCAAATACCATATTAGCTAGGGCTCCTTGTGCTTGCCAAACACATGGTACACAAAGTAAATGTGTACCCCCCTGAGGATTAATGTAATTATAACCTCAGGTGTTACAGATTACAAGAATGGAATGAAATGTATTACGGAAAACCTTTGTATCATTGTACTTCAAATATCTTTAAAAATAAATGATTTAAGTACAAAATTAATCACTCAAATACGTGTCTTGTAGCGCTAAATGTGCGTCTTGCTGTAAGATAATCTCTGTGCAAGTGTCGTAGTTATTGTCCTCCGAAAGCTAAGTTCTGCAGAAGCCAATGTACTTACCTCATGATAAACAAAAGTGAAATGCTTTGCGTATAGATATCTTAGTTATTACGCTTATTGTTGTGATGAAGAACGTACTGTGCTGTAATGTATTGTTGTGCTACGAAAGAGGCTGTCTCATTGTAGCTATACCACCAAAGTTACTATTAAACATGTTTTACTTTCCAGAAGAATTCAGAAAAACTGTGCAGATATGAAACAGATACTCCGCAAAAGCAATAATGTAAATTGTGTTACACATTCGAAACGTCGTGATATAATCGTGTAGCTGTCACATTAACTAACCACTGTGTCATCTGGTATCTCCCAGAAAGTACTTTAATTCAGAATGTATTTTCAAGTAAACCAAAATGTTGCATTAGACTCTCATTAGCAGTGCTGGTATATGTTCTAAGTATGTAAGCCGTATATTCGTTACGTAATCGTGCAACTAACAAGGAGGAATGTATAAATAACAACACTGTGTCGTCTGTTCGCAATAACAATGCATTCGCAATTACTTGTCTAAGTTACCTATGTTCTTGACTGGATAGTTAGTTAGCTTTAAAACATAGTTGCATGTTAACAGTTTGTAAGTGTGACAAAGAGTACTAGTAACGTGAAGTGAAAAATTTTATAGCAAAGACTAAGATAAAAAAGCAGATTATCTTTCAATAAACGGTTTTACATGTGAAAAGTGGTGTAAATCTTTACTCTTCCTAGTACGCAGAGTTTCAACTTCAACGCAATTATCATGTGGTATACGTCCGTAAAGAATACTGGAATTTTGCTCACGGTTAGCATCAATGTTATTTTTCCCTGAGCCAGCGGGCGCAAGTGGCTGCCTGCGGTGCGAGTCATTGTCTGTTTCTTTGTTGGCGTGTGTCGTTATTAGGATTTGGAGACCTAACTTCCACAAATTCACCGTGACAAGAGGGCTCTGCCCTGTTTAAAGCTCGCCAGTTCCGATGGAATTCAGGTCTGTCGTTTTGTCAGTAGTTCCTGTAGATTCTTTCTTGTCGGTTAAGTGGTGGAGAATTTCTCCCTGAATTATCACTGCACGGTGGACCGTTGCATCTGAAGTTATTATGTCTCCCGTGATAATAATAGTTCTGGTTGCCAAATTGTCTGTTTCTATGATTGTCTCTGTCATATTCATTACTACGGAAATGCGATCTTTCTCTGTAACTATTACTCTGCCAGTGGTTGTCATACGGGTGGTGTCTGTTTTGGTCACGATTTACGTTGTAAGAATAGGCTTGTCGTGGCCATTTATTGTTTCTGTCGTCACGGAATTGTTACGGATGTGACCTGTAGTGATTGTTTCCCTGTTTTTGCATCCCGCGACTGTCTGTGTCAATTTCTAATTCTTGTAAGAGTCCCTGAAAAGCTTCAATGTCGTCTTTGCAACGTCCTGCCAAAATAATATGCTGTAAATGTTCAGGTAATTTGATTAAGCAAATGCGGATGAGTTCTGAGGGGATGTATGGGTTTGACAGGTACTGATTCTTGTGCAACATGTCTTCAAAATATTTGACAAGACTGGAAAATTCAGATTGTTCAAAGTGTTTCATCATCATGATGCTATGTTTTACTCGGTCTTGTGTAGCTTGTGACCAATATGCTGAGAGGAACGCATGGTAAAATTCTCCTTCACTGTGACAATCGTGAATGACCAATCGCATTCTTACAGCTGGTTCATTCTCCAAGTAGCCACACATAAATTCTAACCTGTGCTCCAATAACCAGTTGGGAGGAAAACAATGAGAGAATTGATGGAGCCACGCTTGTGGATGAATGTCGTTGGCAGAATTCTTAAACGTTTTGAATTTACGTGTAGCAATGAACAGCTTATAGTCAAAATCATCGTGTCGGCGAGTAGCATATCGGACATTGTTACGCCGTGTCGGCGGTTCCATCTCAAAATTCGGTGTACATTGCCAATTCCTTTCATAACTTCCGAAATGCCCTGTGTTATTATTTTGTGGCTGTTCCGCATTTCTATGTCCCTCTTCCCGTATTGGAGCGCGAGTGTCCTCTGAAATACGTAATTCTTGTATTACCTGTGTCAGCTGATCTTGTACTTCCCGGATTTCTCTTTTGTACTGTGTATTATTTTGATTTTGATTTTGTTTGAATTTTCTTATTTGTTCATACTCTTCTGTGTCAGTGAAGGCTACGGGTCTTGTGTCATTCAGATCATCATCTACCTTTGTAGATAAGTTAATGACCTGATCCGAAAGTTCGGCTACTTTCTCCGATAGTACTTATTTCCTCCATGTGTCTTTCTGAACCAATTTTCAGGGTATCTACTCTGTCCTTTAAGTTTTCCTGAGTTTTTGCAAGTTGTGTAACCGAATCAGTAGATGCAACTGAGTCAATTTTAGCTTTCAAGGTCTCATGATTTTCATGAACAATAGTTTGCAGTTCTTTTATGGCTGCTTCGTGATTCTGTAATGCATTTTCATGACGCGAAAAAATATGTTGGAAATGCTCACAAATTTGTGTTTTTACGTCATTACAGACCTTTTGACATTTCGATTCGATGTTATGTAACTCAGTGGTTAAATCTTCAAGTGTTTGTGCAAGTGTGGTGTCTAACTTTTGAAGATTTTGTTCCATTGTGTCTAACTTTTGAAGATTTTGTTCCATTGTGTCTAACTTTTGAAGCTTTTGCTGTGTTTGTCTCTGATTTTGTTCCATTGTGTCTAACTTTTGAAGCTTTTGCTGTGTTTGTCCCATTTGTTGTATTAATTGTAATAACAATGCATTGGTGTCTGAAACATGTTCCTCAGTGCTTTTCGGCAGTGAATTTGCACCGGCAACATTCACATTTTGACAAGCGGAAAATGTGTCTTGACTCATTTGAAAAAACGGTGAGAACCCAAAACCTGAGTCTAAAGTATTTGCAATATTGTGTTCTGTCATTCCCGATTCCTGAGGCGAGCTGTTGCCGACCGATCGATCGATAATGCTTCCCTGTTCACTACCTGTTTCACTGTCTACATCATTATTTGACGCCCGCTCCATTTCCCTATGCACAATTACAAAATTACTACTTTCAACATTAGTAAATTCATTACTCGGCGGCGCTGATAAGCTACGCTCGTCGTCACTATTATTTCTCAGTTTACTTTGGAGCCTAGTGTTACGTTTTTCACACGCCATAATTGTCATAATATTTCACACGATAACACAGAAAAGCACAATTTGAAGAGTAAAATAAGATAACACATTAACATAGAAATGGAAATAATGTCTACTTAAATACTTGGTGCAAATCTACATGCATGTCACAACTGTTTTACTGTACAACAATGAAAGACTGCAACTACAAAGGAGATTCTCTCTATAATTACGCGCTAGCAATAAACAAAAGCTACACTAATTGCACAAACTACAAGAAAAAAATCAGAAGATTCCAGTGAGGTATCCTAGGCTAAGGGTCGACATATGAAACGTCCCCTTAGAACAAATTTATACAAGACTGTGCTTAAACTGACACACAATATTTTTAGCGCAACGCAATCTGACTTTCAAAAATCCCTACAAAAGAATGGCCCTGACTAACATTAAACTATACCTTTCACAAATAACTTACCTCACAAAAATCTTCATTACTCGAACTACTGCAATACAGCGAGCGCCACTATTGCCAGCTAAATAAAAGATTCAAACTACAGAAGGCACTAACTACTGATAGGGATAGTTAGCAAATGAAAGATATTAATAGAGAACAAACAATGTATTTACCTTAATATCATCACAAGTCATAATATATGTAATTTCAAAACTCCGCCGTCTCTCTCCTCACATCCACCACTGCTGGCGGCTCACCTCTAACTGTGCAACGCTACGCGCTGTTCACATCCAGCTGCCGCTGCCTAACACTACAATGGCAGACAACAATGCAAACTAGCCACAGGCTGCACACAGCACAGCCAGTGATTTTCATACAGAGCGCTACGTAACGTTGCCAATAAGAAAACATAAACAGCCTACTTACATATGAGTCCAATTAAACTGTGCCTCAGAATACCTGAAACATTGTCTTCATCCTGCAGCATTTCTTCATCTTCAAGTTTCCTCTTGGCATTCCTTTCAGCACTTCATGCTTCTTTGCTAAATTGAAGAGCGAATCTTTCAGCTTCATGCACCTGTTGTCTATCACACACAAGCAATTGATCTTCCATATGAAAGCCACATTTTATGCTTAAAATTTCTCAGGACTTCCAACCTTCCTATCACTCCATCATTGAAACATATCACTTTTAATGTGCTTAGTACTAGAAAAACATTATTGGGTAATCTTTTCCATAAGCAATAATTGAAACTTTCATTTATAATTTGAGTGCCCCCATGAAGACTATACTAAGCAAAACAGGGTCACTCAGGTCTTAAAAATTTGGTTTTATTTTATTCATAACAGGCTCAGGAAGAGAATGCTTATGATGGTATATTTGAATACTTTCTTTTGTTTCTTGGTAACCACACCAAGAATATGCTCCTTTAGGCAAAGTATGTGAACAGGGTGGTCATCTGTGGACAATTTCTGAATTTAGGTGGCACTACAGTTTTTCTCATTGCCGTAACATCATTCAGAGGTGCAGTTTGTCTAATGGCCAGTCCATAATAATTCTGAAGAAAGTCTATTTCAGTTTCTGTCCATCTGCATCGGCCAGACAGAGATTTGCCATCAGATAGCAACTTTCCTTTCATTTCTCTTCGAAGCTTCCTCAATCTAGCACCCACCCTCTTCTGCACATGTGCACAAAACTCCAATATTGTTACCAAGATGTCACCATAAACACTAAACTCATTAATTTCATTGAAAGCATTAGAGTCCCCATTGCCTACATACTTCGTATATCTAACGTTATGAAAAGATATCGACCTCTGAAACATTTGTAGAGCTCCATCACAATCCATACCTCCACAGAAACCATCATAATTCTTAAAACACTGATGTTCAATATCTCCTTTAGTGTTAGCATGGCAGGTGTGGCATTACTTAGATAAGCACTCAATATCAACAACTTTTCCACTCTCCAGAGAAGTAGCACTTACAACATCATTCAAGGAACGATGTCCTCGACGTTGCAATGTCCCATCAAGTGCAACAGCAATGTCCCTGGTTCCACTAACATTTACAATTTCTTCTACTGCACGTTTGAAAGATGCTTTAGACACAGTCGTCAAGGCACCTAAAAATATTTTTATGTAGTTGCTGAACCTACTGGGAAGAGGAGGAAGATCCATCAAACTACAAAGCGTTTGACCAGCCTTTTTTCCTTTTCCTATTGCAAGCATTGCGTACACTATCTTCAAATTCACATCATATGAATTTTGCACATTGTCAGGTCATTTTTGAGGTAGATTTATTGCAGGATCTACGCAGAACAACTAATGTTGACGCTAAACCCTTTCTGATACATTGTTGTTCAGTTATTTCCAGACAGCCTACACCAACACATTGTTTGCATTTCGCCACTTCCTTTATCAAAGAAGATAAGATTCCGAGATCCACAACAACAAATCCACTAGAAACAGCGTCATTGTTAACACAAAAATCTGAACCACCAGGAGGCGTGCCATGTGGGAGTTTCTTCTCTGAATAACGGCTACATAGGTTACTTTTAACAGTGTGGCTTAGATTGTTTGTGAATTGGTTAGCACGGAATTTCCTTTTATTGAATTTCTTGATGCGTGGCATATTTAGTATTTATTGCACACTAAAGGATATGTACTTCCACAAATATTCGTAGTACCTGGGCAACAAAAATTCTGTAACACGTGAACGAACTGCTTCAGCGAAACAAAAGTAAATACTAGCAAAGATAATCATATACAGACACTAGAAACCTGCACTGTTACCAACATATACAATGTCTCCTATGTATAACCACTGGAAACAGAAAGTTCAGTTATTTTCGAAATAATACTGGGTTTCTGTAACAGAAATAAAGGGGGCGTAGTGGCGTACGTGACTGTAACTTTAAAATTTAGTAAATATAGGTCATTTTTGATTTGAAACCCTATAATATCAATGAAATCAGGATAGACTATAGAATTTAATAAAATCATAAAGAAATCGATTTCTCCACTATTTGTAAGTACCTTGTATTCTTAAGTGCCTGGCAGAGGGTTCGTACAGCCACTTTCAGCCTCTTTCTCGACCGATTAAATTCTCGTTACTGGGAGTCAATGTCACGTGAAATTTTGAAAAATGACTTGATGCATACAGTGTACACGAGTAATGATTTGGTATGATTCATGCAAAAGATGTTAACAACAGCAGCTAAAATTAATGACTCAACTTATGGATGTGGTGATGACGTGCCTCGTATATGCTACATGATTAGATTTTGACATGTACTGAATCATAATTACACTACTGGGCATAAAAATTGCTGCACCACGAAGATGACGTGCTGCAGACGCGAAATTTAACCGACAGGAAGAAGATGCTGTGATACGCAAATTATTAGGTTTTCAGAGCATTCACACAATGTTGGCGCCGGTGGTGAAACCTACAACGTGCTAACATGAGGAAAGTTTCTAGGCGATTTCTCATACACAAACAGCAGTTGACCGGCGTTGCCTGGTGAAACGTTGTTCTGATGCTTCGTGTGTGGAGGCGAAATGCGTGCCATCACGTTTCCGACTTTGATAAAGGTCGGATTGTAGCCTATCGCGATTGCGGTTCATTTTATCGCGACATTGCTGCTCGCGTTGGTCGAGATCCAATGACTGTTAGCAGAAAATGGAATCGGTGGGTTCAGGAGGGTAATACGGAACGCCGTGCTCGATCCCAACGGCGTCGTGTCACTAGCAGTCGAGATGACAGCCATCTTATCCGCATGGCTGTAACGGATCGTGCAGCCACGTCCCGATCCCTGAGTCAACAGATGGGGACGTTTGGAAGACAACAACCATCTGCACGAACAGTTCGACGACGTTTGCAGCAGCATGGACTATCAGCTCGGAGACCACGGCTGCGGTTACCCTCGACGGTGCATCACAGACAGGAGCGCCTGCGATGGTGTACTCAACGACGAACCTGAGTGCACGAATGGCAAAACATAATTTTTTCGGATGAATCCAGGTTCTGTTTACAGCATCATGATGGTCGCATCCGTGTTTGGTGACATTGCAGTGAACGCATATTGGAAGCGTGTATTCGTCAACGCCATACTGACGTATCACCCGGCGTGATGGTATGGGGTGCAATTGGTGACACGTCTCGGTCACCCCTTGTTAGCATTGACGGCACATTGAAAAGTGGACGTTACATTTCAGATGTGTTACGACCCGTGGCTCTACCCTTCATACGATCCCTGCGAAACCCTACATTTCAGTAGGATAATACACGACCGGATGTTGTAGGTCCTGTGTGGGCGTTTCTGGATACAGAAAATGTTCGACTGCTGCCCTGGCCAGTACATTCTTCAGATGTCTCACCAATTGAAAACGTCTGGTCAATGGTGGCCGAGCAACTGGCTCGTCACAATATGCCAGTCACTACTCTTGATGAACTGCGGTATCGTGTTGAAGCTGCATGGGCAGCTGTACCTGTACACGCCATCCAAGCTCTGTTTGACTCAATGCCCAGGCGTATCAAGGCCGTTATTACGGCGAGAGGTGGTTGTTCTGGGTACTGATTTCTCAGGATCTATGCACCCAAATCACGTGAAAATGTAATCACATGTCAGTTCTAGGATAATATATTTGTGCAATGAATACACGTTTATCATCTGCATTTCTTCTTGGTGTAGCTATTTTAATGGCCAGTAGTGTATTTTCACATGGTTATGACCATACTGTTGAAATTGTAATGGTGGATTGTACAAATAAATAATTTTACGGTCAAAAGTTGACTGTATTGTTTACAAAACTACTCGATCGTTCGACGTGGCAAGAATGAATTTCTAAATATTTCCGTTCTAACTATTGTTTCTCTTGTTTTATTATTACGGTCATTTCTGCCGTCAGGTGGAAGTCAAGAAAATATTCCCGCATTCGGAGGAGAAAATCGGTGACAGAAATTGCTCGAACAGAGCAGACTGCAAGGGAAATCAGTATACGAAAGGCGCGCGCTGTGGAATGGTTTTCTTGACCTGTGGTCACGTAGAGCCCTTCCAGTGAGTGGAGGTGGGCTGGGCGTCAGTGCGCGTTCCAGGTAGCGGCCGCAGCTGCGGGTATAAAGCGGGGGGCGGTGCCAGCCATCGCCAGTCCACGGCTGACCGCGCCATGGCCACCTCCTGCACTCCTACGATTGCCGTCCTGCTGCTGCTGCTGCTGCTGGCTGCCGCCACGGCGCGCCCAGAGCACAAGGGTGAGTCTGCCGCCGCGTCTCGCCGAGACGCGCCTCAGCTTCATACATTCCGCTTAATGGACGTACCCTTTCGCGGCTAAGACCATTCACGAAGTACTATACGTACAAATATGACTGATGCATGAATAGAACCGTATAATCACCGAGGTCGCATTTTGCTCTCTACGAATGTTCTGTGAGTGACCCTCTGGTCACACGACATACTTCCATGCTGTAGTGAGGTTCGTTTCATACCTCGTGTCGCAACATCTTATCAAGGCGTTGGGGCGTTCTCTGATCTTTTTCCGTGTTCTTGGCAGTGGGTGTACTTAAACAGGATCCTTAATGTACCCCTGAACGAAGAAGTCACAAGGTGTTAGGTTAAGCCGACCCTGGGAGGACAACGGAACAGAGGCACATCATCTTCGCTACTATGTTCGATACAGCAGTGTGGAAATCTTCAACTTTTGTAGTCCTGTCTTCCTCAGTTGCGTGTAATATTACGGTATATTGATAATTTTTACTTATGGACGGTCTGACAGTAACTGAATAGAACACAATTATAGTGCCATATGCGTTTCACCTTTATTTTCTGCAAGGCATCATCAGTGGCAGGTTGCGTGGACAGTTTCTTACACATTACGCTCCTGTTGCATTTTTGGTGTTGCTCTTCTTCTTATGAATGCCAATTTATGGCTTTTTTCCCCACATTCCACAGCACTATGAACTGAATGCTTGTTTCAATGCGCGCTGTGGAATGTGGGAAAAAACCGCAAATTGGAATTCATAAGAAGAAGAACAACACCAAAAACGCAACACGAGCGTAATATGTAAGAAACTGTCCACGCAACCTGCCACTGATGATGCGTTGCAGAAAATAAAGGCGAAACGCGTGTGGCACTAAAATTGTGTTTTATTCAGTTGCTGTCAGACGGTCCATAAGTAAAAATTATCAATATACAGCAGTGTTGAAATACATCGTTTAGGAAGCAACGAACATCGGTGCTCCACTGAGGGCGTGCCCCGACCTGTTGGAGGATAGAAGTCTCGGAATCAGCTGTCAGTTGTGGAAACAAGCACAACTGCAACGTATCAGGGTAAGAGATCCCTTCCCAGACTCCTCAAGAAGAAAAGGGTCCCATACAGATTCGTCTGTCACATTCCACGGAAAACATTAACCCTCGGCGAATTTTGTTCCCGCGCCACAATTTCAGTATGATTTTCAGTACCCCATACTCTTACAATGTGGCGATTAACCTTTGCAGATAAAAGGAAGGTACCTTCTTCTCTGAATATCAGGTAAGAGGTGAAATGTTAATTCTCAAGGGCTTCCTGCATTGTGGTGGAAAAACTGAAGGAGCCGACTATTATCCTTCGGTTGCAAACCGCACAGTTTGAAATGCAACCGCCGCTGCAAAACTTTCCAATTGTTTCATTCCGTCTTTCAAGTTAGAGACTTCCTTGGACCGTTGATCTTTTTGCACTACGTAAGAACTTTTCCTAATCCTCCTCACATTTGTATCTGACACACTCTATCGACTGGACCTTTTGTGTTTACGAACACAACTTGTGTCTCTAAATTCTCGATATCAAAGAACAATCTTCTATTTACACGACGAACCTTCTCTATATCTCCTTCTGAATGCATACTGCACTGTTATAAAAGATAAACAACCACATATTCTAACATACAAAAACTTGTCGCTGTTTTGCCAAGGAACTAACTCCTAACAGGAACTGTGGGCACAAGGCAAACTCGGTGAGTTTACGGTTCTATTCATGCATCAGTCACATCTGTATATGTAATACTTTGGGAAATGTAGCATTTTTACCGTTTATAGTAGCGCTGTACAATAACGCATTTCGAAACACAATGTTCGTACCATCACACACACTCAGATCATATGATTAACGCACTGAAAGCTCAGACAATACATTTCAAGCGCTCATAGAAGGAACACAAATTGGACAGCGGATCCTCGCCTTACATTAAAATCGTCCTCTTCTGCGAGCACACGAGAAGCTCCAACTGGACACTTTCGATCCCCACAGATGATGAAAACACGATTACCTGGTACGCGGTTACTGTCTGTGGTGTGATTTTAATGTAAGACGAGGACCCATAGTCTACTGTACTTTTCTGTTTGTTTTGTGAACACTGCAAGTATTTTTAAAAGACAAGAAAAATTTCGTGTCACCAATTACGCTGCTATAGGTATTCTTTTATTTGAAATATAGGCCTATCAATTTACCTGTAATAGAACATTTCATAAATTTTGGTACGTTTGTTGTATGACATGTGAGTTACTTATCGATAATATTATTTAAGCCTTATTGAATTTTACACTTTCTATTAATTTTTCCATTTTAATTTTTATGAGTATCGGACGCAAAATATTCCCCGTTAAATTGCATGACATACTGAAAATTGCATAGTGCAAATGTTGTTAGAGCTTTTGGTGTTTTAATCGTGAGATCTGAGCGTCGGCAAACTGATGATGATATTGCCTCTCGAAACGTGATTTTTATGTGAAGTGCTGTTAAAGTGGTTGAATGCTAGAAATTATCTACTATGAAGTATAATATCTAACTCACATTCGAAAAATGGATAAAAACATTAAATCAACCACTGTTCTTTATATCTCTGTATTGTGTTTTATTATTTTGGATTAATTTGCCACTTTATCTACTTTATTTGTCTCATATGAATTATATAGTTACGTTCCGCCTAGCCTCTGACTTGGAACTAAGAATACTCTAAAGTATTTCGTTGGTCCTCTATAGGTATGGTTCTGGGAACATAAGATTCTTGTGTGTTAATAATACACAGAAGTCACAAAATAACTTTTCAAATTGTCTTGATATTCTTACTTTTATTGTAACATAACTTCACTGCGAGTAAACAGTTGCATTTTTGCTTCTTTTATGCTATTGTTAAACACGGCACATTGTGGTGATACTGATCACTTCGCATAGTAATGGCGATATGGCGGATATTTGATAATGGCGGACCAGGTAACAAACAGTGTCCTGTTGCTTTCACTGACGAACTAGAACTAACTTCACCGGCATCGCCTCCTTCATCGAAAATAAGGAGACCAAAAAAAAGAAAAGAAAGAGAGAATTGCCGGCCGGAGTGGCCGTGCGGTTCTAGGCGCTACAGTATGAAACCGCGTGACCGCTACGGTCGCAGGTTCGAGTCCTGCCTCGGGCATGGATGTGTGTGATGTCCTTAGGCTAGTTAGGTTTAAGTAGTTCTAAGTTCTAGGAGACTGATGACCACAGCAGTTAAGTCCCATAGTGCTCAGAGCCACTTCAACCAAAGAGAGAATTGCTGTGCGGGGTAACAGTTCGGTCTGGGGCGCCTTCTCACGGTTCGCGCGGTTGCCCCCGTCGGAGGTTAGAGTCCTCCACGCGTAAGTTAGTTTAATAAGTGTGTAGGACTGGGGACGATGGTCCCATAGAACCTTACCACAAATTAAAAAAAAAAGAATTCGTAGAGAGTATCAAGAATCGTTTCCCTACTTTAACGGTGGTAGTAAAATATATTTAATATTCAGACATTGACATGTTTTGTTGCTACACAGATATTATACAGTCCAACAATTATCACTACCTTGATGATGTTCCAACTTTGGAAAGTATGTAATGTGAAATGAGATAGGTTACGTCATGCCGAGAGATTATACAGCGCAACATGAAAGTATTGTAAGCTGACGATTTAATAAAAACTGCCATAGTACTTTATATTCAGAAATTATTTAATATTACAAAATAATAGCAAGAGATAAATACGAACGCCACTACCAATGAGTGTCGTAATTCGCAGATCTACATAGCACATGAAGTACGATCTATTTCTTATTACACATCTAGTCCGCTGAGGAGAATTCGAAAAATTTCTATCTACACCTGTTCTCCTCAAGCCGTCTTACGATGTGTGGCGGAGGGCGGAGTACTTTGAGCATTACTATCATAATCCCCATCACCACCACGACCTTTCCCTGTTTTCCCTCAACACAATCTCCAATTTCTGTGATTTTTTGCCGTTGTCATTTCGTCACGTGACTGGAAATAATGATTCCCGTCTCTTGCTGGAATACACCCTCTCGGAATTTCAAAGGTAAACCTCTCCATGATGCACAATGGCTGTCTTGTAGCGCACATGCCAACGTAACTTTTATAATAATGTTTTGACAAATCGATCCATGACCACATTCTGTAGGCTCACTTTTACAAGTCAAGAACATTGAGGTGGGTGATATCTTCCTATTCCTAGAGCAAAGTAGGAATTTCAAATTTACAATAACGTCGTCAGAAGGAAGCCACTGATATTGCAACATGTGTTCCGCGCTGCACACTGTGACCACCCCCGTCTCCATCACCTTAGCGGTGCAAACAATTGCAAATAAGAACCCTCTACCTTATGTCAAAGGTGTCACCGATCGAACAGGCAATGTTTCTCACCGAGGAGGCATGGAACGCCTAAACCAGAATTTGGTAAAAACCACCAAGGCTGCTGTAAAAGCTCTCAATATCGCACGTGTACACGAGATACACTGCGAGTGCGCTGTAGCATACAATTGGAAAACCGGAAGGCCTGTTGCCACCCGAATAGCAGAGTTATGTTCGACTAGGGCAGCAAAAGCAATTGGTACTAGTGGAATCCCAAATGCGATTTTGGGGTGGCTATTAAGTTTCAGAAAGCCCGAGAACTTGCGAGACAGTCATCTGTGGACTCGTATACAAACTAAGAAAGGCGACTAAACTTCTGAAGCAGCCTAACAACATGGATAGAGAGGACGCTCTGGCAGCCCGCATTGAGACCGCAGGCCACCAGCACCATCGGACAGTGCCGAGAGCAGATTAACGAACAGCGCTTGAAAAGCTGTCGTGGTAGCTCTACGACTAACAGAAGAAAATCTCTGTTCCATATAGCCTGCCACGTCCCCTCCCCGCCGGCCGCGGTGGCTGAGCGGTTCTAGGCGCTACAGTCTGGAACCGCGCGACCGCTACGGTCGCAGGTTAGAATCCTGCCTCGGGCATGGATGTGTGTGATGTCCGTAGCAGCATCGCGGTTCCGGACTGAAGCGCCTAGAACCGCTCGGCCATAGTGGTCGGCTGATCCTCTCAGCTCTAACGGAATACTCCTCTCCATATCGGGACTCCGCTTCACCACGTCGCATCCTTCCCCCCCCCCAACAGCTTTCCTCCTACACTTTCCAAACGCTTGTCCAAGGTTCCTCCCTGCTCCACCCTAGATCCATTCAAAAGCACTCTCCCTCCAACAATCCTCCTCACCTAACGGTCATCTATTGTAATTTCAGTAAAGTTAAGTGCTTCGTTTCTGTTTTTCATTGAAATTATTTTAAAAAAGGTCGTAATTTACATAAATCTTCAGTGAAAAACGTCTGTTTTAAAAGTTTTAGAAACAAAATTATTTAATATTTTTAATGTTTTTCTGGAATACGTGTGTTTTGTAAATGCACTCCGCCGAAACGGGGCAATGTTGCGCTGCCACACGGTCCTCGCCTTGATGGACAATAGAATGAAACATAAACAACAACAAAATCACTGGTGGCTAAATCAGCCCACATCCTGACACAGGTCGCTCTAACATGACCGAAACGTCGGTTCTTTTAGCATTTTAGGTATTTTATTAAACGGCCTTCCTGCAGTGGTGACACAGGTGCCTTTCAGATCGCCGAAGTGAAGTGCTGTGTGTGTGTGTTTGAGGTTTACGGGCGCTAAACAGCGTGGTCATCAGCGCCCAGTGAAGTGCTATCGGGCTTGGGTCGCGCATGGGTGGGTGACCGTCTGGGTCTGCTGAGGGCTGTTGGCAAGCAGGGTGCACTCAGTCCTTTTGTAGCCAACTGAAGAGCTACTTGACTGAGAAGTAGCAGCTCTGGTCACGAAAGCTGATAACGGACGGGAGAGTGGTTTGTTGACCACATGCCCCTCCATATCCTCATCCAGTGACGCCTAATGGCTGTGGATGACTCGGCGGCCGGTCGGTACCTTTGGGCCTTCCGAGGCCTTTTCGAGTGGAGCTTAGTTTTTAAGTATTTTAGTAAAGGACGCGGCACTACGTTCAGAAAGATTTTATTGAAAATAAAGTAAGTAATCAACTGCAGAAAAGATATTTCTGTCGATCACGTAAACAAAGCTAGTGACACATGTTTCTGATGGAAATCAGTTGAATGCAAAATTGCTAATGTTCTGTAAAGTATTTTATGGTTTTTCCCACTATGGTTACATAATGCAATACCGGCTATATCTGAGCTATTCGTGATGGCTGTTGTTTCGTTACACATCCACTGAACATATTAATAGTGCCTGATGCAACTGAATATTTCTGTGGAACGCAAAACTGGTCTCGGACGTCATACAACGGCGTACGGAGAGGCAGAGGGAAGGAACTACGGCAGAAAGAGTGCCGCCGCGTGCAGTCGCGGGATGCCGGCCGCGGTGGTCTCGCGGTTCTAGGCGCGCAGTCCGGCACCGCGCGACTGCTACGGTCGCAGGTTCGAATCCTGCCTCGGGCATGGATGTGTGTGATGTCCTTAGGTTAGTTAGGTTTAAGTAGTTCTAAGTTTTAGGGGACTGATGACCACAGCTGTTAAGACCCATAGTGCTCAGAGCCATTTGAACCATTTTTTTTGTGCAGTCGCGATTACGCAAAGGCCAGGCTTTGATGTTGTTGTGGTGTTGTGTTGTTGCAGGCGGCGTCAAGGGCGTGAAAGGCATCGCGGCTGGCGTCGGACGTCCCTCAGGCAGCGGGTCCCTATCTGGTGACGGTAAGTGTCTGCTTATAGGCAGCCGCAATTCGTGACGCCTGAACGGAACCGCAAAGAACAGAAAAAGAAACGAATTTTATTTCTCGTGTCCACAATGTTGTAGTGTTCGTGTATTCTTGTTGCCAGCTGTAACAAAATGTATGAAATCGACATCTCTCTCTCTCTCTCTCTCTCTCTCTCTCTCTCTCTCTCTGTAGGCCTATGTATCTATCTATCCGGTGATCAAAAAGTCAGTATAAATTTGAAAACTTAATAAACCACGGAATAATGTAGATAGAGAGGTAAAAATTGACACACATGCTTGGAAGGACATGGGGTTTTATTAGAACCAAAAAAAAAAACAATGTATTGCTAGACGCGTGAAAGATCTCTTGCGCGCGTCGTTTGGTGATGATCGTGTGCTCAGCAGCCACTACCGTCATGGTTGGTGTCCCAGGTCCCCAGACCTCAGTCCGTGCGATTATTGGCTTTCGGGTTACGTGAAGTCGCAAGTGTATCGTGATCGACTGACATCTCTAGGGATGCTGAAAGATAACATCCGACGCCAATGCCTCACCATAACTGCGCACATGCTTTACAGCGCTGTTCACAACGTTATTCCTCCTCTACAGATATTGTTGAGGAATAATGGTGGACATATTGAGCATTTCCTGTAAAGAACATCATCTTTGCTTTGTCTTACTTTGTTATGCTAATTATTGCTATTCTGATCAGATGAAGCGCCATCTGTCGGACATTTTTTGAACGTTTTTTTTTTTTTTTTTTTTTTGTTCTAATAAAACCCCATGTCATTCCAAGCAGGTGTGTCAATTTGTACCTCTCTATCTACATTATTCCGTAATTTATTGAGTTTTCAAATTTATACTGACTTTTTGATCACACGGTATTTCTGTAACGGCCGTAATCGGTCGTGTAAGAATTTTTTGTTGGAGCACGTGGAGTTGCCATTCACATAAAACTAGTACTGACAGTCATGGATGCATTGTGTGTTAGGAGAAATGTTGGACTAAATAATACATGTAGTGTTGCACGATGTGAGTATTGCAGCCTGTCGTTTCAGTATGTGCGTGATAGAGAGGTGAACCCTGCAATGCTCCTTCTTCTGATGAAACCTAGTTACATTTGTCGCGGAACGTGATCTGGCAGAGCACATTGGTGTTTTGAAAAGTTTCTGCACTAACATCGAGAGCCTGTGCATGATGTTAAGACTCGAGTGCGAAGGGCAATTAGTTCCACATAAATTTTCGGACCGATCTTTTTCCACCAAACACTAATTTATAGTGGCTATGTGAATCAATATATTAAACTTTCTAAAATTCTTCAGCCGCGTCGAGGGATTTAAAATCCAGGAGCTCTCGGCCGATTATTATGGGGCTGCTGCTGACGTTCTTAAACAGCCGCTCTGACTCCTGTGACGTCACTGGTGCTCACTCTAGCATCATGTACGGTAATGTTTTCGTTGCTCACCCACCGCGCCCTCTTCACACTTCCCATGGCTAGGTCTCAAGCTCTCCTTCTTTGTGATAACACCCTAATAAAGCCGGCAGCCTGAAGCTAAGCACAGCTTTGTACCCGGACATCGAATGGTTGAAGCGGGCGCGACGGGGCGCAGTAAAAACAATACTGCATGTGTGGCTGAAATGAGCACCAACTGGCGTCACAAAAGGAGAGCTGCTGTGTAAGGACGGCAGTGGCAGATACACAATAGTCGCCGCTGACAATAACCGACGAGCACTCACCGAAAGCTCGTGCATTTTAAACCCTTGACGCACCTGGAACCGCGAGAAAATTTTGTCAATTCGCATAGCCGCGAACCCATGAGTTCATGTATACTGCAACCTTTTCTTTTCTTCAGAGAACTAAAGGAAATACTTGTGACTATTTCATGCATGACAATGGAACTGAACACATTGTCAATACAACTATGACTGTTTTCCCATGTGTTTTTGATGATATGAATAATCCTATTTCACGATCAACCTCTCCATCGTGTGCAGACTGCAGTATTCAGTTGCAATACTGGTGCTCAACAACAATACGTGAGAACTGGTCAGTCGATACACTACCGCCAATCTGCAAGTTTCAATTTCAGTTAGTGCTCATTTCTGTAAGTAAATGCTACTGACGTGCTAAAACATGGAAAGGTTTTTCAAGAGCGTTCCTAATTGGTCTGCCTTATTCTTGTCAAACTGCCCGAACAACTGCCCGGTGCGTCAGGCGGTGTTCGCAGTCACAGCCTGCCTACGACAGTATCTAAATACCGCCGAACCCAGGAACCAGCGCTTGCAATGAACGTGAAGCACCCTGTAAATATTCAGAATTGCTATGCTGAGGAAGCAATGGCGGAATAAAAGAAAGGTTCATAAGTAGGTTGAAATTCAGGGTGAAAGGATATCAATGGTAAGATTTGATGATACTGTAAAAGTGAAGAATTACAGGACGTAAACAAGAAGACGCTTGTGGGTTATCCATAATCGGACACTAGCACATTTCGGATATAGCTTATGCATTCGCCCCTAACATTAATCCTTCAGAATTTTCAATGGAAGGACATTTCATTAACTGCATTTAAAATTACACAGTAAATGTCTGAAAATGGCCTTGTAAGCCGAAAACCGATTTACACAATAAAAGTAATACTGTGGAACAAAAGCAAACTGGTGCTTCTCATTTATTATACATTTGAAAGGATTTTACAGTCTTCATAACAGGTTGAAATTATGTCAGCATCTGACTGGATCTTAACAGTATTGCCGGCCGCGGTGGTCTAGCGGTTCTAGGCGCTCAGTCCGGAACCGCGCGACTGCTACGGTCGCAGGTTCGAATCCTGCCTCGGGCATGAATGTGTGTGATGTCCTTAGGTTAGTTAGGTTTAAGTAGTGCTAAGTTCTAGGGGACTGATGACCTTAGAAGTTAAGTCCCATAGTGCTCAGAGCCATCTTAACAGTATTTCTCTCTCGCATAACAAAATCGCCGAGAGTAGAATTATTATTTTCTACCACGCTGTTAACAAGTAGCGAAAACAGCAGGGGAGCTGTTTACTTTCTGGATGACTCTCTGCTCCAATAGCCTGCATTCTGACTTCCAACAAAGTAGCAGTTCATTAGCGTGGATTGCGTAATCAGTCTTAAGATTTTTAATGTTGAAGTTTTCCGAAGCCCTCTAAAAGTCCATATGTATTTTCGAGGGAGCGACAGTTAGTGACCAATAGCAAATCAACGCCAAGAACATTACTTCAAGTATACCTGCCGACGTCACAAGCACAAAATGAAGAGTGAGAAAACGGGTAATTCAGTAAACAAGGGTCGTCCATTTGAAAGGCTTAGGTAGTCCAATATTAGAACCAGAGTTTAACATAGCTTTGGAGGACTTGCTGTAAAATAATGCAGAAGAAATAGATAACGGGTGTTCGGAATTTCTAAAAACGTTGATAGAAGTGGCAACTAGTCAATATTCAAGCTGGTCTGTAGAATCTATGAGGTGGTAGATCTACCATCAGACTTTCAGAAAAATATCATACACACAATTCCGAAGATAGCAAGGAGAGATAAGTGCGAGAACTATCGCACAGTCGACTTAACAGCTTACGACAATGTAAACTCGTGCAGTTCCGAAATAGTGAAAAAATATTGTCAGCTTATAAGGAAAGATGGTAACGTGCAATACATACAAGAACCAAGAGGTAACGATAAGAACAGAAGACCAAAAATGGAGTGTTCGGATTGTAAAGGGTATACTTCACGGCTGAAGCCTTTCTCCCGTGCTATTCAATATCTACGCTAAGGAAGCAATGGCGGAAATAAAATAAGGTTCATGAGTAGGTTGAAATTCAGGGTGAAAGGATATCGATGATAAGATATGATGATACTGTAAAAGTGAAGAAGAATTACAGGACGTGTTGAATGGTATGAACAGATTAATGCGTGCATAATGTGTACTGAGAGTAAACCAAAGAAAGACTAAAGTAATGAGGAGTATCAGAAATTGAATTAGCTCTAACTTGACACCAGAATTTGGTAATGCGTAAGTAGACGAATTTTGTTGGCCTGGAAAGAAAATAACACGTGACAGACGAAGCAAGGAGGACACAAAAAGCAGAATAGTACAAGGGAGGGGACCGTTCCTGGCCCAAAACAAGTATCGAACATCGCCCTTAACCTGACAAAGAAATTTGTGAAGCCGCTCGTTTGGAGCAGAGCGTTGTATATTAGTGAGTAATGGGTTGTGGGAAATCGGAAAAGAAGACAAGCGACGGGTTTGAAATTTGATACTATAGTAGGATGTTGAAAATTAGGGGGACTGGTAAGGTGAGGAGTGATGAACTTCTTCGCAGAATCGGTGAAGAAAAGAACATGTACAGAGCATTGACAAGAAGAAGGGAGAGGATAATAAAACAAAAGATATTAACTTCTACGGTACTCGAAGGAGCGGGTAAAAACCGTCATGGAAGACAGAGACTCAAATTTATCCAACAGCTAATTGAGAACTTAAGGTACAAGTGCTGTTCTGAGACGACAAGATTGCCACAAGAAAGGAATTGGTAGTGCGCCGCTTCAAATCAGTCACAAGACTGATGACTTAAAATAAGAGGCTGACAACCATATACACTTACTGACAGTACTTTTCTCCGCTGTGTGGCACAGGCGCGTGGGTGGGCTCTGGCAGCTCCTCCAAGTCGTCGTCGTCCTCGTGGTCGTCGTCGGGCGGCGGCTCCGGCAGCGCCAGCGGCAGCCAGTCGGGCAGCAGCTCAGGGTCCTTCGGCACTGGAGGTTCAGGCTCCGGCTCCAGCAGCGGGTCCTCTTCCTCTGCAGGCTCCCTCGGAGGTCTCGGCGGCTCAGGCTCTGGAAGCCACAGCGGCAGCCACGCCGGATCTGCGTCCGGGTCAGGTGAGAGTACATCCCAGTACACACTCTTACTTCTCCACTGGCTTCCAGAGTGCCAAATGTGGACGAACGGCCCAAAGCTCTTTGCTGAGGTCCTCGCCCACAGGTGGATAATAGAATTAGACTGCGCGGCTGCTGTCCATACGGAGGATCTGGCCTCTGAACGGCCACGATGATAGCAGGCTTCTAATAGTCAATTTTTCCTAGATACTTTTATTTCTCACTCCCTACTTACAAACACTGGTAATTCTAAGACCTTTTCGCTTGAATATTTCTTAATTTTCAATTAATAGGAGTACTGCACAATTTCTATTGGTCACTAAGTAAGAAGCCACCTGTTGATAAAACAGTGACTTTGTTTGATGCGTTTCGGGCAGAATCCATTCTCAGATCGTCCTCAAACCAGATGTACATAGCAAATGACAGAAAATGTAGCTACAAAAAAAATATACAAGAGTACGAAATTACTAGTACCGTCAAAATTAAACAGCTGTAATACACATAATGAACATCGTGGTGAGATATATAAAGACAGTACGTAAGAAACAGCGTCATCATGTCAGACTAGCTGACTAGTTACAACGCGATAACCGTGAAGATAATTTAAGCCACCATAGGACGGTGATGAATACAAAAGCAGTGCCACGTAGCGACAAAGGCAGAATTTTTTTATATTTCATAATGAAATGTAGTATATAAAATTAAACTTTTACAAAGTGCGAATAATAAAATGAGAGAAGAACAGAAATTTACAGTTATGTAAAAAATTCCATCGACAAAAGAGGCTCACATGTAAAATTACCAATAAACACAACAAAAATTCCAGAACAGTTACATAAATTCAAGGCAGGAAGGCAGTATAATAAGATACAATAAAATATAAATAATAAAAGCTGTCGCAAGATAGGGTAAGAACTCAAACACTTGCAGGGTTAGATGAGGAACATCGTGCAAGTAAAACCCGATAAAAGATGAAATAAATAATTCTTTCTTTCTCTTACGCCACAGTCTCGCAGCGATCGCAGGGTCGGCGCGGTTACAACGGATTTGGCAGTGTTAGTGTTAGGGATGGCCGGATGCCCTTCCTGCCGCCACCCCGTACCCCCCAGGACGGAATCAGAGTACCCCAACTGTCTGCGTCTAGTGTACGAGTAAATCGTGAAATAGTGCGGACGTGTTTCAAATGTTTGCGACGCGTGTAACTGAGGCAGAACGTGAGGACCAGCCCGGTATTCATCTAGCGGGATGTGGAAAACCGCCTAAAAACCACATCCAGGCTGGCCTGCACACCGGTCTTCGTCGTTAATCCGGCGCGCCTACCCGAGTCCAGGAAGCAGCGCGATAGCGCGATCGGCTACCCTCGCGGGTTAAAAGATAAAATAAAGAATGTAATAATGAAAGACCATAGTAACACAAAGAAACACAGAGGGTGTAATATAATTTACAAAATCATTAAGCTAAGCGGTGACAACCTATTTAGTACATGAGCATTAATTATAACATTTGACATCAAAGATGTTGGGAATCGAACCCTCAAGAAGTACATATAACATAAGTGATAAGTATGAAAAACAACTGGGTGGAGGTAGAGGTATAAAGAATGGGGTAATACATGCGGAAACGCTTGAAATTAATGGTCCAGTATTTCACTGAATATTTAAAAGAACCACTTCCGTCTAGGCGACAGCTGTTCGTTTAAAATGCGCCTCGTTTAAAATGTGCCTCGTGCATAAAGTTTGTAATTCCTCTAATATATGCAACTCACGCTCTTTTGGCTGATCGTGGAGTATCTGCATTCCTCTCTCTAAGAGTAACATAAGCTGCCCCTCTCACGACTTAAACTGTCTTCCTGAGTGAGTCTGTCGTGACAGCTTGTTTGTCACATAGTGTCTTTATATATCATATCACCAGATGCTCATGATGTGTATTTTAGCTGTTTAATTTTGACGGTACCTGTAGTTTCATACTCGTGAATATTATTTGTATAGTTACGTTCTCTGCTATATGCTATGTATTTCTGGTTTGCACACCAGCTGACAATGGGTTCCACCCAGAACGCGTCAAATGGTCACTGTTTTATCAGCTGGTGGTTTCTTACTTAGTGGCAAATATACGAATTGTGCAGTACTCTTATTCATTTGCAATATGGTCACGTTCTTCCTACGTGACCTTATGTCATAATTGTATGTGTAAAATGCTGCAGTGAGGTGAAACCAAAAACAGTAGACAATGGCCACTGGTTCGCCTCGCCCTCTCCTTGCAGGAAACGGTAACGGTGCAGCCGGTCGCAGCTACACGAGCTGCCGTCAGGGCACTCAAATTAAAAGGAGACTAATGGGAAAAAGTAGATAAACTGTTTATTATTTCGAAGATAGTCGCCATAACAATACATTCATCCCACTGTCAGAAAAGACGATCAGTGGCTTCATAGAAAATTATTTGCCGTTGCCTACGCGACTATGATTGCACACAGGCACGTACCTCTTCGTCCGAAGCAAATTGACTTGCTTCAAGACTCCAGAAATATTGAAGTCGCATGAGATAGATCGGGTCTATATGGAGAAGTGTAAACGCTTTACAGTGAAACTTCTGCAGCATAGTCGAAACAGCCGTGGCACCGTGTGGGCGGACATTATCCTGCAAAAGAATGATGCCGTTCGTCAACATTCCCGGGCGTTGATGGCGCACTTCAGTTTTAGCAAAGTGTCCAGGAACCCTGGCGCGTTAATAGTAGCACCTTTTTCGAGAAAGGCAATTAGCAGCGGGCCCTTACACTCAAAGAAAAGGGTCATCATGAGTTTCCTGGAGATGGCGTTCTTGTTGTTTCGCCTACGCTCAGAAATTTCACTGGGAAGTATTTAAATATCAGCTGTAAAGTCCTGATTTTCTTCATGCGATATCCATGTTTTTGGTGTCCCAAAGGAAAACATTCGTAGCTGTCGATCTGTTTCGAACGAAGAGATGAACGCTTACGTACAATCAGAGTTCCATAGGCAACATCAAACATGTTTCCACGGAAACATACCTGTTTTGGTCTCCGCTACTCCGTGAGATTTTTGAAGGAAAAAGTAATCACTTGTGTACTGTCCCTGATTAAAGACTGCTACACAAGGTGAGCTAGCTGAGGTTAGGAGAGACGCGAAATGCCAACTTCAACATGACACTGGCAGGCGGTCGGCCGTCTCAAATTTGGCGCAAGTATCGTGACGCAGATTGAACCGCCTATTCAGAAAACATGATGTTTCAAGGGTTAGTATCTCTTTTGTTTACCTTCCTCAGAGGTGGAAACCAAACCTGTTTCACACATTTGCGAATGCAGCACGAACTATACACTGAGCGCTTATCTCCTTCAGCTGTCTGCCGTTTGCCGTTTGCTTGCTTGCCGTTTTATGGTGAAAATGACATTAATATTTGGCACCCGTGTGGCGCTTGGTGGGGACACGTTGACAGTTGCTGTTTTTCCTTCGACGGCGTGAGCATCCCCCGCTTGTATGCCAGTACTCAGCATTCCTAAGCCTAAAAGGCGGCAGTGTTACGAATTTGCACTAGCGGAATCTAGCAAACATGCTGTCAGGTCATGTATAACACAGCCGGGTCACCAGAAACCTCGACGTAGTCAGTCCGGCGGCCAGACCAGGTTATCTAGGGATAAAAGCGGAACAACAGTCAGAGCGCCTGAGGTTTTACTGTTTGTCCATCACTGTCGGAGAGCGCTTCTAGTCTCGCTTCTCGGTTTCCCCCAAGTTAAAACTGTCGGCAGTTGTAAGCTAAGATAGTATATCTTTGACACTGCAGATGTTGTTTATTAATGGACAAGCTTATGATTACCTCTTCATCTCTTCATTCTGAAGTGAAACATTTTATATGAAGCATTACGTACATAATCAAGACTCTTTTATTGCATTTTTGAAGCCTCTGGTCACAGAAATGGTGTCACAACCGGTTTTGACTTCTTAAAAAGTCAGCATCACACGGTCCTTTTAAAGAGACAGGAAATAATCAAATACTAAGAAACTACACAACAAACTCAACCAAACTTCTGCCTACATCTACACGCATTTGAAAAAGTTACGTAGTAGTTTGTCACGTGCAACTGAGAACTGTCGAGACAGAGAGGGACGCTCACTATGTGAACGTATTCTGATCGGTGCAACAGAAGACTACAGTTAATGCATGAGAGCATAAATCTTACACCTTTCAAAACGCAAACATGAAGCTGAAAATATTAATGTAATTGATTCGTCTCGATGGTCGATGGATCCACCACATTCAGAGTGGGTACACACTTACGCCCCATCTCCTGTGGCAATCTCCAAGTAGCGAGCATGAAGGACTATGGACAGGGACTGCGGATAGGTGGCACTCGGTGGGAATGTGGGTCGGCCGAGAGGTATGCCGAAGTAGTCCGCGCTGTTGCGACAAACCAGGTGCCCCGGTGACGCAGTAGTTAACACAGCTACCCTATTAAGTGGGAGATCCCGGCCCGGCACACATTTTCACTTGCCGCTACTGATGCCGCACAACGTCCTGATGCAGCTGATATCTATAATCTCTTCCCTTTCCTTTTCTTTGGCCCCCGTCCTCCATCAATTTACATAATCAAAATACAAAATTATTTTGGGTGGGATATTTCACGTCAAAGTAAATAACTGACCGAAATTACGTAAATACAAGTGTAGCTAGTTCGACACTCACTTGGGTTGGATGCCACTGAACAGTCGGTGTGAAACACATGTTACGTGAAGATATAGTTAGCAAGTCCGAATCGTCAAAAAAAGAAACCCTAATAAAATAAAGAGTAAAAAAACAAATAAGACACACCATAACAGATTAAAAATTATTTAAAATAAAGAGATTTTTGTTATTTTCATAACTGGTGTCGTGGTTTTTTAGTTAATGAAACGTACTCTAAGTTCTTCAAGTGACTCTAAACGTACTTTTTAGAAATTTAATGCTATCTGTCAGGATGGGAGTGTATCATTACATGCGTCTTAAGCAGCCACTAACATCGTGGAGAGCTGATCATCTAGAAGTGAAGTTACACATACCGTGAAGAGCCAAAGACACTGGTACTCCTGCGTTATATCGTGCATGGTCCCCGCGATCACGCAAAAGTGTCGCGACACGACAGGCAATGGACTAATGTCCGAAGTAGTGATGGAGGGAACTGATACCATGAATCCTGCAGGGCAGTCCAAAAATCGGTAAGAGAACGTGGGAGTGGAGATCTCTCCTGAACAGCACGTTGCAAGACACCCCAAATATGCCCAATAATGATCATGTCTGGGGAATTTCGTGGCCAGCGGAAGTGTTCAAACTCAGAAGAGTGTTCCTGGAGCCAGTCTGTAGCAATTCTGCTCGCATGGGGTGTCGCATTGTCCTGCTGCAATTGCCCAAGTCCTTCGGAATGCACAATGGACATGAATGGATGCAGCAGATCAGAAAGGATGCTTGCATACTTGTCACCTATCAGAGTCGTATCTAGAAGTGTCAGTGTGTCTCATACCACTCCAACTGTAAACGCCCCACACGACACAGAGCCTCCACCAGCTTGAAACATCTCCTGTTGACATGCAAGCTTCCATGGATTCATGAGGTTCTCTCCATACCCGTACACGTACTTCGGCTCGAAACAGTTTCAAAATAGACTCATCCATGCAGGCAACATGTTTCCAGTCATCAACAGTCCGATCTCGGTGTTGACGGGCCCTGGCGAGGCGTAAAGCTTTGTGTCATGCAGTCGTCGAGGGTACGCGAGTGGGCCATCAGCTCCGGAAGCCCATATCGATGATATTTCGTTGAATGGTTCGCAATCTGATACTTATTGATGCTCCAGCACTGAAATCTGCAGCAATTTGCTGAAGCCTTCCACTTCTGCCACGTTGAACGATTCTCTTCAGTCATCGTTGGTCCCGTTCTTACTGGATCTTTTTCTGCTCGCAGCGATGTCGGATATTTGATGTTTTACTGGATTCCTGATATTCACGGTACACTGGTGAAATGGTCGTACGGAAAAATCCCTTCATCGCTACCTCGGAGATGATGTACACCATCGTTCGTGCGCCGACTGTAACACCACGTTCAAACTCACTTAACTCTTGATAACATGCCATTGCAGCAGCAGAAACTGATATAACAACTGGGTCAAACACGTGTTGTCTTATATAGGCGGTGCCGCCCCCAGCGCCGTATTCTGTTTACATATTTCTCTATTTAAATACACGCCCTTACCTTTGGCGCTTCAGTGTATTTGTTCTATCGTATTCTTCCTCTTTTGTTTTTATTGATTAGCAAATGTTGGCGGGGAATATTGATGGCCGTGTGGTAAGCACTGAAATCCGCCCACTGTGGGAGTCAAGAGGTCTGAAGAAAGCAATGCGGTAAAAATTAATGTTTCTTGTACATCCAATTAAACAACTTCAATATTTTACATCTGAGTAGCATCAACATAGCCAAGTTTTATACTTACTGGCGGTTTATACGTTAGTAGCTACAGAATTAAAAAAATATAAGTTCCATTATATGTACCTCTCCGGAAGACAGCCAACTCACTACCACGTTTCTGATCATAGTTTGCCGACGCTCTCAATGTAAGTTGCATTCTTTCACTGGTCACAGTGTTACAGAAAAAAACCAAGAGATTTTGTCTCAACTACGAGTTTATTTAAGACAGTTTCATATAAAAGTTTTTAATTTGGCTACAGGGTCGTACAATGTGGATTAATTAAGAATTAGGGAGCACATTGCGGATTGGTTAAACGTTGTGAACAGTAATATTTCGAGCATATTTTACCGTCGCAAGTTCAAAATATTTACATTTACCTATCGTTGTGATCGTATAAAGAATTTTAATATTTAAATGAGTTTATTATTCTGATGAAATGCAAGCAGATATTAAGTGCAGTTTGATAGCGATTTTAATAATTAAACCAGCAACTCATCACCTTCATTGACACAATACATTTTGTGCATGCTTCCTGTATGTCGTGTAATCGAATGTGTTTTAGAGAGAGCATACTTCTCTGTCACTCAGTGGGACTAATACTTTTCCCCAAATGCTAACTGCACGATGAATATTTGTTACATATCGATATTTTAAATTATAATCCTAAGAACTACTGATTATTTATGAATACTTACCTGACCTATGGTAGCAGTTTCAGATATGGTAAGAAAAAACGAGGATAATGGAATGTAGTCGAATAAAGTCGAGTGACGCTGAGGGAACTAGATTAGGAAATGAGACACTTAAAGTAGTAAAGGAGGCATCAGAGGATCACAAATTTAGCATTGGAGGGCAGCGTGGAGGGTAAGAATCGTAGAGGGAGACCAAGAGATGAATACACTAAGCAGATTCAGAAGGATGTAGGTTGCAGTAAGTACTGGGAGATGAAGAAGCTTGCACAGGACAGAGTAGCATGGAGAGCTGCATCAAACCAGTCTCAGGACTGAAGACCACAACAACAACAACAAGAATAATCAGAGCTCACACGGAAAGATTTAAGTGTTCGTTTTTCCCCCTACTGTTCGAGAGTGGAACGGTAGAGAAGTAGCTTTAAGGTGGTTCGATGAACTCTCTCCTAGGCATTTAATTGTGAATTACGGAGTAATCATGTAGATGTAGATGTATGATAGTTTTTTATTTATGGCGCTACAGTCTGGAGCTGAGCGACCGCTACGGTCGCGGGTTCGAATTCTGCCTCGGTCATGGATGTGTGTGATGTCCTTAGATTAGTTAAGTTTAATTAGTTCTAAGTTCTAGGCGACTGATGACCTCAGAAGTTAAGTCGTCGCATAGTGCACAGAGCCATTTTTTTATTTATGTTTCCATTTACTTTCTGAATTTTATTTCAAGTAGCAAGCATTCTATAACAGAAAATTTAATTATTATATTTCAGAAATAACCAATCAACATTTAAATACTTTCAGTTAAAACGTTTTTATTCCATTTAAATTTACAGTGTAACTGTACCACTGTTCCTACAGGTGGCAGCAGCTCTGGGTCTACCTCTGGATCTACATCTGGCAATGTGGGCAGTGGGTCAAGTGGTACAGGAGGTGGAGCAGCTGGTGGGTATGGTGGAATCTCTGGAGTGGGATCATCAGGAACAGGAGGCCTTGGAGGTGCCACAGGTGGTGCAGCAGCCACTGGAGGCAGTGCTGGATCCCAGTCTGGTGGGACTGGTCATGGTAGTGCTGGAGCAAGTGGTATAGGAGGCGGCTCTGGAACAGGAGGAATTGGGTTTGGTACCCATACAGGAGCTGGTGGACATGGAAATGTAGCTGGTGCTTCAGGTGGAAGTGGCGCTGGAGGGTTTGGACTTGGAGGAACTGGTTCTGGTACTTTTGGCAGTGGTGTATCAGGTACAGGAGGCTATGGCTCTTCTGGATCCGGAAATGTCGGAAGAGGAACTGGAACTGGAGGCATTGGAGGCAGTGTTAGTGCACCATCTGGTGGGTTTGGCCCAGGTGGAGTTGCTGGTGGCTCAGGGATATCTGGAGGGCATGGTGGTGCAGGTGGCATTGGAGGTATTGGTGGAACTGGGTCAACTTCCAGTGGACATGGAAATGGAGCAGCTGGTCATGGAGCCCAAACTGGGTCTGCAGGCTTTGGTGCAGGTAGTTCATCTGGTGGAGGTGCTGGTGGACCAGGTATATCTGGAGGGTATGGTGGTGTAGGTGGTGCTGGAGGTGTTAGTGGAACTGGGTCAACTTCCAGTGGACATGGAAGTGGAGCAGCTGGCCAGGGAGCCCAAACTGGGTCTGTTGGCTTTGGTGCAGGTAGCTCATCTGGTGGTGCTACAGGAGGTTATGGAGGCACTGGTGGTATTGCAGGTGGACCAGGATCTGGCAGCATTGGTCAAAGTGGTGCTGGTGCAGGTGGTTCAGGAGCTTTTGGTGCATCTCAAGGAGGTTCCACTGGAACTGGTGGTGCCTTCAGTAATGGGGGCACAGGAGGTGCTGTGGGACATGGTGGTCCTGGAGGGGCTGGTCATGGTGTGGGAACTGGTGGAGCTGGTAGTGCTGGTGGAAGCCAAGGAGGTTACTCTGGAAGCTCTAGTGGTGGTTCCTCTGGAGCTAGTGGCCTGGGTGGAGTATCTGGTGCTGGTACTGGCAATTTAGGACATGGTGCTGGTGGGGCTGGTGGTTTTCTGGGTCATAGTGCAGGAGTAGGAAGCTCTGGTGGTGGTGCTGGTAACATTGGTACTGGTTCCATTGGAGGAGGTTCTGGAGCTTCTGGGCCTGGTGTGAGTGGTGGTATATCTAGTGGAGGTGCCGGAGGTTATGGCGGAAGTTCTGGTGTTGGAGGTGGTGCTGTTGGTGGAGGCAATCATGCTGGAGGTGCTGCTGTTGGCTCTGGGCATGGAGGTATCGCCACTGGCTCCTCTGGACTCGGAGGCAGTGCTGGCTTAGACTCTGGTTCCTTAGTTGGTGGTGGAGCAGGACAGTCGGGAACTGGCTCTTCGGCGGGAAGTTCGGCTGGATCCTCCTCTGGAAGCTCTGCTGGTGCTCTTGGTGGCTCTGGCGGCAGTTCTGGAGGCTCCAAAGCCAGCTCCGGCAGCTCTGCAGGCAGCGACGCCAGCGCTGGAACAGGCTCTGGTGCGTCCTCAGGCAGCAAGGCCAGCTCCAGCGCGAGCTCAGGAAGTGCTACGGGCAGAGATGCCCATGGCCGCAAGGGCGTCAAGGGATACCATGGGAGCCACCACTGACACGCATCACTGTTCGCATCTGCGCACAGATAATCTTGCTGAACTCTAGTATGTCGCAGTGTATGAACATTGTGATCTGCCAAATTGTACAGAGATCCATCTGTGATCTACTATACTACATTACATTTCAACGCAATTTTCTAACTGTTCAGTGTGCCTGACTCTAAGTTAACAGAAAATGTGAATTTTTTATTGCGGCAGTTGGGTGTAAGAGTCAAGTGAATCGTTTATTTTTACGCAGTGAATCCATTTGATAATTAATTAACTTTTGTCTTTTTGTGATACTCATGTATGAATGTTGTTTCTCAATGAGTTTGAAAATATACAACTCTTAACAAATGGATTCTTTTTCATTAGTTTCCTTCCAAATAATTTTCCTAAACAACGTCCAATTTATATATTCTGTTAGTATTTTGTTATCAACAAATTACTGCTAGTTGATGAACAACAGTTTTCTGGCACACTGCAGAACTCTACCTAGCATTCTGAAATTATGCAGAAGTTGCTCTACCGAAAACGAAATGCTCCAATTAAAAATGAACTTGCTCGACAGAAACCTGGTCATGAAAAACACTATATGGCATATTGTGTCGTATTTTGGCGGCTTCACGACGTTCTCCAACAGTGGTGGTAATACATAGTTTTCATTGTATTCGCGGGTGCACATTGCAGTCGATCCCAATCACGTGTTTCGCACGCTGTCTGTCGGAAAATCGCTGTATATGCCAAACGTGGCTGACAGCAGCAACGTGGCACCGGAAAGACTTTAAATGAGTAAAACCTTTGAGATGCTGTTTTGGAGTAAACGCTAAGAAAGGGAAAGCTATTCCTTGAGAAACAGCCTCCAACAACATGTGAATGCCATAACGTCCTTCAGAATTGCAATATTGCTGTCTGTATGAGCAGTTCTCACAAAGCTATCGACTCAGACGATATGACTCGTAATAAACACAACCTATCACTAAAGATAAGCACATAAGCCACTAACTCGAACAGAACTGTCCTAAAAAAGCACCAGTGAACCGAATGATCTTGATGGACAGTGATATGTAAGATCATTTCGCGGTGTGTCTGATACGAACTAAATAGCTTACGTCTGTTTCATACTTTGTTGAAAATCTTATTTTATTTTGTTTTAAGGATCGAGCTGGTGGTCGCAATAGCTGCTTTAAAACTGTGTGTGAAAAGCTAAACTTGAAAGTCAAACAAGTGAATCGAATATGAAGATCTGACTACATCTCACTTTACTTGAGCGACTGTCTGGTCACGCTCGACTGTTCATAGTGCGTGCGCGTCACACACCAGCGTGTGAATTAGCCGCTGACCACGTCAGAAGTGAGGCGATGAGGTCAGAGACTCACTGATTGTGCCGAGTATAGAATTTAAAAAATCTTTCGTATGTTGAAAACTGAGGAAAAACAACGGACGACAGCATTGTTGCTGACATCGGAAGTTAAGCAATTCTCACCTCGATCACTTGTTAAAACAGAAGTTGTGCTTTTGTCTCTTTTTAATCTTTATTATATTGTTTGGTGCGTTTCCGTGACAAGCAACATACGCCGCATGGGGACTTGGTCTTTTTCCCACGAGTGTTCTCCGACAAAAGAAATCAAATACTTCAAGCATAAGCTATTTATATTTCACGATACCTGGAAAAAGAAAAAGGTTACAGTATCCATAAATAATAATGTAAAAAGATAAAAACGTTTTTTAGTGAAAATTGTTTGAGCAGTGAGAAAGTCAAATGTTGAGGAAGAAACTGGTTTAGAATGTTATTTGGACCTTAAACTAAAAAAGGACACAAAGGGTAAAGGAAGAAGCCACAATGCATTGCCCTCTAAGTAATGTTTGATGTATTTGTAAGCATTTACATCCTCGAGCAAATATATATTTAAACAAAAATTTTCTATTCTTTCCGTTTTCTTCGTTGTAGAGAGTTTACCATCGATTATGAATTTCGCTTTAGTCTTCAATAAAACCCGTTGTCATCTACATCTACATTTATACTCCGCAAGCCACCCAACGGTGTGTGGCGGAGGGCACTTTACGTGCCACTGTCATTACCTCCCTTTTCTGTTCCAGTCGCGTATGGTTCGCGGGAAGAACGACTGTCTGAAAGCCTGCGTGCGCGCTCGAATCTCTCTAATTTTACATTCGTGATCTCCTCGGGAGGTATAAGTAGGGGGAAGCAATATATTCGATACCTCATACGGAAACGCACCCTCTCGAAACCCGACGAGCAAGCTACACCGCGATGCAGAGCGCCTGTCTTGCAGTCTGCCACATGAGTTTGCTAAACATCTCCGTAACGCTATCACGCTTACCAAATAACCCTGTGACGAAACGCGCCGCTCTTCTTTGGATCTTCTCTATCGCCTCCGTCAACCCGATCTGGTACGGATCCCACACTGATGAGCAATACTCAAGTATAGGTCGAACGAGTGTTTTGTAAGCCACCTCCTTTGTTGATGGACTAAATTTTCTAAGGACTCTCCCAGTGAATCTCAACCTGGTACCCGCCTTACCAACAATTAATTTTATATGATCATTCCACTTCAAATCGTTCCGCACGCATACTCCCAGATATTTTACAGAAGTAACTGCTACCAGTGTTTGTTCCGCTATCATATAATCATACAATAAAAGATCCCTCTTTCTATGTATTCGCAATACATTACATTTGTCTATGTTAAGGGTCAGTTGCCACTCCCTGCACCAAGTGCCTATACGCTGCAGATCTTCCTGCATTGCGCTACAATTTTCTAATGCTGCAACTTCTCTGTATACTACAGCATCTTCCGCGAAAAGCCGCATGGAACTTCCGACACTGTCTCCTAGGTCATTTACATATATTGTGAAAAGCAATGGTCCCATAACACTCCCCTGTGGCACGCCAGAGGTTACGTTAACGTCTGTAGACGTCTCTTCATTGATAACAACATGCTGTGTTCTGTTTGCTAAAAACTCTTCAATTCAGCCAAACAGCTGGTCTGATATTCCGTAGGCTCTTACTTTGTTTATCAGGCGACAGTGCGGAACTGTATCGAACGCCTTCCGGAAGTCAAGGAAAATAGCATCTACCTAGGAGCCTGTATCTAATATTTTCTGGGTCTCATGAACAAATAAAGCGAGTTGGGTCTCACACGATCGCTGTTTCCGGAATCCATGTTGATTCCTACATATTAGATTCTGGGTTTCCAAAAACGACATGATACTCGAGCAAAACACATGTTCTAAAATTCTACAACAGATCGACGTCAGAGATATAGGTCTATAGTTTTGCGCATCTGCTCGACGACCCTTCTTGAAGACTGGGACTACCTGTGCTTTTTTCCAATCATTCCTACCGCAAGTATCCTCTAGATACTTGCGGTACACGGCTGTTAGACGGGGGGCAAGTTCTTTCGCGTACTCTGTGTAGAATTGAATTGGTATCCCGTCAGGTGCAGTGGACTTTCCTCTGTTGAGTGATTCCAGTTGCTTTTCTATTCCTTGGACACTTATTTCGATGTCAGCCATTTTTTCGTTTGTGCGAGGATTTAGAGAAGGAACTGCAGTGCGGTCTTCCTCTGTGAAACAGCTTTGGAAAAAGGTGTTTAGTATTTCAGCTTTCCGCGTGTCATCCTCTGTTTCAATGCCATCATCATCCCGGAGTGTCTGGATATTCTGTTTCGAGCCACTTACTGATTTAACGTAAGACCAGAACTTCCTAGGATTTTCTGTCAAGTCGGTGCATAGAATTTTACTTTCGAATTCACTGAACGCTTCACGCATAGCCCTCCTTACGCTAACTTTGACATCGTTTAGCTTCTGTTTGTCTGAAAGGTTTTGGCTGCGTTTAAACTTGGAGTGAAGCTCTCTTTGCTTTCGCAGTAGTTTCCTAACTTTGTTGTTGAACCACGGTGGGTTTTTCCCGTCCCTCACAGTTTTACTCGGCACGTACCTGTCTAAAACGCATTTTACGATTGCCTTGAACTTTTTCCATACACACTCAACATTGTCAGTGTCGGAACAGAAATTTTCGTTTTGATCTGTTAGGTAGTCTGAAATCTGCCTTCTATTACTCTTGCTAAACAGATAAACCTTCCTCCCTTTCTTTATATTCCTATTAACTTCCATATTCAGGGATGCTGCAACGGCCTTATCATCACAGATTCCCTGTTCTGCACTTACAGAGTCGAAAAGTTCGGGTCTGTTTGTTATCAGTAGGTCCAAGATGTTATCTCCACGAGTCGGTTCTCTGTTTAATTGCTCGAGGTAATTTTCGGATAGTGCACTCAGTATAATGTCACTCGATGCTCTATCCCTACCACCCGTCCTAAACATCTGAGTGTCCCAGTCTATATCTGGTCATAACTAGTGTCTTAATAATTATGTCACCATATACCGACTTTTTGTTATACGAGCAGCAGATATGTAGGCCAGATGTGTTTGGTTAGAGAATTCAGCGTGTTATGACTTCAGTGGAGTGAAAATGACGAAATTTTTAAATGCTAAATCTCACCTTTGTCAGAAGCATCAAAAATAATACATCTTTTTTTGTACACAACTTATTGGTTTCCAAAAGAAGGACAAGATATTTTGATATCACAGAGTTTGCTGCTCACTTCATCCACGCAAAAAGATAAAGACACATATTATAAAATAAATCAATTTCTTAAGAACGCTCTAGGCGGTATACTAGGGAAGTAATTGGTTCCAAGTGGCGATAAGAAAGTTTATGTTTCAAGCATCATTAATACCTAGACACTGCCCTTTATTTGTGGTAATATAGGTGCAGAAATACAGCAGTTGTAAGTAGTAGAGCTGGAGTCAACAAAAATTATTTCTAATATTTTTTATATTTTTTACAAGAGAATAGAAAAACTAAATTCAAGAAAAAATCTTTCAGAATTAACTTCTGTTTCTTTCACAAACTACATTCTTTGGTTCAGATGTTGCACAGAAATCCCTGTGCTGCTAACTAAGAAATGGCAACATCGCCATCAGGTTTTCCGGTTTGGTAAGTGACGAACATAGCTGGTCTTCCATAAGAAGTACGGAACGACATACTTCAGCCATGGTCTTTCCTCTTATCCACAGTAAGAACAATTAATAGCTTTTTGTGACGAATGAGTGTGAGACACTTAGATCATACTGCATTTGGAGCTCTTACACCCCTGCATTGACAATGTTCCAACAGCATCTTTCAAATCAAATCAAATCGAAGCTCAGAAACTTGTATGCTATCCCCTCAAACCATACCATGTTAAACGCAGGAGTCTTTCACGCAAGGCACTTCGAACTCCAAAGGGAATATATGCTTCGCACACAGAGCAAGCACCACCAACTAATAGATATTTGGAACATTTTCCCATGATTTGGCATTTTAAACAAGTCTGGTAACATGCAACAGAGTACTGAGAATAAAATAGGAATGAAAAAGCTTTTTGCAAAAACATGCAACTTAGAAAATTTGACATTTCCACTCTTCGTTTGCTGACGAATGGCTTGCCATTCGCATCTAGCTGTTAGCGGTAGCAGTACAAACGCTTTTTACACAATGTGCACTATCAAGGGGGAGGGGGGTACTTTATGCCCACCACAAAAGAAACAAAAAAAACGCATTTAGTTAACTGATGTTAACTTATAGCGATAGGTATTGCTGTGTAATTAGTGTCTAGAAGCTGAAAATATCTTTTAGCAAATTGGTTTTGATGCCTCAGTTGAACTGTGATGCAAACGTGTACAAATGAATGAGGACTATGTTGAACGTTTGTGTTGTGTAGAGGAAATTTGTGGTAAGGTCTAATGGGACCAAACTGCTAAGGTCATCGGTTACTAAGCCTACACACTGCTTAATCTAACTTACACTATGGACAACACACACACCCATGCCCGAGGGAGGATTCGAACCTCCGACAGGGGGAGCCGCACGGACCGTGGCAAGGCGTCCTAGACCATGCAGCTACCCAGCGAGGCTATGTAGAGGACAATAGTTCAGCTATTATCTGTAGCAGTTCCGCTGTTATATCTTCAGTATTAAAATTATATATGACAGACGAAGAACTACTTTTTGATCCACACTCGTAAGACTACTGAAATAAAGGGATTGATAGAATACTCCTTTTGCAACATTAAAACTGCCTAAATTGTCACATCTTCAGATTTACGTCATTGTTGATGCAGTGGTGTTGGACGACGTCGATAACACTCCATACGTGTCTGGCACGGTGCAAACAGCTTCTGGTTCTTGATTCTGCCAAGGAATTGCTATCGCGTAGGAGCGGGCAGCACTATCTGCCTCACAGAATCTCTCTGTATGCAAATGATGCTACATTCACTTAAGTGGGAGCTCGACTCGCGGCTACTTACACGAGCGGTCCGTAGCTTCCTGTTTCTCTCACGGAACTAGCAACGTAGAGGTCGGGAGTAGGTCGCCCTAAGCGTTTAACACTTTTCTGGAAGTCTTAGAAAGACAATTTATTCCAAATATGTACATAGTTATTCCTAATACAGGTGAACCGTCGTACTACTCGATATTTTAGAAAATCAAAAACTACAATCTCACCACAGTTATTTAAAGGAAATAGGAAGCCCGGGATCACTGGTGATGGACAAGCTTGTGATTGTTTTACAATTTTAATTTGACTCAAAACAGACTTTATTATAAACTTCAATTCGGACATTTACCCTCTTAATGATGCAACATACAAATCTTCACTTTAATTAAATTACATAAACACGAATAAGAATCATATTTTGCGTCCGCAACCAAAATCATAGATACTAGGCACGGTGAATAATCAATCTTAAACAATCGATCTTGTTTAACCATGTCTCAAAAGACTAGTAACACTATACACTTCCAATCCAAAGTTACACAGCCACATAATACCACAACTTCATTAAAAAATAAATATTTTAAAGGTTAATAAAACTGAACTGCCCACATAAACTTTGGACAACATGGTTGTGGAGATAAAGCAGTGATTAGTATGATTAATCAATTATTCAAAAACAGTCTTAATCGCGTTTATTATTATTATACCGCCAACCGGTTTCAACCCGACGTAGGGGTCATCTTCTGGGCGTTAACACCGTTGGTCAACTGCTGGTGGTGTCACTCCTGTCTACAGAACGGCAGATGTGACATTTTAGTCAGTTTTAATGTTGCAAAAAAGTATTCATTCTTTAATTTTAATTTCGTGTATCAACCCCTTTATTTCGGTAGCCTTGATCTATAACTACCGTTCTGTAGATAGGAGTGACACCCAGTCGACCAATGGTGTAAACGCTCAGAAGATGACCCCTACATCGGGTTGAAACCGGTTGGCGGTATTATAACAATAATAAATGCGATTAAGACTGTTTTTGAATAATTGCCCACATAAAGGTCCACAGTGAAACATGCTTATACTAAAAATGCAAAGTGGGCCAACCAAGGTCGCAAAACTGGTACATAGGAAAAATAACAATTTGCACGTTGATTAAAAATATACAAATGATTAACATAAGTGTTAAATAAGAATGGATAGCAATAACTCAACCAGTAAAATGACCTACAGAAACGCTAATATTAACCAAGTGGCCTCACTTAAATAACGGACATAATGACTCAGAATGATTCCCAAATTGCACTTAACTTTAGAGAACAGCGTTAAGGCCCACAGCAGTATTTGGAAGCAATAACGCTACGGCCGGCAGGCAATACGAGCGTTGACTCCCCACGGCTTGTGCACATGCTCACTAACAGGCGGTATATATTTATAGATAGTCCGACCGGCCTCACAATGAGCGGTCCTGACAAGAATCCATAACCGCACCGACGCCAGGAAACGAGCAGACTTAACAAATGGCCTGCAGCACAGATTGCAAAGAAAACCAGGTCAAATCACAGCCATACTAGAATATATAATAAGCATGCCGCCAAATTCTTATGGAGCAATACTCTAACGTTACCCGTCTCCCAGTAAATTAGCAGGAAACTTAGAGATCACTTCCAATTGCCTTAAGGCACTTTCAACATTAAATAAACATACCAAATCCTACCGTGACAAACGATTAAACCATTAACTCTACAACTGCCGGGCCCGTACACAACCGCAACCAGTCCTTAAGCGGTCAGTATGTCCTAAAACAAGTTAAAATTTACATGAAAACCACTTAAAACAACTCCACAGATGATGAGAAACGAAATGAAGAACATGAGCCTCTTTAAAATAGCCACTGTGGAGCCAAGTTCAGAGCCATCTCCGGCAGCTACCCATGCAACAATAAGTTTCAACAATCTTGTTAGTTAAACACATGCGTAACTTGGAGCTTGCAATTTACGAGCTGGGAAGCTGTTCAGCGTGAGACTACGAACCCACCACAATTTTACCCGTCAAGGAGGCCAATGATCGGTGCGACAAAAGACAAGGGCGGCGAGCACGGCGAGGCCCATGCACCACGGTTAGGGAAGCAGGCTTGTTTTCAACACACATTGGCTCGTTCAACGCCGACCGGAGCCTCTCTCGTCACACGTTCACCCGGAAAACCGCCGGGGGGAGCAGTCAAAGATAGCAAGACAACCGAATATCGATATCAGCGATGCAAGTAGAGCACCCTAGCGCAAGCCGCCACGGCGCAACAGGAAAAATAGTTCGTGCGAAACATAACGTGCTTCATGCGTACACGATATCTCGCAAACGACTGATGACGGTGAACGTGTAGAGTCCGGCTTCCCGGATTTCAGAAAGGCGTTGGGAGCGGTACCACGTCGTTGACTACCAATCAGGATACGACCATACTCAGTGCATTGGCAAATATACGGTTTAAGACAAATTTATTTACTCAGGGAATGAGCTTTATGGAGCAGATACAGGAACTGTGCATCACAGTCCTAGTGGAGGCAGGTATTCATTGCCTTCCTCCGAGTTGTTATGAATTATCAACTGTGTACCCCTCGAGTGTGGAAGGCTGTGATTAGTGTATGTGCAGTGTAATGTTGTTATGGATGGAGAAAAGGGAGAGGATGAAACCCGGTGCAGGCACTTAGGCTACTCCTCTGGAATAGCGCCGAGGTCAGTGGCAAATTTAACGTCCGCATCCGGTGGACGGATGACCATCAACAATATCACACGCCGTTACTTCATGGCATACTGCAGAGAGGTTTGGAATTTCGGAATTTCATAGAGGGCATTGGTGCAAAGACTGGTGATCAGAACTTCACGCCACCACCTCCTCTCCTCTTGCCGGCCGAATACTAAAAGTGAAAATTTTCCACCAGCTGGATTCGAAACGGTTTACCCCAGATCGAGCGATACTGCACATGTGGGCTAAGGCCGTCCTCACATTGTAATTGTTTCTCTTCTCAAAGCACGCCGGACGTGTTTTCCGTCATCGTTGAAACACGCTTTGAAATGACTTGCTACACCACACAGAAGGCGATTTGCGACCATAGCACTCTCAAATAGCAGTTGTCAGCTGCCTGTAGCACACTAATTACACAATTTTTTTTACGAAAATGGACGCGCATGAAATAGTTCCCTTAACTCTGTTAGCGATCGTCGAAGTACGTTGGAAAAACTGCGAATAAGATTTTGGTCTAGTTGATGGCTTGAACAGTGGATTGCTAGTAGAGAAATACTACGTATGCTGCGCAATGATCTGAGATGCATACTGATAGAAGTTATTCGTAACTCTGTTGAATCTCCATCACATTTTCTTTTTAAATTAAATATAGTTAAAATACAGTATCTAATGTCAGTTTGCGCATCCGTAACATCCACATTCTCTATTTTGCATTGACTACATCACTTTGAAGTGAGGTGCTTTGTCACGTAGATTTCAAGCTCGAGATTCGTTTCGCAATTTCTTTCAAATGAAAGAGGAGATTTTTCGCAAAGCTACTCACTATCACTGAGAAAGATATTTAACAGAAAGACACAGACATGAGGCAGTCCATAGATACAAATTAGGTATGTATCTTTTACACAAAGTTTCAAATAGCAATAGTTTCCAGGATGTAACTTCTGTTTACTTTTTGACGTAGACTGGCAGTTACGTTAAGCCGGCCGCGGTGGCCGAGCGGTTCTAGACACTTCAGTCTGGAACCACGCGACTGCTACGGTCGCAGGTTCGAATCCTGCCTGGGGCATGGATTTGTGTAATGTCCTTAGGTTAGTTAGGTTTAGGTAGTTCTAAGTTCTAGGGGACTGATGACCTCATATGTTAAGTCCCATAGTGCTCAGAGCCATTTTTGAGTTACGTTAATATTTCTAGCCGTTGCGGAAGCGTTTCAGTCATCGGCCTATGCAGCAAGAACTGCAGCAAATATATTATTTATAATAAATAACATCGACTATTGCAGATAATACTTCTATTAAATTAATAAAAATGTTCCACGATATTTAAGAAAAAAAGGTGAAAAAATTGTAAATAGCTAAGTGTGAATCTGCTACTTTTGTTATTTTAGTTTACACCACTATCGACGATTCAACAGTTACAGCTCTGCAGCAGGGCCTAAGTTACACGGTATACAATGTCTAAAGGCTGGAACTGCAAATGCCATTATTTGACATTTAACTATGCCTGGAACGACGCGCTTTTGCCAAATCATCATACTGTAATATAATTGAAACGGTATACTCTCATAGGATGGTAGTTATAGCACGGAAAAAATCGAATACGAAAAGCCTTTTAACTACCAATAAGTAGTTTCCTGTGCTTTTTTTATTATAAATGGCGCTTAAAACGACGTTTTCGGAAGAAACAGCTTATATTCACGCTACGCACACTAGAATACAAAACCTACCACATACAACGCTCAACTCAGTTTCGCTTAATAGGGTACAGCTAGACTATAAGAATAACTCCCATTTACATCGAATTTTTTCCTGAAAATTATTAACTAAATCTGAGTTTTAGTAATGTAGTATTACTTCTGTGGGTATACCTATCCTATTGGTTAAAGGTGCATGTAAACTATTATCAGACGTTTATGTTATGCTGTTATTCGCTTTGACCTCCCGATTAGACGAAAGCACATTTCAGTCGGGCTATTCGCTTAGCGATCGGGAATATGAGAATAATGTAAATTGTGGGCGAATACACAATTAAATTACTTGGAATGTTAACTGATAATACGCTAATTTCTATTTAATACTCAATGCATCTAATAATACAATAATAAGTACAATAATAACGACCGAGCCGCTAGTTATAAGCGATAATCATTAATATCTTTAACAGTGGAATACATGTACCGGTACTATTGTTGCCATGACTACAGGATAGACCACTTTCAGAAATGGTAGTATGGGACAAAATAAGAAAAAAAATGTTTTGTGAACGTGGGCTCTAAATCGCATGCCTAAAGAGGTATGAGGACTTGTTCATCTGCTACAATGTGAAACACGTCTGTTTATCGAAGAGGTGCTCTAGCTCTTAAGGTATGCGTTTTAGAGGACATATTTCCTGGACATTTTTTCTTGTTCTGGTACATACTACCACCTCTCAGAGTCACCTACCTACAATCGTAGCAACAATGGTGTCTGTATACACGACTTTCCAGCGTCTGTGTTATTTCCGATTACGATGCAATGTTCCTTCGGGCATGCATGCATGCATGTCCATAGGAACAGGCAGTGTGGCGATTACAGCCTTTACGAAATATGTGAAATGAATTCGCCATTGCGGCTATGGACAACCATCAACTTTATAATGGAACGATGACAGTGAAAATTTGTGCCGGACCCGGAATCTATCTCGGATTTCCCGCTTATCACGAGGGATTGCCTTATCATTTGGCTATCCGAGCACGACTCATGATGAGACTCAGGCTTCAATATGTCGTCAGCCATATGTCTACAACCCGTACTCGTACATCCAATATGTATGTTCCCGTACAGGCGAGACATTTTACTTGAAAGTCGCTTGCCGGGTGCCGGCGGGTAAGTACGATATTGCACTGCCTGTGTTATTCCGAATAACGATGCAGGGTTCATTTGGACATGCGTACAACAGTCTGCTTTCCGCAATCGTGCGGCTCGGATATCTACTTCCGTCCCTGCGGTGGAGCTTCGCACGCACGCGGTTGCTTATTGGGTGATACTCTTCGCTACTGCTTGCACTTTCCATCTAGAATGGCTCATTCGTAACGACAGACTACCATCAAGATCAGCTTTAATAATGAATTTGCACGATCGAAGATATTTGAAGAGGAACGGTTCATCCACGAAGAAATTAAAATTGAACCACAAGATACAATTGGAATCTATTCTCTATCACAAGGAGTGCGATCTATATCAAACCGATCAGTGACACGCTTTGTGACAAGATCGTACGCGAACACAAAGATGGACTTAAATATTCTGACGCCACGTCGTACTGATCATGCGAGTCTTGGATTAAGAAATGCCAGAGTATCTGAGCTAGCATTTGAGGTTCCAGCTGACATCGTGATTGCCGCGTTGCAACCCTGTGGTAGGGTAATCAGCTACATAGCAGAAAAATGGACAACCTTTACCACGTACCCGGTACTTAATTGTGTGCGACAATTAGCGATCGAGTTAGCAAAACATGTTCCGTCTTATCTCAGAATTGGAAGCTGCAGAGCGAGTCACTTACTATGGTCAGCAGAAAACTTGCTCCAGTTGTGGTCAGGAAAGCCGCGCCCGCTCGGCATGTCTCCAACGGAGAACTGTATAAGTACCAACAAGTGAGGCTGTAGCAACACCAACGGCGACATTCCTCCCTCACACATAAGCAAACGTGTTCTGGAAAAACGCCTCACTGAAGAGTGGGATCACGCAGCAGGTGCACAGTCCCGTCGAAAAGCCAACGGCAGATGACGACATGAGCCTGGTGGTGGCGGCAACGCCCCCCACCGAGTAGCACCGACCGACTCCTACAATACAGAGACCGGGAAAGAAAGTGGTCATCGACAGTCGAAAAGTGCCAACGCCTGTTTTCGTCTCATACGGCAGTGCCGACACTCGCCCACATTCGTATAGAGAAACGCACACGCATAAGCAACGATCCCCGAAACAGCACAAGAAACGATGTCTCAATCCGTCGGATGACTGCTTAATACATACGCAGGGCGAAGATCAAGACCTTGGAAGAGGTACCGAGACTTCACATTCCGAACACCACAGTTTCGACAGCAGCATTCGTCGAGAACGACCTGAAAAGTTCGACAGCGCTGTGCTACGAGCTATCCGCTGTCAATCCAAGGTAGCAGAAGACGCGACACGGAGGGACGGGGCTGGAAAGACCCGGCCGACTGCAAACTTACCGGGTGATCAATAAGTCAGTATAAATTTGAAAACTGAATAAATCACGGAATAATGTAGATAGAGAGGTAAAAATTGACACACATGCTTGGAATGACATGGGGTTTCATCAGAACCAAAAAAATACAAAAGTTCAAAAATGTCCAACAAATGGCGCTTCATCTAATCAGAATAGCAATGATTAGCATAACAAAATAAGACAAAGCAAAGAATGTTCTTTACAGGAAATGCTCAATATGTCCACCATCATTCCTCAACAATAGCTGTAGTCGAGCAATAATGTTGTGAACAGCACTGTAAAGCATGTCCGGAGTTATGGTGAGGCATTGGCGTCGGATGTTGTCTTTCAGCATCCCTAGAGATGTCGGTCGATCACGATACACTTGCGACTTTAGATAACCCCAAAGCCAATAATCGCACGGACTGAGGTCTGGGGACCTGGGAAGCCAAGCACGGCGAAAGTGGCGACTGAGCACACGTTCATCACCAAACGATGTGCGCAAGATATCTTTCACGCGTCTAGCAATACTTTGTGGTTTTCTTTTTTTGTTCTAATAAAACCCCATGTCATTCAAAGCATGTGTCTCAATTTTTACCTCTCTATCTACATTATTCCGTGGTTTATTAAATTTTCAAATTTATACTGACTTTTTGATCACCCGGTATTCCAAGGAGACTGGGCTGATGACTGAAGAGGACCCACTGAGGTCGCAACAGGCGACACGGTGGGGGCGGCGGCCCTCTAATGTTAGAAATATAACCGACGACAGCGGACAGGACGGAACCACATAACGGTTCAGTACAACAACAGACGTCCCAAGTTCTCATGGGCAATACGCATACGAGGGATCGAAGACACGCATATCGGCTTGTCTCTATCAATATCAATAAAATAATAATGCAGATTAAGATGTCTTTACTCAAAGATATGCTAAGAGCGGCGGACATCGACCTCCTCATCCTACAAAAATCATACGTCAAAGAACTTCCTGTCATTTGCGGGTACGGGTCCTGCGTATCACACGCCTCCGAAGCTGGCAGCGGCATCACGGCAGAGGATGTATTATACCTACCGTCGAAGCTGGGATTAGCACTGACAATTCTTGATGTACGACTCATCAACGTCAATGCATTCACTGGTACAGACAGGGGACGAGAGCGTTCCCTTTTCACAGAGGCAATTGCCTCGATCTTCCAAGGTTGACCGTTTAAACCTAGGCGGCGATTTTAGTTGCACCGAAAGCCCAATTTCCTCCCTATACCCCGTGACCAGAACTCCGAATGTTGGAGCAGAATATGGTTCAAATGGTTCAAATGGCTCTGAGCACTATGCGACTTAACTTCTGAGGTCATCAGTCGCCTAGAACCTAGAACTAATTAAACCTAACTAACCTAAGGACACCACACACATCCATGCCCGAGGCAGGATTCGAACCTGCGACCGTAGTGGTCGCTCGGTTCCAGACTGTAGCGCCTAGAACCGCACGGCCACTCCGGCCGGCTGCAGAATATGCATCTAGTTTACGTCTGGGAGCATATCCATAGCATCAGTGCAATAATGACACACGTCGTGAGCAGACAGTGTGGCGGCGTCACACAATGGAATTCTATTTCACGGTGCAACGTAAATGCGTCGAACAAGTGCCTTTTCCGGAGCGGCAAGTGGTGGAACAAAGAGCAAACGGCAAATTTAAATCCATCATGCGACGCCACCTAGAAGGTACAGTAGTCACGGCACGGACTCTAGATCGGGTTACAGGAGAACGCCCATCGTCATGGTAATCACATCATTAATGAAAGCAAAAGACGACGAAGAGCCCTGGTACATGCCGTCGGCACGGATGGCATCGTAACAAGAACTCGGCAATGCATTTGTATAACATAGCACTCACCTTCATACTGTAGTGCATACCGATATGGGCGGACATCCCGAAGTTATTCTTTTTGAGTCATCAGTCTTCTTTCATCTCAGAGCAGCACTTGCAATCTATGTCCTCAATTATTTGCTGGATATATTCCAATCTCTGTCTTCCTGTACAGATTTTGGCCTCTAAAGCTCCCTTTATTATCATGGATGTCAATCTCTGATATCTTAACACGTCTCCTAACATCCTGTCCCTTCTCGTTGTCGGTGTTTTGCAAATGTTCCTATCCTCCCCGATTCTGCGCAGAGCCTCCTCATTCCTTACATTATCACTCCATGCAATTTTCAACATTCGTCGGTAGCACCACATCTCAAATGCCTCGATTCTCTTCTATTCCGGTTTTCCAACAGACCATGGTTCACTACCATACAATACTGTACTCCAAACATACGTTCTCAGAAATTTCTTCCTCAAATTAGGGCCTATGTTTGATACTAGTAGACTTCACTTGGCCAGGAACGCCCTTTTTGCCAGAGCTAGTCTGCTTTTGATGACCTCCTTCCTCCGTTCGTCATTGGTTATCTTGCTGCCTAGATAACAGAAATCTTTAACTTCATCTACTTCGTGACCATCAACCTCTGGGTCGGCGGGTGGAATTATTGTTATATAAAAATGTTCCTATTTATTTATTTATTTAATGCTGTTGTTTGCCGTTCTCAACACTGGCTCTCTAACTACAATATTGGCAACCAGAAAGTGATTAGCAAAACGTGAAGCCTGTAATTAGAATTCCTAGTGCCCACTTCATCTGAGAAATACATTTATAGCTACAGCTACAGCTTATAGCTCTGAGGAATTAGGAGATTGTCTGGGATTCATAATCAAAAACCATTTTCTCTAAAATGTTCACTATATTCTGAAAGTCACAGACCAAAAAGTATCCACACAATCCAACTAACAGTGCAGTTCAGAGTCTAATGCGCTGATGTAACTATAACTGTTCAAATTAAATGTTTAAGTGAATGCTCACCATAATTTGATGATAATGTTCATCAAACGCCACGCTAAATAATGGTAGAATGTCTGTCCCGCGGCGGCACATGAAAATACGACATACGCAAACTGAAGATAGATCATTAAAGTCATCCCAGAATTAACACTTCGCTCGAAAACGATTCATGGTTACGCGTATCCCTAGTAATTTATTACGGTATCTGAGGCTGTTTATAGCAATCATACCGACGCGACGCGACTCCCGGCACAGGTGGTGCGCTAATCAGTGTTTGGAGAGAACTGGGGCCTTTTTCACTCGCGTAGCGTTCTTATATATAAAGCCGCGGAGTGGACGGCTAAGGGAACGCCTGATCAAATCCGCTCTCCCGACTAGCCACTGGGCTAGTAATGCACCACTTTAAGTTATTGAATAAATCATTGCTTCCTTTGCTGATGGCCGATAAATCTCTCAATTTAAATGTGCAATCAGCACATCATAATAAATGTCTGACGTGGCTAAGTCAAATATTTTGGGCGAGAGAATTAATTTAATTTCAACTATAATTTTAATTTGTGAGATCCAGAATACTGTTTCTACTAAATTATTATGCAAAAGAAATCTAATCTAAATTTTTATGTTTCTAGCTCTTTTCTGTTGCGCCAATGATTTTTACAGAAAAACGTCCAAATTTCGAAAATGGTTTAAGTTATTGAACTGATATTCAACACATATTGATTTAGTATTACTCCTGACATGCTAGAAACGTTTCAGGTTATTTACTTGATTTTTAAAGTATTGCGCAACATTTATGACGTCAGAGCTAGTTACAGTGGACTGGCTGGCACAGAATGGAAAGACTGATGTGAATTCTATAAGGCGTGAGTATGCTGCTTTCCTACATCACCCTCTACTTAATTTTTTTTTAATGTAAATGGAAAAAAAATTAATTACAAAAAGGGAAGCAAGAGTACAGTTTAACTCCCTATGAAAATTAAAATTGAAATGTAAACATATAGAAATATTAAAAGAAAACTTATTACCTACTTCAATTACTTAAATTGCTGGCACATTCACTGCCTCTTAATAATCAACATTATCACTCAAAATTTAAGCAAAATCAATGAAACACTTTGGCATACATATTGCCTTAGACAGACAAACACATAAAAATATGTAAAATTATGAAAATCTTAAATCCATTAAATACATTTTTACATACACAAATTCAAAGAAAATAACACAGTTATTCATGATACATAAACAGATAATCATATCTTAGCAGTCTTTTCTAAACCTTAAAGAAAATTTCACAAATCATGACAATTTCATTTTTACACACGTGGTTGTAGCCGCTTTGGCTGGCGGTCTACACTTCCATTCACAAGGGTAGAGGAGGGGAAGTTGCTATGGTGTGCGTCCTTCACGTTCACTCTAAATTACATGGGGAAAGGGGGGGTCACTGTGAGTTGTGTCCAAGTCACTCCACGCTTTCACGCAGCTACCAGGCTGCCATTATCTGGTTTGTCCTGTAGAACAAAGAAAAAGAGTGCCTCAGACTCTGTTCACTTAATATCTAAGGGTGGGTCACAATGAAATGGGGATATATACATTTTATCTTTCAATATGTTACTGGAACAAAGTTAACAGAACTTTTTCAATTTTACTCTCGCGGTTACTTAACTGTCATAAAATCGATAAACCAATGGCTCAAAACGCCGTTAGTCACGTACTAGAGAAAATTTATGCTCAAGGCGTACCATCATAAATCCTATTTAATCTCAATTTATTATTTCTGGGTCGCAACACTGAACCAATGCTCGGTATATTCTATTTTATTTACTTAGCTGACTCATCTTCAATTACCTTATTCTTAGAGATAGTATGAGTATATCTGATTAGTAGTTGTCTTCTCAGCTTCTTTGTACATGTGAGTAACTTGTGGTAATAGTACAGATCTGAGTGTTCAAAACACACTACGTTTAGTTGACTACTAAATCCACTTTTTGGTCCTCTGCTGCTGTGTCAGTTCCACATCTGTAATTATGTACTTACTTCATCGAAGTGTATTTATGCTGAGCTATAAATAATGATTCACGTCTGCCATTATGTTACTCAATTATGTTGCTAGTGTATGTACTTATTTAACACTCTCTCTATTAACATTTAACGCATAGGATAGCACATTTATTTCATATCTGTAGTGTATTGCAGCTGATCAGTTTGCTCACGTTGCAATCCATTTCCACTCGATCGGACGCTGAAACCACAGGTAGTCTCTCTCGACCTACCACTAAAGTGCATTAAGTAATTATGGACGAGCGTAATGCTAAATTCCTTAAACCTATAGGACACCATGAGCTGCTCTGTCTCATCTAACATAAGGGTACCTATGGTCGCATTCACGCCTCCAACTCATAACCTCAATACATGTAGGTGTGTTCTGTCACACACTACACCAAATAACGGCCAGCTCCAACCTTATAAATATTTCAAGGACGTGTCCTTCACGTCTCAACCACAAACACTGTTCAATTCTATTACACTGCCATTCCTTGCTACAGAAGGTGAGTTCATTTTTACAACTTACCTGCATATTTTTCATAACATTAAGCAATCTCTTTTACTATTAATTAGTTAGCTCTACAGCATACAATAGGTCTCATTGCCACTTCAAATCCTGCTTATAAACGAATTTGTATATGTTTTTAAATTACTGTTGGTGGACCATTTCCAATAAAACAACAATTTTGTACTTATAATATTACCAGGGTTCTATACATACTTGTTACTCAAATACCTTTGTATCTTAATTACATCATACTTCTCTGTTGTTTGTGTCACTGTTAGGTTTGTCACATTAGGTATTTTCTTCACTAATCGGTGGATAGAATGGTTACAGAACTCATGGCTTGATAGCCATGACGGAAATTTTTTGTATTGCAAAGACGGAGTCGAAACTTTGGTGGATAGGAAAGATGAAGAATGAGTGAGACCTGAAAAGGAAAGAAGATCTCACACAGCTGGGACTGCACAGCTGCCACACTGTGTAGAGGTTACAGAACAACCTCGTCCCTACAGAATTCATTAGTTTATTATTGGCTTGATAACCATAACGGAAAATTTAATGTGTTGGAAAGAAGAGGTCGAAATCTTAGGTGGATAGAAAAGATGAAGAGAGAGTGAAATCTGAAAGGGGAAAGAAGATCTCACTCAGCTGGGACTGCACAGCTGCCACACTGTGTAGAGGTTACAGAACAACCTCCTCCCTACAGAATTCATTCACTACCTATGAACTTCTTTAGGTCGATCACGTTCCTGAGACCTAATAGCTTTTTACTTTTAGGGTACTCTAGCCTGTATGCATTGCCATGTGGTTTTCATATGATCCTGAAAGGTCCTTGGTATTTACTAAGATTAACACCTTCGTCCCAATATCTCCTATTTTTCAGAACTCATATAGGCAGCTCCGAAGTTTCATCATTAGTTACTACATGTTTATCAATAAAATGTACCATATTTACTCCGGTTATCGGCAAGACCAATTTTAACTGGCTTCTTTCAAAGTCAACAACACTGATATTTCGACAAGAAATCTATTCCAATTAAAACCTCAATACTGAGATTATTTACAATTAAGCATGGATGATCAATTAAATTACCACTAATGTTAAAGGGCAGTAAAGCTTCTTGTTTTACCGTTTTTGACACCTTGTCAGTAGCACCAATTATTCTTAGTCCTGATACCCTCATTACTGTAAGCTTGTCTTTACCAGGTAATGCATCAAAGAAGGACTGAGATATCGCACTCACCTCACTTCCACTGTCTAAGAGACAATGTACATTGATACCCAACATATTCACTATTATTATAGGGTGGCTTATTCTAGTTTGTACAGGTGGTTCCTCAAACTCATCCAAAAGTTCCTTTTGGATTTGTCTCCAACTAAAGTGATCGACATCTATCCTCATTACATTTAGGTCAAAGTGTGTATGGGTTTCCCGAACTACATTTTCAGCTGCCTTTTCCAGTCGGTCTATTAATATCAAATCGAAACACCACACGACTTCATTACATTTCGTTTGCTGAACATGACCCAAATTACTGTAGTCTGAGCGATTCTGCGCCTCCAGACCGGGCATAACACTAGTTACAGCTAAACCACTTTCACTATTATCGTCGGGTTCCTTCTCCAGTAACAACTGGTCACAGGTACTGGGTTCATCGACCCCCAACAGGCTATCCTCTACATTCTCACTTACCTCCTGTCCGGAATCTATTAGTACAGTATCAACATCCTGCACAAGCACTTTAGATAAGAGCACATCATCCTCATCGTAAATACACTCCTGGAAATGGAAAAAAGAACACATTGACACCGGTGTGTCAGACCCACCATACTTGCTCCGGACACTGCGAGAGGGCTGTACAAGCAATGATCACACGCACGGCACAGCGGACACACCAGGAATCGCGGTGTTGGCCGTCGAATGGCGCTAGCTGCGCAGCATTTGTGCACCGCCGCCGTCAGTGTCAGCCAGTTTGCCGTGGCATACGGAGCTCCATCGCAGTCTAACACTGGTAGCATGCCGCGACAGCGTGGACGTGAACCGTATGTGCAGTTGACGGACTTTGAGCGAGGGCGTATAGTGGGCATGCGGGAGGCCGGGTGGACGTACCGCCGAATTGCTCAACACGTGGGGCGTGAGGTCTCCACAGTACATCGATGTTGTCGCCAGTGGTCGGCGGAAGGTGCACGTGCCCGTCGACCTGGGACCGGACCGCAGCGACGCACGGATGCACGCCAAGACCGTAGGATCCTACGCAGTGCCGTAGGGGACCGCACCGCCACTTCCCAGCAAATTAGGGACACTGTTGCTCCTGGGGTATCGGCGAGGACCATTCGCAACCGTCTCCATGAAGCTGGGCTACGGTCCCGCACACCGTTAGGCCGTCTTCCGCTCACGCCCCAACATCGTGCAGCCCGCCTCCAGTGGTGTCGCGACAGGCGTGAATGGAGGGACGAATGGAGTGTCGTCTTCAGCGATGAGAGTCGCTTCTGCCTTGGTGCCAATGATGGTCGTATGCGTGTTTGGCGCCGTGCAGGTGAGCGCCACAATCAGGACTGCATACGACCGAGGCACACAGGGCCAACACCCGGCATCATGGTGTGGGGAGCGATCTCCTACACTGGCCGTACACCACTGGTGATCGTCGAGGGGACACTGAATAGTGCACGGTACATCCAAACCGTCATCGAACCCATCGTTCTACCATTCCTAGACCGGCAAGGGAACTTGCTGTTCCAACAGGACGATGCACGTCCGCATGTATCCCGTGCCACCCAACGTGCTCTAGAAGGTGTAAGTCAACTACCCTGGCCAGCAAGATCTCCGGATCTGTCCCCCATTGAGCATGTTTGGGACTGGATGAAGCGTCGTCTCACGCGGTCTGCACGTCCAGCACGAACGCTGGTCCAACTGAGGCGCCAGGTGGAAATAGCATGGCAAGCCGTTCCACAGGACTACATCCAGCATCTCTACGATCGTCTCCATGGGAGAATAGCAGCCTGCATTGCTGCGAAAGGTGGATATACACTGTACTAGTGCCGACATTGTGCATGCTCTGTTGCCTGTGTCTATGTGCCTGTGGTTCTGTCAGTGTGATCATGTGATGTATCTGACCCCAGGAATGTGTCAATAAAGTTTCCCCTTCCTGGGACAATGAATTCACGGTGTTCTTATTTCAATTTCCAGGAGTGTATAAGCATGAATTTCCTCTGCTTCTTCACCTGTCAATTCAGTATTTTGTAGCTCTTTCCTACAATTACACTGCTGCGCCTTCTCTCTCTCTTCCCACTTAGAAAGCGTCTCTAACACGGTATCTATCAAATACTGTGAGTGATCTAATATTTCTGCTGTATCCTTAGATGCTACCGACTCCTCATCCACATGTTCAGTTTGAGTATTCTGATCTGTCTTACCAATTACTGTAATTGCTGGCTTAGGAAAAATAACCGCCTGGTGAGCGCCAGTGTCCTCATAGACGGGAACTAATTTTCCTGCTTCGGCCTACTACTGTTTCCTTTATTTCCATAATAGTTAACTGGCACAGCATTGCTTTCCGCACTGTTGTTTACGAGCATAATTTTGTTTGGAACAAAATTACTATCATTTGGATGCAATTGTTGGTTCTGCTAATTATTTCTCCAATTCCTACTTTTCTTAGGTTGAGGGACACCTACTGTTCTGATGTTTACATTGCCATTCTGCTCGTTCTTAAAATTACTACTAGTGTTATTAGCATTTCTGTTATTATGTGCTTGCTCATCATTGGCAGCCACACGCTCTACACGTTCCAAATATTCAATGAAACGATCCAGATTGTCTCTAGGGGCAAATATAATTCTAGTTTGCCAATACCATGGCAGTTTGGCTTCAAGACCTAGTATTATCATTTTAGGTTTTAGCTTATCGGCCAAATGTGACAAACGTGAGATCCATGACCTAGCAAACCCTTTAATAGATTCCTTGCCTGGATTGAAGCGTTTTCCACTCCAAAATTCTCTCAACACTTCATTTTGCTTATTGCTATACCAATACTCATTAATGAAAGCTGTTTTAAATTCCGCTAATGTTTTACACTTCGACATAACATCAGCTGACCAACGCATGGCGTCACCTGCTAAATGGCTTCTAATAAATGAGATTGTCTCTCGTTCAGACCAAATTGGTGGAATCACATCTTCAAAATCGTTACAGAAATCTAGCGGGTGGATATTTTTATCTGGATCGAACCGCAAGAACTGCCGACACCCGATAAAAGCGGCGTTTGCAGCTACAACTTGTTGCGTACTACCATTACCAGAAGTTACTGAAGCTACTTTACTCTCAATGTTAGCAATGTTAGTACTAATATTTTCTACTCTCATTTCAACATTATCTACTCTTTGCACAATATGAGTAGTATCAGTTTTGATTGCATCTACTTCTGCTTGACATATGTTTACTTTTATATTAACATCTTTAAACCTATCTGAGCACAGTTCAGATTCCGCCTCGATCTTTTCTGTTAACTTGTGCTCCAGCTTCGCATCTTCCATTTGTAAGTCTTTGTGAACCTCAGCAACTTCGGATTTTACTGTTTTATACATTTCAAAAAATTGTTGAGCAACCTTTTTCTTAATATCCTCATGATTTTAATAAATTTTATAATTTAAACTGTCCAGATCCTCTTTCAACTTATTGCAGCCAGTCTTGAAGGAAGTTTCTAATTCAGCTTTATTGGATTCTAATTTATTGTCCATTGTCTCAAACCGTTTATTAAAATTGGTTTGGCTGGCCATAATCTCTTACTTTAATTCAGCAATACTGCTTTTGACCTCAGTTATTTCAGACTAATTCAGCATTACTGGTAGCTATTGCTTGTAATATAACATTTAAATCAATAGCCCCAGTATCTTTGGGTTGCTCACTAGCTGGTTTTTTATCACATTCAGGTGACGAAAAACTCCAATACAAAATCATCAAAACGAAATCAAACATCTGATTGATCAGTCATATCTAACTTATCCTTTTTAAACTCTGCCACCTCTGATGACTGTTTCGTTTTTAACTCATCAGATAAACTATCATCCAATAAATTAACAATTTCTGATTTCTGCTTTACTACAGGGGTCTCTATTATTGAATCATTGCCCCTTTTCACACTACTGTCAGGAGACATTACTTCGTGTTTCACTTTAACATTACTATTTTCATGCATATTTACACTTGAATCGTTGTCTGGATTTACAGTTTCCTCAACAGACATAGGTTCTGATTTAAGTTTAACCTCGGTTTCTTCTGGCAGTTCCATCGCCGACAGTCTCTTAGTGCAGGTCAGTAAAGTTTTTAACATAACTTAGTTCCTTCTGCACGACGTATGGCGTTGCCGGCGCGGCGTACCAGGATTGCTGATGCGACGCGGCGCGTTGAACTGCAGACGGCACTTTGACGGCTGCTGTGTGGCCCACAACTGCAGGCGCGGCTCCGGTTGCTCCGGCGGACGACTGCGGTGAGGCGAAACTGGCTTTTCGCGATGCCGGCAGCGCTGCTAGACTCAGTGCCAGCTCCGTCAATCCAGATGCGTTGTTAATCCAATTGCGTCGTCCACGTGCACACGTAACACTATGACTGTTCTATTACTCAGTTGCGTGTCGCATTTCACTCCCGAATCCGAATATTTAAAAATCACTTTCACTTTTACTCAGTTTCTTCCCGGCCGATGCACCATATGTGGGGCGGTGGGTGGATTATAATTATTGTTATAATGTTTTGTTTTTCCCGGCCGATTAGCAACATATGTGGGGCGGTGGGTGGAATTATTGTTATATAAAAATGTTCCTATTTATTTATTTATTTAATGCTGTTGTTTGCCATTCTCAACACTGGCTCTCTAACTACAATATTGGCAACCAGAAAGTGATTAGTAAAACGTGAAGCCTGTAATTAGAATTCCTAGTGCCCACTTCATCTGAGAAATACATTTATAACTACAGCTTATAGCTCTGAAGAATTAGGAGATTGTCTGGGATTCATAATCGAAAACCATTTTCTCTAAAATGTTCACTATATTCTGAAAGTCACAGACCAAAATGAATCCACACAATCCAACTAACAAAGCAGTTCAGAGTCTAATGCGCTGATGTAACTATAACTGTTCAAATTAAATGTTTAAGTGAATGGTCATCATAATTTGATGATAATGTTCATAAAACACCACGCTAAATAATGGTAGAATGTCAGTCCCGCGGCGGCACATGAAAATACGACATACGCAAACTGAAGATAGATCATTAAAGTCATCCCAGAATTAAAACTTCACTCGAAAACGATTTCATGGTTACGCGTATCCCTAGTAATTTATTACGGTATCTGAGGCTGTTTATAGCAATCATACCGACGCGACGCGACTCCCGGCACAGGTGGTGCGCTAATCAGTGTTTGGAGAGAACTGGGGCCTTTTTCACTCGCGTAGCGTTCTTATATATAAAGCCGCGGAGTGGACGGCTAAGGGAACGCCTGATCAAATCCACTCTCCCGACTAGCCGCTGGGCTAGTAATGCACCACTTTAAGTTATTGAATAAATCATTGCTTCCTTTGCTGATGGCCGATAAATGTCTCAATTTAAATGTGAAATCAGCACAAAGGTAAGTAATCATAATAAAAGTCTGACGTGGCTAAGTCAAATATTTTGGGCGAGAGAATTAATTTAATTACACTACACACAGTAGACGAGCTCTGAACTTGCCCTTTGGAGATACGCTATCGCTATAGTTTTATAGTTATTCAGTTGAAACTGCTCACATAGTTATTATTATAGCGGATCTCCCTTCTACTTAAATTTAAACATCCTAGCCTTATTTATTCGCCTACTTAATCTATCTTGCTTCCTTAATTTTTAAGACAAAAACCAGAAAATCATAAATTTCAACTAAACTTTTAATTTGTGAGATCCAGAATACTGTTTCTACTAAATTATTATGCAAAAGGAATCTAAATATAAATTTTTATGTTTCTAGCTCTTTTCTGTTGCGCCATTGAGTTTTACAGAAAAACGTCCAAATATCGAAAATGGTTAAAGTTATTGAACTGATATTCAACACATATTGATTGAGTATTACTCCTGACATGCTAGAAACGTTTCAGGTTATTTACTTGATTTTTAAGAGCTAGTTACAGCGCACTGGCTGGCACACAATGGAAAGACGGATGTGAATTTTATAAGGCGTGAGTATGCTGCTTCCCTACAAACCCTGATGTTAACTTTCTCGACATTCTCGTTTCTGCTACTTCTCATTACTTTCCTCCTTCTTCGATTTGCTATCAGTCATTATACTCTACTGATTAGACTGTTCATTCCGTTCAGCAAATCATGTAATTCTTCTTCGCTTTCACTCACGATAGCAATGTCATCAGCGAATCGTATATTCATATCCTTTCACCATGAATTTTAATTACACTCCTGAAGCTTTCTTTTATTTCCATCACTGCTTCTTCGATGTACAGATTGAACAGTAGGGTCGACTACATCCATGTCTTACATCCTTTTTAATCCGATCTCTTCGTACATATTGTGTACAACACATCTCTCCCTACAGCACACACATATTTTTTGAGAATTTCGAACATCTTGCACCACTTTACATTGTCGAATGCTTTTTCCAGGGCGACGAATCCTATGAAAGTGTCTTGATTTTTCTTTAGTCTGGCTTCCATTATCAACCGCAACATCAGAATTACCTCTCTGGTGTCTTTACCTTTCCTAAAGCGAAACTGATCGTCGTCTAAGAGATCCTCGATTTTCTTTTCCGTTCTTCTCTACATCATTCTTGTAAGCGACTTGGATGCATGAGCTGTTAAGCTGACTGTGCGATAATTCTCGCACTTGTCAGCTCTTTCAGTCTTCGTAATTGTATGGATGATATTTTTCCGAAAGTCAGATGGTATGTCGCCAGACTCATACACTCCACACGCTAAGGTGTATAGTATTTTTGTTGTCACTTCCCCCACTGGTTTTACAAATTCTGTTGGAATTTTATCTATCCCTCCTGCATTATATGATCTTAAGTCCTCCAAAGCTCTCTTAAATCCTGATTCTAATACTGTATCCCCCATTTCTTTTAAATCGACTCCTGTTTCTTCTTCTATCACATCAGACAAATCCTCCCCCTGGTAGAGGACTTCAATACACTCTTTCCACCTATCTACTCTCTCCTGTGCATTTAACAACGGAATTCCCGATGAACTCTTAATGTTAACACCCTTGCTTTTAATTTCACCGATGGTTATTTTGACTTTCCTACGTGCTGAGTCAGTCCTCCCGACAATTATTTCTTTTTCGATTTCTTCGCATTTTTCATGCAACCGTTTCGTCTTAGCTTCCACGCACTTCCCGTTTATTTTATTTCTCAGCGACTAGTGTTTCTCTGTTCCTGAATTTCAATGAGCATTTTTGTATCATCGATCAACTGAGGTATTACTTCTCTCATCCACGGTTTCTTCGCAGTTACTTTCTTTGTAGCTCGGTTTTTTTTCTAACTTGTGTGATTGCCCTTTTTACAGATGTCAATTCCTCTTCAACTGTACTGTCTATTGAGCTATTCCTTATTGCTGTATATATAGCCTTAGAGAACTTTAAGCGTATCTCTTTATTCCTTAGTATTTCCGTATCCCATTTTTTTGCCGACTGTTTCTTCCTAACTAATCTCTTAAACTTCAGCCTACTCTTCATCACTACCACATTGTGATCTGAGTCGATAGCTGCTACTAGGTATACCTTACAACCCAGTATTTGATTTAGAAATCTCTATCTGACCATAATGTAATCTAAATGAAATTTTCCTGTATCACTGGGACTATTCTAAGTTCGTCTTCTCCTCTTCTGATTCTTGAACAGAGTATTCCATATTACTACCTGAAATTTATTACGGAATTCAAGTAGTCTTTCTCCTCTCTCATTCCTTGTCTCAAGCCCATATTCGCCTGTAACCTTTTTCTTCTTCTTTTTCTCCTGGAGCTGCATCCCAATCCTCCATGACTATTAGATTCTCATCTCCCTTTACGTTCTGTACTAGTCTTTCAATATCCTCATATACTTTATCTATTTCTTCATATTCAGCTTGCGGCGTCTGCATGTATACCTGAATTATGGCTGTCTGTGTTGGTCTGCTATCGATTCTGATAAGGACAACACTACCACTGAACTGTTCGCAGAAACATTCCTTCGGCCCTACCTTCCTTTTCATAACGAATCCTACGCCCGTTATACCGCTTTTTGCTGCTATTGATATTACCCTATACTCATCTGATCAGAAATCATTGTCTTCTTTCCATTTCACTTCACTGACCCCTACTATACCAAGATTGAGCCTTTGCATTTCTCTTTTCAGATTTTATAGCTTCCCTACCACGTTCAAACTTCTGACATTCCACGCCCCGACTTGTAGAACGTTATCCTTCCGTTGGTTATACAATCTTTTTCTCATGGTAACCTCCCCCTTGGCAGTGCCCTCCCAGAGATCCGAATGAGGGCTATTCTGGAATCTTTTGCCAATGGAGAGATGATTAATTACAGGCCACATGCCCTGTGGATACACGTTAAGTGTCTTTCGTGTAGTGGTTTCCATAGCCTTCTGCATTCTTATGCCTTTGATCAACGCTGATTCTTCCGCCTTTAGGGACAGTTTTCCACCCCAAGGACAAGAGAGTGCCCTGAACCTCTATATGCTCCTCTTCCTTCTTTGACAAGGCCTGTTGGCAAAATGAGAGTGACTTCTTATGCCGGAAGTCTTCAGCCACCAACGGGACCTAGGACGTTTTGATCACTAATCAAAGACGTTCCCCTCCTTTTTTCGTATTAGTGGACGTCACATGACATCCGTTGAAATTCGTTGATCCCTTCACTCTTATTATTATTATTATTATTATTACAGAGAGCAGTCAGCGCTCTGACCGATCACATTGAGCTACCGTGCCGGCAACCCCTAGACCACGCGTGCTATCCCGCAGTTATACAAATATTTTTGTTCTTCATTGAACCAGAGGCGGAAGCACAACTGGTGGAGAAGATTACAGAGGAAGAATAGGCGGAGGTCGTTGGTAGGCGAACGGTGAATAAATAGCCAGGACCAGAGACCTGAGATAAATGCAGCTGATGATAAATTGAGACAAAATGGTAATTTTACAAATTGGTAGCAATTTCCAAAACAGAGAAAGGTTGTATATTTCCTACATTTAGGATGTAATTCGATTTGCCAAAATCTGAAGAAGACATTAGCTTTGCATCACGAAATTTCTGTAATAATTTGTCTCGTGCTGTGGTCGATCTGTTTCTGATTGTATTATACAGTTGATTTGCCTGGAATCGAGAACAAATCTAATAGAATCATCCTTCGTTTTAAAAATGTGCAACCAGCTGTTATATGAATTCACAGCATGCTCGATTATTCCCTGATTTAGCATAGATTGTATCTCCTGTTTAACTTTTTCTCTATTAGTCAATGGAATAACATAAGGTGGTACAAGAAATTTATTATGTTCATTAACTTTGAATTTTGAGAGAAAATTTCAGGACGTGATTTTAAAGTTTCGAATAATTAATCTGTGTTTGCATCATGCCTGTTTTAGTCACGTCTCTCATCATAAAGTTCTCGTGAATTCCATCTACGTTTTCAGTTACGCCGCTGACGGTAATTTTCCCAATGCTGACTATTATTCTTTCTGTGTGAGATCATTATTGTCAAAGTAAAGTTCTTGCAAAAGAGCTTGAAAAGACCCATCCTCACAACGTCCTGCCACAACTATGTAACGTAATCTGACAAGTAATTTGATCAAACAAATGCGGATTAATTCCGACGGAATGTACGGATTAGTAAAATATCTGTTCATGCACAGCATGTTCGCAAAGTACTGTACAGGAGTTGAGAAATGCGATTGCTTTTAATTCTGCACCATAATAATGTTACGTTTCACGCGATCTTGAGTTGTTTCAGACCAATAAGCGGACAAAAATGCGTGATAAAAATCACAGCACGTGTGACATTCATGTACTATCGATCTCATTCTTGTCGCAGGTTCTCCTTCGAGATAAATACAAATGAATTCAAGTTTGTGGCCAATTGGAATTTACCACCAGGTAATGAATAGTCACATTGTCGTATGCACTCCCTTGGGTGCATTTCATTGGTAGCATTGCGAAAATTTTTTAATTTCCTAACTGTGAGAAAATATTTGTACTCAAAACCATCGCTTTGCTGAGTGAATGAGTTTTCTTTCATGTCGTAACTGGCATTCCAGTCTTTGTGTCTATCAAACATATCACGTTCACTTCCAAAATTAGTGCAGTCATTGTGATTTCCAACATGATAATTACCGAACCTACTGGTATCGTCATCGTGACAGATCTTTCCTTCGATATTGGCAAGCTGTTCCTGCATGTTTCACACGTGACGTTTATTTTTAATCGCCATCCGCCCTTCTTTGAAACGTTGTCGAGACTAAAATTCTTCGGTATCAGCGAAATGAACCGGCTGAGTATCGTATGACCTTCTACCAGAATCATTGTTCGTTTGTGTCGGATAATTGTTCCATTCGTTTTGCAACTGTGACAACTGAGTTTGCGTTTATGAAACTTCAATGTTAGTCTGCTACTTTAATGACTCGAACTTCTGTGTTTAATCCTTTATTTATGATCAAGTTATTGAGTTTGTTGTCTCAACTCAGTAATACCATCAGACTGAATACACTGTACATGATCATATCTGGACTCAAGATTATTAATATCAGACTTGAGTTCCTCATGTACCTGAGTTTTCAACCGTTCTGACATTTCTTCGAATTTACGATTTAAATTGTCATTTATCTCGTCCCGAAACAATTTGAATTTCTCTTCCTGTTTGTTACTAGATTCTTTGATCTCCCCATGAAGTTCGTCATTGGATTTTTTAATCTTGCTATTAAACACTCTAATTTCATTATTGGATTCTCTAATCTCATCAACTTGAGCTAATGTTAATTGTGAAACATTATTACTGAAAGAGGGGAAGTCAAAATTGCGTTGCTATGTAGAAGTAGAAACAATAGTTGAATCTATCATAACAAAACCGGATTGTGTCACGGTATTTTGCCCTTCTGAAATGCGTGTCGTTCTTTGCAGTTCGTCACGTATAATTGGCCAATAATAACCCATGTTCTGATTACTAACCGTATTGGTCGAATGTTCCCTAACATTATCGTACTGCGAAGAATTTTCTACACTGTGTCTCAAATTTTCTAGAACTTCTTTTGGAGATATTTCTACAGCCTTTTTTATTCCTGCCTAGCTCGAGTGGAGTTGTACCAATACAGAAAATGACACAAAAACGCAAAACAAATATATTGACACAAAATTGTTAACCTCACTGTTATGGAACAAATGAACAAATTCTGAACCAGAAAATTCCTGAAATAAAAAATTTTGAATTGGTGCTGAGGAGCACCCAAGCAACAAAAGTGCTGTGCAACAAATATTAACCAACTATTATTACATAAATTTTTATAACTGCGGTAGCAACACAAGACATCACTAACTACGTCATCATCCAACGAAACGAAATCGTGGCAGACGGTTTTTTTTTTTATATCATAAACTATAGCTATTACTGACCTGGTGAAAGACATACGAAATTGTGTAAAGCTCGGTCTCTGACAATGTAATCGTTTGGAGGGCTAGTAGAAATCCTTGGGTAATAGAAGAAATATTCAATTTAATTGATGAAAGGAGAAAATATAAAAATGCAGTAAATGAAGCAGGCAAAAAGGAATACAAACATCTCAAAAATGAGATCGAACGGAAGTGCAAAATTGCTAAGCAGGGATGGCTAGAGGACAAATGTAAGGGTGTAGAGGATTATCTCACTGTTGTTGTTGTTGTTGTTGTCGTCTTCAGTCCTGAGACTGGTTTGATGCAGCTCTCCATGCTACTCTATCCTGTGCAAGCTTCTTCATCTCCCAGTACCTACTGCAACCTACATCCTTCTGAATCTGCTTAGTGTATTCATCTCTTGGTCTCCCCCTACGATTTTTACCCTCCACGCTGCCCTCCAATACTAAATTGGTGATCCCTTGATGCCTCAGAACATGTCCTACCAACCGATCCCTTCTTCTGGTCAAGTTGTGCCACAAACTTCTCTTCTCCCCAATCCTATTCAATACTTCCTCATTAGTTATGTGATCTACCCATCTAATCTTCAGCATTCTTCTGTAGCACCACATTTCGAAAGCTTCTATTCTCTTCTTGTCCAAACTATTTATCGTCCATGTTTCACTTCCATACATGGCTACACTCCATACAAATACTTTCAGAAATGACTTCCTGACACTTAAATCTATACTCGATGTTAACAAATTTCTCTTCTTCAGAAACGCTTTCCTTGCCATTGCCAGTCTACATTTTATATCCTCTCTACTTCGACCATCATCAGTTATTTTGCTCCCCAAATAGCAAAACTCCTTTACTACTTTAAGTGTCTCATTTCCTAATCTAATACCCTCAACATCACCCGACTTAATTCGACTACATTCCATTATTCTCGTTTTGTTTTTGTTGATGTTCATCTTATATCCTCCCTTCAAGACACCATCCATTCCATTCAACTGCTCTTCCAAGTCCTTTGCTGTCTCTGAAAGAATTACAATGTCATCGGCGAACCTCAAAGTTTTTATTTCTTCTCCATGGATCTTAATACCTACCCCGAATTTTTCTTTTGTTTCCTTTACTGCTTGCTCAATATACAGATTGAATAACATCGGGGAGAGGCTACAACCCTGTCTCACTCCCTTCCCAACCACTGCTTCCCTTTCATGTCCCTCGACTCTTATAACTGCCATCTGGTTTCTGTACAAATTGTAAATAGCCTTTCGCTCCCTGTATTTTACCCCTGCCACCTTTAGAATTTGAAAGAGAGTATTCCAGTCAACATTGTCAAAAGCTTTCTCTAAGTCTACAAATGCTAGAAACGTAGGTTTGCCTTTCCTTAATCTTTCTTCTAAGATAAGTCGTAAGGTCAGTATTGCCTCACGTGTTCCAGTATTTCTACGGAATCCAAACTGATCTTCCCCGAGGTCGGCTTCTACTAGTTTTTCCATTCGCCTGTAAAGAATTCGTGTTAGTATTTTGCAGCTGTGGCTTATTAAACTGATTGTTCGGTAATTTTCACATCTGTCAACACCTGCTTTCTTTGGGATTGGAATTATTATATTCTTCTTGAAGTCTGAGGGTATTTCGCCTGTTTCATACATCTTGCTCACCAGATGGTAGAGTTTTGTCAGGACTGGCTCTCCCAAGGCCGTCAGTAGTTCCAATGGAATGTTGTCTACTCCGGGGGCCTTGTTTCGACTCAGGGCTTTCAGTGCTCTGTCAAACTCTTCACGCAGTATCGTATCTCCCATTTCATCTTCATCTACATCCTCTTCCATTTCCATAATATCGTCCTCAAGTGCATCGCCCTTGTATAGACCCTCTATATACTCCTTCCACCTTTCTGCTTTCCCTTCTTTGCTTAGAACTGGGTTTCCATCTGAGCTCTTGATGTTCATACAAGTGGTTCTCTTTTCTCCAAAGGTCTCTTTAATTTTCCTGTAGGCAGTATCTATCTTACCCCTAGTGAGATAAGCCTCTACATCCTTACATTTGTCCTCTAGCCATCCCTGCTTAGCCATTTTGCAATTCCTGTCGATCTCATTTTTGAGACGTTTGTATTCCTTTTTGCCTGCTTCATTTACTGCATTTTTATATTTTCTCCTTTCATCAATTAAATTCAATATTTCTTCTGTTACCCAAGGATTTCTACTAGCCCTCGTCTTTTTACCTACTTGATCCTCTGCTGCCTTCACTACTTCATCCCTCAAAGCTACCCATTCTTCTTCTACTGTATTTCTTTCCCCCATTCCTGTCAATTGTTCCCTTATGCTCTCCCTGTAACTCTGTACAATCTCTGGTTCTTTCAGTTTATCCAGGTCCCATCTCCTTAAATTCCCACCTTTTTGCAGTTTCTTCAGTTTTAATCTACAGGTCATAACCAATAGATTGTGGTCAGAGTCAACATCTGCCCCTGGAAATGTCTTACAATTTAAAACCTGGTTCCTAAATCTCTGTCTTACCATTATATAATCTATCTGATACCTTTTAGTGTCTCCAGGGTTCTTCCATGTATACAACCTTCTATCGTGATTCTTAAACCAAGTGTTAGCTATGATTAAGTTGTGCTCTGTGCAAAATTCTACCAGGCGGCTTCCTCTTTCATTTCTTATCCCCAATCCATATTCACCTACTACGTTTCCTTCTCTCCCTTTTCCTACACTCGAATTCCAGTCACTATCTGAATAATTTCTTTTATTTCATCATACATTTCTTCAATTTCTTCGTCATCTGCAGAGCTAGTTGGCATATAAACTTGTACTACTGTAGTAGGTGTGGGCTTCGTATCTATCTTGGCCACAATAATGCGTTCACTATGCTGTTTGTAGTAGCTTACCCGCATTCCTATTTTCCTATTCATTATTAAACCTACTCCTGCATTACCCCTATTTGACTTTGTGTTTATAACCCTGTATTCACCTGACCAGAAGTCTTGTTCCTCCTGCCACCGAACTTCACTAATTCCCACTATATCTAACTTTAACCTATCCATTTCCCTTTTTAAATTTTCTAACCTACCTGCCCGATTAAGGGATCTGACATTCCACGCTCCGATCCGTAGAACGCCAGTTTTCTTTCTGCTGATAACGACATCCTCTTGAGTAGTCCCCGCCAGGAGATCCGAATGGGGGACTATTTTACCTCCGGAATATTTTACCCAAGAGGACGCCATCATCATTTAATCATACAGTAAAGCTGCATGCCCTCGGGAAAAATTACGACATTAGTTTCCCCTTGCTTTCAGCCGTTCGCAGTACCAGCACAGCAAGGCCGTTTTGGTTATTGTTACAAGGCCAGATCAGTCAATCATCCAGACTGTTGCCCTTGTAACTACTGAAAAGGCTGCTGCCCCTCTTCAGGAACCACACGTTTGTCTGGCCTCTCAACAGATACCCCTCCGTTGTGGTTGTACCTACGGTACGGCTATCTGTATCGCTGAGGCACGCAAGCCTCCCCACCAACGGCAAGGTCCATGGTTCATGGGGGGGATTTTCTCACTAGAGGTTCAAAAATGGTTCAAATGGCTCGGAGCACTATGGGACTTAGCTTCTGAGGTCATCAGTCCCCTAGAACTTAGAACTACTTAAACCTAACCTAAGGACATCACACACATCCATGCCCGAGGCAGGATTCGAACCTGCGACCGAAGCGGTCGCGTGGTTCCAGCCTGAAGTGCCTAGAAGCGCTCGGCCACTCCGGCCGGCTCACTAGAGGTAAGATAGATACTGCCTACAGGAAAATTAAAGAGACCTTTGGAGAAAAGAGAACCACTTGTATGAATATCAAGAGCTCAGATGGAAACCCAGTTCTAAGCAAAGAAGGGAAAGCAGAAAGGTGTAAGGGGTATATAGAGGGTCTATACCAGGGCGATGTACTCGAGGACAATATTATGGAAGTGGAAGAGGATGTAGATGAAGATGAAATGGGGGATGTGATACTGCGTGAAGAGATTGACAGAGCACTGAAAGACCTGAGTCGAAACAAGGCCCCGGGTGTAGACAAAATTCCATTAGAACTACTGACAGCCTTGGGAGAGCCAGTCCTGACAAAACTCTACCATCTGGTGAGCAAGATGTATGAGACAGGCGAAATATGCTCAGACTTGAAGAAGAATATAACAATTCCAATCCCAAAGAAAGCAGGTGTTGACAGATGTGAAAATTACCGAACTATCAGTTTAATAAGTTACGGCTGCAAAATAATAAAGCGAATTCTTTACAGACGAATGGAAAAACTGGTAGAAGCTGACCTCGGGGAAGATCAGTTTAGATTCCGTAGAAATATTGGAACACGTGAGGCAATACTGACCCTACGACTTACCTTAGAAAACAGATTAAGGAAATGCAAACCTATGTTTCTAGCATTTCTTGACTTAGAGAAAGCTTTTGACAATGTTGAGTGGCATTCTTTCTTTCAAATTCTGAAGGTGGCAGGGGTAAAATACAGGGAGCGAAAGGCTATTTACAATTTGTACAGAAACCAGATGGCAGGTATAAGAGTCGGGGGGCATGAAAGGGAAGCAGTGGTTGGGAAGGGAGTGAGACAGGGTTGTAGCCTCTCCCCAATGTTATTCAATCTGTATATTGAGCAATCAGTAAAGGAAACAAAAGAAAAATTCGGAGTAGGTATTAAAATCCCTCGAGAAGAAATAAAAACTTTGAGGTTCGCTGATGACATTGTAATTATGTCAGAGACAGCAACGGACTTGGAAGAGCAGTTGAACGGAATGGACAGTGTCTTGAAAGGAGGATATAAGATGAACATCAACTAAAGCAAAACTAGGATAATGGAATGTAGTCGAATTAAGTCGGGTGATAATGAGGGAATTAGATTAGGAAATGTGACACTTGAAGTAGTAAAGGAGTTTTGCTATTTAGGGAGCAAAATAACTGATGATGGTCGAAGTAGAGAGGATATAAAATGTAGACTGAGATGGCAAGGGAAACGTTCCTGAAGATGAGAAATTTGTTAACATCGACTATAGGAAGTCGTTTCTGAAAGTATTTGTATGGAGTGTAGCCATGTATAGAAGTGAAACATGGACGATAAATAATTTGGACAAGAAGAGAATAGAAGCTTTCGAAATGTGGTGCTACAGAAGAATGCTGAAGATTAGATGGGTAGATCACATAACTAATGAGGTATTGAATAGAATTGGGGAGGAGTTTGTGGCACAACTTGACTGGAAGAAGGGATCGGTTGGTAGGACATGTTCTGAGGCACCAAGGGATCACCAATTTAGTATTGGAGGGCAGCGTGGAGGGTAAAAATCGTAGAGGGAGACCAAGAGATAAATACACTAAGAAGATTCAGGAGGTTGTAGGTCGCAGTAGGTACTGGAAGATGAAGAAGCTTGCACAGGATAGAGCAGCATGGAGAGCTGAATCAAACCAGTCTCAGGACTGAAGACCACAACAACAACAACAACAACCTATACTTTGCTCCAAAAAATTGCAAGACGATCTAGTGAAACTTTAATATTGTTATTACAAAATCCGGTATGTAGCTGTTCAACTTGTATGACGAAAACTCTTATTCCGTCATGTCAGTGGTCAAAGATTTTCTGGAACTTCCTAATATCGGACATGTCAGTATTCTGACAGAGAACAAAAACAGAAATTAATTACTCTTCGTACAAATCATAAAAAATCAGTTCTCTAGCATCTGACTGCGAATTTTAAACATATTATCTAATATCTCCAAGCAATTATACAGCAGTGCTCGTGTATGCAACAGACAATTTACCTCGTCTTGCTGCTGCAACTGCGTGACCAGGAACACGCTAAAATAATTCAAAAGAAATACCTCCATCCATGCATGATTATAACTACTGATTCAACTGCTTGTCTGTTTTCTTGTTTAAAAATTGAGTGGTCAGGTGGGCTTTGGTCAATAAGCCTTAAGCGGTGTAAAAAATGAAAGGAACCAATTAAAAATTTTAATTTACTATATTCTGAAAATGAAGATTCATACATTGACAAACTTTACTCAGACCCTTCTTTTCCTTCAACGGTTTGAAAACTTTAATTGTTTCACAATGTTTATAATCAACAACCACGTATCAGGTCAGAACAAGGATACGAATATTACTCTTAATGTATGGACACACAGACCTGACAAAATCCCTCCAGTGGACGAGGAAGCAACAACTACGTGCAGCAAAAAGGCAAATTACCAGAAATCCTCAGTTAATACCAAAAGCTCCTCCGCTGCTCCTAGCACGGTCAGGGCAGGCTGCGATTTATTCCCACGCGTGGCTGCTCTCAACAACTGTTCGCTCGCTACCACTCGTGATAATAATATCTCAGACGCAATAGTTTGTGTATGCGCGCTACACCAAACTTAGTGGCCAAATTTCCAAAAAATTTGAACGTCCAACTTTCATGGTCTCCACGGACAACCAAAATAGGATTTTCAGTATATCGTATGATTACGGATCGAATCTGAAAAAATTAAGATGCTCTCCATCTACAGCTACATGAGTACGCTTTACATCAATGAAAAGTTGTGGTAATAAAAGTAAAGAAAATGGTTCAAATGGCTCTGAGCACTATGGGATTTAACATCTATGGGCCTCAGTCCCCTAGAACTTAGAACTACTTAAACCTAACTAACCTAAGGACAGCACACAACACCCAGCCATCACGAGGCAGACAAAATCCCTGACCCCGCCGGGAATCGAACCCGGGAACCCGGGCGTGGGAAGCGAGAACGCTACCGCACGACCACGAGATGCGGGCAATAAAAGTAATATATTTGCTGTTATAATTACGCGTGTGTTATGAGTAAAAGAATGTGTCTTATGAACTACACTGAGGAACCAAAGAAACTGGTACACCTGCCTAATATCGTGTAGGGCCCCCGCGAACACGCAGAAGTGTAGCAACACAACGTGCCGTGGATATGACTAGTGTCTGAAGTAGTGCTGGAGGGAACTGAAATCCTGAATCCTGCAACGCTATCTATAAATCCGTAAGAGTACTTGAGAGTGGCGATCTCTTCTGAAAAGCACGTTGCAAGGCAAATCAGATATGCTAGATAGTGTCCACGTCTGGGGAGTATGGTGGTCAGCGGAAGTGTTCAAACTCAGAAGAGCAATTCTACACGTGTGGGGTGTCGCATTGTGCTGCTGGAATTGTCCAAGTCCGTCGGAATGCACAATGGACATAAATGGATGTAGGTAATCAAACAGCATGCTTACATACGTGTCACCGGCCAGAGTCGTATCTAGACGTATCAGGGGTCCCATATCACTCCAATTGCACACGACTCACGCCATTACAGAGCCGCCACCAGGTTTAACAGTCCCTGCTGAGATGCAGGGCCCATGGATTCATGAGATCATGAGGTTGTCTCCATATGCGTACACGTCCATCCGCTCGATACTGTTAGAAACGAGACTCGTCCGACCAGGCAAAAAATTTCCAATCATCAACAGTCCAACGTCGGTGATCACGGGCCCAGGCGAGGCGTAAAGTTTTGTGTCTTGCAGTCGTCAAGGCTACACGAGTCGGCCTTCAGCTCCGAAAGCCCATTTCGATGATATTTCGTTGAATGGTTCGCAAGCTGACACTTGTTGTTGGCCAGCACAGAAATCTGCAGCAGTTTGCGGAAAAGTTGCTCTTCTGTCACGTTGAGCGATTCTCTTCAGTCGTCGTTGGTCCCGTTCTGCCGATTGTAGCACCCCGTTCAAACTCACTTAAAGTTTAATAACCTGCCATTGTACCTGCAGCAACTCATCTACACTTGTTGTCTTGTATAGGGGTTGCCGACAGCTGTGCCGGATTCTGCCCATTTACATATCTCTGTATTTGAATACCCATGCCTATACCAGTTCCTTTGGCGCTTCAGTGTACAATTTCACGAAAGAATACACAACAATATTTAAACTTGTGAAATATATAATAAAAAATAAAACAGATTGATTACTAAATTGAAATATTTTGAAACTTTTGTTCCATTTCTGTTGGTGTTTTATAACTTGATTGTTTGTATTTGTTAAGTATAGAGGGACTATAATTATACATTCGCTATTTGAGCTAATGTAGAGAGAAAACTATTAACGGTATGGGAATATGGAAAAGATGTTCAGTGAAGTTGCAGACAGCCGAAATGGTTCTCGATAAGGTGAGCAGAGCTTTACTCGTAAAGCTGTTTCATCAGAACAACAGCAATAGTGCTGCTCCTCTTCACATTAAAGGCTTACGGAGAAGTCCTCGTTCCCCACCGCCTTGAAGAAATTTATTGGGAAGCTCTAATTAACTGGTGATTTGGGAATTCCTCCAGGGAAGGACGACGGACAACTGCGCCGTAAATTATTCAAGAAATCACTGTTGCCATGGCTGAGAATGTTGGACGCAATGTGAGATATTCAAGCAATGCCGGGGTCCACCGTTCGAAGAGTGCTGCGAACAATTGGTTCAAATGGCTCTAAGCACTATGGGACTTAACTTCTGAGGTCATCAGTCCCCTAGAACTTGGAACTACTTAAACCTAACTAACTTAAGGGCATCACACACATCCATGGCCGAGGCAGGATTCGAACCTGCGACCGTAGCGTCGCGCGGTTCCAGACTGTAGCTCCTAGAACCGCTCGGCTACTCCGGCCGGCTGCGAACAATTGTGGAACGGTATCTCTAATGCAGTGTCAGGCTGTCGCGGACACGGATGGTTGAGCAACGTTTGTAACTTGGAACGGTAACATGGTACTGAATTAACAAATGTTACTCCCTCATGTGGAAATTAAAATTTGTTTCTTTCATGATGTAAACGTCATTTCTTTTCCGCATGTCCTTAAAACTGTTTCCACATAGTTTCGCCGTCCTATGATCACTCGCATGGTAGCCCTCTCAAATAGCTAAAGTTTAATTATAACCACCATGTATTTCTTTTATATATATATATATATATATATATATATATATATATATATATATATATATATATATATATAATTAGGTATGGAAGGCGGAAATATAGCAATAAAATAAAAGTAAAATTTAAAGGTAATGATCTCCACAGTAGTGCCGACTGTCGATTAGAAGCTACATTTGCGTCTAACTTTCGAGCTAGTTGTTAGTTCACACCCCGATTAAGTACAGATTTTAATTTCCCACTGAACCTTCTTTCGCAAGTTCAAAGTTTTTTTTGTGAGTGACTCTTTTAAAAGATTTTGTAACTTTTTAAATTTTGGGAACTCGATGTTGCATAACAAATGCATGTCACTCTTTACGCCCCCTTTATCTTAAGTGCAGATATATGGCGATAGCAGATGTCGAAACACCGCAATAAATAAAGACATTTTAACTAGCAACGTAGTTTGTTCACACTACTCGTGATGATCGCGGTCTCATGTCGGAAATTCTTTTCGTTTATTAATACATATTCATTTTCAATGATGGCGAATGCTATATCATTGTGAGAGGTCACTGGATTAATAAATAAATAAGTATAAATAAATAAAACACTACGCGAGTTTTCACCAGACATTCTGATCTTTAGCGAAGCGTCCACGCTGATGAGTGTTTTTTTCTCATTTGGAAGACAGTAGGTTTGAATAAAACCGACGCAACCCGCCCTACGTGAAGGAATGGGAAAAGAAACAAGTTGCGCGTCGTGATATACACTCGCAAAAAGTTTCTCGGTAGCTCATTAAGTGTAGAGGGCAGGTGTTGTGCCGATCACGCCGTATATAAGGACTTCCGAGAAGGCTTAGCGGCGTCTCATTGCCTTGAAGAACTCACCTTCGTCGATGTATGACGACACTCTGCGTAATGTTTGGGATTCCCGATGGCCGCCCCGCGATAACAGCCGCAGCCGCTACCCGCTGGGCGTTAGCCAATTCTGCACAGCGACCACGTCACCGTAGGAAACGACTCCGCTCACCAAAACGCCTTCAGAGCCTTAGGTTCGATACGCACTTGTGAGTTCGCAGCGTCATTTTCTCGCGCGTTTCAGCAGTGGGTGTGAAACAATGGAGCAGCGATCACTACGGCGGTGTAGCTGCTAACTAGCCGCGAGAAAGCGGAGAGATAATTGTGCTCGCCCTCCACTGCTGTATCGCAGCGATCTCGCCTACCGCAGCGAAGCAGCCTTCGTTACAGGTGACTGGGGCAGTCTGCATGCGTTCACAATCCCAGGATCAGTTGGTCGTCAGCCTACCAAGGACGCAGCCGGTTTGGACGCGGAATTGTTCATTGAAGGGATGAAAAAATACTCTGAAATGTGGGACATATCTCGCAAGGAGTACCATTATAGGATTAAGAAGAGATCTGCGCGGTTTCAAGTGTGGAAGGATCTGTGAGGATTTTGCTGCGAAACCGAATCATGAGAGAAATGATGTAGAAAAAAACATCAGTGTTAAACAATTTTCTCTTTGTGTTCAAAGGGCCGCTTTTTTGCTCGAATGTGGCCATTTAAAACTTGAAATAGCAGTATGCAGCAAATGCTTTGCTCCCCGGTACTAGCCCTTCAATCAGAATGATAAAATCTTTAGTTAATAACATCAATCCACGCATTTTAATAGTGGTATAAATTGAACAGTTTTTCACTTTCGTACGGAAAGTGATTCAGTATTCATTACGATTGTTACCGAGGAGATTTACTAGATGTGCCATGATACTTTGTCAGCATTGTCTGCAAAGTAATCAGCGGAAACATGTATTCTACAGTCAAGTGACCTTTCTCCTTGAATAGGAATTTCATTCTCCATATCACGTAGCATACATTCCAAATCTCCTGTTTTTTTTTTCAGCCACCTTTTTTCTGTGAAATTCGGTATGCACTCTTTGCGATATACTTCCCATACAGCTGTGCGAAGTTTGCTTACTGTTTACCACAGTGTTGTGTGGGCGTTCATGCATTGATAATGCACGTCACTTAAGAGTGCCGTCACTACCCAGATATCTGTAAGAGACAAATAGCTGACATTACAGATGCCCTTTTACAGTTAATTCATTAAACGACTGTAGATTCATTTGAAAATAAAGAAATTACTGTCATTTGCTCTTAAATCTACAAGTAGTGTCACGAACGCTCTTTTCAGTAGCTTTGAACTCATCATTAGGTGAGTCAAAAACCACGTGTTGCGTTTGTTAATGTATTCACAAACGAAATAAGCAAACACTACATGCTTTCTTCCTTCTACGTGCGTGCCGGTTGGCTTCCAATCATGCACTGCTGAGCGATTATCGCTGCGATGTCGCTCTGTGTGCAGTGAAACTATTTCTGGCGCAGCGATCTCTCTTGCGAGCACGAACGGCTATTACTCGTTCGTGTGCATCGAGCCTAAAGCGACTGATGTGCAGTTGTAGCTACTTAATCTTTCTATGCACGCACATCTGGCTACTGATTAATTGTAGAAGCATTTTAGATTGATACTGACTAAAAAGGTAGATCTCACTAAGATTGATTATTTAACTACATGTGACTAACGTTTCACTGTAAGGCATGCAACGGACTGATAATGATCATAAAAACGCAACGAACTGGTCACGAATATACATCTGACTATGATGGATAAGCATCTGTTTATAATGAATATTTAAACTCAACGGAATTAAGTTAGCGTTATTTAAACAAAAATACACACACATATAACGTTTATGTCTGATCTGAAGACAGCCCTACCATCTCCTGTATTGTTCTGTATCCACTAAAGCTTCAAAAATTCCAGCAGCACTTTGAGTTTGAGGTTAGCGGACAAGAACGGAACAAATCTTGAACCGAGGAGAAAAATACGAGTGTATTGTTCGCGCGCTGCAAAACGTATAGGCGAAATAATTTAAAGCAGAGGCGCAAGTGTTCATCACACATCCCATTTGTTCGACCCACCATAAATTATTCACGAACAAGGCAATTCTGTAACTAAATCTCGCAAAGTGTACTTTTCTCTTAGACTGTTTATTAAAAAATCGAGTTACCAACGTAAATTACACGGTATTTTATGTACCCATAATACTATAACGCGAACCTTCAGACTCTGTCGTATTCTACACATACTCATCATGGGGCGTGAGCGTTGTGTCATCGCACCTGGCACCGTATATGAACATTTAAGCAGAGTACCTGCGCTTATAATTTGATATTATGTAAATCGCGTTATGCGGAAGGTGGTAAAATTGTGACTAATGATTTATTGAAATGTGATCTGATTATAATCAAGAATCGGACGAAAGTATTTTTATGGACATACTGTATTCGCTAACGAATCGAATGCGCTGCTTTGCCGCCTTGCTTACATACAAGTGAACATGAATTATTATCAAAATATTTCTGACTGTATCTCTGAGAAACTTCCGTAACATTACTAAATTAAACTGTGATTCTTGTCCATAAACGTGTTTGCAGAATGTACGACGGGTATAAACTTTATTGCGGTACTGGGTCCGAACTTACTCAAACAATAAATAACACTCACGTACGATCAACAGTTACCAAATGAAAATGTAATTGGTTATTTCCATTGAAGGATTTTCCAAATATATGGGAGTATATTTTCAAGTTTGTGATACGTTATTCGGAGCTGGCCTTACTATCTACGTACCTAACACTTCCAGGTCCAACTTGATGTAGTGCGGACACCCTGAGTAGTGTCGAAAGGAGAGTGACTCACATAAACCGTGCTCTGGTTGGATATTCATAAATATACGAATGTACTATGCACGTTTTATTTCGTAATGTGCTATGTACAGGCACAGACGGTACGGTCAAATGTAATAAAAACATTACCAGTATATTCCGAAACAGCACGAGAGGCGCTTATAAGAGGCCTCTGTTTCCCATAATTAACAAAATAGAAACGTCTTGAAGCTGCAGGTATTATTACATTATTAGCCACTGGCTGATAAGGCAAAGGACTTGGTACGCTCTAGCCACGCAAAACCTCGAATTTACTGAGAATTTCCGCTCCAGGAAGTTACTAGCACAACAAAAATTTCAACCTACCAAATTCCCGATTAGTTACTTGATTCTCGGGCGACAAGCGATCGTAATAACCGCATGTGAACACACAAATAAACATGACAACCAACGCCTTGGCACCCTCGCTTACGAAATGTTATATGTGCAGAAACACTGCAAGGCACATCATTTATGAAATAAACGAGAAAGGTAATATTAAGTCTCATCCTCAAGAGATTTTAACGTCCAGTTTCATGAATTAAGTTATGGAAATGACTGCGATAATTAAACAGACGACTAAGTAATGATAAAAAACGATATAAAATTAATTATCGCTCTCTTACGCAAGTATCGTATCACCCAAGGTGCTCGAACAGCAGCGGTGGCAAGATCCACGAAAGGCAGCGTCTATCTTCAAAGTGTACCAAATATGTCTCCTCGAGTAAGTGTCGGCCGTCCTTTGATCGCCCATTTGCCCTAAATACTATATCTACGTCACAGAATAGAGCCCTAGAGTGAGCATTCAGATGCGTAGAATTGATTTTATGTTGCCAATATACATTGCTAGTACCGTGATTACGCGATTGCGACGGTGTAGCTTTATCCGTAATGCGTCCTATTTTAAGATTACCGTCTGGTTCTTATGTATAAATGGCAATGATATTTCATTTATAGGCTCGCTGCTAGTCTCGCTACACGTTTTACCTCACTATAAATTCTGAGTGTCATTTAATACTAGTACAGACATATCCCTTCGCAGGTGCTGTGATTTGGTATACGCGTTTTGTAGACACCATACCACTTGATACCTAGAATAAAGTGGATGCTTTGAACAGCAACATGAACGGGCGATACGAACTGCACCGTCACGTCATCGTGAATTTACACTGTCCGTCACGCAACGTCAGGCTTAGCTCATTACCGAAAGACGAAACTGCGAAACGTCCCCTTTGAACATTTATACATGACTGTGCTTAAACTGACACACAATATTTTTAGTGCAACGCAATCTGACTTTCAGAAATCCCTACAAAATAATGGCCCTGACTAACATTAACCTATACCTTTCACAAATCACTTACCTCACAAAAATCTTCTTTACTCGAACTACTGCAATACAGCGAGCGCCACTACTGCCAGCTAAATAAAAGATTCAAACTACGGAAGGCACTAACTACTGATAGGAATAGTTAGCAAATGAAAGATTTTGATAGAGAACAAACAATGTATTTACCTTAATAGTCATAATATATATAGCAGTTCATGACATCCAGTCTAACAAATTTCAAAACTCCGCCATCTCTCTCCCCACATCCACCACTGCTGGCGGCTCACCTCCAACTGCGCAACGCTACGCGCTGTTCACATCCAGCTGCCGCTGCCAAACACTACAATGGCAGACAACAATGCAAACTAGCCACAGACTGCACACAGCACAGCCAGTGATTTTCGTACAGAGCGCTACGTAACGTTGCCAATAAGAAAACATAAACAGCCTACTTACATAGGCACACAGCACAGCCAGTGATTTTCGTACAGAGCGCTACGTAACGTTGCCAATAAGAAAACATAAACAGCCTACTTACATAGCCCCCATGCTCTCCACAAAAAATTTTACAAATTGTTTTGGGCAGTGGCCAATAATGATTTGATAAAATTTTTCATAATTACAATAACAAAGAAATCAAATGCACACACTTGTTGATACAATGTTGGTCAAAAGCTAAAATTTTCTCACAGTCCATAAAGACAGTCCTGATCATTCATCATAATAGTAATTACAGTTTTTTTTCACAAAGTCTCATTAGGAAAAGAAATTGCACACAGAAGTAGTGGATTTTCATGCAGTCTTGAAGAAGTAGTGTTGTCCTTCCAACGGAAAGACAGTGCTGACTCTTGACATGCTGACAGGTAATGGGCCACAACAGAGTAAACCCACAGCAGAGTCATTCGAAGTTTTGAAGAATATTGGTAGGTAGGTCATCACAGAGCAGACCACTGTAGTCTTGGTACAGATTATGGTATTGGTGGGCCACCAGAGATGCAGACCCACTGCAGTCCTTGTAGAAATAATGGTATTGGTGGGCCATCAAAGATGCAGACCCACTGTAGTCCATGTAGAGACGGCCAGCAGCCATCTGTTGCGACTGTGCAGGTGCACATTCACCATCGAAGAGTCTTGTGGAGAATATAGCAAGTCCATAAACCACCACTTGTGCACGCACAAAGTTTTTGGAATTGTCCTTAGAACCAGCAATGCTGTTATCCAGTCCCTTGCTGAATTAGTAACACACGTGCAAACACTAACAGTCCCTACTTCTCACATATTGTGCATTACTATGACCAACAGAAATGTGTGCAGTGAAATGAAACTTACAAGTTAATAATATGATGAAATGGTGTCAATTACAATTTTATAACATAAGAATACAATTACAAGGTACAAAATACATCATTAAAAACGTAACAATACAGATAACATTTGTGGTACAGGCTTTACAAAAGAATCGAACTAACATATACATCAGTGTTACAGGAATTATGATAAAGTAAATACATAAAAGATCAGAATAACTTTTGAAACATCAACTTTACACATGAGCATTAAAACAAAACAGAATAAATAATGTCTAAACATCTTTACAAAGTAAATAACATATTATTAATGCAAATTATATTTGAGGATAACAGTATTCCTCATCATAGTGAATGTAGCTGAGTATTAGAAAAATTCTACAACATAAGTCTTATCAGATAAACATATAAATACAGGAAAAACACAAATACACAATGGTACACAAACACATAGTGGGATAACACAAAAGAAAAGGACAGGGTTTGTTTTCAGTGAAACATTTGGTACTGCAGTCCAACCCAAAACTTCATTCCATATATCGTCCCTCTTATTTCATCATTTGCTCCAGCCAAAAAAACATCCTATCCAAGCATGCTTTCTGTATTCTGTTCACATGAAACGTCCCCTTTGAACATTTATACATGACTGTGCTTAAACTGACACACAATATTTTTAGCGCAACGCAATCTGACTTTCAGAAATCCCTACAAAAGAATGGCCCTGACTAACATTAACCTATACCTTTCACAAATCACTTACCTCACAAAAATCTTCATTACTCGAACTACTGCAATACAGCGAGCGCCACTACTGCCAGCTAAATAAAAGATTCAAACTACGGAAGGCACTAACTACTGATAGGAATAGTTAGCAAATGAAAGATTTTGATAGAGAACAAACAATGTATTTACCTTAATAGTCATAATATATATAGCAGTTCATGACATCCAGTCTAATAAATTTCAAAACTCCGCCATCTCTCTCCCCACATCCACCACTGCTGGCGGCTCACCTCCAACTGCGCAACGCTACGCGCTGTTCACATCCAGCTGCCGCTGCCAAACACTACAATGGCAGACAACAATGCAAACTAGCCACAGACTGCACACAGCACAGCCAGTGATTTTCGTACAGAGCGCTACGTAACGTTGCCAATAAGAAAACATAAACAGCCTACTTACAACTGAGGCTATGAATCCCCATTCATGACACAAAAAGTCAGAGTATAACATCGGCATTGAGGAAATAAGGACGATAAATGGCCAAAGCAAACTTCATAAAGCCGGCCAGAGTGGCCGAGCGGTTCTAGGCGCTACAGTCTGGAACCGCGCGAGCGCTAAGGTCGCAGGTTCGAATCCTGCCACGGGCGTGGATGTGTGTGATGTCCTTAGGTTAGTTAGGTTTAAGTAGTTCTAAGTTCTAAGGGACTGATAACCTCAGAAGTTAAGTCCCATAGTGCTCAGAGCCATCTGAGCCAAACTTCATAACGTATGTTCTTGTTCAATATTGTTTGTTAAAATGCTTAGAAGTGGAATAGCATTTGAAAACATTAACATTTATGTACTAGGGAGCTATATACATACAAACACCTCCAACAATATCTATAAAGGAATAAATGGGACCTGTTTACCTTACGCTCTCACTTAGAGCGTTATTCAGTAGAAATTGCTTCATTAACTTATTATTTATATAAATTGTGGGCGTCTGCTCTGTTCTGTTATTGTAGAACTTAAATAATTTTTCACTTTCAGGTATCTGATCTCGCTTGTGCAATAATACTGAACGGAAAAAATATTCAAGTTGTCATGGAACATTCGCAATTTGCCACGAAAACAAAGCATAATAATAAAATTAAGATTAAGAAAAAACAACAGCATGAAATTCACTTCTATAACATCACTAATCGCGGCGAAAGTAGGTAAACCTACATTGCTGCCAGTCGACGATACCGTCAAAACCTTATTCGCGAGAAACCTCAATGTGCCGTGATGTGACATGGCGGTCCGTTGACGGCCTTTGTGAATGGCGCCGTTTGGAACGCATTGTGAAATCGTTTGATGTGACGTGAATTGACGTGACGTGACGGCCATTGTGAACTGGCATTAAACTGACAATGTCGTCCCGAAATAAAGTGACAATTCCAGGTTAATGTTGACAACATGCGCAGAATGCAATACTCGCTCCAGAGGTATTTCTACTCTATGACCTACGACCCCTATGACCTAAGATACCCAGCTTGAAGAATACTCACATTTTGTGCTCTGCTCATTTGTCGTACTGAGAACAGCTGACGTGACATCTTTGACCAAACGAAATTTTCCGCCGTATACGGGGGACGTAAATTACTACGATATAGGGAAAGCTCTCTGTTTGCCCTAGTATGCCAGACATACATCTAACGTGAATTACATACGATTACTAAAATATCACAGAAAAATGGAATTCAACATTGTTACTGTGTCAGACTGGCATAGCAAGAATCTTTCAGCCGCACTTGGAAACGAGAGGCTTTAGTTCAAAGCTTTTGCTCTTACATGTAGCTCGAATTGCCACTGTACTGACACTGCAGTACGCTGAAACACATCCAGTGTGCGTCTACCATATGAGCTACGAGTATGCTTCCACTAAAGAGCGAGTAGCAACTTCGTTTCTCTCGTCTCGAAGATTATGGAAGGTGCTACCTAAAACAAGAGCTAAAATCCCGACTTCAAGTAGCGAAATACTTAACGTTGATAGGTCACTACACCAAGGAGGAATTTATAGTCAAAAAGAAACGATCTCAGTGTTCTCAAATTAATGGCCAGTTCGTATCGTTTGAACTGTAACTGTATTTCTTTTATTATCACCCTATTGCATTACAACAGAAGCCTGCATCACCACGTGCTGAGAGTCCTACGTGAATACTGGTATGTCATATAACAAAGAAAGAGGCATGAAGTAATTAAATTCAGGTTTATATTCCTACATAATATTGATCCCCTCGTTACAATTAACACTCTGGTACAACTCAGTTCTTACTATCAATTTTACTTCTATGTATTTAGTGCTTTACAAGCAGATTTTCCCCTCAAAGCAAAATCAGGCAGTAAAGGTACAACGATAGCCAGATTCCTTCCATACTGCAGAACAGGATCCCTGAATGTGATCTGTGATAGGATCATAAAGAGAGAACGTAGTAATTCTCCAAAATGGCGACAGCCGTTAGAATGCTCTGAAAATTTGAAAAGTTTCTACTTATTGAAAGAGGTGTCAAACACAGAAAACTTCTCCTATATACTGCTTGACGCCCAGTCAGGAACGATGGCGTTCTCTGCTTCCAGTGTCCCAACAGGGAGAATTTGGGCGCTGCTTTTCTCAGACGTTTCCAGGAGACTTCCTTTTCGAAGTAGAAAGACAGTTGATTAACGGTTACTCCGAGGTCATAAAACTCCGGGACGCGCCCCAATCTCCTCGTTCTACCACCAGTGGCTGCACTTTCGGTAGACGGCAACAGTACTCGCATTTCGCTTCTTGCACATGCGGCCTAGAGTCACGTTACAGGTTAAATTTGTCGTTCCGACTGAACTCTCATGGCTTCTGTTATCTCTCCGATCCCTCCGATTTATAACGAAAGCTTTCTCCTAGTAGTACCTACAGTGTAGATGTTATATTTAGTTTCTAGAGTAATGGCACATCTCGGTGACGATTACTTGAAATGCGGGTACAACGTACGTTTCCTTTTAAGTGTCTGTGTTTTACTTATACTTAGTAGTCTGCATTTAATTCTTGACTGCCGCTACAGCTCTTTAATTAATCAGTTCAGAAGCCTCTACAAGAGACAAGTTCGATTCACTTACTCAGTCAGAACTGAGATCGGTAATCACAATTAATTTTCCCAACAATAAGTCACAAGGTGCAGATATTCACCTCCGTTCAGTCAAACCCCATTACGAACCAGTTAAACCCCATTACGAACAGTACTTTGTCGTGGAAATAGTAAAACGTATACAGAAATAAATGACGCTTTGAACTTTAGAAAATTAAGTTAGAGTTTGAGAATATTTGCTACCAAGAAGAAATACCGGTGACACCGCGAAGGTATCGTCAGGAAAAATGGAAATTTAGGTCCCACGTAACAAAATACAAGTGAGTAATGTTGAATACATGTGACACTTCAAAATATAGAGTTGGGACTCGTGCCTGCCTGCTGAGGGCAGCTTACTTTCGATTAAACCACAAACACCACGTCTCATTAATATTCTGAAGTCCCGGACTTGTGCTGCAGTTTTCTGTAAGAAGACTATTACTTCGGCGGGAGTTCATCCGCCATGTTCTACAAAGCCATCACAAGACTCCAGACACGTCTTCGGCCTGGAACCTCACTGTCTTCAGCGATGGGTCCCGTTTCGAAATGAGCCCCGATAACCAGCGAAGATGTGTCTGGAGACGCCCTGCATAGCGGTGGGATATACACTCCTGGAAATGGAAAAAAGAACACATTGACACCGGTGTGTCAGACCCACCATACTTGCTCCGGACACTGCGAGAGGGCTGTACAAGCAATGATCACACGCACGGCACAGCGGACACACCAGGAACCGCGGTGTTGGCCGTCGAATGGCGCTAGCTGCGCAGCATTTGTGCACCGCCGCCGTCAGTGTCAGCCAGTTTGCCGTGGCATACGGAGCTCCATCGCAGTCTTTAACACTGGTAGCATGCCGCGACAGCGTGGACGTGAACCGTATGTGCAGTTGACGGACTTTGAGCGAGGGCGTATAGTCGGCATGCGGGAGGCCGGGTGGACGTACCGCCCAATTGCTCAACACGTGGGGCGTGAGGCCTCCACAGTACATCGATGTTGTCGCCAGTGGTCGGCGGAAGGTGCACGTGCCCGTCGACCTGGGACCAGACCGCAGCGACGCACGGATGCACGCCAAGTCCGTAGGATCCTACGCAGTGCCGTAGGGGACCGCACCGCCACTTCCCAGCAAATTAGGGACACTGTTGCTCCTGGGGTATCGGCGAGGACCATTCGCAACCGTCTCCATGAAGCTGGGCTACGGTCCCGCACACCGTTAGGCCGTCTTCCGCTCACGCCCCAACATCGTGCAGCCCGCCTCCAGTGGTGTCGCGACAGGCGTGAATGGAGGGACGAATGGAGACGTGTCGTCTTCAGCGATGAGAGTCGCTTCTGCCTTGGTGCCAATGATGGTCGTATGCGTGTTTGGCGCCGTGCAGGTGAGCGCCACAATCAGGACTGCATACGACCGAGGCACACGTGGCCAACACCCGGCATCATGGTGTGGGGAGCGATCTCCTACACTGGCCGTACACCACTGGTGATCGTCGAGGGGACACTGAATAGTGCACGGTACATCCAAACCGTCATCGAACCCATCGTTCTACCATTCCTAGACCGGCAAGGGAACTTGCTGTTCCAACAGGACAATGCACGTCCGCATGTATCCCGTGCCACCCAACGTGCTCTAGAAGGTGTAAGTCAACTACCCTGACCAGCAAGATCTCCGGATCTGTCCCCCATTGAGCATGTTTGGGACTGGATGAAGCGTCGTCTCACGCGGTCTGCACGTCCAGCACGAACGCTGGTCCAACTGAGGCGCCAGGTGGAAATGGCGTGGCAAGCCGTTCCACAGGACTACATCCAGCATCTCTACGATCGTCTCCATGGGAGAATAGCAGCCTGCATTGCTGCGAAAGGTGGATATACACTGTACTAGTGCCGACATTGTGCATGCTCTGTTGCCTGTGTCTATGTGCCTGTGGTTCTGTCAGTGTGATCATGTGATGTATCTGACCCCAGGAATGTGTCAATAATGTTTCCCCTTCCTGGGACAATGAATTCACGGTGTTCTTATTTCAATTTCCAGGAGTGTAGTTCATGCAAAATGCCGTGGCCGCTAGATGCGCAGTCGGCTGGGGATGCTTGGGGAGAGCGGCAGTGGTGGGGAGCCGCTCAGAGCGCTGTAGGAGAAATGCCTTTCTCAACTGAAGCATAAGCTCATATTTTCGGTAAATATAAGAGGGGACCCTCCACGCCCACACTTGGATGGCACCATTCAAAAAGATTTGTCATCTCTTCTTTGGTTAGTATCTAAAGAGAATCCAGCCAAAAATGCAGCAATTTATTTTTCCTTGTTTGTTAACTATTTGTAACATTCAGAAGAGTCACGAGTGGGGAATTTTGAGTAAAACCTACACATTTCTCTTGTTCCCATGTTAAAATTTGCTTCTTTTATCAAACTCAGCGGAGTTTACACAGTCTCGCCTCATTAACACGTTGTGCAGGTGCAGTTGCGGAACAATTCTGAAACAGTGGTTTATTGAGTTTGTTAAGTAAGGAACAGAGGAAAAGTAAGGTGGGAATCTTATGAAAAAGCACATCCTCGATACAAAATAAACGTGTAATGACTTCACTTAAGTTTTTCCAAAACCAACAGCATTTCTCGTTTCACCAGCTATCAATGTCCCTTAAAAATTACATTCTTTCATCTTAAAAGTCTGTAGTTAGGGGAATAAACGGTAGATAATGAAGTTTTTCATAATAACCATACGGCAAAATACTCTCCTCTTTGAGTGCTATCATTTACCAAGCTGTCATTTCGGTAACTCAAACCGTTTATGAAATATGATGGATGTTGTGGATATTTCACTCTGGCTTTATCGCTGGGGCGGTGCGATCGCAAATGGGTGTACTACGTCAGATCAATTTTCTCGAGATTGATTAGAGATGGACACCTCCAACGAAGTCTAAAGAAAAATTCAATAAGTTAGCTAAATTTCAAACTCCGCAACGTATTACGTAATATGCACCAACGGGGATTAAGAGACGTTGAACGCAGACTGGTAGTTGGAGTTACATGCATGAATATTCCATTTCATAAATCGTTATGGAACTCAATATTCCGATATCTATTCAGTGTCAAGAGAGTGCCGAAAACACCAAATTTCAAACATTATGCCTCACCACGGATAACACAATGGCTTGGAGCTTTCACTTAACGATAGAGAGCAGCGGCGTTTTCGAACAGTTGTCAGTGCTAACAGGCAAGCAACACAGTGTAAAATAACTACAAAAATTAATGTAGGACACACGATGAATGTATCTCTTAGGACAGTGCAGTGAAATTAGGTGTTAATACGGTATGGCGGCAGACGACCGACGCGAGTGCCTTTCCTACCAGCACGACATCGCCTACAGCGCCTCTCCTGGGCTCGTGACCATATGGGTTGGACCCTAGACGACTGAAAACCGTGGCTTAGTCACATGAGTTCGGACTTCAGTTGGTAAGAGCTGGTGGTAGGGTTCGAGAGCGGCGCTGGCCCCAGGAAATCACAGACCCAAGTTGTCAACAAGGCACTGTCGAGTTAGTGGTGGCTCCATAATGGTATGAGTTGTGTTTACATGGAATAGACTGGGTTCTCTGATTATGTTCGGCTACTTGGAGACCATTTGCAGCTATTCGTGGACTTCATGTTCCCAAAGAATGACGGAATTTTTATGGATGGCAATGCACCATGTCACGGCACCACAACTGTTCGTTTGTTTTGATCGACATTCGAGACACTTGGAGCGAATGATTTGGCCACCCACAACGCCCGATATGGATCCCATCGAAGATTTACGGGACATAATCGAGATGTTAATTCATGCACAAAATCCTGTACTGAAAAACTTCCACAATTATGGACAGCTATAGAAGCAGTATGGTTCAATATTTCTGCAGGGGACTTCCAAAGACTTTTTGAGTCCTTGCCACGTCCAGTTGCACCACGCCGGACAATGGGAGGTCCGAACTATATTAGAAGGTATCTCAGGACTTTCGTCACCTCAGTACCTGTCTGCCAGCGATACATCTTTGCTTGTTGACACGTTGGACACCCCGCGCTGTTACGTACAAACTGGGAAACTTCATTTGTGATGGAGTCAAGGGCATACCCAAACATCATAGTTCCTTTCCACCTTTCTGTCACGTCCCCACATCGACAAAGCTTACTGCAGTGATTCCATACAACTGACTGCCACGTACACACCAATTCACTGAAACGACTTACGTCAGCGGTTGAGAGTCGTACCCACACCATCAACAGCTATACGAACCAACCAATCCCTTATTTTATGGGGCTTACTAATATTCTGGCAGCTAAGTTTGCATTTTTCATTTTCGCTCCAAGTCTCATCTCGCATATTTTTACGTTCACTAGCCCAGAAGACTTGCATAACATTCGACAGTTATTGCCTGTGTTTTCGAGATAAGATAAGAACCCATTTTGAACCCCAGATGGAAACGGCCTTAAGGCAAAATCACATTAGCCTTTGTAATTCAGAGTCATTGGGTTCTATACACTGTTGTGACCTCTTTTTCGATTCTAATTGAAGAAAATTATCTGCAGCAACAGATCAGCGCACGAATTTCGCTGGAAGTCCCAACCTTACTAAGAATTTCCTTTTGGCATTTGCTCTTTGCCAACTTTCAGTTCATCTTGCACAAATCTCTCTTACCATCAATTCTATAAGCAAAGTGTATTGCACTCGGTGTTCTAGAACGCCGCACATAGTACACTAGCATATCGAAGATATATATCGTAGCAACTGGCAGTAAATGAATGTTTATATATACCGGGTGATCAAAAAGTCAGTATAAATTTGAAAACTGAATAAATCACGGAATAATGTAGATAGAGAGGTAGAAATTGACACACATGCTTGGAATGACATGGGGTTTTATTAGAACCAAAAAAGTACAAACGTTCAAAAAATGTCCGACAGATGGCGCTTTATCTGATCAGAATAGCAGTAATTAGCATAACAAAGTAAGACAAAGCAAAGATGATGTTCTTTACAGGAAACGCTCAATATGTCCACCATCATTCCTCAACAATAGCTGTAGTCGAGAAATAATGTTGTGAACAGCACTGTAAAGCATGTCCGGAGTTATGGTGAGGCATTGGCGTCGGATGTTGTCTTTCAGCATCCCTAGAGACGTCTGTCGATCACGATACACTTGCGACTTCAGGTAACCCCAAAGCCAATAATCGCACGGACTGAGGTCTGGGGACCTGGGTGGCCAAGCATGACGAAAGCGGCGGCTAAACACACGATCATCACCAAACGACGCGCGCAAGAGATCTTCCATGCGTCCAGCAATACTTTTTTCGGTTCTAATAAAACCCCATGTCATTCCAAGCATGTGTGTCAATTTTTACCTCTCTATCTACATTATTCCGCGGTTTATAAAGTTTTAAAATTTATACTGACTTTTTGATCACCCGGTATATAATCAAAGATGGGAGCACAGCTCCACCCTTTGCCGTGGTTTCCCCCTGTGAGATGTCAGTGTCTGTTGGTGAATCAGTATCTGGATGACTTGGAATGAGTCATTTACCATGACCCAATAGGTTTGTTTTTTGCGCTCGTGTAATATTTTTTACTATCTTTTTTATTTTCTCAAGGAAAGGACAGATACTTTATTTCAGTTTCTATAGCAATGTGCCACATCACCAACAACTTTAATCTTGTCACAATTCAGTGCACCTTTAACCCATACGGACACAGACACTGATTCATTTACGTTACGACGATTCCTTGTCCTAAAAACCAACGGCATTGTAGACATATAGTAAGATGAACCACGATCTCTGTTATACACTTCACATATCTGAAATGTACGATAAGCAATAACTTCTCGGCTGTTAAGTCTCCAGCCCTGACACAGTCTCCAGCTTACAACCACGAACTAGAGCCACAGTAACCCAATCAGTCGGCTGTTCAGGACATTTTTAGTCACCAGTCGAATAATACCATATGTGCACTTCCTCGATGCTCTTATCTGTTGCAGAAGTTTTCGGTTGTGTTTCATGTGGATCATCTTTGAGTTAGACATGGCCACCATTTCAGTTCAGACACTCGTTTTTAACTGTTGAAAATTATGGAGAAGATTTCCTTATAAACCTTCGACAAAACTGAATAACACACCCCTGAAACTTACAGAAACGTTACGCTTTTTTAAGTGTCTTGATTTCAATAATACATTACTTTACAATTGAGTATTAATTTCGCATCTCAGACAACCTGACAACCTGTAAAAATGACAACAGAAGACTGCCTTTAGGCTCAAACGAATCTCGCAGTATTCAAGAACAAACATTATTTCAAAGTGCTAACCGTTAAGCAGTGAAAACATGCCACTCACGCTAGAGACTTTGTGTTTATGCACACTGTAGGCTGCAGCGGCGTCGTCTGTACGTTTTTCTCGGACCTATGCAAATAAATAGAAAATACCAGTCAGAAAATGGACATACATTATTTAAATACGTGTTAAAGCGCAAAAATAATAAAGAACACGTACCATGGTCGTCAATAAGGCAAGTTTTCAATAAAGCCGTCGTTATGACAACGAAGTTGGAAAAGAAAAGTACCTTCAGTCAAAGTAAAACACTAACACAACCTACAACACAAATTATTTTTAAAAGCATCAGACAATGAAAGGGTGCTGGATATAAACATACCACGCGTATTAAGAGGCGCACCTGAGTGCAGTGTTGATACAGGGTGACATTTATTGTATTATATGAAATAAAATCCTCGTACCTTCTGAACGGATTACGTTAGGACGTTCAAGCTGAACGGTTAGCCGCGGAGCATAATGAGAATTTGTATGCGCATGATTTTTTGATTTAGTGACGAAGCCCATTTTCATTTCGATGGATTCGTCAAAAGCAAAACTGGCGTATTTGGGGGACTGTGAATCAGCATTTCGCGATCGAGAAGTCTCTTCACCCTCAACGGGTAACTGTGTGGTATCCAATGCCACTCACGGAATAATCGGTGCGATATTCCTTGATGGTACGGTATCTACCGAACGCTACGTGAAGGTTTTGGAAGACGATTTCGTTCCCATTACCCGAAGTGACACTGATTTCGACAAGTTGTGTTTCACGCAAGAGACAGAGCTCGACCCCATCGAAGCAGGAAAGTATTTGATGTCCTGGAGGAGCACTTTGGGGACCGCATTCTGGCTCTGGGGTACCCAAAGGCCACTGGCATGAGCCTCGATTGGCCGCCATATTCTCCGGATCTCAACACATGCGACTCCTTTTTGTGGGGCTGTATTAAAGTCAAGGTGTACAGTACTAACCCCAAAACCACTGCTGAGCTGATAACAGCCATTCAGGAGGTCATCGACAGCGTCAATGTTCCGACACTTCAGCGGGTCATGCAGAATTTCGCTATTTGTCTGTACCACATCATCGCCAATGATGGCAGGCATATAGAACACGTCATAACCTAGGTCCGAATATCTGTACTGACGTTTACATGTTGAATAAAGTGTGTGCACGCCGTAGTTTGTAACTACTGGGCGTTTTTTTCATATAGTTCAATAATTTTCACCCTGTATATACTCATTACGAAATGTAATATGTCATTAATAAAAATATATAACTCAAAAGTTGGCCGAGGCATGTCTATCATTCCATTGTGTGCTTGCCGGCGAGGCGGCAGCCAGTGTCAACCTGTAATAGTACACAGCTGCCACACAAGTGTGAACGGTTACAATTACAGGAAATAAACAGCACTGTTATTAATTAAATTCACATGTTACGTTTCGTGACGAGCATACGGCAACATTATACTCAGTTACGCCTCGTAAGTAACATGGTATGTTTTTGTTGTATTGCAGCCTACATCTTCATATTATGATGCTTGAAATTTGTTTAGTGTTTTACTGATAGGTAAATTTTTCTTTGTCTCCATAGTTTCGGAGTCGCGCTTTGTAAATTTGTTGGTATAACCGACAGTTTATTGAAAGCTTGGCTCACTGGTGGGCATGGTACGAGTCCTTTATTATTTTTGCGCTCTAACACGTATTTACATAACGTAGTTCTTAAAAATTGCTAATTGTTCACATTAACTGATAGGTATTTCTCGATTTATTTGCACAATTCCGGGAAACCATTTCAGGTGACGACGTTGTATTCTACACAGAATTTCTAGCTTGAGTGGTACGTTTCCACTATTTAACGGTTATTACTTTGAAAAAGCGATTGTGAAATTCATTTAAGCCTAAAGGCAATTTTCTGTTCATTGTTATTTTTACTGTTCTGAAGATGGATGTAGAGCAGAAAAACTAGCAGTCAGTTGTAAAGTAATGTATTACTGCGATCAAGGCAATTACCAAATTTTATAAAATAGTTCAGTAAATTTTAGAAATATATCAGATCGCCACCTCATGATGTCATATCTTACCAACTGTTGAAATATAAGAATTTTATGGTTGCGCGAGTGTGTGACTAGGGCCTCCCGTCGGGTAGACCGTTCGCCGGGTGCAAGTCTTTCGATTTAACGCCACTTCGGCAACTTGTGCGTCAATGCGGATGAGATGATGATGATTAGGACAACACAACACTCAGTCCCTGAGCGGAGAAAATCTCCGACCCAGCTGGGAATCGAACGCGGGCCCTAAGGATTGACATTCTGCCATGCTGAAAAAATGGTTCAAATGGCTCTGAGCACTATGGGACTCAAGATCTTAGGTCATAAGTCCCCTAGAACTTAGAACTACTTAAACCTAACTAACCTAAGGACATCACACACACCCATGCCCGAGGCAGGATTCGAACCTGCGACCGTAGCAGTCCCGCGGTTCCGGACTGCAGCGCCAGAACCGCTAGACCACCGCGGCCGGCTCTGCCATGCTGACCACTTTTTTTTTTTTTACTTTCATTTTGTTCGACATTGTTCGTTGCATTAGTTCGGGTCGGATGTCCCATGACACCAGTATAAGTTCAGTGTGGAGCCGTTGACTCAGTTTTTTGTTTCAGAGGGTAGCTAACCCTCTGGCCGAACACGCTAAACTACCGTGTCGGCGACAACTCAGCTACTGGGGCGGACGGTAATAGTCTTCTAGTTTAAGATAACACACACGTAATGTCTTCAAAAAACCAAGTATCATCACGTTGTCAACCGCATTCCGAGAATTCTCCACCTTGCGGCCCTGTGATGCAGCAATTCAAACCGAAAGCATCAGTACTTGCATTCCTTCCATAGAGTTATCATGGTACATTGATATAAATCATTAATCTGTTACCTTTTATGATAGCTTACCTGCAAAAAATGAATGTGAATCCCTCAGAATCTACAACTGCTAGTGAGTCAATAAGTTGACCATCTTTCCAATCAAAAGTCTTCCACGATGTATAATCTTGAAAGGACTTCAGAGCGATTAGAATAGGACCAACTGTACCCACCGTCCATAGAGCGTGCTGCTTTTGTGATAGCAATCGACTTCATCCTTCGTACCTCGCGATGCTTATGAAAGTACCTTTAGCGTTTTTGTGTCGCTGTAACCATTCTGTTTTGTCAAGCAATGGGCTTTTGTGCGGCCAGCGCTGCTGACGCACCGAAGACAGCGGCCGGGCGATGACCTTGCCGGACTCACGAACAGCCCGCGGCGCACGAGCCGTGGAAGGCGCGTTTCTTGGACACGCTGTGTGGCATTTGCATAAATCTCTTGTAAGATCTCCGACAACCGATAACGGAACGGCAACTCTATTGGCAGACGTCCAAAGAGCGCAAAAGTTAATCTACCTTGCAGTCGAAGACTCTGGTTGAAATGGCCGAGTTTTAGGTAACATTATTCTTTTCTGTTTCTAGGCTTCCGAGTTTGATGAAGCGTTAAACGTCTCATAATCCCATATTACATGAATGACAATTAACGAATTATCGTTCAGTCCCAAGTAGGATGTTATACCTACTATGGATAAATGACCACTAAGGATACCATTACGAAACCGTGCGCCTATTACGCTCTTCTAAGACACGTATTTTACAGATCAGTAACAAATGTAAACACTACTCAGGAATTAGGTCTTATGGTTGTTAAGACTCGCCGACTGCTGCCTAACAAACGGTATGACAGCGACCTATGACCATGGCGCATTTGATGAGTATGTCACCAATCGCTCCAGTCATCAAAGCCAGTAGGTGAATCCTGATGATGCTGCTGCTACTTTATTCAAACAGCTCATCATTTAGCCTCACACGAACTGGGTGAACCCCTACGAGAAATCGTTACCTAAGAAAAAACCTGATGAGGTAATGGGAATAAAACATGGTTCCTTTCCCTCCAAAGGCAGAAATATAGCTCACTCGAGAATAAAAATATGTGAGTAAAATACGAAAAAGGCATTTACAGTATATTATGAGTTTTCATAATAAAGGTGGCGCAGTGGTTAGCATACCTGTTTTTCCTTGCGGGCTGGGGGAGTGGCTATGAACATATAAAACAGTATTCCATTTGAGTCCACTGCACTGAACAGATATTTGAATGTTGTTCAGGGGCAGTTGAATTTAGTGAAACTAAACCTTTAATTGTTGTTGTTTATAGGTCCCCTGACTCTTACTTGATAGCATTTTTGCTCAAACTAGAGAGGATTCTTGATTCGCTTTGAATGAAGTAGCAAAAAAGTATAAATTTTGTATATGATGGAGCAAGAAAAAGGGTGTTGGTAGATCTCCTAAATTCATATGATCTGATGCAAACTGTGTTTTTCCCAACTAAGATGCAGGGGAGCCGTAGCACAGCCATCGACAATATTTTTATTCATTCTTCATTAATAGATGAGCATTCTGTTGGTTAAAGGGTGAATAGCCTTTCACACCATGACGCACAAATTTTAACACTGAAAGGCTTTTGTACTCAAACAAATGTCATATATAATTACAAACTATATAGGAAAGTTAAAAGTAGTCACAATCAGGCTACAGTAGCCTATTACAAAGAGTGTTGTAAGGTGCTTCAAAATGTTGTTAGGAAGGCAAAGAGTATGTGGTACGCAAATAGAATAACTAATTCACAGGATAAAATGAAAACCACAGGGTCAGTTGCGAAGGAAGCGTCTGGTCAGTAGCACAAGGTCGACGATATAAAGTTAGTTCGTATTAAAAATGTTTCTGTCACTGATACATCAGACATATGTATAGTATTTCACAATCACTTTCTGAGTATTGCTGGTGAATTAAATGAAAATTTAGTTTCTACAGGGAATCACATAACTTTCTTGGCAAATGCCATTCCGAGATTGATGTCTGAAATATTCCTGTGTGATACAGACATGGGGGAGATTTAGTCAATAATTAAATCACTGAAGACTAAGGACTTTCATGGTTATGATGGAATGCCTAGCAGAGTATTAAAGTACTGTGCTGCACATGTTAGCCCTGTATTTAGCCGCATGTGTAATTTTTCCTTTAGGAATGGTCAGTTTCCTGAAGTACTCAGTAGTAAAGCCGCTTTATGAAAAGGGAGAGAGCGATAATGTAGATAATTTTAGACCTATTTCTATGCCATCAGTGTTTGCTAAAGTTATTGAAAAGGTTGTGTATGTATGGATAATAGATCATTTTATATCAGACTATTTGCTATCAACTGCACAGTTCGGCTGTAGAAGTCATATGACGACTTAAAATGCTATATTATCTTTTCTATGTGAGCTACTGGTTGGGTTAAACAAAAGGTTTCGAAGGCTAGGCAAATTTTTTGATTTAAATAAGGCGTTTGATTCTGTTGATCACAAAATATTGCTTCAGTTGTTCGACCATTAGGGAATTCGGGGAATAGCTCACAATTATTTCACCTCTTACTTTAGCAAGAGACAGAAAAAGGTCATTATTCACAATGCTGAGAATGGCTATGATGTGGGGTCTGAGTGGGGTACGGGCAAGTGTGCGGTGCCCCAGGGATCAGTGTTGGGGCCACCCCTGTTCCTTATTTATATAAATGATGCGCCCTCTAGTATTACGAGTAACTCTGAAATATTTTTGTTTGTTGATGACAGTAGCTTGGTAGTAAAGGATGTTGGCTCGATTTCAAGTAGTGCAGTTCATGACCTAAGTTCATGGCTTGTAGAAAATAAATTAACGCTAAATCACAGTAAGACTCAGGTTTTACAGTTTCACACAAAATTCAACAAAACCTGACGTTTTAATTTCGCAGAATGGGCATATGATTAGTAAAACTGAACAGTTCAAATTTCTAGGTGTTCAGGTAGCTAGTAAACTGTCGTGGGAAACCCACATTCAGGATCTTGTTCAAGGACTTAATGCTGCCATTTTTATTACGCGAGCGGTATCTGAAGTGAGTGATCGTTCAACACGAAAATTTGTCTACTTTGCTTATTTTCATTCGCTTGCGTCGTATGGTATTATATTTTGGGGTAACTCTTCCCATTCTAAAAGGATGTTTTTGGCTCAGAAACGGGCGGTTCGGGCAATAAGTGGTGTAAGTTCACGAACCTCTTGTCGACCCCTGTTCACGAGTCTGGGTATTTTGACATTGGCCTCTCTCTCTCTCTCTCTCTCTCTCTCTCTCTCTCTCTCATATATATATATATATATATATATATATATATATATATATATATATATATATATATATATATATAGATCAAAAATGCCAGTAAATCTGAAGAAAGCAGTATTTGATCAATGCATTCTTCCTGTGATGACGTACGGATGCGAGACATGGACACTGAACTCATTCACAAAAGGGAAACTTAGGACAGCACAGAGAGCCATGGAGAGATCAATGCTGGGCTATACAAGAAAGGACAGGAAAAGGGCAGATGACATCCGGTCTGTGACGAAGGTTAATGACATCTTAGAGAGAGTAGGTTCCTTGAAATGGCAGTGGGCTGGCCACGTCGCAAGAAGAAAAGACAACAGGTGGACGAAGCTAGTACTGGAGTGGAGTCCGAGAGAGCACCGGAGGCCTAGAGGAAGACCACCAGACAGATGGGACAAAGACATCAAGAAGATCGCTGGTAACACCTGGCAGAGAACTGCCCAAGACCGTCCCACTTGGAGAAGACTGCTGAAAGCCTACCTGAATCCACGACTCGAAGAGGCCACATCATCTAATGATTGAATTGGCTGATGATGATGATATTCCTTACTGTCATTTCTTGTTAACAATATTAGCTTGTCCCCAAGAATAAGCAGCTTTCACTCAGTTAATACTCGGCAGAAATCAAACCCGCATTTGGATCGAACTTCCATAACTTTTGTGCAGAAAGGTGTGCAATATATTGCTGCATCCATTTTCAGTAAGCTACCAGTCGAATTCAAAAATCTTAGCAGTAATCTATGCGCTTTCTAATCGAAACTGAAGAGTTTCATCATGGGTCACTCCTATTCTGTCTTATAGACTGACTTTTTTGGGGTTCATAAACATTTTATTTTTATCTGTTATTACTTTTATATTATAGCTTCAAGTACTGACACGTTCAGTGACCTTGGAGATTTGCTCCTAAATTTGGTCCTACGGGAATTAATATAATAAATAAATCGCCTTCGGGAGGAGGACGGTTCAGACCCACGTCCGGCCATCCTGATTTGGGTTTTCCGTGATTTCCCTACATCGCTTCAGGCAAATGCGAGGATGGTTCCTTGAAAGGACACAGCTGATTTCCTTCCCCGTCCTTTCCTAAAACCAATGGAACCGATGACCTCGCTGTTTCGTTCCCTCCCCCAAATCAACCAACCAACCATAATAAAGTTTCCTTGCAAGCACTGGAACTTAACAGCACTAGAGTACGTAAAATATTAATGTATGTTTTTTCATATGGCAGATGACTAAGAGATAAAATTTTAAGGATCCTTCCACTTGGTATTTATCGGTTTTCTCGTTATCTTTTTCGTTTTATTCTCTCAACCGACGTTTCTGCTAGTCTTCTCATCCAGAATGCCACACAAGTAGACATGTCCAGCCAAAGAATTTACACGCATTTGCGTAGTTCAGTATCACCATCGTTTTTTATGTCAATGTGATTGACACCTTTTTTATGCTCTGAGATGACGAAAGTCATGGGGTACCTCCTAACATAGTTTGGACCTCCTTTTCTCCAGTGTTTTGCAGCTGCTCGATCTGGCATGGCTCAACAAGCCGTTGCAAGTTCCCTGCAGAACTATTGAGCCATGCTGCCTCTGTAGCCGTCCATAACAATGAAAGTGTTGTCGGTGCAGAATTTTGTGCACGAACTGACGTCTCGATTGTGTCCCATAAATCTTCGATGGGATTCATGTCGGGCCATCTGGGTGGCCAAATCATTCGCTCGAACTGTCCAGAATGTCCTTTAAACCAATCGTGAACAATAGCGGCCCGGAGACATGGTTGTTTGGGAACATGAAGTCCATGAATGGCTACAAATTGTTTCTACGTAGCCGAAGGAAACCATTTCCTGTTAGTGATCGGTTCATTCGATGTAAATACGGTGCACATTATTAAGGAGGCACTACCATCTCCCACAGTGTCTCGTTGACAACTTTGGTCCATGGCTTTATAGGATCTGCGCCACATCCGAAACCTACCATCAGCTGTTACGAAGAGAAACCGGGAGTCACCTGACGAGGCTACGGTTTTCCTGCCGTCAAGGGTCCAACCGATATCGTCGCGACTCCAGGCGATGTCGCTCCGATGGCAAAGGCACTCGTGTCGGTCGTCTGCTTCCATAGCCCATTAACGCCAGATTGCGCTACGCTCTCCTATGGGATTCGTTCTTCGTACGTCCCACATTGATTTTAGCGGTTATTTCATCTATTGTTGCATGTCTGTTAGCACTGACAAATCTACGAAATGCCCTCGATCGTTAAGTGAAGGCCATCGGCCACTGCGTTCTCCGCTGGGAGGAGTAGTGCCTGTAGTTTGCTGTTCTCGACACACTCTTGACGCTGTGGAACTCGGAATACTGAATCCCCTAACAATTTCCGAAACGGAATGTCTCATATGTCTAGCTTCAACTACCACTCCGCGTTTAAAATCTTTTAATTTGCGTCGCGCAGCCATTATCACGTCGGAAACCTTTTCACGTGAAGCACGTGAGTACAAATAAAAGCTCCTCCAATGCACAGCCCTTTTATATCTTGTGTACGTGATAGTAACACTATCTATATACGTGCGTATCGCTATCCCATGACTTGTTACCTCAGCGTATAGCATTGAGCGGTACCTACAGTGAGAGACTAAATTAATTGCAATAAAGAATCTTCTTATTTTCATAGTTTATCGTTCGTGTTTTCATAATTTCGTGTCATGTTTCGGTCATCATAAACAGAAACACATTCCGTTTCATCTAAAGGGCTTTCAATGCTCACACTGACAGTCATTTTGGTCAAAAATAATGTCACATTAGCAGTGCGCCAATAACATATCTAAACAAGTAAAGGTCGATTTAAGATACACAGTGACCACAGGTAGATCTGTGGGCCCAAGGACGCAGTGTGATCGATCTGAAGTCGAGCGAAGGCTCAGATACTTGTGCCAGGGATGCAGTGGAGAACGGTTGCTGTCTTGAGCCGTGGAGATTTGGTGAAATTACTCTTACTTCAAGTCGTTTGTGCCGCAAAGGAGAATTAATTTATTATTTCATGTTTCATTTAGGAATCTCCTCTTAGGTGAGTAATTTAATATTAACCATTAGATTTACAAAATTAGAAATCTAAGTACACAGCGTCAGTGGCAATTCTGACCCCACAAGACCTTTAGCGGCGTGGAGATGCGGGCATTCTCTTGTTCATTCGCTATGTTAGCGCTTTGCATTGCAGAATCATTTTAAATATGACTTTAGTTAGAAGACGTAATGATTTGTGAATAAATGTACCAGGTGTTCTTCCTCTATTCCTTTTTTAAATTTTATGTGGTGTTACTGTGGTCATCTTATCTCCAAGCATTGCGAAATGAATATGGAGTCTTTCAAGAGGAAAATTATAAACGTATGTGAATTTTATCTATAGTGAATGCTGTCGAATTCCGTGACTGTTCCTTTATGGGGTTAGAAAATTATCTGCTACGAGTCACAATAAAAGATTATTTATTTTCACTCGACCGGTTTCGGGCTTGCGCCCATCTTCAGGTGTTTATACATTCATGTACATGTTTGTACTTTTGGAGATCACTGTATAAATATAAAAAATTATTTGCTGGTGAGTATACAGATACAAGTGGGACAATTGTAAGTGGAAAGGCAGCATTTGACGAAAATATATCTGTACTTACATAAAGATGAAGCATCATTATTACACCTATGCTGTGGTGATAGTTTTCCCACTTAGTTACACACTTACGGTCATTTTCATAGGTGTAATAGTTACTAAGAATGTCTTTAAGTTTGTTGCTGATAAAATATGCTAGACTGTTTCTTGAGTTGACTATGGGCCGTATAGGGCAACTTTCCTTATGAATCTTTGGTTGCGAACGTAGTTTTGGTGCAGATGGGTTCATGACAAGGCATTTTAGAACATCAGAGTCAGATGAATTTGAATATATCAACAAAACTCTAGACTTTTCCAGAATAATAACACACATGAAATACACACTGATCCCACACACAAATTTCAGGCGCAGCTTAAGAAAGAAACTAATGAAATCTTCTGACTTCCTTTTATCTGACTCTGATGTTCTAAAATGCCTTGTCATGAACCCATCTGCACCAAAACTACGTTCGCAACCAAAGATTCATAAGGAAAGTTGCCCTATCCAGCCCATAGTCAACTCAAGAAACAGTCCAGCATATTTTATCAGCAACAAACTTAAAGACATTCTTAGTAAGTTTTACATCTATGAAAACAATTTTTCAGCTAAGAATAGCTATGAACTTATTGAGCCCATCAAAGACTTTCCAATACCAGAGGGTGCCAAATTTGCTTCAATGGACATAGTCAACCTTTACACCAACATTCCTATACATGACACTATTCAGATAATTAGAAACAATCTATTAAAACACAAAAAGCTATCCAAGGCTGAGATATGTGAAATCATTGACCTGATAGAGCTGGTCCTATCACACAATTATTTTACTTTTAATAACAAAATTTATAAACAGGAAGATGGTCTTGCAATGGGCAGTAGTTTGGCAGGAATACTTGCAAAAAAAATGGCTCTGAGCACTATGCGACTTAACTTCTGATGTCATCAGTCGCCTGCGACCGTAGCGGTCACGCGGTTCCGGACTGAAGCGTCTAGAACCGCACGGCCACACCGGCCGGCATATTACTTCCTCCCACATACAACTCGCGTAATAACCACGGCGAGAAAATTCCAGAAATTAAAGCCAACTCTGCTTAGCGACAGTCATTCTTCCCACGTACCATTAGCAAGAGGAGCAGTGTAGGGCAGGAAACCAGTTACTGGTTGGCTTCCGGAGTATGATGTAGATGTGGATGGGACACTTGGTACATAGAACTGCCGCTTGTGGCAGAGCAGCAGTGGCTCTAAAAGGGCCATCAATCGAATGGAACTGAGCTTGAACGAAAGATACGTGTGCGTCGTTCTATTCCGTACCAACTCTGTGCCAAAGATCATCAGTCGTAATGGCTGGCGATTGTTCGCGTGCCAGTCTGTCGGCTGTCCAAGATCAGATGTTCCCAGCGGGTGAATGAAAGACTCAGAACCGTGCTGGCCAGAGCAGTAGCCAACACACACCGCGTCGTGGTGCTTCACGACAGCACGAACAGCATGGGACCATGTGTACTGACGGGGAAAAGTCCCAACACCAAGAAAGGGTAGTGCGAGACAAATGAAAGTTGTTAGGCGTGTTTCTACATCTCCAAGATGACGCCCATTCATATTTCGCGCCAGTCGTTTGAGAGCTGCGTAGTAGCGCCACTATGAGGATGCAAATCAGGTTTGCTTTAAATAAACGCTGTACCGGTCGTGAGCGTTAGTTACCTTTGAGATTAGACGCAGTGACTTGTCGCTGGGCGTCACTGTCTGTTGCCATGTCAACGGGAGCCACAACAGTCAACAGCGCTCTGCTGCTCCACGCTTCGTCACGCTGCCCATGCCCGTTTATGTCCCCTGTAAACAAGCCTATTTTCTGATTCAATGTGCGTGACGTTGCTGTATGATTCTGCATGGCAGAGTGAAAAAATATGTGTCCCCTTGGGCGCCAGTCACGTGGGGCTGTCGAAATCTTGCGTGGCTTTAGGATAACCTCCTGAACGTATCGACTCCATATTTTCATAACGGTCGTAGTCTCCCGACCAACACGAGCAGCAATATCGCGCTACGAAACACAGAGGTCTCCATAAGCCACGCTGCTGCCTCTGACACTTGCCTCTAGACGTCTCCCTCCCTTTCGCGAGGCGCAACACTTATCTTGCCACAAAAAAGACGTTTAGAAGCGATATCTGAATGAGAAATCTTGTGTGTAATCTTTCATAACATACAAAATGTACATGGCGGACGCCTACTCACTTTGTATGGCTGCAGTGAAAGGCCAGTCGTTTGCATAGCATTGGATATAGTACACTTCAGGCCGGTTTTGCGCTTCTTTCATGTCGCCTTCATGGTGTGGATGCGGGTGAATAGGAAGAACAAACTTGTAAAGTTCGGATACAGAAATGCTAGTGTCGTGCTTGACACAGCCAAGTTGTTTAAATATCAGGGCGTAGCGTTGGAAAGCGATATTAATTGGAACGAGCGTCTGAGAACCATGATAAGAAGGCGAATGGTCGACTTCGGTTTATCTGGAGAATTTTAGTAAGGAATGGTTCACCTGTAAAGGAGACCGGATAGAGGACGCTTGCACGACCTCTTCTTGAATACAGTGCTCATCGAGTGTTTGGGATTCGTACAAGGTCAGATTGAAGGAAAACACCGAATCAGTTCAGAGGCAGGCTGTCAGATTTGTTACCGGTAGGCTCGAACAACACGCTAGTGTTAACGGAGATGCTTCGAGAACTCAAATGAGAAACCCTGTAGGGAAGGCAACGTTCTTTCCGAGAAACACTATTGAGGAAATTAAGAGAACTGTCATTTGAAGCTGACTGCCAAATAATTCTACTGGCTCCAATATACGTTGCGCATAAAGACCACGAAGATAATATACGAGAAATTAGGGCTCATACGGAGGCACATAGAAAGCCGTTTTTCCCTCGCCCTATTTGCGAGTGGAGCAAGAAAATGACTAGTAGTGGTACAGGGTACCCTCTGCCACGCACCGCACGTTAGCTTGCGCAGTATCAATGTAGATGTATATGTAGATGTTGCAATTTTAAAGGCCGGCAGTGTGTTATAATAAGGCCATCTTCATGATGTGTGCACGCGAGAATGTGAGTGTGAGATTGAATGTGATGTATAGGGTGCTTTGCTTTGCTTCAAACGTATAGGCGTGAGAGATCACAGTTAGGAAAACTAATTTTTTAGAGACAAAATGTTCGATGATGCAGAAGGTGACGCTAGGCGTCCTTTCGTATTGGTTATGTCCTTGAATGGCAGCCCGTGCACGCTGCGTGTGCACGCAGTGTGTGTTGCCTATACTCCAGTCATCTGCTTCGCGTAGAGACGACTGAGACGAGCTAAATCATATTCCTGATTCGCTTCTAAAATATCTTTCTCCGCTTATAGGAACTAGTGCTTTTGGTTCTCCTCTTCTAAATCACAATCAGTTTACTGGGGTAGGTGATGTGCAGCATATCTGGTTAACAGACCCTACCAATTCGGCGAAATCTTCGTCCCAGAGCCGGCGAATACTAAAGGACGCCTAGCAAATTTTTCTCTCTAACGAAAGATGTTCCCTGTGACGTTATCTATCACGCCTAGACATTTAATATAAGACTTTGAAACGTCTAAAAATGAAATATACCCAAAAACATTAAAATAAGCGGTTGACAAAGCAACATTTATAATCTAGGATGTTCAAAATTTTCATTTTAGTTCCAGCATTTACATGAAAATACTTAAAAATCAAATATACCTAAAATCATTAAAATGACTGGTGTACAAAGGTATATTCATTTTAATGCAGGGTACTTTCATGTAACTGCTGCAACTAAAATAAAAACTTATTTGACGCCAAGAAACATGCCTTTATGTTGAGTTTCTGATACATACAGTCATTTAACGTTTCTTACACTTTTCATGGATGTATAGGTGGCTTAGAAACGTTGGCTTGACCAACACTAGTAGCTAGGAAATAAATATTTATTTCAACATCTTTTGGTGATTCCATGACGCAGTTATATAAACTGTGTATTATATTTCGCAGCTATTCGTCCCAATCCTTCACATTCAGACACGAAAAATTCTGTAAAATTATAATTTGCGTAGATTACCACTTACTTCCCGCACGCCATAGATTCCTGCTGTTATTCTGTAATCGGATATTCGAAGAGAAAAATATAATCTGGATATTCTCAGTTATGGGAATACAAGAGAAAATGAAACCAGTAACTAGAAATAATGCAATACTCCACTCGCTTAAAAACAGCCTATGATACTTGATTAAATGCAAGAGGAGTTTTTAGTAGACGATTTCCATTTACTGTTGGGGTAATTTACGTTCTTTTAATACGAAGCAATAACATTACACCAAAACAATAGTACATTAGTACATATAATAACTCCACTGTCAGTAACTGAAACTGATAGCTGGAGTATGAGACCACATTACTAAGAACTTATTCGTAGCATACCGATAAGAGTAAATTTGAAAGATCGAGATATTATACATTGTACGTGCTTACAATGTAGAGCCATCCGACAAGTAAAAGACTTAATATTCCTTTCCAATAACTTCCAGTTATGACAGGTACAAACATAATTCGTTACACATGGAAGCAATTTTACTGTTTAGATAATTCAATTAAAAATCTTTCTTTCTGCAATTTCCATTGATATAGTAATTTCATAAAGTTACTGGCTTCTTGAATAGTTCTGAAGTCGCTGTATGATCTATAGGCCTTAGCATGATTGGATGCACTACGACTATTGCAATTTATCAGAAATGCATGATATTGTGTTATGTTTTCTTCGATGTCACGCTATTATGCTGTTAGAGAGGCAATCACTTCGGTATTTTATTGATAAAAATATCTTATTACGTAAGCTTATTCTTAAACTATAAAGATTCAAAATTTAAAGAAGTACAGGCAAACTATGGTAAACTTAACTATGAAAAATACTCAAAGTCAGCTTGAAAAGGAAAAAAAATGGAAAGGCTTGCATATCATAAAAAAGACGCTCGTCTGTTTCAGAATCAAATTTCCTTAAAATAAGAGACTCTGATCTTCCAAACAATTCATTGACAAGAAAAAGTACATTAATGCGAAAACGAGCTGATAACAGATCAAGTCTGGTTCTGTGCTACTTGAAATAAGCACACACACTACCGGATACATGTCTTTAACACATAATATTTACAAACTGAAGTCCATAAAGAAGTTTTTTTCCCCCCGGATATTGAATGGATTAAATACACTCTCTGTAGCTGCGATTGTCGGAGTACTTCCTTGGAAGTGAGCGAGATTTATGACAAGCACTACAAGGACACATTCTCGCGGAATCACAGATAGTACAAACGATAAACACGGTAATAAATTAGTCTCCTTTTCTGTTCAGTCTCATTCCTAATCAGCTCACGTGACCTTAGAGACAAGCTGTGATTGAGTGCTACTCGAGCCACACTGCTTGAGTACCTGTTGCGTCCAGCTCATTGTAAGCTACCGGCGTGCCTTTATTAACATCTCCTTAGTCTCCATATCGAGGCACAACAACGAAGAACCAGGAAAACGCCGTCTGCTCAATGCTGTTCATCAAGAACACGCTGAGGAAAGCGAAACACCATAAACGTATGTTGCAGGATGCTGAATTGAACTTGGTTAAAATCTATCGCATTGACCAAGTTTAGAGATTTGTTGTGTTCTAGCATACGTTAGAAAATGTCTCGATAAGAGCGTATTTAGCTGAGGACATCAATGTCTTAAATTAGTTGACAGTTTGGTGGAAGTTCCGCTTCAGAACAGTTGAAACTCATAAAACCCGTATACACAGATCTGAGTTCTGTTATTATAGGTTATCTGTCTTGAGCTGACTGCAATCTGATTAAAAAAATTACACCAGACGCCTTTCGCTTTTATTTACAAGGCGTCTTCTGTGGTTATTGGTGTTTTGTCACATAGTCTGCTCTTTCCTATCTTGCTACAGTGGTTAATGTCGACAAGCTTCATTTCATATCTGAACTTGGCCCTTCTTGGCAATCTGAGTTATTTCTTGTGCTGCACTGTTTACAATTGACTTTCTTCACTGTTTTTCGCTCTTCACTACAGGGCAGCGCACTGCATTCTTCAGGGCAGTGAATAATGAAAAACAGTTAAGAAAGTCAGTTGTAAATAATAGTGCAGCACTAGAAATAACGCAGATTGCCAAAAACGGTCAAGTGTAGATATGAAATGAAGCCTGTTGACACCAACCACTACTAGCAAGATGGGAAAGAGCAGATTATGTAACGAGACACCAATAACCACAGACGACGCTTCGTAAATAAAAGCTAAACGAGTCTGGCGTAATTTCTTTTAATCAGATTGCAGTCAGCTCAAGACAGGTAGCCTATAATAACAGACGTTTACAGCTGCTGCGGAAGATAGCCATGCAAACAAACGTATTACACATCTGAGTAATTGAATTAGAGGCAGCTGCCTTCATTAACACTCTCGTCCGCTCTGAAGCCATGACGTGGAACCCACGAGATCCACCCTAATCTCCGATCGCTCCTGCCATTCCGAATGACTTATTCATCTGACCCGGAACCGTGTACTAAAAAATGACGTGAGCCTTTTCGAAATGTGTAACCTAATTAGAAGTAAATCATACAATAATTTATCGGACATAATACCTTTAAATCTTCTAACCACAAAAAAGGAATGAAATTTGTGTAAAATAGTGACACATAATTGAGACGCAGAAATGTAAAAGCAAAATTTAGATGCAACGAAAAGACAATGCACTGCAATGTATTATGGCTACCAGTCTAAGAGGACAAATGTAGAAATTAAGTAACTGGTTACTTTTATAGCATTTTTAAATAATCTCATTGATACACATGTGTTAGTTATATGAAAACGTGTATATAGCGTGACTTGTAGTAAACGTTATAAGATGAGGATCGTTTACGGCGTTCTGAGTACGCACATGCGTGGCACGTGATTTTTTGATGAAACTAGGATGATTTATCCACATAGGGTTACCACAGATGAACTTGAGAATGAGTGATACCCAAAATCATTACTGTAAATACAGTTATTTAAAATGCAGCCTGGCAGAGTAATGTTCTTCATCAAATTCATTGAAACACGTTTATTGTGTTGGCGGGGATTGTTGGCAACCGTCTCGTGGGACCAATCGTAATTCCACAACAACTCACAGGCGAGGCCTATCAGCACTTCCCGTGGGTGATCCTAAGCCTCCTGATGGAAGACGAGCATCTGGTGGTACGAAGGGTAATGTGGCCACTACATGATGGTGCTCCATTTCACTGCCCTCTGGGTAATGGAGTTAAAACACTAGAACAGACAGAAAATTACTACTTTCCTTGTGTTTTCTCATGTGCGCGTTCAATCACAGAAACCTACACTTTCATTCTTATCAACTGTGATGTCCGTTTAGATTACACCGTTTTTGTTAGAAAAATTCTGATATTGAATACTTTTCCTCTCTTTTGCTTAATACCCACAACGGTCAATCAACAAAATGTTAAAAATCCGCTAGAGATAATCTGAAAACGGATTTTATACTCTAAGAGAAACTGCCTGATCTGTTATTCAGATGGTTCAAATGGCTCTGAGCACTATGGGACTCTGAGGTCATCAGTCCCCTAGAACTTAGAACTACTTAAACCTAACTAACCTAAGGACATCACACACATCCATGCCCGAGGCAGGATTCGAACCTGCGACCGTAGCGGTCGCGCGGTTCCAGACTGAAGCGCCTAGAACCGCTCGGCCACCAGCGGCCGGCGATCTGTTATTGATCCCTAACTTTTACTAACTATAATTTTATGTTTCAGTACTTCGAAAATACAGTAATTTAAAAAAGTAATAACCAGTATGATACCCACAATAGTTCGAATAATGTGCGCCAGCACAACCACAAATTAGTGCATGAATACAGACAAAAATGGTTTCTTATTCCTTTTGTTTTTCCGCTGGTGTCATCTAGGGATCACGAGTCAATTCAAATGTTTCCTCCTTTCTTCTCCTTTCTTCTTCCTCCAGTATTCTTTCATCTTCTCACTATGTATCCTTTTTCTCTCATCAGACCGTTTTCATCTTGTCTTCTTCTGCCTCTTGTCTTGGAATCCTTCCATTTTTAGCACTTTCTTCTTCCCAAAAATCTCTCTTTCTGTTGCTTCTTTTTCGCTTATCTTGTTTCCTTGCACATCTTTCCTAACTTCGTAATTTTAAGTTTAATAAATTTTGTTATGTACCGTGAGCATCAATTTGAGTATTCTATAGACTGGTGCGCTACAGAACTTTCATGATCACATTGTCACTGCAGAGTAGTATTCTACCCTTTTTTTTCTACTTCTGAGTGACTTTGTGAGATTCCATTTTCCTCGAAACGCATTTAGATGTACCACATACCAAATCAGAATCTACACACCTGCTATTTCTCGCCATGGTAACAATTTTTGCAAGCCAAGATACGTTATGGCATGTCCCGTTAACGTATTATTCTACATCTACATCTGCATGACTACTCTGCAATTTACATTTAAGAGCTTGGCAGTGGGTTCATCGAACCACAACATATTATCTCTCTACCATTCCACTCCCGAAAAGCGCGCGGGAAAAACGAACACCTAAACCTTCCTGTTCGAGCTCTGATTTCTCTTATTTTATTTTGATGATCATTCCTACCTATGTAGGTTGGGCTCAACAAAATATTTTCGCATTCGGAAGAGAAAGTTGGTGACTGAAATTTCATAAATACACTCCTGGAAATTGAAATAAGAACACCGTGAATTCATTGTCCCAGGAAGGGGAAACTTTATTGACACATTCCTGGGGTCAGATACATCACATGATCACACTGACAGAACCACAGGCACATAGACACAGGCAACAGAGCATGCACAATGTCGGCACTAGTACAGTGTATATCCACCTTTCGCAGCAATGCAGGCTGCTATTCTCCCATGGAGACGATCGTAGAGATGCTGGATGTAGTCCTGTGGAACGGCTTGCCATGCCATTTCCACCTGGCGCCTCAGTTGGACCAGCGTTCGTGCTGGACGTGCAGACCGCGTAAGACGACGCTTCATCCAGTCCCAAACATGCTCAATGGGGGACAGATCCGGAGATCTTGCTGGCCAGGGTAGTTGACTTACACCTTCTAGAGCACGTTGGGTGGCACTGGATACATGCGGACGTGCATTGTCCTGTTGGAACAGCAAGTTCCCTTGCCGGTCTAGGAATGGTAGAACGATGGGTTCGATGACGGTTTGGATGTACCGTGCACTATTCAGTGTCCCCTCGACGATCACCAGTGGTGTACGGCCAGTGTAGGAGATCGCTCCCCACACCATGATGCCGGGTGTTGGCCCTGTGTGCCTCGGTCGTATGCAGTCCTGATTGTGGCGCTCACCTGCACGGCGCCAAACACGCATACGACCATCATTGACACCAAGGCAGAAGCGACTCTCATCGCTGAAGACGACACGTCTCCATTCGTCCCTCCATTCACGCCTGTCGCGACACCACTGGAGGCGGGCTGCACGGTGTTGGGGCGTGAGCGGAAGACGGCCTAACGGTGTGCGGGACCGTAGCCCAGCTTCATGGAGACGGTTGCGAATGGTCCTCGCCGATACCCCAGGAGCAACAGTGTCCCTAATTTGCTGGGAAGTGGCGGTGCGGTCCCCTACGGCACTGCGTAGGATCCTACGGTCTTGGCGTGCATCCGTGCGTCGCTGCGGTCCGGTCCCAGGTCGACGGGCACGTGCACCTTCCGCCGACCACTGGCGACAACATCGATGTACTGTGGAGACCTCACGCCCCACGTGTTGAGCAATTCGGCGGTACGTCCACCCGGCCTCCCGCATGCCAACTATACGCCCTCGCTCAAAGTCCGTCAACTGCACATACGGTTCACGTCCACGCTGTCGCGGCATGCTACCAGTGTTAAAGACTGCGATGGAGCTCCGTATGCCACGGCAAACTGGCTGACACTGACGGCGGCGGTGCACAAATGCTGCGCAGCTAGCGCCATTCGACGGCCAACACCACGGTTCCTGGTGTGTCCGCTGTGCCGTGCGTGTGATCATTGCTTGTACAGCCCTCGCAGTGTCCGGAGCAAGTATGGTGGGTCTGACACACCGGTGTCAATGTGTTCTTTTTTCCATTTCCAGGAGTGTATGAGTCATACAAATGTAGAACATATCTAACAGTCCATATACCTAGCTGTGCCTTGGCACAATTACAGTAGTTCAGATTTGCTGATAACTGCATACTTATTAATTGACGTTTTGTTAACTGTCAAAGTTACAAATACTATGTGATAGCCAAAGAGATCTAGTTGAAACACATACTCCATGAAGGTAGAAAAAGAAGGGAGGCAGCATTACCCCACATCTTACTTTGAAGCCAGAGTGAGCGGGGCCTGCCGCCATTTTAAGTAGCCCAAAACATTAGCAGACTAATGTTTACAATTGCTTCTTGTTCATTATTTCTGTCGTGTGCACGAAACAGCTGTTTCACATACTAAAAATTATAGAGCGTACATGAGTAACATAGTCTCAGGCAGGCAATCTCGAACGTTTATCTGTTCTTTACTGCGTATTTGCTCTATTAAAACGACACATTTAGCCTCGTTAACGTAAGTTGTTTTTTCCTGCCATAGTTTGGATAACCAGGAACAGAGGAAAGTGATGTGAAAAGCATGCTTTCGTAATCCATTTATTTCCACTTTTACTGTATTTGTATCAATAGCAAATGAAACTGTAACTCCAAAACCAATGCTTGATTACTTACTGGAGTCGGTATTGCGTCTTGTTCGTTACATTTTCAGCTTTCAACTCATATGCATATTCCTAGTGTTCACGTTTGCAAAAAACTTACCTATGTGTCCTTTGCTAGCCCATAAACGTGTGCAACGACGAAAGAAGAAAGGCATGCCACCGTATTTTGTGCAAGTCAACAAGGGGAATGATTACTGAAATGTCAAAGAAACAGAACTGCACAGTGGCATACGTCCATGCAGAACAGAGTTCTTGTTTTATTAGATTGTCAGTGCATTAGTCTTACTGTAATTTACCCATCTTCTCACTATGAAGTCTTACCTATAATACGTCAGTTAGTATGTGGCCAATAATAGCAACTTATAGGGTAAAGAGAACGATATAATTTTTGAAACATCTTCCAGCATTGTGTAATGCTATAAATGTGATTAAGGGAATGGACTCAAACGCTGAAGACCCCTTCAAATGGATATTTCGCTTTAACGCATATCTCAATAACATTTTAGTAATGATAGCCTAAGTTGTGTAATATGTAGGCCTACCTTTCCAACAGTAGCCTATTTGCTTCTTTTCCCGGAATATTTCTCGCCATTGACTCTGTCAGTTTTTCAGCAATAACCAAACATAGCACGATTGTGATGTACGTCGACTTTGATCATCACCTTGACTTTACTTTTAAATTTTATTTTGAGGTTTACAAGAAACATAAGTGTGCATCCTGCTTTGTGATATCTCAATATTTAGTTACTTAGTTTCATGTTCCATGAATCATTTGCACGATAAATCGTATTGATATGGAATGAGTCATTATATATTGACATCAACTTTTTTTCAAATATGTCTCCTTGCTTATCATTTCTCAGTTTTTACGTTTTTTAGTTAAAGACGCACAGATGTTAGTAATAACCACCCAATACCATTTACACGTTACAGTAACAGATAATGTTCCACGGAATAGGAGGAGATTTTCAGTTTAGTTTTGAAATTTTACTTGGCTGTGTGTCAGGCGTTTTATATCAATAGGTAAGCGATCAAAACTTTTGGCTGCAGCATTTTGAATCTCTGTTTGTGCTACAGACAACCTTAATGTGGCGTGATGAATGTCTTTTTTTCCTTTTGGTATTGTTATTATGTATATCACTGTTCCTGTTGAAGTGCAGTGGATTATTTGCAACAAACTTCATGAGGGAATAACTATACTGTCAAACAGATAGACTGGTACTCACACGCCGAGCACAAGGCAGGCACGACGAAAAGTGTGTTCACATGTCCATACAGTCATACACACAAAACTCACGCACACATGACTGTTATCTCCGGCTGTTCTAGCCATAGTCTTCCTTAAAGTGGGAGGAAATGTGAACAATGAATTATAATTACCGGCGAGAGGAATTTAGGACATGAGACGCTGCCCCAACGTTCAGCGCAGTTACGTAGTCGTGTGTTGTGCTGGGGCCAGGCGGTTGACACAGTGTGCCTAGGATGTCGGATCCTTTGCGACTTGGAAGGCAATGAAAAACACAGAAAGACGAGAAAGAACGGACACTGAGTAAAGTAGTGCAAGTATGAAGCCAAATGACATAAAATAAAACCACTGCAGTAAAAGTAAACAGTGCAACAATAATTCATGTACACAAAAGAAAAATTGCTTGAATTGCTCCAATTACGATTGAAATGTAAGCCATTTAAACTTTATATTACGGTTGGATCGACTAGTACACGAGTATACAAAGCAAGCTAATGAAACAATTACGTCTGCACACAATCAAAGCACCCAACACAATCGAAACTGGACACGGGCATATCAGAATGATGTCACGGGGAAATATCACCGCGGTGAACTATGGAAGTATGGATACGGTGAACCTAAAGTTTTGGTTAGTTAAGACGGCGGACATCAGCTTCAAGGTCTTGACGTAATGACACCTCCCTTCTTTTTCTCCTTTCATGACATACATAGTACGAACACCTAAAAGGATACAAATGTTCTTTGATCTAGCCAAAGATACAGCAACAGAAATATAGAAATAACATGGGTCCTTTCTCTGAGCATCCTTTCTCTGAGCAACATCTTAAGTATATAAACTGTTATAATGTGGTGCATCAACTTTAGTGTTAAAGAAGAGAAAAAGATGGTATTTATCTGCACTAGACACTGCGAAAGAAAAGAACTGTAATGTAGCAGACCATTAAAACTGTTATATCATGTGATAATTGTAGATGAAGTAGCAGTGTATGTAGATAAAAAATGCAATAAAAATACGAGAAACATTGAAGCCAGAGGTAGAAACCAACGATTGAATCCAGTTAACCTTAAAATTGTGTTACAGTGACAACCAAGTCTTGTTAAAGTACTATTTGACCCATGTAGGAACCACTAGCTGACGGTAAACGCTCTACCAAACGATACCAGTTTACCGCATGTGGACCAGTGGTCATACATTTGCACATACCTGGAGTATGTGCAGGTCTGGACAGCATGTGCAGTCTGGAAGTTATGAATATTAGTTTACATATGAGGCATTGAAGGTAGAATATGCAGTTTGTTTCTAGTTTAACAGCGCGTTTCAGTTAAAAGTGTACAAAGAAATGTAATGACAAGGAATGTAAATCATACAGTAAAGTTTGATTAAAAATCTTAAATAGTAGGTTCGGTAAATACCAATAATTACATGAGATACGCCTGAAACTCAGACCTGGGGCGACAGATGGCACAAAACTTAGACCTGAAGCAACGGATAGTTTAATGCTAAGTACACTATGATCCATACGTTGAGTCATCTGTTTAGACCATAAATGATAAATGTCTGTTTACATGGTATCTGGATCTCAGGCTATATAGGTAATATCTCAATACGTGGATGGCCAAATAGTGGTGCTAGATATGTGAGATTAAGACCTCAGAGAGGTATAAGGGGGGAGGGAAGTTGATATATTCCTTAAGTAACACATGACCTGCACCTTGAGTACATACCTCTAAAACATGGATCTTACACCACTGGCCATTAAAACTGCTACACCAGGAAGAAATGCAGATGATAAACGGGTATTCATTGGACAAATATACTAGAACTGACATGTGATTACATTTTCACGCAATTTGGGTGCATAGATCCTGAGAAATCAGTACCCAGAACAACCACCTCTGGCCGTAATAACGGCCTTGATACGCCTGGGCATTGAGTGAAAGAGAGCTTGGATGGCGTATACAGGTACAGCTACCCATGCAGCTTCAACACGATACCACAGTTCATCAAGAGTAGTGACTGGCGTATTGAGACGAGCCAGTTGCTCGGCCACCATTAACCAGACATTTTCAATTGGTGAGAGATCTGGAGAATGTGCTGGTCAGGGCAGCAGTCGAACATTTTCTGTATCCAGAAAGGCCCGTACAGGACCTGCAGCATGCGGTCGTTCATTATCCTGCTGAAATGTAGGGTTTAGCAGGGATCGAATGAAGGGTAGAGTCACGGGTTGTAACACATCTGAAATGTAACGTCCACTGTTCAAAGTGCCGTCAATGCGAACAAGAGGTGACCGAGACGTGTAACCAATGGCACCCCATACCAACACACGGGGTGATACGAAAGTATGGCGGTGACGGATACACGCTTCCAATGTGCGTTCACCGCGATGTCGCCAAACACGGATGCGACCATCATGATAATGTAAACAGAACCTGGATTCATCCGAAAAAATGACGTTTTGCCATTCGTGCACCCAGGTTCGTCGCTAAGTACACCATCGCAGGCGCTCCTGTCTGTGATGCAGCGTCATGGGTAACCACAGCCATGGCCTCCGAACTGGTAGTCCATGCTGCTGCAAACGTCGTCTAACTGTTCGTGCAGATGGTTGTTGTCTTGCAAACGTCCCCATCTGTTGACTCAGGGATACAGACGTGGCTGCACGATCCGTTACAGCCATGCAGATAAGATGCCTGTCATCTCGACTGCTAGTGATATGAGGCCGTCGGGATCCAGCACGGCATTCCGTATTACCCTCCTGAACCCACCGATTCGAAATGGTTCAAATGGCTCTGAGCACTATGGGACTTAAATTCTGAGGTCATGAGTCCCCTAGAACTTAGAACTACTTATACCTAATTAACCTAAGGACACCACACACATCCATGCCCGAGGCAGGATTCGAACATGCGACCTTCGGGGTCGCGCGGTTGTAGACTGTAGCGCTCAGAACCGCTCGGCCACTCTGGCCGGCCCCACCGATTCCATATTCTGCTAACAGTCATTGGAACTCGACCAACTCGAGCAGCAATGTCGCGATACGATAAACCGCAAGCACGATAGGCTACAATCCGACCTTTATCAAAGTCGGAAACGTGGTGGTACGCATTTATCCTCCTTACACGAGGCATAACAACAACGTTTCACCAGGCAAAGCCGGTTAACTGCTGTTTGTGTATGAGAAATCGTTTGGAAACTTTCCTCATGTCAGCACGTTGTAGGTGTCGCCACCGGCGCCAACCTTGTGTGAATGCTCTGAAAAGCTTATCATTTGCATATCACAGCAACTTCTTCCTGTCGGTTAAATTTCGCGTCTGTAGCACGTCATCTTCGTGGTGTATCAATTTTAATGACCAGTAGTGTAATTAACCAGCTGATAATTGCAGTATCTAGGTAGTGAAGTAGCATGCATTTCTGTTCGTACTATCATTCTTTTGAGAAGACATGACTGTAACTAACACACATGACACTTACATCTTTACCATTATGTGACAAATTTTCGGGTCAAGCTAGTGATATCACATTAATTGAGGTTCATACAACTATTGAAAAAAACTTTTACCTGAACTATCTCGCCTAGAGACTCAGCTAAACTGCTATGTAGATCAATGATATATCAAGTCACGCAGACATTAAACATGTCGCACAAGCTCGGATTCGTGAAGGATGACAATGGAAATCAGCCGTCCCATTTCCAAAGGGACTCTCCCAGTAATCGACTTAAGTGATTTACGGAAAAAAACAGAAAATTTAAGCGTGAGTGACCGGATGGGGCTTGAACCACTGTCCTCCTAAATGCGAGCCCAGCGCCTTATCATTGAGCCACCCCTCTCGCTTAGAGGGCTTCGCGTCGGAAAACTGAAGGGGAGCCAATTATAGTACTCTGTATGTGTTGATGAAGAAAGTACTAAATTCACTTTCCAATCCATTATACTGTACAAGTGAATCCAAATCTACAGCAGACTTACAGTTAAAATATTTGCAAATTCAGGTTTATCTAGATACCTTTACTGCTAAAATTGACGTATAATAATCTATTAATTTGGTTTCTGAAGAGTGCAGAAGTCAATGAATCTCAGTTAAACCTCAGGCTATAAGAGGTTATAATAGTAAACTAAAAGCTACATATCGCTATTTCCGAAGCTTGTCAAACAGAAGGGTGAAAAGGTTTAAAAAAGTCAAAGTTTCACCGTCAAGATTTGCTAATAAATTTTAGTGTTGTGATTTTGAACCCAGTTCTCGTGCTTACAGGAAATAATAATAAGTTAAGGATAGGTCCGCCTTTTTGTAAGTAAAGAACTTTTGTTTTGCTTTATTTCCAAACACGTTTCACCACAGCTGTGGGCTTTTTTTCTTTTATTTTCCTTTTATTGCACATTTTGTGTGTCCTGTGACTGCCAACTGAAATACGCTACAGGTCTAAATTAGTATACCATGTAGTCATTACTGTATTTCACTTGTCCTGAGCTATGGCTGGTTTGTATTTGTGTGCAAAATTTGTTTTTGTCGTTTTTGTGCAGTTCGACAGACGTTTTCTCCTGCTCATTTGTGAACAGTGCGTCTTGTTAGTTTGCTGTGGCTCGGACACATGTCTTAATCCATACATTTACGTTCAGGAACCTAAATTTATCCAGTGAAATATCTGTTCAAGCCACAGCAACCTAATAATACAAATGATCAAGAGAAAACGTCAATCTAACTATACGAAAATAACAAAAACACGTCTGGTACACAAATACAAACCAGACACAGCTCAGGACAAGTGAAATACAGTAATGATGACGTGGTGTACTAATTTAGAACTGTAGCATATTTCGGGTGGCACCCACAGGACAACAAAATGTATAATAAAATAAAAATAAAGTGAAAAGCCAGCTGAGGATGGCATAATTGTGTTGAAACATGTTTGAGTATTAAAGCAAAACAAAAGTTCTTTACTTACAAAAAGGTGGACCCATTCTTAGCTACTAACGATACTTCTTCTTTACAACCGGTTCAGTCATCGTCAGGTATCCTCTATATCGAGGAAAAGAATACAAGAAAAGCTTATATAAAATGTATTTCGTATTTAACTGTTATTATAGCGTTATCCGGTATGCACGCTGACGAAATGTCACATACTAGTGTTACAAACTCGCAGCACGATTCCAGTGATTAATACTCTTAAAATAACTCGTATTGACGCCATACGTAACTGTACTCTTCATTTTTAATTTTATTGGAGTACAGACAGTGTGGTTAATACACGTGCCATCACTGCTTTAACGTAATGTGTATCTACATTAACAATTAGATTCTAATTCCGTAAGGGAAGTATGACTCATAATGAACGTTCTGTATAATATCTAGGCTGAGAGTATGTCATGATACAATTACATACATAGTCCGTTATTTGTGGCAGCAGGCACAAACAGGAGCCTTTACGACTATCATAAATCCTCATAGTTAGATATGATACACAATTAGTCACTGGAACCTTAGTATAGATATAATTGTATGCAGACCCTCTGGATGAGTTTTGGTTGGAATTGTTAACATAAATCAGCTCAGTAGTTGTCATTATGCGAGTCTCTCAAACCGAAATGCTGGAATCGGATTGTAGATATAAAACGAAGATTAACAGCCTTTTGTACGTTTTAGTATTCAAATGTAATATAATTTACTACTTAACGGCAGGTAATATTGTTAAATGACTCGTATTTAAGTGCTTTATTGTAAGTACTAACACTGTCAGGGCCGTTATTTTATGTTTACTATTAATATCAGTGAGTTGCGATGCCTTTTCTGGCATTGGACGTCACAGGTTTAATATCGCCAAGTAATCTGATTTTAAACGATTGCATGGTATTGTACTCAGTAAGTTTTCGTAATTATGTGCCCCAGATGGCGTTATACTGACAGTTAAATACGAAATGCATTCCATATATTCTCTCCCTTGCTATGCAAGATGCCTGACGATGATCTGATTGTTAGAAATGAAACCGCTTGTGGAAAAGGAAGTACTTATTAGCAGCTCTCGGCATAGGAGCTAAGGCGTTTTTTGAATATTTACAAGCTGTGGAACTTCGTCTTCACAAAATACAATGACGGGAAAAAATTTGCAGCACCAAAGTATAATTAGTGTAGAGCAATGTGGTTTCGGGACTACATTTAAGTGATTAACATTGCTAGATTACAGGCTATGAAAGCGCGAGATAAGCAATGGAAAATGTGAAATTCTGGTACATTAATAACCGGTGTAAGTGTCAGAATGTTGAATGCAAGCAATCAAGCAATAAAATGTGCATGCATTGCACTGTACAGGTGCCGTATGTACGTTTCTGCGATGGAGTTAAATGCCTGTTGCACTTGGTCGGTCAATACAGCTACGGTTATGTGGTTGTGAATGAGGCTGGTATTGCCGTCCGACGATGCCCCGTATGCGCAGGATTGGAAGCAAATCTGGTGATGGAGCAGGCGAAGGCAATATGTCGATACAGCGGCATGTGAGCGAACGTCATCCTATTGCAAAACACCCCCTGGAATGCTGTTCATGAATGGCAGCGAATCAGGTCGGATCACCGGACTGGTGTACAGATTAGCAACCAGGATGCGTGGGATAACTAGGAGAGTCCTCTTGCTGTCATACGAAGTCGCACCACAGACCGTAACTCCAGGTATAGGTTCATTGCGCATAGCACGCAGACAGGTTGGCTGAAGGCCCCCAATTGGCTACCTTCCAACACAGGGCCATCACTGGTACCGAGGTAGAACTATCTTTTATTAGAAAACACAGCACACCTCCACTTCGCCCTCCAGTGAGCTTTCACTTGAGACCACTACAGGGCATCTGGCTCGGAGCTGTCGTTGAAGAAACCGATTTGTAACAGTTCGTTGTGTCACTGTGGTGACAAATGCTTCTCAGATTGCTGCTACAGATGCAGTAGGATTCGCCAGATCCATACCACGAACACAGCGGTCTTCCCTTCTGGTAGAACCGCATGGCCACATGGCCGTCTGCTTGCGACCGGACATTCTCGTGATCACTGCTGCCAGCAATCACGTGTAGGGGCTACGTTTCTGTCAACTCTTTCGGTAATATTGCAGAACTAACATACATTTTCTTGTAGCCCAAACTCGTTCAAACTCAGTGATGTGCTGATAATGGCTTCTTTTTCGCCTTGAAGGCATTCTTAACTCACTCAAAGGAAACTAACGCTCCCGAACGTTACAGGGTGGTTATTTTCAGCCGTAATGGCTACGTTTGTGAACCGTGACTGTGTAGTTCAAAATGGCTCCGAGCACTACGGGACTTAACTTCTGCCATCAGTCCCCTAGAACTTAGAACTACTTAAACCTAACTAACCTAAGGACATCACACACATCCATGCCCGAGGCAGGATTCGAACCTGCGACCGTAGCGGTCGCGCGGTTCCAGACTGTAGCGCGTAGAACCGCAAGGCCACATCGGCCGGAACGACTGTGTGGGATAATTATTTATTTAAAGTTTCTGCTACGAGTCACGTTTTATTTTATGCTTAATCTAACATAATGCAACGCGTTTCGAACATGTTCTGTTCATCTTCAGGCGTTTATACATACATAAAATAAACAGTCTTAAACTAGAAATCGAAATCTGCAGTTTGTAGCCATACGCTGCCCCTCCTTCCCCACAAATGCCACACCAGCAGCTACAGTAAAAAACAATGGACAAAGTGTTCTAGATTAGTTTAAGACTGTTTATTTTTAAGTAAAATTTCTCTATGTATGTACACTCCTGGAAATGGAAAAAAGAACACATTGACACCGGTGTATCAGACCCACCATACTTGCTCCGGACACTGCGAGAGGGCTGTACAAGCAATGATCACACGCACGGCACAGCGGACACACCAGGAACCGCGGTGTTGGCTGTCGAATGGCGCTAGCTGCGCAGCATTTGTGCACCGCCGCCGTCAGTGTCAGCCAGTTTGCCGTGGCATACGGAGCTCCATCGCAGTCTTTAACACTGGTAGCATGCCGCGACAGCGTGGACGTGAACCGTATGTGCAGTTGACGGACTTTGAGCGAGGGCGTATAGTGGGCATGCGGGAGGCCGGGTGGACGTACCGCCGAATTGCTCAACACGTGGGGCGTGAGGTCTCCACAGTACATCGATGTTGTCGCCAGTGGTCGACGGAAGGTGCACGTGCCCGTCGACCTGGGACCGGACCGCAGCGACGCACGGATGCACGCCAAGACCGTAGGATCCTACGCAGTGCCGTAGGGGACCGCACCGCCACTTCCCAGCAAATTAGGGACACTGTTGCTCCTAGGGTATCGGCGAGGACCATTCGCAACCGTCTCCATGAAGCTGGGCTACGGTCCCGCACACCGTTAGGCCGTCTTTCGCTCATGCCCCAACATCGTGCAGCCCGCCTCCAGTGGTGTCGCGACAGGTGTGAATGGAGGGACGAATGGAGACGTGTCGTCTTCAGCGATGAGAGTCGCTTCTGCCTTGGTGCCAATGATGGTCGTATGCGTGTTTGGCGCCGTGCAGGTGAGCGCCACAATCAGGACTGCATACGACCGAGGCACACAGGGCCAACACCCGGCATCATGGTGTGGGGAGCGATCTCCTACACTGGCCGTACACCACTGGTGATCGTCGAGGGGACACTGAATAGTGCACGGTACATCCAAACCGTCATCGAACCCATCGTTCTACCATTCCTAGACCGGCAAGGGAACTTGCTGTTCCAACAGGACAATGCACGTCCGCATGTATCCCGTGCCACCCAACGTGCTCTAGAACGTGTAAGTCAACTACCCTGGCCAGCAAGATCTCCGGATGTGTCCCCCATTGAGCATGTTTGGGACTGGATGAAGCGTCGTCTCACGCGGTCTGCACGTCCAGCACGTACGCTGGTCCAACTGAGGCGCCAGGTGGAAATGGCATGGCAAGCCGATCCACAGGACTACATCCAGCATCTCTACGATCGTCTCCATGGGAGAATAGCAGCCTGCGTTGCTGCGAAAGGTGGATATACACTGTACTAGTGCCGACATTGTGCATGCTCTGTTGCCTGTGTCTATGTGCCTGTGGTTCTGTCAGTATGATCATGCGATGTATCTGACCCCAGGAATGTGTCAATAAAGTTTCCCCTTCCTGGGACAATGAATTCACGGTGTTCTTATTTCAATTTCCAGGAGTGTATATATAAACGCCTGAAGACGAGCAGAAGATGTTCGAAACGGTTGCATTATGTTAGATTAAGCATAATACAAAAAATGACTGGTAACAGAAACTTGAAATAAATAGTTAGAAGGTGGTATTTAAAGCAAACCTGATACGTCTCCTCATTCATTACATGCGACACGTCTTCCGAAAGCCGAAAACCGAATTTGAGAAACCGTCGCTGGCTGCTGTGTTGACATGTTAAGGTCTGCAGCGAATTTGCTAACCCAGTTACATAAGGCGTCCGAAAAACAGCTGATACAGTTTCTGGTTCAGTCAACACAATCGTTATTTCTCTTCACTTGAATATTACAGCTAGACAGCTTCATGCACAGTCTAATACTTCTGTTTCTCCTTCGCCGCACATTAAGCCCATGTTAATCGAATATTCTGAAAACAAGACGTAACTTGACAACCACAGTACTTTCAAAACCGCTTGCATACACATGGAAGCGAAAATAGACTGTGGAATTGGAAAGTCGTTAAGTAGAAGGGACTTTCCAAAATCTATTTTGAAGTGGTTATATGATTACCCAGAAATGCTATTGGGAAATCGGTTTACGAAATCCGCTTCCTGGAGCCCCATGTAAACGGGGTGATAATGGCGCCACTACCGCCACTCTAACGCGACTTGCGTGAAATTTGAGTAGACATCATCTTTCAGATGTAGAAACACACCTGCCAACTTTCGTTTATGTCGCACAACTCCTTGGCGTTGCGACATCTTTGTCCATTAGCGTATATTGAGAAAAAGATACTCGTTATGCGCATGACATAGCATCATGCAAAGCCGGCTACGTAGCACGTTACACACATGTACGTTAACGCTGTTGTTATGGGTACAGGAAAAGTCAGCCTCATTTCCCAGAGCCCGTGTCTGGGCGAAGCTCCTCGCTCAGTCACAGTCGCGGCCCCAGATTGCGCCCAGTCACTCTCAGCCGACCTCCGCACGATCGGCGTGTTTCCGCTTCCGCAACAGCTGCTCTGGTACAGCTAGGCCACGCCTCTGCACGTTCTACTTTACACCACACTGCTTCTTTCCTTGTTGCGCATATGTCTGACAAACAAAAAGGGAACACAGAAAAGGATGCAGTTGCGAGTTACTTCGCGTACTAGTGTCATTTCTCCTTTCCCTGTTCCAGTCATGAATGGTTCTCGGGAAAAACGACTGCTATGAACCCTCCGTGTGGGCTCGAATCTCTCCAATTTTATCTTCATGGTCTTCGCGCGAGATATACGTAGAACGGAGCAAGATGTCGGTTGACTCTTCTAGGGAGGTATGCTCTCGGAGCTCTGATAGTAAACCGCATCGTGACGCAAAACGCCTCTCTTAGAGCGTCCGCACTGGAGGTGGCTTACGATATCTATGACGCTTTCGCGCTTACTGCATAAACCCGTATCGAAACGTGCTGCTCATCTTTGAGTGTCATGTAAACATATTGAGTGTATCTCCTAGTTCCTTCACGCATATTTTCTGGTGTCTCAGCAGCTAGTTGCAACTTCGGTTTCGTAATGTGTAGCTGCATTGAACCCTTTTAATACTGTTTGCCACGTCTTTAACGCGATGCCCAGTGTCAATGAAAATATCGTTTTACTTTAATTACAAACAAAATTATTTTTAAAGCGGAATTTTATGAGTCCATTCCATAGAGCGCCCCCAGATTTCTCTAGCGCGATATTCGTTTATCCGATATGTACTTCAAGGGACAGTAAAACGCGAAGAATAATTACACTCAAGAGCCAAAGAATCCTGCAGGGCTGTCCATAAGTACGTAAGAGTACGAGGGGGTGGATATCTCTTCTGAACAGCACGTTGCATGCTCAATAATGTTCGTGTGTCGGGAGTTTGGTGGCCAGCGGAAGTGTTTAAACTCAGAAGAGTGCTCCTGGAGCAACTCTAGCAGTTCTGGACGTTTGTTGTGTCGTATTTTCCTGCTGGAACTGCCCAATTCCGTAATAATGCACAATGGCATGAATGGATGCAGGTTATCAAACAGGATGCTTACGAACGTGTCACTTGTCAGAGTCGTATCTAGACGTATCAGGCACTCCAACTGCACACCTCCACACTATTACAGAGCCTCCACCAGCTTGAACAGTCCCCTGCTCACATGAAGGGTCCATGCATATGTGACGTCGTCTCCATACCCGTACACGTCCATCCGCTCGATACAATTTAAAAAGGAGACTCGTCAGACCAGGCAACATGTTTCCAATCTTCAACAGTGCCGGTCGCAGGTTCGAATCCTGCCTCGGGCATGGATGTGTGTGATGTCCTTAGGTTTAATTAGTTCTAAGTTCTAGGGGACTGATGACCTTAGAAGTTAAGTCCCACAGTGCTCAGAGCCATCTGAACCATTTTTTCAACAGTGTAATGTCGGTATTCACGGGCCCAGGCAAGGCGTAAAACTTCGTATCGTGCAGTCACCAAGATTACACAAGTGGACCTTCGGCTCCAACAGCCCATAACGATGATGTTCTGTTGAATGCTACGCACACTGACACTTGTTGCTGAACCAGGATTGAAACCTGCAACAGTTTTCGGTAGGGCTGCACTTTTGTCACGTTGAACGATTTCTTCAGTCGTCGCTGTTCCCGTTCTTGCAGGATCTTATTCTAATCCCAGCCATGTCACTGATGTGATGTTTTACCGGATTCCTGATATTCACGGTACACTCTTGAAATGGGAAAATCCCCACTTCATCGCTGCGTCGGAGATGCTGTGTCCCATCGCTCATGAACACCAGGTTCAAACTCACTTAAATCTCGATAACCTGCCATTATAGTAGCAGTAACCGATGTAACAACTGCGCCAGACACTTGTCTTATACGGGCACTGCTGGCCGGATCGCCGTATTCTGCCTGTTTACATATCTCTGTATTTGAATACGCGTGCCGATATCAGTTCTTTGGCGCTTCTGTGTAGTACCCCAGCAGCGCCTCGCGTGCCTATCTGGCCTGCGGTGACTGCAACCTAATTGCATCAGCGCTGCTCAGTTGCTGTAGCAGTACTGGTCATCATTCGTGTTTTATCCTCCCTGTTAAAACATATCGATAAAACGAATACCCGACTAAACTAATGTGGCACCGCTTTATCGAATAGGTATGTAAAATTTCGCTTTTAATTAAACACTTTATTTGTTACGGGGAACTAGCCGATGCTTTCCATTGACACTGTGCCACGCATAAATGACATGATGAGCAGTATTTGTCTGGGATGACTCCAGCAACACATTCCCAAACCGAAAGTATCTGTTGCAATAGCAGAGAAAATGCTCCTGGCGTTTCATAGGAGTGGCGTTCTGCATATCCCGATTTATTTCGTTACTGAGTTGTTATTAAAACAACATCACAAAATGGTAGGCTATCTGTCTGCAGTTATTGCCTGGTCACAGAACAGATCGTCATCAATTCACGTTATTGCTCTTGTCTCTTCACACTCATAGGCTCATCGATCCCTGGACTGTCATCGATAATTTCGGGAATTCGAAGAATCACCTTGTTTGGTAAACCTTTACTACCCATTGATAAAAGCCTGATTTTGGATAACGCCATTCGTTTTAGCTTAACGTTCCCATTGGTGAAAGCATCGAAAGATCTATCGAAGAGGTGCGTATCCAGACTTCGGTTCTGGGAGCTGGGGTTGGAAGGGAGAACGAAGAATAGTTTGTTACTGCTCCCTTCCCCTGCCCTTTCCCCTTCCGCAAATATGACTTGCGATAATCTAAAGTTTTAACGTGGCCCACACGGCTACGATTCTAATAATAATAATAATAATAAAATACACAAAATGTTTAAATATTACAATAGTAATAATTTGTTTACATAAGAACTGTCCGCCTCCGTAACTGAATTATCAGAGCGGCTAAGTGACATGCGCAGAACCCAGGTTCGATTCCCAGTACTGACAGGGAATTTTCCTATGTGGTGAGACTGGAACGGGTTGGACTCAGCCAAGTGAGGCCAACTAAGGCCAATTTGACCGAGTACTAGCGCCTCCAGGTGTAGGTTCGAACAACACGCAGGTATTATAGAGACGCTTCGGGAAATCAAATGGGAATCACTGGGGGGAAGGCGACGTTATTTTCGAGGAGCAAAATAGAGAAACTTCAGAGAACCGGCATTTGAGGCTAATCGCAGAACAATTCTACTGCCGGCGGCAGTGACCGAGCGGTTCTAGGCGCTTCGGACCGGAACCGCGCTGCTGTTGCGGTCGCAGGTTCGAATCCTGCCTCGGGCATGGATGTGTGAGATGTCCTTAGGTTAGTTAGGTTTAAGTAGTTGTAATTAGGGGACTGATGACCTCAGATGTTAAGTCCCATAGTGCTTCGAGCCATTTGAACCATTTTAACAATTCTACTGCCGCGAACAAACTTTTCGCGTACGGACTGTGAAGTTAAGATTGGAGAGATTAGGGCTCGTACGGAGGAATATGGACAGTCGTTTTTCTCTCTTTCTGTTTGCGAGTGGAACAGGAAAGGAAGTGACTAGAAGTGGTACAGGGTACCCTCTGCCACGTACCATACGGTGCCTTGTAGGGTATGTCTGTAGATATAGATGTAGAACTGACAACGGCTGGGAGACCGATGTGCTGTCCCCACGTGCCTCCATACCGTATCCAATGACGCCATTGGCAGAGGATGACACGGCGGGAGGTCGATACCGGTGATTATCGGGGCCTGTGGACGGAGTTCACGTTTACGTTACATAAGTGCATCGTACTCAGCCTTAATATAACATCCACGAAATTACAGCACTAAGAAATAATACATTTGAATAGCATTTGTAAGTAGGCTGTTTATATTTTCTTATTGACAACGTTACGTAGCGCTCTGTATGAAAATCACTGGCTGTGCTGTGTGCAGCCTGTGGCTAGTTTGCATTGTTGTCTGCCATTGTAGTGTTGGGCAGCGGCAACTGGATGTGAACAGCGCGTAGCGTTGCGCAGTTGGAGGTGAGCCGCCAGCAGTGGTGGATGTGGGGAGAGAGATGGCGGAGTTTTGTAATTTGTCATGAACTGCTATATATATATTATGACTATTAAGGTAAATACATTGTTTGTTCTCTATTAACATCTTTAATTTGCTAACTATCCCTATCAGTAGTTAGTGCCTTCCGTAGTTTGAATCTTTTATTTAGCTGGCAGTAGTGGCGCTCGCTGTATTGCAGTAGTTCCAGTAACGAAGATTTTTGTGAAGTAAGTGATTTCTGAAAGGTATAGGTTAATGTTAGTCAGGGCCATTCTTTTGTAGGGATTATTGGAAGTCAGACTGCGTTGCGCTAAAAATATTGTGTGTCAGGTTAAGCACAGTCTTGTATAATTGTTCTAAGGGGACGTTTCATATGTCGACCCTTAGCCGAGGATACCTCACTGGAATCTTCTGATTTTTTCTTGTAGTTTGTGTAACTAGTGTAGATTTTGTTTATTGCTATTGCGTAATTGTAGAGAGAATCTCCTTTGTAGTTGCAGTCTTTCATTGTTGTACAGTAAAACAGTTGTGGTATGCATGTAGATTTGAACCAAGTATTTCGCAGCTGCGCTTGCAATTAACTAGATATTATTTTCAGTGCTATGTTAATGTGTTCCCCTATTTTTGCTCTTCAAATTGTGTTTTTCTGTGTTGTCGTGTGAAATATTGTGACAATAATGGCGTGTGAAAAACGTAACACTAGGCTCCAAAGTAAACTGAGAAATGACAGTGAAGACGAAAGCAGTGTGTTACCGCCACCATGTAATGAATTAACTAATGTTCAACATAGTAATTTGGTAATTGTGCATAGAGAAATGGAGCGGGCGGCAAACAATGGCGTAGTCAGTGAAACAATTAGTGAACAGGGAAGCATTATCGATCGATCGCTCGGCAACAGCTCGCCTCAGGAATCCGAAATGACAGGATACAATTTTACAAATACTGTAGATTCAGGTTTTGCGTCCTCACCGTTTTCTCAAATAAGTCAAGACACATTTTCTGCTTGTCAAAATGTGAATGTTGCTGGTGCAAATGCACTGCCGAAAAGCGTAGAGGAACAGATTCCAGACACTAATGCATTGTTATTACAATTAATGAAACAAATGGGACAAAATCTTCAAAAGTTAGACACAATGGAACAAAATCAGAGACAAACACAGCAAAAGCTTCAAAAGTTAGACACAATGGAACAAAATCAGAGACAAACACAGCAAAAACTTCAAAAGTTAGACACAATGGAACAAAATCAGAGACAAACAGCAAAAGTTAGACACAATGGAACAAAATCTTCAAAAGTTAGACACAATGGAACAAAATCTTCAAAAGTTAGACACCACACTTGAACAAACACGTGAAGATTTAACCACTGAGTTACATAACATCGAATCGAAATGTCAAAAGGTCTGTAATGACGTAAAAACACAAATTTGTGAGCATTTCCAACCTATTTTTTCGCGTCATGAAAATGCATTACAGAATCACGAAGCAGCCATAAAAGAACTGCAAACTATTGTTCATGAAAATCATGAGACCTTGCAAGCTAAAATTGACTCAGTTGCATCTACCGATTCGGTTACGCAACTTGCAAAAACTCAGGAAATCTTAAAGGACACAGTAGATACCCTGAAAATTGGTTCAGAAAGACACATGGAGGAAATAAGTACACTATCGGAGAAAGTAGCCGAACTTTCGGATCATGTCACTAACTTATCTACAAAGGTAGATGATGATCTGAATGACACAAGACCCGTAGCCTTCACTGACACAGAAGAGTATGAACAAATAAGAAAATTCAAACAAAATCAAAATCAAATCAATACACAGTACAAAAGAGAAATCCGGGAAGTACAAGATCAGTTGACGCAGGTAACACAAGAATTACATATTTCAGAGGACACTCGCGCTCCAACATGGGAAGCGGAACTTAGAAATACGGAAAAGCCACAAAATAATAACACAGGGCATTTCGATAATTATGAAAGAAATTGGCAAGGTACACCGAATTTTGAGATGGAACCGCCGACACGACGTAACAATGACCGATATGCTACTCGCCAACACGATGATTTTGACTATAAGCTGTTCATTACTACACATAAATTCAAAACGTTTAAGAATTCTGCCAACGACATTCATCCACAAGCGTGGCTCCATCAATTCTCTCATTGTTTCCCTCCCAACTGGTCACTGGAGCACAGGTTAGAATTTATGTGTGGCTACTTAGAGAATGAACCAGCTGTAAGAATGCGATCGGTCATTCACGATTGCCACAGTGAAGGAGAATTTTACCATGCCTTCCTCTCAGCATATTGGTCTCAAGCCACACAAGACCGAGTAAAACATGGCATCATAATGATGAAACATTTCGAACAATCTGAATTTTCTAGTCTTGTGAAATATTTTGAAGACATGTTGCACAAGAATCAGTACCTGTCAAACCCCTACAGCCCCTCAGAATTCATCTGCATTTGCTTAATCAAACTGCCTGAACATTTACGACATATTATTTTAGCAGGACGTTGCAAAGACGACATTGAAGCTTTTCAGGGACTGTTACAAGAACTAGAAATTGACACTGACAATCGCGTAACGCGAAAACAGGAACACAACAACTGCAGGTCACATCTGTCGCAATTCCGCGATGAAAGAAATAATAACTGGACACGACAAGGCTATTCTCACAACACAAATCGTGACCAAAACAGACACCACCCGTATGACAACCATTGGCAGAGTAGTAATAATTACAGGGAAAGATCATCTCTCCGCGGTAATGACTATCACAGAGACAATCAGAGAAACAGACAATATGGGAACCAAAACAATTATTACCAAGGGAGACAGAATAACTTTAGACGCAACGGTCCAGTGCGCAGTTACGACTCAGGGAGAAATTCTCCACCACGTGACCGACAAGAAAGAAACTATGGAATCTACCGACATGACGACAGACGATATGATCGTAACGACAGACCTGAACTGCATCAGAACTGGCGGGATTCTCGTCATGGTGAATTTGTAGAAGTTAGGTCTCCAAATCCCAATAACGACGCGCGCCAACAAAGAGACAATAGGCAATGACTCACACCGCTGGCAGCCACAAGACGTACTTATGAAACTGACGACACAGCTGCCATAGCTAGTAATTACGTAAAAATGGAAGACATTAGGGACATCTTACTCCAGGAACACGACGTAAAACATAACAACATAGCATATCCTGTGATTCACATTACTGTAAATGACGTAAAATTTACGGCAGTACTTGACTCTGGCAGTCCCATTTCAGTAATTAGTGAAACAGCTTTTAGCAAATGCAACAAATCGAACGATTGCCCCACACTTCCGTTACGTAAGATTAAATTACAAGGTGCAATCTTTGGAAAAAGTGTAGATGTACGCCAACAAACCAACTTAGAATTTTTTGTCAAAGCCACAGCTTCTCTATGAACTTCCTTATTGTTCCATTATTGTCGACGGAAATTATATTGGGAGTAGACTTTTTGAATGAATACAAAGCAATCTTAAGCTTTCACGATGCTGAAATAAGTTTAGAGAAAGAAGGTAAGTCAATAGCTTTGAAATTTGAAGATTGGCTCTCAAACCATGACGAGGAAATTAATCGGCCTTACCTTCTGTTAGACAACAGTTCGGAATTTTCGACGGAACTAGACACTAACAATCACTCTGCAAGTACTGACAGGGATGATATCGACGGCATATTTGAAATTAATGAGTTAATTCAGAATAAATTTCAAACAATTGAGAATTGTAATGACACTGATAGGCAGGACCTTTTTGAGATTTTACAAGCACATTCCACACTTTTTACTCACAAAACAGGAACAATCAAGGGATTTCAATACCAATTTCGTGTTCGCGAGCATACTAAATTTTGTGTTAGACCATACATAATTCCAGCACATTATAGGGACCGTGTTAGAACAGAAATACAATCTATGCTTGACGAGGGCATTATTGATCCCGCAGTAAGCTCATACAACAATCCGTTACATGTGGTTGAGAAGAAAAATGGATCGATCAGGCTTGTCTTAGATTCGAGACAAATCAATACTATCATTATTCCTGAAACAGACAGGCTGCAGACGATGGAAGAACTTCTTCAAAATTTTAATGGTGTAAAAGTGTTGTCTTCCATTGATCTTAGATCCAGCTTTTATCAGATCGAACTTCATCCAGAATGTAGAAAATACACAGCTTTCCTTTGTTTCGGCGTTTGTTATCAGTTTCGGAAACTTCCTTTTGGTTTGAACATTTCTTCGGCAGCATTCATTCGCGGGTTAAATTCTATATTACCTGAGTTCTTAAAACGTCACATCACCTTATATGTGGACGATATTCTAATAGCAGAAGCTTCATGGGAACAACATAACCGCATCCTCAACAGTTTATTACGTATTTTTGCAGAATCTGGAATTACAGTTAACTTGGAAAAGTCTGAATTCGGTAGGTCAAAGGTGAAATTTTTGGGACATATTATTTCTTCTGAAGGCATTCAGCCGGATCCTGAAAAGTTAGAAGCAATCAGAGCCATTCCAGTTCCATCCACAAAAAGACAAGTCCGCAGTTTTCTAGGTCTCGTAAATTTTTACCGTCGTTTTCTAAATATGCAAATTCTTGTTACACCAAAACTTTGTTCTCTCACTGGAAAAAATACTATTTGGAACTGAGACGAACAAGCACAGTTGGAATTCAATTCTTTGAAAGAAGCGTTACTTCACGCGCCAATACTGGCTCATCCAGATCTGTCACAAGATTTCTGCCTTAGCACGGACTCTTCCAAAGTCGGTCTTGGTGCCCATTTATTTCAAGAAGCCATAGAAGATGACATTACTGTTCAGAAAACCATTGCTTTTGCTAGCCGAGTGCTAACAAAATCTGAAAAAAATTATTCCGTTACTGAATTAGAAGCTTTAGCTATCGTTTGGGCATTTAACAAATTCCGTTTCTTTCTTTCCGGTAAGCACGTAAAAGTATACAGTGATCATCGTGCATTACAATTTCTTATGTCTTCAAAATTAAATCATCACAGGTTAAAACGTTGGGCATTGTTTCTGCAAGAATTCCGCTTCACAATAGTCTACATTCCCGGCAAGGAGAACATTGTTGCGGACGCACTGTCACGCGCACCGGCTGGGCTTGAGAAAAGTAACACAGAAGGCAACCTTGAGAAAAATTTCAGTATTCTTTACATTCAGAAAGTCGCCTTTGAAAACTTCATCACCACATCTTTAAAGGACATTGCTCATGAACAAGATAAAGACCCGATTTGGAAAGACATCAAAAGTAAATGGCATGAAAAGACACACACTCAGATTCGGCATTATTACCTGGTTAGAAACAACATACTCTTCAAACGCTGCACTGTTGATGACAAGCTATGGGTACTTTGCATTCCAGACGATTTTGTTAATAAGCTCATTTGGTATATTCATTTCAGCTACGCACATTTTGGTCCACGAAAATGTTATCATATTCTTCGAACGACTTGTTATTTTAACAATATGGAAAAGAGAATTCGAAGAGTCTTGTCTATTTGTAAACTTTGTCAAAAGGCGAAACCATCTACTATCTCACATTGTGCTCCGTTGTTTCCTATTATTCCTTCTAAATTAAAAGAATTTGCTGCTGTTGATCTCTTGGGACCCCTTGTCAGAACATCGAATGGATTTTCGTACGTTCTAGTCGCTGTTGAACTTACTTCAAAATTTGTTTCTTTCACACCGTTACGTAATGCCACTGGACGGTCTGTATCCAACGCCTTTGTTAAAAATTTCCTTCGTGAAGTTGGCCACGTTGCTAAAGTCATTTCAGATAACGGACCGCAATTCAGATCTACTGTTTCGTCACGCATGCTTCGGAACCATAAAATCAAACCTGTTTTTATTTCATTGTACTCACCACATTGTAACCCGTCTGAACGGATTATGAAAGAAATCAATAAGCTTTGCAGACTTTATTGTCACAGAAAGCATCAGCTTTGGGACAGATATTTACACTTATTTCAAAATGTGCTGAATGAAGTGCCTCATGATTCCACTGCTTTACCACCTACTCTTGTACTAAAGAATGAAGAACCACCGAACAGAATCAGAGAGCTTGCACCTTTCCCGAATACACGTAAACTTCGACACAAAGACATAATTGATTTGGCTCTTAAAAATATAAACTCTGCAGCAGAAAAAAGGAGAAAACTACACGGTAAAGCAAATGCAAAGAAATTATATATTGGTCAGAAAGTTCTCATTAAAGCTCATAACACTTGAGTCACAAATTCTTTCTAGTTTATAATGGACCTTACCGACGTATACCACATGGTAATTGCGTTGAAGTTGAAACTCTGCGTGCTAGGAAGAGTAAAGGTTTACACCACATTTCACATGTAAAATCGTTTATTGAAAGATAATCTGCTTTTTAACTTTGCCTTTGCCATAAAACGTTTCACTTCACATTTCTAGTATGCATTGTCACACTTAGAAACTGTTATCATGCTACAATGTTTGAAGTTAAATATCCAGTCAAGAACCAAGAGAACTAATTTAAATAGAAATTACGAATGCATTGTTATTGTGAACAGACGTCACAGTGTTATTGTGTGTGTGCATTCTTGCTTGTTAATTGCACGATTACGTAACGACTATAAGGCTCACATACTTAGAACATTTACCAGTACTGCTAATGAGATTCTAATGCAACATTTTGGTGTACTTGAAAATACATTCTGAATTAAAGTACTTTCTGAGAGATATCAGATGACACAGTGGTTAGTTTATTTGACAGCTACACGATTATATCACGACGTTACTAATGAGTGAGAATTTACAATGTTGCTTTTGCGGTGTATCTGTTTTATATCTGCATAGTTTTTCTGTATTATTCTGGAAGTAAAACATGTTTTAGTAGTAATTTTTGTGGTATAGCTACAATGAGACAGCCTCTTTCGTAGCACAACAATACGTTACATTATAGTACTTTCTTGATCACAATAAGCGTAATAACTAAGATATCTATACGCAAAGCATTTCACTTTTGTTTATGATGAGGTAAGTACATCGACTTCTGCAGAACTTAGCTTTCGGAGGACAATAACTACGACACTTCCATTGAGATTATCTTACAGCAAGAAACACATTTAGCGCTACAGGACACGTATTTGAGTGATTAATTTTGTACTTAAATCATTTATTTTTAAAGATATTTGAAGTACAATGATACAAAGGTTTTCCGTAATACATTTAATTCCATTCTTGTAATCTGTAACACCTGAGGGTATCATTACATTGATCCTCAGGGGGGTACACGCTTACGTTGTGTATCATGTGTTTGGCAAGCACAAGGAGCCCTAGCTAATATGGTATTTGCTTATACAACTTTACACATCGGTACCATATTCCTCTAAAACACAAATTACACAGCTATCTGATCATTTAACTGAGAGAGACAAACTTTTTTACAACGGCAGTGACAGATGTTTACGTAATTACACCGTTGGATAACTTAACACTTACGAAATTGTATTTTCTCTGTACTTTGTGAACTGTTCATGTTTTTTCGGACCCATTGTGATATAATGAGAGCTTTGAATGATATATTTGGTATGGGATCATGATTTTAAAGTACGTTTGAGGTAGATGACACTATTTAACTGAGCAGAGAATTATTTTTAGGTTTTGAAATTATTGGAGGAAGCTAAGACGATTTTGAGATTTGACTGAGGTGTTATGATGTTATTATTATGACGATGATGTGTATTATGCTGTTGAGGTATGTTTATGTCAATAAGATGATGCTACCATATATGAGGAATGTGATTATGTGTTTATATGTATATGAATAATGAATAGAAGTTAGGGACTCTGGCTTGTAAAAAAGGATGTTGGAAACCAAGAATCGTACTTTAAGAGTTATGAAATGTATGTAAATGCGTGAATGTATTACAATGCCGACAAAAATTTTTTGGACACTGTTATATCAATAGCATTTTGTTTCTACAGATTTGTAACGCAAATTCTTGACCTGTGAAATATTTTTGTATGAGACTGTCACTGTAGCAGAAACTGCTGTCGTAAATATTTCAGTAAGAAAGGTAAGTGACCTTGACGTAATGCGTTTTGGGCGACCAGCTGAGAGGTAGTCGTCTGACAAAAGAAAGCAATTAGGTGGAAAAAAAAGGAGGTCATTATCCTCGCCATTGACATTCCTTTAGAGATAGCATCGCAAATACGACACGTTCATTACTTGGAAAGATAATTACATCTGCACACCTGATTATGACAAGCGTCTTTCTACGAGAGTTGAGAGAATTTCTACTAACTTATGAAATGTCACATGACTATTGAATGATATTTTTATGCTTTGCTTTTCATAGTTGCTTATTTCATTTGATATCTAGTTTCCAGCTGTGTTGCAGCATTGGTTTTATAAAGTAAAATAAAATGCATTTGCTAATGTGAACACTTTATGTCAACAGATCTATTAAATAATAATTTTGTGATCCACATTCTTCAAAAAAGGAGCACTTGGAAAGGAAAGAACAATACGAAGGGACTTTAACAGTAACTGCATACATAATATTCTTTTCAAGTACATGGTAATATTTTTTTTGTGGTGCACCACTTTAATTACATAGACATTGAGATGTGAATAGACATTTCCCTTATCTGCAGTGTTTTCTTTAGTGTACTATTTTTTTGCTTGAGCTATGTCATGTTTAGATATAAGTTGCTGCTGCTGTTTGCCAGGCATAGTGCTACTAAATTTCACTTTGTATTACTCTGTTAAGCTGGTTTTACTACTGATTTATTATTTTTGTTTGCTGCACAGTGCCTTTATATTAGTTGTAATATTGCAATTGCTTTGCCAATTTGAATTTTTTGTCATTGATGTTTCTGTTAATTGTTTTGTGCTGCTGCATTGCCTCGTCCCTTAGTTTAGCATCTGAGCTCAGTAGATTTAAGTTAGCTTAAGAGGGGGTAGCCTATAAGAGAATGAGTTGCGATGAATTTGAAGAAATGCACTGAGAGGTTATACGAGAAAAATACAGAAAGCATGCTTGGATAGGGTTTTTTTGGCTGGAGTAAATATCGAAATAAGACAAAAGATCTATGGACTGAAGTTTTGGGTTGGACTGCAGTACCAAATGTTGCACTGAAAACAAACCCTGTCCTTTCCCTTTGTGTTATCCCACTATGTGTTTGTGTACCCTTGTGTATTTATGTTCTTCCTGTCTTTATATGTTTATCTGATAAGACTTAGGTTGTAGAATTTTTCTAATACTCAGCTACATGAACTATGACTAGGAATACTGTTATCCTCAAATATAATTGGCATTAATAATATGTTATTTACCTTGTAAATATGCTTAGACATTATTTATTCTGTTTTGTTTTAATGCTCATGTGTGAAGTTGATGTTTCGCAAGTTATTCTGATCTTTTATGTATGTACTCATGTCATAATGCCTGTAACACTGATGTATATGTTATTTCTATTCTTTTGTAAAGCCTGTATTACTACAAATGTTATCTGTACATTTATGTTCTTTAATGATGTATTTTGTACCTTTGTAATTGTATTCTTATGTTATAAAATTGTAATTGACACCAGTTCATCATATTATTAACTTGTAAGTTACATTTCACTGCACACGTTTCTGTTGGTCATAGTATATGGACAATATGTGAGAAGTAGGGACTGTTAGTGTTTGCACGTGTGTAATAATTCAGCAAGGGACTGGATAACAGCATTGCTGGTTCTAAAGGCAATTACAAAAACTTTGTGCGTGCACAAGTGGTGGTTTATGGACTTGCTATCTTCTCTGCAAGACTCTTCGATGGTGATTGTGCACCTGCACAGTCGCAGCAGATGGCTGCTGGCCATCTCTACAAGGACTACAGTGGGTCTACACCTTTGATGACCCACCAACATCATTATTTCTACAAGGACTACAGTGGGTCTGCATCTTTTATGACCCACCAATACCACAATCTCTACCAGGACTACAGTGGGCCTGTCCACAATTTCTACAAGGACTGCAGTGGGTCTGCACCTCTGGTGGCCCACCAATACCATACTCTCTACCAGGACTACAGTGGGTCTGCTCTGTGATGACCTACCTACCAATCTTCTTCAAAACGTCGAATGACTCTGCTGTGGGTTTGCTCTGTTGTGGCCCATTACCTGTCAGCATGTCAAGAGTCAGCACTGTCTTTCAGTTGGAAGGACAACACTACTTCTTCAAGACTGCATGGAAATCCACTACTTCCGTGTGCATTGTCTTTTACTGCTCAGACTTTGAAAAAAAAAAAAACACTGAAATTTTACTGTGATGAACAATCTGGACTGTCTTTATGGACTGTGAGAACATTTTAGCTTGTGACCAACATTGTATAAATAAGTGTGTGCATTTGATATCTTTGTTATTGTAATTATGAAAAATTTTATCAAATCATTATTGGCCACTGCCCAAAACTATTTGTAAAATTTTTTGTGGGGAGCATGGGGGCTATGTAAGTAGGCTGTTTATATTTTCTTATTGGCAACGTTACGTAGCGCTCTGTATGAAAATCACTGGCTGTGCTGTGTGCAGCCTGTGGCTAGTTTGCATTGTTGTCTGCCATTGTAGTGTTGGGCAGCGGCAACTGGATGTGAACAGCGCGTAGCGTTGCGCAGTTGGAGGTGAGCCGCCAGCAGTGGTGGATGTGGGGAGAGAGATGGCGGAGTTTTGTAATTTGTCATGAACTTCTATATATATTATGACTATTAAGATAAATACATTGTTTGTTCTCGATTAATATCTTTCGTTTGCTAACTATCCCTATCAGTAGTTAGTGCCTTCCGTAGTTTGAATCTTTTATTTAGCTGGCAGTAGTGGCGCTCGCTGTATTGCGGTAGTTCCAGTAACGAAGATTTTTGTGAAGTAAGTGATTTGTGAAAGGTATAGGTTAATGTTAGTCATAGCCATTCTTTTGTAGGGATTATTGGAAGTCAGATTGCGTTGCGCTAAAAATATTGTGTGTCAGGTTAAGCACAGTCTTGTATAATTGTTCTAAGGGGACGTTTCACATTCATCAGAACATTTGAGAAGAACCTTTTCATGCAATTAATTTTAGAACTATAATGGTAAAAAACTGGCAACCCTGGCAACGTGCGTAATTTACAAATTAATAACTCGACTTGTGTACTCACCATTATGAGTATTTCACTAAGCAGTACTACTAGGAACCTTGTTTCGAAAACTGTGGCTGTATCAGCGTGTAAATGATAGCAATGCTGTTTTGTTCAGTTGTTTCCACGTGTTTTCGGGAAGTAAGTCATTCTGTTATTTGTATTTTTATTGGGGGCTCTTTTCCTTTTTGCCTTCACTTGGTCAGCTTCCAGTGCATTGTCGGTTCCTATTGTGCCGGATTTATTGCTCATAGTAGATACAATCAGTCGGGAATCTGCGCGTTTATCTGGCTACAATGTTGCTGGTCGATTCGTAAGCCCATCCCCTCGTACGGACACTTAAACAAGTGACACTACAGTACGAGGGGCGTCCAGTAAGTAATGAAACACTTTGTTTTCTTTGGCAGTTTTGGGTGAAAAAATGTGGAATTTGTTATGGAATATTGTGGAAAACTTCCGCTCTATTGTTTCATGAAGTTCCGACGGGTTACGGTTCTAGATGTAACATTGAAAATGGCGTCTGTAACGGAGGAGCGTTCCAAGCGGAGACCTGTCATTGAGTTTCTTTTGACGGAAAACCAGAGCATCGCAGATATTCATGTCGCTTTCAGAATGACTGAGACTTGGCAGGGAACAAAATCGCGGTGAGTCGTTGGACGAGGCATCCGTCATCATCGCAGCCCGGTCGCGCAGACCTGTCCAGTCTACTGCGTGACGGCTGGCCGCAAACAGCTGTGAGTTCAACGATGTTGGAACGTTCAGAGACTCTCATTCAGGGTGATCGACGGATCATAATCGATCAACGTAGCTCGACGTCTCCGTTGGCAGTGCTGACACACACGTCCATCTGCTGTGGTACTCAAACATGTGTGACCGCTGGGATCCTCGCCCCCTAACAGAAGACCATAGAGAGCAACGGATCACCATCTGTGCGGGATTGTTTGCACGTTACGTGGCTGATTGTGATTATTGTCTATCGAGGCGATGAGACATGTGTTCATCACTTCTAACCGAAGCAAACCGGCATCCCAAAGGGTGGCGCCACACGACCAATTCTCCGAAGAAAAAGTTCAAAGCCGCACCTGCAAGCCGGCCGCGGTGGCCGAGCGGTTCTGGAACCACGCGGCTGCTGCGGTCGCAGTTTCGAATCCTGCCTCGGGCATGGATGTGTGTGTGTCCTTAGGTTAGTTAGGTTTAAGTAGTTCTAAGTATAGGGGACTGGTGATCTCAGATGTTAAGTCCCATAGTGCTTAGAGCCATTTTTTTCGCACCTGCAACCGGTAAAGCCACGGCGACAGTCTTCTGGGATTCTGAGAGGGTTGATGACCTCCCTCACGGGGTCACGATCAACTCCGAAGTGTACTGCACTTCACTTAGGGATCTAAAGTAACTACTTCAGTGTGTTCGTTGTCACAAAAACGCAAACTAACTGGTCCTTCTCCATGACAACTCAAGGCCTCACACAAGTCTGCACATCGTATTGGAGTTCACAAAACTTCACTGGACTGTTCTTCCTAAATCTCGCACCTTCAGATTTCGATCTGTTTGGCACAATTAATGATGTACTCCGTGGGAAGCAATATATGGATGACGGGGAGCTTATTGACTCAGCGAAACATTGGCTCCGACGTCGACCAGTTTAGTGGTATCATGAGGGCATGCAGGCCTTCAAAGTAAGGTGGTGTAAGAGCATCGCACTAAACGGAGATCATATTAAAAATAAGGTTTTTTAGCCAAAAGAGTGAGATATAATAGGTAACATTGGAATCCTGAATAAAACTAACCTGATCTAAAAAAAAGTGGTTTCACTATTTATTGAACGCCCCTCGTATCTTGTGTTAAACGGAACTTGTCATTTCTGGATTCCTTTGCCATTTTCGAGGCTCTTAGCTTCCAAGCTACTTTATTCTCGAAAAGTTTGCTGTAAAATTTTCTGTATTCTGTTTGTTAAGTATGATTCAAACGATTCGGGTGCAAAGCCATCAGTTCCATAAAAATGATCTAACAGAGAAACATGATCCACGCGGACAAAATCAATTGAACGATCGCAAAAAAATACGACCTGCTTAAATGTGAAACCATTCTTCAGTATGTTATTTTTTTGAAAAATACGTCAGTAATGAATTGTCACCTTTCTAATAAAAATATTTCACAACTGCGTATTTTAGTTTGGGTTGAACCTGTTGTCGTGATTTTTGCCACCTCCTTTTCACCAGAAATAATTCCAGTTTTTTTCTTTTTTTATCTTCATTCCAAATTCTTCTTATTTCTTATTTAGGTTTTACACCGTTCATTAACCCTCTTTACTTTAAAATTTCGCACTATCTTGTTTCCCACTTTTTTTTTTTTTGGCATTTCAGCCGTTACACATGCTTTCCTTATTTTCCCCATAGTATTTGCAACTAGCACTTCATTTAAAATTTTTAAAAGTTTTCTAGGTTTCATTGATGTTACTTGGATTACTCCCCCTGTCTTTTCCCACAAAATGGTGTCCTACTTCCTTTGGTTTTTCATCTTTTTTTGTTGTTGCTGTTGTGGTCTTCAGTCCAGAGCCTGGTTTGATGCAGCTCTCCATACTACTCTATCCTGTGCAAGCTTCTTCATCTCCCAGTACCTATTGCAACCTACATCCTTCTGAATCTGTTTAGTGTATTCATCTCTTGGTCTCCCTCTACGTTTTTCACCCTTCAAGCTGCCCTCCAATACTAAATTGGCGATCCATTGATGCCTCAGAATATGTCCTACCAACCGATCCTTTCTTCTAGTCAAGATGTGCCATATTTTTTCAATGTTCCTAAATTCAGTATTTACCTTTTCGTGCCTTTTCTAATCTTCATTAATATGAAGCACAGCTCTCAAACGACTAGATTATGATCTGGGTAACTTCTTCATATTTAACAAATTATTTTCATATCTTTGTTGGAATTATAAATAGTTTGGTAACGTTTATCATTCAGTCTCAGTTTCTAGGTGTACCTCCTGCATTTGTCTTACTCAGACCTGATATGTACTACCACGTGATCGTTCCTTTTAGAGTCGTTCACTGGTATTTGCTCTCTCTTGTTCCAAGACCATACCTCCCAACATATTAGTTCTCTCTCCTCTCGCCCACCGCTATATTTGAATCTCCTGTAATTATTATGCACGAGTCTCTCCTCTCTGTTTTCATAGATTCTTTTCATCTATTTGTAGCATTCGTCTAGCTCCATGTCAGGATGTTGGCTAGTCGCTATTTGTTCTCGGGAAAGTGCAAAGTTTCATCTTCTTTCTTCAGTCTTACAGAATTCCATAGGTAAATATTTTATTTTTATAGCTTATAACACGTTGACTACTTACCGTTATTAATATATCGCCCAGAAAAATATAAGGACGAGAAAATGAATGAAAGTACGGATGCACGTTGCCTAAGGTCTCCCCGTCGTACACAGAAAGTTGAGCGTCTCATGGTGTGAGCCAGTGGGTCTTGCCTCGCAACACGAGGCAATTAAAGTAACAGGAAAAGACAGTGTGTGTCAGTCAGTGAGCAGTTACACTGCACTGTGGTGGTGTTCTTCCTTACAAGAGGTCTCTGAGACAAAATCTGGATGATCTCGCAAGGGAAAGAATAATCGGGGAGCTGTAAGAAGGACAAAGTGTGAAGAGTGCAGCCCAGGAGCTCGATACTGATCACAGCAGTTTACCATTGTGCTTGGGGAACATTCCGAACCACAGTCTCTGCTGCTCGAAGAAGAGGAGGTGGTCGACCACGGTCAGCTAGGTCAGATGACGGCTACCTTGTGCAACAGGCAAGAAAGGACACACGCGAAACAGCGGATGCAATTGCAATCAAATTTAACATTATTGCACGTTACAGTTTCAAACTCCATAGTAGTGCGGCGGCTGCATGGAGGTGGTCTCTACTCCAGACGACCAGTAAGGTGTGTTCCGTTGACACCCGCACGTCGGCGATACCGTTTGTGATGGTGCCAAGAGCATAGGGGCTGATCCACCGAGGAGTGACGTCACGTGCTCTTCTCTATTGAGCGTAGGTTCAGTCCGAGTAATGATTCCCGACGCACCCTTATACACTCCTGGAAATGGAAAAAAGAACACATTGACACCGGTGTGTCAGACCCACCATACTTGCTCCGGACACTGCGAGAGGGCTGTACAAGCAATGATCACACGCACGGCACAGCGGACACACCAGGAACCGCGGTGTTGGCCGTCGAATGGCGCTAGCTGCGCAGCATTTGTGCACCGCCGCCGTCAGTGTCAGCCAGTTTGCCGTGGCATACGGAGCTCCATCGCAGTCTTTAACACTGGTAGCATGCCGCGACAGCGTGGACGTGAACCGTATGTGCAGTTGACGGACTTTGAGCGAGGGCGTATAGTGGGCATGCGGGAGGCCGGGTGGACGTACCGCCGAATTGCTCAACACGTGGGGCGTGAGGTCTCCACAGTACATCGATGTTGTCGCCAGTGGTCGGCGGAAGGTGCACGTGCCCGTCGACCTGGGACCGGACCGCAGCGACGCACGGATGCACGCCAAGACCGTAGGATCCTACGCAGTGCCGTAGGGGACCGCACCGCCACTTCCCAGCAAATTAGGGACACTGTTGCTCCTGGGGTATCGGCGAGGACCATTCGCAACCGTGTCCATGAAGCTGGGCTACGGTCCCGCACACCGTTACGCCGTCTTCCGCTCACGCCCCAACATCGTGCAGCCCGCCTCCAGTGGTGTCGCGACAGGCGTGAATGGAGGGACGAATGGAGACGTGTCGTCTTCAGCGATGAGAGTCGCTTCTGCCTTGGTGCCAATGATGGTCGTATGCGTGTTTGGCGCCGTGCAGGTGAGCGCCACAATCAGGACTTCATACGACCGAGGCACACAGGGCTAACACCCGGCATCATGGTGTGGGGAGCGATCTCCTACACTGGCCGTACACCACTGGTGATCGTCGAGGGAACACTGAATAGTGCACGGTACATCCAAACCGTCATCGAACCCATCGTTCTACCATTCCTAGACCGGCAAGGGAACTTGCTGTTCCAACAGGACAATGCACGTCCGCAAGTATCCCGTGCCACCCAACGTGCTCTAGAAGGTGTAAGTCAACTACCCTGGCCAGCAAGATCTCCGGATCTGTCCCCCATTGAGCATGTTTGGGACTGGATGAAGCGTCTCACGCGGTCTGCACGTCCAGCACGAACGCTGGTCCAACTGAGGCGCCAGGTGGAAATGGCATGGCAAGCCGTTCCACAGGACTACATCCAGCATCTCTACGATCGTCTCCATGGGAGAATAGCAGCCTGCATTGCTGCGAAAGGTGGATATACACTGTACTAGTGCCGACATTGTGCATGCTGTGTTGCCTGTGTCTATGTGCCTGTGGTTCTGTCAGTGTGATCATGTGATGTATCTGACCCCAGGAATGTGTCAATAAAGTTTCCCCTTCCTGGGACAATGAATTCACGGTGTTCTTATTTCAATTTCCAGGAGTGTATGACGGGAGGGGAGAACACGTAATGCATGCAGGAGCATTGTCGAACGTGATCGTTTCAGTGGTGCAGATGTTATAGTGTGGGAGACACAATGTTGCACGAGCGTACTGACCTCCAAATCTTTGTCTACCCGGGGACTGGGTGTTTGTGTTGTCCTCCTCATTTCCTTATCATAATCATCTTTCGTGACAGTGGATAGATTGGATTGTGTACAAAATCTGACTGTGTAAGAAGATGGGACTCTGTACAGGCACTGATGACCGCACAGTTGAGCGCCCCACAAACTGAACACCATCATACACATGTTTGAACACGGTACACTCATCGGTCAACGTTATTATGATAATGTACTTTTCCCCCTCGTGCGTGTTTTCAGAGGTGCATTCGGACCTGACTTCATTTATATTGATGACAATGCGAGACTGCATCGAACGCACAGGTGGAGGGGCTCTTGAACAAAAGGATATTCGCCGAATGGACTGACCTGCCCGTTTCGCCGACTTAAATCACGCCGAAGACGTGTGGGATGCGTTGGTGACACGAATTGCAGCACATTCATATGCACCTACTACCAGCCAGCAGTTGTCAACGTTCTGGTAGAGCAATGGAACGCCCTGCCACAGAACTCATTACCAAGCTTGTGGCCAGCATGGGAGCACGTTACAGAGCATGCATTGCCATTCGTGGCGATCATACATCCTCTTAAGAACCATGTTCCGCTTTTTGTAATATCCAGGGGACCATCATAAATTATTCTCTTTGAATAAAAATTTCATTTTTGTTCCTCTCATTGCGTATTTGTTTCAGTTACCTTCCGTACCGTCCTACAGCAGTTATTCCTACGTATGGTCCACCGAGCGAGGTGGCGCAATGGTTAGCACACTGGACTCACATTCGGGAGGACTAAAGGTCAATCCCGCGTCCGGCCATCCTGATTTAGGTTTTCCCTGATTTCCCTAAATCGATACAGGTAAATGCCGGGATGGTACCTTTGAAAGGACACGGCCGACTTCCTTCCCTAATCCGATGAGACCCATGACCCCGATGTCTGGTCTCCTCCCTCAAAACAACCCAACCTATGTATGGTCCAAGTCTCATCGAGTTGTGTTACTTGGCACTGGCGCATCATGCAAAATTTACTTTCGTTCTTATATTACGCACACCAATGTACAGATATCAAAAAACGTTTTGCATCACCCCAGTTCCCAGAACTCAGAACTACTCAAGATAGACGTTAACTGTGCATATTGTATATCACACACAGTCCGTTAGACTGTTCAGAGATGTCACTAAACCCGCCCAAAGAAGTAAACAACCATGCATGAGCATCGCCTATTAGACGGAGGGGGTCCGACAGCCAATCATTTCCAGTCATTCCACCAGGAAGGAGGTACACGGCTCATGTTGTCTGTAGCTCAATCATGCCTAGACGGTCAATACCGCGGTTCGTCGCGTCCGCATTGTTTTACTTTGTGCCAGGAAGGGCTCTCAACAAGGGAATAGTCCAGGCGTCTCTGAGTGAACCAAAGCGATGTTGCTCGGACATGAAAGAGATACAGAGAGACAAGATCTCTCGATGACATGCCTCATTCAGACCGCCCAAAGGCAATTACTGCAGTGGACGACCGCTACCTACGAATTATGGCTCGGAGGAACCCTGACAGCAACGGCACCATGTTGAATAATGATATTCGTGCAGCTACAGGACGTCGTGTTACGACTGAAACCGTGAGCAATAGGCTGCATGACGCGCAACTTCACTCCCAACGCCCATGGCGACGTCCATCTTTGCAACCACGACACCATGCAGCGCGGCACAGATGGGCCCAACAACTTGCCGCATGGACCCCTCAGGATTGGCATCACGTTCTCTTCACCGATGAGTGTCGCATGTGCCTTCAACTAGACAATCGTCGGAGACGTGTTTGGAGGCAACCCGGTCAGGCTGAACGCCTTAGACACACTGTGCAGCGATGTGGAGGTTCCCTGCTGTTTTGGGGTGGCTTTATGTGGGGTCGACGAACGCCGCTGGTACGGCAGCTGGTTGGGCAGCAAAATAATACAAATATCCGAAGTAATGTGGATATAAAGTTTAGACCGGCAGGAATAAGACAAGTGTTTTATAAAAAGATAATTTTTTTCATATCGAATGTAATACTTTTAGAAAGTCTTTGGTAATGCTACTTGTAAGTAGTTTTGTACGGTAGTGAAACTTGGCCGAAAGCAATTCAGACAAGAAAAGAATAGAAACCACAGAAGAAATTTTGAATATTATATGTGTAGATCGCGTAACTAATGAGGAGATAGTGAATTGAGATGGGAAAAATGGAAGTTATGGCACAATTTGATTAAAAGAAGGAATCGGTGATAAAACACATCTCGAGGCGTCAAGGATTAGTCAGTTTGATAATGGAAGGAAGAGTGTGTGTAGGGGGAGGGGAGGGGGGATTTAAAAATAATTGACGAAGATCAAGGTTTGAATACAGTCAGCAGGATCAAATGGTTTAGGGTGGCAGTAGCTACGCAGAACTGAAGAGTTACACAACATAGACTAGCGTAGAGAGCTACATAAACATAGGTCTCCCATCACGCCAAGTCATTTAGCCTCTGTTAAGCTATTTTGATTTTCTTTCTCGCAGTCACGTATTATTTTGGTACATGTTATTCTGGCATTCGTTTGATGGTTAAACAATTTGTGCATTACGCAAATTACATTTATCAACGATGAAACAAGTTTAATGTACGTTACTCATACAGAATTCATAATATCTTCATTAACTTATATTCATTTTGTGTTACTTATTAACCTCGTTGACTCTCCGTCCTACAACGCTGACTGGCGCTCGTTGCATATTTAACAGTGAGCATGCTGCTTGTAACGCGGGAAATCCTGAATTCACCGCCGTCGGTTGAACTGCGCTGTACGTTGGGTAGCCGCCCTGCAGGCGCGCGTCACTTGGTGTTGGAAGAGATTGTTAATTCACGTAGACCGGAAAACACAGAGGAACAAAAGAAACAGATTTTTATTTTACTCGACTGAATATATATATATATATATATATATATATATATAATTACGTTTAATTCAAATATTCAATAATTAATTGAAAATATTCACGCGGTAGCGCTGTAACAAATATGTATGTAAAGGCAGTATGCAGAATTACGGTTTATAGGGCCTTGGTACTCGATTTGGGTTAAGAACAGGGGCGGAAAGTCTTTAGTTTAGCATGGACCAGCAGCCTTTTGTACAGCCATACGAACATCTGTCCTACTATAGCTGTGTTACAGTATATTAAGCAAGGTTCGAACGAGGAACCGGAGCTGGCGCCCAGGCAAATTGTGCGAATCGATTTTATGCTTAACTAATTGCACCATTTGTATGCTCGGATTTTACGTGGAAAGATAATCCCCGTTCAGATTTTCCGAGCAAAAACAGCTACCCTTAAATAACTCCGGTCTGAAGCGAGACTGACGGTTCAAGTTTGGTCCATCGGTGTACCGCACCTTGGTGTAAGATAGGTTTTAACCGTTTGAAAAACATTTGACTTCGGTGCAATTTCAAGTGCAAAAAACTCGTTTTTCTGGGAGCGGGGGTTCAAGCGTGCCGCTTCTATCCTTTAAAATCTTTTATCCAATACTCTTTATGCGTTTTTCAGGTACGATGCTAAATTCGACCTGAATGTACCACGCAAAATTCGTTCTTGCATGAATTGTATGTGTGGGAGCGGCTTAAAGTAAATCAAATAAATACAGAATGCATTATTACGATAAAACTGAAAACTCGTTTTCAAAAGTCTAGCATAGTAATATCTGAAGAAAACTCAGTAATATACTTTACGTGCAAAAGAAACAACACTCTCTTGCGAGTTTTCTTACGCGCGACGTTTTTACGTTTCAGATTTGTGCAAACCGGTGTAAATTTTGTAAGAACTTAATAATATACACGTAATTAAGGTGGTGCTATTGTTTTGTGAAAGCTTTATCAGTTGCCACGATATACCGGTCTAAGGTTGCACATAAAATGAACGTAAAATGCGGGTCTACGCGGATCGCAAGTTCTGATATGGTTTAAATTATTACAGATTACACTTCAGTAATCATAACAATCTTTTGCAACCATCTTTCATTGTTCAGGCTACATGTGTGAAAAATCATGTGATTACACATGAAAAAGTATTCGTACGAATGAGTTTCATTTTAAGCGGTGCATTTGGATAAATTAAAAAAACTGTTTAGTACAGTTGATTATCATCTCAGTGGTTCTGTATCAAATATTTTATTCACCATGTCTTTGGACTCGCAAAATAATGCATGTACACTCGACAGCAAAAAAGTGGGTCACCCCTGAATTCCAACGTGTAGGCTGCACCTGAATGTATGCAACCAACATAACACATCTGTGTTGCACATCGTCGCAACCCTCCACAGTACAGGCGTTGTGAGATACACAATGGGTACCGCTAGAGACAACTAGAGAACACCGGTCTTTATGACAGTCCGTCCAGATGTAAAGTAACACCACGATAGTACAGAACAGATCAGACAGACCTTAACGTTTGTAAACTAAACTTAATTACAATAAGTGACATTTCAAACGTTATGGGTCAATTAATTTTGTCATATAAATCGTTTAGTAATCCTTAGGCACAATTAAATATTTGAGACAGTATATGGATTTATAAAGTTGTATGGCAATTGGAAACAAGTTCTTTGCTGTCTAAAAGGTTTACCCAACACATGTTGAACGTCGTTCAACGTTCAACGGGAAGTGGTTTCGCATCAACTTTATGTAATACTAAGCAGTTAAAAGAAAACGTGATTAACGGCGGCAAGCAGTCTCCGGAAATTCCAACATTAACAACGAATCACAAGTAATATCATTGTTCACATTACTCATCAACAGTTACTTGTACACAAAGTTGTACTTTAAATGACATGACCAACGTCTTCGTTCTGGATCCGGATGCAAACCCAGAACGTAAAGCCATTGTTAACCAAGCAAAGCATTGTGCCTTATCGAGACTCGATCACTAGGCAGAAAGAGACGTCAAATATTGACGTATGCACCAGTATTTTATCAGTTCTCAACTTGAACGCAAGTGACGATAATGTTTGTACGAAACCAGGAACCCTAACATGACAATTACCTTCTCGGTAATTAACCTCGAAAGACGTTGTATATTGTTGCATTGTCTAGGAACAAAGGATGCACATGTTTAAAATTGGAATGCCATCATGTAATGCTGGTGACAAGGATGCGAACCCAGCACCTAATCGGATTGTTGAATAAGTACGTAAAATCAGAATGCAGATATAACAGTTTGTCACCATAATGAGGTTGGAACCTTAAATGACGACTGAAGTTGTATTGCCTGACCTGGATTCGAACACGGCGCCTACCGCCATCGTTGTCTAACCAGGAATAGACGAGAAATCTCTAATGTTGGTCCACCATTAGCGAGATTTGCGCACGTTTTACTGGAAATAAGGCGACGAAAACGTCTATGCTGACTGAGAGTCGAACGCAGCACACATGGTTATGAAGACATGTTAATTATCAAATTCTTATTCAGTAGTAGTATGTTTAGTTGCAAACCTTAAGGCCTTTCTCATTCCTAGTAACGTGTTGCCTAATATCTGCGATATCGTGGTGTTAATTTATAAGTGGATTGACTGCCGTAAAGAGCAATGTTATCTAGTAGTCGTGTATCATTGAGATGTAAATGAAGTGCCTCCGCAGAAAGTAATTTCCGTCGTGCAGCATGTATTGTTTCAGAGACAATGAGTACATGTTATAAGTGCACAAAACGTGTATTATATACTACGTAAATACTATTATTTGGAGAAGCTGCCGCCAAACCTGTTTACTTTTATATTCCGCTTAGTTGTCGTGGTTGAATACACGTTTTCTTAAGGCTACATCTAATGCAGAGCGCTTACAAGAAAGAATAGTTTCCTGCGTCATGCTATTGCTAGCTAGGTGAAATATTTTGTTGTAGCTATGTTTAAAATGAATGTATTTTTGAACGTATTGTTCGTCAAATATTTGAATGAACTATAGGTGTGACTGCACATTTTGTAGCATAATAGCTGTATAGCTGTAACTGCGTTAGTTTATACTACAGACTTGGGTAGGTTAGGTGTAACTTTCGATCCTTCCAGGGATGATCGTGGCCTTGCGGCCCGGGTCTGTACTACCCGCGGATCGCGAACTACGGGACAGCCAGGCTGGCCGAGGCGAGACGGAAGTGAGCGAGCTGGCGGTGGCGTTCGTGGGCCAACAGCCCGGGACGAGCCAGCACGGCTGCGCCGCATGCCTCTGCCTCTGCCGCTCCGTTTGACGTAAATATGTTTACCTCCTCTCCTGGCATCAGTATAAGAGCGGCAAGCAGAAATACACATCAGGCTGTCTGCCATAATGGCTTACTGGGAGAGGTCTTGGTTCAAATGGCTCTGAGCACTATGGGACTTAACATCTATGGTCATCAGTCCCCTAGAACTTAGAACTATTTAAACCTAACTAACCTAAGGACATCACACAACACCCAGCCATCACGAGGCAGAGAAAATCCCTGACCCCGCCGGTAATCGAACCCGGGAACCCGGGCGTGGGAAGCGAGAACTCTACCGCACGACCACGAGCTGCGGGCTGGGAGAGGTCTATTCGAGATAGAGCCGTCGCTCTCATTGACGGAGGAGGAACTTCCATCAGAGAAGGTGGCAGATGGTATGGCGTACCACATACCACTGCAACGGGATGGTGGAGGATCTGCCTTGAAAGAGGCACCACCAACAGGGCTCCTGGCTCAGGCACGAAGAGAGTGAGCTCACAGCAGGAAGACAGGGACCTAGTGTCTAGGAGCAGAGAGAAACCATTTCTGAACGCGAAGCAGTTGCGGCGGGAGACCAACTTCCCCGGCTCCAGTGAAACGATTCGCCGAAGGCTGAGGGACGCTGGACTGCATGCACGACGATCCGCCGTGAAACAAGAGCTCAGCGAAGACGTTTTATAACGGCTAGCATTTGCGGAGCTCCATCTGAGGGCGTCGTGGGACAACGTCATTTTTCCTGATGAGAAGGTGTTTTCCACCAGTAACGACGGTCCACGAATCGTTTACAGGCCGCAAGAGACTCGCCATCGACGCGAACATGGAACCACGACGAGAAGAAGTGGCCGGCTATCTGTTACCTGCTGGGGTTGGATTTCTGCGAGAGGGGCGGGAATTCTTCACAGGATAGAAGGAACTCTGGACAGCTTGCAGTTTCCCCACATATTGGAAAATGTGATGCTTCCGTCAGTGCGAATGCTGTACGCAGAAGGGGACGTCACATTGCAAGAGGACCATTCGTCATTCTTCCATTCACAAGTCTGCATTTGTTCAGCAGCGGTTCTCCACGATTGGCGTCAACATCATGGACTGACAGCCACGGGCGGCTGCTGTGAACCCCATGGTAAACAAGTGGGCTGAGGTCACCAGAACATTAACAGAGAACTGGCCACGAAACCAACCAACTACTGCATACGCTTTTTTGGACTGCCTCCTGGAAGCCTGGGAGGAAGTTGCTTCTTCAGGCTGTTACGTCCGACGGCTTATGCTTTCTATGCCAAGACGCATGATAAAAGTACAAAATAATGAAGGATTCTGGATAAAAATTAGAGTCCTTAAAATGTTTTGTTATGTGTTCTTTTTCGTCATTTTTGCCGGCCGGAGTGGCCGAGCGGTTCTAGGCTCTACAGTCTGGAACCAAGCGACCGCTATGGTCGGAGGTTCGAATCCTGCCTCGGGCATCGATGTGTGTGATGTCCTTAGAACTACTTGAACCTAACTAATCTAAGTTATAGGAGACTGATGACCTCAGAAGTTATGTCCCATAGTGCTCAGAGCCATTTGAACCACTTTTTTCGCCATTGGGAGCTAATGGAAGATCGCGTTGCAACAGAAAATATACAATATGAGTTAGTTTTTCTTTGAGTTGCCTTTTTAATTCATGTGGGTTTCTTTTGAATATACAGTTTGTTGAATATTCTATTCTGATTTCATTTATACCCTGTCTATATACTTACAAACTAATCAGCGCAGTAGTTTTTGTTATTTCAAATACATCTCTCTCTTCCCCTCCATCCATGAATACACCCTCCGTCCTCCACACAATACCAACGATTTCATATTATGTTTACTCGTTGTTAATATCTATTCTCTCTCACACACACTCTCTCTCTGACACTAACGCCGCAAGTGCCCTTCTATTCCATTCCCCAAAAACTTTATAAACAAATCTAGCGGTTTCCAATGACGCTAAATTTTCTCTTTTGATTGCTGCTGTCTTTACTCTCTATCATTCCTCTCAACACCTATGAAACCGTATTCTTTGATCTCCCCTTCCCTATAACCCATTCTTCGTTCTGAAAACAGTTCTTCCTTATCTCTCGGTCCTAAGATAAAACGAACTGTGGCACACATCTATGTAAGCAATACTTTGCAAGCATTTCACGCTTATATTTTGCACTTCTGCACTTCTATCCATTCCCAGATCCCGCCCTCCTTCCTGTTACCCGTCCCTTGACATCTGCATCTACATCTAAATGAATATTCTGCAATTTATAATTATGTGCTTGGCAGGGGGGTCTGTAGTCTGGTGGATTAATCTTGTATTGATGTGTAAAACGTGTAGGTTCACATTTCACGTCAGGCGTAGATTTTTAACACACACAAGTAATTCTCCTTCACCCCTAGTAACGCCAAGTGCTGAACGCCAGTAATCTCCGTAGTTCAATATCCACAGTAAACATAACATCACTTCGCTGCCGACTGGGGCACAGCGGCATTCGTTTGAGCTCTGACAGATGGAGAAACCCCGGAAGGCAGAGACTCTGTCACCAGCAAGCCGTCGTAAACTAGAAAACGTATTTCATTTAATGAACCAATGGCCAAGTAAGTTCACAAGGTTCATACTTTATTTGAAACTGAGACGTTGAAAATTATGGTGTTGGACTGAGATTCTAATTCGATTTCACTGTGTTCCCCAAGATTGCAAACTCTTCTAGGCCTCCGCGAAAGGCGCCTATCTCGTTTCGAATCCTGATCAGTACAAAACATTCATTATTTCATTTCAAGCCCTGGTATGTGCACTCCGAACTACCAGTGAAAAATAGTTGCATTTTCAACGTCTTTTCGTGCGTTGTCAGCTGTAACGTATTCGTTTCAACTCACAGCCACATGATGAGCTTTTTATCACAACATTACAAGATCAAACGTTTCCTTACATCTTTTCAAGTTCAAACATTCCTCTCCATCCTACTGGCGAAAACGGATTCGGGTTTGACGTTGGGTTCGTTGTGATCACCAACGACGATATGTTGTGGATTCAACTTCTAGCCAGCAGAGTATTTTCCATCACATCATTGAAAGTACAGACATGCCACTCCTAGCTATTATTGGAAAAGAATTTGATAGTTAAAGTGTCTTCATGACCACGTGTGCGGGGTTTGAATTCCATTCAGCACAGAACTTTTCGTCGCCTGATGTCTAGCTAAACATGCGCACATCTCACTACAGGTGAACCAACAACAGCTATGTATCGTCTGTTCCTGGCTAGAAAACGACGGCGCTAGATGCTGGGTTCGAATCCCAGTCAGGCAAAAACAATTCTATCGTCATTTAAGGTTCCAACATCTCGCTATTGGTGAAAACATTTGATATTTCTGATTTTACGTACTTCGTTAACAATCCAATTAGGTGCTGGGTTCGCATCCCTGTCACAAGCTTTACATGATGGAATTTCAATTTTAAACATGAGCATACCTTGTTCCTTGTGAATGACACCATATTAAACGTCGTTGGGGGTAGTTCCCATGAAGGTAACTGTTATGACAGATTCCCAGTCCAGTGCAAACATTTTCGTCATTTATTTTCAAGATCTGAATTGATAACTGATGCTGGTGCAAACGTCTATACTTCACGTATCTTTGTGCCTAGTGATCGGGTCTCAATAAGGCACAAACAAAACTTAGCTTGGTTAGCAATGGCTATAGGTGCTGGGTATGAATCCAGGCCCAGAACGACGACGTTGCTCATGTCATTTAAAGTTCAAATTTGTGTACACGTAGCAGTTGATGTGTTACGAGAACAATGATATTACTGGTGATTCGCTGTTAATGTTGAGATATCCGTAGAGTGATTGTTGCCGTTAATCGCGTTTTTTTACTGGTTCATCCAATATCCACTTTCCAGAGCCACTCGCCGTTGAGCGACGTTCAGCACGTGGATGGAAAACCTTTTCGAGAGCGAAAAACTTTTTTCCAATTGCTGTACAGCTTTGTAACTCCATATATTGTCTCAAGTATTTAATTTTGACTAAGGATTACTGTACGACATATGTAAAATAATCTGTTTTCTCAGAACTTTTGGAATGTCACTTGTTGTAATTAAGGTTAGTTTATGAGTGTTATGGGGTGTCTCATAGCCAAGAACGTGTTTTCTAATATGTTTCGTATGACGATATTTGTTGACGCTTAGACTGACTGCCATAAAGACCTTTGGTCTCTAGTAGTCTCTTGCGGTACCCATTGTGTGTAGTCAAACGACTGTTACCCCAAGGGGTTTTGGTGTTTAGAGGACCTGCAACAAAGTTACGTTATGTTGGTTGTATTTGGCAGTGACCCACTTTTTTTGCTGTCAAGTTTACCTAACCAGAATTATTCTCAGCCCTGTACACTATGACGTGCTGTTTATTCGAGCATTTAAAGCCTTATCGATGTTGAAAATTAAACTAACCTGAAAACCGCTATAAAAATCAGTGTCAGAAAAGGATCACCTTATTTCTAACCAATAGAAAATATATTACTGAGTTTCGTTCAGAAATTATAATGTTATGTTTTACAAAATTTATTTTCGTACACAACAAGCTTAAGTTCGTCAGTTTTCGTACAGGATTGAAAAGTTAATTGTGTTTTGTCGTGCATAGTTGTTTTGCAGTTCGTCTGCTGATTTCATCCAATCATACTCATGCTTAAGTCGGGCTTATTTTTGTAACATTTCGCGCCAAAATTATTCACATGAGTTTTTGTAGCGGCGGTGTCTTAATTTTCAGTGTTTAGTTTCACATACTTTAAACCATCGATGACAAGAATTTTAAGATAAAAGATAATAACAAGGTGTATGTTTTTCAATAGTTTATTATTTGTTCCGCAAATCCTTCGCTTTGCGATATAGTAAACTTTTATGTAAGTTTGTCTATGTAATGTGGTCGTATCGCAAGTTTATCTACACAATATAAACTACTTATCATAAACTTCTAGCAGTATTTAATATTTCGTTCCGTATCGCAGTTATGTTTGCTATTATTATGGCAATGTTTCAAGTTCAAAAAATGGCTCTGAGCACTATGGGACTCAACTGCTGAGGTCATTAGTCCCCTAGAACTTAGAACTAGTTAAACCTAACTAACCTAAGGACATCACAAACATCCATGCCCGAGGCAGGATTCGAACCTGCGACCGTAGCGAATGTTTCAAGTATTTATGGTTAGTTTTCATATGTTTTCATATATATGCGCATATGAATAAAATGTGTGTAGATGCAAAACGAAACAAAATTGGAAAGAAACAACAAAAATCAAACAAAATAAAAAATTAAGAGATATAAAACAAAATAATAAAGATAATAAAAATAAAAGGTAAGAAAAAACTTTAAAATCTAAAGAAAACTTCATGCAGGCACGTGACCTTGATGTGGGTGTGAGGCTTGTGTGCTCTGAAGACACAGTAGGCTACACTGGATAGAAACCATACCAGGCAGGTAACCGTACAGCAGCTGGACTAACGATACCCAACTCTGACAACATGGTTCGAAGGACAATAAAAAGTACCTGTACCTGATCAACTGTCAAGGCACGACATTCGATGTCAAAATTAGATTAAAGTAAAAGTTGGGAACCAGGATGAAAAATGCTCCTATTACAGTGATTGGTTTGGATATTATTAAACACCGAGTAGCAGCCCAACAATTAAGCTATACCGACTGTGTCCTAAGGACAAGAGGCTTATCGGCTAGTACTGCTGTGGGAGTTGTCCTTATAAGTGTTTCAACTGCTGAATAAGGCATTAACTCAATCAATAGGTTTTTGTTGTAACAAGAATGACTACGGTGTTCGACTGTTATAAAGTGTTATTTTCCTGATTTTACACAAATGTGAGGCAGTTACTCCCTTCGTCTTACAATTTAATGATTTTTATACTCATCACAGGTCACTCCTTGATATCTTCTTACGGTACAGCAGTAATTAGCGCAAATATCACAGTCTTCACTGCCATTCAGTTGTAGGTGGTAGGCGCGGTTGTCGTGAAACGCGTAATCACCGTTCAATGTAGATTCTTAACAAACTATTTCAAAATAAACTCTTTTGTCACAATCGGTAAACTGACGAGGGTCAACCTCCGGAGTTGGAGACTAATTCATTTGACAATACCCATTACAGGTGACCTTCCGCCCTTACACCGCGCCCTGTTCCCTTCCTTAGCGACACTCCCCTGCACACTGCCTGCACTCAACTTACCAACAACTGCTCTATGTCACTGGCGCTCGTAGCGCTCGACAGTCGATATCTAGCCTGCCTCTACCTGTGTGAGGCAAAACTACATTTACCTTTACGTAACGGGCTGAGCGCGCCTTACAACAACACAAAAACGATGAGTATGTCCCGGGCGGAGTTAGGAATGTAAAAGAAGGGAATTAGCTTCTCGACTTATCTGACAGCTTCAAAGACATATATACCAAAACATCTTGTCATATTCGATCTTTTTTGCGAGTTAACCTTACTTCCCCAGCGCAGTGAGCTCACTTAGTCGCAAGGTGTTGGCACACATCCATCTTGCAATCTATAGGCTGCAGTCCCTGATCCTGTGCCCAAGCTCCAGAAGAATCACCAGCAACAGTAAACAATATAAAATCATACGGATGAAGAGCATACATGTAATAGCTAAAAATGATTTTTTGGGAGGATAAAATTTCTGGAGATGAATTTGTTCCTGAGGGGACGCCAAATCAGTTTTTTTTTTATTTCTGAACATGGGAGGGAAGTTCATTTTCTTCCCCAGGGAGCATTTCTCCTCCAAACCCACCATGTCCTACAGGCACGGTGAGGGGTGTAACAACAAATACATACACATTTAGTAAGTAGGCTGTTTAGATGTAAGTAGGCTGTTCAGGTTTTTGTGTTGGTAACGTCACCTAGCGCTCTGTATGAAAATCACTGGCTGTGGTGTTTGCAGTCTGTGGCTGGTTGGCAGTGCTGGAATATTCGTCATTGTGGTGTTGGGCAGTTGGATGTGAACAGCGCGTAGCGTTGCGCAGTTGGAGGTGAGCCGCCAGCAGAAGTGGATGTGGGGAGAGAGATGGCGGAGTTTTGAGAGCGGATGATCTGGTTCAAATGGCTCTGAGCACTATGGGACTTAACTTCTATGGTCATCAGTCCCCTAGAACTTAGAACTACTTAAACCTAACTAACCTAAGGACAGCACACAACACCCAGTCATCACGAGGCAGAGAAAATCCCTGACCGCAGATGATCTGGACGTGTGTCCATCAGAGACAGTAAATTTGTAAGACTGTATGACATGAACTGATATGTATATGATGACTTTGGAACATTATTAAGGTAAATACATTGTTTGTTCTCTATCAAAATCTTTCATTTGCTGACTATGCCTATCAGTAGTTAGTGCCTTCAGTAGCTTGAATCTTTTATTTAGCTGGCAGTATTGGCGCTCGCTCTGTTGCAGCAGTTCGAGTAACGAAGATTTTTGTGAGGTAAGTGATTCATGAAAGTTATAGGTTATTGTTAGTCAGGGGCATTCTTTTGTAGGGATTTTTGAAAGTCATATTGCGTTGCGCTAAAAATATTGGGTGTCAGTTTAGTGTTGATCAGAATAAGTAAAGAGAGTAATGTCTGAGTACGTTCAGTTCTACTTAGCTGTTTGAAAAGCAAATAACGTAAGAGGTTTTCCAGTACAGTAATTCATTAATTTTTCTAAGGGGACGTTTCATATCCATAAACTGAACGTAGTCAGACATTACTCTCTTTACTTATTCTGATCAACACTAAACTGACACACAATATTTTTAGCGCAACGCAATCTGACTTTCAAAAATCCCTATAAAAGAATTTATGTGCTTGTACATAGTGTGATCCGAGATTGGCGCATCGAGAGAGGCGCATCGATAATAGGAAGCATGCCATAGTGGGGATGCAAACATTCTAAAGTGTAATGACACATTGCGACACATTGCGCAACATGACAAATGCCATGTTGGATGACATGATGCCATGTGGCACGACATGTCCTGGCACATTACTTGCATTACCTCGTTTCCCCGAGCTCCTGAAGATAGATGTTGACTGTGGATATTGTATCATAGACACAGTGCCTTTGACTATTCAGAGATGTCACTAAACCCGCCCAAAGATGTAAACAACCATGCATGAGCATCGCCTATTAGACGGAAGAGGTCCGACACCCAATCAGTTACATTCATTCCACCCGGAAGGAGGTACACGGATTGTGTTGTCTGTAGTTCACCCATGCCTAGACGGTCAATACCGCGGTTCGTCGCGTCTGCATTGTTACTTTGTGCCAGGAAGGGCTCTCAACAAGGGAAGTGTCCAGGCGTCTTGGAGTGAACCGAGGTGATGTTGTTCAGACGTGGAGGAGATACAGAGAGACAGGAACTGTCGATGACATGCCTCGCTCAAACCGCCCAAGGGCTACTAGTGCAGTGGTTGATCGCTACTTACGGATTATGGCTCGCAGGAACCCTGACAGCAACGCCACCATGTTGAATAAGGCTTTTCGTGGATCTTCATTCTGATTGGCTGTAGATCTAAATGACAAATCAGACCGTTCCTTCCTGATCATTCTGGTGGCAAATCTTGCCTTATCCAGTCACTAATTTGATAGTAATTTATGTCAGAAAAACTTCAATTTCTTGTATTATGTTTAATAAAAATAAGCAAAGTGCGAAATATTCTTCAAATTGATAAATAAACTTATTCCACCTCTAACTCTCATTCTGGCTGTTTTTATACAAAACCATGCTCACACAGACATACGTCACCTGAATCGTGGTTGCAAATAACTTTCCCACTGTCTGTTTGTACAAGGTTTTACGTAAAATGAAGTATTAAATTTTAACGTGTGCCCCACATACACTCTCTCAATCATTTTCACGCACTCACACAACAAAATACAATCAAATAATTATTTTGACCCATTTTTGTATTACATAATGCACTGACAACTTTGTAATGGCTTCAAATGATAATGAAAGTCAATCTGTTATTGTTCCTATCTTGATTTTAAAAAATAAGCGTAGGTTTTAGGACTTTTAGGTAATACTCTTTATCTCCGGCACTATAATAAATTAAAAGCTGAAATTTTGACAGCATCATTCCATTAATAACAAAAGGCTGTGTACCAAATTTGAACAAAATCGGATAATAACTAATATGGATTATTTAGATTCGTAGAGGGTATGAATCTTCGTATCGACTGAATGCTGCGCTATGCAGTTCCCACAGCAGGTAGCGTCAGCTGTGCTGTGACCAGAGTGAAGAGAAACATAGCCATCCTGCCGCCACCGTACTAAAGTGGTTCAAATGGCTTTGAGCACTATGGGACTCAACTTCTGAGGTCATTAGTCCCCTAGAACTTAGAACTAGTTAAACCTAACTAACCTAAGGACATCACAAACATCCATGCCCTAGGCAGGATTCGAACCTGCGACCGTAGCGGTCTTGCGGTTCCAGACTGCAGCGCCTTTAACCGCACGGCCACTTCGGTCGGCTGCCACCGTACTAGACGGCTGCGTGCGTTACTGCAACGAATGTCATCTCGTAATAACTTGCTGCGTTACATGGTGTGGCAGCAATCTGGACCACCACCTCTGAAGGTCTCGCTGTATGGTGGTACAACGTGCAATGTGTGGTTTTCATGAGCAATAAAAAGGGCGGAAATGATGTTTATGCTGATCTTTATTTCAATTTTCTGTACAGATACTGGAACTCTCGGGGCCGAGGTGATGCAAAACTTTTTTTATGTGTGTAAATCAAATTTTTATATTTTACTTGACATTATTTCAACAATGTCAAATTTTTCATAAGTGCAGCTCTTCTGATTTGCATTTTCTGTTGTGCAATGTCTCGTTCAACTTTTACAGCACATGAGTAGATTACGTTACACAATACATCAATAGCTTCCGATAGCCAACGAATCCTATTGGTGTTATTATTAAATCTAAAATAATAGATGGAACAATTCCTCAGCTTCTGTAGGAAAGGGTACACATTTTCTTAATCGATTTATGTAATAACTTTTGTACGTAACTAAAAGAGTAGTATGGGAATTAGTTGGAGGTAGACACACAAGACACCATTACGTAAGGAAGCGCTAGGAAATCCATTTTTGTGTTCGCCTTTAGCAGTGCGAAAGAGTATAACGCAAGAGTCGTACCACTAGAGGAACGGAGTGCACACAGTCAACACGTGACGTGAAGGTGACCGCGTGGGCGGCGTATATGACTTTGCCGAATGTTATACAACATTCTGAGTAGGCTGATGTTCGGTGCTCAGAAGTATTAAGATGCATTAAACCAGTGAAGACACCCCTCAGTTAAGTTAATGGACTCGTCCATCTCATTTGGGTGGGCTGCAACAAAAAATAATCCCGCATAAAATTATAGTTTTATTGGTAAATGAAATCAGAATAAAACTTCTGATACTGTCTTATGCAATTTTGACATGAAAGAAAGACGTAAGTAACATCTAAACATGTATCAAAATGAAAAATGAGGGATGATAAAAGACACAGCAGCGGATGGCACGACAGGGGGAGAGTGACGGCATTCTCTCTGAAGGCTTCAGCGCTTGGAGACTATAGTTCCCATGGTTCCAAAACTTCATGCCGAATACGCAGGGAACGCGTGTTCTGATTTTGTGGTTTTTCGTATTGGCTCTTTGCGCTATGGTGTCAGGCACAGACTAGTCGAAGTGGTAATCTCATTTATCCATCCATCAAATATTTTAGAGGCCACCAAGTTTCCATTATGAATTGTGTAAAATTATTTTCGGTTTTCACTGGTATACTTAAGAATCCTTTCCCATAGCTTAAATCTTCTTTGGCATTTACATGTAATGCAGCTGTGTGATACGAACAATGGATTATTTCGGAATGATCCTTTAACAAGTACTGCCGGGAGGTTTGCAAGATGGCAGACTGTAGAACGCCGGCCAGCAGCTGTTATAATAAGGTGAGCCACTGTATAATTTGATTTCTTTCCTAAACCTAACATCACACATAAGCATGACAGACACACGATTGTTGTTCTGGACCAGCACAGGAACGTGGTTGGCAGCACTGCTATATATGACATTTCATAATAATTATCGGTATGATGTACAGTATATGCTACTTCCATTCGACAAAACTACTGCACAGATGCAAGGGGAAAGGTTTTCCAGCAGGAGAACTCCGCGTGATTCAACATTCGGAACAACTGAGAAAAGGCAACGTGGGAGCGGAAAGTTACATGTCGGTAACATAATTTCCTCCTGGAGGTTTTTGGAATTTGTTGCTATTACGTACAGCAAGATGAGCTTTCATTTTACTGTACTTCGAGAAGTAATGTCCGACAGTAAGAAATTTGCTGTCACTGTAATACGCTTTCTGAAGACCGTATCAATTCCAGAATGAGATTTTCACTCTGCAGCGGAGTGTGCGCTGATATGAAACTTCCTGGCAGATTAAAACTGTGTGCCGGACCGAGACTCGAACTCGGGACCTTTGCCTTTCGCGGGCAAGTACTCTACCAACTGAGCTACCCAAGCACAACTCATGCCCCGTCCTCACAGCTTTACTTCTGCCAGTACCTCTCCTCCTACCTTCCAAACTTTACAGAAGCTCTCCTTTCAGGAGTGCTAGTTCCAGGTACTCAGGAGAGCTGAGAACTCCCGATTTGAACAAGTTTTTTTTTTTTCAAAATGTTTTGTGACACATCAGAGAGTATCTAACCAGTAACGCTAGTCAAATAGCCGGCCGGAGTGGCCGAGCGGTTAAAGGTTCGAATCCTGCCTCGGGCATGGATGTGTGTGTTGTCCTTAGGTTAGTTAGGTTTAAGTAGTTCTAAGTTCTAGGGGACTTATGACCACAGCAGTTGAGTCCCATAGTGCTCAGAGCCATTTGAACCATTTCAGCTAGTCAAATGTCGCAAGCTTTGGGCACGTCTAAACTTAATGTGGAGAGTTTACTATGAACTGCTGCACCGACATCACCTTCATAGAGTCCAGGCAACAGCACTGAAATGTTACCCATTACAGATTGCACAATGGCGTCTTCCAACCACAATTTGGTGCTATTTACTAATATATTTACGTCCGAGAGAGATGACTGTAATGGCTCTACTCAGTATTTTATGTGGTGTTGTTGTTGTGGTCCTCAGTCGAGAGACTGGTTTGATGCAGCTCTCCATGCTACTCTATGCTATGCAATTCTCTTCAACTCCGAGTAACTACTGCAACCTGCATATTTTACATCCTTCCGAATCTGTATCCTGTATTCATCTCTTGGTCTCCCTCTACGACTTTACCCCCACGCTTCTCTCCAGTACTTAATTGGTGATCCCTTGATGTCTCATACTGTGTGCTACCCAACGATTCCTTCTTCTAGTCAGGTTGTACCACAAATTTCTCTTCTCCCCTGTTCTGTTCAGTACTTTGTAATTACTTACGTGACCTACTCATCTAATCCTCAGCATTCTTCTGTAGCTCAACATTTCAAAAGCTTCCGTTCTCTTCTTGTCTAAACCGTTTATCGCCCATGTTTCTCTTCCATACATGGCTACACCCCATACATATACTTTCAGAAAGGACTCCCTGACATTTAAATCTATACTCGATGTTAACAAATCTCTCCTCTTCAGAAACATTTTTCTTGCCGTTGCTAGACTACAATTTATAACCTCCTTATTACGACCATAATTCTTTCCGCACGCTATACGAGATTAGAATGATAGAGAATTGTGAAGGTGGTTGGATGAACACTATGCCAGGCACTTAAATGTGATTTGCAGAGTATCCATGTATATATAGATGTAGATCATCAGTTATTATGCTCCCCAAATAGCAAAACTCATCTACTACTTTGTCTCCTTTCCTAATCTAATTCCCTCAGCATCACCTGATTTAATTCAGCGGTATTCCATTATCCTCGTTTTGCTTTCGTTAATGTTCATCTCATATCCTCTTTTCAAGACAGTCTCCATTCCGTTGAACAGCTCTTCCAGGTCCTTTGCTGTCTCTGACAGAATTACAATGTCATCGGCAAACCTCAAGGTTTTTATTTATTCTCCATGGATTTTAATTCCTACTCCAAATTTTTCTTTTGTTTCCTTTACTGCTTGCTCAATGTACAGATTGAATAACATCGGAGATAGGCTACATCTACATCTACATGGATACACTGTAAATCACATTTAAGTGCCTGGCAGAGGGTTCATCGAAGTACCTTCACAATTCTCTATATAGCACGCGGGAAGAATGAACACCTATATCTTTCCGTACGAGCTCTGATTTCTCTTATTTTATCTTTGTGATCGTTCCTCCCTGTGTAAGTCGGTGTCAACAAAATATTTTCATATTCGGAGGAGAAAGTTGGTTATTGGAATTTAGTGAGAAGATTCCGTCCCAACGAAAAACGCCTTTCTTGTAATGATGTCCACCCCAAATCCAGTATCATTACTGTGACACTCTCTCCCATATTTCGGAAAATACAAAACGTGCTGCCTTTCTTTGAACTTTTTCGATGAACTCAGTCAGTCCTATCTCGTAAGGATCCCACACCGCGCAACAGTATTCTAAATGTGGACGGACAAGCGTAGGTTCTGGCGCTGCAGTCCGGAGCCGTGGGACTGCTACGGTCGCAGGTTCGAATCCTGCCTCGGGCATGGGTGTGTGTGATGTCCTTAGGTTAGTTAGGTTTAAGTAGTTCTAAGTTCTAGGGGACTTATGACCTAAGATGTTGAGTCCCATAGTGCTCAGAGCCATTTGAAACATTTTTTTGACAAGCGTAGTGTAGGCAGTCTCCTTAGTAGGTCTGTTACATTTTCTAAGTGTCTTGAAAATGAAACGCAGTCTTTAGTGTGTTCCTTCCAATTTAAATTGTTCGTAATTGTAATTTCTAGGTATTTAGATGAATTTACGGCTTTTAGATTAGACTGATTTATCGTGTAACCGAAGTTTAATGCGTTCTTTTTAGCACTCATATGAATGACCTCACACTTTTCGTTATTTATGGTTACCTGCTACTTTTCGCACCATTTCGATATTTCTTCTAAATTGTTTATAGTTTGTTTTGATCTTCTGATGACTTTATTAATCGATAAACGACAGCGTCATCTGCAAACAACCGAAGACGGCTGCTCAGATTGTCTCCCAAATCGTTTATATAGATAAGGAATAGCAAAGGGCCTATAACTCTACCTTGGGGAACGCCAGAAACCACTTCTGTTTTACTCAATGACTTTTCGTCAATTGCAACGAACTGTGACCTCTCTGACAGGAAATCACAGATCCAGTCACATAACTGAGACGGATTTCCATAAGCACGCAATTTCACTACGAGCCGCTTGTGTGGCACAGTGTGGAAAGCCTTCCGGAAATCCAGAAATATGGAATCGATGTGAAATCCCTTGTCAATAGCACTCAGCACTTCATGTGAATAAAGAGCTAGGTGTGTTTCACAAGAACGATGTTTCCTAAACCCATGTTGACTGTGTGTCAATAGACCGTTTTCTTCGATGTAATTCATTACGTTCGAACACAATATATGTTCTAAAATCCTGCTGCATATCGACGTTAGCGATATGGGCCTGTAATTTAGTGGTTTACTCCTACTACCTTTCTTTAATATTGGTGTCACTTGTGCAACTTTCCAGTCTTTGGGTACGGATCTTTCGTCGAGCGAACGGTTGTACATGATTGTTTAGTATGGAGCTAATGTAAGAGCATACTCCGAAAGGAACCTAATTGGTATACAGTCTGGACCAGAAGACTTTCTTTTATTAAGTGATTTAAGTTGCTTCAGTACTCCAAGGATATTTACTTCTACGTTTACAACACTGTCTCTCTCCCTTCTCAGCCACTGCTTCCATTTCGTGCCCTTCGACTCGTATAACTGCCATCTGGTTTCTATACAAATTGTAAATAGCCTTTCACTCCCTGTATTTTACCCCTGCAACCTTCAGCATTTGAAAGAGAGAATTCCAGTCCACATTGTCAGAAGCTTTCTCTTAGTCTACAAATGCTATAAACGTAGGTTTGCCTTTCCTTAACCTGTCTTCTGCGGGAAGTAGTAAGGTGAGTATGGCCCCGCGTGTTACTTCATTTCTCCTGAATGCAAACTATTCTTTCCCAAGGTCAACTTCTACCAGTTTTTCCATTCTTCTTTAAGGAATTCGTGTTAGTATTTTGTGACTGTGGCTTATTAAACTGATATTTCAGTAACTTTCACAGCTGTCAGGATCTGCTGTGTTTGGAATGGCAATTATTATATTGTTCTTGACATTGAGGGTATTTCGCCTGCCTCTTGTTCACCAGACGGAAGAGTTTTGTCATGGCTGGCTCTCCCAAGGCAGTATTTTAAGTAAAAGTATTAAATCTTTAGTGTAAGCGACTGAAAGTAGCATGGAGGCCACCACGGAGTATTGCAGGAACAGCACTGGCCATCAGCCACGTTATGTCGACATGCAGGGCACAATAACAGATGCGCAAGTCAGATGGGAAGCGAAGATAGTTGTACGCAGCGGTAAACTGCCCCGCGCAGAAAAGAACGATGTAGTGAACGGGTCGTTGCCACCACATTCGAGTGTTAGGAGCGGCGCCGGAACACCACCGCACTGACTGGGCAGCGCCAACAGCAGCCTCCGGTTCGAGGCCAGGTTGCGTCTGCCGCCGCACCGGTTCCTTCACGGGATTTGGTGCCACAGCCCCACTGGCCTACTGTCTGCAAGAAGGGGTTAGGTTAGCTCTGCAGTAGGGAGAAATACGTAGGTCGACAGAGGTAAGTGAGCGGAAACAGATATTTACATCGAGTATTAAGCGTTTCAGTTGCTATCGAATGGAAGATGTACAATTACAAAACCTACAGCGGAATTTGTCTATTACGGGTCACCAACGATTTGGTGGAAATGCAGTGGAGGAAGTTCTGGTCAACGGCAAGGGAGCTCCAAGGCCGCTGACAGGCGTTCCCGATAGGAGTAAGTTCAGTCAGAACGATTGCAGAGGCGGAATGTGCCATAACGGGTGCTGGGAATGGAAGACAGTATAAAGTATTGTTGGACAAAGGAGCATATGTGTCAGTAGCCTTAAGAGAATTACTGGGTAGGAGGTAGTGGATTCCACTACGATAAGGGATAATGATATAAGACATTATGGTCAGAAATGGCGAATTGTTCAGTTGGGACAATCAAGTTTAGGCAGTGTGTGGAAGTAGTATATCATGTAAGCGACAGGTACAGCATGATCCTAGGGCTGGATTTTCTGCATCAACGTCTTACCATAACTGACATTCGACAACATATAGAGAAACTGAGTGAAAAGACATTCCGGTTAGGGGTCACCAACGATTTAGTTGAAATGCAGTGGAGGAAGTTTTGGTCAACGGCAAGGGAGCCCCAAGGCCGCTGACAGGAGTTCCCGATAGGAGTAAGTTCAGTCTGAACGAATGCAGAGGCGGAATGTGCCATAACGGGTGTTGGGAATGGAAGACAGTATAAAGTATTGTTGGACAAAGGAGCATATGTGTCAGTAGCCTCAAGAGAATTACTGGGTAGGAGGTAGTGGATTCCACTACGATAAGGGATAATGATATAAGACATTATGGTCAGAAATGGCGAATTGTTCAGTTGGGACAACCAAGTTTAGGCAGTGTGTGGAAGTAGTGTATCATGTGAGCGAGGGGTACAACATGATCCTAGGGCTAGATTTTCTGCATCAACGTCTTACTACAACTGACATTCGACAACATATAGTGAAACTGAGTGAAAAGACATTCCGGCTAGGGGAAACTGTTGTCAATGTTAACCTGTCGTGAGAAATGTCCAGTATACAAGACGGTCAAGTTAAACTGCCAGCAATAGCATTAAGGCTTAATTTGCATGAAGCATTTGAAAGGAGTAGAAAAATTACAGTTGGAGGACCTGTTGCTAGAATTCCAGGATATGTTTTTTCCGAGAGGGCTGTTGCCTGCCACAAGTAATACAGCACAGGATTTCAGCAGGAGATGAAGTACTGGTATACCGAAGATCATACAGAATATCACGGTCATTGCAACCACTTTCAGAAGAATTCTTAGATCAGAGATTAGATGACGGAATAATAGAACAAAGTAATAGTGTATTGGGGGCAGGAATCTTAATCGTACCTAAGAAGTCTAAGGAGGTTCGCAGAAGTATCGGTTTTGTTGCGATTATCGCTATTTGAGTAGCATGAGTGCAACAGAAACATATCCTATTTTGAATATCACGGAGACCAAAGATAAGTTAAGGCAAAACAAATATTTCTCGACATTGAACTTAAAGAGAAGATACTATAAGTTCGAAGTGGCTCCTGAAGATAGACCGAAAACAGCTTTTCAGTAAATGGGGGACACTACTAATTTAAGAGGATACTTTTTTGATTTAAACAAAGCGCCGGCGACATTCCAGTGGTTGCTGGACGGAGTATTGAGAGGATTGAAACCACACCAGTCTTGATGACTTAATCGACCATTCAAGGGATATTCTAAAAGATGTATTCAGCGGATTATGGGCAGAATGTCTCATACCCAATGCTGAAAAATGTTACTTGCGCTGAAGAAAGTTAACTATTTGGATCATGTCGTAGGTAAGGATGGTGTAAAGATTGATCCAAGGTTGGTGCAAGTAGCGCAATATGTTTCAGTACCACGTACTCCTCCATCCTGCGAATTATTATATGAGGTTCGTGAAGGGCTTTGTGAATATTGCAAGCCTGCTTACGCAATAGTTGAAGAAAGAGCTTAAGTTTGTGCGTTCGAAAGAATGTCAGGGAGCATTTAACGAGAGACAGTAGGTGTTGACATAAATTCCAGTTAAGATGTTTCCATACTTCCAAAAAGATTTGTACTGTTATGTGATGCATCAAACTACACCCTTGATTGCGTTTTGAGCCAGAAGGTGGATGGTCAGGACCAACCTGTTGCCTTTGCATCAAGACAATTGAATGGCGGAGAAGGAAATTACTCTATAATGGACACAGAGATGCTTAGACTGATATTAAGAAGAACGTACTTTCGATGTTATTTGTACGGGAGGAAGTTTAAGTTGATAACGGACCATGCAGCTTTAAAGTGGTTATAGGCTTAAACGACCCTCTAGTACATTAGCGATATAGACATTGAATCTCAGAGAATTTGAGTACAAAGTAATCCATAAGCCGAGAAATGCAGATGGGCCAAGCAGAAAAATGCACGCACTGGGTCACAACCTTGCGGAATGGCGAGTAGCACAGAACACCGACGAGGAATGTAGGCAGTATAAGAAACAGCAGCAATTTGGTGTGCACGACAGATTATTCTGCAGAGAGACAAAATTAAGACCACTAGTTGTGGTGACGGCCAAGTTAAAATTGGAAGCACTATATGAGAAGCATGATCACGGTTTGTCACACCGTGGTGGATGCATGACGACGAATAGATAGATGGCAGGGAAGTACTGATGGAAAGGAAGGAAGGATGGCGTGGATTGATACGTCAAGGCCTGTGCGAATTGTGCGCAGAGGGCCAATTTAAATCGGAAGCAGGTATTGTTACAATGACTGTCTGAACCAACAGAGCCTTTCATTGGGGCGGATGTTTTACAACCATTCAACTGAACACCAGCGGGCAATCATTTTGTTCTGACCATAATAGCTCGTTTTTATCATTATGTCGAGATCGTTCCAATTCTAGACCAACAGGCTATCACAGTCGCACTGCCGTTAGTTAATAGGTTGATACTGAAGTTCGGAGTGCCACAGAAGATTGTAATGGACTGATGGCCGACCTTCACGTCAGACCCCATGAAGGAGTTGTGTTAGTTGCTGAGAGTGAAGGAGTTGATGACTAGCCTACTACATCCACAAGCTAATGACAAAACAGAAAAAGTTCATAAAACAGTGAGGAAATACCTAGTTACTACGTGGATTGAAATCATTCAAATGGGGACACATACCTAGCTTTTATTGCAAATACATGTAACTCTAAAATACGTACTAGTACTGGGTTGTCACCATTCGAGGTAGTTTGTGGCAAAAAAATTCCATCACTTGTCGACATGATTGACCAGGAGAGCGGCAAAAAAGGAGCAGTCCGCAAGTTTGCAAGAAAAGTAAAGGTTGTGCGGAGCAGGGACAAAGACTAAATACGAAGGCTTTGGAAAAACAGGAAGAAGCAATGAGTCGTATGGGAAGGTTACTGCATTATAAGGCGGCCCGATGGATGATACTGTCGAGTCCGTGTACGCCTGAGGGAAAGACGACTAAGTTTTTAACACGGTGCCAGTGCCTGTACCAAGTAGTCGGAACTAAGTCACCGGTGAATATGAAGCTGCAGTTAGCAACAACGACAACGATTGTCATGTGGGACGTCTGCGACCATTCAACGGTGCGCAAGAAGCGATTCCACGAGAAGTGCTGGTAAAGGCAGAGGAGGATAGCAAGCGGAAAAAGTGAAACGATGAACAACGAGAGAGGGAAGTCCGGATGCCTCAGACTCGTTATACATTAACGTCAAGGCCGTAGTCATGTGTATCGATTTTGTGAAGTTTATTTGCAAGTGCAGAGTAGGACATAACGTTGATAGCAATAGGGATATGCCTATATGCTTATTTGTGGTAGTCTTATCAGTAGAATAACAACATTATTGCAGTTCAGAGACAGCAGGCTTCTTGGGAGGATGGGAGGTGATATGGGTCCCTGCCCTAAGGTTGCCAGGCGAAGGAGAAGACGAGTGCTAGTTTTGACAGTTCTTGATCTCTTCAACGGAGGCGGTGTATCGGGACTGCAAGTGGACCATCTGGATGGTGGAGTGTTGTTTTCCAGACAGCGAGATATGGTATTTTCTAACCATAAATGGCCTTATTTTAGTATTTAATGTGTGGGAGCTACGAAATGAAATCAGGAGAAAGGAAGAGGTACTTTCGGGGGTGCAAAAATCAGTGATTTGTAGTGGGGAGCAGAGAGAGGTCTCAAAGGAACACGGGAACTCGCTCGGAGCATATCAACGATTAAAGGAGCAGATGCAAGAGGTGACTGAATTAGTAGCACACGAGCTTAGGAGAGTAAAAAGGAGATGGATAGATGACGGGAGTGACTCTGTTGGATGTGACACAGCCACAGCTGTACTGACCATACGAACCACTAGAGATATTATCCAAACAAAATCTTACCTTTGTGAACGATACTTGGGAACCAGGTCTGGGCCACTCCTCAAGCCAAATGATAGGACCCCTGCGGAACAAAGGCTACAGCACGTCGAGCAGTGTCGAAATAGGTGACGTCAAGTAACAGTGGCTTTAACTGTCACAATTCCTAGCACCATGGTGAATTTGGTTTTGCTCTACCGAGTTTATATATATATATATTTCACGCCCCATAGCGTGAGGAAACCCGATCCAGGAGTAACACAAGTTCCGGTAGATTGGATTCCCAGGGCAAGACTTATTTGACATAGTACTTATGTAATAGTTAGGAATAGACGTTGGCGTAACTGTACAGATAAAGAGTATAGTTGTCATCAAAATAGAGTAACCAGTTGGAGCACGAGCCGAGCACCAGCTCTTCTCCATAGGTATGCAGTGTAGTGGTACTACCCAGTATTTTAGGTAAAAGTATTACGCCTTTAATGTGAGTGGAAGTCCGTCGGAATGCACAATGGACATGAATGGATGCAGGTGATCAGACAGTATGCTTACGTACGTGTCACCCGTCAGAGTCGTATCTAGATGTATCAGGGGTCCCATGTCACTCCAACTACACACGCCTCGCACCATTACAGAGCCTCCGCTAGCTTGAAGAGTCCCCTGCTGACATGTAGGTTCCATGTATTCATGAGGTTGTCTCCATACCCGTACACGTCCATCCGCTCTATACAATTTGAAAGGAGACTCGTCCAACCAGGCAGTATGTTTCCAGTCATCAACAGTCATGTCTGCGTTGACAGGGCCAGGCGAGGCGTAAATCTTTGTGTAGTGCAGTCATCAAGGGAACATGAGTGGGCCTGCGGCTCCGAAAGTCCACATCGATGATGTTTCGTTGAATAATTCGGACGCCGACTCTTGTTGATGGCCAAGCATGAAATATGCAGCAATTTTCGGAAGGGTTGCACTTCTGTCACGTTGAACGATTTTCTTCGGTCATCGTTGGTCCCGTTCTTGCAGGATCTTTAGCCGGCCACATGTCGGATATTTGGTGTTTTACCCTATTCCTGATCTCCACGGTTCACTTGTGAAATGGTCGTACGGGAAAATCCCCATCTCGGAGATGCGGCTCGTGCGCCGACTACAAGACCACGTTCAAACTCACTTAAATGTTGATGACCAGCAATTGCAGCAGCAGTAACCGATCTAACAACTGCAGCAGACACTTGTCTTATATAGGCGTTGCCGACCGCAGCGCCGTTTTCTGCCTGTTTACATATCTCTGTATTTGAATACGCATGCGTATACCAGTTTATTTGGCGCTTCAGTGTATTTAAAATGATTCCGCTTGGTCAGAATATTACAAAATTGATGTTGTGTTTCGTCTAAGTGAAGTATTACAAGAGTTATTGATGTTTGTTTATCGATGTACTACGTAATTAAAAAAAAAACTTAGAGTACCTACCAAGTTAAACAGTTCATCAAAATTGAAGTACTTTGGCCTCAAGCTTCGACTGAAATACATCAGTTACTTTAAAATGATCTTCTACAAAAGTGCCAGAAAGAAGTTGGGCAGTGTTCTCACTTCAGGCTTTGCATGAATGGCTGATGGAATCCATCTCCACAAAACCTTTTACGCCACTGCGAATAAATGGTTGTGCTGATTGCTAGCATATTTTAGTAAAGATGGGTATAACTTTTAAAAGAGAAACCAAATGTGAAAATTTCCACCACACGTACAGATTTGATAAAGTAAATGCCAGAAAAAGATCGGTATGGTAAGGGACAGATAATTTTAAGGTAGTTTATGTAGTGACCGAAAGTTTTCGTTACGATACATCAGAATTACCCATTATTCTGTAGAAATTTGGCATTGTCCTTTACAAAACAGTTTTTACGAGGGTAATCCCAAAAGTAAGGTCTTCTATGTTTTTATAAGTACATAGACCTGTTTATTTCTACAATGGTTTACGTCAGTTTACAGCTTAAACATTTAGCTATATTTCGACATAATCACCATTTCTGTCGATGCATCTTTGTAGACGCTGTGGCAGTTTTTGTATGCCCATGTCATACCAGCTCGCCGCCATGCTGTTCAGGAACTTATAAACCTTTTCTTTCACCTCGTCGTCGGAGCTGAATCGCTTTCCGGCCAAATGTTCTTTTAACCTAGGGAACAGGTGATAGTCACTGGGCGCCAAGTCAGGACTATACGGTGGGTGGGTGATTATGTTCCACTGAAACTGTTGCAGGAGGGCAACGGTTTGCCGCGCGATGCGTGGGCGAGGGTTGTCATGGAGAATGTGTACGCGCTTGCTCAACATTCCTCTTCTCCGATTCTGAATTGCCCGTTTGAGTTTTTTCAGAGTCTCGCAGTACCTGTCAGCGTTAATTGTGGTACGAGTGGGCACAAAGTCGACCAACAACACCCCATTCCGATCCCAAAAAACTGTTGTCATGACTTTACCGGCAGATTGTGTTTGTTTGAATTTCCGCGGGTTTGACGAAGAAGGATGCCGCCACTGGCGTGATTATTGCTACGCCGCGCGGGATTAACCGAGCGGTCTCAGGCGCTGCAGTTACGGACTGTGCGGCTGATCCTAGCGGAGGTTCGAGTCCTCCCTCGGGGATGGGTGTGTGTGTTTGTCCTTAGGATAATTTAGGTTAAGTAGTGTGTAAGCTTAGGGACTGATGACCTTAGAAGTTAAGCCCCATAAGATTTCACACATATTTGAACATGTTTGATTGTTGCTTCGTCTCAGGTGTAAAGTGGTATGCCCAGGTTTCGTCAACCGTGAGAATTGAGTACAGAAAGTTGTCCTGTTCAGCTCCAAGGCGGTGAAGAAATGCGCGGGAAGCATCAACTCGTTGCCGCATGTGGTCTTCACTCAGCATGCGTGGCACCCATCTTGCGCACACCTTCCGGTAGTTCAATGTTTCCGTTAAAATTCTGTGAGCGGTGCTTCGGGAAACCTCATAAACCAATGTGCAGAGATCATCCAGGGTGATCCACCGATCTTCACGTAAGCTTTGCTCAACCTTCAGCACTGTCTCCTCAGAAATTGACGGTCTCGCGCTCCTCTGTTCGACGTGAATTTCGGTCCGACCAGCTGCAAACTACACCACTTACGAACATTTTTGACATCCATGCACGACTCACCATACACTTCCGTCAGTTGGCGATGGATTTCAATCGGAGCAGTGCCCTATGCGTTCATAAGCCGAATAACTGAGCGCAATTCGCACTTGGCGGTAACATCCAACGGAAGCCCCATTCTCAACGGCTGCCAAGCCAAGACTGAGTGCCTGAGCGCGGCGTGCGCATGTTTACACACAGCGCGTGAAGCACTCTCCGTAACAACTGCCACATAAACAGAGTTCTGTACTTATAAAAAAATAGGAGACCTTACTTTTGGGATTACCCTCGTATTTCGAATAGATAGAGTGGTCGCAGTCGATCCCGCATTTTTGAAAAGAGCGGTAAGTTCTCTAAAATTATATTGCAAGCGTAGCGGCTGGCGTTGTGACATCGAGCGCCTCCTGGGCCTCACTGTAGGCGGCAACAGACAGCAGGCCGGCTGGGCTGAGGCGCCAAGTCCCGTGGAGGACAGGCAGACGCAGCCTGGTCTCGAATCGGACACACTTGAGCTGCCCACTCGTCTCTCGGTCCGGCGGTACTCTGGCGTCGTGGTGCGGCTACTCGGCGATGACCAAATCCCGCGTTGTATGACGTCCTGTCCTCAAATTCAGTCTCATTCATGCTCTGTTACTGCTCATTTGTTTCTCTAAAACCTGGCGTCTAGTCATGTCGCCCGTAACTAAGAGACTTGATCGGGTGTGGTGGCAACGACCCGCTTACTACACCGTTCTTTGTTGTGCGGGGCAGTTTGCCGCTGCGCCCAGCTATCCTCGCAACGCAACACACTTGTGCCTCTGTTATTGTGCCCTACCTGTCGACATAGTGTCGCTGACGGCTAGCGCTGTTACCGCTACTTGAAATTACATTTTCGTAACACGTTGATGAAAAAAATGTAACAAATGGTTCAAATGGCTCTGAGCACTATGGGACTTACCATCTGTGGTTATCAGTCCCCTAGAACTTGGAACTACTTAAACCTAACTAACCTAAGGACATCACACACATCCATGCCCGAGGCAGGATTCGAGCCTGCGACCGTAGCGGTCACGCGGTTCCAGACTGTAGCGCCTAGAACCGCACGGCCACACCAGCCGGCAAAAATGTGACACACTCCTTCTATATAACACATAATTTTCAGTTTCAGTGCATCATCTTAACGTTACACGTGGATTACAATTTCAGTTTCACCCACACAACACGAATTCAAAAATACAAGATGGCGCTTTGTCATGCTGAAATTCAAGATGACAATCTTTGCAAATTCAGGATGAAAGTTCTGTTTGCGAGGAACTCTTCAACCCTTTCATAAGAGCGACATTACATTCCGTATTTTGCTGACGTGGTGACATCTTAGAGCTGTATTTAACGTGGTCCAGAAGTCAGGAACACTAACTTTATGTTCCAGTACTTACACGACAACATAATCGACAACAGTTTAAGATATTTCCACCATAAACTGATTTCTCCATAGCGATTTGTATACTGAAATCAATTAAACACTTAAAGAAAGCGCCGGCCGGTGTGGCCGTGCGGTTCTAGGCGCTTCAGTCTGGAACCGCGTGACCGCTACGGTCGCAGGTTCGAATCCTGCCTCGGGCATAGATGTGTGATATGTCCTTAGGTTACTTAGGTTTAAGTAGTCCTAAGTTCTAGGAGACTGATGACCACAGATGTTAAGTCCCATAGTGCTCAGAGACATTTGAACTTTTTTTTTTTTTTAAGAAATATAAAGTCACACTCGGGGGTAGTCTTCTGTGTTTAAAACGAATGTTATGCAGATAACACTGAATTTTTCATTGAAAAGAGCGAATATAGTACCGATTTCAATGAAATGATTACCCACAATTAAGGACAGAATGCTGTTTGCTAGGTACTCTTCAGTCTAATCACAAAACCGGCATGATATTCAGTTACTCATATTTTAATTTCAGTCTGTTCAATAGATACAATAACAGTTATACATGATAGGGATTCATCATATTACGTGGCATAGAGGATACATCATATGGGTATATATAGGATTGACCATCTTCCACAGGAGTTGTTGTCATCTTGGATTTTGAAGTATTTATAAGAAACCTTAAACCATGAATACTCATTTTTATTTGTCTAAGAAGAAGAAGGAGGAGGAGGAGATAGTGGAGAGGAGCAGGAGGAGAAGGAAGTGCAGTTTGCACAAGAAGGAGAATGTGTGTCACTTTACACATTAATTGCTTGAAATTTTGCTTATTGTGCTACATGTATTGATCCATTGGAACAGGTGACCTTTGATCATAGTTGCTTCCATACAGATGTCGACGATCTGTGCAAAATTTTTGTCACCTGCACAGGACGAATGTCATAGAAGTCATATTTGGAGTAAATTTCAAGAAAAAAATTTATAGATACTATATGTCTGAACAAAGACCTATTAATTGCTGCAAGGGATGGAGCTAATATTAAACTTTAGGAATCTGTAATGGTTTTTACTCATAAAGCATAAAGTTTATAGCCACCTGAACAATAGATGACTGTGAAGGCCGTAAACGTGGCAAGTTTCTTCCATATAACAACAACTGAACTCTCCATGGCAACCTATATTGCACTGTACAGGCCATGCACTTTCTTGACACTTGGTCACTTTAAGTATACCCATCGTTTTGGGTCATGAGATGTTAACTTCATTGTACTACCCCCAAACATGTTGACAATGGATGTCTTGTTACTACCAAGGATATCGACATCTTGAGGAAAATGATTTTACTCAGTTGTCATGCAATCCTCGATGCAATTTAGCTTGCTGCACAGTTGCTCCCACTCCATATGACTGAATTGCACCTTTGTACCCTACTGGTTACTCTCTATTTCTACTATTGCTTAGAAATCTATGTCGATGCTAAACCAACTTAAAATGCTTCAGTCCATTGGCAGCCAGTTGAGAAGCAGTGCTAAACTTCACCCCTCTGCAGTGACTTAGCTCAGGCTCAATGTAGTGTATACTGCTGCTGTTTTTAGTGAGTCACAGAAATAACTGTGTTCACGAAGCTGTATGAGATCTCTACAGGATACCCTTCCTGGAAGATACAATGAACAAACACACAATCATCGTTACAACCGACTGATTTTCTAATCTGCAGAGGTGAGCACGAACGGAGAAACGTAAGAACGTCAACAGTTTGATATTGTTCTCTCTTAAAAAATTTGTTCGTACAATACACAGGAGAACTGAAGGAACGATTGCGTACTTATTGAAAGATTATCTAAATACGTAAGTGTAGAAGTGATGTTTGTACAAAAAAGTATGCCTTTACGACATCAGTCACTCTAATTAGATCTTCATAGAAATACGAGGGGCATTCAATAAGTAATGCAACACATTTTTTTCCTCGGCCAATTTCGGTTGAAAAATGCCGAATCTGTTGTGGGACATAGTGGAATATTCCCGCCTCAGCCCCTATAGCTCATGAAGTTCCAATAGGTGGCGACGACATCCGTAATCTTCAGAACTACGACGGTAACGCAGGTGCGTTTCTAGCAGAGATCTGACACTGAGTTTCTTTTGGAGGAGAACCAGAGCATCGCAGATATTCATAGCCGCTTTCAGAATGTCTATGGGGGCCTTGCAGTGAACAAAAGCACCATTAGTCGCTGAGCGAGGCGTCTGTCATCATTGCAAGAAGGTCGCGCGTACCTGTTCGATCTCCCGTGTGCCACCTGGCCGCACACATTTACATAAACTATCTGGTTGATGGTATTGACAGTGACCTTAGACTGTTTGCCGATGATGGTATAGTCTACAGGAAAGTACTATCACACGAAAGTTGTGATCATTGAGGATTTGCAGAAAATAACTGGTGTAATGACTGGCAGTTATCTCTCAATATTAGTAAGTGTAACCAACCGCGTATAACAAGGAGAAGATCCCCATTAATGTAAGAGTACAAAATAAATGCAAAGTCTTTGGAAGCGGCAACATCCGTCAAGTATCTGGGTGTGACTATTCGAAATGATCTCAAATGGAATGATCAGATTACACAAGTAACGGGCAAGGCGAACTCTAAATTGTGGTTTATTGGTAGAATCCTGAAGCGATGTACCCCTTCAACAAAGGAAATTGCTTACAACACGTTAATTCGTCCAGTCTTAGAGTATTGTTCATCTGTATGGGACCCTTACCAGTTGGGTCTCATTAAAGAGATTGAGAAGGTCCAAAGAAGAGCAGCAAGATTCGTGACTGGTACATTTAGCCATCGCGAGAACGTTACAAATCTCATAGAAAGTTTGAAGTGGGACACACTTGCAGATAGACGACGCGCTAAACGGAAGGGGCTGCTCACTAAATTCCGAAATCCGATCTTCGCCGAGGATGTAGAGTATACAGGGTGAGTCACCTAACATTACCGCTGGATATATTTCGTAAACCACATCAAATACTGACGATTCGATTCCATAGACTGAACGTGAGGAGAGGGGCTAGTGTAATTGGTTAATACAAACCATAAAAAAATGCACGGAAGTATGTTTTTTAACACAAACCTACGTTTTTTTAAATGGAACCCCTTTAGTTTTGTTAGCACGTCTGAACATATAAACAAATACGTAATCAGTGCCGTTTGTTGCACTGTAAAATGTTAATTACATCCGGAGATATTGTAACCTAAAGTTGACGCTTGAGTACCACTCCTCCGCTGTTCGATCCTGTGTATCGGAGAGCACCGAATTACGTAGGGATCCAAAGGAAACGGTGATGGACCTTAGGTACAGAAGAGACTGGAACAGCACATTACGTCCACATGTTAACAACTTTTTATTCGTCTTTTTCACTGACGCACATGTACATTACCATGAGGGGTGAGGTACACGTACACACGTGGTTTCCGTTTTCGATTACGGAGTGGAATAGAGTGTGTCCCGACATGTCAGGCCAATAGATGTTCAATGTGGTGGCCATCATTTGCTGCATACAATTGCAATCTCTGGCGTAATGAATGTCGTACACGCCGCAGTACATGTGGTGTAATGTCGCCGCAGGCTGCCACAATACGTTGTTTCATATCCTCTGGGGTTGTAGGCACATCACGGTACATATTCTCCTTTAACGTACCCTACAGAAAGAAGTCCAGAGGTGTAAGATCAGGAGAACGGGCTGGCCAATTTATGCGTCCTCCACGTCCTATGAAACGCCCGTCGAACATCCTGTCAAGAGTCAGCCTAGTGTTAATTGTGGAATGTGCAGGTGCACCATCATGCTGATACCACATAGTCGACGCGTTTCCAGTGGGACATTTTCGAGCAACATTGGCAGATCATCACCGTTCCCTTTGGATACCTACGTAATTCGGTGCTCTCCGATACACACGATCGAACAACGGAGGAGTGGAACTCAAGCGTCAACTTTAGGTTACAATATCTCCGGATGCAATTAACATTTTACAATGCAACAAACGGCACTGATTACGTATTTGTTTATATGTTCAGATGTGCTAACAAAACTAACGTGGTTCCATTTAAAAAAACGTAGGTTTGTGTTAAAAAACATACTTCCGTGCATTTTTGTATGGTTTGTATTAAACAATTACACTCGCCCCTCTCCTCACTTTCGGTCTGTGGAATCGGTTCGTCAGTATTTGATGTGGTTTACGAAATATATCCAGCGGTAACGTTAGGTGACTCACCCTGTATATTATTACCACACACTTTCAAATAGCGCAATGATCATCACTCAAAGATAAGGGAAATTAGAGCGCGTACTGAGGCGTTCAGACAGTCGTTTTTCCCTCTTGCGCTCCGCGAGTGGAACAGAAGGGGGGGGGGGGGGGTAATACGACTTTGGCGCGAATTGTGCCCTCCGCCACACACCGTTTGGTGGCTAGCGGAGTATATATGTAGATGAAGATGTAGAACTGTGAGCGTAGTGCAGGATGTTTTTTATCCAGGGGTGGGTAGCGGCAATGAAGAAGGAATTTACGGATGTTTTTGTTGTATGGATGGGCACAGCTAGCTACTACATTAGTGAGATCCTGTGCTCGATTATGATTAGTTGCCTTATCTGTGATGCGAGATACTGAAGTGCGTGCGAGATGAGGAGCCGATGAAGTAAGCATAGCATGTCACGGTCACGTAACTTGTCCGGCCGGAATCATTATAACTGGTCTTCTGGACGACTGGAACGGTGAAACAGAAGTAGGTTGCAGATGCAACGCACACAAGATTCATGGTTTCTTCTTACGGTCTCTAATTTCCACTTCTCTCGTCTCACTGGATGACATCGCAGTAATGGAGATTGGTAGAACGCATGACTGCACATGTTTGCCCTGTAGACGTGTTACGAGAACACAGAGGCAAGTAAAATTATTCCTGCTAGTGGTGACAGTTTTCTCTTCCCAAATGAGGTGATCATCCAATGCCTCGTGTCCTCTAGTTTTTTTTTCGTTTGCTTCAGTTGCATTGGCATATGGTATGGTATGGTATGTTAACCGGGCACCTAGAAACGACGGAGAGGCTCCGTCCCCGTCGCAGCCGCAGTGGTCCTCAACCCCACGACGTACTGTAGGCAATGGGACAGAATCTGCAGATATTAACCAAGACTTTAGACAAGGTTGCTCTCTCTTACCCACCCGTTTTAATGTTGATAGCGAAGATATCAGTCATAAATTTATGATTTCGTTAAACAGCACACTAAGAAATTATCATTTTAATTTCAAGATGCTACTGTTTGCTGATGGTCGGCTTATAACACGAAGATCTGCAAAAGTTGTTCCAACTGCAGTACATAAGTTGATTCAAATTGCCGCTAAACACAAAATGAGAAAATTCACAGATAAAACAAAACTAATGGTATCTCAAGGACTGGAACCCACAAGTGATAGAGTTAAAATATCTAGGGTGCTATTGAATCGCTTATTACTGAAAGGGGATAACTTCTTAAAAATTGAAAATGCAGATCTTTGTCAGTTTCAGTGTCTTCAGACTCAGATGCATCGACTGGAATTAAAAAGGGAGGCCGTCATTGCCTTGCTACCGAGAGAGAGCGGATTTAAATCTCCAGTTGTTTCTAATAGGTGACAACTCCAGAATCAGTCACATCTTAGATATAAACTTGTGGCGGACTTGGAATAATGCTGATTCAATCGGTCATTTTTATTGGGAACTTTAACTAACAATTCCACTTATAATGTTAAGATGAGCAGCTCAGAGTTGAAAGTGCCAGAAAATAATGAAAAAGAAAGCAAGAAAACGGAAGAAAGGTAAGCCTGATTACTTTTCAGTATTCTACGGGTTTTTGTGATACACAACATGAAAACAGATGAAGCCACGTTTTATTGTTACAATAAAGGCCAAGGTAAGAAAGATCCTAATGAAGTCCTCCTTTCTGTCCCGTTACTTTCAGTACTTAGGCCCTATAAGAAAGCTCCGCCTGTCCAGCAATGCTTGTGTTGGCCAACATGGCAATGATATTATTATAATAATGTTATTGTTCTTAACAGACAGTGACAGATTTCATAAAATCTAGCAGTGTTTCCCCACGGGAGGTCACTCTTATCTAGCACCTGACTGCACTTACGAATGTGCAACAGAGTACTTATTCCAGATCAGTATATGTCACTTACCACCGAATCCAGCCACCTTGGTCGCTTTGAAGTTCATGCAAAAAAAAAAAAGTAAAATAGAGATATCTTATAACATGTTTGATCCTTTTATACAAAATGCTCGTGACCTTAACAGAAACCATGGGGAGAGGCAATAGAAAACTGGACAAATTATCATTTGCCACCTATTAGGTTCTGTACTATGGGTACAGATCAAAAAAGAAAATGCAAGTAGTTGGTAAGTCGTATGTCGGTGGACCCGAAGTCCATATCTCAACTTTGGTGAAAGCCACGACATATTTTCCCAACTAGATCACTGGGTTTTCTCAAGTAGAGACATATTAGGGGAAAGTTTCCTCACACGAAGAAGAAAGGTGTTATTGATAAACTACTAAAGTATATTGAAGATCGACAGTATTAAGTCTTCGTAAAAAGCTGAAGACGTAGGCTATACAGAAGTAAATGGAAATGACTGAAAACTAACTAGAAACAATAATTTTTTGAACACTGTTTCGTATTCATTTTTGCTAATAAACTTAATACACTTTCGTGAACAGTGACCATTCATCATTTGCAACATGCTTTTATTCATTTTTGTTTTAACTTAGGGCATTTTTGTGAACTCTCAGGGCTATAAAGATAATATTGAACGTATTAATTGGTTTAGGTTCAAAAGAACTGACAAAAAGTAAATTATTGGCTTACATTTAAATATTGTAAAACTATGAACATATTGTATGTATTGTATTGTTTGTTAACCGGGGACCTAGAAACGACGGAGAGGCTCCGTCCCCGCCGCAGCCGCAGTGGTCCACAGCCCCACGACGACTACCGCAGTCCACTTCACCCCTCCGCCGCCCCACACCGAACTACTCTTTCAGGTTTCTTGTGCAGTTTGCTGTCCGAGTGGACCCCTCCCCCAGGGAACGTCTCAGACCAGACGAGTGAAACCCGTATGTCTCGTGGTAGAGTAATGGTGGTGTACGCGTACGTGGAGAACTTGTTTGCGCAGCAATCGCCGACATAGTGTAACTGAGGCGGAATAAGGGGAACCAGCCCGCATTGGCCGAGGCAGATGGAAAACCGCCTAAAAACCATCCGCAGACTGGCCGGCTCACCGGACTACGACACAAGTCCGCGCCGGCCGGTGTGGCCGTGTGGTTCTAGGCGTTTCAGTTTGGTACCGCACGATGGCTACGGTCGCAGGTTCGAATCCTGCCTGGGGCATGGATGTGTGTGAAGTCCTTAGGTTAGTTAGGTTTAAGTAGTTCTACGTCCTGGGGAAATTATGCCCTCAGATGTTGAGTCCCATAGTGCTCAGAGCCATTTGAACCATTTTAACCACAAGTCCGCCGGGCTGATTGGTGCCGGGGACCAGGCGCTCCTTCCCCCGCGGAAAGCTGTGCGTTAGACCGCACCGCCAACCGGACGGGTTACCATTAAAATATACTTCATATCATGATTATGTAAGGTAATTTTTCTGTGATAGTACTCTCAAAACAGACATATATCCATTCTATTTAATGTATTGCATTCGAAATGCTGTCACTAATTAAATATAAGTTTTTACTCTTCGTATAATGTAAGTAAGGGCCTTAAAATATATTTTCATCTCCATTTACTGCTATAATGGGGATAACTCCATGTGATAGAAATTACCATAACAGTTAAAAACGTTTTCTAACTAGTTTATGTTAGCCTTACACATTCCAGTAAATGATTTGTTTCAATGACAGAAAGAAATTCCCCATTTAAATTGTAAAACAATGTTGTGGAAAGTTTTTTCTGTCTCCTGAATAATTTATCAGGCGGGAGTTGTCCCCTTTCATAAATAATTGATACAGTTTGAAATTTTCCAAGTCAAACAATGAAGAGATAAAATTGGCCAGATTCAGACATTTCTGTGGAACCATACAACGTACATTACAAACATAATGTAAGTAAAGAAACATTACTTAAACTTCGCATACCGGCCGCGGTGGTCTCGCGGTTCTAGGCGCGCAGTCCGGAACCGCGCGACTGCTACGGTCGCAGGTTCGAATCCTGCCTCGGGCATGGATGTGTGTGATGTCCTTAGGTTAGTTAGGTTTAAGTAGTTCTAAGTTCTAGTGGACTGATGACCACAGCTGTTAAGTCCCATAGTGCTCAGAGCAATTTGAACCATTTTTAAACTTCGCATAGTAAAAGCTAATATACAATTAATTACGACGAATCGAATCATCAGAGATGAAGTTCCTTCTTTGTAGCGGTAAACTCATTGTTGGACTATAAAAGAAACACCTATATTACCAGCAGATAAAAACTAAATGTAGAACGGATTACAACTGTTACCGAAAAAGCCATATTGAACTGGAAAGACCATACGTAATGTACAGTGAGGAGGCAAAAGTGATGACACATCTCATAATATCGTGTTGGACCTCATACTGCCCGGCTTAGTGCAGCAGCTCGACATGGCATGGACTCAACAGGCCGTTGGAAGTCCCCTGAAGAAATATTAAGCCATGCTGCCACTATAACCATTCACAGTTGCTAAAGTGTTGTCCGTGCAAGATTTTGAGAACGAACTGATCTCTCTATTATTATCTAAGTTGCCAAATCATTTGCTCGAACTGCCAACCGTTAACAGTTGTGGCCCTGTGACATAGCGCATCTCATCCATAAGAATCCCATCGTTGTTTATGAATATGAAATCCATGAGTGGCTCCAAAGAGTCTCCAAGTAGCCGGAGATAACCACTTCCAGTCAATGATCGGTTTATTTCAACCAGGGGACAAAGATCATTCCACGTAAACACAGCCCACACCATTGTGGAGCTACCATCAGCTAGTACAGTCCCTTGTTGACAATCTGGATCTTTGGCTTCGTGGTGTCTGCACCACATGAACCCTACCATTAGCTCTTACCAACTGAAACTGGAGCTCACCTAACCAGGCCACGGATTTCCGGTGGTCTAGCGTCAAGCCGATATAGTCACGAGCCGAAGCGAGGTGCTGCAGGCGTTGTCGTGCTGTTAGCAAAGGCATTCGCGTCAGTCTGCTACCATAGCCCATTAACACCAAATTTCGCCGCACTATCCCAACGGATACATTCATCCTAGGTCCCACACTCATTTCTGCTGTTATTTCACGCAGTGTTGCTTGTCTGTTAAGACCGACAAATCTAGCAAACGTATCTGCTCTCGGTTGTTAAGTGAAAGCCGTTGGCCACTGCGTCATCCGTAGTAAGAGGTAACGCCTGAAATTTGGTATTCTCGGCACAGGCTGGACACTGCGGGTCTCGGAATATTGAATTCCCTAATTCTTCCCAAGTGGAATGTCCCTTGCATCTAGCTCCAACTATCATTCCGCGTTCAAAGTCAGTTCATACCCGTCGTGCCACCATAATCACGCCGAAAACATTTTAACGTAAATCACATGGGCACAAATGACAGCTCCGCCAATGCACTGCCATTTTTGTACATTGTGTACGCGATGCTATCGCCGTCTGTATGACTGCATATCTCTATCTCATGACTTAGTCACCTCAGTGTACGTCTAGTAATGTAATAGCTAAATTTGCAATACTGTATAACCGAATAGGAACAAGAAATTTTGGACGTCCCTTAAAGAGCTGGTGTGAACATTGTGAGGCCGAGAAGGCCAAAAGGCCTGATCCTCGAAGACAATGATGATGATGAACCAAGCAAGCACTTGTCGAATCTACGCCACATAGAATTTCTGCTGTATTGTGCTTCAGTGGTGGATGAAGGTGCTATTAAGAAGGGAGTCATAACGTTTTAGCTCGACAGTAGTTCTAATTTATGGGCAAGTATTCGAACTTGTCCTAGAGTATCCAGAATGAGATTTTCACTGTGCAGCGGAGTGTGCGCTGATATGAAACTTCCTGGCAGATTAAAACTGTGTGCCGGACCGAGACTCGTAATCGGGACCTTTGCCTTTCGCGGGCAAGTGGTCTACCAACTGAGCTACCCAAGCACGACTCACGCCCCATCCTCACAGTTTCACTTCTGCCAGTACCTCGCCTCCTATCTTCCAAACTTTACAGAAGCTCTCCCGCGAACCTTCTAACAACCCTACCACAACAAAGGTCAAAAATTAATTATGATTGTAGTGTTGCTCACGCTGCTGAATATTGCATTATCGGGTAACAACAAAGTTATATTATGTGGCAGGCGCCATTAGAGCACAGTTAATAAAGTCATTTCTTGAAATAATGGATAAACTAGGCACTCATCTTTTCGTGTTTCCCACGCTGGTCTCGTTGTGAACTCATGACGCAATCGTCGAAAATGTAGGTAGTGATGATCCCAAGCTCGGATGCAAAGAGGCCTAGGTGTTATTCTGCAATATTCAAAAGTTTTACAGATGTGTTTCATAAACCATTTTTGAAGATTAAACTATTGCAAGTTAGGACAATGGTGATGTAAAACAGTAATCAGCACTCTGAATTTAAATTACATTCTTTTTTATTAGTTTTGTTCCAATATCACGTAACTCGTTCCAAAACATTACTGCACAATATAAAACATACTTGAAAATATCTTCCTCACCGTTAAAGTTCACATTTCATAAACTGACTACAATTTGCGTCTTTTTAACATGACGACAGAAGCTTGACTCTCTAATAACGGATTACGCGCCTAAAACTCAGGGTTACAAATACGTCAAAGATCATAGTGACAAAAGAGAGAATACACATAAGAATAATATCAATGCAACATATACATATGGACGTATCGAAGTACCTCTACATTAATGAAATCAAATCTGAATGTTGTCACAGAAATATGTTAACTTTTTTACAGAAACACAGTAGAATATTGCTGGTATCGAGAGGTTGAGGTGAGGTGCCGTAATGGTTACGTAATTCAAGTACCACTACAACCTGCAGAATTAGCACTCCTGAAAGAAAGGATATTCCGGAGACATGGCGTAGCCGCAGCCTGGGGGATGTTTCCAGAACGAGATTTTCACTCTGCAGCGGCGTGTGGGCTGATATGAAACTTCCAAAGTTCTTGCAGGAGAGCTTCTGTAAAGTTTGGAAGGTAGGAGACGAGGTACTGGCAGAAGCGAAGCTGTGAGGACGGGGCTTGAGTCGTGCTTGGGTAGCTCAGTTGGTAGAGCACTTGCCCGCGAAAGGCAAAGGTCCCGACTTCGAGTCTCGGTCCGGCACACAGTTTTAATCTGCCAGGAAGTTTCATGTCCTAGAGTACGCCATATTGCACTATGACCTTCGCCTCTTTAATGACGTTGCGTGTAACACGAATGTTTTTAAAGGTCATAGACCCTTCGATTACGTGATCATTAGCGATTTCCATTGTGCCGTTTTGTGATCAGCTGAAGGCAGTGTTTGTCACGTGCTAAAAGTGTAGGTACAAACAGACCACAAAGGCAGCAAAACACTTCGTCAATTAAACGTCCTGCGTGTGGCAAGACAGTTAAGGAGAGGTTTTGTGTGTGGGACACTGAACGTCGACGCTTTGTGTTACGCGAGTCGCGACACAAACTCGGGCGCCGGCTTGCGTGAGAAGAAGGCGGGAGGCCTTCGCACGGCGTGGCGGCACCAAGACGGAGAGGAAGCGGCGGAGCGCCAGCAGCTGCCGCGGGCATGGCGAGGGGTGGGGAGGGGAAGCAGGTCTGTCGGGTCGCGCGCCGGCACAGTGAGCGCCCATCTGCAGACATGGCAGCCACGCCGCTACTCAGCCTGCTCCTACTGGCCGCCGCCGCCTCCAACGGTAAGTGAGCCTCAATAGACACGTCAACTACTTTTCAAATGTTCTTTCTACTGTTCCTGACATGGACAAGCTACACATACACACATATTAAACCAACGGTACATACACTACTGGCCATTAAAATTGCTACACCACGAAGATGACGTGCTACAGACGCGAAATTTAACCGACAGGAAGAAGATGCTGTGATATGCAAATGATTAGCTTTTCAGAGCATTCATACAAGGTTGGCGCCGGTGGCGACACCTACAACGTGCTGACATGAGGAAAGTTTCCAACCGATTTCTCATACACAAACAGCTGTTGACCGGGGTTGTCTGGTGAAACGTTGTTGTGATGCCTCGTGTAAGGAGGAGAAATGCGTACAATCACGTTTCTGACTTTGATAAAGGTCGGATTGTAGCCTATCGCGATTGCGGTTTATCGTATCGCGACATTGCTGCTCGCGTTGGTCGAGATCCGATGACTGTTAGCAGAACATGGAATCGGTGGGTTCAGGAGGGTAATACGGAACGCCGTGCTGGATCCCGACGGCCTCGTATCACTAGCAGTCGAAATGACAGGCATCTTATCTGCATGGCTGTAACGGATCGTGCAGCCACTTCTCGATCCCTAAGTCAACAGATGGGGACGTTTGCAAGACAACAACAATGTGCACGAACAGTTCGACGACGTTTGCAGTAGCATGGACTACAGCTCGGAGACAGTGGCTGCGATTACCCTTGACGTTGCATCACAGACAGGAGCGCCTGCGAAGGTGTACTCAACGACGAACCTGGGGGCACGAATGCCAAAACGTCATTTCTTCGGATGAATTCAGGTTCTGTTTACAGCATCATGATGGTCGCATCCGTGTTTGGCGACATCGCGGTGAACGCACATTGGAAGCGTGTATTCGTCATCGCCATACTGGCGTATCACCCGGCGTGATAGTATGGAGTGCCACTGGTTACACGTCTCGGTCACCTCTTGTTCGCATTGGTGGCACTTTGAACAGTGTACGTTACATTTCAGATGTGTTACTACCCGTGGCTGTAGCCTTCATTCGATCCCTGCGAAACCCTACATTTCAGCAGGATAATGCACGACCGCATGTTGCAGGTCATGTACGTGCCTTTCTCGACACAAAAAATGTTCGACTGCTGCCCTGGCCACCACATTCTCCAGATCTCTCACCAATTGAAAACGTTTGTCTATGGTGGCCGAGCAACTGGCTCGTCACAATACGCCAGTCACTCTTGATCAACTATGGTATCGTGTTGAAGCTGCATGGGCAGCTGTACCTGTACACGTCATCCAACCTCTGTTTGACTCAATACCCTATCAAGGCCGTTATTACGGCCAGCGGTGGTTGTTATTTGTTCTGGGTATTGATTTCTCAGGATCTATGCACCCAAATTGCGTGAAAATGTAATCACAGGTAAGTTTTAGTATAATATATTTAGCCAATGAATACGCGTTTATCATCTGCATTTCTTCTTGGTGTAGCAGTTTTAATGGCCAGTAGTGTAATATCCTGTCTTCCCTTGCAAGTTCCCTCGCCTAAGTAGCGCGAAAGAACACTGGGTGTTTTCATCAGGAACTGTAAATACGAGGGGCTTTGAGTAAACTGCAACGCATTTTTTTCTCGCCCAATTTCTGTTGGAAAAATGTGGAATTTATTATGGGTCATCATGGAATATGTCCGTTTCAGCCCCTATAGTTTCACGAAGTTCGGTAGGTCGGGGCGCTATACGTAGCCTTCAAAATGGCCTCTGTAACGGAGATCCGTTCCAAGAAGAGAGCTGTTATCAGGTTTCCTCTGGAAGAAAAACAGAGCATCGCAGGTATACACAGGTTTCTGCATCATCGCAAGAAGGTCGCTCGAGCCTGTCCAATCCGCCACGGGCCGAACGGCCGCACACAGCTGTGACTCCTGCAATGTTGAAGCCTCATTCGAGGTGATCGACAAATCACAATCAGACAAACTGTTCTGCAGCTGGGGAGGTTATTGATGCAGCAAGACGTTGGGCATACAAGGCCGCCCTGTAAGCTCGCATTGAACGGAGTTTATGTTGTAAAACAGGGCTTTTTAGCCAAAATAGTGGGGAATAATATAGCGTATTGAAAACCTGAATAAAACCAACCTACTTTCAGACAAAAATGTATTGCATTACTTATTGAAGACCTCTCGTATTTTGAGAGGTAGCACTATAGATATATAAAGATGTACGTGATACTCTGTCACCCAAACAAATACTCACAGAAGGTTTTATGCAAAGACAAATAAGTTCGAAGTTTATTTTCATAAATTCAACCCTCTTTGCATTCAATGGACATTCTAGTTCTCCTCTCAAGTTGTCTCAGCGTTCTTGTTGAGGTCTGCGCTATTCAGAATCCGATCAGTTTTTTGATTACAGACTCTATCAACCATCATCAAAGTCAAAAGTCTAAAGGGGTAAGGTCGGGGGATATTGGTCACAAGAAGCTTGACCGTTTCTGCCTTTCTAGCTGCGGGGATTCTCAGCTTAGGTGATGTGTAATCTGACGACTTGAATATGCAGGGTCTTCCATCATGCTGGAAGAACATACTCATCCTTGTACCCAAAGGAAAAGCTCCCAATAGCGCTGGAAACTCGTGGAAAGTCCAGATAACAGGGACAGGTAAGACGATGCGGTAATTCAATAAACGCAATCAAATGATCGTCCATCGTACCAGACCACACATTTATAGGAAAGCGTTCATCGCACCACCAAAACAAAACTAATAGCGGATAAATAAACCCATAGCAGCTGGAGTTCAAACATGCGAAATGCAAAATTCTCTCTATAACCAACTGTATCTCAGTCTCTAATAAAAACTTGACACATGTTACACGGAATATTTCATTTGTATTGGCCCATATTTCGGCCTCCTAAAATATTTGTTATTCTTCCCGAAACACTCTTTATATCCCTAGGAATTAGCAACTATCGCTATTAACTTGCCCTTACGCAGAACATACAATAGAGACATTTAGTATTGTTTTGCTGGTTCTCGTATTTTATCAAACAACGAATGTTAAGCAGAATATAGTAATTATTCCATCACTGCCCATCTAAGTTTCCAGAACATAGCTTCAAAACATTCGTATTGACTAAAAACACACGTGATAAGTATCACTCAGTGTCTTCGACATGTATCTTCAGGCTGACTTAGTGTTTCGATCGTGATCTTCAGCCCGAATACTAGTATGATGTAGCGCCTGACGGTGGTCGGTCGTGTGCCAGCTTCTTCATCTCCCTGTAGCTGGGGCAACAAACATTAACTTGAGCCTCCTTACTGTTGTCAAGACTGTCTCCATCTACATTTTAACCGAACGCTGTGGCCGATCGGTTCTAGGCGCTTCAGTCGGGCACCGGGCTGCTGCTATGGTAGCAGGTTCAAATCCTGCCTCGGGCATGGATATGTGTGATGTCCTTAGGTTAGTTAGGATTAAGTAGTTCTAAGTCTAGGGCACTGATAGCCTCAGATGTTAAGTCCCATAGTGCTTAGAGCCATTTGAACCCTCAACATTCGCGCCCGGGTTCCCAGGTTCGATTCCCGGCGGGGTCAGGGATTTTCTCTGCCTCGTGATGGCTGGGTGTTGTGTGATGTCCATAGGTTAGTTAGGTTTAAGTAGTTCTAAGTTCTAGGGGACTGATGACCATAGATGTTAAGTCCCATAGTGCTCAGAGCCTCCCTCAACATTTTCAACCCCCCACACTCCCCCCTCCCCCCATTAAAAATGTACGACTCCTTGATGCCTCTAGATCTGTCCTATTAACCAATCCCTTCCTTTAATAAAATTGAACGATAAATTTCTTTTCTTCCTAATCCAATTCCGTATCTCCATGATGTAAACCGATCTTCCCATCGAATCTTCAGCATTGTTGTACAAACCACATTTAAAAAGCTTATATTCTCTTCTTGCCTGAAATATTTATCATATATCTTTCATCTTCAAACGGAAAAAGATTTCCTAATTCTCTAATTGATATTCGATGTTAACATTTTTCTCTTTATCAGGCCAACTTTCTTACTGTTATCAGTTTGCATTTATATTTTCCCTAGATCGGCTGGTATCAGTTATTTTGTAGCAATACTTATCGTCTGCTACTGTTGTCTGATTTCCTAATGTAATTTCCCCACCATCACCTGGTAATCCGACTCCGTCCTGTTACTCTTATTCAACTTTTGTTGATATTCTTTTTATAATCTATTTTCATTACAGCATTACGAATATAGGCCACACAATGATAGAATACGCTGTTTATTCTGCAGAGGCATCTTATTCTCGCAAACCTTTTTGTGATGAAGTCACCTCGCCTCCCAGTAACTTACTCTCTTCCTCTCTGTCGCAACACCTAAATACACTCCTGGAAATTGAAATAAGAACACCGTGAATTCATTGTCCCAGGAAGGGGAAACTTTATTGGCACATTCCTGGGGTCAGATACATCACATGATCACACTGACAGAACCACAGGCACATAGACACAGGCAAAAGGAGCATGAACAATGTCGGCACTAGTACAGTGTATATCCACCTTTCGCAGCAATGCAGGCTGCTATTCTCCCATGGAGACGATCGTAGAGATGCTGGATGTAGTCCTGTGGAACGGCTTGCCATGCCATTTCAGTTGGACCAGCGTTCGTGCTGGACGTGCAGACCGCGTGAGACGACGCTTCATCCAGTCCCAAACATGCTCAATGGGGGACAGATCCGGAGATCTTGCTGGCCAGGGTAGTTGACTTACACCTTCTAGAGCACGTTGGGTGGCACGGGATACATGCGGACGTGCATTGTCCTGTTGGAACAGCAAGTTCCCTTGCCGGTCTAGGAATGGTAGAACGATGTGTTCGATGACGGTTTGGATGTACCGTGCACTATTCAGTGTCCCCTCGACGATCACCAGTGGTGTACGTCCAGTGTAGGAGATCGCTCCTCACACCATGATGCCGGGTGTTGGCCCTGTGTGCCTCGGTCGTATGCAGTCCTGATTGTGGCGCTCACCTGCACGGCGCCAAACACGCATACGACCATCATTGGCACCAAGGCAGAAGCGACTCTCATCGCTGAAGACGACACGTCTCCATTCGTCCCTCCATTCACGCCTGTCGCGACACCACTGGAGGCGGGCTGCACGATGTTGGGGCGTGAGCGGAAGACGGCCTAACGGTGTGCGGGACCGTAGCCCAGCTTCATGGAGACGGTTGCGAATGGTCCTCGCCGATACCCCAGGAGCAACAGTGTCCCTAATTTGCTGGGAAGTGGCGGTGCGGTCCCCTACGGCACTGCGTAGGATCCTACGGTCTTGGCGTGCATCCGTGCGTCGCTGCGGTCCGGTCCCAGGTCGACGGGCACGTGCACCTTCCACCGACCACTGGCGACAACATCGATGTACTGTGGAGATCTCACGCCCCACGTGTTGAGCAATTCGGCGGTACGTCCACCCGGCCTCCCGCATGCCCACTATACGCCCTCGCTCAAAGTCCGTCAACTGCACATACGGTTCACGTCCACGCTGTCGCGGCATGCTACCAGTGTTAAAGACTGCGATGGAGCTCCGTATGCCACGGCAAACTGGCTGACACTGACGGCGGCGGTGCACAAATGCTGCGCAGCTAGCGCCATTCGACGGCCAACACCGCGGTTCCTGGTGTGTCCGCTGTGCCGTGCGTGTGATCATTGCTTGTATAGCCCTCTCGCAGTGTCCGGAGCAAGTATGGTGGGTCTGACACACCGGTGGACGACATTGTACCGAAAGTTTGATGCTAGGTTTGCAGCCTCATAGATTCTACTATGTCACTTACGCACTTTAAATAATGGCTCTACTTACGCACCTTAAATAATGGCTCTCAAGTAAGATGTCCTAATAGTAGAAACACTTTTAACAGCTACCCGTGGACCACAAATTGACATTAGTGCGGGTCAGGGATTTTCTCTGCCTCGTGATAGCTGGATGTTGTGTGATGTCCTTAGGTTAGTTAGGTTTAAGTAGTTCTAAGTTCTAGGGGACTGATGACCATAGATGTTAAGTCCCGTAGTGCTCAGAGCCATTTTTTTTTTACATTAGTGCTGACGACACCACTGATCCACTGATGGCAACTGAGGGAAGCAATCTATGTGCCTGTATCGTTTTCACCTTCTCACTCTCATCGCGCAATCACTCATAATGACACAGAGACAAGCACTCGTCGCAATCGTTTGCTTTTCATCATCACGCAGTGGAGCCCGCCTGCCCATCTGACACGTAGGCGCAGCTGACTGCCATGCGGAGGAGCCGGGTCAGATTCCAGACACAGTCAGGTTTCTTTCTTCATGAAAGGAGGCATCCAATGACGCCAGTGGCAGAGGTTAGCTCTGCAGTCGGCCGGCGGACGGAGTTATTTAGTTAATTAGTGAGTAAGCAGAGGACGCCAGACACAGAACTATAAGATAAAGAACTCAGCTCTGAATTTTTCTTTGACTTAGTAAAACTATCCGCAAATCAGTTGCAAATTCAGGTTGGAGAAATGATAAGGCACTACATTTCAAATGCTAGAAACAACCGTTTTCTCAATGTTTATTAATCACTGCAGGAGAATACGAATGCAGCTACCCTATTTCAGTAGTTATATTACCCAAATGTTCCACGAAACTGGTGCATTAAATCTTAGAAGAACAAACTAGAGCGATTGCTGGAGAGTGTTATTTGTCCTCCGGCATACCTCTAATCCAAGTGTGGAAGTTGTTCCATACCTTCTTTATCTTCTCTTTATTCTTATGTTGTCTCTATATCGCTAAATGTACTGAATTCACAGAAACAACTGCAAAAATTATTTCTTAGAGATTACTAAAACCAGATTTCCAACAGACTCTTAATGCGAAATTTGCAAAGTTCTATGAACACTCTACATTCTTTTGGTCTCACATGACGTTACGCCTAGTATTTTGTGGTTTCCTAAACTCATAAGATATTTTCTTTCAGTTTTATATACACTCTTCTTACAGCTTCATTCTCATTACTGATTGTGGAACGCTTACTTGCTTCCATTTCGTTCTTATTTCTGTCTTTAAACACTCGAGTTTTCATATAATGTAGTTGATTTTCTACTATGTAATGACACTGTAGATTGTAGGGATGCGTTTTACTTAGTAAGACTACAGGAACCAAATAAATAAGAAATGCAGAGAGGCCGAACCGATGTAAAAAGAAATGGCCATCGGAAGGACGTATGCAACAAATAGAAAATTCATGACAACCTTCGGTGGAATTGAACTCAAAAGAGTTAACTCGAAGAGCTCAAGAAGGATTTCACTGTTAAACGGTGAGCAGAGTATACTGACAGCCCCGGCGAGTGGGGGGAAACTGACTGAAGTTGTGAGAGAATGAGAAATGGGAGTCGATATGGAAGACAATAAGGATCCAGTATTAGAGTCAGAGTTTAAGAGAGCTTTGGAAGACTTTCCATCAGATAAGACGGTAGGCGTGTACCACATATCTTCCGAATTTCTAAAATCATTGGGAGAAGTAGCAACCAAACAATTAAAATTTCTTTGTGGAATCTCGTTTGAAGATTCCGGAAAAATGTCATCCACACAATCCCGACGACAGCAAGGTCAGATAACTGTGACGACTGTCGCACACTGATCTTGAAAGATTATGCATTCAAGTTACTGCCAAAAATAATATACAGATGAATGGAAAAGACTACCCCTTCAGTTTTTACCTTCTGCGACTTCCTCAACCACCACGGAAACTATTCTCTAATATCTTAACACATGGTCTATCACTTTATATTTTTTGTCAATGTTTTCCACATCATCCTCTCCTCGATGATTCTAGGGTGAACTTCCTCTTTTCTTATCATATCAGTTCACCAACTTTTAGGCATCCTTCCGTAGCAGCACATCTTAAACTTTTCGATTCGCCCCTTTTCCAGTTCCCCCAACAGACCATGATTCACCTCCATACACTGATGTCCTCCACACGTATATCACCAGAATTTTCTTCCTCAAATTAAGGCCATTGTATGATGTATAAAGAAAATGAATGATCTTTTAAATGACGATCCATTTGGCTTTAGTAAAGATAAAGGCACCATAAAGGCACTTCTGGAAGCAAGACTTAAGAAAAACGAAGACACGTTCAAAGGATTTATGGATCTAGTAAAAGTATTTGGTAATTTAAAATGGTGCAATGTGTTCGAAATCCTCAGGAAAATAGCAGTAGGCTACAGGTAAAGACGGGTAATAAACAATATGTATTTGGACAACTAGTCGCATCTTCACATGGCTACAGTTGTTCAATAAGCCTGTCACTGTCGTTTCCTGTTGTACTTCATGAGAATATTTACGCAGTTTGCGCCACTTTATGTGTTTTATGGATGACTTACATAAGTAAAAAATGTACTAATGTGCATGCTACGTGAAGGCACAAAAAGTGAATGAAATGTGACCATTGATAAGAGCTTCAGTGATCGATATTTGTATTAATATTTGTGACTAGTCGATCTCAACAACCTTGTTGAAATGTATCTGACTCTCAAAACAAAAATTTCATTCCGCTAGTAGAGTGCACACAGTACAGAAAGATGCTAACATGTTAAAGCTGTATATCGGACCACAGCTTACACATTATCTGATAAACAACTGAATTTGCTTGCAAATTTCGTCACCGTAGGAAGATAATCAGTCGAATGGAGTAACAAACTAATGGAATCTGACATTGTAGCTTGTGAAAATCTGACATCGAAAGGTGACAAAATAAATTCCCAAAACCGAATTTCTCTCTCATTACTCCTTATTGGCGTATGCTGTTAACTTGTTTGCAAGACTTTTAAGGGAACTTATTGCCTACGTGTTGTATGGCACCCTGAAGTGCTAAGCTAATGACAGGAAAGAATACGCATCTACTTAATAGTCAAAAGCGTTTCTTGTTTCAAATACTATGCTATAACACGACTGCTTCATTGTAGTGATGAAATTACATAGCGAGGAAGAACAGCCTGCAGGTGAAGGACTATCATTAGTTCCGCTTAGGCAGAGCACCTGAGAAACAGCGTTTTCGTTACCCAACGTGCCTCCTCAGAATTGTCACCGCATAGGCTAGTCTTGTGACGATGCAGGAGGAAATTTATCAAGATGTAAAACTGTATTGTTGTGTGTGGTCTTCAGACCGCAGGCTGGTTTGATGCAGCTCTCCATGTTACTCGATCCTGTGCAAACCTCTTCATTTCCGAGTAACTAGTGCAGCCTACAGCCTTCTGAATGTGCTAACTGTATTTCTCTCTTGGTCTCCATGTACGATTTGTAACCCCCACATTTCCTTCCAACACTAAATTGATGACTCCTTTATGTCTCAGAACGTGTCCTATCATCCTTCCTCAAGTCAGGTTGTGCCACAAACATTTTTTCTCCCCAATTCTCTTCATTACCTCGTTATTAGTTATGTGATCTACTTACCTAATCTTCAGACTTCTTCTGTAGCATCACATTTCAAATTTTTCTATTCTCTTCTTGTCTAAACTGTTTATTGTCCATGTTTTACTTCCATGCGTGGCTACACTCCATACAAATACTTTCAGAAAAGATTTCGTAACACTTAAGCCTATATTCGATGTTAGCAAATTTCTCTTCTTCAGGAAACCTTTTCTTGTCGTTGCCAGTCTACATTTTATATCCTCTCTACTTCGGTCACCATCAGTTATTTTGCTTTCTAAATAGGAAACGTCATCTAGTACTGTAAGTGTCATGTTTTCAAATCGAATTCCCTTAGCGTCACCGGGTTTAATTCGACTGCATTCCATTACTCTTACTTTGCTTTTTTTTATGTTCATCTTACATCCTCTTTTCAAGACACTGTCCATTCCGTTAAACTGCTCTTCCAAGTCCTTTGCTGCTGTCTCTGACAGAATTACAATGTCATCGGCAAACGTGAAGGTTTTTATTTCTTCTTCCAGAACTTTAATTTCTTCTCCAAATTTTACTACTTGTTCAGTGTACATATTGAATAACATCGGGGATAAACTACAAACCTGCCTCTCTCCCATCTCAACCATTGCTTCCCTGTCATGTCCTGCGACTCTTATAACTGTCATCTGGTTTCTGTACAAGTTTAAATAGCCTTTCGTTCCCTGTATTTTTCGTCTGTCATCTTCGGATTTTCAAAGAGAGTATTCCAGTAAATATAGTCAAAAGCTTTCTCTAAGTCTACAAATGCTGACAATGTAGTTCTGACTTCCCTTAACTTCTCTTCTAAGAGAAGTCGTAAGGTCAGTATCGCCTCGTGTGTTCTTACATTTCTCCGGAATCCAAACTGAACTTCCCAGAGGTCGGCTCCTACCAGTTTTTCCATTCTTCTGTATGGAATTCGTGTTGGTGTTCGGCAACCATGAGTTACTAAACTGAGAGTTCGGTGCTTCCTTAGCAATTGGGATTATTATATTATTCATGAAATCTGATGTATATTGCCTGTCTCATACATCTTGCACATCAGATGGAAGACTTTTCTGATGGCTGGCTCTCCCAAAGCTATCAGTAGTTCTGATGGACTGTCGTCAGCTCCTGGGAATTTGTTTCCGCTTACGTGTTTCAGTGCTCTGCCAAATTCTTCTAGCAGTGTCATATCTCCCATTTCATCTTCATCTATGTCTTCTTCCAGTTCTATAATATCGCCTTCAATTACACCTCCCTTATATAGACCCTCTAATTCTCATTCTACCTTTCAGCTTTCCATTCTTTGCCTAATACTGGTTTTCCATCTGAACTTTTGGTATCCATACAGCTGTTTCTAATTTCTTCAAAGGTCTCTGTAATATTCCTGCAGAGGGTATCTATCTTTCCTCTAGCGATATATGCTTCCAAATCCTTATATTTGTCCTGTAGCCATTTCTGATTAGCCAATTTGCTCTTCCCGTCAACCCCATTTCTTAGATTTTGTATTCGCTCTCTCCTGCTTCATTTGTTGCATTTCTATATTTTCTCCTTTTTTCAGTTAAGTTCAGTACCTTCTGTGGTATCCAAGGATTTGTACTAGGCCTTGACATTTCCCCCCATTTGATTATCTGCTTCTTTCACTACTTCATCTCTCAAAGTTATCCATTCGTCTTCTAACGTATTCCTTTCCCAGTTCTTGTCATCGTTGTCTAATGCTCCCTCTGAAATTCTCAAAACCTTTGTTTCTCTCAACTTATTCAGGTCCTGTCTCCTTAATTTCCAACACTTTTGCAATGTGACAGTTTTATTCGTCGTATAATCTAATACAGAGTCTAAAAATAGCTGTATTCTCACATCAGACTCAAAAATAGATTTCCATTCTCCGTAGCTTACGATGAAATCTGTCGACAATTCAGGGAACTTCCGGCTCCATTAAAAGCGTTATTTTCAATATACACATTTTTTTCCGAGACATTATCCTTGGATTAGATTGACACAATGCCTTCTAGCATCAGATATGACGCACTCAAGACTATGTTGTAAGGCTGGAGGAGACTCCCACACAGTAAGCGTCTGCTACACCTCCTTAATTGTATACCTACTAGTATTTAAAAAACTCCAGATTTATTGTTATACTCAGTGAGGGTTAAAAACTGAAGGACAGATTTGGTGCCCTGCAATAGTCTGTCAGTACTCTTATAACCAATACGTTCATTATATGTGCATCAGACCCTTTCAGAGGTGGATGGAACATTGAAACTATTGCTGCTTCCTTTCTCTTGTTTATCCGCACTCAAAATAACAAATTTATTCAGCAGACGAAATCTTTCAGAATATTCATAAGATACTTCAGCTACTGTATATTCAAGGAGCAAATATCAACTGCTGTATGACATTCCATGAGTGTAATCTTTTTGTAGGGCGTGTATACTGAAAACACTAGCGTAAAAAAATGTAACATCTCTGTAGTTAGAAAAACTTAGTGTTAATAGGAACAAGAGTATTAGAAAGAAGGTAATATGCTAAGGTTAATAATATCATTGATCCGATAATGTAAATCTTAATCAGACTTCGCATAGGAACCTGCCCGATGACACAGGACCAAATCATACGTTAGGTAATCCAGTAGCATGGGTCGAAACTGGTGTGCCATTATCCACGGAACACCTTTTACTAAACTGTGTTCGATCCTGTGACAGGGGGAGCAGTGCTAGAATTTCTTAGAGATTTGCTGCAATTTACGTTACAAAGAAACTGGTGCAGAAAAGATTTTAAAATTTCGTATGCCCGGTATACCGCTAAAACTTTTAGAAACTAGATTTCCATATGTGTCTCATGTGGTGATATATCGTTTTTCCTATGAAATAAAAAGATTACGGGAAAATCCTTTGCATGCCTCAAATAGAGAACCTACCTAACAATCCTCACTACAGAAGTACTTTCTGAAAGTGAACGGGGACAATAGAACAGAGAGGAATTAGCCAGAGGTATGAGGACAACAGGGTAAAGATCAGAAGACACACACACAGCTCCATCAGATGCATCACGTCAGTGTTAGTACTCATATCGTTGTCAAAATGTTGCGCACCTGTTATGCTTGTCGCGTTAAACGTGGATAGTAGGCACCATATTTTAGACGTTTTGCCACCGTCTCGAGTTCTGAGTTCCCCCATGTGTCCTGCGCAGCAGCAGCGATGGATGTATGAAAATTAAAACGAACCACTTTGAGCGCCGTGATGTTTTTCGTACATTCTGGCGTGGAGAGTGTTTTTTACAGATCTTCGACAGCTGGCAACAAGTGCTATGCACGGAACGGCCTTGTTGATGTTGTGTGTTTACGCGAGATCGCTTCGTACGTGACACCTGTGCTCACAACAGGTCTGGCTGTTCTTTGGGGACTGTTGTTTCCCCTAAGACAGACATTAACGGAACCCATCTTTGTTAACTTTACGTCCTCAGGGAGTACCTACCAGCCTCCTTACCGTAATATAAAAGCTACCGATTAAAATTAATAACAACCTCATAAGAACGTTAATTTTTTAATCGGGAGAAGGAACCTGTTGACTATAGCGGTTGATGTAGCACAATGAAACTTTGGGGAAAACGTGAATGAAATTGTAGAACGGAGCAATCAGTAAATTTTTCTCGTTTTCGTAAATTATACGAAAGCTTTAGTAGTTTCAGTTCCAACAAAATCTGTGCTGATTTCATTGAGGTACAAAGTGTTGATTCAACATATTATACCCAATAAAAACATACATTTTCGCAGCTTCCATTAGACTTCATTTGGATAATGAGGAATTCAGAACTGATATAGCAGCCAGGCAAGAAGGTTCCACAACATCAAAATATTTCTTAGCTGTCCTAGAGAGAGTTTCCAGATCTTTAAACTTGGCGGTCGAAGATAGGATATGCTTCAGTGGAATATAATGAAGCCACCTCCTTTCCTTTATTCAGATTGAACTGTTTGCCTGTAACTCAAATAAACTTTCCACGACGAATGCAAGAACTTAGCAGAGCAAGCTTAAAATAGGTCTGAAAAGCAATGTCATTGTAACTAATACAACGTATAATTACATACACTGAAGAGCTAAAGAAACAGGTACACCTGCCTAATATCGTGTCAGGCCCCCGCTAGCTGTGCTGTGTGCAGTCTGTGGCTGGTTGGCATTGTTGGAATATTCGCTTGTGTAGTGTTGGGCAGCCGAATGGGAACAGCGCGTAGCGTTGCGCAGTTGCAGTTGAGCCGCCAGCAGTGGTGTATGTGGGTAGAGAGATGCCAGAGTTTTGAGCGGACGATCTGGACGTGCGTCCGTCAGAAAAAGGAATTTGTTTAATTGGATGACATAATATATATATATATATATATATATATATATATATATATATAGAGTCAGTGATTTTCATACAGAGCTCTACGTGGAGTTACCAACATAAAAACATAAACAGCCTATTTATACCGTGATTATCAGGAATACGGTAAAATGTCAAATCTCCGACATCACTGCGGTCGGAAAAAAGATCCTGCAGTAACGTGACCAACGACGACTGAGATTGCAGCAGATTTCAGTGCTGTGCCATCTGCGTGCGAACGAGCAAGCGAAGCATCATCTATATGGGCTTTCGGAGCCGAGAGACTACTCGTGTACTCATGATGACTGCACGACACAAAGCTTTACGCCTCGCCGGGCCCTTCAACACCGACATTGGACTATTGGTAACTGGAAACACGTTGCTTGGTCGGACGAGTCTCGTTTCATTGTCTATAGATCGGATGAACATGTACGGGTATGGAGACAACCTCGTGAATCCATTGACCCTGGATATCAGCAGGGGACTGTTTTAGCTGGTGGAGGCTCTGGTGTGGGATGTGTGAAGTTGTGATGATATGCGACCTCAGACATGTCTAGATACGACTCTGTCAGGTGACACATACGTAAGCATCCTGTCTGATCACCTGCTTCCATTCATGTCCATTGTGCATTCCGACGGACTTGGGCAATTCCAGCTGGACAATGCGACATCCCACATGTCCAGAATTGCTACAGAGTGACTCTAGGAACACTCTTGTGAGTTTGAACACTTCCGCTGGCCACCAAACTCCCCAGAAATGAACATTATTGAGAATATCTGGGATGCCTTGCAACGTGCTGTTCAGAAGTGATCCCCGCTCCGTCGTACTCTTACGGATTTATGGACAGCTCTGCAGGAGTCATGGTGTCAGTTCCCTGTAGCACTATTTCAAACATTAATCGAGTCCATGCTACGTCGTGTTGCGCCACTTCTGCGTGCTAGCGGGGGCCTGACACGATATTAGCCAAGTGTACCTGTTTCTTTAGCTCTTCAGTGTATATATAAAGAAACAGAGGTAAGTGAGGTAAGAGATTCATGAAAGGTACAGGTTATTGTTAGTCAGGGCCATACTTTTGTGGGGATTATTGAAAGTCAGATTGCATTGCACTAAAAATATTGTGCGTCAGTTTAGTGATGATCAGAATAAGCAAAGAGAAAACTGTTTGAGTACGTTGAGTTTTGCTCAGCTGTTTGAAAATCAAATAACGAAGGAGTTTACCAGCACAGTTATTCTTAATTTTCAATGGGGACGTGTCAACGCTACACTCGTGAAATGGGTATACGAGAAAATCCCCACTTCATCGCTACCTCGAAGATGCTGTCCCATCCCTCATGTGCCCACTATAACACCACGTTGAGACACACTTAAATCTTGGTAACCTGCCTTTGTAGCAGCAGTAACCGTTCTAACGACTGTGCCAGACACTTGCCTTGTATAGGCGTTGACGACGGCAGCGCCGTATTCTGGTTGTTTACGTATCTCGGTATTTGTATTCGCATGCCTATAACAGCGTCTTTGACGGTTCGGTGTATATAAAACCAGCATATAGAAGAGAGAATTGCACGTATTCACAAAGTAGTCGTGATAACAGTTGATGAACTTTTCGTATTTAGTTAACGATAGCAAAAGTAGGAGAGTAAAAGTGGGGAGGTGAAATTTTAGTAAAGTAAATGACGTGTTTAAAACCAAGCTCTCTTTGTTTCAGAAGCAGAAAGATTATACTCATAAACTGAGGGTGCTCAGTGAGCAATGTAGATATGAATGTTGGAAATTTTGGTTACTAGGAGACACAAGAAAACGAATAAATGAATTAGGTAAAAGAACAAAGTGGAGTACAAGACGTAGCTCTGAATGTAATAAAAATAAAATGGGAGCTGGCCAGATGAATAGAGGTAGAACAAGGAATTTCGTTGTTGGATTGCACGATATGAAACCGATATAGCGAAACGATCTGATAAGCGGTCGGCCGGCCAGAGTGGCCGAGGGGTTCTAGGCGCTACAGTCTGGAACCGCGTGACCGCTACGGTCGCAGGTTCGAATCCTGCCTCGGGCATGGATGTGTATGATGTCCTTAGGTTTGTTAGGTTTAAGTAGTTCTAAGTTCTAGGGGAATGATTACCTCAGAAGTTTAAGTCCCATAGTGCTCAGAGCCATTTGCACCATTTGATACAAGGTCGGTGAAACAGATATTGTAAATAAACATAATGGCCATTACTTTCTATGTCTGTGAGTCTAAGAGATAGGTTAAAATCGTTTCCCAGTTTTAGCGGTTTAAAATTTTGAAATTAGTGTTTCGTTATTTCATCAGTCACTTGTGCAGTAGTAGCTGATTCGGATATGTGGCCATTATCATCTGGGAAAGTTTTGTTTACAAACACAATATCTCTGAAGTGTGGAGGAAGTTTTATTTTTGACAAAAGCCACATAAAAAATCTTTTCAACGTTGTTCGACGACGTGGGGTTGAGGAAATTGTGGTAGTTCCCTATTTTATTGCTGTACCAACACAATTTCTTGTTGAATCTGACAAAAAATCTACAGCGCAGTATGAATGGTCTGTAGCATCTGAGAATAGGTGTAACCACTGCCTAAGTCTTTCGAGCACACCTTGTGCGAGTCCATATGTATAAGGTTTTGTTTGTATATGAACGTCCCCGGTATTCAGGCTAGTAGTCGAAGTGGGCATCTAGGTCGGGTAATGTGTTTTGGGAGTGGTTGGCAAGTTTTTGCCGTGTCCTCAGTGTACAGCGGTGTTCTCGCGAGAGTGGCCTGCGGGCATCCGCCGCGACTCCGCGTCGTCTCGGCAGAGGCGGCGTTTTTGCGAGTGTGACGCAAGATCCTGGCCACGCTATTACCTGCAGGAAGCACTTATCGAAACAGCCATCTCCGTCTCCAGGAGACAGCCTCGCTACGGCATGAACTTAAGCAGGTCTTTCTTCAAACCGCTCGGCGTCTGTATCCACGTTCCACACCGTTTGCTAATATACCTGCTGTTGCCCCATAGCTGGAGCAGTTATTGGTACAGTTTGATAATTATCACAAGTATGAAGAAATCAGGACCTTAATCGCTTGAACTATTTCCTGTGCATTTCCTTACATTATTCACATAACTAGCGAATGTTTACAGCTTTCGTTTAATGAAACGAAATGGTTCAAATGGCTCTGAGCACTATGGGACGTAACATCTTAGGTCATCAATCCCCTAGTACTTAGAACAACTTAAACCAAACTAATCTAAGGACATCACACACATCCATGCTCGAGGCAGGATTCGAGCCTGCGACCGTAGCGGTCTTGCGGTTCCAGACTGAAGCGCCTAGAACCGCTCTGCCACTCCGGTCGGCTTAATGAAACACTATGAACTGAATTACCGGCTCAAATGGTTCAAATGGCTCTGAGCACTATGCGACTTAACTTCTAAGGTCATCAGTCGCGTAGAACTAAGAACTAATTAAACCTAACTAACCTGAGGACATCACACACATCCATGCCCGAGGCAGGATTCGAAACTGCGACGGTAGCGGTCACGCGGTTCCAGACTGAAGCGCCTAGAACCGCACGGCCACATCGGCCGGCCTGAATTACCGCCCAAGGTATAAGTGATATGCCGCCACTGAAAACTGGTGCAAAGACATATGCTCCATATAATTTAATCTCTGGCGGATGGCGTCGAACTGTTGAGCCACGCCGCTTCACACCCTCTGAAACGCTCAACGTGTTGAGTCAAAACTGTGGATACTATCACGAGGAACATACAGTATGCCCTGTCCTGATAAACCAGTACTAACTCTGATTTATAGTACACACCTCCCGTCCATGCAGTTGGGTAATTCTTCTGGAGGGCTATACACACTCTTGTATGTACAAAACAATACCACTTTCAATTAATCTGCTTTTCAACTCACTCATTTCTAGAATGTTTACTAACCCAGTTAGAAATAACATAACGTTAAAATAATTGCGTAGGCCTCCGCGGCCAGTCAGTTAACGTGGGACTTTTCTGGGTATGGTATTGCGTCATATTGTCGTATTGTAAATAACTATCACTAATGAAATCAACTTTTCGGTAGACCCAGAAAGAAGCCACCGTAACCTCTGCCGAAACGCTGGTTTTATCAGTGATAGTCTTTCACAATATGACACGGCAATATATCCAGAAAACATTCATGTTAACGGAACATTAGTTCATCAAGTGAAACACAGTTGACGTTTAACGAATATGTGGTGATAAATGAAAATTTTTACCACGCTGGAATGAGAATCAGATTTCCCGTTTTCTTTTCGAGCAGCTGCCATAGCATGCTTCCAGGCCTCACTCAAGTGTTCAATGTTACTGTTTGTCAAGATTGATTCCCGGCAGGTACTGCCAGATGTTCTTACTCGGGACAGACGGGACTAGGACCACTGGTGCAACACCCTATCTAACTGAATAGAAGTACGAGATGCTTCAAGTAAGGTGTTTTCTTCTGCAACTTATAAAACAACTGAAAGGAATGTTTATTTAGATATGTAAACGTAAGAACAATGCTCTTTGTTCGGAATTATAAACATAGTTAGCTTAGTTATTTACCACAAAACTACAGAACGAATTACAGTTTTTTCAACAGAACATTTTATCTATCATGCAGCTACACTACTGGCCATTAAAATTACTACGCCACGAAGATGACGTGCTACAGACGCGAAATTTAACCGACAGAAAGAAGATGCTGTGATACGCAAACGATTAGCTTTTCAGAGCATTCACAGAAAGTTGGTGACACCTACAACGTGCTGACATGAGGAAAGTTTCCAACCGATTTCTCATACACAAACAGCAGCTGACCGGCGTTGCCTGGTGAAACGTTGTTGTGATGCCTCGTGTAAGGATCATAAATGCGTACCATCACGTTTCCGACTTTGATAAAGGTCGGAATGTAGCCTATCGCGATTGCGGTTTATCGCATAGCGACATTGCTACTCGCGTTGATCGAGATCCAATGACTGTTAGCAGAATATGGAATCGGTCGAACAGGAGGGTAATATCGAACGCCGTGCTGGATCCCAACGGCCTCGTATCACTAGCAGTCGAGATGACAGGCATCTTATCCGCATGGCTGTAACGGATCATGCAGCCACGTCTCGATCCCTAAGTCAACAGATGGGGACGTTTCCAAGACAATAACCATCTGCACGAGCAGTTCGCCGACGTTTGCAGCAGCATGGACTATCAGATCGGAGATCATGGCAGCGGTTACCCTTGACGCTGCGTCACAGACAGGAGCGCCTGCGATGGTGTACTCAACGACGAACCTGGGTGCACGAATGGCAAAACGTCATTTTTTCGGATGAATCCAGGTTCTGTTTACAGCATCATCATGGTCGCATCCGTGTTTGGCGACATCGCGGTGAACACACATTGGAAGCGTGTATTCGTCATCGCCATACTGGCGTATCACTCGGCGTGATGGTATGGGGTGCCTGCCATTGGTTACACGTCTCGGTCACCTCTTATTCGCATTGACGGCACTTTTAACAGTGTACGTTACATTTCAGATGTGTTACGACCCGTGGCTCTACCCTTCATTCGATCCCTGGGAAACCATACATTTCAGCAGGATAATGAACGACCGCATGTTGCAGGTCCTGTACGGGCCTTTCTGGATACAGAAAATGTTCGACTGCTGCCCTGGCCAGCACAATCTCCAGGTCTCTCACCAACTGAAAACGTCTGGTCAATGGTGGCCGAGCAACTGTCTCGTCCCAATACGCCAGTCACTACTCGTGATGAACTGTGGTATCGTGTTGAAGCTGCATGGGCAGCTGTACCTGTACACGCCATTCAAGTTCTGTTTGACTCAATGCCCAGGCGTATCAAGTCCATTATTACGGCCAGAGGTGGTTGTTCTGGGTACTGATATCTCAGGCTCTTTGCAGCCAAATTGCGTGAAAATTTAATCACATGTCAATTTGTCCAATGAATACCCGTTTATCATCTGCATTTCTTCTTGGTGTAGCAATTTTAGTGACCAGTAGTGTATGTATTTAATACATGTACAAATCAGTCTAATCAGATTTGTATAACTTTTAATTTGGTCGCTATAAACTTTATAAACATTCCACAATCTAGCCGAACGTGACTTCAGACTGTACACCGAGAAACCTTGTCTCTCCATTATACAAATATCTTGAAGTCACAATCTAGTCCGCAGTTCGTTTAGAAAGCACTCTTACATACGCAATGTGGAAAATGGGCAGTTTTTGGAACACCTAGCTTAAATGAACACCCACACGAAGACAGGCAATAATGAACAGTATGTTGCATCTACCCATAAAACTCTGAACGTTTCTAGCTCCATGAATAAAAGTTATAGAAATGTAATTTAAATTAATTTGCACACAGTTGGTTCAAATACGTCAGTTGCAAGGTATAAAAAACAGTTTTATAATTAATGAGTTATAACTTCTTGCTGCTGCTCTTGGCACAACCATACATATTAGGAAAATGGATCTATGCATATATGTATACACTGAGGTGACAGAGGATCATAGAATGCCCTTGTTTTCTGGGTGTAATGCAGCAACACGCATGGACTCAACAACTCGCTGTAAGTCTCCTGCAGAAATATTGAGCGATGCTGCCCCTATAGCTGTCCATAATTCCGAATGTGTTGTCGATGTAGGATTTTATGCTCGAAAGGAGCTCTCGATCATGTCTCATAAATGTTCGAAGGGATTCATGTTGGATGATCTGCGTGGCCAAATCATTCGCTCGAATTGTCACGTATGTTCTTCAAACCAATCGTGAACAATTATGGTCCAGAGACATGGTGCATTGTCATCCCTAAAAATTCCGTGATTGTTTGGGAACATGAAGTCTATGAATGGATGCAAATGGTCTCCAAGTAGCCGAACATAATTGGAGGATCCAGCCCATTCCATTATGGAGCCACCACTAGTTTGCAGAATGCCTTGTTGACGACTTGGGACCATAGCATCGTGGGATCTACACCGCACTCTAAACCTACCATCACCTCTTACCAATTGAAATCGGGACTCATCTGACCAGGCCACGGTTTTCCAGTAGTCTAGTGTCCAGCCTATGTTGTCACCAGCCCAGGAGAGGCGCTGCAGGCGATGTCAAGCAGTTCGGTCGTCTGCTTTCATAGAACGGCAGATTTCACCGCACTTTCTTAATGAATACGTTCGCCGTACATGCCTCATTGATTTCTGCAAGTATTGCTTGTCTGCCAGCACTGACAAGTCTACGCAAATGTCACTGCTCTCGCTCGTTAAGTGAAGACCATTGGCCACTGCGCCGTCTGTGGTGAGAAGCAATGCCTGAAATTTTGGATTCTGTGCACGCTCTTGACACTGCGTATCTTGGAATATTGAATGCCCTAACGATTTCTGAAAAGGGACGTCCCATGTGTCTAACTCTCCAACTACCATTCCCTGTTCAAAGCCCGTTAATTCTTATAGTGCGGCTGTAAATACATCGTAAACCATTTCACATGAATCACCTGAATGCAAAAGACAGCTCCGTGAACAAGTTGTCTTTTTATACCTTGTATACGCGATACGGAAATTTGGAAATTTGTGGTAAGGTCTGATAGGATCAAACTGCTGAGGTCATCGGTCCCTAAGCCTACGTAGTACTTAATCTAACTTACGCTAATGACGACACACACACCCATGCCCGAGGGAGGACTCGAATCTCCGACAGGGGGGGGGGGGCGGGGGGGGGGGGCGACCGTGACAAGGCGCCCAAGACCGCGCACCTACGCCGATACTACCGCCATCTGTACATGTGCATATTTCTATCCCACGACTTTGTTGTAACCTCAGTGTATATGTTTGTATGTTCCACATCTTCTCCTAAACTATTAAACTATTGGACCGATTTCAACAAAACGTTGTATACCTATCACTTACTGTCTGAAAACAATCGCAGTGAGGTTAAGGAGCACCTACCTACCCAACGTGGGGGGGGGGGGGGTCGGTGAAATAAGACGTGTAGTCCACGACACGCAAATGACACAATTAATTCATCCAATACATAGTTAGTCACTTGGAACATGCTTTAGAGATAATTTCAAACCTTCAAGAAAGTTTTTGTCGCTGACAACCTCCACAAAATGATGAAAGGGGAAAGTTTGTCCCTTGTTATATTGTCGCTGCTCAAGCAGTAAAACTCCTGCATCAGGCATGACGTTTAAAATTATTACTTCTTTGCTGCTAAGTCGATCCGCAATTCATTTCACAGACAGTATTTACATGTGCTGCTGAATGTATCTACAAAATTACATCATTGTGCGACACATGGTTCAGGAGATATGACGTAGTGAACATTGGGCTGCATGGAAACGAAGGCGTAGGGCGAATTTCGCTAGAGATACAGGTGAAATATGTATGAAGTGAATTACATACGTCATGCAAAAGGGCGTATGTGGGCAAAGCCACGGGTAAAATATTCTCCTAAGCCCCTGGATTGTGTTTTTAAACTTGGTACTCTTATTACTCATTATCTGGAAAGAAATACAGTAGGGGTATGAACCAGCAATCTCGTATTGAGATAGGAGTGCTGACGTGGACAGAGAGAGAGAGAGAGACAGACAGACAGAAAGACAAACAAAGAGAGAGAGTAAAGGGAGGAAGCAATGGACAGTCAGAAATGGGGAAAGAGGACATGAACACAGGTGGGAGGAGGAGTTGGACAGAAATGGGGAGATGAGGAAACTGACAGAGAAATGGCAGAGGAGAGACACAGAGAGAGGGAGGAGAAGTAAACTGAAAAAGAGAGTGGGAAGAAGCAGATGAAGAAAGTGAGGGGGGTGGGGGAAGAGCAAATGGACTGAGAGATTCGCAGGAGAGCTGGACAGAAAGAGGAGGGACGAGGGGATGGGCGGGAGGACGCTGAAGATGAACAGAGAAAGGAAGAAGGCGGAGATGGACTAAAAGATTTGTTGTAAACTAGTAACTAAGTAAACAATCATCATAAATCTGCAGAAATACTCAAATTCCTTAACTTTACCTATTGAATAGCAGTGACTGAACAAAAATATGGAGACACCGCAAAAAATGGATGCTGGAACATAAATGCAGATGCAAGCCAAACCTGCAGGTTCCGCTGTTTATTTGATCACGAACTGCATCTGTGCAGTGTCCTCAATACGTTTCTTGTGTCAGTCGCCGTTAGATCAGTGTTCTGTGTAGTTATGAGTGCATTATGTTGGAGCTAAATGAATTCGAACATGAGTAAATTGTGGGTGCTCGTGTGGTGAGTGCTTCTGTGTTCAGGTGAGCCAAAAGTTTGGTGTTTCATTGGGCATCGTGCCGAAGATTTATACCGCATTCACGGAAAGCGGAAAAAGTCATCCTCTTAAGTGACAATGCGGATGAAACTGTGTGTCGAGTGATTGTGGCAGACGGTTACTGAAGAGGGTTGTGGCGAACAGTAAGAGAATGACAGCTGCAAAAGTCACTGCACAACTGAATTTTGGACTCACGAATCCTATCAACACCAAAACAATACGAAATGGCTCCATGATCAGAACACTGCAGGGAGAGTTGGAATTACAAACCAACTCGTCTGTAATGTCAATGCTTGCAACAGAAAAACGTGGTGCCGAAGATATGAAACCTGGACGATGCAGCAATGGAATAAAGTAATTTGGTCGTATGAGTATTGTTGCACACTTTCCAACATCTGGCCGAGTTTACGTCCTAAGTCCCGGTTCGGTGATGATTTGGCCAGCTGTATCGTGGTATTCCATGAGCCTCGTGGTTACTCTGCAAAGTCGCATTACTGTCAAGAATTATGTGACCGTTTTGGTTGATCAGGTCCATCCCACGATACAATTTTTGTACCGTAATAGTGATGTTGTGTTCCAAGGCGACGGGAGCTCTGTTCACACAGCTCACATCGTCCACGATTGGTATTGAGAGCATGACGATGACTTGTTGCAGCTGCCCTAGGCCACCAGAGTCACCAGACCTCTGTATTATTTAACCCTTGTCGCCTTCTTTGGAGAGAAGGGTGCTTGATCGCCATCGACTTCTAAAGTATCCCGTTAGGGGTAAACCACGCACAAGAAGAGAAATGTGCCAGGGTAGCCAGAAACAACAGAACATTATTACTACAGAGAAATACATAAGAACGTGGGCAACAGAAAACAGTTTCATGTTGAAGGCAACGTAAAGATCGTTCTGATCTTATGAAAGAAACTGGTAAATACAGCAGAGTTCTTGAAAGCGCAAATTGAGCACCTAGCCTGTGACTAGTGAGAATCAGTGCAGCAGGCAGCAGACTGCACACTGACAGTGTCCAAGGTCCCGATAACATGCGCTGTACTTGGAGGAATACGATCGCGGCACTTCCGATGTAGAACCTCGATTTCCAGGCTCGGACTCGCACTGGCTAGCGAACGCTGGGCGGTGTTCTATGAAGACAGCGGGGTGGAGGAACACCGGGCAGTTATCTGGTATCCCGTGGCTCGCGTATGCAAGCTATTCAGAGATGTGGCGCCCGTAATACTGCGATTCAATGATGGGGCCACGCTGGCTTGCAGGCAACCCGCAGTACACTGCAGTGTGACGTGTGGTTGAGCAATGAGGCACCATCGGTACGCTACACACCTCATTCACCGTTACCTAAACTTTCCAGTTTTGCAGGAAGAATGGTACAAGATCTCTTTAAAACCAAACAGGACCTGTATTTATCAAATCTGAGGCGACATGAATGTTACTTTTATGCCAACAGTTTCTCTACACTGTATTAGGCATGAAATGTGTAGAGTTTTCGATGTTTTCATATTTTGTCCACCTCCCGTTAATATTCTATTCACTTATGAAGCACCCATAAGGAAGAGGGGAGGGGGAGGAGGGTAAAACTTCACAGGTTGAGAGGCTATGTGGTTTTATTTCAGTGATCACAGTATCGAGTGAAATTTACAAAAAACTGCGCAGTACGAGCCGACTTATCAGTATGACGTCGCAGACCCTCTGGCAAAGATGCTTGCACTTAATCGATTGGGAATGGTGCCACACAGCCGCTGTATCTTCTCCTGAGGTAAACTGGCACACAGCTGTTGTTATTTAACCATTATGTTCTTGATACTGGCACTGGGACAGAGCTGACGGCCTAGCTGGTCCCACAGATGTTCTATCGCGGACAGATCTGAGGATGTTGACAGCCACTGGAAAACCTCATCATCACGCAGACAGTTAACAGAGATACGTGCCATGTGCGGACGTGGATTGTGTTGAAAAATGGCTCGTCCATATACTGTCGCATGAGAGCTAACACATGAGGACGCAGGATGTCCTTGACGGACCGTTGTGCCCTCAGGGTTCCTTCAGTCCACGACCTGTAGTCATACCTGATGGCTGCCCACACCATGACGCCTGAAGCAGCACCGATGTGACTCTCTAAAGTATTGGAAGAATGAGAACTCTCTGTGGGTAGCCGACATACTCGTCGATGATGATCATCCGGGGTGTGGCAGAATCGTATTTCATCACTGGACACACGCATCAGCATTTCATGTTCGCCCGTCACGGGACAAGTCTAACCGCACCGCTTGTATTGTGGTGTTAACGACAGCCTACATGTATAATTCCCCAGTGTGGTTGCTGATAGTCTCCCACCAACAGTGCTGTATGATACAGAACATTGCAGGAAGTCCATCACTTGTCCTTGGACGGCAGGCGCAAATGTGATGCGATGACAGTGTACTTGGTGGACAATACGGCGAGTGATCCTTTTGGTGGTCAGACAAGGTCGATCGGAACCTTGACGACGAGTATGCCTGTCCTCAAGTCCACATGCATTCGAACATCGAGCCACTGTCACACCGAATATCCGAGAAATCTGGATATTGAATGATTGTACCAGCCGGCTGAATGAAGATTTACAGTGAGACATCATTCAAACTCTGTTACGTTCTGATAACGCTCTCTCACACAAAGACGTGACATCTGTGTCCTACTCTGTGGTCAGCATCTAACGCTGTTCACGTCCGTTATATACCTTACCACGCCTGGCAACAACATTAAACGCAAACAAGACTAATTCACTATGGTGACCGTTTTAACTATCACAGATAACTGCACCTGTAAGCATTTACATACCCGCCGAAGTGTGTAGGTCTACGAAGCTAAATTGACGTCTGGCTATGTCTCCTTAGTGCTTCACTTTTTTTTTCAGGCGGTGTATTTTGTAAATTACAGAGAAAAATGTGTTACCTGAAACACATTGTATATCTCTTGCGACTGGGTATGCCACGGTCGCTCAACAGCTCCATTCCTCAGTTGTGCTACTGCAACACACTCACCGGGAAGACCTCTGGTAGCAGTGTTAGAAGATCATCAGTGGAAAGATTCCATCAGTGCCAATGGCAATGTGTTACCTGAAACACATTGTATATCTCTTGCGACTGGGTATGCCACGGTCGCTCAACAGCTCCATTCCTCAGTTGTGCTACTGCAACACACTCACCGGGAAGACCTCTGGTAGCAGTGTTAGAAGATCATCAGTGGAAAGATTCCATCAGTGCCAATGGCAGGCCGAGATCGGCTAATGGTATCAGAGCCACTAGAAGGGTTTTCAGCCAAATGAACTTCTTACACTTTCACTTTGAACTAATACAGAAAGTAGTTTTTAATTATTCAAGCAATATAGCCAAATAATAAAAATAGGTGAACGAAAGTCTGCGCTGAGAGAGGAAGAATAATGCAAAAAAATAAAATAAAATATGTTAAACCGACTGCTCCCGATAAGCAGGGAGTTCGAACACGAGTACCGCCCCGGTAAAAATTTTCGGTTCTCACCACATACGAGTATTCATTATACGCGTGGTCAGCATGTCTGATATGTTTGCACTGATATATCATCCCATTACATCTTCATTAATATGACCCTCACTCATCCTTTCGTTTCATATCAGCCCACTACGTTCATTTCACACAGTTGTTAGGGATTCCTTGTCTTAATGCTTAGGAAATCGTCCTTACGAAATGTCATGTTTTTTTTTTTTGCATTTGTCTTTCACCGCTTACTTCCCGATAAAAGTTTCTTTCACGAATTTCAGGCATTTCGAATTTGACACAGGCTGCAAAACGCAGAGTATCAGTAGCGTATGTTAAGGATGATAGTCAGGTTGCCGCAGACTGCTGTTGTATTATCTTTCTCTTGTGCAGCTCCTTGACTGTCAACCTTGTGCAGGCTTGTGCGTCGAGGTGAGCAACAAGCTGGACTTTTGGGAGGAAGAGGAGACGGACGCGCACGAGAACGAGGTGGAACCCCGTCCACCGCCGCTGACCGTCGTCGACGTGCACGTCGTCGTGGCTAACGGCAGCGCCAGCAGCACCGAGAAGCACCGAGACGTGCCCATCTACGTGCCTGTGGAACTCGTCACTCCAAAGCCGGCTACTTCACGCCCGGTGAGTTGTCTCGGCACGTCGCATACCTTTGAACCTTTGACTACGAATTTTATTTTGAAAACATTAATGTGTGGTTGTTTTACTTACTGTCTTAGTCAGAAGTAAAAATATGAAAAGAATATTTTCCGCCTGTCACAAAATGACTGCGCGAAACGTACAAGACATCTGGAAGCAGGCACACAATAGTGGACAGAGTATCTCTCCAAGTTTGTAGCTCACACTATAGGTGCTCAGTATGAGCTTCGATTGTGATGTGGCAAGAGTCAATTCGTGGGTTCAAGTCGTTGACGCGAACCAGCCCGCTTTGCTAATCTGGTAATTGGGTTGTCTTTCTGCAGGTGCGAACTAATTCGATGTTACAATGCGGTGACGATGATTAACAATGAATCTTGAGGACCGCACAACCTACAGGTTGTATTTATAAGAATTCTGTTAACTATAAGTAGGCTTCCCTTTACCAGTGGGACACTGCTACATTGTAATAATATGCAACAAATTGCCTTTGGTTCTCTAACATCTGTCGTGGGACACGTACGTCCCGTTGATAGTCAAAGGTTGCTATGCGGTTAAAAAAAGTGCCAGAGACAGAGATTTGTGTAACAGTGTCTGGATGTCTTCTATAAAAACTACTTCGAACAGACATAGAACTGACTCGTGAAGGTACTGTCTTAGATATAACCCGAGCTACTCGAATCTATTAATGCAGAAGGGGGCTTTACTGATCATATGGCTACCATAGCATTATCGACTACAGGTGTTACAAGGAATATTAACAAGGGTGGGTAGTATTTTTGCGTAAAAAGTGCGATAGGAAACAAATTTCAAATTATCTGAGTAATCGACATCAACTATTCAGGACGTCGCCAGGTTCTTTTGGAGAACGGAAAAAACCATATATTTCAGGGGCACAACTGTCTGGGAAGCTTAACAGCCTTCTTTCACAAATTGCAAATGGTTGGCCTGGAAAGATTAGCTCTCTCCATAAATGAGGGACTGTGTGTTTTTTGCCGGAACATGGGAATGCTTACCGTGACAACGACGTCTCATTAGTCTAAAATCTTATTTTTTCCAACAAGAGCGATTTTGAGTCGCTGATTGGCTCCACTCAGGATATACAAAGAAGAGGCTTGCTTCCACAGCGTGTAATCCCAGGTGCTGTATCTGGATTGGCTGCCAGGCGAACAGAACAGTCAAGAGCAGAGATTCAATAAGTTAAGGATATGTCCATTGGTTTGTAGAATGTGAAGACGCTTTCTTTTTTGCCAGTTCGGCTCCCATGCTGAGGGTTGGTGGAAAGTGTTTGTGATTCTTTGCTTTATTTGTCTTCTGGTCCTCCCCTGGTGGAGAACTTCAGGTCTTTCCCTGGTGGGTGAGACTTGCGGTCTGTAACTTGTGGTGAACTAAGAGCCAGTAACAGTTACCAATTGTACCAACAACAGAACTGCATATCATCTCAGACATATCATGTGTCATGAGGTTGAACTTATTTGTCCTGAGCCGGCCATTTTACGTTTGCCAATTCTAGCACACAATGTCGTGGTTATGAGTCAATTGGTTCGGGCAGACCAGCGAATGGGTGCAACTCACGCTGATGTCTGCCGCGATTTCAAGGCTCTGATAGGGAAGTTCCCGTGTTCTAATAATCAGAACTCCAGTCTGTGTAGCTTGCCAATTTTCGAGGACGCGTCGCTCCTCGCCCACAGCGCGCCGCCTTCTCCTGCCACCTGAATCGAAGTGAAAGGCTAAAGTATGACTGCACCAGCGTAGGGTTGTTAAATGATGAAACTTCCTGGCAGATTAAAACTGTGTGCCCGACCTAGACTCGAACTCGGGACCTTTGCCTTTCGCGGGCAAGTGCTCTACCATCTGAGCTACCGAAGCACGACTCACGCCCGGTCCTCACAGCTTTACTTCTGCCAGTACCTCGTCTCCTACCTTCCAAACTTTACAGAAGCTCTCCTGCGAATCTTCTGGAAACATCCCCCAGGCTGTGGCTAAGCCATGTCTCCGCAGTATCCTTTCTTTCAGGAGTGCTAGTTCTGCAAGGTTCGCAGGAGAGCTTCTGTAAAGTTTGGATACATCAATAATCCAAGATTCAATCTTGTTAGTTACTTTGATTGTTAATTTGAGTTCTGAAAGTGACCGCAGATACAGGCAACAAAAGAGTCATGAGTAAATTAACTAATTTCATAAATAAAATGTTAAGGACATAGTTCACGATTTTAAGGTTATTGAGAAGATGAAACTTTTCTTTATGTAAAGACAATAACATTTAGCACCACTCGGAGCTATATTTATGATTAAAGCAAGCGACAGCTTGCAGTGTCAGATAGTTCCTATAAAAGCAAAGACATCTTCTTTGCATATTTAAGCAAAGTCAAAATATACTTTATAATTAAAACGTGAAGTTAAACCTAGCGTAAGAAGTTCAGCGTAAGAAGTGTTCAATGAATCCGAAAGTAAAATTTTGGCAACCGATCTGTTTATAAACTCTTAACAAGTTTTGGTCTTACTTGAAGTCAGTAGCGGATCAAAATCGTGTATTCGGTCTTTGATTGATCATAATCGCACCCAAGCCGAAGATAACAAAAGGAAGATCCAAATTCTTTCATCACGAAAGATCGTGATACCGTTTCTTCGGTTAGTCAACGAACGAAGGCCGCAATGGCATATAAGTGGGTAATGGCAGATAATCATATAAGTAATTGTGGAATAGAGAAACAAGTAAAATCGCTCGATCGTGGAAAGGCATCTGGGCAGAGTGAAATACCTACACCAGGGGTGTTGAACCTATTAGCTTATCTGGGCGACTGTGGAATAAGAAGAGTATTTTTGGGCCGCGCATAATATACTTAATACTAACAAAAACTGCTGAGCAATAGAAAGAAAAGGAACGAGATATACGAGGTGCATTCAAGTTCTAAGGCCTCCGATTTTTTTTCTCCGGACTGGAAAGAGATAGAAACATGCGCATTGTTTTAAAATGACGCCGCGTTTATTGTTAATACGTCCCAGAGATGGCAGCACCGTACGGCAGATGGAACTTTACCGCCAGAGGCGAGAATGAGAACTGTTTTAAATACTTAAAATGGTGACGTTTTCCTTACTTGAACAGCGTGCAATCATTCGTTTTCTGAATCTGCGTGGTGTGAAACCAATTGAAATTCATCGACAGTTGAAGGAGACATGTGGTGATGGAGTTATGGATGTGTCGAAAGTGCGTTCGTGGGTGCGACAGTTTAATGAAGGCAGAACATCGTGTGACAACAAACCGAAACAACCTCGGGCTCGCACAAGCCGGTCTGACGACATGATCGAGAAAGTGAAGAGAATTGTTTTGGGGGATCGCCGAATGACTGTTGAACAGATCGCCTCCAGAGTTGGCAATTCTGTGGGTTCTGTGCACGCAATCCTGCATGACGACCTGAAAATGCGAAAAGTGTCATCCAGGTGGGTGCCACGAATGCTAACGGACGACCACATGGCTGCCCGTGTGGCATGTTGCCAAGCAATGTTGACGTGCAACGACAGCATGAATGGGACTTTCTTTTCGTCGGTTGTGACAATGGATGAGACGTGGATACCATTTTTCAATCCAGAAACAAAGCGCCAGTCAGCTCAATGGAAGCACACAGATTCACCGCCACCAAAAAAATTTCGGGTAACCCCCAGTGCTGAAAAAATGATGGTGTCCAAAAATGTTCTGGGACAGCGAGGGCGTAATCCTTACCCATTGCGTTCCAAAGGGCACTACGGTAACAGGTGCATCCTACGAAAATGTTTTGAAGAACAAATTCCTTCCTGCACTGCAACAAAAACGTCCGGGAAGGGCTGCGCATGTGCTGTTTCACCAAGACAACGCACCCGCACATCGAGCTAACGTTACGCAACAGTTTCTTCGTGATAACAACTTTGCAGTGATTCCTCATGCTCCCTACTCACCTGACCTGGCTCCTAGTGACTTTTGGCTTTTTCCAACAATGAAAGACACTCTCCGTGGCCGCACATTCGCCAGCCGTGCTGCTATTGCCTCAGCGATTTTCCAGTGGTCAAAACAGACTCCTAAAGAAGCCTTCGCCGTTGCCATGGAATTACGGCGTCAGCGTTGTGAAAAATGTGTACGTCTGCAGGGCGATTACGTCGAGAAGTAACGCCAGTTTCATCGATTTCGGGTGAGTAGTTAATTAGAAAAAAAATAGGAGGCCTTAGAACTTGAATGCACCTCGTACAAATGAGGGAAGAGCCGTGTGGTGGGTGTTTCAAATTGGAAATATTATTTTGCGGTTTTTTTTTTACGGACCTGCTTTGGGCCGCTTGCCTGCGTGTTGGACACGCCTGCTATACAGAGATTATACAAAAAAACTACCTCCCCTTACAGCAGCAGTATTTCATAGGGCGCTGGAAAGACGAAGCGTAGCAAACCGTTGGAAAATAGCGCTGTCATTCTCATGTTTAAAAACGGTCATCGAACTGATGCGCGTAATTACAAGTCTGTTTCACTCACTTCAGTCTACTATAGAATTATGGAACATGTTCTGCAGTTCTACACTACGACGTTTCTGGAGACCGAAAAGTTCCTCTACAGAAACGAAGATGTATTTCGCAAATAGAGGTCTTGCGAAAGGCGGCTCGCACTGTTGCTACGCGGAGTGGCCGCGCGGGTTGAGGCGTCATGTCACGGACTGCGCGGCCCCTGTCGCTGGAGGTTCGAGTCCTCCCTCGGACATGGGTGTGTGTGTCGTTCTTATCATAGGTTAATTTAAGTAGTGTGTAAGACTAGGGACCGATGACCTCAGCAGATCAGCAGTTTCAGCAGTTTGGTCCCTTAGGAATTCACACACACACACACACACACACACACACACACAAACACACGGCTCGCACTGTTCGGCAGTGAAATGCAGAAAGTCGTAGACAAGGCGCCCAGGATGATTCTGTGTTCCTTGACTTCTGGAAGACACTTCCGCACTTTTTTCCGAACGAAATACGACCTTACCGACTATCGGACCAGATTTGTGGCTGGATTCGGGAAATTCTAAGTGATAGAATTCAGTGCGTTTTCTTAACGAAATGAAGTCAGTAGCTCTAAAGGTAATTTTTTGGAGTATCCGAAGGCAGTATGACAGACATTACGCTTTGCGATATTTTTGAATATGGATAGTGCCAAAAGCTCTATGAGGTTTTCTCTAAACTACACTATTGTTTGTTGAAAGCTTGCGACGCCAGTAAACTGTAGCGATCTGCAGGAGGACCTTCGGAATATCGACGATTGGTAGAGGAACTGGCAGTCGACCCTGAACGAAAAAAAAAACACATACTACGAGTAAATAAACAATGAGATTCATTACCGTTTGATGACGTTACAGACGAATAAACAGTAATAATAATAAAATATCTAGGAATAACTAAAACAAAATAACAGTATAAAGGTAATGTACGGCAAGCAGATGCCAGACAGATTCATCGGAAGAATATTAAGGTAGCGTAATTCACCACGGAAGCAGTGGCTTACAAAGCACTTATTGTTGATCGTTAACAATAGCGGCAGAGAATATTCAACAAAGAGAGACAAGTTATTTTTTTGTCATGGAATTGGCTTGCGGAGTATAGATGTAGATGTGACTGGATCACTTGGTATTTCTCAGACTAATAACGTGAACGCTTTTGTTTTCCCTGACCCCCGATGCGCTCTCCAATTCCAGCAAGGCGTTTCGTCTGTAAATAAGCTATGCATCATGATTCAAACTCAACTTTTGACTCTATATTGCCGACTAACCAGGTAGGTGAGGCAGCTCGTAAGTGGAACAAGAAACGGGCATAAGACAACCATTAGCATCATGTTCAGTTTAGCACCGGGGTTCCCGATGAGCATCGATTTGGTTGTGTTACGTCTTGCTTTCGTATGTCCACAATATGGTCGCAAAATCCCTGTGACCGCTCGTCACAGCGACAAGACGTGTACACACTAGGAAAACGGTCCCGTGTCCCAGCAACAAGGCCGTTCCATTCAATGGTACTGTATCCACCTGTCACTTTAGCAGGCACATTGCCAGAGCACGACGCTGAAGTCGCCTCGACTCAAATACATAGCCGTCTCTTTAAGTACGAGAAAAATAATTTCTTAGAAATGAAAAGAGGGCACGCAATCTACTGATGCGCCATCCTTTTGCCACACGCTTCTGTGCCTGGATTATCAGTCGTGCTGCCCTCTACACCTCGCAGCCACTCAGCCCACCACAGCAATGACTTCAAGGCAGCTCCAGGGCCAGGCACTAGTAGAAGTAGTAGTAGTAGCTTAATTCATCCGTAGATCTCTTTTCTACCCCCATGAACCATGGACCTTGCCGTTGGTGGGGAGTAGTTGCAGGGCCCACAGTCTGGATGATTGACTGATCTGGCCTTGCAACACTAACCAAAACGGCATGGCTGTGCTGGTACTGCGAACGGTTGAAAGCAAGGGGAAACTGCAGCCGTAATTTTTCCCGAGGGCATGCATCTTTACTGTATGGTTAGATGATGATGGCGACCTCTTGGGTAAAATATTCCGGAGGTAAAACAGTCCCCCTTCGGATCTCCGGGCGGTGACTACTCAAGAGGACGTCGTTATCAGGAGCAAGAAAATTGGCTTTCTACGGATCGGAGCGTGGAATGTCAGATCCCTTAATCGGGCAGGTAGGCTAGAAAATATAGAAAGGGAAATGGATAGGTTAAAGTTAGATATAGTGGGAATTAGTGAAGTTCGGTGGCAGGAGGAACAATACTTTTGGTCAAGTGAATACAGGGTTATAAGCACAAAATCAAATAGGGGTAATGCAGGAGTTGCAGGAGTAGGTTTAATAATGAATAAAAAATAGGTGTGCAGGTACGCTACTACCAACAGCACAGTGAACGCGTTATTGTGGCCAAGATAGACACGAAGCCCATGCCTACTACAGTAGTACAAGTTTATATGCCAACTAGCTCTGCAGATGATAAAGAAATTGATGAAATGTATGATGAGATAAAAGAAATTATTCAGGTAGTGAAGGGAGACGAAAATTTAATAGTCATGGGTGACTGGAATTCGAGAGTAGGAAAAGGGAGAGAAGGAAACATAGTGGGTGAATATGGATTGGCGGAGGGAAATGAAACACGAAGCCGTCTGGCAGAATTTTGCACAGAGCATAACTGAATCATAGCTAACACTTGGTGCAAGAATCGTAAAAGAAGGTTGTATACATGGAAGAATCCTGGAGATACTAGAAGGTATCAGATAGATTATATAATGGTAAGACAGAGATTTAGGAACCAGGTTTTAAATTGTAAGACATTTCCAGGGACAGATGTGGATTCGACCACAATCTATTGGTTATGAACTGTAGATTAAAATTGAAGAAACTGCAAAAAGGTGGGAATTTAAGGAGATGGAACCTGGATAAACTGAAAGAACCAGAGGTTGTACGTAGTTTCAGGGAGAGCTTACGGGAACAATTTACAGGAATGGGAAAAAGAAATACAGTAGAAGAAGAATGGGTAGCTCTGAGGGATGAAGTAGTGAAGGCAGCAGAGGATCAAGTAGGTAAAAAGACGAGGGCTAGTAGAAATCCTTGGGTAACAGAAGAAATATTGAATTTAATTGATGAAAGGAGAAAATATAAAAACGTAGTAAATAAAGCAGGTAAAAGGGAATACAAACGTCTCAAAAATGAGATCGACAGGAAGTGCAAAATGGCTATGCAGGGATGGCTAGAGGACAAATGTAAGGATGTAGAGGCTTATCTCACTAGGGGTAAGATAGATACTGCCTACAGGAAAATTAAAGAGACCTTTGGAGAAAAGAGAGCCACTTGTATGAATATCAAGAGCTCAGATGGAAACCAAGTTCTAAGCAAAGAAGGGAAAGCAGAAAGGTGGAAGGAGTATATAGAGGGTCTATACAAGGGCGATGTAATTGAGGACAATATTATGGAAATGGAAGAGGATGTAGATGAAGATGAAATGGGAGATACGATACTGCGTGAAGAGTTTGACAGAGCACTGAAGGACCTGAGTCGAAACAAGGCCCCGGGAGTAGACAACATTTCATTGGAACTACTGACGGCCTTGGGAGAGCCAGTCCTGACAAAACTCTACCATCTGGTGAGCAAGATGTATGAGACAGGCGAAATACCCTCATACTTCAAGAAGAATATAATAATTCCAATCCCAAAGAAAGCAAGTGTTGACAGATATGAAAATTACCAAACTATCAGTTTAATAAATCACGGATGCAAAATACTAACGCGAATTCTTTACAGACGAATGGAAAAACTGGTAGAAGCTGATCTCTGCGAAGATCAGTTTGGATTCCGCAGAAATGTTGGAACACGTGAGGCAATACTGACCCTACGACTTATCTTAGAAAATAGATTAAGGAAAGGCAAACCTACATTTCTAGCATTTGTAGACTTAGAGAAAGCTTTTGACAATGTTGACTGGAATACTCGCTTTCAAATTCTAAAGGTGGCAGGGGTAAAATACAGGGAGCGAAAGGCTATTTACAATTTGTACAGAAACCAGATGGCAGTTATAAGAGTCGAGGGGCATGAAAGGGAAGCAGCGGTTGAGAAGGGAGTGAGACAGGGTTGTAGCCTGTCCCCGATGTTATTCAATATGTATATTGAGCAAGTAGTAAAGGAAACAAAAGAAAAATTCGGAGTAGGTATTAAAGTTCATGGAGAAGAAATAAAAATGTTGAGGTTCGCCTATGACATTGTAATTCTATCAGAGACTGCAAAGGACTTGGATGAGCAGGTGAACGGAATAGACAGTGTCTTGAAAGGAGGATATAAGATGAACATCAACAAAAGCAAAACGAGGATAATGGAATGTAGTCGAATTAAGTCGGGTGATGCTGAGGGAATGAGATTAGGAAATGAGACACTTAAAGTAGTAAAGGAGTTTTGCTATTTGGGGAGCAAAATAACTGATGATGGTCGAAGTAGAGAGGATATAAAATGTAGACTGGCAATGGCAAGGAAAGCGTTTCTGAAGAAGAGAAATTTGTTAACATCGAATATAGATTTAAGTGTCAGGAAGTCGTTTCTGACAGTATTTGTATGGAGTGTATGGAAGTGAAATATGGACGATAAATAGTTTGGACAAGAAGAGAATAGAAGCTTTCGAAATGTGGTGCTACAGAAGAATACTGAAGATTAGATGGGTAGATCACATAACTAATGAGGAGGCATTGAATAGAATTGGGGAGAAGAGAAGTTTGTGGCACAACTTGACTAGAAGAAGGGATCGGTTGGTAGGACATGTTTTGAGGCATCAAGGGATCACCAGTTTAGTCTTGGAGGGCAGCGTGGAGGGTAAAAATCGTAGAGGGAGACCAAGAGATGAATACACTAAGCAGATTCAGAAGGATGTAGGTTGCAGTAAGTACTGGGAGATGAAGAAGCTTGCACAGGATAGAGTAGCATGGAGAGCTGCATCAAACCAGTCTCAGGACTGAAGACAACAACAACAACAGATCTCTTTTTACATGTCAAAGTATTTACAAGTTTATACCAATTTAAAATAATTCGTATACACAAAAATTTACAGACGTCTTGTTAGAGACAATCATTAGCTTTACTCTTGGTATACAATAATACTTCTTTTAGAAATACATTATTAAATAATGTAATGCTACTGTGTTCACTCATATCTCACTATCAGTCACTGCACACTCTATAGGCACATCGTTTCATAACACTTCACTCACTATACAGAAACACACACACACTGGTCATCTCTGGGCCATTTTCTGTACCGCAACTTCCCATTTGCTATCCTGAAAAACTGAGTCAGTACCCCTCCATAATGAGTGAGATGTTGAGCTCAGAAAGAGGAAGAGGTGTTAGTATTGTGCTATGCATAGCTTGAGGGTAAGTTTTTCTAGAAAAGGAAAAAAGAAGGAGAAAATCATAGTGTGAAGGTGTTATGTGGAATGTTGGATGTTTTATAATCATTATTATTATTGTTTATTTGTATAACTTTTTTTTACCAGACCCCTACTCTGTTTCATATAAGTAATACTTCAATGTATAAAATGAATTGCATAACACGTACTTTTTAGCTGCCTTTTTAAATAAGTGCATTTTTGCAATCTCTTTAATCTCTCTATGTACGAGTAGGTGGGTGCCAACACACTGTTTTCGCACTCGGAGGAAAAAACTGGTGATTGAAATTTCATGAGAAGATCCCGGCGCAACGAAATACACCTTTGTTTTAATGAGTCCACTCCAATTCACGTATCATGTCTGTGACACTATCTCCCCTATTTTGCGATAATAGAAAACGAGCTGCCCTTCTTTGTACTTTTTCGATGTCATCCGTCAGTCCCACCTGATACGGATCCCACATCGCACAGCAATACTCCAGAATAGGGGGGACAAGCGTGGTGTAAGCAATCTCTTTAGTAGACCTGTTGCACCTTCTATGTGTTTTGCCAATGAATCGCAGTCTTCGGTTTGCTCTACTCATAATGTTATCTATGTCATCGTTCCAGTTCAGGTTATTTGTAATTGTAATCCCTAAGTATTTATCTGAATTTACAGCCTTCAGATTTGTATGACTTATCGCGAAATCGAAATTTAACTGATTTCTTTTAGTACTCATGTGAATAACTTCACACTTTTCTTTATTCAGGGTCAATTGCCACTTTTCGCACCATACAGATATCTTATCTAAATCATTTTTCAAGTCGTTTTGATCATCTAATGACTTTACAAGACGGTAAATGACAGCATCATCTTCAAACAATCTAAGACGACTACTCAGATTGTCTCCTATGTCGTTAATATAGATCAGGGACAATAGAGGGCCTATAACACTTCCTAGGGGAACGCCAGATGTTACTTCTGTTTTACTCGATGACTTTCCGTCTATTACTATGAACTGTGAGCTTTCCGACAAGAAATCACGAATCCAGTGATACAACTGAGGCGATACTCCGTAGGCACACAGTTTGGTTAGAAGACGCTTGTGAGGAGCGGTATCGAAAGCCTTCTGGAAATCTAAAAATATGGAAACAATTTGACATCCCCTGTCGATAGCACTTATTACTTCATGAGTATAACGAGCTACTTGTGTTTCACAAGAATGATATTTTCTGAATCCGTGCTCACTATGTGTCAATTAATCGTTTTCTTCGAGATACTTCATAATGTTCAAACACAGTATATGTTCCAAAACCCAACTGCAAATCGACGTTAGTGATATAGGCCTGTAATTCAGCGGATTACTCCTACTTCCCTTTTTGGGTATTGGTGTGACTTGAGCAATTTTCCAGTCTTTAGGTACGGGTCTTTCTTTGAGCGAGTGGTTGTGTATAATTGCTAAATATGGAGCTATTTTATCAGCTTACTCTGAGAGGAACCTGACTGGTATACAGTCTGGACCGGAGGCCTTGTCTTTATTAAGTGATTTAAGCTGCTTTGTTACTCCGAGGATATCTAATTCTATGTTTCTCATCTTGGCAGTTGTTCTTGATTGGAATTGAGGAATATTTACTTCGTCCTCTTTGATGAGGGGTTTCGGAAAACCGTGTTTAATAACTCTGCCTTGGTAGCACTGTCATCAGTGACTTCACCTTTGTTATCGCGCAGTGAAGATATTGATTATGTATGACCAGAATCTCTTAGGGTTTTCTCTCATGTCCTGCATAACTACACTTCAGCCTCGCTATTTCTACTCTCTCTCTCTCTCTCTCTCTCTCTCTCTCTCTCTCTCTCTCTCTCTCTCCCCCTCTCTCTCTCTCTCTCTCTCTCCCCACCCCCCCCCCTCCTCTCTCTCTCTCTCTCTCACACACACACACACACACACACACACACACACACACACACACACACGTGCCTTCATGATTCAGTTCAACGACAAATAAATAGGGCCTGCATACCTTATACTTTTTATTACACAGTCAGTTGTTGCCTGCGACTATGAAGAATCTGTAAACTATCTGTTTCAAAAAATAGCTCATGAATTTCACCTTCACGTAGCATAAAAATAATATATGCAAAATCTATCTGCGCGATGATAACCAACAGCAATCGGCGGAACAGCTCTCATTCACCTACCTTCATTGGACTTGAAACCTCAGAGGAAGGTCGGTTAGTAACAGTGTCTTGTGAGGTCTAAACTCAGTGATTGACTTCCGATAAAGTCTGAGTGGTCGTGGATTGTAAAGCAACACCACAAGACTCAGAAAGGTAGCGCCCATGGAACGTGACACGTTCCAGATGCATCTTACAATGAACGATAAGGTATATTTTGCAATAATACGAGAATAAATGGGCTGATAATCAATTATATTGTAAGTAAAGAAAAGTAAGTGGATTCACATCATATACTCATACCATATTTCTTGAATATATAAAACTAATTCACACTTCAGGAGAGGGTAACATATTTGAATTTACAGCACGAGGAAATGATAAAATAATCTAGGACGCTATAACCAGCTTTCATGCAACTAAGTGTGCGCAACTTATAACCTCACGTTTTACTACTCGCAAACATACGGCCAGATTCCTACTTACCGAATGATCGCAACCAAGCAGTGCTATCTAACCTACTCACAATAACTAGATTTTACTACTTGTACATCAAGTAAATTGAAATGGTCTCACTCAGTTCTTCATTAACTGTAAAATCTGCTTGATGTCATAGACCGCCTCCAGACAACGGAAATCTTATTTTCAAACTCGGCTCCACTGGCAAGTATCCAGTCGATCTCGGAGCATCATACACTCGAATGTAAAGTAATAGCAAATTCTCTATCAAACAAGGAGGACCACATGGGCTGCAATCCAAGAACGACTGTCACTGGTCTAAAGCAAACTGACTCGCCAAAGAGGAAAACTTGTTTCAGGTACCAGGCAAAGTGGCTGAAACTGCTTGTATCGACCAATCGCAGTCACACGGGCATATTCCTACTTAGGGAGTGATCGCAACCAAGCAGTGTCAATCTAATCTTGTCACAGTAGTTAGACTTTACTGTAAAGTATTGCAAAGATAAACATCGCGATCTACTAGAAACAAAATATAATCTGAAGAATAAACAGGCAACTTTAAAAGCGTTTTTTCTAAAGATTTTTCTTACGATGTCGGAAGACTCGTTGCTTCAGTGGTCAACGATAAACTGCCAGTACAGGGGGAGTGCATTAGGTGGCTCAATCTATAAAGAATCGTGCAGACATATGAAGTCTTCTATTGAGCGATTTTAATTGACTTTCTAATCTCCATGTCATTTCAGCTACCAAATGAGAGATGAAAGAAAAAAGAAGAAATAATTTTTTACAGTAAAACAATTTCGGCACATGTGATTCGGTGTTTTAATCTTCTCTGCATCATACTCCATTTCGGTGATCCGAGTTGAGCGACTGAATAGTGATGCTAATCTATTTACTGACTATGTGTAAAAAACAAAACCTCGTACTGTTCTTCGTCAGTACGCTTAGGAAGATAATGATTTTCAGATCATTAAACTTTCCTCGCACTGTTCTAATTTTCTTTTCCCGAAATGGTGATTGATATAAAGAACATCTATGATTTGGTTCACGTGCAAAGTTGTAACACACAGATACGAAATCATAGCGTAATATGATGAGGGAGAATTACGTGAAACAGAAAATACAGCATCTGATCAAAAGTACATGGACGGCCTTATGTAATGCGGGACTGACCGCTAGATGTCACGAGAGGCGAACCCGCGAGTGTAAAAGGAGCCTGGGAGTATTGCGTCCTCAGTAGAGAAACTGTAAAAACAGAAAGAGTCGGTCAGGAGAAGTCAATGACTTCGAACGTGGACTAGTCATGGGATATTGCCCGAGTAATAAATCCATCAGGGATATTTCAACGCTTCTAAAGCTGCAAAATCTGTTACGACACGATTGTGAAATGGAAACGTGAAGGTGCTTAAAAATGTTATTGGGAAGTCAAAGAGTATGTGGTACGCAAATAGATTTACAGGATGAAACTAAAAAAATTGGCAGTCGTGAAGGAAGTGTCTGGTCAGCAGCACAAGGTCGAGGATGTAAAGTCAGTATGTAGTAAAAATGTTTCTGTTACTGGTAAGTCAGATATATGTACAGCACTTAACATTCACTTCTGAACATAGCTAGTGCATCAAGTAAAAATATACGAGGGCTGTTCGGAAAGTAAGGTCCGATATGTCGAGAAACGGAAACCACAGCGAAAGTCAAAAAATTCTTCTTCGCAACAGTTAGCCAAATATTCCAGCTACCTCTCTAAATAGTTGCCGCTTCGACTTAGAGATCTGTCGTTGCGTTGTACAAACTATCCCGTACCCTCGTCACAGAAAGCTTCCACCTGTGATTTCCGACAATTCTCTACGCCGGTCTGCCTTCCGTTGTTTGTGCCAAAATGTTGTCTTTGCAACCAGTGGTTCATGGTAGCAGAGATGAACAACGAAGGGAGCCAATTAAGAGCTACATTGTGGGTGATCAAACACTACCCATCGGAAACGCTGCAGGAGCGTCTTCATTCCCCCTGCAGAGTGCGGCTGAAAATTGACTTGAAGAAAGAAACGCATGACATTTGTGTTATGTGGGCTGCATAGCTTTAGGCGAAATCTCTCACCAGATTCACGTACTTGGCGGGAGACACTGTTGTTTTAGTCATTTCTACGTAATCGCTATGCGCTCTGAACTGAAAGCAGCGCCATGAAGCGATTGACAGGCACACTAACGGCACCGCCCAACATATCTGTGCAAAGTTCCATCGGATTTTTACAATGGTTTCCATTTCGCACCTAATTGGATCTTACTTTCTGAATACGCCTCGTAGTTTCTACAGGAAAATGCCTTTCTGAGAGTGATATCTGAAACGTTCCTCTGTGATACTGAGTCAATAATTAAATCACTCTCATGGAATGAAGGACTATCTAGCAGAATACTAAAGTACTGCACTGCAAGTGTTAGCCCCTTACTTAGCTACATTTGAATTTTTCCTTTACAAATGGACAGTTTCCTGAGTGATTAAAGTATTCAGTAGTAAAGCCGCATAATAAAAATGTAGGAAGGGGAAATGTAGACAATTTAGACCTATTTCTGTGCTGTTAGTGTTTGCTGAAGTTATTGAAATGGTTGTGCATGTAAGGATGATTGATCATTTCATCTCACTTTTTTTTTTTGGTCATCAGTCTGCTGACTGGTTTGATGCGGCCCGCCACGAATTCCTTTCCTGTGCTAACCTCTTCATCTCAGAGTAGCACTTGCAACCTACGTCCTCAATTATTTGCTTGACGTATTCCAATCTCTGTCTTCCTCTACAGTTTTTGCCCTCTACAACTCCCTCTAGTACCATGGAAGTCATTCCCTCATGTCTTAGCAGATGTCCTATCATCCTGTCCCTTCTCCTTATCAGTGTTTTCCACATATTCCTTTCCTCTCCGATTCTGCGTAGAACCTCCTCATTCCTTACCTTATCAGTCCACCTAATTTTCAACATTCATCTATAGCACCACATCTCAAATGCTTCGATTCTCTTCTGTTCCGGTTTTCCCACAGTCCATGTTTCACTACCATACAATGCTGTACTCCAGACGTACATCCTCAGAAATTTCTTCCTCAAATTAAGGCCGATATTTGATATTAGTAGACTTCTCTTGGCCAGAAATGCCTTTTTTGCCATAGCGAGTCTGCTTTTGATGTCCTCCTTGCTCCGTCCGTTATTGGTTATTTTACTGCCTAGGTAACAGAATTCCTTAACTTCATTGACTTCGTGACCATCAATCCTGATGTTAAGTTTCTCGCTGTTCTCATTTCTACTACTTCTCATTACCTTCGTCTTTCTCCGATTTACTCTCAAACCATACTGCGTACAAATTAGACTGTTCATTCCGTTCAGCAGATCATTTAATTCTTCTTCGCTTTCACTCAGGATAGCAATGTCATCAGCGAATCGTATCATTGATATCCTTTCACCTTGTATTTTAATTCCACTCCTGAACCTTTCTTTTATTTCCATCATTGCTTCCTCGATGTACAGATTGAAGAGTAGGGGCGAAAGGCTACAGCCTTGTCTTACACCCTTCTTAATACGAGCACTTCGTTCTTGATCGTCCACTCTTATTATTCCCTCTTGGTTGTTGTACATATTGTATATGACCCGTCTCTCCCTGTAGCTTACCCCTACTTTTTTCAGAATCTCGAACAGCTTGCACCATTTTATATTGTCGAACGCTTTTTCCAGGTCGCCAAATCCTATGAAAGTGTCTTGATTTTTCTTTAGCCTTGCTTCCATTATTAGCCGTAACGTCAGAATTGCCTCTCTCGTCCCTTTACTTTTCCTAAAGCCAAACTGATCGTCACCTAGCGCATTCTAAATTTTCTTTTCCATTCTTCTGTATATTATTCTTGTAAGCAGCTTCGATGCATGAGCTGTTAAGCTGATTGTGCGATAATTCTCGCACTTGTCAGCTCTTGCCGTCTTCGGAATTGTGTGGATTATGCTTTTCCGAAAGTCAGATGGTATATCGCCAGACTCATATATTCTACACACCAACGTGAATAGTCGTTTTGTTGCCACTTCCCCCAATGATTTTAGAAATTCTGATGGAATGTTATCTATCCCTTCTGCCTTATTTGACCGTAAGTCCTCCAAAGCTCTTTTAAATTCCGATTCTAATACTGCATCCCCTATCTCTTCTAAATCGACTCCTGTTTCTTCTTCTATCACATCAGACAAATCTTCACCCTCATAGAGGCTTTCAATGTATTCTTTCCACCTATCTGCTCTCTCCTCTGCATTTAACAGTGGAATTCCCGTTGCACTCTTAATGTTACCACCGTTGCTTTTAATGTCACCAAAGGTTATTTTGACTTTCCTGTATGCTGAGTCTGTCCTTCCGACAATCATATCTTTTTCGATGTCTTCACATTTTTCCTGCAGCCATTTCGTCTTAGCTTCCCTGCACTTCCTATTTATTTCATTCCTCAGTGACTTGTATTTCTGTATTCCTGACTTTCCCGGAACATGTTTGTACTTCCTCCTTTCATCCATCAACTGAAGTATTTCTTCTGTTACCCATGGTTTCTTCGCAGCTACCTTCTTTGTACCCATGTCTTCCTTCCCAACTTCTGTGATGGCCCTTTTTAGAGATGTCCATTCCTCTTCAACTGTACTGCCTACTGCGCTATTCCTTATTGCTGTATCTATAGCGTTAGAGAACTTCAAACGTATCTCGTCATTCCTTAGTACTTCCGTATCCCATTTCTTTGCGTATTGATTCTTCCTGACTAATGTCTTGAACTTCAGCCTACTCTTCATCACTACTATATTGTGATCTGAGTCTATATCTGCTCCTGGGTACGCCTTACAATCCAGTATCTGATTTCGGAATCTCTGTCTGACCATGATGTAATCTAATTGAAATCTTCCCGTATCTCCTGGCCTTTTCCAAGTATACCTCCTCCTCTTGTGATTCTTGAACAGGGTATTCGCTATTACTAGCTGAAACTTGTTACAGAACTCAATTAGTCTTTCTCCTCTTTCATTCCTTGTCCCAAGCCCATATTCTCCTGTAACCTTTTCTTCTACTCCTTCCCCTACAACTGCATTCCAGTCACCCATGACTATTAGATTTTTCAATATCCTCATACACTTTCTCTATCTGTTCATCTTCAGCTTGCGACGTCGGCATGTATACCTGAACTATCGTTGTCGGTGTTGGTCTGCTGTCGATTCTGATTAGAACAACCCGGTCACTGAACTGTTCACAGTAACACACCCTCTGCCCTACCTTCCTATTCATAACGAATCCTACACCTGTTATACCATTTTCTGCTGCTGTTGATATTACCTGATACTCATCTGACCAGAAATCCTTGTCTTCCTTCCACTTCACTTCACTGACCCCTACTATATCTAGATTGAGCCTTTGCATTTCCCTTTTCAGATTTTCTAGTTTCCCTACCACGTTCAAGCTTCTGACATTCCACGCCCCGACTCGTAGAACGTTATCCTTTCGTTGATTATTCAATCTTTTTCTCATGGTAACCTCCCCCTTGGCAGTCCCCTCCCGGAGATCCGAATGGGGGACTATTCCGGAATCTTTTGCCAATGGAAAGATCATCTTTCTTCAAATACAGGCCACATGTCCTGTGGATAAACGTTACGTGTCTTTAATGCAGTGGTTTCCATTGCCTTCTGCATCCTCATGTCGTTGATCATTGCTGATTCTTCCGCCTTTAGGGGCAATTTCCCACCCCTAGGACAAGAGAGTGCCCTGAACCTCTATCCGCTCCTCCGCCCTCTTTGACAAGGCCGTTGGCAGAATGAGGCTGACTTCTTATGCCGGAAGTCTTCGGTCGGCCGCCAATGCTGATTATTTATCAAAATTTAGGCAGTGGCGGGGATCGAACCCGGGACCGAAGACGGTTTTGATTATGAATCAAAGACGCTACCCCTAGACCACGGGTACAGTCATCTCACATACTTTGCTGTTAAATGTACTGTTTGGTTTTAGAAGTGGTTTAACAACTGAAAATGCTATATTCTCTTTCCTCTATGAGGTATTTGATGAATTAAACAAAAAGTTTCGAATGCTAGGCATCTTTTTTATTTAACTAAGATGTTTAATTGTGTTTATCACAAAATATTGCTCCAGGGGTTGACCATTATGGAATACAGGGAGTAGCTCACAATTGGTTCACCTCTTACTTTAAGAATAAACTTCAAAAGGCCATTCTCCACAGCAATGAGAATGGCTATGATGTAGGGACTGAATAGGAAACATTTAAATGGGGTGTGCCCCAGGGATCAGTGCTGGGGCCACACCTGTTCCATTTTTGTATAAATGACATGCCTTTCAGTATTACAGCTGATTCTAAAATATTTCGATTTGCTGAAGATGGTAGTAAAAGATGTTGCTCAGAACGTTGGCACTGTTTCAAATAGTGCAGTTCAAGGCCTAAGTTCATGGCTTGTAGAAAATGAACTAACGATAAGTCACAGTGAGGCTCAGTTGTTACAGTTTATATCACACAATTCAACAAAACATGACGTTTTAATTACACAGAATGGGCGTACGATTAATGAGACTGAACAGTTCAAATTTCTAGTTGTTCAGGCAGATACCAAACTGTCTTGGAAAGCCCTTGTTCCGGATCTTTTCAAAGATTTAATGCTGCCATTTTAACTATTAGAAGAGTATCTGAAGTAAGTGACAGTTCGACACGAAAAGTGGTCTACTTTGCTGATTTTCATTCGTGTATGACATATGGTGCTATATTTAAGGGTAACTTTCACCATCTTCAAAGAGCTCAGAAACGGGCCGTTCGGGGGTTGGGTTGTGTAAGTTCGCGATCCTCTTGTCGACCCCTGTTCATTAGTCTGGATATTCTGACTTTAGCCTCTCAATATATACAATCTTTAGTGTCGTTTCTTGTTAAGAATGTCACCTTATGCCCTAGTATTAGCAGCTTTCACTCAGTCAATACTAGGCAGAAATCCAGTCTGCATTTGCAACGCACTTCCTTGACTCTTGTGTAGAAAGGCGTGCAGATTCTGCTGCATCAATAAGCTACCACTAGAATTCAAAAATCTTACCATAATCCAAGCGCTTTCAAATCTGAACTGAAGAGGTTTCTCAGGGTCCCTCCTTAAATCTGTCGAGGAGATCTTTGAAAAATTAAGCTGATTCGTGTGTTACATTGCTGATTACGTTTACATATGCTTATAGCTTGACGTCTTCTTTGGATTCATAAACATTTTATTTTACCTGTTATTACTTTTCTGTTGTAATAAAAAAGAACAACCCGGGCTAAGCCAAGAACAGGCAGAACTCATGTATCAAGCGACAGGGACCGTGAAGAATTGCGGAGATTGGTTCTAAAGAAGTCGGATGAAATCACGGAAGGAATCACTCGTGATTCCCCGAATGACACTTACATTACTGTGCATTGGGAGTTACAAGGTATTGCGTACAATGGTCTTGTACTCTTCATAAACCACGTTCTTCTGTTGTCAATGCTTAGCGAACTTTGAGGTGGTGTAAACAACGACGTCACTGGACAGTCGATGATGGAAACGAGTGATTTGTCGGGATGAAGCGTGCTGTACCCAGTGGCAACTCGATGGAGGGGTTTCGATCTGGCGAATGCGTGGAGAATGTTAACTACCATCAAGTGTAGTGCCAAGAGTGAAGTACAGACGAGCTGGTTTTACTGTACAGAACCTGTTTTCCGTGGTTAGGGTGTGGTCTCCTTAATTCTCTCAAGAAAACGCTAAATGCGAAACAAGATGAACACATTTAAAAGACTGTGTACTGCGTAAAGTACAGGAACAGCTGAGAGACGATAAAGCAGGAAATATGAGGCAATTGCTTGTGGACAATAACTTTCCCGAAATCGTCTGGACCGCTCAGGGTCCCGATCTCTTCTTGAGGAAGAAAGAGGTGCCATTATTCCACAGACATTCAGGCACGTCATTGAAAGATCCCGCAGAAGAGTTGAAGCCGTCATAAAGGTGGAGGTTAGACACATCCCATATTAATGTCCACTATTAGCTGTCCAGATTCTCTTGATCAGATAGAGTAGGAAATCGTCAAGTCGAAGAAGTCTTCCACGGCTTCAACCACGAAGTTGAAAGAAGAATTATTGCCCACAGACACGAGAAAAAGAGGCAGGAGAAGCACTATCGGCAGGAGGAAAGTTACGCAGTTCTATTCATTTGCTGGAGGTGGCAAGCTCGTGGCGAACGCGGGCCAGATCACAAAGATACAGACGCAATGGTACAGCCCGCAGACCTTCTACGTAAGCGATCATTCCTTCTAGTGCTCAATGCACTTATGCTATAAAGAAAAACCAAATACAGTACTACAATTAACCAAAGTGGTAGAAGGTAAATTCTATTGGTTCAAATGGCTCTGAGCACTATGGGACTTAACTTCTGTGGTCATCAGTCCCCTAGAACTTAGAACTACTTAAACCTAACTAACCTAAGAACATCACACACATCCATGCCCGAGCCAGGATTCAGACCTGTGACCGTAGCGGGGACTGATGACCTCCGTTGTTAAGTCCCATAGTGCTTGGAGCCATTCTTTTAAGAATGCATAATATGAGGTGCTGACAATGTTTCCGTTTGAAATACCTTACGCATTCCGTATCACATGCCTTTGAGTTATTGGGCAAGCATTTCAGTACAGTTATGAACATACATTTGATAATAAAATGAAAGATTATTACTGCACATCGAGCCAGCAGAGACAAATGTTTTATTACATCAAAACACTAAATAAACCTCTGTAAGTCTGTCAATAGAATGAATGGTGTTGTCTGACGTTCACATTACGGTGTCCTCGATTGGTGTCGGTAACGCCATGTATTTTTGTAGAAGTACGATGTTATATTCTGTTCCCTGTAACAGCTGAAGATTACGTTATTTGAAGTGATATTTGACGACCGTGTTATAACGTTAATATTTAAGTAGGTCTGCAAGTAGTCTTGGTGAAAAATTTCTTTTTTATTCAACAAATGAAGATAATGACTGTCCTTAGCGCCCACATTCCTCGTCTAAATGTAAATCAGCGTGTACAAGCGCACAGTAGCTCACCAATTTTTTCTTATCAAAGAGGGAGCTTACTTAAGTTTTAGAAATTTAAACAAGAATTCTATTAAATCGGCCAATGATGAACTAAATTGGCACGAAACGTTTCTTCAATACGTCGCCATCATTATAAGCCTACATAAGCATTTTACATGTCGTCAGATGTATCCGGGAAGGGCAGGAAGAATGCAGCGATCTGCATACTTCTGAAAAAGAGAATAGTTCAGGTAGCATTGTGGTGCTATACAGAACTAACAGGTCTGTTGTTCCTGCAGTGGAAGCACCACGGCAGCTACGCGCCCTCGAGCACCGTCCCTGTGCACGACGTGCCCGTGTACGTGCCGGTGGCGAACAGCGTCTCCAGCGACTCCAGCGGCCACAAGGTGCACTACGACGACGTCCCTGTGCTGATCGGCAGCAGCGGAGTCAAACACGTGAAGACGGACGACTCCCAGAAGACGGTGCCCGTCGTTATCCCCATCAGCATCAACATCAGCACCGGCAAGGAGGACAAGTCCCCGCCGGCTAAGCACCCGGACGTCCCGATAGTCATTGGCAAATCTCCAGCTGCCTCCAGTACGGTGCCGCCGGACGTCCCCGTCGTCTACGGACTCAATCTAGGTGAGACATTCTTTGCGTAAGTGCCTGCGAGAGTGTCATTGTTATTGTTGTTGTCTTCGGTCCGAAGACTGGTACGAGCATTTCTCCATGCCAGTCTGTGCTGTGCAAGCCTCTTCATCTTGGCATAGCTACTGCAGCCTACATCCACTTGTGTACTGTAGTTAATCCATGGCCTTCCTCTACAGTTTCTGTCTCATACATCTCACCCAGTTACCAATTTATCTATCCCTTCATAGAATTTTTGGTATCAACCCGTCCATTCTGTCGGTCAAATCTGTTTTCTTCCCTATTCGATTCAGTACCTCTTCGGTACTTACACGATCTATCCATCTAATCTTCAGCATTCTTCTGGAGCACATTGCAAAAGCTTACATTCTCTTCTTATTTGAATTCACTTCTGTACAGGGCTGTAGCCCAGACAAGTAGCTTCGTAAAAGTCTTTCTAACTCTTAAATTTTTACTAGTGAAACCTGCTTAGTAGGTACTCAGAGGGCGCACAGGATAATGTTATGATTGTGGATGGGGCCGTAAACAGTTACTGTGAGTTGCACAATAAATCACTCTACTTTATTTTTCTAAGAACCACTTATTTACACATTGCTTTAAAAGATCACAATTAGACAATACAGCTGAAGGCATAGTTAAAGAAAACTTGAGATGCTTTCTGGACTGAAGGCCCAAAAACAAATTTTAAACAATGGCTGAAAGCCTGAACAACAAGTCAGACAAACAATTTAAAATAAACCCCTTCCTTCTTATAAAAATGTTCCTTTAAAGAATACACACGGCTGAAGGCCTTATCAAAAGGGGTTCACATAAATCGTCGGCTGAAGGCCACACATAACACATCGAACAACTAACGGCTCAGGACCTGGATTACAAACAATTTCAGATGGAACAAATTTTAAGGAAAAAATTTTTTAAATAAAATCTTCAAAATTTTAATTTAACACGGCTGAAGGCCTTTATGTAAAATTTTAACAAAAACTGAATTAATACACGGCTGAAGACCTCGCACAATACTTCAAACTAAAATGAAAATCACAGTCTAAAAGAAACAGAACAAGTGGTGCTCAGAACTGTTCCAAGGGTCAGCCTGAAAAGGTAGTTCAAACGTAAGGTGAGGTGAGACAGGCAGCCAAGAGTTGAAGTTAAATAACTGGATGGCAACCAAAACTAAGGGCAGCCCAGTGACCGACCAACAATTTAACCAATCCCCTTATCACAACGATAGAAAATATCGGCCGAGGTCGAGGTCTTCAGAAATTGGCGTCTAAAAACAGCCAAGGGAACAATAACCACTCTAAGCAAAATATGAACCAAACAACTTAAAAGGCTGTCGAACTACACGCCGTGCCGGACAGCATCAACAAGACGAGGAAAGGCACACTGCCGGAAAACTACGCTAATGACCAGGGCAGGTAACTGGGTCGTTAACTGCCACAGGGCAGAAAATACCGCTGGTGCACTTCACTGGCAAGTAACAGTCAATTTCATAATTAATCACAATATAGGAAGAGGGCTGCAAGATTCCGCCGACTCCAACACATCATACGTTGCTGCTAGCCCAAACGGCCCAAGGAGCAACAACCCGCAAATGAACGAAGAGATGTCGCAGTAGGTTGAGGTTTCATAATAAGTTAACTGATCATTCAACTTCAGCGTCCAGGTTCGGCAGGCAACCGACAGTGCGTGCACGCCGCCAGCGGTCACGGCGTGGCCTCACGCTGCAGAGACTTGCTTGATGCTCCGTCCCAACCAACTGACTAAAACCAGAATACAGACAGCATTAAAATAACTGCTCAGGCAAAACCACACAAGCTACACACGATTCCACGAAGCACTTCCACAAACAACTCGAACAATACTAAAACGAGTCACTGTGGAAAAACTGGGAGGAATCACAAGTCGACACACACAGAGAACTCGGAAGTGATCGGCGACCAAATACACGTCGTCCGATGAGACGACCGATCGAACGACCAACCAAGGTCGTCCCCACTGAAGTCATGTGTGTCGGCAACGGTCGGGCGAGTCATGGCTGTCCGGACCTCACTGCTGCTCCATCCCCACTGAACTCCCGACAGCCGGCCGCGGTGGCCGTGCAGTTCTAGGCGCTCCAGTCCGGAGCCGCGCTACTACTACGGTCGCAGGTTCGAATCCTGCCTCGGGCATGGGTGTGTGTGATGTCCTTAGGGTAGTTAGGTTTAAGTAGTTCTGAGTACTAGGGGACTGATGACCAAAGCAGTTGAGTCCCATAGTGCTCAGAGCCATTTGAACCATTTGAACTCCCGACACATGATGACCCGGAAATACTAGCGGCCAGAACAAAGGTAGTACGACAGTGCTCTTATCGATAAGCGCTGCTGCTGCCATTCACAGGCAGGCAAGCCAGCAACTTAGTGACGCCAGTAAATCGAATAAGAAACGGGATTGCAGTATCCCGAAGACAAGATGTGAAGCAATAAACGGCACATAGACGAGCCGTGCATGGCTCAACTAGATGTCAACAAATTTCTCTTTTATGAATTTTTTTTTTTTTTTTTTTTTTTTTTTTCAAGTCTATACTTCGGACAAAGCAGATATTTTGCTGCCCAAATAGCGAAACTCGTCCACTGCTTTTACGAAGTCATTTCCTAATCTATAAGGTTCCTTCAACTCACTTGATTTGCTGTCCGCCTCAATAGCTGAATGGTCAGCATGACGGACTGCCGTTCTAAGGCGCCCGGGTTCGATTCCCGGCTGTATCGGGGATTTTCTCAGCTCAGGGACTGGGTGTTGCTTTGTCTTCATTATCATTTCATCCCCATCTGGCGCGCAGGTCGCCCAATGTGGCGTCAGATGTAATAAGACCTACACCAAGGCGGCTGGAGCTGAGCAGTAAGGCGCCTCCCGGCCAATGACGCCAAACGCTCATTTCCATTTACATGATTTGATGCGACTGCATACTACTGCTTTTGTTCCACTTTTGTGGATGTCCATGTGATAACCTCTTTTCAAGACTCTATTCATTTCGTTCGACTGATCTTTGAAGTCTTTTACTGTCTTAGATAGAATTATAGTGTCGACTCAAATCACGAAGTTTTTACTTCTTGTTTGCGGACCTTAATTTACTCTTCAAATTGCTTCGTGACAGGGACTATAATAAGAGCTGCAGGTTTCAGTCTTCTCGAACTGTAGTTTGACATTCCTCAGTGATACTGATACATAAATTTTCGTTAAGCATTTCTTACACAACTTGCATAGTTAGTTACATTTCATTAGTATCGCTGTAATTATGAGCTAATTACAGGTCTTACAATAGGAAGCGCTTAACAATATTTTGATCTGCAAGTCCTTCATACTATAATGAAAACATATTTAGCATGTTTCTACTTTTTACGAATCTTGATTAGCATAAATGTCATATAATACAAATGCTACATTATAAAACATTTTATCTCACATACTTAATACAAACTTTTCATTCCGTAATCTAAATAAGTCCTTTTCTTTTGACAAACATTCGTAAACAATAAGCTGATGCATATGGAGCGTATGGTGTCAAAAATTTATTTAACTTCGGGAAGGAACGATTACTTTGAACGCCACTGGAGCGGTGATATAGTCACGGCCGTCAGCTGAGGATTTTGTAAGGACTGTGACTACCATTTCACGGCAGTTTGTTACTTGATAATCGCACGGAAGATCTTTGCGAACTTTCGTACATTTTTAGCTATCCCTTGTGATGCATTAGAAATAATATTACATTATCATTAAGAGTGACTTGTGTTGAGTTTATTGGCTCGATATTGTTCGTAAAAAATTTCTGTATGCCTTGAAGAACAACCGTTACAATATGTAGGATGGTCAGAAACAGTCTTACAAAGTTGTGATGGTGTTGCAGGATAGGTTGTGATGAGTTGCATTTGTTAAAAAAATTCGGTACGTTCTGCCGTTTCCGATTTAATTTGCATTGAAGTTAGCCAATCAGGTAGCTGTGCACACTAAATGCGGCGCTGACATCTGCGGATTTGTGAGTTACCACTTTCGAAATACTCACTACCAGTTAAAATGTGCCTTTTTCGCAAGTAATAAATTTAAGGTCGGTGAGCAAAAGGTACGGTTGTTCGGTCTGAGGACAGCAAATGAAGAACACGTTTCGCGACACTGTCTCTGGCAGGTCGCTTGAATCTGCGTGCGCAGCAACCTGATTGGCTAGCTTCAGTGCTAATTCTTAACAGTTATTTCTTAGCACTTTCTACACAACAAAACCCTTACAAGCTGTTTCTGATATCCCTGTATACATGCAGGGTACACAGGCAATAGACGGCCGGAGTGGCCGAGCGGTTCTAGGAGCTACAGTCTGCGAGCGTGTGACCGCTACGGTCGCAGGTTCGAATCCTGCCTCGGGCATGGATGTGTGTGATGTCCATAGGTTAGTTAGGTTTAAGTAGTTCTAGGGAACTGATGACCTTAGAAGTTAAGTCCCATAGTGCTCAGAGCCACTTGAACCACAGACAATACCTGCCACCACATAACCTGAAAAGACCGCACATTTCCCTCTGTTTAAACAAAACATCATTTTCTTTCAAGCTGCCGTATATCAATGTGTATGTCTTCGTAAAAATATAGTGCTAATTGGAGGAATAATCATGTCCTTCAGTATCGTTCACTTATAACTCATTACCGCTCGGTGGGTAAGCGCCACAATTCGCATTTCAAGGTGTGGGGTTGGTTCCCGTCCAACCCGCGATATTTGCCTCTACTTATCTCTTGTTTCATCACTGACAATTTTTGTTAAAGTGAAAAATACCAAATTGCACCGGGGTTCTAAATCCACATTCCCCTACAACTGGTTGGATGAGTTAGTTCAAAGGTCATAGGAAGGCAAGTCTGTGCCACCTCCAGTATGTCCACAGCTAGGAAAGCACCTCTGTGATCTAAACAACATTCAGTGTGATGACAATTTTAGTTATCGTCCGTAACGCAAACAAGAAAAACAAAAACAAAAAAAAAAAAAAAAAAAAAGGACGAAATGTAGGACGAACTCAAACGATCACCAGAATACATCATCATTTGTGTCACGGCTGTTTTCGATTTCGACCACTTTAAAAATAGAGTATGTCATTGCTACAAGTATCTGGTTCTGTTCCATGCATCATCGCTACCAACATCTTGACATCCCTGCTGAATAAAGATTTGCGAATTTTCTGTGCGTTACAGTAGTCATCCATACATATCAACGTTACTTCTGTATGCTTTCAAATGCCTTCTACTCAACTTCCATACAATATTCATATATTTTTATTATCATTTGGAGCCCTGCAAGGAACTTGCTTGATTTGTCTGATATCCATTCATGTGACTACATTTGCAGCTGACCTCCGCTTCATTTTCATTGCCGTACTAGTTACCAATTCTACTCGGGTCTGTTGCTGCCTGTCCCTAGTTCTTCAAGTAATTCCCAACGTGCATCACTCCACTGCTCGCAAAGTAACCCCTAAGTTTTAATTTTTATCCTGTAATTCAATGCCTCAGTGACATAAATCTAAACTGGAAATACGTTTCACATCAGTTTTATTCAGTCATTTCACTTTAAATCGCTTCTAGATATTAAATGAACTAGGCTTCTAATGATGTAATAATGGGTCATTCTGCTTATTTACACTATGTGATCAAAAGTATCCGCACAACCCCAAAAACATACGTTTTTCATATTAGGTGCATTGTGCTGCCACCTACTGCCAGGTACTCCATACCAGCGACCTCAGTAGTTATTAGACATCGTGATACGGCAGAATGGGGCAGTCCGTGGAACTTACTGATTTCGAACGTGGTCACGTGATTGAATGTCACTTCTGTCATATGTCTGTATGCGACATTTCCACACTGCTAAACGTCCCTAGGTCCACTGTTTCCGATGTGATAGTGAAGCAGAAACGTGAAGGGACACAAAAGCGTACAGGCCGGTCTCGTCTGTTGAGAGACAGGGACCGCCGACAGGTGAAGAGGGTCGTAATATGTAATAGGCAGATTTCTATCCGGGCCATCTCCTGAATTCCAAACTGCATCAGGATCCACTGCAAGTACTATGACAGTTAGGAGGGAGGTGAGAAACATTGGATTTCATGGTCGAGCGGCTGCTCATAAGCCAGACATCTCACCAAACCACGCCGCACTTGGTCTAACGAGCGTAAACATTGGACGATTGAACTGTGGAAAAACGTTGTGTGGAGTAACGAATCACGGTACACGATGTGGTGATCCGATGGCAGGGTGTGGGTATGGCGAATGCGCGGTGAACGTCATCTGCCAGCGTGTGTAGTGCCAACAGTAAAATTCGAAGGCGGTGGTGTTATGGTGTGGTCGCGTTTTTCATGGAGAGGGCTTTCACCCCTTGTTGTTTTGCGTGGCACTGTCACAGCAGAGGCCTTCATTGATGCTTTAAGCACTTTCTTGCTTGCCCCTGTTGAAGAGCAATTCTGGGATGGCGATTGCACTTTGCACACGATCGATTACCTGTTCATAATGCACGGCATGTGGCGGAGTGGTTACACGAAAATAACATCCCTGTAATGAACTGGTCTGCACAGATACCTGACCTGAATCCTATAGAACACCATTGCGGTGTTTTGGAACGCCGACTTCGTGCCAGGCCTCACCTACTAACATCGATACCTCTCGTCAGTGCAGCACCCTGTGAAGAATGGGTTGCCATTCCCCAAGAAAACTTGCAGCACCTGGTTGAACGTATGCCTGCGAGAGTGGAAGCTAAGGCCAAGGGTGGACCAACACCATATTGAATTCCAGCATTACAGACAGAGAGCGCTACAAACTTGTAAGTCATTTTCAGCCAGGTGTCCGGATACTTTTGATCACATAGCGTATGTGCAATACGCTACAGTGGTTGATGTTCGGGGTCAACTGCTATTCCCTGTACCAAGCGTCGATTATCTTCACACCCACACGGAAAACGTAATGCGAGAGAGTTTGGATCAATGGAAGGAGCAAATAGTGGCGTGTCTGGGCTCAAGTGGGATACACTTCCAAGGCGACTAACACTAATTCAACACTGTTTGTTAGTGCAAAAGTGCTGCAGCATCAATCTCGTTTTTCTTGAGGCGAGTATTTCCTCTTTTGTAGAGAAAATTGTCACATAGTACGAACTCAGTTGAATGTCAAAAGTCAGAACCTTACTAATACGTAAAGATAAATATTTCCTTCTTCAATTACAGTTTCAGAAGACGAAAATTTCGAATTCGTTGCAGATTATACAAGAACCTGAATAGAAAGCAACACCAGACTTCTTACTGGGAAGATAGCTAATGAAATATTCGAAAACATCGATGGCCGATTCACTCCAAATGAATTATCGCTGAAGACTGAGCACATACAGTTCAGTGCTTCTCAGAGATCGCCAGACGAAATAAAACAAGTTTTCAGACCATGAAATACAAGAAGAACAAAGTGTCAGGTTTTATGGGTTTACAGAGAGATCATAATCTTAACTGGAACACCCACTACCTAGACTTAATGAAGCACTTTAGTTCAACTACTTTAGCAGGTCGTATTATCGTATTACTACTACCGTGGTTGATTTAAAAATAAATAAAGTAGTATGCTGCACTAATTAATTAATTATCGTATATTTTCTGGAGGAATTAAACTATCATAGACAGTATATTAAAGAACTCTTCCGTTACTAGTACTTCTCTTACCTCAAAAACTAATGAAAATCATTAATACATACATCAAAAAAGTTTTGCATCTCCCCGGTTCTCAGAACTCCTGTGTATAGACGTTGACTGTGGATATTGTACCACAGACACAGTCCCTTTGACTGTTCAGAGGTGTCACTAAACCCTCCCAAAGATGTAAACAGCCACGCATAAGCAGCGCCTATTAGACAGAGGGGGTCCGACAGCCGATCAGTTCCAGTCATTGGCCCAGGAAAAAGATACACGGCTCGTGTTGTCTGTAGTTCAACCACGCCTAAACGGTCAATATAGCGGTTCGATCGCGTCCGAGTTGTTACTTTGTGCCAGGAAGGGCCCTCAAAAAGAGAGGTGTCCGGTCGTTTCGGAGTGATCCAAAGCGATGTTGTTCGGACATGGAGGAGATAACAGGCACTGTCGATGACATGCCTCGCTCAGGCCGCCCAAGGGCTAATACTGAAGTGGATGACCGATACCCACGGATTATGGCTCGGAGGAACCATGACAGCAACGTCACCATGTTGAATGATACTTTTCGTGCAGCCACAGAACGTCGTGTTACGACTCAAACTGCACAATAGGCTGCATGATGCGCAAATTCACTCCAGACTTCGATGGCGGGATCCATATTTGCAACCACGACACCATGCGGCGCGGTACAAATTGGTCCAGAACATGCCGAATGGACCGCTCAGGATTGGCATCACGTTCTATTCACCGATGAGTGTCGCATATGCCTTCAACCAGACAATCGTCGGAGAAGTGTTTGGAGGCAACCCGGTCAGGCTGAACGCCTTAGACACACTGTCCAGGGGATGCAGCAAGGTGGAGGTTCCATGCTGTTTTCGGGTGGCATTATGTGGGGCCGACGTACTCGGCTGGTGGTTATGGAAGGCGCCGTAACGGCTGTACGAGACGTGAATGCCATCCTAAGACCGGTAGTGCAACCATATCGGCAGCATATTAGCGAGGCATTCGTCTTCATGGACGACAATTTGCGCCCCCATTGTGCACATCTTGTGAATGACTTCCTCCAGGATAAAGACATCGCTCGATTAGAGTGGCCAGCATATTTTCCAGACATAAATCCTATCGAACATGTCTGGGATAGATTGAAAAGGGCTGTTTTAACCCACCAACTACCGTTGAGGAGTGGGACAATGTGGACCAACAGTGCTTTGATGAACTTGTGAATAGTATGCCACGACGAATAACTTTTTACGGTCTCAATGTATAGTGGTACAACACGAAATGTGTGGTTTTCATGAGCAATAAAAAGGTCGGAAATGATGTTTCTATTTCCAGAATGAAATTTTCACTCTGCAGCAGAGTGTGTGCGCTGATATAAAACTTCCTGGCAGATTAAAACTGTGTGCCGGACCGCGACTCGAATCCGGGACGTTTGCCTTTCGCGGGCAAGTGCTCTGCCATCTAAGCTACTCCAGCACGACTCACGACCCGTTTGGAGGGTAGGAGACGAGGTACTTGTGTAATTAAAGCTGTGAGGACGGGTCGTGAGTCGTGTTTGGGTAGTTCGGATGGTAGAGCACTTGCCCGCGAAAGGCAAACGTCCCGAGTTCGAGTCTCGGTCCGGCACACAGTTTTGATGTTTCCGTTGATCTATATTCCACTTTTCTGTACAAGTTCCGAATATCTCGGTACTGAGGTGATGCAAAACTTTTTTTGATATGTGTATAACACTAGGACAAAAACATCTACAGACTTCAAGGGGCTGAATGGAAGGACTTTATATTGGGCAACTCCTTCTACACGGCGCCCGGGTTCCCGGGTTCGATTCCCGGCGGGGTCAGGGATTTTCTCTGCCTTGTGATGACTAGGTGTTGTGTGACGTCCTTAGATTAGTTAGGTTTAAGTAGTTCTAAGTTCTAGGGAACTGATGACCATAGATGTTAAGTCCCATAGTGCTCAGAGCCATTTGAACCATTTCCTTCTACACCCTTCAAGAGCGAATTCACAGAAACTCTTAAATATAATACACTCCTGGAAATTGAAATAAGAACACCGTGAATTCATTGTCCCAGGAAGGGGAAACTTTATTGACACATTCCTGGGGTCAGATACATCACATGATCACACTGACAGAACCACAGGCACATAGACACAGGCAACAGAGCATGCACAATGTCGGCACTAGTACAGTGTATATCCACCTTTCGCAGCAATGCAGGCTGCTATTCTCCCATGGAGACGATCGTAGAGATGCTGGATGTAGTCCTGTGGAACGGCTTGCCATGCCATTTCCACCTGGCGCCTCAGTTGGAGCAGCGTTCGTGCTGGACGTGCAGACCGCGTGACACGACGCTTCATCCAGTCCCAAACATGCTCAATGGGGGACAGATCCGGAGATCTTGCTGGCCAGGGTAGTTGACTTACACCTTCTAGAGCACGTTGGGTGGCACGGGATACATGCGGACGTGCATTGTCCTGTTGGAACAGCAAGTTCCCTTGCCGGTCTAGGAATGGTAGAACGATGGGTTCGATGACGGTTTGGATGTACCGTGCACTATTCAGTGTCCCCTCGACGATCACCAGTGGTGTACGGCCAGTGTAGGAGATCGCTCCCCACACCATGATGCCGGGTGTTGGACCTGTGTGCCTCGGTCGTATGCAGTCCTGATTGTGGCGCTCACCTGCACGGTGCCAAACACGCATACGACCATCATTGGCACCAAGGCAGAAGCGACTCTCATCGCTGAAGACGACACGTCTCCATTCGTCCCTCCATTCACGCCCGTCGCGACACCACTGGAGGCGGGCTGCACGATGTTGGGGCGTGAGCGGAAGACGTCCTAACGGTGTGCGGGACCGTAGCCCAGCTTCATGGAGACGGTTGCGAATGGTCCTCGCCGATACCCCAGGAGCAACAGTGTCCCTAATTTGCTGGGAAGTGGCGGTGCGGTCCCCTACGGCACTGCGTAGGATCCTACGGTCTTGGCGTGCATCCGTGCGTCGCTGCGGTCCGGTCCCAGGTCGACGGGCACGTGCACCTTCCGCCGACCACTGGCGACAACATCGATGTACTGTGGAGACCTCACGCCCCACGTGTTGAGCAATTCGGCGGTACGTCCACCCGGCCTCCCGCATGCCCACTATACGTCCTCGCTCAAAGTCCGTCAACTGCACATACGGTTCACGTCCACGCTGTCGCGGCATGCTACCAGTGTTAAAGACTGCGATGGAGCTCCGTATGCCACGGCAAACTGGCAGACACTGACGGCGGCGGTGCACAAATGCTGCGCAGCTAGCGCCATTCGACGGCCAACACCGCGGTTCCTGGTGTGTCCGCTGTGCCGTGCGTGTGATCATTGCTTGTACAGCCCTCTCGCAGTGTCCGGAGCAAGTATGGTGGGTCTGACACACCGGTGTCAATGTGTTCTTTTTTCCATTTCCAGGAGTGTATTATAAGTTGGTTTGTAATTATAATCACAATTAGCACTGTAATGCAGTAATGTAAAGTTGTTTCCGTGTACTGCGCTTTCATTAAATTATATGTACAATTCTGATTTCTCTTCACATCCCAGAGGTCACTCTCCGTAGCATACATGTAATCAGTAATGTGAACAGTCTCGTTTCTTCTGTAATTCTTGTGTGTGTTCAGATATAAGTATTAAACATACAGTACTGATATCAACTAATGCACAGGTACTCCACAATAGTCGTATATGTATTGCAGATGGTTCAAATATTTGCAGCTACCGAGAGCTTGCGATCTAATACACATGTATTATATTGATGCATAAGTTCTTAGTGTTTTTCCATAGGCTTAATAAATGCAACAGATATACATAACGGAATCTTTAGTCATCAATAATATATTCCCCTTCACTGTTTACAACAGTCTACCATAGTCTACTTTTCGATTCCGCGACTTTAGAAATCACGTGGTTCTGAGGGGGAGAGTCGTCGAGCCATGTTCGGAGCGTATTTTTATCCGGAGACGGAGTTCCTTGAAGGTAGTTCGATAGAGAGCGGAAAAGCGTGAAAATCTCAGGACCAAGGTCAGATGTTTTGGATGAGGAAAGATTTCCCAACCCACCCTCACGTTAATGGTAGCAACTACTTAATGTATATAATAATCCAAATCGTCCTAAAGATATACGCAACGTATTGTATTACACTACACGCCTTCACTATAACAGCATCAGTTACTATTTCCGTTTATACAGTGTTTTCTGTCAGTCTAGCAGTATGCAGGTGGGCGTTATCGTGGAGTAGCATCACTTCACGCAGTCTTCCTGGTCGTTGCTCTTGCACTGCTTCTGCAAGACGCCTCAGTTGCTGACAGTAAATGTCAGCAGTGACGGTTAAACCTCGGAGAAGCAATTCGTTGTACACCTCACCGTCGCTGTTCCACCAAACGCACAACATTATCTTTTGTGGACGTTAGCAGGTCTTTGAACGAGGATTTCCTGCTTTCTTGGGCTTAAACATTCCTTTCTTTTCTTTATGTGACAATACAGACACCATTTTTCGTCATCAGTGACGATACAGGATAGAAATGATCGGTGTTGTTTACGAATCAATTGATCGCAAGTAAACAGGGATGCACATATGGACCCCGGCTGATTTTTGTGATTTTGGCTTAGAGCACTCAGAAACACGATTTTTGAACCTTCCCCATTGCATGCAAATGTCGCACGCTGGTTGAATCATCATAGCTCATCACATTTATCAGTTCACCAGTACAGTGGCGTGGATCATTGTAAATTACTGTATTTAAACGATCTTTGTCAGACTCTGAAAGTCTTCCTGAATATGGAGAGTCATTAATGTCAAAAGGATCCTCCTTGAAACGAGTAAAACATTTTCTTACCGTGCTTTGGTCAGTGCCATTCTCCCCATACACGGCGTAAATGTTTCTGGCCACCTCTGCTGTTGTCACCCCTGTATAGAAGTCAAACGGAAGAATAAGTCGGAAATGTTACAATTTATCCACTCGCACTCCATTTTTTAGCGTCCACAGCTCCACTCACTAATCCTGATGACAAAATGACAATATTAAAACTCAATAGCAACAGTCAACTAAAAATAAAGAAACCTCAATCAATAAATGAACCCATAGCAACCGGAATACAAGCATTCAAAACAAAGACACTACAAACTTATGCACCAGCCTAATACATTCTAGAATAATTGATTCACGTTTCGGTGAAGTTCTTTTATGATGTACTATCAAGAGACTGTACTTTCAACAACAAATCAGTTACGTAAACAATGCAACTGAAAGTTGCAACAGAGCGAAAGCTCACAAAAAATTTCAAAAAAATGTTGGGTAACAGGTACCCTCCACCACTGACGTAAACCACGTTAGTGAAGTGATGTTATGTGTCAGTCATTTATGTGAAATCGGGGCAGTTAGATGGTTCGACATGCAGATCTGACTAAATGGCAGCAAGAAGCTACCGTGTTTGAACGTGTCCATGGCCACATTGTGAATGATGCTGAACGATTTGTTGGTGTATCAACGCAGACTGTACAGTGTCCACAGCGTAAGGTGCACCAGCAACCATGTAACACAGTGGTCGTAAAATAGATCCTAACCGACAGGTACCGGAAACTAGAGCCACGCCCTGTCAACGTACGTCGGTTTCAGGCCCAACAGGAATTGCTCCCGTCAGCGAATTCAAGCCCATCTCAAGTAGTTTCCAAGGGACCTTTGCGATGGGAACAGCACACAGTGGTAATTTTAAATCGGGCACGTCGCAAAATGCCAATGCTCACTGTGGCACCAAAAAGTGCGCTTCAGCGACACAAACAACACAGAAACTGGACAATAACTATCTGGAGGCGCATAGTGTCGTCTGAAGTGCCGAGAATTACCATCTTTTCGAATGATGCAAGCGTTGAGTACGGCACGATGGAGCGGTAACCTGCATTGTCTGAAGGACATTGATGATATGTGTGAAGTTTTGAGGGGTTTCCCATCACCATGGCATATGCCTGCCGTGAACATGTTCCAGTATGTCTTTTTTTTAATATTCTTGGTGACCGAAGTCCGCTCCGATAGCTGAGTGGTCAGCGCGGCGGTATGTCACGCCAAGGGGCCCGGTTTCGTTTCCTGGTTGGGTCGGAGATTTTCTCCGCTCAGTTTAATATTCTTGGTGACCAAAGTCCGCTCCGATAGCTGAGTGGTCAACACGGCGGTATGTCACGCCAAGGGGCCCGGTTTCGATTCCTGGCGGGTCGGAGATTTTCTCCGCTCAGGGAATGGGTGTTGTGTTGCCCTCAATATCATTTCATCATCATCAGTGGAAGGCAACGGGAAACCACCACTGGAATAACTTCCTAAGAAGATCATCCGGTGGACCTCTGACGAAGCTTCCCCCGTGACAATACCTGTCGTAAGGCAGAACACAAAGCTTTTTTTTTTTGCCCTTTCATCTGCATCTACGTAATTAGAATGCCGCCGGCAGTCCCATCTTGTAAGATGGCGACAGTATTATTCACGAGGATACTCCCGTACATTTGACTAATACTGAGGAGCCTTATAATACATCCACAAATGTTCCGCTAAATCTGCCGATCGCAGTCCCACAGAAAATGTATGGGAGTGTGTGGAAGAGCGGGTGAAAAGTAGCTATCAACATCCCCGCCATTTTGTAGTTCTACGCGATCTCCGTGGTCGTTACCAAAGCTAGAGATGGTGCTACACGGTACTGAAGTGAAGTACTTTAGGGGTGACTAACATTTTATCCTGTGTGCTTATTATTCAAAATACATTTTTCCATGTTTTCTCCATCGAGCAAGTCACTAGGACTGTGACTGGAAGTACTGTAACTTTTTCTTCCGAACGAAGTTTTAAGCTCCGTATTCGCCGTATAGAAGTGTGGTCGATAATACACTGGCGTACAAAACTTAAGGATGAAAGTATCTTTAGCATGATGTGTCACTGCCAAGTAACAGCTCGATGAAACTTGTTCCATGCATAGCAATAACTTCTGTAGAAGGGTAACTGAAAGAACTACACAATGAAAGGAACAAAAATGACAGTTTTAGTGAAAGACAATAGTCATACTCAACTCGCCACGATTTATTTTGCCCTGGATATTGAAAAGGTTCTTAACATGGTGTATGAGCACCATCAACGGCAATACAATGCGCAATGTGCTCCCACGCTGGGCATGACGTCGGTAAGGAGTTCTTCTGGTAAGCCTTTCCATTCCTTCACCATCACGTTTGATAACTGCTGGATGGTCGTTGTTGCTGTATGTGCTGCAGACATCTCCCCAACGCATCCAAAGTGCTTTATGGGATTTAAGTAGTGGGAACCGGCAGGCCAGTCTATTCGTCGAGTACCCCCTCGTCCCAAGAGCTCCTTTACCTGCGCTACTCGATTCCGTCACGCATTGTCATCCATAAAAATGAAATCTGAGCCGACTGGACCCGTGAATAGACGCAGAAGTACAGTGTCACAACAATGATGACCAGCGAGTGTACCGTATTGAAAGATTTGGATGTCAGTACACCAATGCAATATTATATCTTCCCACAGACCTGGACCACCGAAACGGCCATGTTTAACGATGTTCACTGAATCTGCTCTCATTCGAGACGAGCACGCAACCTCACTCCTTGTTGGACCAGTCCCTTGGAACCATCGCAAATGATACTGCCGATGTGCGGGCGTCAACGGAATACGAAATACTGGTCGTCAGGCAAAGAGATCACTCCCGTATAGTCTCCACGCCACTGTGGAGCGTAATACTGGGGTGCCTTGCAGTCCTGTTAAATATAACTGCAATTGCATCGGCGCCGGCCGCAGTGGCCGAGCGGTTCTACGCGCTTCAGTCTGGAACCGCGCGACCGCTACGGTCGCAGGTTCGGATCCTGCCTCGGGCATGGATGTGTGTGATGTCCTTAGGTTAGTTAGGTTTAAGTAGTTCTAAGTTCTAGGGGACTGATGACCTCAGATGTTAAGTCCCATAGTGTTCGGAGCCATTTGAACCTTTGAATTGCATCCGCTGTTTGACGCGAATCCCTTCTTACCTGTTGCACATTGTAGTGGTCATCTGCTGCTGCTGTTGACCCTGACCGACCACCTCCTCTTCTCGCCACGCAGCTGAACCAGTGCTGTTTGCAATTCCAAACTCATGGGCTGCACTCATCACACCTCGTCTTTCTTCCAGTTTCCCGACGGTTCTTTCCTATGTGAACTCATCCAAATGGTGTCTCCGGGCCATGTTGTAATGAAGACCACCACCACACAGCACCGTAACTGTTCGCTGACTGACAAACGCTGTCTTTTCACGTTCCTTCAGCTGCCTCGTTTCGCGGGGCCAGCCCTATTTGGCGCTATAGTCACGATGACCTCGTGCCGTGCGACAGCCAGCTTCCTGTGCACGACTGGGAAACCCCTAGTAACATGCTCCCGCAGTTTCACTCATTTCCACGAGTAGATAATATGTTACGGTACTCTAGCCATCTCGTCCTTAAGTCTTGCAGAATAGTGTACTTTGATAGATATTTACTCTGATGTAACGGTTCCAAAGGTAATGTTGAACTGCGTACTAGCTACTTGTTTTAAAAGTGAGAACCAGTGTATTAGGAAATTTCACACTTTTATTCAAGTTGGACACCATGACTTTTTAGCGGGATAAGTAATATGGCCTACTACCTGGAATCGTAAGTCGTGATGAAAGTCTTAAATCTACCGCGAAGTGTGCTGAATCAGAATTAAAGAAGTATGTGTGCCGTCTTACGTTTTCCCCGTCTCTTGCGTCTTCTTTCTCATGGCGTTTCGCTGTTTTTTTTTGTTTTTTGTTTTTTGCTTTTTTTTAATTGAGTGTATTTTCCAATGGTTTATGCCGGCCTTATTGTTTTGGTTTCTGTATCTGAATTTTATCCTGCTCGGACGTCTTTTGATTTCCAGTTATTTGTCGCTTCAAGTGAATTTGCTCTGTACACATGTCTTGCTAACCGCTCTATTCTCTTATTAATGGTATTCTACGGAAATTTGTCTGACATATTATTTATAGGAGTTCAGTTCAATTTCGTTTTTAATTGTTATGATACAATATCTGGAGCTTTTCTAGTTTCTTCCTTCTTTTCCCATTGATTACAGTTTACTTCCATGAGATACTCTGCTGGAGACGAACACAACTCATTCAGAAAGAGTGTGGTTCACGAATCCTCATCTGGTTATATGGGTTTTTGCATGTATTGCAGATTACGTATCATTATAGGCATTTATCCCAAGATTTAGAAGATCAAGATCTTATTTTTCGTCACGTCGATCAATTTCTCTAGACTTACATATGCCGCAAAGTCTTCCAGATATTATTTTATTCTTCCTTCCTTTGTAATACACAATCTTTGTTATGTACATTTTCAATATTTTTTTCTGTTCTTCTGTATATTACTGTTCCAAGGAGCTTACAAGGGTGACGTTTCACCACAATCGAATTTTATGAGCAGCCTTTTTTTCGAATACAGTTAAACACTTCAGTAAAGCAGCTTGAGAAATTACACGAACCTTCACGACGCACAACATTTAGAAGCTAACGGCCATAATGAATAATTTAACGTTCATAAGACTTGTTTGTAAAAATAACTTGTTCATTTGAGTTAATGATACCATAAAATTTTCTAAAAACAGCTTTCTTTAAGAAAAAGATCTGATTCATTAGGTAATAATCTTATTTATTTACACATGTTATTAAGTTAGCTTATTTACATTCCTCACAGATTTCTGTGTGAAAAATATGGAATGGAATTTGCCACCCAAAAATTGATAAATTATCATCTTATTAGCTGTATGTGTATTTCAACACAGGATATGTATGACCATTCAATGGAGGCTAATTATGTTTGTTACAGTAGAGCGTTGTATTTTATATCGGCTTGCAGAAAATTTGTGTATTATAAATACCTCGCGAACGGTTAATCACGGTAAAAGCAAAGTCAAGATGTGTATGATTGTATCGCGTTGGTGGTTGAAGGCAACAAAAGAAAATATCAAAAAAATCAAATTTATTCAGGAGATTACCAAATAAGTTTTTTGAACTTAATACTTCCACATTTGCGGGATCATTCCCATACATCGAAAAGAAAAAAGTTAGAAATTCAAACTTCAATGAAACGTTCTGTACGTTTTTTATAGCAGTAGATTTGTTTAGTTGTTACTAATAAGTTTTTATAACTATGGAACTTCATTGTTTTTAGGTTTGCCAGCTTTCGCGGATGGTCGCTGAAATATAGCTTGAGGCAAACCATTTCCAGTTATAAAAATATCTCATCCGTAATGATGTCATCACTACAGTAGATCTAAGTCCATAAATATTTAAACATTTCTTTTATCATCTGTAACTTCTTTCTCTTTTCAAACAAGTGTTCCTTCTATGGTTGTTTTTCTCTCGGCGTGGGTAATAAAGCTGTAGTTAACAGATTTTTTAAAATTTATTTTTAAGTTTTAATGTTCATTGGTTTGTCCACTTTCATCCCTATTCTTATCTTATGACCAACTATTTGTGGACAGTAATGGACGTATAGAGTGTAGAGGATGTATTTACCACCTCTACACAACCAATTTTTCGGTTCCACAGAGTAAGAAAATAATGATTTATGACTTAAACTTACCTTTTAACTATGACACCATCGATCAAATATCGGTAAATGTCTAATAAAAACCACATCTAACAAAAATATACAGTGAATATCTACTGTATGAATAAAGAAAGTTCCCATAGCAATGAAGAATTCAGTATTTTATTAATATGAAAAACTATTGTTAATAAATTTAGGTAGTTAACACAATCTCTCGGTTGTATTTTACATATTTTGTGAACCAACTGCGTATTAACCACAACTTGTTTCTTATCTAGTTGCAGTTGAGCTCCAGGAAACCTTTCCGTGTATGTTGTGTAGAGTAGGAAGTGTGAATTCAGCATATCGTACTTCTTTGAAATCAGGTAGTCAAATCCGAAATTATTTTTCTTGATGTTTTATAGTGAACTCTGACCGTGAGTGAAAATTCGGGAAGCTAGTAGATTGATGAGTAGTAGTATGTTCTGCAGTAGATGCAACAGGCAGTCTCCGAGGGAGTAAAAGTGGGTGAAGCTGCCGATTAGCTTTGTGACGCCCTCGCCTGGTCATTCCGATCTCACAGCGAGAACTGATTATGGATGAGAAGGAAGGAGAGAATTTTGAGTCACCTATACGGATAGGAAGAGATCATTATACACGGAAAAGTACTGAAGCAAAAACAAATCGCAATACCAAGGAATTGTGCGACGTGCACGAAAGTTAGTAGGTCTGTTTCTACATTTGAAACATGATGTCTATTCAGATTTCGCGCCACTTGCATAAGAGTGGCACTGGTAGCGCCACTATGAGGATGCAAATCACGTTTGCTTTAAATACAAGCTGTACCGGTCGTAAGCGTCAGTTATCTTTAAGACTGGATGTGGTGATTGATGATCGTCAAGAATGTCTTTAAAGCGACAAAGATACCATTATCAACACCTCACTGGGTTCGAATGGGGTCGTCTAATAGGGCTACTGGAAGCTGGATGTTCCCCTGATACTGCCGAAAGACTTAGCAGGAAAGTAGCCGCTGTATATGAATGCTGGTTAGTGGTTATCATGAGAATATACGATTGCAGGAACACCGGGCTCCGGACGTCCACATAGCATTACTGAGAGGGAAGACAATGGTTTTCGGCGTATGGATCTGGCACTTCGTTCTGCATCTGCAGCAGCAGTGTGAGCAGCAGTTGGCACCACAGTTACACAACGAACTTTTACAAATAGGTTACTTCGAGGACACCTCCGAGCCAGATGCCCTATAGCATGCATTCCACTGACCCCAAACTATTTGCATATTCAGCGGTGTCAAGCGAGAGATCACTGGAGAGCATGGTGTGAGTCTGGTGTGTTTTCCGGTGATAGCTGGCTCTGCGTCGGTGCCAGTGACGGCCTTGTGTTGGTTAGAAGGAGACAGCTGAGGGTCTGCAACAGTCTTTTTGCGTACTAGACACACTAGACCTAAATTTGGTTTTACGGCCGAGGGTGCGATTTCGTATGAGAGCAGGACCGCTCTCGTTGTTATCCCACGCACACTGACTGCAAATTTGTACGTCAGTCTGGTGATTCGACTTGTTGTGAGTCAATTCATGAGCAGCAATCCAAAGGGTGTTTTCCAACACGATAACGCTCGCCCACATAACACTGCTGTAACCCAACATACTCTACAGAACATCGAAATCTTGCCTTGGCCTGCTCGATTACCATATCTGCCTCCACTCGAGCACAAACTGGACGTCACCGGATGGCAACTCCAGTATCATCCACAAACAGAATTAACCGTTCCTGTATTGACCGACCAAGTGAAACAGGCATGGAAATCCATCCAGCACCTGTACAACAAACTTCACGCACGTTTGAGTGTTTGCTTTCAACATTCTTGTGATCACACCGGTTATTAATGTACCAGCATTTCAAATTTGCAATGGCTTATCTCACCCTTTTGTGAACCTGTGATCTTGCAGTGTTAATCACTTAAATAAGTTACCTGCACAAATGTGTTCCCAAAATTTCATGTCTCTACATTAATTATTTTTTGGTATTACGACTTTTTTTTTAGCTAGTGTATACTGAAACAGAACACAATATTTCTGAAACTGTGGAGATGTTGTAAAATCTCGAGGGAGCAGAGATAAAAAATCCACCAGCAGAAGTCGAATGCATATACCATAATGATTAGTATATTGTCCACATTCAGCACCAATACCACTAAGTAACATCGCATGTTGTAGTATCTTAACGTAAAATGGCTTAATATTTGGGCACCTCACTTGAGGAAGAAAGAATATTTTTAGACAAAAAGCGAATCATCTTAACCGTCTATCGTAATTCACTAAATTTTTTTAGGCTTTTATTTAGCGACCTGAATAGGGAATAAGCTGTCAAACTGGGTGCAAATTTCGAAATCTTTGTCTGCGCTACTCAGTGCTAGAATAGCAAACTATAATATATGTAGAGCATAATGAAAGATTTGAGATACTATATAGCCTTTCGAAAACCTGAGGTTAAGTTCAAAATTCTAAAGAAATTCAAAAGAAGTTACTTTGAAGCCAAATCATCAGAAAATGCAGAACGGTAACAAGAGAATGATTTCCAGAAGCACGAACACAAACATGCTAGAATGAGAATGAAGAACTGCCCACTGTAGCGATGGTAGAAGAGCGTTTTCTCAGGAAATATGAAAGTGAAAGGGCGAGAGCAATGAGCAACAGTTTACTAGATAACTGATTGGCCTAATTTTGTAAAAGTCGTTAGGTACCAATTGAAGACAGGCGACCTTATATCGATGATATATCATCGGAATTTCTAAACCCCTAGTTCTTAGAGTAGACGCACCAAATAGCAAGATATGCCTAATTCGGGAAACATCACCGGCGCACAAAATAAGATACGTACCAGCAGTTTATCTTGGTAGAGTCTCCTGTAGAATTAATGCACTTTTGAAAGCCACAAATATTCAACTAGCCTTTCGAACCAATAACAACCTTTCAATAAAATTACGTTCCTCCACTACTAGAAGGTTCAAATATGATAACCCAGGCATACACAAAATCACATGTGGCAGCTGTAATAGCTTTTAGCCGGCCGCGGTGGTCTAGCGGTTCTGGCGCTGCAGTCCGGAACCGCGGGGCTGCTACGGTCGCAGGCTCGAATCCAGCCTCGGGCATGGGTGTGTGTGATGTCCTTAGGTTAGTTAGGTTTAAGTAGTTCTAAGTTCTAGGGGACTTATGACCTAAGATGTTGAGTCCCATAGTGCTCAGAGCCATTTGAACCATTTTTTTTAATAGCTTTTACCTTGGCCAAACAGGAAGAAATTTTAACGTGAGAGATAAAGAACACACTAGAAAGCGCGAATATAATCAGTCGAGCTTCTTCCTACATTTGAAAAATCAACATCACATTGCTGATACGATCGAAAATGCGCTACAGTTTCTGCACAGAATACCAAGAGATTTTGCAATGAACATTCTTGAGGAATTAGAAATTTACATGTACACAAGAAAATACCCACAAACAATATTAAACGAGCATACAGAATTTAGACACAAGTACTACCTTAAAAACTTTAATGAACTTATAGAACACGATAATGGATAAATCGGAAGTAATATATGCAGCAACCAAAGATAATCGTAACAAATTTTAGTTAATTAAATAATATCGCTGTTCATCTGCACATTGTTTGTAAAAACATATACCGTCGTAAGAGTGGAACTGTCAAACTGCTGTCATGTCGTAACTAACATTTAATTTCAACATCTTGACACCATTTACGGTGATAGTTACAAAACAGTCCCCTAACGACGCAATATGGACGTCAGATCGGCCTAGACATGAGTACAAGACTGCTACTTTAATGTGAATGACATTGGCATCCATGCCTATTCTCATCAAAATTGTAATTGCAGGTACTTGAAAATGGCGATTTAGCCGAAACTGTCGTAAATAAAGATTAGTTATTATAAGCAGCTATTTGGTGTATCTGCTCTAACAATCATGTCGTTATCATACATATATTACGTTGCTGGCTATAAAGAAGATAAATCCATGGTGTGTTCAAAAGCTAGAAGTCCATTCACTCCGATCTCCTATAACGCTAGTAACTAACAATTTCCGGAACGGCATTGTGTGTTTCAAAGAAACCGCAATCCCTCGAGTGATAATTTCTCATGATCAATTTGTCACACACTAGGACCTGTCTGCTAGATTAATATACAGATCAATTGAAAGGAAAATCGAAGAAATAGTTTTTGATAACCAGTTTAATATCAAAAAAAGTAAATATAAAGGTGCAAAAGAAGGTACTCTAACATTTCCCTAAAATTAAAAGAATGTAGAAATGTTAACAAAAAATTTTAACTTAAAAGAATGGAAGTGTGTAAAGTAGCTAGTAATTGTTGGCGATAACAGGTTATAATTGTACGACATAATAGAAATGTACGTACATAAAAAAAACGAGTAGAAGTAAACTAGCAATCAAAGAAAAGGTCGCCTCAGATTTGTTTGAGACACACACTGTTTGGCAAGGATCGTGAAAATTTCAGTACCAAACAACTTATATAAATTTCTACCATCGATTACGTAAAAAAGAAATTAATCGGTTTAGAGAACTACACACGACCTCTGAGATCTCAGTATGAAGTGAAGACCCACAAGTTGCGATTAGATCTTCTGAACGTCGTGGCATGAAGCCAAGGAGGGTGGGAATACGCCCCAGTTCAACAATGGCTGGAAGGCCCTGACGAACAAGTTGGTGACCAACCATGTTGCGGATTTCTCCGATGGGCGATATTTTAGACGAATGTGCCAGCCAGAGAAGCAGTGGAACTCGTCGTTTTCCGAAGAAGGCTTATACATTCTCGGGCACAAGTTGCTGTCTGAAACGGGGGCGTATTGAGTTACCCAAGGCTCAAAATCTGGGACTCTGAAACCGCTGGTACTATGGAGGCAGACTGTGTGTGACCGTACTCTATCCAGCGGTTCTATATATGCATCACTCTCGCAGCATCATATTCTTTCCGAAAGAAAATGTCTTGAATGGCAAACCCTTTTCGTGCAGATTACAAATCAATAACTTTTGTCATTCAAAATTTCCCTCGTGCCATCGACAACTGCTGTAATACTAGAAAAAATATGACATCAGTTAACAGATACGAACTTGCACGCTATATTTGGTAAACTATCTGTAGACGGCTAATTAACAACCAAAATGGCCTTAAAATTTTTATACTGTTTGATCAAGACTGTCAATTAATTCGGTATTCAGCCTTATTGTATTTACAATGCTTCTTGTGACTGATAGTGTTCGGGGCAGTCACAATCGAATTCAAATTCCACCTTCCAATGTGCAGGGTGTTTAAGAAAAGTGTCATATTTTTTTGCAGGCGGTAGAATTGGTCGTAACTAGAAGAAAAGTTCCTATAACGATCGGAAACAAACGATCCGCAGAAAATGTGATAGTGTCACGTCGTGTATAAACCAAAGTCGTCTTTCTGCATGGGTAGCATTCTCCAATAGTGCAAGAAACTGACCTTGCAGAAACCGGTGATAATACGTGGTACTTACTGGAATTAAGGAAAACGTGGAAGGGAGGATCCACCAATATAACTTTCTTTTCACACAACCTGTTTATTTAACCATATATAAACCGTGGTTTACAGATAATCGAAGCATTTAACAATAAAATTTTCTTTAACAAAATGAACAAATTTGCAAAATTCTTTTGACCTTAAGACGTAAGTTGAATAAGCTTTTAATCCTTGCATTTGAAGTGCTGTATTGCAAAACAGCAAAACAATATGACAATGACTACAAGACAGCCTTACCTGCAGCCCGCCCGTTATAGGGTGAAACAGCAGTGTTTACTACCGCGTTGGACACAGTCTGACTTATTAAATGCCCTTTTGCAACACCTGAAAACTATATAAGCACCATAGATGACAATACTGATTCAAGTACCCAAAACAGATGACTTAATTTTCAATTTGAAAGCTGTATGTCGAAAAGTTCGAGGGTAAGATGCGCACCTGTGCTTAAAGGTTAAACAGATTAGCAAACAATATGCAATGATAACGCGTGCTTCAAATCAACATACCTCTTAATTTCAATGGCCATCCAAGGTGCGACTGAGTCCCAACCCGTCCCTTCTGACAATTTTATTTTGACTAAAGCCCTGGTGACAGTTGGCTGTTAATATTTTCAAAGTTAAACTGACTGTCAGTTATTAAGACTGTTCTGAAGGAACGTCTTAAAACATTACTTGCGAACACTTATTACAAGAGAATTGATGGAACCTCAAGCTCCAGCTAAAATACATCAATAATGACTCGGTCTTTCAAACACAGAAAGGAACAGCTTAGTACAACAGGTTGTTCATATTATAACTGATGACTGAGAAACGCAATTACAGTCAAAGAATTGAACCGTTTAACAGCTAAATCTAACCACAAGGTCCCTTTTGTTTAACGGCAGCCTGTGCCTTGGTACAATTGTTCCGGCTGTATTTATGACCAAGAGCTGATTAATTAGAACATTAATGATCGTGTAGCCATGTATGGAAGTGAAACATGGACGATCAATAGCTTGGACAAGAAGAGAATAGAAGCTTTCGAAATGTGATGCTACAGAAGAATAGTGAAGATTAGATGGGTAGATCACATAACTAACAATAAAGTATTGAATAGAATTGGGGAGAAGAGGAGTATGTGGCACAACTTGACAAAAAGAAGGGACCGGTTAGTAGGAGATGTTCTGAGGCATCAAGGGATCACAAATTTAGCATTGGACGGCAGCGGGGAGGGTAAAAATCGTAGAGGGAGGCCAAGAGATGAATACACTAAGCAGATTCAGAAGGATGTAGGTAGCAGTAGGTACTGGGAGATGAAGCAGCTTGCACAGGATAGAGTAGCATGGAGAGCTGCATCAAACCAGTCTCAGGACTGAAGACCACAACAACAACAACAATGAACCAGAAAGGAAAGGCAATGTAATAGCGGGACAAATTTTCAAACGACAATTAGTGTCAAAATACTACTGCCTATATTTACGACCAAAGGGCCGACCGAGTAAAACTCTGAGGGTCCGGTACAAACCAGAAAAAAATAAGGGGGGCAGATAGACAATGAAACAAATCACCGCCAGAATTACTGAATAGTACTCCCCTTTATCAGTAAGCAATTCCATGGATCCACGGTGCGTCGCAACGGTTTCTGAGTGGTGCCGATGAAAGCCAGATAGAAGAGGGCAGCCAGGCCACGAGCTGTTGTCCGACAAGAATGTTGCCAACCAACCGACGGGATGTCGGCCTGCTGCTTGTAGTCGACGCTGACCCTGGTGAGGTACTCCTGTACCCTCGCTCGGGGCAGGCCCTCCTTGCGCAGCTCGTGGCTTTGGCCGCTCGGACCTCGTGACCACCTCTTGTCGCGACGCTACCGCCAATCCGCCAACTTCGTGCCTCCTTCTCCGGCCAGCAAACCCCGTGTATATATGGGCAAGCAAAGACCTTCTAAGGACACAATCCACAGATACGAACTCTTCCTCATAGATACTGGCAATGGGGCCGCAAGAGGGATAGTCGATACTATACCTTAGCCAGTGGCGCCAGACAGAACTGTCCACTAACTCAATGGCGCCACGGTTCAGGTGATACACAAGATCAGTTAATATATTTCACACATTTTATGTCCCTGTGACTCTTGTCACCAACAGTTTCCATTCACTGATGCTGAAGTGATCCTGATGCCTCGCCTCCAAGATTGCTGGAGGACTTGCATCTGCCTACACTCCCGTATTGTGGCAATTTACTAAGCTATCTTCTGGGAATCCCAACTGATCTGCAAATGGTGATCTGCTGGCCGAAGATCTTGCACGCGTTGTTTATGATAGGGACAATGCAACTGCTCATACAGCACTGGCCACGGAAGAGTATGGTTGATACTTACAGCAACTTAAATTATCCGAGCGGTTGCTTCATGATCATCGTTTACATGTCACAAAACCTGTTCCTTCACCTGTGGCGTGTGGACTGTACGGTCCGCTGTCCTTGCTGCGAATGATCTAGTGAATACTAGTCACTGTAGTAGCCTGTTGATTAATGCTTTCAGATGGAATGGCGCGCTGTGGATGTTGTTAAGCATGTACTTCACTGGCCTGGTGACTACTGTCATCGGCAAACCCTTAACAGACTATGGTGTCTGTCATTTCCCTTATGGAATTTCAGGCCTTCAGTGAACTGTTTACACTGCACAGAATCGTTAATCTTGTTATGCTAACGTAGAGCATGAGCAACGCAATCTCAGCTAAAGTAGTAGACAGTTGCACTGCTATGACTGATACCAGCACCATCATCAATGTCCTGCAAATGAGAACCAGTCACACATGCATAATGACAACAGTAAGACGCCCTTCACCACTGAAAACCACACATTACTCGTCACCAGTACATTGACCCACATCTCAACAGGAATTAGTTTCTGGACATATCACTATAGGAACTTTTCTTCTAGATTTGATCAATACTACCTCCTGTAGAAACACGCAACACTTTTTTTAACCTCCGCTCTGCTGCCGCGTAGCTACAAACCCACTATCATTGGATCAAATGCTTTTTTTCTTTATTATTCCTCCCTGTCACAGGGCTTTTAACAAAGCACTGAAATGTACAGTGGACAACTGTAATGCCATTCATGGTGGTACCAGTGGCTATCAGAAATATTGTATACAACTAAACCAAAATTAATAACAATGTCAAATAAAGTACCTATACTTATCAGATCTTTCCAGTTCAGGGAATAGCGTGTATCTGAAAGTGGCCATCAATCACTATGTTGCCACAATACCGAATAATATCATAGCGAAACTGGTAAACGTCACGCGAAGTGAAATTCCAGCGTCCTTCGAGTAGTCCTTCCTTCATGCTCCTCGGCAGTTTCCAGAAAGTTTGTTCGTGACCATCTGGTTGGTGCAGCTATGAATGACACATGACAAATTGGACAAGCTGCTTAAGACCAAATCCTGACAATAAAATCTCCCGCTCATAGCCGTATCACATCGCATACTTAAAAAGACCAGTAACAGAAAAAATGCATATAAAAATGATGAAATTGACCTACAACGACCTATGAACATCCAGAGGAGATCACAGAACATCACCACACACGATCCAAATTCCACATTCAGTTTCACCAAAAGTGATAAGGCAGTTCATTTTGTTGAAATTGTATGTACGAGGGCTGTTTCTTTTTCAACCTTCGATTTTCGCGGAATGAAAACCACAATGAAAAATCTGGTGAAGCTTTGCGCAGATGTGTAGCGCAATGTCCCTTATATGCCAGTTTACAGCGTCACGTCGCACTTTTCAGTGCTGAGAGCATAATGAGCACATAAAGATGCATAGAAAATACTGTCTCTCGCCAAGTGTGAGGTCCCGTTAAGGAATTTCACCTGATCTCATGCAGTCCACGTTCCGTAACTGTCATGTGTTTCCATCTTCACGAAAATTCTCAGCTGTGTATTGCAGGTGCAAATAAGATGCTCCTGCAGCGGTTTCGGTGGATTTAATTTGATCACTGACTATGGAGCCCGGACTTGGCGTAAGTTTTCTATAAAAAATTTAACTGTGTATGAAACTACCGAACATTCTTTTCTCAAAAACCTTCTATTCGCGTAACATAAGCTTTAGATATCGTATTTAATTCTCGAGCAATATTAACATCTGGTTGGCCGTACGTTGCGCATGTGAAAAGGGTCCTGAAACAATAATTTAATCTTAATGAAATGCCGAATTTGAAATAATGAAAATGAATCTAATGTAATACCAAAAGAAACTAATTGTATGCTCAGTGAAAACTATTTTACTAAAACCCCATACTGAAGTATATTATCAAAGTTGTGTAATATAAAGTGCAATGTCTGACTTGAAACATCCACAAAAATAAAATAATGCTCTACCGAGAAGAAAATAACTGTCTGAGATTTTGCACACCACCTGAAAATTCCATCCACTGTTTCCACAAAAGATTACAAAGTAAGATCTGCCCTGAAGTATTCGTCCGCAGCTCGTGGTCTAGAAGCTAGCGTTGCTGGCTCCGAATCACGGGATCCTGTGTTCGATTCCCAGCCTGGTTGGGTATTTTTCTGTCGGGGACTTGGTGTTTATGTTTTCATCGTTTCTTCGTCATCATTCGTGACAGGGGGTACATTGAATTACGAAAATATTAGACTGTGTAAAAGTTGGGACTTTGCACGGGAGCTGATGACTGCGCAGCTGAACGCCCTACAAATCATACATCATAACCATATGCCCTGAAATAAGAGTAGCTTGCCTCATACTCAGTATGCTGCCTCGTGTCTGGTGTACTGATGTTCTCGAAAGCAAATAGAAATCAGCAGATGCAGCAGCTAAAGGAAAATGAATTACTCACTACAAAATTTTTCTATGCTTGTCAGCAACAACCTGTGGCTTCGTGTGGAGTAAGGCATAATGCACAGACGACAAAAACATACAAAATGTTACTACTAATAATGGAAGTGACTTTTACTTTAAAGAAAAGTGTTCTTGAAAAATTAAACTCAGATAGTTGTCAAAAAACTGTACAACATAACAAGACCTAACAATTATGAAATTCTCTCAATACAAAAATTACAGATATTTACACTAACTGCGCTGTTTGTGACGTAATGAAAACGAAGAGATCAAAATTTGTAAATTTGTGGTAAGAGCTTACGGGACCAAACTGCTTAGGTCATCGGTCCCTAAGCTAACACACTACTTACTCTAACTTAAACTATGGATAACACACACACCCATGCCCGAGGGAGGACTTGAACCTCTGACGGGGGGAACCGCGCGAAACGTGACAAGGCGCCGCAGACAGCGCGGCTACCCCACGCGGCCGAAGAGATCAAATTAGCACTAATTATGAATGTTATTAGTTAACTGAAGAAGAAAGATTTCCTTCAGTTAATAATTCTGGCACACAAAAATTTCATTCTTGCTCATGCATTGTTTACCTTGAAAGATTCCTCCAAAAACTCTTCTCCATTAACAGAATCAATAAGATATGTCTAGAAACAAGTATTCCAGATAATTTCTATCAAATTCACAAATATTAAATCGCGTTCTCTAAAAACTCAACTGCTCGCTGTTACACCTGAATTAAGAATTACACAGCGCTGCACAACTGACAGGCGAGCAAGCGAACCACAGATAAACTTGAACACAGAGTCAAGGATCTTATTTACTGATCGTGCAGCGCGCTCATTCATCTTTGCCGCAGTACAGTAAAGGTGAATTACTTACAATGGCAGAATTCGTATGAAAATCTTACATTGGCTCCCTTTGAGTTTTGTCTTTTCGCGTGCATTAGCGGCTGGATCTGAAGAGAGCATTTTGAGACAGCCGAGATGCAGACCAGCGTTAGAGATTAGCCTTCCATGATGAGGGCATTGAAAAATTGGTACCACAAATTTCAAAGTCTGAGCGGCCACTATGTAGAGAAGTAGCTAGAAGGTGTAGCTATAAGTTTCTGTTTTTCGCTGTTGTCTACATTCCTCAATCTATCAGAGCTTTTTAAAAAATAAATAAATTAATTAAACTCTTAGTTTAAATGAATTGAAACTTTTAATTTAGATGGCTCTCGATGTTTGTGCTTCAACGTCGGACAGATAAACAAATACATGAGGTATCCATGGCAACAGTTCCTTGAATGTCCTCAGTGAGTGACGTGGCTGTGTCCGGCAGGTCCGCAGTTCCACCGTCGGGGAGGCGGTGGCTTGGTGAGGCCGGCCCCGCCGCTGCAGGACCGCACCTTCTGGTGGCCGCCCGTCGTGGCCATCGCCCCCCGCCCCTGGCTGCCGCCCGTGCAGCTGCCGCACTACCACCCCCAGCCCCAGCAGCCGCCTCCCAGGCCCGTAACTCCCAGCCGCACTACGAGCACCACCACAACGACTGCCTCTTCATTGGTCGTCGACGGGAAACTTGACTTCGGCGATTATTAGAACCAGACGCTGTTCCTGCTGTGTAAACATGGCGGACTAAATATATATACTCGCCTATATCAGTCCTGATAACTTCATACCAGAAGTGATTAACATTCATTTGTGCATGAATCTTGAATTAAACGTGTGTGTCATTGATGCAGGTCAAAGTTTCACTGAAAAGCAAGGTATTGTGAGATAAAAAATTAATATTTGTAAACAGCAGATGGCAGAGTGTTAATTTACACATAATCTACGTTTTTAGTATAAAAACGTTTAATTATTATTGTTCTGTAATTAATTTTAGCAACTCATGTTTTAGTCCAGGCATCCACGAAGAGATTCGGAGCTAAAAATATCTACCATCAAGTGAGTTGTCTGAAAATCGTGTGTAAACGCAAAACGTATTTTGATACGTCGACAATGTTAATTAAATGTGATTAACCGACTTTGAACACTAACAGGCATTTTAAAATTAACTTGCAATATAATCAGACGTTCGCGTGATGTGTTTACTCCCTGTCTCTCATTTTCTGATAGCGTCAGCAGCTTTTTCACAACTATTTCCACTAACTCTAATGGTTGGAGACAGGGATGTAATATATACATAAATATAAGCGACTGGTTGCAGAATTTATTCTGAATTTGCTGCTTAGACACAGGTACAGTTAAGCTCATCATACAATGTTTACATTCAAAAGTTTATTTAATGGCGATTTAAAATTTATACATAAAAATTAAATATATATTCAACAATGAATAATAGAGTCTATAATGTACATAAGGTGTTGAATTTTAATAACAGGAGATAAGACTTCAAACTTGGATCCGCAGAGGAAGCTGTTGAGTTTTAATACCAGTTAACATTAAAATCCTGATATCCATAATGTGCTCCTGCTGTGGTCATTGTGGTGGATCCCACCTTCGTACAGTTAGCTTTCGGGGGATTACAGTTCAGTCACTTTGTTATAAACTCATTCTTTTGGGCTACTGCGAAGATGAGATTCTGTACTTTTATCGGCTACAAACAATTTGAATATCTTTGCAGGTTAGCCTGTGAGGTTTGCGGTAAGTTTGCATTGCACTTCTGAGTGAATGGGCTAGTGAGAACTGCCCACTCACAAAAGACGCTGGAGGCCAGCGTTTAAAGAGGCACTCTCTCGTCCTCTGTTTTGAATTGAAAAGACATGTAACAATTTGCATCCTACATCGGTAGTTTTGGAGGTTTCCTTCATCTGTCTGTCGGCTCTTGGTTGCGTGACCGTCCGGAACTGCCAAGCACTGGTGGCAAACGGGATGCACTAAGCCCTTATGAGACCAATTAGGGAGCTGCTTGATGAAAAGTGGCGGTTCCAGCTACGAAAACTGACAATGGCCGAAAGAGCGGTGTGCTGACCACATGCCCCTCCATATCCACATTCAGTGACGTCTGTCGGCTGAGGATGACACGACGGTCGGTCGGGGTACCGTTGTGTCTTCCGAGGTCTGTTCGGGAGAAGTTTCTTTTTTTTCTCTCTTTCTCTCTCTCTCTCTCTCTCTCTCTCTTTCAATCTGTCTCTCAAGTGTCAAGCACGTTCCATGACCAACAGATATCGAGAAATCAGTTGTCTAGGCGGCGGTATGTGAGGACTCTAGGTCAGGAATACAGTGATACAATGGTCGTCCAAGAATGCTTCCAGAGCGAGACTGGATGCAAAACCAACATGTGGTTAAGTGTCAGAGTTGAATGCAGGGTGGAATGCACAAGTGGCATGTAGGATGTGAGTGACTTATTGCCAGGAGTGCCTGTTTTAACTTTCATTGGCTGTTTCTTATAATTTATGTATACGCATCCGTGTTTCTATATCCGTTGACATTGTTTTATATCAATCCTTATTTTTGACATTCAATCAAATACTTAGTAAATACATACTAAGATGGTATCTTCTTTCGGACATGTCCGAAAGAACAGAAACCATCGGTGACCATGCAGCTCGTTAGAATGAAATTACAATGAAATGAACACCCTTAGCTGCTTACAGGCGTTGACATGTCAACGGGGACAGATGAAAATGCGTGCCCCGACCGGGACTCGAACTCGGGATCTCCTGCTTACAGAATGCGGGACAATACGTTGAAAATGTGGGTTTCGTGGGAGGCGTGACAGAGATAAATCCCTGCTGTTGCGCTATCCTCTGTGTCCTCAGTGGATCAGATGGATGCCGGCGCGGTAGCTCAACGTGTTCGGTCAGAGGGCTATGTGCCCTCTGTAACAAAAAAAAACTGAGTTAATCGATCATCAACGAACTTAAACGGATGTCTTACGACGTCCGCCCCGAGCAGACGCAACGAACAAAAGCGAACAAAATGAGATTAAAAAAAATTTAAAAAAAGATGGATAGAGCGTCTGCCATGTAAGCAGGAGATCCCGGGTTCGAGTCCCGGTCGGGGCACAAATTTTCATCTGTCTCCGTTGACATATGTCAACGCCTGTAAGCAGCTAAGGGTGTTCATTTCATTGTAATTTCAAATACTTAGTGTTGTATATGTTTCACAGCTTAGCGCAGCACTACCGTTAGTGTGAGAATACGAAACAGTCCCTACAAAGGGTCAATTCCGAATATGGTTTTGTGAATGTATCAATGAGAGTGGATAATACGTATAAAGAAGAAGACACGACCACCATCACAGTCTTTTTTCGGTGCCTGCTAAGTAAAGAACAATAAGCTGAGAGCCGCACCGGCACGCGAAAGTGGTGATACAGTTACCCTTTCAACTTTTCAGAGATGCTGCACCAGATTTGTACACGCCGAAGATCTACTTCGAAATTAATAAATGGGTGAGTACGTCGCAGTCTGGGAGCTCAGTTGCAAATTATTTTTACAGAAGCATATTTCGATGCCCTCCAATCTCATCTTTTTAAGTTTTTCCCACTATCCATGTCGCATTCCATAGACCACCGCCTTCCAGATGTACTTTCTCCGAACGCTACTCCTTTATTCTACCTTGTTCTCTGTGGTGAGGGGGTTTATTTTAGTGTATCTGCCCCTTCTATCGTTTTCTCTGAATTTAATGGAAGAGCTGACTCAAGTTTATAGTTACGAACGCGTAGAAACGGTTCTGTACGTGATACGCAGACCGATGTGATTTGAGCTGTTTGCCTACACTAGCCTGCCTGCTGCTACCTGTATCCACAGGGACACATAATTAATGATTTCGTAGCCACTTTCGCATACCACATATGGCTCGGTACAGCAAATCTGTGTGATCAGGAATCCTATCATTTTGAGTTTCTAACAGAACTTATATCGTGTAACTAAATTAAGCTCATCCATTACGGATATTTTAGAGCCCGTGACTGTTAACTTAATTTAAATAAACCATTCACTTTTTTTGAGTAATTATGTTTTATTCCATGAAACTGTTTTCGAGCCTTTTCAGGTTAAAAAAAAAAGGTGGCTCTGAGCACTATGGGACTTAACTTCTGAGGTGATCAGTCCCCTAGAACTTAGAACTACTTAAACCTAACTAACCTAAGGACATCACATACATCCATGCCCGAGGCAGGATTCGAACCTGCGACCGAGCGGTCGCGCGGGTCCATAATGTAGCGCCTAGAACCGCTCGGCCACTCCGGCCGGGCTTTTCAGGTTCATCTTCAGATGGTTTGTGGAGGTTACATCATTATTTACAGCATAATGCCATAAGCCAGCACCCAGCTTTATGGTTTTACATTTAACTAAATGTTTCTGCGTTTGATTTTCGGTCATCATATGTCTGAAAACAGAGTAAGGAGTTTGTTGTTACCCTCTTGTCTTGCGACTGTTTGCATGTCAGGCTGTACGTCCTTATTCTGTCATTTTGTTTGTAATAATAATGTTATCGAAGTCCGTTTATGTTCCTTTTTAAAAATCAATAGGCCATAATTCTGGAAAAGCGATTGGTTTGGTGACGTGTCGATTATGCGCCATCATACACACATTTACTTTTTGTAAATAGAACCTTGCACTCTAAATCTCTCATTATGAAGCCGATTACTATTCTGTGTAATGCGAACCATTTATTGCATTATATCTGATATTATCACGGCCCGGAATGACGACTCTCCACCTGACCCTAAAAGAAATCAGAAAATAGTAAGTAACGGAGACGCCTTCAGCCAAGTAGCAGTTTTAACACTAGTTAATATTAAAATTCTAATTATCAATTGTTTTTAATGTGCTCCTGCTGTGGTCATTGTGATGTGTCCTACCTCCGAACAATTAGATTTCGGAGGGCTAAAGTTGAATCACTTTATAATACATTCATTCTTTTGAGGAGTACATTACAAAATGGTTCAAATGGCTCTGAGCACTATGCGACTTAACTTCTGAGGTCATCAGTCGCCTAGAACTTAGAACTAATTAAACCTAATTAACCTAAGGACATCACACACATCCATGCCCGAGGCAGGATTCGAACCTGTGACCGTAGCGGTCGCTCGGTTCCAGACTGTAGCGCCTAGAACCGCACGGCCACTCCGGCCGGCAGCACATTACACACGACTACTGCAAAGATGAGATTCTGTACTTGTTATCGACTGAAAACAAGTTGATTATCTTTGGAGGTGTACGGGAAGTATGCTTTGCGCTTCCGGGTGAATGGGTCATTGAGACCTGCCTGCCACAGGAAACGTTGGAGGCCGGCGTTTGAATAGGCACTCTCTTGTCTTCCGCTCTGTAGTGAAAAGACGGGTTTGGGTTGAATGCTTCTGCTGGTCGCTGAGATTACTTTGTCGCGAGATGGGATCATATAGTTGGGATGAGTGTAGGTGATGCACTTCTCAATACGATTCGTTAATCACTGAAAACATGCTTGTATCATATGATTAACTTTTCCTTGTTCGCGTTACACTGCTGCTATGACTCAGCTCGTTGGATTCATATCACGCGTATGGTTACAAGTTTTGTGTGTCATTGAAAGAGTAGTTGGGTACGACACTCGGTACGGTATCTGACCAAAATCAATTAATTCGAACGGTAGTATAGTAAATCTAGTCATTTTTCCTGTTGATGAAACTTGCTAAACACTTTGTGACTTGTGCCTAACTTAATTTGTCGTTATTACATAATTAGTGTAACTTTGCGAGTCAAGTCTCGCTTGTGCACTAACAGTTCGTGTGTTACTACGTTTACCTGCTTTTCTAAAGTCATTTACACGAGTTTATCTGTAAATACTCTTGCTATTCCACTTACTTGCTATATAGACGCATTAGCGTGACTTGCACTCTGCAGCAATTATACGATAGCAGGATTTAAAATATAACCTTCGCCTTCAGCATTTGGTAACAAGTTTCTTACCGCATTTCACATCAAAACTAGCATCCTTTATTATGAATATTATACATCCATTTGTTTGCATGATTTTCAGCAGATAAAGTACGTCCTGTCGTTGATGCAGCCTGCAGAGACACTGAACCGCGTTATACACAAACAGAAGTGTATATGTATGATGCAGTATATTTGTATGTTGTTATAACTGCGTGGGGTTCACATCCCCATTTACATTTCAGCAGACTACAAGCAACGCTGCTTAAACACTTCCATGTTTGCTGAAACACTAGATATGATTTCTCATATCACTTAAAATCAGTTTCTTCTTGCTACGCCTCTATTAAACGGCAGACTTATAAAGCAGAAGCTAGACACTTCCTTTACCCAGTTTTCTCGTCAGATCTAAAACAGAAGCATTTTGTGTATGAAAGAGCATAGGTTTTCTATAATAGGGCACATTCGGATTTACTTATACTGGCGATCCAAACTTACAAGGGGAGCGTCCAATCCGATTTCTCGAAACATTCCCTGAAATTTTTTTATACAAGAAGATTACACCGAAAGAAACACAATGTCAAAATTTTTGATGCTAAGACACACTGCAAGTGTTTTCTTCTTACATGTTGAAAATTGACAAATGCTTAGCTAGCCAGGTGGCTGCAGAAATTTACTTCCCTACCGTAGCGGTACCAGACACAGCATGCACAACGTGGTAGGGGCAAGTCCTTGGTTGACAGTACATCGGTCAACAGATAACATTGCACAGTGCGATCCTAATTTGTAAAGAGAACTTCAGTTTCCGTTGATACAACTGCTCAACAACTACTACTCATTCGAATTTTCGATTCATTTCATTTTCATAACAACCAAATCACCTTTCCGGTATTTCTAAGAGTTAACAACGGAGATAAAACTGAATTAATTTTCTTTGTAAATAATCTGTTTTTTCACAGGTTCCAGAGTTTCACAGCAATGTGGAACACCATTAATGGTTTCAACCTTGAGAATATGAAATACGAAGAACGTGGTTCTGCAGTCATGATTACCCACTTCTCCTGGATACCTATGTTTTATTTATTAGTTAATTTCTTAGATATTGATTCCAATAATGTCGAAATTTCGTTAGAAACTCTGGGAACGTTAGAAGAAACAAGAAATACTTATGACAATTCCTTGAACTGTTGTCTGAACGATGACTTTTGTGCTAATTGAAGGGCAGAACAAAAATATAATACCTTCCTAGCAAAAAGTAAACATTAATAGCTTTCAGTGACAAGGAAAAGACAAAAAAAATTTTGATGAAACGAAGGAGAGAGAAAACTCTTGAAGTTCAGTAGTGTACAAAGCCTGTTTATTAGAACATGAAATGTATAAATGGAACAAAGACTCACATAAAGTACGAAATATGCACCAAAATTAAACAAAAGTGTGAAAGAGAAACTATTTGAAATATCTAGAACATCTCGTTACAGTCAACGCACAGATACCGAGAGAGAGATCTACGAGGCTAGGTCTCTGAATTGCGAGTGAGATGAATATTACTGATTTCCAAGGACCTTCGGGCTGGTTAAAAAGATTCTGGAGGTTAAACAGAAAAGGAAGTCTCAAAATTACGGAGTTTACTTCAAGTAAACATGTAGACGAAAAGTCATTAATAGGTGTTTCTATTGTGAAGTTAGTACTTGATGTGAAGACGAAGCCTCTTGTTATAACCTGAAATGCTGTGTATAAAGTTAATCTGTCAGGTTTCATGCAAGAACTACATGCAGGCCACACTTTATCATTTCGAGTGAAAAAGAGCCGTCCGCTTGTGCAGTCGATGAACGCTTAAACATTCGTGTACAACAATATCACTGATAAGTATCAGTAGATTGTTTCCGCAGCTTTATATGTCTTCAGGAACCTAAAGGCAAATTACGACCAAAAATTTAAAAAAGGACTATTTGGTTACAAAAACCATGTAACCGATGTAGCAAAATCTCGAAAAATGGAAGATAATAATTTTGAATATTACAACTAAAATGTCTTATTATCGGGTGCAGAAATAATACATTGCTTTTGTTCGACAATTTGCGTGGACACAACGATATGTCTATCCTTAGCAGGACGATGAAAAGACTTAATATAATTCGGCTTCCACCTGGAATTAATAATGATTCAGCCTCTCGATAAGGAAATATTTCGACAGTGTAAACTGTATAGCAGTTTTCAGAAAATCCTCAGACAATATGCTTTCCGATAACTCTTTGTCATTTCAGGTTTTGTCAACGGGCAGTATACTTCCGTCATTTGTGCATTCTGTGACCACGTTTTAGGAATTTGATCAAATGTGTCTTGTATGCAGCACAGTATGCATAATAACGGCCATGACCATTTCTTACTCCATCTCGTTTCTGCCTAAATAAAATCATAATTACTGTGAAGTGTCTGAATGCATTAATTTCTCTTTTATCGCGCTGATGAAAGGAAAAACTTTTTCATTATCCAATAAATACTTCGCATTTTGTGACACCACGGAATAAACAAGAAACTGTTTCCTTGTTAGTAATCCATACATTATTCAAAAAGTATCAAAAGAACTGTGCTACAGGAATTGTAACAAAATACGCTATGCCAACAAATTAAAGTATAGAATGATAGGAGCCGTGTGTAATGCGACAACATACACTGCCTCGAAAAACAGTCAGTTCGCTTAGCCACAGACTTCGGTCACTTTTAGCTATCTCACTTTGCGAATAATTGTTATTTATACAGTCGTCTAAAATATTTGTTTGTTGTGTATGCTAACGTTCACGCAGCATTCCACGACGTTCGTAAATGCTCAAAACTCGCGGTTCTGCGGTTTTATTCCACAAAAATAATTCTTTTTGAATATTAATCAGGAACACGACTTATTCATCATTGGACTCAAAATACTCCCGCGCCCGGGTTCCCGGGTTCGATTCCCGGCGGGGTCAGGGATTTTCTCTGCCTCGTGATGACTGGGTGTTGTGTGATGTCCTTAGGTTAGTTAGGTTTAAGTAGTTCTAAGTTCTAGGGGACTAATGACCATAGATGTTCAAGTCCCATAGTGCTCAGAGCCATTTTGACTCAAAATACTTCAGAATCACACTTTGGATGGCGCTTTGGACCGCAGCCCAAACAACCACGTTGGCCATTCACTACAGATTAACTCGCTCTCACGACTAGAGCGCGCGCGCATTCGCTTACAGTGGTCGCGCTCTTGTGACTACCGCACCAGCTATACTGCAAACGCAGCAAATTAACCGCCTATACCGATATTTTAATGATGACATCGCTAATGGTATTAAAGTATGAAGCTTTATGTTGTTGCGCAGGTTAGCTTTGTAATCTCTTCCTTTTCTCAATATGGTAACAGAAATATGAGATCAGCAGAAAATAATTAAAAAAATAAAAGAACGTAATGATTTACCGCCAGCTGCTGACAAAATTTCTTTACCGAACAACTAGCTTCGGTCTACGGACCAACTGAGAGGAAATATAAAGATGCGAACATTTTAGGTCACACTATACCGTATGTGCCAACGGCCTTGCTGCAGTAGTAACACCGGTTCCCGTCACATCACCGATGTTAAGCGCTGTCGGGCTGGGCTCGCACTTGGATGGGTGACCATCCGGCCTGCCGAGCGCTATTGGTAAGCGGGCTGAACTCAGCCCTTGTGAGGCAAACAGAGGTGCTACTTGATTGAGAAGTAGCGGCTCCAGTCTCGTAAACACATACGGCCGGGAGAGCGGTGTGCTGACCACGTGCCCCTCCATATCCGCATCCAGTGACGCCTGTGGGCTGAGGATGACACGGCGGCCGGTCAGTACCGTTCGGCCTTCCAAGGCCTGTACGGACGGAGTTTAGTTTTCTTCAGTTTTTTTACCGTACGCGTTACTGATTTCGAATGAGAAAAACAAGTTTACTAACGTAAATGTAAATGTGAAAATGAAACAACTAAAATAGAGTACCTACAGTGGTCACAGTTACGTTGTTTTATTTTAATACTTACATTTACTTTTAACTTTTAGTGAAAAACCTCCCCAGAACCATGTTCTCTATTAGCGTTTGTTTCTCTAATAAACAGTGTCTCAGGTTACCCCAAAGTCGTAGCGCAACAGACACATATAAATCCACCCGATGATGGATATTTAAATCTTTGAAGCGCGTTGTGGATAAAAATGAACAGTGACTGGTAACAACAAACGGGTTGTTTCATTCGATAACTTGTAAAGAGCAATACAGAATTAAACGGTCATTAAATTGCTAAATGATGTACATGCTGACGTAACTGTCACTGCAACTGTTCTCGTAACACACATGATTTGCTGTTGGATGCAACGCACAGTGTGTTAAAGTGTTATGATTGTCACAGATACTCATTTTAACACACAATACACAACATATATTGTCGTAAAAAGCTAGTCGCTGAAATAGTACTGGAACTATTGATGTACACTGAGGTAACAAAAGTCGTGGGATACCTCTAATGTCGTTTCGGACCTCCTTTTATCCGGCGTAGTGCACCAACTCGAGGTGGCGTGGACTCAACAAGTCGTTTTAAATCCCCTGCAGAAGTACTGAGCCATGCTGCCTCTATTGTTGTCCATAATTGCGAAAGTGTTGACGGTGCAAGACTTTGTGCACGAACTGTCCTCTCGACCATGTCCCATAAAATGTCCGATGGTTGGCCAAAACATTCACTCGAACTGCCCAGAGTGTTCTTCAAGCCATTCGCTAGTAATCGTGGATCGATGACGTTGCACACTCTCAGCCATAAAAATTCCATCGTTATTTGGGAACATGAAGTCCATGAATGGCTGCAGATGGGCTCCAAGTAGCCAAATATAACCATTTCCAGTCAATGATCGTTTTAGTTACACCAGAGGATCCAGTACATTCCACTGAACAACAGTCCATACCATTATGGAGCCACTACCAGCTTGCACAGTGTCTCGTTGACAGTTTGGATCCCTGACTCCCTGGGATCTTCACGACACTCAAACCCTTCCATAGGCTAGAATGAGATTTTCACTCTGCAGCGGAGTGTGCGCTGATATGAAACTTCCTGGCAGATTAAAACTGTGTGCCCGACCGAGACTCGAACTCGGGACCTTTGCCTTTCGCGGGCAAGTGCTCTACCATCTGAGCTACCGAAGCACGACTCACGCCCGGTACTCACAGCTTTACTTCTGCCAGTACCTCGTCTCCTACCTTCCAAACTATACAGAAGCTCTTCTGCGAACCTTGCAGAACTAGCACTCCTGAAAGAAAGGATATTGCGGAAACATGGCTTTGCCACAGCCTTGGGGATGTTTCCAGAATGAGATTTTCACTCTGCAGCGGAGTGTGCGCTGATATGAAACTTCCTGGCAGATTAAAACTGTGTGCCCGACCGAGACTCGAACTCGGGACCTTTGCCTTTCGCGGGCAAGTGCTCGGTCGGGCACACAGTTTTAATCTGCCAGGAAGTTTCATACCTTCCATAGGCTCTTAACAACTGAAATCAGGACTCATATGACCAGGCCACGGTTTTTCAGCACTCTGTGATTCAACCGATATGGTTACGAGCCCAGGAGAGGCACTGGGGGCGATGTCGTGCTGTTGGCATAGGCACTCACGTCGGTCGTCCGCTGATATAGCCCGTTAATACAAATAATACAAATTTTCGCCGCAGTGACCTAGCAGTTACGTTGGCTGTACATCCCACATTGGTTTCTGTGGTTATTTCACGTAGAGTTGGTTGTCTGTTAGCACTGATAGCTTTACGCAAACGCTGCTGCTCTCGTTCGTTAAGTGAAGGTCGTCAGCCACTACGATGTCTGTGGTGAGATGTAATGCCTGAAACGTGGTATTCTCGCCACATTCTTGACACTGTGGATCTCGGAATATTGAATTCTGAAACGAATATCCCAAGAGTCTAGCTCCAACTACCTGTCCGTGTTCAAAGTCTGTTAATTCCCGTCGTGCGGCCATAATGACAACTGTAATCTTTTCACATTAATTACCAGTATAGAAATGATAGATCCGCCAATGCACTAATCTTTTATACTTACCGTACGCTAACACTTGGTTTAAGAATCATGACAGAAGTTTGTATACATGGAAGAAGCCTGAAGACACTGGAAGGTTTCAGATAGATTATATAATCGTAAGACAGAGATTTAGGAACCAGGTTTTAAATTGTAAGACGTTTCCAGGGGCAGATGTGAACTCTGACCACAATCTATTGGTTATGAACTGTAGTTTAAAACTGAAAAACTGCAAAAAGGTGGGAATTTGAGGAGATGGGACCTGGATAAACTGAAAGAACCCGAGGTTGTAGAGAGTTTCAGAGAGATCAGTAGCGAACGATTTACAAGAACGAGGGAAAGAAATAAAGTAGAAGAATGGTTATCTTTGACAGATGAAATAGTGACGGCAGCAGAGGACCAAGTAGGTAAAAAGACGAGGGCTAGTAGAAATCCTTGGCTAACAGAAGAAATACAGAATTTAATTGATGAAAGGAGATAATATAAAAACGAAGTTAATGAAACAGGCAGAAAGGAATACAACCGTCTCAAAAATGAGATCCACGGGAAGTACAAAATGGCTAAGGAGGGATGGCTATAGGACAAATGTAAGGATGTACAGGCTTATCTCACGAGGGTAAGATAGATACTGCCTACAGGAAAATTAAAGAGACCTTTGGAGAAAAAAGAACCACTTGTATGGCTATCAAAAGCTGAGATGGAAACCCAGTTCTAAGCAAAGAACGGAAAGCAGAAAGGTGGAAGGAGTATATAGAGGGTCTATACAAGGGTGATCTACTTGAGGACAATATTATAGAAGTGGATAAGGACGAACATGAAGATGAAATGGGAGATATGATACTGCGTGAAGAGTTTGACGGAGCACTGAAAGACCTAAATCGAAACAAGGCCCCGCGAGTAGACAACATTTCATTAGAACTACTGACAGCCTTGGGAAAAGCAACCCTGCCAAAACTCTTCCATCTGATGAGCAAGATGCATGAGATAGGCGAAATACCCCCAGACTTCAAGAAGAATATAATACACTCCTGGAAATGGAAAAAAGAACACATTGACACCGGTGTGTCAGACCCACCATACTTGCTCCGGACACTGCGAGAGGGCTGTACAAGCAATGATCACACGCACGGCACAGCGGACACACCAGGAACCGCGGTGTTGGCCGTCGAATGGCGCTAGCTGCGCAGCATTTGTGCACCGCCGCCGTCAGTGTCAGCCAGTTTGCCGTGCCATACGGAGCTCCATCGCAGTCTTTAACACTGGTAGCATGCCGCGACAGCGTGGACGTGAACCGTATGTGCAGTTGACGGACTTTGAGCGAGGGCGTATAGTGGGCATGCGGGAGGCCGGGTGGACGTACCGCCGAATTGCTCAACACGTGGGGCGTGAGGTCTCCACAGTACATCGATGTTGTCGCCAGTGGTCGGCGGAAGGTGCACGTGCCCGTCGACCTGGGACCGGACCGCAGCGACGCACGGATGCACGCCAAGACCGTAGGATCCTACGCAGTACCGTAGGGGACCGCACCGCCACTTCCCAGCAAATTAGGGACACTGTTGCTCCTGGGGTATCGGCGAGGACCATTCGCAACCGTCTCCATGAAGCTGGGCTACGGTCCCGCACACCGTTAGGCCGTCTTCCGCTCACGCCCCAACATCGTGCAGCCCGCCTCCAGTGGTGTCGCGACAGGCGTGAATGGAGGGACGAATGGAGACGTGTCGTCTTCAGCGATGAGAGTCGCTTCTGCCTTGGTGCCAATGATGGTCGTATGCGTGTTTGGCGCCGTGCAGGTGAGCGCCACAATCAGGACTGCATACGAACGAGGCACACAGGGCCAACACCCGGCATCATGGTGTGGGGAGCGATCTCCTACACTGGCCGTACACCACTGGTGATCGTCGAGGGGACACTGAATAGTGCACGGTACATCCAAACCGTCATCGAACCCATCGTTCTACTATTCCTAGACTGGCAAGGGAACTTGCTGTTCCAACAGGACAATGCACGTCCGCATGTATCCCGTGCCACCCAACGTGCTCTAGAAGGTGTAAGTCAACTACCCTGGCCAGCAAGATCTCCGGATCTGTCCCCCATTGAGCATGTTTGGGACTGGATGAAGCGTCGTCTCACGCGGTCTGCACGTCCAGCACGAACGCTGGTCCAACTGAGGCGCCAGGTGGAAATGGCATGGCAAGCCGTTCCACAGGACTACATTCAGCATCTCTACGATCGTCTCCATGGGAGAATAGCAGCCTGCATTGCTGCGAAAGGTGGATATACACTGTACTAGTGCCGACATTGTGCATGCTCTGTTGCCTGTGTCTATGTGCCTGTGGTTCTGTCAGTGTGATCATGTGATGTATCTGACCCCAGGAATGTGTCAATAAAGTTTCCCCTTCCTGGGACAATGAATTCACGGTGTTCTTATTTCAATTTCCAGTAGTGTAATTCCAATCCCAAAGAAAGCAGGTGTTGACAGATGTGAAAATTACCGAACTATCAGTTTAATAAGGTACGGTTGCAAAATACTAACGCGAATTCTTTAGAGACGAATGGAAAAACTGGTAGATGCCGACCTCGGGGAAGATCAGTTTGGATTCCGTAGAAATGTTGGAACACGTGAGGCAATACTGACCCTACGACTTACCTTAGAAGATATATTAAGGAAAGGTAAACCAACATTTCTAGCATTTGTAGACATAGAGACAGCTGTTGACAGTGATGACTGAAATACTCTCTTTCAAATTCTGAAGGTGGCAGGGGTGAAATACAGGGAGCGAAAGGCTATTTACAATTTGTATAGAAACCAGATGGCAGTTATAAGAGTCGAGGGGCATGAAAGGGAGGCAGTGGTTGGGAAGGGAGTGAGACAGGGTTGTAGCCTATCCCCGATGTTATTCAATTTGTATCTTCAGCAAGCAGTAAAGGAAACAAGAGAAAAATTTGGAGTAGGAATTAAAATCCATGGAGAAGAAATAAAAACTTTGTGGTTTGCCGATGACATCGTAATTCTGTCAGCAAAGGACCTAGAAGAGCAGTTGAACGGAATGGACAGTGTCTTGAAAGGAGGATATAAGATGAACTTCAACAAAACCAAAACGAGGATAATGAAATGTAGTCGTATTAAATCGGGTGATGCTGAGGGAATTAGATTAGGAAATGAAACACTTAAAGCAGTAAAGGAGTTTTGCTACTTTGGGAGCAAAATAACTGATGATGGTCGAAGTAGTGAGGATATAAAATGTAGACTAGCAATGGCGAGGAAATCGTTTCTGAAGAAGAGAGATTTGTTAACATTAAGTATAGATTTGAGTGTCAGGAAGTAGTTTCTGAAAGTATATATGGAGTGCAACCATGTATGGAAGTGAAACGTGGACGATAAATAGTTTAGACAAGAAGAGAATAGAAGCTTTCGAAATGTACGTGCTGCAGAAGAATGGTGAAGTTCAGATGGGTAGATCACATAAGTAATGAGGAGGTACTGAATAGAATTGGGGACAAGAGAAATTTGTGGCACAACTTGACTAGAAGAAGGGATCGGTTGGTAGGACATGTTCTGAGGCATCAAGGGATCACCAATTTAGTACTGGAGGGCAACGTGGAGGGTAAAAATCGTAGAGGGAGACCAAGAGATGAATAAACTAAGCAGAGTCTGAAGGATGTAGGTTGCAGTAGGTACTGGGAGATGAAGAAGCTTGCACAGGTTAGAGTAGGATGGAGAGCTGCAAGAAACGAGTCTCTGGACTGAAGACCACCACAACAACAACGAGAGAGTAGCGCCATCTGTTGTGTGCATATCGCTACTGCATAAATTTTGTCACCTCAGTGTATGCAAACCCATAGATCGTCTTTGGTTTCACTTGTTAACGCCGATCAGCTGTGCAGTAGGCAATATATACTCGTATAATGTGTCCGATAGTAGCGTAAATGCTGACTGTTGATATAGGATGAAAGTGCACTTACAGCACATTTGTGACTGACATTGTGATTTTTGATACTACATGACAACAGGTAAACGCAATGCATGTACGTTGCTCATGATATCCTTTGTCGTACTTCGTTACATTATTCTGTGTGTTGTACTTTTATTTCCAGCGACAGTTCTTTATTCTGTGACATCAGTGATTTCACATCGTTTAGCATCATTTAGCAGTAGGTGACAACTTTTCTTGTAACACTTTTTATACGTTCTTTCCTTTGGTGTACAGGAACCTGATGGACCGAAACTGGTTGTTCAATGAAGAAATACTATCAGCGGCTCTTGGCCGTAAATCGTGGTGTTTTTCAAGAAATTAGCACCTGCGGGGCACCACTTTCTAAGAAACACAAACGTTCCGATCACATATGAAAGAAGGAGGATAGTAAACATGTGGCAGTAGTTATTAGAAATCACTTCTCTATTTTATTACCATTTGGCACACGTACAATAAATGGATACATTAAATTAAATGAATTGGCACTGTACAGAACAGACGAGCCCCGTGTTGTGAGACACGTGCTCGTTGGCAGACCTCAGCGCTTGCCGTACACCACAGGCACGGCGTACTGGTACTGCGGAGTGGGGGCGTATCCCACCACGGCGGGCACGCACACTCCGGTGTAGGCCAGCAGCAGACCTGCAAAGAATATATCTACTGTGAAAATTCTCAATGGCAAGGTGAAGCAAACAGCTTTACAGTGTATTAACAGATACGCTATTTGATCAAAAGTATCCGGACGCATATTAGTGGACATTAATATGAAGTGCGTCCATCCTTCGTCTGTATCATGGCTTGAACTCTGCGCAGGATTCATTCAGCGATGTGTCTGCATGTCTGTGGAGGAATAGCAGCCCAGTCTTCCTCAAGACCCGAAACCAGAGAAGGTGGTTATGTTGGACGCTGGGGTCTGGAGTGAAATCGATATGCTAACTCTTCCCAAAGATGTTTCACAGGGTTCTCTGGAGAGGCAAGTCAGCTTTAGGAATGCTACTTTGCACAAAACATTGCTTCAAAGATGATGCCTAGTGATAGGGCGCGTTGTCATGCTGATACAATGTCTCAGGAATGTTCCTCTGCCGTGCACAGTGACAGTGCTGTGAAGTGTCTTCATGTCCTTCGGCATTTAGCGTTTTCTTAGGCGCAACAAGGGCATCACACCTTACCATTGAAAACCGTCCCTATACTGTAACACCACCCCACCTGTACTTCACAGTTGGCAGTACCTGTGACCTCCAAGTATTCGACAAACCATGAACTTTGCATTGAATTATCAGAGGATATATCGTGATTTATTACTCCAAATCACTCGTTTCCAGTGATCCAGGGGCGTCGCCCTTTCCACTGAAGTAGGCTGTTTAGGTTTTTATGTTGGTAACGCCACGTAGTACTCTGTATGAAAATCGCTGACTGCGTTGTGTGCAGTCTGTGGCTGGTTGGACTCATTGTTGGAATATTCGTTGTTGTAGTGTTGGGCAGCTGGATGTGAACAATGCGTAGAGTTGGGTAGTTGGAGGTGAGCCGCCAGCAGTGGTGCATGTGAACAGAGAGATGCCAAAGTTTTGAACGGTTACTACACTACTGGCCATTAAAATTGCTACACCAAGAAGAAATGCCGATCACAAACAGATATTCATTGGACAAATATATTATACTAGAACTGAGATGTGATTACATTTTCACGCAATTTGGGTGCATAGATCATGTGATATCAGTACCCAGAACAACCACCTCTGCCCGTAATAACGGCCTTGATACGCCTGGGCATTGAGTCAAACAGAGCTTGGATGGCGTGTACAGGTACAGCTGCCCATGCAGCTTCAACACGATACGACAGTTCGTCAAGAGTAGTGTCTGGCGTACTGACACGAGCCAGTTGCTCGGCCACCACTGACCAGACGTTTTCAGTTGGTGAGAGATCTGGAGAATGTGCTGGCCAGGGCAGCAGTCGAATATTTTCTGTATCCAGAAAGGCCCGCGCAGGACCTGCAACATGCGGTCGTGCATTATCCTGCTGAAATGTAGGGTTTCGCAGGTATCGAATGAAGCGTAGAGCCACGGGTCGTAACACATCTGAAATGTAACGTCCACTGTTCAAAGTGCCGTCAATGCGAACAAGAGGTGACCGAGACGTGCACCCCATACCATCACGCCGGGTGATATGCCAGTATGGCGACGACGAATACACGCTTCCAATGTGCGTTCACCGCGATGTAGCCAAACACGGATGCGACCATCATGATGCTGTAAGCAGAACCTGGATTCATCCGAAAAAATGACGGTTCGCAATTCGTGCACCCAGGTTCGTCGTTAAGTACACAATCGCAGGCGCTCCTGTCTGTGATACAGCGTCAAGGGTAACCGCAGCCATGGTCTCCGAGCTGATAGTCCATGCTGCTGCAGACGTCGTCGAACTGTTCGTGCAGATGGATGGTTGTTGTCTTGCAAACGTCCCCATCTGTTGACGCAGGGATCGAGACGTGGCTGCACGATCCGTTACAGCCATGCGGATAAGATGCCTGTCATCTCGACTGCTAGTGATACGAGGCCGGGATCCAGCACTGCGTTCCGTATTACCCTCCTGAACCCACTGATTCTATATTCTGCTAACAGTCATTGGATCTCGACCAACGCGAGCAGCAATCGCGATAGGCTACAATTCGACCTTTATCAAAGTCGGAAAGGTGATGGTACGCATTTCTCCTCCTTACACGAGGCATCACAACAACGTTTCATCAGGCAACGCCGGCCAACTGCTGCTTGTGTATGAGAAATCGGTTGGAAACTTTCCTCATGTCAGCACGTTGTAGGTGTCGCCACCGGCGCCAACTTTGTGTGAATGCTCTGAAAAGCTAATCATTTGCATGTCACAGCATCTTCTTCCTGTCGGTTACATTTCGTGTCTATAGCACGTCATATTTGTGGTGTTGCAATTTTAATGGCCAGTAGTGTATAAGTGAACGATGTGGACGTGTGGCCGCCAGAAAAAGGAAATTTGTAAAGATAGATGTCATTAATTGATAGGTACATTTTTGATGACTTTTGAACAATATTAAGGTAAATACATTATTTGTTCTGTATTAAAGTCTTTCATTTCCTAATTATGTCTATCAGTAGTTAGTGCGTTCAGTAGTTTGAATCTTTCATTTAGCTGGCAGTATTGGCGCTCGCTGTGTTGCAGTAGTTCGAGTAACGAAGATTTTTGTGAGGTAAGTGATTCATGAAAGGTATATGTTATTGTTAGTCAGGGCCATTCTTTTGTAGGGATTATTGAAAGTCAGATTGCGTTGCGCTAAAAATATTGTGGGTCAGTTTAGTGATGATCAGAATAAGTAAAGAGAGAATGTCTGAGTATGTTCAGTTTTACTCAGCTGTTTCTGTATCAAATAACGTAAGAGTGTTTCCAACAACGTCATTCATAATTTTTCAAAGGGGAGGTTTCAGCACCACCGCAAGTGTCGCTTACCAGAAATGTATGACTTATGAGAAGCTGCTCAACCGTTTTTTCCCATTCTTTGCCACCTCCTACGCACAGTCGTTATGCTAGATGGACTGCTGGTAGCACTTTAGAACTCACAAGTGATACCTTCAGCTGGTTTCATGTGATTCTTTGCAACCGCCTCCCCCCCCCCCCCCTGCCCCCAATGGTCGATAAACGCTGTCCGTCAGCACACGATGTCTGTCTGATCTAGATCCAGCTATGGTTATTCCTTCACGTTCCCACTTCACACTCATATCACCAACGGTCGACTTGCAGCTTCAGAGGGATTGAAATGTCTCCGATAAATTCGTTATTCAGGTGACATCGAATGCCTAGCGTATGTTCGAGATCACTGAGCTCTGCTGACCGTCCCATTCCACTGCTGCGGCTTCTCTTCTGACAACACAAGTCTCTGCCTCCTCCTGTAATGGAGTCTAGTCGCCAATTCTGTATTACAGACGGTCGTACGACTACTTTTGATCAAACAGTGTATTCTCAAGTGCATGAATAATAAATGCGAATAAGTCATCTTCGTCACATAACAATCGCGTGTCATGCGTAGTTGTACTCAGCACAGTCATCAAAGTGCACGATTTCTCGACCTATAGCCACAAAGCATATCTAGCACAGCTGTTTACGGTTCCGCGGCATGTCTAGAAGTGTCTTCTAACATTATTTCAAATTTGCGTCATCTGGTGCATGATAGCTTTTCTCGGTAATGGTTAAGTCCTACCTTTTATCCCAATTGCCTCTACGGGCTGATATTTGTCAAATGAGCACAAATATTTTCTAGGAGCTGATTCCCGCAGAGGAACAGAAAATGGTCAACTGTAACGCAGTAATAAAGGTAACAAAATCCCGTCCACTTACGTGTTTCGACAGAAGACGTAACCTCTTTAAAAAGTATATAGGCTGACAAACTCGATGTCGGACTGAACCCGTATTCCAATTTAGGACTCGAATCCAGCTCTTTGAGTTTCGCGGTTTAAGGTGTTAACGAATTCGCTATCCACTCACGACTCACACCCCTCCTTCTCAGCTTCTGTTCTATCAAAAAATCTCTCCTGCTTTCCAAAATCTACAGAATTTCCCCTGCATACCTTGACCCAATGACAAACATTGAAGGTAAAAACAGAGCTATCCACCCACTTCTGCCGAATAGAGGGCTCAAATGATTGACAATATAGTCTTGTAAAACGTGAATGTATTCCACCGGATTCTCCCTGGATCAATCTGCAATCACTTCTCCTATTCTGCCTCTAATAAGCTTGCCAATAGTGCTGTGGGAACAATGTCATTTGGACACAAGTGATTGTTATCCGCTTTCCAAGTATACAGCCATCCTTGTCTGAACAGAGTACCTTTGACTAAGTTCGGCTACACCACGAGGTTCCAAAAAGTCATTGCTCACTGGCAGAAACCGGAAATAGAACACCATTCCTGTTTTTTGATGATGAGGTATGACGGCCTGTTTTCTTGGAGACTCGCAGTGGATCTAGTTATTTCAAGCAAGTATCATTCACAATTTATACGAGAAAATCATTCACTACAGTGACGGAAGTAGTGAGCATAAAAGAAGGGCCGGACATAATGGCGATTACCGTGAGCCACATTTGGAGGTGGCTGCACAGGAGGGGGCGACATGTGGGCAGCAGGTGTTAGACTTACCCGGTAAATCGCACTGTGCGCAGCGCAGCTCACACTCGTTGAGGTACGTGACGCCATTGTTGCCGCACACGGGTTGTTGTCCCTGAGAACAGGCGCAGCCGACACCGCAATGTACGCTGCCCAGCTGCGCATGAGCGCAAGCCACCAAAGCTGCAACATCGGAACGAGAGGCCGTGATTAAGACTACGGACAGACATTTGAGCCGATACGGACAGAAGGAAGATTAGGATTCAACGTCACGTCTTGATCACATAACGAAAACTTACCACTGACAGTTGTGATGTAATCAGGCTGAGACATTTTCTGATTTCTTCAATACCGACGGGTATCGGTAATTTCATTACATAGTACAAAAATCGTGCAAAACTACACCCAGTGAAATTCATTACTTCATGCATAACTATTTATATTTTATGTGTTTGGAACAAATTTTGAAGTTTTAACACAAAAATCCTTAAAGTTAAATCTAACAGGTTTTGCTAAATATTTCTGAGCTAATGTCTTTCATAACGAAGTACACCTCTTTGCTTCAACTGTTATCTTTGTACTTCGTTTTTGTACATTTTGCAGGAAGTTGTGTGGTAGTGGAGGTAAGTCGTGTTTTGTGATTCAGTAGAAAGCAGACATTGTAGGAACTGAGAGACAAAGAAAACGAGTGAATGGTGCATTATGTTACACCAATTTCTGAACAGTCAAAATACAGATACTGAAAAGTATAGATATTTACTTCATTCGTAGTTATTGACACATCAGACTTCCAGAATCCTAGCACATGTGGATGCTTTTTGTACAAACCAGACCAGCGGACATTATCATGCATCTATTAAAAGACAGCGAAGACAACCTCAATATCATTAGCTAAGCAAAATGTTGTACGTATTTTAGAAAAGTAAATATACCCTTCAGTCCAACTCCATTCAGAATGATGCCAGACGTCCGGTCCATGGACGTCATTGTGTACACTGCAATGAATCGGTATATTAAACAACACACACCCATATATAATAATCAGATGAAGACGAATGGCAACAGCCGCCGACACGTTATACATCATTTTCCAAGACGACAAGGTCTACAATCCAGGATAATTTTAATAGAAATTGAAACCGGGATCGAAAGCCAGTTAACTTAACAATGTACACTTCCCTTTTTACATGTCGTCACGAGTGGACACGTAATCTAGCGCTCTTGGAACTGAGTGAACAGAAGGAAAATGTGGTCCAAGTAGGCTGTAGGCTGTTATCCGTACAGTTGACTAATTTCAACTGTGGATCATTTTCAAGCAGTTATTTTAAGCTTTACGCTTCATTTCACATTCTTATTCATCGCTGGTACATGTGGACGGGTCTACATCGCATTTCTGTGCGTATGTGGCACAAAACAAACATGTGTGCATGATTACGTCCATTGACAGAGTAAAGGTTAACTCAACTAATGTTAACGAAAGCTGGGGGGATAAGAGGGCCAGAGAACATTAAAAGTCTCGAACGGCATGCATGTGCTGTGGTTTAGATTGTTTTTGTAGGGCAGTATGACGTGGTTCATCAGCTCGATAAGCCACAGATATGTTATATCAAATAGTTCGCCACTTTTTCTCTTGCGCCACTGTGTTGTGTTGTTATAGGCAAATTTGTCTCTAAAAACAACTATAAAATATGTTGGTAAGCGCATGTTTAATTGTCGTATTAAGATTTCGTTCCGTTTCATTAAGGGTTATGAGATGTCATACAAACCTATGGCCCATAAGTAACTGAAGGATGTATCCATAGTCCCAGAGCGAGTGATGTAGCAAAACATCTCTAAAACTTCATAAACGTACACTACAAAATGATATTAAAGAAAGAAAGAAAGATTAGCGTTTGAGGAACTATTGATATTGAGTTTACGAGAGAGAGAGAGAGAAAGTGACAGAGAGAGAGAGAGAGAGAGAGAGAGAGAGAGAGAGAAGCTGAGCAACTGGCTCATCACAATACGCCAGTCGCTAGTAGTGTACATTCGGCAACCGTCTTATTGTGGGTTACTTAGTGTATCTCTGCCACTCCCCACCCTTTTCCTGTCCTAGTCGCGAATTGTCCGCGCAAGAAACGATTGTTGGTAAGCCTCTGTGTAGGCTTGAATCTATTAGCCTCATTACCTTTTCGCGAGATTCCCGTACGGGGACCCAAGATATTGGCTGATTCTTCTCGAAACGTTTTGGTGCTTAGTAAATGAACCTGTAACGAAAAGTGCTGCTTTTCTTTTGATTTTCTCGTTATTCTCTATCCTATCTGGTACAGATGCCAGACTGACAAACAATTTTGACGTATTGGCCGAACGAGGGTTTTGCAACTTACTTTCAGCTGTGTTCTGTTTGCTAGGTTTTCTTCAGTCCAGTCACACGACTGGTTTAATATTCGGGACGCTCGTAATTTTTTCACTAGTCAGTGGTACGGAAGTGTTTCGAACTGTGTCTGGCGGTCAAGAAACACGGTACCAGTCTGGACGCCAGTATCTATTGCTTTCTGGATCTCGTGGATGAACAGAACGAGCTGGTTTTCATACGATAGTTGTTTGCACAAGTGAAATTTAAGTGTAGTATCTACATAGGGTAAGTGCTACATTTGCTTCAGTTTACTGAAAAAATGGTGATTTTGAAAAGTCATGATAATAGAATATTCGTACACACAGCCGCAATCGTAAAAAAAGTCATACTGCATAGATATACCACTTAAGGCTACTCATGGAAACACAGAATAGCCTATCAGATGAAACATTCAAAAGTTCTATACATATGGATTAATATTTCACTGGTCATGTGTTGTGGGAGTTCAGTTTGAGTAAAATAGATCTATGATCATACTTCCCTGTAAACTCGCGATATCTCATGTTGTTATAAACTGCTACTATTCTCAAACACTCGAATACTATTGCAGTATGTAATGTGTTGTACTTCGTATCGTTCGCATATGAACAGTGGTTTTGCCGAATCGTACAGAGGTACCAATGGCTGTCAGCTGCTTCGCACACCGATAAACGTATGTACTTGTTCGCTACTTGATTAAATCCGACGCCTTACGAAAGGGGCCAATAGATCTAACAGAACTGCAATATCTCATCTTTGTACAGTGACGCCTCGGGCACGGATGTGTGTGATGTCCTTTGGTTAGTTAGGTTTAAGTAGTTCTAAGTTGTAGGGGACTGATGACCTCACAAGTCCCATAGTGCTCAGAGCCATTTGAACCATTTTTTTGTAAAGTGACTCACAGCAGTCAAATATTATATTCCCGAGGATAGAGAGACTTTCTTAAACCTCGAGATTTTAGAACGCATTGAAAAAGCCTGTAAATCGATACATTTTTGTTCAGGAAACAATGGCTGTCATATATTTATTTAAATAATTTCCTTTACGACCTGTCTTCAAAAAATAATTTTATTTTAATAAATAAATATGAAGCGTATTGCTTCATTGTTCCCATATAAGGTTTTGCTATGAGAGATTCAGCTGTTAGCTGTGTTAGGTAATTGAAAACACAAGTCTTGTCTCGTAGATCTAACATTCAAAGCATACAACTTGACGCAATTGTAGAGAAATGCACAAACACCCAAAATATCGCTTCTTTCTTTGTGAGTGAATGTGGAAGAGGTTTAATAAGACCTCTGAGTAATTATTTCTACGTCTCAGAATAGGACTACGATCTGATAATATTTTACACGAAACGTTGATGAATGATTTGCTATTTGCATATTGCCTTCTGCCCACACTTCTTTACATTGGAACTACTTTTTAGGCTTAACCACAAACTTACACACACGTAGGTAACACATTGTTCATATGACTGAGAGCAATATGGACACCCCACTGCATCACGTATGTTTCGTATTTGTTAATAGATTTTTGGTATTTTGCGCCATATACATTACCTCTTCTTTCTTAACGTTTGTTTATTCCCATATTTCATTCTGATGACCATTCTGTCTTCGGTCTTTGACTTTGATCCAAAATCCGGTTTTAACTTCTTGCATGGTGAGAATATATTATTTTGTTTTTCAAAATGTGTGCGTCTAACTGCGTATGATACGCCAATCGTAACCGGCACGTCTCAACATGTTAACATACAACGTTTAAGAGGTTTTATTTGTAATGCACTTTCAAATGACGCTAACAATTCCATTCGACAAATAGTTGCTATTATAGAAATTAAATAGAGACGTGGTTATGTTGCTGCATTACAGTTCCACTGATTCTGACAGTTATGGTATTTATGTAGTTTATGATCCTGGTATTTGTTTCGGACGGTATGCGGAACTTAATCGGAGCCACGCCGGTTTACCTTGTTGTCCATTAGCTGACAAGGATCTACAGACTGTAAGAGCAGCAGTTAGCGGCTGATGATCCGAATAGAGGAAGGTTAGCTGGAAATATTTCAAGGTTAAGGCGTTGCTTTCAATAGCAGCTTATAGTTATTCGCCCTCAACACCTGCTATGGAGACAACCATTGATGTGTCTTCAGATATAACGACCCACGTGGTGTAATTTAGGAGCGGGAGAAGCAGGAGTTACGCAATACCTACAGATGTCTGAAGCATGGAAGCGTCACACAGTCCAAGGGGGAAATATCACATTCATATGCAGAATCAAAACGCCAATATGTGCAAACTTATTTGTGTCCAAGGAGCTGAGAAAGTATTCTGATACCACAGAATTATGCTGCTCTCCTTATCGCCGTAATAATCAAGAAAATTAGACGATCGAGGTGCCACACCACGGAACTGACTAGTTCTGAGTGCTAATAAGAAAGTTTTTGTTTCAGGTGCCATTAATACAGAGGCACTACATTTTTTGTGATAAAACGAGCGTAGAAAAACAGCACTAATACTTGAACTAGCTGAAATGCAGTCAACAAAACACACGTATCATAAGTTTTCCATTTTTGTAAAAGAATAATGAAATTAAATTTAAAAACAAAATTTCTCATTATTGACTTCTGTTTCTTACGTAATTACATTCTTGCGGTCAGGTGTCGCTAAATTTACTGTAGAAGTTCCTGCGTCGTTGAGGAAGAAATGGGACCATTAAGAATAGATCTTTTTATTTTACAAATGGTAAACATAGCTGGTCTTTCAGATGAAGTACGGCCTAGCATACATCAGACATGGTCTTTTCTTTTTTCGATACCCTTTTACCATTCTTCCGCTTAAGTGAAAGAATTTTTTGTAGCTTTTTGAAACGGATGAGCATCAGATACTTTGACCTACTGCATTTGGAGCTCTTACTCATCTGCACTCATAACGTTTCCGCAGCATCTTTAAAATCAAAGAAATTCTATGCAATGGAATTACACGGAACAGGTTCATAGCTTAAGCTGACTCAACAGTCTGTCTTGCAGAACAAAGATGTTGGCGCATGGCATTTGATACTGCAGAAGAAAGCACTACTTGGCACAAATACCAAGCGCCATCTATTGGTAGATATTTGAAAGAATGATTTGACACTAGGGACAAATCTAAGGACATGTAACGGAGTGACAAGAACACAATAGCACAGGAAACGTGATTTGTGAAGAAGTGGCTCTTAGAACGTTTGACTTTTCCACCCTTCAATTGTTGTCTCTGGCCGTCGAGAATGCTACCAAGCCTTCTGCAACAGTGTAATCAGCTATTATAAAAACACGAGAGATTAGAGCTCAATTTCAGCTGGAACTGCAATTTTTACAGTATTTCCATGTAACGCAACTGACAGTTTTAACTGAAGAAAGAGGATTCGATAGTTGAACATCCCATCGTCGACGTCTTTGAAGACAGAGGAAATGGGTAACGACCTTCTCAAACGAACCCCCCCCCTCCACCTCCCCCCCCCCCCCAGAATTTGTCTTCAGCGATTAAGCAAACTAAAAAACACCTAAATATCTTTAGCTGGACCGGAATGTGAACCTGTTGTCCCCCCGAATATGAATCCAATGTATTACCACTCAGCCTGCTCGCTGGTTAGTACTGATCGAAATCACGAGTAGGAGTCTCGTTCCGTCAAGGATTTTTCGCAGCCCAGATGAAAGTAGCGTATGGCAAAGGAGTTCTGGACGTCCTAGTGACACGTAATGAAATGTAGGTATTCTGAGACGATGTGATGTGACCTCAACTCTCTAAAGCAATGCGAAATCAGTAATATACTTTTATTCCTTCATGTTCACGTGGAAGTGAAGCGTGATTAGCGCACTGAATTAACAAAACCAATATCTAGCGTTCTTCCGCTAGTAGTACGACTATCTCCACAAAGGGCTGTGAAATCTTTTGAAAATTTGAACATTTTTGGAAGGAACTATCAACAGCCATCAAGTAATATATAAAATGCGTGTTTGACCATCAGCCGCTTTTATTTTAAACCCGAATATCGACCAATGTCATGGACCATCTTCACGGATATGGGTTAAAATGATTTAAGTCACAATTTTATATTTGTCATTACTTAAATAATGTGTGGAGCATGTCATGAATATCAATATACGACACAGGACTTTTAGAAGCAAACATACTAATAAGTGTACACAAAGCAGTACTGAAGAGAAGGTGAGGACTATAGGTATTACAATGTAATACTTTTAGTCCTGATCTTCTCTTCAATACTACTCTGTGTATACTTGTTGCGTTTGCTTCTAAAAGTGTAAAAATTAATTTTCTACACCCAAAACTTCTACAAATACACAATTACTAAACTAGTTGTTTGGTTACTTTCCCGTGAAGATTATCGTTTTTTAGACACCAGCTTTTTGTGTACCCCTTCGCCCTCATGCACACATGTCACATATATTCACGCATATTCAATTTTACACATATTTAAAACTTTTCACACCAGCCTGCATTGTGGTGACGTGTTCCAGCACAGCCTGAAATCAATGGTGTCATTGATAACATGTTTCATTTCTTTGCAATAGTTTTGCGCTTTCCACTTCCGTTGAATCTGACCGACAAAATTCGGTTTCGTCTGAAGCAGGCTGACAGGTTGACAACGACAACTTATCATCGTTTCGACAAAAAAGATTGCGATTAGCAACTTTCTGATTCTCCACTGATTTACACTAAGTAACTCCAGAGAAAACGTTAAATGTACTGTTGTTAGGACTACCAGGTGTCCAGCGTCAACCGGACATGTCCAACTTTTTACGGTCGTGTCCTGTCAGATATACAAGAGCTCTGCCTGTCCGGCTTTTGTTAGGCTTTTCAGCGATGAGTAAAGAACACACAACTACGGCCCTTTGCAAGCTAATGACGCACGCGGGAGAAATAAGTGAAGGATGAATAAGGGGGCTCATCATAAGGATGTACAGTCAAACCAACCGGTATTATTCTTATGTCCTGCATCCTGTGTTTTTCTTCATAGAACGAGCGAGCCTAACACACAACGTCGACAACCACGCTACGCGCGGAGCAAGCGAGGCATAATGGAACGTACCCATCAATCGATGCCAACTCGGCCCGCCACATCCCGCTAGCAGTTTGCTCCATGCGTGATAACCTTGTGTCGTTCCTACTCGTGTTCAGACGAGCAAGTGCGAACGATAATTAGTCTGCGCCGTACCTTCCCTATTCCAATACTGATTATTCATCAGTCCAATTGGAATAACCAAAGTTATTGAATATTTATTCTTTTTCTGTCGCAGAAGAATACGTTATCGTTTATTATGTTTAATGAAGAACTTTTATTTTTTGGTAAAATTATCTTAGCAATAATACTGTGCAATTGAGAAGGCTGAGCACTTAGTTGATACCATAACTGCCAAATCAGAAGGCTGTTTACTGATTGTTTTCTTAGTTCATGCTCGTTTAAATTTGATCTTCCAAAAACCTAACCGCAACGATTGAAAATATCAAAGGAATAGTCCTGTGCTTAAGATAAAATGTCCAGAAAAATACAACGCCGAGTCCAGCTTCTCTTCTTTTGGACCTGGTAACTCTATATGCGGTATCAGTAAAGTATTCACCCGTGTGGTATGATCTTTGGCCGAGAAATATGTTGACAAAATTAGTGGATAGCTGGAGAGCTGACTCCTGCGTTTTGGTTGACGGTGCATACTTTTAAAGTGTTCCAATTCAACTAAACGAAGGAAATCAGTTCCAATATTACCCCTCTCCCATAGGGGTAATATTCTAATGGTATTGTTGAACAAATAATGAGTCATGTATAATTTGTTGAAATGTCCCAGGCGTTCCCGAATTTTCTGTCACATATTTCCGCGCCAACCTTCAGCCATTGGGTTGCTATAGGTGTCTCACTGTCACAGTAATTTTGTTCAGGTAGCAATTGATAAGTCTGGTAGATTTTCCTTCAGGCCCCACAGAGATATGCTGATACGTCATGGTCTTTGCGCCGCCCACCCCGAACATCTTCCCCCCCACCCTACGTGTAACAGCTCATTGGGACTGTTTACCGACGCCGGAAACTATTGATGTGATACTAACATCGATCGTTATTCAATATTTTTATATGTCATGGGTTCGTGCCGTCTCCTGGTGTATTTTTCCCTGTGAATATACTTGAGAAAAGGACTTAATGTTTTTCTGTAATACGAGGGTTGGAACTTTGATATTGGCAACTACTTATTTGCAGCTCATACAAAATAGATACGTGTTTCAAAGTTTTACGACTTTCAAAGTAGTCACCAGCATTGTGTATAACCCTTTGCCAGCGATGTGGAAGTCGTGGGATACTCTTAGTAGTGCCAGTTGTGTTGACAGTTCGAGCGGCGCGGTGTATTGCCCGACGAATTTGTAGCAGTTCTGAAGCGAATGCCGTGAAGTGTTTCCTTCAGTTTAGAAATCGAGTTGAACTTACGAGGGCTCAAGTCAGGGGAGTGCAGTAGGTGGTATAGCACTTAGCAGCCCCGTCAGTCAAACAAATCAGTAACAGCTTGCACTGTACGTGCTTGAGCATTATCCTGCAAAATGATGGTCAGGTCCTGCAGAAAGTGTCATCACTTCTGCCTCTATGCTGTTCATTTTTGGAACGCAACCTACGACCAGCTTAGAGATAGAAATGATGACACTTTCTGCAGGACCTTACCATCATTTTGCACGACAATGCTCAAGCACGTACAGTGCAATCTATTACTGATTTGTTTAGCTGATGGGGTTGCTATGTGCTATACCATCTACAGCACTCTCTTGACTTAAGCCTTCGTAAGTTCAACTCGATTTCTAAACTGAAGGAAACACTTCATGGCATTCGCTTCAGAACTGCTACAAATTCGTCGGGCAGTACACCGCGCCGCTCGAACTGTCAACACAATTGGCACTGCTAAGAGTACCCTACGACTTTCACATCGTTGGCAACGGGTTGTACACTATGTTGGTGACTATTTTGAAGGGCAGTAAAAACTTTGAAACACATATCTATTTTGTACGAGCTGCAAATTAATAGTTTCCGCTATTAAAGTTGCAACCCTCGTATGTGACAATATTGACATTTTTCATGTGAAGAGCATCGAATGAAAAGGATACAGACAATAAGCACGATTTATTATCCGTGTAGACAATGCTTAAAGAAGACAATATAAACCGTATTAATTTTTATTTGTCCCATTACAGAGAAGACATTGAACCCCTTCCGAGTATTGCCGCCGATTTAGCAAGACACGCTCTTCCTACGTTCCATGTTGAGAGGTCTGTAATAAGTGTAATAATTGTTCAATTGTGTAACAATATAATAATACAGTATTATTTTTTACTATTGAAACAGTGTTTTATTTATAGTAGAATTGTTGTTTCCTGCAGTTACCGACAGTTCCCTCCCCCCCCCCCCCCCCATGAACCATGGACCTTGCCGTTGGTGGGGAGGCTTGCGTGCCTCAGCGATACAGATGGCCGTACCGTAGGTGCAACCACAACGGAGGGGTATGAGAGGCCAGACAAACGTGATGTTCCTGAAGAAGGGCAGCAGCCTTTTCAGTAGTTGCAGGGGAAACAGTCTGGATGATTGACTGATCTGGCCTTGTAACCCTAACCAAAACGGCCTTGCTGTGCTGGTACTGCGAACGGCTGAAAGCAAGGGGAAATTACAGCCGTAATTTTTCCCGAGGGCATGCAGCTTTACTGTATGGTTAAATCATGATGGCGTCCTCTTGGGTAAAATATTCCCATTCGGATCTCCGGGCGGGAACTACTCAAGAGGACGTCGTTATCAGGAGGAAGAAAACTGGCGTTCTGCGGATCGGAGCGTGGAATGTCAGATCCCTTAATCGGGCAGGCAGGTTAGAAAACTTAAAAAGGGAAATGGGTAAGTTAAAGTTAGATATAGTAAGAATTAGTGAAGTTCGGTGGCAGGAGGAACAATACTTTTGGTAAGGTGAATACAGGGTTATAAATACAAAATCAAATAGGGGTAATGCAGGAGTAGGTTTAATAATGAATAAAAAAAATAGGAGTGCGGGTAAGCTACTACAAACAGCATAGTGAACGCATTATTGTGGCCAAGATAGACACGAAGCCCACACCTACTAGAATAGTAGAAATTTATATGCCAACTAGCTATGCAGATGATGAAGAAATTGATGAAATGTATGATGAGATAAAAGAAATTATTCAGGTAGTGAAGGGAGACGAAAATTTAATAGTCATGGGTGACTGGAATTCGAGAGTAGGAAAAGGGAGAGAAGGAAACGTAGTAGGTGAATATGGATTGGGGGAAAGAAATGAAAGAGGAAGTCGTCTGGTAGAATTTTGCACAGAGCATAACTTAATCATAGCTAACACTTGGTTCAAAAATCATAAAAGAAGGTTGTACACATGGAAGAATCCTGGAGATACTAGATGGTATCAGATAGATTATATAATGGTAAGACAGAGATTTAGGAACCAGGTATTAAATTGTAAGACATTTCCAGGGGCAGATGTGGACTCTGACCACAATCTATTGGTTATGAGCTGTAGATTAAAACTGAAGAAACTGCAAAAAGGTGGGAATTTATGGAGATGGGATCTGGATAAACTGACTAAACCAGAGGTTGTACAGAGTTTTAGGGAGAGCATAAGGGAACAATTGACAGGAATGGGTATCTCTGAGGGATGAAGTAGTGAAGGCAGCAGAGGATCAAATAGGTAAAAACACGAGGGCTAGTAGACACCCTTGGGTAACAGAAGAAATATTGAATTTAATTGATGAAAGGAGAAAATATAAAAATGCAGTAAATGAAGCAGGCAAAAAGGAATACAAACGTCTCAAAAATGACATCGACAGGAAGTGCAAAATGGCTAAGCAGGGATGGCTAGAGGACAAGTGTAAGGATGTAGAGGCTTATCTCACTAGGGGTAAGATAGATACTGCATACAGGAAAATTAAAGAGACCTTTGGAGAAAAGAGAGCCACTTGTATGAGTATCAAGAGCTCAGATGTAAACCCAGTTCTAAGCAAAGAAGGGAAAACAGAAAGGTGGAAGGAGTATATAGAGGGTCTATACAAGGGCGACGTACTTGAGGACAATATTCTGGAAATAGGAGAGAATGTAGATGAAGACGAAATGGGAGATATGATACTGCGTGAAGAGTTTGACAGAGCACTGAAAGACCTGAGTCGAAACAAGGCCCCGGGAGTAGACAACATTCCATTAGAACTACTGACGGCCTTGGGAGAGCCAGTCCTGACAAAACTCTACCATCTGGTGAGAAAAATGTATGAGACAGGCGAAATACCCTCAGACTTAAAGAAGAATATAATAATTCCAATCCCAAAGAAAGCAGGTGTTGACAGATGTGAAAATTACCGAACCATCAGTTTAATATGCCACAGCTGCAAAATACTAACGCGAATTCTTTACAGACGAATGGATAAACTAGTAGAAGCCGACATCGGGGAAGATCAGTTTGGATTCCGTAGAAATACTGGAACACGTGAGGCAATACTGACCTTACGACTTATCTTAGAAGAAAGATTAAGGAAAGGCAAACCTACGTTTCTAGCATTTGTAGACTTAGAGAAAGCTTTTGACAATGTTGACTGGAATACTCTCTTTCAAATTCTAAAGGTGGCAGGGGTAAAATACAGGGAGCGAAAGGCTATTTACAATTTGTACAGAAACCAGATGGCAGTTATAAGATCCAAGGGACATGAAAGGGAAGCAGCAGTTGGGAAGGGAGTGAGACAGGGTTGTAGCCTATCCCTGATGTTGTTCAATCTGTATATTGAGCAAGCAGTAAAGGGAACAAAAGAAAAATTCGGAGTAGGTATTAAAATCCATGGAGAAGAAATAAAAACGTTGAGGTTCGCCGATGACATTGTAATTCTGTCAGAGACAGCAAAGGACTTGGAAGAGAAGTTGAATGGAATGGACAGTGTCTTGAAAGGAGGATATAAGATGAACATCAACAAAAGCACAACTTGACTAGAAAAAGGGATCGGTTGGTAGGACATGTTCTGAGGCATCAAGGGATCACCAATTTAGTATTGGAGGGTAGTGTGGAGGGTAAAAATCGTAGAGGGAGACCAAGAGATGAATACACTAAGCAGATTCAGAAGGACGTAGGTTGCAGTAAGTACTGGGAGATAAAGAAGCTTGCACAGGATAGAGTAGCATGGAGAGCTGCATCAAACCAGTCTCAGGACTGAAGACCACAACAACAACAACCGACAGTTTTATTGGTTACGATCTTACAATATTGTTGTCCGCCATTACGGTCGGTACAACTATTTTTGGTAATTACGGCTCTTATAATCCAGATACTATTGAGGATATTTATTCATTTTATGTATTTATGAAAGTAGCAAAGCATCTCCGTCATTGTTTTTATATTATGATGCAAATTTTCCCGTACTGGGCCATTAATGTCGAGTATGTTATTTTTCACGTAGGTGCCACTACAGAGACAGGTGTAACTAAATATTCTTCACGCAATTAAAATTAACCAATGTGTTATAAATAAATATATAGACAGAACCCTAAAGTTTTAAACACTGAGACGAAAACAGATCATTTTCATATGTTGTTTTTGCTTTGCTGTGTAACAACTTATCAGTACGTTAACGTAACTTCAGCAAAAGGAAGTACAGTAATTATAATCAGTTATTCAGCACACTGAAGTGTTGGGTGTAACAAGTCTGCTAACATATTTCAGGTTAAACGAGTGGCAGAAGATGTGTGGTAAAAATAAGTAATCAGTATCAGTTTTACAACACGTTACAATTACGTTACATACATTTAAATTTTCATATAAAGGCTATGTCATGTATATACAAAATTTTGCTTGACAATGCTCCATGCATTCCTGAGTTATGCTTTTACATCACTCCCTTTTGATACCCATCCGCACCCCCATAGAAGATACGTAGTTACTCCAACAGTGTTTCTTTCGAGATAGTAACGGTACATGTACCAAATTTGGTTGAAATCGGTAAAGTGCTTTAGGAGGAGATGTGGAACGTACATACAATGTACAATAATTTTTATAAATGTGTTAATGGATAGACAGTATAGGTGTAGATATGGGTATAAATGGTTTTCTAAACGTAAACCACGACGAGGAAGGCTAATGGCTATCTGCCCACGGACTACGCCTGTTCTGATAATTAGTAGAGGTTCTACAAATTACACCTGAAATCTAAGTCAGCAAAAATATTTTCACGTAATCCAGTACTAAAATAAATAGAAATTGTAAAGGGCACTCTAACTTTTAACAATAATGAAATGGAATATGAAACTCACCGACGAGGAGAATTGCGACCACAGTGTTCATCTTGCTGTGTGTTGTGTGTTGCTGTACGGCACACTCTGCCCAGACGGTGTACTAAAGCGTCTTTTATAAGGCTGTGAGACACTTAGCATGGGCGCACTGGGTGCGTCGTTAAGATTATGACGGCTAATGACCGGGCGTCCCGGCGGCACGCACGCTTGTCGCTGCCGGCTCTTCTACTACGGATTTTCCGAGTAGATTCCGCTACAGATAACTCCCATCCTTCTGCCACCATTCCTTCGACAGTCTGCGAGAATTTCTCGCGGAGTGATATATCAACGGAATGGTAGACACTATTGTGACATTGGCACTATTGACATGTTACGACAAGCGAGTTAGTAATTCTGTTTCATAACCTAAAAAGCTAACGGAAACTACGGAATCTCAAAGCTGCTAAGTCAGTTGCCTCGAGAGGTGGTAGGTTACTGTCCGGAGTTACACCAGTACGGCCCGCCCGGTTAGCCATGCGTTCAAACGCACTGCTTTCCGGGCGGGAAGGCGTGCCGGTCCCCGGCACGAATCAGCTTGGCGGATTAGTCTCGAGGTCCGGTGTGCCGGCCAGTCTGTGGATGGTTTTTAAGGCGGTTTTTCATCTGCCTCGGCGAATGCGGACTTGGTTCCCCTTATTCCGCCTCAGTTACACTATGTCGGCGATTGCTGAGCAAACACTGTCTCCACGTACGCGTGCACCATAATTACTCTACCACGCAAACATTGGGGTTGCACTCGTCTGGTGTGAAACGTTCCCGAGGGGGGGGGGGTGTAGGGGGGGGGGGGGAGCGGGGTGGACTGCTGTAGCTTGCGTGAGGTTGTCTACCACTGAGGGCTGGCAGGGAGCTCAGAGACCTCTAATGTGGACTGGTCGTTGGCTGCCGCATGAGTAACAAATCAATCACGGACATTTCAAATATTCTAAGGCTGCCCAAGTCGACTGTTGGTGATGTGATTTTTGAAGTGGAAACGTGAAGGGTGGTTGTAAAACCGCATAAATCAGTGGAAGGGATGACTCATTTATTCCAAAGTGCTGACACCAGAACAGATTGCACAATGGCTGCGATTATTAAGTTAAAAGTAATGGGGTACAGTGGACACTGGATGGCTCGAAACGAGTTAATTCGAATAATGAATCACGCGATACCCTATGGCGATCCAGTGGAATGATATGGGTTGGCTAATTCCTGTTGATCGTTACCAGCCATTACATGTAGTGCCAACAGTGAATTACGTAGGTGGTGGTGTTACGGTGTGGGGACATGTTTCGTGGTTAAGGTGTGGTCCCCTTATTGCACTTAAGAAAACTTAAAGTGCGAAAGAATACGAACACATTTTACAGCGTCGTTTGCATAATACAGCAGAGGAACAGTTCGAAGACGATGATTGTATCAGCATGACAATGCAGCATGTCTTGAAGCTGCACATGTGGGGCAATGGTTTGTTCACAGTAACATTCTTGAAAGCGAAGGTCTTGCCCAGGGTCCCAACTTGAACCCAGTGGAACACCTTTTGGATAAATTAGAACACTAACTTCTCTCCGAGAGCAATTTATCATTTACACCTCACTAGACAACGACGTACTGACTTTCATCTTCGACGGTCTAGTCCGGGTTAGGCACAGTCTTCGGAGGAGAACACAGGACAGATCACACATATTAAATTTCATGTCTACTCTTGGGGTGGGGCCCTCAACGAAGGAAGGGAGGAAATTTAGACTTTAACGTTTCCTCGGCGACGAGGTCATTAGAGACGGATTACAAAATGATGGGGAAGGAAATCGGCCGCGTCCTTATCAAAGGAATCGTCCGGGCATTTGCGTAGAGCGATTTAGACAAATCAAGGAAAACCTAAACCAGTCGGGGATTTGAATCGTCGTCCTGTCATGAAACCTTTTATGCTTGATTTACAGATAACCCAAATAACAAAGCACGCTAATCTAGCTGACATAGAACAAAAAGAAAAGAAAAAAATAAGTTTTCATTCTGAATCCGCCATATGACCCGTATAGTATCTTAAGAGCCAAATGCTGCTTATCAAAAGCCAAAAGATGTCAACTTTATTTTTACTGCTTGATATCTTACTGTATCCTCTTCAAATATATTGCCTGTATACTAATGAACAAGACACAAAATTTTACACAATATTACAACGTTCTTAGGCTGATGGTAGCTGCCTGCTCTGTATCTACCGAGCAAGATGACGGTACAGTTAAGTCGCTGCACTAGTATTAGCCAGGAACAGGTTTCAAGTTTCCGTCGACGAATGCTGATTTATGTTTTCCGCAGTATCCTGAATGCATGACCAATGACAGGCTGTGTCTCTATTTCTCGTCCCACTTTTGTCTCACCGCTGTTCTGTTACGAATGCTCTTGCAGTATCCAAAATGTCATAATTTAGTTCTCACGGGATAATGAATAAAAAATAGCCAGAAGCGGTCGTATACTAGGGGACCATTATCGGGGGAACACATGTTTTGTTTTATTGTTGTTGTTGAGTAAACTGATTTCCTATTCTTTAACTTTCTCACGTTTATGTGTCGAATGTGAACCTCAACAATGCAAGTGATGCAATTATCTAAACGTTATCTGAACAGTCGCCAAATACATCAGAAACTGTGTAACTGTATCATAATTAACTTTTACCAAAAATAATTAGAAAACGTAAAACTGTATACTAGCACAACTATACCGCGAAATTCTGTATTTTGCAGTGCAGTGCAGTGAACAGTGCAGTGAACAGTACCTGACCAGCCGCTGGATCGTACAGAACTAAGAGTAAAATTTTACGTATAATTACAAATTAAATTTTGAAAAAAAAGTCTAAAACGGTTTTGTGAAAATAACCAGTATTTACGTACGCAAATTGACTAAATAAAATTCCGAACACTAAAAGGTGTACACGCGAATGTAACACTGCACTGAAAGGGAATGTCTGCGTAAGAAATGAGATCTGAACAGAACTTTAACGAAACTGACCCTGAAGATAATTTTGAAACACAATGTTTAATCGTGACTGATCTTACTGTTTCCTGTCAGATGCTGAAATGACCCTAACAATTTTTTCACGACTTGCGTTGTGGCAACGGAAATTTGGTACTGCTCGAAGGCGATGAATATTAAAATACAGCGCCATAGCAAATCAGTTAAAGAAAAACTCTGCCAAGGACAATGCAAGACAAAACAGCTACGCTAAGCACATCAGGCTTTTCTCAGTGATTGTTCCTCTCAGTGCGTTGCCGCAACACACGATTAGAAAATGACCTTTCGTAAGGAGACGGTGGTAGAAACTAAATCTATTGATGTCGAAGACACAAGCATTCAAAAACTTTATTGTGAATTATAAGACTCATTCCTTAATAATTACAACAATCTTCAAAAAATTCATGTCTTATTGAAAAAGATGTTAATCTGCTGTATAATACGTTGCTGAAATATTAAAGGAGTGGTGAAACTGTAATTCTGAGTCCAAGCTATGTGAGCAGATAACTTTGTTTAATCACGTGTCGAAAATCAAATTAGCTCACCCGGATCAATAAAGAAAAATCGTACTAAAACTTAGTCTTTCTAAAAGTCATGGCAAATTACGTACCAGTATGAAAAGTAGCGACAATATTACCTGAATATCTTCACACTTCTCAAACCAGTCTTTACATAATCATGTTTCCAAAAAACAACATCCTCTCTTTACGTCTCTGTGTTCTGCTAGTTGTTTCCACACAACCTACTCTCTATCCGTCTGCAGCTTAAAGCGACACCTTTACGATAAGTAGTAATCTATCTTTTCCTTACATTGCTGATATCCCAATCCGGAGTTTTCATTGTTTTGTTTTAATTATCACTGAATGCTACACTGACAACGACAGTGCTACTGACAACCAAACATCATACTGCTTGTACTCAAGACCTCTGTAGTGTGACTCATCTATAACTGAAGACTTATGTTTGAAGAATATTCAGCGTACAGGTATAAAGTATAATACATTGAATAAAATGGGAGCTCTCATCAGTTCCATTGAATACGAAAAATAAGCTACAGATCTTACACACTCACTCTTTCCGTGAGAAGTTTAACAACTGAGAGGTAAATTTTATAAAAGATGTTAAATAAACGTAGGCCAAACCCAATGTAGTTAATCGTTCCCTATTGTACGATATTACAACTAATCTAAACAGTCAAATCAGAGGACATTGCTTGAACCCAAAAAACATAAATGAAAATACAGACCACTATCTGAATGAAAAACAGAACCACATGCAAAACGTAGGGGTATCAAAGGCTGACGTTTTATGAACGTTGCGAGAATATACAATGAAAACAATTGGGACAACAGAGTATATAATCACCCATGGAAGCTAGGAGATGAACAACCTTTGACTTTACCACTTCACCCTCAATGTACTCTTCTAGTTAGAAAAAAAATAGAACAATCAGAATCATGTTTTAGCGCGTCTGTAACTAACTTTATTAATCGAAAGCTATTTTCATCAACTATAGTAATTTTGTTTATCGTTCAAAAGCAACCAATAGAGATGCTGTGATAAAAAAAAAAGATTAAAAGTTATGCAATCGAGAGTGATGCCATACCTCCCCCTTCCTACACACACACACACACACACACACACACAGAGAGAGAGAGAGAGAGAGAGAGAGAGAGAGAGAGAGAGAGAGAGTCCAAAAACTAGTTAGAATGTTCCCAAACCTTCTTGACCAATCCAGGTCACTTTTTCTCCGCAAATACAACAGTTCTTCTACTTCTTTTTTATCATCCATTTGTGTGCGTTTTCACTTCCCCTTTTTCTCCGTCACTTCTATCTTCCATATTGGCCGCCTCTACCACCCCCATATGCCCCCTTCGCCCCCCCCCCCCTGTCTCTATATTCGGCGGGTGTGAAATCATAACGCCAAAATAATGGCACATTTTTATTGTAGTGCGATTTCAGTTATACACTTAAAACAGTTTAACTTTCCATTATCGTCTTCTTTAGAAGTTACTCTACTTTTTCATTCTAGCTGGTATGTTGCTGTTTATTACGTAGAACTTAGACACACGCGAAAGTAATGGAATAACACGAAATGGACTAGCTAACGGTTTGGAAACTTAGAAGACATTAAAGGTTATGCATCTCGGAGCATCCGTAGACAGGCGGAAATTCTAGAGACCCGTTAGGAGATACCCAAACAGTTATGTAGGACCAACACAGAAGTGGCTTCGAGGTGGGGCGAGTCTGCACCACATTCACGTTTAGTTGAAAGCTTGTCATCTACTCTGCCTTTTGGTTTCTCTTGCATTCAAAAGCTATCCCGTGCATGACGTGTCTTCTAATTTCCTCATTTATTCAATGTACTGCTGCTGCCGTTCAAGTTCACGCAGCGAATGCGACGAATTGCGTAGTTTAACAATTAACACGTTAATGCTGTACAAAATTCCAAGTAATTCGAATCGTGCGTACGTCAGACTGAAAGGACATATACAGGGTGAATTCGATTTCGACCGACCTTTATTTCTGGATATTTTCTGAGCATTTTCGTATAAGAGATTCGTGGTCTCTCGTGACTAGCTCAAGTGTAACAGTATTTCATTCTATTTCTTATTCCTATTCATCTCTGCATCTGTACATTGATAAAGTCGAGTCTCATGTGATAGTTCTTTTTCTGCATCTGAAGATGAACACGCTGCAACATTCGATACTAAACTGTTGAAAGTGTGTTGCAGTGTGTCACTAATTACGTGGCGCAGGCGTAGTGTTGACAATCAACAGAAAATGACGAAGACCGAAGTAACAGATCCTCTCTCTCTGTGGAGAACCATGACTCGCAAAAGAAACGGACGCCATGGTGCTCGAACGCCGGCGCTATCGTAGTCCAGGTGATAGTGGAAAAAGGGAAATTCAGTCCTTGGCCAATCTTCAATACGACATATTGAACATGACGAGAGTCGCCGCCAACTGGAATCCAAGGCTGCTAAGATCCTTTCGAGCCGCATGACGAAGCGAAGTAGCAGAAAAAATGTTGAAGTTGTGTCGGTCTGTCCATGTGACTTGTTTAGTCGCCTAATCACAATGGACGAGCGTTGGCCGTATCCCTATGACACAGAAATAAAGGAGCAAAGAAAGTAGAACCACGTCGATTCACTACCGTCTAAAAAGACAATACGAAGTGATGAGTGGTTTCCGGCACAACTTCTATTTATTTAACGTGACTAGATCAGTGCCAGCAGGCGCTCACTTACAACTAACGAGAAATTTTACATATTTGGCAATATTTCCAGTGTATAATATACTACATGATAAAACATTTAGTAAATACTAGCGCAGAAAGAGGAGAAAACACACTCTACATTTGTTAATGTGAAGTACGACTATAATGACAAGATTCTGGAAGATGCAGTTAAACTTCGAGAGCTGGCAGCAAAAAGAAGTGACGTGATTGAGTGAGAAATGGAAAGAGCAAGAAGACAACAACAGTATTTTTGCTAGTAAGAGCCACATCCCAAGACAACGATGGACATCATTTAGTTTCAGTATGATGGATGTATAGGAATTATGGACAGAGTTTAAACGGAGTGTAAATCGCTCTCTGGACAGGTATTTCCGAGTAAGTGGATTAAGTACGGCCGTATTTGCCCGATTATAGGCGGCCCCCATAAATAAGCCGCACGTCTAAATTTCTACAAATAAATAAAAAAATATTTTGCACGAAAATAAGGCACATACAGATTAACGGGAGAAAAATTACCAGAAATTTACTAGTACCTACGTGTAAGACGTAGGAATGTCTACAGCTACATCTACATGGATACTCCGCAAATCACATTCAAGTGCCTGGCGGAGGGTTCATCGAACCACCTTCACAATTGTCTGTTATTCTAATCTCGTATAGCAAGAGGAAAGAACGAACAACTAATTTCCCTTATTTTATCGTGGTGATCGTTTCTCCCTATGTAGGTCGGTGTCAACAAAATATTTTCGCATTCGGAGGAGAGAGTTGGTGACTGGGATTTCGTGAGAAGATTCCGTCGCAACGAAAAACGCTTTTCTTTTAATGATGTCCAACCCAAAATTCTGTATCGTTTCAGTGACACACTCTCCCATATTTCGCGATAATACAAAACGTGCTGCCCTTCTGTGAACTTTTTCGATTTACTCCGTCAGTCCTATCTGGTAAGGATCCCACACCGCGCAGCAGTATTCTGTAGATCTGTTACATTTTCTAAGTGTCCCACCAATAAAATGCAGTTTTTATCTTCTGGTGACTTCTAGTCGATAAACGACAGCGTCTCCTGCAAACAACCTAAGACGGCTGCTCAGATTGTCTCCCAAATCGTTTATATTGATAAGGAACAGCAAAGGGTCAATAACACTACCTCGGAGAACGCCAGAAGTCTCTTCTGTTGTACTCGATGACTTTCCGTCAATTACTACGAACTGTGACCTCTCCTACAGGAAATAACAAATCCAGTCACATATCTGAGACGATATCCCATAAGCACGCAATTTCACTACGAGCCGCTTGTGTGGTACAGTGTCAAAAGCCTTCCGGAAATCCAGAAATACGCAATCGATCTGAAATCCCTTGTCAACGTCACTCAACATTTCATGCGAATAAAGAGCTAGTTGTGTGTCGTAATGTAATCGCCCCACGGAAAATTACCCTCTACCACGCAATAATTAATAATGGTCAATCAAATCATCCACATTTATTTACGTTTGAAAAGTATCTGAGCAGATTTTCTAGTAATATATGCGCCGACAGCTCGTCGACGCCAAGGTATTTTTCTAGTACGTTTATTCTTTGGAACAACAGAGGTACAGAGATATATGCTCCATGGTCATTATAGAGAGAGAGGGAGAGAAAGGAACAGCTTCGGAAAGTATCGGTTGGAAGATTTTCGGATTGCTAAAGGAGATTTATTTACTCTTCTTCGCGCTAAAGCGAGACAGGAAAGTTTGTGCCGCTAGCGTGGTAGATAAAGAGAAAGAAGGACTTGTAAAAGTAAATTGCGTGAGACTTAAAATCCACAGAAACGGAACATGTACGGAAATGGATTCAATATACAATTTTCCTCAGAAATAAGGTTTGTGACCATTTTATTCTAGAGTGAATGACGAATGCGTTCTCTGTCTGAATCATTGATGATTGTCTGGGCCCTGTACCTAATTGGGAAGTTTCAGCTGTGACGAAGAGAGCCTGCAATATCTGAGTTTTATTGAAATCGTCCAAAAAGGCTTCGTCCACATCTGAAATTTTAGATCTGTCGAAAACTGAACGAAGTGTTCAAACGATCGATTTTCCCAACTGAATGCAGCGCTTAATAATAATAACGTATGTAAAGATCTTTTCTTGCAAGCCAGCCGCTGAATATTAAGACGAAGGGCTCCACCAGACATTCTACTAGGCTGATTTCATGTAACTTATATTTGAACTCCCCCCCCATGAACCATGGACCTTGCCGTTGGTGGGGAGGCTTGCGTGCCTCAGCGATACAGATAGCCGTACCGTAGGTACAACCACAACGGAGGGGTATCTGTTGAGAGGCCAGACAAACGTGTGGTTCCTGAAGAGGGGCAGCAGCCTTTTCAGTAGTTGCAAGGGCAACAGTCTGGATGATTGACTGATCTGGCCTTGTAACAATAACCAACACGGCCTTGCTGTGCTGGTACTGCGAACGGCTGAAAGCAAGGGGAAACTACGGCCGTAATTTTTCCCGAGGGCATGCAGCTTTACTGTATGGTTAAATGATGATGGCGTCCTCTTGGGTAAAATATTCCGGAGGTAAAATAGTCCCCCATTCGGATCTCCGGGCGGGGACTACTCAAGAGGACGTCGTTATCAGGAGAAAGAAAACTGGCGTTCTACGGATCGGAGCGTGGAATGTCAGATCCCTTAATCGGGCAGGTAGGTTAGAAAATTTAAAAAGGGAAATGGATAGGTTAAAGTTAGATATAGTGGGAATTAGTGAAGTTCGGTGGCAGGAGGAACAAGACTTTTGGTCAGGTGACTACAGGGTTATAAACACAAAGTCAAATAGGGGTAATGCAGGAGTAGGCTTAATAATGAATAGGAAAATAGGAATGCGGGTAAGCTACTACAAACAGCATAGTGAACGTATTATTGTGGCCAAGATAGATACGAAGCCCACACCTACTACAGTAGTACAAGTTTATATGCCAACTAGCTCTGCAGATGACGAAGAAATTGAAGAAATGTATGATGAAATAAAAGAAATTATTCAGATAGTGAAGGGAGACGAAAATTTAATAGTCATGGGTGACTGGAATTCGAGTGTAGGAAAAGGGAGAGAAGGAAACGTAGTAGGTGAATATGGACTGGGGCTAAGAAATGAAAGAGGGAGCCGTCTGGTAGAATTTTGCACAGAGCACAACTTAATCATAGCTAACACTTGGTTTAAGAATCATGATAGAAGGTTGTATACATGGAAAAACCCTGGAGATACTAAAAGGTATCAGATAGATTATATAATGGTAAGACAGAGATTTAGGATCCAGGTTTTAAATTGTAAGACATTTCCAGGGGCAGATGTGGACTCTGACCACAATCTATTGGTGATGACCTGTAGATTAAAACTGAAGAAACTGCAAAAAGGTGGGAATTTCAGGAGATGGGACCTGGATAAACTGAAAGACCCAGAGGTTGTACAGAGTTTCAGGGAGAGCATAAGGGAACAATTGACAGGAATGGGGGAAAGAAATACAGTAGAAGAACAATGGGTAGCTTTGAGGGATGAAGTAGTGAAGGCAGCAGAGGATCATGTAGGTAAAAAGACGAGAGCTAGTAGAAATCCTTGGGTAACAGAAGAAATACTGAATTTAATTGATGAAAGGAGAAAATATAAAAATGCAGTAAATGAAGCAGGCAAAAAGGAATACAAACGTCTCAAAAATGAGATCGACAGGAAGTGCAAAATTTCTAAGCAGACATGGCTAGAGGACAAATGTAAGGATGTAGAGGCTTATCTCACGAGGGGTAAGATAGATACTGCCTACAGAAAAATTAAAGAGACCTTTGGAGATAAGAGAACCACTTGTATGAACATCAAGGGCTCAGATGGAAACCCAGTTCTAAGCAAAGAAGGGAAAGCAGAAAGGTGGAAGGAGTATATAGAGGGTCTATACAAGGGCGATGCACTTGAGGACAATATTATGGAAATGGAAGAGGATGTAGATGAAGATGAAATGGGAGATACGATACTGCGTGAAGAGTTTGACAGAGCACTGAAAGACCTGAGTCGAAACAAGGCCCCCGGAGTAGACAACATTCCATTGGAACTACTGACGGCCTTGGGAGAGCCAGTCCTGACAAAACTCTACCATCTGGTGAGCAAGATGTATGAAACAGGCGAAATACCCTCAGACTTCAAGAAGAATATAATAATTCCAATCCCAAAGAAAGCAGGTGTTGACAGATGTGAAAATTACCGAACCATCAGTTTAATAAGCCACAGTTGCAAAATACTAACACGAATTCTTTACAGACGAATGGAAAAACTAGTAGAAGTCGAACTCGGGGAAGATCAGTTTGGATTCCGTAGAAATACTGGAACACGTGAGGCAATACTGACCTTACGACTTATCTTAGAAGAAAGATTAAGGAAAGACAAACCTACGTTTCTAGCATTTGTAGGCTTAGAGAAAGCTTTTGACAATGTTGACTGGAATACTCTCTTTCAAATTCTGAAGGTGGCAGGGGTAAAATACAGGGAGCAAAAGGCTATTTACAATTTGTACAGAAACCAGATGGCAGTTATAAGAGTCGAGGGACATGAAAGGGAAGCAGTGGTTGGGAAGGGAGTAAGACAGGGTTGTAGCCTCTCCCCGATGTTATTCAATCTGTATATTGAGCAAGCAGTAAAGGAAACAAAAGAAAAATTCGGAGTAGGTATTAAAATCCATGGAGAAGAAATAAAAACGTTGAGGTTCGCCGATGACATTGTAATTCTGTCGGAGACAGCAATGGACTTGGAAGAGCAGTTGAACGGAATGGATTGTGTCTTGAAGGGAGGATATAAGATGAACATCAACAAAAGCAAAACGAGGATAATGGAATGTAGTCGAATTAAGTCGGGTGATGTTGAGGGTATTAGATTAGGAAATGAGACACTTAAAGTAGTAAAGGAGGTTTGCTATTTGGGGAGCAAAATAACTGATGATGGTCGAAGTAGAGAGGATATAAAATGTAGACTGGCAATGGCAAGGAAAGCGTTTCTAAAGAAGAGAAATTTGTTAACATCGAGTATAGATTTAAGCGTCAGGAAGTCATTTCTGAAAGTATTTGTATGGAGTGTAGCCATGTATGGAAGTGAAACATGGACAGTAAATAGTTTGGACAAGAAGAGAATAGAAGCTTTCGAAATGTGGTGCTACAGAAGAATGCTGAAGATTAGATGGGTACATTACATAACTAATGAGGAAGTATTGAATAGGATTGGGGAAAAGAGAAGTTTGTGGCACAACTTGACCAGAAGAAGGGATCGGTTGGTAGGACATGTTCTGAGGCATCAAGGGATCACCAATTTAGTATTGGAGGGCAGCGTGGAGGGTAAAAATCGTAGGGGGAGACCTAGAGATGAATACACTAAGCAGATTCAGAAGGATGTGGGTTGCAGTAGGTACTGGGAGATGAAAAAGCTTGCACAGGATAGAGTAGCATGGAGAGCTGCATCAAACCAGTCTCAGGACTGAAGACCACAACAACAACATATTTGAACTGTACACAGATAAAGGACAGAGAGAGAGAGAGCGAATGGAATTCTAGAAGTTACTCAGAATCCTCCCATTAGTATAATTTTTTTGTCTGTCTTTGCACGGATAAGCCTGATAAGAAAACCTAAGCCCTTGACTTTATTGTACAGAATTGTGTGTGAGGGTGAGAGAGCGATAAAGGCGACAGATACACTTCTGTACAGACAAAACATTACACCAAGTTAGCTGCTAGCTGCATTAACACACACACATAGACTTTCATCAAAACCATTACAGTAAGAGAATTCATTAGAATGGCGACCGTGACAGGACACGTTTTTGGACGTTGTTAAAATAATTTTGTTCTTTGTTTCATGTGAACTACGACGAGACAACTTAACGTGGAAAAGAGATGAAATACTCGCAGTCGTATTATTTGATCTACAAATAAAAGCAGCACGCTGGACACATACATAAAGGCCAGATCTATACTTTTTTATCAAAGCTTGCTAGTATTGAGGAAGTAGACGTAGGTTTGAACATTTTCTAATTGTGTTCATAACAGAAGTAGTTTGATTGATCTGCCCTAGTTGCATTTACCTGTATAAGTACTATAACAAAGTAGCCACAGAAGTATTCTTGTGAAGGGAGATAGATATACATCTTGACTGTAGAACATTTATATGGCTTTAACTAGGGCAATGTTTAAGATGAGTCAAGCAGAGCAGAGCAACACGCAACAGCCTTCAGCTGTGAGCACTGATGATAATGATGTAGTAAGAAGTGTTGTAGAACCGATCGCTACAGATAACGCAATAGAACGCCCGGTAGACACGGCTAGAGATGTAACAGCCAGTACGCAACATGGATTAGACCCATTGGTCATTATCATGAGGCAGATGCAGATGTTAACGGAGACCGTGAATAATATGAATACAAAATTAGCCTCAGTTACTGAAGGGCAGGAAAATATGAAAACGCAATAGAACGCCCGGTAGACACGGCTGGAGATGTAACAGCCAGTACGCAACATGGATTTGACCCATTGGTCATTATCATGAGGCAGATGCAGATGTTAACGGAGACCGTGAATAATATGAATACAAAATTAGCCTCAGTTACTGAAGGGCAGGAAAATATGAAAACCGACATTAACGCGAAATTAGCCTCAGTTACTGAAGGGCAAAACCATTTGAATACAAAATTAGCCTCAGTTACTGAAGGGCAAGAAAATTTGAAAACCGACATTAACGCGAAGTTCGCCGCAGTGAATGAAGGGCAAAATGATTTGAATGCGAAGTTAGCCTCAGTTACTGAGGGGCAAAATGATTTGAATACGAAGTTAGCCTCAGTTACGGAAGGGCAAGAAAAGCTGAAAGCTGAGATTAAGCAGCAGTTACATGACAGTTTTTCCGAATTAGAACAACGGATAGAGGCGAAGACAAAGGAACTTAAAGATCAGGCCGAAGAGGCGGAACGAAAATTAACTGCACAAATCGAATTGGTTAAAGCTCAATGTGAGGAATCTACTCAACGCGTACGTGTAGAAATGAAGGAGTACGTGGTTATTAAGATAGATACCGTACGCGAACAGGTGGAAATGGTTCCGCAATTAGTACAAAAGCAAGATGCCATGTCGTGTGCAATTGCGCAACTTCCTGAATTGGCACGTACGCAGACGAACCTAAAGGAAAGTGTGGAGCATCTGACAGAACGTCAAGACGTTATAGACCACCAGATTAATGTATTAACGGGTAAATTATCCGAAATCACATTAGAAAACAAAAGGCTAATGTGTGAAAACGTTGAGCAAAATGTTAAAGAAGCATTCCAGAGTCAGTGCGGCAAACAGGAAGAGAATTTGTTTGCGAAAGGGCTAGAGGAAGTGCGACAGCAGTTAGGTGCTGATCTCGAGCATTGGAAACAAACGATAGCAGAGTCGATACGCGTTTCACAACAAGGCTCAGAACAAATGAATACAGGCCAGCAGCAGAAGTTGCCGGCGACTATAGAGCCAGTTACTGCACATTCGCACACAATACCGACTTGTGTGAGTAACTCAAATATTAAATTGCCACGAGCTAGTTGTTCGCGTGAAGTTTTATCTGACGGAGATTACGAAAGCCTTTGCCATGCCGAAGAAAAAATGATAAAGCATCGGCAATTTCAGATTTTTAACACTGACAAAAGGGGGGTCCATCCGATTGTTTTTATTCGAAGTTTTAGAGGAGTTCTACCCAGAAATTGGTCGGAGTGGCAGAAGATCAGTTTCGTTACTGGGTATATACAAGGTCCGGGGGCGATCTGGGCCTCGGACATGACTTCTGTTTGCTCGACCTATGACGATTTTGAGAAAGCGTTTTTAGCAAAGTTCTGGTCAGAAGGAGTACAGGAACGCCTATGGCAGGAGGTGCTCTACCCAGAGCCTTTCTCTTTTTCGAAAGGAAGCCTTAGGAAGTATTTTGAAAAATATATAAATAAAACTAGATATTGGGACAGACCTATGCCTTTGCCAGACATAATAAACATACTGAAGGCAAGATTACCAACTAGCATCCGGAATCAATTAATTTACGGCAACGATAAAGACCTGGAGTCGTTCCTCACGACGTTAGATCATATAGACATTATAGAAGAGAACAACCAGAAAGCCCGTAACAACAGATTCCAATATAGGGAGATAGAACCTCCGCCAAATGGTAGGCAAGGGAACGCACAGAGATCGATAAATAGTGGAGAAACCCCTCAAAATCTCAATAATAATACCGGCAATAGTCTTGCGAGGGGCTATCCAAGGAACAACAGGAATGGGAAACGATACAATCCCGTATGGGGGAACGAAAGGAATTTCAGACCACAAGCTTGGAACAATAACAGTAATAGAAAGTGGAACCAACCGGGGGGAATAAACTCAAATAACCAACATCAGTGGGAACGGACATCCGCGAATCAACCGGTAATTACCGAAGTGACGGATGAGGTCAACCACCAGGGGAATCAAAATCCAACAAACTTGTAAGGACCCACTCGTGCCCCGGAGGAGCGGTCAACAATAGGTTGAGGGGCAACAGGATATGTGTACCCATGCTAACGTATAATGATGGACGATTACTGGCAGATGAATTGACCGAGGACTTAGAACCCCAAGATGAGAATAAGGAACAGGTGGCAGTAGCCGAAGTGCAAGTCATTTTGGAAACTGTACCTATAGTGGCGGTTTTAGACACAGCTGCAACCACAAATGTTATTTCGGAGGCTCTATTCAACAAGATCAGAAATATAAGACGAGTACCAATTTTTCCAGTTCAAAATTGCAAAATAATAGGCGCCGTTGGGGCTCGATCGACGAATGTAAAAGTGCAGTCACTACTTAGTGTAGAAGTAGGAAAGGTAGCAATATTAAGCACATTCCTTGTTGTGAAAAATTTGGTGGTAGACTGCATTATCGGAGTCGACAGCCTACGTCAATACGGATGCAGAATAGATTTTAAAACAGGAAAAATTTGGTTAAATGTAAATAAACAAGAAATTGAGTTGGACTTGTTGAAAAAAGAAAGCCTTACCAGAAAATATAATAGTGGGATAAGTGTGCAAGTAATCAGGACTGCACAAAATTCTAAACAGCACGTGAATAATGAGTTCAAAGTCAAAGGAGATTTCGGTCAATTAGTGTATGAGAAGTTAAATGAATCCGAATGCATCACTGAAGATCAGAAGAAGCAGCTCAAAGAATTATTATCAGCGTATGAAAACGTGTTTGATGAAAGGCCAGGAGTGATTAAAGGATACATATGCCATCTCTACGTTAAGCCGCACGAAACGTATTGTAGAACTTCCTATCCTGTTCCCTGGAGGTTAAAGGCTCAAGTTCAAAAGGAAATAGATCGCATGTTGAAATGGGGTTTGATCGAACCCTCTACAAGCCCATACTGCTCCCCATTGTTGGTTGTGCCAAAAGCAAATGGAACTGTGAGACTGGTACTCGACGCCAGGGAAATAAATAAAATTATAATTCCAGTGAGGACACATCCGGAAAATATAGACGAACTGATACAACGGTTCCAGGATGTCCAATATTTGACGAGCATCGATTTGCGGAGTTCTTATTGGCAAGTCAAGCTGGATGAGGTATCAAGGAAATATACAGCTTTCATTTATGCAGGAAGAAGTTACCAATTTACTGTAGTTCCTTTCGGACTCAACATTAGTGCTGGAATTTTTATAGCAGCGCTAGATTACGCATTAGGCCCAGAACTAAGAAGCAGGATAACAGTATTTGTTGATGATATGCTTATTGCATCGAAGACCTGGGAAGAGCATATTACTTTACTGAGTCGGGTGTTGGACGTTTTCAAAACCATGGGAATAACTGCTAACCTACAGAAATCACATTTTGCACTAAATAGAATCAAGTTCCTGGGGCATATAATTGACGCAAAGGGAATTTTACCGACCAAGGAGAAGCTAATGGCGATTAGTAAGTTTCCAACACCAAGAAATAGGAGGCAATTAAAAGGGTTTATGGGTCTTGCATCATTTTTTAGAAGATTTATAACGAATCAGGCCATGAATGCAGCAGCTCTGAATAGTCTGCTGAAGAAGGATGTGCCCTGGCTCTGGACATTAGAGTGTCAAGAAGCGTTTGAAGAGATAAAGAAGCAATTAGTAAATGCACCGCTTTTGTACCATCCGGACCGGCCAGAGGAATTCTACTTTTCAACAGATTCGTCAAATGTGGGTCTTGGAGCGTGCCTTTTCCAAGTACGCAAGATAAATGGACAGCTTACCTTTTGTCCTATTGCGTTTGCTAGTCGTGTTTTGTCCAACTGTGAACGAACGTACACGACGACAGAATTAGAGGCTCTTGCGGTCGTCTGGGGATTTAAAAAATTTCATTATTATTTATATGGGTCGAAGACTATCGTATATTGCGATCACCAATCATTAACGTTTTTACAAACGTGTAAACTGTTACACCCCAGACTGGCTAGATGGACTCTCGCTCTGCAACAATACCAGTTTAAGATCGTACATGTCTCAGGGCAGCAAAACATTACTGCGGACGCTCTATCAAGGTCACCGCAGGGTTTAACCAAAGAGATTGAAGTAAATAATTCCTCAGAATTCCCTATATTGCTGCTGCAGGAAAATCCATATAAGACGTACTACATCAATTTGTGTGTGCATATGGCCCAGTTACAGAAAAAGGATGCTCAATGGGGAAGTGTCATTCAAAGGTTACAACAGCAACCTTCGGATCAGATTGCAAATTATTACAAGCTGGTAAATGGCGTATTATTTTTCCGCTGTGGAAGGCCAGACAAAGTCCGTTGGTGTGTTTGTATACCTGAGGCACAAATAGAGAAACTTGTCTGGTTCACTCATTTAACCTGGGGACATTTCGGTGCGACAAAATGTGCAGACAAGATAAGTGGGTACTGTTATTTCCCCAACATAAAGCGCAGAGTGCATGAGGTCTTAAAGAGGTGCATAATCTGCCAAAAAACAAAGCCGGATGCAATAGCGACTAAGCACCCATTATGCTCTATATTAGTACAAGAACCAAAAGGATTAATTTCGTGCGATCTGTGTGGACCGTTACCTACTTCAAGAGGTGGTGTTAAATATGTGTTAGCATTTCTCGATGTGTGCACGAAATACGTAAAGCTATACCCGATAAAGACGGCTACAGCCAAAGTAATTGTATTAAGATTGATAAGAGATTATCTTCCACATGTAGGTACACCAAAGGCGATCATAACTGACAATGCTAAAGTATTCACGGGACTCCGGTGGAAGCAGACTTTGTCTCAAGTCGGTGTGAAACACGTACTAACATCATTTTACCACCCACAAGGTAATTTGGTGGAGAGGATTTTTAGAGAATTCAATCGGTTTATGAGGACGTATTGCCATAATAAGCAAACTGCGTGGGCAAATTATGTAGAAGAGTTTGAGCAAATATACAATAACATGCCCCACTCCTCAACTGGATATACACCTCGTGAATTGATGTTCGAAGCAAAAGAGGAAAACTTCTGGACTGACCATATCTCCAAAACTCAGGAAACCGAGATGCCTTGGGAAGAAAAAATAAGACAGGCTATCATAAATATGACGAAAAAGGCTGATCAAAGAAAACAACGATATGACAAATTAATCAAGAGGGTACAGACATACCATGTCGGCGAGAAGGTACTAGTTAAACGACATACCAAATCATCCGTAATAAAGAAACGTATAAAGAAATGGGAGTTACTATATACTGGACCATACATTATCCTACAAATTCCGAATCCTGGAGCTTATCTGTTAGCATACCCGGGATCGAACAAAATAAAAGGGTTATTTCCTCATAACGACTTAAAAAGATATAATGAAGATTAGAAGATAGGGAGGAATGGTGTTCCGAGTGACAGAGATGAACGCTCGTAAAAAATATAACAATAAACTGTGTGTGTGTAGTGTTAAAAGCCTTTAAATTGAAATAGTTAGTCAGTGACATAGAGTATAGAAATAGTGACTAATTAGTACTATTGAGTGTTGTAAAAAAGATAGTGGAGATAGGCTTCACCTGTGGTTTGGGTGAACATAGAACTTTAGCATTGCTAATGTTATCAAGATGTATAAAGGATCTGACTGACCTTCAAGAAGAATGAAATGTTTCCCCGCAAATGACGCTGAATAATCTAAAGAGGTTCGAGTGAAGATTCATATATAATCTCATGTGAACGCCTAAATGTGTAAATATGTGAAGGGATGTGTTGTGGTAGTGAATCGTGAGTGACGGTTAACGCCGCAAAGATTATTTCCCGCGCAAAACAGTTGACGTCGGCGCGAGAATTAAAATCGATATAGACGATACAGATATCCTTTGTAAGAGACTCGCACCAAACGTGAGGATAAACTGATTCATGTTGAACTTTAAAAGGAATAGGTGGTATAATTCGAAGTTAAGAGTTTAAATTTATTAATGAATGATTAAAGAAAGTAGTATTCATAGATTCAGTAGTAATTTAATGGTTCGTGTTCGTTTGGGAATTTTGTGTGAAAAATCCATTTCCATATATGAGCATGGATGAACGCCGTATGAATCAGAGAGTAAAGGAAAGAAGTGAATCCGCATTCCTCAATGCTAATAACTTCTACATTTCAGCACTCAAGCGTAGAAATATATGTATTTAGAATAAAAAGTTTTTTTTGAGTATAGCTAAATTATATGACTTATCAAGGAAATATGGATGATGTCTTGGTATAAAATGAGCTACACTTTCCATTATTCGATGATATGAATCCAAAATCTATAGTCAGTTACATGAATCCTTTAAATTACGAAGAACAAATCAGTCATAGAAAATCTGTTAAAACTTTTGGACTTATAAGCACAAGTGGGGAGGCAAAGTCAAAAGGAGTATTCAAACGAGAGTAAATCGGTTGATGCTTTTGGCAACATCATTAATTAAGAGTTGAATTCCTTGAAGTACGTCGTAACAAAAAGGATCCATGAAGCCACAAGGATTTTGCTTTCAAAAAGGAGAATCTTGGACGGTGCAACCTAATCAGTTCTCTTACAGGAAGAGTTTCCCTTTTGGTCATTGCTAATTCTTTTGGAATGAATGTTGCATGTGAATTCGAGTATCCCTGTCCCTTCTACTCTTCCCATTGTGGGCCGCGTAGAAGATCAACGACAGAGGGGGCCGCAGAGAAGACCGACTACAAATGTGGACGTCGGGGATATGCAAGACCCGGGGGAGTTTAGCACCGCAAGATATTGTCTTAGGAGCAAGATTGTAAAACGCGAATTCACGTTATTTATTGTAAAACGTTTTTTTTTTTTTTTTTTTTTTGCTAGAGGCACAAACTACTCTTCTCCAAATCGTGATACAAATTAAGCCCTATCTTTCCTTTAGAGATAAATTTCAAAATTATTTTTGTTCTTCTATAGGCTTTCCTATCTTCTATGTACCGTAGGCTGGGGGTCTAAGCTTAAGAGGTTTTCCAAGGTTTCCCTGCTTAAGAAAGTTCCCGAATGGGTAGACCCTGACATAAGTTCATGAAAGATCATCTTCCTTGGTTGTGCACAGCAAACATAACACCTAGATGCACGTAAAAGTAACACAGCCGCGTTACCGGTCTCTTCATTTCTTCTGTCTTCAACATTTCTTTTCTTCGTCTAGTTCAAACATAATATTCTTTTTCAGTCGGAGGACTGACAATCATCACTTTCGGGTTATCCACGCTAATAGATAGCTCGCGAAGTGTGTTCGGGGAATAAAAATTGACCTCACAAACTTCGCTCGCTGCGAGGGGCATTGTAATCGCCCCACGGAAAATTACCCTCTACCACGCAATAATTAATAATGGTCAATCAAATCATCCACATTTATTTACGTTTGAAAAGTATCTGAGCAGATTTTCTAGTAATATATGCGCCGACAGCTCGTCGACGCCAAGGTATTTTTCTAGTACGTTTATTCTTTGGAACAACAGAGGTACATAGATATATGCTCCATGGTCATTATAGAGAGAGAGGGAGAGAAAGGAACAGCTTCGGAAAGTATCGGTTGGAAGATTTTCGGATTGCTAAAGGAGATTTATTTACTCTTCTTCGCGCTAAAGCGAGACAGGAAAGTTTGTGCCGCTAGCGTGGTAGATAAAGAGAAAGAAGGACTTGTAAAAGTAAATTGCGTGAGACTTAAAATCCACGGAAACGGAACATGTACGGAAATGGATTCAATATACAATTTTCCTCAGAAATAAGGTTTGTGACCATTTTATTCTAGAGTGAATGACGAATGCGTTCTCTGTCTGAATCATTGATGATTGTCTGGGCCCTGTACCTAATTGGGAAGTTTCAGATGTGGACGAAGCCTTTTTGGACGATTTCAATAAAACTCAGATATTGCAGGCTCTCTTCGTCACAGCTGAAACTTCCCAATTAGGTACAGGGCCCAGACAATCATCAATGATTCAGACAGAGAACGCATTCGTCATTCACTCTAGAATAAAATGGTCACAAACCTTATTTCTGAGGAAAATTGTATATTGAATCCATTTCCGTACATGTTCCGTTTCCGTGGATTTTAAGTCTCACGCAATTTACTTTTACAAGTCCTTCTTTCTCTTTATCTACCACGCTAGCGGCATAAACTTTCTTGTCTCGCTTTAGCGCGAAGAAGAGTAAATAAATCTCCTTTAGCAATCCGAAAATCTTCCAACCGATACTTTCCGAAGCTGTTCCTTTCTCTCCCTCTCTCTCTATAATGACCATGGAGCATATATCTCTGTACCTCTGTTGTTCCAAAGAATAAACGTACTAGAAAAATACCTTGGCGTCGACGAGCTGTCGGCGCATATATTACTAGAAAATCTGCTCAGATACTTTTCAAACGTAAATAAATGTGGATGATTTGATTGACCATTATTAATTATTGCGTGGTAGAGGGTAATTTTCCGTGGGGCGATTACAATGCCCCTCGCAGCGAGCGAAGTTTGTGAGGTCAATTTTTATTCCCCGAACACACTTCGCGAGCTATCTATTAGCGTGGATAACCCGGAAGTGATGATTGTCAGTCCTCCGACTGAAAAAGAATATTATGTTTGAACTAGACGAAGAAAAGAAATGTTGAAGACAGAAGAAATGAAGAGACCGGTACCGCGGCTGTATTACTTTTACGTGCATCTAGGTGTTATGTTTGCTGTGCACAACCAAGGAAGATGATCTTTCATGAACTTATATTTGAACTGTACACAGATAAAGGACAGAGAGAGAGAGAGAGAGAGAGCGAATGGAATTCTAGAAGTTACTCAGAATCCTCCCATTAGTATAATTTTTTTTGTCTGTCTTTGCACGGATAAGCCTGATAAGAAAACCTAAGCCCTTGACTTTATTGTACAGAATTGTGTGTGAGGGTGAGAGAGCGATAAAGGCGACAGATACACTTCTGTACAGACAAAACATTACACCAAGTTAGCGGCTAGCTGCATTAACACACACACATAGACTTTCATCAAAACCATTACAGTAAGAGAATTCATTAGAGTAAGAACGATGTTTTCTAAACCCATGTTGACCGTGTGTCAATAGACCGCTTTCTTCGAGATAATTCATAATGTTTGAACACAATGTATGTTCCAAGATCCTGCTGTATATCGATGTTGATACGGGCCTGTCATTAAGTGGATTACTCCTGCCACCTTTCTTGAATAGTGGTGTGGCCTGTGCAACTTTTCAGTCTTTGGGTACGGATCTTTCGTCGAGCGAACGGTTGTACATGATTGTTAAGTATGGAACTAATGTATCAGCGTTTTCTGAAAGAAACCTAATTGGTATACAGTCTTGACCGGAAGACTTGCTTTTGTTAGGTGATTTAAGTTGCTTCACTACTCCGAGGACATTTACTTCTACATTACTCATGTTGGCAGCAGTTCTTGAATCGAATTCTGGAATATTTACTTCGTCTTCCTATGTGAAGGCATTTCGGAACGCTGTGTTTAGTAACTCTGCTTTGGAGGCACTGTCTTCAATAGTATTTCCATTGCTATTGCCCAGAGGAGGCATTGATTGTTTATTGCCGCTAATATACTTCACATACGATCAGAATCTCTTTGGATTTTGCCCGCATCTCGTGGTCGTGCGGTAGCGTTCTCGCTTCCCACGCCCGGGTTCCCGGGTTCGATTCCTGGCGGGGTCAGGGATTTTCTCTGCCTCGTGATCGCTGGGTGTTGTGTGCTGTCCTTAGGTTAGTTAGGTTTAAGTAGTTCTAAGTTCTAAGGGACTGATGACCATAGATGTTAAGTCCCATAGTGCTCAGAGCCATTTGAACCATTTCTTTGGATTTTCTGCCAGGTTTCGAGAGAAAGTTTCGTTGTGGAAACTGTTATAAGCATCTCGCACTGAAGTCCGCGCTAAATTTCGAGCTTCTGTAAAAGATCGCCAATCTTGGGGATTTTGCGTCTGTTTAAATTTGGTATGTTTGTTTCGTTGTTGCCGGCCGGTGTGGCCGTGCGGTTCTAAGCGCGTCAGTTTGGAACCGCGTGATCGCTACGGTCGCAGGTTCGAATCCTGCCTCGGGCATGGATGTGTGTGATGTCCTTAGGTTAGTTAGGTTTAAGTAGTTCTAAGTTCTAGGGGACTGATGACCTCAGTAGTTAAGTCCCATAGTGCTCAGAGCCATTTGAACCATTTGTTTCGTTGTTACTGCCAAAGTTTTCTGACCCGTTCTGTGTACCAAGGATGACCAGCCCCGTCGTTTGTTAATTTATTTAGTATAAATCTCTCAATTGCTGCCGATACTATTTCTTTGCACATATATTGTAAACAGTTGTTCTAACTTATGATACAGCTTATTGGCAGCCAATAACGGTACCGTATTTTGTCTTAGGCTGTTCACTCTCATCACTGTCAGTACCGGTATTCACTTCATTATACTCACTCCCACCATTTTCTTGGTTCTCTTCCCACAGTACGTCTTCCTCGCTGTCATCAACCGCTTGATGTTGAACTCTGATGATATGGAGGACCATGAAATAAAAATTCACTTGTACAGGAGAGTGGCTGATAGCTTCTTACTCTTGTGTTGAAATTGAAACCGAGGACCTAGAAACGACTGAGAGGTTTCGTCCCGCCGTAGCTCTCAGCGGTTCACAACCCCACAACAGGCCACAGCAGTCCACCCGCCCCACCGCCGCCTCCTCACACCCAGAGTTATTGTGCGGTTCTGCCTCCAGTGGACCCCCCTGGGAGCGTCTCACAACAGACGAGTGTAACCCCTGTGGTTGCGTGGTAGAGTAATGTTGGTGTACGCGTACGTGGATACAGTGTTTGCTCAGCAATCGCCGACATTGTGTAACTGTGGCGGAATAAGGGGAACCAGTCCGCATTCGTTGAGACAGATGGAAAACCGCCTTAAATACCATCCACAGGCTGGCCAGCACACCGGACCTAGACACTAATCTGCCGGGCGGATTCGTGCCATGGACTGGCACGCCTTTTCGCCCGGACAGCAGTGCCTCAGACTGCACAAAAATGGTTCAAATGGCTCTGAGCACTATGGGACTTAACATCTATGGTCATCAGTCCCCTAGAACTTAGAACTACTTACACCTAACTAACCTAAGGACAGCACACAACACCCAGCCATCACGAGGCAGAGAAAATCCCTGACCCCGCCGGGAATCGAACCCGGGAACCCGGGCGTGGGAAGCGAGAACGCTACCGCACGACCACGAGATGCGGGCCTCAGACTGCACGGCTAACCGGGCGGGCCGTAACGGTGTAACTACGGATAGTAACCTACCACCTCTCGAGGCAACTGACTTATTATCCCACTATGACATTCGATCTTATTATTATCCTGCAGTTTTCCTTATCGAGATTCAGTAGTTTCCGTTAGCATTAGTGTTGATATGTTATGAAGCAGAATTACTAACTCGCTTGTCGTAAGATGTCAACAGCCGTCCCTGCGTAACTCTTGCACGAACTGACTAGTCGATTATGTCGTATAAATGTTCGATGGGATTCCCGTCGGGCGATCTGGGTGGCATAATCATTCGTTGGAATTGTCCAGAATGTTCTTCAGTCGCGAACAATTGCGCCCTGTTGACATGGCGCATTGTCATCCATAAAAATTCTCTCCTTGTATGGGAACATGAAGTCCATGAATGGCTGCAATCGGTCTTCAAGTAACAGAACATAACCGTTTCCAGTCGGTGATAGGTTCAGTTCGACCAGAGCACCCAGTCCATTCCATGTAATGCAGCCCACACCATCATGGAGCCGCCAACAACTTACACAGTGACTTATTGATAACTAGGGTCCATGGCTTCCTGGGGTCTGCACCACACTCGAACCCTACCATCAACTCTTACCAACTGAAATCGGGACTCCTCTGACCAGGCCAAGGTTTCCCAGTCGTCTAGGGTCCGAGCTGCATAGTCACGGATCCAGGAGAGGCACTGTAGGCGATGCCGTGTTGTTAGCAAAGGCACTCGCGTCGGACGTCTGCTGCCATAGACCGTTAAAGCCAAATTTCACCGCACTGTCCTAACAGATACGTCCGTTGGTATTCCGCACATTGATTTCTGCGGTTATTTCGCGCTGTGCTGCTTATCTGTTAGCACTGACAACTGTATACAAATGGCGCGCTCTCGGTCGTTAATGAAACCCGTCGGCCACAGTGTTGTCCATGGTGAGAGGTAATGCCTGAAATTTGGTATTCCAGGCACGCTCTTGACACTGTGAATCTCGGAATATAGAACTCCCTAATGATTTCCGAAAAGGAATGTCTCTTGCGATCTAGCTCCAGCTACTATTCCGCGATCAAAGTCTGTTAATTCCCGTCCTGCAACCATAATCACGTCGGAAGTCTTTTAACATGAATCACCATAATACAAATGACAGCTCCACCAATACACTGCCCCTTTTATACCCTGTGTACGTGATACTTCCACCATCTGTATACGTGGATATCGCTATCCCATTACTTTTGTCAGCTCAGTGTATTTGTTGTGACGTTACCATACGGTATTAATACTATTTAAATGTGTTAAAAGACCAAAATGTATACATTTTATGACAATGAAATCAAGGATTGTAGCCGAAATTGATTCGATTTGGAACACGATAGCCTAGTTTCACGTGTTTGAGATTACTTATTCTTTGTGTTTTGTTTTAATGCCTACGAGACCAATCATGAATCAGACAATGGGCAGGTCAGTTTAACTCATAACCGTATAATCATTCTTAACGTAGGAATACGATCTAGTCGCAGATTGATGGACGGTTATTGCTACGTATACAGAGTGAACATTAACAAAACCGACAAACAGCAAGTACATATTCCTGACTGGAAATAGACGAAAAATGTACTACGGACATGTGTCCGAAAATGCCCGGTTCTCATTGTAGATAGCGCTGACGAATGACAGTTCCTCTGACAGATTGCTGCGTGTTTCTTTGTGTCGCAGGCTGTGTTATTCACGCAGCGTACTGTAAGCAGCAGATTGGTCCGGTATTCATACCGGAAAAAACCCTAGATGGTGTTTGTGTACGGCCAAGCGTATGGAAGGGGTGGAGAGGCAGCACGGCTATACCAAAACATGTACCTTCACAGACATCAGCCACATCACAAAACATTTAAAGCCCTTTTTGGGCGTCTGTGTGATCAATAGGTCCTTTCAGACCGACGAACGAGCAGGAAGGCGGCAGACTGTACGTACACCAGATATGGGGGACCTGTTTTTACAGGATACTGGGACGAACCCTAGTACAAGCTCCAACCAAGTGGCTCGCCAACATGGTGTAACCTAAAGCACTATTACGTGTATCCTGCGCGGCAACCGCTACTATCCTTATCACCTGAAACCCCATAGAGGCCACTTTGAACATCTGTTGTTGATTTCAATGCTATGCAGCTCTGTACTCTGTTCCGGAACGACTTGTCGTTGCACGAACACCGGCCATTTCCTGACACATGTTCATAGGACCTATTTTCCTCCATTCCAGTCAGGAATCCCTTGCTGCAGCTCTTCAGTTTTATTAATATTTCCCGTATATACTATTTATACCACCATACGCGTTACTATGTACTGCTGCGACTGAGCCGGCCGCGGTGGTCTAGCGGTTCTGGCGCTGCAGTCCGGAACCGCGGGACTGCTACGGTCGCAGGTTCGAATCCTGCCTCGGGCATGGGTGTGTGTGATCTCCTTAGGTTAGTTAGGTTTAAGTAGTTCTAAGTTCTAGGCGACTTATGACCTAAGATGTTGAGTCCCATAGTGCTGAGAGCCATTTGAACCATTTTTGCTGCGACGGAAAATTCAACTCGTACCGTCAGGTCATGCTTTACAACACAACACTACGAACATGATATGCACGAAATTTTAACTTCTGCATCGCTTTAGCAACACTACCATTCGAAACCTGAGATTGGACACAAAGTCTCATGACACCTTTTTCAAGGCGAGCTCAGTCTCACAATCTTCGTCTCAGCCAGTTTACCGTGCGTCAGAATGACAAGTCTCCAAGTTTTCTTTTTATCAGCAACTGCCCCGCGCGCTCGAAAACGGGTAATTAATCTCGCTAGTGTGGAAGTGTTCGACACTGCGGCGTCTGGATATTTCCCATGAATTGCGTGTACAACACTCCGTGCGTACGAACAATTTGAAAAACACTGTTCAGCAAGAAAACTCGTTGCTCTTGTGAAAACATGTTTACCGAACAATGAATTGCGCAATACGAAAGACACATATGTCCTGTACCCATCACATAGACGTCTTGGTGTGTTGTCGGTAATACTTTTAGTGCTGTCATGCAATGGCTGATTTAACGGATGCGATGCAACTCCAGTTTACACACACTTTTCTTTCCGTAAGTGCGACTTTTCGATCGTGCTGCAAAGCGAACTATTGTCTGCAACAGGTCGATATAGGAAAGCGTTCTTTCTGGCAGGGCAGTCCCAGTCATTAACCAATTACCGACGAGCCTAGTCAAATGAGACGCGAGAGGAATTTCCGAACGATGTGGCGATAGGTCACGTTGCACGAGTATCACCGGACTCATAACAAAGCTGCTATCCACTGCGGGAGCCGGACAGTCGTTATCGTGGGTGTATCTTAATACTTTGCTGCATCGTGTGATAGAATTCCACGTGTCTGCTGACTTACGTGAATTGAAGATCGATTTTGTCTACAAGTTCGATAACTGACAGTCTATTACAGACTGCAATGTCTCTAACTCATAAGGTAAATTTACGTGGTTTCTCAGCTACATTTCTCCCTCCGTCGGAGGTTCGAGTCCTCCCTCGGGCAAGGGTGTGTGTGTCTGTGTGTGTATGTGTGTGTGCGTGTGTGTGTGTGTGTGTGTGTGTGTTGTCCACAGCGTAAGTTTAAATTAGAGTAAGTAGTCTATAGGCTTAGGGATCGATGACCTCAGCAGTTGAGACCCATAAGACCTTACCACAAACTTCCAATTTCAGCAACATTTCACAGGGCGAGGTGACGCGATGGTTAGCGCACTGCACTCGCATTTCGGCGGACGACGGTTCAAATCCTCGTCCTGTCGTCCTGATTTAGGTTTTCCGTGAGTTCCCTACACCGCTTTAGGCAAATGCTGGGATGGTTCCTTTGAAAGGGCACGGCCGACTTCCTTCCCCATCCTTCCCTAATCCGATGGGACCGATGACCTCGCTGTTTGGTCCCCTCCCCCAAATCAACAAACCAATCAATCAGATTCATTTCGATTGTTCATAATATGGTTCCGACAACACCGTGCTTGTAGTTTCTTCAGTTTCTTGATACCAGACACACAAAATCCCTCACTCATATGGATATCTCTGAGTGAATCCGAAATGGCTCTGAGCACTGTGGGACTTAACTTCTGAGGTCATCAGTCCCCTAGAACTCAGAACTACTTAAACCTAACTAACCTAAGGACATCACACACAACCATGCCCGAGGCAGGATTCGAACCTGCGACCGCAGCGGTCGCCCGGTTCCAGACTGTAGCGCCTGGAACCGCTCGGCCACTCCGGCCGGCGAGTGAATCCGATATAAGCTTCAGTTTCTCTGTTTTGTGTGTACGCTAAAGTATTCTAACATTTGTTGAAAGACAGAACATAGTTTGATTTGAATGTAAGCTGAAGTGATTTTGTTTGTAAAACAAGAAATAATGGTAACATAAGAGGCTTCGTGGGAGACATAAACTGCGTCATCACATCCGATAGCTTGTGATATGACAGCTCGTAATGCATCATTTTCATGACATCTGCTGCCAGAATGATAGCTCCGCTGCGGTTGTTGCAGGGTGTTATACTACATCGGTACACGTAATCGAATGTAAGAAAATGGCTATGTTTCAATTAATACTGAATTAATTACTTAAAACAGGGTCGTTAAAAGCTTAATTACTTCATTAATGTTTATAACATTTTAACACCAGAAACTAATTCTACATTCATATTGCAGACGAATGAAGTACATCAACATATTATTTTAACTTTCTTCAGTTTTTAAGAAAAAAGTAGATATTATTTTTAATTGTGAGCCATATTTTGTTCTTCTTTCTAAACTAATTCGATCAAATGAATGTAAATAGTGATTATATAGCAAAAATGTGGCATTCAGTTATAGTCACCATTTAAAATTACAATTTATGTGCACTTGGATATATCCTTCGATCGACAATAAACAGTCTTCTAACGTAAATTACGGTTTTGCCCTGTGCTGCTTTTAAGGAGAACTATTTCAACAGTGAGTTAGCAAGTGACGAACATGACATTTGTCAATAACTACACCGCTACTAGAAAAGTTTCCATAAATTTCAGAATTACAAGACATCAGTCAATTTGGTTCAGATGGAAGGTAATTTGTCGGGTCTTGTGTTAGTTTACAAAACAAAGCGATAAAATTTTTTCTGCTTTTCTCTTAGTTCATGAGTTGCCATCGCCCATCGAAAATCAGTTCCAAAATCAAAATCGATGTAATATTTTTATTGTTTCTTTTTCCACCTATCATTGAAAATCAGTACCAAAATACTTAACCTGTGCTAGTACAACAGAAATAAAAACAAAAATAGAAACTAACTAAAATAACTATTGCATCTACATGATTTGGAAAAAAATATGGAAGCACCAAAAAACGCTTCGGTGTAGGAATCCCATCAGCATTCAAAACAACTTCCAGTCGCCGCGAAGTGGATAAGAGAATCGTGTAGCATTCTTCCTGCAAGATCTAATGATCGTAGTGACTACGGCAGTTCATCTTAGTACTCAATAATCCAATCCTGGATAGAGATGCAAATGGAACATCGATGTTTTGAAAACATCGAGATTTCGTCCATAACTATCGTGTTTTCCGTCGTTGTTTTGAATGGCGATACATTACCGATGCATCGACGACAAAAGCCCAAAAACATCTAAATCATTCAACAATGGATTATTCGTTCCGTTCGTGGGTCCTCAGCCATGTTACATTTATTGCGTCATCTCGATTTTTGTACTTTTGATCTAGTAGGTAAGTATAATATGGTTACAAGATCATAATTTACTTAAAATATTCTCCATTGAATTATGCGCTGGGATCACTCAGTGTAATATAAGTGATTCTCATTGTCCCAGTTTTCATTTTACAAGGTGTCAAGTCGACTAACTATAAAAGCCAGGATTGACGACTAGTATGAGGCAATGAATGATATTTCTAAAACATGCAATAAGAACGCCAAGTACTGATGCATTACCTACGTTATTTGGACAGGAAATATGCTAAATTAATCATTAATCATTTGTGGGCATTAATATTCACTTTCTAGACAAGACTCAACTCCTCAACCGAGCATTAGTGCTTTTGAGCTGACAGAACACGACACATCGCTGTCCATCACTGGAAAAAATGACAGATATTTTCTCCGAGTGGAATATTTCAATCGAAAAAGTTTCAGCTACCAAATCAGACAATGACAGCACTGTTACGAAGGTCAGTTGGCACATGTTTGGCGACAAACGATTACCCACTGTTTTGCCCATACGATTTAACTTAGTCGTAACTAAAGTCACTGATGATGCAAAACATTCCACTGAATTAATAAGTGCGGTCCGAGACATCGTCAAATATATTAAAGCGAGCGTCAGTGCCACCGAAGAGTTGCGGAAAATGCAGGTAGAGACGGGACTGAAGGTGGGACGAATTAAAAAAAAATCACTTGACGTTCGCACATAATGGAATTCGTGCTTGTGTATGTTGGAACGTTTCATAGAGATAGTGTCCGTCGAGGGAGCCATACTTCTAACTAAACCTGAGGCTCCCTCAGTGGTTTCCAGCAGCGGGTTAGACTGTGTCAAAGAAAAGGTGGAATCGCTACGACCATTTGGAAAACCAACAAAAACAATTTCAGGGGACACTTGCGTTACAGTAAGCATTGTGATCCAGTTAGCCACTTGTGTTCGGTACACTGTCTAAAAGATGATACCTACAAATGAAATCTGGCAAGAACTTTCGAAAGCTTAGAACGTTCTGCTTTTCTGCCATTTTCAACAATTGTTGATCCAAGATTCAAATTCAATATGTCATCGCTTAATAAAAGGTAATTAATTACTTAAATAACTGTATATGGGAATTTACAATCAATTACGACACATCCGATGAGTCGGATAACGAAGAGCCTGACACTTGAAAATACCACAAGCAGCTGACACACAGAAACGTGACAAATGAGTGATCAACATCTGCTGGAAACATTGGTGAAAATGGGGTTGAAATGCACCTGTCGTCTCTTGTTAAGCCAGTAAAAAGAGGCTGTACTGAAACCTGGGAGGGCATAAAGTAATTTTTCTTAAAACTTGCAAAAACTGCCAAAGTGTGCCTTCCAGTCGCTGCCACATCTGTACCAAGCAAGCACTTGTTCTCGGACCCCTGGGCAACCATCACCAGGAAAAAAAAAAACTTTTAGGAACTGGATTATGTACGCTTTTTTCCTAAATTGTATGTTGTTAAATTTAAAAAAATGTTTTAATGATAAAAAATGAATTTTCTTTACAAGATTCATTTTATTTAGTTTCATAATCGGATTTATATGAAGATAGTCATCGCTTCGGTCAGTATCATTGCGGGTAATGTGACTTAACGTTAGCAACGATAGGCAGATCTGTGAAGAAAAAGGTTCCCAAGTGTTTTAAAATATCTCTGACCACATAACGTACGTTGTTTAAAAATATCATTTTTGCTTGCTTTTTCTAATATTTCCAAAATACATAGAAACATCGTAAAAACATCGATGTATCGTTTTTAAGAGCGATATTCTTTTACTATCGAAGCTTTTCGGGTAAACGTCGACATCTCAGCATCGCTACTGAGACGTAAACTCGGCCAGAAGTCGCAAACGGTGTGAAAAAGACAGCTGACAAAACGACTTTCCTCTATTGCTGTATAGTCCATGTTTTATGGCTTTCGCGCCACGTTTTCCTGTTAGGGGCGTTTGCATCACCGATGAGTGATTTCGGAAGTCCATCTCGCCTTGCATTTCCTTGCTTATGGAGGTTCTTCCGCATTGTTTTGGGTCTGACAGAGTTAGTCAGTGCGACGCTCAGCTCTGCAGTGACGTTTGCAGATGTCGTCCTACCATTCTTCGCCACAGTCCTGTTCAACGGCTGCCTGTCACGATCACCCAACACACAGTTCCGCCCGCGTTGTAACTCAGCTGATGTTCTTTCGCTATCCCTGTATGCGGTATAAACCTTCGATACGACACCTCTTCCAACACAAAACACTTCGGCTGTCTTGGTTACGAGCACCATAGGAGCACAATTTGCCACTTTCTAATTCACTCGGCTCTATCATAACGTACTCATTTATAAATACACAGAACACTGTTATGACCATGACTGACAACTGAAGCGTATTGCGGACATTGTTCAGGTGCCGTTCGAGGTCAAATACAACAACACAACCTGTAGGCTCTGCTAGCATCTGCATTTATGACCAAACATTCGTTTCTTACACTGCTTTCTTACTTACGTCCAATCGCTGTATTGTACAAATAGAGATTCATTCACCTGTGATGATTACTAGATTTATGACGACATGTGCTCAAAAATATGTCGGGAATGGTCAAGAATGCCGATACAACCAGAACACAACATTACGGTCGTCTGCTGTGTCCCTACAAAGACTAAACTTCAAGGTACTGCCACAGGAGGGCGAGTGTACAGAAAGGAAAGCAGAGGGCGGCTCCTTTGATCTGTATGAAGTCAAGCATTGCGCTCAACGCCGTATTGAAACCGAGTAAACGCGAAGCGATAGCTGCTTACTGCTACGGCTCGAAATGGACACTCTTACGAAACGGAAGTAATGTAACCGTCAATGAAACAAGCTGTGATAAATCTTTAGTTAAAAACTTATAATATAAGGCCTTAAATTCATTACTATTCATATGTGCGAGCTGCGAACTGCCACTCCTAGTTTCAGATAACAATGAAGCTTCTTTGTTACGTAAATATCGGTTCTTTCCTTGCAGAAATTTCATTTTACCTCTTAATTTTTCGCCACGTGGGGTAGCCGTGTGGTCTAGGGCTCCTTGCCATAGTTCCCGCGGCTCCCCCTGTCGGAGGTTAGAGTCCTCCCTTGGGCATAGGTATGTGTGTTGTCAGCGTAAGTTAGATTAAGTTAAAATAGTGTGTAAGCCTAGGGACCGAATACCTTAGCAGTTTGGTCCCATAGAACTTACCACAAATTTCCAATTCTTAATTTTTCTTTTCTGGGACTTTGAGCTGAATATGTCGGGATGGTTCCTTTGACAGGTCACAGCCGACTTCCTTCCCCATCCTTCCCCAATCCGATGAGACCGATAACCTCGCTGTTTGGTCTCTTCCCCCCCAGATCAAGACCTGCAAGTTCACTCTAACATGTCATGTAATATGAGTCATATACGTTCAATAAACGATTGATTAGTGCCGCAAACAAATTCTTACAAGCTTTATCCTAAATATGAGATGTGTTTTAGCTTTTCCATTATGTAACTGTTGGTGTCTAATGTCTTCTTCACCATTTTCTTCGAGCAGTAAGTAGAACAATAAATCGTGATCATTAATCACTGGACTCGCATTCGGGAGGACGACGGTCCAATCCCGCGTCCGGCCATCGTGATTTAGGTTTACCGTGATTTCCCTAAGTCTCTTCAGGCAAATACCGGGACGGTTCCTTTGACAGGGCACGGCTGACTTCCTTCCCTAATCCGATGAGACCGATAACATCGCTGTTTGGCCTCGTCCCCCAAATCAACCCAACCCCAACTCAGCAGTGATTATTAATTGAGGAAATATGCGTCTGCTTGCAAGAACTGTTCACGACTTAGCTGCAGCCAACCTGTACGTGGTGCCATCAGGCAGAGTGCTCAAATAAAATACAACTTCTATTTCCTCCATACTGTCGTGAGGTATGGCATTCCTTCAAAAAAATGGTTCAAATGGCTCTGAGCACTATGGGACTTAACATCTATGGTCATCAGTCCCCTAGAACTTAGAACTACTTAAACCTAACTAACCTAAGGACATCACACAACACCCAGTCATCACGAGGCAGAGAAAATCCCTGACCCCGCCGGGAATCGAACCCGGGAACCCGGGCGCGGGAAGCGAGCACGCTACCGCACGACCACGAGCTGCGGACGGCATTCCTTCCAATTTAAAAAACAGTTTCAATTTATTAGCTATATTTAGTGCACAGCGTATATCATCTGAAATGAACTAAACGTAAAGTAGCCAGCGACCACATGTTTCACTGCAAACCCTGCAAATTTTTTGCTACAGATTACTAGGAAATTAAATGTTGCAGAAACTATGATCAATTTGAAAAAAATAGATCATCATTGAGCTGTGATATGAAACTATAAGTTATGAAAGAATCCACTTTTGTGCACCAGTTCGTTTCCTCAGAATCTAACGAGGGGTATTAATGAAGAAAACGCGCAAATGCAAAACAAGTCGTTTTTTTTCTTTTTTAAAGGAAAAGGCCCTCTACCGAATAATTAATCCCAGGAGTTGGTGTAGCTTTGCTTGATTTACAATTTAATTAATTAATGATTTATTAATATTAATTAATTAATGAGCTATAACTGTTTACAGCACGATAACTGGAAGTCATTTTTCTCCTGTAATGATATACATGAAAAAGTATATTTAGTACACAGACGCCTTCGTTCTGTAATCTTTTCTCCCGTTTGATAACATTAATTACCAAACGCAATCGACGATTCATGGCTACCAAGGAAGTCGGCGGTGTCAATTTATGGTTAAAATGTTATATGATACGTGAAACAACACTATGAAAAATATTCATGATACCAACGAAAGATTTTGTGTGTCCTAGGCACCGTACATAAGTACAACATTTTCTGCAAAAAAAAAAAGTATTCTTCTGATCTCTATCAAGTTGTGAAACGCCCATAACTGATTCCATACTAGTGTATCTGCCACCATTCACAGGAGCAGCAACACTAATAGTAGCTGCTATAGCAGAGGTTGTAACACTAACAGTCTCTAGTAGCTGCGGTTTTACTGATAACAGAAGCATTAAACCTGACAGCGTTGGAAGTAGGTTAGTCGTTCCAGCGGTGTCTCCGTAATGGCTCTATGTAGTCGATGTATTGACAAAGTTAAATTAACAGAGGAGCATATAGCAAATAATATTATATTAATTGAATGCTCGTGATTATTTCATCAGCAGTTGTGCACTGGCGGCACAGTTGCCTGTAGCAAGGCGATGAACCAGAGTTCATCCCTCGAATCAAATCAAACGACGCGTAACACTACAATACACAAAGATATAAAGATTATTCGCTGCACCCATCTTCTAAGATGATTGCGTATTACTGGCCATCATACCGGTACATAACAGGGTAACAATCTAAATAATTAATAAATGATATACTGATGCAGAAATGTACATAAACGGAAGACACAGCCACTAAAACGAAAACTGTGCAAATTAATGTAAATGCATTACTAATGTCAATAGTATTCCAAAAATGCTATAAGAGACGCTAAATTCACAGCTTCTTCTGCGACGTTGACAGTAAAGAAAAACAAAAATGTAACATAAAATACTGATTCCTAACATTGATCTTGAGGTTCTTAAGTTACTAGTTAAAATATGAACTTGTTTATTTTCTTTCGAAGAAATGGTTGTTAGCTTGTTGTGCAAAGTAGCATATGGACCTCGAAAATGTTTCTTCAGTCAGCGTGAATCCACAAGGGGCTCGGGGTATTTCATATTATTCTTTGAGTTAAGGGGGGAGTGCAATGAAAGCTTCATTTATTTTTATTGGAATACAGAGAGAAACGTTCAGTACTACTGATCAGTAGTGTAGAAAAGGTTTGGTAACACTGGTTCCTCCATGAAATGTTTTGCTTACACTCAGTGCGTCGTTGATTATTTTTGAAGCTTCCTCCGCGCATTTCTTCAGCCATCACTTCTGTGGCAGTAATAATTATTTTAGAAGGAACAATCCTCTTCAATACCTATCTCTCACTGCCAGCAAGGTTAATCATCGTTCCATTGTCAAGGCACTTGATACTATAGCTTTAGAAGAAGGAGATTTACACATGTGAAACATCACGAATTAAATAGGCACTTCGGAACTGTGTAAATGGCCGGTAATTAACCTAATACCACAATATCCGCAATCTCAAAACGCTTTTAGCGAAATAATAGCATGAGGGTAATAAAAAAAACGTCGTTATGCAACAGCCAGTTGCCATGGTTAGCTCATAAGATGAGGTGTCCTTACCGTGGAGGTCCTTACCATGGTGTTCATATTTCTTTTGTCCGTCCCTGTAATATTCCATGTATTTTAATACTTATATGTGATAAAACCTGAGTTATGTGTAACTAGTGTCCACATCATCTGTTAACAGAACGCAGACTTAAACAACATTACACAAATGCTTCGCAGAAAGTTATCAGTACTCGCAACATGCCCAGGAATGTCTTCGACTTGAGTTTCACTGTCGCAAATATACTTTACCGAAGTCAAACTACACGGCTATGGTAGTGCAAAATCCCAAAAGTGGTCACACAATTATTATTTACATATTCTCCGTTGTAAATCAACTAGGAACTGATGTGCAGTTTGCCATATTTGACGTATTCCTTCGAGTTCAGTTCGCATCAGTCACGTCCTTAATACTCTAAAGGCAAAGTGGATTTTCAGTTTAGTAAATATTTTTCTCCATTTTCTCCGTTTTCGTCCTCATGCCAGGCTGCAAGATTCCCATCAGGGATTCAATATTAACCATTTTCCCCCTCTATTATAGTTAAAGATGTCATTCTGGAATAGTTTCAAGGTGATCCATTGTTCGAATTAATTCGTCAATGACTTCTTCTCAAGATTCCGAAAATAATTACTAATTCGCAAAATATTAATTATGTTTATTTGCCAATGTTGGCAGATACAAGTTCATACGTCAGCCCTACATTAAAAGTGTCGGTTCACATTGCATGCGCGTGAAGTGGAGCCGCCTAGCGGCGACTGCCTGCTACAGCTATGTCAAACCGCCCACCGCTAGATGGCATGTCATTCCATTTCGTCGTAAACAGCACCACAACCAAGTCAAGCAGCACGTTACCGTGACAGCAAACAAGCTATTAAAATGCATACCGGTATGTACAATTAGCTGAAGTAACGAGCTAGCTACTGACAAACCTTCCATTCCGCAGAACTATAGTACAACGAATGACAAGGAAATGTGTATGGACTTGCGCAGTAGAAATCTTCTGACTGATGTCCCCAGATTCATGTGATTAATAAGAAATACTTTGGTTTTGAAGTATCGTTCATATACTTTTACTATAGATTCCGGTACTTATACATACCATAGTTAATATCTTTATCAATTTGTACAAATTTTCCTCATATTTCAACAGTAATGTAAAAAAATAAAAAACATTTCCCCATTGTGCACGTAGATAGCAACTTTGAACTAGTGTGCACGAATACCAAACGGCACCGAACGATCAGATACGACAGAATCAAGTTAAGGATAATTCTTAGATTAAAAAAAGGTAATTATTATAAAGAGATTGCCGGTAACATTTTCATGGTGAGATCACTGTATTTGCGTAATGAATTATATGTAAGTTTTTAACGGTAAAAGTGTCTGTACCTTCTTGAATAAGAGAGAATTAGGATTCAGAATGAAATTTTCGCTCTGCCGTGGAGTGAGCGCAGATACGAAACTACCTGGCGGATTAAAACTGTGTGCTGTACTTCAACTCCGGACCTTTGCCTTTAGCGGGCAAGTGTTCTGCCTATTTTTTTCCGATTGAGCTACCCATGTACGAATGAATAACAGGGCGTCCAAATGTTGGTAACACATGTGTGTTATAAGTACAGGTAGAGTATAAAACTTACATTGTGCTGTAGAGAAGCAACGCGAAATGATAACAGTCTGCACATGTGGATTTAAAACGTTATGGGCCGACTACCGGTTGTAGAGTCCCAATCGAAAATGGAGTGGTTTTTCATTCATTAGTAAAGTAACGTATGGCTGATGAAGAAAGGAATAATAAGACTAGCACAGGCAAAGAGAGAATTCCTGGCCGGAAGAAGTCTATCAGTATCAAACATCGGCTTTAATTTGAGGAAGAAGTTTGTGATAGTGTACATTTGGAGCACAGCATTGTATGAAAGTGAATCATGGCTTGGGAAAACCGGAGGAGAACCGAAGACTTTGATATGTGGTGCTGTACATCCAACAAATAATTTTGAACGGTGGGTGCAAGTGCCACTCCAAGATGAAGAAGTTGACGACTTGGGACCACCTTCGAAACTTCTCCCGACGTTGACATTTTAGATATTGTCCAGAGATTTGCCGCACGTAGATGCTATTTACTGATGCCATTCGCGAAAATCTTACGTCCTCTGTCTCTTCCATGACCCCTTCAAGAGTGGTAGACTGTTCTCCGAAGACAATGTCAGGGAGTTAACGTGGCGGAGTCCCATTCGTGGCGTTAAAATTACGTTCTATTTTTAACTTCACTGAAACATTATTGTTTTTTGGCCTCTTAGGATACCTATTTCCTATAATATTTTTGTTGTAAAAATGTTTACTTCGTGGTTCTCAACAATCTGTATCTTTTATAAGATATTCATTACGTTCATAAGAGAAACATGTGGTTTGTAATATGTTGCTTTGTAATGCATCCCCTGTAGCTTAGTGCACCAGTGGGTAGGTACCAAGCTACGATCCAAATACTTGGTACGCGATCCATGTTTGAGCCTATGATTTTTCTGGCAACTGCCCGCCTCCTTAGCTGAATGGTCAGTGCGTGTGAATGGCATGCAGTGGACCCATGTGAGATTCCCGTTCGTGTCGGAGATTTTCTCCGCTCGGGGACTGGCAAGAAACCCCTTGAGTGCGAGATCGCAAGTTCAGTCTTTAGTAATTATCATTTCAATGCTGTTTTGACAATTATGACAGGAAAAGTGTTAGCTACTAATGACTCATGTGCAGCAAGAGGGCGACAGATAATAGGTTTCCGGGTGATGCAGAGATCAATCTTCTATGAGATTTAAGTAATGTACTTCAGAAAATGGACCTCATAGACGTTCAAAAAATGTTCGAAACAAATCATTAACCTGCACCGTAAACACGGAATGAGAAATGGCGCGCCACTGTCATCACGTTCGAAGGAGAACTCCTTGGGAGTTACAAAGAGTGCAAGACGTTCAGCTAGATATCCACTCTAAAAGAATGTATCGAGAGGGTGACAATTATTGAGCTATATGAAAAAAATAGCTATAATTTCTGAACGGTTCGCATTAGGACGTTCAAACTGCACGGTTGGCCGCTGAGCATGACGGGAATTAGTATGGGCATGCATGGATTGGTTTAGCGACGAAGCCCACTTTCATTTGGATGGGTTCGTCAATAAGCAACACTGGCGCATTTGAGGGACTGAGAATCCGCATTTCGCGTTCGAGAAGTCTCTTCATTCTCAACTGGTGACTGTGTGGTGTGCAATGTCCAGTCACGGAATAATGGGTCCAGTACTGCATGATGGCATGGTGACTAGCGAACAGTACGTGAAGGTTTTGGAAGATGATTTCATCCCCATTATCCAAAGTGACTTTGATTTCGACAAAGTGTGGATCATGCAATACGGAGCTCGACCCCAGCAGGAGAGTGTTTTATGTTCTGAAGGAGCATTCTGGGGACCGCATTCTGGCTTTGGGGCACCCAGAGGCCACTGGCATCAGCCTCGATTGGCCATCTATTTTCCGGATGTGAACACATACGATTCCCTTTTGTGGGGCTATATTAAAGACAATGTGTACAACAATAACCCCAAAACCATTGCTAAGCTGAAATCAGCCGTTCAGGTCATCGACAGCATCGATGCTCCGACACTTCAGCGAGTCATGCAGGATTTCGCTATTTGTCTGCGCCACATTATCGCCAATGACGGCAGGCATGTCGAATATGTCATAGCCTAAATCCGAATATCTGTAGCGACGTTTACCTGTTAAATAAAGTGTGTGCATGCTGTAGATTGTAACTAACGTACGTTTCTTTTCATATAGTTCAATAATTGCCACCCTGCACAGTCATATTGATGTAATGGGCTGCGGAGAACTGATGGAAGGTGATGGCACGCAACGGAATACGAAACAGTCTTCCGTGGAGCTTATCGCGAAACTGGCTATCCTTTACGGCGTAGCCCAGACAGTGTGATAATATGTTTTATAGGCACGGAAAGGACAAAACATTCAGAGGCTGAATTTGTCCAATGGTTCCAGATGGTATGAACTGAAATGTCGCAAACTTTTCAGGAGGTATAGATTGATGTAAACGAGTGTGATTTTTATACGCAGACCCTGAATCAAGCAAAAGCAAGTTATTTTGACGAGGTATTCGCCAAAAGCAATGCTCATACCATGGTTGTAATTCTCTTGCTCCCATCTGCTGTCCCATAAATATTCTCTACTGCCTTGAAAGATCACGCATACTAGAAAGAATCGTAGGGGACATAGCACTTCCAACTTCTTGCAGCGCAGTAAATAACTTTACAGCCAATTTACCATCTAAATTAACTTTCTGTATAACTGGTTACGATTGCGCTAAGGCACTGATGTTAACGGACCTCTCTTGGTGCCTCTAATGTCCAGGGTTCCTTTCATATGCATTTCCTCTTCAAATCCCAATTGGTCCAAGTCGAAAATAAAGTCCTCACTCAACGACGAGATCAGTTTATCTTAGCTACAAATTTTCGTGCGGTTTCCACAGTTTGCTATGCATCGTCAGGTTGACGCTTTGAAATTTCGTTATCTTACGCCCTCCAATTCTGTAATTGTGAAGTTATGCAGCCTCTCATTGCTACCCTTGAAAACGCTGTAATTCATGTCCCGCATAATTTTATGTGCATAATGTAGTAGGTCAGCATCCTTGAAACGCTCAAACATCAGTTTTTGTAGCAAGTGTGCATTGTTCTCCCTCCAATATCCGTAGTTTTTCTTATGCCTTACACGGTCATATTGCTGTGGGCCTGATCGAAATTTGTTCGTAATTGTGCGTGATCTTCGATGTGCGTAATTATGTTTAGTACCCGCTCCTTGAACAACGATTATCCTGCACTACGTTCCAATGGAAACGGCGTTTTGGCTCCCAGCGCGACAAGGATGATGAACTACATGGCTCGAAACTTATTTAAATATCACGCTCACTTGTTAAGCACGTATCGTAATCGGTGCATGCCTCATGTACATTGTTCATGCAGTCGATGTATACGACGCCACGCATTCCACTGACATCTTGCAGATACGCTAATATATCATCTGCCACTTCTTTCTCACTCTGCGAAATTGATTGGGTTCCTCCCTGACGAAATGTCAACTTCGGTGACTGTTACTGTAGGTACAATGCAATGTTTGCTTTGTTTCTCGCTTCCATTGTTCTGCTTTGTGTCAACAGCAATAGCACTGTCGCGAGTTACTCACGGACTAAGTACACTCATGCTCATAAATTAGGGATAATGCTGATACATGGTGAAACAACGCTCTGGTGGGCGGTTTGCGGATTTAAATCACCTCGGGGCATGACCATGTGGTACATTTGACCTGCGGACGTCGCACGGTGGCGCTGGCAGCAGTCCACATACGCAGAAGTGTGTAGGTGCATGTCAGAGTACGGTGCAGCGAGTAAGTGTGAAGACGTTTTCAGACGTGCTAATGGTGACTGTGTGTTGAAAATGGCTCAGAGAACACATATTGATGACGTTATAAGGGGTAGGATACTAAGGCGACTGGAGGCTGGCCAAACACAGCAGGTCGTAGCAGGGGCCCTCCGTGTGCCACAAAGTGTGACCTCAAGATTCTGGCAACGATTCCTGCAGACATAAAAGGTGTCCAGGCGCTACAGTACGGGACGTTCACAGTGTACAACACCACAAGAAGACCGATATCTCACCATCAGTGCCCGCAGACGGCCACGGATTACTGCAGGTAGCCTTACCGCAGCCACTGGAACAGTTGTCTCCAGACACACAGTCTACAGACGACTGTGCAGACATGGTCTATTCGCCAGGAGACCTGCAAGGTGCTTTCCACTGACCTCTGGTCACAGCAGAGCCCGTATAGCCTGGTGTCAAGAACGCAGTACGTGGTCACTGGAACAGTGGTCCCAGGTTATGTTCACGAACGAGTCCAGGTAAAGTCTGAACAGTGATTCTTGCCGGGTTTTCATTTGCCGTGAGGCAGGAACCAGATACCAACCCCTTAATGCACCGCTGCATGTCTTTGACTGTAACACGTCAGGTGTATCGGGACGTCATTTTGCTCGATTATGTCCGCCTTTTCAGGGGTGCAGTGGATCCCACCTTCCTCCTGATAGATGATGACGCACGGCCCCACCGAGCTGCCATCGTGGAGGAGTACCTTGAAACAGAATATGTCAGGTGAGTGAAGTGGCCTGCCTGTTCTCCAGACCTAAACCCCATCGAGCACATCTGGGATGCTCTCAGTCGATGTGTCGCTGCATGTCTTCAAGCCCCTACGACACTTCAGGAGCTCCGACAGGCACTGGTGCAAGAATGGAGGCTATACCCCAGCAAATGCTCGACCACCTGATCTAGAGTATGCCAACCCGTTGTGCGGCATGTGTACGTGTGCATGGTGATCATATCCCATATTGATGTCGGGGTACATGCGCAGGAAACTGGCGTTTTGTAGCACATGTGTTTCGGGACGGTTTTCTCAACTTATCACCAATACCGTGGACTTACAGATCTGTGTCGTGTGTGTTCCCTACGTCCCTATGCTATTAGCGCCAGTTTTGTGCAGTGCCACGTTGTGTGGCACCACATTCTGCATTTATCCTTAATTTATGAGCATGACTGTGGTTCAACTACGCTCCACAGCCTCATGCTGTGCTCACCACTGGATACTTCAGTCCCGCCCTTTGTTGCCAATAGCAGCCAATATTGTAGTTGCATATATGGGACATCGAATGACGTAAACATCATTAGCCTTTTGCGATCTCACACTCAAGGAGTTTCATATGGGTGCTGTGTTGTTCTTATAATCATTCATCCTCATCGACACGCAGGTCAGCCAACAGTGGCGTCACCTGAAAACACTTGCAACTCGACGACCTATCTTCCCCAGGTGGGGACTCCCGGCCGTCAGTGCCATTTGATCATTTTTTTTTCATTTCTGTCAACTGAAGTGCCCATCGTCACTACGTATCTGAAAAACGCCGAGCCACTCCGTGGCAGTATAGGTTAACACATATTTTGATAAAACCGCAAAGGTGGAGACCTGTACAAAAATGATATTGAAGAAACATGATGATGATGTCAAATGCTGTTCCTGTTTGTGGACTGCCATGTAACGTCTTCTGACACTATATCAGTTAAAACGTTTAAGGAATTGTGGTAACCACATAGAATGAACAGTAAAAAACTATTTCTTTTGGTTTACGTTTGAAGAAGCAAAGTCTTTGGCATCTGTAAACACCGATATTATATGAGTCTTTGTTGTACGAAATTATTCTATCTGTGAAATAAACGTTAGATGGGTTTTTTTCTTCTTCTGGTATCGCCCAGTAAGAGTGGCGCTCAATATGTAATGCAATACCATTTTTTTCTCGCTCAATTTCACTTGAAAAAATGTGAAATAGTATGAAGGAGTTCCGCTAGGTATCGGCGCTATACGTAGCCTTAAAAATGGCGTCTACAACGGAGGCGGGTTTCGAGCAGTGATATGTCACTGAGTTCCTTTTGGCGGAAGACCAGAGCATCGCAGATATTCATTGTCGCTTGCAGAATGTCTACGGAGACTGGAAGTGAACAAAAGCAAGGCGAGTCGTTGGGCGAGGCGTCTGTTATCGTCGCAGCGAGGTCGCAGCAACCTGCTCGATCTCCTACGTGCCGGTTGGCCGCACAAAGCTGTGACTCCTGCAATGTTAGAACGTGCGAACACATTTGAGGTAATCAAACACCTCACTGCACCCCACCATGCCGCCTCAGTCCGTGAGTGTCCCGTGTATTTTGATGAGCGGGCCGTCCAGGAGATCCGGGTGAAGGAAAAAGTACCTGACCCTGTCGCTCACAAGTTGTCGGCTAGTCGAAAGTCTTGCACTTACTATCCGGCACTTACAATAACGTTCTTGCTACGCCTCCCCCCCCCCCCCTTCCCCGCGAAGCACATTGTCGACCAAGCTTGCGACGTCCAGTTCAGCACTGCAGTTGTAAAATCCCGTTCTCTTCCAGCTGTGCAAGAAGCCACCAACTATTTGCATTCGGTGGGAAATCACCTGCTACAAAACCTGCAAGCCAGAAAGCACAAAAGGAATACTCCTGCGAAGTCTTCTTACGTCCCTCCAGCCAACAAACATCTCAGTCTTCATCTACCAATCGCAAAGGCTCTAAGAAATCAAACAAAGACAAACCGCCTTCTCCTTCCCCGACTTGTAGATCCTCTTCAACGGTGTTGCCTCACCCAGCTAGTCTCCAATTCGCCGGTGCGCACCACCTACCTGTTTTCTGCCCTGGTATCCGGAGGTCGACCCATTGAGAATATCGACACCTCTGAAGATCTCACGGAACAGTATTTAAAAAAAATGTTCAAATGTCTGCGAAATCTTATGGGACTTCACTGATAAGGCCATCAGTCCCTAAGATTACATACTACTTAACCTTAATTATTCTTAAGACAAACACACATCCCCATGCCCGAGGGAGGACTCGAAGTCCTGCCGGGACCAGCCGCACAGTCCATGACTGCAGCGCCTGAGACCGCTCGGCTAATCCCGCGCGGCGGAACAGTATCGTTCAGCCTCTGTGCCCTATAGCAACGAGTCTACGAAGCCTGGCACTCGGCAGCTGCCGAGGTGACTACCGTTAGTTTGTTCCCTCCTCCCCAATCACCGCTATGACTCTTCTCCAATGAATGTTCGCGGCTTTACGTACAAGGAGCAATTACGGCTATTGTTGGAATCGCAGCGTCTGTTATCTGCCTCTAAGAAACAAAATTGTGTCCTCCCAACCACTTTGACCTCTCCCATTTCCTTCTGGTCCTCTATGACCTCCCCCCCCCCCCGCCCGCCCGCACCCCTCGGCCTAAGTACGGCATTCCACCTCATGGTGAGTCATGCTGCTCATCTGGGATGACAGTTATAGCCAAACTATCTAACTGAACACTCGGCTGCAAGCTGCTGCGGTCCACATTGTCCTTCCTCACTTCACCTTTTCTCCTTGCAACGTCTACATCCCACCGTCATTTGGTGTCACCAGGACAGACTTCCTCCCTTATTAATCAACTACCTTATCCCTTTTTGCTGCTCAGTGACTCTAATGCACACTATCTCCTTTGGGGCTCTTCCAGAACCTGTTTGAGACGTGCCCTCTTCACTGACCTTTTCAATCAACTTAATCTCATTTGTCTTAACACTGGAGCACCCTCGTTCCTTTCAGACTCTACACACACCTATACCCATTTGGACCTCTTGTTCTGCAATGCCCAGCTTCACGTCTTCTCGAGTGTTCCGCTCTCTCTGACACGTACTCGAACGACCATATCCCGTATGTTATCCGTTTTCTGGCTCCTACCCCACGTACGTATAAATCCAATTGGCAGCTTTCTAAGGCTGACTGCAAGCTTTATTCCTCCATGACGACCTTCGATGAACAACATTTCCCAAGTTGTGATTATCAGATAGAGTACCTCACGAACGTTATCCTTACCGCCGCAGTACGTTCCATACCTCCCACTTCATCTTTACCGCGCCGCGTCCCGGCCCCCTGGTGGACTGAGGCATGCTGCAGTAGTTGAGTTCGCAGTGTCATCGCATTCGCCGCGATAGCAAAAAAGCTAGCTCTTCTAGCAGTTTCACTCCCTCTTCCATCATGTGGAGCAACCTCCCTCGGCCATCAGGGACCAAGGTCCATTCCCCGATTTGTGGCCTGACTGTAGCAGATGACGTCATTGTTGACCTTACAGCTATCTCCAACACCTTGGGACGCTATTTTGCGGAGACTTAAAGTTCCACCCACTATCTCACCATCTTCCTCCCTCGAAAAGACGTGGAGGAGACCTCTCCTCTAAGAATCTTGAATGCTGCAATGCCGCCACTACTACGAGGGAGTTAGATTATGTTCTCACTTCATCCTGATCTTCCGCCCTAGGGCCAGATCTTGTTCACATTCAGATGCTGCAACACGTTTCTCTCACGGCCAACCACTTTCTCCTTCATATGTACAATCGCATTTGGGCAAATGGCACGTTTCCCACACGCTGGCATGAAGCCATTATCACACGCATTCCTAAGACCAGTAAGGACGAACACCTTCCTTGTAGTTACTGCCCATTTCTCTCACCAGCTGTCTTTCCAAGCTGATGGGATGTGTGGTTCATGGCCAGTTGGTATGGTGGCTCGAATCTCGCAATCTACTAAGCACTGCACAATTTGGATTTTGAGCGCACCGTACTGCAGTTGGCCATCTCGTCACTTTGCCAACCTATGTTATGACCGGTTTTCTGAGGAAATGTCAGATTGGGCCGTGATTTTTATTTGGAGAAAAGCCTACGACTCCTGCTGGAGGACTGGTATCCTCCATACTCTATACATGTAGGGCTTCCGAGGCATTTTTAAGAGACAATTAAGGTACGTGTGGTTTTGGCCTTGTCGGACACCTTCCTCCAGGAGAAGCAGGGTGCCTCAAGTCTCCGTCCTGAGCGTCGTCCTCTTTGCTTATAGTCATTAACACTATTATGGCCTGTCCCCCGTCAGGCATCTCCGGCTCCCTTCCCGTCGATGACTTTGCGATCTATTGCAGTTCTCCATGGACTTGTCTCCTTGAGCAGCCTCTTTAGCAATGTCTCGGTTGTCTTTACTCATGAAGTATCGCTTTCCCACTGACAAAACCGTTTGTATGAATTTCTGGCGTCGCAGTCGATTTCTTCCAATGTCTTTACATCTTGGGCCTGTTGCTCCTCCGTTCGCTGAAACTATGAAATTCCTGGGGCTCATACTTGACAGAAAACTTTCGTGGTTGTCCCACGTGTCTTACGTGGTCACATGTTGTACTCAGTCTCTCAGTGTCCTATGTGTTCTAAGCTGGGGACCGAATCGGACCATTCTCCTCCGTTTGCACCGATCCCTTGTTCGTTCGAAATTAGACTACGGGTGTTTCGTTTATTCATATGTGCGTCCGTCCATCTTGCGCTGTCTTAATACAATGCACCATCGTAGAATCCATTTGGCCACTGGCGTCTTTTACACTAGCCCGGTTGAGAGTCTCTGTGCAGAAGCTGCTGAACTACCACTGTCTTACCGGCGTGATTTCTCCTCAGCAGATGCCCTTTGTCTGCCATGCCTAGCCACCCATCTTATGCCTCCTTTTTCGATGACTCCCTTGACCACCAGTACAGGGCACGTCCCTCTTTGTTACCTCCCAGAGTTCACTTTCGGCTCCTACTCCGCCAGCTTAACTTCATTCTACTTGTCACGTTCCCAGTGGGTATGAACCCTTCACCACTTTGGTTTCGTGCTGCGACCCGTGTTGATTCTGGACTTCATTCGCTTTCTAAGGAAACTACTCGGGATTTGATCTATTTCAGTACGTTTCTCGACCACACTTAGTGATAGTACCTTCATTGTACACTGAGTGCTCTAAGATCGACCGTGGTGTCGAATGTGCCTTCGTCATTGGCTACGACCATTTTCGGTATTGGCTTCCAGAACACAGCTCAATATTTACGGCTGAGCTCTTCGGCCTCTGACAGATCACGCTATAAAACCGGAAACACAGGCTTTTTAATTGCCATATCCTCCGATTCTCTTGAACCGTGAATGTACTTTCAAAACCTTGCCGCTCCCTTTTAACACGGCCGTAGTCACGACCGCTCACAACAACCTCTGAAAGATTACACTGGTGCAAATCTGCAACACACTATATTACTTTAAACTAAAAATTTTAACAACTCACACAAACACATAAACTATGCACCCCGTAAGAGGGATGGAAATGGTACAAAACAGTCACATTAAAATTATTTGCCACCGAAAGTGCAACTTGTTTTTAAAAGAACTCTTACGGTGGAAGCGTGGCAACTATACATACTAAAATGACCATTTAAATAAAATCCATGAAATGCAGTTTTACACAAAATGTACCAACATGGTCTACATTACACATATACCACCTCGCAAGATGATAAGCAAGATAAAAACATATTTCAGGAATTCGGCCTTTATACCTTAAGCAATAAATTCGTTAACACCGAATCCGATAAACATGACAGAGGCAGCTATTAACGTAGGGAAAACCAACAGATAGACAGACAGACAGACAGACAGACAGACACTAACTGCCAAACAAATGCGGACGGGAGACAGACGAGCACTGGGGACGAGAGACTGACCAAGAAAACAAGTAGAATTTAACAAGTAAATGACACAACATATCACGAATGACTTAACTTTTAATAAACTGCGATGTCTGGCGAAGACCTGGCGCAGCACCCCCAAAACGCTCTCCCGAACCGTCCGCTGCCAGCCGCTTCAACCGACGAAGGAAGGCGCGCCGATCTCCCGTCTCACGGCGTCGCAGCTCGCGCCGGCCAGACCGATGTCGTGGGTTGACTCCCGTTGCTCTCGTGTCGGCCGCGAAGCCACTACCCCTCGCTATGCGGCGCGGTCCACTGGACTCACATGGGGACCTCACATGCGCCGACGCTCAAGGCGGACCAGTCGTCTTGTGTCTCAGTGTGCGACCGACCAACCAACCGATCCAACCGCCAATAATCGTTGCCCAAGCAGCTCGAGCAGACTGGCGGCCTAACACATACTAGCACTCCGGACGACAGACAGACACTGACTGCCCCACGCTAACCCGACTGACCAACTAACCAGACTCGCCAGACTGCCCCGACTCAGACTGATCACATGCCGAGTTTTTTTTTTTCTTTGTTGTGATTTTAAAGCCCGTAGAACAGGTAGGCTGGCAGCAGCACAATACGCCGCTCTTCAGCCAAAGATAGTACAATGATAAAAACAGAGAAGATACATGACTTGGAACAAAACGGCGGGAAAAAAACAGTAGACACATGAACATAAAAAAACATGAAGCCATTCACACTCGATGACAGTCCACACTACAAACTGTTGACACGAAGCACAAACACTGAAGATGAAGATGGCACTGGTGAACGATGGAGTGTGACGGTGAACACTTAACACTAAACACGACGGCACACACGAGACACTGATGGCGATGATCTCCAGCGTGCGAATGTCCACTTAGCGTGTGCGAGTCCGGGGACCTGCCAAGAGGGGAAGAAGAGTGAGGTGGGGGAGAGGGGAGAACAAGGATGCCAATCGGTGAGGAGATGGGGGGAGGAGGAGAGGGACAGGGGAGGGGAAACCCGGGGGAGGAGTGGGGAGAAATGGAGGAGGGAGGGAAGAGGGAGAGAAGGGAGGGAGGGTGCCCAGAGGAGCAAACACAGGAGGAGGGTGGGAGGATCAAAGTTGGTAGGAGGGGTAGATGGAGGGGAGGAGGGCATCATCAGGGAGAGGGAGCTGGCGGAAGCCACCTTGGGAGAGGGTAAGGAGGGTGGAGAGATGGAGACCGGGTGGGGAATACAGGCGCGGCAGCGGGCGGGGGTGGGAGAGTATGGGGGAGACTAGCGGGTGAGGAGGATCGAGTTTGCGGGAGGTGTACAGGATCCGATCCTTTCAAGGAAAAGGAGGAGGTGGGGGAAGGGGATGAGATCGTACAGGATCCGCGTGGGGGAAGGGGAGACGGATGCGATAGGCGAGGCGGAGAGCATGGCGTTCAAGGATTTGGAGGGATTTATAAAGGGTATGGGGGGTGGAGATCCAAGCCGGATGGGCGTAACAAAGGATAGGGTGGATGAGGGATTTATAGGTGTGGAGGATGGTGGAGGGGTCCAGACCCCACGTACGGCCGGAAAGGAGCTTGAGGAGACGGAGCGGCCTTGGCTTGGATTGTCCGGAGATGGGGAGTCCAGGAGAGGCGACGGTCGAGGGTGACGCCAAGGTACTTAAGGGTGGGAGTGAGGGCGATAGGACGGCCATAGATGGTGAAATAGAAATCAAGGAGGCGGAAGGAAGGGGTTGTTTTGCCTACAATGATCGCCTGGGTTTTGGAGGGATTGACCTTGAGCAACCTCTGGTTGCGCCAAGCGGTGAATCGGTCAAGATGGGATTGGACACATGCCGAGCTCATAGCGCCCCTTAAATGCACATGAACAGGCAATTTTTCCCCTTTCCCACCAGAGGGAGACGCCAAAGATGCGATTGCCACAGCGGCGCCACCGCCAGAAACGGAAGGCGATTGCTTTACACCACGCGCTGCGGCGCGCTCTTCAAAACAGCAAATTTTACCACGGCTCATCTCTCAGTGCCCTTCAGAGCCTCTGTGTACTGCACACAGTCCATCTCTTAGTCAAAAGGGCCAAAGAAAGCTTCCACTTGCTCATTGTAATGGGATCCACTGTGATGTTGAAGTGGGTTCCTGGTCACGTGGGTCTGACGGGAAATGAGGTTGCTGACGCTACTGCCAAGGCAGCCTACCTATTTCCACTAGATCTTCCGTTCCTTCGGATGATCTCTGTATTGTCGTCCTTCGGTATGTGGTGACACTTTGGCATCGTCACTGGTCTTCTCTTCATGGCAACAAGTTATGGGGAACTGAAACTCTCCCAGTGGCTTGGCCGCAAGGAGATTTTAGATATGTTGCATGCTGGGCATAGTCTTTTTAGCCTTCGCCAGCCTCCGCCATTTGTTACGTGGTGATCCCCCGCCATTTTGTGGACATTGTCATCAATCTTTGACGGTTCGCCATTTCTTGACGTAATACCCTTATTTTAAACCACTTACATTCTCATGTATGTTTGCTGTCTTACTTTTCATCCGTCGTAACGATATGGCGAAAGACATTTAATGTCTGGTTCGGGACCTTCGCTGTCTCTACAGCGTATTTTGTGAATTTTTCTCCACGAGGACGTCCTTTTCTTAGCTCGCTTTCCTTTTGTCGATTGGGCTTAAAGTATACTCGCTTTTAAGTTCTTTTACTTCTTTTACTTATTGATGATCTAAGGTTATGAAATAGGCGCTTATGATCTGAATTGTTTTTGCGCCTTAAAACAAAAAAAGTCCCACTGCACAAGTGGACATCTCTGTTGGTTGTGCTGGCGCTCCAGTCTACTAATAGGGGATTCAGTGCGCTAGCTGTGTTCCCCGCCACCTAACAGAAGGCCATAAAGAGCAACGAAAGACCACCTGTGCGGAAATACTTGCACATTATGTGACTTTTTTTTATCGAACATCGTCATAGACTATGAACCATGGGTGCTTCAGCTCGAACCGGGAACAAAACGACACTATGGAGTGGCGGCTAACCACCTCTCATCTGAAGAAAAAGTTCAAAGTCGCTCCCTCAACCGGTAAAGTCATGGGGGAGGTTTTCTGGGACTCTGAAGGGATTATTCTGTTTGCTGTTCTCCCTCATGGTGCAACGATCAACTGAGATATATTATGCTACCTCCAGGAAATTGAAGAAACAACTTCCGAGTGTTCATGGCCACCAAACATCTCCTCTATGCCAACACAAGTCTGCGCATCCGAGAGGCGCTCACCAAAACTTCGTTGAACTGTTCTTCCTCGCCGCGCGGGATTAGCCGAGCGGTCTCAGGGCGATGCAGTCATGGACTGTGCGGCTGGTCTCGGCGGAGGTTCGAGTCCTCCCTCGGGCATGGGTGTGTGTGTTTGACCTTAGGATAATTTAGGTTAAGTAGTGTGTAAGCTTAGGGACTGATGACCTTCCAGTTAAGTCCCATAAGATTTCACACACATTTGAACATTTTTTTGTTCTTCCTCGTCCACCCCACAGGCAGGATCCCGCATCTCACGACTTTCATGTGTTTCGCCCAATGAAAGAGGCACTCTGCGGGAACCGGTATATGGGTGACGGGGTCGTTATTTATGTATTAAGACGTTGGCTCTGATGTCGACTAGCAGGGCGTTACGATGCGGTCATACAGGACCTGCCAGTAACGTCGTATATGGCCTTCACGTTGTAGCTTATGTTGAGAAATATGGTTTTGTAGTAAGAAGAGTGACGAGTGATATAGTGTATGAGTCCCGAATAAATCCAATCTTCTTTCAGAAAAAAAAGTTGCATTACTTATTGAATGCCCCTCGTAATTACCTTCTGGCCGTTAAAATTAAGTTGGGAGCGCTCTGTCGTTAGTTATATTCTTACTAAAAAGTGGAACCTGCGTCTTATTTTGAAGTCCGATTAACTTTTTAGAAAAAAATTTCTTTGTATGACCATTACTAGAAAAAACTACAATTCATCACCATAGGCGCCGTTAATTAACAACGACTTTTTGACCTGGAACAACATTTCACTTATTGTATCCAAGACAATCAATTCCTTTTTAAAGTAAAAAATAATCAATTTTTACAAGTTTCAGTTGCAAATGGGAATAATTGCGCTCCCTATTTTTAGCGCCATTGAAGTGGAGCCTTTTGTTTGATCCTTCATGATACCTGCAATCTGCAAACTTAATCAATTTATACGAAAGAAACCACTTCAGCACACATTCTGTGTACTCTTTATCTCACAGTGAATAATGTTCCGAAGGCTAGTTCTCAGGTTTTAGGACCTCAGTGTCGCTATCCCTAACAAAGCACTCTGCTAGTCAAACCTTACCACATACACGGTTGCTAATCAAGTGGATTTTTTTGATATTCTACTCATACTTTTTCCACAAAGTGCAGTAAGAGATCTACGTCGAATATGTAAACAATAAATGAAATGTATGCTATGTGTAATCGTACCTAACCACAAATACAATAAAACAGTGCATACGATAGCAGAAGTAGTTGCCGAGCAACCAGACAGTTTAAATTGTTGTGCACAGCGTCTGTGGGATATCAAATAGGACTAAGGGATACGAAGAAATTAGGTCGTGTCACCCTCTGTGCGACAATGCTATTGTGTCAGAAACAATCTATTTACGAGGAGAAAAATACAAAAAAATGGTTCAAATGGCTCTGAGCACTATGGGACGTAACAGCTGTGGTCATCAGTCCCCTAGAACTTAGAACTACTTAAACCTAACTAACCTAAGGACATCACACACATCCATGCCCGAGGCAGGATTCGAACCTGCGACCGTAGCAGTCGCGCGGTTCCGGACTGGTACCTGGAACCGCGAGACCACCGCGGCCGGCGAGAAAATTACAACGATGTTTAGATTGCCCTTGGCGTGACTTTAACTTATTTTCAACAAATTCAAAAGTTCTGCAACTAAAACCCATTCACCATCGTGGGAAAAGTGCGACTTTTTAATAACTTAAGTTTTCTCCTATTTTTTCATTTGTCTGTACGTCAAGTATTCACAGATTATATCAGTGTCTCGAAGTACCGTACGAAGAGCAATATAAAACAAAATTAAAGGCCCGTGGAATAGCTCCCCCAATCACACAGCTGCGGACGATGATTTCCCGAGGGAGGACAAGGAATATCAGCTCCCGCAACTCTTTGGTCGTCTGATGGGCTATACCGGAAAAACTTCGTCAGTTTAATTGAAGCCGAAACTGATAAACTGCTGATTTTTTTTTTTTTGTGAAGAAGATACAAGATAGGTTTAGTGTCCTAATGTATCGTACACAACCTGAGCCGTGTGAAATAATGTTTTTAAATCGCCAGAAAACGATCATTTGAGCAGCGTAGCTACGTGTGTGCTGGTAGAAGACAACGCTGGAACCGGAAACAGGGCGACTCATGGAGCATCCCCTTCTATTGCGTCATCGTAATACGCAGCTGGGCTCGCATTTACTCGTTATTGGCGACGTAAAAGCGGAATGGCTTTCGCTGCCAACGATCGTTCCAGGGCGCCATGTCTGCTACGATGCGTGCGTTGCAGCGACTGGAAAATGGTCACATATTGAGAGCCCTAAACTCCGCTATAACAGAATACTGCAGCGGCGTATACGAATAATGTGCGGTCTTCGCCGGAGGGTTGTACAGGGTGTAAATACGACGTTCTAAAGTGGTTTATGTGAAGTCGGGACGAACAATTTAATATAGGACACTAGCGGTCTATCAAACCGGAAAACAACCTCAAATAGGCCAACAAAAGCCACCTACAGTTAGCCATAGCGCATGCACGCCATGCGGGATTTTCAACAGCCTCTCATTCTCTTGCACCATCAGCTTAGTCGGCTATTTCGTTAACGTTACTAATTTAAACTTTCCCGTGAGAGTAATGAAAGAATAAAAAAGGCTTTTGTAAACGTTATGGAACAAGCGCAGAACTTGTGTAGTAAGGTCAGACAATTAAAACTATTTACTTGTTGGTTTTATGCTATTAAAATTCACATTGTTTTGATGTGAAATTTACACAAATGTCAATTTTATATCTTGTATGTTCAAGAACAAGCGGTTTTTAACATTCAAGAACTAATTTAGATCAGTTGTCGTGCGGCGCGCATGCGTTGTAGCTTAGATGTTTCTATAGGCCAATCTGAGGCTGTTTTCCAGCTTGACAGACCTCAAATGCCCTTTATCGGTTTGTTCGTGTTGACTTCCCCTACAGCACTGCGGTACGTTACAAAGAGCTACCGTTTACATGCTGTATAAGGTAGTATGATGCGTCAGTGTTACATTCATAAATCACTTTTATTAAAAAGAAATTTCTTCGTCATTGGTCGATGTCCTTCTCTCGAAACTCGAGTTTTTTTGTAATAGCTGATTTTTCCATTTGAGATTTTCCCAACTTTTGCTTTCTCAGTAAATGCGTTATCTTTTCCTACATGTAACATCTTTCGTTGTGTATGTATCTCTGATTAATTTCATCTGGCACACATATTTATTAAATGAATTCTGATAAGCTACATTTATGAATTTCAGCCTAATGATTCTCTCTAGCTTTGTACCTATTTTTAGGAGCAGCATTACACAAGGTGGTCAGAAACAGTCTGAAAAGCTCGTAAGGGTGTTGCGGGCTAGCGTCTGCCGAGAAATAACTGCTATGAAAAAAATTCGACACGTTGCGCCCTTTTCCAAGTTATTTAGCATTGAAGTTAGCCATTCAGGTAGTCGCGCGTGCAAACGCAAGCACTTCTTCTTCTTCTTCAGTAGCTCTACAGCCCTTGGTGAGCCTTGGCTTCTTCAACAATCTTCCTCCACACTTCTCGGTTATTTGCTGCTCTTTTCCACCCCCGGACTCCCATATTGCTGATATCCATTATTACCTCATCGATCCATCTTCTTCTAGGTCTCCCTTTTCGCCTAACTGAATGTATCATACCTTTCATCATTTTCTTTGGAATTCTATCCTCTGCCATTCTCTCAAAGTGTCCTAGCATCGTATTCGCTGTGATTTCACAAATTTTTCTATGTCCCTGCCTTGTATTAACTCTTGTAATTCAGCATTGTAGCGTATTCTCCAGCCTTCTTCCTCCCTTATTGGCCCATAGATTTTGCGTAGTATTTTCCGCTCAATGCTTCTTAGAGCATTTTTATCGTGTTCTGTCAACGTCCATACCTCTCAGCCGTATGTGATAACTGGGCGGACTAGGGAATTATATATTAGCAGTTTAGTTTTTCTTGTAACAAGGCTATTTTTGAAAAGCTGCATATTTGCAAAGTAAGCTCTGTTTCCTGCTTGTTTTCTTTCCCTAATAGCCTTTCCAATACTGTTATCATTTGTTATTAGGGCTCCCAAGTGGTTAAAAGAGGACACTCCATTGAAGCATTTCCCATTGATGTTTAGGTTTTTAGGGGTTCTTCTGGCCTCAGATTGTGACATTACCATATATTTTGTTTTGTTTTCATTTACTATGAGGCCAATTTTTAAGGCTTCTGTTTCCATTGCCCGGTATGTTTTTAGGAGTGTATTGGTATTTCTTCCTACTATAGCAATGTCATCAACGTATGCACATATCTGGCTAGTTTTCATAAATATGGTGCCTCTTTTGTTGATTTTATTTACTGCACTATGCAGAGCTATGTTGACTAGGACAGTGGAGAGACTATCCCCTTGCTTCACACCTTTATTAAAGTCAAAGCTATCACTTGTTCTGCTATGGACCTTTACTTTTGCTCTTGTCTCTGTCATTGTCATTCTGATTAGTCTTATTAATTTAGCACATATACCAACTTCTTTCAGTACTCTGTATAGTTCTTGCCGATTTATGCTGTCAAAGGCTTGTTTAAAATCGATGAATAAGAAATGCAGATCTATATCATATTCATAGAACTTTTCCATCATTTGCCTTATCACAAATATTTGATCAGTTGTTCCTCTGCCTGGTCGAAAGCCACACTGATATTCCCCTAGTATGCCTTCTGTACACTTCTGTATCCTTTCGTTTAATATACTTGTGAAGATCTTATAAGCTGTACTTAGGAGTGTTACACCTCTATAGTTTTCACATGCTGTTCTGTCCCCTTTCTTATAAATGGGGACTATTATTCCAATTTTCCAATTCTCTGGGATAGTTTCTGTTTCCCATATATCTGATATTAATGTGTGCAGTTCCTTTATTACAGCCTCACCACCAGTTTTTATTAATTCAGCAATTATGCTGTCTTCCCCAGGGGGTCGATTGTTTTTTGACTTGTGCACAGACTGGGAGACCTCTTGTAGTGTTGGCTTTCTTGCCTCATTGGTTTCATTGTCTACTTCCAGCTCCACTCTTCCCTCCTGTGCAGCTGTCTCTTCATCTTCTAGGCTGGTGCTTAGTGTATCTTTGAAATACTCTGCCCATCTTCCTACTATCTGTTCTTCCTCCCTTACCATTTTCCCATCTTTACTGGAACAGGCCATTGTTTTTGGTTGGAATCTATTCTTCATTTTGCCTATGGCATGATAGAACTTTCTTATTTCACTCTGTTCCTTTAGTTCTTCTAGTTCTTGAAATTTCTTCTTATTCCACTCTCTTTTCTTTCTCTTGCACAATCTGTTAGCTCTTCTCCTTAATTCTCTATATTGTTCCACATTATTTCTGGTTTCTCTCTGTAGCACTTTTGTTCTTGCCCTGTTCTTTTCCTCTATTGCTGACCTGCAATCTTCATCAAACCACTCCTGGGTTCTTCTGTTCCTTCTTATGCCTATTATTTCCTCTGCAGCATCCTTAATGGCTTTTTCAAACCTGTTCCACCTTTCATCTACTCCTACTGTGGTCTCTTCATAGCTCAACTTTCTGCTTAGTGTTACTTGGTATTTTTTTACTTCATCACGGATGTTCAGTTTGTCTGTATTCCATTTCATGATCTTTCCCACTCTGTTGCCCTTTGTTAGTGACAGTTTCTCTCTCAAGACTGATTTTATCAAAAAGTGGTCTGAATCACAGTTTGGACCTCTGCAGCTCCGTACATCCGTAACTGACGTGGAGTGGCGTGCAATCACTAAAATATGGTCAATCTGATTGACTACTCCATTGGCTGCAGACTTCCAAGTACGCAGATGGATCCTTTTATGTGGAAAGCAGGTACTTTTAATAATCATATTATTCCTTGCTGCGAATTGGCATAGTACGAGTAAGTCTCCATTCTCATTGTTTTCTTCATGTAGTGAATATTTTCCAGAAACTCCATGTTGTTGTTGTGGTCTTCAGTCCTGAGACTGGTTTGATGCAGCTCTCCATGCTACTCTATCCTGTGCAAGCTTCTTCATCTCCCAGTACCTACTGCAACCTACATCCTTCTGAATCTGCTTACTGTATTCATCTCTTGGTCTCCCCCTACGATTTTTACCCTCCGCGCTGCCCTCCAATACTAAATTCGTGATCCCTTGATGCCTCAGAATATGTTCTACCAACCGATCCCTTCTTCTGGTCAAGTTGTGCCACAAACTTCTGTTCTCCCCAATCCTATTCAATACTTCCTCATTAGTTATGTGATCTACCCATCTAATCTTCAGCATTCTTCTGTAGCACCACATTTCGAAAGCTTCTATTCTCTTCTTGTCCAAACTATTTACCGTCCATGTTTCACTTCCATACATGGCTACACTCCATACAAATACTTTCAGAAATGACTTCCTGACACTTAAATCTATACTCGATGTTAACAAATTTCTCTTCTTCAGAAACGCTTTCCTTGCCATTGCCAGTCTACATTTTATATCCTCTCTACTTCGACCATCATCAGTTATTTTGCTCCCCAAATAACAAAACTCCTTTACTACTTTAAGTGTCTCATTTCCTAATCTAATACCCTCAACATCAACCGACTTAATTCGACTACATTCCATTATCCTCGTTTTGCTTTTGTTGATGTTCATCTTATATCCTCCCTTCAAGACACCATACATTCCGTTCAACTGCTCTTCCAAGTCCTTTACTGTCTCTGACAGAATTACAATGTCATCGGCGAACCTCAACGTTTTTATTTCTTCTCCATGGATTTTAATACCTACTCCGAATTTTTCTTTTGTTTCCTTTACTGCTTGCTCAATATACAGATTGAATAACATCGGGCAGAGGCTACAACCCTGTCTTACTCCCTTCCCAACCACTGCTTCCCTTTCCTGACCCTCGACTCTTATAACTGCCATCTGGTTTCTGTACAAATTGTAAATAGCCTTTCGCTCCCTGTATTTTACCCCTGCCACCTTTAGAATTTGAAAGAGAGTATTCCAGTCAACATTGTCAAAAGCTTTCTCTAAGTCTACAAATGCTAGGAATGTAGGTTTGCCTTTCCTTAATCTATTTTCTAAGATAAGTCGTAAGGTCAGTATTGCCTCACGTGTTCCAGTATTTCTACGGAATCCAAACTGATCTTCCCCGAGGTCGGCTTCTACTAGTTTTTCCATTCGTCTGTAAAGAATTCGTGTTAGTATTTTGCAGCTGTGGCTTATTAAACTGATTGTTCGGTAATTTTCACATCTGTCAACACCTGCTTTCTTTGGGATTGGAATTATTATATTCTTCTTGAAGTCTGAGGGTATTTCGCCTGTTTCATACATCTTGCTCACCAGATGTTAGAGTTTTGACAGGACTGGCTCTCCCAAGGCCGTCAGTAGTTCCAATGGAATGTTGTCTACTCCGGGGGCCTTGTTTCGACTCAGGTCTTTCAGTGCTCTGTCAAACTCTTCACGCAGTATCGTATCTCCCATTTCATCTTCATCTACATCCTCTTTCATTTCCATAATATTGTCCTCAAGTGCATCGCCCTTGTATTGACCCTCTATATACTCCTTCCACCTTTCTGCGTTCCCTTCTTTGCTTAGAACTGGGTTTCCATCTGAGCTCTTGATGTTCATACAAGTGGTTCTCTTATCTCCAAAGGTCTCTTTAATTTTCCTGTAGGCAGTATCTATCTTACCCCTAGTGAGATAAGCCTCTACATCCTTACATTTGTCCTCTAGCCATCCCTGCTTAGCCATTTTGCACTTCCTGTCGATCTCATTTTTGAGACGTTTGTATTCCTTTTTTGCCTGCTTCATTTACTGCATTTTTATATTTTCTCCTTTCATCAATTAAATTCAATATTTCTTCTGTTACCCAAGGATTTCTACTAGCCCTCGTCTTTTTACCTACTTGATCCTCTGCTGCCTTCACTACTTCATCCCTCAAAGCTACCCATTCTTCTTCTACTGTATTTCTTTCCCCCATTCCTGTCAATTGTTCCCTTATGCTCTCCCTGAAACTCTGTACAACCTCTGGTTCTTTCAGTTTATCCAGGTCCCATCTCCTTAAATTCCTACTCCATACGGATGTTCATTCCTCCCTATTTTAACACAAGCACTTGTACGCGCTAAAATGCGGCAATGCGCAGACATCAATGGGTCAGTGGGTTACCAGTACTTCAGATGCTCATTAGCAGTTTAAATATGCCCTTTTCGGACGCGATAAATTTAAGTTACGGGACTAACAGCTAAGTCTTTTCGGTTTGAGAAAATCAAACGTAGAATACGTATGCCGACACTGTCCCTGGCAGACTGCTTGAATTTGTGCACGCAGCGACCTAATTAGCTAACTGAAATGCTAAATAACTCGGGAACGGCGAGATGTATCGAATTTTTTAAACAACTATTTCTCAGCATGACCTCCTCAGCAACACTCTTCAGGCTTTTCAGACTGTTTCTGACCACCCTGTATAATACACAGATGTACTAGTTATTTTATTTTTTACTAGTATATTACTGCAATTTTGCAGTAGCAGCACTAGACTAGGTATTAAAGGCTGTTCCAAGCGCTTTAATGTTGACATTGCAAGAGAGTGAACATGTTGCTTACAACACATTTTATCATTTCAGAACCAGTGGCCATTGCAGTTGTAAAATACACGGTGGAATACGTTTTGTGTGTTCAGGACTGTCTATAGTCAAAAATAAAATAACTAGTACAGCTGTGTATTATACATTGCAGCTCCTAACATTCATGAGAGATATTCAGCACCTCTTACACAAAAGATATCTCTTTTTGCTCTGCATCTCCCGAATCTAAAAAGACGTTTGTCGTTTAGTACCGGTCTACTGTACAACTTGTTAATTGTTAGATAAAATCTTCTCGGTTTCCAAGTAACATCTCTTCGAATTAAACTTTCGAGCTTTCCACAGATGCCTCCGCCACCTTCATCAGGAATAAAAAGCCACTGACTGCCGGCTGGCACGGCTTTCCGCTTAAAGGGGAGCGATAGCAGCGTCTGGACTTAGGGCCAAAGTGACGCGAGCGTGGGAAGGTGAGACTGGCTGCCCATAGCAGCTCTGTCCGGTCCACCGCGTGACAGAAGGCAGGAGCCGATTGGTCCCGATTGAAATTATTGCGTTTTTTTTTTTTTGTAATGTCGGCTGCTTCCTTAATGGTGGAATTTCAGTATGATGACACATGGCCTAAGACACTTGTGTTTTCAAATGGTATTTTTTGCCCGTTATCCAGGCTCTATTCAACCACGGTAAACTCCACAAGCTCCCACAGTTTAATGTGTCCCTTGTGCTCACCACTACGCACAGTAACCGTGTTCCAGTTTGGCCCATACAGAAGCTGTCGCATCCACAGGGGACACCCTACACACCGACCACTCTAAGAGCTAGTGAGAAACAATAGTTGAACATAAATGTAGATAGAACGAGGAATTCCGCCTGATGCAAGACACCTTTTTAGTTTTGTTTTACCCACCTGATGGCACACAGTCACCGCCCAACAAGCATTGAAACTGACTTATACATCCTTCAAACTAGTAGTAGCTTAAACCAAAAATTAACTATAGAAGAAAACTATCACATCCAAAAATCAATAGCCCAAGGAAAGAAAGTTCTAAATGAATACAAATCACTGTGCAATAGAACCCTTGACACACACACAGTGGTTACGGCTACTACAAGCCACACAACAAGTTGGGAAACGGGGCCAAATTTCTAGTAGTTTACTGTCGAGTTGAGGTTTTCACAAATGTTTTATTCATATCTTACAGAAATTTGCAGTACGGCACTAACAGCCTTTTAAACACGCTGCTAAAGGCAATCAAGTAATTTATAGCAATACAACAATTTCAAAGAAATTTTTAAAAAAACACAGAAGCTAGCAGTACGGCAGTAAACAACCTTCTAAAACACGCCGCTAACGGCAAACAAGAAATTTATAGCAATACAACAGGTAAAAAAAAATTTTAAAAGACACCAAAGCTAGCAGTACGGCAATAAAGTACCTTTTAAAACACGCCGCTAACGCCAATCAAAGTAATTTATAGCAATACAACAATTTTTAAAAAATTTAAAGAACATTAGTAAACAGGCTACTAAAGTAAATACAGAACTTTGTTAATAAAGTACGGTGAGGTAGTGAAGCTACCAACACCACCTATAAACAATTAAACAGGTCTCAGCAAACACACGGTTAATGGCAATAAAAGGAATTTACAAACTTGGAGGAATTAAAAAAAATTTTAAACAAAAGTGTCCTGGAATATCATTAGAACATAACAGATATGACCGACCCGTGTAAGGCGGCCACAAATCACCCACTCAGGGATGTTCAGGCTAGGCAGAATACTGACCAATTTAAATACGCCCGTAAACACAATTCCCCCTCTCAGGCTGGTCACTGCACCGACTTTTAGCCAGCGAAAACTTGTTATTAGATGGCTTAACTTTCTGACACAATTACAGCTGACCTCGTGCAAGGAAACATTACACCACACAGTCCTGAATGAGCGACCACATGATCAACCAACAAGATGCATGAATTTACTCATAACACAAGACAGAATAGAGAAACAATTAAGTTGCCAGAACTACACCTCCCATCGGACAGATCGGACAGTAACGAGAGGAGGAGGAAATATCACTGTCTTCAATTACACCGGTGCTGGGGACAGGAAACCCGGTCGCCGGAGGCCACAAGGCTGAAGAGACGCTGGTTACACAAAATTATTACTTAATGATTAAATCTTCCACGAACTTAACTTGCAATTATGTTCGAACAGGCAGTACACGACCTCCGATGGCAAGGATCCACACCTCCGACCGCGCACGCGTCGCCAGCGTACCCAACACGCCACGGTCACGCGACAACACGCTCTGTCACCGGAGTTCACGTCTTCTCTGCAACGTTGTCGGGTAGTGACCGCTCCTTCATGTTAGGTGTCTCCTTTTAAACTCCAGTGTTGAAACGTAGGATTTAAAGAAGCTTGTTAACGTCCCACCAAGGCGAAATGAACAGCAACTACTCGTGGGGCGATTGTGTATACAACCAACACGCGGGGAGCTCTTCCGCCAACTCGATCCGCTCGTTACACACAACTGACATACATCACGTGGCGACTCGGTACCACCGACCACGCCTGCTTCGCGCTGGCGAGCCACACTGCCCTCCCGTGTCCACCACACACTCCGCGCGCAGCGCCCCTACTTCTGCGCCACCACACGAGGTTTCAACCGGTCAAAGATCTCACTTCCTCCATAGCAGTTTCCCGGAAGCAAAAACGCAGATATCGATAGCAGAGGGAAAAGACAACCAAGCAGCCACTTAATGACAGACAACGTATCAAACAAACATGTCAGGGGAAGAAAAGGAAAACCAATGCAATCTAAACACAAGGTGTAGCACGAGTCGATACACGGCTCAACTCTCTTTACCACAACTGAACTATACAAATAACACTAACACTAAAGCTACTCATGAGGAAAAAAAGCACCTATTCTCTCTCTCGCTGTCTCTCTCTTTCTCTCTCTCTCTTCTCTCTGTGCCCCAGTCCTGAACAAACACAAACCAAACATCACAAACGCCAAATACACTTGAAACTCGCGGGCCTCTCTCTGCCAAACACGCTACGAAACAAATGAATACTACACAGCCACAACAACACGTAATGGCGGCGAAAACTGTGCAGGTCACGAAATCAGCCTATTCACCTCGCTAAGAACATAAGAGAACGCATTACAACATCAAAGCCGTAAGTCACACACAAAAAACAAGATACATACTCATTTCCGTTTGTAAATGCACAATAAACAGAAAAAAATTACGTTCTGCTGTTGCAGATGAGAAGCTGTAGATTGTGTAGCAGGATAGCTACCAGCATAAATGTCCAATAGCACCATATAAGGTATATAAACTAATGCATACATCCAATCTTTTGACAATTAAGCTGTAACCTAAAACTTGAGACATAATCTTATAAACAACACACAATGTATCAGGTAGTTAATACATATCTCGACTGTGAGCTATGAACAAATGATGTATAGAATTTCACATTATGTACCTAAAGTTTCGCTAAAGGTTACTATGTAACAACAATTACACAGTAAGAAAATAAAAAATGACCCACTCAATAATTTTACAGTAAGAAAATAAAAAATAACCCAATGGAGATAGCAAAAAAGTGCTGAAACATGTCTGGGCAAAATGAAACTAGAAAGGTGTCTTGCATAAAGGAGAATTCCTCGTCCTATTTTCAAAGCAAGCACGGTCATAAGAAGAAGAACTGAAACACCACAAGATGATTACAAATGTAGATGCTAGCCAAGCCTCCAGGTCGCGCTGTTGTATTTGGTCACGAACAACACCTGTGAAATGTCCTCAATACGTTGGAACTGCCAGCCGTGATCAGAACAGTTGTAAGTAGGCTGTTTATGTTTTCTTATTGGCAACGTTACGTAGCGCCCTGTATGAAAATCACTGGCTGTGCTGTGTGCAGTCTGTGGCTAGTTTGCATTGTTGTCTGCCATTGTAGTGTTGGGCAGCTGGATGTGAACATCGCGTAGCGTTGCGCAGTTGGAGGTGAGCCGCCAGCAGTGGTGGATGTGGGGAGAGAAATGGCGGAGTTTTGAAATTTGTATGACTGGATGTCATGAACTGCTATGTATATTATGATTTTTCAACACTATTAAGGTAAATAAATTGTTTGTTCTCTATCAAAATCTTTCATTTGCTAACTATGCCTATCAGTAGTTAGTGCCTTCCGTAGTTTGAATCTTTTATTTAGCTGGCTGTAGTGGCGCTCGCTGTATTGCAGTAGTTCGAGTAATGAAGATTTTTGTGAGGTAAGTGATTTGTGAAAGGTATAGGTTAATGTTAGTCAGGGCCATTTTTTGTAGGGATTATTGAAAGTCAGATTGCGTTGCGCTAAATATATTGTGTGTCAGTTTAAGGACAGTCATGTATAATTGCTCAAAGGGGACGTTTCACAGTGTTCTGGGTAATCACGAGCGCATTATTTCAGATTCAAGCGAATTCGAACGTGAGCAAATTGTTAGTGCTCTTATGGTGGTTGCTTCCGTAACCAAAGTAGCCTAAGGTAGCCTAAGGGGTGTTTCAAGAGGCACCGTATTGAAGATTTACACCGTATTCAGGGAAAGCGGGAAGACCTCAATTCTCTAACTCATAACGTGGACGAAATTTTATGTTGAGTGATTGCGACGGACGGTTATTGGAGAGGATTGTGACAAAAAAAAAAAAAAAAAAGGAGGACGACAGCTGGAAAAGTCGCTGCAGAACCTAATTTCGCACTCGCGGGGCCTGTCAGCACAAAAACAACACTAGCCGAACGGTCTGAGGCATTGCAGTCATGGGCTGTGCGGCTGGTCCCGGCGGAGGTTCGAGTCCTCCCTCGGGCATGGGTGTGTGTGTGTTTGTCCATAGGATAATTTAGATTAAGTAGTGTGTAAGTTTAGGGACTGATGACCTTAGCAGTTAAGCCCTATATGATTTCCCACACATTTGAACATTTTTGAACAGAAACAACAATTACGGACCTCCATAAGCAGGGAACTGCAAGGCGAGGTGGGATTCCACAACTACCCATCAGTTATGCAAATGCACGCAACAGGGAAAGGTGGCACGGAAGCCAAAAAACCTGAACCATGGACCAATGGAAGAATGTCATTTGGTCCGATGAGTCTTCATGAACACTGTTTCCAACTTCTCGCGAAGTTTACGTCCCAAGAGCGAAATATGGCGAGAGTTCGGTGACGATTTGGACTGCCAGAGTAACCACGGACCCCATGGTTACTCTTCAAGATCGACTTACTACCATCGATTATATGACCATTTTGGTTGATCACGTATATCCCATGATATAATGTTTGTCACCCAATTGTAATGCCACGTTCCAAGGCAACAGGGCCCCCATTCAAACGACTCCCGTCGTCCAGGACTGGTTTTGTAAGCAAAAGAATGAATTGTTGAATCTCTCCCGGTCAACCACAGTCGCCAGATCTTAAAATGTCATTGAACCTTTGTGATAGTCTTTTTAGAGAAACGTGCGTAATCGCTGTCCACCTTTAGCATCGTTACCTGAGCGTATTATTCTGCAGCAAGACTAGAATAAGATTTATTTGAAAAACCTTACAGGGTCTGTATTTATTCATTCCGAGAAGACTGGAAACCGTTTTTAATGCCAACGGTTTTCTTGTAACGTATTAGTCATTATAATGTGTTTTGATTTTGGAGTTTCCATATTTACCCCCTCCCTCTCTTGTGTCGTCTTTAACAGGGTGTAACATCGTGGAGGCGGGCCACAACATTGGTCTCGGTTCATGTCACAGCAGCACACATCTAATCTTGCTGGTCGTTGGCCCACAATATGGAAGGAATGCAAGCCGCTTTGACCTCTTCCGCCGATTCACGAGACACCCTTAGTTGTTTGTTTGTTAAAAAACGCAGTACAATTTTTAGTTCCATTTAGTCCTTGCAATGTCAGTTTTTGTATGTTTTCATCCGAATGAAAATGTTAAAGTGAAACACTTCGTCATTCTCGCGAAACTCTACTGATGTGTTACCGTTCTCGTTTCTCGTGTCATTTGTCATAATGCGTCCTACTTCCGAATTAAAATCACTTGTTACCGTCTTCTTGTTGAATTTTCTCTGAGTCATCATTTTCCGTAAATCTCCTTAGAGGTTCCTTACCCCTTCAACAGTTTTACTTTCGGTGTAAAAGTCGGAATGATTTGTACTGAATAAGTTTTGTTTATTTTTAAAATGTCTTGCTATTCTGACAGAGGTTCCTACAACGATAGTAACATAGTTCTTAATTTTGTTATCTGTAATAAGTGTTCACCATAATGTCCTTCCCACTTTGTTAGTATGTCAGCTTAAGAAACAACTACAACGAAACACCTTAAATACAAATATATTACTTGCCGGCATCTGTCTGTGGAAGCCCTAGAAAGCTGAAACATACGCAGACTCACTGGTTCGGCGCCATAATTAATTGTAAAACATGTAGGAAGTATGAATAATAACACCTTCAGTCAGAAAGAATTTCGTGTTATTAAATTTCATGATGTACTTCGAGCCCTGTGGGTTTATCATCAGATGCGAATCACATTCCTTACGCCTGCTGTTGAGCGACTTGTCTGAAATTTACTTTCGTATTGTGAGAATGTTAGATGTTAAATTTTGCAACTTGCAGATCAAACATTAGAAAATAAGACAAAAAACAGTGAAAAACATAGGAGAAGTTCCAAAAAACTTTTTAACGCCGTAACGTCAGTAAACGTTAATTTATCCTTTTGGTAATTACATATCGCGTCTCTCAAGGCGCACATTTGTTTGTAAACACTTTGCAAATATTGGATAATATGTGACGATCAAAGATGTAGCTTATTATATAATGTCGTATTTCGGAATTATAAAATAATTCGACAGACGTAAGCACTAAATATAAAATAAGTCTTCAAAATTACTAAAATAACTGTGGCTAGGGAAATCTGCACGTTCATTTAACATCGATCCTGATTTTATTGGTTGTTGGAGGTATATTTCTGTTCACTCTAACAGATGTAGGGGTTTACCATTAGGTTCATTGTATAATACTAACAAATTGTTTTCTATCTCGTTCACAATACGTTCAATTTTGAACCTCTACTGTGCAGTGATTGATCTTTCGAAGTATTTAGACTAAAGGAATTCATGGGTTTTGGGAAACTGATTTTCAAACTTATTTCTGTTTTTCCTGTATTTTAGGGAGGACAGCTGGGGCATCGTATTTTACACACCCTACTAGCGTAGAATTTTTGGAATTTGTTTTCATGCTGTGGACTGACTTATTCTTAGTGGAGAAGGCAATATGCTTCATTAGCTTATTAAACCGGTTAGTAATTATATTATGAAATGGGACCTAGTTATGGGATGCTAGCGACTACACTGAAGGGTAAAAAATAATAAAATCAAAAAATAATTAATGCAGAGTAATGAAATTTCGGGAATACATTTGTCTCTGCAACATATTTAAGTGATTAACATAACAAAATCACAGGTTAATGTGAGCGAGAGATAAGCCATTGCAAATGTGAAATGCTGATACATTAATAACCGGTGTAAGCGCCAGAATGTTCAGTGCAAGCATGCAAACGTGAATGTACTGTGTTTTACGGGGGTCGGATGCCAGTTTGTGGGATGGAGGTGCATGCCTGTTGCATTTGGTCGGTCAGTGCATTGATGGTTATGTGGTTGTCAATGACGCCAGAGTTGTCGGCCGATGGCGTCTCATACCTGCCCGATTGGAGGTCGATCTAGTGATCGACCAGACCAAGGCAACATGTCCACGCTCTGCAGAACATTTTGGGTTACAACAGCGATATCTGGGCGAGCATTATCCTGTTGGAAAACACACCCTGCAATGCTGTAGATGAATGGCAACACAGCAGGTCGAATCACCATATCGACGTACAGTCTTGCAGTCAGGGTGTATGGGATAGCCACGAAAGTGCTCCTGCTAACATACGAAACCGCACCCCAGACCATAGCTCCAGACCATAGCTCCAGTATGTCTAGCACGCAGATAGGTTGGTTGCTGGCCCTCAACTGTCTGCTTCTAACCAAAATACGGCCGTCACTGGTACCGAGGGAGAACCAGTTTGCATCAGCAAACAGAACAGACCTCCACCCTGCCCTCGCTTTACACCACTGAAGACTCGAGGGTTTGGGGTCAGTGGAATGCTCGCTACAGGGCGTCTGACTCGGAGCTGTCCTTGAAGTGGCCCTTTTGTAACAGTTCTTTGTACCAGTGTGGTGCCAACTGCTGCTAAAATTGCTCCTGGAGCTGCAGTACGATGCGCCAGAGACATACGCGTAACACAGTCGGCATCTTGACTGTCAACAACTCACCACATCCTGTCTCAAAAGTAACTAATGCTCATTGATCATTACAGCGTGTATTTCAAGCACACCTCATATCAGTCCTCACAGTGGGACTACTACCGCCACTCCTATGCTGTTTGTGCGAAATTTGAACAGACAATATCTTCCCACCAACTTTCGTTTATGTCGTAGGAGTCCTTCTTGGTGTTGCACTCTGTTTTCCGTCATTGTATTATCTCTTCTTTATTAGCATGTCGATTTTTTGTCTTATATTCGTGTAATTCCGTGTATATATTATCTATCGTTTTGGTTGTTTAGCCTTCGTTTAAGGTAAATCTATTTGTTGTGTCCAGTTCTGTCCTAAGGATATTTCTGTTTAAATTAACTATAATTTAAGCTCAGTATACGCAGAAAACGCACATAGAGTTCCGTGCACACCTAGAGATAAATTAGTAGGGCATGTCTTACTGGGAGTCCCTGAAGAGGAATGTTCAGCTAGCTGTTTGCAAGTTCTTTCGGCGACTTTCACGCCGTTAACGTAACCCCGTAATCTTACTATGGGAAGGGGCCCTACAGTGTAACGTGGGATCCGAACTAGGTGTCGTTTCTCGCATACTTTCACGTCATTGAGAGGTAAGAGTTAATAATGGATGCAAGACCAAAGATAAATCAAGACACGTTCACAGGATATGTCGACCTGAAAAAAGCGTTCGACAACGTAAAATAGTGCAAGATGTTCGAAATTCTGAAAAAAGTAGGGATAAGCTTAGGGAGAAACGGGTCATACACAACAGGTACAACAGCCAAGAGGGAATAATAATAGCAGACGACCAAGAAGGAAGTGCTCGTATTAAAAAGGGTGTAAGGGATGTAGCCTTTCGCCCCTACTGTTCAATCTGTGCGTCGAGGAAACAGTGATGGAAACAAAAGAAAGGTTCAGGAGTGGAATTAAAATTCAAGGTGAAAGGATATCAATGATACGATTCGCTGATGACATTGCTATCTTGAGTAAAATGTGAAGAAGAATTACATGATCTGCTGAACGGAATGAACAGTCTAATGAGTACAGAATACGGACTGAGAGTAAATCGAAGAAAGACGAAGGTAATGAGATGTAGTAGAAATGAGAACAGCGAGAAACTTAACATCAGGATTGATGGTCACGAAGTAGACGAAGTTAAGGAATTCTGCGACCTAGGCTGTAAAATAACCAATGACGGAAGGAGCAAGGAGGACATCAAAAGCAGAGTAGCAATGGCTAAAAGGACATTACTGGCCAAGACAAGTCTACTAATATCAAATATCGGCCTTAATTTGAGGAAGACATTTCTGAGAATGAACGTTTGGAGTACGACATTGTATGGTAGTGAAACATGGACCGTGGAGAAACCGGAACAGAAGAGAATCGAAGCATTTGATATGTGGTGCTACAGAGGAATGTTGACAATTAGGTGGATTGATAAGGTAAGGAATGAGTAGGTGCAGTGCAGAATCGGAGAGGAAAGGAATATGTGGAAAACACTGATAACGAGAAGGGACAGAATGATAGGATATGTTAAGACATGAGGGAATGACTTCCAGGGTACTAGAGGCAGCTTTAGAGGGCAAAAACTGTAGAGGAAGATAAAGACTGGAATACAAGTACATCCAGCAAAAAATTGAGGACGTAGGTTGCAAGTGCTACTCTGAGACGAAGAGGTTAGCGCAGGAGAGGAATTCTTGGAGGGCCACATCAAACCAGTCAGAAGACTGATGATATAAAGAGAGAGAGAGATAAAGGCTAGCGTAAAGATAGACTGAACAACTCCGGGTGCCGACCGGGATTCGATACCACGACCTCGGGGTTTCCAGGCGCACCCATTACCTAACCCAACGAGTATACAACTGCAAATTATGGACTGAATTAGGCAAAACGTATGGTTCGTGGAAAGATCTCCAGGTATCCAAAGCTCAATTAACGATCTACATATATGAACGAACGCACCCCATACTGAAATGACAAGGAGTAGAAACACTGCTACCTGTGTAAAGCGAGTGCAGTGAGGAAGGCTCGCCTCGCCTGAGTGCGGAAGCCGGCAGCTGCGGCGCGTTACCCGCAGCCTGCCGGCTGGGCCGTCTCCAAATATTTCGGTTCCCGCGCTGCGGACACAAACGAGCCCTGCTCCAGGTGGCGGCAGGCGGCAGGCGGCAGGCGCAACCTCGCGGGCCGCGAGGCGGAATCCAGACCGCAACAGCCGACTCTGAAACATGGCACCACGAGTCCCTCCACCAAGGGTTCGACACTCTACTCCACCCACACCAGTGGTGTTCTGCTTAAACCAAGACGTCACTTATTCCTCATTGTAAACGATACAGCAGTTTACAGGAGTGGCTCCAACGTAAAATACTATAGGAGCACTTGGATGAAATACACTCTTGGAAATGGAAAAAAGAACACATTGACACCGGTGTGTCAGACCCACCATACTTGCTCCGGACACTGCGAGAGGGCTGTACAAGCAATGATCACACGCACGGCACAGCGGACACACCAGGAACCGCGGTGTTGGCCGTCGAATGGCGCTAGCTGCGCAGCATTTGTGCACCGCCGCCGTCAGTGTCAGCCAGTTTGCCGTGGCATACGGAGCTCCATCGCAGTCTTTAACACTGGTAGCATGCCGCGACAGCGTGGACGTGAACCGTATGTGCAGTTGACGGACTTTGAGCGAGGGCGTATAGTGGGCATGCGGGAGGCCGGGTGGACGTACCGCCGAATTGCTCAACACGTGGGGCGTGAGGTCTCCACAGTACATCGATGTTGTCGCCAGTGGTCGGCTGAAGGTGCACGTGCCCGTCGACCTGGGACCGGACCGCAGCGACGCACGGATGCACGCCAAGACCGTAGGATCCTACGCAGTGCCGTAGGGGACCGCACCGCCACTTCCCAGCAAATTAGGGACACTGTTGCTCCTGGGGTATCGGCGAGGACCATTCGCAACCGTCTCCATGAAGCTGGGCTACGGTCCCGCACACCGTTAGGCCGTCTTCCGCTCACGCCCCAACATCGTGCAGCCCGCCTCCAGTGGTGTCGCGACAGGCGTGAATGGAGGGACGAATGGAGACGTGTCGTCTTCAGCGATGAGAGTCGCTTCTGCCTTGGTGCAAATGATGGTCGTATGCGTGTTTGGCGCCGTGCAGGTGAGCGCCACAATCAGGACTGCATACGACCGAGGCACACAGGGCCAACACCCGGCATCATGGTGTGGGGAGCGATCTCCTACACTGGCCGTACACCACTGGTGATCGTCGAGGGGACACTGAATAGTGCACGGTACATCCAAACCGTCATCGAACCCATCGTTCTACCATTCCTAGACCGGCAAGGGAACTTGCTGTTCCAACAGGACAATGCACGTCCGCATGTATCCCGTGCCACCCAACGTGCTCTAGAAGGTGTAAGTCAACTACCCTGGCCAGCAAGATCTCCGGATCTGTCCCCCATTGAGCATGTTTGGGACTGGATGAAGCGTCGTCTCACGCGGTCTGCACGTCCAGCACGAACGCTGGTCCAACTGAGGCGCCAGGTGGAAATGGCATGGCAAGCCGTTCCACAGGACTACATCCAGCATCTCCACGATCGTCTCCATGGGAGAATAGCAGCCTGCATTGCTGCGAAAGGTGGATATACACTGTACTAGTGCCGACATTGTGCATGCTCTGTTGCCTGTGTCTATGTGCCTGTGGTTCTGTCAGTGTGATCATGTGATGTATCTGACCCCAGGATGTGTCAATAAAGTTTCCCCTTCCTGGGACAATGAATTCACGGTGTTCTTATTTCAATTTCCAGGAGTGTATATTAAGAGACACTCCTCTTGACCATCATCAACGCAGCCGAAACTCAAACGATATTTTTAACCTTAAAATAAGTATCTCAAGATGCCAAACTAACAGATAACGGAACTAACGTTCCAGGAAACATATTTCAAATACTTGGGAATAATTCTTGAACCATGACAACCGTTTAGAAAGCATAAAAGGATCAGGAATTTTCTACCAAATTTATCCATTCATTGAAGGCACTGAACATCCTATTAACATGAAAATTACGCTATTCAACACAATTCTGCTCTCAATCTCACATGTAGCTCAAATAGTGGCGTTAGCTGCAGACACTGACATCAAGAAAATCAAAACGCTCCAAAATAGCTTTTTCCGCATAGCAGATGCTCTTCGCTTCCTTCTAATCACTTACACATCCAATGAAGTCATCAGTCTACAAAAAGCCATTAAGTTTTATGAAAGCACCGAGACATCTCCTCGTGGAATCTTTAAGCATCATCTTATGCAATACTAGGGCCAAATTTCTCCACTTGATCATCAGTCGATAATTGACATTCTACATGTAGGTTTTAAGACTTCCTTAATAAGTTAAAAGAATATAGTAAACACTGTCCTCATACGACCATAACCATCACACAGAACCCTCATTTCAGACACATGGAAAGGGGCTAACCATGAATTCATAGTAATCTAGTTTTTACCAGACTCTGTTCCTGCGGGAAGACAGACCCGGCAAACCGCTGTTCCGAAGCTGAGCATCCCTTTCCAGTCATCAGACCTAACACTGGTTTGAAACGGCTCTTCATGTTATGCTATCCTGTGTAAGCTTCTTATCCCCACATAACTGCTGCACCCTACAGCCATCTGACATTGCTTACTACAGTCAAATCTTGGTCTCCCTCTACAATTTTTAGCACCGTATGCTTCCCAGCTGTACCAGAATAATTATTTCTTGAAGCCTGCGGATGATTCCTCTCTATCGCTTCTTTTAGTGAAATGTGTCATAAGTACCTTTCTCCCCAGTCCGAATCAGTACCTCCTCATGTGTTATCCGACCTACCCATCTAATCTTCTCTTTCTTCTGCTGCAAATTCTTTAAAAAGCTTCTATTCTTTTTAATTGTAACCATACGGACTACGTTTGGGAACCGTGACTGTGTGGAATATTTCCTGCTACAGTCATTTGTATTTGTTTTATGTTTAATTTAACAAAACGCAACGCGTTTCGAGCATGTTCCGTCCATCTTCATGCGGATATACAGTGTGAAGCGAATTTCGCGCACTCGGACTACGCAGCGCAACTCCTCACAAGCCAGCGTTAAAAAAATGTCTCTCAGAAAATTTCGCCCGGTAAGTACATCTGTCAGAAAAAGGACATTAAAGAGTGGCAGTCTGGCAACACTGTAACCACATGTATGGTACGTAACTATCTCTGTCAGCACATATTAGTTGTGCAGTTGGTGCTGTGGATAGACTTTTGAGTTAGCATGTAGGAGGTCGATGGTTAAATCCTGAATCGAGGCACGTGGTTTTTATTTGGTAAACGTTGCCCAGGTGGAACGGTATCTGGCGTCTCAATCGCCAACAACGATTGCAGCGGGTCCTCTAGAAAACATTTGCACTTCCATACTTCAATCGTAGAAATGGAAGATTTGACAGCTTTGAAATTAGCCCTTTACGCGTCGTGTGCATGAAATTATTCACACCTCTTCATCTATTGCATGCGAAACCTGTTTTCTTTGTACCCTCCTTCAATGGTCCCGTAGATTAGTACCAACCAATTTCTTGCCTCGTTCAGGTCAATTACATTTCGTTAGGGCCTCACGTTACCAGTAGGACTAGCAGCATGCTTTGCGAATAATGTCAAAACTTCGTTACTATTTGATGTGTTCTCACTATGGTCCCATTAATTATGCCTTTCAACATCGAGTCTGGTCAACGCATACTGTTTAGTAAATACGAGGTGCATTCAAGTTCTAAGGCCTCCGATTTTTTTTCTAAATAACTACTCACACGAAATCGATGAAACTGGCGTTACTTCTCGACGTAACCGCCCTGCAGACGTACACATTTTTCACAACGCTGACGCCAAGATTCCATGGCAGCGGCGAAGGCTTCTTTAGGAGTCTGTTTTGACCACTGGAAAATCGCTGAGGCAATAGCAGCACGGCTGGTGAATGTGCAGCCACGGAGAGTGTCTTTCATTGTTTGAAAAAGCCAAAAGTCACTAGGAGCCAGGTCAGATGAGTAGGGAGCATGAGGAATCACTTCAAAGTTGTTATGACGAAGAAACTGTTGCGTAACGTTAGCTCGATGTGCGGGTGCGTTGTCTTGGTGAAACGGCACACGCGCAGCCCCTTCAAACATTTTCGTAGGATGCACCTGTTACCGTAGTACCCTTTGGAACGCAATGGGTAAGGATTACGCCCTCGCTGTCCCAGAACATGGACACCATCATTTTTTCAGCTCTGGCGGTTACCCGAAATTTTTTTGGTGGCGGTGAATGTGTGTGCTTCCATTGAGCTGACTGGCGCTTTGTTTCTGGATTGAAAAATGGCATCCACGTCTCATCCATTGTCACAACCGACGAAAAGAAAGTCCCATTCATGCTGTCGTTGCGCATCAACATTGCTTGGCAACACGCCACACGGGCAGCCGTGTGGTCGTCCGTTAGCATTCGTGGCACCCACCTGGATGACACTTTTCGCATTTTCAGGTCTTCATGCAGGATTGTGTGCACAGAACCCACAGAAATGCCAACTCTGGAGGCGATCTGTTCAACAGTCATTCGGCGATCCCCCAAAACAATTCTCTCCACTTTCTCGATCATGTCGTCAGACCGGCTTGTGCGAGCCCAAGGTTGTTTCGGTTTGTTGTCACACGATGCTCTGCCTTCATTAAACTGTCGCACCCACGAACGCACTTTCGACACATCCATAACTCCATCACCACATGTCTCCTTCAACTGTCGGTGAATTTCAGTTGGTTTCACACCACTCAAATTTAGAAAACGAATGATTGCACGCTGTTCAAGTAAGGAAACGTCGCCATTTTAAGTATTTAAAACAGTTCTCATTCTCGCCGCTGGCAGTAAAATTCCATCTGCCGTATGGTGCTGCCATCTCTGGGACGTATTGACAATCAACGCGGCCTCATTTTAAAACAATGCGCATGTTTCTATCTCTTTCCAGTCCGGAGAAAAAAAATCGGAGGCCTTAGAACTTGAATGCACCTCGTATCTCAGTGCATTATTATTAAAAATGAAGTCCCATGCTTCTTGACAGTGCGTATGTGAACGATGCAGGAGACCCACACTGCCGTACTATGGAAGGTCCTAATGGAGGTGGTTTGCCGTTGCCTTGCTCCGACCGTAATGGGGAATAATGATGATAATGAAGACAACACAACAACACCCAGTCATCTAGGGGCAGGTAAAAATCCCTTACCCCGCCGTGAATCGAGCCCGGGACCCCGTTCTCGGGAAACGAGAACGCTACCGCAAGACCACGAACGATGCTCGTTATTATTAGTATATCGGTGGGATTGTGGAAACATCACGCCTATTACAGTAAGGGAAACAGCGTAATTCTGAACCGAACATTTCACAGTTAACGGTGTCGAGATGAATCATGCAGAACAATATCTGTCAGTGGCATAATGCACGTTAAGTGGAACAGCGCACAGGATTGATGGCGTGTTTGTACTGTATGCACTGTCCATCAGACCGGGAATAGTTGAGAGCGGAGTAACGCGCCCGTGACAGACGCCAGTGCAAGTGCGTACACGTGTCGAAATTTCTCATTGTAAACCTCTAAACTAGTGTGGCAGACGTATGGTATACACAAACGATGAACATGTGGATATGCTTCTGGCCCTTAGTGCATCTGATAACCGGGCTGGTGTTGGCACTCGTGAATATGTTGCTTGATATCCTCGTCGACGCCATCCAGATAAAAATGTGTTTCTTCGTCAGGTTCTCTCCTTCCACCGTCGTGTAACAGAGGTCGTCCCTGGACTCGCCGTACTCCAGCTACTGAGGAAGCTATCCTTGGAGGTCATACACCAAGAATCTCACGCAGTACACGTAGCGTAACAACCCAGCTGCATCTCTTGCAATGGACGGTCGTTAACGTGCCTCACGAGCATAGGCTGCACCCCTATCATTATGCTTTCACGCAAACACCTGCATGCTGCAGATCGCTATCAGTGGATGCAAGTCTGTGAAAGGTTGTAAGAGGTCCGAACAGATGTAATTTCGATGTATTGCTCATGCGCTGCCTGCGATATGCAAGGTCTCTGACCAGAGAGCAGTGTTGACTGCAGTAGGAACTGTGTAGCTGTAGCAGTAAGTTGTTGCTAGTCTGGAGTCTGCTCTGGTCTGGTGTGGTGTATCGTGTTGGCTGGCCCGGTCGCGGTGCAGCGATGCTGGAGCCTGAGCATATGCCTCGCGCATATGTAGTAATGTTATCTCAAGTCGCATATAAATGTTTTAAAACTCTCGTAATAATAATCTTCCTCATAAAAAGTAACTTTTAACAACCATTCATTTCAATCTAAAGAATTTACTAATTTCTCCCATCCATGATCATCCCGATTATTGCAATAGAAAAATCAGTTGCTACTTTTCATAAATGACAGATAGGTCGGCCAGCATTGCACAGGGCTGCGCCGGAAAAATTTATTGTAAGAGCAGATATATCCGGCGACTTCATTGAGGTAAGAATTTTTCCTTTTTTTATTCAGAATGATCTTTCAGAGCCATGACGCAGCACTGCTGTCGTCCAAAATTTACCAGGATAAATTCACAGTGAATTATTGAAAAGTCATAAGTGAGCGACAATTTAATGGAGAGGTTAGTTACGTTGTTTTATTACCAGGTTACTGAATTCATTTTTTTTTTATTAGACGTTACACTGAATGTGAACGACATAATTATAATTTTTACTGTTGAGATGTTTAGGAATTTTTCTGTGAGGTTACGCTAAATGTGAATGAATTTTGAGCTTAGATTAAATCAGAAAGAATTTTGTGTGGAGGTTAAATGTGAATGAATTTCTGTAGGGAGGTTATAAATGGGAACGAATTTTGTGGGGAGGTTACACTGTGAAAGAATTTTGTTTTGAGGTTACACTAAATTAGAATCATATCCATATTATTTATTTTTATTTTTTGGGGAGGTTACAAGGTTCCAACTACAGGAAGCTAACAATAACTTTGTGAACAGCGTAATATGGCCAGATGAAGCAGCATTCACTCGCGAGGGCGTCTTCAATACGCACAAAGCCCCCCATTGGTGTGAGGTCAATCTGCACGTCACCCACGAGCGTGGATATAAAGTTTGCTTTGGTATCAACATCTGGGTCATAATATCGGGCGACAGGTGCTTGGGCCCTTACATGTTGCTAGACCGGTTAACTGCACGAAGGTATCATGCATTCCTCTCAAACTATCTGCCTGATGCGCTGGAAAATGTTCCACTACATGTTCGGCAGAGGGTACGGTTTCAAAATGATAGTGCATCTCCACACTCTGAAATATTGTGCCACAGTATTTTGACAGCACGTTTCCAGGGAAATGGCCACCGTGTTCACCTGGCCTAAATTCCCTGGATTTCTTCCTGTGGGGACACCTGAAGGAGCACGTGTGGTCTATTCCGCCGACGAATGTGGAAGAATTGGTAGCACGTGTTCATGATGCTCTTGATACTGTGGACCGCAGCTTTGCTGCCAAGGGTCCAGAGCTGTATCATCCGGTGGGCTCCACAATGTTCGGACGTGCAGAGAGATCGCTTTGAGCATCTGTTGTTATGAGGACAACGTATTCTGTTGTGAAGGTCATGCGGTCCTGAAATATGGACATTATTACTGTCACTGGTTGCTAATGTGTGACATCTGACCGCTCTTATTACATGTAGTATAAATCACAAGTAGATGTTGTGTTACTGGACTGTGCCATCTTCTTTAGCATCTCGAAATTGATGTTGGTTTTGTAGTTATTCTGTCCTATGACAAGTCATTTGTTTCAACTGTCTATTTGTTATCTGTCTAACCACGTATTCGTTATATTCAGCATTACAAAATGTTCTACATTTGGGATACATGTGACCTAAGAAACGGTGTACGTTACAGCATGAAATGCCAGAATGAAAGTAGCAAATAAAAAAAACTGCTCCCCAGTCCAAGATCAAACCCTCGACCTCCCGCACACTAACCGTAAACTCTATCCGCTGCACCAACTGTACAGCACGACTTATATGTGCTCACAGAGGTTGTTACCATACATGTAGTTATAGTGTAGCCAGATTGCCATTCCCACTATTTAACGTCCGTTTTCTGCCAGATGTACTCACCGGACGGAATTTTGTCAAAGACATTTTTGTACCGCTGGGAAGTGAGGAGTCGCGCTGCTAAGCCCGGGTGCGCGAATTTCGCTTCACCCAGTATGTACAGAGTAAATTGATACTTCAAAATAAATAGTCTTAAACTAGATTAACATAGAAGTTTTTGTTTACTGTTCGTTGCTGCAGGGGCTGTAGGGGTATTTGGCAGGAGAGAGGGAGGGAGGTAGGTATGGAGGGAGTGGGGAGGTGGGCTTGAAACAGATGTCCAGTGATGTCTTCCGCTTGTGTGGAGCTGTGTCTCATTGTTTATTATGACTGACTCCACCGCCTGTGTAGGATGCAGATAGTTTTGCATTAGTTATTATGCTAAGAAATCGTGTGATAGATTCTTTTACGTAACAGTTGTTGACTTACGATTTAGGTGTCCAAAAGCTTCATTCTTCGTTCTTGGTATACTGGCACAATTTTTTTCTATATACTGATACGTGTAAACACTGTATTCTTAATACAATATGGCGGACTTGAAGCGTGTATGAGTACCGATTATCGGTTGTTACAGCGATATTCACGATATTGAAACCATGGTATTCGTTTATCGCTGTAAAATGCGATAATCGGTACTCATCAACACGACACGACTATTATATTAAGTGTATAGTGTTTATATGTACCAGTACACAGAAAAAACTGTGCAGTGAATTGCTTGAAATACCGATGATAAAATACAATGCAATGTTACACAACAGCTCCGCCTGTATACCAAGGATGAAAAATGAAGTTTTGTGACACCAACACTGCAAGTACACAGGTGGCATATATAAAAGCCTATCACACGATTTTCGCATCATAATAACTGATGCAAAACTATCTGCATCCCACACAGGCGGTGGAGTTAGTCCTTAGAAACAATGAGACAACTACACACAAGCAGAAATCATTGGACATCAATTTCAAGCGTACCACTGCCGCCCTCTCCCTCCCCGCTCCAAATAATCCAACAGCCCCGGCAGCAATGACAGTAAACAAAAGTTCTATGTTAGTCTTTTTTAAGACAATTTATTTTTAAGTAACAATTTTTCTATAGGTAAACGCCTAAGATGGGCAGAACATGCTCTGAACCAGTTGTATTATATTGAATTAAACATAAAACAAATAAAACTGACCGATGTCAGAAAATATAAATCAATAATTTTATTCTCTTCTTTCTTGCACTGTTGCTCGTCCACGTTTCACTTCCGCATAACGCTACATCCAGACAAGCATTTTCAGTAAAGACTTCGTACTTTAAGTTATGTCACATCTCACCATATTTCTCTTTTACAGAAAACACTTGCTTTTAATTGGAAGTCTGGATTTCGAATATGTTTCTCTTTTGTTGTTTGGCTGACCAAATACAAAAACTCATCTACCACTTTTAGAGTCTCATTTCCTGATGATCACTTCCTCATCATCACCTAAATTCGATTACACTCATTTTCACTTGTTTTACTTTTGCCGGTGTTTACAGTGTAATGTCTTTTCAAGACATTATCCATTCCGTTCGACTGATCTCTTAAGTCCTTAGCTGTCCCTGGTAAAAATTAAAAAGTCGCCTTCAAACTTTAAAGAATAAAGAAAGAAAACAGTGTGACATATACCCTTCTGATCCATGATCCTCATAATTTATAAAAACACAGAGTGTTTCTGTTCTCTTCGAAGACCATCATCAATGAAGCGCTTTTACTGCACATAATAGATGATCTGGCGATTGATTTCGAAGAGAGTGGAAACTAATAACAATAGTTGAACTTTACATTTCTTCTCACTGAATTTCAATTCCCTTTTAATATTTATCCTTGATTTCCTTTACTGGTTGCTAAATGTTCAAATTCAGCAACATCGGCAATGTGCTACAACCCTCTTTTGTTCCCTTCTCAACTACTGCCTCCGTTTCACGTCTTTTAAGTCTTATTATCGCAATCTGGTTCTGTAATGCATTTTATCACCGCTGCATTCGAAATTTTAAAGGTTGTGTTGTAGTCAGTATTGTAAGAAGATAAGCTATAACCCCAGCTTTGCTTTGCGTGTTCCTACACTTCTCCAGAACACTAACTGATCTTCCACAAAGGTGCATCCTGATGTATATCACTAGTGCTTTTATTTTATAACCACGATTTATTACAACTAATGTTTACCGCAATATTCACACCTGTTAGCATCTGTCTTCTTTTTAACTGCGATTATTATACGGTATGCACCATTAAGAAGTAGACATTCTCTGTGGCGTCTTTGTATGTAATCCCAGTGAGTGAATCTATTTGCCAAGATGGTATAATGATACTCCCAGGAGCAAGAGTGGAGTTAACATCTTCGCAGCAAGTTTCTCGTTTCTGGAGAGTTGTTTCCGCTGTTAATTTCATGATGGATTCATTGCGCTCAGCACAAAGAACGTTTATCCAACTTCTCTCGCAGAAGAGGAGCATGCTTCAGAAATTTGTCGCCCTTATACATACTCATTCCAGTTGATAAAAGAGGGGCGGGATGCAACAAAGTTACAACTATAATTAAAAGTTGAATAAACAATGGTGAGGAAAGTTAGGAACTACCAAAGCAATGATTTAAACATGTATTTTTACCGTACTAATTAAGCAATAAGTTGATCGTAGCAGGCTAACTAGAACGGTAACGGCAACGCAACAAAAATTTACTGCAAAACAAAATATAGTTTCAAAATGTTCTAATTCCGGTAACTAGAACGAAATTCCTCTTGCTTTTATCGATTTAGGTAAAACCACGAACACGTGTGACGGCATGGAATTTTGAATTTACTGATTTTTCGTGCAAAACCAGTTTGCAATTGCTTCCACGTATTAACTCGTTGCTCAGTTTTTTCATCATACTAATATCTTCGCATAAATTAGGTTACACTTTATTCGCCATACCAGTTACTAATTTGATTGAATTAGAACTGTATCGCCTTCTATCAGAGTGATACCACAATCGAAGATCATAAAAATATATGGTTAATGAACTACTGATGATAGTTTCCTTTGACGTAGCACGGAAATAATTGTCCCGGATACAACACTTACTTTTAGTTTGATTAGCGTCATCTTGTTTAGCCATAATGAAGATATTTCAGTATAAATTTTTCAGTAGAAAGTTTGCATTCTTTCTGGCAGTTTAACTTAAAGACCCAGCAGAGTAATATCCAGGACTTTCATAAATATTGTACTTTTTCTTCCTTTAGTAACTCCTTTTTTCCTAACCTATCATTGTCAGCATGTTCCCTACCATCCCCTACAGTTCGAATGCTGTCTCGCACATTTTCAGATGTTTATGATGATAAAAGAAGATGTTACAGGGAAAATTTCCTTCTGATCATCAAGTACGTGTGTCAACTGGAACACCACTCCTAAAGATTCCCAACTAGGATTCCCTCTGCCCCACACCCAATCTGAAACATAGTGAAAGTGTGTTTCAGACTGAAATGTTAATGTATTTTTTTGACGACAGTTTCACTTTTTATCTACTTTAATCGAATGTTAATATTTTCGGTGTTTTGATGTAGTGTTATTCCCATAATTTGCTGTAACAAAATGTCAGTTACTAATTATTCTCAGATTTAAATCTATATCCAGGGAATCGCTGTAAATTGTAAGGCGGTCTCTTTTCAGTCTACCATTTATTAGGATTCTTTTCACATTCCAGTCAGGGATGGAGCGTGGGGAGAATGAACGAATCTATTTCTCTGTGGAAGCTGTGATTAATTTTGTCCTCATTGTCTGCCAGGGTTTGAAAATAAGAAAACTAAAGAATGTTCGTAGCTTCCACCCTAAGATTGTGTTTGGAGTTTTCTAAGCAGGTTTCCGTGATCACCCACTTAACATTCTTCAGTAAAAGTGTTATACTCGCTGGTCGGTCAGACAAGTCAGTTATCATCCGTGGCATTCGTTTCTGCATTATATCCATGTCTCCTGTTAGTTGGAACTGTTATGCATCCCACACATCTGAACGGGGCCTCAGCACTGGCCATACAAGAGTTTTCTAAATGGTCTAATTTGCAAGTAAACTGCTCTTCCCAATATTCTACTAATAAAACGAACTCTGGTGCATGCCCTGAAACCTCCCCTTTGCAGCAGCTTCTTGGGAGGTACATCGAATGATGCAGAAACTGCAGAATTTTTCTTCAAGGTGGTGCTCATCATCTTCAAATGCTGATTCGAACACCATTTGATTTTGCTACTATAAATGAGCTTATGATTGACTTCAAAATCGGAGTCAATAAATGTGTACTCAAAAGTAGCCATATTTTCCTGAAGTGCAGATTAAGAGCTAGTTGTGTATCACGTTTACATTTAGTCCAAATTTGATTGGTTATTACTAGAACTTTATTCCATAACACATGTTCACTGATAACCTCGTCAACTGATTTCTGAAACTAACACTTTACGGTAGAAAATTAACGTTTGTTAGAATGAAATAAAAACACTGTTAAACCATCTGAGTTGCAGAAGACATGGTTTATTTTATTGCTTTTTCCTGTGCACAGATTACAATAGGTACTTCAACAAAGACGGATCAAACTTTTATTAATTTATAACATGAGGCACTTGCTCTGGTTCAGAATTAAACGTTTCGTGCTGCTGAATACACATAAACTGGTATAATTTCACTAACTTGGAAGACTGAAAAGTGAAAAATATGCTTTTACATTATCTGTAGATTTAGAGAACACTTTTCACAATGTTAATTGAAATACACTCTGAAATTCTGAAGATAGGAGGTGAGAAAGATAGGGAACGCAAAGTTATTTACAACTTATACAGAAACAAGACTTGAAAGGGAAGCAGTAGTTGAGAAAGGAGTAAGGCTATCCCAATAGTTCCTCATTCTGTACATGGGAAAAGCAGTGAAGGAAACCGAGGAAAAATTTGCAAATGGAATTACAATTCAGGAGGATTCTTAGATTGTTCATTTTACTATGTGCAAATCGGTAGCCAGTAGAGATAGTAAAAAATATGGGAGTATAACCAAAAACAATACTTTTTTCCAAAGTTCAGGGAGAAGAAATAAAAATTTGAGGCTTTCTGATAGCATTATAGTTCTCTTAGAGACAGCAAAGGACTTGAAGGAACAGCTGAACGGAGTGGTTATCGTATTTCAGAGAGGTTATGCGATGAATATCAACAAAAGTAAAACAATGATAATGAAATGTAATGGAATTAAATAAGGTAATTCTGAAGGAATTAGGTGAGGAAATGAAACACTGACTGTAGTATACGCGTTTTGCTATTTGGGCAGCAAAATAACAGATGACGAAACGAAGTAAGAGGAAACAAAATGCAGACTGGAAATAGGAAGAAACGCATTACTGAAAAAGATAAGTTCTTCAACATCTAATAAAAATTTAAATGTGAGGAAGTGTTTTGTGAAGGCATTTGCCTAGAGTCCGATGTAGCGGGGAAGTGAAACCGTGGAGGACAAACAATTCAGACAAGAAGTGAATGGCAGCGTCTGAAATGAAGAATGATGAAGATTAGATACGTAGATCGAATAACTAATGAGGAGGTACTGCAGGAATTGGAAAAAAAGGAATTTATGACACAACTTGAATCAAAGAAGGGATTGGTTGGTAGGACACATCCTGAGGCATCAGGAAATATTCAGTTTGGTAAAAAAAAATTGTGGTATTGAATACAGTAAGCAGGTTCAACTGAATGTAGGATGCCGTACCTCTACAGAGATGAAGAGGCTTCAACAAGACAGAGTAATGTACAAACCTGCGTCAAACCAGTCTTTGGGCTGAACACAAGAACAAGAACAACAACAACATCCCTGAGATCATAACAACGTTTATTAGTTCCTTTAATGACCTTTGTAGGAACGGAGTAAGATTATCTAGAGTTCACAGTTATTAGTTCGATTCACTGTAACAAATTAAGCACTAACCTATTTTTCACAGAATGTGTACATTCGTACTACCAAAGCTGCTGCGTACAACGTTGTCTTCTATAAGAGGGCAAGATAGGAACAGTTTTTAGAGCTCACCACTACGAAAGCACAAGTTCTGTAACCCAAAGCACATTTCAGTGTTTAAATACTATACACACTAACTTTTGGATAGTGGAAGAAAGAAGTTGGTGAAGCGTTACTAAAGCATGCCGTATCTATTGTGCTTGTAATGAAGATTATCGCGCAATTCTTACCTTATAGCAGTACCCGTTAGAATAAACAGCAGTTTTTCAACCCTGATCCTATATAAGCTCTGTTTACTTGGAATTTTAAGACTGACCTGAGAGTAAGACAGAGATTAGCGCTGTATGTTTGGCGTGGCGTAAAGTTCTTTTTTTGCGCCGATTGATGTAATAACATCCTGGCTTACACACTGAAGTGCCAAAGAAATCGGTATAGGCAGTACAGAGGTATGTAAATAGGCAGAAAACGGCGCTGCGGTCGGCAACGCCTATATAAGACAACAAGTGTCTGGCACAAAGCTACTGCTGCTACAGTGGCAGATTATCAAGATTTAATGAGTTTGAACGTGGTGTTATAGTCGGGCCACGAGCGATGGGATACAGCATGTCCGAGGTAGCGATGAAGTGGGGATTTTCCGCACGGGCATTTCTCGAGTGTGCAAGAACAGGACAAACGACAACTGAAGAGAATTGTTCAAAGTGACAGAAGTGCAACTCTTCCGCAGATTGCTGCAGATTTCAGTGTTGGGCCATCAACAAGTGTGAGCATGCGAACCATTCAACGAAACATCATCGATATGGGCTTTCGGAGCCGAAGGCCCCCTCGTGTACCCTTGATGACAGCACGAAGACAAAGCTTTGCGCCTAGCCTGGGCCCGTCAGCACCGACATTGGACTGTTGATGGCTATGAAACATGTTGCCTGGTTAGAAGAGTCTCGTTTCATATTGTATCGAAAGGACGGACGTGCACGGGTGTGGAGACATGGAATCTGCATGTCAACAGGGGACTGTTCAAGGTGGTGGATGCTCTGCAGTGGCGTGGAGCGTGTGCAGTTGGACTGATATGGGACCCCTGATATGTCTAGACACGATTCTGACATGATACTGTGTGATCACCTGCATCCATTCGTGTAAATTGTGCATTCCGATGGACTTCAGCAATTCCAGCAAGACAATGCGACACCCCACGCGTCCAGAACTGCTACAGTGTGGCTCCAGGAACACTCTTCTGAGTTTAAACAATTCCGCTGGCCACCAAACTCCCCATACAAGAACATTATTGAGCATATCTGGGATGTCTTGGAACGTGCTGTTCAGAAGAGATCTCAACCCCCTCGTACTCTTAAGGATTTATGGACAACCCTGCAAGATTCATGGTATCAGTTCCCTCCGGCACCACTTCAGACGTTAGTCGAGTCCATGCCACGTCGTGTTGCGGCACTTCTGTGTGTTTGCGGGGGTCCTACCCGATATTCGGCAGGTATACCCCTTTCTTTGGCTCTCCCGTGTAAAATGGTAGTACGTCAAAAAGTTCTCGTGAACAGAAACACAGTTTGTACGAAAAATACTCATTGAAACACCGGTTAAAGGATAATCAGTTTCATTGTATCTGTTTTACACCAAAGTTTTACGTTTTACTTCAAGTTTGACTACAGAACTAATAATGTGGAAGAAGACTTTACACCCTATTTGGCATAATGTATAGTTCTACATACTGAGCAACTTTTGTGCTTCGATATTTTCATCATTCGTTCGACAGCGACTAAGCTATCGTGATGGAAATGGAAATGAGCGTTTGGCGTCATTGGCCGGGAGGCCCCTCGCGGGGCAGGTCCGGCCGCCTTGGCGCAGGTCTTATTACATTCGGCGCCACATTGGGCGACCTGCACGCCGGATGGGGATGAAATGATGATGAACACAACACAACACCCAGTCCCTGAGCGGAGAAAATCTCCGACCCAGCCGGGAATCGAACCCGGGCCCGGAGGACGGCAATCCGTCACGCTGACCACTCAGCTACTGGGGCGGACAGCTATCGTGATGAGCTCTGTGGTGGAAAACGTTGAACTACAAAATGTTGACATTAAAGCACTGGGATATCTTTAGAATGAGTATGCAGTCCGATAGTGTCTAGTTCGGTTTATGAAAGTACCTTTTCCTCAATCCTTTGGGTATCTTGTCAGACATGTTACTGTATGTTCGGAAACATGCTAGTAACTTTTGCAACATTATTGTAATACGTTGATTTGCTTTTAATACTGCCAAGAAGACTACGTAGTTACATCGATAAACGCACTTGATTGAAAAGCCAACAGAGGAACCTGATGAGGTATGGCGCTAGCGACTACGGAGCGTTTGTTATTTGTTTTTTTTATTTGTTGTTTTTATTTTTATTTTCTTGTTTTTCTCGTAAGTTAGCGTTGAAAACCGAGTACAGCCTCTGTCCTAAAAGGCCCCATTAAATTGCATTAGCTTTGTAGACACTGGCGCAGTTTTCTCTAAACTGTCGCAAACGACACCCGTTTATCAAAGAAACTTGGCTCCTTACGTACGCATTTCTTAAAAAGGGCGCTGCGGGTGGTTTTATCCGGTGACAACTGTGGAGAAATTGTATGTCTCTACCCGCAAGGGGGAGTGTTTTATGCGGTGCAGGGAGCAAGGACGAGGAGCTGAGTTCCTCGGGAGATATGTGATGTTCTGAGAAATCGGTGGCCTGTAGTTGTGTGTGCAGGAAGAAAAAATCTAGGCATTGCAAATCCGATGCAGGCAGACTCAGTGCATTAATCAAAAATCATTTCCATTTAAAGCTAGAGAACATTAATAAACTTGGGGAAAAGATGCTTCTTTGTGATCCATCGAGACTTAGTATTGGTTGAAGTGTAGAGTGAAAGGGTTGGAGTCCACCGTGTGGAGGGGATCCGGGAGCTATAACTTGGAGGAGAGCCAAAGCAACAGGAAACGAAAACCTGTAAAAGCAACATTATGATTCGATTGTTGGCTGAAGATGGAGTTCATATGTCGAGGAACACTGTATCTTTGTGATATGGTAACACTGATTGCGAGTGACACACTCTGAGAATGCGAACTAAAATTAAAACCAGACAGATGCCAATCATCTGATATCTATCAGCTCAGCTGTAGAGACTGTGAAAAGATATACGTTGGAATGATGGCAGGACATTCGACAGAAGTTATAAATAATACATCAGAGCATTTAAATACGGTACAAACCATTCAACATTTGCAGATCATCTAAAACAAGAACACCATAGACCAAGTAATATTGAAAAAGATATGATTATCATAAAAATCAGTAAAGACAGACACTTCCTCCATTTCCAAGAAAATTTCCTCATACAAAAATCACTAACACAAAATAAACTGTCGCTCAATGACCAAATAAATATTGAAAACTATATTCAATATAAAATAATTGATGACATTGCATGAAAAAGGAAAGAGCCTTTTCCATCCTTTCCATCTTTCCCCTCCAGCCTTCCATTTCAATTTCATTTCTCTCCTTTCTCCTCACTTCCTCCTTTAACTCATACTCCATCACACTATTATATACTTCTGTCCACTCATCATGGTTTCTTCCTCCTCTAAACCGAAAAAAAAAGAAAAATCCATCCATCACCATTCCTTCCCTACTCTTACACAGTATATAAATACACCGCAACATAATTAAATAGAATTACGCACATACAATAATGTAATATGTATAAAAAGGAAAAGGTTGTAGGTCAAAGAGAAAGTAGTAGAAAGATATGTTGGGAACACTACAAAACACAAACCATAACACATACTTAGAACTACAAAAACAAACAGAACGCAGTGGCGTGCGTAAAAGTGTGCTGTGAAAACGTAAGAAATGCATGATGCTGCAGAACAACTAAAAATTAGACCAAAATTATCAGTGTCTAATGCAGAAAAACAACGATGTGCTAGCCGACGGCATTTCCCGACGTAAGCGAGAAATCAAGCGAACATCGCTGTAAGTACAATCAACATATTCTTAACGAACAGTTTTTCGATCTAAAAGCAAATCAAAATATAAATAACTTAATTATAGACCACTGATAATATTCTACCTCAATAAATCGAAACGCGTCTGGTGAAAAAAATCACGGGCTTTTGTAGTTGCAACGACAGAACTAAAATACCCTCGAGCAATGGGATTTTATATGTGTGTGGCAAGATGTCACACCTAGACAACTTGTTTTCTGCAACCGCGCTCAACGATTTCGATAGCGCGTTGATTTTCTATAGGACTAATTGATTTATGGCCTCCGGCTCCCACACTAGCGTCAACACCCTTCCCAGTGACGAAATCTAATACGCTGTGATACGATCGCCCAACACTGGCGATAACTGTTGTAAAGTTACGAGTCACAAAACATGTCAGATATACGTCGTCTTACCGAACAATCTTCTAGAGCCCTGCACAAACTCACTATTCATAATCCAACAGTAACCTTCATCCTCTTGTTCAATCCGAGGAATTCATTAGCGGAAGCAAGTAGTCAGAAAGATGTGATTGTTCGGAGACAGTGTACCAGGCAACAACGGTGATTCTAAGATTGTCAGGTTTAAGTACAGCTCTTTTTCAACCAGGAAAGATAACTGCGATAATTTCGATTTACTTCCATCTTGTTATATGTACAATTTCTAACATCAAAACACAGATGTCTGTGAACGTTACACGAACTCTTATTAATCTTTTGCGCAAAGTATGTTTCTTTTTGAATTTAAATATTTTAGTATGTATTCGAATGCATATGTTTTATATCTTTAGACTGTGCACAATCACCGGCCGTCATACTTTTAAGAACTCTAAAAACTCATGACGATAGACACAAAACCAAGTTCAGTCAGTGTATCGGGCAGATTCCTCCAGCAGCTATTGTTATGGACACCCGAACCCATCCTGTTAGCAGCGAAGGACACAACAAATGAAAAATGAACGCGGTTGAGTAATTAAAGAGAAATGCTCAGTGTTTCAGATACAATAAAAATTTATTTTATGTAACTCTATCCGCATCTTGATCTTACCATCGACATACATCATTCGCATGGTTGACGGATTTCCGCCAAACCTTCGGCAGTACACATAGCATACGCCTTTTTTTCATTCATACACGCATCGCTGTTAAACAAATACATGTGGTACCTGTGTTTTGTCGTGACACCCTTATCCTACAGGAAAAAACCAAAAAAGAATATGCATTATGTAACAGTTCTTTAACACAAAAGTTGCGTCACACGTAAATATCGCCGAAGTTTATGGATTATATACACATCCACGAGAATTATTCCACGTATTCGTTAGTGGTAGGTTGTCATCTGAAAGTAGGAAATAACCTGATTTTAACTGAAAAATTTCCAGACGCGTAAAATACGAACGATTCCTTTTAATAGTTATTAAGCAAGGAATGCCCTTCTCTGTTCGCAACGCTACTAATCACATCACGAACACATTACGTGGACTTGCGAGATAAAGTGAAAAAATCGGAATCACAGACGGCTGCAATTCAAAAACTGGTGCTAACATGTCAATTTTAAGGTCAGTCTGAAATTTAGTGACAGAAAATCAGCAAAGTTTGACTCATTTCGCTTCCATAAATAGAAGAGACGTGTTTCACGGGAGCGAAGGTGAACAAGTGCTCATAGCCCATATGGCTTGCATTTTAAAACTAATGCTTGTAGAACATTTTTTCTTAGTTTGATCCATACTATGACCTCTGAAAGCTGCCTACCCTACAATGTTAGGAACAACAGTAACGATACATGTATTCCGCTGTCAGAGATATCAGAACGATTTTCACTTCTAACTTTCTACATCATCCCAGAAATTCTATAACATCATCGCGGAGTCATGCTGATGAACGATATATTCAATGAAAAAGCAACTGACATATTTTGTTGTGTAAGTATTACACGTCACATACCGGGGGGGGGGGGGGGGGGGGGGGGAGGGGCGGGCTCATCGAAAACCTTGAGGGTCAAAAAATAATTGGTGGAATCTTAAGTTCATAGTAGATGATCAAAGATACTATTCCCAGTGTCATTGCACGCATCAGCATCTTTATGTAATACCGAAGAGGAAAGAAAACAATATCCACAGGCAAAAGAGATGGCGGCCGCATTTGCAGTGGGAAAGGACGTCCCCATCCAACCCAACGACGAGGGCATTTGTTGTTCAGGTGCTCACAGACATTAATATCTAAGCGGCAGTGGCGAAATCACATCCTATTGCGGACGACAAGAGGTACAGTCTCCCACTATGTCAACGTTTCTTGAACGAACACAGGAAGCATGCACAATGATAAAGAGTTGGCAGTAAACAGGACCCATTTACTTGTCCTTCTACAATTTCCGCCCACCGGTTGGTAGAGGTTCATTGCTGCTGATCTGGCACTTCCGTGGTGTGTGTTTTTTTCACCAGTATAGACACAGCCGACGTTCAAAACACCGTCATCGTTGAAACAGGTTTCAGCCTTGTACAAAACAATCTGTAAGAATTTCACCACAATATTTATTACTGCACTGGATGATCCACTGACAGAATTGAACTCTGGCTTCAAAATAGTTTGGTCCAGATGGTTTAGTACTTTTTTATGATAGTGGTATAACTGAATCTTTTCCCACACGATCCAGCTCTTCGAATTCTGATATGTGAACAACTGTCTCTCGAGAAACTAGGACGATCCAGTTTTGCACAAGTTCTGTCCAAAAAGACACATATTTCCTCCTATTAAGATAGCAACCGTTTAGAAACTTTGCCCTGTTCATTCTCTCAGCTTGGCAAGCGCTACATTTTGTGTATCGTACATTAAATTCATGTCTGCCAACTCCAGTTACGAGTAATATTTCTTCTCGTAGTACCAGCCACGAACTGCAGACTGTCGTAACCTCCATCGTGGACACATTACAGTAAACTATACGGTGTGTCCCATGTATGTTGTGCGCCACAGATACCTTTATGTACAAAAGCAAAATAAAAAATGGAACAAAGCAAATGACGTCTGGCTGACAGAGGGACGTTAATTGGCACTATTACCTTACTTCGTTGCGAAGATATATTAAACTGCACCCTATTTCTTTATTTGGTAATTTATTTTCTCTTCTCAAGACCTGTTCAAACACCTATCACAGTATACAATTAATGTAAACATCACGTCACTGAAAACGTAACACAAAACTGACTTTTACTCTCCTGTATAAATAAAGAGTGTAGCAGTGGAAACATAACTTGTTCACTTGTTGGAGTTGACAGTAAAGAAATCAAGATACAAGATAAGTGAACCCCGTTAATTCAGCCAACCGCCTTCAGTTGAATGTTTACGTGAATACAATGAGCAGCAACCAAGAGGAGATACAAATGCTAATCATATACGGAGAATGTAAATTCGCAGAAAAGCACGGTAGGTGGGGTAAAGCCCTGTGCGGCTTAAAACCCGCACAGAGTTGCTGAACTGACTGCCATCGATTGAGAGTCGACCGCCAGGTGCTAGGATTGCCTTCTTGTAACTTGCTGCTTCTCCATGAAAGTTGGTCCCGGCAGGTGAGAAAATTAGTTAAGTCTGTTTATTTACTACTTACATGTTACTTTGTACAATGTAGCCCTTGAAAAGAAGAATCAACGAGTTACTTGTTGACACTGCCGCAGTTAAGCTTCATTATCGCATGAAAATAATTGTTTAAATCGGCCCTCAAAATCAGCAATGGTGAATTTGTCAGGATATGTCGAAATGGGGCAGATCCCCGCAGGTGTTTTGCGCTGTATCCCCGCAGCTCCAACAATGTAACAGTTCTTCAGTGATAACCCCAGCAAAAGATAACATTCTACACACATTGCGTGAGATTATATCACCTGGAGATTTTAGGGAAATTTTCTGGCAAAACAATGAAGCTGTGCTTCTATCGTCGACACCTAATAAGGAAAGAAACGGAGAAGAATGCACGCGAAAGGAAAAGCTTTCTAATGAGAAGGAAAAACGAGCCAAAAAAGAAAAGAGGGTGGTTTAAAAGCCAAATAACGTAAGTTAGTTTTCAATACATCAATACCAAAAAGCGAAGAAAGCAGAGCAACCAGACAGTTGATTGTCCTTAAGAGTCATAATCAGACTTTTCGCATCATGACAGTACCTCAGATTCATTTATGTAAGTTGACATAGAAAAAGTGGACTCACTACTTGGCGAAGAAGTATGTCATGGAGAAGAGCAAGAACCAAGGACTTCAAGAAAAATCACAGGACATAACAATGTACACTATTTACTATTTACCTAGATAGCTAAGCCTCAGTAACTGAAGTCTTTAAAGATGCCCAACTAATTCTCTTTTCGTGGAGAAGAAAGTATTATTTTTGTACATGTAGTTTTAAGCACCATGTTCAAATTTGTGAGACATCTCACTTCAATATTATGTTGGGTATTGTGTGTACTGTGTATTTAAACTAGGGACCTAGAAACGACGGAGAGGCTTCGTCCCGCCGTTCAAATGGTTCAAATGGCTCTAAGCACTATGGGACTTAACATCTGAGGTCATCAGTCCCCTAGACTTAGAACTACTTAAACCTAACTAACCGAAGGACATCACACACGTCCATGTCCGAGGCAGCGTTCGAACCTGCGACCGTAGCAGCAGCGCCGTTAAGTACTGAAGCGCCTAGAACCGCTCGGCCACAGCGGCCGGCGGCCCCACCGTAGCCCTCAGTGGTTCACAACCGCACAACAGGCCACTCACCTCACAGCTGCCCCACATTGAACCCAGGGCTATTGTGCGGTTCGGCCCCAAGTGGACCCACACCGTTCCCCCTGGGAACATCTCATACCACACAAGTGTAACCCCAAATGTCTGCGTGGTAGAATAATTATGGTGTACACTGTCGGCTTTCAAATAAAAATTAATGGTGTACCTCAACTACGTACCCTCAGACTCAGAGTTGAAATATTAAAAGTTTTGGCTGGTTTCGTTGTCTAGGGGCTGGGATACGTAGTTGCCGCATTACAGGCCAAGTACTACTGAGCCTACAGTATACAGTATGGATATACACATGAATCGAATGGTCGAAGGTTCCTATCACTCGGCAACTGCGAATTTTGAATGTAACATAGAAATTTATGAATGAAAGATTGCAATTAAAAAAATCTACAGGTACTGTCTTAACGACTTTAAATGGTGAGTACGATAGCAGAAGTACCTTTAAGAATGCTATTTATTACTGCAAAACACTTGTTGGTGACGATGGTCCAGCAATTAAATAAAATATAAGTTGAACAACAGGGAAACAATAGATTCCCACTTCACGTAATTAGTTATGAACAACAATATACACTCCTGGAAACTGAAATAAGAACACCGTGAATTCATTGTCCCAGGAAGGGGAAACTTTATTGACACATTCCTGGGGTCAGATACATCACATGATCACACTGACAGAACCACAGGCACATAGACACAGGCAACAGAGCATGCACAATGTCGGCACTAGTACAGTGTATATCCACCTTTCGCAGCAACGCAGGCTGCTATTCTCCCATGGAGACGATCGTAGAGATGCTGGATGTAGTCCTGTGGAACGGCTTGCCATGCCATTTCCACCTGGCGCCTCAGTTGGACCAGCGTTCGTGCTGGACGTGCAGACCGCGTGAGACGACGCTTCATCCAGTCCCAAACATGCTCAATGGGGGACAGATCCGGAGATCTTGCTGGCCAGGGTAGTTGACTTACACCTTCTAGAGCACGTTGGGTGGCACTGAATACATGCGGACGTGCATTGTCCTGTTGGAACAGCAAGTTCCCTTGCCGGTCTAGGAATGGTAGAACGATGGGTTCGATGACGGTTTGGATGTACCGTGCACTATTCAGTGTCCCCTCGACGATCACCAGTGGTGTACGGCCAGTGTAGGAGATCGCTCCCCACACCATGATGCCGGGTGTTGGCCCTGTGTGCCTCGGTCGTATGCAGTCCTGATTGTGGCGCTCACCTGCACGGCGCCAAACACGCATACGACCATCATTGGCACCAAGGCAGAAGCGACTCTCATCGCTGAAGACGACACGTCTCCATTCGTCCCTCCATTCACGCCTGTCGCGACACCACTGGAGGCGGGCTGCACGATGTTGGGGCGTGAGCGGAAGACGGCCTAACGGTGTGCGGGACCGTAGCCCAGCTTCATGGAGACGGTTGCGAATGGTCCTCGCCGATACCCCAGGAGCAACAGTGTCCCTAATTTGCCGGGAAGTGGCGGTGCGGTCCCCTACGGCACTGCGTAGGATCCTACGGTCTTGGCGTGCATCCGTGCGTCGCTGCGGTCCGGTCCCAGGTCGACGGGCACGTGCACCTTCCGCCGACCACTGGCGACAACATCGATGTACTGTGGAGACCTCACGCCCCACGTGTTGAGCAATTCGGCGGTACGTCCACCCGGCCTCCAGCATGCCCACTATACGCCCTCGCTCAAAGTCCGTCAACTGCACATACGGTTCACGTCCACGCTGTCGCGGCATGCTACCAGTGTTAAAGACTGCGATGGAGCTCCGTATGCCACGGCAAACTGGCTGACACTGACGGCGGCGGTGCACAAATGCTGCGCAGCTAGCGCCATTCGACGGCCAACACCGCGGTTCCTGGTGTGTCCGCTGTGCCGTGCGTGTGATCATTGCTTGTACAGCCCTCTCGCAGTGTCCGGAGCAAGTATGGTGGGTCTGACACACCGGTGTCAATGTGTTCTTTTTTCCATTTCCAGGACTGTAGTTCGCAAGAAATTCACTTCTAAACGCACACTACGTCTTCACTGCATAGGCCATAGTAATCTCACAAGTGCACAAGTCGGTACTATGAATTATTTCTATCTCCAGCGACCACACGCAAACTGCTCAACACTCCAAGTATTTCCTGCGACCGTCCGTCGCACCTTCCCGTCCAGCACTCCTCGTCTCCTGTACGATCTGATGCTGCTCCCCCGCTTCCACACAGTCTCTCCATTGACTTCGGTAGAGGCCTACCATAGTAACGAGCACTGTGATTGGCTAAAGCGCTCCCGCCATGTCTCCAAGCCAACGCACACTCACAAACATATTGAAACACATACAAAATACTGGATTTACATTTAAATAACTTGAAATTAAATAAATATTCCTACGGCTGGACCATAAACACGCTCTAACACACATTATTAAATGGATAAACATATTAAATAAACATATATCAAAGGAATAGAAGCAAAAGTAAGCCAGTAGCCTGATGCCTCTATGCTTTCTAAAACACTGTAAATATTTGACCAATTTCTTCATGAAGAATATATATCGGATATAAACAAAGACATACACGAATAAATAAATTATAAGCATTCTGCTACCGTTTTCTCGTGTAACTGTGGAGTACTTATGGCCTGACACGATCAATAGTAATCGAACACTTTGACCTCCAATAACTCATGTACTATTCAAGTTGCATGCCTGTAATTCATACCAATTTAGGTTTACACTAATAGCTTTCTAAAGACACGTCGATCGACTAAAATGGAATGAATTGTTTAGATTTTGGAAATTTGCTGCTGGGTGTTACTTGTATAATTTACAGTCAGATACTGAACTTTAAACTAATAAAGATATTGAACATCTGATTACACCATCAGAACCGTCGTGCAAATAATGGTAACGTACACGTTTCTTTTTAAGGTATCATGATTCCTCTGGTTATTATTAATTTCTACATGAACTGTGAAATGTTTGCCATTATGGTTTCACAAAGTGCACCATCTTTGGCACTCCCAGCATACAAATCTCCTTCATCGACACAAAGCACAATCGTCGCTACAGCGTCAACATGGAATTCCTAGCCACGCGGTCGGCGTGGATCATGCGCTGGGGCTACCCCTCTTGCTCTGGCTGATGTTTGCCACCACGTTGTTGCTAACGAGCCAAGCCTTGCCGAGCGGCCCGTGCGGCTACGCCAACTCTGTCGCCCATTTCCTCACAACGCATACATGGAGACAGTGTTTGCACAGCAGTCGCCGACATAGTGTAACTGAGGCGGAGTAAGGGGAACCAGCCCGCATTCGCCAAGGTAGATGGAAAACCACCTTAAGAACCATTCACAGGCTGGCCGGCACACTGGACCCCGACACTAATCCGTCGGGTGGATTCATGCCAGAGACCAGCACGCCTTCCCGCTCGGGAAGCAGCGCGTTGGACCGCGCGGCTAGCCAGATGGGCTTATGTTGGGTAACTCTGTTACAATAAAAAAGTGTTACAAACGGTTTTTTCGAGTGTTTTATTATCAACCCACTCTTTTTTATCAATCTTTATCTCAAAAGGTACCAATACCCGCACTGTGGGGCTTTACCCCATTTTTAGGGGCAAAACCTCGCAATTTTTGTTCAAACTAAGCTGTAAATTACTTTGTAATTAATAATCAGACAGAAGTGATATTTGGATGGGTTATGGGTAGCAACTCAACCTGTGACTTCAGTTTGAAATCACGGGAAAATCTATTCCTTATTGACGAGAATATTAGAAAAAACTAAAAATTGTGGAGGTTTACTCCCAATACCCCAACTGCAATAATGTTTTCTTATTTGCAGTAAGGGCCCGTGTATAACAGAACTATAGTATTGTTAAAAACTGTATCATCGTTTCTTTTCTTTTACTGTGGTTGAAAGTAGGTGTACACTATGGGAGACTGGTGTGGTTCCCAGTTAAAACATTTCATCTGAACGAGTAAATAAAGACAATGTAGGTGAAGAAGAAGACTTTTTAGTAGGCATAACATAGACCTTCAAGATGGTTGGTTTGTTGGTTTGGGGAAGGAGACCAGACAGCGTGGTCATCGGTCTCATCGGATTAGGGAAGGACTGGGAAGGAAGTCGGCCGTGCCCTTTCAGAGGAACCATCACGGCATTGGCCTGGAGTGATTTAGGGAAATCACGGAAAACCTAAATCAGGATGGCTGGACGCGGGATTGAACCGTCGTCCTCCCGAATGCGAGTCCAGTGTCTAACCACTGCGCCACCCCGCTCGGTCAGACCTTCAAGAAATACATGCAGAATTTCTACACGTATCGGTGTTCTGCAAAAAAGATCCTGGCGGACGTCACGTATGCATGGCCACTATTTTTATCATTTACAACAGATTCAATTGTAGACAACTGAAATGTTATCCTTTGTTAATTCCAAATCGCCGAGTAAACCCATAAATACTGTATACTGATGAGCTCGTTTACAGTTGTGACGGAACCTGTGGTGTCACCTCCAGACACCACACTTCCTAGGTGGTAGCCTTTAAATCGGCCGCGGTCCGTTAGTACACGTCGGACCCGCGAGTCGCCACTATCAGTGATTGCAGACCGAGCACCGCCACACGGCAGGTCTAGTCTAGAGAGACTCCCTAGCACTCGCCCCAGTTGTACAGCCGACTTTGCTAGCGATGGTTCACTGTCAACATACGCTCTCATTTGCCGAGACGAGAGTGTAGCATAGCCTTCAGCTATGTCATTCGCTACGACCTAGCAAGGCGCCATATTCTGTTACTATTCTGAACAGATAATATCGTGAATCATGTACCGTCAAGAGCGACGTTCATCATTAATGGATTAAAGTTAAGTATCAAACTAATTACGTTCGCTTTCTGGATTCTAATTCCTTGTCATGTTCCAGACCTCACGTCAGTATACACTCCTGGAAATGGAAAAAAGAACACATTGACACCGGTGTGTCAGACCCACCATACTTGCTCCGGACACTGCGAGAGGGCTGTACAAGCAATGATCACACGCACGGCACAGCGGACACACCAGGAACCGCGGTGTTGGCCGTCGAATGGCGCTAGCTGCGCAGCATTTGTGCACCGCCGCCGTCAGTGTCAGCCAGTTTGCCGTGGCATACGGAGCTCCATCGCAGTCTTTTAACACTGGTAGCATGCCGCGACAGCGTGGACGTGAACCGTATGTGCAGTTGACGGACTTTGAGCGAGGGCGTATAGTGGGCATGCGGGAGGCCGGGTGGACGTACCGCCGAATTGCTCAACACGTGGGGCGTGAGGTCTCCACAGTACATCGATGTTGTCGCCAGTGGTCGGCGGAAGGTGCACGTGCCCGTCGACCTGGGACCGGACCGCAGCGACGCACGGATGCACGCCAAGACCGTAGGATACTACGCAGTGCCGTAGGGGACCGCACCGCCACTTCCCAGCAAATTAGGGACACTGTTGCTCCTGGGGTATCGGCGAGGACCATTCGCAACCGTCTCCATGAAGCTGGGCTACGGTCCCGCACACCGTTAGGCCGTCTTCCGCTCACGCCCCAACATCGTGCAGCCCGCCTCCAGTGGTGTCGCGACAGGGGTGAATGGAGGGACGAATGGAGACGTGTCGTCTTCAGCGATGAGAGTCGCTTCTGCCTTGGTGCCAATGATGGGCGTATGCGTGTTTGGCGCCGTGCAGGTGAGCGCCACAATCAGGACTGCATACGACCGAGGCACACAGGGCCAACACCCGGCATCATGGTGTGGGGAGCGATCTCCTACACTGGCCGTACACCACTGGTGATCGTCGAGGGGACACTGAATAGTGCACGGTGCATCCAAACCGTCATCGAACCCATCGTTCTACCATTCCTAGACCGGCAAGGGAACTTGCTGTTCCAACAGGACAATGCACGTCCGCATGTATCCCGTGCCACCCAACGTGCTCTAGAAGGTGTAAGTCAACTACCCTGGCCAGCAAGATCTCCGGATCTGTCCCCCATTGAGCATGTTTGGGACTGGATGAAGCGTCGTCTCACGCGGTCTGCACGTCCAGCACGAACGCTGGTCCAACTGAGGCGCCAGGTGGAAATGGCATGGCAAGTCGTTCCACAGGACTACATCCAGCATCTCTATGATCGTCTCCATGGGAGAATAGCAGCCTGCATTGCTGCGAAAGGTGGATATACACTGTACTAGTGCCGACATTGTGCATGCTCTGTTGCCTGTGTCTATGTGCCTGTGGTTCTGTCAGTGTGATCATGTGATGTATCTGACCCCAGGAATGTGTCAATAAAGTTTCCCCTTCCTGGGACAATGAATTCACGGCGTTCTTATTTCAATTTCCAGGAGTGTAGTTCTTCCCTCCTCACGCCAGCCTGCGTGAGTTAAAACGTGTGCATTTCGGCCTCCTCTAGTAACACGTTGTTGGCTCTTCTGCCAACACAACAGAACCAATAACACTCGCAACTCTCATAGGTGATCTGATGAAAATACACGTGTCTTTGAGGGGGAAACATTATGAAGAACGCTTCTCTGTTGTTTTAGCGTGATATGTCAGACAGGCCGTTGCTTGAGCCTATTGTGTTACAGCATCATCTTACGTGTCCCCGTTACCTAGACGCTTTTGAAAACGAGTTTCCAGCACGGGAAGAATTTCCTTTGGTTACAACGATGGGTATGTGTTTCTAGCATGACGGTGCCCCTACGCACTCTAGTCCTCAGGTAACAAATCACTTAAACCAAACGTGGATTAGCAGAAATGGTCACGTTTCTTGGCGTTTAAGCTCTTCAGCTCTTACCTCTTCCGATTTTTGTAAATGGAGATGGCAAAAAGTCGAAGTCGACAAAGTAAGCACAACAGACGACTTGATCGTTCGGATTGCGGATGGCGCTGACCTCATAAAAGAATGCCAAAATGACCTCAGAACAGCTACATGCAGTGTTTCAAGAGAATTCAAAAGTGAATTGGAGTCCGAAAATATGAAAACCAAACTTGATCTTAGCAATTTGGCTTTATTTGAAAACTTCTATACATATTTGTTTAAGTTATATTCTGAAAGCTATATCTTTGTAGCCAATAAAATTGAAAACATACTGAGTTGAAAGTTGTATGCTAAATAACCTATACTACCACCTCCTGAGATATTACTATTACTCCTGAAACAGCCTGGGCTGCATGATATGCACTGAAAATGCCAATAAAATTAAATATAATGCTGAAATTACGCATTCATTCTAAATAAACAGAAAATCACAGAATACTTCCCGTTTACGAATTATCGTTTTTATCAAAACTAGACATAGTTGTCTCACTGGGAATTCCGCGATCGTTCAATAAGTAAAATATGGAGTTTCAGTCTTCGATCGCTATTCTTTATTTCCAATTACCGGTTTCGGGCTAGCTGCCCATCTTCAGATCTGTTAGACAATGTTAAAAATGTAATTATCTCTCTTATTAATTACATTTTTAACATTGTCTAACAGATCTGAAGATGGGCAGCTAGCCCGAAACCGGTAATTGGAAACAAAGAATAGCGATCGAAGACTGAAACTCCATATTTTAATTATCGTTTTCTTTGTCAACATTTACAAGCGAAAAATTGAAGAAAGCTGTGCACAACCAAGTAACAAACTTTTTCTATAATAATTATTTCTCGGTGCAATTGCCTCACATTCGCTTGTCTGCATGTGCTGCCCATCTCGATTTCATTTATTTTAGTGTTATAATTACGTGCTGTACTCTAGTCTGCTTTTCATCCATTTGACTTTTTCCGCCTTTTAAAAACTTCCGGTCAGCCTTTTTTAAATAGTTTACACATTAAAAACCCCTGTTTCAGCTACAGGGCTAGCTGTCTTTGAAAGCCTGTTTTGTTACACTTCTATTTATTGATTTTTCCCCATACTCAGTCGTTGTCCTACCTGCCTAGGATACAAAACCTCAACTGATTCCATTACTTCGCGTATAACGTTGAAGGTGTTCTTTGCGGTGTGTTCACTCTACGTTATTTTGATATCATTGTCAGGCTTACTGTCAGGCATGCTCTATTAATTTCCTCTATCTGCGCACGAGGCAAACAGTACAATATAGTGAGAAAATGAAAGTGATTTATATATGTCGTTCGCCTTCGGTTTCCAAGTTATCAAAAATGGTTCAAATGGCTCTGAGCACTATGGGACTTAACATCTGTGGTCATCAGTCCCCTAGAACTTAGAACTACTTAAACCTAACTAACCTAAGAACATCACACACATCCATGCCCAAGGCACTGAGCGCCTAGAACCGCTAGACCACCGCGGCCGGCTCCAAGTTATCCATACGAAAATTTGTTGTAAAGGTCATAGGGATAGGTTTGGTGTAGAGAGATACTTCATAGTTATTTCTCTGTTCTATAATACCGTCCAGGATTTCAAAATTTCATTCTCCTACAACCACTTCTGAAACCAGTTTTTTCTGTTCTACAATTAACATGCAAGTCTTATTTGTATGCGGAAGATGGTTATTCCAGTTAATATTTGTACATTACGAGAAGAAGGCTGACAGGTTTTCAGATTTTCATCTCTTTTCTGAGTCACAATACTTTTCCAGTTTCGAGTAATTTTCTTTCTCCGATGATACCCTGTAAAAAATCTTGCAATTTCCTTTTCTGTTACTTTGCCTTCATGTTTTATCATGGTTTTTTCCCATACTGTGAATGTCTGTACACACCTCATTTGGAATTACTGCTAGAATGTCAACATCATCACTATTAAGTAAGTGTGTTTGTATGTCATCTCTTGAATTAAAATCCTACAAACTTTTAAAGAGACGCTTGTCGTGCACAATTTTCTGACATTACTTTTTTCTAAGTCACTGTGTCATGTACAGTTTTAACTAGTGAAATGTGGTATCAACTGAATATAAATTTCTATTTAGTTTTCGTATGTTTCGTATGACATTGTGTTTATAATACTGTGTGCTTCATAGCCTCTCCTTTTAATAGCTGTGTTGTTCACAAATTTCCTCTCTACTCTGTTCCTCTGTAGTTAATTAATTCTATTTGCCTTTCCATTTCTCGCCGCATCTCTGAGAGCACTCGTGGCCCTCTTTCTCTTTCTCTTTCAGTATTATGAAGAACCACTATTTGAGTTGAGAGGCTGTTGTTCATTCAACACAGCGGCGTAATAGGGAACATTCGATACTCCTTGTCAGCCGGACAGTGTGCTGAATCATTTATGGCGCAGGCCTCGTAAGCCGACAATCGCGTGTCATCGATCGTTGCGTAATGTCTGTTGCCAGAGCGTTCAATAATTCAGACGTGTCACGTAGCAATGATGGTGTAGCGTGCGACGCAAAGCATACCGCTTATACGCCCACTCAGTTCATATCCGGCCGGTCACGGAAACCACAATCCACCTTCTGTTTACTCCTCGTTTAGCACTGGGAAAACAAAATCTCAGCCTTGTAAAGAGTAGGAGTTTCGAGCTACAAGCAGATGATCAATATCAACTTCCCTGTCTTTGTCGTAGCTTCTCTTTTTTGTCTACCCATACTACTATTATATGATATATAAGTATTCATATACATACACATTATAAAAATGTATGTATGTGTGTTCCACATCTCCTCCTAAATCACATGACCAATTTCAACCAAACCTGGTCAAAATCATATACTATCTGGAAAAAAAAACACTGTTGAGGTAAGAATCACCCACTTATCAAGAGGGTAGGGGTGAAACATGAAATAGCAGTGCAGCACACATGAGACTACCCATAAATCAGTTACCCAGTATTTCAGAATGAGTGCACTTAGAGTCTTGCAGCAAATTTTACACATAATATCAAACCTTTGCGAAATTTTTTCTTGCTGACGACAAGATAAGGGAAGGAAACAGGTTTATCGCTTGCTACATTTTCTCTGTTCATGTAGTAAAACTGCCATGTGGATGTCGTTTAAATGAACTACTACTTTATTACTAACTGTATTCGTGACACATTTTGCAGAGAGTAATCACATATGCCATTGAAGGTACTAGAAAAATTACATGATTGTATGACACATACGAACACTGAGTGCTGAAAAACTATCGCATCATGTTTGAATTTATTACTTCCTTGCTACTAACTCTATTCGAAACATTTTTTGCAGACAGTATCCACACTGGCCGCTGAATGTACCTACAACACTATTATTGTACGGCACATAATTCGGTATATATGACGTTAAAGACTGAGATGCGAGAAAAAAACTTCCGCATCATGTATGACGTTTAACTTTATTACTTCTTTATTAGTAACTCTGTTCACAATACAGTTCGCATACAGTAAGTACACATACCACTGGATGTACCTGGAAAATTATATCGTTGTACACAACATAGTTCAGGAGGTAAGACGTAATAAACATTGAGCTGCGTGAAAGTATAACTACAGGACGAAATTTGCTAGACGCAAAGGTGAAATATGTGTACAGATGTGCGTAGCACATATTATCTATGTGTGAAATATATTTGACATTTGCGTGTGCAAGCAAAGTCACAGGTAAAAAGATTATCCTACACACTTATTAGTCACAATCTGGAAAGAAATACCGTAAGGGTAAGAGCCACCAGCGTCCTTTTGGGGTGACTGTAGTAAAGTGAAGAGAGGATGAAGTGTGGACAGACAGCGAGAGGGTAAAGAGGAAATTGCTACACCAAGAAGAAATGCATGTGATAAACGGGTATTCATTGGACAAATATATTATACTAGAACTGACATGTGATTACATTTTCATGCAATTTGGCTGCATAGATCCTGAAAATTCAGTACCCAGAACAACCACCTCTGGCCGTAATAACGGTCTTTATACGCCTGGACAATGAGTCAAACAGAACTTGGATGGCGCGTAAAGATACAGCTGCCCATGCAGCTTCAACGCGATACCACAGTTCATCAAGAGTAGTGATTGGCGTATTGTGACGAGCCAGTTGCTCGGCCACCATTGACCAGACGTTTTCAATTGGTGAGAGATCTGGAGAATGTGCTGGCCAGCGCAGCAGTCGAACATTTTCTGTATCCGTAACGGCCCGTGCAGGACCTGCAACATGCGGCCGTGCATTATCCTGCTGACATGTAGGGTTTCGCAGGGATCGAATGAAGGGTAGAGCCACGGGTGGTAACATATCTGAAATGTAACGTCCACTGTTCAAAGTGCCGTCAATGCGAAAAAGAGGTGACCGAGACGTGTAACCAATGGCATCCCAAACCATCACGCCGGGTGATACGCCAGTACGGCGATGACGAATACGCGCTTCCAACGTGCGTTCACCGCGATGTCGCCAAACCCGGATGCGACCATCGTGATGCTGTAAACAGAACCTGGATTCATCCGAAAAAATGGCCTTTTTCCATTCGTGCACACAGTTTCGTCGTTGAGTACACCATCACAGGCGCTCCTGTCTGTGATGCAGCGTCAAGGGTAACCATGGTCTCCGAGCTGATAGTCCATGCTGCTGCAAACGTCATCGAACTGTTCGTGCAGGCGGTTGTTGTCTTGCAAACGTCCTCATCCGTTGACTCAGGGATCGAGAAGTGGCTGCACGATCCGTTACAGCCATGCGGATAAGATGCCTGTCATGTCGACTGCTAGTGGTACGAGGCCGTTTGGATCCAGCACGGCGTACTGTATTACCCTCCTTAACCCAACGATTCCATATTCTGCTAACAGTCATTGGATCTCGACCAACGCGAGCAGCAATGTCGCGATACGATAATCCGCAATCGCGATAGGCTGCAATCCCTCCTTTATCAAAGTCGGAAACGTGATGGTACACATTTCTCCTGCTTACACGAGGCATCACAACAACGTTTCACCAGGCAACGCCGGTGAACTGCTGTTTGTGTATGAGAAATCGGTTGGAAACTTTCCTCATGTCAGCACGTTTTAGGTGTCGCCACCGGCGCCATCCTTGTGTGAATGCTCTGAAAATCTAATCATTTGCATACCACAGCATCTTCTTCCGGTCGGTTAAATTTCGCGTCTGTAGCACATCTTCGTGGTGTAGCAATTTTAATGGCCAGTAGTGCATTTTAATTAAAAGTCATTTGCCCAGTGTTGACGGAATTGCAGTGGTTGTGTTGTTCAGAGCTACGATGCAAGTTTGGGTCTGCCGTGAATCGTGCACGGATAGCCGAAGTTGTTGAGGCGACTGCTCGTGTAAAGCTGGAAATCTGGGTCCGAGTTCCGATCCAGCCCAGATTTTCAGTGTCTTCATTTCACTATGTATCTTACAGTTGTTCGTAGTCCCAACTGGGAATACATTTCGTACATTTCATACTGGCCGAGGTCGCAGCAGTTCTTGTTCCTTCATACATACACGTTTGTAAAAAGGAACACTGCATCGTATTCCTGAACAATACAGGCACTGCAACATCGTACTGTTACATGTGATGGTTGTAGTGTCTGTCAGTCCACCAAAATCTGTGTTTTTTAATTGTGGAATATGCTATCGATATCTTGAGCGATTGTACATTTGTGAAATGTACTACCGTCACGTAAAATTAAATTAGTTACTTACAAATTTAGCGAGATGGCTAGATGACCATTAATGCTGTTATTGCTGTAACTTTGTATTTTTGTTATTTAATAGTAAATTTGGCTGTCGCTGTAGCCCAAAATGTTGTAGTTGGCATTCTGAAGGGAAACATGGAGTGCAATGTAATAATAGTTATTTTTCTGAATTTTGAAAAATATTTTGATAAACAGAATTCTTTTCACTTATCTTGCTGAAAGTATTTCTTGACATACTTAAAATTCGGATACTTAGTATGGCCTTGAAGATGCTGTATCTACAGCTTGCGAAGCAGGCTGTGTCCAGCACTGTGTGGGCACCAGAGGCAGGCACCGACCGCTGCGCCGGCCGGTGTGGCCGAGCGGTTCTAGGCGCTTCAGTCTGGAACCGCGCGACCGCTACGGTCGCAGGTTCGAATCCTGCCTAGGGCATGGATGTGGGTGACGTCTTTAGGTTAGTTAGGTTTAAATAGTTCTAAGTTCTAGGAGACTGATGACCTCAGATGTTGAGTCCCATAGTGCTCAGAGCCATTTGAACCATTTTTGAACCGACCGCTGCAAATGCTACGGTCCGGATTACGACAGGCACTGTACCGGTTTTAGACAAACTAGGCGAGTTAGGGGTTCATTTGGAAAAAAAAAATGTTTGAGAAAATCGCCGCGCCAGCACTTGAGAGTCATGTTTCAGTAACATCTGCTCAGAGAGGAGAGAGCAAACTCAAAATTAAATGTGACAAAGCAACGGCAGTGCAACGACTGAGTAATTCAGATATTATTGCTCGACTTCAGTACTGTAACTAGCCATTCGTCTACGCATCACGATGACGTTGATCCTGAAATGTTCTTTTTTTTTTTTTTTTTTTTTTTTTTTTGATGACGCATTACTGCATTTATCAAGGTACGTGAACTGGCAGACCAACCGACTTTGAAGCTCTCAAAATCTTCATCAGTAACATAAAGACCCTCTATATGGGAAGAAAACAGGAGTTTAGCGCCCAGTTAGTGCAATGCTCTAATTACTGGTCCTCTCTATTCCAACGTACGATTCCTTTAAGAAAAGAACTTCCAAATACAATTTAACTCCTTTTTAAGAAAAGCTAGCGTTCCACATATCTCAATATTTATCACATCATATCTTGTAAATTATATGTCGTACTGTGATATAATTTTGCAGGCGCATTCGGAGATATATGTGAATACTGTTTGCGAAATGTGTTGCGAATAGAGTTAGTAGCAGAGAAGTAATAAATTAAAACATTGCTAAGCCATATCTCCTCAATATCTTTTCTTTCGGAAGTGCTGGTCCCGCAAATTTCGTAGGAGAACTTACGGCAATTTTGGAAGGTAGGAGACGAGGTACCGGCGGAAGTAAAACTGTGAGGATGGATCGTGAGTCATGTTTGGGTACCTCAGTCTATAGAGCACTTGCCTGCGAAAGGAAAAGGTCCCGAGTTCGAGTATCGGTCCAGCTCACAGGTTTAATCCTCCAGGAATTTTCACATCTGCGCCCACTCCGCTACAGAGTGAAAAGTTCATTCTCCTTGTTCACAACAGAGGCGGCCCAACTTGAGTGGCGTGATATGCTTAACTGGTAGTTTATCTGATGCTATGAAGTAAAACTGTATTTTGAATGGTATCAATAGCTACAGGCTTAGACGCGTTTAGGTCAGATGAACAAAGTTCATATCGTACTATGGCAGCTTGCCTCATACCGGTACTGGCATGGAAAACACTGCTCACTGTCTTCCTATGGTTCAAAATTGATTCAAGTGGCTCTGAGCACTATGGGACTTAACATCTGTGGTCATCAGTCCCCTAGAACTTAGAACTACTTAAACCTAACTAACCTAAGGACATCACAAACATCCATGCCCGAGGCAGGATTCGAACCTGCGACCGTAGCAGTCGCGCGGTTCCGGACTGAGCGCCTAGAACCACTAGACCACCGCGGCCGGCTGTCTTCCTATGTATATGGTCAGTGTTGTGATAGATAACAGCGGATGGCTTTCTGGTCGCACTTGACTAGGTAAAGTTAATGGGAGTGGAGAATGTTGTGGTGAACGGTGCCAAGCAGTATCGTAAATATCCTGACGTTTCGTGTGTAAGGTCTTGCGTGGCAGCATAGTTTGTCAAGGTGTCCTGGAATTGTTGTAGTAATCCCCGCCTGTTCACTAATTTGTCAAAACCTCGTTGGAGAGATGATTACTCAGAATTAGTGGTTTCCGTGAGGACACGTTTAATTCTGGTGTGATGCACATCTGTTTTTGATTCGATACCATCCTAACTGGAGTACACAGAATCCCAAGAATATAGTCTGTTTTTACCAGATGATTTTACCAGATGTGTTGGATATTTCTTTTCTGGCCAACCAACCCCTCCCCAAGCCTAGAAGTTTATTCAAAGTTTGCTCATGTGCCACCAGCAGAAGTGCAACGTCAGAACCTGTGCAGTGAAGGCAAGGCAGGAGAGTTTTTACAGGGTGTAGCATCGGTGATGTGGCGACTGGCAAAACAAACAAGAGGCTTCGCTATAGTGTGGGGTTGGTGCACGGGTGGAATTCAGACAGCCGCTATTGCCGAGAGATGTTTTTCATCGAGACGTTGTGTGTGTTATGGCCTTAACCTAATTTGTAGAAATCGATGCGTAAAATTAGTTGACGTGTGAACGTGTTGTAGACTGTATGGATGAAAGTATGCAGAAATACTGTAGACCGATCAACAGGAAATGAATGAAAAGTGGAGGAATGTACAACGATAGCAAACGAAAGAGAAAGAAATAGTCGTAGGAATCTGGTGTAAGTCAGGCATTCAGCTTTGAGTATAGCGGGGCTATTCGGCTCATTTCAGCTGTAAATCCTATATAATATGACATAAAACTTTTTTAAAATCTGTCAGGCTGATATAATTATGGTATTTTAATTGTGAATACATTCCAATAAATATAAGGTCGAAATTCCTTTACACATAAATTTATTAAACAATCATCCGAGGAAGACAGAAATCACAATATATAAAATTGGTGGTGCTATCCCACCCAGTTAAGAGGCTATTCCACGCAGTGTATTTGAGCGTCGAAATCACAAGCTTTTACGAAAAGCAAGCATTTTTCGACCTTTTGTACTCACACACATCGTGAAATCATGTAGCACATTACTGGTACTGTATAAACAGGAACTTCCTATAACACTTGTTACTACTTGCTTCATATCTTCCTCGGTCCATGAAGCACCTGGGTTTTTCCTTCTGTATTTGTGGACAACTGAAAAGAAACCAAGGACACTTATTCTCTAGAATTTCGCACTACATCAATTCAACTGATAATTTGATTGATCGGAAATAGCCCCACTTGTATGAAGTGAAAAATCTCATGTGCAGACATTTCGAAAAAGGTGGCAAATCAAATCTTTGCCGAAAAAGCCAGTAATATTTGTTGATACACACATTACACTACCTGCGTTCGTATACGGATGACAACAAGAGCTTAAAGTTTCTCGTTATCGTGCATGGTACACGTTAATTTGTTAAGTTCTATTCTTTAACTAAGGCACTAATCCATCACAGTTCTCTTAACTCTGGATTTGTTCTACCTTGTCAATAGTATAACAAACAGTAAACGTCCTTGCTACAATCGCATGCGCCGACACAAAAATACTGGAACACAATGAAGGCAAAACGATCTTGACTCTGTGAGGAACTAGCGCACTGTTACAACATTTCTCATTTCAGGCTGATTAGCTCTGTGAGCACAATAGCCCCGCTGTACCCAATCTAATCGGTTGAAAATGAAAAGAAGGAAGCGAAAAAAATACTTCAAGTGAAGAAGGTAAGCGCAAGGGAAACATACACGAATGCAAAGGATTGCAACAATATAAAACTAGTGACACAGCCCAGCTTCTTCGCTCGGATAGGCGCTAATTTTCTACGGCTGGAAGACATGTCTGCCATACCAGTAATAAATTGCTTCATCGTGAATCAATCAGTTAGGCATCGAAATCCATACAGCAGTGCCTAAAATCAGTCTTCACGTACAGACAGAAAAACGTGGCAGAAGACTTTAATTACTAATATGCATAGAAGCTAAGCAAGACGTGCTGAATAGATTAGACAACATACTTGTCACAGAATATGGTTCAAGCTATATGGAAAGGGGAGGTCCCAGGACATCTGCAGGGTAAGAAAGTCCCTGATATTTTAACTATCAGGTTTGATTCCATAATGGAAGTTGTGCCCAGCGACTGTATTCATTTCAGGTAGTAAAGGGTACAGCAATCAGTCGCAAATGGTGGTTATTACATATCTAGATTTCGGTCAATGTGTGTCCATCGTCAGTGCGGTAAATGTAAGCTAAAACATGAAAAACACTTGTATATGCACATTTGGTACCAACTCCACTACTCATGTCAGACGTTGAGTGTTAAATTATATTTACGGCACTGAAGTTGGCCACACAGTGACCGAAATCTAGATGCATAATGAACGTCATTTGTGACTGACTTCTATACTCTTTAAAACTTGAAGCGTTTTAACTACTCTGCTTTAGGAGAAAGAAAACTTACAGGGCATAAAAAATAACATAGCTCATCAGGTTACCTTCCATTCAGAAGGCTGTTGCACTCAGCGACTGTCATATTCACTTGTAAATAACACATTTCAGCTATCAGTCGTCCTTTTTAAATTTTATTGGCAGATCTTGATTTCAGCTAGAAACCAGCCATTCTCAATGCACTATCATTTTTGATAAATGCATGTAATGCCTGTTGTTAGGGCTTCATCCACAGTTCATTGAATACTCAATTCATTGAATAGAGTATTCAATGAACTGTGGATGAAGCCCGACCAACAGGCATTACAAGCATTGATCAGAAAAGATAGTGCATTGAGAATGGCTAGTTTCTAGCTGAAATCAGAATCTGCCAATAAAATTTAAAAAAGGACGACTGATAGCTGAAATCTGTTATTTACAATAACATAGCTGCCAGTCTACTCTTCGTGGTGTAGAGCAGTGAATACCAACCCGGGGGAACCATTCCTGAGGGCTAAAATATTATTTTGTTGGAGGTAAAAACAAAGCGGTTTATTTGTATTTCTGTCACGAAAGTAAATTTTTTGTAAAATGTCACTAGTATTATCACTGTTTTGCAAAACTGTAACCGATTATATAAGTTACAATAATTAAATTTTTCTTAAAACACTAGCTGAAAAGGGTGGAATATTGTGTTAGAGGTGGAACACATGCGTGAACGTAGTCTTCCCCCCTTAGTCCACCCACTACACGCATACTTTGTACCACGCCTCTACGGTACATCGCATATGCTTAAAAAATTCTAGGAAATGCCTTCTTCAGGTTGTAGGTAGTACCCACAATAGACCCTAAACTGCTTCATTACTCACCAAAGAAAAGAAAAATGAGCTGACAGCACAACACAACATTGAGTATTTAATGGCTACTCCACCGCTGTATAATCTACACTGCGCTGTTATTATTACTATTACTAGTGGCAGCAGTCACACACAAATTACTAGAAGCTTGAAGTCTTCCAACTGCTGCCAGTTCAGAAGTGAGGTGCAAAGCAATCAAGTGATTTACTAACAGTAGGAATAAATGTAGTCTACACATTTTAATTTGCTTGATTTTAAACAGGGGCGCAAAGTGTGCGTGAAGCAAGTGTCGCTACGAGGAGTGGTACAAAGGAAGCATGTTATGCAAAAATTGTCTACCATCTATGTGGATAGTTCTGTCTCCATTATGAGGAGGAGTTGTAGGTAGCACACGCGACGCACTGAGAACTTCACCATCACGCTATGAAAGAAGGTTGTTAGAAATAAGCAGTATCAATTTTTTTACTGTCCCTTAACTGCCTTGTTTAATAAATATCATTTAAGTTTCGTCATTTTAAAAATGGAAGACTTCAAAGAAAATTATTTTTCATTCTAAAGTCCATTTAGGGTGTAATGTTAATGAGGGCGGGGGAAAGAGGGAGGTGCGCTAGCTAATGTTTGATAGCCATTGTAGGTAATGGTCTCAGAATGGTTGGGAACTATTGGTGTAGAGGACACTCATCAATATTTTCATCTATCGTATAGAAAAAAATGTCAGATTTTTAGTTGGGGAAAGGGAGAATCAGCCTTTAGTAGTGAATATGGGACAAGGAATGAGTCACTTTTCAATCATCGACGAAATTAAGTAACGGAGTAATAAGTATGAATTACCGCTCTGTCTGGGGGTCATTGATTTTTGAGAAAGGATTTTACTCAATTTCACAAAATCTTTACCAATAGGCATTGAGAAAAATGGTATTGATTGACCATGTGCTAGCATATTTCAATTTTACAGTTTCAATTAGCCTTCATTAGGATAGTGGGAAACATCAGAATTCAAAGAGGAGCCACTCAAGGAGATTTAGTATCACCAAAAGCAACAAAAAGAAAATAGTTCAAATTAACAATATGATTATTTAGCAACAGATGGTAAAATTTGGAAGTGTTCAAGCAAAAGGAACAACAAGTGAACCGTTTTGTACAGGGGTACAAAGGAAGCAGACCAGCGAGTGCAAGTAGAAGTAGTTGAGACAAAGGGCTCCAAAGGCAAAGAAAAAGGAAAAAGTCGTAGCGTGATCCCAAGCGATCAATAAACATCGAATAATAATAACAGTAATGAAGTTATAGGGACAGTTGAAGAACTTTCGTATAATGGTTGAAGACAAAACGACTGGGAGAATAGTAAAAACTACACGAAGTATCCGAACTAAGCTTAAATATGTCTGAAACCACTGCATGCATCACTGTGCATTACCAGTTTTGCCTTAAGTATGGGGTTACAATGCTACAAGCTTTCAGAAATTATGGTTACTCAGTGAGTATGGAAAGAACCCAGGAAATACTAGGGACAAAACCCAAATGCTTGCTACTGTGCATTTCGATGCACATTCTGAGCTCATCGAAGCTTCTACCTGCCACTAGTTTCTCTCTTTCAATATTAATAGAGAAATAATTGACTAGTCCCTGGAAGGAACATATGGCAGACAAGAAATGCTGTAGGGGCAGACGAAGATGAGAGGACGTGGAGAAGGGTGAAAAAGAAGGGGTAATCGAAGAAGAACAATGCGAAATACGGCTTTTTGGTGCACCAGCTACTGTACGTCCCTGCCCCCCTCCCCCTTTCCCCTTTTACTCGGAGCCACAGGTGCGCGGCACGCAGCCGTCAGCAGACGGCTATGAAGTTAAAAGCTGTCCTCACAATGGCCGCCGCCGTCGTCTAGATGCGGAGCGATAAATTTCCGGGCCAGTAAAAGGGGAGGCGGCAATCGATTGCGCGACATTTCCGGCGCGTTACGCCGAGACTTGCGCCGTTAGCGTCCGCCACTCTGCCAGATTAGTGGCAACAACAAACGGTTGCCACGGTGATAGCGGCGCTTCTGGCCAGTCAGCGCTGCCGGTTCCCCACACCTGCAGGGCTGGCCTTATACCGTACAGCCAGGCAGCCAGTGCCACATTCTGTCCGCAAATTGACAAAATTTGTCACCTGAAGTTGCTAGTGGCTTAGCCTCTCCACCAGCAATACGCTATCTTGTCGAAAGTAGACATTATGAGAACTGTGACTGCAACGCAGTTTGGAGGCTTAGACACTGACGGGAAAAAAACTACAACACCGTGAGACATGGGACTTAGGGTAGGCAGGAACAGGTATGGACGGGACCTAATCAGTTACTGTTGGTTTCACAGTAAACACGTACACTTTATTTAAGGAAATAATTTTTTAGAAACAATCATTTAAAAAAAAAATTGTAACACAAGCTACACTGACGGCTGAAGGCCTTATTAAGAAGAATTCAAATTATTTGTCGGCTGAAGTCCACAAGCAATAGGAAGAATTTAAACAAAATATTTTTAAACAATTGATACAATCAGACCAAATAAAGAAGGGAGTGATCCACATGCAGTGCTCCAACATGATAACGCTCGCCCACATACCGCTGTTGTAACCCAACATGCTCTACAGAATGTCTACATGTGGGTTTGACCTGCTTGATCATCAGATCTGTCTCCAATTGAGCACATATGGGACATCATCGCACAACACCTCCAGGGTCATCCACAAATAGCATTAACCGTCTCTGTATTGGCCTGCCAACTGCAACAGGCATGGAACTGCATCCCACAAACTTACATCCGGCACCTGTGCAACACAATCCATGCACGTCTGCATGCTTGCACTCAACGTGCTGGCGGTTACATCAGTTATTAATGTACCAATATTTCACACCTGCAATGGCTTATCCCGCGCCTACATTAACGTGTGATCTTGCAGTGTTAATTATTTAAGTATGTAACCTGTTGTTGTTGTTGTGGTCTTCAGTCCTGAGACTGGTTTGATGCAGCTCTCCATGCTACTCTATCATGTGCAAGCTTCTTCATCTCCCAGTACCTACTGCAACCTACATCCTTCTGAATCTGCTTAGTGTATTAATCTCTTGGTCTCCCCCTACGATTTTTACCCTCCACGCTGCCCACCAATACTAAATTGGTGATCCCTTGATGCCTCAACACATGTCCTACCAACCGATCACTTCTTCTGGTCAAGTTGTGCCACAAACTTCTCTTCTCCCCAATCCTATTCAATACTTCCTCATTAGTTATGTGGTCTACCCATCTAAACTTCAGCATTCTTCTGTAGCACCACATTTCGAAAGCTTCTATTCTCTTCTTGTCCAAACTATTTACCGTCCATGTTTCACTTCCATACATGGCTACACTCCGTACAAATACTTTCTGAAATGACTTCCTTACACTTAAATCTATACTCGATGTTAACAAATTTCTCTTCTTCAGAAACGCTTTCCTTGCCATTGCCAGTCTACATTTTATATCCTCTCTACTTCGACCATCATCAGTTATTTTGCTCCCCAAATAGCAAAACTCCTTTACTACTTTAAGTGTCTCATTTCCTAATCTAATACCCTCAACATCACCCGACTTAATTCGACTACATTCCATTATCCTCGTTTTGCTTTTGTTGATGTTCATCTTATATTCTCCCTCCAAGACACCATCCATTCCGTTCAACTGCTCTTCCAAGTCCTTTGTTGTCTCTGACAGAATTACAATGTCATCGGCGAACCTCAAAATTTTTATGTCTTCTCCATGGATTTTAATACCTACTCCGAATTTTTCTTTTGTTTCCTTCACTGCTTGCTCAATATACAGATTGAATAACATGGGGGAGAGGCTACAACCCTGTCTTACTCCCTTCCCAACCACTGCTTCCCTTTCATGTCCCTCGACTCTTATAATTGCCATCTGGTTTCTGTACAAATTGTAAATAGCCTTTCGCTCCCTGTATTTTACCCCTGCCACCTTTAGAATTTGAAAGAGAGTATTCCAGTCAACATTTTCAAAAGCTTTCTCTAAGTCTACAAATGCTAGAAACGTAGATTTGCCTTTCCTTAATCTTTCTTCTAAGATAAGTCGTAAGGTCAGTATTGCCTCACGTGTTCCAGTATTTCTACGGAATCCAAACTGATCTTCCCCGAGGTCGGCTTCTACTAGTTTTTCCATTCGTCTGTAAAGAATTCGTGTTAGTATTTTGTAGATGTGGCTTATTAAACTGATTGTTCGGTAATCTTCACATCTGTCAACACCTGCTTTCTTTGGGATTGGAATTATTATATTCTTCTTGAAGTCTGAGGATATTTCGCCTGTTTCATACATCTTGCTCACCAGATGGTAGAGTTTTGTCAGGACTGGCTCTCCCAAGGCCGTCAGTAGTTCCAATGGAATGTTGTCTACTCCGGGGGCCTTGTTTCGACACAGCTCTTTCAGTGCTCTGTCAAACTCTTCACGCAGTATCGTATCTCCCATTTCATCTTCATCTACATCCTCTTCCATTTCCATAATATTGTCCTCAAGTACATCACACTTGAATAGACCCTCTATATACTCCTTCCACCTTTCTGCTTTCTCGTCTTTGCTTAGAACTGGGTTTCCATCTGAGCTCTTGATGTTCATACAAGAGGTTCTCTTATCTCCAAAGGCCTCTTTAATTTTTCTGTAGGCAGTATCTATCTTACCCCTAGTGAGATAAGCCTCTACATCCTTACATTTGTCCTTTAGCCATCCCTGCTTAGCCATTTTGCACTTCCTGTCGATCTCATTTTTGAGACGTTTGTATTCCATTTTGCCTACTGCATTTACTGCATTTTTATATATTCCCCTTTCGTCAATTAAATTCAATATTTCTTCTGTTACCCAAGGATTTCTACTAGCCCTCGTCTTTTTACCTACTTGATCCTCTGCTGCCTTCAGTACTTCATCCCTCAAAGCTACCCATTCTTCTTCTACTGTATTTCTTTTCCCCATTCCTGTCAATTGTTCCCTTATGCTCTCTCTGAAACTCTGTACAACCTCTGGTTTAGTCAGTTTATTCAGGTCCCATCTCCTTAAATTCCCACCTTTTTGCAGTTTCTTCAGTTTTAATCTACAGGTCATAACCAACAGATTGTGGTCAGAGTCCACATCTGCCCCTGGAAATGTCTTACAGTTTAAAACCTGGTTCCTAAATCTCTGTCTTACCATTATATAATCTATCTGATACCTTTTAGTATCTCCAGGGTTCTTCCATGTACACAACCTTCTATCATGATTCTTAAACCAAGTGTTAGCTATGATTAAGTTGTGCTCTGTGCAAAATTCTACCAGGCGGCTTCCTCTTTCATTTCTTAGCCCCAATCCATATTCACCTACTACGTTTCCTTCTCTCCCTTTTCCTACACTCGAATTCCAGTCACCCATGACTATTAAATTTTCGTCTCCCTTCACTATCTGAATAATTTATTTTATTTCATCATACATTTCACCATAACCTAGAAAAATGTATTTCCGAAATTTCATTACTCTATACTAATCATTTTTTGGTGGTGCGATTTTTTTCCGCCAGTGTGGTTTGAAACAGTATCAACTCACAAGAACAGTTTAAGAAAAGTTCATTTAAATCAAACCATTATTGGTTTCAGATTTACTACAAAACCATCTTCAGATGTCTCTTACAGATTTTCTTTCTTTCCTGCTGGGGCGTCGTTTATTAGCCGTTGCTTTTGTGCATTAAGATAAACAGTAAGATTTTCGTTCACGTCTGGGTGAACATACAAATGTGCTTTATCCATAAAAAGGAAGAAATCGTAAACCTTATAATAAAAGCATTTTCTGTGGCCCATCTTTCTAATCTAGAAGTACTTATCCAATAGAGCATCAAGAAATACTATCTGTTCTATAAATAAGTACTTCTCAGTCGTATTTATTTTTTAATGTTTGTTTTCATTTACGTCTCATAATAAGGACACCAGTCAAAAAATTTGTCACTGCTGCAGGACATCACGCTACTAACTGTAACACCACCTTTATAGTGGTCTCAGTTCGGGTAGGAAGAAAGTCCATAACATTCTTCAGGTTTTGAATGAATGGCTTCATATGTATATTCAGGATTTGAACTACCTATATTCAGATTCTAACATCTCATGAATGCTCCATGTTCTGCCTAGGACAAACAGCTCGAGTTCTCCACACTATGTAAACACAGCACATTAGTAGTAACACAAACCTATCAGCAATAGTCCCACAATACACAATACAGGACAATGTAGAGGAAAATGTCAGAGGACTCCAATGACTAGGTAAAGATCATACAGTGTATTAGAAGAACTGGAGATACTTTCACATCATAAAAAATACGAGGGAAAATATTAAATGACTCGAAGGCCGGCAGGAGTGGCCGAGCGTTTCGAAGCGCTGCAGTCTGGAACCGCGCGACCGCTGCGGTCGCAGGTTCGAATCCTGCCTCGGGCATGGATGTGTGTGATGTCCTTAGGTTAGTTAGGTTTAAGTAGTTTTAAGTTCTATGGGACTGATGACCTCAGATGTTCAGTCCCATAGTGCTCAGAGCCATTTGAACCAAAGACTCGAAAGTAGCTCGGTGAACTTCTCCAGGTGCTTTCGTACTGTCCTCAAATAAGGAAATAAAACAGTGATTCATAAAAATAAGCACTCTTGTAACTAATATAGGCTAAAAGCAAATAATAATTCAGAGTGCATACGAAAAATACCCTCCGCACCGAAGAACACTACACATATTCTGTGGACGCCCTGTAGCATCACATCTCTGCTCACATAATGGAAAATATCCTTGTAATTTTAACATTGTATTTTTCTCCATTTAACATGTACTGTGTACTGCAAATTCTGTGAGATATGTTAAATACGTATGAGTTTCTGCATAAGTATACTATGAGAAAACTAAGTTTTTTTCGACATTCGTCATTAACTATACATAAAAATCCCTCGTTAATTAAAAATTTTTGAGTGTTTATGTATTGCAGTTAAAGCAAGAGGGCATTGTAGCATCTCAAACATCGAAAAGAATCGAACTTGTGTGCCAGAATATATAGAAATTGGGAACAATTTCCCGAAACGCATCGTGCAATAAATATAAATAAGAAGGAATTGTGATTGACAGCAGCAAAAGTCGTTTTACAAGCAAACGCATTCTTTGTGCAGCCTCAGGTTTTCAACAACTACACTGTCCAGCTCCATTACTGTGACCACCTGTCAAAAGCCAGAATAACGCCTTCTGCAGCGCGGACCGCAGCGAGCAGGCAACGACAGGGATGTGGAGCCAAGCCGACTCCAGTGGCATGGCCAGCTGCGCCACGTTTGTCGCCTGAGGGTGCATGGCGCGAACAACCCGATCGAAGTGGTCACGCAGATTCTTGACTGGGTTTAAATCCGGGGAGTCCGGCGCCAGGAGAGTACAGTAAACTCATCTTAGCGGTCTTCGAATCACTTACGTGCACCGCGAGCTGTGTGACACTATGTTTTGTCCTGCTAGTACATTCAATCGTCCTGAGGAAAAACGAACTGGATGTGGGGATCGAAATGGTCCCCAAAGGTAGATACATAATTTTTTGTTGATCCAGTGTGCCGTCCAGAATGATGACATCACCTAGCGATTGCCATTAAAACTTTCCCCAGACCATAACGCTCCCCCTCCTACGGACTGGACCCTCCCAATGATTGTTGAATGAAGTTTGCTTTCAGACGTTTCACGCCATACATGCCGACGGCCATCTGCCCGATGGAGAATAAAACGTAATCATCTAAAACGTCATCTGTCGCCAGTCAGTGGACATCCGGTTGAGCTATTGGCGTGCAAATTCCAGCCTTTGTCGCCAATGAACAGCAGTCAGCCTGGACGCATGAACCAAGCGCCTGCTGCAGAGGCCCATATGCAGTAACGTTCAATCATTGATCATTGAGGAGACACTTTTGGTAGCCCTTTGGTTCATTCGGGTGGTCAGTTGCTCAACAGTTGCACGTCTATCGCCCGTACGCATCTCTGCAGCTGTTGTTCACCCCTGTCATGTATGGTCTGGAGTGCACCAGATCTACCTCGGTGCCGGTTTTGGATATCGCCATTTGGCAATGCACTGTGCGCTTTAACCATGGTGGCATGCGAACAGTTTACTGATTTAGCCGTTTCGGAAATGATTCCACCCAAATGCTTACACCCCAGTCCTGAAAGCGATCGATCATGTCCTTTTGACGTCAGATAAACCGCTCCGTTTCCGCTTTACGACAAGGACTGCACTTTTTTCTGCGTCTCTCTCTCTCTCTCGCTCTCTCTCTCTCTAACTCACTCTCTCTTTCTCTTTCTCTCTGTTAATCTCTCTATCTTTCTCTCTCTCTCTTTATCGTTATCTCTCTCTCTCTCCCACTCTCCACCCTCCTCCTCCGATACGCTTAATATACCCTCTACTGTTAGTGCTTTTCAAACGCCGCGTGTAAGTGGTTATTGCACGTCGACATCGAACATAAGGAGTGGTCACATTAATATGCCTGAACCGTGCATTTGTAAAGAATAAAATAAAGCTAGCAACTTATTAAGTTGGTGATCGCTACGTTTCACCCGTTATTCCAGATACCCTACACTTTTCTATGGAATTAAAATAGCATAATTTGATGGGACAGTCGACGAGCATACGGTCCTTGAGTGTTCGGCAAACCAGGAACCTATGCATGCAACCCAGCGATATCACCGATGTCGTCATTTGTAAGATGGAAGCGTGCAGATCACACTCACCAAGAAATAAACATCTTGGTAATCTGAATGAGTGGGCCCAAGTCACGGCACGAAAAGCACCTCCCAAACACCGTAAAACCACCTGGCTCTGCGGATTAAACGCCTCGTTGGGCCGTCGGTGCATCCGGCCCTGCATCACATGAAAAGAGGCAACACCGCAATTCATCTGACCACACTGCACACCTGGAGTCAGCTGTTGTCCAGTTTCTGTGTTTATTGGCCCGCTGAACACGTACAGCTTTATAAGCCATTGTGAGCATTGCCCTTTGCGAGTTACTCAACTGTAAACATCCTTGCCATCCAGTTCTCCATGCAATGTTCACTCGTAAACTACAGTCACTGGCAGCAGCAATTCCCCCCGGATTTGGAATCGATTGTCTCTCACAACGCGTGCTAACCGTTTTTGGTCGGATAGTACATTTTTAATGCACACTGTTCTTACGTCGTGTTACGTGGCTACGACTTGTGTACCATTCCTCGTAGACACGTACAACAGTCTGCCTTGATATATCAACAAAGAGGCCAACTACATGCACGATGTGGTCATGGGCACATCCAAAACCGACGGTTTCATTCTGCCACTGTGTCACGTCCCCACATCGACCCATCCTACACCGCTGATTACCACCAACTGACTCCCACAAACACACTTCTTCACTGCTACGACGTGCGTCAGCGGAGGAGCGTCACGTGACCACTGGTACGTTCTACATCATCTGCAGCGCTCCAAAGCGACCAGTGTGCTCTTTCAAGGGAACGATCATTTTGTTCGGTGAACGGGTGTTCAGTTGCTATAAGTACTGTAAGTACGACGATCTGGACTTATTTTGCTGCAAGCATGATTACTCGTTGAGAGTACATCATTATTATTATTATGATTGCTGGCGGATAAGCGGTTAGTATAAAAAGTTTAGTACCTCTAGCTCATAGTTTCAAGTTCACTCAGTTCAGTGTGTGTCTTTTTTTTCCTTCAGTCTCGCAAATCTATAGCTAAATACTGTAGTGTATTTAGAACGCTCAAATTTTCACCTCTGACTTCGCATATAAAACGTTGCCAGTGCCATAGACCCGAAGTACAAGTTGTGGTATCGGAGAGTTAGAATTTGTCTTATTTTTCTTGACTTCCCATCAATTCTTAACAGTGCTTTAGTTTGTTATTACTCTTTGCGCAATTCTTGTAATTGAATCTCATAGAAATCACTAAATCAACTAGTGATTGTTGTTCGCTATCTATCTTAACAATACAATAACATAATATAGAGGATTTTTATGGGATCAAGGATGAGCGAAGGGAAGAGTGGAGAATGAGGAATTGAATAGAAAAATTGGAAACTTGTTGGACAAAATGTATTCCCCTCTGTGGAGATTTTCCTGACAAATAAATTTTTAGTTTTCGTAAATGAATTAGTATTAGTGTCAGTGGTGTTCAGATACAGCTGAAATCGTTAGAACTGAACAAAGCTTCAGATCCTACGGAATCCCTATCAGATTCTATACTGAATTTGCGGCTGAGTTAGCCTCTCTTCTAGCTATAATCTATCGTAGATCTCTCGAACAAAAAACCGTGCCCAGTTTTTGGAAAAAGGCGCATGTCACACCTACCTGCAAGAACGGTAATAGAAGTGATTCACAAAACTGCTGTCCAGTATCCTTGACATTGATTTGTTGCAGAATCTTAAAACGTATTCTGAGCTCAAACTTAATGAGGTACCTTCAGCAGAATGACCTCCTCAATGGCGACCAGTACGGTTTTCAAAAACATCAATCGTGCGAAACCCAATTCGCACTTTTCTCATATGACTTACTGAAAGCTTTGGATCAAGGCAACCAGATCGATGCAGTGTCTCTTGATTTCCTAAAAGCATTTGACTGAGTACCGCACCTACGCTAATTGTCAAAAGTACCATCATATAGGATATCAAGTGAAATTTGTGACTGGATTGAGGGAGGACACAACATGTTATCTTGGATGGAGAGTCATCGTCATTAAGTATTGTCTGAGAGAAGCTGTATAAATAGTCAGATCTTGATACGATTTCAGCGTGGCGCAGAGATTGGAAACTTGCTCTAAATATTCATAAATGTAAAATTTTGCACTTCACAAAACGAAGAAACGTAGTATCCGATGACTATAATAGCAATGAGTTACTGTTTGGATCGGTCAACTCATACAAATACCTAGCTGTAACACTTTGTAGGAATATGAAATGGAATGATTACATTCGTTCAGTGATGGGAAAAGCAGGTTTATTGGTAGAATTCTGGGAAGTGCAATCAGGCTACAAAGGAGATTGCTTACAAATCACTTGTGCGACTGGTTATGGAATATTGCACAAGTGTGTGAGACCTGTACTAGAGAGGACTATCAGGGGATACTGAACATATACATAGAAAGGCAGCACGAATGGTCACAGGTTTGTTTGATCCATGGGAGAGTGTCACAGAAATACCGAAGGAATTGAAGTGGCAGACTCCTGAAGACAGGCGTAAACTATACCGAGAAAGTCTATTAGCGAAGTTTCAAGAACCGGCTTAAACGATTACTCTAGGGATATACTTCAGCCCCCTACGTATCGCTCACACAGGAATCGTGAGGATAAGATTAGAATAATTATTGCACACACAGAGCCATTCAAACAATCATTCTTCCCGCGCTCCATACATGAGTGGAAAAGGAAGAAACCCTAATGACTGATACAACGAGACATACCCTCTGTCATGCACCTCACGGTGGTTTGCATAGTATAGATGTAGATGTAACTTCGGCTAACGCTACTACAACACAAATATTACTTCGTCTAACTCCTAGCCTGTGACGTCACCAGAGCATCAACCAATAACAGAGCGTTTTCAGCACCTAACTACATCTTGGTATTTAATGATTATTAAGGTTTAATTACATAAAAATAAAGGATTTTTTTGAGAACACTGAGTGTTATTGTTGCAGTTACCTGTTTCCTTTAATGTATTAGACGATCATTTGGATTAGTGCACGTTGGTGTTGTTCTACGAAATGCATGTCTAAACTTACGCAGAGCTGCAACGGTACATTTAAATTTGATAATCTATAAGACACTATTATTATATCCCACTTGGCTAACTTACTAGCAATAGTTACACCAGAGTTAGCCCAACTGTCCTCAGTACAGAAAATTCAAACAGCAATATGGCTGTACCAGTTTCAGCACAGCCTGCATTGCTGGCAGGCTTCTGATAACATCAACGATGACATCATCATGCAACACAGCCAGATTTACCCTCCCCAAAAAGATCTCTCTGATGTCACAGGACAATTGCCTCTTGTATGAAATGGCAGGAAATCTAAAACATAGCACAGCCTGCATGGTTGTCAGAGCACTTGTCCTAAGTGTGTAATGGTGAAAGTTCCTGACCATTGGTTTTTCCCCATTCCTAGATAGTCAGGCCACACATGTGCATTGCACCTGTCTTTTTCTATGAGAAAAGGTGCATTTACACTTCATTAACACTGTTCAGTTTGCACTGGAACATTCCAACTCACAGTCATGTGGTAATCGCTTGTGAATTTTTTTTTCTTTGTTGTTATTTCATACTGCTGCGCTCCATGTGGGCAGGGGTGAGCTGACAGCGGTACAGGCAATCCACTCTTCAGGCAATTGACAATGTAAAATTAAATAAGACGAAAAACAAGAAACACATACTGAAGATACTTCCATTGAATTTAAAACTTTTTAAAGTGTAAATTAAAATGGGAGTTTTTAGATATATAATAGATGACTTCCTACACTGGTAGTTAAAAACAGTAATATCAAAAGGCAAAATGAAACACATTTAAACCATGTTGTCCAAACATTCATATTTAAAAGAAAAACTTTCCTGTCACTAGAAACTGGAAGGTCCTCCCATGGTACAGGGAGTCACTTGGTGAAGGGGAAAAGGATGCCTGGTGAAGATGGCAAAAATGTGGTGGTATAAGTATGGAGGTGCATAGCAGCGATGGCGTAGGAGTGGCTGTTGGGACAGAACAGGGAGTTCAAAGTGGTTCAAATGGCTCTGAGCACTATGGGACTTAACTTCTGAGGTCATCAGTCCCCTAGAACTTAGAACTACTTAAACCTAACTAATCTAAGAACATCACACACATCCATGCCAGAGGCAGGATTCGAACCTGCGACCGTAGCGGTCGCGCTGTACCAGACTGTAGCGCCTAGAACCGCTCGGCCAACCAGACTGGCCAGAACAGAGAGTGAAGTAGAGGGAGGGGTGGGGGGAATTTATGATGCAAATAGTTGTTGGGAAAGGGAGGATGAGGAAACAAAGGGAGATGGGGAAAAAAGGGGCAAGAAAACGTGGGAAGGGTGGGAGAGGAAGCCCTGATAAGGTGGGCATGCTTGGGGTGGACCTACAGCTGGTAGGATGGATAAATGTTGAGACAGAGTTCATGATCTGGAAGGGAGAGACGGTTAAAGTTTCGTTGGGGAAGCATGTGGATACTGAATCACTTGTGAAAGCTGTGATATTGTTTAAAAGGAATGGTAACATTGTATCTAAGTGCTGTTTATATCTCAAAACCATAAAGTATAACTTAAAACAGATGAAAAACTTGTTGCTAGACACCTGGCTGGGAGAGCATACACGATCACAATGCCACAGCTCAGACAGTCGGTTGCTGCAGCATGATGGATGTGTAGTGGTCTCTAGCATCTCCTAGGTACCTGGCTCATACATTCACCATGTGAGCAGCTCTTCCTCATGAATCACTGGACCTCCAGACCTTCCCTGACTGTGGTATTCATTTCCAGTCCTCCAGATGGGGTTGCTCTCTGTCACTGATAGTAGCAGAATTTTTTCATCATGAAACACCGAGGGCAAGTAGGTTACCAACTCTCACTCTTCTAAAATGTTCTTTTCATCAAAAGGTGTATCGCTGCATTTTGGATGGTTACAATTTAACTTACCACTTCATTTTAAAATGTTTAGCTCTTAAATTTTGTTGATAGATCCCTAGCGCATATGAGCTCTCTGGTTTGCTATTGACTTAACCATTTAGTTTAATAGCTCCTTGAAAAGCTGACACCCATCGGATACATTAATTTTTTTAGGTGAATTTTGTGACCATAGTAGCTGACCCTTTTCTTTGACTGCTGAGACACTGATGATTATCTTGTTACAGGAATTGTACTAGAATTTTTGCATTTTCCTGTAGAATGTATGTGTAAACCACTGCTCATTTTAAACTTAGGGCAGTTTTGAATTTTGCATCACATTAACTTAGGTCACATGGTCCATCACACCAGAGGAGTTATGGGCTGACTGTATTACCACTATAAATAACATACCAATAGGGTGAGTCAGAATTACTAACTTGGATATTTTAATTTCTTGCAAATTTTAACTTAGAGTGAGTGGGCTTTCTGAGAGATCACCAATCACAGTTTGCACTTCGCCTCATGTTAAACGAGTTGGCAGCATGCATTTGTTGTCCTGCAGGTGCCCTGTGTACTGAGCTGTCACTGGCATGTGGAAGTGTGACTTTGGATCCCAGCAGGTATTGTATCCAGACTCCTCTGTCAATACAGAGTGTGCATTTACTGGTAACAAGCTTTGGGACCTGGGTGAGTGATGTGTTGTCGACACATGGCTGTCTTTGATGCAGAAAATAAGGAGTCAATTGGTCCTACCTTATCCCAGCTGTGGCAGTAAGAGTACAAATGGGCTGTCAACACAGTGGGGAAAATTGAATATGCATAGCATATGTGCACTTAAATTACAGCAAGTCAGCTCTTTGGCTCCAAACTCAGACTGGCAATCAGTTGTATCAGTGAACTGTAACATCATAGCAGTCAGAATAACCAGTGATATTGAATTTGCTGCCTTTTTAAATTTCGAACAAGTAATCTGACAACCACAAAGGCTGCGCTAATTTCCACCATATGCAACTATGATGTCATAGGGCTGGGGGGAAACCTGAAAACCACACAGGCTAAACTAAGACCACTTATCTTGAAATTCATACTTAGCACAAGTACAACTGCCCATTTTTAAATTTCCCGCCAGTTTATACTTAGGACGATTAGGCTTCAACTTCGGCATCATAGGAGTAGGGGAAGGCCTTGTAGCACACCTGCACTTTTTTGAATTTTACTCCATTACTTGAAATTTCCCACCACTTTATAATAATGGCAGTTGACATGTGTCATCAAAAGTGTGAGAGGAGGGAGGAAATTTGGCAATGATGCATAATGATATTGTTGTTCATGTCGTCAGAAACATGGCAGCAATGCGTGTTGTGCAGAAACTACAACAACTATGCTACAGCCTGAATTCCCTGCATTTCTATACTTAGAACAATTGGGGTAGCTCTGCTGTGACATGAGAGGGGAGTGCTGGAGGGGGAGGGGGGAATTTGGAGGCTGCTAAGGATTAAAATTGCAGCATTTTGGAGACTGTACGGTGGACTGTGTTAAAGTCACCCCTTACCTTGTAGTGCAGGTTGCATATCAACCCCTGTGCCAAAACTCGCTCAGCCAACCTACTGAAGAGTAAACTAGGCGTAGCTTTCTATAAGGAATACACACGTAATTCATCAAATTAAAGTAAATCAAAATGAGGACATCAGGAGGGGAATATGATCAAGTTTCTTCGGAAAATTTTCAGATGATATTATCTAGCGCCTCGCTATTGATTACTTTCCGCTTCATGCATGAATTTTGTTTCTGAAGTCAACTAGAGTGCAAGCGATGGTGTGTGAAATTAAAGAACGGGACTTCATTTATGCAGAGAGGCTGCTATGTGCTCCCTGTGTGCAAGAACTTTACACGCGCTATGACACGGTGAAAAATGAGTAGGACGTTTACACGAGTGCAGGGGCTTGTCGAATGTACAGATATATTATAATGAATATAGTTCCTTTTAAAAGTGCATGTTGCGCTGAAGTTAACAGAACACGTGAATTGCTGTACATTATCTGGTTTCCTGTAAAAGCTTCTCATGCTTAAAGCTTTAAGCATTATGAATGATTGAAGACGATTTGTGAATGGAGGTATTGAATAACAGTGGGGAGGTACTTACCAGTGATTTGCTCCAAAGTGCAGCGATCCTTCTACTTAACAAATATTTAAGCTCAATAAACAAGTTGGAAGTCATCCTGGTGTATAAGGAAAGGAAGAGACAGAGAGAAAGGAAAGGCTCCAGGAGACAATGGTGCGTCAGTGAAAATTTTTAAACTAATAGAAAAGGAACTTTTAAAATAGTTCAGACTGTCTGCAGATTAAAACAGCTCCACAAAACTTGAACAATACCGTTCTTATTCCCCTTCACAAGAAGGGTGACAGACATGATACAAAAAGCTGTGGACCTATCTGCCTCGTTTCCGTAATGAAAGAATCGCTAATCTACATCTGCACTACGGTGTATGGCGGAGGGTAGTTGACGTACCACTGTCACTTCCCCGTTTCCTGTTCCAGTCGCGAATGGTTCGCGTGAAAAAAGAATGGTGATAAGCTTCCGTGTGAATTCGAATTTTTCTAATTTCCCATGCATGGTCTTTTCGCAAAATATTGGTTAACTTTTCTAGGAACGTAATGTCTCGAATTTTAACAATAAACCACACCGTGACGCAGAATACCTCCCTTGCAGCGTCTGCCACTGAAGCTGGCTGAGCACCTCCACGACGTTTCCACATTTACTGATGTACCTGTAACGAAACGCGCTGCTCTTCTTTGGATCTTATCTATTTCCCCATCAGTAGTAACTGTTACTGTTAACAGACTGACGCGCGATATATAAGTCGAACAAGGGTTTTGTAAGCTACCTGCTTTGTGGGCTGACTACACTTCCTAAGGATTCTTCCAGCGAATCTCAGTCTGGCAGCTGTCTTACGTACGAGTAGTTTTATGTGGCCGTTCTACTTTAAGTAGCTCCATATGCTTACTTCCAAATATTTGGTTAATTAGAAAGGTTCCATTGACTGTTTTGGAATCGTGATATCACACAATAGCGGGTGTTTGTGCATATTTTTCCTCAATACGTTACATTTGTTGAAGTTGAGGGACAACTGCCAATCGTTGCAACAAGCGTCGATCCTTTTCAGGTCTGCCAGCACTTCCCTACAATTTTCTAATTGTTACATACCGAGTTCGCTGAAAGCACCATCTACGAAATGCCATTGGAACTTCCGACGTTATCCACAGGATGATTTAAAACTCCGGTATATTGTGAACCAGTCACTTGGGGGCTTGAATAAGAAACGTTTATTGTCCCACGAAAAGATCGTCTGAAACCTGAAGTGAGGAAAGGCTAATGGCATATCCACGAAGAGAAAGTAAAGATTTCTGAAAAATATATGTTGGTAGCATGGCACCGTATGGATGTGGCACCTCGCCTCTGAGGAATAAGGATGAAGTATCAATATATTTCGAATCAAATTGACTGATAAGATCACCAATAACGACATTCAGACAGAAGTTCCTATTTTACGTCGAAAGATTACAGACTTCGGATCACACGCACTATCGCTTTCTTCTGAAGTATGTCTATATGCAGCGTGCAGTTCTACAAAAGTGACGTTTTCTTGACCCAAATCGCTATTCAGATGTTTGCGATAGCTATTTGTTACCTGTCCTCCAGAAACGGCCTGCGAGAAGTTTCAGTACACTGCTTAAAATAATGTCACGAAGCTCATGATAAATAGCTACACAAGCATGTTAAAGAGAGTGAAAGATTTTTACACGCATTGACAGCAGTCGTGGGATTAATAGTGTCGTGATTTGCCGCTTGCATAGATACAGTTATCAGCCACTGAAGATAACGTACTGCTGTGGACTGCAACGTGCTGTCAGAACCACAGCCGATTTAAGGTCGCACCAGCCCCGTAGCACTGCTGATCTGCCGGCCCCTGCTGGGCAATATTTATTATTTTTTTAACGTACTGTTTTACCTCCATATTACATGTGAAGATAGTGGGAGACAAAATTTTACGTCACTGACTTGAGCATTGACAGACGCTATATATTTTGAGTTTTGAACCATTTGAAGTGTCACACGTAACAAGTTCGCTGTGATAAAGAATACTAGTGTACGCAGTTCAGTAGAGGAGTAGAGGACATTTCTAAGAAGGATAATCACTGATACTGGACAGACAAACATAGACATAAGGAAGGTAATTGCCAAGAAAACTTAGGTAACAGAAGAAATACAACTGTTCGACGAAAGAAGCAGGTATAAAAATGTTCAGGAAAAGACTGGAATACAGCAATATAAATTCCTTACGTTAGTATAGAAATAAATAGAAGTGCAGGGTAGCCAAGGCGAAATGGCTGCGAAAAAGATGTGAAGAAATCGAAAAAGAAACAGTTGTAGGAAGGACGGACTCAGCGTATAGAAAATCCGAAACAACTTCGACGAAATTAAAACCAAGGGCGATAACAAAGAGTTCAACTCAGAGGAGAGAACGGATAAGTGGAAAGAGTACATTGAAGTCCTTTATGAGGCGGACGACTTGTATGATGACGTGATAGAAGAAGAAATTGGGGTGGATATGGAAGACAGAGAAGATCTAGTATTAGAGTCAGAATTTAAAAGAGCTATGCAAGACTTGCGAGTAAATAAGGCAGAAAGAGTAGATATTGAATCGGAATTTCTAAAATTATTGGGGAAGTGGCACTCAAACGACTATTCAAATTGCTGTGTAGAATCTATAAGACTGGCGACGTACCATCAGACTTTCGGAAAAGTACTAACCACACAATTCGGCAGGAAGCAGGGGCACAAAACTGCGAGAACTATCGCACAATCAGTTTAACAGCTCATATATACAGGTTGTTTATAAGAATAGTATACAGGAGTATGGTAAAGGAAATAGATCTGTTAGAAGATAACCATTTTGGCGTTAGGAAATATAAATGCACCAGAGAGGCAGTTCTACTATTGCTCTCTTCAGTGAAAGTGAAGAAGAAGTACAGGATCTGTTGAATGGAATTTACCGTCTAATGAGTACAGAATGTGGATTGAGAGCAAATCGAAGACAGACTATTGAGAAGCAGCGGTAATGAGAATAGCGGAAAGCTTAACATGAAAATTGGTAATCACAGAGCAGACCAAATTAAGGAATTCTACTACCTTGGAAGCAAAATAATCGATACCGGACGAAGCAAATACGACGTAAAAAGAAGAACAGAATAGGCAAGCAAGACATTCGTGGCCAACAGAAATCTACTGATGTCAAACATAAGGTTTAATTTGAGGGAGAAATTTATGAAAATGAACTTTTGGGCCACTGTGTAGTAGTGGATCATGACAGTGGCAAAACTGGAACAGAAGACAATCGAAACGTTTGAGATATGGTGCTACCCCACACATTATTCTAACCACTTTCTTTTAAAAAGTATTCACTGCTCAAAAGAAAGTGGTTAGAATAATGTGTGGGGTTCATAGTCGCACACCTTCTAGACATCTTTTTAAAAGATTGGGAATTCTTACAACAAGCTCACAGTACATTTGCTCAAAAAGGAAATTTGTTCTCAACAACAATGACCAATTTAAAAACAACAGTGACATTCATGATTATAATACCAGAAAAAAGAAAGACTTACAGTATCCTGTACTCAACCTATCTTTGGCACAAAAAGGGGTAAAATATGCTGCTATAAAAATTTTCGACAAATTACCAGATGAAATAAAATGTCTGACAGACAGCAGTAATAGCCTCAAAAATAAATTGAAGTCATATCCCCTTGACAACTCCTTCTATACCATAGATAAATTCTTGAATAGGAATAAATAAGTCTATAAATATAGTATATGCAATTTGTGCCATTTAAGGTAATGGGGTAAATAATAGAAATATTAATCCTTAACTCTGTATTGTAATATATACATATTAAAAAAATCTTGTTTCATATGTGCATTTCTTGTGCATCTGACACGTTCCACACCATAACGGCTACCGTACCGTGCGATTGATCAATGGAACACGGAACCAACCAACTAACTAACTAATTAACTAACTAAAGACTATTGAAAATGATGTGGCCTGAGAATATAAGAAATGAAGAGGTTCTTCGCAAAATCTGCGAAGGAAGAAATATATCTAAAACACTGACAAGAAAAGGGCAAGATGGTAGGACATGTATTAAGGCATCAGGCCAGAAGCTGTAGAAGGTAAAAACTAGACGAAGACAGAGATTGGAATACGTTAAGAAACAGCAGAGGACGTAGGGTTAGCCGGGCCGGATGGCCGAGCGGTTCTAGGCGCTACAGTCTGGAACCGCGCGACCGCTACGGTCGCAAGTTCGAATCCTGCCTCAGGCATGGATGTGTGTGCTGTCCTTAGGTTAGTTAGGTTTAAGTAGTTCTAAGTTCTAGGGGACTGATGACCTCAGAAGTTAAGTTCCGTAGTGTTCAGAGCCATTTGAACGTAGGGTTACCACACTGGTAGTGATGTGAGATATAGGAAAATATTTTGAGTACATTCACATGTTTTGTAAAGATTAGTGAAATAATATGACTGGTACAGTATGTAAGTGCCAAGAAAATGAGTAATTTTTACGTGACATGATTCTGAAGCTTGTATCCCGTCTCTAGGTGACAAAAAATTTGAAAAATTGTGGTAAGGTCTTATGGGACCAAACTACTTAGGTCATCTGTCCCTAAGCCTACACACTAGTTGATCTAACTTAAACTAACTTACGCTATGGACAGCACACACACCCACGCCCGAGGGAGGACTCGAACCTCCGACGGAGGGAGCCGCACGGACCGTGATAAGGCGCCATAAACCGCGCGGCTACCCCTCGTGGCTCTAGGTGACAAACCCGTTTTCTGGGCAGCTGATTCACTGCCATGTTGACAAGTGACTGCTGTGGTGGTTGCGCCGAAAAGATCACACCTAATATGCTGCAGACGCTCGTCCAACACCAGGTTATGTTAGAGAGTTGGGAAACCACAGATAACGTGGTACTGATATATCAACCTCTCACCTCTCGAAGGCGAGTTCTGTTTCGTAATCGTCGCTACTCGCTACTACATCTAGTCGGCCGAGTCGTTTATTCGACCGACACATACAAACGGATAGTACGGCACAGCGGTTGCGTAGCAAAGCCGAGAGGTCCGTTGAATCTGCGCTGCCACAAACACAGCGTGCTATGCAAGGCTTAGCGGGTTGTAAACACGCGCCCACATGTTGTAAAAACAAGCCTTAGCAACGAGCAAGCGCGTTCTGTTAGTTCTGCTGCTGTTATCTCTCATTTTTATGTACTCGCCTTTGCCTACAAAGAGCTTATCGTTTGTTATGTGGCATGTGGTGAGTTAACACAAAGCAACCAAAACCAGATACAGTAATTCGTTCGGTATGGCCCGTGACATTTATGTTGTAAGATATGCTGACCACCTGAGGGACACGATCAAATAGAAACCTGTAAAGACGTGATGTGGAAACATCATACATGAATGGGCTATAAGACAGCAAAACCTACGAGTCACTGCAGTCTGCTGTGGACCGAGCAGGTGCCATTCACTACCTGCGAAGATAATGAGCTCATACAGGGTGTTTCAAAAATGACCGGTATATTTGAAACGGCAATAAAAACTAAACGAGCAGCGATAGAAATACACCGTTTGTTGCAATATGCTTGGGACAACAGTACATTTTCAGGCAGACAAACTTTCGAAATTACAGTAGTTACAATTTTCAACAACAGATGGCGCTGCGGTCTGGGAAACTCTATAGTACGATATTTTCCACATATCCACCATGCGTAGCAATAATATGGCGTAGTCTCTGAATGAAATTACCCGAAACCTTTGACAACGTGTCTGGCGGAATGGCTTCACATGCAGATGAGATGTACTGCTTCAGCTGTTCAATTGTTTCTGGATTCTGGCGGTACACCTGGTCTTTCAAGTGTCCCCACAGAAAGAAGTCACAGGGGTTCATGTCTGGCGAATAGGGAGGCCAATCCACGCCGCCTCCTGTATGTTTCGGATAGCCCAAAGCAATCACACGATCATCGAAATATTCATTCAGGAAATTAAAGACGTCGGCCGTGCGATGTGGCCGGGCACCATCTTGCATGAACCACGAGGTGTTCGCAGTGTCGTCTAAGGCAGTTTTTACCGCCACAAATTCACGAAGAATGTCCAGATAGCGTGATGCAGTAATCGTTTCGAATCTGAAAAATGGGCCAATGATTCCTTTGGAAGAAATGGCGGCCCAGACCAGTACTTTTTGAGGTTGCAGGGACGATGGGACTGCAACATGGGGCTTTTCGGTTCCCCATATGCGCCAATTCTGTTTACTGACGAAGCCATCCAGGTAAAAATAAGCTTCGTCAGTAAACCAAATGCTGCCCACATGCATATCGCCGTCATCAATCCTGTGCACTATATCGTTAGCGAATGTCTCTCGTGCAGCAATGGTAGCGGCGCTGAGGGGTTGCCGCGTTTTAATTTTGTATGGATAGAGGTGTAAACTCTGGCGCATGAGACGATACGTGGACGTTGGCGTCATTTGGACCGCAGCTGCAACACGGCGAACGGAAACGCGAGGCCGCTGTTGGATCACCTGCTGCACTAGCTGCGCATTGCCCTCTGTGGTTGCCGTACGCAGTCGCCCTACCTTTCCAGCTCGTTCATCCGTCACGTTCCCAGTCCGTTGAAATTTTTCAAACAGATCCTTTACTGTATCGCTTTTCGGTCCTTTGGTTACATTAAACCTCCGTTGAAAACTTCGTCTTGTTGCAACAACACTGTGTTCTAGGCGGTGGAATTCCAACACCAGAAAAATCCTCTGTTCTAAGGAATAAACCATGTTGTCTACAGCACACTTGCACGTTGTGAACAGCACACGCTTACAGCAGAAAGACAACGTACAGAATGGCGCACCCACAGACTGCGTTGTCTTCTATATCTTTCACATCACTTGCAGCGCCATCTGTTGTTGAAAATTGTAACTACTGTAATTTCGAAAGTTTGCTCGCCTCAAAATGTACTGTTGTCCCAAGCATATTGCAACAAACGGTGTATTTCTATCGCTGCTCGTTTAGTTTTTATTGCCGTTTCAAATACACCGGTCATTTTTGAAACACCCTGTATTTGCTACACAAGAGTAGTGTACTGTATATACTATCTCTGCAGGATAGTGGGCATTATAAACATAGCAGGACAGAGTTGCCAATTTCAGCTCGTACAGATGGGTGGTCTGGAAAGGGAATTAAAGTACATGAAAAAGAAATAAAAAGGTTTGAGGTTTGTAGATGGCAGCAAAGGGCGTGGAAGATCAGTTCAATAGAATAGGTAGTGTTTTGAAAAGAAATTATAAGATGAACATCGACAAACGAAAAACAAGGGAAGCAGAATTATATTAGGTGATTCTGAGGGAACTTCTGTGGGATATAGGAGTGAAAGTAGGAGACAAATTTTGCAATTTGGGGGGCAAAATAAGTGACTATGGCAGAATTAGACAGGATGCAAAATACAGATTTACATCTGAAGGAAATATTTTCTGAAGGAGGGAGATAATCTAATATAAACTGAAGCTCCAAAGAAACTGGTATAGGCATGCGTATTCAAATACAGAGATATGTAAACAGGCAGAATGAGGCGCTGCGGTCGGCAACCCCTATATAAGACAAGTGTCTGTCACACTCGTTAGATCGGTTCTGCTGCTATAATGGCAGGTTACCAAGATTTAAGTGAGTTTGAACATGGTGTTATAGTTGGCGCCCGAGCGATGGGACACATTATCTCCGAGGTAGCGATGAATTGGGGATTTTCCAATACGACCATTTCACGAGTGTACCGTGAACATCATGAATCCGGTAAAACATCAAATCTGCGACATCGCTACGGCCAGAAAAAGATCCTGCAAGAACGAGACCAACGACGACAGAAATAATCGTTCGCCGTGACAGAAGGGCAACCGTTCCGCAAATTGTTGCAGAATTCAATGCTGAGCCGTCAGAAAGTGTCAGCGTGCGAACAATTCAACGAAACATAATCGATATTGGCCTCCGGAACCGAAGGGCCACTTGTGTACCATTGATGACTGCATGAGACAAGGCTGTACACCTTGCCTGGGCCCGTCAACACCGACTTTGGGCTGTTGATGCCTGTAAACATGTTGCCTGGGCGGACGAGTCTTGTTCCAAATTGCATCGAGCGGATGCCCGTGCACGGGTATGGAGACAACCTCATGAATCCGTGGACCCTACATGTCAGCAGGGGACTGTTCAAGCTAGCGTAGGCTCTGTAACGGTGTGAGGCGTGTGTAGTTGAAGTGATATGGGACCCCTGCTACATACGACTCTGACGGATGACAACGTACGTAAGCATCCTGTCTGATCATCTGCATCCATTCATGTGCGTTGTACATTCCGACGGACTTGGACAATGCCAGCAGGACAATGTGACACCCCATGCGTCTAGAATTGCTACAGAGTGGCTCCAGGAACATTCTTCTGAGTTTAAACACTTCCTCTGGCCACCAAACTCTCCAGACATGGACATTATTGAGCACATCCGGGATGCCTTGCAACGTGCTATTCAGAAAAGATCTTCACCCCCTCGTACTCTTACGGATTTATGTACAGCCCTGCAGGTCTCATGGTGTCAGTTCCCTCCAGCACTACTTCAGACATTAGTCGAGTCCACGCCATGTCGGTTGCGGCACTTCTGCGTGCTCGCGAAGGCCCTACACGATATCAGGCAGATGTATCAGTTTCTTTGGCTCTTCTGGGTAAATTGTAGCGTTAGCACGTACTTTTTTAACATATTGTGTGGAATGTAACAATGTACAGAAGTGAAACGTGAACGACAGGCAACTCAGACAAGAAGAGAACAGAAACTACCTGAATATGGTACTACAGTAGAATGGTGAAGGGTGAAGACTAGATCAGTTGATAAAATAACTGATGGGTAGGTTCTAAATCAAATCGGAGAAAAAAGAATTTGTATCACAATTTGAATGAAAGGAGTCGGTTAATATGACACATCCTGAGAAGCCAAGAAATCGTCAGTTGGGTAATAGGGGGAGAGGGGGGGGTCAAGCTGTTCAGGGAAACCAAGGTTCAACGCAGTTATGAAGTTCAAACGGATGAAACTGTAGTAGTTATGCAAAGCATTGCTTGTACAGAAGAGACTTGTGTGCAGAGCTGCATCAAACAGTCTTCGGACTGAAGACCACAACATACCAAAGTGTGGTGATTCAAGGATTCTCCCAAAGAACTGCTCAACGGGCTTGACGTTCGGTGTCAACTGTGTATCATCTTTGACCGTAGCGGTCGAAGAAGGGCGCACGAGTGAGGCCAATGTTAAAATGGAGGAACTACTAAAAGGTGCCTTTGCAGGGAAAACCACTCTGAAAACTCGTCATATTAGCGAGAGGTTTGAAAGCCGTAAGCAGTACTTGTGCTTGCACTGTCGAATGATTCCTTCACTTATATTTCTAACCAAAAACATCAGGAGTGGTGCTGCATCAGGATGAACCACTCGTTGGACGAGGAAACACGGCGTCCAGTTTCACAATTACGTTAGGTACGCTGTACATGAAGTTCGAGAAATAAAAATAACGCTATTAGTGAATGTAAAATCTTTCCAGATTTCCTCAGTTGCGCTCAGAATTTCTAAGGAATTGACTGTGCGAGTGTACACAGGGAATGCTATACATTGATAAAAAGTATCCGGACATCCCTATGTAATGCGGAATTGACCAAATGATATCACGAGAAGAGGACCCGAAAGTATAAAAGAAGGCGGGGAATATTACGTTGTCAGTAGAGCAGCAGTAACAGCGAGAATGGATCCATCGGAGACCTAAGTGACTTCGGCGTGAACTAGTCATTGTATGTCACATGAGTAAGAAATTCATCAGGGACATTTCGATCCTTCATAGGCTGCACAGGTCAACCTTTGCTGATGTGACTGTAAAGTGGAAACTCGAAGAAACAATCACAGCTAAACCAAAGCCGGTCAGACCTCATGCACTGACGGACGAGGATCGTCGATCATTGCAGAGGATGGTTTTAGAAAATCGCATGAGGTCAGCAGAACGAATATGTCTTGAGTTCCAATGTGCTACCTACCATCAGTGCAGCTACCACGATGGCTGTGCATAAGGATTTAAAAAGAGTGGGGTACAGTACTTGAGTAGCTCCTCGTAATTCACACAATTTGGTACTGAATGCTAATGGACCACTGGCATGGTGCAAAAAGCGTCGCCACTGGACATCGGATGACTGGAAACGAGTTTATGAGTGATGGATCACGGTAATCATTATGGCAACACTATTGCGATCCGATGGAAGAGTTTTGGTTTGGCGAATGTTTAGAGAGTCACCTATCATGTATAGCGCCAACAGTGGAATATGGAGGAGGTAGCGTTACGGTATGGGAGTGTCTCTCGTGGTTAAGTTGGTGTTCATTTGTTGCGCTTAAGAAAACGCTAAGTGGGGAAGGACATGAGCAGATTTTACAGTAAAGGATCATTTTGGAGATAACTGATTGAGCATGACAGTGCGCTCTCTTTAGAGGGTTTGTGGACAACAACATTTCCTAAACGGGGTGGACTGCCCAGAGTTCCGACCTGAACCCAGTGGAACTACCATGGGATGACGTGGAAAGTCGACTATGCTGCAAACCCCAGCGTGCAGAATCACTGCCTTCTCTGGTTTCGGCTCTTGAGGAATAATGGCCTGCCGTTTCTCCACAGATAGAAGTGGCTCTAGCATATTTCACCACTCCATGAAGGTGAAGGGCGGACAAACCCCATACTAACGTCCAGGAATAGTTGTCCAGATAGTTTCCCTCAGGTAGTGTATTTCTCCGCTGGATTTCTTTAAAATATCCTTATATCAATTGACGAGCACCTTCTCTTGAGATTCGGTCAGACTGTGTGAAATCTGTTGAGTTCAATGTTTTAATTTAATGTTATGAATTTCAAAAGAATGTCTTAGGTTTGAATATTATGTGCATGTCTCCAAATAACTTTAATAATTTTAAATTAGTTGTAGTACACGTTTTAGCCAATTCTTTCATACATTTTAATACCACACAGTATTACTTACCTATCTACTCCCCCTGCTACCTTTATCCCCTCCATCTCCCCCCATCCCCACCCTACGCATCGCTCATGATACACTAATCTGCACCATACAGAATGGGGTCAGTAAAACGCTGAGAACTACTGAAAGTAGTCACAAGTCTGCTATAGTGCTCTTCCTCTTATTTCACGAATAATGACACTATTATTTCAGAAAATCTTTTGACTTTTCACAGTTCATGATTAAACAGGCACAATTTTAAGAATTTTAAGTGTTTCCATCTATGTTATGCACTGAAACACATATCTACTAATGTTTTATTTTTACTCTATTTTTAGATTTGTAGATGATCATCAAGCGATCGAAACTACTTATTACGTTTGACAATTTCACACTGGGGTCGTTAAAATAAATATTTTACAGATTATACAGTTACGGTGGCATAAGCAATGTATTATATAAGATTTTTCTTTGACAGATGTATCGAATAAGAACGCACTAGACTATCGTAACGTTCAAATATAAGAGGAACGTCGAATGTAAACGAACGTAAGCCTACATATTTAATGTCTCAGTCTTCCCGTTTATGTGTGTTCGCAGAATCAAGCTTTGTTAATTACATGAGCTTCCGTATCTCAGTCAAATAGCGACAGTTTAAGAATACATGTAAAATGCTAGCTTTTCATAATCATGTATGTCTCCAAATGTTTCACATTCAGCTTTCGCTTATTGCGATAAGCATTTTTCACTTCCGCTGACATAATACTCGCTCACGGAATGTTCATTTGTACGAAGGATCGAACTAAACAGAAATTTTCTATCGTCTATTAAGACTGAAGACGAGAAAGGGGAAGAACAGACAACCGAAGCTGCTACCAGCCACTGGAAATGAAGTTCTCTGGGTAATTTATGAGGGCATTGATTGAGTCATTTGTCACGTTATTGATCTCTGGTAAATGTATACGCTGCGACTGTCACGCTCTCCAGTTCGAGTAAAAAACTGAATTTTGAACTTATACATGTCGTACAACCATGGATTTAGAACAGCTGATTTTTCAATTATATTTCAATTAACGTAATTTACTTTAATTGAAACAATTCTCATCGTTTATTATGGTCACTTTCGTAGTAAGAAACGGTAACGAACGCCAGTGATCGCATAAGAACAGAAAAATATCCATTTCTTTCAGGTAGTGACATGAAAATAGCTCAACTACAAACGAAAATCCTGACGTAAATTGAAATTTTGGTTAGCAGCACTAGAATCCAGGGTCACTGTTCCGAATCACTGCCGTATTAATTACACGTAAAGTTTAATTTTTCCTTTTCTCGTTAGATTTTTACTGCCACAACTTTATCTTTCTTTATTCGAATTATTTAACTCGAAATTTTGTAGCTACATTTATAGAACTTTCTTTCGTGTAAACACGTCTTTGTACTCAAGTTACAAAGTATTTCTAAAACTTTCTGCAGGCACCATTCTTCAATTATTAAAAGATTAAGAAAAGACTATTTAAGACCTCTAAGAATAGTTATATTAATAATCTTTATATAATTTTCGACCAACTTAGATTTTAAATTATCATAAGGATGTTCTACACCGAAAGAATTGAAAGCACATGAAAGACTCATGAGTCTGGTGACACAAAGATGTAAATAAATTAGTAACACAAAAATGCAAATATTTACAGATATGATCAAGATAACATGGGAGGACGAGTCTTTGACATTAAAAGTACAGCAAAACACAGGAGTCTTCCGTATCAAGCCTCATTACTTTACAATACACTTCATTTTGTAGACACCAGATGACTAAATCATGAACGGCCATTGTAAAGCGTAAAAGTGGCCCTAAAATATAGGAGAGTTGTGAAATAGAAGTCTGCATAGTAACGAATGATAAAACCACACAATAGTGCAACAACGGTGTCCCGTTACCTGGATATATGCCGGAAAGCTATATAATCCGTACACATTATAAGGCCATAAAATATTCTTAGACATCAGTAGAGAACAACCCTATTTACGAAAATTCATTACAAGCTTCAGTAAGGTGAGTCAGGTGAAGATAACACCACGCCGGATGACCCACAACCATAGTCAGTGGGCCTCTCCTAGGGCTTGTTGATAGCGTTTTCGCACAGACGCAACTCGACACGTCTAAGTCAAAGATACGCAGGTACATATTTTCTTCTTAATTTATTAGCTTTTGGGATGTGCCTATTAAGCCATCTCAGTAGTGGAATGTCAAATATGATGATACGAACGTGAGGACAACCTCTTTTTGGACCAAGATAAGTGATTTTAGGTCTTCACGTAGATTGTTCTTATTCGTAGTATTGATACTATGTGTTGAGCTATTAGATGGAAATAGAGAGATATTACTTGCAGCAAATTTCATCAAGGAATAAGTGCACTGAGAAGCAGTGTTTTGAATACCGAGTTCCTTGAACAGGTTTCTACGTGATGAGTCTTATTATACGCTTTTGTACTCTAAAAACTTTTGTTCTATTTGACGAGTCACCTCAGAATATGATCCCATTTGACATGATAGAATGAAAGTAAGCAAAATATGCAAGTTTTTTTATATTTATATCTCCTACATCTGACATCATTCGCACTGCAACTACAGACTTCTTTACACCCTCAGCATCTACATCTACATCTATACTCCGCGAGCCACCTTACGGTGTGTGGCGGAGGGTACTTATTTACCACTATCTGATCCCCCCTTCCCTGTTCCATTCACGAATTGTGCGTGGGAAGAACGACTGCTTGTAAGTCTCCGTATTTGCTCTAATTTCTCGGATCTTTTCGTTGTGATCATTACGCGAGATATATGTGGGCGGTAGTAATATGTTGCCCATCTCTTCCCGGAATCTGCTCTCTCGTAATTTCGATAATAAACCTCTCCGTTTTTCGTAACGCCTTTCTTGAAGTGTCCGCCACTGGAGCTTGTTCAGCATCTCCGTAACGCTCTCGCGCTGACTATATGTCCCCATGACGAATCGCGCTGCTTTTCGCTGGATCATGTCTATCTCTTCTATTAATCCAACCTGGTAAGGGTCCCATACTGATGAGCAATACTCAAGAATCGGACGAACAAGCGTTTTGTAAGCTACTTCTTTCGTCGATGAGTCACATTTTCTTAGAATTCTTCCTATGAATTTCAACCTGGCGCCTGCCTTTCCCACTATTTGTTTTATGTGATCATTCCACTTCAGATCGCTCCGGATAGTAACTCCTAAGTATTTTACGGTCGTTACCGCTTCCAATGATTTACCACCTATGGCATAATCGTACTGGAATGGATTTCTGCCCCTATGTATGCGCATTATATTACATTTATCTACGTTTAGGGAAAGCTGCCAGCTGTCGCACCATGCATTAATCCTCTGCAGGTCTTCCTGGAGTACGTACGAGTCTTCTGATGTTGCTACTTTCTTGTAGACAACCGTGTCATCTGCAAATAGCCTCACGGAGCTACCGATGTTGTCAACTAAGTCATTTATGTATATTGTAAACAATAAAGGTCCTATCACGCTTCCTTGCGGTACTCCCGAAATTACCTCTACATCTGCAGATTTTGAACCGTTAAGAATGACATGTTGTGTTCTTTCTTCTAGGAAATCCTGAATCCAATCACAAACCTGGTCCGATATTCCGTAAGCTCGTATTTTTTTCACTAAACGTAAGTGCGGAACCGTATCAAATGCCTTCCTGAAGTCCAGGAATACGGCATCAATCTGCTCGCCAGTGTCTACGACACTGTGAATTTCTTGGGCAAATAGGGCGAGCTGAGTTTCACATGATCTCTGTTTGCGGAATCCATGTTGGTTATGATGAAGGAGATTTGTATTATCTAAGAACGTCATAATACGAGAACACAAAACATGTTCCATTATTCTACAACAGATTGACGTAAGCGAAATAGGCCTATAATTATTCGCATCTGATTTATGACCCTTCTTGAAAATGGGAACGACCTGCGCTTTCTTCCAGTCGCTAGGTACTTTACGCTCTTCCAGCGATCTACGATAAATTGCTGATAGAAAGGGGGCAAGTTCTTTAGCATAATCACTGTAGAATCTTAAGGGTATCTCGTCTGGTCCGGATGCTTTTCCGCTACTAAGTGATAGCAGTTGTTTTTCAATTCCGATATCGTTTATTTCAATATTTTCCATTTTGGCGTCCGTGCGACGGCTGAAGTCAGGGACCGTGTTACGATTTTCCGCAGTGAAACAGTTTCGGAACACTGAATTCAGTATTTCTGCCTTTCTTCGGTCGTCCTCTGTTTCGGTGCCATCGTGGTCAACGAGTGACTGAATAGGGGATTTAGATCCGCTTACCGATTTTACATATGACCAAAACTTTTTAGGGTTCTTGTTTAGATTGTTTGCCAATGTTTTATGTTCGAATTCGTTGAATGCTTCTCTCATTGCTCTCTTTACGCTCTTTTTCGCTTCGTTCAGCTTTTCCTTATCAGCTATGATTCGACTACTCTTAAACCTATGATGAAGCTTTCTTTGTTTCCGTAGTACCTTTCGTACATGATTGTTATACCACGGTGGATCTTTCCCCTCGCTTTGGACCTTAGTCGGTACGAACTTATCTAAGGCGTACTGGACGATGTTTCTGAATTTTTTCCATTTTTGTTCCACATCCTCTTCCTCAGAAATGAACGTTTGATGGTGGTCACTCAGATATTCTGCGATTTGCGCCCTATCACTCTTGTTAAGCAAATATATTTTCCTTCCTTTCTTGGCATTTCTTATTACACTTGTAGTCATTGATGCAACCACTGACTTATGATCACTGATACCCTCTTCTACATTCACGGAGTCGAAAAGTTCCGGTCTATTTGTTGCTATGAGGTCTAAAACGTTAGCTTCACGAGTTGGTTCTCTAACTATCTGCTCGAAGTAATTCTCGGACAAGGCAGTCAGGATAATGTCACAAGAGTCTCTGTCCCTGGCTCCAGTTCTGATTGTGTGACTATCCCATTCTATACCTGGTAGATTGAAGTCTCCCCCTATTACAATAGTATGATCACGAAACTTCTTCACGACGTTCTGCAGGTTCTCTCTGAGGCGCTCAACTACTACTGTTGCTGATGCAGGTGGTCTATAGAAGCATCCGACTATCATATCTGACCCACCTTTGATACTTAGCTTAACCCAGATTATTTCACATTCGCATTCGCTAATAACTTCACTGGATATTATTGAATTCTTTACTGCTATAAATACTCCTCCACCATTGGCGTTTATCCTATCCTTGCGGTATATATTCCATTCTGTGTCTAGGATTTCGTTACTGTTCACTTCCGGTTTTAACCAACTTTCCGTTCCTAATACTATATGCGCACTATTTCCTTCAATAAGAGATACTAATTCAGGAACCTTGCCCTGGATACTCCTGCAGTTTACCAATATTACGTTAACTTTTCCTGTTTTTGGTCTCTGAGGACGGACGTTCTTTATCAACGATGATAATGTCCTCTCTGGTAAGCCGTCAGGTATTTTATCGTTTCGCCCAAGGGGGGGTCCCTCTAACCTAAAAAACCCCCGTGTGCACGCCACACGTACTCTGCTACCCTAGTAGTTCTGTGGTATGCCTTTCCCAACTGAATTGTCGTGCTGTAATCCCAGAAATTTAACACTGTCAACCTTTTCGATCTGCATGTCTTCATATATTATACGCATGCTGGAGGGAAATTTCTTTCAGGTTTAAAATTGCATATAGTGGGTCTTTTCAAAGTTTAATAACGGTGAATTAGCTTTACACCATTTATTAATGTCAGTGAAAATTTAATTAGCAGCCATTTCTAAATCTGTACTTGACTTGCTATTTATTACAATTTTTGTATCACCTGAAAACAAAAAAAAACTTATCATCTGTCAATGTTACAGACGAGAGGTCATTAATGAGCGCAAGAAAAAACAACGGACCCAAAAAGGAACTTTGAGGAACACTACATGTAACTAATTCACAATCAGATGAAGACTCATCTCTTATTCCACAGGTATTTCGCAACGGCAGCCTTTGTTTCCTGTTAGTTAGGTAAGACTCGAACCATTTCGCAGCACTGCTGGTGACACCATGCTATTCTAGTTTACTTAAGAGAATGCTGTGATTCACGCAGTCAGAGGCTTTTGACAGAAAATACCAGTAGCCTCTAATTTGTTATCTAATGAATTAAGTAAATTCTCACTGTACGTGTGAATCGGCTTCTCTACATCGGAACCCTTAAGGAATGCAAACTGTAACCTGAACAATACGATATCTGCAGTCAAATGTTTGACGCTTTAACACAACCTTCTCAAAAAGTTTTGAAAAAGCCGGCAAAAGTGAAATTAGTCGATAGTTTTCGGGTATCTTTTTATCCCTCTACTTCAAAAGGGGCTTAACTTCAGCATATTTTAGCTAGTCTGGAAATGTTCCACTAATAAGATATTGGTAACACAAATAATTCAAGTTAGAACTCAAGTTATTTGTGTAATCAATCTCAATAACGTTATACATAAAAGAAATAGAGTAATTATTTTTAATCTAAGGCTATAGTGAATTTAATCCCTCAACAATATGTTATTTGGCATTACATCGCATCGTGTACGGTGTTATGCGTTTTATATGTATAAATATCACTATGTCACAGTGTGACTATTTTGGTTAGCTGAAAAAGTTGTTTTTACTCTCCAATTGACTTTTTAATACTGTATTGCGTGACTGCCAGTACCATCGTTTTATTCGATTGTAAGTACACGTGATTTCCCCATTTTAACATCAATAGTCTTAGCACTACTGGTACGGCCATCATAATGACACATGTTACTCGCTTATTTACATGCAGTGACTTTATTGTAACCTATAGGCTATGTCATAGGTTGTGTTGTATCATAATTTAATGCATTCGTTGGAATGAGGCACAGCATTTCAGTGGCGTCGATCACAATGATTTTTTACTTATGTGCTATACCACTGTTATTTGCTTAAGTTACGTTTGAAGTTAACGTGTGATTCCCAGATGCGCGATCTGCATCTTAAGGTAAGCGCGGCGTGTCAGTGGTTTTCGTAGTAAAGGCTAAATGGTTTGTTGGTTATGTTGTACAGAACTACATTATATATTTCCCAGAATGTAGTTCTTTTAAAAATGTGCTGCATTTGTTGCCAAATTGAAATTGAATGTTATGACAGTTTAGGTACAAAACAATGTTTTCACCCGCTGGGCAGTGTATGACAGAGGTCCTTTGTGATTCCTATTATATACTTTTTCCCCTGCTATCTTCTGAGTGCATCCCATTTTGTATTAATTAGTTTATATTAACATTAGTCGTAAAAAATATTTTTATTCCCAGCCTCTGTGAAGATAATTTCCTGCATTAGATACAAACAGCAGTGAAATGTAACGGTTACACTTGTGTTACGACTTGTGTACTACTTTTTTATATAATTCAAGTTAAATAATGCATGTACTTGTAATAAACGTTGATCTGTCAGAGAGCTGTCTGCTGTCCTAGGCATTTTGATACTGTCACTAACGCCGCCTAGTGCCAATTCCTTTTCTTTATTGTCTTTTCATTCCTCCACGTGTGGGTGGGTGGGCTGGTGGCAGCGATATATCCGGGCTTCAGCCTGTGGTGGAGCTGGCGTTTCATGACCAGCTGCTCGGGAGGCGACTAGTTGCAGGAGATGATGCTGATGTGATGTCTGCTTGATGACAAGCTCTAAGTAAGGGGTAGACGGAAGACATTGCTATAGCGCGCTGAAGAGTGAAAAAGAGATGAAGATAGGGAGCTGACATTCAGGTTGTGATTGAGAGAGGGGTTGTGACGGAAAGGATCTAAGGTGCTGTGGGGTTAAAGGGGGTGCCCAAGGTTGGGTTGTAAAGTATTAGACGAGGTTGTCTACTCGGGAAAAGAGGATGTAGGAGTGGTTTTGTGAATATGTGGCACTAGCATTTAAATGAAATACAGAACAGTCTGCGAGTGTGATCTGATAGGAGACATTTGAACGCTGGAAAGAGCGGAGCCTAGTGCTGAAAATTGCATACTTCATAAGATGTTCTACTATCTGAGCCAGTTTGAATATTGGCGTTGTAATGGTCTGATTATAAGTGACAAAATACTGTGTGTCGATGGAAACTGTACGTTACTCACAAGTTCATTTCCCTATTTCATCTTACACTGAATTCTTATGCCACAGATCTGTTGATGAGGTAACTAGAAACGCGTCATGAGAAATTACAAATAAAGAAAATTTTTGGTGGCAAAAACAAATACATAAACATTACCTTACACTAAGCTCAAACAGAACTATCTGCTACGGCCAGTCAAAAGTAGTGAGGATCTATATTCTTGCAATGAGGGCACACATAAATTTCGCGCTTTGCTATGGGTTACGAATAATGTTAAGAGTCACGTATGAAGTTCGAGGGCGCTGATGACCTCGATGTTGAGCGCCCACAAACCCCAACACACACACACACACTGAAGTTCGTATTATGGCATAGGATAGAGGGTGTGTTAATTTGGGGAGTGGGAGGGCGGGAACTGTTGATGATACATCACCTTTGAACAGACTGTTAACAAACGTGGCGACAGAAAAAGACAGAATAAGTGTAAGAGGGGAAACTGCAGACTGTCAGAAAAACATTTTGCTCTGCGAACACGTATGCAGTCTTGACTGAAATACCACTCATACTTTCGGCATTCTTTCTAGACCCGTGATCTAGGAAAAAAAAAGATAGCGACTTTGGCTAGTAATCAAAACGTCCTGTGTCATGGCTTCGAATATAGCCACTGCTTAAATTTTGAATAAAAATCATCAGAAATGGCGGCGGAAGATTCCCGGCATAGAAGTCACCCTCGTTCAGCTAACTGCCTCGTCAAACAGGACAGGAACGGAGAGGAGTCCAGGATACTCTGTTGCACCTGGAGTGGGAAACTGCCGCTAAAAGGCGGAAGAATAAGCATGATCAACGGCCTGACGATGCAGAAGGCAATGGAAACCATAGCAGTAAAGACATACATAATATATCAACGGGATATGTGACGTGTAACTGAAAAAGTGTCGTGATGATTCCTCCGTTAGCAAAATGTTGCAAGTGCTACTCTGAGAAGAAGAGGTTGACACTGCAGAGGAATTCGTTGTGGGTCGCATCAAACCATTCAGAAGACTGATATAAAGAAAAAAAGGGCGATAAAACGGGGAGGCTTTTAGGGGAGATCGAATGTCGTACTAGGACTCGCGAATAGTCTCAGTTTGTATGACTGGTGAGAGAGCGTAAATATATGATGAATGCCTAAGCTGGCAGACTTTCGAAGAAAGTCACACTATAGTTCGTGGAAATCTGTTTAAAAAATTATTTCAGAGCGAAAATTACTATTAACGTCCAGCCGACTTCGCATCATGCCGTAGAGACAGTGAAGACAAAATTAGATTAGCAATAACTGTCACTGAAACATACAAGCTGCTCTTTTGTTTACAGGTGTCGCCAAGATTAAGACTGTGTTCAACACTACACTCGATTTGGAAAACGTAAGGCGACTGCCCACCCCGAGATCCAATGAGTGTCTCGAGGCAACGATGGACGGCGGGCTGCCGACACCGACTTGTCTGCCTTCCGAGCACCGAGCAAACACGGGCCCAGCCATAAGCAGAAGTCGACGTTGGAAGGCGCGTGCAGCGCGTGAGTCATCCGTGGGTGGCGAGCATTAGTCGACAGGAAATGCTGAGCCGAATCACAGCAGGATTTCCTAGTATTGCAGTCAACGCTGCACTCACCCAGAGATAAGACACGAACTGGTTTCTATAAGCTAATTTTACGCAAAGCGAGGATAGGATCACGGAAACACTATTCATCGCCAGACGTCTCACGTGCTCGATGAAGTAGATGAGAAGAAGAAAAGTGGATTTGTGCAAATTCCGTTTAGAGTGTGACGAAGTTTAAGAAACGTACGTTACTATAATGAAGCATGTAACAATGTAAAGATGAAAAAAGTAAAAATTTGTGATTGACTGACCATATACACTCCTGGAAATGGAAAAAAGAACACATTGACACCGGTGTGTCAGACCCACCATACTTGCTCCGGACACTGCGAGAGGGCTGTACAAGCAATGATCACACGCACGGCACAGCGGACACACCAGGAACCGCGGTGTTGGCCGTCGAATGGCGCTAGCTGCGCAGCATTTGTGCACCGCCGCCGTCAGTGTCAGCCAGTTTGCCGTGGCATACGGAGCTCCATCGCAGTCTTTAACACTGGTAGCATGCCGCGACAGCGTGGACGTGAACCGTATGTGCAGTTGACGGACTTTGAGCGAGGGCGTATAGTGGGCATGCGGGAGGCCGGGTGGACGTACCGCCGAATTGCCCAACACGTGGGGCGTGAGGTCTCCACAGTACATCGATGTTGTCGCCAGTGGTCGGCGGAAGGTGCACGTGCCCGTCGACCTGGGACCGGACCGCAGCGACGCACGGATGCACGCCAAGACCGTAGGATCCTACGCAGTGCCGTAGGGGACCGCACCGCCACTTCCCAGCAAATTAGGGACACTGTTGCTCCTGGGGTATCGGCGAGGACCATTCGCAACCGTCTCCATGAAGCTGGGCTACGGTCCCGCACACCGTTAGGCCGTCTTCCGCTCACGCCCCAACATCGTGCAGCCCGCCTCCAGTGAAGTCGCGACAGGCGTTAATGGAGGGACGAATGGAGACGTGTCGTCTTCAGCGATGAAAGTCGCTTCTGCCTTGGTGCCAATGATGGTCGTATGCGTGTTTGGCGCCGTGCAGGTGAGCGCCACAATCAGGACTGCATACGACCGAGGCACACAGGGCCAACACCCGGCATCATGGTGTGGGGAGCGATCTCCTACACTGGCCGTACACCACTGGTGATTGTCGAGGGGACACTGAATAGTGCACGGTACATCCAAACCGTCATCGAACCCATCGTTCTACCATTCCTAGACCGGCAAGGGAACTTGCTGTTCCAACAGGACAATGCACGTCCGCATGTATCCCGTGCCACCCAACGTGCTCTAGAAGGTGTAAGTCAACTACCCTGGCCAGCAAGATCTCCGGATCTGTCCCCCATTGAGCATGTTTGGGACTGGATGAAGCGTCGTCTCACTCGGTCTGCACGTCCAGCACGAACGCTGGTCCAACTGAGGCGCCAGGTGGAAATGGCATGGCAAGCCGTTCCACAGGACTACATCCAGCATCTCTACGATCGTCTCCATGGGAGAATAGCAGCCTGCATTGCTGCGAAAGGTGGATATACACTGTACTAGTGCCGACATTGTGCATGCTCTGTTGCCTGTGTCTATGTGCCTGTGGTTCTGTCAGTGTGATCATGTGATGTATCTGACCCCAGGAATGTGTCAATAAAGTTTCCCCTTCCTGGGACAATGAATTCACGGTGTTCTTATTTCAATTTCCAGGAGTGTATTATTAGCCCTTTGACGCCAATTCTTTCTGCCTCAACCCACCATTTTATTCATCTACATCTACATGGATACTCTGCAAATCACATTTAAGTGCCTGGAAGAGGGTTCACCGAACCACCTTCACAATTCTCTATTATTCCAATCTCGTATAGCGCGCGGAAAGAACGTTCACCTATATCTTGCCGTACGAGCACTGATTTCGCTTATTTTATCTTGGTGACCGTTTCTCTCTCTCTAGGTCAGTGTCAACAAAATATTTTCGCATTCGGAGGAGAAAGTTGGTGATTGGAAATTCGTGAGAAGATTCCGTCGCAACGAAAAACGCCATTCTTTTAATGATGTCCAGCCCAAATCCTGTATCATTTCTGTTACCCTCTCTCCCATATCTCGCGATAATACAAAACGTGCTGCCCTTCTTTGAACTTTTTCGATGTACTCCGTCAATCCTATCTGGTAAGGATCCCACTCCGCGCAGCGGTAGTCTAAGAGAGGACGGACAAGCGTAGTGTAGGCTGTCTCCTTAGCAGATCTGTTACATTTTCTAAGTCTGCTGCCAATAAAACGCAGTCTTTGGTTAGCCTTCCCCATATCATTTTCTATGTGTTCCATCCAATTTAAGTTGTTCGTAATTGTAATACCTCGGCGTGTAGTTGAATTTACGGCTTTTAGATAAGACTGATTTATCGTGTAACGAACTCCTTTTAGCACTCATGTGGATGACCTCACACTTTTCGTTATTTAGGGTCAACTGCCAATTTTCGCACCATTCAGATATCATTTCTAAATCGTTTTGCAATTTGTTTTGATCTTCTGATGACTTTATACGTCGATAAACAACAGCGTCATCTGCAAACAACCTAACACCGCTGCTCAGATTGTCTCCCAAATCTTTTATATAGATAAGGAACAGCAAAGGGCCTATAACACTACCTTGGGGAACGCCAGAAATCACTTCTGTTTTACTCTATGACTTTCCATCAGTTACTACGAACTGTGACCTCTGACGGGAAGTCACAAATCCAGTGATATAACTGAGACTGATACGATATTGCATATTGTTTTGAAGTATCTGTGCCTTTAGCATGAAATCACCTATGCTAAGGCTTTCGTAGTGTCGGTGGTTTCATGCTAAATGCATTGATACTTCAAAACAAAATCAGTAAAATGTTGGTTTGAGGCACGAACCACTGGGATTCGAAGGGGAATAGTGATCAAGTCTAAAATCATTTGGTGAGGCCACGATAGTTTCCTGTCTTCAGTCAGTCATTTCTGGGTGAAGTACAGTGATGCAGTCATAGACGTAATTAGACATGATCGTAGTGAATGAGGTTGAACACAATAGTGTTCTCTTTGTAAAGTGTTTCAGAAGTTTTCCCTACTTAGGAGGCAAGGCAACGCAGCGTAATTTATAGATGCTACTGTGTTCTGTTATGGTGGTTGTTTGCATTTGCAGTGCCATCGTTTAATGTTTGTAGGGATGCATAGCTGTTGGTCTAAAAGCTGTGTTCTTGCAGTTCATTAACGATTTCGAGGTCACTGCAAATACTCATTTCCTATAGGTGACAACAATTGACTAAAAAGTTGTTTAAGGTAGGAATAATTTAATTTCGGTTCCGCTCGATCAGTGACTTGTTTTCATGTACAAAATAGTGTATCACTTACGCGACTCCGAGATACAAGTAGTTAAATCGAAAAGTGAAGGTTTCTTTCGATAAACGGGCTTTCCCAAATAAGGGTTCTTTTTGAAGTCGTAACTTGTATTTAACATCAGAGCGGGGGAGGGGCGCTATTGCGCATCCCGTTCTCATGACCCATGGAGACGATGCTCACTGCATCTTGGAAGGCAATGCACCATGTTATATCTTAGATACAACGAAGCTGTCACATCTTAGTAACGCATCTCGATCGGAACGGCAACTGTAGAACTTTGCCTTTGCAAATCAGCGTTATGGTTTCACGTACAGGCCGTCTGAGAGGTTGTGTTGCACATACTAGGCAATACGTGATACCTCCGACCCATTCCTCAAGATTAAATGTTCACAGTTACATGTATGAAACAAGATACCCTCTCTCCAAAGAGTTGGTCGCTGTGGCCGAGCGGTTCTAGGTGCTTCAGTCCGGAACCGCGCTGCTGCCACGGTCACAGGTTCAAATCCTGCCTCGGTCATGGATGTGTGTGATGTCCTTAGGTTAGTTAGGTTTAAGTAGTTTTAAGTCTAGAGGACTGATGACCTCAGATGTTAAGTCCCATATTGCTTAGAGCCATATGCACAGTTACCTGTTACCGTTAGCCGTGGCTCATCCATAAACAGAACCGTACCCAGCTGCACTCTTAGTGGGCAAGACACCACATTTTCCGAGCCACACGGTGCCATTCGAGATGGAAATGCATGTGGTTAGTTGTGTTGCTTACAGAATAACCTGTCAAAAGAAAGAAAGATTGCAGTGCTGGCTGAGAGTCCCATAAGAGTTGTTCACCCGCCAAGGTGCGAAGGGTTTTCTTGCTCCGTAACGCTTTTCCATTCGGCGTAAGAGGATTACGTATTAAGTGTATCTATTGAGTGTAAGTGGCCGTAATGGACGTGTGTAAAGTGTGCTGTCATTTGTCTCGCTATCACGGTGAGAGAAGGGAGAGAGTGTGGAATTCAGTTCTCTCACGTATCCTACTGCTCTCGAATAATACCAAGGCGGAAGGCAGAGCTTCATATCCTCATCCAACAATCAACATCTGCATCTACGTGACTGCTTTGCAAGTCACACTTAATTGCCTAATTGAGGATTCACCGAACCCCCTTCTCACTACTTCTCTACCGTTCCACTCTCAAATGGCGTTTGGGAAAATGAACGTTTACATATTTCCGCACGAGCTCTGATTTCTCATGTTTTATTACGGTGACCATTTCTCCCTATGTTGGCTGGTGTCAATAAAATATATACTCATTCAGAGCAGAAAGTTGGAGATTCAAATTTCGTGAAAAGGTCTCGCAGCAACGAAAAGCACCTTTGTTTTAACGATTGCCACCCCAGCTCGCTATCATATCCGTGGCACTCTCTCCTACTTCACCATAATACAAAATGTGCTACCCTTCTTTGGACTTTTTCGATGTCATCTGTCAATACTACCCGAATCCGAAACCGCGCAGCAGTATTCCAGAAGAGTGCGAACAAGGTTAGTGTAAGCAGTCTCTTTAGGAGACCTATTGTATCTTCTAAGTGTTATCGCACTATTAGGTTTACTTTCCCAACAACATTGTCTGTGTGATCGTTCCAGTTCATGTTATTCATAATTGTAGCCCCAAGCATTTAGATGAATTCATAGTTTTTAGATTTATATGATTTATCGTGTAACCGGAACCTAGCGGATTCCTTTTATTACTTCATACTTTTCATTACTGCTACTTTTTGTACCATACAGGTATCTTGTCTAAATCATTTATCGATCGGTCTTTATCATCCAGTGACTTTACGAGACGGTAAATGACAGCATCATTCCCAAATAATCTAAGAGGGCTGCTCAAATTATCTCCAAAACCGTTTATGTAGATTGGAAACAGCGGAGGGGCTATAACACTTCCTTGGGGAACGCCAGATATCACTTCGGCGTTACTCAGTGGTTTTGCATCTCTGACGTTTCTGACGGGAAATCACGAAAGCAGCCGCACAACTGAGACGATACTCCATAGGCACTCAATTTGATTGGAAGTATTTTGTGAGGAACGGTGTCAAAAGTATTTTGGAAATTTTAAGATATGGATTGAATTTGAGAGCCCGTGACGGTAGCACTCATTATTTCGTGTGAATGAGGAACGATATTTTTTGAATTCGTGTTCACTATGTGTCAATAGGCCGTTTTCGTTGTGGTAATTCATAATGTTCGAACACGGTAAATGTTCCAAAGTTCTACTTAAAATCGACGTCAGTGATATGAGTCTGTAGTAGATCGGATCGGACTGCTCCTGTTTCCATACTTGGGTATTGATTTGACCTGTCTAACTTACCAGTCTTAGGTACGGGTCTTTCGACGAGCGAGCGGCTGCATATGATTGCCAAATACGGAGCCATTTTGTCAACATATTCTAAAGGAATCTGACTGGCGTACAATAAGGACCAGGGGCCTTGACTTCAATGAGTGATGTAAGTTCATTGCTACACCGTGGATATCTACTTGTTCTTGATTCGAATTCTGGAATAATTATTTCGTCTTGTTTGGTGTGGGAATTTCGGAAAACCGTGTTTTCTAGCTTCGCTTCGTTGGCACTGTCATCAGTAACATTACCACTGTTATCGGTCAATTAAGGTGTATTAGCTCATCATGCATTCCCTTCATGGGGCAGTGGAGACATTTGGAATTTAATGGATGACATAGGCACATAGTCTTGTGATTAGAAACTTTAAGCCACCACCTCCCATCCCCTTCTCATCCCAACTGCGTAGGGAAGAACTGAATAAAAATTTGCTGACGAACTGTGTCGTATTAAAAATAAAATTTTGTCGATCTCTTCACAATCCCGCTCAAGGATACAGGGTACTTACACATGGTGGAAAAATCGAAATTTTTTATCACTTTATTAAATTCTATAATCGTTCCTGATTACGTTGATTTATACATTATCGGGTTTCAAATTAAAAATGATCTATATACCGGGTGATCAAAAAGTCAGTATAAATTTGAAAACTGAATAAATCACGGAATAATGTAGATAGAGAGGTACAAATTGACACACATGCTTGGAATGACGTGGGGTTTTATTAGAACCAAAAAAATACAAAAGTTCAAAAAATGTCCAACAGATGGCGCTTCATCTGATCAGAATAGCAATAATTAGCATAACAAAGTAAGACAAAGCAAAGATGATGTTCTTTACAGGAAATGCTCAATATGTCCACCATCATTCCTCAACAATAGCTGTAGTCGAGGAATAATGTTGTGAACAGCACTGTAAAGCATGTCCGGAGTTACGGTGAAGCATTGGCGTCGGATGTTGTCTTTCAGCATCCCTAGAGATGTCGATCGATCACGATACACTTTCGACTGCAGGTAACCCCAAAGCCAATAATCGCACGGACTGAGGTCTGGGGAGCTGTGAGGCCAAGCGTGACGAAAGTGGCGGCTGAGCACACGATCATCACCAAACGACGCGCGCAAGAGATCTTTCACGCGTCTAGCAATATGGGGTGGAGCGCTATCCCGCATAAACATCGTACGTTCCAGCAGGTGTTTATCAGCCAGGCTGGGGATGATGCAATTCTGTAACATATCGGCGTACCTCTCACCCGTCACGGTAGCAGTCACTGACGTTTTGCTGTCCTGCGCCATCTGTCGGACATTTTGCGAACTCTTTTTTTTTTTTTTTTTTTTTTTTTTTTTTTTTTTTTTTAAGTAAACCCCATGTCGCTCCAAGCATGTGTGTCAATTTTTAACTCTCTATCTACATTATTCCGTGGTTTATTAAGTTTTCAAATTTATACTGACTTTTTGATCACCCGGTATACCAAGTTTTAAAGTTACGGTCATGTATGCCTCCACGTCCCCTTTATTTCTGTTACAGAAACCAGTATTATTTAGAAAATAACTGTGAATTTTCTGTTTCCAGCGATTATACGTAGGAGACATTGTATATGTTGGTAACAGTGCAGGTTTCTAGTGTTACTTTTCTTTCGCTGAAGCAGTTTGTTCACGTGTTACTGAATTTTTGTCGCCCAAGTGTTATATATGTTTGTGGAAGTACATATCCTTTGGTGTGCAATAAATACGAACTATGCCACGCATCAAGAAATTCAAGAAAATTCTGTGGTAACCAGTTCACAAACAAAGCAAGCCACACTTTTGAAAGTAACCTATATATCAGTTCTTCAGGGAAGAAACTCCCACATGGCACGCCTCCTGGTGATTCAAATTTTTGTGTTAACAATGACACTGTTTGTAGTGTAATAGCTGTTTTTGATGTGGGCATCTTATCTTCTTTGATAAAGGAAGTGGCGAAATGTAAACAATGTGATGGTGTAGGCTCTCTGGAAATAACTGAAAAAGAAAGTAGCAAGAAGGGTTTAGCGTCAAAATTAGTTGCTCTGTGTAGATCCTGCAATAAATCTACCTCGAAAATGACTTTGAACATTGTGCATAATTTATATGACGTGAATTTGAAGTTACTGGATGCATGCGTGCAATAGGAGAAGGAAAAAAGGCTGCTTAAACGTTTTATGGTTTGATGGAGCTTCCTCCTCCTCCCAGTTGGTTCAGCAAGTTCAAATGGTTCAAATGGCTCTGAGCACTATGCGACTTGGTCATCAGTCGCCTTGAACTTAGAACTAATTAAACCTAACTAACCTAAAGACATCACACACATCCATGCCCGAGGCAGGATTCGAACCTGCGACCGTACCGGTCGCTCGGCTCCAGACTGTAGCGCCTAGAACCGCACAGCCACGTCGGCGGCGTTCAGCAAGTACATAAAAATACTTTTAAGTGCCTTGACGTTTATGTCTAAAGCATCTATGAAACGTGCAGTGAAAGAAACTGTAAATATTAGTGGAACCAGGGACTTAGCTGTTGCACTTGATGGGACATGGCAACGACGAGGACATCGTTCAAAAATGGTTCAAATGGCTCTGAGCACTATGGGACTCAACATCTTAGGTCATAAGTCCCCTAGAACTTAGAACTACTTAATTAGAACTAATATGGCTTTTCGGAACCCCAAAATCGCCAGTTCTGCTTATTCACGTATCCATTCAGGTGGAAGTGTGCTTCATCTGTAAACCAGATGCAGCCAACATCAAATCCTTCACTATCAATCATTGTGAGCATCTGATTAGCAAAGGCAACCCTTCGTTGCACAGCTCGTACGGGTATGGCCCGGTGCGTTTGAATTTTGAATGGAAACATGTGCAGGCTCTTTCTCAGTATTTTCTGCGTGCTGGAACGCTTCAAACCAGTCTCAGATGCAATTCTACGGACGGATGACATTGGATTTCGCTGAATAATTCCAGAAACAGTGGCGATATTTTCAGGCATAACTGCGGTTTGCTTGCGGCCAACATACCCCACTAGATCATCAGTTACGCTGCCTGTTCGTTGAAATTTTGCGAAGAGCGTACGAATGGTTTTCGCATCGGGTCCTTTTGGAAAATTAAATCGTGCTTCAAAACTTCGCCTTGTTGCCGTAGGACTCTTTTCTAACCTGTGGTACTCTAGCACCAGAAAAACGCGTTGTTCAATGGAGTACATGGTTTTAATCTCTTCCTTCGGTACGCTAACCTCCTTTCACGTTTCAATAGTGGAACTGATCGCTCTGGGCTTCGGATCACTATTTATACTAGGCATTACGTATGGCGATTACAGCGCCATCTGTTATCAGCTTTTGTAACACAATAAACATACCGTTTACTACATTCCTCTATCGACCTTTGTTTTCGAGATATTTAATTCTGAAATCAGGGAGTCCTTTTCTGGACACCCTGTAGAAAATACTTTGTAAGTTACGTGACACATCTACAGCTTTTTTCTCGGTGTAACAAGCGACTGAACTGTAGAGAGGAAGGTTTTTGTGCGGAGCAGGGCGCGTGCGGCCAATACCCTGGAGGCCGGCGCCCTGTCCCGCCTATCGCCATGCAGCTCGGACAGCCGCAGCGCTGCGGAGCGTCAAATAAAGGCGCTACGTGCTACGTGCCGCCCCGCGCCGGCCGTACAAGGCTGGCGCACGTCGCCACGTCGCCACGCCGACGCCCACCTCTTTTCGCGCCCGCCGCTTCCGCACGAGGCGTCCGTCGCCCCGGCTGACCGCGACATACGACCGCCACGTGACGCCACGACACCTCAGCTCGCCGTATTCTCTGCCGTGCAAGGCGTCTGCCCCTCGTCTTCGTTCATTTTATTTACTTATCAGGTTCACATCGACCGTGCGACCCAAACTACACTACTGGCCATTAAAATCGCTACATCAAGAAGAAATGCAGATGATAAACGGGTATTCATTGGACAAATATATTATACTAGAACTGACATGTGATTACATTTTCACGCAATTTGGGTGCATAGATCCTGACAAATCAGTACCCAGAACAACCACCTCTGGCCGTAATAACTGCCTTGATACGCCTGGGCATTGAGTCAAACAGAGCTTGGATGGCGTGTACAGATACAGTTGCCCATGCAGCTTCGACACGATACCACAGTTCATCAACAGCAGTGACTGGCGTATTGTGACGAGCCAGTTGCTGGGCCACCATTGACCAGACGTTTTCAGTTGGTGAGATATCTGGAGAATGTGCTGGCCAGGGCAACAGTCGAACACTTTCTGTATCCAGAAAGGCCCGTACAGGACCTGCAACATGCGGTCGTGCATTATCCTGCTGAAATGTAGGGTTTCGCAGGGATCGAATGAAGGGTAGAGCCACGGCTCGTAACACATGTGAAATGTAACGTCCACTATTCAAAGTGCCGTCAATGCGAACAAGAGGTGACCGAGACGTGTAACCAATGGCACCCCATACCATCACGCCAGTATGGCGATGACGAATACACGCCTCCAATGTGCGTTCACCACCATGTCGCCAAACACGGATGTGACCATCATTATGCTGTAAATAGAACCTCGATCCATCCGAAAAAATGACGTTTTGCCATTCGTCCACCCAGGTTCGTTGTCGAGTACACCATCGCAGGCGCCCCTGTCTGTCATGCAGCGTCAAAGGTAACCGCAGCCATGGTCTCCGAGCTGACAGTCCATGCTACTACAAACGTCGTCGAATTGTTCGTGCAGATGGTTGTTGTCTTACAAACGTCCCCATCTGCTGACTCAGGGATCGAGACGTGGCTGCACGATCCGTTACAGCCATGCGGTTTAAGATGCCTGTCATCTCGACTGCTAGCGATACGATGCCGTTAGGATCCAGCACGGCGTTCCGTATTACCCTCCTGAACCCACCGATTCCATACTCTGCTAAGTCATTGGATCTCGACCAACACGAGCAACAATGTCGCGATACGATAAACCGTAATCGCGATAGGTTACAATCTGACCTTTATCAAAGTCGGAAACGTAGTGGTACGCATTTCTCCTCCTTACACGAGGCATCACAACAACGTTTCACCAGGCAACGCTGGTCAACTGCTATTTGTGTATGAGAAATCAAACTTTCCTCATTTCAGCACGTTGTAGCTGTCGCCACCGGCGCCAACCTTGTGTGAATGCTCTGAAAAGCTAATCATTTGCATATGACAGCATCTTCTTCCTGTCGGTTAAATTTCACGTCTGTAGCACGTCATATTCGTGGTGTAGCAATTTTAATGGCCAGTAGTGTACTTTGTCATGAAACGAGTCAGTACATATTTTACAGAATCCTGGTTATACACTGAAGCGGCAAAGAAACTGGTATAGGTATGCGAATGCAAATACAGAGATATGTAAACAGGCAGAATACGGCGCTGCTGTCGACAACGCCTATATAAGACAACAACTATCTGTTGCATTTATTAAATCATTTACTGCTGCTAAAATGGCAGGTTATCAAGATTTAAGTGAGTTTCAATGTGGTGTTATAGTCGGCGCACGAGCGATGGGACATAGCATCTCCGAGGTAGTGATGAAGTGGCGATTTTCCCGTATGACCATTTCACGAGTGAACCGTGAATATCAGCAGTCCAGTAAAACATCAAATCTTCAACATCGTTGAGACCGGAAAAAGATCCTGCAAGAACGGGACGAACAACGATTGAAAAGAATCGGCCAACGTGACAGAAGCGCAACTCTTCCGCAAACTGCTACAGATTTCAAAATGGCTCTGAGCACTATGGGACTTAACATCTGTGGTCATCAGTCCCCTAGAACTTAGAACTACTTAAACCTAACTAACCTAAGGACATCACACACATCCATGCCCGAGGCAGGATTCGAACCTGCGACCGTAGCAGTCGCGCGGTTCCGGACTGAGCGCCTAGAACCGCTAGACCACCGCGGCCGGCTACAGATTTCAGTGCTGAGCCATCAACAAGTGTCAGCGTGCGAACCACTCAACGATAGATCACCCATATGGGCTTTCGGAGCCGAAGGCCCACTCATGTACCCTTGATGACTGCACGACACAAAGCTTTACGCGTCGCCTGCGCCCGTCGACACCGACATTGGACTGTTGATTACTGGAAACATGTAGCCTGGTCGGACCAGTCTTGTTTCAAATTTTGTCGAGTGGATGGACGTGTACGAGTATGGAGACAACCACTTGAATCAATGGACCCATTGAACATGCAGGAGAGTGTTCAAGCTGGTGGAGGTTCTGTAATGGTGTGGGGCGTGTGCAATTGGAGTGATGTGGAACCCCTGATACGTCTAGATATGACTCTGGCACATGGCCCGTACTTAAGTATCCTGTCTGATCACCTGCATCCGTTCCTGTCCTATGTTCATTCCGACAGACTTGGGCAACTCCAGCAGGACAATGCGACACCCCGCAAGTCCAGAATTGTTACAGAGTGACTCCAGGAACACTCTTTTGAGTTTAAACACTTCCGATGGTCGCTAAACTCCCCAGACATGAACATTATTGATCATACCCTTATGGATTTATGGACAGCTCTGCAGTATTCATGATGTCAATTCCCCCATTAGCTGAGTCCATGCCACATCGTGTTGCGGCACTTCTGCGTGCACGCGGGGGCCCTAAACGACGTTAGGCAGGTGTACCAGTTTCTTTGCTTCTTCAGTTTAAAAAAACTAAATAATAAAACAGAGAAAAATTGGCAGATAGTTCCATATTAAAGTATTAGCGTTTCTACAATGTTTCGCTGTCGTGCGATAATTACAGCCCATACTACACCTCCGTGATTAGGTGGATTTCAATTTTACCTACCGAGTACCTGACAAAAGGAATGTGCCACAATGAAACCTTTCAGCTTAGATTTGAAGATTTGGGATACATCACTCAGTTTTTCCAATTCAACTGGAAGCCTCCTGAAAGTGCTACAAGAAGCGCTATCTGAGTGCCAGTCCTTTTTTCCGCCTGGCGTTCACTGAATAAATGTTGTATTTTCTTCTGAAGGAGTCAGAAAATGGTTCAAATGGCTCTGAGCACTATGGGACTTAACCGCTCAGGTCAGCAGTCCCCTAGAACTTAGAACTATTTAAACCTAATTAACCAAAGGACATCACACACATCCATGCCCGAGGCAGGATTCGAACCTGCGACCGTAGCGGTCGCGTGGTTCCAGACTGTAGCGCCTACAGCCGCTCCGTCACACCGGCCGGCTGAAGCAGCCACTGTTGTAAACAAATGCCATTGTGGAGTCTCTATATAGCGATAAAACAATTACTATTCCGACCAGTGACCTATACGAAGTTCGTAACGGACTCCGCAGCTCTGCTTCACTGCTCTTTGCTAAGATTATTCTTAATGAGTGCACAGAATTGGAGTGTATAATAACACCATACGAGGTCATAGGGTGAAAATAAGCGAAGTAAGCAACCCTTCTGGTTTCAGTGTTAGACGTGGAAATTATTCTTTTTCTGAACATCGTAACATTCACTTTCTGCAGAAACTCCTGTACATGAAACTTTTAACAAAGCTTTTCCTCTATCTTCAGTGCTAATAGTTTCAGGTGGTCCACTTCACTGACTGACTGATCACGTTGGGACAGTAAATTCCGCTTTTACAAGAGTTATGTATCAAAAATTGTTGCGTTACAGTTAAGCGTTAATTTGTTCGGTGAAAGGTCCGTGCTAACTTTACCGAATACCGCATTACCTACACCAGTTATATTACATTCCACAGCTTTCACAATAACACTTGTGTCATGTGCAAAGAGAAAACATTTTGAATGATCTATCATATTTACAGGCATGTCACTGATTGTTTCACGAAAATCAACGGAGCCAGAACAGAACCCTGTGGCACCTCCTGCTTTCCATGACCCCAGTCCACTTAAAATCTCTTCTCTGACCGTTGACAATGGAGGACATCCTTCTGCTTCATTCTTTCCAGGTATGAAGTAAACCACTCCTGAGAATTTCATCACATACAATAATCTTACGATTTAAACAAAAATGTTAACATGGTACACGCAATCAAATGCTTCGTTAAATCAAAGAAAATGTCTTTACCGTCAATTTATAGGTTATCCCTGGTAATTACTCACACAAAAAGGAAGAAATAGCATTTCCAGTAAATATTCATTTCCTGAAGCAAAATGGTGAATCTAACATCACATTATGTGTACTGAAATACACCGCTACACTCATATATTTCTTTCTCACACGCTTACGAAAACATTGATCGCAAAGAAATTCCCAGTTGTTTCTCTAGTGAGCATTTCAGTCCCTCAAGAAGCTGAGAACAGCTGAAAGACACAGTGCACAGGAGTTTGAGTTAGAACTAATAGCACACTAATGCATTCGACAACTGAGCTCTGACCTCCAACTAAAAAACCGTAATTAAATTTTCCATGGATTTTCCAAAATTTATGACACCACAAACGGCGATAAATTTGTGGAGGTAGTGCTCTATTAATGCCTATACTCAAATAGTCTTAAAATAAATATGTAACGACTTCCTTTATAACTAGCTTAGTGCCCACAGCTTCGCTCACATAGTCTGTATGATCTTCACATTTTTTGTTTTCTTTAATCGAATTTGTATGTTGTGATGCCGATTGGTCATGTGTAAATCTACACACTATGAAAGAGTTAGTGACCCTTTACGTGGCTGTCAGGCTTTGCATAACTAAATGTTCCAAGAGGTTTAATTTAGCTATGATAACGGTAGAAGCTCCAGAAATGAATTAACATTTCTGCCGCAACTGGAACTTCAATCCACGTCTCCTTTGTTACTAGGAGGGTGTGTCAGCCATTACACAACCACAGTGGTACAGTTAATCCAGCTGCATAGTCTACCCTAGTCCAACGCCCTCCCTAACACGAATTCCCCTCTTGTGCTTATTTTACCCTCCTTAGGTCTTCACATTTTTTGAGCATCTATCATTATTATAGATAAAAATGAGTCTCAAATGTCTCAAGGAAAATTTAATTATATCAGATCTATACATTTCCTGCACCTGAGGTACAGGCAGGTTTTCCCTATTACATCCAATGTTGGAGTCTTATTCCAATACCGGACAGCCTCTGCAATAGTGATGATCTAAGGAGGGGAAAATAAGCTAAACACGTGAATTAAAGTTTGCGGTAAGGAGGGCGTTCGATTAGGGTAGTCCAAACAGCTGTGCAGGCTGTATGCCAGTGGCGGTGTAATGGCTAACACACCTTGCTAGTAAGCAAAGAGACGCAGGTGTGAATCCCTGCTATGGCACAAATTTTAATTCATTTCTAGAGCATCTCTCATTGTTGTAGATAAAGATGAGACTCAAATGTCTAAGAGAATTATATCAGATCCATAGGGTTTAATTTAATTTCGGACAGCGAGTTAAAAAACAAAGGAGACAAGCGGGACTAGGCTTACTCCCGAAACTGATTTCTCTCGTCTCAAACGGATGTTCCTGTACATGGAATCATATTTAAATGTGGTATCTGTTTGTCATTAGTAATGATTAGTTTTTTTATTGATTATGTCACAAATGATATTGTAAATACATATTAGCCCTGCTGAAAAATTAATGTAGTAAAGATTCGTTTTTTTTTTCCATGCAGTTCTGACAGAGCAAACTTCTTGTGCTGACTGTTAAATAACATCTTTTGATTTAGTTCACAAATTACAACACGTTCTAAAGTTTTCACGTTAACTGAGACCATAGAACCCTGATCTTTTTCTAATGTACTTCGGAGCAGCGATTCTGCCTTCGTAATGAATTATTTTCCAACAACATTGAAACAAGTGATTTTTTATTTTCATCTGATAAATCATATACAAATTTTTATAAATGTCGCTTTAAAATGGTTTAGTAATTAGTTCTTTAAGAATGATTTACTTTTTTTAAAAAAGCTTTCATCCCGCAGTGGCTGAATTTTCATAAATTCTGGAACACTACGTTTGTAGTTCTGACCGAGTAACCAAATACCAATTTTCTTAGTTCTACCTTCGAAATTGCCCTAATGGCGACATAGTTTCAAAAAATCTTTCACCCCTCCCCCCCGCCCCCCTATTTTACGGCCTTAGGAGTGGAATTCGAAAAAAACTGTCCCTGCAGTACAAAGAGTAACAGCAAACTGGGGGATATGAAGTACGAATTGTTTTAGTGTGCACTCTATTCAGCAGATATAGGACGCAACGACTTCCACCCATTCTCATATATAAATAAATTTGTAACTGCTTTATTTGAGTCTAATAAAATGTGGCAGACAGAAGTGCATGTGTGTGTGCATGTGTGTGTGTGTGTGTGTGTGTGTGTGTGTGTGTGTGTGTGTGTGTGTCTGTGTGTGTGTGTGTATGTGTGTTGTTCTTAGCATAAGTTAGTTTAAGTAGTGTGTAAGTCTAGGGACCGATGACCTCAGCAGTATGGTCCCTTAGGTATTCACACACATGTGAACATTTGATGAGTGTTCCAAACCGTTAGGGTTAAAACACAGGGCCTGTAGAGTGGCCTTAATCAGTATTTCAGGTAGCACAAATTTCTGAAAGAGCGATACGTGCGAAGCATCTGTTTGTAAACTGCTCGTGTTCGATAACGAACAATTACCAAGCGAGGTGGCGCAGTGGTTAGCGCACTGGACTCGCATTCGGAAGGACGACAGTTCAAACCACCGTCCGGCCATCCTGATTTAGGTTTTCCGTGATTTCCCTAAATCGCTTCAGACAAAATGCCGGGATGGTTCCTTTAAAAGGGCACGACCGACTTTCTTCCCCTCCTTCCCTTTTGCGATGGGACCAAGGACCTCGTTGTTTGGTCCCCTCCCCCAAATCAACCAACCAATCAACGAAGAATTGATGCCGCTTCGGTGGAGGTGGCACTACTTTGAGAAACAGTACACAGTGTTCTATGGCAGTGGTCGTCAAACTGCAGCCCAAATTAAGTATTGTTGCGACCAGCGGTTCTCAGCCGTATTTTATAACTGTTTGCATGTAGCAACTAACTAGCAAATTCAAGAACGGCAACTAACGTTTCTTAAGAGCGTAGTTTTCCTACTCAGTAGCAAACAAAAATACTTCGAGAGACAGTAACACACTGCTGGAACAAAAAATTAGCAACCCAGAAACATGATGTCGATTTTGATCCGATGACGGCTTATACTATCTGGCACATGGTAGATGTACTGATAATAGTTTCAGCGTCGTCCGCCAACAGACAGCATAGTGACATAGCAACCAGCGTGTCCAGCCTTTAATAGAAATGCTCAAAGCCAGAAGACTCAGTGTGATGAAAAACGCAGGCAACCATGCCGTGGAGATGCACTAGTGCTTTCTACATCTAACTGAGCGAGTTTGAAAGAGATCAAACTATGGTCCTCCGAGTGGCAGGATGGTCCTTCTGGAGAACTGCCAAACACGTTGGACGTTCTGCATGTAACGATCCTGGTATCAGCAGACAGCCGAACATTCTCGCATCAGTAGACAAGGTTCTGGACGTTCATGAATTCGCCCGCCAGGATCGTCTTATTTGCCTGCTAGAATCATCGTATTGTAAGGACACCAGTGGCAGATCACCCAGCTACCACAGCAGAAATAAGAGGGCTTGTAAGCCCAGACGGGTCAACACCAACTTTTGGGTACTTGTTATTAGTAGTGGGACTACAGGAACGCACACCTCCCGCTCGTCTTCCATCACGCCATGGCATCGACGTGCCGGCAGAGGATTACTTGGAAGGTGGAATGGTGCCCCGTGGTGTTCAGTGATGAAAGCAGATTCTGCATGCATGCAAGTGATGGTCGTTTGCATGTACGGTGTAGACCTCGTGAGGACTGTCTTATAAAGTGCATTAGTCCAAAACAGACTGTCCTCACCCCAGGCCTTGTGGTCTAAGGTGTGATGAGCTACAACATATGTTCACCTTTGGTGCTTCTGGAGTGAATGCTAAGCAGCACTCAGTGTGTGCAGGCTGTTGTTAGACCTATTCTTTTGCTATTCTTGCAGTAGGAAGGTGATGTCTCAACAGGACAATGCTCGTGTCCGTGAAACTCAACGTTCTGTAGGCGCCCCGGTGGTCCTGGTCGCCTATGGTGGACTGGAAGCCGAGCGGTGACCTCTCCAGTTGTCACGATGCTAGGAAATGACTGTGGACGCGTCAGATACGTCAAAGAAACGTTATTAATTCATGACACCTTTATTCCTGCCGAGTACAATGTGGCCTGGCTGAGCTTGGTGATATCAACGACCTTCCCCGAGTCCTTGCTGACTCGGAGCGATGACACCAGCTCAGGGCCGCACCAGTCTTCTAGCGCAGTGCCGCGTGCTGTGACGTAGCGGCGGAATGCCCTTACTTCGGCCACGCGTTCCTGGAAGCATCCAACTGGCCGGCCAGCTCGGCAGCGGACAGCAGGCAGCTGTGCATGGAGGCTCCTGGTTGGAGTACCGGCGCTGTCGGCAGGAGAAGCGTTCCTTGTAGTGCTTAGTGTACTCTACCCTACCCCACCTTCTTCCCTGCTCCTCCTGGTGCCTCCGCCGCGGTGGACGGTTGGAACGGGCTGCAGTCCCCCAGCATCGTCAGCTCACCCAGTTGTGATTGCGGATGCACAGGGCCTAGGCCCCGCACGATCTCGACGACGGCTCACTGATGTGGTCAGAATTGGCGGCGAGCGAGTCTGCCGCGATGTCTCCTAATCCTGGGTTGATGATTGACAGCGGCAGCTGAGAGGACCAGAGCTGGTACTGTCCCCTCACGTCTGCTGCTCGATGGGCCGCCCTTACTGCAACATATCCTTAATAAAGATTAACATGTCGATCACCGAGCTGAGCGCTACGCAGCATCCCAGTACACTACTAACTGCAAATCTAACTGCGAGTGTCTTGTTGCTATCAAAGCTGGCGTATTTAAAGGAAGCACGAGCGACGTCCTGACGTCATGCTCGTTTGTAATGAATGCATTCGTTCCACTTATACTGCTGATTCATCTGTCGTACTCGACCCTTAGGTGTTCTTGCGACAGAGTTCCGTGTTGTTATGGCAGACTTACGCGAAGTTATGAAATACAGTACAGCTGACGCTATACCTCTGTCTTACACTCTACCAAAGTCTCCATCTAACACAAACCCGCGTGCTAAGCAATTCTCTCTTGCCTGTTGTGTGTAACCCCACGTGACGACACATTCTGATACATGTGCAGTCCTCTTACCTCTCGGCTAACCTACTGCCTCTGGCTCTCGGCATAGGCAACGAAACTTTGACAATATTCCATGTTTCCAACTATTTACTATTCCGTGATACTACACACCCCCTCCTTTAAGAAAATTCGTCTCGAATTTTACAATTCTGGACTTACTGGTTGTGCATGCCATACTTCCTTATACTCTATAGGTATCTTACAGCTACTCCTTCAACACTGTCAAACTTTTCTTATCTGCTAATAATCTATTTACAGTTAATACTGATTCCAACCTTATCATTGGTTATCTAATTACATTACATTCCACTATTCCCAATCCATCCCATAGGTATTTGATGTACGGTTGTTATTTCAGAACGAGACATCTTTTTCCGTATACAAAAGTGAGTTGCACAAATAAACACTAGAACTAAGATTATGCTAGTCATTGACAGACCAAATATAATTGTGTTTTGCTTGCGTTTCTCCCAATATTGCTGCACGTGCTGCAGTAGCTGATTAACTGAGATCTGCTCTTTTTCTGAGATAATCAGGCTATCTAAAGATTGTAGCAACGTGGGTTCCAAGGACTCGTTAATATATGTTAGGTTCTGGCAAGGCAATATGTGTGGTGTTTCCTCTGGATAATACAAGATAGGCTGTGTCATGTTAATCATTGTTGTACTCGTGAAAGTAGCTGGTAGGTGAAAACGCTTCCCCACTATTTCACATCCTGTGCCATTAATCAATAACCCTCTGCCCTGCAATTCAAGCTTGATATATCTGTCAATCTACCATTTCTGTAACAAGTGGCAACTACGGTCTCTAGTTCGAACACAGAGTAAATCCAATGTTCCCCAACTTTCTGAAATTTCGGTCTCGGAAGTAACACCTTCTTTTCGCATTCTAAGGTTCATATATTCCCCAAGAACAACTGCATCTCACACGAATGATTGTAGTTTGCTACCTCCTTTGATGGACAAATAAAAACACTTCCCCTGAAACAGTCTGTCAAACCTTCCGTAAACATTACCACATGAGCACTCCTCCGTCTTGACACTAACAACACTTCCCGAGTTTGCACTTGCACCCACTTGCCAATTACACCCCATCTAATTGGATACCGGTGTACTGTATAACACTGGTACCGCGAATTGATACCCATCACTGGTATTTGCACTTCTAAGTGTATACTCGCCTGATCCGTAATTACTCTCACTTTAGACATGCGATAGAATAACGGTAAATTCCGCTTCGCCGGAGGCACAAAATGACGCACTCCTTCCGAGAATTCTTTCTGCGCTTTCAGTAACGCCTTCAGCATCTGATCTGGACCTAAGAAAGTGGCACTCAATTGCCCATGCACTGCGTGATGCATAGCTTCATATAACGCTTCCAATTCGACAAGCGCATCATCCACCCTGTCTGCTAATGCCCTCAATAAAGCTGCTACTTTTATTTTCCCGTCTGTTCGGCTCAATCTCGCCTGTATCGCCTCTATATCCCCATTCAACACTTTCCTGGTATTTGATGCATACCGTTCCAGGTCTGACATCAACTCCCGCACTGTTCTAGTGACATTCAATATCCCCTGCTCCATATTACCTATACATGTTGTGTGCCAATCCACTTACGACTTTGTCTCCTCCGCCAACTCCTGCACCTCCCCCACTGTACTATTTAAGCTCCTTATATCTTCCTCGTCCACGGTTCCAAACACTGTTTTCAGCAATTTTCCCCCGGCATCCACCACCCTCGTTTCCTGCGAACGAGCGTTTGCGGGACCACTTCCGTTACTTGTTGCAGTTGCCTTCTCAGCTTTTCGTATGAGTGCTTCAATTCCTGATACTCGTTCCGTATGTCTTGAAGCAACCCCTCCCTCTCCGTAGCCACCTATAGCGCCATAAACCTATCCCGTAGTGTCCGTACATCATTCCTTACTCCCCATATATTATACGTGAACACAATTGTCCACCTGCGGCTTGACAATACCACATCTAATTGTGTTGCAAACAAAATTCCCTTATCTAGTGGTTGCACCTGCACCACCTCTCCTCTGCAACAGTGTAGCAGTACCAGGCTGACGAAAAGTTTCCCAGGCCACATCCTGGAACAGCACCTGAAGGAAAAGGAAGCCATGTCAATCGCTCCCTTCCTTACCACGTCTAAAACACACAAATGACAAGTAAAAACTACACATACCCTATTACCTAATAACAATAAATACATGTTCCTCTCCGAGGACACTTAATCTGCTTATCCCTAGACCTAAGTGCGTAAGGAACATTCCTCTGCTGTTCTTTTAGCTTCGGTACCCTCACACCCTTTGTTACTGCTGGAGGAATCTGCGATAACGCATCCACTGCGCCCTTAAACGGCTTAATCCTACTCACATGAACTACTGACGACTTGGTTGGTAACTGCAACTTTATGTTCACTGGAGACACTATTTCATTTACCTGATACGGCCCAGAATATTTCGTCAAAAACTTCTTCGTTTTACCCTTCGGAACATAAGGATTAGCCAACAAAACCCATTGACCAATTCTGTATTGCGGCAGTTTACCTGTTCTTTGCCCAATACTCTCTTGTTTCTCCAAAGCTTTAGTATTAGCACGCCGTAACCTTTGCCAAATCTCTCTCAATTTCTTGGCGAAATTCTTCACTGACTCATCCTGTGAACTTACCTTAGGTTTGAGCACATCAAATGGTGATCGCATTTTCCGACCATGAATTACCTCATACGGAGAGAACCCCGTTCCTGTATGAACTTTGGCGTTATATGCGCTTGTCAACAGATTTAAATACACGTCCAAATCCGTGTGTTCTGAATTTACGTAATGACTAATCATCTTAACTAACGTCCTATGAACCCGTTCTGTTCGTCCATTCGACTGAGGATGAAATGGGCTTGTCCGCAATTTCTTAACTTTCAATAAACGGCATAACTGCTTCATCAGCTCTGACATAAAGTTACTACCCTGATCTGTAATTATAGTATCAGGCACACCATACTTCAGCAACCAGTTATTTACTAAGGCTTGTGCAACAGTGCTTCCCTTCTGATCTGGAATAGCTACCATTACCAGGTATCGGGAAAAATGATCTAATATTTTTAATACGTATCGATTACCCGCTTGGATCTTGTTAAATGCTCCGATTACGTCTAATCCGATGAATGCGAACGGACGATTCGCTTCAGGTGGTCTCTGTAACTGAATTTTCTGATGACTTAAATCTGCTCTCTGAGCACACGGTATACAATTTTGCACATACTGCTCTACATCATTGCGACGTGTCTTCCACCAAAACCTTCCAGCTACCCGTCTATCAGTCGTTCTTTTACCATCATGACCCGACAATACATGGTCGTGCACATGTTTCAACACTTCTTCCCTCAGCGACTCCGGTACTACGACGCGTAGTCCGCACTTCGTCTTCCTCCAAAGCAACCCATCCTGCATTTCAAACTGCGGATGCGTTCGGAACAATTGACACTCTCTGTCAGTGGCTTGCGCCTTTATCCATTCCTTCTCACCTTATGCCCACAACTTGTACAGCTGCTATTTTTCTAGCGGGTCTGCATTCGTATGTTTTAACCCTGGTTTGTGAATTACCTCGTAGTCAAATTCACTTAGTTTCAGTGCCCATCTCGTTAAACAACTCGAAGTATCTTTCAACCCCATCAACCACTTCAATGCTGCGTGATCTGTAATCACCTTGAACTTACTCCCATATAAATAACAGCGAAAATACGAGATACCGCAAATCGCTGCTAACATTTCTTTCTCTGTAGTTGAATAATTCTTCTCTGCCTTACTCAGTTGCCTGGAAGCATAAGCCACTGGATGTTCCTGTCCATTAATCCTCTGAGAAAGAATACAACCTACAGCAATATTACTAGCATCACAAGATAGTATGAACTGTTGTTCGAAATCAGGAAGTATCAACACTGGGTCTCATGCTAGTATCTGTTTGAGCTTCTCGAATGCCTCCTGACACTGTGCTGTCCATTCAAACTTAACACCTTTCTTTAACAATCTCGTTAATGGATGTGCAATTTCCGCGAACCCCTTTACATATCGTCTGTAGTAATTACATAAACCGACATATTGCTGAACTTGTTTAGTGGTCTGTGGTGCTGGAAAACCACGTACAGCCGACGTTAGACGAGGATCCGTTCTTACCCCATCCTGACTGATAATATGCCCAAGATTAGGAGACATCGCGGCAGACTCGCTCGCCGCCAATGCTGAATGCCTAGGCCCTGTGCATCCGCCATCACAACCGGGTCTGAACAGACTGACATTTCTCGACAGTAAGCGTAAGATTTGTCGCTCTTAGCCTACTAAATACTTCGTTCAGTCGTTCCACATGCTCTTCTATATTACACGAAAAAGTAACAATATCATCGAGGTATGCCATAGCAATCTTCGGTTTCAGTCCCCGAAGCACACCATCTAACATACGCTGGAAAGTAGCAGGAGCGTTTTTCAACCCAAAGGGCATTCTGCGATACTGAAAGTGACCAAGGCTTGTTGTAAAGGCCGTCTTCGGTCTATCGGCGGGACTTACTTCTATCTGATGGTACCCACTCTTTAGAACTAGTGTCGAAAAATATTTACACCGACCTAGGTTGTCCAATGTTTCCGTGATGTTCGAAATTGGATACGCATCTGTTGCAGTTCGTGCTTTCAAAAAACGATAATCACAACAAAACCTATACTTTTTAGTACCGTCCAATGACTTCTTAGGAACTACCACAATGTTGGCAGTCCACAGGCTTTCACTGTTCTCTATAATACCTTCCCTTAGCTGTTGATTAATAAATTCTTCCACTAGTGGTTGTGTTTCGCTATCCTGTATGGTTTTCTATAGACCGGCGGACTATCGCCAGTCGGTATACGGTTCTGTGTAATAGGAGTTGCTGGTAATGGACCTTCTGAATTAAACAAATCTAAATACTCTAATAACAAAGCTTCCATAGCTTTCCGATCACCATTCTCCAAATGACGAATCTTATCACGTAGTACGGATGTCTTGACGGTTTGATTGACGTTATAATCACCTTGGGATTCACCTATATCCTCATCGTCGAGTATTTCCAAACTTGCTACCACTAAACCCTTTGGGAGATCCACTTCCTCTGCCCCAAAATTATCTACACTGACCGGAATCATCAGTTCCCCATTTATATCCGTTACGCGCGCAACGCTCCTCCTAATAAAACAATGCATTTCATCCAATGCTTCATTGCTCTGCAGTGGCTCCACCACACATAGTACTCTGCCTCTCGTAGTAATACACGATCCGCATCAGGATTACCCGGTAATTCATAGGTCTGCGAATTAATTTTCCGTATCCTATCTGAAAAAGACTCCACTGTCTCATTGACCTTCTGTGTCAAATTAGCTAACTTCTCCCTAAAAAATCTTGCACTATTCTGCTTACGATATCTTTGATGTAACCTACCTGCCAATTCTTCAAACGTGCTCGCCTTAGTAAGCGTCTCATGGTACATCACGAACGTCTTGGCTTCCCCCGCAAGTCGCAAATTTGCCATACATAACGTAGTTACGTCCGACCAATTGCTCATTGCAGCTGTTGCCAAAATATCGTTAATGAACGCTGTGACATCCTCTGTTGTTTTACCCGAGAAAGGCGTGATCAGGTTAGCTACTGAAGGATATATTGCAAGGTTGGACATTGCTACTGACCTGCACTCACTTGAACCCGTTTGCGACTCTTGTGCCGAACGCAAGGTCTCCATTTGCGTCATTAATTCTACATGACGTCACTTATGCTGCGCATTTTCTTCTAACAATTTTGAGACTTGCTCCGTCAGAGCAGCTATACTCACTTCAGTACTAACGGATCTTGTTTCCGGCATGATTTGTGCAAATTACCAACGACTTACTCTATACTGAATTTACTCCTCAGAACAATAACTACACTAGCTACTCAACTCCTTTGTCACAGTTGACCACTACACACAAGAAGACAAACAAGACTCACAATGCACAACTAAACAAAATTAATTCTTCCACCTCATTATTGTCCAGCGACACTCTCTACAATTGTGCACTGCATGACCAAACCGTTTACAAATTGAACATTCTACTGGTACAAATTTCGTGCATGGCTCCCCGTGCCCTGTTAAATTACACACAGCACATCTAACTGGTACCAAGTACGTTACCCAGCTGTTTCCGTTAAACTCATATAAATCTGCTGTTTCTGCAGGTCTCTCAAAGTGCACTCCCAACAAAGAACGTGCACCCATAGTTATTAACAAAAATCGCCTCGTGCACTTACCACAAGGCTGCGTAGAGTCGACAGTTCTGACCGCAACTCTGTGGTGTCAGTCCTGCAGTGGCGGTGTCGATGACTCCAGATACCAGATCTGCCGGCCAGTGCGGCCAGTGCAGTAGTGGGCGGTTCGAACACTTCAGATACCAAGTCCGTAGGCGGTGGGCGCGAGGACTTCTGACACCAAATCTGTAGGTGCCCCGGTGGTCCCGGTCGCCTACGGTGGACTGGAAGCTGAGCGGTGACCTCTCCAGTTGTCAGGATGCTAGGAAATGACTGTGGACGCGTCAGAAACGCCAAAGAAACATTATTAATTCATGACACCTTTATTGCTGCCAAGTACAATGTGGCCCGCGTAACACAGGCTGGCTGAGCTTGGTGATATCAGCGACCTTCCCCAAGTCCTCACTGACTCGGAGCGATGACACCAGCTCTGGGCCGCACCAGTCTTGCTAGCGCAGCTCCGCGTGCTGCGACGTAGCGGCGGAATGCCCTTACTTCGGCCGCGTGTTCCTGGCAGCATCCAGCTGGCCGGCCGACTCGGCAGTGGACAGCAGGCAGCTGTGCATGGAGGCTCCTGATTGGAGTCCCGGCGCTGTCGGCACGAGAAGCGTTCCTTGTAGTGCTTAGTGTACTCTACCCTACCCCGCCTCTTTCCCTGCCCCTCCTGGTGCCTCCGCCACGGTGGACGTGTGGAACGGGCTGCAGTCCCCCAGCATCGTCAGCTCACCCAGTTGTGATGGCGGATGCACAGGGCCTAGGCATTCAGCATTGGCGGCGAGCGAGTCTGCCGCGATGTCTCCTAATCCTGGGTTGATGATTGACAGCGGCAGCTGAGAGGACCAGAGCTGGTACTGTCCCCTCACGTCTGCTGCTGTATGGGCCGCCCTTACTGCAACACATCCTTAATAAAGATTAAGATGTCGATCACTGAGCTGAGCGCTACGCAGCATCCTAGTACACATCTAACTGCAAGTCTAACTGTGAGTGTCTTGTTGCTATCAAAGCTGGCGTATTTAAAGGAAGCACGAGCGACGTCCTGACATCATGCTCATTTGTAGTGAATGCATTCGTTCCACTCATACTGCTGATTCATCTGTCGTACTCGACCCTTAGGTGTTCTTGCGACAGAGTTCCGTGTTGTTATGGCAGACTTACGCGAAGTTATGAAATGCAGTACAGCTGACGCTATACCTCTGTCTTACACTCTACGAAAGTCTCCATCTAACACAAACCCTCGTTCTAACCAATTCTGTCACGCCTGTTGTGTGTAACCCCACGTGACGACACATTCCGATACATGTGCAATCCTCTTACCTCTTGGCTAACCTACTGCCTCAGGCTCTCAGCATAGGCAACTAAACATTGACAATATTCCACGTTTCTAACTCTTTACTATTCCGCAACACTACAGTTCTTTGCAAGACGTGCAGCAACTTCTTTGGTCAACATGATCTCTGGACTTATCTCCACTTAAGCACTTCTACATCTACATCCATGTGATTACTCTGCTATTCACAATAAAGTGCCTGGCAGAGGGTTCAATGAAGCGTTTTAATGCTGTCTCCCTACCTTTCCACTCTTGAACCGCACGCGGGAAAAACGAGCACTTAAATTTTTCCGTGCGAGCCCTGATTTCTCTTATTTTATCGTGATGATCATTTCTCCCAATTTAGGTGGGTGCTAACAGAATGTTTTCGCAATCGGAGGAGAAAACTGATGATTGAAATTTCATGAGAAGATCCTGTCGCAACGAAAAACGCCTTTGTTTTAATGATTGCCACTCTAACTCACGTATCATGTCTGTGACACTATCTCCCCTATTTCGCGATAGTAAAAAATGAGCTGCCCTTCTTTGTACTTTTTCGATGTCATCCGTCAGTCCCACCTGATGCGGATCCCACACCGCACAGCAATACTCAAGAATATGGCGGACAAGCGTGGTGTAAGCAGTCTCTTTAGTAGACCTGTTGCACCTGCTAAGTGTTCTGCCAATGAATCGCAGTCTTTGGTTTGCTCTACCCACAATATTCTCTATGTGATCGTTCCAATTTAGGTTATTTGTAATTGTAATCCCTAAGTATTTAGTTGAATTTAAAGTCTTCAAATCTGTGTGACTTATGGCGTAATCGAAATTTAGCTTGTTTCTTTTATTACACATGTGAATAACTTCTCACTTTTCCTTATTCAGGGTCAATTGCCACTTATCGGACCATACAGATATCTTATCTAAATCATTTTGCAAGTCGTTTTGATCATCTGATGACTTTACAAGACGGTAAATGAAGCATCATCTGCAAACAATCTAAGATGGCTACTCAGATTGTCTCCTATGTCGTTAATATAGATTAGGAACAATAGAGGCCCTATAACACTTCCTTGGGGGACGACAGATGTTAATTCTGTTTTACTCGATATGATGGGATGACAAGTGACTCTTACGATTTGTCAGCCAATAGCTCTTACAGAACTACGTGAACAGGTCGAGCAGGCATGGAATAACGTGCTGGCCCACCCTTGCCCTTGATGACAGCTCCCACTTTCGGAGGCATACGTTCAATCAGATGCTGTAAGGTTTCTTGGGAAATGACAGCCCATTCCTCATGGAGTGCTGCCCTGAGGAGAGGTATTGATGTCGGTCGGTGAGGCCTGGTATGAAGTCGGCGTTCCAAAACATTCCAAAGGTGTTCTATGACATTCACCAGGCATTCGCCATACCCACACCCTGCCATCGGATCGCCACATTGTGTACCGTAAGTCGTTACTCCACACAACGTTTCACCACTGTTCAGTCGTCCAATGTTTACGCTCCCTACACCAAGCAAGGCGTCGTTTGGCATCGAAGTTTTCTTACCTCCCGTCTAACTGCCATAGTACTTACAGTGGATCCTGATGCAATTTAGAATTCCTTTGCGATGATTTGGACAGATGTCTGCCTATTACACTTTACGACCCTCTTCAACTGCCGGCAGTCTCTGTCAGGCAACAGACGAGGTCGGCCTGAACGCTTTTGTGCTGTACGTGTCCCTTCACGTTTCCACTTCGCTATTACATCGGAAACAGTGGACCTTGGGATGTTTAGGAGTGTGGAAATCTAGCATACAGATGTATGACACAAGTGACACCCAATCACTCTGACAACGTTCAAAGTCCGTGAGCTCCGCGGAGCGCCCCATTCTGCTCTCTCGCGAAGTCTAATGACTACTGAGGTCGCTGATATAGAGTACCTGGAAGTAAGTGGCAGCACAATGCACCTAATATGAAAAACGTATGTTTTGGGGGTGTCCGGATACTTTTGATCACATAGCGCACCTGTACCAAGGAACATTAAATTAATTAATCCCATTGTAATACAAATGAAGGAGTAGAAGAAAACTGACATTTAAATCATTAATCGAATTTTTGTGCGGTGTCTCATACTCAATATTCCATTTAAATGTAAGTACAAATATCGTTATAAAACCAACAACACTTCATCGCGCAACTGTAATGTCGACTGTCAGATGACTGAGGTTGGCAAGCATGGTCAACAAGAAGTGTTCCGAATGACACCGGTTTTTAACGATGAGTATGGGTGCTCGAAAATGATTTATTTCTTTTAGATTATTATTGACAAGAATGTCCACCCTGAGCAGAAGGCACATTGTATGGAATGGTTGAAAGAAACCAGATCTGACAACCAGGTCCAGCAGAACTTTCGCAATCATCAGAGATGTACACTGCCACCACTTGTGACAAACAGACAGTGCTACATGAGGTTGAAGGAATCCGGTAATGACAAGAAGAGGACGAGTTGTGGGCATATGAGCACGAGCAACCATGGTGCACAAGACGCTACACAACGTTTTCGAGGACATGCTAGGTCGGACATGGCCGGAACTGAAACGTCGCTTAGATATTTTGCGTACTACATACAGATGCTGCACACGTGGAATTCTGTTAACGCCTAATGACCCTTTTAGGTGTGTGTGTGTGTGTGTGTGTGTGTGTGTGTGTGTGTCTGTGTGTGTGTGTGTGTGTGTGTGTGAACAAGCTATCTGAATGTTGTTGTTCCTTAATGCTGGGGCAGCGCTCGAGCAGAGATCACGTGATGTCATGTGATGTCGAGCGGCGATTTAGTGATCAGTGCTACGTTGTCAGTAGTCAGTTTGAAGCTTGTTGAGATTTTTACAGTTCTGCAGAAGGCCTTTCTCAATCGAACAAAGAGTATTGTTGAAACTTTTTTTGCTGTAAATCGTCTAAAACGTTAAATAAACGGTTCACGATGAAATATCCAGAGATTGCTGGTCCTACAGAATGCGTTCTGCAGAAAATGATCACTAAAGTTAGAGCAACAGGTTCAGTCCTTAACGCCAAAAGTAATCGTGTAAATAAAATGTGTTCGCCGGAAAGTATTGAACTATTCAAGCATACAAAGTAAAAGTGACGCAAGCATTAAAATCTACAGATCACACACAGTGATAACACTATTGCGAATGATTACTCACGCATGTCGCTGATGGTTATCTGGATCCAAATATTTATTTCAGTTCAGACAAAGTATGGTACACTTTAGTGGGTACGTTAATTAACAAAATACAGACAATGCGTGAACGGACAATCTCAGGGAACGCTTTGAGATGCCTCTGCACGAGCTGAAAGTAGGCGTTTGTGTGCAGTTTCAGCCCAGTAGGATGCAGGTCCCAAGTTCTTTAACAACGCTGTGGGCTCTCCAGCGCATGTAACGTAATTGTTGCAATCATTCATGGCGCAGCTAACGGAGGGAGAACGAGAGTATGCGTTTTTCCGGCAAGATGGTGCTACGGAGCATATTTCACGGTTCATAATTTCATACGTCTGAGAAGTTTTCGGAGAAGAACGTATAGTTTCCGTAGTGTTATGGCCTCCCAGATCGCCCCAACTGTCTACCCGTATTTTTATTTTTGGGGTAATTTAAAGGGTAAATTCTTTAGTAACACCCGCATATAATTGTAGAGTTGACAACAAACATTCCCAGTACGATTGCTGAAATCACACCAAATGAATTGGCAAAAGTTTCCAGAAACTTGTTCAGACGTGCTGAGTTGTGTATCAAAGTTTATGTGAACATTTTCAGCATCTCCATTGTCCATTAATTAGCCCCTCTGCTGCGAGGTTCGCTCTGTTAGGGCTCGCTAAGGGGCAGACTGTATAAACATCGCTGACTGGAAATCAAATTTGACGTTAGTTCAGAAATTGAACTCTGTCCAGGACTTCGCTCTATTGTACAACACTAAACTTGTATCCACCAAACGAGGCTCACTGTTGATCTAAGAGAGCAAGAAATATGGCTTCAAATGGCTCTGAATACTAAGGGTCTTAACATCTGAGGTCATCAACCCCCTAGAACCTAGAACTACTTAAACCTAACTAACCTAAGGACATCACACACATCCACGCTCGAGGCAGGATTCGAACCTGCGACCGTAGCAGTCGCGCGGTTCCGGACTGAAGCGCCTAGAGCCGCTCGGCCACTACGGCCGGCTAGTAAGAAATATGCTTTTTATCCAAGCTTAAATGACCTATCACTTAATTTCAAGAATGAGTTCGCCCCGTATCCTCAACTCGTGCTCTAGTGGCTAGCGTTGCTGCCTCTGGATCACGGGGTCCCGGGTTCGATTCCCGGCCGGGTTGGAGATTTTCTCTGCAGGAGGACTGGGTGTTTCTGTTGTCCTCATCATTTCATCGTCATCATCATTCGTGGCAGTGGTTAGACTGGACTGTGTACAAAAATCGGGCTGTGAAAAAATTGGGACTTTGCCCGGACGCTGATGACCCCGCAGTTGAGCGCCCCATAAACCAAACAGCTTCATCGCCCTTTGTCGTCCGCAACAGACACACCGGAATACTCAGATACCTCTAAATTAACCGAAAGGAAACAGTATACCGTACTTAACACTGTATAAGTTTCTTGCACACAGAATGCTGCCCACCACAGTGGCCCAGAAACCTCGGAAAATGGAAAGTGTTATGTCGTTTCAGAACTCACGTTTTTATAATTAGAATCTTTATGGACCATACAGCAGAGAGAATAGTACGAAATGAAAAATTAATATCTAGAATTGACCTGGATATGAACCTGTGTTCCATCATTCGAGAGACCAAAACGCAAGCCCTGAGCTACTGAAACTGTTGTGCTAGTGATGCCTGATAAATAACAACTTGTTAAACAACCTACGTGTAGTTACTTATTTCTCCTTTATTCATCAGTGCTCATGCAGTTGCCATAGCAGTTCAGTCACGTGTTCGATAGTTCATAAACTAACATGTATTATATAGTTGTTGCTATTAGAGCACAGATAGCACATTTATAAGAGATGTTAATTAAATATTGGCTGTTGTCAGTATCAATATTCGTAACTGTTCACGGCAAATATTTCGAATTTTCCTCTCTTACTCTGCTGCTGAGAGTGTATAAAATGCCTCGAACCTAACCACATTAATTGCGAGACGTCTCCATGAGTTGTTATCCACCAACTGAAATTATTATCTACATTCATTACATACATAGCTAATAGATCCCACAACCTAAGCTTATAAACAGAAGAAAAAGAAACATTTTGAGCTTCAGCCGTGTGTGAGTAGCGTAGTTGCATATGTATGTGTTAATAACAACTTCCTTATTTCAATTTGTATTTGTTCAAGACATAAGCGTTGTTTGTTAATGTCACTACATTCTAAACTGACGATTACGTTTGAACCTGACTCTGATCTGCGTATTTTGCTGGTCAGAGTTGATCCTACTTCACTGCGATATAATTTGGGATTAACGTTGATAGAACCAGATTTCAGAGTTGAGCTTGATCTGTCATTTCCTCTGTAAAAATGAAGTCAAATGTTTTATACAATCGGCTCTAAGTGTATTTCCCCATTGCACTTCTATGCTGTCCAATGGCGAACCTCTTTCACTTCAGTTCCACTTACTATCAAAATATTACGTACTTACCTGCATGCTAAGGAGGTAGGAATTGTTACTACTATGTGTACGCAACCACACATTCTTATTACGCTTCATACTACACAAAGTACCTAATTGCTTTCAAATTATTGCTTGTGACAGATCAAACGAATCGGCTTAACGAGTAGAATCGACCTAACGAGGAAATTAAGAAGTTAGGCGGTAAAAATTACCCTGCCACGTTGCAAGCTACTGCTAGTGCTGAGGCTTCCTTACCTCAAAGATTTTAGTCTCAAGATTCTCTCATATGTGTAATTCAAATCCTAAAAGTTTGGCTTACCGTGAAAACATGTGGTTGCTTCCAAGGTAGATGGAGGTCAATTCGTGCAGTGTTCTCTACACTAGTATATAAAAGGAAATGTCCTAACTCATTCACTCATTCATCATTACCCAGCCCAAACAGCTAAGGATAGAAACTTTAAATTTGGAGAGGGTATTGATCTTATATTGTAGGCACCGTGTAAGGAGAAATTTTTCTAAATTCCACCTTAAATAAAAAGAAATATGTGTTTCAGCATCTTTGGAAATGCAACATCTAAGGAGGTGAAATAGCGGGTGGAAGTTTTCTGAGAAAATAAATTATTGAAGGACTACTAAAGAATTTTTAAAGCTGAACTATGAAAATCAGTATTTTCTGTGTTTTTGGAAATTTGACCCTAAGGGAGGTGAAATAGAGAATGAAATGTTTTATGAAAATATTTCATTATGAAAGCATTTTTAAATTTGAATCAATAAGAATTTATATCTCTGGCTTCTCGCTTAGAAATAAAAAATACGTGTTCCAGTATTTTTGAAAATTCAACCGTTAGTGGGATGAAATAGGGGATGAAAGCTTTTATGGAAATACTTCTTTATGGAAGCTAAATATATGAGAACTTGTATGTGGCTTCTCAGTGGAAATGAAGAAGTATGTGTTTCAGTGATTTTGGAAATTTATTCACTAAGGAGGTAAAATAAGACACGAATTTTTTTTTTTTTGGGTGCTTGTTCCTCATCTCTACTGTGAAATACATCTCTTCTATTGAACAAGTGCTCGTAGCTCGTAAGGAATTCATTCTAGACCCCACGTTTACTGGACTTTTTTGCTTCGAATGATCGTTCCTCTCGTATTCCTGAACATTCATTACTCCTCCTGGAACACCCTACATAATCTGCGTAATTTGCACGCTGAGAGTTACGCTGCCTTAAGACATAACACGCAGTTTATTACTTAAATACTTGTCTTAATGTATTAATGTTAGTATTACGAGAGCATTTTAAAATTTTAATTTCTGTCAGTAATTAAATAAAATACTGAAGCTCATATTTTTCTTGCCCCTGGAAGCCGTTGGATAGGCCACCTGCAATTGAGACCATGCGACCATGTGCCCGATTAGTAATACGGATGCCATCTGACATGCGGCCTGATTCCGACTTTAGTTACTGGTGTCCTCAGTACCTCCCCTCACATACAAAACAGCTATCACCATTCTATGAGGTTCATTCAAATGAAGCCTGGTCATTGCGTCTACATTTGCACCACGTAACTGCGGGTATGGTGGCGCCATCTATTGGTAGACAGACTGACGCGTGAGCACCGTTTGATGTTGCATAGCGCCAGCGTGGTTTCACGCCGAAGAAAAGGTGGTCACACAAGTTATCGTCTATTACCGAACATGCAGGCTAGTAAGGAACAACGAGGAGTGATTCGATTTTTGGCGGCGGAGGGAGTTGGAGGCCGTGAAATGAATCGACGAATGAAGGAGTACAGTCTGAGTCGTTCAAGTGTTGTGGTTGTTGGTTGGTTTGGGTAAGGAGACCAGACAGCGAGGTCATCGGTCTCATCGGATTAGGGAAGGACGGGGAAGGAATTCGGCCGTGCCCTTTGAAAGGAACCATCCCGGCATTTGCCTGGAGCGATTTAGGGAAATCACGGAAAACCTAAATCAGGATGGCCGGACGCGGGATTGAACCGTCGTCCTCCCGAATGCGAGTCCAGTGTCTAACCACTGCGCCACCTCGCTCGGTCAAGTGTTGTGGAATGGCGCAAACGATTCCTTGAGGTGTGCGAGTCAGAGGAAGACGACGCTCGTCCTCGACAGGCTCATCGTGTCATCAAACCGGAAATGATTCCAGAAGTGAATGCTTTAGTTTTGGACAACCGCAGAATCATCGTGGACGAGATCCATCGGTTACTGGGTACTTGCGTGGGCACAGCCCGCGCCATAATGCATCAAGACTTGATCTTTCCAAAACTCTGTGCACAGTGGGTTCCCCACCAACTGACCACTGAACAGCGCAGTTCTCGAATGGAGCTTTCTTTGATTCATCTGCAACGTTATCATGAGGAGGAATACAGCTTTCTGCCGCATATTGTCACAGGTGACGAAACATGGTGTCACCATTTTGAGCCAGAAAGCAAGCGTCAGAGCAAGCAGTCGAAACTTGCGACTTCACCATCTCCAAAGAAATAAAAGTCCATGCACATCAGTTCTGGTAAGGTCATGATGTCCTTTTTTGACCACAAGGGCCCACTGCTTGTCGAGTTCCTGGAATGGAGAACTGCCATCAATGTTCAACGTTATCAAGCTACTTTACAAAACTTTAGACGAGCCATAAAGTCGAAACGCCGAGGCATGTTGTCCAATGGCGTTATCCTCCTGCATGATAATGCCCGCCCACACATGGCCAATGCGGTGAAGACTACATTACAGCAGTTTCGGTGGGAAACACTGGAACATCCACCGTAGAGTCCCGACCTTTCACCGTGTGACTTTCATATGTCTGGATCTCTAACACAAGCAATTGGCGGTCATCGATTCGCAACGGATGACGAAGTGAGTGACCGGGTCCATGCCTGGTCCGAGAGCAGCCTACTAGCTTCTTCAAGGATGGAATCCATCGGCTAGTGTCGCAATAGGATAAATGTGCCAATAGTTTTGACGACTGTTTTTGAGTATGTGTACTGTGTATAACTACATTTTTGAGTTAATAAAATCGTTTCCGTTACTTTACACTGGTGGACAGGTTTCACTTGAATGCCCCTTACATAATTGAAACACTCTCCTCCTCTCCGTCCGAACAGGCCATGGTAGGTCATCCTCAGCCCACATGTGTCACTGGATGCGGATATGAGGGGGCATGTAGTTAGCACACCGCTCTCCCTGTCGTATGTCAGTTTACAAGGCCGGACCCGCTATTTGTCAATCAAGTAGCTCCGCAGTTTGCCTCACAAGGGCTCAGCGCACCCCACTTGCCAAAAGCGCTAGGCAGACCGGATGGTCACCCATCCAAGTGCTAGCCGAGCCCAGCAGCGTTTAACTTCGGTGATCTGACGTGAACTGGTGTTACCACTGCGGCAAGGCTGATAATTGAAACACACTGCCGAAAAAAATATTCAACACCCTCAAGGACTGTGTTCAGCGATAGCACGTACTGAGCAGTTGTAGTGTCAGCGATTCATTTGTCACGGTCTCCGGCGATCAGATACCGCTCCGGAGGCCTGTCTGTGCTACTTTCGTTTTAATTCTGTATGCAATAACGTGCTGAGGTTAGAGGCTAACAGAGTTTGCAACATTCATTCCAGGGTAAAGCCATGCCGCACCTATGAGTTCGTAGTTCTTTTGAACAACTTCCAAAAATGTGAATGCTATCGCATTGTGGGCCTGCACTAAGCTGGATAGACGTATCGACGTTCTGCTGCACATTTTTTGCACAGTGTATCGGTGACGGGTCGCTAATTTCAGCAAAAGTCTGTGGAACAATTCCCACAGCTGTAGATAAGATTGTGGACATCGAAGAAGTACAGGTCACGCCAAGATCGAATTATCATGTGAGCAGCAGTGGGCGCCAGAACATTATCCAGGGTAGAAATCCAGGCACGAGTTACAACTGCTGTGTCACCAAGGAGCATTGGGAACCGTTTGCTTGCAGCAGACTAGGAACACGTATGCCTCTGGCCAGGCAACAACTGATACCACCACACTGCCGACTGGAAAATGGAATGACACTCTGTTGTCTTCAGTGACGAGAAGAGGATCTGTCTACATGCGAGTGATGGACATAAACATGTACCCGGTGAGTGGCCTAGTGCAGGGTACATCCGCCCACAACACAGGCATCATGGTGTGGAGTGCCATCAGTTACAGCTCGCGGTCGTCTCTGGTATTTATGCGGGGTAAAGTAACCAGTGCCCACTAACCTTGCACGCGCTATTATCCCCATGACAATGGCATTTGTTCGACAGGAAGTTCATGAGCATTTTCAGCAGGACAATGTACGTCCATGGACAGCTGCTGCGACACGATATGCTCTTCGTAGTCTCCAACAACTGCCACGGGCAGCAAGATCACCAGATCCATCGCCAACTGAACACGTAGGGGACAAGCTGAAGCGCGAACTTGCTCGTTCTTCAGAGTCTGCAGGATCCATTGCCGAAGTGCAACAAAAGGCGCAAGATGACTATCTTTATGATCGTTTACATCCGAGAATACACGCCTACATTGCCGTTGGAGGGAGTTACACTGTGTATTGATGAGACTGTCTGTGCCTCCTTTACTATGTCTTCTGTGTATCATATGGTCTGATTTCGTTATCATACACTCCTACAATGATGAATTACATGTGCCACCACTCTTCAATAAAATGTTCTTGTCCTTGAGGGCGCTGCATTTTTGTTTTCCAGCAGTGTATTGTCATATCGGAGACGTCCAGTGTCTTGGCTCTATCTCTGCAAAATACGCGGCGTCTGAAAAGTCCGTGCAAAAATAAAAACTACTGACGTGTTTGGGGTGAACCTTTTTTATTTTTCGACATAGTCTCCATTTAGACTTATACACTTCGTCCAACACTGTTCTAATTTGTTGATCCCCTCCGAATAATAGGAATTGTCGAAGTCAGCAAAATAGCTATCAGTTGCTGCAATCATCTCCTCGTTTGAATAAAATCTTTGTCCCGCCAGCCATTTCTTCGAATTGGGGAACAAATAATAGTCCAAGGGAGCCAAGGCTGGAGAATGGGGGGGGGGGGGATGTGAAACGAGTTGGAATCCTATTTCCATTAATTTTGCGACCACAACTGCTGAGGTGTGTACCGGTGCTTGTCGTGATGGAAAAGAAAAGGACATTTTTGCGGTCCAGTCGTCGGCTTTTCCTTGCAACTCTGCTTTCAAACGGTCCAACAACGATGAATAATATGCACCTGTAATAGTTTTACCCTATTCGAGATAGTCGATGAGGATTATCCCCTGCAAATCCCAAAAGACAGTGGCCACAACCTTTCTGTCCGAAGGACTGGTCTTCGCCTTTTTTGGTGCAGATTCTCTCTTGGTAACCCGTTGTTTAGATTGTTATTTGGTCACAGGAGTATAGTAATGTATCCATGTTTCATCCACAGTTACGAAACGACGCTTAAAGTCCTGCGGATTCTTCCTGAACAGTTGCAAACCATACTTGCAACACTTCACACGATTCCGTTTCTGGTCAAGCGTGAGCAATCGCGGAACACATCTTGCGGATAGCTTTCTCATGTCCAAATGTTTATGCAAAATATTCATTCTAGATGCCCACAGCACTAGCAATCTCAAGCACCTTAACTCTTCTGTCATCCATCACCATATCATGGATTTTATCAATGATTTCTGGAGTCGTAACCTCCACAGGACGTTCAGCATCACTTGTTCCCATATGGCCACTCCTAAAATTTTGGAAGCACTTATAAACTGTTATAATCAAAGTTGCAGAGTCACCGTCATTTTTATCAAGCTTCTCCTTAGTCTCCTGAGGCGTTTTGCCTTTCATAAAATAATGTTTAATCACCGCACGAAATTCTTCTTCGTCCATTTTTTGACAATAACTCAACTTCCTTGATTCACATGAATGCCAAACACAAAGAAATAGACCAATATGGCTGAAACTTGGTGTGCGTTCTTTCCAAAGAGAGGGCCGCTGTGACCGAGCGGTTCTAGGCGCTCCAGTTCGGAGCCGCGCTGTAAGTAGGCTGTTTAGATTTTTATATTGGTAATGCCACGTAGCGCTCTGTATGAAAATCACTGGCTGTGCTGTGTGCAGCCTGTGGCTAGTTTGCATTGTTGTCTGCCATTGTAGTGTTAGGCAGCGGCAGCTGGATGTGAACAGCGCGTAGCCTTGCACAGTTGGAGGTGAGCCGCCAGCAGTGGTGGATGTGGGGAGAGAGATGGCGAAGTTTTGTAATTTGTCATGAACTGCTACATATATTATGACTATTAAGGTAAATACATTGTTTGTTCTCTATTAATATCTTTCATTTGCTAACTATCCCTATCAGTAGTTAGTGCCTTCCATAGTTTGAATCTTTTATTTAGCTGGCAGTAGTGGCGCTCGCTGTATTGCAGTAGTTCGAGTAATGAAGATTTTTGTGAGGTAAGTGATTTCTGAAAGGTATAGTTTAATGTTACTCAGGGCCATTCTTTTGCAGGGATCTTTGATAGTCAGATTGCGTTGCGCTAAAAACATTGTGTGTCAGTTTAAGCACAGTCTTGTATAAGTTGTTCTAAGGGGACGTTTCAGCGCTGCTGCGACGGTTGCAGGTTCGAATCCTGCCTCGGGACTGGATGTGTGTGATATCCTTTGGTTAGTTAGGCTTAAGTAGTTCTAAGGGACTAATGACCTCAGATGTTAAGTCCCATAGTGCTTAGACCCATTTCCAAAGATGCTACTAACTAAACATGACCTCGATAAGCGCCGGTGGTGCCATCTCTCAGCCTTTGTACGGAGTTTTCAAATGCCCCTCGTACTAATATTTCCCCATCTCCGTCTTCACTCCAGTCATACGACTGGGGAATGAAGTAGCTTCCAGTCTGCGTCTTATTCAAAAGCACGTTGCATTCAAGAGGAGATTAATGTTTTATCTGTTTTCATCGGCTTAGCTTCCCTATCAGCATATTCCAGCTGTTTTCTCCCTGTCCAGCTTCTCAGTCACATTCCTCATCCCTTTCTATTTCTATATTCTTCCTTCTATCTTACACTATGCGATCAAAAGTATCCGGACACCCCTAAAAACATACATTTTTCATATTAGGAGCGTTGTGCTGCCACCTACTGCCAGGTGCTCCATATCAGCGACCTCAGTAATCATTAGATATAGTGAGAGAGCAGAATGGGGCGCTCCGCGGAACTCACGGACCTCGAACGTGGTCAGTTGATTGGGTGTCACTTGTGTCATTCGTCTGTACACGAGATTTCCACACTCCTAAGCATCCCTAAGTCCACTGTGTCCGATGTGGAATCATGAAGGACGCGTACAGCACAAAAGCACACAGGCCGGCCTCGTCTGTTGGCTGACAGAGATGGCCAACAGTTGAAGAGGGTCGTAATGTGTAATAGGCAGACATCTATTCAGACCATCACACAGGAATTCCAAACTGCATCAAGATCCACTGCAAGTACTATGACATTTAGGCTCGTAAGCCACATATCACACGGGTAAATGCCGCACGACGCCTCGCTTGGTGTAAGCAGTGTAAACATTGGGCGATTGAACAGTGGAAAAACGTTGTGTGGAGTGACGAATCACGGCACCCAATGTGGCGATCCGATGGCAGGGTGTGGGAATGGCGAATGCTCGGTGAACGTCATCTGCCAGCGTGTGTAGTGCCAACAGTAAAATTCGGAGGCCGTGGTTTTACGGTGTGGTCGCGTTTTTCATGGAGGGGGCTTGCACCCCTTGTTGTTTTGTGTGGCACTATCACAGCACAGATCTACACTGATGTTTTAAGGACCTTTATGCTTCCCACTGTTGAAGAGCAATTCGGGAATGGCGATTGCATCTTTCAGCACGATCGAGAATCTGTTCATAATGCACAGCCTGTGGCGGAGTGGTTACACGACAATAACATCCCTGTAATGGACTGGCCTGCACAGAGTTCTGACCTGAATCCTACAGAATACCACTGGGATGTTTTGGAACGCCGACTTATTGCCAGGCCTCACCGACCGACGTTGATACCTCTCCTCAATGCAGCACTCCGTGAAGATTGGGCTTCCATTCCCCAAGAAACATTCCAGCACCTGATTGAACGTATGCGTGCGAGAGTGTAAACTGTCATCAATGCTAAAGATGGGCCAACACTATACTGAATTCCAGCATTACCGATGGAGGGCGCCACGAAATTGTAAGTCATTTTCAGCCAGGTGTGCGCGTACTTTTGATCACACAGTGTATCTTCCAATTTTATTCTATCATTCCTCGTTATTGCTATGACCTGTGAGCGTCTTTTTCACATTGTTATCACACATATCTGTTGCTGTAGAAGAACGTAATGAAGAAATTGCTTAATGTTAATGAGACTGATATTCCTCTCATTCCACATATTAATTACTAGACATATTGCCGTTATTATTATTATTATTAGTAGTAGTAGTAGTAGTAGTAGTATATAGTACTCACGTACTATATAAATTGTAATGTTAACTCAGTAGATGTAAGCGAGTTCCTGCAGGCCCTAAGCATGGAAGGTATATAAATGCATAAATAAATAAACTGAGGTATTGTTCAGACTCACCTTTCATTTGCGGCTTGTCTAGCGGTATGCGAGAATGGATTATCGTTGTTAAAGAAGACAATTATCAAATTAAACTAAACATCTTGTAGGTGAACATATTCAACTGTGTTCGATCTTATACACCATGCAGCGTCTACACTATTGTCGAATAGCCATTGTGCGGACTAGTCCTGTGAGTCCGGTGCCACTGCGGTAGTGTTCCTCCTTATAACTTACGCATTTTACTTTGAATCAGCAAATGATTCAACGCATAGCAAATGACAGCTCTTCCTCTAAGTAGTATAGAATGCAGTGGATGTGTGAATACAGCAAGGAGACCTAATTAACATACTTTCGAAGCAGGAACTTTCGATTTTTTCGAACTATTTCGAGAACAGTCTGCTTGCCCCGCACCACTGTCGCCGATATCTACTGCGTAACATCAGCTACCAGTTTACACTATCAGTTTGATACGAATGGGAGTATCTTTTATCTGATGTGACTTTGGGTCTCTGGTTTAAAAGAGCAATGATTACACAAGAAAACACTATTCTGCGTATGTTCCACAACCTCTTATTGCACACGTCATAGGTTTTAGGTTCCGTTTTCTAGTAGAAAATAGATTTTAAATCTGAAATCCGAGGTGCGTAAAACGAAAAGTTGTGAAACGTAAGAAACACATATTTATCGATTTATTTTCACTTAGCTCTTATCGAAAGCAACGTCATGAGAGATAAAGTACGTGATTGTGTATTGCAACGGAATGCAGCACGCTGCAAGTAATAAGATATATGGCGGTATAAAATACAGTAAAACACCATTTCTACGTTCTCGCAGTTTACGTTCTCACGCTTTTTACATTCATTCTTGTTGGCCCCAATTTTAGTCGTATTCTCTCAATACAATGCTTTCCCCCCATTAGCGATTCCGTGTCACAACATTTTCCGCATTTTAGGTTTTATTTGGTGTTATCACAAACTTTAAACACTGATTTTCATACAGACCTCTGCAAAAAGTGCGTCGTATCCTTGCTCAACGTCAGCCTTGGAGTAAAGCAGAAATCACAGGCGTAGTGTTAACGCGATGAGCAAGATTTTCGTTGTCAATGTGTTAGGTCCCAGCCGCCTGTGTTATACAGGGTGGCGGTGTTTGGAAGGGCGGGAAAGTATGTTGTGTTAGTGTCTTAATGGTAATCACGATCTGACGATTGCAACTCTAGTAGCAACCTTCCTTCTGCTCATTGCGTTGTAAATGAACAGCTTTAAATTAATTTCACATATCGATACAAATAAACATAGCTTTTGAAGACGGCCGTCTCTATAATGGGCTTTCCCGAATCGTTGTTACTTCCACATGAAAAAATCTAATCCGTACTAGGCGCGCAGTCTTAGGTTGTTATGACCTGGTGTCAGAAGCAAACATTCTTCCTCAACCTGCTGCGTAACATGACGACGGTTTTCGCCCTCTTTCTCACTCAGGATGTCCCTGAACCGAGTGACCTCCTTATCGGCAACGATCTATAGATTTCGTTCTTATTGTTTTCTGTTTACGAAGACTGCCGACTTAAGTACTTTAACCAATATTATATCACAGTTTCATTTGGCATAATTTTACAATGGTTATCGACAGTGTCTCACATTGGAAGGTGAATATGTTTTTGATGTTGTTTCACGAAAGAGTAGAGCTAATTAATTAATTAAATAATTCTGATTCTTTTAAATAGGCAAAATTTAAATTGTTCTGATTTCATACTTTGAACAATATAAAGACAGTGAGAATAAGAGTAATTTATTCATTTTCGTTTGTTGTGTTTCATATGGTTTTTTGTATTTTACAGTTTCCTGCATTTTACTCTTTTTTTGGGTCAGTCCGTTGAAAAGTGTAAAAAGGGGTTTTTACTGTACATGTCTAGATACAAATCCAAATTCCAACGATAGAATTATAAAGTAGGAGACAAGTGATCACCAAACACTCAGTTTAAAGTCCCAGATACAGCCGCAATTGGGGCTATGACTTGGTGACGTTGGTTTCGTTATTGTTGTTAACTGTGTTGAGTGTGGGCATGGAAACTCCCATTGGTGCATGATACTCATGTCTTAGGTAGTCAACAGATTGCATGAGACATAGAAGTAAAAAGAAATTCTATTAATAGCAATTCCGCAGTCGTGCTGTGTAATTTCCCTCAAGGATTCCTCCGTTATCAACATATTCATCACCTTTTGAAACAATTTACTCACGATTCTCTTAATACAGTTGTACAAGTTCGAATGTCTGTGAGAAAAAAAGATTGTAACAGATATCGTCAGAAGCCAGCCGAGGAGCAGAATGACACTTAAAATGTCGGTCCTAGACGAAAACTAAAATAGTATACTGCTTCAGAAAGTCTCCAAGATCAAGAAGTTGCAATTACTCGATGGATAATAGGACATGCAGCATATGCAACCCTATAGATACAATTAATTTTTCCTATACTGTAACGTACGGCCAACAGGAGCGGAAAGGTACTCGTGAGATACTGTGAATTAGCGGCAAAGTCACGATTGCAACACGACAGTTGTCTGAAGATATGGTATCTGGCGTTACAATGCCACTGCACATGCTTTCTCTCATTGATCGCGCTCGAATCAAGAAGCCATATATGGTACCAAGTCAGCTCACAATGCTCTACAGAAGCCCTAAATAAGGTATTGTCTCGCGTGCCTGCGTGCCAACCAACCCAGTTTACAGCATTGTGTGGTCGTAGCCAAATGCGTAGCGCTAAGTACGTAGATTCTATGCATGGCAGGAAACTGCAAAAATGGAACAACTCACTTCTCATATAGTATAACAATGTGTTCGTAATTGCCCTGCAAACACCTAAGTGTCATATGGGAGTTAATTACTCATATTTACGGCACTCCACGGCATTTCGTCCTTGATTTCTGCACAATGAGGAAGAGCAACTCTTCAGGAAGATATTCTATGATCATGAGCATATGTTTTGTACGATCTGTTGTAACAATCTTTCCAATTAAAGACGATGATATTGTCCTTCCTTTTTTACATCCTCAGTTAAACTAATGCGAAAACTTCATTTAGGACTGCGGTCGCTTTTACACATTGACTATTGTAGCTAAGCTTTATCTGTTCACAAGGTACAAAGTGTATCTAGCAAAATGGTTCAAATGGCTCTGAGCACTATGGGACTCAACTGCTGAGGTCATAAGTCCCCTAGAACTTAGAACTACTTAGACCTAACTAACCTAAGGACAACACACACATCCATGCCAGAGGCAGGATTCGAACCTGCGACCGTAGCGATCACGCGGTTCCAGACTGTAGCGCCTAGAACCGCACGGCCACTCCGGCCGGCTGTATCTAGCAGACATACATTTTTGAGAGATGAAGAAAATTTATGTTTGATGTAATGTCAAGGGCGATAAGAACTAACGTCGCATAAACCCTCCGGAACTATCCCATAACATCAAGATGAAATCAAAGCTAAAAAAAATCATCCAGTCCTACTTTTTAATCGATCCAGATCAAACACTAAATAAATGCCACACCCCCTCAAGACACCTCCTCGGGTATTCTCTTGTACAACGAATTGATGATTTAAAAGAAACGCACTAAACTAGAATTTTATTAAACATTTACGTACTACAAAATGAAGAAGTGATTAGAATTTATTTATATACTTGCTTACACAAGGAAACGCTTTTTCTTTAACAATACATGTATAGATATTTAACATAAAGGGAAAAAGTCATGATTATAAGTTGACTAAATTTACAATATGGCCACGTACATATTCTCAGGAGACACAAGCAGTAGATTCAGCAAATCTACTGAATGTTGTTCCATAAAATATGAAGCGAACGTTCAGAAATTACACTCCGCAAGGTCGCAAACCTGTACTGAGGCAAGCCGCTTATGTGTGCTACCTGTCTGACACACGACTTATGACTTTCAATATGTTTTTTGGAAGCAAATTTATCGCATCTTCCACTTAGCCAGGAACAGTGTAAAACATCTTCAAACACATTATCAAGCCAAACAAAAACTAAGAGAGTAATGTGAAGAAATAAAATAAATATACGGCGGAAGGATTTCGTTGCTGTTGTCATAGAATGTAAAAAGACCGCGTCATATCCTTCTTACACAATCGACATTTCAACCCCTGTACTGCGACCTTCTTCATGATTTTCTGGTGTTCCCGGCAACCTGAACACTGCCAAAGAAGAGTGTAGCGTTTAATTATAAAAGGTATTCTTCCCGCGCTTATTCTGGAGACGTGGAGTTACTGAGCAACATAATGACCACTGCCCACGGTGGCCCTGAACGTCGCTTAGAGGCATTGCGGGCACCTGACGCGGTAAAGAAGGTGTTTCTGTAAGAGCGTGCAAAGATGTACAATACTGGCCATTAAAATTGCTACACCACGAAGATGACGTGCTACAGACGCGAAATTTAACCGACAGGAAGAAGATGCTGTGATATGCAAATGATTAGTTTTTCAGAGCATTCACACAAGGCTGGCGCCGGCGGCGAACCCTACAACGTGCTGACATGAGGAAAGTTTCCAACCAATTGCTCATACACAAACAGCAGTTGACCGGCGTTATCTGGTGAAACGTTGTTGGGACTCCTCGTGTAAGGAGGAGAAATGTGTACCATCACGTTTCCGACTTTGATAAAGATCGGATTGTAGCCTATCGCGATTGCGGTTTATCGTATCGCGACATTGCTGCTCGCGTTGGTCGAGATCCGATGACTGTTAGCAGAATATAGAATCGGTAGGTTCTGGAGGGTAATACGGAACGCCGTGCTGGATCCCAATGGCGTCGTATCACTAGTAGTCGAAATGACAGGCATCTTATCCGCATGGCTGTAACGGATCGTGCAGCCACGTCTCGATCCCTGAGTCAACATATGGGGACGTAGTGCAAGACAACAACCATCTGCACGAACAGTTCGACGACGTTTCCAGCCTTATGGACTATCAGCTCGGAGGCCATGGCTGCGGTTACCCTTGACGCTACATCACAGACAGGAGCGCCTGCGATGGTGTACTCATCGACGAACCTGGGTGCACGAATGGAAAAAAGTCATTTTTTCGGATGAATCCAGGTTCTGTTTACAGCATCATGATGGTCGCATCCGTGTTTGGCGACATCGCGGTGAACGCACATTGGAAGCGTCTATTCGTCATCGCCATACTGGCGTATCACCCGGCATGATGGTATGGGATGCCATTGGGTACGCGTCTCGGTCGCCTCTTGTTCGCACTGACGGCACTTTGAACAGTGGACGTTACATTTCAGATTTACGACCCGTGGCTCTACCCTTCATTCGATCCCTGCGGAACCCTACATTTCAGGAGGATAATGCACGTCCACATGTTGCAGGTCCTGTACGGACCTTTCTGGATACAGAAAATGTTCGACTGCTGCCCTGGCCAGCACCTTCTCCAGATCTCTCACCAATTGAAAACGTCTGGTCAATGGCGGCCGACCAACTGGCTCGTAACAATACGCCAGTGACTAGTCTTGATGAACTGTGGTATTGCGTTGAAGCTGCATGGGCAGCTGTACCTGTACACGCCATCCAAGCTCTGTTTCACTCAATGCCCAGGCATATCAAGGCCGTTATTACGGCCAGAAGTGGTTTTTCCGGGTACTGATTTCTCAGGATCTATGCACCCAAATTGCGTGAAAATTTAATCACATTTCAGTTCTAGTATAATATATTTGTCCAAAGAATACCGGTTTATCATCTGCATTTCTTCTTGGTGCAGCGATTTTAATTGCCAGTAGTGTAACAGTTCATAGAGAATGCTCCACTGAACGGTCTGAGATAGGGAACGTGGAGTCGGAAAAACCAGCTTAAGGAGTTATGGAAGTAAACTTGTCTGCCGCTTTGTCTAGCATTACTGTTTTCGATCTTATTTACAACTAACTTGCGTACAAGTTTACGTGTACATTCTCTATTTCCTACAAGGAAACAAGTAGGACGAGCCTGATTACTAGGAAATCATGATGCAGATTTTGTTCACTTTATTTGTCCATAAGGTGGCTCTGTTGTATTGTATTTACACTGATCCATGACAGAAAGTGCTTTGAATCAACGACAGGCCCATTCATTACTCAGTGCTATTCAGAGACGTACAGGCAATACGATGGACCAGTACCGGTTCAGTTTCGCAGAACTCACTGACATGCACCTTGTGTACGGGGAAGTTCGTTGCAATGCTCTCGCTGCTGAAAGGCTGCATGGGGAACGATTTTGCAAAAAGCATCATCCGTCACGACGAGTATTTCTCTCGATCGATGAATGCGGGAGACTGGTTCGCGGGAAGAAGAAACGGGGGACCTGGCTGCACGAGGACCACTCGCACACCCCATTCTGAAGAGGAGCTGACCCCACTACAAGTACTCGTCGCACTGCGCGTGAAATCGGCGCTGCACGTACTAGCGTGTGGTGAGTACTCCACGAACAACAGTTATACCCCTATCCCCCAGGACGAGTCAATTCAATGCTTGTGACTGAATTTGTACCAAGGCTCGCATTGTGTCAGTGATTGCTCCAACAATGTACTGATCAACCAGGTTTCCTCCAAATCGTGCTGTTTACTGACGCGGCCTCATTTGACTGTGGTTGTATTTCGAACAGCAGGAATAACCACGTGTGGGATGAAGAAAACCCTCACGCTGAGCCACACCATCAAGTACGTTTTGCTATGAATACGAGGTGCATTCAAGTTCTAAGGCCTCCGAATTTTTTTATAATTAACTACTCACCCGAAATCGATGAAACTGGCGTTACTTCTCGACGTAATCGCCCTGCAGACGTACACGTTTTTCACAACGCTGACGCCATGATTCCATGGCAGCGGCGAAGGATTCTTTAGGAGTCTGTTTTGACCACTGGAAAACCGCTGAGGCAATAGCAGCACGGCTGGTGAATGTGCGGCCACGGAGAGTGTCTTTCATTGTTGGAAAAAGCCAAAAGTCACTAGGAGCCAGGTCAGATGAGTAGGGAGCATGAGGAATCACTTCAAAGTTGTTATCACGAAGAAACTGTTGCGTAACGTTAGCTCGATGTGCGGGTGCGTTGGCTTGGTGAAACAGCACACGCGCAGCCCTTCCCGGACGTTTTTGTTGCAGTGCAGGAAGGAATTTGTTCTTCAAAACATTTTCGTAGGATGCACCTGTCACCGTAGTGCCCTTTGGAACACAATGGGTAAGGATTACGCCCTCGCTATCCCAGGACATGGACACCATCATTTTTTCAGCACTGGCGGTTACACGAAATTTTTTTGGTGGCGGTGAATCTGTGTGCTTCCATTGAGATGACTGGCGCTTTGTTTCTGGATTGAAAAATGGCATCCACGTCTCATCCATTGTCACAACCGACGAAAAGAAAGTCCCATTCCTGCTGTCGTTGCACGTCAACATTGCTTGGCAACATGCCACACGGGCAGCCGTGTGGTCGTCTGTCAGCATTCGTGACACCCACCTGGATGACACTTTTCGCATTTTCAGGTCGTCATGCGGGATTGTATGCACAGAACCCCCAGAAATGCCAACTCTGGAGGCGATCTGTTCAACAGTCATTCGGCGATCCCCCAAAACAATTCTCTCCACTTTCTCGGTCATGTCGTCAGACCGGCTTGTGCGAGCCCGAGGTTGTTTCGGTTTGTTGTCACACGATGTTCTGCCTTCAATAAACTGTCGCACCCACGAACGCACTTTCGACACATCCATAACTCCATCACCACATGTCTCCTTCAACTGTCGGTGAATTTCAGTTGGTTTCATACCACGCAAATTCAGAAAACGAATGATTGCACGCTGTTCAAGTAAGGAAAACGTAGCCATTTTAAGTATTTAAAACAGTTCTCATCCTCGCCGCTGGCGGTAAAATTCCATCTTCCGTACGGTGCTGCCATCTCTGGGACGTATTGACAATGAACACGGCCTCATTTTAAAACAATGCGCATGTTTCTACACTCCTGGAAATTGAAATAAGAACACTGTGAATTCATTGTCCCAGGAAGGAGAAACTTTATTGACACATTCCTGGGGTCAGATACATCACATGATCACACTGACAGAACCACAGGCACATAGACACAGGCAACAGAGCATGAACAATGTCGGCACTAGTACAGTGTATATCCACCTTTCGCAGCAATGCAGGCTGCTATTCTCCCATGGAGACGATCGTAGAGATGCTGGATGTAGTCCTGTGGAACGGCTTGCCATGCCATTTCCACCTGGCGCCTCAGTTGGACCAGCGTTCGTGCTGGACGTGCAGACCGCGTGAGACGACGCTTCATCCAGTCCCAAACATGCTCAATGGGGGACGGATCCGGAGATCTTGCTGGCCAGGGTAGTTGACTTACACCTTCTAGAGCACGTTGGGTGGCACGGGATACATGCGGACGTGCATTGTCCTGTTGGAACAGCAAGTTCCCTTGCCGGTCTAGGAATGGTAGAACGATGGGTTCGATGACGGTTTGGATGTACCGTGCACTATTCAGTGTCCCCTCGACGATCACCAGTGGTGTACGGCCAGTGTAGGAGATCGCTCCCCGCACCATGATGCCGGGTGTTGGCCCTGTGTGCCTCGGTCGTATGCAGTCCTGATTGTGGCGCTCACCTGCACGGCGCCAAACACGCATACGACCATCATTGGCACCAAGGCAGAAGCGACTCTCATCGCTGAAGACGACACGTCTCCATTCGTCCCTCCATTCACGCCTGTCGCGACACCACTGGAGGCGGGCTGCACGATGTTGGGGCGTGAGCGGAAGACGGTCTAACGGTGTGCGGGACCGTAGCCCAGCTTCATGGAGACGGTTGAGAATGGTCCTCGCCGATACCCCAGGAGCAACAGTGTCCCTAATTTGCTGGGAACTGGCGGTGCGGTCTCCTACGGCACTGCGTAGGATCCTACGGTCTTGGCGTGCATCCGTGCGTCGCTGCGGTCCGGTCCCAGGTCGACGGGCACGTGCACCTTCCGCCGACCACTGGCGACAACATCGATGTACTGTGGAGACCTCACGCCCCACGTGTTGAGCAATTCGGCGGTACGTCCACCCGGCCTCCCGCATGCCCACTATACGCCCTCGCTCAAAGTCCGTCAACTGCACATACGGTTCACGTCCACGCTGTCGCGGCATGCTACCAGTGTTAAAGACTGCGATGGAGCTCCGTATGCCACGGCAAACTGGCTGACACTGACGGCGGCGGTGCACAAATGCCGCGCAGCTAGCGCCATTCGACGGCCAACACCGCGGTTCCTGGTGTGTCCGCTGTGCCGTGCGTGTGATCATTGCTTGTACAGCCCTCTCGCAGTGTCCGGAGCAAGTATGGTGGGTCTGACACACCGGTGTCAATGTGTTCTTTTTTCCATTTCCAGGAGTGTATCTCTTTCCAGTCCGGAGAAAAAAAATCGGAGGCCTTAGAACTTGAATGCACCTCGTATATGGGACAGCATTGTAGGTGACAATCTCGTTGGTTCATATCTTCTACCTGGCCCTCCGAATGGCCACCTGTAGTTGAGGTTCGAGCAAAGCGTTCTACCTGAGTTGTTGGAGAACGTACCCTTGACTGTTCGTGAGAGGATGTTGATACAACATGACGGTGCAGCGCCTCACATCGGTGTAGATGTCCGCAGTCCTCTCAGTGCTGTATTTCCTGGTTCCTGCACTGAAAGCGGAGGTCCTACTCCACGGCCAGCGAGGTCACGCGACCTGAATCCCATTGACTATTTCCTTTGGGATACGTAAAGTCACTCGTGTATGAGACCCCAGTGGGTACGGAGAAGGAATTAGCTACCAGAATTGTAGCCTCCTGTGACGTGATCCGAACCGCACCAGCGATATTTGTCAGGGTGCGTCAGAGTCTTGTTCCTCGATGTCATGCTTGCACTGAGATTGATGGCCGTCAATTTCAGAACATTTTGTAAGATACAGTACAAATGGTACGTTCGTTATGTCAGTGATGATAGTTGCAGTTAACTGTAACTAATATAGATAAAAGAGTACACAGTAATGTGATTTTATTCCTGTTACCTCCTTATACTGGTTCCTCTGGCACCCGTTTCACTATCTAAAATTCTTCAGTGGAGCATCCTGTATGTCCTGTTAAAATTTTGCACGCTCCTACGGAGCGCCCTGTATAAGCGGAGCAGAGACCATTGGAGAGCATTATAACCACTATATGGGCCGCAAATGGGGCCGTCCACAGACATAAACGACTTTGACAAAGGGCAGGTTGTTATGGCCCACCCCCAGGAAACGAGCATTTCGAAGGGGGCGAAGCTAATCGGCTCTTCGCCTGCTGCTGTCGTGGGCAGCTGTGGAAAGTAGCTGAAGGACGGTGACATCACGAGTAAGAGACAAAATGCTAGACGCCTCATTGAAGAACGTGGAGGTCGGAGACTTGCCACTCTGTTTAAATAGGACAGCCGGCAGTTTGTGGTAGATCTGACCGCAAAGCAATTGTTGAACTTGGGACTCAACAAAAGAAGACTCGTACGTGTCCTCATGTTGGGTTGGCGCTACGACACCCTGAATTGCGATTGCAGTGGACACGTGATGATCGAGATTGGACATGGATCAATGGAAACGTGACGAGTGGTCGGATGAATCACATTTCTTGTTAGACCAGTTGTGGAGTCGTGTTCGGATGCGCGGTCGTCCAGGCCAACGGCTGAACGTACCCTGCTCCACGGGCGCAGATCGTAGGAGGGAGTATTGTGCCTTTGGGGACATTCACTTGCGCTCTCATGGGATGTATCGTGAAAATCGAAGGCATCGGACAATTTTGCTAACCAATGCATCCATTCGAGCTTGACTCATCCCCGACGGCGAATGCATCTTCTAGAAGGATAGCAGTAAATGTAAAAAAAAAAAAAACTCCGGTTCGTAATTTAAGAGAATAGTGTGGCCCGTGCGTAGACCTGTGGTGCTAGGTACCTCCGGAAACATCAAGACTCGCCGCAGCCACATACACTACTGGCCATTAAAATTGCTACACCAAGAACAAATGCAGATGATAAACGGGTATTCATTCGACAAATATATTATACTAGAACTGACATGTGATTACATTTTCACGCAATTTGGGTGCATAGATCCTCAGAAATAAGTACCCAGAACAACCACCTCTGACTGTAATAACGGCCTGGGCATTGAGTCAAACAGAGCTTGGATGGCGTGTACAGGTACAGCTGACCATGCAGCTTCAACACGATACCACAGTTCATCAAGAGTAGTGACTGGCGTATTGTGACGAGCCAGTTGCTCGGCAACCATTGACCAGACGTTTTCAATTGGTGAGAGATCTGGAGAATGTGCTGGCCAGGGCAGCAGTCGAACATTTTCTGTATCCAGAAAGGCCCGTACAGGACCTGCAACATGCGATCGTGCATTATCCTGCTGAAATGTAGGGTTTCGCAGGGATCGAATGAAGGGCAGAGCCACGGGTCGGAACACATCTGAAATGTAACGTCCACTGTTCAAAGTGCCGTCAATGCGAACAAGAGATGACCGAGACGTGTAACCAATTGCACCCCATACCATCACGCCGGGTGATACGTCAGTATGGCGATGACGAATACACGCTTCCAATGTGCGTACACTGCAATGTCGCAAAACACGGATGCGACCATCGTGATGCTGTAAACAGAACCTGGATTCGTCCGAAAAAATGACGTTTTGCCATTCGTGTACCCAGGTTCGTCGTTGAGTACACCATCGCAGGCGTTCCCGTCTGTGATGCAGCGTCAAGGGTAACCGCAGCTGTGGTCTCCGAACTGATTGTCCGTGCTGCTGCAAACGTCGTCGAACTGCTCGTGCAGATGGTTGTCATCTTGCACTACGTCCCGATCTGTCGACTCAGGGATCGAGACGTGGCTGCACGATCCGTTACAGCCATGCGGGTAAGATGTCTGTCATCTCCACTGCTAGTGATACGAGGCCGTTGGTATCCATCACGGCGTTCCGTATTACCCTCCTGAACCCACCGACTCCATATTCTGCTAACAGTCTTTGGATCTGGACCAACGCGAGCAGCAATGTCGCGATACGATAAACCGCAATGGCGATAGGCCACAATCCGACCTTTATCAAAGTCGGAAACGTGACAGTACGCATTTCTCCTCCTTACACGAGGCATCACAATAACGTTTCACCATGCAACGCCGGTCAACTGCTGTTTGTGTATGAGAAATCGGTTGGAAAATTTTCTCATGTCAGCACGTTGTAGGTGTCGCCACCGGCGCCAAGCTTGTGTGAATGCTCTGAAAAGCTAATCATTTGCATATCATAGCATCTTCTTCCTGTCGGTTAAATGTCGCGTCTGTAGTACGTCATCTTCGTGGTGTAGCAATTTTAATGGCCAGCAGTGTAGAAACAGTATTGTATTGCGTCCCGAAGGTGGACCAACACGCTATTAAAATGAAATTACAATGACATCCAGACCATTAGCGGCTTACAGGCTTTGATAAACATCAACGGGAACAGTTGAAAATGTATACCGCGACCGGGACTTGAAATCGGGAGCTCCTGCTTACATGGCAGACGCTCTATCTTTTTTCTTTTTTTACGTCTCTTCATTTTGTTCGGTATGGTTCATTGAGTTTGGTCTGGACAGACGTCACAGAACATCCATTCAAGTTGATCGGTGATTTCTTTACTCAGTTTTTCTTTTTATTACAGAGGGCAGCCAGTCCTCTGACGGAACGCACTGAGCTACGGTGCCAGCGACTATTCGACTGAGCCATCGAGAACGCAGAGGAGAGTGCGACTGCAGGGACTTATCTCTGGCACGCTCCCCGTGACACCCACATTTCCAACTTATTGTCCACACACAACATTTGTAGTGCCTCTGTCCACTATACTCATTACTCGCGGCAGTCAATATACCGATTCCCGTAAAAGTTTGAGCAATCTGAGTGCATCCGCACTGAATATCATTGGCCGGTAAGCTTTATCTATATGAAGATATACGCTACTAAAATGGTGGTTACAATGTTCGGGCTCTTCAGTGTAAATAGTTTTCGGCTGCACCATTTTAGGAGGCGCAGCAGCTGTTGGTGCACTCTAGGGCTCTCATTCGAAACGAGCGGGATTCAAACTCTAATACGGGCAGCCAGATTTAAGTTTCCATTGGTTTCCTTACAATGATTTCTGCCGGGTACTGAGACGGTCTCCTTGGGAAGGGCACGGCCAATGGCTCAAATCGCTCTGCGCACTATGGGACTTATCATCTGTGGTCACCAGTCGCCTAGAACTTAGAACTACTTAAACCTAACTAACCTAAGGACATCACACACAACCATTTCCGAGGCAGGATTCGAACCTGCGACCGTAGCGGTCACGCGGCTCCAGACTGAAGCGCCTGGAACCGCACGGCCACACCAGCCGGCCACGGCCAATGTCTTCCTCGCCATTGCCATATTCGAGATTAGGCTCTGTCTCTTATAACACGCCATCAAGGAAGATTAAAATCTAATTTTCCTTCCTTTCAAGAAACTAAAAGGAGAAAGCAGAAGCGTTACATTTTGTTAAATTCTTTTTCCCTTTTTTCGCTAGTCGTTATCCATAAAGAGGCCTAGTTGGCTATTGACATCCACAGTCGGTGAAGCTCCATGGTTCAGCAAAGGCTGGCAAACAGAAGGTGCCGTGTGTGCAACGCAGCTGGCGTACAATGGGATGTTTGTTGTTCTGGATGGAAATGGGCACAAGAAAGGCTGCCGTTCTGAGTCATTCAAACTGCCACTCCGCTGAATCACTGCCTTCACAGAGTCTAGGAAACAGCTTGTTCTCCCCGTGCATGAAAAGGCGCACGGGAGTGCCCGATCCTGTTGCGCGTTAGTTGTTCGTGACGTAGGCATGACAATGTTCTTCTCAGATTGAAATGAGTGCAAAAGGTACGACTCAGTCGTTAGAGCTACAATTACAACTCCGGCGCATATTTCAGATGCTGATGACGGACACTTTTGGAGTGTAACATAATGATAAGACATTTAAATCTTACATTTTTTGTTACGATATAGGTTTTATTCGAAATTTAGCCACAAAATCTAGGTAAAGCTGTCAGTTACCCAAAGGCTGGTTCGCACGTGATAGTGCTTTTCTACGCATGATCCTGTTAGATGTTGTGTGCCCCAGTATTCCTCCGACCTTCGAACTATCGTATCCAACCAGTTATATGTGGACCTACAGTGTAATGTGGACTCCAAAGCAAGATACAGCTCGGAATTTTAACATTAACAAACACTACTAGAGGTGAAAGCAGTGGTAAGTCACAGATAAAAATCGTAGGACTGACTGGGAATCGTGCTCCAGACCAATTGCTTTGCAGTCTAGCACTTACTTTTATCTTTCTTTTTGCCCTCATTTGCGTAGTCCCTTACACCTGCACTGTCTGCCTTAGAAGGCAAAATTAAAAGTTCTTCTCTCTTGTAAACATTTTGAAAACGAATTAATATTCCTCTTTCTCACAAACTAAAAGATTAATTCAAATGGCTCAGAGCACTATGGGACTTCATGGCTCTGAGCACTATGGGACTTAACATCTATAGTCATCAGTCCCCTAGAACTTAGAACTACTTAAACCCAACTAACCTAAGGACATCACACAACACCCAGTCATCACGAGGCAGAGAAATGGGACTTAACAGCAGAGGTAATCAGTCCCCTAGAACTTGGAACTACTTAAACCTAACTAACCTAAGGACATCACACACAACTTTGCCCAAGGCAGGATTCGAACGTGCGAGCGTAGCGGTCGCGCGGTTCCAGACTGAAGCGCCTAGAAAAGCTCGGGCACTCTGGCCGGCAAATTAAAAGATTATTCGTTTGTTAAAGTTAAATGTCTCAACTTTTGAAAATATTTTTTTCGCGCTTAAAAATTAGGAAGTTTTCCGTACTTGAAGACTAAAATAGTCTTTTTAGTCCAATAAAGGATTTAAGCACTCAAATAGGGAAGTCGGTCCTCGTCGAACTCCACATTGCATTTCCGTTTATGAAAACCACGAGTAAGTGTTAACACTTTTGGAGCAGTTCAACTTTTTTCTCTGTCACACATCTGTTGCATCGCATATTGATTCCGCTGCAGGGATGTTTCACACGTCAGTTCGTACGCAGCGGCTATGGTTAGCGAGTAGTGATCGAAATGGAACACGTATCTGTCACACATCTGTTGCATCGCATATTGATTCCGCTGCAGGGATGTTTCACACGTCAGTTCGTACGCAGCGGGTGTGGTTATCGAGTAGTGATCGAAATGGAACACGTATCAAGAATGCGACACGTGTTCGGCGCTCGGGAAAATATGCATTTTGATCTAGTATTTAAGGTCAATTTTCTCTTCGGCCACGGTCAAATAATATTTTGGTCAGAATAAATTAATCTGTAAGCTAGCGTATCCTGTGACTGACACTTGCTGCAGCCGGGGTTTCACTGTTTAGACTGACGCTGTGTAACTCTTCTTTCTTTGCCACTGAGGTACCTAGCTACATCACCAAAAAATATAAATATAAATATCTAGCACTGCAGGTTTTAGAACGTCCACCTAAGTTCTAACACTTTAAATGTATCAGAAAAACAAATTAAATATAATCGTCAGAACGCATATCAACTGTTAACAGCTTTTACGCCACCTACCAGCTTTCCAATACCTTCGCCATAGAAGGCAGCCGCCTGTACTTTCTGCCAATTCTCTATATCGATCTGCAGCTTGTTGTGTGTGTCGTTATGTTGTCTTTGAAGCCAGCGGTTCATGTGAGCAGAGATGAAAATCAGGTGGGGCAAAGTCCGAGCTGCGTGATGTTTCATCAATCCCTTCCCACCAAAACGCTGTAGGAGCGTCTTCATTGTCCCTGCAGTGTGCGGCTGAGAAAGAGACATGAAAAAGGTAATACATGAATATTACTTTGTGTGGGCTGAATGAAACCAGGCGATATCTCACAGGCACTCATACTTTGCCGCAGACACTATTGTTCTGGCCATATTTACGTGTTCACTGTACGATTAGAACTGAAAAGAACGACGTGATGCGATCGACAGACTTGCTAGAAACGCTGCCCAACACATTTATGCAAAGCTTCATTGGATTTTCACTATGCTTTCCATTTCCTGATCGATCGGAACTTACTTTCCGAGCAGCCCTCGTACCTGAATTGCGATCCATATATTGGTTCTTCCACCATGGCTCTGCTGTCAGTCGTAACAAGCGTGGTACGAATTTTTAATCCTAAAACAGAATAACAATAATTTTGTGCCCATACAAGGCAACCTATGCGCCTCACGTTTTACATTATCCTGTTCCCTGGAACGAAAAGGGACCTAAGGAAAGAGTCCTGAGAAAGTGTTCTAACAACGAAGTACCCTATGAAAATTCTTCAGTATTACTAGGCAATCGCGAACCCTTACCAGGTAATATATTAATAATTGGCAAACAATGCTGTACAATCGCAATAAAGTCGTGAGATGTTCAATTGACTCTTTTATTAGAACATGTTACGCGTTTCGGGATTACACTCAACATCTATTACAAAAAAGTACAAAACATAAGTGAACAGCACACTCAACACGTCTCAACGTTACAGAAAATGAGATCTGGTCATATGAGTTACACACCACAAACTTCAACTGCTTCCTAACCAACTAGGCGTACAGCCTTGACAACTCAAAGAAAGTGTCGAATAACATATGACTACGACACTAGCAGTATTGAAGCAGAGCGTAAACCGACGCTAAACAAGTCAACCAGCAGCGAAGCGCTCTCGGTAGAGGGCGCTGCATAGTCATCTGCTCCATGCGTTAATTTAATAATAATATACTCAGCATATAACATAACAAGTAAGATAAGCAAAGTTCCAGTCAAAAGTAATGCGGAGTCGCTTAGCAAGCGCGAAAGCGGCACGGAAATTCTCATCCAACTGCTGTGGCAACAGCTACAAGAAAGGTGTTTTGCTTCAAAATGTAGAAGGTATGAAATCATATGCTCGACGACGAGGACAAAAAAGAAAATTACTTTCTTGAAAACATATCTCACGAATAGGAAGCGAAAGGTAACTTATTCTGAAACTAATAAACGAAGAGCGTAAAGCTTCTTCTGTTCAGCAAATGCTTTATGCATTAATCTCTGGTCGTTGAACTAGTGTCTATACATTCATAAAAAAATTTTATACAATTTCTTTACATTGTTCCCTTGGGCGAATTTTCCGAAGAAATGTCAAATTCCGGGCAATGAGCCCAACCACTTTACACAATGGTAGTTCTTGACTCCTCTACTCACTTAAATGGCATTGGGTTCATTTCTTTAATGGAGTTCTCTTCATCACTTAGTTTATATATTTCTGGTGCTAGCACTGGTATTTCGCAAGGAAAACAAAACGTACACACCAGGGACACAAAATACTTACATACTAAATACAAAAATTACTACAACGCCCTTTACATTAAATGGCAACGGCCTTGCCGCAGTGGATACACAGGTTCCCGTGAGATCACCGAAGTTAAGCGCGGCGTAGTCGGCACTCGGATGGGTGACCATCCAGGCCGCCATGCGCTGATGCCATTTTTCGGGGTGCACTCAGCCTCGTGATGCCAATTGAGGAGCTACTCGACCGATTAGTAGGGGCTTCGGTCAAGAATACCATCATAACGACTGGGAGAGCGGTGTGCTGACCCCACGCCCCTCCTATCCGCATCCTCTACTGAGGATGACACGGCGGTAGGATGGTCCCGGTAGGCCACTCGTGGCCTGAAGTCGGAGTGCTTATTTTTGCTTGCCTTTTCATTAAATACATGGATATTACGTTACATCATCTTTTACATCAAATACATGCATATTACATTACATCGTCTCTTAGATCAAATACATGGATATTACATTACATCGTCTTTTAGATCAAATTTATAGTTCAGTTCTTTACGACGATTCACAGTGTCATTGTTCCTACGTACAAAAAACATCTTCAATCGCACGTTGATAAGAACATTACATTTCACAAGTCTTTTCTATGATTCTGCAGTTACATTTTTGCTGAAAACAAGAAAGTTTTACAAGAACGTCGTATATTTTAGTGTATCGATTCAGGCTGTATGGCTGCAAGGGTATCTGGAGTAGTAAGTGGGAGAAATTCTTCCTTATAGTTTCTTATGCTCTCCACTTCTTCCCTCTTTTATACCAGGATCTACTCGTATTTGATAATGTCCTTTCTGGGTTTCATAGTCGTCTCATCATAGGAAAGATAAACATGTAACAAATTAAATTCACAGAGATTAGTACTTATTCTAGCTTAACACGACATATACACAAACATGGGTACTGTTCAATTAACATGGGTGTCGTTTTTTATATTTTGTTTTGTAACGTGGGACGTACATCATGAGCTGTAGTTGTAAGACTTTATTTGGCAGGACAGGAAATCGAGTCTCTACGCCTCTTTGCACTATGGTGAGCGTCCATTTGAACGTAGATCTTTGTTTCCTATTCAAATAGCCCTCCAGCTTCACGCTGTCAGTCAATAATGTGTCAGTTACAAGCAACCGCATGCGCAACAATGGGTCTGGCGGCACGCTACGTGCCGTTTGGAGTCCAGTAGTCGCGAAAACACCGCCGGATAGCGATGTCGCGCTCGCCGATCAATACATTTCCGTGAAGTGTTTTATGCAGCGTTCGTAGCTTTTACGAAACTACTGCATCTGCTTCCACTCGTCGTACACCTTGGCCGTGAGAAGGGACCACATGGCACCTCTTGCGGTCACTGCACGAAGGTAAGTACTGCACTTTATTATTTATTTTGCCAACGGCACGCTGTCCTATATTTTGCACAAACACTCGTGCCGTAACAGGCTTTCTCGATTTACCAAGTCTTCTTTATTTCGAAGGAGAAAGCTTGTGGTATAATAGTATTCTCACTGGTTCCTATGCGTATATCTCATATGTCACTGACACTGAATAACTCACTGTCTTTGGGTAACTATACACCGTCCCGTTGATTTCCTTTCTGTCCCAAAAAAAAAAAAATATATATATATATATATATATATATATATATGGCTTGACAAGGCTTGGCGTTGCTACTTTTGACTTTTATCAAATCTACAGTACAGTTCTTCCCATTTATAAACAGATAACACTTCCCAGTTTTTAGGTCAATTTTTGCACATTTTTCTCTTAAGAAGCCCATGCAAAAAATACACCGCTCCGTCAATCCTTCCACTACTAGAAAAATGCCTGAAAAACAATATCTTCAATTTGTATTTCGACCATGGTTTGTATCTTAATTAATTTAGATTTTCCACCTATGGCTCATAATATCCTGCAGTTCTGCACTGGATAGGTCGGTAAAGCTTTGTGGCTGTCAATCTGCTTAAACATTGCCTTCGACGTAACACTAATTTTTGCGCCAGTATCCACAAGGATATGAGTGGGTATTTGCCCTACTATAGTCTGTATGCTAGCTTGCACTATACCATCCTCTTCATACAACAGTTGTTCTCCCTCATTGGTTAACAAATCACGCACGTCCGTTTCATCTTGATGTCTTAGCAAGTTATTACCATGGTAGCATGGATCGCCCCCACGACTATTTATGGCCAACATTGGGGAGCATAATGAGGTCACGTTTAGTTTAACGCCACATCATTACTGTTTGTAGGTGTTTCGTTCGTCACTTCTATAATATTCACCCCCGACGTGTTGTTACACCATTGCTCATTGCGATCAAGATTCTGCCCTGAGTTTACAGGCGGAATGTTACTTTGAGCTTGGGACTGATAGTGTAGATTGCTAATCTGGTACTGCCACTGCACATTTCGTGGGTTAGCCGTGTTGTTGCTAAATTGAGGCTGAAAATTACTGTGAGCATTGCCCCACTGATTTCCATTATCGTTCCTATTCCAGTTTCGCTTCCGGTTGCCGCAATAGCCAGAGTAGTTTCTGTCCCCATTTTTCTTATTTTTCTTTTAAATCCTGGATTAAATTTTTGATTGTAGTTGTTATTGAAATTGCCTCCCGAATTCGGGCCTGGCATATGCGCTTCTGCGGCGGAATCGACAAAAGCCGGTCGTGACTCAGCCGCGCACGCTACATTGTTGACGCCGTACTGCGGCTGGCGCTGCGGAGGCTGGTTGCCACCGCTGCTACGGAAATTATTTTGATTGGTGTGGCTTTGTCTTGCGTCTTCATTAATTGAGTCAGTAGAGTCCAAGACAGATAGAAAATACTTCAAATTGCTTTCGAGTACTTGTACTAGCTTTTCCCGAATATTTGGCGGTAGTTTATCTTTCAGAATGCATAGAACGCCCGTGTGTGTCATTGGTTCATCCCAGAATCTTGTTTTATTTAAATATTTCTCAAAGTACTCTCGGAGTGATCCAAATTTTTGATTATATTGGTCAGGGTTGAATAAGGCTTTTCTTAACCTCTCTTGCACGCCATGTGATCAATACTTCGAAAGAAACTCGTTTTCAAACTGTTCTAATGTCTGACAAGTTTCTGATATTTCCATCGCCCATAACTCTCCATCGCCTTGGATATAACCTGTAACATTGTATCTTTTGCTGTTCCGACCATGTTTTAGGCAATACATTTTTGAATGACTTTATAAAAATTACCAGATGCACGGATTTTTTTCCGGGTAAACACTTGAAATTAACGGTGTTTTATAAGACTCTCTTCTAACAAAACTGATGACAAAATGGGTTCAGTTATCTGCTGTTCAAAATCAAAATTCAAATGTGTGTGAAACCTTATGGGACTTAACTGCTAAGGTCATCAGTCCCTAAGCTTACACACTACTTAACCTAAAGTATCCTAAGGACAAACACACACACCCACGCCCAAGGGAGGACTCGAACCTCCGCCTGGACCAGCCGCATCTGCTGTTCCCTTCTTTCGTCACGGTGTCGTTGATTACTGTACACTTCATAGGTTGGTGAATACACGAGTACATCCGCGGTAGGATACTCACTGACCGCACTATCGCTCTTACCTGTGGGTATGTTGTCAAGTTCTTCTGCTGCATGTTGGTTTCGTTCCTTCATTGTACCAAGTTTCCTGTTTAGTTGCTCGACTATTTGATTCTGCCAACCTGGTAAGTCCTGTGTCAAAGCCTTCTGCATCTGGCCTATGTCAGTTTGCAGTTTAACTACAGATGTGTTTTGTGTAGTGTATACTTGCTCCATTGTGTTACTTATTGCTTTTTGTAGCGCTGTTTTTTTCTATATCTGGCCTATGTCAGTTTGCAGTTTAACTACAGATGTGTTTTGTGTAGTGTATACTTGCTCCATTGTGTTACTTATTGCTTTTTGTAGCGCTGTTTTTTTCTGTATCTGGCCTATGTCAGTTTGCAGTTTAACTACAGATGTGTTTTGTGTAGTGTATACTTGCTCCATTGTGTTACTTATTGCTTTTTGTACCGCTGTTTTTTCTGTATCTGGCCTATGTCAGTTTGCAGTTTAACTACAGATGTGTTTTGTGTAGTGTATACTTGCCCCATTGTGTTACTTATTGCTTTTTGTAGCGCTGTTTTTTCTGTATCTGGCCTATGTCAGTTTGCAGTTTAACTACAGATGTATTTTGTGTATTGTATACTTGCTTCATTGTGTTACTTATTGCTTTTTGTAACTGTTTTTTCTGTATCTGGCCTATGTCAGTTTGCAGTTTAACTACAGATGTGTTTTGTGTAGTGTATACTTGCTCCATTGTGTTACTCATTGCTTTTTGTAGCGCTGTTTTTTCTGCATTTGGCCTATGTCAGTTTGCAGTTTAACTACAGATGTATTTTGTGTATTGTATACTTGCTCCATTGTGTTACTTATTGCTTTTTGTAACCGTTTTTTCTGTATCTAGCCTACGTCAGTTTGCAGTTTAACTACAGATGTGTTTTGTATAGTGTATACTTGCTCCCTTGTGTTACTTATTGCTTTTTGTAGCTCTGTTTCTAGAGTACGGTTTATGTGTTTGTCTTTTTCTTCTAAAAAGTCCTCGAATTGCTGTTTCTGCTGTTTTGTCAAGTCGTCAACTTGATTTACAGCTTCCTGCATTTTTGTATGGAACTCGGTTTGCTGTGCACTCATGGCAATGAAATTTTCATTTAACTTACTTATCTGATTTGGCACGTCCTTAACTGTGGTTTTCAAATTATCAGTATCCCGATTCATACAGTTTAGATCTTCACGCACCACTTCTATTACCTGATCCGCTACCTGTCTTTGTAGTTGCGTCAGTTGTGTCGTCAGAATATTGTGCATTTCAGTAAGGGTTTTTACATCACTGTCTAGCTTGTTCATTTGGTCTGTTACATTCTCCATCTGTGCTGTGACATTTTCTATCTGCGTTGTGACACTTTCGGCCTGTGCATTCATTTGGGCTGCTACATTCCCTATCTGTGCTGTGACATTTTCTATCTGTGTATTCATTTGGAGTGTTACATTCCCTATCTGTGTTGTTATTATTCTTAACATCTGCATAATGCGTCGCTCTGCTGGACCTGGTACATTTGCGGAATCCGGAACAGTTTCTAGAGTTGACACATTTTCGTCTGTCGCTTGCGACTGAGTACCACTAGTCGCTGCCACTGCGGTATCTGTATCTGCAGTGTTTTCTATCTCTGTGTCAGGTATAGGTTGAGCGACGGATTTCTCATCTGACGAATTATCCATCATTTTGGTTTGTTATCTTAATTTCACCATAGCTGTATGTAATCGTAAACCAGCGTGCAGCCGAACTTTACTACTATTGCGGCTCGTACCACACGTAAACAAATCACAGATGACGTCGCGCTCTTTCGCGTAATTCAATGTAGTAAAGTATGACTCTGGTAAAACAGTAGACTGATAATGACTTTTACGCCGCAATCAATGAAAATGATCCGCCACCTTGTGACGCATTCACGTATATTTTACTAGCAGCAATCTATAAAACATCTAAAATAATTGAAATTTTGAAAAAAAATGCGTGCTACGCTGTGGGTGTCGGAAAAATGCTATTCAGTCCCACATTTACGGTCAACTAAAAGCGTAGTAGTGCTGTTGCTCTTATCGTACGTATATTCTTTTGCCGGACGTTTTCTTAGTAGTCGGTTAAAAATTTGATGTTCCAGAAGTTCCTCCTTTTTTCAAAATTTTCATTTTATGGATATATGTGAATTTCATGGGCTGATTTCATTAGTAAATTTGGTGATCACACGCAGTTAGCGTAACATGTAAGAGAAACAATTGGTTATAGTCGCAATAATGAATGGGAAAAATTACTTAAATATTTCCGCTTAAAATTTGTACTAAATTTCTCTGAAAACTAACAAACGTCATGGCACTCGGTCGCCATTTGTAACGTGTCCTCTTATGTTATTATGTTTTGCTATTGTTACTGATAGAAAATTCTTTATTCAGTCGGTCGTCGAAATTTTGAAATAAAAGTCATTGTGGGTGTCGCGTAATAAATATTTCGCGTGAAGCGCTGTTGCGACACAGGCAAAGATCAATTATGGAAACTAAGCCATTGAATATTACAAATAATGTTATTAAAGAATACGGCCGACTGACTACATCAAATAAGAGGGCACGTACATTCGCGAATGAGTGCTAGAAATAAGCGTTAATACTGTGTAGGAAATTAGTTATAAATATAGTTACGCTTGTACACACTCAAATGTATACGAACATACGAACGGGATAGAGGCATGTACATTTTGAGTGCAATCATCCCCCGTGGCCTGAATAAAAGGAATTACAGTTAAATGCATTTATTCACCTTAGAACGTAAATGCGTGGACTTCGAAATTAAATTAAAAGAAAAACTACAGGTTCTGAATGTCTCGGCAAATGTATTGTAATTGACGGTTGCGCCCAGGAAAGGAAAAAAATGTTCAGACGTGTGTGAAATCTTATGGGACTTATTAACTGCTAAAGGTCATCAGTCCCTACGCTTACACACTACTTAACCTAAATTATCCTAAGGACAAACACACACACCCATGCCCGAGGGAGGACTCGGAACATCCGCCGGGACCAGCCACACAGTCCATGACTGCAGCGCGTTGACCGCTCGGCTAATCCCGCACGGCACGAAAGGAAAAAGATGAACACATTCTGTTGAGCAACGTCGCCGTGAAGATCGTCGTCCCCATCTAAATTCTCTCCATAAAATTAAAATAATAGTAATAATTTTCCATAATTTCAGGAGCTGGGACCCATGGTATCACAAAAGACGAAATCGCTCTGCTTCAAAATCACTTTCATTATTTAACCCAATTTTATCAGTAACAAATGGCACAACACGTCTTAACACTAGGACAGGATAAGAGCGAAGGGTAACTTATTCTAAAACTAATAAACGAAGAGCGTAAACTTTCTTTTGTTCAGCAAATGCTTTACGCAGTAATATCTGGTAGCTGAACTAGTGTCTTCATAAAAAAAATTATATAATTCCTTTGCAATATCATATGTTTCATGGCCAGCCACGATCTTACTTTCATGATGTCATGATGTCAAAACGACCAGGAATGCTATTGAACGGAATCATCCTCTTGAGCAATAACACCCACCTTCACGCTGCCAATCGGACGGAGGCTACGCTCAGCGATTTGGCTGGAAAACATTCCGACGTCCTCTGTACAGCCTGGATCTTTCACCGTGTGTTTTTTTTTTCTTTACATCTTTGGCAAACTGAAGAAAGGCATGCGTGGATGTCAATTTCAACCGGACGAGAAAGTGCAAGAGGGGTGCGGTTGTGGTCCCACCAACGGCCGATCGCGTTGTGCGAAATAGGAATTGATCATCTCGTATTCCAGTGAGATAAATGTGTTAGCGTGTGTGGTAATTACTTTTGAGTGGACCTATTCCTAGGGCCTATAGTGGCGGGCGTTCGTTTCTCATTTGATTGTCCCTCATATTATATTTGTATTTCTTGTGAAAGACCGACTTACCGACGAGTATCCCAGAATTTTACGAAATTTACTCGCCGATTGCAATTTGTTTGAAATCAGCTGTATTAAGTTGAGAGATTCTAACTATACATGAAAATTTTTGCCGTGCTGGGACTCGGACCCGCATTTTCCGCTTATCGCAAGCGGTCGCCTTAACCCATTCGGCTATATATGCGTGCTTCCAGATCTACATCTACATCTACATCCATCCTCTACAAGCCACTTGACGGTGTGTGGCGGAGGGTACTTTGAGTACCCCTATCGGTTCTCCATTCTATTCCAGTCTCGTATTGTTCGTGGAAAGAAATATTGTCGGTATGCCTCTGTGTGGTCTCTAATCTCTCTGATTTTATCCTCATGGTCTCTTCGCGAGATATACGTAGGAGGGAGCAATATACTGCTTGACTCCTCGGTGAAGGCATGTTCTCGAAATTTCAACAAACGCCCGTACCGAGCTACTGAGCGTCTCTCCTGCAGAGTCTTCCACTGGAGTTTATCTATCTGCAGAGTCTTCCACTGGAGTTTATCTATCATCTCCATAACGCCTTCGCGATTACTAAATGATCCTGTAACGAAGCGCGCTGCTCTCCGTTGGATCTTCTCTGTCTCTTCTATCAACCCTATCTGGTACGGATCCCACACTGGTGAGCAATATTCAAGCAGTGGGCAAACAAGTGTACTGTAACCTACTTCCTTTGTTTTCGAATTGCATTTCCTTAGGATTCTTCCAATGAATCTCAGTCTGGCATTTGCTTTACCGACGATCAACTTTATATGATCATTCCATTTTAAATCACTTCTAATGCCTACTCCCAGATAATTTATGGAATTAACTGCTTCCAGTTGCTGACCTGCTAAAGGCCTCTTTGCCTCACTTCGCATGTTACATTTACCCATGTTATATGGAACGTTTTTAGGTTTGCGACTGTGTTGAGTCTAATATACAGTTTCGTAACTGAAATGCACCTGATGATGGTAGCATGGTGCCAAAATGCGTCATGATAATTACAACTTAGTAAGAAGTGACGGAAATAGTAATATTATTTCATAAATTTATAACACAGTCACAGACGTCAAAACGTTCCATATAACATGGATAAATTTAAATTTGTAGTATTTGCTGTCTGATGACAGAAACACCGCCAGTAGGATACAATTCCGACTCCTTCATTGTCAAGGGACAGAAGATCTGCAGGTAAGATCTCTTTGATATGCTAGTAAGGAACTTTTTTAGACAACATAGTTGTATTGAGATAAACAGCGATTAATTTACTTATAATCAATTATTCATAATGACAGTCACAATCGCATTATTTATTTTTGCTGCTAACTGGTTTCAACCCGCGATGGGGTCTTCCTCAGGGTAATTTACACTGTGAAGTTATAATATTAGTTAGTAATCATGTACGTAATCTACAAGCAATTAGTCAAAGCTACATAAACAGATTTTTATACGCATTTGGTCGCTCGCTGGAGTCATCACCCTGTCTGTGCAGGGTATAGCTACGAAGCGGCTACCGTGATGACAGCGTCCCAACTACACAGGCTAGGAGGCGCCAGATATATACTATCGCCCACGGCAACGACGCCCCTACCACAAAAGATAGAGGGCTCTGCTCTATCCACAAATGATGTGAAAAAATGAATGGGACAATAGTTACCTGGATTTTAAATAATTGTAAATTTCTCGATGTTTAATTAGCTATATTTATTATTCTTCTTATTTATTATGTTTTATATTGCAACTGGAACAAACTCTAAAATCTACGACTTTTTGCTTAAGCATGTAACTACCGTCAGTCACCGTGGAGGGCGTTACCGTCTGACCACGTGTTCTTGGCCGTTATTTAAGCTCATGCAGAGAGCCAACCATGCAGGCGATCATCATAGGCCACACCACCCGCTCCTTCCGCCTCCATGATTTCTACCTCACCACTTATGGCCGTCCTACCCTCCAATACCTTGACCTCATACTCGACCGCCACCTCTCCTGGACTCCCCATCTCCTTACCATCCAAAACAAAGCTCACAACCGCCTCCGCCTCCTGAAACTCCTGTCCGGCCGGACGTGGGGTCTGCATCCATCCACCATCCTTCACACCTACAAATCCTTGATCCACCCCATCCTCTGCTATGCCAGCGTAGCTTGGATTTCCGCCCCTCCCCGGTTCTATAAAGCCCTCCAAATCCTCGAACGCCATGCGCTCCGCCTCGCCTTCCGCATCCGCCTTCTGTCCCCCACGCGCATCCTCTACGACCTCATCCCCTTCCCCCACCTTCTCCTTTTCCTTGAACACATCCGCACACTATATATTGTCAGCCGCCTTGATCCCTCTCACCCCCTGGTGTCTCCCTTCCTCTCCACCCCCAACCAGTTGCCGCGCTTTTGCCGTTGTGTCCCGCCCTCTCTCCATCTCCACACCCTCCATCTCCTTTCCCAACACAACTTCCACCATCTACCCCTCTCGGATGATGAGATTTGCCCTGACATCTACCCTTCCTACCAACTTTAACCCCATCTTCCCGCCTCCTCCTCAGGGCTCCATCTCCTCCCCCTCCCTCCTCCTGAGCGGCTTCACCCTCCTACTCCCCCTCCATCTCTTGTGTCTCCTTTCAGTGTCTCTGCGCTCCCTCCTGCCCTGTCTTCCCCCTTCCTCTCCTGACCCACGTGTCTCCTGCCTCTTCGTGTACCCACTGATGCCCCTCCTCTCTTCATCCCGCCGCTTCCGCTGCTGCCCCTTGTTCTCCCCTCCTTTTCCATCCTCTCTGCCCTTTCCCTCGGCGGGTCCTGCCTGGCAGTTTTATTCTTCGACATGTGTGCTCGAAGTGGGTTTTCAGTGTGTTGCTCCGGAGTGTTTTTACTACTGTGGCCGACTTTTAACCTGTGCATGTCCATTCAGTGTCTTCTCTGAGTTTTTGAAGAATCGCCAACTGTGTTTTTTAACTTTCTGGTGACTTTTTTTAACTGTCCTCCATGAACGTCTCCATTTTAGTCTATTTTTTACCTCCATTTTCTCCCATTATTCTGTTTTAAGTTCCCCTTTATCGCCTTATGTATGTAACATTTTATTCTTATTTTAAGTTGTCATGTCACTCGGCTGAAGAGCAGCGGATTGTGCCGCTGACAGCCCTCCTCTGCCCATATGTGGCAGGGGAATGAAATCACAATAAAGGGAAAAAAAACCAACCATGCATAGTTACCATCCGTGCACAGGCAGGGTGACGACTCCAGCGAGCAACCAAATGGGTATAAAAATCTGTTTATGTAACTTTGACTAATTGCTTGTAGATTACGTACATGGTTGCTGACTAATATTATAACTGTAGAGTGTAAATTGCTCTGAAGATAACTACATCGTGGGTTGAAACCGGGTGGCAGCGAAATAAATAATGCGATTGACTGTCATTTTGAATAATTGATAATAAGGAACTGGTGTTTATAGAGACACAGTAGTATTTTTCTTTACTTTCTTGTTTAAATGAAATTTCTTTTTAGAGCAGATAAGAACTTATGGGTATAAAACATAAAATCATAGTTTGTATCAGTTAAACATTGGAGGAATGGAGTGGGCGATAGGAGCATGTCTGTAAAACTGATATTCATCTATATTTATCTCTTTGTTCACCTATTACTTCCCCCTTCACCTTTTGTCCTCTTGGCCTTTGTCCATTATTGTAAGCTCAAACAGGTGAGAATAATTATTTTCGTTCAAATACTGGCGCATTACCGAGCGAGGTGGCGTAGTGAACTCGCTTTCGGGAGGACAACGGTTCAAACCCGCGTCCAGCCATCCTGATTTAGGTTTCTCGTGATTTCCCTAAATTGCTTCAGGCAAATGCTGGAATGGTTCCTTCGAAAGGGCACAGCCGACTTGCTTCCCCATTCTTCCCTAAGCCGATGGGTCCGATGATCTCGCTGCTTGCTCCCCTCCCCCAAAACAACCAACCAACCAACTGGCGCATGTCTTATTTATTACCTGTATCTCTGTGATATGTTATTGACAGGTTTCCAAGTGCAAACGTGGTGATTCTTGTTGAATGAATGGGAATAGCCGCCTTGGACAATCTCCGTTTTGTCGTCATTACCGCTATCTCACTGAGATCGCTACGACTTGTAGCAATTGTTCAGGACCCGCTTGTTATTCAAGTTTGGAAGTCCAATTTGCTAGTGCGAACAATATTGGCGAATTTGAGAGAAATGTGTTACCATTTTGTTTTTGAATATAAACTTTATTGTCAATACAATCTGAAAGTAACATATACTACCATGAGAGCCGTCCATGAAGATTTGTTCTATATCAGTGCATGCTCAATATGTCCACCATTTCGTTTCCTAACTTCCTTCAAACGAACACTGAAGTTAGTGATTACCCTATTGCACATGTCTCGTAATTTCACTGCAAGCTTGAAGAATAAGTCTTCTGAGCTCCATTAAATCACGTGGACATTTCGGGAAAATTTTTTCCTTGAGGTACCCCCAAAGAAGAAAGGTCACATGGATTGAGGTCTGGACTATTGGGGGCCAATTTTGTCCGTCATTGAAGCGACCTGGAAACCTCAGTGAAATAATCCGCATGTCGAAATGCTCGTGTAAAAACTCGAACACAGTGTATGCAGTATGTGGCCTTGTTCCATCTTCCATGAACCACTGCGTGTTGTAGGGCAAGGCAGTAGCAAGAAGCTGTGGAATTTAATGGAGCTCAGAAGACTTATTCTTCAAGCTTGCAGTGAAATTACGGAAGACGTGTGCCGTAGGGTAATCACTAACTTCAGTGTTCGTTTGAAGGAGATTAGGAAACGAAATGGTGGACATATTGAGCATGTGCTGATATAAAACAAATCTCCATGGACGGCTCTTCATTGTAGTATATATTCCTTTTAGATTGTATTGACAATAAAATTTATATTCAAAATCAAAATGGTAACACATTTCGTGCGCCACCCTATATAATACTTCGTGCGAACTGTAGATTTTTAATTCATAGTCAGTTTAACTCTCCAGTAGGGTTAAAGTATCAAGCTGGATGGTTGATTCAGTTAAGTAATTCTCACCATATCTTACAGCGCTGCAGTCCTTCCAATAAACACCGCCCAGACTAAATCGTTTTTCTGCTCCAAGAGTCTCGCATTCGTGGCTTCTGCCTCCCTTTCCATGACGCATCAAGCTCAGAAATAGGCGGGAAGGAAGTCGCACGGCTTCGACGGTGGTGTGATAACGGGCGATACCCTCCGCTTCACCGCCCAGCGTTTCTCAGAAAGCGGCCGGTCGTGTGCAGCTTTGCCGACTTCGACGAGCGACGACCGATGGCTGGAAGGCTCTCGTTCGGAGTTGACGCTGCGTGTAGCGTGGCGTGGGATCGTTATCGCAGCGGCGAAAACACAGGCGGCAGCGCAGCGCGTTGCTGCCCGCTGGCTTCCAGGAAAGCTGACGTTCCGCTCGCCACTGTGGCTGCCGCGGGCCACGGATGTCGCCGAGGACAGCAGCCTAGAGAAAGCTGGCTCAGCAGCGCCTCACGCCAACACAGGCTGTGGCGGCGGTCTGCTGTGGGCTATATTCGTGTCAGTTGTAGTTCTCTGCCGTTACCCTGCCCTTCTGTTCTTATCAGGGTGTCTAGGACCCGGGACAACCGGGAGATCCGGGAAAAACCCGGGAATCCTTTTGAATTCCGGAAATTTTTCATTGTTTTAGTTTTCAGTTAAATTTTTGTGATTTTGACTGGTAAGAACCAATACACTGACAAAAAAATTTACTGTATCCCGCTTCTGCAGAATAATACTGCAGCAACAAAACATGAAAGACAGAAAAGAACGAAAATAAAACTTAAATGGCAACGAAAATGCGCCCTATACAAAAACAAAACACAGTGCTCATACAAGCGTCTGCCAACAGCAAAGTGTGTCAAAGGCTTTAGGAAGACTGTGCAGTGCTTCTTAATAACAAATTGCCTCCAATGAGCGTGACGCGACAGTTTTTTACATTAGAATCGTTTTAATGCAAGGTCTTTTAATGTTTCACACGCACGAACATGCGGGCTTCCTGTTTCACCGTAGCTGCGCAAGTGCAGTGACGCCTGTTATCTGGCGCTCTCTGGCAACTTCTGAAACGTACCTTGCTAATAGGTCACGGAAAAATATTGCGAATATTGCTTTGAAAAGCGTAAAGTAAATTTCCTTTTATGTAAGATAAACTATGTGAGAGAGTGTACGACGAATTTCTTAAATCACAGAGCGTTTGGATCTCATTTAAATATCAACTCTTTGGGGACGACCACCTGAAGAATTTCGAGCCCAGAAGATGAGGCATTTATGTCGTTATTAAAAATTTTACTAGCACATTTATGTGATGTATGACGCGCAAAAAGGATCAACAATACAGTAGAGCGTCGATTATCCGAACGTCGGTCAACCGAAAGGCGCTGCTGACCGGCCAAGCCGCCAGTCGCTGTGTTTCAGCAATCAGCACACTTCTGTCGGCTTGGCACTGGCAGTAGAAGCAGCGGCAGTATCAAAGCTGTTCACAGCAGCAGCTGCGCCAGCTTAGAGTTGAGGCGTGCCGCCCCCAAGAAGAGCTTCTCACGGTGCAAACAGTCACCTCCTGTTCTCTGTTACGACAACTTGTGTGCTGCTGCTTGAAGAAGTGAACTTGACGATACAAAATGCTTAAACGTAAACGTGTTGTCCTTTCTATGAGGGACAAGTACGAGATTATTAAAAGGTTAGAAGAAGGTGAATCTGCAACCACTTTATCCAATGAGTACAAGGTGGGGAAGTCGACAATTACAGTTCGATTATCCAAACAAACCAGTTTTGCTAACACCCATATCACCCAATTACTTCGGATAATCGACGCTCTAGTGTATATGTGGAAGCTTAGCTTCTCTTGCAGCTTATCTTAGAGACCAATATTATATGTGATAGGTTTGCTTTTCTTGTAGCGACAATTGTACATTAATTTAAGCCATTAATTTTTCTTATTTTTGTGTTCGCGCTGCTTAAGAGTGATCTTGCTATTGGCTGACTACATCACATGTCAAATGCTGTCATCAGCTGGCGAGATCATGTCACATGAGCTGTGACTGGCTTACAAAAGCGCGTCGCAATCTCGATTTTAATGCTTCGGAAAGTAACATGTGGTGTTTCGTAGAATTCGAATTTATACCTTCGTAACACGGAAATATGCAGTGCACATGTTGCTGCACATCAAGGATCTTTCGAAAACGTGTTTTTCCCCCCTCAGTTTCATTTTCTGAAGTGCCGGGAAATTCTACGCCGGTGTATAAAACCATAAACCATAAAAGGATTGATAAGTGCTGAGAAAAAGTATTCTGTCACTTAACACGGAAAAAGTGTATTTTCACCCTGGAGAAAGTGTATTTTCAACCGGGAAAAATCTGGGAATTATTTTCCTTGTCCATGTAGACACCCTGCTTATTTATTTAAATCTACTTTTTTTTTTTGTGATGGCGACCTCCAAAAATGCAGCAACATGCAAGATAATACTAATCCTACGACTTATCTTATATGATAAAGGTTGGTTCAAATGGCTCTGAGCACTATGCGACTTAACTTCTGAGGTCATCAGTCGCCTAGAACTTAGAACTAATTAAACCTAACTAACCTAAGGACATCACACACATCCATGCCCGAGGCAGGATTCGAACCTGCGACCGTTCCAGACTGCAGTGCCTAGAAATGCACGGCCACTCCGGCCGGCTATGATAAACGATGCAGAGCTGTGTTCCTAGCATACGTATATTTGGGAGAATCTTTTGACAACGTTGACTGGAATATACTCTTTGAAGGTAGTACTGAAGCGAATCCTGCAAATATAAAAATGTACTAAATTTCATTTATGATCGACGCTGGGATAGCTACTAATGTCGTGTCGGACTACCTTCTGTCTGGAGTGGTGCAGCATCTCGATTCAACAAGTCGTTAGAAGTCTTCTGCAGAACCACTGAGCCATGCTGTGGCACCCATAATTGAAGCATTGCTGGTACACGGTTTCGTGCACGAACAGACCTATCGATTACGTCTCCGAAATGTTCGACGAGATTCATGTAGGGCGATCAGGGTGGCCAACTCATTTGCTCGAATTATCCAGAATGTTCTCCAAATCAATTGCGAACAGTTATGATCCAGTGACATAGCAAATTTTCATTTATGAAAATTTCCTCGTTTTTTTGGAACATGAAGTCCATGAGTGGCTGCAAATGATCCGAACACAACTACACTACTGGCCATTAAAATTGCTACACCAAGAAGAAATGCAGATCATAAACTGGTATTCATTGGACAAATATATTATACTAGAACTGACGTGTGATTACATTTTCACGCAATTTGGGTGCATAGATCCTGAGAAATCAGTACCCAGAACGCTTGGGCATTGAGTCAAACAGAGCTTGGATGGCGTGTACAAGTACAGTTGCCCATGCAGCTTCAACACGATACTACAGTTCAAGATTAGTGACTGGCGTATTGTGACGAGCCAGTTGCTGGGCAACCATTGAACAAGACGTTTTCAATTGGTGAGAGATCAGGAGAATGTGCTAGCCAGGGCAACAGTCGAACATTTTCTGTATCCAGAAAGGCCCGTACAGGACCTGCAACATGCGGTCGTGCATTATCCTGCTGAAATGTAGGGTTTCACAGGGATCGAATGAAGGGTAGAGCCACGGGTCGTAACACATCTGAAATGTAACTTCCGCTGTTCAAAGGGCCGTCAATGCGAACGAGAGATGACCGAGACGTATAACCAATGGCACCCCATAGCATCACGCCGTGTGATACGCCAGTATGGCGATGACGAATACACGCTTCCAATGTGTGTTCACCGCGATGTCGCCAAACACGGATGCGATCATCATGTTGCTGTAAACAGAACCTGGATTCATCCGAAAAAAATGAAGTTTTGCCATTCGTGCACCCAGGTTCGTCGCTGAGTACACCATCGCAGGCGCTCCTGTCTGTGATGCAGTGTCAAGGGTAACCGCAGCCATGGTATCCGAGCTGATAGCCCATGCTGCTGCAAACGTCGTAGAACTGTTCGTGCAGATGGATGTTTTCCTGCAAACGTCCCCTTTAGTCCAGTCAAATTGCAGATATACCTTGCAAATGTGGGGTAGAAGATTTTATTTTTTTAACTCGTTCATATTGTTGGAAAGGTTACAAAACGAAGTTTTGCCAACAAAATTTCTCTTGGGAAAACTTTCTGCAGTCAAAAAACTTCGAAAATATCGAATTTTTTTCAGTTTTTTTCAAAATATCTCAGTTTCGTTTGCTCCTATCGCTTTAACGTCTATTTTCTTTTTTAAAGAGCACAAAATTCTCTACAAATTTGATTATTACCATTTTTTTCTACTCCCAGTATCTAAGGCGCTACAGCGCGTCAAAAAATACCAATTTTTCAAATTTTGAGCATAGTGGCAAGATACCTTATTTTTGAACACTATTTTTTCAGTTTTTGGTTGTGTTGTATAAATACATTATACATCATGCTATATGTTGCAATTTACCACCTCACTTTCAGGTATTCAATTTCTCTGTATACAACATGAGGATTGCTGGGCAACCAACTATTGTGATTCTTACATCATTACCTGAAGTTCACTATGGGCCGCCTCAGCGCTGGTATTTGTTAAACTATAAATATAAAAATGCATCATTAAGACACACACACACACACACACACACACACACACACACACACACACACACACACATCACGCACACATACACACACACACACACACACACACAAAATAAATTGTCTCAAGAAACTGAACTATTATTAGTGCAATAGGCAACTTAATTAGGTAGGTAATTATTCTTGTGGATAAAGGCCACACAGTTGACATTAAAAATAAGTAGCTTTATTACAGTTAAAATGGCCACACAGTTGACACTAAAAATAAGTAGCTTTATTACAATTAAATGGCCACACAGTTGACATTAAAAATAAGTAGCTTTATTACAATTAAAATGCATTGTCAGTTACTAAAAAATGTTGACAATTCTGGGTTTGTAATACTTGTAATATCGCACTTTAGCGCACTTGACACAGGTATGAGCATCACTTCCAACGTTTTGATGAGCCAGGTTCCTCAGTGTCACCAGAAATACTTTGAGTTACGGATTCAGGGTCTGTACATAGAGTTGATCCCAGATTGACCTCTTCTTTAAACAGCGAGTCAGCCTCAGCAAGTTCGTTGATTTCGTCAGCGGTTTCCTCAGCATCCTCCATAACATCTTCTTCACTGTCTTCATATAAAAATTTTGGCACGTTTTCACAGTGGACCCCAATACATTTCTTGTAAATTGAAGAAAATTTCAAACCCGCTTTTCTGCACAGTTCAGCTTGCATGAGCACGGAACAATGTGAAGAAGTGCTTCAGGTGCTGGATCTTGGCGCATTATAACGAATATTGGACCGTGCTCACTGTGATTCCAGCCCCATTTCTCAGGAGGTCTCCAGTTTCCCATCCAACTTTGGACTTGTTGGTAAGTCCGCAACGAATGATGTTGTGCAGCATCTTGTGTAGGTGGCAACCGTGCAAGATTCAGTTTGCTTTTTGTGGCAGACTTGGTGAATAGCTGGTACCGCAAATGGTCTAGTGTGTGGGAACTGCTGACACCTCCACTATACAATGCCATAGTAACCTGTTCTCCTGCTGTTATTATTTCTTCACTGGTAGCATGTGGTTTATTGAACGTGCAAAGTGCTGAAGTTAGGTGTTCATTTTTCGCAACAATATTGCAGCACTTAATTTTTCCTTGACCAAAAAACGCAGATGTTGTGTCACATCCGCTAAAGGCGTGAGTGAACAGAATATATTCACTGTCAGACTTGTAAGATGCAGTGGAAAACCACTTGTCTTCTGCATTTCCTCTTCCCGGCTTTAAGAAAAATAAGTTTTCAATGCCTTGCCCCAAACCGGTCATGAGCAAAAGCAGATAAACATCATCTCCTACGATGACAACACTTCCAAAATCTTTGGTTTTTGAAATGGCAGATGTTACAACCATAACGTCAGCATCTTCTTGTGCCTGGCTTTGAAGCTGTTTTAGCTATCACCACATCGTCACCATATTTCTGGAAAAGGCGAGCCTTGACAGTTCGAATATCAGGACAAGATGATGTGGGTATTTGCTCTAACAGATCGTCCATAGAAAACTGACATTCTTCCGTATTGGTTTCCAGGTAGGCAAATATAGCCTCCATGCCTTCATCTACTTGTGTTGCAGGTCGGTAACCTCGATTCTGTCCAGTAGCTGAAACACGGTGAAAGAACTTTCTGTAGCAAAATCTGTGGTATCGCCCATCTGCAGCTACCAAGTCATTTACATTTTGAATCCGCTCTATCACTTGTTGGACAAATTCATCACCACGTCGTTTAGCCTGTTCTAATACTGTCGATTGCACTTCCAATTTCATTACTTTGTAAACTAAATTTCGTTTGGCATATGGCAATCTTAACTGCTTGGTTAAAAAGTCATTAGAATTCCCTTTTGCAAATAAGAAGCATTTCTCTTTGAAATTGAACTGACCTTTTTCCTGCGACCGACGTACCACGCCTGTTGGTTCCTGAGGATGTACGAGGTGCATTCAAGTTCCAAGGCCTCCGATTTTTTTTCTAATTAACTACTCACCCGAAATCGATGAAACTGGTGTTACTTTTCGACGTAATCGCCCTGCAGACGTACACACTTTTCACAACACTGACGCCATGATTCCATTGCAGCGGCGAAGGCTTCTTTAGGAGTTTGTTTTGACCACTGGAAAATCGCTGAGGCAATAGCAGCACCGCTGGTGAATGTGCGGCCACGGGAGAGTGTCTTTCATTGTTGGAAAAAGCCAAAAGTCACTAGGAGCCAGGTCAGGTGAGTAAGGAGCATGAGGAATCACTTCAAAGTTGTTATCACGAAGAAACTGTTGCGTAACGTTAGCTCGATGTGCGGGTGCGTTGTCTTGGTGAAACAGCACACGCGCAACCCTTCCTGGACGTTTTTGTTGCAGTGCAGGAAGGAATTTGTTCCTCAGAACATTTTCGTAGGATGCACCTGTTACCATAATGCTCTTTGGAACGCAATGGGTAAGGATTACGCCCTCTCTGTCCCAGAACATGGACACCATCATTTTTTCAGCACTGGCGGTTACCCGAAATTTTTTTGGTGGTGGTGAATCTGTGTGCTTTCATTGAGCTGACTGGCACTTCGTTTCTGGATTTAAAAATGGCATCCACATCTCATCCATTGTCACAACCGACGAAAAGAAAGTCCCATTCGTGCTGTCGTTGCGCGTCACCATTGCTTGGCAACATGCCACACGGGCAGCCATGTGGTCGTCCGTCAGCATTCGTGGCACCCACCTGGATGACACTTTTCGCATTTTCAGGTCGTCATGTAGGATTGTGTGCACAGAACCCACAGAAATGCCAACTCTGGAGGCGATCTGTTCAACAGTCATTCGGCGATCCCCCAAAACAATTCTCTCCACTTTCTCGATCATGTCGTCAGACCGGCTTGTGCGAGCCCGAGGTTGTTTCGGTTAATTGTCACACGATGTTCTGCCTTCATTAAACTGTCGCACCCACGAACGCACTTTCGACACATCCATAACTCCATCACCACATGTCTCCTTCAACTGTCGATGAATTTCAATTGGTTTCACACCACGACAATTCAGAAAACGAATGATTTTACGTTGTTCAAGTAAGGAAAACGTCGCCATTTTAAGTATTTAAAACAGTTCTCATTATCGCCGCTGGCGGTAAAATTCCATCTGCCGTACAGTGCTGCCATCTCTGAGACGTATTGACAATGAACGCGGCCTCATTTTAAAACAATGCGCATGTTTCTATCTCTTTCCAGTTAGGAGAAAAAAATCGGAGTCCTTAGAACTTGAATGCACCTCGTAGAAGGCTAGCTGCTATCATTATCTCATTAATATACTTCTTGTAGCATGCTTCACGCAACATCACTTCACTGAGCGTTTTCAAAAACGGGTGTGGGCAGACTCCCTGCGTTTAGCACTACAATCAACAAGTGTGCTCAGTCCTTTCTTTTTCACAAATGGTTCAAATGGCTCTGATCACTATGGGACTTAACATCTATGGTCATCAGACCCCTAGAACTTAGAACTACTTAAACCTAACTAACCTAAGGACATCACACACGTCCATGCCTGAGGCATGATTCGAACCTGCGACCGTAGCGGTCTCGTGGTTCCAGACTGAAGCGCCTAGAACTGCACGGCCACACCGACCGGCTTCTTTTTCAGATTGCGTCCACCACTCACCACAGTTTTTTCGCAAATGAAACACAAATTCATGTCAGACATACTCATTTTTAGCACCACAACATATACTGAATGGAAGCCACTCCAAACTGTAGGACCCTTATTGTTGTGTGCTAATAGCTGTCAGTGCGCTGTGAACAATCACCAGAGATAATCGCCTTCTGCCCGCCAAGGAATAAATACGCTTTTGCCCGCTAAAGAACAATTCCTACATACTTTTTCTTATAACTGATCATTAACGTCAATCAACTGTAGAAAATGTACGGCACCTGCATGCAATCGTATTACATATTGTAACATAAACTTCACGCAATTCGACGTGAATGTGTTCGTAGTTACTGAATATGATGCTGTTTGTCCTGGCCCTGTAGCAGAGTGAGATGATAAATTCCAGTGAATAACATGATGAGTAATATGTTTATACTACACAAATAGAAACTTAAATAACAGTGTTCAAAAATTAGGTAATTTGCCACTTTGCTCGAAATTTGAAAAATTGGTATTTTTTGACGCGCTGTAGCGCCTTAGATACTGGGAGTAGAAAAAAATGGTAATAATCAAATTTGTAGAGAATTTTGTGCTCTTTAAAAAAGAAAATAGACGTTAAAGCGATAGGAGCAAATGAAACTGAGATATTTTGAAAAAACAGAAAAAAGTCCGTAATTTTCGAAGTTTTTCAACTGCAGAAAGTTTTCCCAAGAGAAATTTTGTTGGCAAAACTTGGTTTTGTAACCTTTCCAACAATATGAACGAGTTAAAAAAATAAAATCTTCTACGCCACCTTTTGCAAGGAACTGGACTACTTCTGTTGACCCAGGGATCGAGACGTGACTGCACGATTCATTACAGCCATGCGGAAAAGATGCCTGTCATCTCGACTGCTAGTGATACGAGGCCGTTGGGATCCAGCACGTCGTTCCGTATTCCCCTCCTGAACCCACCGATTCCATATTCCGCTAACAGTCATTGGATCTCGACCAACGCGAGCAGCTGTGTCGCGATACGATAAACCGCGATAGGCTACAATCCGACCTTTATCAAAGTCGGTACGTGATTGTGCGCATTTTTCCTCCTTACACGAGGCATCACAACAACGTTTCACCAGGCAACGCTGGTCAACTGCTGTTTGTGTATGAGAAATCGGTTGGAAACTTTCCTCATGTCAGCACGTTGTAGGTGTTGCCACCGGCGCCAACCTTGTGTGAGTGCTCTGAAAACCTAATCGTTTGCGTATCACAGCATCTTCTTCCTGTCGGTTAAATTTCGCGTCTGAAGCACGTCATCTTCGTGCTGTAGCAATTTTAATGGCCAGTAATGTATTTCCAGTTAGTGACCTAGTCTATTCCATACAAAGACGGCACACACCATTATGGAGTTACCTCCAGCGTGATTTGTGCCTTCTTGACAACTTGGGTCTATGGCTTCATAGGGTATGAGCCACATTCGAACCCTACCATCAGCTCTTACCAACTTAAACCGGGACTACGGTTTTCCAGTCATCCAGGGTCCTACCGATACGGTCACGAGCCTAGAAGATACATTTCAGGCGATTTCCTGCTGAAGAAAGATTGTATTTAACGACCGGTCGACATAGAGGCAGACCACAGGCTCGGATTATGTCAGGCATGTGGAAAAAAATCGGCCGTGGCCTTTCGAAGGAACCATCTCCCATTTGTCTGGAGCAATATTGGGAAATCACGGTAAACATAAATCCGGATGGCCGAACGCAGGTTTGAACAAACGTCCTCCCGAATGCGAGTCCAATGTGCTAACCACTGCGTCCCCGCTCTCGGTGATGTCGAGATGCCAGCAAAGGCACTTGCGTCGGTCGCCTGCTGCCACGATCCATTACTGCCAAATTTCGCTGCGGTGTCCTAACGGATACGTTCATCAAGCGTCCCACAATGATTTCAGTGATTATTTCACGCAATGTTGCTTGTTTGTTATCACTAACAACTCTACCCAAACGCCGCTACGCTTGGTTGGCCACTGCGTTGTCCATGCTGAGAGGTAATGACTGAAATCTGGTATTCTCCGCACACTCTTGACACTGCGGATCTCGGAATATTGAACCCCTCACGATTTCCGAACCGGATGTCCCTTGCGTCTAGCTCATGCTATATGAGAGCTATGTCTTAAAAAATAAATGTAACGCTGTTCAGAAGCGAGTAGATTTAAATCACAGATTGTGTGTAGCGAAAACCAGCAAAGATTATTCACCTTTTCACACAAAAGAAGAGAAGTGAAGTCTGGACCTTCTGATGTTAACTTCACTTCTTCTTGTGTTTACTTAGTGAACTGAGGTATGTGTAATTGCTAATTTGCGATTATTCTTGAATAATAAGTTCATTTTCTTATAAATGTCTCTCCAGTCATTTGTAGAATTCCTTACGATCACATCGGCTGATGTGCTTTATGCGTTTGAACGTTTCAGGGATATGTGTCAGGACTGTGCATACATTTTTTGGAAGCGGAACGGCCGATAGCTTATCACGTCGTGTCGTTTCACTATTATGTCCACACAAAGTCGAACCCTTGCATTATTTGTCTACGAAGTCGAATTCATACTTGTTGCCACCTTGTGCGTGGGTATCAATATAAAATATTTTCACGGTCAACGGTTTCAAACAATGACGATGTACAATAGCCACCAGGTCCTGATACACAGTTACGATGGTATAAGTAAAACAACAAAGTGAGTGAGAGTCATCCACGGCCTTGCCACATTGGTACCACCGGTTCCCGTCAGTATATTTCCAGTGTAATTATAGAAGTTTATTTCTGTTCTTATAGTACGGGCTACATTCGAACTGTCTGTTCTTCGCTCAGTTGACTTCCATACACTAGGTCAACTTAGCAAAAATTGTTTCGAATGATAAACAGCCCTAATTATATTTATACTACATCTTGACCAAGGTTTCAAATATAATAATATAGCCTTCTTCAGAAGTCATAAGCTTTTAAAAATGAGAAATGTCTTAGCCCAGAGGCTGCGTCACGATCAATAAAATAAAATAACTTCAACAGACATAAGCCTCATACAATGTAGACTTTTACGACCGGTGTTGTCTTCAGTTAAAATTTCCGGGCTGAGAGGCCGTGGTCGATGTATAAAATTTTCACCTAACGTTTCGTCTCCATCTGCGGGAGACATCTTCTGATGTCCATCCCGCAGATGGACGGCCTTGCTGTGCTGGTACTGCGAAAGGCTGAAAGCAAGGGGAAACTACGGCCGTAATTTTTCCCGAGGGCATGCAGCTTTACTGTATGGTTAAATGATGATGGCGTCCTCTTGGGTAAAATAGTCCGGAGGTAAAATAGTCCCCCATTCGGATCTCCGGGCGGGGACTACTCAGGAGAATGTCGTTATCAGGAGAAATAAAACTGGCGTTCTACGGATCGGAGCGTGGAATGTCAGATCCCTTAATCGGACAGGTAGGTTAGAAACTTTAAAAAGGGAAATGGATAGGTTAAAGTTAGATATAGCGGGAATTAGTGACGTTCGGTGGAAGGAGGAACAAAACTTCTGGTCAGGTGACTACAGGGTTATAAACACAAAATCAAATAGGAGTAATGCAGGAGTAGGTTTAATAATGAATAGGAAGATAGGAATGCGGGTAAGGTACTACAAACAGCATAGTGGACGCATTATTGTGCCCAAGATAGATACGAAGCCCACGCCTACTACAGTAGTACAAGTTTGTATGCCAACTAGCTCTGCAGATGACGAAGAAATTGAAGAAATGTATGATGAAATAAAAAAAAAAATTATTCAGATTGTGAAGTGAGACGAAACTTTAATAGTCATGGGTGACTGGAATTCGAGTGTAGGAAAAGGGAGAGAAGGAAACATAGTAGGTGAATATGGATTGGGGGTAAGAAATGAAAGAGGAAGCCGCCTGGTAGAATTTTGCACCGAGCACAACTTAATCATAGCTAACACTTGGTTCAAGACTCATGAAAGAAGGTTTTATACATGGAAGAAGCCTGGAGATACTGACAGGTTTCAGATAGATTATATAATGGTAAGACAGAGATTTAGGAACCAGGTTTTAAATTGTAAGACATTTCCAGAGGCAGGTGTGGATTCGACCACAATCTATTGGTTATGAACTGTAGATTAAAACTGAAGAAACTACAAAAAGGTGGGAATTTAAGGAGATGGGATCTGGATAAACTGACTAAACCAGAGGTTGTACAGAGTTTCAGGGAGAGCATAAGGGAGCAATTGACAGGAATGGGGGAAAGAAATACAGTAGAAGAAGAATGAGTAGCTTTGAGGGATGTACTAGTGAAGGCAGCAGAGGATCAAGTAGGTAAACAGACGAGGGCTAGTAGAAATCCTTGGGTGACAGAAGAAATACTGAATTTAATTGACGAAAGGGGAAAATATAAAAATGCAGTAAGTGCAGTAGGCAAAATGGAATACAAACGTCTCAAAAATGAGATCGACAGAAAGTGCAAAATGGCTAAGCAGGCATGGCTAGAGGACAAATGTAAGGATGTAGAGGCTTATCTCACTAGGGGTAAGGTAGATACAGCCTACAGGAAAATTAAAGAGACCTTCAGAGAAAAGAGAACCACTTGTATGAATATCAAAAGCTCAGATGGAAACCCAGTTCTAAGCAAAGAAGGGAAAGCAGAAAGGTGGAAGGAGTATGTAGAGGGTCTATACAAGGGTGATGTACTTGAGGACAACATTATGGAAATGGAAGAGGATGTAGACGAAGATGAAATGGGAGATATAATACTGTGTGAAGAGTTTGACAGAGCACCTGAGTCGAAACAAGGCCCCAGTAGTAGACAACATTCCATTAGAACTACTGACAGCCTTTGGAGAGCCAGTCCTGACGAAACTCTACTATCTGGTGAGCAAGATGTATGAAACAGGCGAAATACCCTCAGACTTCAAGAAGAATATAATAATTCCAATCCCAAAGAAAGCAGGTGTTGACAGATGTGAAAATTACCGAACTATCAGTTTAATAAGTCACAGCTGCAAAATACTATCGCGAATTCTTTACAGATGAATGGAAAAACTGGTAGAAGCCGACCTCGGGGAAGATCAGTTTGGATTCCGTAGAAATGTTGGGACACGTGAGGCAATACTGGCCCTACGATTTATCTTATAATCTAGATTAAGGAAAGGCAAACCTACGTTTCTAGCATTTGTAGACTTAGAGAAAGCTTTTGACAATGTTGACTGGAATACGCTCTTTCAAATTCTGAAGGTGGCAGGGGTAAAATACAGAGAGCGAAAGGCTATTTACAATTTGTACAGAAACCAGATGGCAGTTATAAGAGTCGAGGGACATGAAAGGGAAGCAGTGGTTGGGAAGGGAGTGGTTCAAAAATGGTTCAAATGGCTCTGAGCACTATGGGACTCAACTGCTGAGGTCATTAGTCCCCTAGAACTTAGAACTAGTTAAACCTAACTAACCTAAGGACATCACAAACATCCATGCCCGAGGCAGGATTCGAACCTGCGACCGTAGCGGTCCTGCGGTTCCAGACTGCAGCGCCTTTAACCGCTCGGCCACTTCGGGAAGGGAGTGAGTCAGGGTTGTAGTCTCTCCCCGATGTTATTCAATCTGTATATTGAGCAAGCAGTGAAGGAAACAAAAGAAAAATTCGGAGTAGGTATTAAAATCCATGGAGAAGAAATAAAAACTTTGATGTTCGCCGATGACATTGTAATTCTGTCCGAGACAGCAAAGGACTTGGAATGGATAGTGTCCTGAAGGGAGGATATAAGATGAACATCAACAAAAGCAAAACGAGGATAATGGAATGTAGTCGAATTAAATCAGGTGATGCTGAGGGAATTAGATTAGGAAATGAGACACTTAAAGAAAGTAGTAAAGGAATTTTGCTATTTGGGGAGCAAAATAACTGATGATGGTCGAAGTCGAGAGGATATAAAATGTAGACTGGCAATGGCAAGGAAAGCGTTTCTGAAGAAGAGAAATTTGTTAACATCGAGTATAGATTTAAGTGTCAGGAAGTCATTTCTGGAAGTATTTGTATGGAGTGTAGCCATGTATGGAAGTGATACATGGACGATAAATAGTTTGGACAAGAAGAGAACAGAAGCTTTTGAAATGTGGTGCTACAGAAGAATGCTGAAGATTAGATGGGTACATCACATAACTAATGAGGAAGTATTGAATAGGATTGGGGAGAAGAGAAGTTTGTGGCACAACTTGACTAGAAGAAGGGATCGGTTGGTAGGACATGTGTTGAGGCATCAAGGGATCACCAATTTCGTATTGGAGGGCAGCGTGGTGGGCAAAAATCGTAGAGGGAGACCAAGAGATGAATGCACTAAGCAGATTCAGAAGGATGTAGGTTGCAGTAAGTACTGGGAGATGAAGAAGCTTGCACTGGTTAGAGCTGCATGTAGAGCTGCATCAAACCAGTCTCAGGACTGAAGACCACAACAAAAACAACATCTTACATCTAGCGTGAGTTATCAATTTATGTAATCAGGGAAAGACTTTTCGGACACCCTGTATTATGTATACAGTTATGACTTTATTACTTTTGCCCAAACCTTGGCCACTTCCAACGCATTTTCTGCTCCCTGACGAAGTTCATGTTCTGTGCACGAGACTAGACACAATCGACATTGAATCATACGATGAAGAGCCTGGTCTTCTTCACAGTCGCACTGAATATCATCTAGATCAATGTAGCCACCTCTCGCAAAATTAACCTTCGATCAGCAGACTTGAGACCTCAGTCTGTTCAGGGACTTCCAAGCCGTACATTTCTCATCATAGGGCGAGGGAGAGTTTTGAAATTCTATCTCAGCCAGGAGGAAAGTAGGTCGTAGGCCTCCATGTTTGCAACCTATCTTTTTCAGCAGTTTTTCCAAGTGCCGTCTATTTCTGAGGATTCTCCTCCTTGACTTCTCTCCTACTACAATTTTTTTTATTTCCTCATTTTACAAAATTTTCTAGGCATAAACTCATGACAGATGTTAAGATTGTTCTCAGGGTTCCTACAGCTGCGTGCCCTCCTCGTATTGTGGAAGATTGCATCCTTTCAGACTCGCATGGACGGTGTCGAATAGTTCTGCACGCTGCTATGACATATAATCAACAGCCCCCCCCCCCCCAAAATTAAGAAAGTTCGCTGCATATACCAACCACTTTAGGTATCAAATGCGCGTCAAGTTGACATTATGTTTAATAAAATGCAACAATAACAAAGTACACCACTAATAGGAGCTCATAAATACACAAAAATGACGTACATGGAGAACATATCAGACAGGATCAGTAATTTACTTAAGAATTCCGAAATAACAATAGCATTTGAAACCAACAATAGTTTGCAAAGTATTAAGACATACTGTAGGTAATGATAACGATAGATTTCTCAGATCAGGGGTTTGCAAGATCCAATGTGGTGATTGTAGAAAAAAATACATTGACCAAACAGGCCGGAGCTTTACTATATGATACAAAGAACATGCATCAGGTACCGCACGAGCAAATTCGGTCTTCGGCCATCACATAAATTTTAATAAGCGTGCTGAAGGGATGGTACAACAGAATTTGCAAGTCCTTCATTAGACTAATAAAAGTTTATTATTAAATATTTTGGAGGAGATCGAGATATATGCCCATTATAGAGATGAACCGTCAGTGCTTCTCAACGAACAGTTGGATTTTCGTGAAAAGCATTTTTATGATCTCTTTGACGAAATTCTACGAACATGCATGTACTCTTTTGTTCAGAAAATCATAGGACCCAGTTGTATCCATGGCAGAAATGTACCTTAGAACAGTACATAAATATTTATATCACATTCTTAAACTTCCAACTAGAAATATTACGAAATATGACTCCATTTTTAATAAATTAGTTTTATGACATTTTAAAAAGTGCATGTAATATCATAGCACTCTGCAGCTGATCATTCCATTATTGCATATATCACCAGTGGCAAATAAAGTTAATATAAGACAGACAGACTGAATCTAGCACAGGTGTATACTTGCAGTCCAATCACCAGTGGCAAATAAAGTTAATATAAGACAGACAGACTGAATCTAGCACAGGTGTATACTTGCAGTCGAATCACAACTCACATATCGATATGATGCCAAAGACCTTCACAACACCACTGACTTTGAAACCATTGTGGTAGTACCACCTTAGCCTATAGAGGGCACACTGAGTATACATCGTAGGTACAGTTATTTTAAAGCTTTTAATTGATACTTTATACAATATTTAAGTAATTCCGTGGTTGTAAAGAGATATTTTATACATAACTATTTTGATGTTATTATTGTACTTCGTTTTTTTTCGTTTTGACGATTATGTGAACCCGTTTTACACTGACTGGTTGACGTGAGGTAGAGGGAGAAGAGGTAGGCGGAGCATCTTCGTATTTAAGCGTGTGCCCGTCACTTTCTGGCATCAGTTGATATCACAGCAGCTGAGAAGAGTGCTCCACCTACCATTTTCGAAGGATGCCATGGGTATAAAAAGCCTTATTGTATTTCATCCTTATAAGCATTTTGTTATATTTTATTCTCAATCTAGTAAGGTTTCGATTACTTTCTAAATTAAATTACAGGTCTGATGATGGTCATGTGATATGACTGAAACCGGTCACCTATGTTCTTGTAGCATACGTGGTGCAATCAAGATTGAATTTTAAAAAGAAAAATTCTTATAAACGTTTCACTTTCATACATGGTTTCACTCCATACACATACTTTCAGAAAAGACTTCCTGACACTTAAATCTATACTCAATGTTAACAAATTTCTCTTCTTCATAAACTCTGTTCTTGCTATTGCCAATCTACATCTTATATCCTCCCTACTTTGTCCATCACCAGTTGGCTACCCATATAGCAAAACTCGTCTACTACTTTAATGTCTCATTTCCTAATCTGACTCCATCAGCATCAAGTGATTTACTTCGACTGCATTCCATTATCCGCGCTTTGCATTTTTTAATATTTGTCATCCTCCTTTCAAGACACTGTCCATTCTGTTCTATTGCTCTCTCAAATATTTTGCTGTCTCTGACAGAATTACACTATCATCGGCAAACCTCAAAAGTTTTTATTCCTTCTCTCTGGACTTTAATTCCTCCACAAAATTTTTCTTTTGTTTTCTATACTGCTCGCCCAGTATACAGATTGAATAACATCAGGGATAGGCTACAACCCTGTCTCACTCCCTTCTCAACCACTGCTTCCCTTTCAGGGCATTCGACTCTTACAACTGCCGCCTGATAGCTGTAAAAATTGTAAATAGCCTTTCGCTTCCTGTATCTCACCCCTGCTACCTTCAGAAGCTCAAAGGGAGGATTCCAGCCTACATTGTCAGAAGCTTTCTATAAATGTAGGTTTACTTTCCTTAATCTGTCTTCTATGAGAAGTTGTAGGAATTGTATTGCCTCAAATGTTCCTAAATTTTTCCAGATCCAAACTTATCTTCCCCGATATCGGCTTTTACCAGTTTTTCCATTCTTCTGTAGAGAATTCGTGTTAGCATTCTGAAACCATGACTTATTAAACTAATAGTACAGCAATATATACACACCTGTCAGCACCTACTCTCTTTGAATTTCAGTTATTACATTCTTCAAGAAGAATGCGGGTATTTCGCCTGTCTCATATATCCTGCACACCAGATGGAATAATTTCGTCATGTCTGGCTCTCCTAAGGGTGTCAGTAGTTCTAACAAACTGTTGTCTACTCCCGGGGCCTTGTTCGACTTAGGTCTTTCAGTGCCCTGTAAAATTCCTCAAACGGTGTCATATCTACCATCTCATCCTCATCTACGTCCTCTGTCATTTCCATAATACTGCCCTCAAGTACATCTCCATTGTATAGACCCTCTGTATATCTATCTATCAGCTTTTCCTTCTTTGCATAGGACTGGTTTTCCATCTGAGCTATTGATATTCACACAGGTGGCTCTCTTTAATTTTCCTGTAGGCGTAATCTATCTTTCCCCTAGTGGAATATTATTTTAAACTATTACATTTGCCCTCTAGACATTCCTGCTTAGCCATTTCGCACTTCCTGTCAATCTAATTTTTTAAACCTTTGTGTTCTCTTTCGCCTGCTTCGTTTATTGTATTGTTGTATTTTCTCTGTCGTCAGTTAAACTCAATATATCTTGTTACCCAGTGATTTCTACTAGCCCTTATCTTTTTACCTGTTTGATCCTCTGCTGCCTGCACTATTTCATGTTTTAAAGCTACATATTCGTCTTCTACTGTATTCCTTTACCCCGTTCTTCTCAATCGTTACCTAAAGCGCCCTCTGAAACTCTAAATCTCTGGTTCTTTCAGTTTACCGAGGTCCCATCTCCTTAAACTCCTACTTTTTTAGCGGTGTCTTCAGTTTTAATCGACACTTCATACCCAATAAATTGAGGTCAGAGTCCACATCTTCCCCTGGAACTGCAAAAGTACCGCATTTAAATGGCAGTGTAGTCGCACTGCATATGACTTGGTTTTACTACTTGCCGTGCAATCAGCTACATCTGCACATGTACGGGGACCTTTCAACAGAAATGGCAAACGGTCTCAAAAACAGCTAGAAAACATGTAAGAATAAAGTGGCCTCAAAACGTTTAGAAAACTATCTTTGTAATTCTTTCAAAGCCACAATGACGTCGTCAGACGACAGTGATCTTAGGAAATAGACTGTTTTTGTCTGTTTGTGTCCCTCCTAGAATGAGATTATACTTTTAAATGCGTCCCCATCAAATCAAAAATAAAATGCGAGGCCTGAAATCAACTCCGGATTTTCTAATTTTTGTTCCTGCACTCCTGTTCCTTCATAAATTCAACATTAGCGAGCTTTAAATCGAAAACTCGTTCCAGGTATGCCCCTTGACTTGAAAAACGTATCTTACAGTGGTATATGAAGCCTCCATATTCCTCGTTCAGTCCCACCGAGAACTTTTGCAACTGACAGTGGAATAATGTGTGCGACTTCAGAAATTTTACTATTCATGCCACCGGTTTCTTCACGTGCTGCATGCCTGCAAATTTAGCACTAAGTACTCCTTGATGTACTGAACAATGAAGCTCGTCTGTTGACCATTAATCTTTCCCTCTTTCATTGTCAGCTAAATCTTTAAATTCTTTGTGCGTGGTACTGTGCTATCGTTTCATAGCAAATTTTTTGCAGTACATGTCACTTTGCAACTCACTCCCATTCATTTTTAAACGCTTGTGACGTTAGATCGCTAGACTGCTTCTTTTTGTGCGAAAATCCACTGGACCTGTGAACATTCTTGATACCTTGAACAAATAGCGGAGGGTAAACAGTGCTGACATCGCGAATCAACCGAAATGAAGAGAATTGTGCCAACCGAAAAATGCCACACCGTAATACGAAATGAAATGTTGCGCCGTGATGAAGGGAAGGAATGAGCAAATCCCAGTGAGGCAGAGCCGTAGTCTGCACACACCCGGCCCACCGTGGCTGCAATGGCAAAGATTCACGAAATAATTATTTCCTTCACACAGTGTTAGTCTTCCGTAATACTTAGAACAAATTAACGTTAGCAGACAAGAATAAAGAAACCGAAGTATCAATAAACATATTTAAATATTTAATCACATAGCTTGCTTGGGTGAACGCTGCTGCATAGCCGTAATTTAGGCAACTATGTTACGTCAGCATCAAAGATATGAGTGCATCGGCAAATGGACTTATATCGATAATATCACACGACTTTAATTATCGGCTGCTTAATTGCTCATTCATTCTACCTTAAAATGTGTTGAACGTAATTAAAATTCCATTAATAACTAAACAACGAAAGACTTTTCAGACTTGTTTTAGAATGAGTAATCCTGACCTTATAGATAACACAGACATCGCTTGAAATTACATAGCAACTAACATCTCGATCAGCTGAGGGACTGATATCTGTTGTGGTTGGCTTACGGACCAGATTTGCTAGTAAATTTTACTGCTACACTGTTTTCGGATAATATTTATTCATTATAGTGGTGAGATCTACCTCTTCATTTACATCTAGAGCCATACTCTGCAAACCACAGTGAAGTGCATGACAGAATATACTCCATTCTATCAGTTATCAGAGTTTCTTCTAGTTCTATTTACGTATGGAGCCCCGGAAACAATGACTGTGTGAATGTCTCCGTGTATGCTGTATTTATTCTAATCTTGTCCTTATTCATCTACGTGAATGATACGAAGAGGGTTGTAGTATATTCCTTAAGTCATCATCTGCGGCGGGCACTAAATAAATAAAAATAGTACCCAGTTCGCTTGTGTAAAGTCTGTACCAAAACTTAGATTATTTTCTGGTCCCAGCACCACGAACCGTGCGTAGTCTCAAGTATTTTAGAAGAATTTAAAGAGACTATTTCGCAATCCCACTGTCTGTCTAGCTGGAGGCATTTACAGACGGATTCCATCTACATCTACATCTACATTTATGCTCCGCAAGCCACCCAACGGTGTGTGGCGGAGGGTACATTACGTGCCACTGTCATTACCTCCCTTTTCTGTTCCAGTCGCGTATGGTTCGCGGGAAGAACGACTGTCTGAAAGCCTCCGTGCGCGCTTGAATCTCTCTAATTTTACATTCGTGATATCCTCGGGAGGTATAAGTAGGGGGAAGCAATATATTCGATACCTCATCCAGAAACGCACCCTCTCGAAACCTGGCGAGCAAGCTACACCGCGATGCAGAGCGCCTCTCTTGCAGAGTCTGCCACTTGAGTTTGCTAAATATCTCCGTAACGCTATCACGGTTACCAGATAACCCTGTGACGAAACGCGCCGCTCTTCTTTGGATCTTCTCTATCTCCTCCGTCAACCCGATCTGGTACGGATCCCACACTGATGAGCAATACTCAAGTATAGGTCGAACGAGTGTTTTGTAAGCCACCTCTTTTGTTGATGGACTACATTTTCTAAGGACTCTCCCAATGAATCTCAACCTGGTACCCGCCTTACCAACAATTAATTTTATGTAATCATTCCACTTCAAATCGTTCCGCACGCATACTCCCAGATATTTTACAGAAGTAACTGCTACCAGTGTTTGTCCCGCTATCATATAATCATACAATAAAGGATCCTTCTTTCTACGTATTCGCAATACATTACATTTATCTATGTTAAGGGTCAGTTGCCACTCCCTGCACAAAGTGCCTATCCGCTGCAGATCTTCCTGCATTTCGCTACAATTTTCTAATGCTGCAACTTCTCGGTATACTACAGCATCATCCGCGAAAAGCCGCATGGAACTTCCGACACTATCTACTAGGTCATTTATATATATTGTGAAAAGCAATGGTCCCATAACACTCCCCTGTGGCACGCCAGAGCTTACCTTAACGTCTGTAGACGTCTCTCCATTGATAACAACACGCTATGTTCTGTTTGCTAAAAACTCTTCAATCCAGCCACACAGCTGGTCTGATGTTCCGTAGGCTCTTACTTTGTTCATCAGGCGACAGTGCGGAACTGTATCGAATGCCTTCCGGAAGTCAAGGTTCAAATGGTTCAAATGGCTCTGAGCACTATGGGACTTAACATCTGAGGTCATCAGTCCCCTAGAACTTAGAACTACTTAAACCTAACTAACCTAAGGACATCACACACATCCATGCCCGAGGCAGGATTCGAACCTGCGACCGTAGCAGTCGCGCGGTTCCGGACTGCGCGCCTAGAGCCGCTAGACCACCGCGGCCGGCCGGAAGTCAAGGAAAACAGCATCTACCTGGGAGCCTGTATCTAATATTTTCTGGGTCTCATGAACAAATAAAGCGAGTTGGGTCTCACACGATCGCTGTTTCCGGAGGTGCCGTCGTGGCTTCAGCCAGCAATAGCTCAATAGTGCGATTATGCTGACATGTTTAACATAACGTTATTGGGTGTCCACGGGTCGCTAGCTGATGGAGTAATAGCTCATGGATAAAAATTACATACAATTGATAACACTCGAACACTGAAGTGCTCCTTGTCCCCCCCCCCCCCCCCTCTCTCTCTCTCTCTCTGAAACACACACACACGAACGCTCAAGAGTTTGTATCATCCGTGTATCAGGTGGCAAGCAAAACCACGTTGTATCATCCCTGTATCAGGTGGCAAGCAAAACCACGTTGTATCATCCCTACCCTTCTATTTTCAAAATAATGAGCATTTACATTTCACTATAGCTTGCCGTGCGGAAAAAGTGCGTGTAACTAGATTCGAAGAGCAAGCTTACTATTCCAATTTGTTTGTGGCTGATATCCCTGCTCTCATTGTCAGTTCCTACTTCTAATCTTGTTTAGTAAATTACCAAAAATATTCGTGTCGGTGCGAGACAAAGACGCTGTCTTAGAACAGTTATTCTCTAAGCAAGGTAATTTCTTTTGGCGTCAACCAGCAGGATAGTTGAGTTGCAAAGAGCTCACACACTAACAAGTTTCCTAGAATTTCTTCTATTACTGAGCGTAAGCATCTCTTACAGCATTTACACCCGCATTGTTAGGTATCGCCACAGTTGTATGCATAGTTCCCCAGTCAGTAAATTCGTGTTGGTTATTACATATTAAAACAAGTTATTTCCTGGCCGCGCCTGAGTGGTCGTCAGGTAGCTATTGCATATATCCGAGCCAGTGTCTGGGAGAAGGAGGTTTCCTCTAGCACAACCTCCCTAATGGACGGGTCTTTCCCGCCACCGGTAAAAGAAAAAGTTGTAAAGGTCCTACCAGGAGGCAGCACCTTACATAAGGTATTAGCAGCAGCAGCAGCAGCAGGAAATGAACAATGAGAATGGCTACGTTCTGCTGATTCTGAGTGATCGAAAGGCCCAAACATTAAATAATTCCTTGGAGCGGTTTGGAGCTCGCGAAATTCACCAGTCGGTCGATAACCATCGGCCGGTGTAGAAGTCGTGTGCCCTCTGGGGCAGAGGTGGTGTCTTGCGTTGGGTATTTCTGAAGTCGGGAGGGAGTGGTCCTCTATGTTGAACAGATTTATTCCCTACAAAGCAGAAAACAGAGACGCCGCAAGTGCGTTATCGTGCGCTGTTGAACTATTTCTAGGCTAGTGTCGCCGTTTAACTAGTGTTCAGAGGCTCAATAGACACAGACCTGAAATTACTGCGAGTGAGTTGGAAGCGGCGTGTGAACTGTTAGCGGTGTTCATATTCCAGTGCTGTCGTCGGATTAGGGACTCTTTGTGAAAGTGGTTGGATTGGTACAGTGCTTTTAATTATTGACGTTGGAGTAATGGGTCGCGTGGTTTGTCTCGCGCACCACACGGCGCTAAGGCCGTCGTAACACGGAACCAGTTAGCTAAAGTTTACGTGGTTGTTTCACGTTGAGCATCCATTTCGTGATATGAAACATAAAATAAGTTGTGCGGTATTTCGGCAACGTGCCACGTCAAGTAGAGCCAGTAGGAAGCAAAAGCGCTCTGTACATCACAACCAGAAAGCGGGGCTTAATATACACTCCTGGAAATTGAAATAAGAACACCGTGAATTCATTGTCCCAGGAAGGGGAAACTTTATTGACACATTCCTGGGGTCAGATACATCACATGATCACACTGACAGAACCACAGGCACATAGACACAGGCAACAGAGCATGCACAATGTCGGCACTAGTACAGTACATATCCACCTTTCGCAGCAATGCAGGCTGCTATTCTCCCATGGAGACGATCGTAGAGATGCTGGATGTAGTCCTGTGGAACGGCTTGCCATGCCATTTCCACCTGGCGCCTCAGTTGGACCAGCGTTCGTGCTGGACGTGCAGACCGAGTGAGACGACGCTTCATCCAGTCCCAAACATGCTCAATGGGGGACAGATCCGGAGATCTTGCTGGCCAGGGTAGTTGACTTACACCTTCTAGAGCCCGTTGGGTGCCACGGGATACATGCGGACGTGCATTGTCCTGTTGGAACAGCAAGTTCCCTTGCCGGTCTAGGAATGGTAGAACGATGGGTTCGATGACGGTTTGGATGTACCGTGCACTATTCAGTGTCCCCTCGACGATCACCAGTGGTGTACGGCCAGTGTAGGAGATCGCTCCCCACACCATGATGCCGGGTGTTGGCCCTGTGTGCCTCGGTCGTATGCAGTCCTGATTGTGGCGCTCACCTGAACGGCGCCAAACACGCATACGACCATCATTGGCACCAAGGCAGAAGCGACTCTCATCGCTGAAGACGACACGTCTCCATTCGTCCCTCCATTCACGCCTGTCGCGACACCACTGGAGGCGGGCTGCACGATGTTGGGGCGTGAGCGGAAGACGGCCTAACGGTGTGCGGGACCGTAGCCCAGCTTCATGGAGACGGTTGCGAATGGTCCTCGCCGATACCCCAGGAGCAACAGTGTCCCTAATTTGCTGGGAAGTGGCGGTGCGGTCCCCTACGGCACTGCGTAGGATCCTACGGTCTTGGCGTGCATCCGTGCGTCGCTGCGGTCCGGTCCCAGGTCGACGGGCACGTGCACCTTCCGCCGACCACTGGCGACAACATCGATGTACTGTGGAGACCTCACGCCCCACGTGTTGAGCAATTCGGCGGTACGTCCACCCGGCCTCCCGCATGCCCACTATACGCACTGACTCAAAGTCCGTCAACTGCACATACGGTTCACGTCCACGCTGTCGCGGCATGCTACCAGTGTTAAAGACTGCGATGGAGCTCCGTATGCCACGGCAAACTGGCTGACACTGACGGCGGCGGTGCACAAATGCTGCGCAGCTAGCGCCATTCGACGGCCAACACCGCGGTTCCTGGTGTGTCCGCTGTGCCGTGCGTGTGATCATTGCTTGTACAGCCCTCTCGCAGTGTCCGGAGCAAGTATGGTGGGTCTGACACACCGGTGTCAATGTGTTCTTTTTTCCATTTCCAGGAGTGTATTTTTCGACGTGCACTAGATAGAAACCCATAATAGGTGCTTTTTATATCGTACCTTATACCCTATGAATATATGCTGTTTCTAAGCACCAACACAGTGAGTGTCTCGAGAAGTAATCGTTTTTGGTACTATTTGTTGTATTGGTAGTTAAAGAAGTTTCGTATTTAGCTAGTTTCGCGTTATGGTAGTTATAAGAGTAAAGGGGCATGAAAGGGAAGCAGTGGTTGGGAAGGGAGTGAGACAGGGTTGTAGCCTCTCCCCGACGTTATTCAATCTGTACGTTGAGCAAGCAGTAAAGGAAACAAAAGAAAAATTCAGAGTACGAATTAAAAACTATGGAGAAGAAATAAAAACTTAGAGGTTCGCCGATGACATTGTAATTCTGTCAGAGACAGCAAAGGATTTGGAAGAGCAGTTGAACGGAATGGACAGTGTGTTGAAAGGAGGATATAAGATGAATATCAACAAAAGCCAAACGAGGATAATGGAATGTAGTCGAAATAAATCGGGTGATGCTGCTGGAATTAGATTAGGAAATGAGACGCTTAACGCAGTAAATGAGTTTTGCTATTTGGGGAGCAAAATAACTGATGATGGTCGAAGTAGAGAGGATATAAAATGTAGACTGGCAATGTCAAGGAAAGCGTTTCTGAAGAAGAGAAATTTGTTAACTTCGAGTATAGATTTAAGTGTCAGGAAGTCGTTTCTGAAAGTATTTGTATGGAGTGTAGCCATGTATGGAAGTGAAACATGGACGATAAATAGTTTGGACAAGAAGAGAATAGAAGCTTTCGAAATGTGGTGCTGCAGAAGAATGCTGAAGATTAGATGGGTAGATCACACAAATAATGAGGAGGTATTGAATAGAATTGGGGAGAAGAGTTTGTGGCACAACTTGACTGGAAGAAGGGATTGGTTGGTAGGGCATGTTCTGAGGCATCAAGGGATCACCAATTTAGTATTGGAAGACAGCGTTGAGGGCAAAAATCGTAGAGGGAGACCAAGAGATGAATACACTCAGCAGATTCAGAAGGATTTAGGCTGCAGTACGTACTGGGAGAGGAAGAAGCTTGCACAGGTTAGAGTAGCATGGGGAGCTACATCAAACCAGTCTCAGGACTGAAGACTACAACACGTGTGTTACGAAAGTAAGGCATTTTAAGGCAACCGCACACTGAAGATTCATGAAAAAGGGTGTCGTTATTGTCAATATTAGTTATAATCGAACTTCGATTATAATATTTTGGCGATTATAACCTTTACAAGACCGCAACATAAAGTACGTCATTAGTTGCAGACTTTCAGCGTAATGCAGTTAGTAGAGGCTCAACATTACGGAACAGAAGGTACACTGGCAGAGGCCTCACGTTCTACTTATCCAAATTTTTTTTCACCGTCGCCTTTTTTTAAAATCGTATAGGACCTGACCACAATATTATTGTACTTGGCTTCCCGCGGTGAGTAAGCAAAGTGCATCGCATTGTGAATGATTTCAAGACAGTTGTGCACATACTGTCAAGTGCTTCAATGGGTCTTCGTGAAATATCACGATAAAAACAGAAGCGCCCGTAGTTGCAGGTGCAGTAAGATTGTGGTCGACTACTAATAGAAATAATTTCTGTAACATTTGATCTTATGTAACTATAAGAGCGCTCTCTCAGCAGAGAGTTTATTCGATTTGGTGTACTTCTATGAACTGATGTGCTTAGTGACTGAACATTTATCTTTTCTTGTTGGTTCATTACATGTTCACTGATATTTAAGTTCTTATTTCTGTGTACCACAGACAGAACAAAATGAGTAGCTGATGGACAAGGGAGGAAATGTGCGTTTTAATACAGCTAATGTAAGATTTTTACGCCGGTCGATTTTTGTAAACAAACTGTATAGTTGGCAACACAAATGACGTCGACAATTCCCGCTGGAGAGCGCTGAGAGCACACACTGAGCTTGTCCCGTGTTCCGTCTGCAGTCTCTCTTGTGACGTTGGATACCCGTATGTGTGAACGTCAACGTTAGCTTCCTCGTCTCGTGTGATGACGGCTTAGAGAGTGTGGACTGTGACCACGGCAGGAGTGCGACATCACATGATGATGCGGAAGCTCCGAAACGAAAGAAGGGCAGGTTGATTGGTTTTTCTGGGAGGGACCGAAACAGCGAGGTCATCGGACACATCTGAGTAGGCAAGGATCTGGAAGGAAGTCGGGATGCTCTTTCAGCAGAACCATCCCGGCATTTGCCTGAAGCGATTTAGGGAAATCACGGAAGCTCTAAAGCAGGATGGTCGGACGCGGGTTTGTACCGTCGTCCTCCCGAATGAGATTCCAGTGTGCTAAACATTGTGCCACCTCGCTCGGTAAGACGAGCAGGAATGTTTCAACTATATTACTTCCTGACCCTAACGGAGATTGCAAATGGACCATCCCTCGCAGTTTCTCTTGAGTGTAGACTCGTTATCGCTCGCCTTGTATGCTTTGCACGATGTTTTGGCACAGCGGATGTGAGTGTTGCCTTCACAGGAAGCGCGGCGCCTGGCGAGGCACACCTGCAGCAGGCACACCGCCCCCTGTTTCAGGGGCCGCCGTGGGCAGCGGTTTTACTGCTGCGGCGCTTCCCGGAACGGCTTGTCGCCCAAAGGTGCCGCCAGTGTGGGCCAGCCTTCGGCATCCCTGCACAGTATATGACATCCGACAAGTGCGTACCCCCACCTACAGCGTGGAGCAGAGTTTAATGAAGCTCACTGCGCATAATGTTAGTCAAGTCCTTGAAAGAGCACAGTGGCAGCTATGGAGCGCTTCAGACAGTATGGAACTGGTACTAGGCGATAATGTGACATTGCACTTCTGACATTAAGTCATGTCACTGGTATGTACGCGCCAGTTGGATGTACGAACTTGGCGCAGAAAGTAGGCTCTACATGGATAGCTGACTGAATAGGGGAAAGGGGCTACACTACTGGCCATTAAAATTGCTACACCAAGAAGAAATGCAGATGATAAACGGCTATTCATTGGACAAATATATTATACTAGAACTGACATGTGATCACATTTTCACGCAATTTGGGTGCATAGATCCTGAGACCTCTGACAGCTGCTTCAACGCGATACCACAGTTCATCAAGAGTAGTCACTGGCGTATTGTGACGAGCCAGTTGCTCGGCCACCATTGACCACACGTTTTCAGTTTGTGAGAGATCTGGAGAATGTGCTAGCTAGGGCAGCAGTCGAACATTTTCTGTATTTAGAAAGACCCGTATGGGACCTGCAACATGCTGTCGTGCATTATCCTGCTGAAATGTAGGATTTCGCAGGGATCGAATGAAGGGTAGAGCCACTGGTCGTAACACATCTGAAATGTAACGTCCACTGTTCAAAGTGCCGTCAATGCGAACAAGAGGTGACAAGTTCATGACCACAACCATCAAAGACTTTGCCTGATTTATTGGTACATCAAAGCGGATTGTCCAACATGTTTATACAGCAATGGTGTACCACAAGAAAGCCACCTAACATGCCCTAAGAATAATCGTCGTAAAAGGGTCCTACTCGTCACAGGCCGCGTTCTAGTCTCTCAAGCGTTATCACGGACAACCTGTTTCAATCCAGACAGGAAATGTGCGGTACCGCAACTAAACTGATTTCGTTTGTTACTTTTCGACTGATCCTTAGTTTGCGAACTAGGGAATTTCGAGAGGTCTGCATTTTTCGAGAGGTTGATATTTTTCGAGAGGTCATATCTTCCGTGAGTCGATATCTTTCGAGAAGTCGATCTTACGAGAAGACGATATTTCTCGAGAAGACGATATTTCTCGAGAAGTCGATATTTCTCGAGATTTCGATAATTTTCGAGCGGTCGATAATTTTCGAGCGGTCTATAATTTTCGAGCGGTCTATAATTTTCGAGCGGTCTATAATTTTCGAGCGGTCTATAATTTTCGAGCGGTCTATAATTTTCGAGCAGTCGATGATTTTCGAGGGGTCGATGATTTTCGAGGGGTCGATAATTTTCGAGGGGTCGATAATTTTCGAGGGATCGATAATTTTCGAGGGGTCGATAATTTTCGAGGGGTCGATAATTTTCGAGGGGTCGATAATTTTCGAGGGGTCGATAATTTTCGAGATGACGATAATTTTCGAGCTGTCGATAATTTTCGAGGTGTCGATAATTTTCGAGGGGTCGATAATTTTCGAGGGGTCGATAATTTTCGAGGGGTCGATACTCTTCGAGGGGTCGATACTCTTCAGGTGTCGATACTCTTCGAGGTGTCGATACTCTTCGAGGTGTCGATACTCTTCGAGGGGTCGATACTCTTCGAGGGGTCGATACTCTTCGAGGGGTCGATACTCTTCGAGGGGTCGATACTCTTCGAGGGGTCGGTAAATTTCGGGAGGTCTGTGTATTTCGGGAGGTCTGTGTATTTCGGGAGGTCTGTGTATTTCGGGAGGTCTGTGTATTTCGGGAGGTCTGTGTATTTCGGGAGGTCTGTGTATTTCGGGAGGTCTGTGTGTTTCGGGAGGTCTGTGTGTTTCGGGAGGTCTGTGTGTTTCGGGAGGTCTGTGTGTTTCGGGAGGTCTGTGTGTTTCGGGAGGTCTGTGTGTTTCGGGAGGTCTGTGTGTTTCGGGAGGTCTGTGTGTTTCGGGAGGTCTGTGTGTTTCGGGAGGTCTGTGTGTTTCGGGAGGTCTGTGTGTTTCGGGAGGTCTGTGTGTTTCGGGAGGTCTGTATATTTCGAGAGGTCGACATGTTTTCGGGATGTTGGTATTTTCCAACATAGGTCGGTACTTTTTCCGGAGGTCGGTGGTTTCCGAAGGGCCGGTACTTTTCGCTCTCGTGCCAGAGCATCCACATGATCAAAACCAGCTGTAGCCACAAGAAAATTATCTAGTATTGCCAATACTGAGGACAACATAATCGTCACAAGTGGAGGCTGCGGTAACAAATTACCACTTGACGTTTCTCGGAGACGATAGAAACGCTTGCTGTTGGTTTATTAAATAATTTCCATTCTGGAACTTCAGCAAGGATCGCATCTCTTCCCAGTTTTCGCCTGAACCTGCCGCCTAACAGTTCCCTCCCATTTCTGTGACCTTCGCGAGCTCGTTTCTTATATCCTCGGTTTCAGAAGCGTTTCCCTGTTTGCTTCGCTCCAACTCGTCTTGGAGAGCACTAATCGCGCTGCTATCGAGCTCCATTAGGTCTTAATGGGCCCTAGACACTGTGCGCCGGCTACCTGCATCTTAGACAATAGGTCGAGGGGTCGGTATTTTCGCCGAGGGTCGGTAGGTTGTGTGATAAGGTGAGAGAACAGAATAACAAAAAATGACATTAGTCACAAACTATATATTGTAAGCTGGCAACAGCCTTGCACCTTACATGAATCCAGTTAGCGGGACACTTAAGGTTTTGTTGGAGTAATACTCTAAATTACCGTGTTAGAAATCTATGTGGAAACGCATCGGCATGCGAGAATTCTGCGATTTTGTAATTATAAGATTTTGCGGAAAGGCAGTACGCGAGGCAGAGCTCAGCTACAGAGCTCGGCTACGTCCCCGCCTAGCCGCCGAAGGCCACAGCGTAACGGTATGAATGGTGAACTGGGGGATTTCTGTAAACTGTTTAGAGAGGCCACAGCGATCGCCAACCTCTGAGGGATGTGCAGCTGCAGGTGTTCAAGTGTTTACCAAAACAGAACAGTGGAAAATCTCGAGTGGTCTAAATCAAAATGGTTCAAATGCCTCTGAGCACTATGGGACTTAACTTCTAACGTCATCAGTCCCTTAGAACTTAGAACTAATTAAACCTAACTAACCTAAGGACATCACACACATCCATAGCCGAGGCAGGATTCGAATCTGCGACAGTAGCGGTCGCGCGGTTCCAGACTGTATCGCCTAGAACCGCTCGGCCACCCCGGCCGGCCCTCGAATGGTCTCTTGGGAGAAAACTTCCAGTAAACGTCTTATTGCCCACAGCTGTGGTTCTTCCCAGCCGGCGAGGGCGGAGTTTACTTGTGAAATTTTATAGAAATAAAAGAATTGTGGAAAAGAGTTCTATTCCCAGGCCTTACATTGGTCGGCAGTGGCAAACTGGGTATTTTGAGAGCTTCTACTGATGTGATCCCCTCGGTAAAAGTTTGGGTGAGAAAAGAAAGGTGAAGAGCGATCTTGCTGGACTCTCGGTCGTGGTCTTCCGTTCTGGGCTCTCGTACTGAGAGGACGTTAGCCAAGTCGCCTCCCCTCTTGGTCATTCGTTAAAAGAGGACGTTAGCCGCGCGAGCTCATTGCTGACGGAAACATTGTGGCAATTAGAGAAGTTTACGGACAGCAATCTGGTGTTCGAATACTGTAAAATTGTACTTTCCGAGACGCCAAACGTCGATCGCACGGCCGCGCCGTCGCCGTCGGACACCGCCGCTACAACTGGAATATTACGGTGAGATCGCTCCCGCTTCGGCCTGTGTTAGGAGTAACGTTAAATAGTTGGATCAACTGCAATTGCTGTTTACACAGAGGTTTCACGGTACTTTGGAGTGTAGTGGTTCTTCGTTATAAGAGATCGCGTTTTGGACCGATTTTAACACAAGTTACTGCCAATGCCAGTTAGGGGGATAATTTGTAAATTGTTCATTGTGTTTCATTCAGCATTGATCTGAAGGTTATAATAAAATTATTGTGATTCAGTAGAGCCTTTCCTTCAGTAGTTGATCCTGTATTCACCCTTCTGCTTTATTTTATTTTTGTGTATGTGTTTGATGTCATTGAACACCCTAAGTGTTCGTGATCGTTCATGTTTGGAAGTAAAAATAGGTGTGATTTATCGTCAATACTACCACCGCAGATTAATTACGGGTGACAGTGCCACATTTAAATCTAGCGTTATCCATTTTTGCGTACAGTTCCACTCCCAATTTCTCTGTAAGTGTTTTGTCAGGGGCGAACACTCACAAAAATCGGACAAGCAACGGGTGGGGTGTTACATGTGGCTGACCCATGCCTAGGGTTAGTAATTTTGGGATCTGCCTGAGATACAGTTAGGAGAAACCTCAGTTTTGTTTTTCATTGTGATGCAACTTGTCTGATCATTTTGATAGTAGAATCACGGATAAAAATAAGTAGCATTAGTTGTGTGTTTCTTGCTTCTATGCTGTAAGCGCGCTGTTCTTTTGTAGTTTTGTTGTGTGTTCTCAGCAAATGCTAAACAGTAAGTGCACAACCGTTTGTGTGTCAATCCTATTAGCAAGTATAAGTTGGTGGCATTTCTGTTCACTGCGCAAACCCAGTTTAGCATTTTGTTTTTTGATTTGTATTTTGTACCTTTTTATTGTTAAGACTAAAATATATGTTGTTGTCGAGTGTACACACGTTGACTAGAGCGAAAGCCAGGGCCACAGCAGAGCAGAATCTCGTCCGTAATAGTGATAAAATGGGTGACAGTCGCGAGGGTACTGCAAGCGAAAGTGACGAGCGTGAATTGCACATGCCGGATGGTGATGATAAGGATAGGTTCAGCCCAGTGGGTAGTAGAATCAACGAGTCCGACAGCGACGCTAAGGAACGGAGGCACGTGGAGGCTGATGTCGTAATCCATAATTATGGAGGATACAGCCCACGGAGCCATAGTGCCGCTGAAACGAATTATTTGCGATCCCCGTCGAGTGGTTCAGTCCGGACCGACCCGACCGACACAGAAAGGTTAACAGGAAAACGGGAAACGGTGCTCATTGTAGTTCACAAGGGACAGAAATTCAAAATGGGCCAAGTCTAGAGAACATTGTAGAAATTTTGAAAGGAATGCTGGCAGAAATAAAAAATGACAACACCTCGCTTCACGCCGATCTTAATACAAAATTATCGAACTGCTAGCGCGAAAATGGTGTGTGAAATGAAAGAGGAGGCAAAGATCCTAGGTGCAAAGTTAGAAAAGGAGGTAGCTATAATTAAAAGTACAGCCAATGTTGCGAAGCTGATACCAAAGGGGGCAAAGAAAATTGCGAAGGAAACTCGCGGCTTGACACCGAATACCGCGAAAGTAGGGAAGGCTGTCTTATCCAATTTGCAGAGTCGTATTAAGCGAATTGAGGACAAGCAACAGCAACAACCGGACGTGGCGCCTGGGGACGCACTAAGAGATGAAGTCTCCAAATTAAAACGAAACCTAGAGAATGAAGTTATACGCATTATCGGGAAAACCACAGTACCAACTGAAGGTAGCCATCCTGGCGAAATACACTCCTGGAAATGGAAAAAAGAACACATTGACACCGGTGTGTCAGACCCACCATACTTGCTCCGGACACTGCAAGAGGGCTGTACAAGCAATGATCACACGCACGGCACAGCGGACACACCAGGAACCGCGGTGTTGGCCGTCGAATGCGCTAGCTGCGCAGCATTTGTGCACCGCCGCCGTCAGTGTCAGCCAGTTTGCCGTGGCATACGGAGCTCCATCGCAGTCTTTAACACTGGTAGCATGCCGCGACAGCGTGGACGTGAACCGTATGTGCAGTTGACGGACTTTGAGCGAGGGCGTATAGTGGGCATGCGGGAGGCCGGGTGGACGTACCGCCGAATTGCTCAACACGTGGGGCGTGAGGTCTCCACAGTACATCGATGTTGTCGCCAGTGGTCGGCGGAAGGTGCACGTGCCCGTCGACCTGGGACCGGACCGCAGCGACGCACGGATGCACGCCAAGACCATAGGATCCTACGCAGTGCCGTAGGGGACCGCACCGCCACTTCCCAGCAAATTAGGGACACTGTTGCTCCTGGGGTATCGGCGAGGACCATTCGCAACCGTCTCCATGAAGCTGGGCTACGGTCCCGCACACCGTTAGGCCGTCTTCCGCTCACGCCCCAACATCGTGCAGCCCGCCTCCAGTGGTGTCGCGACAGGCGTGAATGGAGGGACGAATGGAGACGTGTCGTCTTCAGCGATGAGAGTCGCTTCTGCCTTGGTGCCAATGTGTGGTCGTATGCGTGTTTGGCGCCGTGCAGGTGAGCGCTACAATCAGGACTGCATACGACCGAGGCACACAGGGCCAACACCCGGCATCATGGTGTGGGGAGCGATCTCCTACACTGGCCGTACACCACTGGTGATCGTCGAGGGGACACTGAATAGTGCACGGTACATCCAAACCGTCATCGAACCCATCGTTCTACCATTCCTAGACCGGCAAGGGAACTTGCTGTTCCAACAGGACAATGCACGTCCGCATGTAACCCGTGCCACCCAACGTGCTCTAGAAGGTGTAAGTCAACTACCCTGGCCAGCAAGATCTCCGGATCTGTCCCCCATTGAGCATGTTTGGGACTGGATGAAGCGTCGTCTCACGCGGTCTGCACGTCCAGCACGAACGCTGGTCCAACTGAGGCGCCAGGTGGAAATGGCATGGCAAGCCGTTCCACAGGACTACATCCAGCATCTCTACGATCGTCTCCATGGGAGAATAGCAGCCTGCATTGCTGCGAAAGGTGGATATGCACTGTACTAGTGCCGACATTGTGCATGCTCTGTTGCCTGTGTCTATGTGCCTGTGGTTCTGTCAGTGTGATCATGTGATGTATCTGACCCCAGGAATGTGTCAATAAAGTTTCCCCTTCCTGGGACAATGAATTCACTGTGTTCTTATTTCAATTTCCAGGAGTGTAGCTGGTAATGATAGCAACAGGGAGGTAGTGCGTGCTGAACAAATAGTTCTATCAGCGCGTAAACCGACTTCTCTGTCCGGTAATTTGGACGGCTCGAGTAACACGGCGGAAGCGGGTAGCAGTGGAGCATACCGTAACGCCGCGCCGACGCCTGTAGAAAACTCGGTGCGCACGCATACGTCGACGGGGCACAATTGCTGTCACCTAGTACGTAGTACGGAACATTTGTCGAGTACCCACATTGACAGAGAGGAAGACAGTTTCTGAACAAGGAAGTTTGCACCCTGAGATACCGCTTCAACAAAATGTAGGAATGATGACTGACAACCTCAGCTGCCGACAGGTGTTGTTGATATACCTCGATGTGGACAGCTGAAAATGTTATTCCAGGGAAAAGCTGCGTGGTCATCAACAGTAACTGTTCTTTCGAGAACAAGTTACTGTCTTCGTAAAATGTAGAAAGAAATCAAAACTATCATGGCGAAGATAGATTTGATTTTAAACACTTCATCTCGGTGAGGAAGTTTCAACATTACAGAGATGAAGGCAATAGTCCTCATCCCAAAACATTTATAGGCCAATTTGAACTGTCTTTGCCTCCCCACTGGCCACTCATGTATAAGCTCGATTTCGTGTGCTCACATATGCAGGAAGCCACAGCGGAATATATGAGGAACTTTGACAGGACTTGCAACTCGTATGATGCGTTCCGGAATGCCTTCTTGGGCAAATTCTGGTCAAAAACTCATTAAGAAGGAATTAATGATATCTAGAGATATGGAAGGCGCAGGTTACCGAAGTCCTGTAAAATTCTTCGAGAATATGACAACGAGGAACCAGTATCTCGACAAGCCGTGTAGCGCAGCTGAAATTATACGCCTGTGTTATATGAAGCTACCGATTGCCTCCCAGCAAACACTTGCCGGAAGATGTGGAAGCGACATAGAAGTATTCAAAGGAATATTGAGGGAACTCGAGTTCGCATTTAACGAGGATCAGGCCCGTGAGAAACGCCGACAGCGGGAATGGCAAAACGATCGATGAAATAACGGCTCACAGTGGGAGAACAAACAGGTGCATAAGCACAACGGATTTGGTCAGGATAAGAGTAACAGTGAGCCTGGGAATAAGCGCTCTCCCGACAGTAACAAGTGGAATAAGACGTGGAGAAGAGGTCAGCAACCGAATCAGGGTTGGCAAGGTGGTAATAGAAACAATGCCATAGAAGAAGTAGAAACTCAACCACCAAAACCTGGGCCATCTCACGTTATTGATGTGGAACATAATTGACTAGGACGCGCAACGGACACGACCCTTAATGCGTCCGTGTCCTCAGTCAAAGCCAGTTACATAAACATCGTGGAGTACGATGATGTGACAGAATTACTTCTAACATTATGCGTGGTGTCTGTTGTTCTAAGTCGTGTCTCCCTACCACTTTCGCGTAACGACGCTCTGAGTGTGTTTTTAGGGAATTGACTAGTTTGAACCTGGGACCTGTTGCTGGTAAGGAGACGCCAGACCACACATGACATGTAGAGTTCAGAAGAGTTCAGTGAGACTAGCGATGACATAACCAAATACTTAATGATTTCAACGTCAGTTCCACTGCACTCCCTGTAAAAGAATCTTTAATACTAACTAAATTTAGTGGAAGGGGTTCAAGGCTTTCCTATTTTTAGTTAGTTGGTAAAATAACGTCGAAAAAGCAGTTAAGTTTACCATTGGAAATTTTATTCTACTCACAAAACATTGTTTATAAATTGCACTATTGATAAAAGGAAATGTTTTAATACGGGATGATAAAAACCAACTGCATTCAACAAAAATGTGAACGAATATTCCCTGAATGGGTTTCCAAGTTCTACAATGGATCGAAGGATGACCTATGCCATATCATATCTATAATCTAGGTTTAAATTAAGTTTCACAAAAGAGAAAACTATCAAAATGGTCTACAGTGACCCTCAATTATCTTTAATTACGTATCTAACTTGTCGTAAATTACAGTGGCTGATGTGGCTTCTCAGTAATTATATAACGGAAAAATCATCGCGTTTCAGATTTTAACTTATGTAGCAAATGTGAATACCATGATCTTCAATTGACGATCGACACTAGTATTTCGCAAAAATGGGGTGTAACAGATGAGACTTCTGCAGTTCAGAGTGAAGCCTTATGCACTCAAAAATGCGGCATCGCATGCGTTCATTACCTTGTCGGTGTTCATCAGGGTGCGGCGGCCGGCGCAGCTCCATACAGCTCGCCGTCTCAGAAGCAACTCTCTCCTAACTTCTCCTTACTACAATTTACCGAAGTTGGTTTAAAAAAACTATCTGGCTGTGTTTTCATCTGACCAATCAGGGTCTCAATGTTAACCTTAAGCTCTGCCTACAAAAATTCTGTCCATCCAATGAGAAACATTATACTTTTTGTGGTGGGGCAATGTTTTTTAAGTTTGCAATGTAACAGAGACGCGAAAAAGTCTCACGCTAAAATTTGCGGGTGGTGTGGCCCTTTTAGTGTTATCATAAGATCTATACTGTTCTTCTGGAGGGCTCTATCCTTTAACATGGGCTGGGGGGTGGGCCTGGTGGTCATCTGGTGACGTGGGTGTCCGTCCCTTATCATAGGGCCTTCCAGCATAACACAGTTCTGCTCTCGGCTTCTGTTCTCGTTTCTTCCCTCGGAACTGTGTCTGTCTCACGGTGGGAAATTATGACATGCATTTAGGCACTTTTGTGTTAGTCTGTGGTATTCCATTTGCTCACTCGTTACTTGTATTACTTTGGTTAATTTAATGTCACGATTTATTTGGAGCTATGTGACATACTACTGGATTTGCTTATCATGTCAGGGTTTTCATGGAAGGTGTTGGATTTGCCTGCCTTACATATCACCACCCTTCAAACTTAATTTTTGCACTGAAGTTAGGCAATGATTGAATCGTTGTCTAAATCAGTCAAAAATTATTCCTTTATCTAAATTTTGTTGCCTACTGTTCAGCCACGTTATTCTGGTTCTATGCTAGTTTGTATTACTAATTTATATTTTTATATTCTTCCACATTATTCTCAAAAATATGTTTATATTGATAATAGAAGAATATTTTTATGCTATTATTATTATTATTAATTTTTAATTAGTTTCTTTCTTTATTTAAGTGTGAAGTTTGTTTTTTTAAGAAGTTTGCTATCGAAAGTGAGGAGTCTTTCACATCGATTTTCTTAGAGATATTTTTTTTATAAATGTAGTAATTAAGTAAAATCTATTCCTAACACATTTTCTAAACATCATGTACAAGTAAAATGTTTTTGTTTCTAGACACTCATTTCAAATTGTTACACTAACAAATAAGAATTATTTCCAAGAATTGCTTTGACAAAGAAATATACATACACAAGTATTGCAAAGAAATATACATACACAAGTATTGAGATATTATCCTAACAAATGGTACAAATGTTAAAAAAAGGGGAAAACATCCAACAAGATAATTTTTTATTCTTTGTTTTTATAAGGAGAAAATAAGTAAAATATAGTTATTCTTTTATTTTTATGAGGAGAAAATAAGTGGCATATAGTTTTAGTGTTTATTATGCCTTACTTTTGTTCTTTATATACTGTCCATTTCAGAACTAATGACTTATTTTTAACGATAGTCTATTTTTTACTTAAGTCCATAGTCAATGACTGTTATTTTGTAGTTTATTAGCTGTTTGGTGTGCTTAACTTATTTAGTTTTTCACACGTTTCTTTTGCACTATTCCTATATCACACAATTTGATTTCACACATTCACACAATCCTATGAATGTTTAAGCATGAGGTTACCGAATGTTTTTGCACGAAGGTGATGGACTTGAACGAGATGGATGTGGGCAAGTATTTGATGTACAGCTTCGTTCGTCATTTCTCATTGGCTTTGCAAGTGTGTGTTGCTGTTGTGGAGCTCCCATAATGGAATGGAGCTGTGAGTGCAGAATCTCGTGGTTTACTGGCTTTGTATGCATGAAAGTCATCGTTATGTGTCGCTGAAAGCGGTAGTTTTTCGTTGTAATAGTTTGCAGACGACTAGTTTACAGTAGGATAGGGATTTGGGAAGGTATGTCGTCTATTCTTCACCCATCTTCTTTCTTGGTCTCAATCTTGCGAATCGTCAACTTCTGTTCTTCCTGCTTTTTCTCTGCTTCTTACTTGCTTCTTGGTTCTTCTCTGGGCAGGATATGGAAATATTTATTGATAACTAGTCGCTTTGATGTCCTACTCTTAGTAACAGTTTGATAAATTGTTTGGGCATGTCATTTTTACTTTGTGGAAGTTTTCTTCAGTTTAGTGCATCAGCGTGCTGTTTGATAGCAGTAGTGTGACTTTCACACATACTTTTTTGCCAGTCATGGCTTGCCCAAGCAGTCTTCTCGTCAGGCCGTTTTTTGCTCACTCCGCTGAGTGGGGGCGTTCCAAGACCCTGTTGGCCTTCCGTGTTCCACCACTCTGTGGTTCCGTGTTCTGTCCCAGCAGGGTTCCGCCACCCAGTGGTTCAGCAGATTTACTGCCCACTTCGGCTACAAGGCCCCTCTGTTGGTCTCCTGTCCTTTCCCTTCTCTCGACACTTCTGCCTTGTAGGAGTCGTGTCTTGCTAATTACGTCCTTTTCTTTCTTGATACTTCTTGTGTTGCAACTTGTGGGTCGTTGAATCTGGTCTTTGCTGGAGTTTTTACAATGGTTCTTACAAAAAGTTTTACTTTTAATCATCTAACATATGTCTAGTACCTACAATGTTTTACGCCTTCTTAAAAAGCTTTACAAATTTCGGCACCCTTTCCATGTTACAATTCTAAGATATTTTGAGTCTTAACTTCTACAAGAATCCTCAAATTCGTTTTTTATTTTTGTGTAGTGTCGTGGTGTATAGCATTTTAGTATTTCATGCTGTTAGACTATCTACAATTTATCCCTTCACCTTAATCTATGGTACTATTGGTGTTATTTTTGTTTTTATTGAAACTACTTTCTTTTTCCCACCTTCCTCTTTCTTCATTCTTCTTTCTCCTGACGATCTTATCTGCAATATGATCTTGAAATATTGTGCTGATGAATTACCAGTAATAAAATTAATCTTCAAACTTTTTGATATGGCTCACATGGTGAAGTCCTAAGGTTTTGCCTGTTTTTGGGTTCATTAGTTCCATAGCATTATCATGAGCAATTCGGCTAATTATGACAGGTCCTTTGTATGCAGCGTAAAACTTATGTATTTTGTGTTTCTGTTTGCTGGAGAGATGGTGTGTTTTTACAAATACTTTCTGGCCTACTGAGAATGTTCTTTTAATTGCTGTTCTATCTCCTCTTTCTTTTCTTTTAATGGCTGCCTTTCTGATGTTGGAGAGTGCTGTTGCTATGACTTGTTTGTGCTGTCTACGTGGTACAATAGGAAATCTAACATTTTCTCTGGTTATGTTTGGGGGTTCAGTATTTTTAAGTACAGTAAATGGAGGTAGTAGTGTAGTGCTATGTGGCATTTCATTTATTACTTCTTGAAAATCTTTAAGGTATAAATCCCAAGTGTTGTGTCTTTTGCCTGCGTATAATCGGCATGAAGTGCCTTCATAGATCGTTCTGCTGGATTTACGCTAGGTTTGTACTTAGATATGTAAATGGGTTTTATTTTGTGTTGTTTTAAAGTGTTCTGCCATTGCACTGATTTGTATTGTGGGCCATTGTCCGAAATTATTCGTTCCACTCGACCTACTTGTCTGAAAAAATCTTGTCTAAATGCTTTACTTATAGTAAGTCCTGTTGCCCGTTTTAAAGGTGTCAAGGTAACATATTTAGAAATAAGTTCGAAAACGACAAATATGAAAATATATCCATTTTTTGTGCCTGGGAGGGGCCCCATCAAATCTGTTGCTGCTATTTGTTTTAATTTTTTAGGGATTATTAGAAACATAGGTGGTTTGGTTTGGAAAGTGACATGTTTAGCCCTCATACATTTTTTGCATTTGGCTAATACTGTTCTAATTCGTCTTTCCATATTAGGAAAACGACTTGTTTGTTTTATTTTTAAAAAGCATTTCTTTGGTCCAAAGTGGCCATTACTTAAATGTGTATACCATATGTACTTATTAATTAGTTCATCTGGGATATAAATTAAACATTCATTCGTTGCAACATTTCGTCTAAAAAATAAAACATTGTTTTTTACGAGATAGTGCTGTCGAATGTCTGGAAAATCCTTTCTTCTCCACTTGTGTTTGATTCCTAGTATTTCGGGATCCTTGTCCTGTTCTTTGGCTATGTTTTTCAATGCTGTCGTAATGTCGTTTTCGAAAGGTACTTGTTTCATATAGTACATTGTAAACTGGTCTTCTGCTGCTTCCAAACCTATGTTATTGGATGCACCCTGTGGACATCGTGATAAAGCATCTGCTAATACATTCGCTGGTCCTGGTATGTGTGTAATAGTGAAGTCAAATTCTTATAATATTAACATCCATCTGGCTAACCTCCCATGAGTTAGTTTGGCGGACAACAGAAATTCTAATGCTTTGTGGTCAGTGTATACTTTTGTTTTTCTTCCGAATAGGAAGTATCGAAAACGGTGGAAGCCCCATACAATGGCCAATGCTTCCAGCTTCGTGACTGAATAGTTTTCTCGCTTTTTGTGAGTACACGACTGGCAAATGCAGTTGTTCTCTATGATCTTAGCCCTGCCTGTTCGTATTCTTGGAATAAAACAACTCCTAAACCTGTTTTCGCGCTATCAGTGGCCATACAAAATTTTTGTGTTAGATCAGGATGTGCTAAAATCGGTGCTGTTGTTAGTGCATTTTTCACTTTTAAAAATTCTTCATTGGCTTGTTGATCCCATACCCATGGCGTGTTTTTTCCAGTCAATGCACATAGGCGTGGTGTTGAGAGAGAGTCGATCGAAATAAATTTTTTATAGAATCTGGTGAGACCTAGAAATCCTCTGAGAGTTTTCTTATTGTATGGAGTACAGAATTCTTTGATTGCCGTTAGTTTTTCTGGGTCGGGCATTACCCCTTTCTCGGAAAATGTGTGTCCTAGAAATTTGACCTCTCGCCTTCCAAATTTGGATTTTGTTATATTTACTGTGACCCCATGCTCTTTCATGATCTGTAAAAACTGATTTAATGTGTCGTTGTGATGTTCCCAAGAGGGTTCTGCTGTAATCACATCATCAACATAACAAGTAATTTTTTGTAAAATTTCAGGACTGAGTATAGTATTAAATCCCCTAATAAACGCTGCTGATGATATGTTTAAACCCAATGGCAATCGTTTAAACTGGTAACATCTACCGAATACGATAAATGCTGTAAATTTTATACATTCTGGGGCCATTTCTATGAAACAATTGATGAAAATATCTTCGCACCGTGGAAGTTTTGTATTAATGTCTTTAATTTTTCTGGACGATCTGTCTCAGTGATTATGATTGTGTTGATCTGTCTGGAATCAAGCACTAACCTGATGCTCCCATCTCGTTTTTGTACAATATGGAGCGGGCTGTTATATGTGGAGGTAGCTGGTTCAATAATATCATCATCTAACATTTTAGATATCTCCTGGAATACTTTATTCCTATAGCTTAATGGGATTGTATAGGGTGGCACTCTAAATGGTTTGTGCTGTTTTACTTCAAACTTGTACTGAAAGTGTTTAATACTGCCAGTCTTAGGTAAAAATGCCTCTGCTTTATCTCGTAAATTACCCTCTAATTCTCTTTTACTGTGTTCCGAAATACCTTGAACTTCTTGCAATTTTTTGTCGATTTCTTTATGGACTTCCTAACATGAGTTGAGGCGATTCCCCCTTTTGTGCATACCATTCTAATTCTTCATCCTCTTTATCTCGCGTCATTCTTAATTGTTTGTTTATAACTGGTATTTCTTCTAATTTTAGCTTTTGCTCAAAGAGAAGTGTGACATTCCCGAATGTTACGCTACCTTTCCCCATATCTATTATCGCTCGTCTCTCATTTAAAAAATCTGCACCTATAATCAAATCTACAGTTAGTTTAGGTGTAATCACGAAGTTGGCTTCGATCTTTTGACCTTGACACGAAAGAGTTAACCTTGTTTGTCTCCTAACTTCCGCAGCATTGTTTCTAATAGGACCTTTTACTTTAATCTTACTTGTTTTCAGAACTGGCAATTCCTCATTGGCATTACACTGCATGAATAAATTTTCTGTGATCGCAGTCAGTTCACTTCCGCTATCAATTACAATATTGACTGGGATATGCTTTACCATGGCCTTCACAATTGGTTGAATTTGAAAGGGTTGGTTCTGTTCTTCTTCTTGCATCAACGAATCCTCCACTCAATCATACATCAGTCTTTTCAGGAATTTCCCTTGTGAATTCGAACTTTCTCTAGGATAAGCTTCGACTGCTACTTCTCTCTCTTTTATTACTTCTTCTCTATTTCTTCCTTCATTTACGCTTTCTTCAACATCCTCTACTTTTTCCTCATCCTCGTCTATCTTCTCCTTCTTCGTCGCTGCTTCCACATAATCGCATCTAAATGCTCTAATTATCGCTTCATAACTTCCTTCATTATATACGTTGGGTTGTGTGCCTACTAGTAACTTAACTTATTTTCAACTTCTGTCGACTGCGCATTATCCTCATTGTATTCGCTTTCCCTGGTTTCCATATGAAATAGCTCTGCAATACTCATTACTTCGTCCTTTCCTCCTACATTCGTTGTGCATGCCATTGGTAATTTATCTTCCTCATCAGTATTCTCCCAATTCATTTCGTCCCAACACGATATTGTTATTTTCCTGTCTTCGTTTTCATCTGGTCCCTGCGGATTTGTTTCTTCCTTCTTCTCTTCTCGTGATAAGGTATTTACTTCTCTGTTCAAGGTGCTGCAATTGTCCTGGGTCGGTGCGTCATTCCCTTTGGCATGGGCGCTTAGCTGTCAATTCGAACGTTTATCGGGGTTTGGTGGTCTTACCTCCACCTCTTCTATCTGTATTCTCTTTTCTTGCTCCGCTTGTTGATATTGGTTTATTTGTTGATAATTTGTCTGTCTATTGGCACTCCAATACACGTTCCGGTTTTCGTTATTCCCTCTGTAATAGTTGTTGCCGTTCCTGGGTGAATTATAGTTATTGCCATATTCTCTTCTAAATCCATAACCGGTTCTTTGTTGAAATCCATTGTCGTTTCTTGGTGCGAAGTTATCACATGGTTCGTAATTATAGTTTCTTCGTACTGTGTCTTGTGGATTCCACTGCTTTTTGCTTTCGTTCTCACGTGCGCTTCGTCTTTTTCTTGCGTCATCTTCCGAAAATATGAACTCTAGTTCCCTTAGAATACCTTTAAATGCCTCGACGTCATTGCCTCCGTGACCTACTAATGATTGCTGGTATTTCAGTGGTAACTTCATCGCGCATAATTTAATCAACTCTCCGTCACTGTATGGTACATCTAAGCATTGATTTTTCTTTGCCATTAACTCGAAAAATTTCACGGGACTCTTCTCTCCTGAATTCTCAAAATATGGGTTCTGTCATAATTCGTACTTCACTCTGTTCTGTGCTTCGCTGGAGCAATATCGTGAGAGAAACTTCTCTCTGAAATCTTCGTACGATCGGCATGTCGCTGCAACATTTTGCATGGTTTCTGCGACTGTTCCTGACATGTGTGCACATATAAAGTCTAATTTGTGTGCTAGCGTCCAGTGTTCTGGTAATCCTACTCGGAATTGATCAATAAAAGTTCGTGGATGTAATGAGTTTCCTTCTCTGAAAGTGGTGAAATTTTCTGACTGTGAGGAAATGATCGTTGTCGTACTTCGTCATAGTTCCGTATGAAATTCGCAATTCTTCGCCACTTTTGTTTTTGATCATTTCTCCCGTCGTTATTTCCGGTTGTGGTAGATCCATTGGATATTGTCCACTGTAACTTTCGCCTACCCTTGCGTAGTATCGTTGGAGTGGTACGCAATAATTTTCTTCAATCGGTTGTTAACGTGTAGCTGAATGCATTGCACTGTACTCTTCGCGACCTGGCTTTCCATTGTCATGTATTGGTTCGGTATCTTGTCTGGCCAATCTTGCCGCTTCATTGCACGATCCAAACTGTCTTGACACATACATTTGTGGTTCTGCATGTGTTTGTGGTGCCGTTTGTTCATCAAGAATTTCGAAACATGTTTGTTGCTGTGCAGGCTGTCTGATTTCACGTATGTTATTTTCCGCCTGTGATTGTAATAAAAAATGCATGATATCTTCGTTTATTGCTTGTTTTTCCGGTGCTGTTACAGATACGGATGTGGTCGCAGACTCAGTGCTTTTTCGATCCTGTTCACTACGCTCTTCTATAGTTTGCAACAACTCTGTTCGCAATTTCTGAAATTGTTGTTTCGTTTGCAATTCTATTTAGACTATGCGGTTATCATATCTTTTCAGCGCTGCTTTTGTGATACGTTTGTGTAACACAATGTTTTCAACAATTTCACGCGCTGTACCTGCTGCTTGTCTAGTAAGTACGTTTATCTATTTCACTAGTTTCTTGACTTCTCCCTGGGTATTGTTACGTAATGTTTTGATCTCGTCCTGAATGTCATTACGCAATGTTTGTACGTCCGCTTGTACCTTGTCAATGTCTGTTCTCAATTGATTGTGACCTGTTACTAAGTTTCCTATCACTTCTCGAGATTCTTTTGCCTCGTCTTCAATATTATTTAGGTGTAACTGAATTTTTTTTTGTTTTGTTCTTTAATCTCACGCATTTGTCTCGTGATTTCTGCAATTTGGTTCGTCGTTTCTGCATTCTGAATTTAATTTGGTTCGCAATTTCTTTGTTTTGTCTTGTCATGGTTTCCGTCATTAATTGTAATAATTCTGCCAGATTGGTGGGTACTATTGCGTTTTCTTCCGACGTCCTACGCTCTGTGTTTTCGCGCAAGTATTGGTTTGCAACCGATTGCATTGAACTGTGCGGTGACACGTTTCTGCAGGAATTCCTTGTACTCTGTGGTGAGGAAGCTCTGATTACTTGTACTATGGGTTCTACGTATTCAAGACGCAAGTTAGAATCCTCATCGGCTGTCTCTCCTGCTCCTCTGTCGTATGCTGACCTAGGTTTTCTGTCCCTGGCGTACATTATCCTCGTTATGGTGCGTTATTTGTCCTATTTCTCGCGATACTGCATCGTCTGTTGTACTGTCCTCTATTCTCTGTCCATCTTCATCCTGGGTCTCTACCTCAATTCGGTCACGGTCTCGATCTGCCATTGCTAATCTTTCCGAATCCCTTATTTTCTGTTTTAAAAGCAAGTCAAGCGCCCTACTTCGCGTCAACATGCGCTCATACGACCTCACCCGTTTCATAAACTTTTTGCACACACGACTTGACAATCCATTTACTTGCTTGTTGGGTCAGAAGCAACTTGTCAACGATGTATCCTCCACCTGTGCGCTTGCACTGGAGAGAGAACTTAATTCTAACAATATTAAAATTCATAACTTAATTATGCTATTGTCTCTGCTAGAATGTCTCACGTTCTATTGAATAGTTTCTTACGATCTATCGCTGCAGCTACTGTTGTCGACTATTTATAACTTTAGGAAAAAATTTGTTACTACGAAAATTTTTCAACATGATATTTTTCTGACCTGCTTAGGCATTTGGTCGACCTTCAATCATGGTATTTTACCATCCTGGCAGGGTCGCCATTCTCTAACATTCTGCGTGGTGTCTGTTGTTCTAAGTCGTGTCTCCCTACCACTTTCGCGCAACGACGCTCTGAGTGTGTTTTTAGGGAATTGACTAGTTTGAACCTGGGACCTGTTGCTGGTAAGGAGACGCCAGACCACACATGACATGTAGAGTTCAGAAGAGTTCAGTGAGACTAGCGATGACATAACCAAATACTTAATGATTTCAACGTCAGTTCCACTGCACTCTCTGTAAAAGAATCTTTAATACTAACTAAATTTAGTGGAAGGGGTTCAAGGCTTTCCTATTTTTAGTTAGTTGGTAAAATAACGTCGAAAAAGCAGTTAAGTTTACCATTGGAAATTTTATTCTACTCACAAAACATTGTTTATAAATTGCACTATTGATAAAAGGAAATGTTTTAATACGGGATGATAAAAACCAACTGCATTCAACAAAAATGTGAACGAATATTCCCTGAATGGGTTTCCAAGTTCTACAATGGATCGAAGGATGACCTATGCCATATCACATCTATAATCTAGGTTTAAATTAAGTTTCACAAAAGAGAAAACTATCAAAATGGTCTACAGTGACCCTCAATTATCTTTAATTACTTATCTAACTTGTCGTAAATTACAGTGGCTGATGTAGCTTCTCAATAATTATATAGCAGAAAAATCATCGCGTTTCAGATTTTAACTTATGTAGCAAATGTGAATACCATGATCTTCAATTGACGATCGACACTAGTATTTCGCAAAAATGGGGTGTAACAGATGAGACTTCTGCAGTTCAGAGTGAAGCCTTATGCACTCAAAAATGCGGCATCGCATGCGTTCATTACCTTGTCGGTGTTCATCAGGGGGCGGCGGCCGGCGCAGCTCCATACAGCTCGCCGTCTCAGAAGCAACTCTCTCCTAACTTCTCCTTACTACAATTTACCGAAGTTGGTTTAAAAAAAAAAAAACTATCTGGCTGTGTTTTCATCTGACCAATCAAGGTCTCAATGTTAACCTTAAGCTCTGCCTACAAAAATTCTGTCTATCCAATGAGAAACGTTATACTTTTTGTGGTGGGGCAATGTTTTTAACGTTTGCAACGTAACAGAGACGTGAAAAAGTCTCACGCTAAAACTTGTGGCTGGTGTGGCCCTTTTAGTGTTATTGTAAGATCTATACTATTCTTCTGAAGGGCTCTAGCTTTTAACATGGGCTGGGGGGTGGTCCTGGTGGTCAGCTGGCGACGTGGGTGTCCGTCTCTTATCGTAGGGCCTTCTAGCTTAACACGGTTCTGCTCTCGGCTTCTGTTCTCGTTTCTCCCCTAAGAACTACGTCTGTCTTACGGTGGGTCAGTATGACATGTATTTAGGCACTCTTGCGTTAGTCTGTGTTATTTCATTTGCTCACTCGTTACTCGTATTACTTTGGTTAATTTAATGTCACGATTTATTCGGAGCTATCATGTCAGGGTTTTCATGGAAGGTGTTGTATTTGCCTGACACCTTACATACTATTAGAAGAAAAGGAGGGGCAACAGAATAAAGAAGTTTATCCGGTAGTCCAAATTAAGATAGATTTGTTACTGGCAGCAATAATTGACAGTGGAAGTCAACTTTCTGGAATTTCCGAGGAAGCGTTCAGGAAATGCAAAAATACGCGGAATCCACCGACTCTAGGAATACAAAAGACCAAAGTCAGGGGTGCGCCCCTAGGATAAAGTATGGATATTTCACAACAGACACGGTTGGAGTTCGAATGTCAGGGGCATAAATTAACGGCGAATTTGTGCGTAATCCCTAAGCTTTTAATTGATGTCATCATCGGAATGGACTTCCTATGTATGAATAAAGCGATACTCGATTTGGGACGAGTTGACGCTAGGAGAAGACGATAAAATTCATATTCGGTTCGATGAGCAAGCAACCCCAGGTCAAATTCATAAGAGCTGCCTGAGGCTGCAATCCTCAAATCAGGCGGATCTGAGAAATGAATCGCACGATGGAAAGAGTAGAAGAGAGGGCGAATCCATTGAAGCGCAGTTGAAGTAAATCCACAGGGAAATTAATACAAAATTAGAAGAAATAAAAGACATAAGGTACACTGACAAGGACGTGTTGAGGAACAATGTCAGTCTTTCTTCTGAAGACGGGTTCGATCCAAGGTTACCAATACAGATTCGAAGTGAAAAAGCACAAACCTTTCCGGGTAACACCATACGCCATTCCCTGGTCATACCGAGATCGCGTTTTGACTGAACTGGAGAGAATGTTATATGAGGATGACATTGAACACACGAAATCTCAGTATAACAGCCCCTTGCGGATTGTGGACCAGAAGAACGGAGAGATTCGGCTCGTGTTAGATTCTAGACAAATTAACACGATTATTGTACCTGAAACTGACAGACCGGAAAGGCTCGACGAGCTACTTCTGAAGTTCCATGGAGTTTCGGTGTTCCCTTCCCTCGATATGCGATCGAACTTTTGGCAAAGTGTATTAGACCCTGATTGCCAAAAATACACAGCATTTATTGTGTTTGGTGGGTGCTACCAATTCAAGACTCCTCCTTGGGTTAAACATTTCGTCAGTGGCTTTTATTAGGGGTCTCGGAACAATTCTTGATGACAAACTGAGGGATAAAATTACATGTTATGTAGATGACATTCTCATAGCGGAGAATACCTGGGAATCACACACCGCTGTCCTAGGAGAAGTTTTATCCAAGCTGAGAAAACGTGGGGTGACCGTGAACATAAATAAGTCGTGTTTCGGAGAAAGAAAGGTACGTTTTCTGGGACATGTCATCTCAGGGGAGGGAATCACACCCGATCCAGAGCAGATAACCGCAATTGCAGATTTTGCAACGCCGATGACCAGAAAGCAGTTAATAGGATTTCTTGACGTTATCAATTTTTACAAAAAATTTATATACGTATCGGCATTGGCGACCACGCGACTTTGTCAGTTGCCGGGAAAGAACACGCCCTGGGTATGGGACGAAGAGGCAGATAGAAAAGTCAGTGTTCTCAAGTGAGCTCTCGCGAAAGCCCCAATATTGTCACATCCTGATTTGTCACAGGATTTTTGTATGGCCACAGACAGCGCAAAAACTGGGCTGGGGGTCATGGTATCTCAGGAATACGAAGAAGACGGGAAGAAGATACATAAAAAAAATTGCGTTCGGCAGTAGGGTGTTAACAAAGAACTTGAGGCCCTAGCTGTGGTCTGGGGATTCCAGAAGTTTAAGTATTTTCTGTTTGGACGAAAAATGCGGGTCTACACAGATCACAGAGCTCTGGAGTTCCTCCTAACGGCAATACTAACTCATGGAAGACTAGCAAGGTGGGTCGCTGTTCTCCAGGAGTATGACTTTACGACGATCTACGTCCCAGGCCCAACGAATGTCATTGCGGACGCTCTATCCCGTTCCCCTCTGGGGATAACAGAATCTGTGGCAGAAGAACTCGAACAGGAGCATTTTTCTCTGTTCTACCTGCAGAAAGTGGCGCTTGAAAATTATATCTCCGTCACAATGCGTGACATTAAGAACGAACAGGACAAAGATCCCGTACTACTAGGGATAAAAGAGAAGTGGAAAGATAGGACCCTAACCAAAATCAGGCAGCACTACCTTTTACGGAAAGGGATACTCTTTTACCGGAGAAACCCTGGTGAGTCGTTGTGGGTAGTGTGTGTACCGGATGAGGTAATCAACAAGCTCAATTGGTATACACACCTCAGCTACGCTCATTTCGGACCCCAGAAATGCTTCCTGAAATTAAGGAACGTCTGCCACTTCAGCAACATGGGGAGAAGAATCCGCAGGGTTCTGTCGGTGTGTAAGAAATGCCAGAAGGCGAAGACAAGTACAGTGGCAATGCAAGTACCGCTGTACCCTATAGTACCACAGAAATTACGACAGACAGTGGCAACAGACTTGATGGGACCTTTACCGACGACACAAAGGGGGTATAAATATATTATGGTGGTCCTCGAGTTAACCTCCAATTCGTGACTCTGACTCAGTTCAAGAGAGCGACAGGGAGAACAGTGAGTCGAGCGCTTTGCAGAGATTTCCTCACGCAGGTAGGACCTGTGGACTGTATTCTATCGGATAACGGGCCGCAATACAAGTCGGTGATGTGGAAGAGAACAATGGAGAAGCCAGTGTTCATATCCCGCTTTCACCCCAGCTCTAACCCGTCTGAAGGACGATGAAAGATCTAAGAAACCTGTGTAGGCTGTACTGCAGCAAGAAGCATGCCACCCGGGATGTCTTCCTAAAAGACTATCAGGATGTCATGAACGAGCTACCCCACACCCCACAGTACCACGTTATTGGCTCCTATCACGGTACTAAAAAATAGACCCACCAGATAGGCTTCGACAACTGGTCGAGTTCCCTCCGAGGACTCGTCGACAACATCGAGCCATCGTTGAGGAAGCTCTGCGCAACATTCGTCTCGCAGGGGAAAGGCGAAAAGCATTCGCAGATAAAGGGACACGTGTACGTCAATTTGTTGTTGGAAAGAAGGTACTGGTTAAGACGCATCGTTTGTCCAACAAACAGAAAAAACAGTGCCACAAGTTCTTCGCAGCGTACAGCGGGCTTGTACGCGTTCGGAGAATAGCAAACGCGAACGCACTGGAGGTAGAGTCCGTCAAAACGGGAAAGCCACTTGGGGTGCACCCCATTTCCCACATCAAACCATTAGTGGAATAACGGACAACGTGTAAATAATTGCAAATAGTAAACTTAGAATTAGAAGAAGATATTTAGATTAAATAAATTAAGTCTGTGTCGTATTTTAGAAGTAAGTAATCGACAAGTATTCCTGACAAACACTGTTTAGATGAGAGGTAGATATACGTTCTGAGGAGGCTGCACCAGTAGGTGGCTCTCTGTTGAAAGGCGGTAAAAGAGATCTCAGAATTCATATCTCCGTCAAAGGAGACAGCTGAAACTTGAAGTGACCTGTCTCGCCTGCCGTTGTGGGGACGCACCGTTGTATTTACTCCTGATAGAGTGTACAAGTGGTTTTGAGGTGGCCAGCTATGTGCAGTGGCGTACGTAGCGCTACTTAGTACACACAATTCTGTGAGAATAGCGTGATGAAGTCGCGGAAATAGCGGGCATTAATAACGGTTTTAAGAATACTTGTCGAGAAATTTGAGTTATCTGAACAACTGCGTGTGCGAGCAGTGGGTTGTTTGTTTCCTTTTGTGGTTGCATTACACTAATAAAATTCCTGTCAACAGGTATAAAGAGACCATAATATGGGCAAGGGCTAACAGGAGAAGAGCAAGAGAATTCGAAAGGCGTAACTATACCGAACAAGCCTGGATCATTGGGTAAGATAAGAAATTTGTTGTATCTGCTTGATTCACAGGGACTGCTGGAGGGACATCAGACCTGGAGTAAAACCCCGGAATGCATCGACTAGTGGCATATAAAACATTGTTAAAATCTACATAGCTTGTAGAGATGGCCATCTCTGTGGTAGTTAGAAAGGTGATGGAATCCCGATCCCCTGAATACAGAGATTCCCTTTCCACTCAAGTCTGATAAAAAAAATGATACTCAGACGATTTATTATTATAAGGAGATTTCATTTTGTCTGATGTTATGTTTTCCGTGTATATGTTTGATGAAATGAATTAATATATAGTGAAAATTAGTTAACGTATGTAAAATTTTGTAAATGACGAATATGGAAATTGTGGTCATCCCTTATTGTAGAAAAATAAGTTCCTTATGTAATGTCATTATGTAAATGTGTCAGCAGAGAATTCAGAGGGGGTAAAGTAAGGCGACATGGAAATTGGCGCACCACACTTTCGATGGCACGGGAACGAGGACGGTGGCAATCAGGAGATGAGAGAACAGCTGGCCGATGGAATGCAGACCAACTCCTGCAATGATGGAGGGTGTGGTACACTGACCACTCACTGAAAGCTGACATGCAGAGGTCCATGACGTGCAGCTGGGATACACCTGGTCCCTGTACGCACGTGGTGGTTGGGAGGCCAATTCGAAGAAGCATCATCGGTAACTTCCATTTGTTGCTCACCGTGTCTGGCGGTGCAGCATTACTGCAGAACCTCTTTGTGTCTTATGGCACCTTCACTTAGGCCTGAGCCAGGCAACAGCTCACGTCTTATGGTATATCAACCATAACCACCACTAGCCAAAGAAGGAGTTCCGTCTTGCTGCCTGTCTGCATCAGGTCTCTGCAGATGAGGACAAATCAGAGGATCACCGGTCTCTCATGTGAGGGACATCGACGCCGAGCTCTAATGAGGGAGCGGTCCTTCCAGCTGTTGGGCCAGAAAGGACCTCACTACGCACAGCAGCACTGTGATCCACACAGTCGGTACTGTTGCCTCCGCATCAAGAAGATATGGGTCGCCATGCCGACATCTTGCTACCATTGTTGGTCTCACTGGGCTCTCGCGTGCTCCTGCTCGTGATAACCAGTTTCATCGTTCCTCCTGTTCCTGCCACATAAACATTACAAATAAGGGTGTGCGTGTAGCTACAAACAATTGGACACCAATGCAGTGAAGTTGTCCCTCATAAATATGAAGAAAAAAATTTAAATTAACCCCGACAGTCAGACAATCCTGAAATGACTTATATATTTTTTAAAACTTTTATGTTTGATAATCTGATACAATCTATGTATTATGTCTTCAGTGTGATTTTAATTATCATTTTATTACACTTGTACATTTTATCCATATTGTCATGTTTTGAATTCCTATGTTAGGTTAATACACAAAGTACTTAACGTGGTCATTCCTTATTACATAAATATCAAGAGAACTTGTCAATTTGGCTTCTATGTGGATTTACACAATTGTACACCAGCCAAGCACTGGACTTGGGCAGACATTGATAGGACTGTATAATTAAGACATTTACACCACAAACAAATAAATGTCCAGCAACAGTGACACATAGTTTGTTTACAGACTGTACTAATGGCTATTTGCCTCACCTTAAGTGTAAAAAGAACGACCATGACATTAGTCACTGATTTACATTAGGTTATAAATTTTTTATTTATTTGAAATTGTATAGGTAAAGATGTTTGAGCTTTCAATGGACCTTCAGTCAAAATCATGAAAAGCACTGACTTTGCGACGTGAGTCCTTGTATCTTACATTTCCTTTCTACTTTGGCCATGAATTGTTCATACTTGACAGAGAAATTAGTCAACAATGAAAGTGATGACCACATCAATAAATGTAAATTCCATCAATGAAAGCATTATCCCAGGGATAAGTGAAAGAATGATTGAGAAAGGGCAGCTGGCAGTCAATTGTCCGTGAATAACACTCTCGAAACGGTTATGAACCGTTAAAATGATAAAAATACTAATTTTGAAATACAGGAGATGACACAAAATGAGTCATCGCCTGTACTCCAAAATTGCCCTGAAGGAGGGGACATTGTAAAGTGGCAACGGCCTTGCACCTTACATGAGTCCATTTAACGTGACACTTTAGGTTTTGTTGGAGTAATACTCTAAATTACGGTGTAGGAAATCTATGTGGAAACGCATCGGCACCCGAGAATTCCGCGATTTTGTAATTGTAAGATTTTGCGGAAAGGCAATACCTGAGGCAGAGCTCGGCTACGTCCCGACCTAGCTGCCCCCCTTGGTCTGCCCCCCACTCCCTTGGTCTGCTCCCCCACTCCCTTGGTCTGCTCCCCCACTCCCTTGGTCTGCTCCCCCACTCCCTTGGTCTGCTCCCCCACTCCCTTGGTCTGCTCCCCCACTCCCTTGGTCTGCTCCCCCACTCCCTTGGTCTGCTCCCCCACTCCCTTGGTCTGCTCCCCCACTCCCTTGGTCTGCTCCCCCACTCCCTTGGTCTGCTCCCCCACTCCCTTGGTCTGCTCCCCCACTCCCTTGGTCTGCTCCCCCACTCCCTTGGTCTGCTCCCCCACTCCCTTGGTCTGCTCCCCCACTCCCTTGGTCTGCTCCCCCACTCCCTTGGTCTGCTCCCCCACTCCCTTGGTCTGCCCCCCCTCCTCCCTTGGTCTGCCCCCCCTCCTCCCTTGGTCTGCCCCCCCTCCTCCCTTGGTCTGCCCCCCCTCCTCCCTTGGTCTGCCCCCCCTCCTCCCTTGGTCTGCCCCCCCTCCTCCCTTGGTCTGCCCCCCCTCCTCCCTTGGTCTGCCCCCCCTCCTCCCTTGGTCTGCCCCCGCTCCTCCCTTGGTCTGCCCCCCCTCCTCCCTTGGTCTGCCCCCGCTCCTCCCTTGGTCTGCCCCCCCTCCTCCCTTGGTCTGCCCCCCCTCCTCCCTTGGTCTGCCCACTCTCCTCCCTTGGTCTGCCCCCTCTCCTCCCTTGGTCTGCCCCCTCTCCTCCCTTGGTCTGCCCCCTCTCCACCCTTGGTCTGCCCCCTCTCCACCCTTGGTCTGCCCCCTCTCCACCCTTGGTCTGCCCCCTCTCCACCCTTGGTCTGCCCCCTCTCCACCCTTGGTCTGCCCCCTCTCCACCCTTGGTCTGCCCCCTCTCCACCCTTGGTCTGCCCCCTCTCCACCCTTGGTCTGCCCCCTCTCCACCCTTGGTCTGCCCCCTCTCCACCCTTGGTCTGCCCCCTCTCCTCCCTTGGTCTGCACCCTCTCCTCCCTTGGTCTGCCCCCTCTCCTCCCTTGGTCTGCCCCCTCTCCTCCCTTGGTCTGCCCCCTCTCCTCCCTTGGTCTGCCCCCTCTCCTCCCTTGGTCTGCCCCCTCTCCTCCCTTGGTCTGCCCCCTCTCCTCCCTTGGTCTGCCCCCTCTCCTCCCTTGGTCTGCCCCCTCTCCTCCCTTGGTCTGCCCCCTCTCCTCCCTTGGTCTGCCCCCTCTCCTCCCTTGGTCTGCCCCCTCTCCTCCCTTGGTCTGCCCCCTCTCCTCCCTTGGTCTGCCCCCTCTCCTCCCTTGGTCTGCCCCCTCTCCTCCCTTGGTCTGCCCCCTCTCCTCCCTTGGTCTGCCCCCTCTCCTCCCTTGGTCTGCCCCCTCTCCTCCCTTGGTCTGCCCCCTCTCCTCCCTTGGTCTGCCCCCTCTCCTCCCTTGGTCTGCCCCCTCTCCTCCCTTGGTCTGCCCCCTCTCCTCCCTTGGTCTGCCCCCTCTCCTCCCTTGGTCTGCCCCCTCTCCTCCCTTGGTCTGCCCCCTCTCCTCCCTTGGTCTGCCCCCTCTCCTCCCTTGGTCTGCCCCCTCTCCTCCCTTGGTCTGCCCCCTCTCCTCCCTTGGTCTGCCCCCTCTCCTCCCTTGGTCTGCCCCCTCTCCTCCCTTGGTCTGCCCCCTCTCCTCCCTTGGTCTGCCCCCTCTCCTCCCTTGGTCTGCCCCCTCTCCTCCCTTGGTCTGCCCCCTCTCCTCCCTTGGTCTGCCCCCTCTCCTCCCTTGGTCTGCCCCCTCTCCTCCCTTGGTCTGCCCCCCCTCCTCCCTTGGTCTGCCCCCTCTCCTCCCTTGGTCTGCCCCCTCTCCTCCCTTGGTCTGCCCCCTCTCCTCCCTTGGTCTGCCCCCTCTCCTCCCTTGGTCTGGCCCCCTCTCCTCCCTTGGTCTGGCCCCCCTCCACCCATGGACTGGCCCCCCCTCCACCCTTGGTCTGGCCCCCCTCCACCCTTGGTCTGGCCCCCCTCCACCCTTGGTCTGGCCCCCCTCCACCCTTGGTCTGGCCCCCCTCCACCCTTGGTCTGGCCCCCCTCCACCCTTGGTCTGGCCCCCCTCCACCCTTGGTCTGGCCCCCCTCCACCCTTGGTCTGGCCCCCCTCCACCCTTGGTCTGGCCCCCCTCCACCCTTGGTCTGGCCCCCCTGCACCCTTGGTCTGGCCCCCCTCCACCCTTGGTCTGGCCCCCCTCCACCCTTGGTCTGGCCCCCCTCCACCCTTGGTCTGGCCCCCGTCCACCCTTGGTCTGGCCCCCCTCCACCCTTGGTCTGGCCCCCCTCCACCCTTGGTCTGGCCCCCCTCCACCCTTGGTCTGGCCCCCCTCCACCCTTGGTCTGGCCCCCCTCCCCCCTTGGTCTGGCCCCCCTCCGTCCCCTGGTCTGGCCCCCCTCCGTCCCCTGGTCTGGCCCCCCTCCGTCCCCTGGTCTGGCCCCCCTCCGTCCCCTGGTCTGGCCCCCCTCCGTCCCCTGGTCTGCCCCCCCTCCGTCCCCTGGTCTGCCCCCCCTCCGTCCCCTGGTCTGCCCCCCCTCCGTCCCCTGGTCTGCCCCCCCTCCGTCCCCTGGTCTGCCCCCCCTCCGTCCCCTGGTCTGCCCCCCCTCCGTCCCCTGGTCTGCCCCCCCTCCGTCCCCTGGTCTGCCCCCCCTCCGTCCCCTGGTCTGCCCCCCCTCCGTCCCCTGGTCTGCCCCCCCTCCGTCCCCTGGTCTGCCCCCCCTCCGTCCCCTGGTCTGCCCCCCCTCCGTCCCCTGGTCTGCCCCCCCTCCGTCCCCTGGTCTGCCCCCCCTCCGTCCCCTGGTCTGCCCCCCCTCCGTCCCCTGGTCTGCCCCCCCTCCGTCCCCTGGTCTGCCCCCCTCCGTCCCCTGGTCTGCCCCCCCTCCGTCCCCTGGTCTGCCCCCCCTCCGTCCCCTGGTCTGCCCCCCCTCCGTCCCCTGGTCTGCCCCCCCCTCCGTCCCCTGGTCTGCCCCCCCTCCGTCCCCTGGTCTGCCCCCCCTCCGTCCCCTGGTCTGCCCCCCCTCCGTCCCCTGGTCTGCCCCCCCTCCGTCCCCTGGTCTGCCCCCCCTCCGTCCCCTGGTCTGCCCCCCCTCCGTCCCCTGGTCTGCCCCCCCTCCGTCCCCTGGTCTGCCCCCCCTCCGTCCCCTGGTCTGCCCCCCCTCCGTCCCCTGGTCTGCCCCCCTCCGTCCCCTGGTCTGCCCCCCTCCGTCCCCTGGTCTGCCCCCCCTCCGTCCCCTGGTCTGCCCCCCCTCCGTCCCCTGGTCTGCCCCCCCTCCGTCCCCTGGTCTGCCCCCCCCTCCGTCCCCTGGTCTGCCCCCCCTCCGTCCCCTGGTCTGCCCCCCCTCCGTCCCCCTGGTCTGCCCCCCCTCCGTCCCCTGGTCTGCCCCCCCTCCGTCCCCTGGTCTGCCCCCCCTCCGTCCCCTGGTCTGCCCCCCTCCGTCCCCTGGTCTGCCCCCCCTCCGTCCCCTGGTCTGCCCCCCCTCCGTCCCCTGGTCTGCCCCCCCTCCGTCCCCTGGTCTGCCCCCCCTCCGTCCCCTGGTCTGCCCCCCCCTCCGTCCCCTGGTCTGCCCCCCCTCCGTCCCCTGGTCTGCCCCCCCTCCGTCCCCTGGTCTGCCCCCCCTCCGTCCCCTGGTCTGCCCCCCCTCCGTCCCCTGGTCTGCCCCCCCTCCGTCCCCTGGTCTGCCCCCCCTCCGTCCCCTGGTCTGCCCCCCCTCCGTCCCCTGGTCTGCCCCCCCTCCGTCCCCTGGTCTGCCCCCCCTCCGTCCCCTGGTCTGCCCCCCCTCCGTCCCCTGGTCTGCCCCCCCTCCGTCCCCTGGTCTGCCCCCCCTCCGTCCCCTGGTCTGCCCCCCCTCCGTCCCCTGGTCTGCCCCCCCTCCGTCCCCTGGTCTGCCCCCCCTCCGTCCCCTGGTCTGCCCCCCCTCCGTCCCCTGGTCTGCCCCCCCTCCGTCCCCTGGTCTGCCCCCCCTCCGTCCCCTGGTCTGCCCCCCCTCCGTCCCCTGGTCTGCCCCCCCTCCGTCCCCTGGTCTGCCCCCCCTCCGTCCCCTGGTCTGCCCCCCCTCCGTCCCCTGGTCTGCCCCCCCTCCGTCCCCTGGTCTGCCCCCCCTCCGTCCCCTGGTCTGCCCCCCCTCCGTCCCCTGGTCTGCCCCCCCTCCGTCCCCTGGTCTGCCCCCCCTCCGTCCCCTGGTCTGCCCCCCCTCCGTCCCCTGGTCTGCCCCCCCTCCGTCCCCTGGTCTGCCCCCCCTCCGTCCCCTGGTCTGCCCCCCCTCCGTCCCCTGGTCTGCCCCCCCTCCGTCCCCTGGTCTGCCCCCCTCCGTCCCCTGGTCTGCCCCCCCTTCGTCCCCTGGTCTGCCCCCCCTTCGTCCCCTGGTCTGCCCCCCCTTCGTCCCCTGGTCTGCCCCCCCTTCGTCCCCTGGTCTGCCCCCCCTTCGTCCCCTGGTCTGCCCCCCCTTCGTCTCTTGGTCTGCCCCCCCTCGTCTCCTGGTCTGCCCCCCCTCGTCTCCTGGTCTGCCCCCCCTCGTCTCCTGGTCTGCCCCCCCTCGTCTCCTGGTCTGCCCCCCCTCGTCCCCTGGTCTGCCCCCCTTCGTCCCCTGGTCTGCCCCCCCTCGTCCCCTGGTCTGCCCCCCTTCGTCCCCTGGTCTGCCCCCCCTCGTCCCCTGGTCTGCCCCCCCTCGTCCCCTGGTCTGCCCCCCCTCGTCCCCTGGTCTGCCCCCCCTCTACCCCTGGTCTGCCCCCCCCTCGTCCCCTGGTCTGCCCCCCCCTCGTCCCCTGGTCTGCCCCCCCTCGTCCCCTGGTCTGCCCCCCTCCACCCTTGGCCTGCCCCCCCACTCGTCCCCTGGTCTGCCCCGCCGCCCCCTCGTCCCCTGGTCTGCCCCTCCCCTCGTCCCCTGGTCTGCCCCTCCCCTCGTCCCCTGGTCTGCCCCCCCCCTCGTCCCCTGGTCTGCCCCCCTCTCTCTCTCCTCTGCCCCACTTGGTCTCTCTCTCTCTGTCTCTCTCTCTCTCTCTCTCTCTCTCTGTCTCCTCTGCCCCACTTGGTCTCCTCCCCCCCCCCCCTGAGAGGACGTTAGCCGCGCGAGCTCATTGCTGACGGAAACATTGTGGCAATTAGAGAAGTTTGCGGAGAGCAGTCTGGTGTTCGAATGCTGTAGGACTGTACTTTCTGAGACGCCACACGCCGATCGCACGGCCGCGCCGTCGCCATCGGAGACCGCCGCTACAACAGGAATATCACGGTGAGATCGCTCCCGGCAGGCCGCGGTGGTCTAGCGGTTCTAGGCGCTCAGTCCGGAACCGCGCGACTGCTGCGGTCGCAGTTTCGAATCCTGCATCGGGCATGGATGTGTGTGATGTCCTTAGGTTAGTTAGGTTTAAGTAGTTCTTAGTTCTAGGGGACTGATGACCACCGATGTTAAGTCCCATAGTGCTCAGAGCCATTTATATCGCTCCCGCTTCGGCCTGTGTTAGGAGTAACGTTAAATAGTTGGATCAATTGCAATTGCTGTTTCCACAGAGGTTTCACAGTACTTTGGAGTGTAGTGGTTCTTCGTATATATGTTATAAGAGATAGCGTTTGGGACCGATTTTAACACAGATACTGCCAATGCCACTTAGGAGGATAATTTGTAAATTGTTCATTGTGTTTTATTCAGCATTGATCTGAAGTTTATAATAAAATTATTGTGATTCAGTAGAGCCTTTACTTTCAGTAGTTGATCCTGAATTCAACCTTTTGCTTTATTTTATTTTTGTCTATGTGTTTGATGTCATTGAACACCCTAAGTGTTCGTGATCGTTCAATTTTAAACATACACAACCAGTAACATTTTACATGCAAAGATGGGGTTAACAGTAAAGATCAAATCAATAACTCACGGAAATTCGAAGATTAATAATTGAAAACAAAATTGTAACCATATAACATTGCTGTTGTTCTGTCACATAAGGTTATCCAAAGAGAAGAAAAACATGTAAACAGAACAAGAAGGGAACAGCCAACAGAAAATCTCCTCTATAACACCATTAACGACCAACATATGACTGTATAGTTTTTACACTCATAACTCCACATATAAGACACAACAACCAAATAGCAGTGACAGCACCAATCGATGTTTTGTGGATGCTAGACGTAAGTTCCTTTGTATAATCTTTGGAATACTGTCAGTATTATACATAGGAATTGGAAAAAGTTTGATGACATCGTGTATTATTTACAGGCAGCTAGAAAATATCGGTTTAGCCGAAATAGGCCCCTCGCAAACCAGTGAAGCACTATATGCTTTAAACATAGCAGCGATTTGATTTCTCTACTTTTAATGTCTCTGCAAGACATACATCGCGCTGCGGGCCCTCAGGAACACAAACTGTGACACAATGTTTCTGTAGTCTTAAGATACTGCGTTATTTCGTTTTTTGAAGCGCAAAATTTTTCATCTCTGAACATTTGAAGCAAGTTGCCAGTCTTTGCACCGCTGTGCTGTCTTATTAAAATCTGACTGAATATTTGTGCAGCTTTTTCTAGAGTGCTTCATTACATGTAAGTGAATCATCTGCAAAAAATCTGAGATTATTGCTAGTAATGTCTACCAGGTCATTAATATACAAAATGAACAGCCAGGGTCCCAACATACTTCTCTAGGACCCACTTGAAGTTACTTCTACACTGGTCTATGACTTTCTATCACATTGGTCGACGACTTTCTATCCAAAAAAGCATGCTGCGTCCTTCCTACGAACAAATCCTCAATCCAGTCACAAATTTCGCTTAATACCTCATACGATTCTAGTGGCCATAATAAGTGTACGAGTGGTACTTAGTTAAATTATTTTTGGTAGTCAGGATGCACTGCAGCCACCTGACTGCCTTGATCCGTGGTTTTCAGGCTACGATGTGAAGAAGTGCGAGTTGTGTTTCATCTGATCGACATTTTCGGAGCGACGCGGGAGCAGGGTTCAAACTCCAGTCCCAGCATCCTGGTTCTCCGTGGTTTCCCTCAACCATTTAATATATTTTCTTGAGCACCCTTGTCCGTTACGAGCTTGTGCTTCGCCTCTGACCACCTCCTCGTCTACTGGACCTTATACGCTAATCTTCCTCCCCTTTTTTCGACTTTAACTAAACGTAGTCTCACTGTGTAACGTGTGATGCGACATAATTACGGACAAGAAATTTATGGTTGGCTTTAATAAATGTTTGTTATGTACAAGATGGATGAGTCAGTTTTGTAAGTCATATGTAACATCTGCACAATGTTTTCTTACCCCAAGCAGCAAAAGAGCATGACTTATAGGGATTTGTGGTACCGTCTGGAGGGTCTATGAACTCCATAGTAAGCGAATTCTGTGCTTAATGCAAAAATGCTCGGCGTGTTAAGGGGTTCGGAAGGATGATTGTGAGCACCAACACATCCTCTGAGAGCAATGGATAGATGAACTAAGGATTTCGGGTTGGAAAAGTGAGCTTCCTTCATGGGCTCCATAGGCTAAAACAAATGGTGTTTCAGGAAGAGCAGTAAACATTTTAGGAGGTAGTAGTGTAGACTAATTCGAATAAAATATTCCATATAACATGTAACACAGAGCCTTTCAAAAAATGGTTCAAGTGGCCCTGAGCACTATGGGACTTGACAGCTGAGGTCATCAGTCCCCTACAACTTAGAATTACTTAAACCTAACTAACCTAAGGACATCACACACATCCATGCCCAAGACAGGATTCGAACCTGCGACCGTAGCGGTCGCGCGGTTCCAGAACGAAGCGCCTAGAACCGCTCGGCCACTCCGGCCGGCCAGAACCTTTCCAGAGACGCTTAGAGTACTTGTCAAAGTCTCTATAGTGGTCCAGTTCCTTTACAAAGAGAGGGGGTAAGATAAAATTAGAATTGCTGTTTCAATCACAGCTTCTGGTTCCTAATACAATTACGACTTCAATGGTGGTAGGCAAGGGGCTACACACCTCTTCCTTAAAAAGACGATGAACTTAATTCACTTAATTATGGATTTTCTCAAGCCAGCTGTAAACATAGATACGAGGGCTATTCGGAAAGCACGGAATGGTAGGTCGCGAAATGGAAACCACAGTGAAAATCAAAACTGTTTTATTTGCAACAGTTAGCTTCCAGCTACTTATCTCCATAGTCGCCGATCCGACTTAGACGTTTGTCGTATCGTTGTACCAACTTCCCAACACCATCGTTCTAGAAAGCAGCTGCCAGTGCTTTCCACCAATTCTCTATGCGGGCCTACATCTCGCCAAAATGTCTTCATAGCCAGTGGTTCATGTGAGCAGAGGAGAAACTAAGAAATAGACAATTGGGTGGCTGTATTGTGGGTAATCAGTCATTTCCAACTGAAAATGATGCAAGAGCTTCTTCATTGACCCTGCAGAATGCGGCTGAGAATTGTCGTGAATAAGAAAACGCACAACAGTTATGTAATGTTGGATGCATAGCTTCAGGCGAAATTTCTCTCCAGGCCCTCGTACTTGGCGGGAGACACTATTGCTCGAGGTATCTTTAAGTGCTCCCTGTGCGCTCAGAATTAAAAAAAACGACGTAACGCGATCGACGGGCATACTAGAGACACTGCCCAACTCACCTGTGCAAAACTTCATCGGATTTTCACTGTGGTTTCCATTTCGCGACCGATCGTTCCTTACTTTCCGAATAACCCTCATAGCTTTCCTGGTTAAAGGACTACCAAATTTTCTGAGTTCATTGATGACTTAATTCATAAATTCGTCAAAATGTCGTAGAGCTGCAGAATATCTGGTGGTCAATGGTTTCAAATGTCCTCTGATACTAAAATGTAGACTTTCACGGCCGGAAATATCATGTTCATTATAATTATCCGGGCTGTTATGCCGTGGTCGGTTGATGCATTCTGTGTCAGTTCCCAACGTTTCGTCTCAGACTGCGGGAGACACCTTCAATGGGGTCCGTAGCTCGATGGAAGGTCCAACACACCCACTGGCTTGCTACTGACTGCCGCTAAATTCCGTGTCCGCGCGCTTCCGCTTGTGGCCGCTCCTCGAAACGAATATTGTGGTTCCCTGGCTGGAAAGCATGCTCCGCAACAGCTGATCGTTCCGTTTCCCCTCTTCTAGTGGGTACCACCAAAAGAACTGTTTCTAAACGTTTGGAAGAGCACAAGGGCAATTGTAGAAGAGGGTAAACGGAACGATCAGCTGTTGCAGAGCATGCTTTCCAGCCAGAGAACCACAATATTCGTATCGAGGAGACGCAAGTACTAGCGGCCACAAGCGGATATTACGAAAGGCTCTACATGGAGGCTATCGAAATCGCTACACACCCTAATAATTTCAATCGAAAGGAGAGGGCGTGAAATTAAACGGTAGATGGATGCCGGTGTTAAAGATGTGTACCACCCGTCCACTATTGGGTGATGGCAACGGCGATCGACGGCGACGGACAGCGGCCAATTCCACTGACGTTTTCAAACCACGTGACGTCACGCCGCGGCGCGGGAGGGCGCGGACACGGAATTTAGCGGCAGTCAGTAGCGAGCCAGTGGGTGTGTTGGACCTTCCATCGAGCTATGGACCCCCTTGAAGATGTCTCCCGCAGTCGGAGACGAAACGTTGGGAATTGACACAGAATTCATCAACCGACCACGGCATAACAGCCCGGATAATTATAATGGACATCAAATGTCCTCGTCAAGGCGACGGTTGCGCGGAGAGACACCGGCCTCTGCGACGGCCAGAAGCCTGGCGCCGCCCCGGTAACGCCGACCTGTGCGTGGGCGGTCCGAACAGCCACTCGGCTGGACGTCTAAGCGACCGTCTGCTTTCCCGCCCCCTCTCATGTTGGCAGCAGGACCTTTTCCTCTTGGAGGACACGAGTTTACAAAACCTCTGAGAGTCGACCTCTTGGGCTCATTTCGTTGCAGTGATTGGCAGGATCAGTTCGTGGCAGGACGTTGTAGGCTTTATTTCGTGACCAGCAATCGTGCCGCAGTATCTGCCATTTTGTGCTGCATGTGTTCGTTTCCATCGCCATGGAAGTAGCCAGGAACCACTACGCTCGGTTTTAATCAAGTCGTTCGCGGTACAATGATCATCGCAACACTGACCGTGTTTAAGACGTAAGTATTCGGTTTGGCCGGAGAGAGATCAGCCTCCCGGTTTAACAGCGTCAGTTCAGTAGTCTTTGTCGTGTTTCCCCTGTTCGTGTACTCTTTATATAACTCGTGATTCGAATCCTGATTTCGTCTTTGTCAAGCCGTATCAAAACTCTCTCTGTCGACTGGGATGGTTATCGTTATCTTCATTAATATTTTGTGTCTTTCCATGTATGTACTGTATTGCCCACACTTAGCCCGATGATCGCTTTTGTAGTCCGAAATTGTGAACTGGCTAGTCACTGCCTATGTGTATAGACACTGCATCTCATTCCAATGTGTTCACGAGGATGTATAAGCTTTTCTTTATGCTGTCAGTGATCTGTAGTCTCCCCCTGTTCTCTCCATTAATCAGTTAATTTCAGTCAGCAATCGAAGTCCTGCAATACGTGGAGAAGAATCGGACATCATGGTCCGGAAAACAGCAGATCAGCAGGTGAGGTTCTTCTGATACTGTGGTAGGGAAGACGGTGACACGAACAACGCATTTATTTATTTCATTTTTATCCCTCTTAAGCCGAAAGAAACGAGGAAGCTACGAACGTATCTCCAACTTTTATTGGTTAGAAAGGTAAATTCTCATTGCTAACATTCCCAGAAATAAGATGTCAGTAGAAATGGTCCCCTTTCTTGGCCACTAGGGTCCCCGTACTTGCCCCCTTTATATTGCCTGTGCGGATGGTTGAAAGATAAAACCTACAAAGAAAAACCTAAGCACAAAAAACGAATAGATCGCTCGGGTTATGAACAGTGCTGTCCTCTTGAAAACACGCCAAGATGACTTGCGAAGAGCTGTTCGTGATAGTGTAAGGCGAAGTCGAAAGCGCATTAAAGCCGGCGGTGGAATTTATCAAAATCAACTTCTAAGTAAATCATTTGTGTTTGCTTAACACCTTCTGTATGTATTTGTTTGGATTACATTCTAACAGCTCTGTCTTTGTACCAATAAAAATTGACTTTCGGGATTTGCCCACACAGCCATCTTAACAGTGAAAAGTCAGTTATCACGATACGAACGTAACGACAACACAACACCCAGGCCCCGAGCGGAGACAATATTCGACCCGAGCGGGAATCGAAGCCGGGCCTCTTCACATACAACCCGCCGTGCTGACCGCGCAACTACCGCGGACCGCACCACACTTGAGGTCCCGTCCCGCCGCTCAGCAGCCTTTTATTCTTTTCTTTCTTTTTTTTTTTTAAGTGTGGGCTGAAGAGATCATCCTTGATGACTTATTCTTCTAGGATAAGATGTAAGGATAAAAGGAAAGCACTTTATTTATTACACATTCAGTTAGGCTTGAGCACTCAATTGATCCTTTATCCTGCTGTCTTTGGTGATGTCTATCTGCTATGGAGGGTGAGATGTGTCTAGGCTGTTATGTGTGACTGCTTCCTCGTGTTATGACAGAGTGCCTATGGGGTTGAAGCGTTATTGACTTCGGGATACTTGTGCCATCTTGCAGGGTTTACCGTTCCTACCTATTCTAATTGTCGAACTTCGTCCCTAAGAGAATCGATCTTGTCAAAAAACTCGTAGACCCTTGTCATGGACCTTCTCTTGTATAGTCGTCTCGTGGAGTGCGGTGCGGATGTCGACGTTTCTTGTCCACCATGGAGCTCCTGTAATCCATCGGTAGCAAATGTTTTGCACCGCTTGGAGTTTGTTGTAGTTGGAGACGCATGTAGTTCCCCACGAGGTGGAGCCATATAACATTGTGGGTTCCACCGTTGCCTTATACAGTTGGAGTTTAGTCTTAGGGTTGAGATCCTTACTCTTCAGGAACGGAATCAATGACCTGGCCATCTTCTGGGCTGCCGTCTTCTTGTCGTCAATATGCTGCGTAAAGAGTAATTTTTTGTCAAGGTGGACACCGAGGTACTTCACTCCCGGCGACCATGGGATAAACTGATCAGCTATTTGGAGTCTGTAGTTCAGAACTGGTTTCCTCCGTGTGAACATAACGGCTGCCGTCTTCGTCGGGTTGTTCGTCATCTTATTTTGCAGCGCCCAGCGTTCCATTACAGCAAGTTGCCGTTGCATCCTAGCGATTAGCTTCTCATAGTGTCGTCCAGTCGTCAGAAAGGCCATATTATCCGCATAAAAACTCGCCGTAACAAGGGGGACTGTTGGGATATTATTTATATATAAGTTGAAAAGCAGAGGCGAAATGACAGAGCCCTGCGGAATTCCTGCGGAGATCAGTTTCATTTCGGAGTTCTTATCATCGACTCTGACATACAGTTTCCTGTCCTGCAGAAAGCTGTCTATGAGTCCAATGTAACAATCCGCAATAGGGGTAGTGCGATGCAGTTTGACGATAAGTTTGGACCGCCACACCCTATCGTATCCTTTTTCGATGTCAATGAATACACCAATCGTGAAGTGCTACTTGTTGTATCCTTCTTGTATCCGTTCAGTGATCCATAGAAGTTAAAGTTCGGCAGATAACTTGTCCTTGAAACCGAATTGTTCGGGTCGTATAACATCATTCGCTGTAAGCGTCTCATGGAGCCTCTCTCGAGCACCTTGCCAAGGGTCGGCAAGAGGCTAATTGGCCGGTAAATGTTGGGTTCTGCTAGGTCTTTACGTGGCTTTGGTAGTGGAACTATTCGAGCCGTCTTCCATGCCGTAGGAAAATATCCCTGCAGAAGACAGCTGTTGAAAATTCGGGTAAGGAGCACAGTTGGCTTCCTGGGCAGCTGCTTCAAATCGGTGTTGCTTATGGAGTCGTTGCCTGGTGCGTTATTCCGAGTCTTCCGGATAATTTTACGGTTCTATGCTGCTATGGTGAGTTGTGGGCGCTCTGCACAGGCGCAGTACGAAAAGCAGTCCATTCTGCTGTAACGACGGCTTCCTGTTCTTGCAGTAGATGTCGTTCACGGAGGTCGCTGGTGTATCTCAGCAGCCGGTGCCACAGCTGTTGGCAGTTTTCTCCCTGTTGACTGGAGGACGCTGGTATCATCAGAGCAGGCTGCCGCCAGAGCTACCGGTGTTCACTACGTGGCGACCAGAGCGGAACGATGGTGGTCTGTCTGGCCGGAAATAATGGAACGAGCGGGTCACCTAGTGCCCGATGCCTTGCTGTTGTAGTGCAAGGAAACTGCTTGTACCTTGTGCCCTCTTCTAGAGTACCCAATTGAAACATCTTCCTATTTTACTGAAGTTCAACTGAACTGATTGAATACGCCATGTGGCAGTGAAAGAGGAATGTTATGTACCTTACTCCTTAAATGCTATGCGTTTCTAGTGTAGAGCTGATTTCCTGTTGATGTTACTGAAAATGCTGCTTCAATTTCTTTTGCCAGTGAATCTCGCGTCCGTCGGCCGTCGTAATATAATTTATTATTTATTGGTAATGTTTATTGTTGCCGACTTATGTGGTGGTCCTTAATCAAGACATTTCATTCAATTTTGATTTATAATTAAATGCTCACGTGAAATTCTCCTTTTTAACAATATTAATCTTAAATTATTTGTTACGTTAATGAATGTTAGACTCGTTGAATCTTAAAACATGAACATGTAAGTCAAACAATGGAATAAATTTTTATATTAATTGCCTCGGCTAGTTAGTTCACTTTAAAGCAAAAAATCTTTAGTTATTAATTACACACACGCGCGAGAGTATTTCTTCTTACCTCCGTTAACTATTGCATTGTAGTCGGAGTCCTGGCTCTGGCTCTCGGCTGTGGTACTGAAAATAAGAATCTTAAAGCTACGTATTTTCTGCAACGTCAGGTGGCTGTGGAGAAAAATGTATATTATGTTAATAGCGGGCGAGTTTTTCGCTTCCGCTAAATTTTATAATATCGCCAGGTAATGGCGTCGTAGGCTGCATCGGCCGCTGCGATTGTTGAACTGTAAATTGCTCGAATGCAGGTTAATTCAAGGAAGGCGGACATGCAATCGGGATCACCTCTTACAAATTAAAAGAGTGCAATAATATTAAATCAATATATTATCTGCTTAATTAGTACAAATATGCTTAAATTTGCCAGCACTCGCAAGATGTCCGTCTACACGCAACCAAGACAAGAGAAGACGACTAAAAAATTAACAAAAGAGCGTATCTTGTCATCTCTTTAGATCATTTTGTTACATTTCTTTGCCCTCGAAACTTACACATAGAAGTTATTATAATACGGGTACATGAGAAAAATGTGTATTATTCAATTTTAAAATGTCTCTTCTTTATAAATACTGTTTTTAAGTGTTTTCTTGTTATTTCGCTGGGGACGCTATACAGTGCACTTACCTGAGTGCATACCGTATTATATTTTTGTTGTTTAGTCATAGCAGTTCTTGTGTATAGACCTGTGAGCTTATTTTATTTTCATTTTATTGTTGTTTCTTAACGCCAGTCACATATCTTGCATATAAGCCTTTGAAAATATATGTTTTACACTGAAGCGGAAAAGAAACTTACAACCGCCGTGCGGGGTAGCCACGCGGTCTGAGGTGCCTTGTCACGGTCCACGCGGCACTCCTCGTCGGAGGTTCGACTCCTACCTCGGGCATGGGTATCTGTGTTGTCCATAGCTTACGTTAGTTTTAAGTTTGATTAAGTAGTGTGTAAGCTTAGGGACCGATGACCTAAGTAGTTTGGTCCCACAAGATCTTACCACAAATTTACAAATCTTATAGCCATGCAATTCAAATACGGAGACATCTAACCAGGCAGAATACGGTGCTACGGTCAGCAACGCCTATATAAGACAACAAGTATCTGGCGCAGTTGTTAGATCGGTTACTGCTGCTACAAAGGCAGATTATCAAGACATAAATGAGTCTGAATGTGGTGTTATAGCCGGCGTTCGAGCGATGGGATACAGCATCTCCGAGGTAGCGATTAAATGGGGATTTTCCCGTAAGACCATTTCACCAGCGTACAGTGAATATCAGGAATCAGTTAAAACATCAACTCTCAGACGTCGCTGCGGTCGGTAAAAGACCCTGCAAGAACGGGACCAACGACGACTGAAGAGAATCGTTCAGCGTGACAGATGCGCACCCCTCCCGCAGATTGCTGCAGATTTCAGTGCTGGGCCATCCCAAAGTGTCAGCGTGCGAACCATTTAATGAAACATTATCGATATGTGCTTTAGGATTCGAAGGTCCCTTCGTGTACGCTTGATGACTACACGACACAAAGCTTTACGCCACACCTGGGCCCGTCAACACCGACATTGGACTGTTGTATCCTGGAAGCATGTAGCCTGGTCGGAGGAGTCTCGCTTAAAATTGTATCGAGCAGACGGACGTGTACGGGTATGGAGACAACCTCATGAATCCATGGTCAGTGCATGTCAGCAAGAGACTGCTCAAACTGGTGGAGGGTCTGTAATGGTGTGATACATCTAGATACGACTCTGACAGGTGACACGTAAGTGATCATCCTGTCTGATCACCTGCATTCATTCGTGTCCATTGTGTATTCCGACAGAATTGGACAAATTCAGCAGGACAATGCGAGACCCCAAATTTCCAGAATTGCTACAGAATGGCTCCAGGAACACTCTTCTGAGTTTAAACATTCCAATGGCCACCAAACTCCCCAGGTGTGAACATTATTGAGCTTATCTGTGATGCCTTGCAACAAGTTGGTCAGAAGAGATACCCACCCACTTGTATTCTTACGGACTTATGGAGAGCCCTGCAAGATTCATGGTGTAAATTCCCACAGCACTACTTCAGATATTAGTCCAGTCCATGCCACATCGTGTTGCGGCACTTTTGCCAGCTCGTGGGGGCCCTACACGATATTAGGCAGGTGTACTAGTTTCTTTGGCTCTTCAATATATTTTATTACTATTTCTTAATACCAAGTACCTTTCTCTTTATAAATCAGTTCTGTTTATTATCCTATCTCTTTTTGCAATAAAAAGCGTACCTAGATACCTATATGCAGGGCGTTTCACAAGCCCTCTTACAGCCCTCTAGGGATGAAAAGTGAACTTAGTAGATAAAGTCCTACAGATGATCGAGCGGGGACACGTCTGTGTGAAATCAGGATGCTGTTGGGAGCCTGTGAACTGCACATGACGTTACTAAAGCATTAATATAATTCAATCATTTATTCTCAGTGTTTACAAGTCGTCGTTCTTCCGCACCATCCTCAGCTGTTGCTCTTTCAGCTTTGTGAAGGATTATAGATGACATCTGTCCAGCCAGCTCGCACAGGTGAGGTTTCACGATCCTGGCAACCCGACAGACTGCCGGAGAGCATAGTGGTGTGTGGCACGGTGTAAGTAGGCTGTTTAGGTTTTAATGTTGGTAACGCCACGTAGCGCTCTGTATGAAAATCACTGACTGTGCTATGTGCGGTCTGTGGCTAGTTGGCATTGTTGGATTATTCACTATTGTAGTGTTTGGCAACTGGATGTGAACAGCGTGTAGCGTTGCGCAGTTGGAGGTGACCCGCCAGCAGTGGTGGATGTAGGGAGAGAGATGGTGGAGTTTAGAGAGCGGATGATCTGGACGTGTGTCCATCAGAGACAGTAAATTTGTAAGACTGGATGTCATGAACTGATATATATATTATGACTTTTGAACACTATTAAGGTAAATATATTGTTTGTTCTCCATCAAAATCTTTCATTTGCTAACTATGCCTGTCTGTAGTTAGTGCCTTCAGTTGTTAGATTCCTTTATTATTTTAGCTGGCAGTATTGGCGCTCGCTGTATTGCAGTAGTTCGAGTAACGAAGATTTTTGTGAGGTAAGTGATCCATGAGAGGTACAGGTTATTGTTAGTCAGGGCCATTCTTTTGTAGGGATTATTGAAAGTCAGATTGTGTTGCGCTAAAAATATTGTGTGTCAGTTTAGTGTTGATCAGAATAAGTAAAGAGAGAATTGTCTTGAGTACGTTCAGTTTTGTTCAGCTGTTTGAAAATCTAATAACGTAAGAGTTCTTCCAGCACTGTCATACTTCACATTCTAAGGAGATGTTACATATGTCGACCCTTACCCGAGGATACCCCACTGGAATCTTCTGATTTTTTCTTGTAGTTTGTGTAAATAGTGTAGCTATTGTTTGTTGCCAGTGCGATATTGTAGAGAAAATCTTTGTAGTTCTAGTTTTCCATTGTTGTACGGTAAAAAAGTTGTGGCATGCATGTAGATTTGTACCAAAAAGTTCGCAGCCGTGCTTGCAATTAATTACATATTATTTTCAGTGCTATTTTAACGTGTTTTCTTATTTTACCCTTCAAATTGTGCTTTTCTGTGTTACGGTGTGAAATATTGTGACTATTATGGTGTGTGAAAAAAGTAATACTAGGCTCCAAAATAAACTGAGAAAGGACAGTGAAGACGAGAGTAATGTGTTAGCGCCACTGTCTAATGAATTAACTAATGTTCAATACAGTAATTTGGTACTTGTGCATAGGGGAATGGACCAGGCAATAAAAAATCGTGTAGACAGTGAAACAACTGGTGAACAGGGTAGTATTGTCGATAGATCGGTCGCAACAGCTCGCCCCAGGAACCCGAAATGACAGGACACAATCTTGCAAATACCGTTGATTCAGGTTTTGCGTCCTCACATTTTCTGCTCTTCAAAATGTGAATGTTGCCGGTGCAAATCCACTGCCGTTTCAGACGCAAGCGCATTGTTATTACAATTAATGCAAAAAATGTGAGAAAAGCTCAAAGTTAGACAGAGTGGAACAAAATCTTCAAAAGTTAGACACAATGCTTGAACAAACACACGGTTTAACTACTGAGTTACATAACATCGAATCTAAATGTCAGAAGATCTATAATGACGTAAAAACACAAATTTGTGAGCATTTTCAACCTATTTTTTGGCTGCATGAAAAGGCATTACAGAATCACGAAGTAGCCATAAAATAACTGCAAACTATTGCTCATGAAAATCGCAACACGTTGCAAGCTAAAATTCACTCAGTTGCATTTACCGTTTCGGTTACACAATTTGCAAATACTCAAGAAAAATTAAAGGACACAATAGATACGCTTTCAACACAAATAGATACTCTAAAACTTGGTTCAGAAAAACACACAGAGGAAATCAGCACATTATCGGAAAAGTTGTCGAACATTCCCATCAGTTAAATAATTTATATACGAAGGTAAACGATGATCTGAATGACACAAGACCGGTAGCCTTCACTGACACAGAAGATTATGAACAAATTACGAATTTTAAACAAAATCAGAATCAAATCAGTACACAGTAAAAAGAGAAATCCGGGAAGTACAAGATCAGTTCACACAGGTAATACAAGAATAACATATTTCAGAGGAGACTCGCGCTCCAACACGGGAAGAGGGACTTAGAAATACGGAAAAGCCACAAAATAATAACACAGGGAATTTCGGAAATTATGAAAGAAATTGGCATGGTGCACCACCGACACGACGTAACAATGACCGTTATGCGACTCTCTGACAAGATGACCTTGACTATAGGCTGTTCATTACTACACGAAAATTCAAAACATTTAAGAATTCCAGCAACGATATTTATCCACAAGCATGGCTTCATCAATTCTCTCATTGTTTTCCTCCCAACTGGTCAGTGGAGCACAGATTAGAATTTATGTGTCGCTACTTAGAGAATAAACTAACTGTAAGAATGCGATCGGTCATCCACGATTGTCACAGTGAAGGAGAATTTTATCATGCCTTCCTCTCAGCATATTGGTCTCAAGCTAATCAAGATCGCGTAAAACATAGCATCATAATGATGAAACAGTTCGAACAATCTGAATTTTCCAGTCCTGTCGAATATTTTGAAGACATTTTGCATAAGAATCGGTATCTGTGAAACCCATACAGCCCCTCAGAACTTATTCGCATTTGCTTAATCAAATTTCCTGAACATTTATGATATATTATTTTGGCATGACGTTGCAAAGACGACATTGAAGCTTTTTGGGGACTGTTACAAGAATTGGAAATTGACACTGACAATCGCGGGATGCGAAAACAGTAACACAGCAGTTACAGGTCACATCAGTCACATTTCCGTGATGACAGAAAGAATAACTGGACACGACAAGGCTGTTCTTACAACGCAAATCATGACCTAAACAGACACTATCCGCATGACAACCGTTGGCAGAGTAGTAATGATTACAGGGAAAGATCACCTCCCCACGATAATGACTGGCAGAGACACTCAGAGAAACAGACAATATGGGAACCAAAATAATTATTATCAAGGGAGACAGAATAACTTCAGACGCAACGGTCCACCACGCAGTTATGACTCAGGGAGAAGTTCTCCACCACAGGACCGACAAGAAAGAAATTACAGAAACTACCAACATGACGACAGACGATATAATCATAATAACAGACCTGAATTTCATCAGAACTAGCGGGATTCAAACAGGGCAGGGCCCTAGACAAGGTGAATTTGTAGAAGTTAGAACTCCAAATCCCAGTAACAATGCACGACAACAAAGGTAACAGACAGTGACTCGACAACAGGCAGCCACGTGCGCCGGCTGGCTCAGAGAAAAATAACATAGACGCTAACCTAGAGAAAAATCTAAGCATTTTTTACCAATGTATACCACAGAATAATTGCGTTGAAGCTGAAGCTCTGCGTACCAGGAAGAGTAAAGGTTTACACCACATTTCATATGTAAAATCATTTATTGAGAGATAATCTGCTTTTTAACTTAGTCTTTGCCATAATATCTTTCACTTCACATTATTAGTACGCTTTGTCACACTTAGACTCTGTTAACATGCAACAATATTTTAAAGTTAAGTATCCACTCAAGAACCTACTTCGTGTTCTTTGTGAACTAAGCATGTGGAAAGCACTGGGAGCACTAGCTAATATGGTATTTGCTTATACAACTTTACACATCGGTACCATATTTCTGTACCACAGAATTAAACAGCTATCTGACCATTTAACTACGAGAGACAAACATTGTTTTACTACGTCAGTGACACATGTTCACGCAATTACACAGTTGGATAACTTCACACTTATGAAATTGTAGTTTGTACTTTGTGAACTCTTCATATTTTTTCAGAACCATTGTGATACTATGAGAGCTTTGAATGATGTATTTGATATGGGATCATGATTTTTAAAGTACGTTTGAGGTAGATGACATTATTGAAATTAGCAGAGAATTTTTTTTACGTTTTGATATTATTGAAAGAAGCTGCGATGATGATGTTATTAGGATGATGATGTGTTTTATGCTATAGAGGTATGTTTATGATCAATAAGCTGATGCTGTATGAGGAATTTGATTATGCTACATATGTATTATGATGAAATATTGAAGAAGTGTCGACGAATATGTATTTGTAATAAGGTAAGGAATAATGAGTAGTGGTTAGGGACTCTGATTTGTGAAAAACGATGTTGGAAACCAAGAATCGTACTTTAAGGGTTATGAAATGGGTGTACATGTGTGAATGTATCACAACACTGCTATTCATGAGATTTCGTTTCTACACATTTCTACTCTAATTTCTCGACCTAAAATTAGAGATGGGGCCCCTCCACACCCACACCAATGTGGTGACCAGACCAAAAGTTCTACTGTCAGCTCCGTCAACATGTTAGTTATCTAATAAGTGGATCACAGGATGCTGGGCTGTGATGTTATCCGTGTGCCTGGGTAAGACTATGCATTAATACGGTCCATCAGGTGATAGATACTGAACGAAACATGAATGAGGGTAGCAATTTGAAGAGCAGAGGGAAAGAAAGAGCCAAGGCTCGTGCCATGGGAAAAAACCTCTGCGACAGTGAGATGGGTAGTAAGACCAGTAGTGGCTTACTAGCTGCGATAGTTCATGCAAGGTTGGATTTGTTAGTATGGGTATCATGCATCATTACTGTGTCAAGCGATGGTGATGTATCCCAGTTTGTTGCAGCCGCTGCATTCCTGGAACAATCAAGATCATTGTATAGTAGTGGGAGATCGGCCATAGATAATCTCACTGTGTGGGGTGTGTGTGGAGCTTGTCTGCATGTAGTATACGGTACGGCTTCCCTGCGTGGTTCCAGTTATTCGGCAAGTGTGTTCCAGCTGGATAACCAGTAATGGTGTCTGATTAACAGAAATTTTATTTGTATCACACTCTCCCTGCAGCAGAAACTGCTGTCATAAATATTTCGGTAAGGAACGTAAGTGACCTTGATGTATTGCATTGTGAGCACCCAGCTGCGCAACAGTCACCTGAAAAAAAGGCCATTAGGTGGAGAAAAAGAGGCCATTAACTTCGCTATTGACATTTCTTTGTAGAAAGCATCGCAAATACGACACGCTCAAACTTGGAAACATATGATTACACTTTGGAGCTCATACTTTCTGATATTTCTGGAAATGCCTATAAAATTATGACAAATATTATATGTCTATACACCAGATTATGACTAATGTCTTTCTAGTTGAAAGATATTTTACTGCCTTAGGAGATGCAGCATTGGTTAAAATAAAGTTTAATAGATGTACTAACAGAAATGTTTTCTGCCTACAGACCCAGTATATAATAATTTTATGATCTACTTTCTTAAAAAAGGGAGCACAAATAGACATTTCCCTTCACAGGAATTGCATACATAATTTTTTCAACGATTTGGTAACTTTTTTGGCAGAGTAAGTTTTTGTGATGCATCACTCTAGTGTTAAGATCTGACATAGGTATTAGACATTTCTTATCTTCACTGTAATATTTTTTCTGCTTGAACTTTGTCATGTTTATATATAAGTTAATGCATTTGCTGCTGTTGTTTTCCAGGCATATGGCTACTGAATTTTACTTTGTGTTACTCTGCTAAGCCAGTTTTACTACTGATTTTTTTTTTTTGTTGCTGCACATTGGCTCATATTAGTTGTAATGTTGTATTTGCTTTGTTACTTTAGATATACTGCTGCTTGCATTGCCAGTTTGCATTATTTGTCATTGCTGTTTGTGTTAATTGTTTTGTGCTGTTGCATTGCCTCGTGCCTTAGTTGATGCATCTGAGCTCAGTAGATTTAAGTTAGCTAAAGAGGGGGAGGGGATGCTATATGAGAAACTAACTATGAAGAATGAGGAAAGAATGCATTGAGAAGTTATATGAAAAAGATTTGGGCCAAAATGAGTATTGTACAATGAGAAATAATTATTTTGAAAGAGGGTATGGAGAAAACAGTAGGGTTTAGGGCAACTGGTATAGATAGGACTTTTTTGGAATAATGATGAAGTAAGGGAGATCTCCAGGAAGTAAAGAAAGTTTTGTTTGCAAATCAAATACGATAAATACTGCAGTACCAAATGTCATACTGAAAACAAACCCTGTCCTTTCCTTTTGTGTTATCCCACTATGTGTTTGTGTATCCTTGTGTATTTGTGTTCTTCCTATCTTTATATGTTTATCTGATAAGAATTATCTTGTAGAATTTTTCTAATAATATGTTATTTACTTTGTGAAGATGTTTAGACATTATTTATTCTGTTTTGTTTTAATACTCATGTGTGAAGTTGATGTTTCGAAAGCTATTCTGATCTTTTATGTATTTACTTATGTCATAATTCCTGTAACAATGATGTATATGTTTATTTCTATTCTTTTGTAAAGCCTGTATTACTACAAATGTTATCTGTATTATTATGTTCTTTAATGATGTATTCTGTGCCTTTGTAATTGTATTATAATTTTGTAAATTTATAATCTTATAGACACCAATTGTAAAAATTAAGTTTCATTTCACTGCACACGTTTCTGTTGGTCATAGTATATGCATAATATGTGAGAAGTTAAAATAAAGGGGACTGTTAGCGTTTGCATGTGTGTTGATAATTCAGCAAGGGACTGGTTAACAACACTGCTGGTTCTACACCTACAGTGTTATTACAAATGATTGAAGCGATTTCACAGCTCTACAATAACTTTATTATTTGAGATATTTTCACAATGCTTTGCACACACATACAAAAACTCAAAAAGTTTTTTAGGCATTCACAAATGTTCGATATGTGCCCCTTTAGTGATTCGGCAGACATCAAGCTGATAATCAAGTTCCTCCCATACTCAGCGCAGCATGTCCCCATCAATGAGTTCGAAAGCATCGTTGATGCGAGCTCGCAGTCCTGGCACGTTTCTTGGTAGAGGAGGTTTAAACACTGAATCTTTCACATAACCCCACAGAAAGAAATCGCATGGGGTTAAGTCGGGAGAGCGTGGAGGCCATGACATGAATTGCTGATCATGATCTCCACCACGACCGATCCATCGGTTTTCCAATCTCCTGTTTAAGAAATGCCGAACCTCATGATGGAAGTGCGGTGGAGCACCATCCTGTTGAAAGATGAAGTCGGCGCTGTCGGTCTCCAGTTCTGGCATGAGCCAATTTTCCGCGGGCTAAGCGTGGAACTTGCCCTCGCGCGTTCAACCGTTTCTTCGCTCACTTCAGGCCGACCCGTTGATTTCCCCTTACAGAGGCATCCAGAAGCTTTAAACTGCGCATACCATCGCCGAATGGAGTTAGCAGTTGGTGGATCTTTGTTGAACTTCGTCCTGAAGTGTCGTTGCACTGTTATGACTGACTGATGTGAGTGCATTTCAAGCACGACATACGCTTTCTCGGCTCCTGTCGCCATTTTGTCTCACTGCGCTCTCGAGCGCTCTGACAGCAGAAACCTGAAGTGCGGCTTCAGCCGAACAAAACTTTATGAGTTTTTCTACATATCTGTAGTGTGTCGTGACCATATGTCAATGAATGGAGCTACAGTGAATTTATGAAATCGCTTCAATCATTTGTAATAGCTCTGTACTTCTTCAAAACTTCGACTCTGCTGTGGGTTTGCTCTGTTGTGGTCCATCACCTATCTACATGTCAAGATTCGGCATTGTCTTTCCGTTGGAAGGACAACATTTCTTCTTCAAGACTGCATGGAAATCCACTACTTCCATGTGCATTTTCTTTTACTGCTCAGACTTTGTGCATAAAATTGCAATTACTACAGTGATGAATGATCAGGACTCTCTTTATGGACTGTGAGGACAATTTTTGCTTTTAACCAACAGTGTATCAACAAGTGTGTGCATTTGATATATTTGCTATCGTTAATATAAAAAAATTCAGCAAATAAGTATTGGCCACTGCCCAAAACAATTTGTAAAATTTTTTGTGGGGAGCATGGGGGCTAGAGTGCTCTGTGTGAAAATCGCTGACTGTGCTGTGCGCAGTCTGTGGATGGTTGGCATTGTCGGAATATTCACCGTTGTAGTGTTGGGCAGTTGAATGTGAACAGCGCAGGTGAGCTGCCAGCAGTGGTGGATGTGGGGAGAGAGATGGCAGTGTTTTGAGAGCGGACGATCTGGACATGTGTCCGTCAGAAAAGGAAATTTGTAAGATTGGATGTCATGAAGTGATATATATAATGACTTTTGAACACTTAAGGTAAATACATTGTTTGTTCTCCATCAAAATCTTTCATTTGCTAACTATGCCTGTCTGTAGTTAGTGCCTTCAGTTGTTAGATTCCTTTATTATTTTAGCTGGCAGTATTGGCGCTCGCTGTATTGCAGTAGTTCTAGTAACGAAGATTTTTGTGAGGTAAGTGATCCATGAGAGGTACAGGTTATTGTTAGTCAGGGCCATTCTTTTGTAGGGATTATTGAAAGTCAGATTGTGTTGCGCTAAAAATATTGTGTGTCAGTTTAGTGTTGATCAGAATAAGTTAAGAGAGAAATGTCTTGAGTACGTTCAGTTTTGCTCAGCTGTTTGAAAATCTAATAACGTAAGAGTTTTTCCAGCACTGTCATACTTTACATTCTAAGGGGATGTTACAACGGTGCTGGTATGTCCTCAGTCGCACTTCGAACTCTAGGGTGACCCTTGATGACCTATCCGCGATGTACCTGGTGTCGGTAGTCGTGTAGTCCTCCCTACCGGCTGGTAGGTTTCAGCACCCGGAGCAGCCTGAGTGCTGACAAGGAATGTGAACCCCAAGATGCATTGTTGCTGGCTTCTGCATCGAAGTTACTGCTGGCGGCACCGTGCGACGTGGTGTTGTCGGTTTTTCCATCAGTAATGACAGGCGGCGAGCATCATGAAGTTCGTCAGGTGAACGTCATCATCTCGAGTGCATCTTCAGCTAGTACACAGACTGTGCTGGAGCATCTAGGACATGGATTCACAACTGCATTGTAATCATAGAATCGAGTGCTAATAATGTGAATGCCGTCGATCCCAATGACCAACACAGGACGAGAGCGAGGGTATTTAAAAGGAGCTAGCGCGAGGCTATGATGCATGATGCGGTTCGTAATTACAGCAAGTATCGTTCTTATTCTGCTATATTTACATAACAGGCTGCTAACTCCTGTGTCAGTTCCTCCCTATGTCCTCTTGCGAGAACGATGCAATTTCTTGTAACATGTCTTACCTGATAGCGAATAGTTTGTCTCACTTTCTCTAGTTTTCTGTCACAGTCTCCTTTATGCTGAATGCATATGCTCGCTCTATAGATGGTGTCGTAATGTACCGACGACCTGACCCCCTTGCAACAGACTGGCTCGCTTCCACCTCTGTCTCTGGCATGATTTTATTTTGCCTGTGGCAATGTGAGTGAGTATTACTAAAATTTTTCTAGTTTATAGCCCCCTAATATTCTGTGCCGTAACAGTTCTGATGAGGAACCCGTGTCCAGAAATGGATATAAAATAAGTTCGAAGATCGAATCACATCCACATCTCCCTCCTCTCGGTACACACAAACTGAGAAGAGAGAGACGTCGTCAGTACCTGTTATAATTACGACATCAGATATCATTTTTGTGCGATTACAACTGGAGCTACGACAAAATGGTACGTTCGCACCTGTATATGAGGGTTGACTATGGCGGTCTCACGGACGCCCGCACTCTTGACTTTGAAGTGGGCGTCCTTCATCACATAGAACCGAACCCGACGACGAGTACTCGAAGCTTAGTCTATGTCATGGGCTCCCGTGGACCACTCAGGCCAGAGCTGTGTTAGTACCATGAAACGGGAGATTGAAAGTAATCCGACCTTCAAACTTAATTCACACCCGAACGATTTATTTCTGGACATAGGTTCGCTATCAAAACTTTATCTAAACAGTCCCCTCCACAAACACTGTAACACCCGACCCGTTGCTTGTCCGATTTGTGCGTGTCTTCGCCCCTGTCGAAGAACTTCCAGAGAAACTGGGAGTGGAACTGTACGCGAAAATACACTCCTGGAAATTGAAATAAGAACACCGTGAATTCATTGTCCAAGGAAGGGGAAACTTTATTGACACATTCCTGGGGTCAGATACATCACATGATCACACTGACAGAACCACAGGCACATAGACACAGGCAACAGAGCATGCACAATGTCGGCACTAGTACAGTGTATATCCACCTTTCGCAGCAATGCAGGCTGCTATTCTCCCATGGAGACGATCGTAGAGATGCTGGATGTAGTCCTGTGGAACGGCTTGCCATGCCATTTCCACCTGGCGCCTCAGTTGGACCAGCGTTCGTGCTGGACGTGCAGACCGCGTGAGACGACGCTTCATCCAGTCCTAAACATGCTCAATGGGGGACAGATCCGGAGATCTTGCTGGCCAGGGTAGTTGACTTACACCTTCTAGAGCACGTTGGGTGGCACGGGATACATGCGGACGTGCATTGTCCTGTTGGAACAGCAAGTTCCTTTGCCGGTCTAGGAATGGTAGAACGATGGGTTCGATGACGGTTTGGATGTACCGTGCACTATTCAGTGTCCCCTCGACGATCACCAGTGGTGTACGGCCAGTGTAGGAGATCGCTCCCCACACCATGATGCCGGGTGTTGGCCCTGTGTGCCTCGGTCGTATGCAGTCCTGATTGTGGCGCTCACCTGCACGGCGCCAAACACGCATACGACCATCATTGGCACCAAGGCAGAAGCGACTCTCATCGCTGAAGACGACACGTCTCCATTCGTCCCTCCATTCACGCCTGTCGCGACACCACTGGAGGCGGGCTGCACGATGTTGGGGCGTGAGCGGAAGACGGCCTAACGGTGTGCGGGACCGTAGCCCAGCTTCATGGAGACGGTTGCGAATGGTCCTCGCCGATACCCCAGGAGCAACAGTGTCCCTAATTTGCTGGGAAGTGGCGGTGCGGTCCCGTAAGGCACTGCGTAGGATCCTACGGTCTTGGCGTGCATCCGTGCGTCGCTGTGGTCCGGTCCCAGGTCGACGGGCACGTGCACCTTCCGCCGACCACTGGCGACAACATCGATGTACTGTGGAGACCTCACGCCCCACGTGTTGAGCAATTCGGCGGTACGTCCACCCGGTCTCCCGCATGCCCACTATACGCCCTCGCTCAAAGTCCGTCAACTGCACATACGGTTCACGTCCACGCTGTCGCGGCATGGTACCAGTGTTAAAGACTGCGATGGAGCTCCGTATGCCACGGCAAACTGGCTGACACTGACGGCGGCGGTGCACAAATGCTGCGCAGCTAGCGCCATTCGAAGGCCAACACCGCGGTTCCTGGTGTGTCCGCTGTGCCGTGCGTGTGATCATTGCTTGTACAGCCCTCTCGCAGTGTCCGGAGCAAGTATGGTGGGTCTGACACACCGGTGTCAATGTGTTCTTTTTTCCATATCCAGGAGTGTAGATAACACTAGATTTAAATGTGGCCCTGTCAACCCTAATTAATCTGTGGTGGTAGTGTTGACGATAAATCACACCTATTTTTACTTCCAAACATGAACGATCACGAACACTTAGGGTGTTCAATGACATCAAACACATACACAAAAATAAAATAAAGCAAAAGGGTGAATTCAGGATCAACTACTGAAAGTAAAGACTCTACTGAATCACAATAATTTTATTATAACCTTCAGATCAATAATGAATAAAACACAATGAACAATTTACAAATTATCCTCCTAACTGGCATTGGCAGTAACTGTGTTAAAATCGGTCCAAAACGCGATCTCTTATAACATATATACGAAGAACCACTACACTGCAAAGTACCGTGAAACCTCTGTGGAAACAGCAAATGCAACTGATCCAACTATTTAACGTTACTCCTAACACAGGCCGAAGCGGGATTGATCTCACCGTAATATTCCTGTTGTAGCGGCGGTCTCCGACGGCGATGGCACGGCCGTGCGGTCGGCGTGTGGCGTCTCGGAAAATACAATCCTACAATATTCGAACACCAGACTGCTGTCCGTAAACTTCTCTAATTGCGACAATGTTTCTGTCAGCAATGAGGTGGCGCGGCAAACTTCCTCTCAGAACGAAAGACCAAGAGGGGAGATGACTTGGCTAATGTCCTCTCAGTACGAGAACCCAGAACGGAAGACCTCTATCGAGAGACCAGCAAGATCGCTCTTCACCTTTGTTTCCTCACCTCAAGTTTTAACGAGCGAATCACATCACTAGAAGCTCTCATAATACCCAGTTTGCCAGTGCCAACAAATGTATGGCCTGGGAATAGAACTCTTTTCCACAATTCTTTTATTTCTACAAAATTTCACAAGTAAACTCCGCCCTCGCCAGCTGGGGAGAACCACAGCTGTGGGCAATAACACGTTTACTGGAAGTTTTCTCCCAAGAGGCCACTCGAGATTCCCTGTCGTAGCAAACACAGATTCTTGCATTGAAAGTTTGTTATTTGGAACTCCTGGCCTGCCCCACTTGAGTTACTCGAAGGCGTAAAATTAGTGGGACATAGGCGAGAGCACGCACAGGAAAGCTCATCCAGCTATCACTGCTCTGTTTTGGTGAACACTTGAACACCTGCAGCTGCGCGCACCTCAGAGGTTGGCGGCCGCTGTGGCCTGTCTAAACGGATTACAGAAATCCCCCCAGTTCACCATTCATACCATCAGGCTGTGGCCTTCGGCGGCTAGGCGGGGACGTAGGTGAGCTCTGTGTCGCGTACTGCCTTTCCGCAAAATCTTATAATTACAAAATCGCGGAATTCTCGGGTGCCGATGCGTTTCCACATAGATTTCCTACAACGTAATATAGAGTATTACTCCAACAAAACCTAAAATGTCTCGTTAAATGGACTCATGTAAGGTGCAAGGCCGTTGCCACCTTACAACACTAGAAGCTCGCAATAGAAACTGTGAAACACCCTGTATATTTATGCCCCCTCCAGAACTACCAGTCACTCAGATTTCACTGCCTACCCTGCTGCTAATCAATCCACTATGCCGACACGTAATATACAATATCTTATTGGTATTAATCTATACCTCGTATTTGTTATTCCTCCTAAAACATCCTATATTTGCCGTTGAAGATGTTACATCTTGAACTAACGAGACATGGCAGTTTATCAGAAATACGATAATTTCATAAGCTGTAAACTTGCTGAAGAGCTTCACCCCAAAAAATTAAATACATGAGACTTTAGATACGGATTTCCTCTGAAGTCGTCAACCAAAATACCATTAATCGGTACCTGCTGCATGATGACAACAATCCTAAACTACATACGGGAATGTGAGCAGTAGTACAATATTCTCTATGCAGCAATGATGTCCATTTCGCATCAGTTCGATAATCTTACGCGACTCAAGCCTTAATATTTCTTAGGTCAAAGATTAAAAACAAAGAAGACAGGTACCTGCTTTTCATTTCATTATTTTATTACTATCACTCACAGTGCTCTACACAATTTACCTATCCTTTTTCTCTGGCACCTTCTATGATACCACTGACATCTATTTACCATCCATTTGTGATTATTGTATTTTTTTCTGATACTTCGTGGTTGTCTCGTTTCGTTCACTTCCTCAGCAACCACACCTAGAATTTATCGATAACATATCATTGCTCTGTATTTGAAGGTGGATAAACTCCCTCGAGTTTGTTTCCTACAGAGATTATTTCTGCAAAAATACCTCAGTAAACTTTTAACTTCTTCCTCTTTAGATATGATAAAAGAGTTTTTGTCGTTAAATAAAGGCGTTCCAGTATCTCAGTACTCTTCCTGTCATTGGTAATATTTCAGAGTTCTTTGATAAGACGTTTGAAGTGAGACTTTTATGTAACAAGTGATCTGTATTTCTTGCAAACATGACGCGGCAGTGTTGGCAAAAAATGCCAGTGGGAATTAACAGTAGACTGATTTTTCAGGGTTGGGTTTAACTGTCTCGTCGTACGCAAGTGAATAACACAGAACCAGAGAAAAGGACACATTAAGATCGTTCAGCAGTGTTGCAAAACAATTTTGGCCGAATGAAAACGACTTTTCATATTGTCTAGTTCATTGTTCAGCTGCAGACAGAACATGCAAACACGTAGCTGAGAGCCGGTGTACAAATATTAGTTTCCGTCGGCTTAACCTGTTGTATTCTTCCATCGTTCCAACGGCAGGAACAAGAAAATTAGCCGGCCGAAGTGGCCGAGCGGTTCTAGGCGCTACAGTCTGGAACCGCGCTACCGCTACAGTCGCAGGTTCGAATCCTGCCTCGGGCATGGATGTGTGTGATGTCCTTAGGTTAGTTAGGTTTATGTAGTTCTAAGTTATAGGGGACTGATGACCTCAGAAGTTGAGTCCCATAGTGCTCAGAGCCATTTCAACCATTTGAACCAAGAAAATTAAAGTAAATACTTATCTAGAAACACTGCTCTGATAAGGCCAAATTTTTTTGCCCATATCGTTTCATGTTTTCGTTCAATTTTGTTTCGCGTACTGTTGCGCTGACTCAACAGACAACAGAACCTAAGATGTGAAACTTACATCGCGAGCTGCTTCGTTCCTGCTAGTAGGCCCACACATTATCCGCCTTTCCCGTTCCATACCATCAGTTATTACTCTCGACTAGTTCTAGTGGCACAAGCACGCACTCTGCCGCCTCTTCACTTCCAGTGATCAATTACCCGCAACTTGTTCTAGTGCTGTAAGCGCCTGACTTGTTGACTGGATCATTAGGCGGTTCCGAAATTTTGCTCTTTTTATTTTTAATATATTTTGAATTTATTTCCCACCCCATTGGGCAGCGGGAGGAGAGGAAAAGGGGAGTGGACGCTGTTGGTGGTACAGACATCCCGTTCTTCAGCCAAAATGTTTAAAATCGAAATAGAACAATTGAAAGGTGAAACATTTACATGTGCTTTTAACTGCATTGACTGCCTATTCCTTCGGTTCTTGGTAGAAAATTTTATACATTATGAATGAAAACACGCACAGCACCGCTGTAATATTCTACAGTATTTATTATTCGTTTCACAAACTGATTTTCGGCTGTTACGTCGTCATCAAGTAGAAAGGTAAATATGTGCTGCTGTGAAATTTTGTAGGATCAAAGATTTTTAACTAGTGTACCTACAGGGTACGTCCTTTTCCGAATATAAAAAGGATTAATGTTAGATTTAGGAACAAACGAGACTAATTATTTCAGTGAAGGTGCGATGTAAGAATATTTAACTAAGATAAAATACCTGACACATTAACTAATGAACTACATACATATTACAACAGTTACCCACACAAGAAAATAAGTCGAACAATAAACTTCGGTGGCATGTTCCAAAAGTGTGGCTGAATAAACCATTCTTTTCTTTAGTAGATCCTAAATTACAGACAGATAAGATATGCTGGTGAGATAGAGCAGGTGAGTCAGGCAGCTGTGATTACACAAAGCAATTTTTTTACTACGATAAGAGAAATTGTAGCAAATGAAATAAATGCAAATGGGGTATCTGAGTAAGAGGGGTAATTTACAGCATGGTCTGGGTGGGCTTATGAGTAGTATCTGCAGTCAGAAGTGGCGAGTAAGGGAACCGTATCTGGTCATTCTGTACTAAGCTTGGGCAAATGGACATATGTTTATTAATTTCCATTATGTCAAGGTAGTTCGTCTTGCTTCCTTTATGGATGTGATATATTTCATGTCGCACCTTGTAGCTATGGCCTTTTTTTAGCAGGTGATCTGCAGAAATTTTCCAAGTTTCCAACGAAGTCCACCTTAAAGCGGGAGCATTTTGCTCTGCAAGTCTGACCTACATAGAATTTGCCACAATTCTAAGTAAGTGTATATATTCCACTCTTTTCCAAAACTGGTGGGCTGTCTTTGCCATTCGACAAAAACTGTCGAATAGTGTTGTGCAAATAAATGATGTTTTTTAGTTCCTGGATTTAAGCTTTCTGGCTATATTCAATGAGACTTTTATTTATGGAACTGTGTACCAGTTATTGCGCTCTTGAGGCGGTGGGTCGAAAACATGGTAAAGAAGGAAATACATCTGTTGTTTCTGCTTTTTGTCCGTTATAGAATCTACCAAGGTAGGAGTGTAGCCATTGTTTCATGCTATTTGTTTGAGTGCATTTAATTCCATTTGGAAGTTGTCTTTATACATGGGGATGAATATTAGGCGATGTATCACTGAATGAAAGGCAGCATGTTTATGGGTCACTGAGGAGTTGCGCTATCTGTGTTGGTAGATTTCCTATAAAGCTTGAAAGTATGAATGTGATCACTTATGTCTATCGTTAGATTAAATAATTTATGCAGATGCCCCCAAACTCCATTCCATTGTCAATTTTATATTGTTGTGTTAAGAATTTAGCTGGTTTTTTTTTTTTTTTTTTTTTTTTTTTTTTTTTTTTTTTTTTTTTTTTTACTAGCAGTTTAACGGATCAGATTGTGGGTCGACCGAGGCAGGGTGGGCAGGCGTCGCAACGCAAGGTCTAGCCACAATGTCCCCTCCCTCCCGTTCCTGGGGATGTGGGCACCCTCCCGTTCCTGGGGATGTGGGCAAAGCGATGAAATGGTTGCGTTTATTTTATTTTTTAATTTCTTATTTGTTTATGTCTGTTGCGATTTATAGGAAAAAAACTCGACATAAAGAAACCGAAGGTGCTAGTCAACATATCCAAACGCGAAACGGCTTCCTATGCTGCATAGATGTAACGAACTCATTATCAAAACAAAACGAGACACTGCAACGGAACAGTTGGCGCGTATTCAGATTTGCTTCTCGCTAATATGTAGTCTCCCGAATACATAAGGCATGAACATAATGTCCTGAACCACGATCTATCATCTCACTCATTTCTTGCACCCAGAACACCCCAGCTAACCAGAAGATCCGTAAATAAAGAACCCACGTAATTGGCAAAATATGTTCTATATTTCCACGTGGCCGCAAAATCATATGTTAGTCTTGCAGTATGTACTAAAACTCCAGGACATCCTTGTCGTCGGCACGATACAGATATTACATCGCCATCTCCTTTACTCAGTTGGTGGCGTTTGTCCGGGAGGTGGAAAAGTAGATTCCGTCGTGGAAGAGCAGGTCGTCAGCTTTGACTGCCGTGTGCGCTGTACGCGGTAAAAGGGCCAACATTTTCTTCGTGAGTATCTAACATTCGATTGCTGCGTCACATGCCAAACGATGCTAGTTAAGTCGACGAACACGCAGTGGGAGTACATCGGTGTGTCGACCAGGTGAATAGAGTGCAGTCGTTGACGGTACGGGAATTTGCCGTCCACCGCTACATATCACGACGCAGCTACCTCCATATGGAAAGAAGGGGGATGAACTGCTCTCCATATGCCCTGCTATTGTACAGGCGCATACTTTTGTTTGACACCCGGCCGCTGTGGCCGAGCGGTTCTAGGCGTTTCAGTCCAGAACCGCGCCGCTGCTACTGTCGCACGTCCGAATCCTGCCTTGGGCATGGTTGTGTGTGATGTCCTTACGTTAGTTAGGTTTAATTAGTTCTAAGGGACTGATGACCTCAGATGTTAAGTCCCATAGTGCCTGGAGCCATTTGAACCATTTTTTGTGCGACAACATTGCGAGGGAGTCGTTGGGGGAAGCGTTGATAAACATCTTTCGTTGTGGGCGGCCTGATCTCCGGAAAACCGTCCTGAATGTAACTGTTATCAGCGAAGAATTTCCGGAGTGTGCTAGTGGTGCCGTAATGTGACCAACATTGTGTGGTGGACGGGGTAAAAGGGGGAGCCACTTCGTTGATCACAGTGACCGTTAAGAGGACGTGCTCGGCTCTCCAAAATCGTTGCATTGTACTAAGAAATATTGTGCGCGTCCTTTTCCTCACGTTTACGAGTCTGATTCGTCCTTCCCTTGGTGGCAGCTTCAAGGTATCGTAGGGGATTTTAACGAGGCGGTCAACAATGTCCAAAGGCTGGCAGTAACCCTGTCGCGATCGTGGTGGGCAACGGCAGTATGTACGCCAAATAAACTATTTTTGGGGCCAAATAGAAGCTGATGTCCTGTGCGAGCTGGAAAGTATCTGATGCACGCAGTGCGTGTTGTCGTACTATCAGACGAATCTGCCGCAGTAGCCGTCGATAATTATCCACCGCTGTACGTCGTATCTTTCAACTGAACACCACTCCCAACCACTTGAGAGTGGGGACCTTGGCAATGGGCACTAATGTGCCTGGTGGCAGCCTTCTTGCCCACTTCCATACATCGGGTCTTTTTTGTGTTAGTGACACTACCCGTCACCGTTCCATGCTGCTGAAACCATTCCAGCGCCGCCTGGACTTCGTCTCCTGACTTGACCAAAATAACAACGTAGTCGGCATATGCGCGGCATCGGAAACATGCGGTCCGTAGTTGGACACATCCAACGCGTCGTCGAAGGCCGTGTACAGCTGCCTCAAGAGCGATAATAAGATGGCCGATAGGAGGTAACTCTGCCGCTTAGAGCGCTGGATCGTGATAGGTTCAAAACTAGTATCATTCAACAAGACTCTCGCGTGGGCGCCGTGAGTCAACCGCAAGATTCCCATAAGTTCCGTGCCCGCTCGTAGAAACACATGGTTCATCGGCCGAAAGCGTAATCGAAATCCACTGCCACTAGGGCTCCTCGTAACCTGCACGCCCGACATCAGTGGTCTGACATCCCAGTATGCCCTTAGTGCTGTGCGTATGTTGCTCTTCTCTCCTAGATACTGAGATGTTTATTTTCCATCTCCGCGTCGTTGTCGATTTCACAGTCCAGCTGATCCACCTCTGCGTTGCAAATGTTTTGAGTGAAATGCCCACTTGATGCGCTGTTGTTTTCACGTCAATTCTACCAACATTGAGAGTTATTTAGTTCTCGGGGTTTTGTAAAATTCTTGGATTCATGTCTCGTCGCTCCGCAGCCTATGAAAAGGATTGCGGAAGACTCCCAAATAAATTCCAAAGCACAGTGCAGTTTTAATACCAATATATTTCCAGGACTCTGGTGTCCGAGCCTGGTGAACTGTACCGGTTACATCACATGTACATAAAGTTGACATCAAACAACACAGAGTTCACGCCACAAAAATCAACAAACGAATCAGCCTGCAATACATGTGCTCGCAACCATAGTCAAAAAACGAGTGCCCCAATGCGCCTGCACGACCTCTATTTATACTTTTGTTAACAATTGCATACAGTGAAAATTACGGTTTTATGTAAAATCACAATTAGAAGTTAAACAGAATATGAGATACACATTGCTAAAAATTTACAATCTCAGTGCTGAACAAGGTGAACCTATTTTCAACTTAGTTACGAGTTAATATAACATTTTCTGACCAATTATGTTACAGGTAACAATTACATTTCTAAATTTGTTTATAACAAATCAACTAGTGCCTGAATTTTAGTGCTAACATATATCGGAGATACAATTAACGTGCTTTATTTAAATGTTCTATTTAATTTGCTGTAGTAATTTTATAATTATAGGTTTACTGGTACGTCCTGGCCATGTGCTCCATTTCTTTCGATTAGTTACAGTATTAATTTCACATTTATAGTGAGTTTCTCATATAAGAACAATGTTAAATGCTTTTGGCACATTCAAAATACACACGATGGCTTTTAGACATATGGGTTCAGCCAAGCATCGTTTTCGAATTATATATATACTGAAATAGTGGTTATTTTTGTATGTAATTTGGAAACAGGTCACTTTACATTTTGTTCTTTATGTCGAAATGACTGCACTTGAAACAGTTATTTAGTTATTCACATTGGACAATTAGGACTGGTGTTCATTTTTAATGCTCTCCGAGGGGTTCTGATAGGTAGCAATGAGATACAGTAATATTTCAATACCTTGATCAAAATGTCTCCTGTCCTTTACTGTCGCTTGAAGGTGGGCATGAAGGATAAGTACAAAGATTTTGTAATCTGCATTCAATAATGTCAAAGGCCGGTAATCTTGTGGTCTCTGATTGTTCAAATAGCTCTGAGCACTATGGGACATAACATCTGAGGTCATCAGTCCCCTAGACTTAGAACTACTTAAACCTAACTAACCTAGGGACATCACACACATCCATGCCCGAGGTAGAATTCGAACCTGCGACCGTAGCAGCAGCGCGGTTCCGGACTGAAGCGCCTAGAGCCGCTCTGCCACAGCGGCCTGCTCTTGTGGTCTGTGACTACCACTTGGTTTTGGAGTGGTTATCATTATGCCCTCTGTGAACACGGTAGGGAGTCCCCTTCGTTGTACATCTGTATCCACGTCGGTCCCATCAGAGGAGCAGAAGAATTCAAGATAGAGTTAACCCAGTCCAGCAGATTTGTTTAACGCACCACACTTCAAGGCTGCATTCAGACAGTCTATATAACTTCAGCTATAAGATCGTCCTCTTCTGTAGAATGTTCGGCCGAAGGTATTTCTCGAAGCACGTCATTGAGTCGTGCTCTGTCAAGTTGGTCCTCGTCATAGAAACTGCGACAGCGGTGAGCAAAAGCACATGCAATATCTTTCTGTAACATGGCCCGCGACCCATCGGCCATTTCATCACGTGTAAGTGTATGTCGCCGCTGCCGCCTTTGTCTCACTATATAGAGTAATGACGGTCGTTCGTTTCGTAATCCATCCAGTATCCTTGCATGTACTTTAACTCCTTCCATCTGCACTGCCATAAGACGCGGCAGTTTTCTTTGATACGTTGAACATCCCGCTGACGTTCGGGGGACGGTGGTTGTGGTGCCAGCTCACATAGAGCTGTGAAATAAAATTCGGAAGTCGTCCGTTGTCAAATTGACTTGGCTGTATAATGTGAGCGTTCTGCGTAAAGCTGCTTTGACACTGTAGAGCCACCATTTAAGCGTTCAATCGTACGTGCGTTGACGCCGCTTTCACTGACGCCGTGTGTCTTCAGTCTCCTGGACACAGTCCTCATCTTGTAGATGGATAACGTTGAGCTTCCATGGACCCCTGCTGCGCCATGTTCTTTGTCGTGACACAGCGATGGTGCACATGTAAGCCTGGTGGTCTGTAAATGGCGTAGGCCACATCTCAGCGTCAATTGTCGCTGTGCGTAGCCCACGAGACATACGCCCTGTCTAGTCGACTGGCCAAACGGTCGTAAGGGACATATATCCGCAGCTGTCTCCGTATTCACTTCCCAGGTATCAATCAGCGCAAGGTCCCAGACCAGCGTTTGTAACGTAGGGCAGGGGACGAAGTGTGGGCATGTAATTCTCTTGACGTCCTCGGAAGCGCGGTGTCACTTCCTCTCAATAAAAAGTTGTGCGCTCGTATCTCTTCGTCGAACAAGACGGCGCGTAAACATTCATCAAGCGGACGTCCGCTACACTTAGGGCAACACCACGCGTCGATAATAAGTATTACACATCCTCCGCCACTATTCCTTCTCGGAACAGTATGGTTGTGCCACCGCTACCGTCGGCGCCCTTTTAAACGATATACGTCCTAACCATAAAACTCTATAGAGGTATCGGTTCATACCTCCTGCAAAGCAGCTATGTCGATGTTCGCTGCCCATAGCATGTCTCGCAGCATTTGTATCTTTACTGGGGTGCTAATACCGTTGATGTTAACTGTGCCAATACGGTAGACAAGCACTGCTACAAGGTTACCACCAACGGACAGTCTGACAACGGAGCATTTTTCCTGGACGGGGACCATAAGACATAGGCTAATTGGCCGCTGTCGAGAAGAAACAATTTCCACCTCACACTACTACAGAAGTCAGACAGACGCTCCTAATGTACCAACAAGAACTGCTTGAAAAACATTCAGCCACAAACATCTTCTGGAGTCGTCTGCTGTAAGGAAAAGACACAAAAATATTCTATATTCTTATGTAACTAGTGGAATACTTGGGTACTGGAGTATTGCTGGTTAGTGTAAGAAAAAGATTAAACGAACGAAAAATATTATTTATTGCAAAAAAATTCTGAGAAATCAAGTGAAACTTTTTCTTATAAATTAATAAATTTCTGGGTTCTTTTCGGAACAGTGGATTGCCTCTTATGGATAGGAATGCTATTATTTTACAAACTATGGAAATGTTCTTTTCTCCCTTTCCTTTAAGAATGTTATTTACTCGGCAGAATGGCTGAGAGCCGCGCCTACACAACTTAAATAACCTTTCTAGGTATGGTCAAGGCTGTCGTGTGAGAAAAGTAGTGGAGTGTACTGTTAGGGAGGAAAGATGGGGCTCGCATACGCTGTGGCACGCAATACCAGGAGCTACGACAACTGCTGCTTGCGTCACTCGCTGCTGACAAATAACACAACCATCCCTTTCTATCTGGATTGACCTTCGCCAATCAAACTCTCCCTATGCCTTGATGAAGTCAAGGACTGCTATCTGCCCCTAGTCTAACTACTGGTGAGGTACACCGGTCAGATAACCAGTCCACCGCAATGCCACTCAATATTCGCTCGCAGGCATTTAACTACTACTCTGTCCATGTTCACACTGCACAATAAGTGTGGCGGCCAACACAGTGAACAATGCTTAATCGTGAGCGACTCAATATAGAGTACCACTCTGATTCGCTTATGACAGAGGTTCTCTCCCAGTGAAGTACTGAGGAGAGACTTTGTTCCTCACTTTTTGCGTACATGTATGAGCGCACTTGCTCTCGTTATGTGTTCCCGCTCCAAGAGTCACAACGGATTGGCCCCTTTTTCAGGAAAAGTTGCAAGGGTATATAATTTGCTGTCTTCCCTCACTCCTCTGGCTCTTTGCATCAGAAATATTCCGCCAATCAGCACTGCTGTTTTGAACGGGAGAATGACGTTTCGTTTAAGTCGATCAATGTGGAAATACTGTAGCATCTCCGTTAGGTGTGTACTGTCCTCCTGTGGGAACTCTGTAGCTACACAGTCAGTCCATCAAAAAATGCGTCTTCTGGGCGCTCCCACACAATGTAGCGGAATTTGCTTTTAAGTCGAACATGGGGGTCGTTATCCCTTTGCTCTGGCAAAAGCTTTCCTCTCTCTGGGCAGTCGCTCCAGCCGAACTAGGTGTGTATTGATTCACCCCTCTGTAGGGACAGGCCTCCCAGCGGGCTGGTTGTCTCTTTAGAACGGAAATTCCTGTGGCCGTCATGTTGTTTATGCCAGCCTCAACTTTTTCAACCTCGGTGCGCACTTGCGATTTACTTATTAGATCTGCATATCGATTACATGAATTCATACAAAATTGACTCTACCTTATCGAGTTTGGGTTCGAATGAATCGTCTTGATGTGCAGAATACGATAGTCAGGACGGAATATGTAAGAAATTAAGGTCAGGAGACCACACCACCTTACAGTATGTGCTTCCAGAGTTCAATCCTTATTTGGCGCACCCCACTGAGGACGGGATACGTCTCGAAGCTGGTCTATTTCTCCGCAGTATGATTACTCCGTCCGCAGGAACTTTGAATAAAAGTACCGCTCTAACTCCGAGACCGGTATGATAAACTCAAACAACACAAATGTTCTGGTGTGGCAAAAATGATAACTATCAGCGGATCGACGAATGGGTCTGTTGCACGCTGCTTTGTCTATAAGTTTGAAGTATAGTACTGGACACTATGGACAGGTGGTTTTCCTGTCAGCTCCCGTGGATCTATATTCACCACATCTCGCATGTAACGTTCGATTTCGTGCGCTTTCGGCCTTGTATATTGTGCGTCGGACGTGAAATTGATTGTCGCCTTCCGGTAGGAAAGAGCCATCATGATCTGTAGTGAGCAACACACCGCTATGTGAAGCCTTACAAATGTAAACAAAGCTCGTGTTAATGTAGCACTGGCAGAGCGCTAGGCACATCCGAGCCGCTACAGTGCCGAAGGTGGACTGTACCACTAGACCACGAGCTGGGGACAGTAATGAGTTAATGAAGAACCACGTGCCTGTAAGTTAACTTTCATCCTTACTTCTTTCCACTGTTTTGCTGAAGCAAACTTAAAGATTTTGCGCCAGAGTCTGTGGTCTGAACTGTTTTGTGGCCGACTCAGGAGAATGTGTTAGCTACCAGTAAAATAGCAATTTGCTTTACATTATTATCATGTTATTTTATCCTATATGCACATTGATACTACTGCTGTATTGATATATACATAAAATGTTTACACGAACATGGAATACACACACACACACACACACACACACACACACATACACACTGACACACACACACACACACACACACACACACACACACACACACGCACATACACACACATATACATACATACCACACACACTGATGAACCAAAACTTTATGACCACTGTCCACCGCGAGAATGAATGGCACCTGGTGCCGTTGCAGGTACGTGACGCGATGAAGAACGTATTGTCCGACCTCGATATTACTGCACTTGGATTCCCATGCCAACTATCGGAAACATGCGGTGACGTTACGGTAAACAAATGCAGTGGTGACCAAGGAAAGTGCATCACACTGTGGATGATTTCAAGACAGATGTGTACATACTGTCAAGTGGTTCCGCCTGTCTTCGTGAAGTATCAGGACAAAAACTGACGATAACCGCCCTCACTCCCAGGTTCAATAATATTGTGGTCGACTAATACAAGGTGGGTAATATAAAACTATCTGAGAAAATACTTACAGTAAGACTGACACGGTATTGACCCTCGTTAATGAATATCAAACAAGAGGCTGGAAATGGGCACTGTCGATGCCGATGCAGCGCTGTGCTTGATTTACCAACGTGTGAGGCCCGCGTACCAGCTGTGCATGAAGCACAACAGCGTAGCGTTTCCAATGTTCTGCTGTAGCTCTTCCAGTGTGTGAGGGTTATCTGAGCACATCTCACCCTTCAATTCTTCCCGCAGGTCAAAATCACATGGAGAGAACGAGGCAATCAAAGTGACCAGAAGATTGCACTACCCATGCTGATTGTCCTCTCCTCACCGAGTACCTCACGCGCTACTAACAAGATTCTGAAGACGGTGTGTGCTGTTGCTCTGTCTTTCTGAAAATATCCATATAGTCGTTTATCTTCTGTGAGTTGATCCACATATGGTTTAAACGATTTCTGGACATAACAGTTAACATTAACAGCTTGGTGAAAGCATCATGTTACAGTCTTGACGTTACACAACGGCTCTTCAAGTTACTGTTGGGGCTTTCCCGGTACATAATGTCGCATGTTCTCTCCTCTCCCCCTAAGTCCACATACCTCTACAGGCTGAACAAGGCTTCATCTGAAGAAACGAGAAACTGAGGATCCAAAATTCTCGATACCACTCCACTCTGACACCAGTATTCAACACGCGAACGTTCGTTTGGACGCTTCAACTCATGCGCAACAATAAATTTGTAAGGATTCAGACAAAGGTCTTTTTTAATAATTTTTCGTCATGATGATATCTTAAATTCCATTTGCTCAGGTAAACGGCGTTGAGATTTCGACAGATTTTGTTCCAGGCTTTCCTGCACTTGACCAATGTCCCGTGGTGTTCGGACTCTTTTTCGGACAGTTACGGATTTTATTCGCTGCACAGCCCTTTTCGGGATATTTTACCACTAAGATTTGCAGTGCGCACTTTGCTGGAGATTCTGCAAATCACTTCCAGTCTGAAACTCTTGCGTAAAGATTCTGCACACATTTTCAACGAAATTTGCCTCTCGTAACACTCGACAATAAACTCGTTTGTCTTGAAGTCAACTGGCCACTAAACACGTCTGCTCCTTTCACTCAATCAGTTGTAATGACCCAGAGAAGTACTCATGACAGAGCATGCAGGAGTTGAGCATATGAAGACATGTGACAGCACCGATTGACCCATCAAAATCACTGTTTCCTGCAGTTTCTGCGACGGACAAATCTCCTGCTCATTAACAAGTGCCATCTTCCCGTCGGTCTCATCTGTACTTTCCGGGGAAGTTTTGTTTTGCCCAAACTATATATAAGCGGACAGTAGATCGTACGCAAGAGCAGCATAAATTTGGACAGGATTTAGCATTGATCAAGAGGTGACTTTAAGTTTAAGAGAGTCGTCCGGAAGAATCAATGCACAAACAAGTGGTATACTAAATTATTGACGCTGTGAAAACCACAGTAGACAGTTCGAATGAAAAAAAAAGGTCACCTACAAAAAGTCCAATCACAGAAGCTGGAAAGACAAAGATAGGTACAAGAATCTTGGGTAGCAGAAGAACCACTTCAATTGATTTCTCTCACTGAAAACTTGCGAATCAAAGATATGAATTTCAATTTTTTTTATTATTATGATTATGAGAGATCTCATTATGCTTGGTGGCTGGATAAGAATGACTGCTGTGTAATGTGCGTATAGCGGCGCAGTTTTATCAGGAAAAGGATTAATATACTGATTAATTAATTTCAGAAAATCAATAATTACGTGGAACAGTCTCCCCACTTTATTTGTCGTAATCTTCAATCATCATCAATCAACATAAATCGCTGAATCAGATTCTCGTGATATAGCTATCTCCATCTAAATGTAAAATCAGACAAATCTCTCAACATTTTCCTTTTTTGGTAAGAAATTATGGAACAATTGAAGTGTAGCAGCAATAACAATAACCTCACAGCACTCTTTACTGTCAAGTTTACTGCAGCCACTCACACAACAGCTAGTTTGCCTTACAAATAACGTAAAAATGTTTTGAGATATTACGTGGGGAAACGACAGCAACACACCAGTATAACCCTATTGGGAATGAAACAGACAAGAAGCGGATTGAAGCAAGGCAAAATGACTACAGGAAAAAGCGATAAAATAGGAAAAGAAATGGTCATCGGAACGCCTGATTCAGCATGTAGAAAACTCAAAACAACTATTAGTGAAATTAGAAGGAGGGACTCAACATTAAGAGTGCAACGGGAATTCCGTTGTCAAAGGCAGAGGAGAAAGCAAATAGATGGAAGGACCACATTAAAGGGGAAGGAGTTGTCTGTAGACTGATATAACAAGGAATGGGAGTCTGTGTAGAAGACATATCGTAGCAGTAATAGTTATGGTCGTTTTATTCATCCATAGATCACTTTTACAAGGATAGTCGACATGGTGTGCAGTTACAATTTAAAAATAACGTAAATAACTTAATTCATATACATAGGTCTACTTTGATAAGGACGCGAGAGCTACACGGCCGCGGCCTTACAGTAGGAACCATCCAGGCATTTCCCTGAAGCATTTTGAGCGAAACCACTGAAAAGCTTAATCAGAATGGCCGGATGAAGACTGGAGATTCCATCCTCCTGAATACAACGCCACGGGATCCAATACCACAGTCAGAGTTCAACAGAGTTCTGAAAGACATGTGATCAAATAATGCAAAGTGGCATATAACAATCCTTCGGCATACAATAAAATCATTCATGGAGGTGGCAACCAAGCGACTATTCAAATTGGCCTGTAGAATCTCTGAGTCTGGAGGCATACCATCAGACATACGTAAAAATATCATCCACGCAATCCCGAAAGCAGATAAGTTGCGATTACTGTCGCACAGTCAGCTTAACTTGTCATGCATGCAAGTTGTTGACAAGAATAGTACACAAAAGAATGGAAAAGAAAATCTAGGAGCTGTTAGATAAAAATTTCTTTTGGCTTTAGAAAAGGAAAAGGAAAAGGGATGAGAAAGACAGTTTTGAGGGAAGCAAGACTTAAGAAAAATCCAGATAGGTTCATTGGATTTGTCTACCTAGAAAAAGCGTTTGACAATATGAAATACTGTAATACTTTCGAAATTACGAAAACACAGGAGTGAGCTCTATGAAAACTCGGTTAAATATACTATGCGTACAAGAAAGAAGAGGGAACAGATGGAAGGTCACGAACGAACTGCTCAGATTGAAAAGGGTGTAAGGCAGGACACAATCACTACTCTTCACTCTATTCATCGAAGAAGCAATGAGGGAAATAAAAAGGAAGGTTCAAGAGTAGGACTAAAATTCAGGGTGAACGGAAATTAATCATACGATTCGCTGATGACATTGTATTGTCGATGCAAGAGATGAAGAATTAGAGGAAATATTGACCTGAATGAACAGCTTAATACGGGTTGAGGGTAAATATCCACATCTACCGAAGAAAGGCGAAACTAATGAGGAGTGGCAGAAATGAGATTAACGATAAACTTTAACATCAAACTTGGGGACCACAAAGCAGACGAAGTTCAAGAATTCTCCTACCTCGGAAGCAAAGTGACACACGACGGATGGCGCAGGAAGGTCATAAAAAACAGACTAGCACAGTAGAGCATTCCTGACCATCAGAAGTTCACTGATATCAAACATACACCTTAATTTCAGGAGAAAATGGTGAGACAGCACATTTGGAGCACAGCATCGTACGATAGTGCATCAAGAACTGTGGGAACACCGGAAAAGAAGAAAATCGAAGCGTTTGAGATGAGGTGCTAGTGAAAGATTTGAAAGTTAGGTGGACTGTTAAGATAACGTTTGAGATGAGGTGCTAGTGAAAGATTTGAAAGTTAGGTGGACTGTTAAGATAACGAATCGGCGAAGAAATAATCATACGGAAAACACTTAGGAGACGACGGTAAGAAATGATAGGACAAATGTTAAAACACACAGAAACAACATCCATGCTATTATGTTGTGGTCTTCAGTACTGAGACTGGTTCGATGTAGCTCTCCATGCTACTCTGTCCTGTGCAACCTTCATCTCCCAGTACCTATTGCAGCCTACATCCTTCTGAATCTGCTTAGTGTATTCATCTCTTGGTCTCCCTCTACGATTTTGACCCTCCACGCTGCCCTCCAGTACTAAATTGGTGATCCCTTGATGCCTCAGAATATGTCCTACTAGCCGGTCCCTTCTTCTAGTAAAGTTGTGCCACAAATTCCTCTTCCCCCAATTCTATTCAGTACTTCCTCCTTAGTTATGTGATCTACACACCTAATCTTCAGCATTCTTCTGTAGCACCACATTTCGAAAGCTTCTATTCTCTTCTTGTCTAAACTATTTATCGTCCATGTTTCACTTCCATACATGGCTACACTCCATACAAATACTTTCAGAAACGACTTCCTGACACTTAAATCAATACTCGATGTTAACAAATTTATCTTCTTCAGAAACGCTTTCCTTCCCATTGCCAGTCTACATTTTATATCCACTCTACTTCGACCATCATCAGTTATTTTGCTCCCCAAATAGCAAAACTCCTTTACTATTTTAAGTGTCTCATTTGCTAATCTAATACGCTCAGCATCACCCGCCTTAATTCGACTACATTCCATTATCCTCGTTTTGCTTTTGTTGATGTTCATCTTATATCCTCCTTTCAAGACACTATCCATTCCGTTCAGTTGCTCTTCCAAGTCCTTTTCTGTCTCTGATAGAATTACAATGTCATCGGCGAACCTCGAAGTTTTTATTTCTTCTCCATGGATTTAATTCCTACTCCGAATTTTTCTTTTGTTTCCTTTACTGCTTGCTCAATATGCAGATTGAATAGCATCGGGGAGAGGCTACAACCCTGCCTCACTCCCTTCCCAACCACTGCTTCCCTTTCATGTCCCTCGAATCTTATAACTGCCATCTGTTTTCTGTACAAATTGTAAATAGCCTTTCGCTCCCTGTATTTTACCCTGCCACCGTCAGAATTTGAGAGAGAGTATTCCAGTCAACATTGTCAAAAGCTTCTCTAAGTCAACAAGTGCTAGAAACGTAGGTTTCCCTTTCCTTAATCTTTCTTCTAAGATAAGTCGTAGGGTCAGTATTGCCTCACGTGTTCCAACATTTCTACGGAATCCAAACTGATCTTCCCCGATGTCGGCTTCTACCAGTTTTTCCATTCATCTGTAAAGAATTCGCGATAGTATTTTGCAGCTGTGATTTATTAAACTGATAGTTCGGTAATTTTCACATCTGTCAACACCTGCTTTCTTTGGGATTGGAATTATTATATTCTTCTTGAAGTCTGGGGGAATTTCGCCTGTCTCATACATCTTGTCACCAGATGGTAGATTTTTGTCAGGACTTGCTCTCCCAAGGCTGTCAGTAGTTCTAATGGAATGTTGTCTACTCCCAGGGCCTTGTTTCGACTTAGGTCTTTCAGTGCTCTGTCAAACTCTTCACGCAGTATCATATCTCCCATTTCATCTTTATTTACATCCTCTTCCATTTCCATAATATTGTCAAGTACATCGCCCTTGTATAGACCCTCTATATACTCCTTCCACCTTTCTGCTTTCCCTTCTTTGCTTAGATCTGGGTTTCAATCTAAGCTCTTGATATCCATGCAAGTGGTTCTCTTTTCTCCAATGGTCTCTCTAATTTTCCTGTAGGCAGTATCTGTATTACCCGTAGCGAGATAAGCCTCTACATCCTTACATTTGTCCTCTAGCCATCCCTGCTTAGCCATTTTGCACTTCTTGTCAATCTCATTTTTGAGACGTTTGTATTCCGTTTTGCCTGCTTCATTTACTGCATTTTTATATTTTCTCCTTTCATCAATTAAATTCAATAATTCATCAGTTACCCAAGAATTTCTAGTAGCCCTCATCTTTTTACCTACTTGATCCTCTGCTGCCTTCATTACTTCATCCCTCAAAGCTACCCATTCTTCTTCTATTGTATTTCTTTCCCACATTCCTGTCAATTGTTCCCTTATGCTCTCTCTGAAACTCTGTACAACCTCTGCTTTAGTCAGTTTATCCAGGTCCCATCTCCTTAAATTCCCACCTTTTTGCTGTTTCTTCAGTTTTAATCTACAGTTCATAAACAATAGACTGTGGTCAGAGTCTACATTTGTCCCTGGAAATGTCTTAGAATTTAAAACCTGGTTCCTAAATCTCTGTCTTACCATTATATAATCTATCTGAAACCTTTTAGTATCTCCAGGGTTCTTCCACGTATACAACCTTCTTTCATGATTCTTGAACCCAGTGTTAGCTATGATTAAGTTATGCTCTGTGCAAAATTCTACCAGACGGCTTCCTCTTTCATTTCTTAGCCCTAATCCATATTCACCTACTACGTTTCCTTCTCTTCCTTTTCCTACTGTTGAATTCCAGTCACCCATGACTATTAAATTTTTGTCTCCCTCCGCTACCTGAATAATTTCTTTTATCTCATCATACATTTCATCAATTTCTTCATCTGCAGAGCTAGTTGGCATATAATCTTGTACTACTGTAGTAGGCGTGGGCTTCGTATCTGTCTTGGCCACAATAATGCGTTCACTATGCTGTTTGTAATAGCTTACCCGCACTCCTATTTTTTTATTCATTATTAAACCTACTCCTGCAATACCTCTATTTGATTTTGTATTTATAACCCTGTATTCACCTGAGCAAAAGTCGTGTTCCTCCTGCCACCTAACTTTACTAATTCCCACTATATCTAACTTTAACCCATCCATTTCCCTTTTTAAATTTTATAACCTACCTGCGCGATTAAGGGATCTGACATTCCACGCTCCGATCAGTAAAACGCCAGTTTTCTTTCTCTTGATAACGACGTCCCCTTGAGTAGCCCCCGCCCGGAGATCCGAATGGGGGACTATTTTACCTCCGGAATATTTTACCCAAGAAGATGCCATCATCATTTAATCATACAGTAAAGCTGCATGCCCTCGGGAAAAATTCCGGCTGTAGTTTCCCCTTGCTTTCAGCCGTTCGCAGTACGACAACAGCAAGGCCGTTTTTGTTAGCGTTACAAGGCCAGATCAGTCAATCATCCAGACTGTTGCCCCTGCAACTACTGAAAAGGCTCCTACCCCTCTTCAGGAACCACACGTTTGTCTGGCCTCTCAACAGATACCCCTCCGTTGTGGTTGCACCTACGGTACAGCTATCTGTATCGTTGAGGCTCGCAAGCCTCCCCACCAACGGCAAGGTCCATGGTTCATAAGGGTGGCGGGGGGGGGGGGGACATGTTATTAGAGGAGGGTAAAAACTGCAGGGGAAGACAGAGTTGGAATGAACCCAATAAATAATTGAGGACGTTAGGTGCAAGTGTCACTTCGTGATGAAGAGGTTGGCTCAAGAGAGGATTTCGTGGCGAGCCGCGTCAAACGAGTCAGTAGACTGATTATTTAAAAAAAACGAATAAATAAAGGAAGAAAAAGCATAGCAGAGAAGAATGGGTAATCATTCTATCGTCGATTAGTCCACAAATGGGGAAATCGAGTTTCATAAGCGAATTTGATAAAGGGCCAATTGTCATGGTCCGGTGACTAGGAACGAGCATCTTACTTGTTAGAAACGGCGAAGCTGCCACTCTCGCAAGCATCTATGGAAAGTGCAAAACAAATAAATATTGCGCCACTTAAACACGACACATTCGGCGTTGCCATCTTACTATTTAAGAGAAGTAACAGTCCTAATTCACTGAATACTCTCCAGAACTGCCCTCAGCTGTCACCTTCACCTGAGACGGCGTCTGTTTATTATGGCTGCTTGTGACGTCATTCTTATAGTTTTAATTAATCCGAACGTTAGGATTACGAAGTCTCTTTTGAATCAAATGATTATCTGTACAATTACAAATGAGACTGAAGCCCAATTTTCAGTATGCCGTAGATTGCCGGTTCTGTTTGCGTTAAAATCATGCTTGTAATGTATTCAGTGGACCGTGTAAGTGTTAAAAGAAAACGTACAGAAAGGAGGTGCACACCTCGACCTACAGCAAAGGAAGAAATTATACTCCACATTTTGCAAATAGATTGTCCCAAAGGTGTTCGGGGGTCAGTCTGTCAGTGGCGCCAGGACAGAAGCTGAGTCCATAAGCAAGTCCTTAGATCATAGATACATTTAAATTTCGCAAGCCCCTATCTCTGCTCTGTTAAGTTTTGAAACCAACATCTAAGCCAGGGAAGCCCAACACGCGGTCCCAAGCAACTATGAGTGCTGCCTAAGAAGTGAGGATCTATCGCACGAGTGACAAAAAAAAATCTGTAAAATTCCGTTTATATAAATTTATGATAAACTGGATATTTTCAATTTGAAACTCTTGGCACGCGATACTATTCTCCCATTCGTCCATCCTCCCATCTACTTTTTTGCTCAACGATTGTTAGTGTTACCTGTAGGTATGAATGTGCGGCCCAAAAATATTCGTCTTCTTCCATTGTGGCCTAGGTAAGCTAAAATGTTGGACACTCATCAAAGCCGTGTTACGGTGTTACGGAAGGCAAGAACCAGAGTCTCTGTTAGTGTTGCACTGTAAGAAGTGGAGCACCCAGTTACTGTTTTTCTCATTTATAGCTGAAATTAAGCATTGATTTTTAACAATTTAACGGCTTCCTTTGTTACTATTACTCATGCAATAGCACAATTATCACTGTTTCTCCAAAATTCTCTGTATTAATGGGAGGATTATAACTTCTTTATATTTGACGAGAGGATAGGTAAACAGTTTGATACATTGTATTGATAGTTCTCACTTTTTACAAATGACATAATTACAGTTCTTCAGTGAATTACTGGTTTGTTGCACTGAGAGTAATTTAGTTCACCGCTTTCATAGGAGCTGAACACAAAATATTAGTCTGCCAGGAAGCACTTATTTTGCTAATGATTCCTCAAGAACACGTGTATAATGTTGTACGTTTATGATAAATGACATCCACTTCCGTCCATATCGTCCGGTTTTTCACACAAAATAAGCGTTTATGCTCTATGAGTTTTCTTTGATCTCGTTCAAATACCGAAAAATATCAAGAAGCATAATGAATTTTAAAACTGTGGTTGTAGAGAAAACTCTTGCATTGAGTATGTGATCGAAAGTATCCGGACACCCCCAAAAACATAGTTTTTCGTGTTAGGTGCATTGTGCTGTCACCTACTGTCAGGTACTCTATATCGGCGACCTCAGTAGTCATTAGGCATTGTGAGAGAGCAGAATGGGGCGCTCCACGGAACTCACGGATTTCGAACGTCATCAGGTGATCGGGTGTCATTTGTGTCACACGTCTCTACGCGAGATTTTCACACTCCTAAAGATCCCTAGATCCAATGTTTGTGCGATGTGATAGTGAAATGGAAACGTGAAGGGGCACGTACAGTACAAAAGCGTACAGGCCGTCCTCGTCTGTTGACTGACTGTTGAAGAGGGTCGTAACGTGTAATAGGCAGATATATATCCAGACCATCACATAGGAATTCCAGATTGCATCAGGAACCACTGCAAGTACTATGACAGTTAGGCGGGAGGTGAGAAAAGTTGGATTTCATGGTCGAGCGGCTGCTCATAAGCCACACATCACGCCGGTAACTGCCAAACGACGCCTCGCTTGGTGTAAGGAGCGTAAACATTGGACGATTGAGCAGTGGAAAAACGTTGTGTGGCGTAACGAATCACGGTACACAATGTGGCGATCCGATGACAGGGTGTGGGTATGGCGAATGCCGGTGAACATCATTTGCCAGCGTGTGTAGTGCCAATAGTTAAATTCGAAGGCGGTGGCGTTATGGTGTAGTCGTATTTTTCATGGAGGGGGCCTGCATCGCTTGGTCTTTTGCGTGGCACTATCATAGCACAGGCCTACATTTATGTTTTAAGCACCATCTTGCTTACCACTGTTGAGGAGCAATTTGGGGACGGCGATTGCATCTTTCAACACGATCGAACGCCTGTTCATAATGCACGGCCTGTAGCTGAGTGGTTACACGACGATAACATTCCTGGAATGGACTGGCCTGCACAGAGTCCTGAACTGAACTTGAATCGTACAGAACACCTTTGGGATGTTATGGAACGCAGTGCCAAGCCTCACCGGCCGGCATCGATACCTCTCCTCAGTGCAGCACTCCGTGAAGAATGGGCTGCCATTTCCCAAGAAACCTTCCAGCACCTGATTAAACGTATGCCTGCGAGAGTGGAAGCTGTCATCAAGGCTAAGGGTGGGCCAACACCGTATTGAATTCCAGCATTACCGATGGAGGGTGCCACGAACTTGTAGGTAATTTTCATCCAGGTGTCCGGATACTTTTGATCACATTGTGTATCAAATTATATCCTCTCAAAATCTTCTTCACTTACCGCATTTTATATCTGACAACCAAATATACCGTAACTTTCAACTCATGGAAACATCTTTTCTAGGATTATGAAAGCTGCATCTACATGACTACTCTGAAATTTACAATGTGCCTGGCAGAGGGTTCATGAATCACCTTCAAGCTGTTTCTCTATCGTTCCAGACTCGAATACCGCGCGGGAAAAACTAACACTTAAATCTTTCCGACCGAGCTCTGATTTCTTTTATGTCGTTATGATGATCATTCTTCCATACATAGGTGTGTGCCAACAAAATATCTTCACACTCTGGGGACAAAGTTGGTGACATATTTTACGAGAAGATCCTGCCGCAACGAAAATCACCTTTGTTTTAGTGATTTCCACCCCGATTCGCGTACCAATCCGTGGCACTCGCTCCCCTATTTCGTGATAATACAAAACGAGCTGCCTTTCTTTGAACTTTTTCGATGACCTCCGTCAACCCTATATGACGCGTATGCCACACTGCACAGCAGTACTCCAGAAGAGGGCGGACATGCGTAGCGTAAGCAGTCTCTTTAGTAGGCCTGTTGCATTTCCTAAGTGTTCCGCCAGTAAACGGCAGTCTTTGGTTGACTTTTCCCACAACATTATGTATATGATCTTTCCAATTTAAGTTATTAGTAACTGTAATCCCTATGTATAACTGAATTTACAGCCTTTAGATTTCTGTGTTTTGTCCTGCAACAAATTCCTTTTAGTACTCATGTGAAAGTCTTCACACTTTCCATTATTTAGAGTCAATTGCCACTTTCCACACAATATAGATTTCTTGTCTAAATCGTTTTGGCATTTGTTTTGATCATCTGATAACTTTTCAAGAAGGCAAATGACAGCATCATCTACAAACACTCTAAGAGGGCTGCTCAAATTGTCTCCTAAATCGTTTATGTAGATGAGGAACAGCAGAGGACCTATAATAGCCGGCCAGAGTGGCCGAGCAGTTCTAGGCGCTTTAGTGTGGAACCGTGCGACCGCTACGGTCGCAGGTTCGAATCCTGCCTCGGGCATGGATGTGTGTGATGTCCTTAGGTTAGTTAGGTTTAAGTAGTTCCAAGTTCTAGGGGACTGATGACCTCAGAAGTTAAGTCCCATAGTGCTCAGAGCCATTTGAACCAATCTTTCTGTGCAACCAAACACTACATAAGATTTCACCACTAGAACCCTACTGCTAATACTATGATTAAGATAAAGACTGGACTTAGCCTGCAGATAGATCTTGCCATCAGTCGACTGACAGAAATGTTGGTTTCAATTGAAACCCACGAGAAATTCTATATAATGTCATGCGCGGTCTGTATGATCTATGGTCAAAGCCAGTTTTGGTCCCCCGTGACCTATGCTGTACAGCAGTTACACATTGTACGATATCCGAAGAGTCTGGAATTCCTTTTGAGGCGTTATGCCACTTTATGCCGATACACAAGTGTATTCACAAGCAGCACACACGTGCAAGACGAGCGGAAGTCTTCACAAAGAGTATACAGTAGACTTGGCCACTGTTTCTATGTTTCGATACAGTGTATCGATACGTGGAACTGTTTCAGTGTTTCGGAACGGTTGTGGTTCACTGTTTCGAAACAATGGTGTTTCATTCCGCCCCCGTCTCGGACCAGATTCGATCTCGAGCCAGACACAGAAACTGTATCGTTGTTTCAAAATAAAGCTGTTTCAGTCCACCTGTGCCTGGAACGGACTAATTGTATCGAAACAGTGATGTTTCATTCCACTCTGTGTCGGACGAGACTCGGGCTCGGCACAGGTACTGAAACACAACATACCACTTCATGAAACTCTTTCAAGAGTGTCGAAATCTTTTTGACAAGCAATAGCATGAAGCTTAAGATATCCGAAAATAAAGCTTCGTTTCTAGCTGACTGTCCTGTTTCGAAATGGCGTAACATCTGCTTTATAAACACTAACCAAACAATAAAACAACGCATACTATTCACATTCAAAATAATAAATATGTGAAAATCATTCAGTTAAATTACACTTTTTTTATAACATACGCTTCTCTGTTCATGCACAGTAATCATATTAAGAAACGCAAGTAAGCCTACAACATTTTGAATAAAAAAAGGCGTAGAGTGACAGTTATTAGACATATGCATAGATTTGATGTAGGCATAATTGCAAGCAATCTGTTTGACAAATCACTGATAGTGTAATGGTGTACGGGAAGGGCTGGGAAGCATGGTGAATTTATAGTAACGGTTCGAAACACTTTGAAAGACAAAAAAATTTTCTGTTATATTTTGTTATTTATTCGAATTATTTGGCGTTATTTGTGAGTCTATAGTCACTGTGCCTATTATCCACAATGATTCCCTTTGTGTAGATGGAAATTAGCAGTATGGGTATATTACCCATACTAACGGAATGTGTGTTTCTGCAGTTTGCTCCCACCTCCAGTTCCGTTCGTGGTGGTTCTTCTGTCTTCAGCTATGGCTGTCCTCAGCCAATTGAAAAGTATGAAAGTCACGCGACACGAAAGCAGCACATTTGCTGCAGGAAATACGAAACTGCCAAGACGCCTATGTGATAGTTCCATTCTTTTTGCGACATGATTAGCGCTCTCGCACCTCATTTGTGTTTATATGGACATACTTATACAGTAGACATTCAAGATGATAAAATGTGTAGGTTTATTAGAATACAAAATACAAACTGTTTCACTGTTTCGAAACAACGTATCGGAACATTACATTGTACTGTTTCATTTGTTTCGAAACAATTACGTGTTTCAGTTTGCCCATCTCTAGTATACAGTCTTGACTGAGGAGTTGGCAGCGGCGAAAATGGGCGGAGCGCGTTAGGTTGGCAACAGTGGCGCAGTGGGCGCACGGGAGCCGCTGCCGGCAGTGCTGGAGATGCAGGCGCTGAGGAAGGGTGTGGGTCGCCACAGGCGGCTCGACAGCGGCGACCAGGGCTGCGAGGTGAGTGAGTCTGCGGCTGCTTGCTGCCCCGCCTGGGCCGAAGCGCGCGTTTCCGCCTGCACACCACACCTCACCGCTTGCGAAATAGTTGCAGCCGGTAAGGCGGAAGCGGCAGTTCTGTCATTACGCGGTACCATCTGTCAGTACCGATCAAGTCTCTGCGTGGTAGATGGCATATCACAAACATAAGTAACTGGCAACATAGGCAGAGCATTTACTTATTGCGAAATAAAAAGAAAAAAATAGCACTGTAAGCTGCATCTGTAAGAAGGTATTTTTGAGGTACAAGCGGACTCGTAGCAATGTCAACAATGATACAATACGGCTGAAAACTGTATGTGATGAGAGCCACTAAATATAGTATTGCAAAGCGATATAGCAATATTCTGAATCTTGTACAGTGATTCCGGCCGCAGAAAGGAGCTACATCAAAGATTTCGGGTCATATCAATATTACCAACTTCATAATTTACATATTGTTTTGTATTATGACATCAGTAATACACACATGTTCGTTATGTAAAGGAACCAAGTACTAGTTCACTGGCCGAGCGCTTCTAGGCGCTTCAGTCTGGAACCGCGCGACCGCTGCGGTCGCAGGTTCGAATCCTGCCTCGGGCATGGATGTGTGTGATGTCCTTAGGTTAGTTAGGTTTAAGTAGTTCTAATTTCTAGGGGACTGATGACCTCAGCTGTTAAGTCCCATAGTGCTCAGAGCCATTTACTAGTTCATCTTATTGTCTCACTTGCCCTTTCGGTCACACGGCTCACAGGCGAAAATGTATTGGATTGCCACTAACACAATTTAAAATGTGAAACGTGAAACATTTCACCCGATTGCATTATTAATTACTCAGAGTTTCACACAGCAGTCGATTACGACGAATTAATAACTTTGTATATTTTGTCCGTTGCTGAACATTGTCCTAATTTTAATATTTCACCTGTTTAGGTGGTTTTTAAAAATGGTTAAAACTGTAAACAAATGTGTTTTAAACTGCGAGAAGGACAGGAGATTACAAATTCTAGATACTATACTATTCAGACGCAAAAAGAAACAATAGTATCGTTAGCAATTTACACGATATAAAAGGCTGGTATTAAACCTCATGTAAATACTTACTAGCGCGAAACGTAGCTGTAAATCGCTCAAGCACGGAAATTGCGAGCTTATACAATAATCTCGCTTACATTTTAAATGTCGGAAATGCTCCTTCATCAGCGGTAAGCTGAGCTGTTGTTTATACTTTATGAAGATATGAAACTAAAGCTTACACACATACTTATTAGTATAGAAAACGACTGAATACCACCTTCAATTGTGAGCGCATTCGAACGTCTCGCTTTAATGGGCTAAACTCCGGAAACGCCCCTTCGTCAGCGGAAATTCGAGCTCATGTACTGGCCCGTTTCCTCGCGGCTACATACGTTGATGCGATATTCACGTATGAAAAATAAAGAACTTCAGATTCCATGTCACAGGACTACAACGTAAGTACGATTTGTCTTCTTTCATTGTTAAACTTTGCCGCTGTGAATCATCACCGAAAACGCTGCCGAATTTCGACCCACGAATTCTTTCTCCTCTCTCATACATTAAAATCCTGTTTCCGGCTGCTGCTAATTTTATTATACATTCGATTAAATATGTTGGAAACCGTTTTCTACGGTGTCATATTGCCATTATTCAACTTTCATGCTTGTGCCACATGAGTAAAACCCTAGTAAAGCTGAAGGTCTGACGTGTTTTAAAAGACTGTGTTGATCCATCATAAATCGTTTTGAATGTGTAACATGCAAGACGTTTTCCCTGAATTTAATATTATTAAAAGGAAAGGTATTGCAAGGACTGGACAAAACTATCGAAATGTATGCTTGAACATAAAAGCAGATACTAGCCAAGCCTCCAGATTGCGGTGTTGTATTTGAACACGAACGGCATCTGTGCAATTTCCTCAATGCGTTGGAAATATTAGTCGTGGTTAGAATAGTGTTATCCGTAGCTGTGAGAGCATTATGTTGCAAAAAAATGTTCAAATGTGTGTGAAATCTTATGGGACTTAACTGCTAAGGTCATCAGTCGCTAAGCTTACACACTACTTAACCTAAATTATCCTAAGGACAAACACACACACCCATGCCCGAGGAAGGACTCGAACCTCCGCCGGGACCAGCCGCACAGTCCATGACTGCAGCGCCTTAGACCGCTTTTTTTAAAATCTCATTTTGTTCTATAGTGTTCGTTGAATTTGTTCGTGGTGGACGTCCGATGACATCCGTTCAGGTTGTTCGTTAATCCGTTCACGCAGTTTTTTTATTACAGAGTGGAGCTAAACCCTCTGACCGAACACGTTGAGCTACCGTGCCGGCAGACCGCTCGGCTAATCCCACACGGCGCATTATGTTGCAGCTGAGTGAATTAGAACATGGGCAAATTATTGGTAGTCCTACGGTGAGTGCTTCCGTAACCAACGGAGCCGAAGTCTTTGATATTTCAAGATTAGATTAGATTAGATTAGATTAGCACTTGTTCCATAGATCATGAATACGACACTTCGTAATGATGTGGAACATGTAAGGTTAATAAAAGGTGTCTATACAAGATATTACATTAGACAAAACATTACATGACACTCAATTATTTTTTTTTTTTTTTTTGTGTGGAGGTTGGGAAATTACCCACTTACTATATCCAAAAATTCATCTAATGAGTAGAAGGAGTTGCCATTAAGAAATTCTTTTAATTTCCTTTTAAATGCTATATGGCTATCTCTCAAGACTTTTGATGCTATTAGGTAAGTGACCAAAGAGGCGCCTATCGAAGATTCGTACCAAACACAGGAAAAGCGGAAAAACATCATTCGTTAAATCATAACATAAACGAAAGCGTGTGTTGAGTGATCGTGACGGACGATCATTGAAGAGGATTGTAACGGAAAATAAGACGACGACAGCTGCGAAACTAAATGTCGCGCTAGTGAGCCATGTCAGCACGAAAACAGGATGAAGAGAGCTCCAGAAGCTGAGAATTCCAGGGGGAGCTGGAATTTCAAATCCAGTCATCAATGATGAAAATGCCCATAACAAGGAAGAATGGTACCCAAGCCATAAAACTTGAACTATGCAGAAACAGAAGAAAGTCGTTGCGTCGGATGGGTCTTATTGCACATGGTTTCCAACTTATGGGCGACTTTAGGTTCCGGGAGTGAATCATGGAGGGGTTCGATGATAATTTGGTCATCCACATCAATAAAACCCTAGTAGTAATAGACGGAAAGTCATCGAGTAAAACAGAAGTAATATCCGGCGTTCCCCAAGGAAGTGTTATAGGCCCTCTACATCTACACCTACATCTACATGATTACTCTGCAATTCACATTTAAGTGCTTGGCAGAGGGTTCATCGAACCACAATCATACTATCTCTCTACCATTCCACTCCCGAACAGCGCGCGGGAAAAACGAACACCTAAACCTTTCTGTTCGAGCTCTGATTTCTCTTATTTTATGTTAATGATCTTTCCTACCTATGTAGGTTGGGCTCAACAAAATATTTTCGCTTTCGGGAGAGAAAGTTGGTGACTGAAATTTCGTAAATAGATCTCGCCGCGACGAAAAACGTCTTTGCTTTAATCACTTCCATCCCAACTCGCGTATCATATCTGCCACACTCTCTCCCCTATGATGTGATAATACAAAACGAGCTGCCCTTTTTTGCACCCTTTCGGTGTCCTCCGTCAATCTCACCTGGTAAGGATCCCACACCGCGCAGCAATATTCTAATAGAGCACGAACGAGTGTAGTGTAAGCTGTCTCTTTAGTGGACTTGTTGCATCTTCTAAGTGTCCTGCCAATGAAACGCAACCTTTGGCTCGCCTTCCCCACAATATTATCTATGTGGTCTTTCCAACTGAAGTTGTTCGTAATTTTAACTCCCAGGTACTTAGATGAATTGACAGCGTTGAGAATTGTAGTATTTATCGAGTAATCGAATTCCAACGGATTTCTTTTGGAACTCATGTGGATCACCACACACTTTTCGTTATTTCGCGTCAACTGCCACCTGCCACACCATGCTTCCTTGTTATTATTATTGGGGTCTTACAGCTTTCTTTCAGAGCAATCAGCATATTACTTACGTATAGGTATTCTTCGTATAAGCTGTCTGTTGAGGTAATGGTAATTCCTGCAACGTCCCTAAATGTGAAATTGTGGACGGTCCTGATCTATATTAAGGACATAGGAGAAAATCTGCGTAGCCGTCTTGGATTGTTTGCAGATGATGATGTCTTGTAAAGTCATCAGATGGTCAAAACGACTTGCAAAATGATTTAGGTAAGATATCTGTATGGTGCGAAAAGTGGCAATTGACCCTGGATAAAGAAAAGTGCGAAGTTATTCACATGAGTACTAAAAGAAATCAGCTAAATTTCGATTACGCGATAAGTCACACTAATCTGAGGGCTGTAAATTCAACTAAACACTTAGCGATTACAATTACAAATAACCTAAATTGGAACGATCACATAGATAATATTGTGGGTAGAGCAAACCAAAGACTGCGATTCATTGGCAGAACAATTAGAAGGTGCAACAGGTCTACTAAAGAGACTGCTTACACTACGCTTGTCCGCCCTATTCTGGAGTATTGCTGTGCGGTGTGGGATCCGCATCAGATGGGACACGGATGACATCGAAAAAGTACAAAGAAAGGCAGCTCGTTTTGTATTATCGCGAAATAGGGGAAATAGTGTCACAGACATGATACGTGAATTGGAGTGGCAATCATGAAACCAAAGGCGTTTTTCGTTGCGACGGGATCTTCTCATGAAATTTCAATCACCAGTTTTCTTCTCCGATTCTAAAACATTCTGTTGGCACCCACATACATAGGGAGAAATGATCATCACGATAAAATAAGAGAAATCAGGGCTCGCACAGAAAAATTTAAGTGCTCGTTTTTCCCGCGTGCGGTTCGAGAGTGGAACGGTAGAGAGACAGCTTGAGGGTTATTCATTGAACCCTCTGCCAGGTATTTTTTTGTGAATAGCAGTAATCACGTAGATGTAGATGTAGATCCATATCGTGGTAGTGCAAGGCCACCATGCTTACTCTGCAAGATCACATTACTGCCACGTATTATGTGATCATTTTGTTTGATCAGGTTGTCCCATGGTACAATATTTGATCCCCAATAATGATGCTGTGTTACAAGACAACAAGGGCCTTGTTTACAGAGCTCTTATAATTGAGGATCGGTTTTGTGGGCACGAGCACGAATTGTGGCGTCTCCCCGGGGCACCACAATCATCAGATCTCAATTTATTGAGACTTCCTGGTCTGCTTTCGAGGGAAAATTGCGTAATCACTACCCACTTCCATCTTCGTTACCTGAACTTGCCACTATTTGGCAGAGGGAACGGTATAAGATTCTCTTGAAAACCATACACGACCAGTATTTAAATAGTCCAAGACCACTAGAACCTGTTTGGAAAAACCGACGAGTTTTGCTCGCCGTTTTAGGCATGGTGAAGTAGGGAGTTTTTTATGTTTCCGTATTTTTGTCCGACCACTGTATACGTTCAATTTCATCTTTAGTGACGGAGTCATTAATCGGACAGAACAGTCTTAATTATACTCGTAAGAATTCTCTCTTTAATACCAGTCGCTACAAATTATTACCACCTTCAGTGAAAACAAAACAAAAATTAAGGCCGAGAAGCACCAAGCCTTTTATTTGTTGCTTCCTTGTTACTGTTATTTGGTACTTACAGCTTTCTTTCAGAGCAATCAGCATATTACTTACGTATAGGTATTCTTGGTATAAGCTGCCTGTTGAAATAATGGTAATTCCTGCAACGTCCCTAAATGTGAAATTGTGGACGATCTAAAGAACCTTCACTGTGGCTTATATGGGCTGCATCAGGTCACAGTGTTGACATTCGTGCAGATTCTGCGATGAAACTTCCTTAGAAAACGCGAGTAATTGCCGAACGTTATAACTGTGTTTAGGAAACTGTTCGGTAAGAAATCCGGATACGCTAAATATGTGTCTCTGGACCAAGTACATTATTCGTGAGATAAAAAAATCTAATACAATGCCCACGACAGCTGAATAAGTGGTTGCATTTGTCTTATTTCTTACATAAATGCAAGAACAGTACCTGTTTATTCTTTCCTATCTACTTTTCTGTTTGAAGACGACTGGTCTTGTCTATCCACATTTTGAGACTTCCTAGCAGATTATGACTGTCAATCGTACCAGCATTCGAATCCGAGATCTTGACTCTTTTTCCTGCTTTACCATTTGATCTACCCATACACGCCTCATGACCCAACTTACAGCTTAAATCTGCCACTGCTTTCCTACTTTCTGTTTCCAAAGATAGAAGTGTGTTATAGGCTCGCGTCCCAGCCCGACACATGATCTCAGTCTGTCAATAAATTTGACAGCAGCGCACCCCCATATACATAGAAAGAAAGATTCCTTCTAGATGCACATATTTTGTTAGTTAAATGCGAACTTGGGCCAAAAAAAACCAAAATATTCTCCCTCTACGGTATCAATTTTGCATTACAGTACTTATTTATGTAATATGTAACCTCAAACTACCTACTTTATTGAAACTTCCTGGCAGATTAAAACTGTGTTGCCGGACCGAGACTCGAACTCTGGACCTTTGCCTTACGCGGGCAAGTGCTCTACCAAATGAGCTACCCAAACACGACTCACGCCCCGTCCTCAGAGCTTTAATTCCGCCAGTACCTCGTCTCCTACCTTCCAAACTTCGCAGAAGCTCTCCTGCATAGGCAGAGGTCCCGAGTTCGAGTCTCGGTCCGGCAAACAGTTTTAATCTGCCAGCAAGTTTCATATCAGCGCACACTCCGCTGGAGAGTGAAAATTTCATTCAACCTACTTTATTCTTCGCCAATTCAAGTTGAGTATTTGTGTAATACGTCCTTACTTAGAATTGACGAAGCATATAATAGTCGCAGGCTCATTGAAACTGACACGTTACTCCCGTAACCAAGGTAATAATATTTAATGACGGCTTTTCTCAGTGCAAATATTTCGTCAGATATTTTAAATTTGTGACCAAGGCGGACAATAAATTTTGTTCTAATAGTGTAATAAATTATCCCACTGATCTCCAACACACACTATGTTAACCTTGTATTTTTGTTTTATAACACAAGAATGGGAAACAAATCACCTGCAAACAGGAAGTCCAGAAAGTAACAGCCAGTTTCTCCGTAGATAATTCTGGACGAAAAAAAAAAAAAATGCAACAACTATTCATCTACAATTATTTGTACACTCCTGGAAATGGAAGAAAGAACACATGACACCGGTGTGTCAGACCCACCATACTTGCTCCGGACACTGCGAGAGGGCTGTACAAGCAATGATCACACGCACGGCACAGCGGACACACCAGGAACCGCGGTGTTGGCCGTCGAATGGCGCTAGCTGCGCAGCATTTGTGCACCGCCACCGTCAGTGTCAGCCAGTTTGCCGTGGCATACGGAGCTCCATCGCAGTCTTTAACACTGGTAGCATGCCGCGACAGCGTGGACGTGAACCGTATGTGCAGTTGACGGACTTTGAGCGAGGGCGTATAGTGGGCATGCGGGAGGCCGGGTGGACGTACCGCCGAATTGCTCAACACGTGGGGCGTGAGGTCTCCACAGTACATCGATGTTGTCGCCAGTGGTCGGCGGAAGGTGCACGTGCCCGTCGACCTGGGACCGGACCGCAGCGACGCACGGATGCACGCCAAGACCGTAGGATCCTACGCAGTGCCGTAGGGGACCGCACCGCCACTTCCCAGCAAATTAGGGACACTGTTGCTCCTGGGGTATCGGCGAGGACCATTCGCAACCGTCTCCATGAAGCAGGGCTACGGTCCCGCACACCGTTAGGCCGTCTTCCGCTCACGCCCCAACATCGTGCAGCCCGCCTCCAGTGGTGTCGCGACAAGCGCGAATGGAGGGACGAATGGAGACGTGTCGTCTTCAGCGATGAGAGTCGCTTCTGCCTTGGTGCCAATGATGGTCGTATGCGTGTTTGGCGCCGTGCAGGTGAGCGCCACAATCAGGACTGCATACGACCGAGGCACACAGGGCCAACACCGGGCATCATGGTGTGGGGAGCGATCTCCTACACTGGCCGTACACCACTGGTGATCGTCGAGGGGACACTGAATAGTGCACGGTACATCCAAACCGTCATCGAACCCATCGTTCTACCATTCCTAGACCGGCAAGGGAACTTGCTGTTCCAACAGGACAATGCACGTCCGCATGTATCCCGTGCCACCCAACGTGCTCTAGAAGGTGTAAGTCAACTACCCTGGCCAGCAAGATCTCCGGATCTGTCCCCCATTGAGCATGTTTGGGACTGGATGAAGCGTCGTCTCACGCGGTCTGCACGTCCAGCACGAACGCTGGTCCAACTGAGGCGCCAGGTGGAAATGGCATGGCAAGCCGTTCCACAGGACTACATCCAGCATCTCTACGATCGTCTCCATGGGAGAATAGCAGCCTGCATTGCTGCGAAAGGTGGATATACACTGTACTAGTGCCAACATTGTGCATGCTCTGTTGCCTGTGTCTATATGCCTGTGGTTCTGTCAGTGTGATCATGTGATGTATCTGACCCCAGGAATGTGTCAATAAAGTTTCCCCTTCCTGGGACAATGAATTCACGGTGTTCTTATTTCAATTTCCAGGAGTGTATTTACTTACCAGTCAGCCTGGCATTCGCAACACCTGACGCCGCAACAAGTCTTCCCTATAATGCTTTCTGAACTACATTATTTCAAATTCTCCAACATTTTACGTGAGAGCACATTTTAGAGTCCACTTCTCAGATGCTGATCTTTACCTACGTTATTTCTTGATGTCTTATATCATTATCTTCATCGGTTACATTTGAATAGGGAAATAGAAAACACTCTAAGTGCAATTTTTTTTTTACAAAACTCATTTTCAGCGCTGCTGTGCTCTCAGCACTCTGTCCCTACACTTATTCGAAGTAACAAATCATGGAGAAAATATGTCAGATATTCATTACTAGGTGGGGGATACTTTTTGTGCGAAGCAGTCTTTCCCAAAGGATTTCCAAGTGCTATTCGTCAAGGTCTCCTCCATTTAGTCCCGGATAGTTGGAAGAGACCACACACAAGTGTTTGTTGAAAGAGTACAGTTTCTTGAACTGGCATGGAGTTTCACTATTATAGAGAAACGAAGAAAAGTAAGCAAGCATTTGGTCCACAAAATTTACACAAGACTACTGAGTCAGTTAAAATATGAATCCGTTCCATGTAATTCAAATGCATACAAGTAACTACGTTGATTTTAAATATGCTGCTGAAATATTGTTGTTAATGCAGGCGTGTTGGACCTTCAAAAACAATATGAGCAAAGGCTCTCATCCTCATCCACCTCAAGTGGATATTTCAAAACGCTTACTTTCAAATAGAAAAATGGAAAAATCTCAGTGTATTCAAAAGAGGAAAGATGTACGCAGTGACGTACTTCATCTGAAAGACCAGCCACGTATATCAGTTGCAAAACAGAAAGACTGCTCCCTCAAAGGGAGTTTTACAGTAAACTTTACAATATTTGAACCTAAGAACGGAGTTGTGTAAGAAACAGAAGTAAATACTGAGAGATTTTTCTATTTTTGATTTAACGTTATTCCCTTGTGAAGAATTTAAAAGAAATGAGAGATGATTTCTGTTGAATACATTCCTATTTGGATAGTTAATATATTACTGCTGTATTTCTATGCTCTTGTATTATCACGAATAAAATGTAGTGCCTCAGTATTAATAGCATTTGAAATAAAAATTTTCTTATTTGAACTTACAACCAGTGAGTTTCCTGGAATGGCATGTAGAACATCCTTAATAAATTCCTCATCTGATTCATTGATGAAGTGAGCAGCATAATTTTGTGGTATTAGCGTACCTTCTCAGTTTATTGGATATAAATAAATAATGTACAAAAGGAGATACAGGTTTTTTTAATTCTTGTGACAAATGTGAGATTTGGCGCTTGGAATATTTTCAGTTTCCTCTCTCGATTTATATTCTTGTCTCTTCTACGTGTGGGTGCTTTTCTTTTGATGTTCCCTTTTGGTAAACGCAACATTTACTGCAGACTCGTTTTGTTGTGTGTGTGTGTGTGTGTGTGTGTGTGTGTGTGTGTGTGTGTGTGTGTGTGTACGTTTTCAGTTTCCATAAGTGACACTCTGGTTCTCGGTCTCCACATTGAACTCTATGAGGTGTGTGAGAATAGTAATGAGACTGATCTTTTATCCACCAAAGTTCATTTTTTTAAGAAACAGTATTTTTTCCTTCAAAGCAGTTTGCTTCAGCAGTTGTACACCGGGGGAGACATTGTTCCCAGTGTTGGTAGTAGCGCTGAAAGGCTTCAGTTGATAGGGCGGTTAACATGTCGGTCACTTTCTTTCTGAATGTTCTCCACAGTCATTAAATGAGGTCTTTTTAAGGAATTTATCAATTTCTAGAAAATAAAAAAGCCACGAAGATTTATATGGTGAATAAGGGAGCTGTGGAACAGAAGAATGCTTTTGAGGTCAAAAATTCCTAGATGGAAATTATCGTGTGACGTGGGCGTTGTCATGATGCACCATCCACTTGTCTGCAACGTCTGGTCTCACTCTATTCACCCTTTCCCTGAGCCTTTCAAGGACATTTTTGTAGAACACTTGGTTGACAGTTTAACTTGGAGGTACAAACTTTTTATACGCGATACCCCTCCAGTCAAAACAACAAATCAGAATTGTTTTGATGTTTGATTTGCTCATTCGAGCTTTTTTCGATCGAGATGTTTCAGTGTGTCACTCCTCTCTTTGCCGCAGGATCGCACTCAAAAATGAACGACCGAACCATTTGTGGTCATTGGCAAGAAGACCAACTCACATATTTCTTCGACTGTCCTCCTGGTCAATTGTTAGGTTTTTCGGCACAATTTTGGTACAAACCTTTCACCTGTGTAAAACTTAGGTCAAAGTGTTTCGGTGAAGTCGTTTATGTTTAATCGGTCACCCACCATCCTTATTATTAAACGTCGATCTGATCTCACAAGCGCACGCACACGTTCGACATTTTCGTCGGGTTTTGAAGTCGAAGGTGTACCTGAGCGAGGGTAATCTTCAACGTATTCTCGGCCTCCCAAAAATGACTTGTTCTAGCGAAAAACTTGTATTCTCGACGTGGAATGTTCTCCATACGCCTCTTTCAACCTTCCAAAGTTCACTCTCGCGGATTCCCCAAGTTTAACTAAAAACTGATGCCGCAACGTTGCTCTAAATTTCGCAGTTCCATTTTCGTAGCACACAATAAAAACACAGCTTCGCTGAAGACGCTATCAAAAATCACTTGTTGGCTGAGATGAGCTGAAACTCGGACTGGGCATCTGGAAGTGATGAATACACAGGTCTACACAAATAGAACAAGACAGCATTACCAGACTATGCACAGTCTCCTCAGTCTCATTACTTTTCTCACACACTTCGTATATTGGACTTCCCAAGTTAACGGTCTATCTGGCTGACACAAGACCCAATCTTCTGTTGTTTCTGTATACTGTCATTAAAACACGGGAAAGGTTTGTATAAAAACTGAATATGTTCCAAACAAGAAACTGTTAATTACAGTCCGCAGCTCGTGGTCGAGCGGTAGCGTTCTCGCTTCCCACGCCCGGGTTCCCGGGTTCGATTCCCGGCGGGGTCAGGGATTTTCTCTGCCTCGTGATGACTGGGTGTTGTATGCTGTCCTTAGGTTAGTTAGGTTTAAGTAGTTCTAAGTTCTAGGGGACTGATGACCATAGATGTTAAGTCCCATAGTGCTCAGAGCCATTTTTTTTTTTTTTTGTTAATTACACGTAACACATTTTAACGCGCCCGGGCGCTAATGACCGTAGCAGTTTTGCGCCCTAAAACTATAACACAAAAAAAAACAAAATTATCGTAATGACGTGGAACGTGTCATTTTGCTGAATATGCATATATCTTTTGTTTCTGCGTATGAGTGTATGCTATCCATTAACAGACTACTAAATAGGACATTGGCTTAAAATTAAGTCAGTACTGGAATGACAAACAGAACCATGTTTCATTAGTCTAAGACCGTCAAATATAAAATCGGTTTTTGTGTATCTCACCGTATTTCCGAGTAAAACCTCGCAACTTCATTAACTCACAGATCTTAACTGACGCTTTTACACATATTGGATATAAAATTTGTCAAATCTAAATCCAAGATACACAGTTTGTCTACTACACTACCCATGCTACCGGTGTTTAACCAAATATCGATCTAGAGAATAGAAAGAGCTGACTAGAGGAACCGGTTTCAGAGCACATTTATGTTTTGCTACCTATTAGATATTTCATGTTACTGTCACTGACAGCTTTAGTGATGAATAACGAACGTCGCTTTTTCTTATAGTGTAGTAACCGTGTACATTATTGTTCTTCTCAAACTGCGATTGATCATTTGTGAATAATTCCATTGTAGGTTGTCAAGTTGCAGTTAGAATATCTAATTCTTTGAATAGGCGTCGATTAGAACATCACTGCTCTGGTAGAGACTAACATAGACGGGTCGGATGCCGCTTAAAGATTTAATTTTCCACGGAACTTCTACCTGGCCATACCACTATCCAGTGGATGGTGACAGAAATGCAAACAGGAGCAGACGCCACTTCATTATGTCCCGTACAGATATACTGGCCATTTCGAGCCGTTAGGCCAACGGTAACGGTGCTAACCGTATTGTGTGATGAAACTCTGTAATGAGTCCAGAGCGCCGGCCGAAGTGGCGGAGCGGTTCTAGGCGCTTCAGTCTGGAACCGCACGACCGCTACGGTCGCAGGTTTCGAATCCTGCCTCGGGCATAGATGTGTGTGATGTCCTTAGGTTAGTTAGGTTTAAGTAGTTCTACGTTCTAGGGGACTGATGACCTGAGCTGTTAAGTCCCATAGCGCTCAGAACCATTTGAACCATTTTGAATGAGTCCAGAGCGAATATTTTCCTGTTGCTTGTAACGCCATACAACATTCGGTCGCACACCTGTCACTTGAAGATGATCATGTCACCGTTGGCGGTAGAAGAATGGAACACTTCATTAGCACCTGTGACTTTTAGTGATGGTTTATTATGATGCTGGCCATAACAGTGTTATCTTGTCAATTCTAGTGTGTGGATACAACTTAGTTTTCTAATTTATTGTTATTTTTAATAGATTTTTACCACACTCGCCTTTACCTGAATCGAGAAAGGGTGCTAATGTTCTTGCTGTTTGCGCCCTAACCCACAATACATCATCATTATCATAGTAAAAATGAGTTTCCTTATGAAATACTCAGCAGCTGTGGAGCACGATATGTGCAGAAGCCTCATTAAAATCTTTGAATTACTGAAGATGGAGGTTTTGCTCTGATGTAGGAAAAGGTTAAATAAAAGCCGATTTTACATTTTCCAGAGGTAGACAAATGGAATACACATTTTTCGCTGCCTCTGTTTGTCAAGCCAATATCGATTCGTTAAAGAATGTAGTTTTTTTAACTCTATGTTAGAATAAGTCGAACGAGTTAATTTCGAACTACATGTAAACATTAAGAGCTTCTGATATTAAAGACGTCACTTTACAGTAATTAATTTATGAATCCAGGAAAAAGCACTCCTTGTATTGAACTGTGTTTTACAGAAGCAAAGTGGCGTTCTTTCGGACTAGCGTTGAAACGAAAGGGAGGATGCTTAAAAAATATGACCAACCATACTTATCAAATTTCATTTTTAGAAACTGTACGGAGCTAAAGATACTTGTTAAACGGACTGTCTGAAATTGAAAAAATTTGGAAATTTGTTGTCAGTTTTATGGGACCAAACTGCTGAGGTCATCGGTCCCTAGGCTTTCACACTACTTAATCTAACTTAAACTAACTTACGCCAAGGACAACACACACACCCATGCCCAAGGGAGAACTCGAACCTCCGACGAGGGGAGACGCGCGAACCGTGGCAAAACACCCCTAGACCGCACGGCTATCCCGCGCGGCCTCTGAAATTGAGCAGCTATTCATTCTTCCTGTTTGGAACGACTTCTCTGTGGCCCTTGTCATTTATTCACGTTGCATGATCGCTTGTAGCACGTAGATGGATTGACTGGAAGCAAGTAATTTTAAAAGTTGCTTAACGGGACAACACTAATGCTCCTCAAACTGATGTTTCAAAATTCAGAATCATAAGAAGTAAAGCGTGGAACTGTCTGTTTCCTACCAGTAAATTTTTCATAATACTGTATTACGAGCCATCTTTTCGATAGTGGAGTTTTGCTTTATACTGAAGCACTCACATAATCAGCGTTTGGAGGAGGAGTGGTGGAGGGTTGGCGAAAATGGTTATCAAGGTCCAGGAATGGCTTTTTCCTCCTAGAATTATGTTTGAGTGACTTTGCATGTACTGCTAGTTGCTATTTCTGAATTTTTTCCCTAATTACACGATTATCTTCCCATACGATAAAAATTGGAGTTCTGACTAGGCTGATCGGGCAAAAAAATTAACAGCTGTTCTATTGTTCACAGCTTTGGTAAACTTTCAGTTGAAAAATTATAGAGAAACTCAGTTGTTGTGTTAGAATGGTATGCTGTCTGTATCAGTGATGCGTATCATTCAAGCCGCCACGAGATGCAGAGAAGTAACATACAGTTATTGTAACTAGTCGTTGCAGTTAGTAACGAAATATATATTTGCATTATAGTTTCTGCAAAGTAGGAAAGACATAAGGTTTCTTGTTGCAGTTATTTTTCGTTAACGTGAAATTTGTTCTCATTTCATCTCCTGTGCGTGTAAGTTGCGGAAAGAGCAGAACTAAAATATGAATCAAGTTTTAAATATACTTTAAATATACACCTCCTCAGTCGAAAACGGATTTCGCATTACTAATACTACAGTACTGGCCATTAAAATTGCTACACCACGAAGATGACGTGCTACAGACGCGAAATTTAACCGACAGGAAGAAGATGCTGTGATATGCAAATGATTAGCTTTTCGGAGCATTCACACAAGGTTGGCGCCGGTGGCGACACCTACAACGTGCTGACATGAGGAAAGTTTCCAACCGATTTCTCATACACAAACAGCAGTTGACCGGCGTTGCCTGGTGAAACGTTGTTGTGTGTAAGGAGGAGAAATGCGTACCATCACGTTTCCGACTTTGATAAAGGTCGGATTGTAGCCTATCGCGATTGCGGTTTATCGTATCGCGACATTGCTGCTCGCGTTGGTCGAGATCCAATGACTGTTAGCAGAATATGGAATAGGTGGGATCAGGAGGGTAATACGGAACGCCGTGCTGGATCCCAACGGCCTCGTATCACTAGCAGTCGAGATGACAGGCATCTTATCCGCATGGCTGTAACGGATCGTGCAGCCACGTCTAGATCTCTGAGTCAACAGAGGGGGACGTTTGCAAGACTACAACCATCTGCACGAACAGTTCGACGACGTTTGCAGCAGCATGGACTATTAGCTCGGAGACCATGGCTGCTGTTATCCTGGACGCTGCGTCACAGACAGGAGCGCCTGCGATGGTGTACTCAACGGTGAACCTGGGTGCACAAATGGCAAAACGTCATTTTTTCGGATGAATCCAGGTTCTGTTTACAGCATCATGATGGTCGCATCTGTGTTTGGAAACATCGCGGTGAACGCACATTGGAAGCGTGTATTCGTCATCGCCATACTGGCGTATCACCCTGCGTGATGGTATGGGGTGCCATTGGTTACATGTCTCGGTCACCTCTTGTTCGCACTGACGGCACTTTGAACAGTGGACTTTACATTTCATATGTGTTACGACCCGTGGCTGTACCCTTCATTCGATCCCTGCGCAATCCTACATTTCAGCAGGATAATGCACGACTGCATTTTGCAGGTCGCGTACGGGCCTTTCAGGATACAGAAAATGTTCGACTGCTGCCCTGGCCAGCACATTCTCCAGATCTCTCACCAATTGAAAACGTCTGATCAATGGTGGCCGAGCAACTGGCTCGGCACAATACGCCAGTCACTACTCTTGATGAACTGTGGTATCGTGTTGTAGCTGCATGGGCAGCTGTACCTGTACAAGCAATCCAAGCTCTGTCTGACTCAATGCACAGGCGTATCAAGACCGTTATTACGGCCAGAGGTGGTTGTTCTGTGTACTGATTTCTCAGGATCTATGCACCCAAATTGCGTGAAAATGTAATCACATATCAGTTCTAGTATAATATATTTGTCCAATGAATACCAGTATATCATCTGCATTTCTTCTTGGTGTAGCAATTTTAATGGCCAGTAGTGTGTACATTCACCTCAACAGTTTAGAAGTACTTCGAGCATCGGAAATAGATTGAATGTTATTTATGCGCAAGGTGACTTGTACCTCTTGGAATATTGTTTCCAAGAATTTTGTATGTGTACAGTTCCATTTTATGTACAACAGTGGTCTATGTACAGTACTGGTCTGCTTGTATTGGAATAACTGCAATTGATTGTGTATAAAGTGTGCTTCTTAAATTGTGCATAAACACATTCTTAATCTATCAATACAGCATTGCTTTAAACTTAGAATCCAGCAGCGTGCTGTATCTTCATGACGTGTATCTTACTCATGCTTCTTCAGCCACGTGCATGTGTTAGTAATTTGTCAGCGATCGGTGAATCAGAGTACCGAAGGAGTAGCGCGCCTGCGAGTGACGTCTGGACCACCTGGAAATCATTAAAGATGAAAGCAAATTAATGATTGTGACAGTCGTAGACCACTTGTTTTGTACTAGCGCAGTCTGGACTAGTGAGACTGCGCAGTGGTAAGAGACTGAACTGGCATACGAGGGACAGCGAATCAAACTCCCGTACGACTATGCAGCTTTTGCTTTTGCGTGGTTTCCCGAACCCGTCTAAGGTGAATGGCGCAATGGTTCCTTTGAAAAGGACACTTTAATATACCAACATTCTCCATTCCTAATTCCTGCTATGTCTCTAACGAACCCGTCGTCGATGTGACGTTGAATCCTAATCTGCCGTGGATAGGTTGCTGTGGATCGAGGAGAACGTTATACATCACGAAATGAAATTTTCTACAGATGAAGGTGATGTAAGGCTTTGACATACAGTATAATCATAAAAAATGTCTTTTCGTGGACAGTAAATGACTCTCTCACCAACGGAGTCACAGAAAAGGACACGGCAATGAATAACAGATATTTCTATGCATCACAGGTTTGTCGCGATTAAGGTTCTTTATCATTGTCAACACAGAGAGTTTAGTACTGTCACTCATCTTTAAACGGGAGTGAAAAGCCGTTTTACTGACCTCTAACCGCATTAGTTTTCTCAAACTGTGTCAGCCTGCTGCCACAGTGATATATGAAAACAAATATTCATAATCTGCTACTTCTGCAGCGTCTATTGCGTTCCTTCGAATACAGTTTCTCAAAATTTAAAACAAAGTAAATGTAAAGACTCTCGTTATCAGTAACGCTGTAAGTATATTTATTTTCTCTTTCACATTTACATCTTATTTATTTTTATCTTTGACTGATGCTTCCAGTCAGTGAAATTCAGTCTCTTAAGTGTCCATAATTCAGGAGCCGTACAGTATTTCAATTGGTTTTCATTGATTGCCGAATTTTCGTTTCCCAACATTCCTTAATGAAACATATTAGAAGCAGAAGACATGCATACTTTGTAGCATTCTTCGGTCATTTTGCTGCTGAGTTTTCAGCATCTGCAATCAGCTGAAACTTACTTAATGTTGAAATTGCAAAAGTGAATTTTTCAATAAATAGTACAGCTAATAGCGGATATGATGTTATTTGAAAATTGTTATAGTTGGTTAATGCACTGTCCAATGTTCTTCGTTCTTTTTTTTCGCATTTCTGCACGAGATCCCTCAGGTATACGAACGTATACACGAAAACTTTTTGCCGAAAGCATACGTTTGGCATTACATAGACGGTGTCCAGGAAGTAGGGGCGAATGATACAGTGCTATAAAACATGCAAAATTTACTGAAAATGTAATTTTTTTTAACAAACACATTAAATAACTTCTCCCATTTATGTATGAAAAATTGGATCCTCCATATGACCATCCAAGGCAGCGCGGCAACGAGCAATGCGTTCACTGAAGTTCTCGATGACGCGTTAGCAAACATCTGGTGAGATGCCGTTAATAACCCTTTTAATTTCATCCTTGAATTGGTGTATTGTTTGTGGTTTGTTCTCTTACACTTTTGATTTCAGTAATCACTACAAAAAAAAAGTAACAAGGCGTAAGATCACATGACCTGGCAGGAATTCCCGGTTGCCACGCAAAAAGATAATTTTTTGAGAAAACTTTTCATTCAGAAGATTCATTGGATGTGTGACATGTCACACCACCTTGTTTTCAATAAAGTGCGGGCCTATCGCTCCTGCCCAGTACCCACACCGCACAGTCGGGCGTTATGGAGGCGTCTCATCTCCCACAGACGCTCGTGGATTGTCGCTACCGCAAATTCTGCAGTTCTGCTTATTGACGTACCCACATAGGTGGAAGTGCGCCTCATCTGAGAAAATTATTCTTTTTGTGAAGTTCTCGTTCTCCGCTTGTTGAACCAAGACCCATTGGGCAAATCGATGTCCCTTCTCATGTTCCGCAGGCTTCAGCTATTGTGTACGCTTGCATTTTCAGATCTTTTGAAACGATTTCATGCAGTGAACTTGGTGATAAATTCAGCCGTTGAGTTCGTCCGCGAACCGATTTTCTGGGGCTTACGGTCACGTGGTCACGCACGACACGAATGTTTTGTTGTGTTCGATCAGAACGCGGTAGTCCTGTTTTCTTAACTTTTGAAACAGAGTCCTTGGTCGCAAACTTCCGTGTTAGCTTCCGAACTGATGATTCGATTGGAGTAGCATTATGCCTGAGTGTCACATGCAATTCACGAACGGTTGCCGTGGGACTTTCTCTGTTCCTATAACAACTTTTTATCACTTGGATACGTGGCTCAGTTGTCATCTGCTCCACGACGAAAATAAACATCAAACAACAATGCTCACCACACAAAAGCTATCAGGCTATTTATGGAAAGGATCACAGATAATAAAACATGAAAAAACCACTGCTGCCAACCGTCATATGATAAAATGCCGCAAAATTCAAATTCATCCTTACCCCCTGACATCCATTAGTTATCGCCTTGTAAATCTTCCACTTTTTAATATAGAACTGTGACTTATTAGTGTTTTGCTCACGTTTAAATGAAACATGGTACAATTCTCATTTTGTAGCGCTGCCTAGCTTGTCCCGTGAAGAAAAAAATTTAGAACGAAGGTGTTCTATAAAGAGACACACTAAGCAATGCTACTAGAAATCCGATTCCTGCTTTCGCCCTATGTAAATGATGTTGAGGTGACCTTGAGTCTAGGGATCACATCGGTAACAGCGATTACACTAGATGTCTCGACATCGATCGGCCGTGTTGACGAAGTACTTAGAGACAACGTTGAGAAAAGCGAAAAGTATGTGCACGGAATAGTGTAGCTAGAAGAACACGTTTCTCTAGCAACGACCGCAAATAGGCCAAAACATGATCTGGACGTTCCCTGCATTGCTCACTGCAGTAATTTAACTGAACTTCGTCTCCGGCTACGAATGCCGGAATTTCCAATTGGAACTCCACCTCCGACTCCGGTGCCGATAGTTTTGAAATAGAAGTACCACCAAATACGAAGTTTCAAATTCTGATCTTCAAAAACCAAAAAGTCAAGTAGCAGCTATAATAATGCCAGTCGTCAGTCACGTTACAATCTCTCAAGCCGCCTCGGACCACCATGAAAGACTGTCGCTGTTTACATACCGCCTCAGAGTTTACAAGAGACTTCTGCAACAGAGAAGAATATCCATACCGCTTCCCGGTGACGGTTGGCGGACTTTAATTGAGCTTGAAAAATAATCGTAATGGCCCCTAAGAAAAATCTGAACTGAAATTACTTCAATAAAGTCGGCGGAAGTGCTGCGAAGTGTTAAATCTGCAGGACTAGTCAGAAAATAGAGATTCAATTACCTCAGTAAAAGAAAATTTACAATCCTTACACGCTGCTAAATATGAACAATGCGGGATACTCGAACTTTAGAGAAGTGTTACTTCAATGTCCTACACTTTAGTCACGGTACGAACAACTAAACAGCACGTAACTTTCAACAAGGTTTTCATGAGAAATCAAAAATAAGATGCGTTGACCCTAATAATAAAAAATTCCTGAAATCGTCCGTCAAGACTTCGCCTTTAATTTCGTGGTGTCGGTCTCCAACGCGTAGTGTAATTTGTTATACCATGCTATTTGTTAAGGGGTACCTATTGCTTTATTTTCAGTACAAGTATTTTTATTATATATTTTAATCGTTAATTCCGTAAGTCATTTACAATAAAAGTACTTTTGCTACATGAATTTATAAAGTGGCAATTTTACACAATGCCGCTGTTATTCAGAAATGATCTACATATATATATTATGAAACATACTCCGCAAGCTACCATAAGGTGCATGGCCGAAAGTATCCTGTACCATTAGTGTTCATTCCCTTTCGTGTTCTCCTCGCAAATGGAGCTAGGAAAAAGGGAGTGTATGTATGCTACCGCACAATTTCTGATTTGTCTTATCTTGTCTTCGCGGTCCTTACGTGAGATGTGTATTGGCGGCAGTAGGCTCGTTCTGAACTGTGTCGCAAACGCCGGTTTTCTAAATTTTCTCAATAGTGTTTCAGGAAAAGACCGCCTTCTTCCAACCAAGGGCAACATTTGAGTTTCAGGAGCATTTCCGAAATACCGATACTCACTGTTTGACTGAACCTATCGATGACGAATCTAATAGTACGCCTCTGAATGGCTTCAGTGTCTTCCTTTTAAACCGACCTCTTGCGGATTCCATGCCCTGGAGCAGTACTCAAGAACGGGTCGTAAAAGTAGTGTGTACGCGTTCTTCTTCATAGATCAGCTATACTTTCCGAGAATTCTCCCAATGAACCGAAATCTACCATTCGCCTTCCTTCAACAACGTTACGTGCACGTTTCATGCAAGTCGCTTTGCAAAGTTACGCCTATGTATTCAATCGACGTGACTGTCTCAAACGGCACACTACTAATACTGTATTCAAACATTACAGGATAATTTTCCTCACTCGTCTACATTAACTTACATTTTTTTCCAAAATTTAGAGCAAACTATCATTCATCACACGACACAGAAATTCTGTTTAAGCCAGTCACTCAACAATGAAACCACCCCTTGCACTACAGCGTTATCCGCAAACAGTCGCAGAGTGCTGCTCACCCTAACCGACACATCGTTTATGTACACGGAGATCAAGAGCTGTCCTGTTTCACTTCCCTGGAGCTCTCCCGACGATAAATACGTAAATACCACGGCGGCCAAAGATTCCGGCAAAACAGTTGCCTAGACGTTCAAGTTCCTTCAACAAGTATAACAGGTGATCTGTCATTACAGGCTACGGCTCTCCATACCGTGATGTCCGAAGATGCCCTAAATGACGCTGCCAAATATAAGTGTGTACTTTCAGCTCTCCTAGTCAACGCCGCAATCGCAACCAACCACCCGTGTCGCCAAGGCAGAATCTTCTCTTATCACAAAACACATCTTTGCGTCATTCATCCTTCCCGTTACTTGTTTCATTAAACCATCGGAGGCTGGTGTAAGAAAGACATCCTCGCAGCTGGGCTTCTATTAATTGTCATCGCGGTATAAAAATCATATAACAGTTACGTCTCATGTCTACCTACCACATGATGCGTTACTAATATATGATTTTTTGTACCATGAAGATTGTTGATAACCGAAAGCAGTTGTAATAAGAAAATATAGATATCTGTGAGTCACGCACTTCCTAAAAAATATAACAGCTGTTGACAATCGCCTACATAAAAAGGTCGCCCTTCCGTCAAACTGTTCCTATTGATTCTAGCTGGCTTTGTGAATGAGGCGTTACTTATTTTTTGTACTGCGGACGCCTTGCAATTAGCAATTGTTGCCGATCTACGTCTACATCTACATTTATACTCCGCAAGCCACCCAACGGTGTTTGGCGAAGGGCACTTTATGTGCCACTGTCATTACCTCCCTTTCCTGTTCCAGTCGCGTATGGTTCGCGGGAAGAACGACTGCTGGAAAGCCTCCGTGCGCGCTCGAATCTCTCTAATTTTACATTCGTGATCTCCTCGGGAGGTATAAGTAGGGGGAAGCAATATATTCGATACCTCATCCAGAAACGCACCCGCCCGAAACCTGGACAGCAAGCTACACCGCGTGAATCTACGAGTATTTTCCTCCCCCCCCCCTCCCCTCCCTGGAGCCAAAACGGCGAGCATGTGCGCCTTCCAAGGACTGAAGGCACTATACTAACACAGAATCACACTGGGCCTCTCACTTCCGACGTGCTGGGCAGCTTTTCAAAAGAAACGTCCAGTTTCTCCCTGTTATACGATATGACGTAACTGAAATGTAGTGAATTTCAGGAATCGTGGCCTCTCGGTGCCGTCCTGGCACGTCTGCGATGTTACAAACCCAGATCGTTACTCGAAACAAGAGAGCATAATTTCATCAAGTAGTTTGCTCATCATTTGCACGCTCAGTACGTGGCTCTTCCCACCGCTCCAAAGAAAAACTTTGTCAATCGTTAACTATACCGCCCTTCAACAGTCTGTGCAACCTGGAATGTAGCTGACACTGGCGCTGGAAGTGGAGGACTGGAGTGTTTGTCTGCGCTGACTGGGTGCTCCTCGGTTCTGGCACGCGCTGACGTAACACAGCTGTGGCCGTGTCAGCGAGAATAGGAAGGGTGCGTGCTGTCTGCTGTCTGCTTCCGATAAGCTCGCCGGAAACAGTCGCGGCATCGCACTACACAACTCTCTGATGGACTTCTTACACGCTTGGCTGGACGGTTACCGTCAACAGCGTGGCATGCCATCTGCATCTACATTCACACTCCGAAAGCCACCTGACGGTGTGTGGCGGAGGGTACCTTGAGTACCTCTATCGGTTCTCCCTTCTATTCCAGTCTCGTATTGTTCGTGGAAAGAAAGATTGTCGGTATGCCTCTGTGTCGGCTCTAATCTCTCTGATTTTATCGTCATGGTCTCTTCGCGAGATATACGTAGGAGGGAGCAATATACTGCTTGACTCCTCGGTGAAGGTATGTTCTCGAAACTTCAAAAAAAGCCCGTACTGAGCTACTGAGCGTCTCTCCTGCAGAGTCTTCCACTGGAGTTTATCTATCATCTCCGTAACGCTTTCGCGATTACTGAATGATCCTGTAACGAAGCGCGCTGCTCTCCGTTCGATTTTCTCTATCTCTTCTATCAACCCTATCTGATACGGATCCCACACTGGTGAGCAATATTCAAGCAGTCGGCGAACAAGTGTACTGTAACCTACTTCCTTTGTTTTCGGATTGCATTTCCTTATGATTCTTCCAATGAATCTCAGTCTGGCATCTGCTTTACCGACGATCAGCTATATATGATCATTCCATTTTAAATCACTCCTAATGCCTACTCCCAGATAATTTCGGAATTAACTGCTTCCAGTTGCTGACCTCCTATATTGTAGCTAAATGGTGAAGGATCTTTCTTTCTATGTATTCGCAGCACATTACCCTTGTCTACATTGAGATTCAATTGCCATTCACTGCACCATGCGTCAATTCGTTGCAGATCCTCTTGCATTTCAGTACAATTTTCCATTGTTACAGCCTCTCGATATACTACAGCGTCATCCGCAAAAAGCCTCAGTGAACTTCCGATGTTATCCACAAGGTCATTTATGTATATTGTGATTAGCAACGGTCCTACGACACTCGCCTGCGGCACACCCGATATCACTCTTACTTCGGAAGACTTCTCTCTATTGAGAATGACATGCTGCGTTCTGTTATCTAGGAACTCTTCAATCCAATCACACAATTGGCCTGATAGTCCATATGCTCTTACTTTGTTCATTAAACACGATGTGTCACTACGAAGAGATTTCCGGTTTAATGCAACGCATTGGAGCAAAGTCTCGTCATGAAATTTACACCCCCCACCCCCACCTTTGTGTCATCCACATACCGGTGTTGAGAACTTCTTCCACTCCCAGGACGCGAACCGGTTACCTCGTGTCGAGCGCCATCCCCCAAGCGAGGTTAGCAGCTTCGGCTACCGAGGAAGCTTAATGCATACTAATGCATATCATCGAGCAGAAAGGAAACTCAATTTCAAGAACTTTTCAACAGAATAAATAGTTACTTCCTAAAATCTCAGAATACCATTGAGGGAGAATGTAATCAGCTGCGACTTTTTCAAAGGGATCATCCCGAAGTTGGCGTCAACCTTAGTAAAAAATGCGAGCCTAAGGTCTTAACCACAGCGACACCTTCAAAAAGTGAAAGTAATGTTGAGGCACGGAATGGACAATGTCGACCGTCTAAACATATATTTGGGCAATAGACAACAGAAAATTGAGACCGGTATATTATCTTGGAACTGAATTACACCAGATAGCCGAAGCAAGCGAAACGTCGAAAACACAATGGCGCAAGTGAAGAAACTTCCTCTAACGGAAGTTAACTAGTGCAGGCCGTGGTGGCCGAGCGGTTCTAGGCGCTATAGTCCGGAACCGCGTGGCCGTTACGGTCGCAGGTTCGAATCCTGCCTCGGGCATGGATGTGTGCGATGTCCTTAGGTTAGTTAGGTTTAAGTAGTTCTAAGTTCTAGGGGACTGACGACCACTGAAGTTAAGTCCCATAGTGCTCAGAGACATTTGAACCATTTGAAGTTAACTAGTATAAAAATTGGCATATTGTAGCATTGAGAGAAATCTTCTAAAAATTTACTATTTCGGCATTGCATTGTGTTCGAGTGAGATGTGAGACGCGGAGAAATTATAAGAAACGGCGGTATATGAATTCGCAAAATAATGTCAAAAATTATGTATATAAGAGCAGTTCGAAATGAAGGGAATACTAGAAAGACTACCAGGAAAAAGAAAAGTGTTAGAAGCACATATCCTATGACACCCAGGAGCATTGAAGGAGCTGAAAAGAGCGATTATTAAAGACAGACGAAGACTATAGTTTGTAAAACAGATTACCGGGAACGATGCAGGCAGTAGGAATCCAAGAAGTAAAGGGTTACCATTGAATATCAAGAGACACTAGACGATATAAAAGCATTTGTAAGAATGGTATCCAAAAAGAGAGAACAGCAACCAGTATAGAAGAGAAATGTGTGGTGTGATGCGATAGAGTAATTGAAGAAGTTACACCGATATGTTCTAACCATAGCGGAAGCATAAAATCCAGACTGGGGTAGTCAAATAAAAGCTCCTACAACCAACCATAATACTGCAAGAATATGAAACTTGACTAGAAGAGGATTGGACTAAAAATAATGATAATGTGGTATCAGACGAAAATGTTAAAAATCGAATGGATTACGGTAAGTCCATAAATAAAGAGCTATTAGACAGCACAGTCGAAGAAAACGTTGTAGTTAACTCTTTCCAGAGACAGGTTTGTGCAGAAATTAATGTATGGTAGTATAAAGTAAACGCTGCAGCGCCCGGTAAGGGATCATTGAGGAGTTTTAGTAGCAACGGAACTCCTGATAAAGAAATAATTTGGAGAATGTTCAGGATATAAACTGCGAGAATCGCACGGTCGCGCAGTAAAGTGGCTGTTTTGCTCTATCAGCGGGGCCTAACAGGGCGTTAATTGAGTAGACGGTGTTTTTGTAGCTGCCTCAGCGTCCAGCCGTAAGTTATCTCTGGAACTATACAGCGTACCACGACTATAGGAATACCTTCTGTGCTGTTATGCTCCAGCAGTTTCCTATTTACACCGCATCAGCCTCATCGCTCTGAAGCCAAGAGTGGAACAAGAACTACAGTTCAAGCTCGCCAGCGAGTTAACACTCCTCTGGCACAGGTAGATCAACTTCTGTTTAATTCCTAATGTAAGAAATAGGAGTAAACCGCTCACACTTCGTTAACTGCAAGCAGTTCTACAAACCAACCTTTCACGTGCGACTGTTCGGAACTATTTAATCATTTTCCAAGAGCTATTTCATCATTTTCCAAGACCAGCTCCGTTATAAGCGGAACAACGCGCGGTAGGCGTTTGAGAGACCCAAACGAAGTGCTCGCAAATGTAGGGCCAAGGCTGAACGCAAATGAAAAGAGAACAAGGCTGAAAGAACAAACAAAAAATGCTTCTTTCTTTGCCGTAATGGTGACTAACAATACCTTCACTTCAGACGATCGCCGTGTGTGCATACGTGTGCGGTGGGGTGAGGTGGTGAGTAGTACCGGCGTACTTGATAGTTTCCCCACACGGTTCACGCAGTATATTCGAAACATGTACGACATGAGCAGTTAACTGACCGAGCGAGGTGGCGCAGTGGTTAGCACACTGGACTCGCATTCGGGAGGACGACGGTTCAATCCCGTCTCCGGCCATCCTGATTTAGGTTTTCCGTGATTTCCCTAAATCCTTTCAGGCAAATGCCGGGATGGTTCCTTTGAAAGGGTACGGCCGATTTCCTTCCCTGTCCTTACCTAACCCGAGCTTGCGCTCCGTCTCCAATGACCTTGTTGTCGACGGGACGTTAAACACTAATCTCCTCCTCAGTTAACTGTTGCTGGTGATTCGCCCATACTATACGAGACCATCTGTTCTTACTTCGCTGAACGGACTGTTCACTTTTTGGCATTTTTACCATTTGACATTAGTATCAATATTTCATTACAACACTGTCGAGAATATAGCCGGCCGAAGTGGCCGTGCGGTTAAAGGCGCTGCAGTCTGGAACCGCAAGACCGCTACGGTCGCAGGTTCGAATCCTGCCTTGGGCATGGATGTGTGTGATGTCCTTAGGTTAGTTAGGTTTAACTAGTTCTAAGTTCTAGGGGACTAATGACCTCAGCAGTTGAGTCCCATAGTGCTCAGAGCCATTTGAACCATTTTTTGAACTGTCGAGAAAATAATATAAATCGCTGTCCCAGAAACAGATTACAAATATAATCCCCCGCTTTCGAAATAGGATTTCGGAAGGTTTCATTTTGTTAACTGTCGACTGCTGGAAATGGAACAGGTTCTCACGTAGTCGCAATTGGGAAACCGTTCTTGAGGCATTCAACTGAGAAAATAAAAATCCTGAGTCCTACAACAGCCCGCCCAGCACACTTGGGCGGAAAGTGAAAGATTTAAAGAAACGTTAAGCTAGGAACAAACTGAAAATTTTTCCAGAGCCTTTGCTCCGATGGAAGTTTTCGGCATATTTCCTTTGATTATTAGGCGACTGCTGGAAGCGGAATTGGCTTTCGAAATAGCCGGAATTAGGAAACCGTTTGTTCCACTGTCAATTAGGGAACTGATTTCGGTGTTGGAATCCTCTCATTGGCAAAATATTGGACAAAATACATGGATCTAAAAGGAGATGAGATCTAAAGGTAAGTGCATTGTAGATAGCCTGGCTGAGAACTCTTCAGCTTGGTGTTTGCATAGGACATCCTCGGGCGCTAGACGCGTTGGCCTATCCAGATCCTGTACTGCACTGAGTAAGACGCTCCTGAACCTATCGTTTCCATATTTCATGACAGTCGCTGGATTCCGACCGACGCGAGTAGCAGCAACATCGCAGAATGAATGACCACGGTGTTGAGGGACCATGGTCCTGCCATTGTCAAATTCCAATATGTGCCGGTAGACATTCCTCGCCGGCCGGAATGGCCGAGCGGTTCTAGGCGCTACAGTTTGGAACCGCGCGACCGCTACGGTCGCAGGTTCGAATCCTGCCTCGGGCATGGATGTGTGTGATGCCCTTAGGTTAGTTAGGTTTAAGTAGTTCTAAGTTCTAGGGGACTGATGACCTCAGAAGTTAAGTCCCATAGTGCTCAGAACCACTTGAACCATTTTTTAGACATTCCTCTCTTCTTACACGAGGCCTAACACAATCTTCTTACAAACAAACAACACTCAGATGATTCTTCTGAACTAGAAACCCACTGCGTAATCTTTCCTCATATACAGAATACAGTTAGCGCTGCTCCTATCTACATAGTGCGGTTGGGCCGAAAATCTGAAATGCTAGTCACTTGCGCATCCAAGCACTTTACTACTGTCCATGCCAATTTTGCGTTTGTTGCATGCCACCTTCGTGGCGTTGCAATCATAATGGCCAGCGGTGTATATATCAGTAGACATCACAGTTAAGACGACTCACACCATAGTGTTTTATAACATTGTTACGGAATCATCAGTAGTTTGTGAAGTATTGTTGTCTGTCGGGTTACCCGGGACACACAGAATATCCTTTCCATCCATTCCAAACGATTCCTTTTTTTACAACACATCGGGGTCCCCTCCTTCAGTGTCCATCCCAAAAATCTTTCACTGGTTGTATTTATTCACTGAATCGCACTCGTCTGTTACAGTAGGATGCAAATTGTTGTACAAAATCCTCTCCCGATTTCCCTGTTCCAGCTCCATTACAACACTTACATCTCCCATCCCCCTCCCCCCTGCAGTTAACTATTAAATGATGTGGCGCATCTGTCAGCATATCCGACTGTATAGGCTGAAGAATTTTACTTCAAGTGCACGATTTTTGGGCCATCATTCCTCGGTGTTCTTTTTATATTTTTTGTTGTTCTTTAGTTATACCGATAGAGCTAATCCAAAGTTACAGTGCTGTCTCTCTTCTGAAGACATGAATCTATTGTTTCTACAACTTCCGGGAAATTTAAAACAAATTTCACTGACAGGCTGAATAACACAAAACGAAACGCAGTGGCCTCTTAGGTTAAACAACAGATTGCTAGCAAACTGCACGCCAATGTAACGGTTATAGTTTGATCCCAACTTCTAACACGAATTCCACAAGCAATTTACAAATTTCTGTATCCACTGAAGTCAAGAGCGTTAACACATTCGAAGAAAATTCTTGATTCATCTAGACAATGTCCGTAAACAGCTAATCTGATTCTTTTTTGAATCGAGTAGGCATTTCAGTTGAAGAGGACTGGACGTCTATACGAAGTGCAATCACAGAACTTGGAAATAAAAGCCTAGGTATAAGGAAGGTAGCTGCCAAGAAACCACGGGTAATAGTTGATCTACGAAAGAAGGAAGCACAGAAATATTCACGGAAATTTACGAATAGAGAAATACAACTCACTTAAACGCGCTGTTAGGGAGTGGAATAGTAGACAACTATTGTGAAGGTGGTTCGGTGAACCCTCTGCTGGGCACTAGAGTGTGACTTGCAGAATGTCCATATACATGTATATATAAGTGCATGGTAGCTAAGGCGAAATGACTGCGTGAAAAATGTGAAGAAATTTGAAAAGAAATGACTGTCGGAAGGACTGACACGCTATACAGATAAGTGAAAACAACCTTCGGTGAAATTAAAAACAAGGGCGGTAACATTAAGAGTGCCATGGGAATTCCACTGTTAAATACAGAAGAGAGAGGGGATAGGTGGTGAGAGTAAATTGAAGGCCTCTATGAGGGGGGATTTGTCTGATGACGTGGCAGAAGAAGAAACAGGAGTCGATAGGGAAAAGATGGTGGCCCAATATTAGACTTTAAAAGCGTTTTGAGACGCTTAAGATCAAATAAGGTAGAAGGGATAGATAACATTCCATCGGAATTTCTAAAATTATTGGTGGAAGTGGCAACAAAACGACTATCACGTTCGTGTATAGAATGTACGAGAGTGGCGATATACCGTCAGACTTTCGGAAAAAAAACGTCATCCACATAATTCCGAAGACAGTGATAGCCGATAAGTGAGAGAATCATCGCACTGTCAACAGTTCATCCATTGAAGTTGGTGACAGAGGAATGGAAAAGAAGTTTGTAGATATGTTAGATGATAATCAGTTTAGCTTTACGTAAGGTAAAGGTACCAAAGGGGCAGTTCTGACGTTGTCATTGACAATGGAAGCTAGACTAAAGAAAAACCAAGACACGTTCATTGGATTTGTCGACCTGAAAAAAGCGTCACAACAGATTGATGCAAGACGTTAGAAATTCTGAGAGAAATAGGTGTAAACTATAGGGTAAGACGGGTAATGTACAATATGCACAAGAACCAAGAGACAACCTTAAGACGGGAAGATCAAAAACGAAGTGGTCGGATTAAAAAGAGTGTCAGACAGGGATGTAGTCTTTCGCCGCCTGCTGTTCAGTCTATTCGTCGAAAAAGAAATGACGGAAATAAAACAAAGGTTCAAGACTAACTAAAGAACAACAAAAAATAAAAAAAGAACACCGAGGAATCCTGGCCCAAAAATCGTGCACTTGAAGTAAGATTCTTCAGCCTATACAGTCGGATATGCTGACAGATGCGCCACATCATTTAATAGTTAACTGCAGGGGGGAGGGGGATGGGAGATGTAAGTGTAGTAATGGAGCTGGAACAGGGAAATCGGGAGAGGATTTTGTACGACCATTTGCATCCCACTGTAACAGACGAGTGCGATTCAGTGAATAATTACAACCAGTGAAAGATTTTTGGGATGGACACTGAAGGAGGGGACCCCGACGTGTTGTAAAAAAAGGAATCGTTTGGAATGGATGGAAAGGATATTCTGTGTGTCCCGGGTAACCCGACAGACAACAATACTTCACAAACTACTGAAGATTCCGTAACAATGTTATAAAACACTATGGTGTGAGTAGTCTTAACTGTGATGTCTACTGATATATACACCGCTGGCCATTATGATTGCAACGCCACGAAGGTGGCATGCAACAAACGCAAAATTGGCATGGACAGTAGTAAAGTGCTTGGATGCGCAAGTGACTAGCATTTCAGATTTTCGGCCCAACCGCACTATGTAGATAGGAGTAGCGCTAACTGTATTCTGTATATGAGGAAAGATTACGCAGTGGGTTTCTCGTTCAGAAAAATCATCTGAGTGTTGTTTGTTTGTAAGAAGATTGTGTTAGGCCTCGTGTAAGAGAGAGAGGAATGTCTAAAAAATGGTTCAAATGGCTCTGAGCACTATGGGACTTAACTTCTAAGGTCATCAGTCCTCTAGAACTTAGAACGACTTAAACCTAACTAACCTAAGGACATCACACACACTCATGCCCGAGGCAGGATTCGAACCTGCGACCTTAGTAGCAGCGCTGTTCCGGACTGAAGCGCCTAGAACCTCTCGGCCACGCCGGCCGACGCTGTGATGGTCATGGCATGTCTTACTGCCCCCTCGCTGGCTTATTCATTTCGCTATTATTACTAAAAACGTACAAGAGGCACCATAACTATAGTAAACATAATCAGAAAAAACCACACAGTACTAGCAAACCGTCAGTAATGTTGTTTCGTTTTTGTCACCATCACGTGAAATCGTATTTCTTACTATGGTTGGTTGGCTAATTTTGGGCAGGGGACCAAACAGCGAGTATTTCTTACTATTTATCACGCTAAATCTTTTTCCTATTTTATTCATAGCTGTTTCCCACAGCTTGGGTGTATATTCCTTTCACCAAAATTAAAAAGGAATCGTCAGGTGCACAAAAACACCTTTTATTTCGTTTTATCAGTTTCAACAGATTAATTTGTCATCGTCAAAAGTTTGATACAGGCTTAGTAAAAAATTGTTCAAATGGCTCTGAGCACCATGGGACTTAACTTTTTGGTCATCAGTCCCCTAGAACTACTTAAACCTAACTAACCTAAGGACATCACACACATCCATGCCCGAGGCAGGATTCGAACCTGCAACCGTAGCGGTCGCGCGGTTCCAGACTGTAGCCAGGCTTAGTAGTTCGATTCTGTTTAACATTCCTATAGGTGGCGACAGCTTAGTTTGACAGATTACAAAATAACAAATTACTGCCTAGTGAGGTAGAAAACTAACTGTCACCAAGTATAAGAGTATTAAACAGAGTCCGAGCAGTAAGTCTGTATCAAACTTCTGAAGATGACAGATCACTCTGTTGAAATTTGTGAAATGAAATTAAAAAAAAAAAACAATAAAAACATGTGCAGCTGACTACTGATTTTTATTTTGGTTAAGGATAATAAGATCTTAGTACCTTTAGGGCTAGAATCGTCGCTGGTTTCCTTATGTAATTTCTACTTTTTTTCTGAAAAACTACGCAGGAGTCGTCTGCCCATTGCATATACAGGCATCTACATGATACAGTTAACGTGGATACGAGCAAGGCATCTCCCGAGGCGGTTTACCAAGAAAACAGAAAGGAATACATTCTTAACAACAGAAGTGATGCAATAGTTAAGGCGCTTGGCTGCTGTTTGGAAATGTGGGAGCTGAAGTTCACGACCATTCATCCATCCTGACTTTCGTTTTCCGGGTTTCCCTAAACCTCTTGACACAACCGCAGGGTTGGCGTCATTAACAAGGCCGTGGTAATCTCGTTCTCTCTAACCTTTTCGTACGCCACTAGCATTCCATCTCTAATTACCTCGCTTTTGTTGACATGTAAAACTCGCCTTTTTCTAATTTTGTGGTAAGATCGTCTGGAACCAAACTGCTGAGGTCATCAGTCCCTAAGCTTACTCACTACTTAATCTAACTTAAACTAACATACGCTAAGGGCAGCACACACACCCAGGCCCGGGGGGAGGACTCGAACCTTCGTCGGGGGAAACTCACCTTTCCTACAACCACAGAACAATTAACATATCGCGCTGAACTGAAAAATAAATTAAACAGGAACCGTCGCCAGAAACTGCTTCATTCGAGCAGGGCAGACGGTCATTACGTGGTGGTGTTTCGTAAACGCTAGCGCCTCATCGAGAGGGCAGAGTGATCCAACAGGTTGCTGCCGCCACACAGCATTCCAGAGTCACGAGCTGCCCCGAGCGCTCCAGAGCAGGAACGGAGGGGGAGGATGATGGTGACGTCACGGGTTGCGCAATTGGCGTGCGCGGTGCGTGGGACGGAGGCGTCGCCTCGCAGCCAGATGTCTGTGGCGCGACCTGCCCCGCTCTTGCCTTGCAGATGACATGCTAATGCCGCGCCGTCCTGTCTGCGGGGGTGCAGTGGGTCCATGAATAAGTTTCGCGAAGTAAATTACTGTGTACGCTCTGTTGGAAAACTCTTACAACAAGTTCTGGAAAACGAAGCTCCTTGTTGCCGGCCGCTGTGGCCGAGCGGTTCTAGGCGCTTCAGTCCGGAACCGCGCTGCTGCTACGGTCGCAGGTTCGAATCCTGCCTGGTGCATGGATGTGTGTGATGTCCTTAGGTTAGTTAGGTTTAAGAAGTTATAAGTCTAGCGGACTGAAGACGTCAGATGTTAAGTCCCATAGTGCTCAGAGCCATTTGAACCATAAGCCCCTTGTTGATTAAAACTGTACTCGAAGTCATAACCTTGCCGTCACAGGTAATGCTATCAGCGAGTGATCCTTCAGACACGACTTGCAGTGCGCTTTAGCAGCTTTAAATCTACCAGAACCTCTCTCCCATTCCCCCATCTTAACAAAAGATCACGAAAGAACCTCAGACGGGGACTACACCTCCGATTGTAACACACTGAGGTGACAAGTCATCGGATAGCGAAATGCTCATATACATATGGCGGTAGTATCGCGCACATAAGGTATAAAAGGATAGTGTCATTTGTATTCAGGTGATTCATGTGAAAGGATTTCAGAGTTTGAACGCGGAGCCAGACGCGTGGGACATTTCCAGATCCACAGTGCCAAGTGTGTGCAGAGAATACCAAATGTCAGGCACTTCTCTCTCCACGAACAACGCAGTGGCCGACAGCGTTCACTTAACGACCGAGAGCAGCGGCGTTTGCGTAAAGTTGTCAGTGCTAACAGACAAGCAACAATAGGTGAAATAACCGCAGAAATCAATTTGGGACATACGACGAACTTATCCATTAGGACTATTCTATCGCTTTGCGCCTTGTCCTGCAGTTACGCAGGGTCGGCCTTGGTTAACCGGGTTTGGCATTTTAATTGTAAGGGGTTGCTGGATGCCCTTCCTGCCGCCACCCTGTACCCCCCAGGACGGAATCAGTGTACCCCAGCTGTCTGTATCTAGTGTAAATCGTGAAATAGTGTGAATGCGTTTCAAATGTCCTTGAGTCGTGTAACTGAGGCGGGACGTGGGGACCAGCCCGGTATTCACCTAGGAGGATGTGGAAAACCGCCTAAAAACCACATCCAGGTGGCCGACACACCGGCCGTCGTCGTTAATCCGCCGGGCGGATTCGGTCCGGGGCCGGCGCGCACACCCGAGTCCAGGAAGCAGCGCGTTAGCGCTCTCGGCTATCCTGGCGGGTTTAAACTTATTCGTTAGGACAATGCGGTGAAATTTGGCGTTAATGTACTATGGCAGCAGACGACCGACGCTCGTGCCTTGGTTAACAGCACGACATCGCCTGCAGCGCCTCTCCTAGACTCGTTACCGTATCGCGTGGACCCTAGACGACTGTAAAACCACGGCCTGGTCAAATGAGTCCCGATATTATTTGGTAAGAGCTTATAGTAGGGTGCAAGTGTGGCGCAAACTCCACGAAGCCATGGATGCAAGTTGTTAACAAGGCACTATGCAAGCTGGTCGTGGTTCCATTATAGTGTGTGCTGTGTTTACATGGATCATTATTGTTTACTTGGGGACCATTTGCAGCCATTTGGGCCACAACTGCTCGCGATTAGTTTGAAGAACATCCTGGATAATTCGAGCGAATGATTTGGCCACCCATTGAACATTTATGGGACATAATCGAGAGGTTAGTTTGTGCACAAAATTCTGCACCGCCATCACTGTAGAGCCGGCGTGGCTCAATATTTCTGCAGATGACTTCCAACGACTTGTTGAATCCATGCCATACCTAGCTGCTGCTCTACGCCCGGCAAAATGAGGTCCGACACGATATCAGGTGATATCTCATGGCTCTTGTCGCCTCAGTGTATATTCCGTATACAAGGGAAGATTACGCACGGGCTTTCTTTTTCAGAAATGCCTTTTCAGAGTTGTTGTGAGAAGACGACGTTTTTGTACGAAGAAGAAAAGTCTACTAGCACTTGTCGGAATTTGACAGTCGCAGTTTCATAGTCTATCGGAAGAAGGAAGGAAGGAAGGAAGACTAGAGCTTAAAATGGTTCAAATGGCTCTCAGCACTATGGGACTTAACATCTGAGGTCATCTGTTCAAATGACTCTGAGCACTATGGGACCCAACTTCTGAGGTCATCAGTCCCCTAGAACTTAGAACCACTTAAACCTAACTGACCTAAGGACATCACACACATCCATGCCCGAGGCAGGATTCAAACCTGCGACCGTAGCGGTCTCGCGGTTCCAGACTGTAGCGCCTAGAACCGCACGGCCACTCCGGCCGTCCTGGTGTAATGGCCAGAATGTTGAATGCAAGCATGCAAAAGTGCATGCATGTGTTGTACAGGAACCGGATGTCAGTTTGTGGAATGGAGTTCCATGCTGTTGCACTTGGTTGGTCAATACGTGGACGGTTAGTGCTGCTTGTGGATGACGCTGGAGTTGTCGTTCCATGATGTCCCTTTGCGTGCTCGATTGGAGACAGATCTAGTGATTGAGCAGGCCAAGGCAACATGTAGACACTCTGTAGGGCGTGTTGGATTCAGCAGTAGTTTGTGGACGAGCGCTATCCTGTTGGATAACACCCTCTGGAGTGCTGTCCATGAAAGGCAGCACAGCAGATCGAATCACCAGATCGACGAACAGATTTTCAGTCAGGGTGCGTGGGATCACCACGAGAGCCATGGTTCGTGGGATGAGCACGCGAGTGCTCCTGCTGTCATACGAAATCGCACCCCGTATCACAGCTACAGGTGGAGGTCCAGTGTGTCTAGTAAGCAGACAGTTTGGTTGCTGGCCCTCGACTGGCCTCCTCCTAACCGACAGACGTTCACCCCTGACACGGAGAGAGAACTACACTCCTGGAAATTGAAATAAGAACACCGTGAATTCATTGTCCCAGGAAGGGGAAACTTTATTGACACATTCCTGGGGTCAGATACATCACATGATCACACTGACAGAACCACAGGCACATAGACACAGGCAACAGAGCATGCACAATGTCGGCACTAGTACAGTGTATATCCACCTTTCGCAGCAATGCAGGCTGCTATTCTCCCATGGAGACGATCGTAGAGATGCTGGATGTAGTCCTGTGGAACGGCTTGCCATGCCATTTCCACCTGGCGCCTCAGTTGGACCAGCGTTCGTGCTGGACGTGCAGACCACGTGAGACGACGCTTCATCCAGTCCCAAACATGCTCAATGGGGGACAGATCCGGAGATCTTGCTGGCCAGGGTAGTTGACTTACACCTTCTAGAGCACGTTGGGTGGCACGGGATACATGCGGACGTGCATTGTCCTGTTGGAACAGCAAGTTCCCTTGCCGGTCTAGGAATGGTAGAACGATGGGTTCGATGACGGTTTGGCTGTACCGTGCACTATTCAGTGTCCCTTCGACGATCACCAGTGGTGTACGGCCAGTGTAGGAGATCGCTCCCCACACCATGATGCCGGGTGTTGGCCCTGTGTGCCTCGGTCGTATGCAGTCCTGATTGTGGCGCTTACCTGCACGGCGCCAAACACGCATACGACCATCATTGGCACCAAGGCAGAAGCGACTCTCATCGCTGAAGACGACACGTCTCCATTCGTCCCTCCATTCACGCCTGTCGCGACACCACTGGAGGCGGGCTGCACGATGTTGGGGCGTGAGCGGAAGACGGCCTAACGGTGTGCGGGACCGTAGCCCAGCTTCATGGAGACGGTTGCGAATGGTCCTCGCCGATACCCCAGGAGCAACACTGTCCCTAATTTGTTGGGAAGTGGCGGTGCGGTCCCCTACGGCACTGCGTAGGATCCTACGGTCTTGGCGTGCATCCGTGCGTCGCTGCGGTCCGGTCCCAGGTCGACGGGCACGTGCACCTTCCGCCGACCACTGGCGACAACATCGATGTACTGTGGAGACCTCACGCCACACGTGTTGAGCAATTCGGCGGTACGTCCACCCGGCCTCCCGCATGCCCACTATACGCCCTCGCTCAAAGTCCGTCAACTGCACATACGGTTCACGTCCACGCTGTCGCGGCATGCTACCAGTGTTAAAGACTGCGATGGAGCTCCGTATGCCACGGCAAACTGGCTGACACTGACGGCAGCGGTGCACAAATGCTGCGCAGCTAGCGCCATTCGACGGCCAACACCGCGGTTCCTGGTGTGTCCGCTGTGCCGTGCGTGTGATCATTGCTTGTACAGCCCTCTCGCAGTGTCCGGAGCAAGTATGGTGGGTCTGACACACCGGTGTCAATGTGTTCTTTTTTCCATTTCCAGGAGTGTAACTTTCATTAGAAAACCTGGCCTACCTCCACCCTGCTCTCCAGTGAGCCCTCGTTTGACGCCACTGAAGTCGCGTGTCTCGGTCAGTGGAATGCACGCTATGGGGCATCTGGCTCAGATGAAGTAACCGATTTGTAACAGTTCGTTGTGTTACTGTGGTGTAAACTACTGCTCAAATTGATGCTGCGGTTGCAGTACGAGGTGCCAGAGCCATACTCCGCACACGATGGTCTTCCCTCTCGGTAGTGCCACGTGGCCGTCTGGGTCATACCGTACATTCTCGTGGCCACCGATGCCACCAATCTGCCACATTTCTAGCACGTCTTCCTGAAATATCGCAGAAGGAACAGTCCCCAGCTTCTCGTAATGATAATGGCGCCTTAGTCGCCGTAAAGGCATTCTTGACTAACATCTACTCATCACGGCCGGTCTCGAAGGTAAAAAACACGCTTGATCGTTACACCGTGTATTTAAAGTAAACCTGATTTGCATCCTGATAATGGCGCTACTAGCACCATTCTTATATAACTGGCAAGGTATTTTAATTGTCGTCATCTTTCATATGTAGAAGCACGGCTTCTACATATTCGCTTCGTTTATGTCGTACAACTCCTTTTTGGTGTTGGAACTTTTTTTCCTTCAGTGTATATCGTCGAGCCCTGACACTTTGTGGATATCCGCGGCAATCGCCACCGTTTGCACGTCAGAGAAATGAACGCGACGCAAACGGTGGACGATCGATAGCTTCTTGAAACGATTGCATCTTAACCTCTACATTTGACGTGAAGGTATATGTATCATTGGGTACACAACACAACGGTGTTACAGCCGCTAATTTAGACAGCAGGCCGATAGCCATGCCCCATCTTCGTGTATCCGGGATGGTACCGTTGAATGAGACAACGAAATACAGCGTAATGCCTGCGCTGTCCTGACCTACCTCTATACAGACGCTGCTTTAATTCTACCTGTGCCTCTCTCGCACTTACCGTATATCAAACAGCTACAGAATTATGAAGTATCGCAACCGAGATCACAATACGTACTTACAGGGCACTTTTGCTGGATGCATACAGCATGATAATCAATAAAACGTTGTAAACTACAGATAGTATCTGTACTACGAAGAATTAATACGCAAGCAGAATGTCAAACGTTTACACATATTCCTGTTATGTCAAAACATACTTTCCGTAAACACTAAACGCTGTGCTCCTGTATTATGTTGTTGTAATAGTGACTGTATCTGAAGCTGGTAATAATTTATAGAAACTAATAATAATAATACGAGGGTTGGAACTTAAATAGTGGCAACTACTTATTCACAACCGATACAAAAGAGTTACATGTTTGCACCTCTTACTGTCCTTCAAAGTAGTCACCAGCGTTGTGTAGAACCCATTTCCAGCGATGTGGAAGGCGTAGTATACCGTTAGCAGCGTCTTTTCTGTTGATGGTGCGAATGGAGCGGTCTACTGCCTGTCGAGCCGACCGGGTTGGCCGAGCGGTTATAGGCGCTACAGTCTGGAACCGCGCGACTGCTACGGTCACAGGTTCGAATCCTGCCTCGGGCATGGATGTGTGTGATGTCCTTAGGTTAGTTAGGTTTAAGTCGTTCTAAGTTCTAGAGAACTGATGACCTTAGAAGTTAAGTCCCATAGTGCTCAGAGCCATTTATTGCCTGTCGAAGCTCTGGAACAGTTCTGAAGCGAATGCCACGAAATGGTTCCTTCATCTTCGGATTCAAATCAAAGTCGCAAAGACGTAAGTCCTGGGAGTATGGTGGATGGTACAGTACTTCCCAGTCCCATCGACCGGATAGAGCAGCCACAGCTTGAGCTGTATGCGCCAGCCCATTCTCGTGCGAAATGATGGGTGGGCTGCGCAGAAAGTGTCGCCGTTTCTTTCGCAAAGCTGGTCGCAGGTGATGCTCCAAAAACAAACAGTAATACCACTTAAGTCCTTGTGACTTTGATTTGATTCCGAAGATGAAGGAACCACTTCGTGACATTCGCTTCAGAACTGCTGAAATGACACCATTAAGTATGCTTTAAAATATTTATTGTGTTCACGGAAATTTTTACGGACCAGTGCCCCCTTTTTTTAGCAGTCGAGGCCTATGAAAATCGCGATGAATGTAGTATGGTGGATGCGGAACATACTGTGGGTCTTTGATGTCGCAACTTTGCACAGGCCATTTGGGACCGTGTATTATCATGTTGCACCAAAACACTATCAGAGTGCAGTCAAAGTGTGCATACTGCAAACCCAGAAGAGTTTTCAGGACGGTCTGAGTTTGATACGTGATAATGGCATCACGGGACTTTAACCGGAGCCGGCCGGAGTGACCGAGCGGTTAAAGGCGCTACAGTCTGGAACCGCTCGACCGCTACAGTCGCAGGTTCGAATCCTGCCTCGGGCATGGATGTGTATGATGTCCTTAGGTTAGTTAGGTTTAAGTCGTTCTAAGTTCTAGGGGACTTATGACCACAGCAGTTGAGTCCCATAGTGCTCAGAGCCATTTTTGACTTTAACCGGTCCAAGATGAGGACTTTTCCGTTCCCATTAGAACCCGCGATGCAATACTGGTGTTACAGTTGATGTTAGAGAGTAAGTTATTTAAAGACCAGCCAACTTTTATAGCATTTGTAGGCTCACAGAAAGTTGTTGACTGCAATATACTCTATCAAAGTCTGGAGGTAGGGGGGGGGGGTAAAATACAGGGTGTCAGGTTTATTTACAACTTGTGCGGAAACTAAACTGCAGTTATAAGAATCGAGGGGCATGAAAGGGAGGCAGTAATTGAGGAGGAAGTGAGACAGGGTTGTAGCCTATCCTCGATGTTATTCAATCTGTACATTGAGCAAGCAGTACATGAAACCAAGGATAAATTTGGAAAGGAAATTAAAGTTCAGGGAGCCGGCCGCTGTGACCGAGCGGTTCTACGCCCTTTAGTCCGGAACCGCGCTGCTGCTACGGTCGCAGGTTCGAATCCTGCCTCGGGCATGGATGTGTGTGATGTCCTTAGGTTAGTTGGGTTTAAGTAGTTCTAAGTCTAGGGGACTGATGACCTTAGATGTTGAGTCCCATAGTGCTTAGAGCCATTTGAGCCAAAGTTCAGGCAAAATTTCCTTCAGCCACGATAGTGGACTTGGAAGAGGAGTTGATGGTTCCGTGGTGTCGTGAAAAGAGTTTATAAAATGAATATCAAGAAAAGTAAATTAAAGGAAATGGAATGTAGTCGAATTAAATCAGACAGTGATGAGGGATTTAGATTTGGAAACTAGAGGCTAAAAATCGTAGCTGAGTTTTGCTATTTAGGTAGCAAAATGACTGATGAAAGCCGAAGTAGAGGGGACATGAATGCAGACTGGACATAGCAAGAAAGGCATCTGAAAAAGTGGAATTTGTTAACATCTATTACAAAGTCAGGCGTTAGGAAACCTTTACTGGATATTTAAGTGTCTTGAGTATAGCTTTTTGCGGAAGTGAAATGTGATTGATAAGCAGTTCGGATAAGAAGAGAATAGAAGCTTTCTACATGTGGTTAGATGGTTAGATCGACTAACTAATGAGCAGTTACTGAATCGGATTAGGGTAAAAAGAAATTTATGGCACAACTTGAATTAAAGAAGTGACCGGTGGATAGGCGCACCATGAGTCTACGACTAATGATCAATTGGTGATGGTGTGGAGCGTAGGATAAAACATGTCGAGGGAGTCCAACGTGTGAATACGATGATCAGATTCAAATGGGTGTAGGTTGCGGCAGTTATGTAGAAATGAAGAGGCCTGTACGGGATACACTGTAGTGGAGAGCTGCATCAGTCCAGTCTTCGGACTGAAGACCACAACAACAAGAGGAACAGAGTCAGCATAACCTATCCTGATGATAGCTGTGTCTGGAATTTTGCTCATTTGAGTGATGAAAAATATCGCCATTCCCTACTCGCCCCTCTCGTTCTTGGATGGTGGTAGTGGACTCAGGTTTCGTACCTGGTGCACGGAAGCCAACACTGCGTTCAACGCGCAGCAAAAGTTCTTTACACGCACCCACGTGTCAGAAGGCAGTATGGTTGGTAACCACCTTGCAGCCTCCCTGTGGTGGGGGTGGCAGGCGAGCACTCAGCAGCGCAGTGGGTGGTGGAAATCGATGGAAGGAGGCGTGGCTTGCTGGCGGAGCCACGAGGACCATCTGACGTAACGCGCGCAGACCGAGAGAGACGCAAGATGCAGTTTCAAGCGGCACAAAATGTCGCCAGGTTACAAATAAATGCTGACCATCAAAGCAATAATCTGGTGCGGACACACGGGGCTGCATCTCTCAGCCTGGCAGTCCCTGTAGGACGCAAGGTCTGAGGGCATCAGTTATTACTGATTTCCCGTCTTAGGCTTACTTTAATTTAAGAATAGTTTCTCCAGAGACGTTTTACTTTTATTTCTGAAGCATCTTCCATAGTAATTCTGCAAATATCGATCCGTAATGTGTGTGTAAATTCTGGCATTTATACAGAGTGAACCACCTGAAACTTGGACCGCAAATATTACGGAAATGGATGCTGCTAATGATGTGCAGTTTTCACAGAATGAATTGGCAATCAGGGACAACCAACAGATCGTAATAATGTTTTCAAATTGCATTTTTTGAGAAAACATACACTCTTTAATGGAACAATTCCTGTTGACATTAAGAAACTAAAAGCAGGATAAGTCAGTATGTCAGTGGTGTTTGTTGCAAGATCCTAATGCGAATCTGTACGAGATATCGCATTTTGAAAAGTTTCCACACAGACACCTGTTTGTGCCGTTCATCAACCGCATATGCTAGGTATGATGATGTTATGTTTGCTTACAGTGTGTTTGTGTGTGTTCCTTGAGAGGCCGCGCGGTGCAGCCGCGTGGTCTGCGGCGCCTTGGCACGGTTCATGCAGCTCCCCATGTCGGAGGTCCGAGTCCTCCCTCGGACATGGGTGTGTATGTTGTCCTTAGCGTAAGTTTAAGTTAGATTAAGTAGTGTGTAAGCCTAGGGACCGATGAACTCAGCGATTTGGTCCCATAGGAACTTACCACAAACTTCCTAATTTTGCCACCATCGTTTCAGTCCTGGACGACATTCATTACTTACGAATCATTGTTCTATATTATTATTATTATTATTATTATTATTACATTTCACCAGGCGAGCTACTTACAAAACTCGGTACACTCCTCGGTTGTAATTCGACTACTTCCTCCAACCGACTTATCGCGACCGCCCGCATCTGTAGACTCCCCTTTAACGATTGCCGCCCTGACGCGATCTCAAAGCCAAACAACCGCAAAGCCTACTGTCGAGTCAGGAGATACTTTGTCACCCCCTGTCGCGTCTCACAGAGGTTGTATTTGTTCGTGTATCCATCGATACACAGCAACGGTAACCTCACAAGCCGGATGAACAACATCGCCACTCCCACTTACTTCTTACCAGAACATCTCGCTTCGTCACCGAAACATTTTGTGGACATAGACCAACATCATATGTATAAATTCTGCCGTCTTTAGACTGAAGTATCTACTATTCAGTGAATCGGACGTATTAGTAAGTTTGTATGTCTCATTTTTCACTCTGAGATTCGCTAGGACTAATCGGCAGTATGTCTAAAGTCGACATAACAACGTTGTTCCATCGTGCTCCACTCTCAGCTTATTTTTTATTCAGTAGTGAATATTTTGCACTAACCGACGGTGTTTTCGACACACGAGTCAAGGGCACGTAAAACATGAATCTCCTTCTGGCGCTGTGTGGGGAACACGGTAAGTAAAAGGTGTTAAGTTTTTTACATATAAATCCAATCCACAAGAATATCCAATTCACTATGGAAAAGGAAGAAGATGACTGTCTACCGTTTCTAGACGTCTTAGTCAGTCTGAAAGGATGACTCATTCGAGCATTGCACTCCCCGTAATCCCGCACATACTGGTCTATATTTCCAGACGTCTAACGACCGCAACCTTCATAAGCTTTCGGCGTCCTACGAATTGTGGCGCGCAGGAAACGTGCTGTATATAATGGGTTCAGCCTTGCAGAGGAGTTGGAACTCTTACTTACTATATGCCGCTCGGAGTGGCAGCGTGGTTTGAGGCGCCATGTCACGGATTGGGCGGCCCTCTCGCTGGAGGTTCGAGTCCTCCCTCGGGCATGGATGTGTGTGTTGTTCTTAGCGTAAGTTAGTTTACATAGTGTGTAAGTCTAGGGACCGACGACCTCAGTAGTTTTGCCGGCCGGTGTGGCCGTGCGGTTCTAGGCGCTTCAGTCTGGAACCGCGTGACCGCTATGGTCGCAGGTTCGAATCCTGCCTCGGGCATGGATGTGTGATGTCCTTAGGTTAGTTAGGTTTTGAGTAGTTCTAAGTTCTAGGGGACTGATGACCACAGATGTTTAGTCACATAGTGCTGAGAGCCATTTGAACCATTTTGAACCTCAGCAGTTTGGTCCCTTAGGAATTCACACACATTTTTTTCTTACTATATGTTTTCAAGGAAAATATGTCTTTGAACGTCAGTTTTGTACAGCTTTAGTGATGAGTAAACGTGGCCGGTCACGAGATAAGAAGTATAAGGCGCTTTTCAAGTCCTGGTAGTTCCACCCATTTGTTTGCAGCGTTTCATCTGAAATAGAATATTAAACAGTTGAAGCATTTTTTCCGCCACTTAAAAGTGCCTCTGCCAATTTCGGCTCGGTAAAAGATGATCTTGGTTTGCGGAAGGTTAACATCTACAGAATACCACGTCAATGTGGCAAAGTCTATTTTCGCCCGATGACATGCACAATAGATGGAAGGCGCGTGGAATGTGATCGTCACACTTACCTTTCGCGGGCCAGTAAGTCAGCCATAGCTGAACACTGCATCTAGATTATTCTGTCACGAACATCACGACCAGAACGAGATTCTTCCAGGGTTCGATTATCAAACAATCTATATTATGCTTATCTGAAAATTGTATTAATCGTAATGACGGTTTTCAGCTGGATAATGCATGGGATCTGAGCGTTTCATTAATTTTACGCTCAGTGCCACGTCCAGTGATTTTGACTACTGGATTTTGATTCCGCGCGCCCACAGTCCGACAGATGAAACCGTCAGTCGATGTCAGGTATAAACGTAGCGAGGTTGGCCAATAATCTCCAGTTTTAAAACTCATTTGGTAATGGCTAGCCGGCTGTCAGCCGGAATATCACGGCAAGAAATCTACGTCATTCTGCAGCAATCCCGAAATCTCATAGAATAATAGACAATGGTTGTGGAGTTCACCGTTTCCGACAGCTCGTCCATGACTAATTGTCGAAATTAGCACATTCCTCTTTAGTGGAACCGCAGACAAGCATTTGACTCGTTATATTTATTTTTAAAAAATGGTTCAAATGGCTCTGAGCACTATGGGACTTAACATCTGAGATCATCAGTCCCCTAGAACTTAGAACTACTTAAACCTAACTAACCTAAGGGCATCACTCACGTCCACGCCCGAGGCAGGATTCGAACCTGCGATCGTAGCAGTCGCGCGGTTCCGGGCTGAAGCGCCTTGAACCGCTCGGCCACCGCGGCCGGCATTTATTTTTTATGTAAAGACACAAATCACACATTACTTTCACATAAAAGTCGGCCAGATTTTGAAAAATAAAAAAATCATCGGGTTTTATAAGGTGAAGCAATCAGTAAGTTTCTTTTGAGCCAAATCCGTACATTGCAGCACCATCACGTAGCTTTTCAACAGCAATAGTTCAGCCGAGGTTGTTCCTGCCTGGTGTTCCAAATAAACCATTTTTTTCAGCTACAGTGTTGCTCCTGTCTATGTTACAATGTCTTTGGACGGAGCGCCAATTTCGACAGTTAATCCATCATTGTCTGCAGAGGCTCAAACGACGATAATTTCGTCATCATAAATCATGCCGTAGCAAAGATCACTGTCATTACGCAGCCAGCCATTTCTATCTGTAACACCTAAAGTACGTCTGAACATCGTAGAATCTTTGCAAATGCTTGAACACAAAATTCAGCAGCAACGTTTTTCAACAGTTCAGCTTTATCCGCGTTAAGCAGTACATCTAACTTTTTGTCCCGGAACGCTACAACATTCTTTCTGTTTTATTTCATTTTACACTTGCAACAAACGGAACAATGTAGTTCTGTACAGCTCAATTTCAAGTTGTTGATTGGCACCTTGCTAAGATCCGTGTATGGCGCTTAGGCGCTTAGCTGAATTTAAGTCTAAAGACACGTGCCATAGATTGTTGCCGCTGTTACTTCAGCAGCATCAAATACGGTACAGTTACTGTACTAAAAAATTAATAAATAAAAAAAAGATCCGGATAAACCGTAGACATAAATTAATGGGGGCCTGATAAACAAGGTTTCGCGGCCCTTGGAGATCCGGACAAAAATACAAAGAGTTTCGCATCGACCGCTATCGTATTTGGAAGAAATTATCCCAAAGGATAGAAAATTACGAGGGCTGGGTCGCACAAGCCCACAGAGTTACTCGACGTTCTCAACAAAGAACTGTTCGTAAAGTAGAGTTTGAGGAGATGGTTCGTGTGGGAGAAGATTCATCAGTAAGGACACATCAGATTACCCCCAAAACGGACAGTTCGAAGAACACAGCTTTGAGAATTGTTGTGTAGGAATGATTACACCCCCGTCACAAACAACGTGTGCAGGCAATGTAGCTGGATGATTTTGAACCCAAACTTTAGTTCTGTCAGTAGATTATGTCATAATGCTTGGACTGAAATTTGGCCTTTGAACACTTTCTACGTACTTAAGAGTCGAGGGGCATGAAAGGGAAGCAGTGGTTGGGAAAGGAGTGAGACAGGGTTGTAGCCTCTCCCCGATGTTATTCAATCTGTATATTGAGCAAGCAGTAATGGAAACAAAAGAAAAATTCGGAGTAGGTATTAAAATTCATGGAGAAGAAGTAAAAACTTTGAGGTTCGCCGATGACATTGTAATTCTGTCAGAGACAGCAAAGGACTTGGAAGAGCAGTTGAACGGAATGGACAGTGTCTTGAAAGGAGGATATAAGATGAACATCAACAAAAGCAAAACGAGGATAATGGAATGTAGTCAAATTAAGTCAGGTGATGCTGAGGGAATTAGATTAGGAAATGAGACACTTAAAGTAGTAAAGGAGTTTTGCTATTTGGGGAGTAAAATAACCGATGATGGTCGAAGTAGAGAGGATATAAAATGTAGACTGGCAATGGCAAGGAAAGCGTTTCTCAAGAAGAGAAATTTGTTAACATCGAATATAGATTTAGGTGTCAGGAAGTCGTTTCTGAAAGTATTTGTATGGAGTGTAGCCATGTATGGAAGTGAGACATGGACGATAACTAGTTTGGACAAGAAGAGAATAGAAGCTTTCGAAATGTGGTGCTACAGAAGAATGCTGAAGATAAGGTGGGTAGATCACGTAACTAATGAGGAGGTATTGAATAGGATTGGGGAGAAGAGAAGTTTGTGGCACAACTTGACTAGAAGAAGGGATCGGTTGGTAGGACATGTTCTGAGGCATCGAGGGATCACAATTTTAGCATTGGAGGGCAGCGTGGAGGGTAAAAATCGTAGAGGGAGACCAAGAGATCAATACACTAAGCAGATTCAGAAGGATGTAGGTTGCAGTAGGTACTGGGAGATGAAGAAGCTTGCACAGGATAGAGTAGCATGGAGAGCTGCATCAAACCAGTCTCAGGACTGAAGACCACAACAACAACAAGTTGTCGCTATAAGGCGCAAGTGTCAACAAAAAACTAATTGTGCATTTTCGATCGTTCATGATCTCAAGGTATCAGTCTCAGTTTAGGAAACACTACTATCTGAATAATGTTGGCCCTAAAGGTCTGGTACACCACAGACAACACTGACGCCACCCACCACAAAAACAAGTCTTATGCTCGTACATTCAGTAGGGTCTCTCGCTACACAATCCGTGGGGGCTGCACAGTGGCCAGGAGTGAGAGGGAATCACGGGGACTACAGAGTTGCTCACGTCTCAGCGTCCAGCAAAAGGTTCCTGCTGGCCGCAGTGAACATTGGTCGTAATTTGAGCTCTGGTCGCTGTGCGTTCACAGTGTCAGAGACGGTAGGTGGTTCCTCCTGTGACAGTAGCACAGCGTATTATATAACCTACTTGGTTTTTCCGCCCTCTGGCAGCGCCCCATCAAGAATAAGTTTCTACGTCACATATTCCGAGACGATCATTTTTAATTTTCCGCTATATCCATGAAAAGTTTCTCGTCTCCGTTTTATATTCATTATTTTATTTATTTATTTAACCTGATACGATTAGGGTCATCAGTCCCTCTCTTACATCGGCACGGGGTTGCACACATACAGTACCATTTTTTAGATCATAGTTACCAAATAAATAACAATTTTAAATAATATTAAAATGAACTGAGTGTCTGCAGTAACAATGTAGCCTAAGTAAATACTGACTATGACTTAATTACATTAATACTGTCAGTACTTGTGCTCCTGTTGCTGCTGCTGCTGCTAATAGTGATAATAGTAATAATAATTACAAAGAAAATAATAATAATATTGGAAGATATAGAAATAATTTAAAGATGTTCAAAATAGATGTTTTCTGATGCAGCGAGTTCCGTGGAAGGAAGTTTAAGAAGACTGCACCATCTAAGAACACTCGGTGATAATAAACGTACTTTAGTCCTTTATTGCTCTAAGCAACGTTACAATAAATGTTCAAAATGAACACTTCTAGCTTCATCGCAGAGACGGCACCGACATAGCAGGGAGTCGCTTGTTGGATGCAAAATTCATTTATTTTATTTACACCTCAAATTCCGTAGGACCAAATTGAAGAGCAAATCTCCAAGGTCATGGAACATGTCATTACATGAAATTACAACATAAAAGTAATAACAGATAAAATAAAATGTTTATTAACCCGAAAAAAAAACAATCCATAAGTTTGAGTAAAAGCAATCAACAATACAAGAATCAGTTTAATTTTTCAAGGAACTCCTCTGCGCCGGCCGCGGTGGCCGTGCGGTTCTGGCGCTGCAGCCCGGAACCGCGAGACTGCTACGGTCGCAGGTTCGAATCCTGCCTCGGGCATGGGTGTGTGTGATGTCCTTAGGTTAGTTACGTTTAAGTAGTTCTAAGTTCTAGGGGACTTATGACCTAAGATGTTGAGTCCCATAGTGCTCAGAGCCATTTGAATCATTTGAACTCCTCTGCAGAATAGAAGGAGTGGCCCATGAGGAAACTCTTAACTTTCGATTTGAAAGCGCATGTATTACTGTTAAGATTTTTCAATTCGAGCGGTAGCTTATTGAAAATGGATGCAGCAGTATAGTGCACACCTAATTTTCGTGTCGAACGATCACTCACTTCTGATACCGTTCGAGTAGTAATAATGGCAGCATTAAGTCTTTGAACAAGATACTGAACGTGGGCTTTCCACGACAGTTTACTATCTATCTGAGTACCTAGACATCTGAATTGTTCAGTTTCACTAATCATATGCCCATTCTGTGAAATTAAAACGTCAGGTTTTGTTGAATTGTGTATTACAAACTGTAAAAACTGAGCCTTACGCCGGCCAGAGTGGCCGAGCGGTTCTAGGCGCTACGGTCTGGAACCGCGCGACCGCTACGGTCGCAGGTTCGAATCCTGCCTAGGGCATGGATGTTTGTGATGTCCTTAGGTTAGTTAGGTTTAAGTAGTTCTAAGTTCTACGGGACTGATGACCTCAGAAGTTAAGTTCCATAGTGCTCAGAGCCATTTGAACCATTTGAGCCTTACTGTGATTTAGCGTTAGTTTACTTTCTATAAGCCATGAACTTAGGTCATGAACAGCACTATTTGAAACCGGGCCAGTGTTGCACACAACACCCTTCACTACCAAGCTAGTGTCATCAGCAAACGGAAATATCTTAGAGTTACCCGTAATACTAGAGGGCATATATATCGTGGAAGACGAACCGCAGTCTGGACAGGGCACGATGTGCTGCTGTGGAATTCCGTCACTTACAGGAAGACGATTCTCCCTTTTACTCGCGGCATTAGAAGATCTTCTCACAAACAACCAGTATTCAAATGTGATTTATGAATGAAAAGCCCACTGCGCACAGAACATAGATGGCTTTACTGGTACCTACTTCGAGTGGTTTCGCTCATAAACCATTCGCATATCCAAACATGTAGAAGAGTTCCCGCCGGTTTGACGATTTTTTGCGTGCCGCCCTCCTGATAAATGGAAATGTCGTGTGGCTAGGGCCTCCCGTCGGGTAGACCGTTCGCCTGGTGCAGGTCTTTCGATTTGACGCCACTTGGGGATGAAATGATGATGATTAGGACAACACAACACCCAGTCCCTGAGCGGAGAAAATTTCCGACCCAGCCGGGAATCGAACCCGGGCCCTTAGGATTGACAGTCTGTCACGCTGACCACTCAGCTACCGGGGCGGACGCCCTCCTGATGTTAGAATTTTAATAGCTGCCTTATATAAGGTTGCAAAATTCGAAAATGGCTGCGTGAAATCTCAGGAAGCAGAAGAGGTGAGTGAGGGTAAGCAGAAGCTGTGCCGCGTAGTTGCCGGATTTCTGGTACACATGCGTCTGAGAGAGCGCAAGGAGGGCTACAAAAGAGGGACTGAGATTGATAATTAAAACGGAAGGAAAGCAAAATAGTCGCGAGGTAATATGAAGGACAGTGCCGCAGTTGTTCGATTATGAAACGGTTTATTGTTCTGATGTGTCTGAAATCAAGTGTTCCTTCACACATTAGCATTCAATGTGTGTTGATGTACATGAAGGTCTCATTCAAATCTCAAACTGCCATATGAAACATGAGTAACTGACATCATTTTACTTTACTAGAAAAAAAACTAAACTCCGCCCGAATAGGCCATAAAGGACCAATGATACAGTCGGCCGCCGTGTCCTCCTCAGCTCACATGCGTCACTGGATGAAATATGGAGGGGCATGTGGTCAGCACACCGCTCTCCCGACCGTATGTCAGTTTACGAGACCGGAGCCGCTACGTCTCTATCAGGTAGCTCCTCAATTTTCTTCACAAGGGCTGAGTGCACCCCGCTTGCTAACAGCGCTCGCCAGACTGGACAGTCACCCATCCAAGTGCTAGCCCTGCCCGACACCGCTTAACTTCGATGATCTGACGGGAAGCGGCCATTTTACTTTCGATTCATACTAAATTATTCAGTACAGTTAGCTCTTCTGATTAGCCTTTTATCAATGACAAACGTTTGTAAAAATAATACACTCCTGGAAATGGAAAAAAGAACACATTGACACCGGTGTGTCAGACCCACCATACTTACTCCGGACACTGCGAGAGGGCTGTACAAGCAATGATCACACGCACGGCACAGCGGACACACCAGGAACCGCGGTGTTGGCCGTCGAATGGCGCTAGCTGCGCAGCATTTGTGCACCGCCGCCGTCAGTGTCAGCCAGTTTGCCGTGGCATACGGAGCTCCATCGCAGTCTTTAACACTGGTAGCATGCCGCGACAGCGTGGACGTGAACCGTATGTGCAGTTGACGGACTTTGAGCGAGGGCGTATAGTGGGCATGCGGGAGGCCGGGTGGACGTACCGCCGAATTGCTCAACACGTGGGGCGTGAGGTCTCCACAGTACATCGATGTTGTCGCCAGTGGTCGGCGGAAGGTGCACGTGCCCGTCGACCTGGGACCGGACCGCAGCGACGCACGGATGCACGCCAAGACCGTAGGATCCTACGCAGTGCCGTAGGGGACCGCACCGCCACTTCCCAGCAAATTAGGGACACTGTTGCTCCTGGGGTATCGGCGAGGACCATTCGCAACCGTCTCCATGAAGCTGGGCTACGGTCCCGCACACCGTTAGGCCGTCTTCCGCTCACGCCCCAACATCGTGCAGCCCGTCTCCAGTGGTGTCGCGACAGGCGTGAATGGAGGGACGAATGGAGACGTGTCGTCTTCAGCGATGAGAGTCGCTTCTGCCTTGGTGCCAATGATGGTCGTATGCGTGTTTGGCGCCGTGCAGGTGAGCGCCACAATCAGGACTGCATACGACCGAGGCACACAGGGCCAACACCCGGCATCATGGTGTGGGGAGCGATCTCCTACACTGGCCGTACACCACTGATGATCGTCGAGGGGACACTGAATAGTGCACGGTACATCCAAACCGTCATCGAACCCATCGTTCTACCATTCCTAGACCGGCAAGGGAACTTGCTGTTCCAACAGGACAATGCACGTCCGCATGTACCCCGTGCCACCCAACGTGCTCTAGAAGGTGTAAGTCAACTACCCTGGCCAGCAAGATCTCCGGATCTGTCCCCCATTGAGCATGTTTTGGGACTGGATGAAGCGTCGTCTCACGCGGTCTGCACGTCCAGCACGAACGCTGGTCCAACTGAGGCGCCAGGTGGAAATGGCATGGCAAGCCGTTCCACAGGACTACATCCAGCATCTCTACGATCGTCTCCATGGGAGAGTAGCAGCCTGCATTGCTGCGAAAGGTGGATATACGCTGTACTAGTGCCGACATTGTGCATGCTCTGTTGCCTGTGTCTATGTGCCTGTGGTTCTGTCAGTGTGATCATATGATGTATCTGACCCCAGGAATGTGTCAATAAAGTTTCCCCTTCCTGGGACAATGAATTCACGGTGTTCTTATTTTAATTTCCAGGAGTGTAGTTGTTGCCTCTTTGGTAAGGCGATCCTATTTTCTTCTCTTCCCTCACTTTGTCCTTCGTGTTATGAGCGACCACCTGTTCATAATTTGGTAATTACTTTCTTTTGATCCTGAGGACGGTCGCGTTTTCTGACTCTGTTTAGTTGCTCGTTCATCGTATTCTATAGACATCACCAAGAAGAAGAACCTTCAGGGATGTGGTACAAATCAAGTATTACAACGAAAGAGAAGGAAATCATTGAAACTTAACCTGTATACTTATTTACAAAATACGATCACTAAATTACTAAATGCCACTCACGTTTACGGCATCTAAATGTAATCGAGTAAATTATAAAGTAAGCTGCTGCTTTGAAAAGGTATGGTACCCTCTCAGCTATACTATGGGGCTGCTGCTTTTTTGATCTTAGCAGCTTAATATTTACTTGACGACAACGGTATTTTTTAAAGGAAATACTGAGTCCTGTTTACAATACATTATGTCATGCAGCTTTGCAACGACAACTGCTTCTTGCCATGTAGCAGCAGAACTTTTCAGTCCCTTAATCTACACTTTTAGATAATTTTTATAAAGAGTGCGTTATGTGTTGATGATGTTATTGTTGTCGTCTTCAGTCTGACGGCTGGTTTGATGCAGCTCTCCCTGTTACTCTATCGCATGCAAGCCTATTCGTCTCGAAATAACTGCTGCAACTTCATCCATTTGAATCTGCTTGCTGTGTTCATCTCTTGGTACCCTTTTACAATTTTTAGCTCCCGAATTTTCCTAACTGGTGATTCCTAGACGTCTCAGAATATGTACTATCAACCGATCCCTCCTTCTAGTAAGGTTCTGCAACAAATTTCTTTTCTCTCCAATTCTGTTCAGTACCTCCTCACTAGTTACCTCATCTACCCACCTAATCTTCAGTATTCTTCTGCAGCACCACATTTCAAAAATTTCCATTCTCTTCTTGTCTAAATTTGTTATCGTCCATGTTTCACTTACGTACATGGCTACGCTCCACACATATAGTTTCAGGAAAGACTTCCTAAAACACTTAAATCTATATTGGATACTAGTAAATTTCTCTTCTTCAGGAACGCTTTTCTTACCATCGCCAGTCTACAGTCTATATTCTCTCTACTTGAACAATCATCAGTTATTTTGCTGCCCAAGTAGCAAAACTCATTTAATTTCCTCAGCATCAAGTGATTTAATTCGACTACATTCCCTTATGCTCGTTTTGCCCTTGTTGGTGTTTATCTTATATCCTCCTTTCAAGGCACTGTCCATTGCGTTCAGCTGCTCTTCCAAACGTTTCCTGTCTGTACAGAATTATAATGTCATCGAGAAACCTCAGAGTTTTTATTTCTGCTCCCCGAACTTCAGCTGAGCCTCCAAATTTTTCTTTCGTTTCCTTTACTGCTTGCTCAATGTACGGATTGAATAACATCGGCAACAGGGTATAAGCCTGTCTCGCTCCCTTGTCAACCCCTGCGCCCTTTCGTACCCTTCCACTCTTACAACTGCCGTCTGATTTCTGTACAAGTTGTAAATACCTTTCTCTATCTGTATTTTACCCTGTTACCATCAGAATTTGAAAGAGAGTATTCCAGTCAACATTGTCAAAAGCTTTCTCTGAGCCTATAAATGGTATAAACGTAGCTTAGCCTTTTCTTAACCTAGCTTCTAAGATAAGTCGTAGGTCAATATATCTCTGGAATCTAAACTGATCTTCACCATGGTTGGCTTTTACCTGTCCTTCCATTCTTCTGCAAAGAATTCGTGTTAGCATTTTGCAGCCATGACTTACTAAACTAATAGTACAGTAATATTCACACATGTCAGCACCTGCGTTCTTTGGAAATGGAATAATGATGTTCCCGATTTTTTAATTCAGTTGTGCATTAGTGTATTTGAATACTGGAAATGCGAAGCGCTCTAAATATAATTTTTTCACAGAACGCGTTGTGCTATTGAGATCTCGGCACTCTCGCTAGAGCTGATCCAGGTGCCAACCATGGGGAAAGTGTTACAAACATTCTTTAGTAGATGGCGCATGGTCATTGTGCCAAGCAGTGTTTCCCTCTGGAGCTGGAAAATGTGAAAGATCTGAGAAACTGGTTTTTGTTGAATAAAGGAATATTAGTCAGAAATTTATTGCTGTATTTCTGTACTTGTATTATGGTAAATAAAACATAGTGCCTCATTATTAATGGCACTTGGAGCAAAAACTTTCTTATTCACACTTACACCCGGTCGAACTCCTAGTATGGCACTTAGAAAGTTCTCAAAATGTATCTACTTCCTAATTTGTCTCATTCATTTTTTGTCGTGATGCGGTGAGAAGCATAATTCCGTAGTACCAGAATACCTTCTCAATTTTTTGGATACAAATCAGTTATGTATATAGAGAGATACGTCGTTTTTTCATTCTCCTGACAAATGTGAGAGTTGGCGTTTCGAACGTTTTCCAATCCCACTTATCATATGATTTTCTACTATTTTTTCTTGCGTGGTAGATATTGTTCTGCTATTAATAATCGTCGCTTCAGAAACTTGTTGAGATGGATGTGCATTCACTAACACCAGCAGTTATTGTAGAGTTTGAAACCTATTGTTATTGATAAGGATGACTTTCGTCTTCTACATCTACATATATACTCCACTAGCCACCAAGCGATGTGTGACGGAGGGCACAATTCGCGCCAAAGTCATATCCCCCCCCCCCCGTTCCACTAGCGGATCGCGCGAAGGAAAAACGACTGTCTGACACGCCTCAGTACGACCTCTTATTTCTCTTATCTTTGAATGGTCGCTGTCGGTGTGTGTGTGTGTGTGTGTGTGTGTGTGTGTGTGTGTGTGTGTGTGAATTCCTTAGGGACCAAACCGCTGACGTCGTCGGTTCCTAGACGTAGACACTACTTAAACTAACTTACGCTAAGAAAAATACGCACACCCACGCCGGATTGAGGACTAACCGCGCGGCCACTCCACTCGGCTCGCTGTCGGTTACAATAGTTTTACGAACGCCGTTCGTGCGCAGTGTTACGTCGCTGCAAGTGGCATTCATTCCTGGTAGGCAGTCCGCGCTGATGCACCAACAAGTTAGGCAACTTCGTTCGCGTTGTCGTCGTAGTTACACCGAAGCACTCTTTCTTTCTACATATCTATCGCATCTCCACTGCGCTGGTTCCACACAACCGAAGGCACGGACACACCACATCACAGCCACAATTTACAACAGCGCTTACATCAGCGCTGGAGGAACACCATCAACAGCACTGCAAAGCCGGCAGTGAGTACTTTGAATGGGATCACTAATATTTTGTCCGACGAGCTTAGCTTCGGATGGAGTGGAGGCGTTATTTAAAAGAAACAACTCTATTGTTCCCAGTTTCAGCAGCGGAGTTGGAAAACAGAATAGCGAGAGGAAACACCAACAGTGGAGAGATTGTAAAACAAAGCGCGAGTCGCTACGGTCGAGAGATCCCGCTGGCTCATAGGCGCTGCCAGGTGGGCCGGAACGGCGGTATTCAGCGGCGCTTCCGCGTGAACCCAGTCTGGGCGGACAGCAGCCACAGCCGACCTGGTGCACAGTGGCTCCCGCGCTCTCCCCGCCCGCTATGAACCCGGTAACGGTCGGGTCCACACACTCGCAGCTTTGTTTCTGGCAACTGAGGTCACAGCCACTGGGGCAGTGGTTCCATACCTGTCTGAGATCATTATCCCTAAATGCAATCAGAGATTAGCTGGTACTGTCCCCCTCCCCTCCACCGCCACCGTCATCATTAGACTAACTAAGCTTTACAACGAAAACGAATTTTCCTTGAACACTATTATTTATAAAAGGACAAAACATAAATGAAATTAAGCTTTTCTAGTGATTTTGTTAAACAACGAACTAATGAGTCAACGAGACAACTAGTACTGCTTACTCCTAACTATATTTCTTAAACAGAGTGAGTCACTAACTATTGCCACCAAGAATAACTCCGAAAGCATGATAGTAGCCGGAAAGTTTGTGGGACAAATGTTGCATCGGACAACAGGGGTCATACTTTGACATTTAATGGGATGCTATAGTTTGGTACTTATTTTCTGGTAGCGGCTATCCAGACGAATCCGATGATGTGTAATAGTAAGGTCTTTGAAGGTCAACGCCCGCATCTCGTGGTCGTGCGGTAGCGTTCTCGCTTCCCACGCCCGGGTTCCCGGGTTCGATTCCCGGCGGGGTCAGGGATTTTCTCTGCCTCGTGATGGCTGGGTGTTGTGTGCTGTCCTTAGGTTAGTTAGGTTTAAGTAGTTCTAAGTTCTAGGGGACTGATGACCATAAATGTTAAGTCCCATAGTGCTCAGAGCCATTTGAACCATTTTTTTTAAGGTCAACGAAGGTCAAAAAGGTGGCATCAACGTCCATTTACAAAAGGTGTTCGAAGTGACAAACCTGGGTTTCAACGCAGTGCTGGAACTTCTTATTGTGCATTGAGTGGTATTCCTTAGCAGTTCGGCACTTATCGAAGCACATGCTCTGACAATCCTCTCTCATATATCGTGTAAATGATAAATATTCGCCGAATACGGCGTATCCATCTAACGCGCCATTGACATGTAAACACCATTCGACGGTTTCGCAACACAACATTTATAGGAACGGTAAGACTAGTATCGTCGAATCAAGCGAATGTGAATGATGTATTCCTTCGAAGAACAAGTCGATAAGCTTCTCATTTACGGAGAATGCCAAGGAAATTCAGTGAGAGCTAGAGACTTATACGCTGCACGATATCCTTAACGTTCTCAGCCGGCCGAGGTGGCCGAGCGGTTCTAGACGCTACAGTCGGGAACCGCGCGACCGCTACGGTCGCAGGTTCGAATCCTGCCTCGGGCATGGATGTGTGTGATGTCCTTAGGTTAGTTAGGTTTAAGTAGTTCTAAGGTCTATGGGACTGATGACCTTAGAAGTTAAGTCCCATAGCGCTCAGAGCCATTTTGAACCGTACTCACGCTACACGTCGTACATTTAAATATGTGTATGATAAATTGAGAACAACTGGATCTTTAATATATCGCAAACATACCCGGAAAAGGAAAGCTACTACCGAGGAAACGGAAATTGGTACTCTTGCCACTGTGGTTCGACATCCTTGTGTTAGTTCGCGTCAAATCGCAAGGGAATCTGGCATGAGCCAGAGTAGTGTTTCCGTATTCTGCATGGTCATAAATATCATCCTTACCATACCACTCTCCACCAAGAATTAACTGGTACGGATTGTATGCGACGCACTGATGTGCTCAACTTCAGATTCAGAGGGATGACACATTTATTAATTTGATTTTATTTACTGACGAGGCTACATTAACGAACCATGGAAATGTTAATTTGCATAACATGCATTATTGGGCACTGAAAATCCATGTTAGCTGTGGCAAGTGGCACACCAAAAACCGTGGTCGGCGAATGTATGGTGTGGGGTTCTGGAGGACAGAATTATAAGCCCCTATTTCATCGAAGGAAATCTTAATGGTAGGAAGTACACCACATTCATACAAGAAACATTACGTCTGTTATTGGAAGAAATACCCTCAGCAACAAGGAACAAAATGTGGTATCAACACGATGGGTGCCCGGCATATTTTTCGCTGACGGCTAGGAATAAGTTGCAGAGACAGTACCCAAATCGTTGGACGCGGAGGATTTGTGTCGTGGCCAACCCGTTCGCCAGACTTGACGCCTCTGGATTTTTTCTTGTTGGGATTCGTAAAAGACATTGTTTATAAAGACGTTCCAACTACACCTGAAGATATGCGAAAGAGAACTGTCAGAGCATGTGTTTCGATAAGTGCCGACGTGATAACGAATACCACTGAAGGAGGAGGATTGCAGCACTGCATTGATACCAATGGTCAACACTTCGAACACCTTCTGTAAATGGACGTTCATGCCACCTTTTTGACCTACGCTGACCTTCAAAGACCTTACTCTTACACATCACTGAATTTGCCTCGATAGCCGCTATCAGAAAATAAGTACCAAACTATAGCATCCCATTTAAAAAAACAAAGTTGACATTCATATCTCTGAAGCGACCCCACCTAACAACAAAAAACCAACGTCATATTATGGCCCCCGTTGTCCCATGCAGCATTTGTCCCTCAAACTTTTCAGCTCCTGTCATACTTTCGGAGTTATTCTAGGTGACGATAGATAGTGACTCACCCTGTAGAATGATGAAGTATATCTCAATCTATTGCCAGTGTTACCTACGAATCCTTCTCAGAAAAGAAAGCTTGCTATCCACTTTGAGGGTGAACACTTGTTACAAAACAAACTTCCTTTGCACCACTCCTCTCCCTAGCAACGCTTGGTTCACCCACACCCTCCACCCTCATTTAAAATAAACCGACTTAAAACGTTTGCACTATTCTTACTGTTTGTAAATCACTTGATTGCTGGACTCCTTACTTCTTTACTGACAGACACTGGAAGACTTCAGACTGCCAATGTTTTGTGTGTAACCTCTGCCACTAACAATACTTATAATAATAATAATAATAATACTGTTCATGCTGCACCGCAGTGTAGCAGCCATTGTGCTGTCAACCAACTGACTAATAATTCATTCGTGCATCTGTTGCGAAGTGAGTAATGAAGCAATTCCGGCCACTACCTACAACTCGTAGACGACTGTTTCATGAGATTTTTAAGTGTATGTTATGCATATATCTCAATTTTACTGTCACAATTGTATGGTATAGAGTACAAAGTATGTGTGTAGTGGGTGGACTACATGAGGAAGAAGTAGTTCATACACTCGTTTCACAAGCTGTAACCTCCACCGCGCGTAATGCCAGTATTTAAAAAAATTAATTATTGGTAACGAACGTAATATTTATTACAGTCTTACGAAATAGTGATAATAGTAATGATCTTTCAGAAATAACTTATTTTCGTGATCGAAACACAATTGAACTCTTTTGTTTTTATCCCTCTGAAAATTTCATTTTACTCATCAACGGGTTAATTACCCTCAGGTCGGTAACAGCTGATTGCGGAGACTTTTCATAATGCCCACCAAAGAGCAAAATGTCGAGAAAGTCTTCGACTTTACTCTGTATATATATAAAAAAGCACACGTTTACATTCACTTGTTTGGAAAGTGCTGTTCCAGAATTAAATTACAAGTACTTCCCACCCCCAGTTCTCACCAAGGTCTTCGGATGGTTTTGCTTGGCTGTAAAGCAAGTGACTAAACCTGGAGACCCTTTCTCGAATGTTCACAATTTGGATCGCCCCCACAACCCCATCGCCTCATCCCCACAACTAAGAGCCTGTTACATTACCAGGTAACTTAGAGAATAAAAAGTAAACAAAAAAATCCATGTCCTCCGCGATTGGGTGGTGTCTTTCCCAGCACCAGGCACTAATTATCTGTGTGACACAAACTGCGTATCCACTCGCACTACATCTGTTAAAGTCTTACATTTGCAATAGCTGTCTATAAGATGGCGCAGATCAGAATGATATCAAAGGACTGAAAATAAATGGGTGATCTTAACTAACTTTTCTAAACTGATTCCAGAACTATTCTTACTATTATTTTATTACGTTGAGTTTTCTTCGTAATGGAATAAATTTTGTTTAATTTTTAGTTATATTTATTTTATTAGAACAGCAAACTGAATGTATGAAAATGCTCGCCTTTTTTATATGAATGAGGTAGCCAGTCAAAGCAGAAGCACTGGAGTGCAAAGGGTTGGCCAAATCGGGGACGTTTTGTGCCTGGGGCAGAAAACACTTTCCACGAACAGAACATTGTCAGAACTATGTTGGACAATTTCAAGAAGTTGGTTTGTAGAATGAGTGCAAACAGTTACACCCTACACTAACAGTTTGATACTTCCATGAAAATGTGGGATGTTATAGTGAGGAACAAGGAGAACGCTTCCTCCAGAACGTTAAAGGAATGAATAAGAGGAACCATGGAAGAAACAGTGATTATATAGACCTATACTGATATTTTATTTTAATATTTGCGATTCAATCACTTAATTCTTTAAGACGTGAGATTTTATTTTTTGAAAAATCGTGAAGTGAAAGAACAAAATTAAGTTTCAGAATCACCATTACAAATTAGTTCAAGAACACCTGTCCAATACAAGTTTTAAAAATTCAGGCTTGTGTTATCTGAGATCCACTTTCTATTAGATGAAAGGAACGAAATCTGACAGACTTAACTAATATCGTTGCAAGTTCCGTAAACTTGGTGGTCCATAAAACTCTGTCAGGTGATCCTCTAAATCAGTATTTCACCTGGCAATCAGGGAGACAAATTCCACAGTTTACTCTACTATTACGTTTCTATTCTTTATTCCAGTTTCCGTCTAGGTCACACGCGTAACTTATTTGATTTCAATTACATAATATAAATGTAGATACTACATTGCTGCTTCCACTTTCAGGTCAGACTCTCGGATGTGGTAGTCTCGTTCTCGCTGTAGTACATTTTTCATTCTTCGAGGTCATCTTGAGAATCCATCTGACAATGCAGCGGCGCCTAAATAGGAAAGAGGCTGCTGCGTGATGTGTAGCGAAGTTCGTGCAGCCTAGGCGGTGACGAAACGAAACCTGTTCCGATGGCGAGATTCCAATGTCGCGGAGTCACGGAGAAAGTGCTGCGCATACGAGTACAGCATCTCAGTAGCTCGCGGCAAAACAGTTATACCAACTTCTGAACTGAATATAGATGGTTAACAAAATAATGAAATCGCTTTACGGGCGTGGATAATACTATGTTGGATAACGTTCAGGTTGGTATACAGTGGTTTATGATCGAATGAACCAATGTCCATACTGCACGACACGTTGCTCCATTAGTGATAATGAGGACAAAAACACGAACTGAATCTTATGCTGTAACGAGGACAACAGTTCCGTGATAATCTTAAAGCCAAGTGATTGGGTGGATCTGAGACTTAAAATGCACCCACTCGTTTCTTGAAACACGTACGAACACAACATTTGCATTGCACGACGTAACCCTTAATAAGTGAGAATATCTGTACCACAGGATGCAGTAATCACCTACGATGTCCAACAATTTTTGGCTGTAATTCATCTTAATAACAGCAGAACAAATATATTACAACAAAAATGCTATCACAGAACTCTCTGCTACAGTTACATGTCTGTACAAATAACGTGAGCGCTCGGAAGTTTAATACTGACCCTCTCCATAATGAAGAACGGCTTTCTTGTAGCGTCTGGCGCTTTTCTGTGAAGCAATCACGCTGACTAAACGAATCCGTGACGGAACGCGCACCCCTTCTTTGAATCTTCTCTTTTCTGCCCTATTAATCCTATCTGTTATTGGACCATTCTCAACACATAACACCACACAAAGAAACATTTATTTTCTTTTTTGTGTTGTGTTTTAAGCACATGTTTATTACACGTATTGTTGATCGATGATGACAGCGAACTGTGATGCCGAGGAAGTAGCACCTAGTATCGATTAGAAGCATATATACACAGTGTATGTGAGAATGCAGCTGGTAGCCCCAAAACTGATAAGGCAATAAAGAAATTGAAAATAATTGCCCTTGCAGCCAGACATTAATTTCTTTATAGTTTCAACTAATCACACGACCACATTTCCCCCTTGCACCATGATGACACCTTTAGCAAATGAGAGGGTACAAAATTAAAAACCACGCAATATTGACGGCTTACAGCCCAAGATCACATTTGCTGTTGTTACTTAAGAGAGGAAAATTATCTGTCATGTTGAAATCATTATAAGAACAGAAATAACTTTGTCTTATGCTAAGGGTCTTCATCTTATTCGACTGCTAGAGTGCAGACAATCATACACTTCTATTTATGTAGCCCACCATCAGAGGAAATGTAGCGTCGCTGATAGCGTTGCGCAAACCTAATTGATCCGTAACGACCCTTCTGCGAAACTATCTCCCCACGCGCAATGTTGTGAGTATTCTAAGATATTTAGGACATTTGAATTGCTTAGAAACTCCCAGAAATACGTTTTGAAGACCAGCCGTGTAGCGGCCGTCACCTTCATATATATATATATATATATATATATATATATATATAATTCACGTTTGGGCCCTACTGGACCACGCGAAGTACAATCACGGGGCATTCAGTTATTTTCTTTTAGACTTTCTCTCTGCCCACATTGTTTTCATTCTCTCGGAATGAGCTCTTTTCCTTTCATCAGACCATGTGGTTCCAGTTTTCTGTGGTTTTTCAGCTTGACCAACTACCCAGTCATGAATTTTTTGCCTAAATAATTTTCTGTCTTGAATTTCATCTTGTTTTATATCTGCCTCTTTCATGTCCTCTTTTATAGCAGCAATCCATTTTATTGTCTCAAATTTAGCTTTACTTCGATTTTCGTAGAATTCCACTACTTGTTTAGTTAGTCTGGTAGCATCCATTCTTTTAATATGCCCATAAAATTTTAATCTGCGTTTTTTCATATCCGAATATATGCTGGTGTATTGTTGAATTTCACTATTTGCTCTTAGCCTGTATGTTCCTTCTTCAGTATATTTTGGACCTAGAATTTTTCTGATTACTTTTCTTTCTCTTTTTTGGATTTCTTGAATGTCCTTTTTTCTGTTTAAAATTAGCGTTTCAGCCCCATAAAGGCACTCTGGTTTTATGACCGTGTTGTAATGTCTCAATTTAGAGTACCTCGAGAGACATTTTTTGTTGTAGATGTCTTTTGTAAGTCTAAAAGCTGTCTCCATCTTTTGACAACGAATTTCATTTCCAATTTTTTCTAGACCAGTCTCTGAGATTGTTTCACCTAAATATTTGAATTGCGAAACTCTTTTGATTTTTCCATACTTAGTTTCCAAAAGTTTGGGTGCCAGTTTGTTGCTAGTCATATACTGTGTTTTTTCAAATGAGATTTGGAGACCTACTCTTTCTGCTGTTTCTTTAAGAATTTCTATTTGTTTCTGAGCAATTTGGATGTCCTGCGTTAGAATAACCAAGTCGTCTGCAAAGGCCAAACAGTCTATTCGAATATTTGTTCGTCCTAATTTCACTGGTTGGTCAATTTTGAACTCCAATTTTCGTTCGCGCCACTCTTGTATTACTTTTTCTAGAACGCAGTTAAATAGCAACGGAGAGAGTCCATCACCTTGCCTCACGCCTGTTTTTATTTCAAAGGGTTCTGAAATTTCTCCTCTGAACTTTACTTTTGATTTTGTACCAGTTAGCGTGTCTCTGATAATTGCCGTGGTTTTAGGATCCAGGCCTTGTTCTTTCACAATTTGGAAAAGAGATTCACGATCCACTGAGTCATAAGCCTTTCTAAAATCTACAAAGGTACAAACTAGTTTTTTATTGTAAATTTTTTGATGTCTGAGAATTAGTTTGAGGACTAAAATCTGTTCTGGGCAAGATCTATTTGGCCTGAAACCTGCTTGATATTCGCCAATTTTCCATTCAAGTTGTTGTTGTGCTCGGTTCAGAAGACATTGAGAGAGGATTTTGTATGTGACTGGAAGAAGAGAAATTCCTCTGTAATTATTAACATCAGTTTTGTCTCCCTTCTTATGAAGTGGGTGAATCAAGGCGGTTTTCCATTCATCGGGAATTTTTTCAGTTTGCCAAATGTTTTGCATGATTGAAGTAATTTCTTTAACGGTTTTTGGACCAGCTGCCTTTAAAAGTTCTGCAACAATTCCATCTTCACCAGATGCTTTGTTGTTTTTCAACCTATGCATTTCTTTAATGATTTCCTCTTCATTTGGTGCAAGTGAAACTGGATTGCATTGTTGGGGAATTTTTGGTGGAAATCTTTCTGTGGGCTCGGGGCAATTTAGAAGATTCTTAAAATATTTAGAAAGTTCTTTGCAATTTTCTTGGTTGTTAAGAGCCAACTGTCCATATATATATATATATATATGGCTATTACAAATGATTGAAGCGATTTCATAAATTCACTGTAGCTCCATTCATTGACATATGGTCACGACACACTTCAGATACGTAGAAAAACTCGTAAAGTTTTGTTCGGCTGAAGCCGCACTTCAGGTTTCTGCTGTCAGAGCGCTCGAGAGCGCAGTGAGACAAAGTGGCGACAGGAGCCGAGAAAGCGTATGTCGTGCTTGAAATGCACTCACATCAGTCAGTCATAACAGTGCAACGACACTTCAGGACGAAGTTCAACAAAGATCCAGCAACTGCTAACTCCATTCGGCGATGGTATGCGCTGTTTAAAGCTTCTGGATGCCTCTGTAAGGGGAAATCAATGGGTCGGCCTGCAGTGAGCGAAGAAACGACTGAACACGTGCGGGCAAGTTTCACGCGTAGCCCGCGGTAACTGGCTCATGCCAGAACTGGAGACCGACAGTGCCGGCTTCATCTTTCAACAGGATGGTGCTCCACCGCACTTCCATCATGATGTTCGGCATTTCTTAAACAGGAGATTGGAAAACCGATGGATCGGTCGTGGTGGAGATCAAGATCAGCAATTCATGTCATGGCCTCCACGCTCTCCCGACTTAACCCCATGCGATTTCTTTCTGTGGGGTTATGTGAAATATTCAGTGTTTAAACCTCCTCTACCAAGAAACGTGCCAGAACTGTGAGCTCGCATCAACGATGCTTTCGAACTCATTGATGGGGACATGCTGCGCCGAGTATGGGAGGAACTTGATTAACTGCTTGATGTCTGCCGAATCACTAAAGGGGCACATATCGAACATTTGTGAATGCCTAAAAAAACTTTTTGAGTTTTTGTATGTGTGTGCAAAGCATTGTGAAAATATCTCAAATAATAAAGTTATTGTAGAGCTGTGAAATCGCTTCAATCATTTGTAATAATCCTGTATATATATACCCACTGACACTAAGAGTTGTAATCAGCTTTCGTGAATAGCTGTAAGGGTGACATGTCGCAAATTCCATATCTTTTATCTTCTTTTCATTGAAATCTTTTCCCAGACTACAGATTTCCTTTTTTCGTAGCAATTGTGCACTGAAAGCATAGGTATTTTCAAAATAGTATGAAGCAGTGATATAGGTATCATTGAACCATTCAGTTTCATGTCGAAAAGTATTTGCACATCGTTCAATTATAGGGGAGTTAAACTGAACCGCGCCACCGCTACGGTCGCAGGTTCGAATCCTGCCTCAGGCATGGATGTGTGTGATGTCCCTAGGTTAGTTATGTTTAAATGGTTCTAAGCTCTAGGGGACTGATGACCTCAGAAGTTAAGTCCCATAGTGCTCAGAGCCATTTTTTTGAAAGAAACTACATAGTGGGATAACATTTCAGTATGTCATAAACTGAGGTGACATAAGTCATGGGATAGCGATATGCACATGTACAGATGGCGGTAGTATTGTAAACTCAAGGTACAAAAGGGCAGTGCATTGGCGGAGCTGTTATTTGTACTCAGGTGATTCATGGGAAAAGTTTCCCGACGCGATTATAACCGAACGCGGAATGGTAACATGGGACATTCCATTACGCAAACCGTTAGGGAAATCAATATTCCGAGATACACAGTGTCAAGTGTGCACCAAGAATACCAGATTTCAGGCATAAGCTCTCCCCATGGACAACGCAGTGAACGACCTTCTTCAGCTGACGACCGAGAGCAGCGGCGATTGCGTAGAGTTGTCAGTGCTAAGAGACAAGCAATACTGCGTGGAACAACCGCAGGAAACAATGTGGAACGTACGACGAACGTGTCCGCTAGGACAGGGCGACGGAATTTGGCGTTAAAGAGCTTTGGCAGAAGACGACCGACGCGAGTGCCTTTGGTAACAGCACGACACCGCCTGAAGCGGCTCTCCTGGACTCGTGACCATATCGGTTGGACCCGAGACATTGGAAACCGTGGCCTGGTCAGATGAGTCCCTATCTCAGTTGGTAAGAGCTGATGGTAGGGTTCGAGTGGGGTGCAGACCCCACGTAGCCATGGACGCAAGTTGTCGACAAGGCATTGTGCAAGCTGGTGGTGATATCATAATAGTGTGGGCTTTGTTTACATGGAGTGGACTGGATCCTCTGGTCCACCTGAACCGATCATTGACTGGGAACGGTTATGTTCCGCTACCTGGAGACCATTTGCAAGTATTCATAGACTTCATGTTCCCAAACAACAATGGAATTTAATGGATGACAATACGCCATGTCACGAGGCCGCAGTTGTACGTGATTGGTTTGAAGAAAATTTTAGACTACTCGAACGAACGATTTGGCCATCCAGATCGCTCAACATGAATCACATCGAACATTCATTGGACATAATCAAGAGGTCAGTTCGTGGACAAACTCCTGCACTGGCAACACTTTTGCAATTACTGACGTTTATAGAGGCACCATGGCCCAGTATTTCTGCAGAGAACTTCCAACTACTTACTGAGTCCATGTCACGTTGAGCTGCTGCACTACGCCGGGAAAAAGGATTTCCGACACAGTATTGGGAGGTACGCCATAACTTTTGTCACTTCAGCATAAATTAGTTGCAAAAGTGGAAAAGTGCACGATACCTTCATTTTCATTTATTCCATGAAATTTCCTCAAGCCAGTTTAAAGTCGGAACTGCATTCCTTACACTTACCAAACATTTCTTTTTAGTTTCCTCAATAAATTGTCTGTTATATTTTACCTGCGGTTAGACACTGTGATTAAGGCACAGGCCATGTAGATTTCGCGTGATTATGTTAATCAGTTTGCTTGCGCTGGTGATTTGTTACTGGTGACTTACAGTCCCGTAAACAGGTTCTCGTCCAGTGCACAGCAAGAGAAGACATTCGATGATGATATCTGTGTTGTCACCGCTAGGCTGATGAATGTCGGACGAGAAGTTATTCGCAGTGGAGAGTCGCAGTGATGTGCGAGTCCACTGTGAGCGGCATGAATGTCACATACATTGGGCAGTACCTCTGGAGTCGTAAATTCTCTGGTTCGGCTACGAGGACTCTGGACTACTACGTCTACGGTCGTTTACATTCGTGTTGTTAGTTTTCCGTGCTGTCGTGGTCTCTTAGCTGCGGGTTTGTCGCTGACGGTGCTTTCGGACCCTCTGCTCGCCGGTTAGAATGACAATCAATGGCTGTTCAGGAGCACTACGCTGATTCCTAAAGTAATTAAGAGATATATCTTACGAAGCGAGATATAATAGTACTAATGGCTCTTCTGTCATGAAATCCATCGATAGTCAGCCCTTACTCTAGCTGAGGCTGACAGCGGATAAGAGACAACAGCTATCGCAGAGACACTACTTGCATGCCATTCCATGAGGACACCAGATGCTTCCAGCCTTCCACCTCCACAGCCTGTACCTCCGAGCAAGCCTCCAATCACCACTTGTTCTACGCATCACGTATGCTTCAACTCCAAATAACGTTGACGCTCGTGGCGGTGGCGGTGGTGGTGATTTGTGTGTGTGTGTGTGTGTGTGTGTGTGTGTGTGTGTGCACGCGCGCCTCCGAGTACGCCTCCAATTACCACTCGTTTTACGCATCATGTATGCTTCAACTCCAATTATCGTTGACGCTCGTGGCGGTGGTGGTGATTTGTGTGTGTGTTTGTGTGTGTGTGTGTGTGTGTACTCACAATCTGTGCGGAAAACGATGAACAAAAACATTGTCCTGAGGTTCAGGACATGTGAACAACCGTACTGTTTCTCTTGAGAAGTTTCACAAAAGTGAGGTGAAGTGGAAATAACAACGATGCAATATGAGAAAAATTGGGTTCAAAAGAGAAGAAAAATTGTCAAGAGTGTATGTGAAACCAAGTTTCTTCAGACCTCATCGTTCGCTAACAACCAAACAAAAAGTAGCGACTTGCTGAATATGTAAAAAAGAGACAAAAATACCGTAAGCAAACTATACGCCAGTTTCGTAAAATAATACTTTTATTAATATACAGGATGAATCACCTAAAACTTGCGCCACATATGTTGCGGAAATGTGAAGTGCTATTGATGTGCGGTTTTCACATATTGGATTGGTAGTTAGGGGCTCGTATTGTTAGCCAATCGCCGGGCGGAGTGGCCGCATGGTTTGAGGCGCCATGTCACGGGCCGGCCCCTGCCGCCGGAGGTTCGAGTCCTCCTTGGGGCATGTGTGTGTGTGTGTGTGTGTGTGTGTGTGTGTGTGCGTGTGCGTGTGCGTGTGTGTGTGTTGTTCTTAGCATAAATTAGTTTAAGTAGTGTGTAAGCCTAGGAACCGATGACCTCGCCAGTTTGGTCCTTTAGGTATTCACACACATTTGTTAGCCAATCAACAGATTGTAATAACATTTAGAAAGAGTTTACTTTGTGCAAACGTACACCTTTTGAACGGAACAATGCCTGTTGACGTTAGCAGGCTATAATTAGGATAAATTACAGTGTCAGTGGCGTCTGTTGCAGGATTCTAGAACGCGTCATTTACAAGATATCGTTTTTTCAAAAGTTCCCACATCGACATTTATACATACCTGTGGAAGCACACGCTAAAGAACCACACAAGTATATACACTAGTTATGCGGATTCTGACCATGAACGAGACAATCAACCATCACAGATTGCGTTCGAAATGTCACGCTTCCATTCTGGTGTGGAACGTCTGCCAGACGCGTATTAGCATTTCAACAATGTCTGAGCAGGCGCAGTAATATTTCGCTGCATACCATAAGGTGTAGTTGGCATGTGCCTGTAGACAGCGTCTTTCAGTTTTCCCCACAGAAAAAAGTCTACACGCGTCAAATGCGAGGAACGGACCTGCCAAGGTCCACGTCCACTGAGTCCGGCGACAATGTGGAAACAATTCGTAAAGACAAGCTCTAGAGCTTCGTGCACTCTGGGCTGGACAGCCGCCGTGTTGGTGCCACAGGTTCCTCTTAGTTTGCAGAGGATCTTAAACTACACCACGAAGATGACGTGCTACAGACGCGAAATTTAACCGACAGGAAGAAGATGCTGTGATATGCAAGTGATTAGCTTTTCAGAGCATTCACACAAGGTTGGCGCCGGTGGCGACACCTACAACATGCTGACATGAGGAAAGCTTCCAACCGATTTCTCATACACAAACAGCCGTTGACCGGCGTTACCTGGTGAAACGATGTTGTGATGCCTCGTGTAAGGAGGAGAAATGCGTACCATCACGTTTCCGACTTTGATAAAGGTCGGATTGTAGCCTATCGCGATTGCGGTTTATCGTATCGCGACAATGCTGCTCGCGTTGGTCGAGATCCAATGACTGTTAGTAGAATATGGAATCGGTGGGTTCAGGAGGGTAATACGGAACGCCGTGCTGGATCCCAACGGCCTCGTATCACTAGTAGTCCAGATGACAGGCATCTTATCCGCATGGCTACAACGGATCGTGCAGCCACGTCTCGATCCCTGAGTCAACAGATGGGGAAGTTTGCAAGACAACAACCATCTGCACGAACAGTTCGACGACGTTTGCAGCAGCATGGACTGTCACCATGGAGACCTTGGCTGCGCTTACCCTTGACGCTGCATCACAGACAGGAGCGCCTGCGATGGTGTACTCAACGACGAACCTGGGTGCACGAATGGCAAAACGTCATTTTTTCGGATGAATCCAGGGTCTGTTTACAGCATCATGATGTTCGCATCCGTGTTTGGCGACATAGCGGTGAACGCACATTGAAAGTGTGTATTCGTCATCGCCATACTGGCGTATCACCCGGCGTGATGGTATGGGGTGCCATTGGTTACACGTCTCGGTCACCTCTTGTTCGCATTGACGGCACTTTGAACAGTGGACGTTACATTTCAGATGTGTTGCGACCCGCGGCTCTACCCTTCATTCGATCCCAGCGAAACCCTTCATTTCAGCAGGATAATGCACGACCGGATGTTGCAGGTCCTGTACGGGCCTTTCTGGATACAGTAAATGTTCGACTGCTGCAGTGGCCAGCACATTCTCCAGATCTCTCGCCAATTAAAAACGTCTGGTCAATGGTAGCCGAGGAACTGGCTCCTCACAATACGCCAATCATTACTCTTGATGAACTGTGGTATCGTTTTGAAGCTGCATTGGCAGCTGTACCTGTACATGCCATCCAAGCTCTGTTTGACCCAATGCCCAGGTGTATCAAGGCCGTTATTACAGCCAGAGGTGGTTGTTCTGGGTACTGATTCTCAGGATCTATGCACCCAAATTGTGTGAAAATGTAATCACATGTCAGTTCTAGTATAATATATTTGTCCAATGAATACCCGTTTATCATCTGCATTTCTTCTTGGTGTAGCGATTTTAATGGCCAGTAGTGTAATTGCAGAAATGGTTGACGTCTCTCGCTATATCTTGTGCATACAATGTACAAGAGCGAATTGCATTTTCCCTAAACTCTCCGTACACCATGAGCGTGCTGGTTTTTTGTGCATTCGTAAATCCCTTCGCCCACTCACGACATACTGCTTGGACTGGCATACACTAACTGACTAGGAAGTCGAGTGCACTCAAATAACACATAGGCACACATCATGCAAAGATAACAACAACTACGCATTTTGAATGACACAAACAAGTGTCGGTGTGGAAACTTTTCAAAATACGATAACTCGTAAACGACTCGCACGAGAATCTTGCAACAAACACCACTGGCATATTGATTTACCCTACTTTTAGTTTGCTAATGTCAACAGACATTGTTCCATTTAAAAAGTGTGTGTTTTCTCGAATATTACAGTTTAAAAATGTTGATACGATCTGTTGATTGGCTAACAATAGGAGCCCCTGACTACCAATACATTCTTTGAAAACTGCACATCAGTAGCACGTTCCATTTCCGAAATATTCGCGGTCCATGATTCAGGTGGTTCACCCTGTATAAATAGCAAAATGTAGACACATATTATGGATCGATATTTCAAGAATGAGCGCGGAAGATGCTTTATAAATAAAAGCGAACTGCGTCTGGAGAAACTATTCATTAATTAGGGTAAGCTTAAGACGGGACATGGGTCATACTTGACGGTCCGCAGACGTTTCGTCCTCCAGGGACTGCCCGGCTGAGAGATGCAGCCCCGTGTGTCCACGCGTGGCTCCCCCTACACGCGCAGTGGCCGCCCCAAGGTCACTTGACAGCTACCCACAGAGCGGCAGCTGCCGACACGCCGTTCTCACGTTGCGGCAGGTCCCGCCACCGTCACCACAGCACGCTCCGCTCGGCTCAGGTGTCCGCCCTCGTTTCACAGTCGCTGCTCCGCTGAACAAGGCACTCAGCTGTCTACGCGAGGTGCAGCTCTCCGACATCATACTTTACAGATCCGCCGACGTTCACGAAAAAGTAGCTCAGAGGGTGACCAATGGTCTGCAACCACAGACCTCTCCCGGATGATACCATCACCTATGGTACGGAATGTTATCAGAGCGACACTTTACTAATATCAGTTGTAGCCGTTGACAAGTGCGCTGACGGGCAACTTGATACAAATGTAGGTAAATTTAAACCTACCCTCTTTCGTGAAGTCAGTAACCGAGGTCTTACAAACTGATGAGCCAAAACATTGTGGCCGGCCGGGGTGGCCGAGCGGTTCTAGGCGCTACAATCTGAAACCGCGACCGCTACGGTCGCAGGTTCGAATCCTGCCTCGGGCATGGGTGTGTGTGATGTCCTTAGGTTAGTTAGGTTTACGGTTCTAAGTTCTAGGGGACTGATGACCTCAGAAGTTAAGTCCCATAGTACTCAGAGCCATTTGAACCAAAACATTGTGACCACCCGCTTTAATAGCTTGTTTGTCGTTCTTTGGAACGAAGTACAACATTGATTCTACGTATCCGGGAACTGACAGTTTGTTGGTAGGTTTGTGGAGGTATGTGGCATTGGATGTGTATGCACAGGTCATGTAACTTGTGTAATTGCGCTGATTTGCGTACACGCCCGATAGCGACCCAAATGAGTTCCATAGGGTTTCCATCAGACAAATCTGGTCGCCGAGGCATCAACGTGAGTTCACTATAGTGCTCCTTAAACTACCGTAGCCGGCCGCTGTGGCCGTGCGGTTCTAGGCGCTTCAGTCCGGAACCGCGCTGCTGCTACGGTCGCAGGTTCGAATCCTGCCTCGGGCATGGATGTATGTGATGTCCTTAAGTTAGTTAGGTTAAGTAGTTCTAAGTCTAGTGGATTGATGACCTCAGGTGCTAACTCTCATAGTGCTTAGAGCCATATTTGGAACTACTGTAGCACATTTCTGGCTCCGAGACACGGACAGTTATGCTACTGAAAGATAACGTGACCGTCGGGGAAGACATCAAGCATGAAGGGATGCAGGTGGTTCACTGGTTTCAGAGTGTCTTCGATTGCCACCACAAGTCCCGAACAAGCGCAGGAGAATGTTTGCCATAGTGCAATACTGCTCCCACCAGCCTGTATCCGTGGCGCATTGCACGTGTCTTTGTGGAGACGACCACTGACATCTGTCTATCGCTTGGGCCTTGTCCCGCAGGGTCAGCCATCGTTAATCGGATTTGCCATGTTAATGTTTAAGGGGTGGCCGGATGCCCTTCCTGGCGCCACCCCATACCCCCTGGGACAGAATTAGTGCACCTTAACTGTGTCGAGCGTAATCCATGGAATAGTGCGCATGTCTTCAGATGTCTGCGAGCCGTGTAACAGAGGCGGAACATGGGGACCAGCCTGGTATTCACCTAGCGGGATGTGGAAAACCGCCTAAAAACCACATCCAGGCTGGCCGGCACATCGGCCCTCGTCGTTAATCCGCCGGGCGGATTCGATCCGGGGCCGGCGCGCCTACCCTATTCCAGGAAGCAGCGCGTTAGAGCTCTCGGCTACCCTGGCGGGTGGAGACGACCATCGACATAGTGTGGCAGAAATGTGATTCACCCAAAGACCCGACAGGTATTGACTGACGGTCGAATACCAATGGTTCCTTGCTCACTGAAATCGTAACTGACGATGTCGCTGGGTCAACATGTGAACGCGTAGGGGTGGTCTGCTGCGGAGCTCCATGTTCAACTATGTACGATGAACGGTGTGCTCCGAAACACTTGTGCATGCACCAGCATTGTGCTCTTTCGGCAGAGATGCCACAGATCACCATCTGTCGTACTTTACAGACCCGACAAGACTGCGAACCCCACGTTCTGCGAAGAGTTGTGGACGTCCAACCATTTAGCGCCTATTGGTAGTTTTACTGTCCTTCTACTTCTTTCCGTAGATGTTCACGACAGTCGCACGTGAACATTCGACCAGCTTCCAGTTATCGAGATACTCGTTCACAGGCTCTGCGTATTAATAGCCTGCCCTTTGTCGAAGTCGCTTGCCTCAGTGGATTTCCCCATTTGCAGCCCGTATCTTCATTAGGGTAATCCCCCGCCCATGTTTGTTCCGCATACATACTTTTGTTACCGCGTCGCGTGCCCGCAACGCCACCAATCGGCTTCCAGCGTCGCGGAGGGCAGTCGCCATAATGTTTTGGCTTATCAGTGTACATGAAACTTACCTTCGTCAGTGCCTCGGAGATTCCGTTGCGTCGCACGAAGACACACACGCGTTGTGCAGCACGTGAAACGAATTGTACAACACACTGTTCTGTGCGTTTAATCGAGAAGGTTTATTGATGGCCCCGAATTAATTTTCAGCTCTGTCACCCTTTTTTTACGTTATTAAGATGAGCTGCCTTCTTTGAAGGCTGCATTTCTTTCTGTAAGCTGTTATGACCATTTTAACATTAGTCTACTTTTGCAGAACATTTGGGCTCTAGTCCTATTGCCAAGTTCGGGTACTGGTTTCACTTTATTCCCCATAAGGGGTCCTCAGTGATTCAGCGTGACATTTTCACACGGTGCCATCTTTCTGCGTTAACGGTTCATGTCTAGTCTATGTATCGCGTTGTCGGTCTCAGATTTTCAGTCTTCTCTAGCAGTTTCCTGGTGTGAATTTTGACCATCTCGCTGACTGTAAAGACGTTTAGTTCTTATCCTTGCCCAACGGAGCACTATCAGTACTAGTTGTAAACACCTTTTGTGAATTGTTTGTAGAATTGTAATATTCGACTGCGGTGGTTCAAATGGTTCAAATGGGTCTGAGCACTATGGGACTTAACTTCGCAGGTCATCAGTCCTCTAGAACTTAGAACTACTTAAACCTAACTAACCTAAGGACAACACACACATCCATGCCCGAGGCAGGATTCGAAACTGCGACCGTAGCGGTCGCGCGGCTCCAGACTGTAGCGCCTAGAACCGCTCTGCCACTCCGGCCGGCCGACTGGGATGCTGTGCCCCAATACGAACTGGCATATCTCATTGCAAGTACCATAAATGCCTTATAAAATCTAAGTTTGGTGGTGACGTTTACGATTGTGCTTGATAGTACTGGATATAGGCGTATATTAATCGGATCATCTTTCCTGTATTTGGGTGTGGCTCTTAAAGATGAGTCTGATGTCGGGAATAGCTTCCAGGTATCTGACCTAGTTCGTCCACTAGATCACTGTGGTGTTGACAACCGCTCTCGCAGATCAGGGACAACCGATCTCGCAGATCCGGTCTTTTTCGGGTGAACAATGGTTCATATGGCTCTGAGCACTATGGGACTTAACATCTGAGGTCATCAGTCCCCTAGAACTTAGAACTACTTAAACCTAACTAACCTAAGGACATCACACACATCCATGCCCGAGGCAGGATTCGAACCTGCGACCGTAGCGGTCGCGCGGTTCCAGACTGTAGCGCCTAGAACCGCTCGGCCACTCCGGACGGCGGGTGAACAATATGGCACGAGTTTTGTCTGCGTTTATAGGTTAGTCATGTTGCTCTTTGCCCACTGTTCCGTGGTCGTCAACTGTCTCTGTAGGCGGGTCATTGCCGCGTTCATTCGACAGCTGCTGGTAAGTAGAGCTGTATCAACCATGAATTCAGATGCTACTGTCTGTGGCAATGTTTGCAGTTCGTTGACGTAGAATATGAACAAGGTTGGTAATAGGACTGATCCTTGAGGACTCACTTGGTCAAAATATTTTGTACTAGATCGATGGTTATCAGTTCTTACAAAGAACCTTTATTCTGTGATAAAGCAGTGGATTATTTTTTTCAGATAGCCTGGTATTTTGCCAATGGCGTTAATTTTTATTAAAGGTTTAGCTTTCCACACTATCGTACGCCTTCTAGGTGTTAAGAGAGACCCATGTTGTATAGTAGACGCGGTTCATGTTGTATGCAATAAATTCATTCACCTTCAGTAGTTGTAGTTCTGAGGACACGTGCGTCTGAATTGCAAACTTCTCTGGTCGTATTATGTCATTTTTTGCCTGTGGCCGTCTTAGTTTGTGTAGAATTATTCGTTTATATATGTATTTTGGCATAATGGTCATTAAGGCAACCGGCCTGTGGTTGAATGGTTGTTTCGATTATTTGAAATACTCGGGATAATTTTCAAGAAGTGGGAAAGTAGTTTCTGAGAAAGCAGCTATTGAAGGCCTCGTCAATAACACGATGGGATTCCTTTTTAAGTGTTTTAACTGTTCACTGGAAATCCCATCAGGACCGGGGGCCGAATTAATGCCTAAATTTCTCATAGTTCTCCGCACTTTTGCAGGTATAGTGATGTCCGGTTTTACATTTCGGGGTGCTAGTCTGATTTGTTGTTCGTCTTGAGTTATTCTGAGAACTTCGTCCTCCCCTAGTCCGAAATCTTGCGAACTTAACGCACTTTGTCCTTCACACGTCTTGTAAAATCGCTTTGTGCAGAAGTCGACGTTAAGCCTGTAGGGCCCAATAAGGCCGTCTTGGCCGGCTTTGGTTGCCTTAGTGACCTCATTAGCTTCCTTCCAGTTGTCCTCTGTTTGTAGGAGAAAGGTCTCCATCCGTTAATCCCACATCTCGTTTCTCCACTCCAGGGCTCGTCTGTGTGGTTCTCTTGTGAAGCGTTACAGTTCCCTTTTGTCATATGGGTCTCTGAAAGGAAGCCACCGCTTACGGCCTTGCTATGCGGATTAAATCTCAAGTTTTCTAGAATTGTAGTGACTATATCATCCAGTTGGTGGTTGCTATTTCGTGAAACATGTGTGGGTTCTTCTGGCCCATATGCGATTGCCTGGAGCCTCATTTCCAATTCATATAATCTGGCCCCTTTCGGATTACCACGCTTCGAGCCCAACGACAAGTACTGGCGAGAAGTCGCCACATGGTATAACCTTGTCAAATCTATTGAAGACTGCAAGAAGATCGTTCTCGTCCAGTGGATCATTTGGTCGAGAATAGGCTGTAACCATTGTTAACTTTCCATATGCTGTGGATAGCTGTTGCCTTTAACGTGTTCGCGGGAGGCAACTTTTCAAGCGAGTAGGTGTGTGTGTTCCGCAGTAATATCGCAGTGCCACACTGTCGGTTGCATACACTGTCATATTTAGGATACGAAACGGTTGCGGTGGTCCAAGATGCGCCTCCGTTGAAAACAATATATCCGTTTTAGTTAAGAAATTCTGTCAGGTCCACCTTTTTGTTATTGGCCCTCTCTGCTCTGAATTTACAAAAGTTAATTTCTTTGTCCTCAGGGGTCTTAAGTCCATTGTATACTAAATATCTTCATTACACCCTCTACAAGTAGAATTGCTTTCGCGTCTGGTGCTTGGTTGAAGTTACGCATCGTATCAGTGATAACCGTGAGTATATTTTCCTGTATTAGGTTTGCTAAAAACGTGCTTATCGCAAAAATCGCCATCTGGATTTCCCATCGGTCTGATTGTGTTTGTTGATGATTACGTTCACCACCAACGCATTGTGTGGTCTCGCTTATGTTTCCCCAAACTTGCCTCTGTTTTGGTAATTCTTTTAAGTTGTCCACGTTAACTCTAAATCCGGGGGTTGTTATAGATGTCCTCCGGTTGTGTCTGCGCACTGTAAGTGCGTAACGCCTCTTGGAATTCGGGGCAGCCTCTTCACGACGCTGCGTGATCTGCGCCGCAGTGCACACATATGGGTTTCTGCCCTCTTGGCTTACCGCAGTTCTTAGTGAAGTGGTAGCCTTCGCATCTAACACATCTTGCCAGCAGTGAACAATAGCTAGCCGTATGGAAGTAACGTTGGCAACTTTTGCGCTACAGCGGGTCCTCCTTACGTCTGTATGCGTCTACTGTTATCACTGTGTCAACTATATGCCTAATGTCGCATATTAAGTCTCTTGTCAGGCCTGGCGGTAAAAATGAATGTAAATGTCGTGTGACTAGGGCCTCCAGTAGGGTAGATCGTTCGCTGGGTGTAAGTCTTTCGATTTGACGTCACTTCAGTGACTTGCGCGTAGATGGGGGTGAAATAATGATGATTAGGACAACACAACACCCAGTCCCTGAGAGGAGAAAATCTCCGACCCAGCCGCGAATCGAATCCGAGCCCTTAGGATTCACATTCTGTCGCGCTGACCACTCAGCTCTCGGAAGTGGACAAATGTTCAAATGTTCGTGAAATCTTATGGGACTTAACTGCTAAGGTCATCAGTCCCTAAGCTTACACACTACTTAAGCTAAATTGCCCTAAGGACAAACACACACACCCATGCCCGAGGGAGGACTCGAACCTCCGCCGGGACCAGCCGCACAGTCCATGACTGCAGCGCCTTAGACCGCTCGGCTAATCCCACGCGGCTGGAAGTGGACAGCCGGGCAGTACAAAGACCCAATAAACAGGATAGAGGACAAGTTTCTGCGTATTGCCATCTCTTGTTTCACATTGATGGACTGTAGCTTGGGTAAATCCAAGGTTATGTAGTTCCTCCTGGGCTATTTTTACCGCTATCTCAGCCCGCAATACTTCAACGCGATCTTTAATATTTTATCTGTCTGATCTTGCCGCGTGTAAAGGGGAATTCTGTTGACTTCGAAAATCTTCAAGGCAATCTTCTGGCCGGAGAGTGACTCTCACAAACTATCACATCAGTCTAAATAGGGAATGGCAAGTTCACTTTCACCTGCGAGCTAGGATTAAACTTATCACTACTCCAAAATCAGTAATCAAAGGCCTGTAAGCTATCCATCTACCTCCAGATAGATTTTGACATGCGACCGCTGAATTGAAGTGTGTGCAACTCTTATAGTTCCTGCACCGTCTCCAGCTGGCTCCTAACAACTTCCGTCTATAATCTCCCGGAGTGCCAGTCCCACAAGGTGTGCAGGAGAACTTCTGTAAACTTCGGAGGGTAAGAGATGAGGTACTTGCAGAAGCAAAAATGTGAGGGCGGCTCGTTATTCGTACTTAGTTAAGTAGGTAGTCTGTTTACACGGGAAAAGCAAAGGTCCTGGGTCGGGTCCTTATTAGGCACAAAGTATTAACCTGACAGCAAGTTCCAAATAGAAGCACACTCTTCTGCTGAGTGCAGTTTCGCTCTGGAATCTTCAGGTACCAAAACAAGAATATACATGGTCCGCAGCTCATGGTCTAGTGGCTAGCGTTGCTGCCTCTGGATTACGGGGACCCGGGTTCGATTCGCGGCCCGGTTGGCGATTTTCTCTACTCGAGGACTGGGTGATTGAGTTGTCCTGATCATTTCATCATCATCATTCGTGACAGTGGCTCGATTGAATTGTGTAAAAAAATTGGGCTGTGTTGAAATTTGGACTTTGTTCGGGCGCTGATGACCACGTAGTTGAGCGTCCCACTAACCAACCAAACAAGAATATACACTGAGCGCCAAAGAAACTGGTATAAGCGTCCGTATTCAAATACAGAGATACGTAAACAGGCAGGATACGGCGCTGCGGTCGGCAACGCCTATATAAGACAACAGACGACTGATGCAGTTTTTGATCGGTTACTGCTGCTAGAATGGCAAGTTATCAAGATTTAAGTGACTTTGAACGTGGTGTTATAGTCGGTGCGCGAGCGATGGGACGCAGCATCTCCAAGGTAGCAATGAAGTGGGAATTTTACCGTATGACCATTTCACGAGTGTACCGTGAATATCAGGAATCCAGTGAAACACCAAATCTCAGACATCGCTGCGGCCGGAAAAAGATCCTACAAGAACGGGACCAATGACGACTGAAGAGAATCGTCCAGCGTGACAGAAGTGTAACCCTTCGGCAGATTGCTGCAGATTTTAAAGCTCGGCCATCAACAAGTGTCAGCGTGTGAACCATTCAACAAAACACAATCGATATGAGCTTTCGGAACCAAAGTCCACTCGTCTACCCTTGATGACTGCACGACACAAAGCTTTACGGCTCGCCTGGGCCTGTCAACTCCAGCAGTGGGCTGTTAATGTCTGGAAACATGTTGCCTGGTCGAACGACTATCGTTTCAAATTGTATCGAGCGGATGGACGTGTACGAGTATGGAGACAACCTCATGAATCCATGGACCCTGCATATCAGCAAGGGACTGTTGAAGGTGGTGCAGGCTTTGTAATGGTATGGGGCGTGTGCAGTTGGAGTGATATTGGACCCCAGATACGTCTAGTTAAGACTCTGACAGGTGACACGTACGTAAGCATCGTGTCTGAACACCTGCATCCATTCATGCCCATTGTGCGTTCTGACGAAATTGGGCAATTTCAGTAGGACAATGCGAGACCCCACACGTCCGGAATTGCTACAGAGTGATTCCAGGAACACTCTTCTGAGCTTAAACATTCCGCTGGCCACCAAACTCCCCAGACATGAACATTATTGAGTATATCTGAGATCCCTTGTAACGTGTTGTTCAGAAGAGATATCCACCCCGTCGTACTCTTCCGGATTTATGGACAGCCCGCACGATTGATAGTGTCAATTCCCTTCATTACAAGTTCAGACATTAGTCGAGTACATGCCACGTTGTGTTGCGGCACTTCTGCGTGCTCGCGGGGGCCCTACACGATATTAGGCAGATGTACAGGGTGTTTCAAAATGACCGGTACATTTGAAACGGCAATAAAAACTAAACGAGCAGCGATAGAAATACACCGTTTGTTGCAATATGCTTGGGACAACAGTACATTTTCAGGCGGACAAACTTTCGAAATTACAGTAGTTACAATTTTCAACAACAGATGGCGCTGCAAGTGATGTGAAAGATATAGAAGACAACGCAGTCTGTGGGTGCGCCATTCTGTACGTCGTCTTTCTGCTGTAAGCGTGTGCTGTTCACAACGTGCAAGTGTGCTGTAGACAACATGGTTTATTCCTTAGAACAGAGGATTTTTCTGGTGTTGGAATTCCACCGCCTAGAACACAGTGTTGTTGCAACAAGACGAAGTTTTCAACGGAGGTTTAATGTAACCAAAGGACCGAAAAGCGATACAATAAAGGATCTGTTTGAAAAATTTCAACGGACTGGTAACGTGACGGATGAACGTGCTGGAAAGGTAGGGCGACCGCGTACGGCAACCACAGAGGGCAACGCGCAGCTAGTGCAGCAGGTGATCCAACATCGGCCTCGGGTTTCCATTCGCCGTGTTGCAGCTGCGGTCCAAATGACGCCAACGTCCACGTATCGTCTCATGCGCCAGAGTTTACACCTCTATCCATACAAAATTCAAACGCGGCAACCCCTCAGCGCCGCTACCATTGCTGCAGGAGAGACATTCGCTAACGATATAGTGCACAGGATTCATGACGGCGATATGCATGTGGGCAGCATTTGGTTTACTGACGAAGCTTATTTTTACCTGGACGGCTTCGTCAATAAACAGAACTGGCGCATATGGGGAACCGAAAAGCCCCATGTTGCAGTCCCATCGTCCCTGCATCCTCTAAAAGTACTGGTCTGGGCCGCCATTTCTTCCAAAGGAATCATTGGCCCATTTTTCAGATCCGAAACGATTACTGCATTACGCTATCTGGACATTCTTCGTGAATTTGTGCCGGTACAAACTGCCTTAGACGACACTGCGAACACCTCGTGGTTTATGCAAGATGGTGCCCGGCCACATCGCACGGCCGACGTCTTTAATTTCCTGAATGAATATTTCGATGATCGTGTGATTGCTTTGGGCTATCCGAAGCATACAGGAGGCGGCGTGGATTGGCCTCCCTATTCGCCAGACATGAACCCCTGTGACTTCTTTCTGTGGGGACATTTGAAAGACCAGGTGTACCGCCAGAATCCAGAAACAATTGAACAGCTGAAGCAGTACATCTCATCTGCATGTGAAGCCATTCCGCCAGACACGTTGTCAAAGGTTTCCGGTAATTTCATTCAGAGACTACGCCATATTATTGCTACGCATGGTGGATATGTGGAAAATATCGTACTATAGAGTTTCCCCGACCGCAGCGCCATCTGTTGTTGAAAATTGTAACTACTGTAATTTCGAAAGTTTGTGCGCCTGAAAATGTACTGTTGTCCCAAGCATATTGGAACAAACGGTGTATTTCTATCGCTGCTCGTTTAGTTTTTATTGCCGTTTCAAATATACCGGTCATTTTTGAAACACCCTGTACCAGTTTCTTTGGATCTTCAACACACTTCAAACCCAGTAAGGGAAAAAGGCACACAGAAACATCACTCCCGATTTTCCACACGCAACAAGTATAATTTATTGGCTTCTACACCACCTTGGATGGTGCACTCAGCCTTTGTGAGACAAACTGAGGAGGTACTTGATTGAGAAGTAGCGGCTCCGGTCTTGTAGACTGACATACGGCGGGGAGAGCGGCGTGCTGACCACATTCCCTTCCATATCCGCATCCAGTGACGCTTGTGGGTGAGGATGACACGGCGACCGGTCGTTCCCTTGGGCCTTCCAAGGCCTTTTCGGACGGAGTTTAGTTTTTATTTTTATTCGTAATGTGTAGTAGAGAGATCTATAGCATAGGCGGATTTCAGGTTTTTTATACCATTTTTGTAGGAGTTTAAAGCGATTTTCTGTCGCCGCGGAGGGCTGTGTGCTGTACAGGGACTACTTGTCACACACTGTAGCAACTTCGCCTGTTAAAAAGTGGTTCAAATGGCTCTAAGCACTATGGGGCTTAACATCTGAGGTCGTCATTCCCCTAGACCTCGAACTACTTAAACCAAACTAACCGAAGGACATCACACACATTCATGCCCGAGGCAGGATTCGAACCTGCGACCAAAGCAGCAGCGCAGTTCCAGACTGAAGCGCCTAGAATCGCTCGGCCACATCGGCCGGCCGTATGTTAAACGTCAGATACCAACTGAAATGAGTCCTACCTACGGATAAAACAGTAAGATTTTGTATCAACAACACGCAGTGGACATGTACCGGGTGATCAGAAAGTCAGTATAAATTTTAAAACTTAATAAACCACGGAATAATGTGGATAGAGAGGTAAAAATTGACACACATGCTTGGAATGACATGGGGTTTTATTAGAACAAAAAAAAAACAAAGTTCACAAAATGTCCGACATATGGCGCTTGACAGCAAAACGTCAGTGACTGCGCATGACAATCGTGTGTAAAAGGAGCTGTAATGAGAGAGAGAATCAGATGCGCCAGCAGTCGCAGCAGGTTGACGTTACCTGAAAAGGGGCTTTTAGTGAAGCTGTATTATCAGAATGGGGAATGTGCTAGTTCAGCTTTACGATCCCATCGCCATAGGAAGGGGATTCAAACGGGTAAAGGTCTGTTGACAAATGCAGCTGTGGCGAGAATGATTTCGAAGTTCGAAGCCATGGGTTGTTTAGACAATAGACCCCATATAGGCCGACCGAGCACAAGGCGTAATGCTGCTGAGACAGTTCAGGAAGAAATGGAGACTGTAGCGGGTTCGTCTATGCACGGGGAAGTCAGCGCTCGTGCAGTCGCACGTCGCACCGGCATTCCATACACTACTGTTTGGTTGTCACTTAGGCGTACCCTCCGATGCTATCCGTACAAAATCCAACAGCATCATGAACTGTTACCTGACGTTTTAGTGAAGCGGAGGGCATTTGCGGTGTTGGTGTTTCAAAAGACGGCGGAAGATGACAATTGGTTGAGTAACGTGTTGTGGACCGACGAAGCTCATTTCACGCTCCGAGGGTCTGTCAACGCCCACAACTGCAGAATTTGGGCTACCGAAAATCCTAGAACTGTCGTGGAAACTCCATTGCACGACGAGAAAGTCACGGTATGGGTTGGATTTACCACATCTACCGTTATCGGGCCTTTTTTCTTCGAGAAAATGCGTGATTCTGGTTTTGTAACTGCTACCGTCACGGGTGAGAGGTACGCCGATATGTTACAGAATCGCTTCATCACCAGCCTGGCTGATAAACACCTGCTGGAACGTACGATGCTTATGCAGGATGGTGCTCCACCCCATATTGCTAGACGCGTGAAAGATCTCTTGCGCGCGTCGTTTGGTGATGATCGTATGGTCAGCCCCCACTTTCGTCATGTTTGGTCTCCCATGTCCCCAGACCTCAGTCCGTGCGATTATTGGCTTTGGGGTTAGCTGAAGTCGCAAGTGTATCGTGATCGACCGACATCTCTAGGGATGCTGAAAGACATCATCCTACGCCAATGCCTAACCATAACTCCGAACATGCTTTACAGTGCTGTTCACAACATTATTCCTCGACTACAACTATTTTTGAGGAATGATGGTGGACATATTGAGCATTTCCTGCAAAGAACATCATCTTTGATTTGTCTTACTTTGTTATGCTAATTATTGCTATTCTGATCAGACGAAGCGCCATCTGTCTGACATTTTTTAAAAGTTTGTATTTTTTTGGTTCTAATAAAACCCCATGTCATTCCAAGCATGTGTGTCAATTTGTGCCTCTCTATCTACATTATTCCGTGATTTATTCAGTTTTCAAATTTATACTGACTTTTTGATCACCCGGTACATAAAGGTGAAGTGCTGCAAAGACAGAAAAATCTATTATCCTGACAGCGCAGTGCTCATGCTCATGCCCCGCCGCCGTAATTGCAGCATTGAACATTCCTCTGCTCCTCTGCAGTGGTCGAGAGCAGAGTAATGAGCGACAGCGCAGAAGCGACGGAGCGCGCCTCAATTTGCGCGTTGCTGGAAGAATGTGGTGGCGCTTTACTGCGGCGGACGCATCAGCCAGCAGCCCCGGCATCGCGGCGTCATCGTGTCTGGCCAGTGAGTAACGCCGCGGCATTCCGCTGCTCGCAGCGACCGCAATATTCAAGGCGTCGCCACATCGCTCACGGCCCAGCGGGTGACAGCGGAGTTAACAGCAGGAAAGCGCCGCCGCCACCCTTAATTTAATGGAAAAACTACTGGCGGAAAGGACTGGCAGTTTATGGGGCGGACGAGACAGAGGGACACGGGACGGCTTTCAGCTTAGGGCCCTCAGCGCATGAGTGCGTCGGCCGCCGGGCTGCCCGTGACTGTGGCTGTGACGACAGCCAGCAACAGAATTCAGGAGACAGTTGTAGCTACTAAGGGATGTGTGCGCTGTTATGTGTTACAGAGCAACACACTTGCCAGATTTTGGTAGGAGTAAGGGGGACGTTGGTGGGTGGAGGGGGGGGGGGCAGTGTAGAACTACTTGTATGACGTTCAGAAACGAAAGACGACTATCTCATTCAGTCAGACAGAAGAAGAAAACTGTAACAGTGATGCAAATTCTCAGAGACACTACCCGAAAAGTACCATAGTGAAACAACGTAATTTCCCGCGAAACGGACAGACAGCCGTTGCTGAGGACACACACACACACACACACACACATGCAGCTGCCCCTAATGATGCGTCAGCAGTAAACAAATTCTCAGATTTTCAGAGACACTACCCGAAAAATACCGTTACGGAACAACATAATCTCCCGCGAAACGGAGAGAGAGCCGTCGCTGAGGACATACATATTGATTTAGTTGCCCCTAATGATGTGTTTTATGCAACCCGCGACGGTCAAATAAATACCATGCGCAAGATTTTCATATTCTCTCGTTCACTATGTGCAAACTATTGGTCCTACAGAAGAAATAAACAGAACCTATTTGTAGGAGATTTACTGTACAGTGAATATTCGATTGACTGGACTATTTGTTGTAGTAAGTCATTCGGATAATCAGAAATCTAGGTAACTGAATGTATGAAGAAAAACGATTTTTGTGCTGTTAACTCTAGAAAGATAACTTACGTCTCCCGCACACTATTATCGTTCAGATGTCTTGTAAAACGACTGTCTTTCTAAGGTTAATATATAATGTTTGATGCTTGTTTAAAACCGTACAGCCGGCCAGTGTGGCCGAGCGGTTCTAGGCGCTTCAGTCTGGAACCGCGCGACCGCTACGGTCTCAGGTTCGAATCCTGCCTCGGGCATGGATGTGTGTGATGTGCTTAGGTTAGTTAGGTTTAAGTAGTTCTAAGTTCTAGGGGACTGATGACCTCAGATGTTAAGTCCCATAGTGCTCAGAGCCATTTGAACCATTTTTTGAAAACCGCAAAAATAAATTAAACTTATTAAAATTAACAAGAATAAATGTTTACTTATTAAGAGTTCGAGACAGATAATAGTACATACTCAAATATTCTCTTCAAAATACTAAAATACTGTAATCTAAGTCATGAAATACCTAACAAAAGTGACACAGAGTAGTCACACTAGTCCAACTTTATTTAAAATATTTGGTAATTATCATTTGACTTAAACAATTTTTTGTCTATATATCACAATCTGCTTGTTTTTCGAACAATTTGAAAGCATTTACAACTATTGAAATGTTTCCGTAGGAGGTGATACTGCATCATTTTCTGCATCTGCGTTTCCTTCTGTTACATTTTCTTGCATTCCCTGATGTTCGTTTCCTGCAATATGTTTTCAACAATTTCGTTCAAAAAATGGTTCAAATGGCTCTGAGGACTATGGGACTTAACTTCTGAGGTCATCAGTCCCATAGAACTTAGAACTACTTAAACCTAACTAACCTAAGGACATCACACACATCCATGCCCGAGGCAGGATTCGAACCTGCGACCTTAGCAGTCCCGCGGTTCCGCACTGCAGCGCCTAGAACCGCACGGCCACCGCGGCCGGCAACAATTTCGTCATCCAACATGATCTGAAAACGTTAATGATTACTGTTACAACTGAACCATTCTTTCATATCATCAGTATCATATTCCTGACATATTTGTTTGTTTGTCATTAGCTTATTTATATTCTCGAAAACAGAATCATCCGTATTGGTTATAGAATTTTGGCGCTCACATTTTAGTTTTCTGTTCCAAACTTTGTTCAAAGTCTTCCTTTCAGTCAAATCCCACAAACCTACAACCATGTAGTAAACTGCTTCAAATTCATTCGCTTGAAAAATTACAAAACGTCTTCAACTTTCCTTCATCAACAGATAACAAAACAGGTAAAAGTTTTTTTCGTAAAATAGTTTTAATGTTTGAATAACACTTCGATGAATTTGTGTATCAAGGATGTCCCATTAGGAGGCAAAAAATTCACAATAAACATTCCATTTTCTCGCTCTCTAATAATTCAGTCGAAGGATGGCTTGGCGCATTATCCAGCGAAAGTATGACTTTACCAATTTCGTTTTGAATTTTTTTTTATTTCGGGGATAAAAGTGTTTTCATGCCAGTAAATGAATATTTCGCTCTTCATCCATGCACTTTTTAGTTTTTATGAGTTAAGTAAACTATGAAACTTTTGAAGCATCTGGGGTTTATGCATTTTCCGATGAGGAGCAAGATCATTTTATTAATCTGGGTAGCGTTTACGCAAACTAATATTGTTATTAACTCGTTACAAGTTTAATATCCTGGAGGTGAACTTTCTCGCCAAGAAAGTAAAGATTTAGACGGTAATGAATTCCAGTTTAATCCGGTTTCATCAGCGCTGTAAACGAGATTCAAGTACTAGTAATTTTCGTCAAATGTGTTTTTAAAACCATCTATAAAAGTATTCGCTGCACCTTCATCAGCTGACAGTTTTTGACAAATGGCTCTGAGCACTACGGGACTTAACTTCTAAGGTCATCAGTCCCCTAGAACTTAGAATTACTTAAACCTAACTAACCTAAGGACATCACACACATCCATACCCGAGGCAGGATTCGAACCTGCGACCGTAGCGGTCGCGCGGTTCCAGTTTTTGACCATGTATTTGGAATTCGCTAATTCCATGACGAGATTTAAATCTATACAACCATCTGTTACTTTCCACAAACGATTCATCGCCAGCTTTTTAATTTAACTGTAATGCACCCTATTTTTTTTACTTAACAGTAATGCCTTTTCCGAGAGTAGACCAGATATCGGTTGCCCAGTTGATCGTTTCTTAATAAAAACAAAACTACGAAACTTCTTCCAAAAGTTCATTTTTCGATTTCTTCATCATTTTTCGACATTTACGCCCACTTTTACTATGAAGTTTGGAAATGTACTTCAAAACTGAATCGATATTTTTCTGAATGTTGCTTATAATAGAAGTACCTGCATCATACTTATCGGCTAACTTACAAGTCTCTCGCTCTCTCTCTCTCTCTCTCTCTCTCTCTTTTTTTTTTTTTTTTTTAAGGTATCAATAACGTCTGTTGTATCTTTAAGCAATGCGGAGCGAAACATGTCCGTGCTTACATGGACTAGATTACAAAGATATTTGCTCGCGGCTAACGGTCCGGATAATCACAAAGCTGAGGTCCGCATAATCGAGTCTGCACTGTAGTTAAATTTTCTACTGGGATACTTTTCCATTAGAGGCCGTAGCTTTCGAATTATTCAAGAAAACCGCGCAAAAATTACCTTCAAATGCGTTTTTCTTGAATAATTCGAAAACTGTGGCCTCCAGCAAAAACATATCCAAGTACAAATTTTATCTAAATCACATTTACTACAAAAAGAAGCAGCTGACTCACCCTGTATATCACAAACTGCTTCTTCCAGAAAATATTTTATCAGCTACGGGCCCATAAATTTTTTTCCTTTTTGAGTAATGGAGAAGATAAGGAAAAATTATGACATTCCTTAATAATGGAGACGTAGTGCTGCTGGCAGTACCTTATCACAATTTGGCTGAGCTGCAGCTCTTTTTTATGAGAATATTTTAGCCTACGGCCGCTGACAATGTCCAGTCCCAGCTTAACAGATTGACTGGTTACAAGAAAAGGATGAGACATAAATTAATAAATATATAAACAGGAAAATGTAAGTGAGGAAGTGGTATTTACTCTTAGTTACTGGCCCAAAAAATTAAATTCTCCTTCAAAAACAATGGGCAAGATCACGAAGCTCTTTCATTGGTACGATTCTGACGCGTAGATAATGAACGTGTACACTCTATAGCAGGAACCAAAGCAGTCCTACTTCGACGTCAAAGCTCCTTAGGATGGTAGGTTGGAAGTCAACGTCTATTCGTCATTAGAAACGAAGCAGTAGGGTAGTTGGATAGGAATGGGGAAATAAATCGACCCGAGCTTCCTTACGCAACTGCCTGACATTCATCAAAATGGGGTAGCCTCAATAAAAATTAAACAAAATGGCCCTTGTGGAACGAACCCACACTCTGGAAAACGTTGGAAGAGTGTATTTACTTAAATAAGGCGCTTGTAAGCCCTAAAAATGTACATTTGTGACCACACAAAAATAGTCTTTAATCACCATGCTGAGAATTTTCTTCTATCTCCCGTACGTATGAGAAAGAGAGCGTCTTTTGACGATTATCGGGTCGTCCGTTCTTGAGAAATACGAGTTAAGTTTTACGTGACGTATAACATGTTTGCTGTAGTTTCCACTTCCGCCCCACCTCTCCCCCGGCAGATTTTAGGCAGTGCTACGAAGCTCCCAGAAAACTTGTTATAATATAAAATTCAAGTGTGTGCCGCTATTTAGAGTTGATCCGGCCAACATGTGCAGGGGTGGGGGGGGGGGGGTCAGAATAACCGGTCGAAGACCCCTATATAAGCGAGATGTAATGTAATGAGTAGCTCGAGTACACGTTAAAACGTTAGCCCGCACAAGTAGTAATGAAACCTTCCTTTGAAATTGGGAAGCCCCAACCCTCTAACCCGGACGGGACCACGCTGCCGCTTCATACCGGAGTCGACAAATATGACATTTCCGCAGGAAACGACAGGATAAATGCATTAGTTAGTGCGCCATCATCGTACGGAGAGGGAATATTTGTGCAAGATACACATTTCACTGAAAATGTACGAATCTAAGATCCATACTTTGTGAAGAAGCATAAGGGAACAGCGTTCGTATACACTAATTGCTCTTTGAATTCGATCCGTCACTTCCAGCCGGTTGAGTGCCGTCATTTTCATCGGGCAGCGATCCCCGACGATTTGTGGTGAGCGACTACCGTTGCCCTTGGAATGACAGCTTGATGAAAACCCCGCAAAGGTAACAGGGTGCATTTCCGATCATTAATACGGGCCCCAGAGAGAGAACAAAAGAAATCCAATATGTCCTTGGGTGAGGATGTGTCATCGATATGACGTAGCAGTACCATAACATCATCTGCATACGCTCGCACCGAGAAGGTTTCTCCCAGTCTCTTCCAGACATATAACTGATCAGCAATACAGCGAAGCAGAGGCTCTAGGGACAGCACAAAAAGCGACGCAAAGAGGGGGCTCCTCTGTAATAAGTCCCGTCAGATCGTAATCTGGGAAGTAAGTCGCCCATTCACCGCGACATACGCTTGGATGCAGTAAAAAGACTGGCTAATACCTGACACGCAGTGTAACTGAGACCAGTCATCTCGAGCACTCGAATCAAGAAGCATCTGAATACCTTATTAAAACCAGTAAAAAGTAAGGCTCCAGAAACAGAAGTAGCCGTAGCCACCGAGACTACGTTCCGTCATTCGACTACAGAAGTCAGGATTGAGTACCCAGGCACACAGCTTTGATGAACAGCAAGAATTTTCTCTAGCAGTGTCGACAAACGGCTATTAACAGTCGACAGTTTTGTAATAGAAATTAAGGAATGTGGTTGGGCGTGTTTTACCAATGTCTGGATGCCCTCTTGTCTTCGGAATTAGAACGATTTTTCCAACTTTGAAAGGTGCAGGAATCAAATCTCACCCCCTGATCATCTTATTTGCCAGTGGCGTGATGGTACCGCCTAGAAGAGGCCAAAAATGTACATAAAATTCCTTAGCAACAGCGTCGAGTCCCAGCGATTTTTGCGATGGTGAACCAACAACAAGGCGATATATCATCTCGAGTAAAATCACTCTGAAACTCATCACTTAATGGAGGAGTAACCGCGTAATTGAGGACAGGAGTAAATGCATCAGGGAAAATCTTATCAGTAGCACGGACGTCATAAAGTCGGTAAAATAATTATAGACTGCTCTGGAAATGCCACGTTGGGACGTGACTATTGGTGTGAATGAGGGACGCGATACATGCTCTTCTTCGAAGCGCTCGCGGGCGGATAAGATGAAATAAAGTGGTCAATTCATCCTGTAAGAATGGGGGGTATTTTGATCGCGCCCTGAGTCCATCCATGTGTTGTCTTTTGAACATGACGGTCATCCATAATCCGCAGGAACATTGTCTGGCACCGTCATTAAGTTGTCATAAGACAGAATAATAAAATTCCTGGATCTGCCGCAGATTCCAAACCCTCTCAGCGCCGTAACGCATTAAGGCTTTCCTGAGTAACGATTTTGCATGCCCTTACTACAATTCCATAAGAGAAGGATAACGGTCCTTGGAACGCAAGCTATGCGTCCTAACCACTCGAAAGATAATCTCGAAGTAAGAGTCCTTTAAGAGAGATGTTTTCAACATCCAGAGAATGTTGAACACGTTTACTGGTTGCTGCACATGATTTTAAGTGACAGTTGTGGCACAGTCATCACTGAAATAAGTGGGTATCACGTTTATCGCTATTTTCCACATAAAGAATCAGAAAGATAAAAACGGTTTAGTCTGCTGCTGGAAGAAGCTGTAAAATGAGTATGCCTGACGAAAGTGGGATAGTGACAGATCCATGTATCGCGATAATGTGAAGAGCGTACCAAATCATCTACCTGTTTGTTGAAGTTAAAATTGGTGTTCTGATCCACAGGACGCAGAACACAAAATCTCCGCATAATAGAAGTTTCTGCGGATTTTTAGGAAATAAATAAACTATATCCTCTTTGTAAGAACGAGCTCGATCTGTGAAATGACCAGATCCTTAATGGACATAAAGAAGATTTAAGGTAAGGTTACAAAAAGTGCAGACTATCCTTCGGCCGTTATTAAAAACTTCGAAGTCAGCGGTATCGCCTCTCTGTAAAATATCGCATGTTTCGGTAGATAGTTCAGCAGCCACATTAAAGGAAGTAGAAAAGCCTGCAAATGATATTTAAGGTATTGTATGACAGCCCATGGCAGAGTAAACGGATGAATTTGAATGAATCCTCTCTTCCACCCTGCCCGCATCTCGTGGTCGTGCGGTAGCGTTCTCGCTTCCCACGCCCGGGTTCCCGGGTTCGATTCCCGGCGGGGTCAGGGATTTTCTCTGCCTTGTGATGGCTGGGTGTTGTGTGCTGTCCTTAGGTTAGTTAGGTTTAAGTAGTTCTAAGTTCTAGGGGACTGATGACCATAGATGTTAAGTCCCATAGTGCTCAGAGCCATTTGAACACTTTCTCTTCCACCCTCGTCATGTTTTTTACTTTTTCGCGACGCGGCACGCTAAGATGGAAACGCTGCTTATTGCGGCTTTGCGGAAAAGCGACTGCCGCACAATACAACGTGGTGGTGGTGAGGGTGGGTGGGGGGGGGGGTGGAAGCTCCTACGGACACATTCAGTTTCAGGCACAGAGGACACTCCCGACGGTGTACCTTCACCTGGCAAGCCTTCTAAGACCCTCAGTAAAAGTTACGATAAGCATAAGTGAACTGTGTCAATAACGAATAAAAATATGTATCTAAATCCTCTATCAAGGATGAAATATTATTTTGGAACGAGAGAACTATCCTCCTTTACATGTTTTGGACATAAAAATATTAATAATTAATATATTTCTGTGTAAGAAATACTAAGAATACCAAAGACTATGAGTAAATCATGTCATGCAAATTCTGTATAATTGTGGGATAAAGTCTTGAATTAATAAAATGATCACACTGGTGTCAGCTCTCGAACTTATTAGACGCTTCTGTACGAGGTTTCTTCTACATGCACGATTTTGTTAGTTGTACGTAAATTTATTCACAATATATTAATACAAAGTAAATGTCCTTTTAATCTCATTTCTTACCTCTCCCTCCATGTGAATATAATTAAATGGAAATAATTAACTATCGATAAAATTCAAGTTCTATCATTGGCCATGTGCCGTTCTATTGGCGTAATGGCGCATTGGCAGCCATTACGTGAAATATAATTAATCACATGATTTTCGGGCTTCACCCACAACATAACACGAGAAAGTACTTTAAATATTTTGTTATTAGGAAATGAAAATATTGTTTGCAGAAAAATTTTCATTAAATATACACGACGAACGCAAAGATAATAAATAATAATATGAGACGCAGGCTTGCATATCAGTAAACCGCTGACTGGTAAAAATCTTGTCTGCACTGGCGTAAATATTATTCACACCATAATTAACAGTATAAAAGGTCAGTGCTTAACAAAGCACAAATACACGTAACATTGAGAATAATAGCGCAGCTACGTAAGTGATTATATATCGTATCTCTCTCTGCAACAATATTTATTTATGGGGCATTAACTACAACAGTTTCAAACAGACCACGCGTATTTCTGAGCTAACCGTGTGTGTTGACAATATAAGTAAATTGTTAGTCCAGCCTAGTACAATTATTCAGAATTATTTGTCTACGTAGCAACAGTGATGATTGTTAGCATATATTCTAGCAACTATTACGAGTGTGCGAAATATACACAACGTCACTGTTTATAAAGATCTTCCTCGAAGATTCCAAACGGTACAAATCGATACCTTTTATAACGAGAGAGAGAGAGACGACAAACATGTGGGCGGTGCGGCTACTGAGAATTAACGGAAACGAAAATTTATGGTATGTCTTGTCTTCATCACGTGTTGCACTGGCGCACTTGTGCCAGGTTGGGTCTGATCACCAGCGACCTGTGGCATGCTTTTCCCAACCAGGGGCGCAGAAGAAGGGTGAGAATACGTTACAGACTCGCGGATGCACGGCAAGTCTGTCGATATAGTTCGGAGTTGCAGGACACGTCCATCCTCATGCGACCCCGAAGAGGCTGGTCGATCTCGGGAGATACATCGGAAGGAGTGCTGCACGCTTTCGGACCTTGAACAGCAGCTGACATGTTATCATCCGGTTTGAAGTCGGTGAACGGAGATGCTTCGGAATCTTTTCACAAGAGCGGAGAATGGAAGAGGAATCATCAGACTCCTAACTCGCTTGTTTACTCTTGTTTTGAAGTGGAAGTGGCGGCGACGCGAGAGCGACAGCGGGGAGGTCCCTAAGCGTATTTAACGGCGGAAATTCTCTAGGGCCGTGAAACAATGGCTCGCGTTGCCCCTCAGGAAATTGCTTAGGCACAATGGTTGTCCCTTGGGGAATGAGGTCCGCTAAAGTTAGCCTTTAACGGAGTTCATAAGTGGATTTTAAGACCGTAGCTCGACGAGGACAATCTGTGTTGAATTGTGCACTCTCCTTACATATAAAACTAGTCCCTACTTGTCCTGTGTAAATTCTATGTACTCGGGATCCACACACCTGCAAATGAGAGGGGATAATCCGTTTGACTACCATATCCATGGATCGAACACCACTATAAACTTGTAAACGATGTTGAACGGACCAGCGTTGTCGCCATATGTTCCGTATGTCCTCAAACGAAAGCAGGACGGTCTTGAGGAGACTGTCATCAACGTCGAGAGGAAACTTAAACAGCCTGACATTCGTATATTCCACCTCCGCGTTGGCCAGAATAGCCATACTATTATAACCATCGCTATGAGTGAAAGAGCTTTGTCGTCCGTGCTGCAAAAATGGTTCTAATGGCTCTCAGCACTATGGAACTTAACATCTGAGGTCATCAGACCCTTGAACTTAGAACTACTTAAACCTAACTAACCTAAGGACATCAGACACATCCATGCCCGAGGCAGGATTCGAACCTGCGACCGTAGCAGTCGCGCAGTTCCGGACTACAGCGCCTAGAATCGCATGGCCACCACGGCCGGCTCCGTGCTGCAGAAGGAGCCTGTCAACCTGAAGTGAGTCTAGAAATTAGACGTAAAACACATACGGATCAGAATCAAAACAAGCCGTGTGAACCTGTTCTGAAATTACCTTGATCGTGTCTATAAGTCAACTGTAAATTTGTGTCGAACCTAACCGCACATGCCGCATGGACTTCTCAAAACTAAAACTGACGATACATGCACGTGGAATGTTCCTGGGAGCCATGAACGAATCATGGCGCAAAACAACGCCGCGTCAAAATTGATTCACAGACACGAGACGCCGAGAAACTAAGGATAATGCGACGCGCACAAGGACTCGCACGACAATGAAGGGAAATAAGGAAGAGGTGGAAATAGAACCTTCTCGCCTGACGCACGAAGTGAGAATGAAACGCTGGATCACCATGCCCTACATTTGATTAGATACACTCCTGGAAATGGAAAAAAGAACACATTGACACCGGTGTGTCAGACCCACCATACTTGCTCCGGACACTGCGAGAGGGCTGTACAAGCAATGATTACACGCACGGCACAGCGGACACACCAGGAACCGCGGTGTTGGCCGTCGAATGGCGCTAGCTGCGCAGCATTTGTGCACCGCCGCCGTCAGTGTCAGCCAGTTTGCCGTGGCATACGGAGCTCCATCGCAGTCTTTAACACTGGTAGCATGCCGCGACAGCGTGGACGTGAACCGTATGTGCAGTTGACGGACTTTGAGCGAGGGCGTATAGTGGGCATGCGGGAGGCCGGGTGGACGTACCGCCGAATTGCTCAACACGTGGGGCGTGAGGTCTCCACAGTACATCGATGTTGTCGCCAGTGGTCGGCGGAAGGTGCACGTGCCCGTCGACCTGGGACCGGACCGCAGCGACGCACGGATGCACGCCAAGACCGTAGGATCCTACGCAGTGCCGTAGGGGACCGCACCGCCACTTCCCAGCAAATTAGGGACACTGTTGCTCCTGGGGTATCGGCGAGGACCATTCGCAACCGTCTCCATGAAGCTGGGCTACGGTCCCGCACACCGTTAGGCCGTCTTCCGCTCACGCCCCAACATCGTGCAGCCCGCCTCCAGTGGTGTCGCGACAGGCGTGAATGGAGGGACGAATGGAGACGTGTCGTCTTCAGCGATGAGAGTCGCTTCTGCCTTGGTGCCAATGATGGTCGTATGCGTGTTTGGCGCCGTGCAGGTGAGCGCCACAATCAGGACTGCATACGACCGAGGCACACAGGGCCAACACCCGGCATCATGGTGTGGGGAGCGATCTCCTACACTGGCCGTACACCACTGGTGATCGTCGAGGGGACACTGAATAGTGCACGGTACATCCAAACCGTCATCGAACCCATCGTTCTACCATTCCTAGACCGGCAAGGGAACTTGCTGTTCCAACAGGACAATGCACGTCCGCATGTATCCCGTGCCACCCAACGTGCTCTAGAAGGTGTAAGTCAACTACCCTGGCCAGCAAGATCTCCGGATCTGTCCCCCATTGAGCATGTTTGGGACTGGATGAAGCGTCGTCTCACGCGGTCTGCACGTCCAGCACGAACGCTGGTCCAACTGAGGCGCCAGGTGGAAATGGCATGGCAAGCCGTTCCACAGGACTACATCCAGCATCTCTACGATCGTCTCCATGAGAGAATAGCAGCCTGCATTGCTGCGAAAGGTGGATATGCACTGTACTAGTGCCGACATTGTGCATGCTCTGTTGCCTGTGTCTATGTGCCTGTGGTTCTGTCAGTGTGATCATGTGATGTATCTGACCCCAGGAATGTGTCAATAAAGTTTCCCCTTCCTGGGGCAATGAATTCATGGTGTTCTTATTTCAATTTCCAGGAGTGTAAATAGTAAAACAATTACAATGTACGAAGACACAGAAATGTTATATATTCAGGTAACAAAAAATAAGGAAAACAAATTTATAGTACAATAGATGGAAATAGGAGGATATGCATTTCCGGCGTTACAACACCACCGCACGCGCTCCTGTCTGTGATGCAGCGTGAAGGGTAACCGCAGCCATGGTCTCCGAGCTGATAGTCCATGCTGCTGCAAACGTCTTCGAACTGTTCGTGCAGATGGTTGTTGTCTTGCAAACGTCCCCATCTGTTGACTCAGGGCTCGAGACGTGGCTGCACGATCCGTTACAGCCATGCGTATAAGATGCCTGTCATCTCGACTGCTAGTGATAGGAAGCCGTTGGGATCCAGCACGGCGTTCCGTATTACCCGCCTGAACCCACCGATTTCATATTCTGCTAACAGTCATTGGATCTCGACCAACGCGAGCAGCAATGTCGCGATACGATAAACCGCAATCGCGATAGGCTACAATCCGACCTTTATCAAAGTCGGAAACGTGATGGTACGCATTTCTCCTCCTTACACGAGGCATCACAACAACGTTTCACCAGGCAACGCCGGTCAACTGCTGTTTGTATATGAGAAATCGGTAGGGAACTTTCGTCATGTCAGCACGTTGTAGGTGTCGCCACCGGCGCCAACCTTGTGTGAATGCTCTGAAAAGCTAATCATTTGCATATCACAACATCTTCTTCCTGTCGGTTAAATTTCGCGTCTGTAGCACGTCATCTTCGTGTTGTAGCAATTTTTATGGCCAGTAGTGTAAGAGGAAAACAGACGAATGGGAACCATTCTTATTGCCCAACGCCTGGGAACGAGCATCTCAGGGACAGCGATGCTGGTCAACTGTTGACGTGAGCTTCTCTGGAAAGTGCCTGAAGGGCGGTCAAACCACAAGTAAGCGGCAAGCTGTTGGACATCCACGCTTCATCATGGAAAGTGGAGAATGGAGTCATGGCCGCTGCTCTGTAAACTGAGTCGAAAAAAGTTATGGGATACCTCCTAATATCGGGTTGAACATTGTAATGGTCGCCTGGTCGTAGATATTGCTAATTGCTATAATCGCACTATTTCACTCCCATTTACGGAGCTTGTTAGCACTTGATGTTAGGTTGGCGCCATTAAAATGCATTGCGTTGTAGTAATCGCTGCTACTTGCTGGATCGCTGCTGTCTCTCGATGCTGATGCTGGCTCTACATCTGGTTGTCTAGGGTTAAAAACATGAGGTCCCGTGTTTTTTATGTGCTTTTGATGATAAAGAACGAGCGAAACAAACAAATATGTAAACTTCAAATATTTATTATTCTGGTGGCCATCTTAATTCCACTGTCCACCAAAGACCATGACACAACACAAAGTAGTATTTCCTTTACATGTTCTTTGCATTGTTTATCCACCTCAAACAATAACACACGAACACACTTTACCGAAGTGACATTCCGACTGCCTCCCGACCGTTCTTGCTGCTTGTATTTATAACCTTGTCAAAGAACTACTAAAAAGAGATATAGTTTACAAGTCACATGTACATCTGTTATCATAATTTGTGCAGAAAAGTTATTAATTTGCATCGAGTGACATAATTTAACATGTTATTAAAATGACAGACAGATTTGTTGACTTGACAGAATAATTGTTTGTTACAAAAAGGCCGTTTTTTAGAAGTTTGTCAATTGACTTCTCTAATTTGCATAAATAAGTAAATAACATGAATTATTAAGAATTACATTGGTTTTCGTCTAAAATAGGATTGATTTCGTGAATACTGAGTGAAAACGCTCCTAGTGAACAAATAGGTTTCACTGGGTGATTTTTATTTAAGGAGATCCAAAATACCTAAGTTGCCCACTATTTTTCGTACTTCATATTAATTATTTAAGATGAACTTAGTGTTTTTACATGATGACATTTGGTGTATCAGTGATCAAGTGATATAAACTTTTGTGTGGGTCAGTTACTCAGTATAATTTAATGGGTTGACTGTTTATGCAGCCATGTTATGCAATCATTGTTAACATACACAATAACTTTTCTATAATCATAAATACTCGTTAAACTGGTTGAATTTGGAGGGTATCGCATACTTCGGTACAGTAAAGCCTTTAATATGTTCCGTTACAACATCCTTCTGCCTGGCGTAGTACAGCAACTTGACATGGCATGGACTGCCAAGTCTTTGGAAATGCAGAAGTGTAGACCCATGCTGCCTCTGTAACTGGCCATAATTGGCAAAGTATTGCCAGTGCAGGATTTTGTGCAGGAACGGAGCTCTCGATAATGTCCCATAAGTGTTCGGTACGATTAATCTTGGGTCATCTGAGTGGCCAAATCATTCACTCGAACTGTCCAGGATGTCCCTCAAACCACTGGCGAATAATTGTGTCCTGGTGACATGGCGCATTGTCAAAAATGATTCAATTGGCTCTGAGCACTATGGGACTTAATATCTTAGGTCATCAGTCCCCTATATTTAGAACTACTTAAACCTAACTAACCTAAGGACATCACACACACCCATGCCCAAGTCAGGATTCGAACCTGCGACCGTAGCAGCACCGCGGTTCAGGACTGAAGCGCCTAGAATCGCTCGGCCACAGCGCCCGGCGGCGCATTGTCATTCATTAACAATTGGGAACATGAAATCCATGAATGGGTGCAAATGGTCTTTGAGTAGCTGAACGTGACTATTTCGAGTCAACGATCGGTTCACACCACACCATAATGGAGCCACCAACAGCTTGCAAAGTGCCTTGTTGACAGTTTGGGTCCATGGTTTCGTGGGGACTGCGCCACAATCGAATCCTACCGTCAGCTCTTACCAACTGAAATCGGGACTCATCTGACCATCCACGGTTTTACAGGGTCCAACTGATATGGTCACAAGCCCAAGAGAGGAGCTGCAGCTGATTTGGCGCTGTTAGCAAACACACCCACGTCTGTCCTCTGCTGGCATAGCCCATTAACGCAAAACTTCGCCACACTGTCCTAACAGATACGTTCCACTTTGATTTCTGCGGTTATTTCACGCAGTTTTGCTTGCTTGTTAGCAACGACAACTCTACGCAAACGCCGCTACTCTCGGTCGATACGTAAAGGCTGTCGGCCATTACGTTGTCCGTGGTGAGGGATAATGCCTGGAATTTGGTGTTCTAGACAAGCTCTTGACACTGTGGTTTTGGGAACACTGAATTCCCTAATGATTTCCGAAATGTAATGTCCCATGCGTCTAGCTCCAACTACTACTCCGCGTTCAAAGTCTGTTTATTCCCGTCATGCGGCTGTAATAAAGCCGGAAACCTTTTCACGTCAATCACCTGAGTACAAATGACAGCTCCGCCAATGCACTGCCATTTTATACCTTGTTTACGTGATACTACCGCCATGAAAATGTCCATATCGCTATCCCATGACTTTAGTCACCTCACTGTACAGCTGGAGCGGCTGTCTGTAGCAGATCTGATGACAGGGTATAATACTGGTGCAGACACAAGTGTTTCGGAGCACACCGTTCACCGCACACTGTTGAACAAGGGGTCCTCAGAAGACGGCCCCTAAGTGTTCCTAGGCTCACTCTGCGACGCCGTAAATTACGATGGCAGTGGGCAGAGGATCATCGAGATTGGACCGTGGATCAGTGTAAATGTGTCGCCTGTGAGGTTGGATCACGTTTGTTGTTACACCAGGTTGATGTTGGGGATCACGTTTCTTGTTACACCAGGTTGAGGCTGGTGTCCGGATAAGTAGTCATCTAGGCGAAACGCTGGTTGAATTCATGCACCCTCGCCACGGACGCGGGTGGATCCGGGCAGTATTGCACTGTGGGAGATTTTCAACTGGGCTTCAGTGGACCATTGTTAGTAATCGAAGGCAGCCCGCCCTGTTAACCGTGCGGTCTAACGCACTGCTTTCCGAGCGGGAAGGCGTGCTGGTCCCCGGCACGAATCCGCCCGGCGGATTCGTGCCTAGTTCCGGCGTGCCAGCCAGTCTATGGATGCTCTTTAAGGCGGTTTTCCATCTGCCTCGGCGAATGCGGGCTGGTTCCCCTTATGCCGCCTCAGTTACACTATGTCGGCGATTGCTGCGCACACACTGTCTCCACGTACGCACACACCGTAATTACTGTACCACGCAAACACAGGGGTTACGCTCGTCTGGTGTCAGACGTTTCCGGGGCAGTCCACTGAGGGCCAAACTGCACAATAACCCTCGGTTCGGTGTGGGGCGGCGGTGGGGTGAGTGGACTGCTGTAACCTGTGTGGGGTTGTGTGCCACTGTGGGCTACGGCGTGGACGAAGCCTCTCTGTCGTTTCTAGGTCCCCAGTTCCACACAATACAATACAATCGAAGGCACCTTGACAGCTTTGGACTATGTACAGGTGGACTGGCAGACTGTATGGGAGACAAATATTTTACACCATATTCTTTATTCACTACTCGATGTAACTATGCTTTTCTTGTGAACTGTGGCTGGGCCTGGGCTAGTTGGCACCGGATACCAAAACCAACAGAACGCCCTGTTCCCATGCTCCCTGGTAAACACCACTCTCACGGTCGGCATTGCTGACGAAGTGACGCCTTAGAAACAGCGTCTGTGGTGTCGGACAGCCAATCAGAAGGTTACAAAGTGTCTTGTGAGGACCGTAGAGCGAACTGGGAAGCGCCGTTGAGCACAGCTCTCGTCCTCTCTTGGCAATCAGCTTTCGTCCTGTTGCAATACACCCTCCTGATCCTCTCGATGCCGTTTCCATTCAGTCTGTAGGTAGCCTCCATACGCTCTGATTTATCCCTTATTTTTAGCAATAAAACTGATAAACCAGTCAGTTTTCAGCTGGAAGCCAAGCCTTGGTTATTTGTACCATCCATTCCACCGGTCGTCCCCTAAAACCTGACCGTCTTTACAGGGAAGCCTGAACGACAGCGTGAACATTATTACGGACCACCTGCATCCTACATCACCTCATGCTTGATACCTTCTTTGTCGGCGATTGCATCTTTCAGCAGGACGTTTGTCCGTGTCACAAGCCAGGATCGTGCTGTAGTGCTTAGAAGAGCGTGTTACTGCACTCACGTTGATGCTTTGCCCGCCAAAGCCGATGAGACATATCTAGGACGCTATGGAGCGCCAGCTTCGTGCCTACGATCCACCGCACTGCAATTTACGGGAATTGCACTACATGTGCCTAAACATCTGGAGCTACATATCTGCGCAAACCTGTCAGACCTTTGGCAAATCTTTGCAAAGTAAAATCACTACTATATTGTGTTCCAAAAGTGGAGGAATAGGATAATAAGCAGATGGACATAATGTTTTTGCTTGTCAGTACATATGGCAAACAGAATGTCAAGTACAGTTCTTCGAGAAAAAAGGAAGTAACGTTCAGCTGTCAGAAACCAACGCCTGAAGACAAAAAGAAGGCAACTGCTAGGAACTGGGAGAGGCTGGACTTGGCAAGACAGGGAACGGCTTTCAGCAGAGGGGTAGTCGAGAGCCTCTTGAGATGCGTCAAGGACCTGCGGAGGATCGCAATGGATAAGTGGCCTCGCGGGGAAGGGGGGGGGGGTGAAGGAGGAAGGGCGTCGGGGTCGGGACGCTAGCAACAGCGCCGATAAATCGTGACAGCAGGTGATGTTGCGCTGCCTGAGGGGACAACCCGGCACGGTTCCGAAGCCAGTTCTCACGTGTACAGTGCAGATGAACCCCAAGCTCAATTCCTACGGGAATCGGCGAGATACATGAGACTAATGAGCAGGGGCACTACATCGGTAGTTGAGAATTTGGGTCTTACAGGAACCGAGGTAGGGTAGCCCGTGTAGTTATGGTGACCACTGTGTTTGCATTGTGTATAGGTCAGCGCATCTGCCTTGTAACTGGAGACCCAGGTTCGAACCCCGGTTCGGCTCAAATTTTCAATTTGCGCCATTGATATAAATCAGTGCCTACTGGCAGCTAATGGTTTTCATTCCTCTATGTCTCTATAACGTTTCGTTGCGATTTCGGATCTCATTGGGATATTTCCTCGTCACGTGAAAAACTTACCCCTTTTCCAGCAGTAACCTATCGCAGGGAGCTGGAGGAACAAAGCGTTCCAAGTGATCGGAAAAATGCGAAGGTCATTCCCGTTTTCGAGAAGGATCATCGAGCATACGCACTCTAGACCCATGTTGCCGATGTCAGCCTGTTGTAGAATTATGGAATATATTTTATGCTCGCTCCACCTTTGTGGATACTGATTTCTTCTGCAGGAATCAACATTGGATTGCACAAGTAGCGATCATGTGAAAACCAACTCACTTTGTTCGTCCACGAGACTCAGAACACATTATATACCGATAGCCAGGTTATGTTCCGTGGCTTCGGGAAAGTGTCGTATACCCTCTCGCACTGGAACCTAATAAATGAAATATGAGCGTACAGAATATAAGATCAGCTTTGTGATTGGATTGAAGAGCTTATAGTAAACAGAACACAATGTGTCAGTCGTAACGGAGAGGAACCTTGAAAGCTAAAAGTAACTTCGGGCGCACCCCTAGGTAATCTTATATGATCATTACTGTTCACAGTATATAGTATAAAAGACCTACTGTATAACGTCATTACAGTTTCGTGTGGCCGTTCGCGGATGATGCTGCTGTACTAGAGAAGTCGCAAAGAGTCGCAGAGGATCGACACTTGGTGCAGGGAGCGGCGGTTAACCATGAAATGCGACATACTACGCATAAATAAGCGGAAAAATCAGTTATTGTGTGATTACACGATTTAGGAACAGTTACTTGAAGCAGACACATCCATTGCGTTTGCAGCAATTTAAAATGGAACAGACACGGAGAACTAACTGTACAAAAGGCAGATGCCAGGTTGAGATTCGTTGGAAGTATAGTCCGCCTCGAAGGAGGTGACTTACAAAACGTTTTTTCGACCGATACTTGAGTACTGCTCGTCAGTCATGAACCATAATCAGATAGGATTGCGAGGAGGTTGAGAAAAGTCCAAACAGAGCACCCCGTTTCGTTACAGATTCGTTTAAAAAGCGCGAAAGCGGCACGTAGATGAACGTGCATCTCCACTGTTACAAGAGAGGCGTCCTGGTATGGTTTACTGTTAAAACTGCGTTTCCAGAAGAGTCACCAGATTTATAGCTTTCTTCTACGTAAGTTATATCTCGTGAAAAGGCTGTGAAAGTGAAATTAGATACATCCGAGCTCAGACGGAGATTTGCCAACAATTGTTCTTCCCGCGGCTGGTGCATGAAAGGAGAAAAGTACCCTCCGCCAAGCACCATAATGTGGCTTGCGGAGTATAGATGTGGTAGCAGTATGTCAGTTTATGTTATCACTGTCTGGGGAGCCTATCGTTTCGAAAAAATAAGGGCCGGCCGCGGTGGTCTAGCGGTTCTGGCGCTGCAGTCCGGAACCGCGGGACTGCTACGGTCGCAGGTTCGAATCCTGCCTCGGGCATGGGTGTGTGTGATGTCCTTAGGTTAGTTAGGTTTAAGTAGTTCTAAGTTCTAGGGGACTTATGACCTAAGATGTTGAGTCCCATAGTGCTCAGAGCCATTTGAACCATTTTTTGAATAACCAGTTTACTTACTTTTTTCAGTATGTCTCGTTTTCTTTTGACTGGCCCTTATATACGTAATTTTTAAGCTTATCCACAAGTCTTACATCTATATACTGACAACAAGTATCTGGTGCAGTTCTTAGATCGATTACTGTTGCTAAAATGGCAGGGTATAAAGATTTAAATGAATTTTAACGTGGTGTTATATTCGGCGCACGAGCGATGGGACACAGCATCTCCGATGTAGCGATGAAGTGTGGATTTTCCCGTATGACCATGTCATGGGTGCACCGTGAATATTAGGAAAACGGTAAAGCATCGAATCTCCTACATTGCTGCGGCCGGAAAAATTGCAACCCTTCTGCAGATTTCAATACTGGTCCGTTAACAAGTGCCAGCGTGCGAACCATTCAGCGAAACATCATCGGTATGGGCTTTCGAAGCCGAAGGCCCACACGTGTACCCTTGGTGACTGCACAACACAAACCTTTACGCTCAACACCGGCATTGTACTCTTGATGACTGGAAACATGTTGCCTGCTTGGACGAATCTCGTTTCAAATTGTGTCGAGCGGATGGACGTGTACGGGTATGGAGACAACCTCTTGAATCCATGGACCCATGGAACATTCAGGAGACCGTTAAAGCTGGGAGACTGTTAAAGCTGGTGAAGTCTCTGTAATGGTGTGGGACGCGTGCAGTTGGAGTGATATGGGATCCCTGATACGTCTGGACACGACTCTGACATGTGACCCATACGTAAGTATCCTGTCTGATCACCTGCATTCATTCATGTCCGCTATGCAATCCGACGGACTAGGGCAATTCCAGCAGGACAATGCGACACCCCACACGTCCAGAATTGCTAAAGAGTGGCCCCAGGAACACTCTTCTGAGCTTAAACACTTCCACTGTCCGCCAAACTCCCCTCATAATTGAGCATATCTGGGAGGCCTTGCAACGTGCTGTTCAAAAGATATTTGTCTTCTCGTCCTCTTACGGATTTATGGACAGCTCTGCAGGATTCATAGTGTGAACTCCCTCCAACATTACTTCAGACATTAGTCGAGTCCATGCCACGTCGTGTTGCGGCACATCAGCTTGCTCACGAGGGCCCTACACGATATGAGACAGGTGTACCAGTTTCTTTGGCTCTTGAGTGTATATGAAGGCAATGTCCGGACTGACTGATTCATTATCGTCCAACCCAAACTGCTAATGATAGAAATTTAAAATTTAGCAAGGATGTTGGTCTTATACTGCAGGCGTTGTCTAAGAAGGGATTTTTCGAAAATCCACCTACAATGGGGGTGATATAGGGGATGAAAGGTTATTTGAAAATATGTAGCTATTAATGCACTTTTGAAGCTATACCTACGAACATTGGCATTTGGTTTCTCTGTCAGAAACAAATAAATAAGTGTTTCAGTATTTTTGGAAATGTGGCCCCTATGCGTGTGAAAGAGTGGGTGAATTTTGTCTTAAATAAATTTTTATCAAAGAACTACTAAGGCATTTTTAAAACTACATCTATAAAAGCTGGTATTTGACTTCTCGGTTTAGAAATAAAAAAAATACATGTTCCAGAGCTTTTGCTAATTCAACTCCTAAGGGAGTGAAATAGGGGATGAACATTTTTAAGAAAATAATTCGTTATATTACACAATTTTAAAGCTAAATCTATGAAAGTTGGTATTTCACTTCTCGTTTGGATGTGAAGAAATATGCGCTAATGGATGGAAGTTTCTAGAGAAAAGTCACAACAAGAACGCAAAAGGCATGAGTAAAGAAAACTTGGCCTCCAGCTATCGGAATCACTTTTGTCAGAATTACCTTTGGAAAAGGCCATGTTTCTATTGCCTTAGTAGTGTGAAAAGCTCAGAAGGTGTTGCAATTTGTGAACAACATCGAAAATTCGATTAAGGAAAAACAAAAAAAATCTGTGCAGATCGTGCAATCTACTTGAGCAAAGCAGCGGGTGATAAGCTGGTATTCAATAATCATAATCACACACTATGCTATATTTTAATATTATGAAAAGGACATATTGCTACTCACAATATAGTGGAGACGTTGAGTCGCAGACAGGCACAACAAAAAGACTGCTAAACAAGAAAGCTTTCGGCCATAAGGTCTTCTTCTGAATTAGACAATATACACAACATTCATGGAAAAGCAACTCATACAAACATGACCACTGCCTCTCGCTGCCGAGACCACTCAGAAGAGTGTTCCTCTGTAGCAATTTGGACGTGTGGGGCGTCGCATTGTCCTGCTGGAATTGGCCAATGGACATGATTGGATGCAGGTGAGCAGACAGGATGTTTACGTGAGTGTCACCTGTCAGAGTCGTATCTACACGTATCAGGTGGTCCCATATCACTCCAACTGCACACGCCCCACAACATTATAGAGTCTCCACCAGCTCGGACAGCCCATGCTGATATGCAGGGTCCATGGATTTATGAGGTTGTGTCCATACCTGTATACGTCTATCCGCTCGCAGCAATTTGAAACGAGACTCGTACGACCAGGCAACAAGTTTCCAGTCATCAACAGTCCACGATCGGTGTTGACGGACCCAGGCGAGGCGTAAAGATTTGTGTCGTGCAGTCATCAAGCGTACACGAGCCCATGTGGATGATGTTTCGTTGAATGGTTCGTACGCTGACAGTTGTTGATGACCCGGCATTGAAATCTGCAGCAATTTGCGGAAGGGTTGCACTTCTGTCACGTTGAACGATTCTCTTCAGTCGTCGTTGGTCCCGTTCTTGCAGGACTTTTTTCCGGCCACAGCGATGTCGGAGATTTGGTGTTTCACTGGATTCCTGATATTCGCTGTACACTGGTGAAATAGTCTTACGGGAAAATCTACGCTTCATCGCTACCTCGGAGATGCTGTGTCCCATCCCTCGCGCACCTACTATAACACACGTTCAAACACACTTAAGTCTTGATAACTTGCCATTGTAGCAGCAGTAACCGATCTAACAACCGTACCAGACACTTGTCCTATATAGGAATTGCCGACCACAGGGCCGTATTCGGCCGTTTACATTTCCCTGTATTTGAATACGAATGCCTGTGTCAGTTTCTTTGGAGCTTCAATGTATATTACCCTGACTGATATGTACATGCCTCGGCAATCCTCGACTCTACGCATACTCGTTTAGGTGGCCATTACGTTTTGTTGATTCTTTTAATTACATTTTATTTTTGGCTGCCATTTTCTATTGCAAAAATAAAACTTATTGTTTTCCTCTATCTCGTTTTTTGGATCTATTGATGTTAGTTATGTGCTTAGAGAGGCTACTTGATCATAATGAGTGACGCTTGAGGACTCGTTCTTATAACGAGAGATATGCCATTAAATTTAAATTAACTGTAGTCCGTAAATTTTATTTTCCATAATTGCTTGCAAATTATATTGTAATAGTCGTCATTCCCTGTCTACCTGGGAACGGGGGAACTGTAATCGCCCTGATGAGCGGAACGTTCTTCTCGTAGACTAGCGTGTTAGCAGATCCTTTTCGATTTGGTGAACGACATGGTCCATGACCTGTTAATAGATACACCGTACCTTCTGCAGAGCCAGGGTCGCACATACTGAGCCTATTCTTAATGTGCTGGGAATATTCTGTGTACTCGCCTTTTAGTGCTGTTAGTGTTCCTATCAAACTACCATTCATTTCCATCTTTGTCTCCAGCCGTGTTATTGTAAATCGATGATTTGAACTGGGGTCTCTATTCTTGCCGTAACACGAAAGGCCCAAAATCCTCTGCGGAATAAACATTGGCATTGTGTAGATGTATTCCCGTTCTTTTCCACCTTCTCTACTGTCGTTATCCTGCCAAAGGCACTTCTGAATACATCACTGCAGTCGTGAGTATTCCTGCCCGAAATTTCACCATTTGAGGAACATGTCGTCTTATAGTACCACATAACAGACAGACAGATGCTACCATGTGGACATGTGAGCAATACCGTATAAAAATTGTAGATCGTTGCCTATTGTGGACTGAGAAAAGCGAGTTGTTCTGTCTGACGCCGTGTTCCCTACCATCAAACTAAAGTAATATCACCTGATAGTCCTCAGCTGCCTGCACCGTGACGACATAGGGTACCTTCTCGTACCGCACACAATTAGACTGCCGAGATAAAATATTTGATTAATGAAGGGAACAGGGAGAGACTACAGACCGGTAACAGACAGACAGCTGCTATTAAACCAGTTGTATGCTTCATAATATAACAAAATTCGAGGCAGTCTCGCTAGACAAAAGTGGAAACTTACCAGCCACAAATCTGGATTACACGGCGATCCACATGCTTGCTGTGGACCAAGCCCAAGTATATGAAAAGACATAGAAACATGACTAGTCTAGTCTCTAGAGCGGGTATTGATCAGGAAATGAGGCATGAACTCCGTAATTTAGAATCGCTAGCGAATATAATGACGCAGGAATAGACAGATGATTCGAGTACGTAGACATGGGCAATGTCACAAAGCTTACTACGGTAAGACTGATAAAGCCCGCCCGGTTGGCCGTGCGGGAAGGAGCGCCTGGTCCCCGGCACGAATCCGCCCGGCGGATTTGTGTCGACGTCCGGTGAGCCGGCCAGTCTGTGGATAGTTTTTTGGCGGTTTTCCATCTGCCTCGGCGAATGCGGACTGGTTACCCTTATTCCGCCTCAGTTACACTATGTCGGCGATCGCTGCGCAAACAAGTTCTCCTCGTACGCGTACACCTCCATTACTCTACAACGTAAACATAGGGGTTACACTCGTCTGGTGTGAGACGCTCCCTGGGGGGGGGGGGGGGGGTGTCCACCGAGGGCCGAACCGCACAATAACCCTGGGTTCGGTGTGGGGCGGCTGAGGGGTGAAGTGGACTTCGGTAGTCGTCGTGGGATTGTGGACCACTGCGGCTGCGGCGGGGACGGAGCCTCCGTCGTTTCTAGGTCCCCGGTTAACATACTATACAATACAATACTGATGACACGGAAATGCTGATTTCTTGCGGTGCAGATCAGTACCTTAATCATGAACGAGTTTGCTGTGAGCGTAGTACCGCGAATGGCTTGACAAAACCTGTTGTTTCCAAGGCGGTGGAAAGCAACACACGTATTGCGAAAACGGCAGGAATTAAAGCACCGATGCTCACGACGTGATGTGAACCAAGAACTGCAACGAAGAGTGAGAAGGTGTCTCTCAGTAGGTCTGCTACCTCGGACACCGAACGACTGTGTGCTTCCTCCGATAGAAAATGGTTCCTCTAGTCCTCTCGACTGGAAGATGGCACTACAGTTTTTACTACAGATTTCTGAGGAGGGGCATTTCTGCCCTCCCAACGCGCAGTTTGGTGATCCTGGAGTCTCATCAGTTCTCTGACCACAGGAGGTGTTGCCTTGGCTTTTGTTTGAAACTAACGGTCATTGGAACTCTTGCATCTTTGCTCCATCTTCAGTGTTTCATAAATTAAATGATTGCTGTCATGAAAACTGCTCTGTCCCCGCTACTGATAGTCCTAAACGTAGGTGTGCTACCGGCAGTTTCACTTGGCTTCAAAAAATTTCTTTTGGTGTATAAATGAGCGAATAAAATTCATCGACTTTTAATTACTTGGTTTAATTAATTCCATAAACAGTCTGAATCAGTGATTGGAAGGGCGATTATAATTTTATTTCATACTCTCTCTCTCTCTCTCTCTCTCTCTCTCTCTCTCTCTCTTTCTCTTTGTTGTGGGACTGGGCTCAACAGCGGCTGAGATACCACTACGTGTTCTAAACGCCTCCGAAAAATCTCTGTGCTACAACTTCCAGTCAGCTTAAATTACAAGTTGCGTTTGTTACTTTGTGGTAGCCCAGAGGTCTTAGGCGCCTTGCCAGGGTTCGCGAAGTTTCGAGTCCTCCCTCGGGCATGGATGTGTGTGTTGTCCTTAGGGTAAGTTAGTTTCAGTTAACTAAATAGTGTGTAAGCCTAGGGACCGATGACCTCAGCAGTTTGGTGCCACAGGAACTGACCACAAATTTCCAAATTTTTGTTACCCACAGGCATTAAATAAACCCTTTTACAGTTACAGTATTTACTGGACGCCAATATTAACACTGAAAGAACCAGATGTTGTACAGAGTTTCAGGGAGAGCATAAGGGAACAATTGACAGGAATGGGGGAAAGAAATACAGTAGAAGAAGAATGGGTAGCTTTGAGGGATGAAGTAGTGAAGGCAGCAGAGGATCTAGTAGGTAAAAAGACGAGGGCTAGTAGAAACCCTTGGGTAACAGAAGAAATATTGAATTTAATTGATGAAAGGAGAAAATATAAAAATGCAGTAAATGAGGCAGGCAAAAAGGAATACAAACGTCTCAAAAATGAGATCGACAGGAAGTGCAAAATGGCTAAGCAGGGATGGCTAGAACACAAATGTAAGGATGTAGAGGCTTATCTCACTAGGGGTAAGATAGATACTGCCTACAGGAAAATTAAAGAGACCTTTGGAGATAAGAGAACCACTTGTATGAACATCAAGAGCTCAGATGGAAACCCAGTTCTAAGCAAAGAAGGGAAAGCAGAAAGGTGGAAGGAGTATATAGAGGGTCTATACAAGGGCGATGTACTTGAGGACAATATTATGGAAATGGAAGAGGATGTAGATGAAGATGAAATGGGAGATATGATACTGCGTGAAGAGTTTGACAAAGCACTGAAAGACCTGAGTCGAAACAAGGCCCCCGGAGTAGACAACATTCCATTGGAACTACTGACGGCCTTGGGAGAGCCAGTCCTGACTGAACTCTACCATCTGGTGAGCAAGATGTATGAAACAGGCGAAATACCCTCAGACTTCAAGAAGAATATAATAATTCCAATCCCAAAGAAAGCAGGTGTTGACAGATGTGAAAATTACCGAACAATCAGTTTAATAAGCCACAGCTGCAAAATACTAACACGAATTCTTTACAGACGAATGGAAAAACTAGTAGAAGCCGACCTCGGGGAAGATCAGTTTGGATTCCGTAGAAATACTGGAACACGTGAGGCAATACTGACCCTACGACTTATCTTAGAAGAAAGATTAAGGAAAGGCAAACGTACGTTTCTAGCATTTGTAGACTTAGAGAAAGCTTTTGACAATGTTGACTGGAATACTCTCTTTCAAATTCTAAAGGTGGCAGGGGTAAACTACAGGGAGCGAAAGGCTATTTACAATTTGTACAGAAACCAGATGGCAGTTATAAGAGTCGAGGGACACCAAAGGGAAGCAGTGGTTGGGAAGGGTGTCAGACAGGGTTGTAGCCTCTCCCCAATGTTATTCTGTCTGTATATTGAGCAAGCAGTGAAGGAAACAAAAGAAAAATTCGGAGTAGGTATTAAAATCCATGGAGAAGAAATAAAAACTTTGAGGTTCGCCGATGACATTGTAATTCTGTCAGAGACAGCAAAGGACTTGGAAGAGCAGTTGAATGGAATGGACAGTGTCTTGAAAGGAGGATATAAGATGAACATTAACAAAAGCAAAACGAGGATAATGGAATGTAGTCGAATTAAATCGGGTGATGCTGAGGGAATTAGATTAGGAAATGAGACACTTTAAGTAGTAAAGGAGTTTTGCTATTTGGGGAGCAAAATAACAGATGATGGTCGAAGTAGAGAGGATATAAAATGTAGACTGGCAATGGCAAGGAAAGCGTTTCTGAAGAAGAGAAATTTGTTAACATCGAGTATAGATTTAAGTGTCAGGAAGTCGTTTCTGAAAGTATTTGTATGGAGTGTAGCCATGTATGGAAGTGAAACATGGACGATAAATAGTTTGGACAAGAAGAGAGTAGAAGCTTTTGAAATGTGGTGCTACAGAAGAATGCTGAAGATTAGATGGGTAGATCACATAACTAATGAGGAAGTATTGAATAAGATTGGGGAGAAGAGAAGTTTGTGGCACAACTTGACCAGAAGAAGGGATCGGTTGGTAGGACATGTGTTGAGGCATCAAGGGATCACCAATTTAGTATTGGAGGGCAGCGTGGAGGGTAAAAATCGTAGAGGGAGACCAAGAGATGAATACACTAAGCAGATTCAGAAGGATGTAGGTTGCAGTAGGTACTGGGAGATGAAGCAGCTTGCACAGGATAGAGTAGCATGGAGAGCTGCATTAAACCAGTATCAGGACTGAAGACCACAACAACAACAACAACAATATTAACACGACTAAAATCGCCGGACACTTAAAGTTCTTGAAGTTCTGCGTCTGTCACAGGGTGCAACTACTGACACTTGACAGCACCGTGAGCAAGTCTGCCAGTCGCTGTGGCCGTGCGGTTCTAGGCGCATAAGTCCGGAACCGCGCTGCTGCTACAGTCGCAGGTTCGAATCCTGCCTCAGGCATGGCTGTGTGTGATCTCCTTAGGTTAGTTAGATTTAAGTAGTTCTAAGTCTAGGGGACTGATGACCTCAGATTTTAAGTCCCATAGTGCTTAGAGCCACTTGAACTATTTGTGAGCAAGTCTCTAGAGCCTTCCACTCGACATAGGTCACGGTTACAAAACAGATATCCACAGGGAATGTTTGCAAATCTATCAACTGCAATCGAGCATTGTTGACAGAGTAGATCGTCGATAAATGGTTCAAATGGCTCTGAGCACTATGGGACTTAACTGCTCAGGTCATCAGTCCCCTAGAACTTAGAACTACTTAAACCTAACTAACCTAAGGACATCACACACACCCATGCCCATGTCCATGTCAGGATTCGAACCTGCGACCGTAGCGGTCGCGCGGTTCGAATTTGTAGCGCCTAGAACCGCTCGGCCACTCCGGCCGGCAGATCGTAGATATTCCTGCAGAAATACAGGAGGGCGAAATGACGAATTCGGTAGACTTCAACAGGGGGGAGCAATTTCATACTCTGACTTCAACGGCAGTGGCGGTATGAAGATGGTGGCTCAGCATAGCTGACAATGATCGGCTTGAGGTGGTTGCCCGAAGAACAGACTTCCCGTTTTTTTCACTCATGGAGTTATATATTTATTTTCATATTTTACATTGCCATTATCAAATTACATTTGTGTTTCTTAAAATTTATATTTTCTTTCTTTTCTTCTGACATAGTGACACGTTTGATATGAATTCTGGATCTTTTCAGTAAGGTGTGTAGTATTCGTCTACTTCTTCGTGCTCGGAGTTTCTTCTGCCACCCCTTCATCTTCGATGTTGTCCTCGCTCTCCCTTTCCATTCGAGCGACTATTTCTTGGTTTACCAGCGCGCGGTTGGCCCTGATTATATCGTAGGTCTGCACTGTTCGATTGGTCAGGACCAGTCGGCGTGCTCGGAGTGGCTGCGTCACCCTTTTATTAGGTCCGTCTTCTTCGGTGACTTTCGTCGTTTGCACTGCTCGGTATCCCACTGTCTTTGGCGTGGCTGAGGTTCACGCGTCTGGGTTGCACGTCGTTGCTAATAGTGGTCCTCAGCTTCTCCGGTCGCCATCGCCTTATCCCACTGCACACTGATCTTCGACGCTCGGCTTTCTGTCTCTGGTCTTCGATGGTAGACCTCCTGTAACAGGAGGCGGGCAGCTTCCATTTCTGTGCGGGGTGTCCTCCTGAAGCGGGCTTCAGCCCCTTGTAGCACGGCGTCGATGTTGGTGTTCCAATCAGCTTCCTTGGTCTTGCGCCGCCTTCCGACACTATGACGTCTTATACTTCACGGCGCACTGGCGCAGACTCCAGTCTGCTCTGTAGCAGGTTATATGGTCATTTTCGTACTTCCCCAGGCGGCCACTTCACGTGTCGCAGTTACCGCCGCTTGAGGCGGTGCCGCTAAACTCACGGTGTCCATGGTTTCTGTCACCGATATGCCTTCGTCCATCGACGGCAAAGATACAGAGTGGCGCACGGAATGTGTTACCATTTTGTTTTTGAATATAAACTTTATTGTCAATACAGTCTGAAAGGAACATATACCACAGTGAAGAGCCGTCCATGGAGATTTGTTCCAACTCAGCACATGCTCAATATGTTCACCATTTCGTTTCCTAACTTCCTTCAAACGAACACTGAAGTTAGTGATTACCCTATGGCACATTTCTTCCGTAATTTCACTGCAAGCTTGAAGAATAAGTCTTCTGAGCTTCATTAAATCAGGTGGACGTTTCGGGAAAATTTTTTCCTTTAGGTACCCCCAAAGAAAAAAAGTCACATGGATTGAGGTCTGGACTATTGGGGAGCCAATTTTGTCCGTCATTGAAGCGACCTGGAAACCTGAGTGAAATGATCCGCATGTCGAAATGCTCGTGTAAAAACTCCAACACAGTGTTTGCAGTATGTGGCCTTGCTCCATCTTGCACGAACCTCTGCGTGTTGAAAGGCAAGTCAGTAGCAAGCAGCTGTGGAATGAAGCTATTGCGAAGCATGCTCAAATAACGCTCCCTGTTCACAGTTTCTTCAAAGAAAAAGGGTCCAATAAGTCCGTGACTGGAAATTGCTGCCCACGCTGTAATCCTTGGAGCATAATGTTGTCGTTCATGAAGCAGTTGAGGGTTTTCAGTGGCCCAAAAGCGTACATTTTTTTGTTAACCACACCGTCTAAATGAAAATGCGCCTCGTCTGAAAACCAAACGTTGTTGAGAGTTTCTTCCCTATCCTCCGCCCACTGAGCAAACAGTAGTCTGTGCTGCTTGTGTATTTCAGTGAGCTTCTGTGCACAGGTCATCTTGTATGGGTACATATGGAGGTCACTTTTAAGAATGCGTTGAACGGAGCGTCTGGATATTCCCAGTTGCACTGCTGCCTTTCTATACGATTTCCCGGGATTTCTCTGTACAGCAACTCGTACCGCTTCAATATTCTCCGGCGAACAAACAGGCTTAGGCCGAGGTCGCTTCGCTTCCAATACTGTTGCTTCCTGTACAAATTTATCGTACAACCTGTGGACGGTCTTCTTGCAAGGGAACCATCGTGTGTTAAACTGTTGTCGAAAACGCCTCTGAGTCACAACAAGGCTTTTCGTTTCATGAAAAAGTAACACAATTGCCGATCGTTGCTGTGTCGTCAGTCTTCCATTGTCACCCATTCCTGCTTACTAGTCTCCTAGCGGCAGTACCGTGAATTACACGTCATTTAGTAACTCATTTGTTTTTCCAAGGTCTGCTGGTACTGCTTGATACGTGTTACGAACCGGACACAATGGGAAGGACCAGGCCAGTTTTTTTTTTCTTTTATCACTCGTTTATTTCATCAGAGAAATAGACATTTTAAGACAAAATATAACTACATGAAATATTGCTCCCAGTAAAGGTTAACATAAGCAGTGACAAAACTTAGTTGTCTTAAGGGTTTCTGCTGGCAACAAATTTTAAGGAAGGAATGTAAGGTTTATATACATTTAGCTCAAACACGTAGCTAGTGATTGAATCACGACACAGACACTTCAACAATTTCGGTAACAAATAAATAGCGTGAATTTGTACTCGCAGTAACCAACTAATCAACAGCCTTGCCATTGAATAAGTAGTAGGCCATTTGGAACAAATTAGCAACACGCCGCAACTAGGGGAGTTAATACCAACAGGCTTTAAATGTCTTGCTCCCCATTAAATAAACAAACTTACAGTAATTAAATCAACAACAAATCAAACACACTACGCTCCACTCAAACTCTTCAGTGGAAGCCAAGCCAAAATGAAGATTCCATTAACTGACTAGCACTGAAGTCACACTAAAGCTCATCTCTGTGTTCCCAGACACACATGGGGAAAACTTATGCAAGAAAAGATTTTGGAGGGAGCACATCAGTAAAACCGGTAGTGGAGCTAACTCGTGGCACTGAAAATTAAGGTACTAGACCGGGGCACAAGGTGGTATACAATGAGGTTGCCTTAGTGCTATACTGCGCTCCAAAATATTAATTCAAATGGCCAATTCAAAATTAAGTACACATAAACCAGCATTAATTAACGAGGAGTGACACCAGGTTGCTCGAAGGGATGACAACACTTAATTAAAAAGACAAATGCCGGAAGCGGCAGTAACATCAAACACCTTCTCCGAGTTTGAACTAGGAGTCACTTCCCGCTATACAAGTAAATATTTAACCAAGCACAAGGAAGGAACCCCAAAGAGAAAATTCAAATAGAACCCCCAAAAGATTATAAAGGGTATGGAACCCCAACTATTTAAATTTAAAAGAATTAGCTCTCCCCAAAGGCTGTGTAGACGTGAAGGCCACACTCAAGAGGCTACCAAAATTGTTGACAAAAGGTCTTATACTTTAAAGAAACACAAGGCTGCTTAACTTCTGTTGGCTTCTGCTGGACGTCTGGTATGGCTCGTTTAGGATACACCAGGCAGCAACCCAAGCTAGGCGGTCGCAAGGCACGGCGAGCAAAATGAGGAGAGCAGACAGGCAGGCAGCCAACACATATCCTCCATGCTGAACCGGCAGACCGCGTACAACCAACTCCACATATACGTGGTTGCTTCCACCCCGTTCCTCGCGGCGTCTCAGCAGGTAGCCCGAGCAAACGTCAACTGCCACTCGCCCCGCGAATGCGGAAAACAACAAGGCAAGCAAAGATAAGAAACATCGAAGGATCGATAATGGACATCCAAGAGACTGGCGCGCTAGTAACGAGCGCCACGGCTCACTGCTGTAGAGATCCCAGCGGGATATCTAATGTGTGTCATAAATTGTGAAAGAAGCAATTGGTAACACATTTCGTGTGCCACCCTGTACAAGACAGCCGACACAGAAAAACAAAGTGCTTACCCATAGACAGTGGTACTCTTGAGGGAACTTGTCTTACGTGTCGTTGTTGGCTGTGATTGCAGATGCGGCCGAGCGTGCGGCGCATGCTGAGCGGCTGCTACCCGCCGTGGCAGCAGCTGGTGGACGCCCTCCAGAGGAACGACGCGCAGGCGCTGCGGGAGCTGCTGCAGGCGGCCGACATCTCCATCGACATGGAGCTGCCGGCACCACACCTCGTCACGCCACTGCAGCTCGCCTGCAAGTAAGCACTGAAATGTGTGTTCTTATAGGACAACTATCCAAGGAGTTCCACCCAATAATATCCAAACAGCAGACTCTGTACACAAATTAATTAAATTGCCAATACTAAACTCTTTTAAATAACAACAAATTCATATAACTTACAGAAGTTAACAAATGGTTAAAAGAGTGAGCTTTAAAAACAATAACGGCGGCTTGCCACCATAAAATCAAAGAACCTTTTACAATAGTGCTTTTAGAGTTTACCCAAAAGACAAAATCCAATAATAAGTTAACTTGGCATTGCAATTTAAAATGATTTATATAAAAAAAAAAAACTTTGAGGAAGATAATGGCGCTTGGCACCATAAAATGAAAGAAGCGCAACACACAACCAATAAATATAATAACAAAATAATAATTTGATACAACCAAAGGGCGACGGCAACTCCCAACGCAATCACAGGCGAGCGAGCTCTCAACACTTAGGAGCCTTCCCACTAGAAACGGTCCCCGAAATAAACCGCTGAGAGCTCTCCGACATGCCTCCCACAACTGCCCATCACTCACGAACCTTGGTTATGTTCTCTAACACACGACAGATAATATCAACACAAGATACAATTAAAAAATACAGTATAACATCCCGACAGGGCATGATAACCACGGCGACGTTCACTCGGGCGCTCTTAATAAGTGCCGGAAGCCAACACACACAAATCTCAATAAACAATTCTCTCTTCTTAAAACAAAACAATAAAAGCCAAGCGCACATGAATAGTCAAACCACAGTCTTAGAAGTGCCTTAACGACACCAAACGCGACTATTCCACCAAGTTAATAATAACACAGTGAGAAAAATACAGAACAATCCACTAAATGCTGTTACACAACCAAATTGACGAGATCGTGTTGCTCTGGACCCAGAAGACCACATGTACCAAGCAGCAGTAATTCACTATGTACACTCCTGGAAATTGAAATAAGAACACCGTGAATTCAATGTCCCAGGAAGGGGAAACTTTATTGACACATTCCTGGGGTCAGATACATCACATGATCACACTGACAGAACCACAGGCACATAGACACAGGCAACAGAGCATGCACAATGTCGGCACTAGTACAGTGTATATCCACCTTTCGCAGCAATGCAGGCTGCTATTCTCCCATGGAGACGATCGTAGAGATGCTGGATGTAGTCCTGTGGAACGGCTTGCCATGCCATTTCCACCTGGCGCCTCAGTTGGACCAGCGTTCGTGCTGGACGTGCAGACCGCGTGAGACGACGCTTCATCCAGTCCCAAACATGCTCAATGGGGGACAGATCCGGAGATCTTGCTGGCCAGGGTAGTTGACTTACACCTTCTAGAGCACGTTGGGTGGCACGGGATACATGCGGACGTGCATCGTCCTGTTGGAACAGCAAGTTCCCTTGCCGGTCTAGGAATGGTAGAACGATGGGTTCGATGACGGTTTGGATGTACCGTGCACTATTCAGTGTCCCCTCGACCATGACCAGTGGTGTACGGCCAGTGTAGGAGATCGCTCCCCACACCATGATGCCGGGTGTTGGCCCTGTGTGCCTCGGTCGTATGCAGTCCTGATTGTGGCGCTCACCTGCACGGCGCCAAACACGCATACGACCATCATTGGCACCAAGGCAGAAGCGACTCTCATCGCTGAAGACGACACGTCTCCATTCGTCCCTCCATTCACGCCTGTCGCGACACCACTGGAGGCGGGCTGCACGATGTTGGGGCGTGAGCGGAAGACGGCCTAACGGTGTGCGGGACCGTAGCCCAGCTTCATGGAGACGGTTGCGAATGGTCCTCGCCGATACCCCAGGAGCAACAGTGTCCCTAATTTGCTGGGAAGTGGCGGTGCGGTCCCCTACGGCACTGCGTAGGATCCTACGGTCTTAGCGTGCATCCGTGCGTCGCTGCGGTCCGGTCCCAGGTCGACGGGCACGTGCACCTTCCGCCGACCACTGGCGACAACATCGATGTACTGTGGAGACCTCACGCCTCACGTGTTGAGCAATTCGGCGGTACGTCCACCCGGCCTCCCGCATGCCCACTATACGCCCTCGCTCAAAGTCCGTCAACTGCACATACGGTTCACGTCCACGCTGTCGCGGCATGCTACCAGTGTTAAAGACTGCGATGGAGCTCCGTATGCCACGGCAAACTGGCTGACACTGACGGCGGCGGTGCACAAATGCTGCGCAGCTAGCGCCATTCGACGGCCAACACCGCGGTTCCTGGTGTGTCCGCTGTGCCGTGCGTGTGATCATTGCTTGTACAGCCCTCTCGCAGTGTCCGGAGCAAGTATGGTGGGTCTGACACACCGGTGTCAATGTGTTCTTTTTTCCATTTCCAGGAGTGTATATACTGTACAAAACCGCCCTTCTTAGGCAGACTTTACCAAACACATCGAATGCCAAATATACCACACATGAACGCAACTCCGGGTAGGACTCCAGTTGAGCAAATAAATTAGTACCAACAAATATCGTAACGAGCCACACACAAACAGCAAAAAGTTCCAACAACGCCGTCCCACATCAGAATGAAGTTCAGAGCTTCCAGGGGAAAATCTGACGAGCCAACCGAGCTCACACCCTAACCTGGCAGACGACTCCAAAATTCAGCAACTAGTTGTCTCCGGGCCAGAGTATCACAGGACCCCTCCGGACCTCCACATCAGACAGGCAAGCAGAACAAGTACGCCGACTCCAATTAATCACCACAGCATGGCCAGCACAGCGGCGAGTCGCCTCCGCCCCAGACCACTCTGCTCATATTGCGAGGCACAACCACCTTAGCGCTAGTCACCAGCAGGTCAGGCAGAGCGAACTTCACGTTCCGTGCAATACCCGGAAACCAACTATCCTCTCCCTTTCCGCCGGCCACCGCAAACACACGCCAGCGACGTCATAGCAAATCGCCACCGGAGCGCCTCCCGCACCAGGACAGCGAACTGTAATCGATTACAGTGCGCGCTCTGAACAAGATCACAGGATAGCGGTGCGCGTCATATCAAGCACTACACGTCCCCAGCTTCTCTTTCCCATTTTCACACTCTGCACTTCGTAAGTGTCGAAAAAGTTTCCAGTGAACAATGCCCACAAAAAAGTGAAGCGCCGAGAACACATGGTCGGATGTCAACGTAACTTCGTACACACTACAGGCTGGTATGTAAACGATTAGAGTTGCAATTCTGTACAACTGGTAGAACGGCCGCCAGAGTGCATTACTGTTGTTACCAGGCTTGGTAGGATATTTAAGGAGCATAAGCAGTGTCAGGTGCAGAGTGATCGCTGTGAAGGATACGGAGATGCCACGTATCGTGTGGTACAGCGTTATCAGGACATGACAGAGTTTTAAAGGGGCTTTATTTTGGGTCTCCATTTGGCTCGATGACCGAACTGTGCAATATCCAGATTTGTGGATCCGACAGTACATTGCATCGTGAGGTCACGGTTCCGGTTGAGCACATCTGATCACCGCAAGGGAGTGTCTCCGTATTGTACGCCAAGCACTTCGTAACGCTTTCTCATCTGTACCAGCCACCCGAGGCTCCCTGTTATGTTGGCATCGCTTTGCGTTCAGCGATGAATCGCCGTTCTGCAGTTCCCCAGATGACCATATTCACCATGATGCGTTGTTGGTATCATGTTGACAACCTTATTCTTTTTTGGTATGTGTGAAAGTACTGCTACAGCACCACAGTAACCATAGACTGAAGAAGACGTATTTCTGCCCTTCGGCACGGAAAAGTCAAATTACACCTCGACAACTCACTGAACAATTCCATACTTTAGAACCAGTTGTCCCCAGTTACATTTCTGTTACTTCCTTTGATTGGTCCAACAAACCGCATGACAACTGCTGTTAGTATGAATACACACTGCGGGACGGCCACAGATCATTTTCCGGAATGTATCTCCACATTCAAACAACAATGCATTTTGACATCAGCTAGAATGAACATTTTTATTCCATATTCCCTTGGTTTGGATGGAATGTGAATCATAAACGGACGTTTTCCACGGGATCCAACAAGTATCTCGTTCGCAGTGACAAACTATCTGACAGAGCAGTTTTCTTGTGAAGCTCTTATCAGTGAACTGAATAGCCAAGAGATGTGGAACGGTCTATCTGAGAGTTTCCAGCCGTCACAGGTTGGTGACTCATCAAATTGAGGGCAACATATTGAAAATATTAGACGTTTCAGAGGCATAGTTACTCTGAAAATCGGTCTATCAGTGCCATTTGTTGCATGTACGACATCCAGATCTTCTTTGTTTGATTTTGACACTCCCCAGAAAAAAGAAAGACCTATGAGGGTATCTATTTCCATATTATCAGTTAGGCCTACTTTTGAAACAGAATTTCTTTTTGACTCAGCTGGCAATGATGTAACCCGCTCATTGGTTCTGAATACTTTCCGTGCAATCGTTTCATCGTTGAAAAGCAATTCCCAAAATGTTAGAGGGGATTTTTTATTTTTGTTAGATGTCTGGCTGGACCACGTACTCCAGGAAAATGATTTGGGGCAATGTTGGTTTGTGGGGTCCTTACACGTATGCTCGGTGTTCTTGACCACTCGTCCCATACAGATAATTAGTTCCAGTTCGTCCATCATCACTGTCGTCATCAGCACTTTCATCACTCTAAGTTTCATGTTCACTAGGTTCACAATCGCTGTCACTTCCGCTTATGTCATCGATATCACTATTAGTGATCGATATCACTATTAGTGGTTCCTTCAGAGTAGCTGTAATATAAGTTGACAATTATTGAACTACATGAAAAAAGACGTAAATTAGTTACAAACTATGGCGTGCATACACTTTATTCAACATGTAAACGTCACTACAGATATTCGGATTTAGGTTATAACATGGTCGATATGACTGCCATCATTGATGATGATGTGGCGCAGACGAATAGTGAAATTCTGCATGACCCGCTGAAGCGTCGTAACATCGATGCTGTTGATGACCTCCCTGACTTCCGGAAGGCGTTCGATACAGTTCCGCACTGTCGCCTGATAAACAAAGTACGAGCCTACGGAATTCCAGACCAGCTGTGTGGCTGGATTGAAGAGTTTTTAGCAAACAGAACACAGCATGTTGTTCTCAATGGAGAGACATCTGCAGACGTTAAAGTAACCTCTGGCATGCCACAGGGGAGTGTTACGGGACCATTGCTTTTCACAATATGTATAAATGACCTAGTAGATAGTGTTGAAGTTCCATGCGGCTTTTCGCGGATGATGCTGTAGTATACACAGAGAAGTTGCAGCATTAGAAAATTGAAGCGAAATGCAGGAAGATCCAGCGGATAGGCACATGGTGCAGGGAGTGGCAACTGACCCTTAACATAGACAATTGTAATGTATGCGGATACATAGAAAGAAGGATCCTTTATTGTATGACTATATGATAGCGGAACAAACACTGGTAGCAGTTACTTGTGTAAAATATCTGGGAGTATGCGTACGGAACGATTTGAAGTGGAATGATCATAATTTTGTTGGTAAGGCGAGTACCAGGTTGAGATTCATTGGGAGAGTCCTTAGAAAATGTAGTCCATCAACAAAGGAGGTGGCTTACAAAACACTCGTTCGACCTATACTTGAGTATTGCTCATCAGTGTGGGATCCGTACCAGGTCGGGTTGACAGAGGAGATAGAGAAGATCCAAAGAAGAGCGGTGCGTTTCGTCACAGGGTTATTTGGTAAGCGTGATAGCGTTACGGAAATGTTTAGCAAACTCAAGTGGCAGACTCTGCAAGAGAGGCGCTCTGAATCGCGGTGTAGCTTGCTGTCCAGGTTTCGGGTGGGTGGGTTTCTGGATGAGGTATCAAATATATTGCTTCCCCCTACTTAAACCTCCCGAGGAGATCACGAATGTAAAATTAGAGAGATTCGAGTGCGCACGGAGGCTTTCCGACAGTCGTTCTTCCCGCGAACCATACGCGACTGGAACAGGAAAGGGAGGTAATGACAGTGGCACGTAAAGTGCCCTCCGCCACACACCGTTTGGTGGCTTGCGGAGTATAAATGTAGATGTAGATGTAGAATGGCTGTTTTCAGCTCAGCAATGGTTTTGAGGTTATTGTTGTACACTTTGTCTTTAATATAGCCAGAAAAAAGGAGTCGCGTGTGTTCAGATCCAGAGAATATGGCGGCGAATCGAAGCCCATGCCCGTGGCCTCTGGGTACCCCAAAGCCAGAATGCAGTCCCAAAAGTGATCCTCCAGGTCATCAAACACTCTCCTGCTACGATGGGGTCGAGATTCGTCTTGAATGAACCACATATTGTCGAAATCAGTGTCGCTTTGGATAATGAAGATGAAATCATCGTCCAAAACCTTCCCGTCCCGTTGGGTAGCCACCATGCCATCAAGGAATATCGCACCGATTATTTCGTGACTGAACATTGCACACCACAGTCACCCGTTGAGGGTGAAGAGGCTTCTCGATCGAGAAAAGCAGGTTCTAAGCCCCAAAATGCGCCAATGTTGCTCTTGATGAACCCATCGAATTTAAATGGGCTTCGTCGCTAGACCAAACCGTATTGCGCATACTAATTCCCATCATGCCCCGTGGCCAACCGTCCCGTTTGAACGTCCTAATGCAAACAGTTCAGAAGTTATGACGATTTTATTTCATATAGTTCAATAACTGTCACCCTGTAACTTCTTCGTTCATTTTTCGTAAGTTTGGTAGCGCAATTCATGATACTGAAAATGAGTCCAAGGAAAAACAGCGTTTACTAAAGATACACCTGGGTCGTCAGGACCTGATCACCTTTCTGTTAAAAAACTGAATGCTAAGGAATCAAAGGGAGACGCAAGTCAGTGCTGTTACACATATTGCAGCGTTGGAGAAGAGAAATTTCAACGCCTGTTGCAGTATGCTTCGGTAGTTTTGCATCGTTATTGATTTTCATCAGTCGACTCCTGAACTTGCAATCACTGCTCATTTTGTTAGAAATTCAACAATTTTCAACAAATTTTGCTGTCACACGTTTCATACCTAAAACATCCGAAAAGTTTCGTGGAATGAGACAAATGATATGCTAACATCATCATCGACTACTCTAATTGTGATTCGGCGATCGTTCATAATTATTTTTTCAATTTTTGCCACGATTTGATCCAGGGGTCGTCCAGGGCGCTCGTCATCTTTACAGCTTTAATCGAAAGTTGACACAACTCGTTAACCATTCTTTTACTCATAGCGGATTCAACGAAAGCAGTACTTAACATCTGTAAACCCTTATTGCACTTTACTCCGTTCTAACAACAAAATTTGATACAAATTCTCTGATCGATTTTCATGCAAAATAAATAACCGCTGGTACTACCAGACGGCATGTAACCTTTTTGACAGCTCACAAAAGAATAAATATCCGATACGGCTAACACTAGACACTGTACAGATATTTGTCAGGCATGTTCACCAACACAGGAACAAAAAAAACAGCGCGAATCGGACTCAATAACACGCGAAATTACAAATTACCCATTACGTTTTGATCATGCCTCACACATTCCCTCTTTTTCAGTATATCGTTTTGTGTATAATATCTTGTCTTGAAGAACCCAGCAAAAAAATTATTTAGTGTATCTTCCAACATAGTTTCCACAAACAGTGTTCGACAGCTCTTAAATGATTCAGAAAAGTCAGGTCGACAAATCCTAATCTGTTACAAAAATGTATGTGTGAATGCTCCACATCTCCTCCTAAGCCACTGGACCGATCTCAGCCAGACTTGCTACACATATCGCTCGTATCTGGAAATAAGCGCTAGGAGGGTAAGAACCACCTACGTGTAAAAAGGGTGGGGATGAAAAAGATGTGTAGCCCACGGCGCGCTAATGCCCGAATTTTATTCATCCGGTATTTGAGAATGAGAGCACATAATGGCTTGATACAATCTTTACACATAACTTCGTACCTTCACGACACCCTTTCTCTCTGACAACCCGCGCAATTTGATGAATGGAAAAAGGTTTATTGCATATTACATTTCCGTTGTTCGTGCCGTAAAACAGCATCATCAGATATAACTCAGTTTATTAATTCTGTACTACAACCTGTATTCACGACAAATTTCGCAGAGAGTGATTACATATACCACTGAATGTACCTACAAAATTGTTTCATTGTACGATACATAGTTCTGGAGTCATGATTTTAGAAGCACTGAGATGCGTGAAAAGCTACTGCATCATGCGTGATATGTATATTTATTATTTCTTTGCTACGAGTTGTACTCACGATACATTTCGCACGACGGTCGTTGTGGAAGAGCGGTTCTAGGCGCTTCAGTTCGGAACCACGCTGCTGCTACGGTCGCAGGTTCGAATCCTGCCTCGGGCATGGATGTGTTTGATGTCCTTAGGTTAGATAGGTTTAAGTAGTTCTAAGTCTAGGGGCTGATGACTTCAGATGTTAAGTCCCATAACGCTTAGAGCCATTTGAACCATTTTTTGAACACATAAAGCACTGAAAGGGGACTATCACAATACAAATAATGCGAGTGACAGTGAAGACGCATAAAACTCTTTGTTTTTGGTATAATAAAGTGTAGTTTATTTGAAAATAGTAGTTTTTGTGTCCATATTTTATATTTTGACACCCATATTATATGACATATTTTGTCATTTTTAATACGTGTGTACCCGAACCCCAGTAACATGCCAATTGCAAAATATTTGAATTCTGCGAGAGAGTTCTCCATTGTGCATGATGGTCATGTTTGTTCCAGATTAAAACATGACGTAGTGAATGAAGAGTCGTGTATTCAGATTCTGCTGGATGCTGGAGCAGATCCGAACAAGCCAAATGAGATACGGGACGGGTGTACGGCTCTGCACATCGCCGCAGAAGCTGGGAACTTCAGTGCAGTCATGACGCTGCTGAGAGACGGCAGGACTGAAGTCAACGCACTCAACAGCCGAGGGGAGACCGTGCTGCACGCCTTGGCCAACAGGCCTGAGCCAGAGACCTGCAGTGAGAAGACCAAGCTCAAGGAGTGCCTCGAATTTCTCTTAGAGGATCCCAAACTCGACGTAAACAGGCCGAGCCGCCAGAACCGAACAGCAATATTGAATGCTGCGTTGAAGGTAAACGTTACGCTAAATGTTGTTTTAAAACCATTTTTAGTTCATATGTTAAATTACGGTCAGAGCGTCATATTGAAATATGTAGCTGCCGATATCTGGTAATTTATCATTAATACCGAATCGTTTTCACATTTCCGTGGGTAAAATTAGTTGACATTCTTGTCAATGGTTGTGATTTATGAGGTTTTTGGTGTTTTCGTAACAACAGAACCAGGGGCGGTGGCAAGAGAGGGGGGGCTGTAGCCCCCCCCCCCCCACACACACACACACACACAATGGAGTATCATATTACACTGGATAAAACGACTTCAGAAATCAGTGAATATACTACTCCAACAGATTCAATCACTTTTTTTTAATAATTATGAAGCAATATAGGTTGCAATGTATTTCCAACAATTTTAACGAAAGAATAACAGCGGCAAATAGCTTACTATCCAAACCAATAAATATCATTTAACTTAAAATAGGCGTCTTATTATTTATTAATGCACATTTTTTACCCTGAACTCCAAAACAGTTGCCAAAAACTACTTTAAGCAACGCCAAATTTTACTAATTTTTCAGTAGAGGACTCCAGCTCTCCTTTTGTTAAGCGATATTCCATTCCCCCAAACCCCCTCCCCTCATTAGTCCCCCCCCTTCCCCCGCCGACCAACTTCTAGAATCGCCCCTGAACAGAACTATAAACCTGATTGGACACCCAACAACTTATTGTCTTCCTGAAATACACGGTTGTTTAGTCATTGTGACAAGATTGGCATAATGACTTAAACTGACACCTGTGTAATAAAACAACTTGTGTATCATATTTTAGTTCTGCAAAATACTCGTCAAACTATTGCCATCTTATTTTATTAGCTTGCTGACAGTGATGTTTGTCAACCTACTCCGTCCTTCCGAACAGGCCTCATAATGCCCAACGCTACCAGCCGACCGCAGTGTCCTCCTCAGCCGTTAGGCATCACTGGACGCGGATGTGGAGGGGCATGTGGCCAGCAAACTGTTCTAATGGCCATTGTCAGTTTTCGCGACCGGAGCCGCTACTTCTTTGTCTCACAAGGGCTGAAAGCACTCCGCTTGTCAACAGCACTCACTCAGGAGACTCAGGTGGTCCCTGTCCACAGCACTTAATGTCAGTGATCTGATGGCAGGCTGTGTTAGCACTGCAGCAAGGTTGTTGGCTGTCAACATACACCACTTCTAAAATATTGCATACCAGTTTCCATCCTGAAGAAAAAGAAGTTGCTGTGCAGCTATTATCTAAGTAACAAAAATACCGTGAAATAACCAACTGTTTCAGTACAGTTTCTTCTTTTCGCTCTCTAAATTAACTGCAGTGATTTACATTGTAGCTATCACTCAGTACTGCATACTTGCAGAGTCATACCGAAATGCACTGGCAGCAGTGACTAAGTTGTGTCCTCCCCTTTCCCATCCTGTAATACTACCTTTCAGTAATTTTCCCTACAGATTTAGCAAATTTTATTTTGTAAGTGGGTTTAATCAAAATGAAAGCCCGCCCCCGGTAGCTGAGCGGTCAGCGCAACAAAATGTCAATCCTAAGGGCCCGGGTTCAATTCCCAGCTGGGTTGGAGATTTTCTCCACTCAGGGATTGGGTGTTGTGTTGTCCTAATCATCATCATTTCATCCCAATCAATGCACAAGTCACCGAAGTGGCGTCAGATTGAAAGACTTGCACCCGGTGAACAGTCTACCTGACAGGAGGCCCTAGTCTCACAACATTTATTTATCAAAATGAAGCGTTATTGAAAAGCATTACTGATATCGTCTGCCATGCACAATCTGTCTTATCTTTTGTGCCTTGAAAATGATGGGAGCTCACCTGTTGAAATATTGCTGATTGTTTAGGACATTATCTGGTTTATTCTCAAAAGTTATTTGAACATTTGATACATTGGAATGAGGTCCAGTTTTAGAGCAAACATACTGACTGGAGGGTTTAGTAAACTACATATTCCCCCTCCCCCTTTTCTGCTTGCTTCCTCCACTGTCGCATCTTGCTTTAGTCATCAGTCAGCACAAATCGTGAGCTTTCGTTTAAATCAATCAATCAGAGAAATCAATAATGTTGAGTATGAATGAGCTGCATAGATGACTATTATGTGAACCAAATACTGCACACTGTTGCCACTTAAATCATGTTAGCGATAGCTGTATGTTATGGACAGATAAAGAAGAAGCGTTGAACGGCCTGCAGCCATTAGTGCTTTGCATCTGAAAGCTATCACAGACGCAGCTAAGTCTCACAGATCTTCTTATGCTGAGTCAACTGTAGTCATTTCTTCATGTTACTGCTTGGACAAAATGACACTGTGACAACAACATGTGTTTGCAGTCGCGGGCTCATTGTAAGGCTTCATCTCGTTGGCAGGAGGTTGGAGAACTCAAGCTTTGCTTCTTCCATTTCTTCACAGATATTGCCTATCTCTATGCTACACTATTGATGGGACTGATCTCACTTTTAATCTAGCAACGTTTCTTCTGAATATTTCTCAAGCTGAGTCATATACAACTTCGCGAAGTTGAACAGTTGTAGAAATGTTGTACTGAGTTAATTAGCTTTTAACCATATTGATGTACATACCATACTGAATAAGGAACCATACTAGATGGTCTTACAAAAAATAAACTTTTCATGGGGGCATTTTTCTTCTTCGTGAATTTTTCTAGAAATAGTAAGTCAAAAATTTGTGTTCTGCCTTACCAGAGTAGCTGATACTAGTTGCTCCAAAAAGTTCATTCTGTAGAAATCATGGACTATATCATGCTGAGAGATCTGACAATAAAACTGCAGACAAATTATGTTAACAGTTGCATAGGAGGTGGTCAAATGAAAACGAGATAGATGGAAAAAAGTAAGTAAACTGTTTATGATTTCAAAAGTAACTTTGTAATACATCAATGCCTTCATGAAAAAATGTTAACTATGGAACCTTGGTTTTACACATCCGAAGCAAATTGGCAGCCATTAATGTCTTTCTTCAGGGCTCCAAAAATATGGGAATTGTTTGGGGAGAGTTTGGGAATGTATGGAGGATGTGTAAGGGCTTTCCAGTGAACTTGTACAGTGTAATCAAAACAATCTTGACAACATTAATAGCTATGGTGATTACTTTTGAAATAATAAACAATTTACTCACTTTCTTCCATCTGTCTCGTATTTGACTGCCCCTTATAACTTGTATGGGTGCATCCAGTACTTCCTTTCCTTTTTCAGTTTTTTGAGCCTTAAGTAATAATAAGTCTCAATAACATCCTCTTCAGACGAGCTCATGATTGCAACTGAAACAGGAACATGATCTGCATTGTGCTGTGCCAAGTTGCATCATGGTTATCATATTATCCCAGTGGAAACACAACTATTGCACTGATAAGTGCCGTGTCATGTGATGCTTATTGGAATCTATCATATTGCACATCCTATCCTCAGTGTGAACTGTGCCTTAAAGCTACCATAATGGTAAACAGAGAAAGAAACACACAAACAGAAATAGAAATACAAAATAGCTTTAATCAATTCCATTTAAATGCATTTCATGTCAAATTTGAAAAATATAATTAATCTAGTTTTTGCTGTGCTTACAAATAGTCTCCAAACACTGGAAACTTATTTAAGTGACAGCTCAACCTACAGTCAGCAGTCAAAAGACCAGAAGGCTATTTCCATAGAAGCCTGCCATTCACTTCCTTATTATTACATCTACACCTAAACCAGAAGGCATCACAGTATTTTCCACAAATCACACACATCTAATTCATTTGAAGTGGTGTAATGTCTTACCATTTCTTGAGCTGGATGGCTGCTCACCATTCATGGTTACATTTGTTCACCGTTGTACCTACGTCATCTCTGGTTCTCTTGTCACCAACATACTCAATAGACTCCTGCCAACTTCTGTGTCTTTTTCAAGTCTCTTTCTCAACTCTCGGTCCTTTTTCATGTCTTCTCGAATAGTCATCTTCTTACTGATCCATACAGTATACCCTCCCAATTGGCTGCCTCAGAATTGTTAATAACAATATTCTAGGATTGGTGAACATGATCTCCTTCTCTGCAAATGTTTCAAGTAACCAATGTTGGGCCATCCCATGACTATTGTCTTGTGCAGTTCCTCTCAATCATCAGTTTGTCACTGTGGTGGGAAAATTCACCTGCTGCCACTGGCATAATATCCAGTTGCTATGTTTGACTTCCACAAACTTTTAAGCGTTACACAGTGCCAGCTGGAACATCAGCAAGTCCTCTAGCCCAGTTTCTCTGAGAGTTTCTGTGGATGCTCTTCCAAAAGGAGCTACCTGCAAAAAATACTCAAACCACCTTGTTGGAACTCTTTGCCTGTTGTTCCCAATTATTTCATCACTCATATAGTAAAATGAGGTATATTGCAATATATATAACACAATCTGTCACAAAAAATGAAATTCAATATGTATGCCTTTGCATCCTGTACACAAAACAGAAAAAAAATTCTAGAAAGATACAGATTTAAGGAGTGCCACACAGACAATCTACTTTTATGACAAAGGACATTCAGCATCTATAACTTATATCAGCAAAATGTAAAAAGCAAAATAAGAAAAGCAAGCTACAGAAAGAAAGAAAAACTTGCAATTTTAAAAATGTGTGCAAATTTTACTGCTGAAGACAATTATCAAAGTGGAAGAAAACATTTCTGAAAAGTAAAAGTAAATTTGTCATTTTGTTGAGTGCTGTCAGGTGGATATCAAGAGTCGCAAATCAAACACGAAATCACAGTTGTCAGTGAAAGGCAGAAGTCAACACTGAAAACATATTTATTAAATGAACAAGAAGCACTATGTGCTTACACTATGTCGGCAATTGCTGCACAAACACTGTCTCCACATATGCGTACACCATCATTACTCTACCATGCAAACATTGGGGTTACACTCATATGCGCAATAACCCTAGGTTAGGTGTGGGGCGGCAGTGGGGTGAGTGGACTGCTGTAGCCTGTTGTGGGGTTGTGTACCACTGTGATCTATGGTGGGGACAAAGCCTCTCCATTGTTTCTAGGTCCACAGTTCACTACCATACAATATAATACTAAGAAGCTCAAAAAGTTTTGTTTTGTTGTATGTTCTTCCACGATACTGCAGTAGTTAACAGGTAATAAATATGGCAACAGACACTTAGAAAGGCTACATTGTGCTGGAATTTCATTCACATTTGTCTGTTACAACAGCATGAGACACTTCAGAATGTGGTTTTGACAATCTTCAGTGAGTGTCATTTACACTGAGTGATAGTTTGCACAGTCATTGTCAACAGGTGGCTTTCTGTGTGGAAATTGCTGAATCATCTATCTGTGACTGAAAGAACTTTTGGTACATACGTCATAGAAACTATCCAGTTCAGCAAAATGTTAGAAGAACATTCCACTGCTCAGAAGATCTTAGGGAAATGGCTAAGCAGAAACTTTACCTCTTGCAACAGCAAGCTCTAATGTACAAGAACAAAGTTCTCTGAGTATGCTATGCAAGTGCAACAGGATACAGAAGACAGGTTTTAACAGACATTGAAGTGCAAAATGTATGGATGAAACTAACTTTTGTATTATGTGTCACTTTCAAGTAACATATCTTGATGAAACTTGGACCATACCTAGAGAGAACAGCTACACAACAGTACCAAAAGTGAAATAAATATGCAATGAAACTTTTATACAAAGACAATAATTACACTGAAGTCACTGTGATTTATGATGGTCCCCTGGACATTGCAAAAGGTGGGACATGGTTCTTAACAGGGTGTATGATCACCACTAATGGCTCTGCAGTATCCTCCCATGCTGGCCACAAGGTTGGTAAAAAGTTCTTGTGGTAGAGCATTCCATTCCTCCATCATTATACTTGACAACTGGTGGTCGGTTGTTGGTGCATGTGGACATGCTGCATTAAGTCGTCCCAATGGATTCCAAATGAGTTCAGTGGGATTGAAGTAGGAGGAACAGAGAGGCTAGCCCGTTTGCTGAATATCCTCTCATTGCAATTCCTCCACCTGCACTGTTCTATGCGAGCTCACATTGTCATCCATAAAATTGCAGTCTCGGTCAACATCATGGCTCCCTACACAATAACATCTGGACCACCAAAACTACTCTGTTTGAAAATGTTTCTGTGTGCATTACATGTTCTTACCTCTTGCCACATGAAGGTTTGTCCAGCATCACTACTCAGACTGAATCTGCTCTCATCAAAGAAAAGCATGCGACCCCACTCCTCATTGGTCTGGACCCTATGCATCTGGGACCATCGCAAATGGCGCCATCAATGTGGAGATATCTGTGGAACACAACATACTGCTCATCAGGCAGAGACCATCCCCATGCAGTCACTGTGTCACTGTGGAGCATGCAATTGCATGCCTTGCGGTTCTGTTAAATGTGGTTGCAATTGCATCTGCTGTTTGTCATAGGTCTCTCCTTGCCTGTTGCACAATGGGCAGCTGACTGATCAGTGGCCTCATCTCCTTTGGGCAGCAGTGTTCGTGGCTTGGAATGCTCCCCATGCACATGAAACAATGCTGTGAGCCCTACCAAACTCCTGGCCTATACTCGGCAAACTTTGTCCTCCTTCCACTTCCACAATGATTCTGCTCCATGTGAAGTCATCCACATGTTGTCTCTGGGTCACGATGTAATGAAGAAAAACCACCGCAGTGATCCATAACTGCTTGCTTATTGAAACATACTGACTTTTCCCATCCTTTCAGCTGCCTCATGTTGTGGGACCAGCTTTCCGTTGCACTCTAGTAAAGCTGACACCACACCATGTTACATCCAGCTTTCTGTGCATGACTGGGAGACCTTTGGAAACATGCTCCCACTCTTTCATTCATTTCCACTGAATTGTTACTACATTATGTTAGTTTTTCTGCCTTGCCCTTAAGTTTTGCAGAGTGGAGTAGATTGTCTTTAGTGATGAAGCAAATGTGGGATAGTATAATGAACAAGCACAATATGTAAAATTGAGGTACTGGAAATCTCAGCATCTGACAACTTTTCCAATTCCAAACCCATAGGTTTCTTCAGACATAGAACGAAGAAATGGTTGAATTATTGAGACAAAGTCATGTAGTATATTAGGGGCAATCAAAATGTTTCCATTTGAGGGCATTGCTGTAACGTATATGCAACATAGTGTGACTCTCCTGTGAATATATACACACTGACAAGTAGGCAAGGAATTAGTGCAGTGTTTGTGTCTTTCAAATGTGTGTGCAGTAAATGCACGACATGAACTATGGCAGCATTATTACCAAATGCATCCAAAGAGGACCAACGTTCTATCCATCTCTTCCTGACTGCCGAAGGACAAACCGCAGTAGACACCCACGTGGAGAATGAAGAATGTGTATGGGGCAGTATGTCTGTTGAAAACTACTGTTGTGGAGTAGTATGCCATTTTCTGTGCTGGTCTGACGTGATGCACGTTGATCTGGAAGGCCAGCCTCAACCATAATGGGCAAGTGGGAGACGCTTGAGCATCTGTCATATAGTCCTGATCTCTCCCCAGGCAATTATCACATCTTCAGCCCCTTAAAAAATGCCCGTGGAGGGTCCATGATTCCTGTTGAATGAGGATGTGCAGCAAGCAGTGGTAGACTTCTTCACACTGTGGGACATGGTGTTTTACAAAATGGGTATCTTCAACCTTGTGTGGCAGTAGGATGATTGGCTCAATGCTCATGGCAATTTTGGCTGATGGTATACCAGTTCAGGATCGTACAGCCTTCAAATGGAAACTTTTTGATTGTTTCTTATAGATTACATAGTATTAGTGAGTAATTTCTGTATAATATAGATAACATCCCAAATAAAAATTTTACTTACAGCCAAAAGAAACTACACATTAAATCAGTAAAGTATTGCAGTATTTTGCTATACACACGAAGATGAGCCATTGCTTTTCAGCATCACAATGAATCAGCTGAAGGCTTATTGGGAAGGATTCCTCTAGATGGCCCATGAACAGGTTAGTATAGGATGGTGCCATGCAGATGCCCATTGCACCATTTTGTGGTTACCTATTCATGAGCCTAGAGGAATTCATCCTAATCACTCAGGACACCAAGCACTTCACCTGGTCAAAATTCATTGACGATGTCTTCATGACCTGGACTGAGGGTGATGACATCCTACCCACGTTCGTCTAGGACCTCAACTCCTTCTCCCCATTTGTTTCATCTTATCTCCCCCAGCCCAACAAGCCACCTTCCTCCACTTCAGGTATAGGTACATCAGTAGTTTCCTCCATGGTGTAAACAAGGAATGACCCAATGATATACAGAAATGTAGAATCTCAAAATATATCCTTTATTTAACACAGTATAGTACACAAACATCAATCACTGTCGCTCGGCCCAAACTGTTTTGCAGCACACATATACTTCACTTTGCGTTGCCATCACTGGTTAGTGATAGTCTTTGGGGCACTGACCCCCCCCCCCCCCCCCCAGAGTGTGTAGCACAGAAGAAGGGAGGAAGGTTTGTCTACATCTGCATGGTTACTCCGCAATTCACACTTAAGTGCCTGGCAGAGGGTTCATTGAACCATTTTCATACTACTACTTTACCATTCCACTCTCAAATCGCATGTGGGAAAAAGGAACACGTAAATCTTTCTGTTTGAGCTCTAATTTCTCTTATTTTATTATGATGATCATTTCTCCCTATGTAGGTGGGTGTCAACAAAATATTTTAGCATTCAGAAGAGAAAGCTGGTGATTGAAATTTCGTAAATAGTTCTCGCTGCAAAGAAAACTGTCTTTGTTTCAGTGACTGCCACCCAACCCTCGTATCGTATCAGTGACACACTCACCCCTATTGCACGATAACACGAAACGGGCTGCCCTTCTTTGCACTTTTTCGATGTCCTCCGTCAATCCTACCTGGTAAGGATCCCACACCATGCAGCACTATTCCTGCAGAGGACGGACAAGTGTAATGTAGGCTGTCTCTTTAGTGGATTTGACACATCTTCTAAGTGTTCTGCCAACAAAGCGCAGTTTTTGTTTCGCCTTCCTGACAGTATTATCTATGTGGTCTTTCCAATTTAAGTTGCTTGTAATTGTAATTCCTAGCTATTTAGTTGAAATAAATCTTCTGCCAACAAAGTGCAGTCTTTGTTTCACCTTCCTGACAATATTATCTATGTGGTCTTTCCAATTTAAGTTGCTTGTAATTGTAATTCCTAGCTATTTAGTTGAAATAACAGCCCTTTGATTTGTGTGATTTATCGTATACCCAAAATTTATTGGATTTCTTTTAGTACCCATGTGGATGACCTCACACTTTTCTTTGTTTAGTGCCAACAGCCACTTTTCGCACCATACAGAAATTCTCTCTATATCATTTTGTAATTCGAATTGATCGTCTGATGAGTTTACTAGACAGTAAATTACAGCATCATCTGCAAACAATCTAAGGGGGCTGCTCAGATTATTACCTAGATCATTTATGTATATCAGGATCAACAGAGAGCCTATGACACTACCCTGCAGAACGCCAGATATCACTTCTGTTCTACTCGATGATTTACCATCTATTACTATGAACTGTGGCCTCTCTGAGAGGAAATCATGAATCCAGTCACACAACTGAGACGATACTCCATATGCATGCAATTTGATTAATAGTCGATTGTGAGGAACGGTATCAATAGCCTTCTGGAAAACTAGGAATGTGGAATCAATCTGAGATCCCTTGTCGACAGCACTAATTACCTCATGGGAATAAAGAGCTAGCTGTGTTGCACAAGAACGATATTTTATGAATCCATGTTGGTTATGTATCAATAAGTCATTTTCTTCAAGGTGATTCACAATGTTTGAGTACAGTATATGCTCCAAAATCCTGCTGCAAATTGAGGTCAGTGATATGAGTCTGTAATTCAATTGGTTACTCCTATTTCCTTTCTTTAATATTGGTGTGACCTGTGCTACTTTCCAGTCTTTAGGAACAGACCTTTCGTCAAGTGAGCAGTTGTATATCATTGCTAAGAAAGGCGCTGTTGTGTCTGCATACTCTGAAAGGAACCTGATTGGTATACCATCTGGACCAGAAGACTTGCCTTTATTAAGCGATTTGAGTTGTTTTGCAACACCTAAGATATCTACTTCTATGTCACTCATGCTAACAGCTGTTCTGGTTTCAAATTCTGGAATATTTACTTGATCTCCATTTGTGAAGGAATTACAGAAGACTGTATTTAGTAACTCTGCGTTAGTGGCACCATCATCGGTAACATTTCCATCACTATCGCGCAGTGACGGTATTGATTGTTTTTTGCCATTGGTGTACTTCACATATGACCAGAATCTCTTTGGGTTTTCTACCATATTTTGAGACAATGTTTCATTGTGGAAACTATTAAAAGCATCTCACATTGACCTCCACACTAAATTTTGAGCTTCCGTGAAACTTAGCCAGTCTTGTGGATTTTGTGTTCTTCTGAATTTGGTGTGCTTTTTTCATTGCTTCTACAACAGTGTTCTGATGTTTTTGTGTACCATGGTGGATCAGTCCCATCTCTTGTAGTAGTGGGTGCTGTGCAAGATTGTGTGACAGGACATGCCTTGGTCAGCACTTTCACGTGACATGAATGTGTCATCTCTTGTGGATTGGAGTGCTGCAGATGCTGTTGGTAGGAGAGGACCAATTGACTTCATAGGTGGTTGTTGATTGGAGACAGCATAAAGAAGATAGGGAGCAAGCTGTGGTGGAAGACATAGCAGTTGGCTGTAGCGTGATGTGGTGGAGGCTAATGGTGCTTCCTCATCTGCCTGAGAATGTGATATTTCAGCTACATACAAAAGCTGTTGCGTTTTTGAAGTCACAACTATGTTGCTGGTCGTGGCAATAGTTGACAGGAAGACTGTTAGCCAGCCTGTCTCCAAGAGAAGTTGTGACATTGGTTCGAAGTCCACTGTGTTTTGCAAGTGAAAAGCGTGGATAAATTTTGTGGTGATGGGTATAGTCATAGAATCCAGTGCCATGTGTGTTGATTCTATAGAGAGATGATTGTCAAATAGTTTTACTGCTACTTCTTCAGGCTGAAAATCTCTGGTAACATCTATGATGATATCTGCTGCTTGTGCCAGCAGAGCTAGTGGCAGGCACATCGCCTGAGGTGTTACTTTGTTGGAGATGGCTCACATTGTCCAAGTGAAGAATTCATGCTGGCTGTAGTCTGTTGACAGACACTGTTATTATCTTGCCATTTAAGTCTACACCAAACATGTGGCTATGCCATTGCAACTCATTAAATGGTCCATTATAAGGTGGCTGCAGTACTGTCCATACAGTAGCATCTCAAATCATTACACAGTCATAGTCAGTGAGCCCTTTATGAAGGAAAAGGGTCTGTACCATATGTGCTGGTGGAGGAGGTACACTTGAGTTTCATGTATGTGTTTTGACCAGTGGGTCAGATGAGCCGGGAGTGAGTGCATGCAGCACAAATTCTGCTGGCAATGTCAGTGTCTCCCCATCTAGAATCTCTGTTAGTGCTTTTAAATCATCCTTGTGTGCCATGCAGACTCTCTGGAGTGGCCGTGTGAGGGTCTTCATCCATTCACCCCTGTGGTACACAGGTGTTGTTTTTATTGTTCAGCTCCATTGTTCCATGAGGCCATGGAACAATGGCAAGTGACTCTGCACAAGTTGAATAATGTGTTAATTTCTGGGATTGGTCTGCAATCAAACCTGAAGTTAGTTAATGCATCCTCAAGCAATGTAACAATTGTCTAATCGCATTCCTGTTCTCCCACAACTTTGTTGAAGTTACGAATGAGGGAGATGGTGCTGACTCTTGACAGGAAATCCATGAATGTGTGTGTATGTATATTGATGCTATCTCCCTCATGGAGGTGGTGAACATCCGTAGCATACTATGCGATCAGATCAATGTGATGAAATTCTCTTGGGTTGACCGTAAAGACGAGTGTTGAATGGCATCCACCAGAGGTTTGTGATATGTGTAGGTAATAACATGAAGAACATGAAGAGTCCCAGTATTCACATAAGACCTCATAAACTATGAGTAGTTCATAGGCAAAAGCCAACTATTTTGTCTTTAAGGCTGTAAGCTTTCTGGAGAAAAATTGTAGAGTTTGTATGTCACCTGCTACTTCCTGCAGGAGGATGTGCCTATGGCTGCATTGCCTGCATCCATTATAATTGTAAGCTGTGAAGCCATTACTGGGTGCACCAGAGCAACCACATCTTCCAAGCACTCCTTCAAATGTGCAACTGTTGCTTGCATTTCTGGTGTCCATTATACAGTGAAGAGCCTAAAAAAACTGGTACACCGGCCTAATATCACGTAGAGTCCCCGCGAGCACAAAGAAGTGCTGCAACACGATGTGGCATGGACTTGACTAATGTTTGAAGTAGTGCTGGAGGGAATTGATAACATGAATCCTGCAAGGCAGTCCATAAATCCGTAAGAGTACAAGGTGATGGATATCTCTTCCGATCAGCGTATTGCAACCTTTCCCAGATACACTCAATGTTCATGTCTGGGGACTTTGGTGTCTAGCGGAAATGTTTGAACTCAGGAGTGTGTTCCTGGAGCCACACTGTAGCAATTCTGGACTTATTGGGTGTCACATTGTCCTGTTGGAACTGCCAAAGTCCGTAGGAATGCACAATGGACATTAATGGATGCAGGTGATCAGCCAGGATGCTTACATATGTGTCACATGTCAGAGTCGTATCTAGACATATCAGGGGCCCCATATCACTCCAACTGCACATAACCCACACCATTACAAAGCCTCCATCAACTTGAACAGTCCCCTGTTGACATGCAGGATCCATGGATTCATGAGGTTGTCTCCATACCCATACACTTCCATCCGCTCGATACAATTTGAAATGAGACCAGGCAACATGTTTCCAGTCATCAACAGTCCATTGTCAGTGCTAACAGGCCCAGGAAATATGTAAAGCTTTGTGTTGTGCAGTCATCAAGGGACACGAGTGGGCCTTCAGCTGAGAAAGCCCATACCGACTATGTTTCATTGAATGGTTCACACGCTGACACTTTTCGATAGCCCAGCATTAAAATTTGCAGCAATTTGTGGAAAGATTGCACATCTGTCATGTTGAATGAGATTTGATGTTTTACCAGATTTCTGATATTCACAGCACACTCATGAAATGGTCACATGGAAAAATCACCACTTAATTGCTACCTCACAGATATTGTGTCCCATCACTCATGTGCCAACTGTAACACCATGTTCAAACTCACATAACATAAATCTTGACAACCTGCCATTGCAGTAGCAGTAATCAATCTAGGAATGGTGCCAGACACTTGCTGTCTTATTTACACATTGCTGACTGCAGTGCTGTATTCTGCCTGTTTACGTATCTCTGTATTTGAATACACATGTCTGTACCAATTTCTTTGGTGCTTCAGTGTGGTTTAGTATTGCCATGCATATGAGGGTATTCACCATTGGTGCTTGAATCTGTGCAGCATGTGGGAAATGTCGTCTATAAAGTTAAGGATTCCCAAGAATTACCGAAGGTTGGGATATGTGGGATGAGGTGGCAGCTGTTGAACTAGTTGAGTGCAGTCTATTGTGAGCTTCACCCTTCCACATTGAGTACATGACTCATTTTTATGTAATTGTGATTTATCTTTGTTTATGGTCATCCCTGTTTCATAGAGGCCAGTGAGGAAGCATTATAGGTGACCTTTGTGGTTCCGATGACCATGGGAAAAAATTAGAATGTCATCTAAACATGCAAAACAGCAGGCCAGTTTAAACAATACCCCACTACATTTTCGAAGCCATATGGCATCACCAGAAACTCAAATAAGCCAAATGGCATAATGATGGCCATTTTAGCAACAAGATCTTGCTGCATCAATCATGAAAAAACAGTTGCCCCTTCAGTGTATGGGTAAAGTCCCATACGTTTTGTATAGGGTAACTATCATAAATCATGTATGTGTTAAGTGTTCTGTAATCTTGACATAGTGAAATAGAACCATCTGTCTTTGCTACTAATTTAATGGGAGATGCCCACGTGCAACATATCATTCACTGTCACCTTATCTCCCTGCAGGAAGGCCAGGGTGAGGCAGCATGCTTTGTGCTGAAAGGCAAGCCTGTTGTTGTATTTATGTGGTGTATCATAGCATTTTTAAATGCACACTGATGGGTTCAGAGTGTTTTTGGGAAGATGCGAGAGATGCTGTGATATGCCCTTTACTGATATGAGAGAACTGTCTGTGTAGTGTTGAGGTGGTGCAGTATCTCCAGATGTGGCAAAAGGGTGTGAACATCTGACAGAGATGGGGCTGCATCGTTCAAGTTGCTGTGGCTTGTGTTTGTTGTGGTTGTAGCAGGTCGGACTGCATGTCCTTCTCAGCATGTTACTGAGGGGTGTTGTTGGCTGCTGGAGGTGAGGCTGCGTCTTTCGCAGCCACTGTGGCTGCACGACATCCTTGGCTGTATCATTTACAGCCACCATGACATATATTAGGTCCCTTAGCTGCTCACATGTGTGTTAGAGGGTGAGCAACACCTACTGTATTTTCTGGTGTAATCTGTCACTGTCATAATATAGGGAATTTGAGTCATCCCAGGTCATGAAGAGATGTGCCTGGACAGCAGGGAAAGCATATGCTGTCTTGACTCATTCGATTAGTACTGGAGTTAAGTTGTTGGCTTTTGTACTGTTAGTTGTGAACAGACATGGATGTTGTCTCGCAGCCTACCTCAGATTCAAGATGAAGAGCCTGGGGATGAAATGTTGCATTGCATGATGAAATAGAGTGGTCTGGTCAAGGTCAAGGGAGAGACAGAAGATTCTGAGGAATTGGAAGCCCAGTATTAGTTCTGTATGACGGCGACATAGAACGTCCAATGACGATATAACTTGTCCTTGAGTTGTGCAGTATGTTCTACTTTGCATGCACATGGATCTTGGCATTATTTGTCACATGGAGTTGCACACCCAGAGCCTTGTAGCAATGTTTGAGTATGTCTTGTGGTGCTGTACATACTTCTGAGCCTGTGTCGATCAGAAAGGCTGTATTGGTGGATCCATCCCAGATGCATATGTGGCTTCCAGGATTTGGTTGTCATTGAGGGGGAGAGGTGATTTGTCAATTCTGGATGGGCTGGAGTGCCTACAATGGCTTGTGCTTGAAGTTTTGGGTGTGAGCAGGCTATTAACATTTGAGAGGAGCATTGCCGAAATGCTGATTGTGCCAACAGTGGGGAGGCAACAAAGTGGCAGAATCAGATGATTGTTAGTTGGTAGTGTTCTATTGTGCCCACTCCAAGTGCCATCACTTAGGCAGGGTGTCATGACATCATCTTTGCTTATTGCCAGACAGTGTCAGCTTCATTCATATGTGCTGGCCGGTCAGACAGGAAGATGAAGTAGGCTTGTTCGTGCAGATGCACTGCCTGTGTTCCATAACTAAAAAAATCTGTCTGCAAGAGACAATTTCCTGCCCAACAAATCGTTTTTGTGGGGAATCATTGTCAGATGCAGATGCTGATGCAGTTTCACAATTCATAGTATCAAGATGGTTGGGTCTGTCATCAGGATGTGATCCACTAATGACTGTAGCTGGTGCCACATCTGAGAGGTTGTGCCATCTGGTAAATGTTTCTTTGTACATCACTTGCCACACTTATTTCTCCGATGCACAAAAAAATTCTTGCAAGAGTGCTGCCTTCATTATGTTGTATTTGTTGCTGGCAGGCAGGACGAATATAAGATCACTGAATAACACTGTGTGCTCAGCGAGATGGCATATTAGCTAGCAAATTTTGAGTTACTGTCCACAGTTTCTAACTTTGTAAAATACACTCCATCATTGTGAAACACACAGTTAACCAATCATTTCTTAACAGAGGGATTTGAGGTTGCTTTTCTACTTGTCATTGTGTGATACAGTCCACCAGTTGCAGCCATGTGAGGGCCAAATAGTAAGGCACTATTGTGACACCTGTTGGTAGACATGGCATAGTTGTCAGATCAATCATTGTGGTGCTATTGTTCCTTGGTGACCAGAGTAGTCTTTTTGAAAGTTTTTTATCATAGTATGGCAGACACAGTAGGCATGCAAGTTGCAGTAGGTACAGCATGCACAGTCAAAATGTTGTGTGTCCTCACAAAGACTGAATTTGTCATTTTGCTGCACATGGCATCAGTGTTGTGGTAGGCTCATATGTTGCAGCAGGTACAGGATGCACAGTCAAAATGTTATTTGTCATTGCAAACAGTAAATTTATAATTTCACTGATACTGCATTGGTGTTGCACAGTAAATGTGAGTATGGAGAAGTTGTACTGAAAGTCTGTGTACATGATGCAGTAGGTGCAGATCGTGTAAAATCAGACTGTAGGTTATGAGGGATCACCAAAATTCACATCATTAAGTTTGGAGCACCATTTCATTGTTAAAGGTGACATTGCACTCACTGTGTTCTGCACAACAATGTTGGCACTCACATCCTGTTTTAATCTGCATGCACACCATTTGTTGTGCAATTACTGTGGGTACTGAGCACCAATAATACCTGATATAACTGGAGTCATTAAACCTCATAAAGTGGCCAATGGGCATGAAGTATCTGTTGGTTGCATTGTTGGCACTTAAAAAAAAAAAAGAATCACTTTGATGTGGAATATCATTGTAATCATAATGCTTTCAAAGTTGGGGTCACCAGTGTGGGTAGTTTTGTCTGTAGCATAGACAAGGAATGACCCAACGATAGACAGATGTGTAGAATCTCAAGATCTAGCCTTTTTTTACACAGTATGATGCACAAACATCTTACAGTCACAATCGCTTGGTCCAAACTAACTGTTTTGAGTACAGGCACTTCACTCCATGCTGCCATAACTGGTCAGTGATAGTCTGTCATATGCTGTCCATACAAGTACCTTCATCCACATTGAATCTAGCAACACCCATAATACTGCCACTTTGACAACCGCCACCAATTCCGCACCAAGAAATCAATTCTGTAAAGCATAGTTACACATGGTCATTGCATCTTTAGTGAGGAGTTGCCCCTCTCCAAATCAAATATGTTAGGGACTCACTGAGGCCTTCACAGACTGAAATTGCCTCCCCTCCCTGCCCCATTGTCAATAAACAGCTCACCAGTTCCTTGTCTCCACAGTAACCTACTATCCTCCACATACCCATTGTTCCCAGCCTACTGAGTACAAATCTGCTCCCTAAACTACTGTTTAAATTTTCTTTGCCTCCAACTTCCAGAGCCATAATTTTAAAATGTTACCTCATTAGCCACTCCTCCAGTTATTTATCAGAATATTTGGACAGATGATAGTTGTATGCATAAAGAAATAGAAATGAGTTGTTTGAAGTTTGAGATAAGAACAGCAGGTGCTCTGTAAAAGAAGAGAACCAGTAACACTTTTTTTCTCCTAATACATAAATATGTGGAAAATAATTTAGAAATAATTCCTGTCATTATCATTAAGAGTAGACAGCACTCATCACAATTTGTTGTTAGTTTACTTTACAGAAGTACGCTGCAGTGACAGATGTTGCCTGTTAATATGTAAGTTGACGTACTCCACATTCCTTCACGTATGCTGTTGTTCGTTATGAGATTTACAGGACCTGGTGTAGAGTAAATGAATGAATTCTTCCTTTATCACAATGAATCTTCAATAGAAACAAAAGTAACATTTATTGCACTTCAAGGAAGTGTTCAGTTTACATAAATGGTGTGTCAAATAATCTCCACAGCACTGACAATGCTGTAATCTACAGGAAAATATCACCACTTAATGCACCATCTTAGTTTTCTCCAATTGTTTTAATGTACAGCATTTCTCTTAAAATGTGGATAAAAATACTGTCCATAACATGAGAAATAATCTGGTAGCATCCACGTAGAAAATAAATGGTATACTTTTTTACTAAAAAGGGATAAAAATGGGGCAAATATGTAAAACCGTAAGTAGACAAGATAAATGAAAAACTTACATTTGTTGATAGCATTCAGAGGAGTACAGAGCATAAGTAAAGGAAATTATATACAAGAGGGGCAGAGTGGCAAATTCAAGAGTATTTCCCCAGCATTCAAAGCCCTTCATTGAATAGGTATGGCAGCAGACATTAAATTAATTCAGATGCCGTGCTAGTATTTTTAGAGATTAGTAAGATCATACAAAAATTTAATACAGATGCCCAGGAAACATAAATGGGAATCTTTCAAAGAACAGCAGTATGAAAAGGATAGGCTGCTACTCACCACAGAAGTGGCACTGAGTGGCAGGCAGGCACAGTGCAAAAGGCTGCTATTAGACTAAGTCCTTCATCATATGAAGACAACAATATATACACACATTCAAACAAGCCATTTATGTCTCTGGGTACCAATGCCCAATTGTGACCATTTGATTTAATCTTTAAAAGAGTGTAGACATAGTTCTTGTGAAATCCTGTTGGGTAAATTTTAGTGACTGCTGCATGTATCCATTCATCTTCAGTGCACTCTTGTGTCTTCCCTCACCCTTCTCATTCCACAGCCCTTGTCCATTGGCACCTTCTCTTCACCAAATGCTCAATGCTGCTTCTATACAATTAACAGTGTTTATCATCCAGCAGACATTTGTATTCCATTCTGGATTTTCAATATTATTATTATTATTATTATTATTATTATTATTATTATTATTATTATTATTATTTTAAATTTTCCCTTATAAAGCTAATCATTCAACACCATGATACTTTCCAGTGATCTCTACTGTAGCCACAGATAGGGTTTATTGCATATAAAACTGAAGATTAGATTTATGAACATTAATATTCCTCACATAAATATATCTGTAGTTTTGTACAAATAGTGGTCACACACTACTTAAACTAACTTATGCTAAGAACAACACTCACACCCATGAGGGAGGACTCAAACCTCCTGCCGGGAGGGACCGTGCAATCCATGACATGGCGCCTCTAACTGCACAGTGAAAACTCAGTGCTCTGTTATTTATTCATACTTTCATAGCAACATGTCTATATAACGCTAATTGTCTCTTTTCTTTCTGGTTCTTGCAGAAAAATTTGACAGTGTTGGCAACAATGTTGGACACTGGAAGATTTGATGTGGATGTACCAGCACTAAGAGACAAGGAGACAGCTCGTGATCTCATCAAACGATGCTTTCCAGATCTAGTGCTACCAGCTGCTGGAAGTGTCCAAAAGACAGAGGATACCACAATTTCATTGTTTCGCCTTCTCTACAATCGTGAAGTTGATGGTTTCATACAGAAACTTGATGCAGCTCTTGAGAAAGACCCTGTTCTTTCAACAGAAGAAAAAGAAAAGTTCCTAAATTCAGATGATGGCATGTGGACACTTCTACAATATGCATGCAACTTTGGCATGACTGAGGTAGTGCAGAAGCTCCTGCTGGAAGGTGCTGATCCTAATGCTACTTCCAGGTCACGCAGAGCTCAACTTCCATCTATTGCAGCTGCTGCAAGTGGCTATATTGACATCTTGCATTTACTACTGAAGCGTAAGGGAACTCTCTTAGCACCACGGAATGGTGGTGACAATGCTCTGCATGCTGTACTAAAAGATTTGCATTGGAACCCAGAGAATTCAGATCGTCATGGTTGCTTTGATCTGCTTATGCAGTACATAGAGAAAAACTATGGAATCATTGACATTAATGCCCCTGATAACAATGGTGATACACCATTGCATCTTGCTGCCTATTCTGGTGATGAACACTACATCCTCTCACTGCTAAGAGCAGGTGCTTACATAGGCACAGAGAATAAGTTTGGTGAACCACCTATTGCCAATATCTCAGCTGCTATTCTTGAACATTACTTGGATGAATGTGTTACAAGCAATGGAGAGTTTCCACGAGTTGATAAGTATGAGATACAGTTTGATTATCAGTTTCTTGTACCGCCTGCTGACCAGGTGGATGTTGATGTAGATCAGGATTCAACATATTCAGACTGTGAGCGACCAATGCATAGTGCCAACACTTCTGGCCACATTTCTCCTGTTCCTGAATCAAATCCATTGTTGTACATCAGCAGATCAAAGGATCTGAGGCATTTGCTGAAGCATCCAATCTTCACTAGCTTCCTAACATTAAAATGGTATTCAATTCGCCCCATGTTTTATGTAAATCTTTTCTTCTATTTTCTTTTTGTTATGCTAATGACAGTTTACATTTTGGTATTCTATGATTATTCTGATGAAGCATCAGAAAATACATCTGATGGTCCAATTCCTGCACCCACTACCTCTAATCTTATTGTAAATAGCAGTAATAAAGTTCAGAAGGCTGAAGCACAAGACAGTAACATAGATGAATCACAATCACCTGTTATTATATCCATTATACTATCAGTACTTCTCATTGTGCTGATAGTCAGGGAACTCTTTCAATTTGTTATGTGGCCCAAAAGATACATATGCAACTGGGAAAATTATTTAGAAATACTGCTCATAATCTTTAGTAGTATGGTTTTGTTTGGTAACGTACAAGACATGAATCTGAGGCCCCATTTATCAGCCTTGACCATTTTACTTTCTTGGGCAGAATTAGTTCTCCTGATAGGACGTCACCCTAGCTTATCTACAAACATTGAAATGCTAAAGACAGTATCATGGAACTTCCTACAGTTTTTAGCATGGTATTCGTTTTTGATCTTGGCTTTTGCTCTAAGTTTCTACACTTTGTTTAAGAGCAGCCAAGAAGATGACAACTTTTTTCTCAATCCTGGTTCATCATTTTTCAAAACTGTTGTTATGGTAACAGGGGAGTTTGATGCTTCAGATATTCCTTTTGTTCTCTTCCCCGGAACCAGTCATCTTGTATTCATGTTGTTTGTGTTTTTGGTAGCAATTGTATTGTTCAATTTGCTCAATGGTCTTGCAGTCAGTGACACACAATCTATAAAAGACAATGCTGAACTTGTAGGTTATGTCTCACGTGTGAAGCTTATATCCTACACAGAGAGCATGCTCTTGGGCCATCCACTTTGGTGCCAGACACCAAGAAAGTGTTGCTGCTGCTGCAACTGTTGTTGCTTACCAGCTTTTTGCACTAGACCCTTCAGGTTTACCCAGATCCCATGGTTGATGCAGATGGTAAGGCTGTTCTCTGGTGTGTTGCCTGAAAAGAAGATAAGAGTACTCCCAAATCAAGAATGCAGAATTTTATTGCAGCAGCATGACCAGACCAAAATTAATGAGAGCTCTACAAACTGTTTGGGGAACTGTACTGCATATAAGCTAGAGGAAGAAATAATTAAGTCTGCAAAGAACCTCTTACTGCAGAAGGGCCACCAGTCAGAGATGGAAATATTTAAGGAAATGCTTAGGAAGTGTCAAAACGTAATGCTGTATTGTGAGCAAATGGAAGAATATCGTATAAAAGTTGAGGAACTTGAATTTAAGCTCAGGAATGTGGAAAATGCTGCTCTCAGAGCTGAGAGAAATACAGATAAAATTTTAGAAGTACTTAACAAGATGAACAGCAAATAAACCATCAGACCAGCTTGTAAAAATTTAGCTCAGTATTTACTCGTCTGATCTGTATCATGTTTTCATTCAAAACAATAATTACGTAATCATCATGAACAATATGTTATCTACTGCAATTAATTGGAAATATATTCCATTTATTGTTAATCATTTAAAATTTTGTATGCTGGAATGTATTTATGCAAGTGAATGAACTTTTTCAACAGCAAATGGAAAAAGACTGTTTGTAATAAGATTGTATGTACACATAATCTATTGGATAAAAGTTTGTAAATGTGTAACTTATTATGACAATTAAAGTTTTATTTTACATTCTTACATTTTGTAATTCTATGCTGATGATTTACAACTGACAAATACAAGTATTAATTGTACATTCCTGTTATGCCAACATACATAGCTGAGACAGTGAAAACTAGACTCACTGTAGTTACGTACCCTGAAAGAAACAGACTGTATTCAAAATTTATAATGTCTGTCATTGTGTTTCAACAAAAAATATTAGCTGCACTCTAGTATAGTATGGTTTATTTATTTATTTACTTGTGGTAAGGAACACATATTATGGAGTATATTTTAAATTTACTTTATTTGTCAGTATTACCAGCAATATTGTTAGAAACAAATTATATCACTTAAAGTCTCCACATACCTCACTGAATGATGCATGCATCAATATGTAAGCTAATTCCACATTCCATAGAGAATAAGCACAATTTCTATTGAAATAATTAGAGTGAGTTGGATGGGGACATCAAATTCAGCATCCACCTTAGTGCTTTTTAACAGGAGTAGCCCATATGCCGGTGCTGGCTTTCACCCTCTCCTTTCTCTCATCATCTCCAACATGAATGTGACACTACATTACACACACCCATTACAGTGACCTACACTTAACAGATACACTTACACACACACACAGCTCTCATACCTCATGAATGAAGGGTGCCTGGGGTATGTAGGATAATAAAAACTTTTCCAATTAAGCGGATGAACATGCCCTTTGGGGTCTCCCAGCCATTCATGTCATACAACTTTATTAGGTCTACAAATTTGCTTCAGCTGTTTTTTCTCAAGGTTTGAAGCTTTATTGTGAAAAACTTATAGAAGATTTATGATTAAATGTACTGACCATCATTGGCCATTACTTTCTCCCACCTTTCTTCCCATGGCGGAAGAACTGGGTATCTTCTGAGGAGATCCATTAATTGATCCATTTTGTCCTTGTTCATATGACTGAAAGTGCTGGTCAGCCAGGCTGTATGCAGTTGATCAAAAAAGGTGGTAGCTAAAGGGAGCAATATCTGGAGAATATGGTGGGTGGGGTAAAATTTCCCATTCCAATATTTCCAAGTATGTTTTGATGAGTACTGTGACATGAGGTTGAGCGTTGCCATGCTGCAAAATCACCTTTCATGTCTATTACTGCATTGTGGCCATTTGTCTTTTAGTGTTCAGCTCAACTGCTTTTGATAATGATCTACTGTTATTGTGTCCATTAGTTTCAGTAACTTTGAAAACCTCCTCTCTTCCACTGCCATGCTGGTCTTTGACATCAGAATCACCATTCTTGAAGCACTGAAACTATTCTCTGTGTGTGCTTTCACCAATAGGTGACTCACCTCATCATAGGTCTTACCCAGAATTTTAATCCTATTTATAAAGTGCGCCAACTGGAAATAATATTTTTTTGTGCACCATTCCATTGTTGTTTCATAATTATGAGAATGCCTATTCTTAATTGTTGCTTCAGCTAACAAAGGGATTAACTGAGTTGTCAAACAGTAATATAAAGTAAACAGTGAAGGTGAGAAAAAATGTGTGTTCCATGCAAGAAAATGACCCAGATTAGGAACTAGCAGCACAATTTGACAGTAAGGCAAATGTGTACAAGATAATTGGTAATCAAATAAGCTGTTGGCTGGGACCTGATGAAACTGCACTGCTTAATTCTTCAAGTGGGCCATTACACCGTCTGCAGCAATAGAGTGAAAGGTTATTTCATATTAGTTAACTAAACAATGCTGTAGCTCATATTGTGTAAGTTTATTTTACAGTTGTTTAATTAAGCTGCGATTTTGCTCATACATATTTACCTTGGTAACATAAAGACCACTATTCTTTACATGAGAACAAAGTATGTCATGCGCCCACTCATGTTTTGAGAAACAGCATGCCTGCTCAAGGGTTAAGAGCCTCAGCTGCAGATTTCTCCATGTTAAAAGAGAAAATTAAAACTTCCCACAAATGAAGAGAATTGGGTTTATAAGTGGGTATACTCAATCAAAAATAACTTTGATGCAATTGCAAACTGCCTCATATTTTAATGGCATTGTGTTTACAACTACCTAAGCCTAATGTATAATCCTTGCAGTGTACCACCTGCTACTGCCATTTATTGCAAAATAATGGAAGCAGAGTTGTAAGCGTAATACTTTATTAGGGTGAGTCAGTTTACAGTCTATGTATATATGATTTATTTCTGACTACATCTTGGCCATTACTTGATAGTCTTTGATACTGCTCAAGTTACTAATGGATAATACTTAAATTTAACAACAATTGTAAACATTTTTGTTTCAGGTGTTATACATGCTACTAGCTTTTAATTAAAAGTCTGTGTACAGAACAGGAGGAGGTATCCAGAAAAATGGTTTAAAATTAGATGTAAAACCCACTTTGCTACCTCTCAGACTTTAATGTAATGCATTTTTGGGCAAGTTGTGAAATACTTTTGTGGTTTTACTTTAACACATTATTGTGCCCCTGACAGCTTCAGTAATGAGAAATGAAGGCCATCTTTTCTTCTAGTGTTGTGACTGTAAAATTATTATTTTTTTTAATGATGAATTATTCATAACAAATTTCATTGGTGAATATATATAAAGGTGAAGTTAGTTAGAATGTGTAACAGCTTGGAGAGGCACCTACCAAGATGACCATGGTTGTACACCATGTGCTGTTCTCACTGATTGCTTTCATGCATTTAATACCTCCTTTTTAAGTGAGAAATTATCTAAAAATAATGCTATATGACATCAATTAGTGGAAATTTACTAAATATTTTAAGATATTGATTTCTATTTCTGAAACTAATGATTTTGCAAATGACATCTGTTACTCTTAAGAGCCAAACTCATAGGGTATTCAACAAACCTGAAAGCACAGTGTATGAAATAATCACTACACATCCTTGAAAACCATTGTAGATAAGAAATATTACTTCAGCTCAAGTAGAGATGACAAGCGAGGATCATGCTACTGTCTAGAAATCAATGAATTCATAAACATTTGCTATGCCAACCTGGAAGATACTCTGGCTTGATCTAGCCTGACATGAATCTCTCTCCTGTGCCATCTTCTTCATTTAAGAGCAACACTTGCACACACAACTATTTGTTAGTTATATTTCAAGATCTGTCTTCACCTATAGTTTTTACTCTCTGCAATTCTTAGCCAGGAATTCTCATTTTGCCTGTGTCAGTCTGCTTCTTAAGACTTCCTTGCCTTCTCTGTCATGCATAATTTTGCTTCCAAGATATCAGAATTCCTTCATTTCACCTACTTGACAGTCCCCAATTTGTTGTTAAGTTTACTGCTAATCTCATTTTTGCTATTTGTCACTGTTATCGTCTTTCTTTGGTTTACTCTCAATCTATATTCTGTGGTTATTAGGCTATTCATTCCATTCAACATGTCCTGTAGGTCTTCTTCACTTTCAGTGAGGATAGAAGTGTCATCAGCAAATCTTATCACTGATGTCATTTCACCCTGAATTGCTTTGATTTCTAACAGTGGTTTTTTAAGGTATGGATTGAAAAGTAAGGGACAAAAGACCACATCTCTGATTTATACCCTTCCAAATCTGAATACTTTAGTCTTGATCTTCCATTCTTATTATTCCTTCCTAGTCTTTATACATATTGTGTATTACCCACCTCTCCCCATCTGTTTTCCTGATAATTTTGAACATCTTGCACCATTTGACATTGTTAAATGCCTTTTTTTTTATAAGTCAGTGACTCATATGAAGATGTATTGATTGTTCTGAAGTCTTTCTTCCATTATCAAGTGCAATGTGAGAACTGCCTCTCTTTTACCTTTACCTTTTCTATATCCAAACTGAGCATCATGTAATGGAGGCTCCATTTTCATTTCCATTCTTCTGTGTATTATTCTTGTCAACAACTTGAACACATGAGCCATTATGCTGAATGTGTGATAGTTCTTGCACTTATCTGCCCTTGCTGTCTTCTTGATTGTGTGGATTATATTTTTCCAAAAGTATGATGGTATGGCTTGAGACTCAGATCCTACAAGTCAACCTGAATAGTTGTTTGGTTACCACTTCCGCAATGATCTGAGAAATTCCAAAGGAATGTTATCTGTGCTTTCAGCTTTATTTGATCACTCTTTCAAAGCTCTATTAAAATCTGCCTAATACTGGTTCACCTACTCTTCCATATCAACTCCGATTTCTTCTTCTATCATGTCATCAAACAGTTCCTACTCCTTGTGGAGACCTTTACGTTACTCTTTCCATATTTCTGCTCTCTCCTTTGCATTTAATTGTGAAATTCCTGTTGCACTCTTAATGTTGATGCCTTTACTTTCAAATTCACCAACAATTCTTTCATATTTGCTGAATCAATCCTTCCGACAAACATTTCTTTTTTGATTTCTTTGCATTGTTCCTGCAGCTATTTTGCCTTGGCTTCATTGAACTTTTCATTTCTTTTGTTTGTAAGTGACTTGTATTCCTGCCTTTTCCTGGACTTTTTTTGTACTTCCTTTATTCATCAATTAACTGAGGTATTTCTTCTGCTGCACAAAGTTTCTTCACAACTGCCTTCCTAATCTAATCTAAGCTATATTTGTCTGTACAATTTCTGTGATTACCCTTTTCAAATATATCCATTCATTCTCCACGTAGCTGCTTATCATGGTATTCCTTATTCCAGTATTAGATAACTTCAAATGCACCTCATCATTCCTCAGTACTTCAGTAACTCACTTCTTTTCACACTGACTATTTCCAATGATTCTCTATAAGCTTCAGTCTCCTCATAATCAATACTAAATTGTGATCTCAGTCTGTATCTGTGTCTGGGTGCACTACAATCAAATATCTGATTTCAGAATCTCTCTCTAACCATGATGTAAACAGGCTGCATCTTCCCATGTCTCCAGGCCTTTTCCAAGTACACCTCCTTCCCTTGTGATTTTTGAATAGTGTATCTTTTTTTACTAGCTGAAATTTATTGGAAAACTCAATCAGTCTTTCTTCTCTCTCATTCCTACTACCAAGCCCACATTCTCTCATTTTTGTCTTATACCCCTTCCCCTACTACAGCATTCCAGTCCTCCCAAATATTAGATTTTCATCTCCCTTTACACACTGGATTACATGTTCACTATCCTCATACACTTTCTCTACATCTTCACATTCTCCTCATGACATCGCCAAGTATACCTGAACTATTGCGTTGGCATTTGTTTGCTGTTGTCTGATGAGAACAGTCCTATCACTAAACTGTTCACACTAACTCATTCTCTGTCCTACCTTCCTGTTCATGATGAATGCTAAACCTGTTATGCAACTATTTGCTGCTATTTATAATACACTGTATTCAGCTGACCAGAAATCATTTTCTCCTTTTCATTTCACTTCATTGACACCACTATACCTAGACTGAGGTTTTCACTTTTCAGATTTTCTAGCTTCCCTACCACATTCAAACTTCTGATATTTCATGCTCTGACTTGTAGAATATTACACTTTCATTTATTATTCAACCTTCTTCTCGTGGTCACCTCTCCCTTGGCAATCTCCTTGCACATATCAAAACAGGGTACCAATCGGGAATCTTTGGTCAGTGGAGAGATCATGATGACACTTTTTCAGTTACAGGCAATATGTCCTGTAGATATAGATTTTGTGTCTTTTAACTTTTTTCTACTTCCTCATGCCACTGATCATTGCTAATTATTTTGCCTTTTAGTGGAAAATTTCCATTCCAAGGGAAAGAGAGTGCTCTGAACCTCTGTCTACTCCAAAGTCCTCTTTCACAAGGCTGTTGGCAGAATGAGGGTGACTTCTTATACAAGAAGATGAAAGGCTTTGGCTGCCATTGGTGATGATTTTTATTCTAAATGCAAGCAGATGTTAGCATCAAACCTGCCAAGACATTTTGATTACCAGTCTGTCCCTAGACCATAATGTCACTATATACCTAGCAAATGGTAGTTACCTTAATGTGTTATGGTAATAGTGAGAGATTTCATGTAATGCCTTAGCACTGTTTTACTCTGATTAAGTGTCAAACATGAAGTGCTACAAAACATAGCATGAAATTATCATTATGGTCCATGGAATAAGCAAATAACGAGCTACCTAATCTAAACTGTAAAATGAGTCTGGGATGTGGCATTTCTCTATCACTCTGATAATGGAAGTTAAATAAGGGCCATTGCATTTGGCTGAAACAAAATCAAGTAGATATGAATATTGGTATGCTCAGAGCCTAAACCTCAACACTGTAGAACACCTTTAGGATTAATTAAAACATCAGTTGTGAACAGATCAGTTTTCCCATTTATCTCATAAGTTCCAGAATGAAGTTTCATCTCATAAGTTGTTTCAACAAGAGTGGAAATTTTTCACTTTGTTAGATATTGGTGGTAACAATTCCCCAGGTGTACTAGTACTTAACAGTACCAAATGGAGATTCTACACCCTATTAATTACGCAGCTGACTGTGGTAACACGATTCACATTTCCGTCGCACTTCACCTAGTGTAGACCGGGAACTGTCTGCTAGGCATGCCTGATGTGAACTGGCTGGGCACGGCCCGTGCTGCCTGAGTTGTTGTTGTTCCGCTGGCAGAGGACGCGGCCGAATTCTCTCGTGCCCTCTGTTGGGCGGGACTTTACTTGCGGCAACTACAGTCCGTGATGCGCCGTGCTGATGTGCGCCTCCCGCGATCTTTCTGGTGGCTACTGCACTTACATCTTGGCGACAAACAGCAATGGCCATTATAAGTCTTTTGAATATACTATGTATGTAAATGGAGGAAAAGAGCATACATGTCTGGATAATTTGGATATATATAGCACAAAAAATCCTGAAATTTTGGAATTTACATCCCTTATTCTGAAGACATAGACAAAATTAAGAAAGAAGAAATGCACAGAAACTGTAACAGACTCACTAAAAAATGTAATCCAGGCAGAACTCTTAATGGAGTCATGCAGGGAATGAATATGGATGTAAGTCCGAAAAAAAGAAAGAATATATTTTGTGGGACAATCAAATTTTTTCACTACAGATCAACAATAAATGACACAAAATGCACTCTTACAACTAACACAATACTACTACCCATCACTGTAACTATTTCTACTATTAATGACGATGATGCCAACTATGATATGAGACTATGTATACCACTAGTTGCCTTACAGCTAGTTTGCCTTCCATCTGTCACTGGAACACAGTATGTTGTTACAGTCTTCAGTCCAGAGACTGGTTTGATGCAGCTCTCCATGCTACTCTATCCTGTGCCAGCCACTTCACCTCAGAATAACTACTGCAACTTACATCCTTTTGAATCTGCTTAGCATATTCAGCTCTTAGTCTCCCTCTACAATTTTTACCATCCACACTTCTCTCCAGTACTAAACTGGTGATCCCTTGATGCCTCATAACATGTCCTACCAACTGACCCCTTCTTCTTGTCAAGTTGTGGCATAAATTCCTCTTCTCCCCAATTCTATTCAGTACCTCCTCATTAGTTATGTGATCTACCCATCTAATCTTGAGCAGTCTTCTGTCGCACCACATTTCAAAAGCTTCTATTCTCTTCTTGTCTGAACTGTTTATCATCATCTTACACTCCCATATATGACTACACTCTATACAAAAACTTCCTGACACTTAAATCTATACTCAGCTTTAACAAAACTTATCTTCATAGAAACAATTTCCTTGCCAAAGCCAGTCTAAATTTTGTATTCTCTCTACTCTGACCATCATCAGTTATTTTGCTCCCCAAATAACAAAACTCATTTATTACTTTGTCTCATTTCCTAATCTAATACCTTCAGCATCACCTGATTTAATTAGACTACATTCCATTATCCTCATTTTGCCCTTGTTGATGTTCATCTTATATCATCCTTTCAAGATACTGTCCATTCCGTTCAGATGCTCTTCCAGGTCCGTTGCTGTCTCTGGCAGAATTACAATGTCATCGGAAGACCTCAAAGTTTTTATTTCTTCTCTGTGGATTTTAATTTCTACTCTGAATTTTTCTTTTGTTTCGGTTACTGCTTGCTCAATATACAGAGTAACATTGGGGATAGGCTACAACTCTCTCTCTCTCTCTCTCTCTCTCTCTCTCTCTCTCTCTCTCTCTCTCTCCCTTCTCAACCACTGCTTCCCTTTCATGCCCTTCAACTCTTCTGACTGCCATCTGGTTTCTGTACAAATTATTCATAGCCTTTTGCTCCCTGTATTTTACCCATGCCACCTTCAGAATCTGAAAGAGAGTATTCCAATCAACATTGTCAAAAGCTTTCTCTAAGTCTACAAATGCTAGAAATGTAGGTTTGCCTTTCCTTAACCTATCTTCTAAGATAAGTCGTAGGGTCAGTATTGCCTTGCATGTTCCAACATTTCTACAAAATTCTAAGTGATCTTCCCCAGGGTAGGCTTCCACCAGTTTTTCCATTTGTCTGTAAAGAATTCTTGTTAGTATTTTGCAACCATGACTTATTAAACTGATAATTCGGTAATTTTCACACCTGTCAACACCTGTTTTCTTTGCGACTGGAATTATTATATTCTTTTTGAAGTCTGAAGGTAGTTTGCCTGTCTCATACATCTTTCTCACTAGATGGAAGAGTTTTGTTATGGCTGCCTCTCCCGAGGCTATCAGTAGTGCTAATGGAATTTGTCTATTTCCGGGGCCTTGTTTCAACATGGGTCTTTCAGCGTTCTGTCAAATTCTTCATGCAGTATCATATTCCCCATTTCATCTTCATCTACATCCTCTTCCATTTAAATAATATTGCCCTCAAGTACATCGCCCTTGTATACACTGTATACTCATTCCACCTTTCTGCTTTCCCTTCTTTGCTTTGGATGGGTTTTCCTTCTAAGCTCTTGATATTCATACAGGTGGTTCTCTTTTCTCCAAAGGTCTCTTTAATTGTCCTGTAGGTGTTATCTATCTTACCTCTAGTGATACATGCTTCTACATCCTTACATTTGTCCTCTAGCCATCCCTGCTTAGCCATTTTGCACTTCCTGTCAGTCTCATTTTTGAGACATTTGTAGTCCTTTTTGCCTGCTTCATTTACTGCATTTTTAAATTTTCTCCATTCATCAATTAAATTCAATATCTCTTCTGTTACCCAGGGATTTCTACTAGCCCTCTTCTTTTTATGTACTTGATCCTCTGTTGCCTTCACTATGTCAAACCTCAAAGCTACCCATTCTCCTTCTACTGCATTTCTTTCCCCTGTTCTTGTCAATCATTCCCTAATACTCTCTCTGAAACTCTCTATAACCTCTGGTTCCTTCAGTTTATCCAGGTCCCATCTTCTTAAATTCCTACCTTTTTACAGTTTCTTCACTTTCAATCTACAGTTCATAACCAATAAATTGTGGTCAGAGTCCACATCTGTCCATGGAAATGTCTTACAATTTAAAACCTGGTTCCTAAATCTCTGTCTTACCATTATATAATCTATCTGAAACCTTTCAGGGTCTCCAGGCCTCTTCCATGTATACAGTCTTCTTTCATGATTCTTAAACCAATTATTAGCTATGATTAAGTTATGCTCTGCACAAAATTCTACCTGGCGACTTCCCCTTTCACATACACACTATTGCATGTATGTGAAATCGATATTTTTTTCAAAAAAATATCAGTATACAGCGCCAATATCGTTTTCACCAATATACTGATATCAAAATGACAATATCAAGTGCCAATATTTTTACTTTTACTGTGCGAAAGAGTCTTACTACTTTTTGAGCTTTCATCACGTCCAGTCTTTCTCTTTGACTGTGTGATCCAAGTATAGAGGGCACAAAGAAGTCCAGTTGTACTGGGGAGTGGTGGAGGAAGTGGAATAACAAGATATCCAATGTGAAGATATAGCACACCAGTTGCATTAAAATACAGTTTTTAATACAACTGGTGTGCTATTTCTTCACACCAGCATTCTTCAAAAACAGCTGCTGACACTGATGAAGAAAAATCTAAATGGCAAGACTGGATGGAGACATGTGAGGAGAAATGCTGACAAAATCGGCACTTGGTGCTACCAACAGAAACTGCAACATTTAACTTCACAGTGCAATTTTGACACTACAGCTGCTGGGTCACTGGCATTTGCAGAAATGAAAAAGACAAGGAAGTCAACATGAAGTGTTCCCGACAAATCCAATATGTGACGAAACCAAACGACCAACTGTATACCTTTTATTGTTCCACTTACCTGCAGTTACCATAGTTAGTGCATTGGTTATCGACAAGTGTGAATGTGCATCATGTTCCTTTCAATTCTTGCACTATGGGGGATATGGAGGTTGCTAGCTTGTTGATGTACAGAATATCTAATAATAAATCAATACTTAAAAATACACCTCTCAAACTGACAGTGTATTTACCAATGTGCAGCCGATATTTTTTTTGGCCAGTATGATGATATTTTTCCCACTGATATACAGATAATTGTTTTCAATACATTGAGGGCCAATAATGATTTTTTTTTAAATACTGATATATTGGATGCCTGATATTTCTAAAAATATCAACATTCCTACCTCTTGCATCACCCAACCTCAATCTGTGTAATTATTGGTTATGGGGTTTTAGAGATGCTAAAAGAGAACATCCAATGACAATTTTTCTCCATGCCTACTGTTATGCTGTACAATGCTGTGCACAGCATTGTCCCTTGACTACATGTCTTGTTGATGAATGATGGCCAACATGTTTAGCATTTGCTATACAGAACATCGTCTTTGTTAAAAAGCAGCTGTTACGCTGATTAACACTTTAGTATCATATGAAGCAACATATGTAGCTCATTTTGTGCATGTTTTTGGTTTCAATAAAATCCCACGTACTTTCAAGCATTTCTGTTACTTTTTAACTCTCTATTTACATTATCTCATGAGGTACTGAATTTTCAAATGTTAATGGACTTTTGGGTCACCCTGTACATTTAAAAGAAGACTAAGCTATTGGACAAAGTTCTTTCTCATGGACAGAAAAGTACAAACACATTCACACATGCAATTTATGATTTTTTCTACTTTTATGTTCGAAGATGTACTTTGTCTGATCTGATTGTTTGGTATTCTTCTAAAGGTACTTTAAATGTGACAGTCCGTAAATATAACTATCTGAAATAGATCAAGTAGTAGTGACACCAGTTTTTTGTCTGCCACATTCCACAATGCATCCCATCACACCCTAGTCTGTGGGGATCCCCTGCTGGTTCCTTGGATGATGCAGAGGGTGTTATGGTAGGTTCTGCCTCTCCACTATTTGCTGGTTGCAAGAGAAAATCCCCTTGTTCCAAGGGAGCATCATTGTTGCTGGTGGGGAGTACAGCCACATGCTAGATCACATCATCCCAATCTATTTCCTTCTGTCGAGTCACCCAGCCCACAGCTATACTTCCAGTCTGGCATTGTTAGTTATGATTACTACACTACTGATTGTTCATTTGCCACAACTTTTGACTTCTGCTTCTTGATCTTCCACAATAGTCACTGGAAATGCAGCAGACAGGTGTTAATTGATAAGGTGATATGCTACTCAAGCCTTTCTTGAAAAAGCATTGGTGATACTGCCCAAAATCTGCTACATTGTCTCATACTACAGTATCTTCCTGAAATCTAGTCTTCCGTGCCAATTCAGTTGCTGTTGACTGGTATGAACAACATAAGCTTAGAGAGGAAATCCCCAGACAGTATGTTCTGACATGTCTTCTTCACCAGAGGCATATTTGGAGGCTTTTCTTTGCCAAGTTTAATGCCAGTATGTGGTGTAAGGCCCATGACTCATCAAGAAGTGTATCAGGTCTTTTGAGGAATTCAGGGGTCTCATTCTCAGTCTCTGTTTCATGTCTGAGAGAAAACTACAGATGTTTCTCACTGTTTGGGCATTTTCCTATTGTTTCTGCCACAGGCTGTTGTGAATTTTTAAATTTTATGCTTGCTTGTGGCCCACATTCCTATTAAATTCTGCACTTTACAATATTCTTTCTTAAGGTAATACAGTGCCAGTTTTTTCGTATTTGGAGAGTGTGTGTACATGTCTCACATATTACCTGCAATGTCTCAGTAATACAGCACCAAAAGCTCCCTTCTGCTGAAGAAGTACTGTGCATTGCATGCTGTTAACTACCTGTGTTGATGTTATGAAGAGAAGCCTGTGCATCCAAGCATTCACACTGCATACCGCGACCACAGTTATGGAAGCATTATGATACATTCTTATTGTCTGTATTGGTAGTTTACAGTTGTAAGTAACTAAACTAATAATTTTGTTCATCATATCCCTATATAATTTTACTGCTCATCCAAAAGAAAACCTAGGTATCTGGTGACAGACTTCCTTTTTATGGATATGTTGTTTAATTTGATGACTGGATCTTTTCAGGCCATCAGACAGTTTAACTCATTGGCACCACTGTTTAATTCTTGAAGGCCTGTTACATCCTTCCACCAGGTTACTTCTGGAACTTTCCTTCACAAAATTCATCATGTTGTTGGCATATGTTCCCACTCCTACAACTGCTTCACTATCCTGCAGCTTTCCCAATATCGAGTAGAGTACCAGATTCCAGAAGACATAGCCACTAATGGATCCCTGTGGGATCCTTTCAGACTTTCTTTTGTAAGGGTCTCTGCTGCCTTAGCAAAGTTTCTTCTCTGTTTTGAAAGTATTTCTTACAACAGGATTATGCCACTCATGGGCAGTCCAATTTCCTCAGGCAGTCACAAAATGCCATTAAGGTGTACCCCAAGGATTTAGGATCAGTGCACTCAAAACCTAATTCACCTACCAACTGTTATAAACTTAAATATTTTTTCCCTTTGTATTCCAGTCAGTTTTCTCTATAACTTTTCAGCATTCATGTCTGACTCAGTCTCAGTCTCTGTCTCTGTTCTCTCCTCTCTCTCTCTCTCTCTATCTATCTAGCTCTCCTCTCTGCCCCTCTCCCTTCCACTGTAGGGCTTGCTGATACATGCAGAACTCCTTTCTCAAGTTACATAGTTCTGCAATTCCAGGTGCCCTCCATTGTAGCTGTTTGTTTCTGACAGTTAACCTAACACTTCCCATTGCCAGTTTTATTGCTTTTCCTGACCTGATTGCTCTCTTGTAGAGGAGGAGATGATCTGTTATCCTTCTGGAAAGTTAAAACCTTGCCTTAAAAGTGACCAGTCAACTCTTTGAATATTGTAATGATGAGTCACACACTTCTGTGTTCTTGTGTCCTGATTATGCTCCACAGCTAATTTTATGGTGTTGTAATCACTTATAATTGATTAATCATCTACCCATCATTCTTTGACATCCTCAGACACTTCTACTGTGGCTGACGTTATGTCAATTTTGGAACTAGCTCCTGCTTTATTCTGATACGTCAGTGGTTTATTGATTGTTTGTTTCCATTAGGTCTAGTTCCCTTGAATCAATGCAGTCACAGTTCCACAATACAGAACTCAGGTTGGTGTCCATAGTTATTACACATTTTCTTCTGGCTGCCACTGAGGCTGCAGTCTTGACATGATTAGAGTACCCTCTTATATCATCTTTATAATGAAAATAAGTACTCGCTACTACCAGTCCTGCAGATACGCTAAGAACTTGCTCATTTTAAACCCACTTCCTCATCATGAACCTGACCCAACTTAAAAAAACATCAGATTTTTGTTAAAATATTATGGCTACCCTGGAGTCCTTATCTTCCAGTAGAACTTTTGCTTTATTAGGTAGATGTACAATTTTGCTGTTTCTAATGAAGGACTCCTGGAAACATGTACATCAAGGTAGTTCACTTATAACCACAGTGCTCCTTAGGGCATTTAAGAGCATTATATGCATATGCTTCAGACTATTAGCCATTTTATTAGCACAAATGCAGCTTCCCCTTTGTAATCACTTGAGGTACATCATATGTCAAATGCAGTGAGCCTGTAACATGATCTATCATGCACCACTTCCTTTTGTGCATGCTCTTCAAGACCAAGAAGCTCTTTCACATCCTGAGGTAAGTTTTTTCTGCATAACTGAATCCAATATTATTAATGAAATGTCACTCCAGTTGAGTAAGTCCATGACCAGTTTCAGTCTTTGCATTAGGCTATTTTCAAGTGGACTGAAACTGCCAGTGTCAACGTGTAATACGACAGATATACAAACATTCAGTGTAAGAGGAGATTTAGAAAAAGCTTTCATATGTACAGTATACATATAGTAATAACATATTATACTGTAGAGAAGCAATGTTAAATGATAAAAAAATAAAAGTCAGGTGATTTTAAAACCTCATGTGTCTAATGACAATGTGAGAACAAGGGGTGTGTCATGGTCATAAAAGGTGTACAATTTGATACAGTAAAAGTATTAGCATATTTTAGTTTTAAGAAGAGAGATAGTCTGATGTGTTCAAAATTCCAAAATATATGCTTTACCATTCAAAGGTTAAAATTAATTTTTAGATTTAATGAAAGTATGAAATAGTTGCTGTGGACATGGTGCCCAAGTCGAGTGTAAAGTTATGTCCCCCAGCACCATGTGTGGATGGTGCTGATTCTTATTAGCAACTGAAGTGACATTTTATTAATTGAACATTAAGTTGTGGAAAAGGAACCCTCTGCACGTGGAGAAACTAATAAATGAATCCGGTCTGCCACCTCTGGTACTAAAAAATTAACTGCCCTGCCTTTAGGATGACCTAATCCCACAGCATTTTAGTGCAATAAGAAAAATATCCATTTCATCTATGGTTCCTAATGATGTCGTCAATGTATTTGTAAATTTTCTTTAGATCCGCATTTTCATGTAGAACCTCATTGTCCATCTGTCTTCCTGAGTTTTACTTCCTTCTTCCAGTCTGCTGCTTGACAAGCTGCTCCTCTACACTCAGCAAGAAAGCCATATGTAGTGTTGAGCTTTGGATTTACTGTTTGCACTTCTAAACTAATCTCCTCTTGCTGCAGCAGGTTTACCTTTGACTCATGATTTATTCCAGTCTTTTCTGATTTTAGGTGATGATTTCTTCTTTTTCCTACTCTCTTCTGGTTCACATCTCTCATCCAACTCATTTTTGTACAATGTAGGTAACTTTATTTTCTTTCTCCATATCATTGCCCTTAATCAATTCCTTTGTTTCCTTGCTTCAGATTTTACTATTTACTTGCACTGATAAACATTTAAATTAAATAAATCTTGAAGTAAACTATCAAATCTACTACCAGTAATTTGTATTACTACCTGTCTTTGTACACGCACACAATAATCATTCATTTGTGTCTTAACATATAATCCATTTGTAATGTTTCTCTGTTTAATTGTGTTTGATAGGTATTACACTATTTTCCAGGCTTTGCACATTCAGCATGCCTTTATTTGCAAGGAATATAAACTACAGAAGCTCCAGTCTTGTTGCAGTTCTTTTTTACATGACCCTTCTCCTCCTAATGTGGGAATGCCTTTTCCGTACCTGTACAGAATTTAGCTATATGTGCATAATCTCTACAGTTCATAAATGTATGTACTGTTAAATAGTCTTTGATAACAAGTGATCAAAATCCAATGTAGACTTGACCTGTCCGTATCAGAATCTTCCTCAGTTTTGAACTGACTTTAATGACGTGATGGACTGTGGGTCTATCTTTGAAGCATGTTCTGAGGGTTCATAGCACCAAGTTTCTCAATCTTCACCTGTACTACAAACTAAACTGGAAACACCATGTACTTCAAACTGAGAAAAAATTGAGATCTGCTACTTTTGCATTATGAGTAGTCTCTGCTTCTCGATATCAAACAATCACAAAGCAGCCTATTTTGCTTATGCACACTCTATCTTGTCATATGGAGTTATCTGTGGAGGAACTCCCCTCTTGCTCAAAAAAAATCTTCACTGCACAGGAAAGAGTGATTAGAATAATTGTCAGAGTAATTCCAAGAACCTCCTGTCACACACTGCATCAGCAATTACCAAGGCTCATGGGATGTTACACTTAGCTACTTATTTTCACATTTGAGTGGTTGTAAAAGCAACTAGTCTGATCCCATAAACTTCTTTGGACCCCATAATGAAGGAAATTCTCCAGCAACATAGAAAAAGTAAACATATACACTCCTGGAAATTGAAATAAGAACACCGTGAATTCATTGTCCCAGGAAGGGGAAACTTTATTGACACATTCCTGGGGTCAGATACATCACATGATCACACTGACACAACCACAGGCACATAGACACAGGCAACAGAGCATGCACAATGTCGGCACTAGTACAGTGTATATCCACCTTTCGCAGCAATGCAAGCTGCTATTCTCCCATGGAGACGATCGTAGAGATGCTGGATGTAGTCCTGTGGAACGGCTTGCCATGCAATTTCCACCTGGCGCCTCAGTTGGACCAGCGTTCGTGCTGGACGTGCAGACCGCATGATACGACGCTTCATCCAGTCCCAAACATGCTCAATGGGGGACAGATCCGGAGATCTTGCTGGCCAGGGTAGTTGACTTACACCTTCTAGAGCACGTTGGGTGGCACGGGATACATGCGGACGTGCATTGTCCTGTTGGAACAGCAAGTTCCCTTGCCGGTCTAGGAATGGTAGAACGATGGGTTCGATGACGGTTTGGATGTACCGTGCGCTATTCAGTGTCCCCTCGACGATCACCAGTGGTGTACGGCCAGTGTAGGAGATCGCTCCCCACACCATGATGCCGGGTGTTGGCCCTGTGTGCCTCGGTCGTATGCAGTCCTGATTGTGGCGCTCACCTGCACGGCGCCAAACACGCATACGACCATCATTGGCACCAAGGCAGAAGCGACTCTCATCGCTGAAGATGACACGTCTCCATTCGTCCCTCCATTCACGCCTGTCGCGACACCACTGGAGGCGGGCTGCACGATGTTGGGGCGTGAGCGGAAGACGGCCTAACGGTGTGCGGGACCGTAGCCCAGCTTCATGGAGATGGTTGCGAATGGTCCTCGCCGATACCCCAGGAGCAACAGTGTCCCTAATTTGCTGGGAAGTGGCGGTGCGGTCCCCTACGGCACTGCGTAGGATCCTATGGTCTTGGCGTACATCCGTGCGTCGCTGCGGTCCGGTCCCAGGTCGACAGGCACGTGCACGACCACTGGCGACAACATCGATGTACTGTGGAGACCTCACGCCCCACGTGTTGAGCAATTCGGCGGTACGTCCACCCGGCCTCCCGCATGCCCACTATACGCCCTCGCTCAAAGTCCGTCAACTGCACATACGGTTCACGTCCACACTGTCGCGGCATGCTACCAGTGTTAAAGACTGCGATGGAGCTCTGTATGCCATGGCAAACTGGCTGATACTGACGGCGGCGGTGCACAAATGCTGCGCAGCTAGCGCCATTCGACGGCCAACACCGCGGTTCCTGGTGTGTCCGCTGTGCCGTGCGTGTGATCATTGCTTGTACAGCCCTCTCGCAGTGTCCGGAGCAAGTATGGTGGGTCTGACACACCGGTGTCAATGTGTTCTTTTTTCCATTTCCAGGAGTGTACATTGAGAAAGTGATTAAACTGTTAGAAGTGCATGTAACTTAGCACAATGAAATGGAGTAGGTATTAAAATCCATGGAGAAGAAATAAAAACTTTGAGGTCCGCCGATGACATTGTAATTCTATCAGAGACAGCAAAGGACTTGGAAGAGCAGTTGAACGAAATGGACAGTGTCTTGAAAGGAGGATATAAGATGAACATCAACAAAAGCAAAATGAGGATAATGGAATGTAGTCGAATTAAGTCGGGTGATGCTGAGGGAAGTAGTAAAGGAGTCTTGCTATTTGGGGAGCAAAATAACTGATGTTGGTCAAAGTAGAGAGGATATAAAATGTAGACTGGCAATGGCAAGGAAAGCGCTTCTGAAGAAGAGAAATTTGTTAACATCGAGTATAGATTTAAGTGTCAGGAAGTCGTTTCTGAAAGTATTTGTATGGAGTGTAGCCATGTATGGAAGTGAAATGTGGACGATAAATAGTTTGGACAAGAAGATAATAGAAGCTTTTGAAATGTGGTGCTACAGAAGAATGCTGAAGATTAGATGGGTAGATCACATAACAATGAAGTATTGAATAGAATTGGGGAGAAGAGGAGTATGTGGCACAACTTGACAAAAAGAAGGGACCGGTTAGTAGGACATGTTCTGAGGCATCAAGGGATCACCAATTTAGTATTGGAGGGCAGCGTGGAGGGTAAAAATCGTAGAGGGAGACCAAGAGATGAATACACTAAGCAGTTTCAGAAGGATGTGGGCTGCAGTAAGTACTGGGAGATGAAGAAGCTTGCACAGGATAGGGTAGCATGGAGAGCTGCATCAAACCAGTCTCAGGACTGAAGACCACAACAACAACAACAACAACAACAAGGTGATGTTGAGCTTTTAGTGACTCCATAGTACATTGCTAACAGATTATGCTCATAAGGAGGAAACTGTCACATGGGCGTACAACCAAAATCTTGTGACGAGGTTACTGGGGACCATCAAGATGAACCATCATGAGAAGTAGTTCCTTGGTGTTCTCTGCCCTTTCATAATCACCAGGCTCATTCTGCACGGGGCACAGTCATAAATGCTGCTTTTTGTGTTGTCAAATTTTGCCTCACATTCCATGTGATATGATGCCCAATGACTTCCATTTCTTTCCTCAGATGAAGATTATCATGACATGGCAGGTATTTCTACAATCATGATGAGGTAATTTTTGGTTGGAACATTTCCTATACATCCAAAACGTGAACATCTACAGTCAAGATCTCTGCCAAGATAACTGCTGTTGGGAGTTGGAGTCAAAATGTTGAGAACAAATTGACTTTTTCATGTACAAGAAGTAATGGCAATCACTTGGAATCAAATACAGCCTAAAGGGCAAAGGAAAACTAAGCAAATGGTGTACTGCACAACAAAGAATACCTTTTCAATTAAAGGACAAATGTCAAAAAGCCCTCTTTGACATAATGCAACAAGTCTTGTCTTAGCTGAGTGCAGCATTGCCAAGGATTGCAGTGCAAAAGAACACCACAGGTAATGAAGATAGTGTGTTGTGTGTTTTAAGTGACTCTTTTCTGTTCTCATAATGTCCCCAGTAGGTTTCAGAATTGATTGTCCTTCCATAATCCATGTTCCATTTAACCATAATATACGGCAGAGCCTTAGAACAAGGAGTTGAGAGAAAACATGGATCACAAGCAAGGAGAGGGTAACAGAAGTGATCCAAAAAGCTATCTTCCTACATCTTTGATGTACATCTGTTGTAGACTCTTAGAATAAGTTCTGAGCTCAAACAGAAATGATCCCCATGCTAAACAGCATGGGTTCTGAATAGATTGGTCACACAAATCTCACATTCTCATACAGTATCCAGAAAGCCATGGATTAATGCAGTCTGGAAGATACAGTATTTCTTGACTTCCAAAAAGATTTTCACTCAGGTCCACATGAACAGTTATGAATGAAACTACAACCAAATGGAGTTTCAAATGAACTTAAATTTATCAATGTTATATGGAAATGTTTGAGGTCTGGACCTGTATTGTAATTTTATGAAATAAGTTCTGTTACCTTACTCACTTTTAACTAATGTTAATTAGCATGATGCATTTTGGCAGTATGCTGCCATTTTGAGGTTCATTACTGGTACATGTAGATTGGATTAACCTGAATGTGATGAGGTCACTTTGGTAGTTGTGCCAGTGAAGTTATGTATAAAAATAGATCCATTTTTGCTGGAATTTTAGTTGTCTAGCACACAGACCACAGAAGCAAATGTATCAAAACCGAAAGAAAAGTTTACTACGTATCATACTGGATCATAAAAAAAATTAAGAAAAAGCTATACTGGAGGAGCCAATGTTTCACCCATGGTTACAGTGGCCTTTTTCTGGGTATACTGATGTGCTTTAGCTGTGTGGAATTCCCACTCCTTCCACCATAAGTGACCAGTCAAAACATTGACCTTTTTAACATTGTGACAAACATCATGCACTGTAAGTAGCAATCACAAAAAATGTGGATTCCACTCAGCTAAAGCACATCAGCAGACCAAGAAGAAGACCACTGTGACCATGGTCGAAATTTTGGTTTCTCCAGTATAGTTTTTCTTTTTCATTATGGCGTGGTACGATACTCAGAAAACTTTTAAGTCCACTGACTTTGGCTGTGGAAGCTTATGCAATTGTATAAACACATCACAACTTAGCATTTTCATATTCAGACTGTAATGCACCTGATAGCAATATGCCGCCGAAATGTGTCACGCTGATTAAAAATTACTCCAAAAGTGACTGAAGCAGTAGAAACTATTCCAATGAAATTTGTGTGTAGATTGATGATTTTTTGGTAGGGAGCATGTAGCATGTTATCTTGAATGGAGAGACACTGGTGCACATAGAAGTAATGTCAGGCACACACCAGGGGAACATGTTCATACCCTTGCTGTTCATGTTGCATGTTAATTGCCATATCAATCATAACCTCAAATATTTTGCTCATAATGCATTTATTTACAGTGAAGTACTGTCTGAAAAAAAGAAAAGCTACACACATATTCACTCATATCTTGATAAGATTTCAAAGATTAACCAGATTAGAGTCAGTTTTCATTCCGTGGTCCCAAAAATGAGATGATTCTCATGGGTATGGAACATGTCAAAAAGTACAACATAAAAAGCATAGAACATTTGAATATAATACTCAGTTCCCCAATCATTTGTCAGGAACTTGTCAAAATATTTACAGACTTAATACACTGTCAGATGGAAGCATAGTTATGCACTTTTAGTAACTTTGTCATACATGGGATCCCTAATCTTGACTGTTGTGACTGAGTCCTGTCACAATTGAAATCTAACACACATTTTTAGAGAAACAGTCCCTGTTAAGACATTCATCTATAGAATAGAAGTAATTGACTACCAAACAGTCTTTCAAACTCTGCTTAAGCTGTGATTTATTTTAAACCAGGTTGTGCAAAGACTGACAATTTGATTTAAATATTCAGAAATGTAAAATAATGCAGAAAAAAACAAGAAAAGGATTATCCAATAACTAGAGTGTCAAAGATTTGTAATTGGAGCCAAACTCATACGAGTACCTGGGTGTAACAAGATGGAACGATGTCACGTGAGAAAAGTAAAGTTCAGTCTTGCATGACTGATGTGCTGATTGGCATCAGGGAGGGGTAATATATTTTTCAGTTACCTTACACACACTAACCAATTAAATCACATCTGATTCAGCATGAAACTGGTCCCTTTCAAAAATCGTTGCTTGATTGTGAATTTTTTGCTCGTGTCCACCGATTCATTATCAATCAAGTATTTGAGGCACTTATTTCTGAGATCAGGGGCAACTTTTAAACTGGACTGTTGCCCGATATGTACAAAAAATTCTAGTAAGTGTTGAGTCCGGTTTTACGATTTGCGGAAAAATTCTAAACTAAGAAAACGTATAAACATTTAAAAAAATTACAAAAAGCGATGTTGAAGTTATCTCAGAATGAGGAAAGTCTGCCAACTGGGTGCGCCACAGAGGTTATGTATCAAAACATAACATTTTTGACCGAATTTTAGTTGTCTAGAAATAACACAACAATAGGAGAGAAAACATAGTTTAAACTACTAAAATTATTTATTGGAAAACAGTGCACTTCTAAATATTCAAAACATTAAAGTAGGCATCTTTCAGCTTAAAAAAAATTCTGAATTTTTCATCAGAAAAGGTTAATTTTCCATATATTTCATTGAAGTGGGGATAAGATCATTGGATATGTTTGGAAATTAAAAACGTTTCCTTCTGTCATTTATTTTAGGTTATTAAAACCTCTCCACAGAACCAATAAGGATTTGTTACTCTATTCTTCCTCATCATTGCCCAAGGCAGACTGGCACTCTTGCCTTTTGAATGAAGTTACTTTTTCAGTTGATATAAGTGGAATATTGCACCTTTCAGCTGCTTTTCCAAAGTTCATTTCCTACTGCAGAGATTGCTAACTGCAACGTTAATACCGTCGTAATTATGATACCTGTGGCCTCGGAGCTAGGTCCTAATGCGTCTTGGTATTTTATTAACAACAACATGCAAAACAAAACGAAAAATTCTCGATCAGAAAAAAAGTTGACATCTTTACGTTGGCAAAGTTGTCCGTTTCCATCACGCTACCAACTGCAATACTGCCAAGTGATACTATACTGAAACACAACAGAAGATTTACATTTAAATGTTATTCTGAAATACTGTTACTATATGCTGCGTTAAGCGATACCATGAGTATAACAGCCATGTCAACGACGTCAAGACTCAATAAACATACTGGCCTTTGAGATTTTATGTTGTGCATCTACAGAGGAACGCAATCATGTTTCGGTAACGAATTGGCTGAAATCAGATGTTTGTTGACGGCTCACCATCTGACAGCTTATATTACTCCTTGTTCTTACTGCTTTTCACTGTTTGTTTAAGATTTTGCCGACCGTGGATGTAAACTGTCACGCTGATTGCCATTCGACTCGTCTCAAACTGATGCTAAGCAACGGCGTCGGTCGCTGCAGCATCCCCTTTATTGTTGAGAACTGCGAAACCGTTACAGTTTGGTGTTGACTCTACCGTTATTCTGGGTATTGATGCTTTCTGCGGTCCCGCCAAGGCTGCTGGAGACCCACTATAATGAAAAATATGTCTTTTTTCTATTTTATCCTTTACTTCACCATACCAAGTACATATTTATTTTTATGATGGCTAGTTGCGACAAATATTTGGTTGTCTTCAGATCTGCGTATTTGCGTAATTTACCCCTTATCCCTGCATAGAAATGCAATTACGACGACACACATAAAGATCAACTACGCTCCACTGTTCCATTCAGACTAAGGAAATTTGTGTGTGAGACTGCAATTTGTAGTTTCATATGGACATGATAGATTACTTCCGCAGCTGCACTGATTTGAAGATGATCAAATATATATCGAAACTAGTTAGGAAATAGTGATGTCCAATTGATAAGTCCGACATGACGTAACGTGGCCTGAAATGTTTCGCACAAGAAGAATACACCAAAAGAAATGCACCGTTAAAATTTTAGCTGCATAGGCGCGCTGCAAGTATGTTTAAAATATAAGAATAAAATTATTCATTTTCGCAGCACGAAGAACTAGCTCGTGTATCGGCGAACAACCAGTCGCAGCCATGACAAGTGAACCGTAGCGCGCTAAGCGCGAAAAGTCCAAAGTCCATACACACGAATTTTAAGCACTTAAACCATGCCACAAATGTCTCAGTTCATTAATTTTTTAAATAATTTGCTGTTCATTTCGACAGTTGTTGCAGGCGTAATTGATAACCAAGTAACAAACGGAGAAAAAAAGTCAAGGCAGCATAGATGCATAACAAAAGTTTCCAGAGTCCAAAAGCGTGTAATATGTATTATTTGTGGAGTAAATTCACGGACGTCCTGTAGAAACCTCTTCAAAGAACTGGGTATACTAACTACTGCCTCTCAGTATATTTACTCCTTAACGAAATTTGTCCTAAAGAATATATCTCTTTTTCCAACAAACAGCTCAGTTCATACCTACAATACCAGGAACAAAAATGATCTGCACAAGGACTTAAAAGCAAGTACTTTAGTTTAAAAAGGGGTCCACTAGTCAGGAACACTCATCTTCAATAATTTGCCAGCAAGCATAAAAAATTTAGTTACAAATAAAGATCAGTTTAAAAGGAGCCTGAAAGACTTACTAGTGGCCAATTCCTTCTACTCCATTGACGATTTTTTTAATAGAAACAAATGATGTATTGGATATAATCATACTATTAGTATTGTTATTTCAGCTTAAAAAAATGACGTATTGCATATACTCATACTATTAGTATTGTTATTTCAGCTAAAACAAAAAAAGTTTGACGTGTTCCACATCCACGAGGATCTCCTCAGCACGGATCTATGGAACGAAAAACTAATCTAATCTAATCTTGCATTACAGACGACTTCCATCAATTGAGACTTTAATTTGTTGACATTAAATATTTTATAAATATTCCTGTTGCACAGTTCCTATGATAATTTTTGAATAATGTATGTATGGCTAACAATAAAACTGTTCCTTGTTTATTCCCTGTACTGTTCACAAACATGCGAAATGTCTATTAGATGATAAAAACAAACATTTTCCTTTCAGAAGGCACAACTGACGAAAGAAAAATTATGGCAATTCACATTTGTTACTACTTTTATTTATGGAAAGCTGAATGGAGTAGGAAACGTTTGTGGTCGGTGATCTGCATATTTTACTGCGTATCAGGCTTATTTGATCAAATTCGTACAATGTGGCGATGTAAACTGACAATGCAGAAATGACTGAAGTTTAACAATACTATTTCGCTGATAAACCTGAAAAGAGAAAGAGCTATCAGAAATTATTTTGTCCGACAATTTTTCGAAAATTGTTTTACACTGTTGAAAAATTTGTTATAAGGAGGCAGAATCACACAATTCATACCAGGTGAAAACCGAATTATGTTAAGTCTCTTCGTCGCCTTCCTAAAGAGAGAGGTGTCGTTATGCCCAGGTCAAAAGTCAAACAAAAGCAATGGATTATTTTCTGCAAATGGTAAGAAGACGTCTTGTATGTGGTGTTGAAAATTATCCTCTCCCATTTTTCCAGAGTTTACTACGCAGATTAAAAGATATTTGCAAGCAAATAGCGCTTTAAACAAAAATCTGTGGTCCTAATTTACTTTGATATTCCTGAATACAGGTATAAAGCTGTGCCCAACAATAATCCACTGATATTTATCACAGAAAATGTATAAGAACGTGTCATAGCATTCGTTGATTGCACAAGCGACTCCCTCGTTTTTTCGTTGAGCTGATAAAATAAGGTTTGCACACAGTTCTTGCATGAAACGCGACTGATGGGCTTTATAAAGAGCAATTTTGGGGATAACGTCAGCTATGAATTTCCCTGTAGTATTAACTGTTAATGACATCTCCTATAATGTTTACCTGGGGTAAACTTCGTAATTTTGCGACTTCCTTTTCCATATAATTTCCTGAATCTGTTAATAGGTCGAAGATGCCTGGAAACCAGTAATGTTCATCTCACTAGCAACTCTAAATCTTTCGAATAGTTTTTTCACGAACTGCGACATAGTCGCGTATACAAACAGTGATCCAATACTGTCAAATGTGTTTTAGTCTAGTCTTTGATCACAATGTCAATTCTTTAGACGATGACCGGTTTCAGTCCGTAATGACCATCCTCAGATCTTTTTTACACCATGGTTGATGACTGAAACCGGTCATCGTCTAAAGAACTGATATTGTGATCAAAGACTGGAATAAAAAACATTCGAATAGTTTTCCTTTCACACTTTTTGCGGGTTTCATTTTGGCACGTATTTCATACTTTGCGTAAACTTTCTTCGAGTTATATAATTCACGTTCAGATTTTATGAAACAAAACCCACTTCGTGCACTGCTTAAGATTAACCGCTTTCTCCCTCCTCTGTTTAACTAAAAAACTTACAGCCCATTCTTCATCACTGAAAGACATTATTGCACATGTTTTCTTTGGGCTTGGAAGGCATTATATTTTTGTTCTGGACTTTAATAAGCACAATAATCATCGTTTGAACCATAATTCATGCAATGATCTGAATTATTCCCTGTTTCTTTAAATGTTTCCACAATTCCTAATCAAATGTCTATATTATTTGAATGAATATCCAAGGAATTTGTAAATAACACGTATGTAGGTCTTCATAAGTGTGTGATTTCGACTGCATGAGATGTTCTTCATATTTCATCTCTGCAAGGTTGAAAACATTAATTGCTTTCCCCATTACTGTGACATTCTGGAACCTGCACAGAGACAGATGCTGCTATCAACCACTGCAGATGATTATGGTAACTTCATGAGTTGCAAATTCGAACTAACAGTAGGTGTTGGAGAACCTGTCAACGGAAACTGGAATTTTCTTTACAGATTACGATCACACTGTGACGGGTTATCTGTTTACCGGTGTGCTATCAACCAAGTGTATGTGCCCACCATGTCGCACATGCACTGCTGCAACTACGGCAGTGGTATACACCTCACCAGCCTCCTGGTGACATATGAATTTGGCAAACTACAACTTTTTTTTTTCATTGCTTGCAGCGTGTCTTCATCAGGTAAAATTCTGACATTGTGCTTCTTTCGGTGTATTCTTCCTGTGTGACAAATTTCCCAGCAGGTTTGGGTATGAAACTTCCTGATAGATTAAAATTGTGTGCCGGACCGAGCCTCGAACTCGGGACCTTTGCCTTTCATGGACAAGTGCTCTGCCATCTTTAATTAATTATTTTTTTTGTAGTCTCATTTTGTTCGTTTTTGTTCGTTGTATCTGCTCGGTGCGGACGTCGCAAGACACCCGTGTCAGCTCGTCGTTGATCGATTAACTCAGTTTTTTATTACAGAGGGCAGCTAACCCTCTGACCGAACACGCTGAGTTACCGTGCCAGCTCCCTCTGAGCTACCCAAGCACGACTCACGACCCCTCCTCACAGCTTCAATTTTGGCTGTACCTCGTCTCCTACCATCCAAACTTCACAGAAGCCCTTCTGCGGACCTTGCACAATAAGCACTCCTGGAAGAAAAGATATTACGGGCACATGGCTTAGCCACAGTCTGAGGGTTGTTTCCAGAATGAGATTTTCACTCTGCAGCGGAGTGTGCGCTGACATGAAACTTCCTGACAGATTAAAACTGTGTGCCGGACCGAGACTCGAACTCGGGGCCTTTGCCTTTCGTGGGCAAGTGCTCTACCATGGTAGAACACCATGGTAGAGCGACTCGGACTCGAAAATACCTGACAGAAAAAAAATCACAATAATAATTAAAGTAGAGTAATGAAACTTCGGGAATGTAATCGTCTAGATAACGCTTTTAAGTGGTTAACATTGCAAGATCACAGTTTAATGTAAGCGCGAGATACGGCATTGCAAATGTGAAATTTTGGTTCACTAATAACCAGTGTAAACACCAAAATGCTGAATGGCTCTGAGCATTATGGAACTTAACCTCTCAGGTCATCAGTCCCCTAGAACTACACTCCTGGAAATGGAAAAAAGAACACATTGACACCGGTGAGTCAGACCCACCATACTTGCTCCGGACACTGCGAGAGGGCTGTACAAGCAATGATCACACGCACGGCACAGTGGACACACCAGGAACCGCGGTGTTGGCCGTCGAATGGCGCTAGCTGCGCAGCATTTGTGCACCGCCGCCGTCAGTGTCAGCCAGTTTGCCGTGGCATACGGAGCTCCATCGCAGTCCTTAACACCGGTAGCATGCCGCGACAGCGTGGACGTGAACCATATGTGCAGTTGACGGACTTTGAGCGAGGGCGTATAGTGGGCGTGCGGGAGGCCGAGTGGACGTACCGCCAAATTGCTCAACACGTGGGGTGTGAGGTCTCCACAGTACATCGATGTTGTCGCCAGTGGTCGGCGGAAGGTGCACGTGCCCGTCGACCTGGGACCGGACCGCAGCGACGCACGGATGCACGCCAAGACCGTCGGATCCTACGCAGTGCCGTAGGGGACCGCACCGCCACTTCCCAGCAAATTAGAGACACTGTTGCTCCTGGGGTATCGGCGAGGACCATTCGCAACCGTCTCCATGAAGCTGGGCTACGGTCCCGCACACCGTTAGGCCGTCTTCCGCTCACGCCCCAACATCGTGCAGCCCGCCTCCAGTAGTGTCGCGACAGGCGTGAATGGAGGGACGAATGGAGACGTGTCGTCTTCAGCGATGAGAGTCGCTTCTGCCTTGGTGCCAATGATGGTCGTATGCGTGTTTGGCGCCGTGCAGGTGAGCGCCACAATCAGGACTGCATACGACCGAGGCACACAGGGCCAACACCCGGCATCATGGTGTGGGGAGCGATCTCCTACACTGGCCGTACACCACTGGTGATCGTCGAGGGGACACTGAATAGTGCACGGTACATCCAAACCGTCATCGAGCCCATCGTTCTACCATTCCTAGACCGGCAAGGGAACTTGCTGTTCCAACAGGACAATGCACGTCCGCATGTATCCCGTGCCACCCAACGTGCTCTAGAAGGTGTAAGTCAACTACCCTGGCCAGCAAGATCTCCGGATCTGTCCCCCATTGAGCATGTTTGGGACTGGATGAAGCGTCGTCTCACGCGGTCTGCACGTCCAGCACGAACGCTGGTCCAACTGAGGCGCCAGGTGGAAATGGCATGGCAAGCCGTTCCACAGGACTACATCCAGCATCTCTACGATCGTCTCCATGGGAGAATAGCAGCCTGCATTGCTGCGAAAGGTGGATATACACTGTACTAGTGCCGACATTGTGCATGCTCTGTTGCCTGTGTCTATGTGCCTGTGGTTCTGTCAGTGTGATCATGTGATGTATCTGACCCCAGGAATGTGTCAATAAAGTTTCCCCTTCCTGGGACAATGAATTCACGGTGTTCTTATTTCGATTTCCAGGAGTGTAGTTAAACCTAACTAACCTAAGGACATCACACACGCCGGTCGGAATTGCCGAGCGGTTCTAGGCGCTACAGTCTGGAACCGCGCGACCACTACGGTCGCAGGTTCGAATCCTGCCTCGGGCATGGATGTGTGTGATGTCCTTAGGTTAGTTAGGTTTAAGTAGTTCTAAGTTTTAGGGGACTTGTGACCACAGCAGTTAAGTCCCATGGTGCTGCCTCGGGCATGGATGTGTGTGAGGTCTTTAGGTTAGTCAGGTTTAAGTAGTTCTAAGTTCTAGGGGACTGATGACTTCACATGTTAAGTCCCATTGTGCTCAGAGCCATTTGAACAACAGACTGAGGCGCCCGCGTTAGCAAGTGCGGGTAGCTGGACATTACACCAAGAGTGCCATCTAGTAGCCGTAAATATAAGTAGGCTACTTAACATTTAAAATATAGATAGCTGATTGTTAAGATGAACAGTATTTAGTACATGAACTAACAGGCGAAGTTTTATTTGACAGCAACAGACATAGCAACTTTTTACTTATGTAAAAGCACAGAAATACAGTTTGAAGACTGAAAACGGATTAACAGTAAGCAGTACTTACACGTCACGCATAAAATAAATATTAAGCGCAAAAGCTTTAGTCACAATTTTTAAGTAGAATGCGTGGAAAGCAAGCCACTACGAGCTGCTCGAATATGTCGAGCTACAGGTAGCATCAGACTGGTGTTTGATATTACTAGACTTCCCTTGACCAGAAATGCCCTTTTTGCCAACGCTAGTTTGCTTTTTACGTCGCCCTTGCTCAGTCTGTCTTGAGTTATTTTACTACCTAGGAACCAGAATTCCTTAATTTCAACTACTTCGTGATCATGCTAAGTTTCTCGCTATTCACATTTCTACTACTTCTCAACACTTCCGCCTTTCTTCGATTTGCTCTCAGTTCACATTTTGTACTGATTAGACTGTTCATTCCAGTCAACAGGTCCTGTAATTCTTCTACACTTTCACTGGGGAAAGCAATGTCATCAGCGAATCTTATCACAGATATCCTTTCACCTGGAATTTTAATTCCTCTTGAACCTACCTTTTTTCCGCCATTGTTTCTTCTGTCTATAGTTGAACAGCATTGGGAAAAGACACCCCTTTCAACCTAAGCACTTCATTCTTGGTTTTCCGGTGTTACTTTTCCCTGTTGATTCTTGAATAGATTGTATATTACCTGACTTTCGCTATATCTTACCTCCATTTTTCTCAGAATTTCGAATATCTTGCACCGTTTTACATTGTCGAACCCTTTTTACCGGTCGATAAATCCTACGAATGTGTCTTGATTTTCCTTCAATCTTGCTTCCTGAATCAGGAGCAACGTGAGCACTTCTCGCTAGTTTCCTTACCTTTCCTAAAGCCAAAGCGATCGTCATCTATAGTCTGGGAGACGAGTCTTTGGTATTGACAGCTCGGTAGCGTCTTTCCGTTGCCTAGCGACCGCAGGCAGGCAGCCAATGACGGCCTGACTTTGAGCGGGTAGCAAGGGCCACGTTGCCGCTCTGAAACCCGGTCGCGCGCGCTTATGAAACTTACCAGTGTCTCGCGTGCAGGCGGTGCGGTCGTTCGTCGTTTGTCTGAAGTTGAATTCGCAGTTTATTTCGTTTTTGTTGTTTTTAGTGTTTTGTTCTAGTGCGGCGGGTAGTACCAGCCCAACACAAGAAGTGAAACGGAGGAAGAAAAGTGTGCTACACACCCAGGCCCGTGAATTCGTGTGCTCTTTGAGGGGTTACTTTGAGAAAGAAAAGGACAAAGGTGGGCCCTTAATTCCTGTCGTTCAGTTGTGAAGAGAACTGCAGCAGCATTGAAAATAAGTAAGAACACTGTTGTAAAGATAGGGAAAGAACAGTATAGTGTATATTGTGACGAGAGTGGCACAACAAAGCTGCACACACCAGGAAAGAAGCGACCGAGAAATAAGCAGGTGACAGCTTTGGACGATTTTCAGAAAGACGCTATTCGTCGTCATATATACAGCTATTATAAGAGAAGGGAACATCCCACTCTATCTAAGTTACTGGTGTCGCTTCAGAAAGACGAACTTTTTAAAGGGAGCAAATTTTCATTGCGTACAGTGTTGAACGACATAGGCTTCAGTTATTCACTGTTTAACGGACGCAAAATATTAATGGAAAGGACAGATGTAGTTGCATGGCGGTGCAGATTTCTGCGCAGGATCATGGGTGTGGAATTCGAAAGTATAGTGTGCTTAGATGAAACTTGGGTCAATGCCAGCCATTCTTTACGTAGAGGCTGGAATGATGGAACGCCCGAGGGGACAATGGCAGTGCCTGTTGGCAAAGGAGGGCGTATTATTGTCTTACATGCAGGAACATCGAAAGGTTTTGTGCCAAACTGCTTGAAAATGTTTCGGTCAAAAAAGACGGGAGATTACCATGAAGAAATGAACAGTGTAGTATTTCAAGAATGGATCGAGACATCGCTTATGACGAATCTGACAAGTCCATCAGTGATTGTTATGGACAATGCGCCTTATCATTCCGTTGTTCACGATAAGGCACCAACCTTGGCAACAAAAAAAGACGATATCATTCAGTGGTTGAAACGGCGAAAAGTAGATTTCAGAGAAGATTTAAGGAAGGCGGAACTGCTCGAAATTGTGGCACAAAAGAAACCCCAATTTCCAACATATGTAATTGACGAGATTGCTAAAAGGCACGGGCATGAAATCGTTCGGCTTCCTCCATACCACTGTCACTTCAATGCAATTGAAGGAGTGTCGGCGCAGATAAAAAATTACATTGCTGCAAACAATAAAAAATTCACGATCTCTGAAGTGGAAACTCTCCTTCCAGCAGCTATCAATAAAGTGACAAGCGAGACGTGGGCTAAAATTGTAAACAGCACTGCAAGTGCCATCAGAGAGGCGGCCAAAACCGAAGGGGTTGTGGAAGAATGCATCGAAAATTTAATTATACATCTGGGAGAGAGCAATGATAGTTCGAGTAGTGCTGAGGAAGACAATGTCAAATCAGATTCTGACAGTGATGTGAGTGGTGTTTTTCCATTACAGTAACTACAACGTATTCAGGAATGTAAGGAGGGAGTTTGCTATCGATCTACAACCATATCATCATATTGTGAATACTTTCTTCAGATTGTAATTCTTAATACACTGACCAATTATTCTGTAGCTTGTAGTAGAATAAATTAATAATGCTAATACTTAACAATGGAAACCAAAACTGCTAATGTTCAACAACTTGCGAAAATAGTTTTCATTTCAGTTGTGAAGTTTAACAAATAACTTTATTATGTTTCAGCATCTTAGATACTTATACTAAATAGCTCTTATCAGTTTTCGAGTTAATATATTTCAAGCATCAACTTTAAATAAATTCACGTGTATCAATACGACTTGTATTTTGTCTCGCTTTCTTCTGTTACCCAAGGATTTCTACTAGCCCTCGTCTTTTTACCTACTTGGTCCTCTGCTGCCTTCACTATTTCATCCCTCAAAGCAACCCATTCTTCTTCTGCTGCTAGAGAATGCGTGTAGCAGACAGGGCGCCGCGTGCTGTGAGCTACATTCGGCAACAGCGCCGTCTGCCCGCCGGAACTGTCAGTACCAATCACTCGTCTCACGGACTATAACAGATCCTCAATTTTCTTTTCTATGCTTCTGTGTATCATTCTTGCCAGTAATCTCGACGGATGAGGTGTTACGCTGACTGTGCGATAAATCTCGCATGTATCGGCTCTTGCTATCTTCTAAATTATGTGGATAATGTTTTTCCGAAAGTCTGATGGTATATCGTCAGTCTCATACCTTCTACACACCGACGTGAATAGTCGTTTTGATGGCATTTCCCCCAATGATTTTAGAAATTCTGATGGAGTATTATCTATCGCTTTTCCCTTACTTTATTTTAAGCCTTCCAGAGCTCTTTTAAATTCTGATTCTAATACTGGATCCATTATCTCTTCTATATCGACGCCTATTTCTGCTTCTATCACGTCATCAGGCAAGTCCTCCCTTAATGGAGGCCTAAAGTGTATTCTTTCCGCCTATCCGCTCTCTCCTCTGCATTTAACAGCGCCCTTGCCTTTAGTTACAGCGAAGGTTGTTTTAATTTTTCGACAGTCATATCTTTTCTGAATCATTCACATTTTGCATGCAGCTACTTCCTCTTAACTTCCCTGCACGTCCTAGTTATTTCATTCCTCAGCAACTTGTGTTTCTGTTTTACTGAATTGCCTAGCCATTTTCCTACTTTCGTCGACCAGCTGAAGTATTTTTATTTCTTACCCTTGGTTTATTTGCTGTCATCTACCTTGTACCTATTCTCTTCTTTCCAACTTCTGTGATTTTAGAGATGTCCATTCCTCTTCAACTGAACTTCATAATGACTATTTATTGTCGTAGTATTTACAGCCTTAGGGAACTTAAAGCGCTCTCTTCATTCCGTAGTACACACGTATCCCACTTCTTTGTGCATATTTCTTCCTGCCTAGTCTCTTAAATTTCAGCTTACTCTGATTACTAAATTGAGATCTGAGTCTTTATATGTTCCTAGTTGTTGTTGTTGTGGTCTTCAGTCCTGAGACTGGTTTGATGCAGCTCTCCATGCTACTCTATCCTGTGCAAGCTGTTGGACAAAAGAATGGACAGCTCCCTGCTTTTTGCGTTTCCGATAGCGCCTACGATAAGAATCTGGTGTCATATTATGCTTCAGACCCCTAAAATGTTTATTTTTTTTTACTTCATACTAAAACAAAAGTTATGATATGAGAAGAGGAAATGACTTATATGCTTCTCAGGACTTGATTTATATGCCCGCTGAACCCAAAATCCGGACACGACTGAGTGAAAATCACCGCTACTCTGGTCACCGTCTGTTAGCTCAATGAGCTCGGTTGAAATATTTGCTTCCAAAGGCTTCAACACCCTCTGGTCCTGTCCGGTCCTGGAATCACCCTGGCCAAACCAATGAAACACAAACATGAACTGTGCAAGCAAAGCCAACTTTACTCCAGGTGGTACACAACCCGCCTGTCGACAGGCGGCAGTTGGATTTTCGGATCCTGGGGAGTCCAGGTTAGCACGGCAGAGAATATCGAAGATCTCTGGTGAATTTCCCTACAAGCAGAAAACATGCATTTGAAAACTAAACATCGATACACTGATCCAAACACGAAAACTAAATAATCTCACAAAAGAAATCGACCGACAAAAATTTCTCATCCTTGCTCTTCAAGAACCATGACCAATTGGCAATGAAACCTTGCATTACAGAAACCATTGAATCGTCAAAAGAAAAATACAACAAAAGGTAGCGAAAGGCGTACCAATCTTCGGCATTGCATTTCTCGAACACAGATCTATCATCAACTCTGTCAAAGAAATCACGCCCATCAACAATCGACTTATGAATATGCTCATCCAGAGCCCCAGTAAAAAATATACACTCATCAATGCACATGCCCCCACCAACATCGAAAATAAGAAAAACACCGAAAATGTCCAGAAACTCTGGAAGACACTCGAAAATACTATGAGCAAAATTCTCCAAGATGACGTGAAAATACTAATAGGAGACTTCAGCTCTCTATTTCGGACAGAAAAAACCTGTAGAAGAATCATTGGTACAAATTCAACACACCGAAACGATTAGACCAACGGCATACGTCTGAATGACATTTGCCAACAATTCAACCACAAAAGGATGTCTTCCCACTTTAGGAAAAAAGCAGTTCCCAGGTAACAAACATGCTTGGCTACCAGGTGCAAGCTGCTTTCGTTCGCCTTTCGAGACTCGCTGAAAGCCAGATTTTTAATTCTTCTGTAGCAGAGCTACAAGTAGGCAGACATAAACTCAATAATGGAATCGTAAGACAACGCTCGAGCAAAATTCGTCTTGCTACTTTCAGTAACCCTTAGTGTCAGAGTGAAAACCTTACGGTACTGCCAAATTCATAATGCCACTTTTGTTTTCTGCCGACATATTTTGTTGTTGTTCTGAATACATAATTTTATCCATGAAATGCCACATTTTCATAATACTTGCGAATGATACAGGAAATGAAGTAAAAACAGATCTTTTCGAAGTCAAAAGTCGGTAATATCCTACTAATTCGTGTTAAAATAGGCTCAATCGTCTTACAGACACTTAATGCTTCATTAAGATAGACTGCCGTCGTGATGTTTCTGTAGTAGGCTGAATTTAATTTGTATTAGTACAGTGAATATTTTAATTGCATTTTCCATTAGTTTACTAAAAGCAACAGTAATTATCAAAGAGAAGTTAATCAGCAGCAGAATTTTCTTTCACGATATCTAAAGCGATCTGACAATGCTTAAGTTGTTTACAAATTCTATACCAGTGGAAACCTACTGGTTCTAACGATGTCGTTAAACCAGAGTAGTTTTACGAGTATTTTCGTCTAGAAATGAATTGCCTTGACGGTTGATCGATCAAGAGCGGGAAAGGTAAAATTTTACGAATATGTGACGAGAGGGAGAAGTGCTTGAGAGAGGACTTCCCTATCAATACAAGCGCCTGAGAGACGACTTTCCTCTCAATCTCCTGGATAGTTTTGTTTCTCAAATCAACAGAGTGCGTTATCATGCAGTATCACAGGTGATGCAGTTTTGTTGCTCGATTTTCTTACACTGCGACGGAAAGGTGTCTTAGTTGTTGGCAACAAATTCCAGCTGTGTTGCACACACCCCTTGGGGGCAGAATTCGTAGCCCAAAACACACTTTTGGAGTGATGAGATGTAAAATATTATGTTGACGCTACTCTTTGCTCGAGTTTACGTCTTTTGGTGGGGCTCAGCCTTTCATTTATTCTTAGGAAGTTAACGATAAGGGCATCATAACACGTCGCCAGTAACAGTACTGCATAGGAATGCTCATTGAGTGACCTGATGACGTTCAATAATAGTCACTTGATTTTTGTTGTTTCGAATTAGAGCATGCAGTACTCCTACACCAGACTTCTGAACTTTGCCTGTTGAATGCAAATGTCGCATGATGGTAAAATGGTAATCTATCACATATAGCAGTAGTCGAGACTTCATTAATGTGGAAAATCATTCATGCCAGAACGATCCTTGTTGAAACAAGAATATCTTTTTCTGGCGTATTTTCCCCAAAAGCACTCGCTCTACACACAGTTCAAATCTTTCTAGCTGCCTCCTCTGCATTCACCCCTCTGTTATAGTAAAAGTAAACGTAGTGTTGCAGATGTTACGCCTTTTTCCACTTGCGACTCAATTTTACAATGCGTAACTGTAGTTCATGATTTTCAAGTATGCAAAATCCAATGCTTAACGGCAAGATGATAACTAGAACTTCAAATTCGAAAATGACAGTTGATACATATACTGACAGCGTGGCGCCGCGTTCACCTGGGCGGCGCCAGATTTCAGGCGGCGGGTGGCGTCTGGCCGGTAGCCGCTGCAGCGCGAGGAAACGCTCGAGCGTGAGCTGCTATGATCGCGACGCAGCCACGAGCTGTCCTGATGATGTTTGGTTTGTGGGGCGCGCAACTACGTGGTTATCAGCGCCCGTACAATTACCCAGTCTTTGCTCAGTCCAATTTCGCCACTTTCCTGGATGATGATGAAATGATGAGGACAACACAAACACCCAGTCATCTCGAGGCAGGTGAAAATCCCTGACCCCGCCGGGAATCGAACCCGGGACCCCGTGCTCGGGAAGCGAGAACGCTACCGCGAGACCACGAGCGGCACGAGCTGTCCTGCGGAATTGTTTCTGGAATACCTGTTATTGCTGGTGGGTAGAATGTTAAGTGAATTATCTTCGATGTTCAATCAGACTCATATCTTTAGACCGAAATGTGGTAAAAAAAAAAAAAAATAAAGTTGGATGCGAACACGCGACTATAAGTTTAGAATGCACGACGACGACGATTATCTATTTTTTTTACTTTTTTTCCAGGACTTTTTTTACACTAATTAAAATAACAAAATGCGTACGTAACTCAAATGGGCATTTTTTTTAATAACCAGCTATCCTAGCCACTTGTTTTTAACAAAAATGAAAAAAGGAAAAAGGATTTTGGAAGGTTTGGTATTCTGCTTTTTTAAATTTTTCTTAAAATGGATAAAAGGAAGGCCGTTCCTCTTCGGCTACATAAACAGAATAATAGGAATTCGTCCCGTTACGACAAAGGATGCTCCATACTATAGCCCGCTGCGAATTTTTCGATGAGTGTCGTCTCGTTGCTGTGTTGTTTCCGTTGTTTGTTCAACCTCATAAAAAAAAGGAACTGGGAAGAGGTGCTATGGTTATCTTCTCATGTCATCGATAACCAGCTGCGAGGCGGATTATGGAATGCGCTCCAAAGAATATTAGAAAAATATTGCCTATATTTAGGGTTCTTGACGATCGCACAATGTCGTTCGTTGAGGTAAGACCAAAAATCTGGTACTGTCTTTTCGCCATTACCGAATAGGTAGTGAACAGCGTGGCCGCTGATCCACGTCACAGAGTTCGTTTTTGCTCTTGGGAAATGAATCTTATCGGGGAAAAGAAGTGATCGGGTAGTTATCCTGTCGGGAGTCGTGCGCGTGAGAAAAGCCAATATCTGACGCACCAAATACCAAACGTCCTTTGCCGACCCGCATTCGAAACGATGTTCATCCGTGTCAATCACTTGGCATGTGGCACACAAGGGTGAGTCGGCGAGGTGGATGTGATGTATGCGGGAATGGCACAACTGTTTCCCATTAACAGTTACGTACCATGCAGATTGTACGTCAGTATCAAGGGTGGTGGCATTCACTGCCTGCCACACAGCGCGCCACTTTGTAGTGGGGTGGTTGCTTTCAACCACATTCGGCGTCCTGTTCGTTTGCATGGCAGCATATATCGCCCTCGTCATCATCAAGCGTGTGGGTAGTAGTGCGGTGCGGATGTAGCTTAATTCAAGGAAGAATTGGCTAATGTAGAAGAAAGGTGCTGGGATGTCCGATATCGTCACAGGGGGTGCGAGTGAGATTGGTCGTAAGGCTTCCAGTAAGAGACTTGTGAGGCACGTCGGACTTCGTCGCCACAGTTGCAGGTGACAGCTGACGAACAGGGCCTTCTCTCTGTTCTGAACATGAACCACTAGACCACGGGTTCACACAGCTCGAGGACATCTCGGAAGTAGACAACACTTCCTATTAACACTTCCGCATCTTACAGTGTTGCCAGATTGTGCAGATGGCCGGACTTAGAGTTGTCAGGGGCAGTCAGTTTTATTGGCCACCTTAAGTGAACCACTCGGACCGGCCGGCGGTCAGTTTTTATGAGGACCCTTAAACTTTCCTGGTTGGAAGAATCGTGCTCATTAACAAAACTACACGAATGTGCTTGAAAAAATGTAAGTATTCTTATTTTTAATTATTAGTTAGGTGAAGCACAACAAACTGCAACTCTTTAAATAACAAATGTGATTTCATAAGCAGTCTTTTGACCTGCTCAGAATTATAATTGGCGGTGCAAATGACAGCACAACGCTAAATTCAAGTTCAGCCACTTTTTCTTAATAAATTAGGACACTCTGAATTAAATTCACTAGGATAGGAATCCTCTCCAGTCTTGTGATTTGGGATAATCATGGGTGTAACATAGAGTTTTTAGTAACACCACGACTATTATCAAAATCAAGGAACTTTCACAAATATCTGGTCCATTTACAGAGTGCCAAATACAAAACTGTTTAATGGAAGGCTGGTGGTACTGGTGCGCAATTTGCAGTGGCTATTAACGTGGAGGCGACGCAGTCGCCCTTATTACTGATGTTCTCGGTGTCGAAATAATATTTTTATAGGCCCAAAAAACCATGCCATGATAAAGGTATCACGAAATTCAGCATCCGAGGCCCATAAATACTACCCTTAAGCTCTGCTGGCCTCAAAACTCCTGGAATATGAGCCACTATGATCCGCTGCTGCTAGCGAGGTGTTAACCACAGCACTGCTCAGCCCAGACTCATTACCCGTCACGAAGGACTAGTTGCCACTTGCACGCCAACCACATCTTTTTGACTCTACCAGGCTACTCCCGTAGCTGCAGGGCTGCCCCACATCTTTTACATGTAACCCAACGTTCCCTACTTATGGACCAAGTCATTTATAGTACATTACATAACAATCATTTCAGTAGTCATTTAAATTCACAAGCATAATTTTAAAAAAATCTTTCAAAAATTCACGTAACTGAAACATGTATGCATAGTGAAAGAATTTCCATGACAGATACAACATTATACATAAGCAATGCTAGAAATTTACATAGAAATATCGATACAGATACAAAATCGGTCAAAATTAGGTTGCGTCATACCATCAAATCTTAAAACCCCACCAGTGCGCTAGCCATCTGCAACCTACACTATTTACTCAAAAGGAATAAAACAAAAATCAGAGCAGCTCCTATATGACTTCGTGAGTTTTACAAGTACTATAACAGAAATTTGATTTTTCCTTTTTCAGATGTTGCCTTTGTAGCCATATCGACTTGCAAGCAAAATAGAGCACTAAGGATATTATGTGTGTTTATTGCCTTTTGTTTTATTCCTGGTCTTGGCTAGGTCGTTTTGAATTGCCTGGGATAACCCATGTGTCTCGTGTCCCGCTATCATTCATGTTTAATAAAGTCGTTACATTTCGTGGAACCAATACGTGCATCGTATTCCGTCTATTCACCACCTCGGAGAAACCCACACCTTGTAATCGGTACTCAGCTCTCCAACTAATATTTTTCAAATACTTTACAAATTACACTCAAACAGTACGGTCAACATCTGAGATTCGAAGCAACCTCCTTCACACATCTCACCGCGTTTTAACATAAAAATTCAAAATGTAGTATACTGCCCGCAGCTCGTGGTCTTGCGGTAGCGTTCTCGCTTCCCGCGCACGTGGTCTCGCCTTCGATTCCTGGCGGTATCAGGGATTTTCTCTGCTTCGAGATGACTAGGTGTTGTTGGGTCGTCTTCATCGCTATGCCTAGTACAGCGGTGCGGTTCTCCTGCTTCGTCCCCTACGCTCCATCATCATGAATATACTGGCTCAGCATCAACACACATGAATAATCTCACAAGACCGGTTTAAGGCGCGAAGGTTTGTATAAAACACGTATCACAAATAGTAGCGAAGAATAACACCGGTAAAATTGTGTGGCTGGTTGGGGGGGATGATAAGCCACTTGTGTGGAAAAATGTTATATCGATCCGGCCCTGTGCAAACTGACAAAGGAGCAATGATTTAACTGTAAATAATTATATTTATAATTTGAGTTAATATACATTAAAAATATACAATTTTGACACTTACACAGCTCTTCACAAGAGAATATATTTAACCCGTGCCTCGGCATTTTGATTGTTGGAAACGTGAAAAAAGGAGTACTCACTGAGATTCATAGACCAGAGTGGTATATCAACAGACGATCCATCGTTGAGGCAGCTAATATTTAAAAAATGCTCTTACATGATGGTGCCAGTGCGATGGCACTTCTATTGAAAAATGACATTTACGACATGTCGCAATTGTGGAAAAAGCCAGATCTCCAGTATATTCAGGTACGTGATTCCTGTAACTGTCTGTTAAAATGCGCACTAAGCGTTGTTGTTTATCACCATTATGAACCGCCTGAGGCAAATGAACGCTATATGATTTGAAACACAAACGTCGCGTCGCCGCAAAACATGCGAAACAGACGCAGGATTAGAGATTAGATTAGGTTAGGTTAGTACTTGTTCCATAGATCATGAATACGACACTTCGTAACGATGTGGAACGTGTCTGGTTAATTAAAGGTGTCTATACTAGATATTACATTACACAAAATATTACATGACAATTTTTTTTTTTTTTGCTGGGGTTTGGGAGATTACGCACTTACTATATCCAAAAATTCATCTACTGAGTAGAAGGAGTTGCCATTAAGAAATTCTTTTCATTTCCTTTTAAATGCTATATGGCTATCTGTCAGACTTTTGATGCTATTAGGTAAGTGACCAAAGACTTTTGTGGCAGCATAATTTACCCCCTTCTGAGCCAAAGTTAGATTTAACCTTGAGTAGTGAAGATCATCCTTTCTCTTAGCATTGTGGCCATGTACACTATTACTTTTGAATTCGTTCGGATTGTTAATAACAAATTTCATAAGTGAATATATATATTGTAAGGCTAGAGTGAAGATCTCTAGCTCTTTAAATAAGTATCTGCAGGATGATCTTGGATGAGCTCCAGAAATTTATCTGATTACACGCTTTTGTGCAATGAACACTCTTTTACTCAATGATGAGTTACCCCAGAACATGATGCCATACGGAAGCAGAGAATGAAAATAGGCGTGGTAAGCTAATTTACTGAGATGTATATCACTAAAATTTGCAATGACCCTAATAGCATAAGTAGCTGAACTCAAACGTTTCAGCAGATCTTCAGTGTGTTTTTTCCAGTTCAACCCCTCATCAATGCATACACCTAGAAATTTTGAATATTCTATCTTAGCTACTGATTTCTGATAGAAGTCTATATTTATTAATGGTGTCATTCCATTTACTGTGTGGAACTGTATGTACTGTGTTTTGTCAAAGTTCAATGAGAGCCCATTTGCAGAGAACCACTTAATGATTTTCTCACAAACATCGTTGACAATTTCACCAGTTAATTTTTGTCTGTTGGGTGTGATAGCTATACTTGTATCATCGGCAAAAAGTACCAGCTTTGCATCTTCGTGAATATAGAATGGCAAGTCATTAACACATATTAAGAACAGCAGAGGACCCAAGACCGAACCTTGCAGGACAAATGGATACCGCTCGCATAGTGCGATGAGTGGATTTCTGTGAACCACAAGCAAAAATTCGTTGAGTTCGCTCTATGTCTTGAATGAAAACACGGGAATGACCAGTGGATTTCTTCTTATACGAATAAAAAAGTATTGAAACTGAATGAACGAGTGGGAGTACTGCGACACCAGGGAGACCTCTGCCGGCAAACATATGAACCAGCAGCTCATAGCAGGCCGCAAAGTAAACTTTCGGTTTTCATGAGTAAGTACAAATTCACCTCATGTTTCCACCTTCATTGATGTACAAGATATAGTCTAGTGAAATCGGATGAATCTTTTTGAAACATACTCTGTTTTGTCAACTGACCTTGTCGGTAACCGTAAGTGAAATGTAGTTGACTGCCCAGGCAGCGAGCACATGTTAAGACACCGCTAGCAGCTCTTTATTGTTATAATGTGCATAAAACAGAAATTATTGATCGGCTTGACACCAAAAAACAGTGTGTTTCATTATTTAGGAATCGAATGAAAAGATCTTCATTCATTCAACCGAGAAAATCACGCACACTAGTGTCCGTAGCTGTTCTAAAAAGTCACTGATTTCTAGAGCAAACAATATTTCGCGATAACTTTTAGCTGCCCTCCACGGGTCGCCTATGTCGTCGTTTCGTTATCATTAGAAAACAACCGCGCAGAAAGTGGAGGAGTATGATACTTCCTCCCTCGCTCACGTTGCAGAATGAGAGAAATTTCACAACTTGTGTATTCGTAAGAAGTGGATGCAATGTAAATGGAGTGTTGTAATCGTAGGACTCTTCGAAAGTGCTACAATACCCTACGTATCGCTCCCATACAGATCATGAAGACAAGCAATTATAAGCAATAATTCTTCCCGCGCTTCATAAACGGGTGAAACGTGAAGGAGTCCTAATAAGTGGTACAATGGGAAGTACTCACTTCCATGTACTGCACTGCAGCAGCCAGTGTATAGATGTAGATGGAGAATGTGTTTCCATCCCCAACCAACCAACCTTACTTATAGACTGAAGGAAAAGAATCACAACATCAAAAAATAATTAATTTAGAGTAATGAAATTTCGGAAATACATGAGTCTAGATAATATATTTAAGTAATTAACGCTGCAAGATTACGGGTTAATAAAAGTGCGAGATAAGGCACTGCAAATGTGAAATATTGGTACATTCATAATCGGTGTAACCGCCAGAATGTTGAATGCAAGCATGCAAACGTGTATCCATTGTGTTGTACAGATGACGGATGTCACTTTGTGGGATGGAGTTCTATGTCAGTTGCACTTGGTCGGTCTATATAGGGACGGTTAATGCACGTTCTGGATGACGCTGGAGTTATCGTTCGATAGTGTCTCGTATGTTCTCTACAGGAGACAGATCTGGTGATTGAGCAGGACAAGGCAACATATCGCCAATCTGTAGAGCAGGTTGGGTTGCAACAGCAGAATGTGAGCGAGCGTTATCTTATTGTAGAAACACCCCCTGGAATGCTGTTCGTGAATGGGAACAGAACAGGTCGAATCACCAGACTGACGTACAAATTTGCAATCTGCGTGCGTGCGATAAAAAATGAGTCAAATGGCTCTAAGCACTATGGGAATTAACATTTGAGGTCTTCAGTCCCCTACACTTAGAACTGCGTAAACCTAACTAACCTAAGACATCACATACATCCATGCCCGAGGCAGGATTCGAACCTGCGACCCTATTTAATATTTTTTTTTGTGGGACCTTAAATTTAAAAACTTCTCTCACACCGGCCTGATTTAGCTTCACTGATCAGGATAGTAAAAACATGCGTATGTTAAGGGAATTTTCATTCACAAAGCAGGCTTATCACATTCACACAGTTCAATACTGTTCTGTCCTGATTAAATTGAGCTTAACTGAAATTCCATAAGGCAGTGAAGCAATTTCGAAGTCTCGGTGCGACAAATATTGTCAGTCGATCTCCTGGAAACATTTGTAATAATTATTAACTTTCGGCGATCACATGGGGAAGACCGGAGATCTGCTGGTAAGACCGTGTTAGCCTATTTATTTGAAATAACTGGATATCTTGAGCATACAAAACGGCAGGTTCGTCCAGTGTAAATCAGACGTTCCCCACTGATCCCGTGCAACACAGCGTAGTAAGCAGACACTGTCAATAATAATCAATTAAATAATACGCGAACACACTTACTTTAGTTTAGTTCATGTATTAAATTCCTTCTCATACAGAATCTCATCAAGATGGCGACTAGCTCAACAATACATACATATACATCCTTCTTTCACGACTAATCCGCAAGAAGTCCTCATTCTTTTCATAAGAGAAAACATAGATAGTAGAGAAGCTATTCCATGGAGTAAATGGACGCTCCATGGAATAGTTGGGCTTGAAACTACTTTGCATTGATAATCGGTAAGATAAGAAGAGATATTTCGAGATATGTACTGAGTTATATAATTTATAAAATTTCTGAAAATATCGCGGAGAGATCGCTGCAAGAGACATTACACCTAGCAGCAGCGCGGTTGCGGACACAAGCGCCTAGAACCGCTCGACCACAGCGGCTGGCGCGTGCGATAACCACGAGAATGCTCTTGCTGTCATACGAAACTGCACTCCAGATCGTAACTCAAGGTTTAGATCGAATGTGTCTAGCACGTAGACAGGTTGGTTGCAGGCCCTAAACTAGCTTTCTTCTACTCAACTCAAGGCCATCACTGGCACTGAGGCAGAACCAGCTTTCATCAGAAAACACAACAGACATTCACCCTGACCTCCAATGAGCTCTTACTCGACACCACTGAAGTAACAAATGGTGGTGGTTTGGGGTCGGTGGAATGCACGGTAAGGGGCATCTGGCTCGGAGCTGTCCTCGAAGTACTCGATTTTTAACAGTTCGTTGTGTCACTGTGGTGCCTATGACTACTTTAATGCTGCTGCAGATGCAGTATGATAAGACAGAGCTATACGCCGAACACGATGGTAGTGCCACGTGACCATTGTGAACCCGGTCTGCTTGCGACCGTGCAACTTGTGCTGCCAGCAATCACGTACAGTGGTAACATTTCTGCCAATGTTCTCTGCAGTATCGCAGAAAGAACATCCAGCTTCTCGTAGTCTTGCTACAGTATCTTGTTCAAATTCAGTGAGGTGTTGATAATGGCGCCTTCGTCTCCTTAAAGGCATTCTTGACTAACGTCAACTCATCACGTCCAATCTCAAAGGCAAGTAACGTTCAGGACCGTTATAGCGTTTATTTAAAGCAAAGCTGATTTGCATCCTCATAGCGGTCTACTAACGCCACTGTTCCACGTTTGTTGCGAAATTTGAATAGACGCCATCTTTCATATGTAGAAAGACGCCTACCAACTTTCGTTTACGTTGCACAGCTTCTTCTTGCTGCTGCGATTTTTTTCCCTTCCCTGTATGTTCCATGGTTTTCCAGGTTTTTTTCAGTTGAATACCAGGAAATTCCTTTAAAAATCACCGCCGATATACACTGATGAGCCAAAACATTATGTCGATTAAGCTTTGGAACGCAATACAGTAACGCTTTTGCGTGACATGTATTCGACAAATCCTTATTAGAGAATCACAAAGCAGACTCAATAAATTCGTTTTTCCTAGCTCATTTTTTCTGTTATTTCATCCCCACTCGCCCCATGTTGGCGAAGTGGAGTGGGGGGGGGGGGGGGGGGGGCGAGGGGCTAGGAGCGGTACAAACAACTTGCTCTTGTAGCCAGTTGAATACGTCTCTAACGTAGATGATAAAACAAAAACAAAGCGAGAAGACATCAGTACTGTGAATTAAAATCGTTTTAAAAGGCGAAGTTAACTGGAGAAAATAAGTAATATAAAGCTGTCTTGATGAAATGTTTGAAAATAGTGATAAAAATGTGGACAGAGAACACAGTTAAAATCACTTCAGAAACACTTGAAGAACACTTAACACTTGAAGAAAAGCCAGTTGAAAATGAAACGCTGAACATGATAGAAGATACACCGACCATTAAAAACACAGAACTGTTCACTTTGACTAAAACTGTCCCTGCCCTCAGACACTAGGCTGTAGGGGAAAGAAAGGGCGGGTACAGAGGGAGAATGAAGAGTGGTGGTGATGAGGAATGAGAACTGGCGAGAACAAGGAGAGAGGGCCAGCTGCCATTGGGCTTTATACGAGGGTTGTCCAGAAAGTAAGTTCCCATCGGTCATGAAATGAAAACCACTGGGAAAATCCGGTAAAGCTTTGCACAGATGTGTTGGGCAGTGTCTCTAGTATGCCCGTCGATCGTGTCGCGTCGCTCTTTTCAGTATTGAGTGAACAGTGAGCAAGTAAAGATGCGTAGGGAGTAGCGTCTTCCGCCAAGTATGAGGGCCTGGTTAGAGATTTCGCCTGTATCATGCAGCCCACATAACACAACTGCCGAGCAGTTCCTTCCTCATGCCAATTCTCGCCCGCTCACTGCAGGGGCAATGAAACGCTCCTGCAGCCTTCCTGATGAGAAGTGTTTGATCACCCCAATACAGTCAGTAACTGGCTCCCCCTGAGTCTCATCTCTGCTCACAAGAACGGCTGGCTATGAAGACAAAATTTTTCCACAGACAACGAGCTGCAGACCAGTGCAGATAACTGGCCGAAAGCACAGGCGGCTGCTTTCTATGACGAGGATATTGGAAAGTTGATACAACTCCATGACAAAACTCGAAGTTGGAGCGGCGACTATGTAGAGAAGTAGGTCGAAGGTGTACCCAACTGTTGCAAACAAAACGTTACTGAAACTTCCTGGCAGATTAAACTGTGTGCCGGACCGAGACTCCAACTCGGGAACTTTGCCTCTCGCGCGCAAGTGATCTACCAACTGAGCTACCCAAGCACGACTCACGCCCCGTCCTCACATCTTTACGTCTGCCAGTACCTCGTCTCCTACCTTCCAAACTTTACAGAAGGTCTCCTGCGAACCTTGCAGAACTAGCACTCCTGAAATAAAGGATATTGCGGAGACATGGCTTAGCCACAGCCCGGGGGATGTTTCCAGAATGAGATTTTCACTCTGCAACGGTGTGTGCGCTGACATGAAACTTCCTGGAAGATTAAAACTGTGTGCCGGACCGAGACTCGAACTCGAGAACTTTGCCTTTCGCGGGCAAGTGCTCTACCAACTGAGCTACCCAAGCACGACTCACGCCCCGTCCTCACAGCTTTACGTCTGCCAGTACCTCGTCTCCTACCTTCCAAACTTTACAGAAGCTCTCCTGCAAAGGTCCCGAGTTCGAGTCTCGGTCCGGCACACAGTTTTAATCTGCCAGGAAGTTTCATATCAGCGCACACCGCGCTGCAGAGTGAAAATCTCATTCTGAAAACGTTTCTGTTTTTCACTGTGGTTTCCATTTCACGACCGATCGGAACTTACTTTCTGGACAACCCTCGCAGATTTGAGAGGAAAAGGAGATGGGGGCAAATGGGAAGGGAAGAGAGGAGGTGTGGAACGGGGAGAGGAGGAGGCAAGAGCCCTTAGGGCGGCCAGGGAGGGGAAATTGAACTCAGAGTTGGTAGGACAGGTATATGTTGGGGCCGACCTCGTGGTCTGCGAGAGGGAAATGGTTGAAATTACTTTTGGGAGAGGATGCGGAGTGTATGCAGGTATAGGTTTGGTGGAATGTGCAGGTAGAGACGCAGCTGCACATTAGGATCAGAAAGGAGACGGGACACAATATGACTGTTGGAATCAAGTGTACAGATGGTGTAGGTTATGCGGAGGTGTTCAACGTGAGCGAGGAAATGTGGGAATTTGATGAGTTCGTAAAGGATCTCTCTGGCGGTTAGGAAAGCAGATGCAGAAAGTGAAGTGGAGAGCATGATGTTCGAGGGTCCAAATGGACTTATAGAACTTTGGAGGGCAGGAGATCCACGCAACATTTTCGTAGCAAAGGATGGGGTGGATCAGGGATTTGCATGTGTGAAGGACAGTGGATGGGTGAAGTTCCAGTTTCGGCCAATTAATAGTTTTAGTTGTTTTAGTCTGTTGTGGGCTTTTTGTTGGATGGTTACTGGGTGAGGTTTTCACGTTAGTCGCTGGTCAAAGGTTAGTCCAAGATATTTTAGTGTGTTAGTTAGCTGATTGTGGTGGCAGTAAAAGGTGAGGTAGAAGTCATAGAGAAAAGATACGAGTGGTTGCATCTGATAACTATTGCCTGTGATTTGGAAAGGTTAATTTTAAGAAGCTACTCGCTACACCGAGGGGTAAACCGATTAAGATGAATTTTTGGACGGATCGTTGGGATTTAAGGAGCATACAATAGAAAGTGTGGAAAGTGGTATCATCAGTATACTGAAGGAGGTGGATGGGAGGAGGTGGTCTGGACATATTAGCAGTGTATAAAAGGTTAAGAAAGGGGAGAGAATGGAACTTTGGGGCACCTCTGCAGTGGTGTGGAAGGTGAGGGAATTGGTGTTGTTAATAATGACGTAAGATGGGCGACTGGAGAGGAAGGACGCCATAAGAGAGGCACAGTTGATGGGAAGTGCAGAAGTCAAATTTGGAAAGGAGGACGGAATGCCGTACGCAGTCATATGCTTTCGCTAGGCTAAGGGAGACAAAGATGGCGCATTGGCAATTGAGCTGTTGGGATAGGATGTGGGTGAGATTCAAGAGTTGATCATTAACAGAGGAGGAGGAACAGAAGTGACACTAGGTAATAGGAATCGGTGGTTGTTGCAGAAGGCAACAGATGCGACAAGAGAGGATCGATTCAAAGATCTTGCTAAACACTGAGGTGATGCAGATGGAGCGGTATGAAGAGGTATCAGTGGGCGCTTTGTTTGGTTTGCGTAAAAGCAGGATTCTGGAGGTTTTCCACAGGTCGGGATAGCAGCTGATGGAGAGGATAGTGTTACAGAGGGCTGCAGGGGTGATGAGAAAGGAGATAGGGCATTCTTTGAGATGGTGATAGACGGCGATGAGCAGGGGATGGGTTGCATTTTCTGAGAAGTACTTCCATTTTCTGTGAAGTACTTCTTTTATGTCCTGTTGTGTGATTGAGGTTTTTAATTCTCTTTCTGATGCGTTATTCAAGAACCAAATATCTGTGATATCTGTGTGTTTATGGACAGCAGGGAATTGGGAGTAGTTAAAGTGGGGGTCGTCAGGGATAGTGAAGAGGTGAGAGAGATAGGGTGCAAAGTGATTGGCTTCGCTCAGGTCGTCAACTAAGGGAAGATAGTTGTGAAGGATCGGGTACTGAGGGAGGGCATGGGTGCCAGTAAGTCAGTGGAATGATCTCCAGTAATTGAGAGAGTTAAATGAGAGTGTAGCATTGAGTCTATTGCATGTCTGGCTCCAGACCCGGCGTTTGGTGGCATTGAGTAAATTTCTGGAGTGTTCCTGTAATTGCTGGCGGCGTTTAAGTGTATCCTGTCATGAGCCCAGAAGAAGGAGTGATACAAAATACGGGATTCATAGAGAAGGAAGACAGCTTGTGGTGGGAGAATGGAGTGTTGAGGATATATGGCTTTAATAGCGATATATGCGGAGCTGGCATCTGACCAAGTCTGTTGGAGGAAGACTGTGGCATTGGTGATATCATCAGGTTGCTGGAAGGTTAGGGAGTAGCTTCCAACTGCGGTGTCTATGGATTCCCAGTAAGCATTTCAGTTGGCACATAATTGGATTGAAGACTTCTGCATTGAGGCGTCCAAGCTACGTATTGGCTTCCTAACGCACACTTAAAAATCTTGGTGTTCCACTTTCATTGCCCCCTTTTAATTTTTATGTGATTCATCACCAATGTTTTCAACGTTTCGAACATTTCATTCCACTCTGGATTTTTGAAGACTCTCTGAAGATTCTCAAGTGCTACGAATATTTCTTTATTGTTTTTATTCCGGATCATGCTATTTGACCTTTTTTCAGTAACTTTTCAGTTTTGCTTTCTGTTCGTGTGAATATTACTGTAGTTTGATGACTATCGCAGAGACATTGTGATAGCTACACTGTCAGTTTGTCGCTCTAAAATCACTGAAAGCTAAATTATACCGTAGACTCAATTAAAAATTGCTTTTATCGTTTTGTCATTTACGTCACTGTATTCATGGTTTCATGAGATGTCAAGGCAAAGAGCGGTTGAAAAATTTCGTTGACCTCGAGCACAATATCAAGGAATATATATTTGTAGACATAAAAATTACATCTTTTTGATGTATACGTTATAGAAGTATGAAATATATTTCAAATTTAACCAACAGGAACTAGGTAAACATCTGTCTTTGAGCTGTCTAGCCAACACAATTTAGGAATCATAGAACGCTGATTACCTATCGTTCCCGACAAAAAAGTCGTCACCCTTTTCCATGCTGAGACTTTTCCTTTGGTTTTGTTACTTGGACTCAGCAGTGTGATGGTAAATCCAAGTTTCATCCAGAGGCGTAGAATTCTGATCCACTTCTAAAATTGATTTCCCGTCTTTTCGCTAAACCGGTCATTTAGACAATTGTATTATTATCAGATAATCGCATTGAATCAATAGTACGGCTTTAGCAATTATTGCATAACATATCTCCATGTCTCCATGGCAATTTTGTACTGTTGTCCTCCTCCCCCCCCCCCCCCCCCAATCACCACATTCATACATTTCTGCGGTCGCCCATCGTTTCAACGACCACATTTAAACTAATTAACGCAGAGTGAATAGTCATCAGTACCAGTGCAGAGAGGGCTCAAATTTAGAACACTTCTCTTTTGATCTGTACATCTGTAGAGCCCTTTAAATGAATGGCGTTATTAACAACACAAGTCACGTTTTCCTCAATTTTGTCCGCCATACGCCATCCAAGTCACATTAGATGGTTTAGTCACTTGAGACTGCTGTCACCCACAGACGACATAGTTTCAACTAGTGCGTTACAATAATCGGTTTATCAGCACCGGTGCAGCTTAACAATATTTACCACTATCTTACAGAAACGTTTACACATACTTTCTTAGTAAGCATATAATGCTCGTAAAGTGAGAGCAGACTTGTTCAAACGCCGCCATTTCTGTCTCACGTTGTTGTTTTTGCTATAAGACTACCAAGAGTTTCACATGTCCTGTATAAAGTTCTTTCAGTTATTCATATCTTGCGCGGTTTTTGTTCCTTTGCTCTAAAATGGATGTCCGTCAATGTACAGTAATAAGCTGTAGCGATCATCAGACCACGAGAGTGAAGATCATGGACTGCCAAGACCGTCGGTGTAATGTACTGCCATTTGCAATGCGACAGAAGAAAATGCCTTAGCCGTTCTAACCACCGGATGACTATCGAGGTTACAAGTGCGCCGCATAAAAAAGATTACCTTCTGTTGTCATTGTCATTAAAAGGTTTATTGTGCTCCGTTGTGCAAAAGAAGGGCAAGGCGCTAAAAAACATAAAACTGGGTCAGTGCCGTTTACAGAACATTGTCTAAACTAGTAGCCGGACTACCCTTGCATTCGAGGGGCAACGAACAGCAGCTTTCGGAAAGTGAAAACGTTGCGCGTCGAACGGTCATAGTCAAATCACAGAGCTAATTTAGATCTCTATATTGGTCATTTTTTGATCATATAAAACCATTTCAGTATGATGCACAAAATGTCAGTGTGCTACAGAATACAATAAATCAGTGTAACTTCGAAGAATTTCTGTGAGTTCTAGATTGAACAAACGAGCAAATGCGTTTTCTGTATTGTATTTCATGTACTGCGCTCGAGTTCTGTTCTATTTTTTGGTTTCTCTTTACAGAATTCAAATGGCTCTGAGCGCTATGGGACTTAACATCTGAGGTCATCAGTCCCCTAGACTTAGAACTACTTAAACCTAACTAACCTAAGGACATCACAGACATCCACGCCCGAGGCAGGAGTCGAAACTGCGACCGTAGCGGTCGCGCGGTTCCGGACTGAAGCGCCTAGAACCGCTCAGCCACAGCAGCCGGCTCTCTATACATGGCTTTCCGTGGTGATTACCAGGCGTGACGGAAAAGGGCAGACCAAAAAAGTTCGAAGTAGAATCTCTTACGCGGAAATGATAAGTCGAAAGTTAGAACGAAAAAAATTTTGTTTTGTAAATTTGTGGTACCATCTTAAGGGACCAAACTCCTTAGGTCATCGGTCCCTGCGCGGCTAGAACCAAATGATGAGTCGGAAGTTATAAAGAAAATCAGAAAATGCCTAATTTATCTTCGATCTCCTGCCGAGGTCGGGTAAGTGGACATTTTTTGAAACAGTTTTATTTCTCTGTACTAGTTACAAAAGATGCTACATTCAGAACAGCTGTTCAAAGTGACGTCCCTCGGTTTCTGTGAAGTTCTGTACCATCGCACAAAGTGCTGTCGTTCCCGTTCCAACAAGTCACTGCGGTCCTATCAGGACCAAAAACAAACCAAATGGGGTCGGTTCAGGTGAGCGAATTGACCACGCAAGAGGATCACCTTTACCAGTTCACTTTTCAGGGATCCTCTGGCACAGGTGCTTGCGAGCAAGAGAAGTAAAATGAGATGGGGCTCCATGTTCGAGCCATATACTTTAAGCGGGAAAGCAGGAAGGGCGGGTCTGTTAACCATGAAACACTAACTATTCTAGCCTAAACGTTCAGTGCGAATCAGTACTGATGTCTCTTCAAAACCGTAGAGTGGGAACTCTCAAATGCTCATACAAAACTACTGCGATATTGAGCACTCCGTCTCTTGTGAAACAAGCTTCATTTACGAAAAGTACATACGCAAAGAAGAGACGGTACACCGTACACCATACATGGATGCAGCACCCACTGGCCCAACACGACCAGAGGTTCTGTCAGCAGCAGCTATAGCTTGCAGTTTCTGTGAGTGGCAAGGTCTGCAGATGATATTCCTGAATTAGTTTCCACATATTACTGTGCTGATTGAAGACCATTCATGCATTGGGGCAAGCGTTGTGTCGTGGAAGTCGAGAGTCTCTACAGTTGATCGTCGTTCTCGGTCGATGTATTGTAGTACCGCTAACTGCGTTTCCCTTAGCCGTTGGAAGAGTCCTGAAAACATTGTGTGCGTCTGTGATCCCTGTAATACGCGATCCAGGAGAAGTTGCAGCAGCTTGTAGGCGTATCAGCTAGTGCCGACGCTACAGCCAATATTCATCACTTATTACACTAACGATGACACAGGTTGTAAATCTGCTACAGTCCAGGAGCTTTTTTCGGACTGCTTTACACAGACGGATTTTCACTTGTAAGTAGTTCTCCCTATCGTTCGTTCGACCTTGTGCAAGAACTCTTGGTACACTATGCAGTTAAATTCGGAGAACACAGTGAGCATAACCTCACGTTTTTTTGGCGATAGAGAGTGCTTTACTGAGACGACTGAACCTTAGTTTCAATGTCGTATACGTAAAATTATCTTTCATCATCTATTACGACACATTTCAGTAATTCTGCTTTCTGGTTCATTTCATAAAGCGACTACTGAGAAATCTGCATTCGCCGCCCTTTTTGTACGACGTTCAATTTTGGAACAAATTTTGATGTCACATGGGAGAATTTTATAGAGTGCGCCGCTTTGTACACTAGCACCATCGGCGATTTCTCTGACGGCGGTTCGGCGATCGCTCATACTCATTTCTTTCACTTTCTCCGAGATTTCATCGGTTGATGATGTGCTGAGGCGTCGAAGGTGCTCTTAATTTTCAACGTTTTTACAGCCTTCTTCGGAACGCTTGTACCACTCGTAAACTCTTGTTTCACTTATATCACACACAACAAAAAGTAAAATTAATATTTTTAACACTTTGTTGCACTTTATTCTGTTCTCATAGCAATATTTAATGCAAATACTGTTATGTATTGTCATGCAAAATAAATAATCATCAGTACTACCATTAATGTAGACTAACTCATTTGATAATTGATAACTAAATATCCCATATGTTCAACACAGGACAGAGACTTTTTAAAAACGAAATAACAAAATTCCCGTTACTTTTTGAATAAATTTTGTACATCAATAGGGAAAATATCTCTTCTGTGAATGAAGAACCTACTCTTTGCGTTTCTTCTGTGTAAGAAAGCTAGTTTATTTCAGGGAACACAGTTGTTTACCTTACGTGAAGTGATCAATACCATATCTTTCATCGCATTACGTTCTAAGAAAGCAGCTTGAAGAGGTTTTATTGCAGATGGTTGGGAAGTAGTCTGTTAACAGAAAAAATAAGTGTAGATATTCAAGAGACTTAACGAGGTTAAGGGGATTAAAGAGAAACTGGGACGTCAACGTATTCCTTAACGAGATTAATGGGATTAAAGAGAAACTGGGACGTCAACGTGTTCCTTCCTGGGGACAACAAGGCGAGGAAGTAAAGCTCAGATTACTAAATGTGGAGAAAGTGTTATCTATACATAACCGCTGTTAATTTAGAGTCATTTTTCATTAGTGTTTTTTGACAGGAAACAAGACAGCGTCATATACATGGTAGATATTACAGTGGTGTTGTCGAAAACTGGTCCAGTACTCTAAACAGTACCTCTCCACCGTCACCGATGTTCAACAGACACATCAATCCAGTTCTGTGCAAATTGCGGGCGCGGAGTGTAGTTGCAGGCTTAGAAAGTGATCCAGTCAGGAAACGAGCCGCTTTCACCAATTTGTGACGTCATTCTGCTTTCGCAGCTTCAGTTTCATCTGCAGAATCGCCGCTAACGTGCTTTCTATTTGGTGCAAGCAAATGAGACGCCACGCGCGCAGCACTTTCATATCTAAACGGAAAATCACAGCAACCTTTTGACCTGCGATACGAGCTGTATTTCATTCGGGGAAAGGGGAACGAAAAATAATGTTTCTAGAGAATCTCTGATTTGACCCTCTCGAGTTTATCGTTGGTGTTTTAACCTCGCAGCTAAAATATAAATCAGTGTCGTTCGACATTCGAATCCATGTCTCAGCAGTGGTGCAAAGTTCAAGTTAGGGTTACGTCTTCAGTCATAGGCTGGCCAGTGCAAACGTATCACGTTAAAAGAGGGCGGCATGAAGTTTCCAAAACTTCTGAAAACTTTTAACTCCGTTTATTGCTCGGTCCGTTTTCGACGTGTTGTTGTAATATAAGTTTGGGTTTGTGGGCCTTGCTGTAAGTGTATATCCAACGTAGCGCGACTCCAATGTGGTTATACACTACTGCCCATTAAAGTTCGCACACCAAGAAGAAATGCAGATGATATTCATTGGACAAATATATTATAGCAGAACTGAAATCTGATTACATTTTCACGCAATTTGAGTTCATAGATCCTGAGAAATCAGTACCCAGAACAGCCACCTCTGGCCGTAATAACGGCCTTGATACGCATGGGCATTGAGTCAAACACAGCTTGGATGGCGTGTACAGGTACAGCTGCCCATGGAGCTTCAACACGATACCACAATTCATCAAGAGTTGTGACTGGCGTATTGCGACGAGCCAGTTGCTCGGCCACCATTGACCGGACGTTTTCAATTGGTGAGAGATCTGGAGAATGTGCTGACGAGGGCAGCAGTCGAACATTTTCTGTATCCAGAAAGGCCCGTACAGGACCTGCAACATGCGGTCGTGCATTATCCTGCTGAAATGTAGGATTTCGCAGGGATCGAATGAAGGGTAGAGCCACGGGTCGTAATACATCTGAAATGTAACGTCCACTGTTCAAAGTGCCGTCAATGCGAACAAGAGGTGACCGAGACGTGTGACCAATGGCACCCCATGCCATCACACCGGATGATAACGCCAGTAAGGCGATGACAAATACACGCTTCCAATGTGCTTTCACCGCGATGTCGCCAAACACGGATGCGACCATCATGATGCTGTGCACAGAACCTGAATTCATCCGAAAAAATGACGTTTTGCCATTCGTGCACCCAAGTTCATCGTTGAGTACGCCATCGCAGGCGCTCCTGTATGTGATGCAGCGTCAAGGGTAACAGCAACCACGGTCTCCGAGCTTTAGGCCATGCTGCTGCAAACGTCGTCGAACTGTTCGTGCAGATGGTTGTTGTCTTGCAAATGTCCCCACCTGTTGACTCAGCGATCGAGACGTGGCTACACGATCCGTTACAGCCATGCAGATAAGATGCTTGTCATTTCGACTGCTAGCGACACGAGGCCGTTGCTATCTAGCACAGCGTTCCGTATTATCCTCCTGAACCCACCGATTGCATATTCTGCTAACAGTCATTGGATCTCGACCAACGCGAGCAGCAATGTCGCGATACGAGAAACTGTAATCGCGATAGGCTACAATGCGACCTTTATCAAAGTCGGAAACGTGATGGTGCGCATTTCTCCTCCTTACATGAGGCATCACAACAACGTTTCACCAGGCAGCGCCGGTCAACTGCTGTTTGTGTATGAGAAGTCGGTTGGAAACTTTCCTCATGTCAGCGCGTTGTAGGTGTCGCCACCGGCGCCAACCTTGTTTGAATGCTCTGAAAAGCTAATCATTTACATATCACAGCATCTTCTTCCTGTCGGTTAAATTTCGCGTCTGTAGCACGTCATCTTCGTGGTGCAGCAATTTTAATGGGCAGTAGTGTATAAGCAACGACATGTAGGCAAGGGATTAGTGTGACATTCGTGTCATTCGACGTGCGTGCTGTAAATGTTGGAAAGTGATTTATGGCTGCGTTATTATGACAAGCATCGAAACAGGTACAATGTGCTAGTATTCTTTTATTGGTCGCCGAATGACGAACACTGGTAGAAATCCATCGGAGAATGAAGAATGTGTGTGGGACATCATGTCTGTCGGAAACCTCCGCTGTGGAATGGTGTGTCCTGGAAAACTGTGACAAGGGGTACTGCTGCTTCATGATGACGCGCGTCCTCGTATCGAAACTTTCGTAACGTAGAAGCTGCGCCAATTCAAGTGGAAGAAACTTGAGCACCCGCCCTACAGCCTTCAACTCTCCTCATGCGATTATCATGGATTCGATCCCTTAAAAAACATTTTGAAGCGTCGATATTTCCTGTTGGACGAGAATGTGTAGCACGCGGTTACCGACTTCTTCATGCAGCAGGATACGGTGTTTTACCAAGTGTGTATCCTGAATCTGGTGCGTCGGTGGGTTGACTGCCTCAATGGTCATGGCGATTTTGTCTGATTCGCATAGCGAGTCCGGACCGTGCGGCCTTCGAACGGACACTTCTCTATGAGAACGGAGAAGTTCTGAACCACGCCCAATCTTGTTTCTCAAGGAACACATGCGCCTGAATCGGGCTGCAGCTCCATCCTGCTATAACCACACATTATTAATAATTCCGTTGGCTTCGATCTGAAGTATTTAACATGTTTGCAACATGAAAAAATTAGAATTTTTGTCAACCCACCTATTTAAAAATGTGTCACGCGGTAGCTAAATGAGAGACTGTCCCGTATCACAACATGAGGTGGATTCATGTCTAATTCTTGCACAAATAGGCATTTTCCTTTAGGCCAGAAAGCCTCGTTTGTTCTGTACGATATATCGCATACTCATCAGAAGAGAGGACCCTTCAGCAAGACACGACATTCGGAAATTGTACCAACAAATCACAGCATGCTGCATCTAGCTGTTCCCTGTCACTGTCAGATAATTCATAAACACGACTCTTAATCTTCTCATTTCCAATTATTTTTTAATATCGTCATGCATTGTTGAGCCAGTACTTGAAGTTCAGCTGCTGCTTTGCGAATGGATATCACTAGAGACTGATAAACTGACTGACGGACGGCTGCAGACGTTTTCTTGCTTTTACTACGCAGCCTATATTTTATACTGCATGAAACAAAAGGCGCCGTGTCACTGATTGAAATCCCTCCCGCCGGAGGTTCTAATCCTCCCTTGAGCGTGGGTGTGCGTGTTGTTCTTAGCATAAGTTAGTTTAAGTTAATTTATGTAGTCTGTAAGTATAGGGACCCATGACTCCAGCAGTTTGGTCCCTTAGGAATACTCACACATTCGAACATTTGAACACATGCCACTAATCGCTCTCCATTAGTCACGGCTTCACAAATTAAACAACACAAATCTGCAACAATGCCATACTGAGATTATGTTTCAGAAATTTTACAGTTAAAATTCCAATGGGTAAAAGAGATTGACGGAGAACTTACATGTGTTGTTCCCGCTGAGTCAGTTGGGCATTCGTTCATTTTCGATTTGCTGTAATTTTATAACTGTATCTAAAACCATTCCCATGTTTTCCTTAATCTAATGTAAGATGAAAGGAAAGTAGTATACAGTGTCTGCCTGTGAACAGTTTAAAACTATGTTGTGTTCGTTATCCGGAATTGTGTGCAATGTTTTGATACGGATGTGTCACAAGTCCGTCTTTTGTCTACGTCGTTTTGAAAAATTGCCAAAAACCAGGCACAGATTGGATGGTCTAAACGATCAACTCTCTGTTATCTGGCACATCGATTCAATCTGTTCCTGGCTCTCCTACATGTTTCACAAGCCACTGAGCTGCGCGACCTATTACACACAAGCTTCATTTCCACCTCCCGCAAATCTCGCACAAGCCGAAGACACCCGTCTGTTGATATCTAAACGCCATTCTACTGTAGACAGTCACAACAAATAGTTTTTATTTCACCGTTACGCCTTGAAATGAGTCTCATCGCATACGCTGAAAGCGAATAATCGGGTTTCTTTGCTATCACTGATGACGGGATGTGTAAGTTATGGGAGCATTCTCCCCGGCTCGACAGTTTTGTTCGCAATAATGTTTATAGTCCAGTCAACGAAGGAAATTCAGGGGAAAATTTCGTGCAGTCATAAATTCTTGTGCAGTGGTAGGAGATAATGCTGTGATCAACATATTAAAAAACTCCGATTATTGGTACGTGTGTGTGTGTGTGTGTGTGTGTGTGTGTGTGTGTGTGTTGCGTGGGGGGGGGGTGCCATTTATAGGTCACTATTTTACGTTTCTCAAGAACTAATCAAAAACCTAGTTTTCTAGTGAAAATGTTTCCTGTATCAAATTAAACTACATTACATTTCCTACAGAAAAGGTTGCAGAGAGTATAAAAGATGCACGTGATCAAAAATAGTACTTTAATGATATAAAATTAATGTTTATCGTTAACTGGAGATCAAAAATATTAAACAGGATGGAGTAGGAGAGGTGAAAAGTAGACGCGGGAGGGAAGGCACGTGATCAGTTTGTGGTCATGCACTTCGTAGGTCTGCCAACTGAAGAATGGACAGACGAATCCCCTCTCTCTCTTCATCACTACGTCACAAGGAGCAACCACAGTTGTAGAATTATGCAACATGTTTTACGCTCAAGAGTTATCACGTTTTTGGAAAATGAAGATCTTCTCTATAAAAATCAACGTGAATTTCCCAAACAGAGATACCGCGAAACCTCAGCTCGCTCTGTTCCTCCATGAGATCCACAGTGCAGTAGACAACAGCGCTCAGGTTGATGCTGTGTACCTTGATTTCAGTAACGCATTTGACTCCGTCCCGCATCGCCGTTTAATGGAAAAAATAGGAGCTTACGCAGTATCGGAGCAGACTTGCGATTGGATTCAAGACTTTCTTGCATATACACTCCTGGAAATTGAAATAAGAACACCGTGAATTCATTGTCCCAGGAAGGGGAAACTTTATTGACACATTCCTGGGGTCAGATACATCACATGATCACACTGACAGAACCACAGGCACATAGACACAGGCAACAGAGCATGCACAATGTCGGCACTAGTACAGTGTATATCCACCTTTCGCAGCAATGCAGGCTGCTATTCTCCCATGGAGACGATCGTAGAGATGCTGGATGTAGTCCTGTGGAACGGCTTGCCATGCCATTTCCACCTGGCGCCTCAGTTGGACCAGCGTTCGTGCTGGACGTGCAGACCGCGTGAGACGACGCTTCATCCAGTCCCAAACATGCTCAATGGGGGACAGATCCGGAGATCTTGCTGGCCAGGGTAGTTGACTTACACCTTCTAGAGCACGTTGGGTGGCACGGGATACATGCGGACGTGCATTGTCCTGTTGGAACAGCAAGTTACCTTGCCGGTCTAGGAATGGTAGAACGATGGGTTCGATGACGGTTTGGATGTACCGTGCACTATTCAGTGTGCCCTCGACGATCACCAGTGGTGTACGGCCAGTGTAGGAAATCGCTCCCCACACCATGATGCCGGGTGTTGGCCCCGTGTGCCTCGGTCTTATGCAGTCCTGATTGTGGCGCTCACCTGCACGGCGGCAAACACGCATACGACCATCATTGGCACCAAGGCAGAAGCGACTCTCATCGCTGAAGACGACACGTCTCCATTCGTCCCTCCATTCACGCCTGTCGCGACACCACTGGAGGCGGGCTGCACGATGTTGGGGCGTGAGCAGAAGACGGCCTAACGGTGTGCGGGACCGTAGCCCAGCTTCATGGAGACGGTTGCGAATGGTCCTCGCCGATACCCCAGGAGCAACAGTGTCCCTAATTTGCTGGGAAGTGGCGGTGCGGTCCCCTACGGCACTGCGTAGGATCCTACGGTCTTGGCGTGCATCCGTGCGTCGCTGCTGTCCGGTCCCAGGTCGACGGGCACGTGCACCTTCCGTCGACCACTGGCGACAACATCGATGTATGTGGAGACCTCACGCCCCACGTGTTGAGCAATTCGGCGGTACGTTCACCCGGCCTCCCGCATGCCCACTATACGCCCTCGCTCAAAGTCCGTCAACTGCACATACGGTTCACGTCCACGCTGTCGCGGCATGCTACCAGTGTTAAAGACTGCGATGGAGCTCCGTATGCCACGGCAAACTGGCTGACACTGACGGCGGCGGTGCACAAATGCTGCGCAGCTAGCGCCATTCGACGGCCAACACCGCGGTTCCTGGTGTGTCCGCTGTGCCGTGCGTGTGATCATTGCTTGTACAGCCCTCTCGCAGTGTCCGGAGCAAGTATGGTGGGTCTGACACACCGGTGTCAATGTGTTCTTTTTTCCATTTCCAGGAGTGCAGAATACAACACGTCGCTCTTAACGGAACTGGCTGGTTCAAATGGCTCTGAGCACTATGGGACTTAACATCTGTGGTCATCAGTCCCCTAGAACTTAGAACTACTTAAACCTAACTAACCGAAGGACATCACACACATCCATGCCCGAGGCAGGATTCGAACCTGCGACCGTAGCAGTCGCGCGGTTCCGGACTGCGCGCCTAGAACTGCTAGACCACCGCGGCCGGCTCTTAACGGAACTAAATCGACAGATGTAAAGGTAATATACGCTGTACCACAGGGAAGTGTGATAGGACAGTTGCTGTGTACTATATACAGGGTGTCCTAGCTATCTTGTCCACCCAAAATATCTCTGGAATAATAACAGCTATTGGAAAACGACTTTCACCGGTATCAATGTCCGCCCCGGTAGCTGAGTGGTCAGCGTGACAGATTGTCAACCCTAAGTGCCCGGGTTCGATTCCCGGCTGGGTCGGAAATTTTCTCCGCTCAGGGACTGGGTGTTGTGTTGTCCTAATCATCATCATTTCATCCCCATAGACGCGCAGGTCGCCGAAGTGGCGTCAAATCGAAAGACCTGCACCAGGCGAACGGTCTACCCGACGGGAGGCCCTAGCCACACGACATTTCCATTTCCATTTACCGGTATCAATGTAGGGCTGGGGCCCATGAATGTGCATATTTGGAAACATTCTAAAACGAAAGCATGTGTGTTTTTTGACACAAACTTTTTTTTTTTTTTAAATGGACCTCTTATATTTTTTCTTCAGCAATCCATAGCATGACAAAGCACATACACAATGGCGTTGATTGCATCGCATTATTCCCATTACATCCCGAGATATTAAGACGCGAAGTTGACGCTTGATACACCCGACATGCGCTGCTAGCGCACGTCCTGAGGGTCAGGTGGGTTCCCCTTGCTGCCCGTAATAGCGATGTGATTGACATGCGTAATCACACTTCCATACTTATCAAGAGGTCCGAAACGAATAATACTGTCTGCTGCCATCCTGCATTAACGTCCTACATTCCAGCAGGTATTTATCCCATAGGCTAGGGGTGATGCGGTTCTGTAACATATCTGTGTACCGCAACGTTAGTCACAAAGTTAACTTCGCTTATCATTAATCCGTTACTAAAAAGGTAATGCCATTCAACGTTAAAACTTTACTTTACTGTAGATCTAGCGCAAGTGACAGTTAATCATTCACTCGTAATAGTAAAATTCATGTTGATGGTTTTAGTGAAACGAGCAAGTGGACTAAAAGTTTTACCGTTGTTTTGGACCTCTTGATAAGTATGGAGGTGTGATTACACATGTCAATCACATCGCGATTACGGGCAGCATCGGGGTTCATGCCTGAGCCTCAGAACGTGCGCTAGCAGCGCATGTCGGGTGTTTCAAGCGTCAACTTCGCGTCTCAATATCTCGGGATGTAATGGGAATATTGCAATGCAATCAACGCCATTGTGTATGTGCTTTGTCATGCTATGGATGGCTGAAGAAAAAATATAGGAGCTCTATTTAAAAAAACATAAGTTTGTGTTAAAAAACGCATATGCTTTCGTTTTAGAATGTTTCCAAATATGTACATTCATGGGTCCCAGCCCTACATTGATACCGGTGAAAGTCGTTTCCAATAGCTGTTATTGTTCCAGAGATATTTTGGGTGGACAAGATAGCTGGGACACCCTGTATATAAATGATCTAGTAGCAAGCGTCGGATGCTCTTTAAGGCTATTCGCAGATGATGCAGTCCTCTATACAAAAGAAGCAATGGCATAAGACAATAAGAATTTGCAGAAAAACCTGCAGAAAACTGACGAATGGTGCAGGCTTTGGCAGTTGAACCTGAGCGTAAATAAATATAACATAGTGCGCATACATAGGAAAAGATTCGACTAATGTACAGCTGCACTATTGATGACAAACAGCACGAGACAGCGTCTGCCGTAAAATATTTAGGTGTAACTATCCAGAGCGACTTTAAGTGGAATGACCACATAAAACAGATAGTGGGAAAAGCAGACACCAGACTCAGATTCGTCGGAAGAATCTTACGGAAATGTAACTCATCCATGAAAGAAGGGACTTTATGGCGCTTGTTCGCTCGCTTCCTGAGTATTGTTCATCTATCTGGGATCCCTGTCAGGTAGGACTGATAGAGGGGATGGAGAAGATCCAACGAAGAGCGGCGCGTTTCGTCACGGGATCGTTTAACGGGCCAGAGAGCGTTACGGAAATGATAAACTCCACCGGCAGAAGTTACAAGAGAGGCGTTGTGCATCACGGAGAGATTTACTATTGAAATTTCGGGACAGCAGTTTTCAGGAAGAGTCGGACAACATATTAATTCTCCCCATATACATCTCGCGTATTGGCCACGAGGAGAAAATACGAGAAATTGGGGCCAATACAGAGGATTACCGACAATCATTCTTCCCACGCACTATTCGCGAGTGGAACAGGGTTGGAGGAATCGGATAATGGTACCGGAAGTACCCTCCACCATACACCATTAGGTGGCTTGCAGAGTATGATGTATATGTAGACGTAGATGTATATGTAGCGTTTCACTAAGTCATAATCAACCGTCAGCGGCGGGGCTTATGAATCACTCGTAGCGCAATGAGCAGGCGTGTCCAGCGGCTCTTTATTTTCCAAAAAGTGCGTTAAAACTACATGGAATACAGATTTGAGTTACTAATAATACTAATAAACGCATCTGAAAGGTAACTTTCTCCACCTTGGGCGCTGCTCGATTTTCAATTTTCAGACTGACTCTATCTGCCCAGCATTTCCTGTCCCATTGTCTAATGCAAGTAGACAAAATAACTTCAATGAGCTCGTGTTTGTATAGTAGTGTTATTTTCAGTTTAGACTTATTTGAAAATCTTAAGTGAGCTTTTATGTGAAATACGTTGCCATAAACAATCTCTAAGAAGTGTGTAATTTGTGTGATACTGTCAGTGACCTATATAGTACAACAAACAAAATACCATTAAAACAATATTACACTATTTTTCATAATATTCGCGGAAATTATTAGTCCTAGAGGAAAAGTAAGTGGGGAAGTTTAATTTACTTTAAATTGGTACGGGAAACATATTCACTAGCAGCTGCGGTTTTCGAGCTGTTCATGAGGAAGATAAAAAGTGACCTGTAGATTTCCCCTCATCCCCAAGCTAATTGCACAAAAATTTGCAACTAAACGCAATTTTTTTCCCATTCGACCCCTTTTTCGTCTTCATTGTTTGGGCTATTAGTGTAGTTTACTTTATTGCTTGTTTCATAGACTATATCTTGATAATTCGTTACGACTTGAATAGACATTACAAGGTATCTAACATGAGCACTGTTTAAGAAATAAGGATTATATCCAACTATTGTTGGATGTGAGGTCCGCCAGTGATGCAAAACACCATTTTTCTCAGTACCCAAACATGTTTCGGCACCACTGTGCCATCATCAGTGGGTTTTCGTTTTTATTTATTCTGCAATGTGAACATTTTGTTAAATGATCATAAAATTATGTGCATTTTTAGTTCAAACAACAGATCGTTTCTTTTTGTAAATACCTTTACATTTGGTGTGCATGAATTTTCTGGATCACTTGTGTGTTAATTACTACAGGTAGCTTGTCATCTGCAACCAATCGATGTTGATGACAAAATTTTTTACTGGGAGTTAACCTATCTTCTAGATTGTAATTCAGTTTTTCGTGATGTTTTTGCACCTATATTCGTTTTTAGTTACGTTTTCGTGTGGCAGGTACTTCCATTCTCCGCATAATGCTGAGATGTTGTGATGCACACGTAATTATAACAAATATTTTTCACAAATAACGTAGTAAAACACTTTTCACTTCACCAGAACACAGTGTGATTGTGGTTTGTTATGTGTCCCAACCCAGATAGTGTTCATTTCTTCACCAGAGTGTTCGGCGCCAAATTTGAATTTTGTTTGTATTTTATCTTTGTGTGTGTGTGTGTGTGTGTGTGTGTGTGCGTGCGTGTGCGTGCGTGTGTGTGTGTGTGTGTGTGTGTGTGTTTTCTGTGCGCTTCTTAGTTGTGTGTGTTGATTTTTATATTTTATTCCGTTTGTGCGTCTTTGCAGATTTTAGTTTATTTTTCGCGCGCGCGCGCGCGCGCGTGTGTGTGTGTGTGTGTGTGTGTGTGTGTGTGAGAGTGAGTGAGTGAGTGAGTGTGTGTGCGTGTGTGTGTGTGTGTGTGTGTGTGTGTAGCTTTTATCCGTTCGGGCTGTTTTTATTTGTAAATTTCCTTTAATGTGTTAAATAATGTGCCCTTGCAGAGTGTAGTGTATTCGTTTTAGACGTTTTCCTTCTGCTATTGCCTTAAAAAAAATGGTTCAAATGGCTCTGAGCACTATGGGACTCAACTGCTGTGGTTATAAGTCCCTTAGAACTTAGAACTACTTAAACCTAACTAACCTAAGGACATCACACAGATCCATGCCCGAGGCAGGATTCGAACCTGCGACCGGAGCGGTCGCGCGGTTGCAGACTGTAGCGCCTTTAACCGCTCTGCTACTCCGGCCGGCCCTATTGCCTTCTGCATATGGAAGTTTTCCTCAATGGTCAGTTTTCTGTGTAGGCTGTGGCTGGGTTTTAGTACTCTTAGGTCTGTTTCTATTGTGGTTGGGTGGTGATTGTTGGCTACAATGTGGTCAGCAAATATGCTATGGGAGCTGTTGCTTTTTAAAGCTCTGAGATGTTCTGAATACCTTGTTTTGAAGTTTCTGCATGTTTGTCGTATGTACACTGACTGGCAAGTGTTGCATGGAATATATGAACTCACATTTTTATATATTACATCTGCTGTACACTACCTGACAAAAAAGCGAAGCACCCAGAAGGGGAAGAGGAAAGTCAATGGCACTTCACATCTTGAGAGGACATGTGATCTTATTTCAAAGCTTACTGATGCAAGATCTGGTTTGGATGCATGCACTGATACAGTCTGGAATGGTCTCATAAATGTGTTGTATCCACTCCTCGGTCAAGCTGGCCGACAACTATTGTATCTGGCGCTGAGGCAGTTCAGTTGGGGATAGATCTGGAAGTCTTCCTGGACATAAGTGTACCTCAACATCACAGAGATAGTTCAAAGAGACACGTGTCACGCTTGAACGAGTATTGTCCTGCTGAAAAACGGCAACACGACACTGTCGCATAAGAGAGAACACGTGAGGTCGCAGGATATCCGTGACGTGCTGTGGTTCCGTTCAGAGTTCTTTTCAATCACTAACAGTCGCTTACTGAAGTCATACCGGATGTTTACCCACTATATGACGCAAAAAGTACATTGCTGTGCCTCTCCTGAAGATTGGGAGTATGGGCTCTCTCTCGAGATCGCAGTCGTACTCGCCGACGATGGTCACCGTGGGAAGTGCACAACCACGATTCGTCGCTGAACACCATGCGATGCCATTCATCAGCAGCCCATGCTTCCCCGTCACGACACCACTCCAAACACAACCAGTTGTGTTGTGATGTTAACGGCAGGCCACGCATGGAACTGTATTTCCTTAGGTCGGCTGCTGCCAGTCTCCGATCAATGATGCGGGATGGCACAGAAAGTTGCAGGGAGCCGACTACTTCTTCTTGGATGGCAGGCGCGGAGGTGACGGAATTACGATGTTCTTGATGCACAACACGGCAGTCTTTCCTTGTGGTGATCAGACGTGGTCGACAGAATCCTTGACGGTGGACATGACTGCCAACCTGTTCCCGTGCTTTCCAACATCGGGCTGCTGTCGCATCCAAATGCCTCACAAATCTGGATAGTGGCTGACCGACCAGCTGTCCAAATGGGGACCCAGCATGAGGCGCCTTTCCAATTGCGTCTGGTGCTGATAACGCTGTCGCACCTGTGCATTTGGCATCTCCGCGTCCTTCACAGTAATCACTCAACATCTGACGCTATTCACGCTACATATACAGGGTGTTACAAAAAGGTACGTCCAAACTTTCAGGAAACATTCCTCACACACAAAGAAAGAAAATATGTTATGTGGACATGCGTCCCGAAACGCTTACTTTCCATGTTAGAGCTCATTTTACTACTTCTCTTCAAACAACATTAATCATGGAATGGAAACACACAGCAACAGAACGTACCAGCGTGACTTCAAACAGTTTGTTACAGGAAATGTTCAAAATGTCCTCCGTTAGCGAGGATACATGCATCCACCCTCCGTCGCATGGAATCCCTGATGCGCTGATACAGCCCTGGAGAATGGCGTATTGTATCACAGCCGTCCACAATACGAGCACGAAGAGTCTCTACATTTGGTACCGGGGTTGCGTAGACAAGAGCTTTCAAATGCCCCCATAAATGAAAGTCAAGAGGGTTGAGGTCAGGAGAGCGTGGAGGCCATGGAATTGGTCCACCTCTACCAATCCATCGGTCACCGAATCTGTTGTTGAGAAGCGTAGGAACACTTCGACGGAAATGTGCAGGAGCTCCATCGTGCATGAACCACATGTTGTGTCGTACTTGTAAAGGCACATGTTCTAGCAGCACAGGTAGAGTATCCCGTATGAAATCATGATAACACGCTCCATTGAGCGTAGGTGGAAGAACATAGGGCCCAATCAAGACATCACCAACAATGCCTGCCCAAACGTTCACAGAAAATCTGTGTTGATGACGTGATTGCACAATTTCGTGCGGATTCTCGTCAGCCCACACATGTTGATTGTGAAAATTGTGGCGGTGAATCGAGGAAGTACAGTACATACCGAAGAAACTAAAATGAGCTCTAACATGGAAATTAAGCGTTTCCGGACACATGTCCACATAACATCTTTTCTTTATTTGCGTGTGAGGAATGTTTACTGAAAGTTTGGCAGTACCTTTTTGTAACACCCTGTATACGCTACCAGTTCTCGTAACACTGAACACGAACGACAGTAATGCACTCTGGTGGACGGCCTATCAGTCACATAGATATGCAACTTTAATCCATTATATATCCGCAGATAGTGTTTACGTGGGTGCTTTACTTGATTTTTCAGGCAGTGTGCATCTCAGTAACAACACCTTAAATTCAACTTGCAGACCGAGCGACATGGCGCAGTGGTTAGCACACTGGACTCCCATTCGGGAAGACGACGGTTAAATCCCGCATGCGGCCACCCTGATTTAGGTTTTCCGTGATTTCCCTCAAACGCTTCAGGCAAATGAAAGGGCACGGCCAACTTCCTTCCCGATCCTTCCCTAATCCGATGAGACCGATGACCTCGCCGTTTCGTCTCTTCCACAAGATCAACCCAATACAACTTGCAGACTCTTTTATAAACTTTGCATACATTTAACATGCAGTTTAAAATTATATGTTAAAGAATGCGAGATTTTTGTGTACATCTGCTACTCTAGACGCCATTTCACCTTCCAATAGCACTGTCGAATTTTACGGGGGACATTTGACCTGTTTTAAACTGTTCACTTTTACTGGCGTAACTAGTTAACAGTGTAGTGAGTCGTAAGGACATGTGCAATCAAATTCTGTTCTGGAACAATGGTAAAGGATGAGCGCAAGTTCCTACCTCTGTCCTCAATATCCCATTTTTGTGTCCTAGTAGAGAAGATGCTGACTTACGAGCAGAAAGTCTCTCTTGTTGTGGTGCTCGCAAAGGGTGAATTTTTAATTAAACTTGAACCTCCTTTCCGTATTAAGGTATAAGGATTAGGACCATCCGAGATTAATAATCGCCATAGATGGTGTGGTCATTTTAAAATCGGTGGCTATCTTTCATCATGAATGTTGTATCTATGACTCGGTCTTGCATGCAGAGATTTAAGGAATCTCTTAACAAGGATAGCCTTGCATTAGCATTTCCTGTCGCGTCTCTATGGAGATTTTGAATGATATGTTTGCTACTGTGTGCTCTATAGTTTACAATTGTTACAAACTCGAAAGCCTACAAGACGACACATTTTGCTCGTTCAGTTAGTAAATGAAATGTTGGTAAATCAAGGCGACTTTATGGAGACCTCTTCAGTATTTAAACAACATTTCAATTCGGCTAAAAGCTGAGCATTCATAACGTGCGCTATTGTTGGTCATCCGAAAGAGATATTGGTTGCGAATAAAACCACCAAAAATGAAAGTTTTTGATGCTAATATTCACAGGGAAAATTTATGGCCCATTCTTTTTTGCTGCAGCAGGTGCGATTGAAACTACATTTGTTTACATGTTACATCTATGACTTCTGCTCATCCGCCAGGTGAAACAGGATGTTATTTAGTAATGTGATGGTGTGACTCCCCACAGGCATAACTCTGTGCTAGATTCCTTAAATGACTTAGTTCCACCATGGTTTGATTGCCATGAGCTGGATGGCAAGTCTTGTCGTATCCTCCAACCTCATCCGACTTAACGCCATGCTTTTTTGTCCTTTGTGGATTGATAAAGTATCGTATGTATGTGCTAAGCTACCCAACATGAGAAACAGAGAAGAAGCAGCAAATTTCTCCAGATACACTAATCAAGTAACGTGAAAAATTTGTCTTTCGACTAGACGCTTCGTAGATTAACTACTTAATTGCATCTTATCACACGATTGACATATGTGACGTCAAAAGAAAAAGAAATTACGGGCAACATGGTATTAACACATCGTGATTACTGGAAGAAAATGCAAATCTTTTAGAATAACGAGGAAAACTTAAATAATTGTATGAATACACCAGTTTATAATGAAGTGATATTGCGATTTGATCTTCTAGTAGTTAGATGACTTCCGCAACGCAGAGTCAAGCAACACTTTTCAGAAATGAGCACTTGTAAGGAAAATTGTTTGGTAGACTTTTCATTGCATTTATCGTTTGCCAATTTGTTCAAATTTAATAAATATTACATGGCTTTAAAGCCCCAATATAATTTTTAAATACCTAGAGTCCTCTGATGTTTTCTCTCAGGACTGCTACTTTAATCGCAGAAAGTTCACTCTGCCCATTTCTTATCTTTCCTGTCTCATATCCTCTTGCGCTATCCCTGCTCAGCTAGAAGACAAAGAATCGTATTTAATAACAAATCTGATTTCCTTAGAAATGCTGTAGCTAAACTAATGAGCTTGATACAGTACCTTATAATTAGTTTGATTTTCTATATAAATTATGCTGTTTATCATGTAGTACAACGATTCAGTACTCAAAAGTACGAAATACAGCGCCGTCCTTCAGCCTTGAATGACTGTTAATGGATTCTTTCGTCGCTCCTTTGTAGAATGATTTCATAATTATATCGGAAAAAGAAATCGTTGGATGTTAGAGTTCTGCTTCTTGTACTTTCTCCCTTTAATACAAAATCTAGGCTTTTTAATACCATAGTCCTAAAATATTTGTATTTAACATAGCATATATTCATTTTCTAGTTCTTTGGTACCATTCCTTCTGTAAATTGTAATTTAAACTCATGTATATTTTGCATCATCCTGCATAATATACGCTGATGAGACAAAACATTATGATCAGTGTCCACCGCGAGAACGTATGCCTCCTAATAGTCTTCTGGGCACGTGATGCGGTAAGGAAAGTACATAGACGCAGCAGATGCGAATGGGGCATCATTGTAGCGATGATACGGGCCGCAAACGGGGAAATACACTCCTGGAAATTGAAATAAGAACACCGTGAATTCATTGTCCCAGGAAGGGGAAACTTTATTGACACATTCCTGGGGTCAGATACATCACATGATCACACTGACATAACCACAGGCACATAGACACAGGCAACAGAGCATGCACAATGTCGGCACTAGTACAGTGTATATCCACCTTTCGCAGCAATGCAGGCTGCTATTCTCCCATGGAGACGATCGTAGAGATGCTGGATGTAGTCCTGTGGAACGGCTTGCCATGCCATTTCCATCTGGCGCCTCAGTTGGACCAGCGTTCGTGCTGGACGTGCAGACCGCGTGAGACGACGCTTCATCCAGTCCCAAACATGCTCAATGGGGGACAGATCCGGAGATCTTGCTGGCCAGGGTAGTTGACTTACACCTTCTAGAGCACGTTGGGTGGCACGGGATACATGCGGACGTGCATTGTCCTGTTGGAACAGCAAGTTCCCTTGCCGGTATAGGAATAGTGGAACGATGGGTTCGATGACGGTTTGGATATACCGTGCACTATTCAGTGTCCCCTCGACGATCACCAGTGGTGTACCGCCAGTGTAGGAGATCGCTCCCCACACCATGATGCCGGGTGTTGGCCCTGTGTGCCTCGGTCGTATGCAGTCCTGATTGTGGCGCTCACCTGCACGGCGCCAAACACGCATACGACCATCATTGGCACCAAGGCAGAAGCGACTCTCATCGCTGAAGACGACACGTCTCCATTCGTCCCTCCATTCACGCCTGTCGCGACACCACTGGAGGCGGGCAGCACGATGTTGGGGCGTGAGCGGAAGACGGCCTAACGGTGTGCGGGACCGTAGCCCAGCTTCATGGAGACGGTTGTGAATGGTCCTCGCCGATACCCCAGGAGCAACAGTGTCCCTAATTTGCTGGGAAGTGGCGGTGCGGTCCCCTACGGCACTGCGTAGGATCCTACGGTCGCTGCGGTCCGGTCCCAGGTCGACGGGCACGTGCACCTTCCGCCGACCACTGGCGACAACATCGATGTACTGTGGAGACCTCACGCCCCACGTGTTGAGCAATTCGGCCTCCCGCATGCCCACTATACGCCCTCGCTCAAAGTCCGTCAACTGCACATACGGTTCACGTCCACGCTGTCGCGGCATGCTACCAGTGTTAAAGACTGCGATGGAGCTCCGTATGCCACGGCAAACTGGCTGACACTGACGGCGGCGGTGCACAAATGCTGCGCAGCTAGCGCCATTCGACGGCCAACACCGCGGTTCCTGGTGTGTCCGCTGTGCCGTGCGTGTGATCATTGCTTGTACAGCCCTCTCGCAGTGTCCGGAGCAAGTATGGTGGGTCTGACACACCGGTGTCAATGTGTTCTTTTTTCCATTTCCAGGAGTGTAGTTAACCGTAAGTGATTTTGACAAAGGGCAGATTGTTACGGCCGGGTGCCTGGGAACGAACATCTTCCAGGCGAAGCTGGTCGGTTGTTCCCGTGCTACTGTCGTTAGCTTCTGAGGAATGTGGTTAAAGGACGGTGAAGAAACGAGTAGGCGACATCCACACCTCATCACAAGACGTGGAGGTCGAGGCTTTCTTACTCTGTAATGCAGGATAGTGGGCAATCTGTGGCAAATCTGACGACATGGTGCTGGTTCAGCCACAAATGTTTCGGAGCACACCTTTCGGCCCACACTGTTGAACACAGGTTTCCGCAGCACTCGACTCTTACGTGCTCCCATGTTCATCCAACTGCACTGTGAATTACGAGTGCATTGGAAACAGGATCATCGGCATTGGATAAAGGATCAATGAGACGCGTTGCCTGGTCGGAACAATCACGTTTGTTGTCACAGCAGTTCCACGGTCGTGTCCGGATACGCTGTCATCGAGGCAAATGATTGCTCGAAATATACATAGCGCCACTCTTGCGCTATGGGGAACGTTCACCCTTGGTTCCCCACAACCCGTGGTACTGATCGAAGTTACTATGACAGTTATGGACTACGAGACCATTATAGCGGACCATGTGCATTTCTTTATGTTTGACGTCTTTCCCGATGGCGGTGACACCTTCCAGCACGATAATTGTACTTGTCATAAGCCCATAAAGGTGCTACAATGGTTTGAGGAGCATGATAGTGGGGATGAGCGTTTGGCGTCATTAGCCGGCAGGCCTCTTGCGGGGCAGGTCTGGCCGCCGTGGTGCAGGTCTTCTTCGACGCCACATTGGGCGACCTGCGCGCCGGATGGGGTTGAAATGATGATGAAGACAGCACAACACCCAGTCCCTGAGCGGAGAAAATCCCCGACCCAGCCGGGAATCGAACCCGGGCCCGGAGGACGGCAATCCGTCAAGCTGACCACTCACCTATCGGGGCGGACAGTATGACAGTAAACTTACGTCGATGTCTTGGCCACCAGATTAGCAAGATTTCATTCGAATGAAATATAGAGGACAGTTCTCGAAGTTGGACCGTAGCCTGAGTTGGACCATTTTAGTATTTCGCTATGTATCCGTAACTTAAACCTTCAAGCTGGCTCTACCGGTTAGAAATGTTTTCATGGTCGACTATAGTCATTGAAACAAGAGTAGTTGTCATTGTAGTATTCTCTTCGTTTTCCTTGTAAGTGTTGCGCCACAAATCTTAAGCATCTGTATACAGTATGAGTAAGAAAATAAATTATCTACAGTACAATTCTTAGGTGTCATTCTTTAGTTAATAACTAGACATAGCAAAACTACAATTTAATTTTGTGTGTCCTGTAACATTATCTTTTCTTATGTGGCGTCCAGTTGCCGAAATCGGGCCACTGCTTGTTTCCTAATTTAGACCGGTCAATTTTAGGAGATACTCATAACGATTTATAATTAAATACATCTTTACAATAAGGAGTAGGCAGGAGTAATGTTTTTAGGCTTTGAAGATGAAAAAGGGGAATGTACAGGAAATAGACAGAAGATGAGCTGACGGTTGCAGTGGGAACACGGACCTATGGACTTCATCAGTGTGCTCTTGTGTGTGGAGTACCCAAAGCTACAATAAAGAAACATGCTGACAGCAAAAATATTTTCTCAACTGAAGTTGAGTCACTCTGAAGTCAATCAACATTTACGGCTGAGACAGAAAAATTTCTAGAACACCACCTCCTCTTGTTCGAAGAGAGGTTTTTCGGATTTACCATCCAAGATGCTCGCAAACTTGCATTCGACATGGCAGAGAAGCATGAGTTTCCTCATTGTTTCAACAGAGGGAAGAAAATGGCGGGGAAACAGTGGTTTTATGCTCTCATGAGACAAAATCCATATCTTTCCCTCCACCAGTCAGAAGGAATCAGCGGTAAAGTTAGCTAGTTAAATAGGAAGAATGTGAGCCAATTCTTCGACCTCTTTGAGAAAACTGGCGATGAGAATAAAATTACTGCTAAGACTATATTCAACATCGACGCCTCTGGATTTACAATAGTTCAAGAAAACAACAAAATGTCACCGCAAAAAAGGCAAACGGCAAGTGGGATCCATCACAAGCGGGGAGCGAGTGGTTAACACCGCAGTTGTTTGTGCTGCCAATGCAGCTGGATATTTTGTTCCATCTATGATTATTTTCAAGTGTATGAGGAGACAGGGAGATCCTGAAATTGGTACCCCAATGGAAGCATAGTTGACATCTCAGACACTGGTTACGTGATTTCTGAGGTGTTTGTATCGTTGCTCAAACACTTCGAAAAGCGTGTGAACTGTAGTAAGGACTCACGTGTGTTCCAGATACTTGATGGCCATACAACAAGCAGTAGAAATCTAGTGGCTGTCGAGTACGCCCATAATAATGGTATTAATCGTGTTGAATTTATCTGTCTGCACTGCCCATAGATTGCCACTATTTGATGTTTCGTTTTTAACACATCTTCAAACCTATTTCATTTAAGTCGAGGACAAATGGTTGCAGTTACAACTATAAAACAGTTTGAACGAAGCCTATGGCTGAGCAACAATAGCTGGAACAGAAGACAGTATCTTCCGCCCAGTAGGAATTTGGCCTGTGAACAGGAATGCGTTTACAGATCATCATTTTTCACCAGAAGACTGCTTGAAGGTGCTGATAATATCCAAGAGAAGCCCACTTTTACAAACAATGTCAGAGAGGAGTCTTCTTCAGAACACATTTCAAACACAACCCTTGTGCTGTATGAAAACGAGAAAAATAATAGTTTTAGGTCAATGTGCGCGTTGTGTGGAAATTAGAATCCATGTAATGTTTGTACCGAAGAGTGTCCCGCGTACAGTGACCACTACTTTCTCTGTGATCTTATATCTAGACATAACTTCGTTTCGTTATAATGTTGTAAAACACTACTATAAGGCAAGTTACTAACAGGATGCAATGTATTTGACAAATAACACAAATTATTAACACTCTGGTATTTCCTGCGTAATGTCACCATTAGAGAGTCTTCACACTTGTAAATATCGCTAGTTTTCAAAATTTGGTTCAGTAATCTCTAATTTTGTTTCTTCATACTAGTGCGTTCGTCGACACTAGTTAGTTGTTACCGAACGAAGATGTAATAAATTGAAAACTTTTTTGGAATAAACTGTTGATAGAAGAAATCAAAATTTTTTTTCATCTTTAAACTAGAATTATTGATACCACAGTCGTTATTTAGCGGTCGGACAACGAATAAATAAATGTTCTTGTCCAAATCATATCATTAAAATATATAAAAAAGTTTGAGAAATTATTAATGAATTTTAATTTTATACAGGCATCATCGATGGCTATTCTAATTAACAAGCGTATTTCGAATAGTGTTCTATTTACCATATTTGCACGGAGTATTTTAAAACTGTGCCGGCCACTGTGGCCGAGCGGTTCTTGGCGCTTCAGTCTGGAACCGCGTGACCGCTTCGGTCGCAGGTTCGAATCCTGCCTCGGGCATGGATGAGTATGATGTCCTTAGCTTTGTTAGGTTTAAGTTGTTCTAAGTTCTAGGGGACTAATAACCTCAGATGTTAAGTCCCATAGTGCTCAGAGCCACTTGAACAATTTTTTTAAAACTGTTGGGTCTTTGGCTGTTTTTACTTGCGTAAATATTTCTTTACGTCATTTGTAAACAATATTCAAGGAACTAATCAGATCGAGACCTGATGTGTACAGAAGCAGCTAGTTTCTTCATAAGAGAAAATGTGACTGTAGTGAGATGTAACCAGCGTCACTTATATCCAACCTGTTTCTCTGTGTGTTACAGGCGGGCACAGAAACATCTTACCTGACAAATGATTCAGAGACTTGGCGTACTTCCAGGAAATACCCGTTATTTCTAGATGTTGTATTTGTGAAACTTGAAGTTGACGGCATACGTAACTCATTATCCTTTTGCAGGTCAGCTCCTCGTATAGAGAGATTTCCGCTTTCATTCACTATGCATAAATCTTTTAGCTGTTGTGTCTAGACAAGACAGTCTAGACACAGGGTGAGGTTACCGAAAGGCACGTGTACACACACGCCGGCTGGCGTGAAGTCTGGAACAGGATACTTAATTAATGCTATAAGAAAAGAACGTATCGTCTGTTTACTTAACTTTAATGCATCCTTGTGGTACATCGCTATTGACGATACAAGTGAGACTCTCTCCAGATATGGTTAATGGCGCCTTGCTAGGTCGTAGCCATGGACTTAGCTGAAGGCTATTCTAACTGTCTCTCGGCAAATGAGAGAAAGGCTTCGTCAGTGTAGTTGCTAGCAAAGTCGTCGTACAACTGGGACGAGTGCTAGTCCGTCTTTCTAGACCTGCCATGTGGTGGCGCTAGGTCTGCAAGTACTGACAGTGGCGACACGCGGGTCCGACATGTACTAATGGACCGCGGCCGATTTAAAGCTACCACCTAGCAAGTGTGGTGTCTGGCGGTGACACCACATTAGCAATGCTGCTAGATTGCTTTTTACGGAAGCTTTTCTAATACTGTCTTCTACGTTTTGTTTAATTTAAAATTTAAATTAACCTTTCATTTCGATGAGGGCAAATATAGTCGAGACACGTATCCCGCAAAACAAGAGAAGCTACTTTGATTCGCGATATTTCAGGTGTGGACACGTTTCCAGTCGCACGATCGTCCCTTTTCTGGTAGTACGACCTTCCCTTATAAACATTCATGAGAACAGTGCTGGGATAAGGTTCTTGGGAATTCCTACAGGTAATTTCTCAGACAGACTTAAATAAGATGTTGTCAAGCCTCTTCACAAGAAAGGAGGTGAAACAATAGCAAAGAACCACTGGCCCGTTCTATGGCTTCCACCAGTTTTGAAATTTTTCGTGAAGGTCTTGTTTAAAATATTCTAAAAATTCTACTAAAGAGAATCTTGTTCACAGAGTAACAACTTGAATTTTGAAAACTGAAAGAACCACTGACCCATCCTATTGTTTCCAGCAATTTAAAAGCGATTTATAAGAGTCATGTACAACATGAAATTAAAAAGGAAAAGCGAAAAACGCTATCACAGAAGAAAAAACTTGATTCTCAGTAACAGTTTGGATTTTGGAAATGATTGCCAACTGAACATTCTGCATTCATTTTGACAGTTAATATAGCAGAACCAGCAAATTAGAAATCATTATCAACGGGAATATTTTTGACTTAGTTAAGACTGTTGACTGTGAGAAACACTGTACGCCTAAACGAAAATTAAAATATTATCCAGTAATCGACAATGTGTATTTATGGTTTTCGTACTGTCCGTACGATAGAAAGCAGCAGCTATTAGTTTAATGTTCAGCATAAGACGACTAAGGGACTGAATTTGAAGCAATCAGATAATATGGAGAACAGTGCAATATACGTTTATGATATTTCAGTTTCATATCAGAAGATGATTTTTTCTTTTTACAGAGAATATAAGTAAGCAAATAAAGAAGGAAAAGCTGTTGTCTTACTGAAAGGGTAAAACGTGAAATATTTGAAAATGTTAACATGTGGTGCCACGGCAAAACCGTTATGATTAAATTTTGACTAGGTTCAATATACCGGAGGGCATAAGTAGGTGTACAGTAGGTATACTATATCTTTATCTGTTGTTATACCGTTTCTCTATTCTTTTCAGATATTCCGATAGTCATGGATTATAATTTAAGCCAAGACCAACGGAAGTGGATAGTTAAACAATACTGTGTAAGATATAGAATACTGAACAGGTTCGACAGCAATGGACAGAATAATTCAATTAACCACCACCAAGCAGGCTACCAGTTTTCACAGTGCTCGACAAATTTCATCGAATTAGCTCTATCTGTAATGCGCCAAAGAGTGGTCGACCAGTCGAGTATTACCACCCATGAAAATAAAATGGTGCGCAGGTATTTTATCCAAAGCCCAAGAAATCCAAAAGGACAGCCTGCGTTGAGCTTAAAATTCCCTGTAGAGTCTTGAGCCGCCTAATAAAATGTTTGAGTTTGCAAGAATATCGGTCAAGATTACTTCATGGATTACTAGAGGATAATATAGATTGCCGTTTAGAATTCTGCGAGATTTTTTCATAGAAGCATTGCAACAAAACGGTGTAATTCGAAAAATTTGTTGGTCTGGCGAAGTGCTATTAATAGGCACTACTGTGTGTACTATGCCACTGAAAACCCCTCACACTATAATGGAAAAACAGATGAATCAACCTGGGGTCACAGTCTGTGCGTAACTTTCAGGTCAATGGATCAGTGGGACTGTTTTTCCATTCAACTATTACCCACGTCACCTATGAGAATATGCCGCGGGATACTGGTATTTGGCCGGCCAGTGTGGCCACGCGGTTAAAGGCGCTTCAGTCTGGAACCGCGCGACCGCTATGGTCGCAGGTTCGAATCCTGCCTCGGGCATGGATGTGTCTGATGTCCTTAGGTTAGTTAGGTTTAAGTAGTTCTAAGTTCTAGGGGACTGATGACCTCCGATGTTAAGTCCCATAGTGCTCAGAGCCATTTGAACCATTTTTTGTCTTCATAAACCTATTTTCTGTAGTTTTCTGTAAAAAAAATTTCATTCTCATTTTATTATCAACCTGTCTTTTACACTGAAGAGCCAACAAAACTGGTACACCTGCATAATGTCGTGTACCCCCCCCCCCCCCCTCCAAGCACGCAGAAGTGCCGCAACACGACGTGGCATGGACTCTACTAATGTCTGAAGTAGTGCTGGAGGGAACTGACACCATGAATCCTGCAGGGCTGTCCATAGATTTGTAAGAGTACAAAGGGGTGGAGATCTCTTCTGAACAGCACGTTGCAAGGCATCCCAGATATGCTCAATAATGTTCATGTCTGGGGAGATTGGTGGCCAGCGGAACGGTTTAAACTCAGAAGAGTGTTCCTGCAGCCACTCTTTAGCAATTCAGGACGTGTGGTGTGTCGTGTTGTCCTGCTGGAATGCACAATGGACATGAAGGGATGCAGGTGATGAGACAGGATGCTTACGTACGTATCACCTGTCAGAGTCGTATCTAGACGTATATCCCATATCACTCCAACTGCACACGCCCCACACCATTACAGAGCCTCTACCAGCTTGAACAGTCCCCTGCCGACATGCAGGATCTATGGACGCATGAGGTTGTTCCATACCCGTACACGTCAATCCACTCAATTCAATTTGAAACAAGACTCGTCCGACCAGGCAACAAGTTTCCAACCATCAACAGTACAATGTCGGTGTTGACGGGCCTAGGCGAGGCGTAAAGCTTTGTGTCGTGCAGTCATCAAGGGTACACGAGTGGGCCCTCGGCTCCGAAAGCCCATGTCGATGGAGTTTCGTTGAATGGTTCGCACGTTGACGCTTGTTGATTGTCCAGCACTGAAATCTGGAACAACTTGCGGAAGGGTTGCACTTGTGTCACGTTGACCCATTTTCTTCAGTCGTCGTTCGTCCTATTCTTGCAGGATCTCTTTCCGCCCACAGCGATGTCGGAGATTTGATGTTTTACCGGATTCATGATATTCACGGTACACTCGTGAAATGTTCGTGTGGGAAAGTCTCCGCTTCATGGCTACCTCGGAGATGCTGTGTCCCCATCACTCGTGCGCCGACTGTAACAACACGTTGAAACTCACTGAGATCTTAATAATCAGCCATTGTAGCAGCAGTAACCGATCTGACAACTGCACCAGACACTTGTCGTCTCATATAGGCGTTGCTGACCGCAGCGTTGTGTTGTGCCTGTTTACGTACCTCTGTATTTGAATATGCATGCCTACACCAGTTTCTTTGTGGCTTCAGTGTATAATAATAAAAGTAAATATAACAATGTGTAACTTATACCTACTTGGGCACCCACACTATATAATTGCGTACTTAATATAGTGTACCTGAACCCGTAACAGCGTAATAGAAGAAACAAATACCATTATGTTTTTGAAAATACAGACAGATCGCCATTTAATCGGAAAACTCAAACGTAACGCGTAGCGAAGCACCTCATTTCAGCTAAGTTTTTTTCCTCAGTGTTAGAGTTACAACTCATTTAAAAATGATGAAACTAGTTTGTTCCGTTTTTGGGAACTCGATTTAATAGAATAGAAAAGCGTCTAACAAGAACGATGACCTGAAATTATTCCTCGTTAGGTAAATGAATGCTTTATCAGGTTGCACTATTTAACGTCTAGTAAAAGTACTCGCAGAATTCATTGCATGTATTTTTTAGTACTAGCTACCATCCTCCGTCCACTCACTCAGATGGTGTGGTAACGACCATACGTTGTTGTGAAGCGTCAGACCTTTTAGTGAACTACTGCAGTGTGTCGCTCCTACTCACAGCAGCAATAAAAGTTAGACGGCAGCGGCTCCTGTCGCCTGCATTTCATTGGCCATAAGGCAGGTCCGCCTGCTCAAGGAGATTATGGTACACCTTGACATAGTGGCCTCGAGAAGGCCAGTGCCTGAACGACTTCCAAGTTGTGGATTAGAGATGGGCAAAACTGTTCTTTTCAGAGATTGGATCGGAACTGTTCACTCCCTGAAATGAATTAGCTCTTTTTCATGACTCACCACTCATTTACAATATAAAATAAATGGAAGGCACATTGCCCTTTAAACTTGGTTTATTCCAGTACTATACCTGTATTTTGATCTTATTTGATCCTATTTTGAAGTAACACAGATAATGAGTAAGAATTTTGTATTGTTTATTGAAATTTCCACGATATGACAAAGTTTTTGATTATTGATTTATTTTGCACTATCGTGGTTTTTTGGGTGATCGGAAAATGTTGTAACTTGAGATTTACATTAACAATATATTTGGCTATAAGGTATTAAAATTTCATTAACCTCATACAAATACATCGCAAGCCATATATTTTTAAAGTGAACGTTTCCTTTCGAAGACGCCTAAAATCGCAAAATCCGTACCAGAATAAGAAAAAAAATTATAAATTTGACTGTAAAACGAAAGTGCTGCATATAGCCTTACGCAGAATAAAACAACGAAAATATTGGTGTATCACATTTTGCGATACGTTTATCGGTTCGCTCGTAATTAAAGCGTAAATTCGAGTGTCTATAATAAAAATCCTATAGTAAGAGGAGTCATCAGGAACCTAATCTAATCAGTTTAAACAAATAAAAATAAAATAAAAACAATTGATGTATACATAACATAATAATGTAATATACATAGCGGCATTACTACGAAGAACAATATCCAGTGGGGACGAACTCCGATGCAGAGGCGCTGAGTCGAGCAGGTCGAGCCGCGAGCTGTATTACTGCGTGAGCTGAGACCGCAGAGACCACCTGAGTCGCTTTGCTCGACGCTCTGGCTAGAGTCGAGACGGTGGGGCGAGCGTTGAGCGGGCGAGTTCCGAGGGAGGGGGTAGCGGTGAACTCACCCGATCTGAGACAAATAGTTCGTTCCCTTGCGAGCGGGTTTTTGCAAGTAGTTCCTATGTTATCCGCTAGGTGGCTCTGTCCTGTTGCTCGCATCAACTGCCCAGAGGGCAGGACGTGCGACTGAAACGATCGCCGACAGAGTGCGATGCGAAGTTACGCTGCGCCAGACACTGCGCGGCAGACGACGCACAGACGCCACGGCATATGTGAAACACAAAATCCAATGGGGCACTGCACAATGCAGGCAGCCAAGGTAGAAGCAGGGCAGAGGCCGGCGCTGGCTGTGTTGTGTGGCGTGCACTGTGCTGTGACCAGCAGAGGCGCTGCTGATATGCTCCGTCTCTCTCTCTCTCTCTCTCTCTCTCTCTCTCTCTGCCGTGGGAAACGTTTGGAGCTACCGTTCTTTTTTTCTGAATCACTGATTGTTCACTCCTTTGAAAGATTGAACTCTATGAATTAGTTCAAGAGCGGATCCCCCATCTCTATTGTGGATCGAGTCAGTATATTGGCTGCGATAAAATGAGCTGAGGTATTAGTCTTGTCGACCCTCTGTGCGATTGCCGCTCAGGCAGTGACGTCGAGATCTGACGTCATCACAGAAACATGACACGCTTAACTGTTCCAGTTTCGGTGGCGACAGGGACGGTACTCGTACTTATGTTAGTACAGTTAGATGTCGTTGGAAATAATGGCAGGATAAAACTACTGGATAGGAACAGAATGTCCTGTAGCGTTTTATTCGGTTCGACAAAGCGGTGCAGTACTTACTTTCGTCCATTTTGTTATATTCTTACCTCCAGGATGGTCAACTTTTTTTAAAAGATGCATCTTCCACTTTTATTTCACTTCGAGTCACGTTCTCTATGTCAGAATATCAAGTTTCACTGTGTTTGAATAAACGATTCTGTTACAGCACACTATAACGAATCACCCTCCTCTACCATTACCCTTTTTTTTTTATAGAGATGACGGATACCATACTATCGATTCTTGCATACGTTAAAATTTCTCAGCTGTTTCATTAACAGAATTCATATGATTTTGTACATTATGTGTTATATTTCTGGCTAAAATGTATAAAAAAGAAATTATGTGCTACAATCTATATGCACTAATAGTTAAAATTATTCAAAAATTTTTAAATTACGAAATTTCTGGTGTACTTAAAATTAATATTATTAATTGTACAATGCAACTCTAATTAATAATTAATAATAATAATAATTAATAATAATATAATTAATAAATTTATTTATGGGTTTATTTAATAAATAATGATATCATTTGATGAAGATTCTTCTCTGGTAAAGAAAGTCTGTAAACTCTTTTGCTTTGTAAACTCTTTGGAATAATGTGAATATCGCAGAATATAAGTAGTGATGGAAGTAGACGTTTTCTAAGTTTGTCTTCTTTTTTTTTTAATGTGGAAAATGTAAAAACGGTGTGATGTTGGAAGATGTGACAAATCATCAAGAACCTACGAAATCGAAATCTCAGCTGCAAGAATATACCCCAAGACAAGAGTCTGAGCGATTAACAACAGGAACGAAATAATGAAGATAAGTAAAAACGTAATCTATTGTATATATTAAACCTCTCGAAGCTTTCAAAATTTGTGCAAGAACAGAAAATATTAATAGTGATATGTGGAAGGGTAAGATTACAACACTATAACGTTGCCGCGCGGGATATCCGCGCGGTCTCTGACGCCTTGTACGGTCAGAGCGGCTCCACCCATCGGAGGTTCAAGTCCTCACTCAGGCATGGGTGTGTGTGTGTGTTGTCCTTAGCGTGAGTTAGTTTAAGTTAGATTTAGTAGTGTGTAAGCTTAGGCACCGATGGCCTCAGCAGTTTGGTCCCGTAGGATCTTACCACAAATTTCCAAAACTATAACGTATTTTAAAAATTTGCAGTTTCTGAGGAAGAAGCTAATTTTGCCTTGCCATAACACATATGACTCGTATATACAGGGTGAGTCAGGAGGAAAGGTACTTGCTTTGAGGGGTGTTAGTGATTCTGAACAAAAAACTTCACATGGACGGATGTCCTACTCCGAATGGTTTCCGAGATAGATCACATTTAATATCACTATTGTACGTTTTTATTGAATAACTCGAAAATCGCACCCTCCAGCGAAAACGTGTCGCAGTACAAAATTAAACTGTATTAAATTTCTTACAAAAAAGGTCCTATTCATTTTTTTCTAGAACTAATGGTCTGTGAGAAGAGAGCGTGAGATTGTTGAATAACTCGCTCGACATGCATGCGCTGTAGCTTACGTAGTTTTTGTAGGCCAATTAGAAGTAGCATATTGACGTAGCAAGTTGAGACGAACAGTTTGATACGGGACACTTGTGGTCTATCAAGTTGGGAAACTACCTCATGGCTAGCAGAGCTTACTTTGTAGATAAAATTACAGCATGACACAAGTGGTAAAAAAGTTTATTTTCTCAGGTCGCACCACTGTGTATGACTTGCCACTAATGAGGAACACAGTGCGTAATATGGTAAAAATACGAAATTTCATTGCAATACTCAACCGGCAATCTCATTTGAAATTAAAAAAAAAATTGGAGTTTGTTTCAAAAACACAACTTAATGCGTTGTTAATTAGACTTCCAATAGCACATTACAGAGATATACAGACAAAAAGTAACGACTTAACTGAAAGGCTTTAGGCATCATTAACCCAGGATACTGTTGTGAGAAATAGCAAGAAATACTTCAATAATTACAGACTTGTTTCCTCCATGACACGAGTTCGAAAATGTTTGAGGAAGTAACGTGCTCTGCGGCATCTCTATAAACTCCAGTGTGAACTTCAGAAGGATTTCTCAACCAATCATGCTAGTTGCTCATTCACAAAAGTTCAAGCACTGCCTACTTTTTTGTGACCTGTCTAAGGCATTTTCGGGAATTGTGACATTTCTTTTTTCAGAAACTTGCATTCGGTTATAATTAACCACATGGTAAAGTTTAAATTACATCGAAAGTAACGAAAAATTGGGAATTTTTTGATAAATAATATGTTGGCTTTAAAAATGGTGTAGATGAAGGGACTAACATAATAATCCGTTAGAAACGAAAAGGAGGAACATGATGCATCTTAAACAGGGGACTGAGAGAGGTAGATTCGCATTCGGCAAGATGGTGGCACAACTTCCCATTTCACTATTCAGATTTGAATTTTCCGTGGTTACTTTGGAAAAGACAGGGTCGATTTACGCTCCCATCGTTCGTCTATTCGATCTTGTGTTTTGTCTCTACTGATGTTTTAATCGATGTGACGTTAAAATCTAATCTTCTAGTCTCTAATAGCAGCAGATGTTTCTTTATGATACAACTAAACATGTCTGATTTATTCTGGCGCAGTACTAATCAAGTAAGCAGTCTCGCTGAACGAAAGTACATTGCCTGTCAAGACCGCATTTATCCTCTGAAAGACAACATGGAAGGGCCATTCTTGAAACTTCTTGGCAGATTAAAACTGTGTGCCAGACCGAGACTCGAACTAACTCGGGACCTTTGTCTTTCGCGAGCAAGTGCTTTACCATGTGAGTTACCCAAGCACGACTCACGCCCCATCCTCACAGCTTTGCATCTGTCAGTATCTCGTCTACTACCTTTCTTTCTTTCACTTGTGCCTTGTCCCGCAGTGTTCGCAGGGTCGGCAGAAAATGAAAGGAACATTACTGTGTACGATATGCATTGCTCTGCAAAACGGAAGGACGATGTAAGTGAAGTATCATAAAATATTAATCAGTGAGAGTGCGGAAGTATATTGCCAGAGGTCTGCCAGTCGTGCACAGAAAGTTGGACGTCTTATGGCGTGAGGTTAGCGTGACTATAGCGCTGAATGGGGCTGGTCCTGCAACACGGCGCAGCTGAAGGAAAGAGTAAACACAGTGTGTGTCAATCACCAAGCGGTTATGGGTCACTGTGGTGCTGTTCAGTACAACATGGCACGGAGACTGCATCTGGATGACTTCAAACGGGGAAGAATCATCGGGAAACTGGAAGAAGGGCGAATTACAAGTGTAACCGATGAGTTCGGTATTGCTCCCAATATTGTATCACGTGCATGAACCACAGGCACTGCTGCCCGAAGGAGAAGGCGTGGTCGACCACAGTCAACTACAGCAGCAGACAATCGCCACATTGTGCATAGGCAAAAGGGACCCAAATCAAACAGTCGGTGCAATTGCAACCCCATTTAACATGGCTTGCGAGGCAGGGAATATCACGCTCCACAGTGGCATGGTGACAGCATGCTGTGGTCTCTTTGTCTGATGACGGGTACGCTGTGTTCCATAGACACCTGTAAATCGGCGGCACCGTTTGCTATGGTGCCAAGAGCATAGGGGCTGGACCAACGAGGGGTAGTGTCGCGTGCTCTTCTCGGATGAGAGCAGATTCAGTCTAAGCTGTAGTTCTGGACGTGACACCTCATATGACAAGAGGTGGATGCACGTAATTGTTCCAGCAACATTGTCGAACATTTTCGTTTCGGTAGACCATATGTTATGGTGTGGGGGGACAATGCAGCATGCGCGTACTGACCTCCAGATCTTTGAACGATCAACGCTATTGTGAGACATACCTGCTTCTCCACGTCTGCCTTTTCAGGAATAGATTCGGCCATGACTTCATTTTTATGGATGACAATGCCCGACTGCATCGAACAGCGCATGTGGAGGAACTCTTGGAACGAAAGGATATTCGACAAATGGACTGACGAGCCTGCTCCCCCGATCTAAACCAACACAGCAAGTGTGGGTTGCGTTGGGGAGACGTATTGTAGCACGTTCACATGCAACGAGGACCGTCCAGGAGTTGTCAACCCCGTTGGTGGAGAAATGGAACGTCCTATCACAAGAATTTCTTACCGGCCTTGTGACCAGCATGAGAGTACGCTGCAGAGCATGCGTTGCTGTCACTAGAGTTCACACACCCTATTACGAACCATGTCCTGCCTTTTGTAATATCCAGAGGACTATCATGAATCTCAGTGGCTTCAATGTAATTATTTGCTTTGAATAAAAGTGTCATTTCTGTTCGCCTCATTGCGTATTTCTTTCAGTTGCGTTGTGTAGTAAACTGTAGCAGCTCTTTCCATGTGTGATCCAAGATTCATCGAGTTATGTTACTTGACACTGGCAAATCATGTGAAAGTTACTTGCGTCCTTAAGTTCTGCGAACCGGTGTACATAAATGACCTAGAGCAGCGGTTCCCAACTCATGGGCCGCGGCCCATTTGTAGGCCGTGGGGAGTGTGGCACTAGGCCGTGAGCGCCGGGTGAGAGTTCAAGACATGATGAAAGTTTACGGGAGCTTCAGGGGTTTCAGTCTCCATTTGTTAAAGTCAGCGAGTACAGAATGAAATAAAGAGTTGAGATGCTTGCCAGTTTCTTTTTTTTATGTTATGCAGCTAGAAGTGTACACCCCTACAGATTGCGCCTCGGCTGGCTGCCGGTGGTGTAAACCCATAACGAGCCTTAATTCTATCGTAATTTGTCGAGCTGGTAGCTCATCGGACACAATTCTTCAGAAGAACGACTCGTTTGGCTTTTGCTACACTACTGGCCATTAAAATTGCTACACCAAGAAGAAATGGAGATGATAAACGGGTATTCATAGGACAAATATATTATACCAGAACTGACATGTGATTACATTTTCACGCAATTTGAGTGCATAGATCCTGAGAAATCAGTACCCAGAACAACCACCTCTGGCCGTAATAACGCCCTTGATACGCCTGGGCATTGAGTCAAACAGAGCTTGGATGGCGTGTACAGGTACAGCTGCCCATGCAGCTTCAACACGATACCACAGTTCATCAACAGTAGTGACTGGCGTATTGTGACGAGCCAGTTGCTCGGCCACCATTGACCAGACGTTTTCAATTGGTGAGAGATCTGGAGAATGTGCTGGCCAGGGCAGCAGTCGAACATTTTCTGTATCCAGAAAGGCCCGTACATGACCTGCAACATGCGGTCGTGCATTATCCTGCTGAAAAGTAGGGTTTTGCAGGTATCGAATGAAGGGTAGAGCCACGGGTCGTAACACGTCTGAAATGTAACGTCCACCGTTCAAAGTGTCGTCAGTGCGAACAAGAGGTGACAGAGAGGTGTAACCAATGGCACCCCATACCATCACGCCGGGTGATACGCTAGTATGGCGAAAACGAATACACGCTTCCAATGTGCGTTCACCGCGATGTCGCCAAACACGGATGCGACCATCATGATGCTGTAAGCAGAACCTGGATTAATCCGAAAAAATGACGTTTTGCCATTCGTGTACCCAGGTTCGTTGTTGAGTACACCATCGCAAGCGCTCTTGTCTGTGAGGCAGCGTCAAGGGTAACCGCAGCCATGGTCTCGAGCTGATAGTCCATGCTGTTGCAAACGTCGTCGAACTGTTCGTGCATATAGTTGTTGTCTTGCAAACGTCCTCACCTGTTGACTCAGGGATCGAGACGTGACTGCACGATTCGTTACAGCCATGCGGATAAGGTGCCTGTCATCTCGACTGCTAGTGATACGAGGCCGTTGGGATCCAGCACGGCGTTCCGTATTACCCTCCTGAACCCACCGATTCCATATTCTACTAACAGTCATTGGATCTCGACCGACGCGAGCAGCAGTGTCACGATACGATAAATCGCAATCGCGATAGGCTACAATCCGACCTTTATCAAAGACGGAAACGTGATGGTACGCATTTCTCCTCCTTACACGAGGCATTACAACAACGTTTCACCAGGCAACGCCGGTCAACTGCTGTTGGTGTATGAGAAATCGGTTGCAAACTCTCCTCATGTCAGCACGTTGTAGTTGTCGCCACCGGCGCCAACCTTGTGCGAATGCTCTGAAAAGTTAATCATATGCATATCACAGCATCTTCTTCCTGTCGGTTAAATGTAGCGTCTGTAGCACGTCATCTTTGTGGTGTAGCAATTTTAATGGCCAGTAGTGTAATTTGATATTTCGATACAAGAAGGTCTTTTATGTCCCGTCCGCGGCTAAGATTATGAGAGACAGAGCTTTGCTTGTATTTCTTATTAACTGAGGCGGAGCAAGCAACCATCCCGGCATTTGCATCGAGTGACGTGGGTGACTGCAGAAAACTGTTATCTGGATGGAGGACCGGACAACTGAACCCGGATATCTCGAATGTGAGCTGAAGGCATTAGGCAGGACACCACTTCGCGCTGTTCCTATGGAGATATTGCTGAATTACTAGTCGCTGATACACTTCATCAGCTTTTCTACGATATATCTGCACGAGCCTCTTCAATTGCACTTTCTTTGAAAAATATGTATAGGAAGAGATTGAATGTAGGTAGTAATTTGAGGCTTAAATTAAGCAGGCGATGCAGTTGTCTACAAAATGGTGGCAGTGCCAGAAGAAATGCAAAAGACGTGCAGAGTATCGATGATTGGTGCGGGGACTGAGCTTCATAGGAAGAACCTTAAGGAAATGTAATTCTTCCACGAAAGAAGTGGTTTTCAAGACACTTGTTCGAGCAAATCTTGATTACTGGTCATCAGTCTGGGACTCCTACCAGGTTGGATTAATAGAAGAGTGCGCTATATATCACGGGATTGTTTGTATTGTATTGTATTGTGTGTTAACCGGGGACCTAGAAACGACGGAGAGGCTCCGTCCCCGCCCCAGCCGTAGTGGTCCACAACCCAACGACTTCACCCCGCTGCCGCCCCACACCGAACCCAGGGTTATTGTGCGTTTCAGCCGCTGGTGGACCCCCCAGGGAACGTCTCACACTAGACGAGTGTAACCCCTATGTCTGCGTGGTAGAGAAATGGTGGTGTACGCGTACGTGAACTTGTTTGTGCAGCAATCGCCGACATAGTGTAACTGAGGCGGAATAAGGGGAACCAGCCCGCATTCACCGAGGCAGATGGAAAACCGCCTAAAAACCATCCACAGACTGGCCGGTTCACCAGACGTCGACACAAATCCGCCGGGCGGATTCGTGCCGGGGACCAGGCGCTCCTTCCCGCCCGGAAACGGGATTGTTTAGTCGGCACGGTAGCATTAAGGGGATGCTTAACAAAGTCCAGTGGCAGTCGCTGCACCAGATAAGTTGTGCGCCAAGGACAGGTTTACTACCGACATTTAGAGAGCACGCCCCGGAAAGAATTGGACAACATATTACTTTCTCTCAAATACGTCTCTTAAAATGAGCACGATGAGAAAATTCGAGAAATTAGAGGTAATACGGATGGTTACCGATGATCACTCTTCTCACGCCCCTTCTCCACAATCCATTAAGTTTCTTGCGAAGTGGAGATGTACACTGGCTGACAAAAGAAGTGAAGCACCCAGGAATCGTAGGTGGATGGCAATGTAACTTGGTACACGTACACACGATCGACGGGTATGTAAATGATTAGAGGTACAATTCTCTGTGACAGGTAAACGCCCACCAGAGCGCACTAGTGTTGTTCGTTTTTAATGTTCTTACTAGCCCTGGTACGGTGTGTAAGATACGTGAACAGCGACAGATGTTGAGTAATCACTGTGAAGGGAGCAGACACGCCTAGCGGCGTAGGAAACAGTGTTATCGGCAGCTGGCAGTTAAAAAGGGCCTCATTATTGGTCTCCATTACGCCGGCTGGTCGAATCGTACAGTACCCAGATTCGCGGTGTATTCCGATGTGACAGTGGTCTGATGTTGGACTGCATGGGCAGGCACTCTCGACCTCAAAGATCCGGTCGACTACGTGTGGCCGCCACAAGGGAGGATCACTGTATTGTGCACCGAGCACATCGTAACTCCCGCCATAAGAGTACAAGGTATGGACTCTCCGCAAAGTTCTGTGTCATCTAGCACCACTGTGTTCAATAATGAATCGCGGCTCTGCACTATCTTGATGACCAATGTCGGCGAATATGGCAGCGACTTCGAAGTCGTCTCACTCTTCCAATGTTTAGGAGAGACAAAGCGGTGACCTGGCCATCGGATATGACTTCAGGTCAGTGTGTCACCTCTAATGTGATAGTATCGTCAAGCCAATTTTCAACAGAAGAATGGTCCTGCACATACGGCACTGTCTCTGTGAACTGGTTGGTTTGTGGGGTTAAAGGGACCAGTCTGCAAAGGTTATCGGTCCTCTGTGAACTGTCTACCTGATGTTGAGGTATCCCTGCAGGCAGCAAGATCGACTGATCTGTCCCCGATAGAACGCGTGTGAGATCAGCTCGAACGTCAACTCAGTCCCAGTTCCAGAATCCCTGATATAGGGGAACAATTACAACAATGAAATTACAATGAAATCCATACCATTAGCTGCTTACAGGTGTTGATAAACAACAACGGGGAGAGTTGAAAATGTGTGCCCTAACCGGGACTCGAACCCGGGATCTCCTGCTTACATGGCAGACGCTCTATCCGACTGAGCCATCGAGCACACAGAGGGTAGTGCCACTGCAGCGTCTTATCTCGGGGACGCTCCCCGTGAGACCCACATTTCCAGCTTACTGTCCACACACTACATTTCAAATGCTCCTGCCCACTATACTTATTACTCGCGGCAGTCAATCTACCGATTCCCAAAAGAGTTTGACCAATGTGAGTGCATCCGCGCTGAAGAAGATCATTGGCCAGTAAGCTTTATCTACACTCCTGGAAATGGAAAAAAGAACACATTGACACCGGTGTGTCAGACCCACCATACTTGCTCCAGACACTGCGAGAGGGCTGTACAAGCAATGATCACACGCACGGCACAGCGGACACACCAGGAACCGCGGTGTTGGCCGTCGAATGGCGCTAGCTGCGCAGCATTTGTGCACCGCCGCCGTCAGTGTCAGCCAGTTTGCCGTGGCATACGGAGCTCCATCGCAGTCTTTAACACTGGTAGCATGCCGCGACAGCGTGGACGTGAACCGTATGTGCAGTTGACGGACTTTGAGCGAGGGCGTATAGTGGGCATGCGGGAGGCCGGGTGGATGTACCGCCGAATTGCTCAACACGTGGGGCGTGAGGTCTCCACAGTACATCGATGTTGTCGCCAGTGGTCGGCGGAAGGTGCACGTGCCCGTCGACCTGGGACCGGACCGCAGCGACGCACGGATGCACGCCAAGACCGTAGGATCCTACGCAGTGCCGTAGGGGACCGCACCGCCACTTCCCAGCAAATTAGGGACACTGTTGCTCCTGGGGTATCGGCGAGACCATTCGCAACCACCTCCATGAAGCTGGGCTACGGTCCCGCACACCGTTAGGCCGTCTTCCGCTCACGCCCCAACATCGTGCAGCCCGCCTCCAGTGGTGTCGCGACAGGCGTGAATGGAGGGACGAATGGAGACGTGTCGTCTTCAGCGATGAGAGTCGCTTCTGTCTTGGTGCCAATGATGGTTGTATGCATGTTTGGCGCCGTGCAGGTGAGCGCCACAATCAGGACTGCATACGACCGAGGCACACGGGGCCAACACCCGGCATCATGGTGCGGGGAGCGATCTCCTACACTGGCCGTACACCACTGGTGATCGTCGAGGGGACACTGAATAGTGCACGGTACATCCAAACCGTCATCGAACCCATCGTTCTACCATTCCTAGACCGGCAAGGGAACTTGCTGTTCCAACAGGACAATGCACGTCCACATGTATCCCGTGCCACCCAACGTGCTCTAGAAGGTGTAAGTCAACTACCCTGGCCAGCAAGATCTCCGGATCTGTCCCCCATTGAGCATGTTTGGGACTGGATCAAGCGTCGTCTCACGCGGTCTGGACGTCCAGCACGAACGCTGGTCCAACTGAGGCGCCAGGTGGAAATGGCATGGCAAGCCGTTCCACAGGACTACATCCAGCATCTCTACGATCGTCTCCATGGGAGAATAGCAGCCTGCATTGCTGCGAAAGGTGGATATACACTGTACTAGTGCCGACATTGTGCATGCTCTGTTGCCTGTGTCTATGTGCCTGTGGTTCTGTCAATGTGATCATGTGATGTATCTGACCCCAGGAATGTGTCAATAAAGTTTCCCCTTCCTGGGACAATGAATCCACGGTGTTCTTATTTCAATTTCCAGGAGTGTATATGAAGACGGTATCTGTTCTTTCAGACATGTCCTAAGGAACAGATACCATTGGCGATCTTGCAGCACTCGAAGAATGAAATTACAATGAAATCCAGACCATTTGCTTCTTACGGGAGTTGATAATTATCAAATGTGTGCCCGACTATGATTTTCTTCATTGCAGATGCACTCACATTGCTTAAACTCTGACAGGAATCAGTAGATTGACTGCCGCGAGTAATGAGTATAGTTGGTAGGGGCACCAGAAATGTAGTGTGTGAACAGTAAATGGGAAATGTGGGTCTCACAGGGAGCGTACCAGAGAAACGTCCCTGCAGTCGCATTATCTTCTATGGCCAGTACAGAACTAGATGGTATTCTTGGCCCCTCGTACGGTCCCGATCATGTTTTCCTCATTGTGTCGCCGAGGCAGTACTGATGTATTTAGCTGCTCATGAGACAGGAATCAAATCATGATGCTATGGGCAATGCAGTGGACTTGTGTACCGTTTAGTATCCTTGTTACAAGCTTCAGTCAGCGAAGAGTTTGTTCAGTTCTCCAGTCGCGTTTCTTACCTTGAAGGCCGGTCGGTGTGGCCGAGCGGTTCTAGGCGCTACAGTCTGGAACCGCTCGACCGCTACGGTCGCAGGTTCGAATCCTGCCTCGGGCATGGATTTGTGTGATGTCCTTAGGATAGTTAGGTTTAAGTAGTTCTAAGTTCTAGGGGACTGATGACCTCGGAAGTTAAATCCCATAGTGCTCAGAGCCATTTGAACCATTTGAACTTACCTTGAGGTGTTTGAAGTATTCGCTTGGACTTTGTTTATGCTTCCTGTCTTAAGAGTGTTTTTAGCCTAGAAGGCTACGTTACTGTTGAAAGTGGAAGTCATTTCGAATTGTTCTGTCTGCTGTGACATTATTTGTTGACTTGGTGCTGTGTAGTGGCAAACTCATACACAATGGTCGGTGTGATTTGTCAGGAAGAGTAAAAGGTTCAAAGATGGTTCAAATGGCTCTGAGCACTATGGGACCTAACATCTGAGGTCATCAGTCCCCTAGAACTTAGAACTACTTTAACCTAACTAACCTAAGGACATGACACACATCCATGCCCGAGGCAGGATTCGAACCTGCGACCGTAGCGGTCGCGCGGTTCCAGACTGAAGCGCCTAGAACCGCTCGGCCACTCCGGCCGGCTTTTTGGTGCCGAAAGAGTAAAAGGCTTATATGTTCCTGGTATGTACTGTATTATTTGTTCGGGAATCGAGTATGGCTGCATGGGGAATGGTTGCAGTGTGAAGTGCGAGCAGGGATTAGTTACGCAAGTCGGGTAAGCGTTGATAGTCCAACGGTTAAAATTCTTCCTGCGGTAGGCACCCACAAGTTGTCAGAGCCGGTTTGTCGTGTCATTGGCTTGTGTGTTCTCGTTTGTTGGGGCTGCACGTTCTGGAATCGGTTATAGTTCGACTGTGAGTGATTCCACTGTGACATGTGATCGGTAATGAGGCACACATGTATCACGTGTGCTTTCTAATTCAACCAGGTGAGAGATAGTGCCGTAGAATTTCGCTGTCTGTGGTGTTGTATTAACTTAGGTTAAAACTGTTTAGGTACTGTTCGAAATCTGGTTGATTCAGTGTCTTAGTGATAGGACTCAAGTAGTGTTTCCTGACGAGAAATAATTTGCATGTTCCCGAGAGGGGACTGGAAAGTATGCTGCATGAGTGTACTGAGCGCAATACCAGTTACTAAATTGAGACTGGAAGTAGCACTGTTAATTAGATGTCCACTTAGTGGCGGAATCTGTAATCATGTTGGTCGAGAGAACTGTGTCTGACACAGTTTTGTATTTGTCTGCTTGGATTTTTGTTTTGCCATAATCTTTCTTCCTACGTGTAAGAACGTCGGCGTGTTTGAAGGTATCGCCGTCGTGTTTCCTTGTACTGGTTTTGAATGAAAAAAAAATGCTTAGTCTGACATGTAAACAGGAGATCCCGGGTTCGAGTCCCAGTCGGGCACACATTTTCAACTGTCCCCGTGGATATTTATGAACGTCTGTAGACAGCTAGTGGTCGGATTTCATTGTAATTTCATTCTTCGAGAGCTGCAAGATCACCAGTGGTATCTATTATTTCGGACATGTCATCTTCATATAGTTACAACATTTGTGGGCCAGCTTGTCTCAGCAGAGGATACGACGGCTTTTTGACACCTTTTCAAACGACTGAATGCGCGCATCCACCAATGCTGATAGGGGTGCAACGTCATACCGATATGTGGGCTCATACTGCCAAGTTCTTCGTAAACTTGGCTCGTTATTCCAATGGGTGAAATAACAACACCTACCCTTCCGGCAAGTGAAGCGTTTTCTTTCCTCCCCTCCCCCCACCCTTTCTCCCTACTGGCTGATTCAAGCTTTTTTGGCAAGCAATGTAGACGCAGATGGATTTAAAAAAATTTTGGCTCTCGCGGACGTAGCGTTTCAGAACCCTCGGCATGGTACATTGAAGCCAAATAAGAACTGTCACATGTCTGGAATTGAGAGGTTCTTACATAACGAAACGCCTGACTCACACGTCTCGCTCAGAATGGCCGGCTCAGTTTATAGGGCGATATGCGCAGCAGAGGGCCATTTACTTTGCCGCAGTGGCGCAGGATATGACGTCGAGGCAGTCGCCACCGCATGCTACGCACGTCCTCTAGCAGTAATGGATGCTAACCTCGCCTCATCAGTCATCAGTCAGCTGCAGAGTCACTTACGTGGTCGAGCTGCTGCCCACCATTTTTTTCCTTACAGCAGTCCTCTCTGATTCTTTTGCTATCCTGTGAACAACGACACATCGCGGATGCGAAAAAACAAGACTGGAAAGAATGTACTGAAGATGAGGACATAATTATCTGCCTTCACTGGTCACAACAATTAGAGGATTAATAGGAAAATAGTGGATTAGTAGGAAAATAGTACATTATGTTACGTAAAACTTTTAACTGATACGGTTCAAATGTCTCCGAGCACAATGGGACTTAACATCTGTCATCAGTCTCTTAGACTTAGAACTACTTAAACCTAACTAACCTAAAGACATCACACACATCCATGCCCGAGGAAGGATTCGAACCTGCGACCGTAACAACAGCGCGGTTCCGGACTGAAGCGCCTAGAACTACTCGGCCAAAATTAATCACCAGATCTGTTAATATATTTATCCCACTGTGAGACAAGGTGTTTAGTGACTTCGGCCACCGCGGCCGGCCCAGTTGAGTTAAACACACTGGACCCACACCTGGACTTATTGTCTGGGGTACGATTTCATATGATAGCAGGAGTACTGTCATGGTTATCCCACGCACTCCGAATGCAAAACTGTACGTCAGTTTAGTATTGGAGATCTTGTGCTGCCGTTCATTAATATCATTCCATGGGGTGTTTTCCAACGGGATAACGCTCGCTCACATGCCGCTGTTGGAAAGCAACACGCTATGCTGTGTGTAGACTTGTTGCCCTGGCATACTCGATCACCAGGTCGTCATCGGTCGACAACATCAGCGTCAATTAGAATCGGCATTAACTGTCACTGTATTGACCGACCAATTGCAACAGGAATAGGAAAAACTGACATCCGGCACCTGTAAAAAAAATGAATGCACGTTTGCATGCTTGCATTCAACATTCTGGCGGTTACAACGGTCTTTAATGTATCAGCATTTCACATTTTTAATGGCTTATCTAGCGCTTACATTAACCTGTGATCTTGCAATATTAACCCCTGAAATATGTTTCCTAGACAAATGTATTCCAGAAATTTCATTAAGTAGCTACAAATGTAAAAATATGTGATAGCAGAAGCAAAAACATTCCTGTAAACATGTATCTGAAAATGAGTCCTTTGCGAAGTGGCCATAACAGCCGGTAACTGATTCGGATATAATACTCTGAGGTTACACTTCCAGATGTAGTACAACATGAAAGATAAACGTGTTGAAGCAATGGTTTTTCACTGGTCAGTTACACTGATGTGATCACCCGTCACAAGAATGAATAACCACCTTTTGCAGCGCATACCGCTTCGCAAAGTGCAAGAAGAGTGTCAGTGAGGTTCTGGAAGGTGACGAGACGGATGTGGAGCCATGCTCACTCCAGTGCCGTCGCCAGGTGTCCTAGCTCTCGGTGGAGGATCCATGGTAATAACAGCCCGATAGAGGTTCTCGACTGGGTTTAAATCCAGGGAGTTCGGTGGCCAGGGGAATCTGGTAAACACATCCTGGAAGTATTCGAACCACGCCCATACCCTTCTACCTGTGTGACACGATCTCCTGTGCTGCTGGTAGGCCGGCCGGGTGGCCGAGCGGTTCTAGGCGCTTCAGTCTGGAATCCTGCCTCGGGCATGGATGTGTGTGATGTACTTAGGTTAGTTAGGTTTAAGTAGTTCTAAGTTCTAGGGGACTGATGACCACAGCAGTTAAGTCCCATAGTGCTCAGAGCCATTTTTGAACCATTTTGTCCTGCTGGTAGATGCCATTGTGACGAAGAAAAACAAACTGTATGTAGGAGTGACATGGTGGATGCTGTACATTCCAGAATGACGAGACCGCGCAGGGAATGTGTTCAAAACTCTCCCCATGCCAAAAGCCTCCCTCGCCCGGCCAGGAGCCTTGTGACGACTGCTGCAGAGTTTTTGCTCTCACATTTTTCATCCGTACACGCCAACGGCTATCAGCCGTTGGAGCAAAGAAATGATTCATCTGAGAAGTCCACCTATCGCCACGCAGTAGAGGTCCAGTAGCAGTATTGGCGTGCAAATTCTAGCCTTCGTCGCCGATGGTAATGGAAATGAGCGTTTGGCGCAATTGGTCGGGAGGCCCCTCACGGGGCAGGTCTAATTACATTCGACGCCATATTAAGCGACCCGCGCGCCGGATGGGGATGAAATGTTGATGAAGACAACACGACACATAGTCCCTGAGCTGGGAATCGAACCCGTGCGCCTTAGGACAGCAGTCCGTCACGCTGACCATTCAGCTATCGGGGCGGACTGCGTCGCCGATAAGCAACAGTCAGCATGAGCGTGTGAACCAAACGCCTGCAGCAGAGGCCCATACGCATCAACAGTCGTTGGACGGTCGTTGAGCAGACACTGTTGGCAGCGCGTTGGTTCATATGGACGGTCAGTTTCTCTAGACTTCCACATTTATTCGCCCGTTATCTACGGCCCGTCGTGCTCCATAGTTGCCTCGGCGCCTGTTTTGGATAGCGCCATTTTGCCTTGTACAGTATATTTTAACGTCGGCAAACGTTACTAAGTTAGCTGTTTCGGAAATGCTTCCAGCCTTTTGGACATTAGATAAATCCCTCCATTTCCGTATTACGAAAACGACTGCACTGTTTTCCGCGTCCCTCGACATGCTGTGTATACCGTCCATAGAGAGCCTGTATAGGGAGAGAGTGGCCAACCGGACAATACGGCGGCCATTTTTCTGCCAAACTGCGGGCGGGACTTTTGAATGGCCAGTAGTGGAGTACACACTCACCGAATCAAAAGCACAAGACAATATGGCGAAATCATTCGTTAAATGCCTTTCTTTACAGCTATAATATACTCACAGTAGCCTACTACGTACAGCACAGGAAAATTTGATACAGTGGCTGTAAAAATTATTCGTTACTTGCATTTACCTCCTTTAAAGTTCGTTTACTAGACGTATTGCAATGAAAGTAACGTAAATAAAAAAATATAGTGTATAGCATTTGTTTTGTATCGGAAGTGCATAACGCTAAAGTTATAACGTACCTGTATTACGTCAGATGAATGAAAGTCGTAAGCAGTTGTTTACTTGTGACATGCACAAAGTGTGAGTCGTATCAGTACTTCTTGTCACGTCTTCAAACTTTTTGCATGTCACAAGTAAAGAACTGCTTACGACTTTCTTTCATATATATATGAATACATCTCGTAGATAACAAAGGAAAAAGATTACAAAAATCAGGTAATGTTAAATGTAGGTTACTGTAATAACGACCAAATATAACAAGAAAACTACCGTATCCCTTCTACCCCACAGTAAGTAGGTCTATTAAAAACTGTCTTCAAGATTACCTACAATTATTTACTACGAATAATGTTTCAGCAACCACGACAATTGCAGAAAACGTGCTTACAACTTGCCTGCGTCAACATTCAGACAATAATACTGAAACCAAAATAATGCCTAGTGTTCTGGTTCGGAACGAAAAAAACACCTTATGACACTGAAGGACGTAATTATGACGTCTGCAGCTTAGCAAAATTCTTACGCATTAGATACACAATCCAATTTTAATTCTATGTTTATAAGAATAATGTGCTATAATAATTTTCACACAGCCAATTTACAGCTCTGTTTTCAAACTTAACTATGTATATTGCAAGTTGTTTTATATGTAGTAAAAAGGAAAAACCACTTACTTCGCATAGATAAGAGTACTTGGTTTGTTTCCACAAGGCTCCTGTTTGATTTATGTCAGCCCTGTTGACTGCGACTGCCCACTGCTTTCGTCTTTCTTCATTGCGTGGAAATGCTAACATGCGAAATCCACCTTCGCCTCTACTGGAACAACCAAATGCAGCACAACCTGGCATCGTTTAGGAACGTCTGCTGAACGAATTACATATGTCAAAAACAATACTGTACAATTACTAACGTGTTTACTTCAAACATGTAGGCCTACCGACTTCATCACAAAACGCTTCATTATTTCGACTCGTATTTAAGACCGCAAACACTAATTACGTACTAAAAACGATATACAACTAAATCGTACATGCATGCACAACGCATAACAAGTCTCTCAATAATTCAAATACCTTTTAGTCGTTTCCAAAAGTCCTCTGAACTTCAATTCGACTCAAAAGCACGGCGAACATAGGAAGCGCGAGAGACGTTTGGCAGAAAAATGGCGCCAAAGCTAACCAACCAATCACAGGAAACTTCACCTATGGCCACTCTCTCTGTATACAGACTCTCTAACCCTCCACAGCTAGTGCTGCCATCTGCCGTCTATGAGTAGTCATTGCAAGTTGACGTCGAACATAGGCGGTGGTCACATCGATATGACTTGACCGTGTACAGTTTAAGATTTTTTTACGTATTATGCACACTGCATATTTTCATAATCTCTGCCTCATACACTTATCTATACTCATGGTTTTGAGTAGGTGATGATTTACAACTTCTAGAAATTTTTCGGAAATCATCATTTACACAGAGCTACATTCTCTCTTTATTAAACAACTAGTTTCGTGGTATATGTATAGTACAGTACATGCAGTAGCCAGTACGTAATGCAGCCACGCCGTAAATAATATGGCCACATTACCTACTGTATATTATTTGTTCTCCAGTATTATAGTTGGATTTAACATACGATTTGTGGCTTTTGTCTTTCGCTGGAAAACGCTCTGCCTTCCAAATATTTCGTTATTTTCAGTGGTCTTCCATTTACAGCGTGATTTTAGATGGTTTTCAAGGCGTTGTCTATACGAAGCATTTCAGCACTCGTGCGGCGAGGCAAAAGAGGAAACGAATTGAGATTTATCGCGAAACCGTATTTTGGCATTATCTGTCTTCTACCGCATCTGCGCGAGCGAATCAATGGATAGTGGTTTGAAACCATTCGCTAACTTTAGATAACAGCAAAATTTCTCAGAGTTCTTCAACAGTTTTGCAGATAAGACATTGTTTTTGAATTTGTCGAGCACTTATCGGTAGTTCCCTGCGTTCGTTTTGACTTCGTTAGTACAGCTGTTGATTCATAGCAGATCTTCTCTTTCCCTCACAAGTTTACTGTGCACAAAGCTACTGTGTGTAGCACAATACCATTGCCGTTGATCCTTTACACTTTCAGCCCGAGAGACTATGGCGTTTTTTTAAAGAGACGATCAATAAACGATTAACTTCCTAGCCCCTATTCAACCCTACAAATTCAATTTTCTAATTTCATCGACAATCAATGATGGATTAATTAAACTGGCTGCAGTCCATTTCATGAGTTTGGTCATCCTATGTACCAATTATTATTTATTATGTACCAAATAATAAGTTAAAGCACTGATTCATAGTAAGATGTTTATTAGTAAACACAATTCACAGAGTTCACAATAACAATAGTCAAAAAAATGGCTCTAAGCACTATGGGACTTAACATCTGAGGTCATCAGTCCCCTAGATTTAGAACTACTTAAACTAACCTAAGGACATCACACACATCATGGCCGAGGCAGGATTCGAACCTGCGACCGTAGCAGCAGCGCAGTTCCGGACTGAAGCGCCTAAAACCGCTCGGCCACAGCGGCCGGCGCTAACAATAGTCAATGGTAACGTTTTGCCAGTGCTGTCAACCTAAGTTAGGAAGGCTAGCATAAAGCCAAAGTATCTGTCGTCTAACGTCTGTGAGTTGACCACTACTTGTAAATCAAAAGCTGGTAATTACATAGCATTAATAAAGAAGGAGACGGTCTGGCTTTCAAATAAATTGACCAGTTAAATGTTGAACGAATTCATTATATTTATACTCAAAGAAAAAATAATCTATTGAAGCTTACACGGTGATAGATGGAGCAAGAAAGATGGCGCGAAACAGCAAGGCTTCTCCTCACTGCTCTCAAACAGAAGTGATGGCTGCGCTTTCCTTTATTTATAGGCGATCTTGTTACGGTACGTTACATGTCACTAGCGGACTCTTTGGTCCTCTTTCTAATGACACACATTTTAAATTTTACATTTAGAAGACAGAAAAAAGAGAACTAGGTATGGGATCTTGTACGACCTAGATTTTGGAATGTCTTTAAAGTATGTATGTAGACATGTTCCTCCCCACCAGTTTAAGGGATTTAAAGTCACAAAAATAAAATATAAATGTGTACTTCACAGCAGAATTAAGCTGTTCGGTTGCCATAAGTTGTTTTATTTATTTTATCATCAGGGTTTTTCCTTTATATATTAAATTTATCATGTACATTTATATGGTAGCAGTTATATTAAAGGCAAAGGTCCCGAGTTCGAGTCTCGGTCCAGCACACAGTTTTAATCTGCCAGGAAGTTTCATATCAGCGCACACTCCGATGCAGAGTGAAAATCTCATTCTGGAAATATCCCCCAGGCTGTGGCTAAGCCATGTCTCCGCAATATCCTTTCTTTCAGGAGTGCTAGTTCTGCAAGGTTCGCAGGAGAGCTTCTGTAAAGTTTGGAAGGTAGGAGACGAGATACTGGCGGAAGTAAAGCTGTGAGGACGGGGGCGTGAGTCGTGCTTGGGTAGCTCAGTTGGTAGAGCACTTGCCCGCGAAAGGCAAAGGTCCCGAGTTCGAGTCTCGGTCCGGCACACACTTTTAATCTGCCAGTAAGTTTCACATCAGCGCACACTCCGCTGCACAGCGAAAATCTCATTCTGGAAACATCCCCCAGGCTGTGGTTAAGCCATGTCTCCGCAATATCCTTTCTTTCAGGAGTGCTAGTTCTGCAAGGTTCGCAGGAGAGCTTCTGTAAAGTTGGGAAGGTAGGAGGCGAGATACTGGCGGAAGTAAGGGCATGAGTCGTGGTTGGGTAGCTCAATTGGTAGAGCACTTGCCCCCGAAAGGCAAAGGTCCCGAGTTCGAGTCTCGATCCGCCACACAGTTTTAATCTGCCAGGAAGTTTCACATCAGCGCACACTCCGCTGCAGAGTGAAAATCTCATTCTCGAAGCAGTTATATTGTTAGAATGCTGAGGCAGTTACTCCTTCCACTACGGTTTCTGTAATCTTAGCAAAATGTTTACGAACTTTAAAACGTTTGTGAAATAATATGGGAAATTTCTCATCTTAAAGGAATTTTCTGTGCTAATCGCGGAACTGATCTTAGATGTTTTGACCTGGAGTATTTCCTAAGTTATAGAGGATTTAATATTATGATTAATATCTTATTAATATTAATTCACCTCTAGGTCTGGATTACAGCTGTATGTGTAAAATATGATATTTTATTGTTTAGCATCAGCTGAGCGTACGTTACTTCCAAAAACAGTCGTCTAACTGAATTTCGGTATTGCTTCATAGCATCTCACGTTAATATGTGACACAATTTTGGAATTTGCTCAGTGAGAAAGTCCCGCATGAAACCTGTTAGCCGGCCGGAGTGGCCGTGGGGTTCTCGGCGCTACAGTCTGGAACCGAGCGACCGCTACGGTCGCAGGTTCGAATCCTGCCTCGGGCATGGATGTGTGTGATGTTCTTAGATTAGTTAGGTTTAATTAGTTCTAAGTTCTAGGCGACTGATGACCTCATAAGTTACGTCGCATAGTGCTCAGAGCCATTTTTTTGAAGCCTGTTATCCTATTATCATTTTGAGTTGTTACAAATTCTCAAATGGCTCTGAGCACTATGGGACTTAACATCTGAGGTCATCAGTCCCCTAGAACTTAGAACTACTTGAACCTAATTAACCTAAGGACATCACACACATCCATGCCCGAGGCAGGAGTCGAACCTGCGACGTAGCGGTCGCGCGGTTCCAGACTGAAGCGCCTAGAACCGCTCGGCCACACCGGCCGACTGTTACAAATCCTCAATTCATGGTGACATAATATGGGGTAATGAATTTAACTGGTTTCAACATTTGAAACATGGATTGCTTGCAGGAATCCTAAAATACAATTTCTGTAGGATTTATGGTATGTATGGAATCAGCAAGCAAATGACGAATGCTATTGTTACAAACATGTGTTACGTATAAGAAAATAGAATTTTTATAGTATCTGTTTAGGTTGTGGTCAAAGAGTCTGTTGCTAGGAGCGCGATCGACTTTTCTTCAATAATCGGTAATCGACTATGGAGCTATATCAGTAGATGAACGTCCGATATTGACCGTTCAGGTGATCCGAAATTTGTTTCTTACTTGCTGTGTGGAAATATTTCTTACGTTTCTTAGCATTTCTTTTGGTACTCTCGTGATCACAGATTCCTTTTGTTAAGAATCTGAATTAAAAATTACAGACTGAGAATATTATTCTGACGAATCGGTTCTGTCTCAGACTGATTCCATACGTAACATCATTTTTGCCGGGATTTTTCTGCTAGTGTCAGTCGCCCAATCTGCAGTTGGTAATTTGAAATCTCCTGTCGTTACCATAACAAGATCAGGGAATGCACACGCGATGTTCTCTTCTCCTAGAACCATACTGCCACCACAGTACATGAAGCAGGTGGCCTCTAAAAATTACTTACGCACGCCGATGCAAAGCAAGACATTTCTAGGTCTTGCTACGGTCAGTGAGCGAGGTGGCGCAGTGGTTAGCAAACTGGACTCGAATTCGGGAGGACCACGGTTCAGATCCCTGTCTGGCTATTCAGATTTAGGTTTCCCGTGATTTGCCTCAGTTGCCTAAGATAAATGCCGGGTTGGTCCCTTTGAAAGGGAACACCTGATTTCCATCCCCATCCTTTCCTAATCCGAGCTTGTGATCCGACTCTAATGATCTCGTTGTCAACGGGACGTTAAACTCTTGCCTTCCTTTCTTCCTTCCTTGAGATTGTTGAAGAAGATACCACAAAAGTTGCATGGTACGTGAATATTAGTACTGTGCGCTATGTAAGGCCACCTGCGTACTTTTCTCAAGGGTCAGTACGCCTCTCTGCTGTCCGGAGCATCTGGCTTCGATTCCTCGTATTGCCAGGGATTTTCCGCGTTGGCAGAAGGACCGTAACGGGGCGCACTCAGCCTCGTGGAGTCAGTTGGGGAGCCACTTGAGTGAGAAGTGGCCGCTCCAAGTTCTGGGAAGCTGAGAACGGTCGCGAGAGAGCGGTGTATTGGCCCACGGCCCTCCATACCGCGCCCAAATGACGCCAATGGCTGAGGACGACGCGGCGGCCAGTCGGTACTGAATTACGTCACAGGGCCAGCAGACGGAGTTTCAAGTGGCCGTGGTGACCCTAGGCCTTGGAGGTCTAGGGTTCAAACCCGGAGGCAGCCGAGCATTCTTCCTCGTTCTAGTGCCCGCCCCCCCCCCCCCCTCAGCCTGTTGTCAAATGATTACCAGAGATGTTTCTGTGAGTAAAAGGTGGCCGGAACGATGGGCCCCCAACCCTCTCCTCCTCATACCGTGGCGTATAACGGCCGCAGTAATTCCAGTAGCCCGGTCACTGCTGTGTGACACAGTCATTACATTTTTGATTCCTCAGAACACACCTTTGATTTATTCTGCAAGCTCGCTGCTATCTGAACAGGGCCTCGTTTACGCGCATGAGGCTGCAACTCCACAAAGAGACCCGCACCATAGAAAAACTAATATTACAATATTCTTTTTTCTTAATACGGTGGAGTGGAAAAATACATTGACCTAATCATTTTGTAAGAGCGTATTTGGCTAATTTTTTCTGTGGACAGTTGACGAGAATTATGTCAGAATTCATATCTCAAAGCTCGCGCTTGGCGTTTAGTTCTTAGGGGCGCCCGATCAAAAGCGTGGGACTTTAGTTGGAAAAATCTCTAAGATTTTTGAAAGAATGACTAACGAAGTTTTGCCAGTCTGAAGTAATCATTTTCGAGGAAAACTGATTTGTTTCATGTCTCCTTTCATCCAAACCAACACCCATAACATGTCGAAGAAAGTTTTCCTAGTGTCGAGGTCACCCTTCGAATACACCTGTCACTTACGGTCACTAATAGCAGCACCAACATGACACTTTCAAAATAGAAGTTGCTTAAAGACAGAGTTCACACCGCTGTATTATAAGGCAGGCTCAGTCTTTTGGCTCCGCTCAGAACTGGAAGTAACGTTGTAAGATAGATTGAGTAATATAAATAACCTCCTTCATTAGTACGAAGGGTGAGTGCAAACAGATTAGCCAATAAGATTATTTGCAATTTGCATTTTAAGGCAGACTATTTGAGATAGAATTGTGTTTGAATGAAATACAGATGAAACTAGCTTGGCGCTACAGTCTCTTCATTACCTTGCACTTGTTTAGCATACATGATTACTAATAGCTACAATATGTTATTTTCAAAATTGGAGTACTGTTTTTTTTCGTCAACGTGAAACTCAACTTTTTGTCCCTTTCTTGAAAGACATAATTGTTCATAGAGATGTCAATAAAACATGTTGAGTATCTTAATGATTTCATTCTCTCAGTTTTTTAATCTTATAAGTAAATCAACTCATAAACTTGCAACGTAATGTGAAAGCTGAGAGAACTTGTCTTTAGTGTCCAATGGCGGTTGGACCTCCCGGCAATCGGGATGTTCTCGACTCATTCAGATACATAATTTAAAATGAACATTACACGACCAATCGAAAAGGAAGAGGTCCCCATAAGTAAATAACGGCTACCAGCTTTGCAAAATTAATTATATAATTAATTACATAACTCCAGTTTGAATAGCAAAAGGTCCAGTTAATCCCCAGTTTATTGGTTCCACTGGTTGGAACGTCCCCTTCGAAAAATTAATGAATTACTGTGCTGGTAAACCCCTTACGTTATTTGATTTTCAAACAACTGAGCAAACTGAACGTACTCAGACATTTCTCTCTTTACTTATTCTGATCAACACTAAACTGAAACACAATATTTTTAGCGCAACGCAATCTGACTTTCAATAATCCCTACAAAAGAATGGCCCTGACTATCATTAACCTATACCTTTCACGAATCACTTACCTCACGAAAATCTTCGTTACTCGAACTACTGCTTGCCCGCATCTCGTGGTCGTGCGGTAGCGTTCTCGCTTCCCACGCCCGGGTTCCCGGGTTCGATTCCCGGCGGGGTCAGGGATTTTCTCTGCCTCGTGATGGCTGGGTGTTCTGTGCTGTCCTTAGGTTAGTTAGGTTTAAGTAGTTCTAAGTTCTAGGGGACTTATGACCACAGCAGTTAAGTCCCATAGTGCTCAGAGCCATTTGAACCATTTGAACTACTGCAATACAGCGAGCGCCACTACTGCCAGCTAAATAAAAGATTCAAACTACTGAAGGCACCAACTACTGATAGGCATAGTTAGCAAATGAAAGATTTTGATAGAGAACAAACAATGTATTTACCTTAATGGTGTTCAAAAGTCATAATATATATATCAGTTCATGACATCCAGTCTTACAAATTTACTCTCTCTGATGGACACACATCATCCGCTCTCAAAACTCCACCATCTCACTCCCCACATCCACCACTGCTGGCGGCTCACCTCCAAATGCGCTACGCTACGCGCTTTTCACGTCCAGCTGCCCAACACTACAATAGCGAATGTTGCAACAATGCCAACCAGCCACAGACTGCACACAGTACAGCCAGTGATTTTCCTTTCATCTACACACACACACACACACACACACACACACACACACACACTCACACAAAAAAAAATTGCATCGAACATGCTATGGGTGTGAAACAGGTATGAAAAAGGAGTTAATAGTATGCTACTGGCAACATAATGAGCAATCACTTCGACCAACCAACGTAGGTTAGTCACTCCATAATAACAGTTTCCGAATTCGTGTAAGTAATCTCTACAGCAACAATAACAATTTTGAAAACTGTTATATAATAACCATCTATCTCCACATGTTATTGAATCCAACAGTGCAGCTTGATTCACGTTTTGCAGATGCACAAGGAAATCAAAGGAAAGTCTTCCAAATAGATCGCAGAAAGAATGAAGTGCGAGAATAATTCACTTTAGAAGTAAGAAAGCAGTGACGGAACTTCTAGAGAGATGTGAACGACTGTGAAACTTTCTCCAGCGACAGTCACTCATGGATAACGAAGAAAGTGCAATTAAATTTCAGTTTATCCGTAAAAAAAATCCTGGAGGGGATACCATCCACCAAAAAGAATTTAAAGTTGAACTAAAACGGTATATCTGAAAGAAACTTTGAAAACCCTACATTGCATACGTGCACCATCATCAGAAAGGAAAATATAATACCAGATAAAAATACAACAAATGAATCAGTTTAAAGTAAAATAGATACATTAATCCGATGACAAACTCCTTGTGTGAAGCACTCCTTCAAACGTGTCATTACAAATGACTACACAAATTCACCCAGTCACATGGAAGCATATGCACAAAGACTGATCTAGAAATTGCTTAAAATTGCCAAAAATTAATACTGCACAGCTAATCAAATGAGATACCACCGTAAAGACTCTAAAGTTCAACCGAAGCCTGACTGGAACTGCATCTTTTCAATTATGTTTCAAGTCAACTGTCAGAGCGAAATCAATAATGGCTGAGTATGAACTCCACCAACAAAACGTCCAGAGTGACAAAATACTCAGCCTTTATGTCCTCTCGGCACTTACACGAAAAAAGCGCACCTAAAGTGATAACAGTCAAGCGAAACACGTGACTGGTTGCCACCATATGAACCTTCTTCCCAGGAAGATTTGAAATGACAGACCAAAGACGAAGACAAATACCTGTCGTCGCTACATGGCAGGACCTTTTTAAAAAATTTGCTGAAACATTGCCTGTGCAAGAGATATACTCAACTGCCAAGAAGTGTATGGGATATCAGGAAGCTAATTACTCGTCATTACAATTATTTCTGTTATTGTTTCTTGTTCATATTTTATGAAACTGACAGAATTTAGTATAAGAGGAAACGAACCAGCCAGAAAATTGGCGGACGCATTTCAAATTCTATAGCACCTTCTTATACAACTAAATAATAAACCTACAACACAGACTTTTAATTCGAAAATTAATCTGAATATTTTTTTTAGGTTTTTCCCAAGGTACCACTCGCGCCACAGGTTCAACTTACAAGGTCTACAGATGCTAAATAAGGTCCTACTCATGAGTCTAAAAGTTCATAAAGCAGTGCAATTAACTTAAAAAAAAACGACGCACCGCGAATGAATTATCCGCATGGGACGGAAATGGGTAGATGTGATATACGTGAACTGACAAACATATGATTACAATTGCAAAAGATTGGAGGATTTATTCCAGAGAAAGAACTTCACAAACTAGGCGAGTCGATAACGCGTTGGTCTACGTCTGACCCTCATGCAAGCAGTTATTCGGCTTGGCATTGATTGATAGAGTTGTTGGATGTCCTCATGAGGCATATTATGCATGCAATTTATGTCCAATTGGCGCTTAGATCGTCAAAATCCCGAACCGGTTGGAGGGCCGTGGACATAATGTTCCAAGCTTACTCAGTTGGGGAAAGATCCGACGACCTTGTTGTTGGCCAAGCTAGGGTTTAGCAATCACGAAGACAAGCTGTAGAAACTCTTTCCGTGTGCGGGCGGGCATTATCTTGGTGAAATGTAAGCCGGGGACGGCTTGCCATGAAGGTCAACAAAACGGCGCATAAAATATCGTCTACGTACCGCTGTGCTGGAAGGCTGCCACGAATGACAACCAAAGGGGTCTTGTTATGAAATGAAAGACCGTCACTCCTGGATGTCGAGCCTCATGGTGGGCGACAGTCAGGTTGTTACCCCACTGCTGTCTGGACCGTCTGTAGACATTCTCCTGCCTGGAATCTCTTTGACTGGAGTAGTAGAGACTTCAGTGACAAGTCACTCTCCGAACTGAAACACAATGACCAGCAGAGACGTCCATGATCCCGCTCGGTCCAAAGAGTATGAAGGTCGAGTGACACTATACGCCTACAGCTTCCATCCCTGGCTGCAGTTTCTCGCATTGGTTACTCACTACAGGCTCTTCCAGAAAAATCGATTATGGCGCACGCACCAAAATCGCGCTACAGTGGTCTTATGGGTTTTTTGAATAATTCTTGTCATGGTCCTGATACTGAACCTGGCAAGGAGTTGATGTGATCGACGTCCCTTGCAGAAATCACAAACAGTCTTCTCGTCAACAGTAGTACAAATATTTGTTCAGCACTTTGTTGGTGTATGGTGCACTGACAACATCCGTGTTGCGAACAACTGCAGTTTTTAGCGAGTTTCATATGTGGACCAAAGAGGTATTACATGGATGGTCATAAAGGTTTGCTTACTCAGTGCACATACTCCACACCCTACACCTTACAGCTCTTCGCGAGGAGTGATGCACCATCCACAGATTCCACATTTCCATCCCTCACATTAAATTCTTCTCATAATAACCACGATGAAGATAACCACATGACACCTCATCGCCGAGCGGTCTGAGGCGCCTTGTCACAGTCGGAGGTTCGAGTCCTCCCTCGGGCATGGGTGTGTGTTGTAGAGATGTGGGATCTGCTCCTGAACTAATTCATAGTGTTGAATCTTTCAAAGGAGTGAACAATCAGTGATTCAGAAAAAAAGAACGGTAGCTCCAAACGTTTCCCATGGCAGAGAGAGAGAGAGAGAGAGAGAGAGAGAGAGAGAAGGAGAATATCAGCGGCGCCTCTGCTGGTCAGAGCACAGTGCACACCACACAACACAGCCCGCGCCGGCCTCTGCCCTGCTTCTACCTTGGCTGCCTGCATTGTGTAGTGCCCCATTGGATTTTGTGTTTCACATATGCCGTGCTGTCTCTGTGCGTCCTCTGCCGCGTGCAGTGTCTGGCGCAGCTTAACTTAGCATCGCACTCTGTTGGCGATCGTTTCAGTTGCACGTCCTGCCCTCTGGGCAGTTGATGCAAGCAACAGGACAGAGAGGCTCCTAGCGGAGAATGTAAGAACTACTTGCAACAACCTGCTTGCAAGAGAACGGACGATTTGTCTCAGAGCAGGTGACTGGTGGCCGTTCACCGCTCCCCCCACCCTCGGAACTCGCCCGCTCAACGCTCACCCCACCATTCTCGACTCTAGCCAGAGCGTTGAGCAAAGCAACTCAGGTGTCACTCCGTTCTCTGCGGTCTTAGCTCATGCAGTAATACAGCTCGCGGCTCGACCTGCTTGACTCAGCGCTTCTGCATCGGAGTTCGTCTCTACTGGATATTGTTCTTCGTAGTAATACCGCTATGTATATTACATTATTATGTTATGTATACATCATTTGTTTTTATTTTATTTTTATTTGTTTAAACTGATCAGATTAGGTTCCTGACGACTCCTCTTACTATAGGATTTTTATTATGGACACTGGAATTTACGCTTTAATCATGAGCGAACTGATAAACGTATCGCAAAATATGATACACCAATATTTTCCTTGTTTTATTCTGCGTAAGGCTATATGCAGCACTTTAGTCTTACAGTCAAATTTATATATTTCTTTTCTTATTCTGGTACGGATTTTGCGATTTTAGGCGTCTTCGGAAGGAAACGTTCACTTTAAAAATATATGGCTTGCGATGTATTTGTACGAGGTTAATGAAATTTTAATCCATTATAGCCAAATATATTGTTAATGTAAATCTCAAGTTACAACATTTTCCGATCACTCAAAAAACCACGATAGTGCAAAATAAATCAATAATCAAAAACTTTGTCATATCATGGAAATTTCAACAAACAATACAAAATTCTTACTCATTATCTGTGTTACTTCAAAATAGGATCAAATAAGATCGAAATACAGGTATAGTACTGGAATAAACCAAGTTTAAAGCGCAATGTGCCTTCCATTTACTTTCTATTGTGAATGAGTGGTGAGTCATGAAAAAGAGCTAGTTCATTTCAGGGAGTGAACAGTTCTGATCCGATCTCTGAAAAGAACAGTTTTGCCCATCTCTAGTGTGTTGTCCTTAGCGTAAGTTAGATTAAGTAGTGCGTAAGCTTAGGGACCAATGACCTCAGCAGTTTGGTCCCATAAGACCTTACATCGAATTTCGAAACACATAATCGCCAGATTCGTGAAATGCTACGGCAAACTTGTTAAATTTTCTCAAGACATTACAGCAAATTTCTGTGTTGTCCTCAACTCACATTCGAATATTGGAAATTTCTTCATTGTAGGCTGGCTTCTCGTAATACAGTTGCTGTTTACCATGACAACCTTCGCAGTCTGGAGGAATATGCTATCGCACGCGTCGACAGTCATTGCTATTCCTGCTGAGGCAGCCATTGAAAGTACGCTGGCTGTATTGAAATACCCTGTTGTCCCTCAGCGTTCCTGCATACCTTCCAGCAGTGTTTGAGGTACATGAAGTTCCTTCCTTTGAAAGTGGCCCATGCAAAACTAAATAGTGGCACCGCTACGCTCTCAGCCTGCACTAAAAGATTTTAAGCGTCATGTTGATGATTGCGGAACGTAAATATCCTTCGTACATCTTTTCTGAGGGCGTTATCGATGGCGTATTTCGTGAAAGTCGGACAATGCTTTTTGCATTATTCCTCATTATGTCAACCGATAACTGTGTTTGTTTCACGTAAAGCTGTCCAAGATATTTGATTGATATTCCAATTTCGTGATTTCAGTGCTCCATTCGAAATAACCATAGATTTATAACTGTGAACACTGTCTCTTACTGCACGTAGCTTGAAATAAAAGGCCAGTATACGTCTCAATGGTAAATATTCAAATTGGTCCTAGAAGCTACTTTTTCCTTCAGTCTCACGACCCGTTTCCTAGCAACCACGGTAAGACATACAGCATGGGTTGAAACAGCATGGATAAGTTTTTTTTTTTTAAGGCGGAGCCCCTCCACGCCCACACCGGCATGATGGTCAACTCAATAGGTCTACTGCCACCTCTGCATAAGGGTTAGTTTTCACTGAAGTGAGGTGTCGCAGGATGTGGATACTGCGAGGTTTGCGTACGTCTGGTTAAGGTTAACCATTAATACGCACTCATCTGGAGATAGATTGGGTCGAAGTAGAACGAAGGGTAGCGGTTTGAAGGGCAGCGGAAAAAAAGTGCCAATGCAAGAGCCTAGGGAAAAAAACCTCTGCGATAGTTAGGTCGGGTGGTAAGAGCAGTAGCGGTTGTCTTGCTGCCTATGATAGGTCGTGCAAGGGTAGGCTTTGTTAGTAGTGGGTATTATGCATGTCGATACCTTTGACGTTGTGCGGTGCTGTTACTCGGTGGCTGCCGCTGGGTGCCGGTGTAGAGCTCTCGTTCAGCGTCAGCAACCTGCAACAGTTAGGTTTATTATCGTTTTTGTGGCCGATAGGTCATATATCGGATGCACAGTGAAGGGTGATGTTGGCGAATTGTTTGTGCGTCAGTGGGCGAGCTCGTCGGTGTCCCTGCTGTGGCCTGTTGGTCGGCTCTAATAGCAGCTGGTAGTTATCAGTCTGTTGCTGACATGCAGTGGCTTGCCGACGTTTGTCGCTTTTTAGTGTATGTTAGCTTGTCATAGGTGGCTATGCCCTAGCTAGTAGTGTCTTTGGCCGCTTGTGCTTCCACCTATGGTTCTGATCGTAGGTTCCCAGAGTGAGGATGAAATGATTGTTCGAGTGTCTCGAGTTCCCGTATAGTCGTGTGGCGCGTTTTTTGAATACTTCCTTGAGGGTATCAAAGCGGTATTCTTGGTGAAGATCCACGGTGCGTGTGTAGCGTGGAGCGTTGCTAATGATTCGTAGCACTTTGTTCTGTATGATCTGCAGGCGGCGCAGTCGTGTAGGAGCTGCATATCCCCAGACGGGAGCTGCATACGTCATCAGAGGTCTAATCAGTGTCACGTATATGGACCTCGACACCCTCCTATTCAGTGTGCTTTCCCTGTTGAGGATTGGGTAGAGCTGTTTAAGCCTCGCGTGCGCTCTGTTGGCAACATACTCGATGTGGTCCCCCCATGTAAGTTTCCAGTCCAGCCAGACACCTAGGTATCTGACTTTCTCTCGGAAACGTATTGGGCTTGTATGTAGTGTTATCGGTCTACTGTGTTGATGTTTGCACAGTAGTTTCGGTCTACGTGTGAACAGAACTGCTTTGCACTTGTCGACGTTTACTTTAATACGCCATTGCTCCAACCAAGGCTCAGCTGTTCTGAGTGCTGTCTATATTCGTGAATTAATGTTCGACGGTTTCCAATCTTGCGCAAGGATGGCGGTGTCATCCGCGTAGATGGCTAACGTTGCGTTTTCTGTTGCTGGGAAGTCGTTAATGTACAGGTTGAACAAGATGGGCCCTAGGATGCTTCCTTGGGGTACTCCAGCTTGGATGCCATGTTGTGTTGGTTGTTTATCCTGCACTTTAGTGTTGAAACACCTGTTCGTGAGACATGAGTGTATGAGACGTACGAGTCCGTCCAGCAAACCAGGTTCGCTTAGTTTGCGTATGAGGCCGTTGTGCCAGAGACGGTCGAAAGCCTTTTTGATGTCCAGGAACACGGACCCTGTGGCTTTGTTCATGTTGTAGCCGTGTGTTATATGTTCGACCACACGGAGGAGTTGGTGTGTTATCGAGTGGTGATTCCTAAAGCCGAATTGCTCCAGTCTTAGGGTGTCATTGACGATGCAGTGCCTAGTGATACGTTTTAGTATTACGTTCTCAACAATCTTGCTGAGCGAACACAGCAGACTGGTGGGTCGATAATTTTGTGGGAGGCAGTGGTCTTTCCCTGGCTTCCTGAACATCAGGACCTTGGCCGCCTTCCAAAAGTCAGGGAAGTGTTGATGTTTCAGGATGGCATTCGTTAAGTGTGTAAGGTATTCTACGGCTTTATCCGTGAACTCCTGGAGGACACGGTTTTGAATGCCATCAGGCCTAGGGGCTTTCCTAGCGTTGGTGTGCTTGATAGCCCATGTGATTTCATTTGTGCTAGTGCTTCTAATTTCGTTGCGCGAGGGCTGGGCTACAAGTCATGTAACACCCTGGTCCGTTTTAAGTGTGAACGCTGGGTCTGAGGGAAGCAAATTGGGCATGAAAGACGCTGCAAGTGTTGTGGCCATAAGCTCTGCCTTCTCCATTGCGGAGTAGGCTGGGCAGTCTGGTCCTTGTAGCGTGGGAATGTAATGTTTCTCCCTGGTGAAGTGTCTTGCTAGCTTCCACACGCCATGACGTGTAGAATCTAGCCCAGCGAGTTTCTGTCCCCATTGTTCGTTTTTGAATTTTTGTATTTTATCCCGTATTATGCCCTGGAGCCTGTTGACGTGCAGTTTATAGAACGGACGCCTGGTACGCTGTCAGTATCTCCTGAGGCGTTTCCTCATTGAGATAAGGCCCAGGATCTCCTGCGGCAGGGCCGTCGAGTGTTGTTTTGGTGTTTTATATGGAATGGCGTCAGTCATTGCGTCTTGGACGGCAGTTGTGAGAGCCTCCACAGCCTCATCGATTTGCTGCGTGTTGTTAATTTCGTGGGTGTCAGGAATACGACTATCAAGCGTTTCCTTGAACAGTGTCCAATTCGCGCGCTTGTAGTTAAGTATCCTGCGTGGTTCGATGTCCTGCAGTGTTTCTTCCGTGTGCAGTATTACAGGCATGTGGTCTGAGTTCAGATCGTTTTCAACCGTAAGGTTGAGTGTGCATGTCATGCCCTTTATGAGGGCTATGTCTAACACGTCTGGTCTGTGTCGGGGCTGTGTAGGCATGAACGTGGGAACGTCCGGCCCAAGTATAATGTGGTTTCGGCCTGCGGGGTAAGAAGGGGTACTTGGCTTTACGGCTCAGTTAGTGCTGCAATCTAGCGGAAAACGTTTATACTGCTAGCAGGGATGGAGAAAAAGAACACGCGTAAGCGGCAGCCATTCTGAACTGTTAGTTTGCCTTGTGTAAGTCCGTTTCCCTCGACTGGCGCGATTTTTGCTGGAAAGTTTCTTAGCGAAGTTAAAGTTTGGTGCTGAATGCAGGTAAAATGTATTCATTAACTGAAGCACTGTATATATTGGTGGAAACTGTTATTTTTGGACATTATATTACGTATATTATAAATACTTTTAGTCGAAACCTAACCTAAAACTAGCGATAAATATTCCACAATGTATCAGTGGGGCAAGACGGGATTTTTCTATGGGGCATGATGGGGAACTACCCCATCTTACCCCACAGATTTTACAATTTCGTCTTTTGTTTGTACAGGGTTTCTAAGATGGTAAGGACATACAAGAGGAAGACTGATCGAGGTGAATGGTCTCTAGAAGCAATGAAATCAGCTATTGAAGCCGTTATCACAGGTGAAATTGGATATAAAAGAGCAGCTGACACTTTTCGTGTTCCGCAAACAACTCTAGAAAGAAGACAGAAAAATCGGAAAATATATTCGAGTGGACGTGTATTCAAATAAAACAATTCCAATTTTGGTCAAGAGTCTAGGGCCAATTAAAATCGTTTTTACTCCAGAGGAAGAGAATATGTTGGTGGAATACGTACTAAAAATGGAGGAAAGGTTATCTGGTGTGACAGCATATGACCTCAGAAAACTTGCCTTTCAATGGGCAGAGAAGTTGTGTAAAAAGCACACATTTTCTCAAGGAAAACAAGTAGCTGGCAAAAACTGGTTCATTGGTTTCAAACGCAGGCATCCTAGATAACCCTCAGAAAACCAGAACACACAAGTGCAGCACGAGCTGCAGCATCCAACAAACTGAACATAACTAATTTTTTTGATTTGTTAACTAGACTTATTAATACACATAAATTTACCCCTGATAGAATCTATAATTTTGGTGAGATTGGAGTAACTGTAGTACCAAAGCATAGGTCAAAAATTCTGTCTCTAAAAGGTAGAAAACAAGTTGGTGTGTTATCTTCTGCTGAAAGAAGCAACACTGTCACAATAGAAGTATGTTGCAATGCAGCTGGTTCATATATGCCTCTTCTTTTTATTTTTCCAAGGGTTCGAGCTAACGACCAGTTAATGAATGACTGCCCTCCTGGAGCCTGGGCAGCATATCACCCAAGTGGTTGGATTCAATCCGATATTTTTTTTCAATGGTTTAAGAAATTTGTTGACTGGAGCCGAGTTACTAAGGAGAGGCCAGTTCTCCTGATTCTCAATGGACATTTTGCCCACACCAAAAACATGGATGTTATTGACTTTGCAAGGAAAAATGGCGTATTGTTGTTGTGCTTCCCACAACACTGCACTCATCTCTTACAGCCTCTCGATGTAAGCTTCATGAAGCCTTTGAGTGTTCTTTATGACCAGGAAGTTTCATGCTGGCTCAGGTCGAAACCAGGACGTGTTGTCTCTTTGTTCCAAATCTCTAAGCTATATGGAAGGGTTTTTGTAAAGGCAGCAACTATGTCCACAGCAATTAATGGATTTCACAAAACTGTAATTTGGCCTACCAACCAAGACGTTTTCAGTGACCATGATTATGCCCCATCTGAGACTACATATAGGCCTAGGCCAGATGTCACAGATAATGAACCCTCAATCCACAGGGCTACAAACACCAACCAGCTTTCTGCTGCTTTCAACTCACCTCAGCCTGCTGCTTCCACCTATTTAGGCCTACCTCAACTTTCTGGTGTCTCCAGTCCACGTCAGCCTGCTGCTAAATCGGATATGTCAACTCCAGCTGTTCTCTCTGACACTCTCCAGGCTGATGTTGCATATGAAATACTTGAAGTTGCTGCTCCAATTGAAAATATTCAACCTGTTTCAAGTCAAATTAATGTTACTACTACTGCTGGAAAGGCTGTAACCATTCCACAATGTCCAACACCAGAAGACATTGTACCGGTTCCCTCTTGCAGTGGCCTCCATTCAAAAAAGAAGTGCCGAAAGCATGGTAAACCAGCAGTTTTGACTGAATCACCCTACAAAAATGATTTACAAGCAGAAATAAATTTAAAAAGAGAAAAAGAAATGAAGCAAATGGGACAAACTAGGAAAATCTTAACAAAGAGATTTGGTCAAACTAAGAAAAATACAACCATCACTAACCAAGTATTGCTAAAGAAGTCGAGTAGTAAGAAGAAAATACAAAAGCAAGGCAAAGAAATTAACAAAACCAACTTAAAACGTAAGCAGATAAGTTCCTCTTCATCAGAATTTTGTGACGCTCAGTGCCTTCACTGTGGATGCTTGTACCCACAGTCTACTGAAGGGTGGATTCAGTGTTTTATATGCAAAAGATGGGCTCATTGTTCCAGTGCAGGAGAAGGTGATGAAGACGATGAAGCAGTTCATGTTTGTGCACTGTGCAAAGACTGACCCCATCATGCCCTACTAGTGACCCCATCTTGCCCCACTAGATGGGGCAAGATGGACACTTCTCATTGTATTACAAAGACAGTTTTATATTGTAATTGAAAAGTCAAAACAAATTTATTTGTACTTAATTCTCAGCTATAATAATGTACAATTACACCATAATTTTTTCAAAATTTTCTGACTATAATTGTTGATTTTATGACCCCAAATATATTAACTATTCCGTCTTACGCCACTCTCCCCTAAACACATTGTGTACTATGTCTTGACACTATGGAACACTTGCGGCATTGTTAACAGATTATGGCATTATCCATCGTCCCGTGTCAAATATAGTCGCATGCGTGTATCACTCTTCTATGGTGAACGCGATGGAGCATTTGCGCTGTTGAGTGATATTGCGGACTAATGTCAAATGGGATAAGGACTGTTGGATACAAAGTGCTGTTTAGAGATTTCCCAAGCTTCGATTATGCAAAACTTACTTCGCTCTGTTCGTTGAGCGATCAGAAGGCTCAAGATAGCAGAGCCCTGGTTGGTCGCCGTGTTTTTTGACTTCTGAGAAACCTGCGACTCAGTTCTGCACCCGCGGATATAAAATAAAACCTGTCTTTATCGAATAACAGGAAAGTTTCGCAAATGGACTGAAGGCTCTACAGCTAAGAGAAACCAGAACGTTGTTCTTCATGGAGAGACACCGTCAGAAGCGAAATGGCGTCTGGTGTATCCGAGGGACGTGTGAGAGGACCCTCATTGTTCTCCACCCCTAAAACGCCACAACAGGCAACATATTTAGCTCTCTAAGGATATTCGCTGACGATGCAATTGGATACAGTAAAGTCCTGAAGCTAGGACATTGTTACGAAATTCTATAAGGCATGTAGAGGGTTGGTGATAGGTGTAAGGGCAGTCAACGAAGTAAATGTCATGTTGTGCGCATAATAGAGTAAAAAATTGTATTCAATTTGACTACATTTGACTACGTGATTGATGTTCAATCACTGGAACCACTCTGATACGATAAGAGATTGGGTAGGGGAGTGGAGGGTCTAGTGGTATTTATTTCTTGATAAACAGACAATTAGCATATATTTCACATCGTGGTAAGAGCAAGTACGGTCGTTGATCATAAGACAGTTTAGAAAGCAGCTGAATTTCATCACGTTTACCGACAGAAAAAAAAACTTTTCCACTTGCAAATCACTAAAATTATTTACAAGTTAGATTTAGATTTCTTTTAAAACACTCATTGACATACAACTTTAAAAACATACATAATAAACTTATAGCAATTGACTTCAAAAATGTCAAACGCTTTAGATAGCCTTAGTGCAATTAGCGAACTAAGCCATAACACAGTTAAGTGCAGGCATCCTAGCATAAATGGCTCTCATATATATTCCACCACATGTCATACTATGTCTGCGCTACCAGCCCCGTAAATAATTAAAAGCAAGCGAATGGTGACGACCTTCACAAAATAAGTTTGTCAAACATCACATTTTCTAAATTATTTAAAAGCACAAGACTACAACGTATATCACAAATTATAAATGCCAAACTTACCCTTATTGTGAAGAGGGCACGAACAAGAAATAATCTTAGAACTGAAAACCCCTCACTTGTACTTAAGACAAATACACTAATATACAGGGTGTTTCAAAAATGACCGGTATATTTGAAACGGCAATAAAAACTAAACGAGCGGCGATAGAAATAAATCGTTTGTTGCAATATGCTTGGGACAACAGTACATTTTCAGGCAGACAAACTTTCAAAATTACAGTAGTTACAATTTTCAACAACAGATGGCGCTGCGGTCTGGGAAACTCTGTAGTACGATATTTTCCACATACCCACCATGCGTAGCAATAATATGGCGTAGTCTCTGAATGAAATCACCCGAAACCTTTGACAACGTGTCTGGCGGAATGGCTTAACATGCAGATGAGATTTACTGCTTCAGCTGTTCAATTGTTTCTGGATTCTGGCGGTACACCTGGTCTTTCAAGTGTCCCTACAGAAAGAAGTCACAGGGGTTCATGTCTGACGAATAGGGAGGCCAATCCACGCCGCCTCCTGTATGTTTCAGATAGCCCAAAGCAATCACACGATCATCGAAATATTCATTCAGGAAATTAAAGACGTCGGCCGTGCGATGTGGCCGGGCACCATCTTGCATAAACCACGAGGTATTCGCAGTGTCGTCTAAGGCAGTTTGTACCGCCACAAATTCACGTAGAATGTCCAGATAGCGTGATGCAGTAATCGTTTCGGATCTGAAAAATGGGCCAATGATTCCTTTGGAAGAAATGGCGGCCCAGACCAGTACTTTTTGAGGATGCAGGGACGATGGGACTGCAACATGGGGCTTTTCGGTTCCCAGTTCTGTTTATTGACGAAGCTGTCCAGGTAAAAATAAGCTTCGTCAGTAAACCAAATGCTGCCCACATGCATATCGCCGTCATCAATCCTGTGCACTATATCGTTAGCGAATGTCTCTCGTGCAGCAATGGTAGCGGCGCTGAGGGGTTGCCGCGTTTGAATTTTGTATGGATAGAGGTGTAAACTCTGGCGCATGAGACGATACGTGGACGTTGGCGTCATTTGGACCGCAGCTGCAACACGGCGAACGGAAACCCGAGGCCGCTGTTGGATCACCTGCTGCACTAGCTGCGCGTTGCCCTCTGTGGTTGCCGTACACGGTCGCCCTACCTTTCCAGCACATTCATCCGTCACGTTCCCAGTCCGTTGAAATTTTTCAAACAGATCCTTTATTGTATCGCTTTTCGGTCCTTTGGTTACATTAAACCTCCGTTGAAAACTTCGTCTTGTTGCAACAACACTGTGTTCTAGGCGGTGGAATTCCAACACCAGAAAAATCCTCTGTTCTAAGGAATAAACCATGTTGTCTACAGCACACTTGCACGTTGTGAACAGCACACGCTTACAGCAGAAAGACGACGTACAGAATGGCGCACCCACAGACTGCGTTGTCTTCTATATCTTTCACATCACTTGCAGCGCCATCTGTTGTTGAAAATTGTAACTTCTGTAATTTCGAAAGTTTGTCCGCCTGAAAATGTACTGTTGTCCCAAGCATATTGCAACAAACGATGTATTTCTATCGCTGCTCGTTTAGTTTTTATTGCCATTTCAAATATACCGGTCATTTATGAAACACCCTGTATATGCTTTAATAAAGCAAAGTCTCATGCTAGGAGGTAACACTAAGCGATGCAACACATGAAACAAACGTGATGGAAAGACACGACTAAAACAACAACGCCGTAATAAACAGCAAAGGCGGTTTAAAACACCGCCGCTCGTACACCGATAGACGACAATGTCACACAAAAGCTAATCAACGACAAGGACTCCCAAACAACGTCGCTCACACACTGATGAATCACAGTTTACGTACATGTCACACAGTAGTAAACAGGAAAAAAGAGCAAGTAGCCTCCGCCAGAACTGAACGCAAAGTGAAAAACGGCAGACAATAAGGTCTATAGTTTCATTACAGAATAGTCGTCGCAGCAGTAATGCAAAGATGACTCTGTAGGCAGTATCGACCTGTACCTTTGAGAGGTCTTCTCTATAAGGTTTGCGGACGACGAGACTGTTGCCCGCACACAAACCGCACTGGAATATAGCTGACGAATAACCTACTCTGGTGTGGACAGCAGCGAGGGAGGGTGGTTGGGGGGTGGGGGTGAGGAGGGGGAGGGTTCTATATGTTGAAAGCCGCTTACTGATGGAATGCTGCTCCTTACGATGGTTTACGTTATTGCGGTTATCCGTAGGCATTACAGAGCTGATAAATTATTTCGTTAATTACCTAAATCACTCTGTGGAGCTGCTGCTCCTTACGATGGTTTACGTTATTGCGGTTATCCGTAGGCATTACAGAGCTGATAAATTATTTCGTTAATTACCTAAATCACTCTGTGGAGCTGCTATTATCAGCGGGAGCGAAATTAGTCCCACGTGCAGTAACAAACTTTCCCTGTCTTTGTGAGGTTAGTACGTACGAGATTTGGTATAGAATCCAACTTTAGTCACTTGATCCGAAGAGCGTTTCAGTCAATTCAGTCACTCTCCCCATCAGTTTATCTTATTAAATGCTTTGTGTTGTGTATGGAAACTATGTTCAGAAGATGAGTACGTATTTGCATTTTGCCTAACATGTGTCGTGTGTACACTCAGAGGGCATGTGTTATTCTGTTATTTGATTTCTCAGGTCAGTTATATAAAGTGGTATATAAATACTTCCTCTCATTTCGATTTCCGTGGTCGTTTATTTATTTAATTGTATTTGGAAGAATGATACTTTCCACCCATTGTCCTATCGCACAGTGAAATACATAACCTCTGGCTGCGCCGATTGACTCATTCCATAGTTATTACATAGTGCTTTCACTTCAAAGAGACAACTTACAGAGACGTGGTACTTTATTCTAAACTAAACTAAAAACTAAACTCCTCCCGCACAGGCCATGAAGGTCCAAAGTTACCGACCGACCGCCCTGTCATCCTCAGCCCAGAGGTGTCACTGGATGCGAAAATGGAGGGGCATGTGGTTAGCACACCACTCTCCCGGCCGTATGTCAGTTTACGAGACCGGAGCCGCTACTTCCCAATCAAGTAGCTGCTCCTCAGTTTGCCTCACAAGAAGTGAATGCACCCCGCTTTCCAACAGCGCTCGGCAGACCGAATGGTCATCCATCCAAGTGCTACCCCAGCCCGACAGCGCTTAACTTCGGTGATATGGCGGGAACCGGTGTTACCACTGCGGCAAGGCCATTGGATCTTTATTCTACACAAGTGTATATGTTCTAGGTTACATATTTGACCGTAATAATTTCAAATCGGTGTCCATATCCCCTATGAGCAGTGACTGACTATTAATCGAGTTACTAAATCGCATTCATTATTGCTGGAATATTAGAGCAGGCTTTTAAAATTCAATTATGTTTAAATTCGTGTCGCCATGCATATTAACAAGTATTTACCGTTGCGCTGCAAAAGTGTGGACTGTTCACGTAACTGTCATCTGCCATGCTGTAGTCAGATTTCGTTCGTTAATTAGTTATTTGGGTCATAACTTCGTCTATAATAGGGCGTAGCTTTTCCAAATCAGGACACGTTGGGATGTACTTGTACTAGTAATCCAGTTTCAAACAAAGATGTCGTCTTACAAATTATTTAGCAGCATCTGTCCGGAGCGACTTACAATAGAGCAACCGAGTGAGGTGGCGCAGTGGTTAGAACACTGGACTCGCATTTGGGAGACGACGGTTCAAATTAGCGCCCGGCCGGCCATCCAGATTTAGGTTTTCCTTGATTTCCCTAAATTGCACCAGGCAAATGCCGGGATAGTTCTTTTGAAACATTATGACCGATTTCCTTCCCCATCCCTCACACGATCCGAGCTTTTGCTGCGTCTCTAATGACCTCGATGCCGACGGGACGTTAATCCCAGTTTTCCTTCCTTACAATAGAAAAACCGTATAAATTTGTCTATGTGAAAGGCGGAAGTCAAAATGAGATTTCACAGTAGAACGCGTGGAATGTATTATTCATACCTGTAACATTTCAACTACAAACCCGTCGTAATACCAGTTCTTGTGTATTATCCGTCCTTTACCAATTTCTACTAAAAGAGCACATAGAAAAGAAGAAAACAGAGGTACGCGCTTCGTCACGTGTTTACTTAGTCTGTGTGATAGCGCCACGGGAATTCCTAACAAATTCCCGTCAGATAAGAAGAGTATTATGCATCATGTAGCGCCTTCCTCTCGAAATTCCGAGAATCCACTTTGCCCTACGAGATAAGTAACACTTTACTGCCTGCCACTAAACCTCCCATTATAGCCACGAGAGGAATATTAGATAAATTGGGGAATAAGCAGAGGAACAAAAACAATTTTTCTTCTTGTGCACTGTCTGCGAATGAAAAAGACAGGTGGGATATGATTTGTACACGATGTACCCTCCTCCACACACATTAGCTTTCCAAGCACCAACGTAGCTATGTTGATGATCTTTACCTCTACGTACTACAGGCAATAAGAACAGCGACTGTTGCGTGATGAAGTTTTTAGAATTTGAAGCACCTCCCTCCTTCAGGCATCTCCAGGTGAGATATGTAAGAGCGATGGGTACCATAGTTTTGTGTGACACGACACGCAACGCGCGTGTCCTGGAGGTAGATTCCCTGTAACATAAGCATACTGGACAAAAAATTGGCAACCTGGTTCATGTCACGGTAAACCTGAACGAATGGGCCCAAGTCTTAGTACGAAAAATGTCATAGAACCACCTCTGGCATTGACACCACTCTGCACACACAGTGAATTGAACGTCGCATTGGGATGTCGGTGCACTCGATCCTTTGCATCATTTGGAAAGAGCCAAAATCGCAGCTCGTAGGATCACACTAGTCGTCTTCAGTCATCTACAGTCAACTTTCCATTTTTTTCGGCCCACTGAATTAAGTACAAATCTACATGCTGCTGTTTGTAATGAGCTTGTGAGAGGTACCCAAAAGTCCACTGCAGTGTTCTCTCCACAACGTTCTCTTGGAAACTGGTTGACATGGACATGCATTCACCGACAGAAGTAATTCCTGTCAGGTTTGAAACCGATTGTCATTGATAAGGCGTGACATTCGTCTCTAGTCCCTTTCGGTTAGAATACTTTTATGACCTCTGTTATTCTGTCATGTTGCATGCCTACGAGTGCGTAGCATTCATTGTCGACGTGTTTGACTGCCTGCCTTTTTGCAGGATTGTGGTTTCATAGACCACAGATGGCAATGGAAACACATGTTTCCGCCATAACTGCTAATGGTGGTCATGCAGGGACCCAGCAGAAACAATGACGCGCTCCCACTGACAATGAGCCACACTCACAGCGGCTCCGCCTACCAGCGCCCTCTGCCGCCGCGATAATGGATGCCCTACAGCACCTAAAAGCCTCGGTGTTAGTCAACAATCTTCAACTGTCTTCAGTCTTAGTCAGCCTCCGACAGTTCGCACGTGCATTAGCAGCAGAAACCTCACACTGCAGGACCCTCTGTAGTAGCTTCTAGTAGTAACTGGACTTTATTGCTGTTTGTTCTTTTGTAAAGTTTCGACGCAACGCTTGGAGAAAACTGTAACTTGAGTTAAACTTCTGCTTACTGTATTTACATGTTCGCTAATCATCTCTGTTCCTCTACATCTTCCCTATGACGACAGCTGCTGCACCACTCTGTAGCCCACCTCTTCTTACCGTTGTGTACGATGTAGTACAGACAAGAATAAGATTTTCACTGTGCAGCGGAGTGTTCGCTGATATGAAACTTACTGGCAGATTAAAACTGTGTGACGGACCGAGACTCGAACTCGGGACATTTGCCTTTCGCGGGCAAGTGCTCTACCATCTGAGCTACCCAAGCACGACTCACGACCCGTCCTCACAGATTCAGTTCTGCCTGTACCTCGTCTCCTACCTTCCAAACTTCACAGAAGCTCTCCTGCGAGCCTAGCAGAACTAGCACTCCCGGAAGAACTTCTGTGAAGTTTGGAAGATAGGAGACGAGCTACTGGCAGAATCGAAGCTGTGAGGACGGGTCGTGAGTCGTGCTTGGGTAGCTCAGATGGTAGAGCACTTGCCCGCGAAAGGCAAAGGTCCCGTAGTACAGACAAGTCAGACAACCTCAACCATGGTGTGGCGAAGTGCGCGTCCAAACACGACACCTCTTTCCTGCCATTCTGTCACGTCTCCACGGCAACCAGTCTTATAGCGCTGTTTGCATGCAACTTAATAGCATAAATATATACTTCAGTGCTATCACTTACGTCAGCAGTGGAGGACTTCGTGAGTGCCTGGTACCAGTTCTACATTATCTACAACACTCCAAAGCGACCCACGTCGTCTTTTAAGTAGATGATCGGTCAAATGGCTCTAAGCACTATGGGACTTAACATCTGAGGTCATCAGTCCCCTAGACTTAGAACTACTTAAACCTAACTAACCTAGGGACATCACACACAGCCATGGCCGAGACATGATTCGAACCTGCGACCGCAGCAGCAGCGCGCTTCCGGACTGAAGCGCCTAGAGCCGCAAGGCCACAGCGGCCGGCGAAGTCAGAGATCATGTGTAGTGTATAATGGAGAGGTGTTCAGTAAATAATGCAACACCTTTTTTTCTGAAAGCTGCTTGGTTTTATTCAGGATCCCAATACACCATATTATTTTCCACTCTTTTGGCTACAAAACCTTATTTTTCAACATAACCTGCATTTAATGCGACGGCCTTGCACCACCTTACTAGGAGGGCCTGTATGTCGGCATGGTACCACTCTACTGCGCGGACTTCTTGCTGGATCGATAACTTCCCCATCATACACGTACTGCTTCTTGCTGGGTGCATCCTTCATTGGGCCGATATAAGTTGGCAGTTGCGAGATCTGGGCAGTAAGGTGGATGAGGTTCAAATGGTTCAAATGGCTCTGAGCATTATGGGACTTAACATCTGAGGTCATCAGTCCCCTAGAACTTAGAACTAATTAAACCTAACTAACCTAAGGACATCACACACATCCATGCCCGAGGCAGGATTCGGACCTGCGACCGCAGCGGTCGCTCGGTTCCAGACTGTAGCGCCTAGAACCGCACGGCCACTCTGGCCGGCGTGGATGAGGAAGAACAATCGAATAAAGAATTTTGAAATCCTCTCAGATGCACAAACTTGCGTAAGGCCTTGCGTTGTTATGGAGAATGACAAATTATTATGCATTTCTGTGGCGTCGAGGACACTGAAGTCGTTTCTTCAATGTCGTGAGGGTATCACAATACACTTCAAAGTTGATCGTTGCATCATGCGGAAGGACATAGAACAGAATAACACCTTCAGAGTCCCAGAAGACTGTCGTCATAGCTTTGCCGAGTGATGGTACTGCTTTGAACTTTTTTTCGGAGGAAAGGTATTGTGGCGCCATTCCATAGATCGTCGTTTGTTTCTGGTTCGATGTGATGAACCCCTGTGGCGATTTTCGACAAAAAATTGTCACCATCAGCCTCGTAACGGGGAAGCAATTCCGCAGTGATGGCCCTCCGTTGCTCTTTATGGTCTTTTGTTAGGCGGCGAGGCACACTTCTTTGAGCACCCCAATTCGTGGAGATGTGTGTTAGCACTGCCAACAGAGACGTCCAGTTCAGCAGCGACTTGTTTGATTGTGGTCACTTCGAATAAGAGTGTACGCACGTTCTAACACTGCAGGAGTCACAGCTGTGTGCGGCAGGCCGGCACGAGGGAGATCGGACAGGTTTGCGTAACCTTGATGCGATGACGCCAGACGCCTCGCCCAACGACTCACCGTGCTGTTGTTCTCTGATAGGTGCCCGTAGACATTCTACAACTGACTATCAATATCTGTGATATCCTGGTTTCCCAAGAAAAGAAACTCAATGACAGCTCTCTGCTTGGAACGCACCTGTGTGACAGATGCCGTTTTGAAGGTTATATATAGCGCCATCATTCTTTTTCCCAGCATAGTGGGGTAGCCCGACGTGGCATGGACTCCACAAGTTGTTGCAAGTCCCCTCCAGAAATATTGAGCCATGTTGCCTATATAGCAGACCACAACTGCGCAAGTGTTGCCGGTGCAAGATTTTGTGCACGAACTGACCTCCCCTTTATGTCCTTCTAATGTTCGATGGGATTCGTGTCGGGCGATATGGGTGGCCAAGTCATTCGCTCGAATCGTCCAGAAATTTCTTCAAACCAACCACGAAAGATTGTAGGTCGGTGACTAGGCGCATTTTCAAAAAAAATTCCATCGTTGTTTGGCTGCAGATGGTCTCCTAGTAGCCGAACATAACCGTTTTTAGTCAATGATCGGTTCAGTTGGACCATAGGAGCCAGTCCTCTCCACGTAAACACAGCCCACACCGTTAGGAGCCACCGTCAGTTTCCACAATGCCTTGTTGACAACATGGATCCATAGCTTCGTGGGGTCTGTGCCACACCCGAACTCTAGTAGACCGAGCGAGGTGGCGCAGTGGTTAGCACACTGGACTCGTATTCGGGAGGACGACGGTTCAATCCCGTCTCCGGCCATCCTGATTTAGGTTTTCCGTGATTTCCCTAAATCGCTTCAGGCAAATGCCGGGATGGTTCCTTTGAAAGGGCGCGGCCGATTTCCTTCCCCATCCTTCCCTCACCCGAGCTTGCGCTCCGTCTCTAATGACCTCGTTGTCGACGGGACGTTAAACACTAATATCCCCCCCCCCCCCCCCCGAACTCTAGCATCTGATCTTAACAACTGAAATCGGGATTCATCTGTCCAGGTCACGGTTTTCCAGTCGTCTAGGGTCCAAGCAATATCGTCATTAGGCCAGGACAGTCGCTGCAGGCGATGTCGCGCTGTTAGCAAAGGCACTCGCATCGGTCGTCTGCTGCCATAGGCCATTAACGTCAAACTGCGCCGCGCTGTGCCAACGGATTCGTTCGTTGTAAGTCCCACATTGATATCTGCGGTTATTTCACGTAGTATTGTTTGTCTGTTAGACTGATAACTCTGCGTAAACGCCGCTGCTCTCTGTCGTTAAGTGAAGGCCATCGGGCACTGCGCTGTCCGTGGTAAGAGGCAACACGTGAAATTTGGTATTCTCAGCACATTCTTGACCCTGTGGAACTCGAAATATTGAATTCCCTAACGATTACTGAAATGGAATGTCTCATGCCTCTAGCTCCAACTACCATTCCGCGTTCAAAGTCTGTTAATTCCAGTCGTGAGGTCATAATAACATGGGAAACCCTTTCATGGGAATCACAAGGGTACAAATGACAGTTCCGTCAATGTACTGCTCTCTTATACCATGTGTACACAGTACTGTATATCTGTATATCGCTATCCGATGAATCGTATCATCTCAGTGTATAGGGGCTGAAGAGGAAATATTCCGCAAACTCCCACAATAAGTTCCGCTTGTTTTTCAACCGAAACTGGCTGAGAAAACATGTGCTGTGTTACCTACTGAACGCCTCTCGTATTTCTGTACTATCATCTGCCTTTTTTACCTAATTTATCCTTCGTCTTGAGAAATTTTCATAGATGTTAGTGCGATAAAAATAAATGGTGTTTTAGAGATTCTCGGCATATATTCCTTCTTCGCTGCCCAATTCGTGCAGAAGTTTCCACATCGTAAAGACTTTGCAGGTGTGCATTACTCACTATGAAGATTAACACATTTTACAAGCAGAGGCCTGTGTGCCACAGTTTCATCTGGCTCACGTGAACTTGAGGATTCTACGTGCGAGTAACCGCGCCGTACATCTTTCGGTTGCTTCACCACGGTGGTTTGTAGGTCGCCATCCCGGCCTTGCAGAGTAAGGAGATCTTACGATCATCTCCCACCCCATCCTCCTTCCTCCTGCCGCCCATACACTAAAGAAATTAATGGCGTCAGTATCGGTATTGTTGGAAGACACATGCTTATCTTCAAAACTGTAACTGCCAAGAATGATTGGCGGACATGGAGCATCACTGGCTCGAGTAAATCGAGACAGAAACGTAAAATATTCGAAAAGAAGGTATTTGCTGGAGTGTAGCCATGTACGGAAGTGAAACGTGGGAGATAAGGAGTCCAGATAATATGAGAATAGAAGTTTTTGAAATGTGGTGCTACAGAAAAATGCTGAAAATTAGACGTACAGTCGCGGAACGAATGAGGAGATTGCTGTTGTTGTTGTGGTCTCCAGTCCAGAGACTGGTTTCATGCAGCTCTCCATGCTACTCTATCCTGTGCAAGCTTCTTCATCTCCCAGTACCTACTGCAACCTACATCCTTCTGAATCTGCTTACTGTATTCATCTCTTGGTCTCCCTCTACGATTTTCATCCTCCACGCTGCCTCCAATACTAAATTGGTGATCCCTTGATGCCTCAGAACATGTCCTACCAACCGATCACTTCTTCTAGTCAAGTTGTGCCACAAACTCCTCTTCTCCCCAATTATATTCAGTACCTTTAGTTATGTGATCTACGCATCTAATCTTCAGCATTCTTCTGTAGCACCACATTTCGAAAGCTTCTATTCTCTTCTTGTCCAAACTATTTATCGTCCATGTTTCACTTCCATACATGGCTACACTCCATACAAATACTTTGAGAAACGACTTCCTGACACTTAAATCAATACTCGATGTTAACAAATTTCTCTTCTTAAGAAACGCTTTCCTTGCCATTGCCAGTCTACATTTTATATCCTCTCTACTTCGATCATCACCAGTTATTTTGCTCCCCAAATAGCAAAACTCCTTTACTACTTTAAGTGTATCATTTCCTAATCTAATTCCCTCAGCATCACCCGACTTAATTCGACTACATTCCATTATCCTCGTTTTGCTTTTGTGGATGTTCGTCTTATATTCTCCTTTCAAGACATTGCCCATTTCGTTCAACTGCTCTTCCAAGTTCCTTGCTGCCGTCATCGGCAAACCTTAAAGTTTTAATTTCTTCTCCGTGGATTTTAATACCTACTCCGAACTTTTCTTTTGTTTCCTTAACTGCTTGCTCAGTATAAAGATTGTATAACATCGGGGAGAGGCTACAGCCCTGTCTCACTCCCTTTCCAACCATTGCTTCCCTTTCATGACCCTCGACTCTTATAACTGCCATCTGGTTTCTGTAAAAATTGTAAATAGCCTTTCGCTCTGTGTATTTTATCCCTGCCACCTTAAGAATTTGAAAGAGAGTATTCCAGTCAACATTGTAAAAGCTATCTCTAAGTCTACAATACTAGAAATGTAGGTTTGCCCTTCCTTAATCTATCTTCTAAGATAAGTGGTAGGGTCAGTATTGCCTCACGTGTTCCAATATTTCTACGGAATCCAAACTGATCTTCCCCGAGGTCGGCTTCTACCAGTTTTTCCATTCGTCTGTAAAGAATTTGCGTTAGTATTTTGCAGCCATGACTTATTAAACCCCGGCGGGGTGGCCGAGCGGTTCTAGGCGCTACAGTCTGGAACCGCGCGACCGCTACGGTCGCAGGTTCGAATCCTGCCTCGGGCATGGATGTTTGTGATGTCCTTAGGTTAGTTAGGTTTAAGTAGTTCTAAGTTCTAGGTGACTGATGACCTCAGAAGTTAAGTCCCATGCTCAGAGCCATTTGAGCCATTTTGAACTTATTAAACTGATAGTTTGGTAATTTTCACATCTGTCAACACATGCTATTTTTGGGATTGGTATTGTTATAGTCTTCTTGAAGTCTGACGGTATTTCGCCTGTCCCATACATCTTGTCACCGGTACTGAACAGAATAGGAGAGGAAAGAAATTTGTGCTACAACTTGACTAAAGGAAGGGATCTTCTGATAAGACACGTTTTGAGACATCAAGAAATAATCAATCTAGCGTTGGGGAGATGTGTGGGGAAAATTGCAGAGGAGGACCAAAAGACTAATGCAGTAAGCAGGTTAAAATGGATGTAGATTGCAGCAGTTATACGTAGATGAAGAGGCTTGCACGGGATAGAGTAGCTGATAGGCGCCAACGTGAGCAAGTTAAGTTGTACAAAGAGTGGTACCTTCAGTAGAACTGGTGTGCAATATCACTAACTTGCTGCTGTAATAGCAGTACACTCACTGCTTGTCATTTTCTTATGAGTATGATATCAAATCTTACGTTAGTGACGAGATACCTGTGAAAGAAGTATGTCCGTTGACATTCCGCTTCGCGAAGAAAATCCGAAGACTTCATGTGACAATGACAGTGTGATAAGTGACGCTGTGGAATTTTGTACGAACAATATTTGAAACCTGATGCTGATAAGGATGAGTTAAAGAACATTTTTTACGGGAACTAATAAATAGAGGGCTGAGCGATCGCTAGAATATTTGATTGAAGCTGCCAAAGGTAGGAAAACTTGGTATTGTTTAGAGGAGGGCCTCTCACAAGAGTGGAGCCGAAAGTCTCAGTGATGTAAGATGACGAGGCATGCACACCACTTCGACCCAATCGTTGTAGATTATGAGTGAGTCAGCATGGCCAGATTGCTTCAGCGTGTAAAGGCCTGCGTCAGGCCTTACATGTCGCCAATGGCCTGAAATGTAATAGGACGTAAATGCAACTTGTATGACTTGATAAGCATTTATTCTCAGCACGTGACGTACGCACTTCAAGTGGTTAAACGTATTCTTCCGCTGGCGTGTGTGAATGCTGATGGTGAAAGGGTACAGTACCGCCCGACATTGAAAATAGGTACAACATTCTTCGTTATTCCTGTCATAACAACATATTTTTTGTAATAATAACTCAATTTCACTTAATACACCGAAGCCGGACACCAGTGTAGGAAAGAATGACAATTTATTTATTTAATTGATCACATGTGCACTCCCACAAAATAAATCGCTACATCCAATTTGGTGAGATCTGCGAAATGAATGAATGTATGGTCGTCTGCTAACCACAGATAGTGAATGTGCAATATATGATCATCTTTCAGACGGGCCTTTGGTCAGCTTTGGTGGAACCAAAGAGATGAAACTTACCTGAGCTTTGAGCTGCCTGAAATGTGGCTGACCAATACGGTAGCATGGTGCTCCCCCACCTTGGCGGAGGTGCGAGATCGGCCATGTTTCAGCACTCTGCCGCTGCATCTAGTGTTGGTAAGACCTGTCTTAGGTGTGCTCCGTAAAGACAAAAGAGTGGAGACATGGTATGCAAGTGAAATACTTAAGAGTAATTTGGAATAATAATTTCTCTATTTCAGGAACTCTTGTGGGGAGAATTAAATGTCAGGCAGGTAATATTAAGGGGATCGTAGTAATCTTCGGAAGTGACCAACGGTCACAATGTAACCACGTGTAGCAATAAGTTGAAATACTTCCGAGTGCTTAAGTTAAGCTGAATTACTAGCGTGTGCACTATAAGTTGGAAATATTTAAGAAATGGCGTGTGCAGGAATTGAAATTAGAGACGAGTACTTCCACATGGTGAGTACTGAGTGAGTCTCAATCTGTGTATGAGACAAAGGATAAAGAGAAGTACTCGTCCATGGTATCAGTTGAGGACTCGCGTGTGTGATGAATATGTTCTTAATATTACTTTGCGTGTTATGTTTCCGAGTGGCGCTTGATTCAAACCATAATACTCTGAGAGTGAAGCAAGGTGAGTCAGCCATCTATCCAGCAACGCCACTTGGCTTGCATTGCACAGGAAGACGTGCATATATCCTCCAGAGTTCATAGTAGGAAAGAAAAGTTACGAAGTGGGGCAGTGTCGTGTGAAACTGGGATGAATACGAATTGAAGTGGGAAAGATGAAAGTGATGTAATTATAACATTGTGACTATCCTTTGTATTGTATGTTGCCAGTGTGATGTATTTCATGAAATTTAAGTATGTGTGGTTGGCATGGAAGAGTAACAAGATAGTTTCATAGGCAGTGGGTTATGCATGTTCCTTTTTGTACCGCCCGGTCTGGAGGAAAGTTTCGTGATGATGGTTGTGAGAGTTGAAGTGTGAGATATAGAAAAAGATCCACCATCCTGTACAGAAAGTGCAATGTAGCGTTAAATAATTACGAGACCATAGGATAGAGTTCAAATGGTTCAAATGGCTCTGAGCACTATGGGACTCAACATCTTAGGTCATAAGTCCCCTAGAACTTAGAACTACTTAAACCTAACTAACCTAAGGACATCACACACACCCATGCCCGAGGCAGGATTCGAACCTGCGACCGTAGCAGTCCCGCGGTTCTGGACTGCAGCGCCAGAACCGCTAGACCATCGCGGCCGGCCCATAGGATAGAGAATCACCAATGTAAAGACATGCCCACTGGGCGGAATTTCTCATGTGTTATTGTTGTAGGTTATAGAATTTGTGTGTTTAGGTTATAGAATTCATCGGAATAAAAAAAGATAGTGAAAAGAAAAAGATTGGTGGCCTTTTTCTTCGAATTGTATGTTGTCATGATATCCAAGAATTTATAAGGTGTGCGCCAGTCATATTCAGTGCGATGGCCACATGTTGATCAAAGCCGTTAAATAAGAAAGAAAATGTGGTATTGCCAGTGCGTAGTGAACAGCCAGAGTTGTGTAAATTACTAATAGTCAGATGTGCGTTTCCGTTTCCGTTGCCTAATATTCATACAGGAGAATAACTTGTAACTTAAGGTTGAGTACTAGAGCTCATGTTACTCGATAAATAACAATGAATCCACTCGCTTGGCAGACCACTCATCTTGCAGTCCTGACTGCTTGATGCCACAGTATGACCAAGGCATGTGGGTGCCTCTCAATGGTTATGTATTGAAACGTCCCCTTAGAAAAATTATACAGGACTGTGCTTAAACTGAAAGTGACACACAATATTTTTAGCGCAACGAAATCTGACTTTCAAAAATCCCTACAAAAAATGGCCCTGACTAACATTAACCTATACGTTTCACAAATCGCTTACCTCACAAAAATCTTGGTTACTCGAACTACTGCAATACAGCTAGCGCCAATACTGCCAGCTAAATAAAATATTAAAACTACGGAAGGCACTAACTACTAATAGGGATACTTAGCAAATGAAAGATTTTAATAGAGAACAAACAATGTATTTATCTTAATATCATCAAAAGTCATAATATATGTAATTTCAAAACTCCGCCATTTCCTTCCACACATCCACCACTGCTGGCGGATCACCTCCAACTGCGCAACGCTACGCGCTGTTCACATCCAGCTGCCCGCCGGCCGCGGTGGTCTAGCAGTTCTGGCGCTGCAGTCCGGAACCGCGGGACTGCTACGGTCGCAGGTTCGAATCCTGCCTCGGGCATGGGTGTGTGTGATGTCCTTAGGTTAGTTAGGTTTAAGTAGTTCGAAGTTCTAGGGGACTTATGACCTAAGATGTTGAGTCCCTTAGTGCTCAGAGCCATTTGAACCATCCAGCTGCCCAACACTACAATGGCAGACAACAATGCAAACCAACCACAGACTGCACACAGCACAGCCAGTGATTTTCATACAGAGCGCTACGTAACGTTGCCAATAAGAAAACATAAACAGCCTACTTACATAGCCCCCATGCTCCCCACAAAAAATTTTACAAATTGTTTTGGGCAGTGGCCAGTAATGATTTGATAAAATTTTTCATAATTACAATAACAGAGATATCAAATGCACACACTTTTTGATACAATGTTGGTCAAATGCTAAAATTTTCTCACAGTCCATAAAGACAGTCCTGATCATGCATCACAGTAAAACTGCCGTTTCTTTTCTCAAAGTCTGAGCAGTAAAAGACAATGCACACGTAAGTAGTGGATTTCCATGCAGTCTTGAAGAAGTAGTGTTGGCCTTCCAACAGAAAGACAATGCTGACTCTCGACATGCAGACAGGTAATGGGCCACAACAGAGCAAACCCACAGCAGAGTCAGTAGAAATTGAAGAATATTGGTAGGTAGGTCATCACAGAGTAGACCCACTGTAGTCCTGGTAGAGATTACGGTACTGTTGGGCCACCAGAGGTGCAGACCCACTGCAGTCCTTGTAGAAATAATGGTACTGGTGGGTCATCAAAGATGCAGACCCACTTTAGTCCTTGTGGAGATAATGGTACTGGTGGGTCATCAAAGATGCAGACCCACTGTAGTCCTTGTAGAGATGGCCAGCAGCCATCTGTTGTGACTGTGCAGGTGCACAATGACCATTGAAGAGTCTTGCAGATAATATAGCAAGTCCATAACCACCACTTGTGCACTCACAAAGCTTTTTGGAATTGTCCTTAGAACCAGCAATGCTGTTATCCAGTCCCTTGCTGAATTATTAACACACGTGCAAACACTATCAGTCCCTACTTATCACATATTGTCCATATACTATGACCAAGAGAAACGTGTGCAGTGAAATGTAACTTACAAGTTACTTAATTTGATGAGCTGGTGTCAATTACAATTTTATAACATAAGAATACAATTACAAAGGTACAAAATACATCATTAAAGAACATAACAATACAGATAACATTTGTAGTACAGGCTTGACAAAAGAATAGAAATAAACATATACATTAGTGTTACAGGAATTATGACATAAGTACGTACATAAAAGATCAGAATAACTTTCGAAACATCGACTTCACACATGAGCATTAAAACAAAACAGAATAAATAATGTCTAAACATCTTTACAAAGAAAATAACATATTAGTAGAAAAATTCCACAACATAACTCATATCAGCTAAACACATAAAGACAGGAAAAACACAAATATACAAGAGTACACAAACACATAGCAGAATAACACAAGAGGAAAGGGCAGGGCTTGTTTTCTGTGTAACATTTGGTACTGCAGTCCAACCTAAAACTTCATTCCATAGATTTTTTTTTTATTTCAACATTTGTTTCCACCAAAAAAAAATCCTATCCAAGCATGCTTTATGTATTTATATGTTCACATATTTCTTACCTCATTATTTATTTACCATTATCTTACCTCATCATTTATTTCCAAGAAAATCCTACCTAAACCTGTTGTCACTAAACCACACTTTTTTGTTCATATCCTCTTTCAAAAATAGTTTTTCTCCACTGTACACTACTTTTTTGGCCAAACCATTTTCTGATAGCTTCTCAATGCATTTCCTCCAATTCGTCATAACTCATTCTCTTATATAGTCTACCCCCTCTTAAGCTAAGTTAAATCTACTGAGCTCAGATGCTAAACTAAGGGACAAGGCAATGCAGCATCACAAAACAATTAACACAAACATCAATGACAAAAAATTCAAATTGGAAAAGCAATTACAATATTACAACTAATATAAGGCACTGTGCAGCAAACAAGAAAAATAAATCAGTAGTAAACTGGCTTAACAGCGTAATACAAAGTCAAATTCAGTAACATTATGCCTGGCAAACAGCAGCAGCAAATGAAATAACTTATATCTAAACATGACATAGCTCAAGCAGGAAAAAATATTACACTAAAGACAACAGTGCAGACAAGGGAAATGTATATTCACATCTTAATGTCTATGTAATTAAAGTGGTGCACCACAAAAACTAAATCTACAAAAAATTACCAAGTACTCGAAAAGAAAATTATATAAGCAGTTACTGTTATTAGTCCCGTCTTATTGTTCTTTCCATTCCAAGAGCTCCTTTTTCGAAGAATGCGGATCATAAAATAATTATTTAATAGATCTGTTGACAGAAAGTGTTCACATTAGCAAATGCATTTAATTTTATTTTATGAAACCAATGCTGCAAGACAGCTGGAAACCAGATATCAAATGAAATAAGCAACTATGTACAAAGTAAAGCATAAGAACATCATTCAGTAGTCATGAGGCATTTCATAAGTTAGTAGAAAAATCTCTCAACTAGAAAGGCAGTAGTCATAATCAGGTGTTTAGACATAAAAATATTTCTTGTCATTTCATTAGGCATTTCAGTAAATCATAAATTAAGAGCTCCACAGTGTAATCATACGTTTTCAAGTTTGAGTGTGTCGTATTTGGGATGCTTTCTACAAAGGAATGTTAATAGCGAAGATAAGGGCTTCCCTTTTTTTTTACCTGTGCCTCTGAAAACGCACACACTAATGGCTTTTTCTCCAGGCGTCTGACGCAGCTGGGTGCCCACGACGCATTACGTGCAGGTGGTCACTTAACTTTCTTACGGAAATATTTACGATAGTAGTTTCTGCTACAGTGACAGTCTCATACACAAAATTTCACGGGTCAAGAATTTGCGTTGCAAATGTGTAGAAACAGAATCTTATGAATATAACAGTGTCCAAAAAATTTTCGCCGGCATTGTGATACATTCACGCATTTACACACATTTCATAACTCTTAAAGTACGATTCTTGGTTTCCAACATCCTTTTCCACAAGTCAGAGTCCCTAACCACTTACCTTATTACACATATATATATTCGTCGACACGTCAATCTTGCGACGACACTTCAATATTGGCGGCTCACCTCCAACTGCGCAACGCTACGTGCTGTTCACATCCAGCTGCCCAACACTACAATGGCAGACAACAATGCAAACCAACCACAGACTGCACACAGCACAGCCAGTGATTTTCATACAGAGTGCTACGTAATGTTGCCAATAAGAAAACATAAACAGCCTACTTACAGTATTTATACAATCTTTTGTAACCCTGGTTACTCTGTGTACGCCATATTCGTAACCCAGAAACGTCTCCTCTGAAGTAGGTTCGATGGTTCAAATGGCTCTGAGCACTATGGGACTTAACATCTATGGTCATCAGTCCCCTAGAACTTAGAACTACTTAAACTAACCTAAGGACAGCACACAAACACCCAGTCATCACAAGGCAGAGAAAATCCCTGACCCCGCCGGGAATCGAACCTGGGAATCCGGGCGTGGGAAGCGAGAACGCTACCGCAAGTAGGTTCGACATATTTACGATGGAGGAAAATATTACTTTCTCTCCGTATATACCTGACTTCGAATTAACTGTTGTAACGTTCTGCGTTCAAAGAGGAAACGGCTCCTTTTGTTCGAGGATAGATGGGAGGACTGATGACCGCAGATATTGAGTTCCATAGTCCTCAGAGCCATTTGAGGATAGATGGACTATGGGTAAGTATTTCCAACGGTAAGATTTAGAGATGCGCGCTAACAGCAGCGCTCGCTATAGTACTCGGAAAGTACCAGCCCTTACCCTGGTCCCACTGGTAGCCTGTTCTAATACTGGTAGTGGAGGAAGTTCATATTCCCAATGTCTGGCCAGCAAATCATCTTGGTTTCGACCCCTCCGCTCACAAAATGATGGTATGTGTCACGGCTGATGATTCCTCCGACAGATGACGGTGTTAAACTCGGCTGACCCTTTTCGAGCTATTCGACTGGAACATTATGAGCTACAGCTATTCGACTGGAACAGTACGCATTGAAACGTCCCCATTGAACAATTTTACATGTGAAACGTCCACTTAGAACAATTATACAAGCCTGTGCTTAACCTGACACACAATATTATTTAGCGCAACGCAATCTGACTTTCAATAACCCCTACAAAACAATGGCCCTGACTAACTTTAACCTATACCTTTTACAAATCACTTACCTCACAAAAATCTTCGCTACTCAAGCTACTGCAAAACAGCGAGCGCCACTACTGCCAGCTAAATAAAAGATTCAAACCACTGAAGGTACTAACTACTGATAGGGATAGTTAGCAAATGAAAGATATTAATAGAGAACAAACAATGTATTTACCTTAATATTCATAATTGACATTCAGTCTTACAGATTATCAAACCTCCGCCATCTCTCTCCCCACGTCCACCACTGCTGGCGGCTCACCTCCAACTGCCCAACGCTATCTGCTGTTCACATCCAGCTATAGCAGTTCATGACAACAATGGCAGGCAACAATGCGAACTAGCCACATACTGCACACAGCACAGCCAGTGATTTTCATACAGAGAGCGCTACGTAACGTTGCCAATAAGAAAACATAAACAGCAAACTTACATAAAGAAAAACATAAACAGCCTACTTACATAGCCCCCATGCTCCCCACAAAAAATTTTACAAATGTTTTTGGCCAGTGGCCAATAATGATTTGATAAAATTTTTCATAATTACAATAACAAAGATATCAAATGCACACACTTATTGATACAATGTTGGTCAACAGCTAAAATTTTTTTCACAGTCAATAAAGACAGTCCAGATTGTTCATCATAATAGTAATTACAGTTTTTGTTTTTCACAAAGTCTCATTAGTAAAAGAAATTGCACACAGAAGTAGTGGATTTCCATGCAGTCTTGAAGAAGTAGTGTTGTCCTTCCAATGGAAAGACAGTGCTGACTCTTGAAATGCTGACAGGTAATGGGCCACAATGGAGCAAACCCACAGCAGAGTCATTCGAAGTTCTGACGAATATTGGTAGGTAGGTCATCACTGAGCAGACCCACTGCAGTCCTGGTAGAGAGTATGGTATTGGTGGGCCACCAGAGATGCAGACCCACAGTAGTCCTTGTAGAGATAATTGTATTGGTGGGCCATCAAAGATGCAGACCCACTGTAGTCCTTGTAGAGATGGCCAGCAGCCATCTGTTGTGACTGTGCAGGTGCACAATCACCATTGAAGAGTCTTGCGGATAATAGAGCAAGTCCATAACCACCACTTGTGCATTCACAAAGTTTTTGGGAATTGTCCTTAGAACCAGCAATGCTGTTATCCAGTCCCTTGCTGAATTATTAACACACGTGCAAACACTAACAGTCCCTACTTCTCACATATTGTCCATATACTATGACCAACAGAAATGTGTGCAGTGAAATGAATGCTTACAAGTTACTTAATTTGAGTAACTGGTGTCAATTACAATTATATAACATAAGAATACAATTACAAAGATACAAAATACATCATTAAAAACATAACAATACAGATAATATTTGTAGTAATAGGGCTTTACAAAAGAATAAAAATAAACATATACATCAGTGTTACAGGAATGATGACATGAGTACAAAAATAAAACATCAGAATCACTTTTGAAACGTCAACTTCACACATGAGCATTAAAACAGAATAAATAATGTCTAAACATCTTTACAAAGAAAATAACAGAGTATTAATGCCAATTATATTTGAGGATAACAGTATGCCTCATCATAGTGAATGTAGCTTACTATTAAAAGAAAAAAAATTCTATGAAACTACACAGAGACAGGAAGAAAACAAATACACAAGGGTACACAAACACATAGTGGGATAACACAAAAGGAAAGAACAGGGTTTGTTTTCAGTGTAACATTTGGTACTGCAGTCCACCCCACAACTTCATTCCGTATATCTTTCCTCGTATTTCATCCTTTGTTTCCACCAAAAAATTCTATCCAAGCATGCTTTCTGTATTTATATGTTCACACATTGCTTACCTCATCATTTATTTCCAAGAAAATCCTACCTATACCTCGTTCCTGTATTCTATTCATATTTCTTTCAAAATAATTATTTCTGATTGTACCATACTCATTTGGGCCCAAATCTTTCTTCGCAATGCATTCTTTACCTATTCTCCATAGTCAGTTTCTTATATAGTCTACCCCCTCTTAAGCTAACTTAAATCTACTGAGCTCAGATATATATACCAAGGGACGAGGCAATGCAGCATCACAACAAATCAACACAAACAGAAATGACAAAAAATGCAAATTGGCAAAGCTAGCAGCATAAATTAGCAAAAGTCAAATTCAATAACACTATGCCTGGCAAACAGCAGCAACTTATACCTAAACATGACATAGCGCAAGCAGAAAAAATATTACAGTAAAAACAACAATGCAGACAAGGGAAATGCATTTTCACATCTTAATGTCTATGTAATTAAAGTGGTGCACCATAACAACTGATTGTGAAAAAATATTACCATGTACTTGAAAAGAAAATTTTGTTTTACTGTTACTAGTTCCTTCTTATTGTTCTTTCCTTTCCAAGTCCTCCTTTTTTAAAGAATGTGGATCATAAAATAATTATTTAATAGATCTGTTGACAGAAAGAGTTCACATTAGCAAATGCATCTCATTTTATAAAAGCAATGCTGCAACACAGCTGGAAACCAGACATCAAATGAAATAAGCAACTACGAAAAGCAAAGCATAAAAATATCATTCAATAGTCATGTGCCATTTCGTTTCATAAGTTAATTGCTCTCAACTCTCGTACAAAGACTCTTGTCATAATCAGGTGTGCAGATGTAAAAATATTTCTTGTCATTTTGTTAGGCATTTCAGTAAATATCATAAATTTTTAAGTAACGAGGGTGTCGCATTAGCGATGAAAGGCACATCCTAATGGCTTATTCTCCAGGTGTTTGACACAGCTGTGTGCCCACAACGCATTACAAAAATCATATGTTTTCAAGTAGCGAGCGTGTCGCATTAGCGATGCCCTCTACAAAGGAATGTCATTAACAGGAGTGTAGGCCTCTCTTTGTCCTTCTCTTCCACCTGTGCCTCTGGCACACCCTAATGGCTTTCTTTTCTACCTGAGCGTCTGAAAAGGCTTGTTCTCCAGGTGTCTGACACACCTGGGTGCCCACGTCACATTATGTGCAGGTGGTCACTTAACTTTCTTACGGAAATATTTACGACAGTAGTTTCCGCTACAGTGACAGTCTCATATACAAAATTTCACAGGTCAAGAATTAGCGTTGCAAATCTGTAGAAACAAAATGCTATTGATATGACAGTGTCCAAAATATTTTCGCTTGCATTGTGATACATTCACGCATTTACACACACATTTCATAACTCTTAAAGTACGATTCTTGGTTTCCAACATCCTTTTTCACAAGTCAAGAGTCCCTAACCACTATTCATTACTCCTTACCTTATTCGTCGACACTTTTTCCATATTTCATCATAACAGATACATAGCATAATCAAATAACTCATATAGCATCAGCTTATGGATCATAAACTTACCGCAACAGCATAATACACATCGTCGTCGTAAAAATAACATCATAAAACCTCAGTCAAATCTCAAAATCGTCGTAGCTTCCTCCAATAATTTCAAAACCTAACAAAATTCTCTGCTCATGTCAAAAGTGTCATCTGCCTCCAACGTACTTTAAAATCATACTCCCTTACCAAATACATCATTCAAAGTTCTCATAGTATCACAATGGTTCCAAAAAAATATGAACAGTGCACAAAGTACAGACAAAGTACAATTTCTTAAGTGTGAAGTAATCCAACTCTGTAATGGCGTAAACATGTGTCACTGACGTAGTAAAAGGATGTTTGTTTCTCTGTTAAATGATCAGATAGGTGTGTAATTTATGTGTTAGAGAAATATGGTACCGATGTGTTAAATTGTATAAGCAAATACCATATTAGCTAGGGCTCCTTGTGCTTGCCAAACACATGGTACACAAAGTAGGCGTGTACCCCCCTGAGGTTTGTTGTAATTATACCCTCAGGTGTTACAGATTACAGCAATGGAATGAAATGTATCACGAAAAACTTTCTTTGTAATTCAAAAATCTTTAAAAATAAATGTTTTAAGTACAAAATTAATCACTCAAATACGTGTCCAGTAGCGCTAAATATGCGTCTTGCTGTAAGATAATCTCTGGGAAGTGTCGTAGTTATTGTCCTCCGAAAGCTAAGTTCTGCAGAAGTCAATGTACTTACCTCATGATAAACAAAAGTGAAATGCTTTGCGTATAGATAACTTAGTTATTATGCTTATTGTTGCGATGAAGAAATTACTGTGCTGTAAAATATTGTTGTGCTACGGAAAAGGCTGTCTCCTTGTAGCAATAACACAAAAGTCACCACTAAAACATGTTTTACTTTACAGAAGAATTCAGAAAAACTGTGCAGATATCAAACAGATACACCGCAAAAGCAACATTGTAAATTGTCACTCATTAGTAACGTCGTGATATAATCGTGTAGCTGTCACACAAACCAACCACTGTGTCATCTGGCATTTCACAGAAAGCACCAAATCCAGAATCCACTCGTAAGCAAACCAAAATGTTGCATGAAAATTTCATTAGCAGTGCTGGTAAATGTTCTAATCGTGCAACTAACAAGCAAGAATGTACACACACAATTACACTGTGTCGTCTGTTCGCAATAACAATGCATTCGTAATTTCTGTTTAAATAAGTTCTCTTGGTTCTTACTGGATATTTAACTTCAAACATTGTTGCATGTTAACAGATTCTCAGTGTGACAAATTGTACAAGTAGCGTGAAGTGAAAATTGCAAAGACTAAGTTAAAAAGCAGATTATCTGTCAATAAATGGTTTTACATGAGAAATGTGGTGTAAACCTTTACTCTTCCTAGTACGCAGAGTTTCAACTTCAACGCAATTATCATGTGGTATACGTCGGATTCTGTAAGGTCCATTGTAAACTAGAAAGAATTTGTGACTCAAGTGTTTCTTCTTATGTGATAATGAATGAGCTTTAATGAGAACTTTCTGACCAATACATAATTTCTTTGCATTTGCTTTACCGTGTAGTTTTCTCCTTTTGTCTGCTGCAGATTTTATATTTTTAAGAGCCAAATCAATTATGTCTTTGTGTCGAAGTTTACGTGTATTCGGGAAAGGTACAAGCTCTCTGATTCTGTTCGGAGGTTCTACATTCTTCAGTACAAGAGTAGGTGGTAAAGCAGTGGAATCATGAGGCATTTCATTCAGCACATTTTGAAATAAGTGTAAATATCTGTCCCAATGCTGATGCTTTCTGTGACAATAAAGTCTGCAAAGCTTATTGATTTCTTTCATAATCCGTTCAGACGGGTTACAGTGTGGTGAATACAATGAAATAAAAACAGGTTTGATTTTATGATTCCGAAGCATGCGTGACCAAACAGCAGATCTGAATTGCGGTCCGTTATCTGAAATGACTTTACTAACGTGTCCCACTTCACGTAAGAAATTTTTAACGAAGGCGTTGGATACAGACCGTCCAGTGGCTTTACGTAACGGAGTGAAAGAAACAAATTTTGAAGTAAGTTCAACAGCGACTAGAACGTACGAAAATCCATTCGATGTTGTGACAAGGGGTCCCAAGAGATCAACAGCAGCAAATTCTTTTAATTTGGAAGGAATAATAGGAAACAACGGAGCACGATGTGAGATAGTAGATGGTTTCGCCTTTTGACAAAGTTTACAAATAGACAAGACTCTTCGAATTCGCTTTTCCATATTGTTAAAATAACAAGTCGTTCGAAGAATATGATAACATTTTCGTGGACCAAAATGTGCGTAGCTGAAATGAATGTACCAAATGAGCTTATTAACAAAATCGTCTGGAATGCAAAGTACCCATAGCTTGTCATCAACAGTGCAGCGTTTGAAGAGTATGTTGTTTCTAACTAGGTAATAATGCCGAATCTGAGTGTGTGTCTTTTCATGCCATTTACTTTTGATATCTTTCCAAATCGGATCTTTATCTTGTTCATGAGCAATGTCCTTTAAAGATGTGGTGATGAAGTTTTCAAAGGCGACTTTCTGAATGTAAAGAATACTGAAATTTTTCTCGAGGTTGCCTTCTGTGTTACTTTTCTCAAGCCCAGCCGGTGCGCGTGACAGCGCGTCCGCAACAATGTTCTCCTTGCCGGGAATGTAGACTATTGTGAAGCGGAATTCTTGCAGAAACAATGCCCAACGTTTTAACCTATCATGATTTAATTTTGAAGACATAAGAAATTGTAATGCACGATGATCACTGTATACTTTTACGTGCTTACCAGAAAGAAAGAAACGGAATTTGTTAAATGCCCAAACGATAGCTAAAGCTTCTAATTCAGTAACGGAATAATTTTTTTCAGATTTTGTTAGCACTCGGCTAGCAAAAGCAATGGTTTTCTGTATGGTAGTGTCATTTTCTATGGCTTCTTGAAATAAATGGGCACCAAGACCAACTTTGGAAGAATCCGTGCTAAGGCAGAAATCTTGTGACAGATCTGGATGAGCTAGTATTGGCGCGTGAAGTAACGCTTCTTTCAAAGAATTGAATTCCAACTGTGCTTGTTCGTCCCAGTTCCAACTAGTATTTTTTCCAGTGAGAGAACAAAGTTTTGGTGTAACTAGAATTTGCATATTCAGAAAACGACGGTAAAAATTTACGAGACCTAGAAAACTGCGGACTTGTTTTTTTGTGGATGGAACTGGAATGGCTCTAATTGCTTCTAACTTTTCAGGAGCCGGCTGAATGCCTTCAGAAGAAATAATATGTCCCAAAAACTTCACCTTTGTCCTACCGAATTCAGACTTTTCCAAGTTAACTGTAATTCCAGATTCTGCAAAAATACGTAACAAACTGTTGAGTATGCGGTTATGTTGTTCCCATGAAGCTTCTGCTATTAGAATATCGTCCACATATAAGGTGATGTGACGTTTTAAGAACTCAGGTAATATGGAATTTAACCCGCGAATGAATGCTGCTGAAGAAATGTTCAAACCAAAAGGAAGTTTCCGAAACTGATAACAAACGCCGAAACAAAGGAAAGCTGTGTATTTTCTGCATTCTGGATGAAGTTCAATCTGATAAAAGCTGGATCTGAGATCAATGGAAGACAACACTTTTACACCATTAAAATTTTGAAGAAGTTCTTCCATCGTCTGCGGCCTGTCTGTTTCAGGAATAATGATAGTATTGATTTGTCTCGAATCTAAAACAAGCCTGATCGATCCATTTTTCTTCTCAACAACATGTAATGGATTGTTGTATGAGCTTACTGCAGGCTCAATAATGCCCTCGTCAAGCATAGATTGTATTTCTGTTCTAACACGGTCCCTATAATGTGCCGGAATTACGTATGGTCTAACACAAAATTTAGTATGCTCACGAACACGAAATTGGTATTGAAATCCCTTGATTGTTCCTGTTTTGTGAGTAAAAACTGTGGAATGTGCTTATAAAATCTCAAAAAGGTCCTGCCTATCAGTGTCATTACAATTCTCAATTGTCTGAATTTTATTCTGAATTAACTCATTAATTTCAAATATGCCGTCGATGTCAACCCTGTCAGTACTTGCAGAGTGATTGTTGGTGTCTACTTCCGTAGAAAATTCCGAACTGTTGTCTAACAGAACGTAAAGCCGATTAATTTCCTCATCATGGTTTGAGAGCCAGTCTTCAAATTTCAAAGCTATTGACTTACCTTCTTTCTCTAAACTTATTTCTGCATCGTGAAAGCTTAAGATTGCTTTATATTCATTCAAAAAGTCTACTCCCAGTATAATTTCCGTCGACAATAATGGAACAATAAGGAAGTTCATAGAGAAGCTGTGGCTTTGGCAAAAGAATTCTAAATTGGTTTGTTGGCGTATATCTACACTTTTTCCAAAGATTGCACCTTGTAATTTAATCTTACGTAACGGAAGTGTGGGGCAATCGTTCGATTTGTTGCATTTGCTAAAAGCTGTTTCACTAATTACTGAAATGGGACTGCCAGAGTCAAGTACTGCCGTAAATTTTACGTCATTTACAGTAATGTGGATCACAGGATATGCAATGTTGTTATGTTTTACGTCGTGTTCCTGGAGTAAGATGTCTCTAATGTCTTCCATTTTTACGTAATTACTAGCTACGGCAGCAGCGTCATCAGTTTCATAAGTACATATTGTGGCTGCCAGCGGTGTGAGTCATCGCCTATTGTCTCTTTGTTGGCGCGCGTCGTTATTGGGATTTGGAGACCTAACTTCCACAAATTCATCGTGACGAGAGTGCTCTGCTCTGTTTAAATCTCGCCAGTTCTGATGCAATTCAGGTCTGTCGTTACGATCATATCGTCTGTCGTCATGTCGGTAGTTTCCATAGTTTCTTTCTTGTCGGTCACATGGTGGCGAATTTCTGCCTGAGTCGTAACTGCGTGCTGGACCGTTGCGTCTAAAGTTATTCTGTCTCCCTTGATAATAGTTATTTTGGTTCCCATATTGTCTGTTTCTCTGATTGTCTCTGTGATAGTCATTACCGCGGAAAGGTGATCTTTCCCTGTAACTATTACTCTGCCAGTGGTTGTCATATGGGTGGTGTCTGTTTTGGTCACGATTTACGTTGTAAGAATAGGTTTGTCGTGGCCATTTATTGTTTCTGTCGTCACGGAATTGAGACGGATGTGACCTGTAGTGATTGTTTTCCTGTTTTCGCATCCCGCGACTGTCTGTGTCAATTTCCAGTTCTTGTAACAATCCCTGAAAAGCTTCAATGTCGTCTTTGCAACGTCCTGCCAAAATAATATGTCGTAAATGTTCAGGCAGTTTGATTAAGCAAATGCGGATGAGTTCTGAGGGGCTGTATGGGTTTGATAGGTACTGATTCTTGTGCAACATGTCTTCAAAATATTTGACAAGACTGGAAAATTCAGATTGTTCAAAGTGTTTCATCATCATGATGCTATGTTTTACGCGATCTTGTGTGGCTTGAGACCAATATGCTGAGAGGAAGGCATGGTAAAATTCTCCTTCACTGTGGCAATCGTGAATGACCGATCGCATTCTTACAGCTGGTTCATTCTCTAAGCAGCCACACATAAATTCTAATCTGTGCTCCAATGACCAGTTGGGAGGAAAACAATGAGAGAATTGATGGAGCCATGCTTGTGGATGAATGTCGTTGCCAGAATTCTTAAATGTTTTGAATTTACGTGTAGTAATGAACAGCTTATAGTCAAAATCATCGTGTCGGCGAGTAGCATGTCGGTCATTGTCACGTCGTTTCGGCGGTTCCATCTCAAAATTCGGTGTACCTTGCCAATTTCTTTCATAATTACCGAAATGCCCTGTGCTATTATTTTGTGGCTTTTCCGTATTTCTAAGTTCCTCTTCCCGTGTTGGAGCGCGAGTATCCTCTGAAATATGTAATTCTTGTATTACCTGTGTCAACTGATCTTGTACTTCCCGGATTTCTCTTTTGTACTGTGTATTGATTTGATTTTGATTTTGTTTGAATTTTCTAATTTGTTCATACTCTTCTGTGTCAGTGAAGGCTATGGGTCTTGTGTCATTCAGATCATCATCTACCTTTGTAGATAAGTTAGTGACCTGATCCGAAAGTTCGGCTACTTTCTCTGATAATGAACTAATTTCCCCCATGTGTCTTTCTACTGTGTCCTTTAAGTTTTCCTGAGTTTTTGCAAGTTGCGTAACCGAATCGGTAGATGCAACTGAGTCCATTTTAGCTTGCAAGGTCTCATGATTTTCATGAACAATAGTTTGCAGCTCTTTTATGGCTGCTTCGTGATTCTGTAATGCATTTTCATGCCGCGAAAAAATAGGCTGAAAATGCTCACAAATTTGTGTTTTTACGTCATTACAGACTTTTTGGCATTTCGATTCAATGTTATGTAACTCAGTAGTTAGATCTTCACGTGTTTGTTCAAGTGTGGTGTCTAACTTCCGAAGATTTTGTTCCATTGTGTCTAACTTTTGAAGATTTTGTTCCACTGTGTCTAACTTTTTAAGATTTTGTTCCACTGTGTCTAACTTTTTAAGATTTTGTTCCATTGTGTCTAACTTTTGAAGATTTTGTCCCATCTGTCTCTGATTTTGTTCCATTTGTTGCATTAGTTGTAATAACAATGCATTAGTGTCTGGAATCTGTTCCTCTACTCTTTTCGGCAGTGCATTTGCGCCGGCAACATTCACATTTTGACAAGCTGAAAATGTGTCTTGACTTATTTGAGAAAACGGTGAGGACGCAAAACCTGAATCTACAGTATTTGCAATATTGTGTCCTATCATTTCGGATTCCTGAGGCGAGCTGTTGCCGACCGACCGATCGATAATGCTTCCCTGTTCACTACCTGTTTGACTGTCTACGCCATTGTTTGACGTCCGCTCCATTTCCCTATGCACAGTTACCAAATTACTACTTTGAACATTAGTTAACTCATTACACAGTGGCGCTAACACATTGCTTTCGTCTTCACTGTCGTTTCTCAGTTTACTTTGGAGCCGAGTGTTACGTTTTTCACACGCCATTATTGTGACAATATTTCACACGATAACACAGAAAAACACAATTTGAAGAGCAAAAATAGGAGAACACATTAACATAGCACTGAAAATAATATCTAGTTAATTGCAAGCGTAGCTGCGAAATACTTGGTGCAAATCTATATGCATGCCACAACTGTTTTACTGTACAACAATGAAAGACTGCAACTACAAAGGAGATTCTCTCTACAATTACGCGCTAGCTATAAACAAAAGCTACACTAAATACACAAACTACAAGAAAAAAATCAGAAGATTCCAGTGAGGTATCCTGGCAGGGTCGCCATATGAAACGTCCCCATTGAACAATTTTACATGTGAAACGTCCACTTAGAACAATTATACAAGCCTGTGCTTAACCTGACACACAATATTATTTAGCGCAACGCAATCTGACTTTCAATAACCCCTACAAAACAATGGCCCTGACTAACTTTAACCTATACCTTTTACAAATCACTTACCTCACAAAAATCTTCGCTACTCAAGCTACTGCAAAACAGCGAGCGCCACTACTGCCAGCTAAATAAAAGATTCAAACCACTGAAGGTACTAACTACTGATAGGGATAGTTAGCAAATGAAAGATATTAATAGAGAACAAACAATGTATTTACCTTAATATTCATAATTGACATTCAGTCTTACAGATTATCAAAACTCCGCCATCTCTCTCCCCACGTCCACCACTGCTGGCGGCTCACCTCCAACTGCCCAACGCTATCTGCTGTTCACATCCAGCTATAGCAGTTCATGACAACAATGGCAGGCAACAATGCGAACTAGCCACATACTGCACACAGCACAGCCAGTGATTTTCATACAGAGAGCGCTACGTAACGTTGCCAATAAGAAAACATAAACAGCAAACTTACATAAAGAAAACATAAACAGCCTACTTACAGCATTAGCACTCCCGTCCTTTCATCACATATTCTTCACCAGGGACACAAACATAACACTCAATGTACAGTCAGCTATTATATTCATTCAAACGAGACACATACGTTTGACAAACATCAGACGGCAACAGCTACAGTATTCCAGTAGGTCCCACTAATATCCATGAAAGTGGTTCACAGCAGTCGTTTTTGAACTAATGATTTGAGTGCTATATAAGTGTTTCGAGATTCACATAAAGAGCTTCTTGATACTAAATCTGAAATATTTTAGTACGTAGCAGTCAGGTGAGATATCTAAGAACGTGTAAGCCGCGCGGGATTAGGCGAGCGGTCTTAGGCGCTGCAGTCATGGACTGTGCGGCTGGTCCCGGCGGAGGTTAGAGTCCTCCCTCGGGCATGGGTGTGTGTGTTTGTCCTTAGGATAATTTAGGTTAAGTAGTGTGTGAGCTTAGGGACTGATCACCTTAGCAGTTAAGTCCCATAAGGTTTCACACACATTTGAACATTTTTGAACAAGAACGTGTAAGAATAGAAGAGATGAGAGGGATGGTTCAATTCTTACAACACTAAGGTTGAGCAGTGTTCAGATTTTCGACTGGTTCACTTCTTTGGGGTCTGGGTTCGAAACAGACGGAGAGAGTGACTTTAAAAACTTATCTCCTATCCTTTCGTAATAAGGGAATTGCTCAGTTACTAGTTAAAAAAAACCAAATTTACTAAATTCATATAAAAAACTCGAAGTGCCTGTGTAACATGAACATGGAGAATTGCTAATCATGGCGAAGCAAAATGAGACAGTCTTCTTAAAAATTTCAAGAGTCATCAGAACTAACCAGCAGTTGAACTATATACACTCCTGGAAATTGAAATAAGAACAACGTGAATTCATTGTCCCAGGAAGGGGAAACTTTATTGACACATTCCTGGGGTCAGATACATCACATGATCACACTGACAGAACCACAGGCACATAGACACAGGCAACAGAGCATGCACAATGTCGGCACTAGTACAGTGTATATCCACCTTTCGCAGCAATGCAGGCTGCTATTCTCCCATGGAGACGATCGTAGAGATGCTGCATGTAGTCCTGTGGAACGGCTTGCTATGCCATTTCCACCTGGCGCCTCAGTTGGACCAGCGTTCGTGCTGGACGTGCAGACCGCGTGAGACGACGCTTCATCCAGTCCCAAACATGCTCAATGGGGGACAGATCCGGAGATCTTGCTGGCCAGGGTAGTTGACTTACACCTTCTAGAGCACGCTGGGTGGCACGGGATACATGCGGACGTGCATTGTCCTGTTGGAACAGCAAGTTCCCTTGCCGGTCTAGGAATGGTAGAACGATGGGTTCGATGACGGTTTGGATGTACCGTGCACTATTCAGTGTCCCCTCGACGATCACCAGTGGTGTACGGCCAGTGTAGGAGATCGCTCCCCACACCATGATGCCGGGTGTTGGCCCTGTGTGCCTCGGTCGTATGCAGTCCTGATTGTGGCGCTCACCTGCACGGCGCCAAACACGCATACGACCATCATTGGCACCAAGGCAGAAGCGACTCTCATCGCTGAAGACGACACGTCTCCATTCGTCCCTCCATTCACGCCTGTCGCGACACCACTGGAGGCGGGCTGCACGATGTTGGGGCGTGAGCGGAAGACGGCGTAACGGTGTGCGGGACCGTAGCCCAACTTCATGGAGACGGTTGCGAATGGTCCTCGCCGATACCCCAGGTGTCCCTAATTTGCTGGGAAGTGGCGGTGCGGTCCCCTACGGCACTGCGTAGGATTCTACGGTCTTGGCATGCATCCGTGCGTCGTTGTGGTCCGGTCCCAGGTCGACGGGCACGTGCACCTTCCGCCGACCACTGGCGACAACATCGATGTACTGTGGAGACCTCACGCCCCACGTGTTGAGCAATTCGGCGGTACGTCCACCCGGCCTCCCGCATGCCCACTATACGCCCTCGCTCAAAGTCCGTCAACTGCACATACGGTTCACGTCCACGCTGTCGCGGCATGCTACCAGTGTTAAAGACTGCGATGGAGCTCCGTATGCCACGGCAAACTGGCTGACACTGACGGCGGCGGTGCACAAATGCTGCGCAGCTAGCGCCATTCGACGGCCAACACCGCGGTTCCTGGTGTGTCCGCTGTGCCGTGCGTGTGATCATTGCTTGTACAGCCCTTTCGCAGTGTCCGGAGCAAGTATGGTGGGTCTGACACACCGGTGTCAATGTGTTCTTTTTTCCATTTCCAGGAGTGTATGTAAATACATATGACGTGTACCCTAGTGCTGGTGTGTTCATAGAGTCGATCTCAGTAGCACCAGTTTTTTGCATTATATTGTTGTTGGACACTCAACATCATGGTTATTAGAGCCCTAAAACATCATCATGATCGAATTCCCTTTAAAAATGACAAACAAATGGTTCATATGGCTCTGAGCACTATGCGACTTAACTTCTCAGGTCATCAGTCGCCTAGAACGTAGAACTAATTAAACCTAACTAACCTAAGGATATCACACACATCCATGCCCGAGGCAGGATTCGAACCTGCGACCGTAGCGGTCGCCCGGCTCCAGACTGCAGCGCCTAGAACCGCACGGCCACTCCGGCCGGCGATAAAAAATGTTTTCATAAAATTCTTATTGGCTATAGACTACGTCACGCTAAATATGATGAACGAACTTTCAGAGTTACTGCAAAGTGGCTTTCCTCAGGATATGTATTAGGCTTACTAGACGAGCTATGAAACTTCAACTATAATACACTGTCCACACCCTTGCCCCTATAATCCCTTAAAAGGAATGTAAAGGTATTGTGTCGAAGCGACAGTAACAGTCACATGAAGAAATATTAAAGTACAGCAATAAAACAAAAATATTAGAGACTGTGACTTATTCACCACTAATTTTAAAACTCGCAAACAGTCATCCACTTACCCTTACTCTTTCAGATTTTCACAATACTCAATAGGTAAAATATCAGAAGTGTGAAAGTGAAATAATAATATTTAAAGCATCCACTGATGTTTGCGTCTGGCTGATCAGCAATATTAAAAATTGTATATAGCCATTCACTTTCATACTGCCTAAACCTTATACCCTAACGTAATAACTTAGCGATGAGTTCTGTTGCCTCACCAAATTTTGCATTATATACAAACAGAATAACGTAATAATATTCGTTACACTGCTAATTTTTTCTTCAAACGGATGAAAGTATTTCAAAACGTCAAGAATCTTTTCTAAAACAAACATAATTTTGATTTTTTTCACATTTCATCTTTCCTTTATAGTACACATCCGTCCATTCCAAACTGTTGCTGAAAATTCTGGAAGTTGTCTATAGAATAGGCAGATATTTTTTAGCTCATAAGCGCACAGAAATGATAGTTGTTTTGGCTTTGTCAAGCTATGATAAAAAAATCTGCAAAAGCGATTTTAAGAAGTACATATTTTTGATACATCTCGCGTAATTTTGTGATGTGAAGCAGCAAATACATCACTGATACGTTATAACATCAGACAAGTTTGTTTCTGTTCGACTCACTTACCTAAAGAGCATTAACAATCTGCAACATCAAGGATTTCAGCGTTCCGTGTACTAACTAAACAGATGGTGGTTTCCATAGATAAGTCCGTATTATTGCGTGTATTCGTGGTGACACTGAAGCGCTGCCATTTTGGTTCATTCTTTTCTTTTAATTCGAGGAAATGTGCTGCTTTACCGATGAAGAACACGTCTTGTAAGCGAAAGCACTTGTGGAACGAAGTGTCCCCAGGCAGCGATGAAATGTCAGAGGTCACTGATATCGGTTCTGAAAACCGAAGTAATAGGTCAAACATAAAGTGGTTAACGAGTTAACGACCTTCTATAGGCTATTGTCCGAATGGTAAATAGTGGCTGAAAGTATGTGATGAAACGCGAGTGCAGTGGGTGAGCAACATCCGAATTACGTCTGGCTAAGCTAGGTATTAAATACCTGCTAAGCAAACCTGAGGTCGTATATTCCTGTTGCAGAAAGTTCGAGGTACCGTGAAACCTGTCTTTGGTTTCTCTGAATCTTAAAAAGTAGTTTAAAATCACATTTAACATATCGAACTCGAAGTATTGTGTTCTTTTATGAACATTCAGTGTTTTCTTCTCTTTTTCAGGTGCAAGCGTCGCCATTCTCTGACCATGCAATGCCTTTTCTGGATCTACGACGGCTACTTAAACCTGAAAAATACAAAAATATGTTGCATTGCAGAAAGTAGTGGCAGGACAATACAATGAAGTTGCTAAACAGGTAATTTCTTCTGGCACTATTCCGTCTGGAACGATGTGAAATTATACCTCCCTCTAGACTATTATTTCTTAACTAATAGCAGCGAAAAATTATTGTTCCAAATATGGATGTATCTGGAACAGTAAAATTTTAGCTGCTAGTTACATAATTACATAATTAGAAGCCGGCCGGTGTGGCCGTGTGGTCTAGGCGCTTCAGTCTGGAACCGCGTGACCGCTCCGGTCGCAGGTTCGAATCCTGCCTCGGGCATGGATGTGTGTGATGTCCTTAGGTTAGTTAGGTTTAAGTAGTTCTAAGTTCTAGGGGACTGATGACCACTGATGTTAAGTCCCATAGTGCTCAGAGCCATTTGAACCATTTACATAATTTAGAAGCCATGGCGGTCTAGGGGGCAGAGCAATAAATTCTTGCCCTGGAGGTACAGGATTCAATCTCGGACAGGGTGACTGATTTTTCAACCTTCCAGTGCCTCCAGGGCGGCCTCAGATCAACTCAGCCTGCTATCAGATGAGTAGCGGTGACCTTTCTCGAGGGTAAAAGGCAGTCGGGGCGGCGGGCACGAGATCCGCAGCCTCCGAGTGTCGCGGCAAAGAAAGCCTCTACTATAGTCACATAATTCGCTTCTAATTAACGGGATGCCTTTGGTATTATATACACTGGTGTCCAAAATTAGAGCAACAAACGAAGATTTTGCAGGGTTGCGTATATTTTACAACAAGACAGTACAAACGGGTGACAGTAAAGTAGGAACAATATAAAGAATACACAAACTAAACAACTTCAAAGATAGACAAAAATGTTCTTAGTTTTTTTTCCAACTCAGCGGATTTGCACATACATTCCGACAACTGGCTAATGTGCTCAGTATAAGGGGCAGCGATACAGGCATGACAATGACGGGGCGTGCTGTGAATGTCATCAATCCCATGTTGAGGCAATAACGCCCATTATTCCTCCAGACCTGCTCGTAAGTCTTGGAGAGTGGTTATTGGATGCTGACGGGATGCAACCCGTCTCCCTAGTGCACCCGAGAAACACTCTATGGGATTGAAATCGGGAGAGCGAGTCGGACACGCCATGTGTGCAACATCTTCCGTTTCCTAGAAAACTTCAATCTCGTGTGGTCTCTGAGGTCGAGCATTATCGCCCATGAATACGAAGTCTGGGCCGACAGCACCTCGCAATAACCACACATGAGGTCCCAAGACTCCGTCACGGTACCTGACGGCAGTTAAACCTTGCCGATTCACCCGTGTAATTTCATGAAGAGGTGTTCTCTCCTACGTGATTACTCTACTATTCACAATAAAGTGCCTGGCACGTGGGTGAAACGAGCACTTAAATTTTTCTGTGCCATCCCAGATTTCTCTTATTTTATCGTGATGATCATTTCTCCCTATGTAGGTGGGTGCCAATAGAATGTTTTCGCAATCGGAGGAGAAAACTGGCGATTGAAATTTCATGAGAAGATCCGGTTGCAACGAAAAACGCCTTTGTTTTAATGATTGCTACTCTAATCCACATATCACGTCTGTGACACTATCTCCTTTATTTCACGATAATACAGAACGAGCTGCCCTTCTTTGTACTTTTTCGATGTCATCCGTCAGTCCCACCTGATGCGGATCCCACACCGCACAGCAATCTACATCTACATCTACATCTATACTCCGCGAGCCACCTTACGGTGTGTGGCGGAGGGTACTTATTGTACCACTATCTGATCCCCCCTTCCCTGTTCCATTCACGAATTGTGCGTGGGAAGAACGACTGCTTGTAAGTCTCCGTATTTGCTCTAATTTCTCGGATCTTTTCGTTGTGATCATTACGCGAGATATATGTGGGCGGTAGTAATATGTTGCCCATCTCTTCCCGGAATGTGCTCTCTCGTAATTTCGATAATAAACCTCTCCGTATTGCGTAACGCCTTTCTTGAAGTGTCCGCCACTGGAGCTTGTTCAGCATCTCCGTAACGCTCTCGCGCTGACTAAATGTCCCCATGACGAATCGCGCTGCTTTTCGCTGGATCATGTCTATCTCTTCTATTAATCCAACCTGGTAAGGGTCCCATACTGATGAGCAATACTCAAGAATCGGACGAACAAGCGTTTTGTAAGCTACTTCTTTCGTCGATGAGTCACATTTTCTTAGAATTCTTCCTATGAATCTCAACCTGGCGCCTGCTTTTCCCACTATTTGTTTTATGTGATCATTCCACTTCAGATCGCTCCGGATAGTAACTCCTAAGTATTTTACGGTCGTTACCGCTTCCAATGATTTACCACCTATGGCATAATCGTACTGGAATGGATTTCTGCCCCTATGTATGCGCATTATATTACATTTATCTACGTTTAGGGAAAGCTGCCAGCTGTCGCACCATGCATTAATCCTCTGCAGGTCTTCCTGGAGTACGTACGAGTCTTCTGATGTTGCTACTTTCTTGTAGACAACCGTGTCATCTGCAAATAGCCTCACGGAGCTACCGATGTTGTCAACTAAGTCATTTATGTATATTGTAAACAATAAAGGTCCTATCACGCTTCCTTGCGGTACTCCCGAAATTACCTCTACATCTGCAGATTTTGAACCGTTAAGAATGACATGTTGTGTTCTTTCTTCTAGGAAATCCTGAATCCAATCACAAACCTGGTCCGATATTCCGTAAGCTCGTATTTTTTTCATTAAACGTAAGTGCGGAACCGTATCAAATGCCTTCCTGAAGTCCAGGAATACGGCATCAATCTGCTCGCCAGTGTCTACGGCACTGTGAATTTCTTGGGCAAATAGGGCGAGCTGAGTTTCACATGATCTCTGTTTGCGGAATCCATGTTGGTTATGATGAAGGAGAATCCAGAATATGGTGGACTAGCGTGGTGTAAGCAGTCTCTTTAGTGGACCTGTTGCACCTGCTAAGTGTTCTGCCAATGAATCGCAGTCTTTGGTTTGCTCTACCCACAATATTATCTATGTGATCGTTCCACTTTAGGTTATTTGTAACTGTAATCCCTAAGTATTTAGTTGAATTTACAGCCTTAAGATTTGTGTGACTTACCGCGTGTTCGAAGTTTAGCTGATTTCTTTTAGTACTCATGTGAATAACTTCACACTTTTCCTTATTCAGGGTCAATTACCACTTTTCGCACCATACAGATATCTTACCTAAATCAGTTTGCAAGTCATTTTGATCATCTGGTGACTTTACAAGACGGTAAATGACAGCACCATCTGCAAACAATCTAAGACGACTACTCAGATTGTCTCCTATATCGTTAATATAGAACAGGAACAAAAGAGGGCCTATAACACTTCCTTGAGGAACGCCGGATATTACTTCTGTTTAACTCGATGACTTTCCGTCTATTACTACGAACTGTGGCCTTTCTGACAGGAAATCACGAATCCAGTCGCACAACTGAGGCGATACTCCGTAGGCACGCAGTTTGGTTAGAAGACGCTTGTGAGGAACGGTGTCGAAAGCCTTCTGGAAATCTAAAAACATGGAATCAATTTGACATCCCCTGTCGATAGCACTTATTACTTCATGAGTATAAAGAGCTAGTTATGTTTCACAAGAACAATATTTTCTGAATCCGTGCTGACTATGTGTCAATAAGTCGTTTTCTTCGAGGTGCTTCATAATGTTCGAATACAGTATATGTTCCAAAACCCTAATGCAAATCGACGTTATTGATATAGGCCTGTGATTCAGCGGATTACTCCTACTTCCCTTTTTGGGTATTGGTGTGACTTGAGCAATTTTCCAGTCTTTAGGTACGGATCTTTCTGTGAGCGAGTGGTTGTATATAATTGCTAAATATGGAGCTATTTTATCAGCATACTCTGAGAGGAACCTGACTGGTATACAATCTGGACTGGATGCCTTGCCTTTATTAAGTGATTTAAACTGCTTTGTTACACGGAGGATATCTACTTCTATGTTTCTCATTTTGGCAGTTGTTCTTGATTGGAATTCAGGAATATTTACTTTGTCTTCTTTGGTGAAGAAGTTTCGGAAAACGGTGTTTAATAACTTTGCTTTAGTGGCAATGCCATCAGTGACTCCACCGTTGTTATCGCGCAGTGAAGGTATTGATTGTGTCTAGCCACTGGTGTGCTTTATGTATGACCAGAATCTCTTTCGGTTTTCTGCCAGATTTCGAGACAGAATTTCGTTGTGGAAATTATTAGAAGCATCTCGCAATGAAGTACGCGCCATATTTCGGACTTCTGTAAAACTTTGCCAATCTTGGGGATTTTGCGTCCTTTTATATTTGGCATGCTTTTTTCGTTGCTACTGCAACAGCGATCTGACCCGTTTTGTGTACCATGGGAGACCAGTACCATCACATTAATTTATGTGGTATATATATCTCAATTGCTGTCGATACTATCTCTTTGAAAACATTCCATAACTTTTCTACACTTACATGATCAGATAGGAAGGACGGAAGACTGTCTCTTAAAAAGGCGTTAAGAGCATTTTTATCAGCTTTTTTAAATAGGTGTTCGAGTGGTAAACGAAGTCGCTGCCAACAACATTAGGGATCCATGTCGGTCTCTTTCCACAACGCTTGGGTCCTGAAATCGTTTTCCACATTCCCTCCAGATGCAAATCCGTCGACAATCACTTTCCAGACCAAATCAGAACACATCTTTGAAAAGAACATTGGCCCGCTGTTCGACCATCCAGGTCGCATGTTGACGACTCCACTCTAGACATTCCCTTTGGTGTAGACGCGTCAGAGGCACACGTACAGCAGGTCTCCGACAATAGAAGCCACTCTGCCGAAGCCTTCTGTACACCATTTTCCTTGATACATGTGGAGTGGATGCTGCGACGTCAGATGCCAGTTGGCGTATAGTATTAAGGCGGCATCGTCGTGTCCTAACAGCCAAATAACGGTCTTCTCTGTGTGATGCCAGGCGTGGCCGACCAAGCCCTGGTCTTCGGGATACAGTTTCGGTCTCTATAAACGGTCGGCACATCCGAGAAAGAACAGAATTATTCACATTAAGCCATCGGGCCACATCAGTTTGCGACTGACCTGCTTCCATTCTTCCTACAGCCCTCCACCGCAGAGAGTCTGGTAGGTGTCTTCTCCGTGAAATATTGCACCGTCTGTGACTGTATATACAGCGATTTTGAATGTGGGACTATCCGTCAAAAGCTACACAGTCTGATAGGTGTCCTAACGTTACCGCTGGCGTGGTTGTCCGTTGATCGAAAAAGCCTTCATCCGTGCAGAACACGATTGACCGGACATCTGATGACAGTATGTATGATTATATCTTGAATTAGACACAGTAAGGGAAAACAGCGATTTGGTGCTTTAATTTTGGACACAGGTGTATTATATTATACCTATGGCAACCGTAGAGAAAAGCGTAAGAGACCATTTCATTGTCAAAAGTACCTATAGTGAAAGTTTGAGTTCAAATCAGTATAAAATCGATTTATTTTCATAATTAGCAATGTCATTTATGTATGTTTCTTATTTGCGTGGAAATTGCGTGTAAAATGGACGTCGCAGGCAGAAAGAGTTTCCATGTTACGTAAAGAGGTTTCAGTCCTCCCCCGCATACTGACAGTGATTTTGGCCAAGGATGATGTAACTCTGTCAGTGCACTAGTGCTATACCTAAACAAGAAAAGATCCAGTAACGATACTGTGTGATGCTTGTCGAATGGGAGGTCTTAAGCGTCCTGCACGCGTTCACTACACATTTATTGACAACACTTGTTTTTCAGACCTTTAATGTATTGAAGTGACCCTCATATCAGCAATAACACTGTCATTTGACAATGCGATTTCACAAGGATAAGACGCCGAATAACCAAAAGAAAGCGTGTGCCGCAATTATATTAACTACAGCCAGAAAGAAACAACAGGAAACAACGAAAAAGAACAAATGGCCCCGAGAATGGACGGAAAAAAGGAGCGACTAGTTGCATGTTAATTTATTGACTGAAATCACAACCACAGACCCTAAAGTCCCCATAAACTATTTTCAGACGACTCCTGCTTCATACGGCAAATTATTAATGTTGGTATGACATAAAACAGAGAAACAAAATATGTTAATGAGAGAAAATGGAAATTTGTGGTAAGGACTATGGGACCAAACTGTTGAGGTCATCGGTTCCTAGGCTTACACACTAATTAAACTAACTTACGCTAAGGACAACATACACACGCATGCCCGAGGGAGGACTCTAACCTCCGACGGGGGCAACCGTTGATGAGAGAGGCAGTTGCAGTCGATGAGAGATTAATAGGAAGTTTGAGGTTTCTCGCCACATTCAGGTCATTAAAATGCTTGAAGCTTCGTGCTGCAAAATAAGCAAATACAATCAGCAAAACTGTTATGGAAACCTATCAGGCAATTGAGGGCCTGAGTGTATAATCGGTACATGTGTTCGCTGAAGCAAACTGAGTAAATGACTACCAAAGTTAAACAGCTGTTTAAAAATTATGTAAATTACTATAGAAATATCAGATATTTTCTTCTAATGGTCAGTCATTCCCGTATAGCAGTACGCCTATTTCGAGATTGTAAGCTTTTGCATTAATTTTTAAAGCATACTTAAAAATGCTTATACTCCTGGGCCATCTTAAAATTTTATAGAGTAAAACAGGTACAAGTGCAAAAACATTTTCTTTTGTGTAATTCATTCTGAAGATTTTTGTTTTTGGTACTTGTTGCACATGCTCTTTATAAAACAAGAATATGTGCGTAATTAATGGAAAAGTAATGCAACACCTTGACAAACAATAGGTAATTAGCAAATGAACTAAAAATACCTAAACGAAAATATACTGATGTGGCTCCAATAGACGTGAGAGATTATTCGTTCGATTTTCTTTAATATCCTTACAGCCAGTGCCTTAATATAGAAACTGAATCATTTACTTCTGTTGTATCTTTTGAAGAATATCCTTCCTGGGACATCACTAGTCATGCTGTCATTGCATTGTACATTTTTCAGCCTGGCCTATCCACTTCTTTGACAACACCTCTTCTTTTTCCACTCCCTCTTCTTATATCCATGGTAACTGCAATCTGGAAATGGGATACATTGTTACAGAACCCACGATAAATTGAAGGGATGTAGTACTTTATTTCCTAAAGAACTTTATCCCTTGATGCAAAGCCAGCAGGAGAAATATTGATGAGCGGCCAGTATTGTGCGTCCTAAAATTCGCTTCGATAAACTGAATGGCTCTGAGCACTATGGGACTTAACTGCTGAGATCATCAGTCCCCTAGAACTTAGAACTACTTAAACCTAACTAACCTCAGGACATCACACATATCCATGTCCGAGGCAGGATTCGAACCTGCGACCGGATAAACTGGTCACGTTCTAGTCTATTCTTGAACTGCGTTGTTAGAAGATATCCATTGCATATATTGATCCTCCTAATATTAGGAACTTCGTTCTTTGCTATGGAATCCATCGCTTTAATTGAAAAAAAAGTTTCATGTTTTCATTTCCACTACGAAAAACAATAGGCAGACATTCTTCACCGCGTCCATCCTGTCTTGGGGAACAAATGCAGTCCAGCCACTGGCACGAAGCCTAAACTTTACTATCACAGAGTGCGAAAATGTGCAAGAAATCGCTTGTACTTCTTTTATTTTCAAGAGATACAAACTTTAGCTTGACGAGTGTGGTTGGTTGGTTGATTCGGGGAGGGAACAAAACAGAGAGATCAACGGTTCCATCGGATTAGGATAGGATGGGGAAGGAATTCGCCCGAGCGCTTTCAAAGGAATCATCCCGGCATTTGCCTGAAGCGACTTAGGGAAATCAAGGAAAACCTAAATCAGTATAGCCGGACGTAGGTTTGAACCGTCGTCCTCCTGAATGTGAGTCCAGTGTGCTAACCACTGCATCATCTCGCTCGATTTGACAAATGTGCGCTTGTGAAATGTCACTTGTACTCTCTGCTCCTCACCTGCCCTGCAAACACAGAGTGAGGTAATTAACGTAAAACATTTTTTTTTCCTGTTTGTTACAAATTAGTGAGAATGACATGCATTTTACAGACCTCTTAGTATTTATTACATATGTATGATGTATTTTTCGAAGCAGAATCGTTTTCCCACACTGATGTGTAGTTAAAAAAACGAATACTATGTTTTCAAATTAATGAAAAAAGCAGTGACATAGTGAATCCTCCAGTGACCATCCTGAAGTTGTAAATAAGTTGGACTATAAAACTGTTTTGTATGTATGTTTAATAATTCTTTACAGGCAATTTTTTTTTAAATCGTCCACGTATTCTTTTGAATATTGGCTGCGCAGGAATTGTTTTCCTGTTGCAGTCGATAAATTCAATCATTATTTCTTTGTTCACCCGCCTCCATAACCGAGTGGTCAACGTTACAGACCTTCATGCAGGAGACCCGAGTTCGAGTTCCCGTACTGCAGCGATTTTTCCTTGCTGGAAGAACTGGACCGCGGCGCACTCAGCCTCGTGATGCCAGTCGAGGAACTACTTGAGTGAGAAGTAGCAGTTCCAAGGTCGGGACGTCGACAATGGCCTAGAGTGCGATGTGCTGACTCGATGCCCCTCCATACCGCATCTGACGGTGAGACTGAGAATGATACAGCGGTCGCTGGGCTGTAGCGTGGTCTTCAGGGCATTTTTTTCTTTTATTTCTTTGTACGTTTTAGAAAGTGAACTGTGAATATCTCAAAATGGTTCAAATGGCTCTGAGCACTATAGGACTTAATATCTGAGTTCATCAGTTCCCTAGGACTTAGAACTAATTAAACCTAACTAACCTAAGGACATCACACACATCCATGCCAAAGGCAGGATTCGAACCTGCGACCGTAGTGGTCGCGCGGTTCCAGGCTGCAGCGCCTAGAACCGCTTGGTCACACCGGCCGGCTGTGAATATCTATCGACAGGAACAAAGACGACCTACAAACACAAATGGTGCACACTAACTCCGTGTGACCAGTTCATGAAGCTCTGACACCATTTAAAAGGAGCAGACTGTCAAAACGTCAATTCTGGACTTCACAGGCTTTGTGCACATTGACAGTACTGATAATATCTTGGGAGCTATCAGTACTGATGGTCAATATTTATGGTGCGAGTACACTAATTCTATTTGTGCGCCGTTGACTTTTCTACATTTCGTAAAGTGCACAGTTCTAGATTTGTAATGAATTATAACAAGTTGTCTTTTTACCAAAGTAAGATCTTATCAAGATATGACTGGATATTTCTGCAGCTATTTCAGATATTTCTTCGTTACAAATGACTGAACCATTTGCAGAAAGTCTGCAGGTCATTAATATACAATATGAACAACAAGGGTCATAACTCACTTGCCTGGGTCACTCGCGAAGTTACTTGACATAATTACGCAATTTAAATGAAGACATTACACATAATTGATGGACGACTCGTCTAAAACCTCAGAAGAAGCAGTCCATTTTCTTCGGACCCTGGTGTCTTTAGACGGCTGTTGACTACAGGAACGGCCAGTCCACAAACAGGAGTTCATATTTCCATTCGGAGAAGCAACAGGCTGTAAGCGGAGAGCTGCCAAAGAGCGCTTCGCAGAATCGCGGCCCACCTGCTGTCGGTTGACTCCCCACGGGAGTCCTTGGTCGCGCTGAGCCACTGCTGCGGATGATGTCATGCTCCTCCCCCCGTCCCCCCACCCCCCCTCACCGCCTCGCGGCCACTGTGCTCTCCCCTCCGACCGCGACCAGCCCACGGCCGTTCCTCCGCGTAAAAGTCTGCGGGCCGGGCTGCTTTCGTCCAGTGTGACTGTTCCTCGCGATGCAGAGCTTCGCCAGGTTCCTGCTGTTGTCGGCCTGCTGCTGGTCAGCGGCGCTGGCCGCGACCACCAAGGTCGTCTGCTACTTCAACACCAGCGCGCTCAAACGACCAGGTAACGACGCATACACTCGTGTCTGGTAGAGGAATTTGATCCCCAACGCAGCACATATTTTAACTGTTGTCTGGGACAATGGGCAACGCTGACTCAGAAATAAATTAGATTAGTACGAATCCCTGGGTTCCAACCAATATTGTGGAGGGGTTTCCTTTTGTTATCACATGAATACCAGGAGTGAAACTCCCCTCCACAATACCCCCAATTGGGGACCCCTCTGTAGCACTTCACAGTCTATTATTACTACAATTCCAGTACCATCAAGAGGCCAGGTAACGACGACTACAGTTGTGCGTGATCGTGGAACTTGTACCCCAATGCAGTGTTATTTTGTAACTGTCGTCTGGCTCAATGGACAACGTTGCCCGAGAAATAGTGCAGTTCCACCTCCCAGGTTCCAGTCAATGTTTTCCGGAGGTTTCCTTTTGTTATCAGTGCTGAAACTCTCTTCCCAAATATTCCCAATTGGGAACAGCTCTTTAGCACTTCCAGTCTACTGTTACTACAACACCAGTGGAATCAAACGATCAGATAACTACGTATCGACCAGTTTGTGATCACGCAACTGATACCCCAAGGCAGCAGAAATTTTTATCTTTTGTCTGGTAGTATAGACAATGTCGTCCCTGAAAGAAAGCAGTTCCGTTCCAGTGGTTGCAAGCGAGGTTTTTGAGAGGTTCCCTGTGCATTATGAGGTGAATACCAGAACTGAAAATCTCCTCACAAATATTCCCAATTGCGAACTCCTGTGTGGCACTCCCAGAAACTGTAAGAGAGATATTTTCAAGAGAACAATCGGACATGCAATTCGTTTCTTGTGATGGGTATAAAATTAGTTTAAAGGCCACTTTCGCCATTGACAAACTGAAACAAATTATTTCAAAGGAAGCTATGTCAAAGAATATAGAGCGATTTAGTTACTCCAGTGCCTCCAACAGATAATGAAGCAGGCGTAAGACTGTTATTTGCACAGGACATTTCTATTTGCAAATTACTTATGTGTTTTTACAGTTATTAATAATATACAGTTATTAATATTAGTTTCATCGGCAGTGCTAAAATACATATTAATGGTACTTTTGCTTGTATTAATCAGACTGACGAGCCCCTCTTACTCGAATGTCAGTGCTAAGCTCAGACATCCAGAAGAGAATATGGTGCACAGTTTCTTCTGCCTTATGATTGGCTCTTCATCTTAGAAAACGTTTCATACCCGCCCCCAATAATCTAATGGAATCGTTGTCTACTTTTGCAGTTTCTCCCCTACAGTACTCTATCGAACGACACAAACGCATTAAACCGAGCGGTATGTAACAGATTTTTTCGACGACTAAGTTCTCGAGCCCTGGTATGCTGTCTCCGTAAATATAACTGCGGGGGAAAATCTTAAGTAAGGGTAAATTAAGATTGTTGAAAATAGATCTCATTGCTTTTCACAATCAAGCCACAAAGAAGGTAGGAGCTACACCGCGAACACTGTCAGGTTCTCTTCCATTATTGCATCCGGCCAAGGCTGGACGTCTGGGAAAAGCATTACGCGCAATTGCTGCAATTTTACGGTTGATGTTATGGATCTTGCATAGGCACAAGAAAATGCGTCGTTTCCTCTCTTACTTACGTATACTGTCTCTTCAAAATAAACTGTTCCTCAGCGGTTTTTCCATTGGCTGACTGTTGATAATGCTTCCTACATCACGATGCATAAACCAATCCCTGTGTCGTATGTTGCTACAATTAAAATGTAGTTTTACTTTTCATTGGTGCACATTTCTCACAAATATCTTGTAAACTCTTTCGGTCTCTGGAGTTGTTCTTAAAACATTTCGTACACTTTGTTACTGAGTTTGTCAATTTACTGCAGGTTGTTGTGGACGTCCATAAATTTTCAGAATCTCGTTAATGAAATGCTTGTTATTACAATGACTACCATCACGGTTAAGCATCTTTCTCGCTTTGCACTACAGTTTCTTTTTTAGTAGCTACTAACTTATTAGTGTTTTCTGCACTATTTTTGTTTCGTACTAAACAACGAACGGGTTTCATAGCCGAGGGCGATGTGGTGCATGTCGAGCAAAGTATAATCGATAAATAACTACAACATTTAGGAGTTTAGCACTTAGGAACATTACTTCTTTTCAGATTTAAGTGGTAAGGTCTCGATGTGCGCCATAGTCTCCGAATCTTATTGGATCTGCCGACATACTGCTGTGCTGCGGCCCACAACATAAATACAGCGAATTACTTCTGTTTGCAGTCGTGCGTTCATCTGAAGGTATTTGCATGGAATACGGAAGTGAAAGGTGGACAGTAAATAGTTCAAATAAGAAGCGAATAAAAGCGTTTGAAATGTGGGACTACAGACGACGTTGAAAATTAGATGAATAGACACAATAACTAACGAGTAGATAATGAATCGAATTGGGGAGAAAAGAAGTTTATGGCATAACTTAACTAAAAGAAGGACCTATTAATAAGTCACCATCCTGAGGCATCAAGGATTCGTCAGTTTGGTAAGGAAAGAAGTGTGTGTCTTTGGAGGGGGGGGAGGTAAAAATTGTAGAGGAGAGAGACCATGGCTTGATGCAGTAAGTAAGTTCAAATGGATACGGGTTGCAATTGTTAAACGTAAATGAAGAGGTTTGCATAGGATAGGCTAACTTGGGTAACTGCATCAAACCAGTCTTTGGACTGAAGACCACAACAACACAGTAGCACACACTGATTCACACTGTGAGAGAGGGTATTCATGTTCTGTGATCCTCACAAGCTTCGTCTACTTTCTAAATTTCTTTGTAACTCTTTCTCATTACTTGTGACTCACTACCACACACACTTAAATTCAAAATCGAACTGGAAGGGGTTCAGTTCACTTCCTGGACACCCTAGTTTAGGGTTTTCTTTTTAATTTCGCTATATCATTTTATGCGAATGCAGGACTGTTTCGTTCAAAAGGACCGGATTATTTGCACGAAATCATTGTCCAGTCAGAACTTGTACTCTGTCTTTAATGGCCTCCCATTCGACGAAACGTAAGCCCGCTTCTACCTTTATTCGCTGCCATTGAGGAAAGCTAGCATGTAACGTGTTACAAAATTCAGTAGAAAGCTTCTTTAGTAGGTTTCTCCATAACGTTGTTTTTACTGTACGAATTACCAACCTCAGAATTCTCATTTTACGATCTCTGCTTGTGCTTGAAGTACCGGAAACAACACAATTTGAAGCTTTTCTAGGATGTTAATGCGCAAATAGTTAAGCGTTCTATCACGTGCTCACTTTCTAGTACGTTCTTTACGACAACATCATGAGAGTAAACAACAAATCTTATTCATTATATTTTCTCCAAGACGAATTACTTTCGATCGAAGTTATTACATGATCATGAAACCAAATGAAACATATTTATGAAACATTTTCTACTGCTTCAATCACTTTTTACTAATACTTATTAGTAGGACAAGTTTCAGCAGCGTGCTGCCATGATCATGTGGTTTACAGTTACATGTACATTAACGTAAAACGTCATGAGACTGTATTCGATACAACATGATGAATTTAAGCTTAAACTAAATATGTATGAGTATCTCATAATAATTACTATAAATGAATATATTTGACAATGAACTCGCACTAGAAGGATACTTTCTAGGGATAATTATGTGTGAGTTCAGATGGTATTGTTAAGCCAAAATTATAATAAATGCCTTGAAATAAATGATAAATAATTCTATAGTTTGTTCATGCAATATGTCGCACATGCTTATTCTCTTTTTGAAGTGAGAGGAATCTATGAATCAGATCTTGCGAGAAAAATTGATGATACGCTGATCTATAGCGCTGCCGAGACAATGGCTTCTCGCCCTCCCCCCTTATTGAGAAACTGCTCGTAAGAGCTTCACCTTGTGCGAGTGCGTTGACCTAATACAGACGCGCTAAATTCGCTGGTAACGCGTGCCTTTGCATATACGTATATGCCTAGTCAGGCACTTCAGAGTGCCTGGCGCAAGAAACTTCGTAACGATATTAGACATTCCCTATCGTATTCCATTCATATATGGAAAAATGGTAAAATGTCTGTCTTTATGTACCGGTACGTACAGTTCGTTGAGCATTGAAGGAATCTGTCAGTTACTGCGGAAGTGGAAAAATGGCTCTGAGCACTATGGGACTTAACATCTATGGTCATCAGTCCCTAGAACTTAGAACTACTTAAACCTAACTAACCTAAGGACATCACACAACACCCAGTCATCACGAGGCAGAGAAAATCCCCGACCCCGCCGGGAATCGAACCCGGGAACCCGGGCGCGGGAAGCGAGAACGCTACCGCAGGACCACGCGCTGCGGACTGCGGAAGGGGAGCCGAGGTCGATATTGACCTCGTAGAGAACTCTAATTGTGGACAAAGACTTCTTTTCTCCTGTCTGTCATTCTGGGGAATTGGGTTGGCAAAGACTTAAGTCGAATCAGACGGAGTTGTTGAGAACTGTACATCATTTTCCGTAGAATAAAACAAGGAGACTGACCACATTAGAGTGGCAAACTAAGAGAAATGAACGATTTTTTTTACTAATATCTCCGTCCCCTTCCGATTTTTTTTGTTATGATTTCTAAAAACTGTACCGGTTTCCAGAAAAATCGTTGGTAACTTACGTCAGCTTTCGTCAGATGTTTAATATTTACATACTGGTAGTTCACTAATATAAGGTTGATACGTATTGTAATTATCTAGTGATTTTGTTCTTTACAACAATAAATCGCTGGTATAGCATAGTTCATTCCTTATGTGGTATGTTGTGTTCGTAAAGATGCCTTGACTCGCCTTATCCGAAGAGACTTAGGGCCATTTTTGAACTAACTAACGTAGAGTATATAGTGGGAGAAAAGAGATTTATGTTCTTTTCCAATGATTCTATGATACTTGCAACTATTAATTTTTTTTTAAATTTTCGTGCAGTTGTACAATTTCGGCTTACACCACTTTTAAGTAGCTGAATACGTTTTTAGTTATGTGATCAAAAATGGCTCTGAGCACTATGGGACTTAACTTCTGAGGTCATCAGTCCCCTAGAACTTAGAACTACTTAAACCTAACTAACCTAAGGACATCACACACACACCCATGCCCGAGGCAGGATTCGAACCTGCGACCGTTGCGGTCACGCAGTTCTAGACTGTAGCGCCTAGAACCGCTCGGCCACCTCGGACGGCAGTTACGTGATCATAAAAATATTTAAAATGGGCCAGTACCGCAGAAATTGTTATGATCAGAGAGCTAACAAATATATTTACGTACTTGAGAATGGTCTATGGCTGAAATAATACAAAAGTTCGAAAACAACATAAAAATTAACACTTCATGGAAACATTTGAATGTTTCATAGCAACTGCGGACCCTTGCTCAGAGAAAATCATATTAGTTTGGACTTGACGGGGAGAGCCAAGCGAGGAGAAGTGTCTTAGGGAGAATAATATTGCAGAAAGACAATGGTTCTGTTATTTCGAAAATAGCAGTTTGGACAAGAAAAAATCGCCACTTCCAGGAGGACCATCAGTTTCTGAACAGCAGTATCTGAATGTTTTAAAGCTAATTGGATCAAGTCAGTCGGCATCAGTGTTGGTACGTATGGATAATTGTGACCAGACGATAACCCTGCAAAATTTACGCTCAGTGGATCTTACGTGAAAACTACAAAAATCAGAGTGTGAAAGTATGGTTGTCCTTAGTTATCTCGTTAACGATAATGAACATTCATGTCCAAGGTACTTGCCATTGCCTTCATGTAAAGATGACAGCAAAAGCAAGTAAGTCCGAGCGCTATGCGAAACCTAATCCGCACGAAAGTTTGCTAACTACCCACAAGAAATAACGTTATGTGCAAGTGGGACAAAGAAAGCGCCTAATACTACTGATTTCTAAAAAAAAAAGATACAAACGCTGGCATTTATTGCGGACAACTCAAGTGGAACTTGATAAAAGAGCTCATGTTGAAGCTTGATTGCCGTATAATTCCAGCTTCATCTGTTCTTCAGATAATACACCTTCACACTTCCACATCTCCCAATCTCTTCCCAGCAATCTTCAAGGAAAACTGGTTCGATATATTTGAAGTTTTGTCTATGCGCACTTGTAGGTCAATTGTGATAGCAGTGTTGTTTAGACAAATTTATTCATATACAATGGAAGGGATTTCTTCAGACCTTCAACAAAGAAGCGCACCGAATAAAAATGATAAATTACAAGTTGTAAGAATACTAAAATAAGTTAAAGCGAGCATAGCATGTTTCAAATGACGAAGTGATGAGAGGAAATGGTCTACGCAGCCTGCAAAAAGTAGTTGCTGAAAGGAGTCTGAAGCCTGGAAGACATGTACGCACGGAAGAATCTCCAAATCAGCAATGCTGTGCAAAACAGGGGTGGACGCAGAACTAGAACATGAGCTCGCAACACCTGAGAACGATCTTTTGCAAAAGGTCTTAACCGCGTGGATATGAACTTGGAGGAAGCTGAAAACCTGGCAGCTGACAGAGTTCGCTGGAGGAAACTTGTTGCCCTATATAGCCCCTAGCACTGGAGGAACTAAGTCTAAATATCGTACACTGCGTCAGCAGCTATTATATACACTGTTTCCTGTTTTGTGCTATTCCTCAGTTTATTCCCAGCACTTGGGCGTTAGGTCTGTGACTAGAATCAGCTTAAGTGCAGATCTTAAGATAAGAAACTTTATCGCAAGTAACACGCTAGGCTCCCTTGGCCTACCAGTTGCGAGAGTATCGAGTTCGTTGCCTTCTCAAACCGGTTGCGTTAGAAAGCGCTGTTTGATGACGCTCGCTCTTCGCTGCTGGCACAGAACTCTCACATACGCATAATTGCAGAGGTATTTCTGTAAGATATGACAACTATGTGCTGCAAATACGATCTCAGCAACATACGTCACCCGTAACCAGATGTCGGTCCTAATTTGTAAAGACAGGTGCAGCCACAGTTCTGCCAACCAAACTGCACTGTACCGCTACTGGAGATTTCCGGATCTGTGAAAGCAAATGAGTCATTACTTCACATTTAATTTCCAATTTACTGCCACTCGGACATCTCCTTTGGCGTCATTGTGAAAGAAACGATGCTGTACTTTGGAGACAATATTCCCCATATTCTTCAAGTGATAGTCACGTTTTCCGAACTCGGAATCGATTTGTGACGAGTAAAAATCTTACTGCTTTGACCTCGATGCTTCTCGTTTCGAAACAATCTATTATTCAGGTTCTTTAGTTTTTAAGTACACGGTAAATATAATAAGGCCATAAACGTGCCTGATGTATCTGGAATGGAACTTCCGATACACAGATCACTTCTTGTTTCGCCGCACTTGCATTGATAAACATTTATGAAAGTGATAGATTGGTCTACTTCCGCAATTTTTTCACGCAAATGGAATCACAAGAAAATGAGAACTAATATGTGATATTCCATGAGCCACTGAAATCGGCTCTGTGATGGTGTTTTGTTTCCAATATGAGTCTCCGAAGAGTCCAATGATTCTCAAAGGTCGCTTTACAAAGAGAGGCCTTTTAGAATCGTTGAAATAAAAAAAATACAGCTCCTGAAGACTGATTTCCTGCCTTAATTGGCAGAGGAACAAGACATACGTCACCTGTGAATACCGCCACTTTATTGTGAACTCTCTTCATGAACGTATGTGCCTGTTTCTAGAGCATTTCTTCGTTAGTGTGACTTAGCGACCGACCAGCTTGTTTGGATGTAGTGTCAGCGGTTGCCAACGTTTATCTACGGTCGCGAACCACGATAACAGTTGAACTCTGACGCCGATGTTTTAAGGCAACGTGAAAAAATCGACGACTGAAGAACTCAAAAGCAGAATCGTTAGCTGATATGAGAAGAAATATGGAACTGCGAACAAATGAAAGCAACAGCACAAAAAGCATAACAACAGCAATGCAAAAGCAAGTTTGCGAAGATCAGTATATAAATAACGTTGGTAGTAGCTATATGTATCACAAAGCGAAATATTTGCTAATTCTCGCTGATGTAGGTAATTTGTTTGAAACTTCGTGGTTTCGATTACGTTCGACAAAGACTAGAGGGTATTTACCTTTGCAGTTTGCAGAGATACATCATAGTTATTTTCTTTCCACTACATTGTACCTTGGATTCCTATAAGGATGCACAAACGTACCGTTTACCTATTGCAGGGACAGATTGCTTTTTTATTTGTAACAGGAGACACTAAATTTTAAATATAACTTATTTTATTAAAAGAACTTCACTGTCATTTACTGATGCAACCCTAACTCCCAGAGGGACAGCGAAGACAAGACAAGACAAGACTAATTACAGCGCACTCAGAGGTGTTAAAGCAGTCTGTCTTTCTGCACTCCATACGCGAATGGAATGAGAAGAAACCCAGAAAGGGAAGTACCCAAAGCCATGTACTTCAGTGGTTTGCAGAGACAGATCTCCATTAAACCGAGACACGAATAAGTGCAAAAGCGCGGCGTCTTGCGAAGTCACTCCCGGTCCCGGCGATTCTTCCTGCAGCAAGGTGTCGACACGTGCAAAAAAGGCTGGTGCTCAGAAGTTCCTGTGAGGTGTAAGGTGGGTTCTTGATGCCACATAGATACCAAATTTTAACCACAAGTCTGCCAGACGACACGGTGGACGTAACACATCATAGGAAGGTCGTCATACCTCCTCTTACACACAGTCCACCCTTTCTCTTGACCCCTTTGCGACTGGGGTCTGGACAGTGACGTCCAGCGCTGAAATAGCGCGGTTTTCTTACCGGTTGCCGCGGAAAAAATTTCGGACACTCCGCCTCACTGTTCTCAATCGACAAGTGAAGGTTTCTGGAGTTGAATGAAGTAACCCCTCCCTTGGGGCGTTCATTTTCACATGTTTCGCGGCGGAAAACGACAGTTTGCAGTGCAATGTGCAAAAGGGCGACAATCTTCACAGCCTTTGACACTGCAAACATCCCCCGGACCATTCATCCTTTCTCTAAGGACATCACGAGGCTGCACCTTACTGAACGTGATCCAACTCCTTTTAGTGTAGCGTGAGCGCAATGCAACGAAATCGGAATGTGATCCAACCTTTCTCGCGTCCTTCAGCGCCATGTGCATGGGAGGGGAGGGGACGCAACATTGACACATGCGCGAATAAAACGGCAATGACTACCGGAGTTCGTCAAATCCCTCAATTCCACCTGCACACCTTCACTGAGTAATTTAAAAATGTACCTGTTTAAAGACATCCTTGACCAATTCCTAGGCACCTGCAGGCAGGCAACCCTCTTGACACATCTCATATACCGCGTGGCCCGAAGCAGGCACTAGAGCAGTAGGGTGTCGAAGTAGTTGTCTGCTCACAGGCATCTAGTAACCAGTCAAGCGTTTTATCTGAACAGGTACATTTTTAAAGCGCTCAAGAAAGACGTGCAGGTGGCTCTGAGGGCCCGGTCAGTGTGGCCAAGCGGTTCTAGGCGCTTCAGTCTGGAACCGCGCTGCTACTACGGTCGCAGGTCGGAATCCTACCTCGGGCATGGATGTTTGTGATGTCCTTAGGTTAGTTAGGTTTAAGTAGTTCTAAGTTCTAGGGGACTTATGATCTCAGATGTTAAGTCTTATAGTGCTTAGAGCCATTTGAAGCTCTGAGGGTGTTTCTGAACTGGGGGGGGAGGGGGGTGCGGATCTTTGATGGATCCTTTGCTGTTTTATTATGCACGTTTCAATAAAGCAACCCTCTGGAATCACTCCGTAGGAGGTTGCAAAAAAGGAGGGACAAAAACCATAAACACTCTTTTCTGCTTTGGATCATGTTCAGATTTCCTTGTATGGTTTTGAACGGTTCCTAGCGGTTCCAGCCTTTATACCAGAGCAAAAATTGTGAGATTATTTTCAATGGAGTTCCAGCCCTGTCATTTCCGTAGAGAAGGACCGAATCGTCTGGGGTATATCACTAGCTTCAAAGGTTGTCAAGGACATCGTCCTGTTTCACAATGCTCTGTAAACTGTCGTGTTCTACTGCGATATCTGTGAAACGTAACATGCCAAGGGAAGAGGTGATTTCATTCACATCCCTTATGACACCTGAGACCTTTTCCTGTCAATTCCCAGCAGCGGTGTGTTCGAAATGTTTTCCTCAGTCACCCATAACAAAACCGCATTATCTCGAACCAGGGTGTTGTGGATCTGACATCTGTTGCAGAGACATCAAGGGAGGGGTGAGATGTGGGTACGGTGAGAAGTGACGGCCTGCCACCTTGGTGTGATATGTTCATTGTGTCGTTGGGCAGAATTTTGGTGAAACCTGGTGCGAACGTGACGTCAGTAACCCACCTTACTCCTCACATGAACTTCTGAGACCTGTTTTTTCTTTTTTCTTTTTCTTTTTTGCACATCTCCACACCTTACTGTTGAAGTGTCGACGAAGGCTATGCGAGTGCATTTTAAGTGGTACCTCATTTGTCTATATAATATGGTGTGATGTAGTTCGGTGAAGTCCGTTACCACTTTTGGATCAATGTCTGGTGCAATGTATGAACATAACCAATTTGTTCAAGAAAGGAAGGAAGAGAGCAAGCAAGCAAGAAAGAAAGAATTGGCCATACCCTTTTTAAAGGAATAATCCTGTCATTTGCCTTAAGCGTTTAAAGAATACCAGAGAATGTGTGGGTGTGCATATGTACACTGCACCATCTCGAAGGTAAGTAAATTCTGGAAAGTGGGCAAATGAAAATTGCTACAAGTATGTGTGAAATTGGACGTATTCAGTAGAAGAGATGTGTTTTACAGTACCGAAGCTCAACAAGTGCTTATAGCTCCTAAGGTACACATTTTAGAGCCCATGTTTACTAGACATTTTTTTCGTGTTTGTGGACCGTACTACGTCATCCCATAATATGCAAAGCAAAGACTGTTTCACAGTATCGAAGATGAAAAAATACTCCTGTTTATTAAGGTATTCATTTTAGAGCCCATGTTTACTAAACGTTTTTGCTTTGATTGATAATTCTGGTCGTATCCCTGACTATTCCTCCTGGAATACCTTATATACATAGTGTATCTTTCTTGTCTGTCGTGCAGAGTAAAGATTACATATGTCCTCAATAGCCATTTTAGTGGTTAATACACTGATGAGCCCAAACATTAAGACCACCTACTGAAAAGCGTGTTCGTCCACTTCCGGAGCGCAGTTCAGCTATGATTCTGCGTGCCCTGGAGTCTACAAGTACGTGGCAGGTTTGCAGAGGCTTGTACCACCAGTTTCCCACGCCCAGGCCACACACTTACCGTAATTTACGCGCGGATGATTTGTGGGAGCAGAGCTGGCGCCAGATATCGTCCCAGTTGGATTTCACTGAATTCAGATAAGTGGAATTTGAGGGCCGAGACATCAGTGTGAGTTTAATATTATGCTTCAGACCACTGCAGAACGATTCTGTACTTGTGACACTGACGGTTATCCTGCTGGAAGATGCCGTCGCTGTTGAGAAAGACATCAATCATAAGGGGTCTTTAGTAATGTTCACATAGTCCACAGCTATCATGGTGCCTTCGATTACTTCAGCAGGTCCCATGGAACCGCATGTGGATGTCCCCTATAACATAATACTGCTACCACCGGCCTGCGTCCATGGCGCGCTGTATTTTCCGAGCCTGAATGTTTTCTTATTGGCAACGTTACGTAGCGCTCTGTATGAAGGTCACTGGCTGTCCTGTGTGCAGTCTGTGGCTAGTTTGCATTGTTTTCTGCCATTGTAGTGTTGGGCAGTGGCAGCTGGATGTGAACAGCGCGTAGCGTTGCGCAGTTGGATGTGAGCCGCCAGCAGTGGTGGATGTGAGGAGAGAGATGGCGGAATTTTGTAATTTGTCATGAACTGCTATATATATTATGACTGTTAAGGTAAATACATTGTTTGTTCTCTATTAACATCTTTCAATTGCTAACTATCCCTATCAGTAGTTAGTGCCTTCCGTAGTTTGAATCTGTTATTTAGCTGGCAGTAGTGGCGCTCGCTGTATTGCAGTAGTTCGAGTAAGGAAGATTTTTGGTGAGGTAAGTGATTTGTGAAACGTATAGTTTAATGTTTGTCTGGGCCATTCTTTTGTAGGGATTTTTGATAGTCAGATTGCGTTGCGCTAAAATTATTGTGTGTCAGTTTAAGCACAGTCTCGTATACAATTGTTCTAAAGGGACGTTCCAGTATCTGGACATGACCTTCGACCTATTTTACCAATAAACGGGATTCATCCGACCAGGCGATACGATTCTGCTGACGCGCGTCCAGTCTCGATGAACTCGTGCCCACTGTAATCATAACTGACGACGTCGTTGGGTCAACGTGGGAACACTTCAGAGGTCCCCTGCTGCGGAACGCCATGTTCAGCACTGTGCTCTGAACGGAGTGCTCCAAAACACTTGTGTCTGCACCAGCACTGCACTCAGTCATCACATCTCCAACAGACCGCCGCCCATCCTGCATTAGAGAGCGGGCAAGCCTCCGATCCCTATGTTCTGTGAGGAAGCATGGACGCCCAACTTCTAATCTCACACTCGTGGTTTTAGCTTTCTTCAACCACTTTCGATAGATGCTCACGATAGTGGCACACGAACAGCCGACCACTTCGCCGTTTCAGAGATGCTCGCTCCCAGGCACTGGGCCACAACAATCTGGCTTTTGTCAAAGCCGCTTAAGTCGACGAACTTCGTCATTCACGACCCTTATCGTCGCTACAATAACTCCCCATTCGTCTCTGCTCTCCTCATATACACTCCTGGAAATGGAAAAAAGAACACATTGACACCGGTGTGTCAGACCCACCATACTTGCTCCGGACACTGCGAGAGGGCTGTACAAGCAATGATCACACGCACGGCACAGCGGACACACCAGGAACCGCGGTGTTGGCCGTCGAATGGCGCTAGCTGCGCAGCATTTGTGCACCGCCGCCGTCAGTGTCAGCCAGTTTGCCGTGGCATACGGAGCTCCATCGCAGTCTTTAACACTGGTAGCATGCCGCGACAGCGTGAACGTGAACCGTATGTGCAGTTGACGGACTTTGAGCGAGGGCGTATAGTGGGCATGCGGGACGCCGGGTGGACGTACCGCCGAATTGCTCAACACGTGGGGCGTGAGGTCTCCACAGTACATCGATGGTGTCGCCAGTGGTCGGCGGAAGGTGTACGTGCCCGTCGACCTGGGACCGGACCGCAGCGACGCACGGATGCACGCCAAGACCGTAGGATCCTACGCAGTGCCGTAGGGGACCGCACCGCCACTTCCCAGCAAATTAGGGACACTGTTGCTCCTGAGGTATCGGCGAGGACCATTCGCAACCGTCTCCATGAAGCTGGGCTACGGTTCCGCACACCGTTAGGCCGTCTTCCGCTCACGCCCCAACATCGTGCAGCCCGCCTCCAGTGGTGTCGCGACAGGCGTGAATGGAGGGACGAATGGAGACGTGTCGTCTTCAGCGATGAGAGTCGCTTCTGCCTTGGTGCCAATGATGATGGTATGCGTGTTTGGCGCCGTGCAGGTGAGCGCCACAATCAGGACTGCATACGACCGAGGCACACAGGGCCAACACCCGGCATCATGGTGTGGGGAGCGATCTCCTACACTGGCCGTACACCACTGGTGATCGTCGAGGGGACACTGAACAGTGCACGGCACATCCAAACCGTCATCGAACCCATCGTTCTACCATTCCTAGACCGACAAGGGAACTTGCTGTTCCAACAGGACAATGCACGTCCGCATGTATCCCGTGCCACCCAACGTGCTCTAGAAGGTGTAAGTCAACTACCCTGGCCAGCAAGATCTCCGGATCTGTCCCCCATTGAGCATGTTTGGGACTGGATGAAGCGTCGTCTCACGCGGTCTGCACGTCCAGCACGAACGCTGGTCCAACTGAGGCGCCAGGTGGAAATGGCATGGCAAGCCGTTCCACAGGACTACATCCAGCATCTCTACGATCGTCTCCATGGGAGAATAGCAGCCTGCATTGCTGCGAAAGGTGGATATACACTGTACTAGTGCCGACATTGTGCATGATCTGTTGCCTGTGTCTATGTGCCTGTGGTTCTGTCAGTGTGATCATGTGATGTATCTGACCCCAGGAATGTGTCAATAAAGTTTCCCCTTCCTGGGACAATGAATTCACGGTGTTCTTATTTCAATTTCCAGGAGTGTACTTCTCGTACCTCGCCACGTGCCCTCAGGGCGTTGGGCAGTGGTCACAATGTTTCGGCTCATTGGTGTAAATTTTCTAGAGATGCTCATAGCAGTGTTAACGTCGTTATAAATATTCCAGTCAGGGTAAACCAGAGAGACCGGCAGCATTACCTGAGGTCGCTTGGCCGAGCGGTTCTAGGCACTGCAGTCCGGAATCACGCGGCTGCTACGGTCGCAGGTTCAAGTCCTGCCTTGGGCATGGATGTGTGTGATGTCCTTAGGTTAGTTAGGTTTACGTAGCTCTAAGTCTAGGGGACTGATGACGCCAGATGATAAGTCCCATAGTGCTTAGAGCCATTTGAACCATTCACGGAAGCAAGGAGGAAGACAGTGGAAAACACTTCGATGTTCTCTGACACTCACATGCTCGCTCCAGTGCATAACAAATAAAAAATTTCTAATTATTACTTAAACAGTGTAACTAATATTCAGTACTGTAATAAAACTATGACTTTGCTCTATTGCTGTCAGTAGAACTCATTAAGGTAACCAATGATAGTAACATAATTTGTCATTGCTTTTTAGACAAAAAAAAAGGTTCAAATGGCTCTGAGCACTATGGGACTCAACATCTGAGGTCATCAGTCCCCTAGAACTTAGAACTACTTAAAACTAACTAACCTAAGGACATCACACACATCTATGCCCGAGGTAGGATTCGAACCTGCGACCGTAGCGGTCGCGCGGTTCAAGGCTGAAGCGCCTAGAACCGCTCGGCCACATCGGCCGGCTGTTTTTTAGACAGCTCAACACAAAATTAAAATAACACATTTCAGATAATGATACCTGTAAGAGTTTAGAGAGACAAAAATGCTGTATTATAGTGCACGAAAATTTTGTTTACACACAAAGTTATTTACTATTGTTATTTATACCTGAATTAACTTTCCCTTTACCATAAACTTACTTTACAAATCTGTTCTACAAAAATCCCCTTTGTCCACATCCATACTTCTTCGAAATGTTCCCACATTAAATCCCACTACATAACTCGTTAAACAGTGATCTTCATATTACCCTTAAAACACACTCACGCATCATTCATATTGCTAAAACACATTTATAACATTTTGCATACTCAAAAAGACATAATAACACTTTATGAAAATACTAGAACAGTTTATGAAAAACATTCTATTACGTTAGTGCACTCTAGTGGGCACAATCGAAACTAAATCACAGTCCCCTATCCAATACTGTCCTGTATTGGCTGATACATAAACTACGTTCTCGTTCAGTCTCGCGTCAACATCTGTCACTATCCAGCTCTGGAACACATCTCCCACTTAACCGCCTCCAAGGTAGCATCGGTATACGGCGCTACGCCTCAGCATGACTAAAACCAAAGCTAATGATCATATCTGTAGGTGCGAAGGGGGGGGATTACTTCAATTCAAATAAAGAAGTAATAAATCTGCAGAGAAGTTTATTACATTCGTTGCAGCAACAGTTACAAGAACGACATGGGCAAGTCGTGCCACCAGCTGAAACCTCATAATGTCAGTGTGGTTACCAGACAGCTGACGAGCGTGGCACAAACATTCTTTCCGTGACGCCGCCTTTGCAAGCTGCTGGCGCAGTATGACATCAGCTGTGCGTCCTTCCTGTAAGTCAGCGGCTGACAGAGCAGCGGCGGCGTGAGAATGGAGAACAGTGTTGGCTCACTGGCTACTGGCTAACGTTGCGCAACGCGGTGGCCGACGTCAACGGGGGACTCACGTGTTGTGAAGTGGCTATCGGCACATCTGCTAACCAGTCCGCGTCAACAGATAACAATAAAACACAGTTGTGCTAGTAGCTATTATCACAGGGTTGCTATATACATGATACTAAAATGAACAAAAGGACCGCTGATCTAGTGTAAGCAATTCCATTAACACAGCAACAAGTCGAGACTCCTCACAATTCCCATAATGTGATTCGAACGTGGAAGTTAGTACAAATATTGCACTGCATTCCTTCGTTAACATACTAGGACTGCAACGCCAGCAGTACAAACTTCCTGTAACTGTTTTAGTATTTCGTCTGCGGAGCATTTCACTTTAAGTCGAGTCCATCATTACGGAGGTGTGTAATTACTGTATGAGCTAAGTACGCAGGACAAAAATTTGCTCACCCCCAGGAGACATCACGCTATCTCTGCCTGCAGCCTTAATAACAGCCACAATGTGGCTAGGAAAAAAATCCACAAGTTCTTTTAGATACGTCGTACCCAGCTCAAGGCGTTCATTAACGGGATTGTTGTTGTTGTGGTCTTCAGTCCGTACGCCAATTTTTTTTTGTTTGTTTCCTTTATTGCCTGCTGAAGGTACGGACTGGATAACTCCCTTCTCAACAACTGCTTGTCTTTCATCCCCCTAGAATCCTATAAATGCCTTCTGGTATCTGTAAATGTTGTAAGTAGCCTTTCCCTCCCTTCTGCCTTCAGAAGTCCAATCTACGTTGTCAATAACTTTCTCTCAGCCTACAAATGTGGGATCAAAATCAGAAAATTTAACAGGTCTATCGAGGTGCGATAGGGTGCCCTAGTATTCGTCATACCAGGAAACTATGCGTGCAGCGATGTGAAGCCGGCAGATGTCATCTTGGAAGACGGGAGTGTCCAGCGTATATTTACACTACTGGCCATTAAAATTGCTACACCAAGAAGAATTGCAGATGATAAACGGGTATTCATTGGACAAATATATTATACTAGAACTGACATATGATTACATTATCACGCAACTGGGTGCATACATCCTGAGAAATCAGTACCTAGAACAACCACCTCTGGCCGTAATAAAGGCCTTGATACGCCTGGGCCTTGAATCAAACAGAGCTTGGATGGCGTGTACAGGTACAGCTGCACATGCAGCTTCAACACGATACCACAGTTCATCATGGGTAGTGACTGGCGTATTGTGACGAGCCAGTTGCTCGGTCAACATTGACCAGACGTTTTCAATTGGTGAGAGATCTGGAGAATGTGCTGGCCAGGGTAGCAGTCGAACATTTTCTGTACCCAGAAAGGCCCGTACATGACCTGCAACATGCGGTCGTGCATTATCCTGCTGAAATGTAGGGTTTCGCAGGGATCGAATGAAGGGTAGAGCGACGGGTCGTAACACATCTGAAATGTAACGTCCACTGTTCAAAGTGCCGTCAATGCGAACAAGAGGTGACCGAGACGTGTAACCAATGGCACCCCATACCACCACGCCGGGTGATACGCCAGTATGGCGATGACGAATACACGCTTCCAATGTGCGTTCACCGCGATGACGCCAAACACGGATGCGACCATCAAGATGCTGTAAACAGAACCTGGAGTCATCCGAAAAAATGACGCTTTGCCATTCGTACACCCAGGTTCGTCGTTGAGTACACCATCGCAGGCGCTCCTGTCTGTGATGCAGCGTCAAGGGTAACCGCAGCCATGGTCTCCGAGCTGATAGTCTATGCTGCTGCAAACGCCGTCGAACTGTTCGTGCAGATGGTTGTTGTCTTGCAAACGTCCCCATCTGATGACTTAGGGATCTAGACGTGGCTGCACGATCCGTTACAGCCATGCGGATAAGATGCATGTCATCTCGACTGCTAGTGATACGAGGCCGTTGGGATCCAGCACGGCGTTCCGTATTACCCTCCTGAACCCACCGATTCCATATTCTGCTAACAGTCATTGGATCTCGACCAACGCGAGCAGCAACGTCGCGATACGATAAACCGCAATCGCGATAGGCTACAATCCGACCATAATCGAAGTCGGAAGCGTGATGGTACGCATTTCTCCTCCTTACACGAGGCATCACCACAACGTTTCACCAGGCAACGCCGGTCAACGGCTGTTTGTGTATGAGAAATCGGAATGGAAACTTTCCTGATGTCAGCACGTTGTAGGTGTCGCCACCGTGCCAACTTTGTGTGAATGATCTGAATAGCTAATCATTTGCATATCACAGCATCTTCTTCCTGTCGCCGGCCGTGGTGGTCTAGCGGTTCTGGCGCTGCAGTCCGGAACCGCGGGACTGCTACGGTCGCAGGTTCGAATCCTGCCTCGGGCATGGGTGTGTGTGTGTAATGTCCGTAGGTTAGTTAGGTTTAAGTAGTTCCAAGTTCTAGGGGACTTATGACCTAAGATGTTGAGTCCCATAGTGCTCATAGCCATTTGAACCATTAGCCTTCTTCCTGTCGGTTAAATTTCGCGTCATCTTCGTGGTGTAGCAATTTTAATGTATAGTAGTGTATTTTAAAGATGCAGAGAAAAGGACAACCACTGATCACCAAGAATATTGAAATAAGCGTCCTGGTACATGCTGACAGTGAGTGGGCCCATGTTATGGTAGTAGGAATACCTACAGAACATCTCAGAACCACCTCCAGCGTTAGCTAACCCTCCGCATACTGCTGTTTAATCGCCTCATTTGAGGAGAGGTAAAATAGCGACTAGACGAACGACACTGCACACCTAGCTTTCGGAAATCTAGGACTATGGAACCTGCACGTTGCGTTCATCCAAGGTTCGCAGGATATTATGTGACAAAAGGGCAAGCCGAGTTTCATGCGAGCGATGATTTTCATCTGAAGGTAATTTATTAAATTGTAACTCAAATTATATTCAAGAATTCTGCAGCATACCGATGATATTGGTCTGTAATTTCATTGTACTCTTTTTATTATACAGCGCTCAGGCCTTCATAAGCCTGTAACACATGTGCTATGCATATGATCCTATATAACTGTACTTTTCTCTCCAGATATCTTGCGACAGTAGCTGGGTAGTTAATTGTTTTGATCAGCTGTAATTTTTTGCGTCACAAGTAAGTCTACGAGCAGTGCATCCGGTACTGGGGGCAGTACATTTCTTTGAGTCAGAACCCAGTCATCTGTCATCAAAAGTCGAATTAGTATGCTTATATCTTGCAGTCACTGGCGTAGCGTATCCCCTATTGTTCGCTTTTTAGTATACTTATATTGGTTCGCGCATTATACAGATTGCACCCACATGTGCTTTTTTGAAAGGATGAATTCTACAAGGGAGAATCCTGTCACATTAAAGTTTTCTGTTGCATGTTTTACGTTTTCAGAGGCTTACAATTTATGTACGTCGTAGACTGAGTTCAATTTGATCACAACCTAAGGTGAGGTAGTTACATGAAATGGCACTGTATACAGGGTGAGTCACCTAACGTTACCGCTGGATATATTTCGTAAACCACATCAAATACTGACGAACCGATTCCACAGATCGAACGTGAGGAGAGGGGCTAGTGTAACTGTTTAATACAAACCATACAAAAATGCACGGAAGTATGTTTTTTAACACAAACCTACGTTTTTTTAAATGGAACCACGTTAGTTTTGTTAGCACATCTGAACATATAAACAAATACGTAATCGGTGCCATTTGTTGCATTGTAAAATGTTAATTACATCCGAAGATATTGTAACCTAAAGTTGACGCTTGAGTACCACTCCTCCGCTGTTCGATCGTGTGTATCGGAGAGCACCGAATTACGTAAGGATCCAAAGGGAACGGTGATGGACCTTAGGTACAGAGGAGACTGGAACAGCACATTACGTGCACATGCTAACACCTTTTTATTGATCTTTTTCACTGACGCACATGTACATTACCATGACGTGGAGGACGCATAAATTGGCCAGCCCGTTCTCCTGATTTTACATCTCTGGACTTCTTTCTGTGTGGTACGTTAAAGGAGAATGTGTACCGTGATGTGCCTACAACCCCAGAGGATATGAAACAACGTATTGTGGCAGCCTGCGGTGACATTACACCAGATGTACAGCGGCATGTACGACATTCGTTACGCCAGAGATTGCAATTGTGTGCAGCAAATGATGGCTACCACATTGAACATCTATTGGCCTGACATGTCGGGACACACTCTATTCCACTCCGTAATTGAAAACGGAAACCACGTCTGTACGTGTACCTCACCCCTCATGGTAATGTACATGCGTGTCAGTGAAAAACACAAATAAAAAGGTGTTAGCATGTGGACGTAATGTGCTGTTCCAGTCTCTTCTGTACCTAAGGTCCATCACTGTTCCCTTTGGATCCCTACGTAATTCGGTGCTCTCCGATACACACGATCGAACAGCGGAGGAGTGGTACTCAAGAGTCAACTTTAGGTTACAATATCTCCGGATGTAATTAACATTTTACAATGCAACAAACGGCACTGATTACGTATTTGTTTATATGTTCAGATGTGCTAACAAAACTAACGGGGTTCCATTTAAAAAAACGTAGGTTTGTGTAAAAAACGTACTTCCGTGCATTTTTGTATGGTTTGTATTAACCAATTACACTAGCCCCTCTCCTCACGTTCGGTCTGTGGAATCGATTCGTCAGTATTTGATGTGGTTTACGAAATATATCCTGCGGTAATGTTAGGTGACTCACCCTGTATAACAATTCTTCTTTGTGAAAGGTAATTATCGAGGGTCATATCAAGTCAGACACGCAGCAACTGAGCATAAACTTCCAAGAATTCACTATAAGCATAACCACAACTTCCTTACAACTGTTTTCAACAGCACGTACCGTGAATGAATGCAACAAGACACACAACACGTCTCGCTGACATTTGCACTGCTGTGCATTTACTATCAGTATAACAGAGGTACAAAGATAAATGGAAGTAAGAATTCAAACGGGATACAATTACTCCGTGGTTTCCCTTGGCTCAGATGAACAGAGCGAACATTCTACACTAGTCCTGAGGAATGGAGCGCTAAGAGTGACCAGCTCGGAGCCAAGGGGGCCAAGGTATTGTTTCCAGCTTGAGGAGGACGACCTTGGGAACATTTGTGACCGGTGCCAAACCGCAGCTGCTGCCAACTGTGGTGAGAAATTGAGGGTTCGTTGCATTGTCTGCATTTCCCGGTGTCCACTTTGTTAACCTGTCATAATGGTGAAAGGTATAAAGATAGATAAAACAACAGAAAATGTCTCGCGCCGCTGGGCATCTAGTTTAGGCAGTCGAGTTTACGATGAGGGACAGTGGCGGCGTTAGGCGCCGGCGACGTCAGTGACAGCTGACCACGCAAAAAGTTGTTCAGATTGTTAAAATTTTTGCTATTTAGTTATCCGTCTTTATTTCCGTGCGAGTGTAGTAGAATTTGTCTAGGGTCGTCTTGCAACATTACGAAAGTCAAGTCCCTATTACACTATACACCTAAGGTGCACACCTATTTCAGCAGAGTCCCAGGCGTACATGTTTGGAACTGCAGACGAAGTCAAAACAGTGGTGATGCAGTGGTTAACAAGTCAGGCGGCAGACTTCTATGAGGAGGGTATTCAAAAACTGGTACAACGCTATGACAAGTGCCTCAACATTGACGGAAATTATGTAGAAAAGTAGATTAACGTACAGGCTTTCATGTAAAAATAAAATTATTGAGATATCTTAGCGCGTCTTTTTTTAATTTCAAAACGGTAATTACTTCAAAAACACGCCTCGTATGATGGACGTAGAAGTCTCTTAAGTGGACACCTGGACTTTATAGCCGTAAGATATGCTTCAGATTGTCCAGTGGTAATCAATATTATTCTTTCACATTCTTCGTTACACTTACGGGTAATAAAATTACTTGAATCAATAGGGAACAAATATTAGGCGTGTTTTTATTGTAAAGGATCTAGGCTTCTACCTCTGATGCTAGTACCGAGTTACAGGGGAGTGTGTCTTACTGTTTGACGTTCCTTCGTACATTTGGATGGAACTTAATACTAGCCAATGAGTTGTGAGCGGATAACCGTAACGTATTAGCCGGATCTCGAATGTCTGCTTTCTGTTGGCGAAGCTTCATGGAGCCATGGCCCTGATAATTACGGCTCAGTTTAAAAGAGTTGTAAAATTGTCTTGGGTAGTAGCGCAGTTGTGAGTTTCGTCTGAGATTTCGTATTCCTAAAGAATTTCGCTACTGTGCAGGCCGGTGTTTTTGTGAAACGCCAGCGCATTGGAATAATAACAAATGTCTTAATTCCCTGACTTTCGGATTGAAATTTTCAGATTTATTTTTATTACATCGCATGAGTATGGTCTATGAGTGTAATCTCGGCGTGTATGCCTGTTGGGAACGGCTAAGGTGCGCAGGATCCCGCTTTGCGGTGACTGCAAATTCATCAGGTCCCTCTGCCACGATGACCCACATTCCTGAACGCTGCAATTCCCCCAAATTTGTGTCCACGTTGCCGGACAGGATTCAGAGTGACATTCGACCTGAACACAGATTTACAGCCTTGCCACCCGGTCACACAGCAATCGTTTTCTCTAACGAGTAAGAAAAACCTACGTCACTGCGTGACCTCGCACTAAAGAACAGCGGTCGCGTCGCTGGTGAAGGGCAGCTTCAGAGAAGTAGGAGTTCCGAGAAGTGTAGCGCCTAATAGATGGAGGCGGCTCCAGTGGGAGGTCGAGAGTGGCTCTTATTATTCCACATGAAAGGGGAACGGAATGCCTGGCCTGTGTAGCGGCCGAGGAAAACGGGGAGCAACTGTGAAAGGCAGCCAGCCTAACATGAAGAGATTGTGTTGTTCTGTCGTTGCTGGTAGGAGATGTGCAGGATAATTTGCAGGTGCACAATGCATTTCGTGGAAAGATAACCTATAATGTCACTGCAGTTTGTACATGCACTGCTGTTTCGTTAGATAAGCCTTACCCTAACTGCACAATAGCCTGCTTGTCTACTTCTGTGGTATCGTGAATTTTTCAGTATATAGGTGTGATTTAATACCTTCAAAACAATTACACAAATCGTGAGCCACGTTAAGAAGCTGGAGTAATTGCAGCTCCATCAAGAAAAATATTGATGAAATAATATAAGTTGTTGTTGCAATAGCTGTTACAACCAGTCACACGACCAAGCCTTTTTTTATTATTTCCGTTTTTGACGCTCATTTTCAGACATAACGTTTTATTGTAAAGGCATTTATAACTCATTACGCAGTATTAACTAAATAAAAGAAGGAGGAAATGAAGATTTTATTCTCTTATCGCCGACGGGTCTGCTAGAGACGGAACACTAGCGCGGATTGAAAGACCGTGCGAGGTAACACATTGGTAAGCACAATGGACTCGCATTCGGGAGGACATAGTTCGAATCCTTGTCCGACCATCCTGACTGATATTTTCCGTAATTTTCGTGGAAAATGCCGGGATGGTTCCTTTGAAAGCACACTGTAGATTTCCTTACCCATCGTTGACACATTCCAAGCGTGTGCTCCGTCTCTTATGTAGCCTTCCTTCCATTCGTCAGACGGGAAAGGAAGTTAGCCGTATCCGTTTCTTGCAATCATTTGTCTCAATCGATTTAAGAGATCCATAAAAAATCAAAATCACTATAGCCGAACAGGCTTCTGAACGCAGCTCGTGCCGAACGTCTATTTTTATCTGATGATGGGCGTACGCCGAAACATGCAATGTAATTTCAGTCAAAGAAGCTGAAGGTGCGATCTAGGCAGGTATTGCAAATAAAGCATTGTCAGGAGAATGCTAATGAAACGAAGTGAATAAAATTCTATTTGAGGCAAATTTGGCTTCTTTGAATATTTCCTCCCCTGCAAACTTGTCACGAATAGCTGCCGCGTGATTATTGGCGGAAGTGTAGTCTTTTTAGAGATAGTCTGCCGTCTTTCTTTTCCGTATCATGAACTTTTTCTGCGACTTCCAGTGTGTTGCCTTCATACGATTATGTGACCACATGTACTCCGTTAACAACATTAACAAAAAGGTTTGAGAGTCGGCGTCAATTTCACCCAGTTTGCCTGCAATTTGTGCAAGTGTTCAACATTTGAGATGAAAATATTTAATAGCATGGAACTAGTATTTTTTAATTATCTTTTAACCAGCTTTTCGAGATGACAGTTAAAAACCATTGTATGCCCATCATTTTTAAATATTGAACAAAAGCATTATTGGAATGGTGCTTAGCAATAGTGACTTGCTTCAACAAAATTTCCTGTCCCATCATAAAAATTTTCTTCGTTAATGAAACTGCCCTCGTAATAATGGGTGAAGTTAGATATTTAAACCGTCTAGTAACTAAGTGCAATTCACTTTCTTTTTGGTGTTGTTGGGCCATGGCTGGTCTGGATCCGTATACAGAAACTAAACAGTTTGGATCGGAAAGACACCTCTGAAGAAAGTCGATCAGTCTGTGTACAGGAGAATCTACAGGTGCCCACTACTATGTCCATACATTAGCCCGGTAAAATTATCCTACTGAAGGTCAAACACTCTAAAAAGAGTATCTTTATACACTGGGCAGCAATAAGAACAGCTGGCCAGTGTCCATTGGCACCCATTCTAAAGCAGTTCACCAAAACGTCTCCCAAGGTCTGATGTATCATTTCCAAGGTAGCTTACATATTACTGTGCTGGTAGTGCATACCTGTTACCCTCATTGTCTGGATTAGGTGCGCAAAGACACCTTCAAGCGTAAACATAGCGTGCCCTGCGCAAGGGTTTTCAGCTTATATTAATATACCACCAAACATTTTCGATCGCAGTTGCACCCGGAGACATTGCAGGCCAATCCATCGTGGACAGCCCATTGTCTTGTCTACACGCTGCACAGAGACGGCTGCGATGTTTCGGATCATTATCCTCTTGAAGCACTCAGTTTGCCTCGTTCGAACGAGATAGCTTCTTAACGGACCTCAGAAGGCATTTTTGATAAACATTGCACATTTTGTCTCCACTCACTTTTTCTGCACTCGTTTTAAACTGCAATCGACAAAACAACACTGTTTATCTATACACTGTGCAAAAGCGCATTGAGTAAAGATTCTAGACCACTACCAGGGATGTCGCTGCGGACTTTACATTTCAAATTATGGCGTACACTTTCTTGGGGAACTGACTGTATTAAGATATTTAATTATCTACGAACCTTTACTTATACCCGTAACAACCTATGTATATACATGATAATATCATGAAAAGGATAGATTGCTAATCACCATTCTGCGGAGATGCTGAGTCGCAGATAGGCGAAAGTGGCACAGACATGATCACTGTGTGTGTGTGTGTGTGTGTGTGTGTGTGTGTGTGTGTGTGTGGTTCGTATGTTTTTCTATTAACAGGTTTATCATAAATATGTGCTATGCAATAAACTAATTAAGTAATAAGGCCTCTGAGGAACGACACCTAACATGACTGGCCCAATAGCAGAACTAAACTGACAAGATGTATGAACTGAAGTACATCGGTCTTGTATCAACTACCGTTTATTCGGTGCGCTCATACGCAGGCGACGTCTGTTGCAGAGTCGAGCCGCATTCTGCTGTCGCAGATCGAGCCCAGCTTCTCGTACTGCACGCACCTGGTCGTGGGCTACGCCACGATCAACACGGAGACGTACAAGGCGGTGCCGCCCAGCGAGGATGAACACACCACCTACACCAACATCGTGGCGCTCAAGAGGCGCTTCCCCAGCCTCAAGATCCTGCTGTCGATCGGCGGCGGCGCCGCGGACACCGACAGCAGGGAGAAGTACTTCGAGCTGGTCAGTTGACGCGCGGAGCGCTTTCAGACATTACTGCGTACAAGCACTAACAAAGCTTTACACTAAAAGCCCTTGGTAACTGTCAGACTTGTTTGTCAAATTCGATGCTTCATATCCACGACTGTCAAACAAGCGCACAGACATACTGGCCAAGTTTGTCAAATTTGACCTCACTTTTGAAGCAGCTGTCACGTTGTGCATATCTTGTGGTAAATTAGTTTGAGATTAGTGGAAATAGCTAGCAATAAGCCAAACCCTGGTTTGATACCCGGTCAAGTCGAAGATTGTCTCCGCTCATGGACTGGGTATTTTATTGCCCTAACGTTCGTATCGTCGTGATTGACATTCCATTAATGCGGTGACTGTGTGGGCGCTTCCCGAAATCCAATAAATTCAAAAAGATACGAGGGTTGGAACTTTAATAATGGCAACTATTTATTTACAGATCGTACAAAACTGATATGTGTTTCAAAGTTTTGCTGGCCTTCAAAGTAGTCACTAGCATTGTGTATAACCCGTTGCCAGCGATGTGGAAGTCGTAGAATACTCTTAGCTGTGCCAGTTGTGTTGACAGCTCGAGCGGCGCGGTCTATTGCCTGACGAATACGTAGCAGTTCTGAAGTGAATGTCGTGAAGTGTTTCCCTCAGTTTAGAAACTTAACTGAACTCACGAGGGCTTAAGTCAGGGGAGTGCAGTAGGTCGTATAGCTCTTAGCAGCCCCATCAAAATCAGTCACAGCTTGGACTGTACGCGCTTGAGAATTGTCCTTCAAAATGATGGTCAGGTCCTGCAGAAAGTGTCATCACTTCTGTCTCTATGCTGTTCATTTTTGGAGCACTACCTACCTCCAGCTTAGAGAAAGAAGTGATGACACTTTCTGCAGGACCTGACCATTATTTTGCTGGACAATGCTCAAGCACGTACAGCGCTATCTGTTACCTGATTTCTTTGACTGATGGCGCTGCTAAGGGCTATACCACCTACTGCACTCCCCTGACTTAACCCCTCGTGGGTTCAACTCAATTTCTAAACTGAAGGGAACACTTTACGGCATTCGCTTCAGAACTGCTGCATATTCGTGGGCAATTCGTGGGGCTGGAACTGTCAACACAAGTGGCAATGCTAAGAGTATCCTACGACTTCCACGTCAATAGCAACGGGTTATACACAATGTTGGTGACTACTTTGAAGGTCAGTAAAACTTTGAAACTCGTATCTATTTTATAGAAGCTGTAAATAAATAGTTGCCACTATTAAAGTTCCAACCCTGGTATAAGAAAAGCATTCCTCGAACTGAATTTAGCGCTGAGTGTTAAGAATAGCTCAAACTGAGAAATAAATGCACCCATGAGAATCTGCTAAAGGGAATATTACACTCAAAACCCGATGATTAAATCAACTTTTTCCGAATGGCTATTGGATCTTTCAATAAACTGTTAGAATTACTTCCTACTTTCTTTGAAAAAGAAAATGGGGGGGGGGGGGGTGCAAGTTAATTCAGTCTCTTTTCCTTGGTCCTCAAATGAAAGTTCATTGCCGGCCGCGGCGGTCGAGCGGTTCTAGGCACTTCAGTCCGGAACCGCGCGACTGCTACGGTCGCAGGTTCGAATCCTGCCTCCAGCATGGATGTATGTGATGTCTTTAGGTTAGTTAGGTTTAAGTAGTTCCAAGTTATAGGGGACTGATGACCTCATATGTTAAGTCCCATAGTGCTAAGAGCCATTGGAACCATTTGAAAGTTCATTAAAATACCACAACATCAGAACGTATACATCGTCCGAGGAAAAACCGGAGAGATTCGAGCTTTTTTTATATTTTTCTGCACTAAGGCTAAACATGTGAGGCGGAACATCAACACAAACAACATCCCTCATCTTGTCAAATCTGCCGTCAATCAATATTTCTCTCTAATACGCCAAACAATCTCTATGTTTGACAAGTACATCAAACAAAGCTGTTAACTGTCGAATTTTGACAACACTAGTGATTTGCAAATTGTTTGATCGTTCACAGAGACTTTAAAAACAAGACACAAAGTCTGTGGAACTGCGACAGTGGAATGTAAATCCTACCATTATAAATTAGAGCCCGTGTGCCGACGACTCATAACTCCCCATCAGCCCCGCAATATTTTGTTTAGCCTCGCGTATTTCGAAACCAGCTCCATATATCTTTTGCTATGACTGTGAGAACGTAGGATTGTTGAATTACCACCTGTTACGGCGCAAGAACATACGAACTACGTGAACAGTGTTTTTTTTTTGTCAAATGTTTATAACTTACATTTGGGTGTGTTGTATTTCAGTATCCCTCTTGTGTCTCTAAATTACTATCTTGCTCGCTTTCCACTTCTCTTATTACACACCAACGTAAATGAGAACACACCTACCACATCTCCTGAGATATTCAATTTTCGCCAAGGCTGTCCAAACGTATACCTTCCGGACAACGTTTTCTCGAGATATACAGCTACTATGACTGGTTGTGTGACAGAGAATAAACTGTATATCGTACGTGTGGAGGTAACCATACCAGTTCTACTGTAATACACAATAGATTTGTAAGAAAGGGTAATAAATATAGCTCTGAAGTTAAAGATATCAGAATTAATGTTAAACACCTAGCAGCTGAAAATAGTGACAAAGTCTTCGTAAAGCAATTCATAATGTTACGAAAACGCTCAGTTGTGCAATTAATTATAAGTTAATATTCGAACATGAGAAGAGGTTCTGAAAATTTATAAACTATATCTTCTTCTTTCCAATACTCCTTCTGAATTACTTTTTCCTCACGAACGTGCAACTATAGTTACATCGACAGAGATAGTTTAAAATATCGAGAGATGAAAACAAGGACTTTTTGTTACACGATGATTCACAAAAGTCGAATCTAAATGGAGGTACAAAATTCTAGTTGAATTCGGAAACTAGAACAAGCAAAACTGAATAAACTAAACATACAGAAAAATACGAAGTGAAATCACTTTATGTGTGTCTCGTGCCCCTTCTTTAGTGTCTTTAAAGTTTAATGAAAGTATGATGGAGACACTCGCCCATTTGCAGTGGCAGATGCTACAAGACGTGTTACACATCACGGCGTGGTTTGCTGTTAAAATTCCGAGAGAGTACATTTATGCCAGAGTCCACCAGTATATTGTCCCCCCCCCCCCCCCCACCCAGCGTTTATAGCTTTGTAAAACACCTTGAAGGTAAAACTGGAAAGATTCAAACTTATACAGAGGTCTGCCAACAACCATTCTTCCCACATACCATTTGTGAGTGGTGAACAAAGTACTCTCCACCACCCATCATTAGGTGGTATTGGCACGTGAAGTACAGATGAAGATGTACGTCGCGATGTTCTAACTGAGTGTTACCATCAAATCAGCCCAAAAGTCCACAGTGGCAAAGAATCAAATTTCTGCTATTTTTCTCTATAAGGTGGCAGTCTATACATGATAACAAAAATCTAAACATACAATGCAAAAATTGGGCGGCATTTGACCATAAATGTGGCAACACGGTTTAAAATCATAAATTTCATTTCTTAACACTGAATATTTACGGCAAATTTACTTAACTTTCTTATTAGTTGTATCCTTGGCATTGGAGTCCTATACCTAATATGACTTAATGTAAGTAACTTTGCTGTCTCTTGGCAGCCCGTGATTTGGTCACTACGGCTGAAAGTAATTTGCAGGCATATGATGTTAACTGTTACCATTGGTCCCTTAAATAACGACTCCCACGTCGAAACATTAGTAACTGTAGAACTTTGTAACTGTCTGTAGAAGAGATGGAACTGTAGCAGTCTCAGAATGAGGCTGCCAAAACAGTGGTCCACAGTGTAATTGCAAGATCTGTCACAGAGATGTGGTGCAACAAACGCGTGTCTCTGTTGGGGGAGTGATCTCAACCTGTGTCCATATTCTGTGGAATCAAAGTAGTTCCCAGTTGAGAGCCATCTGTGTGGCATGTGGCAACACTATCAGCGGATGGATATGACTTGCTGACGAACGTGTTGCAGAAGCAGAAGATAGTCCCCTTCGGCGAGTGCCATCTAGAGGCTGCTACTCCGAACTGAGGAGGCACCTGGCAAGTGATGTGTGTGTGTGTGTGTGTGTGTGTGTGTGTGTGTGTGTGTGTGGTGGCAGAGTCTCGTGGTACTGCTGTGTACCTTTTGAACTATGTACACAGCAATGTGTATGATATAGCGTCCTATCCATATGAGGTCTGTACAGATGGACAACCGACAAAGCTAGAACGGGACAAGGGCAAGGAAGCGTCGCAGAAGTAATCACAAGCAGCGTAAATGACTGTTGCAGCACAACATTGCAGATATAAAACAGCGTTTTTGGTAGTATTTTGATAGATGGTGGGATGGTGTAAACTACAAGGCGAAACCTGCAAACAATAATCCATACAGTGATCTGGTTCAGAATATGAGTACCATAATTTGAATGTTCCTTCGGACTCCACAGAGCTGAAATGACACAGCGCAGCAGTCGTCCATTGGGCCTATTGACTTTAATAGCACACGTGGGCGCTACCCGTCATTAAGTACTTGAGCATTCGCCACTGGCCTTGCAAGTAACGACGTTGACAGACGATCCGCAGCACGGGCAGGTCACTACATAACACCACATTGATCTCACTGGGTCATGTGTCATTCTTTTGTTACTCTCGAGCACGACATAGCGCGAAGAGTTACCTCCTCTTTACTTTCTGCGCAAAACTTGTCTGTACCAACCTGAGTTAAGAGGCAATGTAATCGAGTGTAAACTCTACAACAATCCATAAAAAATACTCTAGTACTGCTGTTGCTTCTGGTATCATAAACGAGATTTCTTTGGTTGTTCCAACTCACATTTACGTGAAAACGTTTAGTAAGTGATAAATGATCTTTGTTTTTAACAGCTCCACCGATGACAGGATACATTTCGTGGCAGACGAGCCACTAATAAGTTCGTGCAAAGCACAGTACATGCCAAATTATGAAGAAAGCGTATGCCATGAACAGAAACCACCCACATCTGCCAGTACAGGGAGGAAACATCGTCCAGGGAGATCAGACAGAGTACTCGGTATGCTAATAACATTGGACTTCCATGGCTTCTCTCAAGACCCTCGGACCCAAACCGTTCAGTGTAACTCGAATTGTGGTCCCTCTTATGTGTTTAACACATCATTGCTTACCGACCATTACGGTTTCTTTTGGCAAACACCTGCGTAAATGTAAGCGGACAATTAGCAAAAATAGTGTTCCTCGATAGAAAAGCACACGCTCCGCTCCATTTTGCGGTTTTGAAAATATGAAGGGTTAATTTTACACACATGCCAATATGAAATGATGAGATACCCTTTAAGATATTTAGAGCTGATCAATATTTTTTACTTTGAAACTTGTGGAAAACGGAAAATTTAAGTTTATCTCGGCGAATAAAATATTCAATTAACTTACGGGATTGGAGCCGGTTGACTTCTTCGACAACCGCCGATAATTCGAAGGTACACACCCCGTCACTTCCCTTAGCTCCACCACGCAACCAACGTCAGAATTCATCGATATTGAATATCAGTTACGAACGAATGACGTTCTTTCTGTTCCTCTGTTTTTTGACCAAGGAGAGAGCAGCATTCCAAGCAGAATTTAAGCAAACAACTGCCTCTGCGTTACAAGGTTACTTGCTAACATAATCTCAACTGCTTCGTTAATAACACTATCCCGGTAGCTAGAAGTCCATTTCGCGTTGTTATATTCCATAGGATGACCGGTGGCAAAGCAATGTTTTACAACAGCCTATTTGCTCACTTGTAATAGTGTGTGATACTTACGCGAGATATGCTGTAACAAGCCTCTTCATGAAACAATGATTTCATATTGGTCCATATTCATGTTCGATATCTAAAAACGCGAATATTTTCACGTAGTAGTGTCCTAAGTTGATTATCTCTTGATGTAATGCACCGAAAGACAATAAAGTATGTCCTGCAAAAGCCAGGAATAAAAATGTCGCACAAATAAGCCAACTGTACACATTTACGAAACCTTTTCAAATTTTTGATATTCTGATACACGTGAGTGCCAATAAAAATATCCTTTCAAAAGACTATGATTTACACAACCACATTGAGACAGCTCAATAATTTACCTTTAGATTTGGCGTTCTGTTCTAGTAACCAGAGTTGCGTTTTGTACTTTACAAACTGCTTCCAGACATTAAGCAGGAAATTAGGAATCCATGAAAACTCGAAAGGAAATTAACCAGTCGTTCATGTTTCGCTATTTACAGGTCCCTGTTAATAGCAACAGCGTTTACTCAGGGATATTTATTTCCTCCTCCATATCGTCTACTGATGTTTTACTTCTTCTTAATTTGCAATCTACGTCGTTCTTGTTTTCTTTAAGCAGTCTCTACAATCCTTCAGATCTATTTATTTTTATCACACTCATATTTTTTTCACTGGCCTCCATGTCACTAGATCTTCTTTTTTTTTCTTTTATCTTTGAGTGAGTTACGAAGTATCTTTCTTGGTACGGCGACCAAGGATCAGTGACATATTGCGGGACCAAGCAACTGACCTCCATGCTTTCATCGTACCTTCGACAGTGTCACAAAATAAATTTCCATAAATGCTATAGAGTTGCTATTGAGTGTGTCTGATAGACAGCAATAAAGGCCTATATTCAGAACGGAGAATTACTGAAACTAAAATACGAATCAGTATAACGAAGAAACGTGAAATTAAAAGACTGAATTAGATTAACAGATTATGTAGGCTACAAATGGAAATGACTACAGAGAATACGGAATCATAATGTATTTTACGTTACAAATGTTTTTTTTATGATGATAAAGTTTTTATAACGAGTGCCTATCTGACATATTATAGAGTACGGTAGTGAGAAATATGTTGTCTTCTTTTACAGCTTGAAAGTGATGAACACCGAACAACTTTCGTAAGTTCAGCTAAGAGTCTACTGAAGCAACATGGATTTGATGGCATTGACATCGCGTGGGAGTTCCCCAAGAACAAAGCAAAGAAGGACCGCGGCACTTTTGGTGAGTGGTAAAACTTACAATATTCACACGTTGGCATCACAGATGCATGTAGCAATTTATCACGTAGCAGGACTGTATGAAACTCCTGGAAATTAGCCGAGATGATGAATGTTTCTTTGGCACACAAAGCCATACATACCACAGTTAATGCACAGTAAGCTACGTAAGAGAAATGCGCATGCGATACTTATGAACAGTTTAAGTATTTAATCATATGGTGCCGACCTCCGCGAACTGTATTTGCGTAATTTCAGATGTTAGTTTTCTGGGCATAAGGCCGTGAACCAGGGCAGAGAATGGTACCTTGGACTATGGCCTTACCCCATATAAGAAATATTAGCAATTAGTTTAAGTATTTCTTACTCAAGAACTTTAATTTTTTATTTTATTTTAACAAATACAGCAACGTCACTTTTTTATGTGTTTTATTTATTCCACTACACGTTTCGGGCTTTTATCCATCTTCAGTTGATGTAATACACATTTGAGCATTCAGTAAGTACATCGTTAAAACATCGACAGCAAACGGGATGATGCAGCTGCTCTGTGTAGAATAACGATTTCGTTTAGCTGCTACACTTCGCGAGTTGTGTGTTTAAGGTAAATTGCTGGTTAGATATACTTACTTTCTGCTCTCGTTGTTGTTATTTCGATTTTTGCATTTATAGGTTTGGAAATAACACTTCCCTACTTGTATTTAGCTTTTGCAAGATTGTCAAAAGCTGCATATCTTGTCGGCAAGAGTTTCCAACTTGATATAGTAAAGGCGTTGAATAAAAAATAAGTTAAAATTCTACTGTTTTTATACATTGTAATAAATTATCTTCAAATGAAACATATATTGTAATTTAATGAAAAAAACATGTTGACCTTAAATCACTATTTGACTGAAAAACAAAAAACTGAGAATAACATATGTGGACTTTTATAATTATGCAAAGGATATAATGTACATGGAAAAGGTATTATTGCAAAATTAAAGGAAAGAAGTCAATAAATGGTTGAAGATAATGTTTGTGCTCATTCTTCTGTAGAAGACTTTCCGATCGCCTGATTTTGGGAGTATTATCCGACCTGGCATTAACTCAGTACAGTGAGGCCTCGATAGACAGTGTAAACGCGGATAATTGTTAACACCGAAACAGATGTTGGAATTACTGACTCTAGCTTCTAACAGGTTATTTTGAAATGTATTTTCTACGAAAACACATAACATTTCTGGTAGCTTTTTTCCTGTGTAACGAACGAAACAATGATGAGATGAAGTCGCTGGCAACATGCAGTCCAATGCCCACAGGTAACCGCCCACTACTCGAGCGGTTCCGTCTCTGCGAGAAGTTTCTCTGCTGCCACTCTCACTATCCTGTTCTTCATTTTTCTTATAATCTTCTGAGTAAAACACTGCAGTGATTTAATTAGTCTCTGAGCAGGATGGTACAGAAACAAACAAACAAATGCAAAAAGTCACATTCAAACGTTAAAAAATGTTTTTCTTAGAACAATCAAGTAATGTACTAAAGGAAGCATAGAAATACATATATTAAGATCAAGATAAACTAAGAAATTAATACACAGACGCAACTAGGATGCCCTCACACTAGAAGAAGAAGCAATGACAGACGCGGAAATTTCGAAACTATAAACTAAGCAGGGCGAGGTTAGTGTAGGACAAACAAGAAAGAAAAGTTAAATGTGAAATGCATTTGATTTTTTTCTCTGAGTCAAGAATAGCATGTTATTGTTGATGACGATGGTGGTGGTAGTGGTGATGATGATGATGATGATGATGTTGATGATGATGATGGTGATGCCAGTTGTATTGATGATGATAGTGATGACAGATGATGATGATGATGATGATGTCGACGACGACGATGATAGGAATGATATTGGCGCTGCTGCTGCTTCTGTTGATGATGATGATAATGAAGGTGATAAAGATAACAGTGTTGATATGATAATGATGATGATGATGACGATGATATTGATGATGGTGGTGGTTGTGGTGGTAATGATGATGACAGAGAAAAAGAAGAACATGATAAAGATGACAATCATTGTGATTATGATGTCAGTGATGATGAAGATGATGGTGAGGATGAAGATGATGGTTGTGATGATGGTGATGGTGACGATGAAGATGACTGTGATGATGACACTGACATAAGGTTAGGGATAGTTCAAATACTATAGAAATTGTGCTCTTTTTCATATGAATGGAGTATAGGTTAAATACGCCTATCGCATTATTATTTAGGCTTGGTACGATGGGTATTGTTCAGCATGAGGTATGACGCTTCTAGATCTTTACTTCTGATGACCATAGTTTAACGTCCCATCGAAAGCGAGGTCATTAGAAAGGGAGCACAAGTTCGGTTTACAGATGGACGGGGAAGGAAATCGGCTCCTTTCAAAGGGACCATCGCAACATTTGACTGGAGCGATTTAGGAAAATCATAGAAAACCTAAATCTGTATGGCCGGTCGGAGATTTGAACAGTAGTCCCCCCGAATGTGAGTCCAATGAGGTAGCAACTTCGCCACCTTAGCATAGCACCCAACAGATGTATGCCAAAACACATGCTGTTCTTTGTTGTATATCAGAATATCAACGCAAGTCTCCATTGTTGTATATATTTATGACGACTGTTACCGAAACACATTCACTTGAAGAAACATCTTAAAAAAAAAATGACCATTTTGTCCTGGAGACAGTGACGGCCAATGGTGACCAGTACCAGTTAAAGATGCAAAACCATTTTTATGCTTGCGCCAAAAAATATAAATGCACAAAGAAAACAGGGTTGTTTGTAAATTCTGCAAATGCCAGAAATACACTCCTGGAAATTGAAATAAGAACACCGTGAATTCATTGTCCCAGGAAGGGGAAACTTTATTGACACATTGCTGGGGTCAGATACATCACATGATCACATTGACAGAACCACAGGCACATAGACACAGGCAACAGAGCATGCACAATGTCGGCACTAGTACAGTGTATATCCACCTTTCGCAGCAATGCAGGCTGCTATTCTCCCATGGAGACGATCGTAGAGATGCTGGATGTAGTCCTGTGGAACGGCTTGCCATGCCATTTCCACCTGGCGCCTCAGTTGGACCAGCGTTCGTGCTGGACGTGCAGACCGCGTGAGACGACGCTTCATCCAGTCCCAAACATGCTCAATGGGGGACAGATCCGGAGATCTTGCTGGCCAGGGTAGTTGACTTACTCCTTCTAGAGCACGTTGGGTGGCACGGGATACATGCGGACGTGCATTGTCCTGTTGGAACAGCAAGTTCCCTTGCCGGTCTAGGAATGGTAGAACGATGGGTTCGATGACGGTTTGGATGTACCGTGCACTATTCAGTGTCCCCTCGACGATCACCAGTGGTGTACGGCCAGTGTAGGAGATCGCTCCCCACACCATGATGCCGGGTGTTGGCCCTGTGCGCCTCGGTCGTATTCAGTCCTGATTGTGGCGCTCACCTGCACGGCGCCAAACACGCATACGACCATCATTGGCACCAAGGCAGAAGCGACTCTCATCGCTGAAGACGACACGTCTCCATTCGTCCCTCCATTCACGCCTGTCGCGACACCACTGGAGGCGGGCTGCACGATGTTGGGGCGTGAGCGCAAGACGGCCTAACGGTGTGCGGGACCGTAGCCCAGCTTCATGGAGACGGTTGCGAATGGTCTTCGCCGATACCCCAGGAGCAACAGTGTCCCTAATTTGTTGGGAAGTGGCGGTGCGGTCCCCTACGGCACTGCGTAGGATCTTACGGTCTTGGCGTGCATCCGTGCGTCGCTGCGGTCCGGTCCCAGGTCGACGGGCACGTGCACCTTCCGCCGACCACTGGCGACAACATCGATATACTGTGGAGACCTCACGCCCCACGTGTTGAGCAATTCGGCGGTACGTCCACCCGGCCTCCCGCATGCCCACTATACGCCCTCGCTCAAAGTCCGTTAACTGCACATACGGTTCACGTCCACGCTGTCGCGGCATGCTACCAGTGTTAAAGACTGCGATAGAGCTCCGTATGCCACGGCAAACTGGCTGACACTGACGGCGGCGGTGCACAAATGCTGCGCAGCTAGCGCCATTCGACGGCCAACACCGCGGTTCCTGGTGTGTCCTCTGTGCCGTGCGTGTGATCATTGCTTGTACAGCCCTCTCGCAGTGTCCGGAGCAAGTATGGTGGGTCTGACACACCGGTGTCAATGTGTTCTTTTTTCCATTTCCAGGAGTGTATATTAAATTGTTTTTGAGTCTTCAAGACGGCACAGAAAACCACTGCATCCGAGACACTTAGTTGCATCCACAGCACATGTTACCTGTAACAGGAAGATCTCTTCATTGGCAAAAGATTCCGATTTATTTCTCCATTAGGATCTCCTGAAGGGGACTGTCAAGAAGGAGGTGACCAAGACAAAAAGACTGAGTAACCAAGGGAAGAGTAATATTATACGAGTCGGAGTATGGAATGTCAGAAGTCTAATGTCTTTCTCTCTTACTGTTCTTTGTGTCGAAGAAACAATGGTAGAAATAAAAGACGGGCTCAGGAATGGACACAATTTAGGCGTAAAAAATGGTTCAAATGGCTCTGAGCACTATGGGACTTAACTTTTGAGGTCATCAGTTCCCTAGAACTTAGAACTACTTAAACCTAACTAACCTAAGGACATCACACACATCCACGCTCGAGGCAGGATTCGAACCTGCGACCGTAACAGTCGCGCGGTTCCAGACTGTGGCGCCTAGAACCGCTCGGCCACTCCGGCCGGCAGGCGTAAAAAGATGTCAATGATAAGACTGCTGATGAAAGTGCTATACTGAAGGAAAGCGAAGGAGAATTACAGACACACTAAATGGAATGAACGATCTACTGAGCAGAGAACATAAACTGAGAGTAAACCGAAGAAAGACAAAAGTAATGAGAGCTAGGAGAGGTTAGTGAAAAATTTACCATCCAAACTGGGGACCGCGAAGAGGGCGAAGTGGAGGAATTCTGTTATCTCGGAATCAAAATAACACATGACGGTCGATGCAAGGAGCACATACAAAACATACTAGCGCAGGTGAAGAGTGGATTCCTGGCCTAAAGAAGTCTGCTAGTATTAAACGATACCTTAATTTGAGGAAGATAATTCTGAGGATGCACGTCTGCAGCACAGCATTGCATGATAGTGAATCACAGACTGTGAGGCAACAAGAAAATAAAAGAATTGGAAGCATTTAACGTGTGGTGCTATAGAAGGATGTTGAAAGTTAGGTGGGCCGATAAGATAAGAAATGAGGCAATTCCAAACTGAATCGGCGAGGAAAATAATATGGGAGAAACACAAACAAGAAGGAGGGAATGGGAATTTGTGGTAAGGACAATGGCACAAAACTGTTGAGGTCATCGGCCCCTAGGCTTACGCACTACTTAATCTGAGTTCAACTAACTTACGCTAAGGACAACACCCATGCCCGAGAGAGGACTCGAACCTCCGACGGGGGAGCCGTGCGAACCATGACAAGTGGACTCGCATTCGGGAGGACGACGGTTCAATCCCGCGTCCGGCCATCCTGATTTAGGTTTTCCGTGATTTCCCTAAATCACTCCAGGCAAATGCCGGGATGGTTCCTCTGAAAGGGCACGGCCGACTTCCTTCCCCATCCTTTCCTAATTCGATGAGACCGATGACCACACTGTCTGGTCTCCTTCCCCAAACCAACCAACCAACCAACCGACCGACCAACCATGACAAGACGCCCGAGACCGCACGGCTACCCCGCGCGGGCAAGAAGAAGGGACCAGATGATAGGGCATGTGCTGAGACATTCACAGTACTGGAGGAAGCTGTAGAGGGAAAGAGAGATTCGAATACATCGAACAAATAATTCAGGAAGTAGGGTGCACGCAGTACTCTTAAATGAAGAGGTTGGCGCAAGGAAGGATTTCGTTGTGGGCTGCATTTAACCAGTTGTACCGTTGAGTAACACTGCCTCTACAATATATACATATATACTCTTGCCAGTATTTCTACACATGTTTTGTTGTTATCAGGCTCCATATGGCACGGAATCAAGAAGGCCGTCGGCGCGGCCCACAGCCACACGGACGAGAAAGCAGACGAGCACAAGAGCCAGTTCTCGGCCCTCATCCGCGAGCTGAGAACGTCGCTGCGGAACGAAAACGCTCTCTTGACTCTCAGCGTCATCCCATACATCAACCAGTCGGTAAGTATTAGGCGATTCCTTTTTAGATACCATAATTAGGAGTTTTGAATTATACTGTGTTTTTAACGCTCTCATTACAGGGGAGAAGCATCTACCCTGATACTTAAATCACGGACATCGGTCAAATTTTATAAATGTTTCAAAATACTGCAACACGTGATAACACGCAAAGGAGTAGGTATTTTAGTATATTACTAAAAATAGGGATTTTTTTCCTTTTATTAGAAAGGTGTGTATTTCTTCGAAAGATTGGTTCAAATGGCTCTGAGCACTATGCGACTTAACTTCTGAGGTCATCAGTCGCCTAGAACTTAGAACTACTTAAACCTAACTAACCTAAGGACATCACACACATCCATGCCAGAGGTAGGATTCGAACCTGCGACCGTAGCGGTCTCTCGGTTCCAAACTGTAGCGCTTAGAACCGCGCGGCCACCTCGGGCGGCGAAATACGGGATGTTAATATTAGGAGTGAACCTAAGACTAGTACAGAAAGTCCGTCATCACGCGCAGTTTCACCGCCGTTATGCGAGTTTACATGGCAAGAAGCAGTATCTCCTCCGCGCATTTCGCACGGTTCTTTATACACCCCTAAGAATCAGAGTGTTAAGAGCACATTACGTCGCTTTGCTCCTAATTTCAAGAGCTTTCGAAAGCCGATAAAAAGTATTTTGTTTCTTGTAAAAGAACCAAAATTGCTTTACCACTTTTGTAAATGAAGAAATATTAATTATATCACAAGGTACCTACTCTTTAATGAACTGTGATTCACGAAAACCATGTTTATGTATCTCGAACCGTTCAGAATCACAGGTTCCCATAACACACTGCAGCCACGAATACGTAAACATACGAATCACCGGTAGAACTTGAAATAATCAATAGAGATGTCATTGAAGTATATAATTTGCAGATGGGTATATCAAAATCACTGTCAGCAACAACCAACAACTGGTGGTGCCATCGTTACCTACGTACATTTAAATTAGTTTTTACAATGATACTTCACTACGGTGATTCAAGGATGTACACTCCTGGAAATGGAAAAAAGAACACATTGACACCGGTGTGTCAGACCCACCATACTTGCTCTGGACACTGCGAGAGGGCTGTACAAGCAATGATCACACGCACAGCACAGCGGACGCACCAGGAACCGCGGTGTTGGCCGTCGAATGGCGCTAGCTGCGCAGCATTTGTGCACCGCCGCCGTCAGTGTCAGCCAGTTTGCCGTGGCATACGGAGCTCTATCGCAGTCTTTAACACTGGTAGCATGCCGCGACAGCGTGGACGTGAACCGTATGTGCAGTTGACGGACTTTGAGCGAGGGCGTATAGTGGGCATGCGGGAGGCCGGGTGGACGTACCGCCGAATTGCTCAATACGTGGGGCGTGAGGTCTCCACAGTACATCGATGTTGTCGCCAGTGGTCGGCGGAAGGTGCACGTGCCCGTCGACCTGGGACCGGACCGCAGCGACGCACGGATGCACGCCAAGACCGTAGGATCCTACGCAATGCCGTAGGGGACCGCACCGCCACTTCCCAGCGAATTAGGGACACTGTTGCTCCTGGGGTATCGGCGAGGACCATTCGCAACCGTCTCCATGAAGCTGGGCTACGGTCCCGCACACCGTTAGGCCGTCTTCCGCTCACGCCCCAACATCGTGCAGCCCGCCTCCAGTGGTGTCGCGACAGGCGTGAATGGAGGGACGAATGGAGACGTGTCGTCTTCAGCGATGAGAGTCGCTTCTGCCTTGGTGCCAATGATGGTCGTATGCGTGTTTGGCCCCGTGCAGGTGAGCGCCACAATCAGGACTGCATACGACCGAGGCACATAGGGCCAACACCCGGCATCATGGTGTGGGGAGCGATCTCCTACACTGGCCGTACACCACTGGTGATCGTCGAGGGGACACTGAATAGTGCACGGTACATCCAAACCGTCATCGAACCCATCGTTCTACCATTCCTAGACCGGCAAGGGAACTTGCTGTTCCAACAGGACAATGCACGTCCGCATGTATCCCGTGCCACCCAACGTGCTCTAGAAGGTGTAAGTCAACTACCCTGGCCAGCAAGATCTCCGGATCTGTCCCCCATTGAGCATGTTTGGGACTGAATGAAGCGTCGTCTCACGCGGTCTGCACGTCCAGCACGAACGCTGGTCCAACTGAGGCGCCAGGTGGAAATGGCATGGCAAGCCGTTCCACAGGACTACATCCAGCATCTCTACGATCGTCTCCATGGGAGAATAGCAGCCTGCATTGCTGCGAAAGGTGGATATACACTGTAATAGTGCCGACATTGTGCATGCTCTGTTGCCTGTGTCTATGTGCCTGTGGTTCTGTCAGTGTGATCATGTGATGTATCTGACCCCAGGAATGTGTCAATAAAGTTTCCTCTTCCTGGGACAATGAATTCACGGTGTTCTTATTTCAATTTCCAGGAGTGTATTTAAAGCGCGTTGCAGACATGGCGTGGCACAATGCATCGATTCGCCTCAGAATCTCATAGGTATTGATGAGCCATTTCAATACTGATGATACACTATGTGATCAAAAGTATCCGGGCACCCCCAAAAGCCGGCCGGAGTGGCCGAGCGGTTCTAGGCGCTACAGTCTGGAACCGCGCGCCCGCTACGGTCGCAGGTTCGAATCCTGCCTCGGGCATAGATGTGTGTGATGTCCTTAGGTTAGTTAGGTATAAGTAATTCTAAGTTCCAGGCGACTAATGACCTCAGAAGTTAAGTCCCATAGTGCTCGGAGCCGTTTGACCCATTTGAACACCCCCAAAAATATACGTTTCACATATTAGGTGAATTGTGCTGCCACCTACTGCCAGGTACTCCACATCAGCGACCTCAGTAGTTATTAGACATCGTGAGAAAGCAGAATGGGGCGCTCCGAGGAACTCACGGACTTCAAACGCGGTCAGGTGATTGGGTAACATTTGTGTCATATGTCTGTAGGCGAGATTTCTACACTACTAAACATTCCTAGGTCCACTGTTTCTGATCTCATAGTGAAGTGGAAACGTGAAGGGACACGTACAACCCAAAAGCGTACAGGCCGACCTCGTCTGTTGACTGACAGAGACTGCCGACAGTTGAAGAGGGTCGTACTGTGTGATAGGCAGACATATATCCAGACCATCACACAGGAATTCCAAACTGCATCAGCATCCACTGCAAGTACTATGACATTTAAGCGGGAGGTGAGAAAACTTGGATTTCAGGTCATGCGGCTGCTCATAAGCCACACATCACGCCAGTAAATGCCAAACAACGCCTCGCTTGGTGTAAGGAGCATAAACATTGGACGATTGAACAGTGGAAAAACGTTGTTTGGAGTGACGAATGACGGTACACAATGTGGCGATCCGATGGCAGACTGTGGGTATGGCGAATGCCCGGTGAACATCATTTGCCAGCGTGTGTAGTACCAATAGTACAATTCGAAGGCGGTGGTGTTATGGTGTGTCGCGTTTTTCATGGAGGAGGCTTACAGCGCTTGTTGTTTTGCGTGGCACTATCACAGCACAGGCCTACATTGATGTTTTAAGCACCATCTTGCTTCTCACTGTTGAAGATCAATTCGGGGATGGCGATTGCATCTTTCAACACGATATAGTACCTGTTCATAATGCACGGCCTGTGGCGGAGTGGTTACACGACAATAACATCCCTGTAATGGACTGGCCTGCACAGAGTCCTGACGTGAATCCTACAGAACACCTTTGGGATGTTTTGGAATGCCGACTTCGTGCCAGGCCTCACCGACCGACATCGATACCTCTCCTTAGTGCAGCACTCTGTGAAGAATGTGCTGCCATTCGCCAAGAAACCTTCCAGAACCTTACTGAACGTATGTCTGCGAGAGTGGAAGCTATCATCAAAGCTAAGGGTGAGCCAACACCATATTGATTTCCAGCATTACCGATGGAGGACACCACGAACTTGTAAGTCATTTTCAGCCAGGTGTCCGGATACTTTTGATCACATAGTGTATGATACGACACTCGTGGTATTGGCGACGCTCCTCTTGATTGGACTTGCCAAAATAAAAAGAAAAGAAAGGAACGTGGTTTGGCACTGTTTCGAAATATGATTGGCGTTCTTAGTACCATACGATTCAGAACTGTCGTATTTCCATCTAGCGCGATACTCGCTAAAGGAACGATAACTGTTTCGTGTCTACATCTCTCTCGTGCAGGACTGGTAAGAGGTCTTTTGCTTCATGAGTGTGGTGGCAGTTGTCGCTGCTGATTGTGATAAGCACTATATACAAACCCTGCACCTGTGCGTCCCCGGCGCCCCTCTCTGCTTGGCTCCCCATGCTGCGGCTTGCCCTGTTGGGCCTTAAACCAGCCCTGCTCCTGTGCCACCTTTTTTTGGTTGAACTACCCACAGTTGACTGACTTCTCAAGGTCTGGATTACAGTTATAGGGGACTGGAATGCAGTTACAGGGGAAGGAGTAGAAGAAAAGGTTACAGGAGAATATGGGCTTGGGACAAGGAATGATAGAGAAAAAAAGTAACTGAGTTCTATAATAAATTTCAGCTATTGATAGCGAATACTCTGTTCAAGAACCACAAGAGGAGAGGGTATACTTGGAAAAAGTCGGGTGATACGGGAAGATTTCAGTTAGATTACGTCATGTCAGACAGAGGTTCCGAAATCAGAAACTGAATTGTAAGGCGTACCCAGGTGCACACAAAGACTCACATCGTAATGTAGTAGAGATTAAGTTTAAGAAATTAGTCAGGAAAAATCACTACGCAAAGAAGTGGGACATGGAAGTACTAAGAAATGACGAGATACGCTTGACGCTGTCTAATGCTATAGATACAGCAATAAGGAATAGCGCAGTAGGCAGTACAGTTGAAGAGGAACGGGCATCTCTAAAAAGGGCAATCACAGAAGTTGGAAAGAAAAACGTAGGTACGAAGAAGGTAACTGCGAATACTGCATTGGATATATGAAAGAAGTAACTACAAAAATGTTTAGGGGAATTCATGAACACAGAAATACAAGTCGCTGAGGAAAGAAATAAATAGGCGGTGCAAGGAAGCTAAGGCGAAATGACTGCATTAAAAATGTGAAGAAATCAAAAAAGAAATGATTATCGGAAGGACTGACGCAGCTTACAGGGAAGTGAAAATAACCTTCTGTGAAATTAAAAGCAAGGGATGTAACATTACGGGCGCAACGGAAATTTCACTGTTAAAAGCAGAGGAGAGAGAGCGGATGGATGGAAAAAGTACATTGAAGGCCTCTATGAGGGAGAAGATTTGTCTGATGTGATAGAAGCAGAAACACAAACCCATTCTGAAGACATAGGCGATCCAGTACTAGAATCAGAATTTAAGACAGCTTTGAAGTACTTAAGATTAAATAAGACAGAAGGGATGGATAACATTCCATCAGAATTTCTAAAGTCACTGGGGGAAGCAACAAAACGGCTATTGACGTTGTTACGTAGAATGGCGTCATACCATCTGACTTTTGGAAAAATATCACCCACACAATTCGGAAGACTGCAAGTGCTGACAAGTGCGATAATTATCGCACAATCAGTTTAACGGCTCATGCTTCCAAGTTGCTGACAAGAATAATATATAGAAGAGTGGAAAAGAAAACTGAGGATGTATTAGATGATGATTAGTTTGCTTTTAGGAGAGGCAATTCTGACGTTGCGCTTAATAATGGATGAAAGTCTAAAGAAAAATCAAGACGCGGTTATAGGATTTGTCGCACTGGAATAAACGTTCGACAGTGAAAAATGGTGCAAAATGTTCGAAACCCTGAGAAAGATAGGGGTAAGCTAGAGGGAGTGGCGGGTAATATACAATATGAGACAAGCGGGAAGAATAAGAGTGGACGATCAAAACCGAAGTGCTCGGATTAAAAAGGGTGTACGACAGGGATGTAGTCTTTCGTCCCTACTCTTCAATCTGTACATCGAAGAAGCGATGATGCAAATAAACGAAACGTTCAGGAGTGGAACTAAAATTCAAGGTGGAAGATATCAGTAATACGATTCTCTGAGATTGTTGCTATCCTGAGTGAAAGTGAAAGAGAATTACAGTGTCTGCTGAATGAAATGGACAGACTAATATGTCAGAATATAGACTGAGAGTAAATCGAAGAAAGACGAAAGTAATGAGAAATTGCAGGAATGAGAACAGCGAGAAACTTAACATCAGATTTGATAGTCACGAAATAGGTTAAGATAAGGAACTCTGCTACCTAGGCAGCAAAATAACCAATGACGGACAGAGTAAGGACATCGAAAGCAGAGTAGCACTGGAGAAAACGGCATTCCTGAGAAATCTACTAGTATAAAACATAGTCCTTAATTTGAGAAGAAATTTCTGAGAATGTACGTTTGGAGCATTGCATTGTATGGCAGTGAAACATGGACTGTGAAAGAACCGGAACAGAAGAGAATCGAAGCATTTGAGATGTGGTGCTACAGACGAATGTTGAAATTAGGTGGACTGATAAGGTAAGAAATGGTTCAAATGGTTCAAATGGCTCTGAGCACTATGGGACTTAACTGCTCTGGTCATCAGTCCCTTAGAACTTAGAACTACTTAAACCTAATTAACCTAAGGACATCACACACATCCATGCCCGAGGCAGGATTCGAACCTGCGACCGTAGCGGTCGCGCGGTTCCAGACTGAAGCGCCTAGAACCGCTCGGCCACACCGGGCGGTTAGGTAATAAATGAGGAGATTCTGTGCACAATCGGAGAGGAGAGGAATATGTGGAAAACATTGACAAGGACAATGGAGAGGATCATAGAACATCAGTTAAGAAATCAGGTAATGACTTCCATGGTATTAGAGGAAGCTCAGGAAAGTAAAAACTGTAGAGGAAGACAGAGACTCAGATACATCCAGCAAATAATTGAGGACTTCGGTTACAAGTGTTACTCTGGGATGAAGAGGTTGGCACTGGAGAGGAATTCGTGGCGGGCCGCATCAAACCAGTTAGAAGACTGATGACTCAAAAAAATTAAAGAACGTCATACCCGTCCTTGACAGTAGTAATTATTTATTTCATAGTTTCGATTTCGGTCTTTGGACCGTTATCAAGTTGTGCTGCGAAAGCTAAAAGAATACAAAAATGAAACAAAGCGTGTATATACAGAATAGCACTTGTAGGCAGTAGAACACTACAAAAATGGTGGAATAAAGCCACCACATTTTGCTTCTGCACATGTCAGACTTTAAAATCCTCCAAAATTTATACATATCGTCATCAAAACTAAACCTTTTCTCTTTAGGAACACAATAACATCAGACGAGCGCAAAGCCCTGTGCATAATGAAATGACGTAAATTACGTGAATTGTTATCAGTGTTAACCTCCTTCACGTTTTTGTATTATTATATCTTTTGAGATACCACTTGATAATGGCCCTGCCGAAATTGCAATTGTGAAATAAATAATTTGCACAGTCAACGCAAATATGATGTCCTGTAAAAAATACCTACAAAAAACAGCAAAAGCTCTCATCGACGATAATCAAAGCAGAACATGAGATCATCATTGCACTCTCATGCTCTATAACCAATTATGTAGAATAAATTTCTCATATTTCACGTCTATGGTGACAAACTTTAGATCCTCAGACTACGGGTTTCTGTCAGGATTGACCATCTTCAGATCTGACGATGTGAGTATTGCTTCAGTATATTAGGACATGTTTTCTATAACACAGATTTGAAGATGGTCATTGCTGACCGAAACCAGTAGTCTGAGGACTTACACGTTTGTGACCATGGACGAGAAATGAAAGAAATATATTTTACATTTTCGGGTCGCTGTGCCATTGGCAACCATGTTGCAGCTTGTGAAACCAATTGTGTTGGCCGACGGAGCTCGACACAGAGCAGTTACTCACTTTTTGCACTAACCTTACATTTCCTTGGAAGCAGCATTCCTCTGAAGCCAATAGATAGCATGGAAGCGATAGTACTACTTTAGTATAACATTCGATAAACAAATCGAGTATAACATTCGATAAACAAATCGAGACAAAAGTGGAAAAGGAAGCCAGGCTTTAGCACTAAGATCACGGGGTCGAATCCTTGTCGGACCATTGAATATTTCAGTCTGCCTTTAATCTAACCTTCACCCCTCAATGATGTGAATATATGCCAGAGACGACATATCGTTCAGATTCCTCGTTAAACTGTAGGTCCCCGTTCCCTGGTAGTATCACTGGGGCAGGTTCTTTCTTCTTCTTTTAGTGTTCAACCCTTAGGTTGGTCTGCAGTATAGCGCCATTCCTCTCTTCTGTCTGCCTTCCTCTTCATTTACACGTACGTGTTACATCTAACATCATTCATGATCTGTTGCTTGTATGATATCCTTCGTCGCCCCCGCCGGTTCCTTCACTTAATAGCTCTTTTTGCTATTATTCCAATAATGTTGTGTCTTAGGATGTGCCCTACAAGTTTGTCTCTTCTTGTTTGGATGTGCCTCCACAGATATATGGTTTCCTTTACTCTTCTAAGCACGTCTTCAATTGTTGTTTTGTCTCTCCAGCTGATCTTCATCATCCTTCTATAGCACCACATCTCCAGGGCCCCTAGCCGTCTTCTGTCTTCTCTTCCCATTGTCCGAGTACCACATCCGTACAGGGCCACACTCCAAACGAAAGCTTTCATGATACGTTTCCTCATTTTCAGACTGATGTTCTTGCTGGTGAGTAAGTTCCTTCTCAGATTAAATGCAAATTTGGCCTGCTGTATTCTGCTCACAATTTCTTTCCGGCTTCTACTATCCCTTGTGATTTTGCTTCCCAGGTAGGTAAATTCCTCTATCACTTCGAACTCCTCTCTTACAGTTCTGATTCTCAGAGGTTCATATTCTGTTTCTGTGCTGCATACCATCACTGTAGTCTTTTTCTTGTTTATTCTCGTTCCATACTGATAGCATAGAATCCTTTCCATTGTTCTGAGTACTTCATTTAGATCTTCTTTTGTCTCCGTGACTATAACAATATCATCTGCATAACGTAGCATGTCTATCTTCTGCCCTTCATTTTGATTCCCACCTCAGTAGTTTCTCGAACTTGGTCTGTAGCTTCCTGGATGTAAGCACTGAGTATAAGAGGAGAGAAAGCACATCCTTGTCTTACCCCTTTTCTAATATTTGCTTCTTTTCTTGGTGTCAGTTCCTAATCACTGCCACTTCATTCTTATAGAAACTGAGTATCACACGGATGTCTTTGTACTTCATTCCACTGTTCCTCAGCACTCTGAACACCTCTTGCCAGAAAAAGTTATCAGATGCCTTTTCCAGGTCTACAAAGGCAATATAAGTTCGTTTATTTTTCTTTAATTGCTTTTCGATAGGGAGTCTCAGCGCCAGAATCGCTTCTCTTGTTCCTAATCTCCTTCTGAAACCATACTGATCTTTACTCAGCATATCCTCCACCTTCTCTTCAATTCTCTTCAGAACTATTATTATGAGAATTTTTGATGCATGTAATATTAGGCTTAAAGTTCGGTACTGTTCGCATTTTGTAGTTGCTGCTTCTTCGGTATAGGAACAATGGTGCATTTCTGGATTTCTGTCGGTATCTTTCCTGTGTTGTAGATGGACCTAATAAGTTTAAGCAGTATCATTTTCATGCTGTCACCAGCATTCTTTATTAGTTCTGCAAGGATGTCATCAATACCCATTCCTTTGCTGTCCCGTAGTTCTTCTAGTGCTTCGTCAAATTCTTCTTGCAGAACGCTATTTCCCTCGTCATCTTGATCTAGTTGCTTTTCTCTTTCTATTACTTCCCCGGAGCCGCGCGGAGTGGCCGCGCGGTTTGAGGCGTCGTGTTACGGACTGCGCAGCCCCACCCGCCGGACGTCCGAGTCCTTCCTCGGGCATGGCTGTGTGTGTTGTTCTTAGCATAAGTTAGCTTAAGTAGTGTGTAAGTCTAGGGACCGATGACCTAAGCAGTTTGGTCCCTTAGGAATTCACACACATTTGAACATTTGAACTTCTTCGGAAAGCGATGTTCCGGCGTACAACTCCTCAATGTATTCCAGGTTAGTGACACGCAAGTCGCTGAAGTGGCGTTCAATCGAAAGATTTGCACCAAGCTGTTGAGCCACACGGATCTATCTTTAGAAATGATGCACTCTGCAGTTGCAGTATTTCGCAGTTTGCCTAACGCTGAAACCGCTGGTGTTGCAGCTGTACTACGACCCGACGGCGCTGAACCAGCAGATCGACCAGCTGCAAGTGCTGGCCTTCGACTACCGCAACCCGGAGCGCGACCCCAAGGAGGCCGACTACCCGGCGCCGCTCTACCCAGCCGGACAGAGGGACTCTGACCTCTCGGTCGACGGAAACATCCGCTGGTTCCTCGAGAACTCATTCCCAGGTCAGTACGCCCGCTGCTGCTGCTGCTGCTCCGGATCGGAAGGGCACAAAATCTTATTACACACTTTTTTATTTAGTTCATATTACTCCCGACGTACTGTTTAAGAGCGACCAACACAGAAAACAAAAAATGCTTTAGTCTGTAGTCCCACTTTTATTTTGTCCAATGGCTACAGGTTCTCGTACCAAGTACCATCATCAGACCATCCTACGATCAAAAAACAAAAGTACGTAATTAAAATACTCTATAAGAAACAGTTCCAATTTTTTTTCTCTGATAGCTAACTTCTGTATAGATTATAAAAGTGGATGTATGTATGCGTGTTCCACATCTCCTCCTAAACCAATGGGTCAAATTCGATCAAACCTGGTACACATACCACTTACTGTCTGGGAAGAACTGCTGAGGAGATAAGAACAATCTCCCATTGACGTGGTGTGGTTCAAATGGCTCTGAGCACTATGGGACTTACTTCGGAGGTCATTAATCCCCTAGAACTTAGAACTACTTAAACCTAACTAACCTAAGGACAACGCACACATCCATGCCCGAGGCAGGATTCGAACCTGCGACCGTAGCGGTCGCGCGGTTCCAGATTGTAGCTCCTAGAACCGCTCGGCGACGTGGGGTGGATATAAACGGAGTGACATAGGAGCTGGACATAGAGAACGGCAAGAGGAGACTTACAAAGAGACGGGGGAGAATGTGGGCAGAGAGGGAGAGGAAGAGATGGACAAAGAGAGGGGGAGGAGGAGATGGCCAGAGAGAGGGGGAGGAGAGGATGTATAGAGAGAGGTGGAGGAAGAGATGTGTGAAATATATGACGTGTGGCGTACGTGTATGCGGGCGAAGCCGTGAGTAAGAATCTAGTGTGTTATAATTTTCAGTAAGAAGAAACAGTCTAGGTTGCAAATTACAACAGAAGCTTTTTTTCGCCATTTTGAGGTATTTTCAGAATTTATTTGGGAGTTGCAGGTAATGTATTAGCCATAAGTAGCCAAAAGTTTGACATGCGCCTTCGGCGGAGCTTACATATATGTTGCCGTGTGTTCACGAGTACTTCAAATTGTGTTGCAGTAATTTACGTTTCAAGATCATAAGTGTGGCTCTATCATAATATCGTTGTTGTATGCCACCCTAAAAGGAGCAAACCACAATTTTTGCTGCTTATGACCAATGCCCTACCCCCAGTTTCCAAATAAAATATGAAGATGTCTCGAAAAGGCAAAACGCGTAAATAAAGCTTCTGCTATCATTTGAAAGCAAGACTATTTTTTCTTACTGAAAATATATCATTGAGGCTGCTGCACCATAGCCATGGAGTGGGAGGATTTATATAGCATGGTGTAAAGGGCAGCCTTAAAGTATAGCCAGCCCCTCAGCCCTGGCACGAAATCTTCAGGCTCGCTTACCCGAGTAGGTGAACCATATACTAAAAGTAAAAGTCAATGCCGTGCATTAAAGATGCAGATGCGGTCAGAAGTGTTTAGTCCTCCCCTATTTAAAAAGGTTTTTATTTCTTAAATAAGTCTCACAATGCAAAAGATATCTAAAAATAAAACTAAACATCACATAAAAGTAGGGAATGTAAAAAAGATTTATACAAAAAAAACAAAAAAAACAAGGAGTGGAACAGTCTCCTACGCAATAAAATATTAAACGCACAATAACACATCTAAGTTGCTACGTTTCCATTTTCCTTTGGTAAACATTGTGTACCATTATAAAATATCGATTTCATCAAATATCTTGTAATCAAGTATGCGTTGTCCATGAAATAGCATTGTATACTGAAAACCTAAATAATTTTTATTGACAAGATATCCAGCACCCAGAGGAAGTAGCGGCTCATCCTGGCTGTGTATTATTCCCGAGCTGACAATCTTCGACCGCATTTCCAGTTTCGTGTTTATCTCTGCAGTGTCCGTGTGTTCGGCGGCGCGGCATCACGTTTCCTGCACACCGTATCGCAGTTCACTAAAGCCTCACTGCCGTGATGATGACTCGTCAAATGCAGCTTGTAGTTGCAACACGCTACATCGATGGGTCTCTGTATTAGGAGAAGACCACAACACTAACCCATGCAACTATGTATGTTGTTAATGTAGTAACATTCTGACATTAAAATCCAATGCTTATGTCCCTATCTCGATGGTACTGTATAACTGTAATCGATGAGAACAGTCTACATCCAAAATTTCCTCGTACACCTGCAACTTAAAATAGTCAGTCAAGTGCATTTACACATCATGGTAGTTGAAAAATCAGTCACTATCATCTTACCTCTGAGTATCAGGGGTAAGGTGCTGCCTACAGCTTAAGGTTGCACTTTATACCATACTTTAGTTATCACAGAGCATTTTATGATTGTAGGCGGGCCTGGTGATGGTGTTTGGTACCGAGACCAATAGTCGTTAGACAAAGTAAAACTACATAATAATTTTTGTGTGCTAGTTGTTTGTCATTACTGGATGGAAGATCCCGAGAGGTTGTCCTGCGGCCTATTTGCAAAGGATTTCTTACTTCGCATACAATGCAAGCTTGCCTTTGCGAACTGTGAGTGTGGCATCTTAAATGTAGCTGTCGAATGTATGAGACTGTAATTAGGGGGTTACGATGTAGAGTATAGTGTCCTGTTTGACGAGAGAGAGAGAGATAGAGAGACAGAAAAAGAAGAGGTTGGAATCCGATACCGACACATAGCCCACTCTTGTTGAAAACCACTAAGGGGGCTGCTGAGCCAAACGATGTATGAAATGGACTGATTACCGTCAGCTGTGTTTCATGCCCTCACTACACTAGATACTGCGGAAATGTTTGGCTTTTAACATAAGACGTTGGCTCAAAGTGTAGTTATCATTAACTGTACCGCGTCCATCTTTCCAAGTCTTACAAGGAAAATATTGGCGATTAAAATTTCTTCCACCGCCAGTATCCGAGCCAGCTGCCTGGGTACAGTCATGGTTCCGCAGACAACAGCAAACGTTTTTCCGTGAAAGCACTGACCATCTAGTCTCCCAGTGGGACAAACGTATTAACAATTGTCGCGATTACTTATGAAATATTAAACAGTTTACTTACTTGTTTCCATCTTTGTCATTTTCATTAGGATGTCCCTTATAAGTATGCAGTCTTTGAATACAAGCAACTGTATAAAAAGTTCTTGGATGGGGAAGAGGAACAGGACAAAAAATAGTGTCATACAAAGAATATAGTCCTGCCAGTGGTTAACTGTCGTGAGGTGAGGTATGAAAAAGCGAACCTCTACCGTCACAGGTTGGGTGCACCTAAGACTGAAGTCAAGGTAACAGTTTATTACAAAAATCTAAAAAAATAAAAAAGGTGGGTTTTAACAGGCTAGTATATTTCTTCTTCACCTTACCATGAGGCGGGAAAGTTTGGGACATGTAGCCAGTATCGAGTGACAAATTTCAGAGAACATTACGGACGGTCTAAAGTGTTGTCGTGTCCTTTCGTGTGCCAGCGAGAGTGATGATGCCTTACGTTTTTTGGTATGAATAATAATATCAATTGTCGCCTGTAAGGCGTTGGTGGAGACAGGAGCTGACTGATACTTCCTCTTTGTCAGAGTGGGGACCCCCACTTGAATTCTTTTGCTCAGCGTCCCAACTATACAATACTATTGGTTTATGAGTTCACTCGAGCGGAAGCTAGCAACAGAGTACTTACAGCAAGCCTGGTATGTGTCACTGTCTTCGCGACTAACAGAGGTCCATAGTTTACGGTAGCAGCTGGTATCAGCCTCTCCATCTGGGCCAGTAGACCCAGTAGTTCATGGCATAGAATTGAAGTCGGTGGGACCCACAGCAAGAGCTTTTGAGTTTCCTCAGTTTCTCTCACATTGAGACACTACCAGCTGTAAGCGCAGATCACGACAATATGTTATGCAGTAAGAAAGACTTTAAAGTGTCCCGCTTTCTTTTGCGTACAGCTAGCAAGCTGGTGCTCGGCATCCCGACGTTCGCCCGCACGTGGAAGCTGACGGAGGACAGCAAGGTGTCCGGCGCGCCGCCCATAGAGACGGACGGCCCCGGGGACCAGGACGCGATCGTGCAGACGCCCGGCCTGCTGGCCTACCAGTCGGTGTGCACCCTGCTGCCCAACCCCTCCAACAAGGACAAGCCGACGACGCTGCGCCGCGTCAACGACCCCTCCAACCGCCTCGGCTCCTACGGCTTCCGGCTGCCCTCCGGGGACGTCAACGGCCTGTGGGTCGGCTTCGAGGACCCGGACGTCGCCGCCTACAAGGCGCAGTACGCCAAGACCAAGAGTCTGGCCGGCATCGCCTTCTCCGACCTCACCCTGGACGATTACAACGGCATCTGCACTGGCGAGAAGTTCCCCATTGTTCGGGCTGGAACGCTGAAACTTCGTTCACCGTAGTTCGTAACAACTTCAGTATTCTCGCAACAAACACACATTTACATCCGTATTTTAAAATAATGTACTGAGATGCTCTCGTCAAATACGTTTTAAACAGCCAGTAATATTTTTATTTTTTCTGCTCCACAGAGCACATTACATCGAACGTGCTTTTCGAGCTCGCGACACAAAACCAGATTTTATAGTCACAGTGGAAGAATTACACATATTTTAACAATGATATCTATGACTGTGCTACACGAAGTGAGTGAAATAAAGATCTTCTTTCCAAACATACAACTTTTGTAGTTTTCTTTTACGTAACAACTACTATAAGATCGCTCAGGTTGTCACCTACATGACAAGCGCGGTTTTCGAATCTTCTTGTTTTTCACTAAGTTTCCTTACAGCCAGTTTTCTATCTGCAATGGTTTTTACAGGTATGGGAGTACACTTTCAGCCTCTTATTAGCACTCATCCAGTATAAATACTCTCACAACACAACACTGCGGATCCCGGCGGAGGTTCGAGTCCTCCCTCGGGCGTGGGTGTATGTGTTTGTCCTTAGGATAATTTAGGTTAAGTAGTGTGTAAGATTACGGACTGATGACCTTAGCAGTTAAGTCCCATAAGATTTCACACACATCTGAACATTTTTGAACAACACTGCATACACAGCGTCACTCATAAGTACCTCTCGTGTTTTAAAAGACGACTGTGCAGAAACTGCAATACATAGGGAAACTAACACGTATCAGTGATACAGCATCTGTCCATGCTTTTAACTCACATTACTGGTGTTCGATATAGGCACCATCCGTGGTTCGACGGACATCAATACGTGCGTGCAATTCATTGAAGCTGCCGACACGAATTGCCAATGGAGGAGTAGCAGCTGCTCAGTTTGGAAATCTGGTCATTGTTTTGCCTATCTACAGGCACAAACACTATTTGTCTTCATATTCTGACGTCTTCGCCCCAGTGCAAATAAGCTACTGCGCGTATTACAAATCGAAACTGGAACAGATGCTCTATCCAATCGTATGCGTCATTTTTTTGTAAGTCTTCCAGTTTTTCTGCAGTCATCTTCTGAAACCACCGAGGTGCTTATGAAGTACAGTGTATTTACTCAGCAAGACACCGAATATACCAAAGAAAACGAATAAGAGTAAACAGATGTTCAGCATAATGCTAATTCTTCTTGATTAAGGTAGTCAAATAGAATTGGATTTCAAGACAGTGGAATCTGAAACACACATCTGCTGTTCTAGTACACAGTGTATCTCAAAGGAACGAAGGAGAATATACAACTCAGACCGAGCCTAGGAAGAGATGTAGAAATGGAAGTATGAGATGCCATCTGTAAGGTTTGCTCATTATTGAAAGGGAGAGTAGCTGATCAACTGACTAAAAAAAAAAAAAAAAAAAAAAAGGTTCAAATAGCTCTGAGCACTATGGGACTTAACATCTGAGGTCATCAGTCCCCTAGACTTAGAACTACTTAAAGCTAACTAACCTAAGGACATCACAAACATCCATGCCCGAGGCAGGATTCGAAACTGCGACCGTAGCAGTCGCGCGATTCCGGACTGAAGCGCCTACAACCGCTCGGCCACCGCGGCCGGCTCAACTGACTCACTGAAAGTGTTAGTACTAAGTGTCAGAAAGAAAATAAAGAATTACTAATTTAAGGAGATTACAAGTACAGTTCTTAAACTAATCTGATAGAAGTAATCCAGAGAGTTTGTTAGCCACTCTTAAATTATTACTAGTAACAGATTTGTCTACTTGAAAAACCTTTTTACGTCAAGTGGATTATTACATTGAGACAGATAAGTAGTTATATCACCAACATTGATAAAGGAAACACAGAGGCTGATGAATGATAAAACAATAGAAGATATAGAGAAAGACTGAGAAATGTTGAATTTACAATAAACCCTGTCATCACCATCATCATCGTATCCGTTTATTTCTCAATGCAAACATAGCACAGCACAAAATAGTTTCCAATCGGCTAGATCTTGTACAAGGGCTTCGTCTTGCGTCCAGGTCTATTGCGACACCCAACTTTTTTCTAGGTCGTTCTCCCCCATCACACGACCCATCTTTTTCACGCATTCAGTGATTCATTCGTACACAGCTTTGGTGACGTCATCTTCGGGTACTCTGGAAATATTTGAGATGTGCTCTTTGACTGGGATGGTGAATGTCCGCTCTAAGTGAGTTTCCAGGAGGCTTCATTTGATATAAGGTTTGTTCATTTCAGACCACCAGTGGAAGAGACATACTTCTTAAAAATTTACTGTTCCCTCTTTATTACGTAAGGCATATTTTATTTCGGCCACCGAGAAGTGCAGTTTGAGCATCACTCCAAGAGATTAAAGCTTCTCCTGCTCAGCTCTCCAGACCCCAGACGGGTTGTAGGTCTGCGATAGCTTTCACGATGCCATCAAAGAAACCTTGGGTTATATTGTGTCAGAATGTTTTCATAATGAAAAAAGCACGTATATAAAATGATCAGGACGAGCAAGTAGTTTCACAGTATGAGTAATTGTTTCCATAACATAATAAGTGCTGTACCATATTTAGAAAAGCTGTAAAAATGTCCACGACTATGCTTATCACGTTCAGTCAGACACCTCATATGAAAATAAGAGAAATATAGAATTTTGCTAACAGCGAGACGCCGACAAAAACAATAGAAGTTAACACTATTTCTGTTAGAGAGAATACAGTTCACGAACGGTGGATATATAAAGAATACATATACAGACCATCAGGCAGTCTCACTTAGCTAAATTTAGAAAAAGATAATGTCTTAAAGGACTCTCACAAGTCCTCCTGCCCCCTGCAACAACAGAATGATCACAATGCTGCTGTATTCGCCGAACTTTGTGCTCGCCTCAGTGTCACTTAAGAAGGGACACGTATCTCACATGGTCTATAGTTCAGTACTTCTTGCGGATCCCCAATCAGCACCACGAGCATAACTGGACGTCACTGGTTCGAGCTGAACACAGGGTATCCGTAACGGCATCCATTTTTTCATTTTTCAATATGTCTATGTTAATTTCTTGTTTGTTGCTAGCTGTTAGTGTCCCCCTATTATTCAAAAGCTTCTCACGAATTCTGCCACTGCTCTGTGCCATTGTTGCATGAATTCGTTCGCAAAATTTTTTTTGCACCACAAGACGTACAGTGTCCCAGTATTCGCGTCCAATGCTAAATTGTGTCTCAAGAAAACAGGGCTAATACTATGAACCAGTAGTAAAGCTATAGCGACTCCAGGCCACATTTTTCCTTGGATCCTAATGATGTAATGTATGCGGTTCATTGGCCAAAGTTGCTACGAGCATTCTACTCTGAAACATCTTCACTACAGCTGACTGAATCTCCACATGGTTGCTTCCAAAGTGGTGGAAGCCAACATATGTACAATAAAGTACACCTAATAACGAAACGCAGCCAAACAAGAACTGTAAAATGTGGCTGGGAACCCATCTCGGTGCAGTTTTGTAACGTCGGATGCAACACAACAGCGCGTTTCCTCCGATAGCAGAAGGTTCCTACAACCAACTTGAGTGGGCAGTGGCAATGCAAATGGTTCCAACTGTTTAGAGTCCTTGCACCAAATGGTGGCAACAGTTCTGGGGCGTTCGTGTCTTTCAGCGTCGGTGTGGCTCCAGCTGGATGTTGAAACTAACAACCCCGAAATTCCACACATTTTTTCGCTCTTGTGAATATTCCGAATTAATTGATTGGTGAGTATGAAAAATGCTCGCCTCCATCATTCATTGGTCCCACACACAGGTAAGCCATCGGTGGCTTCACTTGGGAGAGGAAAATTGGTCCGCAGCTCGTGGTCGTGCGGTAGCGTTCTCGCTTCCCGCGCCCGGGTTGCCGGGTTCGATTCCCGGCGGGGTCAGGGATTTTCTCTGCCTCGTGATGACTGGGTGTTGTGTGCTGTCCTTAGGTTAGTTAGGTTTAAGTAGTTCTAAGTTCTAGGGGACCGATGACCATAGATCTGGCGTCCCATAGTGCTCAGAGCCATTTGAACTATTTTTTGAGGAAAATTGATTTTAATGCAGAAATTGAGTGATTTATGTCATTGACTTATTAATTAATTGGTTTATAGGCCTGTAACGACTGTAACTGATTTCATTATTAAGCAATACGAAGCCACGATTTAATTTAACTCAACTTTCCTTCTTTGTAAGAGGAATGGAGGAACAGCTGCTGCCGCGCGGGATTAGCAGAGCGGTCTGAGGCGCTGCAGTCATGGGCTGTGCGGCTCATCCCGGCGGAGGTTCGAGTCCTCCCTCGGGCATGGGTGTGTGTGTTTGTCTTAGGATAATTTAGGTTAAGTAGTGTGTAAGCTTAGGGGCTGATGACCTTAGCAGTTAAGTCCCATAAGATTTCATACACATTTGAACACATTTGAATAGCTGCTGAGGCTTCTCCACGTGTTTTATACATCTCAGAAAAGTCTCCAGGATACTGTCTCACTCCTAACTCCTCCGTGAAGCTCTGTATTGCGGGTATAATTCATTTCTAAAAGTTCGTAATAGACTTTATATATTGCAGCTAAATTTTTCTGCAAAGTATGTGACCCAGTAATGAAATGATACTATTCTGATAACACTGCTCATTCACGATAACTTTAATGGCTTCTTGTAGGTGCACAAGTATTTCTTATATTCTTAGTCGTGCACTGTTGGTCAAGTACCCTGTCGTTAGTTGATTGGGAAATTGTACATAGTGCTTATAAATGCTTAAGTATAGTTGGTTCAAATGGCTCTCAGCAGTATGGGACTTAACTTCTGAGGTCATCAGTCCCCTAGAACTTAGAACCACTTAAACCTAACTAACCTAAGGACATCACACACATCCATGCCCGAGGCAGGACCCGAACCTGCGACCGTTGCGGTCACGCGGTTCCAGACTGTAGCGTTTAGAACCGCTCGGCCACCCCCACCGGCACTTAAGTATAATAAGTGTTTGAGTAACTGTACGAATTGGTAACATTTCATATGCTGAAGTGGAAATGATTCTGTTCTTTCTTTTAAAAAGCATCTTCTGAAAATTTCCTTCCCTGATGTAAGACACCATATCTTTCGCCATTTTCGGGGGAAGAAAGCAGCCGCTAATTTGTTACCCTTACACTTGACTACATAACTTAACTAAACTTGAAACTTCCTGGCAGATTAAAACTGTGTGCCCGACCGAGACTCGAACTTGGGACCTTTGCCTTTCGCGGGCAAGTGCTCTACCATCTGAGCTACCGAAGCACGACTCACGTCCGGTACTCACAGCTTTACTTCTCCCAGTATCTCGTCTCCTACCTTCCAATCTGCCAGGAAGTTTCATATCAGCTCACACTCCGCTGCAGAGTGAAAATCTCATTCTGGAAACATCCCCCAGGCTGTGTCTAAGCCATGTCTCCGCAATATCCTTTCTTTCCGGAGTGCTAGTTCTGCAAGGTTCGTAGGAGAGCTTCTGTAAAGTTTGGAAGGTAGGAGACGAGATACTGGCAGAAGTAAAGCTGTGAGTACCAGGCGTGAGTCGTGCTTCGGTAGCTCAGATGGTAGAGCACTTGCCCGCGAAAGGCAAAGGTCCCAAGTTCGAGTCTCGGTCGGGCACACAGTTTTAATCTGCCAGGAAGTTTCATATCAGCGCACACTCCGCTGCAGACTGAAAATCTCATTCTGGAAACATCCCCCAGGCTGTGGCTAAGCCATGTCTCCGCAATATCCTTTCTTTGAGGAGTGCTAGTTCTGCAAGGTTCGCAGGAGAGCTTCTGTAAAGTTTGGATGGTAGGAGACGAGATACTGGCAGAAGTAAAGCTGTGAGTACCGGGCGTGAGTCGTGCTTCGGTAGTTCAGATGGTAGAGGACTTGCCCGCGAAAGGCAAAGGTCCCAAGTTCGAGTCTCGGTCGAGCACACAGTTTTAATCTGCCAGAAAGTTTCATATCAGCGCACACTCCGCTGCAGAGTGAAAATCTTATTCTGTTAACTAAACTTTCTTCAAAACTTCGCCGTCGTTTTTTTTCTAGTGAGGTCTTTTGTCGATACAAGGATGCAAATATACGAGCAACGACATGTAGGCAAGGCATTAGCGTGGTACACGTGCCACCGACGTGCGTGCCGGAAACGCGGGAGCGTGTTTTTTTCTTGGCTGACGAAGGGCAAACACCGCTAGGCATTCATCGGATACTGAAGAATGTGTGTGGGGCAGCACGGCTGTCGGAAATCTCCGTTGTCTAATTATGCGCAACAATGGGTGCTACAGCTACGTAAAGCACGTCCTCATAACGCAAATGTCGTAATGCGGCAGTTAGTCAACTTAAGTGGGAGACACTCGAGCACCTGCCCTATAGTCCTGATCTCCCCCATGCGATTATCGGGCCTCTAGTTCCTTAAAAAAGGTCGTGAAGGGTCGACGATTCCTGTCGGACGATGAGGTGCAGCAGGCAGTTACGGACTGCTTCGCATAGTAGGACTTGATGTTTTACCAAACAGGTATCTTCAACCCGGTTCGTCGGTGGGACGATTGCGTCAGTGCCGACGGCGATTTTACCTGGTTGCCATACCGACTTTGTATTGTACGACTCTCGAAAGGAACCTTTTTGAACGTGCCTTATAAATTAGAGCATGGAGTTACGAATGCTGTATTTTCAGACTATCCTTCCGCACCCCAATCCATTACGCCACAAGAGGGTCGTATCACTGAACACAAGACTCCATACGATCGTGGTAAGTAATTTTGTGATACCAATGTTTACTCCGAAACGTGGAAACTTATGATTTCAGTTTGCAAAAGGTACGAGATGTTACAAAAAACATTTAAGTGTACTGGGATTTTCGTTCTTAGTTATCTCCAGTTAAACAGTTAAGCTTAGATGGTAGATAGTGGGCCAAAGTGCGTCCTGAAGGTTATACAGCCTCGATGTCTCATATGTGCAGGAGTTCTGTTGCTGTGATTCGAAGCTGGGTAGCCGGAGAAGTAAGCAATCTTTAGCACACTGGGTACAGGTGATTACAGTGTCCTCGGATATCTTTTCTGTTTCAATGACTCACTTCCTTTTTATGTCGTCACACCGCGGACAGGTTTTTATGTTGACAAATGGCACGAATTTTCTGCTGGTTTGTCTACAGCGGTTACCACAGCAGAATGGAAAAGTTCGTAAAGCACTGAAAATCTCGTAGTGCCCCAGCTACAGATCATGGAATTAAAGGGGACTTCAGACCGAATTTGGCTTATCAGTTCCACAAAGCTTGCAGGAGATCCTGACTTGACTGTGGATGCTCAGATTATGCTTCAACTCGACAATTGTTTCTAATAATTATCGATTCTGTCATTAGTAGGTGAGCAGGATAAGAAAAGAACCTCTGAAGAGCAGCGCACTGACCATGATCTGTGCTGAGGCTGGTGAGCTACCACCTGCCATCGGGTGCCGTCTCCTCATGGTGTGGTAGACGAACAGCATCCTCTTGTCTTCCCACCTTCATGCCTTGTATATTGTTGCTTGTCTTCCAGTGAAGTAACTGCAAGAAATTCAAAATGGTTCAAATGGCTCTGAGCACTATGGGACTTAACATCTGTGGTCATCAGTCCCCTAGAACTTAGAACTACTTAAACCTAACTAACCTAAGGACATCACACACATCCATGCCCGAGGCAGGATTCGAACCTGCGACCGTAGCAGTCGCGCGGTTCCGGACTGAGCGCCTAGAACCGCATGGCCACCGCGGCCGGCCAAGAAATTCATCCATGAACAATGGAGCTCATAAAATACATACTAATGAATATCTGTCATCATATTTCTTAAATATGGGTGGAGCCGTTTATCACTTTGTCAGTTGAGGCTGCCAAGCACTTTGTCAAATTTGAATTACTACATAAATAAAAACAAATCTCAACACATTTTTGGCCTCTGTGTACCCTTATCATTAAGTGAGTACATCAATCACATCGGTGTATACACTAACGGATCAGAACATGATAATTTAGTAGACTGCTCCTTCGTATCACCTAATGTGCCCTCAAGTTTCACTGACTAATGAAAGCTATGGTGCCGAGCAGCATACAATCCTCAGGTCACCACTCTAAAAAATTTCTGTATTGTTATCTGAGTCCACTTCAGTCGATTCAGCACCTGTACTCAGCACAGAAACCAATTCAAAACTTCCAGGATAACCCATTTCCCTTACAAATTCTGTAGAGGGCAGTGAAAATATGCTGTATACCACGGTAGAATGGCACACCACGAGCGATCCCCCTGCATGCCATCACTTAGTTGCTGGAACCCAGGATCATGCGTAACCGGAAGGAAGGCTTGCTGAAAGTGAAGGATTAAGTGGCATTCGATTAAACAGACAAACCCCCTCCTTTTTGCCACTGAGACTACACGAGGTCCTCCTAACACCGCTTCGCATAGTTCGTTGATGCATTTAGTTCTTCTTTAGAGGGCACATTCACTAGTGTGAGCGACAAATGTTAGTACGGCAACTATAGTCACTATGCGATGTTTGCTAATAACAGGGTAGGTTGAAATGTGGACATGCCATTGATGTTGCGTGACAATAATGAGCCTATACAAATTTCTCCTCGGCTACCCACATAATTTTAGAGATAAAAGCATATCCATATTCTAACTCTAATTCTAATGCCCTCGGAGTCAATGGTGGTATCAATATTTTTTATACAGTGGTCAGCCAAAATACAATGACCACTGTCCACCCCGGTCAGAATGCCGTCTGGTGGCGTTGAGCCCATGTGACGCGTTAAGGGAAGCGCGTAAGCAGAGTAGAGACGATTAGGGAATCACACGTATCGACGATACGGACCACAAATGCGGAAATTCACTGAAATAACCGATTGCGACAGCGGGTGGATCGTTAAGGCACGATGCCTGGAAACGAGCTTCTCTGAAAAGTCGAAGCTGATAGGTTATTAGCGTGCTTGAAGGAAGGAGACACCACGAGGAAGCGACGACGTTTTTGACGTCCACGTGTAATCGCAGAACGTGGAAGTGAAACTCTTATCCGCTCTGTAGAGCAGAATAGGCCGCGATTGGTGGCTGAGCTGAGACATAGTACAATGCTGGTGCTAGCACATTTTTCGGAGCTCTCTGTTGAGCGAACATTGTTGAACATGGAACTACGCGGCAGACGACCCCTAAGTGTTCTCATATTGACCCAACGGCACCCTCAATTACAAATGCAATGTTCCATTGAGACTGGATCGCCGATCAGTAGAAACATGTCGCTTTGTCTGATATGCCGTCATCCAGGCGAACGGGCCCTCTAAACATGCATTGCTACACTGACGTGGGCAGGTGGGGGCACTCACTTGGGCGTCCACGGGATCTGGGGTAGTAATCGAAGGCACCATAACAACTGTGTAATACGTGGACAACACGCATCCCTTCATTTCCGCAGCCATGGCTTCTTCCATCGGGATAACTGTCCGTCTCACAAGGCCAGATTCTTGTTGCAGTGGTTTGAGTAGCATCATAGTGAACTCACATTGATGTCTTGGTCACAAAATTCGCGTGGTATGTACCCACTGGAAGGCATATGGGACGCTTTCGGGCACAAGTTATTGGCACGTAATTTACGAAGTTGCGTGACCTGTGCGTGTAGGTGCCACATACTTCTGGAAACCTTCCAAGGACTGATCAAATCCATGTCCGCACGACCATTGCTGTATTGGGGTTCAAAGGTGGACCAACACGTTATTAAGCACTTGGTCATAATACACTACTGGCCATTAAAATTGCTGCACCACGAAGATGACGTGCTACAGACGCGAAATTTAACCGACAGGAAGAAGATGCTGTGATATGCAAATGATTAGCTTTTCAGAGCATTCACACAAGGTTGGCGCCGGTGGCGACACCTGCAACATGCTGACACGAGGAAATTTTCAAACCGATTTCTCATACAGAAACAGCAGTTGACCGGCGTTGCCTGGTGAAACGTTGTTATGATGCCTCGTGTAAGGAGGAGAAATGCGTACCATCACGTTCCCGACTTTGATAAAGGTCGGACTGTAGCCTATCGCGATTGCGGTTTATCGTATCGCCACATTACTGCTCGCGTTGTTAGAGATCCAATGACTGTTAGCAGAATATGGAATCGGTGGGTTCAGGAGGGTAATACGGAACGCCGTGCTGGATCTCAACGACCTCGTATCACCAGCAGTCGAGATGACAGGCATCTTATCCGCATGGCTGTAACGGATCTTGCAGCCACGTCTCGATCCCTGAGTCAACAGATGGGGACGTTTGCAAGACAACAACCATCTGCACGAACAGTTCGATGACGTTTACAGCAGCATGGACTATCAGTTCGGAGACCATGGCTGCGGTTACCCTTGACGCTGCATCACAGACAGGAGCGCCTGCTATGGTGTACTCAACAACGAACCTTGGTGCACGAATGGCAAAACGTCATTTTTTCGGATGTATCCAGGTTCCTTTTACAGCATCATGATAGTCGCATCCGTGTTTGGTGACGTCGCGATGAACGCACATTGGAAGCGTGTATTCGTCATCACCATACTGGCGTATCACCTGGCGTGATGGTGTGGGGTGCCATTGGTTACACGCCTCTGTCACCTCTTGTTCACATTGACGGCACTTTGAACAGTGGATGTTACATTTCAGATGTGGCTCTACCCTTCATTCGATCCCTGCGAAACCCTACATTTCAGCAGGTTAATGCACGACCGCATGTTGCAGGTCCACTACGGGCCTTTCTGGATACAGAAAATGTTCGGCTGCTGCCCTGGCCAGCACATTCTCCAGATCTCTCACCAATTGAAAACGTCTGGTCAATGGTGGCCGAGCATCTGGCTCGTCACAATATGTCAGTTACTACTCTTGGTGAACTGTGGTATCGTGTTGAAGCTGCATGGGCAGCTGTACCTGTACGCGCCATCTAAGCTCTGTTTGACTCAATGCCCAGGCGTATCAAGGCCGTTATTACGGCCAGAGGTGGTTGTTCTGGGTACTGATTTCTCAGGATCTACGCAGCCAAATTGGGTGAAAATGTAATCACATGTCAGTTCTAGTATAATATATTTATCCTATGAATACCCGTTTATCATCCGCATTTCTTCTTGGTGTAGAAATTTTAATGGCCAGTAGTGTATTTTGGCGTATCAGTGTAGGTATTTATAATACTTTCTCTTTTTAAAACGACTTTCAGTAGTAATATTCCTATTTCATTCACCTACAATGGTGTACCACTGAAACACGCAAGAACGCCAATGACCACGTTGTCGTGTGCCATTACCCTAACATCAGCAAGAAATACACTCCTGGAAATGGAAAAAAGAACGCATTGACACCGGTGTGTCAGACCCACCATACTTGCTCCGGACACTGCGAGAGGGCTGTACAAGCAATGATCACACGCACGGCACAGCGGACACACCAGGAACCGCGGTGTTGGCCGTCGAATGGCGCTAGCTGCGCAGCATTTGTGCACCGCCGCCGTCAGTGTCAGCCAGTTTGCCGTGGCATACGGAGCTCCATCGCAGTCTTTAACACTGGTAGCATGCCGCGACAGCGTGGACGTGAACCGTATGTGCAGTTGACGGACTTTGAGCGAGGGCGTATAGTGGGCATGTGGGAGGCCGGGTGGACGTACCGCCGAATTGCTCAACACGTGGGGCGTGAGGTCTCCACAGTACATCGATGTTGTCGCCAGTGGTCGGCGGAAGGTGCGCGTGCCCGTCGACCTGGGACCGGACCGCAGCGACGCACGGATGCACGCCAAGACCGTAGGATCCTACGCAGTGCCGTAGGGGACCGCACCGCCACTTCCCAGCAAATTAGGGACACTGTTGCTCCTGGGGTATCGCCGAGGACCATTCGCAACCATCTCCATGAAGCTGGGCTACGGTCCCGCACACCGTTAGGCCGTCTTCCGCTCACGCCCCAACATCGTGCAGCCCGCCTCCAGTGGTGTCGCGACAGGCGTGAATGGAGGGACGAATGGAGACGTGTCGTCTTCAGCGATGAGAGTCGCTTCTGCCTTGGTGCCAATGATGGTCGTATGCGTGTTTGGCGCCGTGCAGGTGAGCGCCACAATCAGGACTGCATACGACCGAGGCACACAGGGCCAACACCCGGCATCATGGTGTGGGGAGCGATCTCCTACACTGGCCGTACACCACTGGTGATCGTCGAGGGGACACTGAATAGTGCACGGTACATCCAAACCGTCATCGAACCCATCGTTCTACCATTCCTAGATCGGCAAGGGAACTTGCTGTTCCAACAGGACAATGCACGTCCGCATGTATCCCGTGCCACCCAACGTGCTCTAGAAGGTGTAAGTCAACTACCCTGGCCAGCAAGATCTCCGGATCTGTCCCCCATTGAGCATGTTTGGGACTGGATGAAGCGTCGTCTCACGCGGTCTGCACGTCCAGCACGAACGCTGGTCCAACTGAGGCGCCAGGTGGAAATGGCATGGCAAGCCGTTCCACAGGACTACATCCAGCATCTCTACGATCGTCTCCATGGGAGAATAGCAGCCTGCATTGCTGCGAAAGGTGGATATACACTGTACTAGTGCCGACATTGTACATGCTCTGTTGCCTGTGTCTATGTGCCTGTGGTTCTCTCAGTGTGATCATGTGATGTATCTGACCCCAGGAATGTGTCAATAAAGTTTCCCCTTCCTGGGACAATGAATTCACGGTGTTCTTATTTCAATTTCCAGGAGTGTATGTTAGCTCACGGTGACGGAGGGCTACAGTGCAGTGCATCCACCATCTTGTGGAGGACGTCATAATTAAAACATTCCAGGTCAGTGGACAGACCAGATTCCAGATTTCGAACACTTCTAAAGACATCAAAATGCTTCATTTAACATCCATATTGCAAAGGCTTTTCACGTTGCAACATGATAAATTCGAAAACAACAAAAACATGTGCAAAAAGAATGCTTTGATGGTACGCAGAGGAACCCATTGTTCCTATACAGTTTCTCTCATTTGAAACACTTGGTCTGCTTTTTTTCAGTTTTTCGTTTCTTAGCATTTTTTCTCCAGGTCTCGTTTACAACAATAAAATGGGCATAGTGCAGTGAAAAGAATATATTTATTTCTTCATCGTGAGCAGAAACTAGGTTCTAGCGACGAGCAACAAGCTGCAATGGTTGAGGCTGTGGTAGAGCTTGCGAGGAACAGTGTTCTAATCGCCGTCCGGCCGTTCAAATTTTGGTTTTCTGTAGTTTCCCTAAATCCCTGGAGATGAACGCCGTTGTTGTTTATTTATTTATTCAACGTTCTCAACGGCATTTTTTCATCTTGTCCCATTCCTTAGATGTTTACGGAACAATTGACCTCCTACCACTCTTATTCGTCCTCCTCCTCTAACGAGTTTCGATAGAAGCTCAGTTCGGTGTACGTCACTTCGTTTTCAGTGATCCGGAGCAAGTGATAAACTTAAGACCCGCTAGCCTTGCAAACGTTGTTTTGTTCCGATTGACCCATGTCTACAGTAAACTTACTGATACACTCCAACGGCAGTGAGAGACTGACGCTTAGATCAACGTCTTAGCCCTTCACTGATACCATGCAAATGGATGAAAAGAATGAGTACAAACCTCATATCATTGATTTATACTTTTTTGCGTCCAGAAAGGGTGGAGACTGTAACGTCATGTAGCTTCGTCAAATAATACGCTCTTCAAATGAACACCGACTTCCATGAACACTTCAAGCATTTGATGAGAGAGTAGTACTTCGCTCTACTGCTCTTAGCGTCTTCTCAGAAACCCGGTGTTGCAAAAGAGGAAGTCTCTGCCGTGTGACGTGCTTAGAAGCATGAAATAATAGCGGTATAAGACGTTTGGGACACGAGTGGTGAGACAAAAGACAGAGACTTGCTCCTTTGAATAACACATGAATATGAAGAAAGAAGTGTTGCAAGTGCAAATTGCTCTTTAGGCAAGGTTGTGAAAATTGAGAAAGACTGTAGTTGTTCACTGGGAATGTTATTTCCTACGGCAGCAACGAGATCCTCGCCACAGACTTAGAAGAATTCGAAGCCTTGTCGACGAACCAAAAGGTGAACAAACCCAAAATGAATGTAGGGAGAGAAATGTAACAAGCGCTTAGTGATTCGAAAGTGAAATATTCTCTTCCGATCCAACGCAAAATACTGAGATGTTTTAGTCTGGCGTAATCAGTTATATCGAGATAATTCTTACGACAGTCTGAAATCCTACCGGCACAGAAAATTAAGAAGACAGACAGAAAACAATAGTGAAGGAAGGAAGGTTAGAGTTTAACGTCTAGTCGGTAACGGCGTCAGTAGAGATGGAGAAAAAGTTCAGTTTGGGGGAGGAAATCGGCCGATATCGATGCCTTCTTCCTTGACTTCAGGAAAGCAATCCATGCAGTTTCGCAAGGTCTTTTAGTGAACAAAATACAAACTTACGGAAACTCCTACCACGTTTGTGACTGGTTTCCTTCTCTGCAGATGGAACTCAAGACGTCATTCTTAACAGTGTGAAATCTTCAGCTACATAAGTAACTTCGTAAATCCCATAGGAAGTGTCAAAGAGGCGTTACTGTTTATGTAGTATAAATAAATGATGTAGCGAACAGCATCAGAGACTAAGTGAGGCGCTTTGCGGGGGCTAGTGGACTCTCAATATTAATGCAGCCTTTTGCGTAAAATCGTGCAGAAAAACTCATTACTCTTTGTTTATATTATCGGTTATGAATTACTGAACACGGTAAAAAGCTGTAAAATATTTATGCGAGTATAACCGGATTTACTTAGGTGGAACAACCATATGTAGCTCATTGAAGGGAAAGCAGATGCCTTATGAAATTCATTGGCAAAATTATAAGAAAATGTGATTCATCCAAAAAAAATAGTACTGTACAAAATCCTTTTCCGATCGATTCTAATTATTCGGTGGCCCTACACGCGTAAGGAGTAGGATTAATAGAATAGACGAAGAGCAAACAGTTTCACCACGGGCTTGTTTAATAAGGGCAGCAACGTCACGAAGATGCTTATAAAACTCCAGTACCAGACACGATGAGAGTGCTGCTGTTAATCTCGACACCTGGAGAACATATCATAGCAGTAAAGGAATTTTTGACGCAAATTTTCTCGGCCAAGATAACTGTTCCATGCGTTACCTATCCAATTAAGCCGTTTTTATTATATTTCATTCTTACGTCGACTTGAGAATGGTGCTTCCTACAGAAGCTAATCAACAATGAAGCATTATTCACTTTTCTTTTTTGAATGTATGTAAGTCAGACTTGCTCATTGTCGCCACTAACATTTCATTTGAATGTTGAAGAGACAAAAGGACTATCTCAATATGGGAACTGCTTGTCACAGACGGTGAATCAGCACAACGCAGTTCGCTCACGATAATCGTCGAAGGAGAAAGGGTACTCTGTCAGGTGCTTAATGGTTTGAGGCTTACCATCGAGTGTTTAATGGTGTGAGGCTTACCACCGGGTGTGTAATGATGTGAGGCTTGCCTGATGGCTACAATATGAGCATAAATAGAAAGAAAAAAAGTTAAGGAAGCGAGCGTGCTGGATGGCTAAAGATTAAATTTGAAGGAATGACCATTGAAAGGACGGTCGAACTTTGCTATGGCGGAAGTAGAGTCGGTACTGAAACAAGCTGCAAGAAAGACATAATAGCAAGGTTTTCGCAGGGCGAAGAGTGATATATTAGAAGAAACACCTGACAACATTCAAGAATATGTATCTTGACACGAAAAAAAGATTAATGAAACACTATGTTTGGAATACAACTGCGTATGGGGTCAGAAGACAGAGAGTTTGGAAGACAGTAATGGAACGATCAGAAGTCTTCGAAACACAATGTTATTGGAAACTGTTGCTGATCAAATGGATTGAATGAGTAAGTAATGAAGACGTCCCACAACTTATCAGTGAGGAAAAAAGTCAGTTAGGGAACGTAACGGTGGTGGTGCGCCAGTCTCTCCCAACCCATGACCAGACGTTTTTAGTGAGTGAGAGATCTGGAGAACGTGCTGGCCACGGGAATAATCAAACACGATCCGTAACGAGATAGGTCAGTAAGGTACTGGCACCGCGCTGTCGTGTGTTATCTTGTTGAAAGAGAACGACACGGAAACGTCGAAGATATGGCACAGCCGTCAGCCTTATTATTGTATCTGAAACGTAATGGCTACTGCCCAAATTACTCTGCTAAGAAGATGTGACCGAGTTGCACCTGATGTAATGTACATATGTATTTGCATCTATACTCCCCACCCCACCTGACGGTGTGAGGTGGAGGGTACTTCTGGCGCCACTACCTGATCCTCCCTTCCCGGTTGTATACGCGAACGTTTCGGGGGAAGAATGACATCGTGGACCTTCGCATTAGCCCTCATTTCTCCAGTTTCTCGTTGTGATCGTTTCTCGAGTCGTATATGGAAGGAAGAAGTAAGCTGCCCTACTCTTCCTGGAACGTGTTCTCATGGAATTTCAATAGTAAACGTCTCAGTGATGCACACACACTCTCTTTTAACCTCTACCACTGTAGTTCGTTGATCATCTCCATAACGCTCTAGCGCCGACTAAATGAACCCGCGACAAAACGTGCCGCTCTTTGTAGGACCTTGTGTATGTCCTCTATTAATCCAAACTGCTAAAGGTCCCAGACTGATGAGCATAACTCACTAATGGGCCGAACAGATGCCTTATAAGCCACTTCTGCATGTACGTATACTGACGGAAAAAAATCGCGACACCAAGAAGGAGTTGCGCGGCATAAACGAAAGTTGGTAGTCGTGTTTCTAAATCTGTAAGATGTATGTCTATTCAAATTTCGCACCAGTCGCAAAAGAGCGGTGCTAGTAGCACCACTATGAGGATGCACATCGGGTTTGCTTCAAATACACTCTGTAGCGGCCGTGAGCGTTACTTACCTTTGATATTGGACGTGGTGAGTCGATGTCAGTCAAGAATGCCTTTAAGGAGATAAAGACATCATTATCAACATCTCACTGGGTTTGAATGGGGTGGTGTCATATGGCTACGGAGAAGCTGGATGTTCCTTCTGCAATATTGCAGAAAGATATGGCAGGCATGTAGCCACTGTGCATAACTGATGGCAACGGTGGTCACGAGCGTGTACGGTCTCAGGAAGATCGGGCTCCAAACAGTCACGTGGCACTACCGAGAGGGAAGACCATCGTGCGGGTCGGGGTGTCCGAGCGGTTCTAGGCGCTACAGTCTGGAACCGCGCGACCGCTACCGTCGCAGGTTCGAATCCTGCCTCGGGCATGGATGTGTGTGATGTCCTTAGGATAGTCAGGTTTAAGTAGTTCTAAGTTCTAGGGGACTGATGACCTCAGAAGTTAAGTCCCATAGTGCTCAGAGCCATTTGAATTTTTTTTAAGACCATCGTGTTCGGTGTATGGCTCTGGCACATCTTACTGTATCTGCAGCAGCTATTTTAGGAGCAGTTGGCACCACAGTCACACGAAGAAATATTACAAATAGATTACATGAAGGACAGCTCCTAGCCAGATACCATTTCACTGACTCCAAACCACCGCCATTTGCGATTTTAGTGGTGTCCAGCGAGAGTTCAGTGGAGAGTAGGATGGAAGTCTTGTGTTTTCTGGTGAAAGCTAGTTCTGCCTCGGTGCCAGGGTAGGCCTCGTATTGATTAGAAGGAATCCTGTTGAGGGCCAGCAACCAACGTGTCTGCGTGCTAGGCACATTGGACCTACACCTGGAGTTATGGTCTGTGGTGGTTTTTTTATGACAGCAGGAGCACTCTCGCGGTTATCCCACGCATTTTGGGAGCAAATTCGTGCAGCCATCTGATGACTAGACATGTTGTGCTGCCGTCCATGAACAGTATTCCAACAGGATAACACCCACATACCACAATTGTAACCCAACCTGCTCTAAAGCAGGGCTTAACAACTGGCCGGTTTTGAGCGCGAGTACTCGCGTCTGCTCAGTCACGTGCTCGCGAGCAGGTGCAAGGGGGAGGAGTAGGGAGGGAGAGGAGGGAGGGGAAATGCGCGCGCACGTTTGAATAGGGCCGCAGCGTGCCTATTAAATTCGCGCCGACTGTGTAACGTTTAAAGTACTACGATCAGCTCTAACACTCGCTTCGCTGGTTAAGAATCATGTCAAGTCGCCCTTGTGTAACCCCAACCATGCTTTCGAAGTTCAACCCCCATTGGGAGGAACTGTATCTGTTTACAGAAAAAGAGGATGTTGCAAAATGTTTAGTATGTCACAAAACGCTGAATTCTTTCAGGAAATTTAAATTTCAGTGACATTATATGTCGTACCACGCGAAAGACTACGGAAGTGGATAATGCGATGGAACAGATCGTGCACAGGAAGTTATTAAACTTAAAAGGAAGCTATCCGAAGAAGATCTGGACGACGAAGAAAAATCAACTGAGGCAGCTCTCAGAGTGAGTTACAAAACTGCTTTGCTTTTAGCAAAATCCCTGCGCCCCTTCACTGATAGCGATTTAATAAAAGAATGAATGGTAGTTAAAGCGGAACATTTGTGTCCATCTCAAGTTGAACAGTTTCGGATTCTGCCATTATCTAACATGACCATTATGCGTCGCATACAGGACATGGCAGACGACGTCCAGAGACAGCTTGCAAATATCTGTAAAGATTTTATGGCGTATTCTCTAGCTCTGGACGAAAGTGTTGATATCACTGGAACAGCGCAGCTTGGCATATTTATTAGAGAGATCTTCAGCTGAGGAAGGAGCTCCTCGATGTAGTAGCCATGAAGAACACTACAACCGGAGGTGATATTTTAAGTAGTGTTGAAGAAAGTGTTGAAAATATAGGATTGTCGTGGAATTCTTTAGTTTCAGTGTCTACAGACGGTGCATCAGCGATGACAGGGAAAAAATCAGGTTTCGTTGCGCTGTTGAAGGAGAAAATGCAAAAACTGACTGTGCCGAATGAAATAAGGAGCGTTCACCGTGTGATCCACCAGGAAAACTTATGTGCAAAGAGTATCACTCTAAAAAATGTGATGAGTGTTGTTGTTCGTACAACCAATTATATAAGGAAGCATGGGCTACAACACAGACAATTTAAAAGCTTTCTTGAGGATGTAGAAAGCCAGTATGGTAGCCTGCCTTATTACAGCGAGGTCCGTTGGCTTAGTCGTGGCGAATTATTAAATCGAATTTTTGCCTATTAGATGAAATAAATACAGGGTGTTTCAAAATGACCGGTATATTTGAAACGGTAATAAAAACTAAACGAGCAGCGATAGAAATACACCGTTTGTTGCAATATGCTTGGGACAACAGTACTTTTTCAGGCAGACAAACTTTCGAAATTACAGTAGTTACAATTTTCAACAACAGATGGCGCTGCGGTCTGGGAAACTCTATAGTACGATATTTTCCACATATCTACCATGCGTAGCAATAATATGGCGTAGTCTCTGAATGAAATTACCCGAAACCTTTGACAACGTGTCTGGCGGAATGGCTTCACATGCAGATGAGATGTACTGCTTCAGCTGTTCAATTGTTTCTGGATTCTGGCGGTACACCTGGTCTTTCAAGTGTCCCCACAGAAAGAAGTCACACGGGCTCATGTCTGGCGAATAGGGAGGCCAATCCACGCCACCTCCTGTATGTTTCGGATAGCCCAAAGCAATCACACGATCATCGAAATATTCATTCAGGAAATTAAAGACGTCGGCCGTGCGATGTGGCCGGGCACCATCTTGCATAAACCACGAGGTGTTCGCAGTGTCGTCTAAGGCAGTCACAAATTCACGAAGAATGTCCAGATAGCGTGATGCAGTAATCGTTTCGGATCTGAAAAATGGGCCAATGATTCCTTTGGAAGAAATGGCGGCTCAGACCAGTACTTTTTGAGGATGCAGGGACGATGGGACTGCAACATGGGGCTTTTCGGTTCCCCATATGCGCCAGTTCTGTTTATTGACGAAGCCGTCCAGGTAAAAATAAGCTTCGTCAGTAAACCAAATGCTGCCCACATGCATATCGCCGTCATCAATCCTGTGCACTATATCGTTAGCGAATGTCTCTCGTGCAACAATGGTAGCGGCGCTGAGGGGTTGCCGCGTTTTAATTTTGTATGGATAGAGGTGTAAACTCTGGCGCATGAGACGATACGTGGACGTTGGCGTCATTTGGACCGCAGCTGCAACACAGCGAACGGAAACCCGAGGCCGCTGTTGGATCACCTGCTGCACTAGCTGCGCGTTGCCCTCTGTGGTTGCCGTACACGGTCGCCCTACCTTTCCAGCACGTTCATCCGTCACGTTCCCAGTCCGTTGAAATTTTTCAAACAGATCCTTTATTGTATCGCTTTTCAGTCCTTTGGTTACATTAAACCTCCATTGAAAACTTCGTCTTGTTGCAACAACACTGTGTTCTAGGCGGTGGAATTCCAACACCAGAAAAATCCTCTGTTCTAAGGAATAAACCATGTTGTCTACAGCACACTTGCACGTTGTGAACAGCACACGCTTACAGCAGAAAGACGACGTACAGAATGGCGCACCCACAAACTGCGTTGTCTTCTATATCTTTCACATCACTTGCAGCGCCATCTGTGGTTGAAAATTGTAACTACTGTAATTTCGAAAGTTTGTCCGCCTGAAAATGTACTGTTGTCCCAAGCATATTGCAACAAACGGTGTATTTCTATCGCTGCTCGTTTAGTTTTTATTGCCGTTTCAAATATACCGGTCATTTTTGAAACACCCTGTATGTTCATGGAAATAAATAACATGTGTGTTCCTGAATTGAAAGAGCCTTCATGGAAATGTGATCTCACGTTCTTAGCAGATTTAACTAGCCATCTGAATGCTTTGAACATTTCACTACAAGGTAAAGATCTGCTAATTACTCATTTCATAGATCGAATATGAGCTTTTAAAATGAAATTGACACTTTGGGTGAGTCAGCTGGAAACAGGAAATCTAGCTCATTTTCCTAAATTATCATCCATGTAAGATGTTCACAAAGACTGTGAACATTATTCACATAGTTTAGTTGCCCTTAAGGATGAATTTGATCAACGCTTTCAAGATCTGACAGCACTAGACAGTGATTTTTATCTGTTCTCCTCTCCATATTCAGCGAATATTGAAGAGATTCGTCCTGAGCTGCAACTAGAAATTATTGACCTGCAGTGTGACAGAGAATACAGAGACAACTTTCAGAACAAGAAAAACATTTTGGAATTCTACAGACACTTTCCTCAGGATAGATTTCCTCGTTTGCACAAACTGGCGGCTACAATAATATCAATGTTGGGTTCCACGTATGTTTGTGAACAACTGTTCTCTGCAATGAAATGTAACAAGACGCGCCTGAGAAACGCATTGTCTGATCGAAATTTAAACTGCACGCTGCGCCTACAATGCATAAGAACAATTACTCCGAACATAGACGCAATTGTAAAGGGCAAAAAGTACAAGATAACCGAGAATACCACACTTCAGTGACACCTTTTATTGTGTAACAGTTCACAAATTAATACGAATGTAGAGGCATACACTAAGCTAATAAAATTATGTGGCACGTGTACATTCTCCTTTTTTGTTTCGTTTGTCGCAGTAATAATTCGTGAGTGATATCCCTGCAGGTGGCCGCGGATTTACATTGACTGGCGGCAGCTGTTGTGTGCCTCACGTGACTCTCCCCACTCTCCGCTCTGGTCCGGTAGTGGGGGTAGCGTGCTCGCGCTGCTCCGTGCTCGCGCCTTGCTGTTCACAGCTTGCTCCGCGAGCACGTATGTTGTGAAGCCCTGCTCTAAAGAATGTCGACATGTTGCCTTGACCTGCTCTATCACCGGACCTGTCTCCAACTCAGCACATATAGGACATCACTGGATTACAACTCCAGCGTCATTCACAAATACCATTAACCGTCCCTCTATTGACCGATTAAGGGCAACAGACATGGAACTTCATCCCACAAACTAACACCCGGCATCTGCATAACACAATGCAAGCACTTCTGCATGCTTGAACTGAATATTCTGACGTTTACAACACTTATAAATGTACAATCATTTCACGTTTACAATATCTTACCTCGCGATTGCATTAACCTATCATCTTGCAATGTTAATCACTTAAATATGTTACCTAGACAAATGTATTACCCAAATTTCATTACTCTACATTATTTATTTTTTGCTGTTGAGATTTTTTCCGTCAGTGTACATACTCGGCAAGCCTACGTATGGTCCATGGTAGAGAATACCAAGTACCACAACCAGTCATTTTCATTCCTTTTCTACTCGCATCAGAGCGAGGGGAAAGACTGTCTGTAAGTCTCCGTACGAGCCCTAATTCCTCTCATCTTACGTTCGTCGTCCTTCGTGAAATATTCGTCGGCGCCAGTAGAATCGTTCTGCAGACAGTCTTAAACGCGGTTCCCTAAATTTCCTCAGTAGTGCGTCGCGAAAAGAACGTCGTCTTGCCACCAGAGATTCCTATATGAGTTCACGAAGAATCTCCGTAGTAGTTTCGCACTGATCGAACCCATCGTTCAAATCTAGCAGCACCTCTCTGAATTGCTTCGATGTCTTCGCTGAATCCGACTTGGTGGGGATCCCAAACATTCGAGCAGTACCCAAGCATGGGTCGCACTAGTGTTCTATACGCCGTATTCTTTACAGCTGAGCTACACTTTCCCAAAGTTGCCACAACAAAACGAAGTCGACCATTATCCTTCTCTTCTACCAATGTGACCTTCTCGATCCATCTCATATCTCTTTCCAACGTTGCGGCTAGATATTTATCTATGTGACTGTGTCGAACAGCAAACTAATAATGCTGATTATTTTTCCTAATTGTCCGCATTAACTTACATTTTCCTACATTTAGAACTAGCTGCCATTCATCACACCAAGTAGAAATTCTGTCTAAGTCATCCTTTATCTTCCTACATTCACTCAACGATAACACCTTCTCATACACCTCATAAACAAATCGCCATAAATTGCTGCTCATCCTATCAATCATATCATTTATGTGTATAGAGAACAAGAGTTGCCCGATTACAGTTCCCAGGTGTACTCCTGACGATACTGTTGTTTCTGCTGAAGACTCTCCGTTGAGGACAACTTACTTCACGACTACTTAAGAAGTTTTCAAGTCTCTGGAAACCTAATCCGTAAGCCAGGTCTTTCGTCAACAGTCTATGGTGGGGCACTTTGCTAAACTCTTTCGTGGATGAATTACATTTCCCGAAGATTCTTCCTATGAATCTCAGCGTTGCCTCTGCTATTCCTAAAATTTGTTTTATGTGATTACTCCAATTTAGGTGGCTCCAGGTGGCTACTTCTAGGGATTTTATGGTAGTTACTGTTTCCAAAATAGTGTAATCACACAGTAGTGGATTTCTTTTCATATGTATGCGCAATATGTTACATTTATTTACGTTCAGGGCCAACTTCCAATCACTGCACCATCCATCAATCTTCTGCAGATCTTACTGTAGTTTTTCTGATGTTGATACCTTCCTATAAACAAACGCATAGTCTGCAAATAGCTTCACCACACTTCGTGCTGGGCCTATATGAGGATTAAGAGTTCAGTCCATCAGCGTTCTTTATCCGCAGAGCTTCCATACGCAGATATGGGGATCGAGAGATAAGTCAGCCTTCTGACAAACAAACTCTATTCAAAAATGGTTCAAATGGCTCCGAGCACTATGGGACTTAATATCGGAGGTCATCAGTCCCCTAGAACTTAGAACTACTTAAAACTAACTAACCTACGGACATCACACACATCCATGCCCGAGACAGCATTGGAACCTGCGACCGTAGTGGTCGTGCGGCTTCAGACTGAAGCGCCTAGAACCGCTCGGCCATTCCGGCCGGCCCAAACACTATTCCAAGGCGGTATCTGAATGGCAAAGCGCTACGTACAGAGTGTAAAGTAAGGCTGTCATCAATCCGATTGTTGGTCTAAACATCACAGTGCTTTAATAGGCATGATCTTGTTACGAGTGCTATGCCATTGCCTTCCTCCAACCTCTGGACTGACTTATCCAGCTATTGATAGGAGGAGCTGCAATTTAACTTGGATTCTGAGTCACGGTGTAGCTCTGTAATTTATCACATCAACAGACATTACCAGAGGCGAAAGAAGTGATAACTGACAGACTAAAACCACAGAACTGATTCGAGATCGAACCTGAGACTTTTGGATTTGTAGTGTACAACTTTGAACATGGCTGACGTTTGCAGCAACCGTATACACAAATTTGAAAAATATGTAAAAATCAGCCAACCGGTTGCATAGGTTTTCTATATACCTGGTCAAGGTATAGTGTAGTGTGGTGCATCAATACTAAGCCACCGAGCCACAGAAGGCAGATAGCTAAGTTCCAACCACCTTTGTACAGTTGCACTGAAATGGCAGTCATTTGCATATTCAAGTTATTCTACACACCGTGCCAATTTGACTTTTGTTGCAGTTTTAACGGTCAGCAATCTGGAATGTTTGGGCACATATCAAATGAGTCATTGCTGAAAACTGAATTTGAAGGGACAGCATGTGTAGATGTAGGTATTCAAAGCAGATTATGGAAGATGAGGACTGCCTTAGTCAGGTTGAAATGAAGGAAGAGTGGCAGGAACACATCGTAAGAACCTGAGGATCAATGTTCGAACCAACATCCATAGATACCCCCCAACAAGCAGAGCCAACTACCATACCTCACCCATCCCAGTAAACTGCAACCAGGTTTCTCAGAATCATTGCGTAATGATGTACCTACTGTTGTTCAGCCGAGTTATTGTTTCCAGTTTATGTTTAATATTCCGTCGACCTACGTAGTTGTCTTCTTCAGGTGCAGCAAGTTTGTAAGGCGACAGTTCTGAGGATGTATATTTCATATTTACTTAGTATGGGATCGCGTTTTAGGTTGTGTAATCGATTTATTAGCTATTTATTGCTTGATACTGGGTAGCCTCATACTGACATTTCTGTAGAGTTGCACGCTTGGAAAGTAATTTCGCACTGGCTCCGACAGCAGAGAGAAGTCGAGGGCCTTCACCATCAAAGAGAGACACAGGCCGAGGGAGATGGTGCTGGAGGCAGGGTAGTTTCTATGCCTCTGAAAAGAATAGGACTATAGGTACGTTTCCTGTGTAGACTCGCAATCCCCTCGAGAATCTGGCGGAACAGTCTCCTCGCGGTGCCCCATGTCAGTGCTAAAAGGAGTTGAGGGCGAGGTGACAGCTGAAAGCTTAAGATCATAGAGATAACACCGCACATGAAGGAATGTGCGAGAGACGCCTGCTGCAGATGCGAGCTGATGGCCGTGGAAATTCTCACACCAGACACCAAGTCGTATTCCAGCCACAAGAAAGAGAAACGAATCCGGCTGAATTTGTAGCCATAGGAGTAGACGGAATTGAGCAGTGTCACGGCTCACATTTTTTATTTACCCGCGAGATTATTTCACTTGTTTTCGCTGCAGCGATAGGGGGCGTGATCGCTGAGCGCTGTTGGCGCTGGTGCGCGAAGCAACGTTTTAAGGAGGACGGCTCGGTCGGGATAGGGCGACAGGACGCAAGCGGCGGGAGTGAACTGGTGCCTGCCGATGAAGGAGTGCGATGAGTGTGGCTGTTTGCGAGCATGTGGGGAGGACGGAATGCTCGCTTGCTTAGCGTGGTTCTCCATGACCAGCTGTAGTTTGTTGGGCCTAGCACTCGAGTGTAACAGGAAACTGCATTTGTGTGGTTCTCGTTACCTGGCCAAGGCCGAAAATTTCGTATACTATTATTATATTTCATGATCATTACTTTATTATGGGGTTGGTACTTGTAGCCAACATTTTGTGATTTGAAATACTTCAGAGAATATCATCATGTGCCAGGTGTCTACTGTGAATAATTCTTAATATGTTTCATAGTGTATGGCACGGTATCCACTATCATCGATCATTTTATGAAAGTTCTGTCCAAATTATTATTACATTAAACTTTGTTAAAATTGGTGCGTTTAAATTGCAAATTTTCTAATTCTACTAATATTGCTTGGGATAAACCCATCTATTTCTTGATATTGCCACATTTGTGTATTAAGTTGTGTTTCTTCTCGAGACTGACTGAATTGATTTTGGAACACGTGGGGGGAGTATTTAAATGAAAATTTTCTAGATAACACAACCGTCGTCAAATTGAAAACTTGACAGTGTTTACTCATGTCACCAGTCGTTAATGTTATTTCTGTCTTGTAGCTTACTTAACTGCTATACAATAATTTAGAAATGTTGTGTATTTGTCACGAAAGGTGAACTGATGTCACATGACATTGATATTTGTGTAGGGTTTATGTAAGCTTAAGTAAAATCAGGAGGTAAAAAAAACTGATTCTCATTGCCACATTTTTTTAGGAGGCAGTAGGGAATTTGTTGCACTCTTGCCAAATTGGATTTTTTTAAGGTTTGATTTACATGTAGTACAAATCGCAAGTTCAATATTTTTCTGGTGTAATTGTTAATATTTGTACACATGTTGCACTATTGTACGATACAATATACCTTTTAGTAACAGTACCCTTATGTAATGTTTCAGAGTGGAGCTGCATGTTCTTCTAGAGAATGTTTTAAAAAAAAATTTTTATTGCTAAAATTTCCTTTTAAACTGTTAATTGTATTAACTTGGATGTATAACCAATTATTGTTAAATAATAAATTTGTGTCAACACGGCTTGGACCAAATAAATGTGCCTACACCTTCCCCATCCTGGCTCTGCTACCGTCGGTACATCACAGGAATGTTCTAGAAAGTTGTACCGAACTGAGTATGAGTTGGCTGACATCTTCATGACTCGTAGGGTGGGAGGCATTCCATTTGTAATGGGCGCGAAGACTGGTCGCAAGGCGTGTGCACGCCAATGATGTGAGTGTGCTGCAAACTGGAGCTCGGTGAGTCAGGATTCTCTAGGGGGTGTCAACAAGACACACATCACTGGAGAGTATTTTGAGATATTTCTGTTAAGGAGTCAGTAAACAGTCTCAGTATTAGTTTTCATAAAGTGCTGACTTCGTCACTAGGAGTGGAATCATTCATTTCTCTGTGAGCAGAGAATGAAATTTTCACTCTACAGCAGAGTGTGAGCTGATATGAAACTTCCTGGCAGATTAAAACTGTGTGCAGGACCGAGACTCGAACTTAGGACGGGAAGTAGCAGACGAGGTACTGGCGGAATTAGAGCTGTGAGGACGGGGTGTGAGTCGCGCTTGGTTAGCTCCGCTGGTAGAGCACTTGCCCGCGAAAGGCAGAGGTCCCGAGTTCGAGTCCGAGTCTATGCTTCTTTGCGGAGACTGAGGCATTGCAAAGTGCTTGTTTACGACCACACAGTGTCTAGCATTGCGCTGAAGTAGTTTTCGACCCTAGAAGTTTGCAAAAGCTAGTTCACGTCCTCTCTATTGTCAGAATTACAGCTACGCAACGCACGTTGAATGTACGACGGCCAGCAGCACTGAATCGGCACCATGCATCGGCAGACAGGGCATCTTTAAGCAAATGCGTTAAGTTCCATTTGCTTGATCTCTGAGCTCTTTACTGCCAGTGTTAGTCAGGATGAAGGCTTTCACAGGCTCGGAGTGGCCGCGCGGTTTAGGGCTCCATGCCACTGACTGCACGGTCCCTCCCGCCGGAGGTTTGAGTCCTCACTCAGGCTTGGGTGTGTGTGTTGTCTTAGCATAAGTTAGTTTAAGTAATGTGTAAGTCTAAGGACCGATGACCTCAGCAGTTTGGCCCCTTAGTATTTCACACACATCTGAACATTTTTTGATGCTTTCTTAACTTCGATGCTAATTGATATCAACCACTTAGTGTTCCCGTCGAATAAACAGGGACGCGATTTCGGAGTCAAGTCATAAATGTTTCACCGAACTCAAATTTAGAATAATGAGTAGGAGCTAATGTTCTATGTCAATGACTGCTCACTTTGCATTTTTAGTGTTGGTTTTTATAATAAATATCTGCACAGTCGCCAGCTGTTCTACTTTTTCTGGGATTAGATTCCATATAGCTATCCTGATTAAATAAGAGTATTATCCTAATTTAGGGATTTATTCTCATGTTACTCCCGGTTGCAAGTTGCCAATAGCAGCACTAATTTAATTCAATTTTAGGAGTGACCATTACATTGCAAACACAACATTGACAATCATTACGCTGACACATATTGTATGTTCAAGCACAGTAGCATTGGAAGTTCTGTTCTTAAGTGTTCTCGCTGCCTGGACTCTAAACTGAATGTCTGGGACTGAAATTTTTATCTGATGATGCACATTTTGGTTAAAAATGGCTCTGAGCACTATGGGACTTAAAATCTGAAGTCATCAGTCCTCTAGAACTTAGAACTACGTAAACCTAACTAACCTAAGGACACTACACACATCCATACCCGAGGCAGGATTCGAACCTGCGACCGTAGCAGTCATGCGGTTCCAGACTAAAGCGCCTAGAAATGCTCGGCCACAGCGGCCGGCAACACATTTTGGACTTCCGCAGTTGACCTCAGATTGTTTCAGCTGAAATTTACGACAGTTCTATCAGCAAGGTCAAAAACATTCAATTTTATCGCCAAGTTCTCATCGTCTCGGAAGATCACAAGGTCGACAAGACTTTAATTTCTCACTTTCTTCCGTCTTCCGTCACTTATATTATGAAGGAGGTGCTGTCCAATCCATTTATGATCTTACAGAGTAAAGTTAGCTCCATCTTCTGCAAATTAAATGGAATGTATGCTGGAATATGGTCTCCATCGATTTCGTATTCGTTTTAGTCTAGTGTAATCTCTAAGGACATCGATTTCAACAGGATATTACGATCTAACTGACCCCTAGTTTTCACCTTGAAGGGTAAACTTTTGTACAGGTCCAGTTCCGCACAACATTGAAACTGCTTTTACGATCAGTAGGAGGAAGAAGTGCGCCGGCGGATGCGACGGAGCCACCTTGAAGTGACGTCACAACTCCCCTCCCGACCCGTTCGGTAGCGGTGCCCCCCGCCGTCGCTGGTAAACAGCTGGTGTCTGCACTGCAACTCATCGCACAGTGTGGTGTTCCCCGCCATGGCGAAGACCCTGCTGCTTCTGGTGGCTGTGGCCACGTTCTGGTCCGCCGCCCACGCCGTCGTCGCCTCCAACCGCCGCATCGTCTGTTACTTCGATGGTGCTGCCCTCAGACGACCAGGTAACCTCCAGAGTGTCTTACGTTTTGTGACGTCCATGTTGTCTAAGGAAGGGAGCGTGGTGCGAAGGACGACTGTAACGGAAGTGATGTCATGCAAGAGTATGATGACGTCAGACGTTTCGTAATGAACAGATAGAGGTAGGTGGGTCAGAGAAAATGCAGAGGGCACAGTTGACGCGCCTCAGAGAAATGGATGGATATTCCGAGTAATATAAACGTGTCGTAGCACACAAAATGTAAAAATAGCATGGTTTTCACTTCTTTAGGTTGTACTGCACAACTTCAGTAACAGAAATTTTAATATCTTACACCAAAAAGCTGCTAAAAAGCTTTAATACGCTGCAACTTGCTTCCGCAATTTACGCCATCAAGCTTTTGACTTATAATGCTGTATACCACATGTCCATTATTGCAAGATTTCTTACATAGCATTAACATATGCATGATATTTGTTTTGACTTGAGACAACTAAATATCTCGGGAACGAAGCGTCGTATGAAAATATATTCTAGGTGAAAAATTAATTTTAATAACGGGGACATCTGTCTGTACTGTAACTGACCACCTCCGAACCACCCCTCCTCCGTGTACGGGGTTAACTTTGTATTTTCAAATGGGACCGTCCCCCCCACCCTCCCATTTTATTGTATATTCGGGTTCTACGCCAAAAATAAGTACAGTTTGCTGAAATAATTGTTTTCCATTTGTGGCAAGTGACGCTGTAATCGATCAACAACCTGTGCGCCTGTCTTTGCAATTAAGAACAGACGCATTTAATTCTACATTTCATTTATGAGGTAAATGTAAACGTTTGTCCTCTAACGGTTGATACTGATATTCAAACGTTGCTTGAATGTTGCAGATGTGGTTGTATACTACAGATAATATGGATAGACATTGACATTTCTGGCAAATAACCTGCTCGTATGGTAACGTAGTTTTCTGTGCCCTACGAGATTAATTGTGATGAGATACCCAAACTATTGGAATGCTTGGTTTCGACGGCTGCCCTCGAACCCCCCCCCCCCCCCCCCCCCAACAGGGTGACGAATCTCGGTGAGTGTTTCGATCCAAACGCCGTTAACTCCGTTAAATGATCATGAAGTGATAGTGACAGAGGCACTTGTCAAGGGTACTCACCGAAGTCAAGCACTCCTAAGGCGAGCGCCGAGGGGGCTGACCGAAATCAAGCACCCGAATAGTCATAGGCAAGGGAACTCACCAAAAAGAAGCAGCCCGATGGGAACAGAAAATTATTAGATTCACCTTATTGATTCTCGATGACGCTAAACGTGGTTTCCAACCAGCCATTCAAATCACTAATAATATTGTATTGTAAAATCAAATTTGCAACACTAAGGTAAATGTTGAACATAAATGTGAACCATTACATTGTAAGTGAAATGTAGAATCAAAAATGTCGACTCTTTACTTGCAAAAACGAACACACATGATATTATTGATCATAGCGCCATTGTCCAGAAATGAGAAACAATGGTTTGAATAATCCGTATGTATTTTTTGCGTAGAATCAGAATAGGCAATAAAAATAAGGTTGGGTGGTGGTCGAGGGGGGGGGGGGGGGAAGGAACTCATTTGAAAATACAAAGTTGATACCGCCCATACATAAGCGGTGGTTAGCAAGCGAGTATTTATATCACAGACAGGTGTCCTCTTTGCCAATATTAATTTTTCACGTATAACATTTTTTTGATACGATGCATCGAGATATTTAGTCGTCTTAAATTGAAACAAACCCACTGTATGTATCTTGAAATAATGGGCATCTGCTATATATACCATTTCAGGCATTAAAGCCTACCGCATGATGACTAAATGGAGGAACTAGTTCCAGCAAAATAAAGTTTTATGACAGTGTTTTAGACGGTACTCATGCAATTTTCTATTACATAAAAAGCATAAATGTTAACTGAAATGTTAGTTCGGATAGCGATGTGTCATTTATGGCACCGCGAGATTATCACAACGAATAATCAAAGCCGATGTTTCGTCTAATGTGACATATAACATTTGTCAACGTGACTGCTTGTTGTATGTCATGACTATTATGTGACGTCAACTGGTTCAATAAGTCCGGCGTAGTTAATAATAGTTAATAATATATACATAACTTTTCGGCGGATAAACGCATCACTATTTAATTTTTATGAATACAACCAACGTAATTACTGAGTGTGGTATGATGTGTGTGATTGAATATAACTTTTAATTTGAACATACACGTCCAGTCACATTAATGTAAGCACCGCTTATGTTCGACGTCAACGTGCAGTAACCACCCACAGACGGCAGGTGGCAGCAGTAGGAGTGGTGTGGTGTGCGTACTGTATGACCTTCGGTACACACACCATCAGATTATTTGACTCGTCACTCTAACGAAGTAGGCGAGTGTCAGCAATATGTCTCGTGGTCTTATCGTGGCGTGTTTATCTTCTGCCGTTAGGTCAGACAATAGAAATGCCACTTGCATGCTTAGAGTAGGAGATTGACGGTGACAAACTTTAAACAGAACTTGATTAATTTTCACACACATTTATTAAAATAGTAACAAGCATAAACCTTAGGTAACTTGATTCTGGATGCTATTTACAATTGACAATCTGATGTTCCTTTGGTCTTGGTACTTGACAAAGTGTCTATACATTTATCTTCATGGCTATGTACAGGAATATGGTAATCTTATTACGTGCAGACTGAAACTTGACTATAGACTGGTACAGACTAATGTAGACTGGTACAGACAGGTGCAGATAAATGCAGACTCGTACAGACTAATGCAGACTGACTAATCGGAGGTCTGTACACTCGTTATAATACCTCGCATGTTCAGGTATCACGGCGCGAGTGTGATCCCCGAGGAGAAAAGGTTCTACGTTAGCAGAAATCACATTGGCTGCATTACATATTAATATGCGGATCGGCGGAAGCAGAATTTGGTCCGTCTCTAAGGCAGCGCCATCTCGTAGTGCAGAGACAGTCGAGCGCTGCACCTGCGCTGTTGTGCTTAGTGGGGTGCGCTCTAGTGGGAAAGTTGTGTACGCGCTGACTACGCGGAACTATGTACACGACAAGTGGACAATAAATAAAGCATGACCCCTTGGGGGGGGGGGGGGGGACACAAAAGGACAATGCAACCTTTGTCATAATGCAGAAAGCAGGCGGCTTATCAGACAACCAAAAGGGCTTTACCGCCAAGGGTGGAAGCATTTCCGAAACGACTAATTCTGTAAACTGTTCGCGTTGCCGCCGTGGTTAAAGTATACCGTGTATGGCAAAATGACGCTATCCGAAACCACCGCCGAGGCAACTGTGGTGCACCACGAGCCATAAATCACAGTCACGAACAGCGGCTGCGGAGATGTGTGCGAGCGACTAGACGTACAGCTGTTGAGCGACTGACTGCCCAGATGAACCAAGGGGCTACCAACAGTGTCTCCTCAACGACTGTTCTGCGAATGTTGCTGCAGATGGGCCTCCGCAGCAGGTCCTGATTCATGCACTCACGCTGACTGCTGTTCATGGGCGACGAAGGCTGGAATTTGCACACCTATACCCAAATGTACCTCTCTAACATTCTGCATGGTGTCTGTTTGTTCTAAGTCGTGTCTCCCTACCACTTTCGCGCAACGACGCTCTGAGCGTGTTTTTTAGGGAATTGACTAGTTTGAACCTGGGACCTGTTGATGGTAAGGAGACGCCAGACCACACATGACATGTAGAGTTCAGAAGGGTTCAGTGAGACTAGCGATGATATAATCAAATACTCAATGATTTCAGCGTCAGCTCCACTGCATACCCTGTAAAAGAATCTTAATACTAACTAAATTTAGTGGAAGCGGTTCAAGACTTTCCTATTTTTAGTTAGCTGGTAAAATAACGTCGAAAAAGAAGTTAAGTTTACCACTGGAAATTTTATTCTACTCACAAAACATTGTTTATAAATTGCACTATTGATAAAAGGAAATGTTTTAATACAGGATGATAAAAACCAACTGCGTTCAACAAAAATGTGAACGAATATTCCCTATGGATGAGCTATGCTATATCACATCTATAATCTAGGTTTAAGTTAAGTTTCATAAAAAGAGAAAACTATCAAAATGGTCTACAGTGACCCTCAATTATCTTTAATTACTTATTTAACTTGTCGTAAATTACAGTGGCTGACGTGGCTTCTCAATAATTATATAACAGAAAAATCATCGCATTTCAGATTTTAACTTACGTAGCAAATGTGAATACCATGAGCTTTAATTGACGATCGGCACTAGTATTACGCAAAAAGAGGATGTAACAGATGAGACTTCTGCAGTTCTGAGTGAAGCCTTATGTGCTCAAAAATGCGGCATCGCGTGCGTTCATTACCTTGTCGGTGTTTAGGCAGCATCAGGGGGCGGCAGGCGGCATAGCTCCACACACCTCGCCGACTCGGAAGCAACTCCCTGCTAACTTCTCCTTACTACAATTTACCGAAGTTGGTTTAAAAACAGCTATATGGCTGTGTTTTCAACTGACTGATCAGGGTCTCAATGTTAACCTTAAGCTCCGCCTACAAAATTCTGTCTATCCAATGAGAAACGCTATACTTTTCGTGGTGGGGCAATGTTTTTAACGTTTGCAACGTAACAGAGACGCGAAAAAGTCTCACGCTAAAGCTTGCAGCTGGTGTGGCCCTTTTAGTGTTATCGTAAGATCTATACTGTTCTTCTGGAGGCTCTATCTTTTAACATGGGCTGGAGGGCTCTATCTTTTAACATGGGCTGGGGGTGATCTTGGCAGTCAGCTGGCGACGTGGGTGTCCGTCCCTTATCGTAGGGCCTTCTAGCTTAACACTGTTCTGCTCTCGGCTTCTGTTCTCGTTTCTCCCCTCGGAACTGCGTCTGTTTCATGGTGGGAAGGTATGACATGCATTTAGGCGTTCTTGTGTTAGTCTGTGGTATTCCATTTGCTCACTCGTTGATCGTATTACTTTGGTTAATTTAATGTCAGGATTTATTCGGAGCTATGTGACATACTGCCGGATTTGCTTATCATGTCAGGGTTTTCATGGAAGGTGTTGGATTTGCCTGACACTTTACACCTCCAATGATTGAAGATAGGTGGCCTATTCAGGTGAACTACGCTTTATGCTCCAAACACCCTGCAATAATCTTCGGTAGGGGTCAGGCCGACAGAGGGAGCGTTATGGTGTGGAGAACATTTCCGTGGCACTCCCTGGGTGGTCTCATCGTTATGGAAGGCACAATGAAACGACACAAGTATGCATCCATCCTTCGGGACCGTGTCCTCTCCTATGTATATGGAGTTTGTTTTTCCTCAGCATGACGACATCTACCAGCAAGACAATGCAACGTGTCACATAGGTCGCAGTGTACGTGCGTGGATCGAAGAACACCAGGATGAGTTTTCCGTGTTGCCCTGGCCACTCAACACGGATTTAAACCCAATCGAGAATCTGTAGGACTACCTCTATGGGGCTGTTCGCACCATTGATCCTAAACCGAGAAACCGAGCGGAGCTGGCCACGCCACTGGAGTCGCCATGGTTCCACATCCCTGCCGGTATCTTCCCGAACCTAACTGACTCGCTTCCTGCAAGTCTGCTCTGCAGAAGGTGGTTATTCAGGCTTTTGACAGGTGGGCACATCAATGTGACTGGACAGCGTGTCACGTATTGGAGGCTGGCTGAGTACCTCATGTCCGAAAGCTACGAATAAAAAATAAAAATTAATAAAATATCAAAAATTGTGTCTTTGTAGTACCACAGTCTAGAATTTGTGTCCATTAAAGAAAAAAGCGGTTTAATCGACCTCTCGTAGGTTGAACCCAGTGTCATTAAACCCCCACCACACCGTCTTGTCGCAGTGGTTTCTGACTGACCGGCGGTGAAGTCGCAATTGCTCTCCTCTATGACCGTCGTCTTCTCATCACATGCACTGTCAGGAAGCCGCTGACTGTGATAACTATACGGATGCGGACCCAATAGCACAAAAGAGGTACTGTTGCACATCGCAAGTAGATATACTGATTAACGATTCCGGCAACAGTAACTGAAACGTTGATTTTGCTGCGTGTGAAGCAGACTGTTTGCCGATAGTTAATAATATACACTTGCTCACAAGTCCTCTTAGCTTTGAGCCAATCTGTGAAGAAATCTTGGATGGTGTAAATGGCAGGGCCTGCCTGTGAAAGATAGGGATCTGGCTTCGAATTCCGATGCGGGACTCAGGTTTCAAAAATGGTTCAAATGGCTCTAAGCACTATGGAACTTAACAGCTGAGATCATCAATCCGCTAGAACTTAGACCTACTTAAACCTAACTAACGTAAGGACATCACACACATCCATGCCCGAGGCAGGATTCGAACCAGCGACCGTAGCGGTCGCGCGGTTCCAGACTGAAGCGCCTAGAACCGCTCGACCACAACGGCCGACGGACTCAGGTTTCTCTCATATAATCATCACAGGAGATTACCTAGAGAAAGAGAATTCATTTGCACTCATGGGCCTCAATTACGATGAGACCTCATGGAACTAGATACTGCCTTGAAAATATATCTGATTACTGGCCGGTGTTTTGTGGGCGTGAAGCTGGCGCCAATAGCGCGTTCGATATACGTTCAATTGGATTGGGATCAGACGAATTTCGTCACCAAGATATCAACCTGAGTTCACTGCTACACTCCTGAAGCCACGGTATCACGATTGTGGCTCTGTGACACAGTTACCCTATTGGAAAGTGCCATCGGCGTATTGAAGACATCAATCATGAAGGGATGTAAATGCTCCGTAAAAGCAGCCTTCACGTAGTCCACAGCTGTCATGTTGCCTTCGATTACTGCCACATGTCTCGTGGAAGCGCGTATGAGTGGCCCACATACTATAATTTTGTCCCCACCGCCCTACCTCCCTGGTGCGGCAGCCATTTGTCAGGATGACGGTGTGTCCGGACACTACCATCGACCTGGTGAATTAAAAAAGATTCATCCAACCAGACGACGCATTTCTGTATGTTCACGGACCAAACTCGATGATGCCCTGCCATTCGTAATTGTTGGTGTCAATTTACATGTACGTAGGGACTGACTGCTGTAGACCCCTGCGTTTAACAATGTGCGCTCAACGATGCGCTCCGAAACACTTGCGCCTGCACCAAGAATCTGCTCTGTCATCATATCTTAAACGGATCGCTGTCTACCCTATTTTACAGAGCACGCAAGCAGTTTTTACGATGGGGCGTGCACGTCAAATATAGTCGCCTACTCGTCGTTTCACCGCCCTTCAGTCACCTTCCATAAGTGCTCGTGACAATAGCACATGCACAGCTGACCAGCTTTGCCGCTTCCGTGATGCACGCTCCCTGGCGCCGATAGCAATCTACCCTTTTCAAAGTCGCTTATGTAAATACACTCCTGGAAATTGAAATAAGAACACCGTGAATTCATTGTCCCAGGAAGGGGAAACTTTATTGACACATTCCTGGGGTCAGATACATCACATGATCACACTGACAGAACCATAGGCACATAGACACAGGCAACAGAGCATGCACAATGTCGGCACTAGTACAGTGTATATCCACCTTTCGCAGCAATGCAGGCTTCTATTCTCCCATGGAGACGATCGTAGAGATGCTGGATGTAGTCCTGTGGAACGGCGTGCCATGCCATTTCCACCTGGCGCCTCAGTTGGACCAACGTTCGTGCTGGACGTGCAGACCGCGTGAGACGACGCTTCATCCAGTCCCAAACATGCTCAATGGGGGACAGATCCGGAGATCTTGCTGGCCAGGGTAGTTGACTTACACCTTCTAGAGCACGTTGGGTGGCACGGGATACATGCGGACGTGCATTGTCCTGTTGGAACAGCAAGTTCCCTTGCCGGTCTAGGAATGGTAGAACGATGGGTTCGATGACGGTTTGGATGTACCGTGCACTATCCAGTGTCCCCTCGACGATCACCAGTGGTGTACGGCCAGTGTAGGAGATCGCTCCCCACACCATGATGCCGGGTGTTGGCCCTGTGTACCTCGGTCGTATGCAGTCCTGATTGTGGCGCTCACCTGCACGGCGCCAAACACGCATACGACCATCATTGGCACCAAGGCAGAAGCGACTCTCATCGCTGAAGACGACACGTCTCCATTCGTCCCTCCATTCACGCCTGTCGCGACACCACTGGAGGCGGGCTGCACGATGTTGGGGCGTGAGCGGAAGACGGCCTAACGGTGTGCGGGACCGTAGCCCAGCTTCATGGAGACGGTTGCGAATGGTCCTCGCCGATACCCCAGGAGCAACAGTGTCCCTAATTTTCTGGGAAGTGGCGGTGCGGTCCCCTACGGCACTGCGTAGGATCCTACGGTCTTGGCGTGCATCCGTGCGTCGCTGCGGTCCGGTCCCAGGTCGACGGGCACGTGCACCTTCCGCCGACCACTGGCGACAACATCGATGTACTGTGGAGACCTCACGCCCCACGTGTTGAGCAATTCGGCGGTACGTCCACCCGGCCTCCCGCATGCCCACTATACGCCCTCGCTCAAAGTCCGTCAACTGCACATACGGTTCACGTCCACGCTGTCGCGGCATGCTACCAGTGTTAAAGACTGCGATGGAGCTCCGTATGCCACGGAAAACTGGCTGACACTGACGGCGGCGGTGCACAAATGCTGCGCAGCTAGCGCCATTCGACGGCCAACACCGCGGTTCCTGGTGTGTCCGCTGTGCCGTGCGTGTGATCATTGCTTGTACAGCCCTCTCGCAGTGTCCGGAGCAAGTATGGTGGGTCTGACACACCGGTGTCAATGTGTTCTTTTTTCCATTTCCAGGAGTGTACATTTCCCTATGTACAGCACTTGTTGCCAGAATGATTTCCCATGCGTCTCTGCTCCGCTATACTTTCCTTACAGCGTCACATGACCGTGACGCTTCAATGCTGAAAACAGTCTCTCATTGCTAGTGGTCATAATGTTTTGTCTCATCGGGCTATTTTGTCGTTCTGTTCACGGATGGAGTGCTTGTACGCCTCTTTGTGAGCTTAATTTCATATGAACTGCCTCTACCGGATGTATTGTTAAGGGGCTAAGGAATATTTGTAATGAAGGTCCTTGAAGATTTCTAAGTTGGAAAAATAGAAAAGAAATTCCAAGAACAGACCCTGAAGCCCACGCCATGTTCATCGGCCGCCATGTCATTTTCCACCATGCGGCGTCATGCGGGTGCCATAAGGAAGAGGATGGGGTCAGGCCACGGCACTTCCGACCATTGTCGACGTTTAGACCGTGAAGCCGCTATCTCTCCATCAGGTTTCTTCCTCAACCGGCTTTACGAGGCCGAATATACCCCGTATCAGTCTTCCCACCAAGGACAAGTCCATGGCAGTATCGGGAATCGAATCCGGGTCCTCCGCATGGCAGCCATCTACAATGACCACTCACCTGCGAAAGAGGACGATTTCTAAGTAGGTTCTTGCAAAATGTACAATTGTTTTCAGTATCTGCCAGTTAATATGTCTCGACATTTTTTCCTCTCACCAGTCAAAAGTCTGCGATTATTCGCACCGTCCTCCTTTGTATACAGAGTGTTCTGAAATTTACGTTTGTACTTCAAGGACCTGTAAAAGGTTGTGTGTCCATAATATTTTGAATAGGAACCTATGTCCAAAAATGTAGCATTTACGTCCTACGACGGTTTCAATTAAAATGTTTAACACATCCACTTCTGCTTGAGGAATTAAATTAGGTGCGACGCAGCGCAATTATTAGATACCAATTCGAAAGGAAACACAGCGATACACCCTTTTATCACTTAAGCACATTTGTTTGTATTAATATTTAAACATTACATTCCGTGCGTACAGATGTTGGTTTTTTTTTGAGAATAAAGTAAACACATAACCATGTTTGATGAAAACATTATCAGACTGTATCCACAAAATATTATGTACATCGCACTGAATAGAACAATGAATACGGTATCTATAGGTAATGAAGTGAGTGAATGTCGAGCCCAGGATTGCATCATCACTTCAAGTAAAAAGAATGAAGGCATTTAGTGATAGAATATGGACACAAAAGACAGATAAGTTGTGTTGTGAACTGTCGATGTGTGGAGAAAAATGTCTATACCGAAGTCATCTGGAACGCTCTCGGACAATAGAAGGTCCAAGCAAAGTATGAGGGACTGTGGAAGGTCAAGGCTGAACCGCACGTTATTGCTGTTTTTCAACGGAAAAGACTGTTATTGAATGATTAATGTTATCACAGAGAAAAATTGATCAGTAAAGATGCATAATTCTGCGAAGTATTACACTACCTTCTGCCGCCTCAGCTGCTTAGACAGTTGCACTGCAAAAGGACTCATCCAGGTCGTCTTCGTCTCCTGTATGAAAACTGTCGTCAACGTTGGAGCACGACCCTGCTCATTGCTGGCAAAGTTTCATGAAGAACAGTCTTGCCGGCCTACACCCACACCGACCTTGGCACAGAAGCCAGGAGCCGCGGGTTTCATTGCAGTAATGAGAACCAATAAATTTCTTCGAAGAACGCATAGTTTCCTAAATAAAGGCGAAAACCTGAAATAAGTCCGAAAATTGTGAGGTTTCTCGGGCTTTTCGTTGTGAACTTGACCTCCTACGAAGCGCTTACTTGTATCACACCAATGAGTAGTAGCCTGCAATTTTCTTTACCTTATGGTGGATCTCCTTCATATCTCTACACACTCTTGTTCCCAACTGTGTGTATGGCATGACTGACTATTTGCTACTCATTAATCCTGTCCTCGAAGTATGCCATGTTCCATGAAGAGCTCAAGTTTGAATTCCTCAGTATTAAGGACTAACTGGTAGACTTCGCGTCAGTTTGATACTTTGTTAGGATCTAACTGGATATTACTAACATTTTTGTCCGATAGAATTTACTTTGTTCTAGAAATAGTCAAATATTGCAACAGGTACCACTCGCTAAATTATTAATGGCCATTCATGTATAATATGAACAGTAACTACTTTATTACAAGTAGGATGGCTCTCCACCCAGTATAAAGTGCTGTAGCTTATCTGTCACGATATTTTTGGTCCTTTAATAAGGAAACAAGGTTATGAAAGGCTTTATAACGAGAAACTGGAGACTAGTGACACTGTTGAGAGAAATTTTGGATTAATTATCTTTGCACTGGATAGAGCCGCAGAGAGGAAAAGTAATAGCATGGAGTGTGGAGAACGTTTGCCGTAAGTGTATATGTAGGAACGGAACAAGTGTCCCATAACAGGCAAAAGTGTAGAAGTCTCTCGACACTTACTTTAAATCAGAACACTGATGTAGTTCAACGGCTCAATTCTTCACAGACTATTAGTACCTCGTCGCAGCAATGTTGGTAGCCACAATTTAAACACACCTTGTACAGGTGATATTTTCGACATGAGGAGTAACATATTTTTGTACACTGAATATAATCACTCTGGAAAGCTATTGCAAAAGACTTTTGGAAATTGATCAGTCGCGTTCTTTATCGCGTATTACACTACGCTGATCTCCCAGAATATTCACGGAACTGTGCGTTCGTAGAGGTCAGCAACCGGTCACGTAAGCGATAACACATGATCTCCAGAAGCACATTATGAAATTAGTCTAGTACTGAAAACTTTATACGCAGTAGAGAATTATCAGCCAGAAGAAATTCATAACATACATAATGAGTCTGGGGAGCTCGTGATACATCGGGCAAAGATGAGATGTTTAGAAAACAAACACACACGTGTCAGGCTCAATAGCATCACAGTATGGAATTGTTGTAATACTGTTTGGCTACAACAGATATAACAAAGACATAACGAACCTCAGTTTACTGTATTTTATTATCTGCAAAATAATGGTCTTGCGAAGAGATACTACACGTAGATGCTGGACAATACACAGGATGTTTGAAAAAGTGTTTTATGTTCTCACAGAAGTCAGTGTTGATGGGCGCTAGAAAAAGAGCTACAGAAGTATGTCCAGAATTCATATTTTATTACTGTTGTTGTGCTGTACATTTCGAAGATTGGTTTGATGCAGCTCTCCATGCTAGTCTATGTTCACCAAGCCTCTTCGCCTGTGCTCAGCTAGCGCAGCCTACATCCATTTCAATCTGCTTACTATATTCAAGCCTAAGCCTCCCTCTACAAGTTCTACCCCAACTCAGACTTCCATCCACTACCAAACTGACGATGATGTCTCCTGTCTATCGATTTCTTCTTTAATAAAGTTATTAAATAATTTTTCTTTCCACAAATCGATTCAGTTCCTCCACTTTTTGGATTAGATCTACTCATCTAATCTTCGGCATTCTTCTGTAGCACCTCATTTCAAGACCTTCTATTCTCTTCTTGTCTATACTGTTTATCTCCCAAGTTCACTCCAGACAAATACCTTCAGAAAACACTTCCTAGCACTTAAATTTATATTACGCATTAACAAATTCCTCTTTTTCAGAAATGATTTTCTAGATGTTGCAAGCCTGCATTTTATATCCTCTCTGCTTCGGCTATCGTCAGTTCTTTTGCTGTCCAAATAACACCATTCATCGACTACTCACGTGTCTCATTTCATAATCTAGTTCCCTCAGCAACACCTGATCTAATTTGATAATCCATTACCCTTGTTTTAATATTGTTGATTTTGATCTTATAGTATCTTTTTGAAGACGCTATTCATTCCGCGTCCAAGTCGCGTGCCGCCTTTAAGAGAAACACAATAGTAGCATAGCTACGACTAACCTGGTGCACTTCCCACATGGCTAGTGCCGAGAGGAGCCATGCTCCATCTAAAGTCACGAATCAAGATGGCGAAATCAAAGGTGGTGGGTGCTCTTGAGAAATTTAAATATGCAACATGGCGGTGATGATAAATTTAAAAATGCAAAATGGCGGGACGAAACTAGCTGTGATTGTCGGAATGAAAAAAATTTAAAATTTAAAAAAAATTCAAAGAAGACGGAGCTCGATCACTTCTGATAGTCGCCATTATGGTGCCATACTCATATGTATCTAGACAGCCTGAAATTTGTGCCACTTCATAAATGGTGTACCATGCAATATCTCCACATCTTAAATACGTAGGCTTCACATCATTAGCATCACACACACACTATATATATATGAACCTTTAGGTAAAGCAGCGTTTGTGAACGTCCACAGCTCATCTCTATACCACACTTGGTGTAAGACACAGTAAACTCTTACATTAGATATTTCCACATCTAAATTGTTCTACAAAACATTGATTTCCACTAAGTCTAACTTCAACATATTCATTCTCCTCTTTAAATTCTGCAACATTCATACCCAGTTAATAGGTCTTATTCACATGCTCTGACCAGTAAAATGTCAGCTTTGAGTTTTGTGGCGACAACATCATCCAGAGTACAGAATGAGATTTTCACTCTGCAGCGGAGTGTGCGCTGATATGAAACTTCCTGGCAGATTAAAACTGTGTGCCGGACCGAGATTCAAACTCGGCACATTTGCCTTTCGTGGGCAAGTGCTCTACCATCTGAGCCACCCAAGCACGACTCACGATCCGTCCTCACAGCTTTACTTCCGCCAGTCTCGGTCCGGCACACAGTTTTAATCTGCCAGGAAGTTTCATCCAGAGTAGTTGTCCACAGATCCATATGGGGGCTGTTTTATCTCTGGTATATTTTACCCAAGAGGATAAAGTCCTATAGTAGAGCTTGTGGACTTTCAAACAGTAAATGTGATGAGTGGTCCTCAACTATGTACCCTCTGAGTCAGAGTTGCAATACTGAAAGTTTTGGCTGGTTTCGTTGTCTAGGGGCTAGGATACGTAGTTGCCGCATTACAAGCCAAATACTGCTGAGTCTAGAGTATACAGTACGAATATACACATGAATCGAATGGTCGAAGGTTTCTATCACTCGGCAATTGCAAATTTTGAATGTGACATAGAAATTTATAAATGAAAGATTGCAATTAAATAAAACCTGCAGGTACTATTTTTAACTGCTTTAAATGACGATTAAGGTAGCAGAAGTACCTTTAAGAATGCCGTTTATTACTGCAAAAAAATTATTGGTGTCGGTGCTCCAGCAATTAAATAAAATATAAGTTGAATAACAGGTAAACAATAGATTCTATTTCAGGTAGTTAGTTATGAACAACAACATCGCTCGCGAGGTATTCACTTCTAAAAGCATACTACGTCTTCACTGCAGAAACCAAGGCTATCTCAAATCGGCACTCCGAAGTATTTGTATCTCTCGTGATCACGGGCAAACTGCTCCTCTCCAAGTCTTTCCCATGACTGACGGTCGGTGCTCCACATCCAACACTCTCTGTCCTGTGCGACTTTCCCTGTCCTGTGCCGTGTGCCGTCCTGCTCAGAACTCTTCCTCACTTCCATCCAGTCTCCCCATTCACGAGCACTGTGATTGGCTAGACCGCTCGCGCCATGTCTACAAGCCAACGCACCCACACAAACTTAATGAATCACATTCAAAATACTGGATTTACATTTAAATAACTTGAAACTGAATAAATATTCCTATGGATGGACGATAAACACGCTCTAACACACATTATTGAATACATAAACAAATTAAACAAATATATGTCAAAGGAGTATCAACAGAAGGTAGACCAGTGGCCTAATGTCTCTGTGCTTTCTAAAACAGAGTAAATATTTAATCAATGGCTTCATAAATAGTATATATTGGATTTAAACAAAGACACAGACGAATAAATATATTTATAAGCATGCTGCTACCGTGTTTTCGTGTAACTATGTAGTACTTACGGCATAAGCAATAAATAGTAATTCATACCAATTTAGGTTTACACTAATAGGTTTCTAAAGACATGTCGATCGAAAAAATCGGATGAACCGTTTAGATTTTGGAAATCCGTTACTGGGTGTTACTTGTATAATTTACAGTCCCATACTAAACTCTAAACTAATAAAGACATTGAAAATCTTACTACACCATCAGAATCATCGTGCAAATAATGGTAACGCTCACGTTTCTTTTTAAGGTATCATGAGCTGTGAAGTGTATGCGATTGTGGTTTCACGAAGTCCGCCATCTTTGACACTCCCGGCATACAAGTCTCCTTCATTGACACAGTGCTCGTCACAGTGTCAACGTGGAATTCCCAGCGACGCGGACGGCCTGGACCACGATCTAGGGCTGCCCCTCTTGCTCCGGCCGATGCTCGGCACCACGCGGTTGCTGACGAGCTCCGGCTTGCCGAGAGGCCCCCGCACTTAGAATCTCGCCCGTTACCTCACAAGCTGGATGTTCTTGCTTTCAGTCGTTCACAGTACCTATACATTAAGGCCATGCTGGCTGATCTTACAAGGCTAATCAGTCATTCGTACAAAGTTTTGCCCCTTCAACTACATAAAAGACACTGCCCCTCTTGAGGAACCACAGGTTTGTCTGGTCTCTACAGGTCTCTCGAAATATACCTCTCTGTTGTGGTTCCACCTATGGTGCAGCTTCCGTATTGTTGAGCCTACCTCCTCTTGGCAAGGTCCATGATCCATGGAGAGGACTGAAAATCAAGTACCTTAAGAGGTATACGCTGATGACCCAAAAAATTATGACCACCTGCTTCATGACGTGTTTCCACCTTTGCACTGCAGTACAGCAACTATTCTGCTTGGCATGGATTTGACTTGTCTTTGATAGGTTTCTGAGATATGTTGCACCGGACGTTTATGTACAAGTTTAAACTAAGGGCCAGTGGGTTGTGGGCGTGGATCTGACGTCCAATAGCGCTCCAGATGTCTTCCATCGGGTTCGTATTGGGTAAATTTGGTGGCCAAGACATCAACGTCAGTTCGCTATCATGTTGCTCAAAGCAATATAGTATGATTCTGGCCTTGTGACGTGGCCAATCATTGTGCTGAAAGATGCCATCACCGTCGGGGAATACATCAAGCATGAAGGGATCAATACTTTCCACGTAGTCCACAGGTGTCTTCGTGCTTACTAAGACAGGGCTCAAGGAGCCCAGATTAATGTCACCTATAGCGTAATACTGGCCCACTGGTCTGCAGCAGTGAAGAGGTGCATGTTTTGAGGAGCCACTCGCCTTGATGACGACATATCGAAACATGACCACCGACCTGGTGTGAACGTGATTCATCTGCCAAGGAGACATGTTCCTATTGACCCATGGTTCAATCTCGATGATCCCGTGCGCACTACAATTGTAACTGACGATATCGTTGTGTCAACAGAGCCGCTTGTTCAATAATGCGCGCTGAACGCTGTGCTCCAAACACTTCTGCCGGCACCAGCACTGTACTCTGTCCTCAGATTTGCTGCAGATCACCGCCGATCCTGCTTACAGAGAGGGCAAGCCTCAAACCTCTGTATTCTTTGACCAGATATGGACGTCCAACACGCTGTTGCCTCCTCTTGGTTTCACCGTTCTTCACGAGCAGCACCACAACAGCTTGCGAACAACTATCCAGCTTTATTGAGTACGAGATGCTCGTTTCCAGGCGCCAGGCCGTAAGAATCTGTCACTGTCAGAGTTGTTATGTGGGTGGATTACGCCATCTGTGGCTCATAACGTCGCTAGAAGGATGCCTCTTTTGGTCTCTGCTCCGCTTAAATACTTTCCTCGCCACGTCACGTGACCACAACACAGCCAGGCGCCATTCAATCTCGACACAACAAAGCCATGCTGGCTAATCTTACAAGGCTAATCAGTCATTCGTCCAAAGTTTTGCCCCTTCAACTACATAAAAGACACTGCCCCTCTTCAGGAACCACAGGTTTGTCTGGTCTCTCCAGGTCTCTCGAAATATATCTCTCTGTTGTGGTTACACCTACGGTGTAAATTTGGGGCCATTACTTTTCAGCACATCCTTGTATATTCTCCTGAACACTATGTTCCATTCGCATTAGCAAACTTACATTGCTTAGCACACAGGTACTTAGAAAGTGTCCCATTTTCTTAGAGGAAATATTTTAACAAAAAATGGCTCTAAGCACTATGGGACTTAACATCTGACGTCATCAGTCCCCCAGACTTACGACTACTTAAACCTAACTAACCTAAGGACACCACACACATCCATGCCCGATGCAGGATTCGAACCTGCGACCTCAGCAGCAGCGCGGTTCCGGACTGAAGCGCCTAGAACCGCTCGGCCACAAGGGCCGGCTGACGTGGTTTACTGACTGCGGAGCCCATACCATTTTCTGATCTCGTACTACATTACCTAACCCATTCGTTTAAAGAGAGATACAGTAATCGAGAAGGATCAGTAAGATTGTCTCCTCGTTCACCTGAGCTTCATGTTTTAGAATTTCTGTGTGTGGGGACATTTAAAAGCATTGGTGACTGTAAAATCTATCGACAACGTTCATACGTTGCAGAAGGGTTTGTCACGTTCGTTTTACCAATTTCTAAGACTGTGAAAAAATGTTTGAAAAACAAGTCGGTATCTCTTGTAGTGAAAACAGAGATATGGCCGTCGTGAGACAGAATATAACAAATTTCGAAAAGGTTTTGGTTTCCGGCCGTCTGTTCAAAGGACTTTTTCTAGTCTTCTGTAAAATTATTGCCGGCCGCGGTGGCCGAGTGGTTCTAGGCGCTTCATTCCGGAACCAAGCGGCTGGTACGGTCGCAGGTTCGCATCCTGCCTCGGGCATAGATGTATGTGATGTCCTTAGGTTAGTTAGGTTTAAGTAGTTCTAAGTCTAGGGTACTGATGACCTCAGATGTTAAGTCCCATAGTGCTTAGAGCCATTTTTTGTTAAATTATTTCCTCTAAGAAAATGGGATACTTTCTAAGTACCTGTGTGCTAAGCAATATAAGTTTGCTAATGCGAATGGAACATAGTGTTCAGGAGAATATACAAGGATGTGCTGAAAAGTAATGGCCCCAAATTTTTTGTTCTGTTCTGAATATCGGTTGAGATATTACGTGCTATGCGTGCAATACTGTCGAATTTCCCGCTTCGCTGACCGAAGTTGCAACTCTCTGCCGCTAGAGGACTCCGAATTATAGCGTGTAACAAGGCGGTGTGTAACTTAACTGTGTCGGTGCGTGAGAAAACAGAAAATACGAATTCTAAGAGTTCTTCCATACACGGACCACCCTCTCTTTCAACACGTCAATGTCGGAATACACAAGAGCGCTGCCACGTCTGCAACAATCCGACGCGTTGTGTTCACTGTGTCATCGATCATCCTCCATACTTCCCGGCTTGGCCCCACTCGATTTTCATCCGTTTCAAAAACTGAAAAAACATCTTCGATGACTTCGTTTTGATAGTGATCAAGTAGTGCTAACAGAGGCGACACTGTGGTTTCGTTAACAAGTCTATAGTGACAGTATCAAGAAACTGGTCTCTCATTGGGAGAAATGTGTTCGTGGCAGGGGTGACTATGATGAGAAATAAATATGTAGTCATGAAGACCGAAGCTGTAGAATGTTGATAAAGTTTGTTTTATTTAAAAAGCTTTAAGAGTTTTGACTTAAGAAAACCGGATGCATTATTTCTCAGTATGCCCTCGTATTTTGTGGAAAGCAAATTAAAATAAAAGTTAACTATGTCTATACTCATACAGCTAAATAGGTGTGCTTTGTTTGAAAAAAAGAAAGAAAACAGCTACATGTAAAACTTTATCGATGAATTACGAAATGGAAATGTGCTGATAGAATAATTCACTGCCAGGACATCCTAACATGCTGGTGTTACGTGTCTCGTGTACTCGTAATTATGATTTGCTTTGAGTTCCGTCAGGCTGTCAGAGATCCCACCCACCTGTCAAGTTGTTTTTCGACTAGAGGTCTCCTTCAACGATTGACTTATATCACCGTAATAGGCGAGGTCATATTTGATGCTATGCACTGTATATGTTTCTGTAAGCATTTACGTCAGCTACTGAATGAAGTACCGGGTGACTCACTGTCGTTCTGTAAACCTGTCTGTAATTCGTAGGTTGTTTCATTGTTTCCTTAAGTCGCTACGTTTCGACGTCATCATCCTGTTCACGGATTTGGCACTCTTCCACCTTTTCCGGCCCTTCGGCCCACACCTTTTTTGATCGCTTCATGCTTCTTCCGTTTGGTCGGTGGCAGATTCACATCGTACTCGTAGTCTCCAGTCTTAACGAAAGTAGCAGAAGATAAAACTGGGGATGTGTTAAATGAGTACCAGTTTCGTTTTTGGAAAGATGACGGCACCAGAGACGCAGTTATTACATTGCGCTTAATAATGGGAGTAATAATTTAGAAAAATGAAGATATGTCCATAGGATTTAGCAACCTACAAAAAGCGTTGGTAACGTAAAATGGTGCAAGCAGTTCGAAATTTTGAGACAAATAAATGTAATCTATAGTGAAAAACGAGTAATAATCAATATGTACAAGAATCAGGACAGAAAAATAAGAATGGAAAATCAAGAACGAAGAGTTGGGACTCGAAAGGGTGGTCTCTCACCCCTACTGTTCAATCTATACATCGAAGAAGCAATCACGGAAATATGAGAAAGATTATGAAGTAATAATTCATAGTGAAAGGATATCAGAGATAAGATACGCTGATGACATTTCTATTCTCAGCCAAAGAGGAGAAGAATTGTAGGACCTGTTGAATTGAATGAACAGTATAATGAGTGCACAGTATGTATTGAGTAGAGTGGTGTTGTAAAAGGATTTTGAATATTAGGTGGACTGTTAACGTAAGGAATGAAGAGGCCATTCGCTGAATATGTGAAGAAGTCAACATATGTAAAACACTGACAAGAAGAAGGGACAAGACAATAGCACGCGTGTTAAGATGTCAGTAAATAAATTCTGTTATACTAGAGGGAACTGTAAAGGGTAAAAACTGTAGGGGAAGATGTAGACTAGAAAACGTCCAACAAGTAATTGAGGACGTAGGGTGCAAGTGTTACTCTGAGACAGAGAGATTGATTCAAGAGAGGAATTGATGGCGGGGCACATCGAACTAATCAGAAGGTTAATGACTCCAAAAAATATCAACTACATATGCCCAAATCAAATGTGGACCATACAGCTCGTTTCATCTAGTACGTGTCTTATTTTAATGAGAACAAGTTAGGATACATAGTCACTTTTCTTTTAGTTTTGTTATGTTCATAGTTTTAACGTTGGGCTCCTGTTCTACACTCCTGGAAATTGAAATAAGAACACCGTGAATTCATTGTCCCAGGAAGGGGAAACTTTATTGACACATTCCTGGGGTCAGATACATCACATGATCACACTGACAGAACCACAGGCACATAGACACAGGCAACAGAGCATGCACAGTGTCGGCACTAGTACAGTGTATATCCACCTTTCGCAGCAATTCAGGCTGCTATTCTCCCATGGAGACGATCGTAGAGATGCTGGATGTAGTCCTGTGGAACGGCTTGCCATGCCATTTCCACCTGGCGCCTCAGTTGGACCAGCGTTCGTGCTGGACGTGCAGACCGCGTGAGACGACGCTTCATCCAGTCCCAAACATGCTCAATGGGGGACAGATCCGGAGATCTTGCTGGCCAGGGTAGTTGACTTACACCTTCTAGAGCACGTTGGGTGGCACGGGATACATGCGGACGTGCATTGTCCTGTTGGAACAGCAAGTTCCCTTGCCGGTCTAGGAATGGTAGAACGATGGGTTCGATGACGGTTTGGATGTACCGTGCACTATTCAGTGTCCCCTCGACGATCACCAGTGGTGTACGGCCAGTGTAGGAGATCGCTCCCCACACCATGATGCCGGGTGTTGGCCCTGTGTGCCTCGGTCGTATGCAGTCCTGATTGTGGCGCTCACCTGCACGGCGCCAAACACGCATACGACCATCATTGGCACCAAGGCAGAAGCGACTCTCATCGCTGAAGACGACACGTCTCCATTCGCGTCTCCATTCACGCCTGTCGCGACACCACTGGAGGCGGGCTGCACGATGTTGGGGCGTGAGCGGAAGACGGCCTAACGGTGTGCGGGACCGTAGCCCAGCTTCATGGAGACGGTTGCGAATGGTCCTCGCCGATACCCCAGGAGCAACAGTGTCCCTAATTTGCTGGGAAGTGGCGGTGCGGTCCCCTGCGGCACTGCGTAGGATCCTACGGTCTTGGCGTGCATCCGTGCGTCGCTGCGGTCCGGTCCCAGGTCGACGGGCACGTGCACCTTCCGCCGACCACTGGCGACAACATCGATGTACTGTGGAGACCTCACGCCCCACGTGTTGAGCAATTCGGCGGTACGTCCACCCGGCCTCCCGCATGCCCACTATACGCCCTCGCTCGAAGTCCGCCAACTGCACATACGGTTCACGTCCACGCTGTCGCGGCATGCTACCAGTGTTAAAGACTGCGATGGAGCTCCGTATGCCACGGCAAAGTGGCTGACACTGACGGCGGCGGTGCACAAATGCTGCGCAGCTAGCGCCATTCGACGGCCAACATCGCGGTTCCTGGTGTGTCCGCTGTGCCGTGCGTGTGATCATTGCTTGTACAGCCCCCTCGCAGTGTCCGGAGCAAGTATGGTGGGTCTGACACACCGGTGTCAATGTGTTCTTTTTTCCATTTCCAGGAGTGTATATGAGAGCCGGGGTGTGCAAGTGCAAAGCCAGTTAAAAACAAATCTTTGATCATATAAGACGAGCGAGTGCAATTCTCGCTCTTTTCTCTGAATTCCTAATCTATCTTATCGTTGAGTTTGGCCTCTGCGTTCATCGACAATGCCGCCACAGTGAGAACAACATGCTTAGGTATGCACCAGCTTATCTCTACTATTAGTGGGTCACCTAACCATGGAAATGTTGTAGGACGGTGTATAGGACCTTGGTAACTAAGTCAAGACTGAGATTAACAGATATTTATTTGCTCAAATGACTGGCAGAAATCGCAAGAAAAATTAAAAGAAAATGATGTTCTCTAAAACTCATATGAATTACAAAATGACATTAACACCATGAGAAGGTACCACAAAATGTGAAAAAGTGTACGGAGACCAAGCAACAAGATCTGCTAATCTGAGCAGCTCGCGAAATCAATGTTAACGGTACAACAATATGCCACAAATTATAATCAAATTAAGCAACACAAGTTGCGTACAATGTAAGCAAGTGGCGAGCTGCTCAGAATATGGATCGAACTACCAGAGCTGCAACACTTACATTTCCTCGAAATCAGTAAACCTTGTACCCATCAGCGCCAAAAGTCGGCTAGGAGATGAGGACTACCACTGCGGGTGGCAACTGAATGACCCTAAAATATACATCTCTTTCCACAAATTTCTAACTTAAAAAAATAAATAAATAAACAAACCTTGTGTGGGCGGGACGACTCAGTACCATTGTCAGTTTCATGAAAAAGCGGGAGGCCCTGCTGAAACATCCCGCTTTTAGCATACAAAACACATGTTAACAAGTAAGGGATTCGTAGTGGGATGAAGCAGGATCAAATCGATTGGTCGGCTTCTTCTCACCAAGCACATTGGCAGGCAGGGCGACTCGATTCGATTGGGTGCACCAAATTTTGGAGTGAAAACAATGGCCCTTCCGACACTGGTGGGATGGCGTCTCGGCTTCTCGTCCTCTGATGTCCGAAAAGAACAGGCAAAAATGCCGTGCTCATTCATTTTTTGGGGATGGCAGTGACGGCACGGTACCCTTCGCTCAAGGCTAGAAGAGCCACTGGCTCGGCGGACAAAGAAGCAAAGTCTGCCGCATGATTACTTCCGCAAAAACAGCCCAACACCAAGGGATTTTCCATCTTCCTAACGACATTCACTGATCGCCTCCTGCCGACAAAGAGCGTCCCAGAGACCACACCAGGAAAATGCCTCTCTAATGAGAAAATACAAAGTTTTTCTCATAACACAAGTACCAAGTGCGCCCTAAATAAAGTTAATTATGAAATGATAGCAAAAATGAATCAGTATTGCGTAGAAAAATGTGACGAGTTGTAAAACCTTAATGAATTGTCAGTTCATTTTTTAATGTACACTCATGTGTTTTCTTTATAACTGCTTAAGTTAAAAGTATACTATTCAGGATAACAGACATAATGAAACATACCTTCTATTTTACTTAAATATGATGGTAAAAAGATGCTAAAACTATGCATTTCCAACACTTTCAAAATAATGACATGTACATGATAAGCACAAAATTTACAAGAAGATACATTTTGTGCTTTGCAGTAGGAAAAACTGGTGTGTTTGCACATCATGCCTATTTTACTTGTAATATTAATGTGAATTGTAGTTCATTATATTTGGTGTAATTCAATTGTTACCGATGGTTTTTCTTTTATACGACGGTTGGAACTTAAATAGTGGCTACTATTTATTCACAACCGATACAAAAAAGTTACATGTTTGCACCCGTTACTGCCCTTCAAAGTAGTCACCGGCGTTGTGTAGAACCCGTTTCCAGCGATGTAGAAGTAGTAGTATACCGCTAGCAGCGCCTGTTCTGCTGATGGTGTGAATGGATCGGTCCACTACCTGTCGAATCCCTGGAAAAGAGACGAACGTAATGCGTTAGGATAACACCATCACAGTCGTACACGAGAATCACCATAACTTTCACCATATTGGGGCTCTGACGCACTTTCGACTTTCGCGGTGACCCATAACGACGCCATTCGTTGGACTGGAGTTTCAGTTTTGGCTTCGTGGCATTCGCTTCACAACTGCTCCAGAGATTCGACAGGCAGGAGACCGCTCGATTCGCACCATCAACAGAACAGGCTCAGCTAACGGTATACTACGATTTCCATATCGCTGGCAACGGTTTCTACACAACCCTGGTGACTACTTTTAAGGACAGTAACAGGTGCAAACATGTAACTCTTTTGTATCGGTTGTGAATAAATAGTTGCCGCTATTTAGGTTCCAACCCTCGTATTTACTTTATCAGACTGAAGATGGCTAGCCCAAAAACCTGGTCGTGACAAAGTGCATATGCTACGAATCAATGGAAATAATTCTAGTAAAAGTACAATCTTGGGCTTTATAGTTTCCAGCAAAGGGCCCAAAAATATAGTGCGAATCACATCACAAAAAACTGTTAATTATCCTCTTAACCTTTACGTGGTTCATAGGTCACTTATGTCCCTCTAAAGTAATATGCAGTTTTGGACGTCTGGTGCTACCATGTAGCGAGATGCTTTCCTAGCATAGATAAAAATCTTACGGATCATGGAGTGGATACACAGGGTCAACCAGAACCCCTTCCAACGAAATTTCGGAGTTTGTTCAGAGATGATTTTTGAGTATTTTGATTCAACGGACTGATCTTCAATAGGTCGTTAAGGAGTAATAAATTAATTAAGATTTAATCGTCTTTCTTACGAGAATTATTTTTGTTTCTGTGAAATATTTTCAAAACGATGGAAATACAGTCACCAAAACCTAGGGACACGAAAGGATCCAGTTATTCGTGGGCTCCTATGAACGAATGCAAAATTATTGCGATGTAGTTGCTGTTACTGCGCGAACTATTGACCATAGCGTTGCCATGCCATTTCTCCACTGTGTTCAGTGGAACTATACACAGGGTGCATATTGGTCAACTCTTCATCAGATAGTGGTATTCCCCTATCAGAAATTATGTAATGTTCCTTTGGTCTTATTTTGATGATTTGTGATTATTGTGTTCCACGTGATCCCGCAGAGAACATCTGTAATTTCATTGCTGATCTATCATGTTGGTTTTCTTGAATAATAATCAATAATTATTCCCATTTATCTTCAATAATTTCTCATCCAGAAACCACTTACAATTTGTCATGCTTTCCTAGTCAGTTTCCACGTGCTCATTCACTTTTTGTCTACAGTCAATAACTGACGTGAGGACGCCTAATTTAATACGTTCTGCCTTCAGTGAAATCGTTAATTAGAAAAGCTATTATCAAAAAATTGTATATTATTTTTTTGCATGCAAGTCACAGCGAGCATAAGGTATGTCTGAGCTAAGAACGAGCCATGAGCTAATCCTTAGTATCTTGAGAGTGACTGTTGTGAGAAATGGCCTTTTACAAGTAGGCGTGACGTTATACAAGTGGTCTCCTTGTAAGGGTCGATGCAGTATATATATTTCAAGTGGTGTTACCAGCTTTCAGTGTGTTGGTGCTAGTGTTCAGCATCCCCTATCTTTATCGTTGTCGTATCAAAGTCTTTCCTACCTCAAAATATCTCATAAAAAGAAGCCAGAGCGCTTTAACATGCATTCATGGGTGAAAATCATGTATGCAAGGGGAATGTTTTCAGGGAACTGATACTGCAGTCATACCAGTTTGTACTCAGACTAGCTTTAAAAAGGAGTAGGAGGCTTTCAGTATTGTACTAGTCACAGGACGTCTTCAGAGACAGGCAGTGGCTCGTTATACCACGCAAATGCTCATGTAAGGACGCACAAGTAACCTCGGAAGTATCAGTTGCAAGTGTGATTAGGTCACTGCTATATATATATATATATATATATATATATATATATATATATATATATATATATATTCTTTACTAATTGGAGAGAGTATGTTAGCAGATTGGTTGCAATAGCAGACGACATAGTTATCTGTGAGGAAGTTTTGAGGAAATGGAAGTTTATTAATAATCTTTCTCTGCAGGTACAGTCGAGTTAGGATGGAGGCGGGATTTGGGGATCCGGACTTATAGGAAAATCCTCAGGAAAAATCCACGACTTTGCAAAGTACTGGTTGGAGTTAATAAAATAATAACTGTCCTTTGACTCATGTGTGTGCATGTAAATGCATGTAAGTGCCACACTACTCCACTCAAGTTCAATGTTTGATACACCTGCCCAAGAATCTGAGAAACTGCATCTAAAGGAATGAATTCAGCCCTGTGATATTTAGTTCAAAGTCTGGCATTCAGCACAAATTACTGCTGATTCTAACTGTTTGTAATAAACATCTGACTTACATGAATTTAAATTTAGTGCTTGTTTAAATCTGTATTCATAGCATACAAAATTTTCGAAGATAACTAGTGCTACTACTTGATGCAAAGATGAATAAAATTTATTTTCACCATATAAAAATCGACACTGAACATCATTTCAACAACTACTGATCACCTTAAACATGAACCAGAAGGTTCATTAGCAAAATAAGAATGAGTTTAATTGAATTACGTGACGTGTCTTAGGTTATGGGAAAAGGCGAAATAGGAACCAATAGACTTCCTACTTCTCGTTCACAAGACAAATTGTCGTTCCCGAATCAGCCGGCCACTGTGGCCGAGCGGTTCTAGGCGCTTCAGTCCGGAACCGCGCTGCTGCTACGGTCGCAGGTTCGAATCCTGCCTCGGGCATGGATGTGTGTGGTGTCCTTAGGTTAGTTAGGTTTAAGTAGTTCTAAGTTCTAGGGGACTTATGACCACAGATGTTAAGTCCCATAGTGCTTAGTGCCATTTGAATCTTCCCGAATGAATGTGCATAACAGATTTTACCAAAAATTGTGCATGCATTAAAGAGAAAAGAAAAAGAACTGTCAAACATAAAGAAATTATGCTGAATCTTACCACCTGACTTTTGCACCATGCCAGAGCTGAGCAGTACTTTATCATAGTTGAATGATTGTGGCATCATGGCTGTGATGACTGGTGCTGGTCGGATGTCCTCTTCACAGCGCGTCCCCTCCCGCCGGAGGTTCGAGTCTTACGTCGGGCATGGGTGTGTGTCTTGTTTTTAGCATAAGTTAGTTTAAGTAGTGTGTAAGTCTAGGCACCGATGACCTCAGCAGTTTGGTCCCTTAGGAATTCACACACATTTTTATTCCTCTGCATACTGGGCCTGTGTTTACAGAGTCGTCTGGCTGTGGCTGAATCACATCTAAACCTACCCTATGCTGAAATAATTTTTCGAAAGATCCTATCAAAATTTAAGTCAAAGAGTATGACAGTATGCGCCCAAAGAAAGAACCAAAACCTATCTTTAAACTTGTGCAGAATTTAAAACAAAGTCCTTTTCCATGATCATAACCAGAAGCCTATCAAATCTTGTAGTTATGAATAGATTTTAGTCTGTCACAACTGAAGGTTAAACAGAAAACTGTGTACTTGGCTGTGTGCTGAGGCAGGTAGCTGGTCAGGACGTGATGACTGACAAACCGAAGTACCTCCTGTCCATTGCCAGGGCAGCCAGACATAGAGAGACTCTTAATCTTATAAATCAGTCAGCTTGAACTCAGAAAATTGGGAAACAGAATGACGCCAGATTCTCACACTGGAAATTGAAAAACATCACATACCCCTCCTACTATCATTTCTTGCATGCCTATGCCAATCACAGGAAAGAGCATAGTGCAAAGCATCTGTATTTCAAATGAGAAAAATTCGTGTCCATTCCCACGTGTTGCTACATTTTTATGTTTGTCAGGAAAGCGTCCCCTACCGCCCCTCAGACGTCATGCTTAAGCCAATCAACATTTCTCTTTCTACACATTGCTAAAGTTACAGCTTTCTCACACGCAGTTTACAGTTTTTCTAAAACCAGCAGTGGTTGTGGAATGTATTCCACTGTCCTTTGGTTTTGTAACTGGGTAACCTCTTTTGATGCTAGTCAGTTGTCAGGATGAGCATTACTGCAAAGGGCATTTGATTCTAAAACATTATGTCAGGGTTAAAAACACCAAATAAATTACTTTTTCTCTCTTAACAACATGTGGGCAGGGTGTGTTCTTCCTTGGCTCAGGTATGAGGTAGAATGAAACAGCATTTTTACATAAGATAAATTTTATTGAAAGATTTGTACAATGGTTTCCTTACTGGATTGTTCTGGATGGGAGAGCGGCAGCTGTGTCGTTTGCGAAGCCTTCTGCTGCGTGAGCAGCGGCGCCTGATTACGCCTGGCGGTGTGTATCTCGTGTCGCTGTTTCGCCCAGTTGACTGGAGACGCGCATCGTGAGGTGGCCCGTTTAATTATTGAGAACGAAGTCGTGAATCGTCTGGTGATACCTTGGATGTGGCGTCCCAGTGTTTCTCTTGTCTATGCGGCCGCATGTGTCAGTGTTGTGCGTCGACCAGCAGAACATCGCGGCGGGGAAGGTCAGTGTCCCGGACTCGAACAACGGACTCCAGCTTGCCAGTCTTCGGCTGTCAGAGCTTCATCACCAGCTCACAGGTGACTGCTGATGTGAGGCCATCTCCTTCCCGTCCTCGTAAAAATCAGTCTTCAAATACCTTCTAACTTCTGTCTTCCAGCGGCGAGGCTGCTGCTTGCTATTCCATTACAACGGCAGACTTGGTGCCTCTGTGTACGATGTAGTCTCTTCCTGCATGATGGTCTTCAGCACCGACTGAACTGTACTGGAACTGATCTCGAACAGAAACTGAACTGAAAACTACTGTCGGGCCCACTGCGTCTTGCGTATTTATTTACTTCAATTCACTGGAGGTGAACGACTTCGTGGTCATTGTCTCTTCTGTCACATTGAGAAGCTTCTCGAAGAATCTTCTTAACGTCAGTCATTGGCTCTTGGAATGTAGGTGAGGGCCTTTGATCACATGTAACAATTGAGAAACACGAGAGCCGATTGGGCGATGCCCTGACAGCTGAATCAACAGCTTCCGCTTATGTGGGGAGGGCAATGGCTTCTCCTAAACGTGCTGATTTCTGTCACGTTGAAAAGCTTCTCAAAGAATCTACTTAACGTCGGTCATTGACTCTTGGAATGTAGGCGAGGGCCTTTGATCACATGTGACAACTGAGAAACACGTGAGCTGGTCGGGCGATGCCCTGACGGCTGAATCAACAGTTTCCGATTATGTGGGGAGGGCGATGGCTTCTCCTGAACGTGCTGACTTGCAAGCACTGGCTGTTACCACTGCTGCTCTGCCCGCTGTTTGCCAGTGTGTAACTCTTCTAAACTAAACTAAATTTTTCATTTATTTTCTCATTTCTACTTCACTTCACATTGATTTCACTAATTTATTTACCTATCTTAAGTATCACTCAACAGCTGAAATTCTAAGATCGAACTAGAAAGTTTGTTCTGAGATTCAGCCGGGCTTGAGGCGTATTGTATACTTCAGAGGCATAAACGACGTTCTACATCCGGCTGCACATATGCTATGGCCCTTTGCGAAATCATAGTGTCTGTCCCAGAGGGTGGTGCCGCCTCTGCATTGTAAAGATATTTATCTGAAGGCTGAGGGCATGCTACTGTTGACTGCCCCCTGCGAGATCTGCCTTCTCGCTCAGCCTTGACTAAGTCTGCTCTGCTATGAGACAAACTTGCTGCAACTAAACAACAGTTGCTATAACAAAAAAAAAATAATAATAAGAAGCCCTCTGCCAGGCACTTAAATGTGATTTGCAGAGTATCCATGTAGATGTAGATGCAGATGTAGATGTAGAAATGTATGCATATTCACTGAGTACTACGAGTAGCACAACAAATTTGTGTAACCTATCGATTCAATGCTCTGTAAGGCACTTAAAAGGGTAGCTTTAAATTAATAAAAATGTGAAAAACAGCACATACATCTGCAATGTCTTTCAACTTGATGTTACTACTTTAGTTTATTGGCTCCAAATCGTACTGCTAGAAGATAACGAGGTGATGAGATCTGCAGCGACAAGAGGTTGCCCTGGTACACTGTGTAAGGCGCAATATTTTGTGGTTTACTTATTCTAGGATTGAAGACAACTGTGTAAGTTGAAATGACATGTTTAATGCCACAATATCAGCACAAAAATACACGCTTTTCACAGTTTTCAATGTGACAGTAAAAAACAGTGTCAGGATAATGCATCTCGTCAACATCAAAAAGTGAAATAATCCTAATCACAACAATATTAAATATTAACTCTCAGAGGGTTAAATTATCCTAAACTCGACAATATTAAACTAGAAGTTTCTTTACAAAATTGTTCCTACACTTACGTTATGATGTTGATCAGTACTACGAAAATCGTCCAATTCCGGTTCAAAACTGGGTACTATTTTTAGGATGACAATCAAGGCTATGGTGGATGGTTAGTTATGTGGCAAATTGAGCAAAAGATTACCCAAGGTCAGTCGAGTTTACACTGGACGCATGCTGGTGGACCAACAAGTTTACGCCTCTGCACGCGGTATTTGAGCTGTCGTCTGCTACGCCGCTCTCTTCCGCTGAAATTCCTATAAAACTCATTACACCTTTGCTGAATTTTCCAGCAGAAACTTTCCCTATGTTTCTCGTTATGCGAGAGAACATATACTCATCCATAGTTTTAGAATCTGGTGATATACACGCGCATGGTTGGAGCAGCGTGCATATTATAATGCCCTTTCAGTTCTCGCAACAATTAACTTATTGGCTGGTTCATTTCTCCACAGTTGGAGCTAAACGATGCTACAGCTAATTTCTAGCTGGATATCAGCTGCTGTGAACGTAGTGTTCACACAAATTACTCCTCTACATCGTACAGAGCGTTATGCACTCCCTTCTGCACTTGATGTCACTTCAGAGAAGAGTTCTCGAAAATTTCCGTCTTGTCTTACTCACAGCCGAGCTCAGTCTCCCCACCTGGGTTCTTTCGTTCTTCATGTTATTATTTTCTTCCACCTTAGGAGCGTTCCTCTTATTTTGTGGAAACTCTCTCTACCAATCGTGTCGAAACTTTGGCGCTTTTCTCCTTCCTAGCGCGTTTCCGCCAATCGGACCTTTTGTGCCCATTCCAGATACCTAAATGTATACATTGACTCTCTCACGTGTGTACCACTCGCTGGACATGTAATCGAAAATGCGTCATGGTCTTCTTTCGTATCCATTTATAATTCTGAAACGCAGTTTTCTAAAAGTTTTCTTTCCTGCCCTCCATCAGATGGGCAGTTATGCACGCTCTCCCCATCTGAGTCACCTGGTTGGTCGTTGACTTTCCGCCTGGGACACCGCTTTGAGTGGTTTCCGTGGTACCCCCTGTAGCGCGACCTTGCTTCTACCCTCGTTTCTCTGGATTCCAAACTAAAACGACTCTCGCTCCTTGTTTCACCTTCCCCTCAAACATGCATTATAGGAACGGTGTGTTAATTACTGTCGATTGAGTGTCATCCCTTTTTGCATTACATACTGCTAGGCAAATTTGAGCATTACTGCCAAATTAAGTAAGGTGTCATATTCACCTTCCCGTTGCAATTTATAAAACTCTCATGTAAGTTGCGAATCTGACCTTCATTTATTCTGCCTCCTTACAACTGAGGGCATGTTATTCAAGAAGAGGAGCCAGGAAACGTGTCTCGTAGGGAGGGGAACTGGAAGGCTAGAGAGCGACCCTGTTGCACAGGCTTGCAAGCCCACTCTGTGTTCCCCACATGACCATTACTAGCCATGTGACTGACTGGCAGAAGTGCGCATCAATGTGTCCCTCTGTCACCAACGCTTTTTCAACAGCATCCCCTGCTCAGCAGTACTCAATGTGGCAATTCTGGCCTCGTGAACTGAGCCTGAGTAGATGTGTATCTATCAACATTCAGTGCCATACTGGCCCAGTTGCAGCCCCTGTTCCATCATAAAATGGAGTACCATGGTTCCAAGATTAAAATAAAAAAATTAGAAAAATCCCTCAATCTTCTTGATAATCCACTCTGCATGACTGCTCATGCTCCTATTACCTTCCCCGTTCCACAGGAGTCATGTGTAGGTTTGAAAATGAAGTAACAGTCGCGATAGATAGCAAGAATTTATGGATTCCTAGGATACCTTGTGCCGACATTAATAGAGGACTTACTCTTTTGGTGGGTGGTTCCCAAATTGTAAAAATGTTTTAAAGTGTCAAAAGAGCGATGGTTCCAGTGTCAATAGTTTCGAAACAATAATTATTAATCAGAATGAAATTTTCACTCTGCAGCGGAGTGTGCACTGATATGAAACTTCCTGCCAGATTAAAACTGTGTGCCGGACCGACACTCGAACCTTTGCCTTCCGTGTGCAAGTGCTCAACCATCTGAGCTACCCAAGGACGACTCATACCCCGTCCTCACGGCTTTACTTCTGCCAGTACCTCGTCTCCTACCTTCCAAACTTTACAGAAACTCACCTGCGAACCTTGCAGAACTAGCACTCCTGAAAGAAAGGATATTGCGGAGACATGGCTTAGCCACAGCCTGGCAGATGTTTCCAGAATGAACTTTTCACTGTGTAGCGGAGTGTACGCTGTTCTGAAACTTCCTGGCAGATAAAAACTATGTACTGGACCGAGAGTCGAACTCGGGACCTTTGAGTTTCGTGGTGCACACTCCGCTACAGAGTGAAAATTTCATTCATGTGGAATAGTTTTATCATGACTGGCTCTCTCAAGAATCTCAATAATTATGAAGGAATGGCACCCACTTTACGAGCTTGTTTCTGCTTAGGTATTTCAGTGCTCTGTCAAATTATTCTCGCCGTATCATATTTCCAATCTCATTTTCACTTACTTTCTGTGAAACGTCCCCTTAGAACAATTTCTGAATTACTGTGCTGATAAACCTCTTATACTATTTGCTTTTCAAACAGCTGAGCAAAACTGAACGTACTCAAACATTCACTAAAGTTACACACAATATTTTTAGCGCAACGCAATCTGACTTTAAAAATCCCTACAAAAGAATGGTCCTGACTAACATTAACCTATACGTTTCACAAATCACTTAACTCACCAAAAATCTTCGTTACTCGAACTACTGCAATACAGGGAGCGCAACTACTGCCAGATAAATAAAAGATTCAAACTAAGGAAGGCACTAACTACTGGTAGGCATAGTTAGCAAATGAAAGACTTTAATAGAGAACAAACAATGTATTTACCTCAATAGTGTTCAAAAGTCATAATGTATATAGCAGTTCATGGTATCCAGTATTGCAAATTTCAAAACTCCGCCATCTCTCTCCTCACATCCACCACTGCTGGCGGCTCACCTCCAACTGCGCAACGCTACGCACTGTTCACATCCAGCTGCCCAACACTACAATGGCAGACAACAATGCAAACTAGCCACAGACTGCACACAGCACAGCCAGTAATTTTCATACAGAGCGCTACGTGGCGTTACCAATACAAAAACCTGAACAGCCCACTTACATAGCCCCCACGCTCCCCACAAAAAATTTTACAAATTGTTTTGGGCAGTGGCCAATAATGATTTGATAAAATTTTTCATAATTACAATAACAAAGATATCAAATGCACACACTTATTGATACAATGTTGGTCAAAAGCTAAAATTTACAGTCCATAAAGACAGTCCTGATCATTCATCACAGTAAAATTGCAGTGTTTTTCTCAAAGTCTGAACAATAAAAGAAAATGCACACGGAAGTAGTGGATTTCCATGCAGTCTTAAAGAAGTAGTGTTGTCCTTCCAACAGAAAGACAGTGCTGACTCTCGACATGCAGACAGGTAATGGGCCACAACAGAGTAAACCCACAGCACAGTCATTCAAAGTTTTGAAGAATATTGGTAGGTAGGTCATCACAGAGCAGACCACTGTAGTCCTGGTAGAGATTACGGTATTGGTGGGCCACCAGAGGTGCAGACCCACTGTAGTCCTGGTAGAGATTGTGGTATTGGTGGGCCACCAGAGGTGCAGACCCACTGCAGTCCTTGTAGAAATAATGGTACTGGTGAGTCAGCAAAGGTGTAGACCCACTGTAGTCCTTGTAGAAATAATGGTATTGTTGGGTCATCAAAGATGCAGACCCACTGTAGTCCTTGTAGAGATGGCCAGCAGCCATCTGTTGTGACTGTGCAGGTGCACAATCACCATTGAAGAGTCTTGCGGATAATAGAGCAAATCCATAACCACCACTTGTGCACTCACAAAGTTTTTGGAATTGTCCTTAGAACCAGCAATGCTGTTATCCAGTCCCTTGCTGACTTATTAACACATGTGCAAACACTAACAATCCCTACTTCTCACATATTGTCCATATACTATGACCAACAGAAACGTGTGCAGTGAAATGTAACTTACAAGTTAATAATATGATGAACTGGTGTCAATTACAATTTTATAACATAAGAATACAATTACAAAGGTACAAAATACATCATTAAAGAACATAACAGTACAGATAACATTTGTAGTAACACGGACTTTACAAAAGAATAGAAATAAACATATACATCAGTGTTACAAGAATTATGACATAAGTACATACATAAAGATCAGAATAACTTTTGAAACATCAACTTCACATATGAGCAACAAAACAGAACAGATAAATAATGTCTAAACATCTTTACAAAGTAAATAACATATTATTAATGCAAATTATATTTGAGGATAACAGTATTCCTCATCATAGTCAATTTAGCAGAGTATTAGAAAAATTCTACAACATAACATCAGCTAAACACATAAAGACAGGAAAAACACAAATACACAAGGGTACACAAACACATAGAGGGATAAGACAAAAGGAAAGGACAGGGTTTGTTTTACTGCAGTATTTTGCATGGAGACCTCCCTTCGTTCATCATTATTCTCAAAAAGTCCTATCTAAGCCTGCTTTCTGTATTCTGTTCACATCCTCTTTCAAAAATAGTTTTTCTCCACTGTACACTACTTTTTTGGCCAAACCATTTTCTTATAGATTCTCAATGCATTTCTTCCAATTCATCACAACTCGTTCTCTTATATAGCCTACCCCATCTTAAGCTAACTTAAATCTACTGAGCCCAGATGCTAAACTAAGGAACGAGGCAATGCAGCAGCACAAAACAATTAACACAAACAGCAATGACAAAAAAAATGGAAATTGCCAAACCAAGCAGCTGTAAATCTAAATTACCAAGCAATGCAACATTACAACTAATTTGATCCAATGTGCAGCAACAAGAAAAATAAATCAGTAGTAAAACTAGCTTAACAGAGTAATACAAAGTGAAATTTAGTAGCACTATGCCTGGCAAACAGCAGCAGCAAATGCAATAACTTATATCTAAACATGACAAAGCTCAATCAGAAAAAATATTATACTAAAGATGGCCATGTCTAATACCTATGTCACATCTTAATACTAGAGTGATGCATCACGATAAGTTACTGTAGCAGACAAGTTACCAAATCGTTTAAAAAATTATTTATGCAGTTCCTGTGAAGGGAAATGTCTATTTTTGCTCTCTTTTCTAAGAAAGTACATCATAAATGTATTCTTTCCTGGGTCTGTAGACAGAGAATAGTGATATTAGTACATCTATTAAATTTTATAATAACCAATGCTGCAGTGCAGCTAGAAACTAGATATTAAACAAAATGAGTAAATAAATACATAAAGCAAGCCATATGGCATTTCTCTCAACTAGCAAGACAATAGCCGTGAAATGTTTTTCATCGTTTCATTAGGCATTTTAGCAAATATCATAAATTCTCCACCTAATGGCTTTTTCTCCAGGCAGGTGGCACAGCTGGGCGTCCACGACGCATTACGTACAGGTGGTCACTTAACTTTCTTATGGAAATATTTACGACAGCAGTTTCCGCTACAGTGACAGTCTCATATAAAAATATTTCACAGGTCAAGAATTTGCGTTACAAATCTGTAGAAACAAAATCCTATTGATATAACAGTGTCCAAAAAATTTTCGTCGGCATTGTGATACATTCACGCATTTACGTACATTTCATAACTCTTAAAGTACGATTCTTGGTTTCCAACAACCTTTTTCACAAACCAGACTCCCTAACCACTACTCATTATTCCTTACCTTATTCGTCGACACTTCGTCAATATTTCATCATAACAGATACGTAGCATAATCAAATAACTCATATAGCATCAGCTTATTGATCATAAACATACCGCAACAGCATAATACACATAGTCATTGTAATAATAACATCGTAACACCTCAGTCAACTCTCAAAATCGTCTTAGCTTCCTCCAATAATTTCAAAACCTAAAAAAAATTCTCTGCTCATTTTAAGAGTGTCATCTACCTCAAACGTACTTTAAAATCATGCTCCCTTACCAAATACATCATTCAAAGTTCTCATAGCATCACAATGGTTCCGAAAAAATATGAACAGTTCACAAAGTACAGACAAAATACAATTTCATAAGTGTGAAGTTACCCAACTGTGTAATTGCGTAAACATGTGTCACTGATGTAGTAAAAAAAAATGTTTATCTCTCAGTTAAATTATCAGATAGCTGTGTAACTTGTGTGTTAGAGAAATATGGTACCGATGTGTAAAGTTGTATAAGCAAATACCATATTAGCTAGGGCTCCTTGTGCTTGCCAAACACATGGTACACAAAGTAGGCATGTACCCCCCTGAGGATTAATGTAATTATACCCTCAGGTGTTACAGATTACAACAATGGAATGAAATGTATCACGGAAAACTTTCTTTGTAATTCAAAAATCTTGAAAAATATATGGTTTAAGTACAAAATTAATCACTCAAATACGTGTACTGTAGCGCTAAACTGCGCGTCTTGTTGTAAGATAATCTCTATCGAAGTGTCGTAGTTATCGTTCTCTGTAAGCAAAGTTCTGCTGAAATCAACGTACTTACCTCATCATAAACGAAAGTGAAATGCTTTGCGTATAGATATCGTAGTTATTACGTACCTTACCGTGATCAAGAAAGTACTATAATGTAACGTATTGTTGTGCTACGAAAGAGGCTGTCTCATTGTAGCTATACCACAAAAGTTACTACTAAAACATGTTTTACTTTCCAGAATAATTCAGAAAAACTGTGCAGATATAAAACAGAAACACCGCAAAAGCAACATTGTAAATTGTCACTCATTAGTAGCCTCGTGATAAAATCGGCAGGGTCGCCATATGAAACGTCCCCTTTGAACAATTTCTGAATTACTGTGCTGATAAACCTCTTACACTATTTGCTTTTCAAACAGCTGAGCAAAACTGAACGTACTCAAACATTCACTAAAGTGACACACAATATTTTTAGCGCAACGCAATCTGACTTTCAAAAATCCCTACAAAAGAATGGCCCTGACTAACATTAACCTATACGTTTCACAAATCACTTAACTCACCAAAAATCTTCGTTACTCGAACTACTGCAATACAGCGAGCGCCACTACTGCCAGCTAAATAAAAGATTCAAACTACTGAAGGCACTAACTACTGATAGGCATAGTTAGCAAATGAAAGACTTTAATAGAGAACAAACAATGTATTTACCTCAATAGTGTTCAAAAGTCATAATGTATATAGCAGTTCATGGTATCCAGTATTGCAAATTTCAAAACTCCGCCATTTCTCTCCTCACATCCACCACTGCTGGCGGCTCACCTCCAACTGCGCAACGCTACGCGCTGTTCACATCCAGCTGCCCAACACTACAATGGCACACAACAATGCAAACTAGCCACAGACTGCACACAGCACAGCCAGTAATTTTCATACAGAGTGCTACGTGGCGTTACCAATATAAAAACCTGAACAGCCTACTTACACAAAAATGGTTCAAATGGCTCTGAGCACTATGGGACTCAACATCTGAGGTCATAAGTCCCCTAGAACTTAGAACTACTTAAACCTAACTAACCTAAGGACATCACACACAACCATGCCCGAGGCAGGATTCGAACCTGTGACCGTAGCAGACCCGCGGTTCCGGACTGCAGCGCCAGAACCGCTAGACCACCGCGGCCGGCCTACTTTCACTTTCTGTTCTGTTTCTACAATATTGTTTTCAAGTTTGTTTTCCCTGTATAGATTACCTACATAGTACGCCCAGCTTCCGCCTTTCTTTTCTTGCGTAGTACTTTCTTTCCATCTGAGCTCTTGGCATTCATGCCGCTGTTTATCATATCTCCAAAGGCCTCTTAAATTTTTCTGCAGGTAGCTTTAATCACTACCCTAATCATTGTCCACTTCCATGCGACCAAGAAATTCTAAAGCAAAGATCTCTCTTGCTGGCAGGCCAACAGGAAGCAACTCGTCCACATGGGTAATTCTGAATGGATAGCAAAGAAGGATGTTTCGCAGGATTTTACGCACCGTGCTCACTGGTATGTCCAATTTTCGTGCACCACCACGCGTCTCCTCCTGCATTGCTGTGGCCACTGCTTCCACTGACGTCGAATCAATTCGTTTCCTCCCTCTACCAGGTTGCACCCCAAAAGTATCCGTCTTTTCGAATTTCCGAATCATTTTCTCCAGACCCATGGCAGTTATCGGACCAACGCCTTTTTCAAACCCTTCAGTGTCCGGAACGTCTGCAGAGCGACGTGTACACAGTCATCATTCTTGTAATACAGCCTTACAAGCACAGCGCGATCCTGTACTGAGAGAGTCACGGCGAACGTTGCAGACTCGAAACGAGGAAAAACCGTGTACACGGCGCGTCTATACCAACTTCAGTGGGTCGTGCTTATCACAGGTATTTTCATTTACGTGTTCTCACACATACAGCGCCATCTGTTGATCAATTTTCACAAATAGTTCAAATGGCTCTGAGCACTATGCCACTTAACTTCTGAGGTCATCAGTCGCCTAGAACTTAGAACTAATTAAACCTAACTAACCTAAAGACATCACACACATCCATGCCCGAGGCAGGATTCGAACCTGCGACCGTAGCGGTCGCTCGGTTCCAGACTGTAGCGGCTAGAACCGCACGGCCACTCTGGCCGGCCTCAATTTTCACACTATTTTCTTTTTCTGTCTTATGATTTTCCCCTTCTTCGATAATATTCCGTTGCAATTTGACGTCATTTTGACCAGTGGTGTTATTTCTACAGCGTTTTGAAAATTTAACTTTAATTATAACCACCCTGTATAAGAGGCAGTCAAATGGAAACGAGACAGCTGGGAAAGACGTATGTTAATTATTTCATAATTAATCACCAGATCTGTTAATACATTTATCCCACTGTGAGACTAGATGTTTACTGACTTCGTCGAAGAAAGGGTGGGCCCACATGTTCCCAAAGTTGTTTCGACTACGCTGCAGACGTTTCGCTGCGAAGCCCTTACGCGTCATCCATACAGTCCCGATCTCTCCCCATGCAACTACCACATTGATGGAAAGTGAAGGAAGACATTCGTGGCCGTCGATATGCTTCAAACGAAAAGGCTCAAGCCTTGGTACAATCATGACTCCGAAGATTACTGCAAACATTTATCCATGAAGACACTGACCGTCTTGTGTTACAGTTGGATAAATGTGTTAACAATTATGGAGATTACTTTTGAAATAATAAACAGTTTACTTACTTTTCTTCCGTATGCCTCATTTTCATTTGCCTGCCCTTCGTACATTCAACGGTAAGCAAAGGAAATGACAGGACTCGATCGCTGGTAGGCTCCTGGTAAACTGCATTTGTTTTCTATAGAGATGGCCTATATCGGACGACTGCTCAAGTTTAAACGAATCGTGCATTTTTGCAAACCAACAGGGTGAACTGTAGTGTGCAACTTAAATTCCCATAGAGATTCTTAATTTTAAATGGGAATATGGCACAAAATTCGTACCATTTAATAGAGCACTGAAAACCAAATATCTTTGACAGCGACCTGTGTCATAACTTCTCAGTGCAGCGAGTGCGTACTGTGAGTGCAGTGAGTGCGTACTGTTGACAGTAGGTAGTGTAACCTGTTATTCGCTTCTCTGTTGCGACTTTTATTGTGCTTACGTTATTCGTTCGGTAAGGACGCATTCTGAAGGAGAGGGATTTGACAAGTTTTCTGGTATTCGGAAATGTTGCCAAAATTAACGACAAGGTGAACACGTTTATGCAGAGAAATATCAAGACCTTTCACGGCGGTGAAGATACGAGTATGTTTCTCGCCTACTGGAGACTCGGAATCGCAATCATGGCCATGAACAGTAGAAATGACACACAGTCGTAACAAAAACAGCAGATGTGTTTCCAACGGCAGAAGTTCAAAGATTATCGTTACAATAAATTGTGACCCATTTCTTTCCACACGAATACTATCACAGATTTCCCGAGTGAACACAAATACCGTCTGTAGAATTCTATATGATGATGTTTCACATTCTTGTTCATCAGACTTTACACAAGATGATTTCCATACCAGAATCACCTTTAACACCCGGTTCCTAATTTAAAGTCTAGACTTCCCGACTTTTACCTGTGGGCTGATGAGGTCACATTCAAATCAAACGACTAAGTAAATATCCACAATGCTTTAGAGCAGGAGAGTAAAGTCACTAGATGACAAAACAACTAGCGTAGATCCATCGACGATCAACTTGCAGATCTTATTATTTTATAAATGCCCCAAGCTAAATGTTTGGAAACACTCGTAATTTTCCATCACGCATTGAATGAATTGCTAGAAGATGTTTCATTATAATTATGGGTATTTTTTGCACTGCAACATTAAAAACCACACCACCCATATTATAAACTTCCTTTTTCTTGGCTTAACCGTTCTTACAGTAAGATATGTGAGTGTATTATTTTTTTATGATACCAGGAATATCTAAAATCACATTTTTCGTGGTCTGTCGATTGGTCGATACGGTTCCATTGACTAGATATTTGTTTCTACGGGCTTGGTAATGGGGGCGTGCGAAAGAGATCAATAAAGAGATACGATATGAAAGAGCGAATTTTCAAAGCACAGAGCTTCCAAACGCTAATATACTTCAGGATACTTAGAGTACATAGGAACTAGCTGAAGTGTACTTAGAAAACGCGGTAAGCATGTGATGAAGAATACTCAGAAGCTAAATTGTTATAAAAAGTTATTCTCTCTCTACCAAATTAAAAACCACATCAACTAATTATGAAATTTCATATTCGTCCAATAAGCGTTATTCAAATCGTCAGCTCTGGAAGAACTGTTTTGAACCAATATTCGTATATAAAATTGATGAGAAAAGGAAAGCAATATAAAAATGCAGCAAGTGAAGTAGGTGAAAGAGAGTACAGATGTTCGGAAAATGAAACTGATAAAAATGCCAAATGAAAAGTAAAAATTGATAGAAAACAAAAGCTCAGTTGTTGAAACATATATTACTAGGGTAGTGATTGAAGCGACCTGCAGAAAAATTTAAGAGGCTGTAAGAAGTCCATGACTAAGGAATTTATTGCTAGCGCACTCGAGCAGATGTAATTTCGATGGATTGCTCACGCGCTGCCTGCGATATGTAAGCTATAAGAATCTCAGACCAGAGAGCAGTGTTAGCTGCAGTAAGAGCAGTGTCAGTAGGAGTAAGTAGTAGGCAGCAGTCGGATGTACGGAGTTGGCCGGGCCGGTAGTGGGGAGCGATGGCGGTGCGGTGCCTGAGCGACGTAGTGTAAGGTAAAAACAGCCACGCGTACATGTAGTTTGTTACAATAAAATTTGTACTATTGTTATATCAAGTCCCATGCAAATGTTTCAAAAAATCTTTTAATAATTATCTTTTTTATATAATTAACTTTTTGTCAATCATTCGTCTGAATTTAAAGAATTTGCTAATTTCTCCAATCCATGGTCATCCTCATTATCGTAAGAAAAAATCTGTTGTTTCTCTTTGTACTTGACAAATCTAGCGGCCATCATTGCACTGGGCTGTGTAAGAAGAATTTCTTATAGGAGCAGATATATACGCGTTATCCGGCGACTTCATTGAGGTAAGAATTTTCAATTTATTCAGAATGATCTTTCAGGCCCATGACGCAGAACTGCTGACGACCAAATTTACCAGTTTACATTCATAGTCAGTTAATTGTTGAAGGGTTATATGTGAGCCACAATTTTATTGAGAGATTAGTCACACGTTATTATTGCGAGGTTACGGAGCAATAAACTGTTGAGAGGTTACATTAAATGTGAATGATATACATATTTTTATCTGTTGGGAGGTTACAAGGCCTTTGGAGATATGAGAAGCAGCGGCATGAATACCAAGAACTCAGATGCAAAGAAAGCACTACGCAAGAAAAGAAAGACGAAAGATGGACGTAACATGTAGGTAATCTATACAGGGAAAACAAACTTGGAAACAATATTGTAGAAACAGAACAGAAAGTAAGTGAAAATGAAATTGGAAATATGATACGGCGAGAATAATTTGACAGAGCACTGAAATACCTAAGCAGAAACAAGCCCGTAAAGTGGGTGCCATTCCCTCATAATTATTGCGATTATTGAGAGAGCCAGTCATGATAAAACTATTTCACATGAATGAAATTTTCACTCTGAAGCGGAGTGTGCACCACGAAACTCAAAGGTCCCGAATTCGACTCTCGGTCCGGTACATAGTTTTAATCTGTCAGGAAGTTTCAGAACAGCGTACACTCCGCTACACAGTGAAAATTTCATTCTGGGAACATCTGCCAGGCTGTGGCTAAGCCATGTCTCCGCAATATCCTTTCTTCCAGGAGTGCTAGTTCTGCAAGGTTCGCAGGAGAGATTCTGTGAAATCTGGAAGATAGGAGACGAGGTACTGGCGGAATTAAAGCTGTGAGGACGGGTCGTGAGTCGTTTTCGGGTAGTTCAATTGGTAGAGCACTTGCCCGCGAAAGGCAAAGGTCCCGAGTTCGAGTGTCGGTCCGGCACACAGTTTTAATCGGCGAAGAAGTTTTATTCCACGTGGTTTGCAAGGTATATGCGACAGGCGAAATACCTTCTGACTTCAAGAACTATACAGTAATCTCAATAACAATGAATGATGGTGCTAAGAGGTGTGAATACTACCTAACCATCAGTTTAATACGTATGACTGCAAAATATTGACGGAAGACGGAAAAAAAATTCTGCTAGAGACTGGCCTTGGGGAAGATCAGTTTGGATTCCACAGAAATGTAGGAACACACAAGGCTATACAGATCCTGTCACTTATCTTAGAAGATAGGCTGAAAAAAGGGAAACATATATTTACAGCATTTGTATATTTAGAGAAATCTTTTGAAAATACCGTCTGGACCACAGTCATTGAAATTTTCAAAGTAGCAGGGATAAAATGTAGAGAGTGAAAGATTATTTACAACTTGTACAGAAAGCAGATTACAATTATACAAGTCAAAGCACATGAAAAGGAAGCAGCAGTTGAGAAGGGAGTGAGACAGGATTGAAGCCTGTCCACCATGTTATTCAATCTGTACACAGAGCAAGCAGTAAAGAAAAGCAATAAATAATTTATAAAGGGATTAAAGTTCAGTGAGAAGAAATAAAAACAGTTGCAGCGGAGTACAGAAAAAATTGCCTTTTGCCTGCTCCATATTAATTTTTTATTTTACATATGCACCCAAATCAGATCCAACAAACAGATTTTTGAGTAAGATAAAAAGTGTCTTAAAATGTAGACTACACGTTACAAGATAGAAAAAAGGAAAATTAATACAGAGTATTCTCACTGTACCCACCCTCCGATGCCAACTAAAAATCCATACACCAAATATTGCAGTAATATCCATCATAAAATTCAAGAAAGCTACCTCTCCCAGATTCGCAGGACTCTTGTTGAAATTACTATTTAAAAATTATAAAACAGAAGATGATAGAACTATAAGGAACACTTCGCAGTTAATATGACTTATAAAAGTTATGAGAGTCCCAGTCACAACAACCCTCCTCTTTCTTGACACAGAAAATACGTTTTCATGCGTATCAGTAACAAAAAATGCACGTCACAGAATAAAACCTGAAAGATAACAGCCAAATTCCATATGAATACATCAAAGAAATAAACAAGTCTCTGTAACGGATAATGGAACAAAACTACTTTCAGTTTAATAATGAATACTATTTACAAGAAGCTAAGCCACCAGTAGAATCCTCAGCGTCAGGTTCCCTAGCAAACATTTTCATAAACAACTAAGAAAATCTTTATCACAAAGAGGTACAACATTTTAGACTTGGTCAGATAGACAGATGATCCCTTGTTTAATTAATGAACGAGAAACAAATGGGTAATTTACATGCAGATATAAACACAATACACAAAAAGATAAGATACACTGTGGAAAGAGAATATGTTGTTGTTGTTGTGGTCTTCAGTCCTGAGACTGGTTTGATGCAGCTCTCCATGCTACTCTATCCTGTGCAAGCTTCTTCATCTCCCAGTATCTACTGCAACCTACATCCTTCTGAATCTGCTTAGTGTATTCATCTCTTGGTCTCCCTCTACGATTTTTACCCTCCACACTGCCCTCCAATGCTAAATTTGTGATCCCTTGATGCCTCAAAACATGTCCTACCAACCGATCCCTTCTTCTGGTTAAGTTGTGCCACAAACTTCTCTTCTCCCCAATCCTATTCAGTACCTCCTCATTAGTTACGTGATCTACCCACCTTATCTTCAGCATTCTTCTGTAGCACCACATTTCGAAAGCTTCTATTCTCTTCTTGTCCAAACTAGTTATCGTCCATGTTTCACTTCCATACATGGCTACACTCCATACAAATACTTTCAGAAACGACTTCCTGACACTTAAATCTATACTCGATGTTAACAAATTCCTCTTCTTGAGAAACGCTTTCCTTGCCATTGCCAGTCTACATTTTATATCCTCTCTACTTCGACCATCATCGGTTATTTTACTCCCTAAATAGCAAAACTCCTTTACTACTTTAAGTGTCTCATTTCCTAATCTAATTCCCTCAGCATCACCCGACTTAATTTGACTACATTCCATTATCCTAAAGAGAATATGACAATAAAATAAACTTCTTAGATATAACAATTAAAAAACAAAACAATCACCACGGCTTTGAAATTTAGTGTAATCCTACAACATATGGCACAATCATACATCAAACTTCAAATCACCCACACTCACAGAATCAAGCAACTCTTATATACATAGTTTGCAGGATCAACAGAGTACCACTCAGCAGAGAAAATTTCTAGAAACAAAATCGCCAAAGAAATAGCAAAAAACAAAGGGAACAAATGCAGTCTAGTCACAAAATTCAACAACAAATGCACTTAAACGCAATACACTCACAGAGCCACAAACAACAACATAACAATGCCCACACAAACAAGCACACACAGTAACAGAACAACAACACAAAGAATACAAGAAAACACGACAGAAGATTCTAGGTCATTCACAATTGCATACAATCGGTAACTCGCACATACAATAACAAACATAAAAAAAACAAGCCATAACTAAAGCATTCAGACAAACAGCTAACATTTAACGTAGCAAATGACAAAGACGTCTGCCAGAAAGCAGCAATATACCAACTACTATGCAATACATGCCATTCAAGGTAAGTAAGAAACACCAGCAGAACAGTCGACACCCCATACAAAGAACGTCAGAGAATGGAAATATGAGAACAACCACTCAACTGTTGCTAACGTTCAAGGAAATGAGTCACAAGCACACTACAAGAGATAAAGGTATGAAAATAGAATAAATAATAGAACACACCTGCTAACTTTACAAGAAAATGATCAGATATACAAAATAAAGGCAGAAAGAAGCTACTACTAAATGACCAAGTGAATACGACATTCATTGTTTGCACTAACTGATCATATAACAAACATTCCAATAGGTGATCACAAATGATATTCCTGTCCTAAGAACATAATTGAAAACAACTGTATAGACAGAAACACACATGCGCGCGCACACACACACACACACACACACACACACACACACAGAGAGAGAGAGAGAGAGAGAGAGAGAGAGAGAGAGAGACATGCTGAGACACAAAACTTACATTGCCACATATACAGTCAAACGAAAACAGCTGGAGGTAAAGACCACGGAAGTTGGCAACACTTACGAAAACGAATGACACACTACACATAGAAAAATGAAAGTTAAAGTGTCATCTTACGAAAACACTATGAGTACTAGAAAAAGTGGGAGCTTTCAACCGGATTTCATTTGAGGAATGCTGCTTGCTTTATAACTAAAGAATTAAACACTGAACTGTAAGTACTTTCTCATTTCATTATACAAAATACTTCCATGACCTGTTTTAATACTATAACCTATGTGTGACAACGGGAAAATCATGTAATATTCCAAGACACCCACTGAAAATACTTTTTTTAAGGCGAAATGAATGTGGGCGAAACAAAAAATTAATATGCAGCATGAAAATAGCATTTTTATGCAAAATACTACAAAACATAAATATTTTGAGATATGCTGATGATACTGTAACCCTGTCAGATATGGCTAAGGACTTAGATGAGCAGCTGAATGGAATGGGTTGTGTCTTGAAAAGAGATTATGTGATGAACATCAACAAAAGTAAAACAAGAGTAATAATAAGAACAGCATACGTGAAAAAAAATGGAATTTGTTGACATCTAATATAAATTTAAATGTTAGGACGTGTTTTCTGAAGATATTTGAGTATGTCGTAACCCTTGTATGGAAGTGAAATGTGGACAGTAAACACAACAGGCAAAAAGCGAATTGAAACTGTCGAAAAGTGATGCTAAGGGCGAATGCTGATGATTAGGTGGGCAAATTGAATAACTAATGGGAAGGTACTGAAGCGCATTGTGGAAGAAAGAAATTTATTGCACAACTTCAGTACAGAAGGGATCGATACCTAGGACATATGGCGAAGGAATCATGAGTTCCAGAATGGAAGGAAACGTGGTGGCCGAAAATTGTAGAATCAAATAGATGTAGGCTGCAGTAGTATGCAGAGATGAAGAGACTGCACAGGACAGACTAGTTTGGAGAGCTGCATCAAACCAGTCTTCGGACTAAAGATCACAACTACAAACACTCAACTAACGCTTCTATTCCAATTTCTAAGCGTTGTCGACATCCTCAGCCTTCCGCTGTGTGTTGTGCTTGCCTGTAACTGAGTTTGATCCTGCTGCGTTCACTGGACAATTTTGGAATCGGCAAGTGCCTTCCAGCGCAGTAAAACACTGTCACGTCACTTCACATTTCCCAGAGAAAGTTGTTTTGTTCGTGTAGCTGCTCTGAATTGGAACGAGCTACCTCTCTTGCGCAGTGCAAGGTTGCTACGCTTCGCTACCTGGCAGAGAACTCAGCTTGTAAGGCCTTGAACAGCAGTCTTGAGGTCAGGGCAGTGACGTGGCGGGGATCCACTGGCCCACTTGCGGCAGTCCAGTCCCACGGCTGCTCTGTCTTGTAGCGACCCACAGCAGCGGAGTGCTGCGCCACTTGGGTTCCCACAAGGTGGCTGCTGAAGGAGCCCCTAAGTAATTAATCATGTTTCACTCACTGGTCACCGCCTTTCTTAAGTCCGTATGTAAGACATTTACAGCACGATTCTGAGATACTTTTCAAACACTGTTTGTTTCCAAAGGATGGAGTTAACACTAGTAAAAAACATTGGTCAAAATAACAATGTGTTTCGTTTAACGCAAGTGCCCATGTCTACGTATTTTCGTTTAAACATATCTCACAAAAAAAGCAACTGATGTCGAAACGTTTCTGGATCCAATTACTACTAGAAGTATCTGTGCTTTCGCTAGAGGCGATTACCTCAAAATGGTTATATAGTAACTATTAGTCATGATTTATGATTGCACGAAAGCATGCTGTGTAATTACGTCTCTGATTTTCTATCTCAAACCTCTTAAAGCTGTCTAATTGAAACGAACATAATTAACACTCTGCATCTTTATTTTTCATGTCTACACATTTATTTCTCATTACTGTCACCGTGACGACAAACACTTTTCTCCCAACAAGAGACCAGTTTGTTGATACCGTCTCTGTAGAATGTTTCACTTTGTTGATGCAGCCACTGCCTCACCTGTGTTTGCACCGCTTCATCACTATCAAACTGAAGTCCTCGAAGGTTTTCTTTATGTTTTGGAAACAGATGAAAATCGGATGGGGTGAAGTAGCGGCTGTATAGAGGATGACCGAGACTCTGAACCCAGATTGTTACAGATGTCACGGTGCTCTTGAATAGTCTGGTATAGTGATAATAGTAATGATCGTATGGCATTGTTGGCCGTGAGGCCCCATGCGGGGAAGTTCGGCCGCCGGACTGCAAGTCCTTTAATGCCACTTCGGCGACTTTCGAGTCAATGATGATAAAATGACGATGGAAGACACACAACACCCAGTCATCACGAGGCAGAGAAAATCCCTGACCCCGCCGGTAATCGAAACGAGGGCCCCGTGCGCGGGAAGCGAATACGTTACCGCAAGACCACGAGCTGCGGACGTCTGGTATAGTTACGTTGAAGGAGAGCGTGCTCCTTACGGTTTGTTGCACACTTCCATGTTACACGCTACAGTTCCGTGCCATTCTGACAACAGAGGGCTGTAACTTGCGTCAGTGTAGCGCGGATGTCGCTCGAGTAACATGTATGACACGTAATACCTCAGCCGATATTGAGAACAGAATAAAAAATTCGGTGGCATTAATTGTCAGCACTCCCTCGTAGTTGGCTCCATTTCTACCCACTGAATCTCCAACAGAATCCATCTTCATACAAATGAAATTACACAATTTGAGAGACTTTACTGGTCTCATACAGATATGATTTTATGTATATAGACTGAAGCGGCCAGTGAAAATCTCTACCAAGGCTGTGAATCTAGTAAGGTGAAATTTAAAAGTAAATTGGGGCGGCAGTGAGAATGTGGATCGAGGAGGGAGACATGCCAGTATAATCAGTGCAGTTGCGTGAACCGCTGTGCCGACGTGGGTCAGTGATTAACGCACCCTACTAGTAAGCGGGATACAAAGGAAAGTACGTAGATGGATGCATGGATTCCATCCTGGATGTACACTGTGGCGACAAAAGTCGCCGGATATCTCCTAATATCGTATCGCACCTACTTTCAGCCGGTGTAGTGGAGCAACTCGACGTGCCATGGACTCAACAAAACGTTCTAAGTCCCCTGCAGCAATATTGATCCACGATGCCTCCATATCCGTCCATAGCTGCGAAAGTGTTGCCGGTGCAGGATATTGAGCACTAACTGCTCTCTCGATCATGTCCCACAAATGTTCGCTCGGATGCATGACAGGTGATCTTGGTGGCCAAATCATTCTTTCGTATTGTTCAGAATGTTCTTCCCACTAGTCGGGACGAATTACAGTCCGGTAACATAACTTATTGCCATTGACATCCTAAAATTTCCATCGTTGTTTGGGAGCATGAAGTTCATGAATGGCCCCAAATGGTCTATGATCAGTTCAGTTGTACCAGAGGACCCCCAGTCCATTTCCAAGTAAACACTGCTCCCACCATTGCGGAGCTACCACAAGCTTGCACAGCGTCTTGTTGACAACTTGGGTCCACGGGGTCTGCGTGACACTCAAACTGTGCCATCACCTCTTACCAACTGCTATCGGGACCCATCGGTTTTCCAGTGATCTTGAGTCCAACCATACACGAACATTATTGAGCATATCTGGTATGTCTTGCAACGTGCTGTTCAGAAGAGATCTCCGGCCCCTCGTACTCTTACGTATTTATGGACAGCCCTGCAGGATTCATGGTGTCAGTTTCCACCAGCACTACTTCAGACATTGGATTAGGCACTTATGCGTGCTCGCCGGGGCTCTACACGATATTATGCAGGCGTACCAGTTTCTTCTCCCCCATGAACCATGTATGTTGCCGTTGGTGGGGAGGCTTGCGTCTGGATGATTGACTGATCTGGCCTTTTAACACTAACCAAAATGGTCTTGCTGTTCTGGTACTGCGAACGGCTGAAAGCAGGGGGAAACTACAGCCGTAATGTTTCCCGAGGGCATGCAGCTTTACTGTATGATTAAATGATGATGGCGTCCTCTTGGGTAAAATATTCCGGAGATAAAATAGTGTCCCATTCGGATCTCCGGGCGGGGCTATTCAAGAGGACGTCGTTATCAGGAGAAAGAAAACTGGCGTTCTACGGATCTGGGCGTGGCATGTCAGATCCCTTAATCAGGCAGGTAGGTTAGAAAATTTGAAAAGGGAAATGGATAGGTCAAAGTTACATATAGTGGGAATTAGTGAAGTTCGGTGGCAGAAGGAACAAAACTTGTGGTCGGGCGAATACAGGGTTATAAATACAAAATCAAATAGGGGTAATGCAGGAGTCGGTTTCATAATGAATTAAAAAATAGGAGTGCAGGTAAACTAGTACAGACAGCATAGTGAACGCCTTATTGTGGCCAAGATAGACACGAAGCCCACGCCTACTACAGTAGTACAAGTTTATATGCCAACTAGCTCTGCAGATGACGAAGAAATTGATGAAATGTATGATGAGATAAAAGAAATTATTCAGGTAGTGAAGGGAGACGAAAATTTAATAGCTATGGGTGACTGGAATTCGAGAGTAGGAAAAGGGAGAGAAGGAAACATAGTAGGTGAATATGGATGCTAAGAAATGAAAGAGGAAGCCGCCTGATAGAATTTTGCTCAGAGCATAACTTAATCATAGCTAACACTTGGTTCAAGAATCAAGAAAGAAGGTTATATACATGGAAGAACCCTGGAGATACTAAAAGGTATCAGACAGATTATATAATGGTAAGACAGAGATTTACGAACCAGGTTTTAAATTGTAAGACACTTCCAGGGGCAGATGTGGACTCGGACCACAATCTATTGGTTATGAACTGTAGATTAAAACTGAAGAAACTGCCAAAAGGTGGGAATTTAAGGAGATGGGACCTGGATAAACTGAACGAACAAGAGCTTGTACAGAGTTTCAGGGAGAGCATAAAGGAACAATTGACAGGAATGGGGGAAAGAAATACATCAGAAGAAGAATGGGTAGCTTTGAGGAACGAAATAGTGAAGGCAGCAGAGTATCAAATAGGTAAAAAGACGAGGGCTAGTAGAAACCCTTGGGTAGCAGAAAAAATATTGAATTTAATTGATGAAAGGAGAAAATATAAAAATGCAGTAAATGAAGGAGGCAAAAAGGAATACAAACGTTTCAAAAATGAGATCGACAGGAAGAGCAAAATGGCTAAGCAGGGATGGCTAGACGACAAATGTAAGGATCTAGAGGCTTATCTCACTAGGGGTAAGAAAGATACTGCCTACATGAAAATTAAAGAGACCTTTGGAGAAAGGAGATCCATTTGCATGAATAACAAGAGCGTTGATGGAAACCCAGTTCTAAGCAAAGAAGGGAAAGCAGAAAGGTGGAAGGAGTATATAGAGGGTCTATACAAGGCCGATGTACTTGAGGATAATATTATGGAAATGGAAGAGGATGTAGATGAAGATGAAATGGGAGATATGATACTGCGTGAAGAGATTGACAGAGCACTGAAAGACCTGAGTCGAAACAAGGCCCCAGGAGTAGACAACATTCCATTGGAACTACTGACGGCCTTGTGAGAGCCAGTCCTGACAAAACTCTACCATCTGGTGAGCAAGATGTATGAGAAAGGCGAAATACCCTCACACTTCGAAAAGAATATAATAATTCCAATCCCAAAGAAAGCAGGTGTTGACAGATGTGACAATTACCGAACTATCAGTTTAATAAGTCACAGCTGCAAAATACTATAGCGAAATCTTTACAGACGAATGGAAAAACTGGTAGAAGCCGACCTCGGGGAAGATCAGTTTGGATTCGGTAGAAATGTTGCAACACGTGAGGCAATACTGTCCCTACGACTTATCTTAGAAGAAAGATTAAGGAAAGGCAACCCTACGTTTCTAGCATTTGGAGACTTGACAATGTTGACTGGAATACTTTCTTTCAAATTCTGAAGGTGGCAGGGGTAAAATACAGGGAGCGAACGACGATTTACTATTTTTACAGAAAGCTGATGGCAGTTATAAGAGTAGAGGGACATAAAAGGGAAGCAGTAGTTGGGAAGGGAGTAAGACAGGGTTGTAGCCTCTCCCCGATGTTATTCAAACTGTATATTGAGCAAGCAGTAAAGGAAACAAAAGAAAAGTTCGGAGTAGGTATTAAAATCCATGGAGAAGAAATAAAAACTTTGAGGTTTGCCGATGACATTGTAATTCTGTCAGAGACAGCAAAGGACTTGGAAGAGCAATTGAACGGAATGGACAGTGTCTTGAAAGGAGGGTATAAGATGAACATCAACAAAAGCAAAACGAGGATAATGGAATGTAGTCGAATTAATTCGGGTGATGCTGAGGGAATTAGATTAGGAAATGAGACACTTAAAGTAGTAAAGGAGTTTTGCTGTTTGGGGAGCAAAATAACTGATGATGGTCGAAGTAGAGAGGGTATAAAATGTAGGCTGGCAATGGCAAGGAAAGCGTTTCTGAAGAAGAAAAATTTGTTAACATCGAGTATGGATTTAAATGTCAGGAAGTCGTTTCTGAAAGTATTTGTATGGAGTGTAGACATGTATGGAAGTGAAACGTGGACGATAAATACTTTAGACAAGAAGAGAATAGAAGCTTTCGAAATGTGGTGCTACAGAAGAATGCTGAAGATTACATGGGTAGATCACATAACTAATGAGGAGGTATTGGATAGAATTGGGGAGAAGCGAAGCTTGTGGCACAACTTGACTATTAGAAGGGATCGCTGGTAGGACATGTTCTGAGGCATTGAAGGATCACCAATTTAATATTATAGGGGAAGCGTGGAGGGTAAAAATCGTAGATGGAGACCAAGAGATGAATACACTAAGCAGATTCAGAAGGATGTAGGTTGCAGTAGGTACTGGGAGATGAAGAAGCTTGCACAGGATAGAGTAGCATGGAGAGCTGCATCAAACCATTATCAGGACTGAAGACCACAACAACAACAACCAGTTTCTTTGGCTCTTCAGTGTATGTGCACACGGCTATCCCATGACAGACAGAGACACAAACACACACACACACACACACACACACACACACACACACACACACACTCACAAACGCTATGGTCAGTTTAGCAAGCATCATATCATTTCATATAAGTTTATTAATTTACTGTTTCAGTTCTATTCAGTGTAATTACAAAACATTATTAGTAACTGAACTTTAAGAGTACTTCGTCTGTCGTTTAAAAAGTTCATATCATCAACTGATAACCTAATCAGTTGCGAAATATATATTGTGCGTGTGTGTGTGTGTGTGTGTATGTGTGTGTGTGTGTGTGTGTGTGTGTGTGTGTGAAATAGGTAGTGCCCCCTGATATTTGTTGTTAACGAACTCTAACAGTGGGATGTTTACAAATCAAGTAACAGAGATGGCCAGCACATACATTTCTCTTTGGAAGATAGAAGAAAGTGGAACGTTGAAATACCTTTTACCTCTGCGAAGTGGATTAAATATACTGAAAGGCAATAAAGAACTTTTTAAAGACAAGATGAAATCTTTTGCGTTTGCAACTTTCTCTGTTCATCAGAAGTATGAATAAGTAATTGTATCTCTATCTCAGACTACAATATGCATGTATGCGCACGCGGGTGTGGGTGTATGGGTGTGTGTGTTTGTCACTTAGTAATAAATTTTTGATAATAAAATATAACAGGTGGTATAGGAACCATTTCGATGACTTGTCAATGAATTGCACATAATAGCTACAGGGAACAACATTAGCGGTTTGACTATTAGAAGTCAAATAGTAACTGATAATGAACATACAGAAGAAAAAATTCATTGGAAATTTGAGGATATACCTGAACAGACAAAGAAGAACTGGACATCAGATATAAAATAGGAGGTTTCATGTCAATTGGTACTTGCTGTCGATATGGTCTTCAGCAAGAAGACGGTTTTGATGTAGTACACAATTCGCAAGTATTTTCATACGTGAATAACTACTGCAACATGCATCCATTTGGACCTGCTTGCTGTTTTCATGGCTTTCAAAATTGCGCATTGGCAAGATGTTTTGCTAGTCTGTCGCCACGATATTGATGCATGTGCGAAACACAGTCATCGCGGTTGTAAGTTTCAGGACGGGGAAAGACATCGTCAGTCTTCGATGGCTCTCCTGAGGATGACTGATAGGTACCCTGTCGAAATATCTTGGGGTATAGTAGACGAAGATAGCTGGACGCCCTAAAATTCTTTTTAAGTTCAATTATGCAGGAAATTTATAATTCGCGTTAGTCACAGTTTACTGCTAAAAGACTACATGTGCTAAGAAAGATTATCTCCTCAATCTCTACATCCCATTTGCTTGAGAACTAACAACTGTTGCAGATCTAAAGCGTATGCTTGTGTCGGAGATCGAACCCAGCCTGACCTACTGCACGCACCTCATCTACGGCTACGCCACCATCGACACGGACAGTTATAAGGCTGTGCCGCGATACCAGGACGAAAGCACCAAGTACACCAGCGTGGTGGCGCTCAAGGAGAGCTTCCCGTCGCTAAAGGTGCTTCTGTCCATCGGTGGGGGAAGTGCCGATGCAGACCAACGGAAGAAGTACTTTGAGCTGGTTAGTGTTGTAATAATAGAGTGTCATAAAAGAGAACTACTTAGAGAATACAGTGAGGCTATGAGGTTCTGATCTGATGACGGCATAAACAAACTCTCGAAAGCACAAAGTGTGTGTGTGTGTGTGTGTGTGTGTGTGTGTGTGTGTCTGAAAGAGAGACAAAGAGGCAGACAGAGACAGGTAAAGCTGTGCAGTAATGTTAGAAAAGAACAGAGAAGTGGGTGTGAAGCAAACAGGTAACTCAGTGTTAATATCGGGGAGTTATGGGACATTTAATGAAAATTAAACTCAAGCATGGCAGCGCTAGTTAATGAAATAATTTCACAGGTGCTGATGTCAGACATGAACTGCGGGATTAGAATAATAGGAGTTTGGTCTTCTGTCCCAGACATAAGGATCACACGGACGTGTAACATCAGCTGCTAGAAACTGTTAACTTTTCATAGAACAATAAGCACAAGCTCGATGAATATCTCATACATACCAATTCTTCATTAGAATAACACTCAGAAGAAGCGAGTGAAACACTGAAGAGCTGTTGAAGGAGATGGCAAAATAATCGAGTAACAAATATGATTTTGCATCTTTTAGTGAAACGAAAAATTAATAAAATTGGTCATTCCAGCACAAAGCAGAAAACTTAAAAGAACGAAAAGACTAACACAGAATACGTTAGATAAAAGGAAAGAAAAGGAAGTAGAGATGAAAATAACAATTTGTCGAAACTTTCTTGGGCATTAGTGTTTTCGAGGACACTACATAGTTGTTACCTAACGATGACCTATTAAGCAAAAATTGAGTAATAATAAACAAATATAGTGGAACTAAACGTTCTTTATAAGATTTTCACCCTTACATACGAAGTTGTGCTACGAAGAATCGGTCGAAGGATCAACTAACATGAAAGAATTCTGGTACCTGTGAAGCAAAACGAGATGGCTAAGCAAGGAAGAAACCAGATATAATACCGGTCACACGGAAGAATATTTCGTTGAATAACAAGTTTAATTCTGATAATGTCCTAGGACGGAAGAATAAGTTCTGAAATTTGTACTTGTGGAGAAACGCATTGGACAGGTGCTAATAATGATCAGAGGTAAATCTTGAAACGGAGCTTAGGTAAGCGTTTAGAGCCAGTTACCTCTGAAAGACATTAAAAGTTATGTGGTTAAAAAAAGTACGAATGGACGGCGCATTTGATGGAAAGACGAGGACAAAAGTGGATGGATAACCAATATCAAGAGTAATTTTCTACCATATTCACGGTAAAACTGCACCGATGAAACTAGCGTATAATGTTTCAGTCTGATCTTTCGGAACGGGGTTTATCATAAGCTAATGAACGAGCTGAAAGATTCATGTGCTTTATAGGTACTTTGGGATAGTTTATCCTTAAAGTAATTGTGGAAATGGTAGAAACAGACAGCATTTCAAACGAAAGTGACACCGGTCTCTTTGGATTCCAGGAGGACAATTTAACCTGTAAATATTTTGTTTCTTGTGTGTACTTTGGCTAGCCTTATTGACTGACAGTTAGCATGAACATATAGAGAAAAGAGATACAGTAAAGAGTAATGTGTTGCTGTTGCCTAGGTGTGCCCAGAAAAAGCAACGTCTACAGGATAGGCGTCAGTGCTATGACATTATGTGTCTGTAACAATCTCACAGACGACAGTAATTCCTGTAAGTTTGGCTCTAGAGATGGACAACATATCCATTCTGCACCACTTGCACTCAGCTAGGACACTTGATTGAAAAGAACAAGACTTTATTCTACAACAGCCTGCCGAACTCCAAGGGGTGGAAAAAAATGTCTTTGGAACACAGCAGCAAATTAAACTCTCAAATACTCAAACACCTTTTACTTCTGCGAAGTGAAATGAATACGCTGACTGACAATAACGTAATTTTTAAAGGTAATGTCCTGTGGAGAAAGTTCTCAATGCATAATTATCATCATATTATCTTTGTCTCAGACTGTGTGTGTGTGTGTGTGTGTGTGTGTGTGCGTGTGTGTTTAATTGTTCGCCTATGAACTTCACTCATTAGGTAGCGTTTCGGCTAGAATCTATCAGGTGTAACCAGTAACTGATAATAAACAAATATAAAGGGTAAATTCATTCGACATTTAGCGATAAACCTCATCATTTGTAGAACACGTGGCAGTACAGATAAAATAACAGTGCTTAATTTGTTGTACATTATCAGAAAAAATAAAACAAAACAGATAGCATAATTAAATAGTACAACACAATGTCAGTGTGCCTGAAAAAGAAAGAATATTACAAACTGCAGAACTGACTTATTTCTGAGAGGAATAGGGCGTCAGAAGCGTAGACCGCGAAAGAAGTGTAGAATAAGAATATAATTGCAAACACAAAATTATAAAATTACGAATAGGACAAAATTAATAACTACTTTATACAGAGAGTCCACAGTTGTACTTCGAAAAAGACGTATATGTATCAGACAAAGAGGTAAATGCAACGAGAGACGTGCATCACTCATAATAAACCGTAGCGGGTTACAATACCCAATACGTTGGGCAAGAGGAACGAGAGGGAAAAAGAAGAATTTGAAAAAGACTAGTACAATTCAATACAAGAAAGTCAGGTTAACAATACAATGAGAAAACTCTATATTTCTTTTTAATCTGCTGATTGACTTCTCAGCACGAAACACTGTGTCACTGCAATACACTTTGGAGGTGTGGCAGTGGGACCTGGAGTCCCATACCACCCTGCAACGGTGACAGTACTCTTCTGTGCCGGCCGGAGTGGCCGAGCGGTTCTAGGTGCTACAGTCTGGAACCGCGCGACGGCTACGGTCGCAGGTTCGAATCCTGCCTCGGGCATGGATGTGTGTGATGTCCTTAGGTTAGTTAGGTTTAAGTAGTTCTAAGTTCTAGGGGACTGATAAGCTCAGAAGTTAAGTCCCATAGTGCTCAGAGCCACTTTTGAACCATAAAAACGTAGTCCGACATGGACAGGTAAGACTGGAAAGTCGTGGACGTGGAATGGAGGGCTAGTCCTGGCAAAGGAGGCAGCCGTGGTGGGCGTGCCAGGCCCTGGGCTAGTCCTGTTCGGAAGCCGATTCCTCGAGGATGGTCAGCGGAACCGGTTGGCGATGCCAGCGACGTGGGTCTGTAGTCCCAACGTGGCGTAGCCCATGGACAGTGTTCCGTAGGGCAGCCACTTTCTCATATAGCCGCAGCGCGTTGTTGCGTATGGTCCCCTTTAGGGGAACGACATCTGCTTCCTCATGGAGTCACAATACGCGTGAGTGGTGGGGCATGCAGGCTCCACCTGAGAACCCTGTTCTGCAGGCGCTGCAACGTCCGCATCCTGGTGACACAAATGGTGGCCCATGCAGTGGAGCCATACGTGAGGGCAGGCAGGATAACGGCCCGGTAGATACGGAGCTTGGTAGGCAGGTTAAGTTCCCTACTGCGGAAGAGGGGGCACAAGGTCCTGGTCAGCTTTTGCCCCTTGTTGGCGACATTCTGTGCATGACAGTGGAACAGCAGCTTGTGGTCCATCCGTACCCCGAGATAGGTGGTCCTCGGGGACCAAGGCACCTGCACGCCTGCAATCGAAATATTGCGGCGGAGTACCGTGCGCCGTTTCGGGAAGTAGACCGCCGTAGTTTTGGTGACATGAAGTGCGATTTTGTTTGTCCGGCACCGGGTAATGGTGGCGTCCACCTTTCGTTGGAGGCGGGCGATGACGGCGTCAGTTCAAATGTGGGTGAAATCTTATGGGACTTAACAGCCAAGGTCATCAATCCCTAAGCTTACACACTACTTAACCTAAATTATCCTAAGGACAAACACACACACCCATCCCCATGGGAGGAATCGAACCTCCGCCGGGACCAGCCGCACAGTCCATGACTGCAGCGCGTTAGACCGCTCGGCTAGTCCCGCGCGGCACGGCGTCAGTGATACGTCCAGTGGTATAGAGTGCTGTGTCATCAGCATATTGTGCCAGTTGGCACTCGGGGATGACCAGCATATCATTCACGTAAATGTTAAAAAGAATGGGAGATAGCACGGATCCCTGTGGAGTGTGTAATGGTTCTTTATTTACGTGACCATTTCGGCACTCCAACCCCAGTTCTCGATACCAGTAATATCGTACTACTTTTCTGCGAAGTAACAGACATATTTTTGTGACAATATTCACATTTGGTTTTATTAATGTATAGGTACTCAGATGTATCGATATATTACAGTGATATGGTTCTTGTGTGTATTCATTTCTGTGGAACTGTCATAATCTTTGACTTACTTGTAACCGTTTTGGCGCGAATGCGCACAGAGCAGTCTTTGTTTCACTTTGCAGAAGTTAAGTTGTTATTTCGCTTTGTAAAAGAACAGTCAAGTCTTATCTTTGGCTAAAGTGGAAATTAAATATATGAAGATTGATACAAAACTGTTTTCTTGATGATGTGACAATTAAGAAGAAGTATATGTGAATTTACAAGAAGTTTAATAAAAATGTAGATCTTGAATACCAAGTCAAAAATTATTTCTACCATACCATTGTTCTGATCTGGGATTGTTTGATCATTAAGAATTTCCTGTAAAACGCATTTGTTAGGTCTTCAAATATTGCTAAAATACAGATCTGGACCTTCTAGCAGTCAAAGTGGAATCACCCTAGAATCAACAAAATGAGCCATAACAACTTCGACGAAATCTACGTGAGAATCCATTCAAGATAAGTGCCAAAATTAATGACTTTTTTACAGTGACTTCATTATTTCCATTCTGATGATACCCTCCACAACCAATAACTTTGTTGTTGCCCGATAAAGCGAACATACGCTGCGTGAGCAACATTATTAATCTGATTTCTAACCTACTTTGCAAGTGATGGTATTGTTAGAAGTGCCAGCTGTCAATGGGCGAATGCCAGACTGCATTCCCCGGTGAGCCACGAGGAAAGTCCTACCGCGGAGGAAGTCATCCACAATCTTCACATAGATGTGCGGTATTGGGGTCTGCGTCAGCATCTTGTGCACGAGGTTGTCGGTCCAGATCTTATCGTAGGCGTTCTGCAAGTCCAGAAAAACCGCAGCTGTCGACTTGGCAGCGTTGAAGCCTTTGCTGACGTGTTCAGTGATTCGGTGGACCTGAAGTTCAGCAAAGAGGTGTGAAGTAGTCTTTCTTTTTTTTTCTTTCCTTTATTGAGTTCCGATTCCCCCCGAACGGACGGGATGGCAGCAGCTTACTACGCCACTCTTCAGCCTATAGAATTTGTTTTAAAAAGATGAAGATAATAAATAATAAAAGCAGGTGATAAAATCGGTGACTTAAATGGTAAAATGGCAGAAATCGTGGATCTTAAAATATAGATCAAAGGGTTGATGATGCCAATAAAATACGTATGAAGCAGACAGGTAAGAGAATAGACAGACAATTAAAAAACATGGCGACAGTCTGGTTTCTGTTCGCAAGCGATATAAAATTTACACCCAGTGACAACATGGTTTCTGTTCGCAAAACTTTGGAAAGACGAACAATACTGAACATTCACTTGAACACTGCACTAAAAAACTGGCACAAATATGGTATACCAGAGCCGAGGACAGATGAGGGGAACCTGGACAGATGACGGGAAAGGAAAGGGGGGAAGGAGGGAAGAAGAGGAAAAAACTAAGTGGGGGGGGGGGGGAAGGAGCCGATGGAGGACAAGGACCCATAAGAGGGTGGTGGGTGCTGGGCAGACGTGACAAGGAGTGGGGAAAGGCAGAGGAGGGGTATACAAAAGGACTTAGCAGGGTGGGAGATTGGAGACAGAGAGAGGTTAGGTGGGATGAAAACAGGATGGAAGGGGGGGAAGAGGGAGCCCAGGGAAGGACAGAGGGAAGGAGAGGGGGTGAGGATCAGAGTTGATAGGAGGGATAAATGGAGGGACAGAGGGCATCATCCGGGAGGGGGAGTTGACGGAAGCCACCTTGGGAAAGGAGATGAAGGGTGTAGTGATGGAGGGTAGGGGGGACACAACATTTAAGTCGTGGCAGAGGGCGGGGATTGGAGAGGAGAGTAGCAACCAAGGGGTGAGGGGGATCGAGTGCTACGAACAGGTGCCCACGGTGTGAGGGCGTTGGCTCGCCTGCAGTTTTCCCGCGCACGCCATAGGCGAGCATGATCACAGGCGGAAGACTGATGACGTAAAGTGGCGAGAAGCCAGTCGATTGGTGTAACGTTTCCCGCCGGAGTTTCTGACTGGAAATCTAGTCAGCTGGTACCATCGAATGCCCCAGGTTCTCGAGGATCGCTGAGCGGTGGAGTGTTGGAGAGATTCCATTCCGGACTGCTAGAGGAGTAACTAGTGTTGCTGTCTCGGTAGCTCGGACAGTCTTGTTAGTATTTCGCGTTCTGGACCACTGGTCGGAAAACTTAGAGTATAACCTGAGACGAGAAACGCGCGGCCTCTTCTGTCGGAGTCCACATCTGAAGAGCGATTTAGAAAAGATTGCTGTATGGTGTGGCAGGTAGCAGTTGACGCTAAATAACGAAAAGTGTGAGGTGATCCACATGAGTTCCAAAAGAAATCCGTTGGAATTCGATTACTCGATAAATAGTACAATTCTCAAGGCTGTCAATTCAACTAAGTACCTGGGTGTTAAAATTACGAACAACTTCAGTTGGAAAGACCACATTGATAATATTGTGGGGAAGGCGAGCCAAAGGTTGCGTTTCATTGGCAGATGCAACAAGTCCACTAAAGAGACAGCGTACACTACACTCGTTCGTCCTCTGTTAGAATATTGCTGAGCGGTGTGGGATCCATACAAGGTGGGATTGACGGAGGACATCGAAAGGGTGCAAAAAAGGGCAGATCGTGTTGTATTATCACGTCATAGGGGAGAGAGTGTGGCAGATATGATACGCGAGTTGGGATGGAAGTCATTAAAGCAAAGATGTTTTTCGTCGCGGCGAGATCTATTTACGAAATTTCAGTCACCAACTTTCTCTTCCGAATGCGAAAATATTTTGTTGAGCCCAGTCTACATAGGTAGGAATGATCATCAAAATAAAATAAGAGAAATCAGAGCTCGAACAGAAAGGTTTAGGTGTTCGTTTTTCCCGCGCGCTGTTCGGGAGTGGAATGGTAGAGAGATAGTATGATTGTGGTTCGATGAACCCTCTGCCAAACACTTAAATGTGAATTGCAGAGTAATCATGTAGATGTAGATGTAGACGGTACAGAACTTCACTGTTTAGCTGTCGACGACGGGCACCAACAGAGGGTTGTGGTAGTGTAATTGGCAGCTCTGGCTCGGTAGAGACTTTATCGATTTGCAGTGACACCCTCAGCAGTGATAGTATCCGTATTGTGGGAACAGCAGTCATTAGTTACATGAACGGTTGAATAATTCGATCAGGTACTCACATTGACGTGACAATGCAGTACAGCCAATAGGTCATCTATCGTCCTGCTGACAACAGGTGAACGGAATAGTACACCTCTGTCGCTATTCCCATACCCCTCGATTTCTACTTTGCCAATCAATCTCTACTGTGTTAGAAAACAGAGATAGATTTGACTTCACACGTGCTTATTTACACCCCTGTGTTTAATATCAATTCAGTTTATGTTGTTTTGCAATAAATCTACTGTTATATTCAAAGCATCAGTCATTACAGTACTACAATAATCCATCATAAATACTGCCCTTAATGCCTTATTTTTTTCTAGGGTTCATTCACATTAATTTGCGTCACCAATGCTTTGTGTACAGTAAAAGTACGGTTTCTTGAGAGTGGAGTTTTTGGAGAGGGCAGTCCAGGGACAGATTACGTATATAAACGGGGAGTAACATCGTACCTCCATCTCGGGCATCTTGCAAAATATGTTTCATGTATTCTATGGTGTTCAGATGCACGAAAAAAGATACATATTCTTCAGACGTAAAAAAAATCGCTTGCTGAAGTGCAAGAAACTTATCTAAATCTTTATTTATTTTACAGCTTGAAAGTGATGAACACAGACGAACATTCGTGGACTCAGTAAAAGAACTTCTTCAACAAAACAGATTTGATGGCATTGATATAGCTTGGGAATTCCCCTTCAGCAAGGAAAAGAAGGACCGAGGTGCACTTGGTGAATACGAAATATGTAAATTAGTTCAAACTCTTAAACTTATGCATGTACTAAATTTTATTTATTATTAAATGATGCAGTATTTCTCATATATGTACAGGTGTTCACTTCTCAAAAGTAACCTTAACGCACAGTATATCAGCTTCATCACATTAGCTGACTAAGTGTTAAATTCAAAAGTAAACTTTATTATTGTTTTAAATACAGTTTATATATAATGAGCAGTTTGTAATTCACATTAAAATTTCTCCTGTTGTTAACTTGCAGTGGAAGGTACACAATTATACACAATTATACTTCTTGATTTTCACTGGCAACTAAAACCAGACTCAATTGTTTTCTTCAGGAAATGTTTGGCATGGTGTCAAGAAAGTATTAGGTTATGCTCACAGTCATAGAGACGAGAATCCAGATGAACATCGCAGGCAATTTTCAGCTTTAATTCGTGAACTGAAGTCATCTCTAAAAACTCAAAACGCGTTGCTGACTCTGAGTGTAATACCCTACATCAACCATAGTGTGAGTATAAAATACTTCTATTCCATCCTGATATCAGATGCAATTGTTTCACTCGCAGTACATGTTTATTACGTTTACTAAATTTACTTGCTTAAACAACACTAGAGATTGTGATGTAAGTTTCTTCTGTTTTAAAATGAAATTCCTTTATAATTTTCCCTATTGGTATCAATGTCCAAAATAAGAACGTCATAGCAATTATTATTTGATGAAAAACTCCTCTTTGTTTTTTGAACATTGGTGTTTCCCTCACATAAGCTAGTTACTTTCTCAGAATGTCTTAGCAATTGATAAGTATGTGCTTTATACTCCTGCATACAAACAACAGGTGTCTTAATCCGAAGATCTGTACAGTTTGTGTAAATTATTAAATATTCAACCCTTTATATTTCTTTCTGTGGGAATACTTCATGGGTTGTAAAAATTAGAAAACATTTATGACTTACTTTTCTTGGAATTGCTGCCAATTCACTGCCTTTTTTTAATAAGTAATTTTTTTCCCTGTAAATGCATTTGTATGGACTTTGAATAGATTCATTGAAATTTTAAATATGCTGTTAATTTTTCCCTTCACTTTTAATGAAACACAGAATCACGACAGAAATCACCCTGAGACACCATTCAGTCACTTCTTATTCTCCATAAAGTCTTCCATAACTGTTCTGAGGACAAAACACATATTTGTTTTACATGACACTGATAATGACATTAATTTCAGTTCAGAATTATTCCAAATTTCACTTTGCCTTGCATAGCATATAAGAACCACAACATTAAACTTGAAATCAGTATGTGTCTTTCAATAAAACTGTTTTATTCCATTCCACCAAGATTATTTTCATGTGGTAGGAACATTATGTCTGAAAGTATATACTCAATTAATTTACAGTGGCTTAATTTCCAAGTGTAAAATACCTTCTAAACAAGCTTGACAGTTTTCCAGGTGCAAAGTGCTTCTTCTGCGCAAGGAGTCGTACTGATATTGGATGTTTCATTTCTTTATGTCCACAGCAAGTAACAAAACAATTTAAACCTACTTTTAGAAACCACAATTCTTTTCAGTCTGCATGTCTCAACTTTGGAACAGAGTTAATTACATTTTTGCAAAATATCTGAAGCTCGTTTTTTGTTTCAGCATCTTATCATTTTCACTTATGTAACAGAATATTCCAGCATTAAAATAGTGAATGGTTATTCCTTCAAATATCAAATTTTTTATCACCAAACAAACAAAATCACATAGCTCAGTACAGTTTGAGTATACCTTTTTGAGTTTTCTATATAATGTTTAGTTTTCCGCAGTATAAACTAGATTTGCAGAATTTTTTAAAAATAATTGGTCAGTTCTTGGTACACGATACCAAAATGTTATTCAGCAGAGAGCACAGCCTAACATAAAAGTGTACCAGGAGTTTAGTGTACATATGAACTCGGTTACAGATATCTGAAAATGGAAAGTGAGTGCTCTTAACTTGAATTATTTAATAGACGTATCCGAAGAGTTTCCTAAATAGTTACAGTTTGTCTCCGTCCAAAAACTTTCGAAATGAAGCTGATGTCTGCGGTCAGAATTTCAATATTTAAACTTGTTTTATTCACAAACTCCTATGTAAACATTTTGTGAAAAAGTTTAATGAGATGTCAGCGACTTGTTGAGACCCTTATATGTGAAAGTATTTAAAGTTCGTTTTTCACTTAGAAAACACATGTAGGATTCACGGATTCATAAAATATCGTTCTTGTGAAACCCAGCTAGTGCTTTATTCACACGAAGTAAAGCATTCTAACGAAAAGGGATCTCAAGTTGACACCATATTTCTCGGTTTTCAAAAGGTTTTTGATGCGTTCCTCACAACGGTTTCTGATCAAATCACGTATCTAAGGAGTATTCTCTTTGCTGTGCGGCTATATTCACGATTTCCTGTCGGAAAAGTCACAGTAGTAACTGATAGGAAATCGTGTTGTGAAACCGATGTGATATCTTAGGTTGCCCAAGGAAGAATTACGGACCATCTGCTGTTCTTAATGTATATGAATGATTTGGGAGATAATCTGAGCAGCACTCTTACGTTTTTTTGCAGATTATGCTGCCATTTAATCGTAGCAAAATCCTCAGAAGGAAAAAACGAAATGCAGAAAGATTTATACCGGATACCAGTATGGCGCGAAAATCGCAAGTGAAACGAAAATAACAAAGAAATGTGATGATAAATGCTCTGAATTTAAAGGCTCTAGATTCAAATAAATACCTAGGGGTTCGAGCAACTCAATATTAATGCAAATATTGTGGAGAAGGTGTAGCATGGATTGTGTTTCGTTGTCAGAACGCTTGAAAGATGAGACAACTCTACTAAGGAGACTGCCTGCTCTATGCATGTACATCCTCATCTGAACTATTGCTACGTGGTACGCGATCCTTATCAGGTAGGACTTACGGAGGACATTGAGAAAATTCAAAGGAGGACCGCTCGTTTTATTTTATCGAGAAATAGAGGAGAGATTGTCACTGATATGACAAGAGAGTTTGGGAGTCAATCATTAAAACTAACTTTATCCTCCGAACGCCAAAACGTTTTGTCAACTCCTATCTAAACAGGGAGAACTGATCATCGTAATAAAACCCAAGAAATCAGAGCATCCACGGAAAGATTAAGGTGTTCACTTTTCTCACGTGCCGTTCGAGAGTGGAACGGTGGAGGAACAGTCTGAAAGTGGTTCTGTGAAACCTCTGCCAAACAGTTAAGCGTGAACTGCAGAGTAATCTTGAAGATTACTGTTATTAACTGAGTGATAAATGAACGCCATCACCAGTTACAATGATTTTTTTTTCAGTTGCCCACGATGTGTTTCAGACAGTAGCTATCCATCTTCAGGAATTGATTAACCACCTCTTGAACATGCTTTCATAGGGTTTGAAATTATGTGTGCAGGAAATTAAATGTTTCTGAGATTGAAGACGACATTACTTACCATGGCTTGCTCAGTATAGTCGCGGTTATCAGCATCTCCATTGCGTATCAAAGGTGGTGTAAATTTACTGTGGATATTTATTGACACCGGAAGTGGGAAAGATTATTTTATGAGAGCAGCCGTGTACCCGCGAAGCATGGAGAGTCTCTCTCCGAACGCTTCCGGGGCTTACATGTTTGGAACCCTTTGTCGTCTTATATGGCCCTGTGGCTCTAATTTTAGTGACACATTCTTTTCTACACCTGACGTTTGGTAGTCAGATGAAAACTACTGATCGGTCGAAATGTGTTTCAGCTGTACTACGACTGCGCGGCTCTCTCGCCAGAAATCGACCAACTACACCTACTGGCTTACGACTACCACAGCCCAACGCGTACCCCAAAGAAGGCCGACTACCCTGCGCCGCTTTATCGAGCTGGGGAACGTAGCGCAGACCTCACAGTCGACGGTAATGTGAGGTGGTTCCTGGAGAAAGGGTTCCCCTGTAAGTACATTCATTACCAACTGCCAAATAACAAACAGAAGTTCTCGTACGTTCATCAAAGTGTGTGTGTATGTGCGTGCGTGCGTGCGTGCGTGCGTGCGCGCGCGCGCGCGCGCGCGCGCGCGCGCGCGTGTGTGTGTGTGTGTGTGTGTGTGTGTGTGTGTGTGTGTGTATGCGCGCGCGCGTGTGTGTGTGTGGACATGACTTGGTAAATAATGCATTTTGAAGAACAAGCTGTGCATCGTACTGTTCACTGAACTGTAGAGTACAGACCTTTAAGGAAGACTTGTGTGCTGCAACGTTTCCTGAAGGGCTCGATAGGTATACGTGCACTTAGATTTACACTGACGAGATAACAACAGGTGCGGCAGTAAAACGAACGATTTGACAGCCCTGGAAACAGAACGTTATGTTATGAATCAGAAAAGGAGAGTGGGCCATGTGGACAACAAACTTTTTCAGTTGACCCTGATATCGATGTTCAGTCGAGATGGCGTCGAGGACCAGTGAACAACGCGGTGTTGCCGTAAATAAGAAGAACGAGAGCCACGTGGACGCGCAGAGTGTTTTTCGTGCTTATTACAATCTCGCACGTCATGCCCCAGTCCCGTCGGCACCTGCTATCAAAGTATGAATACAGAGCTTTGAGGAAACGGGTGATACGGCTCGAAAGAGGGTGGAAGTGCAAAACGCATGTGCACACCGGAGAATGTCGCAAGAGTGGAAGAAGCCTTCAGCCGAAGTCCCAGGCGTTCTGCACGTAAGCATGAGCAGACACTTAAAATATTGAATCGTACTGTACGGAGCAAGGAGCATCAATATCATTCATACTAAATTTAGATAGTGCAAAACCTCAATGCAGATGATCTCCCAAAAAAAAATATGCTTTTTCCGGGAATTGCTGGAACTTATGAACGACAACCCAGGCCAGTGCGCAATCTGATCATGAGCTATGAGGCCAGTTTTTATGCGCCAGGCTGTATTAAGAAGCAGAACTTCAGATTCCGGTCACATGAAAATCCTGAAATGCTTCACCACGAAACGCCTGATCACACACAGAAAGTGGTAGTGTGTTACGGCTTATGATCGTTCGGAATTATAGGCCCTTATTTTCTTGAAGGCGATTGTGACAATGCTGTTAGGTGAACATTAGAACACTATGCTCACATGTTGAAACATGTTGCTGTTCTTCCTGTGTATGCAAACACATTCTTCCAAGAAGACGGGACCACATACCATACATACTTCGCGGTATTCCATTAAGGCGCTACAGTACACGTCCAAGGACGGGGACGTATCTTGGCCTCCAACATCTGCCGATCTTTCAACATATGATTTCTTGCATTGGGGTCATTGAAAATCTCATATCTTCCGGTGTGACCCACGACGCACCGTCCAGGAAATGAACGATCAAATTAGGAAGGAAGTTAATCGAATTCCAGTGTCAGTCGTGCAAGATGTGACGTAAACGTCTGGAAATTTGTGTGAAGGAAAACGGCTGGCACATTCGTGATGGGAAACTCAAATTGCAAGCATTGTAAATTCATGTTGCATATGTTTTATATCGCTGTGAATAAATTTGTATTGCTGGTGGAGGATTCAAAATCGCCCGTTTCATTGCCGCACCTGATATATAACCACTGTCCAACTGCGGGACTGTACGCCACCTGGAGACGTTGTGGAAATATAACGCGTTAAGAACAGTATATGTCAGCAGAGCAGAGACTAATAGGTAATCATTATAGTAACGATTCGGGCCAAAAATGCACAAATACATTGACATAAGTGACTAGTACAAACAGGCCGGCATTGTGGCCGAGCGGTTCTAGCCGCTTCAGTCTGGAACCGCTCGAACGATACGGTCGCAGGTTCGAATCCTGCCTCGGGCATGGACGTGTGTGATGTCCTTAGGTTAGTTAGGTTTAAGTACTTCTAAGTTCTAGAGGACTGATGACCTCAGAAGTTAAGTCCCATAGTGCTCAGAGCCATTTGAACCATTTTTTTTGACTAGTACAAACCGCAGTTGTTGTGACCCGGCGCCCGGAATCTAGCATCCCGGAAACGGCGGAGCTGGTCGGCTGTTGTAAGTATCTACGGCAAGTAGTTGAAGGGTGGTGGAATCACTAGTAACAACAAGAATTTAGACATCATCACAAAACGTGGAAAACGAAGCAATATACACTATGTGATCAAAAGTATCCGGACACCCCCAGAAACAAACGTTTTTCATATTAGGTGCATTGTGCTGCCACCTATTGCCAGGTACTCCATATCAGCGATCTCACTAGTCATTAGACATCGTGAGAGAGCAGAATGGGGCGCTCCACGGAACACACGGATTTCAAACGTGGTTAGGTGTTACTTGTGTCATACGTCTGTACGCGAGATTTCCACACCCCTAAACATCCCTAGATCCATTGTTTTGGATGTGATAGTGAAGTGGAAACGTGAAGGGATACGTACAGTTCAAAAGCGTACAGGCCAGCCTCGTCTGTTGACTGACAGAGACCGCTGACATTTGAAGAGGGTCGTAATGTGTAATAGGCAGACATCTACCCAGAATATCACACAGGAATTCCGAACTGCATCAGGAGCCACTGCAAGTACTACGACAGTTAGGCGGGAGGTGAGAAAACTTGGATTTCATGGTCGAGCGGCTGCTCATCACGCCGGTAAATGCCAAACGACGCCTCGCTTGGTGTAAAGAGCGTAAACATTGGACGATTGAGCAGTGGAAAAACGTTGTGTGGAGTGACGAATCAAGGTACAGAATGCGGCGATCCGATGGCAGGGTGTGGATATGGCGAATGCCCAGTGAACGTCATCTGCCGGCGTGTGTAGTGCCAACAGCAAAATTCGAAGGCGGTGGTGTTACTGTGTGATCGTGGTTTTCATGGAGGGGCTTGCACCCCTTGTTGTTTTGGGTGCCTCTATCACAGCACAGGCCAACTTTGATGTTTTAAGCATTGAAGAGCAATATGGGGAGGGTGATTGTATCTTTCAACACGATCGAGCACCTATTCATAATGCACGGCCTGTGGCGGAGTGGTTACACGACAATAACATCTCTGTAATGGTATGGCCTGCACAGAGTCCTGACCTGAATCCTATGGAACACCTTTGGGATGTTTTGGAACGTCGACCTCGTGCCAGGCCTCACCGACCGACATCAATACCTCTCCTCAGTGCAGCACTCTGTGAAGAATGGGCTGCCATTCCCCAAGAAACCTTCCAGCACCTGATTAAACGTATGCCTGCGAGAGTGGAAGCTGTCATCGAGGCTAAGGGTGGGCCAACACCATACCGAATACCAGCATTACCGATGGAGGGCGCCACGAACTTGTAAGTCGTTTTCAGCCAGGTGTCCGGACATCTTTGATCACATAGTGTAGGTGGCGATCTGCAACAGATCGGACGACGTAGTACAATGTCAGTGCAAGCACAAGTGTTTTGGAACACGGGAACTGCGTGGTACCTGTGTAGACATATGTTGCCGCTACCTAAGGAAACCTACCAAGGAGTTGTCGAATCTATACTACGCAGAAACACTGCTGTACTGCGTTTCAAACGTTGATCAGCACATTATTGAGCAGTTGGTAACAATGTGTACATTCGACGAAAAAGTTCATGGATCAACGGCCGGATGTCAGTGTTCAACGGGCACAATATTTCGGCAAGGACCACCTGACATTGCCATTGTCAGGTGAACTCATGAACTGACTTCTTAGAGGGCAACACGGTGCTTTTATTTCCTCCCCTCCGTACGAACTGCCATTTTGTACCCCATCTGTGCCCAGATTACTTCCTCCTCTCCTCGCGCCGATACGTTGCTGAGTCTTTGGTTCGCACCCAGGAAACCATACTGGTGGCACCTCTGCCATTATTCAGCCTCCCCCGAAGTCAATTCAGTGTGGGATATTTCCTTATGGGTTCCCAGACATTGCTAAGGATGTACCCACTATCACGACTGACGAGCGGGTTCCTTACTCGAATCACGATACAGTCGTTAATGACATAGTGCCAGAAGTTAGACCCCTGCATCAAATCCATAGTATGATCGGAAACACGCGGAATAGATTACAACCATACTAAGGTCCTGAGACGAACGTCTAACTTCTGGTACTGTGCCATTAAATAATCCACCAACATTCGAGTAAGGGAATCTCTGATCAGTCGTGACTGTGATTACATCCTTAGTAGAGCATGGGAACCCGCACTTAGTCTGATTAGTAACAGTAAGGAGACATCCCACAATTAACTGACTTCAAGGGAAAGCAGAGAAACACCTGAGGTGTCACCAGCATGCGTCCCTGGGCGCGAATCGAAGATTGAGCAACTCTCAACAGAAGGATGGGGGGGGGGGGGGGGTAAATGCTGAGCGCAGACTGCGTACAGGCAATCAGGTCAGAGGGAGAGAGAGGGAAGAGGGGGAAGTGATTAAAGCACTACACCGGCCCTTAAACAATCAGTTTATCGGTTCACCTGATGAACATAAACTGGTTGTTTGTCGTAATTTTGTGTCTGTTGGAAAATTACATCCGGCGGTACAACCATGAACTACTTCGTCATTATTTATGCCAGGAGAAGCTGAAGAATCACGTCTCGTATCACTATGGGGAGAAGATGTGCCACAGCGTGAAAAGATTTGACGATTTGTGCCACCGGGGAAACCGTTCGCTGATTGCCTTTGCATTCCTTTTGAGATACCGTGAACAATGTGTGTTGCTGAACTTTGCCTAAGTAATGCATAATATCGAGTCCGGCGCTCGCAGAAAAATCAGTAAACTTGTCATCCTAACCATGGTACGGAAAGGACTATGCTTTACCCGCTGGTGCCTTGCCTAACAAAGAATTTTTCAAGTTACATCTACAGCTGACCAACCAGTTCAATTTGTGGAGTGGGAATGGATTGATGGCGTCTCATGGGCACAACTGTCTCCTCATAAAGGAAATTTGATCGTGTATCTGAAGGAGATCCTTCTGAGGCTCTCTACAAAATTATCATCAAACTCACGGCCAAGCAACTGGATAAGGTAGAGGTTTCAGTTCTTAAAAAAATGACTCAATTTTGCACTCATTCCTAAAACCGCAGCTATCATGGACATCATAGTCGCAGCGGAACAGACAACTACACGACTTCCACCTGATCAGCTGAAGAAGTACGTCGCGAAAACGGTCGTGCTCTTACTCAAATAAAACCTACTAAACCGGACGTCCCTATCAGGGAAAAGGCAGCCACACATGAACTAACAGAAGATCCACATATTGTGATCTTATCACCCGACAAGGGCAATGCAACTCATTAGAATTACACTGAAAAGATGGAGGACCTGCCAGAAGAAAGTTCACACCGGGAGATTGACACTGATCATACCAAGAGCAAGTATAGAAAAGTTATACCGGCTACTCAGACGAAGCTGTTAAGAGGTGCACCAGTTTCGCAGAGACTTTATGGACTCCCGAAGGTTTACAAGATAAGGTGTCCTTATGTACCATTGTTAGCAACATTGGTGCCCCAGCGTACTCACTCGTGAAACACCTGAGGTATTTGATCAGCCCTTACGTTGGGAATTATTCACATCACCGTGGATTTTGTTGGAAGCCTTAACAACTTTAGCCTTAATGATGCGGATATACTCGTGAGCTTTTACGTTGTCTCTCTTTTCATCATAGTGCTTTTATAAGCTTACTGGCCAGTGATTTGACATAGAGACGACCAACCTTTTTAGGCGTATCTGTGGTCGACATAATTTCTTTCCGACGATGGCTAGTACGAACAGCCGGAAGAAGTAGCCAGGGTAGATCATTATCATCAGCTGGAGTAGTCACAGGGAGTCTATCATCACCGACTGGAGTAGTCATGGGGAGTTCATTTTCACCAGCTGACCCCAAAATATATACCGAACATTTCGAGGAGGAAGCCTTGGAATCAGGTCAACGGAAACCTATCCGCTTTTTCCGGTATGTAGTCAACAAATAACGCGTTGGGCACTTATTATGAATTCCGATCACACAGTGACGTGCAGATAATGACCGTGTGGGCTGTTATTAACGTAGTTACTTTATCCTCGAAGTCCGACCAGGCAATTAATACGCGGCTGATGTATATTTCTGGATACCGTCGTAAATACCGGGTTTGTAACATTCTAGAAAGCTTTTCGCGAAGTATTAGATGTTTCTTCAGTTACGTTTGCCGCTTGTTGACCCGAAATTCCTAAATTTCCTTCGAAAAATTATATTTTTCTCAACTCTTTCGACTAATATATTTGGACAACAGAAGAGACGCAATGCAAAATTACTACTGCCATCTGTAGTAGGCCTTAGGATTGAACACCAGATTATTCGTCTATTTTTTCCTCCATTCAGAAATTATGTCATATCCTAAATTCGAAAAAAATAGTTTGCAGATATTTTTAAAATTGGACAATGAATTACAAACACAAACGCATGAGATGACAAAATATGTACTGACTACAACGTTAAACACTTGCTAAAAACAAAATAATGATTCTCTTAGTCAAAACACAATCCAAATTGAAAATGTTGTTATTGATATACTAGCAGATATGTAAATCATTTTAAAAATTTTATTCCGTTTCATTTCACCACAGCGGAAGAGATATGAAAAGCAATGTTAAAGAGTTTAGTATGTGGGTCAGGTAACAAGCACTGAAAAATAAAGTATTTGCCTGAAAATAAACCACAATTCTGTTTGGAAAAGTAATGTAGTAGTCAAGTGAAACTCTGAATGGTGCCATCAGTCGCTATCGGATGGGTCAGCTATTAGAGCACTGTCAGCTAAAAGCGAACCACATTTTTAGCCCGCCTGATAACTGCAAAAGTACAATTAAAATTTTATACGTAGGTAGTTATCCGCACATTGTTATACGAAAATGAATTCAAATAAATTTACACTATGCAGAGCTAGATCTCTGCTCAGCGTGTGTCTTATAACATTTGGTATCCCCTCGAAGCCCACGACGTCACTGTTCAAACATTGGCCGAGGCACAGTTAATGACTGAAACTGTTAAAAAAATGGTTCAAATGGCTCTAAGCACTATGTGACTTAACATCTGAGGTCATCAGTCCCCTAGACTTAGAACTACGTAAACCTAACTAACCTAAGGACATCACACACATCCATGCCCGAGGTAGGATTCGAACCTGCGACCGTAGCAGCCGCGTGGTTCCGGACTGAAGCGCCTAGAACCGCTCGACCACACCGGCCGGCACTGAAATTGTTGACAGCATTAACATTATGATAAAAATCATGTATATAAACAGACAGTGGTAGTATCGGGTACGCAAGGTATAAAAGGGCAGTGCATTGGAGAGCTGTTATTTGTAGCCAGTGATTCACGTAAAAAGGTCTCCGACGTGATTATGCCCTCACGATGGGAATGAAAAGCCTCTGAACGTGGAATGGTAGTTAAAGCTAGGGCATGAGACATCAATTTCGCAAATCGTTAAGGATTTCAATATTCCGAGATACACAGTGTCAAAATTGTGCTGACAATTGCAAATTTCAGGCATTGCCTCTCACCACGGGCAACGCAGTGGTCGACGGCCATCACTTAACAACCGAGAGACCGAGAAATGTCAGTGCTAATAGACAAGCAACACCGCGTGAAATAACCTCAGAAATAAATTTGGGGCGTATGGAAAGCGTATCCGTCAGGGCAGTGCGACGGAATTTGGTGTTAATGGGATATGGCAGCAGACGACTGAAGCGAGTGTCTTTGCAAATAGCACGACATCACCTACAGCGCCTCTCCTTTGCTCGTGACCACGTTGATTGGACCATAGACGACTGGAAAACCGTGGCCTGGTCAGATGAGTCTCGATTTTAGCTGGTATGAGCTGATGGTAGGGTTCGAGTGGGGCGCAGACCCCACTAAGCCAACGAACCAAGTTGTCAACAAGTCACTGTGCAAGCAGGCGGTGGCTCCATAATAAAGTGGGCTGCGTTTACAATAATGGACTGCGTCCTCTGGTCCAACTGAACCGATAGTTGACTTAAATGGTTTTGTTCGGCTACGTGGAAACCATTTGCATCCATTCATGGACTTCATGTTTCCAAACAATGATGTCACGTCCCCGGGCCACAATTGTTTGCGGTTGGGTTGAAGAACATTCCGGACAATGAGAGTGAATGATCTGGTCATCACTATCTAACGACATGAATCCCATAGAAAATTTATGGCACATAATCGAGAGGTCAGTTCGTGCACAACTTCCTGCACCGGAAACACTTCCACAATTATGGATAGCTACAGGGGAATGATACTCAGTACGTCTGCAAGGGACTTTCAACGACTTGTTCAGTCCATGCCACGTCGAGCTGCTGCACTACGCCGGGAGAAAGTAGGTCCGTATTATGAGTTATCCTACCACTTTTATCACCTCATTGTAAATGAACGCGAACCCCGCAGACAGTGTTTACAATCAAGCCATAGCAAACATTATAATGCCATATTCCAAACATTATAATGCCATATAATGCCATGTATCTAAAATTATGAACTGTGTCTGTTCAGTGCAAGTGACTGTAATGAGTGTATGCATGATTTGGTGTCATGTATTACAGAGAAGAAGCAGTGTGCAGCCCGGTATACCAGCATACAGCTCTCTCTCTCTCTCTCTCTCTCTCTCTCTCTCTCTCTCCCACACACACACACACACACACACACACACACATACACACACACACAAAATTTAGTCCGATTCTCCATGACCCCTTGGACTAAAGTATGCCATTTTCTTCTACCCTGCAGTTTCTCTTGCGGACTTCTCAGGTTGTAATCAATTACTTTCCTTTTTCCTTTTTTTTTAATACTGACCTATTTCTTTTCTTTTCGGTCCAGGCGTCTATTCTACGTCGTTCAGCCATTATTATGGCCTAGGTCTCACATCTATTCATCACAATAGAAGAGGCCATAGCCCTTACTATACAGACCTTTGTTGATGAAATGATCGTATGGCATTATTGGTCGGGAGGCCCCTTTCGGGGAAGTTCGGCCGCCGTATTGCAAGCCCTTTTTAGGTGACGCCACATCGGCGACTTGCGAGTCAATGATGATGATGAAATGATAATGAAGGACACACAACACCTAGTCCCCTGCCGGGAATCGAGCCCGGGCCTCCTGCGTGGTAGGCGGTAACGCTACCGTTACGCTACGGAGGAGGACACCTTTGTTGATAAAGTTCTGTCTCTGCTCGTTATAACATTTCCAAGGCTGGATATTGCCTTTCTACCAAGTAAGATGCGTCTCTTGATTTCGTGGCTGCAGACAGTATCAGCGAAATCTGAGCACGGAGATAATTAAATATAGAAGCAACCTACATTGATTCTAATCCCATAAGTCATGATGTGATAGGTGTAGTTGCCATAATTTTCATTTTCTTGAGATTCAACGTTAGACCAGTCTTTGCACTTTTTTCTTTCACCTTCAGACAGGCAGCGTCAAGCTGGAACACGTCCTTATTTTGTCAGTCAGCGTCCAGAGACGCTATAGTGAGGCTGTGTTTACCGTGTCTGATGTGCATCATGGATTTCAAACAAGGAGTGAACATGAAGTTTTGGTGCAAGTTGCAATAAAGTGCCAAAGGAACTCAAGAAATGTTGAAATTGGTGTATACCTATAATGCTCTAGCTCTGAAGACTTCTCATAAGTGGTATGAACTATTTAAAAGCGGAAATGAGTCGGTAGAAGACGAGCAATATTCGCAACTTCCCTTAAACTCAAAAACAGAAGAACACGTGCAAAAACTGGCAAAAATAGTGCGTTCAAACAGGCGAATAACTATCTGAGAGCTTATCGAAGAACTTAGCATCTCGTACGGATCCGTTTAAACCATTTTAACCGATAATTTGTTACGAGACGAGTTAGTGCAGTACTTATTCCCAGACTTTTCAGTGATGGACAGAAGAAAAATCCTGAGTCAGTTTGCACGGAGTTGAAGAACCGTCTTTATTCAGCTCCGGACTTTATGTCCAAAATTGTAACTGAACTTACGTCTATGGGTATGAGCCAGAGACGAAAATTCAGATTTCCCAATGAAAAACCAGTGAATTTCGCCCTAAAAACGTACGTTAAGCAGAATAGAATAGCAAAGTCGTGTTCATTGTTTTTTTCGTTATTGAGGACATAACGCGATCAGAATTGGTTCCAAGGGGATCAGCTGTAAACGCCGAATTTTACGAGGGCTACTGAAGCATTTGCTAAAGGATGTACGAAGAAAGAGACCATAAAAATAGGACAACAGCTTTCTTCTTCACCACGAAAACGCGCCGTGCCACACCTCGCTTTTGATCCGAGAGTTTTTGGCTGAAAAAATATGTTCCTGTCGTCCACATCGGCATGAATATTCCGTACTATTATTTAGCTGGCGGTAAATTTCTGCATGGGTCATCTTCCGAGAATTCAAAAATCCAGTAACATGTCTGACCTCAGAAACAGCGCAAACAGTCACAGAACAAGAACAACAACAACATCTTGTTTATATTGGGGCTGACACAACACAGATATAAGATTTCGAGGGAACCGGTCAACCTCAGACAGAAACCTCATACCTTTCAGTACGGCGGGAATGGGCAATAGGTCACAACTTACCGGGCTATCCTCTTATAACGTATTATAAGCGAGAACAGAACGTTTTACCAGTTTTAGTACGTGTCGCAACTTGTCACTGCATGTTCTTCTTCCGCACGAATCGCGTGTGAGCTACTTCACGAAAGGCGGAGCATATTGGGACTTTGCCAGCTGCTTGCTGCGAGCTGACGTACGTCACCGCCCATTTACAAGGATTTACGTGACGCTAATGCGACATGAAAGACCCTCTCAAAGGACGCGTGGTATTCTTCTTTTTTAGTGTTCTCAGCATTCACTGCAGTCCCATTAACGGACTTCCAAGATCTCGCCAGTTACGAATCTAGCGACAGAGAGGCACTGTTTCTGTCCTGTAAGGGTCACCTGAATTCGAGAAAAATTGTTGCCAGTTTTGATGGAGGCGTGTGCATTGATGAAAGCGTAGTTTTTATTTCTCGGCGTACATGCAACTGGTCAGATTTTACTCGACAAAAATGGCAGTTCCGAACGTCGTTGTTTTTTTTTTATTTTTCTGTCCAATTTTCGTTTATAAATATTAGATCGTTCCAGTCCCATTGCTTTTACTCCTGTATGTCAGATTTCTGCAGTGCCATTACGAATATATAACATCTCTTCCGCACATAGTTTTAATTGCATCAGTTTGCCAATTCTGTGGAGTGCGCAGATTTTCAGAGTTCCTGGGAGACATGTTAGATCAAAACTCATGCAAGGATATCTAGGAGGCTTCCCTTCTTGATGTCCTGAGCTCTCGATACTCTGGTGGTCCACTGGGACTAGTATGAACAGTCCTGGCGGACTGTCCACTGCCTGGAGTACTGTAGGGGTCGCCCACTAAGGGGATAGAAACCTCTGCCGTTTTGTCCGGATACAGACCGAGAACCTGTGTGTCATCGTCAGGAGCAATTAAATAATATTCAAGATTATTCCACTTATTACTCATGATACAAGTCGTTGCCTTGCTTTCCCGACGGCTGGGGTCTGCGTAATCCTTAGAGGAATCCGCAGAATCCAACAGCGGACTCAGGGCTACCGAGGACGTTGCATCAGCTCGGAGCGGAAGTCTATTACACCCGGTTTGCCGTCCGCTGGCGAGGTAGGTACGCCCTATCTGTAGTCCTGCTCGGAGATGGCGGAGACCGCGACGTGTGTGTTTGATTCACAAGCCTTTTTGGGCAGTACTCAATCCTCCTCAGATCACTGCCTGTGTTTATCCCGCCGTGGTCGTGCTGAATGTTGTACCTGGCCCCTCGGCACGGTGGGCCGTCAGATTCGTGTGACGCTCGAATTTAAATCCCCTTTTACACGATCGCTTCTCAGGTCTCAGCTGACTACTCGAGACAAGGGAGTCTACTGCAGCGTCCTTTGTGTTTTATTCCTGTACTGAAAAGGAGAGGTCCCCAGCAGTGTGATTGATTTTTTGAAACCACCTATACGGTGATGTACAATCACGCTCATAAATTAAGGATAATGCTGATACATGATGAAACACTGCTTTGGTGGGCGGTTTGCGGGTTTAAATCACCTCGGGGTATACCCAAGCCGTGCCTTTGACCTGCGGTCGTCGCACGGTGGCGCTGGCAGCAGTCCACATATGCAGAGGTGTATTCGTGCATGTCAGAGTATGGTGCATCGAGTAAGTGTGCAGACGTTTTCAGACGTGCTAATGGTGACTGTGTGTTGAAAATGGCTCAAAGATGACGTTATGAGGGGTAGAATACTAGGGCGACTGGAGGCTTGTCAAACACAGCAAGTCGTAGCACGGGCCCTCTGTGTGCCACAAAGTGTGATCTCAAGATTATGGCAACACCTCCAGCAGACAGGAAACGTGTCTAGGCGCTACAGTATGGGACGTCCACGGTGTACAACACCACAAAAAGAGCGATATCTCACCATCAGTGCCCGCAGACGGCCACGGAGTACTGCAGGTAGCCTTGCTCGGAACCTTACCGCCGCCACTGGAACAGTTGTCTCCAGACACACACTCTACAGACGACTGAACAGACATGGTTTATTCGCCAGGAGACCTGCAAGGTGCATCCCACTGACCTCTGGTCACAGGAGAGCCCGTAAAGCCTCGTGTCAAGAACACGGTGCATTGTCATTGCCGACTCCCTAATCTCCTTGAAAGGGCCTGTTTGGAGGTCGTGGTTTGATGTTGTGGGGTGGAATTATGATTGGTATACGTACACCCCTGTATGTCTTTGACAGAGGAACTGTAAAAGGTCAGGTGTATCGGGACGTAATTTTGCACCAGTATGTCCGCCTTTTCAGGATGGATGATAACGCACGGCCCCACCAAGCTGCCATCGTGGAGGAGTAACTTGAAACAGAAGATATGAGGCGAATGGAGTGGCCTGCCTGTTCTCCAGACCTAAACGACATCGACCACGTCTGGGATGCTCTCGGTAGATGTAGCGCTGCGCGTCTTCAAACCCCTACGACACTTCAGGAGCTCCGACAGGCACTAATGCAAGAATGACAGGCTATACCCCAGTAGCTGCTCGACTACTTGATCCAGAGTATGCCAACCCGTTTTGCGGCCTGTGTACCTATGCATGGTGATCATATCCCATATTGATGTCGGGGTACACGCGCAGGAAACAGCGGCGTTTTGTAGCACATTTGTTTCGGGACGGTTTTCTCAGCTTATCACCAATACCGTAGACTTACAGATCTGTTTCGTGTGTGTTCCTTATGTGCCTATGCTATTACCGCCAGTTTTGTGTAGTGCCACGTTGTGTGGAACCACATTCTGCAGTTATCTTTAATTTATGAGCATGAGTGTAGGTTAACAGAATGAAGGATTTCACGATCGGATGACATAGCTGCTGGTAAACCTTTCGGGATGTGAGGTCGTGGTCCAAGAAACTCTTCTGTTTCTGACGTTTCGTCCAGGACTGCGCTGGACATCCTCAGAGGCGCTGCTCCGCTGTCTTGCCGACCGACCGGTCGGACGTCCGAGAGCGACATATATACTATAGAAAAGAGGACGTGGTCGAAGTGACACGTGATGAGCAGAGATGATCCTTGTCAAAGATAAAACTTGACTATCTACTGTCGTCTTGTCAAAGATAAAATTGTCTAGCGATTCTGTAGAGCTACTGTCCATATATCGCTCAATTTCATTGCCTCCTCTTTCCTACTACAATTATCCTGCCGCTTATCAGTTTCAATGGTTTCTCTACATAGTCGTGGATGATAATTTAACGTTGTAGATAAAATTTCTGTTTCAAAAAACTTCGTAGTTTCCTGACTGAAGAACATGCTCTGCTACAACTGATTTCTCTGTTTTTCTTAGTCGGCTCAGACTTTTCTGCTCTTTTAGCCGTGTATTTACGCTCTCTCGGTAGTTCCAATATAAACTTTAACACACGTACACGGAATTTTGTACACACCACATGTCGACAGAGAAGGGCGTTTATCCTTCACAGATCGGAGTACTCATTTTCTTTGTTGGTCTAAAGACCGGTCTGATGTCATGTTTCTGTAAAATCTTACCGATCTGACGCGTTACCTTTTTCATAAAAGAGAGAGAAACTATTTTTCCGTCGCTGTGGTTCATCTTTGTCCTTCGGTCTCCTGTTCCCTGGACGCAAAATTCTCTTTGCCTCTTTCCCTGAGTAGCCATTTTTCTCGAAGGCCTGCTTCAGTTGTTTTATTTCGAAGACCAGGTGTTCAGATGTGCATATCCGTTCGCCTCTATCGACAAGACTTTTAATGACACCTGTCTTCTATCGTGGATGATGATTGGAGTTTTTATGCAAATATCTGTCCGTACGTGTTACTTTCCGAAAAACTGTATGTTCCAAACTTCCATCGGACCATCGCATAACTAAAACATCCAAGAAAGATATTCTGTTATCATTTTCCGTTCCCATGGTGAAATGGATTTTTGGATTAATTTTATTTTGGTGATCAAACTATTTATGTGACTCTCAAAACCATTACATAAAGAGAGTAGTATTGGTCGATTGATTCCATCGGACAGAGGTCGCAAAAACTTAATAACCTAGGGCCGATCTCGCTTTTAAATTCAGATTATAAAATTATAGCTCGAGTAATTAATAAGCGCATTATGCCATGCACCGCTGACATCATAGACCAACAGCAGACATGTGCTTTTAGATGCACGACTTTACAAACTGTTTGTACCAAGATATCATTGCGCTAACATAGTCATGTAACATAAAATGTGGACTGCTTTTCATACCCTTCTACAAGGCATTTGATCAAATTAATCACAAATACCTGATGGAGACCTTGTGCCGAGTGGACTTCCCACCAAAAACCATTGACATCATCAAGACTATGTCAATGGATGCTATTGCACACATCTCCATTAACTATCAACTGACAGAACAAATAGAAATAACAAGGGGTTTTACCCAATGAAGCCCCTTGTCAATGTCGCTGTTCGTTTATCGCTGGAAACTTTCCTGAGACAGCTATATCATAAACTGGCTGGAATTACCGTTCAAGGAACAATGATCTCGGTAGGGGGCTATGCGGTGTGGGCGTAATCATCAGAGACCACGCAGATGTGTTACACATAGAGATGGCACTTGCAAAATAACGTTCCGCATCAGATGGTATGGTAAATGAAAACAAAATTCAATTTCTGAAAATATTTCTAATTACGCGTTGAGTGGGCGAACCATGTTAGTGAACACAATGCTCTTGGAATAGCACTGACAACTTCCCTTTTACGAATGATAGCAATGAATTGGCGTGAGGTGGCAAAGAAAATCGAGAACGCTTTGACTGAAAATTGTCAACAGAATACAGTTTTTCTACAGAATACAGTTTATCAGCACGTACATTTTATCCAGGGCCTACTACGATGCACAGATTCTTCCCATCCCATCACTGATGGCGATAACGATCATGACGACCTTAGCAAATTTTTTACGCAAAGGGGAATTGTTTCGGGTCCAAGCAATGGAGGAATGGGACTAACCAACATCAAGTCGAAAGCGATGACGTTATATGTCAAACGAACATCGAGCGTAATGTGCAACAACCCAGAAACCATTACAGCAAAACTAGTATAATGCTTTGCTAGATCGGAAAGGGTAGAACTGCCAATCAATACACAAAAAAATTAAACTTAAACATGTAAGTGAATTTTATCTTGAGCGAAGCTACCTCAACAAAAAGCTTTTAAAATCCACGAACATTAGAGAAAAGGCCATTTTAGAGGAAAGAAGGAAGTACGAAAGAAAGGAAAAAAAAACATAGAAACTAAATATGTCAGAATAGTACGGAGTGTGGTCTGGAAAAACATCAGTAGTAACGTTATTTCGTCTGACGTGAGAACAGCGTGGTACAAGGTAGTCAATATAATCATCGGCACTAATGAGCGACTCTTTGTCATCGATTTAAGTGACACTAACCTCTGCAGTAAATGCAACCTTATTGACTCTGAGCCTCATCGGTATACCTGTGGAGCTCGGATTATCAACTCGAGGTGGACCAGCGAGCAAATTGCTCAAATAACAAGAACTTCTGCAAACAATGTACCGACTAACATTTTCTACAGACCTGAAGAAAGTTACTACCAGCAGGCAAAAGTAACGCAGCGATCTGGCTAATGGAAAAATATACAAGCTACATTTCTAACAATTTGGAGATGATGAACATCTTGAATACTGAATTAAAAAAAACACGGACCACAATAAGAGATATGGTAAATCAGTAGTACAGCAGATACAAGAATATGAAGACAAACATCTGGTGTGTGCTACGAAGGAAGAACTTTAACTCCATAAGCATGCTGTTAGAAGGCTGAATCTGACAATAATGACAAGGCAGTGAAGGACTTTGCGATGCTGCTGCTCCGGGCTTCTCTTCAGTCCCCATAGTTTACTCTGGAGGAGACTATGGAGCATGCATTAAGGATTTACTGAATGATTAAGTTGGATCTGGGCATTGACTAAGAGGCGCCTCAGGCTGCAGAAGAAGAAAATTTGGATGCTCAACAGCCACCAGTTGAAGGTGACAGTGAAAATGCCTCTCGATTGGAGGACATTGTTAAATTTGATTCCATGTGCTTCTGTTAAGGACTGAATATCACTCCGCATTCTATGAATACTGTAACTGATGACTGCAATTAACTGTCACTTTGTTTATATCATTTCATTGTAAGCTAGTCACTTTTGTTATTAGTTTTGTGTAAGACAAAACGGATAGGGTACGGCCTTCAACTGCAGGGGGTCGTGGATTCGAATCTTCCCAGATGCTATATTTCTTTTTATCTTTAAAACTTTATCGAAATGACTTCGATCATTATTTTTATTCAGTTAATTGGCTTAAATGTAAATTTTTATTTCTATCCTTTTATCACGTCATTTTAATCGTCGTATGAACTTTTTCGCTTGTTCTCATTTTTGGTCACGCTTTTACCACTCGGAATTTTTGTGAATGTGAATTTAATTATATTTATTTGTTACAATAATTAAATATTTGAAAGTGCTGATCTATCGGTTAAAACAGAAGATGAGATAATATATTTATATTTACTTGCAATGATGTCGAAAATGTATTTTTCATTAGAAGATGTGTATTTCCCGGGTTCGATTCCCGGCCGGGTTGGGATTTTCTCTGCCGGAGTACTGGGTAGTTGTGTTGTCCTCATCATTTCATCTTCATCATCATCATTCGCGTAATGGGGTGGCGACAGGAAGGAGATCTGGCCACCCCTTACATTAACCCTGCTAAATCGGACAATAACCATGCCGACCCTGCAAAACTGTTGGACAAGGGCACAAGGAAAAGAAGAAGAAAAGAATGCGTTAACATGGGCGAAAAAATAGAATGATAAAAATAAAGTAATTAAATCAGAATTAATACATAAAATTAATTGAATTCAAATAAATAAAAATTTCAAGCAGAAAAAGAATGATAGGAAAAAAATTAAGTTGACGTGATGATTAAAATGATGAGACAAAGGAACAAATAAAAAATATATTTTAACCAATTAATTGAATAAAACCAATGATCAAAGTCATTTCAATAAAAATTTAAAAATAAAGAAAAATTTAAGGCACCTTACAAGATTCGAACCCATAACTTTCTGCAACTGAAGACCTTACCCTATCCATTACGCCATACAATCAGTCGTCACACAAAACTTAGATTTTTTTAAAAAATTACTCCCAAACGATGGCCCACCATGGTGAATGGCTGCAGGGTGTGATACCTGGGATCTTAAGCTACTTCACCGAATATATGGTCTCAAAAAGAAGTCAACCCAAACACTGGGGACCTCTCCTTGTGAGTCTCGTCCGCCTTGAGCGATCATTTAGTTTACAAGTCAGCGCTAAAATTACATGTGTTCTAAGTGCTGTGTGCTGTCCAATTTGACATTTTAACGAAGAAAATGAGGTTATGGGGATTATCCTTTTTACAAAAAAGTCAGACTATAGTAGCAAAAGCAATGATAATAGAATTTATCAATGTCCATCTCAGAATTCATAGCGGAAGCTCTTGTCAAAGGTCGGGTGATAAATATTTTACACGGCTGAACACTGATAGAATAGGAAAACTGTCATCCTGACATTTCAGAACATAGAAGCATTCATTTATTTGCTGGAGGAAATATATACTTGCTAAGTGCAAACACAGCAAACGATATCCATAATGCTGTAAACAGCGTCTTTTTTGCTTTATCTTTTATATCTTTTTTTTTTATGAGTGCCAAATAACATCGAAAATTATTTTTCTCGTCAAATAACTCGGACCTTTTCACGGTTGAATAATTTTCATCAAAGCACTTTATCCAGTTACTATCTTATCTCTGCGTAGAGTAGGGTTTTTTTCTGTAATACGTAAATATCTTTTTGGTTTGGATATATCGTATATCTTGTAAGAGAACACCAGTGGGAAAAAATTTCAGAACCCTGTGTATATTTTCAAAGCGCTTCGAAAAAAAAAGCAAACAATACAATGAAAATAAAGGGGACAGGAAAGTCATACTCCGTTTCTATAATAGATGTGAGCTCCGTCAGGATAGCTTAAATTTAGGTTTTAGCAGACGCCGCCAAATTCTCTTGTTTCTGCGAATGTGCAGTGTGCAGCATACCCGGAAATTTAGAACTCCCTACACGGCATAACCTACAGACACACTCGCTTCGCGGTCGGTTGCTGATTTACATGCAGGCACAAAAGGTGCCCGCATATCGAGTAGTCGATTTTGACCAGAAAGCAGCTCGTATAAGACGGGGTTGAGGACAGCTTCTACCTGGACCGGAGCTGTGTTGGTAGACCCCTGGAATACCCATTAGGGCTGGCTGCTGTGCAGATTTCAGTACTGGACGCTGGACTTTGTTGTCCGCGGCTACGGATAGCTGATCTTCCCGCGAGGCAGCAGGTGTAAGACCAACGGTAGAATAGTCTCACACACAAGACCTTACCATACCGCAACCAGATAATCGAGTGCGAACGACATGATCGCCATCGATGCCACTAATCGAGTGCTTTAAGATAGTGGGAGTGGTCTATTTGTGCCGTCAAGGAGAGGCTCTCCTCTTCAGCGTCATTCGTAATGATCCGATCGGTTCTGCTCTTCTAGAATTAACCAGTTTGTTACAGTGCCTTTACTGCTTAGTCAAACATCTGCTACGTCAGTCGTTATAAAACTGACGCGCGCGGGCAGCATGCGGCCCCAATCACGTGATCGTGCGGCCCGTGTCTTTCAGACGTACTTCCTAGTAACACTAGCGACCCGCCCCGGCTCCTCGCAGGTACCACCGAGTATCTACTGCTAGACGATTTATCTACCGTAGCGGTAATTTTGTTTGTAGGGCGCGGCGTAGAGTTATGATCAAAAATCAAACTTTAGGTAACTGAATGAGTTTATATGAAAGTTATAACATTCAGTTACCTAAGCAGCAAACGCCACTTGGCGGCGTACTGTAGCGGCTAAAGGGTAAAGCATCTGTAAGATCGAAAGAAACGCCCCCCACGGGTGAGAGTATTAAAATCGTAACGGCAAACTGCCGAAGCATTCGCAACAATACCAGAGTTTGAAGTGCTCATGATAATCAGTGAAACTCACGTAATACTAGGTACAGAAAGCTGATTGAAATTTGAAATTGATATCAGTGAGTTTTAGGGGAAACTTTAAGTGTATATCGAAAGGATAAGCAAATGGGAAATGGGGATGGTGTACTATTTGTCGCAGTAGACGAGAAACCCAAATCCACCAAGGTAGAAATTGAAGCTTATAACGTTGTTGCTTTATTTTGTGGTGTAAGCGGTGCTGATTGACAATAAAAGCGGGTTAAAAGCTGTGAGCTGTCTGGGGAAGTTAACCTTGCATTACTGCGCAACTGTTTCACCAGGTATCCAGTCTAGCTTACCAAATTCCCAACCAGACTAACATTAATTATAATCTTTTTTAGTCATACGACAACCGGTGATATATATATATATAAAAGAGAATTTAAATAAAAAGAAATAAATCAGTTTATATTTGGAATTTTATTTTAACATTGATCATTGAAATTTCAGCATATTAAATTTGATTCACAACTAAACTGGTGCCGTATTTAGGATTGCGGAAAATGTGAGTTTGTAATCTTACGGGAAACATCAAATATGGAGCCAAGATTGGGAGACTGCATACAACACTGCATTCATAAAATAACACATGAAGAACGTTGAAACATATGCAAGAGGAAATTAACCACAGCCAACCGATTCAATTTTCACCCAAAGAAATTACGTTCGTAGCACAATCCTGTCCGTCATGTAATTACCACACACTGGTATACTAAATTCATACTAACTCTCTGTGAAATCTTCCCAAAGAGAATAGCTGAGGGCTACTTTGATGATTACACCACATGCTTCACGTGGTCAACTTGGTTTACACAAAGCGTGTAACTCCACAATAATTTTGATAATTAAAATAAATTATATCGAAAAACAATTTACAAAAGAAAAACCTCGAACTGGTTACTAACATCTTGCTATTAACCTGATGGGTCAAACAATTATATAAGCACGTGGTAGTGGTCCCACAAAGTACACCCCACGTGGGTTGAACATAAAGAAAAGTTGCTATATTGAAAAATATTGTCAAGACGAGATGTTATAATCTCACGCACACTCGCATTTAAGATTGATGATCTTAGTTAGAGTTACTGATCAACACGTGGTTCCACTTTACTCACAAAGTAGTGACAAAGCAACTACTGGAAAATATTCTGAACTTCACACTCGAAATACACTGCGTTGCAATTTAAGATAACATTAGATATTTTAGAGCTAAACCTGAAATAAAGGTGATTAAATTTTCAGGTAGGCTGAAATTAAGAAATCCATTGTCCTACGGACTTAGCAGACACGCGCTTAGCCGGAGATCTTACCACTTCAGACGCTCGCCATGGACAGACTGACCTGGTCCCTTCCTGAGGGTGGCTCACAAATACAAACGGAAGTGGCCAGAGGGGCAGCTTCCTATACCAACATGACAAGGGACGGACAGGACCATACTACTGGATAGAAACCTCTTTGCTTTTAGAAAGCGTAGCTACCTGTTCCGACGTTGGTCCTACTGTTCTCTAGCAGACAGGCTTGTCTGCTACCCTCGAGCATGCAACTAGAAATACATTTGCTCATTCATCCTCTCACACAGAAGGGAAGGGGGATGACAGTATCTTATCATATACAGTATATAAAAGAAAGCGGATGTAGGTTCCGTATGAGACTGTGTGACATGAATTACATATAAACTGTGTTTTAAAGTGCAGTAGTGTGACAGATCGTTCTTGTTTATGTGTAAAAGTAACACATTCCACTACTCAGTCTCCTCCCAGATAGTCAGAAACGCCACAGTAAATTTAGAAGAGGAATTTATGCCGTAAATGACAACAGATTTAAGAAATCAAACATGAAAGGAATCCAACAGAGACCTTTCAAGCTGCATGTGAGATTGTTTGGGCAAGACTCAGTATCAGGGGTGGGAATAGACGGTAATTGCATCCTTCTATCGCCCACCAGACTCATCTCCTGATGTTACCGGAAACTTTAGAGAAAACCACAGTCCACTTGTATGTAAGTTCCCAATCAAATTTTAATCATCGTTTGAGACTTGAATCATCCAACAACTAGCTGAGAAAACTGCAATTTTGTTAGTGGTGGGCGTGATGAGGCGTCCTGTGAAACTTTACTAAATGTCTTCTCTGAAAACTACCTATAACTGATATTTAGGAACGTCACCCATGATGGAAATATATTGGATCTAAAGGCAACAAATAGACCTGACCCCTTTGAGGATGTCCACATCGAAACTGGTATCAGTGACCACGACACGGTTGTGGCAACAATGATTACCAAAGTACAAAGGACAACTAAAACAAGCACGAAATAGAGATTACTGCATAATAGATGTAAAACAAAGCCTAGGGCTATATATAGAAAGAGGCTGAATGAAAAGCGTTTGGCTGCCAAGAGAGCAATGCATGATGAATTCAATGACTACGATAGGAGAATATTGTCAAGTGATCATTCACAGAACCCAAATAAATTCTGGTCGTATGTAAAAAGTGTTAATGGCACCAAAGCTATTGCCTCAATTTTATCCTCGTACCGCTGGGAAGGTGAATGAAATAAGAATTAGTGTCAGTGGCGTTGAAACACCTGAAATGGTTAAAATTGAACAAAATGCCAGTGTACAACGGAGTCTCTGTCAGATTCTGTACTGAATTTGCGGCTGAGTTAGCCACTCTTCTAACTATATTCTGTCATAGGTCCCGCGAAAAAAAACCGTCCCAGCTCTTGGAAAAAGGCATAGGTCACACTAGTCTAAAAAAGGGTAGACGAAGTGATCAACAAACTATCGTCCAAATACTTGACATCGGTTTGTTGTAGAATCTTAGAACATATTAGGGGCTCGAACACAATGAGGTACCTTGAACAGAATGATCTCCTCAATACCAGCCAGCACGGATTTAGAAAACATCGATCATGTGAAAACCAACTCGCACTTTTCTCACATGACATGCTGAAAGCTTTGGATCAACGCAGTCAGCTAGATACCATAATTCTCGATTTCCGAAAAGCATCTGACTCAGTACAACACTTACGCTTATCATAAAAAGTACGATCATATGAAATATCAAGTGAAATTTGTGGCTGGACTGAGGACTATCTGGTAGGGAGAACACAGCATGTTATCTTGGACAGAGAGTCAACGTCAGATGTAGAAGTAACTTTGGGTGTGCTCGGGAAAGTGTGTTGGGATCCTTGATGTTCATGTTGTATATTAATGACCTTGCAGACAATATTAATAGTACAAGCAGGCTTTTTGCAGATTATCCAATTATCTACAATGAAGTACTATCTGAAAGAAGCTGCATCAATACTCAGTCAGGTCTTGGTAAGATTTTAAAGTGGTCTAGAGACTGGCAACTTGCTTTAAATGTTCAGAAATACATACATAAAAAAGGTTTTGCATCACCCCGGTTCCCAGAACTCTACATCTACATCTACATATATACTCCGATAGCTACCAAGCGGTGTGTGGCGGGGGGCACAATTCGCGCCAAAGTCATATTTCCCCCCGTCTGTTCCACTCGCGGATCGCGCGAGGAAAAAACGACTGTCTGAGCGCCTCAGTACGAGCTCTAATTTCCCTTATCTTTGAGTGGCGATCATTGCGCGATTTGAAAGTTGGTGGTAATAATATATGCTCTACATCCTCGGCGAAGTTCGGTTTTCGGAATTTAGTGAGCAGCCCCTTCCGCTCAGCGCGCCGTCTATCTGCAAGTGTGCCCCACTTCAAACTTTCTATGAGATTTGTAACGCTCTCGCGATGGCTGAATGTACCAGTCACGAATCTTGCCGCTCTTCTTTGGACCTTTTCAATCTCTTAAATCAGACTGAACTGGTGAAGGTGCCATACAGACGATCAATACTCTAAGACTGGACGAACTAACGTATTGTAAGCAATTTCCTTTGTTGAAGGACTGCATCGCTTCAGGATTCTACCAATAAACCGCAATCTAAAGTTCGCCTTGCCCTTTACTTGTGTAATCTGATCATTCCATTTGAGATCATTTCGAATAGTCATACCCAGATACTTAACGGATGTTACCGCTTCCAAAGACTGGGCATTTATTTTGTACTCGTACATTAATGGGAATTTTCGCCTTGTTATACGCTGTACGTTACACTTACTAATATTGAGAGATAACTGCCAGTCATTACACCACGCATTTATTTTCCGCAAATCTCACTGATTTGTTCACAACTTTCGTGTGACACTACTTTCCTGTAGACTACAGCATCATCGGCTAACAGTTTAATGCCGCTGTCAATACCATGAACCAGATCGTTTATGCAAATCGTAAAAAGCAGCGGATCTATTACACTGCCGTGGGGCACACCTGAAGTTACGCTTGTTTCTGTTGAAGCCACCCCATTCAGGACGGCATACTGCTCCCTGTCTGTTAGAAAACTATCTATCCAACCGCATATGTCATCGGATAGGCCGTAAGCGCGCACTTTTTGGAGCAAGTGACAGTACGGAACTGAGTCGAACGCCTTTCGAGAGTCGAGAAATATGGCATCAACCTGGGAGCCGATATGTAGAGCCTGTTGTATATAGTGCACAGAGAGATCGAGCTGTGTCTCGCAAGACCGCTGTTTCCTAAAATCGTGTTGATAGTCTAGGAAGCTGATAATGTCTGAACACAAAATATGTTCCATGATTCTACAACAAATCGATGTCAGTGAAATTGGCCGGTAATTACGTGTATCCGATTTTTTATGCTTTTTATAGATTGCTATGACCTGGGCCTTCTTCCAGTCCCGTGGAACTTCCCGCTGTTCCAATGATCTCTGATAGATGATGGATGAGAATGGTGCTATATTTGTACCACAGTCAACATAAAATCTTACGGGGATACCGTCTGGGCCAGATGCCTTCCTGGCGTCTACGGTTCTTAATTGTTTTGCAATGCCAGATACACTAAACACTATGTCAGCCATCCTTGCCCTTGTTCGATAATTGAAAGGGGGAAAGGTGCTGTAGTCCTCTATCGTAAACGAGTTTTTGAAAGCTAGGTTTAGAATTTCGGCCTTCTGTTACATTACCCGTACTGTCAGCACGAGAAGATATTGAATTATATGTAGCGTTCATAGATTTTACGTACGACCAAAATTTTTTGGGGTTATTTTTTGAATCTGCAGATAAAATATTGCTTTCAAATTCGTTAAAAGAATCTCTCATTGACCTTTTGACAGCTGCTTTCATTTCGCATAATTTCTGTTTGTCAGTGGAGCAGTGACTACATTTAAAACGACTGTGCAAAATTCTCTGCTTTCTTAGCAACTTCCTAATATGTTTGTTGTACCAAAATGGATACTTTCCCTCCCCTATATTTTTGCTAGGCAACTCCTGAAGATAGACGTTGACTGTGGATATTGTATCACGGACACAGTCCCTTTGACTGTTCAGAGATGTCACTAACCCAGACCAAAGATGCAAACAACCATGCATGAGCAGCGCCTGTTAGGAGGGGATCCGACAGCTGATCAATTCCAGTCATTCTACCAGGAAGGAGGTACACGGCTTGTGTTGTCTGTCGTTCAACCATGCCTAGACGGTCAATACCGCGGTTCGATCGCGTCTGCATTCTGACTTTGTGCCAGGAAGGGCTTTCAACAATGGAAGTGCCCAGGCGTCTCGGAGTGAACCAAAGCGATGTTGTTGGGACATGAAGGAGATACAGAGAGACAGGAACTGTCAATGACATGCCTCGCTCAGGCTGCCCAATGGCTACTACTGCAGTGGATGACCACTACCTACAGATTATGGCTCGGAGGAACCCTGCCAGCATCGCCACCATGTTGAATAATGCTTTTCGTGCAGCCACAGGACGTCGTGTTATGACTCAAACTGTGCGCAATAGGCTGCATGATGCGCAACTTCACTCCCGACGTCCATGACGATGTCCATCTTCGCAACCACACCATGCAGCGCGTAAGAGATGGGCCTAACAACATGCCGAATGGACCGCTCAGGATTGGCATCATGTTCTCTTCACCGATGGGTGTCACATATGCCTTCAACCAGACAATCGTCGGAGCCGTGTTTGGAGGCAATCCGGTCAGGCTGAAAGCCTTAGACACACTGTACAGCGAGTGCAGCAAGTTGGAGGTTTCCTGCTGTTTTAAGGTGGACGTACGCCGCTTGTGGTCATGGAAGGCGCCATAACCACTGTACGATACATGAATTCTATCCTCCGACCGATAGTGCAACCGTATCGGCAGCATACTGGCAAGACATTCGTTTTCATGGACAATTCGCGCACCCATCGTGCACATCTTGTAAATGACTTCCTTCAGGATAACTACATCGCTCGACTAGAGTGGCCAGCATGTTCTCCAGATATGAATCCTATCGAACATGCTTGGGATAGATTGAAAAGGGTTGTTTATGGACATATGACCCACGAACCACTCTGAGGGATCTACGTCGAATCGCCATTGAGGAGTGGGACAATCCGAACCAACAGTGCCTTGATGAACTGGTGGATAGTATGCCACGACGAATGCAAGAGGACGTGCTACTGGGTATTAGAGGTACCAGTGTCTATAGCAATCTCGACCACTACCTCTGAAGGTCTCGTTGTATGGTGGTACGACATGCAATGTGTGGTTTTCATTAGCAATAAAAAGGGCAGAAATGATGTTTATGTTGATCTCTATTCCAATTTTCTGTACAGGTTCCGGAACTCTCGGAAACGAGGTGGCGCAAAACTGTTTTTGATGTGTGTATAAAACGTTGTATTTCACAAAACGAAAATCCTTACAGAGATAGTAATATTTTAAGATGTGCTTAAATTTAACTGATCTTGCCGAAGTCGACAGTGAACTGAAAGAAATTGGTTGCTTAGCTCACGGAAAGAGGGGTAAGTAGCGTAGCTACTGCGGGGTTAAGGGATGTGAGAGGGGGGGAATGTTTTATGGTTTGTCTTTTATTACTGGCCAATCGCAGAATGAGCGACTCGTACAGGTAGCTTCTGTGGTATAAATTTTGACACGGATGTAACATGCATTCGAGAACGCGCATTATAGATACACCCCAAACGTGGTGTATCTTTTGTGGTAAGGAATCTGAAACAAAATTAAGGCTATTGTAATACAATGCAATGACTAGAAGAAAAATGGCATTCAAAACATTTAGTAAACATTTGTGATCGTATATTATTTTGCATAACGCGTTTAAAGATAAGTAAAGGTACTATCGTTAATCAATTAATCATCCGCTCACAAAGACAACCCAACAATGCTTCGTCGGGCAGTTACGGTATCATAATCCTGGGCCGGTGAGCGAGGTAATTGTCTAAAACAGTCAACACGAAGTGTTCCGAATGATGCCGACTTTTAACGAATAGTGCTTTGAGGTCAGAGGCAAAACTATTCCCCTTACTGTAGATAGTCTGTTATGGGCTCATAACATATTAGTCTATGGGGGTTACCTATTAATATTAAGATCGGTGCATATGCGGTCAGAGGTAGCGCCCAACAAGGTCAGTATTGGCTCTTGAGCATAACGTTACGAGGGTGATGAAATCAGTTCGGTCTGCACTCTTCTAATCATTTTCTGCCAAACTCGCTCGCAGTTGTACACAAGAGTGTCGATATTGCTGTCTTCCTGGCAAAGTAACGAGAGTTGAAACGGTTACGGTTCCCTGCTGGCGGCAACTGATACTTCCACTTGGTCTGGTAGTACCAGCTGTTCGGTCTTCGAAAATATTACTGTCCCATTTGCTTACTAATTTGTCGCATAATAGTACTTTAATGTTTGTTTTTATTATTCATTTTATTAACTTCATAGCCTCATAGTACTATGTTGCTAAAATTGTCAAGTTTATCGTTTGTGTTACGCAATATCTACACTGCCGGCAGTTAAAATTGCAGCACTAGGAAGTATAGTTGGAAGAACATATGATTAAATTTGTTGGTGACACAGGATAGGACATGTAGTACACAGACCTGGAACCTCCGGCAGGCACGACCGTAATCCCGCTGGACATCGAGATAAGGGTACATCATTCTATGCTGCAGCGTTTCATCAAACGCTGACGCTGGCTACTGGTGAAATGGTAGATTTTGGCATCCATGACGATATGTTATAAGTGGATTACAGGTCTGGAGATCGAAATGGCCAGAGCAAGCGTCGAACACCAGCTGTATCCAGGTACGTCAGGCAAAACGCCTTGTATTAGTTTGTAGATTATAACGTCACAGCGATCTCGAAAAAAAAAAGAAAGAACAGGGTTTATTTCGTCAGAAGCGTAACGGCTGCTCTGATAAACATAGGTGTTCTTGTCATGTTCCCAATGTCAGCTCCACTAGCCCGCCAGTTGTTGACTCATGTGACAATGACAAATGCAATCCAGCAACGTGCAGTCTCCTCGAAGCCTCCACAGAGGACCACATCCGTCGCGTTGAGGTACGCTGAAATAGCAATCGTGTGAGAAGACGTCGCAGCGCTGCTGCGTCCTATGGTGTCCCTGGGAGCACCACTACTGGCGCGCCTCTCTGCTACCACGTCAAGAGAAGCTGCATCAAAGGTCGCCGTGCTAACGGACCGTGGTGCTCCAGATGTCACCGATGTCTTGCAGCAAACAAGGCCGTTTCCTGCCAAACTAAAAGTATACGACGTAGATCTACTGTCCTGCAGGGCCTAGTGAACGATATCTGTCCTCCAGGGTGCTAATCGCATGCAGCCGTTGATATGCTCTATGGCGTTGAGTGTAGCGCTCCTGAAACCGCTGGTTCCATATTCGTATAACAGTGGTGGGATCGCGACCAGCACGAGCAGCAGCAATGTCGCTGAGTGATAAACCGCAGTTCCGATAGGCCACGAGCCGGCCGATGTCGAATTCCGTCATGTGTTGGTAGGCGTTTCTCCTTCTAATACTAGACATAACATGATCTTCTCACTAGAAACCAACATTCAAATGCGGTTTATGAATGAGAAACCTACTGCGTAATCTTTCCTTGCAGACAATACGTATTTGGCGTTACACTTACCTGCTTTGTGCAGCTGCCTTCAAATGGTAATCATTCGCATATTCAAGCACGTAGTAGCTTCCTACAGTTTGAAGTTTATTGCATGCCGCCTTCAGGATGTTGCAAGTATAATGGCCAACAGTGTTGTACAGCACATAATATCACAGAATTTTTAGAGGATGCCTCATTACACAGGGCTATTACAAATGATTGAAGCGATTTCATAAATTCACTGTAGCTCCATTCATTGACATATGGTCACGACACACTACAGATACGTAGAAAAACTCATAAAGTTTTGTTCGGCTGAAGCCGCACTTCAGGTTTCTGCTGCCAGAGCGCTCGAGAGCGCAGTGAGACAAAATGGCGACAGGAGCCGAGAAAGCGTATGTCGTGCTTGAAATGCACTCACATCAGTCAGTCATAACAGTGCAACGACACTTCAGGACGACGTTCAACAAAGATCCACCAACTGCTAACTCCATTCGGCAATGGTATGCGCAGTTTAAAGCTTCTGGATGCCTCTGTAAGGGGAAATCAACGGGTCGGCCTGCAGTGAGCGAAGAAACGGTTGAACGCGTGCGGGCACGTTTCACGCGTAGCCCGCGGAAGTCGACGAATAAAGCAAGCAAGGAGATAAACGTACCACAGCCGACGGTTTGGAAAATCTTACGGAAAAGGCTAAAGCAGAAGCCTTACCGTTTACAATTGCTACAAGCCCTGACACCCGATGACAAAGTCAAACGCTTTGAATTTTCGGCGCGGTTGCAACAGCTCATGGAAGAGGATGCGTTCAGTGCGAAACTTGTTTTCAGTGATGAAGCAACATTTTTTCTTAATGGTGAAGTGAACAGACACAATGTGCGAATCTGGGCGGTAGAGAATCCTCACGCATTCGTGCAACAAATTCGCAATTCACTAAAAGTTAACGTTTTTGTGCAATCTCACGGTTTAAAGTTTACGGCCCCTTTTTCTTCTGCGGAAAAAAACGTTACAGGACACGTGTATCTGGACATCCTGGAAAATTGGCTCATGCCACAACTGGAGACCGACAGCGCCGACTTCATCTTTCAACACATGGTGCTCCACCGCACTTCCAACATGATGTTCGGCATTTCTTAAACAGGAGATTGGAAAACCGATGGATCGGTGGTGGTGGAAATCATGATCAGCAATTCATGTCATGGCCTCCACGCTCTCCCGACTTAACCCCATGCGATTTCTTTCTGTGGGGTTATGTGAAAGATTCAGTGTTTAAACCTCCTCTACCAAGAAACGTGCCAGAACTGCGAGCTCGCATCAACGATGCTTTCGAACTCATTGATGGGGACATGCTGCGCCGAGTGAGGGAGGAACTTGATTATCGGCTTGATGTCTGCCGAATCACTAAAGGGGCACATATCGAACATTTGTGAATGCCTAAAAAAACGTTTTGAGTTTTTGTATGTGTGTGCAAAGCATTGTGAAAATATCTCAAATAATAAAGTTATTCTAGAGCTGTGAAATCGCTTCAATCATTTGTAATAACCCTGTATGTATGAGGCAACATCACCAAGCGAGGCAACACAATGGATTCGCATTCGGGAAGAATGCGGTTGAAATCCCCCATCCCTGTCACATTGTTTTCGACTGGACATTAAACCTCAATCCTTATTTCTTCCATTCTTCGTTCAGAAAACTGCCCAGTGAAGTACGCGGTGAATTAAACGACTACTACACAGAAACCATAGGGACTTCAATTTGAAGAGAAACTTCGCAGTACCTACAGAATTATTTATACCCACGTTAGTTAAGTTTAGGTACCGTGACTGCGTGAAATACTTGTTTCTGCTGCCAGTCACATTTATTTAATTTTATTAGCCATTCCCTTCCACTTGGCTCACGTATGGATTCGACACATATACCGAACACACTCCTAATCCATCTCTCAGTGTCCACCACTTCCTCCATCTATCTGTCCACCTAATCCTCTCACCTCTACGTATCCCCTTCTGCCTACTCTCTCTGTGTCTTCATCTCCTCCTGTCTCTCTCTTTGTCCATTTTCTCGAGCTTCTCTCTCCTACCATATCTTCCTTCCCCCTTCATCTGACCTTATCCTCCTCCCCCTCTCTTTCCATTTCTGCCACCCCCTCTTTCTTTTCCACCTGCCCCTTACACCTCTACACCTTCCGTCTACGTTATTCACCTCTCCTTCTTCCCCTCTCTCTGTCCCTTTCTTCCTCCCCTCTCTGTGTCCATCCCCTAATCAATCCATCTCAATCTTTCCCAGCCGTGCTCAACAGATGTGTAGCCCTTGCAGTACAGTTCAATTGAAAATCATTTCACGTACAGGTCACCATGCAAAGCAGGTTGATACAGCAGTACTGCACAAATATAACAGGCCAGTCATGCAGGGCAGCCAACATGTTGGGACTTGGGAAACCTTTTCCTGACCCTCACATATAGGCTGCCCCCTACTGTTCCCACACGACATGCTTGTTGTGCAGAGTATCTTATACGCCAATACTGGAGAACTACTTTTTGCCTGTATCTCTGCTCCTAGTTGAGCTAGGTGGTTATGAATACCACAGTGCTCATATCTGGAGGCCTGCTGTTTCTGTGCCAAATTTGTTTCATATTGATCCAAGTGTTTGGGAGAAGATTTCAGACACACACACACACACACACACACACACACACACATACACACACACTGCTTTATATGTAGAGGCTGATTCAGCTGCCACTGCAGCTGTCGTTTTATGCAATAAAAAAAGGGGGGGACCTTTTTCATAGGAAATTTAATGTAGTTAAATTGTACACTGGGATAGATTTTCGAATTATTCAAGAAAAACGTACAAAATTGAACTACAAATGTACCCCCACTCCCACACTCAGCCCCCACTGGTCAGGGGTTTTAGTATATTGTTCATGGCACTCCCTCCTACCGCCATACAAAAATTTGTGACTGCACTAATTATTTCCTATATCGACCTTTCTTGGTATTCAATTGACTGGCTGTGGTATGTACTCACTAAGTTAAAAAGAACAGCATAAAATAAACAATTACTTCTTTGTATTCGCATGGCCTTCGGACTACGAAACTTATGCGCTTGTAAGGATTAAGTTCGGATCGAACTGTCGGCAATATTAGTTTGAGGTTAATGTTTACAAAAGTCGTTTTTCTGTTATTATCCTCGTGGGCACGTTTAGACTAATAATGTCGATAATGCTGGTGGAGTAATAGCCCAGTCAACGGAGACCAAAAAAGGTCGAATATTGGGAATAGTTCCTGTTGTCTGAAGTGTTTCTCCTAACTATGGTCAAACAGCGGTCGCTTTTAGCGGACATTTCGGTCTGCACCCCACCGGAAATTCGCATACCTGTTTACTTCTGTTTACAGCCAGGAAGATCATCCTCGGCATACCAACGTTCGCCCGCACTTGGAAACTGACGAAAGATAGCAGGATCACGGGCGTTCCACCGATCGACGCCGACGGTCCTGGAGCCGCTGGCAGCATAGCCAACATTTCCGGACTTCTCGCCTACCAGACGGTCTGCACGCTGCTGCCAAACGACGCCAACGCTGCCTACAGAACAACACTGCGCCGCGTCACGGATCCGACGGACCGCCTGGGTTCCTACGGCTTCCGGTTGCCTACCAGAGAAGTCTCCGGCCTCTGGGTCGGCTACGAGAACCAGCACTCTGCCGAGTACAAGGCGTCCTACGCCAGGAAGAAAAGTCTGGGCGGCATCGCATTCTCCGATCTGTCCCTTGACGATTACAATGGCGTTTGCACCGGTGAAAAGTTCCCCATTGTGCGTGCCGGGACACTAAAACTTCTCTCCACTAGCGTGTAAATAAGTGTGTTGTGTACAGTATTTCTTCGCGCTAAAGATTAAAATTGTAAAATAACTGATAAATATGTGTATCAATAAAATACAAAACTCTGTAGTATTCCCGATTAAGTCTAAATATGCATACCGCCTATCATGACACACTGTGTGTCACTAAATTTGCAGTCACCCTCTGTTACAGAAATATGGTTTGCTTCATAATAGCCAAAAATCTGTAGATCAAACACGAAGTAGAGTTACATAATTAACGATACACACTCCGGAAAGCTCTTTCTGGAACAGGGAGGTGAAGAAAAGTCTATGCAAACAGACGGCGAAGGCAGTTCTGCTTCAGGGCAATAGCACTTTCAACTTTTATGAAATGGCACTGAAGTACATTATAAATACTTTGACAAGAATCTTGTATGAATGTGCGATGCCAAGTATTGGGAACTTTTAAACATGACGTCGACGGGTGCTGCTTCACAATAACTGTTGTAATAACGCAGAGTCATTCACCCCCATTATGGTCGGAGGAAGACAATGGCAAACCACCTCCGCTAGGACCTTGCCTAGTACGGCGGTGCGAGTCCCCCGCATCGTCCCCTTATCTCTGTCAAGGAATGTGGGACCTCATCATCATCATATTCATAAGTACCTCCAGCGTTTCAGAAGAGTGTCTGTGCGAAAACTACAATGGACAGAATGGACAGTCAATAGAAAACGAGACAGATGGATAAAAATTATGTAAACTGTTTGTTATTTCAAAAGTAATAGCCACCAGTAGTAATACATTAATGGTTCAAATGGCTCTGAGCACTATGGGACTTAACAATTGAGGTCATCAGTCCCCTAGAACTTAGAACTACTTAAACCTAACTAACCCAAGGACATCACACACATCCATGCCCGAGGAAGGATTCGAACCTGCGACCGTAGCGGTCGCGCGGTTCCAGACTGAAGCGCCTAGAACTGCTCGGCCACACCGACCGGCGTAATACATTAATCCCACTGTGAGACAAGATGGTCAATGCCTTCATGGGAAAATGTTTGTGGTTGCCTATAGAACCATTATTGTATCCAGGCGTGCAACTTTTTTTTCGAAGCAAATCGACGGCCACTAATGTTTTTCTTCAGGGAGGCCGACGTGTTGCCGTGGTTGATTCGACTACGTTGCAGAAGTTTCGCCGGGAAGCCCATACACGTCCTCCACAAAGTCTCGATCTCCCTTCATGTGATTTCCATATTTTTGGAGCCCTGAAGAAAGACATCGTGGTCGTCAATTTACTTCGGACGAAGAAGGCCACGCCTGGGTACAATTACGGTTCCGTATGCAACCGCAACCATTTTTCGACGAAGGCACTGACCGTATTGCCTCACAGTGGGATAAAAGTATTAACAGTTATGGTGATTAGTTTTGAAATAATAAACAGTTTACTTACTTTTTTCCATCTGTCTCATTTTCACTGACATACAAAAGATTGACACAAATTAGTGGGTGGGGAATCTCCCGAAGTTTTCAACTCGCGTTACTAGTGCTACTAGGCGTCATTTGTGACGCGGCAAGCGCCAATAAGTGTGTGCAGTTCACTGAAGTCGCAGACACGAATTGCCCGGGAAGGAGAGACAGCAGCCTCCTTTGGAAATCTCTTCGTTGGGCTGTCTATGTCCAGGTGTGAACTCATTCGATATGGAGCGGGTGATTTGTCTACATTTGTGACAAACCTGCTCCTTGTTAGCTTCGTCAAGGCACATATTAGGAATTTAAAGCTGGAGAGATGTTATGTCCACAGATATATGGACCCTGGAGGTACTTATGGACAAACTTGTGTTTTGTTCAAAGTGGACGTAGGAAGTACACCGCCGTGCCGTACTACTGGTTGCATTGGAATGTCAGAAACAGTAACATGAGTTCAATGTATTTAATTTTTTTAAAACATGATTGGTTTCAATAATTTTTTGCTCGTCCCTTGATAGTTTATTTTCAGTGCTGCATGATACCGTATTTGTCTTACGCCACTGTGGAACTCTATAATCGAAGAACGTACCGCATTAATTCATATGTGGTGCTAATGTGCTGCAAATTGTATTGAACTGTGCCATCTATTATCTTGAAACAAAGAGAAGCTAAGACTGCTAGCGTAATTAAGAAACTATTTGTTGTGATGTTTTAGCGAACGAGTGTCCTCGACCACGAAGTTTAAGCTCGTGGAGGGACAAATTTTGTAGGAAGCGATCAAGTCATTGGCCCAAGTTGTGCACTGCCTACGGATTCTCTGCATTGTTAGCCACCTCAAACGAAAGACATTAAATGTATTCGCAATTGCGAATATGGGTAAACATCAGCTGTAGAATGGAATGACGCCAAAAAACTGTGCATCTTATTCGGAATAACACAGACATTGAAATATCGCATGAAGCGGAAGACGTACTTTGTTTATAGTGAACCACGATTTTCTCTGTTATAAGTGTTATAAACTGACTCTACAGCGTTCATATTTGGTATGCTACTGTAAGAGTTACCACTTAAACAAGCAAGTATCAAATCTGTGCACTCTGTAAGTTTATTTACATATACAAGCCAACTTTAGTTTTTCCGTTGTGTAGCAGTGAGACTATGAATATCCAATTCCCATCAGAGTTCTATATTTTAATATTGTACATAAAAGCTAAACGTGATATTCGTAGCTATTATCTTCCAAGGAATGTGTATAAAAATTTGTTTGAGTCATGATAATATTACGTATTGTCGAACTTTCATGAGTTTCGTGCAAAATTAGTACTTTATTCGTTTTTGTAAGCTACATTTGAGCTTTCTACAAATTTTAACAATAGTATTCTGTTTTTTTTTTTCAGTGTATGCCTATGTGACTAAAGATATATTTTTGAGAGTTTTCGAAAGGTAACTAATGGCGTGCATAACGTATTTTCTAGTATATCAGCTGTTGTAAACCACATTTATACGTTCTACAAATTGGGACTGTACAGTTTTATTTAACTAATTGTCCCTGTCCTCGTTTACATAGAGGATGCTGTAACAGTACCTGACTCTCTCTTAAACAAAAATAATTGATGATGTATGAGGAGCGATCAAAAAGTATGTGTTGGAAGGCAGTACAGTGTAGAATAGTTATGGCAGTGAGGCAAAATCAGAGTGAGCATTGAGGCAATTATCCAACCGACGCAGTAGCTTCAAATTAACTGTTTGGTACAACACTGTGTCCTGGTGCGTGAAGACGTCCGTAAGTGCCTGCTGTACATCCTCGTCCGGCAGGATTCATCGAGCCTTAAGATCTTTTTTAAGCGACCGAAAGCACGATAATCGCATGGGGAGAGGTCAGGACCGTAGGTCGGGTGCTCCAGTGCCTCCCGTTTTAGTTGGCGTAACTTCTGCTTTACGACATTTACCTTATGGTGGTGTGCGTTATCATGAAGCACCAACACCATTCCACAACGGTCGTTTTCGACAGATGCGCTGCTCTATATACACATTCTTCATTCTGCGATAGATGTCTACCGGTGTTTGTGCTTCGGCAGCCAACAATAGAACATTAGAACGTTGGTTCTGTTTGGACGCATTTGGTGATAAATTCGTCACTGTTCAGGTTTCCGCGTTTTCCGCACCCAAGTCGGAAAGACACCAATGTCAGACTAATCCCTTGCCTCACGTCGGTGCTTGTGTACTCGCATCGGAGTCGCGTTACGTAGCATACATGCTGCAGGAACGCCCTCAGACGAAAACTTTCTGATCGCCCCTTGTATAAATCAGAATAAATACACCAACACAGTATTTTGTAAACTCACTATATACGAGTATTTAAAATAACCAACAACACTGCATGTCTACACAGCCAAAATTGTTCGATGTTCAGACCAATATTAAACACTACAAATGTAAATCCCTCAGGCACTCGATAAAATGATTGTACCTGTCGACCACAGCTAAAATAACCAGAGTCCCAACCAAATAGACTGAGTTAGGCTACAACTTGTTACAAGATTAATCTAAGTTCGAATAAGCTCAACACACAAACTATAAATTCCGCCAAACCTCAAACGAATTATTGTTGACCACTGCGTAATTTTCTAAGTGATAACTGAACCACAACACGCAATATTTCTAAGTGTCACGACCGCTACACCGTGAAAAGTTGTTAGACGCATGTTGCTAAATCATCGCTCAGAGTAGCATAGATCCTGCCTGTTCAGACGCGTCAACTACGCCAGAGGCAAAATGGCCGCCGTCTTTTACAAGTTTGGTCGCCTTAATTAAGTAAAGCGGTCATCAATCCCAAGACTGTTTTGAACACTACGGTTCTTTACTAGACATGGTCCTGTTGGAGCCAGTACGCCGTTGCCTTCCTCCGACCTCTGAGCTGAATTACCCAGTCATTTATAGAGCTACAGTTTAACGTGGATTTCCAACCACGGTGCAGCTCGGCATTTTTTACAACAAACACTCCCAGAAACTCATATGATGACAGATAAAATTCCTAGCATTCATTTCCTTATCTCCTCAAATTCCAAGAATTCACGTCACTAAAAGTGTTAGAGAAACCAACAGTCTTATTTAGATCTTTTTATACAGAAATCCAGCCTCGATGCATCAGAAGTGTGCTAAAAACCTGATTAAAATGACATATTACACTTAATAATATGTTATGCAGTTAGCTCATAAATCTAATTCCAGTGATTACATACAGTATTTAAATTTTCAATCTTTGTACACTGTGCCTGGAATAATTATCGTACATGCATGTGATGTGCATTTATCTCCCAGGAAATGAAATTTGTCAGGTAAACATATAAACTTATAATCTAAGTGTTGTGTGCAAACCAGGTACATGTTTGGCAACACATCCTGCCATGCTCATCAAGTATCTGTCTTGGTTTATTAATTAAGCTGACTTTAATTAAATGTGTGATTAAATGGCCTCTTATAGGTTAATCATGTAGCCACATATATATAGAGCTCAATCGATGTTTATCGATTAGCGGTTTAATCTGACGGGTCGATCTATTTTGTGGAGACGCAATTAAATTTGTTATTAAATATTTAGTGAAAAAGCGTCACAGAAACCTTCTGGGCTCTATTATTAATTACACGCCTCACTTTCATCGTGTGCCTCTGTACCTGTTGAACTGCCGCTCTGTCCTCTTTGAAACGGCGCATCGTGATTCATTGTAAACACCATGGTTTGCATTGCACGTGTGTAGATGTAGGTAACCTTGTGCGTGCAGCTGGTGCAGACAACGACACGTCTGGGTCCAAGCGAATTTCGACAGGTCTGCGTGCCCTCAGTGCCTCAGTTTGTGGGATCACCACACCCTCCTCCTACCTGTCAGTGTCACGCTGGATGGTCTGCTTGGTATGGCGCGCAAATTAAGTTAGATTAGCTGTACTTTTCGGTCCAATTGACCCATAGTGAGGAAATCCTTTGGGATGTGGAACATGTCAGAAACAAGAATACCACAATAAATATTTACAAAATAGAACAAATAGACTAATATATCATCTTCCACAGATCCCAACTGAAATTGCACTTGTGTATATGGAACGGTAAAAAAAAGGCGTATTTACACTAAAAAACATCATAAAACTTGTCACCAAATAGGAAACGTTCAGTACACTTAGGTACATGTGATAATTCTTAGGCTTTTTCAGCCACGCATCATCAAATAAAAAAAACAATCGTTTTAAAGCATTTATTTACAACGATCGCATTACTGCACAAAATTTCTGCAGAAGCCAGATTGTACGCAATATTCACATTATGTGATATTATTAGAGCATACACACATCAGTCGGTTCTGCTAAGAAATTCTTCAGTGGAGCAGGAGAAGTTGGCCACCATTAAACCCTTCCGACTACTCTCATCCTGAACTTTATTACTAGTTACACTTTTTGTGGCTGCTGGCATGTTATTAAGAAGTGTATTGCTGAATGAACCAAATGCCTTGCTCGACCAAAATCAGCCACCTCTAATGTCTTTATATTCGTTATGTCACAATGTCTTCCTCCAAAACCATTCCCTCTCAACTGCGGTGAAGGTACTTACGTCATTAATGCTGTATTTCTACATTTTGCCGTTTGTTGACCAGTAGTTCTAAAGAAGTAATTGAGAGTTTACGATCCAGACGTAACACAGCTCCTCTGAAGTCAATTGTACCATAGCTATTGTGTGTTACGCACATATTGCATCAGCTATATTGTGTTCCAGTAAGCTCCCGCTTTCGATAGCAGTGCATACTGCCTGCGTTTGTCATAAAATTCTGCTGTTTACGAGTTACAGGAATGTCAGTGAGCATAATGTCAATAAAGCTCTAGTGACAAAGTTCCGACTAGCTTCGGAGAATCAGTAGATTTTATCGCAAATTTTTCTCTTTCTAAAACATAAAATCGCTTTGTTTGGCGTTGAAGCTGAAGTTATTAAAGGTAGCTGACATTAAAAGAGTCAGAAGCGTTAAAGTCTTTGTTTACTACCGAGGAAAACATTACAGTAACCATAATGCAGATCCACTAAGAATGTTGTTCTCGGGAACGGGATGAGTTAGTTGCTGTTTGCAAGACGCTTGAAATCTCCCTTACTGTTGACAAGCGACATGAAGCTGTTGCAAACGGATGTGTGGGACGGGGTGCCGAGAGGCATGTACAAGAGATACCAAAAGTACCTAAGGTGCTGTGCACTCCCGTGGATACTGTCTAATTTTCAGAAAATACGGGACAGATCATTAACTGTTCACTTGACTGTAAGTGGCACGTAAATGGTAAGTCTAGAGGCGCTGTACAGTAAGGGCATGGACCAGGGATAATCCAGGGTGTTACACCCGCCCCCTAACGGACAAGTTTCAGGTGCTGTGTTCCAGTGAAATAAACTGCACTCGTCAGCCGACACTTGGAACGTATAGCAAATATGCGAAAGTTATTTAAAATTTTATTTGAATTGTAACCCAGTTTGTGAATACTCTGATCTGTAATACCGAAAGTGATCCAGTGCATGTTAAGTTCTGCTCTGAACTGTGATAAGATTTATTAAAATGCAATACGCTGATCATTAAAAATCTCTAGATTAGAATATGTAATTATTCAAATCTATAAACGTTATTAACTAAAAATCCTGAACTGTAATGAAGAAAGGTATCTATTAAATTATACATACCCTGAACTGTGATAATGCATGCTTGACCTCTGATATTATGCTCAACAAAATTTCTCTTTGCACCTTCCCTGCACGTAACCTACTGCACCAAATGGGAAACCGTTATATATCCTCCATTAAGTCCCGACCTCTCCTCCTGCGATTTCCATATTTTTAGAGACATGAAGAAAGACATTTGTGGTCGTCGATTTGCTTCGCACGAAGAAGTGCAAACCTGGGTACAATCGTGGTTCCGTACACAACCACAAATATTTTTCCATGAAAGCACTAACCGTCCTCTCTCATAACGGGATGAATGTATTAACGGTTATAGCGATTACTTTTGAAATAATAAACAGTTTACTCACTTTTTTCCCAATTGTCTCATTTTCGTCTGACTGCCCGTTACACTACAACCCCCTTGCGTGTCGCTCCAGTAACGATCACAAGGTCAAGATTAGATTGATTACAATAGTCACAGAGACATTAAACAAATATTATTCCTACGTCTTGTGCGTGATGGAATGGGAAGAAGCCATAAAAACTGGTAGAATGGGACGCACCCTCTGCATGCACTTCGCAGTAGTTTGCAGAGTATGGACGTATATGTAGATATAGGTATGTTACAAACGATTAGCCTCTCAATTTTATCAAATCCATATGAAGTATTCACACTGAATGTAATCCATCAGAAGTTGGACAGGGAACATTCCAGTCAACAAGCCGCAAGCGCAGTGATGCAGTTCTCGTGTTTAAAATAATGGATCAGAGCGCTGCAGCATCAGTCTATCAGCCCTCTCTGAAGACAGCCAAAGGGTATACGGCCGAAATGTAATGGAAAAGTCGATACACCTAGGAAAAAATCAAAATGCACGGAAAAGTTATTTAAAATTTTATTTTATTTGTAACCCAATTTGTGAATACTCTGATCTGTAATACCGAAAGTGATCCAGTGCATGTTAAGTTCAGCTCTGAACTGTGATAAGAGTTATTAAAATGCAATACATGTTTAACATCACCATGCCACGGCATTTGCCTTTTCCAAACCAGAAATAACCGAGGGTTATCTGATTGTATTCAGGGTCATTTGAAAAGTTTCTGATCATCAGACTAGATTGTAGAATGGTGAGCCAGTCGGCAGCTCCTGTGATGCTTTCCAAGAGAAGCAGACCATTCGGTCGCATTTACATGCTAGAGTAGTAGCACAATATTGAAAAAAAAAAAAAAAAAAGAAAAGAGAAGTTACGAAACTTCAAAAATTCACATGACACGTGCATTACAACACAAAGTCCACTCTCCTAGATTCCATTGGTTGACAGACTAATTCCAGGATGAGACTACACAAGCTTGTTCTCGGGAATAGAGATAATGTGAGGCCCAGAGACGGTCGTTAATTGTATAGGAGAGACCACTATGCAACTATCTTCCTCTGCCTTTCAACAAACATATACATAAAATTACACTTGAGTGCACGTTTATCATCTAAAGTTTCTCTAACTTATTAAGAGGGGGCTATCCTTTCCAGTTAGCCGCTTCTCAATCTTGATCAGAGACATAACGGAGTAATACGCTAATGACAGATAGATGCTGACAAACGCACTTAGAATCATAAGGTTGGATGTGACACTGATTGCAGAGGCAGTACCTACTATCTATGCTTGCTATTCATTTATTAGGATCTAGATGTGTTAAACACGGACGCAGGCCTATCCAAGACATACAAGAACGAGTCAGAGAAGACCCACCACAGGGGCCGCTCCCTTGGGATGCAACAACGATGTATTTTTCATACCTAGGCTGTGAACTGACAGAAGGGAGAAAGCAGCAGACCGGGCTTTTTGGAGTCAAATGGCCAGGCATCAGACCTCAGTTCCTCCCAGCCAAGGACGAGATGGGACACACTTACGGTGGCAAAATTGCAGACCTCCCACCGTTTCCGTCAGTCTGGTCTGCGGCCAGTGTAGAGCACGGGCAGCCAAGACTTTGGTTCACAGGCCACCCCCGAGCCCAAGTCTCAAAGCGCTCACCATGGTTGGCACATATCCGCCATCCCCACGCCGCTTTCTGTCAGTGTGAGGAAGGGGAAGAGGGGAAAACTGCGAACGCGCTGCTTTTAAATGCCAGTGCAGTCGCACTGCATACGGCTTTGTTCTGCATTTCAAATTTCTCAACAACATAGTTCACAAACAAAACAAATTTCAGTATTATTTAATTATCTTTGCATCACTGACGACAAAATATAGCTTTTATTCGGCAAAAACTGGCGGCGTACGGGTAGATAAAGAAAATTTCACAGAGTTACGCACTCAAGTTTCCATGTAAACGTGACTTACACTGAAGCGCCAAAGAAAGTGGTATAGGCATCCGATTCAAAGGCAGAGATATGTAAGCAGGCAGAATACGGCTCTGCGGTCGGCAACGCCTATATAAGACAAGAAGTGTCTGGCGCAGTTGTTAGACTGGTTACTGCTGCTACAGACGCACATTATCAAGATTTAAGTGAGTTTGAACATGGTGTTACAGTCGCACGGGCTATGGGACACAGCATATCCGATGTAGCGATGAAGTGGGGATTTTACCGTATGACCATTTCAGGAGTGTACCGTGAATATCAGGAATCCGGTAAAACATTAAATCTCTGACATCGCTGTGGCCGGAAAAAGATCCTTCAAGAACGGGACCAACGACTACTGAAGAGATCGTTCATCGTGACCCTAGTGCAACCCTTCGGCTAATTGCTGAAGTTGTGAATGCTGGGCCATCAACAAGTGTCAGCGTGCGAACAGTGCAACAAAACATCATCGCTAGGGGCCCTCGGAGCCGAAGGCCCACTCATGTGCCCTTGATGACTGCACGACACAAAGCTTTACGCCTCGCCTGGGAGCATCAACATCGACATTGGAATGTCGATGACTGGAAATACGTTACCTGGTCGCATGAGTCTCATTTCAAATTGTATCGAGTGGATGGACGTGTACGGGTATGAAGAAAACCTCATGACTCCATGGACCCTGCATGTCAGCAGGGGGCTGTTCAAACTGGTGGAGGTTCTGTAATGATGTGAGGTGTGTGCAGTTGGAGTGAAATGGGGCCCCTGATACGTCTAGATTCGACTCTGTCTGGTGACACGTACTTAAGCACCCTGTCTGATCACCTGCATCCATTCACGTTCATTGCGCATTCCGACGAACTTCGGCAATTCCGGTAGGACAATGCGGCACTCCACACGTGTAGAATTGCTACAGAGTGGCTCCAGGAACACTCTTCTGAGTTTCAACACTTCCGCTGGCCACCAGTGCCCCACGCATGAACATTATTGAGCATACCTGGGATACCTTGCAACGTGCTGCTCAGAAAAGATTTCCACCCCCTCTTACTCTTACGGATTTATGGACAGCTCTGCAGGATTCATGTTGCCAATTCCCTCCAGCACTGCCTCAGACACGCTCCGGCATGGGTGTGTGTGTTTGTCTTAGCTTAAGTTAGTTAAAGCCGTGTGTCTAGGGACCAATGACCTCAGCAGTTTGGTCCCTTAGGAATTCACACGCATTTGAACATTTTGAACTTCTGCATTCTTGCGGGGGCCCTACACGATATTAGGCAGGTGTGCCAGTTTCTTTGGCTCCACGATGTATTTCGTTTCAAAATCGAAAAAAGGTCTTTCACAGATCGAAATTTTGTAGCAATTTTGCAATCTCGTTATGGACCGTCCCTGAGGAAAACAATGTGGACATCCTCGACTGTTTCAACATAGTAAGATTTGTCACTAAAACTGGAATTACTTTACAGGTCAGTGAGTTACATTTGCGCTTTCAACTGAAATGGCAAACGGTCTCTAATACAGCTCGAAAACAGATGGAAGATTTAAAATGTCCTCAAAAACATTATAAAACTATCCTTTTAATTCTTTCACGGCCACAATGAATTCTCCAGACCTCACGTTCTCTTTAATGTCAGTGAGCTTAGAGAAGTGGACTGTCTTCGTTAGGAAGTGCCCCTTGTACAAGACTTCCTTTTTAAATGCATCCCCATCAAATAAGAAAGAAGTGACCTTGCAATGTCTTACTGTGGGCAGTGTGCTGTCAAGTCTATTTAAAGCGCGAAGTCTGCAATCCATTCCAGACAATCTAATTTTCGTTCTTGCAGTCCTTTTTCCTTCATAAATTCAACAAAAGCGAGTTTTAAATAGAAAAATAGTTCCGAGCATGTCACTTGATTTAATCAACATACTTTGCAGTAATGTATGAAGTCTCCATACTCTTCGTTTAGTTCCACTGAAAACTGTTGCAAATGACAATGGAACGCTGCGTGTGACTTCATACCACCAATATCTGCACGTGCTCCACGTCTACAAATTGAGCGTAAAGTGCTTTTTGATGTGCGAAACAATAAACTCCGTCTGTCGATTATTGTAATTTTTTGCCCTTTCATTGTCAACTAAATCTTTAAATTCTTTCTGCCTCGTACTTTATTGTCATTTCATAGCATGTATGCAGTACCTGTCCCTTATGCGAATTGAGAAATCTGATCCCTCTCTTCTGTCATTCCCAGTCATTTTACAGGAGTGTGACGATACATCACTAGATTGCCTCTTTCTATTCAAACAGCCATTGAACCTGTGAACGTCCTTCATACCATGAACAAATAGCGATGGGTAAACAGCGATGACACCATGATTCTGCGGAGTTGAAGAGAGTTGTGCCGATCGAAATACGCCGCACCACAAAACTAAAGGGAATGGTGTGCTGTTCTGGGTTTTTCCGAGAAGGTCGCAGCAAAGCCAAGTGATAGGCATTTACATTTCACTGCAAATTTTGGGAAGAGACATACAGGTTGTAACAGAAAGAATCATCCGATTGTTAAAAAATCATAACTATTGTGTTATTTGATATACTCGTATATTCCTGAACAACGTACTGTTGGAAAGAGGAAACTGAGTCTTACATGGTTCCCGCTAGGTAGCAGCAGTGTGCGCCCACTGAAGTTCTAGTAAAAGTGGTAACGGGACAACAGAAAGTGTTTTGTCCATCAGTCGATGGCATGAGAAATTCCGAGAAACAGGTTGTTTGTGTAAAGGTAAAACGCTGGAACGTCCCCGAGTGTCTGACACAGACATCGAACGCATCCGCCCTAGTTTCACAAGGACCCCGAAGAAATCCATTCGCCGTGCAGCTCGACAGTTCAACATGGCCCCGACGTCCGTCTGGCGTGTGTTTAGTAGACGTTTACACATGGGGCCACGTAAAATTCAGCTACTGTAAGCTCTTCGTAAAGGCGACAAACAACAACGTTTGGAGTCCTGTAATTTCGTTCTTGACGAGATGGAGGATGACAGTTTTCTTCCACGCTTAGTGTTTGTTGACGAGGCAACAGTCCATTCAAATGGGAAGGTGAACCGTCATAATTTGAGAATATCGGGTACGAAACAATCCCATGAACTTGTACAATATGAGAGCGAGTCTTCAAAATTTAATGTGTTTTGTGGGTTTCACGGGAAAATGTGTATGGTTCATTTTTCTTTGCCGAGAAGGCTTACAGGAAGGACATATCTCGGTATGCTCGAGAATTTTCGTTCCCAACTTTTAGAGACTGATTCTAACGACTTCAGGATGGGACACCGGCACACTGGCACCTGGAAGTGCGGGAATTTTTAAACCGAAGAATAACTGAACGACGGATCGGTCACACTGGACCAGATGATTCAGCCTTATATCACTGGTCTCCATGGTCACTTGATCTGACTCTCTGTGATTATTTCTTGTCGGGGTTTATAAAGGACTCTATGTGCCTCCATTACCAACAACAATTAATGAACTGAGACATCGCATAACAACAACTGTAGAAGCTGTAACTCAAGACATGATAGCTGCAGTCTGGGAACAATTTGAGTACCTCACTATACACCGTGCATCTCAAGGGGGGTATGTTGAACACCTATGAAAAGGTATGAACAAAACTTTGAGTTTCCCGTTCATCAAAAAACAAATTTCATTGTTATGATTATTAGTTTCAGAAATATGGACGTGCTAAATCGGATGATTCTTTTCGATATACCATGTATTTTACATATTTTCATTAAATAATGACATGGGGGAAAATATTCTGAGGTACCTCGTCTTTAAGGAAGAACGTCTTCACTGGTCAAAACCATGCTGCAAGAATACACGGTGCCCTCCCACAAACACCCTGTTGAAATCTGTTTGATGAGTTAGACAGTCTGAGTACTGCTTCACACTGTATCTATTCCCTAGTGAAGTTTGTTGTAAATAACCCACTACTGTTGAAAAGGAACAATGATACACATAATTACGACACCAGAAGAAAAAATTACGTTTATTATCCCACATTAAGACTCTATTTAATAGAAAAAGGGAAGTGTAATGCAGCCACCAAAAATTTTGATCACTTATGCAATATTATAAAATGTTTTACAAACAGCAAAGCTAAATTTTGAAACAAACTGAAAAGTTTCTCCTTGACAACTCCTTTTATTCCAGAGAATAATTCCTGTTTATGTACTATGTAAATGGTGGTGGATAGGAATTATTAATTCATACCTGCCTTTAAAAAAGAAAACAAGATGGTAAATGGTGGAATGTATGTCTTCAGTGCTATGTATTCAATAACTTGCCCTCAGACCGAAAGTTAATCATTATTTTGAAGTAAGCTACATCGAAGGGCATATCCACAAGTGAAAATGCGAAGTTTTACGTAACTGATTATCTTGATGTTGCCTTCATTGTCTCCTTTGGAGGCGTGACAATGTCCGCAGATTTTCTTATAGTATGAAGAAAATTAACTGATGGAAGGACAGCAATTCTCAGAAACTAAATGAAGTAAATTAACTGAAATTTTAAACATTTGTATTCTGCAACATTTCACACATTATGACGGAACAGTTTGAACAAATAATATATCTGCCTTGTGTAGCACCACAAAACCACTATTTTCATTTACACCCACTTCCTGTCAAGTCGCTACACAATGAAGATGAACAGAGATACTACACAAAGCAAGGTGTTTACACCTTTGTCAGAGGCAATCGGTGGTACATATTTATCAGAGTTAATAGATAGAATTTACAAAATTTTACGTAAAAATGTCAACATTATTTTAAATACATGTAATATAAAAAGTTAGGTATGAAATAAGCGATTTTTTATGGACGCAGTCTTTTATATAAATTCTCCTATATGTAAACAAAGACAATGATACCCACTGGTATTTTAGGATCCGATGTAAGATATCTAGCCCTCTTGGCCACCAGAGTTGCATGCTCTGCAGACTCGCTTCCCGCATCCACTGTGCGACGTCACATCCACAAGCTAAAGACAGTGCGATTAGTACACGATTGCAACTTAAAATATGTCTTTGACCACATATTTAACTAGATTACATTTCAGTGGAGACAGCGACTTGTGTTGTCACACCCTAAACAATGAAGAATAAGAGGTTCTCGACGTTAGTTCTAAAGAAATTCCGTTACATTTCAATTAAACGACAAAAAATCCAAATTTATAGGTTGTTGATTCAACTAACTGAGGATCAGAATTACGAACAACTTATATTAGAACCATGTTGTGGTTAACTTAATAGACACAACAAATTTACTCAAGAGACTGCCTATACTTTCTTGTCCGTCCTCCTCTGGAGTAATGTTGCATGGTACGAAATATTAAACAGATTAGATCGCCTGAGAACGTCGAAAAAGTTCAAAAAGGACCAACTCTTTTTCTGTTATTTCGAAATAGAGGAAAGAGTGTCATGGATTTGATAAGCGAGTTGAGGCGGCAAATATTAAAACAAAGGCTTTTTTCGGTGACGCGAGACCCATACACGAAATTTCAATCACCAGCTTGCTCCTCCGAACGTGAAATTGTTTCGTTGACTCCCAGCTACAAAGAGAGAAACGAGCTTTGCAATAAAAGAAGAGAAACTTAAGCCCGGACGGAAAGATTCAATCGTTCATTTATCGCTCATGCTATTGGAGAGTGGAAAGATCGAGAAAATGAAAGTAGCTCTGTGAACTATGTGGGACTTGCGTTTCTACCGGCTTATATACACTTATCAGCCGAAACATTACGAGCACTGCCCACTGCGGGCACGTGACACGGTGACAAAAGTATGTAAGCGGACCACATACGGGCTGCAAATGGGAAAATGAGATAAGCGACTTCGACAAAGGGCAGATTATTATTACGCAGAGCCTGTGAACGAGTATGTACAAATCGGCGAAGCTAGTCAAATGTTCACGTGCTACTGTCGTGGGCATCGACGGAAAGCGGAAGGAGGACAGTGAAACTACCACTAGGCACTGGATGGTTGGACGTCCACGACTCTTCACAGAACGTGGGGTTCGGAGGCTTGTCTGCCATGTAAAGTCTGTAAAGTAGGAGAGATGATTATCTGTAGCATCTCTGCCGAAAGAGCACAACGCTGGTGCACGCACAAGTGCTTCGGAGCACACCGTTCTTCGTACGTTGTTGAACATGGAGCTCCGCAGCAGACCACTCCTACGTGTTCATACTTTGACCCAACGACGTCAGTTACGATTGCAGTGGACACGAGAAAGTCGGGATTCGACCGTCGATCAAACGAAACGTGTCGACTCTTCGGGAGAATCACCTATGAAACACTAGGTCGCTGGTCGTGCCCACAAACGCTGTCACTGAGGTGAACGGCAGCTCGACACGTGCAGCGCGCCGCGGCCGCAGGATGGTGGGAGCTTATTATGCTGTGCGAGGCATTCTCTTGCACTTCATGGGACCTGTAGCAGTAATCGAAGACACACTGACAGCTGCGAACCATCTACATCCCTTCGCGCTTGATCTCTTCCCCGACGCCGATGTCATCTTCCAGCAGTATAATTGTCCGTGTCTCGGAGCCAGAACGGTGCTACAGTGGTTTGAAGAGCGTTATAGTGAAATCACTTTGATGTCTCGGCGGCCAAATTCGCGTGATGTAAATCCTATACAACCCACATGTGTCGCTATCGGGCGCGTGACCGTGTGCGCAAATCAGTGACTCGTTATTTACACGAATTACATGACTGTGCGTAGACACCTATTGGCACATACCTGCACAAACTTACCAAAACACTATGGTCATAATGGTTTGGCTCATCAGTGATATGTTCAAATAACTTACGGGAATGCAGCCCGGTGACGACGTTGACAACCACAGATATTTCGACAGGAGCACACCTGCCGTTTCAAGGAAAAACGGCAGTAAGTAAGCGGTGTACATAGAAATTTGAAACCTCGGTTGTCGGAGATACTCCAGAAAGATAAGGCACAAAATGGTTCAAATGGCTCTGACCACTATGGGACTTAACATCTGAGGTCATCAGTCCCCTAGAACTTAGAACTACGTAAACCTAACTAAAATAAGGACATCACACACATCCATGCCCGAGGCAGTATTCGAACCTGTGACCGTAACGGTCGCGCGGTTGCAGACTGAAGCGCCTGGAACCTCTCGGCCACACCGGCCGGCGATAGGGCACATACATAAAAGAAATTTGAAACCTCGGTTATCGGATAAGGCACGCACGCATACACACACACACACACACACACACACACACACACACACACACACACACGCCACGCGCATACTGTAAATAACAGCGCCATCATAAAGCAAAGATGACCGAGGTCAAAAGTCGTCGATAGTGAAATTAATAATTAACGGGTGAGATAGCATAAAATCTGTCTCTCTGTCTCATGACAAGGGAGCGAGCAAGATTCCCTGCAGAATTTAAACAAAAACCACCACCTCTACTTATAAGGTTATTTTCTAATTTAACTTGAAGAGGTTCCTTAATAACACCATCCCAATAGCTGGAAATTCGTACCAGAATCTTCGTGTTGTTATGTCCATAGGGTGACTGGTGCCAACACAGTGTTCTATAATGACAGGATTTGCTCAGCTTTTGTAAGATTGTTTGCTGCTTATGTTTAATGCTCCTCCGTCCTTATAGGCTGACCAACATACGACATGCTACAACTGCAAGGAACACGGAGACATCCGCCTTACGCAAACCAAGATCATCCTCTGGGGAACCTAAAAGGACCCCTAAGGTGGTGATCGAAAAACATACTTCACATATATTTCCTGTTCGAAATACTCATTGCGTAAGGTAAAGAGGCCGCAGACTTTGGTGCCACCTCGGTATTATTATCACTCAAAGCTGGTCATAGCGTTTCGCACGTCTAATCTGTCTGTTACTATAACCATTCTATGAAAGATGACTTCGATATGGGCTAATTCAGCTGTAAACTGTCAGGATCCCAGATGACATGAGCACTGTAAACCGAGGTAAGAAGTACCCTTCACGTTCAGCCGGATGGCGAGCCGGGCGCTGTCGCCGAGCCGTTCTAGGCGCTTCAGTCTGGAACCGCGCTGCTGCTACGGTCGCAGGTTCGAATCCTGCATCGGGAATGGATGTGTGTGATGTCATTAGGTTAGTTAGGTTTAAGTAGTTCTAAGTCTAGGGGACTTATGACCTCAGATGTTAAGTCCCATAGCGCTTAGAGCCATTTGAACCCTTTTTGAACCGGATGGCGACAACTATCAGCCTGCAGGTATAAGTCAATGTGAGTAGGCTTCCGATAAACGGCACGTCCCAACGTACCATCCACCTTCCTCCTAACCAACACATCAAGGAAGGAAAGATAACCATCCTTTCCCACTTCCATCGTGAAATAATAGGGTGGAATGGATTCAAGAGTTCTAAAAATTCGTTCAAATTCTCACTGTCATGAGGCCAGATAACAAAAGTATCGTTTGCAATACCTAAAAAAACTCGCAAATATCAAGGTTGCCTACTACAAGGCACATTGCTCAAAATCTTCCATAAACAAATTGGAAATAATAGGTAACAACGGGCTTCCTATCGCAACTGCATCTATCTGTAGTCTCGTCACTGAATAAAAAGTGAGTGGAATTCAACACATGTCGACATACGTAGGTTCGTTCATTCAGCTCCAAACCTAGCCTCAGTCAACCGTTACGAATCAGATACAGGAACACGAGTGAAGGGAGGGAACACATCAAAATTTACTAGAATATCAGAGTCTTTCAAACGCATCCCCTCTAATCGACGGAAGAAATTCGCAGAGTTCTTAATGTTGTGCTCATACCGAGCTGCTATAGGGCTGTGAACTGCCCACCAAACGCGTAAGTGTGAATTGCAGTGCAATCGTGTAGATGTAGGGGAACTTCCTCTCCCAAACTTTTCCGTGATTTCGTTTATTGATTGGTTGATGGAAAAATATCCCAGCCGAACTTCTGAAATCTGGTGGAGGAAAACTGAATCAGGAGTTGTATAATCTTGTTTTCAACATGTACGAGCAGGGTAAAATTCCTACAGACTTCGAGAAAAACATTATGATCCCCATTCCAAAGAAAGCAAATGCTACAAGATGTGAAAATTATACGACGCTCAGCCTAGTTACTCACACCTCTAAAATAGTAACCTCAATTATCCTAAAACGCATAGAACAAAAAGTCGAAACTACACTCTCCGAAGACCAGTTTGGATTCCGGAAAGATAGAAGAACCAGAGAAGCAATATTTGCTCTAAAACTAATAATAGAGAAACGACTAGATAAGAACCTGACAACATACATAGCTTTCGTAGATGTAGAGAAAGCCTTTGATAATGTTAAATGGGATAAGATGTTTGAGGTGCTCAAAAAAGTATGAATAGACTATAAAGATTAAAAAAATGATATGGAACCTGTACAAAAACGAGACAGCAGTTACCCGTGGACGGACAAAACAATAAGAGGTGTAGATACGGAAAGGTGTCCGACAAGGTTGCGCACTATCACCTGTTATCTTTAACCTATACATTGAAGAGGCGCTGAAAAAAGTAAGGGAAAATTCACAGATAGGTGTAGTAATTCATGGCCAACGAATAGACACGATAAGATATGCCGATGATATTGCTGTCCTGGCTGAAAGTGAAGAAGATCTTGTAGTCCTACTGAATAGAATGGATAAAGTTTTGGGGGAAGAATATAATATGAGAATTAATAAAGCAAACACAAAAGTAATGGCATGCGACAAAAAAGATCAAGTGAAAGTCCAAGTTCATGTAGGCAATGAACTGCTTGAACAAGTTGACAAATTTACTTATCTTAGCAGTAATATTACCAGGGATGGAAGGAGCAAGGCAGAAGTGAGAAGTAGAATTGCTCAAGCAAAGGCTGCTTTTAACAGGAAGAAAAACATCTTAACATCTAAGAGCATCAGCCTTGAAATCAGGAAAAGATTTTTGAAATCATATGTGTGGAGTGTGGCATGCTATGGGTGTGAAACATGGACTCTCGGGACAGAGGAAGACCAGAAGCTAAATTCTTTTGAAATGTGGTGCTATAGACGCATGCTCAAAATAAAATTTATCGACAAGGTCACAAACGAAGTGCTTCTGGAAAGAGCAGGTGAGAAGAGAAGCTTCTGGAGTTTCTTTGTTAAAAGAAGAGTGCAATTTACAGGCCATCTATTAAGACATAAAGGACTCCTGAACACAATCATAGGGGGATATGTCGAGGGAAAAAGACCAAGAGGAAGACCACGACTGACGTATATGGATCAAATCGTGAAAGATGTGGGATGTAACACCTATAAAGAAATGAAGAGAAAAGCTGGAAGACGCACAGAATGGAGACAAGCTGCCATTGTAGCTGTTGCAAACTGAAACGTCCCCTTAGAAAAATTATACAAGACTATGCTTAAACTGACACACAATATTTTTAGCGCAACGCAATCTGACTTTCAATAATCCCTACAAAACAATGGCCCTGACTAACTTTAACCTATACCTTTCACAAATCACTTACCTCACAAAAACCTTCGTTACTCGAACTACTGATAGGGATAGTTAGCTAATGAAAGATATTAATAGAGAACAAACAATGTATTTACCTTAATAGTCATAATATATATATCAGTTCATGACAAATTACAAAACTCCGCCATCTCTCTCCCCACATCCACCACTGCTGGCGGCTCACCTCCAACTGCGCAACGCTACGCGCTGTTCACATCCAGCTGCCGCTGCCTAACACTACAATGGCAGACAACAATGCAAACTAGCCACAGACTGCACACAGCACAGCCAGTGATTTTCATACAGAGCGCTATGTAACGTTGCCAATAAGAAAACATAAACAGCCTACTTGCAAAACCAATCCTTGGATTGACCACTACAGAAGAAGAAGAAGAAGAAGAAGAATGGAAAAAGAAGAAAAAAGGAAAGAAACATGGTCAACATTAAATCGAGGCTGTAAGTCAAGGATCTACGGAGCCCTAAAGCTGAAAATAATTTCAGGCTTCTTGGCGTGTGACCCGTGCTTCTGTTCTTAACATTGACGCGTATGCAGAGAGACACGGCCGGCCGTGGGATTGTGTGACGGGGCCGTGCGCGGCCACTTAGCGAGCGACGTCAGCGGTCCCCTCCAGAAGCTACGATTCGCGGTACTGCCCCCTCCCGGCGACACTGCGGTGACCGCGCCAACAGCTGTCTGCGCCCGCACAGTGCCACACCGACTCCCGGCCATGGCGAAGCTCCCGCTGCTGCTGCTCGCGGCTGCCGCCACCTGCTGGCCGAGCGCCGCCGCCTTGGGTGCCACTCGCGTCGTCTGCTATTTGGACGGCGGAGCGCTCAGGCGACCAGGTGAGTTACTCGTCCCGTACATTACATTCACGATAAATGCTGCGATGTTGAAGGTGTGAATTGAACAAACACAGAACACATATTTACAGAAAAAAATGTTCAGATGTGTGTGAAATCTTAGGGGACTTAACTGCAAAGGTCATCAGTCCCTAAGCTTACACACTACTTAACCTAAATTATCCTAAGGACAAACATACACACCCATGCCCGAGAGAGGAATCGAACCTCCGCCGGGACCGTCTATATCTACATCTACATTTATACTCCGCAAGGCACCCAACGGTTTGTGGCGGAGGGCACTTTACGTGCCACTGTCATTACCTTCCTTTCCTGTTCCAATCGCGTATCGGTCGCGGGAAGAACGACTGCCGGAAAGCCTCCGTGCGCGCTCGAATCCCTCTAATTTTACATTCGTGATCTCCTCGGGAGATATAAGTAGGGGGAAGCAATATATTCGATACCTCATCCAGAAACGCACCCTCTCGAAACCTGGACAGCAAACTACAACGCGATGCAGAGCGCCTCTCTTGCAGAGTCTGCCACTTGAGTTTGCTAAACATCTCCGTAACGCTATCACGGTTACCAAATAACCTTGTAACGAAATGCGCCGCTCTACTTTGGATCTTCTCTATCTCCTCCGTCAACCCGACCTGGTACGGATTCCACACTCATGAGCAATACTCAAGTATAGGTCGAACGAGTGTTTTGTAAGCCACCTCCTTTGTTGATGGACTACATTTTCTAAGGACTCTACCAATGAATCTCAACCTGCTACCCGCCTTACCAACAATTAATTTTATGTGATCATTCCACTTCAAATTGTTCCGCACTCACACTCCCAGATATTTTACAGAAGTAACTGCCACCAGTGTTTGTCCCGCTATCATATAATCATACAATAAAGGATCCTTCTTTCTATGTATTCGCAATACATTACATTTATCTATGTTAAGGGTCAGTTGCCACTCCCTGCACCAAGTGCCTATCCGCTGCAGATCTTCCTGCATTTCCTAACAATTTTCTAATGCTGCAACTTCTCTGTATACTACAGCATCATCCGCGAAAAGCCGCATGGAACTTCCGACACTGTCTACTAGGCTATTTATATATATTGTGAGAAGCAATTGTCCCATAACACTCCCCTGTGGCACGCCAGAGATTACTTTAACGTCTGTAGACGTCTCTCCATTGATAACAAGTTGCTGTGTTCTGTTTGCTAAAAACTCTTCAATCCAGCCACACAGCTGGTCTGATATTCCGTAGGCTCTTACTTTGTTTATCAGGCGACAGTGCGGAACTGTATCGAACGCCTTCCGGAAGTCAAGGAAAATAGCATCTACCTGGGAGCCTGTATGTAATATTTTCTGGGTCTCATGAACAAATAAAGCGAGTTGGGTCTCACACGATCGCTGTTTCCGGAATCCGCGTTGATTCCTACAGAGTAGATTCTGGGTTTCCAAAAACGACATGATCCGCACAGTACAGAAAAAAGGGGCCGAAAAAATATTTTTACATATTGGGCGTTTCCAGTTGGTAATGGGCCAAGTGTTTTTGTTCACAAATTCCTCTGTGGTATAAAAAAAGCACTCCGTCTTCAGGCCACGAGTGGCCTACCGGGACCATCCGACCGCCGTGTTATCCTCCGTGGAGGATGCGGATAGGAGGGGCGTGGTGTCAGCACACCGTTTTCCCGGTCGTAATGAGGCTATTCTTTACCGAAGCCGGTACTGTTCGGTAGAGCAGCTTCTCAATTGGCATCACGAGACTGAGTGCACCCGAAAAATGGCAACAGCGCATGGCGGCCTGGATGGTCACCCATCCAAGTACCGACCACGCCCGACAGCGCTAAACTTCGGTGACCTCACGGGAACCGGTGTAACCACTGCGGCACGGCCGTTGCCTCTATGGTATAAAAGTAGTTGTTAAAGAGAAACACCTTCAATCTACATCTGAAAAGAATTCTACTATCTGCCAGAAATTTTATTTCCATGGGTAAATTTCCAAAGGTTTCTATAGTTGGCGTATTTCGCTCGTTCATGCCCCTTCACTAAAGGGTAATACAGATCATTGTTCCTTCTAGTGTTGCGTTCGTGAATGTCTCTGTTACCCAAACTCAGATGGCTTTGTTGTCCTATTTCTGACGCCTCTCTCCTGCTGTTGCAGTTTTGCAATTAATCTGAGAGTTATACCGTCTTTTGCGACTGTATAAAGTCTTACTTGGACCAGGCGCGCTTCGCTATACTTAAACCATCATCAGTGGTCACCTAACAGTTGTGGTTTAGTTTACAAATCAGTTTAACGAGATCACAAATAGTTCTCATGGCTGAAATGACTTATGGCTTCTAGATAATTTCTATGTGTTCTCGGGGAAAGAGAGGAGGGGGGGGGGTACGGTGGAGGGAGAGAGGGAGAGAGAGAGAGAGAGATAGAGAGAGAAGAGAGAGAGAAATAGCCGGATACACAGCAACATAAAGCCGAATAGCACACTCGACATATACATGCTGCCACAAAAACAAAACAAAAGACGACCACATTTCGCATGATCGAAGTAACGAAATAAAGTACGCGTAAGCACTGCAACCATTGCGTGACTGTACAAGTATAAAAATATGCAAACCAGAAAATATTGAGGCCAATACAGCGCAGTTTGTTAAAATTCGGGCGTCTGTGGACAAGAGAACACATGGAAATAATGCTGTAGCCGCTTTTACAATTGATTAGTCTAAAACTATACATCTCTTCATCGTGTGAAACCAATTATCAAATCATTTTTCCAGGTATCTTTTGCCCTCTGTTACACATTCATTGTTGCAAGCGAGCAAGAGATCTTCACTGACAAGAAAAAGCATCCTTTCTCACAATTCCTCGCCCGTGCAAACTAAGATAGTTTCAATCGACACGTTTGGAGCTGCAGGAAGTCTAGAACTACCGTATTGTCAAAACGAATGATAATCTAACATGGCTTCTTGCTCAATTTTTGAACTCTCTGAACATTTCTTTCCACTATGCAGCACAATGCACCATCCGCTGTTCTGTCAAAGCTGTGCTAGAGAAATTCACTCTGAGCACAAAAGTGTGTTGCAAACGGTGACGCTTACAGTTGAACTTAGTGGGAACCACATAGAGCAATATTACTTGTTCAGAAATAAAAGACTGATCCCTAATCAATTACATAATAATATCCTAAATATTATTCTCATCGCTCTCTCTCTCCTTTTATTTTCTTGTTTGCAGGCATGCACAGCGATTTGCTGTCGACACAAAGTATTAATGCTCGTAAGAGAGTTGTATAAGTAACAGCCCAAATAGACACAGAACAGATTTGCACATCGGTGACATGTTCCCTGAGCAGAATACAAGAGTAGACTTTGTAGAATCGTTCAATCTTAGCACTATCTTGCGAATCTTAATGGCATTCCGAAAAAAGATCGACAGCCATAATGTGATCGAATACAGAGGTGACCTTCGGATAATTTTAACTGCCCGTTGTTTAACGAAAATTTTGTAGTGTAACACATGATCTATACGAAACGAGGCAGAAGGGCATTGCGGGCTGCCACCTTCGTCATATTCAATAGTGAAATTATTCTCTACGTTTGACATAAACTACTGGAAATATTATATAAGATGCAAATCTAGGAGACTTCTGTATGTCGCCAATATCCGGGTGAAGGTCGCGTAAATGGAACAGAAACACTGCAGATAAGCTGCTTATCGAACGTGACTCGTCTAAACAACCCAGAAACTATTATCGCATTTTGCGGAATCGACGAAACCCTATGAGTGGCCCAGCGGTTCTAGGCGCTACAGTCTGGAACCGCGTGACTGCTACGGTCGCAGGTTCGAATCCTGCCTCGGGCATGGATTTGTGTGACGTCCTTAGGTTGGTTAGGTTTAAGTAGTTCTAAGTTCTAGGGGACTGATGACCTCAGAAGTTAAGTCCCATAGTGCTCACAGCCATTTGAACCATTTGAACCCTATGACTCTACGATGCCTAACATACACGCTGAAACCTGAAATGGTTGATATAGTATTCGTAAACCGCAAGTGCTAGAAATTTCTACTGACCTTGTCAAGGTTTAGTATCTGAAAGGGATGAGTGGCACACGGGAGACTGTTACCAAAGGTCCGAGCATACGGGATAGGACCTCAGATCAGTGATTTGCTCGAAGGCCTTTTTAGTAACAGAACCCAGTAAGTTGTCCTGGAGGGTGAGTCTTACTGAAGACAGGAGTATCGTCAAGAGGTTGTGAGGGAAGTGTGATGAGAGCGCTTTTGTTCTCTGTATAGGGTGAACGTTAATAAAAACCGACAGACTTCAGGGACGAATTCCTGACCGGAAACGGAGAAAAAAGGTTCCTATGAACTTGTGTCCGGAAATGCATCGTTGCCCGGTACATGGCGCTGACGAGTGAAAGTTCCTGTGACCATGTGCCGTGTGTTCCTTGTTTGTCGCAAGCTGTGTGATTAACGCAGCAAACTGTAAGCAGCAGAATGGTCCGGTATTAATGTCGTGAACAAGCCGCGATGGTCGCCAAGAATCCCTGCCCACACGTTTATGCTGAACTGATGCTGACGAGACGCCTCAACCATTCCCCGAGGTCTGTCTGTAGCCCACACATGACGATTATGCAGATTGATGGTGCCAGTTTCTGGTAAAGGTTGCTTCGTCAGTTAAGATGACTGATGTTAGAAATCCCATAATTGTGATGATCTGGTGCAAAAACCATCGACAAAATTCTTCCCGTAGAGGATGATTCGCTGCTAATGATTCTCACAGTTGTTGGTGAAAAAGAAGTAGCGGTTTTCAAGCAGGATACACACAATGGTACTTTGAATTACACCATGTTGGCAGGCCACTTGCCTGGAGCTTGTACTAGGCTTCGCCACAATATCCTGCAAACCTGGTCCTCCAAATCTGGTGTTCACACCGTCCGCCGTATCCCTGCATGTTCGTTTGTCTGAAAGGACCCATAATCACACAAACGTTCCAAAAAGGGCCTGGAACGTTGTGTGACGTAGTAGATGTCTGTCAAGGTACTTGTGTTGGTATAGCTGTGCTGTCTCTCGACTGTTTCCATCTACTTGGCCGCACACAAACAACATCTCAGCTTGTTACCGGCATGAATACCGAACCATTCTGCGGCTTACAGTACGCTGCGTCACTAACGCAGCCTGCAACACACAAGGAACACATGGCTCGTGGTCAGAGGAACTGTCATTCGTCAGCACTGTCTACCGTGGCAACAATGCATCTCCAGACATATGTCTGTAGGACCTTTTCTCCTCCGTTTTCAGTCTGGAATCAATCCCTGCAGTTTGTCGGTTTTACTAGTATTTGTTACTGCGTAAAGTCAAGCGCGGGCACGCCAGTCGGGAACAAGACGTCAGCCAATTGCAAGCTGAATGACCCCTTTCTAGGACGACAACGCAACAGCAGCGGTCTCTATGCGAAGAGGAATTAAGTGATGCGCCCGACTGGTCGCAGCCCAATCGAAGGGAAGCTTCAAGACTAGCGACCTGAATAGAAGCGTCAACTGTATTAGGAACTGAATACAGGGTGTTACAAAAAGGTACGGCCAAACTTTCAGGAAACATTCCTCACACACAAATAAAGAAAAGATGTTATGTGGACATGTGTCCGGAAACGCTTAATTTCCATGTTAGACCTCATTTTAGTTCTTCCACCCACTCTCAATGGAGCACGTTATCATTATTTCATACGGGATACTCTACCTGTGCTGCTAGAACATGTGCCTTTACAAGTACGACAAAACATGTGGTTCATGCACGATGGGGCTCCTGCACATTTCAGTCGAAGTGTTCGTACGCTTCTCAACAGCAGATTCGGTGACCGATGGAATGGTAGAGGCGGACCAATTCCATGGCCTCCTCGCTCTCCTGACCTCAACCCTCTTGACTTTCATTTATGGGGGCATTTGAAAGCTCTTGTCTACGCAACCCCGGTACCAAATGTAGAGACTCTTGGTGCTCGTATTATGGACGGCTGTGATACAATACGCCATTCTCCATGGCTGCATCAGCGCATCAGGGATTCCATGCGACGGAGGGTGGATGCATGTATCCTCGCTAACGGATGACATTTTGAACATTTCCTGTAACAAAGTGTTTGAAGTCACGCTGGTACGTTCTGTTGCTGTGTGTTTCCATTTTAATGTGATTTGAAGAGAAGTAATAAAATGAGCTCTAACATGGAAAGTAAGCGTTTCCGGACACATGTCCACATTATTTTCTTTCTTTGTGTATGAGGAATGTTTCCTGAAAGTTTGGCCGTACCTTTTTGTAACACCCTGTATATTAAAGAAGCTTGTTTATTTTGCTTGTCGTCCTTTGCTTGCGACACATCTATGTAATTCTCGAAGTAATAAAACTCATTAATACTATTTGCGTGAATTGCTGTGCAGTGATCAGAGAAATCAGGTTTCCTAGACACCTCACGTTTGACGATTAGGCAGGATTTAACATTATTAATGTTCACTCTGTATACATGAACGACCTGATGGATAGGATGAGCAGCAATATGCGACTGTTTTCTAACACCGCTGTAGTGTACCGGACGCTGTCGTCTTTGAGAGACTGTAGGAGGGTAGTAGGTGATTTGGACAGAATTTCTATTTGATATGATGAAATTCAGTTTGCTCTAAATGTTGAAAAATGTAAATTAATGTAGGTGAATAGGAAAAACAACCCTGTAATGGAATAAAATGTTAATGGGTTCTGTTTACACAGTCACGTCGATTAAATGTCTAGACGTAAAGCTGCAAAGAGACATGAAATGCAAGGAACACGTAAGTTGGGCTGTAGGGAAAATGAATTGCCGATTTCATTTTACTGGGAGAATTCTGGGAATGTATAGCTCATTTATATACAGAAAATAAGAACACTTGTGAGACCCATTCTCGAGTGCTGCTCAAGTGTTTGGGACGCACAACAGGTCGGATTAACGAAAGACATCGAAGCACTTCAGGGTCGTGCTGCTAGATTTGTTACGGGGATCAGCATACGAGTATTACCGATATGCACGGTGAACTCAAATGGGAATCCCTGGAGGAAGAAGACTTCCTTTTCGGGAACGCTATTGAGAAGGCTTAGAGAATCAGCATTTGCGACGGACTGTGGAACGATTCTAATGCTATCAGCAAACATCTCGTTTAAGCACAGAGAAGACAAGAGAAATCACTGCTCGTGTGGAAGCAATGGGCAGCCGTTATATCCTTTGCTACATTTATCAGTGGAACAGGAAAGGGAATGCCCACCAGTACAAGGCATCCATCCGCCATGCACCGTGTGGTGGCTGCGTGGTATGCATGTAGATGTAGATCGTTTGAGAAAGAAAACCGTTTTGGATGGGAAAGAAGAGATCACTGCAGTGATGGGTGTGTGTGTGTGTTGTCCATAGCGGAACGTAGTTTATTTAGATTAAGTACTTGTAGGCTTAGGGACAAATGACCTCAGCAGTTTGTCCCGTAAGACCTTACCACAAGTTTCCAATTTTTACAGTCTTAAAGTTGAGAGTTAGCAGCTAGTCGTTTTCGCGAATTTCGGAAACCGTAGATCAGAATGACAGGACGCAGATTGTCATGCACAAGAAAATAAGGCAGCTGAACCCTCTTACATAAATTGTCTGCAGTTACCATCGCGTCTGATCTCAACAGTTCCACTATGCAATGAAGAGATTAGCAAAAAAGGGTAAACTGTAGCGACCTAAATTCCTTATAAGAACGTTTATGGCTCCTGTTATTCACAAATGTAATTTTTTTATTAATCTGTTTCGATATCTGCTACTACAGTAGCAAAAAAACGTATTACATTTTTTATACCAGAATCAACCACATTTGGCGCGACACCTGTGTAATCAACTGCGGCGATGGTATCAGCCATTCGAGCATTCGAATCGTCGAAGCTACACACAAGCGACTGGAAAACTTGGTGTCTGAGAAAACTCTGAAGGAAAACTCGAAGGATTTAGCGCCTAATGGACAACGTGACTTGCTGCTCACCTTTGCCATCCGACGTTCTCGATACGCTTGATCACAGATGCATCGCACAGTCTTGGCTCCGTGTGGCGGTGAACCATCTTGTTTAAAAATTACTTTTGGTTAACAGCCGGTTATTGTGATAAACCATATAGCAGATTAATATCATGATGACTTACAGCTTTAACATTTATCTCAAGAAAGGTGAACCGTTCAACAATAAGCTCAAACATCAGGTAACAGGAAGTGGACTGGTTTTGCCGCTGACGTTACATTTGTCTGTTCACTAGATCTATCACATAGCACTCCGTCTTCAGGCCACAAGTGGCCCACCGGGACCATCCGACCGCCGTGTCATCTTCAACTGAGGATGAGGATAGGAGGGGCGTGTGGTCAGCACACCGCTCTCCCGGTCGTTATGATGGTTTTCTTTGACCGGAGCCGCTACTATTCGGTCGAGTAGCTCCTCAATTGGCATCATAAGGCTGAGTGCACCCCGAAAAATGGCAACATAGCATGGCGGCCCGGATGGTCACCCATCCAAGTGCCGGCCACGCTCGACAGCGCTTATCTTCGGTGATCTGATGGGAACCGGTGAATCCACTGCGGCAACGCCGTTGCCAGATCTAACACATGAAATGCGGAAAATGTAGCGTTGTTAGGGAATCACCATACTATTTCAACGTTCAAGAATGTCCACAACAAACATCATTAGTTCTGGCTTGGCATCAGGCCGTTGCAACAGTTGTAATCGGATTGAGTACAACTATGATTTTTTCGGAGTACTCATTGCATGATAGTCGTAGGAATTTGGAATTCCTGAGGGACCCTCCAAAGATAATTGTGTGATGAACGCTGGAAAGTTTTCCATATACCATCTGTCTGGTTCAGTTTTCCATAATCGGCCAGAATAATGCTTCTTCACATTTTTACTTGCTGTCTGCATGAAACTGCTCTAGCACCAGCGATTCGAGGACTGGGAGGTGGTTCGAACCATTACTGCGGTTGGAAGTTCCATTTCACCTGAATGTCAAGTTTGATAGAAAGTAACCAACCCATAGACTGCTTAACGCCTGCCAGTGTGCTATATCCTTTGTTTCACCTGAAACATCTGACCATTAAAATTGGATGGATGGCAAATAACGACAATTTATCGACTGTGCGTGTACATTATAGCAGGGAGGATACATGAAATTAGTAGCGGATTTTGAGGAATTCAGGGTGTGAAATTCAGTACTCGGTTCTGCCTCCTCCGGCAGCAACAACGGCTCTAACCCGACCGGGCATCAAATCGAACTGAGATGGCAGAACAGGATTGGTTACGTTATTAGATGCTGCTTCAACCCTTTACCAGGGTTCCTTAATCGTAGTGACTGGCGAATGGAGGAGTGCCACTCTCTCGGCAATTCAGGACCAGATGTTTTAAGTGAGTAACAGAACAATACGATTGAGCAACTCCTCAAGGGTCTTTGAGAAGATGCTTATTTTACTACGCTTGGCGCAGCCATCGGCTAAGAAGTAATACGCACTACTGAAAATGTCTAAGGCGTTAAACAGGTTTAGCCAGTGAACAATATTTCTTTGAGGGTTGACTGATAACCTGTGTATCCAAGTTTAGAGCGTTCACTGATGCTGCAGGTCAGCAACTTCGAAAATCTGCTTTCCCAGTCCTAACTTGTGTTCCGTCTCTAACAATATCTTCGTCCACGGAACGTTAAAACCTCATTTTCCTTTATTTTTTATCTTCACGTGACGCTATACAGCGAATATACGCTATCTGACGAAAAGTATCCGCCCACTGTTAGTGCTTCCGATGTTCCATTAGGCGCTAAATCCTTCGACTTTTCCTTCAGAGTTTTCTCAAACATCAAGTTTTCCAATCGCTTGTGTACAGCCTCGATGATATGCTGGGGACACTTTCAGTGAGGTGTCAATGTCTGCCGGCCGCGGTGGTCTAGCGGTTCAGGTCGCAGGTTCGAATCCTGCCTCGGGCATGGATGTCTGTGATGTCCTTAGGTTAGTTAGGTTTAAGTAGTTCTAAGTTCTAGGGGACTGATGACCACAGATGTTAAGTCCCATAGTGCTCAGAGCCATTTGAACCATTTTGTCAATGTCTGTGGAGCAATGGTAGCCCATTTTTCACCAAGAGCCGAAGCTAAAGAAGGTCGCGATGTTGGATGCTGTGGTCTGGAGCGAAGCAGACGTTCTAACTCAACTCAGACGTGTTCCACTCCGTTGGGTTCAGTTCTGGACTCTGCGCAGGCGAGTTCATTTCAGGGATGTTATTACTCTACAAACCATTATCTCAAAGATGCTGCTTTGGGACAGGATGCACTGTCGTGCTGATGTAAAAAAACACCGTCTCCGAATCGTTCCTCTGCTGCATGCAACAGCCAGTGCTGTAAAGTGTGTTCATAGGCTATTCTTCTACATTTAGTGTTTTCTTACATGCAATAAGGAGACGACAACCTGGTCACGAAGAATACCTCCATACCGTAACACCATTTCTATGCCGTAATAACATGTCCATTTACTGTCAGCACCACACGCGATGGCAGATAACGCTCTCCAGAGTTTCACCAAACACAAAACCTTCCATTGCACTGCGTGACTCATCACTCCAAATCACTTGTCCCGAGTCGTCGACTCTCCAGTGGCGTCTCCCTTTATACCTCCTCAACCGTCGTTTAGCATTTGCTGCAGGAATGTGTGACTTACGAGGAGCCACTCGACCACTGTATCCCACTGTTTTTGACTCGCTACGCTCGGTAAGCGTACTAGATGGGCTGGTGCTAGCACTTCGGGACTCACGAGTCATTCCTTCCGCTGATTTCATGCGATGTTCGGCGGTCCCTGTCCTTCAGTACATGAGGTCTGTCTGGTCCCGGTTTATGTGTGGTTGTTCTTTCGTGTTTCCACTTCACAACGTCATGACAGTGGTTTAAACGCTACTATGCATTTTTTGTTTGGACCAGAAGAGAATAGAAGCTTTCGAAATGTGGTGCTACAGAAGAATGGTGAAGATTAGATGGGTGGATCGCATAACTAATGAGGAGGTATAGAATTGAATTCGGGAGAAGAGGAGTATGTGGCACAACTTGACAAGAAGAAGGGACCGGTTGGTAGGACATGTTCTGAGGCATCAAGGGATCACAAATTTAGAATTGGACGGCAGCGTGGAGGGTAAAAATCGTAGAGGGAGACCAAGAGATGAATACACTAATCAGATTCAGAGGGATGTAGGTTGCTGTAAGTACTGGGAGATGAAGAAGCTTGCACAGGATAGAGTAGCATGGAGAGTTGCATCAAACCAGTCTCAGGACTGAAGACCACCACAACAACAACAACATGCATTTTTTACTCAGGTGACATCCATGTTCGAGGTCACTGAGCTCTGCTGACCGACCCATTCTGCTCTTACTGCTTCCCTGCTGATAACACAATATTCCCCGCTTCCTTCGTATTGTGGGATCAGCCTCTCCTAACACCTAATGGTCGATTTCGCATTACATAGGAGTGTCTGGATACTTTTGGCCGCGCGGGGTAGTCGAGCGGTCTACCGTCCTGTCACGGTTCGCGCGGCTCTCCTCGTCGGAGGTTCGAGTCCTCCCTCGGACATGGGTGTATGTGTTGTTCTTAGCGTAAGTTAGTTTAAGTTAGATTAAGTAGTGTGTAAGTTAATGGATCGATGACTTCAGCGGTTTGGTTCCATAGAAGCTTACCACAAATTTCCAGAACACTTTTGATCAGATAGTATCGGATATTATTATAGAAAGTTTGTAAACATTGTCACACGTCGTATCTCTGTGCGCTTCTTTTCAGTAGCTATAGGGAGCCTTTAAAGAGCACACTTTCCATTGGAAAATGCTGTCGCTGCGTCAATATCTCGGTAGACGAAATACTTTTGAGTCATGAAGATACATCAAGGTACTTGAATCCTTGCGTCCTTTCACTTACCGAAAATCTTATTTCGGTATCTTGAACGTTTCACGAAGTATCTGGGGTGCCCACATTATGTAAGGCAGCATATGTGTTATTTATCGCATGCTCCAGTCACGCAGCGTAGTATAAGTCAACACATTTGGCCTTTTACTCTCAGTAGACACTATGAGACAAGGGAAAATTTCACACTATAAAAACTTTAGCTGCACTTAGAATTATGTGGAAAAAGTTTTACATGTAAATAAACCAGGTTACTATGATAGCCCAGTCCCAAAACAAGACTAGTGGGAGCTTGAAAATCACGGTCTATTCATATTAGAATAGTGTTCTTTCCTTTATCTGTATAAATTTATTGCCACAAAAATATCGTCGGATATCTTTAGTAGTAATAATGAAGAGCTTCCAGTATGCTTCATTTCTTTCTGTTGGACGTCATTTCGGCGGATTCCGTGCATATCGAGTGAGATGAGTAACTGCTTAGTGTTACCGACTGATTAATAAATGTGGAGTCAAGTGACTTATCTGTGTCACTGGGAGGCGCAAGAACGTGTGAATTGATATAATGTGTACTCTGTTAGTTGTGGCGGCAAGAGAGACTGGAGAAAAAATAATAGTCACTCCCATTGAATAACTCCAACGAGCCACAGAACTTAACGTCTCTGAGCGACAGACGGAATGCCAACAACAGAGTCATATTGACTCATGCTGTGACAAACAAGACCAGGACGTTGGTGTTTATTCTGATGATCAGTTCCTTAAAGTCACCACCGCTTCTTCTCTCGCAGCCCAAGGCAAAGTACTGGCGATAATACACTATCCACCACCAGGATCCGCACAAGCTATTCCGAAACACATCCATGCTCACTCATACACAGACATTGCAGCGTCGTCTACGCCATCGCGGCCACTCGCTAAGTGGACGATATAATTTGTACTTGTCGGATAATTGAGTCGCGTAGGAACTCAGTATGGCAAACACGATGCGACAGCTGTAAACTGACTTCTCCTCTCTTCGGCGATAAATGTGATAGTCATCAGATGAAGCTGACAACGGTTCTCGCCGAATTCACTTGTATTCCTAAACGGCACAGAAAATTTCGCCTTCTCCTATGGAAAACGCTGAGATAAAATCATAAAAAAGTTACTACAGTGAACGATCTGTAATATGGACTAGCTGTAGCGAATTAATTTAAGTACATATCGAGCAGTTTATTAGCTTAAAATCTGCCTCGAATACACGAGTAGATACATTAAACTTACCAACGTTGTTTGCCACTTTACAGAACGAGATATAAAATAACAGACTCATTATCTTCCTTCGGATTCGTGAGAGTTCTTTTCATTGCAGGAGGGATACCAAAATTAGGAAGCATCTCGCTTTTCTTACTAGGTATTTCATTTCTTTCGATGTAATATTACTGGTACCTTATCGTAAAGGACACTTAAAAATGTGCTTTCAGTCGTTCCTATAGAAAAATTCATCGCTTTGTTAAATTAATTGTATTGGTCCTCTTTTCATTTGCGTTTTAACTCGTAATGTCATTTCACGGACCGTGGCCTGAACCGGTAAGTTACAATGAATCATCTGATGACTACCTAGTAAGTTCGGGGAAAGACGGAGGCAAAACAACACACACACAAACACCACATAAAACACATATGCAGATATTTCGTCTTGATAATGATAGTATATTCTTGGGACGTGTCGTATGAAGCATAAAAAAAGACATAAACAGTCAGCGTTTCATCATTTAAAACGTGAATGACATACTTGCACGCCATCCAAAAACATTGATTATTATTAATGAAATTAAGAACTGCTATGTTTTAAATGAGCATCGTGTATGCAAATATGAAGGGCCCCTTTCATGAGGACAAACTGAAATATTTGTTCGCTTGTAATAAATAATTTTATTGTTCTTTATGTCCTCTTGCTATAGTCACAAAGCAAATTCTAGTGAACACTTTGAGTTTCTCTTCTCGCTATCCACGGTTTCACCCACTATCGTTCCCATTTCTCTTTTTTTTCAAGCAATGCTCTCGCCAGCAACATATGCTATTGTACATGCGATTAACTGTTCGGCATCCATTACCGACCAAATACGACGAAAAATTTTACCGTAGTGTTACAGCTCCAGTGAGGTTTGAAGAAAGTTTTGAGAAAGACTTTTTACAATGTAATACAGGCATCAGGTTTCATGCATTTGTGTCGGCCAGCAATAGAACTACATTGCTGACGTCACACAAACGAGCGCTCAGGCCTGTATTTATCGTAGGCCACGTGTAATCATTACATACGAAGTCAAGCAATCCAACCGACCACTGACAGTATACACTCGTTTAAGGTCATTAAAATTGTAAAGTAAACATAAACCTCAGTTGGCCACCAATTCTTTGCAATCAATTATCACTACATTCTAGCGACATACCACACATATGCAGCTGTTAGATAATGGGAGTTGTAGTAATCATCCGATTACATTACCTGTTCAGCATTGAATGTTGCTTGCTTTCCACGATCAATTATGCACACATCGTGTGTCTGACGTACACGGAACATAGGCGAACTAACAGCAAATACGTAACTCACGGATCTTTTTTGTCTCCATTTATTGGGTTTCGGGCACAGGCTGAAAGTAACATATAGCAACAAGTCTGTTCTCAACTCACGTCCCGGCCACCGGGCAACCGCCTATGCCCTCGTGGATCCGTTCACTGCCTACAGCACACAGCGCGTGAACAAATAGAGACTTCCCAAACTAGAGAGACATGCCACACTTGCGAGCGGGAAGGCAGAGGGAGTGGTGCCAACCTAGATGGAAAGTCGAAATACTGCCACTATCGGTACAGAAGAGATGTAAGTACACTACTGGCCATTAAAATTGCTACACCACTAAGTTGATGTGCTACAGACGCGAAATTTAACCGGCAGGCAGAAGATGCTGTGATATGCAAATGATTAGCTTTTCAGAGCATTCACACAAGGTTGGCACCGTTGGCGACACCTACAACATGCTGACATGAGGAAAGTTTCCAACCGATTTCTCATACAAAAACGGCAGTTGCCCGGCGTTGACTGGTGAAACGTTGTTGCAATGCCACGTGTAAGGAGGAGAAATGCGTACCATCACGTTTCCGACTTTGATAAAGGTCGGATTGTAGCCTATCGCGATTGCGGTTTATCGTATCGCGACATTGCTGCTCGCGTTGGTCGAGATCCACTGACAAGTTAGCGGAATACGGAATCAGTGGGTTCAGGAGAGTAACACGGAACGCCGTGCTGGATCCCAACGGCCTCGTATCACTAGCAGTCGAGATGACAGGCATCTTATCCACATGGCTGTAACGGATCGTGTAGCCACAGCTCGATCCATGAGTCAACAGATGGGGACGTTTGCAAGACAAGAACCATCTGCACGAATAGTTCGACGACGTTGGCAGCAGCATTGACTATTAACTCGGAGACCATGGCTGCAGTTAGCCTTGACGCTGCATCACAGACAGGAGCGCCTGTGATGGTGTACTCAACGACGAACCTGGGTGCACGAATAGCAAAACGTCATTTTTTCGGGAGCGTCCGGGTTTTGTTTACAGCATCATGTTGGTCGCATCCGTGTTTGGCGACGTCGCCGTGAACGCATATTGGGATCGTGTACTCGTTATCGCCATACTGGCGTATCACGCGGCATGATGGTATGGGGTGCCATTGGTTACACGTCTCGGTCACCTCTTGTTCGCATTGACAGCACTTTGAAGAGTGGACGTTACATTTCAGATGTGTTACGACCCGTGGCTCTACCCTTCATTCGATCCCTGCGAAACCCTACATTTCAGCAGAATAATGCACGACCGCATGTTGCAGGTCCTGTACGGGCCTTTCTGGATACAGAAAATGTTAGACTGCTGCCCTGGCCAGCACATTCTCCAGATCTCTCACCAATTGAAAACGTCTGGTCAATGGCGGCCGAGCAACTGGCTCGTCACAATATGCCAGTCGCTACTCTTGATGAACTGTGGAATCGTGTTGAAGCTGCATGGGCAGCTGTACCTGTACACGCCATCCAAGCTCTGTTTGACTCAATGCCCAGGCGCATCAAGGCCGTTATTACGGCCAGAGGTGGTTGTTCTGGGTACTGATTTCTCAGGATCTATGCACCCAAATTGCGTGAAAATGTCAGTTGTAGTATAATATATTTGTCATATGCATTTCTTCTTGGTGTAGCAATTGTAATGGCCAGTAGCATATTTAAATGCCTGTATACATGAACTACGTTATTTTTGTTGTTCTTCAACTGTAATGCCATGACATATCCAACATCCTTGTTAAAGTGATCAACAGATGAATAAAACTGCCACTACTAGTGCTGTTGAGTCTGATGTATGTTGCAGAGCCACACCGTATGCTCGTGTCGGAGATCGAGCCCAGCCTGACCTACTGCACGCACCTCATCTACGGCTACGCGACCATCGACACGGACAGTTACAAGGCGGTGGCGCGGCACGAGGGCGAGGGCACCAACTACACCAGCGTGGTGGAGCTCAAGAGACGCTTCCCTGCGCTCAACGTGCTGCTCTCCATCGGCGGAGGGAGCGCCGACTCTGGCCAACGGGAGAAGTACCTGCACCTGGTGAGCGTCGCATCTACATCTACATTTATACTCCGCAAGCCAACCAGCGGTGTGTGGCGGAGGGCACTTCACGTGCCACTGTCATTGCCTCCCTTTCCTGTTCCAGTCGCGTATGGTTCGCGGGAAGAACGACTGCCGGAAAGCCTCCGTGCGCACTCGAATCTCTCTAATTTTACATTCGTGATCTCCTCGGGAGGTATAAGTAGGGGGAAGCAATATATTCGATACCTCATCCAGAAACGCACCCTCTCGAAACCTGGACAGCAAGCTACACCGCGATGCAGAGCGCCTCTCTTGCAGAGTCTGCCACTTGAGTTTGATAAACATCTCCGTAACGCTATCACGCCTACCAAATAACCCTGTGACGAAACGCGGACCTTCTCTATCTCCTCTGTCAACCCGACCTGGTACGGATCACACACTAATGAGCAATACTCAAGTATAGGTCGAACGAGTGTTTTGTAAGCCACCTCCTTTGTTGATGGACTACATTTTCTAAGGACTCTACCAATGAATCTCAACCTGGCACCGGCCTTGCCAACAATTAATTTTATATGATCATTCCACTTCACTTTGGTCAACAGCTGGGGTGGATTGAACTTACCGACAGCGGACGTCCGCATTGACCTGTGATTACGTGATGATTTGGCACGTAATGTCAGACATTCAAAATCAAAGAAGGGTCGTCGAACAGACACACACAACTACAGACTGATAACGCCAAAGTTGGTCTGTTGTAGAATTTTGGAACCTGTTTTATGTTTGTCATTTGTGGAGGTCAAAAATGTTCTTTGTAAGAATCTACATGGATTTCGGAACTACGATCATTTGAAACACAGTTCACTTTATTCGTCCACAAGCCTTGAATGCGTATACACACCAGCGCCCAGTTTGAAGCCATGTTTCTGGATTTCCAGGAACTAATTCGATACAGTTTAGCATTTTCATTTTGTGTTTGGAGTGAAGAATTCATGGGACACAGAACATTGCATGTCATTCTTAACAAATCTTCAGTCATAAAACTAACTTTGGGCATATTGCAAGAGCGTGGTCTAGATCCATGAATATTAACTGTATAATGTATATAAGGTCTTCGGAAATTCTCGTTACAAACTTCTACGACATCTAGAACGAAGTGATTGCATGATATTTCGAACAGGAATCCATGTCTGGAAATGTACTGTTTCTATTACAAGACGCTTTCAATTCAAATGTTTAATTGAACCACTTCTCCTTAAGGAACTGATTTACGCATGATTCAGAACAATTATTAGGTAAAAATTCGAAAGAAAACAAAACGAAACATCCATTTATAACTTAAACTCATTTATTTGTACTAACTCTTAAACATTATGTGTTTACATTATTCCAAAACAAAAAAGAACACAGCGTACTCGATGGATACAACAAAACTGATGCATTCCAACAGCGGCACGATGTGACGACCACCGACGTTGTTAGACATTTTACCCATGAATCGTGTCCTGGTATTCACTCGCCATCCCATCTGGTGTCGCTTCAACTTCTAGTGCAGCGGCCAGGACTCGTGCCAACAGGTCTTCCTCTCTCGCAGCAAGGCAGGCGTTAAGAGACATGAGGTGACCGTCTGACGTATTACATATCATCCTGTCTACCCTATTGTATGTCAGGACAAGCAACTCTGAGACATCTCCCTTTCTCTCAGAAGACGTGGGCGCGTTAAACAACTGAATAGAAACCGTCGGTTTCCGTACGTGGATTCCTATTCAAAATATTATGTACTCACTATCGTCTACAAGTCCTACACGTTCTTAACGGGAATTTCCGAACATCGTGTATAAATGGCCTAATGAGTGTGAGAAGCTCGACGAGGCTGTTCGATCACTGTGATGTATACCCAGAAATCGTAACGTTAGGAAATTGTAGCGACACTCACGAAGGCCTGTAGCCTATCGGCACTTCGTGCAGGGATTGTCAACATAAACAAATGCAACATATTGCACATAAATAGGCGGAAAGGCATTTTATTGTACACACATCAAAAAAAAGTTTTGCATCACCCCAGTTCCCGGAACTCCTGAAGATAGACGTTGACTGTGGATATTGTATCAAAGATATAGTCCATTTGACTGTTCAGAGATGTCACTAAACCCGCTAAAAGATGTAAACAAACTTGCATGAGCAGCCCCTATTAGATGGTGTCCGACAGCTGATCTGTTACAGTAATTCCTCCAGGAAGGAGGTACACGGCTCGTATTGTCTGTAGTTCAACCATACCTAGAAGGTCAGTACCTCGGGTCGATCACAACCACATTGTAAGTTTGTGCCAGGAAGGGCTTTCAGCAAGGGAAATGAACAGGCGTCTCGGAGTGAACCAGAGCGATATTGTTAGGACATGGGGGAGATACAGAGAGACAGGGACTGTCGATGATATGCCTCGCGCAGGCCGCCCAAGGGCTACTACTGCAGTTGATGACCGCTACCTACGAATTATGGCTCGGAGGAACCCTGACAGCAACGCCACCGTATTGAATAATGCTTTCCGGCAGCCACAGGACGTCGTGTTACGACTCAGACTGTGCGCAACAGGCTGCATGATGCGCAGCTTCACTCCCGACGTTCATGGCGAGATCCATATTTGCAACCACGACACCGTGCAGCGCGGTACAGATGGGCCCAACAACATGCCGAATGGACTCAGGATTGGCATCACGTTCTCTTCACCGATGAGTGTCGCATATGCCTTCAACCAGACAATCGTCAGAGCCGTGTTTGGAGGCAACCCGGTCAGGCTGAACGCCTTAGACACACTGACCAGAGAATGCAGCAAGGTGGAGGTGCCCTGCTGTTTTGAGGTGGCATTATGTGGGGCCGACGTACGTCGCTGTCAGTCATGGAAGACTCCGTAACGGCTGTACGATACGTGAATGCCGTCCTCCGATTGATCGTGCAACCATATTGGCACCATATTCACGAGACACTCGTCTTCATGGAAGACTATTCGCGCCCACATCGTGCACATCTGGTGAATGACTTCCTCCAGGATAACGACATCGCTGTATTAGAGTGGTCAGCATGTTCTCCAGACATGAACCCTGTCTAACATGACTGGGATGTACTGAAAAGGGCTTTTTGTAAGCGACCTGATCCACCAACCACTCCGAGGCATCTACGCCGAATCGCCGTTCAGGAGTGGGACAATGTGGACCGACAGTGCCTTGATGAACTTGTGAGTAGTATGTCACAACGAATACAGGCATACATCAATGCAAAAGGACGTGTTACTGGGTATTAGAGGTACCGGTGTGTACAGCAATCTGGACCACCATCTCTGAAGGTCCCGCTGTATGGCGGTACAACATCCAAGGTGTGGTTTTCATGAGGAATAAAAAGGGCGGAAATAATGTTTATGTTGATCTCTATTCCAGTTTTCTCTACAGGTTCCGGAACTCTCGGAACCGAGGTGATGCAACACTTTTTTTGATGTGTTTATTATTAGACAACTGCTAAACTAGCACTGGAAGCAGTCACATCCATTAAATACAGTATGTAGGAGTATACGAACAGATCTATTTAAAATCGAACTATCACACAAACTAATACTGCATAAGACAGATACCAGAGAGATTCATCAGGAGAATCCCCAGGAAGTGTACTTGACCTACAAAAGTGGTAGTTTACAACTGTCGATTAATACTTTAATAGTGATCGTCAGTCTAGGACGCACACCGGATAGGATTGAGAGAAGAAACAGAGAAGTTTCTAGGAAGAGCACGGAATTTTGTCACAGGTTCGTTTAGTAAGGACGAAAGTGTCTCGCACATGCTCATCCAGCTCCAGCAACAGACGTTACAGGAGATGTCGTTTACTGTTCAAATTCTATGAGCGTAAGTTCGTAAATGAGCCACCCAGTATATTGCTTCCACCTACGCTTATCTCAGGAAAGTACAATGAGAGCACGTTTTGAGAGATTAGAGCTCACAAGGAAAATTATGAAAAATCGTTCTCCTCATGTATCAGTCGCAACTGCAAAATGAAACTTGGAAAGTGACTCTGCTGCGTAATGTACTTCGCGCCACACAACATAACGTGGCTTGTGGAGTCTGCATGGAGCAGCACAAGAAGATTAGAGGTTAACATACCAACGGCGAGGAAATCACTAGAGACGGTGATTTTCGGACTGGAAACGACGAGGAAGGAAACTGGTCGTCTCGTTTTCAAAAGAAATCAATGCTTATGTATATATGAAAGGCTAGACGGGGATTTTTGCCTCCCGAATGCGAGTCCCGTGTCTTGACAACTGCACCAGCTCACTCTGTCGACAAACAGAGAATACAGAATACTGACATTTCTTTTGTTTTCTGACATTTATTTTATTTTCTTTATCTAGATTAGCTTCAAAGTTCACAGCTCTGTTGTAAGTTGGCGGAGACAACGAATGATAAATACGAATCGTATAATTCTCGTTACGGTGTATTTCACGCGCACTGGATTTTTGTTGGTGCTTTGTGCCCGTCATCTTGTTTAAGTCGTAGGTAAGGCAGACGGGTAGATTAATAAGTTTAATATTTTCTGCAACTGTGCACGAGACTCGCTGAGTTTAGGACGTTAGATTGTGGAGCATGCTCTATAAGTCCCGTAGACGTCATTAACTATTGGGAGACACGCAAGGTTTGGAGGAATAATGTCAATACTTCTAATATTGCGACTTATTAAAATGTGGATCAGCGTTTGTGGTCGAAAGACGAAACATACTTTTTATACTCTCTGGAAGAAAACAGTTCCAGAACCTGGTAATTTACGGGCTAGATCAGTATATTACCTGGGGAGTCATGACTGTAATCACCAGACTCGCGTCCCCAAATTACCACTGTTACTGTAAGCCGTAAAATTCGAGCGACGTACTTAAGACACCGGACTGTCATTGGAGACGACCCGGGTTCAGACCTGCATCCGGCAGCTCACGATTTCTCTAGATCGCTAGAGGCAGATTCCTGGTTGGTTCCTTTGAAAATGACATGGCCGATTTCCTTCCCCGAACTTGGGCTCTACATCTAATGGCCTTGACATCGACGTGATATTAAGTTCTAATCTTCCTTCTTACATCTGCATCTACATCAGTACTCCACAAGCCACTCGTCAGTGTGTGGTAGAGGGCACCTCTGGTACCGAAAACAGGATAAAAGCGAAACTGGCTCTTCCAGAATGTGACTGTCAAGTCTTATGTAAGAACGGTAGAAGCGTAGTCTTCTGTGTGACTTTATACTGCCAGCTGTATTCTAAGCGCCGAAGCAGTTCACGAAAATGTGTCATCAGAAATGTCACAGTCGCTGCTGTAGTTCCCTTCAGTGTGCATCTAGGTTCATAGGTAGGTTCGTGTGAGATTCTAATTCCGTGTATAGGTAGATTCGTGTGCGTATCTATTTTTCATTTAGGCAGTTGTCCTATAGAGTTTCTGGTGCGTGAAGGAAATAACAGAACTATTACTGTCTCACGCGTCCCCGAGCGATTTATGAAGTTTTCCATAACGATCTGTGTCATTAAGTTTGTGATCAGCGCAATATCACGACAGGCGGTTGCGGTCCTCCGCCGGCCGGAGTGGCCGAGCGGTTCTAGGCACTACAGTCTGGAACCGCGGGACTGCTACGGTCGCAGGTTCGAATCCTGCCTCGGGCATGGATGTGTGTGATGTCCTTAGGTTAATTAGGTTTAAGTAGTTCTATGTTCTAGGGACTGACGACCTCAGGAGTTAAGTCCCAAAGTGCTCCGAGCCATTTGAACCATTTTTGCGGTCCTCCAGTAATTTGTCGAACTCCAAGAAGTAGTTTGAGTAATACAGGAGATTTAGGTGTCCTGTGACAAGCTAGTAAGATACTTTAATTCTTCAGGTTTTCCCGGCGAGGTGTTGTCATGTTGATTAATCGGGTTTATGCTGCACACGATAGGCATAAATACGGACTCGTTCCACACTGGAATCAGTATCAGACAGCACCTGAAGAAGACTGCGAGACACGCAGTTGAAATATCGTACAGGAAAGAAGCGAATAACTGGCGGAAACCCGATTAATCAACATAGTAAGATACTACTCATTATATTCAGCTAAAATTAAAGTTTCGGAAACTACCTGTTCGTGTTTATTTCTCGTGTCTCTGCACATTTTATGCCTTCCATTTCGTTCTTCTATTCCCAGAGGCCGCTGAAACGCTGTACATTGAGTACTCACGAAATTACCTACCTGACAAATCATTTATTCGAACCCGAACGTTGACGTCGACTTCAATGATTCGTAAGGCTCCTCTTATACTGTGATTCCTCGACTGCAATGCACCAAATGTGTGTCTCGTCGTAAGTGCAACTGTGATGAATGTTCGTACCATTATGTATGATTACATAACACAAAAGGCAATGTAAAACCCTGTATCGCCCCGTGGTATACTCTTCTGCCATTGAGCCTAAAGTCTCAGTGCGGAGTACGTGACACAGTCCACTGTCTCTTATGCCTTCACTCCATGAGACACTGGGTAGTGGTTTACATTTTACCTGGGAACTTAGGTAACACGTATTTCCAGTTTCTTTGCTTTTACTACACCAGCTTGATTTTATAGGTACTTAAGATCACATGTCTTTCTCTGTATTTCATCCCTCTTTCACAAAAAACATGAGCATCGTATTCCACCTTATATGATGAAAAGCGTCTTCCAAGTCAAAAATTTCATCAAGGTCTGCCGTTTTTCTTTGATTTTCAAGTATATATATATTACCAAATGCAAATAAAAATTACTTCTTTGGTCTATTACTGGGGCCAAATAAATGTTCATCCAATGCATTTTCAAGTTTTCTTTCTGTTCATCGTCACACATTTACGAGTGGGTAATTTACATGTTATATTAGATGACACTCCTCTAGTTCCATCACTTAGCCACTCAACCTTCTTCTGTACTGTGATGATAAATACTCTATCGAATTTTAGGGAGATGTTCCATGCTTTACAGACATTGAAAACCAAGCGCTAGCGAGGATTGGACCTGGATGAGGAAGGAAATCGACCGTGACCTTGTCAAAGAAACTGTTCTAGTTTTCGGTTTAATCGGTTTAGAAAAATCCAAATTTCCAAAGTGGGTCGGCATATGGTTGCGAACAAGTCCTAATTCAGCACACAGCCTACAGCAGCGTTTATCCCACCGGGTACTCCTCTGCTCGTTGTGTGATTTTATGCTAAACCCAGTCTTTAAGTTTCCAAATCCATATAGGCTGTAATACAATTCATAATTAAATGTGTAAAAAAACTAGCTGATTAGACCCATTGTGCTGGTCTGTTATCAAATCCTTTATAACCACTTACCTTGTATCTAATCATGATCGGTGCAGTGGTTTGGCGGTAGTACGTGCGTACATGACAAACCGTAAAAACACAATAGTCCTAATGTCATAACACCAAAGGTATCCGCCATTTTTCATTTATACTTTCGCTTAGAGTTTTTAGTTATCATGAAAACAGAAGAACCTGTCAGAAAGGCTGAACAAGAGTTCGAGACAAATTCTAGCTCGCTGTAAAATGTTCAGTGGAGTTCAAGAATTGAATAGGACCATTACTGAAATGCTGTTATCGAAAATAAAATGACGCACCTACCTCCAGCGATTCTCAATAATTTCTTAAAAATTTTAGGGCTGTACCAGCAGGGAAGATCGAAATCATACGCTGCTACTCATAGCTAATTCTGGAAAAAAAGTCTTGAAATATAGCGTCATATGTAACACTACTTTTGTTATTCTGTAAACAAGAGAGTCTAAAGTTATCTCCATGTCCTTCCCCGAAAAATGGTACATTCCTATTTGACATTAGGAAATAAAAACTATTTTTGAATAGAATATATCTCGTGAAGCACATTGGTCTTACAAAAAGTAATTTATAAGGGACACAAACTGTCTCGACTGCAAAAACATTTATTTTAATGTTAACCGGTTTCGGTCAGTTTTTGACCATCCTCGGACCGTCATACCATGATGGTAGGCGGTGGCAGTGAATGGAGTGGGTGTTGTAGCTAAAACACCCGCTTCGTTCACTGCCACCGCCTACCATCATGGTACGAGGGTCTGAGAATAGTCAAAAACTGAGCGAAACAGGTTACCATCAAAATAAATGTTTTTGCGGTCGAGACTGTTTGCGTCTATTTTTAAAGTATTTTTGAATAGTTTCAGACAGGGTACTAGTGTGACGAAGAAAACAAGTATACTTTCTTGTAAGGCGAAAAAACAAAACTACAGTTAACATATTTAAAATTGTATTGGTCAGAAAATAGCAAACAGCAAAATAAAACTGCACTGTACGTCAAATGGTGAAGTTCTAACAAGTAAAGTTCTGTACTGTTACATAAAACAATTAAATATGCAACACCTACGATGATGATGTTAGAGAAATAATAATTTAGACTTTGAAAAGTATTTACTTTTAACCTTATTTCTTATTTTCTAGCTTGAAAGTGATGAGCACAGAAGAAGTTTTGTGAAATCTGTGAAAGACCTTCTTAAGCAATACCACTTTGACGGTATTGACATAGCTTGGGAATTCCCTATGAACAAGGAAAAGAAAGAACGAAGCACGCTTGGTAAGTACAGTAACGATACATAACTGTTGGTCTAAAAAAATTAGATTTATCTAATACATACAGACATCAAATGTTGTAGATATAGTAAGTACACACAATTTCATTGGTGTTTATGTTACACAGTATAGCGTATATTTAAACAAATATAATACTTGCTGGATAATATCAGTCTTACTGCTCTGGCGGAAAAAAATCACAGCATCAAGAGGCAGATGTGAAACATAAATGAAAGTTGGTAAGCGTGTTTCCACATCTGAAATATGACGTCTATTCAACTTGCACGCCAGTCGTGTAAGAGTGGTGCCAGTAGAGTCACTGTGAGGAGGCAAATCAGGTTTCCTTTAAACGTACGCTGTAGCGGTCGTGAGCATTAGTTACCTTTGAGACTGGACGTGGTGAGTTGATGTTAGTCAAGAATGCCTTTAAGATGACAAAAAGAAGCCATTATCAATACCTCACTGAATTTGAACGGGGTCGTGTAATAGGCCTATGAGAAGCTGGATGTTTCTTCTACGGTAATGCAGAAAGACTTTGCAGGAATGTACATGATTGCCGGCAATGGTGGTCACGAGAATGTACGATTCCAAGAAGATCGGGTCCGGCCGGCCATGTGGCACTACCCAGAGGGAAGACCATCGTGCTCGAGGTATAGCTGACCATCGTGCTCGAGGTATAGCTCTAGCGCAACGTATTGCATATCCAGCAGCCTTTTGAGCAGCAGTTGGCACCACAATGAGACAACAGCGTACATTCCACTGACCCTAAACCACCACCATTTGCGACTTCAGTGGTGTCAAGTGAGAGCTCATTGTAGAGCAATGTGTGATGAAATCTGGTTCTACTTCGGTGTTAGTGATGGTTGTGTTTTGGATAGGAGGAGGCCAGTTAGGTGCCTGCAAACAACCTGCTAGACACACTGGACCTACAGCTGCAGCTACGGAATGGGATGCGATTCCGTAAAACAGCAGGAGCAATCTCGTGGTTATCTCACACACCCTGACTAGAAAATTGTATGTCAACTTGGTGATTGAACCTGCTGTGCTGCCACTTATGAAGGGCATTCCATGGGGTGTTTTTCAGTAGGATAACGCTCGACCACATATTGCTGATGTAACTCGGCATGCCCTACACATTCTCGACATGCCTCAGCCTGCTCGTCCAGCAGATCTGTTTCCAATCGGGCACATATGGGACATCGTTGGGCGACAACTCCAGCGTCATCCACAAACAGCACTGACCGTCCCTGTATTGACTGACCAAGTGCAGAAGGCATGGAACTCCATCAGGCGAACTGACAGCCGGCACCTACACAACACAATACATCTGGAATTCAACATTCTGGCGGTTATGCCGGTTATTAAGGGGGGTAGGACGCCAAACGGGCCGACGTGGAGCAGGAAAGGCACCACAGGATATTTTAATTTCCACTGTCTATACTTTTACAAGTAAATTCATAAAACTCTGTCAGCATGACCAGGACGGATTCAGGATTCACACTCGTAGCAGCGGAAGTTCAAAAACATAACAAAATAATTTTTTTTACACGTGAAATTTCATCATTTTTTCACTTACTATTGGCTGCATTTGTTACTATAGGTATACTTTTCTTCATAAATAAGAGAGACTTTTCGATGGATTTTGCACAGCATACAAACCATACATACAGGTATCTGAAACTCTAGAATCTATTTAATTTATGAAAAAATGAATGAGCTGTTACGTTTTAAACTCTATGTTTATTTTGTAGTTAATTATCTCAATTTTTACCACAGTTTTTAATAGATTTGCAAAATTCTAGAGTTTCATACACCTGTAAGTATGGTTTGTATGCTGTGCAAAATTCATCAAAGAATTTCTCTTACGTGTGAAGAAAAATGTACCTATAGCAACAAATGCAGCCAACAGTAAGTGAAAAAATGATGAAATTTCATATCTAAAAAAAATTAATTTTGTTATGTTTTAGCACTTCCACTGCTCTGAGTGTGAATCCTGAACCCTTCCTGGTCATGCTGACAAAGTTTTATGAATTTATTTGTGAAAGTATAGACAGTAGACAATAAAATGTCATGTGGTGCCTCTCCTGCTCTAAGTTGGCCCGTCTAACGTCCTACCCCCCTTAATGTACCAGCATTTCACATTTGCAATGGCTTAACCAGTGCTTACATTACATTGTGATCTTGCAATGTAGAACACTTAAACCTAGACAAATGGTTCCCGAAATTTTGTTACTATATATTAATCATTTTTTGTGTAGCGATTTTTTTTCGTCAGTGTATATGACACGCTCACATGTTAGCACTACATTATTTGAAGGTAATGCTGCCCATTCAGTCATATACTCCTCTTAGCTGTTAGCTTGCAAAGGGAAGTAGCTATGCCCGGTTTAGTTTCATCCTTAACAGTTACTTATAATGTGCTTCATCTTGTTCAGGATCCATCTGGCACGGTTTCAAGAAAGTAATCGGCCTCGCACATAGCCACAAAGATGAGAAGGCAGACGAACATCGCAGGCAGTTCTCATCTTTGGTTCAGGAACTGAAAACATCTTTGAAAACTGAAAATGCCCTGCTGACCCTGAGCGTCATACCTTACATCAATCATACTGTAAGTATAAAACATTTCCCTGTGTCCTGAATACCGATCTCAAGTATTTTGCTGACTGCAAAGGCTATTTACAAATAATCGAATCACCATTCTGTTTAAATGAGAGAACTTTTCGCTGCCGGCTTAGTTCAAATAAAATAAAATTTCTATTTATTTTATTTGAATTTGCATAGCTGGATGGTTTCGGATATGTTATAATTCAAAATGCAAACCTGTGCATGCATACACAAACCACTGCGTGGAAACACTGGACAATCACTTTATTCGGCATACTTGTTATGTCTTTGTCTCCGACTCTCGTATCATAGCTGACGGCTTGAAATTACACTGCTCATGTCTAAATTGTCCAACTTCTTTTTTCTAAGCACATTATGAACACGCTCATGAACTGTGCACATATTCGCATTTGAGAATGAACTCACACCTGAGTCTATGTAAGTAGAAATATAATAAAAAGAATTTTTTACTCCATTCAGTAACAACCAGGGTGGAACATGTTAACATTTAAACAATCAATTGTGACTATATACTCAATTCGGAACCAATATAAATCAATTTTCATCGATGCATGCAGTGACTGGGCCAAGTATCTCAAGAAATAAGCGTCAAACGAAAAAACTACAAAGAACGAAACTTGTCTAGCTTGAAGGGGGAAACCAGATAGCGCTGTGGTTGACCCGCTAGTTGGCGCTGCCATAGGTCAAACGGATATCAACTGCGTTTTTTTAATAGGAACCCCCATTTTTTATTACACATTCGTGTTGTACGTAAAGAAATATGAATGTTTTAGTTGGACCACTTTTTTCGCTTTGTGATAGATGGCGCTGTAATAGTCACAAACATATGGCTCACAATTTTAGACGAATAGTTGGTAACAGGTAGGTTTTTTAAATTGAAATACAGAACGTAGGTACGTTTGAATATTTTACTTCGGTTGTTCCAATGTGATACATGTACCTTTGTGAAAGTATCATTTCTGAGAAAGGATGCTGTTACAGCGTGATTACCTGTAAATACCACATTAATGCAATAAATGCTCAAAATTATGTCCGTCAATCTCAATGCATTTGGCAATGCGTGTAACGACATTCTTGTCAACAGCGAATAGTTCGCCTTCCGTAATGTTCGCACATGCATTGACAATACGCTGATGCATGTTGTCAGGCGGTGTCGGTCGATAACGATAGCAAATATTCTTCAACTTTCCCCAAAGAAGGAAATCCGGGGACGTCAGATCCGGTGAACGTGCGGACCATGGTATGGTGTTTCGACGACCAATTCACCTGTCATGAAATATACTATTCAATACCGCTTCAACCGCACGCAAGCTATGTGCCGGACATCCATCATGTTGGAAGTACATCGCCATTCTGTCATGCAGTGAAACATCTTGTAGTAACACCGGAAGAACATTACGTAGGAAATCAATATACATTGCACCATTTAGATTGCCATCGATAAAATGGAGGTCAATTATCCTTCCTCCCATAATGCCGCACCATACATTAACCCGCCAAGGTCGCTGATGTTCCACTTGTCGCAGCCATTGTGGATTTTCCGTTGCCCAATAGTGCATATAAAACTGTTGGTGACTGACGCTTCGTCGCTAAATAGAACGCGTGCAAAAAATGTGTCATCGTCCCGTAATTTATCTTGTGCCCAGTGGAAGAACTGTACACGACGTTCAAAGTCGACGACATGCAATTCCTGGTGCACAGATATATGGTACGGGTGCAATCGATATTGATGTAGCATTCTCAACACCGACTTTTTTGAGATTCCCAATTCTCTCGCAACTTGCCTGCTACTGATGTGCGAATTAGCCGCCACAGCAGCTAAAACACCTACTTGGGCATCATCATTTGTTGCAGGTCGTGGTTGACGTTTCGCATGTGGCTGAACACTTCCTGTTTCCTTAAATAACGTAACTATCCGGTGAACGGTCCGGACACTCGGATGATGTCGTCCAGAATACTGAGCAGCACACATAGCACACGCCTGTTGGGCATTTTGATCACAATAGTCACACAACAACACGATATCGACCTTTTCCGCAATTGGTAAACGGTCCATTTTAACACGGGTAATGTATCACGAAGCAAATACCGTCCGCACTGGCGGAATGTTACGTGATACCACGTACTTATACGTTTCTGACTATTACAGCGCCATCTATCACAAAGCGAAAAAACTGGTCCTACTAAAACATTCATATTTCTTTACGTACTACACGAATATGTAATAAAAAATGGGGGTTCCTATTTTTAAAAAAACGCAGTTGATATCCGTTTGACCTATGGCAAATGTAGATCCAAGGAAACGACAAACCCATTGCACAGTGCTTATGATATCTTGAAATATCAACAAAACAATGTGTATTAGTTTTATGAAAATTTTTCCAGTCTTAATTACATGAACTACATTAACAATTTTCACAATATCTATAGTACTCTTCACATACATACACATTTATATACTCTGAAATACCTTGAAATTATGGTTAGTCAAATGGTGTCTTTGTCACTTGCTTATTATTAAAAAATTCAGAATTTTGTTCACAAAATTAGTAGTTATTACTCAATTTCAACAAATTATTACATTACTTCACACAGTATAATTTTATCTGTCTCCATTTATATAGCCTATCCACTATTTAATTTTCTGATTATGTCATGTCAGTACTTATAGGAATTTATTACTTTATACATTTGCATATTTTATATTTCATTCCTGTAAAAGAACACATATATTTCACTTGTGTGAAACAGCTTTTCTACCCATTTTGGGTTTTGGTGCCCATGTGTCAAGCGTATTCATAGAACTCATTTCCACTTTCTTCCTCTTCAGTACTTTAGGTTCCTTTAGAATTATTATCCAAGCTTTCAGTCTAGTTAAGGCACATAATATACTTTTGTAATTTTGTTTTTGACTTCATTAATGAATGTTAACATTAGTAATTATTTCTGTTTTGGTAATGTTTCAAATCGATAACGTTACATACACCCAATCTTTTACCAGACTGATGGTAAACGAAGCAAAAAGAATTAGGGTGAGGAACACTGTCAATCCTAAATGACCCATGGTAAATGAATTTGAACTTGTACATTTCATTATCACTTTCTCTGGAATTTTTTGCTGGAGGTTTCATAGGGACAATGTCTACTACTTTGAATAGAACTGGTTTGAGTTTCTGATCATGCCACTTTATTAATACTTCAGCATGCTTCTTCGTCTTTTCTCTCAACAATTTCTTTTTTGGTGACATATCCAATTTCACCTTGGTGGAAAGCTAATTAGCTCGTCCACTATACTTTTTGGTTTATGACATAACATAGTTTCATTTGGAGTAAAGCCCATACTTTCATTTGAGCTTAAATTCATTATTTCTCATATTTCAGACACAAATTTACCCCAAGCTCTATGATTACATGACAATTAGTCCTAAAACAATAAGTCCTAAAACACCTGCGCAATTCATGCAAACATTGTTCATATGGCTTACTTTGCAGGCGGTAGGCCTCAATATGAATCACTTCTACATCTTTTTCCTTCATTCCTTCATTGCAAATATTCGATGTAAATTGAGGCCCATTATCAGGTAATATGGCTTTTGGTTTTCCAATTTGCACAAACTATTGCACTTGCTTTTCTAAAAGTTTCACACATTTGGAAAAATTATCCAACACCATCAAAATGTATGCCAAGTTCCCAGTCGTTTTTGGTAACGAACTATAGGTGTCCATTGCCCAAATTACCTGATAGTCTTTAGGCTGAATGCTTTGCATGGCACTGTGACTAGTTAAGCTTGTCACTTTTACTTTCAGACATTTATTACAAGTCCATAACCTTTCCATTACTTTCTTAGTTATACTAACAAACATTACAGCTTCAGCCATTCTATCTGTACACTTTTTTGGTCCACATTGGCTGTAAGCTAAATGGTAGTAGTCAGTCAATTCAGATACCTAGTTATTTGGCCAACATAGTCGCCTGTTTTCCCCATTTTCATTCATTCTTAAATATAATATGCCATCGTTCCCTTAATAATACTTTCTCAATATGGCACCTTCTTCTTGCCTACCATAATATTTAATTTTCACTAGCTTTAAACATTCATCTTCAGATTGATAATGGTGCATATTTTTACATATGTTCTCTGCCTTTTCTACGTTCAATCTCATTCAAATAAATCGTTTTAAGTGTTCCTTCTAAACTCTCCCTATTAGTTGTACCACCAGGATCAAATGACAGTCTTGACAAAGAATCTGCTGCACAATTATCATCTCCTTTTATGTATCAAATTTCATAATCAAACATCCACATGAATAATGCCCGCCTTATCACTCTGTCATGCATCAGACTACAACTTTTAAAAAGTCAGTGCATTATGATCAGTGTGTACTGTTGCTTTGTGTTCCCATGAAAAACCTTTGAATTTCTTAAAAACCCATATGAAAGCCAATGCAATTTTTCTGACACTGTGTAGATTTGCTCGTATTTGGATAATGTCCTACTTGCAAGAACTATTGAAAGACTTTCTTTATCTTCTCCTATTTCCTGACATGTGTGAACTGCAATGACATAACCACATGAATCAGTCTCCATATGAAATGGCAAAGATAGATCTAGATGGTGAAGATTTTGGCCATTAGGAAGTTCCTATTTCAATCTGTCAAATGCGGCTTGACGTTCTTCTGTCCATAGATATGCACTATTCTTTTTCAGCAAATTACATAAATCTGTATCATTTAGGCTTGCTCATTTACACATATATGACAGAAATTACATAGAAACAAAAACGATTTTGTTTTCTAGTCTTTGGAGGCTGACACTCCCTGATTGTTCCAGTTTCCTAGGATCTTTTGTTATCCCAGCTGTAGTAATAATATGGCCTAAAAACTCCAACTCCTTCTTTACAAATTCACATTTCTTTATTTTCAAAGTAATTCCACCTCTTTTTAACGCCCAAAAAACCTCATCTAACAATTCACAATGCTCTAACCATGATTATGTCACTATGAAAAAGTCGCCCACAATTATAGTTATCCCTAATACATAATCCAAAGCTTGGTTAAACACTGACACAGACGTGATCAATCCAGAAGGGATCACTTGGTAATAACAACATTTTCCTGCAAAGAGAAATGTAGGCAGCTTCCTCGAATCTGGTTCAAGGGCAATTTGTCAACATCCCTCAGTCAGATCGAGACTCGTCATATATTTTACCTTATGGAATTTCTGTAGCACATCCTCAATACTTTCTGGCGTATCAGCTTCGCGTTTCTCTACTTTACTGAGATAATGAGCATATGTCATGATTCTCACTCCACAATCTTTTTTGTTGACTGGAATTACAGAACTATTATACTGACCCCTAGATCTTCCTATTATTCCCGATTCCTTCATACGATTTATTTCTTTTTGTACTGCTTCTTTCCTACCTAGCGATATTTGGTAAACTGGCCCAAAGAATGGTTCTTGTGGTACCATTTCATATTCAAAGTCATGGACTAAACCAGGCTTATCTGAAAACAATTATTTGTTGCTTACCAAATATTGTACAACTCATCCTTCTGTTCTAATGATTCTTTTGGTAATCTTTCTACTAGGGCTCTTAAATCATGTTCAGATGGGTCCACTCTGTTCACATTTCTAACATGATATCTCTCAGTTCCTTCACTTAAACCTACACATTGGTAGTGTAACAATTCTCAGATTTACATCCTCTCTCACATCAGTTTCCACGACACCACCAAAATTCACTTTATTTTATTTTCCCATATTGAACAAACCATTACTTTCCTATAACAGTCAATAATTTCTTTATGTTTCATCATTCAGTACACACCCACAATTACCTCAGAATACAACTGAGGAACCACTAAAAAGTCATGTTCAAACATTGTAGTATTAATATCAAATTCTACAAGACTTCAGCTTTAATTGGTTTGCTGCAACTACCCATTGCACCTATTATTTTCATTCCCATAACTGGAATTTCTGCTATTTATGATTTTCCCTTTATATGCTCATAAAATGACTGACCAAAAGCACTAACTTCATGGTCACTATCAACTAACATTCGTGTTCCTACATGGTACAATTTCAGTGGGATCATTATTTGTTCACATCGTCCTACTTCATTACTTTTAAGTTTCTACAATAAATTTTGTTCAATTCCTAAATTTCTCTACTGAATTTCCTCCTGCTTTAGCATTTCATCAGGAGGCTTTTTCTTTTTTCCCCTAGCTCTTCTTTCATTTTCATGCAGAATATGTTTCATTTCTATACTATTTATCGTATCACCAAGAACACTCTCTCCATCACTTTCATCTGAACGTATTACATCGGCTGTAACTTCATATACATTAAAATGTTCGGTTTCAGTCATTAATCTTACACAATCATCTATAGACCGATGCACTTGCCCCATAGTGCAGTTTCTAGTTGTCCTTTCCAATCTGTTGACTTCATTGGATTCAGATATGGCCTCAACAAAATTGTTCTCATTTACTTCAAACTCTTCACACTTCTTACCATAACTACAAATTGCATCTACTTTACTCATTATATATTCATTACTCATTCTCTTATTAAGTACACTTTCATTTCTCTTCCTCTTAGCTTCATCATTATTCCCTATACAACCTATTTTGTTTCCCTTTTCCCATTCTTGTAAACCTGCATACAGTTTCGACCTCACTTACTGAGACTCTTTACATATTTGCAGCTGAACACTAGGTTAGAACCAATGTGGCAGCGCTATTCATGCACGCGCGAGCATTCACCCCGACAACACTCGTAATTTCACGAGCTTCTACCTGTGACTCACCTTGTACCTGAAACAAGCCATTAGGATTCTGTTGTTCGGGCCCGCTAGCCTCTACGCTACCGTGACTGCTGCGCCTAAACGTGTTTTCCTGTTCACTTTCAGTTTCATTGTCACAGTTATAGTTGCAGCAAAACTGCTTTCGCTTCCGTTGGTGCCAGAGCCTCGCAATTCTACCCGCAGCAGTACACTATTACACTGATGCGAATCGTCGTTTTTCTCATAGCTATTTTCACGAGATTCGTAATTATGACCTCCCCTTGCTGGACCAAAACCTCTTCCGCCTCTTCTCCCTCTATCTACCTGTGCTGATCTCACATTATAGTCAACTGTGTTACCATTTTAATGATTATGATTGCCATTATCGTTATTATGGTTTCTCTTCTAGTAGCGTTTGTTTTATAATGGTTTCAGTTTGGGTGATTGTTAGCATTATTGTGGTACCGATTTTGATCATTACGGTACAGCACATCTAAGTCTCCAACTTTCTTTTAAAACGAGATTTTATCACAGTCTCGAGTAACGTACCCTCCGACATTTCATGGCGGTTTGGCCCACAGTATGTCCAGCATTCATTTTTCACACAATTGACCTTTTGTGTGTTAGTTTTCTACACAGGTCCTCGCAGTAGGTTTTCATACTCGAAATCCTAACAGTTCTGTGCACAGCAGCGTAAGTAAACTCTGTTATCACTTCCTCTTGCTTATTTCCTAACCAATGTTCTTCTTCAAACCTTTAATAAAATTCGTCTAGCATTTCGCAACATCCCAAGATGTGAACTGCCCAAAAATCTACATCTCCACTTAATCGTGTTCTACAATTCTCACGCGGTTTTCCTCCGGAAATTCTTTCCGTATCAATGACCCATACTTATCCATGAACACGACCAGATGGCTTCTGCCTTTTTGCGTCAAACTTGTCGCTATCATCACCTATCCGATTTTGACACGATCCTCCTATCACTTGGCGTACAGTAAGACTTCTGGTACTCTCTACGCTTTTAACACATTCCTGAATTTTGTTTGTTTCTGTGTTCATCGCAGTTACAGCTCCCTGTAATTGCGATTCCGATTCTTTTGTAACTCCATCTGTTTTCTCATGCCAAGAATTTACAGATTGCTCTTCCTCTGATCTGCCTTTTCCTATCTTTAGATCAACATCTGTTTGGATATCATCACTAATCTTCATTACCTTTGTAACTACATTTTGATTTATCTGAGACACCATATACTTGTTATTCTCTTCACTAACCCCGCTCAATTCCTGTTGTATACTTAACTTCGTATTCTTTATTTCATTGGTAAACAAATTTTTAAGGGTTTCCGTTTCATCTCCATATTTCTTGTCTATTTCATTTTTCAAAGACTGAATAGACGTGTCAGATTTACTATTCAAAGACTGATTAGAATTTCTTAACCCAGTTCTCAAATTATTTAAGTCAGTGCTCAAAGATTGATTTGAATTCTTCGTGTAAGTGCTCAAAGACTGATAGGATGTCAGTTTTACTGTTCAATGCAGTTAAACCAGAGATCACTGATTTAAGCATTTCTATTACCGTATCCATATGGTCTGTACCCAATATGATTTCCTATCCAAATACTTATTTCATTTCTGTTACCCTTTCGTCCAAACGACTTTAGTATCACGCGTTATCTGCATCTACATTTTCCAGACTATCATCAAAAATTTCATGCTTTATTACTACGCTGTTTATAGCTTCCATTTCCTCAGTACTCTTTGCTTCACTTTTGATGTCTAATTGATTGTCAAACATCTCTATATTCAGAATGTGATTTTGTGTTTCTAATTACGCCTGCATTGTCGAATTCGACATTCTTTACTATTGCTTACTGAAATTTATGTTACTACTACAAATTTCAAAATGGGCTTTTATTAAGTTCGGAACTGTAGTAAACAATTTACGATGTCCTGTCACAGTCGCCATGTATAACACCCCACTCCCGTACTACACTTTGTTTGTAGTGACGTGTGTTCCTAAGGGTCTCTACAGAATGGAATAAGGCATCAGATCCGAAGTGAAATTATCCCATAGTAACGTAGCGGGAGTTACAACCAATTCGTCATTAACTCATGTTTCTACTAATGATGAAAAAACGAAGTCTCAGTTAACTGAAATATTATTCAATGGTCGAGCTGAAATTTCAGCAATTAGTTGTTCTGATTTCCTGTTCATTAATATGCACAGATATCTGAAGTAAACTTATGGTCGCAGGTCGCTGCACTAACTACTCTAGTATACTGAAATACTGAAATAATGACTTCAGTAGCGTAACTCAGCTCGATGTTTTATCAGCATACGACATACTCAACTTCTCAAATACCTCCACAAACCTACCAACAAACTGTCGGATTCCTGATACGCAGAATCAGTCATGTGTTCCGTTCCAAAGACGGATAAACAAGCTATTAAGCAGGTGGTCGTAATGTTTTGGCTCATCAGTTTATTGTTGGTAAAGTCGCACATGGTATACCACACTAGTGTAATGAGAAAAGAGGAACATGAAATGAGACATGAGGGAGAATCATCAAAAATGACCATCCTGATTGTCCCACAATCTAGAACTGTGCAGCCACTGCAGGCGAATGATTCAAAGACAAGGAAAATTAGCGCATTATCCATATAATTCGTTCTGAGCAATGTGTAGCTCCTTGCTCAAGTTACAACGACATATCACTAAGACCCCATTTGGATCATGTTTTGCGAGGTAAAATTCTCGGACGCCTTGAGCTTGATCGTAAACAGACCACAGCACCAGTGGCATTGAACGTAGCAAAAAGCCCCTTTCAAGGCTTTGGCGACCTTCCTGGGAACCAGGAAATGTTCGTCGTAGACCAGTACAAGGTCAACCTTCAGCAAAACCGCGCAACATGACCGATATTTTAAATGTACTATGATATCCAGTGGTGACTGGCAAGACGTCTAGATGGCTCAGGAGGAACGTTTCCAAACAGATTCTGTACTACCGGATCCTCGAGCTAGTTATTGGGAGTCAGACATCTGATGGTCTTTGACCTGCACATGACAAGAGAGACACTGTCCCAGTTGTTATAGAATCAACAACAACGAGATTGGGTGGGAGAAATGCGCTTTTCAAAGATGAATTCCGCTTCAGAGCGTAAAATCATTTTACCCGTACGTTTGATTGAAGAAGTGTAGTAGTCAAAACGATCATAGTGGCACCGTGATCAGGGACCATGTTGATGGCCGTGAGATGAGGGTGAGGAGAGGTACCAATTTGGATGGCCGTACAGTACTTCGGTCTTTCTTTGTGTTCAGGGGAGAAGTTTTTATGGTCGGAGACACCGATGAGCTACTGCAAACATCTGTGCGATTTTCAGCGGTAGACGTGTTCCACACATCACCTATGGCCGATGATGGCAGTCCGCATTTTTCTTGGAGGAGAGAAGGGGGGGGGGGGGGAGAGGTAAGTTACTCGCATGAAGATGTTATCCCTATGGACAGGCCAGCGAAACTATAGTTCGGACAACTATGGAGCTTGTATGTGATACACTCGGTAGTAAAATTTCAGCTCACCAGAAGTCTTGAAGGACTCTTACAGATCTGCTCATATTATTAGAAAGCCACTCCACTGTGTGTGACGGAGAGTACTTCGCGTGCCACAATGATTTAAGCACTTTCTTGTTCCAGTCGAAACTGATGCGCGGGTAGAACGGTTTTCGGCACACTTCCCTATGAGCTCGAATTTTCCTGATTTTTCCCTGAGTGATTATTTTGCGGGAATGCGTGGGAACAAGTAATATTATGCTGCCTGACTTTCCTTGGACACGGACGTGTAACATTAAACGTCTCCGTGATTTTGATCACATCTATTGTAGCGTCTAGCTCTGGAGAAGTATCAGCATTCCATGACGTTTCCGCTGTTTCTAAAGAAACCCGTGACGAAACGTGGTTCTCTTCTTTGGATACTCTCATATTCCCTACTTCATCTATGAAACCTGAATTCTAAGGGCCCAAACCGACGAGCTGTACTTCAGTATTGGTCGACGAGTCTTCTGCAAGCCACTTCTTTCGTGGATAAGTTCCATTTCTATAGGATTTTTACGCACCGTTTTATCTTCTGAGCATGGGAATCAACTACCTTGAAGCGCTCGCATAACAAACCACTTTACTGCCGAACTTGTACGGGGATATAACATCCCCTGTTCAATGTTAGAGAAGAAAAGTGTTTCTTGTTTTCCAGAACTACCGAGCGGGGTAGCGCAATAGTTAGCGCACTTAACTCGCATTCGGGAGGACGACGCTTCAAACCCGCGTCCAGCCATCCTGATTCAGGTTTACCATCATTTCTCTTAGTCGCTTAAGGCAAATGCCGGGATGGTGCATTCGAAAAGGCACGGCCGCTTCCCTTGTCCATCGTCCCCTAATCTAATCCGAGCTTGTGCTCCGTCTCTTAAAATCTCGTTGTTAAACACTAATCTCCTCCTCTTCCTTTTTTCAGAACTTTCGTAAATTCATGTTTTAAATATTTTTGTGTACGTAGTATGTTCTGTTTACATTGTGCCTTATTGGGTAACCTTTTAACCATGCTATTCAAAAATTATACTACCGTGTCTCGCTTGTGCTTAGCTTTTCTACACTAGTTTAGCTTTGTATGACAAGAACTGGAGCACGTATTTCGATTAACGCTGCACTTCTACGAGTCATATGAAATGAGCGTCTGTAATTTGTTGCAGCTGTACTACGACTGCTCAGCCCTGTCGCCGCACGTGGACCACTTACACCTGCTGGCGTACGACTACCACACTCCTCAGCGGACTCCCAACACAGCAGACTACCCGGCGCCACTGTACGTTGCGGGGAAGCGAGACCCAGACCTCACGGCCGACGGCAACGTGAGGTGGTTCCTCGAGAGGGGCTTCCCTTGTACGTACATTCGTTTAGGGAGCGGCAGACTACAGCGTCTATGTTCTTACCTTCTCATTTCGTTAACATGTGTATGTGTATGTGTGTGTGTGTGTGTGTGTGTGTGTGTGTGTGTGTGTGTGTGTTCATGGACGAGACAATATTGAATGATGAATGTGCGCGTACGTGCATGTGTGTGTGTGTGTGTGTGTGTGTGTGTGTGTGTGTGTGTGTGTGAGAGAGAGAGAGAGAGAGAGAGAGAGAGAGAGAGAGAGAGAGAGAGAGAGAGAGGACATGGTGATAAATCCTGCCACAATATTATCTGTGTGTTTGAAGATTAATGCAGCTTATTACAACTTGAAATATTCCAGGTTTACAGCCGCCTCAGCTCGTAATATGTCCGCAATATTTCGAGAGGAAGGACCTTTCCCTCGTCCTGAAGAAGTCATACGCAGGAGCAGGAGATAAAGGAGGAAATTGATACATTCGTCAGGAAGAGTAATTTAAGACAGACCTCTGAATTTCAAAAACAGAATCATGTATTAAAAAAAATCATCTTCAAATATCACGTACATTTACATGACTATACTGTAGTTCACACTTAAGTGGCTGGCAAAGGGTTCACCGAATCACTTTCACTCTGTTTCCTTACGGTTCTTGATTTCTCTTATTTTATTACAATGGTGCTTTCTCCATACGTAGGTGGGTGTCAATAACATTCGGAGGAGAACGTTGGAGACTGAAACTACAGAAAGCCTTTGTTTTAAAGATTGCCACTCCAACTCGGGTGCCATGTCCGTGACCCTCTCTACTCCGTTTCGCGAAGAGACAAAACGAGCTGCCCTTTCCTGAACTTTTTCGATGTCCTCCGTCCATCCTATCTGGTAAGGATCCCATAGCGCACAGCAGTACTCTAGTAGAGGACGGACAATAGTGCAGGCAGTCTCTTTAGTAGACCTGCTGCGTCTTTTAAGTGGTGTGCCAATAAAACGCAGTCTTTGCTTTGCCTTCCCCACAAGTTGTTCGTATCTGTAATTCCTAGATATTTAGTTGAACTGATAGTCTTAACATTTTTGTGATTTATCGAGCGACAGAAATTTAACGGATTCCTTTTAGTACTCATGTGAATGACTTCACGCTTTTCATTATTTAGAGTCGACTGCCACTTTTTGCACCACACAGATGTCTCGTCTAAATCATTTTGCAGTTGTTTTTTATCTTATGATAACTGGACTAGACGGTAAATGACAGCACCAACTGTATTATAGAAGTTTACTTTTCCTACTAAACATTCTTCTAACTTGCGTACAATTTTCTAAGATCCTCGTGGATGGAAAATAAAATACGAAATCTGCATACATATACTCGTAGCGACTTCATCTTGTAAAATAATCCGAGTTCTATTATCATATTGTAAAGTAATAATTGACGTTAAAAAGTTAATGTATATTTGAAAAACGTGTTGGTTCATAACGATATTAAGCAGAATTGAACGATATTATAAATGCTACTTAAGATTATTTTGACGCTGAATGTCGTGTCTGTATGTTTTGTCGTTAATGCGCTCCCAGCGGCGAGGTTATCAGCGTCTGTACGAAAGTTAATAGGAACGAGTGTGGTTAAAACAGTTAAGATGTCATAAAACAAGTTACAGTAAGTCTAACAGAATTACACTCCATCACTCTTTTGACGACTGTTGTTGCGACGTATTAACCACACAATCACACTATTTCTCATCTTTTAAGAAGTGTAAAACTGGTCAGATGTCTAAAACTAGAAATTAAAACACTTGTAAAACAAGAGGAAAACTAAAATAATGACACCGTGTTATATGACTGGCCGATCACTTATCCCATTTATAGAGGTATCAATCCTCTCCTTTTTAATGACCAATAACTCTAAAAAAACTTCTCTTCCTATCAACATTAATGATAGGAACGATCCTGTCCATTTCATCAAATTCCTGATTTGGAGTTTGAATAGGAGTTGAGATCAACTTACTTTCATTTATTCCGCTTCTAACGAGAAATAAAAATATAATGATAAATGTATCATCAATTAAATATTTTATTGTCCAAGCAATAGCATCGACAATACTATTATTTTCAATTTTGTTGGGCACCCTAATGTCTTAAAAACTCCAAAAAAATTTAGGGAATAATTAGGACTTCCCCCGCCGGCCGAAGTGGCCGTGCGGTTAAAGGCGCTGCAGTCTGGAACCGCAAGACCGCTACGGTCGCAGGTTCGAATCCTGCCTCGGGCATGGATGTTTGTGATGTCCTTAGGCTAGTTAGGTTTAACTAGTTCTAAGTTCTAGGGGACTAATGACCTCAGCAGTTGAGTCCCATAGTGCTCAGAGCCATTTGAACCATTTAGGACTTCCCCAAATACTTAAAAGTCGTCCCACATCACCTACTTATAGTGATGACTATGTAAAAATGTAATATCGCTGATACACTGTCATCCCAATTATCAAGAGGGAAAATAACACATAAAAACTGACTAATTCATATCTAAAAATTACATAGAATGGTACGTCTAAAACGAACATTCAAGTGATGTCTAAATACAAAATTTCAACAAAGACAGTGTACGGCAGCACCGATATTACAGGTAAGGAAGAAACACTAGTCGAATGTACTGTATAATACCGTTATAATCATAGTTACAGTTTACAATATCGGGCCTACTGCCTATAAATGTATTTAAACAACACCTGACGACAGATATATGCTGAAATGAGCTCAATGTGATTTAGGCAATAAAACTCATAGTGACACTGGTATATCATTATCTAGCCATGTAACTGCAAGATATATTTTGCACTTTGGGCCCCCTCGAACAAAAATACCTACCACATTCGTTTGACTGTCACGTAAAATAGAGGCTTCAGTACCAGCTGCAGGTTTTCTCAGATTGCAGACCGCCTCTTCCCTGTGTGCATCAGTTAAGGCAGTAGTCTTCAATCTACTGTGGAAACATCTGTAGTACCTAATAGACACTTGAGGTTAAGTTCCAGCAGAGTGCCTTTCTAGTGTGGCCGCACTTGCTATGAGGCTCTGGTTCTAGACTGTGATATCAGACGCCGACAGGGCTCCTGACTGGCTGCCACAGGTAACGTTCAGAAACACTACAAGGGAAACAGACCTGGAGCTATCACGCAAAAACATGCAAAGCTTTCTCGAGGGGAAACAATCTAGCAGTCGTCAGAAACGGCTTGGAAGCCTCAGATGAGGCAGCAAGTAAGCTTACAGTGAAGCCCGCCCGGCTAGCCGCGTGGTCTAACGCGCTGCTTCCTGAGCGGGAAGGCGTGCTGGTCCCTGTCACGAATCCGCACGGTTTTCCATCTGCCTCCGCGAATGCTGGCTCGTCCCCTTATTCTGCCTCAGTTACACTATGTCGGCAATTGCTGCGCAAACACTGTCTCCATGTGCACGTACTCCATAATTACTCTACCACACAAACATTTGGAGTTATACTCGTCTGGTATGAGACTTTCCCAGGGAGGTGGGGTGGGGGCTCCACTTGAGGCCAAACTGCACAAGAACCCTGGGTTCAGTGTGGGGCGGTTGGAGTGCTGTGGCCTGTTGTGGGGTCGTGTACCACTGAGGGCTATGCTGGGACAAAGCCTCTCCGCTGTTTATAGGTCCCCAGTTCAATACACAATACACAAGCTTTCAGTGAATCTTACTCTGGGTCAGACAGGATTTATTGTGATGATTCCATACAACAGATTAGCATATACCTATCACTTGACTGCCATGACTAATGTCAGTAGAGAGGAGTCATATAATCACCACCTAGACCACATACAGCATACTAAAGTACCCATATGCTCCTTTAACAGGGTCACTAACATTTTGTCCTGTGAGATAACGTGCTTTTCGCTTGATCCCACATAAATACTTCAATACACAAACGAGGGTTGGAACTTAAATAGTGACCACTATTTATTCACAACCGATACAAAAGAGTTACATGTTTTCACCTTTTACCGTCCTTCAAAGGCTCAAATGGTTCAAATGGCTCTGAGCACTATGGGACTTAACATATATGGTCATCAGTCCCCTAGAACTACTTAAACCTAACTAACCTAAGGACAGCACACAACACCCAGTCATCACGAGGCAGAGAAATTCCCTGACCCCGCCGGGAATCGAACCCGGGAACCCGGGTGCGGGAAGCGAGAACGCTACCGCACGACCACGAGCTGCGGACCCTTCAAAGTAGTCACCAGCGTTGTGTAGAACCCGTTGCCAGCGATGTGGAAGACGTAGTATACCATAAGTAGAGCCTGTTCTGTTGATGGTGCTAAGGGAGTGGTCTAAAGTTATGGTGATTCTCGTGTACGACTGTGATGGTGTTATCATAACACATTACGTTCCTCCACAGTAGACCGTCAATGCACAGTATTACTGTTCGTTTTTAGAGGAACACCTGCGACCAGCTTTGCGAAAGAAGCGGCGACACTTTCTGTGCAACCTACCCATCATTTTGCACAACAATGCACGGGCGCATACAGCGCAAGCAGTGGCTGCTCTGTTTGGTGATGGGACTGGGAAGTACTGTACCATCCATCATACTTCCCAGACTTGGCCCTTGTGACTTTGATTTGATTCCGAAGATGGAGGAACCACTTCGTGGCATTCGCTTCAGAACTGTTCCAGAGATTCGACCAGCAGTAGACCCTTCCATTCGCACCATCAACAGAACAGGCTCTGCTAACGGTATACTACGCCTTCCACATCGCTGGCAACGGGTTCTACAAAACGCTAGTGACTACTTTGAAGAACAGTAACAGGTGTAAATATGTAACTCTTTTTTATCGGTTGTGAATAAATAGTTGCCACTATTTAAGTCCCAACCCTCGTACAAGTACATCCTACGAGAAACAAAATGTATTCACCATAAGATGAAATGGCAAGCAATCGAACCATGCTGCAAAAGTTCCTAAAATGCTTAAATGGTGCAGGTAACTGTTCTGTTTCTCAAGATGAGAAAAGGAAACATGAACTGCTGATTTCATGGACTGCCTTCTCTTTACAGCCAGGAAGATTATCCTCGGCATTCCGACCTTTGCTCGCACGTGGAAACTGGACGATGACAGCAGAGTGTCGGGAGTTCCACCAATCGAGGCAGACGGAGCTGGTGACACGGACAACATCGCCAACACCGCCGGCATAATGGCGTTCCAGACGGTATGCATGCTGCTGCCGAACGCAGGCAACGCCGGCTACAAGACGACGCTGAGCCGCGTGACGGACCCCACCGACCGCCTGGGCTCCTACGGCTTCCGGCTGCCCTCTGGGGAGGTGACGGGCCTGTGGGTCGGCTATGAGGACCCGGACGTTGCCCAGTACAAGGCAGCCTACGCCAAGATCAAGAGCCTGGGTGGCATCGCGTTCTCCGACCTGTCTCTCGATGACTACCACGGCATATGCACTGGCGACAAATACCCCATTGTGCGAGCTGGAACGCTGAAACTACGTTACAAGTAATTCAAAAATAATCTGTACGTGTTATGTTGCTATTTATCATTTGATAGCTGTCCAGCTACAACTGAATCAAACAATTCTTTGTGCCACATGTGAGTAGCCTTCATTATATGAAAGGTATTATTGCATTTTTGCATTTTGTTTTTTTTACATACTGAATATTGCATGATGTCTGGACAGCAAAAGCTATAGATGTTAATCTGTACAGTATTTATATATAGTTTATAGTAACATAATAAAATATCCTCATTAAAAGTAATTTATATAGTTAAATTTTTTTGGTATATTAATTTATTTATTCACTAATTCACTCATTGTCTTCTGTAGATACCATACAAGCCAATTTCAGATATGGGTCCAATGTTCAGTTCTGGGGAGCTGTCTGCTGACCTATACTTTGGAGGCAGCAATTACGAGCCAATCACAGGCCAGTGTGGACCATATCACACGTTTATGAGCCCTGTTGTGTGGTGGACAAAGCATTCTGCTTCCTGATTTTGTCATCCTGCGTTCAGTTGCCGTTCCTTCTCTTTCCTGCATGCGGTTCTTTTCTAGGCGACACGCTTTTCTGCTTATTTGTGATATTTGAATTGAGGTTAGGCTTTAAACTATGAGAAGTATGGTGAGACTATGGCATGCATTTCATGCCTTTAAATGTGCCTTCACTTATCGTCCAATGTAACTGCCATTGTACAGTGACGTACATCAAGCTCTATGCGCAGGGTACACATTTGGGTTTTCACTTGTCCATTCATACAGTAGGCAATACTGGCTCCATCACAGTGCCTGTCTGACTGCCACCCTGTCCCACGATGCATAAAATCTCTACTGTTTTCGGATACAGCACCAACCTACAGCACTACAGAATATCATTCTGCTAACATGCTGTACAAACCCATTTGGGTACAACACTACACTATACCATCTGGGTAATGTGCTGTATTATCCCATCTGGATAACGCATTTGGATGTAGGGCTATGGTATACCATCCATGTAAGATGCCGTCCTGTCCAACACTTAAGGGTGCTACTTCCAAGTGATAGTCTCGCTCCCATCCATACATGTCTTGTATAGTTCGCCTGTTCACACTTCAATTTTTGAGTAATCACATTCCATACTTTTTCTCTTCTAATGATGAACTACCACGTCTAACAACAGCTGAAAAATGCGTCAGTTCACGTACTGAGATTCAATTTAAGTAAAATGTGCTAAGTCCCGTTGACACAGCAATGACTCCGACTGGAAAATCTCTCTCCAGGTGTAGTCTTACCCTTTTGCACCTACTATTTCATATATCTCAGTTGGTTAGTTTTGTGATTTCTCTACATAAAGCTTATTAGCTTTCTGTAGAGAAATCACAAAATTAACGTTTAACGAAACCGAGAGATATTTTGTTACAATTTTTCCTGAAACATGGGATATTTTGATACAATTTTTCCTGTAACGTATTTTGTTACAACTGTTAAGTCTATTTCACTCCCTGACATTAAAAAAGCTGAGCTGTTAAGTTTCATCTGATGTAAAAATTTTCTGAATCCCTTCAACATAGCAATAATTGGACTGTAAATTCATGTTTCTCACCTCAAGAATTATTTTACTAGATAATATGTATATATCCTGGGCATGGACAACTATTCTTTTAAACTTTAGCTACAGTTACATGACATGTCCCTGCCCATAGGTGAACATTTCCAGTTCCTCCTTCAGATACATATCGACTGCCTCTTTATCTAGATTGCTGAACATGTAAATCATACTAGTTAATAATTTTAGTAATATAATTGGCAAACTCAACGATCTAAATCTGATTTAATAAAATAGTCAATCTTGATGGCAGAAACGACGTTTGCCTGTGGTCCAAAGATGATGTTGAAGACTGAAACCGGTCACCATAAACAAAACAACTTTTTTACGATGAAGGTTGATTATTTTATTTCATTCTAATTATCATTTGTACTTTAGTAATCTTAACTGCATATTTAATTCAGCGTATTTGAGGTTTTCGATGAACTGAAACACCGTTTAGTTCTGATCTGTTAGTTGTATTCTGATCAGACATTTTCATAAAATCAATACACATAAGGGTGTAACCTGAGATGCTTGTCCACAGCGCACTGAATAGCCAAGGTAGCACTAATCAAGTTTGTGAAAGGAGGTTCTTGAAAGTGAGTGCACTACATGGTATTATCACAGTCCCAAATGCGTACTGTGTGGCAATCCATTATAATTGATAGCAACTGAAAGTTGAACATTGCAGATATTTGTGATGAATGCTGATATACTCGTAGTTGGTAGCACTCGTAGTCTGACAGTACTTCTTTCATATCACTAAATCGTGAATTTTCTACACTGAACTCTCAATCTCATGTCAAGCCTGTAAAAACACGTTTACTGTCATTCACGTTCAGCTTGTTATGTTATATCAATGGTTCGATGGTAGTAACTCAAATTGTGGAAACAATTCTGCATACTTACTAAACGTTTGCTCTGATATACTGTATCAAGTTCACTATGCTATGCTGGCGGCTCGATGATCGATGCAGATGTTGGATATAGAGGAAACCCGATGTCTGGAAACAATTCTGTGTCCTGCTTCAACATATTCAAGATATTAGATGCTACATCAGGGTGTCTGACTGTGTGTTGAGTTGATTGCTGCTGCTGCTACACATCAGGGAGCTGTTGCACTGAGGGGGAAATAATAAATGAAAACCTTAAAGCACATACAAATATACATAATGAATAACTGTAATAATAATAATAATTATAAACATAGTGTGGTAAGTAATTAAACTCAAGTGTGTGAGTCAGTTTCCTCCGTCAGGATGTGGCCAATCAACGATGACAGTTCTTTGCAGCAATCTTTCATTACAGTGTACTGAATACATCTGCTGAGTTCGCCTGCTGCGTGGATGGCGTGACAGAGTGGTGCGGGTAAGAAACTACAGCGGTTCAGAAATTGGAATAACTCTTCTGGGATCTGCCTATAACCGCAGTTCTGCCATCCTGCATAGCCACCTTTGATTCTGACGTCACCGATGATATCCTGGATCACCACCTTGTATTGTAGCATTAAAGGTACACCATCTACGACTTTAAACTTAGTCGCCATCCTGGATTCTGTACTTAGCAAAAGTGACCTACTTCCATTGTGAAATTATGAGAAAACGCAATAGGACAAATGAAATCAGACAATAATGCAGACTGCACCAATTATTGAATCTTTGTGAGTTATAAATAGATTCTACAACTGTTATAACATGAGAGATTGGGTGAAAAAACCAGTACCATATGACTATGTTGGAGCTATGAGTGTTGAGGAGCACTTGTATTTCAGTTATGACCCATTCTTCAACTCGTAGAGATTACTATGCATTCTGACAGGATGGTTAAAAAAAATCGCTATTGCCGAACCAGAGTCGGACAGAAATTTCATAAACATTTCATGCCATGCCATTTACTGAGTTTGTTAAATCAGTATTAAGAAACACAAATGTAAGACTAAAAAATGCTGGATTGGTTCTCGGAAAATTTCACATACTGTAAAGCAAACAGTGTAGAAGACTCTACTATGATCAGTTGCGAAGGTTCTTTTGTAATGCTTTTGGAGGAAGTGATGACTGTTGTCGAACGAAATTAGAGGCGCCCTGCAGGAATCATAACAGCTATGTATAGCCCAGACGTTTAACTGTAGAGAACAGGTCTTCTGCGAAATTCATTGATTTATGTTATAACCCTGCTACCTCTCCAGATAATTAGGCTCCTCTACATGACCGTGTACCTAAAGTCCCTAATCTGTGGGGAAAAGGCTTCTACTCCGAAGAATAATGCAAAACCGAGAGAAGTAGATAAGTTATTGTTACGCCGTCACCAAGGTAGCCCCTGCGGGCCGGCAACACATCTAACACCACACAGGTCCGGGGTTGTCTAAGCCCAAGGCGTAAGCAATGGCAATCATCGGCTGTTTTGGAAACAGACATTCCACGTGATACTTCCTGCAGAGGGAGTTCGAGATGGCCTGCAGGAAATATTACTTCACGAACATCCGATTGGCTGGCCAATACTATTTAATGGCTAGAACCAGCACCGAACGTCAGTTCACGACGAATACCGACTTCAAGGACGTCTCCACGGAAGACTACGTCTTCGCCATCGGAATAGGACGTGGAATTAAGTGTATCTGTGTTACCACCGACTCTTGTGGGAAACTTAGAAGTTATCTTTTGTTGCCTCTAGTACGAAATTCTTACTGGCTTTGTGATTGTGACTTTTCGTTGTTATTCAGTCATTTCCATGTAGACTCTCGTAAATAAAAGTTGTGTGATAAAAACTTTCAAATTGTCAGTTACAACAGTTATAACCGAATCGGCACTGCTCAGTACTTTAGCAATAACGATTAGAAACAAAGTTCGGTTGGCTTTATATATTTTTATTACGTAATTTTTAATTAACAGTAGTTAGTGGAAAATTTGGGAAAAAGGTTTTCGTAGCAAGTCATTAAAGAAAATAAAAAACGGTCGTCAGTTCCTCACCGCAACAAGAATAATTAAATTGAAACTGAACTTAATACTCGTAATCAATTTTACGTGAGAATACTTATTGGCGTCATGACGTAGGAACAGTAGTACCTAACGCACACTTTCAAGTACTTCACACCACACATGTCACAGTAATCAGATAACAAACATATACAACATATTATGTTAGTTCTCAAAGATCAGTTAAATTAACATTATTTACTGGCTGTGGACAGAAACTTTTTGTTACGTTACTCACTGTAATAGTGTCTGTCGTAATTGTAGCAAGCAGATCATTTGATTTCACTCATAGAAAGGACTGTCATTTACCCAGCACTAACTTCGATATTTCTTTGTAATAACAGTTATAAATTATGCCACTCGCTATGAATTAGAAACTGAAAAATTCAGTGTCCAAATTACGTTAAGTTGTACTACCAATTTTTTTAATACGAAAGTTACTCTACTTTTAGCAAATGAATTAACATTGGCTTTTGTATCATTCTGTTTCTGACATTCATACTACAGACAAAGATTTCATTATTACGTAATTGTCCAAAAGTTCGAAAAATTAGGTTTTGATTCACTAATAAATTAATGTTCATTTCATTTTCTGATTACCTCGGCTCGCACAAAGGAATATGATAGATACTACTTGGATAACGTGACAATATGCACGAAAAGAATGTTATTTAAGCAATAAAATTCCAACTACAGTTGTCAGCCTATTGCACTTCTAGTTATAAAAAGTCTAGATCTTACTTCAGTTTATCATGCCGTTCTTTTGTCGAGCGGCTTCATTCAGCGGTAAATTAAGGCACAGGTTGATCTTCTTGCCATACCATAGCCAATAACAAGGGCCCAAAGTACTCTTGATGTTATGTGAATAACCCTTGCTGCATTTCTATTGTGCCCAATACGTGCCATACACATAGCTTGCCCATTTTAAACATCGGCCAAAATAACAATTTCAGTTTTCACTTCTCCGCCCCTCCGAATCAGACTTTTTATCTCCGCGCTTTTGCATAGCCACACCGGCGGATATACTCAACCAACGACAACAACAGTCTCCTCGCGACTCTGAACTGTTCCTTTTTTGGCGTGCTCGCTCGCCCAGCGATAATGCATTGACAATTTATTACACTCTTTGACAATAGCTTTCCCTGATTAGGTCAGCGTGTCTACTTAAAAAATGTTAAATTCCATGCGTATTATCTTTCTCAAATAATAAATAGCATTTGTAATTTGACAACACTTTACAAGAATAATATTCAGAACAACTAATAAATAAACTTCGTAAAACACGTAGCCAATGTACGAGCTACCACAGATTTGTGGTGTTATAAGATATATATTTCACTGATTTTGGTATGCGATTGAGATAAAAATTCAATGTTTTGCATATACTGCATATGTCCAACCTTGCTACCTAATAGAAGTATCAGTCTCCCAGCAATTTATTACAACCACAAAATCTTCCAAAATTATTAGTACTGTACGGTTGTCGCGATGTCATCCACCACCTCTACCTCTTAGTACGTAACTAGTCTTGAGATCTAGCACCAGCAGAGGGCTGGGCAGTGAGCGCGAATCATTGTGTTTATGAAGTGTGACGCTCTTTTCCTGGATCGCAGGTAGCAGGACAGACTGCGCCATTGTGTTCAACATCTCGCTAGATGACACCGAGTCCTGCACCTGAAACTGCCCTGCAAGAGCACAGACCGTTACTATCGTGAAATATGGCTCTTTTTATTACACATATGCGGTAGTTTTGAGGGTTACAGTTCGACTCCCAGGTGTGCTTGATTCATGATGGATGCGTATAAGATCGACGAGTTTCCCAGCTGTGTTTTGGCTATGATCAAGGGATGATATTACATATTTTAATAATTGCTGTCCACACGACACACAAAATTTTTGTAGGTAATTTTAAGGACACAGAACCAACTGTCTTTAAAAAAAAGTAAAGCTGCCATTCTGCACTTCGTGTTAGCTAGTCAAATTGGGAATATACAGTCGCACCCCTGGATGTGGAGTACTCACTGGCGGATGATGGTGTGACCTGCAGGCAAGTAAGGTACCTCTGACCTTCTGGTGGCAGCATCAACACAGGTGAGTTCGCTAGACTCGGTGTGGTGTGGGCATTCCCATCTTCTCTTACAATAAATGTTTAAACAGCACATAGTTTTAAACTTGAGGCAAGTCAACTCTTTTGGGTTTCAAATTTCAGGTAACTTAAATCTGGGAACATGTAGGCTGTGGTATTATCCTCAGATCCACCATCTCGGTTTGTGAGATCACCGACCGGAAGAGAAACTGACAACGATGCACGCTGTGCCAGTATCTGTAGGGATGCCATCTCAGATTATGGTGTCACAGGACTACGTTAGTATTCCCCAGCCTGCTGTCTTAGATTTTTCAACCACTAGAATAATTGTCCATCTTAGACTTGTTTTAACTTCCCAACATTTTACACATTGGACAAGTATCCTACTTCCACAGTTACCTGTTAGAAGTGGAGAAAAAATTGACTATTTCAATTTTTCACCATTTTCTTTAATTTCCTGCCATTTTATACATAGAGCAATTGGGCTATATCAGAGGGAAGGAGGGGAATCTCGGAACTATCCAGGATGCCATAGGGGAGGGGGAAACCTGGCAACACTGCATCGTTGGGAGGAGGAAGGGGATAACTGGCAACAATGCAGACTCAAACAACACCTACACAGACTCACTACTTTCGTTTCTCATTTCTACGTGCTGCGCAATGTAAGCATAGCCTACTCTTGAATATGTTTATGAAACTGGGGTCTGATGCGTTAGAAATTATTTCTTGGGTCTTAATTTTGTACGAAATGGATATACATTCAGGACGTTTTTCTGAAGTAATATCTTCATGTACTCAGATCAAGCTAACCAAAGGAGGTAGTTCAAAGAAGGGAGAAATGTCAACATTCACCTATTTGACGTCTTTAAATATCTGTTTAAAGTTAAACATCTGTTTAAAGTTAAGTTATTACAAACAGTTTTAACATCGACTTTTGGAGGCCATCACAGTGAGTCAAGCACTGGTACAAAAGTTACCGACAAGAGAGCTCAAGCCCCAATGCTTAGAAAACAGATAATCCTCTCGTTTAGTTGCTACCATAGGGACTTCTTTATCATATGAGAAAGAAGTAGAAGTTGGAAATGAAGCCTTGGATGGAGTGCAGAGAATTCTGTGCCCTATGTTCTAGCCACTCGGCCATTAAGTTATTACGGAAGGTACTGTCGTTACTGTAACCCAATGCAACAGCAGTTTCTCATCTTCTGCAGCTACGACAGACGTCCAGTTGTTAGCTGTGCTCGCCCCCCAACTTTTTGCAGAAGGCGTGGGGCGGCGGATAGCGTGGACGTGACACGGGCGACTACTTTGCCGACCCTCAATCGATATGCCAACCGTCTGTTTATGTGCTGGCGCATATAGTCTCCCTGTTTCGTTGTTATGCTGATATTTATTTCTGTTTTCATTTTACTATTATTATTTTTTAACATGCAATACTGTTTCTAAAACCCGACACTCGCGGAGGTGATCAAAAATGGTTCAAATGGCTCTGAGCACTATGGGACTCAACTGCTGTGGTTATCAGTCCCCTAGAACTTAGAACTACTTAAACCTAACTAACCTAAGGACAGCACACACATCCATGCCCGAGGCAGGATTCGAACCTGCGACCGTAGCAGTCGCACGGTTCCGGACTGCGCGCCTAGAACCGCGAGACCACCGCGGCCGGCGCGGAGGTGATCTTTAGCAATACAACCAGTATGTGGTTTTCCACGCTGATCATACGATAATAAGACAAAATACACAGATGAGCCAAAACATTATAAGCACCTGTACAATAGCGTGTTGTTCCAGCTGAATTCGAATACAATCCAGTAGCGATTCTGCGTGGCATGAATTCGACAAGTCCTTGAATGGTTTCCGGAGGTACTTGGCAATAGGTGTCCACGCACAGGTCACGTATTTCCCGTAAATTACGAGCCAGTGGTTTGTGGACGTGTGTTACATCGGATTCATATCAGATGAATTAGATGACCTAGTCATCAACGTGAATTCATTAACGCGCACCTCAAAACACTGTATCAATGTTCTGACCTTGTGCCACGAATTGTCATCCTGCTAGAAGATGCCATTGTTATCGACGAAGACAGTAAGCGTGAAGGGATGCAGGTGGCCCGCAATACGCTTCACGTACTTCGCCGCCGCCGTGGTGCATTCGATTACTACAACAGGTCCCATGGAAGCCCAGGTGAATATTATCCCCCTAACATTATGGTCATACATTGAAGCGCCAAAAAACTAGTATTGACATGCGTATTCAAGTACACAGATATGCAAACAGGCGGAATACGGTGCTGCCGTCGTCAACGTCTATATAAGGCAACAAGTGCATGGCGGAGTTGTCAAATCGGTTACTGCTGCAATGGCGGTTTATCGAGATTTAAGAGACTTTAAACGTGGTGTTATAGTCGGCGCACAATCGATGGGACACAGCATCTCCGAGGTAGCGTCGAAGTATTTTCACGTATGACCATTTCACAAGTGTATCGTGAATATCAGGAATCCGGCAAAACGCCTGATCTCCGAGATCGCTGCGGCCGGAAAAAAATCCTATAAGAACAGGACGCCTGAAGAGAATCGTTGGGCCTGACAGGATGTAACCCTTTCGCAGATTGCTGCAGATTTGAATGCTGGACCATCAACAAGTGTCAGGGTGCGAACCATTCAACTAAACATCATGAATATGGGCTTTCGGAGCCGAAGGCCCCTCCTGTACCCTTGATGACTGCACGACACAAAGCTTTACGCCTCAACTGGGCCCGTCAACGGCGACATTGGACTGTTGATAACTGGAAACACGTTGCCTGGTCCGACGAGTGTAGTTTCAAATTGTGTCGAATGGATGGACCTGTACGGGTACGGAGACAACCTTATGAATCACTGGACCCTAGATAGCAGGGGATTGTTCAAGCTGGTGGAGGCTCTGTAATGGTGTGGGGCGTGTGCAGTTGGAGTGATATGAGACCCATTATACGTCTAGATACGATTCTTGGCAGGTGAGACGTATGCAAGCATCCTGTCTGATCACCTGCAGCCATTCATTTCCATTATGAATTCAGACAGACTTGGACAACTCCAGCTGGACGATGCTACACCCCACACGTCCAGAATTGCTACAGAGTGTCTCCAGGAACACTCTTCTGTGTTTAAACACTTCCGCTGCCCGCCAAACCCACCAGACTTGAACATGACTGAGCATATCTGGGATGCTGTTCCGAAGAGGTGACCACCCCCTCGTACTGTGCAGGATTCATGGCGTCAATTCCCTCCAGCACTATTTCATACATTAGTCAAGTCCATGACACGTCGTGTTGCGGCACGTCTGCGTGCTCGCGGGGGCTCTACACAATGTTACGCAGGTGTACCAGTTTCTTCGGCTCTTCAGTGTATTTCGAGCAGCTATTCGCCTGAATGACAGCTCGACCAACCATGTGACATGTTTTGATTGATCCACAGCCCAACTTCGATGATCCTGTGTCCACTTCAATCGTAACTGACGATGCAGTTGAGTCAACAAGAAACGCTTCAGCGAATGCCGTGTTAACAATGTGCGGTGAACAGTGCGCCCTGAAACACTTCTGCCTGTACCAGCATTGTACGTTGTCTTCAGATCTCCCACAGATGGCTATCTTCCCTGTTTTCAGAGCGTGCAAGGCTCCGACCTCCATTCTCTGTTGGTGAGCCGTGGACGTCCAACGCTTCTCGGCTACTCGTTGATACACCGTCCTTCAACCACTTTGCATAGAGACTCGACAGCAGGAAGCGAGCAACCGACCAGCTGCGCCCTTTCCGCAATGGTCGTTTCCAGACCCGGGGACATAAGAACCTGCTAGTTGTTAGAGTCGATTAATCAACCAGTCGAATTTCGAATTTCCGTCCACAACATCACTGAAACGATTTCAGATTCGTCTTTGTTCCGTTCATATATAAGTGGCCTTCAGCTTCGAGATGGGCAGTGATCGTGCTATGTCAGCTCATAAGTGTATGTAGGGTATTGTGGGACACACGGTGGCTTCGTCCTTCCCAAGGGAATGTCCTGGCAGAATATTCCTCTCCAGTTGCGCCTCTCCGCCAGGGCTCTTCAGCAAAAGGCTCCAGGACGCTTAACTCGCCATGTGTTGTCTTTTGTTTCCTCGTTCTGCTCTGCCATATTGGATAATAGCAACTAGTCACTAAACGAACGCCTGAAATTCTCTACTTCCCCATTAAAATGACTCTCCGTGAGGAGACAAATTTAAAATTATAATAGGCCTCATATTTTCATTAATATATTTGGAAACTAAATATAGTAAAAGTTAGACTAGAAGTAATAATAGTAACTGTTACGTCACATACTAATCAGATTTACCGATTTGGCACAACTGATTGCTGTTTCTGTTTTTGCTAGGAATGCGCTTTTATTTCTCACTTGTTGCATTAAAAACTCACGTTGAAAATTTTGCCTGAGTAACAGCTATATTTCGATGAACAATTTGAAATCGCAAATCTCTACCTCTTAGTAGGATGGATCAGAGTGTTTCAGAAAAAAATTTGTACGTCACTTTTGCGTTATTAAAAATTACAACCTGTATTTGTGCCGCAGATCAGCACTCTGCTCTAGCCTTTCAAGTTTTTTCATTAGGTTCCTCATTGTAGAGCGGAATATTTGCAAAACGAAATATCCTGTAAAATGTTTGGACAACCACTGCAGATACTTCTCAAATTATGCGAAACGCTTCTGTGTGTAGAGATATTAGTTTCATTCAAATATGCCGAATGAAGTTACATTTTCAACAAAAACAAAGGAATAATTGACTCCTTTTGTTAACGGAGCAACAACAGGTGACTATCTACCACTTCCTGCTATCTATCTGCCATATTAAACCTGTGAAACGGTGTTTAATTCTCGCTGTTATGTCACAAACACTCAACGTATTCCCATTAGAAAGTTGGTCAAGTTTGGTATAGCACCCCTGAAACAACGATGAAACGGGCCGAAACGATGAAACAATTTTCACAAATCAGTACACGTTTGCCAGATTTATCTTTCCGCTCACCCACGCTGCCTGTCTCTCATTTACGTTAAACTGACTGAGTTGCTCGCAATGTCTTTCTGTTCAGTAGGTCATCACCCACAAGATGTGGTTCCCCGTCGGGAAGAATGAGAAACCCACGTAATATGCTGACGACTTTAAAAAAGAACTCTACGGAATGTTTCGCAACGTCGTCCCACAGGCTGCTAAGTGAGGCATTGTGCAAGTGTGACGAGCCAGCTAAAGAACAGTCTGTTAGCATCTTGTCCGCAGTTCCACGAACCTTTTGTTACCACTTCAACTTCGCTCGTTGCCCTTAAGCCCCTGCGCATGAATGCTTTAATGGTTACAAATACGTCTGATCAAACAGGTCGAAAAATAATAGAACACTAGCATACGTCTCGCTTCTCTACACTTCGTTATGAATAACATAATTCAGGTAAGATCCTATATTTTTTGACGAAGACCATGAATAGTACAACTCTGTAAAATTAAAGGAGGACCAGATTGTACAAAAGGAAGAAATCGCAGTTTATATGAAAATCCATCATACTAGTAAGCGGTCTCTCTCTCTCTCTCTCTCTCTCTCTCTCTCTCTCTAGCGCGTACGTAACAAAACAAAAACTGCTTGAGTACAGGTACTTGTAACAGTCTTTGTTCCAACATGGAAACATGGCACAGTTTTCTTTGGAGGTCGAAGTTATATCCTTGCAAAGAGTAATCGAGGTGTCCTCTTTTGTCAGCAGGTTATTCGAACATCTCGCTAGATATCTTGGGGGAAGTAATTTTCCTGCATATGCACTTCTTTTATTTTGAAACAAATACTTATTACATGACGTAGGGATCAGTAATTTCGCAACCTTGAGTACTGTCAAGCTACTGTACCAGATCGTAAAAACAATACCAAACGTTATCACAGAGTCAAGAAAAAACAAGAAATAAAACAACAAAATCAACAATATAAATACATTAAAAATTACGTGCCTTAGTTGCTTGCAACATAACAAAAATTGTAATGCCTAAAACACGATATATATATATATATATATATATATATATATATATATATATATATATATATATATATATATATTGTCGAACGAACCAACTCTCTCCACACCTTTTACCTTACCATTTACGACCATCCTATGTAGTTAACTAATGCAGTAAAATATCTTGGACTAGCCATCAACTGGCAACTAATAGGAAAATCTCACCTACTATCCACCAAACAGAAAGCCTACAATAGACTAAAACTATTGAAACTAGTAACTGGCCGAACTTGACGACTGCACCACTCAACCATCCTTCACACCTACGAAATATTGTTCCAACCCATCCTCGGCTGTGCAAGCGTTGCATTGATATCAGCCCCACCACAGTTCTATACGTCCCTCCAAATCCTCAAACGGCGTGCACTCCCTTTCACTTCCTGCAGCCGCTCACCTTCTCCCACATAGATCCTTTACCATCTCATCAAACTGCCACCTCTCCTCGTCCACATTAAACGCCTCCATACCTCCTATACCACCCGCAAATTCTACACTCCTGGAAATGGAAAAAAGAACACATTGACACCGGTGTGTCAGACCCACCATACTTGCTCCGGACACAGCGAGAGGGCTGTACAAGCAATGATCACACGCACGGCACAGCGGACACACCAGGAACCGCGGTGTTGGCCGTCGAATGGCGCTAGCTGCGCAGCATTTGTGCACCGCCGCCGTCAGTGTCAGCCAGTTTGCCGTAGCATACGGAGCTCCATCGCAGTCTTTAACACTGGTAGCATGCCGCGACAGCGTGGACGTGAACCGTATGTGCAGTTGACGGACTTTGAGCGAGGGCGTATAGTGGGCAAGCGGCAGGCCGGGTGGACGTACCGCCGAATTGCTCAACACGTGGGGCGTGAGGTCTCCACAGTACATCGATGTTGTCGCCAGTGGTCGGCGGAAGGTGCACGTGCCCGTCGACCAGGGACCGGACCGCAGCGACGCACGGATGCACGCCAAGACCGTAGGATCCTACGCAGTGCCGTAGGGGACCGCACCGCCACTTCCCAGCAAATTAGGGACACTGTTGCTCCTGGAGTATCGGCGAGGACCATTCGCAACCGTCTCCATGAAGCTGGGCTACGGTCCCGCACACCGTTAGGCCGTCTTCCGCTCACGCCCCAACATCGTGCAGCCCGCCTCCAGTGGTGTCGCGACAGGCGTGAATGGAGGGACGAATGGAGACGTGTCGTCTTCAGCGATGAGAGTCACTTCTGCCTTGGTTCCAATGATGGTCGTATGCGTGTTTGGCGCCGTGCAGGTGAGCGCCACAATCAGGACTGCATACGGCCGAGGCACACAGGGCCAACACCCGGCATCATGGTGTGGGGAGCGATCTCCTACACTGGCCGTACACCACTGGTGATCGTCGAGGGGACACTGAATAGTGCACGGCACATCCAAACCGTCATCGAACCCATCGTTCTACCATTCCTAGACCGGCAAGGGAACTTGCTGTTCCAACAGGACAATGCACGTCCGCATGTATCCCGTGCCACCCAACGTGCTCTAGAAGGTGTAAGTCAACTACCCTGGCCAGCAAGATCTCCGGATCTGTCCCCCATTGAGCATGTTTGGGACTGGATGAAGCGTCGTCTCACGCGGTCTGCACGTCCAGCACGAACGCTGGTCCAACTGAGGCGCCAGGTGGAAATGGCATGGCAAGCCGTTCCACAGGACTACATCCAGCATCTCTACGATCGTCTCCATGGGAGAATAGCAGCCTGCATTGCTGCGAAAGGTGGATATACACTGTACTAGTGCCGACATTGTGCATGCTCTGTTGCCTGTGTCTATGTGCCTGTGGTTCTGTCAGTGTGATCATGTGATGTATCTGACCCCAGGAATGTGTCAATAAAGTTTCCCCTTCCTGGGACAATGAATTCACGGTGTTCTTATTTCAATTTCCAGGAGTGTATTAACCCCATCGTTTCTCCTCTGATCACGAAATCTGGTATGCTACTGCACCTACCATAAGTACACCCTAACATCCCTACAACTACACACACTCAGTATCCTAGCATAACACAATTTCAAGTGACTTCCTCTACCAGATAACAGAATCCGCTCGACATTTATTCGTGATACCAGCTATAGCATACCGCACCTATTTCCCTTCTCTCCTCCCTCTCCATTTCACTTTATGCCTCTTCCTCCCATTACCACGGAACTGCTCGCCCACCAACTCATTTTCTATCTTCACAGTATCTGTCCTGCCACCTATCCTCTTTCCATGGCTTATAAATTTACACCCACAATCAACTTCTTCACCCAGCTCAGATCCTTTTACTTACTTATGAAAGTGCAGTTCTTGTTCCTAATAAATATAGCTATTTTTAGTGTTTTTAAATGTCTACTAACTCTTTAGGTGTCAGACATTTTGTTTACTCGCAAACTGTTAACGAAGAAAACAACACTGCATATATGTAATCTTCTCTTCACTAATTTAGAAAAACATTTTCAATCTTTGCGTCCATAAATGTTCTTTGTAATGTCTTTGTTCATTTTCTGTAAATGCCCTTGGATGAAGAGTGGGATATCGCACCGTGGGCAGCCCAACCCCCTCTATATGGTGGGAGGTGTATGAAATAACAACAAAGAAAAAATTGTGATTCTTCAATTTCTCCAGGCGTATTTTATGACGAAATAAATCTCGGCACACTCATACCAGGCTGTTCACCCGAGATTTATTTCGTCAAAGAAACAATTGTTGTTTTCTCCCCCCCCCCCCCCCACACACACACATATATATATATATATATATATATATATATATATATGATGATGTAAACTGATTGAGGTGCATTTTCAGGAATTGGTGGGCAAGAAAAGTGGTGTCATCAGCATACTGGAGGAAGTTGACTGGTAAGAGTGCTTTGGGCATATCGGCTGTGAAGAGGAGGTAAAGGAGAGGAGAGAGTATGGAGCCTTGTGGCACTCCAGCAGTGCGAGGTTAAGTTACGGGAATCGGTACTGTTAATAGTGACAAACGATGGGCGATTAGATAGGAAGGATGCAATAAGGTGGACATACCGTATACTTCAGCAATAAGACGACAGTTGAAACATAAACAAGGTATCCAAAATCGTGGTTGTCCTAAATGACAGACATAAAACATAGACTGATGTTTATATACAGTAAAACCATTATAAAATATAATAAATTACTCACCAATGCATTTAAAGTGCTGCACAATCCTCACAATCAATTCTTTGTTGAAAAGCTCGCCATGTGGGTCCCATTATCAACCTTGAGAACCGATTTCCGCTTCCTCGTCGGTTGTTGTTGTTGTTGTTGTCGTCTTCAGTCCTGAGACTGGTTTGATGCAGCTCTCCATGCTACTCTATCCTGTGTAAGCTTCTTCATCTCCCAGTACCTACTGCATCCTACATCCTTCTGAATCTGCTTGGTGTATTCATCTCTTGGTCTCCCTCTACGATTTTTACCCTCCACGCTGCCCTCCAATACTAAATTGGTGATCCCTTGATGCCTCGAAACATGTCTTACCAACCGATCCCTTCGTCGGTATCCTATAACAAATCGTTCTCAGTGCCATTCATAGCAGTGTAAATCCACACTTCTTGAAGAGGTTAATCACTATTTCCATTCTCACTTTTTCCCCTGATATGATCACGATATCACACAAAACATCACGTGCTCTACCGTTCGTATACGACTAGTCATTCAATTATTTTATTGTTCACCCACGTGGTCTTTGAATGGTTTATTCAGAGACACGTCTAATGGTTGTGTCATGTAAGTCAAACAGCTGGTATAGCAGCAATCTTAGTACTGCTTCATGCTATGCGATATTTTGTATTTTCAGTTACGTGACTGCGAAATATGTACGGCACCAAAAAACTTGGTTGATTTTGTAGAGCACCTGACCGCCTCTGGCACACATTTTCCATCCAAAATTTTACACCATTCTCTTTCAGCCATCCCTTTTTGTGGAAATGTACAAAAGCGCATGTTGGAAATTTTATTTTAGGAATGGTTTTCCGCTTGAAGATGACCATAGGTATTAATTTTATTCCATCTGCAATGAATGTTAATCTTATTGTAAACTTGGTCTTTTCATGGCCTGTGTACTTCTGACTTACGCAGTTTTTTCGCCTTTTGTTTCCACAGTTCTGTTGTTTATCACGTCGAAGTTCATTGGCGTTTCATCCGTATCTCCAATATGAGATACTGGGAAGTTGTATTTTTGCGTCATACGCATAATAAATATATGAAAACTCTTGACTTAATGGCAAAGATCTTTAGTTAATTTCTTTTGTTTTCTTTTGTTTCCTGCCGTATTACTAGATTTTTTTCTGTTCATGAAACGGTTTCACCAACCTACAGTTGCTTTAAATTATTTGCGTGCTCAGGACTGGCACGTGTCCATTTCAAAGCATAAGCCCTAATCATATTTCTTGTAACACCATAATAATTCTGCCTTTATTCTTACATTCATTCTGCAACACTATTTTCTATATCTGGCCAGCATGCTATTCCTCTTCTAATAGAACACTTTTTCATTGGCATTTTTTAAATAGCATGGCCAGTCTTTGCCAGTCTCTGACGATCTCCCTTGTTATATCGAAAACTGTTGCTGTAGCACAGTTGTTCGATTCTTTGGCCTGTTTATGACCTTCAGCTTGAGTCTTGCTTTGTAGTTTCTTGTTTCTGTTGGTTCCATCATTGGGCACACACTATACAAATTTTACGCTGATTACACTTACAGTACTAACTGTTTGAACACACAATACAACCTACAATACTTGTTAGCTGTACGTATGAGTTCCTTATTCGGCATGTGCTTCTACGGGCGAAACCATTAACAGTGCTGAAGGAGGCTCTCGCTTTAAGACGTGTGCAATTTTAACAATTTTTTAGTAGTACTGAGCGGATACGTAAGCAAAACTGAACAGCCAATACGACGCTATGATAAATACTCAGTCATTGCCCAAATCAGTGCGGGTATTATTATCCAGATAATCACAGTTCTAAACTAAATTTGCAGGCAGCTGACAGCTTGCGGATCGTCTTCTGGGAAGGGCATATACATCTAAGTCTACATCTACGTGATTAATCTGCTATTCACAAAAAGTGCATGGCAGATGTTTCAATGGACCGCCTTCAAGCTGTCTGTCTACCGTTCCACGCTCGAAAGGCGCGCGGGAAAAACGAGCACTTAAATTTTTCTGTGCGAGACCTGATTTCTCTTATTTTATCATCACGATCATTTCTCCCTGTGTAGGTGGGTGCCAACAGAATGTTCCCGCAATTGGAGGAGAAAACTGGTGAGTGAAATTTCATGACAAGATCCCGTCGCAACGAAAAACGCCTTTGTTGTAATGATTGCCACTCCAATTCACGTATCATGTCTGTGACACTATCTCCCGTATTTTGCGATAATACAAAACGAGCTGCCCCTCTTTGTACTTTTTCGATGTCATCCGTCAGTGCCATCTGATGCGGTTCCCAGACCGCACAGCAATACTCCAGAATAGGGCGGACAAGCGTGGTGTAAGCAGTCTCTTTAGTAGACCTGTTGCACCTTATAAATGTTCTGCCAATGAATCGCTGTCTTTGGTTGGCTCTACCCACAACATTATCTATGTGCTCGTTCCAATTTAGGTTATTTGTAACTGAAATCCGTAAGTATTTAGTTGAATTTACAGCCTTCAGATTTGCGTGACTTATCGCGTAATCGAAATTTAGCGGATTTCTTTTAGTATTCATGTGAATAACTTCACACTTTTCTTTATTCAGGGTCAATTGCCACTATTCGAACCATATAGATATCTTACCTGAATCATTTTGCAATCGTTTTGGTCATCTGATGACTTTACACGACAGTAAATGACAGCATCATCTTCAAACAATCTAACACGGTTACTGAGATTGTCTCCTATGTTGTTAATATAGATCAGGAACAATAGAGGGTCTATAACACTTCCTTGGGGAACGCGAGAAATTACTTTTGTTTTACCCGGTTACTTTCCGTCTATTACTACGAACTGTGACCTTTCTGACAGGAAATCACGAATCCAGTCGCACAACTGAGGCGATACTCCGTAGGCACGCAGTTTGGTTAGAAGACGCTTGTGAGGAACGGTGTCTAATGCCTTCTAGAAATCTAAAGATATGGAATCAATTTGATATCCCCTGTCGATAGCACTCATTACCTTGTGAGTATAAAGAGCTAGTTGTGTTTCGCAAGAACGATATTTCCTGAAACCGTGCTGATTACATGTCAATAAATCGCTTTCCCCGAGGTACCTCATTATGTTCGAATACAGTATATGTTTTAAAACCCTACTGCAAATCGACGTTAGTGATATAGACCTCTAATTCAGCGGATTACTCCTACTTCCCTTTTTGGGAATTGGTGTGACTAGAGCAATTTTCCAGTCTTTAGGTACGGATCTTTCTCTGTGCGAGCGGTTGTTTATAATTGCTAAATATGGAGCTACTGTATCAGCATACTCCGAGAGGGACCTGACTGGTCTACAATCTGGATCGGAAGCCTTGCTTTTATAAAGTGATTTAAGCTGCCTTGCGACACCGAGGATATCTACACTCCTGGAAATTGAAATAAGAACACCGTGAATTCATCGTCCCAGGAAGGGAAAACTTTATTGACACATTCCTGGGGTCAGATACATCACATGATCACACTGACAGAACCACAGGCACATAGACACAGGCAACAGAGCATGCACAATGTCGGCACTAGTACAGTGTATATCCACCTTTCGCAGCAATGCAGGCTGCTATTCTCCCATGGAGACGATCGTAGAGATGCTGGATGTAGTCCTGTGGAACGGCTTGCCATGCCATTTCCACCTGGCGCCTCAGTTGGACCAGCGTTCGTGCTGGACGTGCAGACCGCGTGAGACGACGCTTCATCCAGTCCCAAACATGCTCAATGGGGGACAGATCCGGAGATCTTGCTGGCCAGGGTAGTTGACTTACACCTTCTAGAGCACGTTGGGTGGCACGGGATACACGCGGACGTGCATTGTCCTGTTGGAACAGCAAGTTCTCTTGCCGGTCTAGGAATGGTAGAACGATGGGTTCGATGACGGTTTGGATGTACCGTGCACTATTCAGTGTCCCCTCGACGATCACCAGTGGTGTACGGCCAGTGTAGCAGATCGCTCCCCACACCATGATGCCGGGTGTTGGCCCTGTGTGCCTCGGTCGTATGCAGTCCTGATTGTGGCGCTCACCTGCACGGCGCCAAACACGCATACGACCATCATTGGCACCAAGGCAGAAGCGACTCTCATCGCTGAAGACGACACGTCTCCATTCGTCCCTCCATTCACGCCTGTCGCGACACCACTGGAGGCGGGCTGCACGATGTTGGGGCGTGAGCGGAAGACGGCCTAACGGTGTGCGGGACCGTAGCCCAGCTTCATGGAGACGGTTGCGAATGGTCCTCGCCGATACCCCAGGAGCAACAGTGTCCCTAATTTGCTGGGAAGTGGCGGTGCGGTCCCCTACGGCACTGCGTAGGATCCTACGGTCTTGGCGTGCATCCGTGCGTCGCTGCGGTCCGGTCCCAGGTCGACGGGCACGTGCACCTTCCGCCGACCACTGGCGACAACATCGATGTACTGTGGAGACCTCACGCCCCACGTGTTGAGCAATTCGGCGGTACGTCCACCCGGCCTCCCGCATGCCCACTATACGCCCTCGCTCAAAGTCCGTCAACTGCACATACGGTTCACGTCCACGCTGTCGCGGCATGCTACCAGTGTTAAAGACTGCGATGGAGCTCCGTATGCCACGGCAAACTGGCTGACACTGACGGCGGCGGTGCACAAATGCTGCGCAGCTAGCGCCATTCGACGGCCAACACCGCGGTCCCTGGTGTGTCCGCTGTGCCGTGCGTGTGATCATTGCTTGTACAGCCCTCTCGCAGTGTCCGGAGCAGGTATGGTGGGTCTGACACACCGGTGTCAATGTGTTCTTTTTTCCATTTCCAGGAGTGTATTTCTATGTTTCTCATCTTTCCAGTTGTTCTTGATTCGAATTCAGCAATATTTGTTTCGTCTTCTTTGGCGAAGGAGTTTCGGAAAATCGTGTTTAATAACTCTGCTTTAGTGGCACTGTCATCAATGACTTCACCGTTGTCACAGCGCAGTGAAGGTATTGATTGCGTCTTGACACTGGTGTGCTTCACGTATGACCAGGGTTTTCTGCCAGAGTTTCGTTGTGGAAATTATTGAAAGCATCTCGCATTAAAGTGGGCGCTATATATCGAACTTCTGCAAAACGTTGCCAGTCTTGGGGATTTTGGGTTCTTTTAAATTTGGCATGCTTTTTTCGCTGCTTCTGCAACAGCGACCTGACCCGTTTTGAGTACCATGGGGGATCAGTACCGTCACTTATTAATTTATGTGGTATATATCTCTCAATTGCTGTGGATACTATCTCTTTGAAATCATTCCACAACTATTCAACGCTTACATGGTCAGATCGGAAGGCGCGAAGACTGCCTCTTAAAAAGGCGATAAGAACATTTTTATCAGCTTTGCGTTTCTTTTTGATGGTTTTTAGGTGTTACGGTATTCAGCCTAGCAGCTACTGCCTTGTGGTCGCTAATCCCTGTTTCGTCACGATACTCACTATTTGTCCAGGATTATATATTGCTTTCGCAACCATTTACGCTTAGAGTGGGCTCATGAACTAATTGTTCAAAATAATTTTCTCAGGAAGCATTCAGTACAATTTCGGATGACGTTTTATGCCCGTCGCCGGCTTTAAACGTATAATTTTTCCAGCATATCGAGGGCTGTTTTGTTTGAACTGTTCGGCAACTATATCTTCTGAGTCGGGAGTTGGTAAAACGACCGAATTAACAGTTTAGTCCGACTGTCAAGTATAACCTCTACCCATAATATTTCGCAGGAACTATCTACTTCAATTTCACGACAAGGCAAACTACTTCTGACAGCAATAAATACTCCACCACCAATTTCATTTAATCTATCCTTTCTGAACACTGTTAGATCGTTAGAAAAAATTTCTGCTGAACTTATTTCCAGCTTTAGCCAGTTTTCTGTACCTATAACTATTTGAGCTTCAGTGCTTTCTATTAGGGCTTAGAGCTCTGGTTCTTTCCCAACACAGCTACGACAATTTACAACTACAATACCGATCGTTTCTACAATTAACTTGCTGTGTTTTACCTGCCCTCTTTTAGACGTACACCCTTTCTGTGGTTCCCTGAAGCCCTCTAATCTAAAAAACCGCCCAGTCCCTTCCACACAGGCCCAGCTACCCGTGTAGCCGCTTCCTGTGTGTAGTGGACTCCTGACCTATTAAGCGGAACCTGGAAACCCACCACCCGATGGCCCAAGTCAAGGAATCTGCAGCCTACACGGACACAGAACCGCCTGAGCTTCTGATTCAGACCCTCCACTCGGCTCTGCACCAAATGACCACAGTCGGTAAAACTATCCATCTTCGACGAAAATTATATCTCGTCTTATCTGAAGATCATCTTATCCTCCGAAATACACATTATTTAACTGAAATTGCATACGTATGGAGTTTGAGAAGAAGATTGGAACCCCATACACAGTCATCGGCTTTCTCTAGATCGAGTGGGGCAGAATAGCTGATTTACAGGTATCGAGCTGGTGGGATAAGAGATAGGATAGATGCAGGAGGTGGAATGGAAGCCACACTGGTTGATCGACAGGAGGTGGTGTTGGTTCAGGCTTTGATGGATACATCAGGAGAGCATTGATCTGAAGAACTTCCTATACACTTAGGCGAGGCAGATGTGGCGGTAGGAGGAGGTATCATTAGAAAGTTTAATCGGTTTGAGGAAAAGTATGATTCTGGGTTTTTTTCATACTTGAGGTTAGCATCATAAGGAGGAGATAATGGAAAAAGGTTTCAAGGGTGCCTAGAAAAGAGAAAGGGCATTCTTTGAGATGTTGGTAAGTAATGCAGTAGGGACAAGAGGCGTGTTGCGTTTTTTGTGGAGTACTTATTCTGTGTTGTGTATTGTGACGGGTGTATTTCATTCTGTTTGTGGTGTGTTGTCCAAACACTGGAAGCTGGAGCCACGGGTGGACAGCGATGTTTGGACGTTCTTGGAGGAGGATATAGTGAGAGGTTTGGAATGTGTGATAGGGTTGGAGGAACATTTCATTAAGGATGAAGGTATGGACGTTGTGTTGGGACATGGTGCACATTAAAAGAAATTTGTTGACGGGTAGCGAGAGGATATTTTGGTGCAGTATGTTGTAGTGCCGCCACGCCACTATAAAGGATATGAGTAGTTTGTGCGGGTGATGACTAGAGGGGGTTTAGAATAGAATGTCAAGGCAGATGACGTCGTAGTGGACCTGGTTGTAGGAGTAGGTAATTTGCGTGTTGAGATGGAAGACAGAGAGGGCAGCGAGGGAGACTTGTTGAAGTGTATGTGAACACTGAAATAGATGGATGTGTCTGGGCCGACTGTCATGAATTTTATGATACTTTCAGCAGTGGAAGGTGACTGGTGAAGGGAATTGTGGCGTGAATGGGGTTATCGATGGATGGATTAGGACAGTGAGTTCAGTTTTTGTAGGTTGTTGCTTGGCTTTTCATTAGGTGGCATAAGGTGCGTAGGAGTCGTTGCAGGTGTGGTAGGTAGGACAACAAGTAGGGTTAGGGTACTGTTAAGGAAAACTGAAGGCTTTGCTGTCTGGACAAACGGGTGGGTTTTTGACAGTCTGCAGTAAGATGATCTTTGTAACGGAGACACTTCAGGCAGCAGTAGTACTGACAATGTGATTTGCTAGGTTCGACCTTGGGGCTGTGATGGTATATCAGGACTCCCTCTTTAAGGTGAAGATCTATGGTGGAGATAGATTCAACGAAAACATGGACAAGATGAATGGGGCCAAGGTCATTACTGATTGGAAAAGCTTTTCGAATTTCTAAATCTGGGTGGTTGACTTTAAAACTGACAAAGTAAGAACAGAGGAGGTATGAGGAAAGGAATAATGCCCCTGGGATATTACATCCTAATACAGTGCCGCAATGCAACAAATATTTAAGGTTAGAAAGATCTCAACCTCCTCTGTTTACACGATTTATGTGACTTACAGTGTTTGTGGGAGGGCCCGCATCTCGTGGTCGTGCGGTAGCGTTCTCGCTTCCCCCGCCCGGGTTCCCGGGTTCGATTCCCGGCGGGGTCAGGGATTTTCTCTGCCTCGTGATGGATGGGTGTTGTGTGCTGTTCTTAGGTTAGTTAGGTTTAAGTAGTTCTAAGTTCTAGGGGACTTATGACCACAGCCGTTGAGTCCCATAGTGCTCAGAGCCATTTGAACCATTTTTTTGTTTGTGGGAGGATCCAGACAACTGACAACCGCCGGCCGTAGTGGCCGTGCGGTTGTAGGCGCTACAGTCTGTGGCCGAGAGACCACTACGGTCGCAGGTTCGAATCCTGCCTCGGGCATGGTTGTGTGTGATGTTCTTAGGTTAGTTAGGTTTAATTAGTTCTAAGTTCTAGGCGACTGATGACCTCAGAAGTTAAGTCGCATAGTGCTCAGAGCCATTTGAACCATTTTGAACTGACAACCACAAAGCTTTCTCGAAGAATCATGTTTCGAGGAAGTAAGCGCAATTTTACGGTTTGTTTCCTTCGTACTACTGCGGTAAATAAGACGCACCGATGTCCAAAACGTATTATAAACAGGGAACGGGGGGAGGCAAGAGCGCCTTCTACACTAGAGGTACTGCACGTCAATGCAGTATAACGGGTTGCAGTACCCAAGTCTATAAGGCGCTCTGTTTCGTTTGCAACGTATGTCTTGCTCACGAATTATGTTAATAGGCGAATGACACATCATTCCATGACTGGCAATTAGAACCGTTTCGCACTGTTCACGGCCACAAAAATTCTAAATACTGGAGCCTGAATTAAGCAGGCATGTGACATCACTCTACAGAAAAACACGATTCACAACTGGTTGTTGACGTGGGCCAGGGTTTCACGTACCTGCCCACCGTGTGGCCCTCATCTCTCTACCGGGTTCATAATTTTCACCAGCATCGCAACCTGAATACTTAGTACTGTCTGGGGTCCTCTCGTACGAATGACCGTTACCAATTTTTTGAAAACACTGTTCATATACACTCCTGAAAAAAGAAATAAGAACACCGTGAATTCATTGTCCCAGGAAGGGGAAACTTTATTGACACATTCCTGGGGTCAGATACATCACATGATCACACTGACAGAACCACAGGCACATAGACACAGGCAACAGAGCATGCACAATGTCGGCACTAGTACAGTGTATATCCACCTTTCGCAGCAATGCAGGCTGCTATTCTCCCATGGAGACGATCGTAGAGATGCTGGATGTAGTCCTGTGGTACGGCTTACCATGCCATTTCCACCTGGCGCCTCAGTTGGACCAGCGTTCGTGCTGGACGTGCAGACCGCGTGAGACGACGCTTCATTCAGTCCCAAACATGCTCAATGGGGGACAGATCCGGAGATCTTGCTGGCCAGGGTAGTTGACTTACACCTTCTAGAGCACGTTGGGTGGCACGGGATACATGCGGACGTGCATTGTCCTATTGGAACAGCAAGTTTCCTTGCCGGTCTAGGAATGGTAGAACGATGGGTTCGATGACGGTTTGGATGTACCGTGCACTATTCAGTGTCCCCTCGACGATCACCAGTGGTGTACGGCCAGTGTAGGAGATCGCTCCCCACACCATGATGCCGGGTGTTGGCCCTGTGTGCCTCGGTCGTATGCAGTCCTGATTGTGGCGCTCACCTGCACGGCGCCAAACACGCATACGACCATCACTGGCACCAAGGTAGAAGCGACTCTCATCGCTGAAGACGACACGTCTCCATTCGTCCCTCCATTCACGCCTGTCGCGACACCACTGGAGGTGGGCTGCACGATGTTGGGGCGTGAGCGGAAGACGGCCTAACGGTGTGCGGGACCGTAGCCCAGCTTCATGGAGACGGTTGCGAATGGTCCTCGCCGATACCCCAGGAGCAACAGTGTCCCTAATTTGCTGGGAAGTGGCGGTGCGGTCCCCTACGGCACTGCGTAGTCTTGGCGTGCATCCGTGCGTCGCTGCGGTCCGGTCCCAGGTCGACGGGCACGTGCACCTTCCGCCGACCACTGGCGACAACATCGATGTACTGTGGAGACCTCACGCCCCACGTGTTGAGCAATTCGGCGGTACGTCCACCCGGCCTCCCGCATGCCCACTATACGCCCTCGCTCAAAGTCCGTCAACTGCACATACGGTTCACGTCCACGCTGTCGCGGCATGCTACCAGTGTTAAAGACTGCGATGGAGCTCCGTATGCCACGGCAAACTGGCTGACACTGACGGCGGCGGTGCACAAATGCTGCGCAGCTAGCGCCATTCGACGGCCAACACTGCGGTTCCTGGTGTGTCCGCTGTGCCGTGCGTGTGATCATTGCTTGTACAGCCCTCTCGCAGTGTCCGGAGCAAGTATGGTGGGTCTGACACACCGGTGTCAATGTGTTCTTTTTTCCATTTCCAGGAGTGTATTTCAAAACCAAGACACACTATACTGACGCTACTATTCTACATCTACATACGTATAGATACTACGCAGACCACCGTATGGCGCGTGTCGAAGGGTACTCTGTACCACTAATAGTCATTTCCTTTCCTGTTCCACTCACAAATAGAGCGTGAGAAAAAATGGCTATCTATATGCCTCCGTATCAGTCTTAATTTCTCGTATCCTATCTTGGTGATCCTTAAGCGCAATGTATGTTGGCGGCAGTATAATCATTCGGCAGTCAGCTTCAAATGCCGGTTCTCTGAATTTTCTCAATAGTGTTCTTCGAAAAGAGCGTCGCCTTCCCACCAGGGATTTGAGTTCCCGAAGTATCTCCGTAACACTTACGTTTTGTTCGAATGTACCAGTAACAAATCTAGCAAATGGTTCAAATGGCTCTGAGCACTATGGGACTTAACTACTTAGGTCATCAGTCCCCTAGAACTTAGAACTAATTAAACCTAACTAACCTAAGAACATCAGACACATCCATGCCCGAGACAGGATCGAACCTGCGACCGTAGCGGTCACGCGGTTCCAGACTGTAGCGTCTAGAACCGCACGGCCACTCCGGCCGGCACAAATCTAGCAGCTCGCATCTGAATTTCTTCGATGTCCTCCTTCAGTCCGATCTGGTACGGATCCCGAACACTCTAGCAGTATCCAATAACAGGTCGCACCAACGCCCTACATGCGGTGCCCTTTACAGGTGAACCACACTCTCTTCCAATCAACCGAAGTCGGCCATTCACCTTCCCTACCACAGACCTCATATGCTCGTTACACATCACTTCGCTTTGTAACGTTATGCCCAGATATTTAAACGACGTGGCTGTGTCAAGTAGTACGCTACTAATGCTGTATCGGAACATAACAGGTTTGTTTTTCCTACTCATCTGCATTAACTTAAATTTTCCCACATTTAGAGCTAGCTGCCATTCATCACACCTCTCCACACCAATTAGAAATTTTGTCTAAGTTATTCTGTATCTTCCTACAGTCACTCAACTTCCACACCTTACCGTACACCACAACATCATCAGCAAACAACCGCAGATTGCTGACACCCCGTCCGCGAGATCAGTTATTTATGGAGAGAACAACAGCGGTCCTATCACACTTCCCTGGAGCACTCCTAACCATACCCTTGTCTCATGAAAACTTCCCGTCGAGGGCAACATACCGGGTTCTATTACTTTTCTGTTACTATTCTGTTCTAAATTAACTAATTTTCTCTCAGAACAGCGAAATACAACGAGTCCACCGCACACTGTCGCACGAGATCACAGGTGGTCAAATTTGCTATTATTTTTACGCATCGATGGTTATTGAGCTCAATTGAATAACCCTTGGGCCCCTATAAATCGTGTTTCAGTCGCAGTCGTCGTGAGCGACCCAATGTTAGTATCTGGAACTCGTCTTCTCACTAAAATTGGTGCTTAGCTTGCCAAATAAACTTCACCATTATTATGTTTCACGCAGCGCCCATGCTCATATTGTAACCACGTCCCTCTGTTGAGTTGGTCTATTTTTTCTTTCTTTTAGGATGGGGTCGCATAAATTTGAGTTGTTATTTAAGAGTTACCGTTTAACAAGTTTATCCTTAGCATTCTTCTGTTTCAATAATCAAGAAAGTAAAAATTTCTATACTGATGTTTATTACTACGGTGAGAACCTAATTGGCAACAGCAGTTCACAATTGTTCATTCCTCCTTCATTGATCTGTGCTCCCGTCGGTCTTTGAAATATGTCGTGTTGCATGGCATTAACACACTATTTCTATGCCACGCTGTCAAGGTATGAGAAGCAGTGGTATTATGATGTTGATCCGTTTTTATTCCCAACTTGGAACTCCTCTGCTCCATTACCACCTTCCCTCGTATTTGGCTGAAACGAACTGAGGCACTATAACGGGCCAGAACTCCAATCTAGCTAAAAAAAATCATAGTTTGACTGTTCGTTTAGCTTATAGCGATGTCAGGTTGTCTTGAGCGTTTTGTTGACCTCGTTGCAGAGTGCTGTGGCGATGATGATAGCTGGCGGGGCAGCAGGCATATAGAGCCCGGTGGACGACCATCGGTAAGTCATAGAAGCAGCGAGAAAACAATAGTCAATTTATTCATTACAAGTAAAACAGTAGTCGAAGCTTCGTCTTGCTGTAGTCAGCACCCAGCGGCGGAGGCCGGGTCTGCACGGCGGTGTGTTGTCAGCTCAGGACCCAGCCTCGGGAGTTCACCAAGGCGAGCAGGCGACAGTCGTGACGAATTGATGCCAGCATCTCATCGAGTGGAGGGGTGCGTCAGTCCGGGTGGGTGGCAGGCATCCGGTGACTGCAGGATCCTTCGTAAATCAGTCACGTCGTCCGGAGCAGATATATGAACAGCTAATAGCACGGGACGGACTCAGTGCATGGAGCACCCAAGCGTGGAGGCGAACCAAGGATTCCAGTGTTTGATACAGTGTCTGCGGTAGCAGAGTGCGTACACGCTGGGCAGGTAACTGCTTGGCAGCTAGTTAGGAGCAGCTGTCAATCAGAGACCTCTCGTTAGGCGCCCTAAAGTCAGTTGAAGTCAGTCACCAGTTGGCCCCCAGCATCAGTCCAGCTACCCGCTGCATCAATAACTAGGCGCTGCCCCTAGTCCCACAGCTAGCAGAGACGGCATCTAGCAGCAACAGGCTGAAAAGGGTTCAAATGGCTCTGAGCACTATGGGACTCAACTGCTGAGGTCATTAGTCCACTAGAACTTAGAACTACACTCCTGGAAATGGAAAAAAGAACACATTGACACCAGTATGTCAGACACACCATACTTGCTCCGGACACTGCGAGAGGGCTGTACAAGCAATGTCACACGCACGGCACAGCGGACACACCAGGAACCGCGGTGTTGGCCGTCGAATGGCGCTAGCTGCGCAGCATTTGTGCACCGCCGCCGTCAGTGTCAGCCAGTTTGCCGTGGCATACGGAGCTCCATCGCAGTCTTTAACACTGGTAGCATGCCGCGACAGCGTGGACGTGAACCGTATGTGCAGTTGACGGACATTGAGCGAGGGCGTATAGTGGGCATGCGGGAGGCCGGGTGGACGTACCGCCGAATTGCTCAACACGTGGGGCGTGAGGTCTCCACAGTACATCGATGTTGTCGCCAGTGGTCGGCGGAAGCTGCACGTGCCCGTCGACCTGGGACCGGACCGCAGCGACGCACGGATGCACGCCAAGACCGTAGGATCCTACGCAGTGCCGTAACGGACCGCACCGCCAATTCCCAGCAAATTAGGGACACTGTTGCTCCTGGGGTATCGGCGAGGACCATTCGCAACCGTCTCCATGAAGCTGGGCTGCGGTCCCGCACACCGTTAGGCCGTCTTCCGCTCACGCCCCAACATCGTGCAGCCCGCCTCCAGTGGTGTCGCGACAGGCGTGAATGGAGGGACGAATGGAGACGTGTCGTCTTCAGCGATGAGAGTCGCTTCTGCCTTGGTGCCAATGATGGTCGTATGCGTGTTTGGCGCCGTGCAGGTGAGCGCCACAATCAGGACTGCATACGACCGAGGCACACAGGGCCAACATCCGGCATCATGGTGTGGGGAGCGATCTCCTACACTGGCCGTACACCACTGGTGATCGTCGAGGGGACACTGAATAGTGCACGGTACATCCAAACCGTCATCGAACCCATCGTTCTACCATTCCTAGACCGGCAAGGGAACTTGCTGTTCCAACAGGACAATGCACGTCCGCATGTATCCCGTGCCACCCAACGTGCTCTAGAAGGTGTAAGTCAACTACCTTGGCCAGCAAGATCTCCGGATCTGTCCCCCATTGAGCATGTTTGGGACTGGATGAAGCGTCGTCTCACGCGGTCTGCACGTCCAGCACGAACGCTGGTCCAACTGAGGCGCCAGGTGGAAATGGCATGGCAAGCCGTTCCACAGGACTACATCCAGCATCTCTACGATCGTCTCCATGGGAGAATAGCAGCCTGCATTGCTGCGAAAGGTGGATATACACTGTACTAGTGCCGACATTGTGCATGCTCTGTTGCCTGTGTCTATGTGCCTGTGGTTCTGTCAGTGTGATCATGTGATGTATCTGACCCCAGGAATGTGTCAATAAAGTTTCCCCTTCCTGGGACAATGAATTCACGGTGTTCTTATTTCAATTTCCAGGAGTGTAGTTAAACCTAACTAACCTAAGGACATCACAAACATCCATGCCCGAGGCAGGATTCGAACCTGCGACCGTAGCGGTCTCGGGGTTCCAGACTGCAGCGCCAGAACCGCGCGGCCACTTCGGCCGGCCAACAGGCTGAGTGACCCTCTCAACCGACGACTGTCGTAGAGTACCTGACGGAGCTGGCGGTAGACTATAACAGATACTGTTTAGCCGGGACAGGCAGTATTTATGGTCGCTCCACCCGTCCCTGTGGTGACAGGATATTATGCCCGATCACGCAGGCTCTGGAAGCGGCGCAGTGCCAAGTTCGGACATGGCGTAATCGGGGTGTCCAGTCTTGTCCCCGTACTACGTTGTGTCAGCAGTGTTTCAGCCTCGCCACCAGCAACAGTGGCTAACCGTCTGCTAACTATAGGAACTAGTCTCCCTCTAGGACCAGGACGGAGACTTCCTTGTGTCAGTGCGGCCTCTCTACAGCTTACTGCATCAGAACGCGGTGGCAGATTTCTGTTTGCTGGCGCGCAGGTTACAGCCATTAAGTTAGAAGGTAGTGATGCAGCAAGCTGGTCAACACTAATACTGTCATTCTGATCGAAGCACAGGGAATTCAAATTGTATCCATGTCGAAATTCACGAGTAAGGCGAAGTCCTTAATACAACGCAACTACGAGGCATAACTGTATGTGCCACATGCAGTTCACACTTTGCTCTTTCATGCTACAGTTTTGTGATCCCAGTAATCTTATTTATAGTAGCCACTGGGTGAAGCTCTTGTTTCTTAGTATCGTTTCTTCCCCGCTACCGAAGTAACGGATAGCATAAGCGAACTGGTGACTTTATAAATGGACGTACAACAAGAAGTCTGCCCACTGCAGCTATTTACTCTGGAGAACTCTGTTCTCGTGGTGCTAGGCTTACTAGTGGATAATGGAGAATGTATGCAATATCATTCCAGAGGACTTACAGGTACCCTGTTTTATGCTTTGTTGGTAGAAAATGTAAGTCCGTTATCATGTATGCGATTACTATTGTACTTCGGAATTGCTGCATGGCAGGGAAATAAGCTATTATGTATGGAAGGTGTTTAAAAGCGAGGTTCACAAAGAGTAGTAGTAGTAGTAGTAGTAGTAGTAGTAGTAGTAGCTTTATTCATCCGTAGATCTCTTTTTACAAGGATATAGAACATGTCAAAGTATTTACAAATTTAGATCAATTTAAAATAATCTAATTCGTATACACATATATTTATAGAATTCTAGTTACAGACAATCATTAGATTTACTCCTGGTATACAATACATTTTTTACAAACAACTTATTAAATAATGTAATGCCACATTGTTCGCTCATATCTCACTATCAGTCACTGCACACACTATACATACATTGTTTCATAACACACACACACACACACACACACACACACACACACACACACACACACTGGTGATCTTTGGACCATTTTCTGAACCGCAACTTCTCGTTTGCTATCCTGAAAAACTGAGTCAGCATCCCTCCATAATGAGTGAGATGTTGTGCTCAGAAAGAGGAAGAGGTGTTAGTTTTGTGCCATGCAAAGCTTGCGGGAGGAAAAAACAAAGTCAAGGTGCTATGTGGAATGTTGGATATTTTATAATCATTATTATTATTATTATTTATTTGTAAAAACATTTTTTATGAAACTCCTACTCTGTTTTAGCTAAATAATCCTTCAATGTATAAAATGTATTGCATAACAGATACTTTTAGTTGCCTTTTTAAAAAAATAAGTGTATTTTTGCAATTTCTTTAATCTCTTTTGGTAATTTATTGTACAGTTTTATTCCTTGGAAGAAAACGCTGGTTTGAGTTTCATGTTTATTTTTTCTTGCTAACTGTAAGTTGAGTCTATCTCTTGTTGCATGGTCATGGACAGAGCTGTTTGTGCAGTAATTACCAATGTTATTTTTGATGTGTACAACTGACTGGTTCAAAATGGCTCTGAGCACTATGGGACTAAACATCTGTGGTCATCAGTCCCCTAGAACGTAGAACTACTTAAACCTAACCAACCTAAGGACATCACACACATCTATGCCCGAGGCAGGATTCGAACCTGCGACCGTAGCAGTCCCGCGGCTCCGGACTGAGCGCCTAGAACCGCTAGACCCAACTAACTTGTAAATGTATTAAGATGGATCAGTTGAAATCCCCAGTGTACTGAGCAGATCTTAACAATGAGCTCGACTAGTATTTTTGGTTATTATTCTTATGGCTCTTTTATGGAGTTTGAAAATTGTGTTCTTATTTTGTGTGCCCGCCGGAGTGGCCGATCGGTTCTAGGCGGTACAATCTGGAACCGCGCGACCGCTACGGTCGCAGGTTCGAATCCTGCCTCGGGCATGGACGTGTGTGATGTCCTTAGGTTAGTTAGGTTTAAGTAGTTCTAAGTTGTAGGGGACTCATGACCTTAGAAGTTAAGTCCCATAGTGCTCAGAACCATTTGAACCATCTTATATTAGATAAGATTGTTTTACTGCAGTTTTAAATTACTACAGATTTCTTCAAATTCTGTATCTTTATTTTACGAACATGCTCTTGTAAAGAAAATAAAAACAATTTGAACGAGAACTAAAGGGAATGCGGAAATGCATTGTACGCCCCACTTAGGTGGAAAAAAACAATTAAGTTTATTGTTGTGGTATTTTACTTAGACGTAAAAAATTTAAAATAGTTGATTGCGAGCCTTGTTATCTCCATTCGAGAGTCTGGTAATGTCAACGAGATGTGCCACCAAGCTGTGCTTACTGTTCACTAACTGTTACCTAACAGACTTATCAATGGAGTGCGGCATACAAGAACAGCATCCGTGCGCCATGATTAAGAGCTGACATTAAGCAGACATCGGTGATCCCACGGCTACTTTCTGAAGGTAATCAGTATTATGTTATGACTGTACTGATATGTGTCTGTGTCTGAAAAACGAAGAAGCGCTCTACACGTCATTCACCCTTCTCGACAGACTGAACGGCGGTGGTGGTTTTTTTTTTCAGTTACTTCCTTCTTTCGTTATTCCGGCATGTACATATACGTGCCAATCGGAGCAGAAGGAAGATACAGATTCAGATCAGATAGCGTAAGAAAGAAATAATTCAGTGAGAAAGTATGTAGCAGCATCGCTGTCAAATCATGCAGGAACTAGTAAAGAAACAGAGAGCTAATATACAGTATCCCGCATACTGTATCTCTGATACCTGGTCGCGTTCCCAATACTGTTTGTCCCATCCGCGGATCTCCCAAAGTACATTTTGCTACTGCTCCGGTGCCTACTTGAGTGGGAACGGTCGCACTTGTAAGTGTAATAAAACCCGTTCGTGTCAATACATTAACAAAATTTAGAACTTATGAGTTTACTTTCAGTACGATCTCTAAAAAAAATGGTGGGCTGTGTGACTACAAATGTCACAAAAGCATAAACTATTACTAAAGTTCACGGTTGAATCGTCGGGTTCATACGTTGCCATATAGTGAATAGGTTTAAACAATTTTCCTGATAATATGGCATTTGTTGAATTTGAACTGTGATGGTGATTTACATTCAAGTTTTAATGGAATCGATATGTCTTGTGTGGAAGATGATGATAAAGTGATAGTTTTCCAATGGAATTCAGTCAGGATCTTTTTGTTTACTGGTGTCGTTAATACTGTTTACCGACTTAAAGGGCCCATTCACCAATGATTTCTGAATTTTGCCGCTCCTATACTCAAAAAGTTTCGAAGCATATTACGCTCTTACGTAAGAGATCACTCTCAGGTTTTTTAATGGCCAGTTCGAGAGCGCCTGATAGGTATGCTACCCAACCAGCAGTAGTGGTACTCCAAGAAGCCAGCTTGTAAGGCGTAAACAACAAAGCACTGCTGCAGGGACTAAACTGACAGAATTTACGGTTTTAGTTAGTTTAATATTAGCCTTATGGATTTGTGTCACTGGTAGTCACACAGACTTCATATTTTCTGTAGTCTTATTAAAAGTAGAATCGTAAGTATGAAATTTTGTTAGTTGATTGAGAGGACTGCGTTTAATTATACCTACAATAGCGACCAATCCCCCGCACGTAGGCAGCGGTGCGGCAGCAAAGAGTACCTTCGGTAGTTCTGCAGATGGGATAAACAGTGTGAGGAACACGACCGGGTATTCGAGACATAGTACGGGCAGAGACGGAAGCTTAGCCCTCTTTTTTTTTTTATTAATCTCTCAACGACTGGACAGTGCTGCTGCTTCGTATCTATGCTCTGTGCTATTTATATGTTAACCTATCTGAGCCGAATCTATGACGACTCTGACCATAGAGGAGGGTGATTGACGTATAGGGCACTCTTTTATTTCAGACACAGACACATAATATGATTGCAGTCATAAGACAATACTGATTACGTTTAGAAAGTTGTCGTGGAATCACCGACGTCTGATAAACGTCAGCTCTTAATTAATAATTATAAAAGTTCAGATGGGTCCGCAGCATTCATTAGGTCACTGAATGACATATTAAATATTTACCTGTTTTCTGCTGGACAATCACTTTATCATCTCATTATTTACATAAACGATGAGACTCTTTTCGGCAGTTTGCCATTTTCAGGTTGATGACTTGCATCTATTTTTCTAGATATTTAAGTTTTTATGTGTCACAATACAATTAGGGCGACATGCCTTTATGTCCACTATAAACACGTAATAACAAATGTGTACAATAGAAAAATAGCATTTGAGATATAAAACAAGAAGGTGAACGAGAATATTTCTTCCAAGGCTGTTACGTTAGTTGAAAAGTTCCATTTATTGCTTCAACTATTCGTTCGTTCTTCAGAAACAAAATTTCAGCACTCAGAACTGACTAGTCAGTGATTTTAGAAGGAATTTTGTAATGCCAAGTATCGCATCACGCGCGTGTGCGCTCGCCGAGGTCTTGCTGATTCGAGGCATGATGATGTGGGTTGGGCAGGTCAACGAGCTGTTCAGTACAGAGGAAATTCTGCAGTGGTTACCGGTTTCGGGCTGACACGCCCACTCTCAAACCACACACCTTGTTGTTAACCGCAATTGGTCATACACTATGGTGCCAAAAGGCACGAACAGCTTCGGTACAGAATGTGAAACTGTGGGCAACAAGTACTCTCATTGATATTACCCTATATATCTACTGTTGCATATGACTGACTCAACCAAAACTCGGTAAGTCAGGTTCAACAAAAGATATGCAGGCTAATATAATGAGAATACTTGTTGCGCACGATTCAACATTGTGTACAGAAGCTATTCATGCATTTTGGCACCATAGTGTATGACCAGTTGCGGTTAACAACAAGCTGTGTGTTTTGAGAATGAGCGTGTCAACGTGAAATCGATAACCACTGCAGCAGAAACTGTTCTCAGTGTAAATGAGACGGACGAAATGAAAAAAATATCCTATCTTCCCTCCCCAGGCCTCACAAGAAGAAAGACAATAATTATTCATTATTTAATCATGAGTCTCTTGCAATAGCCGCAATATACACCGAAGCGCCAAAGAAACTGGTACAAGCACGCATATTCAAATATAGAGATATGTAAAAAGGCAGAATACGACGCTGCGGTCGGGAACGCCTATATAGGACAACAAGTGTCTGGCGTTGTTAGATCGATTACTGCTGCTACAATGGCAGGTTATCAAAATTTAAGTGAGTTTGAACGAGGTGTTGTACTCGGCGCACGAGCGATGAAGTGGGGATTTTCCCGTACGACCATTTCACGAGTGTAACGTGAAAATGAGGAATCCGGTAAAACGTCAGATCTCCGACATCGCTGCGGCCGGAAAAAGATCCTGCAAGAACGGGACCAACGACGATTGAAGAGAAGCGTTCAAACTGACAGAAGTGGAACCGTTTCGTAAGCTGTTGCAGATTTCAGTGCTGGGCCATCAACAAGTTTCAGCGTAAGAACCATTCAACGAAACATCATCGATATGGGCTTCCGGAGTGCGACACAAAGCTTTATGCCGCACCTGGGCCCGTCAGCACCGACATTGGACTGTTAACGACTGGAAACATGTTTCTTGGTCAGTCGAGTCTCGTTTCAAATTGTATCGAACGGATGGACGTGTACGGGTATGAAGATAACCTCATGGACCCTGCAAGTTAGCAGGGGACTGTTCAAGCTGGTGGAGGCTCTGTAATAGTTTGGGGCGTGTGCAGTTGGAATGATATGGGACCCCCCGATACGTCTAGATACGACTCTGACAGGTGACACGTACGTAAGCATCCTGACTGATCACCTGCATCCATTCATGTCCGTTGTGCATTCCGACGGACTTTGGCAATTCCAGCAGGACAATGCGACACCCCACAAGCCCAGAATTACTACAGAGTGGCTCCAGGAGCACTGTTCTAAGTTTAAACACTTCCGCTGGCAGTCAAACTCCCCAGACATGAACATTATTGAGCATATCTGGAATGCCTTGCAACGTGCTGTTCAGAAGAGATTTCCATCCCCTAATACTCTTATGGATTTATGTACAGCACTGTAGGACTCATGGTGTCAATTCCCTCCAGCACTACTTCAGACATTAGTCGAGTCCATGCCACGTTATGTTGCGGCACTGCTGCATGTTCGCGGGGGCCCTACACGATATTAGGCAGCCGTGCCAGTTCCTTTGGCACTTCAGTGTATATATAAGCAAGTTTAAGCACGTTTGTGGGTCTTTGCCAGTGAGTAGTGTTTCTGCAGCTCTATAAAATTTAAACATTTTTAAGTATTAATTACTTTAACGAAATCAGGCCGAAAACAGCTTTTTCTGTTGATGTCATTACCATATTTTTTTCTACATTGTTGTGTTATTAGGATCATCTGTACCTTTCCATATATTGTTAGCTTGTCATCAGCAATTAAATGAAATTACAGTGAGTTCCGTTGCCGAGTTAACAAATCATTTTATCTACCAACGTAATTTTCTTGTCCAGAAATATTACGTGACTATATTTTGAGCAACTTAATTAGTTTCGAAATATCCGTTCTCGTCTGCGTTCTCATCCTATGTTTCTCGTGGGTAAAGTTTCACAAAAATATGTGTTGTCTTTGTGTATGACTTTAAATAACAGATGAGAAAGCAGGTGAGATGGATACTTCGAAACTAACTGTAAGTAACTGCAAAACAGAGTTGCGAAATATTTCCATACAAGAAAATAATGTTTGTAGATGAAGTGATTTGTTAACTCGCTAAGAAAACTGACAGTAGCATCATTTAGTTTCAAAAGACAGACTTCCAATATGCAGTAACATAGAAAGTGTCCTACATAATCCAGGGGCAATTTAGAGAGACGTTATTAATTTACTTAAACTGGCGGCAATAGTGAGGAACCCTTCAAGTTTTAAACGGTCCTTTCTCCTACCTCATGGAGGTGTAGGAACGCAGTGAGGTTTGCTTTCCAGACGGTTGGGATCGAGTCAGAATGTGAGTCTTCAGTCGGCACAAGGTGTGGTCACAGCAGGTGGGCTTTGGCCTCTGCCCATGCACGTGTTGGCAACATCCCTATTTCCGGGGTCGGAAACTCACTGTAGGCTGTTGCCTCTAAGGCCACGAAACGTCAGAGCGTTAATACCTCCAGCCAAATTTAACTCTTCGACAGTTTAACTCTTCATCACCTTGGACAGAACATAGCAATGTTGTGCGCGAAAGAAAGTGTCCAAAGGAACGGTTCACTAAAGTGAACGGAAGGATCGAGGAACGATTTCTAAGGAACGGTCGTTCATTCGGTCATTCCACGAACGGTTGGAACACTAGCGGCGACTTTTCCCTCCACAAACGTTCGGTCCTCGTTCCCGAAACTGTCGCGGCCGGACCTCGTTCCCGCCCCCGTCTCGTTCTTTTTCGGATGTTCACTCGTTCCAAGTCCCATTCAGCTGTTTAACAACTATGTAACTTATATAAAAAATTAATTTGTATGTTATATATACGCAGCAAACAACGAAATATGCTTATCTCTTCGTCGGTTTAACTAACTATAGAACACACATTTATAGCGAGGTAAGTTGGTTTTTTTTTGGTCAGTTTTTTATATTTCACCTGCTTGATTTAAAGACTAGATTTATGATAAACTTATATCATATTTTTGTTGCACTGTAAGAAAGCTTACGGAAAACTTGCAATTTTCGCTTTTCTTCTGAAATAAAACTTGACACTTAGGGACCCTCTTACGTCTAAAGTTCGATTCTTCCCTTTTGCTGCCACTTAGGTTAGTTTTGCGTGATTTTGACTCCGTAGGGAAAGCAGTAAAAGTGCCTCTCGATTTGAATGGCATAAAATCGTATTTACTTTTTATCCCAGAAATATTTTTCAGGAGGTCCTCTTAGCGAAAAACTTTATTATTTTTAACTTAATTGTTAGTGCTGTATCGATGCATTACCGTTAATAACAGAAGCCATAAATCTACTACTTACCAAGCGTTTGACGCAAATATAACGAGAAAATCAAATTTTCTAGAATCGTACTTATACTTCAATGAGGTGTCTCTGACTCTTTTGCATCGAACCTTAAGGGGATACTCAGACACATACTATATATATCTTCGCATTTTTTCAAATCTATTGATTACTGTGTTCTATGAACTTGACACCTGTCACAATAGAATAATTGACAACGATTAGTTTGGCAGCTACTTGTAAAGCATTGGCATCTTCTTTTAAATGTCACTGTGAAGAACCTGTCTCAAGTAACATGTCACTCAAATAAAATTGTTTGAACATGCTCTTAAGATATTAGAAACGAGTAGTTAAATCCCTTAAATCGTGATTTTTGGGAATGTATCGATTCCTGCTTGAAGGAAGTTTTAAAGAATTCTGACATCCGAATATGTTCTGGCTTCTGAAGCGGCACAGGACCATGCTTCGGCATACATAGCGATAAGAAAAATACAAAGGAAAAAAAATTGAATCTGTAGTAGTTGTCGCTGCTCGGTTTCATCGAGGAACTTCTTCAATACAGAAATGGTTTTCGCCATCCACCTCGCATGACGGACCCTTTGGAGCACAGAAAGATAATCCATGAGATGGTTCTTCGAGAAGAACTGTCAGACAATCGCCTCATATGTCTTATGCCTGCAAGACGAAATGTTTTCAACGAAAACACACGCACTTCTGAAAGGGATCGTATTTTATGCGTTGTGACAGAGACTAATGATTTAACAGAAAAGCCATTCAGTGCGAGTTTAACGGACCACTTTTTCTGTCCTTTTACATAACAAGTTAAAGACCGATATACGTGTAAAATTAGCAGCATTGAATTAGTAGTGGGTTTTTCTTTTCTTTTATTTTTAAATCTTTTAAGAACATTAAAACGTAATTTACTGATTTGTTTATTTTCATATTAGTTTCGCACTCGTCTGTTAACGGCTGTCTATGCCCACTTACAAGGGAACCTCCCCATCGCACCCCCCTCAGATTTAGTTATAAGTTGGCACAGTGGATAGGCCTTGAAAAACTGTACACAGATCAATCGAGAAAACAGGAAGAAGTTGTGTGGAACTATGAAAAACATAAGCAAAATATACAAACTGAGTAGTCCATGCGTAAGATAGGCAACATCAAGGATAGTATGAGCTCACGGGCGCCGTGGTCCCGTGGTTAGCGTGAGCAGCTGCGGAACGAGATCTCCTTGGTTCAAGTCTTCCCTCGAGTGAAAAGTTTCCTTTTCTTTATTTTCTCAAAGTTATGATCTGTCTGTTCGTTCATTGACGTCTCTGTTCATTGTAATAAGTTTAGTGTCTGTGTTTTGCGACCGCACCGCAAAACCGTGCGATTAGTAGACGAAAGGACGTGCCTCTCCAATGGGAACCGAAAACATTTGATCGCAAGGTCATAGGTCAACCGATTCCTCCACAGGAAAACACGTCTGATATATTCTATACGACACTGGTGACGGCGTGTGCGTCACATGACAGGAATATGTTGTCGACCCACCTAACTTGTACACTTCGCGAATGGGTAAAAAGATTCTTCTACCTTGCCCGATTTAGGTTCTCTTATGGATGTGATAATCACTCCCAAAAAAGTGACCGACAGATAATAATTGTCTGAAAATAAAAAATTAAACTTTACACTCGAGGGAAGATTTGAACTACGGACCTTTCGTTCCGCAGCTGCTCACGCTAATCACGGGGCCACGGCACGCCTAACCTCGCATACTCTTTGATGTTCCTTATCTTGCACATGGACTACTCAGTTTGTATATTTTGCTTATGTTTTTTCATAGTTCCACACAACTTCTTCCTGTTTTCTCGATTGATCTGTGTACAGTTTTTCAAGGCCTATCCACTGTGCCAACTTATAACTAAATCTGAGGGGGGTGCGATGGGGAGGTTCCCTTGTTAGAAGTTCTCTTTCTCCAACAACTGACGACTGTTTCCATGCACGTTCCTTGAGGCGCTTTTCAGTTGCTGATTGATCAAAAACTGGTTATTTTTTTCGATTGTAAAGCTGTTCAAAGGAATGACGTGTGATAATTCTTCAGGAATCCAAAAAAACTCTTGTATCTTTTCACTTGTTAAGTTTCAGCGATCTCCCAGCATATTTATGTATTTGCTGCCGTTTCTAATACAAACCCTCTAATTTTAGTAGACTATGCTGTTCGTAAGCTCCTGTATCGGAAGTCGTTAACTTTCCAAATAAATCTTCACTTCTTACACACTGTGATTGATTCTCAGTTAATTTCCACACCCGCAAACTGTTAATGTTGGTTTCACAGTGGATAGTTTAGCCCAGTTATTTCACGCCAGAAGTGCCCACACAAATATGTATAATTTTATGTAAACAGAATTAAAACGAAAGTATTGTACTTGCTGCGACTATCAGATTCCCTAGAAATTGGAAGGCGATTGGGGCTGTAAACGCTAGGTCATGTACAGATTCCGTAATTCGTACTTCTGGTCAGCTTGACCCGGGCTCTCTCTGACTGGCTTGCGGTCACTGGCGAGTCACATCACCTGACTACTGTGACGCTTTCTCATAACACATTCAGGTAAGGAAATCGAAGTAAACAATCTGTCTGCATTATTTAATCAATGACTTTATCATGCAAATGTAATACTATCGCGTTCTTGATATTTTTCGGGAAATTTGATAGACTCTTTATAGCACACACTTAGATAAAAAAGAAACGATTAACGAGCAAAATTAACGGTTACCATAAAGAAACGATCACGAATGTACTAGTTCCCAAAGGTGAACGAGTTTGCCCACGTCTAGTTCGAATGGCGGGCGCGACCTGTCCCAATAAGTCCACACACCACACGACATCAGCAAATCAGTAAGATCCACCCCGGCAACCTCGTTAGTTACCTGAAGCGGTATCTTGTGGTTCAGGACCCTTTCTCCCAGGCTTAATAAAATCCTCTCCATTCTCCACCTAGCACAGTACTAGTCTCTGTACAGCGCAAGTAGGTTTATGTCAGGTTTTGTGATTTCTGTGCACTTTAGTTGAGTTCTCTACACATGTGTTTTGTGTTCTTTAGCTTTGCTTAACGTCAGTGAAGACTGACCTCCGCTGATTATTTTGTACTTTGATCTCAGAATACACCTATTTTGTTATCCTTATACTTATTTTGTACGGCGTGCAAGTGTGGTAAGCAACGGGAAATCACAACATTAAAAATCTATTTGGGTATCCCATGTGTAGCAACCATGTCAGAATCTAGCAACAAAGGTATCATTTGCTGATCATAGGTTTTGGAGCGCACGGTCGACATCCGGTGAAATCCTTACAGAGAAGGAGCAGTAAGACCAGAGAAAACAATAAAAGATAAATTTAATATTTGCACATGGAATGTACGACTACTGTTAAAACCCGGAAAAATGAAGAAAATCAAATAGACTATTACAAAGTGTCAGCTAAATTTTTTAGGAATGTGGGAGATAAGATGGATTCGAAATCCTGACTTTAGATGAGATTATTTCAGAATAATTCATTGTGGAAACCAACAGCCGGGAAAAAAATTAAGTAGTTGTTCTAGTAACAAAAAGGATTCTATAATGTAATGAACACCTACCATGCAAGTGATACGACGTTAATGACGCAGTTCATAGCTAGAGTAGTTGACATAAGTATAATTCAAATATATTTGGCAACGATAAATAGTTACGGTGAAGAAATTCAATAAAATTATGACTCCATTGAAGAATTAATGAAACTGATAAATACCAGAAACAGTATTATTACCATTGGACATTTTAAGGTGCCAATAGACATACAAGAGAACCACAGATGTGCTGAAAAGTTCGAATCGGGAAGAATGAATTCAAGACGAGAAATTACTTGAATTTTGTGAAAAAATGAAATAATTACAACAAACACATGTTATAACTCTGCTAGGCCAGTCCCAAGTCCGGGGCTAACAATCTATAGAATAGTATATTTAGGGAATTTGTCCCCCTAACTCAAAAAGCAATCAACAATGGAGATGCATTTTCTAAGAGATTTTTCCCTAGGGAATACCCAGTCACCCATTTTCAAGGAAATGAAAGGTAGGCATTCAGATTCTGGGGTCTTCCGACATCGTGCAAAGAATAAGTCGGAGCATTCTGAAACCTGCTTTAAACAATAATCACAGAGAAACAACAACACAAAAATCAAACACAGAAATATAAATTACCTAGTCACTTTTAATGTCAATTCTCTCTTAAAAACACGAAAACTTAAAACTTCAATAAACTTTCTAAAGGAAAAAATATAATGATAACAGCACTGCAAGAAATAAGATTTACTGATGAACATCCTTTCAATTCAGAAACATTCAAGATATTTAAGGGAAATCCAGAATAAACAAGTATGAAAAACGTACCGAATTTGGAGCAGGTTTCATTTTAAAAAAAACATATTAAACTGACTAAGAAAATTTAAATCAGTTAATAAAACATTTTCTACACCAACATTTAAATCATCAAACCAAATTTACACTACTTTAAATACACATGCACCAACAAATGAGAAAAAGAGAATGCAGAAAAAGCAAACAGAAAATTTTTGATAAATTGTGTCTCACACCCCAGAAAACATTCCATCGAAAAACACAGTATTATTAGTTGGAGATCTAATGTGCAAGTTAGTAAAGAACATCAGGACAGAGCACTAGTACGAAAATTCTGTGCACATAAAAGAACCAGTGCAAAAGAAGAAAGACTCTGAAGCTTATGCAGGCAGCATAACACAGTTTTAAAATCTACACTCTTGAAAAAACTTCCTAGAAAACAAACTGCATACACTCTGCAGTGGAGATAATGTAAAAGTTGGCAAGAGCACCAGTTTAGATTCAGTTCACTACCTGTCTACCATTAAATTCAAGGTTAAACCAATATTTAGAAAAAAAAGAGCCATTAACAACCCAGAAAGTTTGACATAAAGAAGTTGCCTAAACAAATTCATTGCAACATTCAGACAGACATTACTGAGATTGCACATTACTTAAAAATAAATGGAAACATACTTGGTGGAATGATGATTGTGGTGAGTTAATTATAAAGAAATAACGAGCTTGGAATACCTGTAATTCAAATAAAAATGAACAGGAAGAATTGGAAATTTTTTATAGAAGCATGGAAACATGCATTAAAAGGTCTCAAAAAGATCAGAGTACAACATATAAAAGATCAACTAATGTCAGTTGAGTAACATTTTGAACACAACATCATAAGGAAATTTTATAAAACAATGAAAAATAGTTTAGAGAAGTACACATAACCAAGTTTACAATTTATAGATTCAAAAACACAAAAGACTGCACATAAGATTGAGAGCTACAGAATAGTTGTAGACTACTTCAAAGAACTACACAACTGTATTTCATGCAAAAGAATAATTTTATTGTTATATTGTAATCCAAATACTATCAAAATCAAAGCCACCAACAATAGAGGAAATCAGAGAAATCATAAAATAACTTGAAGATAACAAAGAATCAGTATAAGACAATACAATTACTGAATTGTGAAAACACTCCAGTGGCAACATTATTCTACGTCTAAGAGAAATAATTAATGAAATCTGGAAACAAACAGATTACTATTAGAATGGATATAGTCATTATTATGTCCCTTCCGAAAAAAAAAGGAAAGAAAACTGGTCCTTACAATTACAGAGGGACCTATAAAATCTTGTCCATGGCAATTTTAAAAATAACAGGACTACTCGACTTTGAGAGCATCAAGCAGGATTTAGAAAGGGAAGGTCATGTGCAGAGCAAATACTAAATCTAAAAAGAATATAAATGACTCTGTAAGTCCATCGTTATAAAAGATGGTTGCAGAACCTGAGATGTTCAGCACAAAATGTCAAATCAAAACACCTTCAGTCGTCCAAATTTCCATTTTATGAGGAAGACCAGAAACTTGAAATACGCATTATCTTTTGTAGATTTTAAAGAGACATATGCCTCAACTCACAGATATGCACTGATCAACATTTTACAGGAATTGGGATTCGCAAATAAAAGAACAGAAATAATTAAAGGAACTTTAACAACGTAACATCAAAAATAAAATTTAAACCCAGATAAAATGAACATAGACTGTTTAGTCTTTGCAAATTACATGGTATTAATTCATGACTCGCTAAATAGTGTCAAAGAACAAATCACAGAGCTACAGAAACAAACAGACAAATTAGTACTAAAAATATCGTTTGGAAAAGCATATTTCATCGCAAACATCAATGATGTCCCTCTAGATCTTAAAGTTTTTAACAACACAATATCTAACACAAAGTGTTTTAAATATTTAGGAGAATATAAGAAACGATAGCCATAGAAAATACAGTACATAAAATGGGAAAGACATTATAAATGGCAAAAAAACAATAGATAACAGAAATACTTTGTCCTGGAATACCTAACTATGACATTATCAAAAAATGATAAAGCCAGAAACACTGTATGCGAAGAAACACTTAAACTAATAAGATTTGCGGATACTGAAAAACTGGAAAATGTTGAAAGAAGAATTCTAAGGAAAATACTAGAAGGAATAACGATGTTGAACATAAAATTAAGATCAATTAGAGAGCTCTATTTGAAAATGGCAAAGCTAACTGATGTAATGAGGAATAGAAGACTACTGTTTTATGGCCACATATACTGAAGGAATAGCCACAGACTAACTAAGCAGATCTTCAATTTACTGAACAAGTCCGAAACCACATTATTCACTGAAATTGACAAAGATAGGAAAAGCACAGGAATTGGAATGGACATAACAGATAACAGAATACTTTTTAGAGAAGCAACACAACAGGCAGAATTTCAGAAAAGAAAGAGGTCTGCAAAAGCAATAAAGTGGACCCAAGAAGAACAGGAACGACACTCTCGAAAGCTAAAGGAAGTCTGAGAGCAACGAAAATTAAACACAAAGATGCAAAACCAAAGCTGATTTATCGTATCCTCCAAAAGGTTATCCGAATACATAATAATAAACACATCTTACGAAACTTCAAAGAGAAGACTGCATCTGGGAGAGACATGGTGAGAATAGGAGATATATGATCGATTATATAACAATAAAGCAGAGGTACAAGAAACAATTAGCCGTAGTTATACAGATGCAAATATAGATAGTGACCATAAACTTGTTGTGGAGAACTGCATTATCAGATTTAAGAATCTCCAGCTGAAATATTCACAGAAGCGGACGCTGTATAAACTTTCAGATGCAGAGGTTTTGCAGAAAATTAAACCAAGTAGCAATGGAATTAGACGCAAAGAAAGCAGTTGGGATGTATACGCAGCCACATGTATATTAGGAATAAGGACCTTAGGACCTTAGAGCGTAGAAACCCTTGGATGATCCCCAAAATATTGACACTTACTGACAAAAAGAGCAGACAAAAAGAAAAAAAACCCTGATCAATATAAAGCAAAGAAAAAACAAAACAAAACAAGGATCGGCCGTTTAGAGAAAGCAAAGTGACTGGAAAAAATTAGCAAAGAAATGAAAGATGAGTTTAAATATGGAAACAGGATGAATCTTGCTCCAAGGTTAAACTGTTACAACACAGACAGAGAACCAAGAGTAAGATACTGAGAGACAAAAATGTGAAACCGCTATTTGTCATATAAGAGAATATTGAAGACCTTTAAAATGGTGATGAAACTGGAAGTTTAGATGCACATACTGAACATGAAAAACTAATTGATGAAAACAATAAGTCATCACCCTCTGTAAAAGAAGAGTTCCTCCTTGCACTAAATAGGTTAAAATCAAATAAAGCAACGGGTATAGATAAAATCCCTGCAGAACTCCTTCAAAACAGCAACTAAAACATCAAAATTAAATTATTTACTGAAGTAGCTAAATGTTATCAAGACGGTATCATATCATCTGACTTCACAAAATGTAGAACTATTGCATAACCGAAGAGGACAAATACAAAGATCGTACAAACTAAAAAATACTAGCCCTTCTGCTACGTGCAAAATTTATCTCTGTTAATAGCTCAAGAGAGGATTTAAAAGAAAGTAGGGTGGAATTTAGCCATTCATCAATTTGGCTTCAGAAATGGGAAAAGGACGAGAGAATCCATATTAACACTACGTCAAATATTGGAAAGAAGACTATAAGTAAACATAAAAACATACATATCATACGTTGACCTAGAAGAAACATTTGATATGGTTAATTAGAAGTTACTATTTAAATCAATGTCCAACATAGGATTTACGGGGGACGACAGGCGACTAGTTTTGGGTGTATATAAAAGTCAAAGCACTGAAATTTATATTAACAGTAGCAAGAAAGAAGCAAGAACAGAAAGGGAAGTCCACATCTACATGGTTACTCTGCAATTCACACTTAAGTGCCTGGCAAAGAGAGTGAGACAGTTGTGGCCGCCCTCATCTCACTTAAGACGACTGGTGTCAAATGGTATTGAAATGTTGTCCATGTGTTGTTGATCGCTGCCGTATGCGTAATGTACTGGGGCTCACCAATGGAGCGTGCTATGTACCTGCCACACTTACGTACTCAACAGACAAACGATATCCAAACTCATGTAAGCCTTATATCGCCTTAACCCAGAATACTGCTAATCACAGTAATTAAGAAAGCTCTGCGATTTCAAGACACTATTGAATGCAAATGAGAGCAGTTATGGTTAGTCATTTGCCATACAAATTAATTAAATTTCCTATCATACATAAACAGTTCCACGTAGGGGCACCATCTATACAATGGTTCAAATGGCTCCAAGCATTATGGGACTTAACATCTGAGGTCATCAGTCCCCTAGACTTAGAACTACTTAAACCTAACCAAACTAATGACATCACACACATCCATGCCCGAGGCAGGATTCGAACCTGCGACTGTAGAAGCAGCGCGGTTCCGGATTGAAGCGCCTAGAACCGTCTATACAATGGAACGCCGTCACAGTAAGGGTACAATTCATTTACTCACAAGAAATCGGTCACATTCGTTATGTAATAAGGGAAGCCCAACCTGAATTATAGCAGGAGAATAAGAAAAGACAGGGAAACAAATCAATAAGTTTAAATACTGGATTTATTCTTTGATACAGGGGATATATTTTATCTAACTTACTTCACAATTTAAGTGAATGTTTATTAGTAATTGAGACAAAAATGCTTGCTTACTTCAAACTCCATGAATGAGCAATTGCTGGCCGGTGTGGCCGTGCGGTTAAAGGCGCTTCACTCTGGAACCGCGTGACCACTACAGTCGCAGGTTCGAATCCTGCCTCGGGCATGGATGTGTGTGATGTCCTTAGGTTAGTCAGGTTTAATTAGTTCTAAGTTCTAGGCGACTGATGACCTCAGAAGTTAGATCGCGTAGTGCTCAGAGCCATTTTTGAATGAGCAACTACCTCTGAAAAATCTAACAAAAATCTTTCAAAATGGAATGCACGTTGATTTGCTCAAAAGTACAATAAATGATTGTTTGAGCCAAGCTCACTTGGGACAGACTGTTCTCGCAACAAGCGATGGAAATCTCTAAGTGAACACAATATTTCTACGGAATCGCGACTGGCTATTCAAAAGCTTTGCAGCTCATAAACGCAGTTTAAAACCACATCCAAGATCCGAATAAGTAAAGTCACTGAAAATCATTACGAGTTACAGAGTTGCTCTTGCAAACTGTGAGCTGCTCATAGCAAAAGCAGCGCTAGCGCTAGAAAGCGCGACACTTGATCGGTTCAGAGAAAATTGTACCAGGCTGCTCTCTCTCTCTCTCGGTGTGCTCTCGCGGCCACACGTAACTGCACCTACTCCTCGATTCGCCCTTCCTTCTCTCTGCTGCCAGAAAACACCGGGACGGGAGGATTCGCAACTTTCGCCTCAGTGACGACCAAGAATTCCTCTCAGCACGCTGAAACGCAGGAGAAGCTTACACGGGAAGCCACTAATTGTGTGTTTCCCTCCACCATGATTAACAACTTTAAGCTAATATTTTAGCTATTATCGCAAAACCGATACATCAGACGGTACTACCACAATAGTCATTTTCTCTACATCATATTCGTCGGTGACATTGCAGTAGTGGCAGACTCAGGTCTGAAATCAAGGAATAACAAAACTACATCTTAATATAAACTGAGGAGACGGAAGTCATGCGATAACGATATGCAAAAATACAAACGGCGGTAGATTCGCGTACGCAAGGTATAAAAGGGCATCGCTTTGGCGGAGCAGTTATTAGTACTGATATGATTAACGTGAAAAGGTTTCAGACGTCATTACGGCTGCACGACGGGAATTAACAGAGCTTAAACGCGGGATGGTAGATGGAGCTACATGTATGGGACATTCCATAGTGAAAATCGTTATGGAATTCAGTATTCCGAGATCCACAGAGTCAAGAATGTACTGAGAATATCAGATTTCAGGCACTACCTGTCACCAAGGACAACGCAGTGGCTGACGCCCTTCACTTAACGACCGAAAGCAGCGGCGTTTGCATAGAGTTCTCGGTGCTAGTAGATAATCAACATTGCGTGAAATAACCGCAGAAATAAATGTGGCGTTCCCCCCTCCCCAGGGCTCCCCCTTTTTTCCTCTTCCCTCCTTCTCCCAGAGCGGATTTTCCTCCTTCCTCCCCCCCTCCCCCTGAGACCCTGCAGCCCATACTTGCCTCTTTCCTTCCCACGTCGCTCCCTACCTGGCCCTCTTCAGCGCGCCCCCCACTCATCTCCCCCATCTCTTCCCCTCCCTCCCTTCTTCCAGTTTCCCTCCTCTCGTTGCGCCTGGCAGATCCTCTGTCTTGATCATCGTCAGTGTGCCACATCAGTGTTGTGTTTAGTGCTGTTTCTCCTGTGCGTCAAGAGGTGTGATTTTAATTGTGTACTGCCTTGAGGTTCGCCATCAGTGTTTGTTACGTGCTACACCATCCGTCGATACCTTTCATGCTCCAGTCATACTGTGCCTTGTGTTCTTTTAATTGTCGCAGTGTGTGGCTTTTTGTGTGTGCTACTTTTAAACAGTTTTAACAGTTTTTTTATGTCCATTTTACGGTCACCCCGTTTTTTGTCTATTGCCTTCCATGATGATCCCCCTTTTTTATATCTATGTTCACCATATTCTCTCCTTTGTTGTTTTTAAATGTCTTCTATTGTTTGTTCTATATCTTTCGGCTGAAGAGCAGCGCATATGCTGCTGCCAGCCCGCCCCGATGGGGAATTGAAATACAATAAAGAAAAAAAAAATGTGGCGTTAATTGACTGTGGTAGCAGAAGACCGATGCTAGCAGCACAACATCGCCTACAGTGCCTCTCCTGTGCTCGTGATCGTATGGGTTGAACCCTATACGACTGGAAAACCGTCGTCTGGTCAGATGAGTCCCGATTTCCGTTGGTAGGAGCTGATGATAAGGTACGAGTGAGATGCAAACCCCTCGAAGCCATGACCCAAGTTCTCAGCAAGGTACCGGCCGTTGTGACCGAGCGGTTCTAGGCACTTCAGCCCGGAACCGCGCTGCTGCCACGGTCACAGGTTCGAATCCTGCCTCGAGCATAGATAGATGTATGTGATGTCCTTAGGTTAGTCAGGTTTAAGTAGTTCTATGTCTAGGGGACCTCAGATGTTAAGTCCCATAGTGCTTAGAGCCACTTGAACCTTCTTAGCACGCCATTGTGCGATCTGGTAGTGGCTCCGCAATGGTGTCACTGAACCGATCAGTGACTGGAAATGGCTATGTTCGGCTACTTCGAGATTATGTGCAGCCATTCATGCACTTCATGTTCCCAGTGGATGATAATGCGTCATGTCACAGGGCCACAGTTACCTGCGATTCGTTTTTAAGAATATTCTGGACAATTGGAGCGAATGGTCCGGCCACCCAGATCGCCCTACATAAATCACATCGAATATTTATGGGACATAATCAATAGGTCAGTTTATGCACAAAATCCTGCACCAGCAACTCTTCCGCAATTATGGACGGGTGTAGAGACAGCATGGTTCACTATTTCTGCAGGGGACTTCCAGCGAGTTATTTATTGAGTCCATGCCACGTCGAACTGCTGCACTATGCCGGGCAAAAGAAAATCCGACACGATATTAGTGGGTACTGCATGACTTTTGTGACCTCAGTGTAAATACCAAGAAGGCAAAGCCATGGTTTTAGACAAGAAAAGAGGTGGAGGCAGGACTAACATAAAGATAGATAGTGAGCAACTCGAGAAAGTAACCGAATTTCACTACCTCGGTAGTACTGCGGAGGAAAACAACAAATGCCTCAAGGAAATCAAGAAAAGAATAACACTGGTCAAGCGTGCCTTCCAAAACAAAAACGACCTTCTAATGAACAAGCGCAGCAGCTTCCACACCAAGATAAACTTGTTCAGACTTGTATGCAGAGTGGCCTGACATACGGATGTGAAATCTGCACGCTAGCAGAGCGGGAAGCCAGCACACACATGTTAACATTCGAGTTGGGTAGCTGCTCTTAATCACGGAACCGATAGCGTCTGGCGTTGATGGTTAATTACAGTGACAAATATCAAGTGACTGGATAATCCAGCAGCTGGCCATGATATGAAACATCGTGCAGAGTGCACAGACTTCTGGTTCCACGAACACTGGTTTCCAACAGATTTCTTCGTATTTTCGTTGTCCAATAACCTGGGACTACCTTCTTAATTGCCTTCTCGAACTTCTCGCCGATTGGCACGGGATATGCGCAGTTCGTTGCTTTATAGCCACTAGTATATTGCCTCTTTGATTGCTAACACAACGAGACATCCACACTGAATAGAGCTCCACAAAAATTGAGGTTATTTTGAAAAGTAGTATGGTATCTCCGTCGCTGGCTACCTCATCACTCCTATCCCACCTGCTAGTCGTGCAGGACAATGCAGGATAATGCATAACTGACCAGTAGATATACGATGCATGTTTTTTAAGCAAGATCCGTTTGAACATAAGTACACAACGAAAGGTTATTTCAAAAAAGTAAATTTATTTTCAGAAAGTACATACTTCATTCTGTGTTTCGACATAGTTGCCAATTTTGTTCTAACACGTATCATACCTCTTAACCAGTTTCAAAATACCCTCTTCATAAAAACTTGCCGCCTGCTCCGAGAGTTCACTGCCGTTTTCACGCAGTCGTCATCACTGTAACGGTTGCTACTGAGGTGTTGTTTGAGAAGGAGGAACAGATGGTAATCGCTGGGCGCAAGATCAGGACTGTAGGGTGGGTGGTCTAAAACTGCCCATCCAAAACTGCCCAATAAATCGCGGGTCTCACCAGCAGTCTGAGGTCTTGCACTGTCAAAATGCTGCATCTTTTGTTTTGACTCGTTCTGTGTAGCTTTCTCAGGGTTTGGCAGTATGCTTCTGCATTGATAGTGGTTCCGCCTTGCATGAAGTCGACCAACAAAACACCATGCCTATCCCAAAACACCGACGCCATGATTTTGCACTGGGACAGAGCCTGTTTGGCCTTCACCTTTCCACACGAGTGTGTGTGTCTCCATTCCATGCTCTGTTGCTTCAACTCCGGCGTGATATGCGAAACCCATGTTTCGTCTCCAGCTACGATCTGACTCAAGAAGCCGTCACCCTCTTCGTGACAACGAGTCAAGAACTTCATCGCACACTCAAATCTTTGGTTTTTGTGGTCCTCTGTTAGGAGTTTCGGGACCCAACGGGAGCACAGTTTCCTAAACTTTAGGGGTTCCGAAACAATGTTGTAAAGCACTGATGTCGACACATCAGGAAATTCGTTTGAGGGACCTGTTATTGTGAAGCGCCTGTTCTCACGAATCCTCGCTTCAACTGAAGCCACCAAATCGTCTGTAATCAAAGAAGGGCGACCGGCGGGATCCCCATCATGGACGTTGTCATGGTCATCTTCGATTTCTCATACCCACTTACGCACTTTGCTTTCACTCATAACGGTATCATCGTACTCTTCGCAAATCTGTCGATTTTCTGCAGCAGACAGGTTCCTTGCTGACGAAAACCGTATCACTGAGCGAAAGCACAGAACAGAACCGATCAGGTTAGCTACAGAGCTGAAACTGAGCACAGTTGTTCGAGGCATGCCGGTACACGACGCAAGTGCTCGTTGCGGTATGCGCGCGAACTACTAGTGTCTACAACAAAACGGATCTTAATTTAAAAAAAAACACTCCTCGTAAAAGGAGGTGGGGAATACTGTGTTTTCGGTAGAGAGTCAGTAAACAGCAGAACCGGTTGATCAGGAGAGTTCAATGACTTCGAATGTGGACTAGTCACTACTTGATGTCCCTGAGTAACAAATCTATCAGCCATATTTCAACGCTTTTAAGCTGGTTAAGTTGCTTGTTGATAGTATGATGGTGCTGGAAACACGAAGAAACAACCGAAGCTAAACTACGACCAGGTGGACCTCACGCACTGATGCACGGCGACAGACGTGCATTGAGGAGGATGGTTGTTAAAAAGCGCATGAAATCAGCGGAAGGAATCACTCGCGACTTTCAAAGAACTACTAGCAGTCCATCTAGCACAGTGACTGTGCGTACGGAGTTAAAAAGAATGACGTATAATGTTCAAGTAGATTCTCGTAAGTCACAGGTTTCTGTAGTCAAAGTTATGCTGGAAAGATCTATGTCACTGGATAGCGAATGGCCGGCCGCTGCGGCCGAGCGGTTCTAGGCGCTTCAGTCCGGAACCACGTGGCTGCTACGATCGTAGGTTCGAATTCTGCCTCGGGCATGGATGTATGTGATGTCCTTAGGTTTAAGTAGTTCTAAGCGAAACCAGTGATTTGGTACGATGAATAACGGTATACCCTGTCGCAACCCGATAAAAGGATTTAGCTTAGGCAAATGCCTCGAGAATATTACCTGTCGTCATATGTAGAGGCAACAGTGAAGTTGGAGGATATGGTGTTACAATATGGTGGGTTTTGTTGTTAGTGCGTGCTCCCCTTATTTTGCTTCATAAAACGCTAAATGCGCAAGAGTATTGTAAAGGGTGAACCGGCCCTTACGTATTGAGAACAATATACCTTTGCCTCAGGCTGGGTGTAGGAGGTACTGTCGATAGTCGAGCGAGCAAGTAAGTTGTTAGCTACTAAGTGAGCAGGGCTGATTTCGGCAGGACGACCGACCGCGTTTACACTTCTTTAATGGCAGTGTGTGTCACCCAAAGCCGTGGGACTGACTACCAGCAAATCCGCAAATGGCGTTAATTGAGTGATTTGTTTGAAGTGTTCATTTGTGAACCGTGATTACATGACAACCGCACCGAACACCCACGAGTTGGATTGCAGTGAGGATTGTGTATTGAGTGCCATTTGAAGAATACTGACATGTGACGACAGTAATAGGCAACCTGTGATGAGTTAACCATTATTACATTGTCAGGTGAAGAGAGTAACTGCCTCATTCGTGCTGTTTAGACAAAAGATATAATACGATGAAACGTCTCTGTGAAGTCGTTTCATAAGACGCTTGTCGAATTCGGTACAACTTATTCGCTTTACTACCTGATTTTAGCTCAATTCATGAACTCTTGCAAAAAGACTGAGCACCCAAATAAGGCCTATTGAATATTATATGTGTGTTTTAATGTGGGGTTTCGGTTATGTTTTGTGGGAAACGCTGAGTTGGTCATCGTCGGCTGGGAGCAGACGATGTTGCTTCTCGTTCGAAGGAGAGCACAGGATGACCAACTTAGGTTTCCAGTACCTGAACAGATAGGTTGACCCATCTTAGTCGAAGGCTGTTTTTGTGTGTGAGGTTGGTGACGGTGGGGTGCCCATCTGGTAGCTTGCGCTGCACGGGGAGCTAGGTAATCTCGAAAGAGAAAGGGGCACTCTTCGGTGAACGCTTCGTGAGTACGAATCGTAGCTCTTAAGGGGGTTTCAGGTGATAGGAAGCAGGTTGAGTTAGGACTTTGTTATGTTTAACTGTTGAAATACTTAAGAACTTCAGCTTAACTGAAGCGTGTGAAGCGAGTTATTTTTCCGAATGTGTCGTAATTATATTGCTTCAAATAGGCAATTTTTGGGTGTTTTGAGTTAAAAGTGTAGAAGTTTGTTCATTTTGAACAACGATGAAGTAGAATTTCAAACGATAAATCTGATTAGGAAAAGCTGGTTAAGATCACTTCAACCGCACGTGAATGTAATACTGTGTCGAAGCGAGTATGATTTTTAATGATTTTTAATCTTATATTTTATGGAAGTTGCTTTTGTCTTTGTGTGTCGATTTTGTGCCACGTTTTTGGTAATCAATGACCCTTCTGGTCCACCACGGCACCGCAATAGGCTTTATTTTAACAGTTTTCTTGTTTAATGAGCTATAATTTCTGCAAGAATATCTGTTCTTTCGTGCGCTTTCTACAGAGCAGCACAACAGTTTGATTCGGAATGCACCACGTACTCTAGTTCGGCCGTTCGCAAGCAGCAGACGCAGTTAGTATGTTGAATAATTATCGCACAACCTTGTGCACTGGTTAAACCTCTGTCCAGAATAGTGCATGCGTATAATCGTAATGGGAATCCCATTGAGATACTTTTATGGTATGAATGCAAAGGAGTTGATAGTATCATTGTCTCCAACCCCCGTTTTCTGTGTTTCTACTTGCTGTAGGTATATTGCGCTCTGTTACATTCTCACGTAAATCTTGCTTAAATATTTCTAGTCAGGCACCAAAATGTGTAGTTAGGACGTGCAACCCAATACTTGGATACAATAAATAATGTACGTGAAACATAAATTCTGTGGTGTTGATATTACCCACTTACTCCGATTTCCAATCGTGAATTAATCAAGTTGCTTCATGCACGACGTGGAGTGCTATTTATCTGGCTACTTAAAGAAATTTGCATACTGGTAATTAAACTATTAAAGTAATTCAACTAACAATTTTCCAGCTCCGTTTTTTTTTTCTAAATGGTTAAGAAGGGCTTGGGCTGGTGGCGACCCTGAATTTCTGAATTTTTATCATTATTTGTGAGAGAGGACCAGCTAGAAATGCGAGATAACGTATATGGATCGATGAGAAACGTCGTAAAGATAGTAATACGTTACAACATTAATAACGAAGTATGTACCGATTATTGCTACCTGACACATTTTGAACGAAACAACTCAAAAAATGGTTCAAATGGCTCTAAGCTCTATGGGACTTAACTACTGAGGTCATCAGTCCCCTAGAACTTACTTAAACGTAACTAACCTAAGGACATCACACACATCCATGCCTGAGGCAGAATTCGAACCTGCGACCGTAGCGGTCGCGCGGTTCCAGACTGCAGCGCCTAGAACCGAAACAACTTGTAACACCGGAAATGCATATCCTCCTATTTCCATCTATTGTACTATAAATTTGTTTTCCTTATTTTTGTTACCTGAATATATGACATTTCTGTGTCTTTACATATTGTAATTGTTTTACTAGTTGTATGGAAATAGGAGGATATGCATTTCCGGTGTTACACGTGCCCCACATTGTCTGAGGATGTTCGTGTAACGTAAACAGACTCAGAAAATGTCCCAAAAAAGAAACAGCGGAAATGCATATGCTCAAAACATCAACAAAATTTAGCATTCGTCTAATTAACCAGAAATCAATTTTTAGACCATAATAATTGAGTGGAGACACTCCTAATCTTATTCCACTCTGTCATCTTGCACAAAATAAAACAGGTTGACAACATATTAAAATTCATAGAAAACATATAAAATCGTTTAGCTATTCCAAAATCGTCAAAATTCGTAACAGTATCAAGAAATGGAATTCTATTTACAAAATTAACCAGAGTACATGGTCATAAAAAACAGGTATATCAAATACGCAAATTAATACACTCCTGGAAATTGAAATAAGAACACCGTGAATTCATTGTCCCAGGAAGGGGAAACTTTATTGACACATTCCTGGGGTCAGATACATCACATGATCACACTGACAGAACCACAAGCACATAGACACAGGCAACAGAGCATGCACAATGTCGGCACTAGTACAGTGTATATCCACCTTTCGCAGTAATGCAGGCTGCTATTCTCCCATGGAGACGATCGTAGAGATGCTGGATGTAGTCCTGTGGAACGGCTTGCCATGCCATTTTCACCTGGCGCCTCAGTTGGACCAGCGTTCGTGCTGGACGTGCAGACCGCGTGAGACGACGCTTCATCCAGTCCCAAACATGCTCAATGGGGGACAGATCCGGAGATCTTGCTGGCCAGGGTAGTTGACTTACACCTTCTAGAGCACGTTGGGTGGCACGGGATACATGCGGACGTGCATTGTCCTGTTGGAACAGCAAGTTCCCTTGCCGGTCTAGGAATGGTAGAACGATGGGTTCGATGACGGTTTGGATGTACCGTGCACTATTCAGTGTCCCCTCGATGATCACCAGTGGTGTACGGCCAGTGTAGGAGATCGCTCCCCACACCATGATGCCGGGTATTGGCCCTGTGTGCCTCAGTCGTATGCAGTCCTGATTGTGGCGCTCACCTGCACGGCGCCAAACACGCATACGACCATCATTGGCACCAAGGCAGAAGCGACTCTCATCGCTGAAGACGACATGTCTCCATTCGTCCCTCCATTCACGCCTGTCAGAACACCACTGGAGGCGGGCTGCACGATGTTGGGGCGTGAGCGGAAGACGGCCTAACGGTGTGCGGGACCGTAGCCCAGCTTCATGGAGACGGTTGCGAATGGTCCTCGCCGATACCCCAGGAGCAACAGTGTCCCTAATTTGCTGGGAAGTGGCGGTGCGGTCCCCTACGGCACTGCATAGGATCCTACGGTCTTGGCGTGCATCCGTGCGTCGCTGCGGTCCGGTCCCAGGTCGACGGGCACGTGCACCTTCCGCCGACCACTGGCGACAACATCGATGTACTGTGGAGACCTCACGCCCCACGTGTTGAGCAATTCGGCGGTACGTCCACCCGGCCTCCCGCATGCCCACTATACGCCCTCGCTCAAAGTCCGTCAACTGCACATACGGTTCACGTCCACGCTGTCGCGGCATGCTACCAGTGTTAAAGACTGCGATGGAGCTCCGTATGCCACGGCAAACTGGCTGACACTGACGGCGGCGGTGCACAAATGCTGCGCAGCTAGCGCCATTCGACGGCCAACACCGCGGTTCCTGGTGTGTCCGCTGTGCCGTGCGTGTGATCATTGCTTGTACAGCCCTCTCGCAGTGTCCGGAGCAAGTATGGTGGGTCTGACACACCGGTGTCAATGTGTTCTTTTTTCCATTTCCAGGAGTGTAATTAATTACATAGAATACACATTTTATATAACCTTTTCATAATTAATACTCTCGCCATGAGAGTCCACAAGAGCTAAACAAGAAAATAATATTCAGTAGATCGATAAAAACCATAAATATTGACAATAGAATTCTTTCACATCAGCTGTCTGGGAAGAAAAATAACTCCGCCTTCCGTACTCGCAAGTACAAAGAATGCCGACAGCGGCACAAGAGCCGACAACGGCACAAGAGCCGACAGCGGCTCTGCCTCGCCAGTATTGTTGCGCCCGCCTGTGCGGCACGCTTGATCTCACTCGCCTGTGTAACGGCATTTCCAGAACGTCCGTTTCACTGAATTCTTTAGGAAAAACTCACTCGCGAGTAATCTCAAGGAGTCCCTAAACACTATCACAGTGGATAACTCAACACTGTCCATCATCACACGCATGTACTAGCCTGAAACTTAAAACAGCGTCTAAGTACATCGGCAATGAGTAGTAAAGCACACATTCATGAAATCTGACAGCTAGTTACAAAATCATATTTACATTCCTTAATCTACTGTGACTCAGCTGAAAACTTAAACTAGCAGCTTGGATTTTTCAGTTGATTAGATCATGATTAAATTGATTAAAATTAAATTGATTAATCAAAATTAATTACTTATTAATTACAACTTCTTTAATGACCTTGGTCAGTCAAAAGCATGGCAATCTAGCAAATCGTTAAATCTTACACTCTATTTTACATACTGTACAAATTACCCATTGTGTGGTATTAATCGATCCTAGGTTGGTACAATTTCAAGTCTACAATGCTCCGTATACCTAATAGTTTTCCAGAGTTTGGATACTCTAAGCAATAAGCATTTGTGTGAGGTATACCAATGACTTTATATGGTCCATTATCAACAAACTTAAATTTAGAGATTTCATGGTCTATCTCGTTCGATTTCTCGTGAGCTTTTACAAGTACTAAGTCTCCGATTGCAAACTTAGCAAAACGCGCTTTAGCGTCATGACGACGTGTGCGAGCGTCGGCTTTTAGCTTCATTACTTCTCGCAAACGATCTTTTTTTACACCAATACTAATGTCAAACCGTGGAGGGAATTTGATTATCTCTTCCATTTCACTTTCTACACTTTTGTCAATGCCGAGATTCCTCACGTTACGGCAGTTCAAATTCATTCCTACGTCAATGTCAATCGGCCAGTTAACAATGTGTATAGGCTGGTATTGCCTATGCACACCGTCTCCTGCCTCGTCAAAACTAACTACTATTGTTTTATCTTGTGACGTACATGTCAAAGTTTTGCTTTCGCAATTAATCACTGCACGGTACTTTAATAGCCAATCTAACCCGATAATTACTTCCGTAGTCAAGTCTGTTCAAATCGTGCCCCACATATCTCGAAGTTGACAAAAATCTGTTTTGTGACCGGTTTACTGGCCTTCCCAGTAGCACCGACAATTTTCACTCCTGTTACTGGCATTAACTACGATGCCAGGTCTGTCTTTCAGTAACTCAAATATTTTCGCAGATTTCAGCACTCAATTCTGCACCGGTGTCAATCAACACGTTTAGTTGTAGGCCGTGGATATTAACAGACACTACTATCTGTCTACACTTGTCCTCGACTGTTTCTTTATTTTCCCACAGTAAATCCTCGTCTATATCCAGGTCATTGCAGAAAAAACCATCTGGCTTTGATCCTAAATTCGGCCTATCTGGCGGCTTTTTCAGCCTCTGTTCACATACAGTTTTAATTTCAACACGTTTGTCCTGAGGCTTAGTCTGTAGCTTCGCCTCCAATACCGAACCCTTTTCCTCTAACTCGTCAACTAGTGAGTGTTGCTTTGCTATCAATTCACTAATTGTCACCTTCGTTGATTCCTCTTTAGTCAGATTGATCTCATCTGCCAATCTACCTGGAAAAATGTGCCCAGTAGTATCTGCAATTACTTCCTCTAGATCTGCGCAACCCACACTGTTATCGTCTGACCGTATAATGTCAGCTCTAACCTCATACACGCTGTAATCTATGTGCTTTTCTACCAATCGTGTCCGGCTATCACTAAAATTTTCGTAATCTTTCTCCTTAATAGTTTCGCAATGTTTAAACTGGAGGTTTGCGTCGGATGGGTCGGCTACTTCTACCACTATAACTTTCGGTAAAGTCTGCCGGTTAGGGCCAGAACTTTCCGTTACTACTTCAACATCCAACTCTTGCGGGACGAAACACGACGAATCTTGTTCGTGCTCCCCATTAACATCAGCTATTTCTAGTAAAGTCTGCCGGTTAGGGCCAGAACTTTCTATCACTTCACAAATACCATCTTCCTGTGGGACGAGACGCGGCAAATCCTGCCCGCGCTCCCCATAAACACTTCTCCCGTACAGGCCCCTATAATCTCTTAGTTCGTCGTATAAGCGACCGAACTGCCTTAACCAGACCTCATCCCTCTCTGCATCCCCTCGCTCGATGACGGACGTTTTATCCGACATCTGATCTTCTCTCAACACTTGCGAATCATTCTTAAACTCAATCTTCAGTTCCGCTGTGGGTATTACAGCTGCCACTTTATAATCGATTTCCGGAACACTACTTAAATTGTTCTCACTGACAGTGAATGTACTTCCTACTGCCGTGTATACAGCTGATCTACTACTTGTGGGCGCACTCCTTTCTCCTAACACTGGCACACTCTCCCGCCGTTGATTATTCCACACGGAATTTTCATAACGACGACACCTGGGTTTTCTCCTGTTATTGGGACACCATAATTCCTCCACGCCCGGTCGGCCCCTCACCGGCGCGGCTAATGGTTTCCCTGTCTCGTCCCAGCAGATACGCTCCCCGGATGCTGCAGAGGCGGCTGATCACACCCCCTGGCGTTATTACTATTCTGCGAAGCCCGTATCACGTTAGTATGATACTGGTTTCCGTCATTCCTGTTATTATTTGCATTGTACCGATTGTTATTACGGTCCGAACCATTATTGATATTGCTGCCATGGTTGCGGTATGCATTATTCCCATGGTTATCGTTGTTGTGGTTGCTGAGGTACCCGTTGTTGTTACCACGGCCTCTACCACTGTCGCGATTATTGCGCCAATTGTCCTCGTCCTCAACTCTTTCCAGGAAATCATTGATTGTCCTGTAATTGCTTCCTACGTATCGTTTTGTATCATCTGGAAGCTTTTTGTAGAGTTCCCAGACTATTTCAGATTCCGTGCGGCGATCACGCAAATATTCCAACTTGCGGATCCAGCTCTCACAAAACTCCTTCATCGAACCGCGCGAATTTGCATCGAAAGGCCTCGATACGACAAATTCGCGCCAGACACTTTGCTGTTTTGCTCTGACCAGTATTCAGCCAGAAACAAATTTTTAAATTCGTCAAAAGTCAGGTTCGTAATGTTGAGGTTTAAGCCCCAACGCTTGGCATCACCAGCCAACACATCAATAATCGCATTAATTTTTCTCTCATTAGTCCATTGATCTGGGTAAAACTCTTTCACAATTCTTAATGAAATCCGTCGCGTGTATACCGCCTTTTTTCAAGGGGTCGAACCGCTCCTCTTTCGTCAACAATTCCGAACTATGTGCATAGATTGGCACATAGCTCTGTTTTTCGTTAAGTTTCTTTTCTAATTCCGACACTCTCGTAATTACTTGGCAAGTGGTTGTCGCAAGCGTTCCTACTTCCCTTTTTTTTCTCTTCGCAGGTATTAGCCTGCTTCGTCACTTTGGTATCTACTTCGGATACTAAAGCCTTTAAAGTTTCCACCTTCTTTTGATCCTCTTTTTTCACTAATTGAATTTGTTCAGTCACCTTATTCTCGATGATCGGAGCAACTGATTCGCCTACACTTTTCTCGATTCTGCTAATTTCGGAATAAAAACGAGTCTTTATGCTCGCAATTTCCGCCTGAAGGCCTATCATTTCCTGTTTAAGATTACCGATTTCGGTATTAATCACAACAATATCTTCTTTGATTTTATCAACTTTTGTGTTAACAACTCCAACATTGTTGTTCACAACATTAATAGCTTTCTTCTGACTGTCTAGCTTTCGTTCAATTTTTTCAGACTGAGCTTCTTGCTTGGCCGATTGACTCTTGATATCGTTAATCAAAACATTCAATAAATCAGTTAAATTCCCGGAAACTACTGGTTTTACTTCCGTAGCGGCTTCCTCTTTAATTGTCCCCCCGTATTCGTCATCCAGGGATTCACATTTGATTTTCACTTCCGATTCCGAAACATTTTCTAAAGTGTGGAATTCCATTTCTGCTCTTTGTTGCGTTTCGGCGGTCGCGTCTTTCATGCTAGCCGCCTGTCCCTGAACAATGGGTACCGCAGTGCACGTTTCCCACTGTTCGACCGATTGTTCCTTATCCAAGCCCACCAAATTTTGGTAATTGTTGCCTTCACTCATTTTAATAATTTTCAATATAAATGCCAAATCTCAAATCTAATTAGGATTCCTCACACTAATATTCTGGCTGACGTATCGAACATTTCGTAACCAGTACTTTGTTACGAGATTTGCACAATGCAAAATTCGTGTCCAAAACAACCTCAAATTTGAAGATCGTCCTGTCACCAGGTCGCCACGTGTAACCTCCCCCTCACTTATCGACCTTAATGACAGTGAAAAATGAAACCGCGTGTACCTAATGGGAATTTTGGAAAAGCAATCGTCACCGAAGTTAATTTGTCGGTAAAGAGGGAGGAAAGGGTTACATCTAAATGAAAGGAAAAATGCAAATGAAACTGGTGGAAATTAATTTTGAAAAGGGGTAAAGTTAATAAAGATAGTAAATGTGCGGCCGTTACGTCAACAATTAACTAGCGGTAATTAGATATTTGAGATTTGGGGACCGTAATTTCCCCAAATCTCAAATATCTAATTACCGCTAGTTAATTGTTGACGTAACGGCCGCACATTTACTATCTTTATTAACTTTACCTGTCATAAAGGAACACCTGTCAGGCAATGGTTTGAGAGCGACTACATTCCTGAATAGACTGAGCTGCCCCGAGACCCGACCTGAACCCCACAGTACACCTTTCGGACGAGTCAGAATGTTAGCTTCGCTAAAGACAGCAGCGTCCAACGTAACTATCTTCCTTGCTTTTAGCTCTTGATTAATAATGGGTCGCCATTCCTACACAGGCATTCAGATACCTCTTTGAAAGTCTTCCCAGGGAAGTTGAGGCCATCACGAAGGTGTAGGGCGGACAATTTACATATTAATGTCCACTGATATGAAAAAAAAAAAAAACACTTTTGAGGAGGTAGTAAAATATAAGTGTTGCAACACATATTTTTTTCTGAAAGCGGCTTGGTTTTATTCAGGATTTCAATAAACCATATTATTCCCCATTCTTTTAGCTACAAAATGCTGTTTTCCAACATAATCTCCATTCAGTGCGACAACCCTAGAAGTTACTGGGAGGGAGTGTATGCATGGTAAGATCCTACTGGTCAACGTTTTGCTGCATCAATAAATTCCCCATCATCCACGTACTGCTTTAAGCAGAGTGTATCCCCCATTGCATCGAACAGATGGCAGTCAAAAGGTGAATTTCATTTGCATTTTTGTAGCGACGAATACGCTGTAGTCGTTTCTTCAATTTCCTGATGGTAGCACAATACACTTCAGAGTTGATCTTGGCAGCTTGAGCGAGGACATGAAACACAACAACCCAATCACACTCCCAGAAGACCGTCCCCATGACTTTATCAGCTGATGGTGCTGCTTTGAACTTTTTCTTTCGGGGAGAGGTGGTTTGGCACCATTCCATGGATTGCCGTTTTGTTTCCGGCTCGAAGTGATGAAACCATGTTTCATCACCGGTAAGTTGCTCGACAAAACATTGTGATGCTCAGCCTTGTAATGCGCTAACGACGATCCTTTGTTGCTCTTTATGTTTTCCTGTTAGCAGCGAGGAACCAGACCAGTATACACCTTTGATTCCCCCAACTGGTGGATGAGTGTGTGAGCGTTACCAACAGAGACGTGCAATTGTGCAGCGAGTTATCTGATTGTGATCAGTCGATCACCTCGAATGAAGGTTTCCGCACGCTCCAGCTGGCCGGAATGCGGGCGATCAGACACGTTCGTGCGGCCTTATTGCGATGATGAAAGACGCCTCGCCCGACGACTCACCTTGTTTTGTTCACTGCAGATCTCCTTAGACATTCTGCAATCGCCTATGAATATCTGCGATGCTCTGGGTTTTCGCCAAAAGAAACTCAGTGGCAGCCCTCTGCTTCAAGCGCATCGCCCTTGCAGACGCCATTTTGAAACCTACATATTGCGCTGCCACCTGTAGGAACTTCATGAAACTATAGGGGCTGAAACGAGAATATTCCACGATGTCTCACAGAAATTCTGCATTTTTTCTATCGAAACTGGCCGAGAAAATAAATGTTTTGCATTATTTGCTGTACGTCCTTCAATTTCATGGCTAACGTACCACATAAAAAACGTAGAATTTGTCAGAGGCAAGCAACACAACGTACTTTCAAATTTCTGCCTGATAAAAATTGTGTGCCGGAACGTGACTCAATCCCAGACCCTTGGCTTTCACGGCCTATCCTTCTAAAGACTGAACTATCAGGATAGAAAGAGCCAACAGTAAACTCACCAGATAAAATTTAGCTACTTCCTTAAAACAGCACACTGCTTAATTTTGGGCATTGTCGACGATGTAGAACTGCTTACTGCTAGGAGACGGCTATGTGACGTTCCACAGTTGCGTAGGTCATGATAGAAAAGTAGTGTGTATGCGCCTGTCGGTTGTATGCGATCAGCGCAGAATGATAGATCGACGTGGAAACGTGATATAATGGCAGAAAGGATCTTCCGTGGTTGGACATGAGCGTGAGCAGACATTAACCGAAGTTGTCTGATCGTTGGCGTGCCGGCGTGGAGTGTCCAACGTGTCTACAAGGATGTGTAACATGGCGTAAGAACTGCAGATGTAAAAAAAACCTACACAAAATGGAAACGGACATCACGCCTTGTAAGTAAGAAGTGGTTCCAAAGCAGACAGAAATGGCTTCTGTTAGTTTGTGCAGACGTTTCGGAACGAATACTGCAAAGGGAACTGCAAAGAATAAACATATGGAGTAGGGTACTTCGGAAAAAGCCACTGACCAGAGCGACAAATAAAGTTGCATATCTTCAGTGGGATAAACAACGCAGCAACTGGAGGCTTATAGGCCGACCAGGGTGGCCGAGCGGTTCTAGGCGATACAGTCTGGAACCGCGCGACCGCTACTGTCGCAGGTTCGAATCCTGCCTCGGGCATGGATGTGTGTGATGTCCTTAGGTTATTTAGGTTCAAATGGTTCAAATGGCTCTGAGCACTATGGGACTTAGCTTCTGAGGTCATCAGTCCCCTAGAACTTAGAACTACTTAAACCTAACTAACCTAAGGACATCACACACATCCATGCCCGAGGCAGGATTCGAACCTGCGAGCGTAGCGGTCACGCGGTTCCAAACTGAAGCGCTTAGAACAGCACTGCCACACCGGCCGCCCGGTTATTTAGGTTTAAGTAGTTCTAAGTTCTAGGGGACTGATGACCTCCCTCAGATGTCAAGTCCCACAGTGCTCAAAGTCTCTCTCTCTCTCTTTTTTCTGTGATATTTCGGGGGTGTTTTTCATACCATGACTTGAGCCTAGTTTGCCTCACCTCCGGCACTCTATCGCACTTCGACTGGCTCACAATAAACTAATAATTCCATTGAAAATTTCTGAGACTTTTCGGAACAGCACATGAAATGCCATAATTATCGCCTATTCAATTCGACAGCTCTACAGGATGTCATCATCAACGGATGGCATCAGCTGGATGTGACATACCTGAAGAAAATTGTGGACTATCTTCTTCGCTAAACTCAGTCAATTATCAAGACTAAAGGCGGTGGTACACTGTGTTAGCGTGATATCTCCTGTAGGTTACTAATGTGCTTAAATAAGAACACTGAATATGTCCGTTCTTTCGCTCAATAAGGTAGATCTGCTGATGCATTTCAGCAGAACACCAAGCTCAAAGACTATAGAAATAAGTACCTGACTGTATAATATTAAAACCTTAAATGCTTTGTACGGCACTATTTTATTTGTGACTGGATACTCGATGAAATAAGTTTATACATTGCTGACAAATGATTAATGAGAAGACTAGACCAGTGAAGTGAGAGATATATTGATCTTGTCATCAATGAGTATAGATGGTTAACATCTACGTGGCAAAGAAATTAAGTGTATCCTTGTTCCACAAGGTTCACATCAATTATACGGAGATCAATGTAACGGAACTGATTACGCAACTTAATTTCAAATGCAGCTTAATTATTATATAACCAGATGTGTACCACAGTCCACCAAAATCAATAGCCGATGATAGAGTGTGCCAACGAGCATACATAAAATTCACGTATTTCATTCCCATACAAGAACAAATCTTATTTACATGTTGTCTTCAAATAATACTTTTATTGAAACGTTGTATAATGCAACGCGTGTTTACAGCTGTGCATCAGGTTCTTCAAGGAACTTGTAGAACCACTATCTGTGTAGTTTTCATTTTAATTTCAGTACTCTTTTTAACGCTTTCCACGTGACTTCTTGGAATGTGACCTTTCAGATTAAACTTCTCCAGCTTTTTCCTTACATGTTGCGTATAACTTAAACTGCCGTCACTAATTCCTTATCTCTTTCGTGGACAGCCCTTCGACTTCATCTACGGCTGTAAGGATCACTGCAAAACTTGTGATGATTGCATGATTATTGAACAAGAAGTACATGTGATGGCAGCGCCCAGTTTAAGATATTCTTAAATATTTAACAAGATCGCTGCAATCGACTGAAGGTTCCCCCTCTAGACTTTATATCCATGCTGTGTCAGCAACAAATTTGAATCAGTTTTTCGATTTTCAGATGGCTTTGAATGGTAGTCGAAATCTACAGACATTGCTTTGCCATTCCGGAGATTCTTCTTGCCGAAGGCCTTTTATTGTTTCAACTATCTGTTATTTTGAAGACGTATGTCGTTCAAGGCGTCTAGAAACTGTCACTAACAAAGGAAATGTATCATGTGACAAAATGATGAGTCCGCGTGCTTCGCCTATCATCACAATCAGCGTATTCTTACGATTGTATCAGTGATCTTCTCCAAGATCTTGCATGAAATTCTTCACAACAGGAAGCACTGTGGTCTACATCTACATTTATACTCCGCAGGCCACCCAACGGTGTGTGGCGGAGGGCACTTTACGTGCCACTGTCATTACCTCCCTTTCCTGTTCCAGTCACGTATGGTTCGCGGGAAGAACGACTGTCTGAAAGCCTCTGTGCGCGCTCTAATCTCTCTAATTTTACATTCGTGATCTCCTCGGGAGGTATAAGTAGGGGGAAGCAATATATTCGATACCTCATCCAGAAACGCACCCTCTCGAAACCTGGCGAGCAAGCTACACCGCGATGCAGAGCGCCTCTCTTGCAGAGTCTGCCACTTGAGTTTGTTAAACATCTCCGTAACGCTATCACTGTTACCAAATAACCCTGTGACGAAACGCGCAGCTCTTCTTTGGATCTTCTCTATCTCCTCCGTCAACCCGATCTGGTACGGATCCCACACTGATGAGCAATACTCAAGTATAGGTCGAACGAGTGTTTTGTAAGCCACCTCCTTTGTTGATGGACTACATTTTCTAAGAACTCTCCCAATGAATCTCAACTTGGTACCCGCCTTACCAACAATTAATTTTATATGATCATTCCACTTCAAATCGTTCCGCACGCATACTCCCAGATATTTTACAGAAGTAACTGCTACCAGTGTTTGTTCCGCTATCATATAATCATACAATAAAGGATCCTTCTTTCTATGTATTCGCAATACATTACATTTGTCTATTTTAAGGGTCAGTTGCCACTCCCTGCACCAAGTGCCTATCCGCTGCAGATCTTCCTGCATTTCGCTACAATTTTCTAATGCTGCAACTTCTCTGTATACTACAGCATCATCCGCGAAAAGCCGCATGGAACTTCCGACACTATCTACTAGGTCATTTATATATATTGTGAAAAGCAATGGTCCCATAACACTCCCCTGTGGCACGCCAGAGGTTACTTTAACGTCTGTAGACGTCTCTCCGTTGATAACAAGATGCTGTGTTCTGTTTGCTAAAAACTCTTCAATCCAGCCACACAGCTGGTCTGATATTCCGTAGGCTCTTACTTTGTTTATCAGGCGACAGTACGGAACTGTATCGAACGCCTTCCAGAAGTCAAGAAAAATAGCATCTACCTGGGAGCCTGTATCTAATATTTTCTGGGTCTCATGAACAAATAAAGCGAGTTGGGTCTCACACGATCGCTGTTTCCGGAATCCATGTTGATTCCTACATAGTAGATTCTGACTTTCCAAAAACGACATGATACTCGAGCAAAAAACATGTTCTAAAATTCTACAACAGATCGACGTCAGAGATATAGGTCTATAGTTTTGCGCATCTGCTCGACGACCCTTCTTGAAGACTGGGACTACCTGTGCTCTTTTCCAATCATTTGGAACCTTCCGTTCCTCTAGAGACTTGTGGTACACGGCTGTTAGAAGGGGGGAAAGTTCTTTCGCGTACTCTGTGTAGAATCGAATTGGTATCCCGTCAGGTCCAGTGGACTTCCCTCTGTTGAGTGATTCCAGTTGCTTTTCTATTCCTTGGACACTTATTTCGATGTCAGCCTTTTTTCGTTTGTGCGAGGATTTAGAGAAGGAACTGCAGTGCGGTCTTCCTCTGTGAAACAGCTTTGGAAAAAGGTGTTTAGTATTTCAGCTTTACGCTTGTCATCCTCTGGTCGGTGGATACCACACCGTCTACCTCTGTTACACGAGGCTCAACATTTGAAATGCCCGTAACAGATCATCCGGTAAAATCCGAGTTAAATTCGTTAGATTCCTACTGATATTCAGCATCAGAACCTGTGATGAAATGTAACTATACAAGTTTGAACCATAGAAATACCGGCAGTCACTGTTTGTACCCTTTTCGATCGTGCTCGTCCAATATCAGGCGACAACAAGGAGTGTGTAAAAAGTACGGTGTACACTTTCTTCGCTAGAAGTGGATCGATCACCTCACTAACACCTGAAGAGGCTGGGATGAGAACCGACAATGATTATGCCTGAATAAAGATTTTTAAGTTTTGCGATTGGAATAAGAATTTTGAGTATTGTGTGTTCGTGTGAGATCTTTTTCTCCAAGCCAACGCGCCTGTTCACTTGGGGTCAAAAACACAGTCATTCCTTGAAAAGTATTAAATACCTCTGTGTCGACTTTAAAGCACGACATGACTTATTTCTACCACGATGAAACAAATTATTATGGTAGTGTGACAGCTCGTTAACGAGAACTTTAAACAGAGATGAATAGTGAATAATCTACATTGCCATGAACAGAAACTAAACTATGAAGAAATGAGGCTAAAGGAAGAACTAATGATACTTGAAGCTCGGAAATTCAAATAAGTTGGATTCTGGACGAAAATGTTCATCAGAACATAACTAAGAAGTTCAACATTTGAATGGCAGTAGAGTGATAGGTGGATCAGGTGGAAAGGAATAAGAGCTTACATTCCTGGCTGAGTCCCGATTATCAAATTCCTGTTATTTAGTTAACATGGAGAACTGGAGGGAACCTTCCGATGTAGGATTTGATATCAGCGGGACGGTCGTAAGTCGGCTGTTTAGGTTTTTATGTTGGTAACGCCACGTAGCGCTCTGTGTAAAAATCACTATGTGCAGTCTGTGGCTGGTTGGCATTGTTGGAATATTCGCTTGTGTAGTGTTGGGCAGTTGGATGGGAACAGCGTGTAGCGTTGCGCAGTTGGAGGTGAGCCGCCAGCAGTGGTGGATGTGGGGAGAGAAAGATGCCAGAGTGTTGAGAGGACGATCTGGACGTGTGTCCGCCAGAGAAAGGAAATTTGTAAAGATGGATGTCATGAATTGACAGATATATATATATATATATATATATATATATATGATGAATTTTAACACTATTAAGGTAAATACATTGTTTGTTCTCTATCAAAATCTTTCATTTGCTAACTATGCCAATCAGTAGTAAGTGCCTTCAGTAGTTAGAATCTTTTATTTAGCTGGCAGTATTGGCGCTCGCTGTATCGCAGTAGTTCCAGTAATGAAGATTTTTGTGAGGTAAGTGATTTATGAAAGGTATAGGTTATTGTTAGTCAGGGCCATTCTTTTTTGGGGATTATTGAAAGTCAGATTGCATTGCGCTAAAAAATATTGTGTGTCAGTTTAGTGATGATCAGAGTAAGTAAAGAGAGAAATGTCTGAGTATGTTCAGTTTTGCTCAGCTGTTTGAAAATCAAATAACGTAAGAGGTTTTCCAGCACTGTCAGTTTTAAATTTTTCTTAGGGGACGTTGCACGGTATGTTAGTATAAGTATAAAAATGTGACGTTTGCTTATTTCGGTCAGACTTTAAATCAATAAAGAGTTTCCCTCTGCAGAAACTTTCCTGGTCGAATACCTATCAGTCCCAAGAATGACCTGGAGAGAATTTTCAATCACTGCCAATTTTTTTTTTTTTTTTTTTTTTTTTTTTTTTTTTTTTTTTTTTGAGTGATCAGCTCCCGACTGGTTTGATGCGGCCCATCACGAATTCCTCTCCTGTGCCAATCTCTTCATCTTAGAGTAGCACTTCCAACCTACGTCCTCAATTATGTGCTGAATATATTTCAGTCTTAGTCTTCCTCTATAGCTCCCTCTATTACCATGGAAGTCATTTCCTGTTGTCTTAACAGATGTCCTTCATTCTGTCCCTTCTGCTTGTCAGTGTTTTCCATATCTTCCTTTCCTCTCCAATTCATCACAGAACCTCCTCATTCCTTGCCTTATCAGTCCATTAATTTTCAAGATTCGTCTGTAATCGCACGTCTCAAATGCTTCGATTTTCTTCTGTACCGGCTTTCGTACGGTCCATGCTTCACTGCCACACTACCCTGTGCTACAAAACGTCAGAAGTTTCTTCCTCAAATTAAGGCTTATATATGACACTAATGGACTTCTCTTGGCCAAGTGCTAGTCTGCATTTGATATCCACCTCGATCCGTCCGTCATTGGCTCTTTTGCTGCCTAGGTAGTAGAGTTCGTTAATTTTTTAATTCCTTAGCTTTAAAAAAAAATAAACGTTATTAACATTCTGCATCTGTTTTCTCTGCATCTACAGGGTGTTACAAAAAGGTACGGCCAAACTTTCAGGAAACATTCCTCACACACAAATAAAGAAAAGATGTTATGTGGACATGTGCCCGGAAACGCTTAATTTCCATGTTAGAGCTCATTTTAGTTTCGTCAGTATGTACTGTACTTCCTCGATTCCCCGCCAGTTGGCCCAATTGAAGGAAGGTAATGTTGACTTCGGTGCTTGTATTGACATGCGACTCATTGCTCTACAGTACTAGCATCAAGCACATCAGTACGTAGCATCAACAGGTTAGTGTTCATCACGAACGTGGTTTTGGGGACCAAGGATGACTGAAGAGAATCGTTTAACCTTTCTGCATATTGCTGCAGATTTCAATGCTGCACCATCAGCAAGTGTCAGTATGCGAACCATTCAACGAAACATCATCGATATGGGCTTTCGGAGCCGAAGGTCCACTCGTGTACCCTTGATGACTGCATGACGCAAAGCTTTATGCCTCGCTTGAGCCCGTCAACACCGACATGGTACTGTTGATGACTGGAAACATGTTGCCTGGTCGGACGAGTCTCGTTTCAAATTGCGCCGAGCGGATGGGTGTGTACAGGTGTGGAGACAACCTCATGAATCCATGGACCCTGCATGTCAGCAGGGGACTGTTCAAGCTGGTGGAGGCTCTGCAATGGTGTGTGTCGTGTGCAGCAAATGGGAACCCTGATACGTCTAGACACAACTCTGACAGGTGACACCCAAGCATCCTGTCGATCACATGCATCCATTCATGTCCATTGTTCATTCCGACAGACTTTGCCAATTCCAGCAGGACAATGCGACACCCCACACGTCCAGAATTGCTACAGAGTGGCCACAGGAACACTCTTCCAGACATGAACATTATTGAGCCTATGCCTTGCAACGTGCTGTTTAGGAGAGATCTCCAACTCTCGTATTCTTACGGGTTTATGGACAGCCCTGAAGGATTCATGGTATTACGCAGTTTCTTTGGCTCTTCAGTGTAGTTAAACGTAGGTGCCCCTTTGGTCTCGATTGACAGTAGAAATTTAATAGTCCTCAGTAATCTTGTGGAGCTTTGTGCTAGGCAATATCCGAACTCTCCTGGCGTTTCAGGTACAAACTCCCTCATGGCAGCTTAGCCCGCGTCTCGTGGTCGTGCGGTAGCGTTCTCGTTTCCCACGCCCAGGTTCCCGGGCTCGATTCCCGGCGGGGTCAGGGATTTTCTCTGCCTCGTGATGGCTGGGTGTTGTGTGCTGTCCTTAGGTTAGTTAGGTTTAAGTAGTTCTAAGTTCTAGAGGACTGATGACCATAGATGTTAAGTCTCATAGTGCTCAGAGCCATTTGAACCATTTTGGCAGCTTATTTTGTTGACGTGCCACCGGCGTCGCTGGGACTCGATTACTTCGAGTTAGTGGCTTCCGTGAATGTTCCATGAATTCTGGTGTGATGTACATTATGTCTGATTTGTAACTGTTAATGATGTACGGCAATTTAATTGGAGGACACAGAACCTCAACAGCACAGTCTTTTTTTTACCAGATACGTTAGGCAGGCCGCCCGTAGTGGCCAGGCGGTTGTAGGCTCTACAGTCTGGACCGCTACGGTCGCAGGTTCGAATCCTGCCTCGGGCATGGATGTGTGTGATGTCCTTAGGTTAGTTAGGTTTAAGTAGTTGTAAGTTCTAGGGGACTGATGACCTGAGAAGTTAAGTCCCATAGTGCTCACAGCCATTTGAATCATTTGAACGTTAGGCAGTTATTTGCTGGCCAACCAGTCTCTTCCTAGACACGGAATACCATGCAAAGGTTTTGCATGTATCACCAGCATGAGCGGAACGTCCGGACGTGTCAGTGATAAGATCGGTTGGCTTACAGGACGCGGCGTCGCTGATGTGCACCAATTGACAGCAACTAGCAGCTGAGTCTGTCTTACTGTAAGATGTGCGAACACTTGGAACTCAGCCCAGCGTCACTGCAGCTTATCCTTGATGGTAGACACATTGTATGTTTTGTACTTTCACCTGATTTGTAGAACTAAACTCGTACATATTAATAAGTTACGTAGTTGTTCGAGAAACCTGACCTACCACAACGTGAGACACGCCCACTACCGGACTGCCCCATTATCCTCTTATATCATGCCGTCCTAGAGCCTCTGGTCGCCAACGCTAGCCAGAGGTCAGAATAAAGGACGCTTTACTATAAGTAAAAAATTCCGTGTGGCTAGGGCCTCCCGACGGGTAGACCGTTCGGTGGGTGCAAGTCTTTCGATTTGACGCCACTTCGGCTACTTACGTGTCGATGGGGGATGAAATGAAGCTGATGAGGACAACACAACACCCAGTCCCTGAGCGGAGAAAATCTCCGACCCAACGGGGAATCGAACCAGGGCCGTTAGGTATGATACTGCGTCGCGCTGACCACTCAGCTACCAGGGGGCGGACTTTATTATAAGTGCGTACACTAGAGATTGGATGGGGGACGAGAAAAGTGTTTTCCAGTCTTTTCACATTTTTCGCCATGCACTCGGTGATAACGACTCACTGTGCGTCGGCCAGTTAAGTTTACCCCATCTCGCTTAATTCTACGATTTTTATATGTCGTATGTTTTGACTGGGATGATAGTCTCCCTATAAAACAACATCATGTTCCCGTGTTTGCAAATCTGAGTACAGAGCCAATTAACTATAAATATTACAAGAGGATAGATGATAAAACGTTGTGGGAAGACATTTCCAACTTCACCCAATGTAAATGAATCCATTTTCGATCAACATTTGCTTAATATTTCGCAATTTTGCCAGTATCGTTGTCCTCACACTAGAGACAGATTATGTTTAACGAATCGATCATGTTTTCACGAGGCACACAGAGACAGTGAAAAATGTATATTTATGAAAAAAGTCCGTTGGCTGTCTTTAATTAAAAGTTTTAGATTTTTATTCCCGATTCTAAACGAATGTTGCATCATCAGGAATTTCAACATTCACTCGAGGCTTTTCGTTATGACATGGTGAGGCAGTCGCACCACAGAGAGTTTCTGTTGTTATGTAAATGGAAAAATATGCGAGCGCTAGTAAAAATAAACTCAACACTATAAAATATTAGCATATTGTGAGGGTCTGTATCACTGGGAAACCATGGCTAAATTTGTATAAGTGTTTCAGTTTTCATTGGACATATATATTCAGTAAACTGAAACATGAAATCACTGAAAATAAAGAGATTATGTGACCATATTCAGTAAACTGAAACATGAAATCATTGAAAATAAAGAGATTATGTGACCAAACATGTTTGTTTAAAGTAGTTCTGGTCTATCTATGAGATATAGATAAGAATGCGGTCAAAGACTGCAATATTCTTATTTCCAGGAGCAATTATACAAAGCACAATTAAAAAAGGTACAGAGTGTTTTGACAAAACAGTTTGTAACCAGTTGATTTTTTAAGTAACAAAAACGGATATGATGAAATAAAACATTAAGATTGATAGGATTCCTTAAGCCTGATTTTCATGGAAATATTGAGAATTCTGTTGTGTTCCCTGTAACAGTTACTCAGAAAAATTTCATCGTAGTCCACCAGTGAAGCAGATTCTCCCAGTATGCAGATACGTTATAGCACTATAGTTTGTTGTTACTCACACTTTTCGGGCATATAACAACATATCTTTTCTCAGGTGCGCCAGCTCCACAAGGAATGATGAGCTGCCTGAGGTGTATCTTGAAACTCCTCATGCCACAGCTTTCGCTCCGAAATAAGTATCCGACATAAAAACCTGAAAGCCCAAAATACAGAAAGCAAACGGACTTTTACTGTAGAAATATTTACAGATAAACTAGTGTTCTGCTATCCGTTAATGACGTTAGAAGATAACTCTCCGGAACAGTTTAAAGTACAGTACAATGACTACATACGTGCAACTCATGATGGTAAACGACGTTCACGTGTTCGTCTACTACTCGGGGCTGCTCCGCTAATTTCATCTCGTCACGTAATGGCCCCTCACGGTCATTTCTTACACGTGTGTCACGTTCTCCTTCTCTGCCACATTGCGCAGGTGGCGACAAAGCGGATCACTCAACCGTCTACCAGCTACATCTCCACAGTAGCATAAGCAGGCCAAGTATCCGGCAATGTGTCATTTACGTCTACACCTCCTCTCTGCAGATGATCTTTCAGTGTAGGATGAAGTGTGCATATTGCACCGTATGCACGTCCATCCATATCCATACTGAGAAGTGCAGCCGGCCGCGGTGGTCTAGCGGTTCTGGCGCTGCAGTTCGGAACCGCGGGACTGCTACGGTCGCAGGTTCGAATCCTGCCTCGGGCATGGGTGTGTGTGATGTCCTTAGGTTAGTTAGGTTTAAGTAGTTCTAAGTTCTAGGGGACTTATGACCTAAGATGTTGAGTCCCATAGTGCTCAGAGCCATTTTTTTGAGAAGTGCATGGTAGATGGTATTTGTCAATTTGTCAATTTATCAGTAAGGGTCATCGGATAAAACATATCAGCCCCTTAAAAGAGCACACTGGTCACATAGTAGGGCTGCAGATGACGGAGACCTGGTAACAGGTGGTCACGTGACTCTCCACCGCTCACGCAAGTCATGTCAGCTCGGCAGCAGCAGCCGGCCGAGACACAAGCAGCAACAGGAAAGCTGTTAAACATGGCTGCGAAACAGCAATTGTGTAAATCTGAAGAGGTTGCAAAAACCAGCCAACCAATTGCAAAACAAAGGTTTAGCAGCTCTTGACCTGGGTTTCGATATTTCTAGAAATATCTTCTCCCGATCGAATGGGCCTTGTTACATTGCAGGATGGTACATTAGATTATCTCACTCCTTCTGAAGAAGATATTTTTAGAAATATCGAAACCTAAGTCAAGGGCTAATAAACCTTCGTTTTGCAACTGGTTGGCTGATTTTTTCAACCTCTACGTTTTAAGAGTTCCTAACCTGGAGCGAATTATATACTTTAATCTGTGTGCTTTGGTAGTTTAGTTTCTTGAATTTTTGCGTGTTAATTTAATAGTTAATAGACACACACTACGTGATCAAAAGTATCCGGACACCTCCCAAAACATACGTTTTTAATATTAGGTGCATTGTGCTCCATATCAGCGACCTCAGTAATCATTAGACATTGTGAGAGAGCACAATGTGGCACTCCGCCGAGCTCACGGACTTCGAAAATGGTCAGGTGATTGGGTGTCACTTGCGTCATACGCCTGTACGCGAGATTTCCACACTCCTAAACATCTGCTGTTTCCGATGTGATAGTGAAGTGGAAACATAAAGGGACACGTACAGCATAAAAGCGTACAGGCCGACCTCGTCTGTTGACTGACAAAGACCGCCGACAGTTGAAGAGGTTCGTAATGTGTAATAGGTAGACCTCTATCCAGACCAACATACAGGAATTCAAAGGGGCATCAGGATCCACTGCAAGTACTATGACAGTTAACGGGAGGTGAGAAAACTTGGATTTCGTGGTCGAGCGGCTGCTCATAAGCCACTCAACACGGCGGTAAATGCCAAACGATGCCTCTCTGGGTGTAAGGAGCGACTGAACCGTGGAAGAACGTTGTGTGGAGTGACGAATCACCGTACAGAATGTGGCAATCCAATGGCAGTGTGTGGGTATGGCGAATGCCCGGTGAATGTCATCTGCCAGCGTGTGTAGTGCCAACAGTAAAATTCGGAGGCTGTTGTGTTATGGTGTGGTCGTGTTTTTTATGGAGGGCGCTTGCACCGCTTGTTGGTTTGGTTGGCACTATCACAGCACAGGCCTACATTGATGTTTTAAGCACCTTCTTGTTTCCCACTGTTGAAGAGCAATTCGGGGATGGCGATTTCATCTTTCAACACATTGCACGGCCTATGGCGGAGTGGTTACACAACAATAACATCCCTGTAAGTGATTGATCTGCACAGAGTCCTGACCTGAATCGTATAGAACACCTTTGGGATGTTTTGGAACGCCGACTTCGTGCCAGGCCCCACCGACCGACATCAATACCTCTTCTCAGTGCGGCACTCCGTGAAGAATGGGCTGCCATTCCCCAAGAAATCTTGTAGCACCTGATTGAACCTATGTCTGCGAGATTTGAAGCTATCATCAAGGCTAAGGGTGGGCCAACACCATATTGAATTCCAGCATTACCGATGGAGGGCGCCATGAACTTTTAAGTCATTTTTAGTCAGGTGTTCGGATACTTTTGATCACATAGTATTGTTCTCTCGTTTACGTTTGCGTCGGAAAATATACCAATTTTGTGACACATTGCAAGTTAATAATCAGGAGCTAATTATTTCATCTCACCTGAGTACTTTGGTAATTCAGTTTTTGAATCTCAGCATGTTAATCTAATTTATTAGACATAGTTCTTGCGTTTTCGTCAGTGTCTACACTAGAGATCTGTAGCGCATGTCAATAGTCCTTTGCTTGTCTATGTAGTGTAGTTTTCCAGGATATTTAGTATGGACAAGGACTGTGATTCCTGTGTGCAGAAGCGTACCGAGTTGGTAACACTTGGCTCTCAGTTCCAGGTTGTTATGGCTTCGGTTACACAGACTGAGGCTGCATTCGATGGACTTCACTTTTGTGGGCCGGCCGTGAGAATCCAACGGACGCCCAGCACGAGCCACGAGCCCGTCGACCGATCTGCACTGCTCGCACTGACGTTAATCCCTCACCCCTGGTTGTGAGGGAGGCCGCCTCCGAAAGTGGCAAGCGGCGAAAAACTTCCCAGGAGGCCGAAGGTAAGGTCTCCTGGGATAGTCTGACAAACATGTTCCACCTGTTGTCCTTGGCTGACACTGATCCTAAGCCAGATGCAATCGCTTGTCCAGTTTCAGAGGAAACCTTTCAGCCAGCAAGATCCGGGCAATCACAGAGGGTGTGATTATTGGTAGTTGGGAGCGCCAATGTTAGGAGCCTTATGGGGCTCCTTAGAGACATGGCTGCCAAGAATGCGAAGCAAGGTAATGTGCACTTCATGTGCAGACCGGATGGAGTCATTCCAAACGTCAGACTCTACTTCTGGATGCCATGTAGAGCATATGTGTTACTTTGAGTTGGAAGAGATTCTCTCTGGTTTCGAGCTACTATCAGAAGTGGTAAAGGCTGCTAGTATTGGTTCAGAGATGAAAACAGAACTTACCATGCAGCATAGTCGACAGGACCGATTGCGGACCTCCGGTACAGAGCCGAGTGAAGCACCTGAATCAGAAGCTCGGATGGTTCTGCAACCATGTAGGCTGCAGATTTCTCAACTGGGTTTCGGGTTCCGCTGAATAGATCAGGTGTCCACCACACTCAGGAGGCAGCTACACGAGTAGCAGGGGCTGTGTGGCATGGACTGGGCAGTTTTTTAGGTTAGAGGGTCTTGGGAAAACACAAGAAGGGCTTCAGTCACACAGGGTGCAGGACAAACACAGGAAGAACGTAACTCTAGGAACCATTGGAATAACATTGTAAATTGTCGTAGCTGTGTTAGGAAAGTACCAGAGCTCCAAGCGCTAACAGACGGCACTGACGATCGGATCGCCTGGTTAAAGCTGGAGATAGGTTCAGCCGAAATTTTTGCGAAGAACCTAGCGGTTTCCAGAAAAGATAGGCTAAACACAGTTGGCGGTGCCGTATTTGTTGCTGTTAGAAGTAGTTTATCTTGTAGCGAAAGTGAAGCAGATAGTTCCTGTTAGTCAGTATGGGTAGAGGTCATTATTGGCAATCTGAATAAAATAATGATTGGATCCTTCTACCGACCTCCCACCTCTGACGATACAATTGCTGAAAGCATCAAAGAGAACCTAATTGGAAACACGTACCTGATCCATACAATTGTAGTTAATGGCGAATTAATTTACTCTCGATATGTTGGTAAAAATACATGTTTAAATCCTGAGATGCGCATAAAATCTTACAAAATTGTGCTATTTCGAGCAGTTAGTTCATGTGCCACTCTAACAGTAAACGGTGGTGAAAACACACTTGAATTCTTGGCAATCAAAACGGGTACAGGGATTAGTGAACACAGGGTTGTCACAGTAACAGTGAATACTGTAACTTCCAAATCCTCTAAAAATAAACGAGGGTGGAATTATTGGTAGTTGGGAGCTCCAACGTTAGGCGCGTTAAGGGGCCCCTTAGGGACTTGGCTGACAAGGAGGGTAAGAAAACCAATGTGCTCTCCGCGTGCATACTGGGTGGAATCATTCCAAACGTGGAAAGGGTCCTCCCGGATGCCATGAAGAGCACAGGATGCAGCCAATTGCAGGTGGTGGCTCACGTCGGTACCAATGATACGTATCACTTTGGATCAGAAGATATTATCTCTGGTTTCGAGCGGCTAACAGAAGTGGTAAAGGCTGCCAGTCTTGCTTGCCAGATGAAAGCAGAGCTGACCATTTGCAGCATATTCGACAGGACCGATTGTGGACCTCTGGTACAGAGTCGAAGTGGAGGATATGAATCAGAGGCTCAGATGGTTATGCGACAGTGTAGACTGCAGATTCCTCGACTTGCGCCAAAGGGTGGTTGGGCTTCAGGTTCCACTGAATAGGTCAGGTGTTCACTATATGCAGGAGGCGGCTACACGGGTAGCAGGGGCTGTGTGGCGTGGACTGGGCGGTTTTTTAGATTAGAGGGTCTCGGGAAAACACAAGAAGGGCTTCAGTCACAAAGGGAGCATGCTGAACACAGGAAGAACGTAGATACAGGAACCATTGGTATAACAGTTGTAAACTGTCGTAGCTGTGTTGGGAAAGTACCAGAGCTCCAAGCGCTAATAGAAAGCACTGATACTCAAATCGATATAGGCACTGAAAGCTGGCTAAAGCCGGATATAAGCTCAACCGAAATTTTTGCGATGAATCTAACGGTGTTCCGAAAGGATAGGCTAAACACGGTTGGCGGTGCCGTGTTTGTTGCTATCAGAAGTAGTTCAACTTGTTGCGAAATTGAAGTAGATACTTCCTGTGAGTTAATATGGGCAGAGGTCATTGTTGGCAACCGGAATAAAATAATAACTGGATCCTTTTACCGACCTCCCAATTCAGATGATACAGTTCCTGAAAGGTTCAAAGAAAACTTGAGTTTGATTTCAAACACGTACCCGACTCATACAATAATAGTTGGTGGTGACTTTATTTACCCTCGATATGTTGGCGGAAATGTTCAATTCCGGAGGTACGCATAAAATATCATCCGAAATTGTGCCAAACGCATTCTCTGGAAATTATTTCGAGCAGTTAGTTCATGAGCCCACGTGAATAGTAAACGGTTGTGAAAACACACTTGACCTCTTAGCAACAAATAATCCTGAGTTAATAACGAGCATCAAAACCGAGTCAGGGATTAGTGAATACAGGGTTGTCGTAGCGAGACTGAATATTGTAATTACAAAATCCCCGAAAAAATAAGCATAAAAAATATACCTATTCAAAAAAGCAGATAAAAATTCACTTGACGCCTTCCTGAGAGACAACCTCCATTCATTCCAAATTAATAACGTAAGTGTAGACGAGATGTGACTTAAATTCAAAGAAATAGTATCGGCAGCACTTGAGAGATTTATACCAAATAAATTAATAAATGACGGAGCTGATCCTCCATGGTACACAAAACCGGTTAGAACTCTGTTGCAGAAACAACGAAACAAACATACCAAATTTAAACAGACGCAAAATCCCCAAGATTGGCGATCTTTTACAGAAGCTCGAAATTTAGCGCGGGCTTAAGTGCGACATGCCTATAACAGTTTCCACAACGAAACGTCGTCTCTAAACCTGGCAGAAAATCCAAAGAGATTCTGGTCGTATGTGAAGTATGTCAGCGGCAAGAAACAATCAATGCCTTCTCTGCAAAATAGCAATGGAAATACTACCCAAGACAGTGCTGCCAAAGCAGAGTTACTAAACGCAGTCTTCCAAAATGCCTTCACAAAAGAAGACGAAGTAAATATTCCAGAATTCGAATCAAGAACAGCTGCCAACATGAGTAAAGTAGAAGTAAATCTCCTCGGAGTAGTGAGGCAACTTAAATCACCTAATAAAAGCAAGTCTTCTGGTCCAGACTGTATACCAGTTAGGTTCCTTTCGGAGTATGCTGATGCATTAGCTCCATACTTAACAATCATATACAACCGTCCGCTCGGCGAAAGATCCGTACCGAAAGACTTGGAAGTTGCACAGGTCACACCAATTTTCAAGAAAGGTAGTATGAGTAATCTACTAAATTACAGGCCCATACCGTTAACGTCGATATGTTGCAGGATTTTAGAACATATATTGTGTTCAAACATTATGAATTACCTCGTAGAAAACTGTCTATTGACACACAGTCAACATGGGTTTAGAAAACATCGTTCCTGTGAAACACAACTAGCTCTTTATTCACATGAAGTGTTGAGAGCTATTGACAAGGAATTTCAGATCGATTCAGTATTTCTGGATTTCCGGAAGGCTTTTGACACTGAACCACATAAGCGGCTCGTATTGAAATTGCGTGCTTATGGAATATCGTCTCAGTTATGTAACTAGATTTGTGATTACCTGTCAGAGAGGTTACAGTTCGTAGTAATTGACGGAAAGTCATAGAGCAAAACAGAAGTGATTTCTGGCGTTCCCCAAGGTAGTGGTACAGGCCCTTTGCTGTTCCTTATCTATATAAACGATTTAGGAGACAATCTGAGCATCCGTCTTAGGTTGTTTGCAGTTTTTTATCGTTTAGTAAAGTCATCATAAGATCGAAACAAATTGCAAAACGATTCATGAAAGATATCTCTATGGCATGAAAACTGACAATTGAACCTAAGCAATGAAATGTGTGAGCACATCCATATGAATGCTAAAAGGAACCCGTTAAACTTCGGTTACACGATAAATCAACGAAATCTAAAGGCCGTGATTTCAACTAAATGCCTAGAATTTACAATTACGAACAACATAAATTGGAAAGAACCCGTCGAAAACGTTGTGCGAAAGATAAACGAAAGATTACGATTTACTGCCAGCAAACTTATAAAAAACAACAGATCTACTAAAGAGACTGCCTACAATGCGCTTGTCCGTCCTCTTTTAGAATACTGCTGCGCGGTGTGGTATCCTTACTAGATAGAACTGTCGGAGTACATTGAGAAAGTCCAACGAAGGGCTGTACGATTTTTATTATCGACAAATAGGGGAGAGAGAGTCACTGAAATGATATAGGATTTGGGGTGGACATTATTAAAACAACAACGTTTCTCGTTGGGCGGGATATTCTCGCGATGTTTCAACTACCAACTTCCCCCTCCGAATGCGAAAATATTTTGTTGACGCCGATCTACACAGGGAGAATTGATCATAATAATAAAATAAGGGAAATCAGAGATCTCATGGAAAGATATAAGTGTTCGTTTTTTCCGCGCGCTGTTCGGGAGTGGAATAATAGAGAATTATTGTGTAGGTGGTTCGATGAGCCCTCCGCCAGTCAATTAAGTGTGATTTGCAGAGTATCCATGTAGATGTGGACGTGGATGTAAATGTAGTTGTGATGTGTTGTGCCAGTCGATTGAGTGGAATCAAGTCATTAAAACAGGTCGACATGGAGACGTGACACAATAACAATAAGAAGGTATCGTGTTTGAGCGTACTTTACTACGCCTTGAACGAAGTTTCCCGATTTATTGGTATATCAAAGTGGACTGTCCTACGTGTATACAAGCAATGGTGTACCAGTTGCTTCTCTGTGACAATGCGTAAGGACTATTTGGTTCAAATGGCTATGAGCACTATGGGACTCAACATCTGAGTTCATCAGTCCCCAAGAAAAGAACTACTTAAACCTAACTAACTTAAGGACATCACACACATCCATGGCCGAGGTAGGATTCGAACCTGCGACCGTAGCATCCGCGTGGTTCCGGACTGAAGCGCCTAGAACCGCTCGGTCACAGCGGCCGGCTTCTTCATTGGGCCAAACAACACCTAAACTGGGCAACAGCCGACTGGAGGCGTCTAATGTGTCCAAAGAGTCGCCATTTCGCGTCACTCAAATAACGCAAGGCGTCGAGTGCATAGTGTTCCATAGATTTCGTGTTTGTTTTGAATACAGTCAGAGAGAGTCCCTTTCAAAAATGGCTCTGAGCACTATGCGACTTAACTTCTGAAGTCATCAGTCGCCTAGAACTTAGAACTAATTAAACCTAACTAACCTAAGGACATCACACACATCCATGCCCGAGGCAGGATTCGAACCTGCGACCGTAGCGGTCACGCGATTCCAGACTGAAGCGCCTTTAACCGCACGGCCACACCGGGCGGCAGAGTCCCTTTAGTCAACCATAGTGCTAGTAGTGCCAGTGTATGTTTTCAGTACAGTCCAGAGACAGGTAGTGCTATTTTCATTGTTTTCTACAAGAAGTGGCTAGCAACCACAGTTTAGTCAACAATCAGCCGCCTTTAGTGAATTAGCAGTCTAGTTAAAAGTTGATTAACTCTTTACAGTAAATTGATTTCTTAGGATGGATAGGATGTGTGACTGCTGTGTACGGACGCAGGAGGAGCTGGCCACTGTTCGCGAACAGCTGAGCGTGTTGATGGCCGCGGTCAGCCGTCTTCGGGCTGCTGCCTCGGAGTGTAGCGGCAGTGGGGAGTCTGGTGCGTCGCATGGTACACCGCAGGTGTTACATGCTTCACCCACTGTCCCTGCTGTCGAGACATCTTCGCGGGTACCGGGCGCGGTTGGGCCACCCTCTCCCCAAGGGGAGTGGCGGATTCAGCGGCGTTCGCGGCGCACGAGTTGGAGGGTCAATGTGGAGGCTGGCCGTGTGGCATCGCCCGCTCTGCCTGTGAGTGGACATGTGGTTGCTCCTTCAGCAAGGTCCGAGCAAGCACACGGGGGGAGGGGTTTATTAGTTATTGGGAGCTCCAACGTTAGGCGGGTGATGGAGCCCCTTAGGGAAATAGCGGAAAGATCGGGGAAGAGGGCCAGTGTTCACTCTGTCTGCTTGCCGGGGGGAGTCATCCGAGATGTGGAGGAGGCCCTCCCGGCGGCGATAGAGAGCACTGGGTGCACCCGACTGCAAATTGTTGCCTATGTCGGCGCCAATGACTCCTGCCGTCTGGGTTCAGAGGTCATCCTCAGTTCGTACGGGTGGTTGGCGGAATTGGTGAAGGCGGAAAGCCTCGCTCGCGGGGTAGAATATGAGCTAACTATTTGTAGTATCGTTCCCAGAATCGATCGCGGTCCTCTGGTTTGGAGCCGAGTAGAAGGCTTAAACCAGAGGCTCAGACGATTCTGCGGAGATCTGGGGTGCAAATTTCTCGACCTCCGCTATCGGGTGGAGAAATGTAGGGTCCCCCTGAACAGGTCAGGCGTGCACTACACGCAGGAAGCGGCTACAAGGGTAGCGGAGTACGTGTGGAGTGCACATGTGGGTTTTTAGGTTAGAGAACTCCCTCCCTAGGCCTGACAAGACGACTCCTGAGACGGGGCAAGGTATGAGTAGGCAAAATGCAACAGGGAATAACAATATTAATGTGCTAATAGTAAACTGTAGGAATGTCTATAGAAAGGTCCCAGAACTGGTCTCATTAATAAACGGTCACAATGCCACAGGAAGTTGGCTGAAACCAGACGCAAACAGTAATGAAATCCTAAACTCAGATTGGAATGTACACCGCAGAGACAGGCTGGACAGTGAAGGGGGAGGCGTGTTTATAGCGGTAAGAAGTGCAATAGTATCGAAGGAAATTGATGGAGATCCGAAATGTGAAATAATTTGGCTGAAGGTCACGGTTAAAGCAGGCTCAGACATGGTAATTGGATGTCTCTATAGGCCCCCTGACTCAGCAGCTGTTGTGGCTGAGCACCTGAAGGATAATTTGGAAAATATTTCGAGTAGATTTCCCCACCATGTTATAGTTCTGGGTGGAGATTTTAATTTGCCGGATATAGACTGGGAGACTCAAACGTTCATAACGGGTGGCAGGGACAAAGAATCCAGTGAAATTTTTTTAAATGCTTTATCTGAAAACTACCTTGAGCAGTTAAACAGAGGACCGACTCGTGGCGATAACATATTAGACCTTCTGGTGACAAACAGACCCGAACTATTTGAAACAGTTAACGCAGAACAGGGAATTAGCGATCATAAAGCGGTTGCTGCATCGATGATTTCAGCCATAAATAGAAATATTAAAAAAGGTAGGAAGATTTTTCTGTTTATCAAAAGTGACAAAAAGCGGATTACAGAGTACCTGACGGTTCAATACAAAAGTTTTGTCTCAAGTACAGATAGTGTTGAGGATCAGTGGACAAAGTTCAAACCCATCGTACAATATGCGTTAGACGAGTATGTGCCAAGCAAGATCGTAAGAGATGGGAAAGAGCCACCGTGGTACAACAACCGAGTTAGAAAACTGCTGCGGAAGCAAGGGGAACTTCACAGCAAACATAAACATAGCCAAAGCCCTGCAGGCAAACAAAAATTAGGCGAAGCGAAATGTAATGTGAGGAGGGCTATGCGAGAGGCGTTCAATGAATTCGAAAGTAAAGTTCTATGTACTGACTTGGCAGAAAATCCTAAGAAATTTTGGTCTTATGTCAAAGCGGTAGGTGGATCAAAACAAAATGTCCAGACACTCTGTGACCAGAATGGTACTGAAACAGAGGATGACAGACTAAAGGCCGAAATACTAAATGTCTTTTTCCAAAGCTGTTTCACAGAGGAAGACTGCACTGTAGTTCCTTCCCTAGATTGTCGTACAGATGACAAAATGATAGATATCGAAATAGACGACAGAGGGATAGAGAAACAAAATCGCTGAAAAGAGGAAAGGCCGCTGGACCTGATGGTATACCAGTTCGATTTTACGCAGAGTACGCGAAGGAACTTGCCCCCTCTCCTTGCAGCGGTATACCGTAGGTCTCTAGAAGAGCGTAGCGTTCCAAAGGATTGGAAAAAGGCACAGGTCATCGCCGTTTTCAAGAAGGGACGTCGCACAGATGTGCAGAACTATAGACCTATATCTCTAACGTCGATCAGTTGTAGAATTTTGGGACACGTATCGTGTTAGAGAATAATGACGTTTCTGTAGACTAGAAATCTACTCTGTAGGAATCAGCATGGGTTTCGAAAAAGACGGTCGTGTGAAACCCAGCTCGCGCTATTCGTCCACGAGACTCAGAGGGCCATAGACACGGGTTCACGGGTAGATGCCGTGTTTCTTGACTTCCGCAAGGCGTTCGATACAGTCCCCCACAGTCGTTTAATGAACAAAGTAAGAGCGTATGGACTGTCAGACCAATTGTGTGATTGGATTGGAGAGTTTCTAGATAACAGAACGCAGCATGTCATTCTCAATGGAGAGAAGTCTTCCGAAGTAAGAGTGATTTCAGGTGTGCCGCAGGGGAGTGTCATAGGACCGTTGCTGTTCACAATATACCGTATTTACTCGAATCTAAGCCGCACTTGAATCTGAGCCGCACCTGAAAAATGAGACTCGAAATCAAGGAAAAAAATTCCCGAATCTAAGCCGCACCTGAAATTTGAGACTCGAAATTCAAGAGGAGGGAAAAGTTTTAGACCACCCTTCCAAATAGAAACAAAGTTGGTCCATGGTAACATGAGACACAATTATGGTTGAATGGATGAAGATACAGCTACAGTAGTGTGGTTCGAGTCGTAAGCTTAACAGTTAAGCTTCACCAAGTAGTTTTGTTATGTGTCAGGCGCTCCGTCCGTATTTATATGGGTACCCTTCCTTTTTCAAGTGCTTCGTCTGGTTTGAATCAATTGCTTATTTTGCTTTGAGCTGATAAGTGCCGTTCTCTTTGTTATAGGTGTTTACGTTACTCTAAGCTGAAAACGCATTATTGTACTGTGGCATGCATTGTTTGTCGCATGCTCGCGGCATGGCTTGCTTTTGTGCGCGCTACCACGGCTTACAAAAAGAAAAAAGAGAGGAATTGTCTCATAAGCGAAACAACGGCAAGAGACTGCTATTTGTTGTTACTTACACTGCTTTGATAATGATCAACAAGAACCAAATAATAGACTGCGTACGATAGAATTTATTCCGAACGAGAGTTTAGCGAAAATTTTTCTCCGTTTGAAAATCTGTGCAGACACCTCTTTAGTACATTACATTCTGCACAGAAATTAGAGTCATCATAGATTCATGCTTCATTTCTGACTGTATCACTATTCAGCATAAGAATAATACAAATATAAACATGACTCATATGTATATTCTTCCGCGTTTGCTGTTGTCTCAATCTAGTTTCGTAGTTTATTAGGCAGACAGGATTTAAATGATAGCAGCAAACACGAAAGAATACATGGCATAATGTTTACAGTCTTCTACCTTTTCTTTTAATTTATTTGCTGACGCATAGGTTTTGGCGCCAGTATTTATCTTTGTGTAGTGCTACATATATTAGACATCAGAAGCTAGTTGTGGCGGCACCTACCAACATTTTTCAGAACTTCCGCTTACTTTGCACTCGATTCTAAGCCGCACGTTGTTTTTTAGGATTAAAAAAACCGGAAAAAAGTGCGGATTAGATTCGAGTAAATACGGTACATAAATGACCTTGTGGATGACATCGGAAGTTCACAGAGGCTTTTTGCAGATGATGCTGTGGTGTATCGAGAGGTTGTAACAATGGAAAATTGTACTGAGATGCAGGAGGATCTGCAGCGAATTGACGCATGGTGCAGGGAATGGCAATTGAATCTCAATGTAGACAAGTGTAATGTGCTGCGAATACACAGAAAGATAGATCCTTTATCATTTAGCTACAAAATAGCAGGTCAGCAACTGGAAGCAGTTAATACCATAAATTATCTGGGAGTACGCATTAGGAGTGATTTAAAATGGAATGATCATATAATGTTGATCGTCGGTAAAGCAGATGCCAGACTGAGATTCATTGGAAGAATCCTAAGGAAATGCAACCCGAAAACAAAGGAAGTAGGTTACAGTACGCTTGTTCGCCCACTGCTTGAATACTGCTCAGCAGTGTGGGATCCGTACCAGATAGGGTTGATAGAAGAGATAGAGAAGATCCAACGGAGAGCAGCGCGCTTCGTTACAGGATCATTTAGTAATCGCGAAAGCGTTACGGAGATGATAGATAAACAACAGTGGGAGACTCTGCAGGAGAGACGCTCAGTAGCTCGGTACGGGCTTTTGTTAAAGTTTCGAGAACATACCTTCACTGAAGAGTCAAGCAGTATATTGCTCCCTCCTACGTATATCTCGCGAAGAGACCATGAGGATAAAATCAGAGAGATTAGAGCCCACACAGAAGCATACCGACAATCCTTCTTTCCACGAACAATACGAGACTGGAATAGAAGGGAGAACCGATAGAGGTATTTAGGGTACCCTCCGCCACACACCGTCAGGTGGCTTGCGGAGTATGGATGTAGATGTACATGTAGACGACCCAATGAAGCGTTTTTTCCTGCAGTGTGTGGAGGGTGTGGTGCTGCAAAGTTCTGGGGTTGTTCTTATCATTACTTGGGCATTCGAGCTCGTGTTACCGAGAATATAAACTAAGACATTCTCAGTGACTAAGCGTTGCCCTTTCTTCTACGCAATCATCACGAGTATTGTGAACTCACTCCAGTCTTCCAAATAAGGACGACTGTGCTCACGGGGTCGCACGTATTCGCTCCTTGTTTGGCAAACACACAGGTACCATATCGCAGCTTGACTGGACCACTAACCCACCCGATCTTAACCCCATAAAATGTCTGGGATTGTTTGGAACAATGGCTGAAATGTACCAGTCAACATTCGCGCCATCTGGTGACTCCGCGGGATGTGATCATCAGTGAGTGGTTTCAACTGCCTATGGCATACCCGACTAAACTTTTAGAGTCTCTTCCTCGCCGATTTTGCAGCCATTGTCAAGACTAGAGTCGGTGTTCCACGGTATTAACGTGATACCTCCTAGGAGTGATCAGTTTTCGTCCGGTGTATATCCCTAGATTCTTCACTTAATTACATGTTCTCGAAACTTTGTCAGTACCACCCTTTGGAATGACAAGATGTGAACTAACATTTCATTCGTTTCGGATAAACTGATGTCAAAGTTTCATTAACTCATTATTCAGTTGTTTTTCCACCTCCAGTAATGATTTTTTTGATGTACTGGTCAATGCTTGTCACAATGAACTGTAAAGAGCCTTTAAAAAACAATATGATAACTCTACCCCCTCCCTCATTATCTGTAAAACTGCTGCTATAAAAAACCTCTCAAAACCACAAGAAATATGTATTTCATCGTGCTATTCAAGCCTCTCAAGCACTTTCGCTTGTCACTTACCTCTAAGCTTGTTTCTCCAGTCAATTTTCAACAACAAGTTTCCTTATTCTTGCTTTCTTTTTGTTCGAAAAACCAACAGTTTACATGATAGATATATTTCCCGGTTAAATCCTAATCTTTATTAGGATTATAAGATTTGATTAATGAAAACTAGTAATCATACAAATATTCAAGTGTATTTATCATTACTAACAAAAAATAATTCATTTTATTTGAATAATTATGGGTTCTTGATGAAACATTGTAAATTAACTGAACAAACATTGTTTTATGCCTTGTTTCATAATTTTTACTGTGGTTTACTACAAAACTTAGGTTTCGGGTTATAAGTCCATTTTCAAGTACACTAATTCCAAAGATGATAAGGTAAACGTGATGATACCACAAAGATAAATATCTCAGCTTCTTAATATATCGACCCTTGGCTTAATGTAAAATTACTCCAATGACCAATATTTGACAAATTACACAATTTAGCGATGACATTAGGATGACTGAACATACTTAGGAATAAATTATGGCTCAGACAAAGACTTTTCATCAACTCATGGATTGAGGCTCAAAGTTTTAGTTCTATCTAGGAGTTGCGATATCATCTAAAAGAGCTGAATAATTGAATTGGGTTTGCTCATCTAATAATATGCCGGGGATACACACATCTATTTTTTTAATTTCTAGAATTACTAACTGGCCGATTTTGTCCCCTTTTCCTCCTACATGTATTAGATATTTGTGGATCTTGTTAAGACAACGTTCTGCAAAGGTTGAAACAGATTTCTTCAGTCTCAGCTTCTGTGTGTTCTTTAAGCCTGGTACAGACTGACCTCCTACTCTGTCGAAAGATTGACACTCCATCATGTGATCTTACAAGCCCCATTTTTGTGATGAGTTTGTCTTTCGCATTGAACAAGTAACTATCTACCATCTGAGAAACATAGAAAAGCACTGAGAAACCCATTAGCTTCAAAAGGTTACTAATCCGGTTTGACGTTTTCCCTATTAAAGATAATTTGCACCATTTCTATCCCTGTTCGTCTGTTTTGGTCATTGGGGACAGCAGGGATCTGGCTTGCTTCTTCATCTTCTTACTCAGAGTTTTTTCTATGATGTTGGGGTCAAACTCATTATTTGTCGCTATTGTTTTTATTGTTTTAAGTTCCTGGTGAAATTCTTATTGAGACATCGGGATATAAAGGAGATGTTGCATCATGTGGTGGAATGCTGCATGTTTATAAGCTGTAGGATGTTGTTAGTGAAGGAGTCTTTTCGACAAATTTTAAAATTTATGGTTGTTGTTGTGTTCTGTCTTTAAGCTAACGTCCAGGAAATGTATGCTGGGTCCCCCTAACTCCATGTTGGCGTTCATATTAGTGTGCCACTGGTTCATATTTTCCATAAATTTGTGGAGTAGTCTATTGGAAGCTATCCACATACAAAGAATATCAACACTTTTGTACCAATACACATGTTTTTCCAAGGATTCCTTCTTAAGAAAATCAGTTTCCCACTTGTTCATGAACATTTCTGCTAGCAAGGGGGATAAAGGTGAGCGCATTGCCAGACTATCTGCTTGCTTATAATAACTACCTTGAAAACAGCAATAATTTTGAATCAAACAACGTTCCACCGTAATAATAATGATCAGATGTTGTTCTGGTGGTGGTGGTGGTGGTGGTTAGTGTTTAACGTCCCGTCGACAACGAGGTCATTAGAGACGGAGCGCAAGCTCGGGTTATGGAAGGATTGGGAAGGAAATCGGCCGTGCCCTTTCAAAGGAACCATCCCGGCATTTGCCTGAAACGATTTAGGGAAATCACGGAAAACCTAAATCAGGATGGCCGGAGACGGGATTGAACCGTCGTCCTCCCGAATGCGAGTCCAGTGTGCTTGCTTGTTCTGAACTGATGTTGTGTGAATATAATGATTTTAACACATTATCTACATAGTCTTTCACTGGAATACTTGTCAACAAGTTATGCAAATCAATAGACACTAATTTTGTATTTGTTGGAACCTTATTATCTATTAACTTATTAACTAAATCTAAAAAAATCTGTTGTTAATGCTCTATTTCCATTTGAAGTTCAGTTCCCTCTTCAAGATGTTGCTAATCCTCCTGGTAATCTTATGCATTGGAGCTTGTACTGCAGATACCACTGAACGGATTGGCACTTATGGTCTGTGGAGCTTGGTTAAAACGTAAGCTGTGGGGCCCTAGGGTTCACTTGGAGAATGCTCTTACAGGCATATTCAGAAAGGTGTTGGAGCACTTGTTTACTACCTGCTCAGCCTGATCATTGTAACTAGCTGTTTGATCTTTCGGTAGTATTAGTAGCTGTACTGACTGGAAAAAATCTTCTACTTTGCTTGTATAATCTGTTTTAGTTAACAGCACTACACTGCCTCCTTTATCTACCATATTCACAACGATACGTCTGGAGTATCCTGTCTTAATGTCCACGTACAGAAGTTTCCATGAATCTCTTGATGGAGAGAGATGTGAAACGTATGGAACCTACGAGTACTTCGATGGTGGATGCGTCAGACACTTGCCTGACTCATGCCGCTTCCTCGTGCGATTGCGCTGGAGCTAACGCGCGTATCACCTGCAGCAGCAACAAGAACATTAATTTCCCCCTCTTCTGTCGTCATATGTTCCCTTCTGCTACGTTCTCCAGGTGTTACACGACCACTTTCACGTAACTGGTTGAAGAGGGTGATAAATAATTGCCGAGACGGTTGACGTCTTGCCTCATATATCGCACAAGAACGAACTGCATTGTTCCTACACTCTCCATGCACCATGAGCATGTCGGCTTTTTCTGCATTGGTAAATCCCATCGTCAACTCACAATCTACTGCTTGGACTGTCACACAGCAACTAGCTAGCGAGTCGTAATGCACTCAAGGAACACACAAGCACTCTGTAAGCAAATACTCGTACAACAACATCGTATCTAGAAACTATGCACGATTAATGGCACAAACAAGTGTCTGTGTAGGACCTTTTCAAAACACGATATCTCGTAAGCGACTCGGACTAGACACCTGCAATAAACGCCGTTGACATTCTAATTACCCTACTTTTACTTGGGCAGTGTCAATACGCATTCTTCCATTTAAGGAGTATATGTTTCCACAAAAACTGCATTTTCTAAGTATTATTGAAATCTGTTTATTCGCTAACAATACTAGCTCCTGATTACCAGTCCATTCTGTGATAAAAACGGCATCAATAAAACTTCCCATTTCTGCTATATTTGTGGTACAAGTTTTGGACAATTCACCCTGGATATACACTCATGTTCAGAAAAATAAAACAGAACACCTTGAACGGCTAGAGACAGGACGTTCATATTCACATGACAAAAATGGTTCAAACGGCTCTAAGCACTATGGAACTGAGCATCTGAGGTCATCAGTACCCTAGACTTAGAACTACGTAAACCTAACTAACCTGTCTTGTGACAGCCAGAGCGAGAGCACCAGCAGCAGCGAGTACTGTTTGTATAAAGCGTTTATTTTGCATTTTGTTTACGACCTTCCACTAAGGAAGGGATTCTATTTGTGTTTATCTGCTCTGCATAGTAACTAACAGTTCTTGATAAAACTTTACGTAGTTTTCGTGTTAGATTTCTTAGTGTTTTCTTGATCGTTTAGAACAGAAAGCGCCCCAAAACCGTCTTTTGTTTGTTTCGCGGCCGTTAGCCACTAGTCACTTGAATCAGCAGTTGTCTTGTGACAGCCAGAGCGAGAGCACCAGCAGCAGCGAGTACTGTTTGTATAAAGCGTTTTTGTACTTATTTGCTGCGCTTAGCTTTTAAATAGTTTTTCTGGGAAAACCTAGCGTAGTTTTCGTGTCTCGTATTTCAGTGAGTGTTTCTTGATTATCAGAGTAGCTCATCAGAAGATTATCTTGGGAATTTGTCACCGTATAGGGTAGGGTAAACATAGTCATGTGTAGGGACTGTGGTTGTTGTGAGCGGACGCAAGGAGAATTGGCCACTCTTCGGGGGCAGGTGGAGGCTTTGTCTGTTAGGCTCATCGAGCTCGAGGCGCAGGCGTCGGCTCGTAGTGGCGTTGGGGCAACTGTGGTGAGACCTATGCCTACTTCGGTGGCCTTGGAATCACATGGAACCCCTGATGTCGCTGCGTCTTCCGGCAGTGAGCATCTTACCGGTCAGCCATCACTCCAGGGTGAATGGCGGACAGTGGTGGGCTCGCGCGTGCCTGGCCGAAAGGCGAAGGTGGGATCTGGCCGCGTGGCAGCTGCCTTACCCCTTTCCAACAGGTACGGGGTGCTTCCTAGTGGTGATGACATCGTTTCCGAGCCACCACAGGATGCCTCGCCTGTTGGGCCAGTGGCCGATTCTCCGGCAAGGTCCCGACAGTCACAGAAGGCGGGCCTATTAGTTATAGGGAGCTCCAACGTTAGGCGGGTTATGGAGCCCCTCAGGAAAATAGCGGGTAGGTCGGGGAAGAATGCCAGTGTGCACTCGGTGTGCTTGCCGGGGGGTCTCGTCCGTAATGTGGAGGAGGCCCTTCCGGCAGCTATTGAACGCACTGGGTGTGACCGGCTGCAGATAGTAGCACATGTCGGAACGAATGACGCCTGCCGCTTGGGTTCTGAGGCCATCCTTGGTTCCTTCCGGCGGCTGGCTGATTTGGTGAAGACAACCAGCATCGCACGCGGAGTGCAAGCTGAGCTTAATATCTGCAGCATAGTGCCCAGAGTCGATCGCGGTCCTCTGGTTTGGAGCCGTGTGGAGGGTCTAAACCAGAGGCTCAGACGACTCTGCGACTATAATGGTTGCAAATTCATCGACCTCCGTTATTGGGTGGAGAACTGTAGGGCCCCCCTAGACAGGTCAGGCGTGCACTACACACCGGAAGCAGCTACTAGGGTAGCAGAGTACGTGTGGCGTGCACACGGGGGTTTTTTAGGTTAGAGGGACCCCCCCCCCCTTGGGCGAAACGATAAAATACCTGACGGCTTACCAGAGAGGACATTATCATCGTTGGTAAAGAACGTCCGTCCTCAGAGACCAAAAACAGGAAAAGTTAACGTAATATTGGTAAACTGCAGGAGTATCCAGGGCAAGGTTCCTGAATTAGTATCTCTTATTGAAGGAAATAGTGCGCATATAGTATTAGGAACGGAAAGTTGGTTAAAACCGGAAGTGAACAGTAACGAAATCCTAGACACAGAATGGAATATATACCGCAAGGATAGGATAAACGCCAATGATGGAGGAGTATTTATAGCAGTAAAGAATTCAATAACATCCAGTGAAGTTATTAGCGAATGCGAATGTGAAATAATCAAAGGTGGGTCAGATATGATAGTCGGATGCTTCTATAGACCACCTGCATCAGCAACCGTAGTAGTTGAGCGCCTCAGAGAGAACCTGCAGAACGTCGTGAAGAAGTTTCGTGATCATACTATTGTAATAGGGGGAGACTTCAATCTACCAGGTATAGAATGGGATAGTCACACAATCAGAACTGGAGCCAGGGACAGAGACTCTTGTGACATTATCCTGACTGCCTTGTCCGAGAATTACTTCGAGCAGATAGTTAGAGAACCAACTCGTGAAGCTAACGTTTTAGACCTCATAGCAACAAATAGACCGGAACTTTTCGACTCCGTGAATGTAGAAGAGGGTATCAGTGATCATAAGTCAGTGGTTGCATCAATGACTACAAGTGTAATAAGAAATGCCAAGAAAGGAAGGAAAATATATTTGCTTAACAAGAGTGATACGGCACAAATCGCAGAATATCTGAGTGACCACCATCAAACGTTCATTTCTGAGGAAGAGGATGTGGAACAAAAATGGAAAAAATTCAGAAACATCGTCCAGTACGCCTTAGATAAGTTCGTACCGACTAAGGTCCAAAGCGAGGGGAAAGATCCACCGTGGTATAACAATCATGTACGAAAGGTACTACGGAAACAAAGAAAGCTTCATCATAGGTTTAAGAGTAGTCGAATCATAGCTGATAAGGAAAAGCTGAACGAAGCGAAAAAGAGCGTAAAGAGAGCAATGAGAGAAGCATTCAACGAATTCGAACATAAAACATTGGCAAACAATCTAAACAAGAACCCTAAAAAGTTTTGGTCATATGTAAAATCGGTAAGCGGATCTAAATCCCCTATTCAGTCACTCGTTGACCACGATGGCACCGAAACAGAGGACGACCGAAGAAAGGCAGAAATACTGAATTCAGTGTTCCGGAACTGTTTCACTGCGGAAAATCGTAACACGGTCCCTGACTTCAGCCGTCGCACGGACGCCAAAATGGAAAATATTGAAATAAACGATATCGGAATTGAAAAACAACTGCTATCACTTAGTAGCGGAAAAGCATCCGGACCAGACGAGATACCCTTAAGATTCTACAGTGATTATGCTAAAGAACTTGCCCCCTTTCTATCAGCAATTTATCGTAGATCGCTGGAAGAACGTGAAGTACCTAGCGACTGGAAGAAAGCGCAGGTCGTTCCCATTTTCAAGAAGGGTCATAAATCAGATGCGAATAATTATAGGCCTATTTCGCTTACGTCAATCTGTTGTAGAATAATGGAACATGTTTTGTGTTCTCGTATTATGACGCTCTTAGATAATACAAATCTCCTTCATCATAACCAACATGGATTCCGCAAACAGAGATCATGTGAAACTCAGCTCGCCCTATTTGCCCAAGAAATTCACAGTGCCGTAGACACTGGCGAGCAGATTGATGCCGTATTCCTGGACTTCAGGAAGGCATTTGATACGGTTCCGCACTTACGTTTAGTGAAAAAAATACGAGCTTACGGAATATCGGACCAGGTTTGTGATTGGATTCAGGATTTCCTAGAAGAAAGAACACAACATGTCATTCTTAACGGTTCAAAATCTGCAGATGTAGAGGTAATTTCGGGAGTACCGCAAGGAAGCGTGATAGGACCTTTATTGTTTACAATATACATAAATGACTTAGTTGACAACATCGGTAGCTCCGTGAGGCTATTTGCAGATGACACGGTTGTCTACAAGAAAGTAGCAACATCAGAAGACTCGTACGCACTCCAGGAAGACCTGCAGAGGATTAATGCATGGTGCGACAGCTGGCAGCTTTCCCTAAACGTAGATAAATGTAATATAATGCGCATACATAGGGGCAGAAATCCATTCCAGTACGATTATGCCATAGGTGGTAAATCATTGGAAGCGGTAACGACCGTAAAATACTTAGGAGTTACTATCCGGAGCGATCTGAAGTGGAATGATCACATAAAACAAATAGTGGGAAAAGCAGGCGCCAGGTTGAGATTCATAGGAAGAATTCTAAGAAAATGTGACTCATCGACGAAAGAAGTAGCTTACAAAACGCTTGTTCGTCCGATTCTTGAGTATTGCTCATCAGTATGGGACCCTTACCAGGTTGGATTAATAGAAGAGATAGACATGATCCAGCGAAAAGCAGCGCGATTCGTCATGGGGACATTTAGTCAGCGCGAGAGCGTTACGGAGATGCTGAACAAGCTCCAGTGGCGGACACTTCAAGAAAGGCGTTACGCAATACGGAGAGGTTTATTATCGAAATTACGAGAGAGCACATTCCGGGAAGAGATGGGCAACATATTACTACCGCCCACATATATCTCGCGTAATGATCACAACGAAAAGATCCGAGAAATTAGAGCAGATACGGAGACTTACAAGCAGTCGTTCTTCCCACGCACAATTCGTGAATGGAACAGGGAAGGGGGGATCAGATAGTGGTACAATAAGTACCCTCCGCCACACACCGTAAGGTGGCTCGCGGAGTATAGATGTAGATGTAGATGTAAGCTCATCACACACATCCATGCCCGAGATAGGATTCGAACCTGCGACCGTAGCAGCAGCGCGGTTCCGGACTGAAGCGTCTAGAACCGCTCGGCCACATCGTCCGGCTTCACATGACATGTACGTTATTATGCTGTACAGAAATGATTAGCATTTCAGTGTCCTGTTGCCTAGCACGCACCATATTCCACACATTTTCGATTGGCGGCACTTCTGGGGATCTGGCTGGCTAGGGCAAAAGGGTGACATCTGTGACACCAGGAAGGAACGCGTTCGTGTAGCAACATGTGATCGTGCAATGTCTTGCTGAGAAATGGCGTCTGGGGTGTTACGCAGTAAGGGGATGTCTACGGGTCGCATGATATCTTTCACGTAAGCCAAACTGGTCAGTGTCCTGTACACGCACCAACTGTGATTTATTATTGTACCTTATAGCACGCCACACCGTAAGGCCTTGAGTTCGTATTGTATGTCATATGCGAATACAGTCACACTGGTACAGCTCCCCATGATTTTCATACAAACAGAACCTGGATTCGTCCAGAAACACTATCTGGCGACTTTCCTGTCTATGCCGCCGTCAAGCCATACACCACTGCCGTCTAGTACAACTCTGCACGTTCGCTAAAGGTAGATGGAGAAGTGAAGGACACACACGTAACCCATACGGTAATAAACGGCGACGGACTACCGTCCCTGATAGCGTACGATGTGTTACACTGTCCTGCTGATGCGCCAGAGCCGAGGAGGACGCAGATCTGTCCTGCAAAACCATTCGAATGAGGTGTCAATCTTCTCGGGGAGGGGACTGGATAGTGTGACCTGACCCATCTCGTCGTGTTCTACTGTCTCCTGTGAACTATTGTGTACACACCCGTTGCACTGCCGAAACACTTCGTCCCACGCGAGCAGCTATTTCCTGCATGGATGCATCACATTCTCTCACGCCAATAACGCGCCCTCTTTCAAACTCACTGATTTGACGGTACGGTTCGCGTATACGTCTGCGAAGCATCCTGCTCAAGTGATACTGATCTACTACATTCAGTTTATAGCTAACAACGAAAGCCGTAGCCGCATTTTACCGGTAGATGGTGTTGCGCCGCGATATCTATGTTTACATTGAACCCGCAGGCCGACATGGTTCAAATGCTAATAATTTCTGCAGAAAATGTACATGTCCTGTGAATATGAACGTCCTATCTCGAGTCGTTCATTGCGATCTGTCTTTCTTTCTGATTATGTGTATGTACACTCCTGGAAATGGAAAAAAGAACACATTGACACCGGTGTGTCAGACCCACCATACTTGCTCCGGACACTGCGAGAGGGCTGTACAAGCAATGATCACACGCACGGCACAGCGGACACACCAGGAACCGCGGTGTTGGCCGTCGAATGGCGCCAGCTGCGCAGCATTTGTGCACCGCCGCCGTCAGTGTCAGCCAGTTTGCCGTGGCATACGGAGCTCCATCGCAGTCTTTAACACTGGTAGCATGCCGCGACAGCGTGGACGTGAACTGTATGTGCAGTTGACTGACTTTGAGCGAGGGCGTATAGTGGGCATGCGGGAGGCCGGGTGGACGTACCGCCGAATTGCTCAACACGTGGGGCGTGAGGTCTCCACAGTACATCGATGTTGTCGCCAGTGGTCGGCGGAAGGTGCACGTGCCCGTCGACCTGGGACCGGACCGCAGCGACGCACGGATGCACGCCAAGACCTTAGGATCCTACGCAGTGCCGTAGGGGACCGCATCGCCACTTCCCAGCAAATTAGGGACACTGTTGCTCCTGGGTTATCGGCGAGGACCATTCGCAACCGTCTCCATGAAGCTGGGCTACGGTCCCGCACACCGTTAGGCCGTCTTCCGCTCACGCCCCAACATCGTGCAGCCCGCCTCCAGTGGTGTCGCGACAGGCGTGAATGGAGGGACGAATGGAGACGTGTCGTCTTCAGCGATGAGAGTCGCTTCTGCCTTGGTGCCAATGATGGTCGTATGCGTGTTTGGCGCCGTGCAGGTGAGCGCCACAATCAGGACTGCATACGACCGAGGCACATAGGGCCAACACCCGGCATCATGGTGTGGGGAGCGATCTCCTACACTGGCCGTACACCACTGGTGATCGTCGAGGGGACACTGAATAGTGCACGGTACATCCAAACCGTCATCGAACCCATCGTTCTACCATTCCTAGACCGGCAAGGGAACTTGCTGTTCCAACAGGACAATGCACGTCCGCATGTATCCCGTGCCACCCAACGTGCTCTAGAAGGTGTAAGTCAACTACCCTGGCCAGCAAGATCTCCGGATCTGTCCCCCATTGAGCATGTTTGGGACTGGATGAAGCGTCGTCTCACACGGTCTGCACGTCCAGCACGAACGCTGGTCCAACTGAGGCGCCAGGTGGAAATGGCATGGCAAGCCGTTCCACAGGACTACATCCAGCATCTCTACGATCGTCTCCATGGGAGAATAGCAGCCTGCATTGCTGCGAAAGGTGGATATACACTGTACTAGTGCCGACATTGTGCATGCTCTGTTGCCTGTGTCTATGTGCCTATGGTTCTGTCAGTGTGATCATGTGATGTATCTGACCCCAGGAATGTGTCAATAAAGTTTCCCCTTCCTGGGACAATGAATTCACGGTGTTCTTATTTCAATTTCCAGGAGTGTATATACAGGGTGATCCTTTGACCGTGACCGGGCCAAATATCACACGAAATAAGCGTCAAACGAAAAAACTACAGAGAACGAAACTTGTCTAGCTTGAAGGGGGAAACCAGATGGCGCTATGGTTGGCCCGCTAGATGGCGCTGCCATAGGTTAAACAGATATCAACTGCGTTTTTTAAAAATTAGAACCCCCATTTTTATTACATATTCGCGTAGAACGTAAAGAAATATGAATGTCTTAGTTGGACCACTTTTTTCGCTTTGTGATAGATGGCGCTGTAATAGTCACAAACATATGGCTCACAATTTTAGACGAACAGTTGGTAACAGGAAGGTTTTTTAAATTAAAATACAGAACGTAGGTACGTTTGAACATTTAATTTCGGTTGTTCCAATGCGATACATGTGCCTTTCTGAACTTATCATTTCTGAGAACGCATGCTGTTACAGCGTTATTACTTGCAAATACTACATTAATGCAATTGAAAGGGTACAGTACCGCCCGACATTGAAAATAGGTACAACATTCTTCGTTATTCTTGTCAGAACAACATATTTTTCTAATAATAATTCAATTTCAATTAATACAGCGAAGTCGGATACCAGTGTGGGAAAGAATGATAATTTATTTATTTAATTGATCACATGTGCACTCCCACAAAATAAATCCCTACACCCAATTTGGTGAGATCTGTGAAATGAATGAATGTATGGTCGTCTGCTAACCGCAGATACTGAATGTTCAATATATGATCATCTTTGAGACGGTCCTTTGGGCACCTTTGGTGGAACCAAAGAGATAAAATTTACCTGAGCTTTGAGCGCCCGAAATGTGGCTGACCAATAAGGGAGCATGGTGCTCCCCCACCTTGGCGGAGGTGCGAGAACGGCCATGTTTTGGGCACTCTGCCGCTGGATCTAGTGTTGGTAAGACCTGTCTTAGGTGTACTGCGTAAAGACAAAAGAATGGAGGCATGGTATGCATGTGAAATACTTAAGAGTAGTTTGGAATAATAATTTCTCTATTTCAGGAACTTTTGTGGGGAGAATTAAATATCAGGCAGGTAATATTAAGGGGATCGTAGTAATCTTCGGAAGTGACCAACGGTCACAATGAAACCACGTGTAGCAATAAGTTGAAATACTTCCGAGTGCTTAAGTTAAGCTGAATTACTAGCGTGTGCACTATAAGTTGGAAATATTTAAGAAATGGCGTGTGCAGGAATTGAAATTAGAGACGAGTACTTCCACGTGGTGAGTACTGTGTGAGTCTCATTCTGTGTATGAGACAAAGGATAAAGAGAAGTACTCGTCCATGGTATCAATTGAGGACTCGCGTGTGTGATGAATATGTTCTTAATATTACTTTGCGTGTTATGTTTCCGTGTGACGTTTGATTCAAACTATAATACTCTGACAGAGAAGCAAGGTGAGTCCGCCGTCTATCCAGCAACGCCACTTGGCTTGCATTGCACAGGAAGACGTGCATATATCCTCCAGAGTTCATAGTAGGAAAGAAAAGTTATGAACTGGGGCAGTGTTGTGTGAAACTGGGATAAATACTAATTGAAGTGGGAAAGCTGAAAGTGATGTGATTATAACGTTGTGACTATTCTTTGTATTGTATGTTGCCAGTGTGATGTATTTCATGAAATTTAAGTATATGTGGTTGGCACGGGAGAGTAACAAGGTAGTTTCAGTGGCAGTGGGTTATGCATGTTCCTTTTTGTACCACTCGGTCTGGAGGAAATTTTCGTAATGATGGGTGTGAGAGTCGAAGTGTGAGATATAGCAAAAGATCCACCATCCTATCCAGAAAGTGCACTGTAGCGTTAAATAATTACGAGACCATAAGATAGAGAATCACCAATGTAAAGCCATGCCCACTGGGCGGAGTTAATTGTTGTAGAAAATGTAATGGTGTGTTTAGGTTATAGAATTTATCGGAATAAATAAGATAGTGAAAAGAAAAAGACTGGTGGCCTTTTCCTTCGAACTGTATGTTGTCATGATATCCAGAATTTATAATGTGTGCGCCATTCATATTCAGTGCGATGGCCACGTGTTGATCAAAGCCATTAAATAAGAAGGAAAATGTGGTATTGCCAGTGCGTAGTGAACAGTCAGAGTTGTGTAAATTAATAATATTCAGATGTGCGTTTCCGTTTCCGTTGCGTAATATTCAAACAGGAGAATAACTTGTAAGTTAATTGTGAGTACTAAAGTTACTCGATAAATAAGAATGAGTCCACTCGCTTGGCAGACCACTCATCTTGCAGGCCTGACTGCTTGATGCCACAGTATGAGCAAGGCAAGCGGGTGCCTCTCACAATAAATGCTCAAAATGATATCCGTCAAGCTCAATGCATTTGGCAATACGTGTAACGACATTCCTCTCAACAGCGAGTAGTTCGCCTTCCGTAATGTTTGCATATGCATTGACAATGCGCTGGCGCATGTTGTTAGGCGTTGTCGGTGGATCACGATAGCAAATATCCTTCAACTTTCTGCACAGAAATAACTCCGGGGACCTCAGATCCGGTGAACGTCGGGCCATAGTATGGTGCTTCGACAACCAATCCACCTGTCATGAAATATGCTATTCAATACCGCTTCAACCGCACGCGAGCTATGTGCCGGACATCCATCATGTTGGAAGTACATCGCCAATCTGTCATGCAGTGAAACATCTTTTAGTAACATCGGTAGAAATTTACGTAGGACATCAGCATACCACTGCACTATTTAGATTGCATATTATGCCGGTTTCCGTTACAACTCTTGGTGAATGACGCTTCGTCGCTAAATCGAACGCGTGCAAAAAATCTGTCATCGTCCCGTAATTTCTCTTGTGCCCAGTGGCAGACTGTACACGACGCTCAAAGTCGTCACCATGCAATTCCTTGGGCATAGAAATATCGTACGGGTGCAATCGATGTTGATGTAGCATTTTCAACACCGACGTTTTTCAGATTCCCGATCCTCGCGCAATTTGTCTGCTACTGATGTGCGGAATAGCCACGACAGCAGCTAAAACACCTAGTTGGGCATCCCCATTTGTTGCAGGTCGTGGTTGACGTTTCACATGTGGGTGAACACTTCCTGTTTCCTTAAATAACGTAACTATCCAGCGAACGGTCCGGACACTTGGATGATGTCGTCCAGGATACCGAGCAGCATACATAGCACACGCCCGTTGGGCATTTTGATCACAATAGCCATACATCAACACGATATCGGTCTTTTCCGTAATTGGTAAACGGTCCATTTTAAGACGGGTAATGTATCACGAAGCAAATACCGTCCGCACTGGCGGAATGTTACGTGATACCACGTAATAATACGTTTGTGACTTTTACAGCGCCATTTATCACAAAGCAAAAAAAATGGTCCAGCTGAAACATTCATATTTCTTTACGTACTACACGAATATGTAATAAAAAATGGGGGTTCCTATTTAAAAAAAACGCATTTGATATCCGTTTGACCTATGGCAGCGCCATCTAGCGGGCCAACCATAGTGTCGTCTGGTTTCCCCCTTCAAGCCAAACGAGTTTCGTTCTTTGTAGTTTTTTCGTTTGATGCTTAGTTCGTGAGATATTTGGCACGGTCACTATCAATGGACCACCCTGTATACGTATGAATAAACACGCGCGTCCGCGAATGAAACATTGTGTGAAAATTTCAAAGCAATCGCGGTGAAAAACTGGCCCAGATTTACGATTTTGTATTAACGAACATTTATATTTTTATAGATTTCTTCTATAATTATATATATATATTTATATATTATATGTGGCGTTCTAGTAGGTATATAAAACATTCGTATATTCAAATGCAACTTTGCGTTTGAATTTCAAAGCAATCGGTGAAAAACTTTCGGAGATGTACGATTTTGAACAATCGAATATTACGTTTTTATTTATATAGATGCAAACGTAAACTTTTGTGCTCTAACAGCTGATATTGATATTCTAGCTGTACTTGACAGTTGCAAATTAGATTGTGCAGCGCAAATAATAGTGCTAGACATTGATATTTCCGGCAAGTAAGCTACTTGCATGGTAACGTAGTTTTCTGTGCCCTACGGGGTTGACTGTGTTATATTCCCAAACCATCGGAATGCTGGGTTTCAGTGGCATCCCTCGGTCCCTGCCACAAGGGTGACTGATTTTGGTGTGTGTTTCCATCCAACTGTCCTAACTCTCGAGCTGGCCACCACGCGGCTACCGAACAGAACACAAAACCTCAATCATTACTGTAAGGTAAAATACCCATGAAGTGATAGTGACAGGGGCACCTGACATGACATTTACCGAAATCAAGCACCCCAATGGTGAGCGCAAGAGGACCCACCGGCATCAAACGTCGCGATGGGAACAGAATACTATTACATCTACGCCGGATGTTGATGATGATGATGATGATGATGTTTGCTTTGAGGGGCGCTCAACTGCGCGGTTATCAACGCCCGCAAAAATTCCCAAGCTTTACTCAGTCCAAATTCGCCACTTTCAGGAATGATGATGACATCACAAACACCCAGTCATCTCGTGGCAGGTGAAAATCCCTGACCCCGCAGGGAATCGAACCCGGGACCCCGTGCTCGGGAAACGAGAACGGGACCGCGAGACCACGAGCTGCGGACATCATCTACGCCGGTGTTCCTGGATCACGTTGTATGTAATTTCTATACAGACTAACCATATGTCACGGCACAATCAAATTTGTAACTCTAAAGTAAATTGCGAATGTACACTGCTGGCCATTAAAATTACTACACCAAGATGAAATGCAGATGAAAACGGGTATCCATTGGACAAATATGTTATAATAGAACTGACATGTGATTACATTTTCACGCAATTTGGGTGCATAGATCCTGAGAAATCAGTAGCCAGAACAACCACCTCTGGCCGTAATAACGGCCTTGATACGCCTGGGCATTGAGTCAAACAGAGCTTCGATGGCGTGTACAGGTACAGCTGTCCATGCAGCTTTAACACGATACCACAGTTCATCAAGAGTAGTGACTGGCATTGTAACGAGCCAGTTGCTCGGCCACCATTGACCAGACGTTTTCAATTGGTGAGAGATCTGGAGAATGTGCTGGCCAGGGCAGCAGTCGAATATTTTCTGTATCCACAAAGGCCCGTACAGGACATGCAACATGCGGTCGTGAAATGTAACGTCCACTGTTCAAAGTGCCGTCAATGCGAACAAGAGGTGACCGAGACGTGTAACCAATGGCACCCCATACAATAACGCCGGGTGATACGCCAGTATGGCGATGACGAATACACGCTTCCAATGTGCGTTCACCGCGATGTCGCCAAACACGGATGCGACCATCATGACGCTGTAAACAGAACCTGGATTCATCCGAAAAAATGACGTTTTGCCATTCGTGCACCCAGGTTCGTCGCTGAGAACACCATCGCAGGCGCTCCTGTCTGTGATGCAGCGTCAAGGGTAACCGCAGCCATGGTATCCGAGCTGATATTCCATGCTGCTGCAAACGTCGTCGAACTGTTCGTGCAGATGGTTGTTGTCTTGCAAACGGCCCCATCTGCTAACTCGGGGATCGAGACGTTGCTGCACGATCCGTTACAGCTATGCGGATAAGGTGCCTGTCATCTCGAATGCTAGTGATACGAGGCCGTTGGGATCCAGAACGGCGTTCCGTATTACCCTCCTGAACCCACCGATTCTATATTCTGGTAACAGTCGCTGGATCTCGACCAACGCGAGCAGCAATGTCGCGATACGATAAACCGCAATCGCGATAGGCAACAATCGACCTTTATCAAAGTCGGAAACGTGATGGTACGCATTTCTCCTCCTTACACGAGGCATCACAACAACGTTTCACCAGGCAACGCCGGTCAACTGCTGTTTATGTATGAGAAATCGGTTGGAAACTTTCCTCATGTCAGCACGTTGTAGGTGTCGCCACCGGCGCCAACCTTGTGTGAATGCTCTGAAAAGCTAATCATTTGCATATCACAGCATCTTCTTCCTGTGGGCTAAATTTCACGTCCGTAGCATGTCATCTTCGTGGTGTAGCAATTTTAATGGCCAGTATGTACACATCAACCGTTAGAACAAAAAGGTTTACATTTGCGTCGTAAATGAAATGTAGACTCAAATGCGTCGGTTCTTAAAGGCAAAAGCAGGCACTGTTGATACTTTGTCGATTAGAGTGCCATCTATCACGAATGGGAAACAATGGCTCAAGTAAATCGTTGGCGTAGAATCCTAATATCCAACAAAAATGTGAGGTTCCCGTTTGAAAACACGAAGCTGACTCCACCCAAGCAGGACGGGTGGTTAGGAGGAGGCCAGTTGTAGCATAGACAGTGTAAGTAGGCTGTTTAGGTTTTTATATTGGTAACGCCACGTAGCGCTCTGTATGAAAATCACTGGCTGTGCTGTGTGCAGTCTGTGGCTGGTTTGCATTGTTGTCTGCCATTGTAGTGTTGGGCAGCTGGATGTTAATAGCGCTTAGCGTTGCGCAGTTGGAGGTGAGCCGACAGCAGTGGTGGATGTGGGGTGTGAGATGGCGGAGTTTCGAGAGCGGATGATCTGGACAGAGACAGTAAATCTGTAATACTGGATATCATGAACTGCTATATATATTATGACTTTTGAACACTATTAAGGTAAATACATTGTTTGTTCTCTATTAAAATCTTTCATTTGCTAACTATGCCTATCAGTAGTTAGTGCCTTCCGTAGTTTGAATCTTTTATTTAGCTGGCAGTAGTGGCGCTCGCTGTATTGCAGTAGTTCGAGTAACGAAGATTTTTGTGAGGTAAGTGATTTGTGAAACGTATAGGTTAATTTAGTAAGGGTCATTCCCTTTGCAGAGACATAGTTCTATTAGCTCCAAGGCTGACTGATATGCAAGCTAAATTAAGCTTGCTGAAAGAAGAAGCAGAGACTGCTGGCCTCAAGATAAATACAGGCAAAACAAAGGAAATGAGAGTAAATTCAGGTAACATGGAGCAGCGAGTGGAGACTGTCAACTCATTCCTGTATCTGGGTAGTATAGTGGCGGAAGATGGCGGAGCTGGAGATGACGTGAAAAACCGCATTAAAAAGGCAAATGCTGCCTTCATACAATTGTATCCAATATGGAAAAATAGAAATATCACATACAAAACAAAACTCCGTATTTTTAATACAAATGTGAAGGCCGTCCTTCTGTACGCCAGTGAAAGCTGGAAAATGGATAAAAACATAACAACCCAGTTACAAAGCTTCATAAATAGATGTCTTCGACGCATCATGAATATCTGGTGGCCAGAAAAAATATGTAATGAGGAGCTTTGGCGAATAACAAACCAGATACCTATAGAAGACCAGATACGAGAGAGAAAGTGGGGCTGGTTGGGGCACACCTTAAGAAAACCAGATGAAGCCATCGAGAAAAAAGCATTGGAATGGAATCCCCAGGGAACAAGGAAGAGAGGAAGACCAAGGGGCACATGGAAGAGGACAGTGGAAGGGGAAGCAAAAAGAGTTGGCAAGACCTGGGCAGAATTGAGGCAAATGGCCAAAGACAGAGACGGATGACGAGTTCTCCTGGATGCCCTATGCCCCCATAGGGGGCAAAGGAATTAAGTCAAGTAAGTCATTCCCTTGTAGGGATTACTGAAAGTCAGATTGCGTTGCGCTAAAAAAAATATTGTGTGTCAGTTTAAGCACAGTCATGTATAATTTTTCTAAGCGGACGTTTCATAACAGATGTCCCATTTACTAATAATATCAGCTTATCACTTCGAACATTTTTTTCGTAGGATACATCATTTTGAAGAGATTTAGTTTTCTCAGGTTAAAAGAAACACCCTGTATATAGGGCGGTCAGAAACAATCTGAAAACATTGTAAGAGTGTTGCAGCGTAGGTCGTCTTCAGAAATAACTGCTAAGAAAAAAAATCGATACGAAGCGCTATTTCCAGTTTAATTAGCATTGAAGTTCGCCAATCAGGCAGTAGCGCGCAAGTTGTAGCGTCCCACCACAGAACAGTGACGTCAAACGTGTCCTTCGTTTGGTTTCATAAAACCAAACAAGACAGCGATAAAAGAATTGGACGTAGGACGGTAGGAAGTATCGAAGCCGAACCAAAGGCTGAGGAGACTCGTGCGTTATCATCTATGCTATGAGAACAACTGCGACTGATTGTATCTGGCGGGCCACTTAAATTTGCGCTCGCAACGGCCTGATCGGCTAACTTCACTGCTTATCAACGAGGAAACGGCGCAACATATCGAATTTTTTTGCTTAACAATTACTCCTCAGCAGAGGCTACCCTGCAACACTCTTACAACATTCTCAGACTGTTTCTCATCACCCTGTATTTGTACACTGACGAAAAAATTCGCAACACCAAAAAATATTAATGTAGAGCGGCAGAAAGAAATCGTCTTAGCGGTGTACTGCACCCCAAGCCGTTTCACGAACTCGGCCTACGGTAAGAACAGTGACAAACTCGGCCTCCACAGCAGTAGCGACGAGGCCTTTACAACACTGGAGACGAGGGTTTACAAAATTAATCTTCTTAAATTTGAAAAAAAAAAAAGAAATAAAGCTGGCCTGTCTTTTCTTGGAGACGTCGGAGTGCTTCTTACAAGTACAAGACCTGCTAACGAACAAATGTATCTACAGATACTATTCTAAAATGTAATTAAACGGGATACACTTTAAATAAACATTTTATCCAGAATGACTGACGACATGTCACACACAAAATAAATACTTCTCTTAAAGAGAAGCATTTTTACGCTTTACTTAGACATGTGCTCAAATTGCTTACGATAGGCTGCAAGGCACACAGCAATCGCTGTTCGAGAGATACGTGAACATATGAAAGTACATTGATACGCCGCTGCTTTATGCGACCATTCTACAGCGCATATAGTCTGGCGTAGTTGGGTTTTCATTATAAACTACATCTAGTCATCAGGGTTCAGTTCTAAACGTGACTCATCAGGGAAAAAAATTTACTCCAGTCAATGAGATTCCAGGCTCCGGATCAGTGAAGACGTGTATGGACACGGGATCTCAACCTGTCACCCGCCATACGGCTCGACAACCAGCAGTGCAGACTGCGAGTGCCATTTCTTTTCGTATTAGGACCACTTTGGTTGTCATTCCCGGCAGCCTTAGGGCACAGTGGTACGTTGACGGCATTCTACGCCCTGTTTTGGTTCAAAATGGTTCAAATGGCTCTGAGCACTATGGGACTCAACTGCTGTGGTCATAAGTCCCCTAGAACTTAGAACTACTTAAACCTAACTGACCTAAGGACATCACACACATCCATGGCCGAGGCAGGATTCGAACCTGCGCCCTTTTTTGTTACCGTTCATAGGAAGCCATCCTGGGCTTACGTTTCACCAGGATAATAATGAAGAAGTAGAAACTCTATTAAACAGAGTCAATAATTTATACAACAACATCCAGTTCACCATAGAACATGAGAAAGATAACATAATTAATTTTCTAGACATGACAATAAGTGACACAGACCAAACCCTTTTAAGATCAATGTATACAGAAAACCAACATACAAAGACACAGTCATTAATAAATCTTCCACACATCCCAACTCCCATAAACAAGCTGCATTCACATCCTTCTTAAACAAAGCACAGAACTTCCCACTTAATGCTGCCGATTATGAGACAGAAATGAAAACTATCAAATACATTGCACGTAATAATGGCTATCACGAACATGAAATAGACACACAGTCACAACGCCGCAACGCACAACTAAAAATAACAACAAACAATGTGACACAGCTTCCTCACACAACATCCAAAAACCCAAGTACATAACGTTACCATATTTAGGCGTCATATCAGACAAAATAGCCAAACTATTCAAAGAAACAGACATCATGATCACCTTTGCCACCAAAACAACTTAAAAAAGAAACAGATACATGACATCTCACATCCCACAGAGAAACTTAACAAAGCAGGAATTTATAAAATTACATGATGTCATTGCAACAAATATTACATTGGTGAAACGGGAAGAAATTTTAAAACAAGATTTAAAAAACACATTGACTGTTTCAGACTTGGCAAACCGAATAAATCAGCTATAGCGAAACATATGCACGAAACAGGATATAATGTTACAATAGACGACAATCTCAAAATACTACATAATTTAGAAAATAGGTGGAAAATGGACATCTTGGAAGAAATGGAAATATGCATCCATGGCCACATGGGAAATAACGAGATCCTGAGTGAAATGACAGACTTCAAAAATTCACATTTCTTTTCCAATTTCACTACAGTACTCCTTGAGTAAAAGATACATAACATGACAGTCATTTGACTCTAGCCCCAGCAATACCTTAGAAATACGTAAAATAAATAGTTTATATCATGATGTGTTCAATAATATTGTAACAGGTGCTCAACTTGTTTTGTATTTCGTCAACCTACATCTGTAGTACGATAACAAGACGTGCAGACGTCATGTAAACATCTGACACCACATAGCTCGACAAATCGATAGTAAAATCGAAACTAGTTGCCAGCTGTATTTCGACCGCCATCTTATACACTGCACTAAAGAACTGTTTGTAATCGTGTTTCCAAGTTACTGCTACATTAGAGACAATATGTGAACAGTGACCAAGAGAGCCATGGAAATGGATACACCGCAACACATCACAACGACACTGTCACCCCAGAAGAACAAAGTGAGTGATCGTTACACAACATTTTCTTGCAAACATCGCTCCAACTTCCAAAGTGACATCACCTCTAAGTTTTCTCTTCTTCCACAGGATGACCACAGCATTTACGTAAAGACTATGTAATAGCCGTATGACCTTATTGTACAGTTGTTTTTGTAATGCCATTTAGCCTGAAGATGAGGTTTAACCCCCGAAACATGTCGCTAAATAAATAAGTATTACAATAGTTGACAAAGTTTGTGACTGGTAGTGGTAATTTTAAAAAAAAACCTTTACATATTTCTTGAGACAGTCACAGTCGAAAAATAGTCAAAATGGCTTCAAGAGATAATGCCTGCCCCACATGGTGAGAGTTTCTACTGCTAGTCTTCGTTCTTGCCAAACCTTTCCTTGCCCAGCAAGGTAGCTAAATCTTTCCGGATTGGGAACGTTAGGAGCATTATGCGTAGGACTTTCCAACCAGCTCTGCATTTTTACTATCTAATGCACCAATTGGGCATACTTTGGCACGGTATCCCTGAGGAAGACATCCAACATCTCTGTCAATCAATGCCAAGCCGAATAACCGCTTGCATAGTGGCCAGGAGTGGACGAACACGTTATTGACTTGCTCAGTTTAAGAAGCTCTTTCTCTTGAAGAAATCATCAATTTCTTTCTGAAAGTGTTGTCATTCGCTTGTTTGAACATGTACGTCACATCTACCGGTTTACATTCCAATCGGATAATTCCCTCGTGGTGTGTCGTCTTTTTGTCTTAGAGCGTATACAGTGGACATTCGCCGGGGATAGTCTGGAAGTTAATTTTCCATCTGAGGATTTCGTTCATTAACCGACAACGCGCAACGGCTTCTGCTACTTTCCGGAAACCATGCGATATGGGGTCACTCCGGGAGCCGTTATTTATCGATCCCTACATCTCACGGACAAGCAGACAGAGCTAACTGTCGCAATATCTTTGTGGCAGAACCCATTACTTAAGGGGACAACACCGTGGTTCAGGTCGAAAGAAACAGATTTTCGGTTTTCATCATATTTCGATAGATTAATGTTTTACTTAAGTACTCTGAAAAGGATTTTCCTGAAAAAAAATTTTTCGTGCATTTTCCTACCATGTGTGTTTATGTGCTTGGTTCAAATGGTTCAAATGGCTCTGAGCACTATGGGACTCAACTGCTGTGGTCATAAGTCCCCTAGAACTTAGAACTACTTAAACCTAACTAACCTAAGGACAGCACACAACACCCAGCCATCACGAGGCAGAGAAAATCCCTGACCCCGCCGGGAATCGAACCCGGGAACCCGGGCGTGGGAAGCGAGAATGTGTTTATGTGCCACGCCCACTTTTTTGTCACCCACTTTTCTCCATATATTTTAGATCTTTATATCCCCTACATTGCACGTTAGGGATTATTTTTTACTCCCGAGTGTGTTGGCTACCCTTGGAATGCAACGGTCGGTATTCTTTTGTTTCTGCTGTTTGTAAACAACACGCATTCAAACACGTGGCTAGTTTTGTTCAAGTGTGATTGCTAGTAGTTGTTATACTTACGTTTGCAGTGCTTGTTTTCAAATGTACTCACTTCATTCACAGCTATTTATATACAAGCTCCTGCAAGTTAAGCCTATACCTAACATCCTCTACTGATGATAAGACATGTCATGGATTGTGTCCCTCAGGAGAAAATTCGTGGTGCAAATACAATAGGGCTCAGGCAAGTGGAGAATCTTATTCTCACCAGCATTCTCTTCCAGCTGCTGTTATTACGGCAATTAAACCTATTTTCAGAGACTTGGCTCATCCTGACCTTCTAAGGAAATGTCTGCATGGGCAGATACAGAACCCAAATGAATGTTTCAACAGCATAATTTGAACCGCCTTCCTAAAACTGTATTTGTAGGCATGCATACAATGAAACTATGAGTTCATGATGCTGTTATTACATTCAATTGTGGTAATATTGGAAAGTGTTGGGTACTAAGAAAGCTGGGAATTAATCCAGGTGAAAATACGGTCACTGAGCTGCAACATTGCGATAAAATGAGGATAGCCGATGCAGACAGGTCTGCATTTAATATGGCCAAGAAAGCAAGACAAACATCCAGGAAGGTGAAAAAGAAGCTGGAAGACCTGCTAGAGGCCAAAGAAGGGCCATCATATGCAGCAGGACAGATTAACAAATTTCAAAAGTCTTTTCTTTAAAGTCAATTTCCCACAAACTAAAATTTTCAGTACATGTGCCCCATTATATCAGAAACTATCATAGATAAATGAATGAAGTTTTCAGAGACTCTGCATAACATAAAAATCCACCTCTGATACTACATTCATTAATATTCCCCATTAGGAAGTCCACAAAAAAATATTTTCTGCAGGAAAAACTTAATATTTTTTGTTAATAAATTTAAAAAATATTTCTTAAAAACTATAAAATGGATAAAGTATATTTTATTACAGTTGACTATATGAGCATCATGTAACATAAAGTAAAAATGTTAAGGTCCTGCATCAAATAGCTTTATCAGAAATGGGTCACATACTTGCCTAAATTAACATGGGTTAGATAGACAGGGTTTGGTCCCCTTAAAGTAATGAAATCCCGTTCCCTATAAGCTGGCGAACGACACGTTACAAAATGAAGAAGCAAAGACGCCATCACGTACTTTGTTGCATATGGTCGTGCTCGTGGAAATTTTTGTAAGCAGAAGAGCAATAAAGTCGAAAGAGTCACCTTGTCGTGCAAACGTGACCTCTGCTGTTTGTGCCTCTCCAGCTTTCGTTGCAATAAACGGTCGAAGGCGTGCACGGTGTCGCAGTAATTTGCGCGGGCAACAGGTCAGAGATTTTTATTGGCGGGTGTCTGGCGCGCGCCTTGCCTCTCTGCATGGTAATCTCTCAAAACGCTACCTGCGTGGGTAATGCTGCCGCGGCGTTGTGCCTGACTCAGTCTGTGCTGCCACCGATGCTCGCTACATGCAAAGCAGATGTATTACCTCACAGACTGTTCTCACCTCACAGCAGCAGTAAAAGTCTTAGAGCTAAGCCACACTCGCCGTTTTTGTCACAGTTGTACTGCCTCCCGCCATTCGTAACTAGTTACATGACAGAAACTACTTTCTACGCGAAGACAGAAATACGTCATCTTTGTCACCCTTGCTGACAACACCTCTGTATTTATTTCTTTATGGGTCCACAGTGATATGTACAGACATTACAACTTTATTTCAGAAAAACAAAACAAAAAAATGGTTCTAAGCACTATGGGACTTAACATCTGAGGTCATCAGTCTCCTAAACTTAGAACTACCTAAATCTAACTAACCTAAGGACATCACACACATCCATTCCCAAGGCAGGACTAGAATCTCAGACTGTAGCAGCTGCGTGGTTCCGGACTGAAGTGCCTAGAGCCGCTCGACCACAGCAGCCGGCTCAGAAAAACACTACTGTCATTATAGCTGAATGAATCCTAGAAATGTGCACTGAAACCAAAATAAATAATTTGTTTATTTACGCTCGTAGCTTTATAGGTTACTTCGTTTAAGTCATTGATTTCAAATTAAACTTGTAAGGATGGCCAGGACTAGAAGCCGCACGTCGACTCTGTTTTTGTTTTTTCACTAACGCTGAAAGGTCTCATACTAGCAAAAAAGTGTGAGACTGTAATTAAGTATTTATTCAGTTATACCTTGTCTGCATCCTGTACTTCACTGTGAGGCTGCCTTAACATGAAAGCCCGCACTTTAATGGATAACTGCACTCCTGCTTTGTGTTTCTGACACAAAGTTGGAGCTGAATTGATTTAGAATGGGTTACAGAGAAATTATAAATGAAGAAATCGCTACCGTACTCGTTCCACTAGATACACATGCAAATGCATTCCTCAGTGATTTACGACGATGTCTCAGTGTGCCCACCGACCGGAGCGGCGAAGTGCTTCAGGTATTAGAATAGCTTTCAGGAGAAGCGGGGTTAAAGTACCTTTCAACTATTCACATCTAGGTATCTTGTGAACGGTAAGATGGTTTCTTCAGACCAGCCACAACAGGTTCCCTACGTATCCTTGTGGAACTGAGCATGTGCTCCGTCTCGAATGTTCTCGAAGATTGCGTGTAACACACCCTGCACCCGTCCCCCCCGCCCCCCTTCCAATCGTCAGTTCTTTTTTAGGAAAAACACATGGAGTTGAACGTTTAAATTTAATGCTTCTTTGCTCACTGTAAAAAGTTTATACTGCAGGTTGAAATTTTACCACTTTTGTTACTCCTTACTAGTTAACAGTACCGAATTCGATTATGGAATGACACACATAAAGGTAAGAGAAGACTTTTGAAGTAACAACTCACGTAGGAATGGGTGCAATTTCAAGCTACCTTTATCGGGTGTGAAGACAAAAGAATCTGCGATGATCGCAACCAGGGAAGGGGAACTAATACTAGATGAGATGCGGAATAACGAAATATACCGTAATTGAAATAGGGAAGTGACTTCTGGCGATGCAGCTATAGTTAATCTGGAGGCAAGTGCAACCACCAAGGAAGCAGAGTGTAAGGCCGGGCGATCACCATACCACTTAAACAAGTCTCCGAAATTCTGTTATAGTGCTGTAGCCGATAGCAGGAGCCGGCTTCAGGAGAGAAAAACTTTGCCCAGACTGATCTGATTCAAATCGGCGGACGGTAAACACATGTGGTGTAGCGGCGACATGGGAAGCGAATGTAAGAAGTTTGGCCATGGCTTGGATATACAGGGAAGTATTCCTTTACCTTAATATACTAGATTATGTTTTAACGGAAATTTGTACTTCATTTTCAAAACAAAATACTTACCAAAATTATGACTAGTTTTGGAGTAGGAGGAGGAGGGAGTTTACCAGTTCTCTGATTGATATGACGTGGCGAACGACGACTTTCTCTCCTGTGCCACCCTCCATCTCAGGACAGCATCCACAGCTAACGTCCTCTTTGATTTGTTGGATATATTCTAGCCTTTGTCTTCCCCTACAGTTTTTATCTTCTACAGCTCCCTCTACTACCATGAAAATTATTTCCTGATGTCTTAACCAACGTCCTATAATAATAATAATAATAATAATGGCGTGTGACGAGGTCCTCCCGTCGGGTAGACCGCTCGCCTGCTTCAAGTCTTTCGAGCTGACGCCACTCCGGCGACTTGCGCGTCGATGGGAATGAAATGATGATGATTAGGACAACACAACAACCAGTCCCTGAGCGGAGAAAATCTCCGACCCAGCCGGGAATCGAACCCGGGCCCTTAGTATTGACATTCCGTCGCGCTGACCACTCAGCTACAGGGGGGCGGACAGCCATGTCCTATTATCCTGATCCTTCTTCTTGTCAGTGTTTTCCACGTACCTCCTCATTTCTCATCAGTTCTTCCATTTTTCACATCCTTCTATAGCACCATGTCTCAGACGCTTCACTCTTCTTTTTCAGATTCCTCACAGCCATCGCAGTGCTCAAGATATATATTCCCAGAAATTCGTTCCTCAAGTCGAGGCCAGTGTTTGGTACCAGCATTGATGAGTTTCCTGGTTACTCTCGGGAATGCGTCCTCTATTTAACTTTTTGAATATTTGGAAGAGGAAAACATTACATTTTATTTACGAGGGGAGTTCAATAAGTAACGCAACATATATTTTTTGTGAAACTAGGTTGGTTCTATTCAGGATTGCAATACACCATATTATTCACCAGTCTTCAACATAATCTCCGTTCAGTGCGACAGCCTTACGTTACCTTACTGGGACGACCTTTATTCTCGCATGGTATCACTCTACTGGTCGACGTCGGAGCCAGCGTTTTTCTGCATCAATAACCTCCCCATAAAAAAAGAAAAATAAAAAATAAAAAAAAGACTGTTTCCACATCCCAGAGACTTCTCTCCAAGGGATCCATGGAAAACGATAAATGTAATGTAAAGGTTCTCTGCTTGGAATGCAGTTCCGTTACAGACGCCATTTTGAAGGTTATATATAGCGCCGCCACCAGTAGGAACTTCATGAAACTATAGGGGTTGAAGCAGGAATATTCCACAATGTCCCACAACAAATTCCGCATTTGTCAACAGCAAATTAAACGTGTTGCATCACTTACTGAACGCCCCTCATATATCAAAAGAGAGTAAAATCATATATTAACGACACTATTAGCAAAAGCAGGTAATGATATTAAATTTCGTCTATATCTGGGGCATTTGTAAATGATGCGTCGGTATTACTTTTGGACGTCACGGCAGCCAACTTCAAGGCCTTTTAGAAAGTGACTGGACTATCGATCTATACAATATTATTTAAATCTTTCCAGGCATGAATGTTAAGATCCAGGGAAAGAAATATCAGTCTTATGTGGTCAGGTTTTTAAAATACATTTCGATAAGACACTGCTTTCATTATTATGCAATGATGTAGTAACGTCCTTCTTTCACTTCCGAATTCAGTGTTGGCGAGGTGAAGACGAAGTGTGAAATTCCATTAGACCTTCACAGTCGAAGTGAATCATAAGATTACACAGTATTTATCATCCTCAGCGAATAAAAAGATTAAGTTCATTATTAAAATGTCAGAAGTGATGCAAGTAAGGAGAAGACTGAAAATGAAAGAGTCTGTGTTGAGAACATGTCATTCACCTGAAGGCCAACTTTCGTAAATAACATCGACTGTGACCTTCCTGACTGCTGGACAATTTATGTAAGAAGAAACTAGGCTGCAAACGTTGTAAGAAAGTTGGTCACTGAGGTCAGAAAGAAGTAAACAAGGAATGGATATTTCCCAACAGTGGTAAAAAATTTCAGAGTCGTGCTTTGGAGAAAGCAAAGACAGACCATCTTCGTGAAAGATAATCTTTAAACACAAAAAAGTTCAGCCCACAAAGCTGTTTTGAAAATATTATCTACAGCAAGCGAAAAATCTTTGGCACTGGAGAGTGATAAGGGAGTAAAAGATAATGTCTTCAGAACTGCCTACAAAGTTCCCAACAGGCATCAACCGCCAAATGATTCTGAGTCAGGAACTGATGTTCAGAATCTAAATGGAGTGGACATGGGTCGTATTCTTCATTCCAGATTTGATTTGTCAACATAGTAAGTAATATTTCTACAGAACTGAAAGCCAATCGTCAAAAATGTCATTGAATCATACAGTAAAAGTTCCACGATATTTTCAACAATCGGCCAAATTGCGTTGAGCGAGTATTTATATTCGAACTATGCAACATGGTATGACAGAATCAACAAACGTTTTCCTAGATTTGAATAAAATAGAATGCACGATAGCTGAAGGAATATTCAATGTTGTAATTAATAATTTAAAGACTATGGGTTTCACCAAGAGTTTCTGAATCAAAAACTTATTTCTGTTGCCAGTAATGGCACGGATGTTACGTTGGGAGAAAGAAAGGTTAAGTTGCATTGCTGAAACGAGCTTCCCCACAAAAAGTCGAGGTGGCACTGTGCGAGCCGTAAGTTAGAACTATCTGTTCGTGGTGATACAAGAAAAGATTTTTCTTCAGAAATCAGTCACTTTAATTCTTTCCTGGATAAGCTATAGACACTCTCCCATCAGTCGTCCAAAAATGCTAGACAACTAAGAAGACAGGCAGAAGAACTTCAAACCCATATTCTTAAAATTGGCAGTCTTGCGCACTCGGTGGGCAGGCTCTAACTTTAGAACTGTTACAAGGGACATGTTTCGCATTTTACTAGTGCCAAGAGACACACAACCAGAGACAACACTCCTTCTACAGAAAATCGCCAGTATTGATTTTATTTTGGATCTGGGTTTAGTGTGTGATGAGCTGCAAGTATTGATTAATCTTAGTTTAGTACAGCAAGTATCACTCTTCATACTACTACCAAAAAATGACAATAAAAACACAACTCAGTGTTTGAGGAGACAAGTAAACAAAAATATCATAATGAAGCTCTCAAAACAAAGAAACAATTACGATTCAAGAGGATTTCTCTTAACCCTTTGTTTCCTGACATAAGAAAAAATTTACTTTTTAACATTTTCTTTGCAGAATTTATGCTATTGTGGCCTCAAATGACGGTAGGATTTTTTGTAAAATTTTATCTTATTTTTCACAACTTTTTTCTCTCCTGGTACTCAGAAGTACCGTCAGACTCCGTGGACAGAATCACAATATGCGCAGAAAAATGATCCAATTTTTATAACTAGTACTTTATTCCACATAAACATTAAATATTTTTACATTAGAAAATTAATTAACAGAAATATGATATGATATTTCTGAATTTTTTTTTTGAATTTCGCATAAATTTATTCTAGAGCAACTTCACAATACATAGTAACTTAGCTGTACATATCACATATTTCGTGTTAGTGATACCTCATGAAATTGTAGGAAACAGTTCTTTTTCTCATTGGAGCACAAATACACTTCACATGTACTACATTGTGAATGTGGTCTCGACTGAATTTTATTTTTCGCACACATTTCGCATCGTCCTCTTTTACAACTGAACACTGCAAAATGGTTTTCTCGGTTGCCAAGATGTACATTCTTCGGAACAGAAAAGTTATCCTTCCTTCTCTTTGGGGGAGTTATTTCATCTTTACCAGAGTTTCTCTTTTTGAGATTTGGCACTTGCTGTTCATTCATTAGCCCTAGTGCCACAGCACTCCTGAATTCCAGCAGTGGCAGTGCCCCATGTAGATCACTGAAAATGACGTAAGCATTGACAAAAGCAATTTCTATTGCTCCCCAGAAGAGACGGTGCCACCATTTCTTTGATCGCCTGTCAAGACCATAAGTTGAACGTAATCTGTCTGCATGATCCACACCACCCATGTGTTTATTGTAATCACATACAATAACCGGTCGTGGTATAGTCATACTAGTTCCATCTTTCTGTTTTCTTGTCACTACGCTCTGTTCAGTGCCATGGAAGTTTGACGCAAAATACACTACTTTATTTTCCCTCCATTGAAATACTGTTAGGTCTAAAGATGACTCTCTGTGATTTGATTCCCCACGGTTTAGACATTTTTCTTTGGGTAAATTCCCTGGAAAGCCTTTCCTGTTTGTTCTAATTGTTTCTGTGTGAGAAAAAGTGAACAGAACAACTAGTGAGAGGTAACGCATTGTTGCTACAATAAAGTGTTCGCACAACCTGACGGTACTAATAAGTCCGCCTTATATTTTCCACTTTATCTCATTCATTTGTAACGTAATGCTTCAAACTATTATAAAAAAACAAAGAAGGTAAGAACGTACAATGGAAAACTCAACGGAAGTTTCAATAAATTGCACACATACTCAGGTAACACCATTGAAACAAGCACATACAATCTTCTGTTCTCACAGCAGCGCGCAAAAAACAATTTCAAGCTCTGACCGCCAGAGAGGTCTATGTATTGCACAATAACATCTACGAAACAGTAGAGCAGAGTTACTGTTACGTGCCGACGGGCTCTCAGATCACGAAACTGCACCACGAGAAAATAATGAGAATCAAAACTTACTGTACTTTTAAGCACCGTCAGGCAACAAAGGGTTAAGCAACGAAATAAAAAAAAGTTTTCTGCTAGGCCTACCTCCAGTGACCTAACATCATTTATGAAAGGCTATGCTAGCGAATGGAATACACTTTCAAGTGATGAAGGTAATATCTCTTCATGGTCTAAAGTACTGTATCCTTCTTACTGGCCCGACGAACATGTAGTAAATTTTGGTGAGGAAGAATTTAAAAATATATGTCAAAGATTCAGATCTCCTGAAAAAATTAGTAGAAGAAATGTTCCGTTTCTCTCCTGCTCTGATTAATACAGTCAACTGCATACCAATATCCACCAGTGAACGTGACACGGGATTTCCACAAATGGACCTTGTTTTAACCCCATTAAGAGTGTCACTGTACCTGAAGACTGTTGCCAGATTCATGTTCATAAAACTAGTAGGACCTCCTTTAGAACTGTTCAGCCCAACTTTCTATGTGGAGACCTGGTTCCTGAAAGGAAGGCACCTGCCTACAGACATCAAAAGTAAGGAGCAGAATCAGGAGAAAGGAGATAATGATATTCTGATGCTGATTTGGAACCTGCTTTAAACAACCAGGTTCATCTGCAACGTATCTCTTTTTACCTTAATTCTAGATATTAACTACATATAAAACTGAATTATTTGCTTGCTTTAAGCTATGCATTAATTTATTACAGCAATAATTTGTAAATGTTACACATTGGCGATAGCTTGCTTACTTTTTTTTCAGAAAATCAGCACTGGATACCTCTGGAACGTTTTTGATCATGAAAGCCCGATTGTCCTGTCCTAACCTACTTTTTTTTGTCCCACTTGCTTTGTCTGACATACGTTATTTTGATTCAAAAGCAGCAGATCCCTTCATCTGATCTACTTCGTGGTATCAAATTTTGATGATGAAGTTATCACTAATCTCATTTCTACTACTATTCATAACTATCACCTTTCTTCGGCTTACCCTCAAATCGTATTCTGCGCCCAGGCACTGAGCACAGTAGACTTGTCATTGCATTTAGTACGTGCTGCAGTTCTTCCTCGCATTGAGTGGGGATAGCAATGTCACCAGCAAATCTTATTGATCTTCTACACTCTGAATTTTCAGTATACAGAGTGAAAAGTAGGAGAGAAAGAATGCATCCCAGTCTCACAACACTTCTGATCGGAGCATTTCTTTCTTGGTGGTCTATTCTTATTGTTCCTTCTTGATTTTTACACATATTTTATATTACCCGTCATTCCCTATAACTATTTTTCTTATAATTTTGAACGCACTGTACCATTTTAAATTCTCGAAAACTTTTTGTGGGTCGCCAAATCCTATGAAAGGGTATTGATTTTGCTTAAACCTTGTTCCCATTGCCAAGCGCATCTCACGACTGTCTCTAGCTGCCTTTATCTTTCATAATGCCAAACTGATGTGACAGATCTTCAGCTTTCCTTTCCATTCTTCTCAATATTATCCGTCTTAAGAACTTGGATGTATGACTTGTCAAGCTGATTGTGCCATAATCCTCGCACTTATTTGCCCTTACTGTCTTTTGCGTTCTGCAGATGACATTTTTCCTTTAGCCAGATGACATGCCACTAGCCGCACATTATACACACCAACTTGAATAGTAATTTGGTTCCCCATTGTTTTAAATTTTCCGAAAGAATGCTATGCCTTCTGCCTTTTTTGATCGTAAGCGTCCCAAATCCCTGTCAAACTCAGAGTGTATTACTGTATCCTCTGTCTTCCCTATCGACTTCCTTTCCTTCTTTTATCATATCGACAGACAGTCCCTTCCCCTTGAAGAGACGTTCGGTGTATTCTTTCCACATGTCTGCTCGCTCATTATGTTTCACAATGAAATTCCTCTTGTAGCCTTAATGTGGACACGTTTGTTATTAATTTCACCGAAGGTTCTTTTGAAATGCCTATATGTGATTCTGTCTTTCCGATGGCAATTTTTTTTTTAAATTTCTTAATACTTTTCCTGTAGTCATTTTACCTTAGCTTTCCTGCGCTTCGTATTTAGTCCGTTTATAAATGTCTTATAGTTCTGTATTCCTGTCTTTTCATCAGCATTTTTGTATTTCCTGCTTTCGTCGACCAATTGGATTATTCCTTCTCTTACCAAGGTATCTTAACTAGTTAGCTTCCTTGTACATAGATTTGTCTGTCCAAGGTCTGTGATTTCTCTTTTTAAAGATATCGAAAGGTCTTCAGCTGAACTTCTAAGCACCTCTTGTACTTTATCGGTATACTGGTATTGTTTTCTGCGATACTTGACCGTACTGTCTGTACCTATAAGAGGCGCATTACGAAATAATATGTGAGTGGTGCATATGTATGTTCACTAATGCCCAACCAGAGCATGGGACAGTTTATGTCACTCACTCACCTTTCCACGACACATACGCTGCAATATCTCAATGTTCACACTGCAACAGATCGTGAATGAAACTGTAGCGTAGGTAACGATGCGAGTTCCAGATAACAAACACAATATCGAAAATACACAGGCGTATATTATGAATATCCTTTGTTGAAAATAGCCAAGTAACTGTACATTTTATACCTGTTAATCGAGTGTGTGTGTGTCGGGCTGAGGGGGAGGGAGCGGATGGGACAGAACTGAGATTTGATTGTTCATTATTGTACGAGCAAGTTCAAATAGCAGAATTTTTCCGTGGTCTAGGAAGCCGGCACGGTACCTCAGCGTGTTCGGTCAGAGAGCTGGTTGGCCTCTTTAATAAAAAAAAAAAAACTGAGTGGAAGGATCAACAAATGAACTTGACGGATGTCATGTGACGCCCACGACGACCAAACACAACGATCAACAACGAACAAAAATGCAAAAAAGGGGGGTTAGCGTCTTTGGCTACTAACCAGAACGTCCTCGAGCACGGGTTCAAAGCCCGCCACCGCTTGGATTTTCATAATCAGCATTGACGGCCGAATGCTTCCGGCATAAGAAGTCACCCGCATTTTGCCAACGGCCTTGTCAAAGAGGGCGGAGGAGCGGACAGTGGTCCAGAGCGCTCTCTTGTCTAGGAGTGGGAAACTGCCCTTAAAGGTAGAAGAATCGGCAATGATCAACGGCATGAGGATGCAGAAGGCAATGGAAACCACTGCACTGCAGACACATAACGTGTATCCACAGGACATTTGGCCTGTAACTGAAAAAGTGTCATGATGATCTCTCCATTGGAAAAAGATTCCGGAATAGTTCCCCATTCGGATCTCGGGAAGGGGACTGCCAAGGGCGAGGTTACCATGAGAAAAAGACTGAATAATCAACGAAAGGATAACGTTCTGCGAGTCGGGAAGTGGAATGTCAGAAGCTTGAACGTGGCAGGGAAACTAGAAAATCCGAAAAGTAAAATGCAAAGACTCGATCTAGTTACGGTGAGGGTCAGCGAAGCGAAATGGAAAGAAGACAAGGATTTCTGGTCAGATGAGTGTAGGGTAATATCAACAGCAGCAGAAAATGGTATAACGGGAGTAGAATTTGTTATGAATAGGAAGGCAGGGCAGCGAGTGTGTTACTATGAATAGTTCAGTGACAGGGTTGTTCTTATAAGAATCGACAGCAAACCAACACCGAAACGATACTTAAGGTATACATACCGACGTCGCAAGCTAAAGGTGAAGAGATAGAGAAAGTGTATGAGGATATTGAAAGGGTAATACAGTATGTAAAGGAGGATGAAAACTAATAGTCATGGGGGACTGGAATGCAGTTGTAGGGGAAGGAGTAGAAGAAAAGGTTACAGGATAATATGAGCTTGGGACAAGGAATGATAGAGGAGAAAGACTAATTACGTTCTGTAATAAGTTTCAGCTAGTAAAAGCGAATACCCTGTTCAAGAATCACAAGAGGAAGAGGTATACTTGGAAAAGGTCGGGTGATACGGGAAGATTTCAGTTACATTACATCATGGTCAGACACAGATTCCGAAATCAGCTGCTGGATTGTAAGGCGTAACCAGGAGCAGATATAGACTCAGATCACAATATGGTAGTGATGAAGAGTTGGCTTAAGTTTAAGACATTAGTCAGGAAGAACCAATACGCAAAGAAGTGGAATACGGAAGTACTACGGAATGACAAGATACGCTTGAACTTATCTAGGGCTATAGATACAGCAATCAGGAATAGCTCGGTAGGCAGTACAGTTGAAGAGGGGTGGACGTCTCTAAAAAGAGCAGTCACAGACGTTGTAAGGAAAAAAATAGATACAAAGAAGGTAACTGCGAAGAAACCATAGGTAACAGAAGAAATACTTCAGTTGAACCATGAAAGAAGGAAGTAAAAAATGTTCAGGGACATTCAGGAATACAGGAAACAAGTAGCTGAGAAATGAAATAAATTGGAAGTTAAGAAGGAATAACTGCATGAAAAATGTGAAGAAATCGGAAAAGGAATGATTGTCGGAAGGACTGCCTCAGCATATAGGTAAGTCAACACACCCTTCGGTGAAAGTAAAAAGCAAGGGTGCTACGATTAAGAGTGGAAGGGGAATTCCACTGTTAAATGCAGAGGAGAGATCCGATAGGTAGAAAGAGTGCACTGAAGACTTCTATGAGGGGAAAGATTATATGGGGGAAGACTGATCTGATAGAAGAAGGAATGGGAGACGATTTAGAAGAGATAGGGGATCTAGTATTAGAATTAGAATTTAAAAGAGCTCTAGAGGATTTAAGAACAAATAAGGTAGAAGGGATAGATTGCATTCCATCATAATTTCTAAAATCATTGTCGAAAGAGGCAACGAAACGACTATTTACGTTGGAGTATAGAATGTATGAGTCTGGCGAATTTCGGAAAAATATCATCCACACAATTTCGAAGACTACAAGATCTGACAAGTGCGGGAATTATTGCACGATCAGCTTAACAGTTCATGCATCCAAGTTGCCGACAAAAGTAATCTACAGAAGAATGGAATTAAAATTAAGGATGTGTTACATGACGAAAATGGTTCAAATGGCTCTGAGCACTATGGGACTCAACATCTTAGGTCATAAGTCCCCTAGAACTTAGAACTACTTAAACCTAACTAACCTAAGGACACCACACACACCCAAGCCCGAGGCAGGATTCGAACCTGCGACCGTAGCAGTCCCGCGGTTCCGGACTGCAGCGCCAGAACCGCTAGACCACCGCGGCCGGCTTACATGACGACCACTTAGGCTTTAGGAAGAGTAAAGGCACCAGAGAGACCATTCTGATGTTGCGGTTGATAACGGAAGCAAGACTAAAGAAAAATCAAGACACGTTCAAAGGATTTTGAAAAAACGTTCAACAATGTAAAATGGTGCAAGATGTTCGACACTCTGAGCTATAAGGAGAGAGGGGTAATATACAATATGTACTAGAGCCAAGAGGGAACAACCAAGAATGAAGTCCTCGGGTTAAAAGTGTGTAAGACCGGGATTTAATCTTTCACCCCTACTGTTCAGTCTGCATATCGAAGAAGTAACGATGGAAATAAAAGAAAGGTTCAAGAGTGGGATTAAAATTCAAGGCGAAAGGATATCAACGGGATATGATTCGCTGATGGCATTTCTATCCTGAAGGAAAGTGAAGAAGAATTACATGATTTCTGAATGGAATGAACATTCTAATGAGTACAGAATATGGATTGAGAGTAAATCTAAGAAAGACGAAAGTACTAAGAAGTATCAGAAATGAGAACAGCGAGAAACTTTAACATCAGGATTGATGGTCATGAAGTAGATGGGGTTACCGAATTATGCTACCTAGGCAGCGAAGTAACCAACGACGGACGGAGGAAGAAGAATATCAATAGCAGACTAGCACTGGCAAAAAAGGGCATTCCTGGCCAAGAGAAGTCTACTAGTATCACACGTAGGTCTTAAATTGAGGAAGAATTTTTGAAAATGTACGTTTGGACCACAGCATTGTATGGTAGAAATCATGCACTGTGGGAAAACCGGAACAAAAGAGAATCAAAGCATTTTATATTTGGTGCTACAGACGAATTTTGAAAATTAGGTGGACTGATAAGATAAGGAATGCGGAGGTTCTGCACAGAATCGGAGAGGAAAGAAATACGTGAAAAACACAGACAAGGAGAAGGAACAGGATAGTAGGACATCTGTTAACACATCAGGGAATGATTTCCATGGTACTAGAGGGGACTGTAGAGCGCAAAAACTATAGAGGAAGACAGAGATTGGAATGCATCCAGCAAGTAATTGAGGACGTATGTTGCAAGAGCTACTCTGAGTGAAGAGGTCGGCACCGGAGAGGAATTCGAGGCGGGTTGCATCAAACCAATCAGAAACTGATGACTCAAAGAAAAGTTCAGAATATTTTTTCTGACCTTGTACTGCAATAAAATTTATAAGTTTTAGCATCGTTCTGTCCGTAAACACGTTTATACACAAGCAGCGCAGTTCAGTTTCGTAATGTTACTGAAGTTTCTCAGTGATATAGCCATTAGTATCTCGTTAGTAAATTATGTTCAAGTGTACATAAACACTGCGCACAAACAACAATTTCCATTCGTTAGCGAATGTGGTACCTATCTATAAAAACACTTTCATCCAATTCTTCCCAATGTTCAAACCACATTGCAATAAAGCTTTAATAGAAACCTTATCACTTTCTGCATAATACCATTTACTTTACGATACGCCTCTGTCTAGTTGCTCACGCAGGCCGGGCGGAGTGGCCGAGTGGTTCTAGGCGCTACATTCTGGAACCGCGCGACCACTACCGTCGCAGGTTCGAATCCTGCCTCGGGCATGGATGTGTGTGATGTTCTTAGGTTAGTTAGGTTTAAGTAGTTCTATGTTCTAGGGGACTGATGACCTCATATGTTAAGTCCCATAGTGCTCAGAGCCATCTGAACCATTTTTTGCTCACGCAGGTCCAGACACACGCTGACTGCCTCGTGTCAGTACTGGTGACAAATAGCACCTTAGGCAACAATGCCTCAGATCATATCACAAGCCGGAAATTTTTTTCTGGCGACTATATTTGTATGGAAAATTAACGAGACTGACAACACTGCGAACGATGTAGCAACGTTGTTTTGTTCTACTTGTGTAGACCGGCGTGTTCATCCCTTCCAGAGGCTCAGTCCGAGATTCAGCTCCGTATAGCCACCACGTGAGTTTTGAGAGCAGCATCAGTGAATCAGTGCTTTTGTTGCGTGTTACGAAAATGGAACAGCGGAATTTAGAGTAACGTTATGCCATCACGTTTTGTGTTAAACTTGGGGGAAACTTACAATAATTACATTGACACACTCTAGAAATTCTTTCACTTTGGCACGAAATATTCCTTATAAATGAAGTTATAAAATGGAAGGCCTACCCGGGCTTGTAAGATACGTGGTTCCCTTCCGGAACAAATTTCAAAATGGGGAGACAAAGATATGGGGACTTCCGGATTGTCCGTATACGCTGCCATTTTATCGATGTTTCTAGACCAATAGGCGGCAGAGCAGTTACCACACTTCCTTTTCCGCTCCGCAAACCAGTCGGTGGAGCTTCCTGGCAGATTAAAACTGTGTGCCGGACCGAGACTCGAACTCGAGACCTTTGCCTTTTGCGCGAAAGTGCAAGTTTGGCAGGTAGGAGACGAGGTACTGGCGGAAGTAAAGCTGTGAGGACGGGTCGTGAGTCGTGCTTTGGTATCTCAGATGGTAGAGCAACTGCCCGCGAAAGGCAAAGGTCCCGAGTTCGAGTCTCTGTCTGGCACACAGTTTTAATCTGCCAGGAAGTTTCATATCAGAGCACTCTCCGCTGCAGAGTGAAAATTTCATTCCGGTCGGTGGAGGTGTGTATCATGCATATGGCAGATCTGAAACAATGGCGTTGCGGCGAGGTGGATGTTGCGCAGACGTGGCTGTCGGATATTTACATAATAGAGCCAAGAAGCCCGCCTATCAGTTCGTGAGGTTGGAATTTGTCCACTTCTCTCAGAAAACGTTCAGTTTCAAGCGCTGTTGGTCACGCAAATCGGTTTCCAAATGTGAACGTCTCAGGTGATTTTCGTAGAGAGCTTCGTGAACTTCGCCTTTGTACACTAAGCGTTCCACTGCTAAATCACTACACTCGCCGCTTCCTCCTCACTGTTTGTCGTGGCATGAATATAAACAACACTTGCCGGCCGGGGTGGCCGAGCGGTTATAGGCGCTACAGTCTGGAACCGCGCGGCGTCACAGGTTCGAATCCTGCCTCGGGAATGGATGTGTGTGATGTCTTTAGGTTAGTTAGGTTTAAGTAGCTCTAAGTTCTAGGGGACTGATGACCTCACAAGTTAAGTCCCATAGTGCTCAGAGCCATTTGAACTATTTTTTAAACAACACTTCCTCGCCGCACTGCCTCTGGAGTCAGACTGGGACTGACTGAATTATCCAAGCACAACTTAAGACCGGGTCTCACAGCCTTACTTTCACCAGTACCTCATCTCCTAGCGTCCAAACTTCATAGTTCTCCTGGAAACTTGCAGGAGTAGGTCTCCTAGGAGAAAGAAGTTAGTCTCAGCCCAAGGGACTACACTGGTGGAAGTTATGAGGGGTCTCAAACTTTCTGCCTGAATAGCTCAGTCGGGCACAGTTCGCTTTCATCGGCGGGTGGCACAGTTGGCTGTTTCTGTCTACGCCGTAGAGCATTGCGTGGCAATGTTGTTTACCTATTATGTTTCTCGCGAGTAACTACGTTACAGAAACAACACTGCTCATTCAAATAGAAAGTTAACCATCAAGATCAGCTCTGCTACTGGATTCACGTGACTCAAAGGTTACTAAATCTAACGACTCTTGCAGGAAGAGATCAAAATAGATCCCCGGGAACTGAGAGACATCTACCTCTCTGTTATGAGTAGTGTGGTTTACCTTAAACTGATCGGCAACATACAGTGTGATAAAATTCAATGTGATCATAAAAATGGACTAAAATTCAAACATTCTGATGGTATGCGGGTACAGTGTCAATGGATCACGCGGGGCTTGGAATCCGCATTGCTACAGTTTCAGAACTTCCCTTTGAAGCTGTGGAGGACATCGTGTCAACTCTTTACAACCATATGGACGCGCAGACCTACTCAGCCATATCGCCGAAAAATGGACCACTTTTACGACATACCCCATTCTCAACGTGGTGAGGCAAGTTCATATCGAGCTTACATGATATATCCCGTCTCGCCTCCTTCTCGGTGGATACAGAACGATAATTATTTACGACAGGCAGCCAAAGACCTGTTGAGATTGTGGCAAGGAAAGATCAGAGTGCGTCCAAAGGAGGATTATTCAAGTACAGATGTATGGGGTATATCCACACCCCAGTAAGCATCCATGCCTCTTACGTACACTGCCGCCTTCTGGAATGATTTCGTCTTGTTCGTTCCCCAGTACCAGATGATGGACGATCCAATTGCACATGTGGGTGACAATATGCTCGAGATGTCAGGCGAAGAACCTTCCGCTGAGTAGCTGCAATTGAAATCCGGTGTCGCAGGAATGGAGAAGAATAAGGGAATCGACCGGCTGGTCGTACCGAAGACCAACTTTTTCCCAGATATTCATGACTACATGGCTTCCAAACACCATTCGGATATGGTTATGGACATACGACATTGCCAACAGAAGTCCCCGAAACGGCGAAAGAAAAGACATCGCACATCATTGGACAGTTGCTTTCTCCGTACAGGAAAGATGAACGCAGACGGGTGGCCGATGAGGACACCACAGTAGAGAGGGCTGCCGTTACACCACCCAATGCGATGGCCTCCTCTACACCAGCGAGACATTTCAGGCATATCCCTAGGAAGTCCAAGAACTCGGGAAAGCATAGGCAGCTTCGGCCATAACAAGTGAGACGGAGAAGTAGGGCCACAGGATACGTCTTGGCAGAACTGGGCCGATGACAGAGAGGAAATGCTGCTGCCTGCAGTCACGGGTATCACGGTTGAGGTGATACCCCCCTCCACCCTTCCACAGAGCTCACTTTATAACTGACGATGTCCAATTCACTGATGACCCGACGGAGACCGCACCAACAAGGACAACGTGCGCCTAGCACGCATGTCCCACGACACATAGAACGTCGACAGGCGTCTCGCGCCGCACCCATTAATACTAATACCATACGATCATTGATCAAAACGGCCTTTCTAGAGATATGCTACATGCGGCAGATATAGATTTCGCTCTTTTAAAGGACGTATACGTCGATGAATTCCCGTCCCTCTATGGTTACGGTAACCTGACGTCACCAGCTTTATAAAATTTTAGTGGCATAGCGATAGTCAATAAGGAAGGGATCGTAGCGGAGGATGAAACCAACCTACCATCGGCACGCAAAATGGCTGTAATAGTGCTTGGATGCTTCTTTGCGGAAGAAACAGCCCTGCTCTTTCTAGGACGGCGCGCTCACTACAACCTCGACGGCGCCGAGGAAGGATCAATTCCCATGTTATACCCTCTGTCCAGAACTGAGACCGTTGGCACGAGATCTGCAGTAGGTAAATTCGGTTCGGTCTATGCAGTCCGAACTGCATATACCGGGTGACCAAAAAGCCAGTATAAATATGAAAACTTAATAAACCACGGAATAATGTAGATAGAGAGGTAAAAATTGACACACATCCTTGGAATGACATGGGGTTTTATTAGAACCAAAAAAAGTTCACAAAATGTCCGCCAGATGGCGCTGGACAGCAAAACGTCAGTGACTGCGCATGACAATCGTGTCTAAAAGGAGCTGTAATGAGAGAGAGAATCAGATGCGCCAGCAGTCGCAGCATGTTGACGTCACCTGAAAACGCGCCTTTAGTGAAGCTGTATTATCAGAATGGGGAATGTGCTAGTTCAGCGTTACGACCCTATCGCCATAGGAAGGGGATTCGAACGGGTAAAGGTCCGTTGACAAATGCAGCTGTGGCGAGAATGAGTTCGAAGTTCGAAGCCACGGGTTGTTTAGACGATAGACCCCGTAGTGGCCGACCGAGCACAAGGCGTAATGCTGCTGAGACAGTTCAGGAAGAAATGAAGACTGTAGCGGGTTCGTCTTTGCACGGGGAAGTCAGCGCTCGTGCAGTCGCACGTCGCACCGGCATTCCATACACTACTCTTTGGTTAGCACTTAGGCGTACTCTCCGATGCTATCCGAACAAAATCCATCGGCATCATGAACTGTTACCTGACGATTTAGTGAAGCGGAGGGCGTTTCAAAAGATGGCGGAAAATGACGATTGGTTGAGTAACATGTTGTGGACCGACGAAGCTCACTTCACGCTCCGAGGGTCTGTGAACGCCAACTGCATAATTTGGGCTATCAAAAGTCCTAGAACTGTCGTGGAAACTCCATTGCACGACGAGAAAGTCACGGTATGGGTTGGATTTACCACATCTACCGTTATCGGGCCTTTTTTCTTCGAGGAAAAGCGTGATTCTGGTTTGGTAACATTCTACCGTGACGGTTGAGAGGTACGCTGATATGTTACAGAATCGCTTCATCCCCAGCCTGGCTGATAAACACCTGCTGGGACGTACGTTGTTTATGCAGGATGGCCCTCCACCCAATATTGCTAGACGCGTAAAAGATCTCTCGCTCGCGTGGTTTGGTGATGATCGTGTGCTCAGCCGCCACTTTCGTCATGCTTGGCCTCTCAGGTCCCCAGACCTCAGTCCGTGCGATTATTGGCTTTGGGGTTACCTGAAGTCGCAAGTATATCGTGATCGACCGACATCTCTAGGGATGCTGAAAGACAACATCCGACGCCCGTGCCTCACCATAACTCCGGACATGCTTTACAGTGCTGTTCACAACATGATTCCTCGACTACAGCTATTGTTGAGGAATGATGGTGGACATATTGAGCATTTCCTGTAAAGAACATCATCTTTGCTTTGTCTTACTTTGTTATGCTAATTATTGCTATTCTGATCAGATGAAGCGCCATCTGTAGGATATTTTTTGAACTTTTGTATTTTTTGGTTCTAATAAAACCCCATGTGATTCCAAGCATGTGTGTCAATTTGTACCTCTCTATCTACATTATTCCGTTATTTATTCGGTTTTCAAATGTATACTGACTTTTTGTTCACCCGGTATATACATAACTCGCCACTCCGCCAGCCGTATCGATCGCTCCTACGTCACCCGTCGTCTCCAACATGACATCCATGACGCAGAAGTATGGCCAACGGCCTTTACCGCTTGCACAGTATATACCTGCACGATCGCCCTCGAAAGACAGTAGGTGTGGCGAAGCCGCTGCCTTAAAAAATGAATGTGGTCCATCTTACAGCTCTACAGCGTCACCAAGTTATTGAACAAGTTTGGGAGTCTAGTAAAGGGCGTCGACGAGTATACCCTACGACATTATGTTGGTGGCTGGACTGTACCAAACCGGCGATACGGTGTGCATTGATTACGTTGGGGTGTGAATTTTCACAGTTGATACGGCAGACCATAAACTTCTATTTCAGATATTACAAGAACGTACCAACCTGGACTCCTCTCCTGAACGACAAGGTAGTGGTACAGCGAACCAAGGCTGCGAGGAGCAGTATTCCGCACGGGGACACTGGACAGAGTCGCGAACGGACGCCCATCGATGCACCACGTCAATAATGAACATAAGCGGTGCCACAGAGCCCTAATACATACCGTTGACACAGAGGATGGCACACATCTGGCGACACAAAATGACATAGCAAATACTTTCGTTGATCATTACATCCGGTTATACACCGAAGAAGAAGACGAGAGGACAGCCCTACGCCGGCCGTTGTGGCAGAGCGGTTCTAGGCGCTTCAGTCCGGAACCGCGCTGCTGCTACGGTCGCAGGTTCGAATCTTGTCTCGGGCATGGATGTGTGTGATGTCCTTAGGTTAGGTTTAAGTAGTTCTAAGTCAAGGGGACTGATAACCTCAGATCTTAGGTCCCATGGTGCTTAGAGCCATTTGAACCATTTGACAGCCCTACAAAAAGTTACTCGCACGCTCTTTCGGACGATCGATCGAGAGCTGGAGGCCATACTCTTGGAGGGGGCGCTCAGTACGCCACCGTCACCAAATGGAATATCCTTGGACTTTCACGGGACATCGGATGACTCCAAGTTGCACAGAAATCTGCCGCGAACTAATGTCACCCGAGGTGCCCCTTCCCAACACATAAACCTTGAGGTGGCGCACGACTCAGTGACTATCAACCACTAGCTTTACTTAACTATGATTTTAAGATTTTTATCAGATGGCACTTGGAGAATATCTCGATTCCATCATACACGCAGAAGTACATCGACTACCCAGACATCCGTAAACTTCGATCGACGCTATGACTTGGTCATCCATATCTACATGACAAAATTGTTGACACAAATTAAGTTCTCGCAGCTCTATATCGCCACGGTGATGTGGTTACAACAAAAATCCACCTCTAAAGTACTGGTTAATTGCCGATTGATATATCCCCTTACTATTATGATATAATCCGACAAGGGTGTTCTTTATCTACGATGGTACACTGGAGGGCCAAAGAAACTGTTACGCCTGCCTAATATAGTATAGGATTCCCGCGAGCACGCAGCAGTGCCGCAATACGACGTGGCATGGACACGACTGATGTCTGATAGTGCTGCAGGGAATTGACACCGTGAATCCTGCAGGGCTCTCCGTAAATCCGTAAGAGTACGAGAGGGTGGAGATCTCTTCTGAAAAACACGTAGCAACGCATCCTAGATGTGCTCAATAATGTTCATGTCTGGGGAGTTTGGTGGCCAGCGGAACGGTTTAAACTCAGAATAGTGTTCCTGGAGCCACTCTGTAGCAATTCTGGACGTGTGGGGTGTCGCACTGTCCTGCTGGGGTTGTCCAAGTCCATCGGAATTCAAATGGGCATGAATGTAAGCAGGTGATCAGACAGGATGCTTACGTACGTGTCACCTGTTAGAGTCGTATCTAGACGTATCAGAGGTTGCATATCCCTCTAACTGCACACGCCCCACACCATTATTGAGCCTCCACCAGCTTGAACAGTCCCCTGCTGGCATGCAGGGTCCATGGATTCATGAGTTTGTTCCCATGCCCGTACACATCCATCCGCTCGATAAAATTTGAAATGAGACTCGTCCGACCAGGCATTATGTTTCCAGTCATCAACAGTCCAATGTCGGATTGAGGGACAAAGCTTTGTGTCGTGGAGTCATCAAGGATACACGAGTGGGTCTTCGGTTCGAAAGCCCATACCGATGATGCTTCGTTGAATGGTTCGCGCGCTGACGCTTATTGATGGCCCAGCATTGAAATCTGCAGCATTTTGCGGAAGGGTTGCACTTCTGTCATGTTGAAAGATTCACTTCAGTCGTCGTTGATCCCGTTCTTGCAGGATCTTTTTCCGACCGCAACGGTGTCGGACATTTGGTATTTTACCGGTTTCCTGTTATTCATGCTACACTCGTGAAACAGTCGTACGGGGAAATCCCCACTTCATCGCTACCTCGGCGTTGCTGCGTCCCATCGATCTTTGCGTCGACTGTAACACCACGTTCAAACTCACTTAAATCTTAATAACCTGCCATTGTGGCAGCAGTAACCGATCTAACAACTGCACCAGACACTTGTCTTATTTAGGCGTTGCCGACCGCAGCGCCATATTCTGTCTGTTTACGTATCTCTGTATTTGAATACACATGCGTATACCAGTTTCGTTGGCACTTCAATATATATGTACTGACTACATTCCTTCTCATCGGCCTTCGCCAATACTTGACAGGACTTACATAAGGTGAGACACTTTTCAGTCCAAGGCGTATGCGAACAACCTATGACCGTTGGTGCGGACTGGCAACAGCACAATTGCGGCGTTGGGTTGGATCAATAGATATCGTTCCACTATGGGTAGCCATATGAACGTGGGTAAATCAGTCGCTTTGCACATTAGTACTGAACTGCCTGCTGACTGCGTTGCACTCTTCCAGATACGGGACAGTACAATGTGTCCGAGGATCGTGTTCACGAATGATACACAATGAACGGCGGTGGTCAACTTCGAGGTTGCTCCTAGGCGTCCAGAACGGTGTCTGAGCGGATGGCTTGAGCGCCTTAGACATGATTCAACGGTTGGCCTACGTAAATACCCACTTGGTGTCACGTATCCCCCACCACACACAGATTCTTCCGACGCCAAAGACAATCGCTCGAAATATGCTGGAAGCATTTGGATACCTCGTCAGTGTGAAATTACTCTTCAAGATCCGATAAGTTGCCCTGACCCTACCAAATGGTGGAAGAGGCTTCGGCGAACACGTTCACGATCACACGGTAGCGCTTTATCTCAGCGTGGTGTTGAAAACATGAGGGTAGACCATAGCTGAGTCTGTCAGGGCTCTTGATAGAAGGACTGGCTCCAGCTTCTCGAATTACGCTGGTGATGTTGAAGAACACTTCCCAACCATGTTATCGTATCAGAATTTTTCCTTGAATACAGTTGCGTTCTGACAGTTGTACCGGCCAATGTACTGGCGACAGTGCGCGTCAACTGCTGAATATCCACAAGCAGGCGCCCCACCAACTCTATCTTAACACGGCACCCCACAATCCACAGGCCGGTGATATGGCGGCCAATTCATTGTATCATCCTTGACACGGAAACACGAACAGATGGTACTTGTGGTAGTTGGTAGTTTACGGTAAACGCCGAATCCCAACGCTCCGCGATAAATATGCTGAACATATTATGCGAGGTGTGTCGGGTTAGAGAGGACAACGTCCACGATCTTATGTGCGGCCCCTCTGCGGAAGTGTGGCATCTAATGACGAAGATCATTGCCTTCCTTATCTTTGCCTTCTCCGCGAAGGCCAACAAGCCACTGACCCTACGATTGTTCTTTTTCCTAACAGAACGTACTGCTCACGAGCCACGATGACATGGTTAGGAGCCCAAGCAGTGCATTATCTGGTTCGCGACGGCCCGAAAACAGTACTGAACTTCTGGAACCACTTGCATCAACGACACGCGGCGATAGTGTGCAACCCGAAATACCAACAATATTTTCCAGTTTCCTGGGGAGCACGTTGCGAGATCCTCTGGAAAATTCCGGGTATGAGAATTCGATGTTGAACACGATGAAGAGGCGTACAATGACCATGATGAAACGGTCATCTCCAGTTCCACGAGACGACATGCCCGGAGGAAGAAGCTCCAGAGAGCATTGCTCCATGATGCACAGATTTTATTTTTTCTCCCTTTTCCTCAGTTGTTCGAGAACACGTATCATTTCCTTAGTGAATAGCATCCAATGGATAATAAAATAAAAAAATAAAAAGGTCGGTAAAGCAGTTGCCTGCGAACTGTAAACGTCCCCGGTTCGAGACTCCATTCTGTGTACAATTTTAATCCACCACGACGTTTCAAATCAGCGCACACTAATATATTTGTGTTACTGAGAGCGGAATGAAATCTAGAACTGCATATTTAGAGGACCGCGTTGGATTGAAATGGGCTTTAAAAGTAAGAAACTTGAAAGTAAGGGAACTAGTAATATCTTAAATATAATAATACAAACGTGTAGGGAAAATTATGTGGACGATTTAAAAGTGACATTGAGGAATCTTTAGGTAGGACATTCAAAGAAATAAATTTGTGGATAGGTGTAAGCAGAAGAAGATATTTCTAGTTCCCTTACTTTCAAGTTTCTTACCTTTAAAGCCCATTTCAATCCAACGCGGTCCTCTAAATATGCAGTTCTAGATTTCATTCCGCTCTCAGTAACACAAATATATTAGTGTGCGCTGATTTGACACGTCGTGGTGGATTAAAATTGTACTAAAGTTTTCAAGACTAAGATAACTGGTCAGTAGAGGGTGGGAACTGAAGGTGACGAGAACGGTGTCAATTCGTTAAAAAAATAATTACTCCAGAAAAAAGAGGTATGGATTACTGGTACTGGTATCACAGGCACAGAAATTGTGCTGCGGCCAGAGGAGGCTGAGAGTCCATCAACAGACGACACATGGAAAGGCTGCGCAGAGCACAGGTAGTGTGACGAAACGAGCTGTTGTCAGGCACGCTCACTTTGTGGTCGCCGAGCCGTGAAACGCCATAACGAGCTGCCGGCCCGAGCCGTGGAACGTCTGGCTGTGGCTTTCGGCTACTTACTGGCTTCGCCCGGTCTGTGACACAGAGGAAATGTAACCAGCTTACATCACATTTCTGATCTGGAAATTCGTCTGCAAATTTCAGAATGAGATGGTGCAAAGTGTGATGGCCAGCGTCGTTTGCTTTGTAATTTCCGGAAGGCTACAAGGCTAAACTGGGCGCAAACCTAAACAGACCATCAAATGGTTCAAATGGCTCTGAGCACAATGGTACTTTTGAGGTCATCAGTCCCCCAAGAACATAGAACTACTTAAAACTAACTAACCTAAGGACATCACATACATCCATGCCCGAGGCAGGATTCGAACCTGCGACCGTAGCGGTCGCTCGGTTCCAGACTGTAGCGCCTAGAAACACTCGGCCACCCCGGCCGGCTAAACACACTATCACTCTAAATCTCGAAGACTGGAGATATCTTATATGCGGCGTATCACTTACACTACATATTTACCCAATACGCAAGTATAACTATGAAGACAGTCATTCTTCACTTCACCAAACATTATTCTAGGGCAGAAGAAGATAATACAAGTTGTAGTACACTAGAAAAATGTAACTGGCGTTATTGTCTGGTTTTGTACTACTTTAGATCTTAGGCTTACTTGAGAATATGTTCAGCTGGTAGTTCAATAAAGGAACTTTCACCGCCTAACTCTGTAGAAATTTTTCAGTAATGCTCCACACCTGACCAAGCACAATTTTATGGGAGAAGAAGAGAATGACTCTTCTTCTCCACTAGAAAAACATAACTGACATGATTCACCGACTAATATAGTTTTTTATCGCTTTCGATCTTAGACCTACTTGAGCTTGTACGGAGGTAGGAAGCCTGCGACATTTACCGATCGGAACTGTGCTGCCAGTGGCCAGTGGTGTCTAGAACGTTTACGGACTCTATCTCCTTTGTACGAGAACGAAGTCTTTAGCGACAGCACTGTTGTATAAAAATATTCTCAGACTTCTTGCCGCGTCAGTTCAGGGTAAAACCTCTATCTTTCGACTATTACCTAAATTATCTTCATCAGGAATAACTGGGTGTCAAAACTGCTGGTTTCATTGCCTTATACAGCCCAAAGACGGCTGCTAATTGGCCGTTAATTAGGTAATGCTGTCGTTAATGGTGTCAACGCGTGCGCTGGTGGCGCCACAGCTCCCGCCGTAGCGTAAACATAGAGACGAATCTCTCTGGTGCTTCTCTGCAGTGAAAGCTTGCTATCATCCAACGCCAAGATTGCACCCGCCGTCATGGTTGAAGATTTTCTACAAATTCTTATTTCTACAGCCTCTTTAACTACAGAATCCCAGTTTGTAGCAGCCTGGGACACAACTTTTGTTTCATCAAATAGTATTTTATGTTTGTTTGTGAGGCTGTCCTCAGCAACTGCAAGTCTACCCAGTTATCTGTTTTTAATATGCCTTGATGTTCTGCATAGTGGTCGGAAATGGTGCGGATGGACTGACCAATGCTACTGCTTCCGAGACCATAAGGAATGTTGTAAATCTCAGCAATCCTGAAGCCGAGGCTGTCCTTAACAGGACATTGCACCTCCTTTATCTTCATAACAGGTCGGAAAATAGATCTGATATCGTCTCTTCCCAGGAACACACCATGTTAGCCGAGAACGCTAATGCGCTGCTTCCTGGACTCCGGCAGGCTCGGCGGCCCTGGAGCGAATCCGCCCAGCGGATTACCGACGAGGGCCGATGTGCCAGCCAGCCTGGATGTGGTTTTTAGGCAGTTTTCCACATCCCACTAAGTGAATACGTGGCTGGTCCGCACGTCCCACCTCAGTTTCACGACTCGCAGACATCTGAAAACTTTCGCACTATTTCACGATTTACACTGGGCGCAGACAGCTGGGGTGCACTGATTCCGTCCTGGGGGTTATGGGGTGGCGGCAGGAAGGGCATCTGGCCACCCTCTGACACTAACATTGCCAAATCCATAGCAACAGGGCAGACCCTGCTTTGAAGTGGGACAACGCACCAAAGGAAAAGAAGAAGAATATCTTCTCTTCCCAGGACTCTGCCTATTTTGCTGGATGTAGCGCCGCAGAATTGAAGGAATTCAATCAGTGGCTCATCACGAGAATGTTCAACGTTTTCACTTTTCCTTTTCTTGGAGAACACTGACTTCATATCACGTGACCCATAGTCGTCCTTTCGGATCACACACTACAGATGATTACTTTCAGAATCCAAGTGGTCCTCGTTAGAAACAGTTTTTGCTCTGTGTACTAGTGTACTTAAACCTGCTCTGTTCTGGTCTGGATGACAAAATCTCTGGGCGCTAAGATATGAATCAATGTGCGTCGACCAGTGGTGCACTGAGTGCCGAGACGTCATCCGACTTTCGTTGTACGAAAACATCTAAAAGTGGCAGCCTTCCCTTTTTCTCTGTCTCGACGACGAGCTGGATGTTTGGGTGGATAATGTTCATATCTTCATGATAGTGCTCAAGAGCTTTTATGTAGTGTGACCAGACCACAAACGTGTCGTCATCATAACGATAAATGAGGATGGACGAAGGTAAGACGAATTTAATGCACGTTCCTCAAAACCTTCCATAAAAAAGTTGGCTATTCCTGGCGATAACGAAGAACCCCTAGGCATTCCGTCCATCGTTTCATAAAATTCCCCTTCCGTGTTCAACTACTAAATAATACTAAAAGCTACCTGCAAGATAAGATCTACGATGCTTTTATTTGCTGACGTCGAATTTTCCAACAAGCTAACACAACTAAGCTTACTAAATATGATGCGTTTTGGCGAGATCTTTAATGCAGTGTATCACTTAAAGGAACAAGGAAGTGAAAATCCGCTGAAATAAGGAATTTTTCTATTGTGTTAAGTTATATCTCAGTTCATTCTGAACAACAGCATATATCGTTTCTGTACGTTTAGTGCATATTCATAGAAAAGAGAAAGAATTTCGCAAACAGTGACACGCTAACTTCTGCCTGTTGTCAATTCAGCTGTGTTTATGCCGGTCTGTTTATTCTTTCACCACAGAGATACCAGTCCGTCAACCTGGTGCTAAGCAAGTGCAGGTAACAGTTGATCATCAATTCAGCGTTCTGTCTACGTTTTACTAGTCGTAGTGATTTGAAGGAGACATTTCGGAAAATTCTGGATTTCCAGAGCTTGCCCAAGTTCTATCGACACAGAGAAAGGAACACACACATGCGCGAAAAATTTTGCGGATACAACGGAGAATGGATGTAGGCAATAGGTTCAGTCGTTCAGAGGCGAAGCTCGGGCTATGGTACGCCAGGTATTTTGGTGACGGTGGAAGCAAGACTTTTCAGCATGTTTCGCCAACATGACGTGTGCTTAAAACTGGACAGAGTAAAACTTGATTATTCTGGCCACGTCCAATTGCGTTTAGGTACTAAATGGAGGAAACTGTATAAGGATCTAAAAGGGAAAAAACTTTTGGATGGTAATGGAATATCAGGGTGTGACAGGCTAAAAGATTCTGAAATAGACGTCCTTCGAAGACATTACGGACTGACAATACGGAGAAATACTAATAATTTAGGAGAAACTAAAGAAACATTTTGGTCCACGTAGTTTCACAGAATTGTTACAGACGATGATCCCTGTCATTCTCACCGTCGAGAGGGTCGCGAGCCATTGTGTAAATACTCGAATCAGAGACCTACTGCAACTAGTGATGAATACAGACGTACCCATCCCCAACAAATCTTAATAGCAGATGTTATGACACCTATGTATGTAGATTTAGCTAGCAAACAGTTGCTCTCTAAGTGCATCCATTCGACAACTTAAAATTCCAACGAAAGTTTCAATAACTGTGTATGGGAGCAATTGCTTAAAACAGTATTCGTGTACCTCAAAACTCTAAAAACTGGTGTGATGGATGCACGCATTCAAAAATCAACTTTCGTTCGGAAATCAACTTCGAATGTGTTCAAAAACTCTGATGCGTTTCAAAATCGTATGGGTAATCGGTAAACCAACGTGCGCTGGATGGTAGGCGCTTTGTGAAACAGGGTTTTTTCTTGACGAATATGAGTTTGGCACCCCCTGAAATTGCCGCCCAGGACAGATACCTCAGTTTACCTCCCCTACATCCAGCCGGGTAATATCCCGTGGTTAGGCAGCAATTGGTAGGAACGAGAGGAGGAATATAGGGTGTGTAACCATTAGCGAGGTTAGAATAGATTCTGAATGGGAAATAATTTGGATGAAGATAAGTGTTAATGGTATATCAAACACAGTCATCGGGTGCCTTTACAGAACCCCTGCCTCAGGAGCAGTATCAACGAAACATTTGAGGGAAACATGGAGAACATTTCGTACAAATTTTCTAATCTTGATATAGTATGAGGCGGAGATTTCAGCTTACCTGTTATCGACAGGAGACTCACGTGATTGGTCGTGTAAGGTTGGGACAGAGAATCACGAGAAATAGTTCTAAATGTCTTTTACGAAAACTATCTTCAGCAGCTAGCCAAAGAACCAACTGGTCAAGGTACCTTCTTAGATCTTTTAGTGATAAACTAGAACTTCTCGACTCAGCATAAAAAAAGGATCAATGATCATACAGCCGTTACAGCAACACTGTACATGACTGTAAATAGGAATACAAAGAAAGGTAGGATGATCTTTCTGCTTAACAAGAGCGACAACAAACAGATTTCAGATTACCTGAGTGGCTAACATGAAAATTTTATCTCCAGCACAAACGCTGTTGAGTATTAATGAACAAAGTTCAAGAGCATTGCACAATATGCTTCACACAGGTAAGTGACGAGAAAAATTGTGAGGTATGGAAAATACTCGCCGTCGTTCGACAGCTGCATTGCGAGTAGAAAACTGCTACGAAAACAAGGACAGTTACACTGCAAATTTAAAAGTATGCAAAGCTTCACAGACAAAATTAGCCAAAATTAGCGTAAGGAGAGCCATGTGTGAAGCATTCAAAAAAATCGAAAATAAAATTCTGTCTACCAACCTGACATAAAAATCTTAAGAAGTTTTGATCTTAAGTGAAATCAGTTAACGGATCGGCACATTTTGCCCACTCTGTGTTTATAGTCCCATCGAAAAGGAGAATGACACAGAGACTAAACGTCTTTTTCCAAAATTATGTCACTGAGGAAGATCGTACTGCGGTTTCTCCTTTAAATCGTCCCACGAAAGCGACACATACTGAAATAAGAGGCAACTGCCATGGGATAGAAAAGAGTGAAGTCACCCAAGAGACGAAAGGCCTCTGTACGTGATAGGGTATCATTTAGCAGCAGTGTACCGCAGGTCACTGGAGGAGCGAAGGATTTCTATTCCCTGGAAAAAAGCGCAGGTGATATCCGTTTTCAAGAAGGGTCGTCGAACAGACGCACAAAATTATACGCCTACATCTCTAACGTCACTCTGATGTGGAATTTTTGAGCATGTTTCATGCTCCCGTATTTTGACTTTTCTGGAGACAGAAAATCTGCTCTGTAGGAATCAACATGGGTTTCGAAAACAACGATCGTGTGACACTCAGCTCGCTCTATTCGCCCACGAGACCCACAAAGCAGCATATACTGGTCTCCAAGTTGATCCCAAGTTTGTGATTTCCGGAAGTCATTCGATAGAGTTCCGCCCAGTCACATAATAAACTAGTGTATCTAATATCAGCTGTATCACTGGATTGAATAGTTTCTAGAAAAAGGAATAAAGCACGTCATTCTCAACAGAGAGAAGTCTCCAGATGTAAAAGTAAATTCAGGAGTGCCCCAAGGGAATGGTATAAGCTGTGGGGCTTCTGGCGCACTTTGCACTTACATGCGGAACTGAAATATGCAACACCGCAGACGCCACAGTCCCGGACGATGTCCATTTGACTTTGAATAGTGCAAGAGGGTGAGGGAAGGGGGAACTGGAACACGTTTGTAGGGGGAAAACAGAAGAAAAGACTACGGGAGAATATGGGCTTGTGAGTAGGTATGGGAGAGATGAAAGACCAATTGAATTTTGCAATAGATTTCAGATGGTAATAGTGAATACTCTGTTCAGAAAACGCAAGAGAAGGTGGTATACTTGGAAATGCGCTAGAGACAGGAAGATTTCAGCTGAATTACGTCACGGAGAGGCAGAGATTCCGAAATCAGATTTTGGATTATAAGGCGTACCCAAGAACAGGTAAAAACTCAGATTTAGTAACGATGAAGGGCAGACTGAAGTTAAAGAGAATCATGTGGAAGAATCAGTGTGAAAGAAAGTGGGACACTCAAGTACTGAGAAACAGTGATATATGTTTGAAGTTCGCTAAGGAGTTGGAAAGTGCGATAAAGAGTACCAGAGTATGCATTTCAGTTAAAGAGGAATGGATATCTTTGAAAAGGGCGATCATAGATGTTAGACAGTCAGACGTAAGTACAATGAAGGTAACTGCGAAATAAACTTGCGTAACAAAAGAAATACGTCGGCCGATTGACGAAAGGAGTAAACGGAAAAATGTTCAGCTAAACAAAGAGCACAGCAATACAAATCAATAAGGAATCAAATAAACAAGAAGTGCAAGGCAGCCAAGGCAAATATGAAGGAATCGAAAAAGAAGAGATTGTCGGAAGGACTGATTCAAGATAGAGGAAAATCAAAAGACGATTTGGTGAAATTAACAGCAACGGTGCTAACATTAAGAGTGCAATGGGAAGTCTACTATTAAACGCAGAGGAAAGAGCAGATAGATGGAAAATGTAAATTGAAGGCCTCTGTGACAGGGAGGACTTGCCTCATGATTTGATAGAAGAAGAAACTGGAGTCGATAGGGAATATATAGGGGATTCAGTATAAGAGTCAGAAAGTAAAACAGCTCTTGAAGTCTTGAGATCAAATAAAGCAGAAGGGATGGATAACATTCCACCCAAATTTCTAAGAACACTGGGAAAAATCGCAAAAAACGACAACTCAAGTTGGTGTGTAGAATATATGAGACTAGCGACGTACCATCAGACATTCGTCAAAATATCGTCCACGCAATTCCGAAGATAGCAAGGGCAGGTAGATGAGGAAACTATCGTACAATCAGTTTAACATCTCGTGCATCAAAGGTGTTGACAGGAACACTATACAAAAGAATGGAAAAGAAAATTGAAGCTCTATTACATGGCGATCAGTTTGGTTTTAGGAAAGGTAAAGGCATCAGAAGGGCAGTTCTGACTCTGCGCTTGATAATGGAAGCAGGACTGAAGAAAAATCATGATGAGGTCATCGAATTTGCCGATCTAGAAAAAGCGTTAGACAATGGGAAATGGTGCAACATGCTCGAAATTCTGAGAAAAATATGGGCAAACTACAGGGAAAGACGGGTGATATACATTACGTACAAGAAACAAGAGGGAATAATAAGACTGGAAGACCAAGAACGAAGTGTCCAGATTAAAAATGGTGTAACACATGGGTGCAGTCCATCGCCATACCGTTCAATCTATGCATCGAAGACGGAAATAAAAGATCGGTTCAAGTGTCGAATAAAATTCAGGGTGAAAGGACATCAATGATAAGATTCACTGATGACATTGCTATCCCCAGTGAAAGTAGAGAAGAGTTACAGGACCTGCTGAATGGGATAAACAGTGTAATGAGTACAGAATACTGACAGACTAAACCGCAAAAAAGGGTAAAGTAATGAGAAGCAGAAGAAATGAGAATAGGAGAAACTAAACAAAACTGATGATCACGAAGCAGACAAAGCTAAGGAATTCTGCTACCTTAGAAGGAAAGTATTCCTTGAGAGACGAAGCAAGGAGGACGTATAAGGGAGACTAGCACAGGCAATGAAGGCATTCGTGACCAAGAGAAGCCTACCGGTATAAACATAGGTCTTAATTTTAGATAGAAATTTTTTAGAATGTGAGTTTTGTTCAGAGTATTGTATGGTAATGAAACATACAGAGTGCGAAAACCGGAGCAGAAGGGACACAAAGCATTTGAGATGTTGTGTTACAGAAGAATGCTGAAAATTAGGTGGACTGAAAAGATAAGAAATGAAGAGGTTCTTCGTAGACTCGGTGTAGAAAGGAACAGAGGGAAAAAACTGACAAGAAGAAGAGACAGGATGACAGGATACGTGTTAAGGCATCAGGGAATATCCTCCATGGTCCTAGATGGAACAGTAAGGCTAAGAACTACATCGGAAGGCAGAGATTGGAATACATTCAGCAAACAATTGAGGATGTACGGTGGAAGTGCTACTCTGAAATGAAGAGGTTGTTGGTACAGGAGAGGAATTCGTCGTGGGTCGCACCGAACAAGTCACAGGACAGACGGCCCAAAAAAAAAAAAAAAAAAAAAAGTTAGTGCGGCTTGCCTACATTCCCCTACATCAATGACCTTTTGTTGAGATCACGCACCCCTTTTCCCGTCCCCTCCTTCTCCCCTCCCCCCTCCACAGCTACCGAGCGATGTGGTGCAGTAGTTAGCACACTGGATTCGCATTCGGGAGGATGACGGTTAAATCCCGCCTCCGGCCATCCTGATTTAGGTTTTCCGTGGTTTCCCTAAATCGCTTCAGGCAAATGCCGGGATGATCTCTCTGAAAGGGCACAGCCGACTTCCCTCCCCACCCTTCCTTAATCCGATGAGACTTATGGTTCGCTGTTTGGCTTTTTCCACCAAATCAACCCTCAACCCCTCCACAACTCATGCAACCCACAGAATCACAGTGTAGTACTAAAATGAAACAGCCAATGAAAATCCAAGACGGTGGAATTAGCACAGTTGTGATAGAAAAAAGAACCAAGCAACTCCTCTTTCTCCCCTCCAACTCCACTTCCTTTCGTCACTCATGGTATAGTATTAAAATAACGCACAAATATGATGAGGTCATGTAAAATTTCCCTTCGAATTACGTAAGTAAACATACATACACACAAAACACATACACACATTCTCATATTTACGAAAAATGGCGGACATCTTTGCTCCCTTCCCTGTACGCCCCAGCACGTAGACATGCATTATCTCCATGAAAGTCAAAAGTACATTCCATTTCACATTGCATAGTACTCACTCTGTTTTCGTTCTTTATGTTTATATCAAATTCTGTCAGTGAATTTCATCTTACCTCTGACACATCAGTAAATTTGATACTCCACTAACGTTTAAGCAAAAACATTGTACTACCTCATCGCCGGCATATTTCATGCCTCTCTCTGTTTATGTCAAATACTACAATGTCTAAGATCATCAGTAAATTTCTCTCTTCTCTCGACTAGACTCACTATCATCTTGAATTTTTTAAATATCTCACCAGCAGATTGATGACATCATGCGTCCAAGTTCATTGATCTTGTATTGTGTCAGCAACGTTCAGTATCATTGATTACATTATACTAATAATAAAAATGCTCTCACTGGGTCATGAACCTAGAACCTCTCGATGCGAATCCACGACTAAGGGAGGTGCTGGTGAAGGGTAGAATACTAGAACGCTAGAATGGTACATCACTAGACCGTTAGAATTGTAGGCAATTGGAACTGTAGGACAGTAGATTTGTAGAACATGCCATTTTCCATTTAGTATTTACTCATGCAAACAACTCTATTCAAACGATCTCTTACGCGTAAAATCCAGTAGCTAGCACCTACTGCGCGCACACACACACACACACACACACACACACACACACACTGTCAGCTTCTAGGGGCACTAAAGACCTAGAAGTGCCTAACATCTAATGCTTAACATCTAACGCCTAACGCCGTACACTGAACGCCTGACAGTGAATGCATAATGCCTAATGCTTAAAATAACATGTAATGCCCAATGCATAACGCGAAACGCCTAATACAAATTTAGTTCCTAGAGCACATCATAGAGCCGGCCGCTGTGGCCGTGCGGTTAAAGGCGCTTCAGTCTGGAACCGCGTGACCGCTACGGTCGTAGGTTCGAATCCTGCCTCGGGCATGGATGTGTGTGATGTCCTTAGGTTAGTTAGGTTTAATTAGTTCTAAGTTCTAGGCGACTAATGACCTCAGAAGTTAAGTCGCATAGTGCTCAGAGCCATTTGAACCAATCAGCCAGCACATCATAGCTTCAAACTTAAGGAGTAAACACCACAGATCGCGTTTTTCATATATGATACCTTGTAAATATGTACAGTCTGTCACAGATTTCCGAAAGTCGTACTAATTTCTTTGAAAGATTATCTAGACAGTGTCTGCAGGCCGGCCGGTATGGCCGTGCGGTTCTAGGCGCTTCAGTCTGGAACCGAGCGACCACTACGGTCGCAGGTTCGAATCCTGCCTCGGGCATGGATGTGTGTGATGTCCTTAGGTTAGTTAGGTTTAAGTAGTTCTAAGTTCTAGGGTCTGATGACCTCAGCTGTTTAGTCCCATAGCGCTCAGAGCCATTTTTGAGTGTCTGCAGATTATTCGCTATTATCCCAGGATGATGTCGTAATGGCTTGGACTTCATGCAAAAAGTAGAACACTGCAGTATTATGCCTGGCATCATCAGCTAATGGTGTCAGTGATAAGCGAATTAAAAAATATTAAATTCGTAGTACGTTTGGTAATTTGTACCGATGTACCCCCCATGAACCATGGACCTTGCCGTTGGTGGGGAGGCTTGCGTGCCTCAGCGATACAGATAGCCGTACCGTAGGTACAACCACAACGGAGGGGTATCTGTTGAGAGGCCAGACAAACGTGTGGTTCCTGAAGAGGGGCAGCAGCCTTTTCAGTAGTTGCAAGGGCAACAGTCTGGATGATTGACTGATCTGGCCTTGTAACAATAACCAAAACGGCCTTGCTATGCTGGTACTGCGAACGGCTGAAAGCAAGGGGAAACTACGGCTGTAATTTTTCCCGAGGGCATGCAGCTTTACTGTATGATTAAATGATGATGGCGTCCTCTTGGGTAAAATATTCCGGAGGTAAAATAGTCCCCCATTCGGATCTCCGGGAGGGGACTACTCAAGAGGATGTCGTTATCAGGAGAAAGAAAACTGGCGTTCTACGGATCGGAGCGTGGAATGTCAGATCCCTTAATCGGGCAGGTAGGTTAGAAAATTTAAAAAGGGAAATGGATAGGTTAAAGTTAGATATAGTGGGAATTAGTGAAGTTCGGTGGCAGGAGGAACAAGACTTCTGGTCAGGTGACTACAGGGTTATAAACACAAAGTCAAAAAGGGGTAATGCAGGAGTAGCTTTAATAATGAATAGGAAAATAGGAATGCGGGTAAGCTACTACAAACAGCATAGTGAACGCATTATTGTGGCCAAGATAGATACGAAGCCCACACCTACTACAGTAGTACAAGTTTATATGCCAACTACCTCTGCAGATGACGAAGAAATTGAAGAAATGTGTGATGAAATAAAAGAAATTATTCAGATAGTGAAGGGAGACGAAAATTTAATAGTCATGGGTGACTGGAATTCGAGTGTAGGAAAAGGGAGAGAAGGAAACGTAGTAGGTGAATATGGATTGGGGCTAAGAAATGAAAGAGGAAGCCGCCTGGTAGAATTTTGCACAGAGCACAACTTAATCATAGCTAACACTTGGTTTAAGAATCATAATAGAAGGTTGTATACATGGAAGAATCCTGGAGATACTAGAAGGTTTCAGATAGATTATATAATGGTAAGACAGAGATTTAGGAACCAGGTTTTAAATTGTAAGACATTTCCTGTGGCAGATGTGGACTCTGACCACAATCTATTGGTTATGACCTGTAGATTAAAACTGAAGAAACTGCAAAAAGGTGGGAATTTAAGGAGATGGGACCTGGATAAACTGAAAGAACCAGAGGTTGTTAGAGTTTCACGGAGAGCATAAGGGAACAATTGACAGGAATGGGGGAAAGAAATACAGTAGAAGAGGTATGGGTAGCTTTGAGGGATGAAATAGCGAAGGCAGCAGAGGATCAAGTAGGTAAAAAGACGAGGGCTAGTAGAAATCCTTGGGTAACAGAAGAAATATTTAATTTAATTGATGACAGGAGAAAATATAAAAATGTAGTAAATGAAGCAGGCAAAAAGGAATACAAACGTCTCAAAAATGAGATCGACAGGAAGTGCAAAATGGCTAAGCAGGGATGGCTAGAGGACAAATGTAAGGATGTAGAGGCTTATCTCACTAGGGGTAAGATAGATACTGCCTACAGGAAAATTAAAGAGACCTTTGGAAATAAGAGAACCATTTGTATGAACATCAAGAGCTCAGATGCAAACCCAGTTCTAAGCAAAGAAGGGAAAGCAGAAAGGTGGAAGGAGTATATAGAGGGTCTATACAAGGGCGATGTACTTCAGGACAACATTATGGAAATGGAAGATGATGTAGATGAAGATGAAATGGGAGATACGATACTGCGTGAAGAGTTTGACAGAGCACTGAAAGACCTGAGTCGAAACAAGGCCCCCGGAGTAGACAACATTCCATTGGAACTACTGACGGCCTTGGGAGTGCCAGTCCTGACAAAACCCTACCATCTGGTGAGCAAGATGCATGAAGAATATAATAATTCCAATCCCAAAGAAAGCAGGTGTTGACAGATGTGAAAATTACCGAACAATCAGTTTAATAAGCCAAAGCTGTAAAATTCTAACACGAATTCTTTACAGACGCATGGAAAAACTAGTATAAGCCGACCTCGGGGAAGATCAGTTTGGATTCCGTAGAAATACTGGAACGCGTGAGGCAATACTGACCTTACGACTTATCTTAGAAGAAATATTAAGGAAAGGCAAACCTACGTTTCTAGCATTTGTAGACTTAGACAAAGCTTTTGATAATGTTGACTGGAATACTCTCTTTCAAATTCTGAAGGTGGCAGGTGTAAAATACAGGGAGCGAAAGGCAATTTACAATTTGTACAGAAACCAGATGGCAGTTACAAGAGTCGAGGGACATGAAAGGGAAGCAGCGGTTGGAAAGGGAGTAAGACAGGGTTGTAGCCTCTCCCTGATGTTATTCAATCTGTATATTGAGCAAGCAGTGAAGGAAACAAAAGAAAAATTCGGAGTAGGTGTTAAAATCCATGGAGAAGAAATAAAAACTTTGAGGTTCGCCGATGAAATTGTAATACTTTCAGAGACAGCAAAGGACTTGAAAGAGCAGTTGAACGGAATGGATGGTGTCTTGAAGGGAGGATATAAGATGAACATCAACAAAAGCAAAACGAGGATAATGGAATGTAGTCGAATTAAGTCGGGTGATGTTGAGGGTATTAGATTAGGAAATGAGGCACTTGAAGTAGTAAAGGAGTTTTGCTATTTGTGGAGCAAAATAACTGATGATGGTCGAAGCAGAGAGGATATAAGATGTAGACTGGCAATGGCAAGGAAAGCGTTTCTGAAGAAGAGAAATTTGTTAACATCGAGTATGGATTTAAGTGTCAGGAAGTCATTTCTGAAAGTATTTGTATGGAGTGTAGCCATGTATGGAAGTGAAACATGGACGGTAAATAGTTTGTAGAAGAAGAGAATAGAAGCTTTTGAAATGTGGTGCTACAGAAGAATGCTGAAGATTAGATGGGTAGATCACATAACTAATGAGGAAGTATTGAATAGGATTGGGGAGAAGAGAAGTTTGTGGCACAACTTGACCAGAAGAAGGGATCGGTTGGTAGGACATGTTCTGAGGCATCAAGGGATCACCAATTTAGTATTGGGGGGCAGCGTGGAGGGTAAAAATCGTAGGGGGAGACCAAGAGATGAATACACTAAGCAGATTCAGAAGGATGTAGGTTGCAGTAGGTACTGGGAGATGAAGAAGCTTGCACAGGATAGAGTAGCATGGAGAGCTGCAACAAACCAGTCTCAGGACTGAAGACCACAACAACAACAACAACAACAACACCGATGACTTAGCTATATGTTAAATGGCAACTGTTTCCCATTTAAACGATTATCGCTCGTTAATCGTTCACCATTTGCCATTAATCGTTCATAGTTTACACTGTTTTCAAATGTTTGTGTGTGTGTGTGTGTGTGTGTGTGTGTATGTGTGTGTGTGTGTGTGTGTGTATGTTCAGAGGCAAATGTCTTTGGCATTTTACAATAACTTGTCATTTTTACACATCATTTTGATACAGTGCTGTGACTGGCTGGTTAGGAGGAGGCAGGGGAGGGGGAAAAGGGATATTCCTCGTTCCTTTTTCTTTTTTTTTATTAGTAGAGGGGAAAATGGTGGCGGATCGTGACTTGAATCATCGAAACTGCCTTGTAGGCAACCTGCAATGTAGGCAACCCGCATTAACAGTTGTACTTCTCAAAATCAAGTGGATGCCAAATCGAATAATGAAAAGTGCGCCAGGAGCCTTATAGCATAGCTACTGTTATAGTACCATTACTTCTCACAATACACATAAATGAGCTAGTGATTAACGGAGGGTGAGCTATCCTTCGCCACACACTGTAAGGTGGCTGGCGGAGTATAGATGTAGGGGATACCTCCTAATATTGTGTCTGACCTCCTTTTGTCCTGCGTAATAAAGCATCTCGACCTGGCACGGACTCAACGAGTCGTTGGATGTTCCCTGCAGAAGTACTGAGCCATGCTGTCTCTATATCCGTCATAATTTCGAAAGTGTTGCCGATGCAACGAGCTGATCTCTCGATTATCTCCCATCAATGTTCGATGTGATTCATATCGGACGATCTGGCAAGCCAAATCATTCGCTCGAATTGCCCAGAATGTTGTTCAAACCAGCCAACTGTGGCTCGGTACATGGCGCATCATCATCCTACAAATGGTCTCCGAGTAGTGGAACATAACCACTTCTAGTCAGAGACCCTGTATATTCCACGAGAACTCAGCCCACACCATTATGGACTTGTCGACAAAATGGTTCCATGGTTTCGTGGGGTCTGTGCCACACTCGAAAACTACCAACATCGCTTACCAACGGAAATCGTGACTCATCTGAATAATCTGTTAGCACCGGCGACTCTAATAACGCCGCTGCTCTCGGTCGTTAACTGAGGGCCGTCGGCCAGAGCATTGTCCGTGGTGAGAGGTAATGGCTGATATTTGGTATTCTCTGCACACTCTTCTCACCGTCTATTCCCTAGCGATTTATAAAATGGAATGTCCCAAAATCTAGCTCCAACTACCACTTCACGTCGGGCGGCCATAATCACGTTGGAAACCTTTCCACATGAATCACCTGAGTACAAAGAACAGCTCCACCAGCGCACGGCCCTTTTATACTTCGTGTACGCGATACTACCGCCATATGTATATGTGCGTATCGCTACCCTATGACTGTGTCAGCTCACTGTAGATGTAGAAGTGCCAAACTCACTGTAGATGTAGAAGTGCCAAACTGAACTGAAACAGAAGCTTAGGTAACTATCTCTTTAAATTTAGATCTTGACTCTTTCCAAAAATCTCGGAAGTCTTTCCACGAAACACAAAAATTAATGTGAAAATTCAATGTTTCCAAAGTATCACATCCAATGCGATGACAAATGGAACCACCGCTCTTCATATTAATGTCTGTCTCATATCATTCACCCCGTCGAAAAGGGTCCTCTCTTTTTACAATTTGGAAAATTTACTTAAGTTAACTTCGTGGCCGGATGTCCGTCCTTTCATCACAGTCCTCAGGTAACTTAAAGGAAAGAAATCGTGTGCACCGTCTATCTGTGTAGTACAAAAGTTTTTCTTTGTATCATTGTATTTTAACTATTTCTGTATTCTGTGGTTTTTGAAGCGGGGATTGGGAACCGGACCAGTATTTGCTTAAAAGAGGGAGGTGTACCTCCTAAAAATTATGATCCGACTGGTCGGTGTGTTGGATGAACAGCCGTTCGTCTTTTGCCTGGATTTTATCCGAGCCTGGCTCGCATCCCTATTTCGGACACTACAGCGCTGCGCGTTAATCCTTGAAAGGTGGGGGTACTTTTTGCCCAACTTCTAAAAATATTGTAATTTAATCACGTACTTCAAAATTTTAAAATTTGGAAAAAATATTTATTGTTTCTAATGATTTCTTACATCAGATTGCGTAATTGTTTTGTATTTTTCTGTAAAACATAACCTAAATGGTGAATGTGACTTTTCGCACACAAATGTCATATTCATATATTCCAGTTCAAGAATCTTCTTACATATCAATATATCTTTGGTAAGTATGTTGTAAATACAATTTAACGACAATTAACGGAATCCGTATTTTAAAAAAAAAAATTTTATTGGTGGTCATACAGAACCCATCCTCTCTATATACACATTACACAAAATACGTTAGTATTTCTAAGATTGAGCTGAAATATATCTTCACGTTCTGGACTTTACTTATATGTCAGTACCTATTAAAAAACGATATTTTTACTAAAAGTAAACGACAATTAACGCAATTTTTTTGTTTTTTGTGGTAAGCACGAAATACCCCCACCCCTTCCCCTCGGTAGTGCACGTTATTGAAAATGCGTTGGCATTGTTAGGGTTAACTTATAAGAGCATGTCACTCTTCATACCTTTGTAATCTCATTTTGTAATTTTATGATCAATTTTAACTTTTTGGGTCTGTAGTCCTCTGACTGGTTTGATGCGGCCCATTACGACTTACTTTCCTGTGTCAATGTCTACACCTCAGGGTAGCACTTATAGCCAACGTCCTCTATCATTTGATGGATATATTTCAATACCTGTCTTTCTCTACAGTTCTGCAGCTCTCTCTAGTACCATGGAGGTTATTCCCTGATGTCTTAACAGACGTCCTATCATCAAAATGGTTCAAATGGCTCTGAGCATTATGGGACTTAACATCTGTGGTCATAAGTCCCCTAGAACTTAGAACTACTTAAACCTAACCAACCTAAGGACATCATACACATCCATGCCCGAGGCAGCAGTCGAACATGCGACCGTGGCGGTCGCGCGGTTCCAGACTGAAGCGCCTGGAACCGCTCCGCCACACCGGGCGGCCTGTCCCATCATCCTGCCCATTTTTCTCCAGATACATTTTTCTCCAGATATATTTCTCTCCTTGCCGATTCTTCGGAAAACCTCCTTATTTCTCATCTGTCCACTTAGTTTTCAACATCGTTCGACTGTATCACACCGCAAACCTTTATATTCTTTTCCCCTACGGTTTCCTTACTGTCCATGTTTCACTTCCACACAATGCAGTGCTCCAAACAGATATTCTATGACGTTTCTCCCTCAAATTAAGCGCAATGTTTGATATTAATTGACTTCTTTTGGCCAGAAAAGCTCTCTTGCCATGTGCTAGTCTGCTTTTTATGTGCTTGCTTTTTCCGTAAATACGTTGTTTTGCTTCCTTAATTTCGTTTCCTTCGTGGTCAGCAATTTTTTTGTTCAGTTTCTTACTAATAACATTTCTACTATTCCTTCTTAGTTTCGTCTCTCTTCTGTTTATTCTCAGTCTATATTCTCCACTCAGACAGTTCATTCCATTCAGTATGTCCTGTTATTCATCCTCTCTATTTCTCAGGATAGCAGCGTCATAAGCGAGTCCTATCATCGATATCCTTTCACCCTGAATTTTAATCTCACTCCTGATCGTTTCTTTTACTTCTGTAGTAGCTTTTTCGATATAGAAATTGATGAGTGAGAGAGAAAAAACTCCATGTCTTACAGTCTTTATAATCCGAGCACTTTCCTCTTGGTCTTCCATTCTCATTGTTTCCTTCTTTGTTCTTGTACGTATTGTATATTATCCGTCTTTCCCTATACAGTACACCTCTTTTCCTGAGCGTTCTTAGGCCCTTTCACATTTTCAAATGATTTTTTGAGGACAAAAGATCCTTCGAACGTTATAATGTTATTAATATTAAAATATTATATTACGATTGTTTGGAGGTGGTGCAGTTAATTTAAATATTGAGTTTAACATTAGTGTGGAAGTTAATTTCTGATATCTTCTTCAAATATTCCTGATTGAAATGAATTTAACTTCTCAAAAGACATTTACGTATTGTTAAACAGTTAGTAAGCAATACTATAAAACCTTTAATCACGTCTGCTGGTGGTAAAGCTTCTGAAATAGTAAATGGCGCATGGAAAATTTTTTACTTGCTTATTAATGGATTTGCATTCCGCCATCCAGCATCAGATTTCCAACAGGTGGGCGAGAGCGTTGACCGACGGCATTGTTCAGAACCCAATCGATCTCAAAATTACGCAGTTTGCATAATTCCATTGCCTGCATACTGATAGAAAAGATCGGTAAAAGAGATCGCAGGGACGTTGAAATAAAAGTTTGATAAAGTAAATGCCGATTGAATACTAGTAGCGTTCGGCTGTGGCCAACAAACAATTCGTTGGCAACTCTCCTTCGCTGCAGCCTGAAAAAGTTCTAAAATGCTACACAAATTGACATGTGGCATTAATGGAAGAGGAAAGTAGCTTTCTTGATACAAACACGGCAGTTACCGTTAAATTAACGCAATTATTTAACCAAAAGTTACAGGTACAACAGCGACACATGCATTTTATGAGACAGCTATCAATAACGAGAGAGAGAGAGAGAGAGAGAGAGAGAGAGAGAGAGAGAGAACAGGAGCGCAGCTCCAGCCTTTATGCAAATCAAAACCAATTACGGCGACTGCCTTCAACTTGACTTGCTTTACAGTGTCTTTTATTGAGTTTTGATAAATGAACATTTCTCTAGAACATTCTTTTTATGAGCAGTGAAACATTCTGACATTCTCTCCCTAATTTACACAGAGAAAATTAATTCTTAATGTGTTTTAAAATTACTCAAACGTTTGGAGCATATTTTATCAATCATTAAAAAAGCAACACTTCAACGTGTCTTGTTTCTATTATCTATCGCAACTTGGAAACTGCCTCTTTGTGGCTCTAACTTTTCGAAAGCCAAACTGATTGTCTTCAAATTCAATTTATTTTGCATTCTTCTGTATATTATTCTTGTCAACAACTTTTATACATGATAGTTGTCATTCATCTGCTCTTGCTACCTTCGTAATAGTGTGGATGATATTGAAATGCCCAGCTCGTAAGATGACTTATGTGTGAACGTGACCTGCTGGAGCTCGACACTGGAAAGTGTTATCTGCCGACACACTTACATGCTCGTCACACAGACGATATGCAAACTGGTGTAAGACTTACATAGCCTTCACTCACCAAATTACTAATCACAGAAATTGAAAGTACTTGTGATTCCAAAATCGTTAAAACTAAATGAGAGCAATTTTCATCATGCGTTTGTCATGTAAATTAATTAAATTTCCTATCACGTATACAGTCTTCCATATAAAGGCACTTTCTTTACAATGGAAAGCCGTCACATTAAGAGCACAATTCAGTTGCGTAGAATAAATTGTTCATATTTCTTTACTATGGGTCGCCTGACCTAATATGTTGTAGGACTAAAGACATGGAGGAAAACTAATCAGTTCTTTTAAATACTAGATTTATTTTCCCTAAATTGGTTCACAAGTAAAATGAGTTTATGACTAGTTCCTTAGTTAGTGCTCAGATAAGAGACAAATTGTCTCTGCAAAAATCTAACAAAATCAATTTCCAGAATGGGATGCGCATTCATGCTACGAAAATTACAATAAATGATCGTTTGAGCAAAGCTCACTTGGGAAAGACTGTTCTGCTAACCAGTGGTGGACACCTCTAATTGAACAGGGGATTACTATGGAACTGTGTGACTGGCTTTCCAAACTCTGTGCAACTTGAAACCCCAAGTTAAAAACAGATCCATGATTCAAACATGTAATGACACCGATAAAGCAAAACAAGTTGCGGAATTTATCACATAAACTGCGGGCTGCTCAGAGAAAGCTACTACAGAAGTAAAAGAAACGATCAGAAGTGAGATTAAAATTCAGGGTGAAAGGATATCGATGATAGGACTCGCTTATGACGCTGCTATCCTGAGAAATAGAGAGGATGAATAACAGGACATACTGAATGGAATGAACTGAGTGGAGAATATAGACTGAGAATAAACAGAAGAGAGACGAAACTAAGAAGGAATAGTAGAAATGTTATTAGTAAGAAACTTAACAAAAAAATTGCTGACCACGAAGGAAACGAAATAAAGGAAGCAAAACAACGTATTTACGGAAAAAGCAAGCACATAAAAAGCAGACTAGCACATGGCAAGAGAGCTTTTCTGGCCAAAAGAAGTCAATTAATATCGAACATTGCGCTTAATTTGATGGAGAAACGTCCTAGAATATCTGTTTGGAGCACTGCATTATGTGGAAGTGAAACATGGACAGTAAGGAAACCGGAGCGGAAAAGAATATAAATTTTTGCGGTGTGATACAGTCGAACGATGTTGAAAACTAAGTGGACAGATGAGAAATAAGGAGGTTTTCCGAAGAATCGGCAAGGAGAGAAATATATCTGGAGAAAAATGTATCTGGAGAAAAATGTATCTGGAGAAAAATGGGCAGGTTGATAGGACAGGCCGCCCGGTGTGGCGTAGCGGTTCCAGGCGCTTCAGTCTGGAACCGCGCGACCGCCACGGTCGCATGTTCGACTCCTGCCTCGGGCGTGGATGCGTATGATATCCTTAGGTTAGTTAGGTTTAAGTAGTTCTAAGTTCTAGGGGACTGATGACCTTATATGTTAAAAGATCGATTCAGCATAAACTGGCAGGCTGCGACCACGCGCCTCCCTCTCCCGATACGACCACTGAGTCACGCGTCCTCACACCGACTTCCTGACTCACCAACGTTCGTCTCCGCTCCCAGAAAACTACCACCTGGAGGGGACAATTTGCAACTTTCGCCACAGTGACGACCAAAAATTCCTCTCAACACGCGGAACCGTCGGGAGAGCCTGCCAAAAGTTCCCTACTATAGCTTACAGTATGCCCATTAACTGTCCAGAGTTTGATTCACTGTGTTGCCACTCATTGGTTCAGACGTTTTACGCTACAGTGCCTATGCCGAAGACCCTTCTGACTTGTTGATTTCACGTGGACAGTTAGATTCTAGAACTTTTCCCACACTGAACACGTCATAATATCGGCGTTGTGTATTTGCAACCGCCGACAGAATTCGCCACACAAGAAATGCCCAGGGGACCGGTGGTCACCCAGCTATCTTCCACGACCGATTCCGCCTTGATGGCAAAGGAAACTGGCCGGCATGCAGCCACGATATTTCTATGAACCACCAGCCCAGCAGGGCAGAGATTAAGCCGTTCGGTGTTCATAGCGCTGCGACCAACCAGTTCCGTCACCGTACTCTCACAGGCATGTCTCAGCAAAGGGAAATTCAGCAGTAGCCACTAACGATGTATTTCCCTCCAGCACAGTTAATAATCTTAAGCAGCTAATTTTACTCATTATCGCAAAGTGATACATGCGATGATACAGTCACAATATTTTTTGCGAAAGTCTGATGGTATGTCCCCAGACTTAGATATTCTACACAACAACTTTGATATTTGTGTAGTTGTACCCAGTACAATTATTAGGATGATACAACTGTGCATGGATGGCTCCCAGGCAGCAGTGAAGTTCAGAGGATCCATATCCCCCACCTTTCCAATTAAAACAGGCTCACGACAAGGAGACGCTCTTTCATGTGTCCTCTTAAACCTTGCATTAGAGCAAGTGTTTCAGGAGAGTAACTTACATTTATACAATGGTCTCCGATTCGAACACAGTGAAGTAAAACTCGTGGCTTATGCAGATGATACAGTGTTGCTGAGTGAAACTGAAGAAGAACTGAAAGACATGTACAGATCTCTCAAGCACAGTGCCAGCAAAATGGGGCTTTTGATTAACCAAGATAAAACAGAATATATGGAAATATGTCGAGTCATAAAGCCAAATCCTTACTTTGAAACTGACCAACATTCTACATTCAGGAAAGTTATTCAGTTTAAATACCTTGGATCACGTTTCAACAGTAAAAATATCATATCAATGGATATAAATAAAAGAAAAGCCTCAGGGTGAAGATGTCTGTACTCACTAAGCAAACCACTCAAAAGTAAAGCTTTGTCAATCACCACAAACATGAAGATATACAACACTATCATCTGCCCTGTGGTACTGTACGGTTCAGAAAGCTGGACGCTTACAAAGAATGAAAGCGATAAACTAAATGTTTTCGAAAGAAAAGTAATGAGAAAAATCTGGGGACCTGTGTTGGAAAATGGCGTATGGAGAATTCGAAAGAACAATGAAATTTATCAGTTAATGAAGCAATCCATTATCATCCAGAAATTAAAAAGTAGGAGACTGCAATGGGCCGGACATGTGGCTAGAATGGAAAACAACAGACTCACCAAGAAAGCATTTGATGGAACTCTCCAGACAACAAGACCAATTGGCCGACCTCGTACAAGGTGGAAAGATGACACAGACAAGGACATCTCAGCATTAGGAATTTCCGCAGGGTGGAGAGAGGCTGCGAGAGATAGAAGGCGGTGGAAGCATATAGTTGATGCAGCGCGTTGTCTACAGGGTCTGTGATAGCTGAGAAGAGAGAGAGTGGTTGTCAGTTCCCCCCAATGATTTTAGAAATTCCGAAGGAATGTTATCTACATCTTCTGGCTTATTTCAACAAAAGCTTTCCAGAACTCTGTTAAACTCCGACTCTGAGAAGAGACGATTATAGTACGACGACAGGTATTGCATCCGGGTACAAAAATGTTATAGATTACTAAATTCATTTTGGGCGAGAGCCTTTCATGTGCAAACCCGTAAAACCGACGTAAAACCAAGAAAAAAATGAGTGGACAGTACACTGTGAGTACGCAAACAACATGCCGCTAAGCTGTATTAGACAAGACCCGGAAAAACCTGAAGCATTACAAAGATGTCGTATCGATGGATTTATGTGAGGATGAACAAGGATTCTCAACAGAAAAGTGTTCTATGTCACCAGGAGAAAACAGTTATCTTCTTATGAACACAGAACACTCTTTAATGTACTGACTTATCTGGCCGAATTAGGCCGTCCTCACGCCTAAAATACGGAGACGACGGTAGCTATCGTTTGCAACAGGTGCTGCGCGTCATCAAAACGCTCGAAACTTGCAGTTATGGCATGAATCGAAAGCGACGCAGTGGACTCTGAAGTGAAAGGAACTGCTCTACACGACACCGTGATATCGCATGCTCGACTCTGGATTCCCGACATGACGCGGCACCTGTGGGTACTAGAAGCGGTGGCCTCGGATCAGCACGTGTTGGACTCACGATGACACTCCTGTGTGGCGCACTACATGAGACCGAACTATCACTCGTGTCTTCTGTCACGTACCCACTGTTCTCAGTGGCATACTGTCCGATACTTTGTAACGAGTCAAGTGTGCTCTACTCCATTCACTAAGCCGACATGCTTAACAAAGTCCATGGTAACGATATATCTGAAATGCATCAAGTTCCTGGAAGCCTTGTATAATACGTAAACATCTATATCTCCACGATTACTCTGCATTTCTCTCTGAAGTGTGCCACTCTCGAATAGAATTAAGAAAAAGGGAACAGTTAAATATTTCCGCGCGAGCTCTGATTGATGATCATTTATCTCTGTCTAGGTGGTAGTCAACAAAATACATTGACATTAGAGTGAGGATGTTTATGACTGAAATTTAGTGAAAAGATTTTACTGCAACCGTAAACGTCTTTGTTCTAATTATTGTCACCCAAATTGCGACGTTCTACCCCTATTTCGCTATAGCACAAAACGATCTGCCCTTCTTTTAACTTTTTCAACGACCTTCGTTAATCCTATCTGGTAAGAATTCCACACCGCGCAGCAATCCTCCAAATCGGCAGGTAAGGCATTACGTAGGTAGTCCCTTCAGTAGATCTGTATCATCTCCTAAGTGTCCTGTCAATAAATCGTTGTCATTTGTTCGCTCTTCTCACACCACTTTCCGTTGTTTTTAACTTAATCCCTGGGTATCTAGTTGAGTCTACGACCTTTAGATTCGTGTTATTTACACTATGTGATCAAAAGTATACGGACACCCCAAAAAACATACGTATTTTATATTAGGTGCCCTGTGCTGCCAGGTACTGCGTATCAGCGACCTCAGTAGTAATTACACATCGTGAGAGCCCCGCGGAACTCACGGATTTCGAACGTGGTCAGGTGATTGGTGGTCATTTATGTCACACGTCTGTACGCAAGATTTCCACACTCCTAAACATCCCTAGGCACACTGTTTCCGATGAAATACTGACGTGGAAACGTGAAGGCGTACGTACAGCACAAAAGCGTACAGACCGAACACGTCTATTGACTGACACAGACCGCCGACAGTTGAAAAAAAATGGTTCAAATGACTCTGAGCACTATGGGACTTAACATCTGTGGTCATCAGTCCCCTAGAACTTAGAACTACTTAAACCTAACTAACCTAAGGACATCACACACATCCATGCCCGAGGCAGGATCCGAACTTGCGACCGCAGCGGTCTCGCGGTTCCAGACTGGAACGCCTAGAACCGCACGGCCACTCCGGCCGGCCGAGAAAACTTGGATTTCATGGTCGAGCAGCTGCTCACAAGCCACACTTCACGCCGGTAAATGCCAAACGACGCCTCGCTTGGTATAAAGAGCGTAAACATTGGACGGTTGAACAATTGAAAAAACGTTGTGTGGAGCTACGGTATACAATGTGGCGATCCGATGGCAGAGTGTGAGCATGGCGAATACCCGGTGAAAGTTATCTGCCGGTGTGTAGCGCCAACAGTAAAATTCGTAGGCGGTGGTGTTATGCTGTGGTCGTGTTTTTCATGGAAGGTGCTTGCACCCCTTGTTGTTTTGCATGGCACTATCACGGCACAGGCCTACATTGATGTTTTAAGCACTTTCTTGCTTCCCACTGTTAAAGAGCAATTCGGGGATGTCGACTGCATCTTTCAACACGATCAAGCACCTGTTCATAATGCATGGCCTGTAGCGGAATGGCTACACGACAATAAATCCCTGTAATGGACTGGCCTGCACAGAATCCTGACCTGAATCCTATAGAACACATTTGGGATGTTTTGGAACGCCGACTTCGTGCCACGCCTCACCGACCGACATCGATACCTCTCCTCAGTGCAGCACTCCGTGAAGAATGGGCTGCCATTCTCCAATAAACCTTTCGGCACCTGATTGAACGTATGCCTGCGAGATTGGAGGCTGTCATCTAGGCTAAGTGTGAGTTGACACTATACTGAATTCCAGCATTACCAATTGAGGGCGCCACGAACTTGTAAGTCATTTTCAGCCAGGTGTCCGGATACTTTTAATCACATAGTGTATCATGTAACCGAAATTTAAGACAATTTTTAGTACTCATGCGGAGGAACTTGCATTTTTTATTGTATACGACATCACCGCATGCTGCCTGTGTATTCACATTCTGTCCTACACTCTTTGGTTTCTGGAGATACTCTCGTCTTCGGGGTATGCACATGAAGGGCACTCACCGAAACGTGATGTAGTAATTATCTGATTTTATGCATGGATGCCATTTCTGCCATCATATGGTAATTCTTCCTTTTGTTCGCTATTGTCAGCGATCTACACGTCGGTATTTGCCTCAGATACACACCGCCATCGTGAACCTTCTACATACAATACTCAGCGATGGCTTAGCTGCAGACAGAGCTGATTCAAGTTGAGGTGCCTTTGTAGGCCAATCCCTCAAAACGTGGCTGCAATATTCATCTTTGCCACACTGGTGTAAGAGAGGACACAGAATCACGTAAGTACAAAAATCCGTGCAAATCCCAACTTTATGTACTTATGTTTATGTATATAAATCGATTTCCAGTGCTTATTTCGCCTCCGAGTAAAATCGCGTGCGTCAGATTAAATCGTTTCGATAACTTGTGTCCAAAAACTTGATGTAGTAAAACCTGTTTCTCATACTGATTTTATCAAAACTCGTGTGGGTGTCGTAATATTGTTTTTGTTATGATGTCAGTTGTAAACATAACCTATGCATTTCAGAAACGTATTATACAGAGTAATACCGTATAATGAATTAAACTGTGCTTTTCAGAAGCTTTTGGACACAGTACACTCGTTCAAAATTAATCGTTCTCTAATTTCGTTACGCATTTACGTGATAAAGGCGTGTTATTAAGAACTTTCGAAAATTTTCGCAAGTTATGCTGGTTTAAATCACCTATTTCGTAGCAATTCGTGGTTTACAGTAAATGTAAATAACTAACATACCCTGTGACATTAGCTTTCCCTTTCATTAGGAGTGTATACACTATTATCGAATTTGCTAGTTACAATAACCTGAAAACCGTCTGAGCGAATCGATAAAACTTGTAGCAAGTTTACTGATAAGTTTACCTTTGTCATAATAGATATCTCATTTTGGCTCCTAATCGCTTTGTGATTTCCCTAAATCGTTCCAGACAAATGCCGGGATGGTTCCTTTCAAAGGGCACGGCCGACTTCCTTCCCCGTCCTTTCCTAATCCGATGAGACCGATGACCTCGCTGTCTGGTCTCCTTCCCCGAAACAACAACCAACCAACCTAATCGCTTTAGGTCTAATGTGTACTGGTAGTACTTTTAACATATCAGACATATAAATCAAAAGAGAATCAGCAAGCTTAGTTTAAAGTTATTTGTTTACTGTTCTGTAAGATATTGTACCATGCAGAAATCAGCCCCACTATGTTCGCTGTTCTCGGGCAGGGAACGAATTGGTTGCTATTCGTAAGCAGCTGCAAATCGCCCTGACTGCTGTAAGCGACTGAAAGGCCTGCGAATGGGTATATTTGGAATGCTACCGAGAGTCACGTACCGGAGATACCTAATTTACCTCGAGTACTATGCTCTCCAGTGGACACTGTCTCTTCTGAGGGAAATACAGTATCCATCATTACTCGTTCATTGGACTGTCAGTCAATGCGAAGTCTAGGTCTCCTGTACAGGGGACACAGAGCAACAAATTCGAGATGCTGTCATCTATTGATACCGAAAATAGCCAGTGAGACTCACTTCACGTGTTGGGAAACCAGCAGTGTCCTGCTGTGAGCTGGTGTGGTTGTAGTCGTATTAGTGCATACCCCAGAGATGCAAAATTAAAGTCCCCGTGATCGAAAAACTTTTAAAAGATAATGAAACAAGTCGCGTAATGGTTAACATCTTATTAAATCTGAATTTAACTGGGGTAGATCCCCTTTAAAATTAACAGCCATTCATGAAATGTGCAGGTCAACCATTATACGCAATCACATTTTAGTGAGTGAAAATGCATGCTTACAAAAGATGCTACTTATTCCTATTGCGTTCAAGTGGGAAAAACTTCAACAAGAAAAGAATGAATGCAAAGTTAAAGATACAAATTATTTCTAATTCCGATATTGGTACCAAATTTAGAATCGTGTAACGAATATTGCCAAGCGTCAAGCGAAGAGCATACATTTGAAGCGAACTTGGAAGAACAATCACTGTTCACAGATGCAAAGTGCATTCTGCTAATCAAACAGCTAAATGCAGTCATCAATTACCGAAACGACTAACTGTGTAAAGTTGACAAATACCACGTACCCTGAAACGTTCCACGAAAAAGCATTGCTGGCCGAATCTCATCAAATAAAACTCCCGGTACTACGCTGGGTGTGCGCCGACTGTGTGCGACAGTTAATAGAGTACTGAATCCATATTCATGTGTGCGCCCCGCCGATCGCAGAAACAGTGTATTCTTGAAAGCAGGAGGGAGTGTGTAACTAAACAGCTCCACATCATCCACCCATAACGATAATGATTGCGATCTCCGTCCAATGTGTAGCCACGTTTTTCTGAGATTGCGACCACCGCCCCAATGAAATTTCAAGGTTTCGACAGAGCGCCAGCAAGAGTGAGACTTCTTGTTTATTTTCTGGGTGAGGGCATAAACAGAAGCTAACCATCTTTGTAACCTCGTTCCAGAGCAGCCGTTGAGACGCTGTGTCTTGTGGCTCCCGCGGAAAACTTCCAGTCGCCACTTTCTTGAAGTAAAGGATACATTCCTCCATGTAGGCACCGCACCTTTGCAAAAAAAATGTTTCAAATGGCTCTGAGCACTATGGAACTTAACATCTATGGTCATCAGTCCCCTAGAACTTAGAACTACTTAAACCTAACTAGCCTAAGGACATCACACACACCCAGTCATCACGAGGCAGAGAAAATCCCTAACCCCGCCGGGAATCGAACCCGGGAACCCGGGCGCGGGAAGCGAGAACGCTACCGCACGACCACGAGCTGCGGACTGGCACATTTGCACCGGCGCTATCTAGCCGCGCGGCTCGTTGCCTTCCGCCACGTTAATACGATCACCCCCGAGTCGGGGAAACCAGGGAGGGTGGATTCCACATCGTCCCTGGAGCTCACTTACAGTTACTCATGTATGGCCTTGGCGAAGATTGGATGCTAGCGCCCATCCGCCTCTCTTTGCGTTACGCTGCTGTGCCGAATGAACGGAAAACCGAAGTGAACAGCTAACTCAGTTCCTAACTTGACTGTAGGCAATACGTGGAATTACATATGCATTTTGCAAGTAGTAATACGAACTATCAAAGGAACACCTCAGTTAACCATTCATTATGTTAATAAAGTTGGGGATTGCTATTAGAGCATAAAAATATGAATAAAGTACGTAGGATGGCGCTACGTGAATAATTAAGCCACCTTACACGGTTCCACGAGGAGGGAACGCAAAAGGGTGGGGCACTATGAATCGTCAGCGCTTCAAACGTATGGTGAATAATAGTATCTCTCAGGGAGGTGGCAGCAACAGATGGGAAGGAACACCAAGTGGACTCGGTTTATATGCAGGGTGGCCTCACTCGTCATGTTGAAGAGAATATTTTGTCAGCCAGAAAGGGAACAGAGTCCAACTAACTGTAGCTTGTGGCATATATTGGAACAAACGATGCCTATCGTCAGGGCTCGGAGGTCACACTTCGATCATTGCAGCGACTAACGTAGAAGGTTGAGATGACCGGCCGTGGTCACGGTGCTTCAACGAAGCCCACGATCTGGAGCACTGTCCCCAGAAAAGATCGTGGCCCCCTTACTCTGAGTCCAATGGAAGGACTAAGCCAAAGATAACGAGGGTCTGTGACAAGCTAGGCTATGACTTCCTAGACTTGCACCATATGGTTTAGGACTATAGGATCCCTCTAAATGAGTGACGTGTGCACCACACATCAGAGGCAATTAAAGAAGTATCTCACTGCGTAAGGAGTACAGCGGAGGTTTACTATCTTTGGCCCGAAAATTGCATGTTCATTGAGAATTTTTTTCTCAGGATGTCAATGTCAAATTTGGTCAAAATGTTTATTGATATTTCCTCCACAAACTGGAATTTTTTTGACCGGAAATGTCCAAGAGCAAAGGCGGATGTGCCGTCGGAACGAAACAAATTTCGATGTAGGCCTCCACGCGTAGTATATCACAGGTCAGCCGGCTCGTCTCAAATCAAAATTGAGTTTACGTTAGCGAAGTATATAAGATTATTTAGGAGTCGTACCTCGCTTAAGTTATTTGGACCATAGAAAACAAAATGGCGGCCATTGGAAAAAATAGGCTTTTTTCATCTATTTTTCGACTTCGTCGGCCAAGTAAAAATATTTATAGTTGATGGATCGGAATAAAAGTGGTACAACTCCTAGACAATTTAGTTAGCTTCGTCGGAAATCAAGAATCATGCCAATCGGTTCAGTATATTTGAGGTTACCATACTGCGCGATAAAAAAAAGTCCTGTCGAGAAAAACGCGTTTGAAGTTTTGACTACATATAAATGCAATATTATGCAACGTACGTTTAATCTGCTATTCCGGGTCCATAAACTAGACCTTCCTCTTCCTCACAGAGGGCGTTCTGCTCGATCTGGGCCATCCTGCGCTGCTCCAGAGCCGCTCGTACGGCCGGTGACAAGCGGTTTTCGGCCGCTTGAATCCGGTAGACGTCCGAATGCTTAGCGAACTGTGTCGAATGGAGTCCCAGGGTGACGTCCATCGTTGTCACGGTCTTCAGAATTGCTGAATACCCTTCGTTGAAGCTGCTCACTGCCAGGAATGTCGCAATCTCCACAGTCTTCGCACCAGGATGCAAATGCTTGGACGCTAACTTCCAAACACAATCGTTCAAACTTTCATTTGGATTTTGTGAGTTTCCTCCCAAGCACCGGTACAGTAACTCGTCCTCCGAAACAAAAAAACTGGTGAGTGAAAAAGGCCGATTTCAGGCAGATGCATTTTTTTGTTCAACCGCGAATATCAAACATTTCCGTTCGGTATTCAGAAAAACCGTTTCAGGGGTAGATTCTAAACACTTTTATGGAACCAAAAATGCAATTTAAAAAAATCGATTTTTTTAAACAAAAGATAGTAAACCTCCCCTTAAGACTGCTAGTGCTTAGCTGTTGAAGCATGTGCAAGAAAGTTATGTAATCAGTCCCCTAGAACTTAAAACTACTTAAACCTAACTAACCTAAAGACATCACACACATCCATGCCCGAGGCAGGATTAGAACCTGCGACGTAGCAGTCCCGCAGTTCCGGACTGTAGCGCCTAGAACCGCACGGCCACCGCGGCCGGCTTGAAGCGCTCCTAAACAGCAGTGGAGCCCACATAACACTAGCTATAGAAAACTGGTTAAAACCAGAGGCTCACAGCTTTAAGCATATACGGAAAAGACAGGCTAATGGGAAATGGAGGCGTTGTATTTGTCGCAGTAGATAAGAAAATTAAATCCACCGAGATAAAAACTGAAGCTGCATGCGAGATTGTTTGGGCAAGACCCAGTATCAGGGATGAGTATGAAATTATAACTGGACTCTTCTATCCACCTTCAGACTCACCTTTAGATGTAACTGAAAATTTTAGAGAAAATCATGTTCATTTTTATGTAACCCCTGATCATCCGAGGCGACTTTACTCATCCAGCGGTCAGTTGAAATAATTACAGTTCTGTTAATAGTGAGCGTGACAAACGTATTGTGAAAAACTATTAAATACCTTCTCTGGAAACTGCGTAGAATAGATAGTTAGATACTTCGGAACCCTACTCATGATGGAAATATATTAGATACAATTGCAACAAAAACACCTGACCCAGGGGCGCCCGCATTAATGAGGGAGGCGGGGGAGGGAGGGAAGGGGAACAAACGGGGCAGTTTCTCCTAGTGACAACTGTATAGGACATACAACCGTAGGGCCGGATTTTCATGACCTACAATAACTGAAACATTTTATTAAAGTAACCTGAAAATATTCATAAAAGACTTAAAAACTACATAGAATCAACCACAGTAACGAAAAAACATAGGAGATTTGAACGGAAAGTACAGAAGAGATAATTACTTCAAAATCGCTATGTCTTTCTATAAAAAGCCACATTCTTTAAGACGAAGGAAACTGTACAATCAATATTCCATTACATGACATGACAGCCAGCACGCAGAGGTTCTCCAAAGTTAGGGAACGTCTGTTGTCGGGCAACACTGGCTTGTAGTTGGGAATTTTCGATATCTTCTGAAATAACTGGAGTGTCTACTTTGATACTTTCCATTAGTTTCAAAAACGAATCTAAACTAATATCGATATTTCGCAAATGAACGTTATATCTGGCAAAATATCAGTACAAAATATTAATATTTTTGTTTCAGTGCCCATACCTGGTACAAGTAACAACAGGCGTCCTTGAAACATTAAATATAGTACGGTATCAATATAACGAAAAATGCAAGACGGCATCTACATATATGAAGACAGAAAATTTGGGATTTTATTACTTGTGAACAACGTGTAGCTCATAAGGAAATAAAGATTACATGTCAACACACTCCGGGCACTACTAATAAGCTGTAACAAAATGAAGTGAAACCGCCGATCGACTGAGTGACGAGGTTACTGCAAGTGTACCCTCACGCGGTCCCGTTAAGAAAGATATCCATGAAGAGTGTTCCGTCTCGGAAATGTTGCCTTGCTACAGAACAAAAATGTCGCCCTTCTATTTCCCACGTCTTCATAACCCTCAATTGGCTATTGTTGTAACAAAACAGTTCCACAACAAAACACACTCGACAAAAGCTTACTCCTACAAAATTCAAGTAATTCTGAACAACTTACAGGTGCTAATCTAGAGTAGCTTACTCTATTATATTTCTTTTCAACGAAACCGGTACTTGTCGGTAGAAGTAGGAAGTTGTCGTCATTGGAACTACTGCCAACTTCAGCGATCTAACAGTGGGTGGCGTTCATTAAATATTTGTCGTACAACATATATCTAATTAATTTCATCTACATCCACACGATTTCTATGCAATTCACAAATAAGTTTCTGTCATAGAGTTCAACGAACCACCTTTAGGCGATTCCCCAACAGTTCCACTCTCGCGCGGTGTGCGAGGAAAACTAACATTTAAATCTTTCCACGTGTGCTCTGATTTCTCTTATTTCATTCCGGTGGACATTTCTCCCTGTGTAGGTGTGCGCCAACAAAATATTTTCACATCCAGAGGATAAAGTTGGTGATTGATATTCGGCGAAAAGATCTGGTTCCAACAAAAAACGCCTTTGGTTTAATGATTGCTCTCCCAAATCGGGTATCCTCTCTCCTATTCCGTGATAATACAAAAGCAGCTGTGCGTCTTTGATTCTTTTCGATGTCCTCCATCAATCCGACCTGATACGGATCTCATACGGCGCAGCAATATTCCAGAAGGGGACGGACAAGCGTAATTTAGCGTGTTTCACTGGTGGACTTGTATCTTCTAAGTCTTTTGCAATAAAACGCACACTTTCGTTCGGTTTCCCCCACAACCCCCACAACATTATCTACGTCGTGGTTCCAATTTAAGTTATTCGCAGTTGTAATCCCTGAGAATTTTGTTGAATTGATAGCTTTAAGATTTGTACAAAATTATAGTGTAACCGAAATCTGAAGGATTCCTTTTAATGCTCACGTGGATGACCGCACACTTTTCCTTATTCAAGGATAATTTCCAGTTTTCTCACCATGCAGATACTGTGTCTGTGTCATTTTGCACTGGGTTTTCATCCTCTGGTGACTTTACTAGACGGTAAAAAATGGTTCAAATGGCTCTGAGCACTATGGGACTTAATTTCTGAGGTCATCAGTCCCCTGGAACTTAGAACTACTTAAACCTAACTAACCTAAGGACATCACACACATTTATGCCCGAGGCAGGACTCGAACCTGGGACCGTAGCAGTCGAACGGTTCCGGACTGAAGCGCCTAGAACCGTTCGGCCACCGTAGCCGGCGGTGTTAAAAGTCTTCAGGAAATTTAGATATATGGAATCAATTTCAGATGCCCTGTCGATAGCACTGATTACTTCATATGAATAAAGAGACAACTGCGTTTCACAAGAACGATAGTTTCTGAATCCGTGCTCACAGTGTGTCAAGAGACCGTTTTCTTCGAGGTAATTCATAAAGTTCGAATACAGTATATGTTCCAAAATCCTACTGCAAATGGACGTCAGTGACATGCATCCGTAATGCACTGAATTTTCCTACTTCCTTTCTTGAGAACTGGTGTGACCTGTGTAACTTTCCAGTCTTTAGGTACGGATCTTTCCCCGAGAGAGAGGTTGTATATGATTGCTAAGTATGGAGCTATTGTATCAACATACTGTGAAAGTAACGTAATTGGTATACAGTCTGGACTTGCACTTATTAAGTCATTTAAGCTGCTTCGCTAGACCGAGGATATCTATTTCTAAGATACTGCTGTTGGCAGCTGTCCTTTCTTCGAATTCTGGAATATTTAATTATTATTACTTGGTGAAGGAACATCGCACAACTGTGTTTAGTCACACTCATTTCATGGCATTGTCATCCGTAACATCACTATCGTTATCACGCAATGAGAATATTTATTGGTTGTGTCTTTCCATTGGTGTACTTCACACACGACCAGAATCCCTTTGAATTTTCCGTTGTTTCTGCAACAGTATTCTGTTTCGTGTGCCATGGGGGATCAGTAGCAAATGTTATTAATTCACTTGATATATACCTCTCAATTGCCGTCCATACTATTTCTTTAAATTGAAGCCACATTTGGTCTACGTTTACATAGTCAGTTTGGGAGGAGTGGAGACTGTCTCTTAGGAAGGCGTCAAGAAAATTACTACCTGATTTTTTTTTTTAAATAAATGTATTCTGCGGTTACTTTTGGGTTGGTTGCGACGGTATTCAGTCCAGCTACAACAACCTTGAGCTCACTAATCCCTGTATCCGTCATGATACTCTCTGTTTGCACAGGATTATTTGTTGCTAAGAGTTCAAGTATTATACGTTGAGTGAGCTCCTGAACTATTCGTTCAAAATAATTTTCTAAGAAGGCCTTCAGTAGGACTTCGGACGGCGTTTTATGCCTACCACCGATCTTAAACATGTATTTTCGCCGACATAGCGAGGGTAGATTGAAGTCACCTCCAACTATAATTGTATGAGTTAGGCACCTGTTTGAACTGTTCAGTAACTGTATCATCTGAATTCAGGAGGAGGGGGGTGGTCGGTAAAAGAACCAATTATTAATTTATTCCAGTTGTCAAGTATTACTTTTACTCATACTAACTCACAGAAACTATTTACTTAAACTTCTCCACAAGATGCACTGCTTGTACAAGCGATAAAAACTCCACCACTTACTGTACTTAATCTATCCTTTCTGAATGCTGTTAGGTCTTTTACAAAAATTTCAACTGAACTTTCCTCCAACTTTAGCCAGTTTTCAGTACCTATAGCTACTTAAGCTTCCATGCTTCCAATTAGTGCTTGGAGCTCTGATTCTCCCCAACACAGTTACTACAATGTGCAACTGGAATACTGGTTGTTGCTAGGTCTGCGTCGTCCTGTGTTTGCTTTGCACCCTTTGAGACTGAAGCCCTTTCTCTAGTTTCACAACACCCTCTAATCTAAGAAAATTACTCAGTCCACTCCACACAGCCCCCGCTACCCGTGTAGTCACGCCCTGTGTGTAATGCGCTACTGACCTATTAAGCGAAACGCCCCACACCCTATGATGCAAGTCGAGGAACCTGCTGCCTACCCGGTCGAAGAACCGTGTGGGCCTCTGATCCAGATCCTACGCTCAGCTCTGTACCAAAGGTCCGCAGTCAGTACTGTCTGCGGTGCCACAGGTGCTAAGCTCTGGCTTCATCTCGCAAACATGACTAGCAGACTTTACTTGAGGCAGCCGCCCGAAACCAGAGAGAATTTCTTTGATCCAATGCGACCTATATCAGTAATACCGACATGAGCCATCACCTGCAGTTAGATGCGCCCTGTGCTTTTCATGGCATCTGGAAGCACCCGCTCTACTTCTGGAATGACTCTCCCCGGTATGCACATAGACTATACACTGAACTTCTTCGCTCGTTGAAAGTCATATCCCTAAGGGACCACATTTCGTGCCTAACGTTGGAACTTCCAACTACTATCTTGCCGCACGCTGTGAATGTCTAAGTCATGCAGGCCGAGAGGCGTCCTCTGGAACAGGGCAAAGGACTGCATCTGGCTCCGGCTTTTCGATCGGCCTCCTAGAAACTCTTTCTGCTGACTTACATACCTTGAAACGAACTCCCACACGACCACGGGTGACGAGATCAACCTCACTGAGGGCAACAGCCAGGATGGCCATAGCAGTGGGACTTATCGGGGTCTCTCATATTGACGACGCATTGCCTTGTACATTGCTAAGCTTAAAGCTGTTAGAAGCCAGCGAGGGCACTTCAAGACAGGAAATCAGAAACGCAATGCAGAGAGCAGGCTAAAGTATTAGCTATTAGGTTACCAAAGGTAAACAGTAACGGTAGAGCAAAAAAATGGTTCAAATGGCTCTGAGCCCTATGGGACTTAACATCTGTGGTCATCAGTCCCCTAGAACTTAGAACTACTTAAACCTAACTAACCTAAGGACATCACACACATCCATACCCGAGGCAGGATTCGAACCTGCGACCGTAGCGAACAGTAGAGCCCTGCGAACTGCAGACGCTCTGGACAGCTGTCCCAGGGTAAAGGATTCACTTCAGAGAATTAATTGGAAATGTCATACAATGCCTCCTTGCAGCACACAGTAAAAGATGGTCACAAACAGGCACATCCTAGCATAGGCGGCAACCTTGTTAATTGCTTCTGAGAATAGCAACGTCCGTGGATTTACACAGGTTAGAGTGAAATGGGAAATGCGTAAACCTGCAAAACTGCTGGAACAGCTGTACTCGCTCAAGAGAATCCTCGGGGGGAGGGAGGGGGCAAGCGGCGTACACCACTGTTGTTGCTAGCCATAATAGGAAAGCCGGTGACGTTTAGCTTTCAGCTGAACGCTGTTGCTATTAGTGATGGGCAGCTCGTGAATGAGTGACAGTTAACGTTTTGAATCTGGAGGGTTATTATTCTCAACAAAAATAAAATCTACAGGAAAACTTCTGAATAATTACTTAACGTAGGTATATAGACTTTGTGAAAGTGGTAAACATACTCATTCTATTTTGTATTAAATTTTAAAAGGAACATAAAATTGGGGTGCATTTCGTTGGTAGCCCTAGTTTTCAGTCCATGAATTCAACAAATAATGTTTCATTTGGCAGATGAAGACTTTCTTGGGCGCTCCATGAGAAAATGTAGAGCAAGATTAAATGTAATACCTTCCTTATATGTGACAGGCTTATCTGTTTATCTTTCCTTTGACCCCTTCGACCATGCTCTATTTAACTCAGACGCTATAAGAGCGCAAAATAGTGGTGGGCAGGAAATCGCGTATCTGTTAGAAATCACAGTGACTGAGAAGTCACAGATATCACAGTAGCAACTTTACAGAATCTAACTGCGATTTCAGTCACAGTTAACAGTCGCAAGTAGTATTTCATATTCAAAGACGTGAGCCATCTATTGGTCGAATTTAGCACTGCTTTCTGCGATTTTAGTGACAAGTCGCAACTAAGAGTCGCAAGTAGCAACTAAAAAGCGCGGTTAACAGTGGCATCTGTTGGCCAAAGTTCGTACTACGTCCATCTCTGCGGTACGCTATGGAGTCCAACTGCGATTTCCGTGACAAGTCGCAACTAAGAGTCGCAAGTAGCAACTAGAAAGTGCGGTTAACAGTGCCATCTGTGGGTCAAAGTTCGTACTACGCCCATCTCTGCGATACACTATTGAGTCCAACTGCGATTTCCGTGACAAGTCGCAACTAAGAGTCGCAAGTAGCAACTAAAAAGCGCAGTTAGCACTGCCATCTGTTGAGCAAAGTTCATACTACACTATTCGCTACCGAGTCAAACTGCGATTTCTGTGACAAATCGCAACTAAGAGTCGCAAGCAGCAACTAAAAAGCGCAGTTAACATTCTTTTCCTAGTGTCATCTGTTGACCGACGTACGTACTTCGTTATGAGAGCCTTGTGCCTCACGAAGTCGATGTGCTGTGTGTGCATATGAAGGGCTTATTTCAATAGTGGTACAAGTCCATTTTTGTTAATTTTGAGATACAGAGTCGTAAAGTTAAATGAGCGCTGACAAATCTGCATTTGAGATACCAGAAATATTCAAGCATATGGCTTCTTGCTAGAGATGAACCTTTATTTATGTTTGTTTGGATCACTAATTTCAGAAGCATTATGGACAGAAAAGTGGAGGTAATGGACTTGTACCACTATTGAAATAAGGCCTTCATATTATATGACGACATGCACATTCAGCATCAGTTATGGTTGGTCAAATACTGCTGTGACTCTGAATGTATTATATTAATAAGAAACAACATTGCCTTTTTCTCCTGAAAATATCAAGTAACGTAACAAATGTGTTTGATTCTGCTTCCAATATGACAGTTTTGGTTAATACTCCACATGCCTACAGGACTTTGCAATGTTAACACAGCAGAACTCAGACATCTGTATAAGTGTAGAGAAATGAAAACAGTCATATGAATGCCTCACTTTTGTTCCGACACAGTTCAAGACTCGGGAGAAAAGTTTTACACCTGGTGTTCTACATGGCAACTTCACACACAAGAACTTTTTGCCGACACTACTACCACCTACATAAGTAAGCTTTTCCTGTGTTACTTTCAAGTAATGCACTTAAGCTATTCCTGATTTAACTGGAAGATCTGTACTTCCCACTTTCATATCAACAGCCTCAAAATGCATATTGTAGACTTTGGGATAAGTTACAAGTCAGTGTCACACCAAGACTGTGGAGAAAGGGGGGGGGGGGGGGGCGGCATGTCACTCTCCAACAAGTGTTTACCAATAAGTAAGTGGCGGAAAATTATGGGTATAGGAACGCTTAAACATGTGGAAAATGAGATTTTTATTATTCACTCACTGTATTTGACATTTATTATTCCTTTAAAATCGCACAACTTCAATAAAACACAGTTTAATCATTCACACACTTATTTCACAATTATTTCACTTTTAAACTGCAAATCCTCTAAGAGCTGTCTTGAATCTTCATGAGTCTCTCTCAAAAACAGCCTTGATGTGGATAGATACGTACAGCAACCAGTAATCAGGGTCAGAACTGTGTCTGCAAAACCACAAGGATTATTAAACAATTTTTGCTGTCATTAATTACTAGCAATATAATTGACAGAGTAGATTGCTAATATTTGCTATAATGAATATCATATTTGCAAGAACGATCTCACTGAAGCAATTAAGTCCATCGAAACGCTTAGAAACTAACCTCTCGTCTGACGAAAACGGTCTAAAGACGCAGTGGCAATTTCTTCAGATCTGTTGACAATGATATTTTGAGTTATCACTTTACTGAGTGACTGAAATGTAGTTCAGGTACCTGTGAACATAACAATATGTTAGAATTCATTTTCTAAATACGAACTATTACGGTACTGTACGGCTACTTACATATTAATTACACTATTAATATTTTCACAGTTGTTTCTTTAATATAAAATTAAAGCCAACGGAAGAAAAAACGTAAAACATACTTGCCAATGACAGGTTTGTTGAGATGCAATTTTCTGTGTTGACAGATGTAACTTTTTCATACGGTGGTAAGTCGCAGAAATCGCAGGAATCACAGAAATCGCAGAAGTAGCAGAAGTCACAGAAATCGCAGAAGTAGCAGAAGTCACAGAAATCGCAGAAGTCACAGAAATCGCAGAAATCGCGGAAGTAGCAGAAATCGCAGAAATAGCAGTGGCGGAGGGATACACGACCTATGTTCCTTAACTGCGACTCTTAACTGCGACAAATCACAGTTAAGAATAACAGATACTGAAAAGTAGCATTCACAGAAATCACTGATATCGGAAAATCGCAGTTTAGCCCATCACTAGCGCAAAACGTTGCGTGCGCGTTACTGCATAGTTCGGCCATCTGTTGGTAAAATTATGAACTATTACGCATCTTTATTGTACGAGCGAGGCGAAGCGAGAGTAGCTGCAGCTGAGCGGCGAACTGGGCAACTTCGCCAGGCTTCCGTACTTCATGAATGAACTACTTCATTTGAACGCTTCACGGCAAAGAGTGAAATGAATGAAGTAGTTCACGGAAATGAACGAGTTCGACCCATCTCTAGTTGCTACCAAACTTGGATTTTGTTAATGTAAGCGCCAGATTCATCCCCACCCACAGAGTAGGAGGGAAAGGACTTCAACGTGGTTGGCCAAACGCACCAACAGGTGTTGAGGCGTAGCGCCGTATAACGATCCTGCCTTGGAGGCGGTTAAGTGGGAGATGTGTGTCAGAGCTGGATAGTGACAGATGGTGACGCGAGACTGGACGCGCACGTAGTTTATGTATCAGCCGATAGAGGACAGTACTGGATAGAGGACTGTGATTCATTTTCGATTGTGCCCACTAGAGTGCACTAAAGTAATAGAATGTTTTTCATAAACTGTTGTAGTATTTACATAAAGTGTTGTATTTCTTTTTGTGTATGTAAAATGTTATAAATATGTTTTAGCAGTATGAATGATGCGTAAGTGTGGTTTAAGGTTACTATGAAGATAATTTATTAACGAGTTATGTAGTAGGACTTAGTGTGGGATCATTTCGAAGAAGTATGGATATGGAGAAACGGGATTTTTGTAGAATAGATTTGTAAAGTAAGTTTATGGTAAAGGGAAAGTTAATTCAGGTATAAATAACAATAGTAAATAACTTTATGCATAAGCAAGATTTCAGTATATTAGATAATTACGTCGGTAAAAAATGCAGTCGTTAGGTTTACTATTTTGCGATTGGTTATTGATGAAAAGCGCGGACTGACGCGGGAGAATGTTGTTTTGCTATTCGCTGTTGAGTAAACTGACCAATGGTACAGCAATATTCTTCGCGCGCCTTTCTCTGCTGGTAGAGAAGACAGAGTATTCTAGGGAGGAGTGGGAGTCTAGCCATTAAACAGTTTGGACGTGTGTAGTAGTAGTTCCGATGGAAACGATAAGTTGCCCGATCTAGCAGTGTTTCATACATCAAAAGTGTGGTAAAGTGACGGCATAATTATTCCAATGGGCATGTAGAAATTTCGGAATTTTAAGTGAATTTTGTGACGAGAAAAGACATATATTCCACGTGGCGTATTGAGCAGGTCGGTGGCTGAAAACTGTGACTGCATTTGGTACCGACAGACTTAATATTTGGCGAGCATTCTCAATCAAAAACAATCAGTTTTTTTGTAGCTATCACATTTTCGGGAAATGCAACACCATAAACTTGCTAATGTGAGTGAAAAGGATTTTGAGTGACTGTGTTAAGACTAGCACAGGGTGGCAGTGATACTTGTTCACCTAAGTTTCAGAATATATTAATTGAGGACAAAATTTCCAACCTTTCATTTCGTGTGAAAACTTTCTCCAGAAACGTAGATTAGTGACTTCAATTGCAGCCTGGTTCACGTCGAAGTACAGTAGGTTTCGCTCGGATTTCCTACTGATGATCTGCTGAGACAATGTTCACAGGTAGGTGCAGGTCCGTCGTAATGGGACGGAAAGAACCGCGCCGCCGCAGTGTAGAGCCACACATCAGACTGGCCGACGCCTGTAAAGTGCGAGTGGATTGGCAGGCCAACTATGGATAAGGAAAAATTGTGCTCCGCTGCAATCCTTTAAAAAGCCAGGTATTTTTTGCGTATCAAGGAGTTCTTAATCAGATCGTTTGGATGCCAACACCCTGTGGCTCGCCGCCAGCCTCGAGTAAGCTATGACAAGTATGTTTTTCTCATTTGGAGTGCTTCTCTGCTCTCAATAAGTGCTTAGAGTTATCCTGCAGTGTAGCAGTTAGTCTCAAAAAAAAGTTTATTCAGGCCTTGAGTTCCTTGAGTCTCCTGCTGCAAGTATCCTATCGAGTCCCAAAATTTGCGACTCTTGTAGGTGCCCTGTGGCAGTGTTCGGCGCTATTCCAAGAAATCAATTTGCCATCACTGTAAATCCGTCTCTACATTTTCTCCTAACGACTCGGGAATTTTCGACTGACCTGTAATTCCCTGTCTTCCCTCTATCCTATTTATTTCTCGTTCGATCTGCCAGATACATTTTACAAAGAACAGATAAGATTAATATAAATCGCAATAAACGTTTGGAACTTACAAATGTGGAAACAAGTTATATCAGTTATTACATTACAATTATGTCAGGGAAACTACATTATTACATTAATTGGAACAAAAATCACATAAATTGAAGACAATTAATTACACAGTAACATTAAGATTATGGAGCCATTTCCTGGCATTGTCCGTTAACTTGTGGAGCGACATCAGAGAGCCGTCTCTGCAACCATGAATGTTACAAACCAGAAGATGGTCTATTGTTTGCTCCGGCCGCTGTGGTCGAGCGGTTCTAGCCGCTTCAGACCGGAACCGCGCTGCTGCTACGGTCGCAAGTTCGAATCCTGCCTCGGGCATGGGTGTGTGTGATGTCCTTAGGTTAGTTAGGTTTAAGTGGTTCTAAGTCTAGGGGACTGATGACCTCAGATGTTAAGTCCCATAATGCTTAGAGCCATTTGAACCATTTGAACGAATCGCCAACAACAGCACGCAACGGAACAGTCACGGACACCGTAATAGCACTGTAGCCAGATATACTGCTCAATTTCCTTGTAGTTCGTCCAGATCAAGTTATGTTTATCTCAGACATTTGGTATTATCATAACTAAATAGATAATACTCTACGGAAACAAAACAGAGTATAATCGGATGAAAAATTAGTAGTCGCCAATGAGTATTTAGCTTTTTATTGACGTTAATAACTCACACTTTACAGCAACAATTCAAGATGATTGCAGCCATTCAAAGTGACGACCATCGGTCCCGATGCAGAAATTATAAAGGTGCATGAAATTCTGCCTCTCTCTCTCAGATGTACCCGTCGTCTGTTATACAATAAAACGGGCAGTTAGGAGCTTGCCAAACAGCTCCTCTTCAATTTTTACTGGACCTTAATACACCAACAACTTAGGTAACCTCATAGTATAAAAGTGTAGGCGTGAGATCTGGCGACGCGCTGGCCATCTCTCGCTCCAATCCAGCGACGGAGGTACGTATTGATGAGAAGATGATAGGTATGGCACTAGTCGAAACGTCGCGGCATACTCGTATTAACGCTGCCGCTTGGCTAGAAACCCGAGAGCATTGCGTCATTAGTATACGTCGGGAAAGTCTACATTCAGACATGAGATAGGCTTATGTGTTGTTCAGATGTTCACTAACGGCAGTGGTGGGACGGTACGCTGTCGAGTTGAAACCACATCCACTACCTGCCAAAGAGAGGCACAGGTGTCTCAGCACGTATCGAATGAACATTTGGTAACTTGCACCGTTCAAAGGAGGTGACTGCAAATAGGTTACTTTTAGTTGATCTTGTACAATTCCAGCCTATAATATGATAGAGAATCGTTGTTGATAATACCAGACGAGCAGGCCTTATGTATTTTCATCACTGTAAATGATTGTTAATAGTGAAAGATAATGAGTTTATTACCAGCATAAAATCCTTTTTCTCTCCTTCTTCTACCCCATACAGCACAATTATCACTTCAGACGGAAGTTAACGAGCAACTTCGACAAACATTCGTTTGAAACTTTCAACAACAATACGAGGTGCATTCAAGCTCTAAGGCCTCCGATTTTTTTTCTCCGGACTGGAAAGAGATAGAAACATGCGCATTGTTTTAAAATGAGGCCGCGTTCATTGTCAATACCTCCCAGAGATGGCAGCACCGTACGGCATATGGAATTTTACCGCCAGTGGCGAGAATGAGAACTCTTTTAAATACTTAAAATGGCGACGTTTTCCTTACTTGAACAGCGTGCAATCATTAGTTTTCTGAATTTGCGTGGTGTGAAACCAATTGAAATTCATCGACAGTTGAAGGAGACATGTGGTGATGGACTTATGGATGTGTCGAAAAGTGCGTTCGTGGGTGCGACAGTTTGATGAAGGCAGAACATCGTGTGACAACAAACCGAAACAACCTCGGGCTCACACAAGCCGGTCTGACGACATGATCGAGAAAGTGGAGAGAATTGTTTTGGGGGATCGCCAAATGACTGTTGAACAGATCGCCTCCAGAGTTGGCATTTCTGTGGGTTCTGTGCACACAATCCTGCATGACGACCTGAAAATGCGAAAAGTGTCATCCAGGTGGGTGCCACGAATGCTGACGGACGACCACACGGCTGCCCGTGTGGCATGTTGCCAAGCAATGTTGACGCGCAACGACAGCATGAATGGGACTTTCTTTTCGTCAGTTGTGACAATGGATGAGACGTGGATGCCATTTTTCAATCCAGAAACAAAGCGCCAGTCAGCTCAATGGAAGCACACAGATTCACCGCCACCAAAAAAATTTCGGGTAACCGCCAGTGCTGAAAAAATGATGGTGTCCATGTTCTGGGACAGCGAGGGCGTAATCCTTACCCATTGCGTTCCAAAGGGCACTACGGTAACAGGTGCATCCTACGAAAATGTTTTGAAGAACAAATTCCATCCTGCACTGCAACAAAAACGTCCGGGAAGGGCTGCGCGTGTGCTGTTTCACCAAGGCAACGCACCCACACATCGAGCTAACGTTACACAACAGTTTCTTCGTGATAACAACTTTGAAGTGATTCCTCATGCTCCCTACTCACCCGACCTGGCTCCTAGTGACTTTTGACTTTTTCCAACAATGAAAGACACTCTCCGTGGCCGCACATTCACCAGCCGTGCTGCTATTGCCTCAGCGATTTTCCAGTGGTCAAAACAGACTCCTAAAGAAGCCTTCGCCGCTGCCATGGAATCATGGCGTCAGCGTTGTGAAAAATGTGTACGTCTGCAGGGCGATTACGTCGAGAAGTAACGCCAGTTTCATCGATTTCGGGTGAGTAGTTATTTAGAAAAAAAATCGGAGGCCTTAGAACTTGAATGCACCTCGTATTACGCTTGCCGCGCGGTGTAGCCGCACGGTCTCCGGTCCGCGCGGGTCCCCCCGTCGGAGGTTCGAGTCCTCCGTCGGGAATGGGTGTGAGTTGTCTTTAGCGTAAGTTACTTTAAGTTAGATTAAGTCGTGTGTAATCTTAGGGACCGATGACATTAGCAGATTGGTCCCATAAGACCTTACCACAAATTTCCAAAATATTACGCTTGTAAACGTAGTGCAGTTTAAAAGAATTTACAGCGTTTTAACTGATGTGGTAATATGAGTTTACACGTACTGCCTCATACATATTGCTATTTCAAAACCTTGAACGTCCTGAAATGTTCATTTCTCACTATACGTTCCTGACTTCAAAAGAAAGGGAAAAAAAGTGTTGGAGCCTCTTCTGTCAAAATAATTTTGATCCTAACGGTTTGGTATATAGGGTCTAATTATATGTTTGAATTAATATTGTCAGCATTTTCGTTTAACTTATGCATGGACGAAATTGTTTTACGAAGAATCTCCTAACATTCTAACCAAAATGTGGTCTCTAATCTGACTGTATAGTTCTTTCCTAAGGCGAATAAAAAATATTGTCCCATAAAGTGACGTGACTAACGACGCCATAAAATCTTCAACGCTCCACCAAACATAGACCGCATATACCTTAGAACAACGTCAATTCGCCTTTGCGGTCAGAGGATCCTGGGGAGCAACACGACTATGACAGTGGACTGCAATGGCGTGAATGATCGCTCTGCCACTGTTCTCTCTAACGGACGTCCTCTGCAACAGACAACTAGGATATCTGACGACTCGTTTACACTGTGTGAAGTGTATCGTATAATACTGTAAGCTTAAGCTTTCTTCCAGAACGACGATTTGGGTTACTGCTCTCTTGACAATTCTAATTCGCAGAACGTCACTAACCTAGTGACATATTAAATCACATGCTAATCACTCTGTGTAACGTCCGAATTTGTGGGTCTTTAAAATTATGTCTCGTCCGAAATTACATACTTCTTTTTGCCTCGCTCTGCCAGAAAAATCGTCTATTACGCTGAGGCATAGTGACGTTACTTACATTCCCTCTGAAGGAGAACCTGAGTGAGGGAATATAAACACACTAACAATGTTGAATGAAACAACAAATGTACTGTTACTGGTCACTTTTTACATCCACGCCGCGTTTCGAAGTTTTAAGCTTCCACCATAAGACGAATTTACATTTGTTGGTACAAGTGTGTATGTAGTTTTACGCCTCTGGGGTAATCTGGTTTTCTTTTCTAGTGGAGAAACAAAAATACTGTTTCAGAACATGGTTCTGGGGAGATTTTTGACTAAAAATTAAATGTAAACCAACATGTGAAAATAAAACAACTAAAACAGGGTATCTCCAGTGATCACAGGCTCCTTTCTGTGTCGTAATACATCACATGTAAACTGTCATAAATAACTCCCAAGCATGAAGAACAAATAGCAAAACAGAAGCAGTACCTCAAAGTACGGAGAACATATAACAAAAGAACACTATTTCGGAATAAGTTTTAAACGAGGTCTTTGTTTTAGTTGATGAATACATGCATTAGAATAAATATTTCAAGTGGTACGCAAATCCATTATTGTAAAATTTATATAGCTTAAATTTCACACTCGGTTACATAATGAGGCGACTTGTTGCAATCCTGAAATACAGTAATTGTGTTGTCAAAGGTTATAAAATTATAAAGAAATAAGCTAGAGAGTTTTCGATGTGCTAGAGCTAGGTGTTACGTCTGTTACGTGTTACAACTAAGTAAATGTTGAAATAACACATTTCTACATCTACATTTACATCTACATCCATACTCCGCAAGCCACCTGACGGTGTGTGGCGGAGGGTACCTTGAGTACCTCTATCGGTTCTCCCTTCTATTCCAGTCTCGTATTGTTCGTGGAAAGAAGGATTGTCGGTATGCCTCTGTGTGGGCTCTAATCTCTCTGATTTTATCCTCATGGTCTCTTCGCGAGATATACGTAGGAGGGAGCAATATACTGCTTGACTCTTCGGTGAAGGTATGTTCTCGAAACTTTGACAAAAGCCCGTACCGAGCTACTGAGCGTCTCTCCTGCAGAGTCTTCCAGTGGAGTTTATCTATCATCTCCGTAACGCTTTCGCGATTACTAAATGATCCTGTAACGAAGCGCGCTGCTCTCCGTTGGATCTTCTCTATATCTTCTATCAACCCTATCTGGTACGGATCCCACACTGCTGAGCAGTATTCAAAGCAGTGGGCAAACAAGCGTACTGTAACCTACTTCCTTTGTTTTCGGATTGCACTTCCTTAGGATTCTTCCAATGAATCTCAGTCTGGCATCTGCTTTACCGACGATCAACATTATATGATCATTCCATTTTAAATCACTCCTAATGCGTACTCCCAGATAATTTATGGTATTAACTGCTTCCAGTTGCTGACCTGCTGTTTTGTAGCTAAATGATAAAGGATCTATCTTTCTGTGTATTCGCAGCATATTACACTTGTCTACATTGAGATTCAATTGCCATTCCCTGCACCATGCGTCAATTCGCTGCAGATCCTCCTGCATTTCAGAACAATTTTCCATTGTTACAACCTCTCGATACACCACAGCATCATCTGCAAAAAGCCTCAGTGAACTTACGATGTCATCCACCAGGTCATTTATGTATATTGTGAATAGCAACGGTCCTATGACACTCCCCTGCGGCACACCTGAAATCACTCTTACTTCGGAAGACTTCTCTCCATTGGGAATGACATGCTGCGTCCTGTTATCTAGGAACTCCTCAATCCAATCACACAATTGGTCTGATAGTCCATATGCTCTTACTTTGTTCATTAAACGACTGTGGGGAACTGTATCGAACGCCTTGCGGAAGTCAAGAAACACGTCATCTACCTGGGAACCCGTGTCTACGGTCCTCTGAGTCTCGTGGACGAATAGCGCGAGCTGGGTTTCACATGACCGTCTTTTTCGAAACCCATGCTGATTCCTACAGAGTAGATTTCTAGTCTCCAGAAAAGTCATTATACTCGAACACAATACGTGTTCCAAAATTCTACAACTGATCGACGTTAGAGGTATAGGTCTATAGTTCTGCACATCTGTTCGACGTCCCTTCTTGAAAACGGGGATGACCTGTGCCCTTTTCCAATCCTTTGGAACGCTACGCTCTTCTAGAGACCTACGGTACACCGCTGCAAGAAGGTGGGCAAGTTCCTTCGCGTACTCTGTGTAAAATTGAACTGGTATCCCATCAGGTCCAGAGGCCTTTCCTCTTTTGAGCGATTTTAATTGTTTCTCTATCCCTCTGTCGTCTATTTCGATATCTACCATTTTGTCATCTGTGCGACAATCTAGAGAAGGAACTACAGTGCAGTCTTCCTCTGTGAAACAGCTTTGGAAAAAGACATTTAGTATTTCGGCCTTTAGTCTGTCATCCTCTGTTTCAGTACCATTTTGGTCACAGAGTGTCTGGACATTTTGTTTTGATCCACCTACCGCTTTGACATAAGACCAAAATTTCTTAGGATTTTCTGCCAAGTCAGTACATAGAACTTTACTTTCGAATTCATTGAATGCCTCTCGCATAGCCCTCCTCACTCTACATTTCGCTTCGCGTAATTTTTGTTTGTCTGCAAGGCTTTGGCTATGTTTATGTTTGCTGTGAAGTTCCCTTTGCTTCCGCAGCAGTTTTCTAACACGGTTGTTGTACCACGGTGGCTCTTTTCCATCTCTTACGATCTTTCTTGGCACATACTCATCTAACGCATAATGTACGACGGTTTTGAACTTTGTCCACTGATCCTCAACACTATCTGTACTTGAGACAAAACGTTTGTGTTTAGCCAACAGGTACTCTGAAATCTGCTTTTTGTCACTTTTTCTAAACAGAAAAATCTTCTTACCCTTTCTAATATTCCTATTTACGGCTGAAATCATCGATGCCGTAACCGCTTTATGATCGCTGATTCCCTGTTCTGCGTTAACTTTTTCAAATAGTTCGGGTCTGTTTGTCACCAGAAGGCCTAATATGTTATCGCCACGAGTCGGTTCTCTGTTTACCTGCTCAAGGTAGTTTTCAGATAAAGCACTTAAAAAAATTTCACTGGATTCTTTGTCCCTGCCACCCGTTATGACGTCTGAGTCTCCCAGTCTATATCCGGCAAATTAAAATCTCCACCCAGAACTATAACATGGTGGGGAAATCTACTCGAAATATTTTCCAAATTATCCTTCAGCTGCTCAGCCACATTGATACCGAGTTAAAGATATGCTGATACATATACTCGTAATAACATAAACAGATATATTTAACATCAGGCTGACAAGGGCTATTAACTATTGGTGTGATGACTGGTAACAGTATACTAGTTGTTTCATTCGATATCAGTAAGAGTCGCGGTAAAGCCTAACTTAAAACGTTCGCATTAACAGTAACAATACATGAAAAGAAACTTTCGACATAGTTGACAGAGACTTTCTAAAAAATACTTTAAAATGGATATAGGTTTGGTTTCCGCAGAAATGTAGGAATACGCGAGGCTATACTGACCATTTGACTTATCTTAGAAGATATTCTGATGAAATGCATATCTGCATTTGTAACATTTTTTGATCTAGCGAAAGCCTTTGAAAAAGTTGACTTGTATTCACTCTTTGAAATTCTGAAAATAGCAACGATAACATACAGAAAGCGTGTGTTATCTACAATGAAACTACGTGGCTCCAGAGACCTTTTCAAGTGTCAAACATCTCTGATGTATGTGTAAAGAAAGAAGCGCCGAATGAAAATTTGTACCAAGTCCGGGACTCGAACCTGGGTCTCTTGCTCACTAGACAGATGCGCTAACCACCAAACTACTCAGGAACAGTGGTTTTGCACAACTCGATGGACTACGCTAGGACGCCTCCCTCCTCAATCCAAATTCCTATTCATGAATCAGCCCACTTTGTATTCCCGCTGAATTCGAACAGCATTGCAGAGGCTCTCAAACTATATTGTAATAGCACCTCAGCATCGAACGAAATGGGGAATCCTGCCCGAAACCCAGGCATAGGTGCTTTAATCTAATGAAACTATATGGTTCGAGAAACCTTTTCAAATCTCAAACATCTATGACGTATATATGCAGACTGAAGCGACGAATGAAAATTTGTACCAGGGCCAGGATTTGAATCCAAGATTCCTGCTCTCTAGGCTCACTGGACAGTGCCGTTCGAGTTTAGTGTGAATGTAAAGTGGGTTGAGGCATGAAAGGGAATTTCCATTGATGAGGGAGGCCTGCTGGAGTAGTCCGTGTAAAGCCACTGTGCCAGGGTGGCGTAGTGGTCAGCGCATCTGCCCTGTGATCCGGAAACCTGGGTTAGAGTCCCGCCCTCGGCACAAATTTTCATTCGTCACTTCAGTCTGCGTGATACATGTTTATCTACAACTTGTCCAGAAATCAAGCTACCTTTATAAGGGCGGGAGAACATCAAAAAGCGGCAGTAAATGAGAAGGGAATGATGCAGGATTGTAGACCATCCCCTATGTTATTCGATATGTCATCGAGCGAACATTTATGCATACCAGAGAGCAATTTGGAAAGGGAATAAAGGTCATCGAAAGAAATACGAACTTTGAAATTTGACGGTGATATTGTAGTTCTACCATAGGCAACAATGGAGTAGCAAGGCCACATGAACGTAATGGATAGTTTCTTGCAAAGAAGAAGTACAGAATGAGACAGAGAAATTTGGTTATTGAGAAATTCGGTTAAAAATGCAGATATATATTTCTTAAATTACTTAAATTTTTGCCGGCCGCGGTGGCCGTGCGGTTCTGGCGCTGTAGTCCTGAACCGCGGGACTGCTGCGGTCGCAGGTTCGAGTCCTGCCTCGGGCACGGGTGTGTGTGGTGTCCTTGGGTTGGTTAGGTTTAAGTAGTTCTAAGTTCTAGGGGACTTATGACCTAAGATGTTGAGTCCCATAGTGCTCAGAGCCATTTTGAACCATTTTTTGACTTAAATTTTTGTTTACATAGTTTTAAATATGATACCAGGTAGATTGCATCCATTATTCTCAATACACTGCGTTAATCGAACTCAGAACTTTCGTTCAGTTCTTTCCAGCAAATCGACGAGTATGTTGGTCACAGTTGGACCATTGTTGTTCTTCAGATGAGCCAAGGTCCAAGAACTATTCTTGCAAACAAGTGATTTTAGATAGCCCCATAAAAAATTGTCACAGGAGTCTAAATCTGTGCTGCCCAGTGCAGATCGCCTCTGAAGCAGGAAGAGTTGCCACAAAATAGTCTCTTACACGCGCTTTGTGTGCCGTGGTACCGTCCTGCTGGAACCATACATTTCCCACATCCATCTCCTTGAGTGATGGCAGGAAAAACTCATGAATCATGTTGACACAACGGTCAGAAGCTACCGAAACTCCCCGTTCGTGTTCTTCAATAAACAATGGATCAATTATTTCAACTCGCGAGGGTACACAATAAATAGTTAGATGTCGTGAATGAAGAGGACGCTGTTGAAGTTGTCTGGAGGTATAAGGGCTCCAGTGGCGAAAGTTCTACTTATTTACAGATCCCGAAAGATGGAAGTAGGCAGCACTACTGAAGAAACTGTCGATGACATGCCTTGCTCAGGCCGCCCTAGGGCTAACACTGCAGTGGATGACCGCTACCTACGGATTATGGCTCGGAGGTACCCCGACAGTAACGCCACCATGTTGAATAATGCTTTTCGTGCAGCCACAGGACGTCGTGTTACGACTCAAACTGTGCGCAATAGGCTGCATGAAGTGCAACTTCACTCCCGACGTCCATGGCGAGGTCCATCTTTCTGTACAGGTTCCGCAACTCTAGGAACTGAGGTGATGCAAAACTTTTTTTGATGTGTGTATATGTGTCACTGTCAGCTGTAATATGAAAAATGTACCACGCAAAGAGATATGAACAAAATTTAAAAATGTAATGGCAGTTTCTGTACTGCTCCACAGAGGTCCCAAAATCCGAGGTGAAATTCCTGAGAAATGCGTTAGGTGTATCCGGAATGGTTCATATAACTGAAAGAATATAGTCGTGAATTTTGCATAAATAAAATCTCTAAGCACGGAGAGCATTCGATGCATCTCGTAGACTCAATGGAGGAGCTGAGAAAAGTTAAACAAATCATAGTATACAAGTCTCCAGGAGAGACATCTAGGCCGCCCATTGGGACCTTGGAGTGACCATGAAGGGGAACATCACATAATCCATGAAGAGTCACTTTGATTCAGCGATGCAAGGAAGGAGGAGGAGAAAAACGATGAAGAAGATGGTGATTATCGCCTAGCATCAGACAGAGCGCTTGCAGAGTGTAGGGCAATTTTTACCTTATAGTACGTGTAAGTTCATTTGTATTGTTCATGAAGGTTATGAGATAATGCACATTTACCCCACGTAGAGAACCTATCTCCGTACGTTGCGTCTGTAAAATTAATAGAAAGAAGTTGAACCACTCTGGATTAAAGTTATTTCAGATAAATTTATATGTCAACATCATTGAACATTATGCTTGCTACTTTTTTTCATGTTTCAAACAAATGTTAGCTGTGACTGTATGCCGACATAGTGTAGCTGAGGCGGAATAAGGCGAACCAGCCCGCATTCGCTGAGGCAGATGGAAAACCGCCTAAAAACCATCCACATAGTGGCCGGCTCACCGAACATCGACACAAGTCCGCCGGGCGCATTCGTGCCGGGGACCAGGTGCTCCTTCCCGTCTGGAAAGCCGTGCGTTAGATCGCACGGCTAACCGGGCGGGCTTTCGTTCAGTTACTAAACGTTTTATTTGAAGCGTTAGAACACTAGGGAGATTTAAACTCAATTGGTTCAAGTTCAAGCACCGAAACTTTTGTTTTTCTGGGTTAACGAGCTTAAATCTGGTCTCAGAGCACCAGAAGATGAGCAAATTCATCAGAGATGACGACACAGGAAATCACTGAAAAAAGCTCCTAATATGATAATGAAACATCGCAAAATTAAACTTGTTATAGCATAAATCTCGTCTGAGCAGATGCAAAGAAAGCTACACATAGGGAAGCTACGCGCAATCTGGGTGTCGTGACTGAAGAATTTCAACAATAGTAGATCAGTAAAACACTTGGAAGCAGAATCTGACAATATTTAAGGGCAAATGTAAGACATTTTGCTCACAAATGTATGCGTGGAAACATAGTTACAATCTACAGTTAAAGTAACTTCCAAAACAATGACAAGAATTTTCTTCATGCGTGGCACAACAGCCTTTAAGAATTTTTTGAGTGATTCCATGCTGCCTGCAACGTTCAATTTCTAGATTATTTACCACACTGCAAATTAGATACATTTATCAGCTGTTTGATCCTCAAACAACGGTGATGTAAAATACCGCCCTGCTTGTCTCTTATAAATGTTTTGTATGAAGTTTGTGTATGAAACTTCAAAAAGAGACTAGCATGCTTAGCGTTGGGAAGCCTTTTCTGAATGTATTGGTATGGAGTGTAGCTTTTTATGGAAGTGAAACATGGAGGATAAACAGTTTAGACAAGAAGAGAATAGAGGCTTTTGAAATGTGATGTTACAGAAGAATGCTGAGGATTAGATGGGTAGATCATGTAACTAATGAGGAAGTACTGAATAGAACTGGGGAGGGAAGAAATTTGTGGCACAGCGTTACTACAAGAAGAGATCGGTTGATAGGACACATTCTGAGACATCAAGGGCTCACCAGTTTAGAATTGGAGAGAGGTTTTTGGAGTAAAAATCGTGGAGGGAGATGAAGAGAAGATTACAGTATGCAGATTCGGAGATGAAGATGTTTGCACAGGATAGAGTAGTATTGTGAGCTGCATCAAACCAGTCTTCCGACTGGAGACTACAACAACAAAACAACATGATAATATTTTCCACTGTAGATATTTGATGATCGAAGAAGAAACATTTGTTTCTAGCTACTTGACAACTGACGAAGGAAGAAATTATGCTGTAGAACGGAAAATAAACTAAAATTGGCAGTTTAGACATTATGGAGTTATTTAAAACAATGGCAAACACGCAGAATGCAAGGGTAAATACGTGGACACAGAGAAACCGGTCGGACTGGGTAACCGATAATCGTACTCGAACGGGCTCGACATTTTCCGATACGCTACAGAGGTCGATACGAGATCGAGCGGTGGTGGAACAATCACGTGACAACTGGCCCGCGTTGCGCCAGTGCGGAGGAGGAGATTAGTGTTTAACGTTCCGTCGACAGCGAGACCTTTAGAGTCGGAGCACAAGTTCAGATTAAGGAAAGGATGGAGAAGGGGGAGGAGACGTGTCCTTTCGAAAGAACCATCCCCGCATTTGCCTTAAGCGATTTAGGGAAATCACGGAAAATCTAAATCAGGACGGCCGGACGCGGGCTTGAACAGTCGTCCTCCCGAATTCGATGGCAGTGCGCTAACGACTGCGCTACCACGCGCGGTGCATGGCTGTAAACAATTAAAACTGAAATAAGAAACTCGATCTATCAACAGTCTATAGTTATGCTTACAACAGTTTCGTGAAAAACAGATGAATAACGGCATTAAATCCTAATACCATACAAACTGTGTTGTATGTGAACAAATGCTTCTATTCTCCTATTTTGCAGGTATCTCAGAGCCCTCCATTCAATTACACTCAGTGCTGTGCTCCTGACGTACACTATCTGCTTTTATAGCCGAGCAGTGTAGAGCACTGCAGTCATGGACTGTGCGGCTGGTCCTGGCGGAGGTTCGAGTCCTCCCTCGGGCATGGGTGTGTGTGTGTGTGTGTGTGTGTGTGTGTGTGTGTGTGTGTGTGTGTGTGTGTGTGTTCGTCCTTAGGATAATTTAGGTTAATTAGTGTGTAAGCTTAGGGACTGAAGACCTTAGCAGTTAAGTCCCATAAGATTTCACACACATTTGAACTTTTTTTTTTCTCCTTGCTTTGTCCGTCGCGTGTTATTTGGATTACAAGGTAGCAGAGTTCCTTGGTCTGCTTCGTGGTCTCCATTTAGCACATTAAGTTTATCGCTAATCTCACTCCTGCTACTTCCCACTACTTTCGTCTTTCTTCGGTTTAATCTCAGCTCATAGTTTGTGCTCAGTAGACTGTTCATTCTATTCAATAGGTCCTGCAATTCTTCTTTACTTTCGATGAGGGTAGCAATGTCATCAGCAAGTCTTATCACATTTCCTTTCACCCTGAATGTTAATCCCACTCTCGAAAGTTCCTTTTATTTCCGCCATTGATTCTTAGATGTACAGACTGAAGAGCTGAGGCGAAAGGCTGCACCTCCCTCTCACACTCTTTTCAAAAAAAAAAAAATGTTCAAATGTGTGTGAAATCTTATGGGACTTAACTGCTAAAGTCATCAGTCCCTAAGCTTAGACGGTCGTTGTGGCCGAGCGGTTCTAGACGCTTCAGTCTGGAACCGCGCGACCGCTGCGGGCGCAGGTTCGAATCCTGCCTCGGGCATGCATGTGTGTGATGTCCTTATGTTAGTTAGGTTTCAGTAGTTCTAAGTTCTAGGGGACTGATGACCTCAGATGTAGTCCCATAGTGCTCAGAGCCATTTGAACCATTAGAACCCTAAGCTTACACACTACTTAACCTAATTATCCTAAGAACAAACACATACACCCATGCCCGAGGGAGGACTCGAACCTCCGCCGGGACCAGCCGCACAGTCCATGACTGCAGCGCCTAAGACCGCTCGGCTAATCCCGCGCAGCACACTCTTTTCAATCTGAGCACTTTATTCTTACTATTCCATTCTTGTTTTTCTCTTTTCGTCTTCTTGTACATATTGCATATTACCCGTCTTTCCCTACTGCTAACATAAATTTTTTTAAGAAATTCGAAATTCTTTCAACATTTTTCACTGTCGTACGCTTTTTCTATTTCGACAAATCTGTAGAACTTGCATTGATTTTTCTTATCCCTCACTTCCATTGTCTATCGCGACAATATATACGTCTCTCTGGTGGCTGTCCTGAAGCCAAACTGTTCATCATCTAACAGATCCTTATTCCATTCTTGTTTATATGTCACCATAGAAAGTACAAAATAGTTTTCTTAATTTAGCGGAATACTGACCAACGTGACCAGCTGCGGCCAGTGGTTAGCGAACAAGTGAGCGTGTTACATAAGATTTCTCTCTCAACTGTGGGCCGTCCCTGGAGCTGGCACGGCTCCAGGCTAGCGGCTGACAACGCTCACTGGACATAGCCTGTGGCCTGTCCTTGGACAGTCTGGCAGAGGGGGGCAGAGACGTGCTGGCACGGCGCCGTCACGGCCAAGGACGTTTCTGGATACAGATTTGAACTTCTTTATCCCGCAGTACTATGTCTTTACAAATACTCTCGACTGAGGCCCGATTCCGAAGCTCAGTACTCTGATTTTTTTTTTTTCAGATGCTGTACTTGGCTAAAATGGACTACTGTTTGAAAAAGCTGCACACGCGTTAGTCAGATCCTCATAAAATTTCAAATTTTAGCAAAATTTGGCAGTTTTTTTAAAACGTTCATAGCTGCAAAATTTTGCTCTTCACAGAATGTAAAACTTTGTGACTTATAGCGCTATAAATATATTCTAAAACGACGTGCATAAAAACGGGATCTTTCTGGAGTTCAGACCTTGAGTTGTATTGTCGATAGAAATGTAGGATCAGGTGTTTCGCATAGTCCTTGGGAACCATATCTATACCCAACGCAAAGATCGTCTTCCTGCAACTATCATACAGACAGGGTCAAAGTGTGAATATTACACACTTCCTGCGACTTCGGCAAAGGGAACAAATCGATTAGTTCTTTTTTATTTACACGGTATGTTGTCAATGGTGCGCCTTAAAGGGTTTGTGAAAGCACCATTTAGTTCATGGCCAGTTAGTGGGAAAATATGATAAGTATGGTTCTTGAGTACCAAAACCTCGCCGCGGATTCCACGATGGCTCTGCAACAATGGCTCAAATTTTTAAGACGTATTCCTAAGAGCCCGATCTCGAACAAACTTGAAAATCTTCTTGATATCTTTATCCTTTACCGAGATGCAGAGGCTCCAGTTTAGCCTACTTGTCACGTAAAATACGCACGTAATATTCGGTGCAACGCGAAACTATAGTTTATGAAGCGGCGTAGCAGGGAGAAATATTCTGTAAAATGTCGCCGTTTTCATCCGAAGGGTTCCGAGAACCCTATGTTGTAATGTTGAAGCACATGTATTTTTTTGCGCGTAAAATACAGTCTATAATGTAAAATTTGTTTTTCGTTGTTTCAATTTCACCTAAGTAAAATATCAAAATTTTACTGACCCATAAAGTTCTTTTCATATGAGTGACATGAAAAGAAGGGAACCAGCGGAAAAATACACCTACTGGAGCACAGGCGAGTATGTTCCTGTTTAAAAGACTTTAACTGATAAGTGAAGTACCAGTGGGGTCATTCTATCTTCGTCAGCGCTTTTATAAATTTTCCCAAAAGTTTTGGCATGCGAACATATTCGCGCTTTTTTTATGATGAGAGAAGACGAGTCAGTGGCAGTGGGAAAGTGACAGAAAAATAATAAATACTCGAAGATAGTGGACAGTGGTTGTGGTATAGAAAGAGTGAAGCAGACAATGGCAGTGTGAGAGAAAGAGAGGGACACAATGGCAGTGGAACATAGTTGACAGTGAAAGAACAGTGCTAGAAAAAGATTGAAGGAGACGGTGTCATTGGAAGTGGAGTAAAGAGAAGGAGAAAGTGGAAGCATATGAGAATCTCTCATAAAGAGATACAGAGCCTATTTCAATGACAACGAGGAAGAGAGAGATAATAGCAGTGGCAAGAGACAGCAACAGTGGGAGGACGTGAATGAGATTGAAGAAGTAGGGGAGACAGTGACAGTGAGAGGAGACAGTAATAGTAGGAGAGAACGAAGGAGACTATGACTGTGAAACAGGAGGCAGTGACAGTCAGAAGGAGACAAAGAGATAATGACAGTAAGTTGTGCTGAATAAGTGAATGAGAATGGGCAGGTGGAAGTGGATAAGTATGACTGACTCACACTAATGGACGAGTTTGAGCGAGTTGCAGTTAACTCTCTGCCATCCGGCGACTTCACAGTGGTGTCGTGCGCGAAATAGTGGTCAACGGCCGGCGACACCACAGTAGTGTCGTATGCATAGTATCGCTCAGTGGCCAGCGACAGCATGATAGTATCTTTTGCAGTCTGTTGGGATTTTGTTCCGCATATCATCAAGTTTTTTGTTTTTGTAAGTACTTGTTCCCTTTCATCATGGCAGACGAAGAGACGATACGATTATTTACTATGAATGCGCGGACCAAAACCTAGAAGTCGCCGCTACATTGCGTACGTCTCATCACGATGCGGTTAACAGACTTGCCGGTCACATAAAGCAACACCAACTAACAGGCCTACGTATCTCCGAAACGAATAAACGGAAACTAAGAAACTGCCACGTATGTTCCAAAAACAACAGAAAAGAATAACAAACTTAATGTGCAAGTCTTGTGGAGTTGCCTTACATCTTGGAGACTGTTTTGCTGGATATCATACGAAAGAGAAATACCGAGTACCAAAGACAATGTAAATAAACAAATGTATGAAACAAACAAATCTTGCATTTATTAACGTATGTATATCTTCGAAATTTCATGGAAGTAGGGGAACAGGGTTGAGAACTTAAGAGAACTAACGATGAGATTAGTGAAACGTAACAATTTATAATCTCCCGATAATGTCAAGAATGGTCGGCGACAAGCCAAGTAATCCGAATTAGCGCTGCCCGCGCCAAGCGAATAAACGTGTACGAGGCGTGCGGACGGCAAAGTGTTAATAGAGCGTGTAAGAGTGAGATGTGAGTTGCGAATTACATGTTACAAAGAGCGTGAAAATGTTCGAAAGCCAAAACTTTCGGAAAATTTTCTGAAGTTGCTAAGAAAGGTAGAATCAGCTGGTATTCTACTTTTCAGTCATAGTCATTAAAACAGGAGCTTCTTACCCTTTCTTGTGCTCCGAAAGGAGCATTTTGCCGCTGGTGATTACTGCGTTATGTATCGTAAATATACTCAGTCAGTTCAGACAAATATCTGGGTTTTGCAGGAATATAAAATGGAATTATCATGTATGGTCAATCGTTGGTAAAATGGGTAACAGACCTAACTTCACTGAAAGGATAGCAGCAACAATGGGATCAGTCTACAAAGAAGGTTGCTTACCATATACTTGTGCAACCCATATTAGAATAATGCTGCAGTTTCTGAATATCGTACCAAATAATGCCATGTTGACAGTGTTGTCAGTAGAGATGGAGCACAAGTGCAGAATGTCTCAAGGACAAAGAGCTTTTCAAAGGAAGCATCCCGGCATTTTTCTTAAACGATTTAGGAAAAACACGGAAAATCTAAATCATGAAGGCAGGACACGGATCGGAATCTTTCTCCCCTGAATGCTTCGCTTGACCAAAGGCAGAGCATCACGGAGACACTGAAACACCTGAACTACCAAACACCACCTATTCCGCGAAAGACTACTCACAAAGTTTTGTATCCCGCCTGGAAGGCGGCGCGTGTGTCTGCTCCTGTAAACTGAAGAGTAGGCCGAATGTAAGAAGCGAGTAGAAGCAGGAAAACGTGAAATGCTTCGGTACTGCGTTTAAATTTAAATCACCTTTACTATAGGAAGAAAAGGAATACATAACTTTGCACTGAGGAGCACGTAGGTGCGAAGCCGGATGTATAAACGCTCACAAAAGTTACACAGGCAAAATCTGTAGTGGCTCGCCCATTATGAAATAGAAACAATGTTGCTTGGTCATCTACGCGGAATCAAATGGGGAGAATCTGGACCGGCGCTCGTATAGCTGCACAGCGCCGGCTAGAGGGCGCTGTCGTCAGTGTCGGTGTCGTAATGCCGACCTAAGAACTTGCACCTACGCCGTGTCATCGTACCTATCGACACCACACAAAGTTTCAAGAACCACTTTCAAATGAGAAAGCTATGCATGGAGTATACACAACCTCATACACATTCCTCCAGTAGACATTGCACAGCAGAAGATTAGATTACTTACAGCATGCACGGAGGCAATTAAAAGAAGCATTCTTCCCATGCAAATTACATAAATGGAAGGTAAGGAACCTGAATACGTGATATAATGAAAAGTACGCCCTTCACAGCAGTGGTATTGTACTGTTTTGTCTTGTGTTAGCCGGGGACCTAAAAACGACGTAGAGGCTCCATCCCCGCCACAGCCGCGATGGTCCACAATCCCATGGCGACTACCGCAGTCCACTTCACCCCTCGCCGCCCCACACCGAACCCAGGGTTACTGTGCGGTTTGGCCCCCGGTGGACCCCCCCCCCCCCCCCCCCCAGGGAACGTCTCACACCAGACGAGAGTAACCCCTATGTTTGCGTGGTAGAATAATGGTGGTGTACGCGTACGTGAAAAATTTGCGCAGCAATTGCCGACATAGTGTAACTGAGGCGGAATAAGGAGAACCAGCCCGCATTCGCCGTGGCAGATGGAAAACCGCCTAAAAACCATCCACAGACTGGCCGGCTCACCGGACCGCACAAGTCCACCGGGCGGATTCGTGCCGGGGACCAGGCGTTCCTTCCCACCCGGAAAGCTGTGCGTTAGACCACACGGCCAACCGGGCGGGCTTTCACAGCGGTTAGGAGAGTATAGATTTAGATGTAAACGAAGAGAGGTTTTGTATCGAAACGCAGCGAAGTGCTGTGCACGAATGACCAATCTTCAGATAAGCAACAGTTTTAACAACTTCATTCGATAGCTAAGAATATGAGGTGGCTTTAGAAAGAAATCCGGTTGTTTTACGGGCAATGAAACTAAAGTTATAGCCTTTTTAATTAAGCGAACGCAGATTAGAGGGATAGCAGGCAGGCGGACGGCCAGAGCGGAGGTAGGGCGCCGAAGGGTTGCTATAAGAGCCGAGTCGGGCGCGGTAGGCCGGCACGGTGACTTGCAAGAACGTGAAGACAGAAGGACACAGAAAAGCCAGGGGTAGATTAGAAACACGACGCAGTATCCACACGCGGACATCCCTTGGGGATGGAGAATTTAGACTGGTCCGACCAGAGGCTGCCACAGGGTAAAAAAGTAGTTCGTTTGAAAAGACTAAATTAGAGCAGAGGGCCAGAGTAAAATTGGCAGAAGAGTGTAAATCAAAAGTGTATATGCGCAGAAGGCAACAGGGGAAGTATAAGGTAAAATGTGTCTGTTTTAAGGGAAAAGATGGTGGCTGATGTCAGAAGCGGTTTAGTAAGGGAGAAGGGCGCACGGCACGCCATTGTTGACGACTAGCCGTTCGATCGGGGAGCAATACGGGTGGCCGGCAGTTGGGCTCCCGCAAGATTGCAAACTAAGCGTTTCTTTTTGGCTGAATCTGAATAAGACCTTGACAAAGTAACGTTCGCGTAGGTGATGAAGTCATTTTCGACTGTAAATGAACGTTTATCTTACTATGTGACTGTTACTGAGGCATAGACGCAAATAGGTAAATGAGCAGAGCTTATTGCGTTGAACAACACAACAGTCATTGAACACGTAAGTCAGCTACTGTGCTCGCTCCTGCTGTTACAAATTCTGTTTTCGTTTTCTGCCAATGATCATTATGACCAACTGCTCGTGATCATGCTTATTTTTATGTGGGGTATCAAGTGCAAGCAACGACTGAGCTCCATGGCATCCGATAATACAAGATCCTGATCCTGTGCATTAAAAGAACTGCGTGGCAGCTGAGTGAAGTACATTAATACGATCAAAATTGAATTAGCCCGGCTGAGACAACAACCAAATGCAATCGGTATCCGACAGTGGTCTTGAACCCACTTAGAGGGGCATATCCGTCTGACCACTATCTGGCTGGATTCTGGTGTGAACTACAATTTTGTAATTTTTTTTTTGTAATAAATTGTATCAAAGGATTTTGAGGCCAACTTGTATCTAGAATGTAATTTTTTTATCAGAGCTGCATTGGATTATTTAGTAGCAGCGAAATTCCTCTCCAAACCTTAGTTCTATGTACTTGCTAAGTCCTGAATCCAAGGGGTGCCGAATAACATATGAGCAGCTGAAGTGCGCATAAGGGCAGGTAAGATTACAGGTCGAGAAAGTGCGGAGGCTGACTCTGCTGCCACTGCACAGGTAAGTCACAAAGAGGACCTGCCACACACCCCTGAACATCTACCGCTTACCGTACCAGACAGTCCAACGGGGTCCAGTACGTTGTAAGTTAGGGTTTGTCATTCCATAGCGGGGATATTACAAAGTGTTACATCGAACGAGAGATTGGTACAATTTGGAATAGCCAGAGAAGAGAAAGAGTCACGTTACGAGATTTAGGACGTTTTCTAAGCTGCTGAATACTATGCTCAGTAAAAATGGTTTGGTCTAGAAATGCTACAGACCTGATAATCTGATGGCGATTTATAGCACAACCGTGTCTAGTAGGATGCCTGTGTTTTAACCACTAAGTCACTTCATTTACTTCCACAGCTTCTGTACTTTACACTGAACATAATGGAAGAATACTAAAGAATAATTTTCAGTAGTACTCCAGATTGACTGCCTCGCCAGTATTAGCTGTATGACAGTTCGGGCACAGTCCGCACGTAAAAATTTCTCTGCCTCATATTACATAAACGCATGGCTGCTTAGCTTTCGGCCATGGTGTAGGCCTAAGCTAAACTTTACAGTACCGCCGTATTTTTCATAACAAGCATTTCCAAAAAAATGTATAATTCAAATTTCTTTAATTTTTACTGACCTTTATTAACAAAATATTGTATAAAGGCCTACTGATGTGTAATAAAGTTCTAGGAACTGTAAATTTCGCTTAGCACTCTTCACCAAAACACATTTAGTGTTTTTCACTTTTTTCATCGTTTAAATTTATTTAGTGAGCAATATCTCTTTACATTGGTAGTAAAAGTCATTACAAAGTTGTTGAACATTTCATTGCAATTGAAAAATATATCAGATATTTTAGGTTAAATAAAACAGTTGACATTACATAGTTTCTGGGATCAGTTATTCATCACTTTCTTCGGAACGGTCTTCGCACTTGGAACTGATAACAGTTTTCTTGCTGTGTTTACTAATTCTGTATCTCTTACAGTTGTTTAGATAATTGTTGTTTTGTTCACTTTATTGCACTTCACTTCACTGCTTTTGACTGGCTTTGATGATGACACAAATGACATCTTCTCTTCCTTTGCAGCGAATTTCTGTTTGATATTCCGTCAGACAATACGTCCATGGCTGAAACCACACACTTTTGGAGTCCTCTAATAAAGGTATCTCTTTTTTCAGTGTAGTCAAAATTCTCGAAAAAAACGCCGTCATTTGTTAGATTTTGACTTTGTCCAGTCTGGGAAGTTGAGCAGAAACAATGTATAACCTTTTAAATGTGCCATGTCCACAAGAGTATAGGAAATAGGTAGCGGCGTCCTTCTTGTAGCCCTCTTGGTTGTAAATTTCGTCGCCGTTTGATCGATTGTGTCAATGCCTCCTTTCGCCTTATTATAATATAAATTTATGACTATTTTATTCTTAGTGTCAGTAGGTGAGCCATTTGCAGCATTATAATGATGAGTCGACAGCAACAGGAGGTTTTTTGGCTTTTTGATGAGGGATATAAATGACATTCAATGCCCAAACGTTTTACACTGCCAAAATGCTATAATTTATCGAATAAGTAGAATTCATGACGACCACAATAGCCTTAAAATTAACAAGTGGAGTTAAGCTGAAAAAAATTATTTATTTATAAAATCTGGTAGAGAAAATAACAAATAACAATAAATATTTTTACCAGTATTTTAAAATATGAAATACAAATCGAAATTACAATATTTACAAAAGAAGTGCATAAAGTGCCCCGTCCCCCAATTCCTTGGTACTGTACTGGAAAAGCCAGTATTTTGAGTCAAATACCTTACGAAGAATGTCAGACTCCTGCCTTCATTCTAATCTAACCACCATGGTGCTGACCTTCTCCAAAACTCGACTAACAAGATCAAGCACTTGCTTAGAGCAAATGTCCGTGAAAGGCAAAGGTCACGAGTCCAAGTCTCGGTCCGGTACAAAATTTTAATTTGCCAGGAAGTTACAAATCAGCGCACACACTGCAGCAGAGTGACTAAATTTATACTCGAAATATCCTGCAGGCTCTGGCTAAACCACCTGTCCGCAGTATCCTTTCTTCCAGGAGTGCTAGTCTTGGAAGTTTCGCAGGAGAGAATCTGTGAACTTTGGAATGTAAGAGATTAAGTGTGGTGTCACCGCCAGACACCACACTTGCTAGGTAGTAGCCTTTAAATCGGCCGCGGTCCGTTAGTATACGTCGGACCCGCGTGTCGCCACTATCAGTGATTGCAGACCGAGCGCCACCACACGGCAGGTCTAGAGAGACTTCCTAGCACTCGCCCCAGTTGTACAACCGACTTTGCTAGCGATGGTTCACTGACAAAATACGCTCTCATTTGCCGAGACGATAGTTAGCATAGCCTTCAGCTACGTCATTTGCTACGACCTAGCAAGGCGCCATTACCAGTTACTATTGATACTGAATCATGTACCGTCAAGAGCGACGTTCACCATTTATGGATTAAAGTTAAGTATTCCACCAGCTACGTCCGTTTTTTCTAAACTCTAATTTCCTTGTCCTGTTCCAGATCTCACGCCAGCCTGCGTGAGCTAAAACGCGTGCCTCTCGGCTTCCTCTAGTAACACGGTGTTAGCTCTCCTGCCAACCCACAACATGAAGTACTGCTGGAACCAAAACTGTGAGACAGATCGTGAGATAGCACTTGCCTGCGAAAGGCAAAGTTCCTGAGTTCGCATCTCTGTCCGGCTCACAGTTTTAATCTACCAGCATATTTCATACTTCAGTGATATTTCTCTCTCTCTCTCTCTCTCTCTCTCTCTCTCTCTCTCTCTCTCTCTCTTACACACACACACACACACACACACACACACACACACACACCATGCACAAGCCCTTTACACTGTCAGTGCTTCCACTTGCTGCTACGCTGACGATGTCGCACTGCATAAATCTCTGATGTTGTTAGCCTGATGACTTATTAATATACTGCCCTTTTCCTTTTGCTTCAGCAATTAGCAACCGCACAAAGAAAATTAACACTGTTACTCTACCAGGAAATTTATGTAGTATGAAAGATTCGTACATTAGTCAAATGAAAATGAAAAGATAGTATGGCGCTGATGGCCAGGAGTCCCCACCTGGGGAAGTTCGGTCGCAGAGTTGCAAGTCTTTTCAGTTGACGCCCATTGGGCGGCTTGCGTGTTGATGATGCGAAAAAACTTTGTGTCAGGAATCGAGGCGGGCCTGCTGTATGGCAGGCGGATGTGCTGACTACTCAGCTAAGGAGGCAGGACTTGACAGCCACCAACTCGATCGCAAAGCTTGGACATATTTCAGAGCTATTTCTTCATTCGCTATTTGTATAATCCTGTACTCATAGCGAATTATGATATATATTGTCCATTATCTTTAAATATTCAGTAAAGTAATAACCTGCTCTGATAATTACTACAATTATAAATAGTTTCTCTCATAATTTCATCAGGAAACCTCACAGTATCCCTATGCAGACTTCCTAACTTCTCATCAGTCTCTACTGCTACACCACAGTGAATGATTCTTTCCCTCTGCAATGGACAGAGACTTGCTTTGAAACTTCTTGCCTATAACTTTCATAGGCTCTCTCCTGCATACCGTAAATGGCCCGGGACATGCTTTTCCATTTCAGGAACTTCCAGAATAGTGCGCACTCCGCTGCTTCATTCTGGAAATAATCTCCCTACGTTGTGGTTTACGCCATTCCTATCCGATTACCTATCTTAAAGAACGGCTAATCCAGCAAGGTGAGCACGAGAACTTCTATGAGATTTTGAAAATGGAGAGATCTATCGATCGAAGCGAAACGGGAGGGAGGGGGGGATGGGGGGGGGGGGGGGTGTTGAAGGAGCAGGTTGTGGTCTATGCCTGAATAGTGCAGAGGTGTGCGCGCAGAAGATACGGTTCGACGTTCAATTCCTTACGATGTATTAAGTTCTAATCTGTCAGCGTCTTTCCGTTTAGTAATCGCCAAAGTCTATTGCTAATTTGTGCGCATCACATCCCTGCTTTCGATAGTCGTATTTGCATAGCGTGACAGCTGTTACGGCACACAAAGGAAGAAACAAACACCTCAACTTTAAAATCTAAAGCGCACTAAGCGTTTGAGGTTCACATGTACACTGAGGTAACAAAAGTATGGGATATCGATATGCACGTATACGGATGGTGGTTGTATCACAGTGTATAAAATGGTAGTGCGTTGGTGGACCTGTCATTTGCACTCAATTGATTTATGTGAAAAGATTTCCAACTGGAATGTGGCCGCTCGGTGGGAATTAACACATTTTGAACGCGGAATTGAGTTGGAGTTAGATCCGTAGGACATTCCATTTTGGAAATCTTTAAAGAATTCAGTACTCCGAGATGCACAGTGTCAAGAGTGTGCCGAGAACACCGTATTTCAGGAATTACTTCTCACCACGAACAACACAGTTGCCGACGGCCTTCACTTAACGACCGGCACCAGCGGCGATTGCGTAGAGTTGTCAGTACTAAGAGACATGCAACACTGAAAAAACAACTGAGGAAGTCAATGTGGGACATAAGACGATAGTATCGTTAGGAGAGTGACGCGAAATATGGCGTTAGTGGGCTATGGCAGCAGACGGTGTATGTGAGTGGCTTAAAGCACGGCATAGTCTGCAGAGATCTCCTGGGCTCGCGACCATTATCGGTTGGGCTATAGACGACTGGAGAATCATGGCCAAGTCAGAGGAGTCCCGATCTGAGTTGGTAACAGCTGATGGTAGGGTTCGAGTGTGGCGCAGATCCCTCAGAGCCATGGACCCGAGTTGCTAACAAGGCACTGTGCAAACTGGTGGTGCCTCCATAATTTTGTGGGCTGTGTAAACATAGAATAGACTTGGTCTTCCAGTTGAATCGATCACTGACCATTTGCGGCCATTCATCTACATCTACATCTACATGGATACTCTGCAAATCACATTCAAATGCCTGGCAGAGGGTTCATTGAACCACCTTCACATGTCTCTTATTATTCCAATCTCGTATAGCGCGCGGAATCTTTCCGTACGAGCTCTGATTTCCATTTTTTTTATCGTGGTGGTCGTTCCGGTCGGTGTCAACAAAATATTTTCGCATTCGGAGGAGAAAGTAGGTGATTGGAATTTCGTGGGAAGATTCCGTCGCAACGAAAAACGCCTTTCTTTTAATGATTTCCAGCCCAAATCCTGCATCATTTCTGTGACACTGTCTCCCATATTTCCCGATAATACAAAACGTGCTTCCTTTCTTTGAACTTTTTCGGATGTACTCCGTCAGTCCTACCTGGTAATGATCTCACACCGCGCAGCAGTATTCTAAAAGTGGGCGGACAAGCGTAGTGTAGGCAGTCTCCTTAACAGGTCTGTTACATTTTCTAAGTGTCCTGCCAATAAAACGCAGTCTTTGGTTAGCCTTCCAATTTAAGTTCAAAAATGGCTCTGAGCACTATGGGACTCAACTGCTGTGGTCATAAGTCCCCTAGAACTTAGAACTACTTAAACCTAACTAACCTAAGGACAGCACACAACACCCAGCCATCACGAGGCACAGAAAATCCCTGACCCCGCCGGGAATCGAACCCGGGACCAATTTAAGTTGTTCGTAATTGTAATACCTAGGTATTTAGTTGAATTTACGGCGTTTAGATTAGACTGATTTATCGTGTAACCGAAGTTTAACGAATTCCTTTTAGCAGTCATGTGGATGACCTCACACTTTTCGCTATTTAAGGTCAACTGCGACTTTTCGCACCATTCAGATATCTTTTCTAAATCGTTTTGCAGTTTGTTTTGATCTTCTGATGACTTTATTAGTCGATAAACGACAGCGTCATCTGCAAACAACCGAAGACGGCTGCTCAAATTGTCTCCGAAATCGTTTATGTATATAAGGAACAGCAAAGCGCCTATAACATTACACTGGGGAACACCAGAAATCACTTCTGTTTTACTCGATGACTTTCCGTCAATTACTACCAACTGTGACCTCTCTGACAGGAAATCACGACTCCAGTCACATAACTGAAGCGATATTCCACAACCATACTACTTCACTACAATCCGCTTGTGTGGCATAGTGTCAAAAGCCTTCTAGAAATCTAGAAATACAGAATCAATTTGGAATCCCTTGTCAATAGCACTCAACACTTCGTGTGAATAAAGAGCTAGTTGTGTTTCACAAGAACGTTGTTTTGCAAATCCGTATTGACTGTGTGGCAATAGCCCATTCTCTTCCAGGTAGTCCACAATGTGCGAACACAACGTATGTTCTAAAAACTTGCTGCATATCGACGTTAACGATATGGGCCTGTAATTTAATGGATTACTCCTACATTTCTTGAATATTGGTGTGACCTGTGCATCTTTCCAGTTTTTGGGTACGGATCTTTCGTCGAGCGAACTGTTATAATGATTGTTAAGTATGGAGCTAATGCATCAGCATAGTCCGAAAGGAAACTAATTGCTATACAGTCTGGACCAGACGACTTCCTTTTATTAAGTGATTTAAGTTGCTTCACTACTACGAGGATATTTACTTCTACGTTATTCATATTTCCAAACAATGATGGAATTTTTATGGGTGACAATGCATCATGTGACTGGGCCACAATTGTTCGCGATTGGTTTGAAGAACATTCTGGACAAATTGAGCGAAGAATTTGGTTACCCAGATGGCTCGACATGTATCCCATCGTACATTTCCAGGACATAATGGAGAGGTGGGTTCGTGCACCAAATCCAGCACCGCCAACACTTCAGCAATTAAGGGCGGCTGCAGAGGCAGCATTGATCACTATTTCACCAGGGCAGGTCACTACCAACAGCTTGTTGAGTCCATGCCACGTCGAGTTTCTGCACTACGCTGGGCAAAACGAGGTCCGACGCGATATCAGGAAGTATCCAGTGACTTTTATCGCGCCGGTGTACGTTGCAATATAACCATGTGACTCCGTTAACAGATTTGCTGTTTCGTTCTAAAAGGCTAGGGGCCGAATATTTTAATTTATGCGCAACGTCTGTACTCCCTTAATAGTAGTAATCGAACACGGCAGTCGTTCTTATGATGTTGACAGAAACTAGAGGAAAGCTGAATTACGGTGCATCTGGTGTTACTATAATTTGCCTCCTTTCAGGTTTCATTTGCGGAAGATGTAATGAATGAATTCTCCAGGAATGCGGTTTTCCCCGACATAGTCATTTCGTGTTTATATTTGAGGGAGTAGTTGCCCGCATCTCGTGGTCGTGCGGTAGCGTTCTCGCTTCCCACGCCCGGGTTCCCGGGTTCGATTCCCGGCGGTGTCAGGGATTTTCTCTGCCTCGTGATGGCTGGGTGTTGTGTGCTGTCCTTAGGTTAGTTAGGTTTAAGTAGTTCTAAGTTCTAGGGGACTGATGACCATAGATGTTAAGTCCCATAGTGCTCAGAACCATTTGAACCATTTGAGGGAGTAGTACGCTCCCTGATTCTTCACTAATCTATGATATTGTATACAGGCCGAAGCAATGAATTAAAGTTTTTACGTAGACCAGTATTCGAAGCCATGTCTTTTGTAACTAGATACTCCCACCCCCCCCCCCCCCCCTGCCACGGTGGCTAACAGAGTTGCACAGATTGTCTCCTTGATAGAAACAACAACTAATGCCTGAGACTATCTTGATGTTCCCCTCCGTATCTCGTTCCAGTATTGCAGAGGCTCTCCATCATTGGAATAGCAACTTAGCATTGAACGGGTAGGGGTGTTAGACATAGGACCATGGCGGCGCAGTGGTTAGCTCATCTGTTTAGTGAGCAGCAGACGCGGTTTCGAATCGTTACAGTGGTACAAATTTTAATTACTTGCTTTGGGCTGTGTTCATTATCATAGTCATGGTGACTGAATATATGTCTGTGGAACATACAATTTTATCTTCACTAATCAATGGAACCAGCTTTATGAGTGAATGAGAAGGCGCTAAAAAACATAAAAAAAGATGCCGATATTTAGTCTGATATGCTATAAAACAGAAAGAAATTAGTTCTTTTCGTTTTTTCGGTAGAAAACCTCATGTTGTGAACAGAAAACAATTTCGACGTTCTTCCATTACTAGTTGGTCAATAATTTGAGAAATTAACATTTTACACGTCAGGAAGGATTACAAGTCATGTTACTGGGGAACCTGCTTACACAGTCTAGCCTGCTGGTGCCTCACGACGACTTATGTCCTCAGAAGCGTCTCTCATTATGTTGACCTGAAGACAAGAGTGCTGGCTCATTTTGCGTATTCTCACTCCCTGCTGTCTTATGGAATCATCTGGACCGGCACCGCACCAGAAGTAAATAAAATGTTTGTTTAGCATAAGCAGATGTTAAGAATATTGTATAAAGTATGTAATCATACATCTTACAGAACCCTCTTTCGAGTCTTGTAATTCTTACACTTACTCCCCAATACATTTATCCTTTATGGTTTTTGTTGCTGATAATAAAAATCTACTTCCAACAAAATGTGATATGCACAAACACAATACAAGGCAAAAAATAATTTTCATGTAGACTTTGTCTCCTCCAAGGTTCAGAATGGAGTCATACACTCTGGTGGGAACATAATCAACAAATTCCCGTCCAACATAAAACATGAAATTGGAACTCCTTACCAGATCAGAGCCGGCCGATATGGCCGAGCAGTTCTAGGCGCTTCAGTCTGGAACCGAGCAACCGCTACGGTCGCAGGTTCGAATCCTGCCTCGAGCATGGACGTGTGTGATGTCCTTACGTTAGTTAGGTTTAAGTCGTTCTAAGTTCTAGGGGACTGATGACCCCAGATGTTAAGTCCCATAGTGCTCTGAGCCATTTGAACCATTTTGAACCAGATCAGACGAAAATTAAAAACATAACTCATTAGCCACTCTTCCGACAAATTATCTTACTATCTAGATTCAGGTAAGTGTACCGAAATCAGCATCGACCAATCAGTCACGAAGTAACAAAAGACAAACTGTTTGTGACATGACATGCACGCAGGCCAGAAGGAACATTGCGTCGTTCTTCTTAACAATAGAGGCACTGCGACATCGTACTTATCACCCCATACCAGGCAGCGGATTTCAATTAAAATGTCCTTCCCTGTCCAGGAATTATATAATGTGAACAAGTGCAGGTTTTGACGCATGAACTATGTCATACGGAAGTTTTAATTCGGCAGTGAGTCGTGCTTGGATAGTCAATGCGGTTAAGGCGACCGCCAGCATAAAGGGGAAACCCGGGATCGAATCCCGGTCCGGCACAGATTTTCACTGTCGTCATTTCTTTGTACAGTTGACGGTGGTTCGTAGTCGCAACTGCGAATACATTTCACGTATCTCATGACGGCTGTAGTGGCCGCAGAGCAGTACCAATGTTGCATCGCAGCGGTAGCATCCTACCGAAGCTACATGGCAGAGGGTGCATTATAATAATGTTGCATGGCAGAGCATGCTTCATACCCTGTTGCATGGCAAAGGTTGCATCCTCCGGATGTTTTGTGGTAGAGAGGCTTCGTCTCACTGTTTTATGGTATAGCAGGCTTCATATCGACTTTACATGGCAGAGGATGCATCATACCAATGTTGTATGTCAGAGGGTGCCTCATACCAATCTTTCATGACTGAGGTTCGATTCCACCGAAGTTAGATGGCAGAGAATGCTTCATACCGATGTTGCATGACAGAGGTTGCATCCTACCGAAGTCAAATGGCTTAGGATACTTCACATCTAAGTTGCATGGTACAGGACGCTTCATATTAATGTTGCGTGGCAGGGCGCGCATCCTACCGGAATTACATGGCAGAAGATTCTTCATCTATATCTACATCAATATACTCCAGTCTATACTACGACGAACGGCGGAGGGTACCCCGAACCACTACTATTCATTTCCGTTCCTATCCCACTCGCCAATGGAACGAAGGAAAATCAACTGTTTGTGTGCCTCCGTATGAGCCCTAATTTCTCGGAAGTTATCTTCGTGGTCCTTTTGCGCAATATATGTTCAAGGCTTCAAATGCCGGTTCTCTAAATTTTATCAGTAGTGTTCCTCGAAAAGACTGTCGCCTACCCTCCAGGGATTCCGATTTGAGTTACTGAAGCACCTCCGTAACACTTGCACGTTGTTCAAAACTACCAGTAACAGGTCTGGCAGCTCGTCTCTGAATTAGTTCGATGTCTTCGTTTAATCAGACATGGTACTGATCCCAAACACTCAAGCAGTACTCAGGAATAGGTCGCAGATAGTCCTATTGAAACGTCCCCTTAGAAAAATTATTGAATGGCTGTGCTGATAAACTTCTGACATTATTTGCTTTTCAAACAGCTGAGCAAAACTGAACGTATTCAGACATTACTCTCTTTACTTATTCTGATCAACACTAAACTGACACACAATATTTTTAGCGCAACGCAATCTGACTTTTAATAATACCTACAAAAGAATGGCCCTGACCAACAATAACCTATACCTTTCATGAATCACTTACCTCACAAAAATCTTCGTTACTCAAACTACTGCAATACAGCGAGTGCCAATACTGCCATCTAAATAAAAGATTCTATCTACTGAAGTTACTAACTACTGATAGGCATAATTAGCAAATGAAAGATTTTGATAAAGAACAAACAATGTATTTACCTTAATAGTGTTCAAAAGTCATAATATATATGTAACAGTTCACGACATCCAGTCTTACAAATTTACTGTCTCTGATGGACACACGGCCGGAACATCTGCTCTCAAAACTCCGCCATCTCTCTCCCCACATCCAACACTGCTGGCGGCTCACCTCCAACTGTGCAACGCTTTGTGCTGTTAACAGCCAACTGCGCAACACTACAATAGCAAATTCTAACAATGCAAACCAGCCACAGACTGCACACAGCACAGTCAGTGATTTTCATACATGACGTTACCAACATAAAAACCTAAACAGCCTACATACATAGCCCCCATGCTCCCTACAAAAAATTTTACAAATTGTATTGGGCACTGGCTAATACATATTTGTTGAAATTTTTCAGAATTACAATAACAAAGATATCAGATGCACACGCTTATTGATACACTGTTGGTCAAAAGCAAAGATTTTCTCACAGTCCACAAAGACAGTCCTGATCATTCACCACAGTATTAATTACAATTTTAGGCACAAAGTCTGAGCAGTAAAAGAAAATGCACACAGAAGTAGTGGATTTCCATGCAGTCTTGAAGACATAGTGTTGTCCTTCCAATGGAAAGACAGTGATGACTCTTGACATGCAGACAGGTAATGGGCTACAACAGAGCAAACCCACAGCAGAGTCAGTCGAAGTTTTAAAGAATATTAGTCGGCAGGTCAACACAGTGTAGACCCACTGTAGTCCTGGTAGAGAGTATGGTATTGGTGGGTCATCAAAGATGCAGACCCACTGTAGTCCTTGTAGCGGTGGCTATCAGCCATCCGTTGTAACTGTGTGGGTGCACAATCACCATTGAAGATACTGGCAGATAATATAGCAAGTCCATAAACCACCACCTGGGCACTCACAAAGTTTTTGGAATTGTCCTTAGAACCAGCAATGTTGTTAACCAGTCCCTTGCTGAATTATTAACACACATGCAAACAATAACAGTCCCAACTTCTCACATATTGTGCATATACACTCCTGGAAATGGAAAAAAGAACACATTGACACCGGTGTGTCAGACCCACCATACTTGCTCCGGACACTGCAAGAGGGCTGTACAAGCAATGATCACACGCACGGCACAGCGGACACACCAGGAACCGCGGTGTTGGCCGTCGAATGGCGCTAGCTGCGCGGCATTTGTGCACCGCCGCCGTCAGTGTCAGCCAGTTTGCCGTGGCATACGGAGCTCCATCGCAGTCTTTAACACTGGTAGCATGCCGCGACAGCGTGGACGTGAACCGTATGTGCAGTTGACGGACTTTGAGCGAGGGCGTATAGTGGGCATGCGGGAGGCCGGGTGGACGTACCGCCGAATTGCTCAACACGTGGGGCGTGAGGTCTCCACAGTACATCGATGTTGTCGCCAGTGGTCGGCGGAAGGTGCACGTGCCCGTTGACCTGGGACCGGACCGCAGCGACGCACGGATGCACGCCAAGACCGTAGGATCCTACGCAGTGCCGTAGGGGACCGCACCGCCACTTCCCAGAAAATTAGGGACACTGTTGCTCCTGGAGTATCGGCGAGGACCATTCCCAACCGTCTCCATGAAGCTGGGCTACGGTCCCGCACATCGTTAGGCCGTCTTCCGCTCACGCCCCAACATCGTGCAGCCCGCCTCCAGTGGTGTCGCGACAGGCGTGAATGGAGGGACGAATGGAGACGTGTCGTCTTCAGCGATGAGAGTCGCTTCTGCCTTGGTGCCAATGATGGTCGTATGTGTGTTTGGCGCCGTGCAGGTGAGCGCCACAATCAGGACTGCATACGACCGAGGCACACAGGGCCAACACCCGGCATCATGGTGTGGGGAGCGATCTCCTACACTGGCCGTACACCACTGGTGATCGTCGAGGGGACACTGAATAGTGCACGGTACATCCAAACCGTCATCGAACCCATCGTTCTACCATTCCTAGACCGGCAAGGGAACTTGCTGTTCCAACAGGACAATGCACGTCCGCATGTATCCCGTGCCACCCAACGTGCTCTAGAAGGTGTAAGTCAACTACCCTGGCCAGCAAGATCTCCGGATCTGTCCCCCATTGAGCATGTTTGGGACTGGATGAAGCGTCGTCTCACGCGGTCTGCACGTCCAGCACGAACGCTGGTCCAACTGAGGCGCCGGGTGGAAATGGCATGGCAAGCCGTTCCACAAGACTACATCCAGCATCTCTACGATCGTCTCCATGGGAGAATAGCAGCCTGCATTGCTGCGAAAGGTGGATATACACTGTACTAGTGCCGACATTGTGCATGCTCTGTTGCCTGTGTCTATGTGCCTGTGGTTCTGTCAGTGTGATCATGTGATGTATCTGACCCCAGGAATGTGTCAATAAAGTTTCCTCTTCCTGGGACAATGAATTCACGGTGTTCTTATTTCAATTTCCAGGAGTGTACTATAACCAACAGAAACGTGTGCAGTGAAATGTACGGTTACAAGTTACTTAATTTGATGAACTGGTGTCCATTACAATTTTATAACATGAGAATACAATTACAAAGATACAGAAAACATCATTAAACATAATAATACAGATAACATTTGTAGTAATACAGGCTTTACAAAGAATAGAAATAGACATATACGTCAATGTTACAGGAATTATGACATAAGTAAATATATAAAATAATGAGAATAGTTTTCGAAACATTAATTTCACATATGGGCATTGAAACACAACAGAATAAATAATGTTTAAACATCTTTACAAAGAAAATAATGTATTATTAGAAAAATTCTACAACATAACTCTTATCAGATAAACACATAAAGACAGTAAGAACACAAATACACAAGGGTACACAAACACATAGCGGAATAACACAAAAGAAAAGGACAGGGTTTGTTTTACTGCATTATTTTACAAACAAAACTTTCTTTACTTCTTGGAGATCTCCCTTCATTCTTCATTATTTACAAAAGGTCCTATCTATACCTGCTTTCTGTACTTTTTTCGTATAACTTCTCAATGCTTTGCTTCCAGTTCATCGCAACTCATTCTCTTATATAGTCTACCTCCTCTTAAGCTTACTGAGCTCAGATATATATACTACAGGATGAGGCAATGCAGCAACACACAACAAATTAACACAAATGGGAATGAAAAAAAAAATGCAAATTCGCAAAGCAAGCAGCAGTATATCTAAATCAGCATAGCAAATGCAACATTACAACTAATATGAGCCAATGTGCAGCAACAAGAAAAATAAATCTGTAGTAAAATTGGCTTAACAGAGAAATACAAAGTGAAATTCAGTAGCGCTATGCCTGGCAAACAGCAGCAGCAAATACAATACCTTATACCTAAACATGATAAAGCTCAAGCAGAAAAAATAGTACAATGAAGACAACAATGCAGATAAGGGAAATGTCTATTCACATCTTAATGTCTATGTAATTAAAGTGGTGCACCACAACTTATTCTACAAAAGAAAATTATGTATGCAGTTACTGTTCTTAGTCCCTTCTTATTGTTCTTTCCTTTCCAAGTGCTCCTTTTTCGAAGAATGTGGATCATAAAATTATTATTTAACAGATCTGTTGACAGAAAGTTTTCACATTAGTAAATGCATTTAATTTTATTTTGTAAAAACAATGCTGCAACACAGCTGGAAACCAGATATCAAATGAAATAAGCAACTATGTAAAGCGAAGCATAAAAATATCATTCAATAGTCATGTGGCATTTTATAAGTTAGTAGAAATTCTCTCAACTCTCTTAGAAAGACACTTGTCATAATCAGGTGTGCAGATGTAAGAATGTTTCCCATCAGTTTATAAGCATTTCAGTAAATAGCACAAAGTACACGCTCCACAATATAATCATATGTTTCCAAGTAATGAGCGTGTCGTATTTGCGATGCTTTCTGTAAAGGAATGTCAATAGCGAGGGTAATGGCCTCTTTTTTTTCCACCAAATGGCTTTTTCTCCAGGCGACTGGCACAGCTGCGTGCCACAGTGCATTATGTCAAGGTCACTTAGCTTTCTAACCGAAATATTTACGACAGCAGTTTGTGCTACAGTGACAGTCTCACATAAAAAAATTTCACAGATCGAAAAATTGCAGTAGAAATGCGTAGAAACGAAATCTTATGAATAGCAGTGTTGTGATACATTCACGTATGGACACACAAGTCATAACTCTTGAAGTATGATTCTTGGTTTCCAACATGCTTTTTCAGAAACCAGAGTCCCTAACTTCTATTCATTATTCATATACATATAAACATGTAATCACATTCCTCATATACGGTAGCATCAGCTTATTGATCATAAACATACCTCAACAGCATAATACACATCGTCGTCATAATAATATCTTAACACCTCAGTCAAATCTCAAAAACGTCGTAGCTTTCTGCAATAATTTCAAAACCTAAAAAAATTCTCTGCTCATTTCAATTCTGCCTCAAACATAATTTAAAAATCATGATCCCATACCAAATACATCATTCAAAACTCTCATAGTATCACAATGGTTTCGAAAAAGTATGAAGAGTTCACAAAGTACAGACAAAATACAATTTCATAAGTGTGAAGTTATCCAACTGTGTAATTACGTAAACATCTGTCACTGATGTAGTAAAAAAAAATGTTTCTCGCTCTCAGTTAAATGATCAGATAGCTGTGTAGTTTATGTGTTAGAGAAATATGGTACCAATGTGTAAAGTTGTATAAGCAAATACCATATTAGCTAGGGCTCCTTGTGCTTGCCAGACACATGGTACACAAAGTAAGCGTGTACCCCCCTGAGGATTAATGTAATTATACCCTCAGGTGTTACAGATTACAGCAGTGGAATGAAATGTATCACTGAAAATCTTTGTATCATCGTAATTCAAAAATCGTTAAACATAAATGTTTTAAGTACAAAATCAATCACTCAAATACGTGTACTGAAGCGCTAAATTGTGCGTCTTGTTGTAAGATAATCTCTGTCATTACTTAAGGGTAAAAAATGTGCCAAGTGTCGTAATTATCGTCGTCCATAAGCAAAGTTCTGTAGAAGTCAATGTACTTACCTCGTAATAAACAAAGTGAATTGCTATGCCTATAGATATCGTAGTTGTTACGCTTATTGCCGTGATGAAGTAAGTACTGTACTGTAACGTATTGTTGTGCTACAGAAAAGGCTGTCTCATTGTAGCTATACCACAAAAGTTACTACTAAAACATGTATTCCTTTCCAGAAGAATTCAGAAAAACTGTGCAGATATAAAACAGATACACCGCAGAAGCAACAATGTAAATTGTGTCACACATTAGTAGCGTCGTGATATAGTCGTGTAGCTGTCAAATAAACTAACCACTGTGTCATCTGGTATCTCTCAGAAAGCACTTTAAATCCATAATGTATTTTCAAGTAAACCAAAATGTTGCAGTAAAATCTCATTAGCAGTACTAGTATATGTTCTAAGTATGTAAGCCTTATAGTCGTTACGTAATCGTGCAACTAACAAGCAAGAATGTACACACACAATAACACTGTGTCGTCTGTTCACTATAATAATGCATTCGTAATTACTGTCTAAATATGTTCCCTAGGTTCTAGACTGGATAGTTAATTTTAAAACATAGTTGCATGTTAACAGTTTCTAAGTGTGACAAAGAGTACTAGTAACGTGAAGTGAAAAACTTTATAGCAAAGACTAAGTTAAAAAAACAGATTCTCTCTCAATAAACGGTTTTACATGTGAAATGTGGTGCAATCCTTTACTTTTCCTAGTACGCAGAGTTTCAACTTGAACGCAATTATCATGTGGTATAAGTCGGATTCTGTAAGGTCCATTGTAAACTAGAAAGAATTTGTGACTCAAGTGTTTCTTCTTGTGTGACAATGAATGAATTTTAATGAGAACTTTCTGACCAATATATAATTTCTTTGCATTTGCTTTACCGTGTAGTTCTCCTTTTGTCTGCTGCAGAATTTATATTTTTAATAGCCAAATCAATTATGTCTTTGTGTCGAAGTTTACGTGTATTCGGAAAAGATACAAGCTCTCTGATTCTGTTCGGTGGTTCTTCATTCTTCAGTACAAAAATAGGTTGTAAAGCAGTGGAGTCATGAGGCATTTCATTCAGCACGTTTTGAAATAAGTGTAAACATCTGTCCCAATGCTGATGCTTTCTGTGACAATAAAGTCTGCAAAGCTTAATGATTTCTTTCATAATCCGTTCAGACGGGTTACAATGTGGTGAGTACAACGAAATAAAAACAGGTTTGATTTTATGATTCCGTAGCATGCGTGACCAAACAGCAGACCTGAATTGCGGTCCGTTATCTGAAATGACTTTATTAACGAGTCCAACTTCACGTAAGAAATTTTTAACAAAGGCGTTGGATACAGACTGTCTAGTGGCTTTACGTAACGGTGTGAAAGAAACAAATTTTGAAGTAAGTTCAACAGCGACTAGAACGTGCGAAAATCCATTAGATGTTCTGACAAGGGGTCCCAAGAGATCAACAGCAGCAAATTCTTTTAATTTAGAAGGAATGATAGGAAACAACGGAGCACGATGTGAGACAGTAGATGGTTTAGCCTTTTGACAAAGTTTACAAATAGACAAGACTCTTCGAATTCTCTGTTCCATATTATTAAAATAACAAGTCGTCCGAAGGATATGATAACATTTTCGTGGGCCAAAATGTGCGTAGCTGGAATGAATGTACCAAATGAGCTTATTAACAAAATCGTCAGGAATGCGAAGTACTCATAGCTTGTCATCAACAGTGCAGCGTTTGAAGAGTATGTTGTTTCTAACCAGATAATAATGCCGAATTTGTGTGTGTGTCTTTCCAAATCGGATCTTATCTTGTTCGTGAGCAATGTCCTCTAAAGATGTGGTGATGAAGTTTTCAAAGGCGACTTTCTGAATGTAAAGAATACTGAAATTTTTCTCGAGGTTGCCTAATGTGTTACTTTTCTCAAGCCCAGCCGGTGCGCGTGACAGTGCTTCCGCAACAGTATTCTCCTTGCCGGAAATGTAGACTATTGTGTAGTTGAATTCTTGCAGAAACAATGCCCAACGTTTTAACCTGTCATGATTTCATTTTGAAGACGTAAGAAATTGTAATGCACGATGATCACTGTATACTTTTACGTGCTTACCAGAAAGAAAGCAACGTAATTTGTTAAATGCCCAAACGATAGCTAAAGCTTCTAATTCAGTAACGGAATAATTTTTTTCAGATTTTGTTAGCACTCGGCTAGCAAAACCAATGGTTTTCTGAACAGTAGTGTCATTTTCTATGGCTTCTTGAAATAAATGGGCACCAAGACCGACTTTAGAAGAATCCGTGCTAAGACAGAAATCTTGTGACTGATCTGGATGAGCTAGTATTGGCGCGTTAAGTAGCACTTCTTTCAAAGAATTGAATTCCAACTGTGCTTGTTCGTCCAAGCTCCAAATAGTATTTCTTCCAGTGAATGAACAAAGTTTTGGTGTAACTAGAATTTGCATATTCAGAAAACGACGGTAAAAATTTACGAGACCTAGAAAACTGCGGACTTGTTTTTTTGTGGATGGAACTGGAATGGCTCTGATTGCTTCTAACTTATCAGGATCCGGCTGAATGCCTTCAGAAGAAATAATATGTCCCAAAAACCTCACCTTTGACCTACCGAATTCAGACTTTTCCAAGTTAATTGTAATTCCAGATTCTGCAGAGATACATAACAAACTGTTGAGGATGCGATTATGTTGTTCCCATGAGGCTTCTGCTATTACAATACCATCCACATATAAGTTGATATGACGTTTTAAGAAATCAGGTAATATGGAATTTAGCCCGCGAATGAATGCTGCCGAAGAAATGTTCAAACCAAAAGGAAGTTTCCGAAGTTGATAACAATCCCCGAAACAAAGAAAATCTGTGTATTTTCTACAGTCTGGATTAAGTTCGATCTGATAAAAGCTGGATCTGAGATCAATAGAAGACAACACTTTTACACCATTAAAATTTTGAAGAAGTTCTTCCAACGTTTGCGGCCTGTCTGTTTCAGGAATGATGATAGTATTGATTTGTCTCGAATCTAAGACAAGGCTGATCGATCCATTTTTCTTCTCAACAACATGTAATGGATTGTTGTATGAGCTAACTGCAGGCTCAATAATGCCCTCGACAGGCATAGATTGTATTTCTGTTCTAACACGGCCCCTATAATGTGCTGGAGTTACGTATGGTCTAACACATACGCTATGGTCGCAGGTTCGAATCCTGCCTCGGGCATGGATGTTGCGACCGAACCGCTGAATCTTTCCATCAGTAAATGGGGTATGTTCTCCACTGACTCGGTTGTTTTAACCCCCTCCACTGACGGAATGACCCACTTCCCAATTCCGTATGTATAAAACCAATACGGACTTGTAGCTGTCACGCCTTTGCGCTTACTGCTACGTATTTTAACTGTAAATAGCTCAGTCCCAATGGTAAGAGGCAGTAGTGAATTCACGTAGTTAATATTTGAATCCAGCACAGCCGCCACAAGCTCAGCTCACTTTTACTCCACTCCTACCCTCGCCATTGCACCACATTAACTAGGTGCTACGTGGACCTTGCTAAATTCACTTGCGTATACAGTTTTGACCGTTACTCGCCAGTATTTACCTAATGATTAGTACACTCCTAACCGGACTATTTCCCTAAGAGCTGTGATGATTGAACGGGTTCGATCCACGGCCTACAGTGCCCTACAGTTCACACGGTAACACTGCCTACCTGACCCACTTAACTTGGTAGTGAGCTTATGTATCCAATCACCACTGTTAGCAGCAGTGGATAATCCTATCAGCACGACGAGAGCAGCAGACTTACCGTCGAATCCTCCTGAAAATACTTATAACTACGGTCGCCAGCTCTGAAGGAGCAAAAGAATAAATCAATTTTTGGGTTCGTTTCAAAGTGAAATGGCTTGAGTTGAATTTAAACTTAATTCTGAATATTACTATTTCTGATCATTCTAGATGATTCTACAAAGCAAATACTCTCTCAATTTCTGTGAGTTGGCTTGGTAATTACTGCCAAGACAGGTTATGCAACTTCGGTTAACAAAATTCTATCCTTCAACTTATTTAATGATTTTGGATATTACTCTTTGGACCATTGATACAGAATTAGTTAAGTGACTTTACTTGAAAGGTTGCTCAGAAAAATTTAAGTAACTATAAATAGGCGACTCATTCTGGTGTGACCATTGCTCTTTTCAACATTCTTATACGATAAAGTATTCTACAACCAAAAGAATTGTAAATGAAAGAGGCGATGGTGGCCTCAGTCTGATTTCACTATACTATGTTTGAGGTTACTACACTTTACAATGAACAACATGCGTCGTAATTTTACTCATTACTATATTCTGTCCTCTGCACTTGCATAAAAGAAAACTGGTATTCTCCTTTTACATGTATACAAAGTTCGACTTAACAATTGCAAGCAGTCTTGCCTTGGGTAGACGTGTCGGTGCTGGTGGTGAGATGCATGTGGCTAACGCAGCTCTTCACGCCTCATGCCCTTAATGGCGGCTGGAACTATGAGCTGTAGCACTCGTATAAGCTACTGCACGTCCGCCATAAAATCTGGGCACAGGAACTCTTACAATCAGCCCCAGTGGCATAAAGGCGGCTTCAACAACCATTCGTCGCGTTTTACTCCAAAAATGGCGACGATATTCGCCTCTTCGCTGTTGCACAATCACTTTTGCGTGAGCACAGTTACGCACGTCCGATCACGTCAACACTCCCCAGGCCATCTCATTGTTCAGTCCCTGTGTCTCCAGCTACCCCTAGCTACGCTCGTATTACCAAGAGTGGGGGCGTTCCCCTACCACCTTTTTACCGAAATCATTTAGTATTTAAGAATATTTATATTTACTACCCTGGAGTCCATACCAGTCATAATAATTTACTACTAGCGCTTTACAACATTAAATTATACAGTAATAACTTATAATTACCAAGAAAAAGAATGCATTTGACTCCGAGAGCTTATTGCATTGTCTGACAGGCAGCGCTAATTCCCAGTTTCGCCAATAGATGGCATCAGGGTGCACTCCCTGGCAGTCTCACACAAGCGCGCCCGTTTCCGACGCGCGGGCTCCAAATTACTGTCAGCTCACCATCATTTCAGTTCCGTTACAATGTGTGCGATGTCCTTAGGTTAGTTAGGCTTATGTAGTTCTAAGTTCTAGGGGACTGATGACCTCAGAAGTTAAGTCCCATAGTGCTCAGAGCCGTTTTTTGTTCCTGTTTTGTGAATAAAAACTGTGGAATGTGCTTGTAAAATTTCAAAAAGGTCCTGCCTATCAATGTCATTACAGTTCTCAGTTGTTTGAATTTTATTCTGAATTAACTCATTAGTATCAAATACGCTGTCGATATCATCCCTGCCAGTACTCCCAGAGTGATTGTTAGTGTCAAGTTCCGTCGAAAATTCCAAACTGTTGTCTAACAGGAGGTAAAACCGATTAATTTCCTCGTCATGGTTTGAGAGCCAATCTTCAAATTTCAAAGCTATTGACTTACCTTCTATCTCTAAATTTATTTCAGCATCGTCAAAGTTTAAGATTGCTTTGTATTCATTCAAAAAGTCCACTCCCAATATAATTTCCGTCGACAATAATGGAACAATAAGTTAATTGAGAAGCTGTGGCTTTGACAAAAGAATTCTAAGTTGGTTTGTTGGCGTACATCTACACTTTTTCCAACGATTGCACCTTGTAATTTAATCTTACGTAACGGAAGTGTGGGGCAATCGTTCGATTTGTTGCATTTGCTAGAGGCTGTTTCACTAACTACTGAAATGGGACTGCCAGAGTCAAGTACTGCGGTAAATTTTACGTCATTTACTGTAATGTGAATTACAGGACATGCAAGGTTGTTATGTTTTACGTCGTGTTCCTGGAGTAAGATGTCTCTAATGTCTTCCATTTTTACGTAATTACTAGCCACAGCAGCTACGTCGTCAGCTTCATAAGTACGTTTTGTGGCTGCCAGCGGTGTGAGGCATTGGCTATTGTCTCTTTCTTGGCGAGCGTCGTTATTGGGATTTGGAGACCTAACTTCTACAAATTCACCTTGTCGAGAGGGCCCTGCCCTGTTTGAATCCCGCCAGTTTTGATGAAATTCAGGTCCGTCATTTTGTCGGTAGTTTACATGGGTTTTTTTTGTTGGTCATGTGGTGGAGAATTTCTCCCTGAATCGTAACTGCACGGTGGACCGTTGCGTCTGACGTTATTCTGTCTCCCTTGATAATAATTATTTTGGTTCCCATACTGTCTGTTTCTCTGATTGTCTCTGTGATAGTCATTACTGCGGAGGAGACGTGATCTTTCTCTGTAATTCTTACTACTGTGCCAACGGTTGTCATACGGGTGGTGTCTGTTTTGGTCACGATTTACATTGTAGGAATAGCCTTGTCATGTCCAGTTATTATTTCTGTAATCGCGAAATTCAAAAATGGGTCTGAGCACTATGGGACTCAACTGCTGTGGTCATAAGTCCCCTAGAACTTAGAACTACTTAAACCTAACTAACCTAAGGACATCACACACATCCATACCCGAGGCAGGATTCGAACCTGCGACCGTAGCGGTCGTGCGGTTCCAGACTGTAGCGCCTTTAACCGCTCGGCCACTCCGGCCGGCCATCGCGAAATTGTGACGGATGTGACCTGTAATTGTTATGCTCCTGTTTTCGCGTTCTGCGATTGTCAGTGTCAATTTCCAATTCTTGTAACAGTCCCTGAAAAGCTTCAATGTCGTCTTTGCAACGTCCTGCCAAAATAATGTCGTAAATGTTCAGGCAATTTGATTAAGCAAATGCGGATGAGTTCTGAGGGGCTGTATGGGTTTGAATGATACTGATTCTTATGTAACATGACTTCGAATTATTTGACAAGACTGGAAAATTCAGATTGTTCGAAATGTTTCATCATTATGATACTATGTTTTACTCGGTCTTGAGTAGCTTGCGACCAATATGCTGAGAGGAAGGCATGATAAAATTCTCAAAATTCTCCTTCAATGTGACAATTGTGAATGACCGATCGCATTCTTACAGCTGGTTTATTCTCGAAGTAGCCACACACAAATTCTAGCCTGTACTCCAATGACCAGTTGGGACGAAAACAATGAGAGAATTCATGGAGCCATGCATTTGGATGAATGTCGATGCCAGAATTCTTAAATGTTTTGAATTTACGTGTAGTAATGAACAACTTACAGCCAAAATCATCATGTCGGCGATTCGCACATCGGTAATTGTTACTTCTTTTCGGCGGTTCCATCTCAAAATTCGGTGTAGCTTGCCAATTTCTTTCATAATTTCCGAAGTGCCCTGTGTTACTATTTTGTGGCTGTTCTGTATTTCTATGTCCTTCTTCCAGTATTGGAGCGCGCGTGTCCTCTGAAATATGTAATTCTTGTATTACCTGTGTCAACTGATCTTGTACTTCCCGGATTTCTCTTTTGTACTGTGTATTGATTTGATTTTGATTTTGTTTGAATTTTCTAATTTGTTCATACTCTTCTGTGTCGGAGAAGGCTACGGGTCTTGTGTCATTCATATCATCACCTGCCTTTGTAGATAAGTTAGTGAACTGATCCGAAAGTTCGGCTACTTTTTCCGATAGTGAACTGATTTACTCAGTGTGTTTTTCTGAGCCAAGTTTTAGAGTGTCCATTTGTGTTGAAATCGTATCTACTGTGTCCTTTAAGTTTTCCAGAGTTTTTGCAAGTTGCGTAACCGAATCAGTATATGAACTGAGTTAATTTTAGCTTGTGAGGTGTCGTGATTTTCATGAACAATAGTTTGCAGTTCTTTTATGGGTGCTTCGTGATTCTGTAATGCATTTTCATGACGCGAAAAAATTGGTTGAAAATGCTCACAAATTTGTGTTTTTACGTCATTACAGACTTTTCGACATTTATATTCGATTTGAAGTAACTCTGCAGTTAAATCTTCACGTGTTTGTTCAAGCGTTTGTTCCATTGAGTCTAACTTTTGAAGCCGTTGCTGTGTTTGTCTGTGGTGTTGTTTATTGTATCTAACTTTTGCTGTGTTTGTCTCTGATTTTGTTTCATTTGTTGCATTAATTGCAATAATAATGTATTAGTGTCTGAAATCTGTTTCTCTATGTTTTTTGGCAGTGCATTTTCACCGGCAACATTCACATTTTGACAAGCAGAAAACGTGTCTTGACTCATTTGAGAAAACAGTGAGGACCCAAAACCTGAATCTGCAGTATTTGCAAGATTCTGTCCTGTCATTCCCGATTCCAGAGGCGAGTTGTTGCCGACCGATCGATCGATAATGCTTCCCTGTTCACTAATTGTTTCACTGTCTACACCATTGTTTGCCACCCGCTCCATTTCCCTATGCAAAATTAAAAAATTACCATGTTGAATATTAGTTAATTCATTACACGATGGCGCTAACACACTGCTTTCGTCTTCACTGTCATTCCTCAGTTTACTTTGGAGCCTAGTATTACGTTTTCCACACGCCATAATTGTCACAATATTTCACACGATAACACAGAAAAGCACAATTTGAAGAGCAAAAATAAGAAAACACGTTAACATAGCACTGAAAATATTATCTAGTTAATCGCAAGCGCTGCTGCGAAATACTTGGTTCAAATCTACATGAATGCCACAACTGTTTTATTGTACAACAATGAAAGACTGCAACTACAAAGGAGATTCTCTCTACAATTACGCGCTAGCAATACACAATAGCTACACTAATTACACAAACTACAAGAAAAAAATCAGAAGATTCCAGTGAGGTATCCTCGGCTAAGGGTCGACATATGAAACGTCCCCTTGGAAAAATTATAAATGACTGTGCTTAAACTGACACACAATATTTTTAGCGCAACGCAATCTGACTTTCAATAATCCCTACAAAAGAATGGCCCTGACTAACAATAACCTATACCTTTCGTCAATCACTTACCTCACAAAAATCTTCGTTACTCAAACTACTGCAATACAGCGAGCGCCAATACTGCCAGCTAAATAAAAGATTCAAACTACTGAAGGCGCTGACTACTGATAGGCATAGTTAGCAAATGAAAGATTTTAATAGAGAACAAACAATGTATTTACCCTAATAGTCATAATATATATAGCAGTTCATGACATCCATTCTTAGAAATGTACTGTTTCTGTCCAAAACTCCGCCATCTCACTCCCCACATCCACCACTGCTGGCGGCTCACCTCCAACTGCGCAACGCTACGCGCTGTTAACATCCAGCTGCCCAACACTACAATGGCAGACAACAATGCAAACTAGCCACAGACTGCACACAGCACAGCCAATGATTTTCACACAGAGCGCTACATGACGTTACCAACAGAAAAACCTAAAATTCGGTGTCTCCGATAACCACACTTTCCTAAAATTTTACCAATAAACCGGTGTCGACCATTCACCTTTCCTACTATAGTCCTCACATGCTCGTTACATTTAATATTGCTTTGCAACATTATGCCCACATATTTAAACGACGTGACTGTGTCAAGCAGGACACTACTAACGCTGTATTCGAACGTTACTAGTTTGTTTTTCGCACTGACATTCCTTAAATTTTTCTGCATTTAGCGCCATTCATCACGCCAACTATAAATTTTGTCAAAGTCATTTCGTATCCCCCTATAGTCAAATAAATGGCTCCAGGCACTATGGGGCTTAACGTCTGAGGTCATCAGTCCCCTAGACTCAGAGCTACTTAAACCTAACGAACATAAGGACATCCATGCCCGAGGCAGGATTCGAACCTGCAACCGTAGCAACAGCGCGGTTCCGGACTGAAGCACCTAGAACCGCTCGGCCACAGCGGCCGTCCCCTACAGTCACTCAACGACGTCACCCTACAGTACACAACAGCATCATCAGCAAACAACCGCACATTGCTGCCTATCCGGCGCGCCAAATCATTTATGTGTGTAGAGAATAACAACGGTCCTGTCACACTTCCCTGGAGAATTCCTGATGAACATTCGTCATCGCGGAGAACGCATTGGGTTCTATAATTTAAGAAGCCTTTGAGCCAGTTACATATCTGTAAACCTGATATAAGAACGTAGGCTTCCGCGGCCGGTATCATAGTGATTAAAATTCTTCTGGGTATTATGACGCGTCATTGCTAAAAACTAACAACAATAATAAACTAAAACCGACGTTTCGGCCAAATTGCAACGGCCTTCCTCAGGGCACGACTGGTTTCGCATTGGGAAACTATCGATGTCTGACGTCACTGTTGTAAAACTTTTAATTGGCCCTCTGATACGATTGGCTAGTCATGGCGTAAGGGAAGATGGAAGGAAAGAGGCTATTCGTGGATGTCCATGTCGTCAACGATTGGTAGCTGCCCGCCAATCAGCGTTTGGCTTCTGGTCGGCAAATTTTCCTCCTGTTGTGCGCGGAAGTGGACTGACAGTTGCTCTACAGCTGTTTGTGCAGATACGTCCGTGTCCGGTGTAGCTTCTGCCCCGCGACCTCTCGCGGCCCGTTGGACTGGGATGGCCGGCAGCCAGGACGCCGGGAGTCTGTAGCCATCTTCTCTGTTGATGTTGTCAGGCTGCTTAATAATTTCGATCGCCTCCCGTATTTTGCGTTCTCGCGTCCACGATTCTTTCGCCAGTACTCGGGCTTCCTGGAACCTGATAGGTTGTCCACAGTCACGGTGGTGTTCCGCTATCGCCGATTTATTGTGTTGTTGTAATCGTAGATAGCGTTCGTGTTCTGCTACTCGTAAGCTGACAGATCTCCCTGTTTCTCCTATGTAGCTAACTCCGGACTCACACCGTAGTTCGTAAACACCTGCTGTGTTAAAATTGTTGACTACATCCTTGGTGGAACCTATCATTTCGTGGATCCTGTGACTGCTTCGAAAAATCGGTCTGAAACCTCGTCGGCGTAGGACGTTGCCTATCCGTTCACTGACGCCTTTTACATATGGTAAATGTACCAGTGCCTTCTTCTCGTGTTCTGCTCCCTTTGGTTTTAGCTACCTTTCTTATGATGTTGTCATCATAGCCGTTAGCACGAAACGTGTGTTGTAGCTCCTTTAATTCTTCTTTGATATTATTTTCATCGCTTATCCGGTAGGCTCGGGCAGTTAATGTGTGCAGAACAGAATACTTTTGAGCTGGGTGGTGGTAGCTCTCCGCGCGAAGGTACCGATTAGTGTACTTAGGTTTCCGGTACACTTTGTGTCCCAGTTTACCTTCGGCAGCTCTGTATACTTCCACATCCAGAAATGGCAAGGTACCATTGTTTTCCGTTTCATGAGTGAACTTTATATTTTTGTACAGGCTATTTAAGTGCTGGAGGAAGTTTCCCAATTCCGCTTCACCGTGAGGCTAGGTAACGGATGTGTCCTCCACATATCGTAGCCAACAAATGGGACGTAACGGAGCAGAAGCTAGGGCCGTTTGCTCAAGGACTTCCATGAAGATGTCCGCAGCTACAGGGGAGAGTGGGGAACCCAGTGCCACTGAATCTAAGTTAATCAGTAGAGGCAGAACGGTTCTAGGCGCTACAGTCTGGTACCGCGCGACCGCTACGGTCGTAGGTTCGAATCCTGCCTCGGGCATGGATGTGTGTGATGTCCTTAGGTTAGTTAGGTTTACGTAGTTCTAAGTTCTAGGGGACTGATGACCTAAGAAGTCCCATAGTGCTCCGAGCCATTTGAACCATAATCAGTAGAGCAATCGTCCGTGAAAGGCAAGGGTCCCAGATTCGAGTCTAGGCCCGACACAATCTTTTATTCTACCAGGATGTTTCAAATCATACATGTATTACTAGTAATCTACCTTTTTTTCTGATTGCTATGTACATGTGGTTATGAGTGACGAGTAACTGTGGTGGTAGAGTGAATGATACTGTTTCATTATTTTTATCAATTATATTTCTTAGAATTTTTGTTCAGGTCGAAGTGATCCCCACAGTGTTGCTTGGATACACCACTTTCTGACCGGTTTTAATATTTAAATTAAATATTTGTTCATCCTTGGCTATATACGTTTTACTTGTGCTATCCTTAAAGTTTTGATATTACTTGAGTATGAGGGATGGGATTTTTTTTGTGTGGGGCGGAGGGGGAAATTTTATATGCATATTGATTTAATTTCATAACATTAAGTACCCGCAACCAGTCCTATTGACTATTATTAAAAATGGAAAGTGGTGGCGACAGACAGGGCGTCCGCCTACTTACTTGAACTTACATGCCAACCCCGTTAACTTACGAAATAAAGACCATGAAGATGAAGAGAAACAGAATGAAAATCACTGTCGATATCTTCGTAAGGAGAATGTTTACCGCAGCGCGGAGTGGCCGCGAGGTTAGAGGCGCCGTGTCACGGACTGCTCGGCCCCTCCCGCGGAGGTTTTATTCCTCCCTCGGTCATGGATGTGTGTGTTGCTCTTAGCATAAGTTAGTTTAAGTAGTGTGTAAGTCTCAGCAGTTTGGTCCCTTAGGAATTCACACACATTTGAACATTTTTTGAGAATGTTTATCTGGTATGAAATGGGGCAACCCCTGCTCCCTTCATTATAAAGGTTTGTTTATTGAACGAAATAAGATCACAATAAAAAATGGCTCCACGACATTAGCAGTTAAACAAAAGAATTCGTCTTGTTTCGTTAAACGAATAACGTCAATAACCAACCTGTCTAAATACGTTAAACAAGGGATACTGTCATTAAACTGAGAGTATTATAAATTAACACTCTACAATTACTGTAGAATTATCGAGAAAAGGAAACTTGTCATGTATGTTCTTCAATCTTTAAGTATAAATTCAGAATAGGCAATTGACAGCTGCACCCAGATGGATACTCTCTAACCCTTTTCTTTAATCTGTTATGTTTCGGAACGTGCTGATACAGCCATCTCAGCACTGGAAATGTTATACGACTGTGGGCCGAATCGGACAATAACCCCGGGTTCGGTGTGGGGCGGCGGTGGGGAGAGTGGACTGCTGTAGCCTATTTTGGGGTTGAGGGCTACAGCAGGGACGAAACCTCTCCGTCGTTTCTAGGTCCCCAGTTCCATACAACACAATATGTGAATCAACACAATCATGTTGTATCTGCAAAATGTCGAGCTCTAATGTTACACACTGAAGATTAAAATAGGACTGATGCTACAGACGAGGCCGTCCAGTTTCATTTCGACTTCAGCAAAACGCAGACAACAGCATTAGATAACTGGTAAATCACTAAGGGCCCACGTACCCGATAAAACAGTTATCGTAGAGCACCAAAACTGAATAGATTCCGCTCCAATCAAGTTTTACGAGAAAATTAAAATCGCGTACTGCCTGCGCTCGTCCACGGTTCTTCTACCATATAGATAAGTATAGCTAGAGGTCGCAACCTACTGCCGCAAGCAGCCGACAGTCCAGGAAGCCGCACGTGGTACCCAAATCCCTTGTCATTTTCACAGCCATACGTATTGTTTACGACCGCTATGTCTATAGCCATCTCCATAGAGACCATGTGAATTTACAGGGTGAAAAGTAGCAAACTGCTTTTCTGTATCTTTTGCTCTCGGGTCCACGAAATATATACTGGTGTGCAAAACTTACACAAAACAGCATGGTTCCCAGGTCTCGTGTATTTTCGACAGGGCTCCCATATTTTGTGGGTTTTTCCGTAGTTTACCCATCTCTCGTAATAGACATGTTTTCCCTCGTGTTTCATAAAGTTTTATTTATTTAAGATTATCGTTCCAAATCAACAATTCAAATTTTCCTGTTTATCATCTTTGAATCCTCTCTTTTCCATGTTGACAAGCTTGATGCTGCCATGACGAAACTTTAGTCCTGTCCTTCAGTAGCAGCGATCCACTGTGGACGAGCGGTTCTAGGCGCTTCAGTCCGGAACCGCGCTGCTGCTACGGTCGCAGGTTCGAATCCTGCCGCGAGCATGGATGTGTGTGATGTCCTTAGGTTACTTAGATTTAAGTAGTTGTAAGTCTAGGGAACTAATGACCTCAGATGTTCAGTCCCATAGTGCTTAGACACAATTCCTTCGGTAGCGTGTAGACAAGGGGCTTGAGATCAGTTCAGTATGCAGGTTGTATTGTTTTTAATACAGATATATAAGTATGGGTAGGACAACGCGATCACTCGAAGACACAACCAAAGAAGAAGACTCACTACGTATGCCTGTATCTCTTTTCAAGTGCGTGTACAATGACGAATTCTATTAATTTTCAACTTTTCTTGCAAAAGGTGTTACTATATGTAGACATTACTGTTTCGTGTACAGTTGTATAGAGCTGCGTCCTAAAGGTAAAGCATATCGATAATGCACCTGGCAGCCACAGAAAAAGTAACTTTCGTATGGTGTGGCACTGCCAAACAACATAGCGCGATGCATCTTGGACCATACATAGAAATAACTGCTACTGTATAGTGCAAAAAGTAACTGAATGAAGTACGCAGTGAGACGAGCAGAAATGACACTTTTATTGAAGAAGAATAATGACACCCAACTAACCGCGATTTACGATGGTCCCCTGCACATAAAAAAAGGCGAAACGTGGCTCTCAGTAGTGTGTGATCACCACGAACGGCAATGCCTGCTCTCCAAAGTGCTTCCATGCCGACCATAAGTTTTATAACGCGTTCTTGCGACAGGACCGTTCATTTGGTCACCAACGCGGTTGACAACTGCTGGATGATCGCTGGTGCATTTGAACGTGCACCAGTACGTCTCCCCAAACGCGTCGCACATGCTGAAATGGGATTTTTAAGTCTGGGGGATGGGCGGGCTTGTTCCGCGAGCTCCTCCACCTGCACTGATCGTTGCGGTCGGGTAATTTCATCCATAAAAGCGAAGTCAGATCCGAACGCACCCACGAAAAGACGCGCTTGGGGAAGGACAGCAGTGACACAATAATGTTCATCGGTGAGTGTACCGCGTTCAAACATTTGGAAATCAGTGCGCCCATGTAACATTATGCCTCCCCACACCGTAACACCTAGGCCACCAAAACGATCGTGTTCGACAGTGCGGCACTACCCTCATATTGCGAGAGGTGGGAACACACAATGCACCTACGAATATTGTCGAACACGATCGTTTGAATGTCCAGATGATATCCCGTGGAGAGGCTTAATGTTGAATGGACGTACTGAAGTGAAGTGACCGTATGACACCGTTGGACATACTGATCTCCAAATATTAGTACACGGTACACTCACTGATTAACGCTATTGTGAAAGTGAAGTGTTTCCCCACTGCGTCTTTTCAGGGATGCATTCGATTCATACTTCACTTTTATAGATGACAAAATGCGATAGCATTGAACAGCGCATGTGTAGAAGCTCTTGGAACGAGAAAATATTCATCGAATGGGGTGACTTGCGCGTTTCCCCGACTTAAATCCCACGGAATACATGTTGAGCGTGTTGAGGAGACTTATTGTAGCACGTCCACTGCACTGACGAACATCCGACAGCTGTCAGTCGCGGTGGTGAAGGAATGGAGATCCTTACCACAGAAGATCAGAACAAACTGCTAAACGATTTAGAAAAGATATCTGAATGGTGCGAAAAGTGGCAGTTGACCTTAAATAACGAAAAGTGTGAGGTCATCCACATGAGTGCTAAAAGGAACTCGTTAAACTTACCTTACACAATAAATCAGTCTAATTTAAAAGCCGTAAATTCAACTAAACACCCAGGTATTACAATTAAGAAAAGCTTAAATTGAAAGGAAAACATAGAAAATGTTGTGGGGAAGGCTAACCAAAGACAGCGTTTTATTGGCAGGACACTTACAAAATGTAACAGACCTACTAAGGAGACTGCCTACACTACGCTTGTCCGTCCTCTTTTGCAATACTGTTACCCGGTGTGGGATCCCTACCAGATAGGACTGACGGAGTACATAGAAAAAGTTCAAAGAAAGGCAGCACGTTTTGTATTATCGCGAAATATGGGAGGGAGCGTCACAGAAATGATACAGGATTTGGGCTGGACATCATTAAAAGAAAGGCGTTTTTCATTGCAACGGAATCTTCTCACAAAATTCCTATCACCAACTCTCTCCTCCGAATGCGAAAATATTTTCTTGACACCGACCTACATAAGGAGTAACGATCACCAAGATACAATAAAGGAAATCAGAGCTCGTACGCAAAGATATAGGTGTTCATTCTTTCCGCGCTATACGAGATTGGAATAACAGAGAATTGTGCAGGTGGTTCGATGAACCCTCTGCCAGGCACTTAAATGTCATTTGCAGAGTATCGATGTAGATGTAGAATTCCTTACCAATCCTGTGCCAGAAAGTTGTAAATTTGTGGTAAGGTCTTATGGGACCAAACTGCGGAGGTCATCGATCCCTAAGCTTACACACAACTTAATCTAACATACGCTAAGGACCACACACACACACACACACACACACACACACACACACACACCAGGGAGGACTCGAACCTCCGACAGGGGCAGCAGCGCGGACCGTGACAAGACGCCTCAGACCAGGCGGCTACGCAGCGCGGCTCCTATGCCACAGTACACACTGTTGCAGAGCATACATTGCCTTCTGTGCTAATCACGATATCTATTAAGAACGACGCCCACCTTTCGTAATGTCCAGGGAACCATCATAAGATACGGTGAGTCCTGTGTAATTATCGTCTTTCATTAAAAGTATCTGCTCATCTCATTGCGTATTTCTTTCAGTTACCTTCTGTGCTATACTGCAGCAATTCTTTCTATCTATGATTCAAGTCACATCGAGCTATGTTACTTGCCAGTCACACATCATGCTTAAGTTACTTTCATCAAAAAAATGGTTCAAATGGCTCTGAGCACTATGGGACTTAACATCTGAGGTCATCAGTCCCCTGGAACTTAGAACTACTTAAACCTAACTAACCTAAGGACATCACACACATCCATGCCCGAGGCAGGATTCGAACCTGCGACCGTAGCGGTCGCGCGGTTCCAGACTGTAGCGCCTAGAGCCGCTCTTACTTTCATCCTTGTAAGTTTTGCACATTCGTGTGTTTCCTAAATCGGCGGCTATTTCTCGCTGACAGCGGAACTCGTGCTTCATATATGAAGGTCAAATTGAGCTACAAAGCAGTGTGTTGAATTCTTGGTCCGAAACGTAGTTATAACTAGACATCAGCTAATGAAGAAAATGTAGAGAAACGAGCTTTCGTATGGACGTGTGGCCTGGTGCATTATTACATCGTTACGAGGGTAAGTCAAAAAGTAAGGCAATTTTTTGAAAGCAACATTTTATTGAGGAAACCCTGTTAGTAACTCTATTTCACTACATATCCTTCTCAACCTCTGTACACTTGGTCCATCTCTTGACAAGCTTCCTAATTCCATTCTGGAAGAAACTTTCTGGATCGTGCTCATCAGCCTCCACCACCACGACTTCGTCATCCGTCGGAAACCTGGATTCATTGAGTTGCTCCTTAATCGGAACAAAAAGTTGAGATTACTTCCAGCTAGGTCAGTACTATACGGTTATTGATTCACCGTATCAGAAACAGGATATAGAATCCATGAGATTGCTTTCTCATCTCTATGATGCAGGTCAGTATCCTGAAACAAAATCACATCTTCTGAAAGCCTTCCTCACCACCTCGTTTCCATTTCGGGTTTCAGCAAAGGTCACCGTTTACTGTTTGACCTTCGACAGTCTAATAAATCATCATTGGACCTGTCGTATTCCAGAATCATCAATTTCGTTGCAGACGCTACATTTTTGAACCGTTTTGCAGTAGACGAATACTGACGTTTCCACACCACGACCAGCCGATTACCCTATGGTTCATGCAAGTGGAGTGATGTCTCTTCAACGGTTTCGATGTGACTCAGAATGTCCCCTCTTTCCTCTCTGAAACGCCTTAAATTTAATTAAGACATTTCCGAACGTTCCTGTTTGTGTACCCAACGAGCAGAAGCTTTCCAATTATTGAGAGATTCTTGCACGATTGTAAATAATGAAACGGGGCTAGGGTTAAACTCAAGCGCAGCATCATCAGTTTTGGCACGAAGTTCATGACAAATTATTCACGCAACTATTTCAGTGTCCATGGTCGTTTATGAAGTGGATGGTGGCTCAACGTCGCAAACAGATATACTTCAACGTTTAAAGCTATTTATCCACAAATGAATGTTGTGTTTAGTAAGCCGATATTTCAACTGCATTCTGCTAATAATTTTAGAAGCTATAGTCCCTTTGTGACATTCGACTGTTTTTTTCCTCGTTGATGGTCATCGGTGTAGACGTACTGCGTTGCTGTACTAGCTGAGAAAATAGGGGATGGAAGTACAGTACTGACTACTGTAAATGATGTAGCCGACAGGTACACATTTGCGTTTCACAGTTCTTTACTTCCACTGTTCACAACCCCCCAATAATATACAGTTACATGGCCAGTGCACTATTGTTTAACTTTCGATAAGCGTCATTAATAGATTGCAGGCAAACATCAACATACTACTACAATAGTTTACTGTTGAAAATCTACGAGCAGTAAAAATCCTACCACACTGTTCTTGCCACATAATACGGTAAGTATTGAACAGACACTGTCATTGCTCGAACAGTCCACGTGTGTACTGCCAGTCCCTAGTGTCCAACGGGCACAATATTTCGGCAATCAGACATGTCGCCATCGTCAGGTGCTCTGAGGGGGGGCGGCCGTCTTAAATTCCCTCCCCCTGCGAGGCGTTCTCTCCACTTTCCGCACCCGCAGCCGCGCGTCTGCAGTCGCTGAGAAGCTGGCGTCGGCGTCTCCTTTCTCAAGGACGCGGATTTACCAGAGGGTGTCACCAAGAAATTGACGCCTCAAGAACCTGTAACACCAAGATTTTTTGGACTCCCTAAAGTCCACAAAGAAGGGATGCCGTTACGTCCAATTTTTAGCAACAATAGGGCACCTACATATTTGCTGGCCAAATACCTGGCAGAATTACTAAGCCCTTATGTAGGTAAAAACCCTCATCACATTCGTAATTCCGTGTATTCCGTAAAACGTCTCGACAACTTCAAGCTGAAGGACTCAAATACCCTGGTGAGCTTTGACGTTGTTTCATTATTCACCAGGGTGCCTCTTCGAGAGTCAGTTGAGCGTACTGCACAGAAATTTGACGAGAAGACGACCGACCGTTGCAGGCATGTTCTGACCGCCACGTATTTTCTCTTTAATGGAGAATACTATGAACAAACAGAAGAAGTCGCAATGGGGAGCCCACTTCCGCCTGTGGTCGCGAATTTCTATATGGAGTACTTCGAGGAAGAAGCTTTGACATCATCCTAATGGAAACCTACTTTCGTTCTCCGTTATGTGGATGACACGTTCGTGATCTGGCCCCATGGAAGGGACAAGCTCCTAGACTTCCTTACACACCTTAACTCCATACATCCGAACATCAAATTCACTATGGAGACCGAAGCAGGATTACCATTCCTGGACGTCATGATCAAAAGAAGAGCGGATGGCACCCTGGGCCACGGGGTATACAGGAAAAAAACGCACTCCGACCTGTATTTGGATGTGGATAGCTGCTACAAGTCTTCGCAGAGGAATGGGGTGCATAGGGCGCGCACCATCTCTGACGCAAAGAGTCTGCCCTATGAGCTGGAACACCTCAAAACTGTATTCCTGAAAAAACGGGTACTCGGAATGGCAGATCAGACGCGCTCTCCGCCCCACCTCTACAGTACAGCGTGTGGAGATGGACGAAGTCCCGGAGGAAGAGATTGCCACTGCCTATATACAGTATACTGGCTCCCTATCGGGGAAAACAGGACGAGTATTGAGGAGACACCGAGTAGGAACTGTCTTTTACGCACCCAATAAAACACGAGTATTATTGGGAAGAGTCAAAGACGATCTCGGTTTGCGGAAGGCCGGCATATACCAGATTCCGTGTTAGTGTGGGAAGACTTATACTGGACAGATTGCGCACCATCGAAGATCGTTGCCGAGAACATCAGAGACACACACGACTTAGGTACCCCAACAAGTCGGCGGTCGCAGAGCACTGTTTGTCCGAAAAATCACGAAACTGACTACCAACATACCAGGGTCTTGGCACAGACATCTAAATACTGGGACAGCGTCGTTAGAGTGGCTACCGAAATTCGTACCAGGGATGGACTTATCAACCGAGATTGTGGCTATAACCTCAGCAAGGCATGGGAACCAGCATTGAGTCTAATTAAAAAGACGCTCAGCAAAGGAAACGAACGGGCGACCAGGGCAGACGAGGCAATTACACCGACGCTACCACAGACGTCGACGCCAGCGTCTCAGCGACCGCCGACGCGCGGCCACGGAGAGAACGTCTCGCAGGGGGGAGGGGATTTAAGACGGCCACCTGCTCTCAGGAGCTCAGTTCGTCAGCGCACCTGACGATGGCGACATGTCTGATCGCCGAAATATTGTGCCCGTTGGACACTGTGGACCGGCAGTACACCCGAGGATTGTTCGAGCAAGAAATACGCCGGGAGCAACTGAAGAATCACAGGCACTGTCATTGTTTTAGCACACGGCCTGTTACACTTACTTCACAGTTAAGTGGATGCATTGTTGTTGATGTAACCAATACAATTCGGCTGTGGACTGACTGTCTCAGGACCAAAAATCGGGACCTTATATATCATCACAATAATAGGCACTGAAACTACACATTGTTCGATGTTTAATTTACAGAAATTACAATAAAAACTTAACACCTTCAGTTAACTGCATACGTCGAATAATTGCGTCTTTTTAACCGTTTAACCGAGCGAGGTGGCGCAGTGGTTAGCACACTGGAGTCGCATTCGGGAGGACGACGGTTCAATCCCGTCTCCGGCCATCCTGATTTAGGTTTTCCGTGATTTCCCTAAATCGCTTCAGGCAAATGCCGGGATGTTTCCTTTGAAAGGGCACGGCCGATTTCCTTCCCCATCCATCCCTCACCCGAGCTTGCGCTCCGTCTCTAATGACCTCGTTGTCGACGGGACGTTAAACACTAATCTCCTCCTCCTCCTTTAACCGTTTCTGCTACTAAGAAGTTAAGCTGTATTATTTGTTTAAATGTTGAAATTAACAGATATCGTTACGCAAACAATACTTTGTACGAAACTGGAAATTACTTTGGAATTAATAATAGCTGGCTTTGCTAACATGTTTTCGAATAGAGCCAAATAGACCCTTTAAGAATACTATTAGTTGTTCCTCCTAATGTTTACAATTAATACAGAATTTATCTCTCTTTATAAGTCAACAATAGAATTTAAGTTACAAAACAATTACTGATTTCACCCTATAACAAAAAATACTAACTAGGCATAGTCAAAATAAATTAGAAAATCAATTACGTACAATGAACTAAACACAAAATTAGATCTGGTGTTGTATTCTTTAAAACTGAGTGCCAACCTTTCTCTTTTATGGAAATGTAGATTTTACTCACGTATCTTAATCGTAATTAGTCAGACACGAAAAAAATGAATTTTAAGGAGGCATATGGCAAACAAGACGGGAACTGAAAATATCCCAGCTTGCTTCGTCACATCTTCACAGCACAGAAAACGAATTACTCCCGGAACAACGGGGCACTCATAATACAATACTCTGAAATCACTACGAATAAAGTTATTCATTGAACCAACACAGCTAACGCAAAAGATCAGTGGGATTAAGGCATGCCATTATTGAATCAGTGCTATTAACCTATGGAGAAGAAAACAGAATAACTTATTCACGTGAAGAACAGAAAGTTCAAAGTTCACACTTATCAGAATGAAATATGCTTTTGAAGAAAGCTTAATATGAAGTTATTCTCCCCAAAATACCAAATGGAGAAAAATAAGGACAAAATCACATATCTTCTGCATCCATACAAAATTTGAGTCACTAGACGCCAAATGGACATATCTTTAATGGAAATTCAACTTTGCCTCATTGACGATCTGTAAATTCTCTATTCTTCAGATCTAAGTTGAGAAATAGAATTGGATATTGCTTTGTGAATATGATTAGCTCCGGAGATCAAACATTTTCGTAGACTTAAACCTGCAGGGATACGTGAGCTACGCAGCTACTTACTGGGACCTTTTCACCACAGCCCATGCCTGTTTACTTACTTCTCGACTGAGACTCCCCTCTCCGCCTCTCACTCTTGCTGAAGCAAAAGTAATTCCATTGCTGGGAGATGTTGCGTAACGCCTGCTTAAACTTCATCTCGTGCTACTACCAGCAGCATCTCGTAAAACTCGGTTAGGTAAGCAATGACCTCATCGTGAGGCTACGTGTGGGAGATGTCAACAAATCAAGACGAAGAACAGTAAGTAGTATTCATGTATAACACTACCGGCCGGTCCGGTATGTCGTAATGCACTGCGCACTAGCTCATGAGACAGGAAGGCGAGCCCGATTAATGGCCACGTCTGGTTCAGCTACCAAGTTGTATATGGCTTCTACGCGCTTTTCTACTCTCGTTTACGCAAAGGTCGGTCCTGAATATCCATCTCACAAAACACGATACACAGTCCGTTAGAATACAATAACAGACGCAACAAAGTTTTCATGATTCGTGGGCAGATGGCATACATGACTTTAGTCCCTAAATTAACTGATGACTGTGGCCATGAAATGAAAATAAATAAATTGCCAAACTGTGAAACAGCAATAGCAAGCGAGCACCGTAACCTCTGGACAACCCCTATTTAGGAGAAGAAGTATAAAAAGACACTCATGTGTACAATGATCCTCGTCATCTGACAGGCTGCCACATCATGCCGCAAATACGTAAGTCGTATGGCATTGTTAATCTAGTCAACGAAGGGAAATAGCTGAATTAAATCGTGCAGTCGCAAAGTTTTTTTGCAGTGGTAGGATGGAGTGCCAGGAACATCACATTAAAAACTCTCACCACTTCGAGGTGAGAGTGGGAGTGAGGGTTGCGTTTTAAGCTAATCTTCCGCGTTTTTCTGGAATAGCTCACTAACCACAGTCTCTAACGAAAATGTATTCCACTAAAAAACTAATTTACAATGAATATCCTTCAAAAATCTTCTATTCATTTGTCCGCTATGACTAATAATCTATAAACTACAGAACCAGCTGGCATGTCCCCCAGGTCTCTCTCGACGCCACTACGGAACGAGAAACAACTGAAGGGTGTTTCACAAAGTTATACCCACCTTTCGGCAGCGCTCCCATGAATCAGTGGCAATGCAGTTCGCAGACGCGCCCAAGGCTGTTTATTTTCCATAAAGTGCATTAACGCTACATAGAATACATAGAATATGGACATAATATAGAATATCTGCACATTGTACTGCGCTACCAGAGCGTAAACTGATTCTTAGTTTTCCTATACAACAGCAGTTGTAGCGTTTTTCTGGGACAGGCGATCTCTCCCACCACGAATGCTCATCTTTTTTCGGTTTGCACACCAACTACACTTCCCCAGCATTTGCTGTCCGGTTCTCTTATGTGGATAGACAAAAAACATCATTGTGCTGCCCCTACCTATGGGTTTTACGCAACCTGAACGCCTTCAAATACACAGGCAAGATTTTCATGTTATCTACCTCACTATGCACGAGCTGTTAATCCTATAGAAAAAAAATGGACAGGGCCTTCTTGTAGGAAATTTACTATAGTTAAATCTTGTACTGTGATACTCTGTCGTTAGAGGCTGTAGTTTTCTAATTATTCAAGAAAAACATACAAAAATTACATTCAAATGCGTTTTTCTTGAATAACTCGAAATTCGTAGCCTACAGCGGAAACGTATTCCAGTAAAACATTTAACTACATTTAATTCTGTACAAAAAGGTCTTGTTCATTTTTTTCTGTAGGACTAATAGTTTGCGCATTGCGAGCGAGAGAATATGAAAGTTTCGTGCATAGGTTTTGAAGGTATTGAGGGTTGCATAAAACCGACAGGTAGAGAGGCAGCTAAAGGTAGAGGCAGCTAAATCACGCCGTACAGCGGAGCTATTTTCAGTTTCTTGAGTACTTCTACGTAAGCTTTTGAGTAAAATATGATCCTGAAAACAGTGGGTGAGAAGTGTTTAATTTATAAGTCTTACGTTGTCAGCGACCTGTGTACCGTTGAAAGGAAAGTGACTGAATTGGTAAATGCGGCACCTTCCTGCTGGCTATCATTGACAGCGTACTGTAAAGCCGTGTATAAGCGTTGTAGTCACTTGGTAATGAAATAATGAATGGCTGGAAAATTAGTGGACATACCTCACCATTAACTATGTTACTAGTAGATTGTATAAATCACTTCGATTCAGGATTTGCTGGCTCTTTAAGAGTGCTCAGCACCGAGTGAGCCACTTACCACACATCCAAGGAAAAATCCTACAAGATGAGACTGAATATGTCTCACAGAATTGGACTGATCGTATTTAAGTCTAGAACAGTAATCTTCCGCAATGTCCGCCCCGATATATGGGTGGTCAGCGTGACGGATTGCCGTCCTACGGGCCCGAGCTCGATTCCCGTCTGGGTCGGGGTTTTTCTCCGCTCAGGAACTGGGTGTTGTGCTGTTTTCATCTTCATTTCATCCGCATATGGCGCGCAGGTCGCCCAATGTGGCGTCGAATGTAATGAGACCTGCACCAAGGCGGCCGGACCTGCCCCGCAAGGGGCCTTCCAGCCAATGACGCCAAACACTGATTTCCATTCTCCCGCATTGCATTGCGTCATTTATTCTGAAGTTCTATAACACCTAGGTGACCTACTTCTGTTGCGGGAGGAGCAAATTTTAACCTCTGGGCCTCTTCGGGTTGTGGGAGAGCTGAGGCCAAGTTCATGTATTTGACACCCCTTATGGTGTGAAAATTATTCCAGCCATTGATATTGCAGACAACGAAATCGATATTGTCGAATAAATACTGGCAGCATGTTGCACTTGGGATATAAGCTTCAGTGTGGTAGGCTGTTGACAGCTCAAGCTGTTGAGCTTTTTTACGCGACAGCTCACGTAACAACTTCAAATAAGTACTCATTTAATAAACAGAAAATAACTCAATTATCTAAACAGGAGCTCAGTGAATTTATTTCGCCTACTCACGTAAGAGAACACGAGAGGAAATGGTGGGGAGAAATAATCTCTCTGTAAACTGTAAAGGGAGCAGCGTTCGTAGTGGGGGACGTCGCCTGTCAAAAAAAAAAAAAAAGTTCAAATGGTTCTGAGCACTATGGGACTTAACATCTGTGGACATCAGTCCCCTAGAACTTAGAACTACTTAAACCTAACTAACCTAACGACATCACACACATCCATGTCTGAGGCAGGACAGTAGCGGTCGCGCGGCTCCAGACTGTAGCGCCTAGAACCGCTCGGCCACCTCGGCCGACGTCGCCTGTCACGCAAAAAAGGCTACAGCCACCGTGTGGGGATACTAATAATCAACTGCCTTCTACCAGTGTAGAACAATGTGCAGACGTTTTATCCAAGTGCTTTCATTGCATTAGTATGATTAGTAACTCATGTCTGTATTTTCTGTGTAAAATAAACACCCTGCCGCCACCCCCGTCCCAGGGGCGTCTGAGAACTGCATCGCAACTGGATTCATAGGCGCACTGCGGAAGGGTGAGTGTAGCTTCGTGAAACACCCTTCAGTTGCTTCTTGGAATGTAATTGCATAGCGAGAGACTCAGGGATTCGCCTGCTCGCTCTTTAGTTCGCAGACCTAAGAATGTAGAAAGTGCATTACCACAACTAATCAGCCTGCCTTCCCGTACGCTTCTACCCTCCCGTCACTGCCCCGCACCACCGGTTATCCCTTCATTCTACAGCATATAAATGAGGTTCGCAAGTGTAACATTTGTTCTTAGCCCACTTATTCAACAATAAATATTAATTTTATACTATCACAACACTATTTTTAATACTTTGCAATTTTTAAAACCCCCTGCATCGCGCAAACTGCTACTTCTAGAGAAACATGAATTGGACCTTTTTTGTAGGAAATTTAATGTAGGTTAATTTTTACCCGGATATGGTTTCACTATAGGCCGAAGTTTTCGCTGGCCGCTGTGGCCGAGCGGTTCTAGGTGCTTCAGTCCGGAACCGCGCTGCTGCTATGGTCGCAGGTTGTAATCCTGCCTCGGGCATGGACGTGTGTGATGTCCTTAGGTTAGTTAGGCATAAGTAGTTCTAAGTCTAGGGGACTGATGACGTCAGATGTTAAGTCACATAGTGCTTTGAACCATTTGAAACAAAGTTTTCGAGTAACTCATGGCACTCCCTCCTACTGCTGTACAATAATTTGCGAATACATGCATTATTTCCTCTATTCGATTTTTTAGGTCACTGAGTGCGCTATGGTCACTGCATGGCCCTGAAAGATTTGAAAGCAAATAAACCACCATGACCGGATAGAGTCCCTGATCGGTATTACAAAGAGTTTTCTACAGCATTGGCCACTTACCTAGCCTGCATTTATCGTGAATCTGTCGTCCAGCAGAAAGTCTAAAGCGACTGGAAAAGCGTAGGTGACTCCAGTACACGATAAGAGTAAAGGAACGGACCCGAAAAATTTCAGACAAATACCCGTAACTTCGGTTCGCTGCGGAATCCTTGAACAAATTTTTAGTTCGAATATAACAAACTTTCTTACTTATGCTCGTGAATCAGCATGGTTTTAGAAAGCATCGCTCATGTGAAACTCGGCTTGCTCTTTTCTCACATGGTATACAGCAAGTTATGGATGAAGTGCAACAGGCAGATTCAATATTTCTCGATTTCCGGAAATTGTTTGACATGCTGTCCCACTGCAGGCTGCAAAAGAAGGTACAAACATATGGAATAGGTTCACAGGAATTTGAGTGTCTCGAAGACTTCTTAAGTTATAGAACCCAATATGTTGTCCTCGATGACGAATGTTCATCAGAAACAAGGGTACCGTAAGGAGTGCCCCAGGGAAGTGTGGTATAACCACTGTTATTCTCTATATACATAAATGCTTTGGCGGACAGGTTGAGCAGCAATCTAAAGTTGTTTGTTTGTGATGCTGTGGTGTATAATAAGGTTTCGAAATTGAGTGACTGTAAGAACATAGAAGACGACTTAGACAAAATTTCCAGTTGGTGCGATGAATGGCAGCTAGCTCTAACGTGGAAAAATGTAAGTTAAAGCGGATGAGTAGGAAACACAAACCCGTAACTTTCGGATACAGTATTAGTAGTAACCTGCTTCACACAGTCAAATCGTTTAAATATCTGGGCGAAACGTTGCAAAGCAATATTTAATGGAACGAGAAAGTGAGCACTGTGGTAAGAAAAGACAAACGATCGACTTCGGTTTACTGGGAAAATTCTAGGAAAGTTTGGTTCGTCTGTAAAAAAGAGACCGCATATAGAACGCTAGTGCGACCTATTCTTGAGTATTGCTAGAGTGTTGCGGATACGTACCAGGTCTGATTAAATGAAGGCATCGAGACAATTCAGAGGCGGGCTGCTAGATTTGTTACCGGTAGGTTCGAACAACATGTAAGTGTTTCAGAGGTGCTCCAGGAGCTCATCTCTAGAGGGAAGGCGAGAAACACTGGCGAGACAATTTAAAAATCTGATTTTGAAGCTGACTGCCGAATGATTCTACGCCGCCAACAAACACTGGAGGTAAGGACCACGATGATAAGAGACGAGATATTTTTGGGCTCATACAGAGGTATATAGGCAGTTCTTTCTCCCTCGTTCTCTTTGAGAGTGGAACAGGAAAGAAAATGGCAATACTGGTGCAGGGTACCCACCGCCACCGTACAGTGGCTAGCGGAGTATCTGTGTAGATGTAGATGTAGATGGACTATTAAACACCTTGACAGAAAACACTTTTTCATTTTTCACACAATGTCGCCCTTCCTTAGAAAAGGTATAGATGACTATAAAAAGTACGATGACCATAAAGTGTACGAGTGTAAGTAGAGAATAGTGTCGCTGATGTCAGGGTAAGTACTTGAAATCTAGTGCCTGCACTTGCTCTATTCCTCTAAAAGCCGAAGGGGCCACCGCTGTTTATGGTCCCAAAAAACACGTCATTCAAAAGGGACAGATGATCTCCCCTCAAACGACACGAGCAGGTGATTTTTCATTTAACACAGCGCACAAGTGCTGGAACAGTACTTCAGCAACTTTTTTTCCTTGACAGCAAAATCTGAGTAGTAAAAACTTATTCTAAAGCGTGCACAAAATAACGGACCCATACCTGCACAGATAACGCAGCAGGGGAGGGGAGAGACAGAGGTAGTGGTGGGAGTTCCATTGTGAATGGCCACCGCACGGTAGGGGGATGCGGTTCGACAGCTGAAGCCTGTGCACAAATCTAACAAATCTAGCATAACTTGTAAGCTACAGCTAGCAAATCTGCAAATTATCTTATTAACAGAGTATATCGGTAGGACCACTAATTAGACAAGTATAACTATTCGATGTCAATAGTTTGTCACTACAGTACCGAAAAGAAATACATTGCCTGACAAAAGTACTGCAGTTCCCAGCTTTGTACATGTTCTGTTGTGGTATCAGACGTCAAATGTGGCGTATTGACACCAAATGTAGTGGGTGAGGTGCCAGGTGGTGCCATATTAAAACTCGATGAGAAGCTTCCAAATGATTTATTTATTTCCACTACAGCGCTCTGTTCACCTCGGTCTGCGTCACAGGGCCCTGCAATGCTGAGGAAGCACCCCAGCAACCTGTGCAACGCAACGCTGTGTCCTGCCAGCCTTGTACGCCGGCTGCAGAGTTCCAGTTATATCAGGATGGCTGCACCAGCAGCCAACTCACTAGCCACTGTCCCCGTTGACTCCCCACTGCTCCGCTGGCAGCCATATGCCAGCCCTGCTGCTGCTTCTTCCCCAACTGTCGTAGCTGATAATGCAGCGCCAACGACTGCCCACGATCCGGCATCCGCATCTGCAGCCCTCGCCTCGAAAGTCTCTGGCATTTGTCGGGAGCCGAGACGACTGCCCGCGGTAGCGAGCCGAAGAGTGGCCCGCCGCTGGCTGGCTGCGGACCCCGTGTCAGCCTCAGAGGGTCGAACCAACGACCCGCCGTGGACTGGGACGCTGTCGCCCCATCTGTTGCTGCGTGTAGCCCGGCGGTGTGACACGCCTCGCCGTCCAGGAGAGCTGCCACACTTGAATTAATATCGTTAGAAAATGGCACCTATTTATACTCGGCTCTGCGCCTCTGTTTTGCCAAGTGTACTGCTTCGTGTCGTGGATTAATAACACTTAGGTTGGCCAGTGGCCCTCTTCTGCCTGTAACTTGTGCCATGGAAACTGCTGTGTGCGCCCTCTCCGGCAGTTCTACGCCCCTGTGACCTCTATTTGCCTTCGCAACTGCTGGTATGCATAACTTACTGCAATCCGGCCTACACCTGGCTGTAACTCCTGCTCTGAATATCGCACAACACTAACTTTCCCTATCATAAACGGTTGTGTCGATACAGTACGCTCCATTAGCGAGTATGTAAATAATTACAGTTGCAATTATCTATGACATGTGGAACAGTCAACACAGTGCATTATTGTTGTTGCTGTTTACTGTTATCATGCTGCTAAGATAATATTAAGGGCGTGAATAGCATCAGGTGTGGAGTGGTCTCTGTGAAGGACACGGAGATGCCGCATTCTCACGTGACAGTGTGTGAAGGAAGCTTCATCGTGGGTCGCCATTGGGCCAACTGGCCGAATCGTGCGATCCCCAGATTTGTGAGGCATTCGGACTTGACAGTGGCCCTACATTGTACAGTGTGGGAAAGTGAGGGCAGGTACGTTAGTCATCAAGCCTCCAGTCGATCATGTCCGCCCGCTACAGCAGAGGATCGCCGTATTGCGCACCAAGCACATCTTAACACCTTCACATCTCCGCCTACCATCCGAGAACAAATCGATGGACTCCCTGCAACATTCTTTGTCATCTCTCGCCGTTGGTTGGGGACTAGCAGCACCCGAACTAGGGAACTAGTGTCCCATGCGCAGGCTGCCACTAACACTGTAACACAAACAGCTGAGTTTGGAATGGTGGCGTGACTGGAAAGCATGGGTTGCTCATGGTGTCGTCGCACAGTGTTCAGCAATGAACCGCGTTTCTGCACTAGCCTGGATACCATCTTCAGCTAGTACGGCGGCGACCTGGGAAGAGGTTCCATTCTCCCAATGTTTTTGGGAGACAGCGATGTTACTACTGGCGTCATGGTGTTGTTAGCCATCGGGTGTATGACATCCGGTAACATCTGGCTGCGACGGAGGGAACTGTGATGGCACGACGGTATGTCCAGCAGACCTCTGGCAATCCTCATGCGACAGTACCGTGATGCCTCCACGCAACAGGATAATGTTCGTCAATACATGGCACTTATCTCTATGAACTGTATGCATGATGTTAAGTGACTAGCGAGTTCCCCTGATCTGTTCCCGACAAAAAATATATGGGACCAGTTCAGATATCAACTCTGTCCCACTTCCAGTATCTGGACTATCAAGGGCCAGCTACGACAGTCGTGGGTCAGCTTGATTCAGGAGAGACTACGACAATTTCGTGACACATTTCCCAACAGAATTAGTGCATACCTCCAGGACAGAGGGGTTACAACATCATATGGAACAGACAAGTGAGCTTTTACTGTCAAGTTCTTTGCAAATTTGAATTTATTTTGCAACCACCGACATAACTTCACGTACCCTCTCAACCTGCAAAGTTTCGTTTCGTTTCCTCCTCCCTTTCCGCAAGCTTCATCTTTTTATCGGACAGTGTAGTTGCATAAACATAGGACTAATCGAAGCAAAACAAGTTTGACCACACACTGCCAGAAGGAAATCTCGCAAAACAAAAAAGGCGAAAAAATGAAGTCTAGCTGACAATGTCGCTTACTACGACACTGGCAATGTAAAATAAAGACACGTGCCACACATAAATTATGTGACAGTCCCCTGACAATGTGTTGGGCAATGTTACCTAAAAATGAAATTTTCTGCTCCTTCTTTTAGAAGCAGTGAAACCTTGAGAGGTACTTGTAGCTATATTTTATTCCCTTAATTCAGCGGTTAGAATAGCTGGCGTTTCCTTCAAACCTCTCTAGCACAGTTTTAATTCGATTTTTGCTTCATCATTTGCCTCTTTCGACAATACTTTAATGACAGTGCAAATACTTATACATGAGTCATTAGGAGGATCTTTAGCTGCAACTGCAGTGCACAAAGACTGCGAGGCAGTATGTAATGAAGAGATAGCAATGAGAACGCATGAAGTGTGCAGGGGGCGACAGGCGTCAGTCAGTTGAGACGGCCGCCCTTTAGGAACAAGGGGGTGGAATAGCCCAGCGCTCGAGATGAGAATGCGTTATTTTGCGAGAGTTCAACCACCTAATTTCGAACAGAGGGTACCTGAATCGTAAATAGCGTAGGAGGCCTCGACTGCTGTGCCCACTGTAAGCAAGCCCTATTGCCAACGACACAGGAGGCCACACAATACCAATGCCGCGAAATCTGTAATGCTCCAGTGGCCTTGCTGCAAGAATTCTTTGGGCGTTGCCGTAATCTTTTGCAAATGAATTTGCCTCGCATGCATTTATTGTATTCTAATGATGGTCTTGTAGAACATCAGCTTCGAAACAAAGGTTGGAATTACTAAACACAGGTGCCGAAGAATTGGTTCCTACGCCATTTCTATTCTTGAAATCGTGTTTCTATTTTTTTTCACATAATTTGTCAATTATGATTCTCATTATTACCTGCGTTTGTCGTATTTCCGTGACAGAATATGATCATCCATCTGAATCGCTTTACATCAGCGAACAGTCTGTTATGAAACGGCAGTTATGTCACATCAATCAAATTTTGCTCCCAGTATACCATCCAGTTTGTGCACAGCTTCAGGTCCTAGCTGTATGTGCATCCACTATTCAAGCGAAAATATTTAGCATAAGATGTAATCGGAATAGTCTTGGTATGAACGGTCAGCAGAACAAAGGCTGTATGGACATTCAATGGGACTAAGTACTCTGTGAAAAAACATTATTATATTGCCATTAGTATATTCTTATATACGTTCAAATTGTACCAGGTCAACTGCAAGAAAGCGTCGCTGGACCATTATTGTTCTTACTTCGTCTCAGTGATTGGTAGTTACGAGGGCGTACTTGATTTCTAATGCGAAAATTCTTAATGCTTTTTAAATAAAACAAACATCACTAGCACCCTACCACTGTATTCTTGATGTCTATATATTTGCAGCCCTCTGGCGCTAAATGGCTCCGAAATGGAGCGTGCAACTTGCGGTGGTTAGCGCAACTATGTCCGTGCGTGAGAAACAGTGTGTTGCAATCGAGTTTCGAATTCGAAGAGTTCGTCAACATTTGGAGCACCCTCTCCATCATGACAGTGTCAGACTACGACGAATGCGACATCTGTAACAGTTCACGGCCTAGAGTTCACTGTTACCGATCGTTCATACAGCCCCGACTTGGCCCCATCTGATTTTCATTCATTTTCAGACCTTAAAGAATACCTTCGAGGACTTCACTTTGACAGTGATGAAGCGGTGCAAGCAGAGACGAGATTGTGGATACGTTAGCGATGTCAAATATTCCGCAGTGACAGTATCAACAAAATGGTCTTCCGCTGTTCGTCGCCAGAATGTTGAGGAATAAAAAAGATGAAACATGTAGAATGTTAATACGTTTGTTTTATTTAAAAAGCTCAAAGAGTTTTCAGGTAAATTCGAAGGCATTACTTTTCAGCCCGTCCTCGTAGTTTGACGTTAGACTTTTCTGAGATTAAGCGGTTTTTTTAGAGAGATAATTACAAAAGAAAGTTGCACAACTATTAAATATGGTACCAAAAAGCGTTATATAGTAACTGTAAACTGTTTCTAATTGTATTTTCTTGCTCTCATGAAGCGCTGGTATAAGAAATGGAACTCCCGCAATATGTATGTAATACAAACCTTTTTCTTTAATTGAAGTACGCAACAATCGAGCCAAAGCACTTATCACAATAAAATACTAAGAAATTAATGTCACTTTATTGTTGCTACCGCTGATATTTTAACATGATTATCACACACAAAAATACGCTCATTAATCTAAATATGATATTAGATTAGTGATATCTCTGTTGAAATGCAGACTAGTATCATGCTGAAAGTTGCGCCATTACCAAAAGTTTTTCCCACAAAGATTTTAATTGAGCAATATATGTAGTAACTGCTGATGATTTCACTGAGAGAAGTATAAAACCAGCTCTGAATTTCGAACTATGAGCGTATTTTTCTTTGTAAAAAAAATGGTTCAAATGGCTCTGAGCACTATGGGACTTAACTTCTGAGGTCATCAGTCCTCTAGAACTTAGAACTACTTAAACTTAACCAACCTAAGAACATCACACATATCCATGCCCGAGGCAGGATTCGAACCTGCGACCGTAGCGGTCGCGCGGTTCCAGACTGTAGCGCCTAGAGCCGCCCGGCTACCCCGGTCGGCTTTCTTTATAAAATAATCATAGTTAATCATATGGCAACACTAGGGCGATATGAATTTACTTGTATTTTGTTGTGGTAGGTACACAGGATTGATCCTTGCTTACGTCGATTAAACAGGGTTCGTATTACACATTTGCTACAGTCTGTGGGAGTTTCGCTTAGCGATTATCAACACATCATTGTCTCATGGAATGTGTTTCCCGGTGAGATAAGAGAGAAGGTTGTTGATTTTTGGAAACCTGGCAGATGCCAGGAAACTATTGGATGACGTAAACAATTCTGAGTGTTACGTCTCCTACAAAGAACAAATGCCAGTAACTCTTGGCTCTCTCATATACAATCAGGTGCGAGGAAATTCACACTTAACTTTCTCTTACACTTCCCCAGCTGACGCTGATCGGAAATATCCAATTTACGTCCACCGCAAATCAGATGTCTCAGTTGATTACTGCCTTAAGGGAAAACATCAGTTTGTCAGACCGTTAAAATAAAATGCCTAAATGATACTCATTTCAAAATTATGCAGAGGCTACGACGACCTGTCACGTTATACAGGTACCTAGAGAAATAGTGCATGAGATTACAATTTCGAAGAAAACGTCGTGTTGACGAAATCGAACCTGTCACAGAGAGGTGTTCGCGAAGAGCACAAGGATAGGAATAAGACTGAAATCACTTGTAAATTATGACAGTTGGTTGTTCATTGTTACGGAATCGTTCACAGCGAGAATTCAATATCTCAAGAATTTCACAGCTACTCACGATGTTACGAAGATATAAGCATCACCGATGCCCACTTCTTAGTATAATACGTGGTAGCCCTCGGCTCTTTGGCAGAATAGTAAAAAAACAAATGCAATATGTATTTACCACTACCTGGCAGAATGTTTACGGATTGTTAATAATCTACATCTACAGCTACATCATCTATATCTACAGAGATACTCTGCAGATCAGACTTAAGTGCCTGACAGAGGGTTCACTGAACCGCCTTCACAATAATTGTCTGTTATTCCACTCTCGAACAGCACGCGGGAAAAACGAACACCTATGTCTTTCCGTGCGAGCTGTGATATCCCTTATTTTACTATGACGATCGTTTCTCCCTATGTAGGTCGGGGCCAACAAAATATTTTCGCATTCGGAGGAGAAAGTTGGAGATCGGAATTTCGTGATAAAATCACGGCGCAACGAGAAACGCATTTGTTCTAATGATGTCCATCCCAAATCCTGTATCCTGCCAGTGACACTCCCCTATTTCACGATAATACTAAACATGCTGCCCTTCTTTGAACTTTCTCTTTTCTGATGACTTTACAACACGATAAACAACATCATGATCTGCAAAGAATGTAAGACGGCTGCTCAGATTGTCTCCTCAATCATTTATGTACATAACTACATAAGCCTGTAACACTACCTCGGGGAACGGCAGAAATCACTTCTCTTTTACTCGATAATTTTCTGCCAATAACTACGAACTGAGACCTCTCTGACAGGAAATCACAAATCCAGTCGCATAACTGAGATAATATTCTATAAGCACGCAATTTGATTGCAAGCCATTTGCGAGGCACAGTTTCACAAGCCTTCTGGAATTCCTGTAATACGGAATCAATTTGAAATCCCTTGTCAATAGCACTCAACACTTCGTGTGAGCAAAGAGATAGTTGTGTTCCACGAGCACGATGTTTTCTACATCTGTGTTGACTGTGTAACAACAGACCGTTCTCTTCGGGGTAATTCATAATGTTCGAACACAGTATATGTTCCAGAATCCTGCTGCATATCGATGTTAATAATATGGGCCTATAATTTAGTGGATTATTCTTATTGCCTTTCTTGAATATTGGTGTAACTTGTGCAACTTTCCAGTCTTTGGGTACGGGGCTTTCGTCGAGCGAGCGGTTGTATAATATTGTTATGTACGGAGCTAGTCCATCAGCACACAATGAAAGAGACCTAGCTGATATACAGTCTAGACCAGAAGATTTGCTTTTATTAAGTGATTTAAGTTGCTTCACTACTCCGAGGGTATTATTATACAATAATTTTACTGACGATTCGTTAATAGCCATTGAAGATTATCTTTGAGCATCGAAGGATACAAATCACTTAAATAAATACACTGGTGAAAAAAATTAGACATTCGCAGGAAACATGACGTTACTACCAATTATTGACGGTTCCAGCCTTGATAACGGCATGAATCGGGAAAGGAAGAGAGTCTAAAAGTTTCTTCTGATCCTACTTGATCAAAAATATCCGGACACCTATTAATGGACATTAATATGGGCTGTGTCCACCTTTCGCCGGCCAGGGTGACCGGTTCCAGGCGCTATAGTTTGGAACCGAGCGACCGCTACGGTCGCAGGTTCGAATCCTGCTTCGGGCATGGATGTGTGTTATGTCCTTAGGTTAGTTAGGTTTAAGTAGTTCTAAGTTCTAGGGGACTGATGACCTCAGAAGTTAAGTCCTGTACTGCTCAGAGGCATTTTCGCAATGGAAGCATCCCGAGTCTCCAAGGCCGAAGAAAGTGCGGCAGGTGCGAAGCAAAATCAAGGCAACGCTGTCTTCTTTGATGTCCGTGGAATCGTGCATCACGAATATGCTCTGGAAGGACAAACAGTGACAAAGGAGTACTGTCAAGATGTTCTCCGGCAACCCCATGACATAGTTTGGCACAAAAGACCAGACATGTGAAATGCGAAAAACTGGTAACTGCATCACGGCAACGCCCCCCCGAATATTCATCTCACTTGATCCAGAATTTCTTGGCCAAACATGGAATTACAGCCATTCGCCCACCTCCCTACTCTCCAGACATGGGTGCTTGCAACTTCTAGATGTTTCCAAAATTGAAAACGCCACTGAAAGGATCCCGTTTTGAGAGTAGAGAAGAGATAATGTGGAACACAACGACAGACCTGAACACCATTCCAAAAGAAGACTTCTGTGGTGTGACCGCCAGACACCACACTTGCTAGGTGGTAGCTTTAAATCGCCCGCGGTCCATTTGTACATGTCGGACCCGCGTGTCGCCACTGTCAGTAATCGCAGACCGAGCGCCACCACACGGCAGGTCTGGAGAGACTTACTAGCACTCGCCCCAGTTGTACGACGACTTTGCTAGCGACTACACTGACGAAGCCTTTCTCTCATTTGCCGAGAGACAGTTAGAATAGCCTTCAGCTAAGTCCATGGCTACGACCTAGCAAGGCGCCATTAACCATATTTAAAGTGTCTCATTTGTATCGTCAGGAGCGATGTACCACAAGGATGAATTAAAGTTAAGTATTAACGCAGCTACGTACTTTTCTTTATAGCATTCAATACGTATCCTGTTCCAGAACTCACGCCAGTCGGTGTGTGTGTACGCGTGCATTTCGGTTACCTCGCCTTGTGTCTAGACTGTCTTGTCTAGACACAACATAAATTGGCGACGAGGATGGGATGACACGACATTTAAAAAAAAATAAAAAAATAAAAAAAACCAACTCTTTATTGATACAACAACAACAACATTATACTTAATTGAAACAAGTTTTGATACAATGACTCATAAAAAACAGCGAACATTGTTTGATACATACTAACCCACCACCTTACACAATTAGTGGGTCCTATTATGATGAAATTTGAAAATATGCAGCTTATTATTATTATTATTATTATTATTATTATTATTATTATTTGTATTGTTGATTGATGGCACTAGCTACGGACAGGGTTAATCTAACTACATGACTACTTTGGTTATTCTATGACTAGCTACTCTGCAGCGTTACATGTGTGCCAGATGATATATATAAACCTACTGTAAGGCCTGCTCACTGAGCCAACCCCAGTGAGCGTGCCCCTGGCACTGGGCTGGCCAGTACTTTTATTTCGCTGCAGTCCCTACCTATGTTAATTGTTTTAGTATTCTAATTCTACATTATTCTGGTGTATCTAATTCCTATAAAATCGAGTGCGTAAGTCAAGTCCGGGAATGGTGCTCCTGCTTTCCTGATCCGATAACGCGGCGGATTCCAGTTGTGTGACAACCGGCCAGTACCGCGCTCGGCGGCAACTGCAGGTGCACCTAAGTCTTTATCGGGTTGTTATTTAGTCGTATTGGTTCCTAATGAAGTCCCTCAGAATCTTTTTAGAGATTTCATTCGCCAAATTGTTGAGGACATTGAAGGTCTCAGCACGTCGCAGTAATGTGTATGTGTCTCTATTTGGTAATTGACTTCTAAGTTCAAGCACCACGTCGTCATACAACGTACAGTCATAGACGACGTGTTCGGGTGTTCCATCCGGAGCACCACAGTCACACGCTGGTGTTTCCCGCTTTCCAAATCGACATAAATATGTCGGATATGGCCCGTGACCTGTTAGAAAGTGCAGCAGATCTCTACTCGGCTCAAAGTAGCTCATTTGTAGCCGTTCTTTGACATTTGGTAGTAACTGGAAAACCCTCCTTCCCGTATCCTCAGTTTCCCATTGCTGTTGCCATAGCTCTTCGCCCCTTCTCTTTATTGCGTACTTGTCCCCCACTTGTACCCCCATGATTTCCCTGGTTTTATCTAATTTTCCTTTGGAGACCCAGTACCACGCTCCCTGCTCCCTGATTTTTATGTCTAAAGGACATAATCCTATTATTATTAACAAAGCCCCCCCAGGTGTTGTTCGATATGCCCCAACAGAGCGCAACAGCATGTTTCGCTGCACCCTTCTCACGGTCACTGCAGGCACCACCCTCGTGAGCCTGTGTGCCCAAACCCCACTCGCATATCCTACTAGGGACGTTAAAATGCTGTTATGATAAAGTTTGATTAAGGTAGGAGGTAGATGGAACCTCCTATGGAATATACTTATGAGATTATTTAGGACCTCTAATGCACGTTGTGTTATGTTTTCTATATGGGTGTTGTAACTCCATTTTTCATCTAGTATAACTCCTAGGTATCTGGCCTCTCGTCGCCGAAGAACTGGTGTTCCCTCAATTCTGACAGTTGGATTCCTGACGAGACTACCTTTCATTAATAGATATGTTGATTTGTGTGGTGCAACTTTCATTTTTGATTCTTGGCACCATCTCTGGAGTACTATCATTGCTTGTTCTACCTTGGGCTCAAGTTCCTCTCGGCTACGGCCGCCTACCAGCAGGAGGAGGTCGTCAGCGTAAGCTATCACGTCTAGCACGTCCTCACTTTGTTGTAGTTTCTCTAGGAGGGGTTCTATGTTAATATCCCAAAAGAGTGGCCCCAGAACTGATCCCTGGGGACACCCTTTCGTAATGGTTTTACTCGTTCTTCCGCTAGGCGATGATAGCCATACCTCCCTGTCCATACAATAGCTCCTCAGACAGCCATAGAGGGGCCCTGGGCACTCCTTCTCTCGCAAGCGAGAGAAGAGCGAGGGCCACCACAGGTTGTCAAAGGCGCCACTGATGTCCACCATGATGCCTACCACATACTTGTGCGGGGTTGAGCCACAGACCTCAGCTGCCAGGGCAATTGCGTCAGACGCTGATCGCCCCGGCCTGAAGCCAAACTGCCTGTCGCTCATCCCGCACAGTATCCTGTGCGCTGTCAGTCTGTCAGCTAGTAACTTCTCCAATAATTTTCCTAGGTTATCTAAGAGGCAGATTGGCCTATAGGATTTCGGTTCTGTGGGGTCCTTATCCTTCCCTTTTTGTATGATTATTACATTTGCCCTTTTCCAAATTTTAGGAAATCTCCCAGTTCATAAACATTCATTGAACAATCCTGTGAGGGGTGTTACTAGCTGAGGGGCGAGAAACTGCACCACCTCCGCGACTATGCTGTCTGGCCCTGGTGCTTTGCCCTTTTTCAGTAATTTAATTTGTGCGGCCACTTCTTCCTCTGAGAAGGGATACACCATGGTGTTGTTTGTGTATTCATGTAGATCCTCTCTACGGATTTGTTGTTGGAGTTCATCCTCCTCAATTTCTTCGTCATCTGGCAGCAGAGTGCGCAGGAGAACTTCAGCAGTTTCCTGCCACGACTCTGTCATTCTGCCTCCGTCTCTGATCGTCGAGAGGACCGCAGGGGACCTGATTTTCTCTCTAACCAATTTATATGGTATTCCCCAGGGGTCAGTGGCTAGCTGGCTCAAAACATACCTTTCCCAACTTTTTATTCTTACCTCCTTTAATTCTTTTTGAAATTTTTCCTTTTCCTCCCTATACTGCTGTAGCCAGAATTGTTTCTCCTGCCAGACGGCACTTCGCTGGTAGTACCTTCTCGCCCGTCTCACAGACTGACGCATACGCTCAAGATCGGCAGACCATGGCGATGGGGAAGCCGCCACGGCTCTCCTCCTGGTTGGCACAGCGGCCTTGACCGCGCTAACTATAGACCCTACCAGTTCTTCGGCATATCTATCCACATCCAGGTCACCTTCCGGCAATGGCGGAATGTCACACTCCCGAGCCAGGCAGTCCCAATCGGTTCTATTGTAGTTGAGTTGGATCTCCCATCCGAGGTCCCAGCGGCACCCTTCTTCTCTGAGGCAGAAGGTAATTAGGTTATGATCGCTTGTAGTGGCATATTCGATGACTTTCCAATCCTCAATGATACTGATGGCATTGACGGTTGCCAGGGTGACATCAATATTTGTCCCCTGCCCTCCGCCTCCTCTGTAAGTTGGGGGATTACCAGGTTTGTTTGCCACTACAAGTTGGGAAGCCATAATTAGTTCCTCAGCCTTCTCACCATTGGTGTCCCTTGTGCCGCTGTACCACACAGGGGACTTGGCATTGATGTCAGCCGTGACAATAATCCTGCGCCCACGCAGCGCCGTGATGGTTCTCGCGAGGTGGTCGGAGAATTCTTCGAAATTTCCTCCGTATTGGAAATACATGTTTACGAGGTGTATTAGTCCAACCGGGGTTTGTAGTTCAACCACATTGCAGTGGCTGTTAGATAACTGCGTTAAACTTGTGGCTCTTAAGGTCTTGTTTGTAACTATTGTGAATGCCTTCGGCTCTTCTCCAGTGGAGATTACCTGCCAGGTGGTAGACATGAAGGAGATCTGTCCCGCCCGGGAGTATAGCTCCTGCAGACAGACTACATCTAGTCTCCTCTCCTCCACTACCTTTCGCAGCTCCTGCATGACCAGCCGACTATTATGGGTGTTTATCTGTCCTATAATAATTTCGGATGTCATGGAAAGTAGGTGTGAAAATTGCAATCAGGCCATGGTTTACTATAGTCTGAAGCAATTCGGCCATTTGCAAGAACAGATTGCACATAGATCTCTTGCAAATTAAACTCTTCACCTCTTCTCTCAAATACTCTTCTGAGAAGGTCACGCAGAGCTCCGAAATCTGTGGGAAGATTCATTGACTTCAACTGAATCCTGTTCACAGCCTCCATTGTCGAGAAGGTGACCTTTCTGCCATATTTGTGACCTATACGTACAACGTGCCTGAGCGCCGTGGTGAGGACAGCCGGCTGCTCCAAGCGTGAGAGCTGCATGGCAAGCTCCAAGTTCGGGTAGATCCTTCTAGGATCCGGATCTGGGGCTCTCGGAACTACTTCCAATTGTTTAGTACTTGTGATTGTGTTGTCTTGTAGAACTCTTTGGAGAGTTCCTTTTTGAACTGGAACAATGCTATTGCTCTCTTCCGGTTGTAGGCTGTCTTCTGTCTCTTCTTCTGGCTGCGTCTGTATGCACAGGTCAACCATGACTGTTTGTTGTGGGCATATTTGTTCTTTGTTGATGACGAAGCTTGCTGCTTCTGGATTAAGTGTTGAATTGACACTTATATGCACCAACGTCTTAGGTTCTGTCAAGTTTTCTGAATCAGTCACTTCCATTACTTCTTCAATCTTTATTTCTTGATCTGTTTGCATACTTGAGTCAACCATGATTTTTTCCTTTTTTACTGTCTCCTGAATAGATTTTAAAAACTTTTTGAAATTCTCTTCTCTTTCCGCATCTCTTTTCTTCTTACTCGGAGACTTTCTTTTGGTTGATCTAGTTTGGTTGTTGCCATTAGCCATAATCTGTTCGGGATATTAGACGTTGTTCAAGCAACTTATATGTAGGGCAGTTCCTCCCGGTTGTACCGCAGGTCTTTTTGCCCCTTCGTGTGCATGGTATGCACACAGCGGATTTTTTGCATTCCTTTCTTACGTGGTTTTCTTCTCCGCACCTGGAGCATGCCGGCTTCCTACTACAATATTTGTGTACATGATCAATGTCCCCACAATTGTGGCAACGGGGTACTATTAAGTAGTCTTTCACGTTAATGGCGTGAAAGCCTATGTATACCCTGCCCATGGCTGTTAATTTTCTCCATAATCCCCCCGTGACTTCTGCTACATGTTGAACAACATCTCTGTCCCTAGGTCCAGTCCTAAATCTGAGTTTAAAGTCTTTTAGAAAAGCTTCCATACTTAATTCAGAGTCTTCAAGGTTTTGCCGATAGAGAGTCTCACATAAATCCTCATCTGTCATTGATTTGGGGACATCATATAATATAACAAGTGGATTGCGCTTTCGGGGGGGTTCGCACTTAACTGATTTGCATAGCTTTTGGTTTCCTAGCAGTTTGTTCTTATCATCCTCTGAGGCTACGTCTACGATAACTACATTTTTTGTGACTTTAACCTTGTTAATTCTAATTTTTTCCCTGACGGGATTTATTGTGGTGGCAGAAACTTCCTGCACCTTTTTTATGCCCTGGCCGGGTAATGGTCTTAAAAAGACTGCAGTGTCTGGTCGTTTAGAGACCTTTGCAATTGTCTCTTTGGTCGTTTGGGCCTTTGGTGCAGCCTGTGCTGCGACGCCGGCCCATGTCTTGCCTGGTTGTTTTCTGAGCCTTTCATTCTCTTTTTCAAGCTCCTCAAGTCTCCCTTCAAGCTTTGCATTGGCTATCGCCCATGCCGCTAATTCATTTTTTATTGCCAGCACTGCGGCCTGACTAATCTTCCCATTTTTAACATTTTGATCGAGCAATTGAGTAATCCTCATATGTCTCTCTATGTTACTCTCCTCCATCATCTGACCCAGGCCTTCCTGTGCGGAGGGGTCAGAAAGCATCGAAGCCCTTGTGGGCGCACTTAGATCGCTTGTCTCTTCAGTGGCCATCATGTATTAGACAAGCGAAAAAAAGGGGTTGGAAGCCCGTCTCTTACCCCGGACCGCCTCCTCTGGCATGGGGGGGGACTGAAAAATGCAGCTCGCCCACCAACCTCGTCCCTAGGTCAAGGGCATCCCTAAGCCGCCGAGTTCAGTACACCGTCGCCAGTGTCCTGGTCTCCTTCAGTGGCCTCGTCATCGTCGATTTCTCCCAGTGTTCATCGGCAAGTGCACCCCGCACTCCGGAGAAGCGGATGCACTTCTCGTCCTTCGCCGTCTACTAGCCCGGGCTCCCACCTGCAGGCCAGGGGACCCGCTCCTACTCAGGTGGCGGGCCGGTCGCCCAGTCGTTCGACGGTCTGGACCCAGCTAACCTGGCCGAGGCGATCTCACCAACCCCTGGGTTTGGCAGAACACGCCCCGGTTACCCACGGGCGCGGCGAAGCGCACTTGCCGACTCGCGCCGAGGTCCCACGCCGACAAACGAGGTCGCCGGCATGCAGAGCACCAGCTGGTCTTGTGCCCTGCGAATTAGGGAGGGACTGATGGTTTGTCCCTCAGACACAGCTCCCCCTGTGCCACGCACCCTTCGCTTTCGCCTCGGGTTGGGGGAGTTTAACGTCCTACCTTGACGGGAGTTTAACGTCCTGCCTTGACGCAATGACAACCCTCACCGTTCCACAGCCCGGAGATGTTATGAGAATGATGATGTGATGTAAATGATGGTATGGCCCGGGTCTTATGTTGTGGAGTTTGACATCATCGAGACGGTGCGGCACTCAAACCCGAGTTACGTTCCCCGGAGGGCCTCCACACGTACTGGGGCATCATGGCCGACCATGTCTCACCCACCGCTTTTGATAATTCACGGTGGGCCAGTGCGGTTCAGTGAGGATTGCACCCATTTAAGGGCTAGCCTTTTAACGTCATGCGTAGACGGCCCTTCCCGTGTTAGCTTCACCCCATCTGCGGGGGTTACTGAGCGCCGGGGCCACGTCAAGGCCACGGGATAGGACATTACGGTCCCCGCCCCACTCAGGTTCCTCTGAGCCACAGAGTACTTCAGACTGCCTGAAGATTTCCGGGAATCAGAGGGTCTCCTGGCGGTTTTAACCCAGTTTCGGAAGGCAACACACCTTCCCCGGGTGGCGCCACGCAGACCGGCGCCGTATCCGGTTCCTGTGCAGCGGCAGACTCCTGCTTTTGCTCCAGGCGACGTTGTATTCTATCGCAACTATCGCGGTTCACGGCGTTGGCTCGAAGGGCACATTCTTCGCTGCCTCGGCCGCGCGATGTATTTGGTTTTGGGGGCCTCTGGTGAGGTGCGTCGGCATCTCAATCAGCTGCGCCTATGTCGTCGCACGGGTTCTGCCGCTCCCCGTCTGCTTTCAGCGACGGTGACGTCCGGTCAGCGTCCTGGGGACCCATCTACTGGCTCGCCTCATCCCCAGGTGTTACCGACGATGCCTTCCATTTTGCCCCATGGCGTCGCGCCGCCGCCGCAGCCGCCGCCGGCGCCGCCCGCAGTGGACGCTTCGCTGCAGCCGCCAAGCGCCTCCCTGGGTCACGCGCCGCCGATCGCTTCCCGTGACCAGCTGTCCTCCGCCATGGAACTCTTGCCCGCTCCGGACCACATGGCGTCATCGCGCGTCGGATACCCCGACGCAATGGCGGTCGACCCTTCGGCCCCTCCTGTCTCTTTACGGGCGCATACGCCGCATGTTGACGTGCACCCTGGACTAGGTTTCCAGGCGTTTCCTAGCTCCTCTCGGACCGAATGGCCGGGTGCGGGTGGCACAGCCTCGCCTGTTGTTAGGCTCCCCACCTCATCGCATACGTCAACATGGGGCCCTCCCCACGGCGGGCGGAAGCCTTATAACACGACCGTTCGCCGATTTGCGGGGGAGGAATGTGGTGTCACCGCCACACACCACACTTGCTAGGTGGTAGCTTTAAATCGCCCGCGGTCCATTAGTACATGTCGGACCCGCGTGTCGCCACTGTCAGTAATCGCAGACCGAGCGCCACCACACGGCAGGTCTGGAGAGACTTACTAGCACTCGCCCCAGTTGTACGACGACTTTGCTAGCGACTACACTGACGAAGCCTTTCTCTCATTTGCCGAGAGACAGTTAGAATAGCCTTCAGCTAAGTCCATGGCTACGACCTAGCAAGGCGCCATTAACCATATTTAAAGTGTCTCATTTGTATCGTCAGGAGCGATGTACCACAAGGATGAATTAAAGTTAAGTATTAACGCAGCTACGTACTTTTCTTTATAGCATTCAATACGTATCCTGTTCCAGAACTCACGCCAGCCGGTGCGTGTGTACGCGTGCATTTCGGTTACCTCGCCTTGTGTCTAGACTGTCTTGTCTAGACACAACAATTTCCATAGGTTTTTCCGGCAGTGGAAGGATCGGTGGGCCAAGTGGGTGCAAGCACAAGGGGCCTACTTTGAAGGGGATTAGGGTCCCAACACCATCAGGTATTCGAAATATTTTTTGTGGCCAAAAGTCAGATACTTCTTAGACAAGCGTCGGAAATATTCTGATTCATGTTCAACGTATCATGAGTGGGTGAGCCAAAATCATGGTGAGCAAAATAGCCCAAAAACATCACAAAAGCCTATCCACCGTGAATCACTCTCTTCACGCAGTGCGGATTAAACGTCTCATTGGCTCCACGGTGGCACTGATGCTTTGTGTAATTTAAAAAGGGACAAAATGGTGTCTTGTCGGGTCCCTCCAGTCAGCTGCAGACCAGTTTCCATCTTATCTAACTGCAGACGTGTAGCCTTATGAGTGGCTGCAAGGAATCGCCTCTTTGGAAGTACCCTGTTTCAAATGTTTATTACACACAGACCCTTTGCAATCTTCTATCTGAAACTGGTTGAGATAGACTGTATGTCACTGAAGCAGCAACTCATATCAGGTATGAAGTCGATTGTCTTTTACAAGGTGTGACACTCATCTACAGTCCTTCTCGATTATCATCTTTTTATAGTAACTTTTTTAATTGCATGTTACATGGCTGTGAGTGGTACACTATTTCTTGCATGCACGTTGGGCAATTCGCTTTGCTGAACAAATCAAATCAGGCAGCTTCATTCATGGGGTGGTCAAAGGCATGTCCAGACACGATGAGTCATTATCGTCATTCATTCATGTACACACGTCGACCCATCTTACTGTTTTATCCAAAAAAATGGTTCAAATGGCTCTGAGCACTATGGGACTCAACTGCTGTGGTCATCAGTCCCCTAGAACTTAGAACTACTTAAACCTAACTAACCTAAGGACATCACACACACCCATGCCCGAGGCAGGATTCAAACCTGCGACCGTAGCAGCAGCGCGGCTCCCGACTGGAGCGCCTAGAACCGCACGGCCACCGCGGCCGGCTACTGTTTTTATTCCATACATACAAATTGAATACGCACACACACACACACACACACACACACACACACACACACACACACACACACACACACCAAGTCACTGCCCTGGCTCACATCAGCCACGGAGGGTCACGTGACTGCCCAGTACCAGTTGGACACCATTTACAACACCCCAATGCGACCACTGTGCTCCTTCAGGAAGTGAGTGACTAGAATTTTATGTGAAACGTATTTGCAGTTGCAAATACGAAGAACCATCAGCTGTGTAAGAGAATGACGACAATGAAGATTGGTGCCAGACTGAGGCTTGAAACTGGATTTCCTGCATTAGGCGAGCTATCGCCATAACCTCTTTGGCTGTCCGTGCACGACTCACGGCCAGACCCAAACTTTCATGTGTCGTCGTTCCTGTGTCACGACCTGTTCTCGTACAGACACTATAATTTCCGTACAGGGTAGTGCATTTTAAGTGCAAATCGCTGCCTGGTAGTGGCAGATAAATACGATATTGTAGTGCCTGTGTTGTTAATAAGAACGATGAAATGTTTCTTTGGACATTAGTTTCATATCGTATACCTCTATCAACAGAAATTGGGAAAAATACACTGCTGAAAAAAATCGCAGCACCAAAAAACAATTAATGTAGAATAATGAAATTTCAAGAATAAATTAGTCTAGGTAATATATAACGCAAGTGAGAGATATGCCATTGCAATTGTGAAATGCTGGTACATTAATAACTGGTGTAACCACCAGAATGTTGAACGCAGGCACGTAATCGTGCATTCATTGTGTTGCAAGGGGCTGCATGTCAGTTTGTTCGATGGAGTTCCATGCCTGTTGCACTTGGTAGCTCAATACAGAGAGTATTCACGCTGTATGGGGATGACGCTGAAGTAGTAGTCCGGTGATGTCTCACATATGTTTGAATGGAGACAAACCTGGTGACTGGAGCAGACTAAGTAAACATGACGACACTCTTTAGGGCATGTTGGGCTACAACAGCGGTCTGTGGGCGAGATTTACCCTGTTGTAAAACACCCTCTGGAATGCTGTTCATGAATGGCAGCACAACAGAGTGAATCCCCAGACTGACATACAAATTTTCCATCAAGGTACGTCGGATAACCACAAGAGTGCTCCTACTGTTATACGAAATGGCACAGGTTGGTTGCAGGCCCTCAGCTTGTTTCCTTCTAACCAATACACGGCCATCCCTGGCATCGAGGCAGTCCATCAACAAAGGAGGTGGCTTACAAAACACTCGTTCGACCTATACTTGAGTATTGCGCGTGAGTGTGCGATCCGTACCAGATCGGGTTGACGGAGGAGATAGAGAAGATCCAAAGAAGAGCGGCGCGTTTCGTCACAGGGTTATTTGGTAACCGTGATAGCGTTACGGAGATGTTTAACAAACTCAAGTGGCAGACTCTGCAAGAGAGGCGCTCTGCATCGCGGTGTAGCTTGCTCGCCAGGTTTCGAGAGGGTGCGTTTCTGGATGAGGTATCGAATATATTGCTTCCCCCTACTTATACCTCCCGAGGAGATCACGAATGTAAAATTAGAGAGATTAGAGCGCGCACGGAGGCTTTCAGACAGTCGTTCTTCCCGCGAACCATACGCGACTGGAACAGGAAAGGGAGGTAATGACAGTGGCACGTAAAGTGCCCTCCGCCACACACCGTTGGGTGGCTTGCGGAGTATAAATGTAGATGTAGAATCAGATTTCATCAGAAAACACGACAGGCCCTGCATTCCAATCAGCTCTCGCTGGACACCACTGCAGTTGCAGACGGAGGTGGTTTGGGGTCAGTGGAATGCACGCTCAGAGCTGTTCTCGGAGTAATCGATTTGAAACAGTTCGTTGTGTCACTGTGGTGCGGACTGCTACTCAAGTTGCTGTCGCAGATGCAGGGCGACGTGCTAGATGCATACGCGGAATATGATGGTCTTCCCTCTCGGTAGTGCCACGTGGCTGCTCACAGCCCAGTCTTGCTGTGACTGTACATTCTCGTGACTGCCGCTGCCAGCAATCATGTACAGTGGCTACATCCCTGCCAAGTTTTGTAAGGTGGCTATAATTTCGCACATTACAAGCACTCATCTACATACTTTGCCGTGACTTACAACCGGAATTAGGTATCATTTGATAGGTTGTACATCACATATATAAATATTTAAAGAAAACTGACATTGTCACGTACACCTTGTGAATAACTGTTAACGCTTATTGCATAAAAGGTGATGGAGTGTCTCTATTATCAAAACGGGGTAATGAATGATTGCCTATACTAGTAGAGTTTGGAATGCCAGTGGAAATGAAACGGCAGGCGTAACTGAAGCCCTGGATGGAAAAGCCCGCACAGGTGTGTTGGTCCTGCTTAACACAGAAAGTAGGCAAGACGGACGGTCGGGGCACCTGAGCGCTGAAGCACAATACAGCGGAGGGGCCGGATGGATAACCGGATAATACTTCTGAAACTCTGAAAATCTTGGACGCAGCAGAGAGGAATAAGGAAGCATTACCTCGGAAATCACACAGGCTGGGCTATTTTCGAGGATTTTTACTCTGAGAAGCATACCATTGTATGTATTCCTAATTAACGAGGATAGGTATTTCCTCGCAAACTTTCCGCACTAGACGACAAAAGACTACAATATGGTTGATCGGCGTTCGGAAGAATCTATAGAGAGGGAGAATATTCCGTGGTTTTGAGAATATGATTCGCCTTCTGCAGATACGATGGAGGGAAGCCGAGGAGGTCTTAAGTTTTGAGCGCCCGTGTTTGACGGGCACTTAGTATCAGCTTTTGTTGGTACAGACTGACTTGCTGTCTTTCCTCTCAGGAGATTTTATAATAAATGGTTCAAATGGCTCTGAGCACTATGGGACTCAACTGCTGTGGTCATAAGTCCCCTAGAACTTAGAACTACTTAAACCTAACGAACCTAATGACAGCACACAACACCCAGCCATCACGAGGCAGAGAAAATCCCTGACCCCGCCGGGAATCGAACCCGGGAACCCGGGCGTGGGAAGCGAGAACGCTACCGCACGACCACGAGATGCGGGCGAGATTTTATAGTCAGAACGGTTAGGCACTGTACTATTGCGAACTTATACTAGTCTGGACTTCGCCTCCGGATATGGAGTCGTCGTTGAGTAGGGCGCAGCATTCACTGATTGAGAGCACTACTTCTGCCTACACTCACGTTGAAACGTTATCTGAACTCCATCTTTATGGATGGGAGTTCGCGTTTCTCGTCTGTAGAACACAGAGAGGAGAAGACATTATTAGATTATACTAGTCAGAGGACCGTCTTCTGCCATCCTAGTGTTTGAATGAGATTTTTTTTTTTTTAATTTTGTTGCTGGAGTTCTTTCATCGTCGCAGACGAGTACGAGAACCATCACTCCGACGCACCGGACGCAGTACATATGGTGATATTGCTAATAGCTTCGGCTTATTAGGGCTATAAATCTAAACAGCTGTGATCACGTAACTTTTATTTCCACTGAGGTTGCACACCACTGTAGATCATCTTTCAAAGTAGTATCTTCTAGTGCTTGGTACGTAAATGATGTCAGTCATCTCGCGTTAGTTATGTTGATCGCGTAGCCATAAAAAAGGGGCATATTTGGTCAACTGATCAACAATATTAGTTAGGAAATTAATTTGTTTCTCTTTATGTCCATTGGACATTAATATATAAACATTTGTCAGTAAAATGTATAAGCAGAAACAGCATGTGTCATTTTGTAGTTAGTAATTCCCTTAATCATTCATTTATGTTTATGTTGTAATTTATACGTTAAAGAGCAAGAAGAAGGAGACAATGTTACCATTAAGAGATCCTAAGATCTGCTCCAGTGGGCAATCAGACAGGGCCAAATCGTCATTTCCGCGTTCAGTACTTTCCGTTGCGCACATTCATTTTACACCCGCCTGGAGTAGCATCTTGGAGTTTTTCTGCAGTATCGCAGAACAAACATCCAGTTTCTTGTAGTCCTATTACACGAATTCGTTCAAATTCAGTTCGTGTATATAATGGCGTCTTTGTCGCCTTAAAAGACATTCTTGACTGACATCAACTCACCAAGTCCTATCACAAAGGTAACTAACGTTCACGACCGTTACAGCGTGCATTTAAAGCAAACCTAATTTGGATCCTCATAGTGGTACTACGAGCGCCACTCTTCCGCACTGTCGTAAAATTTGAATAGACATCGTCTTTCAAATGTAGAAGACACTAGCAGCTGTCGTTTATGTCGCACAACTCCTTCTTGGTGTACATGGTGTATTTCTTGCTAAAAGGCGTGATGATGTGTAAATGTTTCTGATGGTACTATGCTGGTGCCTTACTGCATGCACGCCCACTACGTACGACGGTGGTCTATTGTCTGTACTTGTCTTGCAGCATCTTAAGGCGCGGAATGTAAAAGTAACAACGAAGGAAGATAAATTCCGTCTGGACGAATTTTTATGTTTTTCGGATTGCTGATTTCTATCTTAGTTCTAAATCATCTCCAGATCTATTTTTAACTGCTGCTAATTGCGGTTCGTTAGCAGGGCAGCGATTTAGTTAAAGATAGAACCAACAATCCGAATAAACGTGAAAAGTGGCCCAGCAGGTGTTTGACTTTATTTTTTTATTTATTGGTTTCAGGGGAAACCTATTTCACCAGATACAATTATCTCATACAATGACACAAAATGTTTATTTATCTACCTTATAAATACAAAACACAATGGATTACATAAACAATTTGCACAAAAATAAATGAACAGTTGTGGCAGATAGTTAGTCTAGAAAGTACATTAGTCTGACTGCAGCGTGTGTACATAAATATACATGATGAAACATAAGGAAAGCCCCTCATGTCTTAGACTTCCCTGTTACGCAGGCGGATGAATTGCCAGTACATTTGACAACACACCTATTCAGAGAACTGAGAGCTACTCTATGAGAAAAATAATCCTTAATTTTTAAGTTATTGTGCGGTGTAATAATTGTTCTTTAATGATTGTATTCATCACATTCTATTAGTTCATCTGCAACGACCGCTTCAGCGGGTCAGGTGTCAAAGCTTGGAGAGGGAATTAAGTTTAACAAATACCTCATTTTATTAGCATTCATGTGATCCGCTCTCAGTCTGTCAATAGCACCATTCCGTTTCTCGTGATCGCCGAGATGAGAAACCATGGGTACCATGGAATCTCTTGCTGAATCACGGTTGGCCAGTGTATTACGAAAGTCTCTGTATTTTCGCCAATTGTTCTGCACGTTCGTTGCCCCTAATACCAACATACCCCAGCATCCATTGTACTAATAAATGAATCAGTACTGCCTTCCATCCCTATGCTGAAAAGGGTTGATAGTGCCCTCAGAAGAGTTGTCTTCAGTTACAGTGCACTGTCTCCACATACCGATTCGGACACGGAGCTGATCAACCAGGCCAGTCGGCGTACTCCAGTCAACGAAAAAAAATTAGAGGAAAAACGCGAGAAGTTGTAAATTTTTTAACACTGGTAGGAAGGAGTGCATGAATACATACTTAAAAACGCTGACCGGTGTCTTGTGAGCTTGGAGAGTGAGGGGAGGGAGGGAGGGAGGGAGGGAGGGTGGTGACGCGCTAAAATGTACCTTCACTGTGTTTTTAGTGAATAACTCGAAAGCCGTGGCTTCTAGCGAAAATATTTCCCGCTGCAAAATTAAATTAGATTAAATTTCCTAGTTCATTTTCTTCTCTAGGACTACCAGTTTTCGTGTCGCATGGTATAAAAGTAGTGTTTCAGAGGTATAAATTTTTGATAGAGAAACGCGAGCTGCTCTAATTGCAAGTTCGTCATGAGAGCCTCACCGTTGCCCGTAACGGTTCTTTAAAGAGACGACACGCAACCCACTTCCAGTTGCTCGCTTGCTTCCGTGGGAATTCCTACCATATATCGTTATGTGTGGACGACTACTTGTAAGTCACAAAGTTTTGACTCTGATTATTCTTTGGACTTGGCGAGATTCCGCTTACGACTGGATTTTCAGACATCGTAAATTTCAGCCCTGCCGCTGGACACTACACAGTACTTAGACTGGGCAGCACGGTTCATGGTGCACTGGCTTTATCTTCATTGTTCTTCAATAGACATTTGTTGCCGCAGATAAAACATGCAGGATGCTTGCACTCTATTGTGTGGTTGTTGTTGTTGTTGTTTTTGTGGTGTTCAGGCGGAAGTCTGGTTTGATCCAGGTATCCACGCTAGTCTATCCTTACTTAGTCTCTTCATAACTACTACAAGCTACATCCATTTGAACCCGCCTACCCTATGCAATTTCAAATGGTTCAAATGGCTCTGAGCACTATGGGACTCAACTGCTGTGGTCATCAGTCCCCTAATTAAACCTAACTAACCTAAGAACATCACACACATCCATGCCTGAGGCAGGATTCGAACCTGCGACCGTAGCAGCAGCGCGGCTCCGGACTGGAGCGCCTAGAACCGCACGACCACCGCGGCCGGCTACCCTATGCAGGCCTTGGCCTCTGTCTACAGTATTTTTCCCCTCACTCCACCTTCCATTACCAAACTGATCATCCCTTAATGCCTTAGGATATGTCATATTAACCGAACAGTTGTTTTAGTCAAGCTGTGCCATAAATTTATTTTCTCTCGAATTTCATTCAGTACCTTCTCACTACTTATTTGATCTACCCATCAAATAGCCAGCATTCTTCTGTAGCGCCACATTTCAAAAACATCTATTCCCTTCTTGTCTGAAGTGTCTCTCGCCCTGGTTTCAGCTCCGCCCAGGGCTACACACCACATAAATAACTTAAAAAAACGCTTCCTGACACGTAAATTTATATTCAGTGGTAACAAATTGCCATTGTCCAGAAATGATTTTCTTGCTGTTGCATCTTATATCCTCACTACTTCAGTCATGGCTAGTTATTTTGCTGCCCAAATGGCAAAACTCATCGATTGCTTTTAATTTTTCATTACTTAATCTACCAGGGGCATTCAAAGTAATCCAACACATTTTTTCTGAAGCAGGTTGGTTTTATTCAATATTCCATACACCATATTGCATCCCACTCTTTTGGCTTCTAAACTCTAACTTTGACATAATCTCCGTCCAACGCGATGGCCTTACGCCACCTTACTGGGAGGACCTCCATGCTCACATGCTACCACTCCATTGGTCGACGTCGGAGCCAAAGGGTTCCTGCATCAATAGCTTCTCCATCATCCATGTACTGCTTCCCGCAGAATCCCTCCTTCATTGGGCCAATCATATGGTCCCTCATAGGTCTTTATGGTCTTCTGTTACGTGGCGAGGAACCAGGCGGTACGCAGCTTAAGTACCGCAACTGGTGGACGGGTGTGTCAGCACTACCAACAGAGACGTCCAATTGAGCAGCTAAGTGTTTGGTTGTGATCCGTCGATCACCTCGAATAAGAGCGTCTGCACGCTCCAGAATTGAAGGAGTCATAGCTGCGTGCAGTGGGCCAGAAAGCGGCCGATCAGACACGTTTGCGCAGCCTTATTGCGATGATGATAGACGCCTCGCCCAACGACTCACCGTGCTTTTGTTGACTGCAGATCTCCGTAGACATTTTACAACAGCCTGTGTTGCTCTGATTTTCTGCCAAAAAAATCTCAATGACACTTCTCAGCTCGGAATGCTCCGGCCGCTGTGACCGAGCGGTTCTAGGCGCTTCAATCCGGAACCGCTCTACTGCTACGGTCTCAGGTTCGAATCCTGCCTCGGGCATGGGTATGTGTGATATCCTTAGGTTCGTTAGGATTAAGTAGTTCTAAGTCTAGGGTACTGATGACATCAGAAGTTAAGTCCCATAGTGCTCAGAGCCATTTGAACCAATTACGTATTGAACGCCAGTGTAGTTTCCTCTGCATCGTCGTCTTTAGTTCTGCTGCATCCCATTAACCCATCGTATGGCCTCCGAATGGTTTTGGACAAACAAGGAGACTCTGTCGGAGTGGGAAATAATATCATCAACGCTGGAAACACAGTGTTTGTATCAAAGAGAATGTTTTGCCCAGGAAAGACAGTCCCACAAATATTTGCAGTCAGTTTTCACGCATAGTTTTCACTGAAGTGTATTCCATTATCTTACAGATCCCTAGCCGACCGGAGTGGCCGCGCGGTTTAAGACGGTACAGTCTGGAGCCGAGTGACCACTACGGTCGCATGTTCGAATCCTGCCTCGGGCATGGATGTGTGTGATGTCCTTAGGTTAGTTAGGTTTAAGTAGTCCTAAGTTATAGGCGACTGATGACCTCAGAAGTTAAGTCGCATAGTGCTCAGAGCCATTTGAACAGATCCCTAATATTGCTAGTGTAATGACTACGAGGAATCTGTTAACGAAATCACCAATACGAAAAATATACCTGTGTCTGTCGCACATTCTCTATGCAAGAAGAAAAAGGAGGCATGACATGAGGCTTAACGTAGGGTTGCCCATGAGGTTATTCCAGACAGAGCATAAGGATGCAGAATGTAATCAGTTATCTCCGTTTTACAGGAATCGTCTCGGTATCCGCCTCATTCGATTCATGGAAATCACTGTAAATCTAAATCTGAAATTCCGGACGTGTACTTGAACCTTGCCTCTTCTGAATGTGAATCCAGCAGAGCCTTACCCACAGCGTCATCTCATTGCGTTAACTGTAAATAATTATTAGAAATTAACGATTCCGTGCCCTTCAGAGTGAAATACGAACACAGATTCCAACTCTCCTCTTATTACATAACGCCGAATCTACGATTTAGAAAACTTTTTTTTGCAACCTTCATAATTTATTATCTATTGTAATTTCATTTGCAGTACATTTTCTCACCTTGAGAACGAATAAGAGGAAAAGTGAGATCATTGACGTATTTAAACTGTCGGTATCACAAGTAAACACTGCTTCTGTTTACCTTGCCTTGGTTGTCCATTAATAGACAATCACGTTGTTGGCACAGATACTGCTTGCAAAAAACGAAGTCAGAATTCCGATTTATTTCACACTACGCCATTAAATGAAATGTCACAGGCCATTGGATTTATTCTGTTACAGTTTTTATTCGGTGATTTAACATTATTACATTTCCTTTCAGACACATCCAAGTAACATACGGTCCAACTTACCAGTACACAAATGCTATTCGTGACACGAAGCCCTCAAAATTTTACATGAAAGAAGTTATATTAAAGATGTGCCATTATCTTCAAAAACAACAGTTTAACGGAAACAAATGAATGTCCTTTATCTTCACGCTTTTATTAGTATGTTTTGTAAATGTTTCAGTAATTAATAATATTTATAGTGATTAGAAATTATTTTAATAGCGAAAATTTCCAGTACATACAGAATATGAATTAATATCCTTTGAATGCAGGTGTATTTTATATACGTTCATATTTTGAACTGATAGCTCTGTGAACGTGATGTGATACACGTATCCAAGTTGTAAATACCGACGTAAACAATTGTATGTGAAGTCTTAATGTATAGTGTTGTATATCAGAGTAGAATATCATGTTATTAGATAGTGAAAATGTGGCACTGGCCAGTTTCATTACAGATGTGTTGGTATACACAATCGTCAGTCATCATTACTTTGTTGTTACTGAGGCGTGATGCAGTAGGCTTTGTGGTAACGGCAATTCATACTGCGGCGACGAAGGCAACGACTACTCGGATGAGGACATTAGTTATCGCCTGCTTAGAGCAACCATGTTACGTAGTGACATCTTAAAAGGCAGTTCGGAGAGCTGTTTGCGTCTGCGCCCCTTGGGGAAGCCCCTCGATGAATTACGACGTTCCTCTTCGCTGCTGGCTAGAGGTACTACAAAGACACAGCTTGCAAGTCACTGGAGACAGCCAGTTCTACTTCAGCCTTAATGTCATCTTGATTATGACATTACAAGCTACCGTCTAGAATAGCTTAACCTAAAATCAAGTTCCTGACTACTACAGCGGCTGTCAATGAGCACGATATAGACAGCAGTATGGTTTTTCTAGCATTTCGTTATCACCGTAGTGACCACTTCTGACACATATTGCTTGATTCATCACACACTGGCCCTTCTTTATCAGGTAAAACTTATCATATGTAGAACGAGCAATCGACGTTACACTTTGACACACACACACAGACAGCTACGAGAACATAAACTAGGTTATGCTTCGTTGATTGGGACAGTGTTGTCCCGGTAATAAATTAAAATAGATCCAATCACACCCACTGACCAGTCCAAGCCTTTGAGTAGGTTGACCTTGATTGTAAGACGAAAGCTGAAAGCTGAAACCAGAAATCCTTGTCTCGAAAATCAAGAATGGAGAACCCCCCCCCCCCCCCCCCTGTCATACTCGTAGCTCACTGTGATTTGGCTAAGCAGATTTCGGCAGGTTGTCCTGAATACTTGTGCACTGAAACGCACTTCACACACAGGTAAAGCCACACGCTACGATACGGCTAACAACTTTATGCGGCGCGTCAGCTGTTGACAAACAATCTTAGTGTATGAATAAAGTCCTCTCTGTTTCCAGTCGCCATCAGTTGAGTAATAACTCTCGACCTGTAGACAACTGTCACCGGTCCCATGTTCATGAAGTAAAGCAACGAGATGACAGTGGCGACAGCTGTAGTAAGCTGCGGAACTATTACTTCCCTGACAAGCCTTGCAAACCAAGAGGATCTTATTAGGCCATGTCGCCTCGAGAGACTCGGAGACGTTTACCAGTATCGTGCTATATATTTTTACTTACAACAGTACAGGGGCTTGAGAAGTCCACATTGAATATTTACAAAGTTGTTACGAAGACAACGACGACGAAAAAACAACAAAAAATCAGAAAGCTACAACCTGTCAAAGAATTGTGTACTACCAAGAACATTAGTTATCTTAGACATCCCAAAAGATAAGTTAGAGGTTTCCCAACTCGGGATGCTGCAGCGTTTCTCCTCAGTTCCTTGCCCATTACTGTTTATCTTCCAGATAATGGTATCTATTACTTGCCTTTTGAATCTGGATTTTATTTTTGTTTTTAACCGTATATGTTTATCTAATAGTTTCATGCATCTACAGCAAAATAAAAGAAAACGGCTATTACGATAATTATTTGCTTAGTCATTATCCAGTAGGCAGCTACCTCCGATTCTTTAAAAAATCAAACTCCCATATTTAAAACCCTGTATCTCGCTCCCTATGTGCCGTTCAATAGTATAATTTTGCATGCGTTTTTAGTGATGCATGTGGATATTTTACACAAAGTACTTCGCGGATAGAGCTAGTAGTAAGGAAATATTAAAGTGCAACGTCATGCATGTTGATTAAGTTTTCATGTATGAACAGTGAAAATTCAGGGAGAGATAAACTATTTTCCTTTCATTATTTTCTGGAGAGTGTTAGGGAAAACATTTACTAAAAGGTCTGAAATTGTGTGCAAAGTTTGTTGAAAGTCGCTAAGTGCTCTCATTCTTACATACTGTATGAATACAGTCTGCCTTATTTGCGCATCGTGTGTTATGCTCAGTGAAGATATACACTGAAGCATCAAAGAAACTGATACAGGCATGCATATTCAAATACACAGATTTGTAAACAGGCAGAGTACGACGCTGCGGTCGGCAACGCCTATATAACACAACAAGTATCTGGCGCAGTTGTTACATCGGTTACTGATGCAACAATGGCAGGCTATCAAGATGTGAGTGAGTTTGAACGTGGTGTTAAAGTCGGCGCGCGAGCGATGGGACACAGCATCTCCGAGGTAGCGACGAAGTGAGGATTTCCCGTACGACTATTTCACGAGTGTACGGTAAATATCAGGGACCCGGTAAAACATCAAATCTCCGACATTGCTTCGGCCGGAAAAAAGATCCTGCAAGAATGGGACCCACGACGTCTGAAGAGAACCGTTCAACGTGACAGAAGTGCAACCCTTCTGCAGATTGCTGCAGATTTCCTTGCTGGGCCATCAACAAGTATCAGCGTGCAAACCATTCAACAAAACATCATCGATATAGGCTTTCGGAGCCCACTGCACGACACAAAGCTTTACGCCTCGTCTGTGCCCTCAACACCGATATAGGACTGTTGACGAATGGAAACATGTTACATGGTCGGACGAGTCTCGTTTCTAACTGTATCGAGCAGATGGACGTGTAAGGGTATGGAGACAACCTCATGAATCCATGTACCCTGCATGGTCAACAGGGAACTGTTCAAGCTGGTGGAGGCTCTGTAAAGGTGTGGGGCGTGTGCAGTTCGAGTGATATGGGACCCCTGATACATCTAGATACGATTCTGACACGTGACACGTACGTAAGCATCCTGACTGGTCACCTGCATCCATTCATGTCCATTGTGCAGTCCGACGGACTTGGACAATTACAGCAGGGCAATGCGACACCCCACACGTCCAAAATTGCTACGGAGTGGCTCCAGGAACACTTCCCTAGTTTAAACACTTCCGCTGACCATCAAACTCTCCAGACATAAATATTATTGAGTATATCTGGGATACCTTGCAGAATACTGTTGAGAATACTGCTGAGGCACTTCCGCGTGCTCGTGAAGGCCCTTCACGATATTAGGCAGGTGTACTAGTTCCTTTGGCTCTTGAGTGTACGTAGACACTTTTAAACTATAGTATTTGAATTATTTTGTTAAGTCTGTAACACAAAATTGTAGCTCTTAGTGAGTAGATCATGACTGCATATTAAATTTCATCAGTAAGTGAAAATTTGAAAAGCAAAGTTCTGTTGTTCCTGGGAATCGTTAGATGGGCAACTTGCAAGTGGGACTGTGCCTTGGGTTAGCCGTTTAGTATTATGGTTATTTTATTTCAGTCGTTTGGTTTCAGACACACAATATTTCAGAGCAGAACTCTCAGGATCAGGTTGTAGGTGAGCACTTATTTTTATCTCTCCTATGTTTGATGTATGTCCGTTCAGTGTGTACGACAGTAAATATTGCAATAGCGAGATCGAAAGGTTATCACTAAGTGCAATCGAAACCATCCTTTGTCTACGATTGTACTGCAACTGTGTCGGACATTTCAACGAAGTCTAAGTTGTTGCAATAGTGAAGCAGGAACTAAGCACGAGGGGCGTGCTGAAAATTAATGCCTCCGAATTTTTTATGTATTTTTGCCTCCTCTTTTTTTCAAGTCAACAGATCGGCAGCCCTCTGTCGCTAGATGGCTACGAATTACAGCATGTGACATGCGTCGTGTAGCATAACAATGTAGGTGCGTGAGAAACAGCGTGCTGAATGGAGATTCGAATTCGAAGAGTTCGTCCAGAAACGGAGCACCCTTTCGTTCAGCATGGCAATAGCAGACCACTCACGAATCTGTGACATCTGCAACAATCCGATGCCTTGGGTTAACTGTAATCCACCAGCCTCCATACAGCCCCGACTTGCTCCGATCCGACTTTCATCTGATTCCAAAACTTGAAGAACACCTTCAAAGACTTCACTTTGGTTGTGAAGAAGCTGTGCAATCACAGGTGAAGCTATGGCTCCATACACAACGTCAAGCTTTCTACTTTTCTCTCAACAAAATGGTTTCTCGTCGGGAGAAGTTGCTCTCGTCATGGTGACTATGTTGAGAAATAAACATGTAGAAATGAAGAATAAGGATGTAGAATGTTAATAATGTTTGTTTTATTTAAAAAGCCTTAAAAGTTCCACTTATAAAATTTAGAGGTATTACTTTTCAGTTCGCCTTCGTAACTCCAAAAGGCTACAAAAATAGACATCGTGAACAGTGATTCATTCTTACCAGATGCAAAAACAGAACATTACTTTCGACTTCTGAAATGTCCATTGAACTTTTAAATACCAAAATGTCAACAGATGCTGCTCAACTTTCAGACTCCCTTACGCTCATGAACCAAGACCACAAACATTATCTAAGAAGAGAAAAGCACCTTTGAAACTTCTTTTCTAGAACAGTCGCTTCAAACGCAGTTACGTACTTCACCTACATGTTTTTACGAGTTACTCGGAAATAATGGACAGTACAGGTCATCAAGCTGTATTCTTCTGTTACAGAAATAGGAAATTATTGTTCCGCTTTCACTTGCTCTGATTTACCTCCGCATTGTGTGTAAAACCAAAGCAACAGACTCGTTTCAAAGGCGCAGAATACGTCCACAACGACCCACGTTATCGTTCACGACAGTAAAAGTCGTTTCCCTGTTGTAAGAATTGCTTAAGCTGATACTAAGGCCAAAAACGACCACTTCTCTCTGAATCTCACATCCTGTGAACTAAACACGACATAGAAGTTGGCTGTCAAATACCTTTAAGAAACGACGGAAAACATACTGACGATAAGACCTAATGCGCTGTAAACAATATGACTCGGACAGCAGTTACTCACCCATTACGCTCTCGTCATAACACTTGGAACCTATAAATCAAACCTCTTTCCTTCTGCCTACACGGTTCTTCTTTGTAGCTATTGTTTGAGTAACACCTTCCGAAACAGCCACAAAATACATTGTTAAGTAGACGAAACCTAAAATGATTGCTTACTATGATACTATAGGCCAACATTTACCAGTTATTAAGCCAAAATAGATTTGCTCTTCCACTGACGCTATAAAAATCGCTCCTGAAACGAAAGCTACAAATATGGAAAACCTACCTAAAACTGGTACGGATTCCCTCGTTAATACAAATTCGATGTCGCACAAATTACACATAAAAGAAGTGACTTGTTGTTGTTGTTGTTGTTGTTGTTGTTGTTGTGGTCTTCAGTCCAGAGACTTGTTTCATGCAGCTCTCCATGCTACTCTATCCTGTGCAAACTTCTTCATCTCCCAGTACCTACTGCTCAGTGTATTCATCTCTTGGTCTCTCTACAGTTTTTACCCTCCCCGCTGCCCTCCAACTGGTGATCCCTTGATGTCTCAGAATATGTCCTACCAACCGATCCCTTCTTCTAGTCAAGTTGTGCCACAAACTCCTCTTCTCCCCAGTTCTATTCAATACCTCCTCATTAGTTATGTGATCTACTCATCTAATCTTCAGCATTCTTCCGCAGTACCACATTTCAAAAGCTTCTACTCTCTTCTTGTCCAAACTATTTATCGTCCATGTTTTCATGTTTCACTTCCATACATGGCTACACTCCATACAAATACTTTCAGAAACGACTTCCTGACACTTAAATCTATACTCAATGTTAACAAATTTCTCTTGTTCAGAAACTCTTTCCTTGCCATTGCCAGTCTACATTTTATATCTTCTCTACTTCGACCATAATCAGTTATTTTGCTCCCCAAATAGCTAATCTCCTATACTACTTTAAGTGTCTCATTTCCTAAGTGACTTACACATATAATTGTACATAATTGTTTTTAAAAACACTACTGCATGGAACAAAATTAAAGATTAAATTTGTGGCCATAGGTGGCGAATGTACGGCCTGTAAAAATGAGGATAGCCGTTCATTATATACAAATTGTGTAAAAAGAAAAGTGGCACGAAAAATATTAACAATAAGACTGACACAGAATTCAACCTTGTTAATGAACATCTTAGAATATACTGCAAATGGCCACATTTAACATCGACGTGGCACTATGCTCGATTTAACAAACTGTGACACACACATGGGGCAGCTGTGCCTGAGAGATATCAATATAGTAGGGCTATGCGGACTTTGAACTACTTTGTTTGGATATGTGACGTCACGTGAGCAGACTAGTATCATACCGAGCGAGGTGGCGCAGTGGATAGCACACTGGAGTCTCATGCGGGAGCACAACGGTTCAAACCCGTGTCTGGCGATCTTGATTTAAGTTTTCCGTGATTTCCCTAAATCACTTCAGGCAAATTCTGGGATGGTTTCTTTAAAAGGGACTGGCCGATTTCCTTCCCCAATCAGAGCTTTCCCTCGGTTTCTAATGATCTAGTTGTCGACGGGACGTTAAACACTCATCTCCTACTCCCACTCCTACCAGTGTCCTACCCATGACGTCACAACCATGCGCGTTTTTCAATGACATCACATTGACACAAAATTTTAAATACTCCGTGATGGTACAAGAGATAAATTTGTATTCAAAAATTTTCAGCATCCACTAAAAATGTAAAAGCCAATCACAGTACTTAAAACTGAAAGAGTCAATCGCAGTGCTTAAAAATATAAAATGACGATGAAGGGAAAATGGTTTTTAGCTTCCATTAAATACTTAAACAACCATCACAGTGTTAAAAAACGTAAGATAGTCCTAGTGGGACGTCTGCTGAAGGTCATCACGTGTCCGTCACATGCACACATGAAGTCATTAATGGGCCTGAAATCATCAGGATGGCGTATGGTGAGAAATTTAAGAATAGTAGTAATATTAAAATAAAACAAGCAATCACATTGCAGTATTTTTATTAGATATTGAAATTGAAGATAGATGGCATTGGTAGGAAAATTACAAAATTGGACACATTAAAAATGAAGTTACGAATCACCCAAACACTACATAGCCCACCGAATTCAAAAGTATCCAATAATACTACAGTATCTCCACATAAAAAAATCACACACACACACACACACACACACACACACACACACACACACACAGTTATACCTGAAAGTTTTGTACTTTGTTCAAAAGCAATCTCTTCTACAGTATTCTCAATGTCAAAAACCTGAGTACCTAAAATACTATGTCATTAATAAATTTCATCTCTCTCTCTATTTTACACACCACAAAAAATGTTTGTGTCAAATACTGTACTGCCTCATCACTAAATTTAAATGTCAGCTTAATGGTTAAACTAATGGAAATGCAAAGTCACTGTAAATGATTCAGATTCGTACTCCTACTTCTTGCGTACAGCTTTGTAAGTGCGTCTGCAAACTCAGTACCAGTTTTAGTCTTGTTAAGAGTAAAGTCTCATGCATACTTAGAGCACACAACAATAATATATTCGCTTCTTGGACTTTCATGCTGATTACAACAATAAAATATATTAGAGATAGCAGGGAAAAAACCAGATAAATAAAGTATTGTAGATATAAATAGTATTTAAAAAACCTTACATTTATTTGTTCAACAACAAGGTCTATTCAGCTCACTGGAGTGAAATGGGGAAGTTCATAGGTGACAACTGCACCACCAATGATCCAACAAATTCACATTTAAATTAGCAGTCAATAGTTTGTATTTGTCAACACACATTTGCAATCATAGCAAAAGAATGAGGAACGGCCCGTGTCCTCAGTATTATGCACGTCATGCTCTGGCGACAAGTCCTTAATCCACTTCATTTTCCCTATAGCCTTCATGAAGACAAGTGACTCCAGTGGAACAACTGAACGTAAGTGTAATTAAACATTTCTAAATCGCATTTAACTAACATATTTGCATTGTTTACTAGTTAGATAGAAGCTATCTAGGCGTAAATTTTCCGAGTAATAAGCGTTTAAAAACCTGACCAAACACGCTTGGTAACGTAAAATCTCTAAAAGGAAAGTAATTATTAATTCATTCTTCTGTCATAGTACCTCTAAATCAGTACAAAAACAACAACCACCCCACATAAGACCTTTGTGTCGTTTTTTGTTGGCATACGGCCTTTCGCACGCCCTTGACAAATTTAAAACATACTTTAAACTTAATTATTCTTGTGGGGAGAATGTTGGGAGAACAGAAGAGGCTCTCTCCTAGAACTGCAGAGTATGTAGTAGGAACATTTTGATTGGGAGACAGGAAAGGAAAATCTGTACCCTTCAGGTACAGGTGGAGGAAGCAAGGAAGAAACTGATAAGAATCAAGGGAGATAGGGGGGAGGAGGGCGGTTGGGAACTGGCAGCTGGTAGGAGGATAGGAAGAAAGAGAATGAAATCTGACAGCTTTATCATCAACACCAAAAAAAGGTATCAACCACTGGCAGAGTTAAGAGGGAGAAGAGCCTCACATAAAATGAGGATGAGGAAATGTACAGCACACTTCAACAGAGGCCAAGAAGCCTAGAAATGTATAAAGTGTTAGGAAGAAGAAAGTGTTGCTGCTATGTAGTAGCCATGATTGAGGTGTAGGCCCTCAGTTACAGGAAAGTTTATGGGCAGCGTACCAGGCCACCAGTATCTTCAACACAAACGCAGGTCTAAGTCATGCAATAGAGGACTTAAGGTCTTTAACTAAGGACTTTACAAAAGAGGACCGTGTAGTGATAGTGGTTGGTACGGGAAACAGTTCGGACATGGATGGGGCAGATGACATACGTGGTGATCTGGGCAAGATAGCTTCCCTGACTCATGGCACCAACGTACACTTTGTTGAGCTGTTCTGGCGTCATGATAGACCACATCTTGATGGAGCTGTAAGGCGAATAAATGTGGGGTTAGGGATGGCTCTGAGGGCAGCCAACTTTGCTCATTTTCTCTGGTGCCCGTCGGGACTTTCAACATATGGGTTTCACTTGGCATGACCTACATCCAAACAGGACTGGGAAGGAAAGACTGGTACAGCTGATTCATGAAAGTAATGGATCTCGACCCACACATGGTCAAATACCTGTTGTCATGGGTATGAAAAGTAAGTCTTTTTTAGGATAAATCCAAACAACGGGTTCCCCTGCCTGAGGACTATCTCCAGCAGTTTGAAAAATACTGAAACAATCACTCACATGACAGATTTTAACACTCCAAAGTTATGCATACCAGATGTCACAAAGAAAAACAAACCATTCGAAAGAGTAACATGGGGCATTTCACAGACTTAAAAATTCTCCATCAAAACATGCAATCACTAAAAAATAAAATACAGCTATTAGAAGTGGAGCTCCAATCTTTGAACTGCACAGTAGTTTGCGTTACTGAGTACTGGTGTAGAGACACAGAAATCCATCATGTAGTATTACCATTGTATGAAAGGGCAAATTTTTACTGCAGAACTGCTTCAAGGAGTGGAGGATCATGCATTTATATCAGAAAATCAAGACATGACCTCACTACAGTAAGCGAAGACAAACACTTTGCAATATTAGCTATTGAATTAACAGGGCTAAATATCACCAAGAAATTAATCATTTTGTGTGTTTATAGATCTCCCAGGGGCAGTGTGGACACTTTTTTCAATAAATTAACAGAAGTCCTAGATAAAGTCCGAAGTACAATGGTCAGCATAATTCTGTGTGGGGACATTAACATTAACACTAATATCATAAATGAATCCTTCAAAGTTTCGGCATGTCCTTATTGGTCAATAGTGCAACAAGGTTTACTACAATGACTGTGTCAGTAATCGACCATGTGGCCACAAATATAGACAGGGGAAAATATGATGTAGCTGTAAAAGATCTCGGGCTATCAGACCATCTCTGTCAAATAACAGTAGTAAAATCAGGCATTGAATCATTCCCTAAACTACAAGCCTACAAACGACATCTATCAGAAATCAAAATAAAAGATTTGCCAAAAGAAATAGCAAAACAATGCTGGGGTGAAATGTACAAGTTTAAATTGAACTTTGAAAAGGCGTTTCCAAAAGTGTGCATGAGTGTATCAACATCTCACAAAAACAGATGGATAACAGCAGGTATTAAAAGGCCTCCCAAACACTTGAACACCTCAGTTCCATGAAAAAGATTCGCAATGATACAGAATTCTTAAATTTCTTTCATAGATACAAGAAGATCTATAGGAAGGTGCTGATTGCTGCAAAAAAATCGCTTAATGACAAAATAATATATAATGCAGAGAATAAAAGCAAAGCAGTCTGTGATCTTATAAAAAAGGAAAAGGGGAGAGTCAAACAAATATATTGCTAAGGGAGGGGGTAAGGTAATAAATTATCCACAACACTTAGCAAACTGTGTAAACGAGCGTTTTTCAAGTATTGCAGAGAAGTTACAGCAAAAATTCCCCAAAACAAATAAAACACCTGTTAATAATGTTGCACTAAATACAATGATGTTACTTCCAACCACAGAGAATGAAATCAATAAAACTGTCCAAAAATCAAAAAATAAAAAGTTAGTAGGCTTAGATGAAGTAATAATGTGTGCACTGAAACAACGCATAAATATTATACAAGGCCCTTTAACAAATATAACAAATGAATCCTTCACATCCGGGACATTTCCAGAGCAGTTAAAACGGGCAAGAGTTCTACCTTTACTTATGAAAGGTAATGCAGAATACATAGAAAATTACCGGTCCATTCCCCTGCTGTCACGTTTCTCAAAAATAATAGAAGCAATTATGAAAAACAGATTAATGAGTTATCTAAATAAATACAAGCGAACCACAGTTTGATTTCCGAAGTGGCAAAAATACGGAGTCAGCCATAGTGGAATTCAGAAAAGTGGTACTTGATGCTCTTGACAAAGATGAGTGTGCCACAGGCGTATTTTTGGATCTTTCTAGGGCCTTTGATACAGTCGACCATAAGATTCTATTAAATAAATTAGAAGCATTAGGGATAAAAGGGGTAGCTAATGACTGGTTTCGATCACACCTAACAGATAGGGTAGAGAGAGTAGAGATAACACTTAACTTTAAATAGATGTAAACATTTAGTCAAACACTTATCAGAACCAAAATATATTAATATAGGCGTTCTGCAAGGTAGCATATTAGGAACAATACTATTCCTGATATACATGAATGACTTTCCTAGTAGTGTTACTCATGGTGAAAAAATTCTCTTCGCTGGTGACAGCAATATTATAGTCACTGAGAAAACAAGAGAACTCCTTACAGAGAAAGCAAATGAAACTCTCAAGGAAGTTTATGTTTGGTCAATAAGCAATAAAGTGACACTAAACATAAAGAAAACTTAAACGACGAATTTCAGTTTCAAGAGGGAAAATGACAATGTTTAATTAAATGTATATGGCAACTTTATAGACTGTATAACAAATGCAAAATTTCTAGGAATGAATATTGACTCTCAGTTGAAGTGGTGTGAACACACAAAGGTACTTGCAAACAGAATGCCATTAGCATGTTATGCCCTTAGAATCCTATCATCAGTGTGTAACATTCAGTGTCTTTTAGTTACATACTATTCATATGTACACTCAGTTCCTAGCTATGGCATTCTTTTTTGGGGAACAAGCTATGCCTTGCACAATACTAACACCTCTTCCTCTTTCTCTTTCTGAGCTCAACATGTCACTCATTATAGAGGGATGGTGACTCATTTCTTCAGGATAGCAAATGGAAAGTTGCAGTACTGAAAATGGCCCAGAGATCACCAGTGTGTGTGTGTGTGTGTATGTGTGTGTGTGTGTGTGTGTGTGCAGTGACTGATAGTGAGATATGAGTGAACAGTGTGGCATTATATTATTTAATAAGTTATTTGTAAAGAGAAGTATTATATACTAGGAGTAAATCTAATGACTGTCTCTAACTAGAAATCTGTAAGTGCGTATGTATATGAATTACCTTATTTTAAATTGGTCTAAACTTTTAAACACTGTGACATGTCCTATATCCTTGTAAAAAGAGATCTATGGATGAATAAAGCTGCTGCTGTTGCTGCTACTACCACCACCACCACCACCACCACCACCACCACTCAGTGACGTTCCAATGACGCACCACCAGAGCCATCAGCTGAGCTATTACTGTGATAGTGATGATTTTCCATTAACCATTATCCTGATTTTAAATCCGACTCATAGTCAGGCATCGTCCACTATCAAATAAAACCACCAGAAGCAACTACACTGCTTCGAGCACCATGCAACACCTGAAATGCAGGTTCCTGTGGAACAGATTGACTGTCTGTCCTGCAGAATCATTGACAATCAAAGAGGATGACATACATAGTCCTGGGGAAAAAACATAGCAATGAACAATCTCATGCCACAAAAAACAACTGCTTGTTTTGAGTTACAACGAGTAATCAAAATACAAATTTTATTAGTAGCAGTGGCACATAGTGGATATTTGGCTTACACATTTTGTAATCTGATGACTGAAGCATAGAGGACAGCAACATTAGCAGCAGCAGCATCAGTGGCTTACTATCTACTAGTAACTGTTTCGTTTTTTATACTTGTTTTTCTCGATAAGTCGACTATTACCTACTTGTTCCAACAAGCTACGAAATATTCCAACAGGTTAAAACATTTTTCAACAAACAAAAGACATTAATCGGCAAGTCAATGCTTTTCAAGTCTCCACGCACGCCATATTTTGCTGATTCGACAAAAATGCATGTGTGCTTTCGCAGACTTCTCGATGCCAGCAAGACACGACTTGAAAGAGCAAGCAAGGCACTCTGTCAGCTTGTTCAGACTTGTTGATGCCTGCTCAAGGAATCGGCGTGCATATCTTATTACACTGAGCAGAGAGTCAGATATATTGGCAAAAAAGCTTGAGCTGTGTAATAAAATTAATTATTTATAGAAACATGAAGCATTTTTTGCTGAGCATCAGGTATACCATTAACCAACAAGCATACTATGATTGTTAATAATTGTAAATAATGTAGCATTATTAACTGCATTTCCGCAGCTCGTGGTCTTGCGGTAGCGTTCTCGCTTCCCGCGCACGGGGACCCGGGTTCGAATCCCGGCGGGGTCAGGGATGTTCCCTACCTCGAAATGACTGGGTGTTGTTGTATTGTCTTCATCATCATCATCATCATCATCATCATCATTCATCACGGTCGGAGGAAGTCAATGGCAAACCACCTCCGCTACGACCTTGCCTAGTCGGCGGTGCGGGTCTCCCGCATCGTCCCCTACCCTCGTCGGAGAATGGGACCTCATCATCATTAACGGCATGCCAGCTCATTTGCAGCGATGGTCTCTGCGTGCCTCACAGTGCAGGTAATCTGAGAGGTGCGTCTGTCAGCTCTCTGGTTTGAAAACAGATTCCGACTACGCACACTGCGTAGTCTTCTACATACAACGCGAGTGCTGTAAAAAATCTCGAAGGCACCTTATCAAATCGATTTACTCCAGACATACTGTAACATCTCTTCTATAAGTGAATTACGTTTCCTACTTGACCATCTATATACTCGCAGAATCGATGCGCAAAGTAGTACAGTACTATTACTATTCCATGTGCGCATAATTACTCTCTGTAATATTCTCTCTGGTGTGTTGAGGGGACTTCTAGGATCTTCTCCGTGCCGAATAGCCGCACTGAATAATTGTAATTTTGCTATCGAGATTACAGGAAGAAAGAGATTGAAAATATATTGTATGTTACTCAAGAAAATATATACTGAGCATTTACATCAAATGTGTGTAAGGAATTTCATTATATATGTATTCTCTAATTGAAAGTTTGCACGGAGGTGTCGTTTCGTTGGTAATCAGAAGGGAACTTCCGATGAATTGGAAACGAAACTGCAATAATTAGATCCAAGAGCTCCATTATTTCATCGGATAATTAAACTGTACCAAAGCAAACTTTCCGCTTGATCTGAGGTTTCCCAACTGACTACACAACGCAAGAAAACCAAGACATTTTATTTACACAGGACTGCAGATCGCTTCGAATCATCGAGACTGCGGACAAGGAGAGTCATCGTCCGATCCTGATTAAACAAGTAAAGCTTAATTATAACTTTCTTGAGCGACTGTGATGACTGTGATATGGCTACTTATGAATGAGATCATTAATAAAATACTAATAACTGACTTTCCTCCTCACCAGCAACCAGTATAAACACAAAATTAATTAGAATTGTAATACAAATCTTTATCGAAGGAAGCAGCATTGTTTTTCTTCTTAAAATAGGCCCCAATTCGATGGGAACTTGGTCTACAAGTCTACGTTACACACACACATACTAATTAGAACAGTAGTTCATACTGAAGTCACTGGCAACTCTCAATCATGCATTGACATGTATCTCACTAGTGTTTTGTCTACAGACCCTTCCTTACAGGAACGTTCTTTTGCTTTATATTTTCACTTGTGTCAGCTTTTTGCTTTTAATTATGATACACCTGCTTACACATAAGATGTACTCACCATATACTGAACTTGGTGCCTGCAACTAACGAAAATAAGAAACGCTTCACTGAAGCTTTAAAACTATTACATATAGGAAGGCTGTAGCAAAATGCAGCTGACCCTAGCCGAAAATGAATGTGACGTATTTTTATGATACAGCATAAGAAAAGAGTATTCATTATTGTACTGCATTGAATCAAATTGTCTAGTCTCCATTTCAATAAATTTTACTGTGGCGATATTGCGAAATGGCTTCCTAAGGTGTCACAATGAAAGCATCCTTGAAAATGAACTTGGAATTGTGACGGGCAACAAATCTGTGATTTATCACAAATCGGAACTAGTTATAAGTATTGTGGCTTGGAGATCGGTATGATCCAGAGGAAATGGCTCGTATTGTCATTTATAAATCTACAGTTGAAAAATTTCTCGAAATATGTGTATATATGCAATGGACTCCTAAATTTATTTATAAACCACTTGTGCCGCACGGTATTGGCCGAGCGGTCTAAGGCGCTGCAGTCATGGACTGTGCGGCTGGTCCCGGCGGAGGTTCGAGTCCTCCCTCGGGCATGGATGTGTGTGTTTGTCGTTAGGATAATTTAGGTTAAATAGTGTGTACGCTTAGGGACTGAAGACCTCAACAGTTAAGTCCCATAAGATTTCACACACATTGGAACATTTTTTTATAAACCACTTATCTTGCAAATATATGGCCATAGTCACATGTGTTCGCCCTACAGTACTAATCCTTTGTCTCAATCAACATATAAAGCCTTTCTTCCAGTGCTGATAAGAATAATTAAATCCTTGCGGTACATGTATGGTAAGTAACTTTTGTTACTTTGACGTCCTTTTATTTTCCTCATTGCTGCTACCAATTAAATGTGTAAAATTAAATACATCTAATTTTACAGTTTAGCTCTTAGCACAAAACATAAACAAACAGCATTATAGAAAGGTCACCTACTAATCCAAGTTCATTGTTGGCAGCATGTGCAGTACACTATGCTCACTCGAAAGATAGGTCTGGTGGATGTTACTACATTTGTTTGATACATCTGTATGATACAGTTACTTTTTCATTTATGTCTTAAACACTCTGTCTCGTCCAAAATAGTACATTTTCACTTAATCTAACAAACTCTTCATCTGACAATAAATTTAAGTCTCTTATAGGCTTGAAATCCAGGAGCTGCCACCTGTTCAGCTTCCGGTGCCAGAATACTATTTAACACACAGTAACCGATATGCACTGTACATACACAGTCAGTTTGTGGTGTTCGAAAACTGTTTAAAATCCAGTAGCTGACACCCACCACAGTCGGTTCAGATGCTGATTGCGTGTTGCGGTTGTCAATTTGTTTCTCAATTCCATTGGACGAGAGAGTAGTCTTAAAAGTCGGGTGTTGAAATCTCGACGAAATATCCGCAGGAGACAGACGTTACTCCAAAAAAGGCAAGGTAAAGCTCATTCTGTACCAGAAAATGTATTTAAACATGATTTTCAATCGCTGCAAATATCGGGACGGCAATCCCAAAAAGAAAACCCAAACCAACACGAAGAAGATGAAGCCAAAGAAAACAATGTACTTATGAAAGCGGAAAACCGAGATATTGGAGGAGAACGGCGAGTAGAAGGAGAAGAAGAAGAAGAAGAAGAAGAAGAAGAAAAAAAACAAGAAGATGAAGATGATGATGATGAATATCACTTGGAAGACAGTGGTGGTGATGAGAATGATTATGATGATGAGCATAGAGACGAAGAGTCAAAAAGAAGATTATAGCACAAACAGGAGATAGAAGTGACAGCGTCATTTTTTGTTGAACCAGTACAGAAACCACATGATACTGTATATGACACCATATTTGAACCCGTATCGAAATTATGGATGATTGGCGATTCGCTGGTAGATGTCGCTGAGATGATTTAGTAATTCGCAATGTAAATTACGTAGGAATGATAGGATTATTTAATATAGTTTTTAAAATTACGTGATGTTAAATGAGCTACACGACACGAGATCTTCAAAATTACGGTAAAGTTCCCGCAGCTGCCAGTCCTCATAAGAATAGATATCTCTCCTACCGACAAGTAAACTCCAACAGACTATAAATAATACCATATTGTTAAGCCCCGTTACATGCAGGGTGTACATAAAGTCCAGGAACACTATCAATTATTTATTGCACAAACGTTCGAGATGCGAACCATGAGTGACCCAGCTAACGTAAATACGGTAATGAAATTCTTGCCATACCCGTCCCAACATGGCATCGTTGACTGTGGCAGTCGCTTCCCGTATTCTCTCCTGGAGCTCTGCTACATCGCGTGGTAGAGGCAGTACAAACACCAGATTTTTAATGTGTCCCCACAGAGAAAAGGACACAATAAGATCTGCTGAATGTGCAGGCCGTTTCATGAAACAGCTGTCCCCTTCTGTAGCACGGCCGATTCATCGATGCAACGGATCCGTATTCAGGTATCCACAAACTGAACGATGAAAATGGGGTGGAGCACCATCCTGCTGAAAGATGAATGGAGAGTCTGATTGCATTTGAGGCATCAGCCATTGCTGATACATGTCCAAGTAGGAATATCCAGTGACAGTGCTCTCGGCGAAGAAGAATGGCACATACAGTTTTCGACTTGACAAGGCACAAAAAACATTAAACTTTGGGGAATCAGGTTCAAATTCAATGCACTCATGTGGATGCTTTGTACCCCAGATTCGACGATTATGCCTGTTCGCTTTCCAATTAGTGTGAAAGATGGCTTCGCCGCTAAAAATTAAGCGATTAACAATGCCATCCCCACCCCCATTCAATTGTCGCAATTGCGAACAAAACTCAAAACGCTTCTCTTTGTCATCGTCATTGAGCTTGTGCACTGGATCCAATTTGAATGGTTTCATAGACAGCTTCTGTCGCAGGACTTTCCACACTGTCATTGGAGCCATTTCGAGTTCACGGGATGCACGACGCACCAATTTCTTTGAACTCCCTATGAATGTCTCTCGTACGCACTGCACATTCACTTCACTCACAATGGGACGTCCGCTTCTCTTTCCCGTGCACAAGCAACCCATGGTAACGAATTTTTTGTACCAGTGGTAAATGGCCTTCCTTGTTGGTGGCTTCTTACCGTACTTCCTTCTAAACATCCGTTGAACAGCTGTAGCACACTTTTTTTCGTCGAATTCCAACACAAAGAAAACTCGCTCCGCACCTGAACTTGTCATGTTTGCGACTAGCGCTGAGTATCGTCAAATTACCAAACTACGCTGTGGCGGTATACGTGAATAATAACTTTCAGGGCTTCTCTTCAAAATGACATAGGTATGATATCTGTACAATGTTTGGTTCTTGTGCAATAAATAATTGAAAGTGTTCCTGGACTTCATGTACACCCTGTAGAAGTGGTAGATCGTTATTGACAGATGATGACGTAAATACACCATTACCATGGGAGAGAACGCAATTTAAAACCTTAATCCAGCTGTCCCTAATATTCAGATTTTGTCAGAAGAGACTATGCGATTCAAGAAGCATGCATTTCAGCTTCGCATCAGATCCATTTTTCAACATATACAGAGATTGGTAAAAAGTTCCGGAGGATGAAGAAGAACACATACCAAGATGGGGAATACGGAAATGTTAAAGCCAGAGAAAATAATGTATTTATAAAAGCAGAATGTGAGTATACTGGAGAAAAAGAAGAATATGATGGCTACAATGATGATGGTTATGGTGATCATGAAGAGGATGATTACAACGAGGAAGATGACATTCACGACTGGAAGACAGTCTTCAACAAGTCGCCAGCAGATACTGATTATGCTCGCTGGAATGAAACGAATGAAACTGTAAAGTCATTGGTTTTCTAGCTAGATTTGAAAGTGATAGGTAAAAATTCACATGATAATGAAACGATGTCTATTGAAGAGGAATTTCAAGAAGCACCGGTTACTGCTTGGAGTTTACGGTGAATGTTGAAAATAATAAAGTGAAAGACTCAAATGCAGAATGGATTTCGTGTATCAGAAAATTCCGTCAGTTAAAAGACACCCACAAAAAGTAGATTTTGCAAATTCGAAAGATTTGGAAACAGCTGCGCGGAATTTCGCATATCAAACAGCACGTATTTGATCCTGGGAATAGAGGGAGAGGGATCGTATTCGACGCCAGAGGATATCTGAAATATCGGCCGACATTTAGCGCACATTACAGCTTGGCCGCCTCAAAAGGTGAAAGCTTATCAGACGCGCGTGTGTTCATGTAACAACCTATTGTTAGCAATCAATAGATGATATTATAAAAGTGTTTAAGATGAGTAACAATGTGAATTAAATTCATATTTTTCCGCTGTATGAGATGTCAAACAATTTGTACCAATTTGAGGGAGAGAGAGAGAGAGAGAGAGAGAGAGAGAGAGAGAGAGAGAGATGAGCATTAGTAGAATATAAAAGAGAGTGAAGGAGAGATGGAATTAAGTGGATAAAGTTTTTGAACATAGAGAAAAAAATTGTGTGTGTGTGTGTGTGTGGTCACGAAATTTTTAATAAATACTTTTTAACATGGTGCCCAAGTGAAGAGAGGAAGTTTGTAGAAATATTGTTGTACAATTGGATGCCTTTGAATATGATGAGCTACATACTGATTGATTGTTCCATTTTAGGTATAAAAAAAAACACTGTGATGTGATTGGCAGTTTCGCTTTTAAAGTATGCTAACTTTTTAATTTTCTTACCAGCACCATCTCTGTTTCGTTTTCATGTGTGGTAAAAACACTGCTCTGTGACTCAATGTTTCACTAATGTTACATTTGTTTTAAAATCTCCCTCCTGCAATTTTTAAATTTACTGCCATCATCATCTTGGATTTTTAATTTACCACGAGCGCAATCCTTGATTTTTTCAATTTCTCACCATCCACCATCTTTAATTTTTAAATGTGCCATCATCTGCCGTCTTTAATTTTTCTATATCCCTTCATCGCCCTCTTTCATTGTTAAACTTCCTGCCGTCCATCATCTTCATGACATCATTCATTCCAGGTCACTGATGACAGCTGGTGTACATTTGACGGACATCTGACGGCTTTCAACAAACGTTCTACCAACGCCATCTCACGGTTTTATGTGCTGAGATTGGCTGTTTCATTTTTATGAATGATAAAAAAAATTAAAAATTTTCCAGCAACGTCGTCTTGTGTTTTTAAGTGCTGTGACTGGCTGTTCCTTTTTAAAGGATGCTAAAAACTTTTATTTTAAAGTTTCACGCCAGTGCCGTCTTCCAATTTTTGTTAATTTTCTACCATTGTGGCGTAATTGCAAAAGGGGGTGGCTTGTGACGTCATGATGATGATGAAGTTATGATGATTACGTCACGGATAGGAAGTCGTGTCTTGTTTTGTTGTGGGTAGGGCACTGGCCTGCTCATGTGACGTCACGAATGTAAAAAAAGTGGTCCAAAGTAAACACAGACCTCCGAGTGATTGCTCTTCCAGTGCGTGAGGATTATTCGAGTACATCTGACCCTTAAATTTGTCGCACGGGTAAAAATTGCAAAGAGAGAGAGATCATACGATAGAGGTTGCCAGAAGACTGCACTGCATCTGATGACAGTTCCCTCCTCACAGAAATACGCTTGTGACAAGGTTGTCAAGGCGATGTGCGCAGTTGCTCCGTCTTGCAGAAAATACCCATACAGTCGTCCAACTTTCTTGAGTTGATCCACATACAGATTAAACCGTTTCTGAACATGCTATTTAGCGTTAACCGTTTGGCGAAAGAATTGTGTTACGATGCAGATACTGCACACAGAACAACAATCCTGAGATTATTTAGCGGCTCTTCGAGGTACCGATGAGGATTTTCTGATGCTAATGGTGCATGTTCTTTGAGTTCCCCTACCTTGTGAAGTTGATCCAGGCCTCATCTGAAGAAATGAAAAACTGAGGCTCCAAGAGTACTTATTCCACTCCCCTCAGAAACTACCCGCAGAACTCAACACGCAAAAGCTCCTCCGGACATTTTAACTCACGCAGAAGAGAAAATTCGTAAGGATACAGATGCAGATCCTTTTTGAAAACATTTAGACGATCGTTTTAACCCCACTTGCACAGATAAATGGCGTTGAGATTTCATTCGACGCCATACCAAGCTTTCCTCCACTCCAGCAGTGTTTTCTGGTGTTCGAAATTTTTTTAGATAGTTATGGTTTTTATTCGCTACAGAGAAGGTTTCGCGCCATTTTGACACTTAAGTTTTTCATTTTAGATTTTGCTGAAGATTTTGCCTCAACGTTTTCAATCTTAAACTCTTGCGCAAAAAATTCTGTAGACGTTTCTCACGAATTGGGCTTCTTTCAACACTCGACAATGAAGACACGCTGTTTTGTCGTGAGCACCAATTTTTGTCGCGTTCAACTAATCGGTAAACACGTGTGCTCCTCACATTCGTTCAAACGTAGGGACGCAGGGAGGTATTCGGGACAGAGCATGCGGGATATGCACGTATCCAGATATGTCATAGCAATCGATTGATACATTGAAATCATGACTGACAGGACATTCTGTGTCGGATAGTTCTCCTGTTCATTAAGAAGAGCCATTTTTATTTTGCCTACCCTGTACAAAAAAATGCATGGCTTGGGATAGGGCGTGTCCTCTTCTAGCTGTCCTCTGTGATTTAACTACTTCCGCAGTCATCTGCGATTTAACTACTTCCGCAGCACGGATGACAATGATTACTACACTAGGAAAGAAATAAAGTCAACTGCAGGAACTATTATTGGTGCTTGTTGACAATCGTTTCTAAAGATGAGATAAAAAAAAGGAGCAAGAGAAGAAGCTAAATCAATCCATAATGCTGTCCAGTGAAATTAAAACTGGAAATTTGTGTGACACTAGGCTCAAGACAAGAAGACAGCAACAATACCATACGGAAAATGTGTGAAAACAGATCCGATTACTATAAAACTAACGAAAAATTAAAAAAATAAAAAAGCCTGGATGTATCATGTGACTGGTTGATGAAAATGGCCAAAGACACCTGTGATCTGGAAAGTCCTCTCAAGCTTAGATGACGTGCAAGGTATTTAACGAGGAGGTGTATGGCTAGATATAAGGAAGGACTTTTAACACTAACGATGATAGTGCTCCAGTTCAGAATACTAAAATGATTTTAAAATACGGAGGTTAATGGATCTAAAGAACACAGAATCTCAAGTTGCTGAACAAACAATACCCATTAGCAACTGTCTACAGGTTCACAAAAATCGTAGAAGAGGTTTCAGTAGGCAAAACGCTGTTAGTTTGCTTACAGCAATATATGTTTATGCATGCAGTACTTATAGAGTCGTATTTTAGAAAATAGAAAACGCTTCGCTCTTGTACATTTTCCACAAGTTTGTCATCGTAGTACAAATGCAGAGTTTCAATGAAGTTATGAAACCACGGAACGGAAAACATCATCGTAAAGATCTGGACAACTCTATCAGTCTTAGTTTTTATCTTGAACTAGAGCATTGCGCATACGTCGAAAATGGAGCAGCATGGCCATTTTATGTAGCATTCAGCGAACAAATTTCATAATAATTTATCTTAAATGGCATTGTCCAAACTTCGTTACAACGTCGCTTTAGTTCTACAATGGTGTAGTCCAACCAGAACTGTTGGATGGCGTTGGTGTAACATGGGACAGGGCTGTTGGCAGTAGCAGGGTTGAGAGAAAGTGTCGGAACACATGATATATTCATCAGTGAATTGCCTTGTGCCATCAGACTCATCTCTTCCATGATAACGACGACCCACGAGTGCAAGTCGAAGAGACGCAGGATGCAAAACAAGCTACTTGCATCTTAATCAAGTACGTTGCTACACACTTAGTTTCTTATCGTCCAAAGAAATCTTCATACAACGACTACAGTTTATTACTCGTTGCTTTCATCACGCGCTTCACGAAACACACAAGGTTAGCCTGACTCAGCTAATCCATTGCTATACACTGTGTTTTTAGTCACTAACATTTGACTTATTTACTTCTGAACGTCCTAGTACAGTACCAGAGACGACATTTTATATTTAGCTTCCACGATGTTTACATGACCACGTCACATCGTCGCATTTCGTCTAACAGGAACACACTATATACGGTTTTACTTTCTAACAAGGTTATTTCAGTGAACACATATTTGATGCTTTGTGTTCCGTTGACATACTTGTTTTAATTACTCTTGTGTGGTAATACAGTTTTTCTTGGGGTAACGTAAGTCTGGTTCTACGTACAACTAGTCTGCTTCTAGATCCAAAACCTCTTATTACACACCAAACAGATCAGGTAAATATTGAAACTTCATTCTCTACCTTACTGGGAGGCAAAGCGATTCGACCTAGATTCACTTGTTTGCTCGTGGCGTAATCCCAAATTACATATAAGACCCCAATAGTCTCCAACGAAATCCAGCGGCCTTCTACAAGAAAATATAAACTTTGATCAGCTGTCAGGCTTCAGGATATGTAAATGCAAGCAAGGGATCTGCGCAGCGTAGCTCCTATAAGTAAAGCAAAATAGCAAATTCTACAGCAAGAAGATATATCAAGATGAACACACATAGAATCTACAGCAACAAACATGGCTTCTCATCATATTTTCATATCGAATAGTCTCCAACTTGTATGTTCCTGTGTTTACTCAAAATGTGTTTATTGTATCCACGTTTTTGCTCTACAAAAGTGATCATTCAAAATCAGACCTTCTAGGTTCAGTATTAATAATACGTACATACTCACATTCAAAGTTTTATCCAGAGTCACATCATTCTTAGAGCAGACCTGCTCAAAGGTGGTGTCAGATGAGACTTGAAATAGTTCTATAAGTTTCTGTTTCACTACATAAATAAATTTCTACCAATGTAAGTAAAATAAATAAATTTCTACCAACTGCTTCACCATGTGCCAAGTACTAAAAGTAATATGCACAATGTCCAGGCTAAGTGTATTTGACACATACTTAAAATAACAGATACATTCCACTGATGTCCAATTCACGAATTGCTTTTATTTGTGTGGAAATAAATCTCATATATATCCTGAATTTAAATTGGCTAATAAATAACATGAAGGGTGTGGTATATTGGCGCGATCACTTATGGACCTGATTATGGTAATTGCCACTTATGGTGTAACTTCTTTATTTTAGTTGATTTTGGATTTGTTCTAAGGAGAACTCTTCATCCTATTCAGAAGTACATTTTAAGCTTTTGTCAAAGAGTTTTTTCCTCCGTTTTGCATTTGTGCTCAAACTCATCATAGCTTGATGTAGTTTTTCACAGGGGAGCTTCGTCAGGTGATGTATGAGGTAGGATTTTATCCACTCGTCCACTTCGAACTTCCAAAAGACTAATTCTACTGGGATAAATCATGTGGAAGATTGTAGAGCTAAGTATTCTACCCACTTAGTCTGTTTTGTGGATCATACGTCCTGATAAACTACTGAATTCCTTAAAGATTCTTACTACTGGATTTGCTTCCAGATGGAAACAGGAAACTAAAATGTGCTTCATTTGTTTCTATTTCTAATTCGAAAGGCTTTGTTGGAACGATAGGATAATTCGGTCAGACAAGATTAGTTCGAACGTTTTGCTTTCTGGCAAACAATACATGATTTCAAAACTTTCTGAACTCGACCCACACATTAGGAAAATAATAAAAGACTACTATTTTGTTTGTGCTCTTGGGCTCTACGTAATGCCCACAAGCACAATGAGTATAATTGTGAAACCATTTACACAGGTTTCAGGTATGCAAATGCACCACCGAGAAGACTAAGGAGGGTTTGTTTATAAATAACTTTCATGCTATAAGTCACGATTTTCTTTTATTCATATTTTACACGATGCGTTTTGTGAAATGACTCACTTTTTCAATTGTGTTTTCTCTTTGTACTACGACATTTTTATGTAATGTTTTCGATGTATTATGTTCTGCTTTGTTTTGTTGGCTTTACTGCAATATATAATAGACGCACAATTTTTAGATAGTCATCGATTTTTATATACAGTTTGGGGCGAAATTTGGAAGAACTTCAACTTACAGTTTTCTTAGCCATTTTAATAACGGTCAAAATGTTTCAGACAATAGCTTGGAAGATGATAATATGTTTGGTCATTGTAGACCAGTAAATACTGAACAAATGCAAGGTAGAGATATGTGACAGAGAAATCAAGATATTCACAGAACACTGGCATTAACTGGCGAAACAGAAACACACCGTCAGTTTAGCTGAAGTAACAGCAAGTGGCAATGTATAGTAATGTTGGTGCAAAGCCTCAGTCGGCCTCACTACGCCCTCTGGCGATGTTCAAACGATTAGAGGGGCAGAGCACATCAGAACCTATATTTTTTTATGGTATGATCTGAAAAAGATACACTATGTGATGAAAAGTATCCGGGCACCCCAAAAACATGCGTTCATCATATTAGGTGCATTATGCTGTCACCTACTGCCAGGTGCTCCATATCAGCGACATCAGTAGTCATTAGACATCGTGAGACAGCAGAATCAGGCGTTCCGCGGAACTCATACACTTCGAAAGTGGTCAGGTGATTGGGTGTCACTTGTGTCACACGTCTGTACGCAAGATTTCCACACTCCTAGACATCCCTAGGTCCACTGTTTCCGATATGATAGTGAAGTGCAAACGTGGAGGGGCACGTACAGCACAAAAGCGTATAGGCCGACCCCGTCTGTTGACTGACAGAGACCGCCGACAGTTGAAGAGGATCGTAATGCATAATAGGCAGACATCTATCCAGATCATCACACAGGAGCTCCAAACTGCATCAGGATCCACTGAAAGTACTTCGGCAGTTAGGCGGGAGCTGAGACAACTTGGATTTCATGGTCGAGCGGCTGCTCATAAGCCACACATCACGCCGGTAAATGCCAAACGACGCCACGCTTGGTGTAAGGAGTATAAAAATGGACGATTGAACAGTTGAAAAACGTTGCGTGGAGTGACGAATCACGGTACACAATGTGGAGATCCGATGGCGGGGTGTGGGTATGGCGAATGCCTGGTGAACGTCATCTGCCAGCGTGTGTAGTGCCAACAGTAAAATTCGGAGGCGGTGGTGTTATGGTGTGGCAGCGATTTTCATGGAGGGTGCTGGCGCCCCCTGTTGTTTTGCGTGGCACTATCACAGCACAGGCCTACATTGATATTTTAACCACCCTCTTACTTCCCGCTGTTGAAGGGCAATTCGGGAACGGCGACTGCATCTTTCAACACGATCGAGCACCTGTTCATAATGCACGGCCTGTGGCGGAGTGTTTACACGACAATAACATCCCTGTAATGGACTGGCCTGCACAGAGTCCTGACCTGAATCCTATAAAACACCTATGGGATGTTTTGGAACGCCGACTTCGTGACAAGCCTCACCGACCGACATCGATACCTCTCCTCAGTGCAGCACTCCTTGAAGATCGGCTGCCATTCGCCAAGAAACCTTCCAGCACCCGATTGAACTTATGCCTGCGAGAGTGGAAGCTGGCCTCAAGGCTAAGGGTGCGTCAACACCATATTGAATTCCAGCATTACCGATGGAGGGCACCACGAACTTGTAAGTCATTTTCAGCCAGGTGACCGGATACTTTTGACCACATAGCGCATTTGCAATGAGTTGCTCTTCAAAGAGGCGCCGTTTCAAGAAGAGACTGAATAAATAATACAAGCGATAGGCAAGGTCTAGATAGGTGACATTCCTGTGGCCATATTTATTGACACTCGTATGCCTACAAATGTTATACCAACAAGTTTATCTACTGAGATGAGTAAGACTACTTGCGCGCCCACGCTTTCTGCACAAAATTGTCGAATATTGAGTGCAGCGGGTTACAGACCACAAGATGTTAAGATCGCAGCTTATATTTCTATTACTTTTGATGGTATAACCGTGAAATATTCATTTCTAGTGGCAAATAGATTAGTTGCCAGCTGCATATTTGGGATGGAATTTTTCCGACAACATGGAGCGAAAATAGATCTGGGTAATGGCAAGTGCTATTTTCATCTGGGTAAACAAGAAATTTCTTTGGATTTACTTAAGGTAAGACCTAACCACAGCAAATTTTGTGAAAGTGAATTTGAAACTTGTTTATCCACAAGCACTATTTGTAAATGAGTAAAGGGCACCCATCTGAAAAACGCAGGTCGAAGCTCTGGCCATAAAGGAGAAAGCAGAGGAATCCACCTGCTTAACTCCAATACAGGAATATGAACTATTTTTACAATATTTGCCAGTATTTGACAAAATATGTGTCATTACTCGTAGACATGTGTGCAAAATGGAAGTGTATTTACGCCAAGCCTTTTGTCACTCATCCTGCGCTATACCTTGAGTAAATAGAGGAGCTGTCAGAAGGGAAATTTAAAGAATGACTAGATGGAAAATAATAGAACTTCGTAGTACCCTTATTACAGTCCAATACTGTCAGTGGCAAACTCTGAGGGTAGTGTTCACTTAGTGTCAGATGTGAGAGCAATTAACAGAATTATCGTACCTATCATAACAAAACTAGACAATTTAAATTAACTATTAAAATTTCATCAACTCAGATATTTATTTTGATCTTGCTATAGGCAGGTTGGCCTCTAATCAGTCATAAATAAAACGCACATTTCTGTTCGGGCAGAAGCAAAAACTTAGGTGTTTCATTTGGAAATGGTAATAATGACCCACTTTTATGGTAGGCTTGTCCTCCAACTTTTGTTGTTAGCGCCGATTATTAATTAGGTTAGCATTAAAATTTTTGCCACCCACAGCCAACCTGTTTTACCCACCGCGACCAAAACGCCATAGCGTACAATGCGAGACTTCAGACTATTCCTATGCATAAAAGCCATTGGTCTGAAATATACGGGCACGCGTATATTGATTTCCTGAAATTCCTGGAACAATTCATGACTAAACTCATTAAGTATACCGATCAAATGGCTCTAAGCACTATGGGACTTAACATCTGAGGTCATCAGTCCCTAGACTTAGAACTACTTAAATCTAACTAACCTAAGGACATCACACACATCCATGCCCGAGGCAGGATTCGTACCTGCGACCGTAGCAGCAGCACGGTTCCGGACTGAAGCGCCTAGAACCGCTAGGTTACGGCGGCCGGCAAGTATACTGTGTTATCGACTTAGTACTGTTTGTATATAATCGGGTAGTAAATCGATGTTACTTGGTTATTTAGGACTTCCATTTTCCTGCATTGGTGGTGCAGTGTTACTGTGAGACCCCGCCTGGATTCTAATCATTAGACTGACAGGAATGTCCGACCCCGGTGTTGCCTCTTGGACAAGGCCGTTCAGAAGAAGAAAAAAAATTTCACTCGGTAATTGTGACAATGCATCATCTGTTATATGAAAAGGTATTTGTCCAGAAACGTGTGCTTCGGGAGAATTTTGTGCCAAACCTGTTTCGTCACTTATCTGTGAAATATTATCGCATGGCTGGAATGTGGCTTTTCTTCCACTAGTCACGGCATTACTCTCTTTAATTATTTCGTTCGCGTTAGCAACTTCACTCATGGTTTGTTTTTCGTCGGATATACTGTTAACGTTGTCCGCATTGCAAAACAAAACAGTAAATTTACCACTCAGATTGTACGAAAATTGAAAGAAAAACAGTGCTGGCAATAAGATAATGTCTAATCAATGAGCACTCAATCACGTACTCATATACCGTAGAATGTTCTAGCAATGAATCGTTGCACCACGACAGAAAACTACGAAAATACTGAAACTTCCTGTTGATGATATCTACATCGTTAGATTGTGCTACAGTTACTTTTTCTTGGATAATGTTACTAAAGAAGCAAGAAAATTAAAAGTTAATTATGTTACTTCATTTGATGTGTATTTTCACGTATTTCAGTTTTTTTATCAATATTAACCTTTCAGCCATATCCCTTTTGTTACATCTGTTTGTTATATAATAACATATATTCATTGTTATAAAATAACATATATCCCTATAACTTTTTCTCTCATAGATAAAGATGAAAAGAAATATCCATTATTGTACATGAACTTGCTTCTTCATAATTTTGATTACCACATATAAATTCAGTTATCGCAGTCGCGATACTTCATGTCACAGGTCACCATTTGTCGTGTTAAATCGCATTAAACCTATGTGGAAAAGATAAATGCAAATCTTTCTGATTTGTTCCACGTCCAAATAACACCACAACTGAAGGCTGCTGGGTAAGTTTCCTAGGTGTTTATGATATATATTTAACTTTTTGTAAAAGGTAAAGATGCTTGTGCTGTACAGCAAATCATTACAGAATGTTAATTTGAAATATTTTGCCACCAACTTACGATAAACACCTACAATCGTCGTCTCTATTAATTATGTCCTTTGTTATGATCTTGACCTGTGAATCGAACTTCGACTCCCAGCAATTTCTCACTGAAAGTTGGAAGAAATGCAAATAAAACTGACACGCTTTTGAATCACATTTTGTATATTCTGCAAATTACTTTTAAGTATGGAATAGACACGCCTTATTACAAGAATATTAAGAGAAAGAAATGGTACTACAGAAAAATGGTGGACCTCAACTATTTTCATAAATCGTGTCTCCTTTTCATTCGGAGGTGTACATGTAGATTATTTGGATGTCGGGATAAACATATTCCTTGACATTCGTCATACAACCAATAATTTTAAACTATTACTTGTTTAATGTACTGTACAGCAGATACCTGGTCGCTACTGTCATGCTCTTTGGCGAATCTATTGGTGTTCGTACTTGCTTTCCGAGGAATATCCTATAAACAACTAACCATTTTCTCAGTAACTGGCCGTATCCGCTATATAGTTTCGTGTTATGCTTTCACGTGTCCACCCACCTATACCAAGACTAAAGTTCGCAATTACAATCCTTTGGCCACGCGTTAATTATTTATACAGTTGCTTCAGGGGGTACATCATTTGTTTGACGTCTTTTGGTTAGTTAAACAAATTATTATAGTGACCGATAGTTTCCTTTTGCAGTTAGATAATCCCCTTCATTAATATATCCGTGAGACGTTGGTAGCAACACATTCATCATTAATTAGGCCACCCCTAGTAATTTTTCATTCAATAAGACGTTATCTGTTGCGCGACTTTGTTTCTCTTAAATTTGCATGATCTTATGGGGAATTTCCATTCCGTGTTCGTCACCGGGGATCGCACTTATATCATCTTATGGGTGTGCTAAACACGTCAACAGACACAGCATGCGCCCCAACTGAAACACCACACTCGGCTACCTAGACTATGAAAGCACCTATCACACGAGCGTCAACAATTTGCCTACGTTCGAATTAAATTAGTTCCGACATAATGCTCTCACAACTACACATAACACTGTTCTGACCATGACTGGCACTTGCAGTGTATTGAGGACGTCGAAGAGATGCTGTTCGTGTTCAAAAACAACAGCGCCACCTGCAGACTTGGCTAGCATCTGTATTTATGTTGAAGCATGCATTTTTCGATGTTTCTCCATTTTCTATCGAGCCCCGTACATACTGTTTCAATATTCTGCGTTTTAATTAGATCGATCGTACGCAAATGCAGAGTTTTACGCTTAAATGACTTGTTCGAATGTGTGTGAAATCTTATGGCACTTAACTGCTAAGGTCATAAGCCCCTAACCTTACACACTACTGAACCTGAATTATCCTAAGGACAAACACACCCATGCCCGAGGGAGGACTCGTACCTCCGCCGGGATCAGCAGCACTGTCCATGACTGCAGTGCCTCAGACCGATCGGCTAATCCCGCGTGGCTTAAATGACTTCAGTTGGTGGTAGAACAGACACAGTTCCGTATTTTAAAATCATTTCTATCGTTTTTAACTGTTTTAGTTGAGGTGCTTCTCCAGTAAGAGACTGTTTAGCTCTGACTGTTAAGTGAGAGAGAAGCAATGCCACCGTGTTCTACACTACTGGCCATTAATTGCTACACCAACAAGATGACGTGCTACAGACTCGAAATTTAACCGACAGGAAGAAGATACAGTGATATCCAAATGATGAACTTTTCAGAGCATTCACACAAGGTTGGCGCCAGTGGCGACACCTACAACGTGCTGACATGAGGAAAGTTTCCAACCGATTTCTCATACACAAACAGCAGTTGACCGGCATTGCCTGGTGAAACGTTTTCGTGATGCCTCGTGTAAGGAGGAGACTTTGATAAAGGTCGGATTGTAGCCTATCGCGATTGCGGTTTATCGTATCGCGACATTGTTGCTCGAGTTGGTCGAGGTCCAATGACTGTTAGCAGAATATGGAATCGGTGGTTTCAGGAGGGTAATACGGAACGCCGTGCTGGATCCCAACGGCCTCGTATCACTAGCAGTCGAGATGAAAGGCATCTTATCCGCATGGCTGTAACGGATCGTGCAGCCACGTCTCGATCCCTGAGTCAACAGATGGGGATGTTTGCAAGACAACAACCATCTGCACGAACAGTTCGATGCCGTTTGCAGCAGCATGGACTATCAGCTCGGAGACCATGGCTGCGGTTACCATTGACGCTGCATCACAGACAGGAGCGCCTGCGATCGTGTACTCAACGACGAACCTGGGTGCACGAACGGCAAAACATTTTTTCGGATGAATCCAGGATGGTCACATCCGTGTTTGGCGACATCGCGGTGAACGCATGTTGGAAGCGTGTATTCGTCATCGCCATACTGGCGTATCATCCGGCGTGATGGTATGGGGTGCCATTGGTTACACGTCTCGGTCCCCTCTTGTTCGCATTGACGGCACTTTGAACAGTGGACGTTACATTTCAGATGTGTTACGACCCGTGGCTCTGCCCTTCATTCGATCCCTGCGAAACCCTACATTTCAGCAGGATAATGCACGACCGCATGTTGCAGGTCGTGTACGGGCCTTCCTGGATACAGAAAATGTTCGACTGCTGCCCTGGCCAGCACATTCTCCAAATCTCTCACCAATTGAAAACGTCTGGTCAATGGTGGCCGAGCAACTGGCTCGTCACAATACGCCAGTCACTGCTGTTGATGAACTGTGGTATCGTGTTGAAGCTGCATGGACAGCTCTACCTGGACACGCCATCCAGACTCTGTTTGACTGAATGCCCAGGCGTATCAAGGCCGTTATTACGGCCAGAGGTGGTTGTTCTCAGGATCTCTGCACCCAAATTGCGTGAAAATGTAATCAGATGTCAGTTGTAGTATAATATATTTGTCCAATGAATACGCGTTTATCATCCTCATTTCTTCTTGGGGTGGCAATTTTATTGGCCAGTAGTGTATTACACGGCTCAACTTCGTACCCATACAGCACTGACTTCACTGTTTATGTAACAAGGAAACGACTCGTTTGCTGGGCAAGGTCCACGCAGAAGCCACGCTGTAAATTTCCAGTGTGTTTACTAGAAATTTCCAACGACTGATCGCACATTACCGTACCTTGCGTCCCTGCCAAGGAGATTCTAACATCCTTGGGGCCTGCTGGCAAGATGTCACCAAGTCAGAGCAGTGGCGCCCGAGTTGCATAATAGGACAGAAGAGGTTACGACCTTGCTAAGGTAGCTCCTCACATTATCTCCAGTGATATGGAGAACGAAAGCGTGTCCCACTCACCCTTGCAATCACAGCCTTCTGTACACCTGATGTCGCATCACCTCTTATTTTATTTAAGTCGTCATTTCCGGCTACAACCTATAAGGGCGTGAAGGAAAGCTCTCTATAATATTTATGGTTAATTGGGTCTACGCTGAGATCTGCCAAATCTGAAACTTGGTGTTGTTTTATTTGGAGACATTTCAATCATACAATGTCATAAGGCAAAGCACAATGTAGCTGGAAACCACAAAGGATGTTCCTATAAATTCTTGTATTTTCTCATTGTGGGCCGATAAAAGATAATTCCGGGTCCTTCGCAAATCACATCTCCTTCTCGCTTATTCTCTCATACAGGGTATCTAGCACAATGTACCAAAGATAAACAGGTAACTTCTGAATCCCCCTCCGAAGGTGAGTCTCAAGAAGCTCGTAATCCAGCTTACGCGAATAAACAAATATTTAAAAAACGACCGGTCGCTGTTTTCTTTATTTCAGTTAATACACAATAATACAATTCCAGAATATCCATACTGAATAATTTTAATAAGGATAATTCCTTTGCGTCCCAGAAGATATTGTGTGTCCTTTCCAACAGATGAAATCATCTTCGCGTTTTCGTTTTATACGGGTGCAGATTGGTTTAATCATCGCAGCCCCTTACTGAACCAACCCATAAACTTTTGGGGAATCATGAATTTTAATCTGAATCCGAGCCCAACTGCTTGTAAGGAACCAGTCCAGCGATCTTTCATATAAATATCATTTATTATATTTTATTTGATTCGTAATCAGCTTAGCAGCTCATTTTTCTGCTATCGTATATTATATTGAGCGCACGCCTGCCGCTTGCATTCAAGGCCACCGTCGGCTCCTTTCTGAGGATGGCCGATATGGTGAAAGCAACTAGCGTCTTACGCAGGATCAGGCTAACTCAATATTTGTAGCATCGTACCCAGAGTCTACTGTGGCCCTCTGGTTTGGAACAGAGTAGCAGGGCTAAAGCAGGGGTTTGGACGATTCAGCAACGGTATCGGACGCGAATTTCACAAACTTCGCACTCGGGTGGAGAATTTTAGGATTTCTCTTAGTAGGTCAGGCGTGCATTATACACATAAACCACCTACTAAGGTAGCTGAATATGTGTAGAGTTCACATGGGGATTTTTAGGTTAGAGAAACCTCCCTCCTCCCCTACCCCTCCCCCCTGGGATCGGAGACGAATTGCCTGCCAAAATGTTCTCAAATAAAGCTCATCCTCGCAGATTTAGTGTAGAAGAGGTTAATATGACATTAATAATCTGCAGGAGCATCCAAGAAAAGATCCCACAATCAATATCGCTTGTTGAAGGTTATAACACCCGCAACGTATTAGAGTTGGGAGTTGGGTTGTTTGGGACAAGAGACAAGACAGAGTGGTCATCGGTCTCATCGGATTAGGGAAGGACGAGGAACGAAGCCGGCCGTGCCCTTTCAAAGGAACCATCCCTGCATTTGCCTCGAATGATTTAGTGATAATCACGGAAAACCTAGATCAGGATGGCCGGATGCGGGACTGAACCGTCGTTCTCCCGAATGCGACTCCAGTGTGCTAGCCACTGCGCCACCTCGCACGGTGGCGTATTAGGAACAATGATCTAGTTCAAACCGGAAGTGAATAGCAACGAAAGCGTAAGTTCAGATTGGAATATTCATCTTAAGGATAGGCTAGTCGCCAATGGTGGCGGCGCATTTATTGCAGTACAGAACTACATAATATCTAGTGAGGTTACCACGGACTTCGAACGTGAATTAATCTGCGTGAATTAAGCTTCAAATGTCGCTCGCGGTCGCGTTCTCGCTTCCCTACCACGGGGTCCCGGGTTTGATTCACGGCGGGGTCTGGGATTTTCACCTGCCTCGAGATGACTGGGTGTTTGTGTTGTCCTCATCATTTCATCATCATTCATGCAAGTGGCAAGATTGGACTGAGAAAAGGTTGGGAATTTTTACGGGCGCTGATAACAGATCCATCTCATGCTGTTGTAATAGGCGGCTAGCTGCATCTTGCCAGGTATAGAGTGGGAGAGTCATGCTATCGAAACTGGTGCCAGAGACAGGGATTTGTGTGACTTTCCGAATGTCTTGTCTGGGAATTACATCGAGCAGATAGTCAGAGAACCAACTGGCGTCGGTAACATCTTAGACCTCCTAGCAACAAAGAGACCCGAACTTATCGAATCAGTTAACATAGAGGATCATAATGCTGTGATATCAACAGCAACTCTGACTACAGATTTTACAAGGAATGATTAGAAAGATAGGAAGATATTCTTGATTAGCAATGGTGGCAATACAAATTCCAGAGTATCTGAGAAATCAGTGTTAAATATTCAGTAATGAGGATGAAGATGTGGGAGCACCAATGGAAAAAAATTGAAAGAATCGTTCAATATGCCTTAGATAAGTTATTCAGAGCAACATCTTAAGAGATGGAAAAAATCCATGTTGGTTTAATATCCGTGTTAGAAAACTGCTACGAAAACAAAGAGAACTTCAAAAAGCAACTGACAAACAAAATACAAACGAGCCTAAGGAGAGCAATAAAAGAAACGTTCAATGACTCTGAAAGTAAAATTTTGTCACCCGATCGGAGAAAAACCCTAAGAGGTTTCAGTTTTATGTAAAATCAATAAGCGGTTCGAAACAATCTATACATTCACTCACAGGCCATACTGACAGCGAAAATGAAGATAACAAAGAGAAGGCCGAAATTCTGAATTAGGTTTCCCAAAATTATTTCACCATGGAAAATCGGAGATCAGTGTTTAACGTCTCGTCGACAGCGAGGTCACTAGAGACGGAGCACGAGCTCGGATTAGGGAAAGATGGGGGAGAAAATACGCCGTGCCCTTTCAAAGGAAGCATTCTGACATTTGCCTGAAGCGATATAGGGAAATCACGGAAAATCTGAATCAGCATGGCCGGAAGCGGGTTTGAACCGTCGTCCCCCCGAATGCGAGTCCAGTGCTCGGAAAATCGTATGGTGATTGAAAGGAATGACCGTGTTACGAACGTCGAAGTGGCAGATACTGAGATAACCAATCGCGGAACATAAAAGCAATTACAATCATATAGCAGTGCAAAGGCATAAGGATCAGATGAGATACCTACGGGATTCTACAAATGTTATGCAAAAGTACTTGCTCCCCTTCTAGCGGTAATTTATCTTAGATCATTTGGGCAACGAAGGGTACCTAGTGGCCGAAAAAAACGTAGGTCGTTCCCGTTTTCCAGAAGGGCCGTCGTATACGTGCACACAATTATGGACTTATATCGTTGACGGCAATCTGTTGTAGAATTATGGAATATGTTTTATGTCCAAGATTTATGACATTTTTGGAGAACGTAAATCTCCTCTGTAAAAATCAACATGGATTCCGCGAACAAAGATCCTGCTAAACTCAGCTCACTCTGTTCTTTCATGTGATACATAGCGCTGTAGATAACGGCGCTTCCCGCGCTGCAGTTTAGTGAAAAAATACGAGCTTACCAAATATCGGACCAGATCTACGACTGGATTCAAGACTACCTTGCAGACAGAACTCAACTCGTCACCCTTAACGACACAAAATCGATAGATGTAAGTACAATTTTCAGTGTACCCCAGGAAAGTGTAATAGGACCGTTACTGTTTACCATGTATATAAAATGCTCTGTTAGAAAGCGTCGGAAGTTTTTAAGTGTGTTCGCAGATGATACGGCTGTCTGTAAGAAAGTGCCAACGCCAGAAGACAGTATCAGTTTACAGGATGAACTGCTGAGAATTGATGAATGGTGCAGGCTCTGGCAGTTGACCTTGAACATAATAAATGTAACATATTGCGCACACGTAGGAAAAGAAATCCACTACTGTACAGCTACAATATTGATGACAAGCAGCTGGAGACAGCGTCTGCCGTAAAATATCTATGCGTAACTACTCAGAGCGATATTAAGTGGAAACAGATAGAGGGAAAAAAGCAGACACCAGCCCCAGAGTCATCGTAAGAATCTTAAGGATATGTAACTCATCCACGAAAGAAGTGGCTTAGAAGGCGCTTGTTTGCCCGATTCTTGAGTATTTTCCAGCTATCTGGGATCACTATCAGGTAGAACTGGTTGGTTGGTTGGTTGGTTGGTTGGTTTAAAAGGGGGGAAAGGGACCAAACTGCGAGGTCATCGGTCCCTTGTTCCCAGTAGAACAACTGCTCAAGGGAAAGAAGAAAACAAAGAAGACGTACGGCACAATCACAGGAGAAAGGAAGAACCAGAAGAACGACAGAAGGACAACAAACACTACATTTGACAAAACAGAACAAGAAAATCACAGAGAGATGCAAGAAACAGGGAGAAGAAATTAAAAACAAGAAACCAGATTACCATGGCTGGCTGACCATGAGAATAAAAAACGAGAAGCCAGCCACTCTGCAGCACATTAAAACCTCCACCCTAAAAGCCCAAGGGTGGAGGACACAGAGGGGCAAAGGACATGCGCTAAGACTGGGATCAAATGATAAAACCCACCCTCACGAATAAAACGTAAAACTAAAGCTGCTGTTGAGGAATTGTCGTCCAACAACGAAGGTAGGGTGCTGGGAAAGTTAGAAGTCCGCCAAAGAGCGGCTAAAAGTGGGCTGTCCAGCAAGAGGTGGACGATGTCATTTTGGAGCCACAGCGACACTGAGGTGGGTCCTCGCGACGGAGGAGGTAACCATGTGTGAGCCACGTATGGCCTATGCGGAGCTGACAAAGGACAGAAGCCCACAGGGAAGACTTCCATACATTCGCAGTCTCCTTGATGACACGTAGTTTGTTGTGCATACTGTTATGCCACCCCGTCTCTCAAAGCCGAAAACCCTTGTGGCCTAAGACAGAACGCAGGTCAGTTTCAGAGATGCCCATCTCCAGGAGCAGTTTCCGAGTAGCCTGTTTGGCCAGCCTGTCAGAAAGTTCGTTTCCTGGAATTCCGACGTGTCCTGGGATCCACACAAACACCACTGAACGACTGGATCGTTCCAGGGCGTAGATGCACACCTGGATGTTCGCTACCAAAGGATGGCGAGGGTAGCACTAGTCGATAGCTTGTAAGCTGCTCAGGGAGTCAGAACAGAGAAGAAAGACCCACCAGAACAGGAACGGATGTACTGAAGAGCACGAGATATGGCCACAAGTTCTACAGTGAATACACTGCAACCAGTGGGCAAGGAATGCTGTTCAATATGGCCTTTGCAGACATAGGTGAAGTCAACATTACCATCAGCCATCGAACCATCGGTGTAAACAACTTCAGAGCCCCAGAACACGTCAGGAATCGAGATGAAATGACAGCGGAGAGTGGCGGGGTCAACAGAGTCCTTAGGGCCATGCAAAAGGTACAGACGAAGCTTCGGCCGCGATGTACAGTCGTGGACAAAACGAGCGAGACCCCTCGCCTTTTCGTTATGCTGATCCGCACGGCTTTAAAGTCTGCTACACAGCATAACAGGCAAGGCGACGAAGTGCTACCAACATACTATGCACTTGCGTGAAATTGACAAACTATCTGAACTTTTTTAGGCTGTTTTCAATAATTTGTAAGACTATATTAATGCTGATTAGTGTGTTAAATACAACACGTAAATATAAGACAGAACTGAAAGAAGAAACGCTAATTGGTATGAACTGTACCAATAAAAATGAATTTCAGCTTATCGAGATAACATAATTGTTTTAGTAATACAAAGAACGCCGGATCGTTACGAATTAGCAAAATATTATCCGCTTTCGGCCGCGAAACGGTCTGTGTCAACGTTCAGACCAGTCATACTGGATTACCGTTGCTGACCTACCATGAAAGTGTGCAAATTTAACAATGCGTGAAGATTCATAACGAAATTCAGTTAAAAATCATTCAGTGCCACACTTAAGTCAAATCCATTATTGACAGAAGCGGAAAAAGTAGGCAGTAACATGTATGAAATTCTACAAAAGTGTCATATTGACATGCACAGGGCGCCAGTACAGAATAAAGGTAGCGATAAAACGTATTGGGGCCGCGAGAATTTCTTAAAATTGCTTTACTGATATTCTACCTGCCTCCATCGAGATTAGAACCGAAAACAAACCAGACCTTCCTTTCACTACGCTAGCAGACAACCCATGCAAACCTCTATTATTACCCCAGACATGAATAAGCCACCAATTTCGCAATTAAAATGGCATATTGATCTGCAGTTTCTGTTGCTAGGAGCTTTCTGGACTCAAAAACATGAATTTTCTTCCTTTATGTCACCGCTTATGTGACAACCATTCGGGATGTTTATCGAAATAGCAAAATACTGTTATTAGAGAGTAAATTTAGTAGGATATTTCTGCACCACCCCAGGAAATAAACGGCTCCACAGCTGCCAAACGTATTCTACACAGTTTCGAATTCTCCACTAGACTCGCCACAGCCGCGAAACGTTCATTAGCCTCAGTGTTTCTTAAGCTAGCTGGCAATGAGAATCTTGGCACTTCTAAAACGCGGTAGCATTAATACTGGGATGTGAACTACCACGTGTATAGGCAAATGGATTCTATTTGCATTCCTGTAAACGTGATTTGGATCGAAAGCGTAGCTACGATTAATATGCTGATGTATCGACTGCAACTAGAACATTTCGAATAAAGAGTAGGGGGTGTTATTTATGCAGCCCTCATCTTCAGTATCTGTCGTAGCTGTTTTCGTTGTTAGGATTTCGTCACCTACACCGGTAAAAACGGAACCCTACAAGTCTCACTTTCTTGACCGTCTATCGGTCTACCCAAACTTTAAAACCCGTTTACCTCCAGAACGGGTAGACATAATAAGCGGAAATGTATCGCATTTCTTGTGGTAACCGGTCCCTTGGTGGTGTAAAAAAGTGAGCTTCTATGTCAACGCAATCTAAAGATACGGCCGTTTATGAAAAAAAAATTTACGTGAAAGGTCAAAAAATGGCTCCAAGAACTATGCGACCAAACTGCTTACGTCATCAGTCCCTAGCCCTATAACTACTTAAACCAACCTAACTTAACACACATCCACGCCCGGGGAAGGATTCGAACTGACGGCGCAAGCAGACGTGCGATCCGCGATATGACGCCGTTGAAAGCACGGCTAACCCGCGCCGGAAAGCTGTTAATATCATCTGATGTTGCTAACAAGTTATTTACTTCTGGTGAATGATTTTCTGCGCAGTTCATTTAAGATAGAATAACTAAAATATATTTGATGTTATGGAAGACGAAGGACGCCTAATTCATTTCCCTCTCTTTACTTATTATGTTATATTCGCAATCTGAGCATACGTATTATCCATAACCACACATTAGCGCCACACAGATACGTGAATGAAACACATTGGAGTACAGTTTTAGACATAAAAACTGACCGCTGGCCGCCTGCCACAGAGACAAAGTCCGAGTCTATTCACTTAACGTAGCCAATAGAACTGACCGGCCATCTGCACAATCTGGCAACACTGTAAGATGCGGAAGCGTTAGGAGGAAGTGTTGTCTACTTCCGAGATGTTCTCGGATTGTGTGAGCCCGTGGTCTAGTGCTAGCCGGCACGGTAGCTCAGCGTGTTCGGTCAGAGAGCCGGCTGGCCTCTGTAATAAAAAAAACTGAGTGGAAGGATCAACCACCGAACTTGAACAGGATGTCCTGCGACGTCCGCAATGACCAAACACAACGATCGATAATGAACAATAAAAAAAAAGAAAAGAAAAAATGGTAATCGTCATGCATTCTAAGCTTATGGTCTCCTGTTCGTGTCCAACAATTTTTTTTTTCCACATTTCGGTCTAAAGTTATGATTCTGATTGAGCATCGAAGATAATTCGCTTAACATTCTACCCACCAGCAATGACAAGTATTCCAGAAACAACTCCGCAGGACAGCTCGTGGCTGCGCCGCGATCATAACAGCTTACGCTCGAGCGTTTCCTCACGCTGCAGCGGCTACCGGCCACCGGCCAGACGCCACCCGCCGCCTGAAATCCGGCGCCGCCCATGTGAACGCGGCGCCGCGTTGTCAGTGTATGTATCAACCGTCATTTTCGAATTTGAAGTTCTAGTTATCATCAGGCAGTTAAGCACTGGATTTTGCATACTTGGAAATCATGAACTACAGTTAAGCATTGTAAAATTGAGTCGCAAGTGGAAAAAGGTGTAACACCTGAAACACAACGTTTATTTTTGGTATAACAGAGGGGTGAACGCAGAGGAGGCAGCTAGAAAGATTTGAACTATGTTTAGAGCGAGTGCTTTTGGTAAAAACACGCCAGAAAAAGATATTCGTGTTTCAACAAAGATCGTTCTGGCATGAATGATTTTCCACATTAAGGAAGTATCGACTACTGATATATGTGATAGATTACCATTTAACCACCATGCGACATTTGCATTCAACAGGCAAAGTTCAGAAGTCTGGTGTAGGAGTACTGCATGCTCTAATTCGAAACAACAAAAATCAACGGAGTGACTTATTGAACGTCATCAGGTCACTCATCGAGCATTCCTTTCGGTCGGAGTGTAAGAAAATCGAGCAACAAAACTACATCACCTGTGCTACTGTATGATAACGCACTATGTTGATTTGAGAAACAAAACAATCCAGGAGATTGATAGAAAAGTCGTCTGTCAGGCACTTGTATTGATAGGGAAGTCCTCTCTCAAGCACTTGTCCCTCTCGTCATATATTTGTAAAATTTTACCTTTCCCGCTCTTGATCGATCAACCGTCAAGGCAATTCATTTCTAGATGGAAATACTCTTAAAACTACTCTGGTTTAATGACATCGTTAGAACCAGTAGGTTTCTACAGGCGTAGAATTTGTAAACAACTTTAGCATTGTCAGATCGTTTTATATATCGTGAAAGAAAATTCTGCTGCTGATTAATTTCTCTTTGATAATTACTGTTGCGTTTAGTAAACTAATGGAAAATGCAATTAAAATATTCACTGTACTAATACAAATTAAATTCAGCTTCCTACAGAAACATCACGACGGCAGTCTATCTTAATAAATCATTAAGTGTCTGTGAGACGATTGAACCTATTTTAACACGAATTAGTGGGATATTACCAACTTTTGACTTCGAAAAGATCTGTATTTATTTCATTTCCTGTACCATTCGCAAGTATTATGAAAATGTGACATTTCATAGGTAAAATTATGTATTCACAACAACAAAAAATATGTCGGTAGAAAACAAAAGTGGCATTATGAATTTGGCAGTACCGTAAGGTTTTCGCTCTGACACTAAGAGTTACTGAAAGTAGCAAGACGAATTTTGCTCGAGCGTTGTCTTACGATTCCCTTATTGAGTTTTTATCAGCCTGCTTGTAGCTGTGCTACAAAAGAATTAAAAATCTGGCTTTCAGCGAGTCGCGAATGGCGAACGAAAGCAGCTTGCACCTGTTAGCTAAGCATGTTACCTGGGAACTGGTTTTTTCCTAAATTGGGAAGACGTCCTTTTGTGGTTGAATTGTTGGCAAATGTCAGTCAGACGTGTGGCGTTGGTCTAAGTGTTACGGTGTGTTGAATTTGTGCCAATGATTTTTCTACAGGTTTCTTCTGTCCCAAATAGAGAGTTGAAGTATCCCACTAGTATTTTCACGTCATCCTGGTGAAATTTGCTCATAGTATTTTCGAGTGTGTTCCAAAATTTTTCGACATTTTCGGAGTTTTTCTTATTTTCGATGTTGGTGGGGACACGTGCATTGATGAGTGTATATTTTTTACTGTGGCTCTGAATGAGCATAGTCATAAGTCGCTTGTTGATGGGCCGGCCACGGTGGCCGAGCGGTTCTAGGCGCTTCAGTTCGGAACCGCGCGACTGCTACGGTCGATGGTTCGAATCCAGCCTCGGGCATGGAAGTGTGTGATGTCCTTAGGTTAAGTTAGGTTTAATTAGTTCTAAGTTCCAGGGGACTGATGACTTCCGGTGTTAAGTCCCATAGTGCTCAGAGTCATTTGAACCTTTTCATTGTTGATGGGTGTGATTTCTTTGACAGAGTTGATGATAGATCTGTGTTCGAGAAATGCAATGCCGAAGATTGGTACGCCTTTCGCTACCTTTTGTTGTATTTGGCTTTTGAAGACGCAATGGTTTCCCTAATGCAAGGTTTCATTGTCAGTTAGTCGTGGTTCTTGAAGAGCAAGGATGGGAATTTTTGGTGGGTGGATTTCTTTTGTGAGATTATTTAGTTTTCGTGTTTGGATCATTGTATCGATGTTTACTTTTAAATGTATGTTTCTTCCTTGTAGGGAAATTTAACAGAGATCTTCGATATTCTCTGCCGTGCTAACCTGGACTCCCCAGAATCCGAAAATCCAACTGCCGCCTGTCGACAGCCGGGTTGTGTACCACCTGGGGTAAAGTTGACTTTGCTTGCATAGTTCATGTTTGCTTGTGTTTCATTGGTTTGGCTTGGGTGATACGAGGACCGGACAGGACCAGAGGGTGTTGAAGCCTTTGAAAGCAAATATTTTCAGCCAAGCTCATAGAGCTAAGAGACGGTGACCAGAGTAGCGGTGAATTTCACTCAGACGTGTCTGGATTTTGGGTTCAACAGATTTGGTAGCCGTTCAGGATTGTGTTAGTATTTGGTTCACCCCTAGTATTTGATTTCCTCGGTACCACCCATATGGGGGAGTGTTTCCCCTATCCGCCACACGCGATTATTATTATTATTATTATTGTCATTATGTCATCAGCAAATCCGATATGGTGTATCTTCCCACCACTGAAATAGATGTGTATTGTTCGATTCAGTATTTCCATCACATAAATGTGGGTTATAATTACGTTACATTGCGGCTAGAAGACATATTTCTCACTTTTTCTTAGCCACTTGCTACCTGTTACTCCATCATAGGAATTTATGTGCGCAGCATTGTTGCAATACAGACGTTCAAATTATCCGATTTCTGTAATTTCGTTTCGATACCAGATAGTTCTAATCGGATTCAGCTAGGCAGTCTTAATGTGGATATCTGACTACGACTCTCATCATGTGATAGACTGGGCAAATCACATTCTTAATCGGACTGTTGAATATAGATCACTTATCTCTGACAGGGCCTGAATTCTTAAACACTGTGGAAAATAATAATCCAATGTGCTTATTACAAATACGTTACTTAAATATAAATACATGGACTAACGAGATAACAGTTTATTTACAGGAGCAGAGCCCCATCCATCATAGCAGAGCAGTGCGTGATTGGTTTCAGGCCCAAGAGAGGATAAAGCTGTTGCCGTTTGTTCCACGATCACCAAACATCAACCAGATAGAGAATATGTGGGCAGAGGTAACAAGGCCATTGCCACGTGGATCTACAAAAGCAAGCGACCTTTGGACAAATATAGAAAACATATGTTGGGAAGTAAACCATCACGCTACACTGTCGACGACTTAATGAAATCAATTCCCTAAGCCTTCCAGAAATCTTACGTAATGATCGTGGGTGGGTTGGTTACTAAAAGTATAAAAAAATGTTCAAATGTGTGTGAAGTCTTATGGGACTCAACTGCTAAGGTCATCAGTACCTAAGCTTACACACTACTTAACCTAAATTATCCTAAGGACAAACACACACACTCATGCCCGAGGGAGGACTCGAACCTCCGCCGGGATCAGCCACGCAGCCCATGACTGCAGCGCCCAAGACCGCTCGGCTAATCCCGCGCGGCTACTTAAAGTATACTCGTCCACAAAACCCATGTGGACAATTATCTGATAATCGGTCAAGATTTGCTTTGTGGCAGCTCTTTAGCATACAAGACCATTTACTTTCAGGCTCCTCCTTACAATTCTTGCAGTGCAAGGTAATTGAAAAAACTCATCCACTCGACGCCAACTGAGGAACTGACTGGTGCATGTGTTGTTCAACACACAGTAGTTGTCAGCCTCACTAGAATCAACGACTGTGTGTCTGTGTGTGTGTGTGTGTGTGTGTGTGTGTGTGTGTGTGTGTGTGTGTGTGTGTGTGTGTGTGTTTTCGTGTTCATGCACAATCTGAATCAATACTATTAACAATAAATAATTCATCAAATATGACTGTAAAGTATTTTAATGCGATGGGAAGTTACTAACTGAATTTTCACCCAACCCACGTCCTGCATATTACGTTAAGTAAGATGTATTAACTCCATAGTATCGTTAGCAGAGACAGTGCGCTCTTGTTGTCGCGGCTCGCGACAAGCGCAGCGATCAGCAGTGCCCAATGCCGCCGCGATTTGTTTATGTTGGCTGAGCGTGGACACTGCAGCAGACGCTTCGCCATAAACAGAAAGAAATCACCTTGTCTCTGACCGCAGTGAGCGGATATCACTGCCTGCGTGTTCTTATAGTAACCAATGTGAGACTCTACTCACAGGAGCCATGGAGCAATTGCAATGGGTATCATGTCATTAGTCATCAGAATATTAACCAGTGATGAAATGTCCACTCTATGTGAATCCCAAGAAAATAGGAACCTTCTCACAAAGGAATGTGAGGTGATATCAAAATTTATCCAACATACAAAAATTAACTGCAGGGCTTTCATGTATGCAGTAGTAGCACACAAGGAAATATTATGTCTTGGAAGCGTATATTTCATTTCTTCTTCTCATTTTAACGCCCTTGTTTTAGTATGAAGTGGGAAAATAAACACGAAAAACTCAAGTTCATGAGAAGCATATAAGTCATTTCCTCTTCTCATATCATAACTTTTGTTTTAGTATGAGGTAAAAAAATAAACAGTTTAGGGTTCTGAAACATAATATGACACCAGATTCTTATCGTAGGCGCTATCGGAAACGCAAAAAGCAGGGAGCTGTCCATTGTTTTGTCCAAAAGTCAGTTTCCTTTCATGCATTACTCACGTTAGGAGATTCTTATTTAAGGACTTGTGGGCATCAAGTTCTTCAGCAGAACAAGCCTTATGTTATTGTGCTAATTACGGTATGGAAAAAATGCAACAAAGACGAGTTCCCCTGGAGCACATGTCTGTATTCAGCAATGACCGCCAGCTGCCACAACATTTCACAGAATCCTTGCGGCAGGCAACACAACTGTGCGTGCACTTCAGACTTCATTCAGTAAGACGTCAGGAGATGGATGGAAACGTCAAATTAACGTTTCTTTCCGAGTCGTATTCAACCCAGAATGAGGTGTTATTAAGGTAGTTGAACGTTCTAGCAATTACACTTATATAATTCCAATATGAGTATTCAGATAGCCAAAAGAACCCGTTAGTGCGAAACCATCTGGAACTGCATTAACATCAAACTGCAAGAACTTGAGACAATACGTGGACTCTTCTCTTCGCTAGGTGACCTATTACTGATATTTAGGATTCTCACCTGCCTAGGCGTAATGGAAACGGAACTTCAGAGGCGCTTTCCGCTATTCTTGACAAACATGAGAAACTTGTAATCACTGCGAGTTACAACTGCGTGATGATAATGGTTCAGGTTGTCAGTAGTTGTGGTGGTGTTATGCTGTCAAACTGCTTACAGCAACGTTAATGGTGGCGCACATAATTTAGCGCTGACTACCTACCTAAGTAAAGATAGTGTTGTGGCGTCGTCGCTTGTCTTTATTTGGCCTCAGCTTGAGTAATCCGATTTAACGAACATAGTACTACATTCGCGGGCTGCTAATGATACAGCATGACTACAGAGATCATCGTGCGGGTATTACATTAATTCTGCAATGAATTGCTTAATAAATGTTACCCTCAGCTATGCAGCTGGAATGACTCATTACACAGGTACTCTATGTTGCACTTGGTTAAGTGATCAGTTCGCTGCAATCCTGCTTCTTCTGTTTGTAAATGCTTGTATACGTCAAAAATGGTTCAAATGGTTCTGAGTGCTATGGGACTTAACATCTGAGGTGGTCAGTCCGCTAGAACTTGGAACTACTTAAACCTAAGTAACCTAAGGACATCAGACACATCCATATCGGAGACTGGAGTCGAACCTGAGACCGTAGCTCTCGCGCGGTTCCAGACTGTAGCGCCTAGAACCACTCGGCCACCCTGGCCGGCATACTTGTATACTGACCATTCGTTATTTGACTAAATATGAACTAGAATCTAATTCGCATGTATATGGCATGGGTTAGCTCCGGCACGAAGGTATGACTAAGGATTGGTTTCCGTTGGAGTCCCGTTATTTTGATGGCAGGACTAATGTTCGCAAATCACCTCTATTGCCTCAAAAAACAATTGCATCTTAAATATCGAAGGACCGACGTCCGCACTGTCACAGCGCGTTGAAATACAGCAACGACAGCAGATGAAAATTTGTGACCGACTGAGCTTCGAACCTAGACCTGCTGCTTACTAGACAGACGTTCTGACCACTGCACTATTACTTTTTTTTAAAGTTTGAGAAGAATTTCAGCACCCGGTAGGCGGAGGCAAAGAGGGCAGGGGTCGAAAATCCGAGGCCTGGCCACAGTGCCTCCCCCATACCTGTCACTGAGCAGCTGCATTATTCACATGTATTCCATGTTTGCACTCATATATTCCTTTAAATTGTTGAACAAAATTGAAGTAGTAATTAAGGTAAAATAAATTACAGATTGTCGCCTCCAATCGTGTGCGATCCTTGTGGATTGGTTGGTTGTTTCGGGGAAGGAGACCAGACAGCGAGGTCATCGGTCTCATCGGATTAGGGAAGGACGGGGAAGGAAGTCGGCCGTGCCCTTTGAAAGGAACCATCCCGGCATTTGCCTGGAGCGATTTAGGGAAATCACGGAAAACCTAAATCAGGATGGCCGGACGCGGGATTGAACCGTCGTCCTCCCGAATGCGAGTCCAGTGTCTAACCACTGCGCCACCTCGCTCGGTGATCCTTGTGGAACATAACTTATAACAGTGAACAGGGTGACGGAAAAATAAATAACAAACATTCATTCAGCAATATATTCACAATTTAAGTTATTATGCACTGGATGCATATGAAGTCTGTAAGGAAGCCATATATTTTTCAACAAATGGAAGAAGTTTCGGAGCCGGAGGGGGTTTGCCAAATTAGAACAGTTGTGATTTAAGAACCGACGTAAAAGAATATTCCAGGAATAAAAAAAAGTGAAAGAATAGTATTCTGCTTCTAATCAATAAAACTGTCCATCTCTTTGTAGCCCACATAAAGCAATAGATAAATTTTTTTTAAAACATTCCTTATATTTGTTATTCTTCTTCAGCTTAAAATGTTCTTCTGCAATATAAAACGTGCACTCTTCTAAGTTCTAAGTTTTGTTTATTACGACGTACAACACAAACTGTCCCAGAAGCCACGAATAACTGTTATTCTTTGCGGACGGGTAACATTTCCAGTCAGGTTTAAAGCTTCAGTTATCGGTACATGACTTTCTGCGGTTCTGTGGATAGTGCTAATTTCTTCCTAGAACAGAAAACTTTAGATGAGCCGCGGAGACCCAAATAATTATACAGGAAGTTTCAGGAGGAATAATAAATATTGTAGGAGGTGGTAGTATAGACAAGTTGCAGAAAAAATGCCATATTACATGTGTCCAATTTTTATTTCGTACATACAGCTGGGTTCAATGCATTTATGTTTCGTATGTTGGTCCTTACAGGACCCAGTTGTCTACATTTCCTTGAAAATGACTTCCAGCGTTATTGGAAGAGGTTTATTTGGCTACAGGAATGCCTATGTTCCTCCAGCATGATGGGGCTTCTGCAAATTCTAGGCGTCAGGTGACACATTATCCAAACCTAACATTTTCTGGAAGATGGATCATTAGATATGGGCACTTTTCTTGGCCTTCAAGGTCCCTGGACGTTCTCTCTTTGGATTTTTGCCTGTGGGGATGGTTAAAGGCGAATTCTACAATGAAAAAGTAAACCCAAGAGCCGATTTGATCGTTCGGATTATGAATAGTGCAGCCCTCATAAAAGAACGCAAAGACGACCTCAGAAGATCTAGACGTGGTGTTATCAAGAGAAGTCAAATGTGCATTGAAGTTGGTGGGGAAATTTTTGAAAATCAACTTTGAACGTCCTCATTTGCCTTTGATTTGAGTTTGTTAGGCTTACGTACAATCTTTGCCATAAAACTAGACCGGCGGCCGGCCGCTTCAGAGGCTAAGTCCGCGCCGATCGCGACATGGGACAAAAAAACTGGCCAACTCGCTAATTCTCTAAGTCCGGTTATCTGCACAATCTGGCAACACTGTAGACTGCGGCACTTCCTGGAGGAAAACTTGTCCCAAGATAGAGAGACTCTAGGCTGATTACGCCTGTGGTCTAGCGGTAGCGTGCGTTGTTTCTGTTCATAATGTCAGTGGATCGAGAGCAGCTGGCATAAAATATTTTTATAGCCTCTTCTGTCTGAATGCTGAAGACGTGAATGTAATGGTAGCGCAGATTCAATCTATTTCGCTTTATGACACACCGATATCAAAATTTTATCTAGTAACGATTTTGCGGCAGATTTCCTGCAGACTGTCCTCCTCTGGACGCCGTATGCGGCAAAGCTCCGGGATCCATTTGCTGGCTACTGGCAGCGGCCGTGGCGACAGCAGCGGCGCTGCACTCCCCCGTTCTTTATCGAAAGCGCCTGCTACCGCTCATCGCTTTTGATGATTTAAAACGCTTTATTATTAAATGTTGCTCCACAGAAAATTTCTACAATTTCCATTCACGCTCAAAAGCAACTGAGACAGACGCCCTGATTAGTAGGCGGGTAATCGGCAAGAGCTGAGTATGGCCCGAAATTAATTTTATAGACTGGGACGAAATTAAACCACCTCACTACATTCGATGAATTTATAAATGCTTCATACCTCGTTTCTTTTCCTTTCAAACTTAATTATTTGTGCAACTTTTGGTCAATGTTTGGATGTTTTCGTCAAGCCAGAGTGAGCGTCTGTGGTGTAAAGTGTATTACAGTTCTTGTTTCATTCCTTATGGTAAGTCTATGCGATAAACTGTGTGAATACCTTGCAATGCATGCTCTGTAGCAGTGCAGGCACACTGCACATTTGGAGTTCCATGTACGGGTTCATGAAGTATTTATTGTTGATCGGAAGTGATAGTTAAGGTCATCAGATTTCAACCAGAAAAATTTGTCGTTTTGAAGGTTTCAGAGAACGGAAAGGAATTGCTAACGCCGGTGTTAGAAAACATCTACAGTTAAATGCTATTGCAAAAATTTAGAAGATGGGAACTATATTAATGAACAGGTGCACTTCATAAACAACCTTCCGACATGTTAGACCTATATGACGAACAAAGCTCAAATTTATATCGTTGACAGTCGGTTTGAATCTTTTCAGGACCTATTTTACAGTGAAGCACCTTGGAATTTGCAAAGCAGAAATCCATGATTTTAACTTAATTTACTAAGTCGAAATCGGACGAAGATTGATGTTTAAAGGCATTCTTCAGATTTCGCATAAGAAATTTTTACTAGCAGTTTGCAACTCCATTAATTAAAATGGAAAATAAAAGGTTGTAGTCAGCGGCTTCTACCGTGATTCGAACTTATAGTACAAGCACTGCAACGCACAAGGGAACCTCTGAGCTAACGACACACTGGCGGCCAGAGGCGGACTATAGTCACTGCGATGTTGCCTGAGCCTCAAAACGCAACCTTAAACACACAAACAGAGGAGGTGGAGATTACTGTTTTAACATCCCGTCGACCACGATGTCATTAGAGACGGAGCACAAGCTCGGATTAGGGAAGGATGGGGAAGGAAATCGGCCGTGCCCTTCCTAAGGAACCATCCCGGCATTTTCCTGAAGCGATTTAGGGAAATCATTGAAAACCTAAATCAGGATGGCCGGGCGCGGGATTGCACCGTCGTCCTCCCGAATGCACACACAAACAGGTGTTACTTATGTGAAGAACGCCGTTCTTGGAGTCCAGAAATTAAATATACTTTCTAATTGTGTCATCTTGCAGTGGATTATATCGTACGAGTCTTCGATGTGGAAAACGAATGTCAAGTGAATTTAGCGAGGTAACGCCGACCTACACCCGGAAGTAAATGCACTATCAGAGTGTTGACAAATACTTGCTACGACGCTGCCATTTCTCGGCTCTCTGACGAGGCAGTTCTTCAGCGAAATGCTTGCCGTGATTCTCCGATACGGTTCTTCAGAGTGGAGACGCGCGCGCACGTTTGGTTTTTATGCGGCGTTCTCCCCTGATGGTTTCTGACGTCGCCTTGTGGGCTATGTATACATATGAGACATTCAATTATCATTAGTCCAGAATGATACAAGTTTCAGCTTCCGGCGTGGAAGAAGGCTGTTGACGCCGACATTATATCATTTCAACGTAGGGAAAGCAAAACGGATCATTCAATGTTTCTCATTCAACATAAAGCATGTGAGATAAATTTCCGTAACGTTCATAATCATCTAAAAATACAAACGAAGTAAAAATACACCGGAAGCTTATTCGAATTGAATATAATGTAAGATACCAAACGCTTTGCACCTCGATGTCGAATTTGTCCACTTGCAATCGTTTGCAGCATGCACATAGAATGTCATGATTACCACGAGAATGAAGAAATATGTTGGTAAGGATGGAAGCAAGAAGAGACGCAGTCAACAAATATTCTATTCCTCATGGCATTCATTTCATTTGACACGTAAGAAGAGGTAAGGCGGGAATTTACTTTCGTTAACACGAAAGATATGCCGCACATATTGATAACGAGGAAGTCTGCGTCTTCATACGTTTCCTCCTTGAAATCTGTATGCTCTATTATATACTAAGTAGCCCGATCATTGTTTCAGTGATGTTACCCTCTTGTTTGACCCCGTAACGATGAACAGATTCCAAATGCATGTCTCTGCGTGAAAGTAGCTGTTCGAACCCTTCCTGGGTTGTTTTTTGTGTTTTATTGCTTGGAATTCCTGAAGCAGACCACTGTGCCTTCCCCCCTCGTGGGTTAGGTCTCAAAACTAAACCGCTTTGTATCCAATGGCATAATTTATTCATACAGCATCAGCATAAGACTCTTCCGAGTGAGAGAATGACAATAACAATCGTAACAAGAACAAGCAAATAATGAATGATGTTTATTCCAACGCAGAACGAGAATGGCTTTAAATATAAAAATCTATATCTATATCCATATCTATTGATCTTTGAGTTGGCACAATGCAAATATATTCTTAGCATTTAGTTACTGAATTTAGTTCTGGATGTTTGCAGAGAAAAGGAAAAGTCGGTACTTCTCGCTAGTGTAATATAATGTGAACACGACTCAAGCAGGTCCTCAAGCAGGCACTGCTGCATTCTGTTCCCTGACATTGCTCTGATGACGGTTAATGCAGATAGTTCCGATTATGAAATACAAAACGTATTGTAGGTTAGTTCCTAGGATAGTAACATTGAATTTGCGTTGTAGATGGCACATGAACGTGATGACTATCCATATTACTCATCAATATAAAAAGACAATATTTTGGGAATTTAGTAGGATTACTCAAAATGAATTCTGAAATTGGGTGACTGACCGCACAGGTGCTAAACGTCGTCAAGAGTATACGATGTCCTAATCGCATTAGGAATATGAAGATCGTCTTCGACAGCTCGCCACTTTCACATTGCTATCTCCACCCTGCTCCAGACAGCTCTCGGTGGAGTTGCACTACGTTGCCGATGTTATGGAAGGCCTTCAAACCGACAACAGACCACATACTGAAAAATACAAGCGAATTCTCTTGCATCGTAAGCTTATTGTAACTAATCTAAAAATTATTGGAGAGGAACATTGTCCTATTCAAAAAAAGTAAAATGTTACACACTGTTGACGTCAAACGGACATTATCTATGTCCTGTCTTGTGTCCTACTCATCTATAATATCAAGTGTACTATGAAAATGATTATATATAATGGATTATAAGGTAATGCATTGATACCAGATGGTGGGGGCCGGCCGATGTGGCCGTGCGGTTCTAGGCGCTTCAGTCTGGAACCGCGTGACCGCTACGGTCGCAGGTTCGAATCCTGCCTCGGGCATGGATGTGTGTGATGTCCTTAGGTTAGTTAGGTTTAAGTAGTTCTAAGTTCTAGGGGACTGATGACCTTAGAAGTTAAGTCCCATAGTGCTCAGAGCCATTTGAACCATTTGAACTATTTAACACAAAATGACATTAAAAATTTAAGTTATTCACGAGCAGCTAGTTGAGAATATGTATGAACATTAAATGACACGACGAACCGTCTTGTTCTGCATATGGATTCAAACCCAGCTCATGCAGACTAAGCAAAGATTTCGTGACTGACGGAAACTAACAGTCATTCCTGATTAGGCATACAGAGAGTGATATACCTCGATTTTAGACAGTATCAGTTAGCAAATATCAACTTTAAATTGCATAACGCAAACACTTTTAACAGACGCGAATTCCTACCCAGCATCTATTGTCCCTGTTAACGAACTACGAGAGATGTTAAATATTGCTTCTTCACAAGTAACTTACTTGAAATGCCGTGAGGTAAAGCTGTGTGTTGGACACGGATTCGAACCCGGAACCTAATCGGATTGCCATCGAAGCACAGTCAAATGTGACATATCGGAATTTCGCGGCAGTAACTAGATGTTTTAACTGAAATGACGAGACGAAACATTAATTTTTTCCTTCCCAGAACTCCAACCCGGCACCTATCGCTGTTATATTCTAGAGAAAACTAACGTTAAATATGGGTTTGTTGCACCAGCAGTGACATGTGAGCATGTTTGAACTGAAATAATATGACGAAGAGTTCAGCGCTCACTGGGAATAGAGCCCCACACATATCGTTGTTGACTACACACAAAGAGACGTCAGCTACCGAATTTTTCTCCACCAGCTGCTCAGAATAGCATCTTGAACTTACAGTCATCTCGCAAATAGTTCTGTGTCTCACTGGGAGTTAAAAACGTCGGATATCGTTAGTGTTGACAGCGAATGAAAATACATAAAAAATCAAAATTATTATCCACCAGCAGATAGGTGTTCTCATGCTAGAGCTTGATAATACATAATTAAATCTTTAGTGCCGGGCCAGGATTCGATCCCATTCACGCATAATATGTGAAGGTGTTGAGGAATCTGCAGTTTTGAACAAACAACAAATAGTAGTCCAGCTGTATTGCCACGAAGGGATCAAATATCGCGTTAAGGGCGGCCTGAGTTGCATTCCCAGTTCAGAACCAATTTTATCGACATACAGAAGCTCAAATAAAAGATGGAATAAGTGTCCTGTGACCATACATAGCGTTTGTGTCGTCACTTGAAATAAATAACTAGTATAAGAAAGGTTACTGGTGATAGAGTTTCTACATGTCGCCACTCCAGACTTTATTGTGGTTCAACCTACCGTCTACTTGGTAAAGACGGAATATCATCTTTAATGTGAATTTTCAGACCACGCAGCCATTATATCTCCTTCACTTGGTGTAGCCAGGAGAGAATGGAATCTGTCTCTCCCTATCTAAAATCATTGACAGAAGTGGGAATCGAACCCAGACCATAGGTATAACAACCTACCATCCGTCCAACAGACCACGAAATCCTCTTCTCTGCGAGTCATTTTTCTATCGTAACGCAGTTGCGCCACACTGGATGAGAATTCTGACACACAGGCTCCCTGTAGTAATTTGCAGCATGTTCAGTAAATTCATTTACTTGGTTGACCGAATCACCATGAACTAGCTGCCTCGGCTACCCAGTGCATACATTCGACTATTTTGTAATCACAGAAATAAAATCACGTTACTGCCACCTACACACAACTGCCAACATTGTAGGATGCAGAAGTTTAAATAGGAAGTGTTCCTTTCCACTTGAGCTATTCTATTGCGCTATCTGTTACTAGAAAACGTCGTTCAGTCCAAAAGAAAAGCTGTAACTGTTTGTCTCTCAGAAGTCAAGACCTGGCCATATGCATAATCTCACAGTGCTGTGGAATCCAAAAGTTCTGGAGGAATAGTTGCCGAGCTCTGGAGCTGTTGTAGCTACGTGTCAGCTTGTAGCATAGATAAGATGTCGCGAGTTCGAATACATGCAGTACTACATTTTTTAAAACGCAATTCTGCTCTCTGCTGAAGTTATCAATCTAATGGAACTTTGAACATAATTCCCTTCACTTCTCAACCCAAAGTAGTCGCATGTGGAAAAAGGACTAACTACTGTGACATTTTGTTCTATTCAGTTTTAATAGACAGCAGGCAGCAGATGCATCTCGAAGATGTGCAGGGAGAGCGCATCGTGCCATAATATGTCAGAAAAGTATTTTCTACATTAGCCGTCGTGTGGTAGTGATATTTGATTCTTCTTCAAACTTTGATTGACAGCTTTAACTCAGAACAAATTTTCTACATGCATGTAATCAATAAACTGCATGTGCATTGTCAGACTGTCATAGGTAACATCAGAGAATTCGCATATATCGTTGATGATTAATTTCTCTCTCATATTTACTATTGTTTTAACAACACTAAAGGAAACCTTACGAAAATTGTGCACTGTATTATAAGAAGTGAAATAAAACTAACCATGATAACCTTACGACGAAAGTATCTGTACACAAGCATGCCTCTATCGACACGAATTAATAAAATTCTACTCACTTAGATTTTGATTGGGTCTGTGTTTAATTGGTATGCTGTGTCATACTCAAGAGGTATGCAAATGTGGCATTTCATAAATATAGTTACGTATTCCTAGAAACCCAAAATTCGCTTGTCAGCAGCGGAAAGAGGCGTTACCTGTTGTGCAGCATTGTAAGTTTTTCAACATTGCACTATGAGCTGAAAGCATTTTCTTGTGATTTCCTTATTGGTGTTTGATCTGACTGCTTGTAGCTCTTTCACAGAAGGGATAAAAACGTTTCAGTCAGTGAGACTGGAACTGCGAACCGTAACAGACGCTGTTTCACAGGTCAGCACCTTACCACAGAGCTGGCGAGGAGGTATGGGTCTCAGCTTCCTATTACGACGGCAATAGTAACTAGAACTCGTAAACCGCTATTTAAAGGTCGAGATTAGTTGCGATTTCCACCTGCAACGACTTTCCTGGGCTGAAAACCGTAAATTTTCAATCTGTTGTTACCCTTCAAGCTATAATAACTCAGATTATTCAATGGAAATGACAGGTAAAATCAAGTGAACTTTGAGGCTTAATTCCGTGCACACCAGGAAGTAACTCGTCGATCACAGAGTTGCCAAACATACGTTGCCTTGTTGCCAAATCTCAGTTACAGTACCAGCAGGAAGAAGACGAACCGATGTGATTCTACAGCGGTCTGGGAAGTGACCATAGCTGGTGTCTCCAAGTCGCGGCTGCTACGGCCTGGAATACGTAATGCGTCTGATTCGCTTTCTGTAACTAGGTTTAGGGACTGGAGCGTAGTTACTAATAATACTCAGAACTGACTGCAAACTGAGCATCATAAATCAGTAACTCTCATTATTGTTTTTATATTTCTTTCGTAAGTGCACTCAAAACTAAGAAAGTCATTCACAGGCGTTTTCGTGCCTCGCCGATAGTCGAGCACAACATACAAATAAAAATAAAAAAGAATGTGTGTGTGTGTGTGTGTGTGTGTGTGAGAGAGAGAGAGAGAGAGAGAGAGAGAGAGAAATAAAAAGCAATGAGAGAGAGTGTAAAAAATTGTTGTAAAGAAATTGAATCATGGTATTTAAAGAAATCTTTCATTAAAATGACACGTTCCACATCATTACGAAATGTCGTATTCATGATCTATGGAACAAGAGTTAATCTAATGTAATCTAATCTAATCTAATCACATCATATTGATGATTAGCCATGAAGAGTCATGAATTACCGAAAGTTTTGCCAATACCAGTAACCAAATCTAAACTTGAAAATAAAAGACGACAATTTTTGTAATAAACTGTGACTCCTATCAAGACCCTTTCATCCCTGTTATCTAACCACGTAAGATGTCTGATATACCTCCATTCTGAAGTAACAAAGTGTGCATGCATTTAAAGATGAAGTGCATGATGTGAAGTTCTGTGACGGAGATACGAACCCAACACGTAATCCGATTGTTAACTAAGAAAAATCAAATGTTACGTATCGGTTTTTCTTACGAGCCGCTAGGTGTCTGAATCTAAAATAAGGATACAAACTTTTGTGCCTAAACGACAATCGAACTGCACACCTACCGTGCATCCACGAATATAGCTTAAGTATCAGTTGCTTACTCATGAACAGTAAGATGTGTGCGTGTTTGACCAGAAATAACGACACCTGTTGCGATTGTTGGCAACACATGAACAGACATTGAAATTGCGCGTTAATTTTCACTAGCAGGTGGGTGTGCACTTGATAAAGCTAGAAATGAAATTATGAATATTTTTGTACTGGATCAGGTTTCAGACCCACATACTTACCTTTGGAGGAGACCTAGAGAAGATTGCAGTCTTGGGAAAAGGAACGAAATGACTGAACTATACTGTTCCGAGAGATTCAGATCCTCGAAAGAGGAGATACGAATTCGAATCACAGTCCAGCACCAAATTTTTAAACGTCTCTAGTTCAATCAAGTACAAGTAAAATAAGAGCCCTGTCCCTTTAAATGGCTATCGGTTCATCAAATAAAATAAAATTTTCTAATGTAAGTAAGCTTACTGGCGACTGTATTTCTTTTTACCATGACTTCCGCTGTGTCATTTCCCAACGTAAACCGGCTCTGCCCAGTTGGTAATGAAGGAACGTGATGTTTAATGCGGATTCTGGATTATAACGTCTTTCTCTTGAGGTTACCAGAGGTAAAATAAATCTGTTTGTGCCTCTTAAAAGTAAATGCCTGAACCCACGCATTGCACCTGTGATAGCTCGTTCCACCAGACCATTGTGGCCACATTACCCAGCCCCAGGAGTGTGCTGTAACGGATGATGTGCTTAGCTTACAAAATTAGTCACGGTGGAAAAAATGCGAGTCTATTAAATGGTCAAGTAGAAGCAAGCTTCTGACGCAGAGATTATGCTATTCTCATGTCAGCAGGATGTAAAGACTCTTCTAGGCATCATAGGCTGGATGTGAAGCCATTTTGATTTTTCACAAATTCAGCAAATTTCTTAGTTCGAGAAAATCCACTGTAAAGTGTGAAGTTGCCGGATAATTCGATTATTACTGTTATTATTAATATCATTTTATTCATACTGCTGCTGTAACACAAGTGCTTGAACATCATTTAGTGCCTTTTGGTCACTATAGAAGCAGTTTCCCAAGAACAGGTTCTTTCCCTGTCTACGGAATCCTTTTCATGTTAATATCAAACACCAGCAATTACTCGTAGATTACATTAAAACTAAAGTAATTGACGAAGACGTTACTTGGTAAAAAAACGCACTGCCTTTTTTCATTTACTTTCGCCTAGAAATGGCTATCGAGTACTGACAAACCAAAAGGCAAGAGATCTTACTGCCTTCCGATATACGTTGCTGTTAGTTCTTCCACATGATTTGGTGGACATGACCTGTTTCAAGTAGTGTATGACAGACAGTGTTTTAGAATACATATTGTTTCCCTTTGCAATAAACAGAAGTATTTTCATTCTAAGCTGTCCAAGTACAAAATTTTCGCAATATTAGTGCAAATTTAATATTCGCTTCTATAATGTATAAAAGTATTTCACAGTCGCAAAACTCGCATTCGAAACGTTGACCTTACACTTAGTCGCTGACCATAATTCTAGCTTAGAGTGACACCAGTTTATTAAATAACCTAATGTAGCGAAGACTGTTTGCCAGTGCTCTTTCTCACCGGAAAATACGCAATTGACTCATTTGGCTCCATAAGTACACTGTAACAGTAATTTCTGTGTGAAATTTGTCAGTAAGCTTTCGCCTTCCAACCGGCAAAATACGGAAGAGTACGGCCGGTAAACAATTCACAAACCACGATTTAGTGCCGATAAGACGATTTCTTTACACATTGTCGAAGCTGAGGGAAACTAGTTTATGCTTAAATCGTCTTAAGCAGCAACGTTCGCAGATATCTCAAATAGGAAAAAGCTGAATATCCAGGTACGAAGGTTGTAAAACAAACTTCCCACAGTTTGTGTCAGGTTGATCTTTTCGTCTGATAACACTGCTTAAGTATTTTGTCTAGGAGGTATCACAAGTAGTATCCCTGTAGCTGTGGGAATCATTGGTTGAAAACGAGTTTAACACCAATGGGTACAGTGCTGCTATATTTTCAAAATTATTATCAACCTAAGTCTGAGTTCATCCACAAACTGAGGAGTATTTATAATATTGAAGCTAGACTGTGTATCCTTGTCTTTCTTGACTGGTCATTGGAAGGCGTTTACACACACGTATACAATACTATGAATACTTCGAACGCTATGGTTAACGTTGCTCTCATAAACTACTTTTTTTTAAAAAATTCTTCTGGGTCTTAAGCGTGCAATATGTGTTGTAGATACAGTCTCAGACCAAAAAATTGACCGCCGAGTCGTTCACGTAAGGTGGACAATACAGTCATGCTCCTCTCAGAATTCTATGTCTGGCAATATGCTCGATCTAGCAACATGTAGACTGCGGCACTTCCCAGAGGAAGTCTTGACTCCAGTCTTAGTACATTACTCTTGACTACGACCGTAGTCTTGAGGTTAAACGTGAGACCAGCTAATATGATATTGTAGATTCGCTTGAATTACACTCATAGCTTCAGCACCGAGAGGAAAGGGGCGATAAAAATGTTGTCGATATGTGCTTTCGGTCGCCAGACGTCATATTAGCTGGTCTCGCGTTTTACCTCAAGACTACGGTCGTGTTCCATCAGCGGTATGAATAAAATGATATTAATAATAACAGTAATAATCGAATTATCCGGCAACTTCACACTTCACAGTGGATTTTCTCGAACTAAGAAATTTGCTGAATTTGTGAAAAATCAAAATGGCTTCACATCCAGCCTATGATGCCTAGAAGAGTCTTTACATCCTGCTGACATGAGAATAGCATAATCTCTGCGTCAGAAGCTTGATTCTACTTGACCATTTAATAGACTCGCATTTTTTCCACCGTGACTAATTTTGTAAGCTAAGCACATCATCCGTTACAGCACACTCCTGGGGCTGGGTAATGTGGCCACAATGGTCTGGTGGAACGAGCTATCACAGGTGCAATGCGTGGGTTCAGGCATTTACTTTTAAGAGGCACAAACAGATTTATTTTACCTCTGGTAACCTCAAGAGAAAGACGTTATAATCCAGAATCCGCATTAAACATCACGTTCCTTCATTACCAACTGGGCAGAGCCGGTTTACGTTGGGAAATGACACAGCGGAAGTCATGGTAAAAAGAAATACAGTCGCCAGTAAGCTTACTTACATTAGAAAATTTTATTTTATTTGATGAACCGATAGCCATTTAAAGGGACAGGGCTCTTATTTTACTTGTACTTGATTGAACTAGAGACGTTTAAAAATTTGGTGCTGGACTGTGATTCGAATTCGTATCTCCTCTTTCGAGGATCTGAATCTCTCGGAACAGTATAGTTCAGTCATTTCGTTCCTTTTCCCAAGACTGCAATCTTCTCTAGGTCTCCTCCAAAGGTAAGTATGTGGGTCTGAAACCTGATCCAGTACAAAAATATTCATAATTTCATTTCTAGCTTTATCAAGTGCACACCCACCTGCTAGTGAAAATTAACGCGCAATTTCAATGTCTGTTCATGTGTTGCCAACAATCGCAACAGGTGTCGTTATTTCTGGTCAAACACGCACACATCTTACTGTTCATGAGTAAGCAACTGATACTTAAGCTATATTCGTGGATGCACGGTAGGTGTGCAGTTCGATTGTCGCTTAGGCACAAAAGTTTGTATCCTTATTTTAGATTCAGACACCTAGCGGCTCGTAAGAAAAACCGATACGTAACATTTGATTTTTCTTAGTTAACAATCGGATTACGTGTTGGGTTCGTATCTCCGTCACAGAACTTCACATCATGCACTTCATCTTTAAATGCATGCACACTTTGTTACTTCAGAATGGAGGTATATCAGACATCTTACGTGGTTAGATAACAGGGATGAAAGGGTCTTGATAGGAGTCACAGTTTATTACAAAAATTGTCGTCTTTTATTTTCAAGTTTAGATTTGGTTACTGGTATTGGCAAAACTTTCGGTAATTCATGACTCTTCATGGCTAATCATCAATATGATGTGATTAGATTAGATTAGATTACATTAGATTAACTCTTGTTCCATAGATCATGAATACGACATTTCGTAATGATGTGGAACGTGTCATTTTAATGAAAGATTTCTTTAAATACCATGATTCAATTTCTTTACAACAATTTTTTACACTCTCTCTCATTGCTTTTTATTTCTCTCTCTCTCTCTCTCTCTCTCTCTCTCTCTCACACACACACACACACACACACACACACACACACACACATTCTTTTTTATTTTTATTTGTATGTTGTGCTCGACTATCGGCGAGGCACGAAAACGCCTGTGAATGACTTTCTTAGTTTTGAGTGCACTTACGAAAGAAATATAAAAACAATAATGAGAGTTACTGATTTATGATGCTCAGTTTGCAGTCAGTTCTGAGTATTATTAGTAACTACGCTCCAGTCCCTAAACCTAGTTACAGAAAGCGAATCAGACGCATTACGTATTCCAGGCCGTAGCAGCCGCGACTTGGAGACACCAGCTATGGTCACTTCCCAGACCGCTGTAGAATCACATCGGTTCGTCTTCTTCCTGCTGGTACTGTAACTGAGATTTGGCAACAAGGCAACGTATGTTTGGCAACTCTGTGATCGACGAGTTACTTCCTGGTGTGCACGGAATTAAGCCTCAAAGTTCACTTGATTTTACCTGTCATTTCCATTGAATAATCTGAGTTATTATAGCTTGAAGGGTAACAACAGATTGAAAATTTACGGTTTTCAGCCCAGGAAAGTCGTTGCAGGTGGAAATCGCAACTAATCTCGACCTTTAAATAGCGGTTTACGAGTTCTAGTTACTATTGCCGTCGTAATAGGAAGCTGAGACCCATACCTCCTCGCCAGCTCTGTGGTAAGGTGCTGACCTGTGAAACAGCGTCTGTTACGGTTCGCAGTTCCAGTCTCACTGACTGAAACGTTTTTATCCCTTCTGTGAAAGAGCTACAAGCAGTCAGATCAAACACCAATAAGGAAATCACAAGAAAATGCTTTCAGCTCATAGTGCAATGTTGAAAAACTTACAATGCTGCACAACAGGTAACGCCTCTTTCCGCTGCTGACAAGCGAATTTTGGGTTTCTAGGAATACGTAACTATATTTATGAAATGCCACATTTGCATACCTCTTGAGTATGACACAGCATACCAATTAAACACAGACCCAATCAAAATCTAAGTGAGTAGAATTTTATTAATTCGTGTCGATAGAGGCATGCTTGTGTACAGATACTTTCGTCGTAAGGTTATCATGGTTAGTTTTATTTCACTTCTTATAATACAGTGCACAATTTTCGTAAGGTTTCCTTTAGTGTTGTTAAAACAATAGTAAATATGAGAGAGAAATTAATCATCAACGATATATGCGAATTCTCTGATGTTACCTATGACAGTCTGACAATGCACATGCAGTTTATTGATTACATGCATGTAGAAAATTTGTTCTGAGTTAAAGCTGTCAATCAAAGTTTGAAGAAGAATCAAATATCACTACCACACGACGGCTAATGTAGAAAATACTTTTCTGACATATTATGGCACGATGCGCTCTCCCTGCACATCTTCGAGATGCATCTGCTGCCTGCTGTCTATTAAAACTGAATAGAACAAAATGTCACAGTAGTTAGTCCTTTTTCCACATGCGACTACTTTGGGTTGAGAAGTGAAGGGAATTATGTTCAAAGTTCCATTAGATTGATAACTTCAGCAGAGAGCAGAATTGCGTTTTAAAAAATGTAGTACTGCATGTATTCGAACTCGCGACATCTTATCTATGCTACAAGCTGACACGTAGCTACAACAGCTCCAGAGCTCGGCAACTATTCCTCCAGAACTTTTGGATTCCACAGCACTGTGAGATTATGCATATGGCCAGGTCTTGACTTCTGAGAGACAAACAGTTACAGCTTTTCTTTTGGACTGAACGACGTTTTCTAGTAACAGATAGCGCAATAGAATAGCTCAAGTGGAAAGGAACACTTCCTATTTAAACTTCTGCATCCTACAATGTTGGCAGTTGTGTGTAGGTGGCAGTAACGTGATTTTATTTCTGTGATTACAAAATAGTCGAATGTATGCACTGGGTAGCCGAGGCAGCTAGTTCATGGTGATTCGGTCAACCAAGTAAATGAATTTACTGAACATGCTGCAAATTACTACAGGGAGCCTGTGTGTCAGAATTCTCATCCAGTGTGGCGCAACTGCGTTACGATAGAAAAATGACTCGCAGAGAAGAGGATTTCGTGGTCTGTTGGACGGATGGTAGGTTGTTATACCTATGGTCTGGGTTCGATTCCCACTTCTGTCAATGATTTTAGATAGGGAGAGACAGATTCCATTCTCTCCTGGCTACACCAAGTGAAGGAGATATAATGGCTGCGTGGTCTGAAAATTCACATTAAAGATGATATTCCGTCTTTACCAAGTAGACGGTAGGTTGAACCACAATAAAGTCTGGAGTGGCGACATGTAGAAACTCTATCACCAGTAACCTTTCTTATACTAGTTATTTATTTCAAGTGACGACACAAACGCTATGTATGGTCACAGGACACTTATTCCATCTTTTATTTGAGCTTCTGTATGTCGATAAAATTGGTTCTGAACTGGGAATGCAACTCAGGCCGCCCTTAACGCGATATTTGATCCCTTCGTGGCAATACAGCTGGACTACTATTTGTTGTTTGTTCAAAACTGCAGATTCCTCAACACCTTCACATATTATGCGTGAATGGGATCGAATCCTGGCCCGGCACTAAAGATTTAATTATGTATTATCAAGCTCTAGCATGAGAACACCTATCTGCTGGTGGATAATAATTTTGATTTTTTATGTATTTTCATTCGCTGTCAACACTAACGATATCCGACGTTTTTAACTCCCAGTGAGACACAGAACTATTTGCGAGATGACTGTAAGTTCAAGATGCTATTCTGAGCAGCTGGTGGAGAAAAATTCGGTAGCTGACGTCTCTTTGTGTGTAGTCAACAACGATATGTGTGGGGCTCTATTCCCAGTGAGCGCTGAACTCTTCGTCATATTATTTCAGTTCAAACATGCTCACATGTCACTGCTGGTGCAACAAACCCATATTTAACGTTAGTTTTCTCTAGAATATAACAGCGATAGGTGCCGGGTTGGAGTTCTGGGAAGGAAAAAATTAATGTTTCGTCTCGTCATTTCAGTTAAAACATCTAGTTACTGCCGCGAAATTCCGATATGTCACATTTGACTGTGCTTCGATGGCAATCCGATTAGGTTCCGGGTTCGAATCCGTGTCCAACACACAGCTTTACCTCACGGCATTTCAAGTAAGTTACTTGTGAAGAAGCAATATTTAACATCTCTCGTAGTTCGTTAACAGGGACAATAGATGCTGGGTAGGAATTCGCGTCTGTTAAAAGTGTTTGCGTTATGCAATTTAAAGTTGATATTTGCTAACTGATACTGTCTAAAATCGAGGTATATCACTCTCTGTATGCCTAATCAGGAATGACTGTTAGTTTCCGTCAGTCACGAAATCTTTGCTTAGTCTGCATGAGCTGGGTTTGAATCCATATGCAGAACAAGACGGTTCGTCGTGTCATTTAATGTTCATACATATTCTCAACTAGCTGCTCGTGAATAACTTAAATTTTTAATGTCATTTTGTGTTAAATAGTTCAAATGGTTCAAATGGCTCTGAGCACTATGGGACTTAACTTCTAAGGTCATCAGTCCCCTAGAACTTAGAACTACTTAAACCTAACTAACCTAAGGACATCACACACATCCATGCCCGAGGCAGGATTCGAACCTGCGACCGTAGCGGTCACGCGGTTCCAGACTGAAGCGCCTAGAACCGCACGGCCACATCGGCCGGCCCCCACCATCTGGTATCAATGCATTACCTTATAATCCATTATATATAATCATTTTCATAGTACACTTGATATTATAGATGAGTAGGACACAAGACAGGACATAGATAATGTCCGTTTGACGTCAACAGTGTGTAACATTTTACTTTTTTTGAATAGGACAATGTTCCTCTCCAATAATTTTTAGATTAGTTACAATAAGCTTACGATGCAAGAGAATTCGCTTGTATTTTTCAGTATGTGGTCTGTTGTCGGTTTGAAGGCCTTCCATAACATCGGCAACGTAGTGCAACTCCACCGAGAGCTGTCTGGAGCAGGGTGGAGATAGCAATGTGAAAGTGGCGAGCTGTCGAAGACGATCTTCATATTCCTAATGCGATTAGGACATCGTATACTCTTGACGACGTTTAGCACCTGTGCGGTCAGTCACCCAATTTCAGAATTCATTTTGAGTAATCCTACTAAATTCCCAAAATATTGTCTTTTTATATTGATGAGTAATATGGATAGTCATCACGTTCATGTGCCATCTACAACGCAAATTCAATGTTACTATCCTAGGAACTAACCTACAATACGTTTTGTATTTCATAATCGGAACTATCTGCATTAACCGTCATCAGAGCAATGTCAGGGAACAGAATGCAGCAGTGCCTGCTTGAGGACCTGCTTGAGTCGTGTTCACATTATATTACACTAGCGAGAAGTACCGACTTTTCCTTTTCTCTGCAAACATCCAGAACTAAATTCAGTAACTAAATGCTAAGAATATATTTGCATTGTGCCAACTCAAAGATCAATAGATATGGATATAGATATAGATTTTTATATTTAAAGCCATTCTCGTTCTGCGTTGGAATAAACATCATTCATTATTTGCTTGTTCTTGTTACGATTGTTATTGTCATTCTCTCACTCGGAAGAGTCTTATGCTGATGCTGTATGAATAAATTATGCCATTGGATACAAAGCGGTTTAGTTTTGAGACCTAACCCACGAGGGGGGAAGGCACAGTGGTCTGCTTCAGGAATTCCAAGCAATAAAACACAAAAAACAACCCAGGAAGGGTTCGAACAGCTACTTTCACGCAGAGACATGCATTTGGAATCTGTTCATCGTTACGGGGTCAAACAAGAGGGTAACATCACTGAAACAATGATCGGGCTACTTAGTATATAATAGAGCATACAGATTTCAAGGAGGAAACGTATGAAGACGCAGACTTCCTCGTTATCAATATGTGCGGCATATCTTTCGTGTTAACGAAAGTAAATTCCCGCCTTACCTCTTCTTACGTGTCAAATGAAATGAATGCCATGAGGAATAGAATATTTGTTGACTGCGTCTCTTCTTGCTTCCATCCTTACCAACATATTTCTTCATTCTCGTGGTAATCATGACATTCTATGTGCATGCTGCAAACGATTGCAAGTGGACAAATTCGACATCGAGGTGCAAAGCGTTTGGTATCTTACATTATATTCAATTCGAATAAGCTTCCGGTGTATTTTTACTTCGTTTGTATTTTTAGATGATTATGAACGTTACGGAAATTTATCTCACATGCTTTATGTTGAATGAGAAACATTGAATGATCCGTTTTGCTTTCCCTACGTTGAAATGATATAATGTCGGCGTCAACAGCCTTCTTCCACGCCGGAAGCTGAAACTTGTATCATTCTGGACTAATGATAATTGAATGTCTCATATGTATACATAGCCCACAAGGCGACGTCAGAAACCATCAGGGGAGAACGCCGCATAAAAACCAAACGTGCGCGCGCGTCTCCACTCTGAAGAACCGTATCGGAGAATCACGGCAAGCATTTCGCTGAAGAACTGCCTCGTCAGAGAGCCGAGAAATGGCAGCGTCGTAGCAAGTATTTGTCAACACTCTGATAGTGCATTTACTTCCGGGTGTAGGTCGGCGTTACCTCGCTAAATTCACTTGACATTCGTTTTCCACATCGAAGACTCGTACGATATAATCCACTGCAAGATGACACAATTAGAAAGTATATTTAATTTCTGGACTCCAAGAACGGCGTTCTTCACATAAGTAACACCTGTTTGTGTGTGCATTCGGGAGGACGACGGTGCAATCCCGCGCCCGGCCATCCTGATTTAGGTTTTCAATGATTTCCCTAAATCGCTTCAGGAAAATGCCGGGATGGTTCCTTAGGAAGGGCACGGCCGATTTCCTTCCCCATCCTTCCCTAATCCGAGCTTGTGCTCCGTCTCTAATGACATCGTGGTCGACGGGATGTTAAAACAGTAATCTCCACCTCCTCTGTTTGTGTGTTTAAGGTTGCGTTTTGAGGCTCAGGCAACATCGCAGTGACTATAGTCCGCCTCTGGCCGCCAGTGTGTCGTTAGCTCAGAGGTTCCCTTGTGCGTTGCAGTGCTTGTACTATAAGTTCGAATCACGGTAGAAGCCGCTGACTACAACCTTTTATTTTCCATTTTAATTAATGGAGTTGCAAACTGCTAGTAAAAATTTCTTATGCGAAATCTGAAGAATGCCTTTAAACATCAATCTTCGTCCGATTTCGACTTAGTAAATTAAGTTAAAATCATGGATTTCTGCTTTGCAAATTCCAAGGTGCTTCACTGTAAAATAGGTCCTGAAAAGATTCAAACCGACTGTCAACGATATAAATTTGAGCTTTGTTCGTCATATAGGTCTAACATGTCGGAAGGTTGTTTATGAAGTGCACCTGTTCATTAATATAGTTCCCATCTTCTAAATTTTTGCAATAGCATTTAACTGTAGATGTTTTCTAACACCGGCGTTAGCAATTCCTTTCCGTTCTCTGAAACCTTCAAAACGACAAATTTTTCTGGTTGAAATCTGATGACCTTAACTATCACTTCCGATCAACAATAAATACTTCATGAACCCGTACATGGAACTCCAAATGTGCAGTGTGCCTGCACTGCTACAGAGCATGCATTGCAAGGTATTCACACAGTTTATCGCATAGACTTACCATAAGGAATGAAACAAGAACTGTAATACACTTTACACCACAGACGCTCACTCTGGCTTGACGAAAACATCCAAACATTGACCAAAAGTTGCACAAATAATTAAGTTTGAAAGGAAAAGAAACGAGGTATGAAGCATTTATAAATTCATCGAATGTAGTGAGGTGGTTTAATTTCGTCCCAGTCTATAAAATTAATTTCGGGCCATACTCAGCTCTTGCCGATTACCCGCCTACTAATCAGGGCGTCTGTCTCAGTTGCTTTTGAGCGTGAATGGAAATTGTAGAAATTTTCTGTGGAGCAACATTTAATAATAAAGCGTTTTAAATCATCAAAAGCGATGAGCGGTAGCAGGCGCTTTCGATAAAGAACGGGGGAGTGCAGCGCCGCTGCTGTCGCCACGGCCGCTGCCAGTAGCCAGCAAATGGATCCCGGAGCTTTGCCGCATACGGCGTCCAGAGGAGGACAGTCTGCAGGAAATCTGCCGCAAAATCGTTACTAGATAAAATTTTGATATCGGTGTGTCATAAAGCGAAATAGATTGAATCTGCGCTACCATTACATTCACGTCTTCAGCATTCAGACAGAAGAGGCTATAAAAATATTTTATGCCAGCTGCTCTCGATCCACTGACATTATGAACAGAAACAACGCACGCTACCGCTAGACCACAGGCGTAATCAGCCTAGAGTCTCTCTATCTTGGGACAAGTTTTCCTCCAGGAAGTGCCGCAGTCTACAGTGTTGCCAGATTGTGCAGATAACCGGACTTAGAGAATTAGCGAGTTGGCCAGTTTTTTTGTCCCATGTCGCGATCGGCGCGGACTTAGCCTCTGAAGCGGCCGGCCGCCGGTCTAGTTTTATGGCAAAGATTGTACGTAAGCCTAACAAACTCAAATCAAAGGCAAATGAGGACGTTCAAAGTTGATTTTCAAAAATTTCCCCACCAACTTCAATGCACATTTGACTTCTCTTGATAACACCACGTCTAGATCTTCTGAGGTCGTCTTTGCGTTCTTTTATGAGGGCTGCACTATTCATAATCCGAACGATCAAATCGGCTCTTGGGTTTACTTTTTCATTGTAGAATTCGCCTTTAACCATCCCCACAGGCAAAAATCCAAAGAGAGAACGTCCAGGGACCTTGAAGGCCAAGAAAAGTGCCCATATCTAATGATCCATCTTCCAGAAAATGTTAGGTTTGGATAATGTGTCACCTGACGCCTAGAATTTGCAGAAGCCCCATCATGCTGGAGGAACATAGGCATTCCTGTAGCCAAATAAACCTCTTCCAATAACGCTGGAAGTCATTTTCAAGGAAATGTAGACAACTGGGTCCTGTAAGGACCAACATACGAAACATAAATGCATTGAACCCAGCTGTATGTACGAAATAAAAATTGGACACATGTAATATGGCATTTTTTCTGCAACTTGTCTATACTACCACCTCCTACAATATTTATTATTCCTCCTGAAACTTCCTGTATAATTATTTGGGTCTCCGCGGCTCATCTAAAGTTTTCTGTTCTAGGAAGAAATTAGCACTATCCACAGAACCGCAGAAAGTCATGTACCGATAACTGAAGCTTTAAACCTGACTGGAAATGTTACCCGTCCGCAAAGAATAACAGTTATTCGTGGCTTCTGGGACAGTTTGTGTTGTACGTCGTAATAAACAAAACTTAGAACTTAGAAGAGTGCACGTTTTATATTGCAGAAGAACATTTTAAGCTGAAGAAGAATAACAAATATAAGGAATGTTTTAAAAAAAATTTATCTATTGCTTTATGTGGGCTACAAAGAGATGGACAGTTTTATTGATTAGAAGCAGAATACTATTCTTTCACTTTTTTTTATTCCTGGAATATTCTTTTACGTCGGTTCTTAAATCACAACTGTTCTAATTTGGCAAACCCCCTCCGGCTCCGAAACTTCTTCCATTTGTTGAAAAATATATGGCTTCCTTACAGACTTCATATGCATCCAGTGCATAATAACTTAAATTGTGAATATATTGCTGAATGAATGTTTGTTATTTATTTTTCCGTCACCCTGTTCACTGTTATAAGTTATGTTCCACAAGGATCGCACACGATTGGAGGCGACAATCTGTAATTTATTTTACCTTAATTACTACTTCAATTTTGTTCAACAATTTAAAGGAATATATGAGTGCAAACATGGAATACATGTGAATAATGCAGCTGCTCAGTGACAGGTATGGGGGAGGCACTGTGGCCAGGCCTCGGATTTTCGACCCCTGCCCTCTTTGCCTCCGCCTACCGGGTGCTGAAATTCTTCTCAAACTTTAAAAAAAAGTAATAGTGCAGTGGTCAGAACGTCTGTCTAGTAAGCAGCAGGTCTAGGTTCGAAGCTCAGTCGGTCACAAATTTTCATCTGCTGTCGTTGCTGTATTTCAACGCGCTGTGACAGTGCGGACGTCGGTCCTTCGATATTTAAGATGCAATTGTTTTTTGAGGCAATAGAGGTGATTTGCGAACATTAGTCCTGCCATCAAAATAACGGGACTCCAACGGAAACCAATCCTTAGTCATACCTTCGTGCCGGAGCTAACCCATGCCATATACATGCGAATTAGATTCTAGTTCATATTTAGTCAAATAACGAATGGTCAGTATACAAGTATGCCGGCCAGGGTGGCCGAGTGGTTCTAGGCGCTACAGTCTGGAACCGCGCGAGAGCTACGGTCTCAGGTTCGACTCCAGTCTCCGATATGGATGTGTCTGATGTCCTTAGGTTACTTAGGTTTAAGTAGTTCCAAGTTCTAGCGGACTGACCACCTCAGATGTTAAGTCCCATAGCACTCAGAACCATTTGAACCATTTTTGACGTATACAAGCATTTACAAACAGAAGAAGCAGGATTGCAGCGAACTGATCACTTAACCAAGTGCAACATAGAGTACCTGTGTAATGAGTCATTCCAGCTGCATAGCTGAGGGTAACATTTATTAAGCAATTCATTGCAGAATTAATGTAATACCCGCACGATGATCTCTGTAGTCATGCTGTATCATTAGCAGCCCGCGAATGTAGTACTATGTTCGTTAAATCGGATTACTCAAGCTGAGGCCAAATAAAGACAAGCGACGACGCCACAACACTATCTTTACTTAGGTAGGTAGTCAGCGCTAAATTATGTGCGCCACCATTAACGTTGCTGTAAGCAGTTTGACAGCATAACACCACCACAACTACTGACAACCTGAACCATTATCATCACGCAGTTGTAACTCGCAGTGATTACAAGTTTCTCATGTTTGTCAAGAATAGCGGAAAGCGCCTCTGAAGTTCCGTTTCCATTACGCCTAGGCAGGTGAGAATCCTAAATATCAGTAATAGGTCACCTAGCGAAGAGAAGAGTCCACGTATTGTCTCAAGTTCTTGCAGTTTGATGTTAATGCAGTTCCAGATGGTTTCGCACTAACGGGTTCTTTTGGCTATCTGAATACTCATATTGGAATTATATAAGTGTAATTGCTAGAACGTTCAACTACCTTAATAACACCTCATTCTGGGTTGAATACGACTCGGAAAGAAACGTTAATTTGACGTTTCCATCCATCTCCTGACGTCTTACTGAATGAAGTCTGAAGTGCACGCACAGTTGTGTTGCCTGCCGCAAGGATTCTGTGAAATGTTGTGGCAGCTGGCGGTCATTGCTGAATACAGACATGTGCTCCAGGGGAACTCGTCTTTGTTGCATTTTTTCCATACCGTAATTAGCACAATAACATAAGGCTTGTTCTGCTGAAGAACTTGATGCCCACAAGTCCTTAAATAAGAATCTCCTAACGTGAGTAATGCATGAAAGGAAACTGACTTTTGGACAAAACAATGGACAGCTCCCTGCTTTTTGCGTTTCCGATAGCGCCTACGATAAGAATCTGGTGTCATATTATGTTTCAGAACCCTAAACTGTTTATTTTTTTACCTCATACTAAAACAAAAGTTATGATATGAGAAGAGGAAATGACTTATATGCTTCTCATGAACTTGAGTTTTTCGTGTTTATTTTCCCACTTCATACTAAAACAAGGGCGTTAAAATGAGAAGAAGAAATGAAATATACGCTTCCAAGACATAATATTTCCTTGTGTGCTACTACTGCATACATGAAAGCCCTGCAGTTAATTTTTGTATGTTGGATAAATTTTGATATCACCTCACATTCCTTTGTGAGAAGGTTCCTATTTTCTTGGGATTCACATAGAGTGGACATTTCATCACTGGTTAATATTCTGATGACTAATGACATGATACCCATTGCAATTGCTCCATGGCTCCTGTGAGTAGAGTCTCACATTGGTTACTATAAGAACACGCAGGCAGTGATATCCGCTCACTGCGGTCAGAGACAAGGTGATTTCTTTCTGTTTATGGCGAAGCGTCTGCTGCAGTGTCCACGCTCAGCCAACATAAACAAATCGCGGCGGCATTGGGCACTGCTGATCGCTGCGCTTGTCGCGAGCCGCGACAACAAGAGCGCACTGTCTCTGCTAACGATACTATGGAGTTAATACATCTTACTTAACGTAATATGCAGGACGTGGGTTGGGTGAAAATTCAGTTAGTAACTTCCCATCGCATTAAAATACTTTACAGTCATATTTGATGAATTATTTATTGTTAATAGTATTGATTCAGATTGTGCATGAACACGAAAACACACACACACACACACACACACACACACACACACACACACACACACACACACACACACACACACACAGACACACAGTCGTTGATTCTAGTGAGGCTGACAACTACTGTGTGTTGAACAACACATGCACCAGTCAGTTCCTCAGTTGGCGTCGAGTGGATGAGTTTTTTCAATTACCTTGCACTGCAAGAATTGTAAGGAGGAGCCTGAAAGTAAATGGTCTTGTATGCTAAAGAGCTGCCACAAAGCAAATCTTGACCGATTATCAGATAATTGTCCACATGGGTTTTGTGGACGAGTATACTTTAAGTAGCCGCGCGGGATTAGCCGAGCGGTCTTGGGCGCTGCAGTCATGGGCTGCGTGGCTGATCCCGGCGGAGGTTCGAGTCCTCCCTCGGGCATGAGTGTGTGTGTTTGTCCTTAGGATAATTTAGGTTAAGTAGTGTGTAAGCTTAGGTACTGATGACCTTAGCAGTTGAGTCCCATAAGACTTCACACACATTTGAACATTTTTTTATACTTTTAGTAACCAACCCACCCACGATCATTACGTAAGATTTCTGGAAGGCTTAGGGAATTGATTTCATTAAGTCGTCGACAGTGTAGCGTGATGGTTTACTTCCCAACATATGTTTTCTATATTTGTCCAAAGGTCGCTTGCTTTTGTAGATCCACGTGGCAATGGCCTTGTTACCTCTGCCCACATATTCTCTATCTGGTTGATGTTTGGTGATCGTGGAACAAACGGCAACAGCTTTATCCTCTCTTGGGCCTGAAACCAATCACGCACTGCTCTGCTATGATGGATGGGGCTCTGCTCCTGTAAATAAACTGTTATCTCGTTAGTCCATGTATTTATATTTAAGTAACGTATTTGTAATAAGCACATTGGATTATTATTTTCCACAGTGTTTAAGAATTCAGGCCCTGTCAGAGATAAGTGATCTATATTCAACAGTCCGATTAAGAATGTGATTTGCCCAGTCTATCACATGATGAGAGTCGTAGTCAGATATCCACATTAAGACTGCCTAGCTGAATCCGATTAGAACTATCTGGTATCGAAACGAAATTACAGAAATCGGATAATTTGAACGTCTGTATTGCAACAATGCTGCGCACATAAATTCCTATGATGGAGTAACAGGTAGCAAGTGGCTAAGAAAAAGTGAGAAATATGTCTTCTAGCCGCAATGTAACGTAATTATAACCCACATTTATGTGATGGAAATACTGAATCGAACAATACACATCTATTTCAGTGGTGGGAAGATACACCATATCGGATTTGCTGATGACATAATGACAATAATAATAATAATAATAATCGCGTGTGGCGGATAGGGGAAACACTCCCCCATATGGGTGGTACCGAGGAAATCAAATACTAGGGGTGAACCAAATACTAACACAATCCTGAACGGCTACCAAATCTGTTGAACCCAAAATCCAGACACGTCTGAGTGAAATTCACCGCTACTCTGGTCACCGTCTCTTAGCTCTATGAGCTTGGCTGAAAATATTTGCTTTCAAAGGCTTCAACACCCTCTGGTCCTGTCCGGTCCTCGTATCACCCAAGCCAAACCAATGAAACACAAGCAAACATGAACTATGCAAGCAAAGTCAACTTTACCCCAGGTGGTACACAACCCGGCTGTCGACAGGCGGCAGTTGGATTTTCGGATTCTGGGGAGTCCAGGTTAGCACGGCAGAGAATATCGAAGATCTCTGTTAAATTTCCCTACAAGGAAGAAACATACATTTAAAAGTAAACATCGATACAATGATCCAAACACGAAAACTAAATAATCTCACAAAAGAAATCCACCCACCAAAAATTCCCATCCTTGCTCTTCAAGAACCACGACTAACTGACAATGAAACCTTGCATTAGGGAAACCATTGCGTCTTCAAAAGCCAAATACAACAAAAGGTAGCGAAAGGCGTACCAATCTTCGGCATTGCATTTCTCGAACACAGATCTATCATCAACTCTGTCAAAGAAATCACACCCATCAACAATGAAAAGGTTCAAATGACTCTGAGCACTATGGGACTTAACACCGGAAGTCATCAGTCCCCTGGAACTTAGAACTAATTAAACCTAACTTAACCTAAGGACATCACACACTTCCATGCCCGAGGCTGGATTCGAACCATCGACCGTAGCAGTCGCGCGGTTCCGAACTGAAGCGCCTAGAACCGCTCGGCCACCGTGGCCGGCCCATCAACAAGCGACTTATGACTATGCTCATTCAGAGCCACAGTAAAAAATATACACTCATCAATGCACGTGTCCCCACCAACATCGAAAATAAGAAAAACTCCGAAAATGTCGAAAAATTTTGGAACACACTCGAAAATACTATGAGCAAATTTCACCAGGATGACGTGAAAATACTAGTGGGATACTTCAACTCTCTATTTGGGACAGAAGAAACCTGTAGAAAAATCATTGGCACAAATTCAACACACCGTAACACTTAGACCAACGCCACACGTCTGACTGACATTTGCCAACAATTCAACCACAAAAGGACGTCTTCCCAATTTAGGAAAAAACCAGTTCCCAGGTAACATGCTTAGCTAACAGGTGCAAGCTGCTTTCGTTCGCCATTCGCGACTCGCTGAAAGCCAGATTTTTAATTCTTTTGTAGCACAGCTACAAGCAGGCTGATAAAAACTCAATAAGGGAATCGTAAGACAACGCTCGAGCAAAATTCGTCTTGCTACTTTCAGTAACTCTTAGTGTCAGAGCGAAAACCTTACGGTACTGCCAAATTCATAATGCCACTTTTGTTTTCTACCGACATATTTTTTGTTGTTGTGAATACATAATTTTACCTATGAAATGTCACATTTTCATAATACTTGCGAATGGTACAGGAAATGAAATAAATACAGATCTTTTCGAAGTCAAAAGTTGGTAATATCCCACTAATTCGTGTTAAAATAGGTTCAATCGTCTCACAGACACTTAATGATTTATTAAGATAGACTGCCGTCGTGATGTTTCTGTAGGAAGCTGAATTTAATTTGTATTAGTACAGTGAATATTTTAATTGCATTTTCCATTAGTTTACTAAACGCAACAGTAATTATCAAAGAGAAATTAATCAGCAGCAGAATTTTCTTTCACGATATATAAAACGATCTGACAATGCTAAAGTTGTTTACAAATTCTACGCCTGTAGAAACCTACTGGTTCTAACGATGTCATTAAACCAGAGTAGTTTTAAGAGTATTTCCATCTAGAAATGAATTGCCTTGACGGTTGATCGATCAAGAGCGGGAAAGGTAAAATTTTACAAATATATGACGAGAGGGACAAGTGCTTGAGAGAGGACTTCCCTATCAATACAAGTGCCTGACAGACGACTTTTCTATCAATCTCCTGGATTGTTTTGTTTCTCAAATCAACATAGTGCGTTATCATACAGTAGCACAGGTGATGTAGTTTTGTTGCTCGATTTTCTTACACTCCGACCGAAAGGAATGCTCGATGAGTGACCTGATGACGTTCAATAAGTCACTCCGTTGATTTTTGTTGTTTCGAATTAGAGCATGCAGTACTCCTACACCAGACTTCTGAACTTTGCCTGTTGAATGCAAATGTCGCATGGTGGTTAAATGGTAATCTATCACATATATCAGTAGTCGATACTTCCTTAATGTGGAAAATCATTCATGCCAGAACGATCTTTGTTGAAACACGAATATCTTTTTCTGGCGTGTTTTTACCAAAAGCACTCGCTCTAAACATAGTTCAAATCTTTCTAGCTGCCTCCTCTGCGTTCACCCCTCTGTTATACCAAAAATAAACGTTGTGTTTCAGGTGTTACACCTTTTTCCACTTGCGACTCAATTTTACAATGCTTAACTGTAGTTCATGATTTCCAAGTATGCAAAATCCAGTGCTTAACTGCCTGATGATAACTAGAACTTCAAATTCGAAAATGACGGTTGATACATACACTGACAACGCGGCGCCGCGTTCACATGGGCGGCGCCGGATTTCAGGCGGCGGGTGGCGTCTGGCCGGTGGCCGGTAGCCGCTGCAGCGTGAGGAAACGCTCGAGCGTAAGCTGTTATGATCGCGGCGCAGCCACGAGCTGTCCTGCGGAGTTGTTTCTGGAATACTTGTCATTGCTGGTGGGTAGAATGTTAAGCGAATTATCTTCGATGCTCAATCAGAATCATAACTTTAGACCGAAATGTGGAAAAAAAAAATTGTTGGACACGAACAGGAGACCATAAGCTTAGAATGCATGACGATTACCATTTTTTCTTTTCTTTTTTTTTATTGTTCATTATCGATCGTTGTGTTTGGTCATTGCGGACGTCGCAGGACATCCTGTTCAAGTTCGGTGGTTGATCCTTCCACTCAGTTTTTTTTATTACAGAGGCCAGCCGGCTCTCTGACCGAACACGCTGAGCTACCGTGCCGGCTAGCACTAGACCACGGGCTCACACAATCCGAGAACATCTCGGAAGTAGACAACACTTCCTCCTAACGCTTCCGCATCTTACAGTGTTGCCAGATTGTGCAGATGGCCGGTCAGTTCTATTGGCTACGTTAAGTGAATAGACTCGGACTTTGTCTCTGTGGCAGGCGGCCAGCGGTCAGTTTTTATGTCTAAAACTGTACTCCAATGTGTTTCATTCACGTATCTGTGTGGCGCTAATGTGTGGTTATGGATAATACGTATGCTCAGATTGCGAATATAACATAATAAGTAAAGAGAGGGAAATGAATTAGGCGTCCTTCGTCTTCCATAACATCAAATATATTTTAGTTATTCTATCTTAAATGAACTGCGCAGAAAATCATTCACCAGAAGTAAATAACTTGTTAGCAACATCAGATGATATTAACAGCTTTCCGGCGCGGGTTAGCCGTGCTTTCAACGGCGTCATATCGCGGATCGCACGTCTGCTTGCGCCGTCAGTTCGAATCCTTCCCCGGGCGTGGATGTGTGTTAAGTTAGGTTGGTTTAAGTAGTTATAGGGCTAGGGACTGATGACGTAAGCAGTTTGGTCGCATAGTTCTTGGAGCCATTTTTTGACCTTTCACGTAAATTTTTTTTTCATAAACGGCCGTATCTTTAGATTGCGTTGACATAGAAGCTCACTTTTTTACACCACCAAGGGACCGGTTACCACAAGAAATGCGATACATTTCCGCTTATTATGTCTACCCGTTCTGGAGGTAAACGGGTTTTAAAGTTTGGGTAGACCGATAGACGGTCAAGAAAGTGAGACTTGTAGGGTTCCGTTTTTACCGGTTTAGGTGACGAAATCCTAACAACGAAAACAGCTACGACAGATACTGAAGATGAGGGCTGCATAAATAACACCCCCTACTCTTTATTCGAAATGTTCTAGTTGCAGTCGATACATCAGCATATTAATCGTAGCTACGCTTTCGATCCAAATCACGTTTACAGGAATGCAAATAGAATCCATTTGCCTATACACGTGGTAGTTCACATCCCAGTATTAATGCTACCGCGTTTTAGAAGTGCCAAGATTCTAATTGCCAGCTAGCTTAAGAAACACTGAGGCTAATGAACGTTTCGCGGCTGTGGCGAGTCTAGTGGAGAATTCGAAACTGTGTAGAATACGTTTGGCAGCTGTGGAGCCGTTTATTTCCTGGGGTGGTGCAGAAATATCCTACTAAATTTACTCTCTAATAACAGTATTTTGCTATTTCGATAAACATCCCGAATGGTTGTCACATAAGCGGTGACATAAAGGAAGAAAATTCATGTTTTTGAGTCCAGAAAGCTCCTAGTTAATTGCGAAATTGGTGGCTTATTCATGTCTGGGGTAATAATAGAGGTTTGCATGGGTTGTCTGCTAGCGTAGTGAAAGGAAGGTCTGGTTTGTTTTCGGTTCTAATCTCGATGGAGGCAGGTAGAATATCAGTAAAGCAATTTTAAGAAATTCTCGCGGCCCCAATACGTTTTATCGCTACCTTTATTCTGTACTGGCGCCCTGTGCATGTCAATATGACACTTTTGTAGAATTTCATACATGTTACTGCCTACTTTTTCCGCTTCTGTCAATAATGGATTTGACTTAAGTGTGGCACTGAATGATTTTTAACTGAATTTCGTTATGAATCTTCACGCATTGTTAAATTTGCACACTTTCATGGTAGGTCAGCAACGGTAATCCAGTATGACTGGTCTGAACGTTGACACAGACCTTCCGCGGCCGAAAGCGGATAATATTTTGCTAATTCGTAACGATCCGGCGTTCTTTGTATTACTAAAACAATTATGTTATCTCGATAAGCTGAAATTCATTTTTATTGGTACAGTTCATACCAATTAGCGTTTCTTCTTTCAGTTCTGTCTTATATTTACGTGTTGTATTTAACACACTAATCAGCATTAATATAGTCTTACAAATTATTGAAAACAGCCTAAAAAAGTTCAGATAGTTTGTCAATTTCACGCAAGTGCATAGTATGTTGGTAGCACTTCGTCGCCTTGCCTGTTATGCTGTGTAGCAGACTTTAAAGCCGTGCGGATCAGCATAACGAAAAGGCGAGGGGTCTCGCTCGTTTTGTCCACGACTGTACACCATGGAGGTGTACGTGCATGGACCTCAAGTAGAGGTGGTAAAGGGAAGGACTCCAGGTCAGAGAGAGGGGTTCGCACACGAACTGCAATCGTGAGCCCTGACCTGGGCCTCCGATGTGGGAGATGAATTGCCGTGGGTGGGAAAAAGAGACAGTAACTCGGATGCTCAGGAGAACGATGAATTTGTGCAACATAACCAGCGAGCACTTGTGCACGTCAGATCCGCAACAGAAGGCCGCCGCCCTCCACCAGGACACTGGTCACCGGACTCATTCTAAAAGGTCCCGTCGCTATGTGAACGCCACGGTGGTGCACTGGGTCGAGTAAACGCAATGCTGATGGCACTGCCGAACCGTAAGCAAGACTCCCATAATCAACACAGGATTGAACAAGGACTCCGTTGAGCTGCAGCAGCGTAGAGCAATCTGCACCCCAGTTGGTGATGCTCAGGCAGCGGAGAGCATTGAGGTGCTTCCAGCACTCCCACTTAAGCTGATGGATGTGAGGTAGCCAAGGCAATCAGGCATCGAAATCCAATCCTAAGAATCGAAACGTCGTATGGATTAATGGTACGACAGCGATAGAAGTGCACGACACACGACTTCGCGGCTGAAAATTGGAAGCCATGAGCTAGAGCCCGTGACTGCAACTTGTGAATGGCTCCCTGTGAGCGCCGCTCAGCAACATCAATACTGGAGGAGCAATACGTAATGCAGAAGTCATCCACATACAGACAAGGGGAGACCGACGGTCTACAGCTGCTGCTAGACCGTTAATGGCCACTAAAAATACAGAGACACTCAATACGGAGCCCTGCGGAACGCCATTCTCCTGAATAAGGGGGGCACTATGGAAGGCACCAACTTGGACACGGCAAGTACGGAGCGACAGGAAGTTTTGGATAAAAATCTGGAGCGGGCCCTGGGGACCCACTCATACAATGTGGCAAGGATATGATGTCACCAGGTCGTGTCGTATGCTTTACATAAGTAAAAAAAGGCGGCAACCAAGAGTTGGGGTCTGGAAAAGGCTGTTCGGATGGTGGACTCGACGGACACAAGATTATCAGTGGTAGAGCGACCCTGGCAGAAGCTACCCTGACATGGAGCCAGTAGGCCACGTGACCCCAACCTCCAACACACCATATGTTCCATCAGCTTACACAGAACGTTGGTGAGGCTGATGAGCCGGTAGCTATCCACATCAAGCGGATTTTTACCGGGTTTTAGCACTTGAATGATGGTGCTCTCCCGCCATTGCACCATACCTGGTTGAAGATTACGAGGAGATATCGCTTGTAGTTAAACGAGAGATGTTTAATGAGCTGACTGCGGATCCAATCTGGCCGAGGAGCTGTGCTGGGGAAATGTGCAAGGGCGCTGAGGAGCTCCCACTCTCTAAATGGGGCGTTATAGGGTTCGCTGTGGCGTGTAGTGAACGAGAGGACTTTCCTTTTCATCCGCCGTCTGAGGGTGCGAAAGTCTGGGGGTAGTTCTCCGACACAGAGGCTCGAGCGTACTGCTCAGAAAAGTGCTCGGAAATCGCATTTGCGTCGGTAGAGAGAATTCCATTGATGTTAACGCCAGGGACACCTGTTGGGGTCTAGTACCAAAAAAGACATCTGATCTTCTTCCAGACTTATAAGGGGACGTGTGGCACCCAATGGTCGAGACATATCTCTCGCAACACTCCTGTTTCCGTCGTTTTATAAGCAGGCGAACGCTGGCACAGAGATGCTTGAAGGCTATTAGGTGCTCTAGGGAAGAGTGCCACTTATGTCGCTGTAGAGTTCGCCCACACTCTTTAATTGCCTCAGCGACTTCCAGCGACCACCAAGGGACTGTCTTTCGCCAGGGGCACTCTAGAGAACGGGGGATCGCGTTTTCCGCCGCAGCAGTTATCGTTGTAGTGACCTGCTCAATCATAATATCGATTGCACCACGTGGGGGAGATTACATGGTATAGCCGAGGTGAAGGCTACCCAGTTTGCTTTGTTGAAAGCCCATCTGGGTAGGCGTGTGGGGGAATGACGCTATGGAAGTGACAGGAAGATGGGGAAGCGGTCATTACCACAAAGGTCGTCATGTGCTCTCCAGTGGATAGATGGGTGAAGTCCTAGGCTGCAAATTGATAAATCAAAGACACACTAAAATGTGTGGTGGTCCCAGTATTTAAGAGGTTGAGGTCGAGTTGGGACAGTAAATTTGCGACATCTCTGCCATGGACAGAAAGCATGGCCCCACCCCACAAGGGTTTATGCACATTAAAATCTCAAAAAAAGTTGGAAAGGCTTAGAGAGTTTATCAATCAGTTCAGCCAATAAGTTGATGGGTACCGCACCATCTGGAGGGAGATATACACTGTAGACAGTTATTTCCTGCGTTGTCCATACCCTGACAGCCACATCTTCAACAGGAGTTTGAAGGGGCACAGGTTCACTACATTCCAAGTTCAGGACATAAATGCAAACTTCCCCTGACACACTCTATGATATTCGCTACAGTTCTTGTAATATCCCCTGTAGCCATGAAGTTCAGGGTCTGCATTACCAGGAACCAAGTTTCCTCGAGAGCAATGCAGAAAGCAGGTGTAAAGCTTAACAGTTGCTGTAGCTCAGCCAGGTGGTGAAAAAACCGCCGCACTTCCACTGGAGGATGACGTGATCGTGAGACTGGGACGGCATCAAACACTCAATTAGGCAGTCAAAGGCTTTAGGGTCACCTACTGTAACCGACTTATTTCCTGAACAGGCTATATCCATGGTGTCTGGCGAGATCTAGGTCCTCAGCAGACGTCAAAATCTTCACCTCCTCCTCAGATGCAGAGCTGGTAGGCAGCAGTGGTGTTGGTGCCACCACAATTCAATTGGTCTTGGGGGACTACTTTCTGGATTTCTCTCGCTGATCCTTGGGTTTATCTGGCTGGGAGGGCTTCACTGATTCAGTCTCCAGGACTGAGGATGATCATGAAGCCCTATGACCAGCTGCTTTCCGGCACTACAGCCACTGGTGGGTGTCATCTTTCCCACTAGCAGAAAACTGGGAAAGGAGTGACCTAAGGAACCCCTTCCTAGCGAGAGGAGCTGAAGAAGACTTATGACTCTCCAGCTGAGAAGTGGGGACTGGTGTCCCCGATGGTTGGAGGGACAGTGCTCCCGAGGTAGGTGGTGTGGGGGCAACAGGGAGGGAAGTGCCCCCCACCATCAAGGAGGCAGGTGTAGTCTTCCAGCTCTAAGAGCCGACTGGAACTCATGTAACTGATGGGGCTACAACTGTTCTCGTAGCGGCTGCATAAAAGGTTGTCGTAGCCACAGGATGTAGGTGCTCAAATTTCCTCTTGGTCTTATTGTAGGTCAGTCAGTTCAGGATCTTATATTCCATGATTTTCCTTTCTTGCTGTAAACTCCTGCAGTCTGGTGAACAAGGTGAATGATGCTCTCTGCAGTTGACATAGATGGGAGGTGGGGCACATGGAATATTGTGATGGGATGGACGTCCACAATCTTGACATGCGATGCAGGAAGTACAGCAGGAAGACATATGGCCGAACTTCCAGCACTTACAGCACAACAAAGGGGGAGGGATATATGGCTTGACATCACAGCGTAGACCATCATCTTGACCTTCTCGGGTAATGCGTCACCCTCAAAGGCCAAAATGAAGTCACCAGTGGCAACCTGATTATCCCTTGGACCCTGATGGATGTGCCAGACGAAATCAACTCCTTGTCACTCTAAGTTGGCGCGCAGCTCGTCGTCAGACTGCAAAAGGAGGTCCTTGTGGAATATAATACCCTGAACCATATTTAAGCTCTTATGAGGTGTGATGGTAACGGAAACATCTCCCAGCTTGCAAAAGCGAGTAATGCACATTACTGGGCAGGGGATGCCATATTTATCAAGACTGACCCTGAACACATTTCGGACAAGCTCTCCACCTCCCCAAACATGTCTTCTAAATGCTCTACAAAAAACTGAGTCCCCAGCAGCTCTTGTACATAGGAGGTACTGAGGTGAATAAGATTCGCTGCCATCCTTAGCCTGGTGTTCCTCCCATGGTGTGGCTAGGGAGGGGAACGATTTAGTATCATACTTCCTTGCACTGTACTGAGACTTGGAAAGCATAGAGACTGCTGGCATTTGATTAGCAGGAAGTGATGACGTGGTACACTTCAGCACGTGTCATCCACCTTGATGCCACTCACCCCGAACAGGCGCCCTCCCCATGGGCGCCACCCAGCCGCAGCAAAGGCCACCTGGCAGGAATCCTGCTGCCCCAGGGTGGTGGGCATCTACTACTTGGCATACGTTGGAAGTTGACGGCGCAGGCATCAGCAGAGCGATTCCTGTGTGGTCAGGGAGCTGCAACCAACAGAGTACGTGGCGACCCCACCACAACGGACTGGCTGCAGTGCTGGATATGAAGTGCAAAGAATTCCATGGTCATCGTCTGTGCAGAAAACGCACCCAGGAAGGTGTCCTCGCCCAAGAGATGGAGGATGAGCGGGATTGCACTGCCTCGACGAGAAAGTGGGCTAAAGATCTCAATGCACAATGGACACGATGCACCATGTAAGGCGCCCTTCCCCAGTTGGCTCGCTCTTCGGGAAAATTTTGAAAAATGGAGGTCAAAACCTACAGGGGACCATCACATAAAGGCCTAAAGGTGGGAGACTCCTTTTAGTCGCCTCTTACGACAGGCAGCAATACCTTGGGCCTATTCTAACCCCTGGATCCACAGGAGGGCAGGTAGAACTGATAGAGGAGACAGAGAAGATGCAACGAAGAGCGGCGAGTTTCGTCACGGGAACGTTTGCTCGTTGCGAGAGCGATTACAGAAGTGCTCAAAAAATTCCAGTGGCAGAATCTGCAAGAGAGGCGTTGTGCATCACGCAGAGGTTTACTACTAAAATTTCGAGAGAATACTTTCCGGGAACAGTCGAACAACATATTACTCCCTCCAACGTATGCCTCACAAAATAATGACAAGGAGAAAATTCGAGAAATTACAGCCAATACAACGGCTTAACGACAATCATTCATTCCACGCATCATTCGCGTGTGGAACAGGGTAGCGGTATCAGTTAGTGGTACCACAATTACCCTCGCTAGTGGCAGCAGGACAAAAGACCAACGGAGTGTTAACCTCTTCTGATCCGCAGGCCCAGCGCCATTTCTCCAGATTATCCACCGTGCCACGAACTGCTTTACAACACAGAAACAGTCTCCATAATCCATTAGAAAATATACAATGACACTCAGTACATATAATTATCAATGTACAAAAATAGTTCAGTTTCTCTTTAGTCGTCTCTTGTAGGACATTACACATTCTCGAGACACGCAAATATTCTATTAACACAAAATGATTTGATCAATACGCTGAGATGACAAGAGCCATGTACACCTTTTAATATCGTGTCAGGATACCTTTCTTAAGGGGCTCCGGAACGCCCTATACTTGCAATGTTAAAATAACGCTTATAAATTGCATCTTTCCTCACAAAGTATTTAAGGTAGGAAGTTGAACTTTTTGCAGATTATTTATTGGAATATGGGCTACAACTTAACACAGGGATTTTACAAAAGTTTAGTTCAGTTATTAAAGATGATTTTTTTTTCAATTGTAATGAAAATTCACATTTTTTTGCAATTTTTTATTTATATATTCAAAAATATACAGTTTTTTGGAAAAAGGCTGTGTTAAATTATGCAGAAGGTACTGTGTAACATTTACTGAGAGTTTGAAACAAATATGTTTGGAAGATCCTTAGAAAACATGTAATTAGTATGAGAAAATAAAAGTTTTGGGAATCGAGCGACAAAGATTGGATTAACTTTTTAGTGCATTCCAGGTCCATAGGATGGATTAACTTCATCCTCTGCAAACTCCTCCTCCAGCTTCCTCTTGTTCCTCCTCCTGTTTACTCTTGCTTGTATTTCTAGACTCTTTACAGCCCTGTCTGCAGCCCGAAGGCGTTCCATGTCTAAAGCAAGCATCGCTCGTACCATGTTAGAACCTATCTTCATTCCCATATTTCTAAATACCTTGCACCTTACAATGTTGCCATCATTGAAAGTCGCAACAGCAACTTTACTTTTACTCATTATTATACTTCAACAAAACAGAGACTCAAGAAACAGAATTAATTACGAATATTTTCGAGATAACGACAGAGTAAATAAACATGAAACAATCGACAATCACACCAGCGATGTACACTCCTGGAAATTGAAATAAGAACACCGTGAATTCATTGTCCCAGGAAGGGGAAACTTTATTGACACATTCCTGGGATCAGATACATCACATGATCACACTGACAGAACCACAGGCACATAGACACAGGCAACAGAGCATGCACAATGTCGGCACTAGTACAGTGTATATCCACCTTTCGCAGCAATGCAGGCTGCTATTCTCCCATGGAGACGATCGTAGAGATGCTGGATGTAGTCCTGTGGAACGGCTTGCCATGCCATTTCCACCTGACGCCTCAGTTGGACCAGCGTTCGTGCTGGACGTGCAGACCGCGTGAGACGACGCTTCATCCAGTCCCAAACATGCTCAATGGGGCACAGATCCGGAGATCTTGCTGGCCAGGATAGTTGACGTAAATCTTCTAGAGCACGTTGGGTGGCACGGTATACATGCGGACGTGCATTGTCCTGTTGGAACAGCAAGTTCCCTTGCCGGTCTAGGAATGGTAGAACGATGGGTTCGATGACGGTTTGGATGTACCGTGCACTATTCAGTGTCCCCTCGACGATCACCAGTGGTGTACGGCCAGTGTAGGAGATCGCTCCCCACACCATGATGCCGGGTGTTGGCCCTGAGTGCCTCGGTCGTATGCAGTCCTGATTGTGGCGCTCACCTGCACGGCGCCAAATACGCATACGACCATCATTGGCACCAAGGCAGAAGCGACTCTCATCGCTGAAGACGACACGTCTCCATTCGTCCCTCCATTCACGCCTGTCGCGACACCACTGGAGGCGGGCTGCACGATGTTGGGGCGTGAGCGGAAGACGGCCTAACGGTGTGCGGGACCGTAGCCCAGCTTCATGGAGACGGTTGCGAATGGTCCTCGCCGATACCCCAGGAGCAACAGTGTCCCTAATTTGCTGGGAAGTGGCGGTGCGGTCCCCTACGGCACTGCGTAGGATCCTACGGTCTTGGCGTGCATCCGTGCGTCGCTGCGGTCCGGTCCCAGGTCGACGGGCACGTGCACCTTCCGCCGACCACTGGCGACAACATCGATGTACTGTGGAGACCTCACGCCCCACGTGTTGAGCAATTCGGCGGTACGTCCACCCGGCCTCCCGCATGCCCACTATACGCCCTCGCTCAAAGTCCGTCAACTGCACATACGGTTCACGTCCACGCTGTCGCGGCATGCTACCAGTGTTAAAGACTGCGATGGAGCTCCGTATGCCACGGCAAACTGGCTGACACTGACGGCGGCGGTGCACAAATGCTGCGCAGTTAGCGCCATTCGACGGCCAACACCGCGGTTCCTGGTGTGTCCGCTGTGCCGTGCGTGTGATCATTGCTTGTACAGCCCTCTCGCAGTGTCCGGAGCAAGTATGGTGGGTCTGACACACCGGTGTCAATGTGTTCTTTTTTCCATTTCCAGGAGTGTATATTGAACCATCACAGCTTAGCCACAACACATACTTTATCTCACATCACTAAAATGTACCTGATGAACACGGACGTTAATAATAACACCATTTGACAGCAGTTTAACAGCGCCACAGTGGGTCACGCCCATGTAGAGCACATTTCAAAAAAAATTTAAAAATAGTTGTAGTCTTCGGAATTGAATAAATTATATATCTATTAAAAGGTAATAGTCTGCAGATTCAGGAAACGCAAAAAAGTAAAAATTGACCTTTTCATGATTTTGAGCCTTTCCGGAGCCCCTTAAGGCCTAGTGCAGAAAAATGACGTGGCGTGGAATGAACAAGCCGTTGGAAGTTCCCTGCAGGAATATTGAGCCATGTTGCCTCTATAGACGTCCATCACTGCGAAAGTGTTTCCGGTGCACGATTTGTGCACGAACTGACCTCTCGATTATGTGCTATAAATTTTCTGTGGGATTCATGTCGCGCGATCCGCGCGGCCAATAATTCACTCAAATTGTCCAGAAAGTTCTTCACACCAGTCGAGAACAATTGCGGCCTGGTGACATGGCGCATGTCATCCATAAAAATTCCATCGTTGTTGAGAACATGAACTGCATGAATTCCTGCAAAGGGTTTCAGTTGATTGAGCTGGACCAGATGACCCAGTCCATTCCCTGTAAATACAGCCCACACTATTATGGAGTCACCATCAGCTTGCGTTGTACCTTGACAACTTCGGTCGATGGCTTCGATGGGTCTGCGTCCCACTCGAACACTAACATCAGCCACACTCGAATCCTAATATCAGGCAACTGAAATCGGGACTCAAGTGACAAGGCCAATGTTTTCCAGTAGTCTAGGGTCCAAACAATATGGTCATGAAGCCCAGGAGAGGTGCAGGAAGCGATGTCGTGCAGTTAGCACAGGCCCTCACGTCGGTCGTCTGTTGCCATAGCCCATTAACGGCAGATTTCGTCGCATTGCCTTATAGATGCGTTCGTCTTTCGTCCCACGTTGATTTCTGCGGATATCTCACGCCGTGTTGTTTGTCTTTTAGTACTGACAACTCTAAGCAAACGCTGCTGCTCTCGGTCGTTAAATGAAGGTCTTCGGTCACCGCGTTGTCCTTGGTGACAGATAATGTCTGAAATGTGGTATTCTCGGCACACTGTTGACAATGTGGGCCTCGGAATATTGAATTGCTAAAGGATTTCCAAAATTGAATGTCCTATGCATGTAGCTGCAACTATCACTCCGCGTTCAAAGTCTGTTAATTCCCGTCGTGCGGCCATGATCACATCGTAAACCTTTTCACAAGAATGAGCCAAGCAAAAATGACAGCTCCACCAATGAAGCGTCCTTCTACCACCGCCATGGGTATATGTGTATTCACTATCCCACGACTTTTGTCGCCTCAGTGAATCTCGACCACATTTGGGTGGAAAACTCTGCGTACGCCACATGGCCCACAATGCACATTAAAACGTATTGCCCAAGAACTTCTGTTTTCTCAATAAAGAAAATGGCTTGACTAAAACTCTCTCTCAGACGGCCAAGTGCCTGACACATAGTGCCCCTTTTGACAGTCCTTCTGCTTTTGTCCTGCTTGCTGTATTCGTTCGATTTCACGCAAACAATTTCTGCATGCCTGCTCCTCCTAGCGGTTGGAAAACTTATTACCTCCGTGATTTTGTCATCCTAATAACTGGGAAGCCAGCAGTTATAGCATCATCCTCCTCTTGTAATAATATATCCATAAGTTCTTCAAAACTTGTCAAGATGCAAACATCCTTTCAGTACTTAATTCATTGCTTGATCTGTCAACTGCCAGTCAGTTTCACGCGTTATTTGTCTCTCCCACATTCGGTGCATTATTAGGTGAATCTATAGTCTACAACTCCTTGCAGTGGATCATGATTTCGGAGTGTTACAATCTCTGCCACAATCGCGCCTACCAGTGAATCGGTTCTTTCGAGACCAGTGCCCTCTCTGGGAATTACTAGTCCAGCTTTTATTGTTGTAATGCAAGTGCTTTGAGGTTACCAATGCCTCTGCTCTCCTGTACGGTGTTCTGAAGAAGAATCATTCCTCGCGCATCGTTCTTGTAATAAGCATTCGAAAGTTTTCACATCATTCACTTTTCTACCACCTATAACGGTGTGTCACTGTGATCAGAGTGGAAACTTAAGACATGTTGTTATTGTGGTCTTCAGTCCTGAGACTGGTTTGATGCAGCTCTCCATGCTACTCTATCCTGTGCAAGCCTCTCCATCTCCCAGTACCCACTGCAGCCTACATCCTTCTGAATCTGCTTAGTGTATTCATCTCTCGGTCTCCCTCTACGATTTTTACCCTCCATGCTGCCCTCCAGTACTAAATTGGTGATCCCTTGATGCCTCAGAACACGTGCCACAAGCTCCTCTTCTCCCCAATTCTATTCAATACCTCCTCATTAGTTATGTGACCTACCCATCTAATCTTCAACATTCTTCTGTAGCACCACATTTCGAAAGCTTCTATTCTCTTCTTGTCTAAACTATTTGTCGTCCATGTTTCACTTCCATACATGGCTACATTCCATACAAATACTTTCAGAAACGACTTCCTGACAATTAAATCAGTATTCTATGTTAACAAATTTCTCTTCTTCAGAAACGCTTTCCTTGCCATTGCCAGTCTACATTTTATATCCTCTCTACTTCGACCATCATCAGTTATTTTGCTCCCCAAATAGCAAAACTCCTTTACTACTTTAAGTGTCTCATTTCCTAATCTAATTCCCTCAGCATCACCCGACTTAATTGGACCACATTCCATTATTCTCGTTTTGCTTTTGTTGACGTTCATCTTATATCCTCCTTTCAAGGCACTTTCCATTCCGTTCAACTGCCCTTCCAACTCCTTTGCTGTCTCTGACAGAATTATAATGTCATCGGCGAAGCTCAAAGTTTTTATTTCTTCTCCATGGATTTTAATACCTACTCCGAATTTTTCTTTTGTTTCCTTTACTGCTTGCTCAATATACAGATTGAATAACATCGGCGAGAGGCTACAACCCTGTCTTACTCCCTTCCCAATCGCTGCTTCCCTTTCATGTCCCTCGACTCTTATAACTGCCATCTGGTTTCTGTACAAATTGTAAATAGCCTTTCGCTCCCTGTATTTTACGCCTGCCACCTTCAGAATTTGAAAGAGAGTATTCCAGTCAACATTGTCAAAAGCTTTCTCTAAGTCTACAAATGCTAGAAACGTAGGTTTGCCTTTCCTTAATCTAGCTTCTAAGATAAGTCGTAAGGTCAGTATTGCCTCACGTGTTCCAAAATTTCTACGGAATCCAAACTGATCTTCCCCGAGGTCGGCTTCTACCAGTTTTTCCATCCGTCTGTAAATAATTCGCGTTAGTATTTTGCAGCCGTGGCTTATTAAACTGATAGTTCGGTAATTTTCACATCTGTCAACACCTGCTTTCTTTGGGATTGGAATTATTATATTCTTCTTGAAGTCTGAGGGAATTTCGCCTGTCTCGTACATCTTGCTAACCAGATGGTAGAGTTTTGTCAGGACTGGCTCTCCCAAGGCTATCAGTAGTTCCAATGGAATGTTGTCTACTCCCGGGGCCTTGTTTCGACTCAGGTCTTTCAGTGCTCTGTCGAACTCTTCACACAGTATCTTATCTCCCATTTCATCTTCATCTACATCCTCTTCCATTTCCATAATATTGTCCTCAAGAACATCGTCCCTGTATAGACCCTCTATATACTCCTTCCACCTTTCTGCCTTCCCTTCTTTGCTTAAAACTGGGTTTCCATCTGAGCTCTTGATATTCATGCAAGTGGTTTTCTTTTCTCCAAAGGTCTCTTTAATTTTCCTGTAGGCAGTATCTATCTTACCCCTCGTAAGATAAGCCTCTACATCATTACATTTGTCCTCTAGCCATCCCTGCTTACCCACTTTGCACTTCCTGTCGATCTCACTTTTGAGACGTTTGTATTCCTTTTTGCCTGCTTCATTTACTGCATTTTTATATTTTCTCCTTTCTTCAATTAAGTTCAATATTTCTTCTGTTACCCAAGGATTTCTGGCAGTCCTCGTCTTTTTACCTACTTCATTCTCTGTTGCATTCACTACTTCATCCCTCAAAGCTACCCATTCTTCTTCTACTGTATTTCTTTACCCCATTCCTGTCAATTGTTCCCTTATGCTCTCCTTGAAACTCTGTACAATCTCTGGTTCTTTCAGTTTATCCAGGTCCCATCTCCTCAAATTCCGACCTTTTTGCAGTTTCTTCAGTTTTAATCTACAGTTAATAACCAATAGATTGTGGTCAGAGTCCACATCTGCCCCTGGAAATGTCTTACAGTTTAAAACCTGGTTCCTAAATCTCTGTCTTACCGTTATATAATCTATCTGAAACCTGTCAGTATCTCCAGGCTTCTTCCATGTATACAACCTTCTTTTATGGTTCTTGAACAAAGTGTTAGCTATGATTAAGTTGTGCTCTGTGCGAAATTCTACCAGGCGGCTTCCTCTTTCATTTCTTCCCTCCAATCCATATTCACCTACTACGTTTCCTTCTCTCCCTTTTCCTACCACCGAATTCCAGTCACCCATGACTATTAAATTTTCGTCTCCCTTCACTATCTGAATAATTTCCTTTATTTCATCATATACGAGGGCAGTTCAATAAGTAATACAACACATTTTTTTTCTCAGCCAATTTTGGTTGAAAAAACCGGAAATTTCTTGTGGAATATTTTCAAACATTCCCGCTTCGTCTCGTATAGTTTCATTGACTTCCGACAGGTGGCAGCGCTGTACGGAGCTGTTAAAATGGCGTCTGTAACGGATGCGCGTTGCAAACAACGGGCAGTGATCGAGTTTCTTTTGGCGGAAAACCAGGGGATCTCAGATATTCATAGGCGCTTGCAGAATGTCTACGGTGATCTGGCAGTGGACAAAAGCACGGTGAGTCGTTGGGCAAAGCGTGTGTCATCACCGCCGCAAGGTTAAGCAAGACTGTCTGAACTCCCGCGTGCGGGCCGGCCGTGCACAGCTGTGACTCCTGCAATGGCGGAGCGTGCGAACACACTCGTTCGAGATGATCGAAGGATCACCATCAAACAACTCAGTGCTCAACTTGATATCTCTGTTGGTAGTGCTGTCACAATTGTTCACCAGTTGGGATATTCAAAGGTTTGTTCCCGCTGGGTCCCTCGTTGTCTAACCGAACACCATAAAGTGCAAAGGAGAACCATCTGTGCGGAATTGCTTGCTCGTCATGTGGCTGAGGGTGACAATTTCTTGTCAAAGATTGTTACAGGCGATGAAACATGGGTTCATCACTTCGAACCTGAAACAAAACGGCAATCAATGGAGTGGCGCCACACCCACTCCCCTACCAAGAAAAAGTTTAAAGCCATACCCACAGCCGGTAAAGTCATGGTTACAGTCTTCTGGGACGCTGAAGGGGTTATTCTGTTCGATGTCCTTCCCCATGGTCAAACGATCAACTCTGAAGTGTATTGTGCTACTCTTCAGAAATTGAAGAAACGGCTTCAGCGTTTTCGTAGGCACAAAAATCTGAACGAACTTCTCCTTCTTCATGACAACGCAAGACCTCACACAAGTCTTCGCACCCGAGAGGAGCTCACAAAACTTCAGTGGACTGTTCTGCCTCATGCACCCTACAGCCCCGATCTCGCACCGTCGGATTTCCATATGTTTGGCCCAATGAAGGACGCAATCCGTGGGAGGCACTACGCGGATGATGAAGAAGTTATTGATGCAGTATGACGTTGGCTCCGACATCGACCAGTGGAATGGTACCGTGCAGGCATACAGGCCCTCATTTCAAGGTGGCGTAAGGCCGTAGCATTGAATGGAGATTACGTTGAAAAATAGTGTTGTGTAGCTAAAAGATTGGGGAATAACCTGGTGTATTTCAATGCTGAATAAAACAACCCCTGTTTCAGAAAAAAATGTGTTGCATTACTTATTGAACTGCCCTCGTATTTGTCAATTTCTTCGTCATCTGCAGAGCTAGTTGGCATATAAACTTGTACTACTGTGGTAGGCGTGGGCTTCGTGTCTATCTTGGCCACAATAATGCGTTCACTATGCTATTTGTAGTAGCTTACCCGCACTCCTATTTTTTTATTCATTATTAAACCCACTCCTGCATTACCCCTATTTGATTTTGTATTTATAACCCTGAATTCGCCTGACCAAAAGTCTTGTTCCTCCTGCCATCGAACTTCACTAATTGCCACTATATCTAACTTTAACCTATCCATTTCCCTTTTTAAATTTTCTAGCCTACCTGCCCTATTAAGGGATCTGACGTTCCACGCTCCGATCCGTAAAACGCCAGTTTTCTTTCTCCTGATAACGGCGTCTTCTTGAGTAGTCCCCGCCCGGAGATCCGAATGGCGGACTTAGACATATTCTCACTAATTCTGCCGATTTATACAGCACATCAAGGTACTGGTTTCGTCTAACCATCCCTTTAAAAAATAAAAATTGCGTTAAGTCACTGTACGCCTCTGCAATGAAATACTTCATTTTGCTTGGTCCAGAATAGCTTTAGACCAAAACTCAGTCAGGAATGTATGTTTAAGTGCTGGGCAGATCTTACAGTCACGCATTAGCAAACACATATTTGATGCTGCCTCTTCCCTCAGGTAACCACACACAAAATTCGTTTTTATAACGGACTGCATGACATGCGCAGGGCATCTTCGAATTGATCAATCAGTATACATAGATGTTGATCGTTTGTAGGATCTGAGAAGGGCGTACGTTTTTGGACAGAAATGAAATGTCTGTTCTCATCTTCGTACCGGTCATTTACCATTTCATACTCATCTGGTTTCCCCTACATGGGTGTGCCACGTACCCGACATAGCCTTTCTCTAAGTCACGTAATTCCTCGAACTCAGTGCTGCTTCTTTTATTTCCACTGCTGACTTCATTGATCGTTTCATTACTTGCCACAGCTTTGTCATGACTCGTGGGCCACTGACGCTCAAACAACAATTTTCGCAGTTCCTCCGATTAATATTGGTCTGATTTTGTTTAAAGCGTAGTAAATATTAAACTTCGTCATCGTCGCTTACTGCAACAGGACGAGTGTGATCAGGATCTGCATAACTGCGAAGTGATAGTTGCTCAGCTGCTGGAGTTGTTATTTCGAACTTGTCCGCTACTTTGTCTACGTTCTCGTCTCGCTTTAAGATCTCGTTGTGCAGCATAACTTGCTGGCACACATTCTAGAGAATTTTCGCTTGCTCTTTACCAACTTCCTTTATCGCTTCACGTGCTTGTGTTGGAGCAATCGATATGATCTTAATTTGCAACATTAGATCACTTTAAAGAGCCATTATCCAGTTTTCGACACGCTGAACTACACTGAAGGGAAAAAATTACAGCACAAGGAAGGGGTGGCTCAACATAAACGAAAGTTCATAGGCGTGTTTCTACATATGAAAGATGAAGTCTATTCAAATTTCGCTCCAAGAGAGTGTCACTAGTAGTGGCACTATGAGGGTGCAAATCACATTTACTTTAAATACTCGCTGTGACGGTCTTGAGCGTTAGTTACTTTGACATTGTACGTGGTAAGTTGATGTTAGTCAAGAATGCCTTTAAGGCGACAAAGAAGCCATTAGAGACACCTCACTGAGTTTCAAAGAGGTCGTGTAGTAGGACTACGAAAAACGGGATGTTCCTTCTGCGATATTGCAGAAAGGCTCGGCAGGAATGTAGCCACCATACATGATTACTGGCAGCAGTGGTCACGAAAATATAAGGTCGGATGAAGACGGGACCCCAGATGACCACATGGCTTTACCGAGAGGGAAGAGCACCCTGTTCGGCGTATGGCTCTGGCGCATCATACTGAACCTGCAGCAGCAATTTGAGCAGCAGTTGGCACCACAGTGACAAAGACACAACGAACTGTTACATATAGGTTACTTCACGGACAGTTCTGAGCCAGAGGCCCTATAGCGTGCACTGCGCTGAGCCCAAACCACCACCCCTTGCGACTTCAGTGCTTTATTTACTTATTTCATCAACAGTACAAAGTTGCCCACCGCCTTGGAATATAAGGTGGGTTGGCTGAGACTGTATCTAATGGAAAAGCGTCTTATTGTCACACTCTTACTGATATGCATTTGTAATGTTATTTCCAATAATAAAAAAAGAGCATAAAATTTTCTCTAAGGTTGCAGAAAACGTAATATTTTTCGACTGTTTAAGTGGTTCTATATAATTCGTTATGCCTAGCTGAGGAGAATGTAATTTATATAATGCAAGCGTTAAAAAAAGTAATACAATAAGTTTGGTAGAAATAAGTTGCAAAATGTAAAGGGAAGTAAAATGCTACATTTAGATGTGTAGTATAGTCCAATTAGCTCTCGAAATGCGGTGCTACAGAAGAATGATGAAGATTAGATGGCTAGATCACATAACTAATCAGGACGTATTAAATAGAATTGGAGAGAAGAGAAATTTGTGGCACAACTTGACTAGAAATAGGGATCGGTTGGTAGGGCATATTCTGAGGCATCAAGGGATCACCAATTTAGTATTGGAGGGCAGCGTGGAGGATAAAAATCGCAGAGGGAGACTAAGAGATGAGTACACTAAACAGATTCATAAGGATGTAGGTTGCAGTAGGTACTGGGAGATGAAGAACCTTGCACAGGCTAGAGTAGCATGGAGAGCTGCATCAAACCAGTCTCTGGACTGAAGACCACAACAACAACAGCTTGATGGTTGACAGCAGCCTATTTCTACCTATTTCAGGTGAGTAGGTCTCGGTAGAAACTCTACCTATTCTCATCTGAAATAGTGTTTGTTTACGTACTTTCGTTGTTTTTGGGTGTACTGATATATTACTCGGAGTGTTTCGTGAAAGAACAGTACATCTGCATCTACATGGATACTCTGCAAATCACATTTAAGTGCCTGGCAGAGGGTTCATCGTACCACAAGTCGTTGTTTGTTTGTCTGATTTTTTGTAGTTGAGATATATTCTGTGTGATGCTCTAGATACATACACACCTAGTGTCATACAAATTACATACTGACTGAGTATCTAATACGTGGAATACATGAAGTTTAGCTTTACATGAAGAATAAACTTTTGGTTGTAAATTCATTAGTAGAAACAGAATGTAATTCATTGCTACTTGAGTGCAGTGTTCCTCATTTAACTTAATAATTACATTTTCAGTGTACTATACTGTTTACATTTGACACACAAACTACAGGAGGAGGCGCCTCAGAGTAAAAGTTCTTCGAGCCTTACCCGCCGAAGTGACGTTTGCCTCATTACTAGAGTCTTAGTATGGTGTCACTGCTTGTCTCTGTGTTCTGTTTGTTTTATGACTTACTGCCGGTTGTGTTCTTTGTGGCTGTGTTATGGCATGCAGTGTCAAGTGTTGTTGGTTGGAATCCCTTATGTGTTCATCCCTTCTGAGTCGTGTTCAAAAACAAAACAAACAAAAAATTGTTCAAATGGCTCTGAGCACTATGGGACTTAACTTCTGAGGTCATCAGTCCCCTAGAACTTAGAACTACTTAAACCTAACTAACCTAAGGACATCACACACATCCATGCCCGAGGCAGGATTCGAACCTGCGACCGTAGCGGTCACGCGGTTCCAAACTGAAGCGCTTAGAACCGCACGGCCAGACCGGCCGGCTGAGTCATGTTCATTTAATGTGTTGATTCCTTCCTCGGTTTCGGAATATGCGGTTGTATTTGTGTCCTCCCACGTTGCTTGTTGTGTTGTTTGTGTTTGTCTACTCCTCCTTCCATACGGATTTTGGCGCTTGCATTCTTCATACAGTGTGTTCCATCCAATATCGGCTACGCTATTCCATATTATTCTGGCGATGTTATTGTCGTTCTGTATAGGCCTCACATGTGCTAGCGTGTTGCATTGTAGTGTGACTTGTTCTGGTGTCTCAGTTTCTCCGCAAATGCATACTTTATTGTTAGTTAGTCCAATGCGGTTTTAGTGTCCGGTCATGAAATGGACCATTCTACTGCTTGGGTCGACATGTTTTAGTTGTAATCTTTGGCGTACGTCAGGGAAGAAAGAGTGTACACGCGACCCTTGTAGGATGCCTCCCACTCTATGTGCCATATTTGAATCCGATGTTGGTTCCTGTAATCTAGGTGACTTTATCGAGTCTGTCCCACTTAAGCCAGTAAAGTGCAGCTCTATAACGTATAGTTATGTGTATGGCGCAAGTCCCCATCACAACGCAGAGTGCCTCTAGGGATGTGGCGTTGATCGCACCGCTCATTCTCACGAATACACTACGTTCACCTCGTCTTGCAGTTGTCTTGTTATTCTGTATGTTCAGTCTGTGGGCCCAAGCACTTGCGGCGAAGCGTGCGATAGGCTCAAATATAGCAAGTGGTAGGTCATTAATGTCATAGGTAATTTGTACTGCTTTGTGTTGTGTCTTATTAGTTCGTGCATAATTTTAGAGGCTCTGCTAAGTGTCACTTTGATATGTTCGTTGAAAGTTTGTTTTTCTTCAAAATGCAGTCCTAGACAGCATGTGGCGAGCTTTCTGTATATGCTAGTATTATCCAATTTTAGAACTGGGTCCCTCTGAGCAGTAAATATACAGTTTCGTTGGATACCATTTTTATTTTATTTTCTTTGCACCAGTTGTTCATTTTCTGGAGCAGTTGCATGTCTTTTGTTTCTAATGCTGCTCTCGAGTTGGCTGGCACCACTACGAGCAGGTCATCCGTGTACGTCACCACACCTCTTACCCTGTCGTCACCGTCCAGAGTGTACAAGGGCTCAATTGCGATATTTCAAAATATTGACCCGCAGATTGAGCACTGTGGACACACCTGTGTCATTCTCTTGACAACCTTGGGTGTGCGAGGCCTTCACTCCGCCACTCTGCAGTAGTCGAGGAGGCCATTATAGAAGGACATTGACAGCCGCATTTCCCTTAAGCTGTCAAGGGGGTCAGTCGCCACATTGTCGAAAGCCCCGGCTATGTCGATTATTACGGTGGACACATATTTGTCGCTGATGTTATTTATTGCGGTCATTGGTTGACAGCGTGTTCTGCTGATCTACCTTCCTTGAAGCCGAATTGAATGGGTGTTAGGCCGAAGAGTCGTCTGGGCGATTGGAGGTGGTCACACAAAGGCCTTTCCTGGACTTTGGCGACAGTGTTTAAGAGGCAGATCGATCGGTACGTTTTGGGGTCTGTTGGCTCTTTGTCTTTTGATTTCCCAATTACTACTACATTAGCAGTTTTCCAGGGCTTCGGAATTCTGCTTGTTAATAGTGCCTCGTTGAACATGTCCGTAAAAAAAGCTGTGATTTGTGTTAGTGTTCGTTTTAATGTTTCTGAAAGTATTTTATCTGGGCCAGGTGCTTTTCGGTTTTCGAGCCTGCTGATTGGTGTCACAGCTTTTTCTTGTGAGAATCGTTCTGTTACACTGTCAATAACATATGGCTGGCTCATCCTGTCTCTTCGGTCAGTGTGGTGTCGCTAGTCCTGTGTGGGGTCGTCATCTGGGAGAATCTTGTTCGAGAGATATTCTGCTGTGCTTCTCAATCCTTTCGTAACTGTGCCGTGTGGTTGTTTTAGCGTCGATAGAACTGTCGCAATCTGTGTCTATCTTGATTAGTTGTCCCCAGATGTCGTTTTGTAATTAGTTTTTGACGAAATTGATCCAATAGTCTTCCCAGTTGGTCCTTATTTTTGTCCTTATTTCCTTTATGTATATATATATATACCTCTTTAGTGTCATGGTACAAGTCGAGTCTTATATGTCTTTCAGAATCTGTCTTTGCTTGTTCGTAGTATGAGGTGCATTCAAGTTCTAAGGCCTCCGATTTTTTTTCTACGGACTGGAAAGAGATAGAAACATGCGCATCGTTTTAAAATGAGGCCGCGTTCATTGTCAATACGTCCCAGAAATGGCAGCACCGTACGGCAGATGGAATTTTACCTCCAGCGACGAGAATGAGAACTGTTTTAAATACTTAAAATGGGACGTTTTCCTTACTTGAACAGCGTGCAATCATTCGTTTTCTGAATTTGCGTGGTGTGAAACCAATTGAAATTCATCGACAGTTGAAGGAGACATGTGGTGATGGAGTTATGGATGTGTCGAAAGTGCGTTCATGGGTGCGACAGTTTAATGAAGGCAGAACATCGTGTGACAACAAACCGGAACAACCTCGGGCTCCCACAAGCCGGTCTGACGACATGATCGAGAAATTGGAGAGAATTGTTTTGGGGGATCGCCGAATGACTGTTGAACAGATCGCCTCCAGAGTTGGCATTTCTGTGAGTTCTGTGCACACAATCCTGCATGACGACCTGAAAAAGCGAAAAGCGTCATCCAGGTGGGTGCAACGAATGCTGACGGACGACCACATGGCTGCCCGTGTGGCATGTTGCCAAGCAATGTTGACGCACAACGACAGCATGAATGGGACTTTCTTTTTGTCGGTTGTGACAATGGATGAGACGTGGATGCCATTTTTCAATCCAGAAACAAAGCGCCAGTCAGCTCAATGGAAGCACACAGATTCACCGCCACCAAAAAAAATTCGGGTAACCGCCAGTGCTGAAAAAATGATGGTGTCCATGTTCTGGGACAGCGAGGGCGTAATCCTTACCCATTGCGTTCCAAAGGGCACTACGGTAACAGGTGCATCCTATGAAAATGTTTTGAAGAACAAATTCTTTCCTGCACTGCAGCAAAAGCGTCCGGGAAGGGCTGCGCGTGGGCTGTTTCACCAAGACAACGCACCCGCACATCGAGCGAACGTTACGCAACAGTTTCTTCGTGATAACAACTTTGAAGTGATTCCTCATGCTCCCTACTCACCTTACCTGGCTCCTAGTGACTTTTGGCTTTTTCCAACAATGAAAGACACTCTCCGTGGCCGCACATTCACCATACGTGCTGCTATTGCCTCAGCGATTTTCCAGTGGTAAAAACAGACTCCTAAAGAAGCCTTCGCCGCTGCCATGGAATCATGGCGTCAGCGTTGTGAAAAATGTGTACGTCTGCAGGGCGATTACGTCGAGAGTAACGCCAGTTTCATCGATTTCGGGTGAGTAGTTAATTAGAAAAAAAATCGGAGGCCTTAGAACTTGAATGCACCTCGTACTTCTCCTGTCTCGTGAATCCATTATTCCTGCCAGTTCTGTCGCCCACTGTTATTTACGTCCTCACTCAGCTTTTGCCTGGGGTATAGCTGCTTCCTGTGCTCTTTGTAGGACCTCTGTCAGAACATGTGCCTTGTAATCTACACTACCTTGAAGAGTGTGTAGTGACTTACACAGGTTTCTAATGTACCAACAATTCACACTTTCAATTGCTTATCTCGCTCGTACATGAACCTGTGATCTTGCAGTGCTAACCACTTAAATATGTTACTTAGGCCGGCCGTTGTGGCCGAGCGGTTCTAGGCGTTACAGTCTGGAACCGCGCGACCGCTACCGTCGCAGGTTCGAATCCTGCCTCGGGCATGGCTGTGTGTGATGTCCTTAGGTTAGTTAGGTTTAAGTAGTTCTAAGTTATAGGGGACTGATGACCTTAGAAGTTAAGTCCCATAGTGCTCAGAGTCATTTAAACCATTTGGTGTTACTTACAAAAATGTATTTTCGAAATTTCATTACTCTAGATTAATTATTATTTGGTGTCGCAATTTTTTCCCGTCAGTGTATTTCAGACCATTTGCCGCCCGTGAGCAGCTGTACGTATTATGACTTATCCACAGCAGTCGCTGCACCATCCTCCCTAGCTCACCTGAAGGCAGAGCGTGCTGGTTGATGAGCAGCCAGATGTCAGCCTCTGTCTTAATAGACGCACTTCCCACTGAACATCTCCCAACGGCCTTGGCCATGACATTACGTTATAGTCAAGTCACTGTCCTCTATAACTGCCTCCATCCACATGCGAGGTCGTTGCGGCAAAGGTTTTTGCTGAAACGGTCGTCCGTTGTTTGTTGCGAGGAGGTACGCACTGAAAGGCCCTATCGCTGTATGTGGAGTGAGTCCATGAGCTCAAAAAATATGTTCTGCTTTGAAGTGGAATATGTATGTTTGTACATTTTGATACACAATTACTGGTGAGCACGCCATAAGCATTAATTGAATGTTTTTGCTTTCAGTTCAAAATGGCTCTGAGCACTATGGGACTCAACTGCTGTGGTCATCAGTCCCTAGAACTTAGAACTACTTAAACCTAACTAACCTAAGGACATCACACACACCCATGCCCGAGGCAGGATTCGAACCTGCGACCGTAGCAGCAGCGCGGTTCCGGACTGGAGCGCCTAGAACCGCACGGCCACCGGGGCCGGCCACTTTCAGTTACCATGAGATGAACTTTGTCAAACGCAGAGAGGAGAGGACATTTGTTTGAATCCAAAATTTAAGTACCTGTGAACTGACACTTATCAGAAGTAAAAAGGTCATAGGCAAAGATGAATTCTTTTAACCAGCAGGCAGTCATGAACGACAATGACAAAAAAACTCCTCAAGCATAAGCTGTCTAGCGTGTAGTATTAATGTGGATTCCTGAGAACATTTCCTGCTAGAGAAGATGGGTGGTAGTCCACAGAGATTTCCATGAAATGTACTGAATCTTGACTAAATGAGATAGAACCGGTTCGTAGTAAGGGTACAGAGTAATAATGAGATACAACTACATTGCCGTGAGAAAAGTCATTGGACAGCGATATGCACATATGCAGATTGTGTTAGTATTACGTACAAAGGTATAAAAGGACAGTGCACTGGCGGATCTGTCATATGTACTCAAGTGTTTCATGCGAAAAGGTTTCCGACTTGATTAAGGCCGCGTGATGGGAATTAACAGACTTTTAACGTGGAATGGTAGTTGGATCTAGACGCATGGGAAATTCCATTTCGGAAATCTTTACGGAAATCGATATTCCGAGATATACAGTGTCAAGAATGTGCCGAGAATACCAAATTTCAGACATTACCTCTAACCAGGGACAATGCAGCGGCGTTTGTTTACAGTTGGCAGTGCCGGCAGACAAACAACACTGCGTGACATAACCGTAGAAATCAATGTGGACGTACGACGTACGTATCCGTTACGACAGTGTGGTGAAATCTGGTGTTAGTGGCCTACGGTAGCAGACGAGCTACGCGTGTGCCTTTGATAGTAGCATGACATCACCTGCAGTGCCTCTCCTAGGCTCGTGACCATATGGGTTGGACCCAAGACGACTGGGAAACCGTGACCAGGTCACATGAGTCTCCATTACAGTTGGTAAGAGCTGATGGTTGAGCTAGAGTGTTGCGCAGACCACACGAAGCTATCGACTGAAGTCATCAACAATGTTCTGGGGAGACTGGTGGCTCCACAAAGGTGTGGGCTGTGTTTACATGAAATGGAGTGGGTCCCATGGTCTAACTGAACCGATCATTGACTGGAAACAGTTATGTTCGGCTACTTGGAGACTATTTGCTATATGGACGCCACGTTCGCAAACATGTCACTAGTCCACAACTGTTCGTGATTGTTTTGATGAACATTCTGGACAACACGAGCGGATGATTTGGCCACCCAGATCACTCGACGTGTATCTCTTCGAACAGTTTGGGACATAATAGAGATTTCAGTTCACACATATCACCTTATGCCGGCAACCCCTTCCCAATTATGGACGGCTATAGAGGCAACATGGCTCAATATTTCTGCAGAGGACTTCCAACGACTTGTTGAGTCCATGACACTTCGTGTCCCACACTATATTAGGAGGTATCCCATGGCTTCTGTCACCTCAGTATAAGATTGAGAGACAACCCATTTACGTGTGTCTGGGAGTGACGTTTCATGTAACTGATTAAGAAAGACTTCAAGAAAACCACATCACCGGTACTTTTCATCCCCCCATGACCACCTCCCAAGTTGCATTAAGAAGAAATGCGCACCTTGATGAAACCCTTTCATCAACTTTCTTCTTGGCTCTGTCGGGCTCGTTAAGAAGTGTTGTAACAAAACCAATCCGTGGTATGTCTCTTATTACCAGGAGGTGAATATTTTATGTTGAGTTTCTGGTACATCCATATACTTCATATTTCCATGTGACTTTGTTTTCTTTGTGGAGTATTAGTACTGTCCTGATGAGGACACTTCTGTTCAATTCTCAGATCCTCTCAAAAGCTCTACAGAACAGGGTGGAACAACGGATCGATCCACAACTGAGGAATACCAAGACGGTTTCAGGAAGGGACGATCATGCACAGAACACATTATGAACCTTAAGTCCATCCTTTCATACCTGAACTCAGAAACAGGGAATTCGTGGCGACTTTCGGCGACTTATGGAAAGCGTATGATTCAGGTGATCGAACCATCATATTTCAAATAGATTTAGATAAGAAGGCAAAATGGATTATGCAGTAAAACCTAATCAACACCACCTCAAAAGTGAAGTTCAGAGGAGAGATGTCTGATGCCTTTGGGATCAGTACAGGAGGGAGAAAGGAGATTGACTACAGCCTCTGCTTTTCACCTGTATTTTAGAAAAGGTCATCCGAAAGTGACGGTAAAAACTGAACAATTCAACGCTGGAAAGTGGGGTAAGACTAAGATACAAGTCGGCAAATTCTGCAGTTGTCTGACTAGCTTTTGAGGATGATTTAGTGACCGTTTTAAACTCCACAGCTACTGCAGCAAAAGCACTTAACCAACACTTAACCAGAGAAGATCAGCAGCAAGAAAACTGGAGGCCGGATAAGGATAAAATTAAGCAGGTAGAAAAGTTTAAAGAGTTAGGTGAATGGACAGAAGGTAACGTATCAGAGAAAGAAGCCTTCATACTGGGTGACTATTACTGAACTCTATGCAAATAAAATGTAAATTAGTTACGAACTACGGCGTGTACACACTTTATTCAACATGTAAACGTTACTACAGATGTTTAGATTAGGTTATGACATGTTCGATATGCTTGACATCATTGGCAATGGTGTGGTGCAGAAGAATAGCGAAATTCTACATGACCCGTTGAAGTTTCGGAACATCGATGCTGTCAATGACCTCCTAAATGGCTGTTTTCAGCTCAACAATGTTTTGGGGTTATTGCTCAAAAAATGTTCAAATGTGTGTAAAATCATATGGGACTTAACTGCTAAGGTCATCAGTGCCTAAGCTTACACACTACTTAACCTAAATTATCCTAAGGACAAACACACACACTTATGCCCGAGGGAGGACTCGAACCTCCGCCGGGACCAGCCGCACAGTCCATGACTGCAGCGCCTGAGACCGCTCGGCTAATCCCGCGCGGCTGGGTTATTGCTGTAGACTTTGTCTTTAATATAGCCCCACGAAAAGGAGTCGCATGTGTTCAGATCAAGAGAATATGACGGTCAATCGAAGTCCATGCCAATGACTTGTGGGTTTCCCAAAGCCAGAATGTCGTCCCCAAAATGCTCCTTCAGGACATCAAATACTCTCCTGCTTCGATGAGGTCGAGCTCCGTCTTATATGAAACACATCTTGTCGAAACCACGGTCACTTTCCATAATGGGGATGAAATCATCTTCCAAAACCTACCTTCACGTACAGTTCGGTAGTCACTGTGCCTACAAGGAATATCGCACCGCTGATTCCGTGACTGGACACTGCACACCACAAAGTCACCCGTCGAGAGTGAAGGAACTTCTCGATCGCGAAATGCGGATTCTCAGTCCCCCAAATGCGCCAGTTTTGCTTATTGAGGGACCCATCCAAATGAAAGTGGGCTTCGTCACTAAACTGAACCACACATGCGCATACTAATTCCCATCATGCCCCGCGACCAACCGTGCAGTTTGAACGCCCTAACGCAAACCGTTCAGAAGTTATGACGATTTTATTTCATATAAGTCAATAACTGTCACCCTGTACCACGTATTAATAGAATGGATACAGGCTATGAACCAACTGAAGTCATATACAATAAGAGATCGATATCTGTAAGTGCTTAAATTAGACACTACTGCACTGTTGTTACAACGGAGGCTCTATATGCGGCAGAGACACTTACAATCAGCGAAAAAGGTCTAATGGAGAAACTTGAGGCCAAGGAACGAAAGATTTTGAGAAGGATCCTGGGTTCCATTAAAGAAACAGCGAGTACCCAAGGCGTCACAACAATAAGCTTTATAAACGCTTGGACAAGATCCGTGATACGTTTTGGAAAAGAAAGATTGCCTTTTATGGCCACGTGACACGAATGAGCCCAAGAATATCATCTGCAAGTATATTAATCTACTTTCAAGGTAAGAAAACCAAAAGGGCATGATTTACAGAAGTCGAGAAAGATCTGTCAGAATTGGAAAGCTCTCCCAAAGATATACAGGGGCGTGATCCACTTGGCCCCTTGAGCACCAGTGGTTTCTGCCTGAAACCACCATATTATATTATTATTATTATTATTATTATTATTATTATTATTATTATTATTATTATTTCCTTTCTCAGACGTTATGTCTGGTTAAAAATGAAAAGTGACGCGGACCTTGATCAAGCGTGATTTCCTTTTAACTGTACGGTATCTGTTACATTGCATTTAGGAACTTTCGGGTAATTGAACATGTATCAATAATTACAGATTTCTGTAGTTGTATATATACGTTTGGATGTAGCTGTATTGCGTTGATGTACTGGTGGATACTGTGTGGTATGACTCCTGTAGTTGATAGTATAATGTCAATTTTATCCTGATGCCACATGTCCTCGACTTCCTCAGCCAGTTGGATGTATTTTTCAATTTTTTCTCCTGTTTTCTTCTGCATATTTGTTGTATTGGGTATGGATATTTCGATTAGTTGTGTTAATTTCTTCTTTTTATTGGTGAGTATGATGTCAGGTTTGTTATGTGGTGTTGTTTTATCTGTTATAATGGTTCTGTTCCAGTATAATTTGTATTCATCATTCTCCAGTACATTTTGTGGTGCATACTTGTATGTGGGAACGTGTTGTTTTATTAGTTTATGTTGTATGGCAAGTTGTTGATGTATTATTTTTGCTACATTGTCATGTCTTCTGGGGTATTCTGTATTTGCTAGTATTGTACATCCGCTTGTGATGTGATCTACTGTTTCTATTTGTTGTTTGCATAGTCTGCATTTATCTGTTGTGGTATTGGGATCTTTAATAATATGCTTGCTGTAATATCTGGTGTTTATTGTTTGATCCTGTATTGCAATCATGAATCCTTCGTCTCACTGTATATATTGCCTTTTCTTAGCCATGTGTTGGATGCGTCTTGATCGATGTGTGGCTGTGTTAGATGATACGGGCGCTTGCCATGTAGTGTTTTCTTTTTCCAATTTACTTTCTTCGTATATGTTGATTTTATGTGATCTAAAGGGTTGTAGAAGTGGTTATGAAATTGCAGTGGTGTAGCCGATGTATTTATATGAGTGATTGCTTTGTGTATTTTGCTAGTTTCTGCTTGTTCTAGAAAGAATTTTCTTAAATTGTCTACCTGTCCATAATGTAGGTTTTTTATGTCAAGAAATCCCCTTCCTCCTTCCTTTCTGCTTAATGTGAATCTTTCTGTTGCTGAATGTATGTGATGTATTCTATATTTGTGGCATTGTGAACGTGTAAGTGTATTGAGTGCTTCTAGGTCTGTGTTACTCCATTTCACTACTCCAAATGAGAAGGTCAATATTGGTATACCGTAAGTATTTATAGCTTTTGTCTTGTTTCTTGCTGTCAATTCTATATTCAGTATTTTTGTTAGTCTTTGTCTATATTTTTCTTTTAGTTCTTCTTTAATATATGTATTATCTATTCCTATTTTTTGTCTGTATCCTAGATATTTATAGGCATCTGTTTTTTCCATCGCTTCTATGCAGTCACTGTGGTTATCCAATATGTAATCTTCTTGTTTAGTGTGTTTTCCCTTGACTATTCTATTTATCTTACATTTGTCTGTTCCAAAAGCCATATTTATATCATTGCTGAATACTTCTGTTATCTTTAGTAATTGGTTGAGATGTTGATTTGTTGCTGCCAGTAGTTTTAGATCATCCATGTATAGCAAATGCGTGATTTTGTGTGGGTATGTTCCAGTAATATTGTATCCGTAATTTGTATTATTTAGCATGTTGGCTAGTGGGTTCAGAGCAAGGCAGAACCAGAAAGGACTTAATGAGTCTCCTTGGTATATTCCACGCTTAATCTGTATTGGCTGTGATGTGATATTATTTGAACTTGTTTGGAGTTAAGTGTTGTTTTCGAATTTTTCATTACAATTTTTAAGAACTGTATCAATTTAAGATCTACTTTGTATATTTCCAATATTTGTATTAACCATGAGTGGGATACACTATCAAAGGCTTTTTGGTAATCAATGTATGCGTAGTGTAGGGACCTTTGTTTAGTTTTAGCTTGATATGTCACCTCTGTATCTATTATCAGTTGCTCATTACATCCTCGTGCTCCTTTGCAGCAGCCTTTTTGTTCTTCATTTATAATTTTGTGTATGGGTCTGCAATGTAACTATTAAATAATTTAGTTAGATGTGAATGTGTTGAGGTGAACTTCTTTAGCCAGAAATTTGCTATTTTATCTTTTCCAGGGGCTTTACAATTGTGCATAGAATTAATTGCTCGGGTGACTTCATGTTGAAAAATTATCACTTCAGGCATCCACGGTATCATCTTGTACGTGTCTGTTTCTGCTTGTATCCACCGTGAATGTCTGTTATGTTGTACCGGGTTTGACCATATGATGCTCCAGAAGTGTTTCATGACTGTTATGTTTGGTGGATTGTCTATTTTAATGTGTGTGTTATCTATTGTCTGGTAAAATCTCTTTTGGTTTGTGTTGAATGTTTGGTTTTGTTTCCTTCTATTTTCACTTTTTTTGTATCTCCTAAGTCGTTTGGCCAATGCTTGTAATTTCTGCTTCTTTTCATCTAATTGGTCTATCGCTTCTTGTTGTGAGATTTTACCTAACCTTTTTCGTTTGTTGTCTGATATTTCGTTTCTTATAAATTGTGTTAGCTGTCCGATGTCTTTTCTCAGTTTTTATATTCTGATCTGTAGCCTGTGTTGCCATGCTGGTTTTGTGGGTTTCTTCTGTGTGTTGGTTCGTTCTGATCTCTGCCTAGTGTGTGTATTTAGTGTAGTGAGTGCTCCTATATAAACCAGTAGTTGCAACTCTTCCATAGTTGTATTTTCATTTATTTTGTTGTGTATGATTGTGTTGATTGTTGTTATTGTTGTTTCGACTTGTGGGTTATTTGGTGTTTTATGCAAGAATGGTGTAGTGTCTGTATTTGTGTCTTTATATTCTATATATGTTAGCTGAAATTTTTCTTCTATATCAAACATGTGTGTCACTTCATGTTCTATTTGTGCTTGTTCTGGTGGCTGTCTTAGGACTATTATTATCATTATTATTATTATTATTTTGATTGTGTAAATCATGAAATTCTGCTAGACAAGCTAAAGTATTGTGGCATGAGGGGGACAGTGCACAAATGGTTTAATTCGTACCTAACTGGAAGAGTGCAGAAAGTTGAAATAAGTAGTTCTCATACTATGCAAAGATCAGCACATTCCTCAAACTGGGGAACTATCAAGAATGTGGTTCCACAAGGGTCAGTCTTGGGTCCTTTGTTGTTCTTAATATATATTAATGACTTGCCATTCTATATTCATGAAGAGGCAAAGTTAGTTCTCTTTGCTGATGATACAAGTATAGTAATCACACCTGACAAACAAGAATTAACTGATGAAATTGTCAATACTGTCTTTCAGAAAATTACTAAGTGATTCCTTGTAAACGGACTCTCACTGAATTTTGATAAGACACAGTACATACAGTTCCGTACAGTGAATGGTATGACGCCATTAATAAATATAGACCTTAATCAGAAGCATATAGCTAAGGTAGAATATTCCAAATTTTTAGGTGTGTCCAATGATGAGAGATTAAATTGGAAGAAACACATTGATGATCTGCTGAAACGTTTGAGTTCAGCTACTTATGCAATAAGGGTCATTGCAAATTTTGGTGATAAACATCTTAGTAAATTAGCTTACTACGCCTATTTTCACTCGTTGCTTTCATATGGCATCATATTTTGGGGTAATTCATCACTGAGGAATAAAGTATTTATTGCACAAAAGCATGTAATCAGAACAATAGCTGGAGTCCACCCAAGATCATCCTGCAGGCATTTATTTAAGGATCTAGGGATATTCACAGTAGCTTCTCAGTATATATACTCTCTTATGAAATTTGTTATTAACAACCAAACCCAATTCAAAAGTAATAGCAGTGTGCATAACTACAATACTAGGAGAAAGGATGATCTTCACTATTCAAGATTAAATCTAACTTTGGCACAGAAAGGGGTGAATTATACTGGCACTAAAGTCTTTGGTCACTTACCAAATAGTATCAAAAGTCTGACAGATAACCAACAAGTATTTAAGAAGAAATTAAAAGAATTTCTGAATGACAACTCCTTCTACTCCATAGAGGAATTTTTAGATATAAATTTAAAAAAATTAAAAAACAAAAAAATAAAAATAAAAAAACACAAAAAATGAAAAAGTTGTTACATTAACTTAAGTATGTTGTTAAATTAACTTAATTATGTCATGTATTGGAAAATTTGACTCGTTCCACATCATTACGAAATATCGTATTCATGATCCATGGAACTAGTATTAATCTAATCTAATCTAATCTAATCTAATCTGTTCTCGGTTTGTTTGCTCTGGGATGTTTGAGTCCATTACTGTATTTTCTTCTTCTTCTGACTGTACGTTATTTTGTTCCAGTATTTGTTGTACTTGTTGTTTGATGTTTTCTAATTCTGACTGGGGTATCCTGTTATTTTTTATTATTACACGGATCTGATCAGCTAGTCGTTGTTCTGTTAAAAATTTTAATTCTGGGTCTCTGGTAATAAATGTTGTGTATACTTGTGGTCTGTATCCAGTTATGTTTGTTCCTAAGTTTGTTGCTTGGTAATAACAGAACATGAGGTGTCGGTTAACTTCATCTGACCATCTCATCCTCTGTCTTTGTTTTCCTTCTAGAGTGGTTGCAGGAAGCATATCCTGCAAAACACCTCTATTTGGATTTAAATCATTTTCCGTGTGGCTAGCAGTGTCGTTACCATTGTGGACGGACATAGGGTTCAAGCGTCGTCCCCGACCATGACAGCGCTTGTCTGAGGCTTCATTAGTTCTGTCCTGAACCAACTAATCACACCAAAAGGGGGGTTAGCCCTATTAGTGGTTTGTTCTTTTCGTCGCCTTTTACGACTGGCAGAACATATCGGAGGCCTATTCTTTTCCCGGGCCTCCACGGGGGTTATTATTATTATTATTATTATTATAAGTATCAGTGCCTATCACATAAGACCACCGATGCTATTGCAAGACACAAATATACAGTGGTAGAATGAGGAACTTCTACGAATGTAGTGCATTGTAGAAGTCACTTATACGTGATTGTGTGATTTTTTTTAAATATTGATCACTCTGAGGAGATCATTGACAGTGAAAATAAATATATCTAAAACTGTTGTAAAGTACATTTGGGTTTGTACAACTGGTGTAATGAATGGTTTCGAAATGAAACCACTGAAGCAGTATGTATGGTATATTTCATAAAAATTTATTAAATTTTAGGTCCATTTTTGCTTCTTACTTGGGACTACATTTTATTTTAGTCATTATGAGTTCATCGAAGGTTCGAGATGTGGGACTGTGTCTAGGAAAAATGTGAAATTGCTTTTAAACGTATCTCATGAAACGATGGGTTGTTCAAAACGCTATGTCCCAGTGATTCCAAAGTGAAACCATAACTTTAAAACAATTGACTGTTTCCTCTTTGCTTGTTTATTCTTGTATTCGTTGCTAACTATGACAATAAAAATTAATACTGTCAAAAATTTAAAAATTATATTTCAAAGTGAAGCCACCTCCTTAAAGTAAGTGATTGTTATTTTTTACCAATTTCTTGTTGTATTCATCTACATCTACGTCTACATTTACATGCCTACTCTGCAAATCACACTTATGTGCCTAGCAGAGGGTTCATCGCACCACCTTCACAATAATTCTCTAATATTCCAATCTCGAACAGCGCATGGGAAAAGACAGACACCAATATCTTTCCGTGTGAGCTCTGATTTCCCTTATTTTATTACGGTCGTTTCTCCCTATATTGGTCGCTGTCAACAAAGTATTTTCGCATTCGTAGGAGGAAGCTGTGATTGAAATTTCGTGAGAATATCCCGACGGAACGGAAAATGTCTTTCAACATCTACAGGGATACTCTACGAATCACATTTAAGTGCCTGGCAGAGGGTTTTAATTAACTGTATCATGTCAGTTAACACTCTCTCCTTTATTTCACGATAATACGAAACGTGCTGCTCTTCTTTGAATTTTCTCCATGTACTCCGTTAATTCTATCTGTTAAGGACCCCAAAACGTGCACCAGTACTCAAAAAAAGGACGGACAATCGTAGTGTACACAGTCTCTTTCGTAGATCTGTTACTTTTCTAGGTGTTCTGCCGATAAAACGCAGCTTTCGTTTGCATTCCCCACAACATTTTCTGTGTGTTATTTCCAGTTTAAGTTGTTCTTAATTTTAATTCCTAGGTATTTAGTCGAATTTACGGCCTTTAGATTTGAGTGATTTATTGTATAGCCGAAGTTTTACGCATTTCTTTTAGCACTCATGTGGATGACATCACACTTTTCATTGTTTAGGGTCAGTTGCCAATTTTCGCGCCACACAGGTATCTTTTCTTAAATCGTTTTGCAATTTGTTTGATCTTCTGATGACATTACCAAACGATAAAGGACAGCATCATCTGCGAACAGCGTAAGACGGCTGCTCAGATTGCCTCCGAAATCGTTTACATAGTTCAGGAACAGCAGCAGCCCAACAACACTACCTTGGGAAACTACAGAAATCACTTCAGACTTACTCGGTGACTTTTAGTCAGTTGCTAGGAACTGTGATCACTCTGACAGGAAATCATGAATCCAGTTGCATAACTGATACGACATTCCATAAGCACGCCGCTTCTAAGGTGTGGTGCCAAAAGCCGTCTGGAAATCTATAAACTCGGAATTAGTTTGAAATCGCTTGTCAATAATACTCAACAATTCGTGTGAGTTAAGCGTTAGTTGCGTTTCACAAGAACGATGCTTCCTAAATCCGTGTTGACTATATGTCAATAGACCGTTCTATTCGAGGTAATTCATAATGTTCGAGCACAATATATGTTCCAAAATCCTACTGCATATCGACGTTAATGATATGGGCATGTAATATAGTGGATTACTCCTACAATCTTTCTTGAATATTGGTGTGATCTGTGCAACTTTCCAGTCTCTGGCCACAGAACTTCTGTCGAGCGAGCGGTTGTATATGATTGTTAAGTGCGGAGCTATTGCACCAGCATACTCTGAAATAAAACTAATTGGCATACAGTCTGGACCGGAAGACTTGCTTTTATGAAGTGGTTTAAGTTGCTTCACTACTTCGAGGTTATCTACTTCTAAGTTATTTATGTTGGCAGCTGTTCTTGATGCGAACTGCAGAATATTTACTTCGTATTCTTTAGTGCTTACTATGAGGTAAAGATCAGTTCCGAGGAAAAGCCGAAGGAATGGAGATAAATGAACAACACCGGAAACGAATGCAGAAGCATTGGGTGGCAGTTGTAGCTCGCAAAAAGAGACAGTTGAATTCATGTAGTCCCCAGTTGAACGAAACGAAAAACGAAGAAGCAATCGTTATTGGTTTAATAGTTACATTGAAATTCAATCTTCTAAAACGTAAGACAAAAAAAATTTTAATGCCCGGCCGAGAATCGAACCTGGGGCCCCGTCGCCAAGAGTCAGCAACGCTAATCATAAGACCATGAGCTGCTGACTTCTGTATATAAATCATTAGTTTGAGTTATAGTTTCACGTTTGACGTACAAGGACACAAGTTAAAAAAAAAGAGAGAGAATTACTACGTCTATACACGAAGACAGCTGATCAAAATTAATATCAATATCAAAAAATGTAATAACCTAGTTCCTTAAATTCAATAATTCAATCGTACGCCTTCCTGAAGTCTCCGAAGGTGAGCAAGTATTCCCTGTTACTTAGTTTCAGTTATGAAAGAGTGAACATAATGTTCGTAATCTATTCTGTGCAAGATCACCTTTTCCTGAAACCCTTTGGTATTCACCCAATTGTGTATCGACCTGTTGTTCCGCCTTCTGTGTAGAGCTATTGAGAGGCTCTCATAAATTGTACGCAGGAGAGAGGTGTCACGGAAGTTGTTCACACCTGTTCTGTCCCCTTTCTTGTGTAGTGGTTGAAGTGCGATAGAAGTCCATCCACTTGGAAGTTTTTCGCTCCCCAAGTCTTTTGAATAATTACAAGCTATCTCCTGCATGCTTCCACAGTTCACCAATTACTTGAATTTCACCCGGTGCTTTGTTGTCCTTGAGTGCTTGGATGATCTTCCTGATTTCTTCCTTCGTAAGTGGAGACGTATCTCGTGGATGCTAGGATTGTTTTCATAAACGAATGTGATCTCTGACGCCTCGCAGATGAAGAGAAACTGAAAATACTTTGCTAGAATCTGCAGTTATGTTCATCATAGTGGGCTATTTTTCCTTTGGAATCTTTGAACTGTATGCTCGAGGGCTTGTAACTGTTCAGAACGTGCCTGAAGGTCTTAGAGAAGTTATGTGTTTGGAAGTCTTGCTCACTCTGTATCAAATGAATGTTATGAAACGCACGCTTCACACCGCGGATGGTTTTTGATGCAGATTTTCTCACGTTTAGGAAGTCGATCATGTTCGCTTAATTTTTCTTGCAATTCCACTTCTGTCTCAGCCGTACTGCTGCATAGCATTCCTTATCGTACTAAGCAAGCTTTTTGTTTTCGTGAGAGGACAAGCTCCATAGTTGCTCTGACTATAGCCTCTTGTGGTTGTTCCCAGTTCTCCGAATTTAAAGTTTCCAACATATGAGTGAATTCCTGGTTGCTCCTTAGCTTGTATCTATCTAACTTAAAATTTTTCTGGGATTAACCTCTTTGGTATTTGTTGGAACTAGCCTAACACTGATGTTCGAAAGGCACTGATCCGAATCTAGGTTGGCGTTCCTCAATACCTTTACGTTCTGAATTTCTCGTTTTGCTCTCCGTGCAGTGGCGACATGGTCAGTTTGGAATTCATCGAGGCTACGGTCTGGAGATATCCAGGTTTTAGGTTTCCAAGGCAAATGGTTGAAAGCTATTCGTTTCAGAATAAGACTGAATGCTGTGCATAACTCCGCAAGTCTCTCTCCATAGTGGTTGATTCTCCTGAGAGCTAGATAGTTTCCAATAAACTTCCGACATTTTCTTTCCTTGCCAAGCAGGGCAATGAAATCCCCAAGCGAATGACGGAGTATTTGTCGGGTATCTTTGAGAGGATATCATCTAGCTCCTCCGAGAATGCGTCTGTCCCTTTCGGATCATTCTTGCAACTACATGTTGCAAGTGTTTACAATTGTCGTATGGCCTAAGTGAGGGCGAAAGTAAATTGCTAAAGGTTTTTTTTTCCTTTTAATAAGAAGATAATGTGTATCTTACACGAGTCTTGTTTCAGTCACTCTTCTTCTGGGTGTAATTATTAATTGTCATTAATTTGTTTCAAGGACAAAGACGTTACCTACCTTAAGTTTTCGTCCATTAAATTAAGCCGGCCGCTGTGGTCGAGCGGTTCTAGGCGTTTCAGTCCGGAACCACGCGGCTGCTACGGTCACAGGTTCGAATCCTGCCTCGGGCATAGATGTGTGTGATGTCCTTAGGTTAGTTAGGTTTAAGTAGTTCTAAGTTCTAGGGGACTGATGACCTCAGATGTTAAGTCCCATAGTGCTTAGAGCCATTTGAATCATTTTTAAATTAAGGCTGTGATAATCTGTAATTTACGTAGGAGCTATTAGACATTTTCTGCTTTGTAATCAGCCTAGACGCTTACTTTTGTTCTATCTTTTATTACACTTTTACACTGTGCTTGGGGAAAAATTCATTGGGACAAATTTGTTTTATTTGTGTCTCACATCAGCAACCTCTTTCCTTCTGTTAATCCCCGCCACGAATAATCTCCGTAGTCCGATCATTTGTGGGTAATTGACTGTTCATCTGTACCGGTAGAAATCAGAGTAGTTTCTTTCTTTTCTGCGTAAAATCGGGGATATTTTCCCCGAGTCCTGTCCAAACATGTCGTATACCTTGGTGCGTTCGACAATGCTGAACGTACCCTAACATGACGAGATGTGTGAGCAGGTAATACGCTGAGGAACACTGTCGAATATGAACGGTTCGGTGACCCACGTGTTGTGATGTGGGGAAGCACAATGAAGCGTGGTTAAACGCAATACACTCACCGGTTAAAGATATTGTGACATCGTACTCATTCCCCATGCTCGTCTCTTCAACGGCGCGTTCCCCCGACTTAAATCACTTCCAGCCCGTATGGGACGCGTTGGGGAAGGGTATTGTAGCACGTCCACATGCAACAACGACCATCCAGCAGTTGTCATCCGGCCTAGTGGATGAGTGGAACGCCCTACCACAGTGGTGAATGCAATTGTTACATTGTCTTTTTTATAGAGTAACAATTCTTTGTGATACAGGGCCTAGATATGGGATGCTGGTAAAAATTTTCTCTTCTTTGCTAGTGCAAAAATTTGTTGTCTTAATTTCATATATTTTGTGTCTAACCTATTCAAAGAAAGCGATGTACCACCTTCTTTCTCCATTAATAAAAAGTTAGGACGCATACTAGTCCACAACACGAAAACAGATGCCCAAACATTCAACAGCAGAGGAGTGTATGAAGTATCATGCGTCAGTTGTCCTGTGTAATACGTAGGTAAATCGGTCAGAAATTTCACAACTCGTTTCGAAGAACACTTAAATGCTTTGACTCAAGCACTTAGAAAAGTAAGTTATTGAACAGGATATACTGGAAACCAATCACGTTATCAAAAAAAAAAAAAAAATAGAAAATAACAAGGTAATGCGACACAATGAAAACAATGTAAGACCCCAAAGATGTTAGAACAACTGAAAACATATCTTCAGAAAACTGAAAAGTCTGAAGCTGTGTTAGATGAACAGATCGATTTCGCTAGCCAAAGTGACTCTGGAAGTTTTAAAGATTAATATCGAATTTATCCGTTTCATATGTCAGTTTAGTTACTGACACTACGTGATAAACTTCATCTTGATCAAATCATGTTAAGGTACATCTGTGAAATGTTATAAAATATATACACAAATGTCCACCTTGAGAAACGTGAAGTGCGATGAAAGCAAGGACAAACCAACGTCTGCTAGCGTGAAGGATTAAAAATGTTCTTCCTTGATTGTTCGTTAAGTTTTACATCTTTGTCCTACTGTTTCTCGCCATATTTTCCTCCGTTGATCCACTAAATAAAAAACACAGTATCTAACTTCCTCACAGCAGGAACATACACTGAGGTGACGTAATATCGTGTCAGACCTCCTTTTGCCCGATATAGTACAGCAACTTTATCTGGCACGGACTTAAAAAATCGTTGGAAGTCCCCTGCAGAAGTATTGAGCCATGCTGCCTCAACATCCGCCCAGGATTTTGTGCACGAACTGACCTCTTGATTATGTTCCAAAATGTTCGATGAGATTCATGTCGGGCGGTGTGGGCGGCCAAATCATTCGCTCGAATTGTTCAGAATGTTCTTCAAAACAACCGGGAACAACTGCGGCTATGTGACATGGCGCACTGTCATCCCTAAAAATTGCATCGTTGTTTAGTAACATGGAGTCTATGAATGACTACAATCGTCTCCAAGCAGCCTAACCCATCCTTTTTCCGTCAATGATCGGTTGATTTACATCAGAGGACTCAGTCCATTCCATTTAAACACAGCCTCTCACCAATATGCAGCCACCATCAGCTTGCACAATGTTTGTTGACAACTGGGGTTCATCGCTTCGTGGAATCTCCACCACACTGCAGCCCTACCATTAGCTCTTACCAACTGAAATCAGGGCGCATATGACCCGGCCACGGTTTTCCAGTCGTCTAGTACCAAACCGATATGGTCAGTAACCCAGGAGAGGCGCTGCAGGCGATGTCATACTGTGAGCAAAGGCACTCACGTCGGTCGTCTGCTGTCATAACCCATTAAGGCCAAATTTCGCAGCACTTTCCTAACGAATACGTTCGTCGTAATTCCTATATTGATTTCTGAGGTTATTTCACGAAGTGCTGCTTGTCTGTTAGCACTGACAACTCTTCGCAAACGCTATGCTCTCGGTCGTTAAGTGAAGGCCGTCTGCCAACGCGTTGTCCGTGGTGACAGGTTGTTCCCATAATTTTGTATTCTCGGCATACTCTTGACACTGTGGATCTCATAATATTGAATTACCTAACGATTTACGAGATGGAATATCCCAGGCGTCTAGCTCCAAATACCATTCCGTGTTGAAAGTCTGTTAGTTCCCGTCGCGTTGCCAAAATCATGTCGGAAAACATTTCACTTGAATCTGCCCTTTTATACCTTGTGTACGCGGTGCTACCACCATCTTTTTTCTGTACACATCGCTATCTCATGACTTTTTTCACCTCTGCTACATAAGCTGTGTCGGCTCTTACCGATACTGCACTTGGTACGCTCTTTGGTTGTTACCCATAAATGGCTTCACGTGTGGCGGTTTACAGCGCGTGCGTGGCGACTTCTGAGCCTTTTACGGGGGTACCGGATTCGCGGAGAGGCGTATCTGTAAAGAAGGAAGGTTCGAGTTGCAAGAAGAGCGTTGAGTCCATTTCGAGCGGGGAAGCTGAGTGGACGGCTCCAGAGCAGCGCATGGTTTAGAGCAAGACGCCGGCGCGGTGCCTATGCGAGCGTGCGGGCAGGAGGGGAAGTGCGCAACTGTACATCGGGCGAAGGAATTGTTGGGTCGTACGGAACATCCAAAGGACGACTCCTGTACCAGTTACCACTTCCAAGAGCCACTGTGCAACCAAAAAAGAACCAAATTTGGTGAGGACGTTTCAGAACTTTTCCTGTCCGTGTGCGCTTGCGCTGCGGCGACGACCTATTGGTTTGCCGTCGGTTTCTTACTTAGTCGATCACTCAAACAGCTGTCACACAAACCAGCCCACACTAGACGCCAATCAAGTACTAGCGATCGCCACCACAACCGACAACCCCGACACTCCTAACATTACCTCAACACTCTGAAGCATAATGGAGACATTATTCCCCGGACTCACGACCACCGAAGTAGTCATGAAGATTATGGGGTGTGGTTCACAATTCTTTACGTAGCTCATGTAGGGCTCACTCAACTGGACTAGCATACAAGCCATTATCACGCCACTATCTTCACCAATACATGGATAACACGCCACATCAACCCCTATAATGAATTCTACTGTAATTGATGAAAGTATGTGAATGCAGCTTGCCGCTAACTTGGTGTAATGTTTTGTCTGTACAGAGGTGTATCTGTCGCATTTGTTACCCCTTCACTCTCACACACAAATCGGTACAATACAGTTAGGGCCTCCTGTTTTATCTTGAGACTGATCCGTGATAAGACAGGCAAACAATTATGCTAATGGAGGATTCTGAGTATTTTCTCGAATTTCATTCGCTCTCTCTCTCTCTCTCTCTCTCTCTCTCTCTCTCTCTCTCTCTCTCTCTGTCCTTTATCTGTGTACAGTTTTAAATATATTATTTCATTTACGTGGAATCAGCCCAATAGAATCTCTGGTGGAGCCCTTCGTCTTAATATTCAGCGGCTGGTTTGCTGGAAAAGATCTTTACATTTGTTATTATTGTTAAGCGCTGCATTCAGTTGGGAAAAATCGATCGTTTGAACAATTCGTTCATTTTTACGACAGATTTAGAATTTCAGATGTGGACGAAGCCTTTTTGGACGATTTTATCAAAACTCGGTGACTGCAGGCTCTCTTCGTCACAGCTGAAACTTCCCCACTAATTACAGGGCCAAGGCAATCATCAATGATTCAGACAGAGAACTCATTCGTCATTCACTCTAGAATAAAAGGGTCACAAACCTTATTTCTGAGGAAAATAGTATATTCAATCCATCTCCATTACATGTTCCGTTTTCTGTTGATTCCAAGTCTTACTTAATTTTCGTTTACCGTTTTTCTCTATCCACCAATAACCCGCTAGTGGCACAAACTTTAATAGCTCGCTTTAGCGAGAAGAAGAGCAAATATGTCTCTTTTAGCAACCCAACAATCTTCCAACAGATACTTCCGAAGCTGTACTCGTTCTCCCTCTATAATAACCATGGAGAATACATCTATGTATCTCTGTTATTCCAAAGAATAGTCTTACTAGAAAAATACCTTGGCGTCGACGAGCTGTCGGCGCATATATTACTAGAAATCCGATCAGATACTTTCCAAAAGTGAATAAATGTGGATGATTTGGTTGACCATTATTAATTATTGCGTGGTAGAGGGTAAATTTCCGTGGGGAGATTACACCCCGAAACGCAGACGCCAACACAAACTCACAGATCCTGTTCTGGAATCCCAACGGCATCACAAACAAAAGAGCCGAAATGGCTGTGTTCATGGAGCGAAAGGATATCCGAATCGCCCTAGTGAACAAAACTCTGCTTACGCGTCACAAACAGCTAAACGTCCCACGCTATGGCGTTTATCGTACCGAACGAGCGGTCGGCACGAAGGGAGGCAGCACAGCAATCATCACACACAGAGAAATAGAACACACGGACATCGAGCTCCCTGCGCTTGAGGACTAGAGGTCACGGCGGCAGTTCAACGGAGCCAACACCGCACTGGTATCGCTGTACAATCCTCCTAAAAACATAGTAACAAGCGATATCAGCACAGTTCTCAACATAGCCTCACGGGTAATCGCCGCTAGAGATCTAAACGCAAAACACCCCGACAAGAACTCACGAATACGTACCTCCAACGGCAAGAAACTATACGAACATGCACATGGCCGAAACTACATTATACTTGGGCCGGAGGTTCCCACGTAAGTGCCTGCAAAGGCCCCACACAGGCCAGACGTGTTAGACATAGCCCTCATCAAGGGCATCACATGCACACTCAACCTTTTGCTTGAAAACGAACTGAACTCAGACCACATGCCTGTAATACTGCACCCGGAAGAAACACTGCAGGACACAGAACCACGCAGGGTACTAAACTACAAGCGCGAACATTAGACCCTGTCGAAGGAAATCCTCGATAGTCGTATTCCTGGCACCCACGAAATTAAATACACGCAACAAATAGATGAGGCGGTGGAGGCTCTTACTACTGCCGTCCAAAAAGCAAAGAGTGACGCCGTTCGACGTACAACACCAAAACAACACTCGACGGCCCTGTCCCAGGACATCCTGGGCCTTATCTCAATGAGGAACCGCCACAGGAGATACTGGCAGCGTAACAGACGCCCTTTCTATAACCTGCACGTCAACAGACTCCAGGGTTTAATACGGGACAAAATAAAAAACATTTCGAGACGAACAATGGGGGCAGAAACTCGCAGGGCTAGTGGCGTGTGGAAACTATCCAGACACTTCACCAGGGAGAAACATTACATTCCCACTCTACAAGGACCAGACGGCCCAGCTTACTCCGCGACGAAGAAGGTCGAGTTTATGGCCACACCACATGTGTGTGTGAAATCTTATGGGACTTAACTGCTAAGGTCATCAGTCTCTAAGCTTACACACTACTTAACCTACATTATCCTAAGGACAAACACACACACACCCACGCCCGAGGAAGGACTCGAACCTCCGCCACACCACTTGCAGCGTCTTTCGTGCCGAATCTGGCTCCTTCAGATCCAGTATTCACACTTGAAACGGACCAGGAGGTTACACGACTTGTAGCCCAGCCCTCGCGCAACAAAATCAGACGCACTAGTACAAACGAAATTACTTGGGCTATCAAGCATACCAATGCTAGGAAAGGCCGTGGGCCTGATGGAATTCAAAACTGTATCCTCCAAGAGTTAACGGATAGAGCTGTAGAATACCTTGTACACATAACGAATGCCATCTTAAAACACCAACATTTCCCTGACTTTTCGAAGGCGACCAAGGTCCTGATGTTCAGGAACCCAAGGAAAGACCACTCCCTCCCAAAATATTACCGGCCCATCAGTCTGCTGTGCTAGCTCAGTAAGATTGTTGAGAACGTAATACTATAAAACGCAACACTAGGCACTGCATCGCCAACGACCGGCGCCATTCCGTTTTAGGAATCACCACTCAGCAACACAACTCCTTCGCGTAGTCGAACATAAAACAGACGGCTACAACACGAACAAAGCCACAGAGGCCGTGTTCCTGGACATCAAAAAAACTTTCGGCCGTCTCTGACAATACGCAAACTAAGCGAAGCTGGTTTCCCGGACGTCTCACACACTCATATCTCACGAACAGATGTTTTAACACTGACGTGCAGGGCAAGTAATCGACGCAACATGGTATCCAAGCTGGAGTACCCCAGGGAAGCATCCTGGGGCTTATCTTATTTAACCTGTACATTAATGACTTTCCAGCGACAAATGCGAAACTGTTCTGTTCACACGCAGACCGAAACTACTGCGCGAACATCAACACTGTAGACAGGTAACACTACACACACGTCCAAAACTTTTCCGAGAGAAAGTCATATATCTCGGTGTCTGGCTGGACCGTAAAATTACATGGCGGGACCACATCGAATAAGTTGCCAACAGAGCGCACGCAAGGCTCAAATAACTCTACCCAAGGCTCAACAGGGAAAGTACACTAAATATGAGGGTGTCGAGGTCCATATACATGACACTGATTAGACCTCTGATGACGTACGCAGCTCCCGTCTGGGGATACGTAGCTCCTAGACGCCTGCGCCGCATGCAGATCATACAGAACAAAGTGCTACGCATCATTAGCAACGCTACACACGCACCGTGGATCTTCACAATGAATACTGCCTTGAAATCCTCAACGAAGTGTTCAAAAAAACACGCCACACGACTGTACAGGAACTCGAGACACTCGAACAATTCTTTCATTCTTACTCTGGGAAGCTATGATCACAACCATAAGTGGAAGCATAAGCGGTCAACGACACTAGTAGCTAGGGCTAACATACACCCACAAGTGACAACGTCGGCAAGCCCCTGCATATCAGCAACTTTGACTGGATATACCAGCTGCAATTAAATCCGACAAATAGGCTACAGCAGGGAAACAGAAAAGCTCGCACACTGACGCACAAACAAATCGCCAACATTACCCTACACTGTGAATGTGGTATATGACCTATCGGACATGATGAACCTAACTGTTACAGGTATGCTGACGCTGACCGAGAAATCAACACCGGCACACAGTGGCAGCCGCCGAGTAACAGCACTGCATAACGTCAAAGGTATCGACCTGCATGATACCTACTGTAAGTAGGCTGTTTAGGTTTTTATGTTGGTAACGCCACGTAGCGCTCTGTATGAAAATCACTGGCTGTGGTGTGTGCAGTCTGCGGCTGGTTGGCATTGTTGTAATATTCGCTATTGTAGTGTTGGGCAGTTGAATGTGAACAGCGCGAAGTGTTGCGCATTGGAGGTGAGCCGCCAGCAGTGGTGGATGTGGGAAGAGAGATGGCAGAGTTTTGACAGCGGAACAACTGGACGTGTGTCCGTCAGAAAAACGAAATTTGTAATGAACTGATATATATATATATATATATATATATATATGATGACTTTTAAATATTATTAAGGTAAATACATTGTTTGTTCTCTATCAAAATCTTTCATTTGCTAACTATGCCTATCAGTAGTTAGTGCCTTCAGTAGTTAGAATCTTTTATTTAGCTGGCAGTATTGGCGTTCGCTGTATTGCAGTAGTTCGAGTAACGAAGATTTTTGTGAGGTAAGTGATTCATGAAAGGTATTCGTTATTGTTAGTCAGGGCCATTCTTTTGTAGGGATTATTGGAAGTCAGATTGCGTTGCGCTAAAAATATTGTGTGTCAGTTTAGTGTTGATCAGAATAAGTAAAGAGAGAAATGTCTGAGTACGTTCAGTTCTGCTCAGCTGTTTGAAAATCAAATTTTTGATTTATCAGCACAGTAATTCATTAATTTTTCTAAGAGAATGTTTCACCACCACTAACAAAGCCTACCCTCGCATGACCTGTCGCAGGCAGCAAGAAAACCGCTACTGCTCTTACAACCCGACCCAACTATCGTAAAGGTTTTTTTTCCCTTGGCTCTTGCCTTGGCACTTTTTTCCCTCTGGCCTTCAAACCGCTGCCCTTCGTTCAACTTTCGACCCAATCTATCTCCAAATGCGCGCGTATTAATGGTTAATCTTAACCAGACGTACGCAAACATCGCAGTACCCACACCCTCCGAGACCTCACTTTTAGTGAAAACTAACCCTTCTGCAGAGATGGCAGTAGACCTTTTGTGTTGGTCATGATGCCGGTGTGGACACGGAAAGGCTCCACCCCTTTCTTACTTACTGTTAGTTGTTGCTCCGATAGATTTGAGAAGAGCTGATTATTTATTAGTTGCTGTTACCATGGATCAGAATCAAGTATTATTTTTCCCATGCTTAAATCGACGATTTTTTGTTTGAGTACCCATTTGAACAGGCAGAAGAGGTACAGCGGGTCCGAACTTGCTCAGTGCGTAAGTCACGTTCTAAGATTTTTATTATGTGAGTATTGTTACTTGTCTTAGTGTCATAGCTTTTGCGTCTTTCTGTTCGATTAGGCTTCTATCATCTGTTTCTTGCTAGTGTATTACACTTGTACCTAGTTTTCTCGGACTTGTTGGTTTATTACTCAAGAGTTAAGAGCTACTGGCGTTAGATGCAAGCACTGTGGCTAAAACTTATTTTTGTTTTTATTCTTATTTGTAGGGTTTAAACCACTTATTTTTATTGTAGACTTTTATTTTAAGTATATTTCTCGGCATGTGCAATACAATGTGTAATCCTGTGAAACTTCGAAGAGACACTCGCTTTTTGTGAATTGGGTATTGTGCGTTTGTTAAATGTATTCTACGGAAACTGAAGGTGGAGAGGAGGAGAAACGAAAGGAAAGACACGAGATCACTGCTGTCAGCTGCATCGGGACGCGGAATCAGCGGCGACGAATGCCGGGATTCGAACCCGGGAACCACAAATCCATCCGGGAGTCAACTTTATCGCAAGTGCACGGACTATCTCGGTACGCCTCACGGCCGATACACACTCCCATCGAGCGCCACCTATCCGCAGTCCGCATTTCCTTCACGTCCGACCTCTGAGATTGCCACAGGAGGGCCGCACGGGCTGAGGCGTCTTGTCACGGTCCGCGCAGTTTTGGATTATAGGGTCTTAAATCAAACGTTCATTTACGAATCGGTTCCCTTGACCAATCTCCACAACAGCTTCGCCTGGTTCGTTGCGTATGGCACTTAACTGTTTTACATCCCAACCAATCTTACCTTCAAATTCCCTTGGCTAATGATATCGAAGCCTATTACCGCCTTTTGCACTGACTGTGACTTTTAAGAAAGTTTAACCCGGTTCCCTTTCGTGTATCTACTGGGGGGCCTGTACTTTCGAGGCATTTGAACTCTGTTTTGGGGAATTTGAAATTAATATTTGTTTATAATTATCTGAACGACGTTGTGATATACAACACCACATTTTCTGAGCTTCTCCAATACTTCAACCGGGTATCGGCACATCTGTGTAGCTCTGGTCTTATAGTAAAGCTGTCTGAGGTTAATCAGGCCTATTGTATATTTTTACTACTGCTGAAAATAATAAATTAATGTTTTCCCCGCTGGTAATATTAAACTCGTTGTTACTGAACTAGTCTGCGCAGTGTCTTTGTATGTCTGTGAAGAACACTATCTCTATCGGCGTCGAAGATCCCCACAGCTTACGCAATTTCGTACACGTAGACAAGTTTCTCTCGTGGTGGAGAAGCAGCTGCCGACTCCGACGTTTGCCTGTACAATTCTTGAAATGTGAGAGAAAGAAAACTTCTATAGGATCTTTTCAAATTGGAACTCTGCCATTCGCATAATTGGTCATTCGATGATTGTCTGCGAGGGAAATTAATTTTTATCAGAGAAAACTTTCTCTATGTTTTGACCGCGTGATAGAAGCAGGTTCTACCGCAAACATCGACGATCAAATGTTAGAAGCCCTATACAAGCTTGTAGTGCATAATAGTTCCTCACAGAATCGTTTGATAAAAATTAAATACGCGCAGTTACCTTTAAAATGCAACAGACTGTATTCTGGCCGTTACTGAACTCCACATTAACATTACATACTGCTTGTGAATCTCAAAAACACAAATTATATAATATGGCGGCTAACAAACACTGTTTCATTGCGCGCACTTCCTACAAGTCCTCTCGTTATTCTGTTTCGTAACAAAATCCCGTCACATTCCGGTTTTCTTACTTTTCTTCACTCGCTGTGTAGCAACGCGATATCAGAGACAATATGTTTCGCTCGTGCAGGACAAACGCACCGCCTCGCGGTACATATTCACTTCAAGCCGATAACAATAAGAAGGTTGTTGGACCCAGGGGAGCTAAATGGCCTCCGCAGATCGGCGAACCCAGGGGGAGCCAGATCGGCGAATACCCCGCCGCTCCGCGTATGATATCGGACCCAGGGGGGTCCAAATGGCTCGCGCAGCTCGGCGAATATTTCGTCGTCCTGCGCATGACGCCAGCATAGGAGCACGTCGTGACGAGGCGCCAAAAGCCTTGCAAAATGCCTGGGTGTGCTGTAACAGGGCGTCTATCGTACAGCAGAAAGAGAAAAGGCACGGATATAATTTATCATTTTATCATTCGTTCCCAAAAGACGTTAAAGTGCAGTAAGTCGGGATAATGAAGTGCCACCGAAAAGATCGCTTCAATGTTGCGACGTCAACTGTTTGTTAGTTACATTTCACATCAGATGATTATCTCCGTGACTTGCGAGCAGAACTTCTCAATCTACTACCGAAGAAAACACTTAAACCAGACGCAGTGTCGAGTGTAAATATACCAGGAAGTGTTCCCAGAGTTAGTGGAAATTCCGGCGCTGATGATATAGTTTCTCCGAATAGGGCAGACCGGTTGCAGTCAAGAAAGACAATGAAAAATTCAAATGAGCACTTGGCCTGTGTGTCTCCGAAAAAAAGAAAAATAGACCAGTCAACAGCGAAAGATGATTGTGACACTGATGGTAAACAAATCAGCGAACTCTATAAACTTATAGAAGACTTAGAATACAAGAACTGCAGACTGACAGCTATATGTGCAAACCTCAGGTATAGTGAGAAGTGCTTGAAACTCAAAGTGAAAGCTTGTGGTGAGAAAATAAAATATCAACAAGTGTCAAAAGAAGCAAGTGCAGGAGAAAGTGACTCAAATATTAGGCAAATTGTTTTCAAAAACACAGATAAACTGCTTGTTGAGTGGGAAGACACGAGCAAAGAGGCAAAGGGAAGATATTTGTAAAGCGGTTGCACTTCGTGCTGTATCTAGGAAGTTTATTTGTTTTTAAGCAATCAGGATGATTTCCCACTTACAGGACTGTCAACACTTAAGAGATGGACGTCACGCTCTTTCAGATGCTTTCCTGGTGTGCTGACAGATGTTTTGCAACTAATGAAAGCCCACTAATCTGTATTGACAAAACCCGAACGTGTGTGTGTGTGTGTGTGTGTGTGTGTGTGTGTGTGTGTGTGTGTGTGTGTGTGCGCGCGCGCGCTCGGACATTCGACGGAATGAATGTGTTGTTGTTGTTGTTGTCGTCTTCAGTCCTGAGACTGGTTTGATGCAGCTCTCCATGCTACTCTATCCTGTGCAAGCTTCTTCATCTCCCAGTACCTACTGCAACCTACATCCTTCTGAATCTGCTTAGTGTATTCATCTCTTGGTCTCCCTCTACGTTTTTTACCCTCCACGCTGCCCTCCAATACTAAATTGGTGATCCCTTGATGCCTCAGAACATGTCCTACCAACCGATCCCTTCTTCTGGTCAAGTTGTGCCACAAACTTCTCTTCTCCCCAATCCTATTCAATACTTCCTCATTAGTTATGTGATCTACCCATCTAATCTTCAGCATTCTTCTGTAGCACCACATTTCGAAAGCTTCTATTCTCTTCTTGTCCAAACTATTTACCGTCCATGTTTCACTTCCATACATGGCTACACTCCATACAAATACTTTCAGATATGACTGCCTGACACTTAAATCTATACTCGATGTTAACAAATTTCTCTTCTTCAGAAACGCTTTCCTTGCCATTGCCAGTCTACATTTTATATCCTCTCTACTTCGACCATCATCAGTTATTTTGCTCCCCAAATAGCAAAACTCCTTTACTACTTTAAGTGTCTCATTTCCTAATCTAATTCCCTCAGCATCACCCGACTTAATTCGACTACATTCCATTATCCTCGTTTTGCTTTTGTTGATGTTCATCTTATATCCTCCCTTCAAGACACCATCCATTCCATTCAGCTGCTCATCCAAGTCCTTTGCTGTCTCTGACAGAATTACAATGTCATCGGCGAACCTCAAAGTTTTTATTTCTTCTCCATGGATTTTAATACCTACTCCGAATTTTTCTTTTGTTTCCTTTACTGCTTGCTCAATATACAGATTGAATAACATCGGGGAGAGGCTACAACCCTGTCTTACTCCCTTCCCAACCACTGCTTCCCTTTCATGTCTCTCGAGTCTTATAACTACCAACTTGTTTCTGTACAAATTGTAAATAGCCTTTCGCTCCCTGTATTTCACCCCTGCACCTTTAGAATTTGAAAGAGAGTATTCCAGTCAACATTCTCAAAAGCTTTCTCTAAGTCTATAAATGCTAGAAACGTAGGTTTGCCTTTCCTTAATCTTTCTTCTAAGATAAGTCGTAAGGTCAGTATTGCCTCACGGGTTCCAGTATTTCTACGGAATCCAAACTGATCTTCCCCGAGGTCGGCTTCTACTAGTTTTTCCATTCGTCTGTAAAGAATTCGTGTTAGTGTTTTGCAGCTGTGGCTTATTAAACTGATTGTTCGGTAATTATCACATCTGTCAACACCTGCTTTCTTTGGGATTGGAATTCTTATATTCTTCTTGAAGTCTGAGGGTATTTCGCCTGTTTCATACATCTTGCTCACCACATGGTAGAGTTTTGTCAGGACTGGCTCTCCCAAGGCCGTCAGTAGTTCCAATGGAATGTTGTCTACTCCGGGGGCCTTGTTTCGACTCAGGTCTTCCAGTGCTCTGTCAAACTCTTCACGCAGTGAAATGAGTGTAGATAGCAATATTACTTATGATCCTGTTGAAGATCGTGTTGTAGGGTCACACACTAACGTGCTATTTGTTATGGTACGTGGTTTGTTTTCTGGATAGAAGCAGCCCATTTACTATGATTTTGACACACAAATAATAGCTGATCAGTTACACAGTATTATCTGCTCCGTACAAGATGTTGCGGTAGTGTGCGACCTTGTAAAAAAATTCGATCTGTGTCGAAAGATTTTAATGTGACAGAAATAAATTCCTGCTTTTTCCAATCTGCATTATGAAAAGAAACGAATCTGGGTGTTTTCAGATGTTCCAAATTTGTTTAAATTAATGAGGAACCACTTTGTGGATGACGGACTAAAGCTTCCAAGTGGGAAAAATTGTTAATAGATCTATTATAGAAAGACTGCTCGCATTAAATAGGTGTGAAATGAAGTTGTGTCCTAAACTCACAGCTTCACCGCAGTGTTAAGGGGAGAGAGCGTCAAAGGGTTTATCTGGCAATGCAACTTTTGTCGAGTACCACAGCTAAAGCCATAACGTATGTCATCCCTGAAGAAGAGGAAGCAGTGTATTTTTTTCAGTTAGCAAACGACGCATTTGACATTCTGAATGCTCGGAGGTACAACAAGAATGCGTTATCATGTGGTTATGGAATACATAATGCTGTTCAAGAAAGAATAATAAGAGAACTGTATACGTGTGCTGCAAAAATGCGCACAGGCAATACAAATCACTTGCTCCCATTCCAGGTAGGCATAATGACAACTGTTCGGTCATTATTTGGACTGTTTTCAGATCTTCAGCCACTACAAATGACATATATTTTAACTGCAACATTGAACCAGGATACATTGGAAAAATTTTTCTCACAGACCAGAGGAACTGGTCATTTCCATTTGAACCCTTCTCCAACAGAAGTAAAATATCGATTACGTCTGTTACTGCTGGGACACAATGCTCATGATATTCCTCTGTCAAATGACACATCAGTAGAGGCAGATGAGTGTGAAGGAATTTTTGACGTCACATCTGCTCACAGGAATTTTGACCGACATGAGCGAAGCACTGCAAATGATAGGTGGTGAAAAAGAGCTGCTAGATATTAACTTTCCTCTTCTGCCTGCACCAGAAGACTCTGCTGTCCAAGAGGGATGAGACTGCTCTGCAGAAGGATTCCGTTACCTGCCTGGCTGCATTGCATATCGTGCAAAGAACTGTGACAACACACTGGGAACGCCGTCTGGTGATATTTTAAGTCCTCCAACAAATGAAAATTATGGTAAATTTAATGGATTGGATAGGATTTCCAAGGGAAAAATATAGTGAAAACAATACGCACTGCTGTCTAAACTAAATATCTGGAGTTTTCCTCACAAGTTATAAAACTGTATGTCAGCACACGACTTTTCATTCGTATGCGGTCCCATAATATGAAGCATAAAATGCAGAAGGCAGCAGCAGCACGGCAGCGGAAATCAAGACAGTGGCATTCTTCTTCCACTACAAACATCTAAACAGGTAAATCAACTGTTTTAAATAATTTCCTGAGAACTTATTTCTGCTACAAGTAGTTGTTTGTCTTTAAAGAGTCGCTTGCTGCGCTAGCCGCTGCCTCGCTTTGATCCTACAGTGACGTCACTGCTCCAGCCAATCACAGCCGATTTAGCTTCGGGCCAAATAACCTTGGTTGGACCGATAACTCCCTTCGGTCAGCACGGGCCAAGGGATATTACAGGGCCATGACGAAATCCCCTTGGTACCTAGATATGCCCAGCTGGCTGCATCTTGAAACCAATTACATACGAAAGGAGAGACGCTGCACTGGACTGAAAGCCGTAAGGCGGCACTTGATCCACTGAAATCCGCCTTAAGCAACGTCCCCCTTACGGCTATCCCGCACTTTGATCAGCTATCCATAGCCCAGACCAATGTCTCGAATTCATGCGTGGCGGCAAATTTTGCTGCATGAACAAAACGGTGATGGACATTCTGTTGCGCATGCATCCAAGCCTTTGTCTTGCCGTGGGAAAATATTAGGTCTACGAACTGGAGGCTTTGGTGGTCTTTTTCGCACTAGAAAACTTTATGTTCGATCTTGAGCACCTTGAAACGGATAATCAGACTTTAAACTAGGTTGTAGCGCAGAAACTTAAAATAGGTCTCTCTGTCGGTTGGATCATCCATATCTCAACATTCCATTTCTCCATCAAAGACGTAAGCAGCTCCAACAATCCTGTGGGCGATACTCTAAGCCGCATGTTTGAAGAGGATGTCGAGGATCTTGTAATCCTAAAGACATCGAGGGTGGGACTTCGATTTCCATTCTATCAGCCGAGATACTCGTCATTTGGAGATCTCAGAGAGAGAGAAGAACAAGTTCCTAGCCTTCAGGACGTGAAACAGTGATCTGTCGCTGCAGAGAAAGTGTCTGGTTACCACCCGCAAAAGAGCTGCTTCTGCTATCTTACTAGTGGGGCCTTCTGCAGAAGTTAGGGCTGGCAGTTTTCAAATATTTTCACGAGTACGTGCTTGGTCAATTCAGAAAATTAAGGAGTATCATTCTTGGCCCTCTTTAAACAAAGACGTGATGGGGTTGGAGAATCATTGTGAAACTTCTAAGTTTGCCAAACCGAATCACAACACACGCCAGAGTTTTCTTTAGTCCATACAGGTTGAGAGACCAATGGACAAGGTTAATAAAATTTTCTCGGGCTTCCAGCCGCGTCAGGTGGTTAAAATCCCACGAGCTTTCGACCGAGCTCTCCCCGGTCATTGTCAAGTGGCAAGAATGACTGCTGTGTCGCCGTGGCCGCGTCGTTATACAGCCGCACTGCTGGCTGTGACGTCACTGGTGCTCTCTTCCTCGCCATATACGGTAATGTTTCATCCCGCGTCCGTCACGCCCGTTTTAACATCGCGATAGCCGGGTCCCAGGCTGTATTAACCTGCAAACCGCCGTCCTTGTTGATGGTGTTTTCAGAGGTTTTTATTTCAATAGCTTCTTTTTGACGTTATCCCAAAATCCCTTCGTCTTCATAATGCCAGATGTTTCGTCGAATAGAATTCGGTGTCCATTTTCTAAGGCGTGTTCTGCCACTGCTGATTTTTCTGGATAGCGTAGGCGTAAGCACCTCTCGTGTTCTGTCCGGCGTTGCTCCACAGTGTGTACTGTTTGGCCGACGTAGTAACAGCCACACTGACATGGTATCTTGTACGCTCCAGGCGTTCTAAGCTCTAGATCGTCCTTCACAGACCTCATGAGCTGACGAATTTTTGATGGGGGCCTGAACACCGATGAAATGTTATATCTCTTCAGGAGCCGGCTAATCTTTCCCGACAATGTACCACAGAAAGGCAAAAACACAAGTTTCTTGCTTTCTTCTTCGGTGGTGTTCTTTGTTCATGTGTTTCTTGCATGTCACACCAGATATAGCCTGTGACACCTGTCCGTGGCAGCACCCGTTTTCCCGGAAGACTTTTCGGAGGTGGCTCAGTTCTAGTGGCAGACTTTCTGCGTCTGAGACGACTTTAGCACGATGGACGAGGGAGGGTATTCAGAACGCTATATTTTTGTGCCGGATGGTGGTGGCTGAGAGCGTACAGATACCGATCTGTGTGTGTCGGTTTCCTGTAGACACTGTGGCTGAGGTGCCCATTAGTTTTCCGTCGAACGAGTACGTACGTCAAGGAAGGGCAATGCACCATATGTCTCGACTTCCATCGTAAACTTGATGTGGCCGTGAATTGCTGTTCGGGGGTTCTAAAAATTTCTCCCAGTTTTTCGCGACCATGGGGCCAGATGATAAAAGTGTCATCGACGTCGCGATAAAAGCAACTTGGCTTAGCTGGAGCCGTGTCCACGGAGATGTCATCAAATCTTTCCATGAAAAGTTGGCTATGGATGGAGCTAATGGGCTTCCAATTGGTCGAAATACTGGCCGCCATGTAGGAAGTACGACGATGTCAATGTGTGCTTAAACAGTCCCACAATTGTGCTATCAAAGGACGGCGGTTTGGCGGTTCACAGCTCAGTACAGCCTCGGACCCGGCTATCGCGATGTTAAAATGGGCGTAACGGACGCGGGATGAAAACATTACCGTATATGGCGAGGAAGAGAGCACCAGTGACCTCACAGCCAGCAGTGCGGCTATACAGGGTGGTTCATTGATAGTGACAGAGCCAAATATTTCACGAAATAAGCATCAAACGAAAAAACTACAAAGAACGAAACTCGTCTAGCTTGTAGGGGGAAACCAGATGGCGCTATTGTTCGCCCGCTAGATGGCGCTGCCGTAGGTCAAACGGATATCAACTGCGTTTTTTTTTAAAATAGGAACCCTCATTTTTTATTGAATATTCGTGTAGTTTGTAAAGAAATATGAATGTTTTAGTTGGACCACTTTTTTCGCTTTGTGATAGATGGCGCTGTGATAGTCACAAACGAATAAGTACGTGGTGTCACGTAACATTCCGCCAGTGCGGTCGGTATTTGCTTCGTGATACATTACACGTGTTAATATGGACCGTTTACCAATTGCGGGAAAGGTCGATATCGTGTTGATGTATGGTTATTGTGATCAAAATCCCAAACGGGCGGTCCGCATCTCGTGGTCGTGCGGTAGCGTTCTCGCTTCCCACGCCCGGGTTCCCGGGTTCGATTCCCGGCGGGGTCAGGGATTTTCTCTGCCTCGTGATGACTGGGTGTTGTGTGATGTCCTTAGGTTAGTTAGGTTTAATTACTTCTAAGTACTAGGGGACTGATGACCATAGATGTTAAGTCCATAGTGCTCAGAGCCCAACGGGCGTGTGCTATGTATGCTGCTCGATATCGTGGACGACATCATCCAAGTGTCCGGACCGTTCGCCGGATAGTTACGTTATTTAAGGAAACAGGAAGTGTTGAGCCACATGTGGAACGTCAAACACGACCTGCAACAAATGATGATGCCCAAGTAGGTGTTTTAGCTGTTGTCGCGGCTAATCCGCATATCAGTAGCAGACAAACTGCGCGAGAATCGGGAATCTCAAAAACATCGGTGTTGAGGATGCTACATCAACATCGGTTGCACCTGTATCGTATTTCTATGCAGCAGTAAGTGCATGGCGACGACTTTGAACGTCGTGTACAGTTCTGCCACTAGGCACAAGAGAAATTACGGGACGATGACAGATTTTTTGCACGTATTAAATTTTGCGACGAAGCGTCATTCACCAACAGCGGTAACGTAATCCGGCATGATATGCACTATTGGGCAACGGAAAATCCATGCTGACTGCGGCAAGTGGAACATCAGCGACCTTGGCGGGTTAATGTATGGTGCGCCATTATGGGACGAAGGATAATTGACCCCCATTTTATCGATGGCAATCTAAATGGTGCAATGTATGCTGATTTCCTACGTAATGTTCTACCGATGTTACTACGAGATGTTTCACTGCATGACAGAACAGTATGTACTTCCAACATGATGGATGTCCGGCACATAGCTTGCGGCGGTTGAAGCGGTATTGAGTAGCATATTTCATGACAGGTAGATTGGTCGTCGAAGCACCATACCATGGCCCGCAAGTTCACCGGATCTCACGTCCCCGGATTTCTTTCTGTGGAGAAAGTTGAAGGATATTTGCTATCGTGATCCACCGACAACGCCTGACAACATGCGTCAGCGCATTGTCAATGCATGTGCGAACATTACGGAAGGTGAACTACTCGCTGTTGAGAGGAATGTCGTTACACGTACTGCCAAATGCGTTGAGGCTGACGAACATCACTTTGAGCATTTGTTGCATTAATGTGGTATTCTCAGAAATGATAAGTTCACAAAGGTACGTGTATCACAATGGAACAATCGAAATAAAATGTTCAAATCTACCTCCGTTCTGTATTTTAATTTAAAAAAAAACCTACCTGTTACCAACCGTTCGTCTAAAATTGTGAGCCATATGTTTGTGACTATTACAGCGCCATCTATCACAAAGCGAAAAAAGTGGTCCAACTAAAACATTCTTATTTCTTTACGCACTACATGAATATGTAATAAAAAATAGGGGTTCCTATTTTAAAAAACGCAGTTGATATCCATTTGACCTATGGCAGCGCCATCTAGCGGGCCAACCATAGCGCCATCTGGTTTCCCCTTTCAAGCTAGATAAGTTTCGTTCTTTGTAGTTTCTTCGTTTGACGTTTACCGTATTTCGTGAGATATTTGGCCCGGTCACGATCAATGGACCACCCTGTATAACGACGTGGTCAAGGCGACACAGCAGTCAGTCTTACCACTTGACAATGATCAGGGAGAGCTCGGTCGAAAGCTCGTGGGATTTTAACCACCTGACGCGGCTGGAAGCCCGAGAAATTTTATTAATGCATATCACCGCGAAACAATGCATTCATAAATGGACAAGGTATTTAATGACCATGTAGGGCCGGTGCCTCGTACACGGAAGGATAATAAATACGCTTTGCTGCCTTTTCGCGTTTCTGATGATGATTCCTAGTGGAGGAGTACCAGCTGCATTAACGATTAGGCATCTTACCAGAATATTTTCGATAGTTGGGCCACATAAGAGTATAGCCGGTGATGATTCACCTGTCTTTGTTAGAAGGGAATTCAGTAGATTATGCTTTCAGTATGGTGTATCTCATATAATAACCATTACATACTACCTTCAACCTTCTTTCGCTGCGAGGGTGGACAGTAATCTGAAATCTGATCTAACAATATACCATTCTAGAGCTCAGACAAAATGGGGTATCTCTGTTCCTTGGTTGTATCCAACACTGAACACTACCACTCGCGAGGACCATAAATAATCCCGACGGGTTTAATGTTCACTTATTCTGTCACTTCTCCTTTGTCAAATCTTTGGTCAATGAACGACCTCCTCCCAGAGCAGATGACCCCTGAAATCATTCAGGATGACTGGAGATGGGCAAAGAATGATATTGACCATGTTCATCATAGGGAAGCAGAGCGATGCAACGAGGGCAAGTGCCCCATCAAATTGAATATTGGAGATGTAGTTTTCATTAAGAACTTCAGTGCCCAAGGGAAGGCCAAAAGGAAATCTCTAATAAGTAGTTCAAATGGTTCAAATGGCTCTGGGCACTATGGGACTGAATTTCTGAGGTCATCATTCCCCTAGAACTTAGAACTACTTAAACCTAACTACCCTAAGGACATCACACACATCCAAGCCCTAGGCAGGATTAGAACCTGCGACCGTAGCGGTCACGCGGTTCAGACTGAAGCGCCTAGAACCGCACGGCCACACCGGCCGGCAATAAGTAGTTACACTGTTTTGTGGGACCTTGTAAGACTGTAAAAATACTAACTCCAGTAAGTGCTGTGGTTGAGAACCAACCCACAGTTAAGACACACCGAGTACACATGAGCCACGTTAAGACTGCTCCTGGTACTTAAAATTTTATAAGCGCAATCCCAGGGTGCTTTAGTTTAAGGGGGAAGAACTGAGCTATGCCAACTCTTATTGATATTGCGCATGATTACGCCCTTTGGCGGTTACCCAGCAATGCCTGACAGGGCGTGCGCGGTGACTTCCGAGACTCTTACTGGCATACCGGGCTTTCCGAGAGTCACGTCTATCTGGTGGTCAAGAAGGTAGGTTCCAACTGGCAATAGGAGCGTGGAGTCCATTTCAAGCAGGCAGGCTGAGTAGGCTCCTCCAGAGCAGTGTGTGGGCGAGTGCTGACGTCAGCGCGGTGTCCATATCAGCGCGCAGTCAGGAGGGAAGTGGGCAGCTGTAAGTTGGGCGTAGGAATCGTAGAGACGCGAACAAAGGAAGAATAGAGTACCAGTTACCACTTGGAACAGACCCGGTTCAACTAAAAAAGAAGTGAATATGGTGAGCATCTTTCAGAACATTTTCTGTTTCTGTGCGCTTGCGCCATGAAGCTGAGTTTAACAAACAGTCCAGTCTGTTAAGTGATATTCGATTAGTCTTCCGTCATCGGCACTGTTTCTTGCATGTTTCAGTCTTGATGTATTACGCTTGCACCAGGTTTTCCTGGACTTATCTTGGTATATTACTCAAGACTTAATCGCTATTGGTGTTAGACAGAAACACAATTGCTTTAACTTATTTGTAGGATTAAATTATTTATTTGTCTTGTGAGAGGTTATTTTAAATATATTTCTGGGCGCTGGCAATGCAATATGTAATCCTTGATACTTTGAAGAGCCGTCCACTGTTTGTGAATTGGTTAGTGTGTGTTTGTTACACGTATTTTATTTACATCTTTTAGAAGTAGCGATGGTTGCGTTATCTGGCCAGCATTCAGTTGAATGGCGCGCCCAGTACTATGAACTGCTGCCGGTTTTGAGTCCTGCCTACACTCAGATGATTGTAAAAGGAAGCCTGCTGGAGCCTTATTGGCGTTTATGATTGCTCTGAGAACGTTCGGCAACCAAAGGTATTTTACAAAATTGTTAAGGCTTTCGTGGCCACTTGCTGACAAACTGCCTATTGGCTTCTGTCTCGGGTTCTTCGGCCGACGTTCGTCTAATGATTTTTCTGACGTTTCGCCAGCACGAGTGGCTGGCATTGTCAAAGCTTCACCCTCCATTGCCGGTGGTGAACTGGAGCCGAGCTCGCGGGCGCAGACTATATGTACCTGGCGCGCCAACGTCCGAGGGTTTCTCCGCGGTCATTAGATCGGCGAAGGAGAAAAAGAGACCCACTTGCAATGACTGGAATATACCGTATACCATGCACATGCGGAAAAGTTTATGTCGGAATGTCTGGACGATCCATCAACACCAGGGTCAAAGAGCATAAGCGACATTGCAGGCTGGGGCAGGTGGAGAAATCGGCCGTGGCAGAGCACGCACTGAAGAGACCGACCACGTAATAAAATTCACCGACACGGAAGTTCTGGCTGTAGAGAACCACTATCACACGTGCTTGTTCAGAGAAGCTGTAGAAATCCAAAAACACGCGAACAGTTTCAAGCCTTAAGGTAAACGGATCCTGGCTTCCCGTACTGCAGCAAACGACCGTCGCAGGTAGCAAGAGGAGAACCGCACCGGAAATGACCGCGGAGAAGCCCTAGGACGTTGGCGCGCCAGGTACATATAGTCTTCGGCCGCGAGCTCGGCTCCAGTTCACCACCGGCAATGGAGGGTGAAGCTTTGACAATGCCAGCCACTCGTGCTGGCGAAACGTCAGAAAAATCATTAGATGAACGTCGGCCGAAGAACCCGAGACAGAAGCCAATAGGCAGTTTGTCAAAGGTATTTTGTTACTTAATGAGAGCAGTGCTGGTATACGGGTATTTTAATAAAATTGTTGTTGCGTGAAGCTGTTTATTTGACGGCTTAGCACAACCACTCTCTAAACACCTAGCACACTGGTCATCTCGGTATATTTCAATTCACTCAAAAGTAGAACTAAATCATGCATTAAGAATGTTTATATCTGACGATGGACCCACACGGCCTGAAATATATCTTCTGTTTAAAGAAAACGAGAAAAAAATTGTGTAGAAGGCATTTTTATTCAGACTTCTTTAGTTCGAATGATTGTCCCTATCAAATCCTTGAATACTGACCATTCCTCCCGTGTGTGTGTGTGTGTGTGTGTGTGTGTGGTGTGTGTGTGTGTGTGTGTGTGTGTGTGTGTGTGTGTGTGTGATGCTCATGTAATTAGACACGACTTACTGCAGAATTTATGGCTGCAGAACTGTAGAAACGTTCTCAGTTCGTACTGAAAACAAACCACAGGCTGATCTGTAGTAGATGAATGATCTGCAGTCAAAATATATCCATTGCTGGTATTATTTGTCATATTTGTTTAGTAAGTTATGAAATCTTCCACCACATCATTCTCAAACCGACCAGTCTCAAGCTTTTGACTGAGGCAGCAGTAATCAATGCCGTAGGAGCAAAGGCTTTTATCTGAAGTTGTTCGCTGGGATAGTAATTCCTTAATCACCAACGGTATGAAAATAATGTAATGGGAAAAAATATAATGAAAATAATTGGATTGTTATGTATGGTCACTTGTTATTGAGGATCTCTGCTAAAATGGATGTCAATCAAATCAGAATTTAGATATGAAAGAATATTAATAGGCGGAAGTTATCTCTGCCTCACTCGATCACTTACGTCGTATCGGGTAAAATTAGCCTGTCCAGTTACTAAGTGAGGTAGTGGAGTGAACGCTATAGCTCACAGAGCCAGTATCGCAGAACATTCCTCTCCTAACTGGCATCACGCTCCTGTCTCAACACCCACACCGCAACTACCAGTTCCTTCTGACCAAGACATCCCTCGTCCGTCTCCATCCAATATCCTCCCCAATGCCTCCCTCATCCCAATCCACATTCACAGTTACGAGGAGCCCATTTCACATCACCGTCACTATGATTTTGGATGTACATCACATCACCATTCTCTAAAGATTTTATAATGTACCGGTGGAAGGCATGACATAATTCGAAATCAGAGGCGGTAAAATAAATGAAAAAATATTATTACTACAGTAGTACGCATTTCAATCTTCCGTGTCGTGATGAATTTCGTATTATAGATTTATCCACAGCGTTGCGAATGCTAAGTGCGCAGATGAGTAAAGTGTTACACACCAGTGTCACGTCTCACATACTTTTAATTAATTGTGATTTGGAGAATTATATATCATAAGCGGTTCGTCACCGTCTGACTGCAGCTCTCCACAGTCCTTTGGTTACACATGTGAAACTGTAAACTGGACATTAAAACATCGGGCTTCGTTGGATCTAGACGGATTAGCTGCCGGCTCTGTCTCATATTCATGTCTCCCATATAGTCCGCGTTACAGAGAATTAATTTCATCTATGGAGGTGCCACTTTGGAAGCTCTGCAAAATACCAATACACAGCAGCAATAATCTCTTCACTGTATCCAAAAAATTTTCTTTGTATATGGGAATAATGGGAGGCCAGAGAGCCAAATCTGCCTGCACCATTATTCTTCTTTAGCCATGATTCTGTAGTAAAGATCTTTCACTCACCGCACAGTGTGAGATACGCCTCGTGAACTAGTGGCGGAGTGGGCAGCTGCGGTTCATAAATAACCGGCTGGATCTTCCGTGGTAAATCATTACTATCATTCTCTACCTACTAGTCGGTACCAGCATCACTGCTTTTGGCAGCCTAACTATTCACGAAAATAAGGAAATAATTGTCTTTTCCTGTGGTTCAAATGGCTCTGAGCACTATGGGACTCAACATCTTAGGTCATAAGTCCCCTAGAACTTAGAACTACTTAAACCTAACTAACCTAAGGACATCACACACACCCATGCCCGAGGCAGGATTCGAACCTGCGACCGTAGCAGTCCCGCGGTTCCGGACTGCAGCGCCAGAACCGCTAGACCACCGCGGCCGGCGTCTTTTCCTGTGGATGCGCTGAGCTGTCATATGAATGACGTACTTCACTAGAGAAAATTGTATTTGTTCGGCGCCCCACCTAATGCGAATGCTTATAACAGTTCAAACACTGACGGTGACGAACCGCTTATGATCTATAATTCTCCAAATCACAATTAATTAAAAGTATGTGAGACGTGACACTGGTGTGTAACACTTTACTCATCTGCGCACTTAGCATTCGCAACGCTGTGGATAAATCTATAATACGAAATTCATCACGACACGGAAGATTGAAATGCGTACTACTGTAGTAATAATATTTTTTTATTTATTTTACCGCCTCTGGTTTCGAATTATGTCATGCCTTCCACCGGTACATTATAAAATCTTTAGAGAATGGTGATGTGATGTACATCCAAAATCATAGTGACGGTGATGTGAAATGGGCTCCTCGTAACTGTGAATGTGGATTGGGATGAGGGAGGCATTGGGGAGGATATTGGATGGAGACGGACGAGGGATGTCTTGGTCAGAAGGAACTGGTAGTTGCGGTGTGGGTGTTGAGACAGGAGCGTGATGCCAGTTAGGAGAGGAATGTTCTGCGATACTGGCTCTGTGAGCTATAGCGTTCACTCCACTACCTCACTTAGTAACTGGACAGGCTAATTTTACCCGATACGACGTAAGTGATCGAGTGAGGCAGAGATAACTTCCGCCTATTAATATTCTTTCATATCTAAATTCTGATTTGATTGACATCCATTTTAGCAGAGATCCTCAATAGCACGTGACCATACATAACAATCAAATTATTTTCATTATATTTTTTCCCATTACATTATTTTCATACCGTTAACATTATGTAATTCAGACGAAGCACTTCATGTGCCTTCGGTGTGCCAATATATAACAACAATAAGAGCCGAACAAACTGTTTGGGGTGATTGAAGTCGAGCGTGGGATGTGGTCGGAGAAGCGCGCACGTAGTGGCGACTACGGGTTTCGGTGTACGCACCAAGTACGTAAATATTAATGGACTGCGACTCTGCATACAAAGCAGATAGGAGTGTGTGGATAAGAGTTCTTTTATTATATGTTCTATATATACATTGGTAACTACATGAACAATATAAACTACTGGCCATTAAAATTGTTACACCAAGAAGAAATGCAGATGATAAACGGGTATTCATTGGACAAATATATTATACTACAACTGACATGTGATTACATTTTCACGCAATTTGGGTGCATAGATCCTGAGAAATCAGTACCCAGAACAACCACCTCTGGCCGTAATAACGGCCTTGATACGCCTGGGCCTTGAATCAAACAGAGCTTGGATGGCGTGTACAGGTACAGCTGCCCATGCAGCTTCAACACGATACCACAGTTCATCAAGAGTAGTGACTGGCGTATTGTGACGAGCCAGTTGCTCGGCCACCATTGACCAGACGTTTTGAATTGGTGAGAGATCTGGAGAATGTGCTGGCCAGGGCAGCAGTCGAACATTTTCTGTATCCAGAAAGGCCCGTACAGGACCTGCAACATGCGGTCGTGCATTATCCTGCTGAAATGTAGGGTTTCGCAGAGATCGAATTAAGGGTAGAGCCACGGGTCGTAGCACATCTGAAATGTAAAGTCCACAGTTAAAAGTGCCGTCAATGCGGACAAGAGGTGACCGAGGCATGTAACCAATGGCACCCCATACCATCACGCCAGATGATACACCAGTACGGCTATGACTAATACACGCTTCCAATGTGCGTTCACCGCTATGTCGCCAAACACGAATGCGACTATCACGATGCTGTACACAGAACCTGGATTCATCGAAAAAATGACGTTTTACCATTCGTGCACCCAGGTTTGTCGTTGAGTACACCATTACAGGCGCTCCTGTCTGTGATGCAAGGTCAATGGTAACCGCAGCCATGGTCTCCGAGCTGATAGTTCATGCTGCTGCAAACGTCGTCGAACTGTTCGTGCAGATGGTTGTTGTCTTGCAAACGTCCCCATCTGTTGACTCAGGGATCGAGACGTGGCTGCACGATCCGTTACAGCCATGCGGATAAGATGCCTGTCATCTCGACTGCTAGTAATACGAGGCCGTTGGGATCCAGCACGGCGTTCCGTATTACCTTCCTGAATCCACCGATTCCATATTCTGCTAACAGTCATTGGATCTCGACCAACGCGAGCAGCAATGTCGCGATACGATAAACCGCAATCACGATAGGCTACAGTCCGACCTTTATCAAAGTCGGAAACGTGATGGTACGCATTTCTCCTCCTTACACGAGGCATCACAACAACGTTTCACCAGGCAACGTTGGTCAACTGCTACTTGTGTATGAGAAATCGGTAGGAAACTTTCCTCATGTCAGCACGTTGTAGGTGTCGCCACCGGTGCCAACCTTGTGTGAATGCTCTAAAAGCTAATCATTTGCATATCACAGCATGTTCTTCCTGTCGGTTAAATTTCGCGTGTGTAGCACGTCATCTTCGTGGTGTAGCAATTTTAATGGCCAGTAGTGTACTATACGAACAATAACATTTGTGATATTGGGCTGATGCATAAGTTCATACCGTTTTTTCATATGTTTAATAAACACAACAAATACACATAACAGAGACTTCAGTCACCAATACTATATTCACCTTCACCTCGTACTTACAACAGTCTGCCACCGCTGGGATAACTTTTCGATTCCGCGACAGTAAAAATCAAGTTGTTTTTAGACGAAGAGCATTTTCATCCGGAAAGAAAGTTCCTTGAAGGCTTTTCGATAGAGAGTGGAAAAGTGTGAAAATCTTATGGTGCAATGTCAGGTGAATAAGGTGGGTGCAGAATTACTTCCCAACCCAACTCCTTTATAGTGTTTTTTGTCATTCTAACAGAATGCGGGCGGGCGTTATCGTGGAGTAGCATCACTTCACGCAGTCTTCCTGCCCGTTGTTCTTGGTCTGCGTCTGGTAGAGGTCTCATGTGTTGACAAATGTCAGCAGTGGTGGTTCAACCTCGGGATAGAATTTCGTAGTACACCACACCGTAGCTGTTCCGCCAGATGCATAAAATTATCAATTGTGGATGCGCACAGGTCTTTCTACAGGGAGTTGCTACTTTTGAGTTCAACCATTCCTTCCTTTTCCTTATGTTAGCATAAACACACCATTCCTCGGCACCAGTAACGATACAGGATAGGAATGGTTGGTGTTGTTCACGAGCCAATTAACGACTAGCAAACAGAGATGCACATACGGTCACCAGTTGATTTTTATGATTTTGGCTTAGAGCATGCAGTACCCCTACACCCAATTTTTGAACGTGCCCATTCCGTGCACATGCCGCACGATGGTGGAATGATCACAGTTCATCACATTTGCCAGTTCTCGACTGCACTGACGTGGGTCATTGTGGATCAATGCGTTTAAACGATCTTCATCAAACCCTGAAGGTCTTCCTGAACGTGGAGAGTCACTAAAGTCAAAACAATCCTCCCTAAAACGAGAAAATCATTTTCTTACCGTGCTCTGCCGAATGGCATTAACCCCGTACACAGCGCAAATGTTTCTGGCCGCCTCCGTTGCTGTCACCCATTCAAATTCGGCGCCAAACTCTCTCGGGAACAAATGAATTCCGACGGGTTTAGGAAAAACAACACAGTACTCACCGCGTTTTGCGCAGTAAAAAGACGTTTATAAAAACGAAATTATACAAAGTATATTAAAATGTTTGTGCCCTGACCTCAGAAGGAAAAAGGAGGAGGATCAATCACGACAAAACGTGAGTAGTAACAAATACATACGCAAAAATAATTTGGCAAGACGAAAGTGACATTTAAAAAAAAAAGAAGAAAGAAAAGAAAAGGGATGTGTTAATTCATCGATGAAATTCACATTTATATCGTTTGGTTTCCAGTTGACAAGCTATCAGTGCAGGAAACCATACAAATGGTCCTGAAAAACCATATAATTTAAAATAACGGTAAGAAGCAAAAATTAACGAAAACTTTCTTTAGGCCTCGCATTGTTCGATCAGCTGTAACCTAAAATATGTACACTTTTTACAGGTTTCAATAAACAGAAGCCAACTGATGATCGCAGAGAGGTACTGAAATATGTTTGGGTAAAATGGAAAAACAGTGTGTTTGCAAAACGGCGGAAACTTATATTCTATAATTATTCGCTGTAATTGTCCAGAATGTACTTTAAATAGTGAACAATTGTGGCCCCGTGACATCACATCGTTGTTTGGAAACACGAGGTCCATGAATGGCTGCAAATGGCCTCCAGATAGCCTGACAATCAATGACCGGTTCAGTTGGATCGGAATACCCAGTACATTCCATGTAAACAGAGCCCTCACTATAATGGGGCTACTACCAGCTTGCAGAGTGTCTTATTGACAACTGGAGTCCAACATGGCTTCGTGGGCTCTGCACCACACTCGAACCCTACCATCAGCTCTTACCAACTGAAATCGGAACTCATCTGACCTGGCCACAGTTTTCCAATCGTCTAGGAACCAAACGACATGATCATGAGCGCAAGAGAGGCGCCACAGGCGATGTCGTGCTGTTAGCAAAGGCATTCGCATCCGCCTACTGCTGCCTTAGCCCACTAATGCCATATTTCGCTGCACTGTCCTAACAGACACGTTCGTTCTACATTCCACATTCATTTCTGCGTTTACTTCAAGCAGTATTGCTTGTCTGTTTGCACTAACAACTCCGCGCAAACGCCGCTGCTGTCGGTCGTTAAGTGAAGGCCGTCGGTCACAGCGTTGCTCGTGGTGAGAGGTAATGTCTGAAATGTGCTATTCTCGGCACATTCTTGACTATGTGGATCTTGGAATACTGAATTCCATAACGATCTACGAAATGAAATGTCCCATGCTTCTAGCTCCAACTAACATCCCGCGTTCAAAGTCTGATATTTCCCATCATGCGACCATAATCAAGCCGGAAATTTTTTCAAATGAATCACCTGAGAACAAATGACAGCTCCGTCAATGCACTGCCCTTTTATACCTTGTGTACACGATACTACCGCCATCTGTATATGTGCTTATCGCTATCCCATGACTTTTGCCACCTCAGTGATTGATACACCACAAAACAGCATGGAAGTAGAAGCAAGAACTCCATTGCTCAACATGAGCGTGTTGTGCATGTGGCAGATGGCTGGACTAAACACGCTGTTGCCATATAACCCATGTTGGCGATAGACGTCTGTCGTCTGTTCGGTAGCAGTCTTTTTTTTTTACGACGCTACTTCGACGAAACTGTACTTAGACAACCGCATGTGTTTACTGTCGCTGGCTGAGGGAAATGCTTCTTCTCGTAGGTAGAAGATACGAATATCAGGAAAGATGTCACGCACCACGTCCGGTCATTTCTTACATCGTCTTTACTTCTTAGGATTTTTTTTTCTTTTTGGTCGATTTCAGTGTCCTATGTGTGCTTGTGCCCTTAACACGGGCCTGTTTCGCCACTCCCTCGGCACAACCAAGGTCTAGATGGAAACCAACATAAAGGATGATTTTGTGCAGGGAGGATAAGATTTCAGAAAAGAGAAAAAGTATTGTGGGAGGTGACGGAATCATGACTGGGTGCAGCGTTGTGCTTTTTTGTAATAGTGGATTTAATATCATGTTTAGTGTTTCGGTAAGCCGGCCGGAGTGGCCGTGCGGTTCTAGGCGCTACAGTCTGGAACCGAGCGACCGTTACGGTCGCAGGTTCGAATCCTGCCTCGGGCATGGATGAGTGTGATGTCCTTGGGTTAGTTAGGTTTAATTAGTTCTAAGCGACTGATGACCTCAGAAGTTAAGTCGCATAGTGCTCAGAGCCATTTGAACCATTTGTTTCGGTAAGGGTTTAATGCATGTTGACCATGGCACTCTACTTGCGACAACCAGACACAGTAGGCTTACATCGCTTTAATCTGTTCAGACTGAAGGGATGTTGTGTGAAGTACATTGCTGGGAAAAAATCAGTACACTATTTTAGAGGTTTCCAATTCACTGAAGATTTATAGTTGCAACACAGTGCATATCGAGCACATAAAATGATTACATTTACAGATCAAGTGCTTCTGAGGTACCAGGTACCGACCCATGCTGAAACACGCAAATTAGTAAGTGATATTGCCTCCACAGACGGCAATACAGGCACTGACTGGCATCCAGTCGAATGTACAAATGGCGAATACTGTCCTAGGATACGTTATGCCATGTCCCACTCGACCTGTGAATGAAATTCTATAAGAATTGCTGGTTGGAGAGCTGCACGAATCCCTTCTCGTCCTATCATAGCCCACACATACCCGACTGGAGACAAGGCCAGGGATGCTGCTGTACGTCTTGCAGAGCATGTTGAGTTTCACAGGCAGCGTGTGAGTGGGCATTATCCTGTTGGAACGACACATCTTCCTGTTACAATAATGGCCAAAGGATGGGCCTACCAACATTCTGCACGTTCTGAGCATTTGTTAGCTTCCCTCCCAGAAACACCAATGTGGACGAGAGTTGTAGCTTATCGCACTCTGACCATAAGACCAAGGGTGGGGCCACTGTGTTTGGATAAATATGCTCTACGAGACAGCGCTCACCAGGTCTATGTCGCACGCACTAACGACCTTCACTTATGTACAGACAAAATCTTCTTTCATCGCTGAAGACCACGGCTGGCCATTCCATCTTCCAGGTAATTCTCTGACAACACCAGTCGAGTCGAGCACGTCGACGTCGTGACGTGAGTGGAAGACAGGCTAGAGGTGTGCGTGCCCGTAGTCCCACAACTAATAAACAGTTGACAACAGTAAGTATTGGCAGGCCTGGGCTTACAGGCCCTCTTATCTGTGCTGTGTAGCTGTGCGATCTGCCACTGCAGCCCTTACAATAGGACAGTCCTGGTGGGCATTTGTGCTGCGCCGACGTCCAGATCATCATCTACAGGTGTAGCAATTTTCCAATCACATCCCTTGAAAGGCCACCATTTGTCCCTTTTCAAACAACCTCATTTGGCTATAGGAAGCGAGGGTGCATGTCCATGGCCGGTTGCGTGCTTGGTTCACAGGTTTGCACTGCACTGAGCCTTCGGGCTGTTTTTTTTTTTCCTTTATTGTGATTTCATTCCCCTGCGCCATATGGCAGGGGAGGGATGTCAGCGGCACAATCCGCCGCTCTTCAGCTGAGTGACATGACAACTAAAACAAAATAAAATGCTACATATATAAGGCGATAAAAAAGGGGAACATAAAACAGAGTAACAGAAGATAATGGAGGTAAAGATACACTGACAGGAAGACGTTCATGGGGGACAATTAAAAAAAAAAGTCAACATTAAGTTAAAAAACACAGCTGGCGATTCTTAAAACACAAAGAAGACACTGAATGCACATGCACAGGTTAAAAGTCGGCCACAGTATTAAAAACACTCCAGAAAAACACACTTAAAACCCACACACGGTGAAGTGTAAAACTGCCAGGTGGGACCTGCCGAGGGAGAGGTCGGAGAGGATGGAAAAGTAGGGGAGAGCAAGGGGCAGCAGGGGAGGCGGCAGGATGAAGAGAGTAGGGGCATCAGCAGGTACACAAAGAGGCAGGAGACTGGTGGGGCAGGAGATGAAGAGGGAAGACAAGGCAGGAGGGAGTGCAGAGACACTGAAAGGGAGCATAAGAGAAGGGGGGGAGTAAGAGGGAAAGCTGCTCAGGTGAAGGGAGGGGGAGGAGAGGGAGCCCTGAGGAGGAGGCAGGAAGATGGGGTTAGAGTTGGTAGGAAGGGTAGATGTCAGGGCGAAGCTCATCATCCGGGACCTTCTGGCTGTGAGCATTCCTCATTAAATTGTAGACACAGATGGTGCTCTGGTAGCCATGCCACTACGCTATCTGTTGGCGGACGACGCTGAATCCATTATCAGTGCATCTGCTATCCCTCAGGTGGCATATGCCATCACCGGATCAAAATGGACGTCCTCTTTCCGCGTGTACTAATTTTTTCCGGCAGTGTAGTTAAGACTGCCGACGGTTGGATGAGAGAGATGCGCGCCGCGCCAGGCGAGAGCAGAGGGCAGCGCTGTTGCTGCTGCCCCCCCTCGCCGGCCTGTGACGGGGCCGTTATAAGCACGGCGGGGCCCCGCCAACAGTACTCAGCCGGCGGACATTGCCGTCGTCTCACCGCAGCGCGACGAGCGTCCCAGCTAGCTGACACAACCGGACGACGCCGTAAGTACGCTCACTGTACGCTGCTAATGCACGGCGCCTACATTTAGCCACGCACCTGCTGCGGTTCCTGTCTCTATGCTGACGTTTCAGTTACATGGTAACGGGAGGAATGACTCAACAGTTTTTTACACCAATTAAGTCGGCAATCAGTCACAGTTACTATCGTATAACCCATACTGTATTGGTCGCATCGGTGATTTTATCTTAAACTGTCAAGTTGTACAGTTTCATTCGCGTTGTACATTAGCCTTGCGAGACCTACATTTGAACTTGTCACCTCGCGAACCTGACAAAACTGCAGGACTCGTAACGATGTTGCCTTCCCGAGAGCTTTTCTGTATTAAAATTCAAAATTTTCTTCTGAAACTAAGGCTTCAAACCTCACCATACTAGTAACTGTAAATTTTTGTGACTGGTTGCGTTCGTTACAAAGTGTTATTGTTGCCTTTACACTGTCGCTTAATTACATTTAGCTTAGGCAATTTAGTAAATTTTTATGGTTCAAATGGCTCTGAGCACTATGGGACTTAAACATCTGAGGTCATCAGTCCTCTATAACTTAGAACTACTTAAACCTAACTAACCTAAGGACATCACACACATCCATGCCCGAGGCAGGATTCGAACCTGCGACCGTAGCAGCAGCGCGGTTCCGTACTGGAGCGCCTTGCACCGCTCGGCCAGCGGCCGGCGTCAATTTTTATCCTGAGACGATAATTAACACCACTGTTGAAGATCTTTTGCAAAACGTATGCTGTCTTCTCGCAGTTTTAAAATTAGTTGGTTCAAAATCAGGTGGTAACAGACGTACATATATTGCAGAAATGCTCATCCCGTCGTGATCGACCGGTCGATCAGCACAGCTTTATGAATCGACCTTTAAATACCTTTGTGCGAAATCTGTTTAGCTAAAATCTTTTTGTAAATAGCACCTTTTTGACAATGAGTGTTTCGCACCGTATTTGTAGATGGTAAAGCTCGCGACAAGTCACAGTCTTTCCTTCTGCGTTGTGCACTGTGATTTGGCGCGATGTGAGCGGGGTTTGCGCTGATTGGGAAGAGCACCCAGAGCTTGCTGCGGGACTTGATCTTTGGCTAGCACTGCTACAGAAATTAAATGTCGGAAATTGTCCTTAAATACAGTCAGAACCGTCATATCAACAAACATCACTGGATCCAGAAACTTCAAAGAAATATACGGCCAATCTGAGAGCATTGAAGGTTGAGTTTGAAAACCGATTTGCTGATTTCCAGCCAATGAAACCTATACTAGCTTTCATAGCTCAGCTTTTTCAAAAAGTGGCTGTGAAAGATATTCCAAGAAAATAAGTACTCTTTTTCCCTCGTAGTTAGACTGAATAAGGCCGGCCGGGGTGACCGAGAGGTTCTAAGCGCTACAGTCTGGAGCCGCGCGACCGCTACGGTCACAGGTTCGAATCCTGCCTCGGGCATGGGTGTGTGTGATGTCCTTACGTTAGTTAGGTTTAAGTAGTTCTAAGTTCTAGGGGACTGATGACCTCAGAAGTTAAGTCCCGTAGTGCTCAGAGCCATTTGAACCATAGACTGAACAAGACAAGGAAACAATTCGATTTCCGAATGACGTTTCCTTGAAGTCAGAATACAATTAAGATAACTTTTCTTTCGGGAATTAGTGAGCGTAAAAATCTACTCTAACACTGTAAAAGTAGCATGATAGGTTTTATCGTTTTTCGGATCAACTTGTCTATGTGAGGCAGCGTCTTCAACGATGAACACAGTAAAACCTATGTGTAGAAAGAAACTCACTGATCCTCATCTTTCAGACTGTGTAACGTCGGCTATGACAAATTATTCACCAGATTGTAATAAACTTCGCAATGATATGCAAAAGCCTAGTATCTCACTGAACTTTTTTCAACTTTGTGATGGTGTATATTTTAATTTTTTCGATATGTGTAGTATCTTTCAATCTGGTAACACGCCTAAAACTGTTGATGGGAAGAGAAATCTCTGTTAAGTTATCTGTGTAATTGAAATGTTTAATTTTGGCTATGGCGCTCTTTTTCGTGCTTAAACCTTTACGAATATTTAACTCAGTAGATGCACAAATAAACTAAGTGGCATGTGGTAGACCTCATGCCTAAAAAAGTTGACCACTTCTTATATATTGCGTTAAAAAATATCGCGTACTGCCGTCTGATGAAGAAATATCAAATGAATAACAGCACTATTTTTCCAAAAGAAATGGTGTAAATAATTATGACCGGTTTCTGTCTCCATTTCATTATACCTTTGCATCTAAACAAAACATCAATGTATTTAGAGGTTTTCATCTGGAACCACGTTTCATATTCTTTCGGCTTTACATTAGCATGTAGCTGCATTGATGTGCAATTATTAATGCGTTCTTTTCGTTCGTAAATCTCCATTTGCCTGGATGCATCTAAACAGAGCATCAAAATATTTACAAATTTACATCTCGAACAACGTTTTATCTTCTTTCGGCTTTGCTCAGGCATGTACCAGTATTGCTGTGCCACTATTAATGCGTTCTTTTGCTTCGTAATTCCCCATTTTGGCTGGGTGTTGGCTATTTTATACAGTTTTTTCATCTACAAAGCTTCTTGAATCAATTTTACGTAGTTCGAAAATTTCTTCTTGTCGCTTCCTGTTTCGGAAGGCAAAGTTTAGGCGATCGGACTGGAGCCGCACTGGTGCCCTTTCCGATGTAGCTTCTCTCGGCGCAATTCATGACGACATAGTTAATGGGTGAACGGCTGGACATCAATATTCATCAGCGAACTTTATGATCGCAACGTGGTCGCGTGCCAAAATATTGTGCACTTGGGGCACAGGTCCGGCCGTCCACCTGTTAACTATTTCGTCTCGTTTGAACCATTTTGCTCGTTCATAATCATCCGAACGTCAGGTACCTGTTTCAAAATACACTGGGTTTCCTTATTTCGTCTTCGGTGATGATTGAGCAAAATGCTTAATTTAAGCTATAAGATTTTCCAATGTTGTTTTCAAAAAATTTTGTTAATTGCCAAAAAAACAGTAGTTTCTCAGGCTTTGAAGTTTTTCTCTCATATTTCTTTCGGATTCAGGTACTTCTTCAGTTTCCCAAATAACGTGTGAACCTAACCACTGCGCTTTTTTATATTTATATTTTACACAAATACGGCTTAAACGGTATATAAAACAAAACTTTAAGAATTATCACAAACTAGTAAGTAATGTCAACTTTAGATGTGTTAATAGCAGTAGGAAACAGATATTGAAGCGTTTTTACCAAACGAAGCAAAAATGAAGCTGTATTTACGGTTTAGCACTTCGATAATTGTTTGTTGTTATAAATATAGTTCAACTTATTTTCGCTAAGTTTTGGATTCTTAGAAGATTCTTGACTTTGCTCAATGCTTTTAAATGCCAACAAAGGGCAGTGGAACTGTCGGGAGTTTGAATTAACTGTCGTTTTTGACGAAGAGAGGGTAGTAGTTCTATCACTACAGCACAGCGACACGAGAGCTACTGAACAGTAGAAACATCAGGCTTTCAGATCAGTGCGTGTCTTTCGAGTGGAATTAACAGAATCTACCTGTTCAGTGCTTTCAACACGGGTTTTGCGCCTACAAAACAGAATTTGCGAAAAGTGGTACTCTTCCGCTTTCGTGTCAAGAAATATGCCACACAAAGTCATCGCTTGCCATCGGAAGCGTATAGAGAACATGCTCTGTCGGAAACAACGTGCAGAGATTGGTTTCGACGATTCAAAGACAATGATTTTGAAGTTAGTGGCAAAATGCTTGCTGGTCGGTGTGGTGGGCTGCTTATACCGGCTCGAACGGTGAACGCTATGAAGAACAGTTACTCAATCTGAATCGTGCACTTAAAGATAAACGTCCGCAATATGGTCAGAGATATGACACAGTTATTCTGCTTCATGACAGTACCAAATCACATGTTGTAACCCGAGTGAATGAGACCTTGAAGGGATTTCGATGAGATGTCTTGCCCTACCCACCATATTCACCAGACATCGTCCCTTCCAATTACCATTTGTTTTGGACGATGCAGCATGGTCTTTCTAAACAATAGTCCACATCTCTTAACGGTCTCTAAAACTGGTTCCATTGGGGGATCACCTATAAAGAACCCTATTTCGTGGAATCCATTTGCTACCCAAAGGGCAAATGTAGCTCCCGAAGGACACTACTTTGAGTCATTTATTTTATACCGTTCTACTAATATAAACATGTATTTTCTGTCCAACAAACAGCGAGAATCAATTTAAGTACGTAACACGATATGATATATCAGTGTGTTGCCTTCTCTTTCTTCATAAGCCACAAAAGTGAAGCAAAGCACTCTGTTCCACTAAAAGTTAGTTTAAAGCACACTCTGTCCAGTTTTTGAACTGTAAGGAATGTAGCTGATTAATGATAGGATGCTTTGTCTATTTTTATCCTGTTGGACGTATCGACAGACGTCTATTTACAACGAATGAACCAAGTTTTGTTTAGCAGTTGCACTGCATCATGACTACGGACTGCATCTTTCTCAAGAAAAGACAATCTATATCTACTGTTTCATATTGGCGCATAGTTTTCAGAAAGTTCCACAGAAACTAGTTAGCTCGTTGGAGTTACTTCTCGTACAGTAACAACAGAAATTACTCAAAGAGTAACAGCAATGAGTGATTGCGAGTGACAGACGTAATGAAAAACAGTTGCCAAGAAAAAAGAAGGAAAAGAAGGTCTTACGTGTTCAAAGATAGTGAAATGTAAATGGTACGTAAGTATGAGGAGACCACTGAGGAAGGTCGAGGTAGAGGGCAAAGCGCCACGATGACATTACACGACCGACGAGGATGCAAACAAGGTCAATTGGGAGCTATTAAGGGAGCGATTTGTGCGGGAATGGGGCGTGAGTGGTTGACCGCAGCAACGACGAGCGTAACACAGTGCATTAAGCCACAGCAAGTTTTCTTTTCTGTATGCGTTAACACTTTCCGTGATCTGTCAGGACCCATATCAGGGGACATGGAAAGTGTGCAGACTTACTAATTAGTCGCCTAATACCTACGTGTGTATAATTTTAAGCAAAGCTAAACGAGCCAGCATTGACAGCGCTCACGCCAGTTACTGAAAAAGGAAGGTAGGAAGATTTAAGAGTTTAACGTCCCGTCGACAACTGGTTTATTAGAGACGGAGTACATGCCCAGACTGAGGGAGGATATCGGCTGCCCTTTTGAAAGGACCCATCCTGGTATTTGTCTAAAATTATTTGGAGGAAAGCAACGAAAAACCTAAGTCTTTATGGTTGGACGGAGATTTGAACCTCCGTCCTCTAGAATGTGAAGAATCCACTGTCTTACAACTGTGCCACTTTCCTCGGCAGACTAGTTACTGGCTTGGCTAAAGTTGATTCTGATTCCGTAAAAACTCCACGCATCTTGTTGATTGTTGTTACGTCTCGGAAAAAATATTATTGTTAATAATATGGAATTTTTTCATAATATTAGGGGCTATGCGCGTAATGCATGACATTAATTTGTTCTTTGATTCACTATAAGAAGTAAAATTTTTGTTGATTTCTTCTTGCTAGTAAAAAAAACACACGCAGCATACTCCCATTATTATCATCAAGAATGATACAAAAGTTCATTGAAGGAAGGGATAGACATAACATTAAGAATGATACAAAGTAAACAGAAGATAGACGCAGATATCTGTATACCCTGTTGGTGAATAAATCAGTGAAGACGTTTATGAAACTAGAGTAAAACAAGAGTTATTACGCGCCAAAGGTTTCACTTCCTTCTCCTAGGTGTCATGGTCGAATACAGTTTCTCAGGCAGAACATGATTAAGATACACTGATCTGCTAAAGAAATTGCTATTGACGCAGACAAGTTCTGACTTGCTCGAACTGTCCACGGGTGGTACTGCCGGTCCATAGTGTCCAACGGGCACAATATTTCGGCGATGACGATGGCGACATGTCTGATCGCCGAAACATTGTGCCCGTTGGACACTATGGACCGGCAGTACACCCGTGGACTGTTCGCGCAAGTATACGTCGGAAAAAACTGAATTATGACAAGTGCTGACTTGTTCATTAAGTACTCTATATTCGCCTACCCGCTATTGTAGTTTTAGGCTTGGGCTATGGTTTTCACCGACGATCAAAAGCACTACGAACTGGATTCATTCCCAATTTTTAACAAAGTTTTTAAAATTCTATAAATTACAGAGTAAATTAAGAGGCAAATAAGCCAAAGCCATCTCCTTCCTGCCAGTTCATCAGTTACACACCGATTCACAATCTTTACTGGGGAGAGTATTATCTTACCTCATGGTGATTTAAGATTACATTGCTTATTTCATGGTGTTATCATCGTAGCACCGCAAACTTTATACCACAATTAATCAGTTGTACGAGCGATGGGGCGTCGTAGTTAAGGTATTGGGCTCATCAGGTAGTTTAAATTGCTGCCAGACTATCCTGATTTAAGATCTCTATGATGTCCGCCCCTGGTAGCTGAGTGGTTAGCGCAACGGAATGTCATACCTAACGGCTCGGGTTCGATTCCCTGCTGGGTCGGAGAGTTTCTCCGCTCAGCAACTGGGTGTTGTGTTGTCCTTATCATCATCATTTCATCCCCATCGACTCGCAAGTCGCCGAAGTGGCGTCATCTCGAAAGACCTGCACCAGGCGAAAAGACCTGCACCAGGCGAACGGTCTACCCGGCGGGAGGCCCTAACCACACGGCATTTCCATTTCCATCTCTGATTTCCTACATCGCTTCATGCGAACAGGGCCAAGGTTGTTGTCCTCCAACTGAACTGGTGTCACATCTCTAAATATTCGACATCAACGAGAGGTGGAATGCAGCCCTCTCCCATTTTAATAGTAATTTTTGGCGTCAGTAGACTTCTTTTCTTCACTTTTTTGGAATACTTTTTCTTCCGGTGTAGCTTATCGCGTGGAACAAAAGACATCTGTTTACCAAGTTTCAGTCTCTCCATTTCTCTCTTTGCCAATTTTTTAAAACCTGCGTTCAAAGTATCAAAGTACACACCAATTGCAGTTGTCAGAAAAATGACAATATTCTCACCCGATTCCGTTTGCGACGTACAATAAACTAATACCCAACAGATTCCGAGGAAGTTCTTAATGTGGTCTTGTTTTCCTCCATTTGTTAGGAATAATTTGTCGGTTTTCTTTCGTCAGCCATTTGTTGCACATCTTAATTAAAACCTAGCGGAGATCGAGTGTTCGATTGCTACATCGGCCATGGATGTGGGTAGTACATATACTTTATGGAGTGTCTCTTCTGCAGATGTAGAATGCAAATTAAAAGTAAGCAGATTCTTCGATAGAAAGAAATGCAAATTTCTGAAATATGTACGTAAAAATGCTGAGATTTCCCCAGAGAAAAATAGCGGAATAAACAGATTCCAAGGTTGTAATTTACAAAAAAAAATAAGTATATACCAGCCATGTGCAGTTTACTTATTGTGTTACACAGTAACAACTATTTTTTCATTACTTTCAGCGTGTTACAGGTGCTGGGTTATCATTCTAAAAAATTATCTTCGATGAGAACTGTACCACCGTACTGCCTTCATAGGATAGGAATATTTTTACTTTTTTATCAACACAAAGTTGAAGTTTGGTATACCGGAAAGCCTTTCGAAACAAGCGCAGTTACATCGGGCAAAAACACGTTAAGCGACTGTGATAGAGAGAGATCAAAATACATATGCGTGAAAGTGGCACGACGCCCATAAAAGGAAAGCGTTTTATATGTTTGTATGTTTTATTCGGCGATATTACAGTGACTGTCTTACAAAAAAATTTGATAGGCAGTTCGCACAAAGTGTGTTATGAAGATGGGAATTTACACAAATTGTACGCTAATGGCGGTTCATCGGTAGCAGAGAAAGTGAGTGAAATGAGGCAGGTCCAGGGATTTCCCCGTTATTTTGCAGGAGTAAATATGTCTGTTTGCAGAGAGATTCCCAGTGAAGCTAACTTTCACCAGGAAACACAGAGATCACGTTTACGGCAATTATAATACAGCAGACTGGTACGCCTTGCCTGTAGGTTGATTGCTTTGTTGTTGTACAGTTTGATTACCATTTGTGCTGCTGCCGTTTAGGTACAACAGTCTTACCATTGTTAAGGAAATTTAGATATTTCTGGCCTTACGTATTTCGAAATAAAGGGAATGGGTAAAATAATAATCATACATCTAATATAGTAGAGGGAATAACTTGGTTTTCATTTACCTGAGAATCGAAGCTTTGAAACTCTGAATGATAATCAATATTGTTCGGTGTCATTTTGTGTATGGAAACTGTTCTGTTTGCTTGAGAGATCGTTTTTCCCAAGCAGATTAACCTTTTGGGAAACCTAAGGGAAACGTTTTATTTCGCTCCCGCTCTCAATGAAACAGGCTTGGTCACTTTCTTACATGTTCGTAGGAGCATGGTCATCTCGAAACAAGCTGTTCCCTGAGAGTAATAATGTCTGCCCATTGAACAACCATGATGACGTAGAACGGCTACATAAGCCTTATCAACAATCTTTCAGTGTGGCGATAGTACCCACTGCAAATCAAGGAAAAAACCATGACAGAACCACCATCATGTCCCACTATTAGGACACACATATTTTTGCTTCCCGTAGTGTTTACGCATTAATTCCTGCGACTGGAAACAAAGTAAAAGTAGACTCGCCAGACCAGACTGCACTCCCCCTGGGCGGTATTGCTTTCACCAAATCTTTGCATTCGCCTAGTTTATAGTACGTTTGGCAGAAACAGTTCTACCGGGCGAGGTGGCGCAGGGCTAGGACAGTGGGCTCATATTTGGAAGGATAGTTGGTCAACTAAACGTTCGGCCATCCAGAGTTACATTTTCCGTGATTCCCATAAACCATTTAGAGCGAACGCTCCAATCCGAACTTGCGCCCCGTCTCTAATGAATTCGCCAACGAAGAGACTTAAGCCCTAGTCTTTCTTCCTTCACTATGGTGCTGCCATGAACGGTTTGTTCGTGCAGTTGCCGCAGGGTTTTCGTTCAGACTGACTTCTCAAAGCGTATACAGGACGCGCCGTAAGTCAACTGTCAAAAATGCACTTCGTGTAATAAAACCAAATAAATGAAAATTGAAATTTACTATCAACACAGAAACACGTGTAGAGTTCAACGAAACTACAAAAGATGCTCAAAGTGGTTTCCATGTTGCATCTTTTCAACAAAGATTTACAAATTTTGTCCCAAATCTTCCCGGATTGTATTTTTCAAATTTTGTCCCTTCAAATGTTCAACATCACGAATGATCACTCAGTAAGCCACATTTTTTAGTATACCTCAGACTGAAAAATCCATGGGTATGATACCTAGGAAGCGTGGAAGCCAGTCTCTTCTGCCAAACCATTCATCAAACTTTTAATTCACACAGTCTCTCGAATTAACTCTATAATGCGGAGATGCTCCATCTTGTTGCCATATCAACTTTTGCTTAACCAGCGCAGATGTTGGGTTAGGTTAGTGTTGTTTAACGTCCCGTCGACAACGAGGCCATTAGAGACGGAGCGCTAGCTCGGGTTAGGGAAAGATGGAGTAGGAAATCGGCCGTGCCCTTTGAAAGGAACCATCCCGGCATTTGCCTGAAACGATTTAGGGAAATCACGGAAAACCTAAATCAGGATGGCTGGAAACGGGATTGAACCGTCGTCCTCTCGAGTGCGAGTCCAGTGTGCTAACCACTGCGCCACCTCGCTCGGTCAGCGCAGATGTTGAAAAAGTGAATATTTTCCAATTCTAACAACACTGCTTAAAGCATACCTAGCTAAGTTACAGAATCGATAGTACCGTTAAAAAAACAGCCCACCGCTGCAAGTCCCTGTCTGTTCCCTCACACTAAAAGAGTGTAATTCTCTGTCTCCATCGCCACACGGGGATTCGTAGAATCCGCGTAGACACAGTTGTGTCTGTTCCCTCTGCCATTCACCTTAACAGTCGCTACGTCGGTGCAAAGAACGATTTTGTAAAACTTGGAATCGGCTTCTTGACGGATTGTGTACGACTCGCAAACATGGCGGAGCTTCGGTGATGATTCGGGCAGCCATGTAGTGGTATTCCATGGGCCACATGGTTGCTCTTCGAGAGCGCATTACTGCCTCGGTTAAGTGACGGTTCTGGCTCGTCGGGTTCGTCTCATAGTACAATGTTTGTTCCCCAGTGGTAAGGCTGTGTTACAAGACTACAGGGCTCCTATTTACAAAGCTCGCATCGTCCAAGACTGGTTATGCGGGCACGAGAGTGAATTGCTACACCTTTCCTGGCCACAACTACACTACTAACCATTAAAATTGCTACACCAGGAAGATGACGTGCTACAGACACGAAATTTAATCGACAGGAAGAAGATGCTGTGATACGTAAATGATTAGCTTTTCAGAACATTCACACAACGTTGGCGCCGGTGGCGACACATACAACGTGCTGACATGAGGAAACTTTCCTACCGATTTCTCATACACAAACAGCAGTTGACCGGCGTATCTGATGAAACGTTGTTGTGATGCCTCGTCTAAGGAGGAGAAATCAGTACAATCACGTTTCCGACTTTGATAAAGGTCGGATTGTAGCCTATTGCGATTGCGGTTTATCGTATCGCGACATTGCTGCTCGCCTTGGTCGAGATCCAATGACTGTTAGCAGAATATGGAATCGGTGGGTTCAGGAGGGTAATACGGAACGCCGTGCTGGATCCCAAAGGCCTCGTATCACTAGCAGTCGAGATCAAAGGCATCTTATCCGCATGGCTGTAACGGATCGTGCAGCCACGTCTCTATCCCTGAGTCAACAGATGGGGACGTTTGCAAGACAACAACCATCTGCACGAACAGTTCGATGACGTTTGCAGCAGCATGGAGTGTCAGCTCGGAGACTATGGCTGCAGTTACCCTTGACACTGCATCACAGACAAGAGCGCCTGCGATGGTGTACCCAACGACAAACCTGGGTACACGAATGGCAAAACGTCATTATTTCGGATGAATCCAGGTTCTGTTTACAGCATCATAATGGTCGCATCCGTGTTCGGCGACATCGCGGTGAATGCACTCTGGAAGCGTGTATTCGTCATCGCCATACTGGCGTATCACCCGGCGTGATGGTATGGGGTACCACCGGTTACACGTCTCTGTCACCTCTTGTTCGCATTGACGGCACTTTGATCAGTGGACGTTACATTTCAGATGTGTTACGACCCGTGGCTCTACCCTTAATTCGATCCCTGCGAAACCCTACATTTCAGCAGGATAATGTACGACCGCTTGTTGCAGGTCCTGTACGGACCTTTCTAGATGCAGAAAATATTCGAATGTGCCCTGGCCAGCACATTCTCCAGATCTCTCACCAATTGAAAACGTCTGGTCAATGGTGGCCAAGCCCCTGGCTCGTCACAATACGCCAGACACGACTCTTGATGAATTGTGGTATCGTGTTGAAACTGCATGGGCAGCTGTACCTGTACACGCCATCCAAGCTCTGTTTGACTCAATGCCCAGGCGTATCAAGGCCGTTATTACGGCCAGAGGTGGATGTTCTGGATACTGATTTCTCAGGATCTATGCACCCAAATTGCGTGAAAATGTAATCACATGTCAGTTCTAGTATAATATATTTGACCAATGAATACCCGTTTATCATCTGCATTTCTTCTTGGTGTAGCAATTTTAATGGCCAGTGGTGTATCAGCAGATCTCAATATTATTGAGCCTTTGTGGTCTAATTTGGAGAGTATATGAGGGATCGCTATTCAACCCCACCATCTTTACCTGAACTTGTCACTATTTTGCAGTAAGAATGGTGTAAGATTCCATTTTTAACCATACAGGTCCCATATTTATCCATTCTGAGGCGACTGGAAGCTGTTTTGAGTGACAAGGGATTTCCTACAGCGTAATATATTGTGTATTTGATGTTTACGTATTTTTGTCCAACTCTTGGTGGTGGTGGTTGTTAGGATGTTTAAGGGGGACTAAACAGCTAAGGTCATCAGTCCCCCATTCCAAAAACAGGTGAGACATTAAGGCGCGGAGCAGATAAAACCCCTAGGGGAAGGATACTCCCCCCCCCCCCCCCCAGGCCCTAAAAGAGCACAAATGCGGTAACGAATACGACAGACACGAAGAGGACAGATGAACACCAGATAGAAAGAAACAGAAGAAAAGAAGATGGCCGGAGACTGGTTGACTGACCACGACAACAAAAAAGGGAAAGAGTCAACCAACCGACAACACACTAAAAGCTGCAACCAAATATGAGAGACTCGAGGACAAGAGACACACAAAGGGAAAGGTGCAGGACCACTCTAAATGGAACCATAAAAAGGACTAGCACGGATAAAATGTAAAACACTGTCAGCCATGGAGGCATCGTCGCATAAAATCAAAGGCAAGGTGCCCGGGAGATTAAAAGACTGCCGAAGGGTGCGCAGTCGGGGACACTCCAATAAAACGTGGGCGACCGTCAGCCGGGACCCACACCGACACAGAGGGGAATCCTCCTGACGCAAAAGATGGCCGTGCGTCAGGTATGTATGGCCGATGCGGAGCCGACACAGGATGACAAAGTCCCTGCGAGAAGACCGCAGGGAGGAGCGCCACACATCGGTCGTCTCCTTGACAGCCCACAGTTTATTCTGGGTTGTCATGCCATGCCACTCAACAGACCACACCCCAAGCACCTTACGGCGCAACACCAGCTGCAGGTCGCGAGCTGTGAGGCCGATCTCCAAAGCTGGGGCGTCGATCGCCCCTTTGGCCAGCCTGTCAACACGTTCGTTCCCCGGGATGCCAACGTGACCTGGCGTCCAAACCAAGACCACCGAACGACCAAAGCTGGCAATGGCGGAAACAGACTCCTGAATAGAGGACACCAGAGGAGAAGAGGGATAGCAGCGGTCGATGGCCTGAAGGCTGCTCAGGGAGTCACTGCAGATGACGACGGACCTACCTGAGCAGAAACGCATATGCTCAAGAGCGCGCAAGATGGCCACCAGCTCTGCAGTAAAAATACTGCAGCCAGCCGGCAAGGAGCGTTGCTCAACATGGGCAGCGTGAGCAAAAGCGTAGGCAGTGCGACCATCAACCAGGGAACCATCAGTGTAGACAGGCTCACAGCCCGGAAATGATTCGAGGAGCGCAAGAAACGGCGACGGAGGGCCACAGGCGGAACCGAGTCCTTAGGTCCCTGTGCCAAATCCAGACGGACGGACGGCCGGGACAAACACCAGGGAGGCGTAGGTGTACGGACCCGGAAGGGAGGCAGAAGAGGGAACGACCCCAGTTCTGACAGCAGGGACTGGACACAGACAGCTACGGAAAGCCCAGACCTAGGTCGCCGTTCGGGCAGATGGAGGACCATGGCAGGGAAAAGCAAGCGACGATTGGGATGGCCTGGCGAGCAATGCACGTGGACAGCATAGTCGGCGAGCAGTCGATGGCGGTGAATCCGCAGCGGGGGAACCCCGGCCTCCACCAGTAGACTATCCACGGGGCTGGTACGAAAAGCGCCAGTTGCAAGCCGAACCCCACAGTGGTGTATGGGGTCTAACAACTTCAACACTGAGGGTGATGCAGACCCATAGGCCGGGCTCCCATAATCAAGCCGGGACTGCACAAGGGCCCTGTACAATCGCAGCAGCGTGCAGCGATCTGCACCCCAAGACGTATGGCTAAGGCAGCGGAGGGCGTTGAGGTGCCGCCAGCATTTTTGCTTCAGCTGAGTAATATGAGAAACCCATGTGAGCCGGGCATCTCTTGTTTCACTTAGTTATAACACAAAAATAATCATCAGTTTCTTACCAGTACAGGAAACAGGATCCGCAAATGAGGAGTATACCGTGGTCTCCATTTTATTTTTTCCCAATTCTGTGTACTAGTGGAAAATTACAGTTTCAGTAATAGAATTCTGGGTATATCATCATACTGTAACATGTTCTATCATTTCAGCACTAAGGTCTTAATCAGTGCAAAGAAGAAATGCGCATCACAGAGACAAGTTGTGGAGCAGCGTTGACCCACACACCTTGATCGGGAACCGGTCCCAGCTTTCGTGCTGGCGGGAGCGTTGACCGAGACGACTTTGAGCGGCGGTGAATGAATGAATCCAGAAAAACCAGCGGCTTCCTTCACATCAAAACCAGTCCGCCAACTTGAATCGGGGCTCTGCCCTGCCACTCTACACCTGATTAGCTATTCGCCATCTTCTCTGAAACCTGTTCTGTCGCGTTGGTGCAGGTCAAACACCTGTTGGCTTCGATTACCTCCGATCAACGGTAAGTAGAGAACGCGTATAATTTGTACGAGGCCAAGAAGACTCTCCTCGGCCTGTCAGTGAAGCTATTTATAAAATAAAAAATCTATTTATGTTCCCATGCAGTCACTTTTTAAGTCACGGCACTTTGCTCAACAGTCTCCATTGATTTAGTTCCAATTCTAAAGAGTGATTCGGAATGTCGGCTAAAGGCCCGTGTACATCTTTCGATACTACTTCTTTGAGTCTGAAACGTTTTCCGGCTACAGATTTGTGGGAATATCTACAAGCTAAAGAATGCGAATTCTGGTGAATAGGGAGACGTTCCAACAATTCGTCCTAACAGAGTTAACATCAGAAGAGTCATTCTTCAACGATTGCGGACAGAGATTGAAAATTAATAACAAAATATAATGAACAGCATACTATGTTAATAAATTTGATTCTTCCTGGTTTATTTGAGTACTGAGTACAAAATGTAGACCCTGAATATATTAGTTCCACCTTGAACGAGTTCTATGAATTAAGGTTCATTGTGGTGACCTTTCTTTGTTTCAGTTCATTTCATTCACCAAATCTAGAAGCAATAAATTCAGCTAACTACCTATGAATTGCAATTACGAACAACTTAAATCGCAAGGAACACATAAAATGGTTCAGATGGCTCTGAGCGCTATGGGACTTAACATCTGTGGTCATCAGTCCCCTAGAACTTAGAACTACTTAAACCTAACTAACCTAAGGACATCACACACATCCACGCCCGAGGCAGGATTCGAACCTGCGACCGTAGCAGTCGCGCGGTTCCGGACTGAGCGCCTAGAACTGCTCGGCCACTGTGGCCGGCAGGGAACACACAGAAAATGTTGTGGGGAAGGTAAAGACTGCTTTACTGGCAGAACACTAAAAACATGCAACAGATCTACTAAAGAGACTACCTACACTACGCCTGTCCGTCCTCTTTTGGGGTACTGCTGCGCGGTTTGGGGTCCTTACCAAATAGTATTAACGGAGTACATCCATAAAGAAGGCCAGCGCGTTTTGTATCATCGAGAAATGGGGAGAGAGTGTCACGGAAATGATACAGTATCTGGAGTGGACATCAGTAAAACAAAGGCGTTTCTCGCTGCGGTGGGATCTTCTCACGAAATTTCAGTCACCAACTTTCTCCTCCGGATGCAAAAATATTTTGTTGACGCTGACCTAAGAGCTCGAACGGAAAGATCTGAGTGTTCTTTTTTCTGTACGCCACTCGATAGTGGAATAATATATAATTATTGTGAAGCTGGTTCGATGAACCCTCTGCCAGGCACTTAAGCGTGATTTGCAGAGTAGCCATGTAGATGAAGATGTAGATTTCATTCAGAATTTAACTGTATGTATTTTGGTGTAAGATCCACGTCCACTGTTTCACTGTTTCCCAAGTGGTTCTAACGGAAGCAGAGGCCTAGCATTAGCATATTGCCAGTTGCAGCTGTATATAATGACTGTGCAGCTGCTATCCTGCGGATGGTGTTATATAAGCCTTTCGTTCCTCCTGAACTACTTGTCTGTATTTTTCTGTATTTGATGTGGACTTTCTAAATTATTAACGTCAACTTCATGCTTGCAGCATACATACTTTTCACTTGCGATTTCCATTAAACAACCTCACGTATTACTTCCATAGAGTGATATCGAGAAACTGAAGCTTTAATCAAGGCTTACATTAAACCAAAATCTATCGAATCTGTCCAGTTATGTTCCTGGAATGTATTTTGCTCACTGACATTCCACAAAAAACTAATGATATTTACTGCGTACCGGTAATTGTTTTTCGGTATCCTTGCCCACTCGTAAGCAGAACAGCTTGATCTCGCTTCGGAGAGACGCTGTTTCCATTTATGTCAAATATTCAATATTCCTTTGTACAATTCTGTCAAAATATCCTCTCCTTATCTTGCCGAGTCATAGAGAGTGCATAGTTCATTACGATAGCTTCGAGCAGAACGCTGCACGCCGAACAAAGTAAGCACCAAAGTCCTTTGGCGCTTCAGACAACGACCTGGTATCCTTTTAAATATACTGAAATATAATTCAAGAAGTGCATATATCTCAGTGGACTGACATAATTTAATTTTCTTCTTGATGAGCCGTTTTGAGCTATGCAGTCAAAGAGTTGTAATATGTTCGGTGCTGACATGACGATCTAACGAGAAACAATTTTTTTCCTTGTCAGTATTGCAGTAATCATCTCAATAAATAAAAGAAAATAATGTATCAAAAAAGGAAAAAATTACATCCCATGAAGACAATATTTGTTTAAGCATTTCATTTGTTTGCTTTTCGGTCTCAAGATTTCTTCGTGTGCTTAGGGTGCTGATGATATACAGTCGTGCAGTAATAATGCTACAAAAGGAACAAGACAATGTTCATATAATGTAAAAAATAGAGGGAAACACCGTTTAAAGGCTTTTACCATATGATAAGTAACGGATATCATCACCGTTACCGAAGGACTACAGTATAACTAGCGTTGACTGGAAACATCAAAGATCTTTCATTATTCTGGCAAGTAAGTAATGTATGAATGCTGTTGGCTGTTAGCTTCTCTGAGGTCCATTGGCCGAGGACTTGCTGCCATCTGATCACATACCTTGATCAGTAGCCGTGTGTTGGCAGCACTGCAGGTCATATACGCTGGTTAAGTGCCGCTTGAGTCACGAGCGCCTCCGCAGTCCTCTATTTGTGTAGGACGGGCGCGCACTTTAAACAGGGCACTGGCTCACACTTCCATCATCATGAAGACGTATTTCATTTTAGAAACTAATCACGCCACTTTCTATTAATCCAAAGAAGCAGCACATAGGTCAGGGTTTTCTTGAGTCTTCCACACTCTGTTATTAACACTATGATTTGATTGCACCATTTTGAAACAAATTTAAAGAACATGCTGAACCTAAGTTCTATGAAACCTACATACTTCTTGCATATTATTCATTTATAGGACGTTTCAGGACGAATAGTTAATGTTTTAGGAGATTGCAATATAGACTAATTCAAAAACAACTTTCCATATAACATGTGCCAACTTTTTTATCTGCTGTAGAGACACGGCTATTAGAATGTAACCCAAAGCAAGTACTCACAAGAGGTGCAAATAATTAAGTTCAAAGTTGATATTAATAAATGTCACCTTCAACGTCAATGTACACTATTGGCCATTAAAATTGCTACACCACGAAGATGACGTGCTACAGACGCGAAATTTAACCGACGGGAAGACGATGCTGTGGTATGCAAATTATTAGCTTTTCAGAGTATTCACACAAGGTTGGAGACGGTGGCGACACCTACAACGTGCTGACATGAGGAAAGTTTCCATCCGATTTCTCATACACAAACAGCACTTGACCGGTGTTGCCTGGTGAAACGTTGTTGTGATGCCTCGTGTAAGGAGCAGAAATGCGTACCATCACGTTTCCGACTTTGATAAAGGTCGGATAGTAGCCTATCGCGATTGCGGTTTATCGTATCGCGACATTGCTGCTCGCGTTGGTCGAGATCCAATGACTGTTAGCAGAATATGGAATCGGTGGGTTCAGGAGCGTAAGACGGAACGCCGTGCTGGATCCCAACGGCCTCGTGTCACTAGCAGTCGAGATGACAGGCATCTTATCCACATGGCTGTAACAGATTGTGCAGCCACGTCTCGATCCCTGAGTCAACAGATGGGAACGTTTGCAAGACAACAACCATCTGCACGAACAGTTCGACGACGTTTGCAGCAGCATGGACTATCAGCTCGGAGACTATGGCTTCGGTTACCCTTGACGCTGCATCACAGACAGGAGCGCCTACGATGATGTACTCAACGACGAACCTGGATGCACGAATGGCAAAACGTGATTTTTTCGGATGAATCCAGGTTCTGTTTACAGCATCATAATGGTCGCATCCGTGTTTGGCGACATCGCGGTGAACGCATATTGGAAGCGTGTATTCGTCATCGACATACTGGCGTATCACCCGGCGTGATGGTATGGGGTGCCATTGGTTACACGTCTCGGTCACCTCTTGTTCGCATTGACGGCACTTTGATCAGTGGACGTTACATTTCAGATGTGTTGCGACCCGTGGCTCTACCCTTCATTCGATCCCTGCGAAACCCTACATTTCAGCAGAATAATGCACGACTGCATGCTGCAGGTCCTGTACGGCCTTTCTGGATACAGAAAATGTTCGACTGCTGCCCTGACCGGTACATTCTCCAGATCTCTCACCAACTGAAAACGTCTGGTCAATGGTGGCCGAGCACCTGGCTCGTCATAATACGCCAGTCACTACTCTTGACGAACTGTGGTATCGTGTTGAAGCTTCATGGGCAGCTGTACCTGTACACGCCATCCAAGCTCTGTTTGACTCAATGCCTAGGCGTATCAAGGCCGTTATTACGGCCAGAGGTGGTTGTTCTCAGGATCTCTGCACCCAAATTGCGTGAAAATGTAATCACATGTCAGTTGTAGTATAATATATTTGTCCAATGAATACCCGTTTATCATCTGCATTTCTTCTTGGTGTAGCAATTTTAATGGCCAATAGTGTACTTTCGAAATCTCTTCACATCACATGTAGCTCCTCTGAGGTTCTCTTGGCGTACTTTTCAGAAAGCAGCACTGTTCGTAACTCAAATAATAAATTCATCTCTTGTGTTTTCTCTTTCTTTCTACACGTTTCAATCTGAAATCTGAAGGCGTGATACATGGAAATCTTGTTGGCCAAAAAAGTGACCATTTCCGCATTTCCATTTTCCGGGGCTGTTAGTATTAGGTGACGTGTGACCTGACGGCGAGTACATAGAATGTGCAGAGGCATCGCCATGCTGAAATAACATACACGTCCTTGTAGCCAAAGGAACCTATTCCAATAACGCTGAAAGCTTGTCTTGAAGAAAATTTAGATAACGGGGCCCTGTATGACGAACACTAACACAAGGGGCCCAGTCAACTGATAATTTATCGCACCATACAACACATTTACAGAAAAGCGTTCTTGAAGATGTGTCTCCAATAAAGGCATGTGGATTTTCGGGTTGCCGATGTGAATTACGAATGAAAGTGTCTTCATCCGTAAACAGTCTAATGGGATTAATCGGCGATCTTCAACACACTTATATTTGGAACAACGAAACGCTGAACGACACGACGTTTAGAATTTCTGCTTGTGCTTGTTGAGGGACTACATTCTAACAACTGAATAATGTCTTCCATTTCATCCTCACTTTGTTCATTTGCACGTAAGGATGAAATATAGCTGCTAGACACTACATCATCCTCACGCACTTCAGCGAAAACACGTGTAAACACTCCTGAATCTAGCACTCTGCAGTTAGGAAATCATCCATCGCAATCTCTACAAGTAGCAGCAGAGTTTCCATTATAAAACCACTGCACAAATACCATATCCCCATACTCAGCATTTTTAAATAGCGCAGCATGCTTAAACGTTATAGAAGAACTGTCTAACAAATCACAATCACGGCTGAAAAATTAAATTATACAAACTCAAACAGGCGTTTCACAACTTGAACTTGAAAACAAAAACGACAATCGATAGCAATTGGAGTACCAACGCTCAAAGTGAACACGTATTTCTGTAACCAGTATTATCTCTGGAACCTATTAAGATGGAAGATCGTGGCGGATACATATGTGGGGTGGGCGCCGCCCCCTTCGAGACCTCCTCCATTGCCACCCGTGTCACCCCCGACAGGCAGCCCGCATGCTATTCGTTCGTTTCATTCGTCAGTCGATTCAACTGAACCCAATTATCGACTAGTTGTACTTTCTTATGTATCACGCCCGTCCGCGTCATCGCATTTTATTCGTTTCTGTGTGGCACAGAGAGAGCTGTACAAAATACTTGCTTGTCTGTCTGCATTTATTGCCACAGTAGAAAGAAGTTTTTCAGCGCTGCGGCGTACAAAGACATGGCTGAGGTCGACAATCGAGGAGGATCGACTTAATGGCTTAGCTCTGTTGAACACTCATCCTGACTTTGACTGTCCTATTGACGACGTAATTAACCAATTTGCCAGAAAGAATATGCGCATAGAATTCATCAAGGAAGCGAACCAAACTGTAACTTTTTTATATTATATGATGGCATTGTCTTCCATATGGGTATAATCAGTTTCAATAAAACTTTCTTAAACTTTGCATGTGACTTAATTATTTTTTATCACGGGAAAAGCCGGCCGCGGTGGCCGAGCGGTTTTAGGCGCTTCAGTCCGGAACCGCGCGACCACTACGGTCGCAGGTTCGAATCCTGCCTCGGGCATGGATGTGTGTGGTGTCCTTAGGTTTAAGTAGTTCTAAGTCTAGGGGACTGATGACCGCAGATGTTATGTCCCATAGTGCTCAGAGCCATTTGAACCATTTGAACCATCACCGGGGAAGTAAAGGTAGCTCAAGATATCTTTAGCGCCCCCTCCTTCAGGTTTTTCTGGATGTTTTACTCAAATTGTTATATACTACCACCTCCTAAAATAAGTACTATTCCTCTTGAAACATTATTTGAATGCATGTGAACTGTTCAGAATGATTGATCTCCAGAAAATCTGTTTTTGATACCGTGACATGCCGGCTTCCACGCGTAATTGAGACAGCGGTAGGGATAAAAGAGGGTCGTTTGCTGTGACTGGTGGGTAGTGAACCACACAATATGATCCCAATGTCCGCCATCTTATGATCAAGGCCATAAGGAGCAGTACAGATTCTTCCGCAATGTTGGAAAAGGCGATTGAGCAGTTACGGACCAATCTGCGCAGAGTGTTTCCATTGTTCAGGAACAAAAGATGCCTCAGATTAAACGGCGTTATGATGTGCTATTCGGCAAAATGTTATGGGGGAAAAAAGAGCCCAGCTAGGTGGCGCATAGGTCAGACACGGACTCATTGGAAAGAACAGCAGTTCAAATCCACATCCGGCCATCTAGATTTAGGTTTTCGGTGAGTTTCCTAAAGCGATTAAGGCGAATTCCGGGATGGTTCCTTTGAAAGGGTACGACCGATTTCCTTCCCCATCCTTCCACTCTTCGAACGTGTGCTTCCTTCTCTATGTAGTGCGTCGTCTACAGAACGTTAAATCGTAATCTGCCTTTCGTTTGTGTAAAATACTTTTATAACCGCTACCAATAACTAAATAAATGGTATATTTTTAAAGCATCTTATTTTTCGTTATCGTTACAGGCTCGAACATTTCGTTCATCCTAAGAATGCTGCAATACAGTTACGTGACGAAATATTTATCAGTTTCTGAGCGGTAAACGCTGCCATGATAGTAATAAAACATTGACGTCATTTCCGAAAACATGCGTTTTCTATTAGCACTTTGATACCGAACAACTCGATTACACACTAACGCCAGAAGTATTAACACGCACTATGAATGCATGACAACTTTTAATACCTATATTAGTGCACACAAATTTTAATATGTACTACCAGTACCATGTGAAATCAGGCTGTTCAATTTCACAGTCATAACATCGACCCATTCACCCGAAACATCTGTGATGGTGCTGATAGCAATACACACAACAGTGACAAGCGAGTCTACGATGTATTTAGCGTTAAATGGAAAGTGCATGTTTTCGGAAATAAGTGGGATATTTTTATTGGCATTATGGCGCTGTAAACACTCAGAAACTGATTAATATTTCGTCTTACACATGCATTGTAACCATCTGATAAAAAAAAATGTTTGAAAGGTTAATGGCAAGCAATAATAAAATCTTTTAGACTTTTTTTTATTTGGTGACTGGTAGTCGAAATAAAACGTATTGTACCGTACAACCACGGAACGTGTAAAATATCACCCACCAACAAAACAGGTTTAAAATGTTGTGTTCATGGACGAGTCATGCTTGAACCCATCCTACACTGATCGACTCATACGTGTTAGACCTTGTCGTGGTGACCTAAGTCTGACAGGCTACATTCTCCGGCACCAAAGTAAACACACATATTTCCCTTCGTATATAAGGACAATGTCCCGCCACATTTTACGAGGAATCTGTAAGCTTCCATCGTAAAATGACGGATACTATTGCTTCCTGCCACACGCGTTGATCCAACATGTTACCCATCGAATTCGTCTGGGATATCGTTCGTCAGTGACTTGTTCGGCACAATTTTGCAGCGACCACTGCTGATTCTATGGTATTCAAGGAGCATGCAGATAGATATCCTATTATCACGTCCAAGGTCTCGTTGATTCCACGCCATGTCGTTTAGAAACTGACTGCTGCACTTAGCGGCATTATACGAAATTCACAAACTCATAAATCGTCTACAGTTTCGCAAATCTGTAATTTTTAGTGGTATCTCATCAATTTGTGCAATACATTTCAATACAGTCACATGTACACTTCTTTGCATGGCTATTTATCGAGCTATTTGTATATTACCCGTTCGTCTTTGCGTCTTCCCTAATTATATTTCATCCTTTCTGTCACAGCCGCACGAATAAAAGAAGCCATTGATCAAAAGCACTCTCCTTATTCATGTCCATTCCGTGTCTCTTGGTAGTTCAGTCTGAATCTCATGTATACTTCTTTATGTTGCAATTTAACCAACTGCTTGTATATTATGTTAGTCTTTATGTCTCTGCTAACGGAAATATTTCATCTTTTCTGTCACTTCCACATTAGTCAAAGAAAGGGTGCACTCCGCCTTCGTGCCCACTTCATGTGGGCTCCACATTTTCGTAAAGTGACTATTCCATTGCGGGTCGCACTTTAAACAGACAGTACGACAAGCGACGTCTTTACTTGAAAGAACTGTTGGGATCTTCATTTGCCATTATTTTACGTAAAGAGCTAATTAATATGTATTCATTAGTGTATCCATCAATACTTTACAACAAATAGCATCCCCAGTTTGTAGTCCACCGTGGAAAGTTCGTATTTACGCAGCTGCTGAGCAGAAATGTGACCTCTCTAGCACATTGTTGTGGCCTGGATGTGTCCTATTAGCATACCACCTCCTGCATATCCAAGTTCCTTGACATGCTCCGAGTATTACGAGATGAGCGTAGCTGCCTTGCGTAATGTCCGAGACACACATGTGGTCAGCCCGCGCGTGGGCGGCGTCAAGGCCGCATCGTCACACAAAACACTCGTCGTCGGCTCGATGCGTCACCGACGCACGCGTGCAACGCAAGCGCGTGGAGTACTTAACCGCATCCACTGCGTAGCTGCGCCTGCTTTGCCTCCAAGTAGCACGTCTGTCGTATTTACAATTCTGGCCAAAGAAATTTCACCACTTGGCTCCGAAAAGGACTTCATTGCACCAAAAACAGTATTCTTTGCAAAACTCAAATGACTGCTACGAGTTGGCAGAACTGTTATATGGATATCAACATCTTTAATCACTGATGTATTTGTCCTAGACGAACCCGAAACCTGTAGACTCTGCCGTGACTTTGGTAGTCCACATTTTCAAGAATACCTGTAATGGAACAGTTGTGTGTGTGGAAAGAATAACCTCTCAGTCGAACTGCCTATGTACAATGACACTTTGTTTTGAAAATAATTTATTGCCCAACATAATTATACTATTTCAAAGTTAAATGACACTCAATTGACAGTGTGCTTCCCACAGTGGTCGAAGGTAACCACGCCATGTGTTTTAAAATCTGACATGGTCGACGACGGCCGAAAAAAGTCATTTCGCTTTGAAATTGGTGTAATTGTGCCGATTGTAAATTATTTTCAATTGTGGGCTTGTTCCTTACACTATATATACTGGCATACCAGACTGAACCCACTGTGATAGGAGTCTACGTGTTTCGTCTGATGACTGCTGCATTACCCTGGATTTTTTGCTGTGCATTTTAGTGCCTGCAAATTATATACTTTTCCACTACTGTGAAAGATAATTGCGGTATCAAATGGATTAAATCATAATTAAATTGTAAAGGGATACCGGAGACCACAAATCCCTTATACCTAAATACTCGTAACAATCTCAGGACAATCTCAGACATTTTGTCGTTGGAGTTTGGCTCCACAATGAATATCGACAGAAGGTAAAATCTTCTGAGTTGTTAGGCCGCGCCACATTGCTTTACAAACTTCTTAAAAATACTATGCTTCGAAGTTTCTGCTGGGATCGTCTTCAATAATATTCTGGTAGGTGGAAATTAGCGAAAAATCAATGTCGCGTCCACTTATAATTCTTTCCAAAGCTTTTTTAATGAAGTGGAACTATTATTGGGCAAAAATCTTCAAGATACCATGGGTGAGACATCATCTTTGGGTACATACTAACCTAGGAACCGAAACAGATCAGATATATTATCAAAATATTATTGTTTCGATGTTGTTAAGATTGCTTCCTGGTAACTGTTTATGTTCCACGAGTGCCGTGGTTGAGTAGTTGCGTCCTTGATGGTGGGGAACCACGAAGCCAGAAGCCATTAGCTTCATCTCTGTCGAAAGCACACTCATTCTTTAGAGATTCCAGTTGCTTCCCGGGCTTTCCTTCTATAAATAGTGCATTCTTTGGCTAGCACTCATAAATTATTAAACCTATAATCTGGCCTGCTGCTCCGTTACCCCAGATTTCACATTTCGTCTTAAAAGTGTGTGGCGTTAGTGCTCCATAACGCGTTCTTTTACGACATGGTCACTTGTTGACGAACAGCGTACGCTGTTCAAAGTATCCTGGGTGAATTTCTAGGGGATACATGAAACACCCATATTCTAGCCTGTGGTGGTTCCAGAAAACAATTATTTTGCATCGTTCAGTTATCAGTGGTACTTTTCGCATTGTTCCGTAACTTAAATCTATTACTTACTCACATATTAATCACTTATGTGACAGCTGTTTCCTCCTATGCTGATGGATTTTTCCTGCTGTTTTGTCCGATAATGTGCTTGTGGACGACTGACGTATGTAAGAGTAGGTACGAGGCGGTGACAGGGACGACACAAAGGGTTGTTTGCTGACTTGTTAGCGAGGTGATGCTGAGGTAAAGCATTCAAGGGCGTTCCGCTCTCACTAGGTCGTACTGTCCTGACATTTCACACGCTGGCTCTAGGTCAGCTCAAACTGTTCTGACCGAGAGAGGTGGCGTAGTAGTATTCCGGAGGACGGTGATTCAGATATATGTTTTCCGTCATTTCCCTAAATCTATTAAGGCGATTAACAGGAGTGTCACTTTGAAACGACAAGACTGATTTCCTTCCTCATCTCATTCCCAGTCCGCGCCTGTGCTTCGTCTATAATGATGTCGTCGTCATCGATGAGACGGTAAATCCAAATTTCTTTTCTTTCAAGAGTTGTGATCTAGAGATAAGAGTTGGGGAGAGATCGTCTCTTCTCTGTGAACAGTCCAATAGCTCATCTTGAAATTGGAAGACTTCCACATTCCAAACCTTCCCCTGCGTAACCCAAGGCGGGTAAAAAACGAAAAGCAGCACATAATATTACAACGAGAAGCGTGTAGGAATTGCACTAATGAAGAATCAAATCCTGTCCCCGCTTCAGTAACAGGCACTAACGTACTGTATTTTGGGGAGATATCATTTATTGCACCAACGAATCGCGATAGCTTGCCTTACAGCGGGCTATTACATTTCAATAAACATTTTCGTATGTCCGCCCCCATCACAGGATTATAAAACGGTTTTTTTTTTGCGTACAGTTGATTTTTTTCTGAAACAATTAGGAAATTTATGATTGTTCAGATACTGCGACCATGAAAGGCCATCACCGTAAAGATTTTGCTTTAAGCTACCTAGGGCAGGTAATTGCCACTATTCATTACGCAACTGTAATTACTGTCTTACTAGCTTTGAGATAACAGATTTATGACGCTTGTTATGCGATTTATATTTAAAATGCTGTAATAGGTTTATAACACTGATCATTGCATAGGTGAAGGTTCAAATGGTTCAAATGGCTCTGAGCACTATGGGACTTCACTTCTGAGGTCATCAGTCCCCTAGGACTTAGAACTACTTAAACCTAACTAACCTAAGGATATCACACACATTCATGCCCGAGGCAGGATTCGAACCTGCCGTCGTAGCGGTCGCGCGGTTCCAGACTGTAGCGCCTAGAACCGCTCGGCCACCCCGGCCGGCATAGGTGAAGGATAGACAGTCTAAAATCCTCCCCAAATCGAAGGTGTTACTCGAAATCGTCAGTATAAGTTGATGTATGGAAGAAACGAAGATTAACGCTGAATATCTTGTCGATGGAAAAGTCATTGGAGACGCAATACTGGAAGGAAGGGGCAAAGATTAGAGTTTTACATCACGTTGACATCGAAGTCATTAGAGACAAAGCACAAGCTCGGAAGCTTTCAAGGATGGGGAAGGAAATCGGCCGCGCCCTTTGAAAGGCATCCTAGCGTACCGAATATTGGCTTACGCGGATCATAGTAGGGTAGAAGTCAGGTGTGGCGTTTTTCAACGTACTGTCCGAACTCCCTCCCCCTCTCTCACCCCGGTAGAGATTTAAGGAAACTACGAAAAACGGTAATGAAATAGTGTTTCTAACTTCGTTTGATTTCATTGCTCTTCAAAATGTGAGAATTAATTCCACGCCAGCAATAAAAACAGTTCTAATTCTGAGTCAATTCCTTACATCTTTTTCATTCCTTTAATATAGTTGCTACTAGCGAGTTCTCGATTGGTTTACATATCATAAAGCCGCTGGTAGAGATGTTGCCGCAGAGGAAATGTTTTGAACGACTTCCACAATCCTCCTTCGAGCGTAATTCTCTTGGACCACAATATACTCGAAATACTTACTTCCGTTCTCTCAACTGGGATGCAAGCCTAATCACCGGACTGGCACGGTACCTTTTAAGTATTTCAGTTGACATGAAATCACGGTGGAGCCTTGTACCAAAGTTTTCTATCGCTTTAGCCATCAGCAATCCGTAAATTTACTATTCTGGTAATTCAAATTTGTTGTTCGTAATTGTGATTCTTTGGTACTTAGTTGAATTTACGGCCTTTAGATTTGACTGATTTATCGTGTAACCGAAGTTTAACAGATTCCTTTTAGCGCTCATATGGATGGCCTCACACTTTTCGTTATTTAGGATTCGCACCATACATATATCTTTTCTAAATCGTTTTGCAATCTGTTTTGATCTTCTGATGACTTTATTAGTCGATAAACGACAGCGTCATCTGCAAACAACCGAAGATAGCTTCTCAGATTGTCTCCCAAATCGTTTATATAGATAAGGAACAGCAAAGGGCCTATAAAACTACCTTGGGGAACGCCTGAAATCACTTCTGTTTTACTCGAAGACTTTCCGTCAAATACTACGAACTGTGACCTCTCTGACAGAAAATCGCAAATCCAGTCACATAACTGAGACGATATTCCATAAGCACGCAATTCCACTACGAGCCGCTTGTGTGGTACAGTGTCAAAAGCCTTTCGAAAATCCAGAGATACGGAATCGATCTGAAATCCCTTGTCAATAGCACTCAACACTTCGTTTGAATATAGAGCTAGTTGTGTTTCACAAGAACGTTGTTTTCTAAATCCGTATTGACTGTCTTCCAGGTAATCCACAATGTGCGAATACAAAACATGTTCCAAAATCGTGCTGCACATTGACGTTAACGATATGGACCTGTAATTTAGTGGATTATTCCTACTACCTTTCTTGAATATTGGTTTGATCTGTGAAGCTTTACAGACTTCAGGTACGGATCTTTCGTCGAGCGAACGATTGTTAAGTATGGAGCTATTGCATCACCATACTCTGAAAGGAACCTAACTGGTATACAGTCTGAACCAGAAGACTTGCTTTTATTAAGTGATCTAAGTTGCTTCACTACTCCGAGGATATCTACTTCTACGTTACTCGTATTGGCAGCTTTTCTTGATTCGAATTCTGGAATATTTACCTCGTCTTCTTTTGTGAAGGCATTTTGGAAGGCTGTGTTTAGTAACTCTGCTTTGGCAACACTGTCGTCGATAGTTTTTCCATTGCTGTCGCGCAGAGAAGACACTGATTGTATTTGCCGCTAGTATTGTATTGTATTGTATGGAACTGGGGACCTAGAAACGACGGAGAGGCTTCGTCCCCGCCGTAGCCCTCAGTGGTTCACAAGCCCACAACAGGCTACAGCAGTCAACTCACCCCACCGCCGCCCCACACCGAACCCACGGATATTGTGCACTTCGGCCCCCAGTGGACCTCCCCGGGAACGTCTCAAACCAGACGAGTGTAACCCCAATGTATGCGTGGTAGAGTAATTATGGTGTACGCGTACGTGGAGACAGTGTGTGCGCATCAATTACCGACATAGTGTAACTGAGGCGGAATAAGGGGAACCAGCCCACATTCGCCGAGGCAGATGGAAAACCGCCTTAAAAACCATCCACAGACTGGCCGACACACCGGACCACGACACTAATCCGCCTGTCGGATTCGTGTGAGGGACCGATCCGCCTTCCCACCCGAAAAGCAGTGCGTTAGGCCGCACAGCTAACCGGTCGGGCTAGCCGCTAGCATACTTCACAGATGACCAGAATCTCTTTGGATTTTCTGTCTGATTTCCAGCCAAAGTTTCGTTGTGGAAACTATTATAAGCATCTTGCATTGAAGTACGTGCTAAATTTCGAGCTTCTGTAAAAGATCTACAATTTTGAAGATTTTGCATCCGTATATTTTGGCAAGTTTTTTTCGTTGTTTCTGTAAGAGTATTCTGGCCCCCTTTGTGTACCAAGAAGAATCAGCTCCGTCGCTTGTTAATTTGTTTGGTATAAATCTCTCAATTGCTGCCCATATTATTTCTCTGAATTCAACCCACATTTGGTCCACGCTTACATTGTTAATTTGGAAGGAGTGGAGGAGACTGTCCTTTAGGAAGGCGTCAACTGAACTTTTATCCGCTTTTTTTTGAATCTGTACATTTTTCGTTTATTTTTGGAGGATTTGAGGATTACAATATTCAATCTCGCTACGAGCACCCAGTGTTCACAATCCCTGTATCCGTCTTGATGCTTGTTATTAGTTCAGGATTATTTCTTGCTAATAGGTCAAGTGTGTTTTAACAACCGTTTACTATTCGTGTAGGTTCATAGACTAACTGCTCGAAATAATTTTCAGGGAATGCATTTAGGATAATTTCGGATGATGTTTTATGCGTACCTCCGGATTTGGAAAATTGGATATTTGTGGTAAGTTCCTTTGGGACCAAACTGCTGAGGTCATCGGGTCCCTAGGCTTACACACTACTTAATCTAACTTAAACTAACTTACGCTAAGGATAACACACACACATACACACACACACACACACACACACACACACACACACACACACACACACCCATGCCCCGAGGGAGAACTCGAACCTCCGACCGGGGTAGCCGCCCGAACCGTGGCAAGACGCTCCAAGACTCAAGGTTACTTTGAACATTTCAGCAATTGTATCATCTTAATTGGAAGGTCGGTAAAAGGATCCAATTATTATGTTTTCACAAAGTAAGTAGTCTCTACATACGGATACAAATGAGTAAAATTCCTTGCAATGCCTTGGTCAACTAAATGTTTCCCCAATAGTGAAGGCAACGCACAAACTTCTCATCTCACCGCTGTCTGCCAAAAAGATGTTATGTACGTACATGCGACAAATGCAATCTAAGATGTAAACAGAATGCAATCCATTTGTTTACGACGACGTTGAAAATAAGATACCATCACCATCGAACACGTGCTGAATTTAAAGAATCATTGAATAAATCAGAATAAAAGTTATTTGTGCATTATCTAAGATGTTACACGTCTCGTACATCAGGCTATTACGAATGAAGTGTTGTAGAAAGTACAAAAATGTAAGCCAATAGATCATGTGCCTTCCATTGGGTAAATGGGATAACCTCCAGCCCTATAGCGATAGCTCTCGGACATGAACTTTTGCGTCACCAGTACACAGTGATTACGGTAAAAAACAAATAGTCATATGTATTTATATCTACTGTTACGATGCTCCTCTCGCTTGACCTTTAAAATTCTCTCTGAATGGTGGCTTTTTCCGTCCACATTTCTGCCCCAGAAGTTATTAGTGGAATAACAGCGCTTTTTTTCCCGCCTACGAGTTGGGAAGAGAAATTCTAGTTTGGTATCTCGTTCATATTGTCTATCTTGAGGTCATTACAGAGAATGGAACAAACACACATTGCACAAAATTGGTGCAGGAAATGGGTCATGTCAAAGAATGAAAACTAAGGTTGGAGAAATTTATTTTTCGTTTTAAGCTGTCCGTTCCAAAGGGCTACAACAGATAAAGACATACTACTTCACAGACAGCAGATCAGCAACTTTCTATTTTTATTTTAAACTATGAATGTGTTGACAAGCTTTTAATTTATTGCTGTTGCTGTAACTTCCTTTCTCTTTTGTTATTTGATAGAAATGGCAGACAAATAATAAGTATTTGTGCAAGATTTTCAGTGTTCTTTATCCTTAACTATTTCGAAGGAAAAACCCGTTTAATCAAATATACATCTTTACTTTTTAATGGGAATTTGAATATAGTTGACCTTTTGTTCACAAAACCAAAAACGCTCTTTCAAAAGAATTCAAATCAATTATTTAAATTGTAGGCAAAATATAACTCTTACCAGGAACAATTATGACAATAGCTAACATGTCAATTATGAATTTATCCAGTGGGAAATATTTACTGTCCAATCTGTTCATAGTACTTGTTCTATAATGAGGTGATCTGTAAGTTGACCCCTTCAATCAGAAACTTTATCATTCAAAGGCGATATCAGTCTTTCAGAAGTCACACAACGTCCTACCAAACTCGCTTTATAAAAAGTTTCTGGAAGTTTTATCTAAATCCAAAAAATGGTAGCATGTCTGCTATGGCAAATTGTTATATCGGTTTTATACCCGGTTTTCATTAAAAAGGAAAAATAATTGTAATCGAGACCAAACGAATGCCGAAAAATACTGGTTATTCAGAACTAAAATACCGGTGGTGCTTTTAACCGTTCGGATTTTTCCATCCACACAGTTAATCTGATTGGGCCCACGTATATTTTGTACCCCAGTCTTCTGGGATGCGAGTCCTTTCTCTTAGACAATGTGCCTCTTCACTCAATACTGCCGTTAGACAGAATCTGTGCCTTCACAATGAGCGAGGAAACTACCGCAACATTTGCCGAAGTGACTTAGGGAAATCGTGGAAAGTCAATTTTAATTTGGTATCCCATCAGTCACGAAGCCGTTTAGACAATCGCTCTGTTGAACGAAGCTGGATGGAGAACTCAGCCGATACATTGTTGAAGAGCCTTACGAGTATTTGAACCAGTACGGCAGTATGAAGACTAGAAATGATGTTTTCTCAAATAAGAGTCCAGTGTTAACTACTGCGAAACATCGATTTGTTCGGGCACTCAAATACGAAGTCATTAGAAACGAAGCATATGCTGAGGTTGAAGAAGGATACGAAACGAAAGAGATCATTCTCTTTCACAGTAACAAAACCGGAATTCGTCCTAACCTACTTAGGAAAAATCAGGGGAAACCTAAGCCTGTATGGCCGGAAGGATTTTGAACCGCCGTTCTCCGGAGTACGAATCCAGTGCCTAAGAATGAGCCACATCGTTCAGTCACTAGTACACGAGTAGAACTATCGTTTCGATGTCGAACACAAAGCGAGATAGCACAGCGATTAAAGTAACGCAGTCGGATTGTTATGATGTTTAAGCCCTTTCAATGTTTAGACCTAGATTTGGGCCTCTTAATGCATTACAGTTTCACTCGAATGTTAAGATGACTCTTTCATCAGAAGAATGGCTATGGTCTCCTACCGTCCATTCCAAACAAAACACCCCATGAATCTTAAACAAAGTGGTTCTCAGCGAGTCACTAAACAATGACATGTGTAGCTATGACGACCTGCCGAAAGAGTGCAGTCCAGAACTGTCGCAACAAACACACACAGCCTTTTATTCAATCTGAGCTCTGTCATTGCGCAAAATTAAAATAAAATCTCGTGGAAGTTCGGTTTTCGATAACAGAGTCCAGCAAAACTGATCGTAACAACAGAAGGTTATTCATAATTTTTCCATCATTGAGTAATGAGATGGTATTCGTGAAAAGTCTCCAGGATTAGTTGTCGCCGCCAAAAGCTGGATGTCCTCTTTCTTATGTGACACAGATGGATGTATTTTGCTTAGATGAGTTTCTTGAGCGTAATTGGACAAACATGTCACTATGGAGGTACAGTGAACTCGTTTTTAATAACAGTGGAACGAGGTACTGTACCTGATAATCGTCCTGCAACTATTGTCAGACAATATACCGTGTTGAACGGAACTGCACCAACAAAAATTTCCGATGTTGTTCTGAGGTTTTTCTGGATATTTTGGTATAAAGGTAGTTACGGAGTATTTGCATTTGGTTTTTTCTCGATTTATCTTCACATCTCTATTGCACTGGAATATGTGTACAACAGTGCAAAAGCTGACAGGGTTGCGCTGTGTTGCCTTGTTTCAATACAAACTTACTGTGTTCAGTCACAGTACCTGCTGTTGGTAACAGTAATGCCCATATTACTCTTCGCCATCAAGCCTGCATTCAATACTGCTGGGTCCTGTCTCGGGTTTGTTCCTCGCGCAGTGTCATTTGTATGTTAACGATAAAATACAGCAGTATGGACAGGTTTAGCAACGATGATTTCGCCTATATGCTCCTCGTCTATCGAATAGCGGCACAACTACACTGTGTTGCGCGGCTCTCGCACCGACGGCAACCACGACCTATGCCTCTGTACGTAAGAGTCTACGGAAAACAGAATCCTTTCGTGTTCGGATGTAAGAAAGAGACCGTGTGAGGTCCTCCGATATGGAAGAGAATGTCACACGGTGTCGTGGCAACAGCAGCCGGCGCGTTGCGTGAGCGTAAATCATAATTACACTACTGGCCATTAAAACTGCTACACAACGAAGATGACCTGCTACACACGCGAAATTTAACCGACAGGAAGAAGATGCTGTGATATACAAATGATTAGCTTTTCAGAGCATTCACACAAGGTTTGGCGCCGGTGGCGACACGTACAACGTGCTGACATGAGGAAAGATTCCAACCGTTTTCTCATACACAAACAGCAGTTGACCGGCGTTGCCTGGTGAAACGCCGTTGTGATGCCTCGTGTAAGGAGGAGAAATACGTACCATCTCGTTTCCGATTTTGATAAAGGTCGGATTGTAGCCTTTCGCGATTGCGGTTTATCGTATCGCGACATTGCTGCTCGCGTTGGTCAAGATCCAATGACTGTTAGCAGAATATGGAATCGGTGGGTTCAGGATGCTAATACGGAACACCGTGCTGGATCCCAACGGCCTCGTATCACTAGCAGTCGAGATCACAGGCATCTTATCCGCATGGCTGTAACGGATCGTGCAGCCACATCTCGATCGCTGAGTCAACAGATGGGGACGTTTGCAAGACAACAACCATCTGCTCGAACAGTTCGACGATGTTTGCAGCAGCATGGACTATCAGCTCGGAGACCATGGCTGCGGTTACCCTTGCATCACAGACAGGAGCGCCTGCGATGGTGTACTCATCGACGAACCTGGGTGCACGAATGGCAAAACATCATTTTCTCGGATGAATCCAGGTTATGTTTATAGCATTATGATGGTCGCATCCGTGTTTGGCGACATCGCGGTGAACACACATTGGAAGCGTGTATTCGTCATCAACATACTGGCGTATCACCCGGCGTGATGGTATGGGATGCCATTGGTTACACGTCTCGGTCACCACTTGTTCGCATTGACGGCACTTTGGTTGGTTGGTTGGTTTGGGGGATGAAAGGGACCAGACTGCTACGGTCATCGGTCCCTTTTTCCAAAGACAAAGAACATCCACAGAGAATAAAAACGAGGAACAGAATAGACACAGACGATACAGAACAAAAGAAACGGAGACAAGGACAAGACAAAACGAACTAAAACCACACAGAGTGTGACAGTGGTTGGCCGACCATAGAAATAAAAAAGGAAAAGCCAACCACTTAGAAACACATTAAAAGATCAGTGTAAAATCATAGGCCAAAGGCCAGAATCAAAACAAAAAATAAAATAAAACAGAAACACTCAGAGGAAAGAATAAAAACTCCCTGCCCGAATAAAACGTAAAACTAAGGCAGTCATAACAGGGTCATCGGATAAAACGGCAGGGAGCGTATCAGGCAGCGCAAATGTCTGCCTGACCACAGCTAAAAGGGGGCAGGCCAACAGAATGTGGGCCACCGTCAAAGCCGCCCCGCAGCGACATACAGGAGGGTCCTCCTGGCGCAGTAAATAACTGTGTGTTAGCCGGGAGTGGCCAATGCGGAGCCGACAAAGGACGACTGAGTCCCTGCGGTTGGCTCGCATGGAGGACCGCCACACAGTCGTCGTCTCCTTAATGGCACGGAGTTTATTGGGTGTAATCCGATCGCGCCATTCAGCGTCCCAAAGCGCAAAAACTTTTCGGCGGAGGACTGCCCGCAAATCAGCCTCTGGGAGGCCAACATCCAGAGATGGTTTATTCGTGGCCTCTTTCGCCAGGCGGTCAACATGTTCATTGCCCGGGATACCGACATGACCGGGGGTCCACACAAAGACCACAGAGCGGCCGCAACGCGCAAGAGTATGCAGGGACTCATGGATAGCCATCACCAGACGAGAACGAGGAAAACACTGGTCGAGAGCTCGTAAACCGCTCAGGGAATCGCTACAGATAACGAAGGACTCACCTGAGCAGGAGCGGATATACTCTAGGGCTCTAAAGATGGCGACTAGCTCAGCAGTGTAAACGCTGCAGCCAGCCGCCAAGGACCGTTGTTCGGAATGGTCCCCTAGAGTTAGCGCATACCCGACACGACCAGCAACCATCGAACCGTCGGTGTAAACAATTCCAGAGCCCTGATACGTGGCCAGGATGGAATAAAAGCGGCGGCGGAAGGCCTCTGGAGGGACCAAGTCCTTCGAGCCCTGTGCCAAGTCGAGCCGAAGGCAAGGGCGAGGAACACACCACGGGGGTGTACGCAGAGGCGCCCGGAAAGGAGGTGGAACAGGGAAAAACCCAAGCCCACAGAGAAGCTCCTTGACGCGTACGGCGATCGGACAACCCGACCGGGGCCGACGGTCTGGCAGATGGACGACTGACTGCGGGAACAGGACACGATAATTTGGATGCCCGGGCAAGCTTAGAACATGGGCAGCATAAGCGGCCAGCAAACGTTGGCGCCGGAACCGCAGTGGGGGTACACCTGCCTCCACTAGCACACTGTCCACAGGGCTGGTGCGGAAAGCACCAATGGCAAGGCGTATCCCGCTGTGGAGAATTGGGTCCAGCACCCGTAACGCAGATGGGGATGCTGAGCCATAAGCCAGGCTCCCATAATCCAGACGGGGCTGGATTAACGCCTGGTAGAGCCGCAACAGGGTGGAGCGGTCGGCGCCCCAGCGGGTGTGGCTCAAGCATCTCACAGCGTTGAGATGCCGCCAACACGTCTGTTTAAGCTGCCGGATATGAGGCAGCCAAGTCAACCGGGCATCGAAAACCACCCCCAAAAACCTGTGGGTTTCCACCACAGCAAGGAGTTCGTCGCCAAGATGAAGCCGCGGCTCAGGATGGACTGTTCGTCGCCGGCAGAAATGCATAACGCGGGTCTTGGCTGCCGAAAACTGAAACCCATGCGCTACAGCCCAAGACTGCGCCGTACGGATAGCGCCCTGTAGCTGACGTTCAACAGCTGCAATGCCAGTAGAGCTGTAATAAAGGCAGAAGTCGTCAGCATACAGGGAAGCAGAGACAGAATTTCCCACGGCCGCAGCGAGCCCGTTAATGGCTATTAAAAACAGACAGACACTTAAAACAGAACCCTGTGGCACACCGTTCTCCTGGACGTGGGTGGAACTATAGGAGGCTGCGACTTGCACGCGGAAGGTACGATACGACAGGAAATTGCGGATAAAGATCGGCAGAGGGCCCCGAAGACCCCATCCATGAAGCGTAGAAAGGATGTGATGACGCCATGACGTATCGTACGCCTTCCGCATGTCGAAAAAGACAGCGACCAGGTGCTGACGGCGGGCAAAGGCAGTACGGATGGCCGACTCCAGGCTCACCAGATTGTCGGCGGCGGAGCGGCCTTTCCGGAACCCACCCTGAGACGGAGCCAGAAGGCCCCGAGACTCCAGTACCCAATTTAAGCGCCGGCTCACCATCCGTTCGAGAAGCTTACAAAGAACGTTGGTGAGGCTAATGGGGCGGTAGCTGTCCACCTCCAGAGGGTTCTTTCCAGGTTTCAAAATGGGGATGACAATACTTTCCCGCCATTGCGATGGAAACTCACCCTCGACCCAGAGACGGTTGTAAAGGTCGAGGAGGCGTCGCTTGCAGTCCACTGAAAGGTGTTTCAGCATCTGACAGTGGATGCGATCTGGCCCGGGAGCGGTATCAGGGCAAGCGGCAAGGGCACTCTGAAATTCCCACTCACTGAATGGAGCGTTGTAGGGTTCAGAAGCGTTGGTGCGAAAAGAAAGGCTCCGACGTTCCATCCGCTCTTTAATGGAGCGGAAGGCCTGGGGGTAATTCGCAGAAGCGGAACTCATAGCAAAATGCTCTGCTAAGCGGTTTGCAATGACGTCGGAGTCAGTACAAACTGCTCCATTCAGTGAGAGCGCAGGGACGCTGGCAGGGGTCCGATAGCCGAAGACCCGTCGAATCTTGGCCCAGACCTGCGATGGAGTGACATGGAGTCCAATGGTGGACACATACCGCTCCCAGCACTCCTTCTTGCCTTGGCGGATAAGGAGGCGGGCCCGCGCACGCAGCCGTTTAAAGGCGATAAGGTGGTCCATGGAGGGATGTCGCTTGTGACGCTGGAGTGCCCGCCGGCGATCCTTAATCGCTTCAGCGATCTCAGGCGACCACCAAGGCACAGCCCTCCGCCGAGGGGACCCAGAAGAACGGGGAATGGCAGACTCGGCGGCAGTGACGATGCCGGCGGTGACCGATGTAACCACCACATCAATGGCATCAGTTGAGAGAGGCTCAATAGCGGCAGTGGAGGAGAACAAGTCCCAGTCAGCCTTATTCATAGCCCATCTGCTAGGGCGCCCAGAAGAGTGACGCTGTGGTAGTGACAGAAAAATCGGAAAGTGGTCACTACCACACAGGTCGTCATGCACACTCCAGTGGACAGATGGTAAGAGGCTAGGGCTACAGATTGAAAGGTCAATGGCGGAGTAGGTGCCATGCGCCACACTGAAGTGTGTGGAGGCACCATCATTCAAAATCGAGAGATCGAGCTGCGACAATAAATGCTCAACGGTGGCGCCTCGACCTGTTGCCACTGACCCACCCCACAGAGGGTTATGGGCGTTGAAGTCGCCCAGTAATAAAAAAGGTGGCGGCAATTGGGCTATCAGCGCAGCCAGGACATGCTGCGCGACATCACCCTCCGGTGGAAGGTAAAGACTGCAGATGGTAAGAGCCTGCGGCGTCCACACCCTAACAGCGACAGCCTCTAAAGCTGTTTGGAGAGGGACAGACTCGCTGTGAAGTGAGTTAAGGACATAGATGCAGACGCCACCAGACACCCTTTCATAAGCTGCTCGGTTCTTATAATAACCCCGATAGCCACGGAGGGCGGGGGTGCGCATTGCTGGAAACCAAGTTTCCTGCAGAGCAATGCAGAGGAAAGGGTGAAGGCTGATAAGTTGGCGGAGCTCAGCTAGATGGTGGAAGAAACCGCTGCAGTTCCACTGGAGGATGGTTTTGTTCATGGCTGAGAAAGGCGTGCCGGGACTGGGACGGCAGATTACGCCGCTGGGTCACCTGCTGCCTCCGATTGAGCACCCGTGCTAGTGCTATTGCTATTCACGGCGTCTGAGGGACCGGCGAGATCGAGGTCCTCAGCGGACGCCAGAATCTCCACCGCGTCCTCAGACGCAGAGCTAGAAGGTTGCGATGGGGTGGCTACCACCGCGCGTTCCTTGGGCTTAGAGCTGCTCTTCTTTGATTTCTCACGCTGCTCCTTGGGTTTAACTGGCTGGGAGGGCTTCACCGATTCAGTCTCCGGGACTGAGGAGGATCGGGAAGCCCTTCGACCTGCAGATTGTGGGCACTTACGCCACTGTCTATCGTCAGCCTTCCCGCCGGTGGAAACCTGGGAAGGGAGGGACCCAAGGGACCCCTTGCGAGCGTGAGAAGCCAAAGAAGTTGGACACTTCTCCGGCGTAGAAGCGGGGACCGACGTCCCCGATGGGGGGGATGGTGTTGCTCCTGAGGTAGGTGGCACAGGAGCAATCGGGTGGGTAGAGCCCCCCACTGGCAAGGGGGCAGGAGGAGTTGTACCACTCGTCGATCCGGCCGAAAGGCGCGAAACTGATGGGGCTAGCACAGGTGTTGTAACAGCGGCGTAGGAAGTTGTCATTCTCACTGGATGTAATCGGTCGTATTTCCGTTTGGCCTCAGTATAAGTCAGTCGGTCCAGGGTCTTATATTCCATGATTTTGCGCTCTTTCTGGAATATTCTGCAGTCTGGCGAGCAAGGTGAATGGTGCTCCCCGCAGTTGACGCAGATGGGAGGCGGGGCACATGGAGTATCGGGATGAGATGGGCGTCCGCAATCTCGACATGTGAGGCTGGAAGTGCAGCGGGAAGACATATGGCCGAACTTCCAGCACTTGAAGCACCGCATCGGGGGAGGGATATAGGGCTTGACGTCACATCGGTAGACCATCACCTTGACCTTTTCCGGTAACGTATCACCCTCGAAGGCCAAGATGAAGGCACCGGTAGCAACCTGATTGTCCCTCGGACCCCGATGAACGCGCCGGACGAAATGAACACCTCTACGTTCTAAGTTGGCGCGCAGCTCGTCATCAGACTGCAAAAGGAGGTCCCTATGGAAAATAACACCCTGGACCATATTTAAACTCTTATGTGGAGTAATAGTAACGTTAACATCCCCCAACTTGTCACAAGCAAGTAACCTGCGTGACTGGGCGGAGGATGCCGTTTGTATCAGTACTGAGCCAGAGCGCATTTTAGACAAGCCCTCCACCTCCCCAAACTTGTCCTCTAAATGCTCGACGAAGAACTGAGGCTTTGTGGAGAGAAAAGACTCCCCATCAGCTCTCGTGCAAACTAAGAATCGGGGCGAATAACTGTTACCTCCATCCTGGGACTTACGCTCTTCCCACGGCGTGGCCAGGGAGGGGAACGTTTTCGGATCGTACTTCTGAGCATTAAATTGAGCCCGAGAACGCTTAGAGACTGCTGGCGGCTGGCCGCCAGCGAGAGATGATGGACCACGCTTCATTGCGGGTCATCCGCCCTGATGCCACCTACTCCGACCAAGGGCCCTCCCCACGGGCGCCACCCAGCCACAGCAAAGGCCACCTGGCAGGATGGCCGTTGCCGGGAGTCCTGATACCCCAGGAGGATAGGCATCTACTCCTTGGCATACGTGGGGAGTTAACGGCGCAGGCATCAGTAGAGCGATCCCTGTGTTGTCAGGGGGCTACAACCAAGAGGGTACATGGCGGCCCCACCACAACGGACTGGCTACCGTGCTGGATCTTAGGTGCAAAACTGTCCAAGGTCGTCGCCGCAGTTAAAAGAAACACTGCAGAGAGCAGCGTGGTAATCACACCCAGGGACGTATCCCCGCCCTAAAGATCGAAAACGAGCGGGACACCATGGCAACGACGTGAAAGCCGGCTAAAGGTCTAATTGCACGACGGATACAGTGCACCACGTAAGGCGCCCTTCCCCAATTGGCTCGCTCTTCGGAATAATTTAGAAAGATGGAGGTCAAACCCGAGAGGGGACCATCACATAAGGCCAAAACATGTGAGACTCCTTTTAGTCGCCTCTTACGACAGGCAGGAATACCGCGGGCCTATTCTAACCCCCGAACCCGCAGGGGGGGACGGCACTTTGAACAGTGGACGTTACATTTCAGATGTGTTACGACCCGTGGTTCTACCCTTCATTCGATCCCTGCGAAACCCTACAATTCAGCAGGATAAGGCACGACCGCACATTGCAGGTCCTGTACGGGCCTTTCTGGATACAGAAAATGTTCGACTGCTGCCCTGGCCGGCACATTCTCGAGATCTCTCACCAACAGAAAACGTCTGGTCAATGGTGGCCGAGGAACTGGCTCGTCACAATACGCCAGTCACTACTCTCGATCCGGCGCCCGGCCATCCTGATTCAGGTTTTCCGTGATTTCCCTAAATCGCTCCAGGCAAATGCCGGGATGGTTCCTTTGAAAGGGAACGGCCTACTTCCTTCCTCATCCGTCCCTAATCCGATGATACCGATGACCTCACAGTTTAGTCTCTTCCCGCAAACAACCCAACCCAACTACTCTTGATGAACTGTGGTATCGTGTTGAAGCTGCATGGGCAGCTGTACCTGTACACGCCATCCAAGGTCTGTTTGACTCAATGCCCAGGCGTACCAAGGCCGTTATTACGGCCAGAGGTGGTTGTTCTGGGTACTAATTTCTCAGGATCTATGCACCCAAATTTCCTGAAAATGTTATCACATATCAGTTCTAGTATAATATATTTGTCCAATGAATACCCGTTTATCATCTGCATTTCTTCTTGCTGTAGTTATTTTAATGGCCAGTAGTGTACATTATTACTTGCGACCCGCCCAAGCTCGGTACGGGTAGCACTAAGTATGCAGGCTGATTCTTATTAACGTTTGAAATTCCCCGAAGTGACGTAGATGCTGAGACAAGGAATTTAATATAAGACACATGGGGCCACAAATATCCGGAAATACCCCTCAAAAGTGCATGACAACTGTAGAACAATTGACGTCACCAGGCGACGTACCTCGCCGAACGTGCAGCGGTTGAGCATGTCGGTCTATCGCACCTGATCATCCCAGCCAAAGTCGAGCATTCACGTCGGTGTGGCTCTGTGCCTACGTGCGCGACTTCAGCGCGCGGGGCTCACGGTTAGGATCTTGTGTGTGGCAGGCAGAATTTTTTGCAATGAGACAATTATTTGTTTACACTGACGTAATATTTGCTATTTTATTTGCCGGTCTCGCGGTGTCCGCTGGTTTATTGCAAAATACAGTACCGTACAACATAAACCTGCCGTATTGTGTCGCAAGTAAATGAGTATAAGCTTCCGAATAGCGTAGTTGTCAGTAAATGACGTGCGTTTTTCTTACTAAATAAAGTTGGTTGGCAAAAAAAAAGACGTCATGAAAGGTAAGAATCACAAAATAAGATCAGTTTTCGCTTGGTTACAGCGACGAAACTAACTTTGTACTTCCACGTTTACAACATACCGTATTTATAAAAGGTTCGAAAGAAGAGTTACGTTGCGGAGCGATGTACAACACAGCTCCTTATAAACGAGGGTAGACTCGAAGAGCCCAACCGCTGCATGTGTGGCGAGGTAAGTCATCTGGTGACGTCAAATGTTCAACATTTGCCATCCACTTCTGGTGAATTTCCCGACATCTGCCGTCCCATGTGTCATATTAAATTTCTTGTCTCAAAGACATCTACGTTGCTTCGGCGGTTTTTAAACGTTAATGAGAATCACCCCACTAGTCCGGCGTAGTGGTAATCAATCATACAAAGCCGCGTGGTCTAAGGCGTCTTGTCACGGTCGGAGGTTCGAGTCCTCCCTCGGGCATGAGTGTGTGTGTTGTCCTTAGCAACATCTGAGGTCATCAGTCACCTAGAACTTAAACTACTTAAACCTAACTGACCTAAGGAGGAGGAGGAGATTAGTGTTTAACGTCCCATCGACAACGAGGTCATTAGAGACGGAGCGCAAGCTCGGGTGAGGGAAGGATGGGGAAGGAAATCGGCCGTGCCCTTTCAAAGGAACCATCCCGGAATTTGCCTAAAGCGATTTAGGGAAATCACGGAAAACCTAAATCAGAATGGCCGGAGACGGGATTGTACCGTCGTCCTCCCGAATGCGAGTCCAGTGTGCTAACCACTGCGCCACCTCGCTCGGTAACTGACCTAAGGACATCACACACATCCATGCCCGAGGCTGGATTGGAACCTGCGACCGTAGCGGTCGCGCGGTTCCAGACTGAAGCGCCTAGAACCGCTCGGCCACACCGGCCGGCCTAGGGACCAATGATCTGAGCAGTTTGGTCCCATAAGATCTTACCACAAATTTACAATTTTACAATCATATACACAAATCTTCATCGTGAGTCTGTATTTCATTTGGTAGAAACCGTATCAAAACCCCTACGCTATTTCCTGAGCAGAAAAAAACAGCGGGGTACTTTCAGTAACATGTATACATGCTGTAATGAGCCACCGCAGTCTACGGATTGCTTGTACCAAAATACTCAGTAAATACCCCTGAACAACCTAAGAAACTACGTCGGTGAAGCTCCGGTTCTCCCTGCAGAGGTGTGACGGCAGGCTGGTTGTTGCTCTCACATAACAGCTCGCCTGGGTCGCTTTCTCCCGATGCGCCTATTCTGTGTGCAGCCAACAAGTAGGACGCTCCTCCACAGGCAGCGCTGACGCCTGCGGCAGTTGCGATGCTGCGCCGACCTTTGATATCACCGCTGATGGTCTCGCCTTTATAACCTCGCTAACAAGTGCTGCGAACCACGTGCTTCTCACACAGACGGCACCGGTTTCTCACACTAGAAACTGTGTTAAAATTTCAGCTCGACAGGAAAGAGAGGATAGGATACCGAAATCCTATTCCAGCGAATTACTTGTTGAATATTTATGTCTGCATACTTCAAACTAGAACAAATAACGTGAATTCAACTGTGTGCTTGTATTTATCGACATGAGCTTAACCTTTAATATATAACCTTAGGACTCTGACTAGCTGTACTTGAATAAATTGTGGTTTCTCCTGGAAAGAGTAAAATGGTTCAAATGGCTCTAGGAACTATGGGACTTAACGTCTGAGGTCATCAGTCCCCTAGACTTAGAACTACTTAAACCTAACTAACCTAAGGACAACACACACATCCATGCCCGAGGCAGGATTCGAACCTGCGACCCTAGCAGCAGCGCGGTTCCGGACTGAAGCGCCTAGAACCGCTCGACCACAGAGGCCGGCCTGTAAAGAGTAGTTCGGGAAGATTTCACTGTTACGGAGTACTGAAGCTCTTCTAAGAACAGATTTGCGTGCGCCCAAAACAACTGTGTAAGAACACTGTAATTTAGCCCTTTTTCCTCTAAACGAAGGCAAAAATACGCAATAGGTTCAAAACGGAAATTCGTTGCTCGGTTCACATAGGTGCAGCTAAAGCTTCTAGAGAACAAATCCCACCTGAAGGCAATTAAACCAATCACTGAAGATATACGCCTCGTCGCATGAAGATAGAATCGAAGCAACTACGACGTTGACAGTTGGGTACTTGGCTGAACGGAGACTCTGAGAACACATGTACCAGTAGTATCATCCCTCGTGCTGCATCACAACTAAGCTGTTCCTGTTTGTTCAGAGACCGCGTCTTCTGGCGAGTTATCAAGGGGCAGATAGCATTGTGTCTACAAAAACGCTTGTAAGCTAACGTATTGGGATGTACAGTTAAGAACTACACTGTCAATTTCTATTTCGTATAACATCTACATGGATTCTCTGAAAATCACATTTAAGTGCCTGGCAGAGGGTTCATCGAACCACCTTCACAATTCTCTATTATTCCAATCTCGTATAGCGCGCGGAAAGAATGAACACCTACATCTTTCCGTACGATCTCTGATTTCCCTTATTTTCTCGTGGTGATCGTTCCTCCCTATGTAGGTCGGTGTCAACAAAATATTTTCCCATTCGGAGGAGCAAGTTGGTGATTTGAATTTCGTGAGAAGATTCCGTCACAACGAAAAACGCCTTTCTTTTAATGATGTCCAGCCCAAATCCTGTATCATTTCTGTGACACTCTCTCCCATATTTAGCGATAATACAAAATGTGCTGCCTTTCTTTTAAACATGGAAAGAAGTTTTATTTTTCATTTACAGGGTCACGCGCCAGCTATATCCGTTATATCGCTTTAGTCTTCATTCTCTAGTGTTTTTAGGATCAGCAGGATGTAAACTGGTAAGAACCGAGGACGTCCGCAGAAATTTATCCAAGACTGGACAAAATCCTATAATTTCCAATTCTGGTACAGCTGATTCGGTGAGATTGAGAGAGACCCAAAAGCTATATTTATTAAAACTTACGTATTGCATCTCAAACGATTTTCTTATTTTTTATTATTAGTAAATTGATTTGATACGGATATGATGATAATATTTCATCAGCATATTTCTATTTTTTTGTCATAAATGCCAATGTTACCATTTTGTTTCAACGATGTAAAATTACATCCATCTTAAGATTAAATGCACAGTAGGCAACGAGTTATTAACTAGAATTAATTGTATTTATATAGACTACCAGTAATGTTAGGTTTTCATCGAATTTTTTCAAACACAACAGACTTCCTCCCCCCTCTCCAATGAGCTCTTGCGTGATACCACTGAAGTCACAAATGGCGGTAGTTTGGGTTTAGTGGAATGCACGCAACGGGGCGTTTGGCTCGGAGGAAGTAATCGATTTGCAGCAGTTCGTTGTGTCACTGTAAAGCCAACTGCTGCTCAAATTGCTGCTCAGTACGATGCACCAGAGCCAAACGTCGAACAATGGTCTTCCCTCTCGGTAGTACCACGTGGCCGTCCAGAACCCGGTCTTCTTACGACCGTACATTCTCGTCACCACCGCTGCCAGCAAGCAAGTGCAGTGGCTACATTCCTGCCAAGTCTCTCTGCAGTATCCCAGAAAAAACCTCCAGCTTCTCGTAGCCTTATTACACGATCTCGTTCAAACTCAGTGAGGTGCTGATAATGGCGGCTTTACACCTTCAAGGCATTCGTGACTAACATCAACTAACAACGTCCTATCTAAAACGTAATTGACGCTCACGATCGTTACAGCGTCTATTTAAAGCAAACCTGATTTGCATCCTCATAGTGGCGCTACTAGCGCCACATTTATGCGACTGATGCGAAATTTGAATCGACATCATCTTTCAGGTGAAGAAACACGCCTACTAACTTTCGTTTATGTCGCGCGCTTATTGGTGCTGTGATTTTTTTCCGTTAGTATTGTTGAGGATGCTGGATACAAGTGCTACTCGGAGATGAAGAGATCAGCACAAAAGTGCATTAAAGACTGTTGACATCCTCTTCCCCCCTGCAACAAAAAAGATTCTACATGGCAGCTTGTATTGTATTGTATTGTATTATATTATATTGTGATGGATGGAACTGGGGACCTAGAAACGAAGGAGAGGCTTCGTCTTCGCCGTAGCCCTCAGTGGTTCACAACCCCACAACCCGCTACAAAAAAATGGTTCAAATGGCTCTGAGCACTATGGGACTCAACATCTTAGGTCATAAGTCCCCTAGAACTTAGAACTACTTAAACCTAACTAACCTAAGGACATCACACACACCCATGCCCGAGGCAGGATTCGAACCTGCGACCGTAGCAGTCCCGCGGTTCCGGACTGCAGCGCCAGAACCGCTAGACCACCGCGGCCGGCAACACGCTACAGCAGTCCATTCACCCCACCGCCGCCCCACACCTAACCCACGGTTCGTGGAGAAAGTGTTTGCGCAGCAATCGCCGACATAGTGTAACTGAGGCGGAATAAGTGAAACCAGCCTGCATTCGCCGAGGCAGGTGGAAAATCGCCCTAAAAACCATCCACAGACTTGCCGGCACACCGGACCTCGACACAAATCCGCTGGGCGGATTCGTGCCTCGGACCAGCATGCCTTCCCGCCCGGAAAGCAGTGCGTTAGGCCGCATGGGCTAACCGGGCGGCCACATGGCAGCTTAGTCTTTTGTCTTCGGAAGTCTACTCATTGAAAGGAGACCAAGCCTTGAGGCTGCGTGTTGTGCGTGACAGCTAATGGCTGCTCTGTAACACCTCGTACAACACTCCAGAATACATTTTCCAGCTCCACCAGTTAGGAATGCGTGTTTCAGTTACGTCGACTCACTGTTCCGGTATCTTGGACATACGTGGAGGCCGCCTCACTGCGACATTGTTTCCTGTATAATAGTAACTTCATTTGAGACAGTAAATCCTCGTTGAAAGCTGGTACCCGTTAACTGTAAACGTCGAATGGTTTCCTTATTAAGCCGTGTCCTTTTAAGGCTGTGTTTCTCTTATTACTTTCAAGGCCCTCGTGTTCTTTCCATTAGAGCGCATAAATGATAATGTATTTCCTTCTTATGCTATACAGATGTCCCTTTTAGTGCTCGTCATTCCTCTTAATATTAATCTATTCCATAAGCACAAGATTCCCAATCCTTATACTGTGTTGCGCTTATAGGTGCTCCACAAATACACTACTCTTGAAATTATTTTCTATTAAACATATATCTTCATCCAAGGTTTTCTTTATAATAATGAAATCTCATTTACTATTATTCACTCCAATTACACAATTCGCGTTTCACTAACGATAAAATTCTTCCATTTATAGACTCCTAATGTCTCTCCATGACTATAATTAATGTGTTTAAATTTTCATTTGCCGGGCGAGGAGGATTATTGGGTATGACAACGGAGTATTACACTAGTGAGGGAGTTCTGAATCCAAGTCTAGAAACTACCCCATTTACCTTTTATGTCATTTATCGAAGTGAATTGACGTGGATGTTAGGTTGGTTCCTTTAACACCACGACCCATTACTTTCCCCGTTCCACTCTAACTGAGCCATCGTTTCTTTATGTTCTCACACTCTACTAGACGTTAAACTTTAAACGTGGCTGTATTTCATTTCAGTTTCTCGCGTAGGCGATTAACAGCAGCGAATACAGGGGACTTTATGAGGACTAAAGACGCTATTGACAATAATGCCTTACATAATCTGAAAGGAAAGTATAGTGCGCATTCAGCGCAAAACGTACAAGGTAGTATCTATTGTATGTACTAACTGCAGTTGGAAACGCCGAGCAAATGTGGTTGAAGTGCTGCGCATGTGTATATCGCTGAATAGGAGAGGACCAGGCAAGTAGTAAAGCCGTGGAGCGGTGATCTATGCAGAAGCGTATTGGCGGTGTAAGCCTTCATCCAAACTGGCTCTGGTATATAGTCTCAAAAGCGTTGCGTTGGAAAAATAATGAGTGCCATTTGTCTGTACTCCAAGGTGAGCGAGACAGTGGAAGTGTTCGAACCTGGAGCGAGAGCGCGTGTCACGAACACAGTCCCGGACGTTCCGCATGGGGACATGCTCATACATTACAACTGTCGCGCGCGACTTTCAATGGGCTGCTTACTGGATGATTTAGAGTTTCATTCGTATAAACTGTAGTTGCGTAAAGTGTTGAGAGACACTGATAGACGAAACACTCTACAACTGCACCGAAATTCTTGCGTGATTAACGGAGAACCACTGTTTCTCCAGTAACTGCTGATATCTGATGAAGAGAAGTTTTTCATGACTGAGTATGTTAATGAGTAAATCTTTTGGTAATGACCCCAGAAAAATTCACGACGTTTACATGAAAAGCCCCAGGCGAGTCCAAAAGTTGTGGTATATTATACACTAGCATGTATTGGTTGCTAAATTTTTTATAATGACTCAGAACGTGTAACAATGGTGAATGGTGACGATCACTGCAAAATCCTGAAGAATTTCCTCATTCCTGAATTGTAGGCAATAGGATTGCTGAATAATATTTGGTTTCAGTAAGTCAATGCAACGGCTCACACAGTGCGCCGAAGTATGGCTGTACTCCGACGAACGTTTCTAAACCGTGTGATGTTCACTTTGACGATGTGACATGGCCATCACATTCCCCAAATATAACAGCTCCGAATTACTTGCTCTGCTGTTATGCAAGGGAAAGGATCTTTGCTAAGCGTTTCCAGACAACTGACTGTCATTCTGCGGAATAAGTTAAGGCGTGTTACGGAAGGCTTCCCGCGACGCCTTCAGCAGTACACCCAGGCAAGTAGGCGACATTTGGAAGTCATTTTCAAGATGTAGTGGGGTCTGACAGTTTGCTTTTCTTGCTTCAGTAATTGCCAATTTACACTGTGTGATCAAAAGTGTCCAGAGACCTATTAATGGACATTATTATGGAGTGTGTCCACCCTTCGACATTATGACGGCTTGAACTCTCCTGGTGACACTTTCAATGATGTGTCTGAATGTCTGTGGAGGAATAGCAGCCCATTCTACCTCAAAAGCCGAATGCAGAGAAGGTAGTGATGTTGGACGGTGGGGTCTGGAGCGAAGACGGCGCTCCAACTTATACCAGAGGTGTTCCAATGGGTCCAGGTCAGAACTCTGGGCACGCCAGTACACTTCAGGAATGTCACTGTCCACGAACCATTGCGTCACAGATGCTGTTTTATAACAGGGTGCATTGACATGCTGATACAATCATCCTCTTAGAAATGTTCCTCTACTGTAAGCAGTAAACAGCCATGTCCTTCCGCATGTAGCATTTTGTTCAGCTCAATAAGGGGACCATACCGTAACCACGATAAACGCTCCCATAACGTAACACCACCTCCTCCGTATTTCACTGTTGGCACTTCACATGATGGCATGTAACGGTCTCCAGGCATTCGCCAAGCCCAAAACCTTCCATCGCATTGCCACAGGGTATAGCGTTCATCACTCCAGTTCATTCGCTTCCTGTCACCCGCGTCCTGCGTCATTGCTCTTTACACCATCTCAAGTGTTGAAACTTGGTACGAACAAATTAGAAAATTCAAACAAAATCAGAATCAAATTAATATGCAAGGCAAAAGAGGAATCCGGGAAGAACAAGATCAGTTGTCACAAGTATTACTAGAATTACATATTTCAGAGGAACCACACGCTCCGACACGGGAAGAGGGATTCAGAAATAAGGAAAAGTCACAAAGTAACAACACACGGTAGTTTGGAAATTATGAAAGAAATTGGCATGGTGCACCGAATTTTGAGATGGAACGGCCGACACGACGTAACAATCACCGATATGAGACTCGCCGACATGTTCATTTTGACTATAAGCTGTTTATTACTACACGTAAATTCAAAACATTTAAGAATTCTGGCGACGACATTCATCCACAAGCGTGGCTTCATCAATTCGCACATTGTTTACCTCCCAGCTGGTCATTAGAGCACAGATTGGAATTTATGTGTGGCTACTTGGAAAATGAACATGCTGTAAGAATGCGTTCGATCATTCGCGATTGTCACAGTGAAGGAGAATTTTATCATGCATTCCTCTCAGCACATTGATCTCAAGCTACTCAAGACCGAGTAAAACATAGCATCACAATTATGAAACATTTCGAACAATCTGAATTTTCCAGTCTTGTCAAATATTTTGAAGACATATTGCATAAGAATCAGTATCTTTCAAACCCATACAGCCCCTCGGAACTTATTCGCATTTGCTTATCAAATTGTCTGAACATTTAAGACATATTTTGGCGGGTCGTTACAGTGTCGCTTAGCATTCACTACAGAAGTAAGTTGCACATAAGGACCTGCTCGACCAATATGCCCCATTCTTTTTAACCTGCTACGCAATCTTATTGTGCTAGCTGGACTGCTGGAAACACTTTGTGATTCACGAGTGATTCTTTCTGCTGATTGCATACTATTTTTTACACTACCCTCCGTAAAGCTCGATCGTGCCTGTCCATCGGTGCATGGTGTCTGCCTGGTCTTGGTTTAGCTGTGGTTATTCCTTCGCGTTTCCACGTCAATGTCATATCAGCAGCAGTTCACATGGGCAGCCAGTAACAAGTTCACGTTCGAAGTCACTGACCTCTCCTGACCGAACCAATCTGCTGTTATTGCTTCTCCACTGACAACGCAATACTCCTCGCCTCATTTTATACCGGTGGCTCCGTCTCTCGAGACTCTAGTAATCAAATCCGCATTACATACTGGTGCGTGGATAGTTTTGATCAGATAGTGTATGTACTCGGAATTCATAATTTTATTAAATCACTACTTGCATTCACCACGTTTCTGTTATCGCTTAAAGTTGGTCGATGCATTACGCGCCATCCCACAGTTGTTTCCGAAGAACTGATAGGACAGTGGTCTCAAGATGCTTAGAGCTTTAAAAAGTGCTTCACGAGAGTCTCTGCGCGGCCGGGGCTGTAAGGCGGGCTTCCCAGTATCCATCTGCCACCGCGTTAAAGTGAGTAAATGGCGATCGCTTCATATTAGATTAGCTATAAACGGCGTCTACCTGGCCGAGGAAATCCCGTCACGGCGGCTACTGCGCGTATGAGCTGCCGCTGTAATTAACCTTCGTCGTCCTACAGGCGCCTTTCTGAGTCTTGCGACTTGTGACACAGGTGTTGGGGAAATACGACGCCGACTGGAAAGTCACTCTGCCCTGCCCCTGACGAACAAAAGACGAACATACGGATGATCAGACCAGTTGTATGACTGGATTAAGAGTTGTAGCACAGTTGATGTCATTTTCAACGGAGAGAAGTCCGGCCGGCCGGTGTGGCAGTGTGGTTCTAGGCGCTTCAGTCTGGAACCGCGTGACCGCTACGGTCGCAGGTTCGAACCCTGCCTCGGGCATGGATGGGTGTGATGTCCTTAGGTTAGTTAGGTTTAAGTAGTTCTAAGTTCTAGGGGACAGATGACCTCAGTTGTTTAAGTCCCATAGTGCTCAGAGCCATTTCAACCATTTTTTGATCACTCGCTATTGTAAAATCGTCTTTTTCGTCTATTTCTTGACCTACATCACTGATATCTTCATCCATCCACCAATTAACAGTTTCATGAAACCTAGGATCGTTAAAACTGACGTGGTCTTGCGAACACATTTTGTACTATACTGGAAAAACAGGTACGTCATTCACGAGGCGTGATCTAGGAGAACACAACACGTGTCAATAACGTGTGCCAACAGCGTACAAAGAAGGGGATAACGCTACCGACAACATGACATTATAGAGTTAGAGGGAATATAGAAGCATTCCGCTAGAAATGACCTTGAATAGCGAGTACGAAAATTTTCGCGTGGTCTGAGAAACTACACCTCGGGATTTGAAGGGTTCAGCGATGGAGCTGGCTCAGGAATTTCCCACTAGTTTTGTAATCAGACAATATCAGTATCTTTCTCTTTACTATGGACACCACCCTGCGTATTGAAAGAGAGCTGTCAAGAAGTACAACAAGGGAAAATACTATCTACGTCATTATGCTTCCCCCTACGTTCATCAACAACGATACCATCAGTGGTCAACAGCATCGTCAGCAAATAATCTGATAATAATGTAGATCCTGCCCGAGAAATCGCCGGCCGGTGTGGCCTTGCGGTTCTAGCGCTTCAGTTTGGAACCGCGTAACCGCTACGGTCGCAGGTTCGAATCCTGCCTCGGGCATGGATGTGTGTGATGTCCTAAGGTTAGTTAGGTTTAATTAGTTCTAAGTTCTAGGCGACTGATGACCTCAGCAGTTAAGTCGCATAGTGCTCAGAGCCATTTGAACCATTTTGAACCCGATAAATCGTTTGTGTACCCGGAACGTTAGCAGTTCTGTTTGTCTTCGTAACTGGCGACAGATTTTAGGGACCTCAGAATGACTTCCTGTTGCATTTTGAGCGTTACTCTTCGAACAACGTTGCTCCTCTGCGCGGACTGATGTTACTACAGTGACTTAGCTAATGGCACGTTCACACCGAAGCGAACAAGTTTTTTTTCGTTTGCTCAGCGCTTCAGTAATCCGATGATCCAGTATTAGTTGACCACGATATTGTTGCACCTTGCAGTGAGAGTGCTTCGCTCGGATCGTATTTACTTATGCCTACCAGAATGTTCTCTACGTTTGTAACCACCAGACAACATGCTCGTGAAGCTTTTCGGACTTCTGAAGTGTATACGTCAGTCGAAAAAGTGAGAATGGTTTTTATTTACTGTAACGCTGCCGCAAGTTTCCCATCACGGCCACGGCATGACAAGTGCAATAATATCGTGGTTTGGCAGTAACAATGGTGGTGCTAACGTTCGTTCTTGTCCTGCCCGCCTATTGTGTACACTGCGGTCTACACGAGTGAGTTGTGTAGTCATACGGCAGTGAATCACGTTATCGCTAATGTCTCGTCCGGTGTCACGTACAGGGCACTGAAAGTGTCAGTTCTACAGACTGTGTCGCTTTATGAGTCTACACCGTGACTGGCGTAAAAAGCATGATTGACGGGGACACGCCAAGTGTGAACACGTAGCCGGAAAGCGATATACAGACAGGAAGTGCGCTCCCACAGCGATACACAATGGCCCTTTGGCGCACTAGCTTGCATTACGCTTGTTTGTGTTCGTATCACTGATATCCCGGAACAGCTGCTCTGTTGGGAGGCGGTTGTTTTTCTACACTGGATTCGATAAAAAGCAGCATTTTCGCTGTAGTTAAGAGTAACGTCAAATGCTAGTCATCAACAACGCCTGTAACTTTTTGCCACGTATGAGTAATGGTGGTAAAAAAGTATTTTAACCGGAGTACTTTCCTCTAGAGCAAAATTAGTATTTTGTGAATTTACCGCTTGCTGCAGTATAGACCTCTGGCTATCGCAGCGACAGGTTAAATAATGAAGGCTTTGGTTTAATATCTCGTGGACAGAAAACTACGTGGGTCATTTAATCATTCAACAACTAAAGAGACAAATTGGCCTGGGGAAAAAACTGTTAGTAGGCCAACTTTGGTACTTTTATTGTTTTAAGTTGGCATCATTGGGGATGAGTCCTGATCAGCTGATGTATCAACATTGTTTTGCCGGCCGGGGTGGCCGAGCGGTTCTAGGCGCTACAGTCTGGAACCGCGCGACCGCTACGGTCGCAAGTTCGAATCCTGCCTCCGGCATTGGTGTGTGTGTTGTCGTTAGGTTTGTTAGGTTTAATTAGTTCTAAGTTCTAGGGGACTGATGACCTCAGAAGTTACGTCCCATAGTGCACAGGGCCATTTGAACCATTTTTTGAACATTGCTTTGTTTATAGCCTCAAAAACACATTTCAAAATGGTGAGTCCACTTGAAACGTCCTCATTAGTTGAACAACGTTCTGTTATTCGTTTTTTACTCGCTAAAGGCGAGAAACCAGTGAATATATACTGTAAAATGTCTAAAGTTTATGGTGAAGGTTGAATGAACGAGAAAAATTTTTACAAGTAGGAAGAGCAGATCAAAAATGGTCCCGTCTCAGTAACTGACGAACACCGTTCTGGCCGACCAGTTGCAGTTCCAACTCCCTCACTCGAAAGTCGAGCTGATGACATTATTCGTGCCGACCGCCATGTGACTGTGGAAATGATAGTTGATAATATTGAAGTTAGTACTGGTACGGTTCATAACATTATCTGTAACAAGCTGAAGTACCGCAAAACATGTGCAAGATGGGTCCCAAAGGAGTTGACGCGGCTACACAAGACAACAAACTTGAGAGAGTGCACAGAGCTAAAGGATCGTTATGAAAGAGAAAGTGAGCACTTCTTCAACAACATTTTAACTTGTGATGAAACTTGGGTTCACTGTTATGAGCCAGAATCAAAAAGACAAAGCATGGAGTGGAAGGACACCAACTCACCTGTCAAGTAAAAATTCAAAACCCAACCATCAGCAGGAAAAGTCATGTTGATGGTGTTTTGGGATGCTGAAGGTCCACTTTTTTGTGATTATCTTGAAGAGCAGCGTACAATGAACACCCAATACTAATGGGATTTTCTTTTAAAGAAGGTGAAGCCAGCCATGAGAGAGAGACGTCATGGATCTCAGACGACAGGTGTGATTCTCCAGGAAGAAACGCACGTCCTCAGATCGCTCAACTAACCTGTGAAACCATCGACAAAATGGGCTGGGAAGTACTGCTTCATTCCCCTTACAGTCCTGATTTAGCAACTAGTGATTTCCATTTGTTTGGTGCACTGAAGGAGGCATTACGTGGGAAGAGGTTCGAGGACGCGAAAAAAATTATGGGAAAATTGGTTCAAACACCAAGATAAAGAGTTGTTTGCAGCCGGAATAAAAAAGCTTGTAGCCCCTTGGAACAAGTGCATAAACGTTCAAGGGGATTATGTTGAAAAATAGAAAAAGTATTGTTTTGTAAAAATAAACGCTTTTTTCTCCAGATCAATTTGTCTCATTAATTATTAAATCATCCTCGTAGCTTGTTTGAAAAGGAGAAATAGAAGATTTGCCTCTAAAGTTCAGTCCATGACCATGTCGTTAGAAACTAAGCAAAAAAGAGCGGCGCGTTTCGTCACGGGATCGTTTAGACGGTACGAGAGCGTTTCAGAGATGCTCAACAAACTCCTGTGGCAAACACAGCAAGACAGGTGTTGTGCACGACGGAGAGGTGTAGTATTGCAATTCTGAGAGAGTATGTTCCGGGAAGAGTCAGACAACATATTAGTTCCGCCCGCATATGTCTCGCGAAATGACCAAAACGAGAAAATTCTAGAAGTTAGAACTAATTTACCGACAATCATTCTTCTCACGCACCATTTGGAATAGAACAGGGAAGGAGGAATCAGTCAGTGGTAACAGAAGTACCCCCCTCCCCCCCCCCCGCCACACACCGTCACGTGCCTTGAGGAGTATATATGTAGATGTAGAACCACAAACCAGAACTGTGGAACCAAATCAGTTGTGTTCTTTTTAAGGGAACTGTCCCATCATTTGATTTAGAGAAACCACGTAAAGCCTAAATCAGGGTAGTTGTGAGGAGATCTGAAACGCCATCCTATTAAATGCGGCACTTTTACAAAGTTCGGTTGTCTTCCTAATCAATGTCATCTTCTCTTTGGGATATGTATGGAGATTGCTAAAATACCTGCTTGAATGTCAAACGTAATTTTACCTTAACAATGTCAATTCATAAAATTACAAACGTCAATTAAATTCATTTAGGAAAAAAACACGAGTGAGAATACATTGTGCCATACTATGATTACTTTCCCTGACTAATATGTGTATGGTATGTAATCACATTAACATCGCAAATTCTGCCAAATCGCGAGAGCGCTAGACATCGACAGCTGTATCAAGGTCACTGATAATTGCCCTCAATATTGAAGAATAATGGTCCAAACAGAAGGCAAAATGTCAAAAATCAAGTTCACAACAGCAGCAATTCCTGAGACATCAGTCATCTCACCGTTATTATCTAATTTTTTATATAAACGACTTAACACTAGGAATTAACGTAAGTACGAGTTATTCGCAGACGAAGCAGCGTTCTCCACTTCAGAAAGAAATGTATCACAAATGTTAGACCACATGCAAAGGCAATTGGATAAATCTCTATCCCGAACGCATATAAAAAAATCACCATCAACGCAACCAAAACAGCGGCTATACTGTTTACAATGAAACGGTCCGTATTGTATTGAGAATTTACAAGACTACGAATATGGAATACTTTCGCAATAAAAACAAAACACTTCTGAACCTGGCTCTACAAAGAACTGACATTCACCCATCAAATTTTGACAAAGACAAAAAAAATCAACTCTCAAAATTATCCGAGGGCTAATGTCAATGTTACGAAGCCAAGATCTAAATACAACAACAGATTGCAGTTATACCAAACGACTATCGAACTCACACAAGTACACGCAAGTGCAGTATGTGGAACAACCTGTAACACAAAAGTAAACCAACTAAAAATGCTACGAAACAAACGCTTAAATTAGGCACCAGGAGTAACTTTTTGGACTAGGGCACCTGAAATTCATGGGATAGTACAAAAAAGGGGGAGGGGGAGAAAATTGAAGGCAGAGCTACCAACTTCCCAATGAAATAGATGAAAATCCAGTCACCACCAGGCACTTAGAAATGGTATAAATAGTTATCCATTAGTGTCTGTTCTGGTATCCAGCGACTAGTGGTCTGCGTCTGTTTACCTAGTTGGTGCGGCAGTGAAATATGGCTTGATCTCAACAATCAAGTCTGCAATTACCGTGATCTTGTTAAAGGTCACCACAACCAACTTCAACTTGAAGTAATCATGATGGAACAAATGGAAAGAAATCCGCTACCCCAGGCCCCAGTCAACGGACTGGACTTTCCTGGTCATCGGATTCTGGGGGACCAGGAACATCATGAGGAGAAGAGTCGGAGCTTCTCAAAACCTCTTCGCAAGCACTACCTTGGCACTCTCAATGCAAACACTCTGTTCAAACTTGGAAAACTAAAACAACTGACAGACATGCTAGATAAATTTCACATCAAAATTCTTGCCATTCAAGAGACGCGCTTCGTAGATGAAAACCATTTCGACACAGAACATTACAGGATTTACAAAGGTAAACCTGCTGTCAGAAGAGGAACACCATTATTGTTTAGTACAGGGTTTGCAGTGCACAAATCAGTCATGGATAACATCATAGACTTCAATTCAATATCAGAACGTATCTCGACACTGTCCTTCAAATCAGGTAATAAAGCATACACAATTATCAACGCACATGCACCTACAAATGACCATAACAGAAAGAAGCCACAAGAAATTGAAGACTTCTGGGAAGACATGGAGGAAGTAACTAACAACGTACCAGAAAGACATGTGAAAATTCTAATGGGTGATTTCAATGCGCAGCTTGGTAAGGAGAGAAAATTCAGAGAAATAACAGGCCCATACTCAGCACATATTCGCACGAACAGAAATGGGGAACACCTCATAAAATATTGTCAAAACTTTAACCTCAAAATCATGTCAACACAATTTCAAAAACCAAGACGAAAACTTACAACATGGAAAGCACCCAACACAGTGTGGGGAGAATTTCAGATTGATCATGTGGCCATATCCAAGAAAAATTCGCGGGAAATTCTAAATGTCAGAACACGTAAAGGAGTCTTCGAGTCTGATCATTATTTGCTACAAGTTAAGATTAGGCCAATCCCAAGACTGAAACAGACAGCGCAAAACAAAATAGTCAAACCTGATCCGGAATACTTGAAGATAAACAGGGATAAAATCGTTGAAGAAATTAATAGGCATTCAATAGACACATGGACAGATCTGGCGAAGGCAGTTCAGAAGACTATGTGCTGGGGACAACCACCTAGAAAACGCAAACATAGGTGGTGGAACGCAAATTGTGATGAAGCCATTGAGAGAAGAAAGCAAGCATGGGACAAGTTCAGTAGCTACAGAAATTCAGAAACATGGAAAGAATTTCACGAAGTTCAGAAACTAGCATCGAAGGAAATCAGAAGGGAAAAACGAGCATATGACAATAACAGACTAAAAGAAATTGAGGAAGATTTCAAAAGAAATAACACAAGAAATTTTTACAGAACTTTCAAAGAAAATATTAAGGGCTATCAACCCCCTAGCCTCTGCTTCCGAAGAACAGATGGATCCCTGGAAACAAACACAAAAGAAAACTGTAAAATTCTCAAACATTACTTTGATAAACTTCTTAATTGCAAAAAACCTACAGGAAAATTAACATTCCAAAAGACCACACCTAATGCCGATTCTGATCCACCCACAATAGAAGAGGTAGAGGAAATCATAAAACAAATGAAAAATAACAGAGCTGCCGGAGAAGATGGTATTATCGCCGAGATCTGGAAACTCCAAGATGAAAACATCACCAAAAAAATCCATAAGATTATCTCCGAAATTTGGATCACAGAGAAAGTGCCAGAGGAATGGAAATGTGCATTGATCCATCCATTACATAAAAAGGGTGATAAGTCAGATCCAAACAATTACAGAGGCATTTCGCTAGTACCAGTTACATACAAAATTTTCTCTAAGGTGCTATTAAACAGACTAGAACCACAAGCAGATCTGCAAATTGGGGAATACCAGGCAGGCTTCAGAAAAGGGAGATCATGCATCGAACAGATCTGGAACTTGAGAACACTTTTGAAAGTCAGACAGGCAAGAAACACTGTAGTTACCTTTGTGGACTTTAAAAAAGCATATGATTCCATGGACAGACAGACACTCTTTGACGTGCTGGAAGAATATGGTATCGGCAGAAAAACCAGGGCACTTATACAACAGACGCTTACAGACACTACCTCCAAGATTAAGTTCATGGGAGAAATTTCGGAACCCTTCCACATACACACAGGTGTCCGACAAGGAGACGGGCTCTCACCAATCCTGTTCAACATGGTGTTAGACAAAATTATCAAGCAGTGGGAGGAACAAGTTAAAGGAATACAGCTGGGAAGAACACGTGAAACCAAAACAATCATAAAATGTCTGGCATTTGCAGATGATATAGCCATACTCAGCAATAATACACAGGAGGCAAAGGAAGCACTGGAATGCTTGCATGAAATAGCTGCCAAAACAGGTCTGCAGGTATCTTACGAGAAGACACAATATATGGAACGACAGACCAACAATGTACACACCATGCATACTGTATATGGATCCGTAGAAAGAGTCGAAAAATTTAAGTATTTAGGGGAGTACATACAAATGGGAGGATCAAACAAGGCGGCTAACATGGAACGAACGAAGAAACTCCAGAAGGCATACAAACTCACATGGTCACATTATAATAAGAAAAGCATATCGAGGCAGGCCAAACTTAGGCACTACAAAACAGTTGTATTACCAGAAGCATTGTACGCGTCAGAAACAACCACAATTGGAGCATCAGGCATCATAGACACAGAAAAAATAGAACGCAAAATTCTCAGAAAAATATTTGGACCAATTCACAGAGATGGCATATGGATGAAGAGACCTACCAAAGAGCTGTACCAGCACACTGACAGACTAACAGACGCGATCAGAAAACGCAGATTAACTTTCTATGGGCACATACAGAGAATGGACAACAACCGACTTACAAAGAAAATTTTTGATGTAGTAAACAGCTCAAGCAAGAAAACAAATTGGTATCATGAAATAGACGAAGACTTAAGGCAGATAGGGATCAACAGGCAAATGATAGGAGACAGGAAATACTTCAGAAACAAAGTTAGGAGTGCAAAATTTATTGTAAAGGAGAGAAAGAAGACAGGAATATTATGGACAGAGCAAAGGAAACAGGAGCACAGCCAAAGGATGAAGAGATTTTGGGAAGAGAAGAGGAAGAAAGGAAAGAAGTGAAAATTGTGTCATCATGTGATTTTCGAGTTCAAACACTGTCCATAAGGGCAACAATGAAATGAATGAATGAATGAAGTTATCCTAAGGCGGTGGAATCGCTACAGAGTACCCAGATGTCACAGCCAACGATGAAAGTCGATACTATAATATTAAAATGAGTTAAAGATGGAACAAAATTACAACAAACAGGCAAAACCTGAAACTTAACAGAGGAGTAAAGCACGCATTAATGAGGTTATTTAAAAAAAGAATATCGTATTGTTCGCAGCGCTTACTGTCATTCTGCTGTTTTGGATTATTCTGCTTGCGTGGAATTAATTGGCGCACAGCTTTAATTCAATAAAAGATATAAACACAAGATCGATAAATGCTATCCTGGCCACGTTATGCTTACAGGCCGCAGCGAAACCAAGTGTTGCATAAGAGCGGACGTTGAATGACTATCCGCGCTAATGCCAAGCGATTTGCTTCTATATGAACTTGCAGTAATTAGATAGGACAACATACGAATTTGACACGTTCGTTTCTGTGTGATATCATCACGCCAGCTCCTGTGCCCGAGCGGTTCTAGGCGCTTCAGTCCGGAACCGCGCTGCTGCTGCGGTCGCAGGTTCGAATCCTGCCTCGGGCATGGACATATGTGATGTCCTTAGGTTAGTTGGGTTTAAGTAGTTCTAAGTCCTAGGGGACTGAAGACCTCAGAAGTTAAGTTCCGTAGTGATTGAACAATTTGAATTTGATAACGTAGCATACTTATTCAGTCGGCGATATGCCTGTGGATAGGGTAAACTAAACAACAGCTAATACCTGCTGAAGTTGGATATGATCCAGAGATTCGTTTCATCGTTTACATATACCTACCAAATCTGATTTTCGTAAACCGATTTTCCAATAACGCTTGTGGCTGGTCAAGAAAACATTCCAAATCGTTTTTGCAACTTCATTTCCAGCTGCCGCATTTTCAGTTCCACGATCGACGTTGGCTCCATTGTAAACGCTCTACTGTTTTTTAGACACACGAGCTTTAGTTGTCGGGTTCCTACTTGTTCTTAAAAATTTTGGTAAACCTGGCCGGAGTGAATATTTTGTTCAGCGAAGGAGAAGAAAAATTAGACTCGGTAGGAAGTTACCCACGTTCTGCATTTAATTGAAGAGGGTCGGCTATCGTGGTGACTAAAGCGGAACCCGAACAGCCGGTTTCCAGAGGTCACTCGTATAAATCAGTTAGTCGGGGCTATCAAAAGCAATTTACGTCTTGACATGTATTGAATGTGAAGATACCAACTGAGTTTGGTCATGCTGGAACCTAGTGCTAAGACTGCACATCCAGTTCTCATCTAAAATTACTGACCTGCCGTTCGTCCCTGGGGTGTGCAAAAATGTGTGGGTGGGGAAATAAGCCCACAGCCTTGCACGCTCCACGCTAGCGTTCGGCACGTGGGCACAGAAATACCGTGTGTATTGGCAGCAGGCCACGGATCCGGACAGGATTCTTTTTAGCATAGACCACCACAGCGCCCGCACGTGCACCAGAACGCTATACGAAATTTCGCTATCTGTCACGTTATAATAAGCCTTTTGGACCATCGCATTCATCTAGCAGTAAGAGATACCGTCTATGCCGATTTTACTAGCTCTATCTATAACAAGAAAATCGCACAGCATGAAGTCGACAATCCTTCAGAACACTAGCAGCATTTTGTTTCAACAAACAGCAGATGCCTGTCATTCGGGCGTTAACAGTATCAACTGATAAGTCAAAACATTATGAATACTGCACGCTGCGAGACTGAATGCCGCAGGCTGAAATTCCGGACACGTGAAGCGCTAAAGAAAGCATGTAAGCGGGGAAAGATGAATGGGGAATCACTCAAGCGAAAAAATGGGCCGAAAATGGGGGAATCCATTGACATAAGCGACTTTGACAAACGACGGATTGTTACGGCCTGGGAACGAGCACGTCGGAAGCGGCGAGGCTGGTAGACCGTTCGCGGTGCTACTATCGTGAGCACCTGTGGTGAGTGGTTGAGCGACGGTGAAAGTACGAATAGGCGAAAGGCGTTGGAAGTTTACGCCTCAAGACAGACATGGAGGCTGAAAGCTCGCCAGCTATGTAAAGCAGAATCGGCGGCTACCTTTGGCAATTCTGAAACGGAGTACTTTGCCGGTGCAGATACAAGTGTTTCGGAAGAAAGGAAGATTAGTGTTTAATTCCCCGTCAACGACGACGTCATTATAGGCGTAGCACAAACTCGGAAGGGGAAGAAAATCGGCCGTGCCCTCTCAGAGGAACCACACTGGCGTTCGCCTGAAGCGATTTTTCTAAATCACGGAAAACGTAAATGGATGGCTGGACGGGGATGTGAACCGTCGTCCTCCCGAATGCGAGTCCAGTGTGCTAACCATTGCGCCGCGTCACTCGGTTAAATGTTTCAGAACATACCGTTCAGCGCACATTATTCAACAAGTGGCTCTGCGCCAGACGACCCCTTACGTTGACCCCACGACATCGTCAGTTAAGATTACAGTGTGCGCGGGATCATCGACATCATACCACCTGATCAGAAGAATCACGTTTCTTCACCAATGGGTGCACGAAACACGAGAACTATTCGGAAAGAAGGCAAGTAAGGAACGATTGGTCGCGAAATGGAGACCACACAGTGAATATCAAAAATGTTCTATTTGCAACAGTTAGCTACACCTTCCAGCTACTTCTCTACATAGTCGCTGCTCCCACTTAGACATCTGTAGTAGCGTTGTACCGACTTTACAATACCTTCCTCATAGAAGGCAGCCTCCTGTGCTTTCTGGCAATTTTCTAGGCTGTACTGCAGCTCGTTGTTTGCGCCAAAATGTCTTCATGGCCAGCGGTTCATTTCAACAGAGATGAAAATCAGGAGGAGCCAAGTCTGGGCTCTGTGGTGAGCGATAAAACACTTCCCGTCGAAAAAAATGTGGGAGTGTCCTCATTGGCGCTGCAGTGTGCGGTCGGGAACTGTCATGAAGACGGAAATGCGTGACAGTTACGTTATGTGGGGTTGGGTGAAATCAGGTGAAATATCTCTGCTGGCAGCCATACTTGGCGGGAGACGCTATTTTCTAGTCATCTCTAAGCGCTCATTGTGCATTCAGAACTGGAAAGAACGACATGACGCTATTTAGGTGCATACTAGAGACACTGCTGAAGTGTAATAGAGGAAAGTGGTATATTGTTCTACGCTTTAATATAAGCGGTGAACAAGTACACAGTTTTTAGATTCTTACATAACTGCCTGACTCCGAAAAGGTCACGCAGTAATGTTTAAAAATTTAGTTCGATATTCTTTGCCATGGAATCTTCATAACAAGCTCCTAGATTTTTCTCCAAAACATCCAGTAACAAATTAGTCACAGTTACTTTGTTTGGAGAACTTTTTAATTACCGACAACCAAATACTTCCATTAGGATTCTTTCGTCTACTGACCCTCGGTTTCGAGATACTTTTTCATCTTCAGGTGTTTACATTCATATGCAAAAAATATATTACTAAAACCTTCTACTACGCTTCAAATTATGACAAAAATTATTGTTTCTTTGTAAGATAACACATACTCTTGCAGAGTGTAACGCAATATTTGTTATACCGTGAAAAGGTGAATTTTAGTCTTTTACGAAAATTCTACAATTTCAATGAAAACATTTAGATTTCGAGAGATGTGAGGCAGTAGATGGAGTTAAGGCACTAAAAGGATGTGATGTTCAAATCGACGTTTGCCCAAAGAGAGTATGGTGTTTTGTGGTTTTACTAAATCGCTTAAGGTGAATTACAGGTAACTCTGAAAAGGTCATGGGCGATTTCCTCCTCCATTCCTGAGGACTCGCATTCTGAAGGATGTCCGTTCATATCCTTGTATGACCGTCAGAACTTAATCGTTCTGTTGTTTCAGTAATCGCTTAAGGCTAATAGTCAGATGATTCCTGTGACAAAGAGACGGCCGGTTTCTTTCCTCATCCTTCCGTGAATTCGAGCTTCTGTTTATTCTCTAGTTACCTCGTCGCTGAAGGACGTTTTCCTTTATCAATCTCTAACGACTTTTTCGACGGGACGGTAATGCAGAAACTGGTTCGTTCCCAGTATTTAGAACCACGACTTTATCATTAGCTACTGTCGCCTCTGGGTTCCATGCCTCGAAAAATGTAAAGTAATTTAATGACCGCGCCACACTTTGGAAGTTAAATGTCGTCGGGTGAGTATACGTTCATGCATCTACACGTACTGCTCGGGAGATTTATGATGACCTTGGCAATATGGGCATAATCACTGACACTTTGCCGCACTTCCTGACATGTACATTTTGGATTGTTGCCCGCTGCCGCTAGACAGTGATTACGTTCGGCCTAGAGCGCTGAATAAATGTGCCGCCTACGTTTTCTCCTCCAGAAAGATATTGTGTGCCACACGTAACAACTCCTTCCTGTTGACTGCACTCATCTGCGCTACAGCCTACACAGAACCTTGGCCTCCTAACAGACAGCAGGTTCATGCAATGCGTTACCCACCGTTGGACAGTAGTTCTGGTGGGGCATGTAAACAACACACCGATATTTCTTCAAGAATTAACTTATTTGTCCACAGGATGGCAAGTGTATCACACCCCATTCCTCCACGTCTATGATTTTTTTTTCTCTTCAACAGCCTTCTTATTGGTTGGACGCGCCTCGTCACGACTTCCTCTCCTGTGACAACTTGAGAATAGCACTTGCATTCAACGTCCTCAATTACCTGTAGGCTATATTCCAATCACTCTCCAGGTTTTGTCTACTATAGCTCCCTCTAGTACCATGGAAGTTATTACCTGATGTCTTAAACTTACTATCATCCTCTCCATTGTTTTAGTCAGTGTTTTCCACATATTCATTTTCTCGTCGATTCTTGAAGGAATCACCTCATTTCTTATCATTCTACTGAATTTTCAGCATCTGTATGTAACACTATGTCTTCTTTTCCGATTTTTCCACTGTTCATGGCTCAGTGCTGCGCCAAAGATGTAATTTCCAGAATTTTCTCCCTCAAACTGAGGTGTACGTTTGACGCTAATAGACTTCCGCCTGCTATAAATGCCCTCTTTGCCTATATTAATCTGTTTCTTATAGGCTACTTGTTTCGTGTTCCATTTGTTATTTGGCTTCCAATCTAGGACTGTTCCTTCACTTCGTCCGCCACGTGATACCCACTTTCGATGTTGAATTTGTCGCTAAACTCAGCGCTGCTACTTTTCCTTAGTTCCGTCTTGGTTTACTCTCAACCCAATTCAATTTAGACTGTTCGTTCTATTCAACATATCCTGTAATCCTTTTCCTTTCACTGAGGCTAACAATGTCGTAGTCCCTAGTGGTAGTGATGACCAAATCCGACCTAATTTCTCTAACGAAGCACAAAATTACATCGCGACATTTGTACAAAATATATCCCGTAAGTGACAGTCCACAATTTCTTCTGCATCTAACTCCTAACGATTTATATTTCAGTTTGCTAGTAATACTACGACAAACAGCATTCTGAAATTTAAGCTAGTTCATGAAATAGAACATTACAAAACATCTCACACATACAATCCAAAACATTATCCTACTCCTATACCTATATGTTATTCAGGTCACATTTTCACGCAGTGTAGGCGTATTACCTGAGGGGAACAGCGACCGTTGTGCAGACAGTTAAAATCTATTTCATTCTCAGGTTACACTAGTGCCATCATTATCGGGCTCAACGGAACGTTCAGTTGTACTTTTATGAGTTACAGCGTAACTTATTCAACTGGATCTAGTTGTTTATAGTTGTTTACTGTCCACTGTCTCGAAAGACTTAAAGCAGCTTTCAGAATATATTAAACACCTTGTGCACTCCCTTATTTTCTATACCTGACAGATTTCTAAATCAGGCTTTTTTTAATATAAGTTACTGATGAGAGATTATAACCTAAGTGACGCTGGGGGCTACGAAATCTTCACGTTACAGGTTACTGTTTATTTTGGTTCTGTAGGGGTTGATTTGATGTTCAGTACTTTGCCGTTTGGAAGTACCAGTTTTGGGTTGGTATACAGCTTCTTCGGCAAAGAATTGTCACTGTTGAAACACACACTTCACTTTATTCTAAACATAAAGACTGCACGTCCGAACTGCTCCAACGGCAACACCTAAGTAACATTTGCCTGGGACCCTCGAAGCCTACTTATTTGCGCCACATTCCCAAACCATAAAAGTCACAAATTTCACGTATTCTGGCATTCTCAAACGAATAACTACGAATTTTAATGATAACTTTAATTTTCCTCAACAACGTGTGTACATTTAATCTCAATGGGGAAATTTTTCGCAATACATGGCGTACGGATAGCAATACGCTCACAATCAGATTTTCATTGGAAGCAACTGACGTGTGTACCTAATGTCTTTCAAGTCCTCAGGGATGCTGTCTGCTAGGTGTTAAAGGTATTATTGTAACGATGTAAGACATTTTATGACACTAAATTTAAAACCAGAAACGCTACATGTTCTTTACTTCACACCTAAAAGCATTCAAAAATGTTTGCTTATTAATTTGTGATGTTCAACAACGGGCCAGAACCAGAGAAAATCGACAATCAGTGGCGAAAAGGCGTGTCATCGCCTTGGGTTGGCGTTACCTTCCTTACTTTAGCATCAGCTGTTGTATATTTTGTAAACCGTAGAAACTTTCTACCATGACACCCTTAATACTTGCGCCGAGCTGCTTCGAGTTAACGAGCTGATGAAGACACAGTACCAGCAGATGTCAGCAAAGATCTGTACCCGAGGCTCAGTAAAAGTGATGTTATCCGTGTAATTACATTTCCTCATGGATGTTGCATCACAAATTATGTAACAGTTGCAGACTGGTCTTCACCGGCGCGTTACTACGTCTTTCATCACGAATGCAAATCGAATCGTGACCTACCGTACTGAACGTCTAGATACGCGACGTACTTGATGACTGCTTCGGTTTTCTCTATTGGTGTTCAGGTGGAGCTCACTGAATATCTTTGTGCTGCATTTCCATGTTTCCGCTGCTAAGCCACTTTAAATCCCGAAGTCCACTGACTGGCGTGGTCGGAAACAGTCGACCTCAAGCGCATCTCTAGCAGACATAACAAAACTCGTTCAACGTATTGTACTTTGAGTTTTTGTGGTCACAACGATAACGATAATTACTCCTACAGCAATGGCTGACGTAATCGAAACCTACATTTTCGGACTGTCTCACACGTTTCTCCGACAGACATGAGCCCTAATATGGCGGCACCGTTAACGTGCGACTTCTCTCTGCGTTCGACGTCGCTCTGCTGCAGCAGAACTCATAATTATCCCAGATGCGATCCCAATACAACCAGCTCGCTAAGCTACTCTCCCATTAATTACTGTATTTTAACAGGGTTACGATTCTCAATGATGACATGTTCATAAATGTTCAAATGTGTGTGAAATCTAATGGGACTTAACTGCTAAGGTCATCAGTTCCTAAGCTTACACACTACTTAACCTAAATTATCCTTAAGGACAAACACACACACCCATACCCGAGGGAGGACTCAAACCTCGGCCGGGACCAGCCGCACAGTCCATGACTGCAGCGCCTTAAGCCGCTCGGCTAATCCCGCGCGGCGACATTCTCATAGCGCCAGTGCGTTGAAACTGAGACTTTTCTAAAATTGGTGAAGGATCAAAACATCACAATTGCATTCTGTAGAATATCTTCTTAACACACACAAACTCTATCACATACAGCATTCGTTCATGAACAGATCCAATGTTCTCATTCTCAAGTTGTTTCGAAACATCTCAATCTCAGTTGGCCATTCCAATTTTTTTTCTTATCTGGGCTTGCGTATTTGCGATGTCTTTTCTTCTCGGTTGAGTGCTTACTTGGGAATCGTATTGTCGGAATCCTTTATTCAGGTTGTCTGCCACCTGACAACGCATAGACTCTATAGGTTTTTCTGTCATTTTTCTGAGTAAGGATATCATCACTCAAACGATGAGGTTTTTTCACCTACTTTCCTTCCTGTACATAATACAGGTAATGTTTGACTAAATACTTTAATACATATTAAATGTATTCGGAGCTGCGAATACCAAAATCATCATCTGTATAATGGAATGACGACAGTATAATTTGTGCCAGATCGGGGCTCGAACCCGGATTTCCCGCTTCACACGAGCGGTCGCCTTAACCGCTTTGGCTATCTATGCACGAGTTAGGGCCAGACCCAGACGTCCGTATATCGTCGTTCCTGCGCCACAACCTGTAATCGTATACACATAATGTAATTCCCGTACAGGGAAGGACATTTTAATTGAAAGTAGCTGTCTGGTACATACGACCTGTGTTGTCCGAACGAGTATTGCATCGTTCTTCTTAACAACACAGACCTTGTAATATCTACAATACCTTAAACAAGAGTTTACTCTTATAAAGCTTATAATTTAAGCAGACCTTCTAATTGCACCACAACCACGTTTCACAACATATCAGCGTTTGCCAGGACTGCTTAACAGTACTCTTTGGCGCCCGAAAACTCGAATTTTGGTTCATCCTGTATGGTTCATAATTAACTACAGCAACGTAACAACGTCGCTTTCTTGAGTCTGCCGATCAGTCTGAAAGTAAGGAAGGCTTGCTGCCGTTCCAAAAGGCGTGATACTCCAGAAATTACTCGATTACTCGTAATCGGTTGTTCCAAAATTCTCTCGAACATCCACGTTTCATTTTAGTAACGTTATCACTCTAATTCGACCTCAAAAGTGTCAAAATTTCTTAAAACCTTGTCCGCGAGGGCGCTGTTCTACAGTTCTCAACGGCCAGAAAAAGCTTCCGATTTGTTCAAAGTTCACTGTGACGAACTTTTCTAATTGCTATGCTGCTCTTGAAAGCAGTGGTGAGGTGGCCGCCTTTGTTGCCTCTCACTATCTGTTACTGTGATTCAACGCCAGCGGCCACCAGCTGACGTGCTCGGCGTCTCGTACCGATGACCGGGAACAGAAGAAAGTGGCGTCGGATACCTCGGCGGCAGATAAACAGCTGTTGAACGTGCCCACCAGCCCGCCACCCGCAGCATACGTGACTCTGCCGTGAGCTCACCTCGCCGTCTGCAGGTGCGATTCACAACCGGCTATCTCTGGGGGACTGACCTCGCCTCCAGTCATCTCCCGCCTTAACCTCCGACGCAGGTTACTCTGTTACATTGTGCGCTGTATTCCTCACCGCGTGACGCAATCTGTGTGTGTTATTCGAGAAGTGCCTAACATTTATCTGAGTACAGCCCACTGACTTCAGCTCACTTTGTTCACATCAGCATAGAGAAGGTAAGACGTAAAATAACTGTAACTCAAGTCACCGTACGTCTCTTTCTCCTTCTTTTTCATCTACATGTCCATATACACATACATTGACACTCTGCAAGCCACTTTATGGTGTGTGGCGAAAGGCACTTACGTACCACTATCACCTCCCCCCAATCTGCTCCATTCGCGAACAGTGCACCGAACGAACGTTTGTTGCTAAGCCACTGCGCGAGATAGATCCTCTCTAATTTTGCCTTCATGGTCTTTTCGCTATATAAAGGCCTACGTAGCAGGAAGGAATATATTCGTTGCCCTTCTAGAAACCGCAGTGCTGCACAACGACTCTCTTGTAGCGTCTGCCACTGTTGGGTGAGCGTGTCAGCAAAAACTTTATTTAAGCTAAATGTTTAAGAACTGGCTATGGATATTTTTATTCAATGTGTGTGTGTGTGTGTGTGTGTGTGTGTGTGTATGTGTGTGTGTGTGTTACTCGTTTATTTCAGTTACCATATTTTAGTATGGTTGTCAAATATCTCGAAGTTTCACCGTAACCATCTTAAGCAAAAGGCTGGATGAAGCTCGTTCCGAATCGAAAGGAGTTGTTGACGTCTTTTCACCTGACGTTCACAAACATCTAGTTCTCCACTGGGTCGTTTAAAAGGTGTATGTTACAGTGGCCGTTAATGGTTCATTTGTAAATAGCAAAAATCAAATGGCTCTGAGCTCCATGGGACTCAACTGCTGAGGTCATAAGTCCCCTAGAACTTAGAACTACTTAAACCTAACTAACCTAAGGACATCACACACATCCATGCCCGAGGCAGGATTCGAACCTGCGACCGTAGCGGTCGCGCGGTTCCAGACTGTAGCGCCTGGAACCGCTCGGCCACTCTGGCCGGCTGTGAATAGCAGATGCACTACATTTCGTAGTTTTGTTTTTCCTTAATCAAATGGTCATTTTTGAGTTGCGCTCAGAGACCATATTTCCTAATTTAATCCATAATATACCGGGTGATCAAAAAGTCAGTATAAATTTGAAAACTTAATACACCACGGAATAATGTAGATAGAGAGATAAAAATTGACACACATGCTTGGAATGACATGGGGTCTTATTAGTATAGCCAATAGTAAGTGGAAAAATTATGAAATTTCACATGTACAAAAAAATTTATTTTGTTATGCCTTTTAAGTTCCACCGCTATGAGTATGAATCCTGAATCCTTCCTGGTCATGCTGACAAAGTTTTATGAATTTATTTGTAAAATTATAGAGAGTGGAAACGGAAATGCACTTTGGTGCCTCTCCTGCCGTACGTCAGTCCGCCCTGTCCCCCTTAACTCCCTACGTACGTACAGTCATTGTGCTAGCGCGACGAGTGGCAGCACTATGGAACTCACAAGTGAGTCCTCCTCCTGATTTCATTCGACTTTTTATAGCCAACCTTCGCAATTGAATGAATTTTTCACTCTACAGCGGAGTGTGCGCTGATATGAAACTTCCTGGCGCACAGTTTTAATCTGCCAGGAAGTTTCAACATTCGCAATGTTAGACCATCCCTGTCCGTCAGTAGACCTATATGAGGCCTGCATGGCTTGAGTTAGCTGTGGCTGTTCCTTCGTTTTATCACTTCACAATGACATCACCAACAGTCGACTTTTGGGTGGATTTAGAAGGCTGATATGTCCCTTGCGGAACTGTTCTCAAGTGACATCCAATGACTTATCCACGTTCAAAGTAACTGAACTGTCTTGGCAGACCCACTCGCCTGTTATTGCTTCTCTACTGACAATACTATATGGCCCGCCTTCTTTCATACTGGCGTGTCCGCCTCTGGTGACATCTAATAGTGGTCCGCATTACATAGCAGTGTCCGAGTACTTCTATCAGACAGTGTGGACGCGGAGAACATATTACTACCCGTACCACACCACCAGGCAATCACAGTGAAAGTGAATTAAAAGAGGTGGTCAGCTTCATCGTATTACAAACCTGTAGCTTCACATGGCAATTAGTCCGCTTATCTTTGCCATTTTAGCGAACGGAAGTAGTAAACCGCAAGTAATAACTACCCTTATGGCGGCAGTCGCGTTCTCCCTGATGAGCCATTTGCGTAACCACTGGCAGTAGAAAACTGCGAAGAAGCGCCAAGGTCTGGAGGACGCTAGCGATAGCTGCTCAGTTCTTTCTCGTCCTTCGCGTAACATCTCGATACAATGGCGTGAAAACAGCTTTATGGAGAGTATAGCGACCACCAGGAAATACAAAAAAGAGTAGTTATAAAATTACGAGTCATGCTTCCCAACGTCTTCCGTGTTACAGGGGATAGGAGGCAGGTTTAGTCTCCTGTTGACACGGAGGCCTAATCTACTCTTACAACCGACTGCTTGAGGTGATCTATGAGCAAAGGAGCTAGGGAATGCAAGACAATTCTAAGATGGAAAATAGTAACAAAAACTAAATGGGGACCAAACTGGAGCCAATTAATGGTACCAGAAATGCTTCAAACCAATTTTATAATAATAGGGGATAAAATAATGATTATTCTACTACTATTTATCAGTTTTCAAAACTTTTTTCGACACACGTGATCATCATCATCTACTAGTATCTCACTAATTTCACAATTTGTTCACTACTGAAAAATATGTGTGAAATCTTATGGGACTTAACTGCTAAGGCCATCAGTCCCTAAGCTTACACACTACTTAACCTAAATTATCCTAAGGACAAACACACACACCCATGCCCGAGAGAGGACTCGAACCTCGGCCGGGACCAGCCGCACAGTCCATGACTGCAGCGCCTTAGACCGCTGTTCACTATTCCTCTGGTTAATAATCAGTATCCCTTTTGCATCATAACTGTTTCAAAATGGTTCAAGTGGCTCTGCGTACTATGGGACTTAACTTCTGAGGTCATCAGTCCCCTAGAACTTAGAACTACTGAAACCCAACTAACCGAAGGACATCACACACATCCATGCCCGAGGCAGGATTTGAACCTGCGACCGTAGCGGTAGCGCGGTTCCAGACTGTAGCGCCTAGAACCGCTAGGCCACTCCAGCCGGCTCATAACTGTTTGTTACTCTCTCGCCTTATTCCATCACAGTAAATTGTGATTCAGTATTCCAGAAATACAGTATTAATTTTAATCATGCATTCTAATGCTAAATGTCTTCTGTTTCGTCTGTATATTTGGTTTCTTGTTACCTTCTTTGCCAGGTCCTGTCACAAATTAAATCTGATTGAAATATATTTTCACAGGTGTAAATCGTAATTAAATTGCACTGTCTTTCTTCTAAAGCTAAACCTCTGGTTACAGTCACTCTAAATATCTAATGGGATAGATTGTAAATATTTTTAATTTGTTGTGCTGGTACCAGTCATTTTACATGTAGTTGCATATATTCATTATATGAAATTCAGCGTAGTATCCTCTGACACTTTTGAATCTGTTAACGGACGTGCTTTCGTTGCTGTAACTATAATTAATTCTGATGATACATTCGTGCACTTAAGGGTTCGAATGTGCCCTGCACGTCCATATAAATATTTGCCGATGACACATGCGCGATTATGATATGCGGAAGGAAGATTACGGCTGAAAGTCCCATTGACGTTTAGCATAAGCTTGTAATGAATGACGAGGAAGTAGACCGAATATTTTTCAAAGGAACCATCCTGGAATCCAGCTCCAGCTATTTTTGCGAACCATGTAAAACCTAAGTCTAGCTCACTGCAGGGGTTTGAACCTTGCTCCACGCGATGTCAGTCCACTGCGTTACCTACTGCGCCACCTCGCTCTGTATTCTGCAAGCAGACAATGCTTCTGCTTGTAGCATACATCCCGCTGGCATGAAATATTACAGTTTATTATCCGTGCCTTCAGGGAAGGCAATGAAATATGGGGCAACATTTAAGAAATAATTTGGGCCACGGAATAGAGACAGGATCGGTGAACAAAACTTTAAATGGGATTAGTACCATTTATAAAATAGTAACGACAATATTTTATACACCTTTTTGTTTTTATTGTTCTCTCCAAGACATGTGAATGTACAACGTTTACTTATCAAATAACATTTTTAATTTTCTACAACTCCATATCTACTCGTAATTAATTTAATCACTCTTAATGAAGAAATCGTGGGAAGACTTTGGAAACAGGTTGGAGACTATGGGTCAAGCTGCTGGAAAACCATTCTGGAGTGTAATTAGCAGTCTTCGAAAGGGAGGTAAGAAGGAAATGACAAGTATTTTGGACAGGTCAGGAAAACTGCTGGTGAATCCTGTGAATGCCTTGGGAAGATGGAGGGAATATTTTGAAGAGTTGCTCAATGTAGGTGAAAATGCGATCAGTAATGTTTCAGATTTCGAGGTAGAATGGGATAGGAATGATGATGGAAATAGGATCACATTTGAGGAAGTAGAAAAAATGGTCAATAGATTGCAGTGCAATAAAGCGGCTGGGGTGGATGAAATTAAGTCGGAACTCATCAAATACAGTGGAATGTCAGGTCTTAAATGGCTACACCGGATAATTGAAATGGCCTGGGAGTCGGGACAGGTTCCATCAGACTGGACAAAAGCAGTAATCACACCAATCTTTAAACATGGAAACGGAAAAGATTTAACAACTACAGAGGTATCTCTTTAATCAGCGTTGTGGGTAAAATCTTCTCAGGTATTGTTGAAAGGAAAGTGCGAGTATTAGTTGAGGACCAATTGGATGAAAATCAGTGTGGGTTTAGGCCTCTTAGAGGTTGTCAGGACCAGATCTTTAGCTTACGGCAAATAATGGAGAAGTGTTATGAGTGGAACAGGGAATTGTATCTATGCTTTATAGATCTAGAAAAGGCATATGACCGGGTTCCTAGGAGAAAGTTATTGTCTGTTCTACAAGATTATGGAATACGAGGCAAAATTTTGCAAGCAATTAAATGTCTTTACATGGATAGTCAGGCAGCAGTTAGAGTTGACGGTAAATTGAGTTCATGGTTCAGAGTAGTTTCAGGGGTAAGACAAGGCTGCAACCTGTCTCCACTGTTGTTCATATTATTCATGGAACATATGTTGAAAACAATAGACTGGCTGGGTGAGATTAAGATGTGTGAACACAAAATAAGCAGTCTTGCATATGCGGATGACTTAGTTGTGATGGCAGATTCGATTGAAAGTTTGCAAAGTAATATTTCAGAGCTAGATCAGAAATGTAAGGACTATGGTATGAAGATTAGCATCTCCAAAACGAAAGTAATGTCAGTGGGAAAGAAAGTGGGAAAGAAATATAAACGGATTGAGTGCCAAATAGGAGGAACAACGTTAGAACAGGTGGACGGTTTCAAGTACTTAGAACGCATATTCTCACAGGATGGCAACATAGTGAAAGAACTGGAAGCGAGGTGTAGCAAAGCTAATGTAGTGAGCGCTCAGCTACGATCTACTCTCTTCTGCAAGAAGGAAGTCAGTACCAAGACTAAGTTATCTGTGCACCGTTCAATCTTTCGACCAACTTCGTTGTATGGGAGCGAAAGTTGGGTGGATTCAGGTTACCTTATCAACAAGGTTGAGGTTACGGATATGAAAGTAGCTAGGATGATTGCAGGTACTAGTAGATGGGAACAATGGCAGGAGGGTGTCCATAATGAGGAAATCAAAGAAAAACTGGGAATGAACTCTATAGATGTAGCAGTCAGGGCGAACAGGCTTAGATGGTGGGGTCATGTTACACGCATGGGAGAAGCAAGGTTACCCAAGAGACTCATGGATTCAGCAGTAGAGGGTAGGAGGAGTCGGGGCAGACCGAGGAGAAGGTACCTGGATTCGGTTAAGAATTATTTTGAAGTAATAGGTTTAACATCAGAAGAGGCATCAATGTTAGCACTGAATAGGGGATCATGGAGGAACTGTATAAGGGGGGCTATGCTCCAGACTGAACGTTGAAAGGCATAATCAGTCTTAAATGATGATGATGATGATGATGATGATGATGATGATGAGTCTTAATGAATTTCAAACACATCAGCGTAATTGAGGGTCTGAGAGTACAAGTGGTACAAGTGATTGCTGAAGCTAATAGAATAACTGACTACCAAAGTTCACATATCCTTGTTAAAGCAAAACTAATACAACAAGCTGAAAAACGATAGGTAAATAGCAAATTAAATTAAAATACTGGTGGGGTTCAACAGATACGAGAGATCTTTCATAGCTACTTTCCACAATCCCATCACAGTCAGTGTCTACAGAACCATAACCATTTCCTTTTATGGTATCTGTAGAAGAACGTCCTTCCTGGGCAATACTGGTGATGCTGTGCCATTGTGTTTCGCATTTCTTCCTCGTCCTCTTGTTTGACCACGTCCTTATTTTTCTCCACTCCCTTTTCTTACACCCATGGTAATTACTGTCTGGGAATGTTATATTTTCTTATAGAACTCGTGATATAGTGGTGGGATGTAGTTCTTCATCTCCTGGATTTTTTCCATTTCTCAAATTTTATTTCAAAGTCATCTTGATGCAAAAATTGTGGAATAGGTACTGACACGGGAAAAGTCTTGGGCCTCCTAAAATCCGCTACTTTAAACTCAAGATAATCGTTTAGTGAACACATGAACCGCATTGTTAGAGGATTTTCTTTGCTGTTTCAAATGCACCTGATATTCCTCCACTGTATTTTGTTTCCTTCTGTGTCTTTAGCAACTTTGCTGTGGCATCCGTTGCTTTAATTGAAAGAAAGTTTTCACTTTTCATTTCCATTACGGAGAACTTTCTTCTGACCTGTTTCACAGGTTCCATCTTGTTTTGAAGAACAAATAAATGTTTGAAGAGTTTCTTTGCCTTTTCAGAGAATCCAAAATCTTAGTAGCGTTCCATATGTATAAGGTAAGGTTCAAGGACGCTATGGTGTATTATGTCAGTATACTGGTTTTGTCTTAAGATGTACAGCGGTATTTCAAAATATGGCCAATTTAAACATATATTAAATATTACTATAAGTTCTCTTAAAAGCGTACATATTAAGCTACTGCTGTGCTTTCAAAAAAAAAAAAACGTATAAACGTATGTCTCAATCTTCATTAAAGATGGCAGCAATTCTCCAGCTGTCCTCAGTTTCACTTATACAAGAGTATTCTAAACTATGTCGAAATCGCTTGAACATCTTTCACTCACAAGAGATCCTCACTTAAGCTTTGGTTGTGAGATGTCGCTTGTATCATTTGTATTCTCAGCCCCTCAGTTCTCGAGTTCGATACAATGGCGACAATAGACTAATTGCATATGCTTGTCTCTAATGGCATGATTGAGTCCTAAAATGGATACACATGGTCTTCCTTTATGGAAGGGAAAACGTAAGCAGAAAGGCAGATATATGTATTTGACCCTTGTCTGTGATATTAGTTATCTCCAATCGAGGTTACTCATTGAGTTACTGCTTAATATTGCACTAAAAACTTATCTCATAATTTCTGACAACGATGGTAAGCGGGGAACATACGGGATATTACATGGTAACGCGGGTGAAACCAGCTGGTTGCGTTATTCAGTAACTACCAAAAATCTATCTTTACTGTTCTATTTTAAATTTCGCCAGACATTTTTATTACTACTCAGTACATACCGTCTTAGCAAAGAATGTATAAATGATGTCTACACATACCTCTATTGTGTTTCTTGGACATGCTTATTCAGGTGGTGCTGGGGTTAGACACACAGAACACGAATTCTAGAGGATTGATGTTCAAAGTTCCGCCCTGTCCTCCCGATTCAGGCCGTCGTGGTTTACCAAAATCGTTTCCGCTCATGCTGAAGCACAGCAGCCACTCGCAATGGAAAACCTCAACACTGAGAAATCATGCAAATGGCTGTTTCAGTCTAGCAACAACACCTGCCATTTCCGCCCACTGAAGCGACATAAGCATTGTTCTCTAGCTAATGCGATATGCCGGCTAGCCGTTTGCTGAGAAACAGCCGCACCAGTTGTCTTCGACGTAGCGCCGACTGCGTTCCAAGGACGACAAGGACGTTTACCTTGGAGCTGTTGTCAAAGTGCTGGAACGGAAGGGCTCTCCTTTCTTGTCAGGGACTCCGGAGAGTATTAAGGAAGTTTTATCTGTTGTCAGGAGTCACCGCAATCACAGCAGAATTTGCAAAGAGATCTCTGTGAGGTATTTGTAACTGATTTGTTACAGTTCGTAAATGTATGCTGTCCTTTCATCATTTATTATCTTCAGGAGAATGTTTCCGACAAGGAAACATTACCCTCTCCCCCTCCCCATGACCCAAAGGATCTGGAAGTTAACTTCTCGGAATTTCCGATGTTAATATCTGATCCGATTTTCTTACTTCCCGTGTCTTGTATTTTATAAATCAATACGATTACTGTAGAAAATTGTTAATTCCTGCCCTAACAACCCTACTACAACAACAGTCAAAAATTAATTACGATTGTAGTGTTGCTCACGCTGCTAAATATTGCATTTTCGGGCAGCAACAAAGTTACATTATGTGGCAGGTGTCATTAGAAAAAAATGGTTCAAATGGCTCTGAGCACTATCGACTTAACTTCTGAGGTCATCAGTCGTCTAGAACTTAGAACTAATGAAACCTAACTAACCTAAGGACATCACACATATCCATGCCCGAGGCAGGATTCGAACCTGCGACCGTAGCGGTCGCTCGGCTCCAGTCTGCAGCGCCTAGAACCACACGGCCACTCCGGCCGGCGGTGTCATTAGAGCACAGTTAATAAAGTCATTTCATGAAATAATGGATAAACTAGGCTCTCATCTTTTCGTGTTTCCCACGCTGGTCTCGCTGGTCTCGTTGTGAACTCATGGCTCAATCGTCGAAAATTTAGGTAGTGATGATTCAAAGCTCGGATGCAAAGAGGCCTAGGTGTTATTCTGCGATATTCAATAGTATTATAGAAGTGTTTCATAAACCATTCTTGAAGATTGAACTTTTGCAAGTTAGGACAATGGTGATGTAAAAAAGTAATCAGCACTCCGAATTTAAGTTACACTTCTTTTTTTTATTACTTTTGTTGCAACATCACTTCACAATATAAAACATACTTGAAAATATCTTCCTCACTGTTAAAGTTCACATTTCATAAACTGACTACAATTTGCGTCTTTTCAACATGACGACCAAATCTTGACTCTCTAATAACCGCTTACACGCCCAAAAATCAGAGTTACAAGTACATCAAAGATCATAGTGACAAAAGAAAGAATACACATAAGAATAATATCATTGCAATATAAACATATCGATGTATCAAAGTACCTCTACATTAATGAAATCAAATCTGAATGTTGTCACAGAAAAATGTTAACTATTTTACAGAAACACAGTAGAATATTGCTGGTATCGAGAGGTTGAGGTGAGGTGCCGTAATGGTTGCGTAATTCAAGTACCATTACACTGCTTACACTAAAGTGAAAAAGTCTGGGGTATTTCCTAATATCGTGTTCAACCTCTTTTTCCCCAGCATAATGGAACAACTAGACGTGGCATCGACTCAAAATGTACTTGGAAGTCCCTTGCAGAAATACTGAGCCACGCTGCCTCTGTAGCCATCCATAATTGCGAAAGAATTGCCGGTGCAGGATTTTGTGGACGATCTGACCTGTTGACTGTGTCCCATAAATTTTCGATGGGATTCATGTCGAGCGATCTGGCTCGCCAAATCATTCGCTCGAGTTGTCCAGAATGTTCTTCACACCAGTCGCGAACAACTGTCTCTCTGTGACATGATGCATTGTCATCCATAAAAATTCCATCATTGTTTGGGAACATAAAGTCCATGAACGTCCGCAAATGGTCTCCAAGTAGCCGAATATAACCATATCCAATCAATAATCTGTTCAGTCTGTTCAGTTGGATCAGGGGACCCAGTCCATTCCGTGTTAACACAGCCCACCCCATTACGGAGCCACCGCCAGTTTGCACAGTGCCTTGTTAACAGCTTGGGCCTATGGCTTCGTGGGGTCTGCGCCACACTCGAACACAACTAGCCAACTAAAATCGGGACTCATCTGAACAGGCCAAGATTTTCCAGTCGTCTAGGATCCAACCGATATGGTAACGAACCCAGGAGAGGCGCTGCAGGCGATGTCGTGCTGTTAGCAAAGACACTCGCGACGGTCGTCTGCTGCCATAATCCATTAACGCCAAATTTCGCGCACTGTCCTAAAGAATAGGTTCGCCGTACGACCCATATTGATTTCTGCCTGAAATGTGGTATTGTCGGCACATTCTTGACGATATGAATCTCGGAATATTGAATTCCCTATAGATTTCCAAAACGGAATGACCCATGCGCCTAACTACAACCACCATTCCGCGTTCAAAGTCTGTTAATTCCCGTCGTGCGGCCGACGCCATTTCGTAAAGCTTTTCGCATGAATCACCTACGTACAAACGACAGCTTCGCCAATGTACTGCCCTTTTATACCTTGTGTGCGCGATGCTACCGCCGTCTGTATATGTGCATATCGCTAGGGGAGTGATGACCTCAGATGTTAAGTCCCACAGTGCTCAGAGCCATTTTCGGGCGCAGTTGTTAAATCGGTTACTGCTGCTAAAAGATAAGTTATCAAGATTACAGGGAGTTTGAACGTGGTGTTACAGTCGGTGCACGAGCAATGGGTCACGGCATTTCCGAGGTAGCGATGATGTGGGGATTTTCCCGTAAGACCATTCCACGAGTGTACCATGAATATCAGGTATGCAGTAAGAGATAAAACTTCCGACATCGCTGCGGCCGGAAAAAGATACCGCAAGAACAGGGCCAACGACGACTGAAGACGACAGAAGTTCAACCCTTCCGCAAATTGCTGCAGATTTCTGTGGTGGGCCATCAACAAGTGTCAGCGTGCGAACCATTCAACGAAACATCATCGATATTGACTTTCGGAGCCGAAGGTCCACTCGCGTACCCTTGATGACTGCACAACACAAAGTTTTATGCCTCGCCTGAGCCCGTTAACACCGACATTGGACTGTTGACGACTGGAAACATGTTCCGTGGTCGGACCAGTCTCGTTTCAAATTGTATCGAGCGAACGTACGTGTACAGGTGTAGACACAACCGCATGAATCCATGGACCCTGCATGTCAGCAAGAAACTGTTCAAACTGGTAGAGGCTCTGTAATGGTGTGGGGCGTGTTCAGTTGGGACCCCTGATACATCTAGATACGACTCTGACAGGTGACATGAACGTAAGCATCCTGCCTGATCACCTGAATCCATTCATGTACAGTGCACTTTCCGACGGACTTGGGCAATTCCAGCTGGACAGTGCGACACCCCACACGGCCAGAATTGCTACAGAGTGGCTCCAGGTACACTCTTCTGAGTTTAAACGCTCCCGCTGGTCACCAAACTTCCCAGACGTTAACATTATTGAGTATATCTGAGATGCCTTGCAACGTGCTGTCCAGAAGAGATCTTCACCCTACATCTACATCCATACTCCGCAAGCCACCTAACGGTGTGTGGCGGAGGGTACCCTGAGTACCTCTATCGGTTCTCCCTTCTATTCCAGTCTCGTATTGTTCGTGGAAAGAAGGATTGTCGGTATGCTTCTGTGTGGGCTCTAATCTATCTGATTTTATCCTCATGGTCTCTTCGCGAGATATACGTAGGAGGGAGCAATATACTGCTTGACTCTTCGGTGAAGGTATGTTCTCGAAACTTCAACAAAATCCCGTACCGAGCTACTGAGCGTCTCTCCTGCAGAGTCTTCCACTGGAGTTTATCTATCATCTCCGTAACGCTTTCGCGATTACTAAATGATCCTGTAACGAAGCGCGCTGCTCTCCGTTGGATCTTCTCTATATCTTTTATCAACCCTATCTGCTACGGATCCCACAGTGCTGAGCAGTATTCAAGCAGTGGGCGAACAAGCGTACTGTAACCTACTTCCTTTGTTTTCGGATTGCATTTCCTTAGGATTCTTCCAATGAATCTCAGTCTGGCATCTGCTTTACCGACGATCAACTTTATATGATCATTCCATTTTAAATCACTCCTAATGCGTACTCCAAGATAATTTATGGAATTAACTGCTTCCAGTTGCTGACCTATTTTGTAGCTAAATGATAAAGGATCTATCTTTCTATGTATTCGCAGCACATTACACTTGTCTACATTGAGATTCAATTGCCATTCCCTGCACCATGCGTCAATTCACTGCAGATCCTCCTGCATTTCAGTACAATTTTCCATTGTTACAACCTCTCGATACACCACAGCATCATCTGCAAAAAGCCTTAGTGAACTTCCGATTTCATCCACAAGGTCATTTATGTGCGTATATTGTGAATAGCAACGGTCCTATGACACTCCCCTGCGGCACACCTGAAATCACTCTTACTTCGGAAGACTTCTCTCCATTGAGAATGACATGCTGCGTCCTGTTATCTAGGAACTCCTCAATCCAATCACACAATTGGTCTGATAGTCCATATGCTCTTACTTTGTTCATTAAACGACTGTGGGGAACTGTATCGAACGCCTTGCGGAAGTCAAGAAAGACGGCATCCACCTGGCCCTCTGAGTCTCGTGGACGAATAGCGCGAGCTGGGTTTCACATGACCGTCTTTTTCGAAACTCATGCTGATTCCTACAGAGTAGATTTCTAGTCTCCAGAAAAGTCATTATACTCGAACACAATACGTGTTCCAAAATTCTACAACTGATCGACGTTAGATATATAGGTCTATAGTTCTGCACATCTGTTCGACGTCCCTTCTTGAAAACGGGGATGACCTGTGCCCTTTTCCAATTCTTTGGAACGCTACGCTCTTCTGGAGACCTACGGTACACCGCTGCAAGAAGGGGGGCAAGTTCCTTCGCGTACTCCGTGTAAAATCGAACTGGTATCCCATCAGGTCCAGCGGCCTTTCCTCTTTTGAGCGATTTTAATTGTTTCTCTATCCCTCTGTCGTCTATTTCGATATCTACCATTTTGTCATCTGTACGACAATCTAGAGAAGGAACTACAGTGCAGTCTTCCTCTGTGAAACAGCTTTGGAAAAAGACATTTAGTATTTCGGTCTTTAGTCTGACATCCTCTGTTTCAGTACCATTTTGGTCACAGAGTGTCTGGACATTTTGTTTTGATCCACCTACTGTTTTGACATAAGACCAAAATTTCTTATGATTTTCTGCCAAGTCAATACATAGAACTTTACTTTCTAATTCATTGAACGCCTCTCGCACAGCGCTCCTCACACTACATTTCGCTTTGCGTAATTTTTGTTTGTCTGCAAGGCTTTGGCTATGTTTATGTTTGCTGTGAAGTTCCCTTTGCTTCGCAGCAGTTTTCTAACTCGGTTGTTGTACCACGGTGGCTCTTTTCCATCTCTTACGATCTTGCTTGGCACATACTCATCTAACGCATATTGTACGATGCTTTTGAACTTTATCCACTGATCCTCAACACTATCTGTACTTGAGACAAAACTTTTGTGTTGAGCCTTCAGGTACTCGGTAATCTGCTTTTTGTCACTTTTGCTAAACAGAAAAATCTTCCTACCTTTTTTAATATTTCTATTTACGGCTGAAATCATCGATGCCGTAACCGCTTTATGATCGCTGATTCCCTGTTCTGCGTTAACTGTTTCAAATAGTTCGGGTCTGTTTGTCACCAGAAGGTCTAATATGTTATCGCCACGAGTCGGTTCTCTGTTTAACTGCTCAAGGTAGTTTTCAGATAAAGCACTTAAAAAAATTTCACTGGATTCTTTGTCCCTGCCACCCGTTATGAACGTCTGAGTCTCCCAGTCTACACTCCTGGAAATTGAAATAAGAACACCGTGAATTCATTGTCCCAGGAAGGGGAAACTTTATTGACACATTCCTGGGGTCAGATACATCACATGATCACACTGACAGAACCACAGGCACATAGACACAGGCAACAGAGCAGGCACAATGTCGGGACTAGTACAGTGTATATCCACCTTTCGCAGCAATGCAGGCTGCTATTCTCCCATGGAGACGATCGTAGAGATGCTGGATGTAGTCCTGTGGAACGGCTTGCCATGCCATTTCCACCTGGCGCCTCAGTTGGACCAGCGTTCGTGCTGGACGTGCAGACCGCGTGAGACGACGCTTCATCCAGTCCCAAACATGCTCAGTGGGGGACAGATCCAGAGATCTTGCTGGCCAGGGTAGTTGACTTACACCTTCTAGAGCACGTTGGGTGGCACGGGATACATGCGGACGTGCATTGTCCTGTTGGAACAGCAAGTTCCCTTGCCGGTCTAGGAATGGTAGAACGATGGGTTCGATGACGGTTTGGATGTACCGTGCACTATTCAGTGTCCCCTCGACGATCACCAGTGGTGTATGGCCAGTGTAGGAAATCGCTCCCCACACCATGATGCCGGGTGTTGGCCCTGTGTACCTCGGTCGTATGCAGTCCTGATTGTGGCGCTCACCTGCACGGCGCCAAACACGCATACGACCATCATTGGCACCAAGGCAGAAGCGACTCTCATCGCTGAAGACGACACGTCTCCATTCGTCCCTCCATTCACGCCTGTCGCGACACCACTGGAGGCGGGCTGCACGATGTTGGGGCGTGAGCGGAAGACGGCCTAACGGTGTGCGGGACCGTAGCCCAGCTTCATGGAGACGGTCGCGAATGGTCCTCGCCGATACCCCAGGAGCAACAGTGTCCTTAATTTGCTGGGAAGTGGCGGTGCGGTCCCCTACGGCACTGCGTAGGATCCTACGGTCTTGGCGTGCATCCGTGCGTCGCTGCGGTCCGATCCCAGGTCGACGGGCACGTGCACCTTCCGCCGACCACTGGCGACAACATCGATGTACTGTGGAGACCTCACGCCCCACGTGTTGAGCAATTCGGCGGTACGTCCACCCGGCCTCCCGCATGCCCACTATACGCCCTCGCTCAAAGTCCGTCAACTGCACATACGGTTCACGTCCACGCTGTCGCGGCATGCTACCAGTGTTAAAGACTGCGATGGAGCTCCGTATGCCACGGCAAACTGGCTGACACTGACGGCGGTGGTGCACAAATGCTGCGCAGCTAGCGCCATTCGACGGCCAACACCGCGGTTCCTGGTGTGTCCGCTGTGCCGTGCGTGTGATCATTGCTTGTACAGCCCTCTCGCAGTGTCCGGAGCAAGTATGGTGGGTCTGACACACCGGTGTCAATGTGTTCTTTTTTCCATTTCCAGGAGTGTATATCCGGTAAATTAAAATCTCCACCCAGAACTATAACATGGTGGGGAAATCTACTCGAAACATTTTCCAAATTATCCTTCAGGTGCTCAGCCACAACAGCTGCTGAGCCAGGGGGTCTATAGAGACATCCAATTACCATGTCTGAGCCTGCTTTAACCGTGACCTTCACCCAAATCATTTCATATTTCGGATCTCCGTCAATTTCCTTCGATACTATTGCACTTCTTATCGCTATAAACACGCCTCCCCCTTCACTGTCCAGCCTGTCTCTGCGGTATACATTCCAATGTGAGTTTAGGATTTCATTATTGTTTACGTCTGATTTCAGCCAACTTTCTGTCCCTACTACTATATGGGCGTTGTGACCGTTTATTAATAAGAGCAGTTCTGGGACCTTTCTATAGACGCTCCTGCAGTTTACTATTAGCACATTAATATTGTTATTCCCTGTTGCATTTTGCCTACTCCTACCTTGTCGCGTCTCAGGAGTCGTCTTGTCTGGCCTAGGGAGGGAATTCTCTAACCTAAAAAAACCCACATGTGCACTCCACACGTACTCCGCTACCCTTGTAGCCGCTTCCTGCGTGTAGTGCACGCCTGACCTATTCAGGGGGACCCTCCATTTCCCACCCGATAGCGGAAGTCGAGAAATTTGCACCCCAGATCTCCGCAGAATCGTCTGAGCCTCTGGTTTAAGCCTTCCACTCGGCTCCAAACCAGAGGACCGCGATCGGTTCTGGGAACGATACTACAAATAGTTAGCCCAGATTCTACCCCGCGAGCGAGGCTTTCCGCCTTCACCAATTCCGCCAACCGCCTGTACGAACTGAGGATGACATCTGAACCCAGACGGCAGGAGTCATTGGTGCCGACATGAGCAACAATTTGCAGTCGGGTGCACCGAGGCTCTCTATCGCCGCCGGCAAGGCCTCCTCCACATCTCGGATGAGACCCCCCGGCAAGCAGACAGAGTGAACACTGGCCTTCTTCCCCGACCTTTCCGCTATTTCCCTAAGGGGCTCCATCACCCGCCTAACGTTGGAGCTCCCAATAACTAATAAACCCCTCCCCCCATGTGCCTGCTCTGACCTTGCTGAAGGAGCAGCCACATGTCCACTCACAGGCAGAGCGGGCGATGCCACACGGCCAGCCTCCACATTTACCCTCCGTCTCGTGCGCCGCGAACGCCGCTGAACACGCCACTCCCCTTGGGGAGAGGGTGGCCCAACCGCGCCCGGTATCCGCGAAGATGTCTCGACAGCAGGGAGAGTGGGTGAAGCATGTAACACCTGCGGTGTACCATGCGACGCACCGGACTCCCCACTGCCGCTACACTCCGAGGCAGCAGCCTGAAGACGGCTGACCGCGGCCATCAACACGCTCAGCTGTTCGCGAACAGTGGCCAGCTCCTCCTGCGTCCGTACACAGCAGTCACACATCCTATCCATCCTAAGGTATCAATTTACAATAGAGAGTTAATCAACTTTTAACTAGACTGCTAATTCACTAAAGGCGGCTTATCGTTGACTAAACTGTAGTTGCTAGCCACTTCTTGTAGAAAACAATGAAAATAGCACTACCTGCCTCTGGACTGTATTGAAAATAAACACTAGCACTACTACCACTATGGTTGACTAAAGGGACTCTCTCTGACTGTATTCAAAACAAACACGAAATCTATGGAACACTATTACTAGCACTCGACAATTAAAGCTTCCTAAAAGCAAAAACACACCGAAGAAGAAGTGAAAAGTAAGAAAAATACAGTTAATACTTAAGATAGCTCGCTGCACAGCAGACGTGAAGCAGGCGGCAGTTACGACGACACTGTCACTACTGGCACTATGGGTAGTAATTTTACGGATTTATGGACAGCCCTGCAGGGTTCATGGCGTCAATTCCCTCCAGCACTATTTCAGACATTAGTCGAGTCCATGCCACGTCGTGTTGCGGCACTTCTGGGTGCTCGCGGGGGCCCTACACGATATTAGGCAGGTGTACCAGTTTCTTTGGCTCTTCAGTATAGAGCGACCTTCCTTTGCCTCTTGAGCATGATCACGGTAAATAATGCCCCAAAACTGTAATCACAGTAAACAAAGCAGTTATAAATAGACCAACCATTGCTACTGGATAAAAAATTGGAGGTATTCAGCCTGTTTAGATCAGTAGACGGACTGAAAAATCGCTCTGGCTTTTTATATATAATTTTATTCCCTCCCCCCCCCCCCCCTACGATACATTGCATACAGAAATTCGTCGGAAATTCGTGAACGTTTATAGGCAGTCGGCTCCTTCACCTTCTCTATTTACGAAATAGGCGGGTGTATTGAAATACAACCGTACTGTTCTTGAAAACGATACCGATAAAGAACCTCCTAAAACTGCAGTTACAAAAGAAAACACCACAAAGTGCACAATATGTTACTGAAGGATCGAAAATTAAAGGTGTAAAGAATAGCTATTGCCGGTAACTGAGGAAAGAGTACACAACATTGCACGTGAATAATTATCTTTGATAAAGGTTTGTGAAAGATTGATGCCGCATTTAGTGATGCCGCATTTGTTGAATGCTGAATACAAGGAAACGCAAAAACACTCTGCAGTATTTACAGTTTTAAAAAGAATCAAATTGATTTTGCACGCTGATTTGCTACAGTGGCCGAGATTTTGGGTTCACAGCTTCAATCTGTGAAAGAAGCAACAATAAGAGAAGTAGATGAAACTCGTGGTCCAATTAAGGCGAAGTCGGTTTCATCTGCTAGAAATTTTATGCCCAGTGTTATTTGGAATTGAGAATATATTTTCTTTTAAAAAAAATTGAAACAGTAGGTGCGAACCACGAAGCATCGGTTCAGTGTTTACCAAACTTTGTGAAAGTATTCATCACGTAATGGGTATTAAATGTTTAATTCCGTTCGGAACCGATATCCGTAATCACGAGTTTCACGTGTTGTAACTTAACTGCTTTTCTGCTTCTCTCTGTCTGAATGAATCTTCTTAGAACTGTCAACCAAAATTTTTTAAAAAAAAAAAAAAAACAAAAAGAGAGAGAAAAAGAAAATTCTGGACAAACTAATTCGTAACTTAAACTCGTGCCCTGTGCAAAACTCTGACTATAATGAATTGTACGAAGACTTAATATGATTTGTTCAACACTACAAATTGAAGCTAAATGTTTCTATAAAAATGCGATGCTACCCTGAATGTAACCTGACTTCTGACATAAATACGCAACTGAACTTTAAAAAAAAATCGTGGACCTAAACTGTATTTTAACTTCCCTTGTGTCTTGACAAACATTTTTGCAGACTTCTCTAAAGCAGCTCACAACATACAGCAGCAAAGCAACATCAAAAAACTACGACGAAAAATTCCGTGCAAGAAAGTGCAATCTGCGTACTTATATACTAACCTGAATGAAGTGTGGAAATTTTAACTGCTAATAAATGACTTCTGACAAAATTCACAAGAAACTCTGTGTTCAAAAGTAATGCCTCAAAAATCAAATGAATGTTCACAATAGTATATACATAACATGACTTAATAAATAACTTTAAGCAAGGGGAATCTCGTCTTCCGATCAGAGCAATCCATATAACAATCCTACTATCTGAGCTTCGTTCCCACAATCTTAATAACACAAAACAATGCTACGTGCTTGCACGCTTATCTCAATTTCTCAACATTCCCGAAAAAACTCACAAATAATCGCCTTAGCTTCTCTCTCTATAATTGCATCAAAAGTACTCACAATCCAATTCCACCAATCGGTAACTTTGTTATCGTTCTCAGGCAGCGCCGGTGAAGCAACACAAGGATATTGTAGCACCTGTGAAAGATTACGCAGCTACATGGTTCTGCTCTGTGTGAGCTTCAAAAAAAAATGGTTCAAATGGCTCTGAGCACTATGGGACTCAACATCTTAGGTCATAAGTCCCCTAGAACTTAGAACTACTTAAACCTAACTAACCTAAGGACATCACACACACCCATGCCCGAGACAGAATTCGAACCTGCGACCGTAGCAGTCCCGCGGTTGCGGACTGCAGCGCCAGAACCGCTAGACCACCGCGGCCGGCTCTGTGTGAGCTACACATATCAATATTTACGTAAGGAAGACAATTTACTGAAGATATAAAGTGACCAAAATAACATGCACACCTCAAAGTGTGACCCTAGTAACACGAAATCACTCTTATATTAGTTGTTGCATGCAATCAAACAGCCTCCGAATATCCTCAAGAGGAATTTGTTGCAATGCCTGAAACACATGCATATCAGTTCATTAAGATTCCTGGCTAGTGGCTTGCATGAAAATATACAGCACGTACTTGGTGAACGACAAATCAGGGGATCTGGCAGGCCAGTCAAGGGTCCGTACATTCCTCAAGGCGTTCGTGGTGTGGACTACATTGTAGGGTCTTGCAATATCTTGCAGAAGTATGACGTCAACGGTAGACGCCGCATGCCAACCAGAAATCTCAATCTATCTTCCAGTACTCTGTTCCCGACGGTTCATGGTAATGTAAATGAGCGTTTGGCGTCATTGGCCTAGAGGCCCCTTACAGGGCAGGTCTGACCGCCTTGGTGCAGGTCTAATTACATTCGATGCCACATTGGGAGACCTGCGCGCCGGATGGGGATGAAATGATGATGAAGACAACACAACACCCAGTCCCTGAGCGGAGAAAATCGCCGACCCAGCCGGGAATCGAACCCGGGCCCACGCTGACCATGCAGCTATTGGGGCGGGCATGGTTCACGGGACACTCTGCCTATAACTTCAGCCGGATTTCAGCTGTTGTCATCAGCCTATTTGTCAGTGTCCGTTGAACAAGCCTACTACCTCCTCGCCAAGTCCTCCTCCTGGAAGGACCTGTGACAAATGTCACTGCACCACTCTTGTTCAAAGCTTATCTCGTCACCGCTCGTTATGCAGGCACTGAACTAGGGTTAGTATGATGTCCCCATGTTCCTCATGGCAATGATTCACCTTCCACCAAATCCGAAAGAAAGCAATAAACTGCACGCGCATGTCCTGTGGGCAGGCTGTATTGCGATTTCTACTTCAAAAGTTCCAGTAACTTTAGATACACGCAATTACCATCGTGTATTCACACCATTCTTCATCCGTGGGAATGGCTCTGTTCTGTACTGACAACAAGCTCGCATGAGGATGAGATTTTCATCGGCACATCCCAGAACCATGGAAATTTGAGAGCATCAGTTTGGTAGCGTTTGTTCAAGTTGTTCATGGTAATCATTTTCCATTTCCGTCAGTGTAACTATCTTGCAAATGGCAAAACAATAACTGCGAATAATGTACAGGTAATCTGGATCGACTGAATGGAAAATAATTATTTAAATAAACTTTTTAATATAACAGATTTTTAAAGCGCACTAAAAACTATAAAATAATTTCTCCCAGCCTCATACAGATTACTGACCCTATACAGATAGTCCTGAAAATTTGCTATTGTATGTTTTTAACAACTAGGACAATACTTGTAAAGTTGGAAATAAAAAAACTTGGAGCGCATGCAACAGATAACTGATGCGCATGAACAGGTCACTTAAGTCACTAACAATTTTATAGCGCTGCAAATAATACAGACTGCTGAGTGACTTTTCTCAACGACAGCTACTCTCTACACGCCTAACTATTACCTAATGCATGCACCCCGCGCTTTTAGTTTTAAATTTTACAATTTTTTTCGTAGCTATTAAAAATTCACAAGCTCACATTTTCAGGACTAATTGTATTGTGTTAGAAATGAGTACGGGACTAAAACAATTTATTTTATAGTTTTTAATTCCTTTTCAAAACGTGTTATGTTAAAAAATATTTAAATAATAATTTTCTCCTTTTAGGTTTTGTGTGTATGAAATTTTTCAATCGATTTCGAACAATTTGTTCAGGTTACAACAGGCATAGCTGAGCCAACAGTATATTGGTTCCTTCACGTGTATCTCTCGAAAAGAGCTGAAGGTAAAAAAGAAACACCCTCGACCTTACACAGGTGCTCATAAGCAATCGTTCTTACTGCGAGACATTCGCGAAGCAGTCGTTCTTACTACGAATAATTCGCGACTGAGACAGGGAAAGAGGGAAGTAGCAGTGGTACACAAAGTATGCTGAGCCCTCACCAGACAAGAAAGTGAGTTCTTATTGCATTGTCATCCAGCTCTGAGCTATGCTAAAAGTTTCGAGACTCTATTTTATGGCGAAATTAGTTTAAAATTAATTGCAAAATTCATAAACAGACAAACGGAGAAGAAAGGACCTAATAAAAACGTGTTAAAAATATGTGAGACGAGTCCTGCACTGCGAAAATTTTCATTAGTCAATATGAGTTCCCACAAAGATGTTTCGCCTCCCATCTTTTTGCACATCTGAAGAAATGTGTTCTTGGAAGACGCCCTGAGTCCATGAAGTTATCGCAACCACAGATAAATATTTTGCAGATTTTCCAGAATGACTACTGGACAAATGTTACGCGAGGTGAAACGCGACTAAATCGGAAATATTATTGAATTAATAATCTAAGAAACAGTCCATCATTGCCACGTCGAACAAGAAATTCGACTCACATTTATAGTAATGTACTTCTAAGTGATTTGCAAAGATTTGCGTACTGAGGCCTGCCATCCGTAAATGGCTGCGAGTTTTGTGAGCGACAAAAGAGTGAAGCGATATCCAACCATGTCTCACACGCGGCGCTCCCCGCTATCTATGCTCCTTGAACTGTCCGACCCGTCGGATCATTGTGCTACGATAAACTCGGACTCCTGGAGTCCGCCCAGACACGCTCTTCCAAGTGACATGCAGGCCAGAACATTCCCTAGTGTACCAGTGATTCAATAACTGCCTTACGGCGTCTGTGCATAGTATTATGCGTCTTTATTTATGACACGATAAAGGCGTATCCAATCCTGTGCAATCCTTTGATAACATATTCCTTATAGAGAAGAATCTCTTACTGATCTAGGCAAGATAATACTCTGCAGGATCCATTGGGAAATTGCCCAGAACTGTCCGAAGGAGAGACAGTCCAGACAGATAAACATAACTGGATTGGAGTTTGAAGAAGACTTCTTCAACTAACTGAGTTTGTGATATTGTACCATCACGCTCGCTATGACATTGGCGCTACAGACTCATTTATTGCTCGCTTTCTGTGGGTGTCCGTTGCTCATATCAAACACAACTGAAGCTGCGTCACCAGAGGTTTCATACTGCGTGCTGGCAGACACTCACGCACGCACACGCGCTCGCGAACTCCCTGTTTATCTCGAATTACACAAATCGTTTTGGACGAAGTTCTACAAGTGGCGAGAGAGAGCTGTCATATCAGCTGACCAAAATATTTACATATCAGCAGGTAGGCAGAGAAACGACGAAAGCAGTTTCATGGGGGCGATTTATGTATATTTCTGGGCATAATTTTCGAAAGATAAGTCGTTTTCTGTTGTAGTAGTTTCCATTTTTCCCCAACAGGGCGAAGAAATTAGTAAAAAATGCTGATCGGCGAAACATCAATATGAACGCATTTCGAATTTTTTTTACAAAGAATTAAAAAGTAAGTAATTTCTTGAAAACGGATTGCCGTTAAGTAGAGTCGATCTGTTTTGAGGACCTTCGGAACTACAGAACAGACACTAAGTGCAAAAGATTTTCTGTTAACGTACCGAAGCATAAACCTTCCTATTTCTAGGAGCTATTTTTGACAGACTACAGAAAACTACACGTACATCATTTTCTATAAGATTATTTTTTGTTTCGTTTTGTGATGAAGGAAAGGTAGCTATAAAAATATTTTGCTAGTTGTTTTTGTTGTACTGTACTTCAGATTGTGCACTTGGTCACACATACCGTTGTATTTGGCAAATCACCGACACGTTGTATATAATGTTGTTGTTAATTACTTATTAAGTTTTTGAATGTTTAAAAAAGGCGTTGAGTCTCTAAATAATGAAAGTGATAACAGGCCATCTGTACTCCCAGTAAACGATAAATACCTTCAAAAATTGTAATATCTCCCGCGTAGGTTATACAGTACGAGCATTCTGATACGCGTAATAGAATGGAAGCGGACACCAGATAACCGGCATAGTCTATCAACGTTCCTTTTTTGCTTTTTGGCATTAATAATTGGCACACAGGACACAACACTATATAGTTACACCAACTAGACTAAGAAATAAAGCCGCGACACTCACTGGTGTGAAAATTGTACCTCCTGAAAGTCGGAACGACACCAGCGCCCCTAGCGACGAGAAAGAATCCGTACGATTAACGTTCGCTTTTAATATTTTTCTACTTAATTAACGAAATAGTTGTTATATTTTTCCGTTCCAAGCATTAGTAAATTATCGATAGACCTAAATGATTGTGAAATAAATGTAAAAACAGACGAATCTCATTGATTCAGTGCCATAAGCTACAACATAGCCTATTGGCGAAGAAATGCATTCGAATATGTTTATAATTGCAGCTTATATCGTTGAAATCAGGAGAATATAGAACGGCTACTTTTCTTGACACGCAACAATTTTGTATGGAGTCTAATGACTTATAACTTCTTACACTTCACTCTGCTTTCCAACGCACCAATATTTTTGTAAATGTAACTACTTTGTTTGAAAGGCGAATGTGTTAAAGATACTTGCCGTTTGTGGCCCAATAGCAACAATAGAGGAATTGTTTTTTTTGTGCTGAAAAACAGCTTTATTGCTTTTGACGTTTTATTATTTCGTCTGTGTTCTTTTCCTTTTATCTACAGATGTGGTGGCTTATTTGGTACGTGAAATGATGTAGGTAATGCGTTCCATACTCATTCACTGATTGTGGTGGAAGCGTAGAGAGCAGAACTTCACGTTTTGAGTAGGCATACGATGTTTTCCTGCAAATGTCAAGTTTTCTGCTGTTTAATAGCCATTTATTGTATCTTACAAGAAAACGAAATTCTTCAATAAATATCTGTAGGTTACACGAGAATCGTAAATAAGCTGTTCTGTAATATACCGTTTCATACCTCCCTGGGCCCTTAGGCAGATGTAGTATCATTTTTTAATTATTGTCTTTTTATGACAACATACGCTCTCTGTTAAAAAAACTGTGTTACAAGTCAATAAAGACTATACTATTCGCACTCATCTGATACCGAATTCTTAAGTATAGATTGCTGGCCGCCTGGGGCGCCGCTGTCGCAGAGTATAACAAAAGTGAGCAGAATCCTGACTGTAACTGTTATACTGTGGCTACACTCACGATGTAAAACTTTGATATTCAGATAGGTTTATTTTGCCTGGAGGGAGCACTGTTTTTGACTAATTACGCAAAAGAGCGTAGAAAAAGAAGAATGTCGGCGTCTGGATTTGCAGTTCGCGTGAAATGCTTAGAGACAGTGCACGTAACACTTAATTACAGCTCCAGCTTTCCGTATCATTATTTCAAAACTTCGTGCATTAGTCGATTGAAATTTTCTGCTGGCTTCTAATTACAGTCGAGGAAATTTCACAATAGAATGCTGATTACCAGTGACCAGCCTAACACGAAGAAAGAGTAACATTAACACTATGTTTCTTAGGAACTGGAGAAACATATTAATGATTGTTTGCCATTTAAGTAGCTGCAATATCTCATATAGTTGCTGATATCTGCATTGGGATATGCTAAGCAGTTAAAGGATTTTATTGAAGAATATCTAAGGAAGATAACGTCAATAAAACATTATTATTGAAATGTGAAATACACATACCACCTGCCAAATAGGCAACTTGATAAAATGTGCTGTGTTCTGCAGTTTGTTAAGCGGTAGATAGAGTGATCCCGGATAAATCATTTTTATCTATCAACAAAAATATCTAACGTTAACTGTGACGAATCAGCCATATAATTACAGATACCATGAACGTAAGTAATAAAAATGATCAGGTCTTTCGTATATTTCTATTTTAATCAGCACAATAAACACACATTCGAACTTGTTTACTTTCAAAGATATTTTTTGTGCTTCCCCATTTTAATAAAAAGTAATAAAAGGCTGTGCTTCATCACTCCGCTCCCAGTTGATGCAAGCATCTAATGAATTTATCGCCTGTCTCACGTCCCTAGCTGAACTTTTCAGTGCCACGGCAGTTTTCTACCAACCATTATTTCTTTTCCTTAGGAAACAAAGATAATCGTAATATGACACAAAGAGACTCTTCGATGCAAGTAGTATTTATACTTTTATCAAAAATGTAAAGCATTAATGTTTGCCGTAACATTAAATAATCAGCTAAAATGTAAAAACTTCTGTACTGCCATTCTACTTTCTCTACTTCTGAAACAAATTTACTGGTAAACTCATTTCGCATTTCCTTGACTGATGGTGCCAATTACATGTGATCATGGATTCCAATGGTACAATTTTTTTTGGCCCATTTGTCTTTGTATCATTCTCCTTTTCGATACTGATATTTTCGCATCGGTTCTGAACACACACAGCTTCCGCAAGTTTGAGAAAAACTTCCACGAAATGACAAATTCGGCAAGTACTTACAGGAAAATGCAAGAAACTAGAACGAATTTTGAGCCAGCAGCAGAGTGCGTGCTGATTTTAACTTTTCTGGCAAATTGAAACTATGAACTCGAACCTAGAAACCCGGTTTGTCATACAGTTTTAATTTGACAGGAAGTTTCATGCAAGAAACTGTTTCTACTAAGTCGCGAATTTCTTGAAGTGTATTAAACTAACGGACGTCGACGTGGGAGTGCAGACACGGTAGTTCGTAATATTCCACCCAATTCTGTGATTCTGTGGATATTGCGCCACACCACAGCAGGAAGTTCGACAGAATGACTAATAAATGTGATTTCAGGATTGCGATGTTAGAGTGGTTGCGAGACGGGCAAATAAACTGCAACTACTCAATGAGAAGGGCCGAACTATTATCTAGAATACAAGAAGACAAATCAGCCGTAAATGTGTACGTCGCGGATAAAATCGCCCAGAGCAGAGACCACAAAGCAGTCCGTTTACAGCACTACAACAGCGATCTTATTCCGACAGAACTGGCGTGGGCCAAAATAAAACACAACTTCGCGAAAAAGAATGTCACTGGCGACATGTCGAAGAAAAATAGCAGAATCTTGTTGATACTGCTTTCCTCTGAGTTACTGCCTAGGACTGGCAATGTTACTGCAGGTAAGTGCAGCAGCTGGAGCAAGAATATTGGACACGATAAGGAATAATGGAAATGGTCGTCGATTAAGTTACCAGCAATACCACGCCCTCAAGCTGTGATAATGATGATGATAATGATCTCGAATCAAACACGGATGACACTGATCTTTAGCGAACGTCATTTTGACAATTCTTTCAGACACATTTAATTACACTTTGTTAACATTACTGCTATGCTGTGTTTAATAAATGCAATGTGCAAACATATTCCAAAAATCAGTTTTTGACATTCGATTCATAGTGTCGTAAGTCGTAAATTTATCTACTTTAACTTTTCATTACTGTCGATAAGTAATACATAAATCGTAGGTAAGACTCTCGAGCATGAATAAGTAAACAAATTAGGTGATTTTCGATCCGAGGGAACTGTCAGTTAAGCAGCCACCACGCAAATCGTCAACTTATAGAGAAGGGAATTTCGCTTGTTTTCGTCAAGGGTCACATGTCGCTAATATTTTTGGTGTAGAAAAAGAAGGCAGAACCGCGCCACTTTCTTCTTTTTTTGTTTACGGTTTGCGCGGCGCTTAATTATTTATTGCAAGCGCAAACAAAGTTGACACTCACCGCGGTGGCTGATGGAAGCGACCGCAAAGGGTGTCAACTGTTTGCGCGATTAATACCAAGTCTCTGTGTTAATAAATTACACTGCGGCGGTTCTGAGAAATGGCATCCTTGTGTGCCAAAGTGAAAGCGTCAAGAGAAACATCGAATTTGGAACTATGACATGCAGGAAATTAGCGATTTATCAAACCAAGAAATTTTTTGCGATGGAATCCCTCCTCTTTCACTTTATGGTGCCAAGCGCTTAATCTTTGTTCATCGTTAGAAAAACTAAAATATTTAGCGAACGTTTTCATTACACACATCATAGAAGTTAGAGCTACAGTTTACCGTTGTAACAACTACAAACAAGAATATCACTTTGGAAATCTGCATAATCTGGAGATAAGATTTATATATGATAGTTAAACCCTTATCTACAGGTTAACATTTCTCAAAGTTTGTATGTATTCAGCGGACTGAATGGCAGCACACTCCCTCACTACCGATTTCATCTAGAACTTGTCATAAATATATAGCAATACAGTGACATAAATTAGCCCTACAACATTAATTACGCCGTCTCGATATTTTTAAACAAATAAAGTACCTCCTACTAGTATAAAAATATAATTACGTATTTGTAGTACTTACCCATGAGAGGCAGCCTTTCCTCCTGTAACGTATTCCGATTTCATCCGTAGCAGCAACAACTATTCACGATTGCTATTACTTGTTTAAAAACAGGATAAATTAGAGTACAGTTGAGGTTTCACTCTTAGCACAAAATATAAACTTGTGACGTTATACGTGAATCACGTGACAATTAATGTTTACTGTTGGTGACATTCTCAAAACGCTATGCCTTCTCCAGAGATATTCCTACTGAGAGGCATAGGCCAACGACTACAAAACTCCGTGAAGTAAATATTGCAGAATGAAAGGACAAAAGGAAATACCGGTAGAATTTTACAACGGCTAACTTTAAAGCAGGTATTGTCAAGATTGTCTCACAACGCCACTTAGGATCGGCTGGGAAAGGTTGCCTGTTCGCTTGTGAGTCAGAGTAAGAACGACGTAAGGTAAAAAATGAAATTATTTCAAAATTAATTATTATGAACTAATCATTAAGGACAGGAAAGCACTGCTGTGCAGCTCATAGATTTTTAACGTGTGGAAGCTACCACAGCAAGTATTGTAGATATTTACAGTGGTAGTCAAATAAAATTACACGCCTTGGATCGTAGGTTTAGATAACGTTTTCCCGTTGTTTGTTACCTGTAGAATGTTATTAATTTTAGTCTTCGAAATATGGACAGACAGCTGCATTGGGAGCAGCAAACCTCAAGCGAGCGCATTCACGATGTGCCCTACAGGAAAAGTCAAGAACTTGTCAAAAATGTGTGGCTAGTGCGAGGTTTCCCAAACCGTTCCGCATAACATTGGTGGTCCACGGGAAATGAATACGCGCTCCACGAAAAACTATTAATAATATGGCGTTTCTCTTTTGGACATTTTGACGACAGTAATTTTTTAAAACTTTGTTATGATTCCTGTGTTACTAGTTATTGCGTGAGAAGTTTTTTTCATTTTAAAAGTTTTATTAACCTTCAAAATAAACATACCAAGAGTCTTAGTTCATCAAATGAAACGTTTGGCAATCACGGCCCTTACGTACTGTGGGTTTCAACGAACATTGTTTCTACAATGTTCATTGTACTTTCAAATTTAAACACGTAAAGTTTGTTCCACATAGCACATGTCATGTAATTATTATCGTCCTTACGTCGAATGTACAGGGTAAACCCTAACTCGGCCTAGAAAATTCTGAACGGTGCTGAGGGATAATTTCTAACTATTTTGGTGCAAGTGATCCGTAGCCTTTTATGACTCGTTATAGAATGATTGCATTTTTTATTTCTTACACCCATTTGTCTTTGTACCTGTACTCCACTGCAAATATATGCGCAAAAGTGCGATGTTTATCTTATTTGGAAACAGTCTTGCTCCATTTACTAACAGTAGTTGCTGTTGACAACATATTGCTCACTTACTCTCAAGATTGCATTCAGCACTTTCCGATTATGTATTTGGTTTGTTTTTCTGGCAGCGTTGTACGTTAGCAGTGATACACAGCAGTATGAATCGGTTTACTGATGAAGAGTTAGCCGACATGAAAATGTGTTGGGTCACCTAATGCAATGGAAGAGCGGCACTGCGAATTATGCTGTTGCATCTGTACATAGGCACCTACGACAGACCGACTACTTCCATATTGGAATGATGGTATGTTTCAGGCTTTTTCACTGTCGCGAAGGTATTTTAACGCAAAAATGAGTAATAAGGGTAACAAGCTGTATAAATCATGATTAATTGTGATTACATTATTACTCGTTAGTAAGCCACCGGAGACCACCAGCCCCTTACATTAGATACTCAGAAAATGTCCCTGAACAAACTACAAATTTTGTCGTTGGAGTTTGCTTTCAGTATGCATAGTGTAGCCGGGACATATACCTATGTAACATAACTTCTAGGAAATACTATATTACTCGTTCAGTTCTTCGTCTAATCAGGCAAGTGAAGTTTTCAACTCGTGTTGTTGCGAACATACTTCCAGGAAATATTTTATTGCTCGTTCAGTTTTTCCTCATCTAGTCAGATAAGCAAAGTCTTTGTGGCGACACCTGTAACATAGTTACTGCTCTGTACAGTGATTTTCTCTCCTATTATAAGCGGCTGCCGATGTTATCGTCTATTGTTTGTTTTCATAATCTTCGAGGCGAGATAGAGAAATATGTCTGCAAGGAATAGAAATACTTCCCGAAGTAGTGTAGAATAATTTTACGTGCGTGTAATACTGCGCACAGTTCGCACATTTGACGCAGAGGCTTATTCATCACTCAACACTACAGGCGACGCCTTGTTGTATCCATCCTTCTCTGACCCTCGCAATTTTTACCATTTTGTTTTAGTTGCTTCAGTTCATTCCACTGACAACACTTCGCATTATGGATATTCTGGCCCTGTCTCTTTGTTTCCCCAGTTTTCTTCTTCGTACCAATTCTTCTGTGTATCAATGTCCTTTTCTCTTTACTGTCTTTTAGAATGTGTTCATTAGACTTTCTTTTAGTCCAGGATGTTTTTGTGATTCTTTTCCATATCCACTGCTTTATTGCTTCTAATTTTGTCTCTTCTTGTCTCTCCATAGTCCGCCCATCACAACCAATGCTCAACATACATGTCTTGATTAATGTTTTTTCCTTGTCCCTCTACTTGTTAGCAAAATTACTCTTACTTCTGAAGGATTGTTTAGTCATTGCAATTCTTCTTTTAATACCCGTCATACTTTTCTTGTCATCTGTTATAGTATTGTGTATTGTTGTTACGAAATTATTTTGAAATATTTCTTCCATAGGAATTTTAGTAGCAAGTCGGCTGTTACAATCGAAAAATGTGGCGCATTGGTTGACACACGGGATTCGCAGTCCAGATTTATATTGTCCGTGACTTCTCTAAATCACTTCAGGCAAATACTTGGATGGTTCCTCTGGCGACAAATTGCTTCCCCCAGCCATTTACAACTAAGTTCTCAATCAATAATGACTTATAGGTCAACGGGACGCTAGACACTAACACTTCTTCTGTCATCCTCCAACTGCTGTTCTGCTCGTGCAATACGAGACGATGCTGGCGCTAAGCTGCCGTGAGTGTAGAATAAAATATGATGAATCACTTCACTCATCAGAGCCCAACACCGCTACACACGCGCCTTAGTCACTTAGCTGATTTTGCATCAGTCAGGATAGACACTTAAACAATTACTACCATAATTTTGTTTTAGTATGCGTTGATTAAAAATGCTGTAGAAATTTTCCGAACCTAAGACTGTGTCGTCCCCGCTGCTAATGAAATCCACGCTGTGAAAAATAAGTAGTACCGAAATAAATTGGAGGGACGCAGTGAACTACATTTCTTTTCTATCGATTAGATAAAACGGAATATCAGGGTATCTTCTGCTGATCATCTACTTACAGGTTACATCGGTGTTGTCGAAACTACAATCAGCCGCCCACTTCACACTGACATCCCACAGTGCTAGGCATGAAGTTCTTACTAAAACAATTAATAGTCGCTGACGTTAATTTTTGGCGACTTCTAATCACTCCTTTCACTTTTCTCGTCCTACTATTTCAGAGATATGCCAAGTAAAATAAAAGCTTTGTTTCCGATATTCTAGTCGACGCCTTTCAATAAAATGTGCTAGGTGTTAGCCCTCGAGAAACTGTGTACCCAAACTGACGAAAGTCCAAAACTAACCATAGGATAAGCGGGATGTACTGCCAACTCGATTCTGGTACACAGGGTACAGGATTATGCATCACGAATACTGCGATTTTAACACTAGAAGCTAACCACGCGATCTTAAATCGTTCGTTCTGAGCTTAGCGGACAACTGATTCATAATCCGCAGTAGCGGAGTTCATATCCCTGTCCTCTCACCATGATTTGTGTGTTCCACGGTTATGATAAGTAAGTTCAGACGCCTTTCCCGCGTCTCTTCCAACTGTGCAACTGCTCATGCTCTAATGACCACACTGTCCAAAGGTCTTTAAGCTCGTCCCTTGCTTCTTTATGAGTGCTACGGCAAATACTTTGTCAAACAGTGCAAAACTTCCATTCAGGCTGAGTGTATATACAGCGTGTTTATAAATGAATATCGGTGTTTTATCGCTTATAATATTTATCATATTAAACTTAAAATTATAACTGATATGTCAAATGAAAGAGCAACTCAAACAGTTTTACCAAGAACCTTATAAATGTTCAATGTGAGCACCATTTGTCACACGGCACACATCAAGTCTATAGCCGAGTTCTTCCCAAACGTTGATGAGTGTGTCTTCAGTGATTGTAGCAACAGCTGCTTCAATCCGGTTTCTTAATTCAGGGAGATCTGCTGGTAGCGGAGGCACGTACACATGATCCTTGATGAAGCCCCAAAGGCAAAAATCGCATGGCGCTAGGCCGGGTGAGCGTGGAGGGCACGCAAAGCAAGCCCTGTCATTGGGCACCTTGCGGCCTACCCAGCGCTTGGGTACAGTGAAGTTCAACCAATCGCGTACTTCGCTATGCCAGTGCTCACATTGAACAATTATTTTAGTTTAATGTAATAAATATTACAAAGCGTTAAAACCCCGATATTCATTTATAAACACCCTGTATTTAGCGCAGCTTTCGACAGAACGCCGAAGTAAAGTAGCCTACTACTCACAGGTGTGACACCAGACCTATATTCAGAAGGAACAGGGTACGGAATTTCCGTCCATCTACCGTTACGAATTCAGGTTCTCTCAAAAGGTACGACACAACTTTAAAGTATTACTGCATCCAAACTAATTATATTCACACCATGCCTGGCTTATGTGATGCCCTAACTCACAAAGTTGTTATGCCATTCAGTCAACTCCAGCATGTGCTCCTTTGGAGACACACACAACATCCATTCTATACTCAAGCTCTATCCATACTCATCGCAATGTATCCGCATCAATTGTGTATCTCTTCCGTCACAATAAGTGATTTGGTTGTGTCCCAGATGCGAACATTGTGCTTGTTTGCCTTACCATACACGTGGAATGTTGCTTCGTCAGAAAACGCTAGGTTCTTTAGGAAATTCCCTCTTCCTCTAAACAATTCAAATGGTTCAAATAGCTCTGAGCACTATGGGACTTAACTTCTGAGGTCAACAGTTCCCCAGAACTTAGAACTACTTAAACCCAACTAACCTAAGGACATCACACACATCCATGCCCGAGGCAGGATTCGCACCTGCGACCGTAGCGGTCGCGTGGGTCCAGACTGTAGCGCCTAGAACCGCTGGGCCACCAAGGCCGGCCTCTAAACAGTGAAGAACTTCCACACCCACAACGAATTTCATATCTTATGGCCTGCCGTTCGGTTTCACTGCGTGCAACAGTTCCAGTCGGTACGGATACATATGTAAATGTTTCCGAAGGACACATTGCATAGTCGCCCTAGGGGTTTCTCTGAAACCCTCCGAACAGCGTTCTACGGTGGGCGTTGAAAAGCAAACCGTATCCATTCTGTGTCGCCTTCACTTTTTCCAGGTCGTTCAGTATGATGCTTCACATCAACGATTTCTGTCTGCACAGATATCCTGTATCACCAACCTGCGTGTCAGATTCGGCCTGAATAACCATTCCACACTCTGAGCCTTTTCTTACACCATTGTCATTATGCTTCAGTCACGACAACCTGGAACACGCACAAACAAAACTTCGTGAGTTTGTCTGTCACGTAAGCCAAACACGGTGTGAATATCTTAGTTAGATTGGGTGCTATAACACACTGAAGTCGTAGCTTAGCTTTTGAGACACTCTGTTGTTTCCGTGGCTTTCATAAATAACTTAAGGCGAGCGTCAGAACGATTCCTTAAACAGAATACAGCCCATAGCTCGAATGACCTTTTTCCCATCCAAATGGGGCTCAACCAATAATGACTGTATCTTGCTTCGTTGATTCTTTCCATGTGACAGGCAAGTAAAACTAATCAACTTTTCATCGTAAAACACAAAGCAAGTGAGGATTATTAAGGAAGCTAATGTCCATGTCGCAGCCTCTGTACAATCCTGCAATCATTTACGGCCAAAGTATTTACATCACCCTGACGAGGTGGGCCCCCTCCTTTTCTCTTTCCCCCTCCTACCCCTCCCCTACTCTCCATCCAGACAAATGTCAAGCATAATCATCAGCTGGGCGCTGCGGGGTCAGCCTAAAAATAATTTGTCTTTGGAATAATTAAAACAGATGGCTCCGTCCAAGTTTCCAAGCAAGAACAAATGGTTCAAATGGCTCTGAGCACTATGGGACTTAACATCTATGGTCATCAGTCCCCTAGAACTACTTAAACCTAACTAACCTAAGGACATCACACACATCCATGCCCGAGGCAGGATTCGAACCTGCGACCGCAGCAGCCGCGCGGCTCCGGATTGAGCGCCTAGAACCGCTAGACCACCGCGACCGGCTCCAAGCAAGAACAGGCGACGTGGTAGCACTAGGTATCACACTCGGGTATCAGCTACCTGCCACACTCATCCACACTACGAACATTGTCGGCTATCGAGAATCCGTCAACAAAATGGTGTGCAGCGCTCCGTTGGAAACAACCTTGGGAAAAAATTACATTCGTCAGGAGTTGATTTTTTTTCAAAAAGTGAACTATCGCGCCTATGTGCGCTCAACAAATGAATTTTTTTTACGATCGCCCCAGCTGTAGCCTCAAAATATATTTATAAGGAAAACTGTTTATTATAAAATCCACCATGGATTCCCGATAGTGATTCCCAATGTTCGCAGGCGAAATATGGTGACTTTCCTGTATTTTATGACCTTTATTTGTTCTTTCTTCAATCCTTTACTTCACCTCACACTGACCTTCAGTCAACGATAGTAAAAACAAATCTTGTCTGTACGACAAGCTTCGCCTGTCGCAAGACGAGAGCAACAGCAAGGGCACGGCGTACTACAGTCTGCAAAGGGGACGGCGATCTCTTTTCACAAACCGGAAGCGAACCGTAGTTCCAGGAACTGGCTGAGTCAAGGAGGCAGTTGTGACTGAACCTGTCACGGAGAACAACTCTTGTTTTGTCGCGAGGCCTTCGGCGCTTAACGTATTTACCTCTTACCGTGCCGTAACCGAAAGGCCAGGAAGGCCTTGGCTCGTGATCTCGTCTGTCGACGCAGAATTGCAGTTTACGAGAGCAGAATTTATCATGAAAGTTATATAATGGTAACTAACTTTTTTAACATAAACTCCTGTGGCGCGTATGGAATCCTCAACTGGCTGCTGCCACAGCATGTTCGTTGGAAAGAAGAGAATTACTACGTGCGATCAACAATGCGATGATGTAGGAGATAGATTAATACAACAGAGTTCAGTATTCCAGAATGAGATTTTCACTCTGTAGCGGCGTGTGCGGTGATAAACTTGTTTCCTACATTCCAAACTTTACAGAAGCTCTCCTGCTCAGTACCTCGTCTCCTACATCCCAAACTTTACAGAAGCTCTCCTCGCAGGGGAGCTTTGTAAAGTTTGGAATGTAGGAAACGAGGTACTGGTAGAAGTAAAGCTGTGAGGGCCGGGCGTGAGACGTGCTTGGGTAGCTTAGTTGGTAGAGCACTTGCCCGCGAAAGGCAAAGGTCCAGAGTTCGAGTCTCGGTCCGGCACACAGTTTTAATCTGCCAGGAAGTTTCAGTGTTCAGTATTGTCTTTCATCTGATCCAGGAGCGCAACAAATGACCAGGTCATGCGGTTATGACTCATTAAAACATTCTAGTAAAAGCTTTTATGGTTTTACGTACAACACTTCCAAAATTTGTCATCTGAATTTCAGAGAGTAAAGTAGTATGAAAAGTGAGAGTCTCAAAAAATGGCAACCAAACCTTAGAAATCACGCACCACGTTTTGACACAGGATACTTTCTGTTGTTTTGCGTGAGGGCTTACCCACGTGGATAGGTTTGCGGCCTAGGTAGGTAAAACACATTCACACACTGATCGTACCTGCTGTCAGCAACAAATCCGAAGGTTCGCAAGTCCATATATGCAGGGTGGTCAGAGACAGTCTGAAAGGCTTCCAAATGTGTTGCGTGCTAGGTTGTGGTGAAAAATAATTGTTAAGAAAAAAAATCGAGACGTTGCGCCGTTTCAGAGTTAATTAACATTAAAGTTAGCGAAACAGGCCGTTGCACAAGTTGCACTAGCGGCCCGCTAGAGATGGTGTCGCCAAACGTGTTCTTCGCTTGGTTTTCTAAAACCGAACAAGAGAGCGACATAAAAATTGGACTTAGGAGGACAGTAAGGATCTAGCCCGAGACAAAGGCTGAGCAGCATCCTGCGTTGTCGCCTAAGCTATGAGAACTGACACTAATTGTATCTGGCGGGCGGCTTGAATTGCACGCTCAGTGGCCTGATTGGCTAACTTCAGCGCTAATGAACTCAGAAACGACGCAACGTATCGGATTTTTTTTGTTAACAATTATTTCCCAGCGCTACCAACCCTGGAACACCCTTACAAGCTTTTCAGACTTTTCCTGACCACCCTGTACAGCCGGCAATCTGCAGGAAGTTGAATAAGGCAGAGACCGTCCACTAGGAAAAACTAATAGAAGGACCCACTTTGTGACTGTAGGTGGAAACGACCAAAGAAACAGCATTCCTCTCATCTACATAGCCATAGTTTGCACACCTTTGTTCCCATTGTAGTGCTAAGTGAAAAATTGACAGTGGTGAGCGCACACTATGATGTTACGTGTACGTCTCAGATTTTCAGACGAATACTTTTCAAATGCTGTATTTCTCAGAACTGCGATTTGTCGGAAGCTGTGCTATAACTAAATACTAAGCACAAATATAAACAGACTATTATTATTTTTATTATTATTATTATTAGCATGTTAAAATATTTTATATATTTTATTCTAATTAAAGACAATATTATTATTGTTACTATCAGAATCATCTGTGACACATTAAAAGTGATGATAACGCAGATTTATATCTAGGGGAGAGGGGAGGGAAGAAAACAATAACAACATGTGAGTCCTATCCCTCCCTCCCTCCCTCCCTCCCCTCCTTCCCTCCAATAACTTATACGCTGGATACGTGCCTGATGTGACAACCAGCAGACAAGCTCCCATCTGAGAAAAGAAATGTTATGCATGTGCCAATCACGCATTTTTAATAGGTAGTCATTTTGAGAAGCAGTCTCTGAATTATATACATATTCATTACAGGCTACAAATTGTTTGAGATAAGGTAGGCTCTTCTAGTAAATGATGAAATAAAACTCAAATATGGCGTAATTTACATTGGCAATAAAAAAAATTGGTTCAAATGGCTCTGAGCACTATGGGACTTAACTACTGAGGTCATCAGTCCCCTAGAACTTAGAACTACTTAAACCTAACTAACCTAAGGATATCACACACATCCATGCCCGAGGCAGGATTCGAACCTGCGACCGTAGCGGTCACGCGGTTCCAAACTGACGCGCTTAGAACCGCACGGCCACACTGGCCGGCTTACATTGGCAATAATTGCTGGTATGCCGTGATTGAACGAAACTTATTGCTTCATAACGTAACTCTATACTTCATATAGAATTTTTGGTAACAATAAAATACGTTACAAGATTTGTTGAGAATAAAGAAAACAACTTGACGTCTATGACCAGACACAAGTGATTTTGTAAATATTGAATCCGTGTTGCGGGCTTTTCAGCGTCATATTCAGGTAGTTGTAGTTTATATATAATTTACAGCGCCTGCATTGGCGTCCTGCATTATCATGTTAAAGCATGCTGCACAGTTTTTCAGTTCTAGACGCGCTCAGGCCCTCTTTTTGAGAGGTACTGTGCTTTGAGGGTGAAAGCGTGTTCTTCCGTAACCACAAAGATGGGCTTAACGTCACACAACGAGAAGGTGGTCCGCATAATTTTGTCACTACGCTTAACACTGTTAGAAATGTTTGTTAATACTAAGCGAATACAGGATATTCCATATCTCTCCGTATCAAGAAATTACAAACCCAAACAAAAAATCCACAAGTTCCTCTTAAAAAGGTTGTGCAGCTATAGAAACACAGCCGGCCGCGGTGGTCTAGCGGTTCTGGCGCTGCAGTCCGGAACCGCAGGACTGCTACGGTCGCAGGTTCGAATCCTGCCTCGGGCATGGGTGTGTGTGATGTCCTTAGGTTAGTTAGGTTTAAGTAGTTCTAAGTTCTAGGGGACTTATGACCTAAGATGTAGAGTCCCATAGTGCTCAGAGCCATTTGAACCATTTTTATAGAAACACAAATATTCTCCTTATCCCGCTCTTCTTCATCTCTTTTTCCTTCTTGTCACGCTTCACTTCTAATTTTCTTCCAATTTATTGTCTGTTACGGTTTCCACATTTCCTTTGTCTTTCAGGGCCAATCATCTTTTTTAACTTTAATTACACGAACCTCTTTTGGACCAGTTGTCTATAAACATTAACTACATACATTTATTCCATTAATGTGGTATTTACAGGTAATCACGCTGTAACAGCATGCGTTCTCAGAAATGATAAGTTCACAAAGGTACATGTATCACATTGGAACAACCGAAGTAAAATGTTCAAACGTACCTATGTTCTGTATTTTAATTTAAAAAACCTACCTGTAGCCGGCCGAAGTGGCCGTGCGGTTCCTAGGCGGTGCAGTCTGGAACCGCGAGACCGCTACGGTCGCAGGTTCGAATCCTGCATCGGGCATGGATGTGTGTGATGTCCTTGGGTTAGTTAGGTTTAACTAGTTCTAAGTTCTAGGGTACTAATGACCTCAGAAGTTGAGTCCCATAGTGCTCAGAGCCATTTGAACCAAAACCTACCTGTTACCAACTGTTCATCTAAAATTGTGAGCCATGTGTTTGTGACTATTACAGCACCATCTATCACAAAGCAAAAAACGGGATCCAACTAAAGCATTCATATTTCTTTATGTAATACACGAATATGTAATAAAAATGGGGGTTCCTATTTTAAAAAACGCAGTTGAAATCCGTTTGTCCTGTGGCAGCGCCATCTAGCGGGCCAACCATAGCGCCATCTGGTTTCCCCCTTCAAGCTAGACAAGTTTCGTTCTTTGTAGTTTTTTCGTTTGACGCTTATTTCGTGAGATATTTGGCCCGGTCACGATCAATGGACCACCCTGTATACTTTGTTTAACGCGTCACGTGGCAGCAACACCACGAGGCAACAGTGAGCCTCGCCGTGGACTGTTGTCTTCATGTTTTGGTTCTTCAGTGAATGTTATCACATATTTGGCGCATGCGCTGAGGTAGTGTGCACTTGTGTTGCAGAAGATGGGGCCGGTGCTGCTGCTTCTGGCGGCGCTGGCAGTGGGCGAAGGGGCGGCCAAAGCCGTGCAGCGGGTCGCCTCCGTCGAGTGCTCCAACGATTATAACGACGGCGACTCCATCTACAACTACACCGCCGAGGACATCTGGGGCGAGCGCAACATCAGCCTCTCCAAGTTCCGCGGCAAGGTCGACACCATTCACTAACACTATTCTTACGAATCCCTTCGCTATAGTCCGATTAAGCCAGGTATCTGCCTCAGCAATAAGTGCAGCATTATCATGTTGTGCTCCAGAAGAAAGCACTAGGGTAGGGTTGTCCAGTTCACATTTATTTCCCAGAATGTGTTTTCACTCTGCAGTGGACTGTACGCTGAAGTGGTCAGTCGGTACGGGACCCGCCTGCGAAAAGCAGTACTCCCAGGTTCGAGTCCCGGTCTGCCACACAGTTTCATTCAATTTGCCAGAAAGTTTCACATTCATTTACTTACGCTGACAGAAAAAAACGCAACACCAAATAATAATTAATGTAGAGTAATGAAATAAATTTGTCCGGCTAATATATTTAAATGGGTAGCATAGCAAGATCATACGTTAATATAAGTGCGACATAAGCTATTGTAAATGTGAAACGCTGCTACATTAATAACCGATGCAACAATCAGAACGTTGAGTTCAAGCATGCAAATGTGCATATATTGTGTTGTACAGATGCCGTATTCAGTTTATGGGATGGAGTTCCATGCCTGCTGCACTTGGTCGGTCAGTACAGGGACGGTTGCTAGAGACGTCGTCCGATGATGTTCCCTATGTGTTCAACTGGAGATAGATCTGGTGACTGACCGTGCCAAGGCTGCATGTCGACATTCTGTAGAGCATGTTGGGTTGCATTGACGGAGTACAGGTGAACGGTATCCTGTTGGAAAAACACCCCCTGGAACGCTGTTCATGAATGGCAGCGCAACAGGTCGAATTACCAGATGGACGTACAAATTTACAGTCGGGATAACCCCGCCAGTGCTCCTACTGTCATACGAAATCACAGCGCAGCCCATAACTTCAGGTGCAGGTCCAGTGTGTCTAGCACGGGGGCGTTTTGGTTGCAGGCCCTCACCTGGATCCCTTCTAACCAACAAACGGCCATCACTGGCACTGAGGCAGAACCAGCTTTCATCAGAAAACACAACAGACCTCCTCCCTGCCCTCCCTTGACACCGCTGAAGTCGTAAATGGCGGTGCTTTGGGGCCAGTGGAATGCACGCAACAGGGCTTCTGGCTCCGAGCTGTCCTTGATGTAACCCATTTTTAACAGTTCGTTCTGTCATTGTGGTGCCATCTGCTGCTGCGATTGCTACTACAGAGGCAGTACGATGCGCCTCTGCCATACGCCGAACACGATGGTCTCCCTTCTCGGTAGCACCACGTGGCCGTTCGAGGCCCAGCCTTCTGGCGACCTTACAGGGTTATTACAAATGACTGAAGCGATTTCACACCTCTACAATAACTTCATTATTTGAGATATTTTCACAATGCTTTGCACACACATACAAAAACTCAAAAAGTTTTTTTAGGCATTCGCAAATGTTCGATATGTGCCCCTTTAGTGATTCGGCAGACATCAAGCCGATGATCAAGTTCCTCCCACACTCGGCGCAGCATGTCCCCGTCAATGAGTTCGAAAGCATCGTTGATGCGACCTCGCAGTTCTGGCACGTTTCTTGGTAGATGAGGTTTAAACACTGAATCTTTCACGTAACCCCACAGAAAGAAATCGCATGGGGTTAAGTCGGGAGAGCGTGGAGGCCATGACATGAATTGCTGATCATGATCTCCACCACGACCGACATGACTTTGTCATCGGGTGTCAGGGCTTGTAGCAATTGTAAACGGTAAGGCTTCTGCTTTAGCCTTTTCCGTAAGATTTTCCAAACCGTCGGCTGTGGTACGTTTAGCTCCCTGCTTGCTTTATTCATCGACTTGCGCGGACTACGCGTGAAACTTGCCCGCACGCGTTCAACCGTTTCTTCGCTCACTGCAGGCCGACCCGTTGATTTCCCCTTACAGAGGCATCCAGAAGCTTTAAACTGCGCATACCATCGCCGAATGGAGTTAGCAGTTGGTGTATCTTTGTTGAACTTCGTCCTGAAGTGTCGTTGCACTGTTATGACTGACTGATTTGAGTGCATTTCAAGCGCGACATACGCTTTCTCGGCTCCTGTCGCCATTTTGTCTCACTGCGCTCTCGAGCGCTCTGGCGGCAGAAACCTGAAGTGCGGGTTCAGCCGAACAAAACTTTATGAGTTTTTCTACGTATCTGCAGTGTGTCGTGACCATATGTCAATGAGTGGAGCTACAGTGAATTTATGAAATCGCTTCAGTCATTTGTAATAGCCCTGTATATTGTCGTCACTACTGCTGCCAGCAATCATGTACAGTGGCTGCATTCCTGCCAAGCCTTCTTGCAATATCGTAGGAAAAACATCCAGCTCCTCGTTCGAACTCAGTGAGATGTTGATAATGGCGTCTTTGTCGCCTGAAAAGTATTCCCGACAGACGTCAACTAACCACGTCCGATCTCAAAGGTAACTAACGCTCAACACTGTCAAAGGGTGTATTTAAAGCAAAGCTGTTTTGCATCCTCATAGTGACGCCACTAGCCCCACTCTTATGCGACTGGCGTAAAATTTGAATAGACATTGTCTGTCAGATGTAGAAACACGCCTACCAATTTTCGTTTATGTCGTACAAATTCTTCTCGGTGTTGCGCTTTTTTAATGTATTTCTCGAGTTCCTTGGTACCATGCGCGCCTTTCTGTATCACTCTCAAGCAAACGTTACCCAAGTGCACATCGTTATTCTGCCTAATGTCCACTGAATTAATGTTGCAGTTTCTTCTGAATGAGTCATTGTTCTCAACAAATGATCCCATAATGGCATATTTGCACAAGGGTACCATACTTAGAATTCCAGGACATCTGTACAAAGGTCTCTGTAAATTTCGCGAACTGGCGCAATAGATCTGTTAAATTGCCATTTTGTAGGCTTAGTGAGCGCACGGTGTTGCACAGAATAGAACACCATACGAGATAATAGAGTGAAAGTAAGCAGTGCAAACACGCAACCCCGTTTCAGTGTCAGAGATCGTGCGAGGGCGTGAACGAGGACAAGTCACCAAGCTTTCCAGTTACCAGGATATGGAGGGCAAATGTAAAGCTTTCGACCACTTTAAAATGACATAATAGCTGAAATCGGACAATATTGGAAAATAAACAATAATTGCATCACTGGAAGAAATGACTGTCACTTCAGAAATTTTGCTCGGAGGAAAAGTGCTTAAAAATGGCTCTGAGCACTATGGGACTTAACATCTATGGTCATCAGTCCCCTAGAACTTAGAACTACTTAAACCTAACTAACCTAAGGACAGCACACAACACCCAGCCATCACGAGGCAGAGAAAATCCCTGACCCCGCCGGGAATCGAACCCGGGAACCCGGGCGTGGGAAGCGCGAACGCTACCGCACGACCACGAGATGCGGGCTAAAGTGCTTAAAAGACAAACCAACTCTGCGAAGAAGGAAAAAGGAGAACTGAGTCCAGTCACGTGACTGGAGCAACAGAAGACTCCAGATCGTGCTCCCGATGTTTCTGTACGAAACAAGGACTGTTACATATTAGCGTCCCACAGACAGAGAGTTTATGTTATGCGGAGTGGAATGTGGATCCTTTGTAAAGGTTAGCCACTGTTGTCCTGTCCACTGAGTGGGAGCTCTTTCGAGATGTACTGGTGAAGACGAGCTAAGAGGGTTGACGAACATAGCTAAAACCATACAGTGACTAAGAAACGTAATGAGTACGGGAATCTGGGGAGCGATGTCACATTTCGACAAACCGAATCCCAGTTAAGAACCCGAGATACCAGTCTACAAAAAGGGAAGACCGGAAATATAAAGAAAGCAATGGATAACTTAGTTCAAACTTTGAACGAAAAATTCTAAGACATGCTGATTTTTGCTTTACGAACATTAGTCCGCGGTCCAAGGCACATTTCTCGCCTAACGTTCCGTCTTCCAGTGCCGGAGTCATCATCTAGAGGCTATATAAGACTCAGAAAAGAGTTAAAATCTCAAATAATCTCAACAAAGCTAACTCTTTATATTTGTTTTGAATAATTAACTGAGAAAAGTGCAAATATTCACCTGATAGTTGTAACGCTAAACGTAAAGATTGACATTGTCACAGACACAACTGTTGTTTTGTTCGAGCCTTACTTTAACTACCACATTAACATTATTTTTTCTTAATGAGACTAATATACGCATGTTTTCGAAAAACGTTGTTGTCTTTATTCTTGAACAGGTGGTGCTAGTCGTCAACGTGGCGACTTACTGAGGTTTCACTCCCCATTACTATGGACTGAATGCACTACAATCCAGTATGGGGGATGACCTCGCGGTCCTCGGTTTTCCTTGTAATCAGTTTGGTCTGGTGAGTCACAGCTGAACCGAGCTCGGCTTTCATAGTTATTTTGTGATTACTAATTATTAACGTTTTTAATGGGACAAAAATTAAAGAAATTTCCTTTATTTCTTTGAGTACAAATTAGAACACATACTATTAAGTTCATCTATTACAAATATGATTGCCCGCTACCTTTAGCTTATTTAACTACTTCATTTTTAAAGCATCGCTTACTAATTCTCGCTAGTACAGGGTCCTTCAAAAATATTCATCTGATTGGACAAGACCTTATCTTCTGCATGAATGAAGTCAGAAACTTGGGGTGAATTGTTACTTATGCATGGGACCTTGCAGGCTAATGGTGGACTGCGACATCCGTATGCTCCATCGATCATTCAGGCAGTTCATTTTTAAGAAATTATGTCACCTGCAGGTGCCAGTGCGATGATGCTCCGTCCTGTTGAAAAATGAAATTTTTTTACGTAGTCGCAAATGTGAAACGTATCCACGTGGATCATTATTGTAACCTTTTTTTTCCACAGAGGAGAACAGGCCGTAAATCTTTTCTCTGGAAACGGCACAAAATACCTGAAGCTTTAGAGAGTCTCTCTCTTACTCGACTAAAGTATGTGACTGTCGTGTATGTGATATTCTTAGGTTGCCGCAGTTTATCTTTCCACTTAAACGGAACGTAGCCCATCACTTCATGTTGTTATTTACCAGAATCACAAAGAGCTTCTACTAACGGGATCGCGTATGGTTTGAAATACAAACGTCCTCGATAAACATGCCAGACAAGCACATAAGGAATGTCTTAACTCTCAGCTGGAACGAAGAGTGGATTTCTGTGAACTAACGGAAAACGCTGTTAAACGCGCTCTACATCTTGAACGAGAACACGGGGGAGACGTGGATTTCCGTTTATACAGGTTCACTTTGCTAAATGGAGACAAACGGCAACAAAAGATTACTGAGAGGATAAGGAGCAAAAAAGGTCAAATGATCTACGGTCGGAAATGCGTTTCAAGAGAAGTACAACCACTTGAAGGTAGAGATAACAGGTTTTGAACACTGTGGAATATGACCCCGCTATCAGCACCAGGAATATGGTATGCCAGCGTAGGCTAAGTGATACGATCGTGAGGAATATTCTCAACGGTAACTGTCATTACCTGCATTGTTTACAATGCGTGCAGGCCTCTATATTACCAATGGACTTGCCTCCGCGGCGACGGTTTTGTCACTGGTTTGTGGCTCAGGCCATCACGGTGGTTCAGATGGTTCAAATGGCTCTGAGCACTATGCGACTTAACTTCTGAGGTCATCAGTCGCCTATAACTTAGAACTAATTAAGCCTAACTAACCTAAGAACATCACACACATCCATGCCCGAGGCAGGATTCGAACCTGCGACCGTAGCGGTCGCTCGGTTCCAGACTGTAGCGCCTAGAACCGCACGGCCACTCCGGCCGGCCATCACGGTGGCTGGGATTTCTGTCGTCCATCCTATTCACAGATAAGGCCACCTTTACGAGGGGCAGTATTTTCAACGTTCTCGAAATTCGCCTGTGGGGTACGGAGAATTGCCATGGTATGGTGCCAGCAAACCGTCAGCACAGTTTTAGACTTAATGTGTGGACAAGGATTGTCGGCGACCGCCTCTTCAATGCGGAGATAAAACACTAATACAGACAGAACATTACCACTTGCCTAGTATGTTCTCATGTGTGTTTTCAGTCTATGAAGCCCACACTCTCAAAGATCTTTTACTTCCATTTTCAAGACGGCGTACCTCCAATGGAAGGCACTTCCTGCCATATATGCATATGACCTTCTCAGGGAACGTTGCCTACCCTGTCTTGAAACTTATGGTGCCGTCGTCGAATGATAAGAGCTGTACGATGTGCAGTGGTGCTCTCTCGGTGAAAATCACACCTCACAGATGTAACTGAATTGCTGCACCAGTGAGACCCTTATCCAGTACATCATGACCCAGCAACTTACAACTGGGGCCAAGGTAGACTTCTAGTTTCGATGCATAAGTTGAAATTCACCCTAAGTTTGTAGCTTTATTCGCGTGGAAGAATCAGTCTAGAGAAATCGGCTGAATCATTTTGCAACATTCTCTTCTATATGTAGGTGCTAAGTTTGAGTGTGTTTTCCACAGCAAGAGCCGGGCGCCAATGCCACGGAGATCCTGAACGGCATCGCCTACGTGCGGCCGGGAAGCGGTTTCCAGCCCAACTTCCAGATGTTCGCCAAGACGGACGTCAACGGAGAGAACGAGCACCCGCTCTTCACATTCCTCAAGGTGCGCGCCATGTACAAAACGGCATGTTCTTGTTCACCAGAGCTAGAGGCAGAGGCTCTGTGTGTGTGTGTGTGTGTGTGTGTGTGTGTGTGTGTGTGTGTGTGAGGGAGATTCGCTACCAAGAAATTCAGAGCTACGTCCTCATTACTTCTATATCTACTTAAATACTCCGGCAACCAACGTACAGTGCATGGCGGACTGTATTTTGTACCACTGCCACTCACTCCCGTTCCTGTTCCACTCTCAAATGGAACGAGATACAAATCACTGGCTGTCGTCCTAATCTCTCTTAAGCTACGTTCACACTGAGAAATTTGTTGCATAGAATTGTGACCGTCACATTTAGCAGATGACATGTAACACAAGTCTCAAGTTCCTGCGACATATAGCTGCGACAAGAATGCTAGAATTCCGAGAAAAACTCTATTGTGATACATGCGCCTGTATCCGTTCGCTCATCGAAAACACAACACAAATCCCTGATAAAATTTCTATTGCGCGTGTGCGTTCGGAATCAGTTTACAGGTAGACTCGTCGCGTAGAATCTTGGGTAAGGTGATCAGCTGTGTACATTCAGTAACAGTTTGTGAAGATGGAGTAGACGAAAAAAACGCCGTTAAACAAACTGAAGAATTTCACGAAAGGCTTTAGTTATGGATCCTACATCACACGAATTCAAAAACCGCATCGCCAAACGTTTTGCAGTCCACCAACTCTCATTTTTATTCGACGTTTCGGATCAAGAATTAGGCAGGAAAATTCACAATCTGAGGTCACAATTCCTCCGTGAATTTAACAAGTGTTTGTCCTGTAAGACACCACGATCTAACAGGGAAGTGGTACGCCTACAATTCGCTTCTTTTCCTGAAGGATGTAAACGAACCAACAGTTTCGGTATTAATTCACTGATTTTGGCTCTCGAAAAGCTATGCGTATAATAACGTATATCAGAAAGACAGATTATAGGCCCTAGGAGGGTGAGTGTTCATTGCAGTTGACAAAAATATTGTGTCTGTTGAGGTCGAAGTGGAGTGTGGCAATGGACTTATCCTGTCACATACAACAGGTGTAGGTGAAAACAAGTTAATTGTTGGATGTTTTTTCCGGCCACCCGTTTCCGCTGTGACTGTTTTAGTCATTCAAAGAGAGCCTACTGCTAGTAGCGCGTAAATACCAGATTAAATTTGAAATTCGTGCTAAGTTTGTATGGGGCCAAACTGCTGAGGCCATCGGTCCCTAGGCTTACATACTGCTTAATCTAACTTAAACTAATTTACGCTAAGCACAACACTCTCCCCATGCACGAGGAAGGACTCGAACTTCCGATAGGTGGAGACGCGCGAACCTTGGCAAGGCACCTCAGACTGCGCGGCTACTATATCAAGCATTGTTATTTGTAGGCGACTTCAACCTACCAAGTATAGACTGGGATGTCTGCGGATTCATTGCGCGCGCGATGGGTGGGGTGGGGGGTGGGGGGGGGGGGAGGGTTACAAACAGTCGTGCGAAATACTTAAATACTTTTGAACACGTTTTCTGAAAACTGTCATGAGCAGATAGCCCGGCAGCCCATACGGAGTGGAAGTATCTTAGACCTTGTAGCTACAAATTGGCCGGACCTTATCGACAACGCCATTATTCAAATGTGGATAAGTGATCATGATGTCATTACAGCAACTACGGTTACGAAAGCTGATAAATCAGTGAAGAACGCTAAGAGAGTGTTATTGCTAGAAATAGCAGATAAGCAGTTGTTAGCATCTCACCTAGACAGTGAATTGGCACGTCCAATAGATGGACGTGGACGAATTATAGGCAAAGTTTAAGGAAATTGTAAATCGTGGTATGGAGAATTATGTGCCTAGTATGAAGATTAAGGACGAAAAAGACCCACCTTGCTTTAATAACGAGATTCGGAAATTGTTGAGAAAGCAGAGGCTGTTGCACTCCCTTGAAAAGAGAACACGCAAATGACAACAAACAAAGGTTAATGAAGATTTTTTTTTATCTTATGGGACTTAAATGCTAAGGTCATCAGTCCCTAAGCTTACACACTTTACTTTACTTTTACTTTACACGTGGCTAAGGCCTTGTCGACCATACACCTGCTCTACGAGCCTCTTCCAATTATTTCTATCCAGGGAAATTGTTGTCCAATCAGAGTTGATGCCCATCCTAGCTGCATCTTCCCAGATATTCTCCATCCACCTAATTCGAGGTCTTCCTCTTCTTCTCTTTCCTTCTAATTTCTTAGTGGATGCTATTTTGGGTAGTCTGTTCTCCGGCATCCTTGCTACATGACCAGCCCAGTTCAGTCTTCTCTTCTTTAACATTTCCACAATGGTACTATGTTTGTACAGCTCCCGTAGTTCTTCATTTTTCCTTATCCTCCACTCCACGACATTTTCATCGAAGATTGGTCCAAATATTTTTCTTAGTATTTTTCTTTCAAATATCAACAGGTTTTCTTCATCTTTTTTCCTGAATGTAATAGCTTCACATCCATATAATGCTACTGGTACAATAGTTGACTGATAAAAACGGATTTTGAATTCAGTACTAAGTGATCTCATCCTTAAAATTTTGATACAGCTGTAAAAAGTTCTATTAGCTGCTGCTAGACGGGCGTCTATTTCTATTTCTGCTCTATTGTCTCTGCTAAAAAGACTCCCTAAGTACTTGAAGTGGTCAACTGCCTTGAAAGTGAGACCATTTACGGTCAGTGGTGTATTCTTTTGGAGTTTTTTACTTATGACTAGATATTCTGTCTTTTCTTCATTCACATGAAGTCCAGCTTTCTCAGCTATTTTGTAATAATTTTGCATCAACCTGATTAATTCAGCTTTTGAAGTGCTTATTAAGGCTACATCATCTGCATAAGCAAGTCTAGTAATGTTCTGTCCCTGCAGTTGGATCCCTTGTGGATTACTTTTGGTGAATTCTCTATCAATCTTCTCTAAGATAATATTAAATAGAATAGGTGAGATGGTATCCCCTTGTCTCAGTCCAGTGTACACCTTAAAATTTTCAGTCTCTCCTGCAGGTGTCTTAACTTTGCATATGGTTTCTACCAAACACATTTTAACTAATTTGATTAATTTTAATGGTATTTCAAATTCTTTCATGGTGTTTAAGAGTGTCTGTCGATGTATGCTATCATAGGCCTTCTTGAAGTCTATAAATAGAATATGGATATCTACATTAAATTCCCATGCCTTCTCAGTTATTTGTCTCAATGTGAATAAGTGATCCAAAGTGGATCTGTTAGTGCGGAAACCACATTGGTAGTCCCCAATCAGTTCTTCGGTTATGGGAATCAGTCTGTGTAGTATACACATCGACAAAATTTTATACGTGACATCGAGTAGGGCAATTCCTCTGTAGTTATCACAGACAAGGGGATCATTCTTCTTAAAGACGGGGCATATAATTGCAGTTTTCCAATCGGCCGGTATGTTTTCTGTCTCCCAAATTGTTTCAATTAAGAAATGTAGTTCTATTTCCAATTGTGGTCCTCCATTTTTTAAAAGCTCAGCATATACCTGGTCTTCCCCACAGGCCTTGTTGTTCTTTAATTTCTTTATTGTTTGTCTTATTTCATTTACTGATGGTGTGGTGACTTGTATATCAACTGTATCTGGTTCTTCAAATGTAAAGTAATATTGTGGATCATTACAGTTGAGCAGCTGTGTAAAGTATGTCTTCCATGTTTCTTGTATGTCATTCTTGTTTGTAAGTATTTTCCCATTATGGTCCTTTATAAACTGTTCCCTTTTAGTGAATTCTCCCAAGGACTTTTTTATATTCTGGTACATCTGCCTTGCTCTGTGATGCTTGAAATCATCCTCCGCTTCTCTTACCATGTTGTTGTAGTGTTTTCTCTTCTCTTGTCTTAGAGTTCGTTGTGTTTCCTTGCGGATTTTATAGTACCTCTCCTTTAGTGTAATATTGTCCATGTCTTGTAACCATGCCTTCCCCGCATTTTGCCTCTCCAGTACTCTTTCTTGGCACTTTATATTAAGCCAGATTTTGTTAGTTCGTTTTCTTTTACCTATAGTTTTGGAAGCTACATTTTGAATACTGTTTCTGAGGTGTCTCCATCTACTTTCCACGTCTTGCTGGTCACTATGTGTCAGTCTAGATTCCGATAGGTTAATTTCCATTTCTTTCCTAAAGTTTTCTTTTATTTTTTCTTCTGCCAGATTTTCTACATCGTACCTTTTAATTTCAACCCTATTTGTACTTTGTTTCTTTTTTAGCTTTATTTTCATTTGAGCTATGATTAACATATGATCTGTCTCACAATCTGCTCCCCTAAAAGTTCTAACGTCTTTAATACTGTTTTGAAATCGTCTTTGGATGGCGACATGGTCAATCTGGTTCACTACTTTTCCATCTGGTGATATCCATGTCCCTAAATGAATGCGTTTGTGTTGGAATTTTGTGCTGCTTAATGTGAGACCATTTGCCATTGCAAAGTTTATGAGTCGCACACCATTCTCTGAACTTTCATCATGTAAGCTGTAATTCCCAATGGTTGGTTTGTAGATTTCTTCTTTTCCTACTTTGGCATTAAAGTCTCCTAACACTATTGTTACATTATGTCTACTTATTGAATTATATGTCTGTTCCAGTTGACTATAAAATTCTTATTTCACGTCATCTTCCTTATCTTCTGTGGGTGCATGAACATTTATAAATGTAATATCAAACCACTGAGCCTGAATTGTAATGTGTGATATTCGGTTATTAATTGATTTGAATTCCTTTATTGTGTCAATTGCTGTTTTATGAATGTAAAAGCCCGTTCCAAATTCATGGCGCTGACCGCAGTCTCCATACATTATTGTCCCGTCTCCTATTTTCATTGATACCGTTCCCTGCTATCTTATTTCTTGGAGCGCTACCAGTTGTACCTTGTATTTTCCTAGTTCGTTTATTAGTATTTGTGCGCTTCCTGGGCGGTATAGACTTCTGACATTCCACGAACCAAAAGAGAAATCCTTGTAACTTTGCCAATTTCTGTTCCAGTAAATTCTGTCCTGTTTCCGAGGCATACCTTGAGTGTCCTGACCGGCCATTGTTTTACATGAGTGGGTTGGTAGCCCTCTGCACAACCCCCAACCTGGAGGACCAGGAGTCTTGATTTTGGGGTACTCTACCCCTAGGGATTTGCCTTCACCATGGCTTAACGAGTCTTCCCTACCCGTGCTAGTTTTGGTCCACCCCTGGTATTTTATTTCCCCGGTACCCCCCATATCTGGAGAGCATTCTCCAATCCGCCACCCGGGGAGGCGCCCGATGGGGGACTAGCAACCCCACACGGGAAGCTTACACACTACTTAACCTAAATTATCCTAAGGACAAACACACACACCCAGGCCCGAGGGAGGACTCGAACCTCCGCCGGGACCAGCCGTACAGTCCATGACTGCAGCGCCTGAGACCGCTCGGCTAATCCCGCGCGGCTAATGAAGATTCTTGCGTCTGTGAAAAGATCTATGCGCGAAGCATAGAGCTGCTACCACCGTCATACCTTAGTAAAAGATCTGCCTGAGAAAATTCTAGCTAATTGGGTCTAAGGCTTTCATCCAGTCACTTGTCTATCAGTTTGGTGTGGCTGTTGAAGAAAGCAAAGCGAAAGACAAAGTTTTTAATTTCACCTCCAGGAAGTCGGCCACGCAGGAGAATCGTACAAACATACCGTCGGCTGACCATCGAACAGACACTCCCAAATGGACAACATAGTAATGAGCGTCCCAGGCGTACAGAAACAATTGAAAGAGTTGAAAATAAATAAGTCACCAGGTTCGGATGGAATCCTAATTCGGTTTTACAAAGAGTATTCTATGGGATTGGCCCCTTACTAAGCTTGCATTTATCACGAATCTCTCGCCCAGCGCTGAGTCCTAAGCGACTGGAAAAAAGCGCAGGTGACTTCTGTGCATAAGAAGGACAAAAGAACGGACCCGCAAAATTACAGACCAGTATCCCTAACGTCGTTTTGCAGAATCCTTGAACGTATTCTCAGCTCGAACGTACTAAATTTTCTTGAGGCCGAGAAGATTATGTCCAGGAATCTTTCGTGCGAAACTCAGCTTGCGAACTGCGGATGATGGGCAACACGCAGATTCCATACTACTCGGTTTCCGGAAAGTGTATGACACGGTGCCCCATTCCAGGCTGTTAAGGAAGGTACGATCATATGGAATAGGTACACAGGTATGTGAGTGGCTTACAGAACCCAGTATGTTGTCCTCGGCGGCGAACGTTCATCAAAGGCAAGGCTGTCGTCAGGACTGCCCCGGAGAAGTGTGATAGGCTCGTTGTTATTCTCTATATACATAAATGATTGGACGGACAGGGTGGACAGCAATGTGCGGTTGTTTGCTGATGATCCTGTGGTGTACGGTAGGGTGACATCGTTGAGTGACTGTAGGAGGATACAAAATGACTTGGACAAAATTTATAGTTGGTGTTATGAATGACTCTAATTGTAAAAAAATGTTAAGTTAGAGCGGATGAGTGGGGAAAAAAAATCCGTAATGTTCGAATACAGCGTTAGTAGTATCCTGCTCGAGACGTCGTTTAAATATCTGGGCCTCAGATGTTGCAAAGCGATATGAAATGGGCCGAACAAATGAGGACTGTAGCAGGAAAAGCGAATGGTCGACTTCGATTAATTGGGAGACTTCTAGAAAAGTGTGGTTCATCTGTTAAGGAGACCGCATTTAGGAAGCTAGTGCGATCTATTGTTGAATACTGCTCGAGTGTTTGGGATCCGTGCTAGGACGCAATAAATGAAGACATCGAAGCAATTCAGAGGCGGGCTGCTAGATTTGTTACTGGTAGGTTCGAACAACACGCAAGTGTTGCGGAGATGCTTCGGGAACTCAAGTGGGAATCCCTAAGAGGGAAGGCGACATTCTTTTCGAAGAACACTATTGAGAAAATTTAGAGAACCAGCATTTGAAGCGATTGCCGAATGATTCTACAACCGCCAACATAAAGACCACGAAGATAAGATGCCAGAAATTAGGGCTCATACGGAGGCATATAGATAGTCGTTTTCCCTTGCTTTTGTTGCGAGTGGAACAGGAATAGAAATGACTAGTGGTGGTACAGGGTACCCTCCGCCACGCACCGTACGGTGGTTTGTGGGGTATCTATGTAGATATACGTAGATGTAGAGGGAGCTGTATGATTTTTCAGTAGCTAAAAATCGAAATGTAACGACAAGTTGTTCAGCAGGGGTTACAGCTTCTCGAAAATTTATATCATGTAATGTTTAATATTTAGGTGTCATGTCTAGTAATACTTCAAAAGTCCGTCATAGGTACCATGAACAAAATTTTTGGAACCCTGTATGTCTTGAACTTTTAGGTCAGTCATCACTGAACTGCAAGATCCATGAGCACACAGTTTAGTGAGAAAGCTACGCACCCACCACCTACATTCCTTTCTCCGATTATTCCTCCTTTTTACAGTTATATTCGCAGCGCTAACGTAAAGGAATAGAAGTTTTGCGTTCGACGCCATGTTCCGTGAAACTGACTGGCTACATGTCGCCAGTCAAATTGCTCACGTTGGCTGCTTCTGCCGGGCACAGGTACCTGAACTAAGTCGCGATATACAAGTACATGAGCCGAGATACTTTTCATCGCGACTTCTGGCGGACACAAATCTCCGAGGCAAACCTCTCACTGCGAACGTAGCTTTATGTGGTACTTACGGTCTGTCCTCAAGATGAACGTCGAACGCAGAAGACTATCTCTGCAGTCATTTGCAAATCTTGGTCCTAAGGTCGCGTCTTGCAGCCATAATCCCGTCGGAAACATTTTCACGTCATCTATAGCATATTACTATCCCATAACTTTCTCACCTCACTGTAAGGTTACTTCCTTATGTCGCCCATGCTGAAGTGTTTAAAAGGAAACTACGACTGTTTTGACAATAAAAGTTCAAATAAAGAAATATCTGTGTCAGTACTTTCGTTACAATTGCTTCATGTTCTGTTAGTTTCTTGTTTATGGTTTTGAGTGTTTTACTGTCGTTATTGGGTTAGTGATTTACTGTTCTTATTTGGTTTAAAAGCACTTCATTTTGTGCCATTCAGTTCTCGTTCTAATACACTACCTTGTGGGTTATTGAAATTTTTGTGTTATTGCCAACCTCGGCAGTAATAATACAAAAAATTCAGTAGCACACAAGTAAACAATATATTGGAATGAGAACTCAGTGGCACAAAATGCAGGACTTTTAAATCCAATAAGGACAGTAAAAACGCACAAATAAATCCAATAAGGACAGTAAAACACTCAAAACCACAAACAAGAAACCAAGAGAACACGAAGCAATAGCAACAAAAGCAGACAGGGGCAATACATTGATGACTGTACATGAACAAACTTAAATTGAGAAAACGTCATAATTCTTCAACAAAACAATATTGAAGCGATAAAGAAAGATCCAACAGACAAATTTCAAGCTGAGATCAAGGCACTCTTAAAGAAAACTGACTTCTTATTTACTGAGGAGGAGAAATACAGATGCATATCCATGAACCCAAAAGCACCACAACTGGAGTCATAGTTATGGATTCACAAGGAGGACTGTCCTGTGAGAGTTACTGTTAACTCTAGAAACAGCCAATGCCATAAGTTGACACATAAACTAAATGAGATTCTGAGGAACAACTACACATTTGAAACAGACTTATCTGTCGAAAACAGCAGGGCATGAGCCACTAAACATTCCTGTTCCTGACAGATCCAGATGATATCACTAGATGTTATGAATATACCGACATTCGCATAGATGAAGCAGTGGAAATTATCAAACACAGTCTCATAAAACACAAAAGATTATTAGTGGCTGAAATAGTTGAACTCATTGATTTGCTTGAACTGGTACTTAATTAAAACTATTTCACTTTCAACAATAAAAATATAAACAACCGAATGGTCTAGAAATGGGCAGTAGTATATCAGGGACCATAGCTGACGTTTTCACAAACCAGCTTGAAGAAAAAGTGTTCACTCAAAAACCCGTATGTACAAGACATTAAGTTTTGCAAAAGATATGATGACACGTTAATAATAACATAGGAGGGAGGCAAACAAAATGTTGAGGCAATAATTCAGGCCTTCAACATCTTGCATAAGAACATTCTGTTCACTTGTGAATATGAAAGTCAGAAGTCAATAAGTGCTTTGAACCTCACCATCACTAAAAAAAAATGTGAACACATGCTTCCTATTTACAGAAAACCCAGGGCTACAGATGTAAATTCCAAGCTTCTGCATGCATGCATGCAACCCCCCCCCCCCCCCCCCACAAACACACACACACAAATTAGCAGCCTTTAGATCTATGTTGCCATTAAGTATGGAAACACTCCAAAATGAAATTGATGCCATCAAACAGATAGCAGCCGCAAATGGCTTTCAACCTATACCCATAGAGAAAATATCTAAGAAAGTTAAGAAAGGAATACACAGAAACATAAATAACAACGACAAACAAGCAGATGCCTGGTTATCACTGTTAGCATTCAACCGCGATTCTTAAACATATATTTTTAACAACGCGTTTCAAGAGACAATGCTCCCATCATCAGGTTGTAAAATCTAATGGGAGCATTGTCTCTTGAAACACGTTGTTAAAATATATGTTTAAGAATCGCGGTTGAATGCTAACAGTGATAACCAGTGTAACGACAACTGCTACCTCGACTCCATAATGGATTATATTAAAGCAGATGCCTGGATAGTATGCCTTCCCAGCTTAGGTACCATATCACAAGAAATTGCTAATGTATTGGGACCATACAATGTAAGAGTTGCTTTCTCCACAAACAATAAATTTGGTAATATAATGCCACACAGTACAAAAATCCATAAAGACCAATTCTCCAACTCAGGTGTATACAAGATGTGCTCTGTACAATATGTAGGTCAGACTGGACAAAGCTTTCAAACTGGATTCAAGAATCACTTTAATGCATTTAGGTACAACACAGCCAACAAATCTGCTATAGCTACACACATTCAGGACACAGGACATTTGTTTGGTAACATGGAGGACAATCTGGTAATACTTCACAAAATGAATAAAGACCACAAACTCAACCTTTATGAAGAGCTGGAAATTTTCATTCACAACAGAAAACATGGAAGAACACACTAAAAGAAAAAGATGAGACAGTGGGAATGAGCTTCTTTAAGAGCTTTATGGGTACACTAGACCATTCATTATAATTCTTTCTACCTTCTCCTTCCAGAGTCAGTTATAAATAAATGAAATATCCCAAAACACTGTGGAGAAACAGGAACAGTACACCAAGTCTTCAAGTTTTATATATATATATATACACACAGGGTGTTTCAAAAATGACCGGTATATTTGAAACGGCAATAAAAACTAAACGAGCAGCGATAGAAATACACCGTTTGTTGCAATAAGCTTGGGACAACAGTACATTTTCAGGCAGACAAACTTTCGAAATTACAGTAGTTACAATTTTCAACAACACATGGCGCTGCGGTCTGGGAAACTCTATAGTACATTTTCCACATATCCACCATGCGTAGCAATAATATGGCGTAGTCTCTGAATGAAATTACCCGAAACCTTTGACAACGTGTCTGGCGAAATGGCTTCACATGCAGATGAGATGTACTGCTTCAGCTGTTGAATTATTTCTGGATTCTGGCGGTACACCTGGTCTTTCAAGTGTCCCCACAGAAAGAAGTCACAGGGGTTCATGTCTGGCGAATAGGGAGGCCAATCCACGCCGCCTCCTGTATGTTTCGGATAGCCCAAAGCAATCACACGATCATCGAAATATTCATTCAGGAAATTAAAGACGTCGGCCGTGCGATGTGGCCGGGCACCATCTTGCATAAACCACGAGGTGTTCGCAGTGTCATCTAAGGCAGTTTGTACCGCCACAAATTCACGAAGAATGTCCAGATAGCGTGATGCAGTAATCGTTTCGGATCTGAAAAATGGGCCAATGATTCCTTTGGAAGAAATGGCGGCCCAGACCAGTACTTTTTGAGGATGCAGGGACGATGGGACTGCAACATGGGGCTTTTCGGTTCCCCATATGCGCCAGTTCTGTTTATTGACGAAGCCGTCCAGGTAAAAATAAGCTTCGTCAGTAAACCAAATGCTGCCCACATGCATATCGCCGTCATCAATCCTGTGCAATATATCGTTAGCGAATGTCTCTCGTGCAGCAATGGTAGTGGCGCTGAGGGGTTGCCGCGTTTGAATTTTGTATGGATAGAGGTGTAAACTCTGGCGCATGAGACGATACGTGGATGTTGGCGTCATTTGGACCGCAGCTGCAACACGGCGAACGGAAACCCGAGGCCGCTGTTGGATCACCTGCTGCACTAGCTGCGTGTTGCCCTCTGTGGTTGCCGTACGCGGTCTCCCTACCTTTCCAGCACGTTCATCCGTCACGTTCCCAGTCCGTTGAAATTTTTCAAACAGATCCTTTATTGTATCGCTTTTCGGTCCTTTGGTTACATTAAACCTCCGTTGAAAACTTCGTCTTGTTGCAACAACACTGTGTTCTAGGCGGTGGAATTCCAACACCAGAAAAATCCTCTGTTCTAAAGGCGGTGGAATTCCAACACCAGAAAAATCCTCTGTTCTAAGGAATAAACCATGTTGTCTACAGCACAATTGCACGTTGTGAACAGCACACGCTTACAACAGAAAGACGACGTACAGAATGGCGCACCCACAGACTGCGTTGTCTTCTATATCTTTCACATCACTTGCAGCGCCATCTGTTGTTGAAAACTGTAACTACTGTAATTTCGAAAGTTTGTCCGCCTGAAAATGTACTGTTGTCCCAAGAATATTGCAACAAACGGTGTATTTCTATCACTGCTCGTTTAGTTTTTATTGCCGTTTCAAATATACCGGTCATTTTTGAAACACCCTGTATATAGTGTGTGTGTACCAAGTCTGTAAGTTTTATATACATACATACATACACTCCTGGAAATGTAAAAAAGAACACATTGACACCGGTGTGTCAGACCCACCATACTTGCTCCGGACACTGCGAGAGGGCTGTACAAGCAATGATCACACGCACGGCACAGCGGACACACCAGGAACCGCGGTGTTGGCCGTCGAATTGCGCTAGCTGCGCAGCATTTGTGCACCGCCGCCGTCAGTGTCAGCCAGTTTTCCGCGGCATACGGAGCTCCATCGCAGTCTTTAACACTGGTAGCATGCAACGACAGCGTGGACGTGAACCGTATGTGTAGTTGACAGACTTTGAGCGAGGGCGTATAGTGGGCATGCGGGAGGCCGGGTGGACGTACCGCCGAATTGCTCAACACGTGGGGCGTGAGGTCTCCACAGTACATCGATGTTGTCGCCAGTGGTCGGCGGAAGGTGCACGTGCCCGTCGACCTGGGACCGGACCGCAGCGACGCACGGATGCACGCCAAGACCGTAGGATCCTACGCAGTGCCGTAGGGGACCGCACCGCCACTTCCCAGCAAATTAGGGACACTGTTGCTCCTGGGGTATCGGCGAGGACCATTCGCAACCGTCTCCATGAAGCTGGGCTACGGTCCCGCACACCGTTAGGCCGTCTTCCGCTCACGCCCCAACATCGTGCAGCCCGCCTCCAGTGGTGTCGCGACAGGCGTGAATGGAGGGACGAATGGAGACGTGTCGTCTTCAACGATGAGAGTCGCTTCTGCCTTGGTGCCAATGATGGTCGTATGCGTGTTTGGCGCCGTGCAGGTGAGCGCCACAATCAGGACTGCATACGACCGAGGCACACAGGGCCAACACCCGGCATCATGGTGTGTGGAGCGATCTCCTACACTGACCGTACACCACTGGTGATCGTCGAGGGGACACTGAATAGTGCACGGTACATCCAAACCGTCATCGAACCCATCGTTCTACCATTCCTAGACCGGCAAGGGAACTTGCTGTTTCAACAGGACAGTGCACGTCCGCATGTACCCCGTGCCACCCAACGTGCTCTAGAAGGTGTAAGTCAACTACCCTGGCCAGCAAGATCTCCGGATCTGTCCCCCATTGAGCATGTTTGGGACTGGATGAAGCGTCGTCTCACGCGGTCTGCACGTCCAGCACGAACGCTGGTCCAACTGAGGCGCCAGGTGGAAATGGCATGGCAAGCCGTTCCACAGGACTACATCCAGCATCTCTACGCTCGTCTCCATGGGAGAATAGCAGCCTGCATTGCTGCGTAAGGTGGATATACACTGTACTAGTGCCGACATTGTGCATGCTCTGTTGCCTGTGTCTATGTGCCTGTGGTTCTGTCAGTGTGATCATGTGATGTATCTGACCCCAGAAATGTGTCAATAAAGTTTCCCCTTCCTGGGACAATGAATTCACGGTGTTCTTATTTCAATTTCCAGGAGTGTATGTATATATACTTTATCTACTCTATGTTACTGTCATATGTTTTGCAGTGTAATACTTTCAACGAGATATTATAAAGAAAGAAATAATTTTATAATTGATATAAGTACCTCTGATCCACAATGTAAATTAACCACGAATGATCCATGAGGCAAAGTACCATATCTTTATATCGCTACAATCTGTGGTGTGTTCATTTATGACGAACTGCAGGGCTCTGTACACTGGAGCAGACTGTAACTCCATCAACATTTCAGATGTATAATCTTAGTGTCATATGATGATAACAAGTGCCTGCTACACTTTCTGTGGCAAAATGAAATCAAAACAAATAGCTAGTGCACCCAGCTGATACACACTTAAGAAGATATCGCCGTTTTCCACTTGAAGATGAGAGTATAAACTCTCGAAACGCGTAATGAAAGAAAATAAAAAGTGGCTGTCACACACAAATTATTTCATTTGAAGTTTCACAAGGCTACTTCTTTATACCACCTCTTATTTTACATAAAAAATAGAGACCGATTTTCCCTCACAAATTTGAAGATAGTGAAACATAATTAGGAAAACAAAAGTACTGTTTTGCAACCCTTTACTTAAACGAAATGGAGCTGCAGAAAGGAGGGAAGTCCTCGTTCACCCATTTAAAGGGGAATTCAACAGACATATGCGCCTTTGTCTATTCAAAGACTTTTAGTAGCTCATTTTTTTCCTGTGTAAAAGTGCCTCTCACTTCCTCTCGCGTTCTGTGTCATAAAACAACTCATGGAATAGAGTAAAACGTTCCATTCCGTACTGGACACCTGGTACAGCAACCGGTTATGAATTACTTGAAATAAGACAGCAACCGAGACTGTCTTATTTCAAGTAGTAGAATAGAGTTTGTGTCAAATGTTTAACGTGCTGATTTTCGCAGAGTCGGTGCCCGTCCACCCGCACTGGGTTCTCCGACAAGCACAGCCTCGATTACAACCGATTCCTGTTGTCGGACGTCCGCTGGAACTTCGAGAAGTTCCTGGTGTCCAAGGACGGCCAGCCAGTGAAGCGGTACGACCCCAGCACGGAGCCGCTCTCCTTCCAGCAGGACATCGTCAGCCTCATCCAGTCCGCGCCCAGCGTGTTCTCCAACAACCCACACTAACTGCTCCGCACAGTACATTCCCTCTCTCACCTTCTGGACACGTTCTTCAAGCCAAAGTATGAAGCCCCTAAACATGCATCACATACCTGTTGACCGCGAAATATTTGATACTTAGTTTATTTTCTGTTGAGAATTGTCATGTATTCTGAACTGTGAAGTTCCCTTTCCTTCTTCTTCCATTGCCCTAAGTCCGGAAACTTGCTTTACGTTCGAAGAAGGAACAAATTCATCTCACACCAAAATTGTCTGAAATAGCTAACAATTAAATAAATATACCCCGATTGACGATAGCAGACTGTTCAAAATTTAACTACTGTTCCGTGTCCTCAGTATTTTGTACTCATGTGATTTGTTCAGTATTTTTTTAAACACTCATTCAAGTGCAAGGAAACAAGCGGTAATGTTAATTACTACTTCTGTTACCATTTTATTGTGATATTTACACTCTTGTTCCTCTGTTTGAACATTGATAAGCTGTACACATAATCATTCTGTAAACACTTTTGTAATAATGGTTGAAACTTTATATCTTTTGCATAGGATAGTTTTCTATATATATTTTTTGTTTATCCTGTATAGAAATAATGTGAAATAGCAAACTAGCTATAATTATGTTGTCGGAGACGCTGGGCGCTCACTGCACCCTCGTACTGCAGGCAATGTGTTCTGTTTAACGGTTGTACATAACCAGTCCTTCTAGATGAAGGGTCAGCTGCAAACCACAAGTCGTGGAGGGCTGACCCAGATGTATGATTTCGTGGCCCGGGCTACTTGTGCATTCAACCTGCGTCGCGTTATCTACGAAGGAATGGAGTGTGCAGCGTGTTAAGCGACACATTGTGGCTTCTTCACTGGAACGGCAGACAGGTTGCAGTGAGCTACTCGGTGAATCCACCTATCGTAAAGTAGCTTATGGACATAATGTTTACTGGAAATGTTGCTCTTGCAGACTAAATAAATTCTTACCTTTTACAGCCTATGGGTATCATTTAATCCTACTCATCTCAGTAGTTAAATCTTTACCCGATTTATTTGTGTATAGTTCTGCAGACAGTATTAATTATGATGACCAGCGATATATGTCTGGCGAAAGCTGCATCTTTAAAAACAGTGAACGTTCTCTTGCGCTTGATTTTCATAAACTGAGCACTGATGTGTCTTGCATGCTCTATTTCCTTCCCTTTTCTTTCCTTTATAAAAAATTGTAATTGGTTGCCATTCTTCTTCTTTCTCTACATCTTCTGTCACAACATAGTTACAGATTCGTAATTATTGAATACTTATTTTCATTAACAATCTTTAGACAATGATCGAAGCAGACGAAATGAATAAAAGTTTGTACTGCGACCAGGACTCGAACCCAGGTCTTTTGGTAGCGAGGCAGAAACGCTAACCATTACACTACCACAGCTCGCTAGACATCATTGCTGCTGAAAGTACCTAACCTGAGTGCTCTCCCCAACACAAACTTCAATTCATTTTCCCCTTACATATTGTCACTACTGCCAGGGGTCCACGCCCGGGTTCCCGAGTTCGATTCCCGGCGGGGTCAGGGATTTTCTCTGCCTCTTGATGGCTGGGTGTTGTGTGCTGTCCTTAGGTTAGTTAGGTTTAAGTAGTTCTAAGTTCTAGGGGACTGATGACCATAGATGTTAAGTCCCATAGTGCTCAGAGCCATTTGAACCATTTTTTTTTGCCAGGGGTCTCCGACATTGGCAAGCACCCCAGCATTGGACGTAATGCTTCGTGCAGCAACTTTGACCACCGTGCTGTGGAAGTGAATTGGTTAGCATTTCTGCTTAGCAAGCAAGAAAACCCGAGATCGAGCCCCGCCTACAGAACAAATTTTAATTATTTCATCTGTTTCGATCATTATCATAGATAATAAAAAGAGACTTAAATGTCTCAGGGAAACATTTATTTATAAAATCTTTAGACATGTTTATGAAGCCGCGTTTTTACAGGATTGACGTTTCACATTTGAAACTCAACTAGGTAAAAATAAATATACAGGGTGTTACAAAAAAGTACGGCCAAACTTTCAGGAAACATTCCTCACACACAAAGAAAGAAAATATGTTATGTGAACATGTCTCCGGAAACGCTTACTTTCCATGTTAGAGCTCATTTTATCACTTCTCTTCAAATCACATTAATCATGGAATGGAAATACACAGCAACAGATCGCTGCCAACGTGACTTCAATCACTTTGTTACAGGAAATGTTGAAAATGTCCTCCGTTAGCGAGGATACATACACCCACCCTCCGTCGCATGGAATCTCTGATGCGCTGATGCAGCCCTGGAGAATGGCGTATTGTATCACAGCCGTCCACAATACGAGCACGAAGAGCCTCTACAGTACATTTGGTACCGGGGTTGCGTAGACAAGAGCTTTCAAATGCCCCCATAAATGAAAGTCAAGAGGGTTGAAGTCAGGAGAGCGTGGAGGCCATGGAATTGGTCCACCTCTACCAATCCATCGGTCACCGAATCTGTTGTTGAGAAGCACACGAACACTTCGACTGAAATGTGCAGGAGCTCCATCGTGCATGAACCACATGTTGTGTCGTACTTGTAAAGGCACATGTTCTAGCAGCACAGGTAGAGTATCCCGTATGAAATCATGATAATGTGCTCCATACTGACGAAACTAAAATGAGCTCTAACATGGAAATTAAGCGTTTCCGGACACATGTCCACATAAGATCTTTTCTTTATTTGTGTGTGAGGAATGTTTCCTGAAAGTTTGGCCGTACCTTTTTGTAATACCCTGTATAACCTGTTGGTGGTAAAATAGTGGATAGAGAACAAAATATCTATAAGCAGTTATTAGCAACCGTTCTGTGCACAGTTCAGCGGCGATCCAAGCTACAGTAAAACTCCCGCATCTTTTGCGATTCAATTAGCACCTGTTCTCGATCACTGTCCAGAAGCCTCTGGAATAAAAGAATCACTTTACATACAAATTAACATATAGCGACGTATATAACGATTTTTTTACTTAAGAATACGCCCCCTTCAGTTTTAGATGAAATCGTGCACATACACGGCATAATTTTTGTTTATACACCCATTTCTGCACCTCGATACTGATTGTATAGTAAAAGAGATCACTACACAGCAAAAATAATGGATTTTTTCAGTTATAGGACAAATAAATCATTAAATGCAGGTATATGAGGGTTAAAGCGACCAATGCCGGCTATAGCAGAGTCACTGAAAGAACTCTTGACAGTTACAGTGGGCTGGGTGTGGCTGCTTCGCGCGTCGTCCTCACCAATCACGTAACTACTTTCTTGTATACGTCTCTATGGCTACGCTTCAGTATTGCCGCAGCTCCGTAGAGCAAGGGTTCCCAACAAACTTTTCTCGATGACTCCCTCATCGAGCATGATTGGTACCTTGTCATATCACAGTATCAAGTACCTAAGAAAGCCAAATTAAGAGTCTTTTCATACGTTTTCTGTTTGGTACTTAGAAAAAACATTGACACATTCGTTATTGAAAAAATATTGCGCTTAAAACTTTTTCAATTTAGCCATCATTGTTAAATTTTTGATTATTGCTCAAAATCTTTGTCTTCAAATCTGGGTTTTTAGTATAACAAACCCCTTAAAAAAATAAAAATTGAGTATGAACTGAAAATGACAGGAAAAAATTAAAACTGAGTGTATTGGTCTTTCAAGTGTACTACACTTGAGATGGCATTGAGTAGACATGTGTGAAAAATAAGAAAACACTAATTTCATAAAAGGTATTATTTATTTGAAAAAATACAGTTACAACATAGTACTCCATCAGTATACAGTTAGTTTTAATTTTCAGTTCTTAATGAGATGAGTTCAATCTGACCTTTGAGTCCATTATTTCTGTAGGCCTTTCTCGTTTTAACGAGCCACTTTTTAACCAACGGTCCATTTTTAACTACGCGAACTGTAGCTTCCGCGAAAAACAACGCTTTACGAACGCTACTGTTTTAATACAGAATACTGAATACGTAAACAACACGGTCTTTGAAAGCACTGGCAATAAATTAACAATGGCCGATTGTCATCTGAAATGCGAATTTCTGTGTAAAGTGACTGTCAGTTGTCAGCTGCAAAGCGGCAGCGCGCGCTGCCTAACGGCGTACAGCAGAACTATTTGCCTCTATATAATTCTAGTTTTGCGCTAGAGTGTGCTAGTGTCAGTTGGCTCTAGGAAGACGCTAGACGCAAAAGTTAGAGTTCGCTAAAGCTCTGCTCATGCAGGAAGCGGCCAAAACAAAACATCTGTTATCATACGAAATATATTTAATATATTTTTTATTCTATTAACTTTTTGCGGACCCCTCTGGCATAGCTCGCGGACCACCTGTTGGGAACCACTGTAGAGAACACGGCACGCTCGCCGGTAATGTTATTGTGACACTGTACTCCTTCACCACGTGTGCCTTTTCAGGGCTGCATTCGACCCTGACTTCATATTTTTGGATGACAAGCTCAACATCACGGGTGGAGGAGCTTTTGCAAAGAGAGAATACTTGGTGAATGGACTGGTCTGCCCATTCTCCCGACTTAACTCTCATCGACCACGTGTGGTATGCGCCGGGGAGGCGTATTGCTACGAGTCCACATGCACCAACGACCATCCATCATTTGCCAACCTCGCTGTTGGAATAACGGAACGTCCTGCCAGAATAACTCCCTCCCAAACTTGTGCCCAGCATGGGAGCACGTTGCAGAGCGTGGTGATCACACACCATATTGAGAACTACGTCCCACATTTTGCGATGTCCAGGGGACCATCATGAATCACAGTGTCTTCAGCTTAATTATTGTCTTTGAATAAAAGTGTCATTTCTATTAGTGTTATTGCCTATTTGTTTCGGGTACCTTCTGTACTGTACTGTACTGTAACAGTTCTTTCTATGTATGGTTCACGTTTCATCAAACTATGTTACTTGGTAATGACACGTCATGCAGAGGTTGCTTTCGTCAATAGTGTATACCCAGGCCGAGTAAATACATTGAAGTGCGCTTTACACCAAGTTATAACAGACAATGCAACGACTTTTACGACCCATAGAAGTAATTTCTATCGCTTATAGTTGCCGGATTATGACACCGACTACCGCTTTTTAATGTAACCCTGTAGTTCTCTGTGACTTTGTAAAGCGCTCCAAAGAGAATTTCTACGTCTTGCCCGGAAGTTTTGTGAATAAAACCGTCTAGATCGCTTAATAAAATAATAATTTATAATATCGCTTCCGCTACTGCCATCATAAACTCTGTAATTGAGATTAAATGAACATAAAGAACGAGAGGTGTTTATTATACAGGGTTATAAATGAATATCGGGGTTTTAACGCTTTATAATATTTATTATATTAAACTTACAATTATAAATGATATGCCAAATGAAAGAGCAAGTCAAACAGCTTTACCAAGAACCTTATAAATGTTCAATGTGAGCACCATTTGTCACACGGCACACATCAAGTCTATAGCCGAGTTCTTCCCTAACGTTGATAAGTGATTGTAGCAACAGCTGCTTCAATCCGGTTTCTTAATTCAGGGAGGTCTGCTGGTAGCGGAGACACGTACACACGATCCTTGAGGAAGCCCGGGAGGAAAAAATTGCATGGCGCTAGGTCAGGTGAACGTGGAGGCCACGCAAAGCAAGCCCTGTCATTGGGCACCTTGCGGCCTATCCAGCGCTTGGGTACAGTGAAGTTCAACACCTGATGTGTGCCGTGTGACAAATGGTGCTCACATTGAACATTTGTAAGGTTCTTGGTAAAACTGTTTGACTTGCTCTTTCATTTGACATATCATTCATAACTAAGTTTAATGTAACAAATATTATAAAGCGTTAAACCCCCGAAAATCCTTTATAAACACCCTGTACATTGTCAAGCTACAAAAGATAAAAAATTAAAATGTTAATTTTTCAAAAGTTTGATTACCAAAACTCATAACACGTAAAACAACATTCAGTGTTGGTATCAGTAAAACCTATTCCGAAACGGGGTGTCCACTGTCTTGTGAAATGAACCTAGACTGGACTAGTATCCTACCTTTAACTTTGTGTATCTGTATTGTGATCCTGAATCATGCAAGTGGAGTAGTTGCGGAAACGCTGTCAGATAAACGAGTCGCCAAAAGTTAAATTGTACAATTGTATCTTAATTAACTTCCACAAACTTAATTAGAAAGCCAGAACTGTAAACTAAACACGCTGACCTGTGTAACTGTATTGTGTGCGGTACAGTGAGCACTGCTACAACGTGTGGCATCACAATACGTGTCTTGCAATGCCAACACACAAAAAGCTAACAGAATTTTTTAAATCACACATAAATTTGCCAAACTAATTTTCAAAGAATAAATGACCGATATATTTCTATAAAAATAACCTGTGATTTACATAGTATATACGCAAACTCGCTAAACAAATATCTAAACACTAAGTGACACACATGCATATGTAGCTCTGCACTGTGAGAAACAGACTGAAATGAACTTTTTTCTAATTCAACTGATAATAAATTTTGATAGCCGAAGCTGGCTGAGAATAGCCCAACTGCAATCTGATGGTTCAAATGGCTCTCAGCACTATGGGACTTAACATCTGAGGTCATCAGTCCCCTAGAAATTAGAACTACTTAAACCTAAATAACCTAAAGACATCACAAACATCCATACCCGAGGCAGGATTCGAACCTGCGACCGTAGCAGTCGCGGGGTTCCGGACTGAAGCGTCTAGAACCGCACGGCCACCGCGGCCGGCCAACTGCAATCTGACTGGATTTTGAAACCGGCCTAACAAATTTCATATTGTTCACCTGTGGCAAAGGAAACTCGGAACTGCTCCAAGTGAAAACGAAAAATATAGCGCAGTAGCAAGCTAGCTAACAGGAAACCAAACCTTGTACAGTGCAATGCGAGGACATGTGACTGTTCTAAGTAGATCATGCTAGGAGTTTAGCCACTGTATTCCGTAGAGTGCAATGTGGTGACACACGATCAAATAAAAAGAAATTCTTTCTTGAGGAGACGGGGGCGGCATTTCAACTTGCTAAATGACTGAAAAAATCTAAACTTTACAAAACTGTATTGCGAAAACTAAAACTCATCTTTTGACATTTACAACGATATTTACAAAAATTACTTTTTACAACAAATATTACTCTGTCGTGAAATTAACTATTGAATTGGCAAAGGAGTGGTAAATATACAACCTCTAAATGCAAGCCACGTGAACTGATAACTTTATTTAATCACATCTGAGCAATGAAATTAACTAACCCAAACAAAAAAAGAAAAATTCCTTTATATCTTCCATTATTCAAATACATCATAACTACGCACAAGCAAGCAGTGCAGCAACGACATTATCTCATATCTTCATTTGTGAAATTAATCTTTACCAAATCATATCCCAAAATTCATCATCCTCTGTATATTTATCTCTGTACACCTCAAACTATTTCAGACCACTCAGTAGTATAACCATCATCCGACTTACTCTCTAGCCTCTCTTAGAATGATGCTGCAACAATACCACTAGCAACTAAGGATCACAGTGTTTGTACTCAGAATCCATGTGGCGAAACATATCGCATGTTGATAACTACTGTTTGGAAAATGTTTAGCCTACAGATATGAAATATAACGCATCCAATGACAATATAAAGCTCAGATCACTTCCCTTGAATACCAAAAATAAACTAGAAACTTTGCATTGTACGTTCATAAAAGTAAATGTTCAAGTGGCGGAAATTAGTGCTTGTAGAGTTCACATGAATTTGACAAGAACTCACTGTATCTGCTTTACAGAAGTATCTACACTACAGCAGCAAAAACTTCAGTATTAAACAAATTTTGCCTCAACACGACGTTGTAACTATAAAATTTGTATTTTCTCTTGTGCCTACCGGTGAACGGTTAATAAAACTCTGCCCCATGAACTAAAACTAAGCCAAATGATGCACTAGAATGTGTAGACTCATAAAACAGAACACAAAGAATAAAACAATCTTATTATAAAATCAAAATACTTTTTGGAAGGCATCACCATCTTGGGAAAAACAAGTAACTTGCTCCCGGAGACACGTCGTATGCCGCGAAACCAGTAGCATCTCCACCGGCCTTGCAGGTGCGAAGAGATACTGTGGCCCAGGCAGCATCGGAAGAGCATGCCGCGGTCAGCACAGGTCACGCTATTAATTCTCTATAAATGTCAAAAAATTAATGACATGAGCGGAACTTGGCTGTACAGTAACAACACTGCAGGCGACTGTCCCATCGTCAGGAGAAGAGATGCTACCAAAATCTACACTTTTGTACCAAATGTAAGCAAAAACATAACTCGGATACAGTTCGTGTGTTTATCGTTATGACTATCGTATACAGTGCTCAAAACGTTGATCGTAAACACTTATGCTTGCTATAATGAGACCACAATCTATTGGTTATGAACTGTAGATTAAAACTGAAGAAACTGCAAAAAGGTGGAAATTTAAGGAAATGGGACCTGGATAAACTGACTAAACCAGAGGTTGTACAGAGTTTCAGGGAGAGCATAAGGGAACAATTGACAGGAATGGGGGAAAGAAATACAGTAGAAGAAGAATGGGTAGCTTTGAAGGATGAAGTAGTGAAGGTAGCAGAGGCTCATGAAGGTAAAAAGACGAGGGCTAGTAGAAATCCTTGGGTAACAGAAGAAGTATTGAATTTAATTGATGAAAGGAGAAAATATAAAAATGCAGTAAATGAAGCTGGCAAAAAGGAATACAAACGTCTCAAAGATGAGATCGACAGGAAGGGCAAAATGGATAAGCAGGGATGGCTACAGGACAAATGTAAGGATGAAGAGGCTTATCTCACTAGGGGTAAGATAGATACTGCCTACAGGAAAATTAAAGAGACCTTTGGAGAAAAGAGAACCACTTGTATGAATATCAAGAGCTCAGATGGAAACCCAGTTCTAAGCAAAGAAGGGAAAGCAGAAAGGTGGAACGAGTATATAGAGGGTCTGTACAAGGGCGATGTACTTGAGGACAATATTATGGGAATGGAAGAAGATGAAGATGAAATGGGAGGTATGATACTGCGTGAAGAGTTTGACAGAGCACTGAAAGACCTGAGTCGAAACAAGGCCCCGGGAGTAGACAACATTCCATTAGAACTACTGACAGCCTTGGGAGAGCCAGTCCTGACAAAACTCTACCATCTGGTGAGCAAGATGTATGAGACAGGCGAAATATGCTCAGACTTCAAGAAGAAGATAATAATTCCAATCCCAAAGAAAGCAGGTGTTGACAGATGTGAAACTTACCGTACAATCAGTTTAATAAGTCACAGCTGCAAAATACTAACGCGAATTCTTTACAGACGAATGGAAAAACTGATAGAAGCCGACCTCGGGGAAGATCAGTTTGGATTCCGTAGAAATATAGGAACACGTGAGGCAATACTGACGCTACGACTTATCTTAGAAGCTAGATTAAGGAAAGGCAAACCTACGTTTCTAGCATTTGTAGACTTAGAGAGAGCTTTTGATAATGTTGACTGGAATACTCTCTTTGAAATTCTGAGGGTGGCAGGGGTAAAATACAGGGAGCGAAAGGCTATTTACAATTTGTACAGAAACCAGGTAGCAATTATAAGAATCGAGGGTCATGAAAGGGAAGCAGTGGTTGGGAAGGGAGTGAGACAGGGTTGTAGCCTTTCCCCAATGTTATTCAATCTGTATATTGAGCAAGCAGTGAGGGAAACAAAAGAAAAATTCGGAGTAGGTATTAAAATCCATGGAGAAGAAATAAACACTTCGAGGTTTGCCGATGACAAGGACTTGGAAGAGCAGTTGAACGGAATGGATAGTGTCTTGAAAGGAAGATATAAGATGAACATCAACAAAAGCAAAACAAGAACAATGGATTGTAGTCGAATTAAGTCGGGTGCTGAGGGGATTAGATTAGGAAATGAGACATTTTAAATAGTAAAGGAGTTTGCTATTTGAGGAGCATACTAACTGATGATGGTCGAGGTAGAGAGGATATAAAACGTAGACTGGCAATGGTAACGAAAGCGTTTCTGAAGAAGAGAAATTTGTTAACATCGAGTATAGATTTAGGTGTTAGGAAGTCATTTCTGAAAGTATTTGTATGGAGTGTGGCCATGCATGGAAGTGAAACATGGATGATAAATAGTTTGGACAAGAAGAGAATAGAAGCTTTCGAAATGTTGTGCTGCAGAAGAATGCTGAAGATTAGATGGGTAGATAACAAAACTAATGAGGAGGTATTGAATAGAATTGGGGAGAAGAGGAGTTTGTGGCACAACTTGACTAGAAGAAGGGATCGGTTGGTACGACATGTTCTGAGGCATCAAGGGATCACCAATTTAGTATTGCAGGGCAGCGTGGAGGGTAAAAATCGTAGAGGGAGACCAAGAGATGAATACACTAAGCAGATTCAAAAGGATGTAGGTTGCAGTAGGTACTGAGAGATGAAGAAGCTTGCACAGGATAGAGTAGCATGGAGAGCTGCATCAAACCAGTCTCATAACTGAAGACCACAACAACAACAACAACAACAACAACAATGAGATTCCGGACACACATCACACTGAATTTCATCTGGACTTACCACAGCACAGATCCATCTGATTCGGCATTTCAAGACTTTGGAGATCGTCATCGTTTCCTTGAACATCTCTTATTTCAATTTATCCCGGAGATAAAAGTCCACAGTTGTCAAATCTGGTGAGCGTACCATCCCGAACGGCGGGTCCAACGATCTCCAAATGTCTTTAAAATGTTAGTTTATCTCCTGTGCGCGTTGGTTGGGTGAGGGGTGGGGTTGTGGAGGGGTAGCTGCCAGTATCGTTACCACCTGGATTTCCTTACGTCCGGTTCGATGTCTTCCAGTAACTGTGTAAGCGTAATTTGTTAGTAACTGTGGTGCACGCGGGCCTCATATTGAACTTGAGTCAGAGCTATTACTATAACGTGGAGCTTCTCCGCAGCGGTGGGAAAGTGATACATGATGAATAACCAACACTTCAGCATCGCCCTAACCCGCGCTGATTGTGACCACCATGCAGTAGTTCTGTCCACTCGTTACTGGAATGCTGGTTAGTCATCGTTTTTTAATGTTTCTGTTAATACACATCGATAGTATTGTTTAGGACTGGTCTATCGAATGGACACGTAAAATTCCGATTTAAAAACTATTTTGTTGGTAACGGGGCACAAACATGTTTTCCGTCGACGCTCGGCGTTGCATGAAATACGTGTTCACTTGGGCGCATTCTAGCTAAACGCTGCAAAAACGAAATTGCAGATACCTGCCGAAACACCAGAGAAAATGCGTCCGACAGCTCTTAGCAGAAAAGTGTTTAAAGGTGAAGTTGTGTGTTCCAAGTGGTCGAAATCACATACTTGTTGTCATCAAGACATCTTCTGTCTCTTTAGCAGCAGCGTGGTTTTCAACACAGAAATTTAGAGATTGTTCTATAATGTTCACGAGCCTTTACAAACAATCTAGAATGTCAACGTATGTTTTCAAGTGCCATAGAATATTTTTGAATTTTCCATAACATAGGACTTGAAAAGGGATTATGTCACACTGATCCACTCTCCGGCAATTTCGCATTAACCGATGTGTTAAGCACCATAGTAAAGACAGAGAACAACTCATCGAAAAAGCTATCCAGGACACTGGTGATGCCGATACAGTATCGAAATATGCATGTACGCGACACACCGTGATAAATTATGCCATCCTCTTGTATGAAGAACAAAACATACAAAATTTCCAGCCTTGATTATTAGCACATGGAAAAAACTCACTTTAACCAAATTAAATATAGGGTATTGCCTGATTATACACAGTTATCTTGGACAGAGAGAAAAACCATTGTAATATAAACCTTTGGTGTGGCAAAATACATCGCATGTTAATGTTTACAGAGTGGCAGCTGTTGGGAAAGAGCACTTGAACACCCTAACTTTTGACACCTTGCGAATTTATTAGTTATTTTTCTTTGAACACTGTTAAACATAATGTAGATGCCATAATCTGAAATACACTGCACTAAATCTACCACGCTGTTCATCTTTGCTCCTCTACACTCGATGAAACTTGGCATTAGGGTCGTCTCGATGAAACTTGGCATTAGGGTCGTGACCACACCTTCACTTGTGCACATTTTAAGGAGCTTCTGTGCATGCGCAACTGGCATAATGTAAGTGTCTTACGGGCCAAATACATACTGATATGATAAACAATGTGCATGGCTTGCGTCGTGCGCTGCTAGTCCTTATCACTCAACTGCATGTTTATGTCAATGCCACCAGGTGGTAGCACGTCCCAGGAGACTTATTACGTTCGCTTGACATAAATAGCGCTAGGCGGTAGCACATTCCACAGGTGTACCAATTCACTCACTATACAGTGAAATTAGATCGGTCGTCAGTATATGTTATAGTTATATTGACAGAAAAACTTATTTTGTGGAATTCTGAATGAGACATAGTACATGGTATTCATTTAAATATCGGGGGGGGGGGGGGGGGTGTCGAAGAGGGGATGCTTTTTATCCTTACGGCTCTCAGCGCGTCATTTGTGTTTTAATCCAGTGACCCTGTCGGTAGATAGTAGTACTTGAATTTAATAATTACCGCAACGGCAGTCTGTGTTTGGAGTTGGTTGTTTACTGTTCAGGAATCGACTTTCCTGAGCTGAGTCAACATTAACTCTAATGAACCTGTATCAAGCGCCAACAGAAAAGAAAATTTCCAGGAAAAATTAGCCGCAAAGAAAGTAGGGCCCCCAGACAAACCAGTTGTCTCAGAAAGTGACGAAATCAAATAAGGGTGACTACAAGCGAATATTTAACAAAGAAGTGTATAACAAGCGTTAAGTTGTTGTGTGGGTGCAACGTAAAAACGTCTGATTTTCATCCCAGAAATTTATTCGTTAACCAGTACGTGAATTAGGGATCTAGTTCATTTGTCTGGAAAATAGAAAAGCACGAAAACTGTCACTTACACAAAAAAGTGAAACGGAGAGTAGCGAAAGCTTAAACATTATATCGTTCTTGCCGTAAACTGTACATAATTACGTACAAAAAACAAAATTTCACAAAAACACTTCGTTCTCTTTTCAGACAAGTTATGCATGTTATTATTATTATTATTGACAGCAGCTGAAGTTCTATAAATATGTTGATAAGCATAAGTTTATACAGCAGACGCCATTAATTTCGCACTCTGATATTTATCTTTATTTAAAAATTTGTGAACATCCAGGGTGTATACCTATGAGCCACCACTATGTTTGAACTTTGCACGCACACACAGGAGGAGAACCTTACGTTTCGCCCACGATGGACATCCCTTTGGTAGACGTTGGGATAAATGTTGCGAAAAATTGTTAGATTCTGAGCAGAACTGGGATATACTTTGAAACTAATAGGGAAGAACTGTAACAGTATTACTACATGAAACTTCCTGGCAGATTAAAACTGTGTGCCCGACCGAGACTCGAACTCGGGACCTAAGGCAAAGGTCCCGAGTTCGAGTCTCGGTCGGGCACACAGTTTTAATCTGCCACGAAGTTTCATATCAGCGCACACTCCGCTGCAGAGTGAAAATCTCATTCTGGAAGTATTACTACACTTCTCTTTCCTTTCTTGTTCCTGGTTACTGGGAAATGAAGGTCAGTTACAATACCATGTCATACCTGCACTCAAGCTACGTGTTTTATATCGTGACCAGACAGTTTTTATAATATTGTCGTTATTATTATTATTATTATGTTATTATTTACGACTTTTAGTTATTGCGTCGCATCACGCCCTAGTATTACCAGTGGCGGCTACTGTGTAACAGCGAAAGAATACATGAACACTTATGATCATCATCATCATCATCATCATCATCATTTAAGACTGATTATGCCTTTCAGCGTTCAGTCTGGAGCATAGCCCCCCTTATACAGTTCCTCCATGATCCCCTATTCAGTGCTAACTTTGGTGCCTCTTCTGATGTTAAACCTATTACTTCAAAATCATTCTTAACCGAATCCAGGTACCTTCTCCTCGGTCTGCCCCGACTCCTCCTACCCTCTACTGCTGAATCCATGAGTCTCTTGGGTAACCTTGCTTCTCCCATGCGTGTAACATGACCCCACCATCTAAGCCTGTTCGCCCTGACTGCTACATCTATAGAGTTCATTCCCAGTTTTTCTTTGATTTCTTCATTGTGGACACCCTCCTGCCATTGTTCCCATGAACACTTATGATTTAAAAACTAATATTTACATGTATTCAACCAGTAAAGAACATTCTCTATGTTTAACAACCATAAAATAAAAGCCCACTGATGATGCTGCAACTGCAGTGAAACATGTTTGGTATAAAAAACAAATTGTGTTTTGCTAAAGGTGGACCCCATCCAAAAACATGTGTATTAATTTTATAGGTTTTGATACTTCAGGTACTGATTCTCTGAGACAGCAGGAGATGCGATGATTACTTTGTCTAAATACTGGCTGGTTCCTAAATTCTGTCTGAGGAGAATTCACTTATGCACAGTAACATAACGATCCTGTCTCACCTTAACCAGACACTCATTAGTCTATAATCAACAAACGCTGCACTCCTTGCTCACAAAAGTTCTTCTTATACAGAACTACACCCACATTTTCGTGCTTTCCATGTCATTAATCATGCGAACCGTAATGCGATGCTCTTCTAAAACTATACCTTCAATTTTATTTCTCTGGAAGAAACATTAATGGGGTGTCCGAAAGAAAGTGTTCACGCAAGTACATGTAACATTATACTGTAACTTATACTGTAACAAACGGTCTTGAGTGATGGTGCACAATCCTTCAGCTCAATCTGTATAAAAGCCACAGTCCGCTTTTTAAGTAAGTCTTTTTATCTATTTATTCTATTTTGTCACAGTATGAAATTTGCCCGTTTTCATTTTACAAAAGTGGTTAATCAGTCACGTATAGATGCCAACAAACAACTGTGCATTCCAAGTTTTTGATGGACTAGGGAAAAGCCGTTGCGAGAACAACGCTTATCAACACTCAGTCCATTCAACAAAATTTCCTGCTATTTCGTAGAAATGTACCAAGAGAAAAAAGCAGAATTCTAACAAGGGAATTTGCTATCCCAATTTTACTTAATATGATATCTAACTAATTCAAGAAATAAAGTTCATATGCCAAAATACAGAGTCCGCCAGAAAAATGTATACACTCCTTGTCAGGCTCTATTGAGTATCGATATTGTCGTTCGATTCGAGTTACGAGAATATTGTACTTTGATCTTTGGCTCAACAGATGTTAGTACTTTCATCTCAGTGTTGAGAAAACAAGAAGGCTGGAGCACGCTTGACATTCAAGCAACGAAAATGTATTGTGAAGTGGTTTTTAAAGTTTGATAATGCCGTTGAAGTGAACCGTCAGTGGAGGCAGCAGTTTGAAACAGAACCGCCAACCCGCCAAACAATTATATGCATCATTGACAACTTTGAATTGTGTGGGACGATTTGTGATATTCACAAAGGAAGATCAGGAAGACAGCGTACAGCTACACAAGTCCTGCTTCATCAGCTCTAGTGTTGGAAACGATTGTTAATCCTCCACAGAACTCTGCTAAACAACATGCATGTGAAGTGGGGGTTAGCAGTACAAATGTACAAAGATTTCTGAACGCTGCAAAGTGAAAAGTTTACATTCCACGATTACTGCACGCGATTAATGACGACGATCCTGATCACTGAATGCAATTTTGCGAATGGTTTCAGCAAATGGTAACTGATGACGAACAATTTGTGATGTCGGAAGTGTGGAGCGACGAGGCACAATTTATATTTAATGGAACCGTGAATCGGTATAACAGTGTGTACTGGGCACAGGAAAATCCGCATGTTTACGTAGATAAAGTAGTCAATCTACCAGGGGTTCATGTGTGGTATGAACTATCATCTAGGGGCTTAATAATAGCCTTTTTCTTTGATGGTACTGTCACTGGAGAAGTGTACCTGAAAATGTTACGTACATCAATTTTGCCAGGAATACGTGCACTTTATGGAACTGATAAAGAGGTATTCTACCAACAGGATGGGGCGCCACCACACTACCACCTAGCCGTACTAGCTTTCCTGGATGACAGTTTTTCGGGGCATTAGATTGGACGAACAGGGCCCATTGAGTTCCCTCCACAGGCGCCACATCTAACATCTGTGGCCTTTTACTTGTGAGGAACTGTGAAAGATAACGTCTATCGACGTTACCCACGCACGCTGGAAGAACTTCGTCAGGAGATTATAGCGACATGTGCAGCGATCTCCACTGTAACACTGACTGACATAGTTGCAGCGACCGCTCGTCGTACTGATATGTGTATAGCCGCCATTTTGAACATTTAAAGCAACCATGTGTTAAACTGAAGGTTGTACAACATGTGTGATCAATTATTAAATGTAAAATAAACATGTAAGTAATACTTTTCGGTATTTGACAGTGTGCATACATTTTTATGGCGGACTCTGTAGTATAGAAATGAATCTGAGTCACCAGCTCTAACTTGCCTAGTAGTTGCAAGAGTCTTGTAGCCAATAAGAGCGAGCAACCCTGAAAGGAACACTGATCAACAGGTCTGGTGTTCACTGATGATGAGCATATGCTGCATGCTGCGCATGGCAGTGTCAACCATGTGAATATGCCGAGGGAAGGTGGGTTTGTTCTTTTAGATGATATCGGACGCTCATACAGGATTTTCTAATCTATGACAACGGAGCATAATTCACATGTTGTCTGTCGCACGATTGATGTTTCACGGCCATGCAAGGCCGGGCACAAGGCTTTAGGCGACAGCCAATGTGTTAACAGGTTGCAAATCAGCTCACTATAGTGGCATTTCTGGTTCATCACCAGGCTGTTAGTATCTACATAACGACTTATCTTAGAAGAAAGATTAAGGAAAGGCAAACCTACGTTTCTAACATTTGTAGACTTAGAGAAAGCTTTTGACAATGTTGACTGGAATATTCTCTTTGAAATTCTGAAGGTGGCAGGGGTAACATACAAGGAGTGAAAGGCTATTTACAATTTGTAGAGAAACCAGATGACAGTTATAAGGGTCGAGGGGCATGAAAGGGAAGCAGTGGTTGGGAAGGGAGTGAGACAGGATTGTAGTCTATCCCCGAAGTTATTCAATCTGTATATTGAGCAAGCAGTAAAGGAAACAAAAGTAAAAGTCGGAGTAGGTATTAAAATCCATGGAGTAGGAATAAAAACTTTGAAGTTCGCAGTTGAATGGAATGGAAAGTGTCTTGAAAGGAGGATATAAGATGAACATCAACAAAAGCAAAACGAGGATAATGGAATGTAGTCGAATTAAATCGGGTGATGCTGAGGGAATTAGATTAGGAAATGAGACGCTTAAAGTAGTAAATGTGTTTTGCTATTTGGGGAGCAAAATAAGTGATGATGGTCGAAGTAGAGAGGATATAAAATGTAGACTGGCAATGGCAAGGATAGCGTTTCTGAAGAAGAGAAACTTGTAAACAGCGAGTATAGATTTAAGTGTCAGGAAGACGTTTCTGAAAATATTTGTATGGAGTGTAGCCATGTATGGAAGTGAAACATGGACGATAAATAGTTTGGACAAGAAGAGAATAGAAGCTTTCGAAATGTGGTGCTACAGAAGAATGCTGAAGATTAGATGGGTAGATCACATAACTAATGAGGAGGTATTGAACAGAATTGGAGAGAAGAGAAATTTGTGGCACAACTTGACGAGAAGAAGGGATCGGTTGGTAGGGCATATTGTGGGGCATCAAGGGGTCAGCAATTTAGTATTGGAGGGCAGCGTGGAGTGTAAAAGTCGTAGAGGGAGTGCAAGAGATGAATACACTAAACAGATTCAGAAGGATGTAGGTTGCAGTAGGTACTGGGAGATGATGAAGCTTGCGCAGGATAGAATAGCATGGAGAGCTACATCAAACCAGTCTCAGGACTGAAGACCACAACAACAACAATGGAGGATGACTAAAGTATACCGCTATCCGCGCCGCTGTCAGCTTACCAGACCTTAAGAGCCGCCGCTTCTCATTGGAGTAGCTCTTCATCTGGCCGCACGAAGCTATGTGCACCCTGTTCCAGTTCTTCCATTCAGGAAAACCGTGACAATACCCGGAAATGGAACCCCGGTCCGCATGGAGGTCAGACGCGATGACCGCTCAGCTACGGAGGCAGCTAGAAAGAACACAACAGGAGTAATTTTGCAAGTGGGGGAAGGAATGGTGAAGTATAAAACAGGTGTTGAGTGATTTGACAGGCAACTAAAAAGAGGAAGCACGCACATTCCAGGAATCCGTGACGTTCACATTTCTCTGTTCATTTTGCTAATTTCATCGGAAGAAGAAGCATCAGTCTAAGAAGAGTGATCCGTTTCTATTTGTATTGGACAGTCTCATACATTTATTGATAAACATGACAAAGCATTCAGGCAGGACAGTTTTAGACACAGAACATCGGTGTTTCATTACCTCCAAATTTCATTTTTAAACCTAAATACGAAGTGCTCCTTGCTTTTCGGAAGTTACGGCGTTTGCGTAGTCAACATGCTAGGTGTAACTCTTACAATGTTGTTACTATCATAACAGAGTGGAGAACAAATCTGACTTCCTTTCCCAGTGTTCCAGATAAGAGCTAGTAAACATTAACTCTATTGTACCATTGGTCTAAACGCATACAGAAGATACTGAGGTGTTCAAAGATCAAAGAACTGTTTCAGGCGTGTCTTGCGACGCATATGGTGCTATTTTTACTAAAGGAATCGTAACGAAAGGTAAAATAAAGGTAGAAATTCTCGTTGACTTTTACAAAAGCACATATTATCTTATTACATTGTTCTGCTGCGCTTAATCTCTTTCGCCCTGGTAAATACAGTCAGTTCTGAAGTTTCGTTTTCGCTCAGTTGTTACCGTAACTACACAGAAATGATTGATATGATATTAGTAGGAGCATCCAGGGAAACGTCCCAGAATTAGTTTCGTTTATTGAAGGTTATAAAGCCCAGACAGTATTATGAACAGAAAGTTGGTTGACAACGGAAGTGAACAAGAACGAAATCCTAAGTGCAGGTTGACACATTTACGGTAAGGTCAGTCATCAACGGTGGTGGTGTATTTATTGCGACAAAGGACTCGATAATATCAAGCGAGATTATCATGTGTTCCGAATGTGAATTAATCTGGCTGAAGTTAAGCGCTAAAGGTCGGTGAAAAATAGTAATCGGATGCTTTTATAGACCGCTTGGATTAGGAGCTGTAGTGGTGGAGCGCTTCTGAGAGAACTTACAGACTATCTTTTGTTCTTTGGGACCCACAGTGCAAGCAATGTCTTTTAATGGCATGATTATTACGAATAACAGACAGCTACTCTGCTCTTTAAATGGTAATTATTTTATAAATTATTCACGATGATGAGGCAATACTGACCCTACGACTTATCTTAGAAGCTAGATTAAGGAAAGGCAAACCTACGTTTCTAGCATTTGTAGACTTAGAGAAAGCTTTTGACGATGTTGACTGGAAGACTCTCTTTCAAATTCTGAAGGTGGCAGAGGTAAAACATAGGGAGCGAAAGGCTATTTACAATTTGTACAGAAACCAGATGACAGTTATAAGTGTCGAGGGACATGAAAGAAAGCAGTGGTTGGGAAGGGAGTGAGGCAGTGTTGTAGCCTCTCCCCGATGTTGTTCAATCTCTATATTGAGCAAGCAGTGAAGAAACAAAAGAAAAATTCCGAGTAGGTATTACAATCCATGGAGAAGAAATAAAAACTTTGAGGTACGCCGATGTCATTGTAATTCTGTCAGAGACAGCAAAGGACTTGGAAGAGCAGTTGAACGGAATGGTTAGTGTTTTGAAAGGAGGATATAAGATGAACATCAACAAAAGCAAAACAAGGATAATGGAATGTAGTCGAATTAAGTCGGGTGATGCTGAGGGAATTAGATCAGGAAATGAGACGCTTAAAGTAGTAAAGGAGTTTTGCTATTTGGGGAGCAAAATAACTGATGATGGTCGAAGTAGAGAGGATATAAAATGTAGGCTGGCAATGGCAAGGAAATCATTTCTGAAGAAGAGAAATTTGTTAGCATCGAGTATAGATTTAAGTGCCAGGAAGACGTTTCTGAAAATATTTGTATGGAGTGTAGCCATGTATGGAAGTGAAACATGGACGATAAATAGTTTGGACAAGAAGAGAATAGAAGCTTTCGAAATGTGGTGCTACAGAAGAATGCTGAAGATTAGATGGGTAGACCACATAACTAATGAGGAAGTATTGAATAGGATTGGAGAGAAGAGAAGTTTGTGGCACAACTTGACTAGAAGAAGGGATCGGTTGGTAGGGCATGTTCTGAGGCATCAAGGGATCACCAGTTTAGTATTGGAGGGCAGCGTGGAGGGTAAAAATCGTAGAGGGAGACCAAGAGATGAATACACTAAGCAGACTCAGAAGGATGTAGGTTGCAGTTTTTTTTTTTTTTTGGTTTTCTGGTTTTTTTTATTTTATGTTATTTTATTTTTATACAAATGGATGAAAGGAAGGCCGTTCCTCTGCGGCTACATAAACAGAATAATAGGAAGTCGTCCCGTTACGACAAAGGATGCCCCATACTATAGCCCGCTGCGAATTTTTCGATGACTGTCTTCTCGTTGCTGTGTTGTTTCCGTTGTTTGTTCAAATCTCATAAAAAAGGAATTGGGAAGAGGTGCTATGGTTATCTTCTCATGTCATCGATAATCCAGCTGCGAGGCGGATTATGGAATGCGCTCCAAAGAAAATTAGAAAAATATTGCCTATATTTAGGGTTCCTGACGATGAAAGGAAGGCCGTTCCTCTGCGGCTACATAAACAGAATAATAGGAAGTCGTCCCGTTACGACAAAGGATGCACAATGTCGTTCGTTGAGGTAATACCAAAAATCGGGTACTGTCTTTTCGCCATTACCGAAGAGGTAGTGAACAGCGTGGCCGCTGATCCACGTCACAGAGTTCGTTTTTGCTCTTGGGAAATAAATCTCATCGGGGAAAAGAAGTGATCGGGTAGTTATCCTGTCGGGAGTCGTGCGTGTGAGAAAAGCCAATATCTGACGCACCAAATACCAAACGTCCTTTGCCGACCCGCATTCGAAACGATGTTCATCCGTGTCAATCACTTGGCATGTGGCACACAAGGGTGAATCAGCTAGGTGGATGTGATATAGGCGGGACTGGCACAACTGTTTCCCATTAACAGTTACGTACCATGCAGATTGCACGTTAGTATCAAGGGTGGTGGCATTCACTGCCTGCCACACAGCGCGCCACTTTGTAGCGGGGTGTTTGCTTTCAGTCACATTCGGCGTCATGGTCATTTGCATGGCAGCATATATCGCCCTCGTCATCATCAAGCGTGTGGGTAGTAGTGCGGTGCGGATGTAGCTTAATTCAAGGAAGAACTGGCTAATGTAGAGAAAGGTGCTGGGATGTCCGATATCATCACAGGGGGTGCGAGTGAGATTGATCGTAAGGCCTCCAATAAAAGACTTGTGAGGCACGTCGGACTTCGTCGCCACAGTTGCAGGTGACAGCTGACGAACAGGGCCTTCGCTCTGTTCTGAACATGACAAAGGCCTAAACCCCCTCTGCTCCTCGGGAGGGTTAGGGACTCGTAACGACTCTTAAATAACATGCCCGTATTAACAAAGGATCCCAAAACCGCCAACATGCGGTGAGCCAGGGTAGGTGGTACGGGGAGTATCTGTGCAAAATGGGGAATACGTGACGCCAAATAGACGTTAGCATATCGTGTCCGTTGCAGGAGGTCTAGATGTCGCAGACGGTGGTCACTTATTCCTGCTCTCATCTGATTCAATAAACGCCTGTAGTTAATGGCTGTTGAACGCTTCATATCAGATGCGAAATCAATGCCAAGACAGCGGATTGTGTCACTGATTCTTAGCGGTGCGACAGTCTCGTCGGGTAGGCCTCTGCCTATAGACAGGGCGTGTGATTTGTGGAGATTGAGATGGCTCCCCGATGCCGCGCCGTAGGTCGCCACCCACGCCAGTGCTGCACGAACTTCGTCATTATTGCGAAGAAGGAGTACCAGATCATCCGCATAGGCAGTGCAGCAAAAAGTGTGTCCACCAAGGGATATTCCAGTCAGGCGTTGTCGGAGGCCGCAGAGGAGTGGTTCCAAGACGAGGGCGTACAATATCGCCGAAAGAGGGCAGCCTTGACGCACCGATCGCTGGATCTGTACCGGCGGCGTAAGACGGCCATTATATAACACCTTGGACGTCGCGCCGCGTAGGAGACGCATCAGTACATTAACTATGACGTCCGGATACCCCATGTGTCGCAGTACCTCCATCAAAAATGTGTGGTCGACTCTGTCAAAGGCCTGGCTAAAGTCGAGTGAGGCCAAAATTCCTGGCAGTTGGCGAGCTTTGGCTAGCGCGATCATATCTCTATATCGGCACAATGCAGTGCGAATATTATGGTCACCACCTAACGATGCCTGGTCCTGCGACACAACACATCGTACAGATCGCTTTAGGCGTGCCGCCAGAAGCCGGGTGAAAATCTTCAAGTCACTGTTGAGTAAGGTCAAGGGCCGATAGTCACTGATCCTGGATCCGCCTCGTGGTTTGTGTATAGGCACAATCAGTCCTTCGAGGAAGGCCCCAGGTATCTGCGTCGTGGGAGACATAAGATCGCGGCAAATATCAGTCCATGCTGGTGCCAGCAATTGTTGATACGTCCGGTAAAATTCCAGAGGAAGGCCATCAGGTCCCGGGGACTTATGAGCAGCCCCAGCCTGTATTGCTTCAATGATTTCCTCTTCCGTTACATCTGCTGTCAAATCCGCCGCCGCTGTCGGAGAGATCGAGCCATAAGTGAGTTGAGAGACTTCGGCGATCACCTCTGGGGGATGTCGACGTTCCGAGTATAGCCTAGTGTAGTGAGCATGAGGGCGTTTCCTATGTCGCGCTGGGTATCAAGGCGTCGTCCGTCTTCCGTCGTGATAGCTTGGATCAGTGTCCTGCGTCGGCGTCGTCGTTCTGCAATGACGTGGTACATAGACGGTTCCTCCTGGGCCACTCTGTCTTGAGTGCGCGCTCTGACGTTCGCACCCTCAAGGTGGCAAAGTGTTAATCTGATGATCTGTGCCTTGGCACGGTTCACCGTCACCTGCCGTGCAGATGAGTACGGCAGTGTTGTACATTCTCTTAAGATGCTGTAGTAAAAGTCCATGGTATGTCTCTTCCATGCTGCAACATCTCGGCCGTAGCCTATCAAGGTCATCCGGAGGGCTGGTTTGGCGCAGAGTAACCACCACGACAGTGTAGACCGGTAGGTACCACGCCGGCGGCTGCATGAGTCCCACGTGTTCTCTATAAGGCGGCGGCATTCCTGAGAAGCGAGGTGGGCGACGTTCAACTTCCAAAGACCACAGCTGTGCCATACCTTCTGGCGGCCGAGGGTAATAGCGCAGATGTAGGCCTCGTGGTCAGAAAAAGCTGGTGGCCAAACTTCGGCAGCTCTTGTCCCCACAGCTATGGAGCGCGAGATGTATATCCGGTCGATGCGGCTGGAGGAATGGCTGGTGTAGTGAGTAAATCCGGGCCGATCGCCACAAACATGTTCCCACAAGTCCACCAATTGAAGATTATTTATAATTGTCGTAAGTTCTGCGCAGGGAGAATGGTGTGGTAACTGATCCTTAGGTGCTTGGCTACAGTTAAAGTCCCCTCCCATTATCAAGGCGTCCTGACGGCCCATAAAGAGGGGCGTGATTGTATGAGCGAAAAAGGTGGATCGTTCGCGACGCCGACCAGATCCTGACGGTGCATAGATGTTAATAAGTTTGACTTCTTGGATAGTAAGAGCCATGCCTCTGGCGTCAGGGAGATACTCGACGTCTTCTGCGGATATACCTTCGCGGAGGAGGATCGCCACACCACTGCCATTGGCAGACGCATGTGAGACCCAAGTCGTGTAGCCATAGGGTCCCTTGAAGTCTGTGACATACGCCTCTTGAAGGAGCGCAATGTCGATGTCTGCTGCGTTGAGCAGGTCCTGTAGCATCTTTAGTTTATGTCGGGCACGTATGTTGTTGATGTTAATCGTCGCTAGACGGTACGTTTGGTCAGCCAGGTCGGCAACTGGGTTGTGTAGGAGGCCAGGTGTGGGCGGCAGGGGCGGCCCCACAGAGGCTGACGATACAGCCGTAGTCACTGTTGTTGGTCGGTGCTGGGTACAGCCGCGGGAGCATCTCTGCCTTCGGCATCCTCCTGTTGCTGTGGCTCATCCTCGACATCATCCGCCCAAGAATCAGATGCAGCAATTGGTAACTGTTGATGAGTGCTGTCAGTAGAGCGCTCGCGCGCATGTTCAGTAGCAGAAGTGATGTTGTCAGACTGAGATTCAGAAATTGTATCCGCCGTAGCATCGTGACGGGAAGGGTGAGTTGTGGTGGTAGAGTCCTGATTGTCGTCCGAGGCCGATTGTTCGTCCGGGTCACACATCCGAAGCAGGCAATCATTGGATGGCGTATGGCGCCGTTTCTTGCGTTTTCGAGGGGACCGTTGTTTCCGGACATGTTGTTCTGTGTCAGAGTGCGGGCGACAATCATCTGATGCGGTCTCCATTGGTAGGAAGGCAGAGGTCGGGACAATTTCAGTTTCTACTTCCATCTTCTCTTTGGGCTCGTCTTGGTGGCACAATTGATCACCGTCTTGAGGCAAGGCTGCCGATGACGTCGTAGAGGGGGATATGCTGTCCGCCACACTGTCATCGACCACTGACTGCAATAAGGGGGTACGATCCTGGGCAGGAACAGCTGTTGCGGTTGCAGCCGCTGCATACGTGATGGGGAGTGAAGTAGGCGTCGCCGGGGATGGAACTTCACCAACCGGTGTCTGAGTCAGTCGGCGTTGAATGCAGGCCGATCGGACATGTCCTTCCTGGCCACAGCCGGCGCAAGTACGCGGTTGTCCGACGTACATAACAATGGCTCTGCAGCCGCCAATTACTAAATAGGATGGCACATGCTTCGTCAATTCAATCTTAATTTGTCGCACTCCATTTAAGACGGGATACGTTTCAAACGTTTGCCATTTTTCAGCCAAGTGGCTTAGCACGTGGCCGTATGGTTTGAAAGCTGTCATCACAACATCTGGCGGGACTTCGAATGGCAGCTCGAAGACCCTCAGAGTGCGAAGGCCTAATCCAGCGTGGTCGATCGTGACAGTTCCTATGTGACCATCAGAATGCTTAAATTTAAGTCCATGAGCGTGTCGGCATACAACATCAGTGCACGCCTTGTCATTGATCATTTTTATGTAGACGACACTTCGTGTTATAGAAAAGTGGAACCCAATGATGTCTTGAGGTGCAATATGAAGTTCTTCCCGGATGAAACGTTCAATGTCAAGTGCTCGAGGTCTTGCATAGTCCGCTTGAAATGTGATCTTAATGGTGGACTTGCGATAGGAGTGCGCCATGGCACTACCGAGACACGGACGCGTGTCACTCGCCGCAGCGGAAGGTAAACAGTAAACACTCGCGCGCGCGGTACGCTAACAGGTGGACACAGGCACGACGACCTTGCCCCACCGCTGCTAACAGCGGACTGATCTGAAAATATTTGTATGGAATGTAGCCATGTATGGAAGTGAAACATGGACGACAAATAGTTTGGACAAGAAGAGAATAGAAGCTTTCGAAATGTGGTGCTACAGAAGAATGCTGAAGATTAGATGGGTAGACCACATAACTAATGAGGAAGTATTGAATAGGATTGGAGAGAAGAGAAGTTTGTGGCACAACTTGACTAGAAGAAGGGATCGGTTGGTAGGGCATGTTCTGAGGCATCAAGGGATCACCAGTTTAGTACTGGAGGGCAGCGTGGAGGGTAAAAATCGTAGAGGGAGACCAAGAGATGAATACACTAAGCAGACTCAGAAGGATGTAGGTTGCAGTTTTTTTTTTTTTGGTTTTCTGGTTTTTTTTATTTTATGTTATTTTATTTTTATACAAATGGATGAAAGGAAGGCCGTTCCTCTGCGGCTACATAAACAGAATAATAGGAAGTCGTCCCGTTACGACAAAGGATGCCCCATACTATAGCCCGCTGCGAATTCCCCAGTCGCGAGTCACAGACTGGAATGTTCCGTGCTCCCTAAGACGCCGATCAATTGCTTCGAAAGTCTTCCTGTCGGGACACCTTCGTTCTGGAAATCTGTCTCGATACAAACGTACCGCGCCACGGCTATTGCCCCGTGCTAATCCATACATCAAATGGGCATCTGCCAACTCCGCATTTGTAAACATTGCACTGACTGCAAAACCACGTTCGTGATGAACACTGACCTGTTGATGCTACGTACTGATGTGCTTGATGCTAGTACTGTAGAGCAATGAGTCGCATGTCAACACAAGCACCGAAGTCAACATTACCTTCCTTCAATTGGGCCAACTGGCGGTGAATCGAGGACGTAAAGTACATACTGACGAAACTAAAATGAGATCTAACATGGAAATTAAGCGTTTCCGGACACATGTCCACATAACATCTTTTCTTTATTTGTGTGTGAGGAATGTTTCCTGAAAGTTTGGCCGTACCTTTTTGTAACACCCTGTATAGACGGCTGTGCATTGCTGTTTTATAAAGGTTAAATTATGTGGTTGTATTGGTAGTACTATCAAAAACAGTATCGTATCGTTTCATAATATAAACACACATTGTATGCGGAAGTGCTAACGTTTTTCCGAGAAAAAGTGACGAATATATTGGTAAATATCTCAAAAAGTAAAGTATGACGCCAAAACGAAGTGTTTTTAAGAAACACGGGTTTCATGGTAATAGAGATTCGAATAAAGGGAAACATTGTGTTCAATCTGCGGTGTGTGAGTGTTTCGTATCGAGCAACTTAACCTCTTACCTGTGTTTACACTCCGCGCCGACCAGTTGCAGCTGTAGCGGCGCATCGAAAGCTAAGTACTAATTAATTGTTTGTGTATAGTGGTTTATTTAGGAACTTAATTGTTTGTGTATAGTGGTTTATTTAGGAACTTTAGTAGTCTTCAACCGGTGTTCTTGGTGTTTTCTGGTGAAATAATTTCAGAAGAACCTTTTGGAGACCGTTTTCAGTTTCGTAACTGTGTCATTAGACGTTTGATTCTCTTTCTGTATTAGTCTTTGTTATATTCTCATTTGTTGTTGATTAATACTGTTAATAATAGTAGTTACTTCCATTGTAGAGTAAGTGTGTGATTATTGTAGTCAGGTTTTTAACATCTTCTTATTGTAGTAGCGGAACTTAGATAAAGTAGTTTTCCTGTTTCAATAAGTGTAAAATTTTACCATGAGTGAGAAGTGTGGGCTTTGCCGTAGGTTCGTGAGTAGTGGATTGCGGTGTGAGACTTGTTCGAAGTATTTTCACTGGGGGGGAATGCAGTGGGGAAGCCAGTGGGCATTCTGGTGAACTCCTCTCCTGGAACTGCAGGTTACGTAGCAAAAGTAAGTTGATAGAGGAGCAGGAGCGTAAGATCTGTGCCCTTCAGGTGCAGTTGAAAAACGCACAGAAGGAGCTAGATAGGATGAGGAGGGAGAAGGGGGTTGGGGAATGGGAGCTGGCTGTTGGCAAGAGATATGCTAGGAGAAGAAGATTTTCAGATAGTTTTACTATTGGTGTTTGCAATAGATATGACCAACTGTCAGAGTCTAGTGGAGATGAATCTCTAGTAGCTGTAGATGTAGGAAGTATGCAGCAGACCTCAGCAGTTACGGTGGCTAGGACAGTTGCAAAGTCGAAGAGGAAGAAGGAGGTTCTGCTGTTAGGTAGTTCTCATGGCAGAGGTGTAGACCAGCAGTTGCAGGAAGTGTTGGGGAGTGAGTACCAGGTCACCAGCATTGTGAAGCCTAATGCAGGATTGGCTCAGGTGCCTGTTAACATAGGGGGGGGGGGGGGTTACGTAGGGATTTTACTAAAGAGGATCAGGTAGTGATTGTGGGTGGGGCTGGTAATAGTATTGATAGGGATGGGGAGTATGACATAGATGGTGACCTGGAAAAGATAGCCACTCAGACTGGCAACACGAATGTGCATTTCGTGGAACTGTTTCAGCGTCACGATCGGCCTCATCTTAATACAGCCGTCAGGCGTAATAACATGAGACTTGGGGGTGCGCTAATGACAGAAAGCATGGGTCACATTTCAGTGGTGTCGGTGGAGTCTATCAGCAGGACGGGTTTCACTAGGCATGGCCTGCACCTCAACAGGTTTGGGAAGGGGAGGTTGGCAAAGCATATAGGTGACAGAATAGGTGGGGGTGGTGGGATCACTCATGGGAAAATTCCTGCAGTAGTAGGTGTTAGAGTTGCACCTTTTTTAGATTGAAGTCAGCTGATAGGTATTCCTGCTTAAGGGAAGTCTCTCTAACAAAGGAACCACTTTTGACAAAGCTTAGGTATCCGAGTAATGAGGGAATTAGTATATTTCATCAAAATATACAAGGTATTAGAGATATAGTTAGTGAACTGCTTATAGATGTTGACTCTGAAATTATTGGTATATCTGAACACTTCTTAAATAAGGAGATAATTCAGAGGCTTCGTTTACCAGGATACAGGTTGGCTGGCAGCTTTTTGAGGAGCTCTTTGCGGTGTGGGGGAGTAGCCATGTATGTGAAAAACGGCATCCCATTTGAGTCAATTGATGTTTCAAAGTACTGCACTGAAAAGGTGTTTGGATGTTGTGCAGGTGTGGTTAAATTTAACGGAGCTAAACTTATAACTGTTGTTATTTATAGATCCCAAGACTCCGATTTCACAACATTTTTGCTAAAGCTAAAGGAGGTTCTTGGTTCACTTTATAGGAAATACAAAAAGTTAGTTATATGTGGTGACTTCAATATTAATTGTATAAGTGATTGTGCAAGGAAGAGGATGCTGGTAGACCTCCTTAATTCATATAATCTTATGCAAACCGTATTCTTTCCAACGAGAGTGCAAGGGAACAGTAGAACAACCATAGACAACATTTTTGTTCATTCCTCATTACTAGAAGGGCATTCTGTTAGCAAAAAGGTGAATGGCCTTTCAGATCATGCACAAATTTTAACTCTAAAAGATTTTTGTGCTGCAACACGTGTTAAATATAGTCGTCAGCTGCTTAGGAAAGCTGATCCAGTTGCTGTAGAGACCTTTGTAAACCTTATCAAGGAACAAGAGTGGCAAGATGTTTATAGCGCTGATACAGTAGGCGATAAATATAATGCTTTTCTCAAGACTTTTCTCGTGCTCTTTGAACGTTCAAAACAGGGTACTAGCACAAACAGGCAGCTTGGGTGGCTGACTAGAGGGATAAGAATATCTTGTAGAACAAAGTGGCAATTATATCAAAACATTAGAAACAGTCAAAATTTAAATGCAGCAGCCCATTACAGACAGAATTGTAAGGTGCTTAAAAATGTTATTAAGAAGGCAAAAAGTATGTGGTATGCAGATAGAATAGCTAAGTCTCAGGATAAAATTAAAACCATATGGTCAGTCGTAGAGGAAGTGGCTGGTCTGCAGAGACAGGTCGAAGATATAGAATCAGTGCATAGTGGGAATGTCCGTGTTACTGATAAGTCGCATATATGTACAGTTTTTAATAATAACTTTCTGAATATAGCAGGTGAACTAAATAGAAACCTAGTCCCAACAGGGAATCATATAGCGCTCTTAGAAAAAAGTGTTCTGAGACTGTTACCTGAAATGCTCCTCCATGATACTGACAAGAGGGAGATTGAGTTAATAATTAAATCACTAAAGACCAAGAACGCTCTTGGATATGACGGGGTATCTAGCAGAATACTGAAGTATTGTTCTATGTATGTTAGCCCAGTACTTAGCCATATTTGTAACTTTTCCTTTAGGAGTGGTCGGTTTCCTGACCGATTAAAGTACTCGGTAGTGAAGCCACTTTATAAAAAGGGAGACATTGATAATGTTGACAATTTTAGACCTATTTCTGTGCCATCGGTGTTTGCTAAAGTTATCGAGAAGGTTGTATATACAAGGTTACTGGAGCATTTAAATTCACATAATTTGCTGTCAAATGTTCAGTTTGGTTTTAGAAATGGTTTAACAACTGAAAATGCTATATTCTCTTTTCTCTGTGAGGTTTTTGACGGATTAAATAAAAGGTTGCGAACGCTAGGTGTTTCTTTGATTTAACGAAGGCTTTTGACTTTGCTGACCACAAAATATTACTGCAGAAGTTGGACCATTATGGAGTAAGGGGAGTAGCTTACAATTGGTTCGCCTCTTACTTTAAGAACAGAAAGCAGAAAGTAATTCTCCGCAATACTGAGAGTGGTAGTGATGTTCAGTCCCAATGGGGCACTGTTAAGTGGGGCGTTCCCCAAGGGTCAGTGCTGGGGCCACTGCTGTTTCTTATTTATATAAATGATATGCCCCCCCCCCCCCATGAACCATGGACCTTGCCGTTGGTGGGGAGGCTTGCGTGCCTCAGCGATACAGATAGCCGTACCGTAGGTACAACCACAACGGAGGGGTACCTGTTGAGAGGCCAGTCAAACGTGTGGTTCCTGAAGAGGGGCAGCAGCCTTTTCAGTAGTTGCAAGGGCAACAGTCTGGATGATTGACTGATCTGGCCTTGTAACAATAACCAAAACGGCCTTGCTGTGCTGGTACTGTGAACGGCTGAAAGCAAGGGGAAACTACGGCCGTAATTTTTCCCGAGGGCATGCAGCTTTACTGTATGGTTAAAAGATGATGGCATCCTCTTGGGTAAAATATTCCAGAGGTAAAATAGTCCCCCATTCGGATCTCAGGGTGGGGACTACTCAAGAGGATGTCGTTATCAAGAGAAAGAAAACTGGCGTTCTACGGATCGGAGCGTGGAATGTCAGATCCCTTAATCGGGCAGGTAGGTTAGAAAATTTAAAAAGGTAAATGGATAGGTTAAAGTTAGATATAGTGGGAATTAGTGAAGTTCGGTGGCAGGAGGAACAAGACTTCTGGTCAGGTGACTACAGGGTTATAAACACAAAGTCAAATAGGGGTAATGCAGGAGTAGGTTTAATAATGAATAGGAAAATAGGAGTGCGGGTAAGCTACTACAAACAGCATAGTGAACGCATTATTGTGGCCAAGATAGATACGAAGCCCACACCTACTACAGTAGTACAAGTTTATATGCCAACTAGCTCTGCAGATGACGAAGAAATTGAAGAAATGTATGATGAAATAAAAGAAATTACTCAGATAGTGAAGGGAGATGAAAATTTAATAGTCATGGGTGACTGGAATTCGAGTGTAGGAAAAGGGAGAGAAGGAAACGCAGTAGGTGAATATGGATTGGGGCTAAGAAATGAAAGAGGAAGCCGCGTGGTAGAATTTTGCACAGAGCACAACTTAATCATAGCTAACACTTGGTTTAAGAATCATGATTGAAGGTTGTATACATGGAAGAACCCTGGAGATACTAAAAGGTATCAGATAGATTATATAATGGTAAGACAGAGATTTAGGAACCAGGTTTTAAATTGTAAGACATTTCTAGGGGCAGATGTGGACTCTGACCACAATCTATCGGTTATGAACTGTAGATTAAAACTGAAGAAACTGCAAAAAGGTGGGAATTTAAGGAGATGGGACCTGGATAAACTGAAAGAACCAGAGGTTGTACAGAGTTTCAGGGAGAACATAAAGGAGCAATTGACAAGAATGGGGGAAAGAAATACAGTAGAAGAAGAATGGGTAGCTTTGAGGGATGAAGTAGTGAAGGCAGGAGAGGATCAAGTAGGTAAAAAGACAAGGGCTGGTAGAAATCCTTGGGTGACAGAAGAAATACTGAAATTAATTGATGAAAGGAGAAAATACAAAAATGCAGTAAATGAAGCAGGCAAAAAGGAATACAAACGTCTCAAAAATGAGATCGACAGGAAGTGCAAAATGTCTAAGCAGGGATGGCTAGAGGACAAATGTAAGGATGTAGAGGCTTATCTCACTAGGGGTAAGATAGATACTGCCTACAGGAAAATTAAAGAGACCTTTGGAGGTAAGAGAAACACTTGTATGAACATCAAGAGCTCAGGTGGAAACCCAGTTCTAAGCAAAGAAGGGAAAGCAGAAAGGTGGAAGGAGTATATAGAGGGTCTATACAGGGGCGACGTACTTGAGGACAATATTCTGGAAATGGAAGAGGATGTAGATGAAGAGGAAATGGGAGATACGATACTGCGTGAAGAGTTTGACAGAGTATTGGAACTACTGACGGCCTTGGGAGAGCCAGTCCTGACAAAACTCTACCATCTGGTGAGCAAGATGTATGAAACAGGCGAAATACCCTCAGACTTCAAGAAGAATATAATAATTCCAATCCCAAAGAAAGCAGGTGTTGACAGATGTGAAAATTACCGAACTATCAGTTTAATAAGTCACAGCTGCAAAATACTAAAACGAATTCTTTACAGACGAATGGAAAACTAGTAGAAGCCGACCTCGGGGAAGATCATTTTGGATTCCGTAGAAATACTGGAACACGTGAGGCAATACTGTCCTTACGACTCATCTTAGAAGAAAGATTAAGGAAAGCCAAAACTTACGTTTCTAGCATCTGTAAACTTAGAGAAAGCTTCTGACAATGTTGACTGGAATACTCTCTTTCAAATTCTGAGGGTGGCAGGGGTAAAATACAGGGAGCGAAAGGCTATTTACAATTTGTACAGAAACCAGATGGCAGTTATAAGAGTCGAGGGACATGAAAGGGAAGCAGTGGTTGGGAAGGGAGTGAGACAGGGTTGTAGCCTCTCCCCGATGTTATTCAATCTGTATATTGAGTAAGCAATAAAGGAAACAAAAGAAAAATTCGGAGTAGGTATTAAAATCCATGGAGAAGAAATAAAAACTTTGAGGTTCGCCGATGACATTGTAATTCTGTCAGAGACATCAAAGGACTTGGAAGAGCAGTTGAACGGAATGGATGGTGTCTTGAAGGGAGGATATAAGATGAACATCAACAAAAGCAAAACGAGGATAATGGAATGTAGTCGAATTAAGTCGGGTGATGTTGAGGGTATTAGATTAGGAAATGAGACACTTAAAGTAGTAAAGGAGTTTTGCTATTTGGGGAGCAAAATAACTGATGATGGTCGAAGTAGAGAGGATATAAAATGTAAACTGGCAATGGCAAGGAAAGCGTTTCTGAAGAAGAGAAATTTGTTAACATCGAGTATAGATTTAAGTGTCAGGAAGTCATTTCTGAAAGTATTTGTATGGAGTGTAGCCATGTATGGAAGTGAAACATGGACGGTAAATAGTTTGGACAAGAAGAGAATAGAAGCTTTCGAAATGTGGTGCTACAGAAGAATGCTGAAGATTAGATGGGTAGATAACATAACTAATGAGGAAGTATTGAATAGGATTGGGGAGAAGAGAAGTTTGTGGCACAACTTGACGAGAAGAAGGGATCGGTTGGTAGGACATGTTCTGAGGCATCAAGGGATCACCAATTTAGTATTGGAGGGCAGCGTGGAGGGTAAAAATCGAAGGGGGAGACCAAGAAATGAATACACTAAGCAGATTCAAAAGGATGTAGGTTGCAGTAGGTACTGGGAGATGAAGAAGCTTGCACAGGATAGAGTAGCATGGAGAGCTGCATCAAACCAGTCTCGGGACTGAAGACCACAACAACAACAACATGCCTTCCAGTATTACAGGTGACTCAAATATATTTCTGTTTGCTGATGACACCAGCTTGATAGTGAAGGATCTGGTGTGTAATATTGAAACAGTATCAAATAATGTAGTTCATAAAATAAGTTCGCCGCTTGTGGAAAATAATTTGATGCTAAATCACAGTAAGACTCAGTTTTTACAGTTTCTATCTCGCAATTCAACAACAACCGATATTTTGATCAGACAGAATGGGCATATTATAAGCGAGACGGAACAGTTCAAGTTCCTAGGCTTTCGGATAGGTAGTAAGCTGTTGTGGGAAGCCCATGTCCAGGATCTTGTTCAGAAACTAAATGCTGCTTTATTTACCATTAGAACAGTATCTGAAATAAGTGACACTTCAACACGAAAAGTAGTCTACTTCGCATATTTTCATACGCTTATGTCGTATGGTATTATTTTTTGGGGTAATTCTTCTGATTCAAAAAGGATATTTTTGGCTCAAAAAGGGCTGTTCGAGCTATATGTGGTGTAAGTTCGAGAACCTCTTGTCGACCCCTATTCAGTAGCGTGGGAATTCTGACATTGCCCTCACAGTATATATTTTCTTTAATGTCGTTTGTTGTTAGCAATATTAGCCTATTCCCAAGAGTTAGCAGCTTTCACTCAGTTAATACTAGGCAGAAATCCAATCTGCATGTGGAATGCACTTCCTTGACTCTTGTGCAGAAAGGAGTGCAGTATCCTGCTGCATCCATTTTCAATAAGCTACCACAAGAACTCAAAAATCTTAGCAGTAGCCCAAACTCTTTTAAGTCTAAAGTGAAGAGTTTCCTCATGGCTCACTCCTTCTATTCTGTCGAGGAGCTCCTGAAAGAGCTAAAAAATTAAGCAAATTCCAGCGTTACATTGTTGATTTTCTGCATTTGAACTTACGACTTGTCACCTGAATATGTTTTTTATATTTCATTTTACCTGTTTCCAATATCGTGTTATAATTTCATTTATTGACTCGTTCCATGACCATGGAGACTTCTCCTTAATTTGGTCCCACGGAACAATAAATTAATAAATAAAAAAAATCATAAAACCTATTTACAGATACCAGGCAAATCCTGAATTACTGAAGAAGTGTCAGCATGGTCAGACTCAAAATCCTAATGATTCATTCAGTAATCTTATATGGACTCGTTTACCAAAAATTGTTTTTGTTGGAATGAAGACACTAAAGTGGGGGGGTCTGTGATGCTGTTATTGCTTTTAATGATGGCAACGTTGGTAGGATGAAAGTGCTACAGCTTATCGGAATTAATCCTGGAGCAAACTGCGTCAGAGAACTTGAATGGATGGATAAGTTTCGCATTGATGAAGCAGAGTATGCAGCACAGTTGGCCACTAAGGACTCCAGAAAGAAGAAAAGAAGAAAAAAATTGGAAAAAGATCTAGAGGATGATATTCAGTGTGGTGCAGGGTGCTTCTGAGTGATTAAAAATAAAAAATTAAGCATGTATTAAGTAAGTTGCAGTCTTTTGAAACTTTAGAAGCCGTTCCTGAAAATTTACATTTTCTGTTGTATTTTTCCCTAAATCTCAGAAACCACTTCGAGTAGAGTATTGAAATTTTTCGGGAGTAATAACATACGTATCTTGAGTCTACTGAACTAAAAGAAGAACGTAATGTTATGTATAATTAAAATTATTTATGATAACCTACAAAAAGTACACAAATTTTAACCGTGTAAATAAAAAATTGTATTTCCGATAGCAGAGGCTGAAATGCAGTTATTGTAGTTCAGTAGACTCAGAACATACAGTTTAATGTATGTCATTGGCTACAGTGGTTCCTGAAATAAGGGAAGCCAAGTCACTAAATTTAACATTGTCGGAATAGGGCGTTCCTACTCCCCTTAAGACTGTTCGCAGATGATGCGGTTGTCTATAACAAAGCATCAGTGCCAAAAGACAGTATCGATTTGCAGAAGGACCTGCAGAGAATTGATGAATGGTGCAGCTTCTGGTAGTTGACCCCGGTCGTAAATAAACGTAACATATTGCGCATACATAGAAAAAGGAAACCACTGCTTCTAAGAGTAACTATCCAGAGCGGCCATAAGTGGAATGACCACATAAAACAAACAGTAGGAAAAGCAGGTGCCAGACTGAGCTTCAAAGAAAAAATCTAAGGAGATGTAACTCATTCACGAAGGAAGTGTATTATAAAAAGGCTATTCAATCTATTCTTGAGTACTGTTCATCAATATGGAATTGTTACAAGATAGGAATGACGGAAGAGATAGAGAAGATCCAACGAAGAGCGGCGCGTTTAGTCATGGGATCGTTTAGTCGGCGCGAAAGCGTTACTGAGATGCTCAGCAAACCCATTGGCAGACGTTGCAAGACAGGCGTAGTGCATCACGGATTGGTTTGCTATTGAAACTTAGAGAAAGCACTTTCCAGGAAGAGTCGGACAAAATATTACTTCCTCGAACATACATCTCGCTTAATAACCATGACGAGCAAATTCGAGAAATTACAACCAGTAAGGAGGCAGTAATTCTTCCCACACGCCACTCGCTAGTGGAACAGGGTAAGGGAGATCGGTTAGTGGTACCAGAAGTACCCTCTGCCACACGCCACTAGATGATTTGGAAAGTTTAATGTAGATGTAGAACTGACAAGTACTATTAGATTTATGAACAGTACTTTGATATTTACTTTCAGCCTGCGTTGCAAGTCCATGCAAGAACTAAATGAATTCTTCTAGGGACACGCGATAAATCCCCAATTCCTTGAAGAAACGAACTCCCATATCTAAAACAGCTTCAGACTTGTGACTGCTTTACAAATGAGTTAATGTATTACACAGCTGACATTAAGCATGAAAGCCGAGAAAAGTTTAGAAGGGATTTGAAATTGTGTTTAAAGTTGTTCGAAATCACAAAGTGCTCTCGTTACCAAATACTGGGTAATTTGCGCTCTGCTTTAAGCGAAAGCTAGTTCTTCACGCAGCTCATTGTTTATGACGTCATATCTCCAGAAGTAAGTGTCGTACAATGATATAATTTTGAAGGCACATTCTGTGGTATATGTGGACACTGCACGTAAAATATATTTCAAATTGAGTTAATAGTAAAGAAGTAATAAATTAAAACATCATGCCTGATGCGGAAGTGTCACTGCATGAACAGCCAAATGCACAATGCGAGAAACTTGTTTCCTTTATCATTTTATCGTGGTATCAGCGAGAAAAGTTTCCTAAGTGTTTGAAATTGTGTATAAAGTTACGTAGCAGTTGCTCAGTGCTCTCATTCCTATGCACTGGGTGAACATCGTCTGGGTGTCAGCTTGCCGCCAGTTGCGCTGCCTCAACACAAACATGCAGTTTCCAACTGTAGGCTAATGCTTGTCTAATTGCGTTAAACCTTTAGCATAAGATTATACATCTTAATGAGTAGATTATGATGACATTTTAAGTTGTTAAATTTTGTCACTAATTGTATAAAACACTGAAAACTAGATTTTTGTTGATCGTTGAAGTTGTTAGATAAGCAAACTGTAACTGGAATGTGTAACTGTGCACTAGTTTAGTCATTTATCTGACAACATTCACAACAGCTGCCGAATCATAAACAGTGTATTTTGGAAATTAAGGGAAATATTGAGAAGGCTGTTAATTCTGTCAATAGAGAATAAAGTGCAGATGGAAACAAGTGTCACCTTTTCAACCTGTACATTGTCAGAGCTGTTGGAAGCTGCTTCACACACTTTCTTTGAGGAACAAATGCTACCTGATGGTTGGAATTTAATCCGTTAATCACAATGAATACTATTCCTCCTTGACGCAATGTTTTTTTATAACGTAGTCAGTAATTTTCGTATTTCGTAATGATGGTCCTAGTATGAATATAATATTACTGAAATACGAGGGCTGTTCGGAAAGTATGGAACGATAGGTCGCGAAATGGAAACCACTGTGAAAATCAAGACTTTTTTATTTGCAACATTTAGCTACAACTTCCAGCTACTTATCTCCATAGTCGTCGATCCAACTTAGACATTTCTTGTAGCGTTGTACCAACTTTCGAACACCCTCGTTATAGAAGGCAGCCGCCAGTCCTTTCCGCCAATTCTCTACGCTGGCCTACAGCTCGTTGTCTGAGCCAAAATGTTGTCTTCATAGACAGCGATTCATGTGAGCAGAGGTGAAACTCAGTGGGAGACAATTATGGGTTGTATTGTGGGTAATCAAATATTTCCAACCGAAAACGATGCAGGAGCATCTTCATTGCCCCTGCAGAACGCGGCTGAGAATTGTCTTGAAGAAGAAAACGCTCGACAGTTATGTAATGTTGGCTGCATAGGTTCAGGTGAAATTTCTCACCGGGCCTTGGTACTTGGGGGGAAAAACTATTGTTCTAGGTATCTTTATGTGCTCCCTGTGTGCTCAGAAATAAAACGAACGACGTAACGCGATCGAAGTGCATGCTAAAGACACTGCCCAGCACACTTGTGCAAAACTTTATCGGATTTTCACTATGGTTTCCATTTTGCGATCGATAGTTCCTTACTTTCCGAATAAGCCTCGTACATTAAATGCATTTTATGTTAGTTCATATATTGTGCGATGTGAGCCAAAATCAGTTAGATGTGCCTGTTTTTTTAACCACTTTACTTCATCTTTTACAAAAGACGTTAAATAGTAAATGAACACTGCTTTCATCAGCTCGTATGGTTTCCGGATTTTTCCCCATTCCGTTTGTGTAAGTGGGTAAGAAAGTACACTGAGAAGGTAGAAGGAAAGAGAGTGAATGTAAATGCCAGAGAAGAATTCTTCACTTACTTTATTAGTATTTCTTCTTTCCTAAAAAAGACAAGTACAGGTAAAGTACTGGTGCTGCACAGTTCAGTTATGTTACTGTGGCCGCCATCTACATTGGACATAAATGTGTATAACCACACAGAGACAGTTGGTGGCACCACGAGCAGTAGAAGCTGTACAAAGCCTTTCTGGGGGAATGTGGAAAACAGTGCAATCGTTGTTGTAATGCAGAAAAACGACATGATTATTGGCTTTTGGGCCAAGGGTGGAAGCATTTTCGAAACGACTAAATTTGTAAACTGTTCCCATACCACTGTTGTTAAAGTATATAGTGCTTTACCCAATGGTGCTAACCGAAACTGGCGCCAAGGGGACTGAAGTGCGCTATGGGGCATATATTACAGGGGTGAATGATGGCCGTGGAGATGTGCAAGGGAGAACAGATGCGCAACTGTTGAGCAGCTGACCATCCACATGAGCCAAGGGTCTACAAACAGTGTCTCCTTCACGACCGTCCAGTGAATGTTGCTGCATGGGCCTCCACAGCAGGCACCTGGCTCTCGTACCCATGCTGACTCAGCGACAAGGTCTGGCATGCCAATATCATAATGGATGTCCACTGAGTGACGACAGGTGGCCTTTTCAGATGAATCACATTTAGCAATCTATCGGACAGATTGCCATTAGCGTGTACAGTGTGAAATGTCTGAAAGCAAGAGTTATCGTCAAGTTTTTATGCCATTCCCTGGGTGATCGCGTCATTCTGGAAGGCTCAACAAAAGTATGCATCTGCCCTTGGGGACGATGACCACTCCTATATGCAGTTTGTTTTTCCTCGGGATGATGGCATCTGCCAGAAGGACAATGCATGTGTCACAATTTGCACTGTATGTGCGGGGTTCAAAGAGTATCAGTATGAGTGTACCATACTCCATTGATCACCAAACTCTCCACATTTAAACCCAATCGAGAACCTGTGAGACCACTTCGATTGATTTGTACGTGCTATGGATCCATAACCGAGAAGACTAGTGCAGCTGCTCATGGCACTTGGAGCCTACATGGCTCCACATTCCTATCAGTATCTTCCAGAACATAATTGATTATCATTTTGCACATCCTCTTGTCTAGCAGCAGCCTGTGCTGCAAAATGTAGTTATTCAGGTTTTTCACATGTAATCACATTAATTTGACTGGAGATGTATTTGTAAGCACAAATCAGCATGCACTTACAGGGGACTAACCCAGCTCTAATACTTAAACCAGACAGAAATTATTTTAAAATATGTAGTTGTGTTTTTTCCAACATTCACCAAGGCCAAGTATCGGGAACCCTCTACATTTGTGTACAATCGATATTTAATTGTTAAGTACCCTCAAGGCTATAGAGGCACAATTCTCTGATAGCATGTAACAGAAAGTTATACCTGTCACAATCGCAAGAGCTATAAATGAGGTGTTAATTGACAAAGAGCTGAACATTTGCTTGAAGCAACACTTCTGGAGACAAGTGCAGGTGTATGTGAAGTCTCTGAGAGTTCCTGAGAGTTCTCTAATGAACAAAAACTCTGCACTGCAGATTCTGAGGAAGGGAGGGAGAGCAAGTGCCCCTCCCCCACGCTCCCTCTCCCCTTTGTGGACGCCTATTAAGACATGCAGTATTGTAAACTATGGGTACTTTGGGGCTGAAGAGATGACATTAGGATAGTGACACTTCAGTGCAGTTTTAAATCTCCCATGGTCGCCACCTGAGAGATACCTTGTTGCTTCTGAGGTCTGTACAAGCTTAGGTGTTTGCTGCTGTCTTTAAAATTTCGACATACCACCTTCGCTAGGCAGCAGCCATTTTCATATTTGTGCTAGTGTTGGAAAGTGATAAGTGTGCTGCAAGGCTTTCACATACAAAAGAGGAACAACATTTGGACCACGAAAGATAGGTAAATATAACAAATCGTAAATCCTTCAACCATAATTTCTGTGAATATGGAATAAAACATCGTATAACTAGTAATTCGTTTGCCTCCTTATGTCAATAATGGGAGTTTCATGGGACGAAATTGAGAGTGTTGTAAAGTTACCCCTTAGATACCTTGCAACCAATTTTTATTATATCTTTAGTTTTAGGAACCGTAAGCATGGTACGGAAATACAAATGGGCTGTGTGCTCAAAGCGATATAGAAATTATACTAAGGAAAGACTCAAAGAGGCTACTAAAGCAATTAAAACGAAATACTAACCATGGTGTACCAGAAGACATCTCAAAAGTATGGAATCCCAAAGAACACACTCCTCCTAAAAGCTAAAGAAAGGCACAGGACAATGGTTGGCAGGCATTGTGTATTTACAGAGTCAGAAGAGGAACGAGTTGTATCCCATGCAACAGTTTTATCGGCTTTTGAATTCCACATACAGACATTCAACTTCATATGTACAGTAGTAGTAGAACGAAGAAAGTTCTGGTGCATTTGTTTGTGCAGGTTGCATACATTCAGAGGAAAGCATACATTCAGGGACAAATTATCCCCCTCCCCTTAACTTGTTGTTATGCTAATTGATTTATGACCCTCTTGGGATAATCCATCCTTCTAAGAAACCCCCACCACTCCCACTCCTCCCCAAACTTCTTGGAAATTCCCAATCGTTCTTCCCCTCGCCAATACAGGTACATTTTCATATCAGATTAATGGACTGATTAATTAAACTGATGAATTAATTACCCCTCCCCTCTGGTAAATCCCCAGCCCTCCTCCCCCATCCTCCACTTCCCTCATCTCCTCCAACTGGAAACAGGTGGGAAAAAATTTAGTCTGCACCAAGCTAATGGAGAGGCAGAACATAGGGTAATTTATTTTCTTTATTTTGGGTGCTGTCCTGTTGTAAATTGCTGGAAAAAGCTCACACCTTCCCTCCTTTCACCTACTGTCCTCGCCCCTCACCCAACCTGGAAAAATGGAGGAAAATGCTCAGTTTGTGCTGAGCTGTTGGACTGAAAAGTGCAATTATTGCCTCATCAAGCAACTACGTGGCATACTATGCAATTACACTGCTATAGATTGGAAGTATTGTCTTACTGGAACATTTTCATGTGTGTGCTGCCTAGATGTACACGGATCGACTCAGGAAGTGCACAATGCCACCACCAGAGGATGTCCCACCTGCACCACTCACCGCCTCCCTTCCTTCCCTCCCAGAAAAAAATTGGTGGGAAAATTAGTTCAGTCTGTGCTAACCTGGTGGCCTGGAATGATCCCACGACAGGAAATTCAACAACATTGCAGAGGGCATAATAAAATACTGTTTATTTATAAAATTCAAGTTAGAAGATAGGAGACAACGTACTGGCGGAATTAAAACTGTGAAGACAGATTGTGCATTGTGCTTGTGTAGCTCAGATGGTAGAGCACTTGTCTATGAAAGGCAGAGGTCCCGAGTTGGAGTCTTGGTGCAGTTTTAATCTGCCAGGAAGTTTCAAAATTCAGTTTGCATACCAATTCACAGGGGTTGAATCTCTTTATGTGGCAGTAAAAGCCCATCATTATTTAATTTTGGAGATGTAGAACATTGTAAAATACACTCCTCGAAATGGAAAAAAGAACACATTGACACCGGTGTGTCAGACCCACCATACTTGCTCCGGACACTGCGAGAGGGCTGTACAAGCAATGATCACACGCACGGCACAGCGGACACACCAGGAACCGCGGTGTTGGCCGTCGAATGGCGCTAGCTGCGCAGCATTTGTGCACCGCCGCCATCAGTGTCAGCCAGTTTGCCGTGGCATACGGAGCTCCATCGCAGTCTTTAACACTGGTAGCATGCCGCGACAGCGTGGACGTGAACCGTATGTGCAGTTGACGGACTTTGAGCGAGGGCGTATAGTGGGCATGCGGGAGGCCGGGTGGACGTACCGCCGAATTGCTCAACACGTGGGGCATGAGGTCTCCACAGTACATCGATGTTGTCGCCAGTGGTCGGCGGAAGGTGCACGTGCCCGTCAACCTGGGACCGGACCGCAGCGACGCACGGATGCACGCCAAGACCGTAGGATCCTACGCAGTGCTGTAGGGGACCGCACCGCCACTTCCCAGCAAATTAGGGACACTGTTGCTCCTGGGGTATCGGCGAGGACCATTCGCAACCGTCTCCATGAAGCTGGGCTACGGTCCCGCACACCGTTAGGCCGTCTTCCGCTCACGCCCCAACATCGTGCAGCCCACCTCCAGTGGTGTCGCGACAGGCGTGAATGGAGGGACGAATGGAGACGTGTCGTCTTCAGTGATGAGAGTCGCTTCTGCCTTGGTGCCAATGATGGTCGTATGCGTGTTTGGCGCCGTGCAGGTGAGCGCCACAATCAGGACTGCATACGACCGAGGCACACAGGGCCAACACCCGGCATCATGGTGTGGGGAGCGATCTCCTACACTGGCCGTACACCACTGGTGATCGTCGAGGGGACAGTGAATAGTGCACGGTACATCCAAACCGTCATCGAACCGATCGTTCTACCATTCCTAGACTGGCAAGGGAACTTGCTGTTCCAACAGGACAATGCACGTCCGCATGTATCCCGTGCCACCCAACGTGCTCTAGAAGGTGTAAGTCAACTACCCTGGCCAGCAAGATCTCCGGATCTGTCCCCCATTGAGCATGTTTGGGACTGGATGAAGCGTCGTCTCACGCGGTCTGCACGTCCAGCACGAACGCTGGTCCAACTGAGGCGCCAGGTGGAAATGGCATGGCAAGCCGTTCCACAGGACTACATCCAGCATCTCTACGATCGTCTCCATGGGAGAATAGCAGCCTGCATTGCTGCGAAAGGTGGATATACACTGTACTATTGCCGACATTGTGCATGCTCTGTTGCCTGTGTCTATGTGCCTGTGGTTCTGTCAGTGTGATCATGTGATGTATCTGACCCCAGGAATGTGTCAATAAAGTTTCCCCTTCCTGGGACAATGAATTCACGGTGTTCATATTTCAATTTCCAGGAGTGTACATTGAAAATAGGTAATTACAAATTTAAGCAGTACACTTTTGTATAGTCACACAAGGAATACTGTCATGAAATCGACATGAACATACTAGTTCCAAACTGAACAATCCATTGCCCTCACCCACCTAATCCTTCACCTACACATCAACTCAGCCAATGAACACACCCCTCAACTCCTATCCTTAATAAAAGTCCTCAACCTTTCCTCTCCCACATCCACACCGGCTGTTCAGAGCATCCTCCTACAGGCCAACCGCAAATTAGAACAGCATGCCACCCTCCACCTCAAAAAAGTATCCAATCTCCTGGTTTCCCACCTCCAGAAAGACAACTCACTCACCCTTCACAACCTTTCCAGTAAACCTCAACCTCCTCTCATTGCACACAAACCCAGTCTCTCCCATCTACTCAATCTCCCACTTCCAGCTCCACTCCCTCCAAAACCTCAAAATTCTAATCAACACAACTGGAAACACAACACCCTAATTCAGTAGTTAACCTTTCCTCCAAACCTCTGTCCCAATCCGAAACCTTTGTCCTATCCAAAGGCCTCACCTACAGCCCCACTCCCAGATTCAACCAAACAGCCCTTGTCAAACATTTACTCTCCTACAGTCGTACTCTCTGCTGGAAATATCATTTTGCCACGAAGAAAAATGATCCTAATCCTACTCCTAATGATCCAACTCCCCAAGACACTATCCAAATTGAACCCTGCCTGGAACAGTTTCCTCCTCCATCACAACGGGACCCACCGCCTCTTCCTCAAAATCACCCTCTCCTAACCTTCCAGAAATTTCTGACTTCCAGCCTTGCCTCTCAATCCTTCTTAAAAAACCTTAATCCTACTCCCAACATCACACTGCTGAAGCCCAGGCTATCTGTGATCTGAAGGCTGACCGATCCATTGTCATTCTTCTGGAGGACAAGGGTTCCATGACAGTGGTACTTGATCGTTGGGAGTATGTGGCTGAGGGACTGCGTCAGCTTTCAGACAACACCACATACAAAGTTTGCCAAGGTAATCCCATTCCTGATGTCCAGGCAGAGCTTCAAGGAATCCTCAGAACCTTAGGCCCCCTACAAAACCTTTCACCTGACTCCAACAACCTCTTGATCCCACCAACACCCCCCACCCCAACCTTCTACCTTCTTCCTAAAATTCACAAACCCAATCATCCCGGCCGCCCCATTGTAGCTGGTTACCAAGCCCCCACAGAACGTATCTCTGCCTACGTAGATCAACACCTTCAACCCATTACATGCAGTCTCCCATCCTTCATCAAAGACACCAACCACTTTCTCGAACGCCTGGAATCCTTACCCAATCTGTTACCCCCGGAAACCATCCTTGTAACCATTGATGCCACTTCCTTATACACAAATATTCCGCACGTCCAGGGCCTCGCTGCGATGGAGCACTTTCTTTCACGCCGATCACCTGCCACCCTACCTAAAACCCCTTTCCTCATTATCTTAGCCAGCTTCATCCTGACCCACAACTTCTTCACTTTTGAAGGACAGACATACCAACAATTAAAGGGAACAGCCATGGGTACCAGGATGTCCCCCTCATATGCCAACCTATTCATGGGTCGCTTAGAGGAAGCCTTCTTGGTCACCCAGGCCTGCCAACCCAAAGTTTGGTACAGATTTATTGATGACATCTTCATGATCTGGACTCACAGTAAAGAAGAACTTCAGAATTTCCTCTCCAACCTCAACTCCTTTGGTTCCATCAGATTCACCTGGTCCACTCCAAATCCCATGCCACTTTCATTGACGTTGACCTCCATCTGTCCAATGGCCAGCTTCACACGTCCGTCCACATCAAACCCACCAACAAGTAACAGCACCTCCATTATGACAGCTGCCACCCATTCCACATCAAACGGTCCCTTCCCTACAGCCTAGGTCTTTGTGGCAAACGAATCTGCTCCAGTCTGGAATCCCTGAACCATTACACCAACAACCTGACAACAGCTTTCGCATCCCGCAACTACCCTCCCGACCTGGTACAGAAGCAAATAACCAGAGCCACTTCCTCATTCCCTCAAACCCAGAACCTCCCACAGAAGAAGAACAAAAGTGCCCCGATTGTGACACGATACTTTCCGGTACTGGATCAGACTCTGAATTTGGCTCTCCAGCAGGGATACAACTTCCTCAAATCCTGCCCTGAAATGAGATCCATCCTTCATGAAATCCTCCCCACTCCACCAAGAGTGTCTTTCCGCCGTCGACCTAACCTTTGTAACCTCTTAGTTTATCCCTATGAAATCCCCAAACCACCTTCCCTACCCTCTGGCTCCTACTCTTGTAACCACCCCCGGTGTAAAACCTGTCCCATGCACCCTCCCACCACCATCTACTCCAGTCCTGAAACCCGGAAGGTGTACACGATCAAAGGCAGAGCCACGTGTGAAAGCACTCACGTGATTTACCAACTGACCTGCCTACACTGTGAAGCTTTCTATGTGGGAATGACCAGCAACAAACTGTCCATTCGCATGAATGGACACAGGCAGACAGTGTTTGTTGGTAATGCGGATCACCCTGTGGCTAAACATGCCTAGGTGCACGGCCAGCACATCTTGGCACAGTGTTACACCGTCCGGGTTATCTGGATACTTCTCACTAACACCAACCTGTCAGAACTCTGGAGATGGGAACTTGCCCTTCAGTATATCCTCTCTTCTCGTTATCCGCCAGGCCTCAACCTCCCCTAATTTCAAGTTGCCGCCGCTCATACCTCACCTGTCTTTCAACAACATCTTTGCCTCTGTACTTCCGCCTCGACTGACATCTCTGCCCAAACTCTTTGCTTTTACAAATGTCTGCTTGTGTCTGTGTATGTGCGGATGGATATGTGTGTGTGTGCGAGTGTATACCTATCCTTTTTCCCCCCTAAGGTAAGTGTTCCCACTCCCGGGATTGGAATGACTCCTTACCCTCTCCCTTAAAGCCCACATCCTTTCGTCTTTCCCTCTCCTTCCCTCTTTCCTGATGAAGCAACCATTGGTTGCGAAAGCTTGAATTTTGTGTGTATGTTTGTGTTTGTTTGTGTGTCTATCGACCTGTCAGCGCTTTCTTTTGGTAAGTCACATCATCTTTGTTTCAGATATAAAATACTCATTACACGTAAATATATCGTTACAAATCGCATTAAACATCTGTGGGAAAAAAACATCAGGCTGGAAGCTGGCAACCCTTAGAGGCCAGAGTGCTCGACTGGGAGGCACAGGTCGCCTGCAGAGTGCTGCGTCATATCAGATGGTGACTTCCTTTGAAATTTGACGCCAAACACATTTCCTGTTTTCTTCTCAAATGCACAACTTCCACACAAGGTCATTGGAAGCAGTTCCTCTCTGTGCTCACCCTGCTGTGCATGTACAGACTGAGTTAGTCCATAATACCACCAACGTAGGATACTCAGAGAAGCAACCTCGAAGCTTTTTCTCCCTCCTCTCCCTTCCTGCTCGGGTTACTTCTTGTCGGACAAAGTATCAGGTGGTGGCAACTTTTTGACATTGGTATCTGTGAAATTTCTGTCAGAACACAAGCACTCTCTGTCTCTCCCCCCCCCCCCCCCTCTCTCTCCTTCTCTTTCTCTCAAGTGGCTAGTTCTTGCCCAGCGAGCATCTGTCCCATGCCACTGGAAACCATACTAACCCCTCTTTTCTCCTGAACAGAGTAGCAGGTACATGGTAAATTCCCAGCCCTACCCAAAATGCTGGGCTCTGGATGTGTTTCAAATCTCCACTCAATCAAACTGAGTGACTAATTAACTAAATCGATAACCTCTGTGTGGGACAGTTTTCACATGCTTCCTGTTTGTGGATACTAGAACTGGCATATTTGGTGGAAAATTTTGGGCTGTCTTGGATCTGACCCCACAATTGACTGGTTTCCAAACCTTACTCTTCCCCCTTCTGGATTTTACCAGCATGCTGTTGGTGGATGTTGGTAAAGTTAGGTCGTTAAGTGAAAAGGTCATTACATTGGAGTTAGCTGAAAATGGTAGTAAGAATTTCAAATTTCAGCTCAACTGCGCTATGTCCTTAAACAATTTGCAGGAGACAGGGCAGTGTTTTGACTGGAGTGTGCTCACAAAACCACGATCAAAAGCAATGTATTTCCTGCCTGTTTGTACCCTATAGCAGATCCAGTTGAACCACTGCAATGGTACGTTGTCCAGGTGTTTAAGAAATGATTGTATCACTCCTTATGACCGGATTTACTCGTCAATGCGTTGAAATCACAATTTCCCACACCAAATCAATGCTTCCCTTACGGCTAGACAAACGTAATTTTTTACAGGAATGCTAGTCTGAGCACTTCCCACACACGTCTGGTGGTATGTTGCAACACTCCCCACAGTAACATTCCCGGCAAGTAGCGTAATAATCATTTACAGGTGTATAGCGTCCGAAAAATTATGATATGTCCACACTCACACCAGCTGAGTGTCGTTTTGCATGGCGTACCATAGACCGTAGCCTTTTTAAGAGACAGTCTCCACTCCTTCCGATCTGATCATGTAACCGTAGAAAAGATGTGACATGATTTCAAAGAGATAGTATCGACGGCAATTGAAAGATAGTCTATATACCACATACATTAATAAGTGACGGTACTGATCCCATACGGTACACAAAACCGATCAGATCGCTGTTGCAGAAGCAACGAAAAAAGCATGCCAAATTTAAAAGAACGCAAAATCCCCAAGACTGGCAAAGTTTTGCAGAAGTTCGAAATGTAGCGCGTACTTCAGTGCGAGATGCTTTTAAAATTTCCACAACGAAACTCTGTCTCGCAATGTGGCAGAAAACCCAAAGACAGTCTGGTCATACACAAAGCACACCAGTGGCAAGACGCAATCAATATCTTCACTGCGCGATAACAACAGTAAAGTCACTGATGACAGTGCCACTAAAGCAGAGCTATTAAACACGGTTTTCCGAAACTCCTTCACCAAAAAAGATGAAGTCAATATTCCGGAATTCCAATCAAGAACAACTGCCAAGATGAGAAACCTGGAAATAGATATCCTCGGTGTAGCAAAGCAGCTTAAATCACTTACTGAAGGCAAGCCCTCCGGTCCAGACTGTATACCAGTCAAGTTCCTCTCAGAGTGTGCTGGTACTTAACCATTATAGACAACCGCTCGCTCACGGAAAGATCCGTACCTAAAGACTGGAAAATTGCCCAGGTCAAACCAATACCCAAAAAGGGAAATAGGAGTAATCCGCTAAATTACAGGCCCGTATCACTAACGTCGATTTGCAGTAGGGTTTTCGAATATATACTGTGTTCGAAGATTATGAATTACCTCAAAGAAAAAGATTTATTGACATATATCCAGCACGGATTCAGAAAATTTCGTTCTTGTGAAACACAACTAGCTCTCTATACTCATGAAGTAATGAGTGCTATCGACAGGGGATGTCAAATTGATTCCATATTTTTACGTTTCCAGAAGGCTTTCGACACCGTTCCTCCCAAGCGTCTTCTAACCAAATTGTGTGCCTATGGAATACCGCCTCAGTTGTGCGACTGGATTCGTGATTTCCTATCAGGAAGGTCATAGTTAGTAGCAATAGATGGAAAGTCAATGAGTAAAATAAAAGTAATATCCAGCCTTTCACAAGGAAATGTTATAGGCCTTCTATTGTTCCTAATCTATATTAACGACATAGGAGACAATCTGTATAGCTCTCTTAGATTGTTTGCAAATCATGCTGTCATTTACCGTCTTGTAAAGTCATCAGATGATAAAAACGAACTGCAAAATGTTTTACATAAGATATTTGTATGGTGCGAAAAGTGGCAATTCACACTGAATAAAGAAAAGTGTGAAGTTATTCGCATGAATACTAAAATAGAGACGCTAAATTTCGATTACGCGATAAGTCAGAGAAATTTGAAGGCTGTATTTTCAACTAAATACTTAGGGATTATTATTACAAATAACGTAAAGTGGAACGATCACATAGATAATGTTGTGGGTAGAGCCAATCAAAGACTGCGATTCATAGGCAGAACACTTGTAAGGTGCAACAGGTCTACTAAAGAGACTGCTTGTTAGCCCTATTCTGGAGTATTGCTGTACGGTTTGGAATCCGCATCAGATGGGACTGACGAATGACGTCGGAAAAGTTCAAAGAAAGGCATTTTGTTTTGTATGATCGGGAAATAGGGGAGATAGTTCCACAGACAGGATACGTGAATTCGAGTGGCAATCATTAAAACAAAGGCGTTTTTCGATGCGATTGTATCTTCTCATGACATTTCAATCACCAGTTTTCTCCTACGATTGCGAAAACATTCTGTTGGCACCCACCTACATAGGGAGAAATGATCATCAAGATAAAATAAGAGAAATCAGAGCTTGCACAGAAAAATTTAAACCCTCGTTTTTCCCGCGCGCCGTTAGAGAGTGAAATGGTAGAGAGACAGCTTGAAGGTGGTTCATTGAACACTTTGCCAGGCACTTTAATGTGAATAGCAGAGTAATCTCGTGAATGTAGATGTAGATAGCATCCCGGTAGCAGAATCCTCCTACCACATCGCCGTTATCTCATATTTGCCAACGAATAAAGGGCATAATTACACTACTGGCCATTAAAATTGCTACACCAAGAAGAAATGCAAATTATAAACGGGTATTCATTGGACAAATATATTATACGAGAACTGAAATGTGAATACATTTTCACGCAATTTGGGTGCATGGATCCTGAGAAATCAGTATCCACAACAACCACCTCTGGCCGTAATAACGGCCTTGATACGCCTGGGCATTGAGTCAAACAGAGCTTGGGTAGCATGTACAGGTACAGCTGCCCATGCAGCTTCAACACGATACCACAGTTCATCAAGAGTAGTGACTGGCGTACTGCGACGAGTCCGTTGCTCGGCCACCATTGACCGGACCTTTTGAATTGGTGAGAGATCTGGAGAATGTGCTGTCCAGGGCAGCAGTCGAACATTTTCTGTATCCAGAAAGGCCCGTACAGGACCTGCAACATGCGGTCGTGCATTATCCTGCTGTAATGTAGGGTTTCTCAGGGATCGAATGAAGGGTAGAGCCACGGGTCGTAACACATCTGAAATGTAACGTCCACTGTTCAAAGTGCCGTCAATGCGAACAAGAGGTGACCGAGACGTGTAACCAATGGCACCCCATACCATCACACCGGGTGATACGCCAGTATGGCGATGACAAATACACGCTTCCAATGTGCGTCCACCTCGATGTCGCCAAACACGGATGCGACCATCATGATGCTGTAAACAGAACCTGGATTCATCCGAAAAAATGACGTTTTGCCATTCGTGCACCCAGGTTCGTCGTTAAGTACACCATCGCAGGCGCTCCTGTCTGTGATGCAGCGTCAAGGGTGACCGCAGCCATGATCTCGGAGCTGATAGTCCATGCTGCTGCAAACGTCGTCGTAACTGTTCGTGCAGATGGTTGTTGTCTTGCAAACGTCCCAATCTGTTGACACAGGGATCGAGAGGTGGCTGCACGATCCATTACAGCCATGCGGATAAGATGCCTGTCATCTCGACTGCTAGTGATACGAGGCCGTTGGGATCCAGCACGGCGCTAGATCTTGACCAACGCGAGCATCAATGTCGCGACACGATAAACCGCAATCGCGATAGGCTACAATCCGACCTTTATCAAAGTCGGAAACGTGATAGTACGCATTTTTCCTCCTTACACGAGGCATCACAATAACGTTTCACCTGGCAACGCCGGTCAACTGCTATTTGTGTATGAGAAATCGGTTGAAATCTTTCCTCATGTCAGCACGTTGTAGGTGTCGCAACCGGCGCCAACCTTGTGTGAATGCTCTGAAAAGCTACTCATTTGCATATCACAGCATCTTCTTCCTGTAGGTTAAATTTCGCGTCTGTAGCACGTCATCTTCGTGCTGTAGCAATTTTAATGGCGAGTAGTGTACAATTAAAAAGTCCTCGCGTCTTTTATTCATGTTATGTTTGTTCTTGTACGGTAGTCGGCATATGTCATAGCACAATGAACTGACAAGCGTAATGTAGAAAGAGTAACTTAGAAGCCGGCCTCTGTGGCCGAGCGGTTCTAGGCGCTTCATCCGGAACAACGCTGCTGCTACCGTCGCAGGTTTGATTCCTGCCTAGGGCATGGATGTGTGTGGTGTCCTTAGGTTAGTTAGGTTTAAGTAGTTCTAAGTCTAGGGGACTGATGACCTCAGATGTTAAGTCCCATAGTGCCTAGAGCCATTTGAACCATTTTGAAGTAACTTAGAAGGGTCCAGCTAACTTCAGCGAAAACGTCATCTCCACCCCCCCCCCCCCCCCCAAACGTCTCATGTCCACGATATGTCTCATTTCGTCACTTCTAAGAATAACACATAGGTCTTCTAGCCAATCAGAATCGAGAACAGACTGTAGGTATTGTGCTCTTGGGATATCGTAGATAAATGTATCGGTCTCCAAATTTCGCCAAGAGTGCATCGTCATCGTACATTGATGAGACAGATAGTGGCAATTGGTGTGTTCCCATCACACTCTGTCCTTGCGATATTGCTGGAATGGTCCATGATTCAATGGTACGTATGTTGGAGTCAGGTAATCTACGAACTCGACCTATGATTCTGTTGTCGGAGATAAATGAGCATACTGCCGAGGTCTGGCACTATAACAATCATTTTTGTCGTATTTTTCCTCAATTTTATGTTTGTTCTACCAATTTTCGTAATTTCAGCAGGTTTTCCGAAATTTAAACGTACTTTACTCAGTTAATTAAGTTCCAAACCACCACTCTTGTCGACTTGTCGTGTCAACAAAACGTCCTGTCGCGCTTGACACGTGATGTTATCAGCTAATGACATTGCAGTGAGATTCTCAAATTATGTATTATTGCCTACATGGCATAACACAAATACTGTTTTTTAGTGGAAGAAACAGCCGACATCAGAGAGGAGGTTCATAAAGTACGTTGCTTAGCTGAAACACTTTAAAAATTCTGTAAGATTTTATTACGATTACCCATCTCTCTCTATGTGGATGGGAGTTACAAAATATTGTCACGTATGTAGATCCTGAGCAGAACGCTAGATGGTCTCTCTATGCATCTTGTAACTGTTCCTCTATCTTTATCCAATCGTCCCTGTAATATTGCCTCCGATTCAATTTGGAACTGATCAGAAGAAGGAGGGCACTATACATGCTACATTCGACCTCTCATGAAAGAACAAAACGAGCTTAGTTCCACGTAATCAATGCACTCTGATATTTTGTTTTCGAAAGGGCATAATGCGAGTTTCAAACTGGCACAACCGATTGACACTAGTGATATTGACCAGTATCCCCATTCCAATACTCTAACTGCCACTGTGCAAAGACTGTTCTGTAAGACTGTTCCATACCAATCTTACTCAGGTCACCCGTTCAATTACACACGATCGTTCTAGATACATGCATGCTGAGGAGGTTAGAAAACTTTATTTGTGTATAGTACATATGAGTCTGATACATTTGAGAGTATTGTGGTGATCCAGCCGACTGTTAAGAAGAACAAGAAACGTGTGGTTGAAGTACGATAGAGTTAGAGACTGAAGGAGTTTGAAACCTTTTACGTAAATCACTTGTGCTATCAGTTCTGTAGAATTGCTGTAGTGTTTGGATTCCATTCCAAGAAGGTATGGGAAAGAAAGAAATGATTGTAGAGCAAAAACACACACTCCTGATGCTACATAGTTCTGTACTTAAACATGTTGTAATGTTAAAGCAGTATTGTTTCTAATATATTAGTTTCGTGGAGTGCAATGCTGATAATATTCCAGTGCAGGAAATATATTTCCAGCACCTGGCATACACTCACACTGCAAGTTTTCTATCCCAGTCACTATGGCGAGGAACTTTTAGATGATAAACTACTACCTTTACACGAAAGGATAAAAACAAAACATAGACTCTTTGCAATACATGTACTGTATAGGTTTCTGATGGTGTATAACTTTCACTGCTCATGTTCGATTATGGCTCGGAAATTATGCTATGCTCGCATCAATCCTACAAAATATCGTCAGAACGGAAACATGCATGAAACGACATTTTATGAGGAAGTAGACAAATGCATAACAGCGGTGTTTGACATGGGAAAAGTACACAGCACGCTGTACTAACTCCCTGAACAGAACACACATCATCTGTCAAGCAAATGTATACACAGGGATTGCAGTACCTCACCAACATCTGTCGCTGGCTTAGAATCACTGCAGTAATGGAGCTATGGACTCCATTTATGTAAAAGATGTGGCAGGGAACTGGAATACTTCGCATACATCTTCGTCTAGAGAATGGTGCTGAAATAGGTTTTCCATCATGAGATTTTCACTCTGCAGCGGAGTGTGCGCTGATACGAAACTTCCTGGCAGATTAAAACTGTGTGCAGGACCGAGACTCGAACTCGGCACCTTTGCCTTTCACGGTCAAGTGCTCTACCCGCGAAAGGCAAAGGTCCCGAGATCGAGTCTCGGTCCGGCACACAGGTTTTATATGCCAGGAAGTTTCATATCAGCGCACACTCCGCTGCAGAGTGAAAATCTCATTCTGGAAACATCCCCCAAGCTGTGGCTAAGCCATGTCTCCGCAATATCCTTTCTTTCAGGAGTGCTAGTTCTGCAGGGTTCGCAGGAGAGCTTCTGCAAAGTTTGTAAAGCAGGAGACGAGGTACTGGCAGAAGTAGGGGTGTGAGGAAGGGGCGTAAGTCGTGCTTGGGTAGCTCAGATGGTAGAGCGCTTGCCCGCGAAAGGCAAAGGTCACGAGTTGGAGACTCGGTCCGACACACAGTTTTAATCTGCCAGGAAGATTCAGGTTTTCCATCAGTGTGATGGGCATGATTCATCAAACATGCACTTTAATTCCACTGCTGACTGTGGTATGGGGAGATTTGCTGTTAATGATTGCAAGAAGATTGCGCTCTATGTCACAGACAGAAAGCTCAGTTGTATATAAGTCGAATACAGGTTATATCACACAACAGATACAGCCCGAGATAACAACGGAAAAATTGATTAAATGCGAAATAAATGACATACCACAGTATCTCCCTCTCATCAGCTTACCATTAAATCCTACCTTGTTACAACCCCTCTCAACGGATTACTTCATGTACTTTCTATCATCCTCCAATGGAAATCCATCTCATTTTACGGGCAGATGGTCCTCTTTTTTAGGGAAACGTCCAAGACAGCAGTCCACTTGCATGTTTTCCTATTACCTCAGCAGACATACTTCATAATTTAGTTAATAATCATGCAGCAACTGTTCTGTAAGAAATTTGTTAGCTGACTCCACATGGCTGTGATTGGTAGAGAGTACAGAGAAGTTGGCTATTTAATAGAATAAGAAATAGTATTAGTGTTATGTCATGTAAGCAGTGTGATAGGGTCTGTGGTATGTCCACGTGTATATTCACTCGCAAGTGATGCAGGGGGATGGTTTAGCAGTGATACATATTTCGAGAATCATGCTGCAATACCGTTGGCTGATAGCACCACGAGATCGACGTGACAGGACGTTTTACTGACGTGACAAGTCGTCTAGAGTGATGGTTTGGAGCTTGATTAACTGGGTAAAGCGCGTATTTAAAACCTGTTGAAATTACGAAAATTGGTAGAAAATACGTAAAACTGAAGAAAAATACGACAAAAATTATTGTTATAGAGCACCAGCCTCGGCAGTTGGCCGATCTGTCATGGACAACAGTATCGTAGACCGAGTTCGTAGTTTTGGTGAAGCCTGGTATGGTCAGGGGGAGAGATGGAGGTCTTAATGCGGTTTATTAAGTAAAAAATTTTAAAAGTAAAAAGTTTTAATGCGTTGACAGCAGCTTTGGCTGGAAGACCTATATGTTAAATCATTTCGTAGAAGTAACGAAATCGAGACATCTCGTGGGGATGAGACGTCTGGGTGGCTGCGGTAATGTTTTCGTTGAAGTTAGCAGGATCCTTCTAAGTTACTCTTTCGACATTACATTTGTCAGTTCTTTCCACTCTGGCATACGCCGACTGTATTGCAAGAACGTACGTAGCACAAATAAAAGATGCGAAGGCTTTTTATTGTAATTACGCCCTTTATTCCTCGACAAATATGCGATAACGGCAATGTGGCGGGAGAGTTTTGCTACTGGGAAGCTATGGTAGGCCGTGCGAATCGAAGCCCAGCTGGTGTGAGTGTGGATACACCATAATTTTTTGGGCTCTATACATCTATAAATAATAATCACACAACTCTCCGCCCCCGGTAGCTGAGTGGTCAGCGCGACAGAACGTCAATCCTAAGGGTCTGGATTCGATCCCCGGCTGCATCGGAAATTTTCTTCGGTCAGGGGCTGGGTGTTGTGTTGTCGTAATCAGCATCATTTCATTCTCATCGACAATCTAGTCGGCGAAGTGGTGTCAAATCGAAAAACTTGCACCTGGCAAACGGTCTACCCGACGGGAGGCGCTAGTCTCACGACGTTTACAGTTTATCACACAACTTGTCGGGAATGCTACGCTGTTGGAACGTAACGTTACTGTGGACAGTGTTCCGACATATCACCAGACGTGTGTGGGAAGTAGTCAGAGTACTAGCCATAAGGGGAGGATTCATTTGAAGTGTGGAATTGTGATTTCAACGTATTGACGAGTATATCCGACCATAAGGGGTGACAGATTCATTTCGTAAACGCCTGCACAGTATACCAAACCAAGGTTCAACTGGATCTGCTATTGCGTGCAAACAGGGCAGGCAATGAGGCTGTAACATCGTGGATATGCAGAAAATTCTCTCATCAGCTCCCCTAAGCATATCCACACATGTTCTTTGTCGCATTATCGACTGAGTTGTTTGTTACAATACACCAACCCATATCGGTGCGCATACTACTGGACGCCTGCGCTTTATAGCACTTGCTTGAGAGAGTCTTGGTGGGATGCAGCACCCTCCAGAAACGCTGACTGAAAATACTTGCAGTCTGCTCTCGAATCTAATAGGATGGAAGACCTAAATGTTAAACCATTTCCTAGAGGCAATGAGAATCGAAACACCAAGCCGTTGTGAGTGTGGACATACCGTATTTTTTTCGGACGCTATACACATATAAACGATAATCGCACCGCATGTCTGAAATGTGTATGTGTTCGAGTGTAAAGTTACTGTGGTCAGTGTTCTGACATGTGCAGAGAAAACAATGTTGGTCAGAATACGAGTATGTCCTATCATGAAGGTGGATATAGATTTGGCAAGGAAAACTGTGATTTCGGAGCATTAATAGCTGTAAGGGTTATGAAGGATTTCATGTGGGAAATTGTGTCCAGTGATAAGGAGGACATATATTTATGTGAGAAATTGATATTTACAGAGCCACAACCATCAACAGAAGGTATTTCCGACATTTTTCTCGTTCTAAAATGTTACCAGAATGGTGCTGCAACCGTAATATTTAATTGTATTAAACTGATAAACATGTGGCTGGTTACTTAGGAGGACTCAGCTCGGCTTACAGATATGTGGCGGAGCTAGTTAATACCCAGAATGTATGGACATTTCCAGCTCAAGGCGCGAGCCACTGCTGAGCCTCCTGAACTGGTTTGGAGGGGCACGAGGCTGCAGTTGACCTAATTGTATTTCCCTCTGGGAGGGTGAATAGCAAACTAATACTCAGTATTTGTTGGGAAGTCTTCACGATTGCGAGGGTTTATGCTGGACATTTATTCCTCTCCCCACCCTCCCCCAATTGTAAACTAATGGTTGATAGCCAGGCAGTCGTGTTGGCACTCTCTCCAGCCTCTGAGCATCTGCAACAGCTGCCGTGTGGATGCTGGGAGACGAGTGTGCAGCTGGTGGCTTGCCCAGTGAGCGGTGGTGCCCTACGGAAGTTTCTGCGACCTCCAAGACCTAACTGTGTCAGCAGCTATGGAAAGGATTGGGGTTTAAGTGTATGTGTTTACAAAGTGCTTCCAATTGATGCCGGCTTTTGTATGTGGCTTCTCAGTATATCCCAGTGAACTCTGTCTTCCAGTGGAAAGGTGGAGTAGCATTTGTTTAAATAGAAGTGGACTTGTTGCTGTTACTATCATATCAGCTAGTAGACTGGTCCCCTCATTCTTCTTCCTGCTGTAGCAGAGAGAACCAACTCGGGAATTCTATAGTGCTTTAAAAAGTATGGTTAGCAGACATGTAGGTAATCAGCAATTATACAACCATGATGGCATAAATTCCCACTGAAATGTGAAATTACAACTATCATTTTATACAGCACTGCTTCCATTTGTGACATCAAATTCCCGATTAATAAATTTATTGCTTCTGATAGTGGTATTCTGAGCCCGCTCCAGTAAAATCATTGTGCTGTGTCCTGCAAATTATGTAAGGACATAGCGCAATCGAGCTGGTATTTGAAATTTTCACTATCGTTTTCAGCTACCTCCATTGTAATGGACATCCCACCAAACAACCTAACTGTGCCAATATCCACCAACAGAATGCCAGGAAAATCCAAAAACAGTGACTAGTAGGGTGTGGAAACCAGGCAGTTCTGGGATCAAATCCCAGATAGCCCCAAATTTTTCCCACCAAATATGCCAGTTCTAGTACTGACCAATAGGAAGCAAGGAAAAACTGTCCCACACAGAGAGTATCGATTTAATGAATTAATCAATCAATTTGATTGAGTGGGTGTAATTCAAATGGACTGTTTCCATGACATCCACAGCCCAGTATTTTGGGGAGGGCTTGGGATTTACCATATACTCATTACTCTCTTCACAAGGAAAGAAGGGTTAGTTTGGTCTATGATGTCACATGACAGTAGCCACCTGAGAGAGAGAGGGAGAGAGAGAGGGGGGGGGAGGGAGAGAAAGAGGGAGAGGAGAGAGAGAGAGAGAGAAGCTGAGCATGTGTTTCGGCACGAATTTTCCAGATATCTGTATCAAAGAGTTGCCGCCACTTGGTGCTTTGCCTGATAGGACCAAGCAGGGAGGGATTTGGAGGGAGGAGAGATGGGGAGGTTGCTTCTCCTGATGCCCTCTTCTGGTGGTATTGTGAACTAACTCGGTCAGTACATGCACAGCAGAGCGAGCACATAGAGCAGCTGCTTCCACTGACATTATGTGGAAGGTGTGTGCTTGGGAAGAAAATAGGAAATGGTTTCAGATTTCAGGGGAAGCTCATATCTGGTATGACACATTTCTCCACAGGCGATTGGTGCCTCCCACTCCAACACTCTGGACTCCAAGTGTTTTGTGGTGCAGCACTTACAAAGACACAATTGTGAATTTTTTTGCCAGAAATGTTTAGGGTAATCTGAAACATTGTAATTAGATGCGGTGAGTGTTTTATGCTGACGACGATTTCATGGAGGTATTTCTTGTGTGATCAGAAAAAAGTGAAGTGTTTATGTATTTAATTACTTCTTTTTGATGTATTTCATAAGACCTGCATCTTCCAAATTTAAATAAATATCCGTGAATAATGAGCATTTCCTGCCAAATAAAGAGACCCAACCTGTGCAAATTGGTATGCAAATGTGTTTTATAAATAAACAATACATTATTATGCCCTCTGTAATGCTGTTGAATTTCCTGTTGTGAGATCTTTCCAGGTCGCTAGCTCAGCACAGACTGAGCGATTTTTCCCACCAACTTTGGGGATGAGGATAGAGAGGAGAGGGGTGCGGTGTGGGACATCCTCTGGTGATTGCAGTGTGCACTAGATCAGTTGCTCCCTGCACATCAAGGAGAGTACACACAAGAAAATTTTCCCACAAGACAGCACCTATCTGCAGCATTGTAATTACATAATTAGGACATGTAGTTCCTGCACAAGGTAACAGTTGCATCTTCCAAGTCTGACAGTGCAGCACAGACTGAGAAGTTCCCACCATTTTTTCAACTTGGGTGAGGAGAGGGAGGGGAGGGGCTGAGCTGTCCCCCCCAATTTCCAACGGGGTAGTGTCCTTCCTCTCCAATAGCTCAGCACAGACTGAGTCTTTTCCCCACCAATATCCAGATGGGGAGGAGGGCTGGGGATTTCCCAGGGGTGGGAGGGAGTGACAATTGATCAATTTAATGACTCAGTCAATTAATTTGATAGCAAATGTGTATTCGTACTGGCGAGGAGAAGGGGGGTTGGATATTTCCCAGTGGTTTGAGGAAGGAGATGGGTTTCACAGAAGGACAGATTATCGCCAGGGAGTCATAAATTAGTTAACACAACAACAGGCTAAGGGGAGGGCGAGGGGACAAATATGTTCCTGAATGTATGCTTGCTCCTGAATGTATGCAACCTGCACAAACAAAATGCACCAGAACTCTCTTTGCTCTACTACTTATGGTATAGACAGATGTCGCAGGAAGCCAGATTTAAAAGTATCGACCCTGGAATAGACTGGGCAAAACAGTTTATGGAAAGGCACAATGCTGTTTTGACAGAAAGGGCAGTATAAGACATTACATATGCAAGACCAGCAAATGATGAAGAAATTGTGAATGCATTCTTTGACAATTTGGAGATAAATATTGGAGGTGTTCCACTTGAGAATGTGTGGAATTACGATGAACCACTTTAGTTGATGATCCAGTGTGTTCGAAAATAATTACAGCAAAGGGGACCAAAGTATACTGAACAAATATGAAACCCGTCAAAAGCTTGCACCTCCTTAATGGTGTGTGGTAATGCAGTGGGAACACTCGCCCCCTTTACATAAATTACAAAGCCGAAAAATTGTGTGACACATGGACAGAAAATGCACTACCAGGAGCTAGGTATAACAGAACAAAGGTGGATAGTTTGACAGTGAGTGATTATTCAGTTACTCCTGCCTTTCTTGAGGCGCCAAGATCATGTTAAGCCTATTACATGCGACAACCTGAGCTCACATTTCAATCTTGAAATGCTGCAGTTGTGTGAAGAGTACAATATAAAATTCATTGCATTGCCACAAAATGCAACCCAGTTTTCTGCAGCTGCTTGACATTGCATACTTTCAGGCTTTGAAAGTACAGTGGCAAAAGATTCCTGGAAACAGATGGCAATAGGCAACAGCTGCTGCTATATGCCCAAGAACCAATTCCCCACTGTGCTCAAGAAGCCGCGGGAGTGCATGACCTCAAGAGGACATAATGTGAAAGCATGCTTTAAGAAAACTGGCACCTTCCCCTTGAATCACCAAATTGTACTCGAAAGGCTTCCATCATTCATGATTGTCAGGGAAACAAACCTCACTGCAATCATCGGTGACACTTTCATGGATGAACTCGTGCAGAAGAAAAATGAAGCAAATCAGAAGCGTCAAACAGTGAGGCGTAAAAGGGTAAATATTCCAACAGGAAAGAGTATTTCTGCAGAAGACGTTCTTGCTGCCAGGAGGAATGAGCCATCCACTTAGAGAGAAAGAACTAAAACTGCAAGGAGTGATCCTCACCTGACAAAGACAACAGTCAACAAAGAGGATACAGACAGCGATGCTGAAGAAGCTCATGTTCAGTACCCTATGCAGGATCAGATGACATTGTAACCATGGATGCTGAGGATGAAGAAGATGGATCCAAAGACACTCATGAGTCCTCACCAACCTGCCTGGTTACAGACGATGAGAACCAACAGAGAATGTGTGTGAGGGGATGTATGTACTTGTCACATATGAAGGTAAATCGCTTTCAAGACAAGTCACAAAAAGAACAATGAAGGGTTACTTTGTCTTCCCTGTGGAAAAATGTGGAAAAAGTGGAAGTAGCCCTAGAAAAATGATCTTTTAGATCTAGGCTGCACAAGACATTGTCTAAATCATCAGCCCGCTGGAGCAAGTGGTCGTCTCAAGGTATTTTTATTGTTAAGGAATCAGAACTGTATGTACTAGTCTGAGTTTTACCAGATACCATTTTTTTATTTTTTGGTTATTTGCATTTTGTCATCATTTTGTATCTGTTCGCAGTTACTCATTAATTTCTCAAATTCTTTAATGTGTTTGATCTATCATTTTTTTTCAGAATTTCTATGTTATGATTACTTTTGAGTTATTGTGATAGGGCCAATATTGGTACAAATAAAGAGTTGGTAGGCTAACATTTAGACAATCCTTTTTCTTTATTGTTTTTGCCTGAAAAATGGTTTGTCCCAACGTTACCCAATCCATGGGGTAAAATTGGGGCAAAATCTAAGGGGGCTCACTTGGCAAGGAATGGTTACAGAACAAAGTACATTTCATATTCAAAAATACTAAAGTTAAATCTATCAAAGTAACCTACGTTTAGTCATTTAATACGTTAAAACTTTTCAGAAATCCAGCAAAATACTAACATCCGTACTGAGAGAGTTATATTTACCAAAATGGAAGTTGCTGTGTTGTACGTTCTTCCACATTTCGTCATTGAAGGGCAATATGGCCGCCGAGTGAAATCAAGATTTTTCTTTGTCCATTAAAAAACTTATTTAAGAGGAAATAGCGTCAAATTTAAATTTTCTTTGTTTCACATACTTGCTGTTGTGTCCGTTCTTGTCACACAACTGAATATTAGCGTCCCAACAGAGCTTGTTCTTGACAAAAATTCGTGTTATCTGAAGTCCCGATAATCGCGACATAGCCCGAAATTTTGCATAACATAAACACAAAAAATTCTATTTTGTCGAAATTCGACATGTTGAGAAACGTGGCTGGTGTAGTAAGGTTTATAATTTATAAAAAACAGCTACCAGCCACATGTATGGTTTAAAAAGGTTTATTATCTTCAGATAATAAACCTTTTTAAACCATACATGTCAGATATCTTCAGATAATAAACCTTTTTAAACCATACATGTCAGATAATAAACCTTTTTAAACCATACATGTGGCTGGTAGCTGTTTTTTATAAATTATAAACAAAGAATTCTATTCACGTTTTCTCGACAGTGCAAAATTTGTTAAGAAAAGACAGTAACTAGTTTCATCAGTGTCTTTTGTCGCAATAAAAGTGTAATTCAACGTTTCGAAATCGTATGTATGTGACACATTTCGTATTGTTTACTAGTTAAGATAGATGCGATCTAGGCCTACATTTTTCGAGTTACAAACGTTTAAAAAACTGACCAAACACCCTTGGTGACGCAGATGCTCTAAAAGCAAAGAATTACTAATTCATTCTTCTGTCTTTGCGTCTCTAAATCAGTACAAAAACAACAACAACCGCACATAAGTCCTTTGTGTCGCTGACAAATTTAAAACATTCTTTAAACTTAATTATTCTTTCGAAACTGACCATGAATGAGAAATGTGGGAGCTGTTATAGGGTAGTGAGAAGAGGGACTTGTTGCCAATCTTGTAGGAAATATTTTCACTGGGGGGGGGGGGGGGAGAATACAGTGGGGAGAATGTTGGGAGAACAGAAGAGGCTCTCTCCTAGAAGTGCAGAGTATGCAGTAGGAACATTTTGTTTGGGGAACAGGAAGGGAAAATCTATGTCTTCAGACACAGTTGGAGGAAGCAAGGAAGGAACTGATAAGGATCAAGGAAGACAGGGAGGAGAGGGGTGGTTCGGAACTGGCAGCTGGTAGGAGGATAGGAAGAAAGAGAATGCAATTTGACAGTTTTATCATCAACACCAGAAACAGGTATCTATCTACCACTGCCAGGGTTAAGTGCAGAAGAGCCTCAGGTAGGACGATGAGCAGGAAATGTGCAGCACTCTTCAACCGATGCCGAGAAGCCTAGGAATGTACAAAGTCTTAGGAAGAAGAAAGTGCTGCTGCTAGGTAGTAGCCATTGGCGAGGTGTAGGCCCTCAGTTACAGGAAAGCTTAGGGGCAGCGTACCAGGCCACCAGTATCTCCAAGCCAAATGCATGGCTAACTCATGACATAGAGGACTTTGGGTCTTTATGTAAGGACTTTACAGAAGAGGACCATATAGTTATAGTGGGTGGGACGGGAAACAGTTTGGATAGGGATGAGGCATATGACATGGATCGTGACCTGGACAAGATAGCTTCACTGACTTATGGCAGCAACGTACACTTCATTGAGGTGTTCCGGCGTCATGATCGACGACACCTTGATGGAACTATGAGGCGAATCAATGTGGGTTTAGGGATGGCTCTGAGGCCAGCCAGTTTTGCTTACATATCTCTGGTGCCCGTCAGGACTATCAACAGATGGAGTTTCACTAGGCACGGCCTACACCTAAACAGAACTGAGAAGGGAAGATTGGTACAGATGATTCATGGAAGATTAGGGGGTGGATCTTGGGCCACACATGGTCAAATACATGTTGTCATGGGTAGGAAAAGTAAGTCTTTTTCAGAATAAATCCAGACAACAGATTCCCCTGCCTAAAGAGTATCTCCAGCAGTTTAACTGTCTCGAAGCTGGCCGTAGGTTGTGTTCCAAAAATGAACAGCATAGAGACAGAAGTGATGACACATTCTGCAGGACCTGACCATCATTTTGCAGGACAATGCTCAAGCATATACAGTGCAAGCTATTACTGATAGTTTGACTGATGGGGCTGCTAAGTGCTATACCACCTACTACACTCCCCTGACTTAAGCCTTCGCGAGTTCAACTCGATTTCTAAACAAAAGGAAACGCTTCATGGCGTTCGCTTCAGAACTGCTACAAATTCGTCGGGCAATAGACCGCGCCTCACGAACTGTCAACACAACTGGCACTGCTAAGAGTATCCTGAGACTTCCATATCGGCGAAAACGTGTTATACGCAATGCTGGTGACTACTTTGAAGGTCAGTAAAACTTTGAAACACGTATCTATTTTGTACGAGCTGTAAATAAATAGTTGCCACTATTAAAGTTCCAACCCTCGCATATTCTTGTAAAAAGAGATCTACGGGTGAATAAAATAACAATAACTACTACTACTGCTACTAAGTGTGAAGTTTTAATCAAATGATTGAATTGCAGGGGAAGCGAACAATACACACACTTGAGAGTAGCTACGTATGGACATGCTACATCACTTTTGGTGTAACCAAACTGCTGTTAGTCCAGTATCAAATCACAGTAATCTCATTATTCCAAATTTTTCCCTTGACCTGTTCCTTGCGTTGTGTTTTAATCACTTTTCTGAAACTTCACATTTGGCTGATGTTATAAACAGGGTGTATCATAATTAATGGCGTAAACGCATACAGTTGAAAGTACACGATACTAGAAGCAAAAAAGTCACAGCAAACATAGCTTCGAAACTGCATACCTACCTTAAGAGGTATGAGCAATTTTTCATCCTCGATACTGTGAAACCAATTTCTTCTACTGCACGCTCTTCGCTTTCCATATTTTTGGGAAGTGGTAGTATGGACCAAAACAAGAAAAAATGTCCAATAAGCATGTGCTCTAATATGCATACATCAAAAGTTATGAGCATTTGTTCATTAGATGAGTTATGTTTCAAAGTAGAGAAGATGACAAAGGTCATATGAAGCAATAATATAAAGTATCTGTTTATATTTAGCGGAATCCTGGAAAACGACAAAACGAGATAAAAGACTTGAAGCATTGAAAATGGATTTTTTGAGAAGAGGTTGTGGAATTTCAAGACAAGAGAAGATCCCAAATAAAGAAATAAAGTAAATGAAAACTCCAATGTACAGTCGAGCTCAAAAGTATCCGAACAACCTGAATTGCATTTCGCCTGATTTGCATGCAACCGGCATAACACAGCTGTCTAACAGGTCCTCTAATCGCTCCTTGGTACAGTCCTTTGACTATTGAAAATGGTTCCAACAAGTCACCACTAGAAAACACTGCTCTGTATCGCAATAACTCAAGATCTAAAGTAATGCCACGATACTACAAATATCAGGGAACACCTTATCACAGATAAGACTGTCCATAAGGCTTGTAATCTCACATTTATTACAATAAATGACATACCTGAAACTTTACCACTCTCATTATTACGTCAGATACGTAACGCACGTAGTAAGTTCGTCGTATTCATGATTTACTCTTGGAAGTAACATACCGTATTTATTATTTAACACAAAATGACATTAAAAATTTAAGTTATTCACGAGCAGCTAGTTGAGAATATGTATGAACTTCAAATGACACGACGAACCGTCTCGTTCTGCATATGGATTCAAACCCAGGTCACGTAGACTAAGCAAAGATTTCGTGACTGACGGAAACTAACAGTCATTCCTGATTAGGCATACAGAGAGTGATATACCTCGATTTTAGACAGTAACAGTTAACAAATATCAACTTTAAATTACATAACGCAGACATTTTTAACGGACGCGAATTCTACTGTCCCTATTAACGAACTACGAGAGATGTTAAATATTGCTTCTTCACAAGTAACTTACTTGAAATGCCGTGAGGTAAAGCTTTGTGTTGGAGAGGGATTCGAACTCAGAACCTAATCGGATTGATATCGAAGCACAATCAACTGTGACATATCGGATTTTCTCGGCAGTAGCTAGATGTTTTAACGGAAATGACGAGACGAAACATTAATTTTTTCCTTCCCAGGACTCCAACCCGGCACCTATCGCTGTTATATTCTAGAGAAAACGAACGTTAAATATGGGTTTGTTGCAACAGCAGCGACATGTGAGCATGTTTGAACTAGAAATAATATGTCGAAGAGTTCAGTGCTGACTGGGAATAGAGCACCACACATATCGTTGTTGACTAACACAAAGAGACGTCAGCTACCGAATTTTTCTCCACCAGCAGCTCGGAATAACATCTTGAACTTACAGTGATCTCGCAAATAGGTCTGTGTCGCACTGGGAGTCAAAAACGTCAAATATCGTTAGTGTTGACAACGAATGAAAATACATTAAACATCAAAATTATTATCCACCAGCAGATAGGTGTTCTAACGCTAGAGCTTGATAATACATAATGAAATCTTTAGTGCCGGACCAGGATTCGAACCCGTTCACGCGCAACATGTGGAGATGTTGAGGAATCTGCAGTTTTGAACAAACAACAAATTGCAGCCGAGCTGTATTGTCACGAAGGGATCAAATTCCGCGTTAAGGGCGGTCTGAGTTGCATTCCCAGTACAGAACCAATTTTATCGACATACAGAAGCTCAAATAAAAGATGGAATAAGTGTCCTGTGACCCTACATAACGTTTGTTTCGTCACTAGAAATAAATAACTAGTATAAGAAAGGTTACTGGTGATAGAGTTTCTACATGTCGCCACCCCAGACTTTATTGTGGTTCAAACTAATGTCTACTTGGTAGAGAAGGAATATCATTTTTAATGTGAATTTCAGACCACAGTGCCATTATATCTTCTTCACATGGTGTAGCCAGAAGAGAAAGGGATCTGTCTCTTCCGATATAAAATCATTGACAGCGGTTAGAATCGAACCCAGACTGTAGGTATATGAACCTATCATCAGTCCAACAGACCACCAAATCCTCTTCTCTGTGACTCATTTTTCTATCGTAACGTCGTTGCGCCACAGGTGTGGATGAGAATTCTTACACACAGGCTCCCTGTAGTAATTTGCAGCATGTTCAGTAAATTCATTTACTTGGTTGACCGAATCACCATGAACTAGCTGCGTCGGCTACCCAGTGCATACATTCGACTCTATTTTGTAATCACCGAAATAAATTCACGTAACTGCCACCTACACAGAACAGTCAACAGTGTAGGATGCAGAAATTTAAATAGGAAGTGTTCCTTTCCACTTGAGCTACTCTATTGCGCTTTCTGTTTGTTGAAAACGTCGTGCAGTGCAAAAGAAAAGCTGTAACTCTTTGTCTCTCAGAAGTCTAGACCCGGCCATATGCATTATCTCACAGCCCAGAGGAACGCAGAAGTTGTGGAGGAATTGTTGAATTCATGATAAGTGTTGCGCACTGTGGATAAGATGTCGCGAGTTCGAGTACATTCACTGCTACGTTTTTTAAAACACAATTCTGCTGTCTGCTAAAGTTGTCAATCTAATGGAACTTTGAACATAATTCCCTTCACTTCTCAACCCAAAATAGTCACATGTCAAAAAAGAACTAACTTCTGCGACATTTTGTTCTTTTCAGGTTTAATAGACAGCCAGGCAGCAGATGCATCTCGAAACTTTTGTATTATGTATGGGGAGAGCGCATCGTGCCAAAATACGTGAGAAAAGTATTTTCTACATTAGCTGTCGTGTGGTAGTGGCATTTTATTCTTCTTCAAACCTTGTTTGACAGCTTTAACTCAGAACAAGTTTTCTACATGATGTAATCAATAAACTGCATTTGCATTGTCAGACTGATATCTATAACATCTGAGAATTCGCATATATCCTTGATGATTAATATCTCTCTCATGTTTACTAGTGTTTTAACAACACTAAATGAAAACTTCCGAAAATTGTGCACTGTATTATAAGAAATGAAATAAAACTACCCACGATAACCTTGCGACGAAAGTCTGTTTTAATAAAACTGAGTATCTGTACACAAGCGTGCCTCTATGGACACGAATTAGTAAAATACTACGCATTTAGATTAGGTCTGTGTTTAATTGGTATGCTGTGACATACTCAATAGTATACAAATGTGGCATTTCATAGATAAAGTTACGTATTCCTAGAACCCAAAATTTGCTTGCCAGCAGCGGAAAGCGGCGTTACCTGTTGTGCAGCATTGTAAGTTTTTCACCATTGCACTATGAGCCGAAAGCATTTTCTTGTGATTTCCTTATCGATGTTTGACCTGACTGCTTGAAGCTCTTCCACAGAAGGGATAAAAACGTCACAGTTAGTGAGACTGGAACTGCGAACCATAACGGACGCTTTTTCACAGGTCAGCACGTTACCAAAGAGCTGGCGAAGAGGTATGTGTCTTAGCTTCGCCTAACGAGGCCAATGGTTACTAGATCTCGTAAACAGCTACTTACAGGACGAGATTGGTTGCGATTTCCACGTGCAACTTCTTTTCTGGGCTGAAAACCGTAAATTTTCAATCTTTTATTACACCTCAAGCGATAATAACTCAGATTCTTCAATGGAAATGACAGGTAAAATCAAGTGAAGTTTGAGGCTTATTTCCGTGCGCACCAGGAAGTAGCTCGTCGATCACAGAGTTGCCAAACATATCCTGCCTTGTTGCCAAATCTCAGTTACAGTACCAATAGGAAGAAGACGAACCGATGTGATCCTACAGCGGGCTGGGAAGTGACCATAGCTGGCGTCTCCAAGTCGCGGCTGCTACGGCCTGGAATACGTAATGCGTCTGATTCGCATTTCTGTAACTAGGTTTAGGGACTGGAGCGTAGTTACTAATAATACTGAGAACTGACTGCAAACTAAGCATCATAAATCAGTAACTCTCATAGTTGTTTTTATATTTCTTTCGTAAGGTACTCAAAACTAAGAACTCATTCACAGAAATTTTCGTGCCTCGCTGATAGTCGAGCACAACAAACAAACAAAAATTTAAAAAAAAGAATGTATGTGTGTGTCACAGAGAGAGAGAGAGAGAGAGAGAGAGAGAGAGGGGGAGAGAGAAATCAAAAAGAATGAGAGAGAGAGAGTAAAAAATTGTTGTAAAAAAATTAAATCATGGTATGTAAAGAAATCTTTCATTAAAATAACACGTTCCACATCATTACGAAATGTCGTATTCATGATCTATGGAACAAGAATTAGTCTAATGTATTGTAACCTAATCATATCATATTGAGAAATAGCAATGAAGAGTCATGAATTACCGAAACTTTTGCCAATTCCAGTACCAAATCTAAACTTGACAATAAAAGACGACAATTTTTGTAATAAACCGGGACTCCTATCAAGACCCTTCGTCCCTGTTAACTAACCACGAAAGATGTCTGATATACCTCCATTCTGAAGTAACAAAGTGTGCATGCATTTAAAGATGAAGTGCATGATGTGGAGTTCTGTGATGGAGATACGAACCCAACACATAATCGAATTGTTAACTAAGTAAAATCAAATGTTACGTATAGGTTTTTCTTACCAGCTGCTAGGTGTTTTGAATCTAAAATAAGGATACAAACTTTCGTGCCTAAGCGACAATCGAACTGCACACCTACCGTGCATCCACGAATATAGCTTAAGTATCAGCTGCTTACTCACCAACAGTAAGATGTGTGCGTGTTTGACCAGAAATAACGGCACCTAATGCGATTGTTGGCAACACATAAACAGACATTAAAAATGCACGTTAATTTTCACTGGCAGGCCGGTAAGCACGTGATAGGGCTTACCTTTGGAGGAGACGTAGAGAAGACTGCAGTCTTGGGAAAAGTAACGAAATGATTGAACTATACTATTCCGAGAGATTCAGATCCTTGAAAGAGGAGATACGAATTCGAATCACAGTCCAGCACCAAATTTTCAACGTCTCTAATACAATCTAGTATCAGTAAAATAAGAGCCCTGTTCCTTTTAATGGCTATCGGTTCATCAAATAAAATAAAATTTTCTAATGTAAGTAAGCTTTCTGGCGACTGTATTTCTGTTTACCATGACTTCCGCTATGTCATTTCCCAACGGAAACCGGCTCTGCCCAGTTGGTAATGAAGGAACGTGATGTTTAATGCGGATTCTGCATTATAACGTCTTTCTCTTGAGGTTACCAGTAGTAAAGCAAATCCGTTTGTGCCTCTTAAAAGTAAATGCCTGAACCCACGCATTGCACCTGTGACAGTTCGTTCCACCAGACCATTGTGGCCACATTTCCCAGCCCCAGGAGTGTGCTGTAACAGATGATGTGCTTAGATTACAAAATTAGTGACGGTGGGAAAAATGCGAGTCTATTCAATGATTATGTAGAAGCAAGCTTCTGACGCGGAGATTATGCTATTCTCTTGTCAGCAGGATGTAAAGACTCTTCTAGGCATCATAGGCTAGCCATTTTGAAATTTTCACAACTTCAGCAAACTTCTTAGTTCGAGAAAATCCACTGTGAAGTGTGAAGTTACCGGATAATTCGATTATTACCGTCATTATTACTATCATTTTCTTCATACCGCTGCTGGAACACACGTGCTTGAAGATCATTTAATGCCTTTTGGTCATTATAGAAGTAGTTTCCCAAGAACAGGTTCTTTCCCTGTCTGCGGAATCCTTTTCGTGTTAATATCAAACATCAGCAATTACTCGAAGATTACATTAAATTACAATTACTCGAAGATTACATTAAATTTAGTATTCGCTTCCATAATGTAGGAAAGTATTTCACAGTTGCAAAACTCGCATCCAACTCATTGAGCTTACACTTAGTCGCTGACCACAAATTCTAGCTCAGAGTGACACCGGATTAAGTAACCTAATGTAGCGAAGACTGTTTGCCAGTGCTCTCTCTCATTATAGAAGCGACGTTGAAAATTTGGTGCTGGACTGTGATTCGAATTCGTATCTCCTCTTTCAAGGATCTGAATCTCTCGCAATAGTATAGTTCAATCATTTCGTTACTTTTCCCAAGACTGCAGTCTTCTCTACGTCTCCTCCAAAGGTAAGCCCTATCACGTGCTTACCGGCCTGCCAGTGAAAATTAACGTGCATTTTTAATGTCTGTTTATGTGTTGCCAACAATCGCATTAGGTGCCGTTATTTCTGGTCAAACACACACACATCTTACTGTTGGTGAGTAAGCAGCTGATACTTAAGCTATATTCGTGGATGCACGGTAGGTGTGCAGTTCGATTGTCGCTTAGGCACGAAAGTTTGTATCCTTATTTTAGATTCAAAACACCTAGCAGCTGGTAAGAAAAACCTATACGTAACATTTGATTTTACTTAGTTAACAATCCGATTATGTGTTGGGTTCGTATCTCCATCACAGAACTCCACATCATGCACTTCATCTTTAAATGCATGCACACTTTGTTACTTCAGAATGGAGGTATATCAGACATCTTTCGTGGTTAGTTAACAGGGACGAAGGGTCTTGATAGGAGTCCCGGTTTATTACAAAAATTGTCGTCTTTTATTGTCAAGTTTAGATTTGGTTACTGGAATTGGCAAAAGTTTCGGTAATTCATGACTCTTCATTGCTATTTCTCAATATGATATGATTAGATTACATTACATTAGACTAATTCTTGTCCCATAGATCATGAATACGACATTTCGTAATGATGTGGAACGTGTTATTTTAATGAAAGATTTCTTTACATACCATGATTTAATTTCTTTACAACAATTTTTTACTCTCTCTCTCTCATTCTTTTTGATTTCTCTCCCCCTCTCTCTCTCTCTCTCTCTCTCTCTCTCTCTCTCTCTCTCTCTCTCTCTCTCTCTGTGACACACACATACATTCTTTTTTTTAAATTTTTGTTTGTTTGTTGTGCTCGACTATCAGCGAGGCACGAAAATTTCTGTGAATGAGTTCTTAGTTTTGAGTACCTTACGAAAGAAATATAAAAACAACTATGAGAGTTACTGATTTATGATGCTTAGTTTGCAGTCAGTTCTCAGTATTATTAGTAACTACGCTCCAGTCCCTAAACCTAGTTACAGAAATGCGAATCAGACGCATTACGTATTCCAGGCCGTAGCAGCCTCGACTTGGAGACGCCAGCTATGGTCACTTCCCAGCCCGCTGTAGGATCACATCGGTTCGTCTTCTTCCTATTGGTACTGTAACTGAGATTTGGCAACAAGGCAGGATATGTTTGGCAACTCTGTGATCGACGAGCTACTTCCTGGTGCGCACGGAAATAAGCCTCAAACTTCACTTGATTTTACCTGTCATTTCCATTGAAGAATCTGAGTTATTATCGCTTGAGGTGTAATAAAAGATTGAAAATTTACGGTTTTCAGCCCAGAAAAGAAGTTGCACGTGGAAATCGCAACCAATCTCGTCCTGTAAGTAGCTGTTTACGAGATCTAGTAACCATTGGCCTCGTTAGGCGAAGCTAAGACACATACCTCTTCGCCAGCTCTTTGGTAACGTGCTGACCTGTGAAAAAGCGTCCGTTATGGTTCGCAGTTCCAGTCTCACTAACTGTGACGTTTTTATCCCTTCTGTGGAAGAGCTTCAAGCAGTCAGGTCAAACATCGATAAGGAAATCACAAGAAAATGCTTTCGGCTCATAGTGCAATGGTGAAAAACTTACAATGCTGCACAACAGGTAACGCCGCTTTCCGCTGCTGGCAAGCAAATTTTGGGTTCTAGGAATACGTAACTTTATCTATGAAATGCCACATTTGTATACTATTGAGTATGTCACAGCATACCAATTAAACACAGACCTAATCTAAATGCGTAGTATTTTACTAATTCGTGTCCATAGAGGCACGCTTGTGTACAGATACTCAGTTTTATTAAAACAGACTTTCGTCGCAAGGTTATCGTGGGTAGTTTTATTTCATTTCTTATAATACAGTGCACAATTTTCGGAAGTTTTCATTTAGTGTTGTTAAAACACTAGTAAACATGAGAGAGATATTAATCATCAAGGATATATGCGAATTCTCAGATGTTATAGATATCAGTCTGACAATGCAAATGCAGTTTATTGATTACATCATGTAGAAAACTTGTTCTGAGTTAAAGCTGTCAAACAAGGTTTGAAGAAGAATAAAATGCCACTACCACACGACAGCTAATGTAGAAAATACTTTTCTCACGTATTTTGGCACGATGCGCTCTCCCCATACATAATACAAAAGTTTCGAGATGCATCTGCTGCCTGGCTGTCTATTAAACCTGAAAAGAACAAAATGTCGCAGAAGTTAGTTCTTTTTTGACATGTGACTATTTTGGGTTGAGAAGTGAAGGGAATTATGTTCAAAGTTCCATTAGATTGACAACTTTAGCAGACAGCAGAATTGTGTTTTAAAAAACGTAGCAGTGAATGTACTCGAACTCGCGACATCATATCCACAGTGCGCGACACTTACCATGAATTCAACAATTCCTCCACAACTTCTGCGTTCCTCTGGGCTGTGAGATAATGCATATGGCCGGGTCTAGACTTCTGAGAGACAAAGAGTTACAGCTTTTCTTTTGCACTGCACGACGTTTTCAACAAACAGAAAGCGCAATAGAGTAGCTCAAGTGGAAAGGAACACTTCCTATTTAAATTTCTGCATCCTACACTGTTGACTGTTCTGTGTAGGTGGCAGTTACGTGAATTTATTTCGGTGATTACAAAATAGAGTCGAATGTATGCACTGGGTAGCCGACGCAGCTAGTTCATGGTGATTCGGTCAACCAAGTAAATGAATTTACTGAACATGCTGCAAATTGCTACAGGGAGCCTGTGTGTAAGAATTCTCATCCACACCTGTGGCGCAACGACGTTACGATAGAAAAATGAGACACAGAGAAGAGGATTTGGTGGTCTGTTGGACTGATGATAGGTTCATATACCTACAGTCTGGGTTCGATTCTAAACCGTGTCAATGATTTTATATCGGAAGAGACAGGTCCCTTTCTCTTCTGGCTACACCAAGTGAAGAAGATATAATGGCACTGTGGTCTGAAATTCACATTAAAAATGATATTCCTTCTCTGCCAAGTAGACATTAGTTTGAACCACAATAAAGTCTGGGGTGGCGACATGTAGAAACTCTATCACCAGTAACCTTTCTTATACTAGTTATTTATTTCTAGTGACGAAACAAACGTTATGTAGGGCCACAGGACACTTATTCCATCTTTTATTTGAGCTTCTGTATGTCGATAAAATTGGTTCTGAACTATGAATGCAACTCAGACCGCCCTTAATGCGGAATTTGATCCCTTCGTGACAATACAGCTCGGCTGCAATTTGTTGTTTGTTCAAAACTGCAGATTCCTCAACATCTCCAAATGTTGCGCGTGAATGGGTTCGAATCCTGGTCCGGCACTAAAGATTTCATTATGTATTATCAAGCTCTAGCGTTAGAACACCTATCTGCTGGTGGATAATAATTTTGATGTTTAATGTATTTTCATTCGTTGTCAACACAACGATATTTGACGTTTTTGACTCCCAGTGCGACACAGACCTATTTGCGAGATCACTGTAAGTTCAAGATGTTATTCCGAGCTGCTGGTGGAGAAAAATTCGGTAGCTGACGTCTCTTTGTGTTAGTCAACAACGATATGTGTGGTGCTCTATTCCCAGTCAGCACTGAACTCTTCGACGTATTATTTCTAGTTCAAACATGCTCACATGTCGCTGCTGTTGCAACAAACCCATATTTAACGTTCGTTTTCTCTAGAATATAACAGCGATAGGTGCCGGGTTGGAGTCCTGGGAAGGAAAAAATTAATGTTTCGTCTCGTCATTTCCGTTAAAACATCTAGCTACTGCCGAGAAAATCCGATATGTCACAGTTGATTGTGCTTCGATATCAATCCGATTAGGTTCTGAGTTCGAATCCCTCCCCAACACAAAGCTTTACCTCACGGCATTTCAAGTAAGTTACTTGTGAAGAAGCAATATTTAACATATCTCGTAGTTCGTTAACAGGGACAGTAGGAATTCGCGTCCGTTAAAAATGTCTGCGTTATGTAATTTAAAGTTGATATTTGTTAACTGTTACTGTCTAAAATCGAGGTATATCACTCTCTGTATGCCTAATCAGGAATGACTGTTAGTTTCCGTCAGTCACGAAATCTTTGCTTAGTCTACATGACCTGGGTTTGAATCCATATGCAGAACGAGACGGTTCGTCGTGTCATTTGAAGTTCATACATATTCTCAACTAGCTGCTCGTGAATAACTTAAATTTTTAATGTCATTTTGTGTTAAATAATAAATACGGTATGTTACTTCCAAGAGTAAATCATGAATACGACGAACTTACTACGTGCGTTACCTATCTGACGTAATAATGAGAATGGTAAAGTTTCAGGTATGTCATTTATTGTAATAAATGTGAGATTACAAGCCTTATGGACAGTCTTATCTGTGATAAGGTGTTCCCTGATATTTGTAGTATCGTGGCATTACTTTAGATCTTGAGTTATTGCGATACAGAGCAGTGTTTTCTAGTGGTGACTTGTTGGAACCATTTTCAATAGTCAAACGACTGTACCAAGGAGCGATTAGAGGACCTGTTAGACAGTTGCGTTATGCCGGTTGCATGCAAATCAGGCGAAATGCAATTCAGGTCGTTCGGATACTTTTGAGCACGACTGTACATTCATCATCGAAGAGGTGGAAAAACGCCGTTGAAAATGGTATGGGCACGTGATGAGGCAGGGAATGAGCCATGGCCAAAAAAATCTACTGTTAGCAATCTCCATACACGAGAAAAACAGGAAGATTCTGTGCAGAAAGGACAAACCAAGTGGTGCAGGACATGCAAAGAAGAAATTTGAAGGAAGATTTATGTAAGGATCTAAAGGTATCTTTTCTAGGTTGCGAGAAATGGCTTAAAGACCAGAAAACATCTTGCAAAAATAAATACCGGTCAAAAGTGAGCTGTTTTTCTTTCTGTAACGATCTTGTTCTTCACAAGATATTTACTCTATCTTCCTTTCTTCATTCCTTCACTTTATTCCGGCTTTTATATAACAATACGCTCCAACTACTTGACTAAAGTAGTTAAAGTATTCGTGTCAAACACGTAGAGATACTTCAAAGCAACCCATGTGCGCATATCTAAGAACGTGGACGTATATGATGCTCTCCGAGGATATCTGCTCTGATTTAAAAACGTGGAAGCAGGCACGATGTACTTCTAGTCACTTGTCTGCCCTACAGGAAAATACATATCAAATATGTCTGACAATATGATACTTGTAAATCTGATGAGATTGCTGAGCATCTAGCTAATTATACTAGGGGCAGTCCTCAATTTTCACTGTCACCTCGACAAAATAAAGCTATGTAATAATTTTTTGTATGTTTGCAGGTGCATGTTTGCTGGCCTCGTACACGTTGAAATCCCGTCGTCGAAGTACTGTATAAAGTGAAGATGGGATGCGCCATATTGTTTTGGCTCCTTTAGCAGTGTTCTACAGTACTGTATGTTTCAGTGCATACCAGGATTGCGGACATGTGCCCACAAACAAACAAAAAATTTATTATGTAACTTTACTTTTTCGACGTGATAGTCAAAATTTTATGACTACCGCTCGTATTGACCAATTCTGCCTTTTTAACACAAGCAGTTGTAAAATTTGTACATACCTTACACGAAATATAGAAAACTGTTATTTACTGCAATGTATTGTTACTGTTTTGTTCCATTCCAAATTGCCAGGATGGTAGCCGGGCCCTACCACTCAGTGGCGCTGCTAGATGGCATTGGGTACTATACTGAACACCTTTTTCCAAAGCTGTTTCACAGAGGAAGACCGCTCTGCAGTTCCTTCTCTAAATCCTCGCACGAACGAAAAAATGTCTGACATCGAAATAAGTGTGCAAGGAATAGAAAAGTAACTGAAATCACTCAACAGAGGAAAGTCCACTGGACCTGACGGGATACCAATTCGATTCTACACAGAGTACGCGAAAGAACTTGCCCCCCTTCTAACAGCTGTGTACCGCAAGTCTCTAGAGGAACGGAAGGTTCCAAATGATTGGAAAAGAGCACAGGTAGTTCCAGTTTTCAAGAAGGGTCTTCGAGCAGATGCGCAAAACTATAGGCCTGTATCTCTGACATCGATCTGTTGTAGAATTTTAGAACATGTTTTTTGCTCGCGTATCATGTCATTTCTAGAAACCCAGAATCTACTATGTAGTAATGAACATGGATTCCGGAAACAGCGATCGTGTGAGACCCAACTCGCTTTATTTGTTCATGAGACCCATAAAATATTAGATTCAGGCTCCCAGGTAGATGCCATTGTCCTTGACTTCCGGAAGGCGTTCGATACAGTTCCGCACCGTCGCCTGATAAACAAAGTAAACGCCTACGGAATATCAGACCAGCTGTGTGGCTGGATTGAAGAGTTTTTAGCAAACAGAACACTGCATGTTGTTCTCAATGGAGAGACGTCTACAGACGTCAAAGTAACCTCTGACGTGCCACAGGGGAGTGTTATGGGACCATTGCTTTTCACAATATATATAAATGACCTAGCAGATAGTGTCAGAAGTTCCATGCGGCTTTTCGCAGATGATGCTGTAGTATACAGAGAAGCTGCAGCATTAGAAAATTGCAGCAAAATGCAGGAAGATCTGCAGCAGATAGGCACTTGGTGCAGGGAGTGGCAACTGACCCTTAACATAGACAAATGTAATGTATTGCAAATACATAGAAAGAAGGATCCTTTGTTGTATGATTATATGATAGCGGAACAAACACTGGTAGCAGTTACTTCTGTAAAATATCTGGGAGTATGCGTACGAAACGATTTGAAGTGGAATGATCATATAAAATTAATTGTTGGTAAGGCGGATGCCAGATTGAGATTCATTGGGAGAGTCCTTAGAAAATGTAGTCCATCAACAAAAGAGGTGGCTTACAAAACACTCGTTCGACCTATACTTGAGTATTGCTCGTCAGTGTGGGATCCGTACCAGGTTGGGTTGACAGAGAAGATATAGAAGATCCAAAGAAGAGCGGCGCGTTTCGTCACAGGGTTATTTGTAAGCGTGATAGCGTTACGGAGATGTTTAGCAAACTCAAGTGACCGACTCTGCAAGAGAGGCGCTCTGCAGCGCGGTGTAGCTTGCTGTCCAGGTTTCAAGAGGGTGCGTTTCTGGATGAGGTATCGAATATATTGCTTCCTTCTACTTACACCTCCCAAGGAGATCACGAATGTAAAATTAGAGAGATTCGAGCGCGCACGGAGGCTTTCCGGCAGTCGTTCTTCTCGCGAACCATACGCGACTGGAACAGGAAAGGGAGGTAATGACAGTGGCGTGTAAAGTGCACTCCGCCTCACACCGTTGTGTGGCTTGCGGAGTATAAATGTAGATGTAGATGTAGAGAAGCCATACTAAAAGGTGCATTCAGTAAGTAATCCAACACCTTTTTCTCGGTAAGAATGTCGGTTTTATTCAGGATTCCAATACACGATACTATTTCTCATTCTTTTGGCTACAAAATTCTATTTTCAACATAATCTCCATGCAATGCGATGGTCTTACGCCACCTAACTGGGAGGACATGTATGTCTGCATGGAACCACTATACTGCTTGACGTCAGAGCCAACGTCTTGCTACATAAATAACCTTCCCATCATCCATCTACATCTACATCAGACTCCGCAAGCCACCTGGTGGTGTGTGGCGGGGGGTACTTTCGGTACCACTATCTGATCTCTCCAACCCTGTTCCACTCGCGAATAGTACGTGGGAAGAATGATTGTCAGTAAGCCTCTGTATTGGCTCGAATTTTCTCCTTGTGGTTAATACGCAAGATGTTTGTGGGGGAGGGTGGAGTAATAAGTTGTTCGACTCCTCCTGACAAGGGCTGTCCAGAATTTCAGCAGTAAATCTCCCCATAATGCACAACGCCTCTTTTGCAACGTCTGCCAGTAGAGTTTGTTTAGTATCTCCGTAATGCTCTCCCGCCAGCTAAACTATCCCCTGTGACGGAACGCGCCACTATTCTTTGGATCTTCTCTACTTCCTCTATCAGTCCTACTTTATAGGGATCCCAGATAGACGAACAATACTCAAGAATCAGGCGAACAAACGCTTTATAAGCCACTTCTTTCGTGGATAAGTTACATTTCCTTAAGATTCTTCTGATGAATCTGAGTCTGATGTCTGCTTCCCCACTATCTGTTTTATGTAGTCATTCCAAACGCTTTATAAGCCACTTCTTTCGTGGATAAGTTACATTTCCTTAAGATTCTTCTGATGAATCTGAGTCTGATGTCTGCTTCCCCACTATCTGTTTTATGTAATCATTCCACTAAGGTCGCCCTGGATAGTTACACCTAGATATTTTAAAGCAGACGCTGTCTCCAGCTGTTTGTCATCAATGGTGTAGCAGTACAGTAGTGGATTTCTTTTCCTATTTATGCACAATATATTATATTTATTTACGTTCAGGGTCAACTGCCAGAGCCTGCAACATTCATCAATTCTCTGCAGGTCATTCTGCAAATTCTTACTATCTTCTGGCGTTGCTACTTTGGTATAGACAACTGCATCATCTGCGAATAGCATTAAAGAGCATCCAACGCTTTCTAATATGTATAGTTAACAGTAACGGTCCTATCACACTTGCCTATGGCACTCCGGATATTACCTTTACGTCTGTCGATATTGTTCCGTTAAGAGCTACGTGTTGAGTTCTGTCTGCAAGAAAGTCTTGAATCCAGTCACAAGTCTGCTCCGATACTCCGTAACTTCGTTTTTTTTTTTTCATTATATGCACGACGGTGTCAAATGTCTTACAGAAATGAAGGAACACAGCATCAACCTGAGGGCTGTTGTCCACTGCGCTGTGGTTCTCGTGGTGGAAGAGAACGAGCTGAATTTTGCAGGATATGTGTTTGCAAAACCCATGTCGACTTTTATAGAGGAGATGTTCATTTTCCAAAAATGCCATAATTCTTGATCATAAAACATGTTCCATAATTCTACAACAGATTGACGTCATTAATTGTGTGGATCTGACTCACGGCCTTTCTTAAAAGCGGGAATGACCTGCGCATTTTTCCAGTCGTTAGGTACCTTTCGTTGCTCAAGTGATCTACGATAAATTACTGCTAAAAGGGGAGCACGTTCTTCTGCATAATCCTTACAGAAGCTTATAGGTATTTCATCTGGTCCTGGTGCCTTTCCACTATTAAATAATTGTAGTTGCTTTTCAGTTCCGCGATCGGTTATCTCAATATCTGCCATTTCGACGCTCGTACGTTGATTGAAAGGAGGGCCAGTGTTACGTTCTTCCGCGTTGAAACAACTTTGGAAGACCATTTCAGCATTTCGGCCTTCTCTCTGTTACCTTCAGTTTCGGTGACGGTGTGGTCGCTAAGAGATGAACAGATGATTTTGACCCACTCACTGATTTTACATACGACCAAAATCTCTTAGGGATTTTACTCAGGCCGCTTTACGTCTTACTTTTAAAATAATTGAACACTTCTCTGATTGCTCTCCTTACGCTCATTTTCGCTTCGTTCAGCTTTTGTTTGTCAGCTAGGTTTTTACTTCTCTTGAATCTGAGATGAAGTGCTCTTTGTTTACGTTGCGCTTTTCTAACACGATGGTGGATCTTTCGCATCCCTCAAAACCTTACTCGGAACATACTTGTCTAGGGCATATTGAATTTTTTCCATTTGTTCTCTACATCTTCGTCCTCATCACCAAATACTTAATCGTGACTGCTGAGATATTCTGAAATTTGTATCCTGTCACCCTTGCTGAGGAAGTGTATCTTCCTGCCTTTCTTAATATTCCTTGTAGGACCTGTCGTCATAGATGCTGTCACAGCTTTATAATCACTGACACCTTCCTCTGTGTTAACTGATTCGGTAAGTTCATGTGTTTGTTGCCAGGAGATCTTAGATGTTAGCTTCACGAGTTGGTTCTCTATCTGCTCAAGGTAATTTTCGGACGAGACATCCAGAACAATGCCACACGAATCCCTGTCTCTGGCACCAGTTTTGATGGCATAACACTCCCAATCTATAACTGGCAAGCCGGAGTCACCCCCTAATACAACGGCATGATCAGAAAAATTACTAATGATATTCTGCAAGTTCTGTCTGAATGCTCTACAGCTACAAGATCCTGATCCAGGTGGTCTATACCCTCTTCAGTCCCACGAAAAATTTTTCTATTTTTTCAAAAATTTTATTATAAGAGCCTTGCATACGAGTATCACTAATGAGCATTGTAATGGTAATTTTTTGTTACTGTTCATCCGGGAAGAGATTTTCCTATGTCCAGCCGGCTGAACACTGGGACTCAAAGTATCTACTGATGATACATCGTCATCCAAGGAAGAAGACAAGTATAAGTTTTATATTATTTATTTATCATTAAGAAACATTACTTACAGTGTGTTACAAAATTATGACAAAAGAAAAACAGTTTTGTCATAGATATTCTGAAATTGTGGTAGTACATTATACTCGATTTCAATTGTGGAAATCAAAGAAATATTTTCTGTCACTAGTTATACACAAATATACTTGGCATTTTGAGTATATGAACTTGGCTTCAGCTTTGCAGCCCTTGTTACAGCATCTCATCCATTTATTTTTGTCTGTAATTGGGCAGAGGTAAATGTTTGCTTTCACTTCTCCTAACATCTCTGTTTGGAATTTGAACTATTTTTGCACGTTTTGTAGGAGCCATTTCATGAAATTCGGATTCATATTCTGAAGAGTCAATGCCCTGTCTTGCAACAGTTGCAGCCGAACTCAGTGATACACCAATGTAAATCTTGAAATCTAGTAAATCCATGACTGATATCTTTCCTACACCTAGTGCCTGCTGATCCTTTTTGTGATGAATGCACAAGTTCACAATTACCATGTCAATGAAATGGAAGAAGACTCTTACAGGCCACTTCTTCATGCATATGGCGATTCGATAGTAGGAAATCATTCTGTCACAAAGATCCACACCTCCCATTGATTTGTTATAGTCACTCTTTTGCTTTTCTGTCCCATCTTTTCACTACATTAGAAGGAGAGGCACCAGAGAATGTAGATGCTATTGTTACAGAACGATTATTGATCCATTTCAAAATAGAAATTTTTCCATCTTCTCTGACGAACTCATCGAAGGAACCTCTCCCTTTCTTCATCAATTCCTCGTCTGCAGTGAGTTTCGATTTGAGAGCAGATGGAATATGGCTGACTAAAATCGTTCCTACTGCATATACACTCCTGGAAATGGAAAAAAGAAAACATTGACACCGGTGTGTCAGACCCACCATACTTGCTCCGGACACTGCGAGAGGGCTGTACAAGCAATGATCACACGCACGGCACAGCGGACACACCAGGAACCGCGGTGTTGGCCGTCGAATGGCGCTAGCTGCGCAGCATTTGTGCACCGCCGCCGTCAGTGTCAGCCAGTTTGCCGTGGCATACGGAACTCCATCGCAGTCTTTAACACTGGTAGCATGCCGCGACAGCGTGGACGTGAACCGTATGTGCAGTTGACGGACTTTGAGCGAGGGCGTATAGTGGGCATGCGGGAGGCCGGGTGGACGTACCGCCGAATTGCTCAACACGTGGGGCGTGAGGTCTCCACAGTACATCGATGTTGTCGCCAGTGGTCGGCGGAAGGTGCACGTGCCCGTCGACCTGGGACCGGACCGCAGCGACGAACAGATGCACGCCAAGACCGTAGGATCCTACACAGTGCCGTAGGGGACCGCACCGCCACTTCCCAGCAAATTAGGGACACTGTTGCTCCTGGGGTATCGGCGAGGACCATTCGCAACCGTCTCCATGAAGCTGGGCTACAGTCCCGCACACCGTTAGGCCGTCTTCCGCTCACGCCCCAACATCGTGCAGCCCGCCTCCAGTGGTGTCGCGACAGGCGTGAATGGAGGGAGGAATGGAGACTTGTCGTCTTCAGCGATGAGAGTCGCTTCTGCCTTGGTGCCAATGATGGTCGTATGCGTGTTTGGCGCCGTGCAGGTGAGCGCCACAATCAGGACTGCATACGACCGAGGCACACAGGGCCAACACCCGGCATCATGGTGTGGGGAGCGATCTCCTACACTGGCCGTACACCACTGGTGATCATCGAGGGGACACTGAATAGTGCACGGTACATCCAAACCGTCATCGAACCCATCGTTCTACCATTCCTAGACCGGCAAGGGAACTTGCTGTTCCAACAGGACAATGCACGTCCGCATGTATCCCGTGCCATCCAATGTGCTCTAGAAGGTGTAAGTCAACTACCCTGGCCAGCAAGATCTCCGGATCTGTCCCCCATTGAGCATGTTTGGGACTGGATGAAGCGTCGTCTCACGCGGTCTGCACGTCCAGCACGAACGCTGGTCCAACTGAGGCGCCAGGTGGAAATGGCATGGCAAGCCGTTCCACAGGACTACATCCAGCATCTCTACGATCGTCTCCATGGGAGAATAGCAGCCTGCATTGCTGCGAAAGGTGGATATACACTGTACTAGTGCCGACATTGTGCATGCTCTGTTGCCTGTGTCTATGTGCCTGTGGTTCTGTCAGTGTGATCATGTGATGTATCTGACCCCAGGAATGTGTCAATAAAGTTTCCCCTTCCTGGGACAATGAATTCACGGTGCTCTTATTTCAATTTCCAGGAGTGTATTTTTCTTTCCATCAGGTATTGTAATAGTGTAATTGATGGGAAATATCGGTCATAATACACAACATGCTCACTGGAAAACCTACTCTCCACCAGCTTCTTCACCACAGAACCTCCCAAACCGAGATCTGGCTCTGGTTGTCCAGAAGGCCAAGTGCTTGCTCCTTGGTAAATGAAAAAGTCAAGTACTGGCCCATCAGAAGTTGTCAGCACAAAATTCTTCAGACCGACTGAATTCAGCTTGTTCTTGACATACTGTCTAAGAGTTGTTTGCCATGAAAGGAATCATTTGTTCATCTATCGAAAGGCGGCTAGAAATAGGTAGTGAGAGACATTGTCTCCTAATACTGTCAAGGACTGGTTGCACATTCCATAGTTTGTTATTTCTCTTGGGTTCATCTGGAACACTCAGATTATTCACAAAGGCAAGTAGTTCCCCAATTTGAACATACGATTCCTTGGAACTGTAGTTACTGCAGGGTCCCTCATTCTACTGCGATAATACATTCTCAGTCTTGGTAGTTTCATACAACCTGTTATTATGTGTGCACCCACGATTTTCTTAATTTCTGTAGCTGTTGCATTTAACGGAACCTGGTTATCCTGAGGCACCTTTATGTCTGTCTGCTCAGCAATGAGACGCCACATGTCATTTCCAAAATACTGCTCAAAATATCTTAGTGGTGTCCATAGTGCCCTGTCATGCACTGACCACTCCTTCTCGGTGATATCAGCTGTGTGATCAATAGTAGATCCTTTTTTATCCAAAACATTTGTCTAGGTTCTACTTTTGATTTTCCAGCAGCCCCTTTTCTCATAGTTGAAGTGCTTGGGCTTAGGTTATTATTTTCAGTTTCATTCTGAAAGAAGAAATTATAAGTAAAAAAAACGTTTTTCAGACAAATAATTGAAATGCAGTATGTTTTCCAACTTCAGTACTTTTTGATTAGGTATCTCAGAAGGAAACTATTGTTGTAAATGAAATTAATAATGGAAGGTTTACCATGTCTGATGAACTCTCACTTTCGGCTTCAGGAACATGCAAGCCTGTATTTGTAGTAATATCAAGGTCTTTCTCATCTGAGAAGTCCCTAACGTCACTGAAGTCACTGCCCTCTATTACTCTTAGCAGTTCTCTTTCGATTTCAGCATCTGTGAGTCGTTCATTCACGCCTGAAATAGTTGAGAGGAGAAATAGTTGTGGATCTTCAAAGTTAATTACAAAATAGTAATTGCAAAAGAATTATGCACAGTTAATTTCATACACCTCACTAAGAAATGAGAAGCACAGGCATCTGACAGAGTAGATACTGCACCCAGAGATATTAGTCAATGATCAATTTGTTGCTCTTTATGGTCTTCTGTTAGGCAGCGAGTAACCCAGTGAGCACACACTTTTGAGTATCCCAACTGGTGGACAAGAGTGTCTGCACAACCAACAGAGACCTCCAGTTGTGCAGTGAGGTGTTTGATTGTGGTTCGTTGATCACCTTGAATGAGAGTGTCCACATGTTCCAACACTGCAGGAGTCTCAGCTGTGTGCGGCCAGCAGCAACTTGGGATATTGGACAGTTTTGCATAACCTTGTTGATATGATGACAGAAGCCTCGCCCAACAACTCTCAGTGCTTTAGTTCACAGCCATGTCACTGTAGAAATTCTGCAAGCACATATGGATACCTGTGATACTCTGGTTTTCCACCAAAAGAAACTTATTGATGTGAGCCATGAGGAAAGAGGGTGGGAGCAGGGGTTGTGTAGGGATGGATGAGTATATTGTGTAGGTTCGGTGGATAGCAGAATGCCACTGTGGGAGTATGGGAAAGATAATGGGCATGATATTTCTCATTTCAGGGCATAGTCGAAACCCTGACGGAGAATGTAATGCAGTTCCTCCAGTCCTGGGTGGTACTGAGTTACGAGGGTATTGCTCCTCTCTGGCCGGACAGTGGGACTTGGGAAGACGGTGGGAGACTGGAAAGATAAGGCGTGGGAGATTTGTTTTTCTATTAGTTTGGAAGGATAATTACAGTCTGTGAAGGCTTCTGTGAGACTCTTTGTATATTTCTAGAGGGACCACTCGTCATTGCAGATGCAATGACCATGGGTGACTAAGCTGTATGGAAGGGACTTCTTGGTATAGAACGGGTGGCAGCTGTCAAAGTGGGGGTATTGTTGGAGGTTAGTAGGTTTGATATGGACAGAGTTACTGATATAGCCATCTTTGAGGTGGAGGTCAACATCTAGGAAGGTGGCTTGTTGGGTTGAGTAGGACCAGGTGAAGCAAATGGGGAGGAGCCGAGGTTCTGGAGGAATGTGAAAAGGGTGTTCTCACTCTTGATCCAGATCACAAAGGTGTCGTCAATGAATCTGTACCAGGTGAGGTGTTTAGGATTCTTGGTGTATAGGAAGGATTCCTCTAGATGGTCCATGCATAGGTTGGCATAGGATTGTGCCATGCGGGTGTCCATTGCCGAATCTCAGATTTGTTTGTATGTAGCACCTCCAAAGGGGAAGTAGTTGTAGGTGACGATATAGTTAGTCATGGTGACTAGGAAGGAGGTTGTTGGTTTGTAAACTGTTAGGCATTAGGAAAGGTAGTGTTCAAAAGTGATAAGGCCATAGGCATTAGGGATGTTAGCATAAAAGGAGGTCGCATCAATAGAGATGAGCAGGGCACTGTGTAGTGATGATGATGATGAGCGTTTGGCGTCATTGGCCGGGAGGCCCCTCGCGGGGCAGGTCCGGCCGCCTTGGCGCAGGTCTTATTACATTCGGCGCCACATTGGGCGACCTGCACGCCGGATGGGGATGAAATGATGATGAACACAACACAACACCCAGTCCCTGAGCGGAGAAAATCTCCGACCCAGCCGGGAATCGAACCCGGGCCCGGAGGACGGCAATCCGTCACGCTGACCACTCAGCTACTGGGGCGGACGACTGTGTAGTAAAGGGACAGGAACTGTGAAGAGTCAATGGAGGAAATGGTTGGCATCTTTTATAAAGGAGGGTAGGTTCTGGTTGAAGGTGTTGGTCAATGTAGAGTAGAGAGGGCGTTCTAGGTGGCTGTGTTTATGGACTTTAGGAAGCATGTAGAGGTAGGAGTGCAGGAAGTGGTAGGGGTGAGCAGAGAGATGGGCTCCAGGGAGGGGTTCTGGGATGGGCCTAAGGATTTGAGGAGTGACTGGAGATCCTGCTGCACTTCTGCAATGGGATCGGTGTAGCATGGTTTGTAGGTGGATGTATGACAGCTGGCGGAGTCCTTCTGCCAGGTAATTCTTGCAGTTCAAAACAACACTGGTGGAGCCTTTGTCTACAGGTAGGATTATAACGTTGGCATTAGTTTTTAGACAGTGGACTGCAGATGTAAGGTTAGTTTGCATGTTGAGGGGCTTGGGGAATGATGGTGAGGCAAAGTTCGAGATTAAGAAATTCTGGGAAGTTAACAGGGGTTAATTTGAGGTTACTGGGGGTGGATCACAGTTGGATGGAGGAGTGAACTGAGTTAGGCAGGATTCAACATTGGTCTTTGGTTGGGTCTACTTGATAGGGTTGGTGGCAAAAAAGTGTTTCCACTGTAGGGACTGGAGAAGGAGCGAAGGTCTTTAACGAATCCGGCATGATTGAATTTGGGAGTGGGGCAAAAGGTGAGGCCTTTGGAAAGCACTGATATTTCTGTGGTGCTAAGGCTTCTAAAGGAAAGGTTCGTAACAGTGTTTAGCATCTTTTTAGGTTCTGGATTCGGTGTGGTGGTGGGAGTGAGTTTTGGAGGGTGGGGTAAATGTAGTAGGTCTGCAAGACAGGGTTTATCAGCTATGAGGGGATGTGAAGGATGTTTGGAGATTGTTATAGAGATGGTGGACAGTGGTACTTCAAGGCAGGAGTAGGAAGTGAGCAGGGTAGAGAGCTTTCTGAGGTGGCATTGTGCATGTTGCTCGAGTTCTGGGAGGGAAAGTGTTTCAATGCATGTTATAGGTACCAGGAATTTGGGATTGCATAGCAAGAGAATTTTGCAGATGGAGAGAAGGTACTGCAATGAGGTTTGGGTTTGGCTGATAGGGTTTTGCAGGACTATGTTGGTGAGGGCTAAGGACTGGTGGAATCTGACCAGGTGGAGATCATTCTGGAAGGAGGTTTGGCAGCCAGAGATGGGTAATTTTATGGTAAGGCAATTTGGGGGGATTCTATGAGCCAAGAAACATTGCAGAAACAGTATGTGGGACTGAGTTCTGGCTAGTTGTTGAATGTGTGTGTGTGTGTGTGTGTGTGTGTGTGTGTGAGTGAGTGAGTGCACGTGCATGAGTGTCAGTCGTCTATTTTTCATGAAGGCCTTACGGGCAGAGAGCTTTATTTGTTACGATCTTTTTGTTGTGCCTGTCTGTGACTCAGCGTCTCTGCTATATGGTGAGTGGCAACATTCCTTTTTATAGTATTGTTACATTCCATCCTGCATTTTCCATTGTATTATTTTTTCAAGGTGATACTTAAAACTTTATGACTGTTCCTAGATCCTGGAAGAAAACGGGTGGGAGGAAGGGCACAGATCACTCAGAACCAAGGCTAAGAGGAAGGGAGCCATAGACATAGGAAACACCATCAAAAGGAGATGGATGTAAAATACAGTGTATAAGTAAGCACTGGTCCTGATTCAGTACAGACATGATAGCAGTACCAAATAAAGTTAGAAGTAAGGATGGATACAGAAGAAGAAGAAGAAGATGATGAAGAAGAGGAGGAGGAGGAGGAGGAGAAAACGCAAAATAGAGAAGCAACACAACACATCAAACAAAATTTAAACAAATAAGAGGTGGTTTTATTTTATTTATATTACATTACTGACACTTCTTAGAAGCTATAGATGCATCATAATAGCATTTTAAACTTTAGCTGCATAAATTAAAAAAAAGTCTCACACACAATGACAGAAATCACAAACACACAGTTTCTTACTTCTTACAAGCTAATCAAGCTTTTTACTGTGAAGACACAAATATTAATCACTTAGCTGTTTTCTGATAGACATATATTTTCATTACATAGTTCATAGTTTGTCCTTAACATAACATAAGGCAACAGATTGGTGCTAACCTGCTACAGTGCAACTTCTGTGCAGTGGCCCCATTACTTTTAAAAACTTATATTGAAATGACCATTTCTGATTGTATTATAAAATAATATTTTAAATCCCACCATTCCACCTTCCTGGAACTTGACATATTTATACACTCTGTCCCACAGTATTTCTTCATGTCACCAATATCCTAAACTTTATGTTTAAGGTGACAAGAATATAGCAAGAAAGAGGAATCCATGACAGTCATACATAATTAACATATTTTATACAGACAATGGTTTGCTATATGAAAATAAAAATCTCTGAAAATATCTATGCAGTGTTTCATAATCTGTGCTTACAGAAGTTATTCTAAGCATAATAATTCTGCTAAAGTTTTACAATATATACAAAACCTCTGGTGACATTACATAACCTAAATAAGAAAGTGTTGTTTAGTAATTCACATCTTCCATTCATAACATTTATTTCAAACATCACAGAAATATTATACAACAGTTCTCAGATGGACTAAAATATTTTCTTTACACTTCTTATTACAAAATAAAACAAAGTGTCATAAAAGATCTCAAAACTTGTTGCACTTCTCAAGCAATTAACAGTAGACAAACTACTTTCCACATTTTTTTAAATTTAGAAAACTTGGAGTTACTAATATTGTTACTATTACTGTTTAGTCAAAGTATTATTCTTTATGCAAAATTTAACTGGAATGAGGTATTTATTTCTTGTTAGGCATACTATTTTTCTCTTGTGAATAGTAGAGTAGTATTGCATTTTGGTATGGAATGCAAACAAACGCCAGGAGATAGGTGAAAACATCATTACTGACAGTTCCATTTAAGGTCAGTCACAAACCACAAAATGTCTGCTTATGAAAGATCCAAAAAAAGTCACCACAACATAACCTACTGATAAACACAGAAGAAGAACAGAGACTGTACCTGTGCAAACAATAGTTCCCATGCAGTATCTGGCACCATTTATGGTAAACTATGGTCCTCCAAATGGAGCAAAATGAATACAATTTAGAAAATATGATACAAGTGCTAATATATCATTGGTCTTGAATTACTAGTAAAAGCTGCAGTGTAATGGGTTTGAGGACTTTCAAGAAATTTTACGTCTCACATATTTCATAACATTGATCTAAAAATTCGTATGTATTTCCAACAGCAACTACCTGTCACTCGCCAATTCACTCAAGTATTGGGTGCAAATATTTTGTTGATGAACAGCTGTTTAACAACACTTGTGAATAATGCTGTGTGCTGTTAACCTAGGTCTCCACCAATCAAGCAACATTACGTTAAGTTATTATTTTAGAAAGTCAAAATGATTTTGTACCATTACATCAATATATACCTTCAGCATCGAAGACCACGAGAATCAATCTTGCCTTTGGCGTTTATCTTGAAGTACCTTCAATAAAGCTTAATGTAATTTATATTCTATATATACAAAATATTATGAATTCTTCTTGTAACTATTTATTAAAAATTTCAATATTCAACAGTAACTAGCTTCTGCAAGTCATATGGCTTCAAAATTCAGTTTCAAATTAGCTAACAGTCAAACAAACTTCCATTGCCACATACAAAATATGACTCTCCTAATAATTCTACAGGTATCTACATTTATTGTTTGAATAATTTGCATTTCTGAGATCACTGTCTATTATGTCCGTGATAAGCATCTATTAAAGCACACATCTGTGTGTGTGTGTGTGTGTGTGTGTGTGTTTGTGCACCTGCCGCCACACATGCATGTGTGTGTGTTACAGACTGCTTAAGAGAATAATACATTATTCCAGGTCATTAGAAAATATGATAAATGCACCAATGCAACATTTAGAGCTTCTACAAGGAATTCCAAATCAATCTCCACAGCAGAAAACATTTTCACAAAACTGTACCTTGCATTGGCCACATTCCAATTATACTGGTACTGCATCAACAAGAAAAATGCAGTTGTAATTGCACTTAGCTCCTTCTGCTTTCTTGGTTGAAATTGGAAGTTCACAAGTCCATTATTCCTAAAAATTACATTCAAAACTGAACAGGTTGGGCATACAAACCAACAGGCCTATTAACAGTGACACTTATCTTCTGTCAAGGAGCAATGTCAGAGCTGATGATCAGTGACTCAGAAAGACAAATTTCATTGAGAAAAATTAGGCACACTTCTATTTTGATACATTATGCAACTCTATGAATTAATTTATACTGCTGCTTCAATAGTCAGTTTATCCTTATTCCATTATTACAACATATACTTGTTTTCCAATTAGCTTCTGTTACAAATTCATCAACTAGTCTCTTCATTTCTGCACTATAACTTTTTGAGGAACAAACAAGCTGAGAAATGCATGATAATCTATGACATTCTTTACTATTGTGGCACTAACATAGTACCACACAATAGGCAGTGTAGTAATTTGTGCTGTGAAAAGCATAGTATAAATGAGCTGGTGCATATTTCTCAAAATATTTATTCCGATAAGTACGATAGAAAAAAAGGGCAGGTCAAAATTCTTTAACAGCCACTTCCATTATTCAAAATATTTACAAATTACATCAAAAATTAATACCTTTCAATTTTGTTTGCTATCAGAAGCACAAATCATCACAATTTTAATATCAGCTGTTTGCTTGTCAACAATGCTTTTCTGTTAGCTTGCTCTTTGGGGTTCAGCAACAAGAAAATCATTGAACCAATATTACCTTCAGTTACTAATCTGATAGAATTTACTTTTCCAGTTTAATAGTGTCAGACAAAACAATGTAGACTCTACATTTGCAACTACAGATCTAAAGTAATATTTGAAAAAGGAAACAGAAGAAAACAAAATCAATTTTTGAGATTTTGACACTCTTCTCTTTCTATATCTTTGCACATCAATGAACTTATTTTAAGTCACAAATGACACGTTATTTCACAAATATATATTACAGTCCAGTTTGATGAACACAACTCATACAAAATAGACTTCAAAGCTCAAAATATCTGAAAATAAGTTGCTGTATTTATTTTCCTCAAAGTCTAACATGAAAGATTTCTCTGAATGTTCTGTTTATAAGTTTTATAAATCCCACAGTGAAATAGAGCAATGAAATATTTAAGAAAAATTTTAAGCAGCACCATCCTCAAGCAATATGCTTTACTTCACAATAAATAATTACAGTCCAAATCAAATGTAAATTGTCTTCTACAGTATATCTTCTGAAAATACCAGTTTTTTTTTTAACATTTAAAATTTATGGTTGTTTACGTTCATCTTGCATGAATTTATCGACTATTTCTTGCATTGACTGTCTTAGGCCATCACTTGGTTCCCCTGTGGATGACGTAGTTACTGTACGGGTGGTCACTGTCCTGTAATGTAAAAAAGCTGTTATAGGAAAATTAAATATAGAAATACAAAATTGATTCAATGACTTCAGATATTAAAAATCTGGTATTTTTTAACATTACAGAATTTCTGCAACTGGAACACAACTTTATAATTATCTTAACCATGAGACGCAATTCCATAACTTTATTGACAAACAGAGCAAAACTTTGCAGAAGAAATCTACTTGATATCAAACTAGCTTACCAATATAAAATATTGTGGTTCTACGAAAATAGGTTGATCAACCCAATATTTATTAGTGGTTTTGTTCAAATAATGTGAAATGATGCACTTGTTGCACCAGTTGTAATCACATTAACCTAACCGACCAATACTATTGAAAACCATACAGGTTACGAGAATAAAGTCTAAAACGAGAAACGTGAGTGGCTGATGACTTACAAAATCTATTACATGTGCCTGTCCCCTTGATAAAACATTACATCAATAATTTAATACATGATGATATGAATTACTGGCCAGTACTTACAATCTGGAGGGGATATACGCACTACTGCTGATAGACACGTAAAAGTGATACCCTTCCTAGCTTTCGGAACTACTCTCATCCTCACAACTGCTGAGCTCTGAGTGACCTGCCATTCCTTTTTAACATTCCCCAACCTACCCCTCTGTCCCCCATGAGGAAGGGAACTACTAGTGCTGAAAGCTATGGAATGTATTGCTTTTATTTTCACGTGCAGGATCACACATTTCAATTCCTGAAAGTAAGTACCGACCAGTAACTCTGTCTCATAATTTATTAGTTTCCTTCGTTGATTTTTCCTTTGATAGAAGTAATTCCCATAGTAATTAGGGACACACAAGCAGATCAGACACAACCTTGGTAATTGAAATTCCTTCGGGGAATATAAATAATGAACAGGGAGCCCACTGGTGTGCCATGCCTCTCCTGTACAATTACCATTTCTCTCCTGTCGCTATCTCTCCCTCCCAGCCGTAAGGCAGTCTTCCCACCAACCCTGCCTCCTACTCCCCACCTCCTTTTCCTCCACCCAATACAACCCTGAAACCAGTCAAACAGCATAGTCGGTACAATGTAGTCAGCCAAGATAATATAGTTATGCTGGTGTATGTGTATTCCATTAGCTCTGAAGAAGATCTGATCTGAAAACTTAGTAATGTTTCCAGCCTTGTTCATGTATATAATGACAACCCAGGCCTCAACTATGAAGTGAGCTTTTAACTTTACGCATTTCATTATTCAGATACAGTCTTAATGTTCATATCGTATTTGTCTTATCAGCTGCTAAAATAGAGGACAAATTGGCTGACAAACAAAGCTCTATATTCTTGCCCAGTTACAGAAGACAATCAATAAAAACATACAGTACCACATGCAGTCTGTATGGCATGGGGACTTCACACTGCTTGAGTTGGAAATTGTGAATGAAGGGACTGTGTCCTATTCATAAGGATGAGAGAAGCACTTGCATTCCCCGACCATTTCAAATGTTTAGGACCACATGATTTGACAATGTAATGGTGATTCTATTCTGCTGAGGCAATACTGACAAAATTTTATGGTGTAGTACACAAAGAAACTAAAATGAAAAACTATGTAGTAAACATATTTAAATTAAATGCTATGAAATTTTCCACAGTTTTTTTCTGAAAATTCACATAAAACTGTCATAAAAATGTAAATGGAAAATATATACAATTGCATTGAAAGTGCTTGCAAATATGCTAACTAATATTATTGTTTAGCTTAATGATGACCATCATCAAAGAGCTGCAATTTTTGACAAATATCCTACATTTACTGAAGGTTAAAATGTTACAAATTGTTGCATTTGCCAACCTTTTTTCACAGACAATGCATTTATTGCATATTGTGGATGGATAACAGGACTTTGGCTTCTTGTTGTTGTTGTTGTTGTTGTTGTGGTCTTCAGTTCAGAGACTGGTTTGATGCAGCTCTCTATGCTACTCTATCCTGTGCCAGCTTCTTCATCTCCCAGTACCTACTGCAACCTACATTCTTCCGAATCTGCTTAGTATATTCATCTCTTGGTCTCCCACTGCGATTTTTACCCTCCATACTGCCCTCCGAAACCAAATTGGTGATCCCTTGATGCCTCAGAACATGTCCTACCAACAGATCCCTTCTTTTAGTCAAGTTGTGCCACAAATTTCTCTTCTCCCCAATTCTATTCAATACCATTAGTAATGTGATCTACCCATCTAATCTTCAGCATTCCTGTGTAGCACCACATATCGAAAGCTTCTATTCCATTTTTGTCTAAACTATTTATCATCCACGTTTCACTTCCATACATGGCTACACTCCATACAAATACTTTCAGAAATGACTTCCTGACACATAAATTGATGTTAACAAATTTCTCTTCTTCAGAAACACTTTCCTTGCCATTGCCATTTCTACATTTTATATCCTCTCTACTTTGTCCATCATCAGTTATTTTGCTCCCTAAACAGCAAAACTCATTTACTACTTTAAGTGTCTCATTTCATAATCTAATTCCCTCAGCATCACCCAATTTAATTCGACTACATTCCATTATCCTGATTTCGCTTTTGTTGATGTTCATCTTATATCCTCCTTTCAAGACACTGTCCATTCTCTTCAACTGCTCTTCCAGGTCCTTAGCTGTCTATTACAGAATTACAATATCATCGGCGCACCTCAAAGTTTTTCAAAGTTTTGGCTTATCTGGACGAGAATTACAGCTTGCAGAATGACACAAAAAAGTATGTCTGGCATCACTTCAAGACAAATGGTGACCTGATGATACTCAGAGGTCAAGGTGGCTGACCACAGTGGCTCATGCTGGTCCTATAACAACAGTGTTTACACTAAAAGCAGAGCTCAACTTCTTTTCGCAGACAATGCATTTATTGCATATCATGAATGGATAACAGGACTTTGTTCTGCTGAAACTGATCATCATTTGGAAATGAACAGCATTATTTTTAAGAAGTGTTTTCTTAACGTTTTAAACCACTAGAAGAAGACCGAATTATTCTAATGGATAAAACCAGCATCCATTCCATACAAATTGACAATTCACTATCTTCAAAGTGATATAAATCAGTTATTGTACATTTTTTGCGTAAGACAAAGGTTCTATTTTTCTCTGCTGGAGCTAGGTATGAATTTTATTTAAGCACAGATACTAGCTGGAAATAAGGTACAGGTTGTCCCACATAAAACCAATACTCTTCATGTACGAATTAATCATCTCTAGTGGAATTTCTTGTGAAGTGATAAAATTGTCTCGAAAGTTGTCTACACTGCATTTTACCTTAAAGTTGAGTGCAGCTGTGTGTTGTGCATCAGTAGTTGTGAGAAACTCATATTGTTGAGTTGTTTCAGAAATGGGGCAGTATGCATTAGAACAGCAAATTGATCTTGTGGAGTGTTACATAAAGACATGCTCCATCCTACAGGCTCCACCAAGGAAAGTAAAGGTTCCATCAAGGAAAGTAAAGAAATGTTTCATGTGAAATATCCTGGTAGGAAACTCTGCTTGACCAGAATGGAAGGCTGTAGGATCCATTCAAAATGTGCACAGGAATGGGCAACCAACAGTGAGGACTACTGTAACTATAGATGGAATTCCCATGGTCATTATGAGAAGTCATCGCAAGTCGGTAAGGAGGTTATCACATCAGGTTGGTGTAAATCATGTCATTTCATACTAATAGATATGAAATTACAAGACTATTGTGTGAGTGTGGTGCAGGGGTTGAAATTTGAGGATCAGGAAAAGAAACAAGTTCATTATTGTAACTGGCTGTTAACATCAACTACTAACAGTTACTTGAATCCTTGCTTTACTTCATATCAGATGAGGCCTGATTTAATTTTTCAGGTTATGTAAACTCCCACAATTGCAGATACTGGTCACAGGGCAACCCATATATTCTGGATAAGGAACCTCTCCACTCAGAGAAGATAGGTGTTCGGTGTGTGTTGTCTGGCATGTGCATTACTGGCCCCATATTTTTCAATTACCCCATAAACACTGCCAGATATCTAGAGACCTTTGACTCTTTCTATGGACAATTAACAGATACAGAGAAGTTGTATATAATATTCCAACAAAATGGAGCAACTGCTCACACATCCAAAGAAAGCATGGCCCACATCTCTAAAGTGTTCCCTGAAGATAGACTTCTTAGTAGAGGCATGACACTGTGTGATTTTTATTTATGGAGCACACTAAAAAGCAAAGTGTATGCTGACAGTCCAGGCACAAATGATGATCTTAAACAGAAAATTCTTAGAGAAATAAATATCGTTTCGCCTGCAGAATTACAGCATGTTGCTGGCAATGGCATCACGTGAGGTTAGCGATGCCTGGATGCTCGTGGCCACCACTACCAGCATCTCTTATAAACAGGTAATAACATGTTTGTTTTCTTTTTTAGTAAGTTCATTGTTATTTGAATCTCAAGCACGAGGCAAACTGGTTTTATGTGGAACATCCTGTACAGGAAATGAATAGATTTTAAAAGAATGGGGACATGAAGTACAGTGCCCTCCACTGTATCACTGTAGATATAATCCAATGGAACTGATGTTAGTCCAAAAATATCAGGATACTGCACAGAGGAATACAACCTCTTTGCATACTAATGTTGAATGGCTTACACATGCAGCTGTTCATTTAAGGGAGGATGACTGGACTGATTAGTTAAAAAAGCAGATGTGTGACAGAGATATAATCTCCAACAGCACATTAGGATTGCAGCAACAAAATTTATGTTGGTAAGACTGAACAACAGCACTGACAGTGCATTTGAATCATAATCAGAGGATGAATAAATTTAGGTATCTATGAAACCTTAAACAACACAGATGGGTCTCTTCCATCCTGGTGCCTGAGTGACCTGGCCTTCCTTTTTAACCTTTCCTAACCTCCCCTCTCTCCTCCATGAGAAAAAAACTGACAGCTCCAAAAGCTAGAGTAGTATCATGTATTTTTACTTTTACATCTGTCAGACTGCTGAAGGTAAGTCATGGCCAAAAATTTTGACTGAAAATTTAATAAAAACAAATGTGCTATTTAAAAGATTCATTTAACAATACTTTACTATATTTCATTATTATCTTTCTTTTTTCTTTTCCTTGAGCCTTTTCCTGCAACAGCACAGGGTCAGCAAGGTTATTAATAGATTTGGCATGTTTAATTTAAGGGGAGGCTGAATGCCCTTTGCTGTTGCCACCCTATTACCATTTCAGGACAGAATACTTGTACCACAACTGTCTGTGTGTAGTGTTAGCCATGTAAAAGAGAGCGAAAGTTTTCTAAATGTTTGCAACTTTTGTAACTGAGGCAGGACTTGGGTACCAGACCGGTATTCACCTAGTGGGACATGGAGGATTGCCTAAAAACAACATCCAGGCTTGCTGATCTGCTGATTGATACAGGGCCGGCGCATCTTCTTGTCCCAGAAGTGACAATTTTGCATGCACAGCTATTCAGGTGGGACATATACTTCATTAATATATAACTATTTAATGAAATAACTACTAGCAAATACATAGAAGATACACAGGACTGCAGAATTAGTAATTTGAACAACAAAAGAATAAGGTGGTATTGGCCTAATTAGTCTTTGTAGATTTCTATGTAGGATGTATCACAATTAGTAGCAGCCACTTGGGGGTGCCAAGCTGAGAGGAGTGCCCTAGTGCAAGATTTGCCTACAGTACATGTCACAATTAGCAACTGACAAAGGTGAAGTGTACAAGAGGTAAGGGGGGAGGGGGGGGGGCAAATGATAAGTCACTCTTATGGAAATATGTTCTACAACTGGCCCTTGTTACTCTTTAGTAAGTGTCCTGAAATGCAAGCTCAATTTCCCATAATCATTTTTACACATTTCAAATTGTTAATTTCTATTTGTCATAGGACATGCCACCCATAAAATAATGCATCATTGAGTTTTAATATAAGGGCATGTAAGAATTCTAACAATCTATTATCAAAACATGAACTCTATAACATTAGTTAAAATAAAAGTTACTTAAAATCAAATTGTGGCTGTTTGTTCTTTGTATTGTAAATATTTTACAATTTTAAACATCTTTGTTTTTAGGTATATTTTTCCTTCGTGGAATGTTTCCTTCTATTATAACCATAAAAATAATAATTGATTTACATGTGACTTTTATCAAATGACTGAACACACAAGTAATGTAATAATGTTATTTGTCTAAAATTACTATTTGTTGAACAATAATCAATGTGTTACGGCAGTGAATCATACATTCTTTCATTAGAATTGATTTCCTATATTGGCTACAAGATGAGTATGATGAGTGAGTTACTGACAGGCAAATTCTACTGGGCAGAACATGTGGACGTGCATTGGTTTTCTAGAATACACTTCCATGAATGCATCAAAAGGAGGGAAACATCTGACACTCTCCAGTTTTCATAATGTAGTGGTTGGAACTTTGAATGTTATATTATCTTATGGTGCATCAGATTATTGCATCATGTGTTTATCTAATATGAAATTGGACCATCCTATTAGCGAGATATATCAATGTCTTCTCACACACAGCCAATCATTAACTAAAGTAAGAACATACTTATTAGACCATTCCAGCTAAAGCACTCTTCATTTGACATTACTGGTGTTCTGAGCAAATGAATGAGTGAACACGGTCAACATGGTAGATACAAGTGAAATGTGGAGAGAGACAATTGTACATCCATAACAGCACTCTAATAAGAAGCTAGACAGCTCATGAGTGTCATATGGATGCAACAACCAACCTCTTTGCAATGTGGCACTCTATGACCTACTGCCTGGTTTACATTTTATACAAGTCCCCTTGGTTCATAAATCTCACGTATAGTGGAGGACACACAGAGGATAGTATGCAAGCTCTGTTATGCACATAAAGTAATATGGGCAGTGGAATAAAACAGAAACAGTAAGTTAGATGGAGGACACAAGATATTTTGCATTTATACTTAGACACTTCATAGTGAGTATGTGTTTAAGTATATAATAAAAGTGACACTAAGATGGAATTTTGTAGGTGGTACTTGTGCCAGGCTATGAACAGTTCCAATTAGAATTTAAACACAGCATAGCAAAATAAAGTGTAATATTTACCAAAACTATAACATCTACATCAACACTTACACTGCAAACCACTGTGAAATGCGTGACAGAAGGTGCTTCCCATGGAGTGTGGGAAGAATGATTGCTTAAATGTGTATGTGCACACTGCAATTGGTATAATCTTGCTTTCACAGTCCCTACAGAAGTGGTTCTTAAGGGTTGTAATATATTCTTCACTTTTTTTGTAATCATTCTCCAGACTGATTTGATGTGGTCCACCATAACTCATCATCTCAGAATAGCACTTATACACAATGTCTAAGTGATTTGTGGATATACACCCATCTCTGTCACTCCTCACTGTTTTCGCCCTCTACAGTTTCGTGTCTCTTATTCTAGTGAGTGCTTTCCACATATTTCTTTGTTCCTCAATTCTTCTTGTCTTGTCAGTCCACTCAATTTTCAGTTCTTCTGTACCACCAGATCCCAAATGCTTTGATAATTTTCTTTGCTGGTTTTTCCCAGAGTTCATTATTCACCTTAGTGCAATTATGCACTTCAGATGTATATTTTCAGAAATTTCTTCTTCAAATTAAGGACCATGTTTGATAATAGCAGACTTTCTTTTAGTGAGCAGTACCCTCTTTGCATGTGTTAGACTGCATCTTATATCCTCCTTGCTTCATCCACCACATATTATGTTGCTTCCAAGGTAGCAGGATTCCTTAATTTCATCTACTATGTTGTCCTGCATCTTGATGTTAAGTTTATGACTGATCTAATTTCTGCTACTCCTCAGACTTTCATCTTTCTCTGGTTGAATCCATATTCTGTGTCCTTTAGACTATTCATTCCATCTGACAAGTCCTGTAATTCTATCTCAAATTCACTTATGATATCAATTACACCTGCAAATTATATCAATGTCATTTTTTACCCTGAATTTTGGGGTTGGGTTGTTTTAGGGGAGGAGACCAGACAGCAAGGTCATTGGTCTCATTGGATTGGACGGATGGGCCCTTTAAATGGAACCATCCCAGAATTAGCCTGGAGCAATTTAGGGGAATCATGGAAAACCTAAATCAGGATGGCTGGACGTGGGATTGAACCGTTGCCCTCCCGAATTTGAGTCCAGTGTGCTAATCCTTGTGTCACTTCACTCAATTCCCTGAATTTTAAGCTCACTCCTGAACCCTTCTTTATTTTCAAGGACTGCTTCTTCAATGTACAAGCTGAACAACAGGGACAAAGATTTCATCTTTATCTCTCACCCTTTCTACTCCAGGTCTTCTGTTCTATCATTCCTTCTTGCCCCTTGTACATAATGCATATAACTCGCCTTTACCTACAGTTTACACTTATTTTTCGGGGAACATCAAAAATTCTTTGAAGATATTTTAGTTAATACTGTTTCTCAAAACTTTGTGAGTGGGCTTTTGCTGGATAGTTGGTGTCTATCTTCAAGCATCATCCAGTTCAGATTTTTCAGAATCTCCTTGATTCCCTCCCATGAGTCAAACAAACTTGTGACTACTGATGCTGCCCTTTTATGGTGTACATTTTGTGAATTACAGCAATATTAAACTATAACTGCTAGTGACTGGAAAGAAATACTAGCCACTTTTAAGTTTTCTGTTTCTACCAAAAAAGGTGCACTAAACTGAGGACTCAAGAAGATGTATTCAGATGTCAGTAATACTGTGTACTAAAAAGGTCAAAATTCCATGAGTGGGCAAACCACATCCTTAAAAGTCAACCACTCACCCATTTGAACTCTTCACCTTCATTATCTGATGTATTCTGGCATCTGTGAAGCATACTGATCTCATATGCGACATTTACAAGCAATCAATCGATCTGTACAGTTGACACACACTCACACACACACAAACATTCATCTTTCATGGTGTTGGTGTTGCTCTTTCCTCAAACAGAAATGTTATCATTTAAGTGTAGTTGTACATCCATAAGAATGTTATACGAATTATAAGGGTGTGCTCTATCACAGACTGTAGGATACAGTATACACTACATATGTAGAGAAAATTTCAGTGTTATAACTTGCAGCTCTGCAAGACAGGCAGAAAAGAGAAATAGTGTCCCCCCTGAAGGATGTATTGAGGCAAGCCAAGGCCAGGTGGGCAATTTTTTGCTTTTCGGTTTCACATCAGCTGAAGCTCTCCACAGAATAGCTCTTCACTGAATAGGTAAGGCTCATTTTGCAGATACCATGGATTCTGCAAATCATATTTATGTAACACAGTAACACCACTGTCTTCTGGGAAAATGGAGCCTTCAAAGTTGAACTTGCCATGAGGTGGGAGTTTTTGATGTTCTGATCTTCCAAAAGTGATGTCCAGTAATTATTAATGATGAAGTCATTGAGTTGGTTGGCGACAGCTATAGTCTTAACTGCTGTCATTTAATGAAACATGTGTCGATATGAATGGAAGGGGATGAGTGGGCATTACATTTTGGCAACTGTGATTTGAGGGCTGCCAGTCATCTAGTCTGGCACTCTGCACTCCATCTTCAGGCCACAAGTGGCCCATCGGGGCCATCTGACCACTGTGTCTTCCTCAGCTGAGGATGCCGATAGGGGGGACGTGTGGTCAGCATAACTCTCTCATGGTCGTAATGATGGTTTTCTTTGACTGTAGCCGCTAGTATTAGTTCAAGTAGTTCCTCAATTGGCACCACGAGGCTGAGTGCACCCCGTAAAATGGCAACAGCGCATGGCAGCCCGGATGGTCACCCATCCAAGTGCTGGCCATACCCAACAGCCCTTAACTTTGGTGATCTGACAGGAACTGGTGTATGCACTGCGGCAAGGCCGTTGCCGCCTAGTCCAGGGAGTTGCCATATTACTCAGTAATGGGAGGCACTGGAGCGGAGTTGTTCTAATAGTTCCAAATATGATTCACACTGCCTGATTTAGTTCTGTGCTGACAATGGCAGTGTGAAGATTGCACTTGGAGAATTTTGTCATCACTTCAATTTGTGACACCATGATCACATTACATTACATTTTCAGTTAACACATGGATATGAAATTTTGAGGAAACAGGCTCAACAATGAAAAAGCATCTTCCAGGTTGTGTGCTGACTGTTCATACACCAGACAATATCAAAGCTGCTTGAGCTTGTTTCATAAGAAGCCCACATTGTTCAATCCACCACTGTGCATTATCTTTACTGTTACAAAGTTCAAGTTTTGAAAGAAGATTGGTTTTTTCCTATTACAGACTGTAGAAGATTATCAAGATGACAGTCTTCTCAATTCAAATAGATATTACAAATTAAGGAAAGCTTGGGATCCACTTATTTAAAATACAACAGTCCCCTACAAAATGATCTGAGTGTGGTGACAGTATCACCAAACTATAACCAGTTTGGTTTACACAGGATCAAACAAAAAGCAAAGGCAACTGCAAAGCAACAAATAAAAAGAAAATATGCTTAACTGAAACTGCAAAGCACTCAAAACTCTAATTGGGGACACGGGAAAAGAGGATAATTTCAATACTTGCTTCCTTCAGGTGGGAACAGAGTGGACAGGCACAAGCTTTTGTACTTTCTTTTTAATTAAAACAGAACAGTACAATATATTTTGTTTAAAGTAAGTAGAAATAAATATGTATATTTTATATTAATAAATGTAAAATTAAAAATGGAGGAAAGAGCTGATTATTCTCGTGACTTATGATGAAACTATCTGTTATACATCATAGATATATTACTATTAATTTAGGAGCTTTTAAAGTAATAACCAAATTTTAAAAAATCTCTGTATCACACTATCTCACCTTCAATAAATTATGTACGTGTAGCAAATTCCATCAAGCAGCCTATGCAAGACACTGTAATTATATTTTTTCATTGGATTAATCATGCATCACCTCCCATAGCTACACTTTAATAAAATCACAGAGTAACTCACACTTGGTACCACATACATCAGTAACTAGTGGTGATATGGAAAACAACTGAAATGTGAAACAATTACTGAAGACTATTGTAATCCCTTCAAGTTGCTAAACATGAAATGTGATATAACTCGGCAGTAGTTACTGCCTTCTCAACTGAAGAGAGAAGCCTACACATTTTACAGATTATAGGACAAGGCTACAATTCAGTAATAAGTGCTCTGACACAACGCATTTCACACTTGCATTAAAGTTCAGACTCCTATGTATTCCTTTTCCTAGGCCATTGTGATTGCTTCGTGAGCAAAAGTGAGTTTGTCAAACCAAATAATCATGTATGAATATCAGAACTAAACTAGTGTTGCATTGAGTTAAATTTATGTGCCCATGAGTTTAGAGGGGAAATGAAGAAGGAAGAATAAATAAAATAAAAAGGCAGTCTTTGTACGGTTGGCCTGCTTCAGTGCTTATTCTCTTGTATTCTCTTCCATTCCTTCCACTGCAAATCATTCCTCACAACTACAAGCAGATCGTAGGGAACACTGGCAAAGTGTTCTCATATACCTGTCCAAATGTGTTCACTTAAATACAATCTGTTGGAAGTGAGGCTTTCTAGAGGTGCAGATCCACTGCCACAGCATTGCCTGGCACTATGACAAGGACAGGTAATTAGCTGAGGGTATGGGAAGAGTGTGGTAGGAGAATGGGGCCTCTGGTGCCCCTTCTACTCTGAACAAGACACTCAGCTAAGGCCAGTATTACACTATCATATTTCTTCATCAAAGATATGATCAAATATTTGTCAAATTTGTTTGACAAAGATATCTGACATGGCGCTAAAAGGGGGTATTATCCTGTCATCATATTTTTCGTCAAAGTTCAAGATGGCTGACAACAATTTGTTATTATGCGCAGCAGTTGCATGTGCCATAATAGCACTGTGTGCCGCATTTGGAAGAGAAGCGGTGCGGGGAGGGGGGAGGGGGGGGGAGAAAAAGAAACAGAAAAAAGAAACATACCTGAGTGAAGCCATGGGTTTTTAAGTCGTACATAAATTACTCAAGAATGGATGAGCGTACATTTCAGTATTTGCTCAGTGAAGTGCCCCATCATATCACAAAGCACAATACTCACTTAAGAACTGCTATATCTGCAGAAGACAGACTCACAGTAAGATTCCGATTTCGTGCTGCAGGAAAGAGTGTTACTCTAGCTTCCAGCACAGCACTATAATACACAGTGCACATTAACTAAAATAATACCTGAAACTTGTGGAGCAATTAATAAAGCACTAAAGACATGTCTGCTTGTGTCTGTGTATATGCGGATGGATATGTGTGTGTGTGCGAGTGTATACCTGTCATTTTTTCCCCCTAAGGCAAGTCTTTCCGCTCCCGGGATTGGAATGACCCCTTACCCTCTCCCTCAAAACCCACATCCTTTCGTCTTTCCCTCTCCTTCCCTCTTTCCTGATGAAGCAACCGTTGGTTGTGAAAGCTTGAATTTTGTGTGTATGTTTGTGTTTGTTTGTGTGTCTATCAACCTGCCAGCACTTTCGTTTGGTAAGTCACATCATTTTTGTTTTTAGATACGTACTTTTGCTTTCTTGTGAGAATAGCTTGAGCAGAGGCCAATAATATTCTTTTTCATATTGTCAGCCCTGCACCTGGGCTGTATATCATGGGTAATGACCTCCGCAATTTTTTTGTAGCTCTCCAGTCTTCTTAATCTATTTTTGTACTCACTGTGCCTTACATTGTAAAGCATATCATCAGCTTCATACATTTCTATTAATTTTGTAGTTGAGGGCACACATAAATTAAACTTTGCAGTCATGTTTACACACACACACACACTACTGGTGACGGAATGCTGCAGCGGTGCTAGTGCTCCAAGTGGTAACATTTCACATTGTAGTGAACAGAAGACAAGGGACTTTTATGATCAACTCTCCTGCTAGGCCCTAGATTTTATCATATTTATTTGATGACAGGTGAGATTTGACGAAGTTCCTCTTACACCATAAATTTCTTTGACATAGATATTTGACATATCAACTTTGACAAAGAAATGTGATAGTGTAATACTGGCCTAACAGGTGTAATTAGAAAATGATAAAAAGCTACAGTGGCGATACAGGTCAGTCAACTTACTTTTTCAGTGAAACTGATTTTCCTACATAACTGATATAGATTGTCTTCCTTCAACATAAATATGGTCAGGAGAACCAAATGTGATCATGAGCGCCAAGAATGAACACTACAAACTATGAAAAACAGCTCGAATGGCTGGGTTACAATTTTCAGAACTGATAGAAACATCCTACGGGAACTGAGAGACAACTGGTCATTTCAAGGTTTCCCACTGAACTGGAAAAACAAATTCTTGTTCTGACAAGCTGTGTTTTTAATTTCCTGGATCATTCTACAAACTGAACCCAAAATTTGAATCATTCTCTAATTATGGTGATTTCCCATTTCCAGTGATAAAAATGTTCCATGAAGGACAAAAGATTTAATCTCTGAGATTTCAGGGAGAGGTTCCTGTCAAAAAGAGGGTAGCTAATAAAATTAGTAATGAAAAGTTACTATTCAGATACACTGAAGGTTATAATACTATTCCATGATTAGAGGATCAGCTTACTTTCTTTGTGTTGCTGGATCAAAATCAGTGGTGACTGTCTCAGAGAAGATCTGTTGATCTGTTCCTTGAAAGTAATCAGACCCTGTAATCAGATGAAAATTTTGAGAATTTAGCAGTAAGTCCCCAAGTAAGATTAGTTGACCACATGCCCCTGTTATAATAAGGAAGTTCTCATGTGTTAATACTTATTTACAGTTTTCAAAACAATCAACTACAACTAAAAATAAAACTAATGTATTCAAACTACAAAGGTACTAGAAGAAGATCAAATCTTAGGAAACTAAAAGTAAAATGCATCACAGTTGCTACAATAAGTCTCCATGCATTTTACAGACAGTTTAAAGAATGAAGACATTATATTAACATGCAGCATTCATTCTTGCTGTAATCTAGTTCCTTTGTTTGGGTTAGTACACAGAAAACTTGGAAATTAAGAATGACCTTTTGTAACAACTGTGCTGCTATGTGCTATAGGAGGATGTATATTACCATGAGCAGCAACGACATGGGATAAGAAGCGGTGCATCACTAGAGTGTATGGGGAGGCACAGCCATGCAGCGCGACACAGGCTAACAGAGCCAACAGGAAGCAAGCTGGGATGAGCCAGCGTCGACTCAAGCCATACCATCTACTGGCAAACACTGTAGTAATAATACAAAGAGTCAGAGCTGCTACTTGGAGCATTCACAATCCAGCACTGGCAGCCTCAGAAAAATTCATGTTGCTGCTTAGTAACACAATGAAATCTTATATGAAATATGATGGTGTCCTGCCACATAAAAATTTTCATACATTATGTTTCTGCTACAAATCAGCAAAAAAATGTATTAAGAAATTATTTACATCTCACCATCACACTAAAAGAACATGCATATGTTAAAAGCAAATTCAATACAAATATTATATATAAAAGTTTGTAAACAGAAGACAAAAAACAATTGATACTCTTATTACTGCCAAAGCTATGTGAATTTTACACTACAAAATAAAACAAATATAATACAGTTGACATAAAGCCATTTATCATGCTACAAGCTCATTGCTATCAATGAAAGAGGAGTCACAGCTCTTCTGTCTGAGTTAGTCAATTAAAAAATTATAAATCAGTGAAAAAAGCAAACTACTACTTCAACAGTTAGTTTTCATGCTAAATGAAGCATACAGGATAATATATACAAAAGTGACAGAAGGAATTGTTTAAATTGTTCAACAAAAGAAATAAAATCTCTGTACTACACATCTGTGGTAATAATGCATGAAATAGAAATAAATAAATGGTAGGAAACTAAAAGATGTCACTAATTTAGATTTCTATGTCAGCCAGAAAACTAACACACTGCTAAACAGAAAACGTGTTTGTTATTACATTAAGAGCACTACACACTATATAAGCTTTCAGGTTTTCAACAGATTAAATATTTAGATTGACTTCCTAATGCTTGATATTTTACAGCATTTGAAACCTGACTAATAAATTTCCCATGAGCAAAAAAATAATTTAGCAAGATATTTATAATCACACGTTAAGCTCCACAAGAGCTTTGGAACTTCTTGCCTGCGAGCATTTTATGATATCCCCCGTTCAAGTTGTTCTTTTTAATAAATAAACTCTGTGACAAGAGAACATCTGGCTGCAAACTAATTATGCAGTGTTGGTGTAATCCAGTATGTAACTCCAGAGTGGGTATCAATGAAAAAAATCAATTAACTAGTTTCAATCACTGACACATCTAACACTGCATAGTAATTTGAATCTTTTAGTTTTCCTCCATTCATTTAATTTGTCTCAGTAGGCTGAGCTTCCAGTACCTGGATGGTCATCATCTGAGAGGTCGTTGCCTTCATGCAGTGCGACATCGGAGCCACTGGAGCTGCCAATGGTCCTTCTCCTGATGGATACCCTCATCCCTGACAGTGGAGATGCCATACTGTCAGTTTCCACATCCGAATCACTGTTCACAGTCACAGAATTGGTGCTGCACCTCTCATCGTTCATGTTCACAGCAAGGCTATTAACTGCATCACCATCAGCACTTTTGTCACCAGGAGAAGACTGCAGCGAATGTGTTACAGACTTTGTTTCTTCATAGACGGCATTTTTACTTGGAACACTGCTGCCAACATTTACAAGTACATTGTCTGTAACACTTCCAGAAACCTTGCTTAAGCGGAGTGCTGGTTTTGGTGTGTACACAGCACTAAATTGTGGCTCTTCCACATCTTCTTTACTTTCTGAATTTTGTTTAGTGGGGCTAAAACATTCTTTATCTTCAAGCTTGCCAGATGGACTCAAAGCAACTTTCCCACTCACTGTAGCCTCATTTTGGATGAATTTCTCATTTTCAATGGCATTTGGATCCCCATATATAGTTCTGATGGTTTTCACAATAACATTTCCTTGTGTCTCATTGTCAGAACCAAAGTCCCATTGAACATCATCCATTACAGCTGTAGAAGGGTCATCATGGGAAGATCTGGATGCTTTGCGCACAGGTTTCAAGCGTGGCTGTGGCGTGGAGGTGACAATTGGACCTTCCTCATGCAGCCTGACAGTGGGAATGTGGCCATCATGCGAACTAAGATCTATGCTAGTGTCAAGTGCAGTGCGACTTTCAGCATGCGACCCAAATAGCTGTGGTTTGCCGTCCGAGAAACCTTTATGGGAAATGAGTGATAGAACAACAAATATGTGAAATTAATTCAAACAAATTTGCATATTACATAACAAATGTAGTCAGTATACTTACTAGACTCTGTACATTTTTAATCAAAAGTATAATGATAGATACAGATTAGGAAAAAAAGATTACAGGATGAAATATACTGCTACTTAATACTTAATAAGTAGGAATGTTAAGCAATGTCACACTCTACCATAAAATACTGTGCAAATTATACCTTATTTATTAAATTTGACAGTTTAATTGAGAAAAATGTAAGTCAGGATTCATGCAGTGTGATGAATTATATGCATCAAAACAAATGTTCTGGCAGTTTAAAAAAAGGTGATGCAGTTTCTGTAATTTAATTTACATTATAAAGGCAAAATTGAAGCTAAAAAGTTTAGCAAAGAATCAGATGTTACACTGTTTTCTAAAGACGAGTTTGTAATGCTTGGCATCGCATTTTTATACAAATGTGCTGTGATAAACATCTGTCAAGAATATTGTCAGCTGTAAGAAACAAATTTTGCATCTTCATGGAGCACGCTTTCCAAATGCAAGAGACAATACTCTTGAAAGAAAGTGATATGATACATTTTTTTTTTTTTTTTATTTCATAGAGAATAATAGAAACTCATCTCAGGAACTTAGTAAATTAACACAAAACAAAGCATATTTTGAAAGTACGAGTATAAATAATAAATATAATACATGAAGAAATTTGTACTGCGGAACTTTTATGGAAATGCTGAACTTCTACAGAAATGACACTGCATTTATAGGAGTCAGAGGGCATGAAATGAAAGCAGTAATAGAGAAGAGAGGGCTACAGGGATGCAGCCTTCTTTCCATGTTGTCAAATTCTTATTCAGAGCAAGCAGTATATGAAGCCAAGGACAGATTTAGAAAAGGAATTAATGTCCATGGAGAAGAGATAGAAAAATTTCAAGGTTTGTCGATGACACTGTAATTCTGTCACACATGACTAAGGACTTGTAAGATCAATTGAACTGAAAAGAGTGTTTCCAAATGAGGTTATAAGACAAACGTCAACAAAAGTAAAATATTTGGAATGGAGTGTAGATGTATGAGAAATAAAATAATTGTTTGGGGGAGAGGGACAGAGAGAATTAAAGTGGAAGCACCTGGAGATAGCAGTCATGTGTGGGCGAGGTGTGCTTTTGCTTGTGTGAATTGTGTGTCTTTTTCTTTCTGAAGATGGCTTTGGGTGAAAGTTCAATGTGCAACAGTCTTTTTAATGTGCCTGCCTGCAACTCAACATGTCATCTTTACAGTGAATAGTGATCTATCCTTAGACTTACATGTTAAAAAATAAGTGCAGCTCTATAAGGAAGCAACACATGGATAATAAACAGTACAGATGAAATGAGAGGACAAGATTTCAAAATGTGCTGCTACAGAAGAATGCTGGAGGTCAGATAGATAAATAATAAAGAACTACTGAACTAAATCGAGGAGAGTAGAAATTTATGTCACAACTTGACTAAAAGACGAGATAGATTGATTGAACACGTCCTGAGGCAACAAAGAATAGTTAATTTGGTAATGGAGGAAAGAGTGTGTGCATGAGTGGAGGGGAGAGCAGGGGATTGCGGGGGGTGGGGGGGGGGGGGGGTAGGGGGGGTGGAGTGACAGCAATCGCAAAGCGAGAACAAGGCTTGATTTCAATTAAGCCAGTTTAACTGCATTTAGGGTGCAGTAGTTAGTGGAATTCAAGAGTCTTGCTTAGAACAGACTTTGATGGAGAGCTGCATTAACCCTTTCGGTCATGGCGTCCTCATATAAGGACATACTAAATAAATGCTTAGTATATAAAAATTCATTAAATTTTACAATTTGTAATTGTTGTCCTCATATTGTCACAAGCAGAGTGTTTATTTCAGAACAGTGTCAACATCTCCTGTCAATCTGTGGTACCACAATACAAAGCTGAATGTGCACAGTCACATGGGCGCTTCCCAGTAATCTTTGTACCTCCCATCAACCGGTTAATATCTTCTGAGTTTAGGTTAAAAAAAAAAAATTATTTGTGTATAGAGGAGTGCATTCTTGAAAGTAAAAATAATGGTGTCTTTCAGAATGAAAGGTAAGTGACATATTTGTAATTTTATACATGTTTCCAAATGAGGACAGTGTGATTGAAAGGTTGTAATAGCACAGAAATTTAGGACATTATTTTGCTGTCTTTTTAGTCATCTTACAGTGATTTCACAATGCCCCATGTCCAAGACAGATGAAGGCCACTTACAGAAGAAGTTATATAGCTCCTTAATTCCTTAATTCATCTGGAATTGTTGATCTATCCCATGATCCTGGCAATAATTTTGAACAAGAGGACAATGATGGAGGTAATGTTAGACATTTTACATCATACGGTATATTGTAAGCTGAGTAGCCTACAGGCAGAGACAATAAACTGCATGATAACTGACACTGAGATAATCACATAACACTCATCCCATCCAAACGACAATGCATTGGCAAAAAGAACATTATTGTTGCATATGAATTTGTTACAGCGCAACCAACCTAAAGCTGAATAAGAGAAAAACCCATTCTAATTGTAACAGACTGGAAGGTAGCTTTGAATGTTCTAATTGGTACTTCGTCCAGAAGCTGAAGTTCGTTTGGACAATGTTGAGCATCTTCCAGTGGTCAGGGGGTGGGGGGAAAAAAATTGACAGGTGCACGTAACTGGGTTGCAAAGGCAAAGGCAAATTTTACTGTGTAAAATGTAACATTCACTTACGTCTGGATAGAAAAAAAATTGTTTTTTCAGGAAAAAAAAATAATTTGTGACCAAAAGGGTTAAACCAGTCTTCGGATCGATGACTGCATCAATCACAGGAAGAAAAAACTTTCATCACTACAAACTAAAGTTTTGTAAGATTCTGAATTAATGGTGAATTTCTGATTTTCAGAGACAATGTATCAATGAAAAAATCAATGAAGACAAGAAAATTTCACAGCAAGAACACTTAGTGATGGCAGTGGCTTTCAATATGATGGGTCGTGACAGAATGTCTGATCACATGCATTGAATACAGGACTTCATGCAGCAAGCATCAAATACAGTGATAAGGGATAACAACCATTCTATCAAGTATCACAACTACTGAGTCCTATAGAAAGTGAAAAATGACAAAAAGAGAGGTGAGTGTTCAACTGCAAAGAAGGTATGAATCTTCAGCTGATCATGACAGTTGGGTGCTATTGTTACACAGGGAACTATTCTTGTAAAGCAACCTGTTAGTCATTTTCCTTCTCCCTCATTTCTATGTTAAATGTTTTTTTAATACAGATTTCAATGTTCTTTATCTTTCTGTTTGGGTCCCCAGCACTTTTCACTTGTCAGATACACTCATATTAACCAAATACACAAGATGAACTTCCTAATTCATGTATCAGTGTTTCCTTGTAGAGTTTCTCTTGCATTAAACTTGGATTTCAGCCAAACTAAATATGAGCTTTCCTGTCATTCTTCTCCCAGAATGAGTCACATATATACTCTGTACCATTCAAAGGTTGACAGAAATGTACTAAAATATTGGCAAACTAGTGACACACATATGAAAATAAATAATTATATAAGATATTTTGATAAATAATTATATTTATTATTGATTACAAAAGAGTTACCAAATAACTGGACTATTCTTTATAGCTCTTTAATAATCATTAAAAAATAAAAATTATGACAATGATCAGTGATAATCACAATGTAATAAACAGTTCAAAAATTAGAGAGAACGTAACTTCTGTCCAAAAAAGTAACATGTTAGAGAATCAGGACTATGCAGTGATAACACATTAAAATTATCCAGAACTTTAGATCAAAGAAATCACAGCTAGACAGTACGAAAGAGAAAGCAACAGAGAAGTGTTAGAGATAAAAAGCAACAACACGTTGGAACTACAGGTGCAAGTGAGGCAACAATAAAGAGGAGAGAAAAGCCAAGAATGATCATGTACTGGAAGGGGACCACAAAATGAGGAGCACTAATTTATATTCATTTTAAAAGTGGATAATGAAGGAGGGAAAATATGTAAAGGGAAGGAAAGACAATGACAAAAAACAAGAGGAAGGAGATGACACTTTTTTTTTCACATGTGACTATTCACTTTGAATCTCCTTCTTTATGCCTCTTTCTCGACAACTTACTTCAAATTTCCCTTTCATGCACTTATTACTGTCTTCTCAATTGTCCTATCTGCTCTCTTCCACCTTCCCATAGCTTCAAATCTCATCTGTCGTTGGCATTTTATTGTTGATATCCCTGCCACACTGCCCAACTGTGTCTCTTCTGATGGGCCACTTTGCTCTGAAACATCTTGCTGAATCCAATCCTATCTGACCTTTGGTTCTGATACATAACATTTATGTTACAGTTTGTTCATTTTAAAGCTCACTTCCAGGTAGTATGTTAAAAAAATTATTATGGGCCAATGAAAGTGTCTTCTCTATTAAAGCAAATCTTTAAAAAATTTGACCACTACTGATACAAAAAGTCTCTTACCATAGTACACTAGTTTTTATTCTGTTACAGAGCTTATGTAGCCAGAGTGTCCCTTCTATCTTACATCTGATATTTTTTCACACTGCTGCAACAGTACCACTTTATATAAAACAAATAAAAATAATGTATATAATGACTCAGTCAAATCTAAACAGAAGTGGTAAATAAGTTTTTAAGTCTTTTGCAGACCTCATCTGGCTCATTGTTTGTGTTATTCAAGTTCTGTAAATAAATAGTAATGGGAGAACAACAGCAGTAACTCTGAAGCCATATTCCGCACCACAAATGTTCACCAAAACCTTGACATATGTTGATGTAAGATCACAACAGCAAAGTGAGTTTATTTCTGGTTGTAATTCCGTTTCATTTCATCATCATCATTAATGTTCTGCCAAAAGGCAGGTTTTCACATGGTAGTTCTCCTGGCTGTCCAGTCTTCTGCCATCCTCTTCAGATCCGCATAATTTCCTCTTTCCTTTATGTCGTCTATCGTCTTGAATCTCCTTCCTCTCAGTCTTCTCCCATAAACCAGTTTTTCCAAAGCATCTGCTAGCAAGCACTCTCTTCTCAATGAATGTCCCAACAAGTTCTTTTTCCTTTCTCTTATAACCTTCAGCAGATATCTTCCCTCACCAACACTTTACAAAACTCTTTCATTACTCACTTTTTTCATCCAGCTTATCCTCTCCCTTCTCCTCCACATCCACATCTCAAATGCTTCTAACCTTTTTTTCATCCTCTCATCTCAGTGCCCATGTTTCTGCCCCATATAGTGCCACACTCCAGACAAAACATTTGCCAAGCCTTTTCCTTAGACCTTTATCTAATTTGCCACATAACAGTCTCCTCTTTCTGTTGAATGACTCCCTCGTTATGGCAATTCGAGTTTTCACCTCCTGGTGACATTTCAAGTCTTCAGTTATTGTGCTTCCAAGATATTTAAATGCACTTACTTGGCCAATGGTAGATTGTCCTATTTTAATATTGAACATTATGCATCTGCATCTGTTTAGATTGGTCATTAGTAATATATCTGTACACACTGCAATGGTGGCAGAGAGCTGTTCATTCAGATTGTACATATTAAATTTAAAACAGATATGTATCCTCATTATTAATATACATATATTCTTCTTTCAATGTATTACATGCAGAGATTTGTTCATCTCCAAAAAATGATTTTCTGCTACACCTTCACATCATAAGGAAACAACACAAAACAAAAGAACTGCTCTCTCTCTCTCTCTCTCACCTCCCCCCCCCCCCAAAAAAAAAAAATATTTATATACAAAGCACTAGTGGCCCACCCCAGCTTTGCATGGGTCACACTAAGCATGATGATTCATCTGGTGTAGCGATAATTTTGTTTACGGGTGAGTGCATGGGCATTAAAGGTGCCACACTGATGCAGCCAGCATGGTTGTCGCAACTCCCATCACTGCCATGAGTTGCCACTGCAAACACTAATGAAATATGGAATAGGTAACATTTGGGCCATCTGAGACTTACTCACTCCAACGCTAGTTTGGCATGAGTATCAAAAAGTCTACAGTAGTTCCTGAGAGTGGCCTTCACATACAGGCAGAAAATGGCAGCGGGGAACTTTAACTTATAATATGTATGCAAGGAGAAAATATGTATAGATTATAGTAATTTTGTGTGGCTCAATGGCCTGGTGCAAGTCTTTCAATTGGACTTTACTCCGGCAACTTGCATGTACCTAACCAGTTATCCAACTGCAGAATGGGGACCTACAGCTTAACACCAAATCTGAAGCATGATTTGTTATGGCGAATATCTACATCACTGAGAGGTGAATACAAGGTTAAAAGGTAGAGTTACAAATTTGTGGGCCATCCATAATACAATCACATAACCTTTTGGTATCCAGACACACGCTTTACCTCCACACCACCAGGCTCGACACAGATCTCAGTCAAACTTTGCTGCTCTCTAGAATTGTGACAGCTGTACCACTAGGTGGCAATGGAATTATTTCCACAGTGGTGGGGGACTTTGGTTCATCATAATCTAGCCAATTGCCACTAAATATTTATAAATTATATACAGAAGTCATCCACATGAATCAATCTTTTAGTCATAAACAGATAAAATCCCTACAGTAGTTCCTGACATTAGCCTGAAGGTACAGAAACTGTGACACAAGACTTCAATTTATGTATGTACTAGTGACCTGGCCTCGCTTCGCATATGTAGTAATAAGTATCTGCAGCCAGACAATTTGAATGGCATAGAGTATTTTGTTTGTGGGTCATGAATCAAATTCAACAACAATGTTAAGTAAGTGACTATCATCACTTTCATACAAATTATGCAGGCCATGGCAGGAAAATTGTGTGGAGGCATTACTGTTCTATGTTCCAGAAAGAATTGGCATTTGGAGTGATATCTCACGGCAATGAGGGGAGCACATCGGGATGTGTTCATAAGTAATAAGTTTACAAACGATGTAAATATTGTATCTGAATTATGAGTGTGAGTGAGTGAGTGATTCAACATGTACCGGAGGCTGGCTGATGTGTGTGGGGTGGGAGGTGGGGGTGAGGGGGTGTGGGTGGGGTGTGTGGATGGGGGGAGGGGGGGGGGGGAACACATGATGCACATGTTTAGACCAAGTTACCGCATTTCTCCTGTGAAGATTAGTACAGATTGTGATGTATTGTTGAGACTCACTGCCACAATTTTTTGTGATTGACTCTTTATGGCAGGCTACTTTCACTGTACCATGCAAAGAATCATGTCTGCATCTAAGTTTGATTCAAAGAAAACAAAGTTGAGTCATCTGCTGCACTGCTGAAATAATGTAATGCTGAAGAAATTTTTCAGAAAACGTATTACTTGAGGCATAAAAAATAAAACACCACATATTTAGGATTTGCATATTTCTTCACTATGCAATTTTCTCAAATGACTGCAGCAAAACTATGGGTAAAAGTATTTGAGTGTTTTAAATTGTAAGGCTCTCATCACTGCCCAACAATGAAGTGGTTATCTTTTTGTTATTGGCCATGTTCATTAGAATACTTAAAAGTTGAGTAACTCACTGCCCATTGTTCAAAGAATTTGCAGTGAATTAAGAGTGTGAATTGCAGCTAGTAATCTAAGAGAAGCAAAAATTGGCAGTCTGAAAGTGTTGTCATATTTTGATACATGTCCCTCAAACATCTCTAGAAGTATTTCAAAATCCTATTATTCGACCTCAGGAAATTTCTGAGTCCCATTCATCTGAAAAGATAGCAATCAGCCAGATGTGACTTCTGCAACTTGCATGTCCCCAAACCAGTTATCCAAGTAGGGAAAGGGGAGCTACAGTGTAATGTGGAATTTGAGCCTCATTTCCATGTCCCTGAGAGGCGAATGCTTTGTTAACAGGCAGCATGAAAAAAATTGATCCGGCTGGGATTCAATCTTATGGCAAAGGCATTGTTTCCCCAACTTAACTTAAATTCATTGTAATTCAAACCATTTGCGTGAAATTTTTATAAATTACATACAAAAACCTTCCTTGAGAATTATCCATTAGTATCTATTAGTCAAATCCCTAAAACAATATCTGAGATTAGCCTGCACATACAGATGGACACAAAGAGGCTATTTTGAGAAAGAGAGAGAGAGAAAGAGAGAGAGAAGTTGTATAGATAGAAGGAGACATTTAAAAAGTAAGAGATGTCAGAAACCCACATAATAACCATTCACTTTTAAGGGTTTTTCGTAACAATGCACTCGATTCTTCAATTCCTCAGCATAGAAGTGCTCTACCAGGGAACTGAATACGTTGATAAGAGTAGTCTTTAGTTCCTTGTCATCTTCAAGCAATTGTTTAGGGTGCCAGAAGAGGTGATAGTTGGTTGGTCAAGAACTTCCCAACATAAATACAGAATCTTATCCTTGGTATGGGCAGTGGTATATTAATAAACATTGTTATGAAGGAGTATCCTGGATGATAGCTTTTTGCCCATCCTTTCTGGATGGCATGTCTTGTTTCACAATTCATGTCAGCTGTAACTGTTGACACACTTTCCATGAAATCAATTGAAAGAGTACCCTTAACGATGCAGAAAGCATTAACTACCACATTTAGATTCAAGTAAAGACATTGCTTGAGTTTTTCTAGTTTTAGCGAAGGTAAATAGTGCTACTAAATTGACTGTTGTTTTGATTCTGTGATGATTTAAGACTGACCTGGTCAAACAGCACTACCACTTAGTGCTCCAAGTGCACTGGTGATTGTGGTTGAGGGCTGACAGGAGAAAGGAAAGCTGGCTGGAGTAAGGCATATCTTTATATTCTACATTAAGAGTACTATGGGATCCACAAAATTGTCCAAGAAAATAAAAAGTGGAGGTATCACATTGTTAAATGCAAAATGGGAACTGCTTTACTTTTTTTATCATTTGAAAGCCATGCAAAGTGCTTAACATGCAACTGCACTATTACAAGCTGGAAAAAAATCACTGGTATGCCACTACAACTGAAACAAAGATGAAATGATGTGCTTGTCTTCTGACAAAAGAGAGAAAATGGTGGCTGAACTGAAGGCAGCCTTTACAGAAAAAAATGTAAAAGAGAAAGTAAAGATGTAACATAATCATATAAATAACATGTTAAAAAGGTTTAAGAAAGAAGTGCCTACCTAGATAGCTAAGTAGTAACAGTTACCAATGCACAATATGAATGACATATAATAACCATTTTGTGAGAAATTGACATCAAGGGGCCATCAGTACAAGTGAGCTGCACAACAGTTTTCAAAATCCCACAGAATGGAAGACATTTTTTGAAGGAGAGTACGAGGCAGGTTTTGTATCCAGCAGAAGTTTTAATACTTTCTTGTCATACAGTGAATATGGCTGCAGATGTACACCATCAGCTGACTAAAAAGGCACCCAACTTCACAGCAATTTTCATCGCACTTGGTGATCCTATCAACATGTCAGGCACAGCCCAGTTGGGGAGTTTCATGAGAGAGTTAACATTTAGCTAGAGGTGACAAAGGAGCTTCCGTGTTTCATCTCACAGGATGACAATATTACTGGCACAGGTATTTTGACATTTTGGAGATGATAACTGATTCCTTTGGAGTGGAATGGAAACACATGGTCAGCAGGACAACAAATGGTGCATCATCAATGCAGCAAGTGCAAAATGGTATTGCTAGCTAGATAGTGGAGAAATTGGAATCTGTCGAGGCCTCATTGACAGCTGCAGCTCACTTCCTAAAATGTCAAGAGGCACTATGAACTAAGTCAATAAGGAAAATTATACAATGAGGGCCATTGTTCATGCAGTGAACTATATTCAGTCACTCGGATCAGTAATTCTTACATTTAAAGAATTCCTGTCTCATGTCACCCGATATTTCATTCCACTACAAAGTTAGGTGGCATGGCCAAGTCCTGAAGAGGTTCCTTAATTTGCAAGAAGAAATCACAACATTCCAGAGGATAAGCATATGAGCAATCCTGATTGGACTGTTGACCTTATTTGTACATTCAATGCCATCAATTATTTCAATTCATTAAATCTATCAGTGCAAGAGGAGAATAATTTGGTAACAGGTATTGTGGACAAGATTGGTGGTTTCAAATAAAAGCTGAAACTATGGAAAAATCAAATTCAGGTTCATGAGATATAGCATTTCCTGAAACCCAAGACACTCAGTTGTGTGCAAGACATGACTGACATAAGTTTCATTAATCGGAACATATCATGATGAGTTCTCAAACAGATTCCAAGACTTTGCATGCTTAAACACATTTTGATTTATTTGTCAGACTGTTGTCATTTTTGACTGCTGATGTACATCATTACTTTCAACTTGAGCTGATAGATCTGCAGTATAGCACTTGTCTCAATTACCTCTTTGTCCAGTCCACAAATTTACAAGATTTTTATAAAATGTTACTCCCAGAGCAATATTTTCGACTGCTCAGAAAAGTTATTTCAATGTCTGCTTCAACAATGTGTACTGACTTTTTTTTCCTGTTGTGGTATTGACAAAGTCCTGCCAGCATTCAGGACTAATACATTTTAATCTGAACAGTACGAGGAAAGATTGCTACTTACCGTAAAGATGACATGTTAAATTGCAGACAGGCACAATAGAAAAAGACACTTACACATTAGCTTTCAGACAAAGCCTTCATCACAAAAGGAAACATACATACACATTCATTCACACAAACAAGCACATTTCACACACATACAACTGCCATCAGTGGCAACTCTGACTGAACTGCAACTGTCATGTAGAACAGAAGCAGTAACCTGTAAGGGGAAGGGATGGTAGGTTATGGGTGCATTAGAGGGGGGGGGGGGGAGAAGGGAGTACTGTCTCACGGAGCATGCAGGAACTACACTGCCAACAGGCGCAGCGTCAGGGAGCTGTGAGGCAGGGAAGTGTGGAGGGGAGGGGGGAGGAATGAGGAGCAAAAAAGGAGAGGATCAGGAAAGGGGAAAGGTGGGTGTGTTGGCAAAGGGAAGCACACAAAGAAGGTGGAAAAGAGAATACGTAGAAGGCTGAGGCCAGGATGATTTCAGGAGCAGAAAACATATTTTAATAACTCCAAACTGTGCAGTTCAGAAAAGCTGGTGGTGGAGGAGAGGATCCAGTGTGTGAAGCAGTCACTGAAATCAAGCATGTTATGTTCGGCAGCATGCTGCACCACAGGATGGCCTACTTTGCTCTTGGCCACACTCTGGCAGTGGCTGGTCATCCTGGTTGACATCTGGTTGGTAGTCTAATATAAAAAGCTGTGCTACGATTGCAGCAGAGCTGGTATATGACATTGCTGCTTTCAATGTGGCCCAGCCTCTGATGGGGTAGGATGAGCATGTGACAGAACTCAAATAGGAAGTGCTGGATGGATGGACTGGGCAGATCTTGCACCTATGTCTTCCTCGGGGATATGATTCCTGTGGCAAGGTGTTGTGATTGGGAGTGGCATAGGGATGGACTGGGTTGCTGTGGAGGTTGGATGGGCAACAGAACACCACTTTAGGAAGGGGTGTTGTTGATACTCCAAGTTGGAGTCTCCATTGTTACATTTTGATCTGAGTGTCTTCACACTTTTGGCTATATCATGAACCATAATTCCAGACATTTACATATCATATAACTGAAATGTACAAATTTATAAATATTACAACTTAATGTTTACGTAATATAGTTATTGCTTTGGCAGAAGGATAAAAAGACGAAAATAAATGCTAGTGATAAAATCCTGCTTATAAAAGTATGCTACAATATTTGCCTCTTGGAAATAGTCCCACTGTGTTGCAAACAAGTCTTCCTGTTTGTCATTTGTGCTGCCTTTGGCATATAACCATCTGACTGATACACCAGCACAGAGCAATGCAGTATTGAGGGAAGCTGAAGTGCTAGATCCACTCGGCTCTGCTCCAGGTGTGTCTGGCCTGGTGCAGGTTACCTGTGTGTTGCCACCCACATCAATGTGGGAAAACAAATCATATCCATCTTGTCAATAGTAGTTCAAAAATGCTCAATTGCTTGGCATTATTTGCTCTTTGTGTTGGTCGATTAGTATCTTTGCCATCAACATGCACACAATTTTCTGTGTAATTGTCAAAACAGCAGTGTGTCTGACATGAGGAAATTTGTAGCTACAGTATCAATCATCATTTGCTCATCAGATCGCACTATTTGGTCCACTTGTTGCATGATTTCAGGGTCTAGAGACTGGGCCTGCCAATCCACTCTTCATCGTATCTACTTGTTTAGCCACTCTGCCTAACTCTTCCTTCATTCAATACTGTTATCCCACAAATCAGGCACAATATTTGATGAAATTAAGCAACTGTAGATAATTTTGCACATAAAAATCTAACAAGAGTATGCTCTTCATAACTGACAGAAGCAACAATTTTTGAAGTCATTATTGTTTCCTTTCACCCATAACAAATATAGCTGAAATGAAACAAAGGCTTCTGTAACTTTGTAAACAATCAATAGATGATGCTGCTTTTGTCCAACACTGTTCTGAGACGGTAACATTTATATAAAAGCAAACAGCCCTTGCTTTCTCAATATTCGTTAGATATAAGAATCAGTCAGAACTTAGTACCTTATCATTTTTTGCAGTTTTACTTTCAAGGAATCAGTGTCAATTTACATGTCATGTAGCTACAACATTCACGAAAAATGGTGCACTTTTAAATATCATTTCCATCCATCTCAACAGTTTTTATTAATCTCTAAACAAAGGCCCATATTCCAACATGAAAAATATTCAAAATAGCAAGTACAGTAATCTTCTGTCAGAGGCCTGAACAGATGAAACTTTGCATATATAGGGTTTGTGATGTATGGCAGTGAGGCACAATTTCCCCTGCAATCTTAGCATTGGTTTTTAATCTTATGAGTGCTATTGCACAATAATGCAAAACTAAGTTTTTATTAGCAAACTTGGTAATGACATATTCCCACAAATGATTGTTTGCTGCTTTTCCCAAATATTCATCAGGTCCATACAATGCTGACCACAAAAGGCACTCACCCTTACTTTCTCTGAGGATTGTGCAGTTCTGAAATGTTCTTCTTCAGTGACATTATGTGGTATAATTCCTTCAACTCCCTTTTCAAATTCAGACTAAAAGAAACGAACCCACGTCTACATGCTGTCACAGTATTTTCTAAGACCTCTTCTCTTCCCACTCTGAAAATGTACATAAGTTGGTGGTTATTTATTTCCTTGCCTCTTTATTATGATTTTTAATGCTTGTGACATCCAGCATGTGCAAAACCTTTGAGTAACATTGTTTAAAAAGAATGATAATCATGTTTTTTTTTAATAGTGGAAAGCTTGCATTACATTGCATCCCTATGTTACCTGGTGGTCTGATTAGTCAACAGCATTCATCCAGCAATTTTAATTGATGACAAACACAGAGTGCAGCTGTATTATACCCACTGTAGCACCCCATCAATATGAATCATGTTTCAAATTCAGTTTTTCAGATTTCTTTTACCACACACAGTCTAACACTCACATGTCAGCAATTTTCTCAAACGTGACAGCACTATTATCTCTTAACACAACATGTGACATTCCCAAAGAATATGAAACAATACTCAGTCATTGGGGCCACAGGAAAACTCTTCATGAGATGACAAATATGAGACATTTCTTTCTGACTGTCTACCTGTTGTGATATAAATAACCACGAGTCACATATATTCTGAGCTGTTAATCACATTTTTGGCTAGTATTAAAATTTTCTTGTGTAGCACAAGATCTGATCACTGATTAGTGATATCTCTGAAACACAATAACTCACTCCGACAGCATGACTTTCTGGTTCTTTCACATATTGACTTGAAAATTTATTTCTTGTTTTGTTTCTTAGATAACATGCTATTTTGATGTGGTTTCCTTTTCAAAGACTGATAATGTTTTTAAGATACTGTATATAAACATAAAATATAATTATTCTCTTCCAGTGCCTGGGTCATCTTCTTAGTTAATGAACCATGTTTTCACCCATGATAATGGTTGAAGATTTTTGACACACACAAACATAACTACTCTAAAAAAACATTGATGCGATTCAAAAGGATGATACAAACAGGGTTGCCATAAGTTTCCCCAAGTGAAATTACCTGATTCCCAGACAAGTTTTAGCATTTTTCCCTGATAAATTTTGTGATCTCAAGGGTAAGTAAAGACATAAGTTGACAAAAAAATGTAAGGACTTTCATATTTCTCCCCAATGTGAGCAAAAATCTTAAGTACTAACATGAACATCTTTTGTAATGAACTGTTTTTAGATGGAGAAAGCAAGCCAAATGGTATATGTGTTTCATTAAGGCCACTGTTGCTATTTTATTTCAATAAAACGAAACACATTTGGTGACAAAACTACGCATTTTCTTGGTGTCACAAGACAGAATTAAAATATCTACACTAATTTCAGAAATAAGCTCAGAAATATGTAGGTGTCTTGAAAGAAGTGTGTAAACCAACACCATAGGTGACCACCAATAAAATGTTGGCTCTATTTTTATTTCAAGAAATATATGAGTACGCCAGTGACTGCCACCATTTTCTTTTTGTTATCACTCATACTTTCTAATATATAAACTACTTTCAAGGTGCCAAAATGTACTAGAATAAATAAAAGTCTATAAAACACCGCACTGTACAATGTGCTTGTGGTGAGACAGTCACAATACCTAAACTCCATCGCCCGCGGCCTCTGGCCTGCCGAGGAGCACTGCAGTCATAGGTCCATGGATAAACCATGAAAATGCGCCACATTATGCCACATGCAAACAGATCCGGCCTGCAGGTAGATCAGTGAGACCAGATCCAATGGGCGGGGCTTGCACATTAGTGGGAAACGATGGGCTTCAGATATACAGAAATGGCGTGCAGTTTTGGCCATCATGAAAGTCTACTCATGTGGCCAGCATGTCAAAGGCACCATGTTGATGAAATGAGACTGCAGTGATCAATCTATGCAGCAGATAACTTGTGCAAATATTCTGAGAATCAGTACTAATGAAGATAGGTAGCAGTTCACCATAAAGATGATCGCTGAGCCACAGACAGGCATGTAGAAAAGACAACCACAGCCTCACAACTAAATTTTTGGCCATAGCCTTTGTCAGAGAATGAGACCACATACACAATCACAACTCGTGCATACTTGACCGCCGTCTCTGGCCGCTGCATCAACAATCTCTGAGCATCAGATCCAAACAAACCACTCCTCAAGCCTCCCTGCCTCTCATCGGCAGCTGCTAGGCTAGCGGCAAGAAGTGGTGGCAGCACTGACTGCAAGCTGAGGGGAGTGATAGGAAGGGGAGAAGCAGTAAGAATGAGGAAGTAGGGAAGCAGCACCCAGCCAGCGACAATGCATGACATCTCATAAAAAAAAAATCATTTCTGAGACAAAAATGAGATTTTCCCAGTGGTTTTTTTTTTTTTTTCAAATTTCCCTGAAATTTCTCTGACATACTTGAAATTCCCTGATATTCCCTGATTTCCAGAACTTGTGGCAACCCTGAAAGACCTTCAACCCTAATATGTGCACTGCATTACTAGTATTGCAACAGGTTTTGAAAAATGTAAAACAGTGACAAATATTTTAAAAATATATTCTACAATATTTACATGGGTTATATACCTAAATTATCTTGGAATTCTGCTGGACTTGGAGGTGGTGTCTTGGATGACTTTGGTGAGTGAATCTCTGAAAACAATACAGACAGTATTATATAAGATGTTTTAGAGACAGTATGTGTATTTATACATAGGCTTCAAATGATTGACATCGAGGCCAATTAATTATATTATAACTGTGGATTCAAATACATCATCTCACCCTTCTTTGTTATTACAGTTGTCTCAACAATGTGGGGTGATGAAACATCTAGCTTCTCTAACTGATCTGAAACTTTCTGTATCTCATTTCTATATGTCTGTCCTTTCTCATGAGACAGAAAATCTTCCATAATTCCTTTAACATCCTTTTCTTCAGCTGCATACTTTTCCTCACCTTCTACATAATCCTTCCGCTCAAGTCCTGCCATTTTTTCATCGCCTGTAAATGGGCAAAAGGCTGACAATTTACTAAATTGAGGCCTTTCTATTAAATATATGGAAACACTATCAAATTTTACCTTTATCTTTGGCCTGTTTCTCAGAGTTTACCAGTTCTTCAACAGATTCAGACTCCTGTAGAAGCAGAAATTGTTTAATAATATAAAAAATAGAATAAATAAAATTATATAAAAAACTGATTATATAAAAAACTGAAATGGTAAGTACCTTCATTAAATCTTGCTCTGTGTAAGATGGATCAAGACTTGTATTTCGTCGAAGGGTTGCATCTCGAGATGGTCCAAGCTCCTCTCGGAGGTTGTCAAAACCAGATTGGTCAAGATGAACTTTAGCTACAGCACGTTCCATGTCATCTGTCACAAGCTCCACATTAAAGACACACTGGTTCACAATATCATCCCTATTTATTTTTCGAAGTGCTTTTTCCAACACATTTCCTGGAAATTAATAATTGATTTTCATATAAACTCTTGTATAAAGTACACATGGAAGTCCTAAATCTTTCTGCTTTATCATTCGCATCAATAATGCAATTATGACCCAAATAGCAGACACATAGGCACTGAGTTCAGTCTGTAGTGTCAACTTCCTAAGACTTTGCTAAGTTTCTTCCTTAAGCCTGTTTGTGTTCAATATTCAAGACCGTCAGTTTGAGGCCATATATAGTATTATAATTTATGTAATGTTAACTATGTGGACATAACAAACTCAAATTTCTTCGAAGTACAGAGAATATTTCTGTGAAATGAATAACTTTCTAGCATTTTTGTTTTGCATATTGGTATTCCAGCTGCTACAGGTTTATTTATAAAGTGTCATTTTTTATTTTGTGGTACACTGTTGCTATTTGAGTTTACATATCATCATTTTTGTCATTTGGAGATAGTGAGTGGAGTGTGGACATAGAAAATGGAGTGCCTAGTGGAGAAATCATCACATTTCCAAGATACTATTCTGTCTGAGTTCAACAGAGAGCTGACAGCAGTGGAGGCAACCAGAAGCATTTGTGCTGTGTATGGGGATAATGCCATTAGACAAAGCATGGCAAGAAAATGGTTTTCTCATTTTAAGGAGGATCGTTTTGACATTAGTGACTCTCCATGTTTATGAAGACCTTCAGGTTTGGTGAAGATCGTTTAAGCCCATTAATCCACAATGATCCACATCAGTGTACTCAGTAACTGGTACATGTGATGAACTGTAATCATTCCACCATCATGTGACATTTGCATGCAGTGGAGAAGATTCAAAAACTAGGTGTATGGGTACCATATGCTCTAAGCCAAAACCACAAAAATTAGTAGGTGGCTATGTGTGCATCTCTGCTTGCTCATCATTAATTGGCTCGTGAACAACACTACACATTCATGTCCTCTATCATTACCGGTCATAAGAAATGGCATCTTTATATCAACACAAGGGAAAGAGAGGAATGGTTGAGCCTGAACAAAGCAACAATTCCCTGTACAAAGATCTGTGCACATTCACCAAAGATAATCTTATGAATCTGGTGGAATAGCGACGTTTGGTGTACCACAAATTAGTTCCCCGAGATGTAACCAACACTTCTGACATTTATTGGCAGCAACTGCTATTGTGTACCCATCTTATTCACTAAATCTTGTACTCACAGATTTTCACCGTTCCTGCTCCCTATCAACAACCTACCAAGAACTTCCTTTCCATATGAAAATGCACTCCAAACATGGTGCAACGAGTTCTTCACCTCAATACCACATGACTTCTACAGTTTTGGAACTGAAAAGTTACCCCAGCATTAGCAGACTGTCATAATAGTGAAGAAGAATATAATAGTGATGACTGAAGTCCTGTTACATGCACCTGTTTTGCTTCCTTACAGGAAAATGCTACAAAACTTATGCAACATCCTAATATTTAATAATGTCAATTAATGAACTTAATTTGTGCACATGTAAAGAAACTGTAATGCTCTGCCATTTTGTAATTAAAAAAAAAAAAAAAACTGACCCTGCTATCCTAGAATATGAACCAATCTATAGCAACCATCTCCACAGTATTCTACATATCTCATTAAACTAGATATTAGAAATGGAAATGAATCTTTGTGTAGCTTCAGTATGATGTACAGAAACATGGTTAAAAAAGGAAATAAACATATTTAGGTAATTTAATTTGAAATGCAATAAAATATGATTTCATGAAAAACAACCAATAAACCACTAACTACATTCATATACACACTGAACTTGGACTAGGCAAATCCACATTGCAAATCAAAATATAATATGGCAGAAATACAAGCTACACTGTCATACAGACGAAAAGGAAACCATTAAGGAAAAAGATTAATTCGGACAATATCCAAGTAGAGACAAAAAGTAACACCTGGGAGATCAGAAACTGATAATCAATATAGAAACATTTCTACTGAATATACTTTGTACCAAACATTTGCCTTTGTAATACTGCAAATACCTAATGGTGGAAGTCACAGTAAGATGCAAAGACAGTTCTGAAAATGAGAGTTGACAAATGTTTTATGTCTGCAGTTGAGGATAAGGAATTAATAATAAGTGTAACACTGCCCCAAAGTTTCTGACTATCTAAAAGTGATATTTTTTAGAGAACAGCACCTTTCATACTGATACGACCCACTTAGAGGCACTACACCTTTGAAATGATACTGATAGCATGTGATATAAATAGCAATCTCCCTCTAAGATGTTCACTAGCAACAAAGTTTACAACTTCTGGGGCTCCCTTGCTCAGATAAATGAATGTGAAACGTAAGGAACAAATAAATATCACTTGAGACATGAAAATTTCACCTCTACACTCATCAGACTATTGTAATGAATGTACAGAAAATATCATCTATACCAGAAATACATTGTTTTTTGGAGATTACTAACTTACCATTTGCTTTATTACCCGATGTCTGAAGCCACAATCGCAGCATCACCATGGCTTGTTGATTCACATTGTCTGGATATTCAGTCTTTATTAGATTTACATCTGAAGTTGAGACTCCTAGCTCACCAGCTAAGGCCACCCAGTCTGATCCAAGAAGGTTTGATATATCTGAGAGGCGTATGTCAGCCCGATGAATAGCATCTGGATGACCTACATAAATTAACAAATAAAAATTATGTTACACACATGTGTTATTAGGTGTGAAGATTACACAGAGAATATCTCATTTTAATGGAAGAATCATTACCAAAAGAACCAAGTAAGAGCGACAGTGGCAAAAGAACACAAAGAGAAGATGTGAGTAGGTTAGAAGAAGAGGAGGTGGAGAAATTGTTTAAGATAGAGATTAAAAATAGATTAACAGAACTAGAAAACAAAAGCAATAGGAAAGAAGGTGAAGATATTGATACAAAATAGAACAAGACAATAACAGTTATAAAGGAGACAGCACAGGAACTATTAGTAGATGACAAAAAAAGCAGTTGAGGCCAGGAAGACAGCCACACAGGCAGTGATGAGCAATAGTCACAAGAGAACTGAAGAGAAAAGATCATTCATTCATAAATAAATAAACAGAGAAGGCAAGGAGGGCTACAGCCAGAACAATACTAAACAGTTTTACTGGACAATGAGAAGCTGCAGAAAAGAGTACACAACTAAGCCTACGATAATGAAGGATGAGAATCGAAAACTGATCACTACAAATGAAGGGAATCTAAAGAACTGGAGGAGATATCTCAAAGAACTGCTGAACAGCCCAGTAGACACCTACAACAATGAGTACAGGGCACGTAACAATCAGGACGTACAACCATTAGTTGAAGAACCAACTCTGATGGAGGTGAAAGAGGCAATAAAAAAATTGAAAAATGGGAAGGACCCAGGCATAGACATGATATCAGCAGAGCTCTTCAAAGAATGAGGAGACAAGACATATGAATGGTTAGCTGAATTGATAAAAAGAGGCGTGGAGGAAAGAAGCAATGCCAGAGGAACGGAAAATTGCTGCTGCATGTCCCATGAACAAAAAGGGAGACAAAATGTTGACACAGAACTACAGAAGTACATCTCTACTATGCACATACTATGAAATAACATCAAGAATTAAACTGTAAAGACTCAACTCTTACACTGAAGAAACATTAGACACAGCACAAGCAGGATTCGGAGACTGTAAGTCAACAACCAACCAAATATTCACACTAAAGACAAATACTAGATAAGAACTGGGAGCACAACCAGGATACCTTCTGTATGTTTATAGACTTCAGCAAAGCATTTATGACAGCATAATGAGAGAGGAGGTGTGGAGGATAATGGCAGAGTGTGGGATACCAGACAACTAACTAAAATGTGTAATGGAATCAAAGCATGGAGAGAAAGTACAGGAGGGAGCTCTATGAAACATTTGGGGTAAAAACAAGAGTGAGACAGGGAGATACATCATAAACCATGTTCAATATGGCACTCAACAAGACCCTGAGGAGAGTAACACAAGACTGTACAGGAGTCACCATAGGGAAAAAGATAAATGTTCAGTTTTTCATAGATGATATTGTGGTGATAGGAAAGAGCATGGAAGACCTGGAGAAAAATAGTAAATCACTAGAAATATTAGAGCAGCCACCTACGACTCAGCAAAGTACTTGGCGTCTTTGCTCAAACCAGTGGTAGGAAAGTGTCCACATCATATAAATAATTCTAGTGATTTCATCGGCAGACTTAAGTTACTGCAGCTGAAAAGTTATGACTTGTTGGTCAGTTTTGATGTAGTTTCACTTTTTACAAATGTACATCTTGTGGACTCACTACATCTCACTGACAATAGGTTTGGAGCTGACATTACAGTGCTCTTTGAGTGCACCCTCTCCTCTACATATTTTTTATTTAACAATGAGTTTTATTAACAATCAGACAGTGTTTCCATGGGGAGTCCTTTGTCTCCCTTGGTGGTCAATCTTTTTATGGAAAATTTTGAGGAGCAAGCACTCACCTCAGCCAATTTTAAACCAACAGTATTTTGGCAATATGATGATAGTACTTTTATAGTCTGGCCTCATGGTTTGGACTGTCTGCAAGAGTTCCTACATCAACTCTATACATGAAAACATAAAATTTACTATGGAGTTGGAGAAGGAGGGTTGCCTGCCATGTTGAGACATTCCGGTGCAATGTAAGTGCGATGGCATGCTTGGTCATTCCGTATATAGAAAGCCCATTCACACAGAACTTTACTTGCAAACTGCTAATTGCCACCATCCGGCACAAACGATAGGTGTTTTGAAGACATTGATTCACTGAGCCCACGCCATCTCTGACACTAATAGTTTGCAAACAGAACTGGAGCGCCTGCAGACTGTATTTCTGAAGAATGGGTTTTCATCCCAGCAAGTGGAAAAAGTGATGCAGACCTGTAAACGACAGTGCAAAGAAGAGGAAGAGGCCTTTAAAATGACTGCCTATTTACCATATATTGGTAATATTTCAGCACAAATAGGCAGAATACTAAGAAAATATTAACTGAAAGCAATCTTCACCCTCCTGCAAAAATTTCGTTGCTGTTGGGATCTGTCAAAGACAACCTAGAGCTGTGCAAGGCAGGTGTTTACAGGATTCTGTGTGAATGCAGCAAATCTTATTTAGGGCAAACAACACATACTGTGCAGGATCGTATTGTAAAACATCAGCGGCATACTCATCTTCTTCAGCCTTGTAAGTCTGCCATCGCCGAACACATATTTCCACTGGTCATGTCATAAATTACAGTGAGACAAAAATTGTTGCCCATATGTCTAACTTTTGGAGTTGTATTATTAATGAATCCGTGGAAATATGACTGTCTTACAGTGAGTCTCTTATTAATCGAGACAGCGGTTTTCAATTGAATTTAGCATGGAATCAATCATTGAAAAACTTCCATGTCCTCCGTAGCCGGTGTAGTTCTGTGATGGAACAGCGGGAAGACTATCAAATTTATATCGATGTGGCGAGTTTTCACCATGGAGGGCACATGGCACAGCAGAATCGAATGCACTCAAGTTGCGCACGCACAACGCCAAGTGAATTCACCAAACATGTGCCGCCGGGGCCTTAAATATCAGAGCTCAGTGCAATTTCGCCAGTATCACCTGAAGATGGCCAGAAGAGTCTGCGCCGAAATATTGTAGCAGAAGTTACTAACATCTGGCAGTTCTCCTGAAATTTTGTGGAATAAATGATAAGTTGCTCATATGGAAAAATGATCTTGTACCAGACCTTGGACTAACAATGGCTGAGATCAGGCAGGTTATGGAAATGTAGGATATCGTTTTCCCCTTCTCTTATTCTCTCCTCCCCCATCCCTCGCCAGTAGCACATCCTCCACTTTACTGTTATTAGTAGCCTGTGCTATGTTCCTACATCCATGTTAACACCATTTTTAAAAGAATGTAACTACAGTAGATGAGTCAGTATGTTTCTGTACTATTTCCTTGTGAATATTACTTCTCTGTACATTTATTGTTTTTGTAATAGAGAGATGGAGCAGGGGTATTCTGTTATGTGAATATCATTGTAGCTACCATGAAAATACACACAATACTTTAAACGACTTTCTCTACTGATACAGATCTACATGAGGCTCAGTAAGTTCAAAATGTAGTTGCCAGTACACCTACAAAGAAAAGACAAACATAGTTCCATTACCTATACATTCTGAGTAGGTATGTGACTGGTAAGTATGTAATTGCTCATGTATTCAAGCTCCTGGTGTCGCTGAAACTTAGTACTGGAAAGCCATGTACAAAACTAGGGATCACTACAGAAATCAAAGTATCCTGTGGAAGGAAAAGTGAAATGTATCTCTTGGTAAGAACAAATAGAGATCCTGAAGTAATGGTCCTCTAAAAAAAACTCTCATAATTATTGTGAAATATTATTAAAAAATGAAGGAACATGCTCATTATGTCAGAAGTCAATAAGTCAGACAACAGAATTGAGGCTATACAGAATGAAGTGAAATGAGAGACAGGACTAGCAGTCAGAGAACAGGATAACACCACTACTAAACTGAGTAGAAGGGCTATAAATGAAGAGTCAGAGTTAGCAAATATATTTAATAATCTTTTCTTAAATATAGTGCAAACAGTTCAAGAGAAAAATCACAGCAGTATGTTGAAAAAATAACTCTAATGAAATTCAGTCAAATGAATCTATCACCAACTTCTTCTAAAATTAAGAAAATTATACATTCTCTCAAAAATAAAAGCTCATTTCATGTTGACGGTGTTTACAATGGAGTACTAAAGATTTGTTCTTGTATAGTAAGCCCTGCCTTATCAAAAATATGTAATGCACCACTAACTCAAGACATTTTTCCAGATAGATTTAAATATGCCACTGTCAAACAACTCCATAACAAAGGGATAGGAGAGATGTCAATAACTACTGACTTTTTTCAATGCTGACATTATTTACCAAAATTTTTGAGACAGTGACGTATTCTAGAATAGTATTTCATCTGAGCAACAAAAATATCCTCAGCAAATCACAGTTTGGATTTCAGAAGAGTTGTTCTACGGAGAATGCCACTGACATATTCTCTCGCCAAATTTCACAAGCATTAAATAATAAAATAGCACCAGTTGCTATTTTTGTGACCTATCTAAGCATTTAACTGTGTGAATCACAGTAATCTCCTAGATAAACTGAAGTTTTATGGGTTGCATGCTGTAACCAACAAGTGAAACACATTACATCTGATTAAAAGAAAGCAGAAAATTGTGTTTAGCAATTTAATCAATGTAGTCTGGGGACTGTCTGTGGATAAATCCCATATGGGGTTCCCCAAGGCTCAATCTGAAGTTCAATATTGTTCCTCGTGTATGTAAATAACCTTCTGTTCAATATACAACAAGCAGAATTAAGTCTTTTTGCAGATGACTCTAGTGTTATAATAAATCCAAGCGTTCATACAGAAACAGAAGAAATGGTAAATAATGTTCTTAAAGGTACCACTGATTGGTCTTTGTGAATGGTTTCACCCTCAGTTTTAAAAAGACACAATACATTAAGTTCTGCACATATAGGGGTACTACACCAATGATAAGCAGTGAGGAAATACAAATAGGGACGAAACTTCAAAATTCTTAGATGTTCATATTGATGAGAATTTAAAATGGTAAAAGCACATTTACAACTCCTAAAACAACTTACAATGGTATGGTCCTGTAAGACATGTTGAAACGTACACTGAGATTTTTTACACAGGAAAAAGTCAACGTAAGAAACGCACTGTCAAAATTTTAGCTGGTAAGAGGCACTGCAAGTATTAAAAAAATAGCTGAAAAGTGCCAAACTCATAGTGTGCCAGGCGGCAGTACAAATGTACACCACTACTGGTGCTGCAGCAACTGCGCATGCACAACTAGGCACACTCATAGCCGATGTCAGCAGTACATTTGTATACAGGAAACGTGGCACGACCTGATCATAACTGTTATGGTGTAAAGTCAAGCGCTGTCATGCCAGTCGGGAATGAGAGAGTAGAGAGGGCTGTGAAGAAGACATCAGCCAACTGAATGCTGACTGACCCCTCTCCAGGACAACAACATGACAGCAGTAGCCTCTATGCGAAGAGAACATAAGTGCCATGCCCGACTCGCCGTGGCCCAGTTCTACAGAAGCTTCAAGACAAACGACCTGATTAGAAGAATCAACTGTATTACTTCACTTGTATTAGGATTGGTTATGCTGAAGAACCTTACTTATTTTGCTTGTCGCCTTTTGCTTGAGACATATATAGATGACACAAAGTTACGTAGTGTGATTGTTCATTTTGTAATAAAACTCATTAATACGATTTGCCTGAATCATTGTCTAGCAATCCGAGGAAGTAGGTTTCCTAGATACCCCATATTTGACGACTAGGAAAGATTCAACAGTAATTTTTAAAGGACATTTCAGGTTACCGTTCTCTGATAGTTTCTCTGACACTACAGTACACAGTTACAATTCTCTCGAATCACCATCTCAAGTAACATCTATTACAAATTATCAATTGCTTTTTGCAGGATTGGTAAGTATTGACAATACAGATAAAGGTGAATTAATATTTACTGTGCCTTCATAAGGCATGCCTGCCAATAGTACCTTTTTTTTCTTCCAGTTTCACAATAATGTGGAATCCAATTAATGTTCTCAATTTAGCAATGATGAAATATGAAGAATGTGGTTCCCAGCAAAAATCACCTACTTCTCCTGAGGATGTACAAATGTGTCATTTGTTAGTTGATTTCCTTGACATTCATTTGAATGATATCAACATTTCATTTGAAATTGTGGATACGTTAGAAGAAATAGGAAATAACTGAGATGATTCCATGAATTGCGGTTCGGACAAAGTCATTTGTGCCAGTAACAGTTCTGAAGAAGAATACCTTCCATGCCTAAAAAGAACATGTACTGCAACAGCTTTTAGCAACAAAGAAAAGGCAATGAAATTTTGGTTAAACAAAGGACGGAAAAAACGCTTGAAGTTATGCAGTGTGCAAAGGCGTTTCTGTTTCATAAAATCGGAGCGTGAACTGTAGAAATGGAAGAATGAATTACTTGAAGTAAGAAATATGCGCCAAACGGAAACCTGATACCATCTGAATGAAAAATTGTTCAAAAGATTTAGAGGTGTTCGTGAGAGGCTATGCACCATTACTGATGGAGATCTATGAGACTGGGCACTCTGATTTGCATCTCACATGACTATCGCTAATTTCCAGGCTTTGTTCAAAAATGGCTCTGAGCACTATGGGACTTAACTTCTGAGGTCATCAGTCAGGCTTTGTTGACCTGGCTACGCAGGTTCATGAAATCGTACAGAACAGGAAGTCGCAAAATTACCAAGTTTACATCACGTAAACATGTACAGCAGCTGCCAGTGATAGACAATGCTATAGAGAAATACATAGCTGACGTTAGGACATAACTTGCTGTTATCCCCGTAACTGCTGTTTATAACACTGATCAGTCAGGTGTCATGGAAGAACTGCATGCACACTGCACTTTATCATTTTGGGGTGAAAAACAGATGGAGTCGGTTGCCCAATCAATGATGCAATGACACATTCATATACGATAATGCCAGTGATTAGTACAAGTGGTTTATTGTTTTCGCAGCAGTATATCTGTCTTCAAGAACCGCAAGGCAAATTAAAACCAAAAATAAGGAATGGATTGTTTAATTACATTTTGTAATCAACATATCAAAACCAAGAAAAATGGAAAAAATTTTCAACATTTCCTTCCAAACATATTCCTACCAGCTGCAAAAATTAATTCATTGCTTTTGTTGGATTCATGGTCTGGACATAATTATGCCTCTAATTTTGTGGAGAACAACAAAAAAATCTGAAAAAGTAATGTGGGCTCTGCCTGGAACTAGTAGTGCGATTCAACCTCTCAATAAATAATTTTTTTTACAGTGGAAAGCATTTTTCAGAAAATTATCAGACAACATAATTTCTGATCCTCTCTCTCATTTCAGGTTTATCAGCAGAATGGTATTCTTAAGCTACAGTCATTTGTGCATTACCAATTTTCTTCGCCACATTTTACGAATTTGATCAAGTATGTCTGGCATGCATCACAGTTCAGTCTAAATAAAACTAGTGGTTACTGCGAAGAGCCTGACTGCATCAATTTTTCCTTTGTCCAATGTGCCTGGTGCAAGAAAAATGCTTTTTTTTCCATTCAAAACACACTTCACATTTTTGTGACAACTACAAGGAATAAACAAAGAACTGTTTCACTGACAGTCAAATGTACGACTTCAAACATTATTATAAGGAATTACCTACAGGAATTGTTACAAAATGTAGTACTGCAAGACACATTTCATTTCAACAAATTACAAGTCCTCATTGATGGAAGTAGTCTGTGACACCAAACACTGCCATGATTTTATTTTCTATGCTAGCCACTTTCATCAGCATTACATGTGCAAGAACTGAGCTGTTGATATGGAGTTATTAGTTTAAGCCAGGTTTTCATTGGAGCAAACTACCTAACAAGCACAAGCAAAAGAGAATTCTGTCTAGTGTACCTGGTAGGCCTCTTACAGGTCTTTCAGCTGGGTGTCATTGCATCTATTTACATGTCCCTAACCTTCACCAGTTACCTAATTGGAAACATGGAACCCGAACCACATGTCTTTCATGGCCACTCCAACATCTGTGAGAAGTGAGTGCTCCATTAAAAATCATAGTGAAAAAGTTGTGGTCTGAACGGGATTTGATTCCATGATCTTGGGATCACAAAGTGCGCACTTTGCCACTAGACAATTTTTATTTTAGGAAAAAAAATGACCATTAGACCTTACATGCTTAGTGGAAACACTAGCTGTGTTGTCTTGAGATGATGCTTGATCTTAGTAATTAGTGTTCTCTTTATAAATTTCCCTACAATGGTAATGCAAACCAGAGAAAAATAGCAGCTGACATACAAGGAAATTTTTGGACCAGTGCTAAGGAGATATGGACCTGCAGTTCCATGTAAAGTGCACAATCTCCATTAATGTCACGTTTCCATACAAATTGAGACACTTAAATTCTTCCCTCCCTGCACCATTTTGCACACTCCTTCAATAACAGTGCATTTGCCATGGAAAATAATCCTCACTGAATAGCAAAGTTTCATATTGTGGCTCTAACAAGATAGAATTGCATTCTGCATGCCGCAAATATTAGCTCCAAAAACTAAAAATTAATAACACAGCATTCATAGGCAATGTTTGCTACCTTGTGTTCTCTTCCGTTCCCTCTAGTATAAATAATTCTACCCATATACAAGCAAATGGTAGTGAATTTTCTGCAAATGCTCATTTGCATGTGCTCACTTCCATTTGCTCCACTGAAAACCAGGCTTTAGATGCTTAAAATCGGTATCTGTGAACTCCGGATAATCCTGCTGCACGGCACTGCATGAGGGATTCGCCAAGTCATGTGCTATGTGGTCAGGACGGTACAATCCACCGTTATAGGCTGTTCTTCATGTGGTAAAATGTGTAACTTAACATTTTTTACAAAATACTTGCAGGCCTCTGAGCAGCTAAAATTTTGGCAGTGCATTTCTTTCATTGTCTTCTTCCTGTGTACAAAATTTCAGGTTAGGTTTTGACATGTCTTATTGGACTATTCGCTGGTTACTTCAGCCACATTTGCATTTAGCATCATTGCAAATCTTGGGGAGAAACAAATCAGTAACTTGACATATTTTGCGTATCTTCATTCAATGATGGTATGTGGAACAATGTTCTAGAGTAACTCATCTTTAAGAAAGAAAGTCTTCAATGCTCAAAAATGTGCATAAGAGTAGTAAGTGTTGTACACCCATGATCATCTTGTAGACATCTATTTAAAGAGTTGGGCATTCTGACTACTGCTGCACAATATACCTACTCCCTCACAAAGTCTGTCATAAATAATTCACTGCAGTTCAAATGGAACAATGATATGCATAATTACAATAGCAGCAGAAAAAATGACTTTCATTACTCGTCACTAAGGTTACCTTTAGCACAAAAAATGCTGCACAATGCCGCAACAAAAAAATTTTAATAATTCATCCAAGGATATAAAATGTCAGACAGATAGCAAAGTAAAATTTGAAAACAAACTCAAGTTTATCTTTGACAACTCTTTCTATTCTGTAGGAGAATTTCTATTACTATAACGTGTAAAATACGGTGGGTAGGAATTACTAACTGACATCTGTAGATTATTTTTTACAGAACCCACTTTATAAATGTTCAGTATGTAGCCGTATTTAAAAATTAAATTGTCACATGTTTGTAAAGTGACTCATTCCGCTTCATAACGATTTATTGTGCAAATGATCCATGCAACATGAAACGATTATTGTGCAAATGATCCATGCAACATGAAACTAACGAACCATGTATTTTGAAATGGCATGGAAACAGCTGGTATTGTAAATACTGTTAATAAATGGGTGTGGCATCAAATGAGACTGTAGTGTACCAAGAGTAAATCTGCAACTGTCAACTCACTTTTCAACAACCAACAGCACTTCCAGGAGATCATACCACCATCATTCTCATGTAACTAAGGTTGATAGGTGAAGGAACATCATGAAGTACTCAAGCAGAGCTGTTTAATTCTTTGATAAGCATCAGTGTAGTTCAGTTCCGGAGAAGGTGTGTCATGTGTACTGATGGTTCTCAACTGGAGCTAGCATATCACTGATATAAGACATCAAAGAAATTAAAACAAGCTGCTGAGATTGTTATTACCATGAAAATACCATGGTGTAGATATTAGAAGCTGCACAGCCAGTATGGTAGTATGCATGTGTAGCGTACCTATTTCCACATTTTCGGCAACTTTCTCATTAATTTGAGTTTACGATTCAATACAATATCTCAGGACATAGCAGGAACATGTCAATCTCCAAAATGATAGAAGGATTTTTTTATGAAAATGTGTTACCACGTTAATCACCTGAAGACATTTTGCTCAATGATAAGTTATAGGACAATCAGTGTAGAAATATTTTCCTGCAGCTGAAAATCCTGATAGTCAAAGTGACAGTTTTTATGTTATTGATATACAACTTTGAGATCAGTGCTGTGGGAGGGTCTGAGTAAGAAATAATTAATGTTTTTGAATAATGGCACTGGAGATAAGTACTGAGAATACCACACACAATATTTTGCTCTTGTCATGACATGAGTTACTGGAGAGGTTGTTCAGAGCAATTGCAGGGAAAATGAGACAGAAAAGAGATTTCACAGAGCAACAAGCCAGAAAAACTGGAGTCTTCTTAGGAGTCAATGAAAAACTGGGCACACACTGACTCACAAATCAAATTAACTAGTGATCATCGTCATACAAAGTACATATTAAATGATAATGAATATAATAGAGGGAAACATTCCACGTGGGAAAAATATCTTCCTAAAATTCACAAACCCAATCATCCCAGCCGACCCATTGTAGCTGGTTACCAAGCCCCCACAGAACGTATCTCTGCCTACGTGGATCAACACCTTCAACCCATTACGTGCAGTCTCCCATCCTTCATCAAAGACACCAACCACTTTCTCGAATGCCTGGAATCCTTACCCAATCTGTTACCCCCGGAAACCATCCTTGTAACCATTGATGCCACTTCCTTATACACAAATATCCCGCACATCCAGGGCCTCGCTGCAATGGAGCACTTCCTTTCACGCCGATCACCTGCCACCCTACCTAAAACCCCTTTCCTCATTAACTTAGCCAGCTTCATCCTGACCCACAACTTCTTCACTTTTGAAGGACAGACATACCAACAATTAAAGGGAACAGCCATGGGTACCAGGATGGCCCCCTCGTACGCCAACCTATTCATGAGTCGCTTAGAGGAAGCCTTCTTGGTTACCCAGGCCTGCCAACCCAAAGTTTGGTACAGATTTATTGAGGACATCTTCATGATCTGGACTCACAGTGAAGAAGAACTCCAGAATTTCCTCTCCAATCTCAACTCCTTTGGTTCCATCAGATTCACCTGGTCCTACTCCAAATCCCATGCCACTTTCCTTGATGTTGATCTTCACCTGTCCAATGGCCAGCTTCACATGTCCGTCCATATCAAACCCACCAACAAGCAACAGTACCTCCATTATGACAGCTGCCACCCATTCCACATCAAACGGTCCCTTCCCTACAGCCTAGGTCTTCGTGGCAAACGAATCTGCTCCAGTCTGGAATCCCTGAACCATTACACCAACAACCTGACAACAGCTTTCGCATCCCGCAACTACCCTCCCGACCTGGTACAGAAGCAAATAACCAGAGCCACTTCCTCATCCTCTCAAACCCAGAACCTCCCACAGAAGAACCACAAAAGTGCCCCACTTGTGACAGGATACTTTCCGGGACTGGATCAGACTCTGAATGTGGCTCTCCAGCAGGGATACAACTTCCTCAAATCCTGCCCTGAAATGAGATCCATCCTTCATGAAATCCTCCCCACTCCACCAAGAGTGTCTTTCCGCCGTCCACCTAACCTTCGTAACCTCTTAGTTCATCCCTATGAAATCCCCAAACTACCTTCCCTACCCTCTGGCTCCTACCCTTGTAACCGCCCCCCCCCCCCCCCCCCCCGGTGTAAAACCTGTCCCATGCACCCTCCCACCACCACCTACTCCAGTCCTGTAACCTGGAAGGCGTACACGATCAAAGGCAGAGCCACGTGTGAAAGCACCCACGTGATTTACCAACTGACCTGCCTACACTGTGACGCATTCTATGTGGGAATGACCAGCAACAAGCTGTCCATTCACATGAATGGACACAGGCAGACAGTGTTTGTTGGTAATGAGGATCACCCTGTGGCTAAACATGCCTTTGTGCATGGTAAACATGCCTTGGTGCACGGCCAGCACATCTTGGCACAGTGTTACACCGTCCGGGTTATCTGGATACTTCCCACTAACACCAACCTATCCGAACTCCAGAGATGGGAACTTGCTCTTCAATATATCCTCTCTTCCCGTTATCCACCAGGCCTCAATCTCCGCTAATTTCAAGTTGCCACCACTCATACCTCACCTGTCATTCAACAACATCTTTGCCTCTGCACTTCCGCCTCGACTGACATCTCTGCCCAAACTCTTTGCCTCTGTATATGTCTGCTTGTGTCTGTATACGTGTGGATGGATGTGTGTGTGTGTGTGTGCGAATGTATACCCGTCCTTTTTTCCCCCTAAGGTAAGTTTTTCCACTCCCGGGATTGGAATGACTCCTTACCCTCTCCCTTGTTTGTGTGTCTATCGATGTGCCAGCGCTTTCGTTTGGTAAGTCACATCATCTTTGTTTTTAGATATATTAAATGATAATGTTATACATAATTCTCCTGCAGGAAAAAAGTAAGATGCAGAATGGAATAAACCCACAATATGTGCAACAATTAGAACATTTTTTCATTTTCTTTTACTTACTAATGCCATCTCTAAGGAAACTGTAATTTTTTTCTAGTTCCAGCAAGTCTGGTTCTGATGGTCCAGCATCAGGAATAACATTATCAGGTAGCACAATGTTGAGAGTACAAATAGGTGTTTGAGCTGGTTCCCCTTTAGCAACCTAAAGAGAAAAGAAAGTATTCCTATGGTAAAGCAAAGTCACAAAGGGATATGTAACATATTACATCTTACAGACAAAAACACCTATGGTAAAGCAAAGTCACAAAGGGATATGTAACATATTACATCTTACAGACAAAAACACCTATGGTAAAGCAAAGTCACAAAGGGATATGTAACATATTACATCTTACAGACAAAAACATAAACATAATCTGTTTTTACCATGAAATATCTTACAAAAACATGACCATTCGTAATTCTTGATATTTTTCTGCGAATATATTAAGTTAGTGAAATAGCTGACCTTTGGTTCTCTCATAAAAAGTATTCTACCAACAGTATCTTCATCTGGATCTTTTACTCGTACAGTGAAAGGTAAACGATTTTCTTTGAATGCTCTGAAACCCATTTGTAGTTGGTCACCAGACTTCATCACAGGAACCAGATTACCAGCAAATTCAATGTATACTGTCTTCCCTTCTTGCACCTGTATAAAGGAAGAATAAAAAAATCCAACAGAATTTCTAACATCAACTTTATTTTGGTTATTTTCTGTAACATGCAGTAGGTCCAACAGACTACCTCAACATCTTTGCTTTTAGCCACTTCTGTAAAATGTTCCTGGTGTTCCAGTGTCTTATCTTCTTTGTCATCAGTCATACAAAACACACGCAGTCTTGCTTCTAACAGATCAACTCGTTTTGCAAATACAACAAATCTGTAAAATAAGAGAATTTCAATAGATTACTCCTGGACAGTAATGGAAAAATGAGGCAATCTCATAAATAAGATAGTATTACTTTGCCATAAATGGGGGATGTATAGATTCACGATATAGCTCAGTTGCCATTTTGGTTGCATCTGCTATGTTCCTGCAGTCCATTAGCCAAAACCGTGCTGAAACTGTTGTAGTAAATGTAACACAGTCCTTCACAAATGTCAGAGGAGTAGAACCAGTAACATCCTCCCATTGTGCTCGTGTTGTTCCACCTGTAAATATCAGAAAATGTTGTTTTATGATTTTAACAACAGAATGAACATTAAATACAAACAATAATAATAATAATAATAATAACAATAATAATAATAATCAGTATGAAAATACAATGAAGGTTTTCACAGCCGGTTAGTATACATACATTAAACAGAAATTCTCTGTATGCTTTACCTGTAATGCTGCACAGCAACCTGAGTGTTGGTGCATCTCCAGAATACTGATTTATCATCCCTTTATTTGCTGCTTGTGGAACAGGTATTGTCAGTGTGATTGGTTTGTGGAATTTTCGTCTTCTTGGCTCAACAGTGACAATAGGTGAAACAGCAACTCTGTTCCCAAGGAGTTTTGCTGCCAAATCAGCAGAGATAGGTTGAGCCTGAAGAAGGCAGCAGCAAACAATAAAATTGTGTTTATTCAGCTTCTACTGGCATAATTCATGACAGAATAGTTTACTGGTGAACAGCTTGATTTTAAAATCCAAAAGGCACAATATTTCGGGAAGCAATCACATGGTCATCATATGGTGCACTGAAGAACAGCTTGTCAGTGCACTTGATGATGGCAACATGGTCACTTCAAAAAATATTGTGCTCACTGGACACATACATCTTGCTATTTACCCATGAACTATTTTGTCAATATTAAAAATTACAAAAATCGAAAGTTAACAGTTAACAAAATCAAGTGAAAGTTACAGAATGGCTGATAGATAAACTTATCCATATATACTCTATTTCAAACTCCTAAACACATGGTTTTTTTCTGCCAGAACTCGCAACACACATGGATGGAAAAAATATGATGGAAAATACTAGATAAAAGTAAGACCACTGAGAGTTGCAGATCAAAAGGCAACTTCGATATACAATAATGAAAAAGTGGTACAAATAAAGATCAAAGTTAGATTTATATGTGAATTAAAATGTCCAGAGTATACTGTGATGAAATCTTTTCAGGCTTTGTTGAAACATCGCAGAATTTCAATGAAGCCACCAGGATGGAAGCCCAAAAACATTTCGTCAATGTTAGATTTGTAAACATTAATTACATACAAATTGCCATGTAAATCTTTTCATTTGAACTGACATTATTGTGTGTTTTTAGAGGCATGCGTTTATCACAGTTATGAAATGTTACTACAGAAAATTCTGCCAATTAATCGATCCAAAACTGAAAGATCCCATCAGTAATTTTAAATAAGAAATAGGAAGTAATATGGGAAAACGTACTAACAAACAAAGAGGTCACTGTTAACAGACACAAAAGGAGTAAGAAAGGAACTGTTAGAGAATAATATGTTCATCAAAAAGCCTTTCATTTGACTGTTTTTGGAGACAAAAATGTTTTAGAATCTAAAAATAAAATATTATAGTACAATGACATTAGCTCCCTTATGTTCTTAACTTAGACAACACTTTTTTGACACAATTACTCCTAGATGACTCATGCATATTTTAAACACCAAAGTGAAAAAATAGCATGGGATTTTAATTAGTTTTTTGCTGTCAATTTAACTAATTCTGAAAATTTCATCATTGTATTTGTTATCATACCTGAATTCCAACTCTGATCTTTTTGGTAAGGGCATCTTGTGGAAATACTGCTTGTACTTGGGGAACAACACTTGAGGACACCATGCCTCCTTCAGGACCAATAGCATGCACTTCCTGCTTCACTCGAGATACAACAGCAAAGTAATGTGGGAAGTCAACCGTAAGAATACGTGTTATACGATTTGTATGGAGATCTTCAAGTTGGCTCATTTCTGAAACAAGATGTGGTGGAAAAAATTGACTTTGTGATTATAACAGTCATAAAAACAGATGATATTGAAATTTAGAGTCCTTATGATTAAAAAAATATTTTTTTCCCTCTGAGATCTTGCTTGTGCTACAAGAAATACAAGAAGAGTACATGTGATTCTTCAGGCTTTCTTGGCATATCTGTGAATATATGGTTTCCAGCTCTGCTGCTGGACTGCTGAACTATGTTACTACGTGTACTTGCGAGTGGTAAACCGTACCAACAACTTGGCGATATCAAGTAGTTGCCTTGAGGAAATTTACACAATGTGACCCACAGCAGGTCTGAGAACCATATATTCAAGAAGAACATTAATGACTTATTAGCAAAAGAAGAAAAAGTTTAAAAATGTATTTCATCTTATTACTGTATTCCTATTTTAATTAATTTGTTTATTTTTATGGAATTATATATTTCACAGTCTGTGCACTACCAATAAGGGTAAAAGCAGTTAGTGAAATAATTCTTAGTTGTTTTGTTGATAATACAGTGTCTTTTCCATTCAGTAACGAAAATATCAATAAGCAAATCAGTAATCAGAACAGAGAATATACAGCTGGTGGAAAAATTCACACTATATTACTCTCCCTAAGTATACCACCTTCTGCATGCCTAATCCCCTAGCTAGATGTTTAACTCCATAGAGTCCTGCTGTTTTTCATTGTTACACACCCACCTCCATCAATAGTTACGTTCACATCATATTTTATATGCAGAACACACTATTGATTTTTCTTCCCTTTTCCCAATATTTGTTCCTCAAGGGCTGCATTTTACATTTTTTCTTTATGCTTGTTTAGGTATGGCTGAAATGAGTCTGGTACTGATCACCAACATTAGTGCATTTCTTGCATGCCACCCATTTTACCTCTACTTTGCAGATTCCACCCTGAGGAATGTTCTCCTGCTTGCTGAGTAAATAAGTTACTTTGTCTTTCTCTTTACAGAGTCCTCTCATAAATGAACCTACTACTTAGCATTACAGCAAGGCATTGTTTTATCTTTCTTACAGTTTCACTTTGCAGCAGAGTATACTTGCCTTCTCCTTCAAAACTTTCATTCAAAACATCTTGAACAGCTTCTTCACTCGCTTCAAGTGTGTGCTCCCTCCATGTATCTCCATTGTCAGAACGCAGAATTATAATCTCACGTTCTTTGCCTCGAAGTGAGGCAAAGTGAGGAACTTCTATAATCACTGGTCTGAATACATACAAAAAAACATGTGTTAGACAATAACTTATGATGACAATAATAAAATACAGCTCTTAGTATGCCTGACCAAGCTGCACTTTGGATGAAAAAAGGCAAAGTAATTTATGTATTCCAAATAAAATGAAAATGAAACATTACATTTAGTCCCATTACAGTACACATCATTCATGCTCAAAAGCATGGATTACAAAGAATAAAATAATTGATTCCAACCACACAGTTCGCTTGATCAGACTACACACCACATTGATCACATATTCGTAACAGCTTCCATATAGTCAGATGTTTGGCAGTTTATAATTAAACTAAATTATATGATTGTTCAACAGCAGTACCTTGAAAAGACAAATATGACCTTTTTAGAGCACAGAGAAATTATGAATAGCGATTAAGAATTAAAGCCGGATTTTTTTAATCATCATCCATTTTCTGCAAAGGAAATTTGAAAATTTTCAGAACTAGTAAATGATTGCTGCTACTGTTGTGAACTTTGAAAAACATAAAAAGATATAAAGTTAAACTATAGCATTCCACAATTTGAGGCTTATATATACACATATATCTATAATAATTCAATCAAATTTGTCAGCTTCAATTTCATACTGTTTATAGGATTTTAAAGTGGAATTCAAATCTATCTGTTACAAATAAGTTTCCTTCCTGAAGGATTGCAATTGACACCATCGAGCAAAGATAAAAAAATTGTCATAAAGTAGATGACAAATCTAATTCAACACTGCAGTTACAGAATAATGGGAACTTACCCAAGGAATTTCGCTCCAACAGGTCCTAATTCAAGGATTCTGCTAGCAAGCGCCTCACCCTCCATTAAGGGAGGTGGATTTGATAACCTGTCCCTGCGGAGATAGCGGCATGTGATGCGCATTGGCATTGCCGCTTTACGTGGTGGAACAATTACACGCACTCCGGAATGTCTGCATCCACGCATTGCACCCCCACGAGCATCCACCAAGAAGCTCACGAGAAAACTATCAAAACAAGTAAAACTTTTAGAAATATAAATTCATTATCAACTGATCAAAAGAAGTCAGTACTTTTAATACTCTGGGACATACTAATATCAAAATACATTATTTTATGAGCATATTTGTGTGGTCTCAGTCTCTCTCTCTCTCTCTCTCTCTCTCTCTCTCTCTCTCTCTCTCTCACACACACACACACACACACACACACACACAGAGGGATGGAGAGAGAGAGAGAGAGAGAGAGAGAGAGAGAGATTTGTACATACTATTAGTCAGTTAAAAAGTATGTTCATTTGCTTCATAACTACATTAACATGTTTATACTTCTTATACACAAGTAAAACAACATAATATTGTGTTTTTATTTGATTGAGACAGACAAATAACCCTACATTTTCTTCACAGTAACACATAGTGGCAGCAAAATATCACAAAATAGGTATGTAGCAAGAACTTTCAATCAACCACAATGCATAGACAAAATCCAAGTACAGAAGATCAATCTTTTTGTGTAGCAAAGTTGAAGTGCAAAACATATAAATAACAATGACAGCACATAGGTTAGCCTCCAGGCTCTCTTCCCCTTTGAAGTAATGCCAGTAACCTGCCACTTCTAATGGGGAAAAATGGGGTTAGTTTTTCTCTCTTCACACTGAATAAAATTCTCAAGGTATTATGGGCATACTACAAGATGTCCACCGTCAGAAGGATGAGGGATATGGCAAGAGGTAACTGCCCTTTGCTCTTATGCAGTCTTAGGAGTGAAGTCCTTATGACGAACTTTAGCTATATCCTATTAGTGTGTCAAGCGGACTCATGGTGGTAGTTCAGCCTGTAAAATCAGTGTTGATGACATGCTATCATGTTGCTAAGACTTCTCATGACATGGTATAGTATACAGGGTTGAGAAAAATTATGTCATGCAATTTTAACCGTGGATAGCTGACACCAGTAGGAACCAGAACTACTAATGTTGTGCAGGTCGACAATGCACCATTTTTAAACTATGGAAATTTGGCGCCACAGACTCTGATTGGCCATTGGATTGCCCTGTTTCCATTGTTCTGTTGATGGGCAGTGCTGTGGTTGTCAGTTCACACATACAAACATCCCTAGCCCCATCACTGCCCCAAAGTGATATGCACATGTGTCAAATAGGTCTCACTGTTTGTCTCCACCTCACACATAAGCTTAGCTTCAGAGCACATACACATCACCTGCACTTTAGTCATACAGTAAGGATGGTGGTACAGTATTCGTTTGAAGAACAACGAGATATGGTTTTCGTTTATGGACTAGCTGACGGTAACGTGCATGAAGCTCGATGATTGTATGATGAATGATATCCAGCAAGACACCACCCACACCCACGGTCATTTACACAATTCACTGGCAACTCGGTGAAACAGGCTCATTAGGGGAATATCATGGTGATGCTTGGAAACCTTGAACACGACAGGATGCTGCATTTGAAGAGAATGTTCTCAAGCGCTTTGAGGAAGCAACTACAACAAGTATTCAAGCAGCTGGACACGACATGGGGTCACTCACTGGTTAGTCTGGGAGGTTTTGAGGGATGACAAATAGCATCCACTTAGTTTCCACCCTGTACAAGACCTAAATCCTGTGGCAAACTATGAACACATGCTAGGGTTTTGCTGGTGGTTTCTGTGACATGTTGCACGAAATCCTGACTTCCCCACTATTGTGTTGTTTACGGACGAGTGCACCTTCCACATGGACGGCCTTTACAACACTCGAAATGTTCATTATCGGGCAAAGGTAAATACTCATGTCACGTACATCTATGGATGCCAGAAACGATTTTTGTTCAAAATTTGAGCATGCATTGTGGGTGACCATCTGATTGGGGGCTGATCTGTCTGCCTCCTCGACTTACCGGGGCAAATTATCTTCATTTTTTGCAACAAACTCTAGCCGGCTTGCTGGAAGATGTTCCCCTGGACATATGGCAATGCATGTGGTTGCAGTATAATGGGGCACCTGCACATAACAGTTGTGCTCTGCGTGGATATTTAAATGAACTTTTGGACAGCCCGGTAATTGGCAGAGGTGCTCATAGGATATGGCCCCCACGATCATCAGACCTCACGCCATCAGATTTCTTTCCTATGGGGATTCTTCAAGTTTCCAGTTCACCCATCTGGATGCAAACCACCTTGAAACAAAGAGGAATCAATGGATTGCATTCAACATGCTGCCAATCACATCAGGACAATGCCAGGGAATTTTGAAACAGTTCAGAAAAACACCGTTTTATATTACCAACCTCACGTCGCGTCATAGGATCACCAGTTCGGGCACCTGCTTAAACTAAACAATGTCCTAGCTATAGAAAAGGCCTTTTTCATGACTAACACAATTTGTAAAAGGCTTTCTGTATGCAAACTAACATCTGTTGGCAGGTTTGTTCCCGGTACGTCTTATCATGAAATTACAATGGATGTGTCGGGACCCCGGCAGATTCGCCCCCAGGCCCCCAGAGTGGAAGGCTGGCGTGCTACCACCGAGCGTGCAGGCTGCCTTGGATACATTGCAATCTCCAGCAGGCAAATCATTCACAGTCATGTGTTGTCATGAGAAAACTATCAAAACAAGTAAAACTTTTCGTAATATAAATTCATTATCAACTGATCAAAAGAAGTCAGTACTTTAAATACTCTGGGACATACTAAAATCAAAATACATTATTTTATGAGCATATTTGCGCGGTCTCTCTCTCTCTCTCTCTCTCTCTCTCTCTCTCTCTCTCTCTCTATATATATATATATATATATATATATATATATATATATATACCTAAAAACAAAGATGATGTGACTTACCAAATGAAAGTGCTGGCAGGTCGACAGACACACAAACGAACACAAACATACACACAAAAATCAAGCTTTCGCAACAAACTGTTGCCTCATCAGGAAAGAGGGAAGGAGAGGGAAAGACGAAAGGATGTGGGTTTTAAGGGAGAGGGTAAGGAGTCATTCCAGTCCCGGGTGCGGAAAGACTTACCTTAGGGGGAAAAAAGGACGGGTATACACTCGCACACACACACATATCCATCCACACATATACAGACACAAGCAGACATATTTAAAGACAAAGAGTTTCCCCCTAAGGTAAGTCTTTCCGCTCCCGGGATTGGAATGACTCCTTACCCTCTTCCTTATATATATATATATAATAGAAGGAAACATTCCACATAGGAAAAATATACCTAAAAACAAAGATGATGTGACTTACCAAATGAAAGTGCTGGCAGGTCGACAGACACACAAACGAACACAAACATACACACAAAAATCAAGCTTTCGCAACAAACTGTTGCCTCATCAGGAAAGAGGGAAGGAGAGGGAAAGACGAAAGGATGTGGGTTTTAAGGGAGAGGGTAAGGAGTCATTCCAGTCCCGGGTGCGGAAAGACTTACCTTAGGGGGAAAAAAGGACGGGTATACACTCGCACACACACACATATCCACACTTATGGATATGTGTGTGTGTGCGAGTGTGCCATCAGGTATACACTCGCGCACACACACACACACATCCATCCACACATATATAGACACAAGCAGACATATTTAAAGACCAAAATATGTCTGCTTGTGTCTGTATATGTGTGGATGGATGTGTGTGTGTGTGCGAGTGTATACCTGTCCTTTTTTCCCCCTAAGGTAAGTCTTTCCGCTCCCGGGATTGGAATGACTCCTTACCCTCTTCCTTAAAACCCAAATCCTTTCATCTTTCCCTCTCCTTCCCTGTTTCCTGACGAGGCAACCGTTGGTTGCGAAAGCTAGAATTTTGTGTGTATGTTTGTGTGTCTGTCGACCTGCCAGCGCTTTCATTTGGTAAGTCACATCATCTTTGTTTTTAGGTATATATATATATATATATATATATATATATATATATATATATATATATATATATATATATATATCACAAAATTCTAGCTTTAGCATAGTTCTTGCAGTGGATCCTGATGAAGTTCAGAATTCCTGTGTGATGGTCCGGATAGATGTCTGCCTATTACACATTACGACCCTCTTCAACTGTCAGCGCTCTCTGTCAGCCAAACTCTTTGCCTCTGTATATGTCTGCTTGTGCCTGTATATGTGTGGGTGGATATATGTGTGTGTGCGAGTGTATACCCGTCTTTTTTTCCCCCTAAGGTAAGTCTTTCCGCTCCCGGGATTGGAATGACTCCTTACCCTCTCCCTTAAAACCCAAATCCTTTCGTCTTTCCCTCTCCTTCCCTGTTTCCTGACGAGGCAACCGTTGGTTGTGAAAGCTAGAATTTTGTGTGTATGTTTGTGTTTGTTTGTGTGTCTATCGACCTGCCAGCACTTTTGTTTGGTAAGTCTCATCATCTTTCTTCATTGTGTGCATGATTCGTCACTCCACACAACATTTTTCCATGAGGCATCATTTGGTATTTACTGGAGTGATGTGTAGCTTGTGAGCAGTCACTCAGTCATGAAATCCAAGTTTTCTCACCTCCTGCCAAACTGTCATAGTTCTTGCAGTGGATCCTGATGAAGTTCAGAATTCCTGTGTGATGGTCCGGATAGATGTCTGCCTATTACACATTACGACCCTCTTCAACTGTCAGCGCTCTCTGTGAGCCAACAGACAAGGGCGGCCTGTACGCTTTTGTGCTGTACATGTCCCTTCATCTTCCCATTTCACTATCACAACAGAGACAGAGGGCCTAGGAATGTTTAGTAGTGTGGAAATCTTGCATACAGACATATGACACAAGCACCCAATTACATGACCACATTCAAAGTCCGTGAGTTCCATAGGACACCCCATTCTGCTCTCTTACAATGTATAATGACTACTGAGGTCGCTGATATGAAGTACATGGCAGTAGGTAGCAGCACAATGCACATAATATGAAAAACGTATAAAAGATGAAGAGTTACTTAGCTTTCTTGCGAAGTCTTCCTTCAGAGCTAACAAATGCTTGTGCAGTCCCACACTCCTCCAGAACCTATGCACACACACAGCCATTCCAGTTTGGGGAACCACCTTCTCTACAGACATACTGTGAACTATTTTGCAAGTTCCTTTTGTAATATTTTGCCTCCAGCTTTAAACATTTCTATTGAAATGCCATCAACTTCATATTTCAAACAACTTTACAAACCTCATCTGACATTAACTTCATCTTTGAATGTTTGTCCAGTTTTCTCTCTATTGTTGGTTACTATGCCATCTGCTATCTTAAAACAAAATATCCACCCAATCTATGTCTGTGTCTTGTCTTCTTCATACTCTTTATTATTTTAATTTGTTTTAATTTGCCACATTTTCATTGTATATTCTCACATCACATAAAGTACAGCTGCCAACATGAATAACTTAGGAGGAGTTACCCAAGTGCAGCAAAGCAGCTTAAGTTATTCAATAAAGGCAGGTCCTCTGGACCAGACTGCATACCAGTTAGGTTTCTTTCTGATTAAGCTACAAAATAGCTCCATTTTTAGCAATCATATACAACTGCTCTCTCGACGAAAGATCCATATCTAAAGACTGGATAGCTGCACAGGTCACACCAATGTGCAAGAAAGGAAATGGAAGCAATCCCCTGAATTATAAATCCATATCACTGACAGTGACTCGCAATTGAGTTTTGAGACATATACTGTATTTGAATACTACAGAATATCTCGAGGAAACAATCTATTGACACACAGCCACCACAGATTCAGAAAATATCATTCTTGTCAAACACAACTGGCTCTTTAGTCACATGAATAATGAGTGCCATCAACAGGGATCCCAGATTGATTCCATATCTGTAAATTTTCAAAAGGCTTTTGACACTGTTCTTCGCAAGCAGCTTCTAATCAAACTGCCTGTGGAGTATTGTCTCAGTTGTGCAACTGGGTTGGTGATTTCCTACCAGAAAATGTCACAGTTTGTAGTAGTTCAAAGGAAGTCATCCAGTGAAACAGAAGTGATATTTGAAATTCCCCAAGGAACAGTTATAGGCCCTCTGTTATACCTAATCTATGTAAATGTTTTAGGAGATAATCTGAGCAGCCCTCTTATATTGTTTGCAGATGATGCTGTTGTTCACCATTTAGTAACATCACCAGAAGATCAAAACAAATTACTAAATTGAAAGGAAGGAAGCTTATTTTGTATTATCATGAAACAGGTGAGAGAGTGTGAAGACATTTTTCTGTTCTGGTGAAATCTTTCACAAAATTTCAATCACCCCAAACGTAAAAATCTCACACAGGCATAAATGGCCATCATAATAAAATAAGAGAAATCAGAGCTCATTCAGAAGGATTTAGGTGTTAATTATTGCCATATGCTATTCGAGAGGAGTCCATTTTTTTTTTTTCCTAGAATATGTTAAGGACAAACACACTGTTGTTCTTGACAAATTTCACTAATGTGTTACCTCTATCATTTCGGATATAATTTCTAAGCTTTCTCACTAGGAAATCATTCTTTAGTTTCCATCTTACTTTTGTAGCATTAAAATTGCCATTTGATTCTTGTGTAGCACGATTTGCTCATTTATACGGTTTTATTTTTTTAATTTTTTTCATGTGTCTCGCTACCATTTCTGAGATTCCTTCAATATGTGTAGTGCAGCATATCTCCTGTTTTAGCTTTGTTTAGTCTGTTTTTTCCTACCTCACTAGTTCATCTTCATAACTCACTTTTCTTCAGTTTAATGTTCATAAAAAAGTAGTATGAGGGTTTCTAAGGTCTATTATATAAACAATTTAGCCACACTTCATGTAGAAAGACACTGCACACATTTCTCATTATCACTGTTTATGTTCTGGCATCTATTTTTTGCTGCTGTTCTTTTTTATTGCCGCTTATTCATCTAGCATGGATCCTTACTTCCGCATCATTACAGTTCATTATACTATCCCTTCCTACTGCCTGGGGGCCAATTCACACAGAAATGGCATGGCACAGAAACCTGGTGGCAGTTAGTCTGGAGCCTGGTGCTGGCATGGCACTAGCAATGTGCACTGAAGTGGTGCTCTCAGATACATGTGGAATGGATCAGAAATGTCATCTTCATCAGATGAAGATATTGATTCACTGGATTTTCTGTAACTCGTAAATGTTCAGCAGCGAGGAAGACACAGCACACATCCATAATGGTTGAAGGGAGGTAAGAAATAGGTACATTCAACGTAACAAATGAGCTGAACGTGTATTCCAACTGTTTCCAGAATTTTTACAGAATGTATACTGCATTAGACAAAGTGAAGGGCAGCAATCAGAGAAAATCAGTGAAACTAGGTGCATTAGACAAAGTGAAGGGCAGCAATCAGAGAAAATCAGTGAAACTAGGATGTTTTGATAATAATTCGCATTGTTCATGTGACTTTCATTTGAACGTAAGCCTAAATATTGCAGATTTTGTGAGAGATGTTCAAAATATTAGGAGATTTTTCCAAAATTTGATAATCTGTATATATTTCACTGCCGTAGAACAGAAATTCCTCATTACAGGGCATAGTTTCCTACCATGTCACAGATATTTTGTCCTTATAGAGAGGAACAGAATATCCTTTCACCCAGAAAACTAGATTCCATTCATTGCCAACACTGAGGACAATGAATTCCTTTTATGAAAGATGGAACCAAAGGATTTAAGGAGTCTTAGTGCACTAGACCAAGAATTGCACAGAGGCTCATTTAAATAACTGAGTATGTCTGCCTACTCAGTTCATCTGACAGCCCTACCATACAAAACAGAAGAAAAAAGCGGAACACTCAGAAACTGTGGATTTGTTAAAGAATTGCAAAGAAGCCGAGAGGTACTGGAAAAAGAAATCTGCTGTGAGATTACACTCCAGCTTTTTCCTATCTTGTACAATAAATTTCTGTCAGTAAAAAAAGCCAAGAAGAAAGACTTTCTTGGCATATGACAGTATATCCCAGCTGAAGAATGGAATTTCTATGATCAAGTACCACAGTAATAGTAGATTTGCATGTCTGTCTGGCAAAATCCATTGACTGATAACAGAGAATGTGATGCTGATTGTACATGTTTAGTCTAATTGCAACAGGAATAGTATTAAATTTTTCTGTATCTTCTGCTACTGCTTGTGCAGATTTGTATTGCAATTAGCATTGTGTGTTTCACCCCATGCTGTTGGACTTTTTCAAAATAAGAAAGATGAACAAACCAGTGTTTCAGCACACAACACTGTAACTGTACACATTCAAGAGATAACATAAATAACTGTAACAAAATTATGCAAAATGGCACTTCACTTCATTTGCACTGCCTGCATTCATGCACGCCCAAACCAGTAAGTTCAAAATTGGTAAGCAAAAAGGTAAGCATTAAACACCCAGAACTCAGCATACTTTAGTTTTATCAGTAGCTAAATCCCATTTCGCAATCATTGCTCACTAGAACACACATCATTTGTTCAACAAAATGTAAACAAAAACAGTTATTAAACTGTTAGTGTGTGTATACAGTACATAGCTAACTCTGCTGCTCAGTCTGCAATTGTCTAATTCTAGTTTCAAAATGAAAGTAACTCTTAAAGCATTGTTAACTTAAAATGTGATTATAGCTGACTTCATAAACCACACATGAAAGAGAAACAAAACCACAAATCTCCACAGAATGCGGCGATAGTGTTGAAAGTGATGTGTTGTATCTCATCGGACTGAAACATCAAAATATATCACTCGTTGACTCAGTACGGAGAGAAGTATTACTCTCCTTCCACCATTAAAAACAATTTTGATATGTTAGGTATATTTTGTATGCAGCAATTTATGGCCTAAACCCCAGCAAATGTAAGCTGGTCAGTGAGTACATTTTTCACTGCAGACTTTTCAAAATAAGTCTGGTGGTTCACATATTTGCGAAGTATCACAATAACTATGGACAATAATGAAAATAAAAAGCAGTTCACTATCAAGTTGTCAGACTATAAGATGTGGAAAAACTGGCGTCTTTTACGGGGTACTCTCCTCAAAATCGAATGAGAAAGACTGCATAGCAGGGAAAAAGTGCAAATCCTAAACAGTGGTTTTTAATTTTTTACTTATAAGTAAAAAGCTCACTGAGAAACTATCTACAGAGACAAATGTAACTTTTATCTATACCCACAAAACAATTTTTTGGGTATATTGGATGACAATTCGATCCCACAGCTTTACTTCTGATGGCACCTCATTTTTTGTGGAGATAAATCTGTGAGAGTGAGTTGTGAGTAGTAATTGGAAAAGCAAAGGTTCCAGCTTCAAGTCACAGCCCTGCACACAGTTTTAGTATACCAGGATGTTTCAATTCAATACAGTTTTTAGGCAGGTATTATTAGCAACCATTACATGGAAAATGTATTCTTCAGGGATGCTTAAATGGATTAACATTAGAATTCCCACAAAACAGATTGCCTCTTATGCTAGAAGATGTGCACTGGCAGTATGACAGATAATGTGGTTGTTTCGTGTTGGAACACCAGTCAATACCATATTACTGCTCACAAACAACTCAACAAAAATCTTCTCAGAAGATGGTCAGAAGAAGGTCTAATTTTGTGGCCCACCTGATCACTGAATTTCACACCTTCACTTTTACTTGTGAAGACTACCAAAAGTTCCATGTATAAGGATTCAGAGTCAATAGGCACCACTTGAGCAACATGTGCATGCTGGAAGCATTCCATATATTTCTGTCCCTGTCTCACTTCCCCTTTAAGCCTTTATTCTAAGCAACCTTTTGGCATCTTTCATAATTACAGTCTTCCCATATTTCCACCCTCTTCTGCCTGTGACAACACTCTTTGGCCTGTACCATCGGTAACATTATTACATCGGAGGTTTGACATACCTTTAAACTTATAATTCTGAACTATATAAAGAGTTGAAAAACTTAGCAAGAAATCAGAACTACAACTTTTACTATATTGAAAAGATGACTTATGTTTTAAAAATACAAAAAGAGGGAAGGGGAGGAAAACTCATGGAAACTAACATAGCAGTTATGCTTGCTGTAATTCTTCTTTTTCTTTTTTGATTATTACAGAAAATGTGTTGAGCAATATAGAAGATAAAAGAGGAAATCTACAAATAATGCTTGGACTGGATGTTGTTTGACTTGCATGACAGCTGCCCTCATTCACATTTCCTGCTGGCTTCACCAACCGAATCTAGAAAAATGTTGAGACATATCCAAAACCACCAAGTTCCTCCATGATTCATATAATTCCTAAACTTACCACTATTTCTCTAGAGACTGCACAATAAACAGGATACATGATTTATTCCGGTATTAGCTGATTACTACAGTATGTAATGAAATACTCCAGATATCCCAAGCCAAATTATATCATTGGTTTAGAGGTGGGAAGTCCTGGTCATTGAAACTAAATATTTCAAGGTGCTGTATATAATATCTTTCTTTTCCCCCAGAATTTGACTGTAACCTGCATTGAGTAATGGCACCATACTCAGAAATTAATGTTCTTACTAACTGAAATGTGAGTTAGAAGGTGCAATGTAATTCATATCTAAGTGAGAGTTAAACAGGCAGCACATTACAATGCAGCAATTTATGACTAGTAATGCCTGACAGACATGAATCATGAAAGGCAAGCCTATGTGATTGTTTAATACTTTCACATTCTGCTTTTTAACAGAAGTTTGAGGATTACAGCTTGTGTTTAAATGATTTCATGCATTTTCATTTTAAAGTTATAACCATATGTAGAACGAAAATTGTTATTAATCTTTGGAAACTGATTCCTTTTTTCAGAAACTTATAAATGAACTGATTTTTTTCTCAGATATAAATCACTTGCTGTACACAAGTAACTACTACTGCATTCCAATACATGCAAGGAAGAGATTACTATAATTTTCTGAATATAAACTGAAGAATGTAATAACAAAACATAACAAAGCTCTGAACTCTTACTCTACAATAAACAATTCCTTTCTCACAAATTCATAAATTTTACTATAGGACCTGTCAGTGTGCATTAATATCACTTACAGGTACAACATTTTCTTAAATTCATAAAGTACATGCTACATTGATAAAATGGATAACATAAACAATATAAATAATCAGTTAAGTGAAGTCCTTGAAAATCAAGCAAAACTAAATTGAAATTGAAAGATGAGGCATATTCTTCAAGCTCTGATGACTGATATCTACTATACATAAAAAAATTGAAACAGTACACAAGTTTCTAATTACTTACATTCCAACAACATTTACTTTCACCAAAACAAAATAAATGCGTACTGCTACAACAGAACCCTCAGAGCTTTATCAAATGATTCCTAATTTTATATTGTAATCTCATTTGTCTGTTCCTTTCCAGAATACTTGTGGGGATGGGGATTATTTGTCTGCTGTTTGTTCTGACGTGTTTCATATCTTTAAAAGATGATTCACCTAACAAAGCCATAAAAAAACATAATTACCACTTAAACTGCTAGAATGCTTTGAAATGGGTGCTTTGTACTTTTGAAAAGATTTTCTTCTGTAAGATATGTGGTACAACACACTGATTATAGAGTTAATAAACAGAAAAGATATCCCCGCTTTCAGCCTTATTATGTAAAGGGCAGTAGAATGACATCTGTAGCTCCTGTGCCACAAATTCATTGACCAATACGGTGATATATGCAGAACTGCATTTCCAATGTGGAAAAATCTACTAGTTTTTCACCCATGCAAATGTCATCAATGACAATTTGATTACAGTATTTTTGACTTGTTTATCCACCCAAATTTTGTTTCCATCTCCACGTTAAAATACAGGGTGAAAATTCAACTGCAGCAAGACTTATGCCCAATTCTGTACAAGCATCATGCACTTGAAACTCAATGCAGTTTTCACTTTTCAGCTGTTTTTCATTAAATCAGTCAACTACTTCATGAGCCCTTGGTGTTCAATGAAATGAGTTATTTATTTATTTATTTATTTATTTATTTTTTAATTTTAGGATCAGAGGCACTACCTGAGGCTTAGTCAATTGTGGAATGTTTCTATCCTTCTTAACTTATTTTTCTTCCTCTTATTGTTTCTGTCTTAAACCTTTGCTTGTTGTGCCCTCTTTCATGCATCTGTGTTAAATTTCTTGATTTCATCACTGTTCTCTCCACAGTTTTATGGTATACCTAGTGATGGTTTACTGATGTGATGATGTTGCTTTATTAATTTTGGTATTTGATCATCTCTCATTCTTTACACAAAAAGTGTACTCGGTAATTTTCACAGTGATTATCATCAATGTTACCATAATATGGCATATGACATATGACATTTCTAAATAATGCTCATTGTTATTTTCAGGAAATTACTTGATGTGTTCTCCACTATTTCATGTTTCATTTGCACAAACATTCTCTTTTTTGCTTCATGAGTGCACAGACATCTTTCCCTTTTATCCCATTCTCTTGTAACAAACAATCATAAAGTTGTTGGGTTCTATTCTGAACACACTCACTAGTACTTAATGAATGAAGTTATCCAGTCTATCACTACATCCATTTGTCTTATCCCAACAAACACACACCGAATTTGAACCACTCAAAACATTTTCTAGAATACAAGATAACAGAATGACGTGCAATGTGATTTATTGCCACCACAAACAGCATGCAAACACCAACATTCCTTGATGTAAAACACATAGTTTTGCACTTACTTTCTCCAATGGGGAATGCTGTTTCACCAAACAAACAAAAAATCAAAGAAAAATGTTAGTCAGTTTCTAAGGGTACTTTTACTATTCTATAATTTATAAACATATAAAAACTCACAATCTGTCATGCCCTTTTTGTTAATTAAACACTACACTGATAGGAATTCCACACAAACAGTTAGATACAATGTATAATGTAAACTACAGCTAACTGTGATAAGTGATATGTGTTTATTTGAGACCCATGCCCATTAATAGGAAACACACCATTTTTCCTCCCTCATACATGCTTGTATTAATTTGACCACTTTGCCATGGTCAGCTTCTCCCCAGTTTCGGACTTAAATTTAAAGCAGGTGTACATCTGATGTAAAATCTTAATAATTAAAGTTCACGGTGTTATAAAGAAGTGATAGGACCTTTAACGTAAATCTATGCAACGTAACTATCATTAAAATACATGTATGAAACTAACCCCATAACTCATAAATAATGAATCAAATAACAAATAATGGGAAGTCCAGTTGAGAACATCAACAGTATTATGAAACTGATACATTGAAAGATGAACTGTTGAGTAACAGACATGTACAATGAAAAGACTGTTATGCATTTACCTTTCGGCCAAAGCCTACTTATAAAAGAAAACACTCACAATCATTCAAGCAAAGGCACCTCAAGCACACTCAGGTGTTGTGGAAGTGTGGTGTTCCATCACCATACCTACCTCCATAACATCCTGGTCCATCCCTACGCCACTCCTAACGTCGGCCCCTTGACAAAGGGATCATATATCTGTGGAAAACCCAGGTGCAAGGCCTGTCCACTCCATCCAGCCAGCACTTCCTATTCTAGTCCTGTCACAGGCTTATCCTACCCCACCAGAGGCTGGGCCACTGGTGAAAGCAGCTATGTCATATACCAGCTCTGCTGCAATCATTGCACAGCCGTCCACATGGATGAATGGCTATTGGCAAACTGTGGCCAGGAAAAAAATGGATAACACTATGACAATAAATGCAGCTTAAAATAACATGCTTGGTTTCAATGGCTGCTTTACAATATGAGCCATCTGCATTCTCCCTTCCACACCAGCTTTTCTGAACTGTGCAGAGGGGAGTTATAGAACACACTCTCCACTTCCAAAACTATCCCAGCTTCAACCAACAGTAACTTATTGTTCATATCACCTCTATCCAACAAGTTTCGCCCCCTCTATCCTAAACCACCTCCCAATTCAAGTCCTCTCACTGGTACTGTGCACCACTCTTTTCCCCTTCTCTGCCCCTCTCCTTTTCTGCTCCTATGCCTCCCACCACCACAGCCTCCCGATGTTGTGCCTGGCAACTCTGACCTGCTGCAATCTAGCCCTGCACAGTCTGCCAGATAGTGCTCTCCCCCACTCCCTCCCACCATTCCCTACTATTCCTCATCCTTTCGCCCCACCCATGATTGTGCTTTTGTTCAATGTGACTGTTGCATTCGGATTGTAGTGGTGGGAGACAGTGCTGATATATATGTGTGTGACGTGCATTTGCTTGGGTGGATGTGTGTGTGAGGCGCACTTGCTTGGGTGGATGTGTGTGTTTTTTCTTTCCTGAAGAAACTTTGGCTGAAAGCCAAGTGTATAACAGTTTTTCATTACAGCTGTCTGCAACTCAATAGCTCACCTTTAACTGTGAGTTGCAACTTATCCTTTTCAGAATATTGTCAATCAAATAAAAAAAATTCAAAAACGCAGTAATTTTTTTGCTCAAATTTCAAACAGAATTCTAATTTCAACATTTTCTGTCATAATACATTTTCTCTCCAAAATATTTTCATTTTGTAAAAAACAGTCATTTTAAATTATTTACTGCATATATTAGATAAGCAACATACTAGCCTAGTAACAACAGATGTCAAATTTTGACAATAAAACAATTTAGTTGCAGAAATACATGAGCACTGTGTTTCACATCTGAGGTTTACTTCATTAGACAGTGCAAGAACGCAACAGATATGCCAACAAATATTAGGGGGAGACAGAATAAGTAATTATCCATCACAGAGAACCTAACTCTCAGAATTTCAACAGTCCATGTTCCAAGAGGGGTTAAGTGCCATGCTACTTTCTCAAACATACATTTCATATAATGACCACAATTGTACAATTACTGAAATTTGTGCTTTACAGAGAGGTATCAAGATTCTTTTACCAGTGTCCCATGGGACTGAAAAAGGAAAATTGATTTTGGTGCACGATGTAGTGCATGCTACACATCATTATAGCCCGAAGCATACACACATAGGTATGTGTAAGTATAATCAAGTCTGTGTACTGAAGTACTCAGAACTCAGTTCTTCATCACTGAATTGCACAAGTAATGTATACTTAAATCTTCAACACTATCATTCAGTATTCTGCAGAAGTGTGGTTTGGCTGGCTGGCAGTTCTATTGTGGAGAAAAATGTTCAAAAACAGCAGTGTACCATGTTTCCACTGACATGTCACAGCTGATGTCACTGTGAGCTCATCACCATGCCATCCAAGTCATAATATCACACACTGGTTGCTCTGCAGTATAATATGTTGACACACGAAATATTTTCCAAGTTGTGAGGCTAAAACATTACCGAGTCTCAGTTTACTTAAAATCTGTGAAACAAATACTAACAAAGAGATAGAGGGGCTGGCCAGTACTTAGCTCAGTACAGCCGATAGATACACAAAAAACAGAACCGAAAATTTACGTTCCTAGCTTTCAGAACAAATGTTCCTTCATCAGGGAGGAGAGAGGGGAATCTACTTTCCCTTCTTCCCTTTCTTTCCCCTCTCTCCTCCCTGATTAAAGAACATTTGTTCCGAAAGCTAGGAACGTAAATTTTCGGTCCTGTTTTTTGTATATCTATCGGCTGTACTGAGCTGAGGTAAGTACTGGCCAGCCCCTCTATCACTTTGTTAGTATTTGTTTCACATCTTTATATGAGATTTTCCATTAATCATTTACTTAAAATCTCTTAATCTTGTAATTTCATCCATTCACAAAGCCCTGCAATGTACCTTCTGTATGTACAATTCTGTAGAAACAACAGTTTCTTTGTAAGTTTCTTTCAAAGAGAGTTAATCAGATGCCTTGGAATATTAGACACACAGTGAACATGAAACAGTGCACATATTCAAACATTCACTGCAAAATGATTAGTACCAAATGCACACTTCTGAAAGTCACAAAAGAATTTTACAAATTGCTGCTATAAAATAAATTTAAGAACACTTATATAAAATACGTTAATAACATATCAAAGTATTGCATAATGAAATACATTAATCTATTGGGCCTTTGTGACAAAGCACTTACTCATTCCTGAGAAGACAGAGAAGAAGAAAGTGCATAACTTTCATCAACAAAATAACTCTGCAGCCTTCTGTAAAGATGGAGGGAAAGAAGTTAAAACTGTACGGGTATGGCAGAAAAACATTTTAACCTATTTCTTATTGTTCCTAGACTTGTCTTGCAGATACAGTACACTAGGTCCTGACTTATGGCAAAATTATGAATAACAGTTCGATCCTTACAAGAAATATCTCACATACATAGAACAATCTGTGATGACTATTGCATTTGCAAGGATTTAATATTCTAACACAAATACCTTTTCATTACTGTTGCAACTAAATTTCAAAATAAAAATATGATCAATGTAAGTATATAATTTTATTTAAAGCAAAATATGGCCACAGCTCAGCTGTACAGTTTATAAATCTAAACACTGAATATTTTTATGGCAAGGAAAACACAATTATATGAATCTCTAGTCAATGAAATACCTTTCACGCCACATCGCTGCTGATAATGGAATTGGTCCAAGGCAAGCCAAAGAATCATCAAGTCTGTTTAAAATGATGCTGCACAAGATGAAGGGAAAAAAATCATGTGGTATTAAAACTGCCTGATATTTGAGTAAGTCTGTGAGTGGCATGCTTCCAGGCAACAGGCAGGTGCAGAACAAAAATTGTATGATTTGCAAACATGATGCAGTTGCTTAAAATCTTTCCAAGTAACACTGTTGGTTGAGCATGCTTGACACTTCCGTATTGTAAATACAGTAATTCCAAAATCATAGTTTGTGTATTAATTTAAAGGATAAATTTATAACAGAACTGCACAAAAATAACTTGGTGTGATAAGTAAATTACAATACAGATCATGCTTTTGTTAAATAGGTCTTTGCGTTTCAGGCTCACACTGCAACATACAGTGTCCAATAACAGTTACTTAGCAATGTTTAGAAATATGTACAACTGAGTCATGGCATTCAGTAAACAGTAACACTTATTATCCTTGCAATTACAGTACACAAGAAGTAGTTTTACAGCAAGACATGTTTTCTTGACATGCATGACAGGGTTTGAGTCTCACACACTAATGTTAGTTGGTATAAACAAAAAGTTAAAAAGAGCACAATAAATATTTGACAATTGTAATTTACGTATTATTGTCGATTTATATTAATACAATGATCTTATTTTCTTTAAGGATATCATATATACAATGGAACAATGATGTCCTGTAAGTTTAAGCTGATAAAAAGTGGATTTCAGTCCTAAAGAGTTTGATGAAGTGTGCTCATAAAAAATTGATTATTTTTCCAGGTGACTTCCAAGTTCAGAATATAGTAAAATAAGTTACAAAAGTTCATAATAGTAACTCCTCTGTGTAGTCTCTCAGAAAAAAATCATCAAATATACCTCATACAAAATAAGATCTACTAACATATAATTAGAGTTATATCTTTAACCCCTCTTCTGTAGTTTATTAGTGGTCAAAATTGATGAGTGAATTTAATTAAAACTGTACACATAACACATTCCTGCCTTTAAATCTCTGACTTTTTTTATACAGATTATTTCTCCAAATAATTGATATTCAAAAAATGTAACAAAACTGTTAAATACGTTCACACAAAACACACACACACACACACACACACACACACACACACACACACACACACAAGTGGTGGCCTGGTTTGAGCACTGTAATCCTTATGAGTATACTGACAAAATTTTCTTGGGCTTCCAGCCATGTCCAGTGGCTGATATCTTATGACTATAGGTTGATCAAATTCAATAATCATTTAAGTTTGGCAATTAATAATCTCTCTTCTAAGAGTATAATGATGGGATGCCCACAAGACTTGATTTGTGGACCAGTCCATTTGCAAGACTATAACAACTACACATAATGAGAGAAGCAACAGACATGATAACAGCAGCAGATAATATTTCAATTGTGATGTCTGGAGAACCTCTTCATGCTACATACATAAGAGATAATGCTTCAATTACTGCTTTTGATGAACAGTGAAAGAACTTTAAACTGAATGAGGAACACAAACAACCCTTTAAAAGGAGGGGGAAAATAGATGGCAAGTTGATATGAAATAAAGTAGCCAAAGTAAGAATTAAAATTAAAAGAATAAAATGTATTATATGGAACTACCATACAGACTACTTAGCACCTCACTGCATTTACAAGCAATATAACAAATTCTGTTCCGTCACAAACAGCAAAGGAATGGTAATGGATAGCATCTTGAAAAGATGTTATAAGATGTACATCAACAAAAATAAAACAAGGTTAATGGAATGTAGTCAGATTAAATCAGGGGATTCTGAGGGAATTAGTTTTTGAATTGAGAGTATTGAAAGTAATAGATGGGTTTTGGTATTTGGGTAGCAAAATAATTAATGACAGCTGAAGAAGAGACAATAAAAAATATAGACTGGCAATAGTAAAATAAGCATTTCTGAAGAAGAAGAGTTTGTTAACATTAAACATAAATTTAAGTGTGAAAAGTCTTTTTCTGGAGGTGTTTATCTGAAGTGTTGTCTCAATGTGGTGTCATAGAAGAATGCTGAAGGTTTGATGGGTAAACTGAGTAAGAGTAAATAATGAGGGTGTACTGAATAGCACTGGAGAGAAAAGAAATGCATGATGCAACCAGCCTAAAAGAAGGGATTGGTTAATAGAACACATCCTGATGCATCAAGGAAATGTCAGTTTTGTAATGTAGATAACTATGGCAGGTTAAGTAGTAGGGGGAAACCAACGTTTGAATATAGTAAGCAGGTTGAAATGAATGTAGGCTGCAGCAGTTATGCTGAGATGAAGAGATTTGCACTGGATGGAATGGCAGAAAAAGCTGCATCAAACCATTCTATGGACTGAAGACCACAAAACCACATCTTAAGAAAACCTCTCAAAAATTTCATACATGATAGTAAGAACCCCTCAAAAATGTTTAAGTTATTCAATCATTTGTGGGGTATTATGTTATGAGTGGTTCACAGATATCCCCTGATGGAGCCAGAACAATGTATAAAAATCGTGCAGTGAAATAACCTTCAAATGACTGACACATATCTTGGGAATATTTTCTACAATATGCTGTGGTCATTCAGATCATGTTCACTATATCTGGAAACAAAAAGTCAGGAAAAAGTAAAGGATATGAAAAAAGATAAATATAATTAATTCACTCATTCACTGAATATGTTCCACAGGTACAACGAAGAAGGATAATCTTTATGAGTGAGGAGTGAGTCAAGATATAATTCAACAAAATACACTGTACTAACAACCAACTATCCTTGTAGTTCCTTAGGACTATCTGTCATTATATCAGCTAAATTAAAAAGAAAATTAGAAAGAAAACTGTTATTTTGAAAAAGCTGCCGCTTCCTCAGCAATGTTCAATATCTACCATTTACCTCCTTTTGGTAGCTTAATGTTTAGTTGATTATATTGGTATTTTTCAAATAAAATAGTTACTTACATCTAGACTGACCAGCATGAAAAACACAACACTTCAATTTCTGCATGTTTTTATTTTAAATTTCAGCTGCTATTATAGTGAATAGTGAATAGTGTTTTATTTGTCTCATAACACACAATTTCTAATCATATGATTAGTGCACAGGAGACACGTCAAAAGAAATGGATAACACAACTTAGGCCTAATTGGTACAAAGAATTTTAATATTAATATAAACTTTTATTTTTCTTTCCACCCTTTTGTGAAGGACAGCTACATTTACACACAAGACTATATGTAAATTTATCCTGCTCAAATGTTCAGTTCATCCTTCATGAACTCCTCAACAATGTAGTAGCAGCGTTTGACAAGTATATCATATAGCTTTGTTTTCAGTGCCTCTAGGTTCATACTCAGAACATTCTTTCCTTTTAGCCTGTTATGAATTTTCATTGCCATATACTGAGGAGACTGCGCATATAGGTTTAAGCGATGAGTGGGAAGCATAAAATTGTCTTTGTTTCTCGTTTTATACATGTGATTGAAACAGTTTTTCTCAAATAACTCTAAATTTCTGTGTAGAAAGATGATAATATCATAGATTATAAGGAGGGAACTGTTAATAACTGTTGTTTTTCAAATAGTGGGTGACATGATGTCCTTGGATGGGCAGCACACATGTTCCTTATTATTCTTTTCTGTAACTTTCACATGTGCAATATATTGCTTGAATGATGATACTAATCTATTATTTTATAATAAAATGGTGTTGTATGGTCCCATCTAACTTTCTAACAATGAAAAATAGACAATCATAAACAAATTAAGTCAGAGATGCAGAAGTAATACAAGTGGACTCACACTTCACATAAATTTTGTGGAAACTCATGAAGGTAATGCCACTCTTTAGGTTTTCTACACTTCACTTCACATATCTCTCTTTGCAGCTTCAAAAGTATGCAATACTTCCTCTTGCGCCAACAAAGGCATCCAATATTACAGGCAAGCTCCAGGTTAAGGCTGTAATGTCCTTTTTCAGGAGTGCCTCCCACAGGTCTTGCGGCATTCTGAATAGTGCTGGCATGCACTTCTCCCCATATGGTACTGTATATGCTCAACAGGATTCAAATCAGGGCTCAGAGTTGGCCAAGCCATAGCATGAACCTTCACTTCACCCAAGCACTCTTGTACAATTCTTGCAATATATGGACATGCACTATCATTCATTAGTGTAACAACACGACTGAACAATAAAGTGGAAGGCACGAAATGCTCCAAAAGGTTTTTCTCCACATTCAGATATGCTGTAAGGCTCCCTTCCTCCCTGGATGAGAACGTGCAGCGAGAACACATATCCCCTGGCCTTCTACAACAGTCTCTTTACTGTCAGGTTATTGCAGGCCAATTTGTGACTCATCGGTGAACAACACTTTCTCCCATTTTTATATTCTCCTGCAACGATATTCCCTTGTAAAATGTAGTTGAGCTGTGTGATGCTCTCTTCTGAGTTCTGGACTGGTAACAGATCTTCTAGACTGAAGATTGGCATTTTCCAGCCTTCTTCGGATTGTTCCCTCATTAACATTGACCTCCTGAACTTGGTGGTGTCGATTTTGCTCTTCAGTAGTGATGGTGTGAAAAAGCTGTAAGTTGTAAGTGGTCACCTCTTGCCAATATAGTTCTTATGGAGGCATATGCTGGTTTCCTTGCATAGTCCTCAATTTCCCTGTACTTTCTTATGGTTCTGGAAATTGTGGAAGGTGTAGTTCACTACATTTTTGCAATGTAATGTATGCTGCAAACAAATTACACCAAAGCAACAGCTTTTGCAACCTCTTCATGGCTAATGGATGTTTACTCCAGAAAGCTGATTACAATAATCACAGAAAAATCACACAAACATATGTGATTGAAATGTGAACAATAGAACATACAACAATAAGTGCTAAAAGTGCAAGAAAACATTACTGCCTCACTTCCAGTGATGTGTTTCACAGGTTGTGGGGCTCCCCTCTCCATCAAGACAAATATTTTAGAATTTCATCACCAGAATAAAGATTGTAGTCCCAGACTGCTGTTGGGAGCAGTGCAACAGAGGATGTGGACTGATAGAATTTAGAAAATTTAGTTTTCATATAGCTATTCAGTAGTCACTCCATGCTGTATGATTGATATGAATAAACGCAAGACTTCTTTTCTGAATGACTACAGGTTTCCTACATATAATGAATTACAATGGATATTATAAATTAGTAATAAAATAGATGCATCTTCCCTGTTAGATGACACAATGAATAATGGTGCAATGAATAATGAAATTAAACATGTGGACTGGATGATTGATCCCAAAAAAAGCACTTAAATAACTCAAAATGAACTTGTTAACATTACAGTCTGAATTCTCTGAACACAATCTTTATACAATTGTTTTACACGAAACACAGTTTTTTAGAAACGGGCATTACACAAGGAGGAAAAAATTAAGGCTAATGCAGTAAACAATCAGCACTTCATTGTTTGCTTGAAATGAAATGCCAGTAACATAACAATAACATACTTCATCCAAAACCATAGGATAAAGAGCGCTACACTCTGATCAAACAGATAATTACACATCACTTATTATGTGTTGCATTTTTCCTGCCAGTCAGTGTATAAATACTGAAAGCAGTTTACAATACACAACTGTTAGTCATACAGCTCTACAATGAAAACTTCAGCTTCCCATATACCTAACACAAATGTTCAGTCCTTGAATATAAATAATTAGATAAAGAGCAGGAGTGGCTAAAGGGAGTGTGTTTTTCTTTTGAATTGGTAGGGCTTTCCGTTTCATTAAATGGGAGCATGTTGGATACATTTGCACCAGAGTACGTAACTCCATTCTGAACTGTATACAAAGAGGCACTTTACATGAAAATAAGGTATTTCTTGCTTGTCTAAAACTACTTACTAAGAGTCTAGGTGAGATTCTGTCTTACACAATTTTCTGTGAACTCATTGTATGCCTGTTTGGCTATCATTTGAGCTGTATCTTTTACGGCTGAGTTTGGACTCTTGATTATCACGTTTGTATCACCAACAAAAAGTTTTGAACTACCCTTTAAAATCATTGGAAGATATTTTTGTACATTAAGAACAAGAGTGGATCAGAACCAATTTTATGTTGCTCCATTCTGATATTAGCTTCATTTCTGTGACACAGTGTGTAACACTCTACTTTGTATCCAAAGGAAAGTTCGTCTCACCTCATTCTCATAAGAAGATACCTCTCATTTTCAGGTGCGGGCATCCTTTTAAACCTGCCCAACCTATTCCTATTTCCTCCTATTTCCTCCTTGAGGAAAGAACTTAAGAGTTCTGAAAGTTAGGACAAAGTTATGTACTTTTATGTAGGTCTAACTGCAGTACTAAATATTTAACTCTTGAAGACAAGAAGTGGTCAGTATTTAACAGCTCTCTGCTTTCTGTTATGAAGGAAAGACTCCATCCAAGCATGAAGACTGTCATAATACATGAGTTTGCCAAGTAGAATTTTATGATTACATGAAGAGGGTGGATATGTCAGTCTATAAACTTGACTATTGCATGTTTTGTTTAAAAACTTTTTCTTGCTAAGATCACAATATCTTTGTCATTATAATGTTAACATCCTTAAGGAAATGTTACTCACAGTCATATTTACAATACATGTATGTAAAACACAGCACAAACAGCACTGTTGTGTATGACAGGGGTACAGTCATCATGCTCAACCACACTATCAAAGTGAAACAGCAGCCAGACTAACTGGTACTGCCTGTGTGGAATTTCCTTATGGATTTCAAAACTGTAATGACAAAGAGTCTTACTTATTCCCTCAATTCAGACACTGCATGGTTGTATTCTGATTTGAAGATGACTATTTAAGTGGTTTAAACTGGTAATCAGTGTTCTCTAGATTATAATCTTGGTGAAACACAGGCTTCTAATACGATCTTCAACAATAAAGTAGAATTTTCTTGTCCACTCATTCAGACTCTGTTACCTCCATATAATATACCACCAATAGCGTAATTTTTCTAGTTTAGGTCTGCCAAGATTTAATTTGTTAGGTGTTGTAGGGCTTTTTCTGTACAAGAAGATTTATGAAAGCCACACTAAGACATAGGTAACAATATCTGCTAAGATAAATGAGACAGAATAGTGTCAGAGGCCACTTCCTCAAAATTTTTTTGAGAAACTGAACAGAATGAAATGGTTCTGTAATTGTAGCTGCTTTACTTATCTCAAATTTTACAGGTGTGTTACTACATCATATTTAAATCTTCCACAAAATGTGCCCTGAGTCATAGACTAATACAAAGGTAATTTAGGGGTTGTCCCATCAAGTCAGCAAAAGATCTTAATATACTGTTAGAAATACCACCAAAGCGAGCAGTATTACTATTTTCTAGTGATCTGATGAATCAGTGCCTGAAAAAGCAGTCTGTTTGTATTTATTCGCTTATTAGTGGTGCAATGTTTGTTGTCACTGTAAGTAATAATTAAATCTGATGCCATTTGTTTTCACTACATTGTCACTTCCTCCACAGCTATTTTCTGGGGACTGTACTACATTTGCATTGTTATTTTTGTTTGTTTTTTGCTTAATAATAGAGGGAAGACTTTAAAAGGTTACAACACAACCAAAAAAAGTAAAGACTGCATACAGTGCCTTTGGAAGCACTTTGAAACAATATGAAAATGGCTGGAAGACGTATAAAAAGAATGTCAAACAAAGCTTTTGGCCAAACAGGCCTTCATCAGAATTGGACAAGACACACACACACACACACACACACACAAATGCTAATGCAACTACACAAACATGAGCACAGTCTCTGGTCGTGGTGTGTGTGTGTGTGTGTGTGTGTGTGTGTGCGTGTGTGTGTGTGTGTGTGTATTTGCTAATTCTGATGATGGCCTGTTTGCCAAAAGCTTTGTCCTTCGTTGTGCATGTCTGCGCCTCTGTGGTACCTATGTGAGTAATAAGTGGGACTATAGTATATTCCTTGATTCTTCAGGTAATACTGCCTCCTGAAATGGTGTAAGGTTTCCACAGGAGAACAGGTGTCTATTAACCTCTGTCTCCTTTCTTCCAGGAATGCTAGTCATACAAGGTATGCAGGAGACTTTCTCTGAAGTTTGTAAAATAGGAGAGAGATACTGACTGAATTGAAGCTGTGGGGACACATCATTGTTCAGTCAGTAACGGCACTGCATGCTAAAGGTAAAAAGTTCCAGATTCAAATCCCAGTTTGGCACACAGTTTTAATCTTTCAGGAAGTTTGAAGTTGGAGTACAGCTTGTTCACAATAAGAAGACTGCTAGTAGTGGAGAAATTGAGCATGAGTTGCATGATATTGCCCAGCTTTTTGCTTATTCCAGTTGCTGACAATGTTTGCAAGCAAACACGCTGTGTGTGGTAGAACTTGGTAGTAAATATATGTTTACAGTTTACTGCACTGTACAGTGTTTTAGTGACAATTCAAATTTTATGATGAGTAAATACACCACCCTTTGGCCCATCACAGGATTTTGTCTATTTCATCACAAGCTATATAAAAAACCGAGACCTATTGCTTCTACTTTTGCAGAAATACAAAATGCAGGTAATGTTATTGCTGTGAGGAGAGTCAATGCTACTTCCTATGACACCACTCCTCTCCTACGGCAGTACACCTGTGTCAACTTACTTCTCTGCTGCAGTTTTCTTAAGCCTGTCTTCCAGTGTTGAAAACACACACTTTTACAGCATGTTACCTTGCTGGATGGTTCATGAGCTTTTCATCACTCCTACTGTAAAACCTGTCCTACACACTTCCATCAGCATTACAGGTTAAGATCTTCTTATCGAAGGGATAGCCATTTACAAGATGATTCATGATACACAAGCATTTTGTGTTTCTTGACAACAATTACTGTGCCAGTGTGCGTGAGTGACTCAAATGATTTAAAAATGCAGGGTAGTGAGACACAATGGCTGAAAAGGGACGCCAGCATTCCCCAGCCCATCCTCCTCCCTCAGAGGTGGGAAAAAAAGAAAAAAAATCACTGTCCAAAACACACTCTTGCAGAGCACTCTCTGCAGCATAAAAGTAAGGATATTGATGCTTGTTTCATCAAGCAAGTGGTTTTGTTTCCTGCTTCCTTTTCACTTTTTTCATCTATCCCTGTCTTCTCCATTTCTGTCAATTCAAGTACACTGCATTTGACTTCTTTTTATACTCCCCAATGTATCTGTTTCACATTCATTTATTTATTCAGTCAGTCCGTTATTACTTCCATCATTATTTTCTTTCATATTTGTGGTTTCTATTCTTATCTCGTCTTTTCTTTGGTTAAATCCTCTCCTACACTGTGTGTTTCTTACTTTCTTTTCTCTGATTCTGTCTTCCTTTGTGTGTAGTATTCTCATATTCTTAGTCCCACTTCCATTACCTCTCACTTGCTAATTATCTGTAGGTCAGTTGCAGCTTTTGGTTTTCAGGTCTCATCCTTTTTTGACATTTCACTGCTAACTTCCCTTTCATCTTGTCTAAGTTTCCTTTGATCTAGTGTTACTTTTGCTATCTCATTTCTCAGACAAGTAACTGCTTACTCACAACCATGCAAGATTCACATTTAATAGCAACTGTGAAGAAATCATATTCTCATAAATATATTACATTAATTTGGTCTTGTCTTGTAATAAGCTGAAAATCTGTTACTGTAACAAAATAAATTAATACTGTATACCATTCACAATTTTGTGTTTTTCATTTATCAAGGTGTATACATGGACAAGGAAAAAAAATTCCCGGATTTTTCCCAGATTTCTCGGTTGAAAATACACTTTCTCCCAGGTGAAAATACATTTTTCCTTGTGTTATGCGAGAGTATACTTTTCCTTGGCACTGTAAAACTTATCAGTCTTTTGAATGTTTATGGTTTTATACGCTGACATAGAATTTACCGGCACTTTAGAAAGCAAAACTCAGGGGGGGGAAAAACACATTTTGGAAAGATCTTTGATGTGCAGTAGCAACATGTACGCTGCATATTTTCGTGTTACGAAGATATAAATTCGAATTCCACCAAACACTGCATGTTACTTTCCAAGGCATTGAAATTGAGATTGTGACACGGTTTTAAGCCAGTCATGTGATCTCGCCAGCTGATGACAGCATAGGACATGTGATGTAGTCAGCCAATAGCAAGATCACTCTTAAGTAGCGCGAACACACAAATAAGAAAAGTTGATGGTTTAAATTAATATACATAGTGTTGCTATAAGAAAAACAGAGGTTTCACATATAGTGTAGTCTCGAAGATTAATAAGCTGCAAGAGAAGCTAAGCTTCCACATATAATGTTGATCTTTTTTGCACGTGTTACACTTTATGATATATCACACAAAAGTGCCAGTAAAATATTTAATAACGACGTAAGTGTCTGATCTTTTGGGCTCAAAATTCTTCTAGATGGTCGTCCTCAAAGAGTTGATTTTTAATTGAGAGTCAAACGCTCTGTGATTTAAGAAATTCGTCGTACGTTCTTGCATATAGGTCATCTTGTGTAAAAGGAAACTTACTTTGAAAGTAATGCTTTTCAAACCACCATCCACAATGTTTTCCCGTGACCTGTTCGAAACTGATTCATTTCAGCAGTTGCCAGAGAGCGCCAGATAACAGGCGCCACCGCTCTTGGCAGCTACGATGACACAGGAAGCCCATATGTTCGTATGTGTAAAACATTAAAAGATCTTGCACTACATCACAAAAGAAACAAGACATCACAGAGCACTTCAAGTTCATTGGCATTTCGTGAACCATACTAAAATGCATAATTGGGCTCAAAGTGCACATTCGTATGTCCAGATTCAGATGTAAATTTTCTTGAGTACCAGTACTGTATTATCTCATGTTTGGTTCTTTATTATGGCATAATGCCATGCGAGCTAGAAGATGGAAAAGGTGCACTTGAAACGCAGCGAATAGTTGAAACTAGCCAACAGTGTGAAATTAAACACTTCGTTTCAAATAAATGGACTGCCTCAGCGCAAAAGATTAATAACGCCAAATCTCTTTAGCAAAGTGACAAAATTAAAACTTCATTGTTCTGCCAGGTGATTAATGCTTGATTGTCAGAAAGGTGGAAATAAAACCTGAAAATAACAACATATTTTAGCCTTCCTTAATTATGGGAATGAACATATTTTAATTCATTTGATAGCTCCCAGCCACAGAAATCCATTTTGCTTTCATTTGATGTGAGAGTAATAAATGAAGAGGAAACAGCAAAATCGTTAAACGTAAACACAGGTCACATGGAGACTACCCACAACTCAGACTGCTCTGTGCATCAACCCCGGATCTACGATATTTCCTAACCGGGGCAATATTAGATACAGGCGTCCAGTCACACATCTGCAGCCAGAAGCGGGAGAAGGTACTACCCATATGCTACTCAACAGCGCATGCACAAGAGCCCGCCCACAACTGCTCAAATGAATCTAATGTCAACAGCTGTCACATCACGCTCATCGGAGGCAATTTGTCGTTATGAATCATTGCACAGTCTTTCTTAAAGCCTTTGACACACTTTGCTGTTTGCAGACGCTTATATGAGCACTATGTTTTGTTGCTGTATATGGCGGATTTCCTTGGCGACTTAAGTTTTATTTTTGTTTTTTCTTCCTCTTGTTAATGTTTTGTTGCTGCAGTATTATCCTGCAGATGCAGGATACAGTAATATCCTTTGTTAGAGTACTGGTTCTTACCAGTCAAAATCACAAAAATTTAACTGAAAGCTAGAACAACGAAACATTCCCGGAATTCTAAAAAATTCCTGAGTTTTCCCCGGTTTTCTCCTGGATGAAAAAATTCCCGGGTTTTTCCCTGATCTCCCGGTTGTCCCAGGTCATGTACACCCTGTTTATGTACCTCCTCAAAACCTGCACAAAATCAATTTTAGTACCTAAGGGTGTGTGTCAGCTTCTGTGAGATCCATCTACATATACACACACCATACAGATCTTTATCTTTGGACCAACAAGAATAATGATCAAAGCAACCAAAATATAAGTTTATAAGTTATATCTAAAAAGAAAGATGATGAGACTTACCAAACAAAAGTGCTGGCAGGTCGATAGACACACAAACAAACACAAACATACACACAAAATTCAGACACAAGCAGACATGTCTGACTCCTTACCCTCTCCCTTAAAACCCATATCCTTTCGTCTTTCCCTCTCCTTCCCTCTTTCCTGACGAAGCAACCGTTTGTTGCGAAAGCTAGAATTTTGTGTGTATGTTTGTGTTTGTTTGTGTGTGTATCGACCTGCCAGCGCTTTTGTTTGGTAAGTCTCATCATCTTTCATTTTAGATATATTTTTTCCACGTGTAATGTTTCCCTCTATTATATTCATAAGTTTATAAGTTGGTGGACTTCCACAATGGGAATCAGTTACAATAAAGGCTTTCTGGGTGTAGAGCTGTGTCGTGTTGTAAAAAAGCTATCGCTGAATAGATAAATCGTGTTTTGGCTATGGTTACTCCATTCGTCATCTGGAGATACTTCACTATAACTGCAGCTGAAATGTTGGTTTTATCCAATTAGTGACAGTTATTTTACAATATGATGTGGTCCTAAAGCCAGAAAAATTTTCTGTTAAAAGAAACATAAAGTATGTCCATACAAATGGAAAGCTATTCAGTATGTGGTGTTATCTGTTTAGCTGCAGAACTGATTTGTGCTACTACAAAAACCAGCTTATGCTAACAAAAGGCAGTTAATTCTTGGTTTACTGGGTATGAAGAGGCTGGGAGTGGGATGGATGGAGGCAGTGACTTTTTTCTGTGTTAACCTAATGCCTAATAACAATCGTCTACACATGTAAACAATTATTTGTCTGAAAAATGAGAGAGCAAAAAATAAATGTTTACTGACTTTGAGACTCTGATTAATTATATTTAACTTCTCCGATGCTATCAGGCAGATCATTGTTTCATATACACACAGCTATGTTGACTGGATTTCTGTTTTTAACAAGAAACTGAAGCGGGATGATGGAGAAAAATGTAGAACAGAGACATAATTGATACATATTTCTAAAAATTGACAATTTGCTCTTCATTTTGCACTCACAATTCAGGTTTTAAAATAAAATTCATGTAATACAAACTATATGGAAATAAAAGGTGACGCAAAAAGAAAGCACGAATTTGACTTGTGTAGTATCATTGGTGAGAGTGGAATGGTGGGATAGGGGAGCTAATGTTTTGTAGGTTAGAGCACCCAGTTTCAGTAGCAATGGCACAGTGGATCGAGCATCATTGTGTTTTTGCTGTTGAACATTACTTCAAAAGTAATGACTCTGTATCACAGTTCAGTGGCTTTTCTGTACACACTTCAATGTTCCACGAAATGGTTCGATATCTCATCGCAACACAATATTGTGTTGGGTTGCCTCTTTTCGCACAACTGATTAAGTCATGAAGCAGATGTCAGCTGGTTGTCCTCACACAGTGCGAACACAAGAAGATGTCAATACAGAAATGGCGTATGCTCTTCTAAGTCCTCACCACTCCACTTAGCAGCGTGATCCAACTCTGGGCTTGTCTCATCACTCGCTGCAGTGCATCCTGAAGGATGAGCTGCATTTTCATACTTACAAGATTATAATAGTGCACAAGATTCATGATTGTAATTATGATGAACAGAGGCAGTTTTGTGAGAGAATGACTGATGTTCTTGCTGCTGATGATGTTGTGTTGATGATGAACAATGAAGAACACTTTCACTTAGACAGTTATGTAAATAAACAAAACAGTTGCTATTGATCGGCAGACAATCGACAAGAAGAGCATCAAAAACCACTGCAGAGTGTAAAAGGTAAGGAAGGCACTGTTAGCGTAACAGTGAATGCTACACATTATATTTCAATGCTACGCAGTCTCATGTGGCTGCAACTGGAGCCTATAGGGATGAATGTGGCAGATGTGATTCCAACAAGATGGAGCCACAGCTCACATGGCTAATGATTCCATGGTAGTTGTTCGAGAAGTGTTTCCCCAGTATGTGATTTCAAGTTTTGGCAAGGCTCACTGGCCAGCATGCTTGCCAGATTTGTTGGTTTGCGACTTCTTCTTATGGAGTTACCTAAAAAGTAAAGTGTACTGCAACCAACTTCATACACTCAGTGACCTGAAAGTTGCAATATGTTAAGAAATTGCTGCTGTTTCACATGACATGTTATCGAAAGTGATGGCAAATTTTGAACGAAGACTTTTAATGTGTATTCACAAAGAAGGCTGCTATCTGCCTGATGTTCTCTTTAATATGTGAAATACTGACAATTTATAAATTGGATACATTACCAATTGTAGTGATGTGAGTACATTTTGTATGTGATCAAAACAGACCCAATTATACTAGTTTGAAATCCACACATTCTTCTTGCACCACCCTTTACAAGTAAATATTTTGGAAGGATGTGAGAGTTCTAAGATCAAAATGTCAACTATATCTCTGTAAAAGCTAAAAGAATGTAATGACTATGAAGTCCAAAAACAAAATAGGTGTTCTTTCTTTACTATTTACACTTAAGACCACTTAATATTAGTATGAAAAAGAATTGTGTCCTATCATCCAAAACCAAATAACAAATTACCTGCAAATTATTTATGCAGTGATACAAGTAGTGAACATCCACCATATCACAATCAGTAAGAATTGACAAATGTAAAGTACACAGGGCTACTCTATTTTTTATCTAGAAAGAATAATTTAACTCAAAAATAAAAAAGGACAATTCAAAATAGTTACTTATTATTGAATAAATCACAGGGGCTTCATATTAAGAATACACAACAATAAACAGTACCACGACTAACATATTTTGTTCTCTGACTGAGTAAACAAGTTGCTTCTACAATTACAATTATTTCTTATTTTATTTAAATTGGTTTAAAACAATGTTACAAAGTCCAAGTAATATAGAGAAATGAATACATAAGAGCACAAATTCAGGAACAATTCTACATGAAAATCTATGTGAATATTCTTCAGAATATGCATAAATTACAGACTAAAAATTGTGTGTTAAATTTTGAGATGGAAAGGTCTTTTAGGAAGATTTCAATTCTGCCATCTTCCACTTGCCCAGTACACATCACATCATGTTGTTCTCTTATTATATGCTCACCTGTGATGTTCTCTGTTTCTCATTTTCTCCCACTTCTTATCTTTCCCCATCTGATTATTGTCAAACTCTTCCTCCTCACTGGCACTTCTTTACAAACACTCACACAAGTTATCTGGGCTAGATGACCTTCCACAAGTTAGTTCAGTATCTTATCTGCTCTGCCAAAAAGTGTTTACATTTCAAAATCCCGCTTGTTGTTCACCTCTTCTAAGTGTGAGCTATGTATTGCTTTCATTATACTAGTTAAGTGACGTATAACTGCAGAGAAATAAGACAGTTGTCTCCTTTTGAACTGATGAAACTGCTAATGAGTCATACCTTCAATATATTGATACACTTAAAAAACTAAAACTAGACAATAACTAATTATGCAATAAAGAGAGTGAGCTGCTGCTTCAGCATATAAAGATTGCTGTAAGTTTGGCTTCTAAATTTTTAATGAAAGAAAAATATCACATAAGAGCACTGCATGGAATGAAAGGTTTCCACACTGGTTATAACTAGTTCAGTTCATTTATGTCTATAAGAAATGTCTGACTGTGCACAATCAGTGACATACTGAATTCAAATTTTGGAGCTGCAATACTCATACTATTTTGAGAAATGTCTTAGATGTAAGTAAGTTTTGCTACTTATATGCCCAGTATTTGGCACTACTTCCATCTTGATGTAAAGTTACTAACAAAGTGCAAAGCAATAAAAATCAATATCAGCCAATAAGAACTGTCAATTCACTTTTAGTCAAAATGAACTAGTATAGACAATTCACATCAAACACAATGGTTTTTCCACTTCACATTATACAATAGCTTTAACAATATTTGATAACTATAGTGATTGAGAAAAAAAAAAAGTGAATCATCGAGAAGGGTAGAAGGAAACAAAACTTCACACGTTGAGAGGGTATGTATTGTTGTTTCAGTGTATGCTATTGAATCAAATTTACAAAGAACTTGGCAGTATTAGCCTAGTTATCAGTATTGCATTGCACTCACTCTGGCCTGGGTGCATCCACTGTTTCAGTTGCCAAGTGTATTATAAATCCATTGTATTCTCTCCAGGGGCAAGCTGGCCCACAACTGTTGTACCTGATCCTTAACTTCCGGGATGGAGTTGAAGTCAGAGTGGGTCCCACCCATACTCTATTGAGGACAGATCTAGGAATCTTGCTGGCCACATGAGTACCTCAACATCACACAGATAGTTCATAGAGACTAGTACCATGAGTGGATGATCATTGTACTGTTACAAATGGCATCACAGTACTGTCATGTGAGGGGTAACATGTGAGGGTTCAGGATGTCTGTGACCTACTGATGTGTCAGCAGAGTTCACTTACTCACTGCCAGCTGTCACCTGAAGTCATACCCAATACCTTCCCACACCATGATGTCAGGAGCAACACTACCGTGTCTCTCCTAAACATTGGAAGACTGAGATATCTCTCCATTTTGCTGTCATACTTGCCCACAATGGTCATCCGAGTAGCACAGAATAACAATTTGTTGCAGGACACACTGCAACACCATTCATCAGCAGTCCATGATTCCGAGCCATAACATTATTTCAAATGTAGCCATTTGTGTTGTGTTGTTAATAGCAACCTATGCCTCGGGCAGTAATGACTGCTAGTCTCCAAACAATGGAGTGGGATGACCCTGACTGTCAAAGGGAGTCCATTACTTGTTCTTGGATGGGAGCTGCAGATGTGAAGAGGTAAGGATGCGCTTTGTGCACAATATGGCAATCTCCCCATGTAGAGGTCAGACATGGTCAACTGGAACCTTAACATTGAGTATGCCTGTCCTCACATTCCCATGATGTACATCAGGCCACTGCCACATCCAAATGCCTGCCAAACCTAATTACTGCAAGACTCGACCAGCTGGCCAAATGGAGACCCACAATGAGGCCCCATTCAAATTCTGTCAGGTGCTGATAAAGCTGTCTCACATGAATATGTAGCATCTCTGTGTTCTTTAAAATGACTCTCAACACCTGATTGTGTTCACACCTCTGCTATACTCTATCAGACTTGATAACAACACTGAACACGAACAACACTAATACACTCTGGTGCCCATTCTACCTCTCTCACAGATATGCAATTCTAATTATTTAGACACCCATTGATGATGTCTAGGTGAAATATGACTCGTGAGACGAATTTCCCATTGTTTCCACGACAAGGAAGCAAATGTGTGATATGGACAGAACAAGAAGAAGATTCTCTGTCATTTTTAAAATTCTGTAATGATTTTCATAAATAGAAAAAATATGTCCCAAGATCCACATACAATAAAAATTTTAGTTCTGTGAGTTAACAACTTTTCAAGCAAGATGTTATACATGTTAAAAAATGGCTGTTATCAGACAGCAAACAAAGAAAATAAAACCAAATATGTTCCACTGTTAGAAAACACATGGTCACACTCATGACAACATTAAAAATTAGTGTAGCCTATCATGCAGTCAGTTTCTGAATTAGAACATGGAACATTAATTGTATGAAGTAATACACAAAAAATGAGCCACATGAGATGTACCCATAAAATAATGGCATTCTCTGAATATAGTCATTACAGGTTACTGTTTCACTGCTTCTACATTAAACAAATTGGTAAACCAATAGACTGTTTCTCCAAATGATGTCTTGCAGAACTGAGTAATATAAGAAATATCATATATCAGCAGTTGGTATGCAATTGTATAAAACATATAACCACAGAGAATATTTGAGCTTCAGCACTTTATAGAGACAAACTGAAAACTAGCAATTGGAGAAATCAGAAAAAACATCAAATCTCAAATAACACAATCGAATTTCTTTTTAGGTCACAGTACTATATTTATTTCAAAATTGGCTGAATAACCAATGGGTAGCTATCCCCCCAAACACAACAAAAGAACAGAGAGAGAGAGAGAGAGAGAGTGCAACAAATGGAATTCTCTTACTGACAGCCATGAGTACTACTAGAAATATGATTCCTGTTGATACAATGTGAGTTTAATAGTGTAAATACAAAAATATTAGTTGACTGGAGGATCCAATCAAGAAATATATTTATTTCCCCCTTCATTATGCCCGAAATGATTGAATTTCATTACGAACAATAAGCATTAAGAACTATGACATTCAAGTTTCGTATTTAGTGTTATCTGCAGTTGTGATTTTCAAGAACACACTACATAACATTGTGTAACACTGATGTAAACAAGTACCTGTTCTGTCAGATGAGAAATCTGTAACATGAAAAATTTTAATGGTATGCAGTACAGATGGGGATATGTATATTGAATGGTATTGAATAACCAGTACATGGTGGATACAAGTGAACATCCAAAAGGACAGATAATTCTGAAAATTTGAAACAGTAGTAAGCATTATACATGTTCTTTGTATACTTAAAGAATTCCAATCATAACAACCAGCAACTGTACAAAAAGCCTCAAATGGAAACAATGAGCTAACACTACATGCAAATGACTAATAATCACTTAATCCATTAAGCCACAAGGCTTAAAGTTGAAAACCATGTACACTTAAGGAAAACCATGGAGGAAAACGTACAAACATCAAAAACTGTGACATAATACACAACTGGCAATCAAACTGAATAAGAATTAAAGAAGAAATTGAAAATAACAAAGCACAATAGGGTTTTCACTTAATTGTAGACTGGCATAAAATATATTCAAATTACCTAATGGTGCTCAGATGAACATATTTATGGGTCGACAGACACCAAATCGGGATTTATAAGAATTTGATCTGAAGGAAAAGTAAACGGATGCATGAATGAACGGAAAATAACAAATTAGTAGAAGAAGAAAACTACTAGTATTAAAGACATACCAACTTAAGCATCATCCCTAATCTGATTATTTTCTGTATTTCTGAACACCCTAGAGTCAAAAGTATCCTGACAGTATTTAATATTAACATAGTATTATACTTCATTTCCATTATTTGATAGGCACATCTCATTTAAAAGTTTGCATTTTTTCAGTGTTCTTAACTTAATAAATAAATTTTATAAACATTATCATTATGTATCTATCTGAATTTACTATTACAGCCACACCACAGAATCAATTACAAAAAGTACTCAATAATAAGCATGAAATAAACTAATAATGAAATTATTATATGTATGTGCTATGAACCACAATGTGTTAACAGCACTTTTTCATTAGTCACAGTATGTAACACTTACCTACTGAGAGAAATGGCATATTGTTTAAAAGACTGGGCTTGTATTCGGGAGAAGTGGGATTCCATGCCCCATAAGAGTCAGTGCGATTTAATTTTCTGTTACTTCCCTCAATCACTTCAAGTACATGAAGGTATAACTTTCCCTATATACCTCCTTGTGAGCAAATGCTGTCTCTTATGACATCAACTACAACACAAAGATGTTGAAACTAAATTTATTCCCAATATTTTTCCCCCACTCTCAAAGCCTCCCCCCTTTTTTTCTTGCACTTTTCTCAGTCATACACCCGCCTCATTACCATTTGCTGCCCCTAAAAACTAATTGTAATATAAATACACTTGAAGCTTCTCACATTAGCTTGGACAAGGTGTTTGATGAAATATACAAGGCATTACTCATTGCAATCACTGTTATAATTCAAAGTTTACCAATATACTAGAGTGGAGACATAAGACCTACCAGTGTAGTTAAGCTTCCAACGCCCTCTAATGTCACAAATTAGTCTACAAAAATGATAAATCAAAATTAGGATTTCTGCAAATTAGCTGGTGAGCACATTAAGAGGAAGCTGATCTTACTTGTGTTACTCAGAGAAAAAGCAATAAGTTTATGAAACAAAGAGGAAGATTAGTTATGGGGGACTGAGTTGCTCCATGAACTCAAATGAGTAGCCAGAATCTATATATGTCCATATGATATTCATGTCTACAGACTATAATTGTGAACAATGTTAGCAAGAAATTAACACACGGATGGGGAATATACACACAAAACTAGTATTACCATCATAATTATCATCATCATCTACAGTTTCCAGACCCTGGCTGGGTCTGTTTACAATATAAGCCTCTCCATCTTTTCCTCTCCTCCCACAACATTTATATCTGTACTCTGTCCCAGGCTTCTCCTCTCTTCATCACATATTCCTTCAGTTCAACCAACATTTTGTCTCTCACTCATCCCCTAGGTCTCTTGCCCCCTATTGTCATTTCATGAGCCTATTCAGTACGCTGCCAACTCCCATTCTTTCGACATGTTCATAGCATATTAATCTTGTCTTTTCTATGAGCTTCTCTTTCACTATTTCTCTCCTCATCTCATTCCTTACTCTACCTATTCTAGTAACTACTATTCTATTTCTCTGACATTTCTTATCACAGGCCTCTATGCCGCTCACCTGCCTTTTCTTCATTAGCCATATTTTTTATGCACACGTAAGCACAGGAGCATAATATTCCTGGTATGACATTTGCTTATTTTTTGATGGCACATCTTTGCTCTGGACAAGACTTCTTACAACCTGCAGTAATCCATGGGCTTGCATTCCCCTTTTACTGATACTCTTCTCATTTCTCCTGTCTTCTATTACACTCGCCAGGCACTAGAAACTTTCCACTTTCTTTAGTACTTGTCCTCTAACACTGATCTCTGTTACTACTCTCCTCTTATTTCTCGTTGTTACCATCATTGCACATTTCTTTGCAATAAATTTTAGTCTGTACTATTCCAACACTGTCTCCCACACACACCAGTAATTTGTCTGCAAACACCATATAATAAGTATGATAAAAGATACATCACAAATAAAAATACCAGACACAGAAATGCATAAGTGTCAATAATGTGGGAAAGAAGAGCAGAATATAAATGTGAATTGAGAAATGGAGTTGTTTCATAACAATGGCATCATATTTGAGAGACACTGCCACAAATGCAAATATGTTTTTCTGTCACTAATGTTATAACTGAAGGCTGGAGCAATAACTACTGACATTTCTTCTATTAACTTGCTTGGACAGCCAAGCTCATTGAATCACCCACTGCCAGAACACAATGAGGCACATCAGCCCTGGATTGGATCTGCCTTGTAGATTAATGACAGGAGCCACTGAGCCAGACAGCCTTGCTGTGGTGTTTAGGCAGTTTTTCACACTCACCTAGATAAATAGCCAGCTGGTTCCCATTTCCTAAACCAGACACAATATGCGACAGTACCTTGTAAAACAACGTCACATTTGACCATGCGATTACAGTAGACACAGACAGATGGGAAAGGCAGATTCCTCCCCACGAGAGAAGGGTATGTTTAGTTCACTGTGTAAAGTGGAGAAGAACCATATCAGTCGCAGCCGTGCAGCCACGCATTGGCTGGATGACTGGCACCAGAAAGTAAGTATTTCTTCTTTTAATTTTTTTCTCAAACATTTTATATCCTGTGTAACTAAACCATAAGAAAAAGAGAAAGAGAGAGAGAGAAAGAGAGAGAGAGAGAGAGAGAGAGAGAGAGAGAGAGAGAGAGAAAGAGAGATGGCCTTGCTGATGGAAGAACTTTATGGTTAGTTTAAGTGGTGTAACTGAAGTCAATAAACTTTTTCCATCTCATCTCCATCAAATGTGAGCAGCTGCTCAATGACCTTCTAGTTGATAACACTCCTTTCTCTGTTCTTTCAGGTTTCTGTTCCTGGTGTGCATTTCCTTAATTTATCCCTTCACTTAAATCTTTCTGAAAAGTTAATTCTCTTTCAAGTGATGATTAAGTCTTGTATTTCTTTATCTCCTGTTCCCATCTTTGCATCATCCCATCAATTTTTACAATTTACTGCAACTTCTACAGCCAAATTACTCAACTCTTGATGCGTTTGTACCTTCCCTCAGTGGCTGTCCTTTAGTGTGATTTTGCACAGGCATCATCCCTTCTGCTCTGTTTACAATATATTTATTTTATCCATGATTGCTTTAAGACATTGTAGGTGTTTTTCTACATATTGCTAATTAAAAAACTGCAACCAGCCATATTTTTGAATGAATGATTTGTTTCACTGTAACTAGTTTCGAGCCTAGCCCCATCTTCAGATGGCAGTGAGGGTGGTTCAGCATGTTATCCATCAATGAAGCAGATCTCTATGCTGTAATGTATAAAGCAAAACTTTTGCTCAAGACAAAAATGTGAAATTTTTGCATGAAAAATGATTGCTGCTGTCTGACAATGGGAGCAAGTCTTACACAAATTACAGTGAAATAAATCATTCATTAAGAAAGTGTGACTGGCTACTGATTTTCTTCAGGGATATTTACAAAATATATTTGTTTTAAATTTCTTCTGTCTACCTCATTTTCTATTTACCTGTGTTGCAGCACATTTCCATTTTGCAGCTGACCTTTTCAGGTTTTGCTATAGCCAGAGTTTCAGTTTCATACTGTTCTCTGAACGAGTTTATATAATTTGACAACCATTTCCTTTAATCTGAGGCCAATTTTTGAGACATGTACATTTTTCCCAGTATTATCCTACAGTGTGAGAGTGCCACAGAAAGGCTAAAAAAACTTTAATAAAAGTTACACCACAGAGGTGCTGTGCTTCACATAAAGGCTTATTTTCAAAATACCGTGAGTTCAAGTTTCAAGATAAGCCAACAAATGTATTACTTACTTCCACAAACATCTCATGTAAAATTCATAAAGATAAGTTGAGATAAATATTGCCTAATATGGAAACGAACTCATTCGCACTGAGTGGAATACAAAAGATGAAAAAGCAATGCTAGTGCATTATGTGCCTTCGTGGCCTATGGAATACAGACACAGATGTAGATCTGTGCTTTATTACACATCCCATGCACTTAACTTGATTTAAATTATTTACTGTCTTCCTTCTTCATGCAATCTTGTTGGTGATATTTTGTGTTCATCACAGAAAGCTTGCAGAAAACTCTACCCAGCACGTTCCACCGCTTGTTCCATCAATGGCATGATCATGAACATGTAACACTGGCTCAGTTTTGACAAGCACAAAACATGAGTTGACCATGGTATCACTAGTATAATTATCACCTATTTACTTCCAGTAGTCAAAATAAGAGGCAATAATTTAAATTAAGTTGAAAAGATAGATGGTTGAAGCTACTCTCCTTAATTACAAGCCCAGATAATTAGTGCTGTGTCTCTGTAACAATCAGTGGTCATCTTGCGCAACTGTTTCAAGTTATACATAGACCACAATAGTTTAGCAACTCCATATATTTCTGTGTTGTGAGATTCCAAAAATTCTATATGAAATAAAATTCTGTAGCATGAACTACCATACGGAAGATAACTAGAGTGTGTCTATGCACCCACAGATACAGCTCCATGCAGGACAATTACAATGTGCACTGAAATCAAAACTTGAAATATCATCAGATGCATGACTAAGAAAAGTACTTACCCCATGTGTACAGGATGGCGTGCAATATCGACATTGTCTGGTGCATGCAGCGTGTTATATTGATTGACGGCCTGGACATAACTCTCCTTTGTGTGTTGTGGCGCTAAAATGACTTCAGTTATACCACCAGGAGCTGAAATGGAAACTGTTGACTTAAATTCATAAAAATTAAAAAATTCTGAACAAGTTTAGATAAATTATTCATGGTTTAAAGGAGGTATACAGACTGCAGTCATAATAAAAGTTATGATTCAGCCTGGTAAAAATGGAGGGAAAGAGTATGGTTTAACAGCATATTTTCCCTAGCAATTTGAACTACCACATCTATGTTAATAGTTGACACTTCATTATTCTGACATGTAATTACTGCTCCCACACAGAGTCAAGCTATATAGTGGTACTTCTACCAGTTCACCGTAGACTCTGTTGCCTACTATTTTTGCCTAAACACGATTAAATACATCCACTGATTTAACTAAGCCTTAATATTATGAAAAGCATAGCTGCTACTCACCATATAGCAGAGATGCTGAGTCGCAGATAGGTACATAGAAAAGACTGTCAGAAAGTGAGCTTTCGACCAATGAGGTCTTGGTCGAAAATAGACAATGTACACAGACTCACTCATGCGAATGCGGCTCACTCACACACACACACAAACACAGACACACACACACACACACACACACACACACACACACACACACACACACACACACACACTGAGCACGGTCTCTGGCAGCTGAAGCAGCAGCACATGATGGGAGAGGCAATCAGGTGGTGGGGATAGAAGGAGGTTGGGGCAGGGAAGGGGAGGGATAGCAGGGTAGAGGTGAAGGACGGTAAAGTGCGGTTGTGGGAGTGTGCTGAGTTGAGGTGGAGAGAGAGCCTGGGTGGCTGACTAGAGGGATAAGAATATCTTGTAGAACAAAGTGGCAATTATATCAAAATGTTAGAAACAGTCAAAATCTAAATGCAGCAGCCCATTACAAACAGTATTGTAAGGTGCTTAAAAATGTTATTAGGAAGGCAAAAAGTATGTGGTATGCAGATAGAATAGCTAAGTCTCAGGATAAAATTAAAACCATATGGTCAGTCATAAAGGAAGTTGCTGGTCTGCAGAGACAGGTCGAGGATATAAAATCAGTGCGTAGTGGGAATGTCCGTGTTACTGATAAGTCGCATATATGTACAGTGTTTAATAATCACTTTCTGAATATAGCAGGTGAACTAAATACACTCCTGGAAATGGAAAAAAGAACACATTGACACCGGTGTGTCAGACCCACCATACTTGCTCCGGGCACTGCGAGAGGGCTGTACAAGCAATGATCACACGCACGGCACAGCGGACACACCAGGAACCGCGGTGTTGGCCGTCGAATGGCGCTAGCTGCGCAGCATTTGTGCACCGCCGCCGTCAGTGTCAGCCAGTTTGCCGTGGCATACGGAGCTCCATCGCAGTCTTTAACACTGGTAGTATGCCGCGACAGCGTGGACGTGAACCGTATGTGCAGTTGGCGGACTTTGAGCGAGGGCGTATAGTGGGCATGCGGGAGGCCGGGTGGACGTACCGCCGAATTGCTCAACACGTGGGGCGTGAGGTCTCCACAGTACATCGATGTTGTCGCCAGTGGTCGGCGGAAGGTGCACGTGCCCGTCGACCTGGGACCGGACCGCAGCGACGCACGGATGCACGCCAAGACCGTAGGATCCTACGCAGTGCCGTAGGGGACCGCACCGCCACTTCCCAGCAAATTAGGGACACTGTTGCTCCTGGGGTATCGGCGAGGACCATTCGCAACCGTCTCCATGAAGCTGGGCTACGGTCCCGCACACCGTTAGGCCGTCTTCCGCTCACGCCCCAACATTGTGCAGCCCGCCTCCAGTGGTGTCGCGACAGGCGTGAATGGAGGGACGAATGGAGACGTGTCGTCTTCAGCGATGAGAGTCGCTTCTGCCTTGGTGCCAATGATGGTCGTATGCGTGTTTGGCGCCGTGCAGGTGAGCGCCACAATCAGGACTGCATACGACCGAGGCACACAGGGCCAACACACGGCATCATGGTGTGGGGAGCGATCTCCTACACTGGTCGTACACCACTGGTGATCGTCGAGGGGACACCTAATAGTGCACGGTAAATCCAAACCGTCATCGAACCCATCGTTCTACCATTCCTAGACCGGCAAGGAAACTTGCTGTTCCAACAGGACAATGCACGTCTGCATGTATCCCGTGCCACCCAATGTGCTCTAGAAGGTGTAAGTCAACTACCCTGGCCAGCAAGATCTCCGGATCTGTCCCCCATTGAGCATGTTTGGGACTGGATGAAGCGTCGTCTCACGCGGTCTGCACGTCCAGCACGAACGCTGGTCCAACTGAGGCGCCAGGTGGAAATGGCATGGCAAGCCGTTCCACAGGACTACATCCAGCATCTCTACGATCGTCTCCATGGGAGAATAGCAGCCTGCATTGCTGCGAAAGGTGGATATACACTGTACTAGTGCCGACATTGTGCATGCTCTGTTGCCTGTGTCTATGTGCCTGTGGTTCTGTCAGTGTGATCATGTGATGTATCTGACCCCAGGAATGTGTCAATAAAGTTTCCCCTTCCTGGGACAATGAATTCACGGTGTTCTTATTTCAATTTCCAGGAGTGTAGAAACCTAGTCCCAACAGGGAATCACATAGCGCTCTTAGAAAAAAGTGTTCCGAGACTGTTACCTGAAATGCTCCTCCATGATACTGACAAGAGGGAGATTGAGTTAATAATTAAATCACTAAAGACCAAGAACTCTCATGGATATGACGGGGTATCTAGCAGAATACTGAAGGATTGTTCTATGTATGTTAGCCCAGTACTTAGCCATATCTGTAACTTTTCCTTTAGGAGTGGTCGGTTTCCTGACCGATTAAAGTACTCGGTAGTGAAGCCACTTTATAAAAAGTGAGACATTGATAATGTTGACAATTTTAGACTATTTCTATGCCATCGGTGTTTGCTAAAGTTATCGAGAAGGTTGTATATACAAGGTTACTTTTAAATTCACATAATTTGCTGTCAAATGTTCAGTTTGGTTTTAGAAATGGTTTAACAACTGAAAATGCTATATTCTCTTTTCTCTGTGAGGTTTTGGAAGGATTAAATAAAAGGTTGCGAACGCTAGGTGTTTTCTTTGATTTAATGAAGGCTTTTGACTGTGTTGACCACAAAATATTACTGCAGAAGTTGGACCATTATGGAATAAGGGGAGTAGCTTACAATTGGTTCGCCTCTTACTTTAAGAACAGAAAGCAGAGGGTAATTCTCCGCAATATTGAGAGTGGTAGTGATGTTCAGTCCCAATGGGGCACTGTTAAGTGGGGCATTCCCCAAGGGTCGGTGCTGGGGCCACTGCTGTTTCTTATTTATATAAATGATATGCCTTCTAGTATTACAGGTGATTCAAAAATATTTCTGTTCGCTGATGACACCAGCTTGATAGTGAAGGATCTTGTGTGTAATATTGAAACAGTAACAAATAATGTAGTTCATGAAATAAGTTCATGGCTTGTGGAAAATAATTTGATGCTAAATCACAGTAAGACTCACTTTTTACAGTTTCTAACTCACAATTCAACAAGAACCGATATTTTGATCAGACTGGGCATATTATAAGCGAGACGGAACAGTTCAAATTCCTAGGCATTCGGATAGATAGTAAGCTGTTGTGGAAAGCCCATGACCAGGATCTTGTTCAGAAGCTAAATGCTGCTTTATTTACCATTAGAACAGTATCTGAAATAAGTGATACTTCAACACGAAAAGTAGTCTACTTCGCATATTTTCATACGCTTATGTCATATGGCATTATTTTTTGGGGTGATTCTTCTGATTCAAAAAGGGTATTTTTAGCTCAAAAATGGGCTGTTCGAGCTATATGTGGTGTAAGTTCGAGAACCTCTTGTCGACCCCTATTCAAAAATCAGGGAAGTCTGACACTGCCCTCACAGTATATATTTTCTTTAATGTCGTTTGTTGTTAGCAATATTAGCCTATTCCCAAGAGTTAGCAGCTTTCACTCAGTTAATACTAGGCAGAAATCAAATCTGCATGTAGAATGCACTTCCTTGACTCTTGTACAGAAAGGAGTGCAGTATTCTGCTGCATCCATTTTCAATAAGCTACCACAAGAACTCAAAAAGCTTAGCAGTAGCCCAAACTCTTTTAAGTCTAAACTGAAGAGTTTCTTCATGGCTCACTCTGTCTATTCTGTCAAGGAGCTCCTGGAAGAGCTAAAAAATTAGGCAAATTACAGTGTTACATTGTTGATTGTCTTCATTTAAACTTACGACTTGTCACCTGAATATGTTTTTTTATATTTTATTTTATCTGTTTCTAATATCGTGTTATAATTTCATGTATTGATTCGTTCCATGACCTTGGAGACTTCTCCTTAATTTGGTCCCACAGAACAATAAATAAATAAATAAAATAAAAGAGTAAGGTGGCTAGGTGCAGTCAGGAGGTTAGACAGAGGGAGAGGGGGAAGGGTTAATTGAAAAGGAGAGAAGTAAGAAGACTTAGGGTGCACTGACTGGAATGGGAACTAGGAAGAGACTAGGGGTACGGAAAATGACTAACAGAAGTTGAGGACAGGAGGGTTACAGGAACATAGGATATATTGCAGGGAGAATTCCTACCTGCATAATTCAGAAAAGCTGGTGTTGGTGGGAAGAATCCAGATGGCTCAGGCTGTAAAGCAGTCACTGAAATGAAGAACAGTAAGTTGGGTGGTATGATCAGCAACAGTATGATCCAGCAGTTTCTTCACCACAGTTTATCAGTGGCCACTCACGCAGACAGACAGCCTGTGTTGGATATCATGCTCACATAGAATACAGCTCAGTGGTTGCAGCTTAGCTTGCAGATCACGTGACTGATTTCACAGGTAGCAAAATTCTCTTGCTATGCAATTTCCGATTCCTGGATCCTATAGCACACAATGAAACTCTTACCCTCCAGGAACTACAGGTGCATGCACATATGCCACCTCAAAAATCTCTCCACCCTATTCACTTCCTACTCCCGCCTTAGACTACCACTATCCACCACCTCTACAAAATCTCCAAACCTGCCCCACTGCCCCTCATAGCTGATAAATCCTGGCTCACAGACCTATTACATTTAGCCCACCCTCCAAAACTCCCTCCCACAACAACACAGAATCCAGAACATAAACAGACCTGAAACACAGTAATGAACATTTCCTCCAAAAGCTTTACCCCCACAGAAGTATCAGTCATTTTGAAAGGCCTTTTGCCCCACTCCCAAATTCAATGATGCAGGACTTCTTAAAGAACTTCTCTCCTTCTCCCGGTCCCTACAGTGGAAACTCTTTTTTGCCACCAACCCTACCAATCAGAATCAATCAAGGACCAATGTTAAATCCTGACTGACTCAGTTCGCTCCTCCACCCAACTGTGATCCACCCCCACTGCCCCCAAATCACCCCCAGTTAACTTTCCAGAATTTCTTAACCTTGAACCTTGCCTCATCATCATTTCCCAAATCTCTCAAAATATAAACTAACCTTACATCTGTGGAAAAAACCACAATCCACCATCCAAAAACTGATTTCGACATTATGATTCTACCTGCTGACAAAGGCTCCACCACTCTTGTTTTGAACTGCAAGGATTACCTGGCAGAAGGACCCCACCAGCTGTCAAATCCATCCACCTACACACCCTGCCAAGTGACCCCACTGCAGAAATCCAGCAGAATCTCCAGTCTCTTCTCAAATCCTTAGGCCCATCTCTGTCCTCACCCATACCACTTCCCACTCTCCTTCCTTCTATGTGCTTCCAAAAGTCCATAAACACAACCACCCAGGATGCCTCCTTGTTGCCATTTACTGTGCTCTCACTGAAAGAATCTCTGCTCTCATAGACCAACACTTTCAGCACCCACAACCTACCCCCCTATATGAAAGATACCAACAATTTCATCCACAAACTCTCCACAATTCCTGTTCCTTTAGTACATAACACATTGAGCATCACTACTGATGTCATCTCCCTTTACACTAACATCCCTAATGCCCATAGCCTTACTGCTGTTGAACAATACCTTTCCCAATGCCTGACAGGTTCAAAACCAACAACCTCCTTCCTAGTCACCATGACCAACTATATCCTCACCCACAATTGTTTCTCCTTTGAAGATATTACCTACACACAAATTCCGGGTATGGCCATGGGCATCCGAATGGCACCATACTATGCCAACCTATTCATGGGACATCTAGAGGCAGCCTTCCTAAACACCCAGAATCCCAAACCTCTCACCTGGTTCAGATTCACTGATGACTTCTTCATGATCCAGATCAAAGACCAAGACATCTTATCCACATTCTTCCATAACCTCAACACTTTCTTCCCCATTCACTTCACCTGGTCCTACTCAACCCAAAAAACCCACTTCCTCAACGTTGACATCCACATCAAAGATGGCTATATCAGTACCCCTGTGAATATTAAACCTACTAACCACCAGCAATACCTCCACTTCGATAGCTGCCACCCGTTCCATACCAAGAAGTCCGTTCCATATACCCTAGCCTTCCCTGGCCACCACATTTGTAGTGACAAGCAGCCCCTCTCAAAATACACTAAGAGTCTCACCGAGGCCTTCACAGACTGTAATTACCCTCACAACATTGTACAAAAACAGATCTACTATGCCTCTTCTTTCCTGTCACCAACCACCTTCCAAAGTCCCACTCTCCATCCACAGAGGAGCATTCACCTTGTGACAAAGCAAGCTGGGATCTTTTTACTTCCTCTCTTGTTTTGCCATCTGACTCCTTAAATTGATTTTTTTTTCATTTTTGACTAATTATCATTAACATACATGAGTATAATCTGCATTTTCATGAAAGAGAAAGGCTGGCCCTCAGTTTTCAAGAGTATAGCACCTGATCTAATTTTGTGCTTAGTTTTGCATATGTAAAATTTCCTGATTTATTTTGACTATTCCTAGTTAATATCTTTCATTATAGGGTGAAACCAGTAATTTTTTCATAACTTAAATTCTATTGTTGACCTACAAACAAGTACATATTCTGTAATAATGATAAAACATTTGGAAAAAAATCACTAGGATTCTTAAAGTATTTATTTGGTTCTATTCGAAAACATGTTAGCAAAGCCAGTTCTACTCAAGAGGATGTCGTTATCAGGAGAAAGAGACTTAGAGAAAGCTTTCGACAATGTTGACTGGAATACTCTCTTTCAAATTCTAAAGGTGGCAGGGGTAAAATACAGGGAGCGAAAGGCTATTTACAATTTGTACAGAAACCAGATCGCAGTTATAAGAGTTGAGGGGCATGAAAGGGAAGCAGCAGTTGGGGAGGGAGTGAGACAGGGTTGTAGCCTCTCCCCGATGTTATTCAATCTGTATATTGAGCAAGCAGTAAAGGAAACAAAGGAAAAATTTGGAGTAGGTATTAAAATCCATGGAGAAGAAATAAAAACGTTGAGGTTCGCCAATGACATTGTAATTCTGCCAGAGACAGCAAAGGGCTTGGAAGAGCAGTTGAACGGAATGGACAGTGTCTTGAAAGGAGGATATAAGATGAACATCAACAAAAGCAAAACGAGGATAATGGAATGTAGTCGAATTAAATCGGGTGATGCTGAGGGAATTAGATTAGGAAATGAGACACTTAAAGTAGTAAAGGAGTTTTGCTATTTGGGGAGCAAAATAACTGATGATGGTTGAAGTAGAGAGGATATAAAATGTAGACTGGCAATGGCAAGGAAAGCGTTTCTGAAGAAGAGAAATTTGTTAACATCGAGTACAGATTTAAGTGTCAGGAAGTCGTTTCTGAAAGTATTTGTATGGAGTGTAGCCATGTATGGAAGTGAAACATGGACGATAAATAGTTTGGACAAGAAGAGAATAGAAGGTTTCGAAATGTGGTGCTACTGAAGAGTGCTGAAGATTAGATGGGTAGATCACATAATTAATGAGGAGGTATTGAACAGAATTGGAGAGAAGAGGAGTTTGTGGCACAACTTGACAAGAACAAGACCGATTGGTAGGACATGTTCTGAAGCATCAAGGGATCACAAATTTAGCATTGGAGGCCAGCGTGGACGGTAAAAATCGTAGAGGGAGACCAAGAGATGATTACACTAAGCAGATTCAGAAGGATGTAGGTTGCAGTAAGTACTGGGAGATGAAGAAGCTTGCACAGGATAGAGTAGCATGGAGAGCTGCATCAAACCAGTCTCAGGACTGAAAACAACAACAACAACAACAACAAACAAATAATTTGGCTTAACCCTCGTGGTAGAAGAAACTGTTAAAAAGAGCCAATTTTTAAATGTATTCAGTTAATTTAAAGAGTTATGTTTAATTGTAATTTCTGTAAATTAAACATCAAACAATGTTACAGTTTCAGTACCTATTACTGTGGTGATGTATAAAGGCCCAATTTTTGGTCTCGAGTCAGTCAGTCCACAGCCGATTTTCAGACAAGAAACCCTTGCTGGTGAGGTCAACAACAATGCATCAACTTAACTGAGAAATAAGTGTAATTCAAATGGACACCGACAGTGCCTGTTCAATACGTACCGTATTATTCTGCAAGAACTGTGAACTGTTCCTGTAACAAACCCAGATGCAAGACCTGTCCCATACATCCTCTCACAACCATCTACTTCAGTCCAGTCACAAACATCATCTATCCCGTCAAAGGCAGGGCTACCTGCGAAACCAGTCATGTGATCTACTATCTAAGCTACAACACTTGAGCTGCATTCTACATGTGCATGACAACCAACAAGCTATCTGACCGCATGAATGGCCACCAACAAACTGCAGCCAAGGAACAGCTGGACCACCGCGTTGCTGAGCGCACTACCCAACATGATTTTCTTCATTTCAATGACTGCTTCACAGCCTGAGCCATCTGGATTCTTCCGACCAATATCTGCTTTTCTGAATTGCGCCGATGGGAACTCTCCCTGCAATGTATCCCACATTCCTGAAGCCTTACTGGCCTCAACTTTCATTACTCATCGTCCTTACCTATCTAGCCCCTTACCTGTTCCCATTCCAACACTACACAGCCCTCTATTCCACCAACGTACCCTCAGTCTTTTTACTTTTCTCCTTTTCTGCTACACCCCTTTTCCCTCACCCTCTACCCAACCTCCCGACTGCACCTAGCTTCACTACCCTCTCTCCACCTCGCACCTGTACACTCCCACAAGCACCACTTTGCCATCCCCCACTCCTACCCTGCTATCCTCCCCCTCCTGCCCCAGCCTCCTCCCCTCTTCACTGCCAAAGACTGTGTCATGTGTGCGTGTGTGTGTGTGTGGGGGGGGGGGGGGGGCCACGCGTGCGCATGTTGTCCATTTCCGATGAAGGCCTTGTTGGTTGAAATCTCACTTTCTGACAGCTATGGTGAGTAGCAGTTACCTTTTTCATAATATTGATACAATCCATCCCGGATTTTCCACTGTTTGTTTTTATCTAAGCCTTATTTACTGTTGTTCTCTATGGTACTGCTGGCAATTCCTGCCTCTATGTTTGAAGATCAAGTATTTACACTGATGTCATGTATGATTTTTTTTTTTAAAAAAAACCTCCATTGCCTTAGCGAGTATCACAGTCCACCCAACTTTTATATTTATATAAGTTAAGCTCTCATTTTATTGCTATTAACTGAAATGTCAGAGAGTGGTCTATTTGTGTTATCTAGTTCAATGGGCATCTTAAACATCTGAGTTTACTTCCAGGAAATAATGCAGTTTCTATCACTGATGTCTGTGGGAACATGACAAATTACTGTTTTTGTTTTTAATGTGTTTGAAAAGTGTTTTATGTGATAACTTTGACATAATTATATTATAACTCTTTGGAATAAAACAAGAAAAGAAGAAGTTTGTTATTCCATGGTGATTTTAATTAAAGTTTCTTGGTGTGCAAGATTAGAAAATAAAATAAATTGAAAATGCAATTAAACTGAGTCCTTAATGAATCCAAAGAGCAATAAACTGGTGACCCCAACATGATCAGTACGACAATGACATTTTCAAAGTAACTGCAGTCAAATTTTCACGAATTTTTTAACCTGAATTCATCGCATATGGTGTTTAAAAAATATGCAAAATGTCAACAGTAAATGAACCTGAAGGTAATAATCCTGAATGCAAACTGGAAATTGATAAGGTAAGCATTAAGCTACCGTCATTTTGGGTGGAAAAACCAGACATCCACTTTTGTCAAGCCAACACACAATTTGCAATTGCTGGTATAATTACTGAGGTGACGAAGTCAACTATTTGCTTGCTCAGCTGGAGTCAAAATTTGTTGAAAATGTCTGTGATCTAGTTAAAAGTGACAAGAACAATAAATATTCTCTTGCAAAAGAACAACTTTTGACCATCTTTAAAGAAAGTGAAGAGCATCAAATTAAAAAAAAATCTTGAGTGGTTTAGAACTGTGTGACGAAGCCTAGCTAATTATTAAGAAAAATCCGGGGCTTTGCTGATACTAATGTGTCAATGAAGCTTTTGAAAAAACTTTGGCTTGACAAACTTCCTAGTAGCATAGAATGTATTTTAGTTATATCTCACGAAACAGTGGATAAGATTGCTCAAATGACAGATCATATGATTGAAATGCACTCTGTTGAAGAGGCTGAAACTGCATCAGTTCAGTCCATTCTTTCAACATCACAATCCATGTCAGACCAAGATCTTCTCTTAACAACTGAAGAAATGGAAAATGAGATAAAAATGCTTTGCAAAGCAAGCATGCAAGATCGCGTAGTGAAGTAGAGCAAAACAGAAAATACTGCTATCATCATTTTAAATTTGACACATGCTGTAAGCCTGAAAAATGCGTTCAGCCTTGTCAGTGATCAAACAAGGAAAACTAGAAATGATAGACGTAACAGCATCTGAGTGTTCTACCCCAGTACTCACATCCATTTTTTTATACACCTGCATCTCCTCTACTTAGCAAGCAATGACCTATCTTCATGTTAGATTATATAATTCATAATCAGCGTTCAAGACAGATAAAGACATTGTTTATCCACAACATTTCATCAACAAATTCCGTTACAAAATATCATGGCAAGGAAATGTTGAACAGGCTGTGTGCCCAGAAATAATATGTTCTACAGATGTATCACAGAATTCTTTTCAACTAAGAATTACCTGAATCACAGATCCAGGGAGACTGTGGAAGTTAATGTGTGTTGTATTAATTTCAGGTTTAGAAAGCAAGAATATACTGTTAACTGTGGAGGCTACTGGACCAGAACAACTAACTGGAAATATAGGAACTGTCTGGAGATGGAAGAAGAATTATTTTAAATATTTCAAGTACATGGATCCCACAGAGTTACAGTAGAATTACTTACCAACTGACATCCTATTGGCATCAATCCTCTCATCCCTAGTGACATCAATTTGCAAAGAATCATCACCAAGTGATTTCATGTCATCGACTGTCATGTAACGGTACTGCTGATGATCATTCATTCCTGGATCTTCACCTATGAGATTTAAAAATAATGACATAATACAGAAAACTAGATTATTTACAAAAAACTAGTTTATTTATACTAATGCAAAAATCTAGGTCATACTGTAATAATTAACATACATGGCAGATGAGAGAGCACAGTTTTGGAAAATCATTTTTGTCATTTATAACACATGAAAATGGTCTGAATAACAATTACTTCAGCATTTGTTGCAAAGGTATTGCATATGGAGATGGAAAGCTGACTTAAAGTGGGAAATCTTCCCCAATGCAAGTTTAAATGTAGTATCTTGTATTTCACATTCCAAACTTTCCGTTATCCAAAGGCTTTTCCTCAACTCATAATTGTTAAGCTGAACATTACAACACACAAATTGCAATAGCATCATTCCCCAGAAAAGTATCCAGGATTCTTACAATGATTTAAGATGAAGGGCTGGATAACAGACAGTTATTTTATTCTGTTTAGCGTGATACGTATTTCATAGTTGCATTATCATGTGATAGTGTGTGGCTGTGGAATGGTTCAAAACATTTAATTCATTATTATGTTCATATCACTAACAATCACAGAGGTTAGAAATACAAATTCATAAAGTATCTAAACATAGAGATTGATGTATAAAGCACAAAGACAATTTTTACAGAACACAAGCAATGAGATTTACAAGGTGTACTTAAAGCAACAAGAAATATTAAAATGGGAACACAAAGACACATATAGGAAATGGTCTTAGCTGTCTCTGTTGAAGAATTCATCTAGAGAATATTAACTGTTTTCATGTGAAACTCCTTTAATTACTTTTAAACGATCAGTTATTGTAGGATCTTAATATTACTTAGAAGTGACTTGAAGATTCCTGTGCTATGGTACATTAACCCTTTTTGCACTAAAAACACATTCGTCAGATCACCATGTATGATACATTTACTTCTTGTGTTATGAAGGTGATATGACTCACTCGCTTCACATTGTGAAGGACTGTGAAGCATGGACATCATGACTAAAAAGAGATATTGTGAGGTAGTGATTAATTTCCCTCCTTGCTTCAAGAAGATAATGAGATGGCATTCTCGAAGGCACTGCATACACAATTCTAATTGTATTTTTTGAATGGTACAGACTTTTCTGATATTGATTAATTGCCCCAGAAGGTGATTCCTTAACACATCAGTGAATGGATGTAGTCAAAACAGGCAGTTTTGAGACACGGAGGTCTCTAATTTTCAGATGGCAAATGTTGCTACACTAAGCCTTTTCAAGGTTTGGAGAATTTGGTGTTCCTGGTTAAGTCTGTTACGCATATGGATGCCAAAGAATTTCTAACATTGTACCTTCTGTATGTGTTGGCTCTCATGTGCAATATTAATCTCCTGTGGGCATTTGTGATCAGAATGGAATGGGGTGTAATTGGTTTTGTTGAGATTTATTGCTAGAGAATTTACTGCATACTAGTTCAGAACATCTTCAAGTTATTAGTTGGCCATTAAACTCTTAAGTTGGTGGATGTTTTATTGTCTATTTGAATGCTTGTGTCAATTGCAAACATTGGGAAGTCATTTGTTTTATTGCGGACAGAGGTAGGTCATTGACACATATAGGAAATATCATGTAACTAAGGACAAAACCTTGCGGGACTTCGTAACATACCATTCCCCAGTTGGGCTCTATCCCTCAAACCTGCATGTTGTTTCCATATAACACTATTCTCTATTTTCTGTCTCGTAGATAGAATTTTAGCTAATCTCCCACTTGCTCTCAGATTCAATAACGGTGCACTTTTTCTGTAAGTATCCTATCATATCATCAATATAGTCAAAATTCTTAGACAGGTTACAAAATATGCAAACAGGCAACAATATATTCTTATCAAGGCAAACCAAAACATTATTTTTAAATGAAAACCTGACTTCAGTTGCAGAGATACATGTTCAGAATCCAAACTGGTCTTTGCTAATTATGTGGAAGTTGTCAGGGTGACTTACAATCCTTATGGCACACATTCATTTTTCAAAGACTTTAGAAAATTCAGTCAAAGGGAGATAGGGTAATAATTTATAGCATCTATTGCATCGCCTTTTTTGTAGTGGGATTTCACAATAGAATATTTCATCCTGTTGGACAACATACCTTGACTGAAGGAGGTACTGAATATATGAGCTATAACTTTACTTAACTGATTACAGCAGTCTTTTAGCAGCTAGGCTGAAATATTGTCACCATTTGTTGAGATTTGCTTTTTAAATAAATGATGGATTTCCTTAATTCCTGTACTGTTTTAGGGGTTATACCTATCATCTCTACAGAATGAGGGAAATGTTCTTTCAGTATTTTAATCACCATTTCTAAGGAGCCATCATCACTTACAAATCACCCATTAAAGATTGTTGCCACTGACTCAGTCTCTCTGCATATTTGCTTATCTTCAATGTTCAGAACTAGGTTTTGGATCCTACTGCAGCAATTTACACTAGCCTCACTCCTTATGACTTTCCATACTGTTTTGATATTGTTATTAAACTTATTAATTCTGGAGGACAAATACAAACTTTTAGACTTCTGAATAACTTCACTTAATATTTTACAATAATGTTATAATGACTTAACTGGGAGTGGTTATCGAATTTTTTGATCCAATGTACAGCTCTCACTTTCTTTAGCATGAAGTCTTTACAGAAGTAAAGTGAGTGACACACTGATAAAATATTCTTTATTTAATGGGAAAAGAAGATGACAGTGGCCACTCTGAATGAAATTTCTTTGAAGTTTACAAATCTCCTCAAGATGACAAGCACATAATCTGTCAGGAGACTGTCTTCCTATATTAATGTCTTCACCTACCGAGGATTTGCAATGTTATGAACTTTTCATAATTCTGTGCACTGCTATTGGAAAAAATCTGATTTCATCACAAAATAAATACATCTCACCTCACTATATATTTTTCAGCATGGAACTTTCATTCTACAATGAACTGCACACCGTAATGACATTTCACATCATATTAAAATAATATGGTGGGCCTCGCCTAAATGTTTGTCATTCACAGAAAACATTCTATGAAGTGATTCATTTGTGGGCCAACTAAAAGCTTCAATTTACCATGATTCTGTTCTACTTGACTTATATTTTGCTCATGAGTGAAATGTAACAGCAAGGGCAAGGTAGTGGATTGAGAGAGAGCTAGTGTGACATATTCTTGGGGTATGTTGCTCAAAAGAATTGCCTTAAAACAAAGGATGGGGGATTAGAGGGCATAATCTCAACAACACTATTAGCGATATAAAACACAGACCCATGGTAGAAGAATATAATGAAAACTTTACGAACTTCCAGCATGCTGGAGCAGCTTGGGTCAGCAACTTCTGTCAATCAATATAACAAAAAAACAGTTCAAGTTGCAAATATTTTATTTTTCATTTGATGACTAGTTCTTGGCTGAGACCCATTTTCAAATCAACATAACAAAGTAATCAACATAACCAAGTCAAAAATGGCATTTCTGAAGATGTAAAAAAAAAAGAGAATGTATGTTACACATTTTTTGACATCTTCAGAAATTCCATTTTCGACATTGTTATGTTGATTTGAAAATGGGTCTCAGCCCGAAACAAGTCACTGAATGAAAAATAAAATATTTGCAACTTGGACTGGTTTTTCGTCCTACTGGATAATGGTTCATGGTGTGGGTTCCTGTAGTCATGTCCTAGTTCATGAACCACGGGCAACATATGAGTGGCCAAGTAAGTGGTCCCGACAGGTGGGATACCAGTTACTTTGGAATAAGGCTGGGCATCTCGGACATATTCTGAGTCGTGGTCACCTTTGTGCTCATACAGCAAAGACTACCAAATCCACCGGTTAGTCCCTCAGCCGTTAGGGGTAAAACCCAGTGGGACTCGGGGCAAGTAAGGCTAGCAACCTGCTTCCCTGGTACTTTAAATATGATGCTGGCAACAATCAGAGCAAAATGACTCGGACCTTTGGAGGTGACGGAGTCCCACCTCTAACTGACAAACCAGGGACTCCTAAGATACGACTTGGCAAACAAATGGTAATGAGATGGGGAGCTATTAATATCAATAGCGGCTACTCTGGGAAGAAGGTAGAGCTGGCAGAGGCTGCAAGTAAGATGGGGCTGGACGTTTTAGCTGTTAGTGACATTCGGATAAGGGGTGAGAAAGAAGAGGAAGTGGGAGAATACAAGGTCTACCTGTCAGGAGTCAAAGCAGGAATAGCACAATGGGGTGTAGGGCTTTACATCAGGAAAGAAATGGAACCCAGTGTAGTTGCAATAAGGTATGTAAACGAACGACTGATGTGGATAGATTTGACAGTGTCTAGCAAGAAAATTAGGATTGTGTCAGTATATTCGCATTGTGAAGGGACAGATCAAGATAAGATGGATAGTTTTTATGAGGCACTCAGTGATGTAGTTGTTAGAGTAAAGGACAAGGACAGTGTTCTGCTCATGGGTGATTTTAACGCCAGGATTGGAAATCGAACAGAAGGGTATGAAAAGGTTATGGGTAAATCTGGAGAGGATATGGAGGCCAACAGGAACGGGAAACAACTCTTGGATTTCTGTGCCAGTATGGGCTTAGTAATCACAAACTCCTTTTTTAAACATAAGAACATTCACTGGTATACTTGGGAAGGCTGGGGAACCAGATCTGTCATTGACTATATAATAACAGATCAGGAATTCAGGAAGGCTGTGAGGGACACACGTGTATTCAGGGGATTCTTTGATGACACTGATCATTATTTAATCTGCAGTGAAATTGGGATTGTGAGGCCGAAAGTGCAGGAGGTCAGGTTCATATGTAGGAGGATAAGAGTGGAGAAACTTCAGGATAAGGAAATCAGGCACAAGTACATAACAGCGATCTCAGAAAGGTACCAGTTAGTTGAATGTAGTCAATTACAGTCATTGGAAAAGGAATGGACAAGGTACAGGGACACAGTACTAGAAGTGGCTAAAGAATGTCTTGGAACAGTAGTGTGTAAAAGTAGGATGAAGCAAACAGCTTGGTGGAATGATACAGTCAAGGCAGCCTGTAAAAGGAAAAAGAAGGCGTATCAAAAATGGCTACATACCAGAACCCAGGTAGACAGAGAAAGTTATGTTGAAGAAAGAAACAAAACCAAACAGATAATTGCAGCATCCAAGAAGAAATAGTGGGAAGACTTTGGAAACAGGTTGGAGACTATGGGTCAAGCTGCTGGAAAACCATTCTGGAGTGTAATTAGCAGTCTTCGAAAGGGAGGTAAGAAGGAAATGACAAGTATTTTGGACAGGTCAGGAAAACTGCTGGTGAATCCTGTGGATGCCTTGGGCAGATGGAGGGAGTATTTTGAAGAGTTGCTCAATGTAGATGAAAATGCGATCAGTAATGTTTCAGATTTCGAGGTAGAATGGGATAGGAATGATGATGGAAATAGGATCACATTTGAGGAAGTGGAAAAAATGGTCAATAGATTGCAGTGCAATAAAGCGGCTGGGGTGGATGAAATTAAGTCGGAACTCATCAAATACAGTGGAATGTCAGGTCTTAAATGGCTACACAGGATAATTGAAATGGCCTGGGAGTCGGGACAGGTTCCATCAGACTGGACAAAAGCAGTAATCACACAAATCTTTAAACATGGAAACAGGAAAGATTGTAACAACTACAGAGGTATCTCTTTAATCAGCGTAGTGGGTAAAATCTTCGCAGGTATTGTTGAAAGGAAAGTGCAAGTATTAGTTGAGGACCAATTGGATGAAAATCAGTGTGGGTTTAGGCCTCTTGGAGGTTGTCAGGACCAGATCTTTAGCTTACGGCAAATAATGGAGAAGTTTTATGAGTGGAACAGGGAATTGTATCTATGCTTTATAGATCTAGAAAAGGCATATGACCGGGTTCCTAGGAGGAAGTTATTGTCTGTTCTACAAGATTATGGAGTAGGAGGCAAACTTTTGCAAGCAATTAAAGGTCTTTACATGGATAGTCAGGCAGCAGTTAGAGTTGACGGTAAATTGAGTTCATGGTTCAGAGTAGTTTCAGGGGTAAGACAAGGCTGCAACCTGTCTCCACTGTTGTTCATATTATTTATGGATCATATGCTGAAAACAATAGACTGGCTGGGTGAGATTAAGATATGTGAACACAAAATAAGCAGTCTTGCATATGTGGATAACTTAGTTGTGATGGCAGATTCGATTGAAAGTTTGCAAAGTAATATTTCAGAGCTAGATCAGAAATGTAAGGACTATGGTATGAAGATTAGCATCTCCAAAACGAAAGTAATGTCAGTGGGAAAGAAATATAAACGGATTGAGTGCCAAATAGGATGAACAAAGTTAGAACAGGTGGATGGTTTCAAGTACTTAGGATGCATATTCTCACAGGATGGCAACATAGTGAAAGAACTGGAAGCAAGGTGTAATAAAGCTAATGCAGTGAGCGCTCAGCTACGATCTACTCTCTTCTGCAAGAAGGAAGTCAGTACCAAGACTAAGTTATCTGTGCACCGTTCAATCTTTCGACCAACTTTGTTGTATGGGAGCGAAAGCTGGGTGGATTCAGGTTACCTTATCAACAAGGTTGAGGTTACAGATATGAAAGTAGCTAGGATGATTGCAGGTACTAGTAGATGGAAACAATGGCAGGAGGGTGTCCACAATGAGGAAATCAAAGAAAAACTGGGAATGAACTCTATAGATGTAGCAGTCAGGGCGAACAGTCTTAGATGGTGGGGTCATGTTACACGCATGGGAGAAGCAAGGTTACCCAAGAGACTCATGGATTCAGCAGTAGAGGGTAGGAGGAGTTGGGGCAGACCGAGGAGAAGGTACCTGGATTCGGTTAAGAATGATTTTGAAGTAATAGGTTTAACATCAGAAGAGGCACCAATGTTAGCATTGAATAGGGGATCATGGAGGAACTGTATAGGGGGGGGGGGGGGGGGCTATGCTCCAGACTGAACGCTGCAAGGCATAATCAGTCTTAAATCATGATGGTGATGGTGATGGTGATGGTGATGGCTGGATAATGAAAATTGCCAAGTGTCATGCTTGAGTGAATGCTGCATCCTTCTTTAGTAATAAAAGGTCCTTATGAATTAAGTAAAAGGTGGAGTCACATAACATGACTGTAATCAAAACATAAAATTAGCCACAGTAGTGTACTATATCAAGGCACAGCTAACTGAAACCCACATTGCACAGTTCAGTATTCAGAAAATAGACCCATATTCTTGTGGCAGGAAACACATCTTCAATAGAACTTATCAAAATAGGAAATCTGCAAGTGATTGAGAGATTTAGAAACACACAAAAAAGAATTTCTTAATTTTTAACACAAGTAATAACAGCATAATTACCTGTTCTTGTACTCTCATCGTGAGTCATTAGATAATGGAACAAATCAAGAAATGTAGTCTGCAAAAGCAGGAAATTATCTCTGATGCACACAAACACAACAGCAGCATATATGTGCACAGAAATACTGTTACATGAAACAGACTCACCAGACAAAATAGTGCCAAACCTATAAATCATTACACTGTTATATAATCTGTAGAACCATAACTTAGCTTTAATATTGTGCAAAAACTTTCTCTATTCAAATGAGACAGATTTTGACTCAGAAAACAAATACACCCAGACAGAAATAATTCTCATATGAAACACTATGTTTGGAGCGTAAGTGGAGGTTCTCCCAAATACAGCTCTGGTCGAAGTGCTCTATTTCCCATTACACCAATTACAAAAGTGTGGAATGTGACTTTAATATAAACATTTTAAACATGATTTATGCACATGCAGAAGATATTTTTATGGCTCTAAGTTTAATAATTAAAAGTAACTAGAGACAATGTCTGGCTAAACAACTATTTGATAATGCTGTGAAATGAGCAATAAATAGAAGACAAGTTAACAGTTTTCTGCTGCTCACCCTTTGCATCAGATAATTTGTAATATATACTATGGTTAAGTGACGACACATCGTAGATTAAGTATATTTTCTTATTTGACAGAATCCGTTTTGCTAAGGATGCCCACTCAAAATAAACAATTTATTGCTTGTTATGAACAGAACTTTTAAAGCTTTATTTGATTAAAAAATGATTAATTTGGGAATTACATTGGCCTAAAATGATGTTTGCAGTGCCAGCATCTACACAACCCAGCAATATCTGACTACAAGCAACAAGCAAGCTATGAAAATGATTACACCTCTAACCACAAGCCATTATGTAAAAGATAACTACACAGTCTACAAATATGTTCAAGGATAATCACAAGCAGAAAGTGGATAATTAAACAATAGTAATCAGTACATACCAACAGCAAAACTACATGGTTTCTACAGACGTAAGTTTTTTATCCATAACCATCTACTAAAATACTGAAAATTCTCTAAAAATATATCTTTACATAGTGTAAAAAGATGGAAGACAATTACACTTACGTGTATACTGCATTTGACCTTGGTAGTAAGGCAAGTAGACATGTTGGGCATGGGTAGGTTTTCCGTAAACATTCATCGCCATATCCAACACTTCGTCACCACCTGCGAGTTTGGGATAAAGAAGACAGAAAGACCCGCAGTCAACTACCATGCCCGGGATGTAAATAGGGATCCCAATCTGAATAAATCAACTCTTAGGTGTACAAAATGAACTAAAGTTGGCATGTGTCAACATATTTCAACACATATGTTATCTGAATGCACTAAGAGTTAATTCATTCTTGTGGCTTCTGAACACAGCAACAATATAAAAGAATAAGGTACATGATTAGACAGTTACTTCTGTAGAACAAAAAAGCATACTCAGAATAGTTAGTACTGAATGTATAAAACAGAAATTCAGAAGCACTTGTGTTAGACCACAATAGGAGCAGTTAAATTCAAACCAAGTTTAGTTAAGGGAAAGAAGTCACTGTCATGTTTTGATCTGTTACTATTAATGAGAAGTTATGCAGAAGCTCAAAAAAGAAACATCAGAAGAAAGGTAACAATCTTTAGTATTTTATGACATACAGAATGCAACCTTTCATGAAGTTTACTCTTTCTATGAAATGTTATAAATATCAACAGGGAGCTGTGCATCATAATTCAATAGTGGCCAATGTTAAAATCTTACAATTTTACAGTTAGATCAATCTACATTCCAATGCACACCAACACATTCCATGGCATGCAGCAAACAGTTAAGATTTCATCAAGGCGAATGGTAAACAAGTGTTAGGAAATACATAAAGAATAAAGGAATCATAAAAATTTGTAAGAAGGAATACATAATGCTCACATATATGTTAACTTCAAAATGACGAACACAATGCAGTTAACAGAACTGACTACTTCCTCGCCTCTTAGCTTCCAAGCTGAATAGCTCTTCCTTGGAAGCAAGTTGGCTGACTAATTCACCTTTTATGGTAATGGTCTGCTTTCAACCATTATAATACTGGCATTTTTCTGTTGCTTTATATAAATAATCAGCCTTTTCTTAATGTCTTTTGGATCCAATTTAGAATGAAGATTAAGTTCAAAAAATAATTACAAGCCACATAACTTTCTAAAAATTGATAAAGATTATTTTTATTGCTACCATTCTGCCTACTTGGGAAACGTGCCAGTACTATAACTCCAATCAAATTTCAGAACTTGTATCCCTGAAAATTATGAAATAATAATTCTGCCAATCATTACCAGTTAAAGAAGAGAACAAAGTAAAGAACTAATCAAGACTTACGTAAAACTGTCTGTTAGAACTATACAGCTTTTAGTTCTATTGGATCATTTTGCAATATGACCCATAGATAGGTCCTGGATTTTCATTGCTAACTGCAGGAGCCACTCCCCAACTTTTTTCATAATGCTAGGTTTGTACCAGAAATTGTAGCACCCATCGCATATAAAACAATATTAGTAAAAACTAAGTCTTAAAAATCCCTTAGTACCTAATATGTTAGCATTTAGATTACTATTCAATCAATGTTCATAACAAGCCTGACCTGCCACTTCAAATTTAAAAACAGCATTGCTGTTCTTTCAGACACAGATACCACCTTCATGTAGTTAAGGCTAACTGGCCATTGACCTCCTTCTTCTATGCTGTATGCACATGCATTACTCGATCTCTCACGGGACGCAGTAAGATTGTCTGCTGCAGGTAATGAGTGTAATGGGCAGGGGCACTACGAATGTGGTATGTGGACATTAAGTTGGGAATGTGGGTCTCACAGGGAGTGTGCAAGGGATAAATCCCTGCAGTTGCACTATCCTCTGTGTCCTCGGTGGCTCAGATGGATAGAGCATCTGCCATGTAAGCAGGAGATCCCGGGTTCGAGTCCAGGTCGGGGCACACATTTTCAACTGTCCCCGTTGATGTATATCGATGCCTGTCAACAGCTTAGGGTCTTGATTTAATTATCATTTCACACAGAAAGGTAGTCATATTGAGGAGCTTTTTTCAATGCTAGTTCTGTGCTAACCTACTGTGCATGTAGTAAGTGAATAGTACAAACAGATACGCAACACACTTTTCCTTCATTTCTGAACACTGTTTCTCACTTTCAGTTTTTATAATATGTTTTAAGCATTTAGACTAGAGATATGTATATTTTTAAAAATTTGCATTCTATATATTGCAATTTTATTTTATATTGAAACATGGATATCCATGTACCAATGTACTGCATCAAAAGAGCCAGAAAAATATCCTAAATTATTCTGTCTGAGGAGTTAAGAAAGTCAAAATTTATACTCAGATCTGTTCAGTACACTCTAATCAATTATTGTTTCAGTAATGTTGTAAAGATTTTTATATGAACTTTTCACAATTAAGAAAAACATATGAATTTGTCCATCTATTCTTTTTCTTCTTACCATCTGTATTCACAGTACTCTCCTTATCCTAAGGTTTCTTTCCAGAATGGATCTTTTCTTTTCTTTTGCAGCAGAGTGTGTAATGTTTTTGGATTTCCTGGTAAATTAAAACTGCGCACCAACTTGAATACAGAAAACTGCTTTTTTCAGGCAATGCACTCATTGATGTCTTGTTTTAACTTTAATGTCCCTACATTACGAATTTGTGGATTTTTTTTTTTTCAAAGTATGTGTGAGTGTTTAAAGCAAAATGTCATTTATCAGTGTTATATTAATACGTCATCACAATGAAGTCTGCTTTGTACATGTAGAACATCCTAGTTAGCTGCACTTCTCATACAAGTTTTTAGTTTTCATAACAATTCTGTTGGTTGCAAGAGACTCACTCTTATAAATTGCCCTTAAAGAGACATGGCAACAACAAGAAGAAAAATAACTGGCATACACATACTTATCCAACTAAGTGAGACACACAGACACAAAAAAAGACATAAATAGACATATTTTTGAGGGAGGAGTATATGTCTCAGACACAGGAAGCTGGAGCAGGTTTATGTAGGTAAGTAATTTTATTTCTATCAACAAGAATATGTTAGAAATGTTAGTAGCCTTCAGAAGCAACCACAATCAGCCACAGTGCAGTTAAAATGCTCACTGGCAAAGCAATAACAATATCACACTAGTATTCGTGTGATAAGATCTGGTAAAAGTATATCACTGAATGTCTGATACTAGACCACAATTAAACCATACTCACTATGTCAAGGCTAAAGTATTATTACAAAAAGTTCCCTGATTTGAACTAAGTGGAATGTTACTATTAAAGAACAAAAAAGACAACAATGTTTTGTATGTTATAATTTTTAATTCTTAGGAATTTTTAATTTTCAGTTACAGCAAAATTATTAGTTTATGCACATTTCCAAAATATTTTAAGAAGGTAAGTGTGTAATACTTCACATGTCATGTATCCAGCTTGGAAGCACATTCTTTAGTTGTAGTTCATTATCAGTGTAGAGGAGCAGACAAAAGTTGAAAAAATAAAATTGCACCGATTATTGATGCTGCTACATTTCACACATTTTATGGACTAAGGAATATAGCTGTTCAGACATAAGTCTTAATTTTTGTTTTCCTGGTTACTGAGCAGAGTAGGGCTCAGGACAGAAGAAAAAATTTTAAAAGGAAAAAAAAAAAAACTTACAGCTGAAACTGAAGTATGCATATGGTAAAAGTAAAATGTTGGATATTCAGAAAACAACAGACACAATACAACTGAGGGGAAAATAAATGAGACAGAAAAGAAATGGAAGAGTAGAGAAAAGATAACTACATGAGTGACACAGACAAAATTATTGATACAAAACGCCAACTGCATGATATAGGTCAGAAATATCTAGCTAAATCAGGGGTATTATGGTAGAGTAGGTGCACTTCATAATCCTGCTTTTGTTCATATGGGGCTTCTACTCTGAAATGGAGTACATCACTGTAACTGTTAGCACAGCACCCATCCCTTCCTTTTAATTAAGAGATTTCATTCTTTCGCCTATATGGACATATGTGCGTTCTATGTAATGTTTGATATATAAAATGAAACCAAAAGTGCTTTGCAATGAATTTCACATTATATAATGTAATGTAAATGGACAGATAAAAAATCTAATCATTACCTGTCCGTTTACATTATATTATCAATAATTGATTATTTTTGTTGTTATATTATATAATGTGATTCTTGAAAAATTATAAATATTTTAAGAATAACTTCAAGTTAAAAAAGTTATTGTGTTCATTTTAAAAATAATCAAGAGCAGATTAAAACTGTGTGCTGGACCGAGACTTGAACTCGGGACCTTAGCCTTCTGCAGGCAAGTGCTCTACCAACTGAGCTACCCAAGCACGGCTCACGCCCCATTCTCACAGCTTCACTTCTGCCAGTATCTTGTCTCCTACCTTCCAAACTTTACATGTCTCCACAATATCCTTTCTTCCAGGAGTTCTAGTTCTGCAAGTTTCGCAGAAGAGCTTCTGTGAAGTTTGGAAATTAGGAGACAAGGTACTGGCGGAAGTAAAGCTGTGAGGTCAGGGCGTGAGTCGTGCTTGGGTAGCTCAGTTGGTAGAGCACTTGCCCGCGAAAGGCAAAGGTCCCGAGTTCGAGTCTCAGTCCGGCACACAGTTTTAATCTGTCAGGAAGTTTCATATCAGCGCACACTCTGCTGCAGAGTGAATATCTCATTCTGGAATCAGGAGCACACACATAAGTAATTAAATCTATTTGTGATGAAAAAGTTAGAACCATTCAATAGTTTAATTTGAATTTTTGAATATCCAATAACAACTACTTTACAGCTTTCCCCTCTATATAACAGCAACTGTTTTGACAATATCTTTACTGCTTTACAAAAGAGAGCTTATAATGTGAGGAACTAATTTATCATGTGTGTTTACTGACTATTTAGACACTGTTTTCATCCACCCTTATGGACTAAAAACTTAATGGGTGATATCCTGACTGGTAATCAAAGAATTGACCACTGAAGCTAACACATCAGTTACAAAAATTTAAATTTATATTATGTGCTATGTGATGAGAGAATGATGTATGGTTTCACCATAAAGAAAGATACTTTCCAGCCAAAGGTACCTCTTTCAATAATAGTAACAGTCTATAAGACTCCTGATCTCGGGGTAGTGTTTTTTACCTAGTAATAAAAACGTCCTGGATCCCATGTTCAATCTCAGCTGTTGCATAAATTCTAAATAAAAATCATCAGCAATGGTGACCAAGGACTCGCAGTGTAAAGAGTTACCCTCATTCTACCAACAAAGTCAATGATTGGCAGAGGAGCTGACAGAGTTTCAGGTCATCCTCTTGACCTTGTGGCTGGAAACTACTGCTACAAAATGAAAGAATCAGCAATAGTTAACAGCATGAAGATGCAGAAGGCAGTGGAAACAATTGGATTAAAGATAAATGGTGTGTATTGATAGGACATGTGGCCTGAAAATGAGAAGTGTCAAGATGATCTCTCCTAATGGAAAAAGATTCCGGGTTAGCCCCCATTCAGATATCTGGGAGGGTACTGCCATTGGGGATGTATCAATGAGAAAAAGACTCAATAACCAAGAAAAAGGTAACATATAACAAGTCAGAGTATGGAATGTCACAAGTCTGAATGTGATAGGGAAGCTAGAAAATCTGAAAAGGGAAATGTAAAGGCTCTATCTAGATATAAGGGGGTCAATGAATGGAAAGAAGACAAGGATTTCAGGCCAGAGGAATAAAGGGTAATACCACCAGCAGCAGAAAGGGGTACAATGGGAATAGGATTCAAAGGGGAGGAGGTACACTTGGAATAGGCCTGGAGATATAGAAAGATTCCAGATGAATTACACATTGGGCAGACAGAGATCGTAAGACATACCCAGGAGCAAATATAGACTGGATTGCTATTTAGTGATGATGAAGAGTAGACTGGAGTTTAAGAGATTCATCTGGAAGAATCAACGTGTAAAGAAGTGGGACACTGAACTACTGACATATGAGATGTTTTATAACAATATACAGTTACACCACAGCAGGCAGTTCAGTTGATGAGGAATGGGCATCTCTAAAAATGGCAATGACCAGAGTTGGACACACGATCTAAGTACAAAGAAAGTAACTGTGAAGAAACCTTAGGTAATTGAAGAAATACATCAACTAATCGATGGAAGGGGAAATACAAAAATATTCAGAAATACAGAAATATAAGTCACTTAGGAATGAAATAAAAAGGAATTGCAGCAAAGCCAACATGAAATGGCTGCAGGAAAAATGTTCAGAAATTAACATTCGGTGAAATTAAAAGTAAGGGTGTAAAATTAACAATGCAATTCCACTGGTAAGTGTCAAGGAGAGAGAGGTCAGATGGAAAGAGTGCACTGAAGGCTTCTTTAAGGGGGAGGACTTGCTTGATGACTTGATTAAGGTAGAAATTGGAGTCGATAGGGAAGACATAGGGTATCTACTATTTGAGTCAGAATTTAATAGAACTTTGAAAGACTTACTGTCAAATAAGGTGGAAGGGTGAGATAACACTTCTTCAAAATATATAAAATTTAAAGTGGCAACCAACCAACTATTCAGGGAGACATACCATTTACTTTCAAAAAAATATCATCCACACAATACCGAATATACAAGGGCAGATGAGTGGAAGAACTATCACACAATCAGCTTAATGGCTCATGCATCCAATTTATTGACAATAATAATACACAGAATAATGGAAAAGAAAAGTGACGATCTGTTAGACGACAATCAGTTTGGCTTTTGGAAAGATAAAGGCACCAGAGAGGCAGTTTGAAGTTGCGACTAATAATGGATGGAAGAAAAAATCAAGACATGTTCACAGGGCTTGTCAACTAGAAAAAAGTGTTTGACAATGTAAAATGGTGGAAGATGTTTGAAATTCTGAGAAAAATAAAAGTACACTATGTGGAGAAACAGATAATATACAATTTATATAAGAACCAAGAGGGAACAATAACAACTGAAGATCAAGAATTAAGTGCAAAGATGGAAAAGGGTGTAAGACAGGAATGCAGTCTTTTGCCAGTACTGTTCAAACTGACTACTGAAGAAACAATGATGGAATAAAAGACACGTCAAGAGTGGGATTAAAATTCAGGGTGAATGTTAATGATAAAATTCACTGATGAAATTGTTGTCGTCAGAGGAAGAAGAATAACCTCAGTGAAGGAGAATTACAGGACAGTCTAATGAGTCAATCATTGTATGGACTGCTTAAAAACTGGAAAAGATGTTTAAGATGTGATGCTACAGAAAAAAGTTGAAAATCAGGTGAACCGATGAAATGAGGAATGAGAAGTTCTTCACAGAATTGGCAAAGGAAGTGACATATGTAAAATACAGATGAGAAGAACACATCTATTGAGACACCACGGAATAATTTTCATGGTACCAGAGGGATCTGTTGAGGGTAAAAACTGTAAGAGAAGACAAGACATTGGGAAACATTTAGCAAATAATTAAGGATGTAAGGTGCAAGTGCTAATCTGAGATGAAGAGGTTGGCACGAGAGAGGAATTCATGGCAGGCTGCATTGAGCCTGTCAGGAAACTAATACACGCCCTCCATCCCCCCACATCTTCCCCCCTCCAAAAAAGTGTAATAAAAAGACTAGATATGATTTCAATTGGCAGTGATATGTGGTTTCATTGCACTACTGCTGTGAGTTCTTGATTCGTCATATGAGAGAATAACGTCTCCAGTGAAGAGCATGAATGCAATTTATTGGCAAACAGCAATTATCCACAAAAAAATTTAAAGCATTGAGCTTCAACACCTGTGTGAAAGTGTTTCAACTACTGATGATAAAAAAGACTAGAAACCATGTCAATGTTTGTGTACTTTTCTACATGAATATGTAAGGAAACTGCAGAGAATGCTTGTCATGGGACTACACTCTATAAATTGAACAATGGTTTCTTCTTCATTCATATTTAACCGAACACACAGAAGAAACATGCATTCTGTGAATTGTATAACTGTCATTCAAAATTTTATGAAAACATACGAGTATAGTCTAGAATTTGAGAAGGTATTCTGGACCAGATGACAAGTACCTACAGATATTGAGGACATTCTCATTCCAGTGTATAATTATTCAGATTTTAGTATTGGGTTGTCTCATAAGTTCGTCCATTTTTCTCAAACCTTCCATCTACAGCACCTGCAAACCCTGCACCCACAGTGCCCACCAGGGTAACACAGTTGCCTAACCGTCACTATGACAGGGATTGACAACCTGCCACACTGCTGGATATGTTAGTGTGCGTTGGATGGAACAGCATGAACACGCATCTACAAGCTATGGAAAGTACGAAGAAACATTTCCGACATGTTACGCAGTTTTACTATCATAAGGGGAAAATCACCCCACAATGCCAGCAGATTTGTGCTGTATACAGAATGATACAGTAACGGCTGGAGCATGTCAAAAGTGGTTAGGCAATTTCGAGCTCAGAATTTTGCTCCAACAGACAAACTTTAATCTGGACTACCTACAGTTACAAACAAGGAATGGCTTAATGACATGATAGTCAACAATTCAGAAATGACAATGCAGGTGTTTACATTGGAGCTCAATGTCGCTCATGCTGGTTTACATAAATATTCATGACATATTGATTCCTCATGAACTGAGTGAAATAAATTTAATTCAGTGTCTGTCCATCTATGATTCCGTATTGAGATGCAATCAGAATGCTGCTTTTCTGGAAAGGCTGATAACTGAAGATGAGAAGTGGATTGTGTACACAAGAACACCTGGAAGAGGAAATCATGGCGCACAACAGCCACCAATATCAGTTCCTAAACTAAGGCTGCATCCAAGGAAGGTGCTGCTATGCACCTAGTGGGATTGCAACTGCATCCTATATTACAAACTTCTTCCGAATGAGACTATCACTTCCAAAACATACTGTTTGCAGTTAGATCGTCTCAAGATGACTAGATTTGGGACATGATGTATTTCACCATGACAACACCAGACTATATATTTCTATAGTGACCCATTAAAAGCTGTGCTCTTTTGAGTGGGATGTGTTACCCTGACTGCTGTATTTGGCAGACATTGCCCTTCTGACTTGTATCTATTCCATTCCCTGCAGAATTTCCTGAAAGGCATGTGCCTCACCTCCTTGGAGGACTGCAGATTGAACGTTGCAGAGTTCGTCAACCTGAAAATCCCCACATTTTGGAAGAATGTCATTTATAAGCTTCCCGAGAAATGGCAATATATTGTCGACAATAATGGTGTATACTGCAGGAAAAAAATAGTTTACAAAACCAATCCACCTTATTTAGTTATATTGTGATCAACTTTGTGTATGATATGTGTAAGCAGGCAGGCCAGCAATCATTCTGTTGTAGCTGTGCCGTAGGGAGTATGTTCCCAGGCATTCGTTGTGATTACATTGTAAAGAAAAGTGAACGAACTTATGAGAAAACAAAATACTTGCCTGAAAGCTCTAAATAAACTATTGTTAACTCTTATTAGATATTTTCCCTTTTCAGTTTTCATAATTCTTCCTCAAATTTCTCTCTCTCCGCAAACTACCTCTTGATGTCAATTTCAGTCTCTTTCCACAACTAAGCACTGCTGCAATTCACCTTTGAAACCACTGTCAACGGCTGTGAACTTCTGCTTTCTTTTTCCACTATTTCCTCTAACACATCTGAAGAAACAGCTTTTCCTTTTGTCATTTACAACAAGAATCAGGCAGCAATTATAGATCAATTTTACTTAAAAGTATATCAAACTTCTTTTCAACCAATATACATACTATTTCTGACTCCAACAGTCAATCATGTAAAAGAGAAATATTGTTCAGCAACTTACCACCTTCATCCTCAGAATCAGACATGAATGTTTCTTGCATGGACTCTGGTGCTACGACCTTGTACTTTTCTTCGATTGTAGTAGTGGTGGTGGTGGTTACTGTTGTTTCAGTCACAACTTTCAGTGTCTCAACAACACTGATATAGCCCAGTTTCTGTGCAATTGACAAAGCAGTTTGTCCTTGCTGGAATACAATAAAAGAATTATTGTTTCCATTATTTTAATGTATCAGGCCTACTATAAGGACATTCAAAAATGCTACTAGTATGTGTCTGTTGCGTGCATAATTTATCGGGCGCAGTTACATGCTTGTGTGTGAAAGAAATGCATAGATAAATGGGGGAAGAGAGAGAGAGAGAGAGAGAGACTGAAATGTAAACTCATCTTTAGTGACCCTTTTCAACTGTTTGTATTTTTAATGGCAAAGCCTCACACTAGCAGACTGCCAGGTGGTTATAATTAAACTGATTGGTCGCAGTGCAGGCCGTATACGTCACAGGATGCTGAAACATTGTAGGTATGTCCGTTGATCAGTGCACTCATGGAATATGGAAAAAATAACAATTGTTCTACATTTTGCCACCAAGTGAAAATATGGCACTGTAAGCAGCAGTTGATTGTTTTGACATAAGTAAGCTGTTGGTCGCTTGGTGAGGCATGTTGATTACATTTCTGAAGTCACTTTTGGTGTAAAGGGTAATGAAGGTTGACATTTTCTGTGTGAAATGGAATGGCTATTGAGAAGAAAGATAGTGCACTGCTGGTGAAGCTGTTGTATCAGAATGACAGTGCACTGCTGGTGAAGCTGTTGTGTCAGAATGACAGCAATATCATTCTGCATTTTGAGAATATCGCCAGCAGAAACAGATGCAACGAGGCCCCATGTCAATAACTGGGCTAAAGAATGTGATCAAGAAATTTGAAAAAAACACGTGAATTATGTGGTGCAGCAAGGAGAGGGAGGCAAACCATTTCCATGGTATTTGTTGATTAAGTTGCGGTAGCTATAGCCACCCATGCAGCACATGCCTCAAATTATACAAATGCTCATGCTGCATCACAGGAATTTTCTCTCCACTGGTCAAAAGATAAAAAGATTTTGCCATGCATTTTACATTCCTATTCAGAATGTGCACCAAATGAAGCCCCAAGATAGGCTACAACACCAAGACTTTGCCATTCGTTTTTTGGCGAGCATGGAAATGGATAACATGTGCCCATGGAATATTCTTTGGACAGAAGGTGCACATTTTACTCTCCATAGTGCCACAAATGGTCAGAACTGTCACATATGGGGCCCTACTCCACCACACGTTGTGAAGGAACATTCACTGCACTCATCTTGTGTGACTGTGTAGTGTGGTTCCACAAGCTTCTTCATTCTCTGACCATTTTTCTTCAAGGAGATGACATCTTGTGCACCTGTTAGTTGTACACTGACATATGCATGTTATAAGTACCTCCTTAAGTAACATGTGATTCCAGCTTTGCAAGAACACAACTGCGTTCACACCATTTTCATGCAAGATGGGGCAACAACATATATCACTTGCCAGGTGAAAGCTTTGTTAACAACTGCTTCACCTCTAGGCAATTTCAAGATGTGTTGCCTTCCAGAATGTCTATCATGAAGTATTCTAAAGAATGGCATATGATGACACATCACTCTGACTACACTGGATATACTGCAAGCAACTGCTGACAATTCCATGTTATGGATGCAGCACATTGCTGAGTCAGGAAGCCATATGAATGCTTATTGTAACTTATCATCATATCCTAATAAATGAGCCAGAACCACCATTCTCAGTTATTTAGCCATTCCTCACCTTTCCCTGCATCCAGAACACATTCTGACTGCTTACAGAGCTATTTTTTCACCTGGTAGCAGAAAATAGAACTACTATTTTTTTCAGGATACTTTGCAAGCGCACCGAATAATGAACATACCTTTGAAGTTTCAGCATCTGTGATGTATAAAGCCCCCCTTCAGCACTCGGAACACCATCAGTTTAACAGTTATCATCTGGTATCTTCCCATGCTTAATTTAATTCTTTTGCCCTTGTTTATTTACTTTAATTTGAGGTGCTCTGTTTCTTGTTTCTTCTTCCAGCATGCTTTCATTGACATACAGGAGCCTATACAATACAGTACGACCATGGGCATACCCAGCGAGGGGCAGGGGGGGGGGGGTTGCAGCTGCCCCCCCCCCCCCAGAAGATATTCGCAGTTTTTCACAAGTTTACTGTTTTATTTAATAAGAAACGCTGCATGTTTTCGCGGATTGTACAAGTGCATTCTTGCATTTAAAATGTTTATCAAAAGCAGTTTTTCACTGGTTTACTGTTTTATTTAATAAGAAGTGCTGTATGTTGTCTCGAGTCCTTGTTTCCTGAGACTAGCATGACCTGCCCCCCCTCCAGTTCAGATCCTGGGTACGCCCTTGAGTACGACAATTACTTTTGTCAATTTTTGTGTTATTTTTTTACAATTTCATGTTATTTTTTGATAGGGGAGGGCAGTCACAGCTCATTACAGCAGCCTCCTTGCCAAGTTTAACTTGCCGTCACTCCCCCTTTCATTGTGCCACAGATGCTTATCATCACAAGAATAGTAACAATATAACAAAAAAAGTTAATAAAATTATAATATTCTAAAACATACTTTCTATAGCCAAGATTGCATAAATTATTCTTCATTTTCAATGAGCAGTTTCGACAGGGGAAAAAACACACACACGAGTAACATTGCTGTGGGCAGAGCTTGTGTAGTACACATTTCTGCCACTAAGCGTGTATAGCGCAACTCACTGCCAAGTCAGTGCTGCCTGTGTCGTTGACCTGGATTGTTCTGTTCATCCACAGTGATTGTTTTTGCTAGCGCTGTTATATTCTTGTTTTGTTCTTTTATGATAGCAAGTTTAAGTGAACAACATGCAGCTATGAAATTTTGTTTTCTATTTGGTAAAAATGTTGCTGAAACTGTTTTAATATTGGAAACAGCTTCCTGAGATGACACTATGGGAAAAACTCAATTGTATGAGTGGTTACTTGATTTAAAAATGGCAACATGTCGATTAATGATAAATCTCATTCTGGACATCCATCAATTGCCCGAATCAAAAAAAGATATTGAAAAAATTTGAGAGATTGTGCTCACAGACCATCGACAGACAACTGATCAACTGTCAGAGATTAGAAGGTTATCTTGGAGCTTGGTCAGCGAATTTTAATGGAAGATTTGGTAATGAAAAGAGTTGCTGCTAAGTTTGTTCCTTGGGCTGATAATCAAAAGGAATGTTGAGTTGAAACAAGTCATGCTTTGAAACAACAGCTTTAAACTGATACACATTTTCTGTCAAAGATCATGAGTCCTGGTGCTATGGTTACAACCCAGAAACGAAGTGAAAGTCAAGCCAATGGAAGACGTCATCAGCACCCCATCCAAAAAAAATGTCGTCAAGTCAAATCAAACACCAAAACAATGGTGATTTGCTTTTTTTGATACCAAGGGCATAGCTAATTCAGAGTTTGTTCCCCAGGTCAAACAGTTAATCAAACCTTTATTTGGAAGTTTTATGAAGATTGCGCAACAGTGTTCATAAAAAAAAAATCTGATTTGTGGCAGACAGGAAACTGGTTCTTCCACTACGACAACGCACCTGCACATGCAGCCATCTCTGTTAGACCGTTTTTGGCTAAAAATGGAATGCTTCCACTGCCCCACACACCTTACTCGCCTGACCTGGCTCTGTGAAACTTTTTCTTATTTCCACACATGAAAAGGGACAGAAAAGGACACCGATTTGACAATGTTGAAGAAGTCAAGAAAAAAAAAATGAGGGAGGAATTGTCAGCAATTTCTAAAGATGACTGCAAAACATGTTTCGTACAGTGGAAGCACTGGTGGGCCAAATGTATTAGTTGTAATGGAGAGTATTTTGAAGGGGATAAACATGTTTTGTAAACAATTTGAAAATATATGGCTTAAATTTTTTTGTATCCCCTCATAACTGTCATCTTCTGGTACTCAAAAATTTTTTGTTACAATGTGTGTTAGAACCTTACGCCATGTTGTTATAATAGTGGATAAAATGTAGCACATTATTCAGAGGTTTGTCAGAAATTAAACATTTACAATTAAATAGCACCTTCTGCACATGGCCATGTTCAAATACACGTCACTCACAGATGCCTGGGAAGTCTTAAAAACCACCATACACAACAAAATTCAAATTTGTACATTTCTTTATGTTTGCATGGCATGTTCCATACATTGATGATCCACCTTAGAAGAAGTATATGGGCAAATAAAGAAGAATTTATGCGATCTTGGCAATAGAACATTTTTTACCAAGTAATACAGATCACTACTCCTAATTTCTCAACATGAGACAATTCAATCAAAATTATAATAATTTGTTTGCATCACAACTTACATAAAATTGCAGTTCACTTACTAAAGTCATTATAAAAGCAATGGTCCAAAACATTGAGAAGTAAAGATGTCATATAATTAATTGAAGAACAATAATAGTAACAATATGTACTGACTTTTACTGTACCAAAATTTACATTATATAAAGCAACACACATATTCACTATTATCAGTATTTCACTTAGCACGAAAATTGTGAGCACGGGCCAGCACACTTTGGCCACGTGGGTGGCAAGTGAATAAGACACTATACCTTTCAGTCATTTCGACATTCAGGAAGTGAGTGTCTTGTAACGTGAGATGACAATCCCTTACCAACAAGATCAAAATGAAGTTGCATGATAGCTGAATAGGATGAGCACTGAAAAAAATAAGATCAATGCTGGCAGATGCAGAATGGAGCAAACAGTTTTTGGCTGATGCTCTTATACTGACTCATTTGCAAAATTGATCTCCAACAAAAGCTGTTCAAAATGTTACTCCCAAAGAAGTAGAAATTGGTCATCAAATAAACCTGGGTCACTTATGAATCTTTGGATGTCAAGCATTTGTACACGTTTCTAAAGAGAAACGAACACAGTTAGAAGATAGGTACAAATAACTTACTCTCACTTAATATTGTGAAGCTTTTAAAGCATACCATTTAACTGACACGTATTTATCAAATACAAAGATCTATGATGCAGAGTTCACCACAAATCCAAAATAAAAAGTGTGTGAAAGACATCACGACATCACAAATACCAATAAACTTACAATTAACAAATATATCAATTTTTTTCCTTTGTATTTTCTAGATAATAAGATTGAAAATAATGGTACAGGCAGCGTTCAACCAGCAGCAGTAACAAACATTATTGAAAAAGCAACAGGACCAATACAACTTACGTAAATTGCAATTTAGTTCGTCTTGAGTTGGCACAAAGTGACACTGAGCAGGCAGTGACTATCAATGTCAATAGGGACCACAGTGATGTGGTGTCAGATATTAAAAAATCATCACATCATAGAAAAAAAAACAATCCAAAATATTTTAACAATAATATCGCTGTTTCCCTAGAGTTCAAGAACCAAATTTGTGTAAGGAAGAGTTGTGGCAACTGTGAAAAATGGAAGCAAGCCTTAAATGATGAATACACACTGAAGAGCCAAAGAAACTGGTACACCTGCCTAATATCGTGTAGAGCCCCTGCGAGTACACAGAAGTGTCACAACATGACGTGGCATAGACTCAACTAATGTCTGAAGTAGTGCTGGAGGGAATTGACACTATTGAATCCCGCAGCGCTGTCCATAAATCCGTAAGAGTATGAGGGGGGAGGAGATCTCTTCTGAACCATATGCTTCAAGGCATCCCAGATACGCTCAACAATGTTCTGCTTACATACGTGTCACCTGTCAGAGTCGTATCTAGACGAATCAGGGGTTCCATATCTCTCAAACTGCACATGCCCCACACCACTATAGAGCCTCCACCAGCTTGAACAGTCTCCTGCTGACATGCAGGGTCCATGGATTCATGAGGTTGTCTCGATACACATACACCTCCATCCCCTTGATACAATTTGAAACAAGACTCATCCGACCAGGCAACACGTTTCCAGTCATCCACCATCCAATGTCAGTGTTGACAGGTTCAGGCGAGACATAAAGCTTTGTGTCGTGCAGTCATCAAGGGTACACGAGTGGGCCTTGGTCTCCTATAGTCCATATCGATGATGTTTCATTTAATGGTTCACATGCTGACACTTGTTGATGGCCCAGCATTGAAATCTGCAGCAATTTGCAGAAGGGTTACATTTCTTTCACACTGGACAATTCTCTTCAGTCATTGTTGGACCTGTTCTTGCAGGAACTTTTTGCAGCCGCAGTGACATCAAAGATTTGATGTTTTAGTGGATTCTTGATATTCACAGTACACTCATGAAATGGTCGTACAGAAAAATCCCCACTTCATCACTATCTTGGAGATGCTGTGTCCCATCGCTCGTGCACCAACTATAACACCACATTCAAACTCACTTAAATCTTGATAACCTGCCATTGTAGCAGCAGTAAAAAATCTAACAACTGTGCCACACTTGTCATCTTATATAGGCGCTACCGACTGCAAGCCATATTCTGCCTGCTTACATATCTCTGTATTTGAATACGCATGCCTATACCAATTTCTCTGGCACTTTAGTGTAAGTCATTACTTGAAAATCAGAAAGGTAATTAATTACAAATGGGTGCTAAAAAATGGGAGGGGGTCACTGATGATATTGAATGTTGCAAGTAGCAGATGAATGCATAGAGCAGCAGAAACACACAACAGAAAATTGCATTTACAATAGTCTTCACACACTAGTTTGTTTTCTAGGAACAGTACGCACATTCTCATACACAACCACACAAATACCCAAACACACACTCCCATGGCTAGTATGATTGACCCTGGGAGTGTTTGTGTGTGGGTGACTGTGTGGTTGTGTGTGTGAGTGCAATTGGTAGATATAAGCTAGTGGTCAAAAAGTAGTATGAATGCTGTTTCCTGTTACACATTTCTGTGCTCCACGCATTGACCCACTATAGGTGAGTGGTTGCCTTTCCCTTATTTTACCTTTTGCTCCATCCAGCAATTTGTATCATTGTTATGATTGTTACACAGTTCATATTGTCACAAAAAGTTATTCCCAGAAACCAGGTGTGAACTACTTTGATGAGATGTTCTAACCTGTGTTCATCATTCTTCACTTCTTACCTTCTCAGATTCAACAACTCAGTTTGATCTCCACATTGAACACATTAATGCTCAAAATTTTTTCCTATATGGCAATCTCCATGAAGAAATTTACAATGATAAAGGTGAAGGACATGGGAAGAAGGGAGATGTTACACAGTTCATATTGTCACAAAAAGTTATTCCCAGAAACCAGGTGTGAACTACTTTGATGAGATGTTCTAACCTGTGTTCATCATTCTTCACTTCTTACCTTCTTAGATTCAACAACTCAGTTTGATCTCCACATTGAACACATTAATGCTCAAAATTTTTTCCTATATGGCAATCTCGATGAAGAAATTTACAATAATAAAGGTGAAGGACATGTGAAGAAGGGAGAGAAGAAGAAGATTTGCAAACTAAATACGGCAGTTTATGGTCTGAAACAGGTTTCACATGTTCTGTATTAGAAGTTAGATGTAACATTACATAAAATGAACGAAAAAGTCATAATCTGATCCACATATTTTTTGCATAATGAAGATGCAAAATATACTCTTTCTGGCCACTTATGTAGATGATTAGATCATCTTACTGAATAAGAACAAAAAGTGGATGAAAGGATTAAAGAACAAATTAAAGAAAATTTTAAGATGAGAGGCATTGGTGAGCTCATTTGGTGTGAGGCTAAAATGAGACAGAAAAATGCACATTTTTAATAACTGATCAAAGTAACTGTCCAGTGTATATACAAAATATGGTAAGGTCTATTACAGCCTTGTTGCACAACCACTCTAACCTGGTTTGAAGTTACAAAAATGGAGAAAAATTGACAAAGAACCTGTGCTACATCACATCTCTTACCAGCAAGCCATTGGTTCACTCCTATATTAGGCTTAGGACACAAGACCAGAGATTGTACATTGTGTATGGGTTGTATGTCAATTATCAAAAAACCATAGGGAAGCAGTCAACTGAATTATGAGATACTCAAATGGCAAAGTCAACATAGGACTAACTTTCTGAAAAGTGGAGTAACTGAAATTCAAGGCTTCTGCAACACTGATTATGTATCAGATCTCTATCAATAATAGTCTTTGGTTTTTAAGTTAGCAGGGGCAACAATTTCGTGGAATTCAGAACAGCAATAAATGGCAGTGCTACCAACAACCACAGAAGCTGAAAACTTGGCCTATCAACTGCAGCTCAAGAAGTAATTTACCCTTCAAGGTTGCTCTGATTCGTAAGTTAAACGCCTTTAAAAACCAATAAGTGTGATCTGTGATTGCAGATGCAACTGCCTGCATCATGTTTGAGTGATACAATTTGATTTGCAGTACTACTACATTTGTGAGCTGATTAATATGAGAAAGTTCAGCTGCAAGTGCATGACCACAGACAAGCAGGAAACTGATTTTTTTGACAAAGACACTGCCAAAGACTAAACATCAATGGTACAGTCAAGCTGTGGTGCTTTCAGAGTTCATCAATTAATATCTCAGAACTTGTGGGAGGATTGGGAACAACTGTGTTTTTTGTGCTGACATCTTGCAGTAGTTTGTTGCTTTTATCTTTAATTCTCTGGTGATTATCAGAGGATAAATAATTTGGTAATCTGTGTTCCTGGCAACATGGCGTGTTTTTGTTTCGTGTTTTAATTAATTACTAAGTCAACTTTACATTCTCTTAATACAACTGATTATTGTCAATAACCAATAAAAAAAGTCTGAAATAGGTCATACAGTTGTAATTTAGATTACTGAGAGACAGTGTTATCATAAAATAACAAGAAGAAAACCTTGTCATATGTTGCAATTTTCTATTGACAATTCCATAATGTTCAAACTTCTGCATCCAATCTATCTATCATTCCTCTCACTGAATTAAGGAATTATGTGCCTTTGTTTGTGAAACTGCAACACCATGAAGTAATTATACAAAGCATAGTGGCTCAAAGTAATGAAATGTGGTTGAAAAATAAAGGAATGTTGCAAGCCTCAGATCAGTATTTAATTAAGATACATCATGTGCCGTGACAAAACCCTTTACACGTTGCATCAAATCAAATATGCTTAGAATATTCCCCAGAAATTAGTTCAATTTTCAGCTTCAAGATAAATGCCTTTGTTGGTACAAATGTCTGCTGAATGAGCAGGGCAGTGAAGAAGCAGTATATGTTGTGCAGAGAAGAAAGTCTTGAACAATCTTTGTACAATGTGGATGAGCTCTATCTTATAGAAATACAGCTCCAGAAATTGTTTGAAGAAAAGTTATCATTTCAAGCTCCACATTTTCTGTGGTGTAATGATCAAGGGGAAGACTACCCACAATATAGAGAAAATAGCATCATCTGTGATGTCCAATAGCCACCCAAACCATCACTTCATGCATTCACCTTACACGACAACTGGTAAAGTACTCTGGGAGGACCCAAAGCATTCCTTCATCCATTCATCTTACGCAACGGCTGATAAAGTACTCTGGGAGATAGTGATCACTGACAGAAAACTTCACAAGTACTTGGCTATCAGTGCAGCGATAACTGGAGTCAGACACTTCAGACACGACCTGTGATTGAGTAGATAAGAGTCTGTACTTATGATGTGATTGTAATCAAGACATTTGTATGACGACCTACTTACCTACTTAAAACGATGTCAGTATCTTTGGACAATGTCAATACTTTTTTGCATAGTTCAGAAAAACTAAATATTTAGATTAATACTTCAAAGACAATGAACAGAACAAGAGTAGTTAAATTAGTCAAAACATTTAAAATCAGTAAAAAAGAGTATTACGTTTGTGAGAGCATTTGGCTTGGCTTTATTTTCCAGAAGTAATGTAATAACAAGCATGTGACCCTGCTGAGCAGCCTGGTGCAATGGAGTATATCCGACGGCTGTGCTCTTGTCCACATTTGCACCATGTTGCAATAGGAAACGGACCATGTTGAGTTGTCCAAAGTGTGATGCCACATGGAGAGGGGTATAGCCTGCCTGCAAATCAATATAGAAACAAACTCACTCAAACAAAAACAGCAACAACACACAACAACAAAAACAACAACAACAATAATAACAATAATAATAGTGATCATTCTCAAATTATATATAGATGATATTCATGTTTGGGCCCTCCTGGATCATACGGTGCACGATTTTCAAGCTTTTGTTTTAGCTTTTACCTGTGCTCATATCACTTCAACTCTCGCTGAATGGGCTCTTTCTCTCTTGTTCAACATAGTTGTTTTGATCTTCTTGGGTTTTTCTGTCAGTCCAACACCCTAGTCAAGAATTTTCTGCCTAAAAGTTTTTCTGCCTGATACATCAAGTAGTGTTATTCCTGATTCCTACAGATCTTCTTTAACTGCAGAGATCTATTTTGCTGTTTCAATTTTGGATTTCTACATCTACATTGATACTCTGTAATCCACCTTACCATGCATAGCGTAGGGTACCCCATACCATTACTAGTGATTTCCTTTCCTGATCCACTCACAAATAGAATGAGGGAAAAATGACTGCCTAAATGCCTCCATATGAGTGCTAATTTATCGTATCTTATTTTCATGGCCCTTACACCCAACGTATGTTGGAGGCAACAGAATTGTTCTGCAGTTAGCTACAGATTCTGGTTCTCTAAATTTTCTCAATAACATTCCTTGAAAAGAACATTGCCTTCACTCCAGGATTCCCATTTGAGTTTCCAAAGCATCTCTGTAGCACTTGCGTGTTGTTCGAACATACCAGTAACAAACCCAGCAGCCCACTTCTGAATTGCTTTGATATGTTCCTTTAATCTGGCTCGGTATGGATCCCAAACACTTGAGCAGTACTCAAGACCAGGTTGCACTAGTGTCTTATATGCAGTCTCCTTTACAGACGACCCACACATTCCCAGAATTCTCCCAATAAACTGAAGTCGACCGTTTGCCTTTCCTATCACAATACTCACATGCTCAACCAATTTAATATTGCTTTGCAAGATTATGCCCTGATATTTAAACAACATGACTGTGTCAAAAAGGACACTACTAACATTGTATCCACTCGAATTTGTTTTCCCTACTCATCTGCATTAATTTATATTTTTCTACACTTAGAGACAGTTGTTATTCATCACATCAACTAGAAATTTTGTCTGTGTCATCTTGTTTCCTCCTACAGTCACTCAACTTTGAACACCTTGCCGTACACCACAGTGTCATCAGAAACTGCAGATTGCTGCCCACCCTGGCTTCCAAATCATTTACACATGTAGAGTAGCAGCAGTCCTATCACACTTCCCTTAGGCACTCTTGACGAAAACCTTATCTCTGAGGAATACTTGCTGTTGAAGACAATATACTGGGCTCCATAACTTAAGAAATTTTCGAGCCACTCACATATCTGAGAACCTATTACACATGCTCATAGTTTCTTTAATAGATTTAATGGGGCACTACATCAAACACTTTCTAGAAACCTAGAAATATGGGATCTGCCTGTTGTCCTTCATCCATAGTTCACAGTACATCATGCGAGAAAAGGCCAAAGTGAGTATTGCAATGCTATCTAAAACCATGCTCATTATGGACATAAGCTTCTCAGTCTCAAGAAAATTTATTATATTCGAACTGAGAATATGTCCAATGATTCTGCAGCAAACCAATGTTAGGGATATTGATCTGTAATATTGCCAATCTATTCTTTTGTCCTTCTTATACACGTCATCTCCAGTTTTCTCCAGTCACCTGGGACTTCATGCTGGGTGAGAGATTTGCGATAAATGCAAGCTAAGTAAGGGGCCAATGCCATAGAGTGCTCTTTGAAAAACCGAACTGCGATTACATCCGGACCTGGTGACTTATTTGTTTTCAACTCCTTCAGTTGTTTCTCTATGCCTGGGGTGCTCATTATGATGTGTCGACAGAGGGGCCGACACAGTGTTATTTTGAGGGGGCCGAATAGGCACGCTATAAGCTCACCCAGAATATCGTGAAGTCTGAAACAGGACGCTCAATGAATGCTAACAAGAAAAGAATGTAATGTCGGTTTACTTAACTTTATTATTCTTGTGGTATACATCGTTCTTGTTGAGACATGCTTTGGACGATAATTATCAATTGCTATGTAAGGCTAATGGCGCCTTGCTAGGTCGCAGCCATGGACTTAGCTGAAGGCTATTCTAACTGTCTCTCGGCAAATGAGAGGAAGGCTTCGTACGTCTAGTCGCTAGCAATGTCGTCCGTACAACTGGGCGAGTGCTAGTCCGCCTCTCTAGACCTGCCATGTGGTGGCGCTAGGTCTGCAAGTACTGACAGTGACGACACGCGGGTCAGACATGTACTAATGGACCGCGGCCAATTTAAGCTACCACCTAGCAAGTGTGGTGTCTGGCGGTGACACCACATTACTACGTCATTCGTACAGGAGTCTGTTCGATGGTCAAACGACAGTATGTTTGTACAATTCTCCTGCATGAACGATTTATCGAACATGAAATTTAAAACTTTGACATTTGTTTTGCTATCTTCAACTACCACACCAGACTGGCCAACCATTGACTGGGTGGAGGCCTTAGACCCACTTAGCAATTTTACACAAGACCAGAATTTCCTCAGGTTCTCTGTCAGATCTTCTGCTAATTTATGACAGCAGTAACAGTTGTATGCTTCAGGCACAGATCTTTTCACAGTCGCACAAATCTCTACCAACTTTTGCTTGTCATCATTTATGCATTCCCTTTTGAACCAAGAGTGCAACAGTCTCTGCTTCCACAACATTTTCCGAACCTCATTATTAGACCATAATGGATCTTTTACTCCTTAATCCACTTACTAGATACATAATTCTCCATATCCTAATTTACAATCTATTTAAACTTCATCCATAATTCCTCTGCATCCATCTTACTGGAACTAAGAGATGTCAAATCACTGTCTTAAGTGAGATGCTGACAATTGCTTCTTTCTCTTTCTAGTAGCAACATTCTCTTAGCCTTCTTAACTGATTTATTAGCTTTCATAACCATAGTTGTTATAATGACATCATGATCACTAATCCCCATTTCAATACAGATGTTGTCAATAAGGTGTGGCCCATTTGTAGCTAGAAGGTCTAAGATATTCCCACTGCATGTGGGATGCAGAACTAGCTGCTCAAGACAGTTTTCAGAAAATGTATCCAAAAGTACTTTGTATATCTGTGTCTGAGCCTGCTGCAATGAATTTCTAGACATCCAGTCTATATTCGGTAGGTTAAGAGTTGCCTCCACCTAGTAATGCATGATCTGGGTATTTACGCACTGCTGATCATAGACATTCTTTGAATGACTCTAGAACTTATAATGCTACAGTCTCTCCCAAGATTATTATGAAGTGTCTGATACCACTTTTATTTATATGCATCCATGTATTTATCGTACGATTCAATGCTTCCTAAGGCCTTTTATGTGTATCATTCAGTTCAATTTGCCAAAAAAAACCTATTATTCTTTGTAAATATATATAGAATATTCTGAAATAATGTACATTATCGTGATTGTCAATACATTGATCTCATTAGCAAAATTATGTACATATGCCAGATTATATATCAAATCGAAAAATTGAAGTAATAAATGTTTAGCAACAAATATTAAGAGTCTGTGGAAATTTTGGCATAAATAACTAATGCCTCTAATTAGCATAATTGCAACTGGCACATTAGTTAACACAAAAAACATCATTCCAACTCAAATGAAAATAACAATTATCATCCAGTGATGCAAATTAATTCATTATTCATTTTTACATAATTCATTGTAATTAATGGTGCTTGTAAATTGTGCAGGTTAGTTACACTACCCAAATTTACAAAACTCCAACACATAAGACAACAAGTGTGAATTTAATTTATGTAATCTGGCGAAGTACGATGTATATACTTTGAACTAATGTTGGCAACAAAATTCGTACAATCACTAATTACTAAATTAAAGTGAAATCAAAATAATTGTTGAAATCAGATTGTAAATCAATTTTCACACAAAAGACCAAAGGTGATAATAAAAAATAATATGTTATTCTAGATTATATTTTATAATCTGTACAAATGTAACAGCAGTTAGTTTAGACGAAATTGTTTTTAATTGTAAGTTACTTTTGTAATAAATTAACAATGTAGCAATTGTTAAAAATTGTATTTAAAGTGACGCAGTGAGGCTGCAGGGAAGTCAGTCAAAGAAGTCAGTCAGTCAGTGTTTTGTTTACCTCAGGAGTCTGTGCAGTTCGGTTGTCAACTAATGCCAATAAAAACTGTCACAGCAGAATCAGATAATTAATAAAAACATTCAACAATTAACTTGGTTTCACCTAGACCTGTTATATATGTCCAGATAACTTCATTGCATGTTACATAGAATTCCATAACCCATCTAATTAACCTGGTTGGTCTCCTTCTTTTAATACACACAACAATTTTAAAACGTGTCTTCACATAACTGAATACATGTTAGTATAATTTTAAATTTGTTTATTTTCTCTTAACTGTATGGTCCTTCTGCGGTATAATTTGGACCTAAAATTTTCCTGATTACTTTTCATTCTATCTTTCAGATTACTTCAGTCTCCCGCTTTCTATTAAAAATGAGTGTTTCATCCCCATAAGAACACACTGGTGTGTTCTAGTATCTCTGATGTATTTTGAGATAAATTTTTGTTACAGACGTCTTTTGTAAGCGTGAAAGTTATCTGTTTTGAGATAATGAATTTCATAACCAATTTTTTTCAAGCCAGTTTCCTGAATTTTTTTACATAAATATTGGACTTGGAAAAACTCTCTCGATTTTTCAGTATTTAGTTTTTTAGAATTTTCAGTTCCAGGTAGCTGCTAGATCTTTACAGACCTCCTCCCCCCCCCCCCCCCCCCAATCATATTTAGAGCCTTACTCTTTCCGCTGTTTCCTTAAGAATTTATATTTGTTTTGCACTTTTTCAATATCCTGACACAGAATCATCAAATCATCTACAAAAAGCTAAGCAGTCTATCCTAGCATCATTTCTTCTTAATTTGATTGGTTCATTAATTTTAAGCTTTGGTTTCACTTGGGTTAGGTAATGCTTGCATACTTGTATATTTAAAACCTCCTGAAGATGTGATGATGATATGAGATTGTGTATATGATCAATTTGAAATTCATCAACATTTTTGCATAACTACAATGATTTTACTTTTTATGGATTTTCTTAAAATGGTTTGACATAATTTTGACATTGAAATTTCTACATGGTGCTGCAAGTCTCTAACCATTCTGACTAGTTCACTTGTGCACAGGGAAGTCATTAACTGTTTTCATGGATTTTCTCCCTTTCCCTAACAGTGCACTATAATTGCCCATTAGAATTTTGATATGATTTTGTGAAATTTTAGAGGTATTTTCTACAACCTCCCATGCCTTATTTATTTTTTCGGGGTTCTTTTCTTGGTTGATCAGCATATGTGCATTAATTACTGTGTACATTTTATCAGCATATTTCAAGGAAATTGTCACTAATCCACTGTTTACAAATTTTAATTCCATTATGGATCTCAGAATGTCTAGTGAAACTGTGAATACAACTATTGTGTGTTTTTAAAGATTATTTTGTCTGTTTTAATTTTGAACAGTTTGTAATTTCCAAAATCCATGGCGTTCTCAAGTGGCAGCTTTGTGTTTTGCATGGCTAAAATTTTAATTGTTTGTTCTTTAAGCTTTTTTCTTCATTTGTAGAGCTTTCCTGGCTTCAGGAGTGAAATGTTGAGTGTGCCAAACATAGTTTTGATTTTGGGCTTGAGTTGACCAAAAGACTCCGATTTTCACTGGTTTGGGACATAACATCTCAGCCTAGTCTCCCCAGAATCTGACAGACTGGTTGTGCCATGATAGTAGAAGATTTGTTATCTCCTGGGGTAATCATGTGATTATCAAACCACTCTACTATTGTAGCTGGAATTATAAGGTTGAGTTTATAAACAAAACTCAGTGGTTAACATTGGAGGGGCTAATTTCACAATTTTAAGTATCGGCTGCAGCTGATGAACAGAAGTTGATCATATTGCTGTTTGATCCAAGTCAGATGCAAAGTGGCTTTTGTTACATCCCAATGCCTCCTCCACTAGTTCTGTTGTACCGAGAGCCATTCTGTCCACCTTCGCTCCCATTGAGGTCTTCACTGTAACCCCAACAAGGGGTCTTCACGGTGTTCTAGCTTGTACCCCCTTTTTTAATTTTTTTTTAAAAAACCACCAACTGAAGTTAGCATTACATATCAAAAAGCTATACAAGCAAACGTAAGTGAAAACAATAGCAGTGTTGAACCTACATAAAAGCCAAATCCAAAGAAAAAACTACAAAATATAACAATATTTATCAACATTTCAAGGAAGGCAAAGTAATGGAATCAGGCTCTCAAAGTTAAGCGTCCCTTATGTGGTGCTGTGTCTCTTTCTGCTTGTTGTACAAAGAACTGAAGTTTCTGAAGGCAAGTACTGCCCACAGCATTTTTCATTGCATAACTTTAATACTTCTGTATTTTGTTTGTCTTCATTAATATCATTGCATTACTTTGGCACAAAAAGGACTGTACTGAACTGAAAGATGGACAGAGACAATTAAGGAAAAGAAAAAGTTGAAGACACTTAAAAATGTTAAATACAATACAATACCAGCATTAACTTTCATTTGAGCTTTGTGTAACAAGAGCTATTTCATTCTGACAGTAGGTGCCCAGAAACTATCATCTGTCATGAAGCCAACTGTTTTCACACTACTCGTGGTGTGGTACAATAAAAAATATCACGAAGCTTTTGCATGTTTTAATGCATAAATACTACATATGTGTGACACAAATTTGACCTTTGAGGGAGTTAATAATTATCATTCATATCACCACTCACCTTTGTTGTAGAATCCACCTCAGCACCATTCTTCACCAATATAGCTGCAACATTGACTTTATCTTCTTGGGCACATAAATGGAGGGGAGTGAGACCATTCTGACAACAAAAAGAAGAGTGACAAAATGTGTTTGCACATCATCAGTAATGTTAACATAATAGCTACACTAATTGTGACTGGTACCTTGGCTTTGTGGTTAGGATCAGCCTGATGTTCAATCAACAGTGATGCCATATCAGTGTGGCCTTCCTGTGATGCCAAATGAAGGGGTGTGAAACCAGCCTTTGACTCAGCATTTGCCTTGGCACCATACTCTAAGAGAGTGGTCGCAATATCCATCTGAAAATTATTAAAGGTTGCAGATACACTTCCGAACGAAAGCACAGTAGTAACAAATAGTGAGGAAAAATTTATAATACAAGATTTTAAAAACTCATTATTGGTTCTTTTAGATACCATAAAGTGTACTGCAACAACAGATTTTTTTATAATATTAACTGAGTTTGTGTTCCCTGGAACCCTAAATTCAATGCAACAAATCCACTATAGCATCTAAATAGATTCTTCTACCCTGGGAGACAGATAAAACAGCAACAAGAGTGTAAGCTTTGCACATACCTTCATACAAAATTGTCTACTTCAAGCTTGATTCAATAATGGCCTATAGGTGGTGACACTATTACACTGGTTTCAGATAATGTCACATACACCTACTATATACATGCATAACTCTAGTTCTCTTGTTAGATATAAAAATTGTTTGTAAACACTAATTCAACACAGAAGAAATAAAGTATTACTCTGATCTGTCTCAAATGTTGCAATGTATAGAACAGTCTCAACAAAAACAATTTTATGATCCAAAATGACGATGATAGGAAGGTTCTTTCAGCTGTATAAACATGCTAAACAGTGAGGCAGCCCAAGGAGACGCGAAAAGAGAATAAGCAAGGCATTAATTTAGCAGCAATCTCATTGAAATACAGGTATAAAGAAAGAACCCAAAACTTGGTAAGTTAAAATATGCAAACTTTATCTCTTTGATTAACCAGCTTTAATCTGATTAATTGACTGTTTTATTGATTAACTGACTGTTTAATTAATACACTCAATATTACTGCCTGAATAAGGTCCTACTGAAGTGATTTTTCATGCTTTATTACAAACTGTGGACAGAATGTCAAATATGTAACTTCACTGTGTGCATGACTATGATGATAAGACTGTGCAGTATAATGTCTCATTGCTTTTGTTCTGAAAGTTGATGTAAATTTAAGGGAGAGAGAGAAAGAGTAATCCAGTGCCAGCACACAGTCTAATCAAATATCATTTAACACCAGTGAGGCTGGCGAGGTTAAGGCCCATTCAGATGAATGACTCATCATTGGTGGTGCCACAAGTTCTCAACTCCATACACAGATTTGGAATTTAACTAATGACATTGGTCCACATTTCAGTGATCAATAACTGTATCCTACTACATCTCCTTTGCAAGCACATACTTGACTTAAACACATCTTCCACAACCAAGAACCAACAATCTGAACACCACAGTATTAACACATCTTACAATCATGATTATGGATGCAAGTGCATTTTGTAGCTAGTCTCAGCACACTTCTGAGCGCGTCATTTCCAAATTATAATCATAGAATGTAATACCAGATAATTCATGTCATTCTAAACAAAATGAATAGGTGGCAACGTATCATATTATAGTTTCACTGATCACTCATTACCTTATTCATAAGGCGAATGATGACATGCATTCATGCAACAGACTAATAATTAGAATTGTCATTTTCCACAAAACTAAACAGCCTCATCAATGCCCTGACTTTGAACACAAATTTTATAAAAGAATGAAATACCTGAGAATGTAAGAATTTAGATACAACTGAATGAAAGATGTGCAATATTACAGTTTAATAAACACTCACAGATATTTTGTATATACCAACAAAGTATAAATGTAAACTGCGTAAGAATTGCTTAGCGGAACCAAAACTAGGTGAGTTGAATGGCCATATTTTTTGCTATACTGACCTCTTCACTCAGGGAATATTTACTTTGATTTAATCAGTTTCCAATCCAGACTGGTTTTGAAATACACTACTATAATAAATAATGGGGCAATTATAATCAAACAATAAATCAGGGCCTGCACATAAATGTCAGTTTCACTTCTCTATTATTCAACAAAAAATTGTGAAAATGTTCAATTAATTTACACCAAACTCAAAGTAAAATAATGGAGAAATATAAAAAAACATCAGTCTTAAATGAAAGATACGTATTTCAAATTGCAATATGAAGTCATGAGAAGTATTTGACTTTTTCCCTAACAATGCAGACTCTTAACAAATGTAAAATAACATAGTTGGTAAAGTGATTCCCTTACAAAGCAACTTGTCCATATGGAAGTAAAATAACACTAACTACACTCTAACAATACTACCATAGTGAATAATAATTTATATCTGCCTACAGTAGCATATTACCTGGTTCTTTCTTGCAGCTATGTGAAGTGGAGTATGTCCATTTTTGGCAGTTGCATGAGGAGAAGCACCCTTGTCTAAAAGTAGCAGTGCCACATTCTGATGATCATAGTGGCTTGCAACATGTAGAGGAGTAACACCGTTCTGCAAAACACATTAATTCTTTTATACATAGAGAACATATCATTTATGATGCAAGCTAACTGACATTCTAAGCAAAGCCATCTCATAGAGGACGAAGGGGACGAGACTGGAGTATATGCAGACATATGTTTCAGTTGTGTCCTTGGGTAACACTTTAAAAAGACTTTTAACAATTGATATTAGTTTGAAGCATAGAGAGGATGGTATAAAAATAGCTTATGTGCCCAAATTTGAAAAGTAGCAACAAACTGCCTGTGGCCATGTTACAATAAGTGAAACCACCCAGTAAGTACACAATATATCACTCTAAGTTGGTGTTCGGCTGTTTGATCAAGTGTAAATCTTATCTCACTGCCAACACATTTGCCTCTATAGATTTTACACAGTTAAAGTAAGTTTACTCTCATTATAACATTCTTTCATTTCTTCCACACTAAATTGTCCTAAATGCCACAATTCGTAATCTACGCTATGTGATCAAAAGTATCCAGACACCTGGCTGAAAATTATTTACAAGCTCATGGCGCCCTTCATCGGTAATATTGGAATTCAATATGGTGTTGGCCCACACTTAGCCTTGATGACAACTTCCACTCTTGCAGGAATACATTCAATCGAGTGCTGGAAGGTTTCTTTGGGAATGGCAGCCCATTCTTCATGGAGTGCTGCACTGAGGAGAGGTATCAATGTCGGTCAGTGAGGCCTGGCATGAAGTTGGCGTTCCAAAACATCCCAAAGGTGTCCTATAGGATTCAGGTCAGGACTCTATGCAGGCCAGTCCATTACAGGGATGTTGCTGCCATGTAACCACTCCACCACTGGCCGTGCACTATGAACAGGTGCTCGATTGTGTTGAAAGATGCAATCACCATCCCCGAATTGCTCTTCAACAGTGTGAAGCAAGAAGGTGCTCAAAACATCAATGTAGGCCTATGCTGTGATAGTGCCATTCAAAACAACAAGGGGTGCAAGCCCCTTCCATGAACAACATGACCACACCATAACACAACCACCTCCGAATTTTACTGTTGGCATTACACACGCTGACAGATGACATTCATCGGGCATTCAACATAACCACACCCTGCCATCGGACTGCCACATTATGTACTGTGATTCGTCACTCCATACAACGTTTTTCCACTGTTCACTCGTCCAATGTTTACACTCATTACACCATCATTTGGCATTTACCAGCTTATGAGCAGCCGCTCGAGCACGAAATCCAAGTTTTCTCACCTCCCGCCTACCTGTCATAGTACTTGCAGTGGATCCTGATGCAGTTTGGAAATCCTGTGTGATGGTCTTGATAGATGTCTGCCTATTACACATTATGACCCTCTTCAACTGTCGGCAGTCTCTGTCAGTCAACAGACGAGGTCGGCCTGTACACTTTCGTGCTGTACGTGTCCCTTCACGTTTCCACTTCACTATCACATCGGAAACAGTGGACCTAGGGATCTTTAGAAGTGTGGAAATCACACATACAGACATATGAGACAAGTGACACCAATTCACCTGACCACATTAGAAGTCTGTGAGTTCCGCGGAGTGCCCCATTCTGCTCTCTCATGATGTCTGATGACTACTGAGGTCGCTGATAAGGAGTACCTGGCAATAGGTTGCAGCACAATGCACCTAATATGAAAAACATATTTTTTTCTTTGGGGGGGGGGGGGGGGGGTTCAGATTCTTTTGGTCACTTAGTGTAGATCACTACAGTTATTGCATATCCTATATTTAAACAAGGTCAATTTGAAACTAAATAATATGTTGCCATCTCAGGGCACACAAGGTACTACATTGCACTACTCACTGAGTGATGACTAAACATATATTTCTTGTGACTAACTTACTGCTGCAAATATAGTCTCTGTATGTGAATTTGATATCTCTCTTAAATACTGATGTCAGTATAGTAACCTATAACCAATGGATAGCTCAGTGATACTGTATACATCTACACCCATACTCTGCAAAAAACTATGCAGTGCATGATAAAGGGTATTTCTCATTCTATTAATATTTCTTCTCAAGCCGTTCTCACATGGACTATGGGAAGAATGGTTACTTAAATGTGTCTCATGCTGTAATTAGTCTATTCTTGTCATTGCAGTCCCAATGTGAGCTGTATGTCAGGGTTGCAGTATATTCCTACAATCCTCACTTTATTCTCTTTCTTGATGCTTTGTAAGTAAGCTCTCGAAAAATAAATGACATCTATCTTCATGCATCTGGCAATCCAAGTTCTCAGCATCTCATGAAGATCACCCTAAGATCAAACAAATTTGTGACCGTTCATACTGCATTCATTTGTATACATTCAATACCACTTTTTAGTCCTATCTGTATGGGTCCCACACATTTGGGCAAATTTCTAGGATGGATTGCATGAGTCTTTTGGAAGCAATCTCCTTGGTAGACTCTTTGCATTTCCCAAGTATCCTACCAACCAACCCATAGTCTACCACTTGCCTTTACCTATAACTGAGATTATGTGATCATTCTATCTCTTATCCCAAGAAATTGTTACATTCAGATATCTATATGAGTTGACTGATTCCAGTTGTGACTCACTGATATTGTATTCATGGGATACTAAATTTTTCTTTCATTTTGAATAAGTGTGTAATTTTACACCTTTGAACATTTAAAGCAAGTTGCCAATTTTTCCACCACATTGAAATCTTTTCAAGATATGATTGAACATTTATGCAACTTTTTTCAGACAGTACTTCACAATAACTAACTCCACAAACTACAAAAATTCTGACATAATTATTAATATTGACTCCCAGGTAACAGATATATGAGTGACACCTGATTTCTACATTTCTCGATGACTCCCCAATGTAGATACTATGTTGTGTTCTCCCGACCAAAAAATCCTCAATCTAGTCACAAATTTCATTTGTTATCCGATACAATCATACCGTAGTTTATGTACAGTCAATTGACTTTCAGAGATTAAGAAGTACAATACTTTACCTACCTGATTGCCTCCATCCCATAGCTTTCAGGATATCATATGAAGTACGGGTGAGTTGGGATTTGCATGAGTGGTCTTTGCAAAATCTTTGCTAAATGCCACAAAAGAGCTCATTCTGTTAAAATTATGTTTGAGCTCTGAATAAGTTTTAAGGTGCATGTCAACCATATGGGACAGTAGTTTTGTTGGTCACTTCTGTTGCCCTTCTTGTAGATTATACTGAGAGGATTGTATTCAGATCACTGTCTAGAAATCTGATTTAAGCTGTTACTATGAAGTTGGGTTACCATACACTCCATTTTTAACAGGTTCTTCCATTTTTTTGACAAAATTTTCTTCCTTCATTTATTTTTTACACAGAGTTAGTAAGTCCTTATTTTTTATTTAATTCTATTATGAATTATATTTTATGGAATAAATACAATCTTAAACTTTATCTTCTTGGATAACAACTTTTGTTATCATTTCTTTGGTTATGTTGGACTTCATTAGGAGTTAGTTGGAAATGGTAGGTATAACACTAGAAAGGTCTAAAGTCTACTAGAGACACACAAACAAATTAGACTTCTCAGCTCTAAAATTAAGCAGGGAAGGAAAGAAAACTTCTTTGGTACAAAGCAAATGAACTCCTAAATGGATTTTCTATGAAATTACAGGAAAAGGGAACTGAAGACCTTAACAGGTTTTATAACAATATGCTTCAGTGTCTGCAAAAAAACGTATGATATGACAGAAGACAACTCCTATGTATCCCTTGTAGCATTTTCTCTATCGGAAGGTACTGAGCTCAAACATTTTGCAAAGGCTATAGAACTGTTTCACCTAAATGAAAATATTTTATAGATGACCTGTATGAGGAGCTCAGCAGTCATTGAGATTACCTTCGCAGCTGTGGGAATGAAGATGGTTATTATGTTGCAAACTGGCTTAAAACCTTTTCTTCCGTACCTGAGCAATATGAATAAAATATTTACAAAGTGGTCAGACGTTTGTTCAGTATCCTTGGCTTCAGAGCCTTTGTTGAGTGAACCTTTTCATTCTCAGAGAACAAGTTATGTGACACAAGAAACAGGCATTCAACAGCTTTAATCAAGGCAGAATCCATGTGGCAGTGAACTAAGAAAGCATGCCCTACTTAGAAATTTTTAAATTGGCAAAGAGTGATATTCAATTGTTAAAAAGTGTCAAAAGCTCATTAAAATACAATTAGAATCTCATTAAAACACAATTAGAATCAATCTGAATCTGACTAATGAGCCCTTGAAAATGATAAATACTTACTTTTTGTATTCTCTGGATGTGTACTTCCACACTATTAATATTTTGTGCACTCTATTAAATACGTGATTTTTTTGTGTGATGTAATATAAACATGTACTTTAGCTTTGAAAAACTGTTATAAACAAATAATGAGTCACACTTTTTTTTATTTTACAAAATATGGCAACACTCTTGTGGAAGTATCAACAGATACTCCTTTTGACTGGCACAGAGAGTACAGCTACATAGCTTCATATAGCTTTAATAGTTTCATTAGAAATTTATGGCTATACCTTCCCCTGAGCATCAACAGGAGCATCCTTCTGTAATAGCAGTTTTGCAACTTTAAGGTTTCCATATTTAGCTGCAAGATGCAGTGGTGTAAATCCTTTCTTGGTTGTTGCTGTCAAGGAAGCACCATTTTCCAGCAAGACTGAAGCAACCTGAAACAAACAACAGTACTAATATTAATACCACATCCCCAAAATAACTTACACATGTTAGTCTGAAAGGGAAAATAGATCTGACAGTGGCATTGACTGACAGTGTTGCTGTGGCCATCAGTCTGAATACTAGTTTGCCTGCAACCTACATCCATTTTGCTCTCCCTTCATTCCCTGCCCCACCACTATTCCATTACCAAATTGATGATTCCATGATGCCTGTCGAATGATCCCTCTTGTCGGTCAAGTTGTGGCAAAAATGTCTTTTTTCCTCAAATCAGTTCACTACCTCCACATTAGTTATCTCATCTCCCCATCTAATCTTCAGCATTATTTTGTAACAGCATGTTTCTAAAGCTTTAATTCTTTTCTTGTCTGAACTGTTTATTTCTGTGTTTCACCTACACAAATAGCTTCCAAAAAACTTCTCATTTTCAGAAATATTTTTCTTACTATTACCAGTCTGCATTTAACATCCTTCCTATTTCATCAATGTCACTATATTCTTGAACAAATAAGAACACTCAACTAACTTTAGTGCTTCATTTCCTAATGTAATTCTCTCAGCATTGTCAGATTTAATTCAACATTCCACTGTCCACGTTTTATTTTTGTTGATTTTTTCCACGACACTATCCACTCCATTCAACTGCTCTTTTAAATCCTTTACTGACTCTTACAGAGCTACAATGTCATCGGCAAAGCAAAAATTTTGATTTTTTTTTTACTTGGATTTTAAAAATCTCTTCCCAATTTCTCCTTGGTGTCCTTCACAGCCTACTCCATGTACAGACTGAATAACATCAGGGAAAGGCCACAACTCTGTCATTCCCTTCTCTTCTTCAAAATTATAATTGCAGTCTGGTTTCTGTAGTTTTAAATAACCTTTTGCTCCATTTATTTTATTCTTACTACCTTCAAAATTTCAAAGAGTGTGTTCCAGTCAACACTGTCAAAATCTTCCTCTAAATCTACAAATGTGATATCTAGGTTTGCCTTTCTTTTGAGATGTAAGTCATAGACCCAGTACTGCCTCCCATGTTCCTACATTTTCCATAGGTTAGCTTCAATAAATTTTTCCATTCTTCAGTAAATAATTTGTCAATATTTCCCACCCATGATGTATTACACTGATCGTTCAGTAATATTCACTACTATCAGCTCCTGCCTTGTTTGGAATTGGAATTATTACAATCATCTTCAAATCTGTGGGTATTTCATCTGTCTCATACATCTTGTGTAGCAAGCAGAATAATTTGCATGCTATATTCTCCCAATGATCTCAAAAACTCAGAGAGTATCTTATCCATTCCAGGTACCTCATTTCAAATTGATCTTTCAGTGCTCTGTTAAATTCTTCTTCACAGTATCATATTTTCCAAATAATTTCCATCTGCTTCCTCTGTATTTTCTATGCCTTTCAGCCATCCCTTCTTTGCACAGTACTAGCTTACACTCTGAGCTCTTAACATTCATAAAGATTCTCCTTTGTTCTTTAATTTTCCTGTAAATGTCTTTTCCATAATCATGCATGCTTCTATAGATTTGCATTTATCGTCTAGCCATTCCTGGTCTGTGATTTTACACTTCCTGTCTGTATTGTTTTTTAGATGTTTGTATGCTCTTTTGTCTGCTTCATTTTTATATTTTCTCCTTTCAGATTGACAGTGTTGGAACTGAAAATGTTGATTACGTACAACGTTTTGAATTTAAAAAAGGAATTATTTCAACACATTACTTGCAACAATCTAAATAAATCAATAAAACAATACTTATCTGAAATTTCATATTTAGTAAAACTGACAGTTATAAGGAGTGTTCAAAAGAAAAGATATGAAATGTCATACAACCAAATTGGTTGAAATTTGTATATGTTGCTTTGGGATAACATAGCGAGACATCTAGGGACTTGAATGTAGTGTCGTCACCTCCCCATAAAAAATTCAAAGCTCTGGTCTCAGCAGGCCACATGAAGCTCACCGTTTTTTTTGACATCCAAGGAGCGATACTCATTGAATTCCTCAAGCACAGAAAAACTATTAACAGTGGCGTGTACCGCGAGAAGTTCCATATGCTACACAAGTCCATCATGAGCAAACAGCCTGGGCTCTGCTTGGAGAGAGTGGTTGTGGTCCACAGTGACATGCAGCCTCATGTCTCCATCTCACATAAAGCATAATGGCCAAGTTCTAGTGGGAGCAGCTTGTGCATCCACCCTACAGCATAGACACATCATCCTGCAAAACCCTGCCAACTTACACGTATTTGGTCAACTAAGAAAACATATCAAAGGGAAGTGCTTCAACACAGATGATGAAGTGAAGGACAGAATGGAGGACTGGCTCCCATCACAGCCACAAGAATTCTAGGAACACGAAATCCTTCAGCTCGTGAAACAGTGGGACAGCTGCACTCAGGCCTCTGGTGATTACTTTTGAATAAAAACTTCAGTTGTATTCACAGTGTTATTTCGTACCATTTCTTTTGAACACCCCTCATACTACAAAGGATACAAAATGAATAGGTATGCAAACAGTGACCATGAAAGGGGAGGGGGAGAGAGAGGGGTGAGGGGGAGGGAGAGAGGGAGGAGGGGGGGGGAGAGAGAGAGAGAGAGAGAGAGAGAGAGAGAGAGAGAGAGAGAGAGAGAGAGAGAGAGAGAGCATGGGGTAATGGGGATGGGGACATGGGTAGAAAAAGGAACAGAATGCTGGCAGAGGTGGAAAAATGAAGTGCACATTGTATGAAAGGTTAAAAGTTGTAATAACAGAATACAGGTGAATCTGACATGCACTTCGTGAAGACACACTAAATAGCAAAGCGTGAAGAAACCCTTGCTTTTTATCTTGATCTGTGGACTTAGCTCACACAGTTATTGGAATTCCTGATATGTTGACAGAACAGACCTAGTTCTGTAAAAAGCAAGCAAGTTTTGACAAAGTGCCTAGTAATTAGCAGAGGCTAGGAGCCTGTGCTGGGGGAAGAAAGTAAGAAAGAAAAAAGCTGGGCTCACGGCAAGCCTGAATAACAGCTGCAACAGAGTTTCCAAATAAGTAGTCACTGGATCTAACTGTTTGTTCTGAACCAAATGAGGTGATGCAGTTGTTAGCACACTGAACTTGCTTTAGTAGTGTAACTGTTCAATCTGCATCCAGCCAACCAGATTCTAAATGGTTCCCTAATTTTCCTAATGGTTGCTTAAAAAGGAGACAGCTGATTTCCTTTTCACTCTGTGAAAAATTCCATGGTTGTGCTCTACCCAGAATGACCACAATGGCGACAGGACGTAAAACCCTAATCTTCCTTGCGCCCTTATAATTTGTTTCAGAATAATGAGAAGCAAAATTTAATTAGGGGGAAGGTCAGACTGATGTTCGAGATTAGACTGGTGTGAAGAAACGCAATTCATTAAAATTTATGATTAACTGACTAAGAGTGTAAAAGAGAAAGAGATATGAGGGACAGGGGACCTGTTGTGAAGAAAAACCCATTACATGATGTAACAGAGAAAACAAGGATTAAAAATTCAAAAGGAACTAAAAGCTTATGAATTTATGCATTTATAAAGAGCTCTGAATTTAAACCATTTTAACTACCATTTCATGCATTTTTATTAATTAACATAATTCATTTTCTGTCAATCCATATATCTTTCCTAAAAAAAAAAAAAAGAAAAAAAAAAGTAAACAAGCTATGTCCACATTCTGATGAATAGAATCTGTGACAGGACTGATCAGGACATCCTACCTCATCCTGACCCTCTTTTGCTGCAATGTGTAATGGTGTGTAAAGATCCTTGGTAGTGGCATCAACTGCTGCACCATGTTGTAGTAACAACATAACAATATCAGTATTTCCCAGACGTGATGCCACATGGAGTGGGGTTTGCTCTTCCTGTAAAAGGTCAAGGATTGTTTCACTTTTCTTGAAAACAGAATAAATGTGCATAATTTATATTCTGTAAAATATTTCATATTTTTAGATAACTGTACTTCTGTGTGATAAATTAATAACTAAAGTGACATTTATTTCTAATTACTGTATTGTGATAAGCAAAGAAACCATAAATTATACAAAATATACTGTATTAACTACACAAAACACTTTTTAGCCTTTTTTGTAAACTTTATTTCTACTGTACAACACAGGTTTCGGGTTGTAAGCACCAGTACACAGCTGTTTCCAAAGATGGGAGATGAGCAAAGATAAACAAATCAGCCTCTTCATCTATCAATTTGTGACTTCAACTTTGTTTAAAAGTTATCTCTGTTGACAATTCTGAAAGTTATCTATGTATTTTACAAAATTCATCAGGACAGCATATAAAAAACCATGAATGAACATACATCTTATTTTGTCAAAAGATTATCTGATCTGATTCTATTTAATAACTGATACTGATTTTCATGTAAAGAATGAAATACACATACTACATTACAATGGGCACTAATATCAATGAGCTGATGAGTTCAGTTCATGAATCACTACAGTAATAGAACTTTTTAGATAATTACCGGTAAAAAAAACTGGAGGAGGGTAAGAGAAGTGAAACACTTCGGCAAAAAGTTTAAGAAGTTGCATTTCTGGGCATTAAGACTCATACACAGGAGCTGCCTGTTTTTGAATGACACTAGTTGGGAACTATTAGTTTTTCATTACCAGTATACTAAAACAAAAATGTCATTTCAGCATCTTAGTTTTGTTTCCTCCATAAAAATAAACAGATAAAAATAATAAAAAATTAAAAAATATTCAATTGCAATAAGACCATTCTCTCTTACTCTGATGATTTTATGCAGAAAATATTCACTCCAGTCGCTATAAATACAAAGAAAATAAGATTTGTGAATAACTTTTCACACAAGCAGATACATCCATTCCATATAAAATAATAAATCTTAAGCTGATTTGTATCCAATGAAAATCATATTCACTGAAGATATCGTTGCCCTGCAGAAACTACATCCTTGTATTCGTATCCCACTGCTACAAGTAGTCTACTATGCCTTAATACATACACAGACATGTAACCACTATATCTGCTTTTAAAATATGCAAGTCAGCAGCAACACTATTAAGCAACACTTCATTGTCCATTGCAATTAACTCTATTGATACAGCAGTTTTCCACGAATTGTGGTACTCAATGAGTATCTCTGACATGGTGGCAAATTAATATCTCACTGTGGGAATTACCTCAGAGATGGAATTATTCATGTGTTGGAAACCAGTGACCTATCCACAATCAAATGGTGCTTCTTGCCCCTGGTATGCTCATAGCCACATAGACACTTGGTACAGGGAGTGACAACATCTCAGTCAGGTAATCCACTGAACTATTTCATTCCCTGTGGCTAACGGAGCACGCTTTCTCCAACACAGGGCCTATCTCTAACTGACTGCACACAAACATATATTTTCCACACAATTTACATCAAGCAGCTAATAAAAACACAGTAAAATGAATATAATTCATTAACACTGAACATCAACGTATAACTGATTCCAAGCACACGTGTAGGTAAAGGCCACACAAGTGGTTGGGTAAATACCCAAGAAAAAAAAATTGTAGTTAATAATGTCAGTTTTGTGAACTACATGTGAAAACACTCATAAAATGACTCCACTGATTGGACTTCTCAGTCTGAACACTTACCCTAGCCTTGGCATCTACTTGAGCTCCATTCCGTAACAATATCCTGATTATGTCAGTCTGATTTGCTCTGGCTGCTAGATGCAAAGGAGTTTCTCCTCGAACTGTTGGGATGTCGGGGTTTGCATTATGTTGTAGAAGATAAATGACTATATTCATACAGCCCATGAAACTTGCCACATGAAGAGGTGTCAAACCAGACTGAAATATAGTGATCAAAAGTTACATATTACTCAATTATAGCCAAAAAAAATTCTGCTTAGATTCACTGGAAAAAATAAATGAATTTCAAACATCAGAGCAATTTGCATATGCATAAAAATTATATGATAATTATTTGATGACACACAGTGACAGTTCATGCACAACGAATACAGTTGCAAAAAAGAAAATTCATCCTAAATCTCATTTGTCAACTGTATCATACTGACAGTTGCATACAGTTATAATCTATTATTGGTGACTGAAAAGTACAGCAAACTCAATAAATCCATGTATCTAGTTACAATTGTGCACGCTAGGGTAATTTCAATTGAACTGGTTCTCTCTTGAAAAACATTTCAAACAAACTAATTGAGTGGGTGTATTAAAAGTTAGTCATATCACTTCTTCTCTGGTGTCAATGCAATGTTAATCATTTACCATAAACTGTGCACAACTTCATGGTCACAATAATGATTAATTCTTACTCAGGCAGCTGGTGACATAAAATTTCAAAAATTTCTAGCAGGTTCCACAACTGCTGTCACATGACAGAACAAAGTCTATTTACTTCTCCTCTTGTATCTGAGAAATTGGGATAATAATAAACATCAAACAACCTTGCCAACCTTGCTAAGACTACAATATTGAATATGTTGCCCAATGATTTCTCATACCACTTTGGAAAAAAAAAGATTTGTGCAAATATTAGTTATCTACCTCCAATTAAATATACACAAAAGAACTTTTTAATGTAAATACAAACAATGGAGCACTTTATAATAAGTTTGAACAATCTGCTTATAACTAGAACTTTAAATCATCTCAAGGAAATGAAGTATGTCTGTACCAAAAAGAACTAAAAAGCATTACCTCTGTTGTAGCTTCAATTGAGGCATTGTACTTCAAAAGCAGTTCAACAAGTTTTATCCTGTTTTTCTTGCATGCAATATGCAGTGGTGTGAAGCCATTAAGGGCACGGGCATTTGGATCAGCCTTCCGGTCTAGAAGCAATTTGGCAACACGAACATGACCACAGTGCGCAGCAACATGTAATGCTGTCAGGTAGTCCACAGTCACATCATCCACGGGAGCCCGATGATATAGGAGGATTCGAGCCGCATCTACATGATCTCCTTGTGCTGCCATATGAAGTGGTGCAAGACCATTCTAAAGCATAAACATTGAATAATTGTTATAGGTACCGACAATAATGTGTGTACTTCTTACACAACAACAGACGTAAACTAAAATAGATTAAATTTACTGGTACAGTCCATTTAGGACAGCATTCAGGGGCTTGTCAACAGACTGCTGCTTCATTCTCTGCATGAATAATTACTGGGTGGCTATATTAGAGTCGCGTCTGCTGAATACATCAATTTTCTGATTGTTATTGCTATCTTACAAAACAAGAACCACTACAACTTTTCAAGATATCACTCAGGATTGAAATTTGAGTTCTTCTTATGGAGACCTTTCAGGCACAAAGATAAACGCAATAATTATAACAGAAACAGACAATTTAGGTTGAGAAAAGAGTAATGATCAAACACAATCTCTGTACTCAATCTCTACAAACAATATAGACAATTAAACTTTGCTGTTGAATGTTAATTTCTGCAAACAAAGATTCAAACCCTGAACAGAGATTGGGCAGTAACTCTCACCTGAAGGAAAACACTAACACTTGTATACTGCATTCAGACTCCTAGCCGTCAAATTTTACTGTAACTTCTGGCAACTTTTATGTAGTTGTACATCTATCTCAACTCACACTTCCAATTAGTATTTCCCTTCTGTGCTACTTGCACTGCTATTTTACGTGGCTTTTTAAAAACTGAAGTGGTGCATGTTTTTAGTTCAAGTAGATAAACAGAGTATTGTGAAGCTATAAAATTGTTTGCTTTGGATGTTTTATGCCCAATAAAAATTTGTCTACCTGATGAATGCTAATAACAAAATTTATAGCTTGAAAATGTTTTGAGTGCAGTGTAGATAAGTATTTTGTAGACCTCCCAGACAAAAATGAAAAATATCTTCCCTCAGGACACCCACCTTAGTCTTCGAACGTATAGGAGCTTTGTTCTCTAACAACAGATCCACGACCTGATCATGTCCAGACCTAGCTGCACAATGTAGTGGTGTCAGCCCATCTCTAGTTTTCGCTTCAATATTGGCTCCCTTGTCGATCAATAGCGACACCATATTAATCTTCCCCCACTTACAGGCTACATGAAGTGGAGTGATGTTATGCTGAAACAGAAGATACATCACATCTAAGTCAATCTTCATAAAATATGAAAACAGTATTTCAAACAAAATATCACCAAATATTTATATCAAATTTTAGTTTTAGAATAAACTACTCGCTTCTGTGCAAGGAGTGCTGTCTTGATTTTCTTTTGCCTTCAATTTCATAACATGTGTAAAAGTAACAATCTTAAAGGTTTTAGGAGGGATTTAAAATTATTTACCTTAGCAGAGTAGTTCACATCAGCCCCTTTTTCATACAGCAAGTTGGCAATATTTTCATTTCCATAATGAGCTGCAATGTGCAGTGGTGTGAATCCACTTTTGGATGTGACATCAGGATTATGATCGTTCTGAAATTATGAAGTTAGTTTAATACACAGAACACATCAAAACTTTAAAACCATATAAATACACTAAATGATTCGAACTCTTATATTTTGTAGTAAAATGAAGTATACCTAAACCAATGTTTTCTGCACCCAGTTTATACTAAAATTCTGTTAGCATTCACCACTAAACAAGCTTATAAAACTGTTCAAGGAAATCCCATAATGTGTTTATCATTTTATCATAAAGCTATTATATTACTGTAACTATTCAGTCAAAACGTGTGTTCTTAAACTGGTAGAGCAGTTAACATTTTCAACCATATCTTACATGTTTGTACAATTTTTCTCATACAGACATCTTGACAAAGTGTTTCACTCTTCGAGAAAACTTCAACATGAACATGACTACTCTACAATTTATACACAAGTTCCTGGCAAGACAATTCACCGAACTTACATGTACATTTTCAACAAATCTAATTGTGTTTGAGGTTCAAGAATTTGAGGTGTAAAAATATTATTTCTTGCAAAAAAACAAGTAAAAAAGCCTTGTTGTTTTTTATGTATTTCTTTACACTTTCCTTTATAAATATCTATGACATCTATGTAATTTTTACTTTTACAGCACACTAATTAATCATACCTGTAACAGAAGGGCTGCTGCTTTGCAGTCATCCTTCTTTGCAGCTATGTGAAGGGCAGGGAGGCGCACTTTACCCCTTGTGTCATTCTCAAGAAGTACAGCGACAACTTTATCATGGCCCTGCTGCATTGCAACAGCCAATGGAGTGAAACCATCCTGTAATGTACATGTGACAGGTTTTATTTCTGTTCCAGCAAATTACTTCGTTTCCTACATCCAGAATATCATTGCCCACATACCTACAAGATAGTTTCCCCAAAACAGAGTTAGACCAACAGCAGTAACTCTTACTGCAAAATTTCACAGGAAGAATCAAAGCAAGATGACAAGACTGATAGTATAATGATGGTAGCAAGAACAAAACAATACAGACAGGGACTGGCATGATAAGAGGCAAATGAAAAAGAAAAGAACAAAAGTTGGCAGCACTGGATGCTGGAAGAACATGTTATACTATAGTGGTTGAAACAATATGCATCCTCTCGGTAATGTACAGAATATTCACTAAAATTATCACCAATCAAAGGAACAAGCTGTGTTTGGAAGAGGATTTAGCACAAAGGAACACTTGCAAGCTATGACTGAAATTACAAAACGGAATAATAAATATCAATTAGCACTTTTCCTTGGATTAACAGATTTTGAGAAAGCTTTAGACTGAGATTCAACAAAGGCTGAACTTGCAGACATTGAGAAAAAGGACACTGACTCAAAATATGTTAGCATATTGATTATATACCTCCCGGCTACATGTTCCATCAGACTTCATTAAGTGAGTATGAAATTCACAATTGCAAACAGAGTCTGGTAACGCAATTCCTTAAGACCAAAACTATTCTCAGCCATGCAAGGAAGTTTTCAGACCCTTAAACTTTGAAAATAAAGAAGAACCATCCTTTAATAAATCATGAACCACCCTCATTTTACTGATGGCAATGGACCATTTGCCTCAAATGTAGATAAATGTCAGCAACGAAATCAAGACCTTCATAAATTAAATATGAAAGTAGACCTGAAAATCAATTACAATATGACTGAATTAAGGTATAACCACCACAGTATAAATCAGCAATGAAGTCAGTTGATGAGTTTGTTCAACTGGAGCAGGTTTAGATGGATATAATAAGAATAACAGAAGAGTAAAAATGACTTCAAGTGTTACACAGCTTTCAAAATAAGCTTACGCTGTGTCTGAAACAGAAAGTTTACAAACAGTGTGTATCACAAACTTTGATTTACAGCAGTGACAATGGCCTTTTAATGTGAAAAACATTCAAAAATTGAAGGGCTGAGCAGCAAGCAATGGAGAGATGCACTCTGACAATTACAACAAGAAACAGGAAAACAAACAAATGGATAAGACAATAAAGTGCAGCGGAAGATGTACTTACGATTGTTGTAAAAATTAAATGAAGGTGAGTGGAATACACAGTCAATATTGAATGGTCAATAGACCAAGGAAGTTCTTTGATGGATTTCAAGGGATAAGAAAAGACAGAGTAGATGGGCTAGTGGAAAGTGGTTAGGTGGCATTAGAAAGCAGGTTGGAGAATCACCTACACATGTAACTGAAGACAGTAATTCAGCAGTGGTTGTCACCTGGCTAATAATGAAGCTGTTTTCCGTTTTCCTTGTGAATAGTACAGAATTAATTACTCATAATAATAAAGTAAAATACGTATTTTTTGTGGCTAAATACCTCTGTGGCAAGACTCTGGTTGGCTCCTTTGCTTAGAAGGAATTTTACAACACCATCATGATTTTCTTGAGCAGCCATGTACAATGGAGTGAAGCCATTCTGCGACTGTGCATTGACTGCAGCTCCACTCTTAACCAGCAGTTTCACTACCTCTTCCTGCCCAGCTGAAACAAACAAATAAGAATAATAGTAATGAGAATGGATGGATCTGAATGGAAAATATACGTTTAAAAGAAAATTCCACTCTCCTTGCAGACCAAGTTTTGGATGGTGGACAGGTATAACAAATAAAACATTATCACAAAAAATGAGCTTCTAATCACTGTAAATAACCATCTACACTAGCAGAGATATCTGCAGTCAGTCAGCATCTACTATGATGGGAAGAGTACAACAGATGCCAGATGGCTATGGCCAGGAAACAGCCACCACGAGTTTGGACCTCTGCAACCACCGAATCATCATCCAACACCAAGTCCTCTTCCCAGAACTTGGCACCTTTCTACCAGTGAACCACCTCCAGGCTCACTCCAGCAGTAGCCAGATTCCTGTCCTAGGGGGAAGCAAGTAGATCATGACCGGATAAAGTACAGCCGCCGCCCTCCTACGCTGGTGGGGCTGCCTTGGTATCTCGCACCTTCGCTCGCAGGTGAGAGTTCCTCTTGTGGCGGCAGTAATCCCCTATGAGATTTCAGGCAGGCTTCTGCACTGCTGCCACAAGTAGCCATGCTACATCTAAGAGGAGTGTGCACGACTCCATCGTGCTAGGTGCTAAAGGGGGCATGGCCACTATGCTGCAGTATTACTAGTATAATAGCTCGAATGTCAACAAAATATTTTACTTTTTGATATTGTTTCCCTGAGGAATGATTGCCCTCCACCCTCACCACAATTCACCACCACATTCCACCCCAAACACACAAGTGCCTCTTCATCCTGAGCCACTTCATTACATTAATTATATTATATTTCCAACAAAAGAAAGTAAGGGAGCTTCATAATGAACATTCACTGACAAACCATCAACTCTTCTGCTCACAAAGCAAAGATTGGTTGAAAAAAGTTCTGAAAGGCTAACACCCACTTTAAATCTGGGGTCTCACACTTTTCCAGAGTGTCTTCCATATATTATGCGAACTCTTAACTCTTTTCTGTCTCTTGCTGTTACAACACATTCTTACAGCCATCAGGCTCCAAACAAAATTATCCAAGAGGTGGCAGGATTTGGAAATTTCCAGTTTTCCTATAACTGATTCTGTGAATTTGGGAGCTAAATTTGGACAGAAAGTATACTAAAAGATATTGTACATCAAATAACTGATAGTTTTAATTGAACATTTTTTGAAGGGAGATTACTTTGCTATATAAAAGGTACTTTGCTGATATAACCAAAGTACATATTTTTGTATTTCAGCCAAAAAGGCTGATAGAACATACAAACACACACACAAACACACACACACACACACACTCACTGGTGTGTGAGTTGCATTTGCGTGAGAATGTGTGTGTGTGTGTGCGTGTGTGTGTGTGTGTGTGTGTGTGTGTGTGTGTGTGTGTGTGTGTGTGGGTGGGTGTGTGTTTTTGTACGTTCTATCTCCAACAAAGGCCTTTTTGGCTGAAAGCTCATTTTCTGACAGTCCTTTTGTTGTGCCTATCTGCAACTCACATTAAAATCAACAACATGAAATTATATTTCAAGACAAAACTTCACACATCACATCAATCAACGTAATGAGTTTTTTTTCATAGTTGTTTTACATAATTTAAGTTTAAATAATTGTTTTCCAAAGCTACATTTTTAGGGACATTTGTGTGTAGTGTTACCTGGATAAGCGTTCAAAGAGATCATTGGGGGAAACCTCCCAAATCATTCTCAAATTGGATAGTACAAAGAACTCTTAACAACCTAGGACAGAACTTAGATGGTCGTTGTTTCCCAGTTTGACACATTATTTTGCAGCCATGAACACAGACTGCTGAATCTGTAATTCTATAACTGCGTCAAGAGCTGTGTTGCACTCCACACAGAGTTTGAGAAAGTCCTGATTCCTAAAAGATGAGAACCTTTCTACCTTGAAACTGTTCATTTTTTCCCACCTCTATTTTACTGATGCATTTTGGTCCACAGACGAAGTACAGATGACACACCTATGTTACCGCAAAACCATGCTACTGCAACCGCCTTCTCTTGTTCCATTCTCCCCCTTTGAGAGCATCTAAACATACAGCAGGGCCTTACAATTTCACATGCTGCCAACTTTCACAAGCATTTTCTTATTGTTTCACAAGATATCTCTATTTTTTATTTACTTTTTTACAAATGCTCCACTTCAAATTCAGGGAAAGCCAATGTAGGAAATTGAAGTAACACACACACACACACACACAAAGGTGTGCGAGTTGCATTTGCGTGAGTGTGTGTGTGTGTGTGTGTGTGTGTGTGTGTGTGTGTGTGTGTGTGTGTGTGTGTGTGTTTGTACATTCTATCTCCAACAAAGGCCTTTTTGGCTGAAAGCTCATTTTCTGACAGTCCTTTTGTTGCGCCTATCTGCAACTCACAATCTCCGCTATATGGTGGGTAACAACTACCCTTTTCATAATATTGTTACATCCCATTCTGGATTTTCCACTGTTGAAGGGTGAGTAGGGTTTAACATCCCATCAACATCAAGGTCATTAGAGATAGATACTACAGGAAAGACAGTGTATCATATACAGTCTTATTCTTAACACTCTAAGTGGGATGTTCCAAGGTAAAGCATGAAACATTACTTCTCCAACATACATCTCATGATACTGATGGTACAATCACAGTAACTGTGGTTACAGAGAGCTGTACCAAAAGGTGTTTTAATCACACAACATCCACGATACGAGGCAAAATAATTATGGCTCACTAAGTACCCTATGTCACATACATAGTGCAGATATAGGATAGGAATATTTACTCTGTCTTAGTAATTATGAAAATGGTAAATTGATCATATGAAAACATTACAAATTCTAGACTAAATGTAACTCAATGTTTTAAGGTTAAATTTATTCAATGAGTGAATATTTTAATTCATTAAGAGCCACGTAACATTTACCAAGTGATGCGATATGAAGAGCTGTGTTGCCTTTCTTCGTGGCTGCATCAACAGTTGCTCCTCGTTTGAGTAGCTCTGATACAATTTCCAAATGGCCATCTTTTGCTGCTAAGTGGAGAGCATTTAGTCCATTCTGCAAAACAGATAATAAAATGGTATCAGAATCAAAGTACTAGTAAGAAATGCTGGGAGGGAGAAAACATCCTTAAAGGTCTTAAGGAACACTTCCAAAACAGAGATATAATAAGTAATGAGATGAATTAAGCTAACCAGTAACTGAATAGAGGAATTGCTGAGAGGTTGATACTAAGGTAAGAGCGCACTTCCTACTGCTCCAACACAACAAACTACACTAAAAATGATGCATTTTAGAGAGCTCTTTAACATGGTATATCATTGAAACTGCATATTTTTGTAATACACAAGTATAAATATGAAAGGCACAAAATATGGCAAGTTATCATTGCAGGCACTGAATTCGAATGGCGGCTTTTCGATTTGCTTCTAAGGCGATTCCTCTAATCACCTTCTTTCTGTCAGATGATCAGAGCATAGAATAGGACATGTGATCTCGTCAGCCAATCATAGTATATATTCTTCCTTGTCACACATATTTAGCTGTTTCTGAAAGAAACCTGGTTGTGATGACAGACTGATCTGTGGCTTAGCCCAAGGCCTAGGTTAGGTTGGAAGGTGACAGTTTGGTTCAAATCGTTCAAATGGCTCTGAGCACTATGGGACTTAATTTCTAAGGTCATCAGTCCCCTAGAACTTAAAACTACTTAAACCTAACTAACCTAAGGACATCACACACATCCATGCCCGAGGCAGGATTCGAACCTGCGACCGTAGCGGTCATGCGGCTCCACACTGTAGCGCCTAGAACCGGGTGACAGTTTGGTTTCACCACCACACCACCAACGAATGGGGGAAGGGGGAAAAGGGGGGGGGGCGCAGTGGTGGCCCTGTTGTGGTGGCAGACTGATTTTCTGCTTTGCCCGAGGTCTAGTCGACTGGTTGACTATACATTATGTCCTGTGCTGTGATTGACTGACCGAAGTTTTTTGTATTCATACAAGCATATTAAGAAAATAAGTAATTTCAATAACAGACTGCAGCAAAGATCTCTCTAAAACGAATATTTTTAGTGAAGTTTGTTGTGGCACAATGGCATGAAATGTGACTTTTCTATATAAACCCGTTACCGATATTTGTATCCAATCAAGGGTTTTCCCATATCACAGAACTGCTTTCAGTAATATTCACTACATTTACGAAAGTTTTGTCAATAAAATTGCTAAAATCGGTTTTTGGTCACTACATTTTGCCGAACAGAACCTTACTACTGTTCTCCTCTATTTGTTAGCGTTATGCATTTGCACAGTCCACTATCAACCTAGTGTCTTGACGAATTATGCTGTTCATTTCGCACATACAGCACTGCCGGTATGTATTTCGCTAGATGTTGCAACACATTTTGCGAAATGTGTACTGTTACAAGCGCAATAAATTTGTAGTTGGAGTACCACTTTTCCTCTCAGAAGTAAAGTGGTATAAATCAAGAGTTTTACCACTCCCCTTATAACTGTTTTTGGTGAAGGTGAATACCTGAGAAGGAATACGCTGTCTTTTAATCCCCATAAATGCAGTTTGTCTATAAAATATAAACATAATGTGATACAGTAAATGTGAGTCTGCACTTACTGCTCCCATTATGCACTTTTCTCTCACAAATTCAGTTAAAATAATTGTTTTATTGTTGTTAATTACTGGAATGCTAGCTACCGAGCTCTCTAATAGTTCAGCAGTGCGTTCATCTACGGATCATACATAAATTGTTGTTTCTAAATGCCGAAATTTCTTCAAATGTAATTCTTGTCATGTTGATATATCAAGAGGCTTTATAACTGAGCATATCTGTTTACTCGATTTCACCGTCCACATCATCTTCTTCTGCCAAAGGGTCAACATGTCAGATACCTCAACCGAACTTGCAGTTGTCAGCTGGTTGAAGACAGCATGATGCATCGGAGGGATGTAAGGGAGAAGTGTCATCATGTCCTTCCCTTTTGTCTCGGTGACAAGACGGACAGCATTGTTGAGAGAGATGAACTTTATGGTTTCAGTATTTAATGTGAGACATCGCTACTTGATTCGTGTAGGCTTTATCCTAGACTTCAAAATGGAGAGTAAACTTCCCTTACAAAGACAATTTCTGCTTTAATGAGATCTGTATATAACAAATCTAAAGAAAGAAAAATGCTAATAGTTATAGCACTGCTACAATACCTTTTTGATTTTAGAGCGTAAATAAACACGCAAAACAACAAAGAAAAACATGACTATGAGAGGAAGAATCCATTTGGAGCTCCAAGTGGTTCCTGTGGGAGTTATCGTTATACCACTTCTCCACAACAAATTTCCGTGCATTGTGAGTAAACTGAGGGGTATGGCTCAAAAACTAAAATTTTTTCACTTACGCCACTTTGGTTCTCAGCGGCTCATATAGAACGGTGATACTAACGGGCAAGTCCCGCCCTATATTTACTTCAAAAATAAAAGAAAAGCCGCCTCGGTTGATTGAGTCCTTTAATTTCCAATACCATCTGGCCACGGTAACTTGACGATTCGCGTGGTGGCTGCTGAGAATGGCCTAGCCCCAACATTACAGCTGTACAGCTGAGAGGTGGTAAGTGCAAGGCACCGTCTGCTGCTTGCAAGAATACTAGCACCATTACCCTTAACAATGTATACATTACCACTTCACATCTACGGGCAGCTGAACGTTGGCAGCGCACAGAGACAAGCGAATATCTCTCAACCAGTGCACACAGTTTCTCTGCTTGTGCCAGCACAAACGCAATCGTATCCAAATAATAGTAAGTGCGAGTATTTCTCTGGCACACTTTTCTGGTCGTTTTCTGCAATTTTTCGGTGTGTTTCGTGACTTATATGAATAATTTCATAACATAACATCACCGGTGCGTGCAAGCTTATAGTAGGAAAGTAATCATAATATATTACAAGAAATCATACGTAACGAATCAGTAAGACGTAATTTAACTTGATAAATAGCTGTTTCCGAAACTAGCCAAGGAAATTTTTATTTTTTCGTTATATCATACTTAAATAAATTTCTTGTACTTACGTTAAGCAATTATTCAATGTCTGAACAAAGGATACTGCTAATTACGTAAGACAAATAATACAGCCATTGTAATCTTTTTATTTCAGTTCCTGGATTTAAAAAAACTGCTAGAATGAGTGATGGAAGAAAGCGGCTTAGTGGAGATGAGGATAAAAAGAAGGCCAAAATGAAATAAGAAGAACAAGGAGAGATTATCTGCGAAACGATACAAATTGACAGTTTTTAAAAGTGGAGGCGGAAGTAGTGATGAACGACCAAGAACTTCAGTAACGTCCACTAATACAATATAATCTGGAAAAGATGAAACGGATTTGTACTCCGCAGCCCACAACAACAACAGTCATCTGTTGAACAACCTACTTTTGAAAAAATGAATATTTATATTTTTGACGAAGAGGCACTAGAGGAATCATCAATAAATACAACAACTGAAGGTGCGTCTCAGAAGCAGACGTTAAGTAAAGACCAAGTACAAATAACATTAAATCTAAACAAAGCTCCTGCTTTATGGGAAACCAACGATACCTTGAGGGAGATTATCGCAAGGTACGGCTTCGATCAAGACTAGTCTTGTGACTTCTTTGAAGGTGAAAAAAATGCGCGAATAGCCTCATTTCTTGCCACTGAGTATCTTCCAGAGAAAAATGAAAAGTCATGAAATCAATGACCGAAATTGGCTGATTTATTCTGAATGTAAAAGATTTGTGTACTGCGGGCCCTGTTTGGCATTCAGCCCGTTGGAGAATAAGACTCAGTTTGAGAACAAAGGATTTAATGACTGAAAAAAAAAATGCAGAACACCAAGTAGCTTTGCGTGAAAACTCTGTGCGTAATTAACCTACTATCCTTAGTTTAAAAGTTTGAAGTGATATTGATGGCCGACTTGACAATTTTCTGCATGTCCAGATTGATGAAGAAATTACTTATTGGAGAAACGTTCTGAAGAGGTTTGTTGCCGTAGTGAAACGACTGTGTTCAAGACGCCTCGCTTTCAGAGGAAAAAAAAGAAAAGTTCGTTGACCCACACAATGGAAATTATTGTATAATTTTGGAACTATTAGCTGAATTAAATCGTTTTTTAGCCAACAAGGAGTTGGGATCAAGGATCTGGAAGCACTAGTTACTTACAACGAGAGTTTGCGATGAGTTTATTCTCTTGATGGGTCACAAAGCCTTAAAACAGATTGGAGACGAGATAAGAAGAAAGAAATATTTTCCCTTAATCATAAATTCAGCACCAGATATAGCATATATTGACCAACTTACCCACACATCAGATACGCTTTGGAACCAGGCGAACCGTGTGAAAGATTTCTCAAGTTTCTGCCCTCAGTGGGACATAATGCTGAAGAAATGTTTTCTGCCATTATTTCGGAACTGGGGATAAATACTGAAGACTGTCGTGGACAATCATATACACTCCTGGAAATGGAAAAAAGAACACATTGACACCGGTGTGTCAGACCCACCATACTTGCTCCGGACACTGCGAGAGGGCTGTACAAGCAATGATCACACGCACGGCACAGCGGACACACCAGGAACCGCGGTGTTGGCCGTCGAATGGGCATTTGTGCACCGCCGCCGTCAGTGTCAGCCAGTTTGCCGTGGCATACGGAGCTCCATCGCAGTCTTTAACACTGGTAGCATGCCGCGACAGCGTGGACGTGAACCGTATGTGCAGTTGACGGACTTTGAGCGAGGGCGTATAGTGGGCATGCGGGAGGCCGGGTGGACGTACCGCCGAATTGCTCAACACGTGGGGCGTGAGGTCTCCACAGTACATCGATGTTGTCGCCAGTGGTCGGCGGAAGGTGCACGTGCCCGTCGACCTGGGACCGGACCGCAGCGACGCACGGATGCACGCCAAGACCGTAGGATCCTACGCAGTGCCGTAGGGGACCGCACCGCCACTTCCCAGCAAATTAGGGACAATGTTGCTCCTGGGGTATCGGCGAGGACCATTCGCAACCGTCTCCATGAAGCTGGGCTACGGTCCCGCACACCGTTAGGCCGTCTTCCGCTCACGCCCCAACATCGTGCAGCCCGCCTCCAGTGGTGTCGCGACAGGCGTGAATGGAGGGACGAATGGAGACGTGTCGTCTTCAGCGATGAGAGTCGCTTCTGCCTTGGTGCCAATGATGGTCGTATGCGTGTTTGGCGCCGTGCAGGTGAGCGCCACAATCAGGACTGCATACGACCGAGGCACACAGGGCCAACACCCGGCATCATGGTGTGGGGAGCGATCTCCTACACTGGCCGTACACCACTGGTGATCGTCGAGGGGACACTGAATAGTGCACGGTACATCCAAACCGTCATCGAACCCATCGTTCTACCATTCCTAGACCGGCAAGGGAACTTGCTGTTCCAACAGGACAATGCACGTCCGCATGTATCCCGTGCCACCCAACGTGCTCTAGAAGGTGTAAGTCAACTACCCTGGCCAGCAAGATCTCCGGATCTGTCCCCCATTGAGCATGTTTGGGACTGGATGAAGCGTCGTCTCACGCGGTCTGCACGTCCAGCACGAACGCTGGTCCAACTGAGGCGCCAGGTGGAAATGGCATGGCAAGCCGTTCCACAGGACTACATCCAGCATCTCTACGATCGTCTCCATGGGAGAATAGCAGCCTGCATTGCTGCGAAAGGTGGATATACACTGTACTAGTGCCGACATTGTGCATGCTCTGTTGCCTGTGTCTATGTGCCTGTGGTTCTGTCAGTGTGATCATGTGATGTATCTGACCCCAGGAATGTGTCAATAAAGTTTCTCTTTCCTGGAACAATGAATTCACGGTGTTCTTATTTCGATTTCCAGGAGTGTAATAATGCTGCGAACATGTCTGGCCTGTTCAATAGCTTGCAGGCTAAAATTCAAAGCCAGTCACCACTTGCTTTTGTCGTTCCTTGCCCGGTCCGCTCTTTACACTTAGTGACAAGTACGGCTGCTGAATCTTGGGTCAAGAATTTTTTTTTTAAGTTCGACACAGCTGTACCAAAAATTAATGATTGAAATCGAGAAATTGAAACCGCTGAGAGGATGCATGTACAGGGTGCGGCAGAACCGACTAAGGAGTTTCTATCGTCGATTACCGCTGGGTCTGTGATGGGGGTAGGCAGTTGCACATGGTCTGCCTTTGTTCAGTGGTTGACCCCATTTCAGTAGCCAACATGATATGGTCTGGTGCACATAGTGGTTTTTCCGTTTGCGCTTATTATGAAAACAACAGATCTGTGATCGCTACTTTTTTGAGGAGGAAGGAGTGACCGTGACAGTGAACTCCACACGTTATGTTTCAATGTTGTAAAATTTTCTGCAACCCAGAATGGACGAGATTGTTGAAGAACATGGACTGGAGGTCTCGTGGTTCCAAAAGGATGGAGCTATTGCTCACACATCTCGAATTTCACTTGATGTTTTGAGAGAAATGTTCCCGGGACACCTCGTCTCTTTGAGGGGTGATGTCGGGTGGCCTGCGCGGTCACCAGATTTGAGCATTTGTGACTACTTTCTTTTGGGATATCTGAAGGAAAAGGTTTTCAAAAGCTGCCCTCACACCCATCCAGAGTTAAAAGAGCGGATTATTGACGAAATGAATCCCATACTTTACGATATGTGTGCAAGAGCTGCTCGAAACTTCAGGAATCGTCTACAACAATGTATTGATGCTAACGGCTGTCATCTTGAGGACATAATTTTCAAAACTAAATGAATGTAAAATGGTATATTGTACTAATTAAGAAAATAAAAACATTTTTTTCTCTATACACTCCGTTTTTTTCTTTTTTTTTCTTTTTTCTCCTTAAAATTGCTTAGTCGGTTCTGCTGCACCCTGTAGAAGTTAGAGACATTCATGGCACGAGTCCTTAAAACTCTGCAATCAATTAAGGATGACTACCGAAAAGCCTGTAGCGCGAAACGGACCCACTTTTGAATTTAGAAAAAATGGAAACGACGATAATGGTTGTCGTGTGGAATGTTTTTTTGGAAAAAATAAACATAGCGAATATTCAAATTCAGGCGTCTACCGTAGATTTGATCACTGTTGCCGATCTTTACGAATCTCTTTGCAAGTTTTTCGTAGCTGAAAGAGAAAATTTTAAGTATTTCGAAGTAAAGGTGACGGAATTAAGCGTGTCGACGCAGTATACAAAAGACATGCGGAAAAGACAACGGAAGAGAACGGAAATCTACAATGAAACAACCAGTGAAGAAATATGAATGATTGCGAATGATACTATCAGGGTTAACACATTTGTGTTCCTCATTGATAAGACTCGTATCCGTATTAATAAAAACGGCAGGAGCCCTATAACAGGTTCAATGACAAGTTTTCATTTCTCACCAAAATGACTTGATTTTCATCATCAACCCTTATGGAAAAAGCCCTTTTCTTGGAAGAATCTTAATGATTTAGTAACTGTCTTTGTTCAAGAATGCGTACATTTTCCATGCCACCTTTCTTCTGATAGAATTTTCGTAAAACCAGATTCTGGATCATTGAATAGTCTATCTTTGTCCCCGCGAAAACAGAACCTGCAAAACGTTTATCCAAACTTGGATACAACAGTTCGCATGGCTCCATGAATACCAGTGACGAATTGTACAGATGAGAGAAGCTTTTCTTACTTAAAAAGAGTGAAAAATGTTCCAAGATCTACACTATGTGATCAAAACTACCTAGACACCTGGCTGAAAATGCCTTACAAGTTAGCAGCGCCCTCCATCGGTAATGCTGATATTCAGTCTGGTGTTGGCCCATCCTTAGCCTTCAATTACAGCTTCCACTCTCGCAGGCATACATTTAATCAGGTGCTGGAGGTTTCTGGGGAATGGCAGCCCAGTCTTCACGGAGTGCTGCACTGAGGAGAGAGATCGATGTCGGTCGGTGAGGCCTGGCACGAAGTCGCCATTCCAAAACATCCCAGAGGTGTTCTATAGGATTGAGGTCAGGAATCTCTGCAGGCCAGTCTGTTACAGTGATGTCATTGATGTGTAACCACTCCGCCACAGGACGTGCAAACAGGTGGTGCCGGCCGGAATGGCCGTGCGGTTCTAGGCGCTACAGTCTGGAACCAAGCGACCGCTACGGTCGCAGGTTCGAATCCTGCCTCGGGCATGGATGTGTGTGATGTCCTTAGGTTAGTTAGGTTTAATTAGTTCTAAGTTCTAGGCGACTGATGACCGCAGAAGTTGAGTCGCATAGTGCTCAGAGCCATGAACAGGTGGTCGATCGTGTTGAAAGATGCAATCGCCATCCCCAAACTGCTCTTCAACAACAGGAAACAAGAAGGTGCTTAAAATATCTATGTAGGCCTGTGCTGTGATAGTGCCACGCAAAAAAACAAGGGGTGCAAGCCCCTCCATGAAAAACACGACCACACCATAACACCACCGCCTCCGAATTTTACTTTTGGTACTACACACGCTGGCAGATGATGTTCACCGGGCATTCGCCATACCCACACCCTGCCATCGGATCGCCACATTGTTTACCGTGGTTCGTCACTCCACACAAAGTTTTTCCACTGTTCAATCGTCCAATACTTAACGCTCCTTACACCAAGCGAGGCGTCGTTTGACATTTACCGGCGTGATGTGTGGCTTATGAGCAACCATTCAATCATGAAATCCAAGTTTTCTCACCTCCCGCCTGTCATAGTACTTGCAGAGGATCCTGATGCGGTTTGGGATTCCTGTGTGATGGTCTGGATAGATGTTCTGCCTATTACACATTACGACCCTTCTAAACTGTTGGCGGTCTCTGTCAGTCAACAGACGAGGTCGACCTGTACAATTTTGTGCTGTACGTGTCCTTTCACGTTTCCACTTCACTATCACTTCGGAAAAAGTGGACCCAGGGATGTTTAGGAGTGTGGAAATCTCGCGGACAGACATATGACACAAGTGACACCCAATCACCTGACCACGTTCGAAGTCCGTGAGTTCCACGGAGCGCCACATTCTGCCCCTCACGATATCTAATGGCTACTGAGGTCGCTCATATGGAGTAAGTGGCAGTAGGTTGCAGCACAATGCACCTAATATGAAAAATGTATGTTTTTTGGGGTGTCCGGATACTTTTGATTACACAGAGTAGTTTAAGAAAAGAAAAGCTAAGCGCCTTAGGACTTTTGTGCTTAGGGTCAGAATTAATGAATAAGATTTCATATGACGATGTAATTGGTGATTCTGAGAATAGAAAATCGCGCAAGAAGGTACTGCGAAACTTTTATAATTTAGTTGAATTTTATCTTCATCATCAGCCCGATTGTTACCAGGTAATTGAATATATTGCTTTTAAACTGTAAGTAAGCGCAACAGAATTATCTAATAGCGTTTACCGAACGTGCATTGTTGGTAGTATATGATAGAGCTTTTGTTAGCTCAGAAATATACTCAAAAACTAACTCTCCTGTAATCTGTACTAAATCGTTGTGTTGTGAAAATAATCTAGGAACTGACACATCGATCTTCTGGTTCACAATTATACTAACCACGGAAAAAGTGGTGTAATTAAGACGATAATGCACAAATCCTAATGTTACAGCTTCACTGACAAAAAAATCGTAATCAATGTGATTGTGAAGCATCGAATTGTAAAGGTCGGTAGGGGCGACAAAATTTGAATAGCCTACTCTCGGCAAATGTGTTAATCCGCCCTGACATATGGTAGCTTTTCTGCGGGAGACATGTGTGACAAAACCGTATTGCAAGGATAATTAAACACTGAGGCCACTGAAGGCATTACTTGCAGTAAGTAGTGTGGTGATCTCTGAGCTCCTCCAATATCTGAAAAATACATTTCTGCACTGGAACTGTCTTTTGCTACAACGATCCACGAAGGCATCCCTGCGTCATATTGTCTCTTCCTTTTATGACGTGCCGCTCTGCATCCCGCCGGTGTTCGGCAGTGACGTGTGACAACGCTTCGTGCATTCATTCCAAATCGTCTGGCAGTTTAAACACCTTGAAAATATAACGTAATTGGATAGATATATTAGCTTAAATGCCTTATTATTTCTCGCGACAAATCCGTTAATGTGGCCCTAGATCAGTTCTTTTGGGTTTGTATTGCAGTTGTATAGAGGCAACTGTAAATGTGCAACGTCTATATGGTGTGTTCGACGCTGTGCAAATTACTGTTTTCCATGTTTCCATGATGCCTATAACTCTGGTTCGTGTGAGACCACTTCTGTGTTGTAAAACAGATGTCCAAATAAAGAGTAACTGATTTTTCATTTTTGTCCTAAAAATTGATTTATTATGCTTTCTTAATTTAAGCAACCTTTATTAATAATCTTTAATAAAATATTAATTAATAATTTACATTTACACGGAAAACTGGAATTTTGCGTGAAGAAGATTAGAAACAAGACGACGTGTATTTTTCGATGTATATGATGATTAGATATGTGTTGATTATCATATATTGATAAATTTTACATTTAAAAGATAGAGGTGTGCCAAACTGAGCGAAAAATGGGAGATCAAAGTAGGATTTGAACCATCGATCCACGGCTTGTATGTTGTGCCGGACTATTTTCTATTAGTTCACATCCGTTTTTCATACGTTCTCGCATTTAATGTAGAGCTTCATGTTATAGCTTTTTACAGAATTGGTATTTAAGTATATTACATCTTGTAACGGAATGAGTAGGGCTTATATATTTCTGCTTTGAATGGTGCTGCTTCTTGCAATTGAGTATGCTTTTTATTCTTATTGACTAAGATATTCTCCCTTTCGAGTGCTAAAACTAAAACAGTAATTACCCAGATGTGTTCACATGTTAGTAACAGGTACTACAAAACAATATATTTTAACAGAAATCAATGTACTTCTGTCAGCCTCCCAGTCTAATGAAAACTTAAAAGCAAATAATACAGTGTCATGCTTTCATCATTGGATCTACTAGTGAATTCTGTACAACTAGAGTTAACTAAATGCAGTAGCATTCAGGACAGAGGAAGTACGTTCACATCACATCGGTGCCGTGCAGTCTCATGGCAGTATAAATGTGCACTTCGACGTAGAATATATTTGCTCAGTAATAGTAACTGGTACAACAACTAAGTACTCTGTCACGAATACTACAAACTAAACTCAATTGCAAGAAGCCACATCATTCAAAGCAGAAATACATACACATTCTACAACAAGATGTAATAAAGCTGAATCTGATCCTGTTAAAAGCTGCTGACATGGAGTTCTCTATTAAATGCGAAAAAGTACGAAAAACGGATGAGAACTAAATAATGTAGAATACGAGCAATATATTTACAATCTAGCGATTCACAAACAGATTATTGGCTAGCATAAATGTCTACAGAACAATATCCGAAAAAAACCCAGCTTGTTTATATGAAACGAAAATATGGAATCGCCACGGGGCTCTTCGGGTCGCAAGTTCGCAATGCTTTCAGAAGTTGGAAGCGATTAGAATGTATTTGAGTTATTTGCTATGCACTCTGTACCAGGTGCAGAACTATGAAACGGGAATTTGGTTGCAATAATTAGACGTCTGTTGTTTGAAACTGATAAACAATATTTTATTCAAAATAATCTATATTGCTATTTATACATTTCTCCCACCTCTCCGGCAGACTATGAATGCCACGCAAAAAAAGTTCTTCTTTTGAAGCGAACCAGTTAGCGAGACATTATCGTACATTTTCATAAGAAATGAAGCATTGTTCAGCGAGCGTGTCCCAGTGATGCAGACAGATGATAATCGGACGGAGCCAAGTCTGAAAAATAAGCCGCGTGCCCTAGTATTTCCCAACTGAACGCCTCGATCGTTTTCCTGACCCGTTTTGCTGTGTGTGATAGGGCGTTATCATGGAGCAATATGACTGTGTGTTGCCGTTTTCCACATTTGGTCGTTTTTGACGTAAAGCTCGGTTTAAGTCGATCATTTACTGTTGGTAGCGATCAATGTTAACGGTTTCACCAGGTTTTAGCAGCTCATAATGGATGACACTCTTCTGATCCCACCAAACACAGAACATTTATCTTCTTTCCAAAGCAATTTGGTGTTGCAGTGAATGTCTATGGTTTTCCTGGTTTCACCCATGATTTACGACGCTTACGATTCTCAAAACATATCCATTTTTCATCACCTGTCACTGTTCGATGGAGAAACGACTTTCTTTTGCATCTGGCGGGCAGCATTTCACAAGTGGTCTTTTGATTTGCTTGCTGTCTTTCACTCAGTTCATGAGAAACCCATTTTCCCACTTCCTGTACCTTTCTTATAGCTTTCAACCGTAGAGAAGTGGCTTTCTGCGTCACATTCAATTGTTCCGCGAGTTCCTGTTGAGTTTGAATATCATCTTCATCCAATAAAGCCTGCAATTCGTTGTCTTCGAACTTTTTCGGTGGTTTCCCGCGGTCGTCGTTTCTCACGTCAAAATCACTACGTTTGAATTTTTGAACCACTCTAAACACTGTGTTTTCCCAAGAGTATGTTCGCCGAGAGCTTCGACAAACATTCGATGCGATTTTGCAGCAGTTTTCTTCAAATGATAACAGAAAACCAATGCTGTCTGCAGATCGTAGGCACAAAACTCGACATGTTTACGCGTTTGAGTCCGATGTCGATGCATGGGACTTGGGTTACTGTGTATTGACCTAGTTGTCGATGTTTGAACTTTAGTCAGACAGCTTTTTGCATAGAGTTTATGCGTACGACCTTAAATACAAGGTCAGATAAGAACGTATTTTGTGATGAAATCAGCACCGGTACGGTTTTGAAGTAAGCTCGACATCATTTGTACCATACGTATTTGACTATCTGTATTTCATTCTGCAGACGTTCAGAAACGTTGCCAGTCTGCTGCTTACGGACATTCCAACAAAAGCGAAGGTGGATTTCGAATGCTCAAATCTCCGCGGAATAAGAATAGAAGAAAGCAGCGTGTAGTAGCAATGAACGGGTGAGACACAATTAACACGGGGAAACTGACGAAGTACCCTCATCTATGCTAAGTTAAGTCGTTCTTGCTTTCCATCTGCATGTAATACAAGTGGCAACGTAGTTATTGTGAGATGTGACGTTTGGCCTGTAAATTGACTCTATGCAACTTTTTTAATAGCATATCTTATTCTTCTAAACATCAAATGTGGGCGGATTCTTCTACGCTGCAAATGCTTCACAATTATGTCTCTTAGCGCAATGATTAGTTTTTAACAGCACCTTAACGTTCCACAAGAATAGCAATGAGTAGAACAGCTTGTAAAAATTACAGACCACTGTATAGATCAGTTGGACCGTGCAATTCTTCACGGGTGCTTCCAACTTGGATTTTCACGTTCTGTAGCAAAGCGAAGTGTATGCCCTCGATTTGTACGAGACGCAACAGAAATTTGTCAATATCGAACTCTTGTCTAAAATCTGTACCTTCTTGCTGCATTCTAAAGTATCCAGTCAAGAGGGAGTGACTAACCTCGAACTTCACATATTTGTGCGCATGTCACAGCAGATCTGAGGCAAGTTGTTAGCACATGTTTTTCGTTTTTGTAGTTAAGATGCTTCAGCATTATTCACAGTAAAAAAAAGTCTAGCTGTTGAACAAATCTTCTTGGCAAACTGTGTCAGTCTATAGCCTGCCACGTCTACACATTACTTGTCTTGGAAATAAAAAAACCGACTTCAAAAATTTCTGAGCACTGTTTTCGACAAAACATTCCGCTCATTTGTCACAAAATCGCGTGCAGATCAGTAAGTAGCGTTCTAGACTACAAACAGTGCTTTCTGTAGTTCGATCCTCGTTGTACCCGTATTATTATCTGTTACTTTATTTGAATTGCATTTATCCAATACAAGTGTCAATTAATTAATCTTGACAATTGTCTGTTATGTTTAATAACTATTCATATAAAACGCGAGTATTTGTAATAACGTAAGTTTCGTTTTAGCAAAACAGATACTATATAGTTGTACTTTCACTCTTTAGCGTTTTTAAACAACATTACGAAACTATGTTTTCTGGCTTGTCCCAATCAATGTAAGACATAGTCATTAAATTCGTAAAAATCTCATCTAAAATATATTACGCCGGGAAGGGAAAAACTATATAAAGCTTAGAGATTACTTATTCCAACAATGAATATCCAAGAAGAAACCTCTGAATTCACTTCAGAGCATCTGAAACAATTAGAAATGAAACTCGTTTGTCTCCTGGTCGACTCCCCATTTCTTTCCGGGAAGTTACAATAAATATACACTGCATCATGCGAAATTTACTCCACATTAAATGTATAGTAGCCAATTGCTAAATAACAAGCTAGAATTTCTGGTGTGGTGCAAGTGTCAGATCCATGTCTTCTGACAGTCAACACGTGACAGTATTTCTCGCGCGAATTCTGGCAGAAACAGCGCTCGGCATACCGGATGGTCACCCATCCAAGTGCTAGCCCAGCCCGACATCGCTTAACTTCGGTGATCTGACGGGAAGCGGTGTTACTACTGCGGCAAGGCCGTTGGTGTATATTACCTTTTATGGTCTCCGTATTGGTAGGCTCTTTACGACAATCTGTATTTTACTGTCATCTGTGGGCAGAAATACTGAACTATCACAACCAAAGAGTTTCCTGTGCTATAGCCGCCACAGAGGGCCATCGAGTGGACGAGAAAGGGGTGGGGGTGGAGGGGGGGGGGCACAATCCGCGATGACGAAGCCTCGTGGGGGGAGCGGGGCAAGTCTCTCAAGAGTTTGGATCTGCCAGGGTGGCTCAGTTGGAAAATATCGGACGGCTATTGTAAAATACATAAATTTTCTATCATAATGGTTTTTTTGAACATGTCCTAAGAAGGCAACATTCATCATTCAAAGGCTAATAATAGAGATCAGTGTTACCAAATCAACAATATTATAGTTGCATTTCCACCAACATAAGGTTGCATATGGAAAATGACGTTTAAATTGGCTGTCCTACGAACGGAAAAAAGAATGCGTGCACCGAGTACCGTCTAATATGCTAGTCTTAAGTGTAGTCTGGATACAGCCCCATAGAAGTCGAATGGTGCAGCGGTGTGAGGGACCATAATGGCGTCTGGTATGAAGTATCTGTTGGAAGGTCCCAAACTTATAGGAGCTATGGAGACAGCAATGGTCCTCTTAAATTCTGCCATCTTGAATGTGGGTTACGTGCTTCAAATGGGAAGGCAGTCATGTGGCACCTCGTTTTGAACTGCCCCTTTCTCAGGAATAGAAATTGAAATCTGTTTTAAGATATCTTTATTTGTCTAAGAGTTACGATCTGTAAAATTTTGAAATTACAATGAGGTGATCAAATCTGTTTATTCTTGCAGGTCACAATGGCACTCACACAGTAGGAACGCTTTAAAATTGTGATTGTGAGTGGTGGACGAAGTACCAGAGTGATTGCTGCTGACTTCGATGCCCGACGTGCTGAGACAGTATCCACGTTACTGGAAAAAATACGTGCGACAGGTTCAGTAGGGGACAAGCCATGTGGTGGACGTCCAAGAATAGTCACCAATGAGAAAACTGCAACGGCAGTTGTGGCATCGTTTGTGAAAAGTCCCAATCGCAGTAAGCGCCAGTTAATTAGCAATATCCGGCGTCAGTCAGCGTTCACTTCTGCGTGTCTTCCATACCCATCAATGGCACCTGCACAAGTTACAGTTGCAACATCATCACTCGGAGGATGACCCTGATCGGCGGATGCAGAATGGGCTCTGCATCAGTGCAACATAATTTTTGTGTGCAAGGAGAAGCAAACAAACAGAATCTCCGTTACTGGTCAGATACCAACCCTTCGTGCATGAATCCCTGTAAAGGTGCTGGTGGTGAAAAGTGATGGTTTGGAATGGGTTTGGGACACAAGAATCATAGGTCCGGCGTTAATCGGTGAAACCTTCATTGGGGAGAGGTATCTTCACATGCTCTGTGATTATGTGCTTCCAACGCTGTTGAATCTGTAGGGTGATTTTCCAACATTCTTCCAACAAGACGGTGCACCTCCCCCTATGCTGCTGAAGTCAGTTTCTGGATGAACAGTCTGGAGGTCACTGGATCGATAGGAGAGGTCCTATCGAATAGTCGCCACACTCCCCTGACCTTACATCTCTTCCCTTTTATCTGTGGGGACATTCGAAATCAGTTGTGTATAAGGTAAAAACCAACAATGTAGCCCATCTTTGCCAGTGTACTGAGGAGGCATGTGCGTCTGTTGACCCACAGAACTTGCAGCGTGTGCAGCAGGACTGCGAAAAAAAAGAGTCAGTTTGTGTGTCCAGCGTAATTGAGGCATATTGAGCATATGCTATAATGTCGACTGTGGCAAGTGACATAAACTTTAACAGGTGTTCAGTCCAACACAAATAAAAATATCTTAAAACACATACCACATGAGTATTCCTGAGGCAGAGGCACATCAAAATATGTACCACATGACCCACTACCCTTTTGAAATACGTAACCCAAATCCAAGATAACAGATTTCAAGATGGCCTCCGCTCTTGGCATAGCAAAGTTGTGCCCTTAACTACAGATACCCCAAACCGGACGTCATTATGATGCCTCATATCGATCTACTATCCAGACTTTTGCCTTGTCGTGTATGAACGTCGTAGATCAATAATACTATACGACTTCTAGCATCACGTGACTATTGCTCGAGACTGTTATTAACCGAGCGGTGCTTGCTTCACTTTGTTTTCATTAATACTGTATTTGAAACCAATGGTAATTTTACCAATTGAAACTTTTTATTTATAAATTGCAATTTTTAGCATCACTGATACGGCAAATTGAATTTTTGCCCATTTTCATTCCCTGTTTATTGGTTGTCAGTTCTCTTTTTTATTATTTTTTTAAAGCGATTATAACTGGGACCAATAAACAACCGAAAATCTACTTAATAAGAGAAAAAAATCGGTTGGTTCCTCTCATCACTATCTTCCAGTTCTCTTCGCGTCAACAGCAGAGAGTATCGACCAATACTGCAGGAATTACTATAACTATGCCGTCTTTGGGATTCCCCTTGCTGTTCCTAAAAACCACCGTCCTAGCCCACACCTGTTACCCTCCAGCTGCACCCAGAACGGGTATCTAACGGAGAGTAGTTACATACACCAGTTTCCAAAATTAAATCAAGCAAACCACTATTTCTCTGCCACGTGTCTAATTCACGATATAATCATACAAACTGTCAACAGGTGTCAAGTCCGTGCGATCATATTCAGCACGGAAGATAGCATCCCAGTTAACGAAAAACCACGCCAGCGGCGACATCAGAGCATCTATCATACGAAGCAGTGTATGCCGGGTAGTCCAAACCCATAATCACTGTGTACATAGTCATGGACGGTGCTCTAAGGCATAATGAAGACGCCTACCAGACTCTCTGCGACGGAGGGATATAAGAAGAATGGAAGCAGGACATCGCAAACTGATATGGCCCGAAGGCTTAACGCGAATCGTTCTGCTGATATTTTATAGAGACCGAAACCGTATCCCAAAGACCAGAGCCTGGGCCAACCACGTGAGACATGAGAAAGAGAGGAGCGTTATTTGGCTGTAGCGTCTTCACAGAAGGGAACGTCTAGAGTGGAGTCATCAACATGCCACCTGGACGGTCGAACAGTGGGCCAATGTTCTTTCCACAGGTGAGTTCCGATTTGGTCTAGAGAGTGATTGTCGGCGGATTCGCATCTGTAGGGAACGTGGAACACAATTCAGGACCCAAACATCGTGGAAATAGACCGATATTGAGGAGGTTCCATAATGGTGTGAGCAGAGATTATGTTTACGATTCTAACACCTCTTCATGAACTTGTACGGTTGAATCGGCAAGATTTAATTACTGTCAAGTATCGTGACGAGATCTTGGGACCTCATGTGGGGTTGTTGCGAGGTGCTGTGGGCCAAGACTTCGTACTGATGGACGGTAACGCTCGACCTCATAGAGCACGAGTGGTTGATATTTTATTGGAAAAGAAAGAATTTGCATCCATGGCGTGGCCTGCTCGCTCTCCTGATTTGAATCCCATAGAGAAAGTTTGGGATGCACCAGGGACACGGGTTGCACCACGTTAGCATCCACCAACCATTATCCAAGACTTGCGAGCAGCTCTGCAGAAAGAATGGGTGTTTTGCATCAACATGAGTTTGATAACATCATTTGCAGTATGCCCCATCGTTGTCAGACCTGTACTGTTGCCATAGGTGGTCACACTCCACACTAAACACATTAACCAGATGTCGGAATGTGTGTCTAAATCCCGTAAGTTGGAAAAAACAAAGAACATTTTTGTCTGTCCTTATGCATGTAGCAGTTGTTTACGTTCTCTATTTTTTACATTGTTTCTACTTTACTGTCACTTGTTTATACTGTTTTGTGACAAAATAAACGCAACTTTGCAAAATTCCTGTTTGTTGCTTTAATTTTGGACACCAATGTAAAAGTAAGGCCCATGGTTTTGTACTTAGGGACACCAAGAGCTAACTGCAGAATGCCTCCATTTCGTCTCGAGAGCTTGCCACAGTGCAAGCTTGATTTAAGTGACATTAAGATTACAGAATCTAATCACTAGTCTGGGGCAATGTAGAGAAAAGACAGAACGAGGGAAGGGATAAAGGTCAGATAACTTCATTCAGCCTCGGATTTGTTTCACTCTCCGTGTACAGTGATAAGCAAAACGACAAATCCAATCACCTGATGCTCTAGCTGCAGCAGTGGAAAACACCTGATGGTCTTGCTGCAACAGTGGAAAACGGTAAAGATAAATCACTTACGTGATTGTGGAATAATAAATATTTCTTAAATTGTCAGTTCGTATGAATTTATCTCAAGTGCACCGTTGTATACAGGGTGTTACAAAAAGGTACGGCCAAACTTTCAGGAAACATTCCTCACACACAAATAAAGAAAAGATGTTATGTGGACATGTGTCCGGAAACGCTTAATTTCCATGTTAGAGCTCATTTTAGTTTCGTCAGTATGTACTGTACTTCCTCGATTCACCGCCAGTTGGCCCAATTGAATGAAGGTAATGTTGACTTCGGTGCTTGTGTTGACATGCGACTCATTGCTCTACAGTACAGTACCAAGCACATCAGTACGTAGCATCAACAGGTTAGTGTTCATCACGAATGTGGTTTTGCAGTCAGTGCAATGTTTACAAATGCGGAGTTGGCAGATGCCCATTTGATGTATGGATTAGTACGGGGCAATTGCCGTGGCGCGGTACGTTTGTATCGAGACAGATTTCCAGATCGAAGGTGTCCCGACAGGAAGACTTTCGAAGCAATTGATCGGCGTCTTAGGGAGCACGGAACATTCCAGCCTATGACTCGCGACTGGGGAAGACCTAGAACGACGAGTACACCTGCATTGGGCGAGGCAATTCTTCGTGCAGTTGATGATAACCCTAATGTCAGAGTCAGAGAAGTTGCTGCAGTACAAAGTAACGTTGACCACGTCACTGTATGGAGAGAGCTACGGGAGAACCTGTTGTTTCCGTACCATGTACAGCGTGTGCAGGCACTATCAGCAGCTGATTGGTCTCCACGGGTACACTTCTGCGAATGGTTCATCCAACAGCGTGTCAATCCTCATTTCACTGCAAATGTTCTCTTTACGGATGAGGCTTCATTCTAACGTGATCAAATTGTAAATTTTCACAATCAACATGTGTGGGCTGACGAGAATCCGCACACAATTGTGCAATCACGTCATCAACACAGATTTTCTGTGAACGTTTGGGCAGGCATTGTTGGTGATGTCTTGATTGGGCCCATGTTCTTCCACCTACGCTCAATGGAGCACGTTATCATGATTTCATACGGGATACTCTACCTGTGCTGCTAGAACATGTGCCTTTACAAGTACGACACAACATGTGGTTCATGCACGATGGAGCTCCTGCACATTTCAGTCGAAGTGTTCGTACGTTTCTCAACAACGGATTCGGTGACCGATGGATTGGTAGAGGCGGACCAATTCCATGGCCTCCACGCTCTCCTGACCTCAACCCTCTTGACTTTCATTTATGGGGGCATTTGAAAGCTCTTGTCTACGAGAACCCCGGTACCAAATGCAGAGGCTCTTCGTGCTCGTATTGTGGACGGCTGTGATACGATACGCCATTCTCCAGGGCTGCATCAGCGCATCAGGGATTCCATGCGACGGAGGGTGGATGCATGTATCCTCTCTAGCGGAGGACATTTTGAACATTTCCTGTAACAAACTGTTTGAAGTCACGCTGGTACGTTCTGTTGCTGTGTGTTTCCATTCCATGATTAATGTGATTTGAAGAGAAGTAATAAAATGAGCTCTAACATGGAAAGTAAGCGTTTCCGGACACATGTCCACATAACATATTTTCTTTCTTTGTGTGTGAGGAATGTGTCCTGAAAGTTTGGCCGTATCTTTTTGTAACACCCTGTATAACTTCCTTTTATGGCAATGGCAATAAGGGAACAGAAGTCATTCAGACTGATGTTGATGCTTGCTTCGAATTTAATGAGAATTGTGCTGAAGGTGAGCATCTGCAAAACGCCAAGGATAAATCACTTTTTATTGTCTGGCAGTAGCCTCTGATCCAATATTTATCAGTGGATACCGGAATCCGTCGTCGGTGTAACAAATGCCAACATATGCAAAGTAGTAGTTGGTAGCGCTGTGTTATTACCAGTGTATTGATTCATTGTACTGTGATTGGAGGTGAGTGGCCATGAGTGAAGTGCTTTCACGAAAACAGTGTTACTGTAATGCGGTTTCACGAAACAGTGTTACGTTCACGCATCATTCCTGCCACGGCAAGGTATCGGTATGACACGAAATTGTCAGCAGTGCACCGTTCCTCATCGCGCAGCTGCCGTCGTGGCCGAAATGCATTTTTTTTTTTTTTTTTTTTTTGTAACTTCAGCTATAGCAACGTGTTGCGCATGGAACAAAGGGGTTAGCAGTGTAACCGCCGCGGGGAGTGGCATGTTACGGAGGAAAATCTCACGCGGTGCTGACATTTCAGCTAGTGCAACTTTGTAACTACACTCCTGGAAATGGAAAAAAGAACACATTGACACCGGTGTGTCAGACCCACCATACTTGCTCCGGACACTGCGAGAGGGCTGTACAAGCAATGATCACACGCACGGCACAGCGGACACACCAGGAACCGCGGTGTTGGCCGTCGAATGGCGCTAGCTGCGCAGCATTTGTGCACCGCCGCCGTCAGTGTCAGCCAGTTTGCCGTGGCATACGGAGCTCCATCGCAGTCTTTAACACTGGTAGCATGCCGCGACAGCGTGGACGTGAACCGTATGTGCAGTTGACGGACTTTGAGCGAGGGCGTATAGTGGGCATGCGTGAGGCCGGGTGGACGTACCGCCGAATTGCTCAACACGTGGGGCGTGAGGTCTCCACAGTACATCGATGTTGTCGCCAGTGGTCGGCGGAAGGTGCACGTGCCCGTCGACCTGGGACCGGACCGCAGCGACGCACGGATGCACGCCAAGACCGTAGGATCCTACGCAGTGCCGTAGGGGACCGCACCGCCACTTCCCAGCAAATTAGGGACACTGTTGCTCCTGGGGTATCGGCGAGGACCATTCGCAACCGTCTCCATGAAGCTGGGGTACGGTCCCACACACCGTTAGGCCGGCTTCCGCTCACGCCCCAACATCGTGCAGCCCGCCTCCAGTGGTGTCGCGACAGGCGTGAATGGAGGGACGAATGGAGGCGTGTCGTCTTCAGCGATGAGAGTCGCTTCTGCCTTGGTGCCAATGATGGTCGTATGCGTGTTTGGCGCCGTGCAGGTGAGCGCCACAATCAGGACTGCATACGACCGAGGCACACAGGGCCAACACCCGGCATCATGGTGTGGGGAGCAATCTCCTACACTGGCCGTACACCACTGGTGATCGTCGAGGGGACACTGAATAGTGCACGGTACATCCAAACCGTTATCGAACCCATCGTTCTACCATTCCTAGACCCGCAAGGGAACTTGCTGTTCCAACAGGACAATGCACGTCCGCATGTATCCCGTGCCACCCAACGTGCTCTAGAAGGTGTAAGTCAACTACCCTGGCCAGCAAGATCTCCGGATCTGTCCCCCATTGAGCATGTTTGGGACTGGATGAAGCGTCGTCTCACGCGGTCTGCACGTCCAGCACGAACGCTGGTCCAACTGAGGCGCCAGGTGGAAATGGCATGGCAAGCTGTTCCACAGGACTACATCCAGCATCTCTACGATCGTCTCCATGGGAGAATAGCAGCCTGCATTGCTGTGAAAGGTGGATATACACTGTACTAGTGCCGACATTGTGCATGCTCTGTTGCCTGTGTCTATGTGCCTGTGGTTCTGTCAGTGTGATCATGTGATGTATCTGACCCCAGGAATGTGTCAATAAAGTTTCCCCTTCCTGGGACAATGAATTCACGGTGTTCTTATTTCAATTTCCAGGAGTGTACTTACTGTGGTGGAAACGACACACGGAATTAACCAGGTTTCGCGGATGCGCATAACAGTCATGTTCATGTTCACATGTTAAACTTGGCTGTAACAATGAACATGAAATGAAATTAAAACCACAGCTTAAGGTCAAACAATAAGCGCTTCACTGCGTAGTGGCTACTGCAGTGCCACGCAATGTTAACATCGTACTGACTGGCAGCCTGCTAAAATAGTGTTGGACAAACATACCAGGTACAACATTTTGTGTCAGATCTCATACTCTTAGGTAAAAACTAATTCAAGGATGGGAATCAGTAGGTTTTAACAGCAAAACGATCCTCTGATGTTGGAACTTTAAGCATATTAAATTCTACAACCAAGGGAACAGAAGTGGTAGTAAAATCTGACTCACCCAACGATCCAAAAAAATTTCCAGCAGATGGCAATATCCGTGCATTTCCTACATCTCTACTTCAGTGTAAACTTCAGAAAAAAGAATATGTTCCCCATGACTGATTAGTCTGGAGTGAAATTCAACAACCATTATTTTGTTTGCCTTGGCATCTTCTTTCCAGTTAGGCTGAGACAATTCGTTCATACTTCTCTTCAAAATCAGGATAACCATATTAGATAAAGTAGAAAAACTATGTGACAGGACCCTAGAAAACCAATCTAGCACTTTAAATGGCGAAACTTTGAGTTATAATGAAATGGCTCTTGTACTATGTTCCAAAGAATCGATAAACGGATTGAAAATGAAGCCTATGTTTGAAACAAATACCAAGAATTACTTGTGTAGCATTATTTCGCGATCAAAGAAGCTTGGTCTTCAGACATTCAGCGAAGAAAGACGGGGAGGGAGCACTCCATAAACGCAGCTTTACGGACACCAGACATTAGTCAATGTACAATTCAGTATAATATTCAAACTTATCTTTTAAACTCAAGAGAAAATAAATTAAATGAATATACAAAAGAAAGTTAAAATTTTTACATTCATTCATGATTCATTTGATTGGTCACGTTGGTTCTTTCAAAGATTCTGTGGGAGAATGGAAACGCGACGGGCTTTGTTTCAGCAGTTACCAGCGTGCTCACATGCATACTCAGACGTGGTTTATGACCATTGTTTTGCTACATTACATTCCAAATGCTGTTGATTGTAATAGAACATATTCAACATATAATAACCATTCCCAGTTTTCGTAAATAATATAGGGTGTGAAATCAAACCCTTTTTTCTTAATAAAGCGATATTCAGAAGTGCGTCGTTTTGAACTTATACTGGGATGTAGGAAACTGTACATAGAAGTAAAACTGCTGGAAGGACTTCACTGTGAAAGTAGTGTGAAATTAAGAACACCATCTTAGCGATGACATTCCACGCAATTGTGCTATAAACTATTTCCTTTGCACGAAATTTTTATAATTAAATATAACGAAAATTGCAAATACATTCCTGGAAATTGAAATAAGAACACCATGAATTCATTGTCCCAGGAAGGGGAAACTTTATTGACACATTCCTGGGGTCAGATACATCACATGATCACACTGACAGAACCACAGGCACATAGACACAGGCAACAGAGCATGCACAATGTCGGCACTAGTACAGTGTATATCCACCTTTCGCAGCAATGCAGGCTGCTATTCTCCCATGGAGACGATCGTAGAGATGCTGGATGTAGTCCTGTGGAACGGCTTGCCATGCCATTTCCACCTGGCGCCTCAGTTGGACCAGCGTTCGTGCTGGACGTGCAGACCGCGTGAGACGACGCTTCATCCAGTCCCAAACATGCTCAATGGGGGACAGATCCGGAGATCTTGCTGGCCAGGGTAGTTAACTTACACCTTCTAGAGCACGTTGGGTGGCACGGGATACATGCGGACGTGCATTGTCCTGTTGGAACAGCAAGTTCCCTTGCCGGTTTAGGAATGGTAGAACGATGGGTTCGATAACGGTTTGGATGTACCGTGCACTATTCAGTGTCCCCTCGACGATCACCAGTGGTGTACGGCCAGTGTAGGAGATCGCTCCCCACACCATGATGCCGGGTGTTGGCCCTGTGTGCCTCGGTCGTATGCCGTCCTGATTGTAGCGCTCACCTGCACGGCGCCAAACACGCATACGACCATCATTGGCACCAAGGCAGAAGCGACTCTCATCGCTGAAGACGACACGTCTCCATTCGTCCCTCCATCCACGCCTGTCGCGACACCACTGGAGGCGGGCTGCACGATGTTGGGGCGTGAGCGGAAGACGGCCTAACGGTGTGCGGGACCGTAGCCCAGCTTCATGGAGACGGTTGCGAATGGTCCTCGCCGATACCCCAGGAGCAACAGTGTCCCTAATTTGCTGGGAAGTGGCGGTGCGGTCCCCTACGGCACTGCGTAGGATCCTACGGTCTTGGCGTGCATCCGTGCGTCGCTGCGGTCCGGTCCCAGGTCGACGGGCACGTGCACCTTCCGCCGACCACTGGCGACAACATCGATGTACTGTGGAGACCTCACGCCCCACGTGTTGAGCAATTCGGCGGTACGTCCACCCGGCCTCCCGCATGCCCACTATACGCCCCCGCTCAAAGTCCGTCAACTGCACATACGGTTCACGTCCACGCTGTCGCGGCATGCTACCAGTGTTAAAGACTGCGATGGAGCTCCGTATGCCACGGCAAACTGGCTGACACTGACGGCGGCGGTGCACAAATGCTGCGCAGCTAGCGCCATTCGACGGCCAACACCGCGGTTCCTGGTGTGTCCGCTGTGCCGTGCGTGTGATCATTGCTTGTACAGCCTTCTCGCAGTGTCCGGAGCAAGTATGGTGGGTCTGACACACCGGTGTCAATGTGTTCTTTTTTCCATTTCCAGGAGTGTATATTTATAAGTGTTATTTACATTTGTAGCTACCGCAGTCTGCTCTAAGTATGGGTGAAAATGTGAGAGGAAGCCGGAAATGTGAACGTAGAAAATGTGCTCGGAAAAACATTACGAACTGGAGACAGAAAATTTAACTTCAAGTCTTAGTTCTGTTACCAGGAAGCCTATCACTCCACACTGCCGAAGAAAAACACTGTTATGAATTTTAATGCCCGAAACTAAGTAAACAAATTTCACAGAAGATGTTCTGTGACTTAGTATAAGAAAGTAACTTCGGTAGGTTATTGTTTCAGTGGTAAGAATGACAGCTGAAACAAAACCACCTAAGGCCTGCGTGATCAGCAATGGCTTTTGTACAGAGAACGTTGCATCTGCAGACACTTATTACTGATGAGTAATGTTTATGTTCTCGTCCTCTAAGATAGCAGAAAATTAGGACCAGCTATTGTGACACACCTGGATAAAAAACTTCCTGCTCTGCGTCGGAGCACTTCGCGAAATTTCTTCAGGGGCGTCTGCTTTCTAGATACAATACAATGACATGTTACAGTGTATATAATTTTCTCTAATCTTTACGGGCCCTGTAACACACGAAAGTGAACTTTTGCTGTTAATTGTGGCTCGACGATACACGCGTTTATGCTACTGCGTGCTGTGATTCAGCCTATTACACCATAAAAACTAACTATAAGTCCGTTAGAATTCCGCCGGCATTATCTCGTGCAGCATGCAGTACCATAGTATAAACTGAATTTGTGAACATATGTTGTTAGTTTAATAAGAAATTAAATTTGTTCTTTATTTCATGCTAATGAGTATTTTTGTGTAGTTCCAATGCTCCCCCAATTATGTTATGTTTAAATCATGTTAAACCTTCTTTAAAATAACAATAAAATTGGATTGCTATATTTGGAAACCTGGCCCAATCATACGTCCAGCCCCGGGCCCAATGCTGGTTCTCGGCGCCCCTGCCGCCACAGAATGCGAAGGCACGAATCCAACGCCATGTTGTTCCGTGACACAAGAAAGAGGACGAGATTTTCAGTTCCGTCGGGCAGGAAAGTGTTAAATCGCAGGCGAAGCAAGCGCACGGAAGTAGCAGCGTAGCGCGGCCCGCGTACTCACCGCGTTGGACGTGTTGATGTCGACCCCGTTGTCGAGGTGTTCGAGGACTCGTTCGAGTTGACCAGCTCGGGCTGCGCGCAGGAACGCCGCGCTGGGGTCCGCCTGCAACACACAGAAACGCCGCCACGTCACTCACTGCTCACGCACTCTTACAGCGCGCTCTCACTCCGTCCGCATTCCATCTGCGGTCTGTGTCCGTGACACGATGAAGATACTTCGTCGTCCACTGTCACTGACCAGTGAGCTACGCTCCAAAAGACGTAAGATTCCAAAAGTTTGGGCCCGCATCTCGTGGTCGTGCGGTAGCGTTCTCGCTTCCCACGCTCGGGTTCCCGGGTTCGATTCCCGGCGGGGTCAGGGATTTTCTCTGCCTCGTGATGGGTGGGTGTTGTGTGCTGTCCTTAGGTTAGTTAGGTTTAAGTAGTTCTAAGTTCTAGGGGACTGATGACCATAGATGTTGAGTCCCATAGTGCTCAGAGCCATTTGAACCATTTGAACCAAAAGTTTGGACAATCGAAAATAAGAGTAGGCTCCATAAACAGGGGTTTGGAAAAAATTACACAGCAAATTAAATCTTATCACTGCTTAGTTTATTTCACAGTAGCTGTACCGGTTTTGACTGCCTACTCATTTTTACGAGGCATGTTTTTTAAGTTAGGTCCGTTTGAACATAAGTACACAACAAAAGGTTATTTCAAAAAAGTAAATTTATTTCCAGAAAGTACATACTTCACTCTATTTTTCGACATAGTTGCCAAGTTTGTTCAAACACGTTATCATACATCTCAACCAATTTTAAAATACCCTCTTCGTAGAAACTTGCCGCCTGCTCCGATAACCATGTGTTCACTGCCGTTTCCACGTCGTCGTTATCATTGTAACGGTTGCCACTGAGGTGTTGTTTGAGGTGAAGGAACAGATGGTAATGGCTCGGCGCAAGATCAGGACTATAGGGTGGGTGGCCTAAAACTTCCCAGGCAAAACGGTCCAATAAATCGCGGGTGTGACCTGCAGTGTGAGCAGAAGGACAATTCCCTTTGTCAGCATGCCGCGAGTTTTGTTTTGAATCGCTCTGCGTAGCTTTCTCAAGGTTTGGCAATATGTTTCTGCATTGATAGTGGTTCCTCGTTGCATGAAGTCGACTAACAAAACACCATGCCTATCCCAAAACACCGACGCCACGATTTTGCGCCGGGACGGAGTCTGTTTGACCTTCACCTTTACAGGCGAGTGCGTGTATCTCCATTCCATGCTCTGTCGCTTCGATTTGGGCGTGATATGCGAAATCCATGTGTCGTCTCCAGTTACGATCTGACTCAAGAAGCCGTTCAAAATGGTTCCAATGGCTCTGAGCACTATGGGACTTAACATCTGAGGTCGTCAGTCCCCTAGAACTTAGAACTACTTAAACCTAACTAACATAAGGACATCACACACATCCATGTCCGAGGCACGATTAGAACCTGCGACCGTAGCGGTCGCGCGGTTCCAGACTGTAGCGCCTGGAACCGCTCGGCCACTCCGGCCGGCCAAGAAGCCGTCACCTTCTTCGAGATAACGAGTCAAGAACTTCATCGCACACTCAAATCTTTGGTTTTTGTGGTCCTTGTTAGGAGTTTTGGGACCCAACGCGAGCACAGTTTCCTAAACTTTAGGTGTTCAGAAACAATGTTGTGAAGCACTGATCTCGACACGTCAGGAAATTCGTTTGGGAGACCTGTTATTGTGACGCGCCTGTTCTCACGAATCCTCGCTTCAACTGAAGCCACCAAATCGTCTGTAATCAAAGAGGGGCGACCGCAGCGGTCCTCATTATGGACGTTGTCATGGCTATCTTTGAATTCTCATACCCACTTACGCACTTAGCTTCCACTCATAACAGTATCAGCGTACACTTCGCAAATCTGTCGATGAATTTCTGCAGCAGACAGGTTCCTTGCTGACAAAACCCGCATCACTGAGAGAACCTCGCACGCGGCGGGCCAGCTGATAGTCTTAAGGGGCTCCGGAAAGGCTCAAAATCATGAAAAGTTCAATATTTACTTTTTTGCGTTTTCTGAATCTGCAGACTATTACCTTTTAATAGATATATAATTTATTCAATTCCGAATACTACAATTATTTTTAAATTTTTTTTTGAAATGTGTTCTACATGGGCGTGACCCACTGTGGCGCTGTTAAACTGCTGTCAAATGGTGTTATTATTAACGTCCGTGTTCATCAGGTACATTTTAGTGATGTGAGATAAAGTATGTGTTGTGGCTAAACTTATTTTCAGAGACTTAGCAGCACCTCAACTGTTGAAAAAGTATATTCACGGAAAAACTCAAAACCCCAATGAAAGTGTAAATAGTGTTATATGGTCGAGAATCCCCAAGACTGTATTTGTTGGAATAGAAACACTTCACTTTGGTGTGTATGATGCTGTTGCGACTTTCAATGATGGCAACATTGTAAGGTGCAAGGTATTTAGAAATATGGGAATGAAGATAGGTTCTAACATGGTACGAGCGATGCTTGCTTTAGACAAGGAACGCCTTCGGGCTGCAGACAGGGCTGTAAAGAGTCTAGAAATACAAGCAAGAGTAAACAGGAGGAGGAACAAGAGGAAGCTGGAGGAGGAGTTTGCAGAGGATGAAGATAATCCATCCTATGGACCTGGAATGCACTAAAAAGTTAATCCAATCTTTGTCGCTCGATTCCCAAAACTTTTATTTTCTCATACTAATTACATGTTTTCTAAGGATCTTCCAAACATATTTGTTTCAAACTTTCAGTAAATGTTACACAGTACCTTCTGCATAATTTAACACAGCCTTTTTCCAAAAAACTGTATATTTTTGAATATATAAATAAAAAATTGCAAAAAAATGTTGTGAATTTTCATTACAATTGAAAAAAAAATCATCTTTAATAACTGAACTAAAATTTTGTAAAATCCCTGTGTTAAGTTGTAGCCCATATTCCAATAAATAATCTGTAAAAAGTTCAACTTCCTACCTCAAATACTTTGTGAGGAAAGATGTAATTTATAAGCGTTATTTTAACATTGCAAGTATAGGGCGTTCCGGAGCCCCTTAAACGTTTTGAAAGCACAGAACAGAACCGTACAGGTTAGCTACAGGGCTGAAACTGAGCACAGTTGTTCCCGAGGCATCCTGGTAACACAACGCACGCGCTCGTTGCGGTATGCGCGCGAACCACTAGTGTCTACAACAAAACAGACCTTACTTAAAAAACACGCCTCGTAATATCCCACAAATAATGGTTCGTCAATGGCTGCGTCAGAACTACAGTCTTCCTGTGGGAGGCGCAATGAAATGTTGTTTTGAAACGATAAACACGGTAAATTCTGGATGAAACAGCAAGGAAGTCCATTGTATGAGTAACCCTATTTGCCACACATGTTTGGCAACAACACTCTCTCTATGAGGCAGTCAGGTACTACTAGAGGTCTGTTGGCAGTCACATATTCGAGAAAAAATTGCCGTATGTCTTAAAGAGCCCTTATTAGTGGCTGATGGGCTGCAATTGCTGTCCTCAGTCCATTCCAGACATTACTCGTAACATATCCTGGTCTGAGCTGACGGCTCGTTATATCGTAGACACAGATTTTGTTGCATTATGTCCATCTTGCCCATTGTGTTGTTCGTGAAAGTTAAGATCAATCTCTTCATATACACTCCTGGAAATGGAAAAAAGAACACATTGACACCGGTGTGTCAGACCCACCATACTTGCTCCGGACACTGCGAGAGGGCTGTACAAGCAATGATCACACGCACGGCACAGCGGACACACCAGGAACCGCGGTGTTGGCCGTCGAATGGCGCTAGCTGCGCAGCATTTGTGCACCGCCGCCGTCAGTGTCAGCCAGTTTGCCGTGGCATACGGAGCTCCATCGCAGTCTTTAGCACTGGTAGCATGCCGCGACAGCGTGGACGTGAACCGTATGTGCAGTTGACGGACTTTGAGCGAGGGCGTATAGTGGGTATGCGGGAGGCCGGGTGGACGTACCGCCGAATTGCTCAACACGTGGGGCGTGAGGTCTCCACAGTACATCGATGTTGTCGCCAGTGGTCGGCGGAAGGTGCACGTGCCCGTCGACCTGGGACCGGACTGCAGCGACGCACGGATGCACGCCAAGACCGTAGGATCCTACGCAGTGCCGTAGGGGACCGCACCGCCACTTCCCAGCAAATTAGGGACACTGTTGCTCCTGGGGTATCGGCGAGGACCATTCGCAACCGTCTCCATGAAGCTGGGCTACGGTCCCGCACACCGTTAGGCCGTCTTCCGCTCACGCCCCAACATCGTGCAGCCCGCCTCCAGTGGTGTCGCGACAGGCGTGAATGGAGGGACGAATGAAGACGTGTCGTCTTCAGCGATGAGAGTCGCTTCTGCCTTGGTGCCAATGATGGTCGTATGCGTGTTTGGCGCCGTGCAGGTGAGCGCCACAATGAGGACTGCATACGACCGAGGCACACAGGGCCAACACCCGGCATCATGGTGTGGGGAGCGATCTCCTACACTGGCCGTACACCACTGGTGATCGTCGAGGGGACACTGAATAGTGCACGGTACATCCAAACCGTCATCGAACCCATCGTTCTACCATTCCTAGACCGGCAAGGGAACTTGCTGTTCCAACAGGACAATGCACGTCCGCATGTATCCCGTGCCACCCAACGTGCTCTAGAAGGTGTAAGTCAACTACCCTGGCCAGCAAGATCTCCGGATCTGTCCCCCATTGAGCATGTTTGGGACTGGATGAAGCGTCGTCTCACGCGGTGTGCACGTCCAGCACGAACGCTGGTCCAACTGAGGCGCCAGGTGGAAATGGCATGGCAAGCCGTTCCACAGGACTACATCCAGCATCTCTACGATCGTCTCCATGGGAGAATAGCAGCCTGCATTGCTGCGAAAGGTGGATATACACTGTACTAGTGCCGACATTGTGCATGCTCTGTTGCCTGTGTCTATGTGCCTGTGGTTCTGTCAGTGTGATCATGTGATGTATCTGACCCCAGGAATGTGTCAACAAAGTTTCCCCTTCCTGGGACAATGAATTCACGGTGTTCTTATTTCAATTTCCAGGAGTGTATATTCTACCCCTATATAATTTTTACTTATTCTACCATTACAAAGCATTTGTCCATGTGCGATATTTATGCACACAGCCAGTGCATCTCACAAATGCATCCAGATATGATCTTAGAGTAAAAAGAGCTCTGACCAGAAGTTCCATGTTTTCAATCTGTGACAGTAGTGTCCAGTGTTATCATGAAGCGTGGCCTTTTAGTGTTTGAGAGCTGTAACATGTTTGCACGACGACACAGGTACTGCGGAGGTGGGACAGATTATGCATCCTATCGTGATCAAGTAGTTAGTATGGTTATATTTAGATTCTAAATATTCACGGCGTTATGTATTTTCTAGACCCACAGCAATTTTGGCATGATAGAGGTTTTGTAATTGACAAACACGTGAATTAATATGGGCGTGAACAATAGGCAAGTAACGTCCATATGGACATACATTTCCTCCTCGTTAAGTACGCGAATGGAGTTAAGACAGAAAGTGGTTAATACTGTTCCGGGGTCCCTCCACCACGCTACGGGTAGCGGAGTATATATATGTAATCCAAGAACAGTACTCTACCTGAAAGCAACAAAACAGTGAAGCAATTTTTAAAAATTGACGAGAAAGAAATGTACTCAAAGAGTGGTTAGCCATCTCAGCAGTAATGGGATACTCAGTAAATCACAGTTTGAATTTAAAAAATCCTGTTCCACTGAGACAGCAATATACAATTTCACTGCCCACATAATAAGAGTCTTTAAATAGTAAAATGTCAGCAATAGGAATTTTCTGTGACGTATCCAAACTGTTTGATTGTGTGAACCATGACATTATGTTACAGAAATTACAATTCTATGGTATAAATGGAACAGCGTATGACTGGTTTAAGTCATACATACAGAACAGGAAGCAAAAAATTTCTGTATATGGTTTAAGTGATTTAAGGAAGTTTTCCATAGCATCTAACTGGGATGAAATTACATTAGGTGTTCCACAGGGTTCGATCACAGGTCCCCTTCTGTTCTTCATATGTGTGAATGACCTCCCTTCTTATCTGAAATAAGAAGCTGAACTGACATTGTTTGCTGACGATACAAGCATCATTATTAATCCAATAAAAGAAACTCCAACAGCGAATGATACAAATAATGTGTTTGGAAAAGTTATTCATTGGTTTTCTGCGAATGGGCTTGTTCTGAACATTGAAAAAAAAGGAAGAAAGAAAAAAAACATAGTACACCCAGTTTTCTTCTGCCAGTTCCATAAAAAAATATAACTCATCAGCAGAAGTCAGTAGCCAGGGTAGAGCATACTAAGCTCTTGGGTGTACATATAGATGTGAATCTTACTTGGGAAATTCATATTTTGGATCTCCTAAAGCGACTAGGTTCAGAAACTTTTGCAATCTGAATAATTGCTAATTTTGAGGATATAGAAATTAGCAAGCTAACATACTTTGCATACTTTCGCTCACTGATGTCATACGGAATAATATTTTGGGTTAACACTTAGGCAAAAAGTATTCACTGCTCAAACGAAAGTGGTTAGAATAATGTGTGGGACTCATAGTCGTACATCTTGTAGGTATCTTTTTAAAAGTTCACAACAACATGGACCAGTTTAAAAACAACAGTGACATTCATGATTGCCGGCCATTGTGACCGAGAGGTTCTAGGCGCTTCAGTCCGGCACCGCGGTGCTGCAACAGTCGCAGGTTCGAATCCTGCCTCGGGCTTGGACGTGTGTGATGTCCTTAGATTAGTTAGGTTTAAGTAGTTCTAAGTCTAGGGGACTGATGATCTCAGATGTTACGTACTACAGTGCTCAGAGCCAATTGAACCATTTTGAACATACATGATTATAATAGCAGAAGAAAAAAATACTTACACTATCCTCTACTAATCTTTGGCACAGAGAGGGGTAAAATATGCCTCTGTAAAGCTTTTCGATGAATCACCAGATGAAATAAAATGTCCGACAGACATCAGTAACAGTTTTAAAAATAAATTGATATCATATCTCCTTGGCATAAATGAACTGTTGAATAATAGTAATAAATAAACCTATAGGTACAATATATGCATTTTGTGCCATTTAAGGGAATGGTGTACGTAATAAAAATTTTAAGGTTAATATATATATATATATATATATATATATATATATATATATATATATATGTGTGTGTGTGTCTGCTTGTGTCTGTGTATATGCGGATGGATATGTGTGTGTGTGCGAGTGTATACCTGTCCTTTTTTCCCCCTAAGGTAAGTCTTTCCGCTCCCGGGATTGGAATGACTCCTTACCCTCTCCCTTAAAACCCAAATCCTTTCGTCTTTCCCTCTCCTTCCCTCTTTCCTGACGAGGCAACCGTTGGTTGCGAAAGCTAGAATTTTGTGTGTATGTTTGTGTTTGTTTTGTGTGTCTATCGACCTGCCAGCGCTTTTGTTTGGTAAGTCTCATCATCTTTCTTTCTTTATATATATATATATATATATATATATATATATATATATATATATATATATATATATATCATGTGCGCATTTCTTATGCACTTGACACGTTCCACATCATAACGCACCGTGAGATTGATAAATGGAACTCGTAACTAAGTAACGCCTTTACAACATGACGCCATTCAATACCTGGTCAATGTACTCACTGTGTAAGAACACTGTCAGTGCAGTTCCGTCGATCTCAGAGTCCCTGGGCATGATGCGGAAAACAACGGGAGGTAATGCACGTGGGCTGCGAAATAATTTCCCGAAGACGTCAGGCTGTCAACCTACTGTCGCCAAGGGCGCAACGCTGCGGTCGCAATCGAATCAGACGTCTGAGCAAGGATAGCAACGCAAAACCACCAAACACGGACGCCAGCTCCCCCGACACCGAGGGCTCTCCAGCTGATGAATCACGGCGGGCAGTCAAGGGCCGCAGACGAAGGAAGGGGCGGCTGCGCGACTCTGCCAGAAAGGCTGCGGCGGACCGCGGAGGGTCTGTTGGTCGCCAATTAACGCCGCGGTGGCTGCCCCATTGTGGACGCTTCCGGCACGTGCCGCCGCCACAAAGCCCGTCAACAAAGCACTAGCAAGACCACACGCCGAACCGAGCCTGGCAGTCGAATGTGTCTCCGCAGCGCAGCCTCCACCATCTGTCCCCATCCCTCGCTCTATAGCATTTGCGGCTAATGAGCCCCTCGCGGCATACGACGTAATATTTCTGGCTTTACAACCACCATATTCAAGTATAAGACGCTCTTCTTGAGCCGTTGAGAAGGCAGCAGTGGGAAGATGACGTAATGTGATGTGAGGTACCGAAGACAGATGGTTTATTCGGTACGGGTATCGTGAGAAAGACCGTCTAAGGCCGGGGCCACACGAGCGGAATAGCTGCGGAACGTCAGACGCGCGGTAAATGACCGCACCACTATGGCGCATGGGGTAGATGCAGCAGTCCACACGGGGCGGAACGTCTGCGGAATTTTGCCGCTTGCCAGCCGCATCGCCCATAGCGAGGCGGAAAACCCGCTGCGGCACACGCAGCGCTATGGGTCATGAGAATCAATTGGGCGTTTCACACGGGCGGTGCGACAGGTGTGCGGAGAAGGGCCAGCTGACAGCAGTCAGTGCTGCGAGCGGAGTAGAGTGGCCATTTGCAGCAGGCAGTTGCGTGCTCCGTTCTGTGTGACTACAAAGTGTCATCCACGATGTACCCACTAGACATTGAGAAAATAGGTATGGAGATTCTGATAATGGAAATGGAAAAAAGGCCTTGTATTTGGGATTTAAGGACCGAGGAATACAAGGACAGAAATAAGAAGGATGCAGCATGGCATGAAATCTGCTGTGCACTATTCGATGATTTCGCAGGTCATTCAAGCACACAGAAAAAATCCGTTGGTAAGTTTCTCGTCCACTATTAGAATAATACAAATGGTTAAAAGATCACTCTGAATTGCAACATAGTTAGCGAATTAGTTTTCTGGAACTCGTCAAGTATTTTTGTTTAGAGATTGCTGCACAATGATAAGTGTTGAGAAAGTCCTGCATTTCTATTATTGTTGAGATGTTACACATTGGTAATGTAACAACAATGCACAAATATAACAATAGAAAAGAACAGCATATTTGTACAATAATATGTAAGAATTGGCAATAATGGTATCGATTCTTTTGCATCGCATGAATTAAGCCACATGATCGCCTTGGACAATTACAATATTGGGTAGAGTGATAAATCACTAAAAATAGAATATTAAACAAACCAGGTTCAGTAAGCACTGCTCTCAAACGAGTTTCTGGATAGTGTATGAAAGAGTCAACTATAGCTGATTAGTTAGTTTTATTAAGTCTCAGCTTAATTTACAGGTGTAATTACCGATAATAACAAGCTAGAACAATAAAATTAATAAAACTAAATTTTAAGGAAAATGCATAAAAAAGTTCATTTTCTGCTCTATGTAACACCTCAGATTTTGCTGTCCTGCCAAGGCACTTGACCAGCCTCACTTACAAAATAATTAGCCATTGCATCTGTTTCTTATTGCTGACACTCTTCTTTCATCCAAGTTTGTTGCAGTCTCAAATCCATTCACAATAAATGTCTTCCATTTGGTGCCCATCTCTCTCGCGCACATAATTATGCAGAACACAACATGCTTTTGTTATGTCAACAGCAAAATCCAATTTCATATTCATGGCTCGCTGGAACACGCTCGGTGTTGTGTGATGTCCTTAGGGTAGTTAGGTTTAAGTAGTTCTAAGTTCTAGGGGACTGATGACCATATATGTTAAGTCCCATGGTGCTCAGAGCTATTTCAACCTGGAACACGCGCCATTTGTTCGACAATAAGCCGAACGAACATTCAACGTACCTACGAGCCCGTGACAAACGGTAGTTGAAAATTCTTTTCTCGCGTGTCAACATTTTACCACCATATGGTCGTAGTACGTGTCCCAGTGGCATTTGGTAAGCCAGAGGGCTCTGGTATACACAATGTATTTCCGTCCAGACGTTTCCACAGGGTAAATTTTTTAAAAATTGTGCCGTCTGAATCTTTTCCAAACGAGCCAATGTCAACAAAAACGAATCTATAATCTGAGTCTGCCACTGACAAAAGAACAATGGAAAAGAAGTCCTTATAATTATAAAACAGTGAACCACTCGTCTTAGGTTTGACCAACCGAATGTGTTGACCATCGATTGCCCCTACGCAATTTGGGAAATTTGCACGGATTTAGAATCCATTGGCAATATTCTTCCACTCCTCCTCTGTCGGCTGAGGCAGACGCTTGTCACGCAGGCTGCCCCAAATCGCACAGCACACTTTCCTCACTATGTCACTGGCTGTTGACTTGCTTATTCTGTATGTATAGTGCAGATCAACTAAGTGACAACCAGTAGCCAAATACCTAAAACTAAAAATTACGTTCAATATTCAGTCATTATTTAATAATGTTAAAAGATTTCAAAGTTACGTTAAATTTCCGTTTCTTTTTTTCTTCTTTGTAGGCCAGAAGGCACAACAAAAGTGGCGTAACATTAGGGACTATTATCAGAAATATGTAAGGAAAGTGAAGAAATCTGGTTCAGAAGCAGTAAGAATATTAAAAGACGTGTACGCTGACCAGCTGGGGTTCTTGGCACCTGTTTTAGGCCGGCCGAAGTGGCCGTGCGGTTAAAGGCGCTGCAGTCTGGAACAGCAAGACCGCTACGGTCGCAGGTTCGAATCCTGCCTCGGGCATGGATGTTTGTGATGTCCTTAGGTTAGTTAGGTTTAACTAGTTCTAAGTTCTAGGGGACTAATGACCTCAGCAGTTGAGTCCCATAGTGCTCAGAGCCATTTGAACCATTTTTTGAACCTGTTTTAGAAATAAGAGATTCAGTTTCAAGTCTACAGGAAGATGAAATTGAGCACTTGGAACATCCTTTGGAATTTTCCCTGGCAGAAGACGACACCGGCAATCCCGTAACATCAGCTGACGCCTCAACACCTGAGCAGACTTCAGTAGGCTCATCAGTTCCACAAAAGAAAACGAAAGTGAGAAGCGTGAAAACAGATCTTGAAGCTAAATCATGCAAATTTCTGGATAGTCCTCCAATTCGTTCTCCGTCCGCTGAGGACGAAGACAAATCGTTTTTTGATTCCTTGCTGCCCACGCTGCGTAAGTTTGATTTAGATCAAAAACTAGAATTCCGTGTGGAAGTTTTACGCTTACTTAAGCGCATCCGAAACGCAAAATCGCAACCATTTCATGGCTGTTATGCAGCATGTCAGCAACCTATGCAATATGCACCAACGCATGCAGTAAGCCCAGGACATTTCCAAACATTACATACACAAGGAAATATGTACAACCAGCGTGCAGCTCCTCAATTAGTGCAGATGTAGTCTCAACAGTATCGAGCTTTCTGACGTCTAGAGAACAATCGCCTTCTATTTCACCAGAGTTTATTGATTCTGACTCTTGAGTAGAGGGTTTTTTGCAGAAAAGTGAATTAACAGGAGTTACTTTCCCTTTTTGCATGTCCTTTCTGCTAATTTAATTTACAGTTAATTGATGTTTCTTATCCTCAAAAGGCAGATTTACATGTAACATTTCATTCAATATCAATAAAGAAAAGAGAATTAAATCTGTTCGTTTATTGACCTAATCATTATCTTTTTTTTTTAATTGAAATGAAAGTGTTGTTAAAACTAGTGATAGACATTACTGGGTTTCTTTAATTTTAGCTGAGATAATTTTTGGCTGATACAGGATACTTACACATTAGAATTCACTTACCTTAAAGTTACAGCCAGCATTTCCATTGAAGGTATAGCGAGTCTCATGTTCGTGTCTTGCTTCTGTAAAGCGCTTCTAAGCGTGTGATGTAATTCATCGAAGCTTGAGAAAGACATTCGGAAATAGTTGAAAAATTTCATTTCATCCTCTCGTAGCTCGTTAAATATAACGTAAAACGCTCCTTGCAACTACTGACTACTCGCTACTCGATGCATCCAGTACTTTCGGTGTATTTTTCTCTTTTTCAGTTTTTTTAACCATGCGTATGCCACTACTGCACAGTGTCGAGCATCCATCGCGACTACCAGGTTAAAAAAAAAGGAGAGAACAATTCAGTCTATTTGCTTGGCCTCCTCGCGGCTACGAAGCGAACAATCTTCATTCTACGAACATTTCGCGCGGTACTAGAATGAAAAGTGTATTTTTTCCTCGTCTCTATTGTCATTTAATCGCAAGGTAAACAGTTACCAGGTCGACTTTACTTACTTTCTTAAAAATTGTGTTGATAATAGTTATTTAATGTTTCGTGAATGAAACAGTGTAGACAAGAAAAAATGACACATACAGCAAATAGCTAACTCTGCTCCTGAATCTGCAAATGTCTTTTTCTACTTTTAAAATGATGAACCTCTTAAAGATGCAACGTTAACAGAAAGTCTGACTGTAAATGGCTTCATAGACGACATGCGGAAAATACACACGACACAACTCTGCATTGTGAGCGAGAATAGGCTCGAGCGCGGCGCGCCGTAGGCAGCTGCGGCCAAGCGCCAATATATATCACTCGATTACTCGAGACTCCTTCGAGTGTTAAAAACAATTTCGATATCTTAGCTACAATTCGTACGCAGCATTATACGACCTCAAATGCACCAAACGAAAAGTAGCCAGCGACGTCATTTTTTACTGCAAACTTTTCAAAATATGCGCTGTGTTTTACTTAATTATGAAGTATCGCGATAACCATGGGCAGCAGCGAAAAGAAAACCAGTTCATTATCAAGCTGTGATATCAGGCAATAACATGCGTAAAAATAATTTTTTTTCGTCGAATAGTTTCCTCACAATCGAATGAGAGAGATTGCGTAGCGCAGAACACAGACGAATTCCAAAACAGTGGTTTTTAATTTTTTACACGAAAAGTATAAGTTGTAATGAAAAACTAACTACAATTTTTTTCGAGACAAAACGGATGACTAGATATTTGGCTCTCCGCACGAACATTACGCAGCTAGCCGCATGGCTACAGGACTGTGCGTCTAGCCGCATTCCATTGACCGTTGCGGAAACAATCCGCTCGTGTGGCCCCGGTCTAAATTGTGGTCCTTCTCCGAGATTGGCTGCTGCATTCGGAAGTCGTGCACCGAAATGATGATCTTCTGTTATTAATATTAGACGAACTATAGAGCGTATTTTCTTGTGTTTCAGATTAAAGCGTCTCTTAATAGCGTGCGATCATTCCATTATTTTACAAGTATTAATAACCAGCAGAATAATAAACAACTGCTAAACGAAAAGGCAGACGAAGCACTTGGTGATCTTCGGATCGCGCCTAACTTGGATGGCGGACGAAATGGTTCTGCTGTACAAAAGATATAGTTGATTCGGCAGTGTCGAAGGACAGACACGTTGTCTGCCGCGGTCGGTGTCAGTTAAGGCTTTATTACTAATCTATGGTTTGTAAATATCATCTCTGGTTCGGCAGTGTCAGAGGGCAGACATGTTGTCTGCCGCGGTTTCAGATAAGACTTGATTTAGTAATGCCTAATATGTAAATATCAGAGCTGTAATTACGAAAATACCCAGTTCATTATTTTGTTGAAGAATGGAAATTATTGTGACACTAAAATGGAATGTAATTGTGCAGTTTCTCAAGTTCTACCAATAAATATTGAGGGACATCCCATATAAACAATCTAATTGGAAATTTAATTGTGACATAATATCAGTTTCGCGCTAAGAGTTTCTTACAGCCTTAAGATAACGGATTTAAGACCTAAGTGCTGTTTTCTGCGCAGGGGACAACAACTATGGAAGACTACAGGTTGATGAGCATTTATTAGAGCTTACGCATTTCACTCAGGGCGGTAGAAGTAAATAGGCACCTCGTTGTACTGTAATCTTCGTACAAATGAGATCAGTGACACATCATCTGATGTAACACAGAGGAGGTACGAAGGAGAGAAATATTTTCGGTTGTTTGAGGGAGGAGGCCAAACAGTGAGGTCATCGGTCTCATAGGATTAAGGAAGGATGGGGAAGGAAGCAGGCCGTGCCCTTTCAAAGGAACCATCCCAGCATTTGCCAGGAGCGATTTAGGGAAATCACGGAAAACCTAAATCAGGATGGCCGGACGCGGGGTTGAACCGTCGTCCACCCGAATGCGAGTCCAGTGTGCACTGCGCCACCTCGCTTGGTGACATGTTTTCGAGACAAAGGGTTTATAATACGCACGTATATATGTCACCCTCTCCCTCTCTCAATTTCAACTTACCGTAACGATCCTGTTTTCCACATACCGACCCTCTGTCTTTTCACATGCGCTGAGAACTGCAGGTAGCTCACAAAAAACGCTCAAAGCGACCTTCAGTAACGCTGAGACTAACAGTTGTTCTTTCTTTCTGTTTTTTTTTTCCTGAATCATCACTCTTCCGACGGGTTTGATGTGGTTGGCATCGATTTCGCATGGAAATCACTTCATCTCATAGTAGCGCTTACACTCAATGTCTTTAATTATTTCTCGTACTTGTATAAATGGTTAACTCGAACTTCATCGATAAGTGAAATTGACATATCTGAAAGGAGACAATACAAAACAATCCTACGTCCGTTACAGCTCTACCCATTACTTCAGCCTTATAATGCTGAAATAATCGTCAGCACGATTGCGCTCTTGCTGCAAGCGACAAAGTTCGGGGCGTTGCTGAATTTGTCTTTACTAAAGACCTTCAACCTTCATATACTTCCGCAACTGGAGGTTACAGCCAAGTGCTGCCAAAATCAGTAGTCATCAGTTTGTACCTTAATAACAAGCTCGCAAACAAAGGTACAAAGGTATATTTTAAAGAGGCATAGCTGAGGCATAACAGAACTCCACTGTAACTATGTGTCGCTCCTGTCAGGACGCTCAGCTTTAAAGAGCGCTTGCTAACAGTCACAAAGATGAAAACAAAAAATAACATCTTGCAGAACCTTTGTGGTACGGTGCGTGGTTCATCTGTTCCAACACTTCTACTGTTGGAGTGGTGTATCCTGTCACAGAATATTGCGTTGCATCTTCATAGAAACAATCAGAAAGGCTCCAGCTTCCCGGTTGCTTGGTCTCAACTACATGGCTGCCTCCTCCCCCTCCCATTTGTGCAGCGAGAATCTGCTCTCAAGCAGGCGTTTGCAGAAGTAACTGATAATCTTTATCCTCCAGTGCATGAAGACGTTCCTGCACTTAATAAAAGTGGACTTTACACCCGGCATCCACCTCTATTAGGTACAAACTTTTTGAAAGACGGCGTAGTAGTAGTAACAGACCAACGGCCAGAAATGTGGCAGAACGATCCTACCCTACAACCGCATAAGATGCCCTACATCTCGTCCAGGGTACCATGTTTTGAAGAGTACCTCAAGCTCTCGTCTGTGCTCAACAGAATGATACATATTGGAAGATGTGTTGACTCAGTGTACAAATGATAATCAACAAGATCGCCCAACTGTGATTGTGGTGCGGAAAGACGAACTGTTCAGCATATTATACGTGCGTGTCGAATATGATCATTTCCTGACAATCTGAAAGAGTTCCATATGGCAAGAAGGACAACACTTAGATACACTCGGCAGTTGGATATAATATGTCTGAAGACTTTCCGTGCTTTGTCAATACTGTAAATTTAATTAACTTATAGTTATGAATTTTTGTGTATGCTATATGAGTGTGTATGTACTCTTAAAGCAAACATTTTTTTGCGTGATGTGATATTAGCCATACTTTAAATCCACGCATACTATAAAACTTTAGGGACGTGTGTGTGTGTGTGTGTGTGTGTGTGTGTGTGTGTGTGTGTTCAAATGGCTCTGAGCACTATGGGACTTAACATCTGTGGTCATCAGTCCCCGAGAACTTAGAACTACTTAAACCTAACTAACCTAAGGACATTACACACATCCATGCCCGAGGCAGGATTCGAACCTGCGACCGTAGCGGTCTCGCGGTTCCAGACTGAAGCGCCCAGAACCGCACGGCCACACCGGCCGGCTGTGTGTGTGTGTGTGTGTGTGTGTGTATGTTCCAATCGCCTCCTACACCAATGGGTAGATTTCAGCCAAACTTGGTACTCTTACCACTTACTGTCTGGAAAGAATCGCTGCGAGAGTAAGAACCATCTGCCTTTCAGACTTTATTCATCCAGTATCTGAGAATGAGGGCAGTGGCTTGCAGCAAACTTTACACATGATTTCAAATCATTACGGAACTTTTTCTAGCTCACACGATAAAAGGAAAAAAGTTTAACACTTAATATACTTTCGATGCTCTTGCAGTAAAACTGCCACATCAGCAATGAGGTTTTAATATGTCATTACTTTTCTATTAACTGTATTCGCAACACATTTTTCAAACAGTATGCACATGTACCTGCAGAATTAATCTTTGTATAACAATAGTTTACGAGATATGGTGTCATAAACACTGAGATGTGTGACAAACTACCGCATCATTGATGATGTTTAAATTTATTACTTCTTGCTAACTTCTCAGCATATTTGTCAGAAAGTATTCACATATGCCGCTGAATATACGTACAAATTTATATCACTGGACGACAAATATTCAGGACATATAATGCAACAAACAATGAGCTGCATGGAAAAAAAAACTGCAGGGCGAAATTCGCTACAGATACACGTGAAATATGTTCACAAAATGTGTGAAATATGTTAAATACTTGTGAAGTATGTGTGACATGTGGGTATGGGGGCAAAGCTGTGAATAAACTCCTCCTAAGCTCGTGGATCAATTTAAACCAAACTTTGTACACATATTACTTGCTACCTGGAAACAAGTGCTTTGGTGGCAAGAACCAGTAACATCCTATTGGGATGGAAGTGATAACGTGGAGGGAGATGGGGGTGGGGGGATGGAAAGATGGAAGAGAGGGCGACTGAGGAGACAGACACAGATGTAGAGGAGGAGGAGGAGATGGATATAGAGAGGAGGAGGGGGAAATGTACAGAGAAACGGAAGAGGAGGAAACAGACAGAGAGAGGGGGGAGGAGGAGATGGAGAGAGAGATTGAGAGAAGGAGATGGATGGAGAGGTGGTGGAGGAGAGGGAAGGAGTTGATGGGCTAATAGAATTGGAATAACGGACAACATCGGTTACTGAGCTAGTAATAAATAAATAATAATTGTCAGCAAAAAAATGGCTCAAATGGCTCTAAGGACTATGGAACTTCTGAGGTCATCAGTCCCCTAGAACTTAGAACTACTTAAACCTAAGGACATCACACACATCCATGCCCGAGGCAGGATTCGAACCTGCGACCGTAGCGGTCGCGCGGTTCCAGACTGTAGCGCCTAAAACCGCTCGGCCACTCCGGCCGGCCAACAGTCAGCAAGATCATTAATTATCCCAAAGTCCAGTCGGGCAACACTATCGCTAAAACTATTATGGCTGTACCTCCTAAGCCAATTTATCATAGAAATTCATAATCAAGTAAATGAATTGTTGCTCGAAATGTTCACAAAAAGCATCTTATTTCAGAAGCACAAAATCTGCTTAAAATGGCAGGCTAACATTGAGAAGGATTCTGAACATATCAATGACTGTGGTAATTTTATAGATACGACTGTGATTTCCATTCCTCCAAAACTTTAACTTGCCCTGTTCAAGGTGATGAATACTTTGTTCTACATGAAATCTACACATTCGCACAAAACTGGGACAAGCGCTAATTACTATATCAAAAATAATGTAGGATGGGGAATTTAACGTACCGTCGACATCGAGGTCATTAGAGGCGGAATAAGCCAGGAACTTAGGCAGTATCATACTGAAAGTTTCAACATTTTTAATCCACTCGCCACACTGAAGACTGACTTCTGTATGATATATGACGTTCTCACAGCTTGATTGGTGGAAGGTATTCTTTAGTGCATCCTGCCACGTTTGAGTTTTCAGTGTTACGTTAAACAAGTTTTGTTTTGTTTCGGAGAGACGACCGCTTCTGCTGTAAGTCCTTTACTTATAGGTACGACCGGTTTCGCAGCATTTTAGCTGCATTATCATGTGCCATAAAATCAAATTGTGTTCCGATCGAGGAAAGAGAATGGGATAAGCCAGCTTTCATAGTCAGCACTTTTTCGCTAAGTAGGGGACGTCCGACATAAAATCTCGTTCGGAATACGACTTGATTTTATTCCACCTGATGATGCAGTTAAAATGCTGCGAAAACGGCCGTGCCTATAAATAAAAAGGCTTGCAGCTGATGAGGTCTTATCTTCAGAACTATATATCCAGGCTGTGACTGCCCTGACTGTTAAGTCTGTTGAGTAAAGAACCGGACCGTCAACCTTTCGACCTTTGGAACAAGATACTGAAGTTAATGTTGAGATCACTTGCAGACCTTGATGACTACGCCGACATTGGTGTAAACCGGCTTTCTTAGCGATCAACTGAATTAGGTGCGAATAACATTCATTGACCAAGTGTTCCTGATGACACTCTGCAGTGAGACATACTGTATGTGCCCAGTCTCATCTGACAATTGCGAACTGCTGCCACCACTAGCCAACTGGGGCACGGTGACGTCAGAGTAAACACTGTTAGCTGGCGGAAGCTCGGCTTGCAAGCACTGCTGCCCAACAAGCTGTCCTGCCACAGCTATCCGGCGTCCACACGTCCTCTGATTTTCAGCAACTGTCGTTGTTTTCCTCTTCTCTAAACAAAAAAGTTAAAGGCATTGGCTCCGATCTCTTCTTCTCGTGATAGCTGTTATCGCTCCTCTACGTTAGGAACAAATTAATACAGCAGCGAATGGCGCGGTCCAGCAGAGCAGGAAGATGCTAATCTGAATGAAATCTAAACTATCGGAAACCAATGAAAATACACTCTCCTTCAATGACTGCCACCACAGTACGGAATGGGCACAAGAACCTTACCTGTGTTACGAGTACAGTGTATAATTCGTCCAGATTAGTTTGACGAGTAAAAAGGCAGTGTAAAACGGGGCGAGAAATATATTTATTTATTTGTCTTTGCGGTATAACCTTTTCCCCCCAATCCGTTTCCATTCTCTTCCAATTGCCTACTATTCGACGAGACCTCGGTGTAACTGTGTTAGATCTTCCAGATAATGGATGATTTTTCTCGTTGTGGACACAATTTCCCATTCTGCAAGGTCATTTTACTGGTATTTTCACGAAAATATATTGGTGCGAAATGAATATAATGTGTGGAACGACGGAATCTGCAGTATAATATGGAATACTAAAAGAGTTGCGGCGCGAAATTTTTCACATACATATAATATCCATCACAGGTGAAAATACATTAAGTTTCAGTGCGAAAAATACTTTGGTAGGAGCTATGCTAAAGAAGATGAATTCAGTGTGCTGTCGTCTCGCAAGCCACTAGCTTGCCGACTGAGCAGTAAATACACTGATGAATGAAAACATGGTAGCCGGCCGCGGTGGCCGTGCGTTTCTACGCGCTTCAGTCCGAAGCCGCGTTGCTGCTACGGTCGCAGGTTCGAATCCTGCCTCGGGCATGGGTGTGTGTGATGTCCTTAGGTTAGTTACGTTTAAGTAGTTCTAAGTTCTAGGAGACTGATGACCACAGCAGTTGAGTCCCATAGTGCTCAGAGCCATTTGAACCATTTTTTGAAAACATGGTCATTGCCGGGGCCAACGAGATATACGGACGTTGCAACGAACCTGTGGCGTCATACTAATCGGCTTGTCCGCCACACTTCGCGAACGCTCGGATCCGTGCAAGGCCCATAATAAATGAATATGTGATTGAAATGGTACCCACTAAAGGTCTTAATTTTGTCGTGTTCTGTGGAGAACTTGTATGCATTTAAAAACGCAGTCAAGAATTATTAAACTCGTCTGAAATAGTTACTCGCTCCCCGCCGGAGACGGCTACCCTGCACTCATACCTGCAGAGTCACGTGGTGTGACGTACGCATCACGGCCTCTCTCTCTTGTCGGCCTCGCCCAGGCCCCCACAACCGCACGAGTGGTCGACTGTGAAGAGCGGACAAATTGAATAGCTGGCTGGCGGCCATTAGAGTGGTAAACTGACGCGCGGAGTTGGAATGTTTATACATCGCTTTTGGTTATAAAATGCCTTCCCTTCAGTTAGGTCACAAACATAATGCCTCATTTAAATACGTTACTACAATATACTTTTTAATTTATGAACAAACAGCAAATAGTCACTGTTTATGAATTTATCTTACGTACTACATGGAATCTGCCGTAGCTAAAAGTTATGTACTGGACCCCTAGCATTTTTCGCAGTTCATTTACGATAGATGTACGCAAAATGCATCAAAATACTCGAAGATTTGCCCACTATATTAATACATATTTTCTGACTCTACCTTGCTTTAGATTTTATGACGAGAAGTGCTTTGGCAACTCACGACCAAATTATCAAGTTTCAACCTAACCTAGACCATGAAAACACTACCGATCAGCCAACTTTCTTCAAAATGATCAGAACATATAAAATCGTTTTCTGTCGGTCGGAAATGTTGCCTACTGACAGCGTGTGCCCGCATCTCGTGGTCGTGCGGTAGCGTTCTCGCTTCCCACGCCCGGGTTCCCGGGTTCGATTCCCGGCGGGGTCAGGGATTTTCTCTGCCTCGTGATGGCTGGGTGTTGTGTGCTGTCCTTAGGTTAGTTAGGTTTAAGTAGTTCTAAGTTCTAGGGGACTTATGACCACAGCAGTTGAGTCCCATAGTGCTCAGAGCCATTTGAACCATTTGACCGCGTGTAACCATTTTTGTAACAGCTGTTTTTTTGAGAAAGGAAACCTGCAAATAGATGCACAGACATTATGCTAATACCGTGTTACAAAAACATTTATTAAGCAAGTGCAATGACATACAAAACAACTTAAAATATTCACTCACCTGTGACATGTAATATTCGTTCCTTTCTCGAATTTATTTGTACAATTAATCGCTGCACGACTCATCACATTGTACTTCTTTTGATTGGAACGTACAGACATTAGAATTACGAGTAACAAATACTGTATGTACGTCCCAACAAATATACAACGTTGAATCAGGGTCTTCATAAACAACAGTACTACACAACACATCAGACTACAACCACTATAATGGCGTCCAGCCGAAGGATCAAATTATCCCGCGACTGCAGCGCCATCAGTGAGTCTAGTTATTTTTTACCAGGTCTTTGGCCTCGCCACTGCCCACCGCGAGACTGGATGCCTCCTGGTGGCGTAGCGGACACGTGAAGCTATGAGAAAAGTGTGTAAGCGGAGCACAGGCTAAAATGAAATCATTCTAGCGACGATGTGGACAGTTAATGGAGAAACCCACTGAGATAAGCAGACTTAACAAAGAGCAGATTCTTGCGGTCCGTCGGGGACGAGTATCCAGAATTCGAAACCAGAACTGCTGTTAGCATGAGTGACATAAAAGTAGATATCTTAGGTGTTGTGAAACAACTCAAATCACTTAAGGAAGGCAAGTCTTCCGCTCCAGATGGTATACCAGTCAGGTTCCTTTCAGAGTAGGCAGACACAATAGCGCCCTTCTTAGCAATCATATACAACCGCTCATTTGACGAAAGGTCTGTTCCTAAAGTCTAGAAAGTAGCACAGGACACACCATATTCAAGAAAGGAAATAGGAGTAACCCATTGAATTACAGACCCATATCACTGACCTCAATTTGCAGTAGGATTTTGGAGCATATACTGTACTCTAACATTATGAATCACCTTGAAGAAAATGACTTATTCATACGTAACCAACAAGTATTCAAAAAATATCGTTCTTTATTCCCATGAAGTAATGAGTGCTGTCGACAAGGGATCTAAGATCGATTCCATATTCTTAGATTTCCAGAAGGATTTTGATACCGTTCCTCACAAACGACTATTAATCAAATTGCGTGCACATGGAGTATCGTTTCAGTTGTGTGACTGGGTTCGTGATTTTCTCTCAGAGAAGTCACAGTTCGTAGTGATGCACGGTAAGTCATCGAGTAGAACAGAAGTGATATCTGGCGTTCCGCAAGGTAGTGTCATAGGTCCTCTGCTGTTCCTAATTTACATAAATGATCTAGGTGATCATCTGAGCAGCCCCCTTAGATTGTTTGCAGATGACGCTGTAATTTACCGCCTAGTAAAATCATCATATGATCAATTCCAATTACAAAATGATCTAGAGAGAATTTCTGTATGGTGCGAAATGTGGCAATTGGCACTAAAGAATGAAAAGCGCGAGGTCATCCACATGGGTACTAACAGAAATCCTATAAATTTTTGATATACGATAAATCGCAAAAATCTAAGGGCTGTCAATTCGACTAAATACCTAGGAATTACGAGCAACTTAAGTTGGGAAGACCACATAGATAAAAAAGTGGGGAAGGCGAAAAAAAAAGACTGTGCTTTGTTGGCAGAACACTTAGAAGATGCGACAAACCCACTAAAGAGACAGCCTACATTACACGTGTCGGTCATCTGCTGGAATACTGCTGGGCGGTGTGGGATCCTTACCAGGTAGGATTGACGGAGGACATCGAAAAAGTGCAAAGAAGGGCAGCTCGTTTGGTGTTATCGCACAATAGGGGGTGAGAGTGTCACTGATATGATACGCGAGTTGGGGTGGCAGTCATGGAAACAAAGATGGTTTTCTTTTCGGGGAGATCTATTTACGAGATATATTTACGGAATTTCAATCACCAACTTTCTCTTCCGAATGCGAAAATACTTTGTTGACACCCACCTACGTAGGGAGAAATGATCATCATAATAAAATAAGAGAAATCAGAGCTCGAACGGAAAGATTTAGGTGTTTCTTTTTCCCACGCGCCATTCGAGAGTGGAATGGTAGAAAAGTAGTATGAAAATGGTTCGATGAACCCCCTGCCAGGCACTTTAGTGTGAATAGCAGAGTAACCATGTAGATGTAGATGTAGATGTAGATGTACGCCGGCTACGGTTGTGAGCGTCTATGAAGGACCGTTAAAGCACGAGTAGGCGACGACGCACTGGACGTACACGCCTCCTCACAGAACAAGGCGGTCGTTATTGGGCGCCAACTCCGCGCCTACAGACCGTCAGCCAGTAAGATACGAGGTGCATTCAAGTTCTAAGGCCTCCGATTTTTTTTTCTCCGGACTGGAAAGAGATAGAAACATGCGCATTGTTTTAAAATGAGGCCGCGTTCATTGTCAATACGTCCCAGAGATGGCAGCACCGTACGGCAGATGGCATTTTATCGCCAGCGGCGAGAATGAGAACTGTTTTAAATACTTAAAATGGCGACGTTTTCCTTACTTGAACAGCGTGCAATCATTCGTTTTCTGAATTTGCGTGGTGTGAAACCAATTGAAATTCATCGACAGTTGGAGACATGTGGTGATGGAGTTATGGATGTGTCGAAAGTGCGTTCAGTTTAATGAAGGCAGAACATGGTGTGACAACAAACCGAAACAACCTCGGGCTCGCACAAGCCGGTCTGACGACATGATCGAGAAAGTGGAGAGAATTGTTTTGGGGGATCGCCGAATGACTGTTGAACAGATCGCCTCCAGAGTTGGCATTTCTGTGGGTTCTGTGCACACAATCCTGCATGACGACCTGAAAATGCGAAAAGTGTCATCCAGGTGGATGCCACAAATGCTGACGGACGACCACACGGCTGCCCGTGTGGCATGTTGCTGAGCAATGTTGACGCGCAACGACAGCATGAATGGGACTTTCTTTTCGTCAGTTGTGACAATGGATGAGACGTGGATGCCATTTTTCAATCCAGAAACAAAGCGGCAGTCAGCTCAATGGAAGCACACAGATTCACCGCCACCAAAAAAATTTCGGGTAACCGCCAGTGCTGAAAAAATGATGGTGTCCATGTTCTGGGACAGCGAGGGCGTAATCCTTACCCATTGCGTTCCAAAGGGCACTACGGTAACAGGTGCATCCTACGAAAACGTTTTGAAGAACAAATTATTTCCTGCACTGCAACAAAAACGTCCGGGAAGGGCTGCGCGTGTGCTGTTTCACCAAGACAACGCACCCGTACATCGAGCTAACGTTGCGCAACAGTTTCTTCGTGATAACAACTTTGAAGTGATTCCTCATGCTCCCTACTCACCTGACCTGGCTCCTAGTGACTTTTGGCTTTTTTCAACTATGAAAGACACTCTCCGTGGCCGCACATTCACCAGCCGTGCTGCTATTGCCTCAGCGATTTTCCAGTGGTCAAAACAGACTCCTAAAGGAGCCTTCGCCGCTGCCATGGAATCATGGCGTCAGCGTTGTGAAAAATGTGTACGTCTGCAGGGCGATTACGTCGAGAGGTAACGCCAGTTTCATCGATTTCGGGTGAGTAGTTAATTAGAAAAAAAATCGGAGGCCTTAGAACTTGAATGCACCTCGTGCAGGAATTGGGTGTCACGCAGTTCCTGTAAGTGGGCATTGGGTCCGCATACCTCCATGCCACGTAGAATCGCCGCTGTATTGCGTTTCGAATGTGGACCAACACACCATTAAGCAGCTCACTAGTGAATGTTCTGCACGGAAGCAGGTGTCACAGCGTTTACAGCACTCCAATCCTATGCATAAGTAGTTGGATTGACGCTAGTTTTCCGCAGTTTCATTAAATCAATTACTAATGTCAAAACATAAAAAGGTCATAGCCGACTTACTTCCCCATATTGAACAACCGAAACTAGCCTTGCTAGTCAACGACGAGGTTTTACAATGTAATCTTAATTTTTCCCCTTCATTCCATGGGCCGACCTTGGCAGCGAAGACTGATCAGTCGCGAGGCGGACACGAAGAGACCACTTGTGGACACACGTCGAATCTCGCACTACATTTTCTACGCCCGAATCTGTCCCGATGTCATTAACGAACAATTCTTACACATACTGAAACGTCCCCTTTGAAAAATTAAGCATGACTGCTGGTAAACTTCTACGTTGTTTGAATGATTTTCAAACCGCTGAGCAAAACTCAACGTACTCAAACAGATTTCTCTTTACTTATTCTCATCATCACTAAACTGACACACAATATTCTAGCACAACGCAATCTGACTTTCAATAATTAACGCAAAAGAATGGCCCTGAGTAACAATAACCTATACCTTTCATGAATCACTTACGTCACAAATATCTTCGTTACTCGAACTACTGCAATACAGCGAGCGCCAATACTGCCAGCTTAATAAAGGATTCTAGCTACTGAAAGCTCTAACTACTGATAGACATAGTTAGCAAATGAAAGATTTTGATAGAGAACAGACAATATATTTACCTTAATAATGTACAAAAGTCATCATATATATGTTGTTTGTTGTTGTGGTCTTCAGTCCTGAGACTGGTTTGATGCTGCTCTCCATGCTACCCTTTCCTGTGCAAGCTCCTTCATCTCCCAGTACCTACTGCAACCTACATCCTTCTGAATCTGCTTAGTGTATTCATCTCTTGGTCTCCCTCTACGATTTTTACCCTCCACACTGCCCTCCAATGCTAAATTTGTGATCCCTTGATGCCTCAGGACATGTCCTACCAACCGATCCCTTCTTCTAGTCAAGTTGTGCCACAAACTTCTCTTCTCCGCAATCCTAGTCAATACCTCCTCATTAGTTTCGTGATCTACCCACCTAATCTTCAACATTCTTCTGTAGCACCACATTTCGAAAACTTCTATTCTCTCCTTGTCCAAACTATTTATTGTCCATGTTTCACTTCCATACATGGCTACACTCCATACAAATACTTTCAGAAACGACTTCCTGACACTTAAATCTATACTCGATGTTAACAAATTTGTCTTCTTCAGAAACGCTTTCCTTGCCATTGCCAGTCTACATTTTATATCCTCTCTACTTCGACCATCATCAGTTATTTTGCTCCCCAAATAGCAAAACTCCTTTACTACTTTAAGTCTCTCATTTCCTAATCTAATTCCCTCAGCATCACCCGACTTAATTCGACTACATTCCATTATCCTCGTTTTGCTTTTGTTGATGTTCATCTTATATCCTCCTTTCCAGACACTGGCCATTCCGTTCAACTGCTCTTCCAAGTCCTTTGCTGTCTCTGACAGAATTACAATGTCATCGGCGAACCTCGAAGTTTTTATTTCTTCTCCCTGGATTTTAATACCTACTCCAAATTTTTCTTTTGTTTCCTTTACTGCTTGCTCAATATACAGATTGAATAACATCGGGGAGAGGCTACAACCCTGTCTCACTCCCTTCCCAACCGCTGCTTCCCTTTCATGCCCCTCGACTCATATATATATACAGGGTGGTCCATTGATCGCGACCGGGCCAAATATCTCACGAAATATGCGTCAAACGAAAAAACTACAAAGAACAAAAGTTGTCTAGCTTGAAGGAGGAAACCAGATGGCGCTATGGTTGGCGTGTCAGAATGCGCTGCCATAGGTCAAACGGATATCAACTGCGTTTTTTTAAACAGGAACCTCCATTTTTATTATATATTCGTGTAGTACGTAAAGAAATATGAATGTTTTAGTTGGACCACTTTTTTCGCTTTGTGTTAGATGGCGCTGTAATAGTCACAAACATATGTCTCACAATTTTACACGAACAGTTGGTAACAGGTAGGTTTTTAAAACTAAAATACAGAAAGTAGGTACGTTTGAACGTTTTATTTCGGTTGTTCCTATGTGATACATGTACCTTAGTGAACTTATCATTTCTGAGAACGCATGCTGTTACAGCGTGATTACCTGTAAGTACCACATTAATGCAATAAATGCTCAAAATGATCTCCCGTCAGGCCGCCCGCTGTGGCCGTGCGGTTCTAGGCGCTTCGGTCTGGAACCGCGCTGCTGCCACGGTCGCAGGTTCGAATGGTTCAAATGGCTCTGAGCACTATGGGACTTAACATCTGAGGTCATCAGTACCCTAGGACTTAGAACTACTTAAACCTAACTAACCCAAGGACATCACACACCCATGCCCGAGGCAGGATTCGAACCTGCGACCGTAGCGGCCGCGCGGTTCCAGACTGAAGCGCCTAGAACCGCTCGGAGGTTCGAATCCAGCCTCGGGCATGGATGTGTGTGATATTCCTAGGTTAGTTAGGTTTAAGTAGTTCTAAGTCTAGGGGACTGATGACCTCAGATGTTAAGTCCGATAGTGCTTAGAACAATTTTTTTTATGTCCCGTCAACCTCATTTGGCAATACGTGTAACGACATTCCTCTCAACAGCGAGTAGTTCGCCTTCCGTAATGTTCGCACATGCATTGATAATGCGCAGACGCATGTTGTCAGGCGTTGTCGGTGGATCACGATAGCAAATATCCACTACTGCTGACGGCTCACCTCCGACTGCCCAACGCTACACAAGCGAATGTTCCAACAATGAGTCCAACCAGTCACAGACTGCACACATCGCAATCAGCGATTTTCATACACAGCGATACGCGGGGTTACCAACATAAAAACCTAAACAGCCTACTTACAATATGTATTAGCTATTTATGTGTTCATTATATTCTACTGCACACGCCATTCACAAGATCACTGTATATCTCTTGAATTGCCACGGACTAAAAATAAAGCTGACAACATTTCTTAAGACTTTTAGCATACACAAAATGGTTCAAATGGCTCTGAGCGCTATGGGACTTAACTTCTGAGGTCATCAGTCCCCAAGAACTTAGAACTACTTAAACCTAACTAACCTCTCAGGACATCACACACATCCATGCCCGAGGCAGGATTCGAACCTGCGACCGTAGCGGTTCCAGACCGTAGCGCCTGGAACAGCTCGGCCACTCTGCCGGCTTTAGCATACACAAATGAACGCTATTTTTTTTCCATGCTCGCACTCTTCTCTGATTACAGTTACAAGAGCAATCAAGTCTAAAAGCAGCACCGTCTGTCGCTTGGAGACGCTACCCGCTGCCGAAACGAGTTCCTTATTTGGGGGTGTTCTTCCGCCAGGAACGGCGCCATGGCCTCCGCGGCACAGAGTCCCGTTGTGTGCAAATGTGGGCCCACCGCTCGCCAAGGACACTCCTTACTTGGACGCCGTTCGAGTCCCGGCTGGGTAAGACGTTCTTTTGCAGCATACGAAACAAGCTGTCCACTTTAAAATGTTGCACAAATGTTTTCAGAATAAATACATAAATTCAGTACCTCTAGCCGATGTTTCTTCTTTCTCAGACGCGCCAGTCAGTAAATCTAAGAATTTTACTGTAGAAACAATATTGTGATTTGAGTACACTCTACTTTTTTTGCAGTGCCGAAACGAAAAACCATGAGTATTACCACATACATTATGTCGTTCGTCATGGCATTTTTTTTAGGCTAGGCGGTAGTCTGCTGTCCTTTGACGAACATTCGCCAATCGATAGGCAAACAGCGACATCACACCGCATACAAAGTAAAGACACTTCGAATGTCATAATTTTAAGAATAGGGCTAAATGACCTACATCTACATATCTACATCAACATGTATACTCCGCTAGCCACCAAGCGGTGTGTGGCGGAGGGCACAATTCGCGCCGAAGTCATTTCCCCCCCCCCCCCCTCACCCCTCACTGTTCCAGTCGCGGATCGCGCGAGGGGAAAACGACTGTCTGGACGCCTCAGTACGAGCTCTTATTTCCCGTATCTTTGAATGGTGATCATTGCGCGATTTGAAAGTTGGTGGTAATAATATATGCTCTACATCCTCGGTGAGGATCGGATTTCGGAATTTAGTGAGCAGCCCCTTCCGTTTAGCACACCGTCTACCTGCAAGTGTATCCCACTTCACACTTTTCTATGAAATTTGTAACGCTCTAGAGATGGCTAAATGTACCAGTCACGAATCTTGCCGCTTTTCTTTGGACCTTCTCAATCTCTCGAATCGGACCCAACTGGTAAGGGGCCCATACAGACGAACAATACTCCAAGATTGGACGAACTAACGTATTGTAAGCAACTACCTTTGTTAGAGGACTGCATCGCTTCAGCATTCGTAACAAAGTCCCCAGATTTACCGCTCTCCAGGAAAGCAGTCGCGCTCAGTTCGTAATCGACATCTACATCTACATTTATACTCCGCAAGCTACCCAACGGTGTGTGACGGAGGGCACTTTACGTGCCACTGTCATAACCTCCCTTTCCTGTTCCAGTCGCGTATGGTTCGCGGGAAGAACGACTGCCGGAAAGCCTCCGTGCGCGCTCCAATCTCTCTAATTTTACATTCGTGATCTTCTCGGGAGGTATAAGTAGGGGGAAGCAATATATTGTATACCTCATCCAGAAACGCACCCTCTCGAAACCTGGACAGCAAGCTACACCGCGATGCAGAGCGCCTCTCTTGCAGGGTCTGCCACTTGAGATTGCTAAACATCTCCGTAATGCTATCACGCTTACCAAATAACCCTGTGACGAAACGCGCCGCTCTTCTTTGGATCTTCTCTATCTCCTCCGTCATTCCGACCTGGTACGGATCCCACACTAATGAGCAATACTCAAGTATAAGTCCAACGAGCGTTTTGTAAGCCACCTTCTTTGTTGATGAACTACATGTTCTAAGGACTCTCCCAATGAATCTCAACCTGGCACCCGCCTTATCAACAATTAATTTTATATGATCATTCCACTTCAAATCGTTCCGTACGCATACTCCCTGATATTTTACAGAAGTAACTGCTACCAGTGTTTGTTCCGCTATCATATAATCATACAATAAAGGATCCTTGTTTCGGAACCGAGATCTGGATTAAACCTGAAACAGGAAGCTCAGAAATATTTAACGAGGAATGGTACGTGTATCGAAAGGGCAGGTTAGACGTCATAGGCCGGGGAGTGTTCATTGCAGACAATTTTGTCTATCAAGACCAAAATTGACCCTGACTGCGAAGTTATCCACATGCGGATGATTGCCCTTGGTGGACATATGTTAATTACTACATGTTTTTGCCGACCACCCGATTCTGCCGTAACAATTGTAAAATCACTCAAAGAAAGCCTACGCTCAGTAGCGCGGAAATAGCCCGGTCATGTAATATTAGCTGCAGATGACTTTAACCGACCGAGTAGAAACACAGTTGAACGTATATGTATTCACTGCATATAGTACTAACGGACGATCGCAGCAGATCTGAACACAGCCTTCGAAAACTGTCTTGTACGTCTAGTTCGACAATCCACAAGTAACACAAATATTTTGTCTTAGTAGGTACAAATGAAAGCTATGGTGTTTACAGATGATGTGATGATTTGGGGGAATAAGGAGGAGGAAGTACAAGAGCAGTTGGACGTATGGGAACGAACAGTACAAGAATATGGGATGAAAATTAGTATAAGTAAGAGTGAGATGATTATCACAACGAGAAAGAAGGAGAGAGGAACAACTGGAATAACAATTGGTGGGGAACGATTGAGGAGAGTGGAGAGTTTCAGGTACCTAGGATTCTGATACAGGAAGATGGAAAAAACGAGAGAGTAATAAACGAGCGGAGGAGAAAATCAGAAGAATTTCGGAAGAGTGTCAGAAGCCTGATATGGAGCACGGATGCACCCAAAATATCATATGCATCAGAAAACTGGGTTGTGAAAGGAAGAGAGAAAAGAAAAGTACAAGATAGTGAGATGAAATTCTTGAGAAACAGTATTGGAGTGACAAAGATGGACAGGTTAAGAAATGAGAGGATCAGAGAGTTAATGAAGGTGGAACGATTACAGGAGGAGATAGAGAAATCAAGGCTGAGATGGTATAGACACATCAAGAGAATGGAGGGGAAGAGGATAACCAGGAGGCTAAACGAGATGAAACTGGAAGGAAAGAGACCAAGAGGAAGACTGAGAGACAGGTGGCTGAAAGGAGTAGAGGAATGCGTCCAGAAGAGACGAGAAAACTGGACCGAGGTAAAGACGGAGAGATGGTGGAAAGACAGAAGACGATGGAGAGGCCTATGTTCCATACAGACCCGCCCAGAGGCTGGAAACAGTCCAAGATGATGATGCTGAGGTACAAACAGGTCTGATATTATCGACAGTGTCGCCGTTCAGACAGGTATTAGTGATCATGATGTCATCGTAACATCTAAAGTTAATAAATCCATCAAGAAGGCTCGGAGAGTTCTTATACTGGAGAGAGCAAATACGCAGTCGTTAGCATCCTACTTAGACAGTGAATGTCTAATATAACTGAGGTGGATGAATTATGGGCAACGTTTAAAAATTGCAAATCAGGCTCTAGAGAAGTACGTGCCGAGTTAATCCAAGTACAGAAAAAAAACCATCGCGGTTTAATAACAAAATTGAGTAAAAGATGAAATAGAGATTGCTGTAATGACGGTCCAAAGAAGAATGCAGAAGTGTGGACAGGTAAAAGTTAGTGGGAATACGTGCGTCTATAAAAAGATAGAGGCGCGAAGCATACGACTTGTACTGTCATTCGGTGGCGGAAGTTCTCGCCGAGCAACCGCGAAAATTCTGCTTCTGTGTGAAATCGCTAAGTGAGTCGAAGGGTTTTATCCAGTCACTTGTCAACCACCGTAAACGAAAACTGACTTTTAAATGCCAAGTTTAAAAAAATCATTCACACATGACGATCTTACAGACTTACCATCGTTTGACCATCGCACAGACCCCACAGACTTCCATATGGTAGATATAGAAATAGGCATCCCTACATTAAAAGAACTGATGCGGAAAATTTCAGACCAATATTCTTAACATCGGATTGGTGCAGAATTCTTGACCGTATTCTGAGTTCGAATATAATAAATTTTTTTGGGACAGGAAAGATTCTGTCTACTAATCAGCGCCTAGTTATTTAGAAAGCATCGCTCGTGCGAAACTCAGCTTGCTCTTTTCTCGCACTATATCCTGCGATCCATGGATGATGGGCAACATCCAGATTCCCATATTTTCAAATTTCCGGTATGAGCGTGACTCGGTGCCACACTGCAAACTGTTAACGCATACGCATACGGAATATGTTCTCTCTCTCTCTCTCTCTCTCTCTCTCTCTCTCTCTCTCTCTCACACACACACACACACACACACACACACACACACAAACTCCTTTCAAAAGAACGACCAACTGACATTAAATGTTGCCCTGCGTCAGATGTCACCATTCTTTTCCCAGTCACAAAGGTGGTTAATTTTACCTTCTTAATAAGTTTGCCCCACATCTAAGCAGCCAGCTTTTGAGTACTGCAGTTAGAGTACATTTTCTACGATTCACAGTATGATGAGTTCCGAGGACAAAGTATTTGATACCTGAATTCGCTATGATCTACGAACTACATTCTAATGTATTTCGGGAATACCCGCCTATCCGTACATGAGGTGAGAATCGAACTCACTACCTCCGCTTTACGAGACAGTAACGCTAATTCCAGACAAAGGAAGTCGGCCACTAGAATGGTTCTGAACCATCATGCCTGTCATTCCTTAAAGTGTAGATTGAGCCGGATAAGATATGGGAATATCGCTAAAAAACTTTCAGCAGCCTAGATCGCAGAAAATATTTTTTTTTAATTTAAGACAACCGGTTTCGACAATACATTATAAAATATTTGTCATAACTGAAATATTTTTGACATACCTTTTATAATGTGCTGATTTCTACCCACTTGACAACTTGGCGTGTGGTTCAACGAAAAATCTACACGTTTCACTACCAAACGAGTTTTAAGACCTGAAGATGACAGCAGAAAGTGTCGAAACCGGTTGTCTTAAATAAAGATTTATTTTATGTGGCTATGTCGTTGAATGTTTTTTTAGCAAGTAAAACAGATTGCTCCTTGAGTATTCACAAAATGAGAAAATTCTATCATATGAGAAGATGGGAGGTCGGAGAAGGACGTCAAACTGAAACACACCAGGATCGCACGCTACGATCCTAATTCCTTCCACTTAAGTTAGTTTACGTATGACGAGCGATATTATGTCGGGCGCTGCATATGACGCATCCTTGGGCAAGGTCAAACTGCACGATGTGCAGTAACTGGCCGCAGCCTGCGAACCATGAGGCACTTGGGGGAGAGGTCAGAGGCTCAACTCGGGACACTGGTGCAAAGCACCTTGCCCACCAACCCAACTGTAGCGCTTCTCGTCTTGTTGCTTGCTAAACACCGAGGTCAAAGTTTCTTACACCAACAGCGCTGGCAGACGAAGCAACAGACGTCACGAAACTAACAGTATGGTTCTGTAACTGTGATAAATGGTTTGTGGCCGAATTATACCATTTCAGATGTAAAACCAGAATAAAGAAAAACCAAAACCACCAGTTAATCCCCATCTTGTAAGTTGTTTATTGTAAAACGTGATTCAGATATACAAGTTTAAATGTAACAGGTTAGCTAAAACTATAGAGAATGTTTGCTACAATCGCTGTCAGGTGTGACTGGGATATACAAGTAAATGTACCAGGATACCAGAACAAAGGAGAACGAGATTTTCCCTCTGCAAAGGAGTGTGCCTTGATATGAAACTACCTGACAGATTAAAACTGTGTGCCATTCCGAGGCTCGAGCTGGGGACCTTAGCCTTTCGCGGCAAAGTGCTCTACCGACTGAGGTACCCAAACACGACTCACGACCCGTCCTCACAGCTTTACTCCCGCCCTTACCTCACCTCCTTCCTTCCAAACCTCACAGAAGCTCTCCTGCGAAACGTGGAAGACTAGAACTCCTGGAAGAAATGACACACGACTTAGCCGCAGCCTGGAGGATGCTTCCAGAATGAAATTTTCCCTCTGCAACGAAAAGTGCGCTGATATGAAACTTCCTGGAAGATTAAAGTTGTGTGCTGGATCGAGACTCGAACTCGGGACCTTCGCCTTTCGCCCATAAGTGCTCTACCGACTGAGCTATTCACTCAGACTCACGATCCCTTCTCACAACTTTATTTCAGCAAGTACCTCATTCCCTACCTTCCAAACTTCACAGAAATTCTCCTTGAAACTTGAGACACTACCACTCCTGGAACGAAGGATACATGGTTTAGCTGCAGCCTGGAGGATGTTCCCAAAATGAAATTTTCCCTCTGCAACGGAGAGCGCGCTGATACGAAACTTCCTGGCAGATTACAACTAAAACAGGGGGAAACAAGGCGTCCATCGCCGGCTCATTGTAAGAAAGCACACGAAAAATGGGGCCCTGCAACGAGCCAGTGGGTGAGTCCAGAATGTCTACTTGATAAATAGCAACATAGTCCCCTGAGTACCTCTGGCATGAATTTAACGTTTTAACTGAACGTTATCTTCATACTACCCGTCTCGCACCTGAAACACACCAAGTAGCCGGAGGGTCAGGAACTTCTAAATAATTGGCGAAACTTGTTCCACATCGACTGAGCTACTCAAGCACGACTCACGAGCCGAATTTTGGAAGGTAGTAGATAAGGTACTGGCTGAAGTAAGGCTGTGAAGACCGGTCGTGAGTCGTTCTTGGATAACTCGATCGGTAGACCACTTGCCCCGGAAGGCAAATGTCTCGAGTTCGAGTCTCGGTTGGGCAGACAGTTTTAATCTGTCAGGAAGTTTCAAAGGAGGAAGTTTACTACCACCGCTGTCAAATGTAATTACGATATACAAGCAAATATAGGCAGGTTACCTAAAACAAAGGAGAATGTTTGCTGCCGCCGTTGTAAGATGGTGCGCGCTGTTACAGCTGAGAAATCATCACAAGCTCTGCGATTATATGTGACACCGTGTGTTCGGTGTTACCATTTCAGTAAAACGGTAGCGCCAAATCATGTACATACTGACTTATACATCAGTGTTACTGGTACACTGCCGGCCGCGTGGCCGAGCGGTTCTAGGCGCTTCACTCCGGAACCGCGCTGCTGCTACGGTCGCAGGTTCGAATCCTGCCTCGGACATGGATGTGTGTGATGTCCTTAGGTTAGTTAGGTTTAAGTAGTTCTAAGTGTAGGGGACTAATGGCCTCAGATGTTAAGTCCCGTAGTGCTTAGAGCCTTTTGAACCATTTTTACTGGTACACTGCGTAACCTCAGTCTGGCTGCTAGTTGGAGCACCATTAGCCACGCTCCTATTGTGAAGTGGTATCTTAGAAAGTAAAGCTGTTCTTAAGGCTTAAGTGACGGATAATTTGAGCACCACACTGTTTTGTTAATATGCGGCCACCTTTCTACGACTTGTGAGCTGGTCGACCAAGCTAATGATAATGGAATCTGTTCATTAATGTGTAATCCGAACAGTGGAATAACTTACCATTTAAGATCTGATTCTGAGCGTCTGGGTCATATTTTGTTGCGAAGTTTTCTTAATATTATTGTATGAGCACTAATACTGGTTGTACTGCAAGTCCACGTAGGATCCCTTCTTTTTTTTCCTGACCCATTCTTTGTAGCGTGTTGTTTGGCACAAGGGCATCATTAGCTGTTTACTCTAGTCCCTTCAATGTGAAATTCATCACATGCTACAATAACAAAACACATATCTTGCCAACATATTTTACAGGCGGATACGATTGTGACACAAGATTTGCTTTCAATGCCTTGTTTATTATTCTTAAATTTCACAACTTTCTTCTGAGCTGTCTACATCTGCCATGAATATTAGGTTAAAACCAAAATATTTAAATTATTTCAGTCTGTTTAAGATTTTTTTCAGTAAGGAGTGTGCCATAGAAGGCTGTTAGTTTGCTTTCGTCAGTCGATTTTTCCATAGAGTATTTACCTGAAATATTTCTAAGATTACGGACACATCTTTGTATATAGTCTTCTGCAGTTAGTGCCAAACTCAGTGTGTCTGTTAGTGGATTTCCATTGATTGTGATGTAGCCCTGTTTTGCTGGCCTGAAATGTGTCACAACAGCCGTCATAGAGGTGCTGATGAAGAGAAATAACCCACATACAAGCCTGACTACTTTAGAAAACTGTTTTCATCATGACACTTTGTCGTTAGTTCTAAATGCGATTAGCGATTTCGTATATTTACTGTAAATAATCAAGATAATTAGTTGTATGTGATCTTGTACCTGCACTGTCAGCTGCATTTTGCTATCCACTGTTACTTAAAGGCAGATTATAAAGCTGTATGACGAGCACCAAGTGAGACAGATGTTGGCCCTGGGCATTCTGATGGAGCTAGCTCAGCATCTGGCTGAGTGATCTGTCAAAGCTTAAGACGTGTGGAACAGGTGAATAAGCTTGAAACCAAGTCGCCTATTTCTGTACTTCCTGGTTCATTTAAGTGTGTTGCAGTTACAACGCAATCTAAAGTACTCATGAAGTGGTTCAAATGGCCGTAAGCACTATGGGACTTAAAATCCGAGGTCATCAGTCCCCTAGACTTGAACTACTTAAACCTAACCAACCTAAGAACATCACACATACCCATGCTCGAGGCAGGATTCGAAACTGCGACCGTAACAACAGTGCGGTTCCGCACTGAAGCGCCAAGAACCGCTCGGCCACAGCGGCCGGCTAATCATGAAGTGGACTGCAACAGTCTGCCAAGAGGGAAACCTTAACCTGAAGTTTGTTAATGTGCGGTTCATCAATGAAACTTTCAATAATTGCAGGAGCCTATTGAAAACGTGTGTTCCAGAGTGCTACACATGTCAGTAGTAATACAGTAATACAATAACGATCTCCACCAATCGACGTGTATAATGACTTTTCTGGAGACTAGAAATCTACTCTGTAGGAATCAGCATGGGTTTCGAAAAAGACGGTCATGTGAAACCCAGCTCGCGCTATTCGTCCACGAGACTCAGAGGGCCATAGACACGGGTTCACAGGTAGATGCCGTGTTTCTTGACTTCCGCAAGGCGTTCGATACAGTTCCCCACAGTCGTTTAATGAACAAAGTAAGAGCATATGGACTATCAGACCAATTGTGTGATTGGATTGAGGAGTTCCTAGATAACAGGACGCAGCATGTTATTCTCAATGGAGAGAAGTCTTCCGAAGTAAGAGTAATTTCAGGTGTGCCGCAGGGGAGTGTCATAGGACCGTTGCTATTCACAATATACATAAATGACCTGGTGGATGACATCGGAAGTTCACTGAGGCTTTTTGCAGATGATGCTGTGGTGTATCGAGAGGTTGTAACAATGGAAAATTGTACTGAAATGCAGGAGGATCTGCAGCGAATTGACGCATGGTGCAGGGAATGGCAACTGAATCTCAATGTAGACAAGTGTAATGTGCTGCGAATACACAGAAAGATAGATCCTTTATCATTTAGCTACAAAATAGCAGGTCAGCAACTGGAAGCAGTTAATACCATAAATTATCTGGGAGTACGCATTAGGAGTGATTTAAAATGGAATGATCATATAATGTTGATTGTCGGTAAAGCAGATGCCAGACTGAGATTCATTGGAAGAATCCTAAGGAAATGCAATCCGAAAACAAAGGAAGTAGGTTACAGTACGCTTGTTCGCCCACTGCTTGAATACTGCTCAGCAGTGTGGGATCCGTACCAGATAGGGTTGATACAAGACATAGAGAAGATCCAACGGAGAGCAGCGCGCTTCGTTACAGGATCATTTAGTAATCGCGAAAGCGTTACGGAGATGATAGATAAACTCCAGTGGAAGACTCTGCAGGAGAGACGCTCAGTAGCTCGGTACGGGCTTTTGTCAAAGTTTCGAGAACATACCTTCACCGAAGAGTCAAGCAGTATATTGCTCCCTCCTACGTATATCTCGCGAAGAGACCATGAGGATAAAATCAGAGAGATTAGAGCCCACACAGAGGCATACCGACAATCCTTCTTTCCACGAACAATACGAGACTGGAATAGAAGGGAGAACCGATAGAGGTACTGAAGGTACCCTCCGCCACACACCGTCAGGTGACTTGCGGAGTATGGATGTAGATGTAGATGTAGACGTAGCGCAATCGTTAAGGCACTAGCCGCATATTCGAGAACATTAAGCTAAAAATCCCGTCGAAACATCGCGATATACATTTTCTTGATTGCCCTCCCAGAGTTAGTGTGAGTTTTTTGCGAATTTTTACATTTTATATGTATGTGACACGAAGAAATGAAAGCAACTTATTGTATACTAGCTCTATCTGTCGGCTGGCATGCAGAACTTCGTTTCACGAGTTCCAAGTTTTGGTGACTTATTCTTTTTTCGCTTTTAAGTTTTTACTTTTTTATCTTCTGTCGCCTGATAATGTATAATTCGCACCTTTCAGTCTTATCTTCCTTTAACCGATGTTACAGATCTGATGATCGTAGTAACAGAAACGTCGTTATAAATAATGAAATATAATATATTCGCAATGATCGCAGACTTTTTTTAGAGAACTTAATTCCTGTATTGATACGTTGAGGTGAGTGCTACGATATTTTCTTGACTTGTAACTGAGCATCCAAGAGCGAGCTATTTCCTCTTTAATAAGTTGTTTGGTGGTCTTCCATTACATACTCATCCCAGTGTTATTCACAACTTTTCACTATTAGAATGAGTAATGCCATTTTTTGTTGTCTTTATAGGAGGTTCGAAAACGATACTTTTACGTTTGTAGCAATGCGTAAAGTTTATAGTGATCTACATCAGTCTGCTGTTTCTTCCTTTTTCTGTGGGTTATACAGTGCTTTACATTTGCTCTATAAACTGTGCACTTCGCCCAGAGATGTGAGACCTCGTCACCAGTGTTAACAGCTCCGTGTTCCACTTCTGTTGGGAAATACACAGCGGCAAACTGCTGTCACAATTGGTCTAATTTGGGTCACACTCTTTGCTTATAAGACCAAAGGAAATTCGTCATCATCTCCTCTGCAATTAGTTCTGTGTCCTGAGGTGAAAGTAAGAAGGACCTTAACGACACTGTCAGCATCGAATATACACGAACAAATTTTCTCCTTCAAAACTAATGTTCTATTCAGCAACTACATATTTTTTCATAAAAGTCTTCTGTTCTAAAATGATGAACCACCGTTTCGGCTGCTACTGCTAGTGCCCTTAATCAGATTATGTATGTTTTTGTGTTTACCTGCATTTTGAGTTATTCCAGAAGTACCAGTTTCAGATTATGTTTTCTTGAGCACGGTTCACTGCCAAATCGAACCATCTGAAGGACAATATTTTTGCTTTTTGCCTGTCAGTTTAATTTCAGTTACCACTGCAGATAAGTCAAGCATAGAATAATTTTCACGTAAAAGATTTTGCGCCTGCGCACAAGAGAAAAAGGATTGAAGGATATTCTGGCACACATAAATATTTTCTACCAGAGTCAAACAGAGTTCAAGTAGTGGAATTTAGCAACAAGGTGGCGCAGAAACATAGTTGGGCTACAACAACTGAACTGTGTTTGGCGCGAAAGGCTTAAGTATGCCGGAAGAAACGTGTGTGTGTGCACGGAATCTTTCACTTGAAAGTGACCGTAAGGTAGAAATTGAGATCATGATGAGCCTTTAAAAGGTACCGGTCTTAGTTCCACATCCTCCCCTGTCAGATGGTATCCCTCAGCTGCACATATGCCCACTTAAAAGTGACGCCTGTTTGCGCCTGAAACCATCTTTACATGTCAACATATATTTGTTGTCGATTTTACATTACCTACTTCTCATGTGCTCGGTTTTGCGTAAATAATTTAAGGCGAATGCTGTGTCAGTTATAAACTTTGCTATTCCCGAGTTCCAGACGCATCTTTCTCCATTCCGAGCTTGGAATCGCCTCAATCACGTCGACGAAACGTTAAACTTTATCTTCCTTGATTTGTTCCTTTTTTAGTATTTTAAGAAAAGCATGATTTTAAAGGGAATGAAAAAGGTCAAATATGAATGGTATAAAACGGCGACATCGTATGCAAAACGCACTCCATTTCACAGACAATCGCAAAATTAATCGGAAACGCATGTTTGAAAATGACTAAACATGGTTTTAATGGCAGTTTTTCTGAAATACTGCAAATGAAAAAGGATACAAAAATATCACCTGTTCTACACAAAGTAGCCAGTACAATGAGCAACTAAATATGCTGTCAGTTAAAATAAAAAGAAAACCGCTGACGACAGCATAAGGACACCAAAATATGTAAAAAAATGTGAAAATGAAAAAAATGGTTCAAAAGGCTCTGAGCACTATGGGACTTAACTTCTGAGGTCATCAGTCCCCTAGAACTTAGACCTAGTTAAACCTAACTAACCTAAGGACATCACACACATCCATGCCCGAGGCAGGATTCGAACCTGCGACCGTAGCGGTCGCGCGGTTCTGGACTGCAGTGCCTAGAACCGCTCGGCCACCACGGCTAGCGTGAAAATGAAAAATAAGGATTGTGTTATTATAATTTTTTCCTTGAATACATTTAGTAACGTTGAAAAACAATTGAACAGTCACAGTTGCATGTAAACAAAGAATTATTTTTATGTTAGTTATTTTGCGCCTGAAACCATCTTTACATGTCAGCATATATTTGTTGTCGATTTTACGTTACCTTATCCTAATAAACAGGAAATTTCGTATCTCGCAATATATGCTACATTCTCTACTCTCTACAGTAAAGGGTACGATTTTTCCTTCCTCCCCCTCCTCCGAAACAAAGCGTGTTACACAGTTCCACAGTCTTTTACTTATTTTATTTTCACAAACTACGAGATTAAAGAAGGTTCAGATTCTTGCATTTCCTAACACACCCCCACTAAAGACGATCGCATGTTCCTGAGGTTACAATGGTCGTGTAGTTTTTCTCAGCAAAGGAAGAAATGCTAGGGTTTAAAGCCCCGTCGATGGCGAAGTCATTGGATACAGTGCGGAAGCTAGGACTGGGGAAAGATTCCAAAAGATTTATCGTGCAGATAGTGCTTTCTATTTGTAAATCAATACCTATATCATGTCAAACGATATTTGAAGACAGCACTTCGTATTGACTTAGAATACCCTCTTTCTACATGAAAAATATTATGTAATACGCACAAGGTACGTATGCAGATGAAACTTTTAGCTTGTGGCATTTTTTTTAAAATTGCTATTAAATGTGACAGAACCAGTGTTTCTCTTTTTACGTTTTTCTCTCTACTTATTTTGGGGTTGAACTGTGTGCAATTCTGTCGCTCCTGTACACGCATTCTAGGAACGCAGGCGCGTTTTTAAACTCAACCGCAACCTGCAACGAGTCACAAGACATATACACTGACAGAAATAAATCCCAACAACAAGAAGTACTTAATGCAGAGTAATCAAATGTCTGTAATACAGTTGTCTAGGTAACATATTTAAGCGATTCACATTGCAGTATCACAGGTTAATGCAAGCGCGAGAAAAGTCATTGCAAATGTGAAATGCTGGTATATTAGTAACACGAGTAGCCGCCAGAATGTTGAATGCAGAGATGCAGAAGTGCATGCACTGTGTCATACAGGTGTCTGATGTCAGTTTGTGGGCTGGAGTTCCATGCATGTTGCACTTGGTCGGTTAATACAGGGACGGTTAATGCTGGTTGTTGAAGACGATGTAGTTGCCGTCCGATACGTCCTCGATTGGAAGCAGATCCGGTAATCGATCAGGCCAAGGCAACATTTCGATACTCTGTAGAACTTGTTGGGTTACAACAGCGGTATGGGGGCAAGCGTTATCCTGTTGGAAAACACCCTCTGTTTGCTGTTCATGAATGGCAACACAATAGGTCGAGTCATCAGTCTGACGTATAAATTTCCAGTCGCAGTGTGTGGGATAACCACGAGTGCTCCTGCTGCCATACGAAATCACACCCCACACCATTACTCCAGATGCAGGTCCAGTTTGTCTACGTGGCAGACAGGTTAGTTGCAGGCGCTCACTTGGCCTCCTTCTGTCCAACACTCGGCCATCACTGACACCAAGGCAGAAGCAGCTTTCATCAGAAAACACAACAGATCTCCCCTCTGCCCTCGAATAAGCTCTCTCTTGATACCACTGAAGTCGCCAATGGTGGCATTTTGGGGTCAGTGGAATGGACGCTACAGGGTATCTGGCTCGGAGCTGTCCCTGAAGTAACCCAATGGTAACAGTTCGTTGCATCAATGTCGTGCCCCGCGAGACCGCAGGTTCGAATCCTGCCTCGGGCATGGATGTGTGTGATGTCCTTCGGTTAGTTAGGTTTAACTAGTTCTAAGTTCTAGGGGACTAATGACCTCAGAAGTTGAGTCCCATACTGCTCAGAGCCATTTGAACCATTTTTGAATGTCGTGCCAACTGCTGCTCAAATTGCTCCTGCAAATGCAGCAAGACGTGCCAGAGCCGTATGCCGAACACTGTGATCTTCTCTCTCGGTAGTGCCACGTGGCCGTCCGGAGCTCGGCCTTCTAGCGACCGTACATTCTCGGGATCACCTTTGCCAGCAGTCACGTACATTGCTGCCACGTCTTTCTGCAATATCCCGGAAGGAACATCGAGCTTCTCGTAGCCCTATTACAGGATCTCGTTGAAACTCAGTGAGATGTTGATAGTGATGTCTTCGTCGTCTGAAAGACAGTCTTGACTACCATCAACTCTGTACGTCCAAAATCAAAGGTAACTAAAGCTCGAAGCCTGATTTGCTGCCTCACACTGGCGTTACTAGCGCCTCTCTTGTGTCACTGGCACGAAATCTGAATGGACATCATATTTCTAAAAAAGTGGATGTACAACTAAATGCCACTCTGAGAACCGTCACCGGCACTCTCAGGCCAACCCTCGTTGAGTGGCTTCCGATGCTGGGAATCATCGCTCCTGCTTCCATACGTAGAGAGAAAGCAACCCAGGACACAGCAGAAAAAATTGAAGCAAACCCAAGGCTACCCATACATGCCACGAGACTCAAGTCCAGGAAACCTATCGTCTGGAGAAGAACATTGGGCACAGAGAGTCTCGATGCTGAATGGAAGAAGGCACGGCAGGGTCTGAGGAGAGGCGTCGTGGAAAACCATCACCTAATCCACGACCCAACCAAAAGGGTTGAAGGCTTCAATCTCAACAAGAAACACTGGTCGGCTCTAAACAGGTTTCGCACGGGAGTTGGACGATGCAGACAGCAAACAACCAAATGGGACTATACAGACGATTCGTGTTGTGACTGTGGCTAGGTACAAACAATAGACCATCTTCTGGTTTGTAACATTCATGGTTTCAGAGACGGCTCTCTGATGTCGCTCCAGAAGTTAACGGACAATGCCTAGAAACGGCTCCATAATCTTAATGTTACTGTGTAATTAATTGTCTTCAATTTATGCGATTTTTGTTCAATTTACTGTAACAGTGTAGTTTCCCTGACATAATTGTAATGTAATAACTGATATAATTTGTTTCCACATTGTAAGTTCCAAACGTTTATTGTGATTTATATTAATCTTATCTGTTCTTTGTAAAATGTATCTGGAAGATCGAACGAGAAATAATAAAAATCATATTTCTGATGAAAAAACACGCCTAGCAATTTTCGTTTTATCACGCACGACTCTTTCTTGGTGTTAGGATATTTTTCCGCCAGTGTAGTTACGAGGTCTTGGAACTTGAATACACCTGATAGTTTATGGACTAACTATACAGCACTTCACGATTTGTTCTTAGTATTGATTACGAAAACTGGCGAATACATTGATGAAACCGACGAGTCGCAAACAGCGGTGCCTTGAATCCGGCGGCTTTCTGCCAGTCAGCGGCCTGACTTGCTTGTGACAGGAGCAGATCGTGCCTCGTCGAAGGTGCTTCGCTGGCAGCGCGTCGTACTCGTAAAACGGGACCGGGCGCTCGTAAAGCGATGCACAGCCGCGCGCAGCCGGCGTTCTGCTAGCCCGCGGACTTGCAGCAGCCAGCGCAGCAACGCGCTGGAACATTTTCCCCCCACCGGCAGCATTACGACGCGAAGGGAACAGAGTACCGACGACAGCGGTGAAGCGCGACAAAAAGCAAGAAACGTCGTTGGTATGGTATCCACATGCCAAGGTGTGTTAAAGAGAGAGAGACGTTGATAAGCACCCTGGGGCGTGGAGTAAGCTACAGACTAACAGCAATGCTCTCTGTCACCAACAAACAACTGGAATGATGGAGCTTGAACACAACAGCATCGCCAGCTTAAGGGCCAATACCATCAGAACACACCGGACTCTTCCACAAATATGATTACAGTCCCATTAGCCATCTACAATGCTGAGCCAAAATATAATGACTAACTGGTTCTGCAATACCGGCCCACTTTTACAAAGCAGTACAGCAGCGATTCTACTTGGTATGTATTCGACAATTCCTTGGTAGATTTACGGAACACGCAATGTAGTAGAATTGGTTCTCTTTGTCTACTTCGTGGTCCGCAATTGTGATATTAAGTTAATCACTAATCTCATTCCTGCTCCTCCTAATTAGTTTAGTCTGTTTCCGGTTTACTCTCGATCCATACTCAGTCCAGTCCCAGAACTCATAGTAGGGTGTGGAGCCAGGTAGCTAACTGCACGGTGGTGTTCAGTGAACGAGACGGACTTGACGTTGCCACTAAAGCCGATGAATTTCATTTCCTTTCGTTCAACTTTGAATGTGGTGTTTTTTGCGATTCTTATATTTGTTGACTTTAAACTGTACCATGTTCCTGTTTCCCGCTGCACTCGTCAATGTTGAATCGGCGTTATAGTAACAATAAAGTCAATCATTTAATTCAATATGTTCCGTAACTCTTCGATTTCGTTGAGGATAGCATGTCGTCACCGAATCTTATTGTTAATATTCTTTTACCCTGAATTTCAATGCCACACCTGATCCTTTATTAATTCTGTCATTACTTCTTCGATGTAGAGACTGAACAGCAGGGGAGGAATGTAAGGTTAGGCTTCCACGGCCGTTGTCACTTCGATAAAATTTCAGAAAATCAGACAACTTTATATAGGCCTACTGACAATGCGGTCAACAGCCCAGAAGAATTTTGGGGAGGAAGACTGCATCCCTGTCATACACCCTTTTTAATTATAGCACTTCGTTCTTGGAATTCCGTTCTGTTTTTTTTTTTCTCTTGGTTCTTGAAGATACTGTATATTTCCCGTCTTTCTCTCAAGCTTAGATGTATTTTTCTGAGGACTTCGAACGTGTTGCATCATTCTACGTTATAGAACGCCTTTTCTCGATCCACAAATGTAATGTAGGTGTCTTGATTTTTCTTAACTCTTTGTTTACATTGCATCAGAACGGTTTCTCCGGTGCCTTTGCCTTTCCTAAAACCAAATTGTTCGTCATCAAGGACAATCTCCATTTTCTTTTTCTTCATTAATAGCGTTTTACAAAAATGGGTGCCAGGTACCCATCGTGATTCAGCACTAAAGAACACTGGGAAAGGACACAATTTAGCAATTAAAGTACGTGGGAAGCAAAACACTGGCGGTACGTTGTCAGTGTTGTGAGGTGACTGCGTGGGAGGTGGTGTGGGAAGCAAATCACACCGAAGTAGGTAGACCACATGGGCTGTCACCAGAAATACGTCCGAGTGGTTCTAAATGATTCTAAAACTGCCATTTTTGACATAACTGATTCGGTGTATCTGAGAACGTTTCGTGCCCAAAGGATCTGTCAGAAATGTGCAAATCGTGCAAATCGTATGCTATCTCAAACGTTTGACAGTTACACATTATTTTTTGAAAGCTGATTGCGTATACAAATTAAATCTTCTTACCTTTTACATATCAAAGCAAAGTACGTTCTTTGATATTGTTGATGCGAGTATGGATGCTGACTTTACATGCTTATGTGTTTAAATCCAGCGTATCTAACGACTTAGATAATAAAGCTATAACGTAAGTACAAATGATAGTTCAATTCATATACCAACGACATACGATTGCAAATGAAGATAAAATTATTGAATGGAAACAAAATCAGACTCAGTGGAGAAATCTTGTTGGGTATCTACGAAATTAATCAGAAAAAGTGCCATCGATTAATACTCCTCGAAATCGAGAAACAGGAAATAAACTTGAAACATTAAAAATGCAGCAGAGGAAGGGGTCTTCTTATGAGAATTGGGGGGTCGGATGTGGGACAGGTCTACTGCAGCCATGCTGTAAGATATCAGTTCCAGACCGCACCTATCTGCTCCATTCTGCGCCTACTCTGTACGCCAGGAAAAGAGGTTTCCTCCAGCCTTTAGGTGAAGGGCCAGCCTTCTCTTAATCCTTCTAAATGGCTACTGTACTGGGCATACTGGGCCATCTCAAGGTCGAGTGATTTCTCCATGATGCTAGGGATGGGAGAAACTGACTGGTTAAAAGACACGGGTATTTTAGATCTGAATAGCCGCTGTTTTGCGGTATTTGTATGGTCTCATTAGTAACATGTGTTTTTTTCGTTTTACTAATAACCGAGTAAATAAACGAAATAGCAGAACTGTTAAATTTTTCGTTTTCAGGTGCTTTTTTTTGGTAAGGAGTGACTTTAATTCGTAAAATTTGCGTTCTTTGAAATATTGTGTTGTTATCTGTTGTACTGCAGAATTGCTGGGAATATTTTTACGAAGTGACGTAGCAATGGAGTACAATTCCTCATTTCTTTTTTCCTTTAAAAGATTAAAGATTTGTCTGGCGTATCTACGAAATAGTAAAAGAGGAAGGAAATTATGGTAGCAGTAATAAACTAAAAAGTTAACAACAACGCATTCATAGTATACAGCAGAAATGGGAAGTAACTGTTCTGCTGCCTGTGTCTACATAATATTCCTTTATCCGATTGCAGCCCTTGAAAATGGACAAATTAACACGAGAACCTCAGTTTTCACCCTTTAGCAGTAACTATTCGTAATGCCCGCCCGAACAGTTTTATCATCCTCGATTACAACATGCTTTTTGAGCACAGATTCCATAAAATTATAATCAATAGGAGAAATTGGTGATCTTTTTAGTATGAAACCATTTATCACTTTCGGAGAAAATCAGAGATCGGTGGACAGACTAAGTTTTATTTGCCTATGTAATTTAATATTTTGATTCTATGTATCTTGGAACTGAGTAAAAATTTGTTCGACTTCTACGTTTACTACATGAAATAATAGGAATAAAAAAACCAGAAAATCGATTATTTCAGAAACCGGCTAATATGAGCGGTTTTAACAGTCAGGTTAAACCGGCGAGAATAAAAACTGACATAACCGAAAACAGGTTGCTTCAGTGATGACAGCCGTCCCTAGATGATAGCCAATGTTTTCCAGCACGCTTCGCAGACAAGCTTACAAAGGGCTTGACAGGAACCGCTTCTGATGGGTACATCAAGCAGGAGGCGGAATCCCTCCAGTCTGTCACTTTCAATCCACAATGCTCTTGCTGTATTAGACATTGCCCTTCAATAACTCACTGCTAGGTCACAGTTCGACGTGATACGCTCTCCTTAAAATTGCTTCCAATGCATTGAACATGTTCTTTCAACCATTTCAAACAATTTTTTACTTAAATTCTTTGCTAGTATTAACTTCTCAATTTAGGCTACGTTCTCGCTCTTTGGTTTCTCTCCATGCAAGCAGAAAAGTAGCCACATTGAAAGCAATTCTCTTTTTCAGTCCGTAAATCTAAGAGGTAGCAATTAACTTGATGAACAGCATTTCACCGTAAAACCACTACAAGCTGCTGTTTCTGAGTGAAATTTTATTTGTGGACTATTTTTGCTCGACTATTATATATCGATAAACAGTAACCGTTGCAGTTACTAATTTTGAATATGTGTCTACTAGTAGATTCTTAATCGACTAAAACTAATTCAGAAATTAAATAATATCCTAAAATAAGAGCATATAGTGATTTTTATGGTGAGCTGTTATTCATCAAATATATCAAGCCTATAGAGGAAATTTACGGAAAGTACCAGTTAACCTTGTAAAACAGATATTCTCTGCTATATAATAATTGACCAATGTTGGCTACAGCCGACCGCGGTGGCCAAGCGGTTCTAGGCGCGAAGTCTGGAACCGCGCGACTGCTACGGTCACAGGTTCGAATTCTGCCTCGGGCATGGCTGTGTGCAATGTCCTTAGGTTAGTTAGGCTTAAGTAGTTCTAAGTTCTGGGGGTCTGATGACCTCAGATGTTAGGTCTCATATGCTCAGAGCCAAAGCTGGCTACGTAAATTTTGTACAGTATGATTTTTTTTAATATCCAATAATAACAAGCTGCGAGTGGCATTGATTGAATATATTCATAGTTCTTCATTACGGGCCATATTCGACGCGAGGCACCAATTTTCAACTACTCTTAGCATTCGAAAAGTATATTCCAATTTTGTAGTATGTATCAGTCGGTAACAATTTGCAGGCATTTTAAAGCTGACCTGTAGAAATCTCAAATTCTCACAAACAGGAATAACGACTTATTCGTGCGTAAGGAAGTGTGGCTGACTGTGGCGCAGTATTCGCTTCGCTATCAGTAACGCGGTTAGCCAACTTAAATGTGACTGTCCACTGCCCTGACGTTTATGAAAAGTAAAAGCGAAGCTAATATTACCTCTCCGTGCTTTCCACCGTGCGTAAAATTAGTGAAAGGCTCTTTGCGGCGAGAAATAAAAGTGATTTACGGGCTATAAACCACGCAAGATTGCTACACTCGTCCGCAGACGAAATAAGTCTCCTAGCAGACATGCAAATGCTTGCCAGGTGAAAGCGTCGTGGACAATATCTCAGGACTGCACTCGAGTTTACACGTGTAAAGCGATATAGAAAATCAAATAGCTTAAAAACTGCCGATAATGTAAATATCTGATCGTGATTCGAGTAAGGAAACTGCACCGAGATGAAGCCCCATCCTTAGACTACTCCTAAGTATCCTATTAACGTCTGAAGTACTCCTCTGTTGCTGAGTGGTAAGCGTGTCTGCCATGCGGTAGACCATGGTTCGATTCCAGGTAGTGCCACTGATTTTTTCTTGTGAGGACTGAAAAAGAGTGCACTCATTCTCATGATGAGATAAAATTAGCTGCTCCTATAATTTTTACTATTCTTCGAGAAACATCTTGCACATTTCGCGTAAAGACCAAGACGCAAAAATTAGAGAAATTCCGACTTATACAAAAGCGTACCGATAACCTTTCTTCCCACGTACCGTTCATGAATGGAATCATCTTCTTCTTCCTCTACCTTGACGTCCCCCTTCCTCTACGAAGTCGGCATTGTTATATGGATGTAAAAAAGATGCCAAGATATAACTTTTATTACCATATCGCAGTTGATACATATCCTGATTGCTACTTTCCGCACAGTTATATTTCATCTTCAGATCATTATATACTAGAATTAGAAAGTCACTACGTGTGGCACACTACCATCTAGTCGCTGAAAACATGGAGGTAAAGCCACAGAAAAGGCACTCCCATGCCACACTAAATACAAGCACATTCCCCTCGTGTGCTTTATCTGACTTATTTGGCACCTCTGTGCCTTACTGATACAGTATGGCTTTTATTTTAGTGTATTTGGTGTTGCATGGTGGTGTGTTTACGTCCATGTTTTCGATGGCCTGATGGTAAAGTGCCAGGCATAGGGGGTTTACAATTCTCATATCTGGTGATCTGAAAATGACAATATGACCTTGCTCAAACTAGTAGTCAGGATATGTATGAACTGGGATGCGTGCAATAAAACCTCTATTGTGGAAGCTTTTTTATACTGATGTAGAGGTCGCTGTCCTTCTTACAATGTCAGGTACTTATTGCTGGGTTTGGAGAATGTTGATGAGGGAAGTTTAGTTAACTTCCCATCGACAGTGAAGTCACTCGAGATGGAGCAAAAACTCGGTTTGCGAAAGGATGGTGAAGGAAATCGGCCGTGCCCATTTCAGAGGAACCATCCCGTCTCGAGCGATTTAGGGAAATAACGGCAAACCCAAATCAGGATATGAAGATCGTATCTGTTCTTTCGGACATGTCCGAAAGAACGGATACCATCTTCATATAGTTAAGGCAAACCGGCCATTGACCTTGCACAGCCGGACGGAGTGGCCGAGCGGTTCTAGGCGCTTCAGTCTCGAACCGCGCGACCGCTACGGTCGCAGGTTCGAATCCTGCCTCGGGCATGGATGTGTCTGATGTCCTTAGGTTAGTTAGGTTTAAGTAGCTCTAAGTTCTAGGGGACTGATGACCTCAGATGTTAAGTCCCATAGTGCTGAGAGCCATTTGAACCATTTGAACTTGCACACACATTGCCCAAACTCTTACGGGACTCGGTAAGATTGTCTGCCGCGAGTAATGAGTGTAATGGGCAGGGACACTACGAATGTAGTGTTTGGACGTTAAGTTGGGAAGGTAGGCCTCACGGGGAGCGTGCAAGGGGTAAATTCCTGCAGTCGCACTATCGTCTGTGCCCTCGGTGAGTCAGAGTGTCTGCCATGTAAGCAGGAGATCCCGGGGTAGACTCCCAGTCGGGCCACACACTTTCGACTGACGCCGTTGATGTATATCTACGCCTGTCGACAGCTTAGGATCTTGATTTAATTATCATTCCAAATCAGGATGGTCGGACGTGGATTTGAACCGCCGTCGTCCCGAATGCGAGTCCTGTGTGCTTGCCACTGTTGGCAGTGTTACTGACAAGTGTTGGCCGGCTGCCCTTCCTGACACCAACACTCCCCCCGGGACGGAATCTGTGTACCTCATCTGTCTGGGTCTGGAGCAACTCTCAGGTGAAAGTGTGAAAACTTTTTCTAAATATTTGTCTAGCGCGTAACTGAGACAGGACGTGCGTACCAGCCAGGTGTTTACCTCCAGTAGCTGGGTGTGGGAAAACTCCTACAACCCACAAAACCCACATGCAGGCTGGTTGGGTCACCACCCCTCGTCGTTAATACCCGAGGCATATTCGATCCGGGACTAGCTCTCCTCCCCAAACTTGGAAGGGGCGCGTTAACGCACTCGGCTATCCGGGTGGGGCTCATTCAGGTGTTTACCTCCAGTAGCTGGGTGTGGGAAAACTCCTACAACCCACAAAACCCACATGCAGGCTGGTTGGGTCACCAGCCCTCGTCGTTAATACCCGAGGCATATTCGATCCGGGACTAGCTCTCCTCCCCAAACTTGGAAGGGGCGCGTTAACGCACTCGGCTATCCGGGTGGGGCTCATTCATGAATGGAATAGGAAGGAGGTAAATGGTTCTGAAACACTATGTAGCCTTCGCGACAAACTGTACGTTAGTTTGCAGAGGGTAGTTGTAGATGTATGTTGCAATGGAAATGGTCAATATACCTATTTTTCATCAACTATCGGATAACCTGATACATTACAATTCAGAAAACACGGTCCACAGACCGCAAACTGTACATTTTCTCTAATTTTGATGAGATTGTACACTTATGAAGCATGATGCTGATATAAGATTAACTGATTTATTAATAACATAATTATTTTTCTATTTCTGACGTACTTCACAGTTTTGTTCATGTTTTAAAATCGAGGATATTTAGATTCAGAATCATACTAATACTTCACGCTTTCCACTATTGTTCAAAAAGACAAAATCAATAGAAGATAGTATTCCTTACTGTTTTCATGATATATGAAGCTGCTGCAATTCTTTGGTCAAAGACATTGATTTTATCAATTATGTAATCGTATCTAGGTTCTGAAATTGTTATATCATTGTCCTTCTCCACACGAAGTGCGTGTCACGTTTTGGCGCGAAGGAATTATAAAAAAGTTATTGTAGTGAGATATAACAAGTTATACAGGAAATGTATTCTAACTACGAATATGAGCCACCATGGGTTGTATATTGGAACGACGACACTGAAAACTTCTGCCACACTGGGACTCGAACCCGAATTTCTGCTTTACGCTTGCGGTTGCCTTAATTGCGTCGACTGTCCGTGTACGAATCACTGCCAGACCCAAACTTCCATGTGGCGTCGTCCATGCGTCACGGCTTGCCTTTTTTTCCAGGCATGCATGCATGTCTAAAGGAGCAGTCACTCTCTTTCTTGGACACTTATCATGCATCTTCATCTTCATTACACAGGCACTAAGCGGTTGTATGCAGTAATGGCGAATCAAAAGAAGTGTGTTAAACTCTGGAGACAACAAAATGTGAAACAAATTAAGTCTGAAGGGAAATTACCTTCCTGCTTCATGGTATTACTGATTTAATGTATGGATAAATCACACCCACACATCTCTTTGCAACTTTAGCATGAAGGAATCAACAAGCTACACTACTGTTCCAAGAAAAGGAAGAACCGACAATAGACGACGAGAAAATAGTCAAGTGAAAATAATTATTAGTGATTCTCTCGCTCTCTACCTCCTGCTTTAAACAGCTGAAGATTTCTAATCACACGCACTTATTGCGTGAATTGGAATAACTAGCTACACTACAATTGGATTGTAGTACTTTTAATGGTTCTAAAGGGAATCGAGGGGTCAGCAGGCGCAGATTAATTGATCACTGCAGCACAAAGAATACCTACTGTAGTAATACAACCGTCCCTAATAAACCTGTTGCCAATGGGACAGTAAACCCTAATCTTCCTTTCTTCTTTCTTTTTATACGGGGTTGTTCAGAAAGTAAGGTCTAATCTGCCACGAAATGGGTACCACTGTGACAAATCAAAAATGTTTTGCAACAGTTAGCTACACCTTCCAGCTACATCTCTACAGAGTCTCCGCTCTGTCTTAGACATTTGTCATAACGTTGTGCCGGCTTTCCAATACCCTCGTCATAAAAGGCAGCCGCCTGTGCTTTCTGCCAATTCTCCGCACTGGACTACAGCTCGTTGTCTGTGCCAAAACGTTGTCTTCATACCCAGCGGTTCGTCTGAGCGGAGATGAAACTCAGGGGGAGCCAATTACCGGCTGCATTGTGGGTAATCGAACACTTCCCATCGATAACGCTGCAGGAGCATATTCATTGTCCATGCTGACTGCGCTCGAGAAGCGACATGAAGAAGGAAACGCGTGACAGTTATGTTGTGTGGGCTGCATGACATCAGGCGAAATCTCTCGGCAGGCCCTCGGGAGTAGCCGGCGCGTCGTCCTGCCGCAGCGGCCGGCGGCCGGATGTGACGCCACGCGACAAGTGCCCGGAATGCGACGGCGAATTAGAGGCGCGGGCCCACGCGCAGATACTGGGTCACCGCTCCGCACGCACTTCATTGCGCACACGCGCCAAAACCACTGCCGCACTAACGAGGAATGACAGCCCGGGGGATGAATATGGCGGCCGCCTCAACGTCTTAATGAGAACGCTAGTCTTATGTGTGCTACAAGAGCTACTCCAGTCGATAAACGCGATTCAATGACAAGTCTCGGTGTTGCCGACTGATTTCAATGATGCGTTTACAATCACATGTTCGTGTTGTACGAGATTAATCTTCAAATGAGCGTTAAACAATTGTTGGCATTTTTCTTATCGTAATTACTGCAAATGAAAATTGTTATTCGCATTTCATTTGGAAGGAATTATGGGAAGCGTGAGGTGACATTTTACTACACGACAAACACACACACACGCGCACACAGACACACACACACACACACACACACACACACACACACACACTTCTCTATCTGAGAGGCCGTGTTCTAGGAATTAGTACTGTCTCTGTGCGACTTTATTATCGGATTATAGAGGTTCTAATATTCATATCGCAATGGGCTATACAAAGCGATTCTTTTGTCGAAATAGCTATAACGACGCATTCAGGCATTTGGTAGAAAATCGAGTTCCTCGTAGCTTTTCCTGAAAAGCCTTAATAGCTCCCCGCAGTTAGGTTTATAACAGCACAGTACTTCTAATACTACCATAGCTGCAGAGGAGCTTATTCTGTTTCCATAAACCGCCAATGCAACATCGTGCATAGGTCCTACATCACACCCGAGAAAGGCTCTCTTAAGGACGCGTGGTTAATACTGTAGGTGGTCCCAGGTGGAACTAAAAAAAAATGCCAACGCAAACATGTGCTGCCTTACAAAACCTTTATCTGGAATCGTAGACATCTTTTACACAATGTCACATAAACTTTGCTAGAACACGAAGTCTACATATTTTACTTCTGGCTGTATTGTATCGTCTTTGTTCGGTTCTGAGCCAGCGATTTCAATACCTCAATAGATTGGGTTTGTTCCTTGAAATAAAGTGTTTTTCGCTTTACATTTTAACACACGACAGCACCTACTTATGCACCTACTTAGTCACACACTCTAGGACTTTCGATATTTTTAAAAATAGCGGGAGTCTGATATATCAATATTTTAGAAAATATCACTATCGGCACTGATATATCAACAGTGTTATCGATACATCGACATAATGGAAATGTCGTGTGGCTAGGGCCTCCCGTCGGGTAGACCGTTCGCCTGGTGCAGGTCTTTCGATTTGACGCCACTTCGGCGACTTGCGCGTCGATGGGGATGAAATGATGATGATTAGGACAACACAACACCCAGTCCCTGAGCGGAGAAAATCTCCGACCCAGCCGGGAATCGAACCCGGGCCCTTAGGATTGACAGTCTGTCACGCTGACCACTCAGCTACCGTGGCGGACTACATCGACATAAAAAATATCGACGTACCGGCTAAAAAAATATCAGCTGCACATTGTAAATATACCGCCAGTGTTAGAGCTGTATATTGAAGTATTGAATTATTATTAGATACTCTGGACATCAACAAGCTAGCGGCCTGTTTGTCAGCCTTACAGCGTGAATTCAACGGAAAACGATGCAAGCTCACGCTTGGCGGTAACCACTTTGCTAACCATGGTAACTGCATGTAAGTCGCACAACAGAAGGTGCTCGATGGGTCCGTCGTCGTTACATCGGATTTGTCTGGAATACTTCACGTCGATTTCTCTGTTTTTTCATTTCTGCAAACGCCAGCGGCTTAGCAGCTGTAGTGTCAAAATTGTTCAAAAAGGCTCTGAGCACTATGGCACTTAATATCTGTGGTCATCAGTCCCCTAGAACTTAGAACTACTTAAACCTAACTAACCTAAGGACATCACACACATCCATGCCCGAGGCAGGATTCGAACCTGCGACCGTCAAAATTGTGTGGTGAAGTTAAACGTTGCAGTTTGTGTTGGTACCGCCGAGCGCCGATTTCCACCCCACACGTCCCCGCCCAACACAAAGACAAATCTTGTCATTTAGATTTTTGTTCATCAGTGGCAGAAACTGTTTTTGAGGAATGCCGATGTGAAGAAATAACACACTATCTGCGTTAAAAATTGTTTTTAACGCAACTGGTGTGCTAGTTATTCCATTCACACTGCCACCACCCCAAAGCAATCGGACTACTTCTTTGTGCTGTGCCATCTATAATTGTTTCACACAGTCAATGAGAAATACTGGAAGTGATGAAAGCCCAAAAAGTAGAAAGACTCCTTCACACAGTGAAAGTAAACTCATGTTCTACTACAATTTCAAAAGAACAACTTCAAATATTTATCGAAAATGGCGAAAGAATGTAATACAAAATAAAAATATCGGCACTCAGTATTGCCATTTCGGTATCGATATATCGGTGAATAAACACCGAATATATTTTATCAACAGCCCTAAAACACACACAGACACCCCCACACACACACACACACATCTCCCATCCTATCACTTCCAGCACTCTCAGCTTTCCACACGAAATTTTGCAAATTTATTATTTATGTTGTTTTCTTGATAGGGGTATGGGCGCATATTTATTTACATTATTTTCGCTGATCTACCCAAGCACTACTCACGACTCGCCCGCACAGGTTTGCTTTCGCCAATACCTTCCAAACTTCACAGAAGTTCGCCTGCGAATCTTGCTGGACTAGCACCCCAGAAAGAAAGCATATACTATGTTCTGTAGAACGTACGAGGTGAGATAATGGCGGGAGTAAAGCTGTGAGGGCAGGTTGTGTGTCGTGCTTGGATAGTTCAGTAGGCAGAGCACTTTCACGCGAAAGGCAAAGGTTCCAGGTTCGAGGCCCGGGCCAGCCCGCAGTTTTTATCTGTCAGGGAATTTCATAAGTATTCTTTATTTCATTCTTCTCATTTTGTACAGATATCTTATTGTCAGATTTAGTGGGAATTTTTAAACTCTTGCGGATGAACGTCTTCCGCAGCTTCCAAATGAGCGTTTGTATGTGTAGAACCCATGGCTGCGGTGGTGTCTGCCGTGAATGGCTTTCTCTTCTCACTCTCGCTCCCCCGCTTCCTATATTAAAGTTCTCTTTCGTGCTAACATGCTCACGAAATATTTCAAATTTAGAAATGACAACAGCTGTGTTCGATAAAGCACGGCCGCGCGGCATTAGCTTTAAATGGAGGTGCGGGATTAGCTTTAAATGAAGGTGTACGCTGTGACACATCGCAGAAGACAACATGTTATTTTTCAAGGTAGAGCCACCTATGTTTGTGCAGTGGTCAGTTGTTTGTTGTGAAAAAAGCAGTTTACAAACATGTGCCTTGCACATACTACTCGCTCATGACCTCATGCCCCCTGAATTGTGCATTCCCGACCATTCGTTCCTCTTGTCAAAATACTCGATGTACAATCCTCAAGTATCTGCATAATTTTTTCCTAAAATGCTATGGACCCATTTTCGAAACATCAATACGAAACCAGTCAGTTTCTTGACTTGAGCCACTTATTTCTGCGTAATGACTGAAGACCATGTTCGGCTGGCCCGTACAAACAGCATGAAAAACGAAACAGTTTTAGGTCAACATGGTTTCATTTAAGCCTCCGTGTGAACATTGTTTTAATCCCAAAGCTGTAGGCAAAACATTAGTTCAACAAAATTTCCCATTGTTGTTATCCATTTCGTATTTCGTAGGTTCAAAAATGACTCTGAGCGTTATGGGACTTCAACTTCTGAGGTCATCAGTCCCCTAGAACTTAGAACTACTTAAACCTAACTAACCTAAGGACATCACACACATCCATGCCCGAGGCAGGATTCGAACCTGCGACCGTAGCGGTCGCGCGGTTCCAGACTGTAGCGCCTAGAACCCTCGGCCACCCTGGCCGGCTATCGTTGGCCAGTTAATCAATAATCAGTATCAAGGAAGTAATAGAGAGAGATATCGACTTCCGAAGTTTAGGCAGTGTATGAACTGTGCAAAAAGAACTGTTGTGAAACTAATGATATTGAAACAATTGCCTTGGCATAGACTGTTAGGTGCCTCCTACGTGGGAAAACTTGGTGCGTCTATCACGCAGTTCAAATCCAGCACAGTGTTACTAGTTTTGATAGTGTGTAAAATTAAGGCAGTGGACAACAATACTAAAGATTTAAATAATGAAGTCGGTGGGATTTTTATTTTGTAGCTTGCACCCAAACTCATAAAATGTTTGGTCATCGATGATGATTGAGTGCAAATATGAGTAACGGGATGTTCTAAATATACATGAAGTATTTTATGAGTTTTGTAATGTAAAAATTCATTGGGTTATGATTATGATCCCGTGTGCAACTGGAAACTACGATATTTCCATTTTTATTCACAAAAATATCTTCACTGTTCTAGTAAGACTTCGTATCTGCGTAAAAATAGTTCGTTTGGTTGTTTTACGTGCTTTATCAAATGTTCAAATGTGTGTTAAATCTTATGGGACTTAACTGCTAAGGCCATCAGTGCCTAAGCTTACACACTACTTAACCTAAATTATCCTAAGGACAAACACACACACACCCATGTCCGAGGGAGGACTCGAACCTCCGCCGGGACCAACCGCACAGTCCATGACTGCAGCGCCTGAGACCGCTCGGCTAATCCCGCGCGGCAAGAACGTTCTACTGATTACAAATTAACAACGATAATTATATAAATTTTGTTATATTTGTGCATGTAAGCTGTACTTGCACCAAAAGTTAAATGTCTTGGCTACATAAAAGGGCAGACGATACGTAATCAATTTATTCTTATACCTTATAAATTACATTATACATTCTGTAAGGATATAAAAGACACAGTGGACAAACACTGAATGATGTGCGGTTCTAATTATGTGCAAAATAAAAAAAAATCTCTTTTACGCATTAATTTATGTTTCTTTCCCTAGCAATACTACCGGTAATCCTGCTACTTACTACGTCATTTATATAGTGTACCAACATACCGAAACGCAGTTTTGGTAGAGCGCCGCTCTTGCGGATAGAGAAAATACAAGGCGTCTGCCACAACTCTAGATATTCCGCAGTCTGATTGCTCCCGTACAGAGGACAGGCTGTGTGGTGTTTGCACAGTGTAGCGGCGCAGGGCTCGGCCCTCGCATCTGCGCCCCGCCCTACGGCCCTGGCGGCCAGATACCGCTATCAGGGGACGGCTCGCCCTTCCGACGGCTGCCAGCCGGTCCTATCAGCTGCCCAGCCCTTTCAAGCCCTTCAGCGCCGCGCCCTGCGTCCCTTCCTGGACACGCCTGCTTGCGTCAGCCGCAGCAGCGCCACCGACGATAACAAGTGAACCGTTCCAAACCGACACGTTGCTCGGAATGCGGCTTCAGATATTTGCGTATCTGGATAAAGATGCCGGTCGCAGGAAAGAAGGAATACACAGTTTGATTTATCTGCTGTTCTGTGGATCTTCCAATGTCCGTTAGTGCTCTCTCACGCACTTCAAACAATAGTCATACATAACTTGCTTTAACTGATAACAACAATCTGCGTGGTAGCAGCTAACTGAACACAAATACCGTAACGTGGGGTAATATCGGACGTAATTTTAATATTATTTCAGGTAGCTTCACAAAGAATACTAAATTCACGCAACAAAAACTGCGACAGATTTGGAATGACACTGAAAACTTATGTAATCAAAGAATATGACGGTAAACATTATTTAAGTAACCAGATCCTATCAGCTAAAACTGTCCAATGTTACCCTGTCTGATACTGTAATTTCAGACGTTCATTGAATTTCCATACTAGGTACCATATTACTCCATATAATGAGTTATTTAGGACACACACCATCTTTTTTTATAAAATACACATGCTCAGGAATTCTTTTTACATGTTTAGAAAATATTTAACACGTGGCAAAAAAATAATTTCACGTCTTCAGAAAGCATGACACATGTTCAGAAAAACTTTGACACACATATTTAGAAAATATTTGATTAATGCTGACAATCTACTAATTGCATAAATCACAAATGTACAATATCTTCTCTACGAATAAAAACTTAGCCGCGCGTGATTAGCCGAGCTGTCGAAGGCGCTGCAGTCATGGATGCGCGGCTGGTCCCGGCGGAGTTTCGAGACCTCCATCGGGCATGGGTGTGTGTATTTGTCATTCGGATAATTTAGATTACGTAGTATGTAAGCTTAGGGACTGATGACCTTAGCAGTTAAGTCCCATAAGATTTCACACACATTTGAACATTTTTGAATAATAACTTAGCCTTTTCTTCTCTGGGAATCGGTAACACTTGGACAATTTGATGTTAGTCTACGATATCATCATCTGGAATCTCAGGAAAAATAAACATAAATTTGCTGTACTGATATGGACAGAGAAACCTGATTTCCACTTACTTTCTACACACTTCCGTTACGATTCCCACAAACTGTCTATTCAGCTGTTTTCTTCCAGTTATGTGTTTATTCTCTAATGTCGAACGTGGTGTTTTAAATCTGCTTGATGCCTTTCTGCACGAAATTCCACCTGCTCTTATAGCAGCAGCCGCCTTTTCAAGATTCTGAGAGTCATAACTGCACATCGGAAGAACACCAAGCCTCCTTTTATAAGTCCGTGGCATTGTATGATATTCTCCCAACATATGTATGTAACTGTAAATAGTTTACTACACATCAGCGCAAGTGAGATACATGGACAAACTACATTCGAATTTCCTTCTTAACATTTAAATAAGTAAATAAAGAAATTATGCTGACCACTATTTTCTCTTCTAGTACAATAACGGAAGTATTCACATAAAGGTAACTAACAATAATTGCATACTGCACTCAAAACCGCTACACCTCACAGTCTCACTTCCATGTGCAACAATGTATGTTCGAATGTGCTTGACAATATCTAAGGGGAATATAACAAAACGCCTGCGAAAAATAAAAGTGCTGTTTTGTCACTCTTAAGACAGCTATACACTATGCCAGAGAAGGCAGCCTTTGTATTCGGCCGACGTTGATCGTCAGTGCATTGGCGTTCGAGCTGTCATCCTCAGCAAACCAGGTGGCTGGGACTCGAGGATTCAGCCATGTGGAATTGTAGTTGGCTCTAATAACCTGTCGAGATTGCTCCCATGTCAATAGTGTTATGAAGAAGCATTTTAATAACAAATGGTTCAAATGGCTCTGAGCACTATGGCACTTAACTTCTAAGGTCATCAGTCCCCTAGAACTTAGAACTACTTAAACCTAACTAACCTAAGGACATCACAAATATCCATGCCCGAGGCAGGATTCGAACCTGCGACCGTAGCGGTCGCGCGGTTCCAGACTGTAGCGCCTAGAACCGCTCGGCCACCCCGGCCGGCCTTTTAATAACAGTTTCACCGGCCGATATTATGAGGGAATAGGAGGATTTTGCAGTCGTCGCATGTGCAGCATTTATTTTAATGCAAGAAGCTGTTACCAGAAAAAGAAGAAGAAGAAGAAATGACGCCGGTGGACGTCTCTTTTAAAAAGAAGAGACCAGTGCGGTGGGGCAAAATTAAAGCCTCACCTTGAAGCTGAACTGAAATTTTTGCGAATTAGAGCTACAGATTTCGAATTGTTATTTAACTGTGTAAGCCCTAAAATTTCCAGAGATGATACGTCTTTTAGAAGAGATGTACCTGCAGTAAAAAGATATCCATAAGGATTCAATTTTCTTTTTCGCGTCGTGCACATATTATTCTCTACCAGCTCACTTCTTTCTCTCCAGGCTATTAAACTTATCAATTCGTTCTTAAAATCGCACTTCGTAGGATCCCATAAACATTCACGTTCAGGTTATTACTGCCAGCTTCAATGCTATGTCAATATTCTGTTCAATACTCCAGTATTTTTAAACAGGATAAACACAGCAAATCGATACTGAACCACTGAACATTCGGCCCGGCGTCCACACTAGGAGCTCAGTCCAAAGCCTAAACCGGAGCCAACTCTTTGATGTTACCGCTGGCAGTCCGAGCCGCAACCAAGGCGAACTGCTTCGTTGGCTCCGATTTTTCGCCCGTACACACTAAGCAAATTTCGGCCAACGAAGAGATTATATACTTATATGGATATGGTGTCTGCTCTTTCGGACATGTCCGAAAGAACAGACACCATTGATGACCTGCAGCCGTCTAGAACGAAATTAGAATTATATTAATACCGTCAGCTGCGCACGGGCGTTGATATAGATCAACGGGCACAGGTGAAAATGTGTGCCCCGACCGGGACTCGAACCCGGGATCTCCTGCTTACATGGCAGACGCTCTATCCATCCGAGCCACCGAGGGCACAGATGATGGTGCGACTGCAGGGACTATCTCGCGCACGCCTCCCGCGAGACTCACATTCTCATCTTGTATGTCCACACACTACATTCGTTGTGTCCCACCCCAACACGTCTGAAAGAACAAGCACCATACCCATATAAGTATACAGTTCTGGCGAAACCGGCCATGACCTCCTTCTTCTGTGCGGATGTACATACACTCCTGGAAATTGAAATAGGAACACCGTGAATTCATTGTCCCAGGAAGGGGAAACTTTATTGACACATTCCTGGGGTTAGATACATCACATGATCACACTGACAGAACCACAGGCACATAGACACAGGCAACAGAGCATGCACAATGTCGGCACTAGTACAGTGTATATCCACCTTTCGCAGCAATGCAGGCTGCTATTCTCCCATGGAGACGATCGTAGAGATGCTGGATGTAGTCCTGTGGAACGGCTTGCCATGCCATTTCCACCTGGCGCCTCAGTTGGACCAGCGTTCGTGCTGGACGTGCAGACCGCGTGAGACGACGCTTCATCCAGTCCCAAACATGCTCAATGGGGGACAGATCCGGAGATCTTGCTGGCCAGGGTAGTTGACTTACACCTTCTAGAGCACGTTGGGTGGCACGGGATACATGCGGACGTGCATTGTCCTGTTGGAACAGCAAGTTCCCTTGCCGGTCTAGGAATGGTAGAACGATGGGTTCGATGACGGTTTGGATGTACCGTGCACTATTCAGTGTCCCCTCGACGATCACCAGTGGTGTACGGCCAGTGTAGGAGATCGCTCCCCACACCATGATGCCGGGTGTTGGCCCTGTGTGCCTCGGTCGTATGCAGTCCTGATTGTGGCGCTCACCTGCACGGCGCCAAACACGCATACGACCATCATTGGCACCAAGGCAGAAGCGACTCTCATCGCTGAAGACGACACGTTTCCATTCGTCCCTCCATTCACGCCTGTCGCGACACCACTGGAGGCGGGCTGCACGATGTTGGGGCGTGAGCGGAAGACGGCCTAACGGTGTGCGGGACCGTAGCCCAGCTTCATGGAGACGGTTGCGAATGGTCCTCGCCGATACCCCAGGAGCAACAGTGTCCCTAATTTGCTGGGAAGTGGCGGTGCGGTCCCCTACGGCACTGCGTAGGATCCTACGGTCTTGGCGTGCATCCGTGCGTCGCTGCGGTCCGGTCCCAGGTCGACGGGCACGTGCACCTTCCGCCGACCACTGGCGACAACATCGATGTACTGTGCAGACCTCACGCCCCACGTGTTGAGCAATTCGGCGGTACGTCCACCCGGCCTCCCGCAAGCCCACTATACGCCCTCGCTCAAAGTCCGTCAACTGCACATACGGTTCACGTCCACGCTGTCGCGGCATGCTACCAGTGTTAAAGACTGCGATGGAGCTCCGTATGCCACGGCAAACTGGCTGACACTGACGGCGGCGGTGCACAAATGCTGCGCAGCTAGCGCCATTCGACGGCCAACACCGCGGTTCCTGGTGTGTCCGCTGTGCCGTGCGTGTGATCATTGCTTGTACAGCCCTCTCGCAGTGTCCGGAGCAAGTATGGTGGGTCTGACACACCGGTGTCAATGTGTTCTTTTTTCCATTTCCAGGAGTGTATATTCCCCAAACTCTTACGGGACTTGGAAGAATGTCTTCCACGAGTCATGAGTGTGTTGGGGTGGTGACACTACGAATGTAGTGTGTGGACATACAAGGTGAGAATGTGAGTCTCGCTGGAGGTGTGCGCGAGATAGGCCCTGCAGTCACACTATCATCTGTGCCCTCGGTGGCTCAGAGGGATAGAGCATCTGCCATGTAAGCACGAGATCCCGGGGTCGAGTCCCGGTCGGGGCACACATTTTCACCTGTGCCCGTTGATCTACATCAACGCCCGTGCGCAGCTGACGGTATTAATATAATTCTAATAACGAAGAGATTGGTTGTCGTTTGTTGGTCTAGTGTGCACCCGCCTTTAGCTGTGCGAGACGGCAGAACGCAGACAGACTCGTAGCACTGAACGAGAATCCAGCCGCCTGGTCTGCAGGTGAAAGTGGGCTGACGAGCCAATAAAAGACGTCCCCGGTAACCTCCAAGCACGCCGTCCCCACTGGAAGACGGGCAGCCGCTGCTCTTATCTGACTAATTTATCCAGTGAGCTCCATAGGGCGGAACACGTTCTTCCAGTCGTATTCTCCAACCAGTGGCGGGATGTTCAGCTCTTCCTGTCACGTCCAATGAACTGTAATTGCCGGAGAGCGGTAGAAGTGTGCTTGGCTACCTCTCTGCAGACGAGATCTTCATTAGTGCTTCTCTACTCAGATTCAGTGAGAGGTGTGAGGGAGGTAGCAACGGACGCTAAATAACGTATTGAACTGGAAGTGGGTTCACATGAAATACGTCTGTAAATTTTGAAAATATTTAAATCAGACCCAGTGGGTGAGGTGTCGAAAACAATGCACTACAACTCCGCAAATGACATGCCGGTACTATTTTAGCGTGCTAAGGAATCGCTTTTCGGCGACCAAATGCACAGAACAGGGGCAAAATAATAAATTATTCAAAAGGGAGACAATAATTATAATCAAAAATAGAAATCTGGCACGCTATAACCACGTGTTAAAAAAATTAGGTATTCCTATCGCATTATGTAGGCACGTCAACGAATGCATTATGCGCGTTAAATAAAGCGTTAGTAATAGTGGCACTAACAGTTGAATCCATGACCATGGAACAAGAAACGAACTGACTTTACGTTTACGGAAAAAAAACGAAAAACCCGCAACACTATTTTCTCCTAGATAATCAAACCGTATAACAGACTGCGCAAAGAAATAAAAGCGCACTACATTCACCATATTTAAAATGTTGGTTAAAACATGTCTCTTACATAATGCATCCTATACAGTCAAATATTATTTAGCACGCAGTAGTGTTTGTAAACATGTAAGCGCCTCTGTCATTTTACAGTAACAAGTAATTTGTGTTACTGGAAAACTGAAGACTCGATATCTGTGATAGGAATACTGATCTAGTTTCAGCTTCCTGAATTCAAGATTTCTTTTTATACGGAGTGACTTTGACTCAGTTTCTCAGACACAGATATGAGAAAATATGAAGAGGGTAATGTGCGGAACTAACGCTATGGTGTCCTAGTCAGCCGAAAGGATGAGAGAGAGAGAGAGAGAGAGAGAGAGAGAGAGAGAGAGAAGTGTGTGAATGTGTGATGTAACTAGTGACGAAATGTGAATGAGTAGCCGCGCGGGATTAGCCGAGCGGTCTCAGGCGCTGCAGTCATGGACTGTACGGCTGGTCCCGGCGGAGGTTCGAGTCATACCTCGGGCATGGGTGTGTGTGTTTGTCCTTAGGATAATTTAGGTTAAGTAGTGTGTAAGCTTAGGGACTGATGACCTTAGCAGTTAAGTCTCATAAGATTTCACACGCATTTGAACATTTTTTGTGAATGAGTAGGATAATACTACGCTTGTCTGTCGTTTGACTAGCGCCAGTATGTGTACAGACACTGTACATTCTTAACCTCCTGGCTCCACAAACCGAGTCGGTTAAACGCCTCTTCAAGCAGCCTCCTCCACAGCGTCCAGTCCTTGACATCCTCTTCCCCTGCTCCAAGTATCTGATGATCCTTGTCCACCTGGTCTCTCCATCCCATTTTCCGTCAGCGTAAATGTTTCCGCCCTCCTACAAATTTAATCAGTATACTGACTGGTTTGATGCCTCCCACCACGAATTATTCTCCTGTAGCAAACTCTTCACCTCAGAGCAGCACTTGCAGCCAACGCCCTCAGTTACTTGTTGGATGTGCTCCTGTCTCTACCTCCACCTACAGTTTGTGCCCTCTTCAGTTCCCTCACGCACAATGTAAATTATTCGCTAATTTCTAAAAACACATGCTTTCATTCTGTCACTTGTTCTTATTGTTGATTTACCCATATTATTCTGTAGAACCTCCTCATCTCTTACCTTATTAGACCAGAGCTGGCTTCCGCGGTCAGATAGACAAAGCCGCTGAATCGTTTACTTTCCTACAAAAGCGGTGGCGCCGCAAGTGCAGACACTGACACTATCTCTGGTAGTGTGACGTAACGATGACGTAGGCCGACCAACCACAAGCCATTCTATGGGCTGTACATGATAACCACACCAGCAGCCATGACAGTCAGTAGTTCCTGACAGACACAATTGAGGATTTCGTCGAAGCTCGAGACTTGACGCGGCTAGTAAACCGAGAATGTTTTATACAGTGCTGCCTTCGCAAGGAAGTTCGATTTCATAACATTAAAATACTAGTGTAGTTAACAATTTGAATCATTGTGGACGTTTTAAACAAAACTGTCACAGCTCTGGCAGGTTGTTGTATAAACTGCGCGCAATGGCACTCTCCCTCATTCCTCCGATCCACCCTACACATCAGAGGTCCCAGAGACTACGCCGAGCTAGAGCCTTTCGCCTGAGCCGATGTTAACTATGAATGCAGCGCGGCGTCCTTCGCCTGTTTCAGAGAGGTTACGCAGCCCACACCCCGCGTCTTTCATCTCTGGCCGGGCAGGTAGCTGTGGTATCCCGCTTTGGAAATGATCTCACGATCGCGGACGGAAACTGGGACTGGGCCGGCCGGCGAGGGAGGCGGGAGCGGCTCCGTGGTATGTACGGCCGCGGCCGGCGTTTGCGCAAGGCGCCGGCCTTGGCATACAGCTAGCTATAGCCGCGGCTCGGGCGGGTCGAAGCGGGGCGGGAGCCTCGTTTCTGACGTAACGCCGCCATTCCCGGAATACTAATGCCCACGGCCGCGTCATCGTTCCCACTCTGCCGGACGCCCTCGCTGGCGGCTCTTTTTAATAGAGCGCGGGCTGGCTGCTAGCTCCTCGCCTGCTTTCATCGCCTGCCAGCAGACTTAGGCGTGGCTGGAGTTCAACACCTCTACGACAGCTGCACGCAAAGCAGCCGAAAGAATGGTTTGTTATTGCAGCTACTCGTTCTTCACTGAGAAGAAACTCCAGGCGTGAAGGTAACATCGCCCGTACCTCGAGGGACTGTTTTAGGACCATTATTGTTCACAATAAATATACACTGGAGAGCCAAAGAAACTGGTACACCTGCTAGGGTCCCCGCGAGCACGCAGAAGTGCCGCAACTCGACGTGGCATGGACTCCACTAATGTCTCAAATAGTGCTGCAGGGAATTGACAGCATGAATCCTGCACGGCTGTCCATAAATCCGTTAAGACTACGAGGGGGTGTTGATCTCTTCTGAACAGCACGTTGCAAGGCATCCCATAATATTCATATCTGGGGAGTTTGGTGGCCAGCGGAAGTGTTTAAACTCTGAACAGTGTTCCTGGAGCCATTCTGCAGCAGTCCTGAACGTATGGGGTGTCGTACTTGTAAGGTGCCTCTTACGTGAGGAAGACATTTTTACCAGTTTTAATAAATTATTGTCTCTTATTGATGTATTCACTATAGTTAGGAAGTGCTGTAGTCCGTAGCCGGCCATGAGTCGGAGAGCATTTCCCACACTGGTTGGCTAGGTGACGAAGCTACCATATGTCGCGCGTAGTGGGGTGGGGCTCGGCGCTGGACCGTAGCAACAAGCGTCAGCCTGGGAAATATACATGACGGGAAGTACTGCCATCTAGGCGCCTAAGTCACCGATTTTGTTTATTTATATTCAATAATTAGTCATTTATGGCAACATGAATACTAGGAGGAGCCTCTGGATGTTTAAAACTATTTTTCATAATTTTGCCTCGTTAAAATTCACACCCGTTCATTAACAACTGCATATATTAGTAAGTACGAACTTGATCGGAAATCCACGAACTGTGACGAAACTAGTAAGAGATACGGACTGCGCGCCAAAGTCGGCAGTCGGCGTTAAGAGCTCTTCCTGTCTTGTTCGATGGTAGCCATGCTCTCGGTTACGAGTAGTTTGTGATATGAGTGTTTCATATTTGATCTAACAGGATAGTACGGTATTCTGAATGTTAATTTCGAGTAAATAGATACCCCAAAGTTGATCGACAGCAATTTCAGATAATTAGCTTCCACCAACAGAGACATCCAATGCGCCAATGAAGAATCTTCACGGGACGACATTTACGAGAGCTGCACCGCGCACAGTTAAGAGGAAACCCGACGACACGACCCACCAAGGCGGATAATGGAAGGTCCGAATAACACTCGCAAATCCCGGTTGGAAATGCTGACCAGTTACACTGTACGTCACATATACCACCCTCTACGGACTCGCGGCTAAGCTGAGTAATAACAGTACCAGTTTCGAAGCGAGGGGATCTTGCATACTGTCCTGCTGGAGTTGCCGAAGTGCACAATCGACATGAATGGATGCAGGTGATCAAACAGCATGCTTACGTACGTGTCACCTGTCAAGAGTCGTATCTCGACGTATCAGGGGTCCCATATCACTCAAAGTGCACACTCCCCACACCATTACAGAGCCTCCACCAGCTATAACAGTCCCCAGCTTACATGCAGGGTACATGGATTCATGAGGGTGTCTCCAACCAGTACACACCCATCCACTCGATACAATTTGAAACGAGACTCGTCCGACCAGGCAACATGTTTCCAATAGTCAACAGTCCAATGTCGGTGTTGACGGACCCAAGTGAGGCGCAAAACTTTGCGTCTCACAGTCATCAAGGATTCACGAATGTGGCTCCGGCTCCGAAAGAAAACCTAGATGTTTCGTTGAATGGTTCGCACCCTGACACATGTTAATGGCCCAGCATTGAAATCTGCAGCAATCTGCGGAAGGGTTGCACTTCTGTTACGCTGAACGATTCTCTTTAGTCGTTGTTGGTCCCGTTCTTGCAGGATCTTTTTCCAGCCGCAGCGATGTCGGAGATTTGATGTTTTACCGGATTGCTATTATTCACGGTACACTCGTGCAATGGTCGTACAGGAAAATCCCCGCTTCATCTCTACCTCGGAATGCTCTATCCCATCGCTCGTGCGCCTTCTATAACACCACGTTCAAACTTACTCAAAACTTGATAACCTGCCACTGTAGCAGCAGTAACCGACCTAACTGTGCCAGACACTTGTCGTCTTATATAGGCGTTGCCGACCGCGGCCTCGTATTCTGCATGTTTACGTATCTCTGTATTTGAGTACGCATGTCTATACCAATTTCTTTGGCCCTTCAGCGTAAATAACCTATTAGATATCCGTGTACAGAACCTCTCGACTCGCGAGTAAGTTGGTTCTGGTGCTGGACGAAGTTTTTACTGTAGTATTTGGCCGGAAAGAGGAGGAGATGTGGTGGCGGCAAGTACCTGATTACAAGACTTCGCGCGAATCTCCTCGAATAAGTTCCACACATGTGCGCAGGGTTCAATGAAATGAGTGCGTGTGACGCAGCTCACGGTGATCCGTCCGTCGGATGGGGCCTTAATTTTGACGGCCCTCTTCGTGCTACTCGAGATGTGCCGATACAGGGCTTCGCCCTCTTCTTTTTCTTATCTTCATCATCATCATCATCATCATCTTCATCATCATACAGCACAAACATAAGATTACACTATACTTGCAACTATTACACTGTACGGCTACACATCCGGTACAACTCTCATATATCCGCAAGGAAAGGGGGTGAATGTGCGCGGAGGAAGAACATCGTTTCCGAGAAGTGGCTGAAATTACCCTGTGGAACATCCTGTGTTTAAAAGAAACGAATGTTAATTTTGGTCCTCGGGTTATAGAAGAGGTCAGTCACTTAACCGACTCGTCGAAAAATGTTTACATTACTTGCTCCAAAACCGGGAAATTGACAAATGCGAGTTAAAGAACATTACTTGAGAATGTTTTAAAACCGTACGATGCTGATAACAAGTTTTGTCTAATATTGGATTCCTGGGGTGGAGAAACTAATACTCTAACGTATGAGACCATGTTTATAGATGACGAGGGTCAACCGACGTTCACCGAAAAAGTAATACCGCCAAACTGCACACCTGTGTACCAGCCGTGTGATGTTTATTTCAGTCGCCAGGTTAAAAACTACATTCCGAGGCTTCAGAACTGCACTGTGCTTATGGAAACCCAGCGTGAATTGCACAACTGCACGATGCAATAATTATTCACAGCATAATTCATAACCAGCTTTCAGCACCGATTTTTCAGGCAATGATATCGTAAGCGTGGTACGCATCAAAATTAACTCCCGAAAAAGACATATTTTTAAATGTAAACCAAGTTTGCTTTCCGCAGACTCTTCGGAATGGACAGTGTAGTTGTCGAAATATTGTATTCATTAGATGTTCCTGGTGCCGCGAGTCTATTTGTTTGGAATATTTATAAGAAAAGTGCCATCCATCTAATTGTCCGAAGAAAAATGAGGACACGTAACAGTGACCAGGGATAACATTTTACTTGTTTACTATCGCAAGAGGTTTCAGAAATTTGTCTACCTTTTTATCATTTCTTATTGATTTACTTACCTTATTAACCCTCCTACCCCTATCAATTGAGATATGGAAAAATACAAACGAGAAGAATAACATCCACTAGGTTTCCTCGAGATTCGAACCCGGGTTCTCTGCTTCCCAGCCAGTTACATTGGCCTTTTTTTTGCGTTTTGTTCGTAATTGTTCGTTGTATTTGGTCGTAGCGGACGTCAGATGACATCCGTTGAAGTTCATTGTTGATCCTTTCACTCAGTTTTTTTATTACAGAGACTAGCCAGCTCTCTGACCGAAAACGCTGAGCTACCGTGACGGCTAAAAGGTCAAATATGTGAGAGATCCTAAGGAGCAAATTGCTAAGGTCATCAGTCCGTAGACTTATACATTACTTAAACGATCTTATGCTAAGAACAACACACACACATATGCCCAAGGGAGAACTTGAACCTCCGGCGGGAGGGATCGCGCAGTCCGTGACATAGCGCCTCAAACCGCGCGGCCACTTCGCATGGCGCCGTTGCGCTATCGGCGTCTCGGCGAAAAGCATTTACCATGTGAGTACATAAGCGGCAGTTGCAGAAGTTTCTTTCCTCGATTTCTCGAAAAGTATGCATTTGTGGACCCCATACCTGACGATGAAAAATGCTCTATTTACAATTATCTATCGAGCCCGCCAATTTTGAGTCGATTGCCCGTCAAAACCTTTAAGGTGCTTTTCTCAAAAACGGGAGGGTTTTGAGCCATAATACATTACCTTCGTTTTAGGTTGTACACAAGCGACCTGCCAAATTTGAGCCGAATCGGTTGCCCTTGTAAGTCGAAGGTGTGCTGAATTGTCCTTATTTGCGTCTAATATCATGTATAAGGGGCAAAAGAAAGTTACCGTTGGAATGCCGTACAGTCCAGAATTGGTATGCTAATGCGGTGAGCATCGAGGTAATCATGCCAACGACACACCATTTTGGAGGTACCTGTGTGGTACATCATCGTGTCCTTCTGCGTGAATAAGTCAGCAACTGCCTGCCGAACATCCTCGTCCGACAGGAACCATCGAGTATTCAAGATCTTTGTTAAGGAACCGCCGAGCGGTTCTAGGCGCTTGAGTCCGGAACCGCGCTGCTGCTACCGTCGCAGGTTCGAATCCTGCCTCGAGCATGGTTGTGTGTGATGTCCTTAGGTTAGTTAGGTTTAAGTAGTTCTAAGTCTAGGGGACTGATGACTTCAGATGTTAAGTTCAAATGGTTCAAATGGTTCTGAGCACTATGGGACTCAACATCTTAGGTCATAAGTCCCATAGAACTTAGAACTACTTAAACCTAACTAACCTAAGGACATCACACACACCCATGCCCGAGGCAGGATTCGAACCTGCGACCGTAGCAGTCCCGCGGTTCCGGACTGCAGCGCAAGAACCGCTAGACCACCGCGGCCGGCTCAGATGTTAAGTCCCATAATGCTTAGTTAGAGCCATTTGAACAATTTTTTGGAGTCATGACTACAGGGCGCGTGCTCGACAGTCTTCCACTTGAGTTGTTGCAGCTTCTGCGTTACGACATTTGCGATACGGGGACGTGCGTTATCATGAAGCAGCAACACCCCTTGTCGCAATTATCTCCGACGTTTCGACAACGGTGGTTGTCGACGGACGTGCTGCCCCATACACATTCTTCATGTCTACTATTGTTTGTCCTTCGGCAGCCATGAAAAGAATAACAGCATTTCGGCTCTGTTTGGACGCATTTGGTAATACTGTCGCCACAGTTCGCATTTCCGCAAATACGCCACGCCCGTTGGAAAGACACGAATGCCACTCTAATCCCTATCCTACGTATCGGTACCTATATACTCGCGTGGCAGCCGCGCAGTAACAATGGCAATGACACAAATAATTTTTGTATAACGTCTGACTTGTTCCCTAAAATTTTAGGGTGACAATTTTAAAGTTTTTTCAGTCTGGCTAGTTCATCCGTGTTTTTGTAAGTGATCAGCCAGCCACATATTCCTATGAATCTATTTTAGTTTTTTCTCCTGTCTTACTTGTGTTTTAATTGAAAATTTCATACCATCTCACCATTTTAACGCTATCTCACATGTGATTGTGCGAGTGATTATGGATGAGATTGGTAGAGAGTCAGTGTGATTTTATCTCAGACTGCTTTTTTATCGTATTTTATACGTTTTAACCAACTTCGTTTCTACCAATCTTCGTATGGGTGTTGATAAACTAGAGGTTGAGGAACCCTGACACCCCCCCCCCCCCCTAACCCACACACACATACACACTGTAAGTGGTCCTTAACTTTAATGTTAAGTTTGTCGGCAAACTTATTTCTACTGCTCCTCAATTCTTTCGTCTTCCTTTTATTTTCATTATAGCCGTGTTCTGTGCTTAGTATACATTTCGTTCCATTCAACAGGTCCTGTAATTCTATATCAGTTTCACAAATAACTGCCATGCCATCAATAAGTCTCATCTTTGATATCCTTTCACCACCGATTTTATTTTTACTTCAAAACATTTTTTAAAATATTTTTTCTTGTTAAATTATTATTTCATTGCTTCCTCAATATACTGGTTGAACAGAATGGTCATCAGAAAGATAGCGTATGGAAAAGTGAATAATATTAGAGCAAAGACATCGTCGTTAACAGTGCGAAAAGTATTTCACTGTTCAATACAGAGAACGCCAAACCACTGCACGAGGAGCGTAACCGATGCGGACCACTCGAAAAGCTCCGGTAGCCCCGAGAATGAAGGAACAGGCGACTGGCGATCACCTGTGCAGCCTGTGGTACCGTAACTACGGCAGCCTGGTACGGCACGGACGGTGATTTACCGACCACCACCTCTCTGTCTCTCCCTGAAAGGAGAGGCTGGCCGGAGCGAGAAGACGGGCTTCTTCGGTTATCGACCTGCACGCCGCGCAGCGACACACTGGCGTCTGTCTGGTTGTGCAGCTCTAGAGGCGCGACCGCCCCGATTTATAGCGGCGGCCTGGAGGCAGTAAAAATGAGACTGTGCTGTCCAGATAGGGGTGAGGGACAGAGGGGTGGGGATTCAAGAAATAAGGGGGGAAATGAAAGGCTGGTCGGGGTAAATGAAATGTCGTGTGGCTAGGGCCTCCCGTCGGGTAGACCGTTCGCCTGGAGCAGGTCTTTCGAGTTGACGTCGAGTTGGCGTCGATGGGGATGAAATGATGATGATTAGGACAACACAACACCCAGTCCCTGGGCGGAGAAAATCTCCGACCCCGCCGGGAATCGAACCCGGGACATTACGATTGACATTCCGTCACGCTGACCACTCAGCTACCGGGGCCGGACGCTGGTCGGGGTTAAGGACTGGGAAGGCAGGGCACGGACGGGGGAGGTGCTGGGGAACGAGAGGGTAAGGCCTAAACTTAAGTCGCATAATTTGCTGTGAGGCGTATCTGCCCCATAGCAACGATACGTATCCGACTCGAAACCTCTGACCACTTGCCACTGAACAACATTCTTCCGTCTCGGAGACATGCAAGATCAAATATCTGAGAGGTTCGGAAACAAAACTGCCTACAAATTACACAATGTCTTTCGTCAGACTTTTCTTACCCAGACGAAGAGTGTGACATGGACAAATAGGGAATCAAATAATCCAGCGTGCGGTTTAGTTCTGTAAATGAAGATTTAATGGCTATGCTTGATAGTAATGAGGGTAATTAAGAAAAACTTAATTAATGATTTCAGGAAAATGCAAACATTTTACGAACAGCTGCTGCTTCCCATGTCAATAAAGTATCAAATAAATATCATATCGCAGCATAAATCGAAACTTTTGTATTTTCCCTTCATCTGTATAATCTTAACGATACTAGAATAATGATCGATATTTTAATATATTATTTTGCATTCTTTATTAACATAACTCGAAAAGAAAACCACTGAAAAAACCGTCAAATGTTCTGTAATTTGACTAAAAGTAAGAAATAAAATAGACTAAGAAAACATTTGACGCACCTTTGAATCATGCTCGAAATCATGTACAGCAAATTAGGTGCTGATTGAGAATTTAAACATTTTATTTATAATTTTACTCTAAGGTGACAAAAGTCACGGGATAGCAATATGCATGTATACAGATGGCGGTGGTACAGCGTACACAAGGTATAAAAGGACAGTGCGTTGGCGGAGCTGTCATTTGTACTCAGGTGATCAATGTGAAAAGGTTTCCGTCGTGAATATGGCCACACGAACGGACTGACACTGAACGCGGAAAGGCAGTTGGAGCTAGAGGTATGGGACATTCCATTTCGGAAATCATTGTTGTTGTTGTTGTTGTTGTTCAAAATGGTTCAAATGGCTCTGAGCACTATGGGACTTAACTTCTAAGGTCATCAGTCCCCTAGCACTTAGAACTACTTAAACCTAACTAACCTAAGGACATCACACACATCCATGCCCGAGGCAGGATTCGAACCTGCGACCGTAGCGGCCACGCGGTTCCAGACTGTAGCGCGTTTAACCGTTTGGCCACACCGGCCGGCGTTGTTGTTGTGGTCTTCAGTCCTGAGACTGGTTTGATGCAGCTCTCCATGCTACTCTATCCTGTGCAAGCTTCTTCATCTCCCAGTACCTACTGCAACCTACATCCTTCTGAATCTGCTTAGTGTATTCATTTCTTGGTCTCCCTCTACTATTTTTACCCTCCACGCTGCCCTCCAATACTAAATTGGTGATCCCTTGATGATTCAGAACATGTCCTACCAACCGATCCCTTCTTCTAGTCAAGTTGTACCACAAACTCCTCTTCTCCCCAATTCTATTTAATACCTCCTCATTAGTTATGTGATCTACCCATCGAATCTTCAGCATTCTTCTGTAGCAGCACATTTCAAAAGCTTCTATTCTCTTCTTGTCCAAACTATTTATCGTCCATGTTTCACTTCCATACATGGCTACACTCCATACAAATACTTTCAGAAACGACTTCCTGACACTTAAATCTATACTCGATGTTAACAAATTTCTCTTCTTCAGAAAGGCTTTCCTTGCCATTGCCAGTCTACATTGTATATCCTCTCTACTTCGACCATCATCAGTTTTTTGCTTCCCAGGTAGCAAAACTCCTTTACTACTTTAAGTGTCTCATTTCCTAATCTAATTCCCTCAGCATCACCCGACTTAATTCGACTACATTCCATTATCCTCGTTTTGCTTTATTAACATAACTCGACACTGAAAACAACCGTCAATTGTTTTGTACACCATCAAATGTTTTGTACGCTAATTTGACTAAAAGTAAGAAATAAAACAGACTAGGAAAACATTTGACGTACTTTTGTATCATGCTCGAAATCATTTACAATAAATTTGGTGCCGATTGAGAATTTAAACATTTTACTTATAATTTTACTCTGAGGTGACAAAAATCATGGGATAGCTATATGCATGCATATAGATGGCGGCGGTATCGCTTGTAAACAAGGTATAAAAGGCAAGTACGTTGACGGGGTTTCATTTGCATTCAGGTGATTCATGTGAAAAATTTCCCGATGTGAATAAGGCCACACAAACGGGTTAACTGACTCTGAACGCGCAATGGCAGCTGGAGCTAGACGTATGGGCATTCCATTTCAGAAATCATTACGGAATCCAATATTACAAGATCCACAGTGTTACAAGAGTGTGCCGAGAAAACCATATTTCATCACCGACTACGGAGTAGCCAACGGCATTCACTTAACGACCGAGACCAGCGGCGTTTACGTAAATTTGTCAGTGCTAAAAGACAGACAACACTATGTGAAATAACCATAGAAATCAATGTAGGACGTATGACGAAAGTGTCCGTTAGGGCAATGCGGCGAAATTTGGCGTCAATTGGATGTGGCAGCAGACGACCGACGCCAATGCTTTTGCTAACAGGACGACATCGCCTGCAGCGCCTCTCGTGGCCTCGTCACCATATCGGTTGGGCCCTAGGCGATTGGAAAACCGTGCCCTGGTCAGTAAGTCCCGATTTCAGTCGGTAAGAGCTGACGGCAGGGTTCTAGAGTGGTGCAGTCCCCACGAAGCGATGTACCCAAGTTGTCAACAAGCCACTGTGCAAGCTGGTGGTAGCTACGTGATGGTATGAGCTATGTTTCCCCATATGAACATATCACTGAACTGCAAATGGTTAGGTTCGCCTGCTTGGATACTGTTCGCAGCTATTCGTGGACTACATGTTCCCAAACAATGATGTCATATCACCAGGTTACAGTGTTTGCAACTGGTTTGAAGAACATTCTGGACAATTGGAGAGGACGATTCAGTTACCCTGATCGCCCGACATGAATCCCATCAACATTTATGGAACATAATCGAGAGGACAGTCTGTGAACAAAATTCTACACTTTTGCAATTACGCACGGCTATAGAGGCAGCATGGATCAATATTTCTGCAGGGTGTTTCGACGATTTGTTGAGTCCACGCCACATCGTGTTACTGAATTATGCTGGGCAAAAGCAAGTTGGAGTATGTAGACCATGCAGTCCTTTGTTCTGTGTCCTTGAGATACTATTTCTGTGTGAAGTCAAGTGGTAAAATGTTTTAGCAGATCAGATGCTATTGTTACAGATAACTTTTGTACACTTTCCGGCATACGTGAAAAAAAAAATGTAAAGGGCACACTAAAGCAGACTGCACCCTCTACATAATCGAGCAGAAATAGATCTTTAAAATTTAAGTTAAACATTGAACTTTAAATTCTCTATTGGCACCTCACTTTTGGTGGATGATTATGAGCATCAGTCAGAGGTGCGTCTAATGTTTCTCTAATATGTTTTATTTCTAAAGTAAGACAAATCATTTAACAAAATATTTGACCATTTTTAATCAATATTTTTTTTCTTACTTTCGACGGTACCAGTTAGAGCACACTACCCAGCAAAATTTCCTAGGTTTCACTTTAGGACGCGCTCCATCCTCATCTACATCAAGTCATCTTTGCGGTCTGTGACAACACCAGTTCCATTTTGCTCCTTTCCTTTTCCTTTCGCGGAAGGTAGGCAGGAGGAAAGACTGCCGGCAACTTTCGCTGTGGACCACAATTTTTCTCATTTTGCCGTCATGACCATTGGGCAATGTGCATGGATGCCTTTTTTTGCAGCGTCACCAACTCAAGTTTTTATGTCTACATCTACTCTCCGCAAGACACTTTATGGTGTGTGGTGGAGGGTATTTCGTGTACCACCATCCCTCATTTCCTGTGTCACTTGGAATGGCGGGCAGAAAGAACGACTGCACGTAAGGCTCAGAGCGATCTCGAATATCTCTAGTTTATCTTCTTGGTTTTTCCGCGATGTATTCGTGGGAGATGCAATTTATTTGATTAGTCTTCTAGTAACGTACATTAACAATACAACACAACGTCGTGCACAACGCCTCTCTTGTGTCTTCTGCCACTGGAGTGAGATGACCATCTCCGTGACGCTTTCTACTCTTACTAAGCGAACCTGTGTCCAAACACACTGCTCTTCTTTGGATCTCTATTTCTTCCGTCAATCCTGTCTGGTGAGGGTCCCTAACAGACGAACAATATTCAGGTATCTGTCAGACGAGTGTTTAGTAAGTTACCTTCATAGCGCGTGGACTACAGTTCTTGAGAACTCTCCCAAACGAATCTGTTTGGCATCTATCTTAACGGCGATAAGTTTTACGTGGTTCTATTTTAAACAGACCAGTACGCAAACTCCCAGGTATTCAATAGATGTAACTGCTTGCAGTGATTGTTCTACGATCGTGTACTCACACAATAGTGGGTTTGTCCGTCTATTTATCGTATATTTCGTTACAGATTTTTTACTGTTGCGAATTTCCTGTGTACTGCAGTTCCAACCGCGATCAGCTTGGTATACACTTTGTGAAAAATACTGGTCCTGTGCCGCTCTTTCGGAGTAAGCCAAAAGTTACTTTTCAGTTAGTAATGACCGAGCGAGGTGGTCCAATGGTTAGCATGCTGGATTCGCGTTCGGTAGGATGGCGGTTCAAACCCGCGTCTGGTCATCCTGATTTAGGTTTTCAGTGATTTCCCAAAATCGTTTCGGGCAAATGACGGGTTGCTTTTTTGAAAGGGCGTGGCGGACTTCCTTCCCCAACCCGATGGGTCCGATGACCTCGCTATCTGGTCACTCCCCAAATGAAGCAACCAGTTAATAATGAAATGCTTTGTTTTGTTTCCTAGACACTCTTCGGCCCAATGGCAAAGCTGGTCTGATATTCCGTACGCTCATATTTTTTTCATCAGACGACAGTGCGCAACCGTATCTAACACCTTATGGAAGTCTAGGAGCACGGACTCGAGCTGGGCGCCGGTATCAACTGCCTCCTGGGTTTCGTGAACGAACAGAGATTTCGCGTGATTGTTGTCCAGCCATATGCTATACAGTACGTGTGACTAATCTCCGAAAACCCGAAACACATTGGCTCCTCCACGCAAGTTCGTCTTGATGCTCGAACTCCAGCTTTTTGGGAACCTTAGTTCTACGAGGGCTGTTCGGAAAGTAAGGTCCGATCGGGCGCGAAATAGAAACCGCAGTGAAAATCCGAAGAAGCTTTGCACAGGTGTGTCGGGCAGCGTCTCCAGTATGCCCGTTGATTGCAGCTTGTGGCTCGTTTCAGTTCTGAGCGCACAGTGAGCTCGTAAAGATGCGTAGAAAATAGCCTTTCTCGCCAAGTATGTGTGTCTGCCGAGAGATTTCGCTTGATTTCATACAGCCCACATAACATAACTGTTATGCATGTCCTTCATGACACTTCTTAGCCATTCACTGTAGGGATAATGAGGGCGTTCGTGGAGCGTTCTCAGTATCAAGTATTTGATCACCCACAGTACAGCACCGACTTGGTTCAAATGGCTCTGAGCACTGTGGGACTTAACATCTGTGGTCATCAGTCCCCTACAATTTAGAACTAATTAAACCTAACTAACCTAAGGACATCACACACGTCCATGCCCGAGGCAGGATTCGAACCTGCGACCGTAACAGTCGCGCGGTTCCGGACTGAGCGCCTAGAACCGCGAGACCACCGCGGCCAGCACCGACTTGGTTTCCTCTGATTTTCATCTCTGCTCAAGTGAATTGGCTACGAAGACAGCATCATTGTCTGAAAGCACATGTGGCTGCCTTCTACGACGAGGGTACCGGAAAGTTGCTGCAATGCTACGACAGTTTACTAAGTCGGACCGGCGACTGCGTAGAGAAGTAGCTGGAAGATGTAGCTAACTGTAGCAAATAAATTTTTTTAAATTTTCACTGTGGTTTCTATTTCGCTACCTATCGGACCTTACTTTCCGAATAGGCCTCGTGTTTTTTCAGATAGCACACTCTACGAACCGAACACAAGGCACTTTGGTTCAAATGGTTCAAATGGCTGTGAGCACTATGGGACTTAACAGCTGAGGTCATCAGTCCCCTAGAACTTAGAACTACTTAAACATAACTAACCTAAGGACATCACACACATCCATGCCCGAGGCAGGATTCGAACCTGCGACCGTAGCGGTCACGCGGTTCCAGACTGGAGCGCCTAGAACCACTCAGCCACTCAAGGCCGGCCAAGGCACTTTGGTTAAAGCTGTTTATTTTGTAGTAGCTACGTCATCTCGCTAGAAATATTATTTAAATACTTGCGTCACAACTTTCACGAGGAATACAGGTCGTTCTCTTCCTCCTCGTACTGCTACTACGGCACACTACGACATGGCGGAACCTTCAGGGGCACGCATATGGACGGCAGCGTTTCATATTGAAAAGCGGCCTCTGCAAGTGGGAATACACTCTTCAGCGGCGACCCTCCATTTCTCGAGAGCGGAAAGGAACAATGAAGCCAAAACTTCACACACACTGCGAACTTCTCTAGATAATTCCTTCTACAGCAGGGAAGTGAACCGCTCCTGGCTGTTCCCATTAGAGACATACACAGAGTGTTCTGTGGCAAGCGCTCTAGCGAGAGAAGACGCATCAGTGAGATCGTAAAAATAGTGAAGAGAAAGAGATGGCGGCAGCTGTTACATGCTATTTTTCTATCATAACAAATAAATTCGTCAGGCATCACACTAAATAAAATATTACCATCAACATCCTAATCTACATCTGCAAACATATTACTGAGGTCATAATATGATTTATGACGGAGGGTACGTTGTTCCGCAGCTAATCATTCCCAGCCCTGTTCCACTCGTAAACTAACCGAGGGAAAAACTATTGACTGTTCGTCTCTATAAGAGCCGTAATTTCTCATATCTTGTCTCCGTGGTCCTTACGCCAAATATACTTTGGTGGCAGTAGAATTGTTCTGCCGTCTGTCGCAAATGCCGGTACTGCAAACTTCCTCAACAGAGTTTCGCGGAAAGAATGTCGTCTTCCCTCCAAGGAGTGCCATTCCAGTTCACGGAGCATTTCATTAGCACTCGGATTTGCCGGCAACAAATCTAGCAGCACGCCTCTGAATTGTTTCGATATGTTCTTCTAATCTTACATGGTGGTGGTTCTTCGGCACGCGGTCTACTTTATAGATGAGGTACGTTTCCTAGAATTCTACTAACAAACCGAAGGCGGCCATTCGCCTTCTCCACTAGCGACCTCACGTGCTCGATCCATTACACGTCGCTTCACTACTGGCGAACGTTGGACGACTCACGGGTTTGTTCGTTTCTCCTTTCTGGGTTCGCAGCTAAAAAATGTAGGTTTGGCCACCATTTATTGCATGTAGATTCCTCTCAGCCTATAGATAAGGCTCGTAACACTCTCGGGAGAATGCCTGTACCCCGTTACCTGTAGGTTTTAGCGCCACGTCCCTCACATATTTAAGATTTAATACTACTTGCTCTGGAGACGTCATTAACACGCAGCTGTGGGGAAGGAGCTCGCGCCGGCCAGAGTGGCTTCAGTCTGGAACCGCGCGACCGCTACGGTCGCAGGTTCGAATCCTGCCTCGGGCATGGATGTGTGTGATGTCCTTAGGTTAGTTAGGTTTAAGTCGTTCTAAGTTCTAGGGGACTGATGACCTCAGCTGTTAAGTCCCATAGTGCTCAGAGCCATTTCAACCAAAGAGCTCGTACAAATAAAAAGGGCTGACAGTTTATATGATTTTAATATTTGTCATCATTGCATACTGTGATAACGAAACTTCGTCACCATCCAGCGTCTGCTATACATCTGTTACACGCTGGATGCTGGCAAAGTTTCGTTAACACAGTGTATATGCATACATAATATGTAAAAGTGAGTGATTGGCCATCACAATGGAAGCAGACAGATGAATATTAACAACAAAAGCCGCCCATACTGTCGCAAGCCAGCACCCAGCATTACGCTTAGAAATTGTTATAGAACTTCCCGTACACCATCTGAAGATTAGCCTGAAAAGGTTCGAAAGCCGGTTCGGGACATAAATAGCTATTTCAAAAAAGTGGGTGGCTGCAGTTTTATGCATTTACATGTGCAAGGTTTTTCGAGTACTGCTGACTGTTGTTCTCGTGATGTGGAATTACCTTGTTTGAAGTCTATATCAGACTTGGGCTTTCCGCTAATGGAAGCTGTAGAAGTGACATATACATTTAGGTGCTCGACTTTTAGTTATCTGCGTCAGATCCTGAACTCGGTATACAAATTAATAAGCCGGCCACAAGTAGGGAGCCCCCGTGCTGCCAACACGCGTGACCCGCGTTCTGCGACGCACGCGCAGTGCACAGGCGGCCTGTTTATTAGGTCCAAGGCCAGCCCCACAGTGCAGAATAATAGGCGTTAGTTGGCGCACACCACGCCAAGTGGAGCGGCTTGTTAAACGCGATGCAACAGCTCGCTCGGCTGTACCACAAATTTTATTTCTCAGAGATAAATTAGTGAGCTTCAAAAAAGTCTATTATATTCACTCGAATATATGTGAATGAGAAAGCAGTTCGGAGAAGCAAGATTTCAGAAATGGAATATTCTCTTGTTTCTTAAAGCTACATTGACGGAAAAAATCGCAGCACCTAGTAATACTTAATGTAGAGTAATGAAATTTCGGGAATACATTTGTCTAGGTAACATATTTAAGTGATTAACATTGCAAGATCACATGTTTATGTAAGCGCGAGGAAAGACATTGCAAATGTGAAATACTGGTACAGTAATAACAGTTGTAACCACCAGAATGTTGACTGCAATCATGCAAACAAGCAAGCATTGTGTTGTACATGTGCCGGATGTCAGTTCGTGCCTATTGCACTTAGTCGGTCAACACGCGGACAGTTAATGCTAGTTGTGGATGATGTTGGAGCACATCATCCAATCGAGCACATCATCGTCCGATGATGTGCTCAGTTGGAGACAGATCGTGTGTTAGAGCAGGCCAAGGCAACATGTCGAGACTCTGCAGAGCTTGTTGGGTTACAACAGCGGTATGTGGGCAAGCATTATCCTGTTAGAAAACGCCCTCTGTTATGCTGTTCATGAATAGCAACACGACAGGTCGAATCACCAGACTGACGTACAAATTTGCAGTCAGAGTACGTGGGATAACCACGAAAGTGCTCCTACTGCCATACGAAATCGTAAACCAGACCATAATTCCAGGTGTGGGTCTCGTGTGTCTAGCACGCGGACAGATTGGTTGCAGGTCCTCAAGTGACCTCATTCTCATCCAACTGACCTCCTTCTCACCAACAAACGGCCGTTACTGGCAGCGAGGCAGAACTAGCTGTCATCAGAAAAAACAACAGACCTGCACCACTTACTCCAGTAAGTTCTCACTTGACTCCACTGAAGTCGCAAATGGTGGTGGTTTGGGGTCAGTGCAATGCACACTACAGGGCTCTGACTCGGAGCTGTCATTGAAGCAACCAATTTTGTAACATTTCGTTGTGTCACTGTGGTGCCAACTGCTGCTCGAACTGATGCTGCAGGCGCAATACGATGTGACAGAGCCAATACGCCGAACACGATGGTTTTCCCTCTCGGCAGTGCCACATGGCAGCCCGGAGACTGGTGCTGTTGCCAACGTACATTCTCGTCATCACTGCTGCCGGTAATCATGTACAGTGGTTACATTCCTCCGAAGTCTTTCTGCAATATTGCAGTATATCTCCTGTTTTCTTCAGCGGGTACAGTATGTATAAATGTAACAATGGAAATGAAGTCCCATGCTTCTTGACAGAGTGTATGGGAACGATGCGGGAGACCAGCACCGCCGTACTAGGCAAAGTCCTAATGGAGGTGGTTTGCCGTTGCCTTCCTCCAACTGTAATGGGATGAATGATGGTGACGAATACGACACAACACCCAGTCATTTCGGGGCAGGTGAAAATCCCTGATCCCACCGGGAATCGAACCCGGGACACCGTGCCCGGGAAGCGAGAACACGAGCTGCGGACAAATATAACAAAGCCGATATTTATAGTGTCATATAATTTAAGCACAAACAAGGTCCATCTGTTTCTGCGTGCTGATTCAGATTTAAACTTGAGCAGTGTGGGTGACCTAAACAGCGTTTTCCACATTGCACACGGTGAGAGTGCGATAAATGTCCTCCACCCCTCTCCCCACTAGGCCTGCTGTGACGCTTGTTCACAACCCAAATGCACTATTGCCTTCAAGTTCATATCAGTAAAAGGGGCAATATATTTTACACTATCGGTAGTAGGTCAAAATCCAAATGGCTCCAAGCACTATGGGACTTAACAACTGAGGTCATCAATCCCCTAGACTTAGAACTACTTAAACCTAACTAACCTAGGGACATCACACACATCCATGCCCGAGGCAGGATTCGAACTTGCGACCGTAGCAGCAGGGCGGTTCCGGACTGAAGCGCCTAGAACCGCTCGGCCACAGCGGCCGGCATAGTACGGTCAGATAGTATCAACAGAAAAGAGTATATTTAATAATTTCAAAACCCCTGTTTCTCACTTTCAGCGGTCGCTATATTCGCGTCTCATTACTCTTTACCTGTACGTAGATGCACTACACATGATGTTCGCAACTAGTTAAAGCTACAAGTTATAAGAAATCAGTCACTGCCATGGTCGGTCCGCGAAATTGTAACTCTGCCTTCAACTTAGACTTCACCTCTCAATGATGTGAAGATTCGTCAGCTACGACACGAAGCTCGGATTCAATGTTAAACGGTTGGTCCACTTTCCCCGATAGCATCACGGGGCTGATAAGGGACACGACGGTCACTGAAGTGGCGTCCAATTGGAAGACTTGCACCACGCAGTTGAGCCGCACGGAATTATTATTATTATTAGTTTCTTTTGGCGGAAAATCACAGCATCTCAAATATTCATAGGTACTTGCAGATTGACTACAGAGACCTGGCAGAGAACAAAAGCACGGTAAGTAGTTGGGATAGGCGTCGGTCACCATCGCAACAGGGTCGTGCAAACCTGTCCGAACTGCCACAGGCAGGCCGGCCACACACAGCTATGACTCCTGCAATGTTGGAACGTGTGGACCCTCTCATTAAAGGTGATTGACGGTTCACATCAAACACCCCGCTGCACAACTAGAAGTCACACAAATCTGCACACCCAAGATGAGCTTACAAAACTTGACTGGACTGTTCTTCCTCATCCACCCTACAGTCGGAAGCAGTACGTGGTTGAAGGCAGTTGCCAATGCAACAAGACGTCGGCTCTGACGCCGACCAGTAGACGATGATCATGTTTGGTTTTGTGGGGCGCTGAACTGCGCGGTTATCAGCGCCCATACAAATTCCCAACCTTTGCTCAGTCCAGTCTCTCCACTTTCATGAATGATGATGTAATGATGAGGACAACACAAACACCCAGTCATCTCAAAGCAGGTGAAAATCCTTGACCCCACCGGGAATCGAACCCGGGACCCCGTGCTCGGGAAGCGAGAACGCGACCGCGAGACCACGAGCTGCAGAACCGACGAGTAGCGTGGTACCATGCTTGCATACAGGCCCTCCTAGTAAGGTGGGGTGAGGCTGTCGTTGTGAACGGAAATTGTGTTGAAACTGTAAGTAGGCTGTTTAGATTTTTATATGGGTAATGCCACGTAGCGCTCTCTGTATGAAAATCACTGGCTGTGCTGTGTGCAGTATGTGGCTAGTTTGCATTGTTGTCTGCCATTGTTGTCATGAACTGCTATAGCTGGATGCGAACAGCGCGTAGCGCTGGGCAGTTGGAGGTGAGCCGCCAGCAGTGGTGGATGTGAGGACAGAGATGGCGGAGTTTGAAATTTGTAAAAAATTGATGTCATGAGCTGCTGTATATATTATGACTATTGATGACTATTAAGGTAAATACATTGTTTGTTCTCTATTAATATCTTTCATTTGCTAACTATCCCTATCAGTAGTTAGTACCTTCAGTAGTTTGAATCTTTTATTTAGCTGGCAGTAGTGGCGCTCGCTGTATTGCAGTAGTTCGAGCAACCAAGATTTTTGTGAGGTAAGTGATTTGTGAAAGGTATAGTTTAATGTTTGTCAGGGCCATTCTTTTGCAGGGATTTTGATAGTCAGATTGCGTTGCGCTAAAAACATTGTGTGTGTCAGGTTAAGCACAGTCTTGTACAATTGTTCTAAGTGGACATTTCATATGTAAAATTGTTCAAAGAGGACGTTTCATATGTCGACCCTTAGCCTAGGATACCTCACTGGAATCTTCTGATTTTTTCTTGTAGTTTGTGTATTTAGTGTAGCTTTTGTTTATTGCTAGCGCGTAATTGTAGAGAGAATCTCCTTTGTAGTTGCAGTCTTTCATTGTTGTAATGTAAAACAGTTGTGGCATGCATGTAGATTTGCAACAAGTATTTCGCAGCTGCGCTTGTAATTAACTACATATTATTTTCAGTGCTATGTTAATGTGTTCTCTTATTTTTGCTATTCAAATTGTGCTTTTCTGTGTTATCGTGTGAAATATTGTCACAATAATGGCGTGTGAAAAACGTAACACTCGGCTCCAAAGTAAAATGAGAAACGACAGTGAAGACGAAAGCAATGTGTTAGCGCCACTGTGTAATGAGTTAACTAATGTTCAAAGTAGTAATTTGGTAACTGTGCATAGGGAAATGGAGCGGGCGTCAAACAATGGCGTAGACAGTCAAACAGGTAGTGAACAGGGAAGCATTATCGATCGATCGGTCGGCAACAGCTCGCCTCAGGAATCCGAAATGATAGGACACAATTTTGCAAATACTGTAGATTCAGGTTTTGCGTCCTCACCGTCTTCTCAAATGAGTCAAGACACATTTTCTGCTTGTCAAAATGTGAATGTTGCTGGTGCAAATGCACTGCCGAAAAGCGTAGAGGAACAGATTCCAGACACTAATGCATTGTTATTACAATTAATGCAACAAATGGGACAAAATCTCCTAAAGTTAGACACAATGGAACAAAATCTTAAAAAGTTAGACACAGTGGAACAAAATCTGCAAAAGTTAGACACAATGGAACAACACCAGAGACAAACACAGCAACAGTTAGACACAGTGGAACAAAATCTTAAAAAGTTAGACACAATGGAACAAAATCAGAGACAAACACAGCAAAAGCTTCAAAAGTTAGACACCACACTTGAACAAACACGTGAAGATTTAACTACTGAGTTACATAACATTGAATCGAAATGTCAAAAAGTCTGTAATGACGTAAAAACACAAATTTGTGAGCATTTTCAGCCTATTTTTTCGCGGCATGAAAATGCATTACAGAATCACGAAGCAGCCATAAAAGAACTGCAAACTATTGTTCATGAAAACCATGAGACCTTGCAAGCTAAAATGGACTCAGTTGCATCTACCGATTCGGTTACGCAACTTGCAAAAACTCAGGAAAACTTAAAGGACACAGTAGAAAGACACATGGGGAAATTAGTTCATTATCAGAGAAAGTAGCCGAACTTTCGGATCAGGTCACTAACTTATCTACAAAGGTAGATGATGATCTGAATGACACAAGACCCGTAGCCTTCACTGACACAGAAGAGTATGAACAAATAAGAAAATTCAAACAAAATCAGAATCAAATTAATACGCAATACAAAAGAGAAATGCGGGAAGTACAAGATCAGCTGACACAGGTAATACAAGGATTACGTATTTCAGAGGACACTCGCGCCCCAATAAGGGAAGAGGGACATAGAAATACGGAACAGCCACAAAATAATAACACAGAGCATTTCGGTAATTATGAAAGGAATTGGCAAGGTGCACCGAATTTTGATATGGAACCGCCGACACGACGTAACAATGACCGATATGTGACTCGCCGACATGATGATTTTGACTATAAGCTGTTCATTACTACACGTAAATTCAAAACATTCAAGAATTCTGCCAACGACATTCATCCACAAGCGTGGCTCCATCAATTCTCTCATTGTTTTCCTCCCAACTGGTCATTAGAACACAGATTAGAATTTATGTGTGGCTATTTGGAGAATGAACCAGCTGTAAGAATGCGATCGGTCATTCACGATTGTCACAGTGAAGGAGATTTTTATCATGCCTTCCTCTCAGCATATTGGTCTCAAGCTACACAAGACCGTGTAAAACATAACATCATAATGATGAAACGTTTCGAACAATCTGAATTTTCCAGTCTTGTGAAATATTTTGAAGACATGTTGCACAAGAATCAATACCTGTCAAACCCATACAGCCCCTCAGAACTCATCCACATTTGCTTAATCAAATTACCTGAACACTTACGGCATATTATTTTAGCAGGACGTTGCAAAGACGACATTGAAGCTTTTCAGGGACTGTTACAAGAACTGGAAATTGACACAGACAGTCGCGGGATGCGAAAACAGGAAAACAATCATTACAGGTCACATCCGTCACAATTCCGTGACGACAGAAACAATAAATGGCCACGACAAGCCTATTCTTACAACGTAAATCGTGACCAAAACAGACACCACCCATATGACAACCACTGGCAGAGTAATAGTTACAGGGAAAGATCACCTTTCCGCGGTAATGACTATCACAGAGACAATCAGAGAAACAGACAATATGGGAACCAAAATAACTATTATCAAGGGAGACAGAATAACTTTAGACGCAACGGTCCAGCACGCAGTTACGACTCAGGCAGAAATTCTCCACCACGTAACAGACAAGAAAGAAACTATGTAAACTACCGACATGACGACAGGCGATATGATCGTAACGACAGACCTGAACTTCATCAGAACTGGCGAGCTTTAAACAGAGCTGGGCCCTCTGGGCAAGGCGAATTTGTGGAAGTTAGGCCTCCTAATCCCAATAACGGCGCGCGCCAACAAAGAAACAGACAATGACTCGCACCGCAGGCAGCTGCGTGCGCCGGCTGGCTCCGAGAAAAATAACATTGACGCTAACCTTGAGCAAAATTCCCGTATTCTTTACGGACGAATACCGCATGATACTTGCATTCAAGTTGAAACTCTGCGTACTGAGAAGAGCAAAGGGTAAAAGATTGCACCACATTTCTCATGTAAAACCATTTATTGACAGATAATCTGCTTTTTAACTTAGTCTTTGCAATTTTCACTTCACGCTACTTGTACAATTTGTCACACTGAGAAACTGTTAACATGCAACATTTTGGTTTGCTTACGAGTGGATTCTGGATTTGAGGTGCTTTCTGTGAGATACCAGATGACACAGTGGTTAGTTTATGTGACAGCTACACGATTTTATCACGACGCTACTAATGAGTGACAATTTACAATGTTGCTTTTGCGGTGTTTTTGTTTTATGTCTCCACAGTTTTATGTATTATTCTGGAAAGTAAAACATGTTTTAGTAGTAATGTTTGTGGTACAGCTACAAGGAGACAGCCTTTTCCGTAGGACAACAATACGTTACAGCACAGTACTTTCCTCATCACGGCAATAAGCGTAATAAGTATGATATCTATACGCAAAGCATTCCACTTTTGTGTATCATGAGGTAAGTACATTGACTTCTGCAGAACTTAGCTTTCGGAGGACAATAACTATGACACTTCCCAGAGATTATCTTACAGCAAGACGCACATTTAGCGCTACAGGACACGTATTTGAGTGATTAATTTTGTACTTAAAACATTTATTTTTAAAGATTTTTGAATTACAAAGAAAGTTTTCCATGATACATTTCATTCCATTGCTGTAATCTGTAACTCCTGAGGGTATAATTACAATAATCCTCAGGGGGGTACACGCCTACTTTGTGTATCATGTGTTTGGCAAGCACAAGGAGCCCTAGCTAATATGGTATTTGCTTATACAACTTTACACATCGGTACCATATTTCTCTAACACATAAATTACACAGCTATCTGATCATTTAACTGAGAGAGACAAATCTTTTTTACTACGTCAGTGACAGATGTTTACGCAATTGCACAGTTGGGTAACTTCACACTTACGAAATTGTATTTTGTCTGTACTGTGTGAACTGTTCATATTTTTTGGTACCATTGTGATACTATGAAAGCTTTGAATGATGTATTTGGTGTGAGATCATGATTTTTAAAGTACGTTTGAGGTAGATGACACTACTGAAATGAGCAGAGAATTTTCTTTAGGTTTTGAAATCATTGGAGGAAGCTACGACGTTTTTGACATTTGACTGAGGTGTTATGATGTTATTTTTACGACGACGATGTGTATTATGCTGTTGCGGTATGTTTATGATCAATAAGCTGATGCTATATGAGTTATTTGAGTATGCTATGTATCTGTTATGATGAAATATTGAAGAAGTGTCGACGAATAAGGTAAGGAATAATGAGTAGTGGTTAGGGACTCTGGTTTGTGAAAAAGGTTGTTGGAAACCAAGAATCGTACTTTAAGAGTTATGAAATGTATGTAAATGCGTGAATGTATTACAATGCCGACGAAAATTTTTTGGACTCTGTTATGTCAATTGGATTTTGTCTCTACAGATTTGTAACGCAAATTCTTGACCTGTGAAATATTTTTATATGAGACTGTCACTGTAGCGGAAACTGCTGTCGTAAATATTTCCGTAAGAAAGTTAAGTGACCACCTGCACATAATGCGACGTGGGCACCCAGGTGTGTCAGACACCTGGAGAACAAGCCTTTTCAGACGCTCAGGTAGAAAAGAAAGCCATTAGGGTGTGCCAGAGGCACAGGTGGAAGAGAAGGACAAAGAGAGGCCTATACCCCTGTTTATGACATTCCTTTGTAGAGGGCATCGCTAATGCGACACGCTCGTTACTTGAAAACATATGATTTTTGTAATGCGTTGTGGGCACACAGCTGTGTCAAACACCTGGAGAACAAGCCATTAGGGCGTGCCTTTCATCGCTAATGCGACACCCTCGTTACTTAAAAAAACATATGATTACTCGCACTTTGTGCTAATTATTGAAATGCTTATGAATTGACAAGAAATATTTTTACATCTGCACACCTGATTATGACAAGAGTCTTTGTACGAGAGTTGAGAGCAATTAACTTATGAAATAAAATGTCACATGACTACTGAATGACATTCTTATGCTTTGGTTTGCGTAATTGCTTATTTCATTTGATATCTGGTTTCCAGCTGTGTTGCAGCATTGCTTTTATAAAATGAAATGCATTTGCTAATGTGAACTCTTTCTGTCAACAGATCTATTAAATGATAATTTTGTAATCCACATTCTTTAAAAAAGGAGCACTTGGAAAGGAAAGAACAATAAGAAGTAACTAATAACAGTAACACTTAATTTTCTTTTCAGGTACATGGTAATATTTTTTTTTACAATCAGTTGTTGTGGTGCACCACTTTAATTACATAGACATTAAGATGTGAATATACATTTCCCTTGTCTGCATTATCGTCTTTAGTGTAATATTTTTTCTGCTTGAGCTATGTCATGTTTAGGTATAAGTTGCTGCTGTTTGTCAGGCATAGTGTTACTGAATTTGACTTTGTGTTACTCTTCTAAGCTAGTTTTTCTTGTTTCCTGCATTGCCTTATATTAGTTGTAATATTGCACTTGCTTTGCTAATTTATGCTGCTAGCTTTGCCAATTTGCATTTTTTGTCATTTCTGTTTGTGTTGATTTGTTGTGATGCTGCATTGCCTCGTCCCTTGGTATATATATCTGAGCTCAGTAGATTTAAGTTAGCTTAAGAGGGGGTAGACTATATAAGAAACTGACTATGGAGAATAGGTAAAGAATGCATTGCGAAGAAAGATTGGGCCCAAATGAGTATGGTACAATCAGAAATAATTATTTTGAAAGAAATATGAATACAATACAGGAACGAGGTATAGGTAGGATTTTCTTGGAAATAAATGATGAGGTAAGCAATGTGTGAACATAAATACAGAAAGCATGCTTAGATAGAATTTTTTGGTGGAAACAAAGGTTGAAATAAGATGAAAGATGTACGGAATGAAGTTGTGGGGTGGACTGCAGTACCAAATGTTACACTGAAAACAAACCCTGTCCTTTCCTTTTGTGTTATCCCACTATGTGTTTGGGTACCCTTGTGTATTTGTGTTTTTCCTGTCTTTATGTGTTTAGCTGATGAGAGCTCTGTTGTAGACTTTTTCTAATAATATGTTATTTACTTTGTAAAGATGCTTAGACATTATTTATTCTGTTTTGTTTTAATGCTCATGTGTGAAGTTGACGTTTCAAAAGTGATTCTGATCTTTTATGTATGTGCTCATGTCATCATTCCTGTAACACTGATGTATATGTTTATTTCTATTCTTTTGTAAAGCCTGTACTACAAATGTTATCTGTATTGTTATGTTTTTAATGATGTATTTTGTACCTTTGTAATTGTATTCTTATGTTATAATATTGTGATTGACACCAGTTCATCTAATCAAGTAACTTGGAAGTTCCATTTCACTGCACACATTTCTGTTGGTCATAGTATATGGACAATATGTGAGAAGTAGGGACTGGTAGTGTTTGCACGTGTGTTCATAATTCAGCAAGGGACTGGATAACAGCATTGCTGGTTCTAAGGACAATTCCACAAACTTTGTGAGTGCACAAGTGGGGGTATATGGACTTGCTATCTTCTCTGCAAGACTCTTCGATGGTGATTGTGCACCTGCACAGTCGCAACAGATGGCTGCTGGCCATCTCTACAAGGACTACAGTGGGTCTGCACCTCTGGTGGCCCGCCAATACCAATGCTCTCTACCCGGACTACAGTAGGTCTACTCTGTGATGACCTATCTACCAATCTTCTTCAAAACGTCAAATGACTCTGCTGTGGGTTTGCTCTGTTGTGGCCCATTACCTGTCAGCATGTCAAGAGTCAGCACTGTCTTTCTGTTGGAAGGACAACACTACTTCTTCAAGACTGCATGGAAATCCACTACTTCTATGTGCAATTTCTTTTACTAATGAGACTTTGTGAAAAACAAAAACTGTAATTACTATTATGATGAACAATCTGGACTGTCTTTATGGACTGTGAGAAAATTTTAGCTTTTGACCAACATTGTATAAATAAGTGTGTGCATTTGATTTCTTTGTTATTGTAATTGTGAAAAAAAAACTTTAACAAATATGTATTGGCCACTGCCCAAAAACATTCGTAAAATTTTTTGTGGGGAGCATGGGGGCTATGTAAGTAGGCTGTTTAGATTTTTATATGGGTAATGCCACGTAGCGCTCTCTGTATGAAAATCACTGGCTGTGCTGTGTGTAGTATGTGGCTAGTTTGCATTGTTGTCTGCCATTGTTGTCATGAACTGCTATAGCTGGATGCGAACAGCGCGTAGCGCTGGGCAGTTGGAGGTGAGCCGCCAGCAGTGGTGGATGTGAGGACAGAGATGGCGGAGTTTGAAATTTGTAAAAAATTGATGTCATGAGCTGCTGTATATATTATGACTATTGATGACTATTAAGGTAAATACATTGTTTGTTCTCTATTAATATCTTTCATTTGCTAACTATCCCTATCAGTAGTTAGTACCTTCAGTAGTTTGAATCTTTTATTTAGCTGGCAGTAGTGGCGCTCGCTGTATTGCAGTAGTTCGAGCAACCAAGATTTTTGTGAGGTAAGTGATTTGTGAAAGGTATAGTTTAATGTTTGTCAGGGCCATTCTTTTGCAGGGATTTTGATAGTCAGATTGCGTTGCGCTAAAAACATTGTGTGTCAGGTTAAGCACAGTCTTGTACAATTGTTCAAAGGGGACGTTTCAAAACATAGGGTTTTGTAGCCAAAAGAGTGGGGAATAATAGGGCGTATTGGAATCCCGAACAAAACCAACCTGCTTTCAGGAAAAATGTGTCGCATTACTTATTGAACGCCCCTCGTATTATCAGATCAGAAAATAAAGCACACTCCACTCAGCCACGTAGTCGGGGATCTTCCCATAGTGCACACGTAATAAGCTCACACGCTTCCCATGTTGGGACGTCGATCCAGCTGTTGAGCCGCGCTGTCCAGGCACGCCGGAGCCCAGCGCGTCGCCCGGCTACAGCTATCGACCGGCCGGTGGTCGACCGCCACCGCCGTTCAGCTGACACTCGCCTGTCTGCGGCCGCGCCGCGCTCAACTCGATTACTCGCAGCCGTCGATGCGGTCGCAGCAGCCGTCAGCCCGCTGATCGACTGCGACCGCAGAATGCTGCAGCGGCTCACTGCTATCGCTGGCACACAATCCTCGCCGACTAACGAGGAAGAACAGCTCCAGGCGACTGCTGTTATTAATTATCTCTAGATTTACCGCGTATACCAAATGAGAAAAGGTGTAAGATACAACCGCTGTATACACAGTATATAATGTATGTCTGCCTGTTCCTTTACGCTCCACTTCAGGCGTCGCTGGTCGGCATCGTAGGAGACGTGTGCAATCAGCACAACCGTAAATGAAAGTTTTCTAAAACGGAGCCATTGTTTTGCCTGAAAGTAACTTCCAAGGTTTTCACGAGACCTGTCATTTTCAGTCCCTCCTTTGGCAACACCAGGGTTAAAAATTTGGACCCTCTGTGTAGTTGACGCTAAGGAGCGGGAGGAGAATTACATGTGGAAAAAAGATAGCGCAGCATTTGGTCTACTCTATAAATGTGGCGTGAAGTTAGAGGTCAACGTTCTTAACATATTTATAACACTGTAGAAGGGTCTGCGAAAAATAAATTCATATATTAAACTTTCAGCCACATACGCCGCGTAACGCATTAAAATTCTCTACGGGAACTCTTTTTTAAATATTTCTCAGAGATAATAAACAACAAAATAAATTAATAATTTTCCAGTCCCGCAGTTCTGACCAAAGTTTTCGAGACGTCTGCTTTCGTTGTAAGGTGAACGCTGGGAATAGGTAATACCTCCCACTTCTCTGATGGAACCATTATCATTTTTCCTTGTTTTTGGCTGAAAAGAACCCAGGATCTTAAACAGGTCGCAGTTCTTTTGGAGTAGAGAATGAAAAGTACGAAAAACGTCTAGTCCAGTTTCATAGATGTCCAACTAGGTAAGATATTTATCGTCAAATTATTTTATCTGCTGTAATACCATTGCTACTTCACCTACTCATTTCTTTGCACACGTGTTCGGCAACACCGACTTGGCTTTGAAAATTTCACGAGCGCAACGGAAATTCAAAGACAAGATTGGTTTCGGAGTTTACGAGTGTGCTGGAAGCATGTCTCTTGATACACCCTTAAATGAAAAAGGATCGTAGAACAAAATGATTGTGCCATATATTCGGCCCGTCTAAAATCCAAACGAAGAATAAGAGCAATTTATTTAAGGACAATTTAAGACGTTATTGTTTTCGAGTCTTAGTGTTCCATATTGTTACAGGTCTTCTAGAACTCTGCTAAGTGTATTAATGATTGATCTATGACTGAATACTAATGAATTAGACACAGGAACAGTTATACAATAAATGTATTCGCAATTGCGAATAAGGAAAACCATCAGCTGTAGAATGGAATGACGACAATGAAAATTTATGCCAGACCGGAACTCAAACCCGGATTTCCCACTTATTGCCAGCGGTCGCCTTACCATTTGGCTACCCAAGCTCGTCTACGACCTGTACTCGTACATCTATTATGTATATTTCCGCACAGGTCAGAGGTTGAACGTGAAAGTCCCTTATACCCGTTATCGGAGACAAATACGATATTGCAGGGCCTGCGTTATTCTGATTACGGTACAAAGTTCCTTTGGACAAACATGCATGCATGTCCAAAGGAACTTTGCATCGTAATCAGAATAACGCAGGCCCTGCAATATCGTATGTACACAGGTACAGTAAAGACTCTTCGATAATGCGTTTTGCATAATTACTGCCCTGAACAAAAATTAAAACACACGACAAAGAGCAAAATTTTCAGCCATGTCACTTAAATTTATTGGATCACTTTAGCAATAAAGCATTTGAGCTTCCTTGGAAACAAAAAGAAGAGAACTTTGCCAAACTCTCCTCGCTTTTCTAATCGATACTGCCATCCTACCATTAATAATTACTCCACCAAGCAAATGATGAAGTGCATTTTGGCAATAAATAATCTGATTTGCTTTCTCTTGTCTTTAGCCAGGCACAGTTTATGTTCCGAACAACTGAGTTATATTTTGGGAGGCTCTCGTGGTGCTAGGTGTCATACAAACGGTGTCACAGAAACCAGCATGTGACCAACAGTGCTGGAAACGTGAAGTCTGAGGGAAGGAACTCATAGTCATGAAATAGGGAAAAGTGATCGGCAACTTCCGATGTCCCAGAGTCGCTGCTGACATTCCGTGAGCTGCGACGCGGCTGCGGCCAGCCATTTGGCACCTGCGCTGCTGTAGTTGCGGGAGCAGCACGTAGACAGCTTGTCGCCCGCTTCCGGCAGCGATGGCCGAGAGGAAGTCGCTAATTAGAGCCGCCTCTGGCTCTGCTTAATGAGCAAAGAGGGGGGCGGGAGGGGGGGGGGCGCTCTGCACAGTGCGACGCTCTCCTCCGTCCGGACGTCTCGCTAGGGCAAATGTCCCGCCAGCTGACAGTCTCTCAGCTCTTCTCCGACGTTTGGCTTCTTCTGCAATTCATTTTGAGCACCACTATATAGCTCTGGTGCTGGTGCCCGGTGCCGGAATGCGCTCACATAGTGCCATTTCTCATATCCCGCAAAGACGTATGCAGCATATATAATAATCAACAGTTAACTAGTGAAATGGTAGTTGGAGCTAGACGCATCGGACGTTCCATTTCGGAAATTGTTAGAGAATTCGATATTCCGAGATCCACAATGTCAAGAGTGGTGCCACGGATACATTTGGGACATTAACTCTCACCACGGACAACGCAATGGCCGACGGCATTCACATAACGACCCAAAGCAGAGGCGTTTGAGTAGAGTTGTCAGTGCTAATAGACATGCAATACCGCGTGAAATAACCGCAGAAATCAGTATGGGACTTACGACAAACGTATCCGTTACGACAATGCGGCGAAATTTGGCGTTAATGAGCTATGGCAGTAGGCCACCACGCAAGTGTCTTTGTCTCCTGGGCTCGTGAGCATATGCTAATGAAAAATCATGGTCTGGTCAGATGAGTCCCGATTTCAATCGGTAAGAGCTGATGGTAGAGTTCTAGCGTGGCGCAGACCCCACGAAGCCAAGGACCTATGTTGTTAACAAGGCACTATGCAAACTGGTGGTGCTTCCATAATGGTGAGGGATGTGTTTATACAGAATGGCCTGTGTCCCCTAGTCCGTCTGAACCCATCAATGACTGGAAATGGTTATGTTCGGCTACTTGTCCCCAAACAATGACGGATTTTTTACTGACGACCACAATTGTTCGCGATTGGTTTGAAGAACAGTCTGGACAGTTCGAGGGAATGATTTGGTTGGCCTTCGAACATTTATGGGTCATAACTGAGAGGTCAGTTCGTGTTCAAAAGCGCGCAACGACAACACTTTCGCAATTATCGACGGCTGTAGAGGCAATATGGTTTAATATTTTTGCAGGGCACTTCCAACGACTTGTTGAGTCGATGCCACGTCGAATTGCTCCTCTACGCCAGGCGCAATGAGTTCAACACTATGTCATCCTATGACATTCATGAGCTCAGTGGACCAGAAACGCCCCGTAAACGGGAATATTCACTGACATAATCGACTCTGATAAGGGGCAGATTGCTATGGCACGGCTCCTGGAGACGAGCATTTACATCTACATCTACATCTACATCTACATCTACATCTACATCCATACTCCGCAAGCCACCTGACGGTGTGTGGCGGAGGGTACCTTGAGTACCTCTATCGGTTCTCCCTTCTATTCCAGTCTCGTATTGTTCGTGGAAAGAAGGATTGTCGGTATGCCTCTGTGTGGGCTCTAATCTCTCTGATTTTATCCTCATGGTCTCTTCGCGAGATATACGTAGGAGGGAGCAATATACTGCTTGACTCTTCGGTGAAGGTATGTTCTCGAAACTTTGACAAAAGCCCGTACCGAGCTACTGAGCGTCTCTCCTGCAGAGTCTTCCACTGGAGTTTATCTATCATCTCCGTAACGCTTTCGCGATTACTAAATGATCCTGTAACGAAGCGCGCTGCTCTCCGTTGGATCTTCTCTACGTCTTGTATCAACCCTATCTGGTACGGATCCCACACTGCTGAGCAGTATTCAAGCAGTGGGCGAACAAGCGTACTGTAACCTACTCCTTTGTTTTCGGATTGCATTTCCTTAGGATTCTTCCAGTGAATCTCAGTCTGGCATCTGCTTTACCGACGATCAACATTATATGATCATTCCATTTTAAATCACTCCTAATGCGTACTCCCAGATAATTTATGGTATTAACTGCTTCCAGTTGCTGACCTGCTATTTTGTAGCTAAATGATAAAGGATCTATCTTTCTGTGTATTCGCAGCACATTACACTTGTCTACATTGAGATTCAATTGCCATTCCCTGCACCATGCGTCAATTCGCTGCAGATCCTCCTGCATTTCAGTACAATTTTCCATTGTTACAACCTCTCGATACACCACAGCATCATCTGCAAAAAGCCTCAGTGAACTTACGATGTCATCCACAAGGTCATTTATGTATATTGTGAATAACAACGGTCCTATGACACTCCCCTGCGGCACACCTGAAATCACTCTTACTTCGGAAGAGTTCTCTCCATTGAGAATGACATGCTGCATACTGTTATCTAGGAACTCCTCAATCCAATCACACAATTGGTCTGATAGTCCATATGCTCTTACTTTGTTCATCGCGGAAACGGTGTAGCTGGTCCGCTGTTCAGCGTCTACTGTAGTTTGCATCTGTGAAAAGTGACTGCAGGATGGTGAAACCACGAGTAGGTGAGGAGGTTTTGGGTGGGCATCCACAACTCAAGAAAGAACGAGGAGCTCGTGGATAAGTGGCAGATCTGACAATAGAGTCCAATGCTGACGCAGGCACAAGTGTTTCGGAGCACACAGTTCACAGCACATTGTTGATGACGTGTTCCGCAACAGACGACCCATTTGTTTTCCCACGTTGATGCAACGACATCATCAATTACGATTGCAGTGGCCACGGAATCATCGATAATGGGCCATAGAATCAATGGAAACCTGTCACCAGGTCGGGTGAATCACGTTTATTACTTTACGAAGCAGATGATCGTATCCAGATGCACTTTCATCTAGGCTCGCAAGTCGTATCGAGACACGACCATCGACCCGATGTACCAAGAAATGTGATTCATTCGATCAAGCGATACGATTCCATTAATCCACCGTCCGGGATCGATGACGCCGTCCGCACTGCCGTCATAATAGATGAGGTCGTTGGGTAGACATGGGAACATGTAAGGCTTGTCCTCTGCAGAGCTCTTTATTCGACAATGTGCGCGGAACATTGCGCTCTGAAACACCTGTGCCTCGACTACTGCTGTAGTTTTTCAACAGATCTACCACATATCGCCTTTTATCGAACTTTGCAGACCGGGCAAGCCTCTGACTTCCATGTTTCGTGACGTCCAATACCTTGTTGTTTACTTATGGTTTCATCGCCCTTCAATCACTTTCCATAGCGGCCCACGACAGTGGCACATGAACAGGTGACCAAATCCGTCATGTCCGAGATGTTCGTTCGCTGGTATCGGTCCATAACATTTTGTGCTTTGTCGAAGTCGCTTATGTCAGTGGATTTGTCCTTTTGCAGACAGTATCGTCGCTCGAAGTTTACCCATTCGCCTCTGCTCTGCTTATACACTGATGAGCCAAAACGTTATTACCACCTGTTGTTTGTGCTTTGGAACGAAATACGTAACTGATCCTGTTATCAGAGATCCGACAATTTGTTAGTAAGTTTGTGGAGTTATGTAGCATTAGATGTCTACGCACAGGTCATGCAATTCGTGTAAATAATGGGCCGCTGATTTGTGTACGTGGTGATGGCGCCCAATACCGACCCAGATGGGTTCCATAGGATTTATATCAAGCGAATTTGGTCGCCGAGATATCAACACGAGTTCACTATAATTCTCCTCAAACCACTATAGGACGATCCTGGATCCGAGACACGGACAATTGTACCATACTGAAACACGGCGTCGCCTTCGGGGAAGACGTCAGGCATGAAGGGGTTGCAGACGGTTCGTAGCTGTCAGCGAGTCTTCGACTACTGCCACAGGTACCATGGAAGCGAAAGAGAATGTCTGCCATAGCATAATACTGCTCCCAGCAGCCTGGGTCCGTGGCTCGCTGCATGTTTCGAGCCGCTGTACACCTCGAGCCGGCCGCTGTGACCGAGCGGTTCTAGGCGCTTCAGTCCGGAACCGCGCGCCTGCTACGGTCGCAGGTTAGATTCCTGCCTCGGGCATGTATGTATGTGATGTCCTTAGGTTAGTTAGGTTTAAGTAGTTTCTAAGTCTACGGGACTGATGACCTCAGATGTTAAGTCCCATTGTGCTCAGAGCCATTTGAACCATTTCTAGGGGACTGGTGACCTCAGATGTTAAGTCCCATAGTTCTTAGAGCCATTGGAACCATTTTGTACACCTCGATGACAAAGAGCCGACACGTTCCCATTGGTCTACGGTCGAATCCAGATGGTTCCGTACCCACTGCAATCGTAATTGACGATGTTGTCGGGTCAACATGGGAATACGTAGGGGCGGTCTGCTGCGGAGCTCCATGTTCAACAGTGTACGGTGAACGGTGTGCTCCGAAACACTTGTGCGTGCACCAGCATTGTGCTCTTTCGGCAGAGATGCCACAGATCACCATCTGTCCTACTTTACAGAGCAGACAATCCTCCGAACCCCACGTTCTGTGAAGAGTCGTGGACGTCCAACCATTTAGCGCCTAGTGGAAGTTTCACTGTCCTTTCGTAGATGCTCACTACAGTAGCACGTTAACATTCGATCAGATTTGCCGTTTTCGAGATACTCGTTTACAGGTTCTGCGTAATAATAATCTGTCCTTTGTCAAAGTCGCTTATCTCAATGGATTTCCCCATCTTCAGCCCATATCTTCACTAGGGTGATAACCCGTCCGCGTCTGCTCTGCTTACATGTTTTTATTACCGCGTCACGTGCAGCAGGCAGTATCCAACGTCGGTGTGGTCAGTGGCCATAATGTTTTGGTTCATCAGTGTACATTTTGCGTACCGGCAACATTGCCATACGGCACTGAGTTTCGGGGCGAGCAGCGGTCACAGAGTTTCCCTTCATAAATTTGTCAGTTGTTTCTCGAGGGAAATCTGTGCGAATTTTCACCCTTACCCGTCATCCACAATTGCCGTTCTCCCGTCTCAGACAAGTTATTGAAGCAGGTTTCAGCCTTTTCTTGGAAGCTCCAAGCCAGAACCCACAGTTCTGCTCCCAACCGAGGTGTGCTTTTGAACAAGTTTCTGCTGCGCTATTTGACAGTCGTAACGGTTTGTTCATGATTCCTTGCCAATTAGAGAGGAGGTATATCATATGGACTAAACTCAAACATACGTTTTTATTCTAAAAGCCTGTTGTTGACGAGGTTTCTTTATCAACGCTGCTAACAGACTTTTGGCTTGATCTTCTGACAACAGGAAAAAAAAAATCATTGAAAGAGAGAGCTTCGAGCCGCTATTTCATTATTCTGGAATATTTTCTCCTTCTCGAGGTTTCCACGAAGGAACAGAGGACCTGCTATGCTCTGCAGAAGTCTTGTTTACAAACGAGTTTAACACCGTGATGTACACTCCTGGAAATGGAAAAAAGAACACATTGACACCGGTGTGTCAGACCCACCATACTTGCTCCGGACACTGCGAGAGGGCTGTACAAGCAATGATCACACGCACGGCACAGCGGACACACCAGGAACCGCGGTGTTGGCCGTCGAATGGCGCTAGCTGCGCAGCATTTGTGCACCGCCGCCCTCAGTGTCAGCCAGTTTGCCGTGGCATACGGAGCTCCATCGCAGTCTTTAACACTGGTAGCATGCCGCGACAGCGTGGACGTGAACCGTATGTGCAGTTGACGGACTTTGAGCGAGGGCGTATAGTGGGCATGCGGGAGGCCGGGTGGACGTACCGCCGAATTGCTCAACACGTGGGGCGTGAGGTCTGCACAGTACATCGATGTTGTCGCCAGTGGTCGGCGGAAGGTGCACGTGCCCGTCGACCTGGGACCGGACCGCAGCGACGCACGGATGCACGCCAAGACCGTAGGATCCTACGCAGTGCCGTAGGGGACCGCACCGCCACTTCCCAGCAAATTGGGGACACTGTTGCTCCTGGGGTATCGGCGAGGACCATTCGCAACCGTCCCCATGAAGCTGGGCTACGGTCCCGCACACCGTTAGGCCGTCTTCCGCTCACGCCCCAACATCGTGCAGCCCGCCTCCAGTGGTGTCGCGACAGGCGTGAATGGAGGGACGAATGGAGACGTGTCGTCTTCAGCGATGAGAGTCGCTTCTGCCTTGGTGCCAATGATGGTCGTATGCGTGTTTGGCGCCGTGCAGGTGAGCGCCACAATCAGGACTGCATACGACCGAGGCACACAGGGCCAACACCCGGCATCATGGTGTGGGGAGCGATCTCCTACACCGGCCGTACACCTCTGGTGATCGTCGAGGGGACACTGAATAGTGCACGGTACATCCAAACCGTCATCGAACCCATCGTTCTACCATTCCTAGACTGGCAAGGGAACTTGCTGTTCCAACAGGACAATGCACGTCCGCATGTATCCCGTGCCACGCAACGTGCTCTAGAAGGTGTAAGTCAACTACCCTGGCCAGCAAGATCTCCGGATCTGTCCCCCATCGAGCATGTTTGGGACTGGATGAAGCGTCGTCTCACGCGGTCTGCACGTCCAGCACGAACGCTGGTCCAACTGAGGCGCCAGGTGGAAATGGCATGGCAAGCCGTTCCACAGGACTACATCCAGCATCTCTACGATCGTCTCCATGGGAGAATAGCAGCCTGAATTGCTGCGAAAGGTGGATATACACTGTACTAGTGCCGACATTGTGCACGTTCTGTTGCCTGTGTCTATGTGCCTGTGGTTCTGTCAGTGTGATCATGTGATGTATCTGACCCCAGGAATGTGTCAATAAAGTTTCCACTTCCTGGGACAATGAATTCACGGTGTTCTTATTTCAATTTCCAGGAGTGTACGAGTTACGTGAGGAAGAAGGGTCGTAGCGTGTTCACCAGCAGTAGCAAAGGCACGCGATGCCCAGCCACAAAACAAACAGACTGCGGAGCGCTGCAGCTAGCTGGATAGGCTACTTTCCGTCGTGGTCACCGGGTGTTTTAACGGTACTGGGCAAGCAGTGCGGATTAATGTTTCACGTCCTCGGTCCTTCCTCTCCAGCAGTATTCGCAAAGAGATTTCACGACGAACGGTTCAGGACTTCGCTTTTGTACAGCATGAGGAACGAGTTCGCTCGGAACAGCAGAGGGTATAATTATCTTGTACTCGCTTTCCTATTTCTCGAGAAGCAAGAGCGGCCTGCATTGTTTCCAGCGGAAGGCGCATGAGAAAGAAAGGAACGGAGGGAGGTTTGTGGCCTCCTTCTCAGCGGTCTCCACATTTGCATTTCTGCAGATCATTGTTTGGTGCAGCGGGGAAAGTACGAAGCCTCGCTCGTATTCAGTTCTCCGGTGGTTGGCTAGAAAAAAGTAAAGCAAGGCCTAGTTTCGCGAGCGCTGGAGAGTAACGAGGGAGTCCCGATTTACCTCAGAGACAGAGGAAAAAGCGAAGGTGGCTTCTCGCTCCATTTCTCCGCACACTGTGTGCTTTCGGATTGGGAAAGCGTCGCTAATACCGTGTTAAGACATTCGCAACCTCTCAGAAAAATGGATGCAAGCTGCGAACAAAGACCAAGAGGAAACAATAGTAATATGAGATCAAGAGCAGAGTCCTCGTATTAAAAAGGATGTATGACAGGAATGCAATCGCTGCTCCTACTGTTTAGTCCAGTGGTCGTCAAACTGCGACCCGCGGTTCTCAGCCTCATTTTATAATAATATGCAGCTGGCAACTAACAGCCGAATACTAAAACGTCAGCCAACGTTAACAACTTCTTAACATTGCAGTTTTCTTGCTCAGTGAAATACTGACAGAGACCGCAATATTTTATGATGTGCGTAATTTCGACTTGCGTTGATGAATTCGGCAATGAGCTAAGTAAAGCTGGCCGCTTATCACAGGGATAGTGCGGTAAGTAGTGCAGCAATTGTTGGCTTATAGGATGTGACGCGTCGAACGTTTTATTGTTTGTCTTCTAGTACGTCAACTCACGGGCGTGCGCGGCTCATACCAATCAGCTGCTACGATGTAAATATTGACACGGAAGTAACACGGATCCGTTAATGCGCATTATAGAGATGGTCATCTTCGAATGCGCTATTTATTTCTAGCAAGGAAAATTAAATTAATTGTGGATGTTGTTCAAAAACGGCTGTGAGCACTATGGGACTTAACTTCTGAGGTCATCAGTCCCCTAGAACTTAGAACTACTTAAACCTAACTAACCTAAGGACATCACACACACACCCATGCCCGAGGCAGGATTCGAACCTGCGACCGTAGCGGTCGCGCGGCTCCAGACTGTAGCGCCTAGAACCGCTCGGCCACCCCGGCCGGCAGGAATGTTGTTGTACAGCGTGATGAGCAAAAGAAAATTGACATTAAAAATATTTTGTAAGCATCTCTTACTCCATACAGTCAATCAGGGTCTAGTACTCTTGTTTCAAATGGCTGCTGCTCCATCTGCTTGTATTATTTTGTACTAAAAATAACACTTTTATTACCTCTGTGACTTCTAGTTCGTATTTTAATTATCTTTCCACCTTCTTACAAACTTTTAGGCTTCTGCTATTTTTTAATGCGTTGGCTGCGAGGAAAGCTTCTGACGATAATGACTGAAATTGAACAATGCCTGGTCGATACGAGTATCTTGTTATTTCAAACTGAACCTGCAATACTGAATAAACATTTTTTTGCTCCTTATTAACTGCTGATTTCCTTTTGACGCGTGTAAAGTTGGTCAGCGCGTTCGATACAGAAAAAACTTCTCTTAGGTTGACCTAAATAACCGTGTAACTATGTACCAGTAGTAAAAATGAAATTTTACTCTAATAGAGCATAATTATAGTACATTGTGACTTTCCACAGCACTCAGTAATTGTAGATGTGAAATGTTACATTGTCTGTTAAGAGGTGTAATTCCTACTTTGCGACCAGAATTTTCAAAAAATAGAAGATAGAGGTACAAAGTTACCCAGATTGACTGTAATGCATTTCAACGTAAGTGCAATTCCAGTTATTGATCATTCATCGGCTCACACAGACGACACAAAAACACTTCGTCACGCAATTACAATGTCCTAACTTTGGGGTTGCTGATGTTGGTAGCAATCTGAAACGGAGAAAAGTCGACGCAAATAATTCCGATTGGTGCTAACGAGTAAGAAACAGTACTGAGGGGAGGGGGGGGGTGCAACTTATTGTGCTCTTACTATAGCTACTCTATGGGGGCTCATAACACACAAATACCAATTTACGTTATATAGGTTACCAGTTAATAATAAGATCAATATATATGGGGACCGAGGTACCGCCCCAGAATCTGCGTATTGGCTCTCTGACGGCCACTGGTTTAGTGTGTACATCGAAAAAGCGATGACGGAAATAGAAGAAAGGTTAGAGAGTGGCATTAAAATTTAAAGTGAAAGGATATCAATGATAACATTCGCTGATAACATTGCTATCCTCGGTAAAAATGAGGGAGAACTGCAGTACCTGTTGAATGAATGAAGTCTAATGAGCACACACTATGGAGCGACAAATAACCGAGAAATACTAAAGTAATGAGGAGTAGCAGAAATTAGATTAATAATAAGTTTAAAATCAAGATAGGGGACGAAGTGAATCAATTTTTCTACCTTCGAAGCAAAATAAGACACGACGGACGAAGGAAGGACATAAAAAGGAGACGAGCACAGGCAAAGAGGACATTCCAGCTCTAAAATAGTATCAAACATCAGCCTTGATTTGAAGAAGAAATTTCTGAAAATGTGCGTTGGGAGCACAGCACTGTATGGAAGTGAATTTTGGACTGTTGGAAAATCACAAAAGAAGAGACGCGAAGCTTTTGAGACCTAGTGCAACAGGAGGATGCTGAAAATTAGGATGGCTGATATGAGATCAGGAGTTTCGCGAGACAACCAGTGAGGAAAGGTACATATGCACCATGTACTAAAATATCAGGGGATGACTTCCATCGTACGTCAGGAAACAGTCATACAAGGAAATATGCACAGTATAGTATCCTATATAGAAGGATAGTTTTTCTGTACGATAGGCGCAGCTGCTTCGCGTGTCTACGACACCCCCAAAAACATACGTTTTTCATATTAGGTGCATTGTGCTGCTACCTATTGCCAGGTACTCCATATCACCGATCTCAGTACTCATTAGACATCGTGAGAGAGCAGAATGGGGCGCTCCGTGGAACTCAAGGACTTCGAACGTGGTCAGGTGATTGGGTGTCACTTGTGTAATACGTCTGTACGCGAGATTTCCACACCCCTAATTATCCCTAGCTCCACTGTTTCCGATGTGATAGTGGAGTGGAAACGTGTAGGGACACGTACCGCACAAAAGCGTACAGGCCGACCTCGTCTGTTGACTGACAGAGACCAACGGCAGTTGAAGAGGGTCGTAACGTGTCCTAGGCGGACATCTGTCCAGATCACCACACAGGAATTCCAAACTGCATCATGATCCACTGCAAGTACTATGACACTTAGGCGGGAGATGAGAAAACTTGGATTTCATGGTCGAGTGGCTGGTCATAATTCACACATCACGCCGGTGAATGCCTCGCTTGGTGTAAGGAGCGCAAACGTTGGACCATTGAACAGTGGAAAAACGCTGTGTGGAGTGACGAATGTGGCGATCCGATGGCAGGGAGTGGGCATGGCGAACGCCCGGTGAACGTCATCTGCCAGCGTGTATAGTGCCTACAGTAAAATTCGGAGGCGGTGATGTTATAGTGAGGTCGTGTTTTTCATGGAGGGGCTTGCACCTCTTGTTGTTTTGCGTGGCGCTATCACATCACAGGCTTACATTGATGTTTTAACCACCTTCTTGCTTCCCACTGTTGAAGAGCAATTCGGGGATGGCGACTGCATCTTTCAACACGATCGCGTACCTGTTCATAATGCACGGCCTGTGGTGGAGTGGTTACACGACAGTCCCTGTAATGGACCGGCCTGCACAGAGTCCTGACCTGAATCCTATATAACACCTCTGGGATGTTTTGGAACGCCGACTTCGTACCAGGCCTCACCGGCCGACATCGATATCTCTCCTCAGTGCAGCACTCCGTGAAGAATAGTCTGCCATTCCCCAAGAAACCTTCCAGCTCCTGATTGAACGTATACCTGCAAGGATGGAAGCTGTCATCAAGGCTAAGGGTGGGCCAACACCATATTGAATTTCAGCATTACCGATGGAGGGCGCCACGAACTTGTAAGTGATTTTCTGCCAGGTGTCCGGATGTTCTTGATCACATACTTTAGGTCTATAGACGGCTATTGTTTTCGCCTTCCGCCGTTTCAGCTTCGCAGTCGAAACCTCTCAAAGGCGCTGCGAAATGTCAGGGATTTGCTTAAGGTGACTGATCTACAGGAGTGTCTCAGTAGTAAAGAATAGACGTATTAAAACTTCGTGCACGATGCGGCAGCTTTTCACGCATCCTGCTGTTCATGACGTCATATCTCCTGAGCTATGTGTCGTACCAGGATATACACGTATAGGTACATTCAGCAGCAGATGCGGATACTGTTTGCAAAATGTGTTGCGAATAGAGTTGCTAGTAAGGAAATAATAAATTTAAACATCACGCACAGTGCGACAGTTTTTAATGCATCTCACTGTTAATGACGTCATATCTCCTGAACTATGATAGGTAGCTGGTTGTTGGACCCACTGCGATCATTGCCTGATAGTAAGGAATATGTGTACCTGATAGAAATCGTTCCAGTTGTTTAGGAGATGAGAAACATACATACACATCCAGGACACATACATATATACATCCATGGATATCGTATGGTAGCTTTCCTCTCCCATAGCAAAAGCTACCTATTTGTTTATTTTCTTGTAATGAGCTCAGCCACCGAGAACAACGTGGCTGTCAGCGATCGCTAAGTGGAAAGGAACTGTTTGTGTAACGACTCAATGAGGAAGATGCGGGCTTTTCTTTTTCAAACACAGCTTTCCCCTGTGCGAAGGATATACGGTCTGCTGAATGCAGATTTAACTAGGAGGAAACTTGCACTGGGTTGCGTATTCTCCCTACTGTCTGTATCATTCGTTTGCTTCACTTTATTATTACACAATACCGTACACGGCCTTAACAAACGCAGTAGAGCCAAAACACGAGACTGGAATACCCCCTGTGGCAGTCAAGCGCCACGAACAGCAGGCTACGTTTTTGGAGCAAGCGAATCCTCTTGCGGGCCCGGAGCGATCGAGCACTTGCAGACAAATGGCGCAAGCCGGCGCGGGAAGTGCTCCCACGGCGCAGTTCTCCGCCAAGGCTGGGCATACCTAGCTGCCGCTTTTCCGATGGCAAAACTTCTTGAGAATCAAACACACGTCCGTGGACTGAGAAGAGACCAGACCTACAAGCCGGCCCTGTTTTGAGCCTCTCTGTACATTTCCTGAAAGTGCTTTTAATACTTAGCACATCCAACCTTCCTGACGTCCCTTCCACGTTACACTCCTGGTCCCCAAACAGCAACACCAGAAAGGACAACAAAGAACGAAATTTTGCTTAGTATGCATGTATAGTGTTGTAGGAAGAGACGGCGTACAATTTGTAGCTGACCTGAATGAATACAGAGGTGCGAAATTAAATACACGGAGATGCCACCTCTGGCAGCAGCACCAGCTATAACGCTCTTAGCTATCGAGTCAAACCCGTCTTTCATGACAGATACAGTCACGTCATACCACGCTGCTTCAACTCTATACCGACTTCATATATAGTAGTGGCTTGTGAGTAGTGGCGAATCAGTTTCTCAGCAGGACACGATCAGATCTTTTCAGTGGTTGAGAGATCTGCAGAACATTCTGGCTAAGGCAACATTCGAACTGCTATGTAACGAGGTACATCAGGACAGTGCTGGCAACATGTAGTCGTGCGTTATCTGTTTGAAAGATCTCGAAGACAGAGCACAGCGACTGTTCGTAACATCTCAGATACCTGAAGACTACTGTCCAAATCATCGGCTATGCGAACCGGAGGCTATCGCGCTGTTTACCAATGGCACCTCACACCATCTGGCGAGTTGCCGGGCCCGGTTGACTTTGACGAATGCTATCTGGAGACGTTCGTTCTCCTCAGAGCCTCCACAAACCGACATGTCCATCGTAGCTCTGTGTGCAGAACCGGAATCGTCTGAAAACAAAATATTATGGTGGTGCGCCTGACTCCAGTATGGCTAGGTGCAACACTGTAGGCGCACCTCTCTCTGTTGTGGCGTCAAAACAAGCCGAGAGAACACTCATCGTGCTGACAGATTGTCGTGTTCTGTGAGTTGTCTCGCTGTCCATATGGACACTTATCTTGACGCGAACGACCCCATTTCCTCACTCAAGGTTCGTCACATGGCTGTGTGACCCTACTCGGCCGGAAGAACAATACGTTTGTCCACTCGGGCACTAGTCGCATCAGGCCAGTGAGATCCTGCAAGGGTCATTCCATATTAAATGGGCCAGAAAAAAAAATCAGTAGTTTGGCTATCTCTGAAAAATTTGATATTTTCTGGGTGAATTCCTTATGTTTAGTGGATTCGAAGATGTTTTAAAATTTTTGTTACTGTTCGTCCAAAGCTCTTCAGAGTGTCTTGTCGCGCAAGAAAACACGATACAAATGACGGTAATGTATCTGTCGCTTGAGTACGTAGATTTCGGCGCTTCTCTTAGTGGTATTCCTGACGTTTTGTTTTTATTTAAGATTACTTACTTTTTATTTATAATAAGTTAGGAGCTTCTCTAAATATAGCGAAATAACATTTCTTAACTTTGGAGGGTGCCGTTACGGTTATTAACACACTTGTAGATTTATTTTGGACATTCTATCCTATTATTATCGGACGTTCAGTTAAACACTACTACACAATTTCATACCAGTCTACATAAATGTAACTAAAAACAGAACAGTTAACAGAACCAAATTTGCTCTGAAATTGAAACGGTTAATAAATGCATGGATACTGCAGATTTCAAGAATAATCCCTCAGTGTAAAACGTTCGGTAGCAACCAATATTCATGTGTCCATTTAAAGATATTAACTCTGCTTCACTCGTAACGTTTGTCTGAAAGAGGATGTGATTGACATCAACGATTGTTAGGTCGTCGCACTGACAGAGATATGCTTCTAATAAGCGATATTTTGCGAGCGAGGCGGATAAAAAGTGACTGACGCGCAACAGCGAATTGGACTCCATTTATTATTAACATAATTTATTGGACTTCATAAATCATAGCTGTCTCGGTTTGAAAGAGCACTCAGTTGCATAGATAGCTCTTCCTGTCTCATTTTTAATTCCAGCCACTGTAGATGTATAGACTGTAGCTTTCTCTGTCTCACTTACTTTACCAACAATACAAACAACAACCACGTACTCTAAAAACTCTCACACCAGTCGTCTAAAAATAGATGTACTTGAAGGAAGTATGATAATGTGGGAGAACGATGTAATCCCTTTGAATTAGATGACGTAATCTCACAGAAAAAAATGTTCCGAACCACTTTTTTACTCCGGATGCACTAGCACCCGCTGCAAATTCAAATAAAACGCAGTCCACATTTCTCAGTTCCAGCAGGAGGAAAATGTTGTCTTAGGACGCAGACATCACAGTCTATGTTCTTTACATCTTCTTGCTGCCCACTATACTATGCAAAATGCGGCCAAGTTACTGCACTTTTCGCTTCCTCGAAACGTATGAGCCACTCTGTAACTGAAAGTATTCTAGAATTTAAGTCCTTTAAATCATAATACGACTCCAGAGCCACAGGTAGTATTAATATTTAAAGAAGCCCTTGTGAAAAATTTCCTAGGCCATTAATATGCAAATCATTGTTTCATTTCGCCTTCCGCTTGTTGCTGTGGACGGGTATCAATGCAGCATTGCAGTGTTTAACTGCGCATACCCTACTGCTTCAGGCAATTATTCCAGCAAACTTTTCAGTTGTTTCTTAACGGTCACGCCTTTACCGTTAATTTTTGATTGTTCGATTCATAGCAACAACAGAACACAGAATCCCCTCCCTCCCTTCTCCTCATATATAGAACTTTTGCCGACAATGACCAACTGAAAAAGGCTGCCACACTTTTCAGTTAGATAATATTTCGATTACACGTGCAACGTTAAAGCATACTGGAAACTCTTAGTGCACCTGTCTCGAGATTGGAACAAGATTTTGACGAGCAGCGGGTTAACTTACCACTAGCCTCCATAAACGATTTACATGCATCCATTCTCAGGTGAATCCTGACTTTCTTGCTTTTATCCTACTATATTAGAAGGGTGTTACTGTAGTTCTTTCTCCATTTCTGTGTTGTTTATCAAACATGTAACTAGGACGATTGTTTAGTACTACCAAATCATTGCAAGGGAAGTGTCAGCACATAGAAGGACCAATTGTTCATCATGGCCATCATCATCACCTCTCTCTCTCTCTCACGCTCTTATTTATTTCTTACCTTTCTAACATATTTCTCACTTTCTTCTAGCGAAAGGTACCTTTCTGTAACTGTGAACCCGTTTCATTTGCAGTTACAGGCTAAGTGTTGATTAAATGTATTTGAGCTACAGTCCATCAGAGCTTCTTTTTCATATCTTTCTTGTTTATTGCTACAGGTTTCGAGCATTGCTCATTTTCAAGCGATACCAAAGCATAATCAGGCTATTATCTCTACATACATCCGTATGTATGTAATATTTTGTCGTATTAAGATTTTTTACTGCCCAATTATTGTAAATGCTATTTTTCAGATAGGACGTACTTTTATTAAAATATTTAGACATAGTCGCTATGTGTGTCAGAGATAAGGTTTGTTTTTGAATTTTATCTTGGATGAACATCGACTTATATGTAAATCAAAAACAGGATTGTCTCTTGTTCTGAATTAATTGTCGTCGATAAAACTTCGTTGAAATTCTCAATACATTTGTTTCCTGAGTTCTGTCTGTTCATTTAGGATGTTGTTTGGACTTTTTGCCAAATGTGTGTAGATTTCTGTTTCCTCTAAGATGCCCATGTAGCTTCCTTTTTCGGTTCTTTGAAGAAAATAAAAATGAGTACTTATGTCTGCTATAGAGTGCTGATTTTGTCGAAGATCCATACTAAATATGAAGAGCTTGTTTTAATCGTGCTTACATGTCCTCTTTATCTTATAGTAAATTATGTTACCGTTGGTTCGATGTAGACTATGTTATAGTCACAGCACTTCATTTTGCGTTTTCCTGATTGGTAGTTTTTCTGAGGTTTCTCTAGCTTGCATAATATCTTCATTCCTATTTTATTTTCTGTGCAGAAGCTAATTTTAACATTAGTATTACGAAATGTGTTACCTGTTTTTTGGAAATATTTCCCATGTATGGTAGTGTAGTGAAGTTTTGTTTCTTCTTTCTTTCTATTTAGACTGAAGTTACTTCCTCATATTCGTTGCCGCATTTGGCCCTAATTTCCTTTCTGAATATTTTATCGACAATATTATGATAATAGCTGTTATTTGTAGCTACAGTTTTAATTATATCCAATTCTGTCTTCATATTTTATTCAGTAAGGGGAACTCTAACCCCACAATCTATGATAGCGTAGCCGGCTGCGGTAGCCGAGCGTTTCTAGGCACGTCAGTCCGGAACCACGCAGCTGCTACGGTCCCAGGTTCGAATCCTGCCTTGGGCATGGATGTGTGTGATGTCCTTAGGTTAGTTAGGTTTAAGTAGTTCTAAGTTTAGGGGACTGATGACCTCAGCTGTTAAGTCCCATAGTGCTTAGAGCCATTTGAACCATTTTTTTATGATAGCGTAAAAATACCTTGTTCTAGCGCTGGCACCCGGGTGGCAAAACGAGTTATTTTACTTGTTGTTGATTTACAAAGTAATCAGCTTATGTTGATGATACCCTCATTCTTTTTAATGGAAAGAGCGTAAAAAACAACAAATTTCATCTATAAATGAACAAAACGCGTAACAGCGTCAACTTTACCACCGAGTATGACACAAATAAGAGCACAGGTTCCTGAGATATTATAATAGGTAATGATGAAATATACAGTGCCAGATATGCACACGAAAATGAGGAAGTAACATTAGCGAAAAAATAAAGAAAGAAAAAAGAAATGTATTTTATACTACCATATACGGAAAATATTTCGCTAAAATAACTGATACATTTCGTAATACTAATGTTAGAATTAGCTTCTGCACAGAAAATAAATTAGGAATGAGGATAATACCCAAAACAGACGAAGTTCAGGAAGACGACCGATCAGGAAAATACAAAATTAAATGTAGTGACTGTGATATGTTCTACATCGGACAAACAGGAGGAAAATATACTATAAGGTACAAACAGTTTATTAAAAAAAGTGAAAATAACACCTCCATATTTAGTACGCATCTTCGGCGAAGTCAACACTCTACGGTAGACATAAGTACTAATCTTTATATTCTTCAGAGAGCTGAAAAAGGAAGCTACACGAGCATCTTAGAGGAAACGCGTCGGGCAAAAAATGCAAATAACATCCTCCTGAGTGAACAAACAGAACTAAGGAATAAAAAATATATTGAGAACTCCTAAAAGAAACTCAAATCTATGACCGATCACTCAGAACAAATACAATCCTAATTTTTACGCACTATAAATCGAATTTCATCAAAGATAAGTATCTGAAAAGAAACAGTATCTCTGACACATATATCGATAGTAAAAACACCATTTACAAATATACAAGACGAAGTTACATCCCATTTGAAACATAGCATTCACGATATTATTGCGTAAGTAAGAAATTACAAGACAGCCAAATGTTACACATTTATACATTCTTATGTACTGATAACAGCTTGTTTATATTTAGGTACCACTTGAAAACCCGCAATGCTCGAAACCGGTGGCAATAAGTAAAAAAGGATATAAATGCAGCTGTGGTGGACTACTATTTCATTCCATCTAATACAATTTGTAGCTGCAGAATAGCATACAAAAGAGATATTAAATGCTAATTACGTTATGTAAGATCTTAAGTTAGAAAATAAAGTAATATTTAAAATTGGCGACTTACTTGGGTATATCCGTAATGGATGTTGTTGTTGTGGTGGTCTTCAGTCCTGAGACTGGTTTGATGCAGCTCCGTAATGGATATATGGAAATATTTAAAATAGTTTGATAGCTACTATGTGCGAAAATTTAAAACATAAAAAGTATTGCTTGTGTAGCCACGGAAGTAAATTTGGCAACCTTTGTGTGTCGTTAATTATGTCTTCGGCTTTCGCCAGAATGTATTAATCTGTCTGGTACCTTAGCAACACGAAATACATAAAGAGAGGGTGACGTAATGTTCGTAAATCAAAAAGAAATTTCTCCAGGTTATTTTGATCACTATAAACAAGTAACATTTGTACTGTTTGTATGCCGACAGCACAAAGATTGTTCAAAGTCTGCCCCATTATGTTATAGACAGCAGTTCTACGACCTTTAATATGATGAAACTAGCTACTGTCGGAGTTTGTCAGTTCATGAAAGTGGTATATGCGATAAATTATAAAAAATATATAAACAGCAAAAGTACTAACAGCATCTGAGCTTCTGAAAAGTTTTGCATCTGCCTGAGAAATAGTTAATCTTGTGGCAAAAGTAGTGTTGTAGTGGTTACAGGGTTAATGATAAGAATGGAAAATAGTTAACTGCATGGCAAAAATAGTTTTGTAGTGTTTTAAGGAAGGAAAGATGAAGATCAAAATATTGTCGCCGTGGAGTTCACTAGAGGTAAGATGGGGAAGAAAATAGACCGCGGACTCCTGGGAGGAATCGCTCTAGCTTGCGCTTCCAATGGTTTACGGAAACCTAGAATGGCTATGCGGACCGTGGTCTTTCAGTCTTGATCAAACGCACCATCTCACAGCCGCAATTAAAGACGTCGGTAATGATGTACGCATATCCACTGGTTCATGCCACAAATCTGTCGTATGTATTGCATATGAAACGAGTGACGCAAAACTTGTTCCAAAATGGGTCAATTTCGAACAAAAACAGCGGCGAATGCAAATAGCTAACGAGACGCTACACGAAGTCACCACGACGCAGAACTACTGAAGCGTTTCGTAATAGGACGTGATGAGACGAGCTTTTACGAATATGATGCCGAAGCTAACGGTCAGTCGTCGCAGTGGCAGCATCCTGGATAGTCAAGAACGAAAAAAGCGCGACACGTGCCGTCAAATATGAAAGTTCTTGGATTTCAAAGGCCTGGAGCACCGCGACTTCTTACCATGGGGTTGAACGATCAATAAACAGCACTGCTTATAAGTTCAATGCCATTTGCGTGAAGCAATACGAAAAATAGCTGTCAAGATTTGTCGCGAGAGAATTTTCACCTCTGCAGCACAGCAATACACCTTGGCATACTTCACCACTTGTTCGTGAATTTTTGGCCAAAACCAATACTATTATGATGGACTGGCCTCAATATTCGCCAGACACATCGATGTATTCAACAAACTGGGCACTCGTTTGAACACCTCTTTAATTTCTTTACTGCAAAATCGATTTCGGAACTAGTATTTATTTGTAACTGCAAATCATCAGACAGCTGTGTTCGCAACATCCGCTACAATGGAAAGAGAAAGCATAAATGCATGTTCCTTTGACTTATCATTTTGTAAGTTACAGAGAAAAACATCTCATATGAGGCACCTTTTGTGTGTTAGAAACTGTTTTCTGAAAGTATTTGCCTTCAGTGTAACCTTACACGGAAATGAAACGTGTGTGATAAACAGTACAGACAAGAAGAGAACAACAGCTTTTGAAATGTTGCGTACCACAGAAGACTGCTACAGATCAGATGGGCATTTCGAATAAGTTAAAAAATGGTTCAAATGGCTCTGAGCACTATGGGACTTAACATCTGAGGGCATCAGTCCCCTAGAACTTAGAACTACTTAAACCTAACTAACCTAAGGACATCAAACACATTCATGCCTGAGGCAGGATTCGAACCTGGGACCGTAGCGGTCGCGCAGATCCAGACTGAAGCGCCTAGAAACCACTCGGCCACACCGGCCGGCTCGAATAAGTAACGAACAGATACTGAGCTGAATCGGAGAGAAATTTATGAGGCAACTTCACTAAAAGAAGGAATAGTAACAGAATTGGCAATGGCGCGAAGTGTGTCTGGAGGGAAAGAAGGAGCGGAGATATTATAACGATACGAAGGCATGAATATACTTATATAGATATGGTGTCTGTTCTGTCGGACATGTCCGAAAGAACAGACACCATTGGTGACCTGCACCCGTCTAGAACGAAATTAGAATTGTGTAAACCTTCAGCTGCTGACGAGCGTTGAAATTATATCAATGGGGACAGGTGGAAATGTGTGCCCTGACCGGGACACTACGAATGTAGTGTGTGGACATATAAGGTGAGAATGTGGGTCTCCCGGGAGGCGTGCGAGAGATAGTCCCTGCAGTTTCACTATCCACTGTGCCCTCGGTAGCTCAGGTGAATAGAGTGTCTGCCATGTAAGCAAGAGATCCCGGGTTCGAGTCCCGGTCGGGTTACACAATTTCACCTGTCTCCGTTGATATATATCAACGCCCGTCAGCAGCTGAAGGTATTAATATATAATTCTAATTAAGGCATGAATAGGTTCATTTCGATGTTGGTCGCGATATTCGACTAGCAAGGCGGCTACATCAAAATAGTCTGCGGGCTGAAGATCACAGCAGCAAAACCTCACTATACGCCCTGTGCTTTCCTACCAAGCTTCACGACCCGACCATGCGTTTCACTGTTTCTATACTTCTCTCTTGTTCTTGCAGACTTCAACGCAAGTGTACGGCGGTCTGCTAGACTAGCACTACTGGAAGCAGGAAGTGATGGAGACGGCTTACCCTTACCCAGGGGATATTTCGAGGATTCCTCCCTCCAGCCGGCAACGGCCTTGCCGCAGTGGATGCACCGGTTCCCGTCAGATCACCGAAGTTGAGCGCTGTCGTGCGTGGCCGGCACTTGGATGGGTGACCATCCGGGCCGCCATGCGTTGTTGCCATTTTTCGGGGAGCACTCAGCCTCGTGATGCCAATTGAGGAGCTACTCGACCGAATAGTAGCGGCTCCGGTCAAATAAAACCACCATAACGACCGGGAGAGCGGTGTGCTGACCACACGCCCCTCCTATCCGCATCCTCAGCTGACGATGACACGGCGGTCGGATGGCCACGGTGGGCCACATGTGGCCTGATGGCAGAGTGCTCCCTCCAGCCAGAAAGCGTCTTCCTTATTTATCGACAGTGTGGAACGCCTTTCGAAAACAGAGTATGGCGCCTTTCGAAAATACACGAAGGCGGACTGTACCTGTTGACCTAGATCAGCGGTCTCCGAACTACGGCCCGCGAGGGCCGGCAAACCGCCAAATATTTGAGGAGGTGCCTATACTGCCAGCAATTGAGTTTCGAGGCCTATCGTGACCAATACACCGCGACATTGTCGGAGCTCTATCTTTACAAAGCGGAAGGTCATGGTTAAACTTGTGGCTATTCACAATAAACAGACAGACCATTCTCCGTGCGATAATGAAAAAAAAAGGTTAACAGACTAGTTTGGCGAAAACAGAAAAGTTCAAATGTGTGCGAAATCTTATGTGACTTAACTGCTAAGGTCATCAGTCCCTAAGCTTATACACTACTTAACCTAAATTATCCTAAGGACAAACACACACACCCATGCCCGAGGGAGGACTCGAACCTCCGCCGGGACCAGCCGCACAGTCCATGACTGCAGCGCCTCAGACCGCTCGGCTAATCCCGCGCGGCCTTGGCGAAAACATTTTAAGTAAAAAAATTCTTTGCATTTTATTCTACTCACGAGTCAAGTGCAAGTCTTTCAAATGGACGCCACTTCGACGACTAGCCTTAGTAATCAATCATTATGGAAGATGCTTCTTGAGCAAAGTTTAACTTTCTTTACGTATTTCGATTTTCAGATTTTCCTTGTCTCTTCGAATTCAAACTTTGAATTGTCCCACACCTACTAGTAAAGCGCATAAGACACTAAAAAAAAACCGTGAGACACTCGCAACATAGACACAATCACGCAACAGAACTATCAAATATATGCTCTGGCTCCGCTACTCGCTACAAGACTACATAACTAAACTTATTGTTGCGCTGCTTGAAATAACAATGCGTTGACAGACTCTACCTCTGTTACATCTTACAGTAATAGCGTTGCTAACAATGATTTTGAGATTTCGTGAACTTTGCAGGAAGCTTTCGTGAATAATTGCAGTGACATACTTTTTTGTCGGTGAAATTCGCCAGAATAAAATATGCCACAAATTCGGTCAGGTACGTCCACCAATCAAAACTATGTAAACAAATAGAAATCGTAGTCATTTCAGTGCTGGCTATTCCCACAACCTTAGATTTTTGCGATTTCATCTTTCGCTTAGCCTTACATTACGGTGATCATGGAGTGCTAGGGTTCTTCAATCCCACTAGGTAGATCTTGGCCCTGATGACTTCGTGGAGGAATCAATGTGGCCCGCGGACTAAAACGCTTGGAGACCCCTGACCTATAGCAGCTGTGGCCTCTGGCCTACCTGTCGTCGCAGCCACTTGGCGGCGCGGTCCGAGTTGCTCCGGAGGACTGTGGTGCGCAGCGAGCGGATCATGGCGGCTGGCTGCAGCGGCGGCCGCTGCGCTGCACTGGGGCCCGCCGGCGCTGGCTCCGACCGCCGGCTGCCGCTCGCCAAGTGCCACTTCCTCTCGCGATGAGCCTGCAGCGGCGCCTCTGCCTCTGCAGTCTGCCGGCCACTGACTCACGTCCGCGGGCCGGCGCCCACAAACGCCGTGGGACCCGCCGGCATTGTTCGGAAACCTAACTACCTGCTCCGCGTAGCTGCGCAATTAACGCTCGCTTTCTGACGGCGAAACTAGGCTAATCTCGCAGTCTGGGAAAAGGCGAGAGCTTCCACTGTAGCCACCTACTGCCGCTGGAAACTTCACGATGATGCTGGAATCGAGGATTTTAAATATTGCAACGTTCATTAAGCGTCTAGAATCATAAAACTTGGGTATTTGTCAACATTTTCAGAAGACTGATACAAATGAGTGTTTGGTGCCATTGGCCGGGAGGCCCCTTGCGGTGCAGGACCGGCCGCCTTGGTGCAGGTCTTACTACATTCGACACCACAATGGGCGACTGCTCGCCGGATGGGGATGAAATGATGAGGAAAACAACACAACACCCAGTCCCTCAGCGGAGAAAATCCCCGACCCTGCTGGGAATCGAACCCCGGACCGTACGACGGCAATCCGTCATGCTGACCACTTTTTTTTCTTTTTTTATTATTTCCAGCGGCCAACTACCTACGACTATGGTGCTTTTTTTCCTACCAACTTATTTTTCTTTTTTATATTTTTATGTTTTTCTTAATTTTTTTGCCACTTTTTTGTTTTTGTTTGTTTAGTGTGTTCAGTTATGAGTAGGTGGAGACAAGGCGGGCAGGGGTCGCAACCCGAGGCCTGGCCGTGATGTCTCCCCCCTCCCGTCCCTGAATCACTCCCTCAAAGTAGCTTTTTGATTTATTTTATTTATTTTTTTTTTTTTACCAAGAGCCGGCCCGACCAGCCGAGCGGTTCTAGGCGCTACAGTCTGGAACCGCGCGACCGCTACGGTCGCAGGTTCGAATCCTGCCTCGGGCATGGATGTGTGTGACGTCCTTAGGTTAGTTAGGTTTAAGTAGTTCTATGTTCTAGGGGACTGATGACCACAGAAGTTAAGTCACATAGTGCTCAGAGCCATTTGAACCTTTTTACCAGGAACAGGGTAAATGAACAAAAGATCTTTATTGGTACAAACTTAAATACAACAGAAATGCCATCCTTCCGGCGGAAATAACACAAGACATTACACTCGTACAAGGTGAGCATTTTTTTTTATGAACAAGGTGTAGGAAAAAAAGAATAATAATACTGATATAAGCTAAGAGGAGTGAAGCAGTCTACAGTGGAGTGGGGGAAAAACCAGTGTGTTCTGGTATAGTGCATAAAAGAAAGAAGGCGCGTGTCCATGCGCCTACTCCACTGTGGGTTACAATAAAGGAAGTAGTGCGGGGAGTCTCCGATGTCAGCAGGGGGGAGGGGGGGGGGCGGAATGCTCTCAGCGTGTGGCGCCATCCAACTGAGCGGGGGTGACGTAAAGATCGCATGTAGGTAATTGGCGAAGAAGGCGCGGTAGCGCGGTCGGTGTTCGACTTCACTGAGGCCGGTTTGTAAGTACTGCCAGAAATCAAGGCGTGATTTGTCGCCATCATTATGATGTAGGTGATCGTCCATCCCTTGACCCATACAATCGCATGATTTTTGGTGGGGGGGGGGGAGGGAATATGTATCCTCAGGATGGATAAAAGTCCATGGGTCAATCGAGTCCGGCGGAACGCGGAGGTAACAGGCAACGAACTGTCGGGCAAGTTTCCAGACGTCATTGGTGGCAGCACAAGTCAGTTGATGGACATCGTCATCCATGAGGTGGCAAATGGAACAAAGTGGAGAGTCCGTTAGTTCGATGGCGTGAAGACGTTGATTTGTGGCGAATTTTTCATTTGCGACTTGATACTATGTTGCCTGGACGTTGGAGGGAAGAAAAGGCTGGTGGATATGACGCCAAACCATGGGCCGCCGCTTGGACGGATGTCTCAGTTCGATATTGTTGCTGGATATGGAACGAAGCAGTGGGGTGTAAAAATCTTTAGGTCGAGGAGAACATCACTCAGCTATCGGGGCGGACAGAAGACTGTTGAAGTGTAGAGACTGATTTTTCACCCTCAAAGTGAATACGTTGAAGCACTGTCGACGAAAGGCCACCGGCCGTGCCGCAGTGGTAGCACCGGTTCCCGTCACATCACCGAAATTAAGCGCTGTCGAGCTGGGCTAGCATTTGAATGGGTGACCATCCGGTCTGCCGAGCGCTGTTGGCAGGCGGGGTGCACTCAGCCCTTGTGAGGCAAGCTTTACTGACCAGTAGCGGCTCCGGTCTCGTAAAGTGACATACGGCCAGGAGAGCAGTGTGCTGACCACATGCCCCTCCATATCCGCATCCAGTGACGCATGTGGGTGAGGATGACACGGCGGCCAGCCGCTACCATCGGGCCTTCGGGCGGAGTTTTTTTTTTTTTTGCACAAAAGGGACACAGAACTGCATTTTTCGCAGGCCATATGCCGTGTGGCCAGAGAGTCCCTTTACATCTGAACTAAATTCCTGTAACAGTGTAAAATCACGGATATGGCAACAGTTTTCCTCGTATGAATTGCAACGTGACTGCCACTCGACTGTCCAGGGAGGAGTACGAACTCTGTACGTTGACCAGTTTGTTGTTCATTTTTCCGTAGTTGATGAACAACAATGACAGATACTAGCGACCTCAATGTTGTGGACTGCGTAACGACAAGTGTGTCGATCCACGAACGGAAGCACAACAACGAAAAGTATGACACAGGTGATTGAAACTGCTGGGTCATCAGCGCCCGTAGAAAGTCCCATGTTTCTTCACAGTCAATCTAGGCACTGTCACGAATGATAAGGATGATGATGATGAAATAATGAGGAAAACACAAACACCCCGTCACCGGGCAGAGAAAAACCCCAAATCGCCCGGGAATCGATCCCGAGACCCCGTGATACAGAGGTAGCAACGCTAGCCACTAGACCACGAGCTGCGGACGATAACGTGCGAGAAAAACACTTCTTGCATGCCCCCGCCCCGCTATGATCGCCCATCAGCCCGAAGGGAAACACGTGCTGCAGTTACAGCGTTAGTCATGTGTTTACCCTGCAAATCGATCAGTAAGCGTGCTGAAGGACTTGGAATTAAAAGCATCACAACACGGCGGAGCTCCCATCCACTTGCTATTCGTGAACTGCCTAGAGCGTCGCGCGGCCACAATCACGTCAGTGAATCACCTGAGTACAAATGACAGCTGCAACAATACACTGCTCTTTTATACCTTGTGTGCGCGATACTACCGTCATCTGTGTATGCGCATATCGCTATCCCATTACTTCCGTCACCTCAGTGTTTCATTTGTGCTGTGTGTCAATTATTCACCTTTTAGGTGGCTAAATAGCCGTTAGCTGCCGCAGACCAGGTAGAGGGGAAAAAGTGAGTTTGTTTAGACCTGTAGTTTGTTGCTAAGAAGGGAACCTCCCCATCGCACCTCCCTCAGATTTAGTTATAAGTTGGCACAGTGGATAGCCCTTGAGAAAATGAACACAGATCAATCGAGAAAACTGGAAGAAAATGTGTGGAACTATGAAAAAACTAAGCAAAATATAGAAACTGAGTAGTCCATGCGCAAGATATGCAACATCAAGGAAGGTTACGAGTCTGAGAACGCCGTGGTCCCGTGGTTAGCGTGAGCGACTGCAAAATGAGAGGTCCATAGTTCAAGTCCTCCATTGTGTGAAAACTTTAATTTTTGTATAATCAACTTCGCTCTCCAAAGTTCCAGGACATGTTCAGATTTGCTTGGACATATGCAGGATTTGACGGTCTACACACGGAAAAATTTGAAAACGTTAAAAACATATGTTTTGACAGAGCACAGGAAAAACTGTGCGACTGTGAAACTGTTGCATTCATTTGTTGCAGTTTATGTGACAGACTCTTATGTTTTCATCACTTTTTTGGGAGTGATTATCACATTCACAAGAAAACCTAAATCGGGCAAGGTAGAAGAATCTTTTTACCCATTCGCCAGGTGAACACGACAGATGGGTCGACAACATATTCCTGTCATGTGACGCACATGCCGTCACCAGTGTCGTATAGAATATATCAGAATCGGTTGACCTATGCCCTTGCGATCAAATGTTTTCGGTTCCCATTGGACGGGCACGTCCTTTCGTCTACTAATCGCACGGTTTTGCGGTGCGGTCGCAAAACACAGACACTAAACTTATTACAGTGAACAGAGACGTCAATGAACGAACGGACGGATCATAACTTTGCGAAAATAAAGAAAATAAATATTTCACTTCAGGGAAGTCTTGAACCAAAGATCTCTCGTTCTGTAGCTACTCACGCTAACCACGGGACCACGGCGCTCCTGCGCTTAAGATGACCTTGATGTTGCGTATTGTGAACATGGACTACTCAGTTTGTATATTTTGCTTATTTTTTCATAGTTCCACACAACTTCTTCCTGTTTTCTCGACTGATCTGTGTTCAGTTTCTCAAGGCCTATCCACTGTGCCATCTTATAACTAAATCTGAGGGGGGTGCGATGGGGAGGTTCCCTTGCAAGTAAGTAGGACATAAACATTCAAAGTTATTCCGACAAACTTTCGTCTGAGGACCTGAATGATATGAATCATTGCGTCTCCGGAGAGCTTCTACGGAAATACGAGTAATTTGCCTTTACGCGAACACAGTAACCCGATATTTGGCCGGTTCTGGTGAGGTCAGCACGAGCAGCGGTTCGTTCCGCGAAGTCTGGCGAGACGGGGCGCGCGCTGCGTTCGCCACCTGTTGCTGGCGGCGGAAGCGGCGCCGCGTTGCAAGCGCCTGGCCGGCACTCATGCCAATCCCGGCGTCCGGCCGCGGCTAATTACTGGCTGCCGCCTGTCCTCGTCCCACCCACACAGGCGCCGATCCGTTCCACGTGACACGGTAATGGGGCGCTTCTGCCGCTCTGGGTTGAGCACTACCTGACGAGGTGCTTACTGTAAACGCGTCGCGGGTAAACAGCAGCTACAAGCTCTGGTAAATCGTCTGAGTGGCGTCGTCCGTTTCCTGGAAAACTGAAGAGCGAGCAGGCGAATGCCCACTGCGTCCACCCACTGACATCACAGGAGCAAAGTTACACTGACAAGGGGAGGCCACGACGTTTGGAACGCGGATTTACTGCAAACTTCGTACACTGGTAGTACTCCGCGAGGACAACAAAATGTGTAAGCAGTACTTCTCAAGCGTTATTGGGAAATTCGCAAGGTAATTTCGGTCGTCAGATATACAGGGTGTTACAAAAAGGTACGGCCAAACTTTCAGGAAACATTCCTCACACACACAGAAAGAAAATATGTTATGTGGACATGTGTCCGGAAACGCTTACTTTCCATGTTAGAGCTCATTTTATTACTTCTTTTGCAACAGCATTAATTGTGGAATGGAAACACACAGCAACAGAACGTACCAGCGGGACTTCAAACACTTTGTTACAAGAAATGTTCAAAATGTCCTCCGTTAGCGAGGATACATGCATCCACCCTCCGTGGCATGGAATCCCTGATGCGCTGATGCAGTGCTGGAGAATGGCGTATTGTATCACAGCCGTCAAAAAAATGGTTCAAATGGCTCTGAGCACTATGGGACTCAACTTCTAAGGTCATTAGTCCCCTAGAACTTAGAACTAGTTAAACCTAACTAACCTAAGGACATCACACACATCCATGCCCGAGGCAGGATTCGAACCTGCGACCGTAGCGGTCTCGCGGTTCCAAACTGCAGCGCCTAGAACCGCACGGCCACTTCGGCCGGCTACAGCCGTCCACAATACGAGCGCGAAGAGTCTCCACATTTGGTACCGGGGTTGCGTAGGCAAGAGCTTTGAAATGCCTCCATAAATGAGAGTCAAGAGGGTTGAGGTCAGGAGGGCGTGGAGGCCATGGAATTGGTCAGCCTCTACCAATCCATCGGTCACCGAATCTGTTGTTGAGAAGCGTACGAACACTTGGACTGAAATGTGCAGGAGCTCCATCGTGCATGAACCACATGTTGTGTCGTACTTGTAAAGGCACATGTTCTAGCAGCACAGGTAGAGTATCCCGTATGAAATCATGGCGGTGAATCGAGGAAGTACAGTACATACTGACGAAACTAAAATGAGCTCTAACATGGAAAGTAAGCGTTTCCGGACACATGTCCACATAGCATATTTCCTTTATTTGTGTGTGAGGAATGTTTCCTGAAAGTTTGGCCGTGCCTTTTTGTAACACCCTGTATACCTGTGCATGGCCATTTTTACCACGAAGCGGCGGAAGTCGAGTGGTTAGCGTTCAAGCACCGTAATCGCTGGATGGCTAGATCGAGCCCCGTTCGTCAGTTTTCTTTTTATTTTCAACACAGCAATTTTCTTTACTATTTATATTACAATTGATATAACGGAAAAAATACGTGTAATTGTATGAACTTTTATTAAATTTACAATGTTATTTGGAAGTCTACAATTTTTTATTATCACAAATAATATAATATTCATAACTATCGACTAGTAAACGACCAAACGCGTGAAGTGATACTGAAGATGTATGCATGTCCGTGTCTTCAAAACTGTTCGCATTTAATCGAAAGAGAACGAGAAATTGCTTCTCGTGAAGACGCTATTAAAATACACTCGATACTGCATGACCAATTATCAACGCCGATATTTAAGGAAATACTGCGTTATGTATGGTTCTCTTCCAAATTATTGACTGAAAGAGAGGTTTTTGAAAATTTTAATGATGGTTTGTTTTTCCACGGAAGAACTCAAAAGACCTCGCGTATGTGGAAACATAGGATTTATTCAATGCAGCTGGTGCCGTTTAACTTTATGTTTTCCATGTTTTTACGAAAGATACCATCCTGCAACTTGTACTCGTAATGTCGAAAGCGACGATTAATTGTACATCTTTCGAAAGGCATCTGTGCTGGTCAAGACTTGCAAGTAACAAGTAGCTTTGGGCTCCTTCCGGGTATAAGGGATTTCTCAAATCACGGACAAGCATACATCACTTTATGCGTTGGTCGTTTACTAGTCGATAGTTATGAATATTATATTATTTGTGATAATAAAAATTTGTAGACTGCCAAATAACATTGTAAATTTAATAAAAGTTCATCCGATTACACGTATTTTTCCCATTATATCAATTGTAGTAAAGAAAATGACTGTATTGAAATTAAAAAAAACTGACGAACGGGACTCGATATACGGATCAAGGTATTAAGGGGGATTTGATGCTAACCACTCGTCTGCCGCCGCTTCGTGTTAAAAATGGCCACGCACAGCCATATATATTTGACGACCGAAATTATCTTGCGATTTTCTCAATAACGCTTGAGAAGTACGCGCCACTGCTTACACATTTTGTTGTGCTCATGGAGTACTACGAGTGTACTAAGTCTGAAGTAAATCCGCGTTCCAAACGTCGTGGCCTCCCCTTGTGAGCCTTCCACAGTGTGCCTTTTAAATGAGTTGCAACGCGCTGCACTAACACGCCGAAGCAGTGTTTATTTCCACTAAATGCGTTAGCATTAAACAACATTAGTATCTAGTTAGAAAACCACCACCTTCGATTCTTCCGAGAATGGGACTCCCATGTTAGAGCTGCTTCAAAAGTCTTATTACTTTAAAAATCAGTTAATATGTTAAATATCTCGTGTTAAGCATGTAAGCAAGAAACAGATTAGAAAATGTTTCAATTTACTTTTAAAGGTTGTTGCAAGTGTTCTCATTATCAAACAGTGAATGGCTGCAGGCTGGGTATATTGCGCTCCGTTTTAAGCAAAAGCCAGTTTTTCAAAGCACTCAATCTGTATGACGTTATACCTCCTGACCTAGGTATCGCACAATGACATAATTTTGCAGGTACATACAGTAGTATATGGATACAACAGAGGTAATCACCTCAAAACTGCGCCGCGAATATTGCAGAAAATGGCAAGTGCTGCTGATGTGCGGTTTTCACAGAATGGACTGGTAGTCAGGAGCTCGTGTTGTTACCCAATCAACAGACTGTAATAATATTTAGACACAGTATTTTGGGTGGGCAAACATACAGTGTTACAGATGGAACACTGCTTATTGACATTAACTACAAGTCAGGTAAATTAGAATGTCAGTGGTGTTTCTTGCAGGAGAGTAGTGTGAGTAGTTTACGAGATATCGTATTTTGAGGAGTTTCCACAGCGGGACTTGTTTGTGCCATTCGGCCCATGTAGTTGCTAGGTACAATGTTGTTATGTTTCCTTACAATGTGCCTGTGTGTTCACCGAGTGCACTACGACTTGCTAGTCAGTGTGTGACAGTACAAATAGTGGGTCGTGAATGGACGATCGATTTATCAATGCAGAAATATCCGACACGCTCATGGTGTATGGAGAGTGTAGGAAGAATGCAGTTTGTTCTTGTACGGAGTATACGGCAATACATCCCAATAGACGTGAACTATGTCGCCATTTCTCAACCTCTTCAACCAGTTCAACCAGTATCGCAGCTATCGATACTTCAAATGGAACATCCAGGAATGGTTGTAAGCGGAGGGTCATGTGGGTCATTATCCTTTTCAAAGGACAATGAATCGAAACTATTTATTAGTGTATGTCAGGCCCGTCCCTTGTGCAAACAACTTTAATTGGTATAAACCCAAAACATGTTTCTGCACTTCTGTGGCGTCGGTAATGGTTATTCTGTATTCAGTTCTTAATTTTTCAACATTGCTGGCTTATGTAGCCCACACTGCACATTATATTCTCATAGTTTCGAAATATCCATTCTCATCTTTTGTTGGAATACACACACAAACACGATACATGTTTTGCGGAACTTCGCTCGTTGAAAATGAAATGGCCCTGAGCACTATGGGACTTAACTTCTGAGGTCATCAGTCCCCTAAAACTTAGAACTACTTAAACATAACTAACCTAAGGACATCACACACATCCATGCCCGAGGCAGGATTTGAACCTGCAACCGTAGTGGTCGCGCAGTTCCATACTGTAACGCCTAGAACCGCTCGGCCACCGCGGCCGGCACTTAGCTCGCAGATAACATTTCTTCACTCTACAAAACACAGTGTTAATGCTGTTGTTGTATGCCCAGTCCCTGCTGACGACCAACTCTCTGTCTCGAAATTTCTCTAAGAGTCCAGCTGCAGGGTCAACGGAAAGATCTGCGGATAAAACAGGCCAGACAGGTTTCAAGACATGCACTATGTGGCTGGCATATACCGTAAACAGCACAACAGCTGTACTAGAAAAGTTGTGAGGAAAATTTAAGTACAAACGCTGCATTTCTTCAACCATTTCGTAAAGAATTAAGGCTTGTTCTAGAAAAGAAAAAAAAAAATTTGGCACAGATCTACAACGCAGATGAAACTGGCTTGTTATGGAAATGCATCCCCATCAATATACTGGCCACCATAGAGACAGTTCATCTAGCTTTCATTGAACTACTACATACACTGTGTGTTACATTCGTAATTATAGCTCCAGCTGTTTTAGGAATCATTTCTATAGTCCGCACTTTCAATAATTTTGCCTGGACTTCATCGCATTAGTCCGAATGCAATAAGCAGACGTTGGAATCACTAGATTTGTACTGCTTTGACGGGGAATTCTTATGAAAACGTCTTCACTTTCATTCATTACCCAGCTGCCGTTTTATTAATAAAATAGGTGAGTACCCGGCTTAGTCTTGTGCTACTCATCTCCTCCTTTACTCTCCCTCTGGCCATCTCCTCCCCCGTCTCTCTGTTCATCCCCCCCCCCCCCGCCTCCAATCTGTGCCCATTCCTCCTTCCCCCTCGCTGTCTGTCCATCTCCTCCACACCCTTCTCCCTCCCCGTTACCACGCTCATCCCAACAGGAGACTGTTGTTTCTTGCCTCCACAGTATTTCTTTCCGGGTAGTAACTAATATGTGTACCAAATTTTTTACTTCTGAAAGAAAAGTTACAACCACAAAATATCATTTATTTCAAATGTCCGGTTTCGGCACATACAGTAGGCCATCTTCAAATTGATTGCACTGTAAAGATTATAAGCGTGCATGGTAGTCAAGGAAATTAGTCCTGCATAAAATGAGCGACGATTAAACGAAAAAGTGGTATTGTTTTACCCGTTTGCTGGAGCTGGCGACATGCTGAGCAGCTGTTTGTTGTCAAGAGGATAACTGCTCCTAGTGGCTGTACTGCCACGAATTAAGCAGTACTTTGTAGCCGACAGTTTTAGCATTAACTCAGCTGCAGCTAACGCGATCTTACTTTATGAAAAAAGTCTAATTCTTTTAAGTGAACAATTAGATTTTCACGAAACAACCTTTTTTGACTATTTTAAAGAAGTAATGGAATGGAAGATTGCTGTTTTTTCTTATTCTCATTTAATAAGGTTACATAATAAATACTTTTAAATATTTAACTGAACGTATTAGATTTTACGTATTTCATTTTCTACCATTTGGCTCCGTCACTTTTTTTTATATTTTACAGTATTTCCCAAATCTTTTACGAATAATGATATTGCACGTTACAGGGAAAAGACATTTTAAAAACGCCACTCTATCTATTTTACGACTGACGTAGCCACGTAACTCTTATTACGAATTTTAATTAATTATCTAAAAAGATTTTGCCCTCATACTACTCTGATTTACTCAGACATTATAATTATTGCAAAATGTCATCTAATTCTCCCAGCCTTTTATAAATCACGATATTCTATAAGCACAACATTGATAACTTCGAGCAAAGCCTCAGTTCAACTATAGTAACGGCCACCTGTAAAACGTCTCCATGGGAACAGCGTAATAGGGTCAATTCTAGTGTCCGATTCCACTCGTCGGCTTTGAGCAATGACGTCACTCCTAAGGCAGAAACGCTAACAGGGGCAATCTCTGAAAGCAACTTACCATATTCGTAAACAAACGAATGTAGCATACGATAGAATTACAAACGCAGTTCACGTGATTATTTACTCACTCTCAAATTATATCGACAAGAATTAAAGATAACGAAAATAAATAAGAACAGAAAAAGAGAAGTATACCTGACTGAAATAACTTATTATCGTAGTTTATGCGAGTACGAAAAGCACAAGCGAACCTTTAAATCCAGTACAGTACAGCGCATGAGGAAGTCATAATATTATAAATCAGCGATGACTTTTAATACTAATTGTTGAATATGACGGGACGAGTACACAAGCAACGAAAATTGACAAAAAGTAGGGTAACTGAAACTGACCTATATGGGTTAATTCTACTTACAGATTCCAACCATTTTATGATTCGTTACTTAGATCATTTAAACAAATGTGTGTACTAAAGTGTTACAGGAATTATACGTATGGTATTGCTATCTTCATTACTATGTAAAAGAGAAAAATTTAGGACCTGTACCTACAATATTTCTGTACGTACGTTCAGCGGCAGCTATAGAGAGTGTCTACGGGAAGTGTTGCAAATAGAATTAGTAGCGACAAAGTAATGAATTTAAATGTCCTCATGATGCGCCCGATTTTTCATGCATCTCAGTGTTTATGGCGTCATATCTCCTGAAGTAAGCGTTGCGCAATGACGTAATTTTTCTGGTGCATTCAGTGGCATATGTGAATATTGTGTGTGAAAGTGTCACGAAAACAGTTATTAGTTAAGAAATTAATTAAAACGTCAGGCCTCATGCAGTAGGTTTATTGCACGAAGAGCGAAAATGTAGTAAAGCGATGAAATTTTCTCCTTTCATCATTTTGTATGGGTCGTCATCGAGAAAAAGCTTCGTAAATGTATGCAATTATGTGCAAAGTTTGTTGCAAGTGCTTTCATTCTCAAATATTGGATGACTAAGGTAAGGGTATTCACGCGTCGTGGGTTCACATGGCTCTAAGCACTATGAGACTTAATATCTGAGGTCATCAGTCCCCTAGAACTTAGAACTACTTAAATCTAACCAACCTAAGGACATCACACGCATACATGCCCGAGATAGGATTCGAACCTGCGACCGTAGCAGCAGCGCGGTTCCGGACTGAAGCGCCTAGAACCGCTCGGCCACAGCGCCGGCTCGCGTCGTGGGATTTTCTACTTGTTCACCCGCACACATTTGATAGGTAAGTGGATATTATCCCACATGGATGATTTTCAGACAGTAAGTAACATGTGCACCAAGTCTGGTTGAAATCGATCCAGTGGTTTACAAGGAGACGTGGAACATACATCCATACACGTAATTACATACATAGACTGATCAGCCAGAACATTATGGTCACCGATCTAATAGCCGATATGCCCACCTCTGGCACAGATAACAACGGCGACGCTTCGTCGCATGGCATGAGGCCTTGGTAGGTCACTGGAGGGAGCTGGTACCACATCTGCACACACAAGTCACCTAATTTCTGGAAATTCTGGGGAGGTGGCGATGAGCTCTGACGCCACGCTCAGTAACATATCAGACGTGTTCTATCGGGCGAGATGGGGGCCCAGCATATCAACTGGAACTCGCCACTGTATTCCTCGGACAACTCCATCACACCCCCTGCCATGTGACGTGGCGCGTTATCTTGCTGAAAAATGCCACTGCCGTAGGGAAACATGGTGAATGTTCCCCAGAGCATAATGGGGCCGCAGCCAACTTGTCTCCGTCCCGCAGTACAAGTGCCAAGGAGCTGTTCCCTGGAAGACGACGGATTCGCGCCTTTCCATTTGCATGATGAAGAAGGTATCGGAATTCATCAAGACCCTGCAACGCTCTGCCACTGTACCAACGTCCAGTGCCGATGGTCACGTGCCCATTTCAGTCTTAGGTGCCGATGTCACGGTGTAAACTTTGGCTCATTCATAGGTCGTCGGCTGCGCAGGCCTATCGTTAGGAGTGTTCGGAGCACTGTGTGTTTAGACTAGAGACAGGCAAACTCGTTCATCCTTGGAAACTAGTTCACTGGTGATTGCTCTTTTTTGGGAACCGTTCATTTCTACTCGTTCACCGTTCATTTGTATTTGGTATATGGTTCTTATGAAAAACTCACAATTAGTAGCATAGGTGACTGAAGATGGAAGGCGCCAAGACAGGGCACTTGCCTCCCCCCTGAGAGTTTTTATTCATTACAGAATTCTCACACACTTGTAGTTTTCGTGATTCTGCAAAACATCTCGTTTAGCCAACTGTAGCGTTATGTGGCTGATCGTAGTGAAATGATGTAAGGTGGCGCACGAAAAACCGGCCCCGAGTACAGACTGCTCACCAATTACGCAGGATTCGTTGACCTCTACGAGCAGAACAGATAAACATCTAATAATTAGGCACAGAAGAAATAACAAATAAGCTAATGCAGACAACAGATTCGAAACAACAGATGACGATTGGTGGGCGACAATGAGGAGTCTAGTACTCGGGGCCGATTTTTCGTGCGCCACCCTGTAACACTGAAATAATATTGTAGAGGTTATCATATTCTCTTTACAAAATCTGACACCAGACACTCGATTATGGAGCGCGGGCTTCATTCGGTTGTAAGTCGGTCTGCCTTCCGTAACAATGAACATGCTCTTTTACCTTATATCAGAAAAAGACGGAAAATGCCCACTCGTGTGTGCCGTGCCGACTTCCTCTGCATGTGTAATAACAAAAAATCTTCTGCTGTTTATCGAAATAGTGAAGTAAACTGATATCCCATTTTGTTACGTGGACAGATATATGTATTACGTACCACGTAATTTTTATGTAATTTACGTAAAGATAAAATACATTCTAATTACCGGTCATGGACGCTGAACAGAATACGAAAAGAACCAGAAGTTCAGAGTTCAAGAAAGGTTTGAAACAGATCTAGAATGGGCGTGCGCAGCGAACGAAACGAACAACTCGATATTGAACTAACCAAGAACAGTCGGCAGTGGAACAGCGACGAGTGGCCACGCGAAGGAGGTCGAGCGAGACCGAGACAGAGACGGGAACGGGACCGAGTCTGGAACGAGACCGGCCGACGTGCCGTTGCGGGAACGAGAGCGACCGTTTCCCGGTCCCGGGAACTATAAGTAGAAAGCCGCAACCGAAGTGAACTATGAAAGACCGTTCCTTTGAATTCGTTCCTCGCTCGTTCCGTTCATCTTGATGAACCGTTCCTTTGGACCCGTCAGTCCGTGAACGACCCACTTATAGTTCAGACACATTCGTACTCTGCCCAGCCCGGTGTTGGTCCTGCCACAATTCGCCACCTGTCCTGTTTTACCAGTCTGCCCAGCCTACGACGCCCGACATTTGTAATGAGGGGTGTCCGACAAACCCCACGACGTCTGGATGTGTTTCCTCACCACGGCAATCCTGGAACTCTCGACAATTCGTGCACTTGCCGAAATGCTCGTGCCGGGCCATCACAATCTGCCCTCGGCGACAATCAGATGGCACTCCTTTCCCATTCTACACACGGACAATACGCTCACTGATATTACATGCACCATGCGTGTTTCTGAAAAAAAAATTGGCAATTTGTGGTAAGATGTTATGGGACCAAACTGCTAAGGTCATCGGTCCCTGACAGCACACACACCCATCACCCATGCCCGAGGGAGGAGTCGAACCTCCGACGGCAGGGTGGAGGGGGGGGAGGGAGCCGCTCGAACCGTGACAAGACGCCTGAGACCGCGCGGCTACCACGTGCGGCGTGTTTCTGATCAGCAGTCATTCCTCGCCAGGTGACACTGCTAGCGCCTGGACGGGGTTTATAACAACAATGCTCTAGCTGATCAGTGTATATACGTACACCGATCCTCATAATATGTATGGGTTCAATTACCGTCTCCTTTGATTTATTTCACCATTCAGTTAACGCCGTTAAAAGGTGTGATGCGAAAACAAGCAAGCTGAAATGGAGAGGAGAGTGCATGCTTTCAATTGGAGAAAGCAGTTATCGAGTGAGGCATTAATGAAGTGTCGAGGAATCTGGCACGGTGTCCAAGCAGACGGCAGGCAGTGTCATCTTTATTAATAAATCGCGTCGGAGAAGATTAAAACGAGCGACCGCAGGGCTTAACGCTTGGGCACAATGAAGGGGCCGCTGCGTGCCATTGCCCGCCGATTCAATTACAGCAGGCTCACAACGCGCTCTGCGTAATTACACTTCTGGAAGAAAAAACACAGCCGGTCACGCTGACTAGGAGGTGGGTAAAAGTAGAGCAGACGGGTCCACTCACGTGACAGACGCAACCGAGGTTGGAACTTAATGTCATGCTGGTGTCACGGTTATTAGATATGGAACGCAAGCTCACGGCTGGCAAGGATGACGAAGAAAACGATTCACAATCAAATCCGAGATACGATCTCACCATTCGGATAGAGCCATTTTGGAAACGACGGTACATGCCAATATCGGCGGCCGGGCGGGGTTTCGAACTCCACTGCACCTGAATGAGAGTCTAGTGCATTAATCACTGCACCACCTCACTACGTGAGGTTCACTTAAACGCTGATGATTCTACTGCTACGTTGCAGCTCTCGCCAGTCTCCTGTATAAGAGACGGATGGATTGAATGGCTGGCCCAGAAGCTAAGACGGAAACGCTCAGGAGTGGAAAACTGAAAGGTTAAATCATATCGCGAATATGATTTAATTTACATGTCAGTAGCACAGGTATCAAGCTGATTAATACGGCAAGGTCACCGCGTTGTTCTCAAGTGGAAAAGACGCCCAACATCCCTGAAACACGTGTGCTAATGATTACACCCTTCCTCCCTAAAAAAAAGTTGTTCAAGTTTTCTATCAAGAAAAAATTTTAGACTTGATCGTCTACTTACCCTTATAATCTCTAATTTGAAATGCTAATCCAGAGTTAAGTTTCTACGAGTATGGAACCAACTGGATGCAAGAACAACTTTCACAGCCCTTAGACAAAGGTAGCGACGTAAGGTAACTGAAATTGAGGAACTATGTGCCTCCTTTTCTATAACAGAAGAGATGGACGTAGAAAGAAACCTAGGAACGCACTATATAGCTGATCCGCAAACTATTGGAACGATGACTGGACAAGTTATACAGAAATTGAAGTAGTTGATAACGGGGGTTCAACTTCCGAGAAGGAAGCCACTATCTACGAGTACATATATATTCCGCGAATTCTGTACCGTGCGTCATGAAGAATATTACAAACAATATTAGTCATTTCCTGTCCAATTGCCTGTGGAAATAGAATGAGGAAATACAGGGGATAGGCAAAATAATGTGGACACCCGTACTTGTAATAAGGGGTTGGACCCCCATTCGCCCGTAATACAGCTGCGATTCTTCTTGGAATACCAGCATATAATGTTTATACAGTCTCCAGTGGAACGTTATGCCACTCTTCAATCAGAACCTCTTCTAACTCCTGCAACACCTGGTGCCAAGTCTACAATTCTAAAGACGAAAATTCATTTAAAAATTTTGCAGGTAAATATTCTATTATATGATGTTCTACCTTTCTGTATACCTATTCTGTACGTTATGTTTATATCCTGACTACTAAACAAGGAATGTTTTCTGTATAATTATGTCATATATGAAATATATTGGAGACGCTTGAGAATGGCTACACAGCCGAAATTACGCAGTAGTGAATAAGTTGAAATAAAAGGATGCTTTAAGGGCGACGTTGATGCAACTGACAGAAAATCTCAATTTTCAATTTGTTTTTTATTAATTACTGGAGGTCGCGGACAATAAGTTCTCAAAGTTTCAATGATAAAATCGCATCCGACGTGCCTGAAAAATAATTAAATGTATGACGCGACGTTCCTGCCACGTCCACTTTTTGAAGCAACACTTCTATCTACAGGCTCAGAGGAATAACGACTCATTCACGACAATATTGAATCCTGGATGTTGTCAAGCCAACTTACAGGTTTCTGGCCGGTCACTGAACTTCTAAAAAACTGTGTTCATGGCAAAAACCCACCACCTAAATTCACTCATGTGGAAACGATGTTCTAAAACCACATTTCCATATGCTGTAGGTGTCAGAATTGCAACTTCTGATGCTTAAGCTTGGCAATAACAGGAAGTGCGACAAACTGTTACAATTCAAGAAATGTATAGCGTGTGTTAAAGATTATGGGAGAAGAGCCATAATGGAAGTATTTCAGAGAGCTAGCGAATTTAAACTGTTAATGATATGGATGTAGGGAGGATGAAGCTAACAGAAAGAATGGGCTTTAAGATAGGAAATTTCACTCAAGACATCTTGAGAAAAATAGATTTACAGCGCCTCTCTGCAGCTAAAAACTCAGTTGAAGACCTGGTAAAGGCAAAAGACGGTAGACAAGAAACTAGCCTTAAAGGGCAAGAGGACCCTAAGTACAAATTTCGGGCTCTCTTCAAAGGCGACTTAAGAAAAACTTTAGGTTGAACTTTTAATTGGATTTCCTGAAAATTTTTATTTTATGTACGCTTTTCTCAGAATCTATGAAGGCTACACTTATGAAATTTTGTATACGTATTTCTTTAAATCGAATAAAAGTTTTCTCGAGAATAAATTTTGAAATTCTGAGTGTAAGCTGATATATGGGTCGAAGTGTTTGGAACTTTGTATAAATTTTATATTATACTTACAGAATTACAATTTTCACTATTGGATACAGTGAAAAGGCACATGAGAGAAACTTACTAAATGAATGAGAATGAACAGAGAAAATTTTATAGAAATGGCTTGAATCGTTTCTGAGAAAGCGATACACGTATCATTTTTGAAAATAAAATTTTAAAATTCCATAAGAAGTTAAATATACGTAATTCAAGGAACTTAACGATAAATCTATTAATTTTATATAAAGCATGGTACAAACTTTCATTGCCGTCTCTTCAGAATTGTAGTGTAGATGCATCTTTCAAATAGTGTGTGCTTTCCACGAACGTCCCCCTTTAAGCTCGACAATAACAGGGAGCGACAAATTGGTATCATTCAGGAAATGTATAACGTGTGTTAACGATTATGGGAGGGGAGTTATATTTCACTGAGCTAGCGAATTCAGACTGTCAACACTGATGTTGAGTTTTCCACGCAGCTCTCCGATTGCTGTGAATGGCTTTGCTCGTCTCAGCTGCGGTCTGTTTACGAGCGGCAATGAGAGTACAGCAGGGTGGGTGGCAGCAGGTTTTCCAGGCTGCGTGGGTGTGACGGCCGCGGGGTCAACGGCACTTGGAGGGCTCGCCCGCCTCAGACAGGACAGCGGCGGCGGCGGCCAATGCCAAGGGCGCCGCCTCCTGCTGGACAATACCGCCGTCTGCTCCACTTCCCTGGCTGAGAGGGCAGCATGGGACCAAAGACATCGGAACACGGAACACCAGACCGTGCAGCAATGGAAATTTGTACTGAAATGCAGGAGGATCTGCAGCGAATGGACGCATGGTGCAGGGAATGGCAATTGAATCTCAATGTAGACAAGTGTAATGTGCTGCGAATACATAGAAAGAAAGGTCCCTTATCATTTAGCTACCATATAGCAGGTCGGCAACTGGAAGCAGTTAATTCCATAAATTATCTGGGAGTACGCATTAGGAGTGATTTAAAATGGAATGATCATATAAAGCTGATCGTCGGTAAAGCAGAAGCCAGACTGAGATTCATTGGAGGAATCCTAAGGAAATGCAATCCGAAAACAAAGGAAGTAGGTTACAGTACACTTGTTCGACCACTGCTAAACTACTGCTCACAAGTGTGGGATCCGTACCATATAGGGTTGAAAGAAGAGATAGAGAAGATCCAACGGAGAGCAGCGCGCTTCGTTACAGGATCATTTAGTAACGCGAAAGCGTTACGGAGATGATAGACAAACTCCAGTGGAAGACTCTGCAGGAGAGACGCTCAGTAGCTCGGTACGGGATTTTGTTGAAGTTTCGAGAACATACCTTCACCGAGGAATCAAGCAGTATATTGCTCCCTTCTACGTATATCTCGCGAAGATACCATTAAGATAAAATCAGAGAGATTAGAGCCCACACAGAGGCATACCGACAATCTTTCTTTCCACGAACAATACGATACTGGAATAGAAGGGAGAACCGATAGAGGTACTCAAGGTACCCTCCGCCACACACCGTCAGGTGGCTTGCGGAGTATGGATATAGGTGTAGATACCCCTCTTTGTGCGTCCATCATATACCTGTTTTGTATCAACTGTAGCGAAAGGAGCATATGAGGGTCGGTACAGATATTAAACAAAAGAACGGTTACGGAGTAGGATTGAAATTCAGGGTGAAATGATATCGTTGATAAGATTCGCTGATGATATTGCTATTCTCAGCACGATTGAGGAAATCTTACACGACCTGCTGAATGGGATTAACGGTCTAATGAGTACAGAATGTGGATAGAGTTATCAATAGCCGGCCGAAGTGGCCAAGCGGTTCTGGCGATTGTCTGGAACCGCGCGGCCGCTACGGTCGCAGGTTCGAATCCTGCCTCGGGCATGGATGTGTGTAATGTCCTTACGTTAGTTAGGTTTAAGTAGTTCTAAGTTCTAGGGGACTGATAACCTCCGATGTTAAGTCCCGTAGCGCTCAGAGGCATTTGAACCAAGTTATCGATAAACTTAAGATTAAAACTGGCGACCGCAAATTAGATGAAACAAAATAGCTCGTGACGGACGAAACAAGGAAGACATAAAGACCAGACTAGCACGGGCAAACAGGGCAGTCCTGGCAGAAGGAAGTCTATTACTTTAACCCTTTAACTACCAACGAGACATTATGTGTTTCACGATAGCTAGTGGGAGAACCAAATGGAATTTGTTGCATGTTATTACAATGTACGAGATCGCACTGTAAACGGAAGCCTACTGATGGTTAGCGGAATTCGTATAGTTGCAGACTGCATCTGTAGGTTGTGCTGTCCTCAAGTTTCACTGTTAACCCCCTTCACCGTATTGCCATATTGAATTAGTTCGCACCTGCAGATAGGCAATCCAATTACCAGATTCGCAAACCATGCCGCCTTCGAGCCTTCCCCGACACATCGCGTCAACGACTTGTACCCACGAATTGGCGCTTGCCGTATCACAAAAGAAGCCCATATCGAGCACCTGAAGTGTGGGTTATAAACGTGGAGAGCTGCTCTGTCCACTGATGTGTGTCTATTTTCAGTACGTCTTGCGCAGTCGTCTTCTCAAACTTTGGAGCTACTTACGAATAATCCTGTATTTCCTGCCTCCCCCCTCCCCCCCCCCCCCCCAAGGCCTTTGCAAAACGAAACGGCGGGAAATATTGTTTTGATATTGTTACTTCTGGCCAAGACATTAATTAAAATAACAATAAATTAATGTTTGTGAAATAAAATTGGTAGACAAAGAGTTAAAAATCGGCCTTGATTTGAGGAACTGAATCGTGGGCAAGAAGAAGAGAATCTAAGTACATGGGCTGTAGAACTAAAGAAGGATATTGAAAATTATGTCGTATGATAAGATAAGGAATGTGCAAGTTCTCCGCAGAATAGGGAGGAAAGGAACCTGTGGATAACATGGACAACAAGAAGGGACAGCGTGATAGGAGACGTGTTAAAACATCAAGGAATAAATTCCATGGTACTAGAGCGAGCTGTAAAGGGTAAAAGCTGTAGGGTGAAGAGGGAGATTAGAATATTTGCATCAAACAACTGAGGCGTTAGGTGCAAGCGATAAAAAGGATGGCACCGGAAAGGAAATCATGATCTGCCATATCAGACCACACAGAAAACTGACGAAGCAACAAAAACTATTCTCGGAAATCTACCAAATGAGTGGACAAAGTATTGTAACAATTCAACCATTCAGTCCTAGGAGAACACAGTATTTAATGTTAAAACATTCACATCATACATAGTCAATACTAAGAATGGGAAATGGGCACATGTGTAATCCTCCATATCCCCAAAGAATCAAAGTTTTAATTTTTCCGTTTGTCGAAGACCACCGTTGAGAACCGGCAGATTTAAATCACCCAGTGCTCGGCTCTTCAAGTTACGCCTTTCACCAGGCGCAATTCTTCGTACTAGGAATTCCACTAACTGCAAGTGTCACGAACCTTGTCCGTCAGCTAAAAATCTTTGTTCATATCACAAGACATGTTCAACAGACGGACATTCATCTCTAAGTTCCAAGAGCTGAGGACACCGAGCCACAGTAAACGCATTACTTCTTCGACCACACAAGTTCATGCAAGCAACTGGTGCCAGAAGAAGAAATCATCTGCATTCATTTTTGGACGTGGTTATTTGATAACAGTGCTAATCCCTATCGCCATATAATGAAATCAATAAAACTTACTACGAGTGAAATACGATTGTCAGTTACTAATATCCTTCGCACAAGACTATTATACACTGAAGAGCCAAAGAAACTGGTACACCTGCCTATTATCGCGTAGGGTCCCCGCGAGAACACAGTAGTGCCGCAACACGACATGGCATGCACTCTACTAACGTTTGAAGTAGTACTGGAGGGAATCGACACCATGAATCTTGGAGAGTTGTCCAAAAATCTGTAAGAGTAGGAGGCGGTGGAGATCTCTTCTGCATAGCACGTTGCAAGTTATCCCAAATATGCTCAATAATGTTCATGTCTGAGGAGTTTGGTGGACAACGGAAGCGTTTAAACTCAGAAGAGTGTTCCTGCAACCACTCTGTAGCAATTTTGGACGTGTGGGGTGTCACATTGTCCTTCTGAAATTCCCCGTCGGAATGCACAATGGATATGAATGGATACAGGTGATCAGACAGGGTGCTTACGTACGTGGCACTTGTCAGAGTTGTATCTGGACGCATCACGCCCCACAGCATTAACAGAGATTCCACCAACTTGAACAGTCCCCTGCTGACGTGCAGGGTCCATGGATTCATGAGTTTATCTTCATACCCGGTACACGTCCATCCGCTTGATACAATTTGAAACAAGACTCGTCCGACCAGGCAACATGTTTCCTGTCATCAACAGTCCAATATAGGTGTTAACAAACCCAGGCGAGGCGTATAACTTTGCGCCATGCAGTCATCGATGGTACATGAGTTGGCCTTCGGCTCCGACAGCCCATATCGATGATGTGTCGTTGAATGGTTCGCACGCTGACACTTGTTGATGGGTGCACTCGCGAAATGGTCGTACGGGAAAATCCCCACTTCATCGCTACCTCGGAGACCCTGTGTTCCATCGCTCGTGCGCCAACTATAACAGCACGTTCAAATTCACTTAAAACTTGATAACCTGCCATTGTAGCAGCAGTAAGCGATCTGATAACTACGCTCGACACTTGTTGTCTTATACAATATAGGCGTTACCGACCGCAGCGCCGTATTCTGCCTGTTTACATACATCTGTATCTGAATACGAATGTCTACATCAGTTTCTTTGGCGCTTCAATGTATTAAACAATAAACGGTGCACTCTTAAAATTCCTCACAGCCTGCGTTCCTCTAAGAATCAACCAATATATTGCATTGTAGAATATATCTCAAGAAAGCAGCAGCAAGGTGTAAATAGAGAGATTTGATCTCACACGGAGGCTTACCAGCAATCGTTCTTCCTGCAGACGATTCGCGACAGGAAAAGGGTAGAGAGCGAGGTGACGGTGGTATTCAAAATAATCTCGGCCACACACCATGAGGTGGCTTGCGGTGTACAGACGTAGATTTAGATTGGAGACGGAACATGAGCTCCCATAGGAGAAGAATCGGGACGGCAATCCGCCGTGTCTTTTTTAAATGATCCATCCAATTAGTCTCAAGTGATTTAGGAAAACCATCGAATGGTATCTGAAACCTAGTCCCGAAGAATGAGCGACCGGTGTCCTAACAGCAGCACCTCCTCACGCCGTCGTTATCTGTACCGTGATGGCTCCTGCGATGAGCTGCTCTGATTATTCCCTAACGTAACTGCGCCACGGGAACGTGATTACTGGCCTGGACCGTCCCTCAGCTATCTGCGTAACGAAGCCGCGTACACGCTACGTAACTGCCGCCGCAATACTCGTAATGGTTACTGGCAGGCGTGGCTCCATCAGTAATGGCCGAGGCCATCAGCCGAAGCCATATTATCAGCTACGGGCGGTGGAATACAGGGTGTTGATAACTGGACTGGAAATCCAGAATTGATCTCGGAAATGAAGGTGGCAGCAATTAGATTACATGCCTCGGTTGGAGATATGTACATCTATAGAGCAACGAGTTCCAGTTTCACAAGGTATTTAATCGAATTGTTTGGAATACTAGCACAAGACTTTTATCACGTGCGCTGATCAATTACTGGATATTCTTCCAAGGTACAACAGTATTTAGTGTCTAATAATATGTACAAGTACATTTTTCAACTATATGAATAAGTTTTCACCTTCCAGGACACACCTACCCAGTTTCCCCTAATTTTCGGAGATGCTGGCACTTTAAAACACGCATGCCTGTTGGGCTGACTTACGCATGGAACCGAAACACAGCCAGGAATATACTGAGTGGTTATAATTCAAGTGCAGCTACTCACGGATGTCTAGCGTAAGCTGTAATTATCGTATGGCAGTGAAAACTGGTAGATATACTGTTGCGCTAATGCGGAACTGATTTACGCTGGAAGAAATTAGTTCCAATTTTGGCCACCATGTGTAAATCTGGCGCTGTACAGCATCTCGTCGAAGTCTCTGGTGCTCATATTGAACAAATCTACAGAGTGGCGGTTAATAAAAAAATCAACGTGATGCCTTTCTTACTTGTTTGACCATTTTTGCCGACGTCGCATTCCTAAACCATTGCATATGTAAACAGTTCTGTATGTCTTTCTTGCATTCACAGCGGTAGATTTGCATCTGGTGGCCAAAATTGGAACTAATTTTTTCCATAGCAAATCGGTTCCGTATTAGCGCATTAGTATATCTACCAAGTTTCACTGCCATATGGTAATTACAACCCATACTGTGCCTGTGTGAGTAGCTACGTTCGAACCAATCCTCACAATCATAATTTCTGCATTTTAGTTATAACTAGCTACCCGGTATTACGATCTCCTAATTCTGGGCGGCCTCAGAGGATACACAAATATAGCTAAATACCGAAAGGGTAACACACATAATGGTTGTACAAACGACTTTTTGAGATCGCTAGTACGATGACGCGCCAGAGGAAGGAAGACGTCTCGAATCCCAGTACAGGAAGAAATTTTCACCGCCATATTAGGCCAGCAAGCGAAGGAGATGTGGTTCCGTACGCTTCCTGATTACCACAGTTGATGGTCATCCGATAGTCAAACTTGGACATCAAGCGCTGCCACCACGATGATATCGTGTATGCAACGTGCCAGCACTGGATTTAACCGCTTCCTTTCCTCTCATTAGATGATCTCACACGACAGCACGAATACAAGACTATATTGTACAAATACCCACAACATGCATAAACGCTGTACGGAAACATTTTTGACACTTCGTAACATGTCCGAAGAAGACAATGACAGACTATCGCTATAGGCCCTGGCCGAGGCAGCAAAGAGGGATTCCCGCACTTTTCCCAACGTTTACTGCCTAAGCATGGGAATGCCTTTGAGTTCGTAGCAAAAGAGAATGCACCACTTACGAAAGCAGCCCAAGCGGCGCTGTTTGAAGTCCACTAACGCGCTGTTTGAAGAGCTATGGAAATAAGTGGTGGCATGGCTTGGCTGAAGGAATGGATAGAACACGATCAAAGGCATCAAGGAATAATAAAGTGGGAGGCGTGGGGTGTCACGATTGTAGACGAAGACCGAGGCCTGAGTACAAAAAGCTGGTTCGATTGGGTGTATGTTGCGGTAGCTGCGGAGATGTGGAGAGGCTTGGAGAACTCGGTCTGGCACAAAGAGCTGCATCACATCAGTCTTCAGATTGATGAGCACAACAGCAACCGTAGAAACAGGTAACTGCATCTACTGTTATACACTCCTGGAAATGGAAAAAAGAACACATTGACACCGGTGTGTCAGACCCACCATACATGCTCCGGACACTGCGAGAGGGCTGTACAAGCAATGATCACACGCACGGCACAGCGGACACACCAGGAACCGCGGTGTTGGCCGTCGAATGGCGCTAGCTGCGCAGCATTTGTGCACCGCCGCCCTCAGTGTCAGCCAGTTTGCCGTGGCATACGGAGCTCCATCGCAGTCTTTAACACTGGTAGCATGCCGCGACAGCGTGGACGTGAACCGTATGTGCAGTTGACGGACTTTGAGCGAGGGCGTATAGTGGGCATGCGGGAGGCCGGGTGGACATACCGCCGAATTGCTCAACACGTGGGGCGTGAGGTCTCCACAGTACATCGATGTTGTCGCCAGTGGTCAGCGGAAGGTGCACGTGCCCGTCGACCTGGCACCGGACCGCAGCGACGCACGGATGCACGCCAAGACCGTAGGATCCTACGCAGTGCCGTAGGGGACCACACCGCCACTTCCCAGCAAATTAGGGACACTGTTGCTCCTGGGGTATCGGCGAGGACCATTCGCAACCGTCTCCATGAAGCTGGGCTACGGTCCCGCACACCGTTAGGCCGTCTTCCGCTCACGCCCCAACATCGTGCAGCCCGCCTCCAGTGGTGTCGCGACAGGCGAATGGAGGGACGAATGGAGACGTGTCGTCTTCAGCGATGAGAGTCGCTTCTGCCTTGGTGCCAATGATGGTCGTATGCGTGTTTGGCGCCGTGCAGGTGAGCGCCACAATCAGGACTGCATACGACCGAGGCACACAGGGCCAACACCCGGCATCATGGTGTGGGGAGCGATCTCCTACACTGGCCGTACACCACTGGTGATCGTCGAGGGGACACTGAATAGTGCACGGTACATCCAAACCGTCATCGAACCCATCGTTCTACCATTCCTAGACCGGCAAGGGAACTTGCTGTTCCAACAGGACAATGCACGTCCGCATGTATCCCGTGCCACCCAACGTGCTCTAGAAGGTGTAAGTCAACTACCCTGGCCAGCAAGATCTCCGGATCTGTCCCCCATTGAGCATGTTTGGGACTGGATGAAGCGTCGTCTCACGCGGTCTACACGTCCAGCACGAACGCTGGTCCAACTGAGGCGCCAGGTGGAAATGGCATGGCAAGCCGTTCCACAGGACTACATCCAGCATCTCTACGATCGTCTCCATGGGAGAATAGCAGCCTGCATTGCTGCGAAAGGTGGATATACACTGTACTAGTGCCGACATTGTGCATGCTCTGTTGCCTGTGTCTATGTGCCTGTGGTTCTGTCAGTGTGATCATGTGATGTATCTGACCCCAGGAATGTGTCAATAAAGTTTCCTCTTCCTGGGACAATGAATTCACGGTGTTCTTATTTCAATTTCCAGGAGTGTATGTTATGTATCTTTGGTTTCACAAGGTTCCTGCTCTCGTGTTTCTAACATTGTTTCGCGCAAAATAAGCACACTAAAATAAAGCTCTGTCAGCCTCAGGAGACACCATGCTACTGCCGTCTGACATCCCCAAAGTTCGCCGAGAACAGTTCGCCGAGAAAGAGAGTCCACTAGTTCATTCAGGTATCATCCTTCCAGTCGAAGCCGCTCATTGGTGGCTAGATCCAGTAGACTACCAGACTGCGAAGATGCTGACTGGTAAATTTACCCGCTGTTCCAAATAATACCGGAAATTTTCTATGGAATTATGATCGGGTGGTTTAACGGGGCGGTCGAGATGCGATTGGGTGACCTAGTGTTCTTTAGCCCAGGAAAGTAAGCATGCAAACGTCTGAATACAGCTCTTGCCGCCTTAGAAGATGTGTTAACGACCATTGTTATTACGCCGCATTAAATGGCTGCGAGTGGTACATCATTTGTTGAAGACGAGCTATATATCGTGCGCTGATATACCCACAGATCGGTCATGAAACTTCCTAGCAGATGAAATCTGTCTGCCATACGGGAAATCGGACCTGCAAACCAGTCTTTTTTGCGGGTAAGTGCTCTACCAGCAGAGCTATACAATCACGACTCACGACCCACCTTCACAGCTTCTCTTCCGCCAGTACCTCATCTCCACTGTTCCAACCTTCCAAACTTCGCAGAAATTCTCCAGGATACATTGCGGTACTAACAATTCAGCTGCAAGAAAGGTCCCACGTTCGAGTCCTGTTCCGACACTCGCTTTTATCGATTTCAAAGTGGCACACATACCACTGCAGAGTGAAAATTTATTCTAGAAGGCGGGCATCTTCATTCACCGTGTGGTCACGTCGAAACACAGCAGTTCCTTTCTGCCATTTTGCTTGCTCTCCAAGAGGACCAATCTTACTGCACTGACAGGCGCATACGCGCCTCATCACTACTATGAGTTACGTGAGCGGTGGAGAGTTACTTCACCTCCTGGTTCCAGTTTACACCATCTACAGTCGTCCACATCGACCAGTTTTACCTCGCTCTGTAATGTTTCCGAAATCACGTTCAAGAAATACACTACTGGCCATTAAAATTGCTACACCATGAAGATGACGTGCTATAGACGCGAAATTTAACCGACAGGAAGAAGATGCCGTGATATGCAAATGATTAGCTTTTCACAGCATTCACACAAGGTTGGCGCCGGTGGCGATACCTACAACGTGCTGACATGTGGAAAGTTTCCAACCGATTTCTCATACACAAACAGCAGTTGACCGGCGTTGCCTGGTGAAACCTTGTTGTGATGCCTCGTGTAAGGAGGAGAAATGCGTACCATCATGTTTCCGACTTTGATAAACGTAGGATTGTAGCCTATCGCAATTGCAGTTTATCGTATCGCGACATTGCTGCTCGCCTTGGTCGAGATCCAATGACTGTTAGCAGAATAAGGAATCGGTGGGTTCAGGAGGGTAATACGGAACGCCATGCTGGATCCCAAAGGCCTCGTATCACTAGCAGTCGAAATGACAGGCATCTTATCTGCATGGCTGTAACGGGTCGGGCAGCCACGTCTCGATCCCTGAGTCAACATATGGGGACGTTTGCAAGACAACAAGCATCTGCACGAAGAGTTCGACGACGTTTGCAGTAGCATGGACTATCAGCTCGGAGACCATGGCTGCGGTTACCCTCGACACTGCATCACAGACAGGAGCGCCTGCGGTGGTGAACTCAACGACGAACCTCGGTGCACGAATAGCAAAACGTCATTTTTTCAGATGTATCCAGGTTCTGATTACAGCATCATGATGGTCGCATCCGTGTTTGGAGACATCGCGGTGAACGCACATTGGAAATGTGTTCGTCATCGCCATACTGGCGTATCACCCGGCGTGATGGTATGGGGTGCCATTTGCTACACGTCTCGGTCACCTCTTGTTCGCATTGACGGCACTTTGAACAGTGGACGTTACATTTCAGATGTGTTACCACCCGTGGCTCTACCCTGCATTCGATCCCTGCGAAACGCTACATTTCAGCAGGATAATGCACGACCGCATCTTGCAGTTTCTGTACGGGCCTTTCTGGAAACAGAAAATGTTCGACTGCTGCTCTGGCCAGCACATTCTCAAGATCTCTCACCAACTGAAAACGTCTGGTCAGTGGTGGCCGAGAAACTGGCTCGTCACAATACGCCAGTCACTACTCTTGATGAACTGTGGTATCGTGTTGAAGATGCGTGGGCAGCTGTACCTGTACACTCCATCCAAGCTCTGACTCAATGGCCAGGCGTATCAAGGCCGTTATTACGGCCAGAGGTGGTTGTTCTGGGTACTGATTTCTCAGGATCTATGCAGCCAAATTGCGTGAAAATGTAATCACATGTCAGTTCTGGTGTGATATATTTGTCCAACTAATACCCGTTTACATCTGCATTTTTTCTTGGTGTAGCAATTTCAATGGCCAGTAGTGTATTTCCCTAATATTCGAACCTAAGGGAAGAAACAGCATATTCCTTTTTTCCTTTCTCGTCTCATATGCGAAAACTCTACCGCGACAGGCGCGAGGAGCTGCGGGCCACTGTCCTGTGATTTCTGTCCACCGGCGGTCAGTGGCACGTGGCGCAGCCCCCTGCAGATGGCGGTCTATTTGCGGAGCCGTAAAGCGAGGCCCGCGGACGTCCGCTGCACGCGGCCGCGCGGCCACGACACGTCGCAGCTGCCGGCGGCGGGCCGCTGCTCTCATCTCGCCTCACCGTAAACTCTGCGCTAACGGCGGCACGCGAGGTGCCACGTGGACCCTACGGCAAGCGTTTCCCCACAGTGGCGAGAAAGATTGCTATGTACACATTTAGGCTCCGCAAGACTCCTAATAGCTTGTGGCTGAATCTACTCAGTGAATCGGAATCCATAAAAATAAAGGCTAAAAGAAGGCGAAGGATAAACAAATGCACGCGTACCCTACGGTGTCCTGTGGACCGCGCGTAGTCAAATTGGTACCCATAAAACGTCGAGGGAATGTCCGAACTACGCAACTTCCGTCCGGCAGGTAAGGAGAGGCGAGGTCTGTTACGTGGTGTTTTGGTGAAGAGGACTGGAAATGCTCGGACAATAACGATAATGCTAAAATTTTAACCATTTGAAGCGATCATAATTTATTTTATTTATTGTCAGCCGCATTCGCAAAATTTTCACTTACGAATGCTGCGTTATAAATTTGAACGGAAAATATAAGAATAAAAAGAACGTAATTTAAAAATCGTATTTTTAACGAACATACTGTAAAATAAATGTAAAGTAAAAAAGTGGTCCATACCCGTCAATGAGATGCATTGTTATACTAATTAAAAGGCCAGGATTACGCACACACGCTGCCGCAAGAAATGCAACACCTTCGAGGACTATATTTAGTGGCACCGGGACATAGCCTGTGCTTAGTGAGGTGTATTGTTAGTAATTGATTTGTCACGGTCATCGGCGATCACGTGGTGTTCAGGTGGCCTGTCTGTGCACCCTGTGGTTTGACTCTACAAGCAATTCAGAGGTGGACAGTGTTTACAACACTCATCGTATGCTGCAGCCATGCCCCAGCGACGAGCACATACTCCTGTCGAATAGCTTCAGCCATTTGAACGGGGTTGCACTGTGGGCCATCGACAGCTGAAGTCCGCAGCTCGTGGTCTCGCGGTCGCGTTCTCGCTTCCCGAGCACGGCGTCCCGGGTTCGATTCCCAAGGGGGTCAGGGATTTTCACCTGCATCGAGATGACTGGGTGTTTGTGTTGCCCTCATCATTTGATCATCATTCACGAAAGTGACGAGATTGGAGGGAATTTGTACGGGCGCTGATAACCGCGCAGTTGAGCGCCCCACAAACCAATCATCATCATCATCATCACCATCGACAGCTGGATGGACGTATTGACGCATTGCTGTACATGCTGGGCACAATGTATCGGTGATTTGTCGCTGTTTCCAATAGTTGCCTGTGGGAAATCCCACACATATAGACTAGGTTCTCGACGTTCGCGTATCACAGAGACACGTCAAGACTGTCTCCCTGTGCGAGCAGCGGTGGCCGACCAATCATGATCCAGGGACGATATCCGGGCACATGTTTTACCTCCTGTGTCATCAGGGACCACTGGGAACAACCTGTTTGCCGTAGGATTAAGATCAGGTATGCTCTTGGCCAGACTGCCACTGGACACCAGGACACCGCCAAGCAGGGCTATTCTGGTTTCGTGAAAGACTTGACTGGAGAGTGGAATGTCACACTGTTGTCTTCAGTGACGAGAGATGGTTCTGTCTGCATGCTAGTGATGGACGTACACGTGTATGGCGTATATCTACTTATCTGCCTGTTCCGGAGTGCATTCGGCCATGACACTCATGTCACATTTCAGGCTTCATAATGTGGGGCGGGGGGGAGGGGGGCCATCAGTTACAACTCATGGACACATTTACTGTCCCTGCAGGGCAAAGTAAGCAGTGCCCGCTACATTGAACAGGTTGTTATCCGCATGCTACTGCCATTTCTTCGACAGCAAGGCGTTTTGCTTTTTCAGCAGGACAATGCACGCTCACATACAGCTGCCGGGCGCAATGTGCTCTTCATTGTGTATAACACCTTTCCTGACGAGCAAGATCGCCACATCTCTCGTCAGCTGAATACGTATGGTCATGATGAAGTGGGAACTTACTTGTTCACCAGGACCTGCAAGGACCATTGCCGAACTGCATCAAAAGGCGCAAGACGCTTGGGATAATCTCTCGCAGGATGCCGTTCGGCACCTTTATGATCGTTTTCTTGCAAGAATACAAGCCTGCATTGCCACCATTGAGGGACTACAGCGTCTATTGATACCACTCTTTGGACACCTTTTAATGTGACAAGTGTGTTTCACTTTGTCTGAATTTGTTGTAATATTCTCTTACAATCATGAACTAACTGTCACCTCACTTGTCTATAAAATAACCTTGTCCTTGATGGGTTTGCATTTTTTCTGACAGTTTATGTAGGTGAAATAACCTGTAATAATACTTTTCTCACTCCTAGCGCTAAGTGACTTCAAAAAAGTGTGTATCATTATTGTCAAGTGCAGGGTATGTGAACGTTATAAAATTGTGTATTAATATAAGTTTTAGAAGGATACAGTATGCATCATAAAATATCGCAAGTAATAACTTAGAAAGAATTTTTAGAGTGACAATAAATAAAACGATTTTTCATATTAGGGCGGAGGATGCATCATAAAAGAAATAAAAGCAGAATGTAAACAACTAAAACCACTGCAACACGCGTTATCGCAGAACACTATGTCGACCATTCATGGTCTTCTTTCGGCAGCAGGATGTTGCTGATGATTTGCACAGCGGCCTCGACGCGGCTGGGACAGGGCCTCATTGCAGGCATACGGCATTTCCGATGGAGCATCGCTCCCGGGTAACAGGTAGGCCGTGACGTCGAAACAGGTAGTTTCCAGGAAGACCGGGCGCAAGTATCACACATTTTTGTCCGAGAGCAATTCCACTGGCTGCAGCTTTCATACATACGTACGCTGTAGTCCTCTGCGGTGCCGTGAAGCTGTTGTCCAACTCGTGAAATTTGCTAAAAGTATGACAGAATTATAAACTGCGGCGACAAGGGGTGGTTGCGTTCCTGATGCGGCGTGCCATGATTGCTGGCAACGCGCTGTACTGATCTGCTTGGCGGGCAGGCCGTCCATGTCAGCAGCTAGGCGCAACAGTAAATGTGCATAAATTCGGCTATTTCGCTCACAAATTGACGATTGCTGAGTCTGATACTGCTGATGATGACAATTTTCTAGTTATTTCGAAGGTGACAAACTTATAATAATAATCTTGTTCCACAATGGAACGACTTGTGTTTCTGCCGGTGAATGATACATACGTGTCGGGTGGCAGACATCTTTTCGAGGCAGCAGTTGCAGATATTGCGCTCACCTGAAACAAACGAAATTACAGGATTAGGAGATGGGTGGTTTAAATGTAGTGCGATCCAGCTTCAAAAACATAATAAAATAGGAAAAGTACATCAAACACAATTGTTGTGTGTTTTCTACAGCGTTACTCTAAGTAGGTAAGAGAGCATGGGATCAGTATCGGCAGTTGTTTTCGTTCTAGTCAAAAACGGTTCAAATGGCTCTGAGCACTACGGGACTTATCATCTGAGGTTATCACTCCCCTAGACTTAGAACTACTTAAACCTAATTAACCTAAGGACATCACACACATCCATGCCCGAGGCAGGATTCGAACCTGCGACCGTAGCAGTCGCGCGGTTCCAGACTGAAGCGCCTACAGCCGATCGGCCACACAGGCCGGCTTTGTTTTAGTCAAATGGTGCAACTTCGTGTTGGTATATTGTTCCGCGTAATGAGAAAAAGACGGTGGATAAAATAAAATAAAAGTACCGAAGCAGGAAGGTCGATCTTGTAACTTTGCAGTAGCAACGGCAACCACAAATTTACAAAATGCGCCGCTAAACACATCTGCCTCTTTTGTAGAACTACCTTTCAGGAACTTTTTATGCGCAGATCTAGCAATTTTTATAAATTTCTGCGTAGTTTTAATTACAAAAAAAGCATTATGAAAAAAGAACAGTAAAATGAATTATAGTGATGAAACGTACTGCACACAAAGTCTATGCAACATCGTGGTAAAGTTACAGGTAGCATAAGCTTACTAAAAATTGAAGGTAAAACAAAATCTCAAAATCTGTATCTTACGGTCGCTGACAATTACTGTACATTGGCTTTAGTGTGACGTGTATTAAAGAGCGGATTTCATTTGCTCCTCAAAAATTATGACTAGGGGATAAATTAATACTTAGAAATAAACGAAAAAGAGTGATAATTAAAGGTGAGATAGTACCACATTCCAGGAAATGTTTTTTATCCTTTGCATTTCCTTGCTTTGGGCGAAGCAAACTCACTGATTACATCATTGAAGTAAGGCTTATAAACTATATCATATTCTATTAACGAGATAGCTAAATTTGACAATCTGCCGTCATCAGCACTCGACCCGAAGTAGTTTTTTAGCCTCTGCATTCGCTGAAACTGCGTTCGCAAGGTGCTGCAGACACTGGCATTGTCACAGACATCCTCAAAGTTATTTCGATATTTGGATAAGCATCGCTTCACCTACACTTTTAAAAAAACTTCCAAAATATCCAGATGGGAAGCAGTGTCAGTGCTCTTCTACAACAGTTCTGGAACTTTAAAGCAGCTATTTCGTTAACTAATTCTACACTGCTTCATTTGGCACCAATATCAGCTTCATATTTTTCAAGATAAGATTATCGCTAGAGTAACAACTGAATACCTAACACTTAAGTAGCGCCTACTACAGTAGTACAAGTTTATATGCCAACTACCTCTGCAGATGATGAAGAAATAGATGAAATGTATGACGAGACAAAAGAAATTATTCAGATAGTGAAGGGAGACGAAAATTTAATAGTCATGGGTGACTGGAATTCGTCAGTAGGAAAAGGGAGAGAAGGAAACATAGTAGGTGAATATGGATTGGGGGGAAGGAATGAAAGAGGAAGCCGCCTTGTAGAATTTTGCACAGAGCATAACTTAATCATAGCCAACACTTGGTTCAAGAACCATAAAAGAAGGTTGTATACCTGGAAGAATCCTGGAGATACTAAAAGGTATCAGATAGATTATATAATGGTAAGACAGAGATTTAGGAACCAGGTTTTAAATTGTAAGACATTTCCTGGTGCAGATGTGGATTCTGACCACAATCTATTGGTTATGAACTGCAGATTGAAACTGAAGAAACTGCAAAAAGGTGGGAATTTAAGGAGATGGGACCTGGATAAACTGAAAGAACCAGAGGTTGTACAGAGTTTCGAATGGGGGAAAGAAATACAGTAGAAGAAGAATGGGTAGCTCTGAGGGATGAAGTAGTGAAGGCAGCAGAGGATCAAGTAGGTAAAAAGACGAGGGCTAATAGAAATCCTTGGGTAACAGAAGAAATATTGAATTTAATTGATGAAAGGAGAAAATATAAAAATGCAGTAAATGAAGCAGGCAAAAAGGAATACAAACGTCTCAAAAATGATATCGACAGGAAGTGCAAAATGGCTAAGCAGGGATGGCTAGAGGACAAATGTAAGGATGTAGAGGCTTGTCTCACTAGGGGTAAGATAGATACTGCCTACAGGAAAATTATAGAGACCTTTGGAGAGAAGAGAACCACTTGTATGAATATGAAGAGCTCTGATGGCAATCCAGTTATAAGCAAAGAAGGGAAGGCAGAAAGGTGGAAGGAGTATATAGAGGGTTTATACAAGGGCGATGTACTTGAGGACAATATTATGGAAATGGAAGAGGATGTAGATGAAGACGAAATGGGAGATAAGATACTGCGTGAAGAGTTTGACAGAGCACTGAAAGACCTGAGTCGAAACAAGGCCCCGGGAGTAGACAACATTCCATTTGAACTACTGATGGCCTCGGCAGAGCCAGTCATGACAAAACTCTACCATCTGGTGAGCACGATGTATGAGACAGGCGAAATACCCTCAGACTTCAAGAAGAATATAATAATTCCAATCCCAAAGAAAGCAGGTGTTGACAGATGTGAAAATTGCCGAACTATCAGTTTAATAAGTCACAGCTGCAAAATACTAACGCGAATTCTTTACAGACGAATGGAAAAACTGGTAGAAGCCAACCTCGGGGAAGATCAGTTTGGATTCCGTAGAAATGTTGGAACACGTGAGGCAATACTGACCTTACGACTTATCTTAGAAGAAAGATTAAGAAAAGGCAAACCTACATTTCTAGCATTTGTAGACTTAGAGAAAGCTTTTGACAATGTTAACTGGAATACTCTCTTTCAAATTCTGAAGGTGGCAGGGGTAAAATACAGGGAGCGAAAGGCTATTTACAGTTTGTACAGTAACCAGATTGCAGTTATAAGAGTCGAGGGGCATGAAAGGGAAGCAGTGGTTGGGAAAGGAGTAAGACAGGGTTGTAGCCTCTCCCCGATGTTATTCAATCTGTATATTGAGCAAGCAGTAAAGGAAACAAAAGAAAAATTCGGAGTAGGTATTAAAATTCATGGAGAAGAAGTAAAAACTTTGAGGTTCGCCGATGACATTGTAATTCTGTCAGAGACTGCAAAGGACTTGGAAGAGCAGTTGAACGGAATGGACAGTGTCTTGAAAGGAGGATATAAGATGAACATCAACAAAAGCAAAACGAGGATAATGGAATGTAGTCAAATTAAGTCGGGTGATGCTGAGGGAATTAGATTAGGAAATGAGACACTTAAAGTAGTAAAGGAGTTTTGCTATTTAGGGAGTAAAATAACCGATGATGGTCGAAGTAGAGAGGATATAAAATGTAGACTGGCAATGGCAAGGAAAGCGTTTCTCAAGAAGAGGAATTTGTTAACATCGAGTATAGATTTAAGTGTCAGGAAGTCGTTTCTGAAAGTATTTGTATGGAGTGTAGCCATGTATGGAAGTGAAACATGGACGATAACTAGTTTGGACAAGAAGAGAATAGAAGCTTTCGAAATGTGGTGCTACAGAAGAATGCTGAAGATAAGGTGGGTAGATCACGTAACTAATGAGGAGGTATTGAATAGGATTGGTGAGAAGAGAAGTTTGTGGCACAACTTGACTAGAAGAAGGGATCGGTTGGTAGGACATGTTCTGAGGCATCAAGGGATCACAAATTTAGCATTGGAGGGCAGTGTGGAGGGTAAAAATCGTAGAGGGAGACCAAGAGATGAATACACTAAGCAGATTCAGAAGGATGTAGGTTGCAGTAGATACTGGGAGATGAAGAAGCTTGCACAGGATAGAGTAGCATGGAGAGCTGCATCAAACCAGTCTCAGGACTGAAGACCACAACAACAACAACTTTCAAAGGTCTTACGACACCAGGAATCTGATTCGTGCAGCCGATGACCACTGACAGAGAATTATTATTATTATTATTATTATTATTTTTACACGAGGTTTAAACTTAGAGTCACAAAGTTACCTGTCTATAGGCACAGTGACCAACAAACAATATTATTGCAAGCCATAGAAGGATTATTCTTGAATTCTTTGTCATGTGCGCAGGAGATCGTACCGACCGAAAGCCGGCCGGGTGGCCGAGCGGTTCTAGGCGCTACAGTCTGGAATCGCGCGACCGCTATAGTCGCAGGTTCGGATCCTGCCTCGCGCATAGATGTGTGTGATGTCCTTAGGTTAGTTAGGTTTAAGTAGTTCTAAGTTCTAGGGGACTGATGACCTCAGAAGTTAATTCCCTTAGTGCTCAAAGCCATTTGAACGATTTTTGAACCAACCGAAACTTGGGGGCATCGAATATACTGGTTGGAGGGACACGTTAATTAAGTATCCAATCCACCTTTTTTGTTTGATTCATCCAGCGTCGCATCTCGCTCCAGTACTCAGTCGGCAGAAACAGACGAAAAGTGGAAGCCCTCGGTGAAATAACACACTTGATTCACCGTCAGCTTCCAGACATTTGAGTTCCTACAGTAACCGGAATACCAATGTTAAAAATATGAGCTGTGAGAACCAAGAGCACTATGTCTATTCCGCAATAGTCGAAATAACACTGCTAACGTGACACTGTGACAACACTGTGTGTTTACAATCGCAGGCCGAAGGAAGCAATTCTTCTCGTAGGCAGAATATAGACCCACAAGTGGTGGAAAAAGTCATGTGACTGTCCCGCTTAATTATTAAACTGTCTTTATTTCGAGTTTGTGACAGCTGTGGGGAGCGACACTAGGGCGAGAATGGAGTGTGTTGGCATTTCTACAAAGAACAGGATAATACCGGTAATTTTTTTGATTTTACGTTCGTTCGCTTCGCCAACTGAAAACGAAACTGTCACATACCAACCTCACTTAGACTTCAGGTTAAGCAACCAGATTCTTTGCTTTCAAATTCGTTGGTTTCGTCAACTCACAACCAAACTGTCACATTCCAACCTAACCTAGACCTCGTCTGAAGATTGGTATACCAGCCTGAAACTAGTAAAGGCAGAGTAATAAAAAACATGTGACTGTCGTAGTTTTTTAAACTGTCAGAATATATTAAAGTAATTGAAAGTAACACGTATCGTAGACCGCAGCACGCTGTGCTCCACTGCTAGATAGGAAGCAAATTCTCTGTGTGCCTGTATGCTACCTGATCAACAGTCGTTCCACTGTGGATGCACCAATTCTCGTCAGGTCACAGAAGTTAAGCAATGTCTGCCACGTGGATGGGTGAACATACGGGAAGCTATGCACTGTTGACCTAGCGGCGTCCAGCCAGCCTTTTGAAGCCAGTTGAGAAGCTAGTTGACCGAGGAGTAGTAGTTTCTGGTCACGGAAACTGACGTCGAGAGAGCAGTGCGCTGCCCCCACGTCCCTCCATATCTGCATCCGATGACGCCAGTCTGCTGAGGATGACACGGCTGTCGGTCGGTACCGTCAACCATACGAGGCTTGTCCGGACAGAGTTTATGTATACCAGCTGTGAAAAGCCGCTTATCCCAGCCAGGGCCCCACGTTCCGCAGAAAAGTCTCTCAGCAGAAGTGTTACACCGTTCAAGTTTCAACCCCTTTCTTTATTCAGTTCTGGCGCCCTCCTGTGACCGTGCCGGCGCCATTGGCTGTGGCCTATTTCGCCACCTCTCAGTACAGCCCTAATTACAATTGTAAGATACGGACTCAGCTTACGCGCTGTCTCACGCCGGTACCAAGCAACAATCGCCACACGGGCGAGCAGCCAAATTTGAGTTACTGCGTCACCACGTCAACCGCCGCTTCTCCCCGGCATCTGCTATCTACTAACGTTCTGGCTCTCGGTGCGTGGCGGACTGTTCACGGAATTCCGTCACCCGACTCCGAAATAAATGATGGCCGCTTCTGAGAAGTTCTCTTCTTCCTCATTAACTTGGTCGCTCATGGTAAGTGCTTATTCAAATCCGTGACTCACCGCCGCCCTTCTGAGGCTGTCCAAAGTTACTGCCAAATCAGCACTGTAGAGGAGCTGACGAGTCAGCTGTACCAGTTACTATAGAGCTGGGAGGGTAGAACAGTATAAGTTCGCCGAAATACGAATAATTTTGTTTTTCAACACTCACCCATTTTTCACCACTTTTTCACGCTGTCTTTCATTTCTTCGCCTGCTTTCGAAATATGTCTGCGTATGTGAATTCTCAGGCTTTCCCTGCAAAACTGCTGCAAATTAACTTCTCTTGTTTGTCGCAGAACAATGTGTTAGTCGCATATTTCTTTGGAATAACGTCTTGCAGGAATAAGTACCGTAACAATCTGCTATGGGACATACATATATATATCCAGCTGGCAAACCCGAGGAGTGTATTTGAGTGCAATCGCAGGCACCAGAGTGCGCTGGTATCATTACCCGACCTGGTAGGCTACACTGTATAGGCAGCTGTACACAAACAATTTTTAAAATTTCTTTATTAGTTTTCGGACCATATCAGGTTCGCACAACACTTCAATTACAACAAAACTGCAGGAAATATATTTTTCGTGATTTCATCAAGCGACATTCCGAGTTTTCCTTATGGTGTTCCCAATGTAGCATCCTTCACAGAGCAGAGGGCTTCGAGAGAATGCAATAAATTGTTATTTTGAGGGCCTATACTAACACAATTATTATTATTATTCTATTTTAATTCATTATTATGTTCACATTTTCAATGTTTTGTTTCCGATACAGTGAGTCCAGCATTGCGAACAGCTAGTTAAAGATATTAAAAACGACCTACTTCATGTTTAGGTCTATGTCTAATTGTTTTTGGAATAAATGATGACTAACTGACAACCTCAGCTGCCGACAGGTGTTGTTGATATACCTCGATGTGGACAGCTGAAAATGTGTGCCCCGACCGGGACTCGAACCCGGGATCTCCTGCTTACATGGTATGTCAACAACACCTGTCGGCAGCTGAGGTTGTTAGTTAGTTATTATTTATTCCAGGGAAAAGCTGCACGGTCATCAACAGTAACTGTTCTTTCGAGAACAAGTTACTGTCTTCGTATATATAATTTTTTTTGTACGATATCATGTATTATCATAGGCCTATTGGTGACTTTTTGGTATAATGTCCTGTATTTTCACCATCAAACAGGTTTAATGGAATTCGTTAATACGACCTTGTAAGAGGACAAAAAGGCTTTTGTAAACGCCACTGGGGCTTCCTCTATAAAAATTGCGGTCAACCTGTACGAGGGCTATTCGCAAAGTAAGTAAACGATTGATCGCTAAATGGAAACCATAGAGAAAATCAAAAATGTTTTATCTGCCACAGTTTGCTGAGCCTCGCAGCTACACTATGTGATAAAACGTATCCGGACACCCCCAAAAACATACTTTTTCATATTAGGTGCATTGTGCTCCCACGTAGCGCCAGATACTTAATATCAGTGACCTAAGTAGTCATTAGACATCGTGAGAGAGCAAAATGGGGCGCTCCGCGGAACTCACGGACTTCGAACGTGGTCAGGTGATTGAGTATCACTTGTGTCACATGTCTGTACGCGAGATTTCCATACTACTAAACATCCCTAGGTCCATGTGGTAGTGAAGTGTAAACGTGAAGGGACACGTACAGCACAAAAGTGTATGGGACGACCTCGTCTGTTAATTGACAGACACCGCCGACAGTTGGAGACGATCGTAATGTGTAAGAGGCAGACATCTATCCAGATCATCATGCAGGAATTCCAAACTGCATCAGGATCCACAGCAAGTACTATGACAGTTAGGCGGGAGGTGAGAAAACGTAGATTTCATGGTCGAGCGGCTGCTCATAAGCCACACATCATGCCGGTAAATGCCCATCAACGCCTTGCTTGGCGTAAGGAGCGTAAACATTGGACAAATGAACAGTGGAAAAACGTTGTGTGGAGTGGCGAACCACGGTACACAATGTGGCGATCCGATGGCAGGGTGTGGGTATGGCGAATGCACGGTGAACGTTATCTGCCAGCGTGTGTAGTGCCAACAGTAAAGTTCAGAGGCGGTGGTATTATGGTGTGATCATGCTTTTGATGGAGGGAGCTTGCACCCCTTGCCGTTTTGCATGGCACTATCACAGCACACGCCTACATCGATGTTTTAAGCACCTTCTAGCTTCCCACTGTTAAAGAGCAATTCGGGGATGGCGATTGCATCTTTCATTACAATCGAACACCTGTTCATAATACACGGCGTGAGGCGGAGTCGTTGCACGACAATAGCATCCCGATAATGGACTAGCCTACACAGAGTCCTGACCTGAATCCTATAGAACACTTGTGGGATGTTTTGGAACGCCGACATCGTGCCAGGCCTCATCGACCGATATCGATACCTCTCCTCAGAGCAGCACTCATTGAAGAATGGGCTGCCATTCCCCAAGAAGCCTTCCAGCCCTTGACTGAACGTATTCCTGCGAGAGTGGAACGTGTCACCAAGGCTAAGGGTGGGCCAACACCATATTGAATTCCAGAATTCCCGTTGGGCGCTACCGCTACGGTCGCAGGTTCGAATCCTGCCTCGGGCATGCATGTGTGTAATGTCCTTAGGTTAGTTAGGTTTAAGTAGTTCTAAGTTCTAGGAGACGGATGACCTCAGATGTTGAGTCCCATAGTGCTCAGAGCCACTTGAACCAATTCCCGTTGGAGGACGCCACGTACTTGTAAGTCATTTTCAGCCAGGTGTCTAAATTGTTTTGATCACATAGTGTAGATGAAGTGGGGACAAACGTTGCACACTGCACGTACACGTGTACGATGAGTCACATCACACGTGTCAGGGACGCTACTGTATCGGCAGTCCTGTACCAATTCTTAAGCCATGTGTTTGTTGTTCGTTTCTGTCGACATTGTGATTAAAATAGCACTGATTCCTTTTCCTATTTTCAATACTAACGAAATATTTCAAACCAATGTCAATTTCACGCGTAAAAACTACTCCTTTTTTTTAAAAAGTTTATTTAGAAGTGAATTATTTTAGCATTGTCCTGCTATGGCTAATTGATATTTCGGCCTTTTTATTAGTAAAAAACAAGAAAACGTCTGTTATAACCGAGACCGAACAAATATCGAAAAATGCCGGTTATTCATAACTAAATTAAGCGGCCGGTTTTTTCCATGCCTAGCTCGGAGTTGACAAGCGGTTCAGTCGCTTGCCTGACCGCCGGTATAAGGGGCATTCATTTGTCACGATGAGCCCGAAGGAAAAGGAGCATTCCGTGCCGTTCCGCAACAAGGCGGTTTTGTTGCATCCGCAGGGTAAGAGTTACCGTCAGGTTGGTTAAGCACCTTCTGTTAATTACAGAAAAATGCGGGCAGTCATGAAGAAGTTTCAAGAGACTGGTGCAACAGACAGCAAACGCAGATCCGGACGTGCAAGAGTTCTTACATGCGGGGAGCGACGAAGGGTGGTTAGTCTTGCACAGAAACAGTCCTCCAAAAGTGCAGGGCCGTTTGTATCGGTCATCCAGTCAACGTCCTACAAACAGGTCAGTGCTCAAACCATAAGGAATATCTTGAACACAGATGTTCATGATAGATCTACCAGAGAGAAACCATTTATTTTGGAAGTTAACCGAAGAAAGCGCTTGCAGTTCGTCAAAGATTATGTCAATAATCGATTGAATTTTCGATTACTGTGGTATTTTTTGACGATCCAAGTTGTTTGGATCTGATGAAAAGGGAAAAGTGTGGCGCAAACCAAATGCAAAGCATCAATCATACCATGTCATACCTACAGTAAAACGTGGGGGTTGAAGAACAATAGTTTGGGGATGCACAGCATATTCTGGTGTTGGTGACTTGGCAATTATTGAAGGTGTCATAAATCACTGTAAGTACGTCGGCCTATTGCGAGGCCATTTACGTAGCAGCGCACAGAAACTGGGTCTTGATAACGTCTTTTACTGTCAACAAGACACTAACCCAAAACATACGGCTCGGAGAACTCGAGAGTGGTTGTTATATAATGCTCCAAGAAGGATTTTCAGTCCACCACAGAGCCCTGATCTTAACCGACAGAGCAGCGTTGGGAACACCTAGATACAAAACCTGGTTCTACAGGGATGCAGCTGGTTCAGACGGTGTTGTTAGATGAGTGGTCGAAGATGTCAGCTGATGTTACTCGCAACTTGGCTCACTCTATGCCAAGACGTCTACAAGCTAATATCAGTGCCAACGGTAAGCACACAGGCCACAAGAACTGAGTTACGCGATTTAGAGAGACTTTAACTTCATTTTTGTGTAGGTGTGCCAACACTTTTCTTGATGTGTACAGCAACTGTCTTCTTTTTGTAAATTATTTTTCTGTTGTTGCAAGAAAACAATTATACTAGAAGAACCTTATGTTTACTATCGTACATTTAAAATAAATATAACAGTGTCTTGGCACCATTTGTACTTATAAAGTAGTATATACAGGGCGAACTACACTCCTGGAAATGGAAAAAAGAACACATTGACACCGGTGTGTCAGACCTACCATACTTGCTCCGGACACTGCGAGAGGGCTGTACAAGCAATGATCACACGCACGGCACAGCGGACACACCAGGAACCGCGGTGTTGACCGTCGAATGGCGCTAGCTGCGCAGCATTTGTGCACCGCCGCCGTCAGTGTCAGCCAGTTTGCCGTGGCATACGGAGCTCCATCGCAGTCTTTAACACTGGTAGCATGCCGCGACAGCGTGGACGTGAACCGTATGTGCAGTTGACGGACTTTGAGCGAGGGCGTATAGTGGGCATGCGGGAGGCCGGGTGGACGTACCGCCGAATTGCTCAACACGTGGGGCGTGAGGTCTCCACAGTACATCGATGTTGTCGCCAGTGGTCGGCGGAAGGTGCACGTGCACGTGCCCGTCGACCTGGGACCTGACCGCAGCGACGCACGGATGCACGCCAAGACCGTAGGATCCTACGCAGTGCCGTAGGGGACCGCACCGCCACTTCCCAGCAAATTAGAGACACTGTGGCTCCTGGGGTATCGGCGAGGACCATTCGCAACCGTCTCCATGAAGCTGGGCTACGGTCCCGCACACCGTTAGGCCGTCTTCCGCTCACGCCCCAACATCGTGCAGCCCGCCTCCAGTGGTGTCGCGACAGGCGTGAATGGAGGGACGAATGGAGACGTGTCGTCTTCAGCGACGAGAGTCGCTTCTGCCTTGGTGCCAATGATGGTCGTATGCGTGTTTGGCGCCGTGCAGGTGAGCGCCACAATCAGGACTGCATACGACCGAGGCATACAGGGCCAACACCCGGCGTCATGGTGTGGGGAGCGATCTCCTACACTGGCCGTACACCACTGGTGATCGTCGAGGGGACACTGAATAGTGCACGGTACATCCAAACCGTCATCGAACCCATCGTTCTACCATTCCTAGACCGGCAAGGGAACTTGCTGTTCCAACAGGACATTGCACGTCCGCATGTATCCCGTGCCACCCAACGTGCTCTAGAAGGTGTAAGTCAACTACCCTGGCCAGCAAGATCTCCGGATCTGTCCCCCATTGAGCATGTTTGGGACTGGATGAAGCGTCGTCTCACGCGGTCTTCACGTCCAGCACGAACGCTGGTCCAACTGAGGCGCCAGGTGGAAATGGCATGGCAAGCCGTTCCACAGGACTACATCCAGCATCTCTACGATCGTCTCCATGGGAGAATAGCAGCCTGCATTGCTGCGAAAGGTGGATATACACTGTACTAGTGCCGACATTGTGCATGCTCTGTTGCCTGTGTGTATGTGCCTGTGGTTCTGTCAGTGTGATCATGTGATGTATCTGACCCTAAGGAATGTGTCAATAAAGTTTCCCCTTCCTGGGACAATGAATTCACGGTGTTCTTATTTCAATTTCCAGAAGTGTATATAAAATAAAATCGTCGTAACTTCTGAAAGGTTTGCGTTAGGACTTTCAATCTACACGGTTGGCCGCGGAGCATGATGGGGATTAGTATTCGCGTGCGTGGTTCGGTTTAGCGACGATGCTCACTTTCATTTGAACGGGTTCGTCGTTAAGCAAAATTGGCGAGTTTGGGGGACTGAGGCCGGCCGGTGTGGCCGTGCGGTTCTAGGCGCTTCAGTCTGGAACCGTGCGACCGCTACAGTCGCAGGTTCGAATCCTGCCTCGGGCATGGATGTGTGTGATGTCCTTAGGTTAATTAGGTTTAAGTCGTTCTAAGTCTAGGGGGCTTATGATCTCCGATGTTAAGCCCCTTAGTGCTCAGAGCCATTTGAACGATTTTTTTGGGGGACTGAGAATCCGCATTTCGCGACGGAGAAGTCTCTTCACCCTCAACGGGTGCCTGTGTGGTGTGCAATGTCCAGTCACGGAATAATCACTGCGATATTCTTTGATGGCACGGTGACTACCGAACGGTACGTGAAGGTTTTGGAAGATGATTTTATCCCTATTATCCAAATTTTTCCTATTTTCGACACGACGTGGTTCATCCCATCGAAGCAGGAGAGTGTTTGATGTCCTGGAGGAGCACTTTGGGGGCCGCATTATGACTCTGCTGTATCCAGAGGCCACTGGCATTGGCCACCATATTCTCCGGATATGAATACATGCGACTCTTTACCTACATCCGAATATCTGTAGTGACTCTTACACGTGTGTGCACGCCGTAGTTTGTAACTAATATACGTTTCCTTCATATAGTTGAATAATTGTCACCCTGCGTAATGGTAGGTGTGCCGATGCTTTGTGGTGCCACGGTATCTGATCTTGGCCACGTGTACAAATAAATATAAGACGACGTTGCAGGCTGGTAGTGAGACACGAGCGAAGTTAGCGGGGCGGTGAACGAACCGGGAGAGAGTCGCGACGAGATGTGGTGAAGACTCGTCATCAGAAGAGCAACAAGCGCGCTTCTCAGAGGCGCTAGGAACAGGACGGACATTCTGCAGGCGGGCGCGTAAACAAACACGTTCGTGTCGGCCAGGGACACGGACCGTGTAAACAGGCAGCAGCGCGTAAACACGGTTGGTGGCGGGGAGCGGCCTCCGGCAATGAATCACAGGCAGCGTCTGCCCGATCTAGACAGATACGTCTGGAGCCGGTCTTCTTTTTGTTTTTAATTCATGGGGTATTAACACCAGGACTGAAATTATGCTATCACTTTTTCGCATAGTCTCCACTGCCATCAGTGAAAGTATGCAAGCCTTTTAGTGCTTACTGCATTCTATCACGTTTCCAGCAGTAATAACGAGCGGAAGTGTTCAGCTCCACTTACGAACGTTCTGTATACTTGACAAACCCTGTTGAAGCGACACATGTGTACTGTAAAATTTTGCAAATTTATGCTGCTTTCCGGTAAAGCATAGCAAGGGCTAAGTGATGTTAGAAATCCTCACCCAATCATCCAGATTTAATTTTTCCGTGGTTTCCCTTATTCGCTTAAGGTGAATGCCAGGACGATTGCCTTGCAACAAACTCGGTAGAATACCTTCCCTATCCATCCACAATCTAAGCTTGTACACCGTCTCTGGCCTTGTCCCGATCCGAGAAACCTGCTGTCTTGCTACAGCAGCTGGCGACACACATTTGGCCGTACGATGCTGCAGAGCCTAAAAGTAGCTCGTATTTCTCCTTTAATGCACAGTCAAAGATTGTACTTCGAGATATTGACATGCTGCAGCAAAATTAAGGCCATGTTGACGTGGAAACGGCTTTAAAATCAATGCCGATGTGTGAGAAAAAATAATGGCATCCAAATGAGAGCCACTTCTGGTCAAATTTTTACAGCTCGGTTGAAATTAAGACACAGTGCCGCCGTCTTTGTCTCGCTCGAGAAAGGAATGACGAAATTTTATAACAGACTGAATTTAACATTGGTGATGGCCAAGCATCACGAACTGAGCACGATAAGAGTAGAGCAAAAATTTTTGACTTTTTCGAATTCGACACATGTCAATAAATAGGATCGCATCTCATGAGATTATTCAACAGACTCTGCTGCACGACCTTTTGTTATGAATAGAAGTGTACATGTTATACGTCATTCTGCACACCGAGTACGCATCTGAAAAAGTAGATAAGCTGTTGTGAATTTGCAATGTTTGAAAATTTCCCTGTTTGGTCATAATTGTCCGATGTATAATCAAAGTAAAACGAGAATTATAAAAAATGGGCACGAATGTATAAGCAGAGTATTCCAAAGAGAAGAACAACAAAAATGCAGAGCCCAGCTCCTTCAGACGAGCCTGGGTCTTGTTTGGTCGTGGATTTAGTTGCTTCAAAGATGGAGTGTGTAATGGAAGTGGACGCTGACCCAAAGGACCCGCTGGAAATATTTCACGATGGCAGGGCACCGTACTATCTATGTACTCATATGCAAATCGGTTATAAATGTGTGTCCACTCATTTTATTCCTGTCACATCAAAATAACGGGCAAGGGCCGCCAGGCCGGCCGGAGTGGCCGAGCGGTTCTAGGCGCTACAGTCTGGAACCGCGCGACCGCTACGGTCGCAGGTTCGAATCCTGCCTCGGGCATGGATGTGTGTGATGTCCTTAGGTTAGTTAGGTTTAAGTGGTTCTAAGTTCTAGGGGACTGATGACCTCAGCAGTTAAATCCCATAGTGCTCAGAGCCATTTGAACCATTTTAAAGGGCCGCCAGTCCTATGTAGCTAAAGGGAATCCTTGATCCACGTTGACGACTATTTCTGTCCTTTCGGCCTCCCAAGCAGTTTCTAACCAGTTACGTACGGCTACTGTGCGCGGAGTGGCCGCGCGGTTTGAGGAGCCATGTCACGAACTCGCGGACCCTCCCGCTGGAGGTTCGAGTCCTCCCTTGGGCATGGGTATGTGTGTTGTTCTTACCATAAGTTAAAGTAGTGTGGAAGACTAGGGATGATGACCTCAGCAGTTTGGTCCCTTAGAAATTCACACACATTTGAACGGTTACTGCTTTTCTTAATAAAAACATGAAAACTTACACGATCCAGTAGAACACTTGCCCTTAAATTTCTGGCTTATTTATAAAGAGCTTTCAAAACAGTGTCAAACTATAATATGAGAATATGTTTGCTAGTATTCAGTGTAGTGTAGGGCTTCGCTTTTACTGTGGAATAACAGACAAGTTCCCCTTAAGGCTTTAAAAGTAACGGCTAAATTTTGTACCGAATGCATTCGGTACTGTGAACACGCATTCCCGTACGAGGTATTCGTTACTCGTTACTTTCACTGCTGAATGCCGGCACATATAATTTTTTTTTAATTTGTTGTGGCCTCTCTTCTGAAAGAATATGACTGTGGGCGAATATCATACATAAGTTTCATTTCTTGGCTCTTCTAGGACAAAGATTAAACACTCTGCTTCTTTTTTGCTATGTAACGATTGCACTACGCGAAGCTGGAAAGCCAGGGAAGTTGGTCTTTAACATCTCGTTGACATCGTGTTCATTAGCGTGGATTAAGAAAGGATGGGAACGTAAGTCGGCTGTGCCTCTTCAAACGAACCATCCCGGCATTTTCCTTAATCTATTTAAGGAAATCAAGGAAAACGTAAATCAGGATGGAAATTGAACCGTCGTCCTCTGGAATGCATTGAATACAGGGAAAATTTACTAAATTATTGTTAATGTGGACTCATGTCAACAGAATAACAGGTAATAAAATTCACTGCTCTGCATAATTTAAGGACGAACTAGATAAAGTAAGGTAACGTACTAACTGCTTGCTGAATATTAATGAAAATACGGGAGCATGTACTTAGACGATTCCCAGTCGTGCACAGAAAAAAATGGAAATGAGCGTATGGCACCGTTGGCCGAGAGGCCCCATTCCGGGAAGTTCGGCCGCAAGGTGCAAGTCTCATTTCATTTGACGCCACAATGGGCGACTTGTCCGCCGATGATGAGGATAACACAACACCCAGTCCATGAGCGGAGAAAATCTTCAACCCGGCCGGGAATCGAACCCGGGCCTGCTTGCCTCGGAGGCAAGCACGTTTGCACCGATCTAAGCAGGCGGACGGTGCACAGAAAACTGGACGTCACACATGCCGTGACGTCAACGTGACTATAGCGCCCCGCAACACGAGACGTTTGAGGGGAAGGGAAAAGACGGTGTGTGTCAGTCAGCGAGCAGTTAACGCGAACTGTAGTGGTGTTCTTCATTACGACACGGCCCGGAGACACTATCTCGATGACTTCACATGGGGATGAATCGACGAGTATCGCCCAGGAGTTTGGTATTGCTCACAGCATTGTTTCACGTGCATGGGCACCGTTCCGAACAACAGGCAGTGTTGTCCGAAGGAGAGAACGTGGTCGGTCACGGTCAACTACAGCAGCAGGTGACCGCTAAGTCGTGCAACAGGCAAGAACAACTCCACGTCAAATAGCCGGTGCAATTGCAACCACATTAACCGTACTGCAAGGCACGCAATTTCACACACCGCTGTGGCACGGCAGCTGCGTGGGGGTGGTCTCTCTGCCCGACGTCCAAAATGTTGTGTTCCGTTGACAGCCGAACATCAATCGCGACTGTGCCAAGAGCAGAGAGACTGGATCAACGAGTATTGGGGACGCGTGCTCAGATGAGAGCAGATTCAGTCTGGGACGTACACTGATACGGCGAGAGTTGGGAACAAGTAATGCACCCAGGAACAGTGACGAACTTGCATGGTTTGGTAGTGCAGGTGTTATGGTGTGGGGAGGTTGCATGGGCGTACTGATCTCCATATCTTTCAACACGTTACAATTTCCGGTCAGCGTTATCGTGGCACTGTACTCCTTACCCATGTGCGTCTTTTCAGGGGTAAGTCGGCCGTGCCTTTCCAAAGGCCTTAAGGGGGGACGTTGTGAAAAACACACACTATTTCAAAAACGCACCAAATCCACAGTTTTGGAGATATGGGAATGAAATTTTGTACCACGCTTTACATGAAAACAAAAATGGTTCAAATGGCTCTGAGCACTATGGGACTTAACTTCTGAGGTCATCAGTCCCCTAGAACGTAGAACTACTTAAACGTAACTACCTAAGGACATCACACACATCCATGCCCGAGGCAGGATTCGAACTTGCGACCGTAGCGGTCGCGTGGTTCCAGACTGTAGCGCCTAGAACGGCTCGGCCACACCGGCCGGCTGAAAGTAACACATTTACATATAAAATCCTTTGATTATATGTACATTATTTTCAAAAAATAATGTACGTTCCGTTTTTCTCACAAAGTATGCAAGAGATTTCTGCAAAAATTTCTCTGTTTCATCTCTTTATATGTTGTAAGCTTCTCTCATGAGGTTTTTGGAATAGGTCAAAGCGGAGAATTTTCATAATTTTTTAATTACAATTCCACAAGTACAATTTTAAATTCGTGCAAAATTCCAAGCAGTTTGCCCCGTATCTCAGCTTGCAATCAGAATATCAAAATTTGCTCTCGAGACAACATTTATTACGTTTACAGAAATATGTGTCCAAAATTTCTTAATTCTAGCATTCATAGAATCTCAGGAAAAGGTATATAAACTTTAAGAAACAAACTTTTCAGGAAACGCAATTTAAAGTTCAACTTAACTTTTTTTCGTATGTCACTTCTTCAGAAGGCACCACATTTGTACTCTGGGTCGTGTTTCCCTTCAAGGCTTCTATTCTGGTTTCTTATTGTCTGTCTTCATTCCTTTACCAGGTCTTCAACTGACTTTCCAGCTGCAGAGACGCGCTGTAAATCTATTTTTCTCAGGATGACTTGAGTAAAATTTCCTATCTTGAAGCCCATTCTTTCTAATACCTTCATCCTCCCGACGTTTCCATCATTAAATACAATAACTGCATCATAAGTTGTGATTCTGACAACTGTAGTAGATGCAAATGTGTTTTTAGGGCATCGTTTCCACATGAGTGAATTTAGAGTCTCATTTGGATTTTGGGTTTTGCCATGAACACACTTTTTGGGAAGTGCAGGATCGGCCAAAGATGATCTACACTCCTAGAAATGGAAAAAAAGAACACATTGACACCGGTGTGTCAGACCCACCATACTTGCTCCGGACACTGCGAGAGGGCTGTACAAGCAATGATCACACGCACGGCACAGCGGACACACCTGGAACCACGGTGTCGGCCGTCGAATGGCGCTAGCTGCGCAGCATTTGTGCACCGCCGCCGTCAGTGTCAGCCAGTTTGCCGTGGCATACGGAGCTCCATCGCAGTCTTTAACACTGGTAGCATGCCGCGACAGCGTGGACGTGAACCGTATGTGCAGTTGACGGACTTTGAGCGAGGGCGTATAGTGGGCATGCGGGAGGCCGGGTGGACGTACCGCCGAATTGCTCAACACATGGGGCGTGAGGTCTCCACAGTACATCGATGTTGTCGCCAGTGGTCGGCGGAAGGTGCACGTGCCCGTCGACCTGGGACCGGACCGCAGCGACGCACGGATGCACGCCAAGACCGTAGGATCCTACGCAGTGCCGTAGGGGACCGCACCGCCACTTCCCAGCAAATTAGGGACACTGTTGCTCCTGGGGTATCGGCGAGGACCATTCGCAACCGTCTCCATGAAGCTGGGCTACGGTCCCGCACACCGTTAGGCCGTCTTCCGCTCACGCCCCAACATCGTGCAGCCCGCCTCCAGTGGTGTCGCGACAGGTGTGAATGGAGGGACGAATGGAGACGTGTCGTCTTCAGCGATGAGAGTCGCTTCTGCCTTGGTGCCAATGATGGTCGTATGCGTGTTTGGCGCCGTGCAGGTGAGCGCCACAATCAGGACTGCATACGACCGAGGCACACAGGGCCAACACCCGGCATCATGGTGTGGGGAGCGATCTCCTACACTGGCCGTACACCACTGGTGATCGTCGAGGGGACACTGAATAGTGCACGGTACATCCAAACCGTCATCGAACCCATCGTTCTACCATTCCTAGACCGGCAAGGGAACTTGCTGTTCCAACAGGACAATGCACGTCCGCATGTATCCCGTGCCACCCAACGTGCTCTAGAAGGTGTAAGTCAACTACCCTGGCCAGCAAGATCTCCGGATCTGTCCCCCATTGAGCATGTTTGGGACTGGATGAAGCGTCGTCTCACGCGGTCTGCACGTCCAGCACGAACGCTGGTCCAACTGAGGCGCCAGGTGGAAATGGCATGGCAAGCCGTTCCACAGGACTACATCCAGCATCTCTACGATCGTCTCCATGGGAGAATAGCAGCCTGCATTGCTGCGAAAGGTGGATATACACTGTACTAGTGCCGACATTGTGCATGCTCTGTTGCCTGTGTCTATGTGCCTATGGTTCTGTCAGTGTGATCATGTGATGTATCTGACCCTAGGAATGTGTCAATAAAGTTTCCCCTTCCTGGGACAATGAATTCACGGTGTTCTTATTTCAATTTCTAGGAGTGTATAAAACCAAAGAGTATGTATCACGACCTTCTAGATGCATCCCGCACACGTTTGGTTGAAAGTAATACACAGAATCGTTGTTCACTGAGCTAGTATTGAAGTGGTGTTCAAAACGTGGGCATGGTATGGAGGCCGCGCCACACTTTTAATTAATTGTCAGGCACTTCGGATGCGATTTCAACATTGAAACTTTGGGAACTTATTGTCCATGAGCTGTACTAACAAATAAAAAATAAATCGAAAATTGACATTTTTGGTCAAGAATACTTGTCGTCAGTGTACCAGTGGACCACGCCTGGGCGCCACAAGGGACCTATCGTGCACCAAGTACGACGTCACCTCTTCACATCAAAGCCAGCAGTCCGAGAACAGGCAATGGACTCTGCGCAACATTCTGTGACATCTCACACTATAGGTCGGGGACTAGCAGAAGCCGAGCTAGGAAATGACTTTACCATGCGTAAGCTGCCGTAAACACCACAACACAAATGGCTGCGTCTGGAGTGGTGTCGTAACTGGGAAGCTTTGACTGCTGATGAAAGGCATTGCATTCTGTTCGGAAATGAACTGCGGTAGCGCAAAATCCTGGACAACCCATCGTAGGCGAGTATGGCAGCGACACGTAGAGAGGTCTCATTCTTGCAATGTTTTGAAGAAGTACTCCGGTGTTTCTACTGGTGTCATGTTGCAGGGAGCCATCGCGTATGACTTCTGGTCGCGCCTAGTAGTGACTGAGGGAACTCTGGGGCACAGCGGTACGTCCCGGACATTTTGCTTCATCGCGTGTTACCTCTAATGCTTCAGTACCTAGAAACTATTTTTCAACATGACAATGCTCGTGCAAACGTGGAACGTGTCTTTATGAACTGTATGCATGATACTGGGATACTTCGTGACCCGCAAGTTCCTTCGATCTGTCCCTGATAGTACATATATAGCACTAGCTTGGGTGTCAGCTTCGTCCCAGCGCCATTATCCACGATATCAAGGACCGTTTGCAACACTTGTGAGCCAGTTTGTCTCATGAGAGTTGCACCAGATACGTGACACTCTTCCAAACCGAATCAGCGCATATATTCTGGCCAGAGGAGGCGAAACGTCTTACTGATAAGTGATCTCATACATGTAAGTCAGAATCTTACGGAATTCTCTTGATTACGGAAATCTTCGCATCCACTTTTTTTTAACAATGTTTACACCTGTTTTCGATAGCAAAGAAGCTGATTCATAAAAAAAATGGTTCAAATGGCTCTAAGCACTATGGGACTTAACAGCAGGAACTTAGAACCACTGAAACCTAACTAACCTAAGGACATCACACACATCAAGGCCCGAGGCAGGATACGAACCTGCGACCGTAGCAGCCGCGTGGTTCCGGACTGAAGCACGTAGAACCGCTCGGCCACCGAGGCCGGCCTACCCGATTCATATCTCGGGTCTAGAACTCGGGTGAAGCTCTGGCTTACATATATTTCACCGAGTAGATATCGACAGTTTCATGCACTACCATGCTGTTGTTGTTGTTGTGGTCTTCAGTCCTGAGACTGGTATGATGCAGCTCTCCATGCTACTCTATCCTGTGCAAGCTTCTTCATCTCCCAGTACCTACTGCAACCTACATCGTTCTGAATCTGCTTGGTGTATTCATCTCTTGGTCTCCCTCTACGATTTTTACCCTCCACGCTGCCCTCCAATACTAAATTTGTGATCCCTCGATGTCTCAGAACATGTCCTACCAACCGGTCCCTTCTTCTCGTCAAGTTGTGCCACAAACTCCTCTTCTCCCCAATTCTATTCAATACCTCCTCATTAGTTATGTGATCTACCCATCTAATTTTCAGCATTCTTCTGTAGCACCACATTTCGAAAGCTTCTATTCTCTTCTTGTCTAAACTATTTATCGTCCACGTTTCACTTCCATACATGGCTACACTCCATACAAATACTTTCAGAAACGACTTCCTGACATACAAATCTATACTCGATGTTAACAAATTTCTCTTCTTCAGAAACGCTTTCCTTGCCATTGCCAGTCTACATTTTATATCCTCTCTACTTCGACCATATTCAGTTATTTTGCTCCCCAAATAGCAAAACTCCTTTACTACTTAAAGTGTCTCATTTCCTAATCTAATTCCCTCAGCATCACCCGACTTAATTCGACTACATTCCATTATACTCGTTTTGCTTTTGTTGATGTTCATCTTATATCCTCCCTTCAAGACACTATCCATTCCGTTCAACTGCTCTTCCAAGTCCTTTGCTGTCTGTGACAGAATTACAGTGTCATCGGCGAACCTCAAAGTTTTTATTTCTTCTCCATGGATTCCTTCACTGCTTGCTGAATATAAAGATTGAATAACATCGGGGAGAGGCTACAACCCTGTCTCCCTCCCTTCCCAACCGCTGCTTCCCTTTCATGCCCCTCTACTCTTATAACTATCATCTGGTTTCTGTACAAATTGTAAATAGCCTTTCGCTCCCTGTATTTTACCCCTGCCACCTTCAGAATTTGAAAGAGAGTATTCCAGTCAACATTGTCAAAAGCTTTCTTTAGGTCTACAAATGCTAGAAACGTAGGTTTGCCTTTCCTTAATCTAGCCTCTAAGATAAGTCGTAGGGTCAGTGTTGCCTCCCGTGTTCCAATATTTTTACGGAATGGCTCTGAGCACTATGGGACTCAATTGCTGTGGTCATAAGTCCCCTAGAACTTAGAACTACTTAAACCTAACTAACCTAAGGACATCACACACATCCAAGCCCGAGGCAGGATTCGAACCTGCGACCGTAGCGGTCGTGCGGTTCCAGACTGTAGCGCCTTTAACCGCTCGGCCACTCCGGCCGGCTCCAATATTTTTACGGAATCCAAACTGATCTTCCCCGAGGCTATACCATGAAAATTAGTTTTCCTATAAATGATATTAAAAGCATATAAAATACGACTTTAAAACGTATTCCTGTTTTGTAAAGGCAATCCCCCCTTAAGCAATGAGTGACCACATCGAGCAGCGCAGATGGAGGAGAATCGAGAGAATGGAACGGCCTCCAGCTTTGGAACAGATTTTGATTTAGTTACGCAACATACGGACTCATGGGATGGCGAGTCGAGGCTTCCCGGGTAGCGACGCAGGCAATCTCCTGCGGGGCCCGGCATCCCGCGGAGTGCCTCGAGACGCAATTACCGGCGCCGCTCCAGGGGTAGGGGCGCTAAGCCTGCCCGCGACCAGTACTCGGCTTCCCACAGAGCGCAGCCAGAGTGGCCGCAGGCGGCGCCGCGCACGCCCTGCCTGCCGCTAGTCGCCTAACATTCAGTTGCGACACCATTTTGTATTTAGTCTGCTACGGCTTCCACGTCCACAAAAATATACTGATGAGGCAAAAAAGTATGACCACTTCTTAGTACGAGGGGCGTTTGAAAAGTCCGTGCAAAAATAAAAACTATTTACGTGTTTTGGTAAACCTTTTTTATTTTTCGACATAGTCTCCTTTTGACTAATTTGTTGATCCATTCCGAATAATAGGAATTTTCCAAGTTTGCAAAAGAGCTATTACTTGCTGCAATCACCTCATCATTAGAATAAAATCTTTGTCCTGCCAGCCATTTCTTCAAATAGTAGTCCGAGGGAATCAAGTCTGGAGAATAGGGGGGATGTGAAGCGAGTTGGAATCCTATTTCCATTAATTTTGCGACCACAACTGCTGAGGTGTGTGCTGGTGCATTGTCGTGATGGAAAAGGACTTTTTTGCGGTTCAATCGACGGCGTTTCTCTTGCAGCTCGGTTTTCAAACGGTCCAATAACGATGAATAATATGCACCTGTAATAGTTTTATCCTTTTCCAGATAGTCGATGAGGATTATCCCTTGCGAATCGCACAAGACAGTCCCCATAACCTTTCCGGCCGAAGGACTGGTCTTCGCCTTTTTCGGTGCAGATTCTTCCTTGGTAACCCATTGTTTAGATTGTTGTTTGGTCTCAGGAGTATAGTAATATATCCATGTTTCATCATCAGTGAAGAAACGACGTTTAAAGTTCTGCGGATTCTTCCTAAACACCTGGAAACTATCCTTGCTACACTTCACACTATTCCGTTTTTGGTCAAGCGTGAGCAGTCGTGGAACCCATCTGGCGGACAGCTTTCTCATGTCCAAATGTTTATGCAAAATATTATGCAACCGTTCATTCGAGATGCCCACAGCACTAGCAATCTCACGTACCTTAACTCTACTGTCATCCATCACCATATCATGGATTTTATCAATGATTTCTGGAGTCGTAACCTCCACAGGGCGTCCAGAACGTTCAGCATCACTTGTGCACGTATGGCCACTCCGAAAATTTTGAAACCAGTTATAAACTTTTCTGATCGAATGTGCTGAGTCACCGTTATTTTTATCAAGGTTCTCTTTAGTCTCCTGAGGCGTTTTGCCTTTCATAAAGTAATGTTAAATCACCACACGAAATTCTTCTCCGTCGATTTATTGACAATCACTCGACTTCCTTGATTCACACGAATGCCTAACACAAAGAAATAGACTAATATGGCTGAAACTTGGTGTGCGTTCTTTCCAAAGATGCTACCAACTGAACATGACCTCCATACGCGCTGGTGGTGCCATCTCACAGACTTTGCACGGACTTTTCAAACACCCCTCATAGCATCTTGATCCACCTCTGGATCGCAACACAACGGCGATTTTGCGTGGCACTGATTGGAAAGTCTTTGGCAGGTTTCCGGAGGTATGTGGCACCAGATACCTACACGCAGCTCATGGGTACGGACCGATGGTTCACTGGCGCGCTGCTAGCTCCCCACAAGCATCACATATGTGTTCCATTCGTTTCAGATCAGGCGAATTTGATGGGCAGTACATCAACGAGAGTTCACTATCATGCTCCTCAGACTACTGATCCTGATCTTAAGCTATAGAGACTGGATGATGCTACCAGCGTCGGGGAGTAGATCAGGCACAGAGCAAAGCATGTGGTCCGGAATAATGTTCACTCTGTCCACAGGTGCCGTTGTGCCTTCTGTTGCTACCACTTGTCCCATGAAAGCCCTAGTGAATATCATCCACAGAGTAATACCATCTCCACTAGCTTATGTCTGTTGTACGGTGCTCACTATTAATAATCCATATGTTAACCTTCGGCTGACATTTTGCTACTTCTCAGTCAGCTATTAGCAGTGTATTTAAACAAAGTGCAAATCTCAATGCAGTGATCAATAACTCATGATCGGTCCTTGGAATGTCGACGTTAAGTGCAGCGGTTTATTTTTTTTTTCCCCTTTATTGTTAATTTCAGACCTGATACAGGTAGGCCAGCGGTGGCATACTACGCCGCTCTTCGGCCACAGGTAAAACTAATGAAACAAAAGAAGACCATCGCAGAACGGACATGGTGGATATACAAATGTAGACATACAAAATTAAAACACACGGAGCCGTTCAATGGCGCAGAGTCCAAATTAGAAATGTTCAGACACATGGACACGCACAGAGATGACAGATGGCACACACGAACGTTGGAGCACAAACGATTAAACACTGGAACACTTTAGCACGAACACGAAGGCACACACAAACACTAGGCGATGATCTCCGACGCGCGAAAGTTCACTATACGTGTACGAGTCCGGGGACCTGCCAAAAGGGGAAAAAAGGGGGGGAGGAGGGAGAGGGGACTGTGTAGGTGCCAGTGGCAGAGGAGATGGGAGGGGGAGGAAAGAAGGTGGAGGGGGTAGGGGAAACCCAGGGGGAGGAGGGAGGGAGGCAGGGAGAAGGGAGAGAGGGTGCCCTCGGGAAAAAAACACAAGGTGCGGTAGAGGAGGATCAAAGTTGGTTGGAGGGGTAGATGGAGGGGATGAGGGCATCATCACGGAGGGGGAGTTGGTGGAAGCCACCCTGGACGAGGGTATGGAGAGTGGAGAGATGGAGAGCAGGTGGGATGTGGGAATGCAGGGGCGGCAGCAGACGGGGCTGGGAGAGGATGGGAGAGACAAGCAGGTGAGGGGGATCAAGTATGCAGGAGGTGTGGAGGATCTGTATCCGTTCGAGGAAGAGAAAGAGATGCGGGAACGGAATAAGTTCATATAGGATCCACGTGGGGGGAGGGGAGACGGATGCGATAGGCGAGGTGGAGTGCATGGCGTTCTAGGATTTGAAGGGATTTGTAGAAGGTAGGAGGGGCGGAGATCCAGGTGGGATGAGCGTAGCAGAGGATGGGGCGGATTAGGTATTTATAGGTGTGGATGACGTTGGAGGGGTCCAGACCCCATGTGCGGCCAGAAAGGAACTTGAGGGGATGGAGTCGGAAGCGTGCCTTGGCTTGGATTGTCTGGAGATGGGGGTCCAGGATGACGCCAAGGTACTTAAGGGTGGGGGTGAGGGCTGTAGGTCGCCCATAAATGGTGAGATAGAAAGTTTAGCGGTCGTCTAGGTAACAGTCAAGAGGATTATTCTATGCTTCGGTAACGAGGTTTGAGCCTGTGCCTTTAATTCTGTGCTCGAGCAGGATCACCGAACACAAACACAATATTGCATGTTATTACAGATATCCAATGAACGACGGCGTGCTGAAAAGTAATGCCTCCGATTTATTTGTGATGCGTCGACTTTCCCGCTTCCCACTAACGCAAGTTGTAGCCCTCTGGCGCTAAAGGGCTCCGAACTGGCGGAGTGTAAAGCAACTAAATTATGATTATATATTAATACCTTCAGCTGCTGACGGGCGTTGATATATATCTCAACAGGGACAGGTGAAAACGTGTGCCCCGACCGGTACTCGAACCCGGGATCTCCTGCTTACATGACAGACGCTCTATCCATCTGAGCCACCGAGGGCACAGAGGATAGTGCGATTGCAAGGACTATCTCACGTACGCCTCCCTCGAGACCCACATTCTCACCTTATATGTCCACACACTACATTCGTAGTGTCACCACCCCAACACACTCATGACTCGTGGAAGACATTCTTCCAAGTCCCGTAAGAGTTCGGGAAATATGTGTGCATCCGCACAGAAGAGGAAGGTCATGGCCGGTATTGCCAGAATTATATAATTATAAGGATATGCTGTCTCTTCTTTCGGACATGTCCATATCCATATAAGTATATATCTAACGCAACTATACCGGTGAGTGAGAAACAGCGTACTGTAATCGACTTTCTAACAGCAGAAGAGTTCGTCCACACATGGAGCGCCCCTTGCTTCAGCATGATAATGCCAGACCACACACGAGCGTTGCGACATCTGCAACAATCCGATGCCGAGGTAATTGTTATCCATCATCCTCCATACAGTCCCGAATAGCCCGACCAGTTTTTCCATCTGTACCGAAAACTTAAAGAACACCTTTGATGCCAGAATGTGATTTTCACTCTGCAGCGGAGTGTGCGCTGACATGAAACTTCCTGCCAGATTAAAACTGTGTGCCGGAAACATGTGTGTGGAAACATACCCTATGCTGTGGCTAAGCGATGTCTCCACAATATCCTATCTTTCAGGAGTGCTAGTTCTGCAAGGTTCGCAGAAGAGCTTCTGTAAAGTTTGAAAGGTAAGAGACGAGATACTGGAAGAAGTAAAGCTGTGAGGAGGGAGCGTGAGTCGTGCTTGGGTAGCTCAGTTGGTAGAGCACTTGCCCGCGAAAGGCAAAGGTCCCGAGTTCGAGTCTCGGTCCGGCACACAGTTTTAATCTGCCACCTCTGATGATTTACTTTGGTACTGATGAAGCGGTGCAAGCAGAAGTGACATGGAGCTCCGTCAAGAAAGTAAAAATACTCTACAGTGACGGTATCAAATGGCTCAAATGGCTCTGAGCACTATGGGACTTAACATCTATGGCCATCAGTCCCCTAGAACTTAAAACTACTTAAACGTAACTAACCTAAGGACAGCACACAACACCCAGCCATCACGAGGCAGAGAAAATCCCTGACCCCGCCGGGAATCGAACCCGGGAACAGCCGGCCGCGGTGGTCTAGCGGTTCTGGCGCTGCAGTCCGGAACCGCGGGATTGCTACGGTCGCAGGTTCGAATCCTGCCTCGGGCATGGGTGTGTGTGATGTCCTTAGGTTAGTTAGGTTTCAGTAGTTCTAAGTTGTAGGGGACTTATGACCTAAGATGTTGAGTCCCGTAGTGCTCAGAGCCATTTGAACCCGGGAATCCGGGCGTGGGAAGCGAGAACGCTACCGCACGACCACGAGATGCGGGCGTGACGGTATCAATCAACTAGTATCTCGCTGGGAGAAATGTATCCTCCTCAGGGTTACTATGTTGTAAATAAACATGTACATATGAAGAACAAAGATGTAGAATGGTAGTAGTCTATTTTCTATAACACGCGTTAAGAGTTTTCACAAAAAAAAAAGAAACTCGGAGGCATCACTTTTAAGTACGTCCTCATTCATTAACACAACTGATGCGCAGAAAATTACAGTTGTCACGAACTTGTCGTGGAAACAGCTTGGTGAATCCTTAGTTTTGCACAGGATGCGGGGACTGATCACGTGGACACACATTAAATTTAGAGTCAATCTATTAACCAATGTGAGTCATCACTACATTATTATCTTTGCCTTGCCTGTCATGGGGCACTGAAGCATAGCAACTGTGAAACAAAGAAGAAACAAAATACGGAGCGCGTCCGCCGACCTCTGTCGCTCTCGTGCCATATGGCGCCTCTGACTAATGCGCTCGACACACGCGACCGGCTAGTCCGGCTAGTGACCTTCTGCTGTGTCATAATTAGTGCTCCCCGCTGAAGTTAATGTGCTGTTTCCCTAGGATACACGCACCGAATTTTCTTTTATTTAGGTCAGTGCTGTCTCCCATGCACCGAATTTTTTTTATTTAGGTCAGTGCTGTCTCCATCGTCACACAATGCTCGGTGATTGTAGCTACGGCACATATCGGCTCTGGAATGTGTCGCGTTATGTCTACAACATAGCCATGGTGAAATGTAACGTTATTCCCTTTATCAGAATATTTACCGAACATATAAGTGAGCTAGGTAGAAACTGAGAGCCAAACTAGGACAAGAATGAAGATGTCTGCCTTTCGTTAACAGTGATCTTGCAGGCTGCCATTCTGGCACATCTTGAAAATATCCCTTTCGACTTGTCCTCGAAACTCCCTTGGCATGGCACGAAATTCTACTTGCAGTTATGGCCAGAATCCACGCACTGCTAAACCGTCTTCTCAAGGGAGGACGACGAGCTGGTGACGTCATAGCGTGGAATTCCACATTCCATTATACCACGAAATGAAAAACGTGGCACGTCCTCGAGGAGAGGGACGTGGCCAATGAGATGCGGCATCGGTTTTACGTCACAAGCAGACCTTACGAGTCGCCATATTGTACGGAGTTAGAGTTCGTATTTGGTGCTTTTTTTCATTATAGAGTACGTGCTATGAATTTATACTGTTCAGAGCAACAGCGAATTAGTGATGTCTTGCAAAAGCGTCGTTTCACTTACGATTTATTATAATAAAATAACAGGAAACTAAATATCGATAATCTCGTGTTTGATATTTTTTGTATTATGACTTGTACGCTACGAAAACTGTTTCAGTGCTACAGCACAGTGATGATCTATCAGAAACACGTAGTTTTGGTATAATTTGTCATAAGTAAATATCAAATAATGACATTTATATCTACATGGCTACTCTGCAATTCACACTTAAGTGCCTGGAAGAGGGTTTATCGAACCATTTTTATACTTCTTCTCTACCATTCCACTCTCGAATGGCGCGTGGGAGAAAGGAACACCTAAATCTTTCCGTTCGAGCTCTGATTTCTCTAATTTTATTATGATGATCGTTTCTCCCTACGTAGGTGGGTGTCAACAAAATATTTACGCATTCGGAAGAGAAAGTTGGTGATTGAAATTTCGTAAATAGATCTCGCCGCAAAGAAAACCGCCTTTGTTTCAGTGACTGCCACCCCAACTTGCGTATATCAGTGTCACTCCCACCCCTATTGCGCGATAACACGAAATGAGCTGCCCTTCTTTGCATTTTTTCGATGTCCTCCGTCAATCCTACCTGCTAAGGATCCCTTACTGCGTAGTAATATTCCAGCAGAGGACGAACAAGTGTAATGTAGGCTGTCTCTTTAGTGGGTTTGTCGCATCTTCTAAGTGTTCTGCCAACAAAGCGCAATCTTTGTTTCGCCTTCCCCACAATATTATCTATGTGGTCTTTCCAATTTAAGTTGCTCGTAATTGTAATTCCTAGGTATTTAGTCGAATTGACAGCCCTTAGACTTGTGCGATTTATCGTATACCCAAAATTTATCGGGTTTCTTTTACTACCCATGGGGATGACATCGCACTTTTCTTTGTTTAGTGCCAATTGCCACTTTTCGCACCCCACAGAAATTCTCTCTAGATAATTTTGTAATTGGAATTGATCGTCTGATGATTTTACTAGACGGTAAATTACAGCGTCATCTGCAAACAATCTGAGGCGGCTGCTCAGATTATCACCTAGATCATTTATGTAAATCAGGAAGAGCAGACAGCCTATGACACTACTTTGCGGAACGCCAGATATCACTTGTGTTCTACTGGATGATTTACCGTCTATAACTACGAACTGTGACCTCTCTGAGAGGAAATCACGAATCCAGTCACACAACTGAGACGACACTCCATATGCACGCAATTTGATTAATAGTCGCTTGTGAGGAACGGTATCAAAAGCCTTCCGGAAATCTAGGAATATGGAATCGATCTGAGATCCCTTGTCGACAGCACTCATTACTTCATGGGAATAAACCGCTAGCTGCGTTGCACAAGAACGATATTTTCTGAATCCGTGTTGGTTATGTATCAATAAGTCATTTTCTTCAAGGCGATTCATAATGTTGAGTACAGTATATGCTCCAAAATCCTACTGCAAATTGAGGTCAGTGATATGGGTTTGTAATTCAATGGGTTACACCTATTTCCCTTCTTGAATATTTGTGTGACCTGTGCTACTTTCCAGTCTTTAGGAACAGACCTTTCGTCAAGTGAGCGGTTGTATATGATTGCCAAGAAAGGCGCTATTGTGTCTGCATACTCTGAGAGGAACCCGATTGGTATACCATCTGGACTGGAAGACTTGCCTTTCTTAAGTGATTTGAGTCGTTTCGCAACATCTACGATATCTACTTTTATGTCACTCACGCTAACAGCGGTTCTGGTTTCGAATTCTGGAATATTTACTTCGTCTTCTTTCGTGAAGGAATTACTGACATTTGTAGATATAGTCTTTACACGGTGTATACCATATGTGGGAGCCCATGCGCCATGTCGAAGCCCTAGCGTAATTGGTAGCATTGTCAGCTGTAAAGACTATAGCAGCAATTTCCTGTCCACTTCCTTCCAATTATCTTTTTCACCTGTTGTTTTCTAAAAGATTCTAGGTATTTCTCATTAATTCAATAGAAGTATTACCTGCAGTAGTCCATGTTATTTATTATAAATAATGTATTGTTGCAATTCGTGTTTTATAAGCCAACGACTGGAATGTTTCCCCAGTGGCCATAAATCTTAACGTGACTACCAATCCACGTCAGGAAGTAAACACAAGTTACTACTATTATGAAATTTTGTGTAAAATATATATACCCATCTCTTAGTTTTAAGGACTGCTTCATATTTTTATCTTGACGGGAAATATGTTTTTCAATGATGATGAGCAGTTTCGAAAAAATCTGCTCCTCAATTCAAATGAAATTTCTAAACGATTTTCGACCTTGAAATCTATGTGATGAACTACATTACTTCCGTGTGTTGGTAGTCAATGCAACATCGAGAATATAGATATTATGCATGCCCAGAGTAACATTAAACACTGTACTTTAACTACACGAGTATTCAATCTGAAATCAAAAATTAGAAGCAGATTCAACCGAAATTACATAAAAATTGTACTAGTAAGTATCTCAGTTTTACAGTATTAAGTGGTGATCCTCTACCAGCAATTCACTGTTCCAGCTATCAGAGAGTCGAGAATCTTCTTTGACGATCTCTAACAGAATTAACGCAGCTATTTTAAGCGCGTCCATTCTCGTAAAGAAACTGTGATTTTCGCTCCAGATGCTGCCGGGAATTGCCACTGGAGAGCGCTGAGGTCGCAAATCACGATGAAGAGCGTCAAATGTTACTTCACCATGGTAGACGTGAGAGAAGGGCTGAAACGACTTCATCTTCCGCACGGGAGCCCAATTCTACACCCGCGCACAGGACAGCAGTTTCAAATTCCATACCAGCAGAATGGCGTTATGGATGACTGAGGATCACTCACTCACGACTTTATAACCACTTCTAAAATATCACCCACAGGATCCATGAGTTGATTCGTTTACACCATGGGCTTTCAAGCGCCTCTTAAAATGTGTTCACCACTTTAAAACACCACCTGCGCTCCTGAGGGCGCACAATTTGTCTCCTACGGCCGCGAAAACAGCTAGTAGACACCTAGAATATGTAACCCCTGAAACAGCCCGCCCAATTGTTTTACATCCAGGCCAATCGGACAAATACGTACAGGAGCAGAATGCAGACAATTATATTCACAAATCCCATTCACGTAAGTAACAATATCTGCTGAGTGCCGATTCCGACCAGTTTTTTCAAATGTTTATTTCAACATATTCTGGACAACACCTGTCACCAAGGGAAAATTACTCGTCCTTAAGCCATCACAGAAAGTCCCCACCACACCCACTTAGTACGATTACTGAACGACCGACTCAGCACCCCCAGACGTTTGTAACAGTTGTGCAGAGATGGAGTCTGCTGACATTTCTACGGAGCCCAAGTCACTTCAGGTGGTCTTTTGCTTTAACACGCGTTGACTTCGACAATTCACAATCAGACTGTCACGAGTCGACCTAACGTAGACGTCAGCCAAGACACACACCAGTCTGTCACCACAACCAGGTTCCTTCCTTTGACAATAGTTTGTTTTGTCACCCGCAAAGAGACTACCAGTAAAACGCCGCTTATTCTAGCAAGAGGCCGAGACTCGGCAGAAAGGCCTCTCCGTAAAAGTGTCTGTCCGCACTAGTGTTCTAAACTGCATCTCCAGGCTGGACAAGAGCCGCTGTCCCTCGGATACTGAAAACAGACATTAGCGTCCAGAATAGCCAGGACGAGATGCAGGTGCGCCCAGGAATGACATGATATAAGCGGCCAGAATGAGATTTTCACTCTGCAGCGGAGTGTGCGCTGATATGAAACTTTCCTGGCAGATTAAAACTGTGTGCCGGACCGAGACTCGAACTCGGGACCTTTGCCTTTCGCGGGCAAGTGCTCTACCATCTGAGCTACCCAAGCACGACTCACGCCCCGTCCTCACAGCTTTACTTCCGCCAGTACCTCGTCTCCTACCTTCCAAACTTTACAGAAGCTCTCCTGCGAACGTAGCAGGACTACCACTCCTGAAAGAAAGGATATTGCGGAGACATGGCTTAGCCACAGCCTGGGTGATGTTTCCAGAATGAGATTTTCACTTGGCAGCGGTGTGTGCGCTGATATGCAACTTCCTGGCAGATTAAAACTGTATGCCGGACCGAGACTCGAACTCTGGACATTTGTCTCAGGAAGTTTCATATCAGCGCATACTCTGCTGCAGGGTGAAAATCTCATTCTGGAAACATCCACCAGGGTGTTCTTAAGCCATGTCTCCGCAATATCCTTTCTTCCAAGAGTGCTAGTTCTGCAAGGTTCGCAGAAGAGCTTTTGTGAAGTTTGGAAGATAGGCGACGAGGTACTGGCAGAATTGAAGCTGTGAGAACGGGTCTTGAGTCGTGCTTGGGTAGCTCATATGGTAGAGCACTTGCCCGCAGTAGGCAAAGGACCCCAGTTCGAGTCTCAGTCCGGAATACAGTGTTAATCTGCTGGAAAGTTTCATATCAGCGCACACTCCGCTGCAGAGTAAAAATCTCATTCTGGATCCTTCTAATCCTTTCTATCTTCACACACGTTTCTCCACCATTTTTAGGGACAGCTGTCTGTCAGCAAGCTATGAAGACGTGCCTTACATTGTCAGGCGTGAGGGAAGGACAGGCGGCTGAATCTGCCCCGCATCGAAAGTAGACACGCCAGATGCTCCACACCTCGTTGCAGGCGGACAGGTACGCTGTTTGCGCTGCGACTTCGAACATCTCCTGACTGACGTTTGGTGCCGCGTCGTTACACGGAGCCGTTACTGCTCACTGCGCCTCACTCGTGGAAAGGCCTCGACTGCAGCCTTTTGTTCTGGGTGGCGAATTGTTCCATCAGAGGCGTGATTAAAGAAGCGGCTACGGCCAGCGTTTCGCGTCGGATCGAATTGTCGGAGGGCACGACTTGCTTGCGGAGGGGAGCCTGCAGACCCTCCCCCCCCCCCCCTCCGTCGCTCTCATTAAAGCAATTAGCCGTCGGCCGCTTTCAGGACGTCGACTGTTATGCCGCCGGGAGATTAGTTTAACGACAGGATGTTCGCCTCTAATATAATTAATTAAAGAGACGCCTCTCCTCTCGCGAGGAACGTGCAAAGTGTTTCCTGCCCTGCTTTGTAAATCCTACTCTTTTCGTTCGTGCAGCAAATACGAGGGTAATTATTGAAGCTAACGGCAAAGGGTCCTTGTAGCGGATTAGTGCCACCGAATCCCTGTAGAAATTACCGTCTGTGTTGGCACACAGATAAACAGTTTCCGTTGGAGTATGCACATCAATATAAGCTCTGCTCGAAGAGGACGTTCGTTTAACAGGCATATAATCTAGGCTACGGTTTGTTGTTACCAGACGCAAACATTCAGCGAATTGCTGTTTTACGTTCGAGACTTACACTAAAGATCTTACACAAGTGCAAAATCCTTGACAATTCTAGATATCGAATCGAAGTTTTCCTTAAGTGGTAATATGCAACTGCGAAATACTCTTAGTGCAAAGTTAATATCTGTAACGTTTTTACCTATGAGACAATAGTTATGTTTGCCTTCGTCCGCCATACACCTGTAATCTAACAGATAAAACACAAAAATAATGAAAACTGCGAACAGTTGAACACTCAGAATGTAAACGTGAACAGTGTGTGTCCTGTCCTGTTCAGCTGTACTCTGAAGAGTAACCGTGCAACGCATTCAACACGTCTGTAAACATACCACTTTTCTGAGACGAAACATACAGTAAATGGCTCTCGTTCGCTACGCGCTTACTGTGTAAACTGCTTAATCGTGTATCTGAAATCGTTTTTAAATAACATAATCGCATATCAAATTTCTAAGAGTAAAGTCTGTCTATTATAGCGAGCTACCAGTATGGCAAATTACAAAAAAATGCAAAATGGCATATCTGTTAGTTGACCAGAAAGTGTTTACTTTCCTTGTTGAAATGGGCAGTTACAAGGTGAATACCGAGCTGGTCCCCATGTCCCGCCTCAGTTACACGACTCGCAGACATTTGAAAACGTTCGCATTATTTCATGGCTTACACTAGACGCAGACAGCTGGGTACACTACTTCCTACCCGGGAGTGAGGGGGCGGAGGGGGGTGGTAAGGGGTGGCGGCAGGAAGGGGCTGGCCGCGGTGGCCGAGCGGTTCTAGGCGCTTCAGTTCGGAACCACGCGGCTGCTACGGTCGCAGGTTCGAATCCTGCCTCGGGCATGGATGTGTATGATGTCCTACGTTAAGTTAGGTTTAAGTAGTTCTAAGTTTAGGGGACTGATGACCTCAGATGTTAAGTCCTAATAGTACTTAGAGCCATTTGAACCATTTTTTTTTTTTGACACGAAGGGCATCTGGCCACCCTCTGACACTAACAATGCCAAATTCATAGTAACAGGGCTGACCCCGCATTGAAATGGGACGATGGTCCCTGGAAATGATAATGTTGAAATGGGCAGTTGTTGATAGTGACAAATGAACGCGAGAGACTCCACTTGTAGCAGAATTCCTACTGGCGTACCACAGAAATGAACGAGAGCTAGAAATACGAGTGTCAGATTAGTAGTCTAGATCACAACGTTTATTGTATTTTCGATGACTGTTTTCATCCAGAACGGGCAACCTTCATATCTAAGTTGTTGCAGGAACTGTTACGCGATTATCGAAAATATAATAAAAAAAGTGATTTAGACTTTCTTTATCAGACAGTTAGAATATACAGATCACTGTGGTGTCTCTACGACAGCATAATGCTGCTTTCTAATCAATTCGACGAAATGAATTCTTTTTACTGGCATTCTAGAGTTACTGAAGAGAGCAGCATTAAAAGTGTTGTAAAAATTCAAGCGCATCACGTTGACAGAATATGCTAATCAACTGGCTATATTTTGTAAGGAAACTAGCTCTGATGAGATTTAAGCTGTCGAACATTCAATATCGTCCTTCGGAGTTGGTAAAAAATTCTAGATATTTTGCTACCACCGACCACATTTTTTATTTAAACGAATCGTTCTTTGCACATATTTCATAACACCAGAAAAGTGGTTAAAGGAGTGAGAATAACATTTGAGAGAAAACGTCATATTGTGCCAACATGAATTTTTCACTCCGAGCAGATAGTGCACTGACGTAGAAACATATTAAAACTGTGTGCTGGACCGGTAGCCTTTCGCGAGCAGAGTGATAAATATCCTTTCTTCCAGGAGTGCTAGTCCTTCAAATTTCGCAAGAGAACTTCTGTGGAGTTCATCTCCTTCTGTGAAGGAAATGAGGATGGGCGAAATTAAAGCCGTAAGAAAGAATCGTGAATCATGCTTCGGTAGCTCTGTCGGTAAAGCAGTTACTCACGAAAGGCAGACATCCTGGGTTCGAGAGTCTATCCGGCACACAGTTTTAACCTGTCAAGTTGTTCCATATACGAGGTGCATTCAAGTTCTAAGGCCTCCAATTTTTTTTCTCCGGACTGGAAAGAGATAGAAACATGCGCATTGTTTTAAAATGAGGCCGCGTTCATTGTCAATACGTCCCAGAGGTGGCAGCACCGTACGGCAGATGGAATTTTACTGCCAGTGGCGAGAATGAGAACTGTTTTAAATACTTAAAATGGCGACGTTTTCCTTACTTGAACAGCGTGCAATCATTCGTTTTCTGAATTTGCGTGGTGTGAAACCAATTGAAATTCATCGACAGTTGAAGGAGACATGTGGTGATGGAGTTATGAATGTGTCGAAAGTGCGTTCGTGGGTGCGATAGTTTAGTGATGGCAGAACATCGTGTGACAACAAACCGAAACAACCTCGGGCTCGCACAAGCCGGTCTGACGACATGATCGAGAAAGTGGAGAGAATTGTTTTGGGGGATCGCCGAATGACTGTTGAACAGATCGCCTCCAGAGTTGGCATTTCTGTGGGTTCTGTGCACACAATCCTGCATGACGACCTGAAAATGCAAAAAGTGTCATCCAGGTGGGTGCCACGAATGCTGACGGACGACCACACGGCTGCCCGTGTGGCATGTTGCCAGGCAATGGTGACGCGCAACGACAGCACGAATGGGACTTTCTTTTCGTCGGTTGTGACAATGGATGAGACGTGGATGCCATTTTTCAATCGAGAAACAAAGCGCCAGTCAGCTAAATGGAAGCACGCAGATTCACCGCCACCAAAAAAATTTCTGGTAACCACCAGTGCTGAAAAAATGACGGTGTCCATGTTCTGGGACTGTGAGGGCGTAATCCTTACCCATTGCGTTCCAAAGGGCACTTTGGTAACACGTGCATCCTACGAAAATGTTTTGAAGAGCAAATTCCTTCCTGCACTGCAACAAAAACGTCCGGGAAGGGCTGCGCGTGTGCTGTTTCACCAAGACAACGCACCTGCACATCGAGCTAACGTTACGCAACGGTTTCTTCGTGATAACAACTTTGAAGTGATTCCTCATGCTCCCTACTCACCTGACCTGGCTCCTAGTGACTTTTGGCTTTTTTCAACAATGAAAGACACTCTCCCTGGTCGCACATTCACCGGCCGTGCTGTTATTGCCTCAGCGATTTTCCAGTGGTCAAAACAGACTCCTAAAGAATACTTCGCCGCTGCCATGGAATCATGGCGTCAGCGTTGTGAAAAATGTGTACGTCGAGAAGTAACGCCAGTTTCATCGATTTCGGGTGAGTAGTTAATTAGAAAAAAAATCGGAGGGCTTAGAACTTAAATGCACCTTGTATCATGATTTGCCTACAGGTTGAGTTCAATAGCAAATTCTTTTACTGATGATGATGATGACGTTTGGTTAGTGGGGCGCTCAACTGCGCCGTCATCAGCACCCGTACAAATTCCCAATCTGTACACAGTCCAATCTAGCCGCTTTCATGACTGATGATGGAATTATGAGGACAACACGTACACACACACCAGGGCAGACAAATTCCCGAAACCGGGATCCCGGTGATTCGGAGGTAGTTTTCTATTGAAAGAACTGACAAACTACCTGAGTTCATTACTGCTGCGATGAGCTACGAAAAGGATCGACTCCCAAACCAATTGAAGAAGTATCCACTAGATGCACTTCATGTGACTGACAGACTTTTTACAGCGGCATCCAACGATTAATAATATCATTAACTGCCAGGCTCATGCACCACACACGCTAGCAGCCGCAGAAAATGTCGGTCTGGCTGATGACTGTAACATTCTGTGGCGTATACAAGTGACTGCTCCTGAAATTTGCGTAGAAAAGTACGTTGAAAGCACTAAAGTAAAACCAGTAACTAGTGGGTTCATTCTCAAAATATTTTACATTCAACCAATACAGACTATTGGAGAGAATCTAAAGGATAGCATTGCAATATAAATCAAAAAGCGATTACTACTAAATGAATATGTTAGTATGTTGGACATAACGACGTTGCTCGATCAGAGATTCGAGAACATATATCTTCAATGTGCTTGAGCATGTATCAGTGCAGCTGTTGAAATGACTGTCAGTGAGGTTCGGCAACACGTTGATACGTTACAGGAAAACAGAGGAACCACTATGACTGATGGAGTAAATGTTCTAAAATAGCACACGAAAACTGGAACAGGAACGGACTTATGATTATAGCTCAATTGATAAAAAAAGATCTCCTTCTAATGCTCAAACAAGGTCCATTAGAAATATGCAATCACAACATAGATAGTACCTATTCAGAGATGCAAAAGTCACATCGTCGGTTTCTGAAAAGATGTTCTCAAAAGTACGATATGATCTCTGTCAACAACACAATAGACTAAAGGTGCGTGGTCGTGCGGTAGCGTTCTCGCTTCCCACTCCCGGGTTTCCGGGTTCGATTCCCGGCGGGGTCAGAGATTTTCTCTGCCTCGTGATGGCTGTGTGTTGTGTGCTGTCCTTAGATTAGTTAGGTTTAAGTAGTTTTAAGTTCTAGGGGACTGATGACCATAGATGTTAAGTCCCATAGTGCTCAGAACTATTTGAACTAAAGGTGAAAACCTCTAAAAAAAAGTTGTTTCTACAGACTGTAGATAGAAAGGTGTGGGGTGCGTAATGTTGATTATTGTTGTATTCCTTTATTAATAAATATGATGTTTATATATAGGGTATTTAATCTTAAAGAGTCCGGGTACGACTATATATTGCGGAAATGACCATTACATGTCACCAGAGACAGACAAGCCAATATAAAAGAAGGCAGGGAGTATACTGTAGTCAGTAGAAAAGTAGAACAGCGGATCAGGTGGGTCAGGAGAGGTCAGCGGCTTCGAATGAGGACTAGACATGGGATGTCACCAGAGAAACAATGTCAACAGGGAATTTTCAACCATTGTAACTCTGCCCATGTCGGTTCTTGGTGGTGTGACTGTAACGCAGGAACGCTAAGGAGCAACGACAGCTATACAAGGACGATGCAGAAGTCATGTACTGACAAACAGCGAACATTGAGCATTGCAACAGCAGACTTTACGCCGTCATACAGGTGAAGGGTGGACGTATCCCATATTACTTTTCACTAATGTGTCCGGATAATTTTGATCGGATGGTGCATATTGCTTTTCAAGCCATTGTATAAATTCATTATGTAACAACAATGTTTTTCCGTCGATTATTATCATCCACTGATGATAAAATCGAAATCGACGTCGATCACTTGCCAACATCGCCTGTCTTTACTCAGAACAGTAATGAACTAACTTTAATCACTTGAGAGCTACAGAAAACTGTTTCGATATCAAAGTTATATTGATCTTGACCTCAGAATTTTCATCCATAGTAAATTCTACGTTTGTTATATGTAATCTAACCTTATGAAGAAGGTGACGGGCGTCTTTCTTTTCTTTTCTCTTTCTTCGAAACGGATCGAGGAGGTGTAGCGTGTGCGACAATGGCCTCGGCTCAAATCCCCGTTTGGCCATACAAATTTAGCTTTACCGTGGTTTCCACAAATGACGTATAATTTTTGAAAACGACATCGCCGATTTCTTTCCCAATCCGATCTTGCTGTCCGTCTCAACGATCTCGTCGTCGACGGGATGTTATTTTATTTACTTTCTTTTAACATCAAACCGTACCGACTTATGAATACAAATGCTTGCACATCAGATGTATTCTGTGTCGGTACACGAGTGTCACTGCAATTCAGTTTTCCAGCAAATTTGCCTGTGGCGAATAGTATTAGATATTTTGTAAGTACTTTGCGACATCCTGCCTGCAGTTTCGCAAAAATAGGTTCGTATCGAGTATTTCTGAGTGATTTCGCTAAGAAACCAAATTTTGTATTTGACAACGTCATTTCGTTTCGAAATTAGAATAGCTGTCATGAAGGAATGAACATTACAGACAAAAACAGATGCTTCGGCGAGCAGCAGCAAAAAACCCAGCACGATATTTACACCCCGTGCCATGTGTAGCGCAGCCTGTACGGGCTTCGTGTGTGGCTACAGCTGTCAGCTGTCCGCTGCCCGCAAGCACGCAAGAACTGGGCCTGGTTGCCGCCTCGGGTAGTAGGGTAGGGGGTTCCCCCGCGGGTCTCTCCCGCCGACGACAGCGCCGCAGTCGGCCGCCGCTGCAAACACCAGGACTGTGAAAGCAGCGCCGCTTCCGGATTACTGGATTACACGGCGACGAGCTCAGGCCGCAAACCCGGCTCTGTGGCTGCGGAAGTTTGGAGCCGTCGCTTTCTCCTCCCGCTAACATAACTTCCCTTTGTGCGGCAACACGCTACGGATATACTCATTGTGTTGCTTTCAGCTAGTGAGAGAGCGGTTCGGTTTCCGCACCAGAGGCGTATGCTGTTGTGTTAACTGCATTAGTATCTGGCTGCTTATGACGCGCTGGCTTGCTTTCAAATTCCGCAGTACTGTGGCAGTTTATAATTTGTTTCTCCCTTGAGAGAAGTAAATGTTGTTATTGTAAATAGCGACACCAGAAAGAAGCATATTATGTTCTACGATTACACCAGTAAATCTTTTGATAATGAATTAGAAAGGATCCGCCTTCTTGCAAGAACACAACTTTTAATCCACAAACATTTTCACCACAGTTGTGGCATATTTAATGGATTTCTTTCGGCTTTTGTTTCTGGTATATATACATACGCACATAGTTTAAGAGTTTATATTATAAGCAATATTCAGTACAGGCGTTGCCTTAACGTGTGTGTTGCAGATGAAATAGTGTATTACTATTACTATAGACTTGCCGCAGGTTCTTTTGGCAGTCATAGGGCACACAAAATGTAAAAAAGGTAAAATATAGTACATACGTAATCTAAATTATGGCAATAAAAAGTCTGATGTCAACAATCTCTTAACCTACCTTAAACTTGCACGTATATTTTTCAGAAACAACAACTAAAAAAAAAAAAAAAAAAAAAAAAAAAAAAAAAAAAAAAAAAAAACGGATGATGCCGTACCTCTGGTGAAAAATGTTGTGTTCTTGCAAGAAGTATGATGCCTTTTAATTCATTATATTTTCTGCAAGCAGGGGAACAGAGCTTAAACTTCCATTACGATGGTACCATTTAGAGTGCAAATAAAATTTGCCGAATCCTTGGTATAAGTGTGCGATCAGCCGAGATGCCGCCGTAGTAATGTTGCCAACAACTTAGTAAACGAGCAGTCGAGCTCACCGACAGCAGGTATTGTTGTTCTTAGAACAAGGAATTCCGCCTTATGCAAGACGCCTTTTCCTCTTGTGTTTTACCCAGACATGTTTCAGCACTTTTTGTGCTATCTTCAACAGGTTATTTTTTATTTTCTTACTGTAAAATTGTTATTACATATTAACATTTAGCGAAACTCTATTTATAGCTAAATTGGCCAAAAGAGTGGATGTATGTATTAGTTTACATACCTTATATGATGCTATTTGACATTAATGTTGGTAGCTATTCTGCTACACAATCTACAACTTCTCATCTGCAGACTGCAAAACGTATTTTTTTTTGTTTATTATGCTTTTACAAACGGAAGTGAGTGTATATGGCTCTTTTGTGTGTAACTTACGGCTTCCATGTTGTAGTGCTTGCTCATATGTTGATGGCAAGATGAATAGGCTGATTTCGTGGCCTATGGTCGCTTGACACTGCACTTTCTCCGATTTTTCAAAACATAGGCAGAGTTTTCGCCGCTATTACGTGTTGTTGTGGCTATGTAGAATACATTTGTTTCGTAGTGTGTTTGGTTGGATGAGGCGCGCGAATTTGAAGGGTATTTGGCGTTTGTGCTGTTTGGTTTGCGTGTGTGTGTGTGTGTGTGTGTGTGTGTTTTCAGCACTGGGGCAGAGCGAGAGAGAGAGAGAGAGAGAGAGATAAAACATACAGGAATTTCAGAACCAAGTATACAGAACAGCTCGACAGCACTGAAAAGCAATAGCTCATACTCAGCACTTGCAGACCACCTAATAGCACGCAATCACCACCCAACAAACAGTGAAACTGACTTACGGAAAGAAAGTACTCAATGAATACGCATCACTCTCCATTAAAATCCTCTTCGCGACAATTGAAGAACTATACAAATAACACCGACATTAAAATACTCACGAGAAAAAAAAGAACTCTTTCTCCGTCTCTGTCTCTCTCCCCTCTCTCTTCCCTCGTCCTGAACACACACACACACACACACACACACACACACACACACACACGCAAACCAAACACAACAAATGCCAAATACATTTCAGATTCGCTCGCCTCACCCAGCCAAACACATTACGAAACAAATGAATACTACATAGCCACAACAACACGTAATAGCGGCGAAAACTCTGCCTATGTTTCGAAAAATAGGAGAAAGTGCAGTGTCAAGTGACCGTAGGTCACGAAATCAGCCGATTCATCTCGCCAACAACATATGAGAAAGCAGTACAGCCGTAAGTTACACACAAAAAAGTGATATACACTCACTTCCGTTTTGTAAATGCAAAATAAACAAAAAAATAAAAATTACGTTTTGCAGTCTGCAGATGAGAAGTTGTAGATTGTGTGGCAGAATAGCTACCAACGTAAATGTCCAATAGCATAACACACAGTGCATCCGGTCGTTAATACATATCCCAACTGTGAACTATCAACAAATGATGTATGATATTTTACAACAATTATTCATTCACAATTGTAAATATTATGTACCAAAATTTCGCTAAATGTTAATATGTAACAACAATTTTACAGTAAGGAAATGAAAAACAACCTGCTGAAGATAGCACAAAAAGTGCTTAAACATGTCTGGGTAAAACAAAACAAAAAAAGGTGTCTTGGATAAGGCGGTATTCCTCGCCCTGTTTTCATATCAAGCACGGACATAAGAAGAACTGCAACACCACAAGATGACTATTGTTGTTCTTGTGTGTTTTAAGTAACCCGTACAACTTTGGCAGTGGCGTAGGTACATAGATCTTTTTTAGTATTCAGTTCGCTTATGGAGATTTTTTGTCAATCATGTACGACTAAACTGAATTTTTGGTACCGATATTGCGGATTAGTTTCCCGACGATCGTACACTTTAGCGGGTTGCTAATCAGAGATCGTTGTCATTTTCGGCTGCGTCCAACGAGATGAGTTAAAAAATGAAAATGAAGAAGAACCGTACAAGAGATGCAAATGGCACGGAAAGTTGCAGAGAGCAGTGAGGCACCTGGCAGTGAAGCGCCGGACATGCCTTTGTGGGACGTGACTGCGGCCAGAGAGCACGTCTGCACGCCGGACGACTTCCAGGAACGCCGAGGTGACGTGCCTGCCAGCTGTCGGCTGCAGCTCGCGCTACACCTTAACTCCACACGTCGGGTCCCCGAATCCTGAGATGGCTGCGAGACTGTTGCGTGTCGTAATCACCGGCAGTGTTCAACTACAATATCTCCACATCACAACAAGCATACAGTGTCCATAAAGGCCCGCTATCATTCCAAAAAATCATAACTTGGAAACTACTTGTGACAGAGAATCGTTGTTTGTTGTGAAACTTTAGGAAGCTCTCAATTTTTTTCCCTTTTTCCTTTGTTGCAGATTTTGCATGGAGTGCATCAAAATGAAGAGAGAGGAGGAGTGTAATGCGTCATCAGGCATCCAGGATACAAATCTGTGACAATGGTACTGCGGAATTGTCGCCAATATGGGAGGGCACCACCGGCAAAAACAAGCATAATGAGGCGCTTAAAAAATTTTAAAGAGACACGCAATGTCAAAGATCTTCCACAAAGTGCGCAGCACCCTACGTCTCAAGCACGTATGCCAGCCGTTGTGGTCGAGCGGTTCTAGGCGCTTCAGTCTGGAACCGCGCTGCTGCTACGGTCGCAGGTTCGAATCCTGCCTCGGGCATGGATGTGTGTGATGTCCTTAGGTTAGTTAGGTTTAAGTAGTTCTAAGTCTTGGGGACTGATGACCTCAGATGTTAAGTCCCAGGATGTTTGGAGCCATTTGAATCAAGCACGTATTGACCGACTGCAAGCTGCTTGTCAAATCATATCGCGGAAGTCGATACGTCGTGCACTACGCCAATTGCAGGAATGAAGTTCTAGTGGCCATAAAGTGTTGCACAAGTGGTCACGCCTTTTTGGGTGCAAAGTACAAATGGTCCAAGCACTGTAGCCAAACGATTGTCCTCTGCGGTATACATTTGCGTGTTCCTTACTGACAAATGTAAATGCTGACAACGACTGCCTGACAAAGTGCCTCTTTCCAGATGAAGCCACGTTCCACATTTCTAGACATGTGAATCACCTCAATATTAGAATTTGAGGCTCCAAAAATCCACACAAAACGCGTGAACACATCCGCTTAATGTTTGGTGTGGCCTCTTGTACGTTTCGGTGATAGACACGTTTTTCTTCATAAAGAGTATCAAACGGGAAATGTTTACCGGGACATGATCGAATATTTCCTGCTGGCATAGATCGAAGAGTGCAGCCGTCCACAGTCCTCCAGCACAATGGCACACCCTTACATTGGAGTTTGAACGTGAGGGCTGTACTGAACGACACATTTCCTGAGAGGTGGGTAACTCGAGATGGCCCCATCAAACGGTCCTCACACTCTCCCAACGTCACGCCATTAGGCTTCTTTTTGAGGGGTTACACCAAGGATTGCGCGTCAGCAACACCAGTCAAGACGCTGTTACTCTTCGTGTACGAATCAATGAAGCAATCAGAACTGTTGACCCTACAATGCTGACCGGCACGTGGGCAGAACTCGAATACCGCCTTGACCCGGTACGAGCAACGAGTGGAGCACACCCTGTAATTCTGACATAACGAGGAAAAAATCTTTGAAAGGTGCTAATCGTTTTACAACACACCACAATGCTCAGACTGTAATAGTTTCCAGCTTCCGACTTTTTGAAAAGATAGCGGGACGTTGTGGACGGTGTCTTCACGAAACCTCCGTGATTTCCAAATGCAATTAAAAAGTAACTGTGATTCAGAGATACTTCCAGTTTGCGGCATCATTTAAAGCAACTCACAAAGTTATGTGTGTATTTTTTTTTAATACGATTCCTTGGCGAATTACCAGAAACGACTATACCTGAAGGAAAAACTCAATGCGTGGTGCAATATGTGGAAACAAAACCACCCACTTCTGTCAAAAAAGAATTTTCAGACATGAATTTGAAAGAAAGCCACCACGCGTTAAGACGATTTAGGCTTGGTATGACAAGCTGCTAGCCACTATGAGTGTAAGGGGACAGACAGGTTCTGGCAGGAGAAGCACGTCTGACGAAATGATAGCGGTGATCAGAGAGACCTTCCGAACAATCCCAACAAAATCAGTTGAGCCAGAATCAAGAGAACTAAACATCCCTCACTAAACAGCTCACAAGCTGTTGCTTTAACGCCATCGCTTGCACGCTTACAAACTTCAAATTGTGCGAACACTGAAGCAAAACGAGTTGCACCTTCGCTATAAATCTGCTATGAGTCATTAGACCGGATAGGGCAAAATCCCAACTACAGGATATAACAAACCTTTTCGCTGAAGAAACAGCCTTCCACACAGAGTGGAACGCTCGGGAACACGTTAGAGGCAGCAGAAAGGTGAATGTATGATATGTGCTGATGAAAGACGGCATGTTTCTTCATCGAGCAAACAGTAAAAGGAACCGTTTATCCGGACATGCTTGAGCAATGAGCTATTCCTCTGCTTTCTCCCTTTCAGCCAAATATGACCTTTCAGCACGATGGTGCATCACCAACGCACTGGAGTTAGTACGTTCGTGACTTCCTGGACCGAACATTTCTACAGCGATGGATAAGACATGAGACAGTGTATCCTCTAGGCCAGGGATGCATGTGGCCGGCCGCTGTGACCGAGCGGTTCTAGGCGCTTCAGTTCGGAACCGCGCTGCTGCTACGGTCGCAGGTTCGAATCCTGCATCGGGCATGGATGTGTGTGATGTCCTTAGGTTAGTTAGGTTTAAGTGGTTCTTAGTCTCGGGCACTGATAACCTCAGATGTTAAGTCCCATAGTGCTCAGTGCCATTTGAACCATTTGATGCATGTGGCCCGTCGTTGATCTGATGGCCCCTCAGCATCCGTTCTCGTAATTTTTTTTTTACTCATCTTTCATTCCCTCAAGTAAAGAAGAGGGCGAGACCTTGTAGAACTTAATTATTTTTCAGTCACGCCCGTCTAGATGGCGCTGGGGCAAGGGGAACCCAATTCGGAATAATAAGTTGTCTCAAGGTGCTTTACTTTTCATTTTGCCCACTTGCGCCTGCTGAAAACGACATATTTCTGCAGTAATATATTGTTGTAATTATATCCGTTCAATAACAAGAATATTTGCGGCCCGCAGCACTTTCAAGTCAGCACACTCCTGCTCTAAACATTTCATGTGTAACGAATAGTCCATATAGAAGAATATTAATTTTTGTACAAGTTTTTTTGAGTTAGTTTTCAGGTTATCGGAACCCGCAATTATCTATATCGCACTGCTTTTTTTTTCTAAATTACATATGGAAATCAGGGAGGTATCATATGGGGATCCTGTATGTTCTCTTACTGTTTTTCAGGCTTCTCTTCCGCAGTTTTATAATATGGGAATTAAAGAGTTTTCGGCGTCTACATAAAGTCTTATTTGGATCAAACATGTTTCTCTTTATTTAAATCATCATTAGTGGCCAGGTTTTTAGACGCCTGCTCACTTCCACATGTTCTTCTGTATATAGACCTTCGATTTTTAACACACTGCACTGCACTGCACTAACATACAATGTTTTCTCGTTTTAGTGTTACTGCTGTTTAGTACGTCAAAAATCGAACGCTTGTTTGAAGGAGAACACATGGTAGTAATCTAGAAGCCAAAAAAAAATGGCCGCTGATCACTCTTTGAATAAAACGAAACGCGTTTGGTCCAAATAAGATTTTATACAGTCGCAAAAGTCGGTATAAAGGGGTTGGGACACTTCTGAGCGTGGCTACATTCCGAGGAGAGACATTCGTGCGTAGCCTTGGGCTCTTACTGGAATGAGCGGCCTTTCGCAGGTAGCATACAGGCAGACTAAGAACTCGTTTCCTGTCGAGCACTATAGCACAGCGTGCTATAGTCTACGACACGTGTTATTAAAAACTGATTTTAAAATATGCTAAATGGTTGAAAAAAAAACTGCGACCAGTCACTTTTTTATGATAACCTATTTTCCCTTTACCAGTTTCAGGCTAGTTTGCCCATCTTCAAACGAGGTCTAGCTTAGGTTATAATACGACTGTCTCGTTGTGAGTTGGCGAAGATATAAATGTGATGGGAAAAAAAAAACTTGAAGTGTCATGGGATCCGCTGAAATGCCAATGCCAATACGTTCCATTTCCAGACAAGTGTACTGTACAACTGTCACAAACTCCGGTGCGATTCTCATGTTATAGATGTAAAGCTATCATCAAGCCGAAGGGCGGTTTGAACACCACAGCACTTTGCCCTATCCTCCCGAACACCAGACGCACACCTTAATCACCACCTACGTTGGTTATCAGTAGGACTGTTTCACACCACTGATTTTTACTGGTCTCGGATAACCAGCCAGAAGCAAATAGCCTCCACAGCTGAATCGTTGCAAGCTTTAGTGCCAGCAAGAGGGCGATAATATACGACTAGGCCAGTAGCCGGGAGCAGACGTTGTGGGAGGTGGGCGTGGCCTCCGCGACTGCCCGCCAGATGCAAGCCAGTAGGGTGCTGCAGCCAACTCTTGTGCGACCCACGCTTCTGCTTACTGAATGCGTGTTGTCCTTCACATGCACTGCCACCGCCTTAAATCGTCCCCCCTGATCCATTGTCACACTGCCAGATTATATCTTTATGTGGTGCGGAAAAACCCGCTTCAGTTATCTACAAAGAGATCAGTTGAATTTGAAGAGACATTGTCTTTCTACGTTAAAAATTTCCGTGATTAAATACCATCTTCGTTCACAGTATTTTATTTTTCCGTAGACGTCTACATTCCGTCACTGAAGCGGATTCAGACGGTTTCAGTACAATGTACATAAAGCCAGTAAGTGAAATAACTAGGGTTTCACATCCCTTTCCCAATGAGTTCGTTACAGACGAAGAACATTCCCGGACTGACAAACACGGGAAAGACTATGAGCAGTTTCTTTTTTTTTTTTTTCCTGGAAGCGCTACATCTACTTCTACACACATACTCCGCAAGTCACCATATGTTGCACACCGTAGGTTACCTTGTACGTCGTTATAACCAAACTCCACTTTTTGCGAAGCTTAGTTTTACATATTTGAATAACACGAACTGAACACAAGACACGGCGGTAAAAGCTGCGTATTTCTCGAAGCATTCGTCCTCTCGCCAAAAAATTATGTTAATATTTGCTGCCATTTTGCCGAGTTCTTAATTTCCATAGTATTTTATCATAAAGATAAGACAACTTCCGTCTTTCGTAATTGAAATTTATTCTTGCCTCTTCATGTTAGGCATCTCCAGTTGCCTATAACACACATAAAATTATTTAATTACATATATTTAATATAAGATTTATAATTTTTCGTTATCAGTTTGTTTCAATCTAGCTGCTTCTGTTTATAACTATATGGTTGTGTTTTTTTGCTTACATTCATTTTGTGTCCTGCTGATGTTACCATTTGTTGTTACATATGGGCAACATGCAGATTGTACAGGTCTCTTCCAATAAATATTTCTTTGCACATAACCTGTACTGTAGTACACCTCACATGCTTGCACTGCTTAGTCACACGACTGACTGAGGGATCATGGGAGCTGTACAAAGGGAGAATCGAGTGGGGTGTTGGGGTTGGGATGAAGGAAGGGTCGGTGGTGGGGCACTGTATGCCTGCATTGTAGACCACTGAACAGCAATAGACGAAATATGTTTGGTACAGAAGAATAAATTTCAGTTGCAAAACACAGATGTTTTCTTATCTTTATCATAAAATATAAGCTTCACAAAATATTAATTTCTCATTTGTGCCATTAATTTGGTGAGAAATACAGGTGATGCTCTTCCGACTACTGCACGCTACGACATGGTGGAACCCTCAAGGTTATTCTGATTAACGAGGCTGGTGGTTATTAAATACGGAGCCTCTGCAAGCGGGATTGCACTCGTTCAGCGGCGAGCTTCCATTCCTCAGGGACGTAAAAGAGGAAAGTGGCAGTGAAGCCAGAACTTCACTCGCTACGAGCTGCTATGGAGAATTCTTTCTGCAGTAGGGAAATTAACTGCTCCTGGCTGTTCTCAATAGATACAAGCATAGGGAGTCCCGTGATAAGCACTCATACATGAGGACACTGTCCGAAAAGGTCGTTAAAATAGTGACGTCTTTCGATATAAAGAAATGAGCCACTACGGCTGAGATGAGTCCTTTTCCTAGTATAATAAATACATTTTTAGGAAGCACAATAAATAAAGCATCGTCATCGACATGCTCATTTATATTTGCAAACACATTCCGCAAGTCATCACATGATGTTTGGTGGGAGGTACCTTTTCTGTTACACTCGCAAACGTAGCTAGGAAAAACGACTCTCTGCATGCTCCCATACGATCCCTAATTTCTTTTGCCTCCACGGTCCTTTAACGACGTGGACATTGGCGGCAGTCAGCCGCAAATGCCGGTTCTCTGACGGTAACAACTGTAGCAATACGCTTGTGAACTGCTTCGATGTCTTCCTTTGACCGACGTGGGGATCCCAAACGCTCGAGCAGTGCTCAAGAGCCTATTCGCCCAAGTGTTCTGTACGCAGTCTCCTTTATAGGTGAGTTTAGCTTCCCTGTAATTGAAGGAGTCGGCGGAGGAAAACGCTCTAACGCTGCGTTTCGTAAGAATTAGTCTGTTCACGTAATCAGTTGTGTGTTCGAATGCACCATATGTATAATTAACAAGTATTTTCCTGTACACAGGTAGGAAACTCTGTGTACTACAGTATATAAATAGCTTATTTATGTTGCTGTCTTTGAATTTGATCAAACTTCTAACTTGCAGTAACTCAAACTACGCTCTGGTGGTTTAGTACTTTCTTCCGCAGATCCTTTTTCTCAGTAACACGAGTATTCGCCTTCCCAACAACCGACCTTATGCGCTCGTTCCATTTCACGCCGCTTGCAGTGTTTCTCGTACACATTTAATCGACGTGACTGGTCAAACAACACACCACTAATACTCTATTCGAACATTGTAGGATTGTTTTTCCTCCTCACCTGCATTAACTTAACATTTTTTTCCAAATTTAGAGCTATCTGCCACTCATCACATCATCGTCCGCGTCACTACGTCACCATCACTCAACGATGACACTTTCTCGTGCACTCCAGCGTCATATGTAAACCGTCTCCGATTACTGCTCACTTTTTCCGTCTGGTCTTTTATGTCTATAGAGAACAAGAGCTGTCCTAGTACACTTCAATGAGGCACTTCTGACGGTACGTTTGTCGCTGGTGAACACTACGCGGCAAACCGTTTGAGAAGCTTGGGGAACCACGAAATGCCTAAGTCAGGCTGGTTGGGCGTTTATTTGAGTCACTCTCCGGCGGAATACCAGTCCAGTACCTTAACCACTAGGTCACCTTCCTCGGTTCCACTGCGCAAGCGTTAAGTGTAGATAAACGGATGCGCGAACTATCATAAATTGTTGCTCCACAGTATCTGACAAATTAAAATAACGGTAACTGGTTTTTCCAATTTTAGTCAATTGACGGAGCAAAAGACACAAACAACCTGGTGCTGGAATGTGTAATACATATAATACATTGTTTTTATTGAACGAAACCGAGACTTAAAATGGCCCGGCAACACCGTTTCGAGAGGGGACACTTGCCCTATTGTGCAAATAATAAACTCATTAGTTTAGAAACATGGTAGTTTCTCCCTTTTTTGCACAAACACTGAAAACAACGATCCTCGTTATGGTATTTTGGCACTTGTCATGTCGCAGATGTTGCTCCCAACTCGTGCGTAATGTCCGATCCATGTTTCTCATTCGAAGTTCCCAGTGTGTCTTCTGTCTATCAGCTGTATGTAAGTTTTGCGAAGTCGGCAAGGTACTTAGTGCTTAGTATCGTATAACTTTTCGCATTTCTTGTCATAATGACAGTACCACCAAGTTTTACATACGTTAATAAACTGTTAACACGTATATAACTCTGAACATCTTCTGTTATGGGACAGCTTGTCATATATTCAGTGACCCGCCTCGTACACTTCAAGGTATTAGTGAGATTTCGGTGCGAATACGTTCACCACTTTGGGCGAATACTTGGTGCTTTCCCTTCTCTGCTGCTTGTACCTGTGACACGAAAATTAAAACACGACTGCCTCGGAGATCCAAGATAATACACATTTAGCGTCATCTATCGGCAGGCTTAGTTGCGCAGTTTTCCAGTTCGCTTAACTGCCCGTGGGGCCTGGCAATATTATGATCAATAGTGGCTCAGAGTTAGAGCGTTAGACTACATATCCCAAGGTCTCGAATTCGAAACTCGATCAGTCCTAGGATTATTATGTGTCACTTATCACTTGTTCTATCTCTGGCAGAGTTCGTTGATGTGAAAAATGCAAATATGCGCAGTGGTTCGGGATCCACGTTAAACTGTAGGTTCGCAGGGCAGATAATGATACACTCTTGGAAATTGAAATAAGAACACCGTGAATTCATTGTCCCAGGAAGGGGAAACTTTATTGACACATTCCTGGGGTCAGATACATCACATGATCACACTGACAGAACCACAGGCACATAGACACAGGCAACAGAGCATGCACAATGTCGGCACTAGTACAGTGTATATCCACCTTTCGCAGCAATGCAGGCTGCTATTCTCCCATGGAGACGATCGTAGAGATGCTGGATGTAGTCCTGTGGGACGGCTTGCCATGCCATTTCCACCTGGCGCCTCAGTTGGACCAGCGTTCGTGCTGGACGTGCAGACCGCGTGAGACGACGCTTCATCCACTCCCAAACATACTCAATGGGGGACAGATCCGGAGATCTTGCTGGCCAGGGTAGTTGACTTACACCTTCTAGAGCACGTTGGGTGGCACGGGATACATGCGGACGTGCATTGTCCTGTTGGAACAGCAAGTTCCCTTGCCGGTCTAGGAATGGTAGACCGATGCGTTCGATGACGGTTTGGATGTACCGTGCACTATTCAGTGTCCCCTCGACGATCACCAGTGGTGTACGGCCAGTGTAGGAGATCGCTCCCCACACCATGATGCCGGGTGTTGGCCCTGTGTGCCTCGGTGGTATGCAGTCCTGATTGTGGCGCTCACCTGCACGGCGCCAAACACGCATACGACCATCATTGGCACCAAGGCAGAAGCGACTCCCATCGCTGAAGACGACACGTCTCCATTCGTCCCTCCATTCACGCCTGTCGCGACACCACTGGAGGCGGGCTGCACGATGTTGGGGCGTGAGCGGAAGACGGCCTAACGGTGTGCGGGACCGTAGCCCAGCTTCATGGAGACGGTTGCGAATGGTCCTCGCCGATACCCCGGGAGCAACAGTGTCCCTAATTTGCTGGGAAGTGGCGGTGCGGTCCCCTACGGCACTGCGTAGGATCCTACGGTCTTGGCGTGCATCCGTGCGTCGCTGCGGTCCGGTCCCAGGTCGACGGGCACGTGCACCTTCCGCCGACCACTGGCGACAACATCGATGTACTGTGGAGACCTCACGCCCCACGTGTTGAGCAATTCGGCGGTACGTCCACCCGGCCTCCCGCATGCCCACTATACGCCCTCGCTCAAAGTCCGTCAACTGCACATACGGTTCACGTCCACGCTGTCGCGGCATGCTACCAGTGTTAAAGACTGCGATGGAGCTCCGTATGCCACGGCAAACTGGCTGACACTGACGGCGGCGGTGCACAAATGCTGCGCAGCTAGCGCCATTCGACGGCCAACACCGCGGTTCCTGGTGTGTCCGCTGTGCCGTGCGTGTGATCATTGCTTGTACAGCCCTCTCGCAGTGTCCGGAGCAAGTATGGTGGGTCTGACACACCGGTGTCAATGTGTTCTTTTTTCCATTACCTGGAGTGTATATTTGAATGTCCCAGCTAACTACAGGTCTCCTCTAACTTAATTCGGTTAAACAATTAAGGCACCCACTCTGCTCATAAAAGTGGTTTTCGGTTATGAGACTTCAAGGATTATGTTCAAGTAGCTGTTGACACCTTGTTATACTTCTTCTACTCGAGTCTTATCCTCAATTCTATGCAATCATATAGCTGATGTCTGTTGGTCTGAAGCATAACAGAACATTACTGTAGAGGTGTCTTTTAATCTCGTGTGTAGTTCATCTGTAAGTGCTGGCAGGTGTTTCTCGCCATCGAACAACAAATGCGAGAGCTGTTGTCCTGTGCACGGATGGACGTGCACCCAGTACGCTGTTGGGGAATTTTGGGACATTCATCATGCTACTCGTGTTAAAGTGGAACATGCAAACTGCGTCTAATGTAAGTTTTAAATGGTCCTTCCCGCAAATGATCTCGTAAGAATCTGCAGTTGAAACTGCAGATGGCCGTCCGCTGGCGCTGTACAAACCTTTCGAATTGCGTGGTCAGTGCACAGTTATTGGTACAAGTGAAACTTCATACGGTTCTAGAATTTGTCGTTTGTGTCAAGGAAACCGTGAACCGAAGTTTTATTTTAATATAAAGCTGCCGTTTTCAACATGTTTTACAAATTCGAAATATTTATAGATTTCGTGATATTTCTTCTGCTAATACGATATTCATCCCCGTTCCGTCCCGTTCAACCCCACTGTACTTTACACTGAGGAAATAAAAGTCATGGGATTGCGATATGCACATATACAGATGGCGGTACTTTCGCGTACACAACGTGTTAAAAGTACAGTGTAATGGCGGATGATGATGATGTTTTGTTTGTAAGGCGCTCAACTGCGCAGTCGTCAGCGACCCGTAATGGCGAATCTGTCATTTGTACTCAGGTGCTTAATGTAAAAAGTTTTCCGACTTGATTATGGGCGCAAGACGTTGAACACGGAGTGGTAGTTCGAGCTAGACGTATGGGTCATACCATTTCAGAAAGCATTGGGGAATTCAATATTCGGCGTTCCACGGTGCCAAGAGTGTGCCAGGACTTGATGTGTGCCGTGTGAAAAATGGTTATCACATTGAACATTTACAAGGTTCTTGGTAAAACTATTTTGAGTTGCTCTTTCATTTGGCATATCATTTATAACTGTAAGTTTCATATAACAAATATTATAAAGCGTTAAAACCCCGATATTCATTTATGAACGCCCTGTATATCGAGAGTGTTCGTAACGCATAATAAATCGTATTTGGAACGGGGGGAATGGCTGTCGAGAACACGTGCAGGTGCCAACGATTTGTGAGAAACGTGGGGGCCTTTCACCAAGCAGCATCGAAATGAAGTTCAAGATTTATGTGGAGAGGGGGACGAGTTACGTATTCTCGGTCGTTTGCTGCAGTACAACACCAGGCCCCAGCCACACAAATTGAATCTGCAGATAATTTATTTCGCGACCCGTTTACAAACTGAAGTAAGTTTGCAACTGATACGGTCCTGTTTTGGCACAAGCTGGAGGATTTTTAATTTTTTCAGCATTTGCGAATTATTGTTTCCCGAGAAGTTTACCTTCTTTGGTTCTACATCTGACCTTTTGAAGAAATCGATATTAAACACAAAATGGAGATGCTAAACAAAATAGGCAAAAATACACGGAAACTTTAAAAGAAATTAGGAAATTATGATGATATTTTACAAGACTATGATGTTGCGAGCAGAGCTGCAAGGTGCTGAACCAAGCAAACTATTTAGTACGGGAAAAAAGCAGAGTGAAGGTTCAGAAAAGCGATTTCTTCCCTGTCATTGGTACAACGCCAATCATTCTGCATGTACATTCTAAATTATAAAATCGTATAGCATCGCCAGAATCACATGTGTGACGGACCTTCGACAAGATCAAGAGCTTCAGAAAAGCGATAAACCCAAAACTATAGGAAAAAAAATGGTTCAAATGGCTCTGAGCACTATGCGACTTAACTTCTGAGGTCATCAGTCGCCTAGAACTTAGAACTAATTAAACCTAACTAACCTAAGGACATCACACACTTCCATGCCCGAGGCAGGATTCGAACCTGCGACCGTAGCGGTCGCTCGGCTCCAGACTGTAGCGCCTAGAACCGCAAGGCCATTCCGGCCGGCAACTATAGGGAAGGGTCAACAACAATAATTTACTGCGTGCCCGGTCGGGATTCGGATCGGACGCTGCGTGGCAAAACTTGTCACATAACATCGTTTTAGCATATACTCTGCGCAGATCAAAAGAATGAATAATCAGTGAAATTTATGTCTATACCGGGAAAAAAGAGACAGTTCTTTAAGAATATTTCGATGTTTATTGGTTGCAAGTAGTAGTTTCCAAAAAGCAGCGAGGTTGTAACTACCTCTGGAGGTTATTTTCAAAATACAAAGTATAAAAATATATTAACCTGACTTTAACTTTATATAATTATGTCAAAAGCCTAAATACAATGGTTACGATCACAGTTAAAAATACAGTACTGGGGTTCTCATTTTACATTTTTGGAAGCAATTTTTGGTTTTGTTTTACGCATAAGCTTAAATATCAGCTACGGTGCAGGTATGGGAGTGCTCGTGGAGAAGTATGAAACGAATCTTCTTCGCGCGAAAGCAACTAAGAGTCGTCACGCGAATTCGATTCGTGTGGCAGCGGTTACACGACAGAAAATGAGCTGACTGCCATGGATATTTGTCTGGGAGGAAGTTAGGCCTACTCCATCTTTGTCGTTTGCGAGAAGTACGAAAATGATCCTAGAGTGATATCAACAGTACACAAAAAGGATACAAAAGTGGGTTTCGATACAGGAGATAATTTACGGAAATTTGTTGCCTATCACAAATATCCCATATTATTTATCGACACTGTAATCTGAATACTTGGACATAAAAATACTGATATATAAAATATCGATTGCATAACTAAGTACTCAGGTTAGTAGTAGTAGTAGTGGTAGTAGTAGTAGTGGTAGTAGCTTTATTCATCTGTAGATCTCTTTTTACAAGGATATAGGGTCAAAGTATCTACAAGTTTAGACCAATTTACAATAAGATAATTCGTATACACACACATTTACAGACTTCTAGGTAGAGACAATCATCAGATGTACTCCTGATATACAGTACTTTTTTTTTACAAATAACTTATTAAATAATGTAATGCCACACTGTTCGCTCATATCTCACTATCAGTCACTGTACACGCTATACACACATTGTTTCATAACAGCCGGCCGAAGTGTCCGAGCGGTTCTAGGCGCTACAGTCTGGAGCCGCGTGACGGCTACGGTCGCAGGTTCGAATCCTGCCTCGAGCATGGATGTGTGTGATGTCCTTGGGTTAGTTAGGTTTAAGTAGTTCTAAGTTCTAGGGCACTGATGACCGTAGAAGTTAAGTCCCATAGTGCTCAGAGCCATTTGAACCATTTTGTTTCATAACACTTCACTCACTACACACACAAACACACACACTGGTGCTCTCTGGGCCATTTTCTGCACCACAACTTCCCATTTGCTATCCTGAAAAATTGAGTCGGTATCCCTCTATAATGAGTGAGATGTTGAGCTCAGAAAGAGGAAGAGGTGTTAATACTGTGCTATGTATAGCTTGGGGGTATGTATTTCTAGAAAGAAAAAAGGAGGAAAAACGTAATGTGCAGGTGGTTTGTGAAATGTTGCATGTTTTATAATCATTATTATTATTATTTATTTGTATAACATTTTTTATCAACCCCCTACTATGTTTTATCTAAGTTATCCTTCAATGTATGAAATGTATTACATAACAGGTACTTTTTAGCTGCCTTTCTAAATAAGTATATTTTTGCAATTTCTTTAATCCCTTTTGGTAATTTCTTGTATAGTTTTATTCCTTGGTAGAAAATGCTATTTTGAGTTTTATGTTTATTTTTTCTTAGTAAATAAAAGTTGAGTCTAACTCGTGTTACATGGTCATGGACAGAGCTGTTTGTGCAGTAATTACGAATGTTATTTTTGATGTGTACAACTGTCTGGTAAATTTATTCACATGCTGCAACTAAAATCCCCAGTGTTTTGAACAGATCTTTACAATGAGATCGACTAGTATTTTCAGTGCTCTTTTCCGGAGTTTCAAAATTGTGTTCATATTTTGTGCGTTTGTTCCCCAAAAAACAATGCCATAGCTAAGCATTCAGTGTACATGTCAATAATATGTAACTAAAAGACATTGCATATTACACACTGATGATAGGATTCTAAGTGAATAACAAGCTGATGACACTCTGTTGCCGGCCGCGGTGGTCTAGCGGTTCTAGGCGCTCAGTCCGGAACCGCGCGACAGCTACGGTCGCAGGTTCGAATCCTGCCTCGGGCATGGATGTGTGTGGTGTCCTTAGGTTAGTTAGGTTTAAGTAGTTCGAAGTTCTAGGGGACTGATGACCACAGATGTTAAGTCCCATAGTGCTCAGAGCCATTTGAACCATTTTTGAACACCCTGTTTGCAAGTGCCTTTATGTGTTCACACTACTTCAACTGAGAATCAATACTCATTCCTAGAAATTTTGGATTTTTTACACAGTTTAAAATGTGCATCTACGTTTAATTTTTTCTCTTCAAACTGAAATTCATGGCATTACTTTTCTTTATTTTCAATGTCACCAATCACAAACTTACTTGAGAGTTTCACTTGCTTTCTCTGCTTTCTCTTGTTTTCTCAGTGACTATAATATTGCTCTCATCAGTGAAGAGAATTTTTTCACCACGAGTGACAGTACTGGGAAAGTCACTGATGTATATCAGGAGTAGTAGTGGTCCTAATATGCTACCTTGCGGAACCCCTATATTAATGTATTTTGGATCTGATAAGTGTTTTACTAAATGTTTAGTTCTATTTGAAGTGTGTGTTACCTCTACTCTTTGTACCTTATCTGGTAGGTACGATCGAAACCAGTCATTAGCTACTCCTCTTATTCCTAATGCTTCTAATTTATTTAATACAAACTTGTGGTCGACTGCATCCATACCCGACGCAAGATTCGAACCTGCGACCTTAGCAGTCGCGCGGTTCCGGACTGCAGCGCCTAGAACCACTCGGCCACCACGGCCGGCAACAAAGGTACAACTCGTGCCTGTTTTAACTGCTCTGGAAATGCCCCTGATGTGAAGGATTGGTTCAAATGGCTCTGAGCACTATGGGACCTAACCTCTAAGGTCATCAGTCCCCTAGTACTCCTTAAACCTAACTAACCTAAGGACATCACACACATCCATGCCCGAGGCAGGATTCGAACCTGCGACCGTAGCGGTCGCGCGGCTCCAGACTGTAGCGCCTAGAACCGCTCGGCCACCACGGCCGGCGATGTGAAGGATTTATTTATTTATTTGTTAAGGGGCCTTGTATAATCCCTATGCGCTGAAGCAGTACACACATTAGTACTTCATCTAAGCCTACTGACTTTTTATTTTTTAGTTTTTGAACAGTTTTATTGACTTCATTCTCTGTGGTTGGAAGTAACATCCGACATAATATCACGAATTAGTAAGAGGAATCAACATTAATTTAAGATAGACACAGAGAAAACTTTGCAGCTACAGTTGACCGGCGACGCCATTCGGTTGGCGACAGGTGCCTGCTAAAAACAGTACGATACAACCAATAACTGCACCGCCAGTAAGCGAGAGGACGTCCCGCGTTAACGCTGGCCATTTGGCTGGTGACAGGTGCGTGCCAAAAACAGTACGCTACAGCCAATAACTGCACCGCCGATAAGTGAGAGGACGTTCTGCGTTAACGCGGACCTTTACTCTCGCTCGGCCATTTGTCAGCTTTGACTGTCGGCCGCTAATAACCGCGAGAGCATCAAATTCGCGCGTCTGTGCAACGGAACACTACACGCTGCAGAAAACGCTAGTCGCTGCAAAAACGATGCACGTAGCAGCGGCTATAATTTTCACGCGAAAGCAAAACGGCCCGAAAACCTCTCTGTGCTGAGTTATTTGAGCGACGGACTACCTAGAAGCAACTGCAGAACTTGGGAACGAAGTTTGAGCATATGATTTATTTCCTTTTTTTTTTTTTCTTTCTTGTGATTTTAAAACCTGTGGAACAGGTAGGCTGGCAGCAGCACAATACGCCGCTCTTCAGCCGAAGATAGTACAATGATATAAACAGAGAAGATACATCACTTGGAAAAACGGCGGGAAAAAACAGTAGACACATGAACATAAAAAACATGAAGCCGTTCACACTCGATGACAATCCACACTACAAACTGTTGACACGAAGCACAAACACTGAAGATGACGATGGCACTGGTGAACGATGGAGTGTGACGATGAACACTGAACACTAAACACGACGGCACACACGAGACACTGATGGCATTGATCTCCGGCGCGCGAATGTCCACTTAGCTTGTGCGTGTCCGGGGACCTGCCAAGGGGGGAACAAGGGCGAGGTGGGGGAGAGGGGAGAACAAGGATGCCAATGGCTGAGGAGATGGGGGCAGGAGGAGAGGCACAGGGGAGAGGAGGCCCGGGGGAGGAGTGGGGAGAAATAGGAGGGAGGGAAGAGGGAGAGAAGGGAGGGAGGGTGTCCAGAGGAGCACACACAGGAGGAGGGTGGGAGGATCAAAGTTGGTAGGAGGGGTAGATGGAGGGGAGGAGGGCATCATCAGGGAGAGGGTAAGGAGGGTGGAGAGATGGAGACCGGGTGGGACGTGGGAATACAGGCGCGGCAGCGGGCGGGGGTGGGAGAGGATGGGGGAGACTAGCGGGTGAGGAGGATCGAGTTTGCATGAGGTGTACAGGATCCGTATCCTTTCAAGGAAAAGGGGGAGGTGGCGGAAGGGGATGAGATCGTACAGGATCCGCGTGGGGGAGGGGAGACGGATGCGATAGGCGAGGCAGAGAGCATGGCGTTCAAGGATTTGGAGGGATTTATAAAAGGTAGGGGGGGGCGGAGATCCAAGCCGGATGGGCGTAACAAAGGATAGGGCAGATGAGGGATTTATAGGTGTGGAGGATGGTGGAGGGGTCCAGACCCCATGTACGGCCGGAGAGGAGCCTGAGGAGACTGAGTCGGGAGCGTGCCTTGGTTTGGATTGTCCGGAGGTAGGGAGTCCAGGAGAGGCGACGGTCGAGGGTGACGCCAAGGTACTTAAGGATGGCAGTGAGGGCGATAGGACGGCCATAGATTACAGTTCAGAGTAATATAGCATTCTAACGGCATGCATCTGAAAATTTGATAAGTACATGCCTTCTGCAATTAAATTAAGAATTATACTATCTGATCAAAAGTATCCGGAGAACACTATGTACTGCGGAACAGACCGCTGGATGTCACGAGAGGCGGATTCGCCATAGAGAGCCCATATACAGAGAGAGTGGCCATAGGTGAAGTTGCCCGTGATTGGTTGATTAGCTTTGACGCCATTTTTCTCTCGCGTTTCCCATGTTCGCCGTGCTTTTGAGTTGAATTGAAGTTCAGAGGACTTTTGTAAACGATTAAAAGGTATTTGAATTATTGAGAGACTTGTTATGCTTTGTGCATGCATGTTTGATTTAGTTGTATATCGTTTTTAGTACGAAATTAGCGTTTGCGATCTTAAATACGAGTTGATATAATGAAGCGTTTTGTGATGAAGTCGGTAGGCCTACATGTTTGAAGTAAACACGCTAATAATTGTACAGTATTGTTTTTGACATCTGTAATTCGTTCTGCAGACGTTCGTAAACGATGCCAGGTTGTGCTGCATTTGGTTGTTCCAGTAGAGGCGAAGGTGGATTTCGCATGTTAGCATTTCCACGCAATGAAGAAAGACGAAAGCAGTGGGCAGTCGCAGTCAGCAGGGCTGACATAAATCAAACAGGAGCCTTGTGGAAACCAACCAAGTACTCTTATCTATGCGAAGTAAGAGGCATTATTTTGGTTTCAGTATTATTGCCTGACTGTTGACGCAGGCAAGTTGTAAGCACGTTTTCCGCAGTTGTAGTTGCTGAAACATTATTCGTAGTAAATAATTGTAGGTACTGTTGAAGAGAGTTTTTAATACGCCTACTTACTGTGGGTTAGATGGGATATGGTAGTTTTCTTGTTATATTTGGTCGTTATTACAGTAGCCTACATTTAACATTACCTGGTTAACATTACCTGATTTTTGTAATCTTTTTCTTTTGTTATCTACGAGAGGTGTTCAGTATATACATATATATAGAAAGTCGTAAGGAGTTGTTTACTTGCGTCATGCAAAAAGTTTGAAGACGTGACAAGAAGTACTGATACGTCTCACACGTTTTGCAGGTCACAAGCAAACAACTGCTGACGACTTTCATTCATCTGACGTAATACAGGTACATTAAATCTTTAGCGTTATTCACTCCCGATACAAAACAAATGCTATACACTATATTTTTTTATTTACGTTACTTTCATTGCAATATGCCTAGTAAACGAACTTTAAAGGAGATAAATAATTTTTACAGCCACTGTATCAAATTTTCCTGTGCTGTACGTAGTAGGATACTATGAGTATATTATAGCTGCAAAGAAAGGCATTTAACGAATGATTTCGCCATATTGTCTTGTGCTATTGATTCGGTGAGTGTGTACTGCACTACTGGCCATTGAAAAGTCCCGCCCGCAGTTTGGCAGAAAAATGGCCGCCGTATCGTCCGGTTGACCACTCTCTCCCTGTACAGGCTCTCTAACTCGCGAGTATAAAAGAAGGCAGAGACTACGGTGTTATCAGTAGAGGACAAATAACAGCTGATGAGAGCTCAGTGACTTCGAACGTGAACTAGTCACTGGATGTCACACGAAAACAGATACAAAGGCACGTTACAGCCTCTCTAAATCTGCCCACTTCCACTGCCGATGATCTGACTGTGGAGTGGAAACGTGAAGGAACAACTATAGCTAAAGCACGACCAGGCAGACTTCATTTCCTGACTGACAGGAATCGCCGACACTGCGGTGGATGGTCGTAAAAAAATAGAAGGAAATCAGCTGAAGAAATCACTCGTGAGTTCCTAAGCGCTACTTCCAGCTGGCACAACTGCTGTGTGTAGGAGTTAAAAAGAATGGGGTACAGTGGTAGAGGAGCTCCTCATAGGACGCACATTTCTGTAGTCACTGCTAATCGACGCTTGAGGTGATGTAGGGAATGACGCCACTGGGCAGCAGATGACTGCAAACGACTGATTTGGTGTGATGTATCACGCTATACCTCGTGTTTGGGTTTGGCGAGTGACCGGAGAGCGTTACCTGCTATAGTCTGTAGTGCCAACAGTGAAGTACAGAGGAGATAGTGTTACGGTAGAGCGGAGTTCTTCTTGTGGTCCCGTTACGGCGCTTAATAAAACACTAAATGTGGAACGGCATGAATAAATTTTACAGCAATGTATTCTGCGAACAGTAGAGGACCAGTTCGCAGACGATCACAATGTGTAGCCACACATCAATGTGCCCTGTCATGAAAAAATATCTGTCAGGCAATGTTTTGCGGCCAACAATACAGCCGAAATGGACTGACTTGTCCAGAGTCCCGACCTGAACCACCTTTGGGATGAGTTAGGACGTTGAGTTCTCTCCAGATCCCAGCGTCAGACATCACCCTCATTCTCTGGATGCTCTTGAACAATGGGCTGCCACTTCTCCATACACATTCAGGCACCTCACTGAAAGTGTCCTCACAAGGGAACATCCCCATCGCACCCCCCTCAGATTTAGTTATAAGTTGGCACAGTGGATAGGCATTGAAAAACTGAACACAGATCGATCGAGAAAACAGGAAGAAGTTGTGTGGAACTATGAAAAAATAGCAAAATATACAAACTGGGTCGTCCATGCGTAACATAGGCAATATTAAGGGCAATCTGAGGCAAGGAGCTCCGTGGTCCCGTGGTTAGCGTGAATAGCTGCGGAACGAGAGGTCCTTGGTTCAAATCTTCCCTCGACCGAAAATTTTAACTTTTTATTTTCAGTTTATGTGAAAAACTCTTATGTTTTCATCACTTTTTTTGGAGTGATTATTACATCCACAAGAAAACCTAAATCGGGCAAGGTAGAAGAAACTTTTCACCCATTCGCCAAGTGTACTAGTTAGGTGGGTCGACAACATATTCCTGTCATGTGATGCACATGCTGTCACCAGTGTCGTATACAAAATATCAGACGTGTTTTCCTGTGGAGGAATCGGTTGACCTATGACCTTGCGATCAGATGTTTTCGGTTCCCATTGGAGAGGCACGTCCTTTCGTCAACTAATCACACGGTTTTGCGGTGCGGTCGCAAAACACATACACTAAACTTATTACAGTGAACAGAGACGTCAATGAACGAACGGACAGATCATAACTTTGCGAAAATAAAGAAAGCAAAATTTTCAGTGGAGGGCAGATTTGAACCAAGGACCTCTCGTTCCGCAGCTGTTCACGCTAACCACGGGACCACGGCGCTCCTCGCCTCACATTGCCCTTAATATTGCCTACCTAAGGCATTGACGACCCAGTTTGTATATTTTGCTTATTTTTTCATAGTTCCACACAACGTCTTCCTGTTTTCTCGATTGATCTGTGTTCAGTTTTTCAAGGCCTATCCATTGTGCCAACTTATAACTAAATCTGAGGGGGGTGCGATGGGGATGTTCCCTTGTCAGTAGGGTTAACGCGTCACAAAGGCGAATGGCGGACACAACCCATATTAATATCCACTAATAGGGGTCTGGATACTTTTGATAAGGTAGTGTGTTTCTTCTGCAGTTTTCAAAAATCACTGCACACAAATGTTTGCTATTTGCTTTGACAAAGCCACGGCCTGTTAATTTCCCTCCCAATCACTACCCAACCCGACGCACTGTTCCGTCCTGACGACCTCGTTGCCCACGGAACGTTGAAAGCAAACCTTCATCTCTCGATTCCTTCTTCCATTCTTCTAAAAGCGATTCCGTCATCAGTTAAAATCTTGTAGCTGTGATCATTACTTTCTACCTCGTTAAACACCCGTCGTCTACTGTCACCAGCGAAGCGGTGAAAAGCTGCGTCACCGGAGCGCGTGCTTGCACATCACGCGAGTACTTGAGCTGAGAGGTGAGTTACGCAACCCTGCCGACGGACGTGGCCCAGCCGGTTTGTTCCGGTAGGCGGGCAGCCCTGTGAAGACGCCGTCTGCCGGCGTGTTTGTTTGTGCCGGCAGGCAGCTGTTCGAGAAATGGAGCTGCGCGTGTCCGCCCTGCACTACTCGGGCCTAACTAAGCGCCCACCCACAAGAGTCTTCTGTAAATGGAAGGCAAACGCCATAATGTTTCCACAATGAGATTTTTCACTTTGCAGCGCAGTGTGCGCTGATACGAAACTTCCTGGCAGATTAAAACTGTGTGCCGGACCGAGACTCGAACTCGGACCTTTGTCTTTCGCGGGCAAGTGCTCTACCAACTGAGCTACCCAAGCACGACTCACGCCCCGTCCTCACAGCTTTACTTCCGCCAGTACCTCGCGTCCTACCTTCCAAACTTTACAGAAGCTCTCCTGCGAACCTTGCAGAACCAGCACTCCTGAAAAAAGCGTGAGTCGTGCTTGGGTAGCTCAGTTGGTAGAGCACTTGCCCGCGAAAGGCAAAGGTCCGAGTTCGAGTCTCGGTCCGGCACACAGTTTTAATCTGCCAGGAAGTTTCACCCTGAAGTCTCTTGGTAACACATAAAGTGAACTAATCTGTAGACATAGCTGCCGCCTGATCTCCAGGGCTGCACATTCGTTCCACGACTCGGACACATTACTCACTGCATTTTTGCTTCGGTTGTCTCCCTGCTACTGAGCTCACACACTTCGTCACGGCGATAGCCGTTATTTTACAAGTGAACTCCACTAATACAGAACAGTGACACAGAAGTGATCAGAGTTGTCATTAAAATTCTCACGTGAAGCAGAGAAGCGCAATCCCATCGATGTGCACGAGTCACCATACAAGTAGGCTACTTCTTTAGTCAGTACTGAGACAGAACTGTATGAAAACTGTAATCTACCAACAGAAACTTCGAAGAAATGGGGAACAGTGAACGAGAACAAACATTGTTTTGCTCAAACCTCAAGGCATGGTCCCCAAATGGATATTTTTATTATAGAAACACGCAGTCCGAAACATCAATAAACCTCTAGGGCTCCATTACACAGCATCAGAAAAGTGGCAATTGACCCTAAATAAGGACAAGTGTGAAATTATCCACATGAGTACTAAAAGAAATAGCTAAATTTCGATTACGCAGTAAGTCACATAAATCTGAAGGCTGTAAATTCAGCTAAATACTTGGGGATTACAATTACAAATAGCCTAAATTGGAACGATCACATAGATAATATTGTGGGTAGAGCAAACCAAAGACTGCGATTCATTGGCAGAACACTTAGGAGGTGCAACAGGTCTACTACAGAGACTCATTATCACGCTTGTCCGCCCTATTCTGGAGTATTGCTGTGCGTAGGATCCGCATCAGGTGGGACTGACGGATGACATCGAAAAGGTACAAAGAAGGGCAGCTCGTTTTGTATTATCGCGAAATAGGGGAGATAGTATCACAGACTTGATACGTGAACTGGAGTGGCAATCATTAAAACAAATGCGTTTTTCGTTGCGACAGGATCTTCTCATGAAATTTCAATCACCAGTTTTCTCCTCCGATTGCGAAAACATTCTGTTGGCACCCACCTACATAGGGAGAAATGATCATCACGATAAAATAAGAGAAATCAGGGCTCGCACAGAAAAATTTAAGTGCTCGTTTTTCCCGCGTGCAGTTCGAGAGTGGAACGGTAGAGAGACAGCTTGAAGGTGGTTCATTGAACCCTCTTCCAGGCACTTTACTGTGAATAGCAGAGTAATCACGTAGACGATGTAGATGTTTTAAATTAATGCACTCCCACAAGAAGAAGACGCACCACGACGAAATTATCCGGATGGGGCAGAAATCGGTAGATGTGATGTACATGTACAGACAAACAAGTAATTACAATTTCGGAAAAAAATGGATGATTTAATCAAGAGAAAGAGCATCACAAATGGATCAAGCCAATAACGCGCTGATCCACCTCTGGCCTTTAAGCAAGCGGCGGATGTCCTGAGGGATATCGTGCCAATTTCTGTCCAGTTGGTGCGGTGGATCGTCAAAATCCCAAACTGGTCGGAGGGCTCTGAACACAACGCTCCGAACATTCTCAGCTGGGGAGAGATCCTTGCTGGCCAAGCTAGAGTTTGGCAACCACTAAGACAAGCAGCAGAAACTCTCGCCGTGTGTGGTAGGGCGTTATCTTATTGAAGTGTAAGCCCAGGATGCCATGCCATGAAGGGCAACATAACGGGGCGTAGAATGTCGTCAACTTACCACTGTGCTGTAAGGGTGTCGCAGATGACAACCAAAGGGGTCCTGCTATTTAATGAAACACCAGACTATCAGTCCCGGCTTCGGGTCGTATGGTGGGCGGCACTCAGGTTGGTACCCCACCGCTGTCCCGGGACTGCTACAGACGTGTCTTCGCAGCTCATCGGGACTGTGTTCGAGGCGGTACTGTTACTTACGACAATTCTACTCCAGTCAATGAGATTCTAGGCCGAAGACGCGCCTGGATACCTCCTGGACAGTTGTGGGATACCAACCCGACAGTCGCCCGCCATACTGCCCGACGAAAAGAAATGATGGTCTGCGGTGCCATTTCTTCTCTTAGCAGGACCCTTTTGGTTGTCGTCCGCGACACCCTTACAGCAAAGCGGTACGCTGGCGATATTATTCGCCCCCTAATGTTGCTCTTCATGTCAAACTATCCTGGGCTTACATTTCAGCAATATAAACTCCTCCCGCACACGGCAGGAGTTTCCGGCACGTGTCTGTGTGCTTGCCAAACTCTACCTTGGGCAGCAGGGTCTCCGGTCTTTCCTCAATTGAGAACATTTGGAACACTATGGGCATGGTGCTCCAACCATCTCGAGAGTTTGATGGGCTAACACCCCAACTGGACATAATTTGGCACGGTATCCCTCTGGAGGTCATGCGAGAAGTCTATCCTTCAATGCCAAGACGAATAACTGCTTGCATTGAATAACTGTTTGCATAAGGGACAGAGGTGGACCAACGCGTTATCGATTTGCTCAGTTTGTGAAGCTCTCTCTTGAATAAATCATCCATTTTTTCTGAAATCGTAATCATTTGTTTGTCACTACATGTACATAACCTTTACCGATATCCCTCCAATTCGGATAACTCCACCAAAGTCCGTATCTTGTTTTTGTCTTACAGTGTGTTTTGTTATGTTCCATAAGTAATGCGACCAATTTTTTTCTGACGCAACGGTACACCACAGCGTGTTGTAACCGGCTGGGCTAAGTGGAGGGGGGTGTTAGCTTCAAAACGCTTTTTGTCTCATTCGGTCGCGAGCTGCCGGAGAGTGAGGACGTGCGTTTCCGTCAACCCCATTTTCAGTTTATGCAACACGGCACAATGGATCGTTCTGTAGAGCAACGGTACGCTGTCAGATTTTGCGTTAAACTTGGGAAGTCCGCCACCGAAACGTTTCCATTACTTCAGCATGCCTTTGGGACTGATTGCTTGTCCAAATCACAAGTTTTCCGATGGCACAAGTCGTTCATGGAGGGCCGAGAGGAGATCACCGACGAACCTCGCAGTGGACGGCCATCAACCGCACGAGTCGACGAAAATGTACCTTGTGTGCGCTATTGTTTGAACTCTGACAGACGACTGAGCCTTCAATTGATAGCACAAACTCTAAACATGTCAAAAACAACCGTTTTCCGCATTGTGACCGAAGATTTGAACATGAGAAAGGTGAGTGCCGAACTCGTCCCAAAACTGTTGATCGACGAACACAAGCACATGCGAGTGTTTAGGTGCCGAGAAATGTTGGAAATGTGTGAAAATGATCCTCATTTTTTAAACTCACTTATCACTGGTGATGAGTCGTGGATTTTTGAGTACGAACCTGAGACAAAAGGGCAGAGTTCAGAGTGGAACACTGCATCGTCGCCCCATTCCAAGAAGGCACGCATGAGCAAGTACAGGATCAAAACTATGTTCATTCTCTTCTTTGACGTCAGAAGCATTGTCCACCACGAATTCGTACCTACCGGGACTATAGTCAACTCAGCTTTCTACTTGGAAGTGCTCAAAAGACTGAAAAGGAGTGTCTCGCGCTGCCGAAGCGACATCAAGGACACGTGGAAAGTTCACCACGACAACGCGCCGAGTCACAGCGCCTTCATTGTCAACGACTTCCTGGCCAGGACCAAGACCCCATTGGTTCCCCAACCTCCCTACCGTCCTGACCTGGCTCCCACTGACTTCTTTTTGTTTCCTCCGTTAAAAGGAGTCATGAAAGAAAAACATTGGGACACGATTGAAAGCATCCAAGCGCATGTTACATCAGCTCTACAGGACATTCCGGAAAAGGCATTCCAGGATGCCTTCCAGCTTCCAGGCATGGAAACATCGCCTCCAGAAGTGTGCCGACGCAAGACACCGCTATTTTGAAATTTTTTGATTATTTGTACGAATATATTCAATAACTGATTTTTTATTAATTTGGTCGCATTACTTATTGGTTCAAATGGCTCTGAGCACTATGGGACTTAACATCTATGGTCATCAGTCCGCATTACTTATTGAACGCACCTTGTATGTGTTCGAACACTCTGCAGGGTGAACCAGAACCCCACCAAGAAACTTGCAGCGGCGGTAGTATGGACCAAAACAAGAAAAAAAAGTCCAGAAAACATGGGTTGTAAAATGCATACCTAAAAGAGCTATGAGCACTTGTTCATCTTCGATATTGTGAAACATAATTCTTCTACTGAACAAGAGTTCATAGCTTTTAAGGTACGTGATTTAAAGCCTAATGTTTACTAGATTTCTGTTCATATTTTGGTCCACAATACGTGATCTGTAAATTTGTCGGCGAAGTTCTGGTTCACCCTGTATAGTACTAAATGGCTAAAATGGTCACACAATCAGAGATGCAAGTTGTCTACCTAACAAATTCCAAGGAAAAAAAATTGAAAGGAGAAAGATAGATTTTTTCAGTTAGAACTTCCGCGCTGAGCGGCTGTGATCGATATGTAAAGGTAATAACAACCAATGGAAGAGTTTCAAGATAAAATGGTTGTAAAGCTATTCTTCGACGTTTTGTCCACGACTGCGGGAGATTCTTCGGAGGTACAACGGTAGCTCCATCATGGTCTAGAGGGCTCTCGCACGTATAGAGGTGCGTAGAGGGCACTACCATTCGTCACGTGATCCAGATTACGTGGTAATCTTCTGCTGGTGTCATCGTTCTCCATTAAAAATAATCGATTCTAATTCTAATTCTGTTAAAATTTTATGGTGTTTGTGAATCCCTTTCGCAGGCGTGGGCAGCCTTTGGTGACTCGGAGGTCTCTTTCGCATACTGAAGTTCGCTGGCCGCCTCCTCACCTGACGCGACAGCAGCTCTCCTAACGCATGAAGTTAAAACTGTAGCGTCCGTGACTTGTGTGTGTATTGTGTATTCAAGAGGAGGACCTAGAAACGACGGAGATGCTTCATCCCGGCAGTAGACCGCAGTGGTACACAACCCCACTACAGGCTACAGCAGTCCACCACCCCACACCGAACCCAGGGTTATTGTGCGGTGCGAGCCCCAGTGGAGCCCCCCCCCCCCCCCCAAGGTTTTTATTACACCTCTTTTTTTCTCTTGGATAATGACTGCATTTCTTATTGAGGTGTGTGTAGCTTTCCTGTAGATCGTGTAGATCCGTCGACCCAGACTGGGTCCAGACACATTCAGTTGTTCATAAAGAATGAGAGGTGTAAAACTTAGCTTAACGTCAAATACTCAACTCATTAATCCATTTGCAAAGTAATCAGACCTTTGGAGCGGTTTTGTGCATGAGAGTGTGATTCCTGAAAGAAACGGGAGTTGGAGGAGTTACCGGTACGTGCTTAAATGATTCTAAACAGGCGCCTGTGACGCATCGGGTTGGCATTCAGCGAACACTCGCAAGCGCGATGCGAGAGCGCCTGCCTGCGTCCCTAAACCGGTACTTGGGTCAGCCGGTTATGAGGAAGGGGGGGGGGGGGGGTGAGTCTACTGCTTGTGGTTTCTGTGGCCAAGACGACTTTCGGCGGAGACTTCAGTTTCCGTTGTGGTCATCCATGGTGTCGGGTAATGTGTGACATCGTGATTCCGAGTGATCATGGAAACGATGCTCTTCCCACGCATATGTTCGGATTCATTACATGGATATGAAAATTGCACCCTACAAATATCTGTGAAGTACCTGTTCACTTCACTCCCTACCTGCACCCCGAGATACTTCGTCCATCAGGAACGCTCTGTATGAGTCACCGTGTATCTGCTCTCCGAAAGCCCTAGTCTACCACAGTGGCTATGATGATACGTTCGGCTGAGCCATATGCTGCTGTTCTTTACGCATATTGCACTGGTTACAGTTATTCTAATGTTTAAATCCTACTTTTCTTTCTTTTAGGATGGGGACTCTATCCGATTGTGTTATTACGTAAGTTATTTTGTGATGAATATTCGCCGGCCGAGGTGGCCGAGCGGTTCTAGGCGCTACAGTCTGAAACCACACGACCGCTACGGTCGCAGGTTCGAATCCTGCTTCGGGCTTGGATGTGTGTGATGTCCTCAGGTTAGTTAGGTTTAAGTAGTTCTAAGTTCTAGGGGACTGATGACCTCAGAAGTTAAGTCCTATAGTGCTCAGAGCCATTTCAACCATTTGATGAATATTCTGTCCTTTTTAAGATTATCTTACGTAAAATACTATTTTATAATGCTCGTTTATCTTCCACTTGGCAACACTGACAGCGATATGCGGAGTTATAATTTTAATGAAAATTCTTTTCATGTTTTGATATCACATATAGAGAACCTGCGTATGTAGCGCTAGGAGTGGGAAGAGATGTGTTTCAGCTTGCGTCACCCATATACATGAATACTTCTGGCCTTTAATTAATACGTCAACGTATCATATGGGCATTACATGTACAATACTCTAATCAACGGGTACCCGCCATATTTTATTCTTTGTTTATTTTAACGTACGCAGTGTCGAGCGGAAAATTTACGATTTTCAAATCCCGTGTATGAAATTTGGTTTATACGAGGGTAATCCCAAAAGTAAGGTCTCCTATTTTCTTATAATTACATAGACCAGTTTATTTCTACAATGTTTACATTAGTTTACAGCTTGAACATTTAGTTATTTTTCGACATAATCACCATTTATGTCGATGCATTTTTGTAGACGCTGTGGCACTTTTTGTATGCCCATGTCATACCAGCCCGCCGCCATGCTGTTCAGGAAGTTATGAACCTCTTCTTTCACCTTGTCGTTGGAGCTGAATCGCTGGGACCACAATTAACGCTGACAGGCACTGTGAGACTCTGAAAAAACTCAAACGGGCAATTCAGAACCAGAGAAGAGGAATGTTGAGCAAGGGCGTACACATTCTCCATGACAACGCTCACCCACACATCGCTCGGCAAACCGTTGCTCTCCTGCAACAGTTTCAGTGGAACATAATCACCCACCCACCCTATAGTCCTGACTTGGTGCCCCGTAACTCTCACCTGTTCCCTAGGTTGAAAGAACATTTGGCCAGAAAGCGATTCAGTTCCGACGACGAGGTGAAAGAAGAGATTCATAACTTTCTGAACAGCATGGCGGTGAGCTGGTATGATATGGCCATACAAAAACTGCCACAGCATCTACAATAATGCATCGACAGAAATGGTGATTATGTCGAAAAATAGCTATATGTTCAAACTGTAAACTGATGTAAACATTGTAGAAATAAACTGATCTATGTCACTGTAAAAAAAATAGGAGACCTTTCTTTTGGGATTACCCTCGTATGTTTTCCATTTCAGTTTCTGCAGATCCAGTGACTAGTAACAGATTTTAAATTGCGACAAACAAAAAATAAATAAATTACAATAAATTCCGAATGTAATAATTTTTGCTCGAGCACCCCTAGTGCTTTTTATCAGTAGTTATTTTACAGGAAACATCACGTATTTGGGACGGGCGGATTTGTAGACCTTCCATCACCCTTTTCTGGGCGCAGTATTACAGGACGCCACACAACATTCATAGGTTTGAAAACTTGGAAGACAACGAATCGTGTTTGGAAATTGTTGAAATAAACTTTTTGAGGGGCAGTTGCTGGGTGTGTAAATAATACAGACTTATCACAGAACGAATCGGAGCAGTGGTTAAGCAACTAGAATCGCATTCAGGAGATAATCACGGATGGGTAAGAGCGAGATGGCGCAGTGGCTAGCACACTGGACTCGCATTCGGGAGGACGACGGTTCAATCCCGCGTCCGGCCATCCTGATTTAGGTCCAGGCAAATTCCGGGACGCTCCCTTTGAAAGGGCACGGCCGACTTCCTTCCCCGTCTTCCGAAATACGATGAGACCGATGATCTCGCTGTCTGGTCTCCTCCTCCAAACAACCGAACCCAACACAACACGGATCGGTAATCCTCATTCAAGTTTTCCGTGGTTTCCTTACTGATTTAAGGTAATACTGGGATGATTCTTTCAACAGACCAGAACAGAATACTCCCTTTTCCTCTCTACCTGAGCCGGTACTCTGTCATTAATGGCCTCGCCTTCAGCAATTCGTTCAACTTTAACTTTCCTTTCAGCTGAACAGAGAAACAGAGTAAAGGAATTAAGAAGAGCAATGAGGATAGAAATTACAGTTGTAGAGAAGCGGGAAGGCGATGACTTGCACAGTTTGGTCACAGGAAGATAGTTATAAAAAGCCGACGAACAAAGACGATTCTGAAACATATCCTTGTTTTTAAGAGACAAAGAGGGAAAACCACCATACGAAAGACGGTAACACATAGGGGCGTTCGTGGACGGGGAATGCAAGTAGAGAAATATACGAACGCTACGAGAAGAGCCAGTAACTCGATTTTTTTTTAAGTGCGAGGCTACAAGGCCAAAGGTCCTGGGTTCGTTCCCCGATGACTCCAAAGATTTTAGTGTGTCACTTATCACTTATTTCACCTCTGGTAATGACTGTTAATACCGTACGTAAAATGCAGAGGTGCGCCTTGTTTCGAAGTCCCAGTTAAACTGTAGGTCCGCAAATAACTGGCTAAGCAAGTCAGTTCAAATGTCGTAGAAAGACAACAGTCTACCACCTCCAACAGGATCATGCCTGGTAAACCACTGCTGTGTTCAAACATCCTTCAGGTTGATGAAAGGTCTGCCTTTTTTTAGAACAGGAGTAGGTGAAGATTGTCCTTGATTATATAGTCCTGCTGGCACTTCAAAACGGCCGTTAAAATTGTTGCGTGGGTGATACACAATGTATTACTTCTTGAAAAGCTTATTTAGACATGGTTGCAAGAACTGAAAAAAAAGAAGTGGCCAAATTCAAAAACCCGCGAAACAATCCCGCAGCGCACACTACATTTATGTTGCATGCAGGACTGACTCATATCATTAATGGCAAGGAAGGCTAGCGTATATCACGAACACTCTTGATGGATTCTTAAAAACTTACATATTCCCTATTGGAAGTATGTGAGATTTTAAGCGTTTGTAGTACAATTTGCACTCAACAGTTGCAGTGTTCACATTACCGGTCTCGGCTGGAATCATGACAATATCGTTAGTGGATTAATAACAACTGAAGATGGTAATCAACTGCCGAAACCGGTACTGCGAAAACTGTAATTATGAAGCGATCTTCAAGTAATGAATTATTACATAGACGAGGAGGTAATAAATGTGCAACAGAAACACGCAAATAACGGCAGGCAAACGGAGACTATGTACATACATCATTTTGTTAATTTTGTAGCACTATTGCAGCAGTCCATCTGTGCCCTCACTTAGCACGCCAACTCTGCAGGCCATGGCTTCGCACGTAAGATTTACGGCGACATTCCGTTAACGAGCCCGGCCGGTACAAGATTGCTATTAGCCGTGAGAAACGGCAAAACACGGCAAGGAAATGTAGTGCGGAATGTGCAGGTGCAGGTCAACAGTTCTGAGAACGCAAGCCGGGAATAGACGTGACTCCGAAAGGCGACACCGGTCCGCCCGGCTCGCACGCAGTGACGTCACCACAGTGATGACATCACCGCTGGAATGGAGGGGCGGCCGTGACGTCATATTCAGTGATCATCGCGGCTGACTGCTCCGCGAGATCAAAAGGCACGGTTCAGATCCGCTTTGCCCCTACTCTTATTTCCGGAATAGGGTGACGGGTGTAATCTAAACGTCGCTTGCATCATCGTAAATGATACAGCGCAAGACCGGCGGAAAACGATTCGGCGCATGAATAAGTGTGGACTGGTGGATTTGCGGGTGTGTCAAGACTATAAATTCGAAGGTTCGGAGCTAAGGCTGTGGTTTGGTTTAGGATTTTTTTTTTTTTTGTAGTAGCCTGATGAAGTATAGGTACACTCCACCGCTCGGCGTTCGTATTCAACAGAACAAACAGCAAGTTTTCTCCTAATAAACATGGCTAGACAAACTGTTCACTCTCATCTACTAACAAGTGGAGCGAGACGGGTCTGGAGAACAGAAGGTGGGATCGATGAGGTTAGCAATGTGGAAATTACATTAAATGAAGGCAAAGACTGTTAACAGAAAAAGTTTACGACACTGTTCCAAGGGGTAGAGTATAGGAGCAATCTGCGTAACCTAGGAGTTCAAGTACTGTATCTCCAAAGATCCAAACGCTGTAAGAAAACTGTGAAAGCACTGTGCAAGTGGGAAACGGTAATTCAGAATGGTTCCGAATAAAGAGAGGGGTGCAACAGTGTTGAAAGCACTGAAATGTAATTTCCCTCTACAAAGCTTATTCAAATGTACCAAAACCACTAGATTTTATTTCGTGCGTTTAACAAAACCATGAGATTGTTATTTAACTAAGCATTGAGTATGTTTAATAACGAAAAATAAGAGGCAATTCAATTTTTCCCTTGCGTAGAAGAAGAAAAATGGTTCAAATGGCTCTGAGCACTATGGGACTTAACAGCTATGGTCATCAGTCCCCTAGAACTTAGAACTACTTAAACCTAACTAACCTAAGGACATCACACAACACCCAGTCATCACGAGGCAGAGAAACGTAGAAGAAGACAGAACAGCATTACGAAATAAGTCACATCGAATTTAGCTAACAGAAAATGAAAAGCTCGGGATTATCAACGTGTTCTTCGACAGAAGGTTCAACAGCATAGGCAGAGGTAGTAACGCATGCAGTACTTTCAGACGCTTTTTATCGTAACAGTTCCTGTGTGGTTCGGCATTTCTGTTGCGTATTCATAACAGTGGCAACATTGTTTCTTCCTTTTTATTCCTGCTCCCATCGACAACAGCGAATTCATCATTAAGGACTCCATCCTGTTTCTCCCTTTATTTTTAATAGTGTTCATCTGGTTACAAAGTCTTTCCCCTTCCGCATTCGACCATGGTAATGCTATTCGCGACAACGCAAACGTTTCCAGTTCGTGAAACTGGTTGATGTCACTTGCTTCTCTTCACACCAGAAATTAACAATGTCTGTGGTTTCGGACCATTTGAAAAGAGTTAAATTTTGCCTCTGAAAATCAGTTTTTGTTTCGAGGAGAGGCATCAATGGCTCTTTAACGACCCGAAGGGCTCTGGACACCGAAAAAGTGAATGTCTCCTCAAAATTTCAATGTTGTTTGGAAGTTTCTGCAGACAAACTGGATGCATCTCTGACATAGGGCATGTTCTTGTTGTGGGTGTAATTTAGATTTTCCCATTTCATTAATGTTTTTTCGAATTCTTATCCTAGATATGGTTTGGGATCTAAGTGTTTTCAAAATCTAAATTTAATTTTCTTTGCATATGATACGTGAGGACAACTACTGTTTTCATTAATGACTCGATTAGGACAACCGTCACAGAGCCCCTGTGTTGGATTCAAAATATTTGTGAACTGTTTACCAATCTGAAAGAATCTACGATAAAATATTAAAAACGCCAAATTGCATTCATCAGAAAACATAGCATAAAGCATATCTGCAGTGTAAAACATCGTCTTCCATAAAGATGTAATTTCCATTTTCTTTTAAATGAAAATTATCGTTACACTTCTACTATTGTTTACAGGATGGGCAGGTGGGTAACATGTGAAAGTTTCGGACTGATTACGCAAAGAAGTGGAATCGGAGACTCGTTAGTAGATACATTTTTATCCACTGGATCTTATTTTTGCTTCACGCAATAGTATCGGTGAGCATCAAAAAGGAGCACCATGTCTGAGACTGTGAACTAAACTGTAGGTCTCACAAAGAGATGGTAGGTTCGTAGAGTGGCGAAGACATGTTTTCTAAAAGAAATAAAGAACTAAAACGAAACGATTTTGTGACTCCCCACCGAGGGGCGCCGTCTTTAACGGCATCGCCGTGCGGGATGGTGTAGTGGTGGGCACCTGACCAGCATTCGGGGGACGTGGCTCAAGTCCCTCTCCGGCAATCCAAATTTTCGTGAATTTACCAAAATAAATACCGGGAAGGCTCCTTTTAAAACGACATGGCCGATTTCATTCGCAAACTTTTCCTAATCCAAATTGTATCCAGTCTCTAACGAACTCGTCGTTTGAGCTCTAATCTCTCTCTCTCCCCTCCCCCTAAATACTCATACCAGGCGGTTATAACTAAATTTTCCCTATTTAACCCGTTATAACACGGAAACTAATTACCGTACGAGTACCAAATTTGGTAGCATTAATGTCAAGAACATGGGGAAGAGAAATAATGCAGGATCAATTCAATTGAAACACTTTTAACCTGCTGCTACGGTATATCACACCATTACCTACCGGTACCATTACTGCTACAAAACGGGATCAGTATGGTGCACATCAATGCCTAGAAGAGTCTGAAAGTGTGTAGTTGTATTCTGCATAGCACAGCGAAGCATGTCCGTACGTATGCTCGCTACCTCTCTTGATATGCTGCGCTTCAGATCAGCACATGTGTGAATGTTCCCCTGGTAAGCCCTGTCCATCAGGTAGCCCCATAACTGGAAATCACAGGGAGTGAGATCACGTGACCGTGCCGGCCTAATGTGTTTCGGAGAACCAGGTGAACTTCATGAGCGATGTGCGGTGGGGCACCAGCCTGCATGAAAACTGTTGACTTGAATGCGTCTCTCTCCTCTAGGGCAGGTATGACTTTCTGGCGAAACATATCGCAGTAACGCTGGCCAGTTACATTGCACGTCTTTGGTCTTTGAGCGCCAACCTGTTCAAAACCCAGGGGTGTACGTTCACCACACAGAGGAACTTGACAAAAATGGGCTTCGTCTTTCCAGGGCCAGCCCCGTCGACTTCAGTCCCTGCGAGAAATTTGGGAGCAAAGTCAACACGACGTTGTGCATCCTGTGGTGCAAGATGCTGTACGATATGGATCGTGTACGGATACCATTTGAGAATGGTTCGAAGCACCTTTCGTACAGTGGACCATGGGATGTTCAACTGTTGTGACACAGCACGCGCACTACTTAACGACAGGGAATTGCGCTTGGTACTCATATAGTAATTAGTTTCCGAGTTATAACGTGTTAAATAGGGAAACTTTAATTGTAACCATCCGGTACATTTCTACGCTATATGCTATTAGAGAATGATTTTGGTAGCATTTAACATCTATTTTTTGGTAACATCACGACGCAATGATGTTAGATAGAAGATTTACATTAGTTTCTGACTATGCGATTTTGTATTTCTCTCATATAAAATACGTAGTCACTTCAAGAACAAGAAATAGAAAGAAAGAAAAATAGTGTTTATTATCCTGTCGATGTCATTATAGTGCTAGCTGAATTAGCTGGCATATGACACCGCACGGGCTGGGACGCTCTCACCAACAATACACCGGTAGGAACCAGGGACTCACGGCTCCAAACCGCGTTGCCATTTCCGCTACGCAAAGTGTTGCGCCTCTCCGTAAGAAACTTTTCTTGCCTATTTCGTGGTACACGTAACTCCGCCCCTGATTAAAATTCAGACCAGATTTTGACATAGTTCGGGGTAATACAGTATAGTGACCTATACCACACGTGAATTTCAAAGATTTTATGTCACTTTTGTAGGATTGATGAATAACGAATTAAATTGCTAAAAGGTTCATTATTTTGTACTGAAGCTACTTTCCAGTGGAGTACTGTGCAAGAATTGAGCTAAATCAATTTGCCTCTACTTTATCACAGCACAATATTATCCTTGGAAATGACTTCAATATAAATATCGACCGCAATTGAAGCGGTTATTCATATTTAAGACACAGCTTGGGAGTAGCAGCTCTGTCCAAGCATGAATAAACTAATAATTTTCGAGATTTTGAACTTCATATTTGTTTGCACTTGTCTGTTGAGAAAATTGGAAAAAAAGAAGTTTTAGAACTTTTCCCAAAAAAGCCTATGGCAAGTGCAGCGCGAAACGGATCTTTGGAAACGGTCGTTGCCAGAAGAGGTATTTTGGCGATTTAAAAACAAAAAAATTAGACACCGAATACTTTTTAAGATAAGAAGTGACAGATGTGAAACTTTTCTCAGGCAGGAATTTCATGAGTTTCAAAAAAATTAACCCCAACTTTAATTAATACGACGGCTACTGTTTCCAAGGTCCGATCGGCCGCGAAATTAAAACCATAGTGAATTTACGACGAAGCCTTGCGGAGATGGGTGCGTAGTATCCTTAGTATGGCCGTCGGTCGCGTCACGTCCCACTTTTCAGTCCCGAGCACACAGTGAGCACCGAAAGATGCCTAGAACAACAGTCTAACATCAAATGTGAAATGTGTGTTGTTATTTGATGTCTTCGTGCTAAAAGATTCCGCTTGATTTCATGCAATCCACATAACGTAATTGTCATGCGCTTTCTTCTTGATGGCAACTCTCGGCCGCCAACTGCAGCTACAACGAAGACACTCCTGGATGGTTTTCGATGAACAGTGTTTGATCTCTCACCATACAGCCAGCAGTTCCCTCCCGCTGATTTTCATCTATTTCCTCACATGAACCGCTGGAGCGAGGAAAATATTTTAACACAGATATCGAGCTGCGGTTCAGCGTAGATAATTGGCAGAAGCGCAGGCGTCTGTCTTCTATGGCGAAGGTGTTGGAAAGTTGGTAACACGCTACGAGTCAGAGCAGCGACTATGTAGAGAAGTATCTGGAGGATAAAGTTAAATGTTGCAAAATGGTTCAAATGGCTCTGAGCACTATGGGAATTAACTTCTGAGGTCATCAGTCCCCGAGAACTTAGAACTACTTAAACCTAACTAACCTAAGGACATCACACACATCCATGCCCGAGGCAGGATTCGAACCTCCGACCGTAGCGGTCGCGCGGTTCCAGACTGTAGCGCCTAGAACCGCTTGGTCACTCCGGCCGGCTAAATGTTGCAAACGAAACATTTTTGCCACAGGTTGAAAATACCGCTTCAGTTTTAAAGTTCTTTTATTATCACGCGACCGGTTTCAGGCTCTCACACGCCCATCTTCAGGTATCGTAACTTGGCGCTGTGAGCCCCGAGCGACGCGGTATACGTGTACAAGGCGCGGTGTGCTACCTTCGAGCGCAGAGAGTGTGGATGTTCCTCCAACAGGACTGTTTGAAATGTTTTTGATTTTCACTGAGGTTACCATCTCACACCACTCGGACATAAAAAAAAGAAAAGAAAAAAAACAAAAACCATTGTATTACGGATTTTTGAAATTCATAGAGCACTAAATACACTACTGGCCATTAAACTTGCTAGACCACGAAAATGACGTGCTACAGACGCGAAATTTAACCGACAGGAAGAAGATGCTATGATATGCAAATGATTAGCTTTTCAGAGCGTTCACACAAGGTTGGCGCCGGTGGCGACACCAACAACGTGTAGACATGAGGAAAGTTTCCAACCGATTTCTCATACACAAACAGCAGTTGACCGGCGTTGCGTGGTGAAACGTTGAAGTGATGCTTCGTGTAAGGAGAAGAAATGCGTACCATCACGTTTCCGACTTTGATAAAGGTCGGATTGTAGCCTATCGCGATTGCGGTTTATCGTATCGCGACATTGCTGCTCGCGTTGGTCGAGATCCAATTACTGTTAGCAGAATATGGAATCGGTAGGTTCAGGAGGGTAATACGTAATGCCGTGCTGGATCCCAACGGCCTCGTATCACTGGCAGTCGAGATGACAGGCATCTTATCTGCATGGCTGTAATGGATCGTGCAGCCACGTCTCGATACCTGAGTCAACAGATGGGGACGTTTGCAAGACAACCATCTGCACGAACAGTTCGACGACGTTTGCAGCAGCATGGACTATCAGCTCGGATGATGATGGCAAGATGATGGGTACGAAACTCATCGAAACATTGCGACATGGCCGGCCGCGGTGGTCTCGCGGTTCTAGGCGCGCAGTCCGGAACCGTGCGACTGCTACGGTCGCAGGTTCGAATCCTGCCTCGGGCATGGATGTGTGTGATGTCCTTAGGTTAGTTAGGTTTAAGTAGTTCTAAGTTCTAGGGGACTGATGACCACAGCTGTTAAGTCCCATAGTGCTCAGAGCCATTTGAACCATTGCGACATGACGACGCTACCACTCGGCTGATAACCTGAGAAGAATTCATCATCAGATGTATACCATGTGTCAATTTATTTAAGTAAATTTTGTAGGAGGCCGAGACTTCGAAGCGATTTTCAATCGCTGAGAAGATCGAAGCGCTTTGCTGGCAGCCGGGGAGCAATGCTTCACGCGACTTGCAAGTTCGTATCTTAAACCTCAGATGCTAACTAATTTTAATTAGACCACAGTGATAAAACAAGAAGTACTGCCTACGTAATTTCTCAGTAAAAGTTCTCTGCCTGTTAGAAACCATCCCATGCTGGTCAATATTAATAGTTCTATTCAGTCGTATGACTCCCGCAGTGATGTTTTTCCTGTCGGCCCCAGGAGCTGTGAATATTGGTTGAGTGCAGCGCCTGCTGGTTCACAGGCCGGCTCGAGTGCATTCCATTACAGGCGGTAAGGACGCTGTCGGACGCAGGCTGTACTCCAAGGCGTTAGCGCAGCTAGCTGGGACAGGGCGTGGATGCCGCCTTCGGCTCTCGTTAGCCCTCGGGCCCTCTCTGCCAGGCCCGAGAACTCCAATTTGGCGAGCCCCGCTGCTCACCGAACTTTCCCTCATAAAGCAGGCATGCCGGCCCGGCCAAGGACACTTTGTAACTCCGGCCGCGCGTGCCCGCAGCGCAGCTCCGGGCTCATGCGCGAGCCAGCCAAGTCTGTTCACGCCGAGCGCCGTCAAACTGCGGAATTTGTCTTGTGCTGTCAGGCCGTCGTTCCTCTGAGGAATGCATTACTTTGGCTAGCAATTTCAGCACCGTCTAAGCGGGTCAAGACGTTCACAGCACGTGTCTGCGCTATGGCACCTACAGCAGGGTTCAAATAAATGGTTCAAATGGCTCTGAGCACTATGGGACTTCACTTCTGAGATCATCAGTCCCCTAGAACTTAGAACTACTTAAACCTAACTAACCTAAGGACATCACACACATCGATGCCCGAGGCAGGAATCGAACCTGCGACCGTAGTGGTCGCGCGATTCGAGATTGTAGCGCCTAGAACCGCTCGGCCACTTCGGCCGGCAGTAGGGTTCAAAAGCAATTTGTAGTTGAACCAGTAGGTTGCTAGACATGTTTATTAGTACGCGGAATGAAAAACAAACCGGTTGTTCAGACGCGGGCTTCTTGACCTCGCTGCGATTACAAGTACTGATTGCTCAGTGCAGGTAAGCGTGGACTTTGGTAGTAAACAATGTTGTAGACCGAGAAGAATGCAACAATCCTATCTACACCAAGAAAACCTAATTCTAGTATTTTTATTTACTTACAGCAATGCCTAAAACTAAAGAATATTCAGTAGATTACGGACCAGTTGTCTAAACAGCACTGAGTCAAGGCCAAACACAGTCCTTCGTTGCGAAGGCGCTTGGTATATCTCAAGAGGTTGTGAGTGTCTGGACCAGGCTTCAGGAAAAAAGGAAGACGACAGAGAGCAATGCACGAAACGGTCGGCTCCGAAAAACCACCCAAAAAGAAGATAGCATAACCCAAAGGCAATCGATTTCTGAGCCCAAAAAAATCGGCCTGGGCAATGTGTGGGGACCTACATACAGGTAAAATACGGGGTAAAAAAATGGTTCAAATGGCTCTAAGCACTGTGGGACTTAACATCTCAGGTCATCAATCCTCTAGATTTAGAACTACGTAAACCTAACTAACCTAAGGACATCATACACATCCATGACTGAGGCAGGATTCGAACTTGCGACCGTAGCAGCCGCGCGGCGCCGGACTTAATCGCCTAGAACCGCTCGGCCACAGTGGCCAGCTGTGAGGTGGGAATATGAGGAAAGATCTCGCAGTGTAATGTACCATATGGTTAATGGTTTAGAATTTAATTTCTGCGAATACATCACTGGAGAAGGAGCACAGTCAAAGTTGCACAAGGGTTATACAAGATATCAAACGTGGATCTGTTGAGCAAGAAACACCAACATTCAACTGAAGTAATTTAGGGCAGTCATAGTGAGTATAAAGGCAGGCAGGAATGTAAACCCCTACTCTTCTCGGTTATAAAAATACAATGATTAATTATAGACGGACGAACTTGCTGTTTATAAAACGTTTGTAACAACGCTTATCAGTATCATTGTGGTGCTAAGATTAGGGGGGGGGGGGGAAATATGAAATTACTGTGTGCAGTCTGTAAAAAGCCTCTAAGAGTGTCCGAGCACAGAACCGTATTTGTTTACGAACTGTGCTTCTCTAGAATCCTAGTATCCACGTACTCTGCTGAAACCGGGCGCAATGTCAATTAGCCTCGTGAGCGGTACCGTGTAAGGCGCCATTATCGCGGCGGGGAGCCTTTTAGGCGGCAAGAGAATGGGAATGCACTCTGCAGGTAGACGCTGCCGTCATCGGCACTTTCTCTTGGCCGCGTGTGGGTACACCTGCCGCGGCCACTACAAGTTGCCGACACCGCGTTCTGCACTACGACCGAGCAACCGGCTAACCTCCGTTGATTCTCACTCAGGAACGCAAACGACTTGACTATAGGAATGCGAAAAGCTAAACGTGAAAGGCAAAATAACTGCAAGTCACTAAAACTGCAACACCAGGACGGATAGCAAATAAAGAAATGTTACTTCTTTTGTCTATACGGTACTGCAGGAGTAATACAAGATAAACTTGGGGTAATTTGGCGACGTAAAGGACGCGAAACGAAGCTCACAGAGTTGGCACCTCTAGCAGAAACAATGGCTCCAGCCCAACTGGGCATGGAGTCGAACTGCATTGGAATGTCAGGAACGCGAACATCCTTCAGTGTTAATTCAGTTCTATACCAGAGTTCAGCAATCGTGGTGATGTGACAGCCTCTCAGTAACCCAAGACCAGATGTTTTCAGTGGGTGATCGTAATGGCCAAGGCAACCTATGCACCGAGGTAGGTCAGCATGTGGTGTTGCGTTATCGTGTTGAAAGACAACGGCACGGACATCTCGAAGATAAGGAAGGCCCTGCCAACGGTCTCAACACTTCTCAAATGTAAAAGCAGCTCTCCAGATCACCAGCTATGGGAATCAGAGTACTTCGTAGCTTCCGTTACCATAACGCCAAGTGCTGGGCCCGTGTGACGATGATGAATGTAATGTGGCAACGTTCTTCTCTTTGTCTATTCACTATCGACTGGTCTTGTACTCTTACGATTACCTTGCCGTGTACTGGACTGAGTTCTAAACAGCAGTTCATTAAGTAAATTTGGTCGTCTCCGACGACTGGGAACTGCCCTTTGTTCCAACGTTCACCGCGTCACCATGTGCCAAGTGATACTGAAATGCTTGATGCCCACACCGAGTAGCATAGTAAAAAAGCGTTAAATCTTGCAGCAACAAAGTAAGTTCATAGCAACAGGTCAAAGTAACGTTCACTAGTCTCAATGCATGCATTACAATGGCACAAACATTACTGCCGCACTCTCTCATATAGGGCCTATCTGTCGCGAGTTACTCACAGTTCTGGTATCAAGCAGCACGATTTCCTGATAATCCAATAAGTGATGTTACCTGCAACAGAAGAAAAATAATTTTAATTAGAATAAAAAACAATGAATAAAACTTGTTTGAATCCGAAAATGTCTTACTCAAGAAGAGATATTACATACAGTTTAACCTGTATTTGTTTCACAGAAACTGTAATTTTTACATGACCTTTTTGAATTCCTAAGTCTGCGTAAATTTTACAATTCTTTTTACCACTACATATTCACTTCTTGATACTACATCAATGTAAGACACAGAAGATAAAGGAGCTAATTTCCACCGCGATCGTTGACGATACAGCCATAACTTGTCGAAACCTTTGTTGCAATACATTTAGCCGCTCATATAACATTAGGACGTTCCATTTTACGTTGGGCCAACTTGTGTGTGTGTGTGTGTGTGTGTGTGTGCGTGTGCGAATGGAGCAGGAAGAGGTGTTGTGTAGCCTTTTCATGGTTGCTGTAATCGTTACCACTCCACTGTACACGGCGTTACGAAGGCCGATATATCAATTTCTTTTATTTATGAACACATTTTTTACAAAGCGAAGGTCGAGATAAAAACAATAAAAACAGAGATTCGCTATTTATATCTTTCAAGTCAACAGGGCAACTGAGCATTACGTATCATACTTGGAAACATAGTTCATAAGGAGTCTCATGAGAACTCCAGACAGGTTGTTGACATACGCAGTAAATACTGGTCACTTGCGAATGACGAAAAAAGGTCATGTTTGTTCAAATGGTTCAAATGGCTCTGAGCACTATGGGACTCAACATCTTAGGTCATAAGTCCCCTAGAACTTAGAACTACTTAAACCTAACTAACCTAAGGACATCACACACACCCATGCCCGAGGCAGGATTCGAACCTGCGACCGTAGCAGTCCCGCGGTTCCGGACTGCAGCGCCAGAAGTTATGTTTGTGTATTATGTCATTGCTGCCGTATGATATGAATGTTTGTTATTTGCCCTTCCTTTTGGATACCCTGCTGCGTCTGACAAGTCGATTTTTCACGTGTCACCCTTTTATTATTAAATTGTTGAAGGGATTTCATTATGCATGACAAGTTAAAACACTGCGCAGACTGGGACTCGAAACTGATCACTTAGTGACGTATCTCAACAGATGCCACGCATCGACAGACATGTTTAAGCTGTCGCTGATTTATAGCTATACCTTCTGACTCACCAAAAAGCATTGTGTGTGTTGCAGGCAGGCATCTGGGCTTGGCCCGGCGATATTGCAGGAGGTTGCGGAAGTATTCCCGATGTGTTTCCGGTGTTGTCCGCCTGCGATGGAGAATGTTTCGCATGAACGAGTCACACCTGTACCTGTCTCTGTCTCTAAATACTTCCCTCTCATTTTCATAATTCCAATATTTTCTTTGTACTCTCTCCTAAATAAACTAGCCGTATGGTGAGAGTAGCTTGGCCGGCCGGTGTGGCCGAGCGGTTCTAGGCGCGTCAGTCTGGAACCGCGCGAGCGCTACGGTCGCAGGTTCGAATCCTGCCTCGGGCATGGATGTGTGTGATGTCCTTAGGTTAGTTAGGTTTAAGTAGTTCTAAGTTCTAGGGGACTGATGACCTTAGAAGTTAACTCCCATAGTGCTCAGAGCCATTTGAACCAAGAGTAGCTTAATGGTCCTGTAACATCTTGTGTTGCCACCACTCTTTAGTGTACCATGAGCACCACAAGCTGGTGGTCCTTCTTTCCGACGAACGCAGCCCATGTTCATTTAACTATGGAGCACTGGCTTCTGCTGCAAATGTTAGGCGCTCAACAGCCGCACCCGTTATCAATGGAATCCGGCTAATGACCGCTCGGCGGGTATCTTCTCCCGATAGAAAGCTCTTTACCGGCCACTCGCCGATGTCTACTGTCGACAGAATTCTAGCGAATCCTAATTAATGCCTGCGTCCAAAACTGATTATGGGCAGCACAACTAGGAGCGCCGTGCCATTATCGCAAGCGGTGTGGACTCCTGCAACACTTTCACGTCAGTTCAGAGATTTATATCGCTTCCAGATGACGTGCGTCACAGGAGGCGCCGCCTTCATTAACGAACCGGCATCCGCCAGCAGCCAGCTGTGGGTGGCCCTAGCATCACGTGCAAGTCGCCTTCAGCGCCGTGGTATGGTCGTAAAGTAGCTCTGTACAGCAACGTGGCGATACTGTCGCTTCCCCAGAAATGTTTTACCGACGAAGGTATAAGTTGTTTATGTCAATAAAAGTGCAAATAGTCGTTTCTACAGTTACTTCCTTATTTCAAAATAGTTTGGCATCTTCCACCATCTCCATGATTTTTATCCGAAAGGATGCTACTGAGAAACGGAGACTTTTCTAGCTTCCACAAGTGGAGAGGTCCCAACAACCGTTTCATCCAGTTAGAGGTCTGCGCGGATGCGGATATCCGCGGATATCGGCGGTAATTGTTACCTGGCGGATAAAATCGCGACCGGCGCGGATATCCACGGGTCATCTGCGGATAAGGAGCAAGGCATCTGCTCAGTACGTATGTTGCAATGTTAGTTGAAAACTTCAAGTCTGTTGACATTCTTGGAATCTTGCAGGGCCCGGGTAGAGCGGATGTCTGTTGTCCTCAGCCCCTGGCTACGACCGACGTAGCTGTACCCAGGAGACCTGCGCCTAATCCGTTTCCGCGACCGTGTCTTTTGTGTGGCCTGTGAAGTGCTCTCTGGGTGGCAAACCTGCCCACTGTCTACCATCAGATGGATAGAGCGTCTGTCATGTAAGCAGGAGATCCCGGGTTGGAACCCCGGTCGGGGCTCACATTTTCATCTGTCCCCTTTGGCGTATGTCAACGCCTATAAGCAGCTAAGGGTGTTCATTTCATTGTAATTTCATTCTAACGAGCTGCATGGTCACCGATGGTATCTGTTCTTTCGGACATGTCCGAATGAACAGATACCATCTTAGTATATATAAAAAGTAGTTAAGTTGTCGCAGAAATGGCATCCTAACAATAAATATGTCATTACATACGATAATTCTAAGTACTACTGTGTATTACTATTAATTACTCATTCAAAACTTAAATATATGCGGATGCGGATAAGGAACTTGCGGATGCGTATTAATTGCTGCGGATGCGGATGCCGTTGCGAATTAGGACCTTGCGGATGCGGTGCGGATTGCACTTTTCTTATCCGCGCAGACCTCTACATCCAGTCTTTACTAAGAAGGAGTTACAACAGGGGTCTGTGGTGATGCGACCTGTTGTGAGGCGGGCCGGCCGTGGTGGCCGAGCGGTTCTAGGCGCTTCAGTCCGGAACTGCGCGACTGCTACGGTCACAGGTTCGAATCCTGCCTCGGGCATGGATGTGTGTCATGTCCTGACGTTAGTTAGATTTAAGTAGTTCTAAGTTCTAGGGGACTGATGAGCTCAGATGTTAAGTCCAATAGTGCTCAGAGCCATTTGAACCATTTGTTGTGCGGCCATTCATGAGCAGCATTAGAGGCGGTGTTTTCCAACAGGTTAACGCTCGCCCACATACCGCTGGGACTGCTCCATTACGAAATACACTGACTTAAAAAATCGCGACATAAACGAAAACTGGTGGGCGTGTTTCCAAGTTGTTTCCAAGTCTGAATGATGATGTCTACTCAAACTTAGTGTCATTTGCGTAAGGTGCCGTAGTAGCGCCAGCATGAGGATACAAATCAAGTTTTTTATTTTTTTTTTAAGTACACGTTTTAACTGTCGTGAGCGTTAGTTACCTTCGAGATTTGACGTGGTGAGTTGATGTTAGTCAAGAATGCATTTCAGGCGACAAAGACGCCAATTATCAGCACCTAACTGAGTTTGAACGAGGCCTACGAGAAAGACAGGCCGCGGCGCGTACGTCACGAAGTCCTGCGCTCGCTCAAATCAACAGACAAACTACGTTTCTACATCTGTTAACTCGTAACTAGGTGTGTCCGTACAAACGAAAACTGAATCTTCTACTGGAATCCGCTACTATGGAATCTTACTGTTATTAGTCCTATAATGATGGGAAGTCCATGGGCCTACTTATAATTTGTTACGGCTGCACTGGTGTACAATAAAATAAAATCATGCTAAAATGATTATCAGTTGCATAAGGCACCACTTTCAGCATGTAACGATTATTGTTAAGCAGAAGAGACTAAATGCTGTAAACAAGCCGTTATACCATTTATATCGAGTATTGATCTTAAATTAAATTTTGCTGTAGTACTGTTAAGAAGGCAACGGCCTTGCCGCAGTGGATACACCGGTTCCCGTGAGATCACAGAAGTTAAGCGCTGTCGGGTGTGGTCTGCACTTGGATGGGTGACCATCCAGGACGGCATGCGCTTTTGCCATTTTTCGGGGTGCACTCAGCATCGTGATGCCAACTGAGGAGCTACTCGACCGAACAGTAGCGGCTTCGGTCAAGAATACCATCATAACGACCGGGAGAGCGGTGTGCTGACCCCAAGCCCCTCCTATCCGCATCCTCCACTGAGGATGACACGGCGGTCGGATGGTCCTCGTAGGCCACTCGTGGCCTGAAGACGGAGTGCTTTTTTTTTTAGGTACTGTTAATCAGTAAGACTTCATAATAACAGAGTCCAGGAGAAGATGCAGTTCTCGTTAGTACTTACACGCCCAGCTGCGAGTTAACATGATTAGAAACGCATTTTGTCTGCTGATCTGAGCGAGCGAGCGAATTCAGGACTACCTTCGTGACGTACGTGCCGCAGCCTGTCTTTCTCGTGGGCCTCGGTTTGAACGAGATCGTGTAATAGGGCTACGAGAAGCTGAATGTTGCTTCTATCATATTGCAGAAAGCTTTGGCAGGAATGTAGCCAGCGTACATGGCTGCTGGCAGTGGTAGTCACGAGAACGTACGGTCGCAAGAAAACCGGGCTGCGCACGGCCACGTGGCACACTACCGAGAGGGAAGACCATCGTGTTGTTAGCAAGGCGGTGGCGCATCGTGCTGCATCTGCAGCGGCAGTTTGAGCAGCAGCTGACACAATAGTGACACAACGAACTATTACAGATAGGTTATTTCAAGGAAAGCTCCCAACCACACGATCTGTAGCGCGCTATCCACCGACCCCAAACCCCAACCATTTGCGACTTCAGTACTGTCAAGCTAGAGCTCATTGGAGGGAAGAGTGGAGGGTTGTTGCGCTCGTGATGAAGCTGGTTCTGCCAAGCCGCCAGTGATGATCTTGTGCTGATTAGGAGGAGGCCAGGTGAGCGCCTGCAGTCAACTTTTCGTGGCGTAGAGACACTGGACCTGCAGCTGGTGTTGTGGTCCGGGGTGCGATTTCGTATGACAGCAGCAGCACTCTCGTGGGTATCCCACGCACACTGACTGCATATTTATTCTTCAGTCTGGTTATTCGACCGGTTGTGCTGCAACTCTTGACCAGCTTTACAGGGGGTGTCTGCCAGCAGGATAACGCTCGCCCACACACCGCTGTTGCAGCCCAACATGCTCTACAGAGTGTCCACACGTTGCCTTGGGATGCTCGGTCACCAGAAATCGAACACGTATCGGACATCATGGACGACAACTCCAGCATCAAATTTCATCCCGAACAGTCTTAACCGTCCCTGTAATAACCGACCAAGTGCAACAGACACGGTTCAAATGGCTCTGAGCGCTATGGGACTTAACATCTGAGGTCATCAGTCCCCTACAACTTAGAACTACTTAAACCTAACTAACCTAAGGACATCACACACATCCATGCCCGAGGCAGGATTCGAACCTGCGACCGTAGCAGTCACGCGGTTCCAGACTGAAGCGCCTAGAACCGCTCGGCCACACTGGCCGGCGCAACAGACACGGAACTTGAACTGTCATCTGGCACCTCTACAATACAATGCATGCAAGTTTGCATGCCTGAAGTCAACATTCTGACAGCTATACCGGTTTCACATTTGCCGTGGCTGATCTCGCGCTTATATTAGCATTTGGTCTTGCTGTGTTAATCACTTAAATATGTTACCTACACAAATTTTCATTACTCTACGTTAGTAATTCTTTAGCGCTGCGATTTTCTTCCGTCACTGTACTTAATTAATCAAGGTTTAGAACTGCTGAAGAGATTACGAACCAAATGACCCTAGCCACATGTCGATTACGTACGTAATCGACGAGCTGGTCATTTTGCTAGCCAACTTTGCCCACAAAAAGACAATATTCTCGCGATTCCGAAGAGATCGAAGTGTTGCCAAGGATTACGACCACAGCATCAGAAGGTCCAGGTGGTTTTGAAACTGCAGGAAATCAATTTATAAAAATTGTCCCAGACGACGTGTTTGCTAATGAGGTAGAAAGAAGAAAATGCACTCAAACTTATTTCCCAGTCACGTCGTTGCCGAGGAACATTTTTCCCAAGTATCTGGATTGGTGCCACTCTGGCCTCGCCAACGCAAGTAACTGAAGTCCCCATTGCCGGTCACAATAAAACAGCGGGAGAGGTTAGTGCGGATTCCCCTGCAAGGTTGGCAGCACGTGCTACATTTTGGAGGGGAGGCACAACGAATAAAGAAATTAAACCGACGGAGACACGCTCTCCAGCCGACTCTGAAGCAGTATTTGCTCGCGGCTGGCTGGTTTCGGTGAAGGTTTGCATGAATATCTGCTACCATCTTAGCTGGAACACTTTCTTAACTTCATTACCTGGGAGTCAGGTGTGTATTGAAAACCCACGGTATTAACCGTGTTGTATCTCAAGAACATGCAGGCGATTTCCACGATCGCGGTAACAATACGCTTGGTTCTGTAAGCCTGTCACCAACACGCCAGTGCTTGCATACCATGTTACGCCCCCAATACGCAAGCGCCCTCTTTCTCGTCTCTATTAGTGTCATGGTTAACGAACTCCTGACTTATATTCTTGAGATTAGTTCTCTCTCGATACACATAGTAGTTTTCCCTGGGGCTAGAACGAAATTCCACCGTTATTTTCTTTGTGTCCTCATATGTATTCTTTTCAAAAAATGGTTCAAATGGCTCTGAGCACTATGGAACTTAACATCTCAGGTCATCAGTCCCGTAGAACTTAGAACTACTTAAAACTAACTAACTTAAGGACATCACACACATTCATGCCCGAGGCAGGATTCCAACCTGCGACCGTAGCGGTCGCGCGGTTCCAGACTGTAGCGCCTAGAGCCGCTCGGCCAGTCCGGCCGGCTATGTATTCTTTTCCCGTGAATACTTGTGTGTCAGTAGTAGTTCAGAATTGTGGGTTCATGGCTTTTCCCATACTACGAAGGCTGCGCGGCCTTTTCCCATGCATCTAAGATCAATATAAAAAGTTTGTATTCAACCCCAGCATCTCCGTTACTCGTCTGTAGTCTTACCCCGTCACTTACACTCAAACACGCCGTTGTTGATACACCTGCTATAGGTTAAGGGCTACCATGCTGAATGGTCAAGGAGACAGGCAGATCTTTCATGCAAGCTCTAAGTGCTCTCGAAAACTGCAGGAAGGAGTAACAGAGTTGCTTGAATGGTTCACGCGAGTAGCGTCGGACGGTGTTGTGTAGACTGCACTATCTGACACATCGCCATTGAGCCATTCAGGTGGTTATTACGTTAGGCAAGCCTCGATCAGCACAGTGACAGAGATGTAAGTACGTTTGTGACCATTGGTGAGAATCAACCATCCTATTTTCGTATTAATTTAGAGTTGTCACATAAACAATTGTACCCCACCTCTTTCATTTACGTATTTCGTCACGAGCGGTGACGAAGCAAGGTCATAAATCTCTCCAGGACTTCACAGGCGTGGAATGTAGCACGTGCAGGCTACAATTCTACCAGGAATAGTTCCACAGATGTTGTACTGAAAATCTCTGAAGGTTCAATTTTTCAGGGATTCGACATTTGAAAATTTAACGAAAATGTGCTCCGTCAGGTGGGGTTGGCCACATAAATCATGAATTAACAGTGTTCAGTCGTTAAAAAAAGATTAGGAAACGGAGCATTGCATCAGTAATTATTTGAATCAACTTGGTACGCCGGTCGAAGTGGACGTGCGATTCAAGGCGCTACAGTGTGGAACTGCGCGACCGCTACGGGCGCAGGTTCGAATCCTGCCTCGGGCATGGATGTGTGCGATGTCCTTAGGTTAGTTAGGTTTAAGTAGTTCTAAGTTCTAGGGGATTAATGACCTCAGAATTTGAGTCCCGTAGTGCTCAGAGCAATTTGAACCAACTTGGTACGACAACTCACTGATTACCTTACGTCGATGTCATTTTAATCTGTGAAACGAATACCCGAAAAGAGCGTTGTACAGTTTCGGGCACGTCTACTGCAGCATGCGGTCTCCCCGCAGCTGCGCGGTCCCGCCCTAAGCGGCACCGCTTCGCCGCGGCTGACATTTGTGTGGTATTTGCCGCGACAGCTGGCATTTGTGGCCCGCAGTGCACTTCTGAGGATCTGCAGTCGCCAACACGCGGCCCGGACACGTCCACCCAGGAGACCATTGTCGACAGCTTTGCTCTTTGCCGTACGGCCGCGGCTGGCACCGTAACACCGACACAAGTTCTGCCTGGCTTAACCGTTTACCAATAACGGAACCATGCAGTTGTACAATTTGTGGTGTCATTAGACGAAGAAGTTAAGAATAAACGGAAGTATTATTCAAAATCAGATACTAATATTAGTCTAAAAAAAAATCATCAATCGCACACGTCATACGCAAAATGCATAGAATCAGAGCACCTAATGAAATAACTACACTACTGGCCATTAAAATTGCTACACGAAGTAGATGACGTGCTACAGATGCGAAATTTAACCGACAAGAAAAAGATGCTGTGATATGCAAATGATTAGCTTTTCAAAGCATTCACACAAGGTTGGCGCCGGTGGCGACACCTACAACGTGCTGACATGAGGAAAGTTTCCAACCGATTTCTGATACACAAACAGCAATTGACCGGCGTTGCGTGGTGAAAAGATGTTGTGATGCCTCGTGTAAGGAGGAGAAATGCGGACCATCACGTTTCCGACTTTGATAAAGGTCGGATTGTAGCCTATCGCGATTGCGGTTTATCGTATCGCGACATTGCTGCTCGCGTTGGTCGAGATCCAATAACAGTCAGCAGAATATGGAATCGGTGGATTCAGGAGGGTAATACGGAACGCTGTGCTGGATCCCTACGGCCTCGTATCACTAGCAGTTGAGATGACAGGTATCTTATCGGCATGGCTGTAATGGATCGTGCAGCCACGTCTCGATCCTGAGTCAACAGATGGGGACGTTTGCAAGACAACAACCATCTGCACGAACAGTTCGACGACGTTTGAAGCAGCATGGACTATCAGCTTTGAGACCGTGACTGCGGTTACCCTTGACGCTGCGTCACAGACAGGAGCACCTGGAATGGTGTACTCAACAGGGGTGCACGAATGGCAAAACGTCATTTTTTCGGATGAATTCAGGTTCTGTTTACAGCATCATGATGGTCGTATCCGTGTTTGGCGACATCGCGATGAACGCACATTGGAAGCGTGTATTCGTCATCGCCATACTGGCGTATCACCCGGCGTGATGGTATGGGGTGCCATTGGTTACACGTATCGGTCACCTCTTGTTTGCATTGACGGCACTTTGAACAGTGGACGTTACATTTCAGATGTGTTATGACCCGTGGATCTACCCTTCATTCGATCCCTGCGAAACCCTACATTTCAGCAGGATAATGCTCGACCGCATGTTGCAGGTCCTGTACGGGCCTTTATGGATACAGAAAATGTTCGACTGCTGCCCTGGCCAGCATATTCTCCTCATCTCTCACCAATCGAAAACGTCCGGTCAATGGTGGTCGAGCAAATGGCTCATCACAATACGCCCGTTACTACTCTTGATGAACTGTGGTATCGTGCTGAAGCTGCATGGGCAGCTGTACCTGTAGACGCCATCCAAGCTCTGTTTGACTCAATGCCCGGGCGTAACAAGGCCGTTATTACGGCCAGAGGAGGTTATTCTGGGTACTGATTTCTCAGGATCTATGCACCCAAATTGCGTCAAAATGTAATCACATGTCAGTTGTTATATAATATATTTGTCCAATGAATACCCGTTTATCATCTGCATTTCTTCTTGGTGTACCAATTTTAAAGGCCAGTAGCGTATAATCTACAATCGCCGAGAGCATTGACTTAAAAAGACAAGTAAAATTAATGTTTTGCTTCTCGCTCTTGAATAACTGAGCACCGCAATGCGAGTGGTTTCTTTATTTTAGAGTAAATTGCAATTATAGTTGAAATCTGTACAAGTTTTGCAGTCGAGAAAATGTACGCAGGAAAGTTACAAAGTCGCTCTACAGACATCAAACAGAACGGCTTTTATCTGGCTTTGAGGCAAGGAAAGTAAAAAAAAGAAACTTTTAAAAAAAGTAAGGACCAAGCACGCCGCGGACATCAAACACACGATCGCCATCTGTTTACAACACTCTACAGGGGGCTAACCTTCGCCGTTGACGGAAAGTTTTTGCTTTTAAGAGGGCGACCACAATATTTACAGTGTTTGAAAGAACTCTCAGTTGTATCACTGGCTCGCAGTAGCGCCTGCCTGCTGTAATGTACAGAGAAGAAAATGTTCTCCGGTCAACGTCAGCTGTGTGGAACGCAGGAGTGGCTTTCGCCCCGCAGCGTGCCCCGTGCTTTACAGGTAGCTCAGCTGCAGTGGGCGTGGCTGCACAGCCACTACCATACCTGAAGTCTTTACGACGCCGCTCTCTGCTCTGCCACTGATTTACGGCACCCGGTAGCGCAAACAATTTCCGTCAACGACGGTGTTGTTACCCACTCCATTAGCAGTACGCCTTCGTGTTATGTCTCCTATTACACTCGACAAAAAGTTAGTCGCGCTAATTACGTGTAGCACCGTCCGTAGCCTTGAAAGTGCCTGAATTCGCCGAGGAAAGAGTTCACAAGTCCCATCAGGTATGCCATGTAGAGCGGAACACTCCCTCTGATGATCACATACCGTACAGCGACCAAATTACCATGTTGATTGCTACGTCCTTCCCACTGTTGTCAAGACACTTTTTATGGCATTACGGTCAGGTTATTCAGCAGGCCAGTCGAGTTGCGATAGGATACCTGACTGTTCTTCAGATCGGCACGTACGCTGTGGCTACGACAGCGGTCGTCTTGGAAGGCAGGAGTGTCTACAGCATACTCATCATGAAGACTGGGAATACAGGAAAACATTTGGCCTCCGAGACTGTCGAAATAAACAGCCCGGTACAAGTTCACGGTGAAGTGAATGATGACCCAAGTCGTGGTATGAAAAACACCCCCCAAAAATCATACTAGAATCACCTAGAACTACAATCTCTTCATTCACTTTGTGATGTGCCGGTAGCCGAGGTCGCCAGTGAAGACAATCAGACGTCTACAAAACGATGACAGAAGAACAAGTTTTTATTTACAACATGTAGGGGGAACCTGGGCACACAAATTTCTTTCGGGATTAAAAAAATGTTATATTTATCGTGTTTAACATTGTTTAATATTATAATACGGTTATGAGAGTATAATTCGCTATATATACTTCTAACTCAACATCGTCGGAGGAAAGCAATGGCAAACCACCTCCACTACGACCTTGCCTAGTACGGCGGTGTGGGTCTCCCGCATTGTCCCCTACGCTCATCGGAGTGTGGGACCTCATCTTCATCAACTCAACATTACATTTGAGAGCCCAAAATAATTATTATACGCTCAAGTCGACAACGTGAACGTGCTCCAGGTACCAAATGACAAAATACCTCCATAAAGGTTATTACAAACATCTTGTGCCAGCTAAACATAACATCTTTGTACACAAAACACGAAATGAGCGTAGCGTTGGCACATCGAAATAAAAATTACTATGTACACCACAGTTCGCCAAAACATCGTTGCCATAACATAACACATCATGCCTACCTGGGCGCCATGAGACTACCTGCCAACAGACAACCCATCTGAAGATGGTAATTTAGATTTACCGAAACCGGTTATCTACAATGAAGTTTTTTTATAGCTATCTCGGATAAGAAGTTCTTTTTCTCCTCAGTAATCTTGAAGTTTCCTCGACTGGGGTCTCAGTTAGAATGCCAACGCAAAATAGCGCGTAAACGCGCCAAAACAGAACTCCATAAATGTGCCCGTCGTCATGTTCGAATCACTTTCGAAACTACAGTAGTAACTTTCAGGTTTTCAAATTATACGAATATGCCTTGTAAAGCAGAATATCCTGTAAACAAATGCAGGGTAACAATAACTGAACTATATGAAATAAAATCGTCATAACAACTGACCGGTTTGCGTTAGAACGTTCAAACTGCACGGTTAGCTGCAAGGAATGACAGAAATTAGTATGTGCATGCGCACGCGCCTTCTTGCTGTCGGTCGTTTCAAAATATGGCTCTGAGCACTGTAGGACTTAACATTTGAGGTCATCAGGCCCCTAGAACAGACTGAAGCGCCTAGAACCGCTCGGTCACACCGGCAGGCTCGGCCGTTTCATTTTGATGGGTTCGTCAATAGGCAAAATTGGTGCACATGGGGGACTGAGAATCCGCATTTCGCGATCTAGAAGTCTATTCACCCTCAAAGGATAACTGTGTGGCGTGTAATGTCCAGTCACGGAATAATCCGTGCGATATTCCTCGATGGTACGGTGACTACCGAACGGTACGTCAAGGTTTTGGAAGATGATTTCACCCCTATTATCTAAAGTGACCCTGATTTCGACAGGACGTGGTTCATGCCAGACGAAGCTTGACCTCATAGATGCAGGAGAGTGTTTGATGTCCTGGAGGAGCACTTTGGGGACCGCATTCTGGCTCTGGGCTACCCAGAAGCCACTGGTATGGGCCTTGATTGGCCGCCATATTATCTGGATCTGAACACATGCAACTCCTTTTTGTGGGGCTATGTTAAAGACAAGCGTACAGCAATAACCCCGAAACCATTGACGAACCGAGCCGAAAACAGCCATTCAGGAGGTCATCGACAGTATCGACGTTCCGACACTCCAGCGGGTGATGCAGAATTTCGCTATTCGTCTGCGTCACATCATCGCCAATGACGGCAGACCTATCAAACATGTCGTAACCTAAATCCGAATTTCTGTAGTGTCGTTTCCAAGTTGAATAAAATGTGTGCACGCTGTAGTTTGTAATTAATTTACGTTTTTTGTTCATATAGTTCAATATTTAGTTCTGTATTTACTATCAATTCTAAAAGGTATACTCCTAAGGAGCTTCGATATTTGATTAACAAAATTTAGTCACCTTGCACAAGAACACAAATATGTCCTTCGCGATAAGATGCTCACTCAAATGGTGCCGTGAAGTCTGTGAGAGCCTGTAGTAAATGAAAATATTAATCCTGTACTGTCGCTAGCGCTCTAGAAATAATGGTTCGCGAGAAAAGTGGTCTACATAAGCAAGTCCCCGTTGCCCTAACACTTAATTACTGTGATATACGTAGCTGTGAGATCCTTTTGTGGTGCTGAGTTACATACGATGAGAGTAATGTTCTTGATAGAAACAAATAGTCTTGAATGCCGATACAATCCCGTAAGTAACTGATAACTAATAATGCTTAATGGCGTAACGCTACGCCAATGTAATTTCTTACTGCTGTCTTCCGCACTAAGGTTGATATGAACGTGAAAATTCACTGAAGCTCTGATTGTGGCTGCTTAAAAAGACGCTGCGACCAAGCACAGTCGCAGGCTTGACGTCGTTTGAATTCAGCGTCCTCTGGTGGCGCACATGTGTGGAGCACCTGTGGCAGACAGGGAAGCAGCGGAAGAGCTAGCTTTCTCTCAGACGGCGCGCTGAACCGAGATAACTGAAATGATAACCATTTCTGCAGAACATACTAATATACATGTCCTGTGAATATGAACGTCCCATCTCTAATCGTTCAACGTGTTCCGTTTTTTCTGAATATGAGTGTAGCTTCCGACTACGTACATGTCGCGGAAGCACCACCAAGGTAAGATTTGAGCCGGCCGTGGTGGCCAAGCGGTTAAAGGCGCTACAGTCTGGAACCGCGCGGCATCTACGGTCGCAGGTTCGAATCCTGCCTCGGGCATGGATGTGTGTGAAGTCCTTAGGTTAGTTAGGTTTAAGTACTTCTAAGTTCTAGGGGACTGATGACCTTAGAAGTTAAGTCCCATAGTGCTCAGAGCCAGCCAGGTAAGATCTGAGCTCACACGAAGGCTTAGCGGCAACCGTTCCTCCCGCGCACCATACACGACTGGAACTGGAATAGTGGGGAAGTGACGCGATACGCAAAGGATCCTCTGGCATACACAGTACGGTGGCTTTCGGAGATAGATGTGATGGAGAAGTGTATCATCTGTTTCCCTTTCAAAGGAACCATCCCGGCATTCGCCTTACGCCATTTGGGGAAAAAATGTGAAATTTTGATTTGCATGTCTGGACTAGGACTTGAACCGCCGTCCTCCTGAGTACAAATCCAGTGCCTTACTAATGCGGCGCCTTTCTTGGTGTCTTTATCAAAGGGCACTATGACCTAAAACGCAACACGTTCTTCCGGGAGTACAGAGGTGTTTTGAAATCGGTGGCAGACTTTCTGAAAGAGTGAACTGCACAGAAATTATTCGGAATCTTTATAAAGTTTTGGAGAAAATAACAAGCAATAACCAGCACACTGACAGTAAAATAATTTCGTAGTGGTGCATTCCTAAGCGTAAATGCTTATTAACAAGTCTATATGAGGTTGTTTTCCCTTCCTTTAGGCGACAAGGAGCACAGAATAAAAATATTAACGAATGACATCCAACAACTGCAAAGTTTAAAGATGACAAACGGTGAGCACGAAGAGGGGAAAAAACGAGAAGAACAGAAACCTCCACCGCGGAATAGAATAAGGGCTCCCAAAGGGCTAGTCTCTTCATGGGTCGGCCGACACCACGATGGATGGCACACTGCCGGGCCTTTCATTAATTCTGAGGATTAACGGCCGCCGGTTATCAGGAAAAGGCCGTTATTGGGAGATCGCGCCGGCCAGGGAAAGTTTCCCCGCAGCTCATCGGACAGGTTCCCAAGATTCAGCCTCGAGACTGCCTCATCACGCTTCGGCTGTTCTCCTTCCACACGCGCCTGTGGCCTTGTACAGCCGTCTGACTTTCCCTCTTGCATCACTTCAGGAGCACGAACTAAGGTGCTTCGGTAAACGTCTGGTGATGGTAAAAGACTAGTGCTGGATGACTGCGAACCGGATCGGTGGAACTACCCACTACGAAACAAACTAGAAGTTGCTGGTCAGAAATTAAACTTATTGTTAGTACAAAATGTCGGGTTAAGCAAAGAATTTTATAACTTTTTGAGCAGAGACCATAAACAACATGTCCCTGTTGTGTTCTTCAGTCTGAAGACTGGTTTGATGCAGCTGTCCACGGCAAACTAAACTGTGAAAGCCTCTTCATCTCCAAATAACTACTGCAACTTACGTCCACGTGACCCTATTCAAGCGTTAGTCTTCCATCACACTTTTCCTCCCACACTTCCCTTCATTACAAAAAATGGTTCAAATGGCTCTGAGCACTGTGGGACTTAACTGCTGAGGTCATCAGTCCCCTAGAACTTAGAACTACTTAAACCTAACTAACCTAAGAAAGTCACACATCCATGCCCTAGGCAGGTTTCGAACCTGCGACCGTAACAGCAGCGTGGTTCAAGACTGAAGCGCCTAGAACCGCTCGGCCACTGCGGCCGGCTTTCCCTTCATTATCAAACTGACAATTCCTTGGTTCATCAGGATGTGATCTTCCAACAAAACCTTTCTTTTAGCCAAGTTGTGCCAGAAATGTCTTCTTCCTCAATTAGATTCAGCATCTGCTCATGAGCTATCTGTCCATCTACGCTGACGGAAAAAAAACCGCAACACGAAGGAGTTCTGCGACATAAATGAAAGTTTGAAGGCGTGTTCATATATCTGAAACGTGATGTCTATTCAAATTTCGCGTCAGTCCCGTAGAAATGACGCTACTAGTGCCGCTATGGGGCAGCTTTGCTTTACATACACGCTTTAATCGTCGTGAACGTTAGTTACCTTTGCGATTCGATGTTGGACGTGGTGAGTTGATGTTCATCCAGAAAACCTTTAAGGTGACAAAGACGCCATTATCAGCACCTCAGTTTGAACGAAGTCGTGTAACAGAGATATTAGATGGTGGATGTTCCTTCTGCGATATTGCAGAGGGACTTGGCAGGAAAGCCGGCCGGGGTGGCGGAGCGGTTCTAGGCGCTACAGTCTGGAACCGCGCGACCGCTGCGGTCACAGGTTCGAATCATGCTTCGGGCATGGATGTGTGTGCTGTCCTTAGGCTAGTTAGGTGTGAGTAGTTCTAAGTTCTAGGGGACTGATGACCTCAGAAGTTAAGTCCCATAGTGCTCAGAGCCATTTTGAACTTGGCAGGAATGTAGTGACTGTACATGACTGCGGCGAGCGGTGGTCATGAGCCAACTGTTGCAAATCTGTTACTTCAAGGACATCTCCGAGCCAGACGCTCTGTAGCATGCATTCCAGTCGCCCCACAAACCGCCACCATTAGCGACTTCAGTGGTATCAAGAGAGAACTCATTGGAGTCAAGGTTGGAGGTGTTGCGTTTTCTGATGAAAGCTGTTTCTGCTTCAGTGCCCATGAGGGCAGTGTATTGGTTGGGAGGAGGCCAGTTAAGGACCTGCAATCAACCTGTCCACGTGCCAGACACACTAGACCTTCACCTGGAACTGTGACGCCGGCCGGTGTGGCCGTGCGGTTAAAGGCGCTTCAGTCTGGAACCGCGTGACCGCTACGGTCGCAGGTTCGAATCCTGCCTCGGGCATGGATGTGTGTGATGTCCTTAGGTTAGTTAGGTTTAATTAGTTCTAAGTTCTAGGCGACTGATGACCTCATTTGCAATGACGTCCCTCGCACTTACATTAACCAATAATCCTGCAATGTTGATCACTTAAATATGTTACGTAGGCAAACGTATCACAGAAATTTCATAACTCTACATTCATTATATTTTGGTGTTGCGATTTTATCCGTCACTGTAGCACATCTCAAAAGTTTTTATTTCCTTCTTGTCTTGTAGTGTTTTTACTTCCAGGTTTCACTTCCGTACAAGGCTATACTCCAGATAAATATTTTCAGAAAAGATTTCCTAAAACTTAATTTGTTTTACAGAAGTGTTTTTGTTATAGAAACGATAAATACAACGAAAATAATTGAATACAAGAAAATAATTCCGGCCGAAATCCCAGAGTTCATTCAACTATTGCATTTCAGTCTTTTATGCAATTAATTTTTGCTTTCAAGATGATGTATACTCCTCAACCAGGCGGTTTAGCCATGGGTAATCACATGGCAGAAACCTTGGCCGACATTTCCATTAATTACACTGTAGAAAAAATGTTTGAGGAATTTGAAGAGACAGCGAACAAAATCATATTATAAACATTATGGTAATGACACTTTAGTCCTATTAAAAGCTACACAAGAAGACGTAGTCAACATGTATTCATAACTAACTAGTACGCATGGGACTGTGGTGCAAAGGCACGTTTCTCTGCCCCAACGTTTCGTTTTCCAGTGCTGGAAAGACCACCAGAGGCTATAGCGAGTCAGACGTCACAATCTCAGACAAAGTAAGCAGGTCGATCTGTTCATACTTATCCTCGCAACGGTCGGTTCATGACATCATCGTACCGCTGACCACGAATATCTGAACGCGCAAAGGACCTACGGATGCCGCTTGTCATTGCAGGAGTGTGTAAAATCTCTTCCGTTTGCGATCAAGTGTTCACAGGAACCACAAAAAGAAGCCAAACAACAGCCTTAAAGCATACAAAAGCGCTATTGTCGTGTGGCCAATAGGGATAAACTGGTGGTAGTAGATCATGGACTGGGACCAGGGAACAATCAAATTCGTTTATCCGATACTATGTTCATTTTAAGATTCAATCATTGCTTTCATAGGTTGTACAGAACAGCTACAGAAATTGAAAAGCACAATAACCGCTTTAACAGAAAAGGAAGAGGACTGAAATTAGACGATTTACAGGTCTTAGTGTCAAATAAAACAAGCAGCGCCAATTCTTTCCCACTACATTCTCCATAGCACACGTCAGCACGTCTTTGCGAACTATGTACCGATCTGCTTACGTCACTAGCCGACCGCTGCGTGGATGCATGAGTGCAGTTGCGCTCGCTGTGTTTGAGATTGTAACTACGTTCTGATTGTTAATAGGCTCTGATGATGTCTGCAGCACTGGAAGACGAAACGTTAAGCAGAAAAATATGCCTGGGAATACGGCCAAAAGCCACAAACTAAAAATCATACGTAAATCTTCATGTACGCCGCTGTTCAAGTGCCTCAGAATTCTACCATTCCTGTACATATATTTCATCGCGGTCTTTGCTGCTGAAACTGTTGAGTAATTCAAAATTAACTGCAACATTCATATAGTGAACACTAGACAGAAACAAGACGTGTACACTTTTATGCATTGTACAGAAACGTATGCACAACTAACAAGGGAACCTACCCATCGCACCCCCCTCAGATTTAGTTGTAAGTAGGCACAATGGATAGGCCTTGAAAAACCGAACACAGATCAATCGAGAAAACAGGAAGAAGTTGTGTGGAACTATGAAAAAAATAAGCAAAATATACAAACTGAGTTGTCCATGCACAAGATAGGCAACATCAAGGATAGTGTGAGCTCAGGAGCGCCGTGGTCCCGTGGTTAGCGTGAGCAGCTGCAGAACGAGAGGTCTTTGTTTCAAATCTTCCCTTGGGTGAAAAGTTATTTTTTTTAATTTTCAGACAATTATTATCTGTCCGTCCGATGCGAGGCAACTGCGCCGTAGTATGGGGGCGCTACACCTAAGCATACATCGAAACACACGACGTTCTACACACGGAAAAATTTGAAAACGTTAAAAACATATGTTTTGACAGAGCACAGGGAAAACTGTGCAACTGTTGCATTCATTTGTTTCAGTTTATGTGACAAACTCTTATGTTTTCATCGCTTTTTTGGGAGTGATTACTACAGCCACAAGAAAACCTAAATCGGGCACGGTCGAAGAATCTTTTTACCCATTCGCCTAGTGTACAAGTTGGGTGGGTCGACAACATATTCCTGTCATGTGACGCACATGCCGTCACCAGTGTCGTATAGAATATATCAGACGTGTTTTCCTGTAGAGTAATCGGTTGACCTATGACCTTGCGATCGAATGTTTTCGGTTCCCATTGGAGAGGCACGTCCTTTCGTCTACTAATCGCACGGTTTTGCGGTGCAGTCGCAAAACACAGACACTAAACTTATTACACTGAACAGAGACGTCAATGAACGAACGGTCAGATCATAACTTTGCGAAAATAAAGAAAGTAGACACTTCACTCGAGGGAAGACATGAACCCAGGACCTCTCGTTCCGCAGCTGCTCACGCTAACCACGGGACCACGGCGCTCCTGAGCTCACACCGTCCTTGATGTTGCCTATCTTGCGCATGGACTACTCAGTTTGTATATTTTGCTTTTTTTTTTTTTTATAGTTCCACACAACTTTTTCCTGTTTTCTCGATTGATCTGTGTTCAGTTTTTCAAGACCTATCCACTGTGCCAACTTATAACTAAATCTGAGGGGTGTGAGATGGGGAGGTTCCCTTGTAAGCACATTCCTTTTCTATAGGAATTTAATAGAACTGAATAGTTTGATAAACTCCAAGCATTCCGGCTGGTCCCGGCGGAGGTTCGAGTCCTCCCTTGGGCATGGGTGTGTGTGTGTTTGTCCTTAGGATAATTTAGGTTAAGTAGTGTGTAAGCTTAGGGATTGATGACCTTAGCAGTTAAGTCACATTAGATTTCACACACATTTGAACATTTTTCCAAGTATTCAGATCGAAACTGCGAGGTTTCCTAGTGGCGCACTCCTCCTATTCCGTCCACAAGTTCCTCGTAGTAGCTTAGAAAATTTCTTTGTAATGTGATGTTTATTCGTATATGCTCCCACAATTTCTTTCGTTTTTATTAATTCTTTAATTTTTCTGTTTATAAATTTGCTAATCAGCATTCTGTAAACTATGTACTGACTCGTTACATGGACAAGTAGCGTCGGCTCGCGTTATCCCTCAGAAACTACATGTAAACAAATAAAAAACAAAAAATATGGACCTACCACAATTTTTACTCAAGCATCCATTTTATGTGCATTTCAAATCTTTTCTTTAATTCCTAGTTGTTTTCACCTTTTTTTTCAACTGCCTCCGTTCCTACCGTCTTCTGGGGTACAAGACAGAAAAGAAAATTGTTCCCGAAACGTATAGGACACAGTGCGAATGAATTGCATAATTGTTAAAACGTCACGCAAGTTGGACAAAATGGATCAGCTTAAATACCACTGGAGCCGCGTCCGGTCCCCGCTTTGGCCAGCTGTAGGCCGGTTTGAGCGGCGTGGTCTGGTTTCGGCGGCCCGCCTCGCTGTAACCGGACCGCCACGAGGCTATTGGCCGTGCGGGCCAGCCACCCGTATCTCTGGCGGCGACGCGCTTCGATAGCTCGCCCCTGCGACACCGGGGCTTCTCATCTCATCGGAGCGCGGTCTCGTGGGAAAACTGCTTCGACTCGAGGCAGCTCTGCTTCCTCGCGAAACGCCACGCCCTGGAAACCTGCGCAGCCGCACTGTTACGGACCTCTAGTTCTTTGTGGCTTTTACATTGCCGGTCACTAAATCTGCGACACCAGGAGGGATAGAAAATTACGAAATTTCAGTTTCAATAGATGGTATAATGGAAGAATATCTTATTAAATTTGTGCGCGTTTTGGGGTCAGAGGATGTGAAATTTAGTGCACAGAGCTGACACCTCTGGCAGCAAAACCGGCGCAAACTAGATTGGGCATCGGGCCGATCTGAGCCTGGATGACAGGTACGGGTATTTCATTTTATTTCGACTCTGTGCAAGGAGTTCATCACTTTTAGCAGCTGGCGAGTGGCAATATGGCAGTCTCTTGGTAACCCACGACCACGTGTCTTCAAAGGGTGAGAGATTGGAGAACGTACGGGCCAGAGCTGCTAGATTTGTTACTGGTAGGTTTGATCATCACGTGAGTGTTACGCAAATGCTTCAGGAACTCGGGTGGGAGTCTCTAGAGGAAAGGAGAAGTTCTTTTCGTGAATCGCTACTGACGAAATTTAGAGAACCAGCATTTGAGGCTGACTGCAGCACAATTTTACTGCCGCCAACTTACATTTCGCGGAAAGACCACAATGATAAGATAAGAGAGATTAGGGCTCGTACAGAGGCATATAGGCAGTCATTTTTCCCTCGTTCTGTTTGGGAGTGGAACAGGGAGAGAAGATGCTAGTTGTGGTACGAGGTACCCTCCGCGGTCTTGGGCGCCTTGCAACGGTTCGCGCGGCTCCCCCGTCGGAGGTTCGAGTCCTCCTTTGGGCATGGGTGTGTGTGTTGTCCTTAGCGCAATTTGGTTTAATTTAGATTAAGTAGTGTGTAAGCCTAGGGACCGATGTCGTCAGCAGTTTGGTTCCATAGAACTTAGCACCAAGTACCCCGAACAACTGTCGCCCTGCTGACGATCCATGGCGTTCCACATGTCATTGCCTGACCTCGCGGATACTTTTCCTGATGCAAACAAGACCATTTCCTGTCTCAAGGTACGATACATGGCTATACGGTCCTGCTCGGTCGAGTGAACTGTTTGTCTGTACTCTCTCGCGCTAGTCACATGGGGTCGCTCAGATCCTCCATGGCGACGAGTCTCTCTCTCCTGAATCCATCGATGTCCCGTCGGCAGTAATATCACATAGCGCTAAGGCGCAGTCTATATATGACACGGTTCTATCGTCGACGAATTCAAACAAGTGCTGGACGACGGTTCATCTAACGGCACGCCTGACACAATCGTCTCTCTCGCTGGGCAATCTCTCTTTATATACAGAATGTAGGTGGTGTTACTTCCACCCACTTTGAGCAGTAGCGCTGAATGCTTATAAGTTGCATATCGAAGCACGTAGTACGCTTCTTGACAACTTGACGTCTGTTGTAAATCGTCCCAATGCTGCTGCATTTTGATTGCAAAATGTCTGTAGACTTCTATACTGCGTAATGTCAACATGAATCAGCAATTTTCTTAAGATTGAAGACAGCATAACCAAGGTTACAGTTCCACGAGGGAAGCCAAACTCTCCCTTCGTGTCCCTCCATAGCGACTGTAAAAGGTAGAGCAATGATTATTGGATACGCCCAAATAGATTAAAAATGGCTGCAGCAGTTTATGAAATACGCAATATAATTAAAAAACACGAAAAATACGTATGCAGTTCAGTCAGTCGAAGCAAAAATGTACATGCGAAAACTGTATGTAAAATAGGGGTTGCCTGAACACGTGAGCCCTTCCTACGCTAGAGTGCGGTGGGGCACGGGACGCGATATTCGTATGATCTGTATTCTTCGTCGGTTTCCTTTTCATCACCATTCCTTAACTGCAATAGACTGACATGACAAAAAGTCACGGGATAGCTATATGCACATATACAGAGGGTGTTAATATCGAGTACACAACATACAAAAGGGCATTGATTGGCGTAATTGTCATTTGTACGCAGGAAATTCATGTGAAGAGGTGTCCGACGTGATTATGGCCGCACGACGGGAATTAACACATTTTAGACGCGGAATGTTAATTGGAGCTACACGCATGGGGCATTCCATTTCGGAAATCGTTAGGGAAGTCATTACTCCGAGCTCCACAGTGTCAAGAGTGTGTTGAGATTACCAGATTTGTCTCACTACGTAATGGCCGACGGTTTTCATTCAACAACCGAGGGCAGCGGCGTTTCCATAAATCTGTCACTGCTAACAGACAAGCAACACTGCGTGAAATAACAGCAGAAGTCAATGTGGGACGTACGACGAAAGTATGGTTAGGCAAATGCGGCGAAATTTGGCGTTAATGGGCTATAGCAGCAGACGACCGATGAGCGTGCCTTTACTAACAGCATGACATCGCCCGATAGCGCCTCTCCTGGGCTCGTGACCATATTGGTTGGATACCACACGACTCGAAAACCATGGCCAGGTCAGATGAGTCCCGATTTCAGTCGGTAAGACCTGATGGTAGCGTTCAAGTGTGTGGTGCAGACTCCAGGAAGTCATGGACCCAAGTTGTCAACAAGGCCAGGTGCACGCTGGTGGCAGCTACATAATGGTGTGGGCTGTGTTTACATGGGATGGAATTGTTCCTCTGGTCCAATTGAACCAATCATTGGCTGGAAATGGTTATGTTGAGCTATTTGGAGACAATTTTCAGCCATTCACTGACTTCATGTTTCCAAACAACGATGAAGTTATTATGGATGACAATGCGCCGTGTCACCGGGCCACATTGTTAACGACTGGTCTGAACAACTTCCTGGACAATTCGAGCATATGATTTGGGCACCCAGACCGCCCGATACGAAACCTAGCGACATAAACGAGAGGTCAGTTCGTGCACAAAATCCTGCATCGGCAACACTTTCACAATTATGGACGACTATAGAGGCAGCATGGGCTCTCTATCTCTGCAGAGGACTTCCAATGACTTGTTGAGTCCAGGCCACGTGGAGTTGCTGTACTCCGCCGGGCAAACGGAGGTCCGATGCGATATAAGGCGGTATCTCGTGACTACTTTTGCCATGTCGGTGTACATGATCTGTTCGTCCAATATCTTGTCTGTACCTATGCACACTAAACTTTCCTGTGTCTCATTCTCCATTTCAGTCATACCTGCCTGGATACACCTGCCCAGGTACTGCCACCTTTTCCAAAATCACGCTGAATTCAAGAGTGGATTACAGCTTTACCTACTACATCGGCAAGAATTTCCTCTCTGGGCATCGAAGCAGAACGTTCAATAGCGAAGAAATATTTCTGCCCCTTTGTCAACACTTTCCCAGCTCTCCATACACCTAGAAATTTCTTCCATTTTATCTGCTCACTTTACCCTATTTTTTCGCATTCAACTTTTTCTCTAGATTTAATTCCTTCTGTACAGCTGCCATACGTTTCTTTTCGAATGTTGTTCAGGCCATTTGACAGGCAAGTTTTATTATGACAGCATTATTTAGCACAACATTGGCAAGACTATAACGTCATATATTCACTATTACTGTAATTATAATGATGACGATGATTATTATTATACGGGATGTTCAAAAAGCCCAGCTGTCAGTAAAAACTATCGAACCTTGAAAACTATTAGAGATAGAGAATCGTCCTTTGTTGCAAAACGCTTAGCACCTCTTAAAGTTGTTTTTCCTCTTTCCTTTGTTGCTGATTTGACTTGTAGTGCATTAAAATGGCAAAAGAACAGCAGACGGCGCAGTGTGTCATCTTGTGTGTAGAATCCAAATCTGCCAGGCAAAGACACTGCGGAATTACCGACGCCAATAAGCGAGGGCATCACTGTCAATAATAACCATAATAAGGTAGTTCAAAAACTGTACGGAGAGATCTTTCCTTTGTCTCAGGCACACGTGGACAGACCGCAAACTGCATTTCAACGCAGCCTCCAGAAGTCAGTTTGTCGTTCATCAACCGAATAGCGCGGACCAATGTGAACTGTCCATAAAGTGTTACAAAAGTGGTTACGCCTTTTGCATACAAAGTACCAACTGATAAAGCATTGCAGCCAGACGATTGTCCTATGCGGTATGCATCCACGTGTTCCGTGCTGGCTTCCACAGATTCTATTAACGACTACCTGGAAAGTGCCTGTTTTTCAGATGAAGTAAAGTTTCACATTTCTGGACATGTGAATCGCCGCAATATTCGGATTTTGGGCTCCGAAAACCCATGCAGCACACGTAAATACATCCGTGATAGACAGAGGCTTAATGTTTGGTGTGGCCTAATGCACCATACGGTGACTAGTCCATTTTTCTTCAAAGAGACACCTATCACGTGAAATGTTTAGTGGGACATGCCCGAACAATTCCTGCTACCATAAATCGAAGATCTGCAGATGAATATTACGTTCGAGAATGATGGTTCACTCTCATGTTGGAGTCTGAACGTGCTGTATAAGACATTCCCACAGACGTGGATGTGTCCTGACTGTCTAGCCGCATGCCCCCCTCCGTTCCCCAAGGTTACGCCATTAGACTTATTTATGGGGGATTACGTCAAGGATCGTGTGGTGTCACCGCCAGACAGCACACTTGCTAGGTGGTAGCTTTAAATCGGCCGCGGTCCATTAGTACATGTCGGACCCGCGTGTCGCCACTGTCAGTACTTGCAGCGCCACCACATGGCAGGTCTAGAAAGACGGACTAGCACTCGCCCCAGTTGTACGACGACGTTTCTAGCGACTACACTGACGAAGCCTTTCTCTCATTTGCCGAGAGACAGTTAGAATAGCCTTCAGCTAAGTCCATGACTACGACCTAGCAAGGCGCCATTAACCATATCTGGAGAGAGTCTCACTTGTATCGTCGATAGCGATGTACCACAAGGACGCATTAAAGTTAAGTAAACAGACTATACGTACTTTTCTTTAGTGCCTTCTAAAGTATCCTGTTCCAGACTTCACGCCAGTCGGTGTGAGTTGACGCGTGCCCTTTCGGTAACCTCACCCTGTGTCTAGACTGTCTTGTCTAGACACAACAGATCGCATTACACAACACCAGTCAATAACATTGCTATCACTCGAGCACGAATGAATAGAGGAATCGTAATTGTTTACATTGCAATGCTGACCCGTACAAGGACAGAACAGCGACTAGTGAGGCACACACTCAAATGGTGCCGGAACAGAAAGCAACACTGAGAACTAGTAAATGTTTTACAGCAAACCACGACGCTCCATCTCTAATAGTTTCAAAGTTATGATTTTTTGAAAAGATAGCAAGACTTTATGGACACCTTGTACGTAGCTTACCGTACACATTGGAATGTTAACTGTGCAGGGACATCTGGCTAAAGAGATCTTTGTTTCCTGCGAAAAAGTGCCTAAATAAATTAGCAATGAAAAGGAATGAATACTTTTCTGTGAGTATAGTATACGCACCTTTTTATGAACCGGGATAGGCAACTACTGTTTCTAAAAACAGCGACACATTATTTTTAACGCCTTTCTAGAGATATTACGTGAAAGATTACGGTAATACACGCTCGTATACTACACGCTCGTATACTCTACCTTAGTGTTTTCACCGTAACTATTTTTAATGGCCTGAAAGTAGCTAAGACATTTGTCCGAGTCCCATTACGTCCTGTTTACACGGAAATGAAGCTCTTAATTGAGACGTTATGTCATCTTCGCCTCCACAGTATCTGCATATTTTTGCGAAAATTTCCACTCCAAACACGAGTCGACGAGGAAAAAATAGTGCACCGATCACGCTTAAAAAGCGATTTATACGCGCATCCATTGCAGGATCATGTCGTCCTGCGTTGAGATATCTAATAACTGGTCGAATTTCATAAATTATGGGCTTTCTGATACCGCACTTGAGAACAATGGCAACAGTGAACTAGAGGTTATATACTATCTGATCAAAAGCATCCGGACGCCCCTATGTAATTTACGAGGGTAATCCCAAAAGTAAGGTCTCCTATTTTTTTTATAAGTACATAGACCTGTTTATTTCTACAATGGCTTACATCAGTTTACAGCTTGAACATTTAGCTATTTTTCGACATAATCACCATTTCTGTCGATGCATTATTGTAGACGCTGTGGCAGTTTTTGTATGGCCATATCATACCAGTTCGCCGCCATGCTGTTCAGAAAGTTATGATCCTCTTCTTTCACTTCGTCGTCGGAGCTGAATCGCTTTCCTGCCAAATGTTCTTTTAACCTAGGGAACAGGTGAGAGTTACGGGGCACCAAGTCAGAACTATAGGGTGGGTGGGTGATTATGTTCCACTGAAACTGTTGCAGGAGAGCAACGGTTTGCCGAGCAATGTGTGGGCGAGCGTTGTCATGGAGAATGTGTACGCCCTTGCTCAACATTTCTCTTCTCCGGTTCTGAATTGCCCGTTTGAGTTTTTTCAGAGTTTCACAGTGCCTGTCAGCGTTAATTGTGGTCCCAGTGGGCATAAAGTCGACCAACAATACCCCTTTACGATCCCAAAAAACGGTTGTCATGACTTTACCGGAAGACTGCGTTTGTTTGAATTTCCGCGGCTTTGCGAAGAAGGATGCAGCCACTGGAGTGATTGTTGCTTGGTATCAGGTGTAAAGAGGTATGCCCAGGTTTCGTCACCCGTGACAATTGAGTCCAGAAAGTTGTCCTGTTCGGCTGCAAGGCAGTTAAGAAATGCGCGGGAAGCATCAACTTTTTGCCGCATGTGGTCCTCAGTCAGCATGCGTGGCACCCATCTTGCGCACACCTTCCGGTAGTTCAATGTTTCCGTTAAAATTCTGTGAGCGGTGCTTCGGGAAACCTCAGGAACCAACGTGCAGAGATCATCCAGGGTGATCCGCCGATCTTCACGCATGCTTTGCTCAACCTTCAACACTGTCTTCTCAGACCTCGACGGTCTCCCGCTCCTTTGTTGGTCGTGAATTTCGGTCCGACCAGCTGCAAACTCTCTACGCCACTTACGAACATTTTTGACATCCACGCACGACTCACCATACACTTTCGTCAATTGGCATGGATGTGTGTGATGTCCTTAGGTTCGTTAGGTTTAAGTAGTTCTAAGTTCTAGTACCTCAGAAGGTAAGTCCCATAGTACTCAGAGCCATTTGAACCATTTCTTCCACATTCAGAATGTAGGTGTAGACCAGTTGTGACTTGAATTCAAAGAAATAGTATCGAAAGCACGTGGGACATTTATACCAAAAAAATTAACAAAAGATGGAGTTCATCCACCATGGTACACAAAACGGGTCAGAACAATGTTTCAGAAACAACGAAGAAAGCATGCCGAATTTAAACGAACGCGAAATCACCAAGATTGGCAATCTTTTACAGAAGCTCGAAATTTAGCGCGGGCTTAAATGCGAGATGCTTACAATAGTTTCCACAATGAAACTTTCTCTCGAAACCTGGCAGAAAATCCAAAGGAATTCTAGTCGTACGTAAAGTGTGCTACCGGAAAGACTCAATCGATGCCTTCTCTGCGCGTTAAGAATGGAAATACTATCGATAACAGTGCTGCTAAAGCAGAGTTACTGAACACTGCCTTCCGTAATTCCGTCACCAAAGAAGACGAAGTAAATATTCCAGAATTCGAATAGAGAACAGATGCCAACATGAGTAACATAGAAGTGGATGGATATCTCAGAGTAGTGAAGCAACTTAAATCACTTAATAAAAGCAAGTCTTCCGGTCCAGACTGCATACCAGGTACGTTCATTTCAGGGTATGCTGATGCAATAGCTCCATACTCAACAATCATATACAACCGTTCGCTCGACGACAGATCCGTATCGAAAGACAGGAAAGCTGCACAGCTCACACCAATGTTCAAAAAAGACAATAGGCCCAAATCGTTTACATCGATATCCAGCAGGATTTTGGAACATATATTGTGTTCGAACATAGTGAATTACCTCGAAGGGAACGGTCTATTGACATACAGTCAACACGGATTTAGAAAAAAAAAAATGGCTCTGAGCACTATGGGACTCAACTGCTGTGGTCATAAGTCCCCTAGAACTTAGAACTACTTAAACCTAACTAACCTAAGGACAGCACACAACACCCAGCCATCACGAGGCAGAGAAAATCCCTGACCCCGCCGGGAATCGAACCCGGGAACCCGGGCGTGGGAAGCGAGAACGCTACCGCACGACCACGAGATACGGGCACACGGATTTAGAAGACATCATTGTTGTAAATGTGTGTAGCTCTTTACTCACAAGGAAGTATTGTGTGCTATCGACAAGGGGTTTCTAATTGATTTCGTATTACTAAATTTCCAGAAGGCTTTTGACACTGTGCCTCACAAGCGGCTTGCAATGAAACTGCATGCTTATGGAATATCGTCCCAGTTATGCAACTAGATTCGTGAGACGTCACAGGGGTCACGGTTCATAGAAACTGACGGAAAGTCTTCGACTAAACCAGAAATGATTTCTGCCCTTCCTCAAGGTAGTGTTATAGGCCCTCTGTTGTTTCTTACCTATATAAACGATTTGGAAGACAATCTGAGCAGCCGTGTTAGGTTGTTTGCAGATGATGCTGTTGTTTACGTCAAGTAAAGTCATCAGAAGATCGAAACCGACAGCAAAACGATTTAGGTAAGATATCTGCATGATGCAAAAATTGGCAGTTTACCCTAAATAATGAAAAGTGTGTGGTCACCCACTTGAGTGCTAAAAGGAATCCGTTACCACTTCGCTTACACGATAAATCACTCAAATCTAAAAACAGCAAATTCAACCAAATGCCTAGGAATTACGATTACGTATGGAACAGTTAAAAGCTGCAGTAGATCTACTAAAGAGACCGCCTACACTACGCCAGTCCGTTCTCTTTTGGAGTACTGATGCGCGGGGTGGGATCCTTAATTGATAAAATTTAGCGAAGTACATCGAGAAAGTTCAAAGAAGGGCATCACGCTTTGTATTATCGAGAAATAGGAAATACAGTGTCACGGACATGATATAGTATTTGGGGTGGACATCATTAAGGCAAAGGAGTTTCTTGTTGCGGCACGATCTCACGAAATTTCGATCACCAAGTTTCTCCTCCGAATGCGAAAACATTTTGTTGACGCTGATCGACGTAGGGAAAAACGATGGTCATAACAAAATAAGGAAAATCAGAACTCACACGGAAGGATATCGGTGTTCGTTTTTTCCACGCGCTGTTTGAGAATGGAGTAATAGAGAACTACTGTGGTGGTGGTTCGATGAACCCTCTGCCAGGCACTTAAGTGTGATTTACAGAGTATCCATATAGATGTAGATGAACGTATATGCGCTCGAGGTTGACTTATTACATGCTCATATTACTTATTATTTTTCGTGTAGAATAGCATTGTTCACTTCCTCCTCCCTCAAAAATGGTTTAAATGGCTCTGAGCACTACGGGACTTAACATCTGAGGTCATCAGAACTTAGAACTACTTAAACCTAACTAACCTAAGGACATCACATACATCCATGTCCGAGGCAGGATTCGAACCTGCGACCGTAGCGGTCACGCGGATCAAGACAAGCGCCTAGAACCGCTCGGCCACATCGGCCGGCCCCTCAACTTCAACATCCCGCAAATAGGGGGGGTTCTGGTAGTGACTCTACAGTATAGCATTTGGCGATCGGTCATTTGGGGGCTGTAGGAGGGGGGCGGGATGAGTAATGAACAACTGGTGTGCGCGAATGTTTAAAAATTATACTTTCAGAATGTTAATAACTGCGCACTATCAGAACTATGGCCGAAATTGTCGAGCCGCGTCGATTGCAGTGTTTGATACCTTGCTAGTGGCCGCCCGTTGTGGCCGTGCGGTACTAGAAGCTTCAGTCCGGAACCGCGCTGCTGCTACGGTCGCAGGTTCGAATCCTGCCTCGGGCATGGATGAGTGTGATGTCCTTAGGTTAGTTAGGTTTAAGTAGTTCTAAGTCTAGGGGACTGATGACCTCAGAAGTTAAGTCCCATAGTGCTCAGAGCCATTTGAATCATTTTAAACCATGAGTTCTAAAATGCATAACTTAAGAGCTACGAGCAATTTTTTCAGTAGAAGAGAAGTGTTTCACACGAATAAGTGCGCATAGCTCTTAAGGTATGAATTTTAGGGGCCATGTTTACAGGGCATTTTTGTTTTGGGCCATCCTACCACTTCCCAAAATATGGAGCGCATTGTTTTTTTAACACAATGTGTGTAGCGGCAGATCAGAATTCACTACGAGCGACGGTCTTTTGGGTTTTAAAGCACACACGACTTTGGGTCTGTTCCTTTACCACTAGGAATCGAACTCACTTTACATAAATAACATCCCACCTGTGTGGATCTGTAAGAGAAGTTCGGGAAGTTTTGCAAAACTTGCTAGGACGACGAGATAACACCAAAAAAATATACAACACACCAACATTCAAATTAATACAGTTAAGTAGGACAACTGATATAAAACAACGATATTCTACATCACAGCACGCAAAAGACTTGAAATGCAGACTCGCAAAAATGGCTATATCGCCGCCAATACTTCAAAACCACTTACCGCTTTTAGTACATAACATTTCGAGAGCTCACGATATTCATTGTCGTCCGACGTTGCAGCGTATTTGGCCTTCAAGCTACTAACTGCGACATTTTCTTTCGTACGCGCGGAGAGTGTCTTCAGCCGTGCCAGAGATCTACTCAGTGTCGCAATGCTGAACGTCGAATATTACTCGCATATGTCAGACTCTCGCAACACACGACCTCCGCAATTCGTGCGGCACGATCGCCAATGAGCAGCACAGGCGAACGTTTCGCCAGCACACAGCCGGAGCGGCGCGCGACTGCCTGCTCGGGGCAAACCGTCCGGCCACGCTCGACCCTTCCGCTCACCAATGAAAGACTGGGAGGGGCGATCCAGGTGCTCTTCACACCCTACCTACTTACGAGCATCCCCCGTCACTCTTCCGGCGGCAGCCCCTCTTCCTGGGAAGAACTGGTTTTGTTTGCGGTTGAGACTAACGTACGCATAGCTCAACCCCAATACGCGATTTTTTTCCCCGATCGCCACAGACCCGTCGTCGGTGAAATTCCATCTACTGTGCATTATCGCTAAGAAGACGTAACATAACGAACCTTTTCAGACTACAGCTTAACAACTGGAACTGCGCTAAAACTAAAGGTTAGATAACATCTACTTTGGCACCACAAAGTATTTGCGCAACTACCACTATACGGGGTGTTCAAAAAGTCTCTCCGCAGTGCCGTATGATTGTTAGCCGCGCGTGCCGTATGATTGTTCGTCTGCCTGGGTTTTTCAATGAAACAATAAACGCACAACGATACTGCAGTGATATTCTGTACTCATTCATAGGAGAACTTGTGTTACGTGAAAATACTAAACGGTTATTTTCAACAAGATGGTGCAACGGCGCATACAGCTCGCGTTTCAATGTCACTGCTTGCTGATGTTTTTAGTGATCGCATAACACCACCTGACTTTTTCCTCTGGGATGCAGCGGAAGCAACTGTCTATAAAAACCGTCCAAAATCCATCGATGAACTGAAAACTGCGATATCCACTTTCACTGCTTCTGTTACAGAAGAAATGTTACAGCTTGTGTTTGGAAACATGATTAGACGAACTGAATTGTGTATTCAACAAAACAGGAGGGACTCTTTCAACATTTTACGTGAAAATTTGTAAGTAAAAATGAATATTCAATAAATTAATAACTTGTATTTCACTGTGTTTCGTTTCAGTATATTTAGACGCGCGGCTAACAATCATACGGCACTGCTGAGGGACTTTTTGAACATCCCGTATATACATTATAAATAAATAAAGGTGATGACAAGGCACTGTTATATTTATTTAAACATACAGTAGTAAAAATAATGTTATTCTAGAATAATTAGTTTCTCACAACAATAATATTAGCTTGCTCGACACATCAAAAGTGTACTGGCACACCTACACAAAAATGAAGTTAAAAGTCTCTGTAATTTATGTAACTCAATTCTAGTAACCTGTGCGTTTCTCGTTGTCACTTATGACTGCTTTTAGACGTCTTGGCATGGATTGAATCAAGTTGCGCGTAATATCTGGTGAGATCTTCGACCGTTCATCTAACAACACACTCTAAAACTCCCGCTTCCCTGTAGATCGGCGTTTTCGAACTTTTGTATCCAAGTGTGCCCAAATATGCTCTATCGGGTTAAGATCAGGACTCTGTGGTGGAGTCAAAACCCTTCATGGAGAATCATGTAATAACGCGAGTTCTCAGAGCCATATGTTTACGGTCGTCGTCTTGTTGAAAGCAAAAGACGTAGATGTAGACGCCATTAGGACCCAGTTCCTGTGCACTGTTGTGTAAATGTTCTCGAATCGATATATCTGCGATGATCCATGACACCTTCAATAAGTGCCAAGTCACCAACACCAGAGCCGCGCGGGATTAGCCGAGCGGTCTCAGGCGCTGCAGTCATGGACTGTGCAGCTGGTCCCGCTGGAGGTTCGAGTCCTCCCTCGGGCATGGGTGTGTGTTTTTGTCCTTAGGATGATTTAGGTTAAGTAGTGTGTAAGCTTAGGGACTGATGACCTTAGCAATTAAGTCCCATAAGATTTCACACAGATTTGAACATTTTTGAACCAACACCAGAACCTACCCCGCATCACCAAACCTCGCGTTCTACTGTAGGGGACATATATTCTGACTGGAGCTCTATATTGCGCAACACCTTCTTCTTTCCGTAGATCCAAACAAGTCATACTTGGATTTGTCAGAAATGCAGTCAATTTATTGACATAATTTTCAGCGGACTGCAAGCTTTTTCTTCGATTAATTTCTGAAATAAATGGCTTCTTTCCGGGAGATCTGCCGTGAATATCAGCTGCTTTCAAAATATTCCTAGTAATTTGAGCACTGGCCTGTTTGTTGGACGTTGACTGGATGTCCGATGCAAACGACCGTCCAATTTTAACGGGCTCTTTTCATCCTTAGAGGTCCCTTTTACATTTAAGGACTTTACACTTCCGGATCTGCGTTTATTGTCTGTTGTACCAGTTCCTTAAAACTTCTTGATGATTGTCGGCACCGTTGAATTAATAATAGAATGTTCTTTGCCAATCTCACGGTAATTTTTGCCCTCCGAATGCAATAAGACTGCCTAGTTGCGGAACGACACGGAATGCTCCTTCTCCTTTGGGCTCATCGTGACAAATGAATGCGCCTTACATCCACCATCAGGCAAGCGACTCAACTGTTTGTCAACTCCGATTACACAAATCTGGTTCAAATGGTTCAAATGGCTCTGAGCACTATGGGACTTAACATCTGTGGTCATCAGTTCCCTAGAACTTAGAACTACTTAAACCTAACTAACCTAAGGACATCACACACATCCATGCCCGAGGCAGGATTCGAACCTGCGACCGTAGCAGTCGCGCGGTTCCGGACTGAGCGCCTTAACCGCGAGACCACCGCGGCCGGCTACAAATCTGGTACTATGCGTGCAGTGTATCGTGGCAGTCGGTCACGACCGTAATCATACGACAACTTACTAGCCGAGGGGAGAGAAACGGTGCGGGGAGTAAGTCCCGCCTCACTCTCGAAGGGCTGCCATCCTACATCCACGTTCTTTGCTTCCATGAAAGCAGAACTGACATATCGGCGATAGGTATCGCTGACTCCTTTTGTTGTGGCGAGGGTCGCATTCGAATACCCTTATGCCCCAGGGTTAGTCTCTTCACTCTTTTTTTTTTTTTTAAAAAAAAAGAAAGAGAACAATTAATTCACAATACAAAGCAAATAGGAAATACGAATTATTTGGCAGTGGCTGCAGCGCAGTTGTTTGCTGCAGTTGGCAGTGATAGTTTAGGCCCGTCCTCAGCCGGTATCTTACGCAACCGTAATTCAAAAATACTCCCCACCTAAAACTATCACGATATAGTCCGCGTAATACGCTCGGAGCTGTTTGTCAAACACAATAACAAACGTCGTACCGTGTGCCAATACTTTTTTGAGCAAGAGAAAATCCTCATTTATTTTATTATATGTGTTTATGCTGTGTTGGAAAATATTTTGATACACTTAATCTTTCCTTTACTGACTCAGAGTTAATAGTATACATACAATGTTCCTAATATTTATATATTTTGTATTAAATACGAAGAGGTGTCTATGCCAATGCTTTTTGGTGCCACACAAGGTAATCTACGAAGGAAAATTTTGATCACGAGACCATTTGATAAGTTACTAAAATTTCTTATCAGGAGGCGACAAATTAGCTGTATTTGAGACATATCAAAAACTTCTTATGGAAAACAACTAAACACAGAATGTTTCAAAAAATTGATCTAATACATCAAGATTATATCGTATACACGAATGAAGATAGAAACTTGGGATGAATTTTAACTTATGTATACGACTTCAAGTCCAAGACACTCTAAGGCTCACAACCTTTAAGGTGTAAATTCATATTAGAAAACAAAACTATTTAACTTCGTATTCAAATGTTCAAATGTATGTGAAATCTTATGGGACTTAACTGTTAAGGTCATCAGTCCCCAAGCTTACACACTACTTAACCTTAATTTTCCTAAGGACACACACACACACACACCTATACCCGAGGAAGGACTCGAACCTCCGCCGGGATCAGCCGCACAGTCCAGGACTTCTGCGTCCTAGACCGCTCGGCTAATCCCGGACGGCACCATCGTACTCTTGGGCTGTGATGCTTCGTATCTCGGCAGAGTTGATATTTAAAAAAGGTTAAGAGATTGAATATGATATGTGCTACTAACAAATGAACGTTACGGAGAAAAGTTATAAGGGACACAATGCTAAAATTTTATAAAGTCATGGTAGTTTCCTGTGGATTACGCGGAAATTAAAACTGCACTGAACTCTAGAACACAATAGCAGACTCCAAGCAGCCGAGGTCTGATTTTTTAGAAGAATCCAAGGAGCAACAAGAGACAGATTAAAAAAAGAGATCATTTGGAAGAACGTAGAAAATCAAAAGATTAAGGAATACAAGAAATAATAGAACATATAGAAAGAATGGGTGATGAATGCCCTCCAAAACAGCTGTCACAGGATATCACTCAAGAAAAACAAATGTTGGTAGACCTGAGAGAAGATGGACGGATCAAGAATTCTCAGCAGGCTAATTGGTTTAACATTTAAGGTAGAACAAGAATAATAATAAGAAGAAACATATGACTAAGAAAACTTTTGTTTTCAATAGAAAAACCCGAGTTTACAGTAGTGTATAACTTTCACATGCGCGCACAAATAACTTGTACTTCTTACAGTACACATAGAACTTGTTCTTTTTACAATTAAATTTAGAAGCAAAGTTTTCATCTACCTCACAAATGTTCAAAGTGTCAGCCACGGAACGCACGACAAACATTCAGACGACAGTCAAACTCGTTCTATACTTTCGCGAATATCTCTAGGCCTACTGCAAAATCAAATGGCTCTGAGCACTATGGGACTTAACTTCTGAGGTCATCAGTCCCCTAGAACTTAGAACTACTTAAACCTAACTAACCTAAGGACATCACACACGTCCATGCCCGAGGCAGGATTCGAACCTGCGACCGTAGCGGACGTGCAGTTCCAAAAGTGTAGCGCCTAGAACCGCTCGGCACCCCGGCCGGCAGAGCTACTGCATTCATTGCTCTTACTATGAGGCGCTGTAGCACACTCAAAAGTCGTCGGAAGCGAGCACATAGTAATATTTAAAAATAATTACGTACCGTGGTATCAGGCAACTTTGACGCTCAGTGTTTCAGTGCTACAGCATAGTCGGCGGGAACCGCTGAGAGCTGGCAGCACTGTCGCCAGCTTCCAACTGTGAACGCAAACGGTTGCGGGCCAACATTACAGTCGTGTGCAGGGCTGCTGCGACAATGCTGAGGCGTTGCCACGGAAACGTATACAAAATCGCGCTGCGTGATTAGTTGAGGCAGACGCGACAAGCGGCCGCGCCATGCCCACTGCAACAGTCACGGATCTTCTTTCGCCGACTCAATCCGTACACCGTTTACACTGTATGAGGTGAAGTGCCGTGTTCTCGATGAAAATCACGCCGCACAATTATAACAGATTCGTTCCTGTTGAAACGGAGGACGCAAAACTACATTTGCTCGACGTCGTTGGACTACGAAGGAACAGCGACGTAGCTGTACGAGTACCAGGGACGCCCCCAAATCTGACCTCATGAACTACCCACGTGCGACTGGCGCCAAGGTAAGCTTTAGTTTCGATGTGTAAGTTAAGATACACCCGAAGTTTCTGTATTCATTGATGTTGAAGATATAGTCTGGTGAAATGGAATGCATCTTTTTGTAAGGCCTTGTGCTTCAGTAAATGCTGAACGAAACTATTTTTGCTAGTCGGGTCATCTGTACACATTATCTACACCCAGTGTCCTTAGTTACTTTTTGCTATTTATTTGTTCGGTTATTTAACCCGGTCACTTTACCTTAACGTTCACTAGCGGGCGTTCCAGCTTTCATGGTGGACAGTGGGCGTTTGGAGGTTAGAATATTTTCATTAGGTCTTCATAAAATTATGAAGATGGTATCTTCTCATCTTATAGCATTGGTGAGCTTGCAGCTCACAAAGAATGAAATTACAATGAAATCCAGACCTTTAGCTGCTTACAAGCGTTGAAAAATATCAACAGGGACAGTTGAAAATGTGTGCCCCGACTGGGATTCGAACCTGGGATCTCCTGCTTACATGGAGGACGCTCTATCCGTCTGAGTCACCGAGGATACTGCGACTGTAGGGACTTATCTCTGGCACGCTCCCCGTGAGACCCACATTTCCAACTTACTGTCCACACACTACATTTGTAGTGTGCCTGCCCGCTACACTCATTACTCCCGGCAGTCAATCTACCGATTCCCGTAAGAGTTCGGGCAATGTGAGTACAAAAAAATGGTTCAAACGGCTCTGAGCACTATGGGACTTAACATCTGTGGTCATCAGTTCCCCAGAACTTAGAACTACTTAAACCTAACTAACCTAAGGACATCACACACATCCATGCCCGAGGCAGGATTCGCAACCTACGACTGTAGCGGTCACGCAGTTCCAGACTGAAGCGCTTAGAACCACACGGCCAAACCGGCCCGCAATGTGAGTACATCCACAGTGAAAAAGATCATTGGCCGGTGAGCCTTATCTACATGAAGATGGTGTATGTTCTAGGATAGGGATATTCTCAGTACCTTCACAATACATATATTAACTTACAAAATTTGTTCTTAAATAAACCATCCCAGTTAAAAAATAACAGCGAAGTGCATAGCCCAACACTGAAAAAAGGACGATCTTCGCTGTTCTGAGTTAAATCTGTCTTTGGAACTAAAAGGGGTGAATTATGCTGCCACAAAAGTCTTTGGTCATTTACCAACCAGCATTTAAAAACAAATTAAAAGAATTTCTGAATGACGACTGCTTCTTCTCAATAGATGGATTTTTACACATGAAGTAGTAATTGTAAAAAAGAAAAACGATTACACAGTATAAAGGAACCATACGGTATGTTAAACTGACAGAGTCCAAATTATTATGAAATTGCAAAAAATGGTTCAAATGGCTCTGAGCACTATGGGACTTAACATCTATGGTCATCAGTCCCGTAGAACCTAGAACTACTTGAACCTAACTAACCTAAGGACATCACACAACACCCAGGCATCACGAGGCAGAGAAAATCCCTGACCCCGCTGGGAATCGAACCCGGGAACCCGGGCGTGGGAAGCAAGAACGCTACCGCACGACCACGAGCTGCGGACTATGAAATTGCATCTTTATGATCTATGCAACAAGTTTTAATGTAATGTAGCAATGACGCATTAAGTACAGCAGTGAAGTGTGTTATAGCTGTTCAGTTTATAAAAGTTATGGGGGAGACAAAGTTGCGAGCTCATAAGCTTCATTGCAGCGCGCAAATCATTTATCTTTAGCATATGCTTACCGCCAAACTACCTTGGTGCATTTATGCAGACAGAAGCATAGTTACAAACGTTCATAATGCTTTTCGCGTACGAAATACATTTCTGCACGCTACTGTTACCTGTTGTGTTTATTTTCTGGCGTTATTGTCAGCTGCGTGTTCGCACGCACCACTGAACGCCACTGCGTGACACAATGGCGTAATCAATTCTGTTTCGCTGCCATATGAGCGCTGCACGACATTAAAAAAATCGTTGTCACTATTTATTGCCTTGTCGTATGAATTACAGTAAAAGTACTGAAAAGCTGTGCTGTAAATGAGAGTTTTTTTCGTTCTCCGCAGTACTGAGCCACTGCTGGCGCGTAGCATTACAGCAATGTCGAAGTCAGCTCCAATGAGATATGCGTCACTTACAAATATGATGACTTTCGCTTCGCATGACCAATACGGCAACAACGTAACGTATTTTATTTCGCTGCTGCAACCACAATTTTACGACGTAAACAGAGCTTCGTTGTTATTAAACGTTTTAACGAGATAGCTGATTTTCGAAGTATTTTTGGTATTCCTGTGTGGAGGAAGTTTGTGGGCTAATCCTGCAAAAGTGTATGACGAGGTTCTCATGGCTACAAAGAAGTCTGCTTCAAATATCCGTACTAAGGTAAGGACACTTGAAGCAGACTTCTTTGTAGCCATGGCAACCTCGTCATACAAAAAGGAAGAACATCAATGAGGTAGGTAATAATTATTACAGATTATAATCTGTATCTGAAATTTGCTTCAACCATTCAAGTTACAACATTGTTTTTGTTTCATTTTGGAGATCACCAGCCAAATACTGACGATTAAAATTTAGGTTTGCAAAAACAGACATAATGTCTGATGGGAAAACCGCAATCAGTGGTTTTACAATGTTACTTATAATCCGGCTTGTTTGCAAAATGTTTATTCATATGACCGGTTTCGGTTCCTCTAGAACCATCTTCAGATCTGCAGTTTCGGTTACAGCAGTAACCAGTCCACAAACAGCAACCTTCACATACTGCGTCACAGCACGTTTTGTATTATCGCGAAATATGGGAGAGAGTATCACAGAAATGATACAGGATTTGGGCTGGAAATCTTTAAGAGAAAGGAGTTTTTCGTTGCGACGGAATCTTCTCACGAAGTTCCAATCACCAACTTTCTCCTTCGAATGCGAAAATATTTTGTTGACGCCGACCTACATAGGGAGGAAAGATCACTACGATAAAATAAGGGAAATCAGAGCTCGTGCGGAAAGATATAAGTGTTCATTCTTTCCGCGCGCTATACGCGATAGGAATAATAGAGAATTGTGAAGGTGGTTCGATGAACCCTCTGCCAGGCACTTAAATGTGATTTTCAGAGTATCGATGTAGATGTAGATGTACACGGGAGGAGCGGTGAAAGCAGAAAGTTCCAGATCACGAGACTTCATGCTAATGTCCTGAAATATATGCCATACCTGTTCACACTGTCTAATTAAGTGAGGTACTGTGAGACTGTTGATGATGTTCCGGTCGTAGGACGAAGACAAGCTTAGCTGACCCGAAGCTGCTCTTCGAGAGGAGTAGATTAAGTGCCGAATCGAGTTTATTCTCCCTTCCAACACATTGTCATTGTCATCAGCATAAACAGTACAGTTTCCACGCACAGTTCCGATTCATATGTTGACCTCCAAGTCGGCTAAATAGCGTCTACTAGAAACCTTTTACATCGGGTCGTGTGCGACACGAATGTAATAATAATCAACAACTCTAGTTACGGACGGCTGAAAGGAGCTGAAAATACCATAGAATCAAAGGGACGACTAGCAGTTCGAGGAAACAGACGACACCGTCTGACTACATCACTGTAGATCCATTGCTGAAATTAGTTACAACAGCCGAATATCTAAGTGGTAACCATCCAGAGTGTAATAACACATGTGTAAAATTGTGGGACTATTTTATCCGCCTGAGAACGCTCGAAGTCGGCCACGAGATGTAAGAAGGTCGCTTTCAGAATTGTCATTCGACCGATTCTTGAGTATTATTAACCTACGCAGCGTAACAGATATCAAGATTCACACCACTGACCGTCCAATTCTGTATAGCACGACTAGATGCTGTGTGGTGAAACGCTAAATTAATATGGGGAGTCAGACCAACACGGGTTGCAACTGGAGTAATGCGCATCACATTTTAGATTTGCTCACCGAGAAGAAAATGTTAGAACAGAAGAACGCGTCAGACCTCCTCGACGAAAACAAAGTTCCGCAAAGTCGACAGTTGCTGTGTCCACTGTTCAACACTGAAAGCTGCATATTGCCCATACTGAGTATAGAGGTATGCGGAAACTAATGGTAAGCTGCAAAATTTAAGCATACCGACAGAAGCACTGGTTCTATAAGTAGGTTATCAGATAGTTCAACGTAATGTATTGCATTTTTTTAATTAGCTATCTGAGTAGGAACTCATACAGCCATCAACATACACATACTTGAACCGATAAACAAAACGTAAATGCACAAAATACAACTGCAGGATATTATTAGGTGACCTCCAATTAAGTTAAAAATGGTTATAGTAGATGGTATACTCTACAGTCTTCTGGAAGCACCCGTACGCTTATACACGTCACCTTGTACTTCGATGGCTCTTGCCGTTCTCCGTTCCACTTCTCTCGGATTATTAGTCTGAGGATGTTTCAAGGAGTATCGCTGGTACTTCCACATGCTCCTGTCTTCATCTGCATTGGTTAGCTTGCCTGCTCTTTCGTCTCCACATTTTAACCGTGATCCGTAAATGAACGCGAAAGATCAAATAACAATCTCAGATGAGACTACTGCGACAAAGCACGCCTAAGGATTATAAGCTGTTATCAGTCTTGCTTCCCATGCCCGGGTTCCCGGGTTCGATTCCCGGCGGGGTCAGGGATTTTCTCTGCCTCGTGATGACTGGGTGTTGTGTGATGTCCTTAGGTTCGTTAGGTTTAAGTAGTTCTAAGTTCTAGGGGACTGATGACCATAGCTGTTACGTCCCATAGTGCTCAGAGCCAGCCAGCTAGCTGTTATCAGAGGTGGCTAAGCTGCGTTTGTCCAGTGATCAGGGCTCCTCACTCACGTGCGCAACTCGTAAACGACGCACTGCGAGGGATATTTTTCTTAAAGAGTGGTATATATCTTTTCCGCTTTTAACAAATTATCTTTACATATCAGCAGTACAGTACCGACCTAATTTGTTACTCTGACAATACAATAGCGATCTTATTTGATGAGTGAATTATGTATGTGCTTCAAATCTCATTCCAAGTTGCTCACTGCTCAATACTTGTTCTCCAGTTGCTGGTTCAAGACACACAGTTCGCCGATTTTGTTTCTTCCGTATGTGCAATCGACTGCGAGGGCAGGAGGAGGATCATATAGAATTTTGATGATTACTGGCTCCACGGTGAAGTCATTCCGGATTAGGCTGATACAAATATTATTTCTTGCGACTGAAATTTTGACACTTAGAAAGGTCCAGTACTGTGGGATGAAGAAACCCAATCTACAACATTAAGCTGTGACATGCTAGAATATATTTCTCAGCAGTCTGAAACCACATTATCGTACTGAAACAAACCTACCCTTTATGTGAGCAGACGCCATGTAGCTAATACGACAGTTGCAAACAGCTAGCACGAAAGTAAGAACAACATCAACCATGTACACCAAAGTGCAACGCTCGTAATTGCCGAGACATCATCGTCACTACAGATCGGCGTATCCGGTGGACGTTGTTTTTACATTCATGATGTCTGTTTGCTGTTAGCTACATACCGTGTGCTCACATTATGTGTGGAAGGGCGGCTAGACTTATACCAGCACATGTATTTCAAGAGCTTATTTCAATGGTGGTACAAGTCCATTTTTGTTGATTCTGAAATACAGAGTCCTATAGTTAAATGAGCACTGAAAAATCTGCAGTTGAGATACCATAAATATTCAAGTATATATATATATATATATATATATATATATATGCACTTTTTTAGGGCTCTGTATCTCAGAATGAACAAAAATGGAATTGTACCACTATTGAAATAAGCTCTTCATTTGGTGGAGGAAACAACGTTGTAGGTGTCCCAACTTAATGGTGTATAGCGGGGTTTCAACATCCCTCAATGCTTGACATGACTACATATCGAAATTGCAGTCGCAATAAATAGCAATGAACAGCTAAATGCGGAATGACTTTATTCAAGAAAAAACCACATGCTTGCTCGCGACGAGAGGATGATAAACATCTTACGTATCGCAAGAGCTAATGCTGGGGATGTGAGCACGATTTAGGTCTCTGAACTTCTGACAGTTATAATTTCTGTTCATTAATTTTTCACTATAGCACACACACACACACACACACATATATATATATATGCGAGCGCGGAGAGAGAAAGAAACACAGAATCGCATGCGAGTTGCGTTCCTCTGGGGCAATTCAGTTCTCTTGTCAACCGACGCTACTTGTCTTTGCTTTACAACTCTAATAAATAAATTTATGGCTCATATACCAGTCTTCACCGACAGTTCATGGCCTCAGGTGGTTTTATGCGTATGACTGCACTGTTGACATCATCACGCACATTCTGAGTAACTTGCGGCTGATGGACGTAGGCGTGTGGAGTGAACGAACGAAATGAGAAGGGGAGACGTGACTAAGCGAACGTATCATGTATTACGAGGTCGACCAGTGCTACTTTCATCGCGACTCGCTGCTGAGTTATGTCTGTCCAGTAACTATACCTCGCCTTGTCATTATATCTTGTACACAGTCGCCGCACATTGGTAATTTAGCAGGTAAAAGCAGAATCACATTAACCAGATGCTCCCAACAGAACTTCAGCGTAAAGTCATGCAGCGAGAAACAACAGAAGAGTGGTACAATGTTGTGATTTGTTTATCATGGGAGCAGCAGAACAATGCAAAGAGCCCTGTCTGCTTGCAGTTCATTGACGGACAGTGTGTCCCATTTCCGTTAGGACTATTTATGTGAAATTCCAAACTAGTGCTACCTCGTGGCGACTTTCGGCGTTACTATCCTTGCAATTTCAACAGCAGCCGTGTAGAATGTGAAAATGCTAGCATCGCTGCAGGAGACATCCGGACGCCGAAGGTAACAGTAGATGTCTGACAATTGCTGGAAAATGGCGGTGCAGCGGGGGAAAACATCAAGTTCGTGTTAAGTTTTGTGTCCACGGGCGGGAATTTGTCCACCCGAATACCGACAGGCAGGTTTTTGATCTTTCCTCCGCAACGCCCAATCCACAAAGGAAAGATTGTACGCGAGTGTTTGGCAACCAAACAGATCACAGTCCTGGATCATCTAGCACATTCACCTGATTTGACCCCAGCCGACTTCTGGTTGTTCCCCAAATTGAAGTCAGCGATGAAAGGACAGGGCTACGATACAATGAGAGAAATCCAAGAAAACTGTACTGCAGTATTAAATGCAGTTCCAAAAAAGGGCTACAGAGACACTTTTAAAATGACTCTAGCTGTGTTTCGATTCAGAGGAAGACCGTTTCGAATAAATACAGTGATTTTGTGAGCAAAATCCAAGACTTATTTTTCATAACGAAACTGGGACACACTGTGTATCTACATCTACACCAGTATTTCACAATTTTACAAGCCATCTGACGGTGTGTTGCGGAAGGCATTTCTGTTTACACTAATTGATCCCCCCTTCTATTCCATTCGTAAAAGGCGCATGGGAAGAATAATTGGCGGTAGAACTATATATTATCTCTGATTTCTCGAATTTTCTCGTCATGGTAATTTCGTCAGATGTGTGAGAAAGAAAGACCCATGTTCCCACACTCTTCCCGCAATGTATTCTCTCGGAACTTCAACAGAAAACCCTTCCGGGATGGCACAACGCCTCTCTTCTAGTGTCTGCCACAGGAGTTTGTTGAGCACCTCTGTAACCCGTTCGCGCCGACTATACGATCCCGTGACGAAAGCCAACGCTCTTCGTTGGATCCTATCTCTTCTATTAATTCACCCTGGTAAGGATCCTAAACTGATGACCAAAATTCAAGAATGGGTCGAACAAGTGTTTTGTAAGCCGCTTCTTTTGAGGATGAGTTACAAGCCCTTAAGATTGTTCCTATGAATCTCTCTTTACCGTCAGCTTTACCTACTATTTCTTTTATGTGGTTATTCCCTTTAAAATAGCTCCGGATGGTTAATCCTAGATTATACCGTCGAAACTGTTTCCAGTAATTGTCATTGAAACGTCCCCTTAGAAAATTTATGAATGACTGTCCTGGAAAAACTCTTACGTTATTTGATACAGAAACAGCTGAGTAAAACTGAATGTATTCCGACAGTTTTCTCTTTACTTATTCTGATCATCAGTAAACTGAAACACAATACTATTGGCGCAACGCAATCTGACTTTCAATAATCCCTACAAAAGAATGGCACTGACTAACAATAACCTATACCTTTCATGAATCACTTACCTCCCAAAAATCTTCGTTACTCGAACTACTGCAATACAGCGAGCGCCAATACTGCCAGCTAAATAAAAGATTCTAACTACTGAAGGCATTAACTACTGATAGGCATAGTTAGCAAATCAAAGATTTTAATAGAGGGCAATCAATGTATTTACCTTAATGTGATACATGGACTGTGTTGAAAGAACGAAGTGTACCACAAAGTTTAACTAGTATTTGTGGTGTCACCGCCAGACACCACACTTGCTAGGTGGTTGCCTTTAAATCGGCCGCGGTCCGTTAGTATAGCCTACGTCGGACTCGCGTGTCGCCACTATCAGTGATTGCAGACCGAGCGCCGCCACACGGCAGGTCTAGAGAGACTTCCTAGCACTCGCCCCAGTTGTACAACCGACTTTGCTAGCGATGGTTCACTGACAAAATACGCTCTCATTTGCCGAGACGATAGTTAGCATAGCCTTCAGCTACGTCATTTGCTACGACCTAGCAAGGCGCCATTACCAGTTACTATTGATACTGAATCATGTACAGTCTAGAGCGACGCTCATCATTAATGGATTAAAATTAAGTATTCCACCAGCTACGTCCGTTTTTCTAAAGTCTAAATTCCTTGTCCTGTTCCAGACCTCACGCCAGCCTGCGTGAGCTAAAACGCGTGCCTTTCGGCTTCCTCTAGTACGCGGTGTTGGCTCTCCTGCCAACCCACAACAGTATTAGTGTAAAGTACTACGAGTTCAATAAATAATGCAACACATTTATTTTCTTGGCTAATTCTGGTTGAAAAAATGCGGAATACGTTGTGGGACATCGCGAAATATTCGCGCTTCAGCGCCTATAGTTTCACGAAGCTCCGATAGGTGGAGGCGCTATACGTAGCTTTCAAAATGGCGCCTGTAAAGGAATTGTGTTTCAAGCAGAGAGCCTCTTTTCGCGGAACACCAGAGCATCGCAGATGTTCATAGGCGCTTGCAGACTGTCTACGGAGACCTGGCAGTGAAAACGGCACGGCGAGTCGTTGGGCAAGGCGTCTGTCATCATCGCAACAAAGTCCTCAAATCTGTCCGATCTCCTGCGCGCTGGCCGGCCGCACACAAATGTGACTCCCGAAATGCTGAAACGTGCGAACACTCTCATTCGAAGTGATCGACGGATCGCAATCAAACAACTTGCTGCACAACTGGACGTCTCCGTTGGTCTCCGTTGGAAGTGCTGACACAATCGTCCGCCGGTTGGCGTACTCAAAGGTGTGCGCCTTGTATGTTCCTCGCCGCCTAACAGAAGACCATAAAGAACAACAAAAGATCATCTGTGCGGATATGCTTGTGTGTTGCGCGGATGATCGTGACAAATTTTTGTCGAACATGGTCATAGGCGACGAACATGAGTTCATCACTTCGAACTGGATACAAAACGGCAATCCATGGACTGGCGCCACGCCACCTCTCCTCCGAAGAAAAAATTCAAAGCCGCACCCTCAGCTGGTAAACCCACAGCGACGGTCTTCTAGCATTTCGAAGAACTCATTCTTCTTGATGTCCTCCCTCATGATGCAACGATCAACTTTGAAAAATGGTTCAAATGGCTCTGAGAACTATGGGACTTATCATCTGAGGTCATCAGTCCCCTAGAACTTAGAGCTACTTAAACCTAACTAATCTAAGGACATCACACACATCCATGCCCGAGGCAGGATTCGAACCTGCGACCGTAGCGGTAGCGCGGTTCCAGACTGAAGCGACTAGAACCACTCGGCCACACCGGCCGACTATCAACTTTAAAGTGTATTCTACAACCCTCAGGAAATTGATGAAACGACTTCAGAGCCTTCGTTGCCACAAAAGTACTAAAGAACTTCTTCTTCTCCATGACAACGCACGCCTCACACAAGTCTGCGCACCCGAGAGGACCTCACAAATCTTCATTGGACTGTTCTTCCTCGTCAGCCCTATAGTCCTGATCTCGAACCTTCCGACTTTCATCCGTTTGGACTAATGAAAAGTGCACTCTGCGGGAACTAGTACGTGGTTGATGGGCAGGTTATTGGTGCAGCAAGACGTTGGTTGCGACGTGGACCAGTAGGTGGTACCATGCGGGCACATAGGCCTTGCCGGTAATGTGAAGCAACGCCGTCACTGTGAAGGGAGGTTATACTGAAAAAACATGGTTTTATAGACAAAATACACTACTGGCCATTAAAATTGCTACACCACGAAGATGATGTGCTACAGACGCGAAATTTAACCGATAGGAAGAAGATGCTGTGATATGCAAATGATTAGCTTTTCAGAGCATTCACACAAGGTTGGCGCCGCTGGCGACACCTACAACGTGCTCACATGAGAAAAGTTTCCAACCGATTTCTCATACACAAAAAGCAGTTGACCGGCGTTGCCTGATGAAACGTTGTTGTGACGCCGCGTGCAAGGAGGAGAAATGCGTATCATCACGTTTCCGACTTTGATAAAGGTCGGACTGTAGCCTATCGCGATTGTGGTTTATCGTATCGCGACTTTGCTGCTCGCGTTGGTCGAGATCCAATGACAGTTACCAGAATATGGAATCGGTGGGTTCAGGAGGGTAATACGAAACGCTGTGGTGGATCCCAACGGCCTCGTATCACTAGCATTCGAGATGATAGGCGTCTTATCCGCATGACTGTAACGGATCGTGCAGCCACGTCTCGATCCCTGAGCCAACAGGTGGGGACGTTTGCAAGACAACAACCATCTGCACGAACAGTTCGACGACGTTTGCAGCAGCATGAACTATCAGCTCGGAGACCATGGCTTCGGTTACCCTTGACGCTGCATCACAGACAGGAGCGCGTGCGATGGTGTACTCGACGACGAACCTGGGTGCACGAATGGCAAAACGTCATTTTTTTCGGATGAATCCAGGTTCTGTTTACAGCATCATGATGGTCGTATCCGTGTTTGGCGACATCGCGATGAACGCACATTGGAGGCGTGTATTCGTCATCGCCATACTGGCGTATCACCCGGCGTGATGGATGGGGTGCCATTGGTTACACGTCTCGGTCACCTCTTGTTCGCATTGACGGCACTTTGAACAGTGGACGTTACATTTCAGATGTGTTACGACCCGTGGCTCTACCCTTCACTCGATCCCTGCGAAACACTACATTTCATCAGGATAATGCACGAACTCATGTTCCAGGTCCTGTACGGGCCTTTCTGGATACAGAAAATGTTCGACTGCTGCCCTGGCCAGCACATTCTCCAGATCTCTCACCAATTGAAAACGTCTGGTCAATGGTGACCGAGCAACTGGTTCGTCACCATACGCCAGTCACTACTCTTGATAAAGTGTGGTATCGGGCAGTTGTACCTGTACACGCAATCCAAGCTCTGTTCGACTCAATACCCAGGCGTATCAAGGCCGTTATTATGGGCAGAGGTGGTTGTTCTGGTTACTGATATCTCAGGATCTATGCACCCAAATTGCGTGAAAATGTAATCACATGTCAGTTGTAGTATAATATATTTGTCCAATGAATACTCGTTTATCATCTGCAGTTGTTGTTGGTTTAGCAATTTTAATGGCCAATAGTGTAGTTGGGAATAATATGGTGTATTGGAATGCTGAATAAAACTAACCTTTTTTTCAGAAAAAAATGTTTTGCATTACTTACTGCACGCCCTCGTAATATGCCTACATTGCATATAAGATATTGTACTCCAATCCTGTCCTTACTCATATCTCTGGCTAAATGATTAAAGCCAATGTGCAATAAATAAATAAAATATGACAGCGTGTTGGCTCCACACTCACTTCAAGGTTGCTGGCAGGTGGCACTCGCAACAGTCGGGGGAAAGTGGGAATGGCAGCGGCGCGTCCCGAGTTCGTTAGTCGCGCTCAGCTGTGTGTGAAGGGCAGTGGCGCAGCGGGAGGTCAATGACTGCCGGCTTGGACGCCGTCCAGGGAGTGGAAGGCACGCGCCCGCAGTGGCGCAGCCAAAGGCCGCAGGTCCACCGCGCCGGTGACTCATCCAAGTCGATGCAAAGGCCACTACTTCAGTGTTCTGTCAAAGCCGTCTTCAGCAGTGGCGGCGTACGGCGCAGGTGAGAATTTAAGGAGATGGGACCTGGATAAACTGAAAGAACCAGACGTTGTGTAGAGTTTCTGAGAGAGCATTATGGAACGGTTGACAAGGACGGGAGAAGGAAATACAGTAGAAGAAGAGTGGATAGCTTAGAGACATCAGATAGCGAAGGCAGCAGAGGATCAAGATGAAAAGAAGAGGGCTAGTAGAAATCCTTGAGAGACATAAGAAATATTGAATTTAATTGATGAAAGGACAAAATGTAAAAATGCAGTAAATGAAGCAGGCAATACAAACGTCTCAAAAATGAGATCAACAGGAAAGTGCAAAATGGCTAAGCTGGCTAGAGGACAAATGTAAGGATGTAGACGCATGTATCACTAGGTATAAGATAGATACTGCCTACAGGAAAATTAGAGAGACCTTTGGAGAAAAGAGAACCACTAGTATAAATATCAAGAGCTCAGACGGAAAACCAGTTATAAACAAAGAACGGAAAGCAGAAAGGTGAAAGGTTTATATAGAGGGTCTATACAAGGGCGATGTACTTGAGGACAATATTATGGAAATGGAGGAGGACGTAGATGAAATTGGAGATATGATACTGCGTGAAGAGTTTGACAAACCACTGAAAGACATACGTCGAAACAGGGCCCCGCTAGTAAATACCCTCAGACTTCAACAAGAATATATTAATTCCAATGCCAAAGAAAGCAGGTGTTGACAGGTGTGAAAATTACCGAACTATCAGTTTAAAAAGTCACGGCTGCAAAAAACTAACACGAATTCTTTACAGACGAATGCAAAAACTAGTAGAAGCCGACCTCGGGGAAGATCAGTTTGGATTCCGTAGAAATGTTGGAAAACGCGAGGCAGTACTGACCCTACGACTTATCTTAGAAAATAGATTAAGGAAACGGAAACCTACGTTTCTAGCATTTATAGACTTAGAGGAAGCTTTTGACAATGTTGACTGGAATACTTTCTTTCAAGTTCTGAAGGTGGCAGGGGTAAAATACACGGAGCCAAAGGCTATTTACAATTTGTACAGAAACCAGATGGCAGTTATAAGAGTTGAGGGGCATGAAAGGGAAGCAGTGGTTGGGAACGGAGTGAGATAGGGTTGTATTCTATCCCCGTTGTTCTTCAATCTGTATATTGAGCACGTAGTAAAGGAAACGAAAGAAAAATTGGGAGTAGGAATTAAAATCCACGGAGAAGAAATAAAAACTTTGAGGTCTGCCGATGACATTGTAATTCTGTCAGAGAGAGCAAAGGATCTGGAAGAGCAGTTGAACGGAATGGATAGTGTCTTGAAAGGAGGATATAAGATGAACATCAACAAAAGCAAAACGAGGATAATGGAATGTAGTCGAATGAAATCGGGTGGTGTTGAGGGAATTAGATTAGAAAATGAGACACTTAAAGTTGTAGATGAGTTTTGCTATTTGGGGGGAAAAATAACTGAGGATGGTCGACGTAGAGAGGATGTAAAATGTAGATTGGCAACATTGAGTGTATATTTAAGTGTCAGGAAGTCGTTTCTGAAAGTATTTGTATGGAGTGTAGCCATGTATGGAAGTGGAACGTGGACGATAAATAGTTTGGACAAGAAGAGAATAAAAGCTTTCGAAATGTGGTGGTAAAGAAGAATGCTGAAGATTAGATGGGTAGATCACATAACTAATGAGGAGGTATTGAACAGAATTGGGGAGAAGAGCACTTTGTGGCACAACTTGACTAGAAGAAGGGATCGGTTGGTAGGATATGGATCACCAATTCAGTGTTGGCGGGCAGCGTGGAGGCTAAAAATCGTAGAGGGAGACCAAGAGATGAATACACTAAGCATATTCAGAAGGATGTAGGTTGCGGTAGGTACTTGGAGATGAAGAAGCTTGCACAGGATAGAGTAGCATGGAGAGCTGCATCAAACCAGTCTACGGACTGAAGACTACAACAATTACTGCGCAGAATCCTGGCTTTACTTCTACTCATGCAATACATCCCATAAGCCACCTTAAGTCATCCGGCAGAGGATACATCGTGTTCCACAGTGACCCCTCCCCCCCCCCCCCCACTCCTCTCATATTCAGTTCGCAAATCGTGCGCAGGAGTGATTCTTGGTAAGCCTTTATACGAGCTCTCTTCATAGTGCTTTCGGGGGGCATTCTTATAGGAAACAAATATGTTGTTACTCCTTTTTTTAGGAAAATACGTTCTCAGAATTTTAACAGTAAACTACCAAGTGATGTATAAGAGCTCTTTTGTGGCGTCAGCCACTGGAGTTGGTTGAGCACTTCTACGGCGCTTATGCGGCTACTGGACGAATCCGTGATGAAAGGCACTGCTCTGCTTTCGATTTATATATTTACTGTCCCAGTCCGAGACTGAGGAGCAACACTCAAGTGTCTGTCGATGCGAGAGTTTCGCAACCTGCGCCGGTGGACTACACATTCTGAGGGTTCTTCCAACGAATCTCTGTCTGGCATGTGCGTTTCCTATGATAGCTAATAATGTCGTTATTCCACTTCGCTTATTAAAAGAGCCACAGCGACATGCGTCTGAAGTAACTGCCAGTAAAATGTTTCTCTGGATGGGAATTTAAACCCCGGTGCTTAATTATCTACTACAGTTGCATAAACCACTTACGCGTGGCGTTCAGTAAGTAATGACCACACTTTTTCTGAAGGCTGGTTGGCTTTATTCAGGATTCCAATACACAATGTTGCTCTCCACTCTTCTGGCTATAAAAACGTATTTTTCAGTATAATCTCCGTTTAATGCGACGGCTTCACGCCACCTTACTAAGAGGGCTCTATGCCCGCATAGTACCACTCTATGGTCGACGTCAGAGCCAAAGTCTTGCCGCACAGATAACCTCCACGTCATACACCCAACTGCTTTCCGCTGAGTGCATCTTTCATTGGGCCAAAATTGTCGCTTCTCATGGTCTTCTGTTAGGCTGCGAGGAATTCAGTGGGAACACACCTTTGGTACCCCAACAAGTGTACAAGTGTGTCAGCACTACCAAAAGAAGCGCTCAGTTGAGCAGCGAGGTCTTTGATTGTGATCCTCGGTCACCTCGAACGTGAGTGTACGCGCATTCCAACACCGCAGCAGTTACACTGTGTGGGTCCGGTCAGCACGCGGGAGATCAAGGTTTACGCGACCTTGCTGCGATGGTAATAGACGTTTCGCGTGACAACTCACCGTGCTTTTGTTGACTGCCAGGTCACCGTAGACATTCTGTAAGCGCCTATCAATATTTGCGATGCAGAAGTTTTCCAACAAAAGAAACTCAATGACAGCTCCTTGCTCGAAACACAACCTCCGTTACAGACGCCATTTTGAAGATTACGTATAGCGCCGGCATCTATCGGAATTTCGTGAAACTACAGGGGTTGAAGCGGGAATATTCCATGACGTCCCGCAACAAATTCCGCATTGTTCCAACAGAAACTGACCCACAAAAAAAAAGTTTTGCTTTATTTATTGAACGCCCCTCGTATCATTCTCCTTGGCGTGTGACAAAAAGATGCTCATTTCACAGAGTAAATACCATGGGCGTAACTAATGTGTTTCGACGGACTTGTATTATAAATTGAAAGTGTTAAGTTAGGTGGTGAGTTCACAATCCTGCCAGCTATGTCACCGCTCAGTTAGACAATACGAGTAGTAACTAGTCAAACTGGTCACGTTCAGTTCCAGAAAAGGTGGAAGATTACAGTCCACGATAAGGTCATTAGGGACGGAAAAGAAGCTGCAACTGGGGAAGGAAATCAACCGTGTCCTTTGCGAAGGAATCTTCCTTGAACTTGCATTAATCCATTTGGGGAAATCACAGAAAACGGGAATGAAGGGGATGTGAACCGCAGTCCTCCAGAACACGAGTTCAGCCTCCTTAGCACAGTGCCACCTCACCCTGCGAAGTGCAGTCCAGCTTATAAGCACTGCGGATGAAGATGGCAGTCACTTTCAGCACTGAGTGAGCCATTAAACATTTCTCTTTGTGTAAGTACAGCAGTTGAAACAGCCGGGACTACATCGCAGAGAGAGAGAGAGAGAGAGTGAGAAAGAAGAAAGAGCGGGAGAGAGAGAGAGAGAGAGCGGGAGAGAGAGAGAGAGAGAGAGAGAGAGAGAGAGAAAAGGCGGAAGGTTATTAACCTTCCACTGTGTGTCGTTTTAATTGTTGTACTTTCTCTTTCTTTCTTTCTTTCTTTCTTTCTCTCTCTCTCTCTCTCTATCTCTCTCTCTCTCTCTCTCCGACCTGAGAGTCGATGGGCCCACTTTCTCTCGTGTTTCGGCAGGTAGTTGCTATTTCGTTTTTACGAAGTATAGCTGCATTCAGCCCTAACAAATTCTGCTTGTCACGTCTTTCATACAACGCTCTGCGTCGACAGAAAGCGTCGGTTTGTTTTCTGTTAGAAAGAAAATGATTTTTAAACTGGAATTTTACACGCCTATTCGACAGAGCGCTCGCAGACTAGTCCAGTGCGACATTCGTTTTAACGACATGTATTCATTGTATTAAGAGGAACAGTAAAACACGATAAATAACCAGCGGTCCAACAGCAACAGCGCCGCCCTGGCCAACGCTCAGTGTTGCCGTCATGCAATAGCACTGCACCATCGCTGCTGGATTTCTATGTTATGCGTCTTGTTTTACTGTACCTGTTAATACGTATTGATAAAACGAATATCGCACTACACTAATCTGGAACAACTATGTCGAATGGGTACGTCAATTTCCTATTTTAAAATCAGTGAGTTTCCATCGAAATGGGCGTCTCATGAGAGACTTATTGATCAGCATTTGTTTGGGCTGATTCCAGCTACACGTTGCAAGAACAAAATTGCAAAAAAAAAAAAATGGTTCAAATGGCTCTGAGCACTATGGGACTTAACATCTGTGGTCATCAGTCCCCTACAACTTAGAACTACTTAAACCTAACTAACCTAAGGACATCACACACATCCGAGGCACGATTCGAGCCTGCGATCGTAGCGGTCACGCGGTTCCAGACTGAAGCGCCTAGAACCGCACGGCCACACCGGTCGGCACAAAATTGCAGTTATCTGCTGAAACACCACAGAAAGTTCCCCTCACAACACACAGGGGAGATACCTGGTATATCCATACATATTATAAACCTGGATGTAGGTATAACTGTTTTCAGGAATACATGGAAATGAAATTTTCCTCGTTACTTCACTACAAATACAGTTCATTTTTTGTTTTCGTTTGTAACATAAGATTGGCAAAATGAATATCCGGGAAACGCTGGATTTGTCAGCTGGTATATACAGGGTGAATCCCCTACAACTTGCACCGCAAATATTGCAGAGAGAGAAAGTTCTATTGATGTATTGGTATTCACGGGATCGTTTGTTAGCCAATCAACAGATTGTAATAATGCTTAAAAAGAGTACTTTTGTGGAAGCATGCTCTGTTTTAAGTGGAACAATGCCTATTGACATTAACGAACTAAAAATTGACTGTAGTGGAGTTTGTTGCAGGATTTTAGTTTACGAGGTTTAATATTTTGAAATGTTTCCAGACAGTTTATCAAACGGCGTGTATCCTAAAAATACCTTTTTATGTTAAAAATAAGTTATCGGTCGGACACATCAGAAATGAGTGCCATGCATAAAAATAAGTTTCCTGTCACGGTACACAAACAATTACAAAATCTGTCAATGTAAAAATGCTGAACATACACACTACACTCAGTAATAACAGAAGCCCAAACAGACCTCTCTGCACTTCGAAACATTTAGCGACTGGCTGGATCACGTTTCTCTGAAGTCTTCGCTTAATAGTGGAATAATGAAAACGACTGTACCGCCATTTCTGTGTTAGTACTAAATAATTGCACGTCTTTTGTATAAGACGTGACGCAGCTGCTCTATAGCGATTAAGAAGCCAGATATACTACATCATGCAATCGCAAATTACGAAAGTAAAAGAAATTCCGCCTGGATCCGGAAGCCTCTAGCCACTGCAGTAAAGGGGCAGCACACCTACAGAGAACTGAAGGAAGATGTTTATTGTTCACCTCATTACAGGGTTGTAAAATCGTCTTTTTTACGTCCATTCTCCAACAAAAATATGCAAGAGACGAAATTGGTCAGAGACATTTTTGTGATGTAAGCGCACAAGGAATCGCGCTGTGCCGTCCGAGTGTGGAAATTTACAATCATCCATTTCTATTGTTAAACGATATGGCCTCACCAACTACTGAGTACAGGCACGTCTGCTACTTTTGTCTCCCACGAGGGACGTGCTTGGGTGATATTCAGCCAGCTGCCACCAGCTGTCTTCTGCAGGCCTATCGGTCCGGCAGTTTTCCTCGTTTTCTGCCTCAAGTCTTTTGGGCTCCTTCGCGCACCGCCCTTGTCCATCACTCATCATTTCCTCTGGCAATATGGTTAGCCCATTGCCGTTCCAAAGTGGCTGTTCTCTCCGGGATGTCTTAGACGTCGATGACCGTTCTGATGTCATCTGCCCTTTTTCCTTCCATGTTTCTTTCTAAACCCCAACACAGGCCTCTCCGTGCCTCGCTTCGTCTTCTATATTCATGAAGCGTGCATGTCTCACAACGTAAGTCAATACAGGGATGACACACTTAAAAAACTATTTTTTTCTGCTTTACTGCCATATTTGACCGGAGTATTGTTGAATGTCTTACAAATGCTTGCCACCCAGTGTTTCTAGCTATATTTACAACCTGGCGAAAACAGATGTATTCTCTGTCTGTGTCCGATAGTATATTTTTGAGTTGTATGTTTGCTACCAAGCACCATTTATCTGACGTAACTTCTGTTTACTAAAGATTTATGTTCAGTCTCACTGCCTGACATACCGATGCGAGACCCGATACCGATGTCTGTGGTTCTTCAAAATCATTTGCCAACAGCACAATGTCACATTGCAAAATTTCAAACTGTCAAGAGTCTTCTCGTTGATAGTAGTTCCTCGTGCCCACCAGTTCAGTTTTGACAGTGCCATTTCCAGGACGGCAGAGAACATATTGGGAGAGAGGGGATTGCTATGTTTGGGTGTCTTCTCTGTTAAGTTAGAACGCTTGAGTTCGTTCCCTGAAGCTAACAAAAGCTGTACAAGTTCCTGTATATAGTACAGGGTACTACATAAAGGAACTTCTCTCTCTCTCTCTCTCTCTCTCTCTCTCTCTCTCTCTCTCTCTCTCTATATATATATATATATATATATATATATATATATATATATATATATATGTGTGTGTGTGTGTGTGTGTGTGTGTGTGTATGTGTTACTACAGACAGAGATCAATAGTCTCGTTGCGATGCCAACGCTTCCTGATGTCACAACAGGCACTTGACTCTTGTAACCACGTCAATTAACGACCTCTGGTGGGCGATGAAGTAACCAGTGGATCACAACGCACAAGGTTCAGCATATCAGAGCTCAAGAAGTCTCACTCAGTTTATAACTTTCAGAATAATGCAGGCAGTAAAGTTGTAGATATAATCATTTTGTTTTGCTATTGCTGGGTGATGTCTAACGTTCGTTAGCGTCATATTAAAAGATTCACATTTCTGTCTCAAAATATATTGATTATCTTTTAGTTGTAGATTTCAATCGTCCCTTCTTCAAGAAACCATTTCACCTGGTTTGTTGTATACGTTTTTCTGTTAACTCATTACAAATTTTCATGAAGCGAGATAGCTTGTAAGAGATAATTACTAAAATGAGTGATGCAAAGCAAAAAATATCAACTATGCAGTAACTACAAAAACGTGTCTAAAGTGTAAAACATACAGTGACAGAAAAAAATCTCAACACCAAGAAGGAGCTGTGCAACATGAACGAAAGTTGATAGGCGTGTTTCTACACCTGGAAGATATCTGTTCAAATTTCGCACCAGTCGCATAAGAGTACATCTAGTAGCGCCACTATGAGAATGCTGATCAGGGTTGCTTGAAATACACACTGTAATGATCCTAAGCATTAGATACTTTTGAAATTGGACATGGTGAGTTGATGTTACTAAATGAAAATGCTGTGTGGCTAGGGCCTCCCGTCGAGTAGACCGTTCGCCTGGTGCAAGTCTTTCGTGTTGACGCCACTTCGGCAACATGTGTTTCGATGGAGATGAAATGATAAGGACAACAGAATACCCAATCCTTGAGCGGAGAAAATCTCCGACCCAGCCGGGAATCGAACCCGGGCCGTTAGGTATGACATTCTGTCGCGCTGACCACTCAGCTACCAGGTACGGACGATGTTAGTAAAGAACGCTTCTTAAGAGCACAAAGACGTCTTTGTGGACAACTCACTGAGTTTGAATGAGGTCGTGTAATAGGGCTGCGAGAAGCTGGATATTGCTTCTGTCGTGTCACCGCCAGACACCACACTTGCTAGGTGGTAGCCTTTTAAATCGGCCGCGGTCCGTTAGTATAGCCTACGTCGGACCCGCGTGTCGCCACTATCAGTGACTGCAGACCGAGCGCCGCCACACGGCAGGTCTAGTCTACAGAGACTCCCTAGCACTCGCCCCAGATGTACATCCGACTTTGCTAGCGATGGTTCACTGTCTACATACGCTCTCATTTACAGAGACGACAGTTTAGCATAGCCTTCAGGTACGTCATTTACTACTACCTAGCAAGGCGCCATATTCAGTTGCTATAATTACTTCAAGAATGTATTCTGAACAGATAATATTGTGAATCATGTACCGTCAAGAGCGACGTTCATCATTAATGGATTAAAGTTAAGTATCAAACTAATTACGTCCGCTTTCTGAATTCTCATTCCTTGTCACTGTCGTATCGGCCGCCGCACAGCAGCCGTCGACTCGGCGCGGCGTGCTACAACACAGCGAGTACCGCTGGCGCCGCACACGATGTCAACAACTGGTGCCAGTGAACGCGTCGTCGCGGGGTTAGCGGCAGCGTACACACCACTATCGATACGGATTACCCTGGCGGCGCTGCCCTTGCCACCAGAGTGAACAACCGTATAAGGGCGCCATCTACCAACACTCTGATTGGCCGGACCTGCGGATTTAAGCGAGCTCCCTGAGCCCGTTTAACCAGTTCAATCTTCGCCGATGACTGTGTTACTACCCGGCTGCTGGATTCACGACGACCGAACCGTACTGTGGCCTCCCCGGCTGGAAACTTGCGACGCGTCGGTATCGACTGGTTGGCAGTGGTTTGGACTTGTATTCTCTACTAATGACTCTGATTTCTCCTTGGCGCTACAGCCAGCGAAGTGTTGTGTAGTCGAACTTAAGTTTTGTTTTGAGTGACAGAAGGTCAAATAAAATTGGTTATCACGGAATATTTTTTGTGTTATAGTGCGGACATAACAGTCATGTTCCAGACCTCACGTCAGTATAGTTCTTCCCTGTTCACGTGAGCTAAAACGCGTGCATTTCGGCCTCCACTCGTAACACGGTCTTGGCTCTTCTGCTAACACAATAGCTTCTGTGATACCGCAGACAGACTGGCAGGAATATAGTCACAGGGTATGACTGCTGACAGCAGTGGTCACGAGAATGTTTGGTCGCAAGAAGACAGAGCTCCGGATGGTCAGGCAAGGCCATCGTGTTCGGCTTATGGCTCTGGCGAATCATACTGCACCTGCAGCAGCAGTTTGAGAAGCAGCTGGCACCATAGTGACACAACGAACTGTTACAGATCGATTACTTCACGGACGGCTCCGAACCAAACGCCCTGTAGCGTGCATTCCGCTGGCCCCAAACCAGCGCCATCTGCGACTTCAGTGGTATGAAGCGGGAATTCGTTGGAGCGATAGGGTGGAGGCGTTGCATTTTCTGATCAAAACAGGTTCCACCTCTGTGCCAGTGATGGCCGCATGTTGGTCAGAATAAACTCGTTGAGGGCCTGCAACGAATCTGTCTGCGCGCTAGTCGCACTTGACCGATACCTGGAGCTGTGGTCTGGGGTGCCATATCGTATGACAGCAGGAGCGCTCTTGTGTTTATCCCACGCATCCTGACTGCATATTTGTCCGTCAGTCTGGTGATTCGACCAGTTGTGCTGCCATTCATGAACAGCATTCCTGGGGTGTATTCCAACAAGATAACGCTCACCCCACATACAGCTGTTGTAAGCCAACATGTTCTGTGGACTGTCGACATATTGCGTTGGCCTGACCAATTACTAGATCAGTCTCCAATCGAGCACATATGAGACATCACCCAACGACAACTCCATAATCGTCAACAATCAACATTAACCGTCCCTGTATTGACCGACCAAGTGCAACAGGCATCGAACTCCGTCCCACAAACTGACATCCGGCACCTGTACAACACAATGCATTCACGTTTCCATGCTTATTCTATATTCTGGTGCCTACACTGGTTAATAATGTAGCAGCATTTCACATTCGCAGTGGCTTATCTCGCGCTTACATTAAGCTGTGTTCTTGCAATGTTAATTACTTAAATATGTTACGTAGACAAATGTGTTCCTGATATTTCATTAATATATATATAAACTATTTTTTAATGTTGCGATTTTTTTGCGTCTGTGTAGGTGTGATATGGATGGGCGTATCGTGTGCTCAGGCTCCCACCAATGAAAAATCCCTGGCAGTATCGGGAAAATCAAACCCCAGTCATGAACATGGGAATCAGCCACACTGGAGACGGACGACGAACAGTGTAGTACGAGACGAACTTTGAGATGTATTACGCTCTACAGAACTCTTCAGCGTACTCTCTTCTAGACACCTCCGCAAGGCGCATGCATACCAGCACATGGACTCAATTTTAATATACTTCACTACTTACACTAATTGTACTGCGCAATGTACCAAACTTTTGCGTCACGCCATATACATTTCCTGGAATGTGTCTTCTCAGCGTTGTTGGCTAGCTTGGGTGCCGACTCTCGCCACGACACTGCAGCTCGTTCGTCTTTGCGACGAGACGTCGCCGGCTGCTATTGCGCGGTAACGGGACTGAATGCGGCGGGACGCGGAAGCACTGTTCCGCCTCCCTGAGCGTGGTGCCCACAGCTGCCGCAGAGGAGCGGGTGCGCACCGGGGCGCGCTGCTACCTTCTTGCCAGCTCGCCAGTTTATGTGTTAGCAGAAGAGCCAACACCGTCTTACGAGTGGAGGCCGAAATGCACGCGTTTTAGCTCACGCTGGCTGGAGTGAGGAGGGAAGAACTATACTGACGTGAGGTCTGGAACATGACAAGGAATTAGAATTCAGAAAGCGGACGTAATTAGTTTGATACTTAACTTTAATCCATTAGTGACGAACGTCGCTCTTGACGGCACATGAGTCACAATATTATCTGTACTTATAGTAACTGAATATGGCGCCTTGCTAGGTCGTAGCAAATAACGTAGCTGAAGGCTGTGCTAAACTGTCGTCTCTGCAAATGAGAGCGTATGTAGACAGTGAACCATCGCTAGTAAAATCGGCTGTACAACTGGGCCGAGTGCTAGGGAGTCTCTCTAGACTAGACCTGCCGTGTGGCGGCGCACAGTCTGCAATCACTGATAGTGGCGACACGCGGGTCCGACGTATACTAACGGACCGCGGCCGATTTGAAGGCTACCACCTATGAAGTGTGGTGTCTGACGGTGACACCACAGAAGTAAATTCAATCTCCTGTTGCATTCTTCGTTCTAAAGCGATTCAAAAAACTTGTTACATCCTCCAGCGTGCGTATCACATAGTGACCACGACATTAAAATTAGAGGGATTCGGTCCCCTACGGAGGGACAGAGACAGTCCTTGTTCCAGCACACCATCCTCAACAGCAAGAGGGCAAATGAGACTGATGCACTAAGTACTACCCTCCACAAAAAAACCTGCAGTGTCTTATGAAAAACAAATGAGGATGATACAACAAAGTTTTGCGCGGCGGCAACCTTGAATAAAATCTGCTCATTATACGGACCGCGCCTACTCAGAGCTGAAATCTGAGTTTTCGAAAATATTCACTATTCTCTTCGGCAGGACATGAATATGGCGATTATCATCGAAAGCTTGAGGAAAGTTGGAGAAGGACCACCTGTATGACTTGGCCTTCGTAAGCCACTGCAGCAAAAATCTACTGCAAGACGTCTTCCAGAACATAACAAAATATGATCTTACGCAAAGACAGTCAGTGGAAAAAAAATTCTGTATACGAGATTGAGTCAAATGAAAACCTTAAATATTTTTTTAAATATTATTTATTGTGTAGAAGTGGTACAAAGCTGTATCACTTATCAACATAATCTCCCTCAGGCTCAATGCAAATACTGCAGCGCTTACAAAGTGCATAAATTCCTTTAGAAAAAAATTCTTTTGCTAGTCCACGCAACCACTCATGCACCGCGTGGCGTACCTCTTCATCAGAACGGAACTTCTTTCCTCCCATTGCGTCTTTAAGTGGTCCAAACATATGGAAATCACTTGGGGCAAGGTCTGATGAGTATGGTGGATGAGGAAGACACTCAAAATGCAGGTCTGTGATTATGCAACCGTTGTACGGGCAGTGTGGGGCCTTGCATTGTCATGTTGCAAAAGGACACCTGCTGACAGCAATCCACGTCGCTTTGATTTGATTGCAGACCGCAGATGAGTTTTTAGGAGATCTGTGTATGATGCGCTAGTGACAGTGGTCCCTCTAGGCACATAATGCTCCAAAATGACGCCTTTTTCGACTGAAAACTGAGTCAGCATAAGCTTCCCTGCTGATAGTTCTGTTCGAAACTTCTTTGGTTTTGGTGATGATGAATGGCGCCATTCCTTGCTCGCTCTCTTAGTTTCTGGTTGGTGGAAGTGAACCCAGGTTTCGGCCCTAGAAACGATTCTTGCAAAGAAGCCATCACCTTCTCGTTCAAAGCGCCGAAGAAGTTCTTCATAAGGATCAACAAGCCGTTCTCTCATTTCAGGAGTCAGCTGCAGTGGCACACATCTTGCAGACACTTTGTGAAACTGGAGCACATCACGCACAATGTGGTGTGCTGACCCATGACTAGTCTGTGAACATGTTGCAATGTCATTCAGTGTCACTCGGCGGTTTTCCTTCACTGTGGCTTCAACTGCTGCAATGTTCTGTGGAGCCACAGCTCGTTGTGCCTCACCTGGACGAGGAGCATCTTCCACTGAAGTCACACCATTTGCGAACATCCTACTCTATACGTAGACTTGCTGCTGTGACAAACATGCATCACCTACTGAACCTTCATTCGCCGATAAATTTCAATAGGTTTCACACCTTCACTAAGCAAAAACCGAATAACAGAACGCTGTTCTTCCTTTGTGCAAGTCGCAAGTGGGGCGGCCATCTTTATACTCATGCTGCGACGGTATGTGTGCATCTGCACTATGCTGCCACCTACAGGCCATTCTGCACGCTGTTTGTAGCACGCTTACCAACTTACAGGATAACGGCGCGAAATTTCGATTTGTTATTATAAATTTAAGGTTTTCATTTGACTCACCCTCGTACATACTCCTGCGAGCCACCGTATTGTGCATTGCGCAGGATACCTCGTACCATTACTACTCATTTTCTTTTTTGTTCCATTCGCAAATGGATCGATGGAAAAACGACAGTCAGTGTGCCCAAATTTCTCTTATCTTGTCTTCGCGGGTCCTTACGCAAAACATACGTTGGTGGCAATAAAATCGTTATGCAGTCAGCTGCAAATGCCAGTTGTCTTAAATTTTCTGAACTGTGTTTCGCTACAGTCCAGGGATTCGCATTTGAGTTCACGAAGCATCTAAGTAATATTCATGCCCAGATTATTGTTGGCGGCGCGGCGACTAAACAGGCAACGGCAAAACGAGTATCAAATGTTCCGACCATTCAGTTACCACACAGCTGCAACGGCGAGTGATGCAGTAAACAGTGCTAATGCAGTTGAAATGTAGCTGTCACCTCTAAAACTCAGCAGTGATTCAAAGATCGGCAGACTCGGTGTTGGCTTCTACAGAGTATTTCAAAGCCAATTGGTTCCATTCTTCATCTTCATTTCCAGCCTAAACTTCGAGCAAATAATTGTCTGTTGTGAGAGGCTGGAAAAGAGCGCAGATAACACCTCACTTCCTCTCTGTCTTTTCTGGCATTTATCCCGTCGTATATACTATACTTGAGTATTGCTCATCAGTGTGGGATCCGTACCAGGTCGGGTTGACAGAGGAGATAGAGAAGATCCAAAGAAGAGCGGCGCATTTCGTCACAGGGATATTTGGTAAGCGTGATAGCGTTACGGAGATGTTTAGCAAACTCAAGTGGCAGACTCTGCAAGAGAGGCACTCTGCATTGCGGTGTAGCTTGCTGTCCAGGTTTCATGAGGGTGCGTTTCTGGATGAGGTATCGAATATATTGCTTCCCCCTACTTATACCTCCCGAGGAGATCACGAATGTAAAATTAGAGAGATTCGAGCGCGCACGGAGGCTTTCCGGCAGCCGTTCTTCCCGCGAACCATACGCGACTGGAACAGGGAAGGGAGGTAATGACAGTGGCACGTAAAGTGCCCTCCTCCACACACCGTTGGGTGGCTTGCGGAGTATAAATGTAGATGTAGATGTACGGAAGGGTCTATTTTTAATTATTAAGAGAACTGGTTTTTGTTTGACGTTGAGGGCGGATTCATTTCCTATCGGCAGTCAGCTAAACCAAGGGAAGGAAATCGTGTTGACCATATGTCCGTGTAACGTATTTTCTGAGGCGAAGGTTGACACCGAGCATTTCCATATACGAGCGTGCATCACAGGAGTTATGGGGTGCTTCGTGCCCAACAGAAAGGTCCTCTGTGGTGGTCAGATTTGGTTGACTGTAACCTCAGGACGAATACGCCTACCCTCACATTCCCCAAGCAATCCAGCACGAAGTTACTATCACACCCGAACGTTCCACAGATTTGGATACTGCGAGATTCGACCTATTGGTGATGTGGAGACCTGCAATTAGACTCCATTCAAACTCTGTCAGGTGCTGATAACGCTGTATCACAGAAAGATCCGTACCTAAAGACTGGAAAATCACTCAAGTCACACCAATACCCAAAAAGGTAAGTAGGAGTAATCCGCTGAATTACAGGCCTATATCACTGACGTCGATTTGCAGTAGGGTTTAGGAACATATACTGTATTCGAACATTATGAAGAATCTCGAAGGAAACGATTTATACGATTTATTGACACATAGCACGGTTTCACAAAATATCGTTCTTGTGAAACACGACTTGCCCTTTATACTCATGAAGTAATGAGTGCTATCGACAGGGGATGTCAAATTGATTCCATATTTTTAGATTTCCAGAAGGCTTTCGATACTGTTCCTCACAAGCGTCTTCTAACCAAATTGCGTGCCTACGGAGTATCGCCTCAGTTGTGCGACTGGATTCGTGATTTCCTGTCAGAAAGGTCACAGTTCGTAGTAATAGAGGAAAGTCATCGAGTAAAACAGAAGTAATATCCGGCGTTCCCCAAGGAAGTGTTATAGGTCCTCTATTGTTCCTGATCTATATTAACGACATGGGAGACAATCTGAGAAGCCGTCTTGGACTGTTTGCGAATGATACTGTCATTTACCGCCTTGTTAAGTCATCAGATGATCAAAACGACTTGCAGAATGATTTAGGTAGGATATCTGTATGGTGCGAAAAATGGCAATCGACCCTGAATAAGAAAAAGTGTGAAGTTATTAACATGAGTACTAAAAGAAATCAGCTAAATTTCGATTACGCGATAAGTCACACAAATCTGAAGGCTGTAAATTCAACTAAATAGTTAGGGATTACAATTATAAGTAAACTAAATTGGAACGATCACATAGATAATATTGTGGGTAGAGTAAATCAAAGACTGCGATTCATTGGCAGAACACTTAGAAGGTGCAACAGGTCTACTAAAGAGACTGCTTACACCACGCCTGTCCGCCCGATTCTGGAGTATTGCTGTGTGGTGTGGGATCCGCATCAGGTGGGACTGACGGATGACATCGGAAAAGTACAAAGAAGGGCAGCTCGTTTTGTATTATCGCGAAATAGGGAAGACAGTGTCACAGACATGATACGTGAATTGAAGTGGCAATCATTAAAACGAAGGCGTGTTTCGTTGCGACGGGATCTTACCATGAAATTTCAATCACCAGTCTTCCCCTCCGATTGCGTAAACATTCTGTTGGCACCCACCTACATAGGTAGAAATGATCATCGGGCTAAAATAAGAGAAATCAGGGCTCGTACAGAAAAATTTAAGCGCTCGTTTTTCCCGCGTGCCGTTCGAGAGTGGAACGATAGAAAGACAGGTTGAAGGTGGTTCATTGAACCCTCTGCCAGGCACTTTATTGTGAATAGCGAAGTAATCATGTAGATGTAGATCACACGGTGTCTGGTATCTCCATGCCCTTCACGGAGGTCAATCAACATTTGACGCTGTTCCCGCCCCTGATGTACCCTATCACGCCTGTAAGAATACTAAACCCGACGAATGCTAATGCACTCTTGTGGCCGTTCATCGTGTCAAGGAGAATTGCAACGCTAACAATTTACATGGTCTGTAGGTGTGCGAAGTTACATTCGCATTGACCATGTCTTCTAGGTCAGTGGTTCCCAACAGGTGGTCCCCGGACCCCCAGGGGTTCGCGAGCTATGCCAGACGGGTCCGGGAGATGCTTTAAGAAAGAAAATATATTGAATATATTTCGTATGATAACAGATTTTTCGTTTTGGCCGCTTCCTGCATGAGCATAGCTTTAGCGAACGCTAACTTCTGTGTCTAGCTTCTCCCTAGAGAGTAAAGAGATCGGCAGTGAGCATGAACAACTTCTCATTCATACGAAAGGAAGATGGCTTTCTCGAGGTAGGATCTTGTCAAGATTTTTTGAACTTAGAGACGAGATTCGTGTCTCCCTTCTTGACACAAAGTACTCGGATTTTCTCACTAACTTCTCTTGGCTTTGCTCAATTGCGTACTTTGCTGATGTGTTTGAACACTTGAATGTGTTAAACTTGAGTGTACAAGGAAAAAAAAATGTAGACATGTTCAAAGTTGAGGATAAGATTACTGCTGTGGTCAAAAAGTGTTAGATCTGGGCGTCAAGGATAGAAAATGAGTCACTGACTAACTTTTCTACTTTAAAACAATTCTTGGAGTCATCAGAGGAGAGTTTGCCTGACCAGATCAAGATCAATGTAGCCGAGCATCTACGCAGCCTAGCCACCACTTTTAGAGAGTATTTCCCTGAACCTGACCCTGACGACAGGTGGATTCGAAATCCTGAATATGAGCAAGATCAACTTGTGGATCTGTCCAGATATGGTACGATCATAAACATTTTATTCGGTGATATAGTTACATACTTCTGGGCATCGGCACGCAAGGACTACAAGAAACTTCCATTTACAACCACATATCGGTGTGAGCAAGCACTTTCTTCCATATGTTTCATGAAAAACAAATATAGGAATCGGCTCGACATGCGGTCGGATTTCAGAGTGAAAGTTTCAAGTTTGGAACCTAATATTTCAGAAATAATGGACTCAAAGGTCAGATTGGACTCATCTCATTAAGAACTGAAAATAAAAACTAACTGTATACTGATGGAGTACTCTGTTGTAACTGTATTTTTTCAAATAAATAATACTTCGTATGAAATTAGTGTTTTGTTATTTTTCACACACGTCTGTTCAATGCAATCTCAAGAGTAGTACACCTGAAAAGACCAATACACTCAGTTTTAATTTTTTCCTGTCATTTTCAGTTCATACTCAATTTATATTTTTTTAAAGGAGTTTGTTATATTAAACACCCAGATTTGAAGACAAAGATTTTGAGCAATAATCAAAAATTTAACAAAAACAATGATGACTAAATTGGAAAAGTTTTAAGCTCAATATTTTTTCTATAATGAATATGTCAATGTTTTTTCTAAGTAGCAAAAACAGAAAACGTATAAAAAGACTCTTAATTTTTTTTAGGTACTTGATACTGTGATATGACAAGGTACCAATCATGCTCGATGAGGGGGGAAGGGCCTCGAGAAAATTTTGTTGGGAACCTCTGTTCTAGATACTTAAATTTTTGTTTCTTTGTGAAGCAGTGTATGCAGTGAGTCTTCCCACATGGGTTCCATGAAAATACCATCCTCCGTCTGCTTTACGGCAATTAGCAGACTAGAGGTGCAGATAAGAGAACGGATACACAGCTTCACGTCCCAGTGCAGCGGACAGTGTCTCATCCTACCGCGGCTGAGGCACTCACCTCGCCCCCTGCTGTGTCCAGAGGACCCGTCCGCTGAGGGCTTAAGACGCCGGGGCTCCCTGCCGTGCTCGGTGCATTGGCCGGGGCAGGCTGGGGCGGTCTGACGCGGCCGCGCCTCGGCGACGCCGTCGCCGTCGGGAGCGCTGACGCTGACGTCAAAGTCGCGCTCAATGGGGCTCATCAGGGCGCCTTTGTCCTGGCGCGGAACAAGAGCCGAGCAAACATTAGCCTCCGCGGCGCTCCTCCGGACTGCCCCCGCGCTCTGCTCGCGACGCCGCTTTTACGGAACTCTCGATTCGACTCACCGGGAAAGCCAGCTGAACGCTCACTCTGCATTCAGCTGTTAAACCACACTAGACGCATACCACCGTCGCCGACTAAAAGTACTACGTGCAAGTGAAAGACAGGTCGAGGATATAGAATCAGTGCGTAGTGGGAATGTCCGTGTTACTGATAAAGTCGCATATACACTCCTGTAAATTGAAATAAGAACACCGTGAATTCATTGTCCCAGGAAGGGGAAACTTTATTGACACATTCCTGGGGTCAGATACATCACATGATCACACTGACAGAACCACAGGCACATAGACACAGGCAACAGAGCATGCACAATGTCGGCACTAGTACAGTGTATATCCACCTTTCGCAGCAATGCAGGCTGCTATTCTCCCATGGAGACGATCGTAGAGATGCTGGATGTAGTCCTGTGGAACGGCTTGCCATGCCATTTCCACCTGGCGCCTCAGTTGGACCAGCGTTCGTGCTGGACGTGCAGACCGCGTGCGACGACGCTTCATCCAGTCCCAAACATGCTCAATGGGGGACAGATCCGGAGATCTTGCTGGCCAGGGTAGTTGACTTACACCTTCTACAGCACGTTGGGTGGCACGGGATACATGCGGACGTGCGTTGTCCTGTTGGAACAGCAAGTTCCCTTGCCGGTCTAGGAATGGTAGAACGATGGGTTCGATGACGGTTTGGATGTACCGTGCACTATTCAGTGTCCCCTCGACGATCACCAGTGGTGTACGGCCAGTGTAGGAGATCGCTCCCCACACCATGATGCCGGGTGTTGGCCCTGTGTGCCTCGGTCGTATGCAGTCCTGATTGTGGCGCTCACCTGCACGGCGCCAAACACGCATACGACCATCATTGGCACCAAGGCAGAAGCGACTCTCATCGCTGAAGACGACACGTCTCCATTCGTCCCTCCATTCACGCCTGTCGCGACACCACTGGAGGCGGGCTGCACGATGTTGGGGCGTGAGCGGAAGACGGCCTAACGGTGTGCGGGACCGTAGCCCAGCTTCATGGAGACGGTTGCGAATGGTCCTCGCCGATACCCCAGGAGCAACAGTGTCCCTAATTTGCTGGGAAGTGGCGGTGCGGTCCCCTACGGCACTGCGTAGGATCCTACGGTCTTGGTTTGCATCCGTGCGTCGCTGCGGTCCGGTCCCAGGTCGACGGGCACGTGCACCTTCCGGCGACCACTGGCGACAACATCGATGTACTGTGGAGACCTCACGCCCCACGTGTTGAGCAATTCGGCGGTACGTCCACCCGGCCTCCCGCATGCCCACTATACGCCCTCGCTCAAAGTCCGTCAACTGCACACACGGTTCACGTCCACGCTGTCGCGGCATGCTACCAGTGTTAAACACTGCGATGGAGCTCCGTATGCCACGGCAAACTGGCTGACACTGACGGCGGCGGTGCACAAATGCTGCGCAGCTAGCGCCATTCGACGGCCAACACCGCGGTTCCTGGTGTGTCCGCTGTGCCGTGCGTGTGATCATTGCTTGTACAGCCCTCTCGCAGTGTCCGGAGCAAGTATGGTGGGTCTGACACACCGGTGTCAATGTGTTCTTTTTTCCATTTCCAGGAGTGTATGTACAGTATTTAATAATCACTTTCTGAATATAGCAGGTGAACTAAATAGAAACCTAGCCCCAACAGGGAATCATATAGCGCTCTTAGAAAAAAGTGTTCCGAGACTCTTACCTGAAATGCTCCTCCATGATACTGACAAGAGGGAGATTAAATTAATAATTAAATCACTAAAGACCAAGAACTCTCATGGATATGACGGGGTATCTAGCAGAATACTGAAGTATTGTTCTATGTAGGTTAGCCCAGTTCTCAGCCATATCTGTAACTTTTCCTTTAGGAGTGGTCGGTTTCCTGACCGATTAAACTAATCGGTAGTGAAGCCACTTTATAAAAATGGAGACATTGATAATGTTGACAATTTTAGACCTATTTCTATGCCATCGGTGTTTGCTAAAGTTATCGAGAAGGTTGTATATACAAGGTTACTGGAGCATTTAAATTCACATAATTTGCTGTCAAATGTTCAGTTTGGTTTTAGAAATGGCTTAACAACTGAAAATGCTATATTCTCTTTTCTCTGTGAGGTTTTGGACGGATTAAATAAAAGGTTGCGAACGCTAGGTGTTTTCTTTGATTTAACGAAGGCTTTTGACTGTGTTGTCCACAAAATATTACTGCAGAAGTTGGACCATTATGGAGTAAGGGGAGTAGCTTATAATTGGTTCGCCTCTTACTTTAAGAACAGAAAGCAGAGGGTAATTCTCCGCAATATTGAGAGTGGTAGTGATGTTCAGTCCCAATGGGGCACTGTTAAGTGGGGCGTTCCCCAAGGGTCGGTGCTGGGGCCACTGCTGTTTCTTATTTATATAAATGATATGCCTTCTAGTATTACAGGTGATTCAAAAATATTTCTGTTTGCTGATGACACCAGCTTGATAGTGAAGGATCTCGTGTGTAATATTGAAACAGTAACAAATAATGTGGTTCATGAAATAAGTTCGTGGCTTGTGGAAAATAATTTGATGCTAAATCACAGTAAGACTCAGTTTTTACAGTTTCTAACTCACAATTCAACAAGAACCGATATTTTGATCAGACAGAATGGGCATATTATAAGCGAGACATAACAGTTCAAATTCCTAGGCATTCGGATAGATAGTAAGCTGTTGTGGAAAGCCCATGTCCAGGATCTTGTTCAGAAACTAAATGCTGCTTTATTTACCATTAGAACAGTATCTGAAATAAGTGACACTTCAACACGAAAAAGTAGTCTACTTCGCATATTTTCATACGCTTATGTCGTATGGTATTATTTTTTGGGGTAATTGTTCTGATTCAAAAAGGGTATTTTTGGCTCAAAAACGGGCTGTTCGAGCTATATGTGGTGTAAGTTCGAGAACCTCTTGTCGGCCCCTATTCAAAAATCTGGGAATTCTGACATTGCCCTCACAGTATATATTTTCTTTAATGTCGTTTGTTGTTAGCAATATTAGCCTATTCCCAAGAGTTAGCAGCTTTCACTCAGTTAATACTAGGCAAAAATCAAATCTGCATGTAGAATGCACTTCCTTGACTCTTGTACAGAAAGGAGTGCAGTATTCTGCTGCATCCATTTTCAATAAGCTACCACAAGAACTTAAAAATATTAGCAGTAGCCCAAACTCTTTTAAGTCGAAACTGAAGAGTTTCTTCATGGCTCACTCCTTCTATTCTGTCAAGGAGCTCCTGGAAGAGCTAAAAAATTAGGCGAATTACAGTGTTACATTGTTGATTGTCTTCATTTAAACTTACGACTTGTCACCTGAATGTTTTTTTTATATTTCATTTTATCTGTTTCTAATATCGTGTTATAATTTCATGTATTGACTCGTTCCATGACCATGGAGACTTCTCCTTAATTTGGTCCCATGGAACAATAAATAAATAAATAAATAAAAATAAAAGAAGACAGCAACCAGCCGCTATTAACACTCTGCCGTCCGGCGACACCACAGCGGTGTCGTGCGCGAACTAGCGGTCAACGGCCGGTGTTACCACAGTGGTGTCGTGTGCAGGGTATCGCGCAGTGGCCAGCGACAGCACTTCAGTAACTTTTGCATTCTGGTTGGTATTTTGTTTAGGTAACAATAAGTCACACAAGTCAACAAGTTTTTTTTGTTTTTATGAGTACTTGTGCGCTTTCATCATGGCAGACGAAGGAAACGATACGATAATTTACGATGAATGCGCGGAGCAAAACGTGGAGGTTGTCATTACATCGCGTACGTTTCATAATGAAGCGGCTGACAGACTTTCCGGTCACATAAAGGAACACCAACTAATAGGCCTACGTATTTCCGAAACGAATAAACGAAAACGGAGAAACTGCCATGTATGTTCCAAAACAAAAAAAGGACAACAAACTTAATGTGCAAGTCATGTGGACTTGCCTTACATCTTGGAGACTGTTTTGCTGCATACCATATGAAAGAGAAATACTAAGTACGAAAGACAATGCAAATAAACAAATATATGATACAAACAAATTTTGTATTTATTTACGTATGTATATCTTCGAAATTTCATGAAAGTAGAGGAACAGTGTTGAGAACTTATGAGAACTAACGAGGAGATTAGTAAAACGTAACAATTTATAATCTCCCGATAATGTCAAGAACGACCGGCGACAAGCCAAGTAATCCGACTTAGTGCTGCCGGAGCCAAGCTCAGAAAATGGTTGAAATGGCTCTGAGCACTATGGGACTTAACATCTGAGGTCATCAGTCCCCTAGAACTTAGAACTACTTAAACTAACTAAGCTAAGGACATCACACACATCCATGCCCGAGGCAGGATTCGAACCTGCGACCGTAGCAGCGGCGCGGTTCCGGACGGAAGCGCCTAGAACCGCTCGGCCACGAAGGCCGGCGGAAGCAGGTGTGCATGCAGGAGGGAGAGGGTGGACGGAGAACCATTCGGCAGCATCCGCCTCCCAGAACTAGACCTATTCCTTCTTTGCAACATTTTTTTTCCCTTTTGTTGTTATTTCAAACTACTGCCCCATGTGGCAAGGAGATGGCTGGCAGCGACACAATTCGCCGCTCTTCAGTCAATAAATAAACTGTGTAAAATAACATAGGAGAAAGGCTAAAAACAAATAATACCGGGATAAAAGATAAAGTTGACGCATGATAAAGGGAAACATTGGGGTTAAAATACACAAAAAGGAGTAGTTTAACGAGGCACATTTGCATAAAATACACATATGAAGCAAATCACTCTCGACGAAGACTTAGTACAGAAACACTGGTGGCACTACGAGGACGATAAAAAAACTGTGTTCACAGTATGAAAGCCACACGGGGCGACGACACTTACAACACACTACACTTGTGGAACACAAACGGCGAGCACCAAAACACGGCGGAGAGGAGCTAGAGTAAAAGTGGAAGGACCTGCCAAGGGAGGGGAGGCCACAGAGGAGGGGAAGAGAAGGGAGCGGAGAGGGAAGGATCGGAGTAGGAGGGGCGCGAAGGGGGGGGGGGAGCCGCTGGCACACCAAGGGCCAGGAGGCGGGGAAGGGAGCAACCCAGGAAGGATGGCACAGGCTGGGAAAGGAGGAACGAGAAGGACAGGGGGTTTGCAACATAATTTTCAGGCTTAACATCTCCAAAATTTTGTCACAGTTGTAGTTGGTATTATAACAGGTTACGAAAACAGCTTCATTTGCCCTTGACGGCACAGGGACACACAAATTCTATGAACCTTCATGACCTGTTCGGGCGGAGTTTAGTTTTTTCAGCCCCACTCCGAAAAAAATCCTATATTCGACTCTATCCCTCTGGCCCCAATGACCAACCTTGCTGACGGTTCATCGTGTTACCCTCTGTTACTGGCGTCATCTGTTTGTGGCATGGTGAAGTGCGGCGTCCGCATAATCCTCTCCCAGCCGTTGTCAGCTTCTCATTTACGTAGCTCCTCTGTTGTGTCCAGGAGGCTGCGTCTACCCTGTTAAAGTCCTCTAGTCAAGGAAAGGATTCGGGTCCACCTGACGCCAGTCAGATACACTGAGCTATTATCAAAGACCAGACTGTTTTCCTCAGTTGCTCTGTTGACAGATCACCTGAATATGTATGGTAGAAGCTGAAATCACCATGCCGAAATGTATGAAGAATAGAATTACGTACTGCAATTACTTTTGTTGTCCTCCTAGATCTCCAGCAGCGTAATGTGAGTCATTGAAGTGGACTTCCATCACTACAGGTTGGGTTGTAGAGTCATCATCCATTGCGGCTTACCTGCAACGACAAGAAAAAACGATGATTAGGTTACGTGGGTAAAGACCACTGCGTAGTTAGAAGGGGATTTAACCGAAAATTTTATGTTTCAAATACATTTTTACTAAATACAAAGTGTTTATATTGCAGCCACTAGCGGCCTGTAACCACACATTATCAATAATCTCGCAAACGGCTCATTTGCAGATACATGTTTACTGGAACGTTTTTGCGTTTGCTATCGTATACTTCTCATTATTATTGTTATTTACACAACAATGGAAAAACTTGTAGGCTTCGATCTCGGGGAAGATCAGTTTACGTTCAAATGGTTCAAATGGCTCTGAGCAGTATGGGACTTAACATCTGAGGTCATCAGTCCCCTAGAACTTAGAACTACTTAAACCTAACTAACCTAAGGACACCACACACATCCATGCCTGAGGCAGGATTCGAAACTGCGACCGTACCGGTCGCACCGTTCGAGACTGAAGCGCCTAGAACCGCTCGGCCACAACGGCCGGCCTCAGTTTACGTTTCGGAGAAATATAGGAATACGCGAGGCAATACTGACCCTAAGACTTATCTTACAAGGTAGATTAAGGAAGGGCAAACCTACTACCAGGGAGATTAAGGAAGACCAATCCTACGTTTTGCCGACTTACGAGTAAGCTTTTAACAATGTTGACTGGAATACTCTGTTTGAAATTCTGAAGATAGCAGAGGTAAATTACAGGGAGCGGAAGGCTATTTACATCTTCTACAGGAACCAGAGGCAGTTGCAAGAGTAGCAGGACATGAAAGGAAAAGAGTCTGTCCACAGATCAAGCAGCAAAGAAAGAGATGGAGGCATTCAGAAAGGGAATTAATGTTCAGGGAGAATAAACAAAAATGTTGACGTTTACGATGACATTGTAATTTCGTCTTGGACGGCAAAAGGCTTATGAGAGCAGTTGAAAGAAATGAACAGTGTCTTGAAAAGAGGTTATACGATGGATATCAAGAAAACTAAAACAAGGGTGATGGGATGACAAATTAAATCAGACCATGCTGAGGGAATTAGGTTAGGAAATGAGACACTTGAAACACTGAAAGTAGTGGATGACTTTTGTTTGCTATTTGGGCAGCAAAATAAGTGACTATGCCCGAAGTAGAGACAATATAAAACGCGGACTGGCTATTATTGCAAGGAAAGCATTTCCGAAATAGAGGATATCGTTAACACCAAATATAAGTTTAAGTGTTAGGAAGATTTTTTTCAAAATATTTCTACTGGGTGTAGCCTCGTGCGGAAGTGAAACGTTGACCATAAGCAGTTCAGACACGAAGAGAATAGAAGCCATTGAAAGATGGTGTTACAGAATAATGCTGAAGGTTAGATGGGTAGGTTGAATAACTAATGAGGAGATACTGACTCAAATTGGCGAAAGAAGAAATTTGTGATATAACTTGTCTAAAAGCACGGCTCGGTTGCTAGGGCACATTGTGAGACATCAAGGAATTGCCGATTTGGTAATGAAAGGAAGTGTGTGGGCTGAAAATTGTAGAGGATGGCCAGGTGTTCTTTACAGTAAGCAGGCACAGATGGGTGTATGTTACAGTAGTTATGCAGAGATCAAAAGGCTTGCAGAGCCTAGAGTAGCGTGGAGATGTGCATCAGACAAGTGTTCAGACTGAAGACTATGACGGCACCGTATACGTTCACGCTTGTCAGTTTTCCCTATTAATTATGGTATACCAGTATACCTATGTAGGTGGTAAGTGTAAGTGTGCGTGTGTGTGTGTGTGTGTGTGTGTGTGTGTGTGTGTGTGTAAGTGTGCGAGTGTACACGTTCACTGCAGGAGTAACCTCGCAGCTAAATAAATAAGCAGTCTATTTCAGTTGTTCCAAAAATGACAACATATAAAAGAAATGAAGTAAAAAGAAGAGGAGACAGTGTAATAAGTATAACAGCTGATACTGACCCACATCACTGTATGAAACAGCAAGAATTCGGGCAGCAAACGGCGTTCAAGATCGATGGCCCCGTTACCAGTCGCATCCCAAAGAAAGAGTCGGAGGAAGCGGACGTCAGAGACGGGTGTTTGGTGATTGATGGTTGCGGGGGGTAGGGAGCGACCTCGGGCAGTCGTTAGCGGCTCCCGTACCAAGGGTGAGCGACCAGGTATACGTCGCTTTTTCCTGTTTCTTGCCAGGCAAACCGACTCCACGCAAGAATGTTCTGTTTTACTTCTTTCAAAACTTATTATTTCCTCTTGAAAGAAAGCAAGATAAGTGTTAACTGGCCGTCGAAGTGTTCATTACAGATGGCGCACAAGCTCAGCCACAAGAAGAGTGACAGAACGGACCTGAAAATTTACATACCAATCTCCTCAACGTCAATCACTTGAAAATTTCTTGAGCATATTCTGAGTTCGAGTATAACTGATTTCCTTGATAGAGGGAAGCTTCTGTCTACAAATCAACACGGATTTAAAAAGCACTGTTCATGCGCAAAACGGCTTCTTCTTTTCGAGCACGATATCCTGTGAACCATGGATGAAGAGCAACAGGGAGATCCAATATTCCACGCAGAACTTAATTTACAGCCCAGTAGCACGATAACTGGATTTAGATTTATTTTTGAAGGCCCTGCCGGGAGTCCAAGGAAAAGCAATTAATGTCAACAGGGATCGGAGATGATATGTCGCTCGTCTGCAAAAATATCCTCGAACCGGCCCTGAGGATAGCCGCACTGTCTTTACGTGAAGTCCTTTTTCTATGCACCAAGCAATGTCACATGATTTAATAACCTCGCGTTCTGAAAATCAGATTTTGTTTTTCCACCATGAAGATTCCTAGCTACGTCACTATGAAGAACAGCCGCAACACTGAGATATAGTATCCCCACCCTCATGCCATAAACAAACGCCTGTAAAACGCCAACTAAGCAGCTAGAAAATTCATGCCGTTCAGTGTTAAGACTGTTACTGCACAGCGGCAGATCAGTGATAACAAGCGAACAGTACTAGGGTCTAATCATCAGACACAAAGGTATCGTCAGGAGTGCCCCAGGGAAGTGTGATAGACCTCTATTATTTTCTACATTCATGCTCATAAATTAAGGATAATTGCAGAATGTGGTGCCACACAACGTCGCACTACACAAAACTGCCGCTAATAGCATAGGCACATAGCGAACACACGCTACACAGATCTGTAAGTCCACGGTATTGGTGATAAGTGGAGTAAACTGTCCCGAAACACATGTGCTACAAAACGCCACTGTTTCCTGCGCATGTACCCTGACAACAGTATGGGATATGATCACCATGCGCACGTACACAGGCCGCACAACGGGTTGGCAAACTCTGAATCAGGTGGTCGAGCAGCTGCTGGGATATAGCCTCCCATTCTTGCACCAGTGCCTGTCGGAGCTCCTGAAGTGTCGTACGGGTTTGAAGACGTGCAGCGATACGTCGACCGAGAGCATCCCAGACGAGCTCGATTGGGTTTAGGTCTGGAGAACAGGCAGCCCACTGCATTCGCCTGATATCTTCTGTTTCCAGGTACTACTAAACGATGGCAGCTCGGTGGGGCCGTGCGTTATCATCCATCAAGAGGAAGATGGGACCCACTGCACCCCTGAAAAGGCGGATATACTGGTGCAAAATGACGTCCCGATACACCTGACCTGTTATAGTTCCTCTGTTAAGACATGCAGGGGTGTACGTGCATCAATCATGATCCCGCCCCTAACCATCAAACCACGACCTCCATACAGGTCTCTTTCAACGACATTAAGCGGTTGGTACGTGGTTCCTGGTTCACGCCAGAAAAAAAACCGGCAGAATCACTGTTCAGACTATACCTGGACTCCTCCGTGAACATAACCTGGGAATACTGTGCCAATGACCATGTACTGTGTTCTTGACACCAGGCTTTACGGGCTCTCCTGTGACCAGGGGTCAGTGGAATACACCTTGCAGGTCTCCGGGGGAATAAACCATGTCTGTTCAGTCGTCTGTAGACTGTGTGTCTGGAGACAACTGTTCCAGTGGCTGCGGTAAGGTCCCGAGCAAGGCTACCTGCAGTACTCCGTGGCCGTCTACGGGCACTGACGTTGAGATATCGGTCTTCTTGTGGTGTTGTACACTGTGGACGTCCCTTACTGTAGCGCCTGGACACGTTTCCTGTGTGCTGGAATCGATGCCATAATCTTGAAATCACGCTTTGTGGCACACGGAGGGCCCGTGCTATGACCTGCTGTGTTTGACCAGCCTCCAGCCGCCCTAGTATTCTACCCCTCATAATGTCATAAATAAGTATTCTTTGAGCCATTTTCAACACACAGTCATCATTAGCACGTCTGAAAACGTCTGCAGACTTACTAACTGCACCGTACTCTGACATGCACCGACACACTTGCTGCGTATGTGGACTGCTGCCAGCGCCGCCGTGCGACGACCGCAGGTCAAATGCACCGCATGGTCATACCTCGAGGTGATTTAAACCCGAAAACCGCTCATCAGTTCGTTTATTCACCATGTATCAGCATTATCCTTGATTTATGAGCATGAGTATATATATATGTAAATTATATGGCCATAGGGTAAGCAGCAGTCTGTGGCTGTTTGCTGATTATGGTGTGACGTATGGGAAGATGTCGAAGTTGAATGACTGTAGCAGGATACAAGATGGCTTACGCAAAATTTATAGTTGGTGTGGCGAATGGCAGCTAGCTCTAAATGTAGAAAAATATAAATTAATCTAGATGTTTAGGACAAAACCAAAACGTAATGCTCGATTACAGTGTTAGTACTATGCTCCTTGACACAGTCACGTTGGTTAAATATCAAAGCGTAGCGTTGCAAACCAATATGAAATGGAATGGGCATGTAAAGATTGTAGAAGCGAACGTGTATGGTCGACTTCGGTTTATTGGGAGAATTTTAGGAACGTGTGGGTCATCTGTAAAGGTAACCGCATATAGGACACTTGTGCGACCCATTGTTGCGTACTGTTCGAGTGTTTGGGATCCAGACCAGTTCGATTAAAGGAAGACATCGAAGCAATCCAGAGGCGAACTGATAGCTTTGTTACAGGTGAGTTCGAACAATATGCAAATTTTACGGAGGTGCTTCGTGAACTTAAATGGAAATTACTGTAGCGAAGGCGACGTTGTTTTCGATAAACACTGCGAATAATTTAGAGAACCGGCATTCGAGACTGATCGCAGAACGATTCTACTGCCGCTAACGTGCATTTCCCGTAAGGACAACGAACACAAGATCAGAGAGATTAGGAATCGTATGGAGGCATACAGAGAACCTCACTCTGTTTGCTAGTAGAACACGAAAGTAAATGACTGGTAGTGGAACATCACTATGCACTACACTATACGGTGGCTTGCGGAAAATGTACGTAGATGTAGAATGCATTGCTTTTAAACAATTGTTTATTATTCGAAGGTATTTGTCACAAATTACAAAATTAACTACAATTTCTGCCATTACCCTCATATCTTACAAATACAGGTATTTGAAATGCGTGCATTACATGATTTTTTTTAATTTTCAGCTCGAAATCAGTGACATGTGTAGATACGAAGACGTTTTCGTAATGAAATATATTTCTTCAGAGTATGTAAAAAAGACACATGATCGGTTTTTCTCGATTACTAAGCGCGTCAGTTTGGATAATGATCTATCATGTATTCAGTGACCACCGCCATCGTCATCAACACTTTAAACTATGGCGGTTATGGTCAACAAACGCGAGATACCTTTAAATCTTAATCCATTTTTAGTTTCTCATGACAGAGAGAAGCATCGCGATTTTTATCATAATTGGCATAGTTTGATAAACGACAGAAATTCGCCAACAAATTCATCCGCGAGAAACTATGGGTTAGTTCCTTTCTCATGAGCATTACTTGCGAACGGCCAGAAGAAATTTTCGATCCTGTACATTTGTCAGTTTCAGCGTGTGCAACTACCTCGTGGGAAATAAACAGTGAAAAAGACCGTCCCACATATGTATATTAAAAAAAGCTGGTGGATATTGCAGTCTGCCGACGAAAGTCAACGTTAATTACGAACATCAAATTTCCAGTTGATTACGTGAAGCTCGTATGCTATGTTACGTTGGAACCGTTTGGAATTTTGCAAAAGAAGAACGTATTAGCTGATCGCGAAATATAGGCAACTCGCCAGGTCGGGCCGCATTCCGGAACACGAGATCAATCCGGTATGTTCTGTTGGAACGCACCCTGCCAGCACAGACCACTTTCACTGGCGCTAAGGTAAAAGAAGCCCTACCAAATGAAGTCGCACTCCTTTATTCGTATTCTGGACCAATTTGTTGAAATACTACGGTACCTTTAGCCATAAATGAAAAAATAATATAATTTGCGAAACAAAGACTGGTATATCATATCGCTTCGCAACAGCTTTTGTTATTGAAACACGAAGGTGGCGAATTTGAAGAGCGCAACTCACTCATATTCTAATACGGTAAGGCGCAGAACATTTAATCTTTTGCGTCGCTACTATCAACTGATATGGGATACTACTTCACAAAGACGCTCCTAATACATATTTAAATGCGCTGTTTATCAGCAGAGTATGACCTGCGGTTTCTGAAGTAAACTGACACAGAAATTACCCTCGCCCATGTACTTCATTCTGGAAATGCTTAACTCCACTTCTCGGTGGGTACAACAAACGTGTACAACATCTGAAGTTTTCCGTGTAGCCGAGTTTTTCATCGGCGGTAGAGGTAGCAGGCGTGGTGTACAGGTTCAAGTTCCAAGTTAAGATCATCTCTGCAATGAATTGTGTGTCCGTCGAACGGGGAGTCAAGTTGGGCGGCTCCGTTTATGACTTTCGAGAGGAGTGGGCAGTTATCGTCTTTGTTTTTTTTTTTATCCCAACCCTAACGTTAATTTCCATAATCTATATAAATAAAAATTTTAATGTTTGTTTGTTCATAATCTTATATTTCCGAAAGTTATTCAGCGATTGCTTCGAAATTTCGACACAACGTTGTATTTGAATATGCGCATATTTTTATGTACGTACTGGAGCACTATGTGGTAAATAAACGTATTTACTATATATGGCATTCACCATAGATATATAACAACAGCCAAATATTCGAATATGATGTTCGGTTAAAATTTCTAAGTAATCGGTGAAGAACTTTCGGAGATGTAGGGTTTGGAAGAAACGAACATTTACATCTATATACATAATAAGGTAAATGTACATTTGTTCAAATTCGTACACTCCGAAAATTCTTCACTGATTGCTTTGAAATTTCGATACAACATTTTATTCGAATACGCCAGTTCTTATGCATCTATTTTTAATATAAGTAATACATAAATAAATACGTAATACATAAAGGGAAACGTTATTACCAAGAATTTCGAAAAGTCCATGACCGATTTAATTCAGAATTTTACTCAAGATTCTAATGAGCATTCGGACGGACATAGGCTATGTGCTTTTAATATACATATGTAATATATAAGGGGGAAACATTTTATCAAAAAAACAGCACGATTTACTTCAAATTTTTACACGCTATTGTAATAAACATTTGGATGCATATACGCTGTGTATTTTCGATGTATATATATATATATATATATATATATATATATATATACACTCCTGGAAATTGAAATAAGAACACCGTGAATCCATTGTCCCAGGAAGGGGAAACTTTATTGACACATTCCTGGGGTCAGATACATCACATGATCACACTGACAGAACCACAGGCACATAGACACAGGCAACAGAGCATGCACAATGTCGGCACTAGTACAGTGTATATCCACCTTTCGCAGCAATGCAGGCTGCTATTCTCCCATGGAGACGATCGTAGAGATGCTGGATGTAGTCCTGTGGAACGGCTTGCCATGCCATTTCCACCTGGCGCCTCAGTTGGACCAGCGTTCGTGCTGGACATGCAGACCGCGTGAGACGACGCTTCATCCATTCCCAAACATGCTCAATGGGGGACAGATCCGGAGATCTTGCTGGCCAGGGTAGTTGACTTACACCTTCTAGAGCACGTTGGGTGGCACGGGATACATGCGGACGTGCATTGTCCTGTTGGAACAGCAAGTTCCCTTGCCGGTCTAGGAATGGTAGAACGATGGGTTCGATGACGGTTTGGATGTACCGTGCACTATTCAGTGTCCCCTCGACGATCACCAGTGGTGTACGGCCAGTGTAGGAGATCGCTCCCCACACCATGATGCCGGGTGTTGGCCCTGTGTGCCTCGGTCGTATGCAGTCCTGATTGTGGCGCTCACCTGCACGGCCGCTGATAACCACGCAGTTGAGCGCCCCACAATCCAATCCAACCTGCACGGCGCCAAACACGCATACGACCATCATTGGCACCAAGGCAGAAGCGACTCTCATCGCTGAAGAAGACACGTCTCCATTCGTCCCTCCATTCACGCCTGTCGCGACACCACTGGAGGCGGGCTGCACAATGTTGGGGCGTGAGCGGAAGACGGCCTAACGGTGTGCGGGACCGTAGCCCAGCTTCATGGAGACGGTTGCGAATGGTCCTCGCCGATACCCCAGGAGCAACAGTGTCCCTAATTTGCTGGGAAGTGGCGGTGCGGTCCCCTACGGCACTGCGTAGGATCCTACGGTCTTGGCGTGCATCCGTGCGTCGCTGCGGTCCGCTCCCAGGTCGACGGGCACGTGCACCTTCCGCCGACCACTGGCGACAACATCGATGTACTGTGGAGACCTCACGCCTCACGTGTTGAGCAATTCGGCGGTACGTCCACCCGGCCTCCCGCATGCCCACTATACGCCCTCGCTCAAAGTCCGTCAACTGCACATACGGTTCACGTCCACGCTGTCGCGGCATGCTACCAGTGTTAAAGACTGCGATGGAGCTCCGTATGCCACGGCAAACTGGCTGACACTGACGGCGGCGGTGCTCAAATGCTGCGCAGCTAGCGCCATTCGACGGCCAACACCGCGGTTCCTGGTGTGTCCGCTATGCAGTGCGTGTGATCATTGCTTGTACAGCCCTCTCGCAGTGTCCGGAGCAAGTATGGTGGGTCTGACACACCGGTGTCAATGTGTTCTTTTTTCCATTTCCAGGAGTGTATATAATTGTGAAACACACATGAAATTTGTATTTATTGCGTACTGGTTTATGGTTAGAATACTATAACATAATCTGAATTTGCAATAAAAATAAGCCAGGCTAAAGATCACAGAGAGAGGGTGAGAGGGGGGGGGGGAGGAGGTGCATGGAGTAGTGGGAGAAAATGGATACAGAAAGCAGAAAGGAGGAGATGGGGAAAGAGAGGGGGAGGAGTAGATGGACAAATAGGGCGGAGAGGGGTAATTCTGAATAAATTATTAAATATATTTCCCCGTGATCAAGTATTTATCTGCTCTAACGTAACGTGCATAATAGCAGAGGATGGTCAAAATTTGGGCCTCTAGCACTGGCGAGTATTATCAAAAAAGCTATCTTCTCTACAGAGAAATATTGTGATTGTGCTGAAGTGATGCGGAGAAAGGCACAGAAAGGGCGCGGAGTTCAGGTACTGTTCTCCGATGCCAAGAGTCTCGCTGTTTATTGCGTTGTTTAGTGCCGTACAGGACAGAGACGCACGAGCTCATGCGTCAGGTGTGACTAAGCGTAGCATTCCGAAAAAACATTTGCACAGAAAAGATGGCCAATTTTATTTTTAGGGATGCGTAACGCGGCTCCTTTGTCTCGGGAACGAAGTATGGAAAACAAGAGAGCGAAGCAAAGGATTTCGCCGCGGCAGAAGTATAGTTCAGGGACTACTGAATGAATCACCTCGACGCTGCACCGCATGGGAAGCAAGGAAAGAATGTTACATCTTCTATGTCCCATCGACGACGAGGTTGCTACGCACAGCACACTCTGAAAATGGACATCTACGGTAAAACTAATCGGCCATCTCCTTTTGAAAGAACCTCGACGAACTTAGTTCAATCGATTTATGGAAAGCATTAAAAGCATTCAGCTGTATAAGGATTCGAATCCCACTCGAACTAAATGCGACTCCTGTATTTGGGTTAGTTGGTTTCGTTGTGAAAAACAGTATTCCCGTAGTTACGAAGGATAAAAGAACGAACTCGTAAAATTACAGGTGAACATCATTAAAGCCGGTTAGCTGGAGAATTCTTGTGCACATTCTAAATTCGAATACAACCAAATTGCTTGAGAGTGAAAAGCTACTTTCCAGAAATTAGCACGGATTCAGAAAGCATCGGTCGAGTGAAACTCAGCTCGCCTTTCTTTTTGCACCATATCCCGTGAGCTGTGGGTGAAGGGCAACAGATTTCATATTCCTAGATTTGCGTTTGACACAACGCCATACTGCAGACTGTTAACGGAGGTACGAGCATCCCGGGCAAGTCCTCAGACATGTCAGAAGCACGAAGAATTCTGAAGTAATAAAGCCCAGTACGTCGTCCTGGAGAGCTCGTGTTCAGAGAAACAAAGACGGCTATTAGTGCCTCGCGGGGAGGGGGGGGGGGGGGCGAAGAGATTAGTGTTTAAGGTCCCGTCGACAACGAGGTTATTGGAGACGAAGCACAAGTTCTGACTGGGGAAGAATGGAGAAGAAAAGCAGTCGCGCCCTTTTGAAGGTATCATCGCGGCATTTGCCTTAAGCTGTTTAAGGAAATCACGGAAAACCTAAATCAGGATGACCAGACGCGAGTCTGAACCGTTGTCCTCCCGAATGCGAGTCCAGTGTGCTAACCACTGCACTACACCGCTCGGAGAGTGCCCCAGGGAAGTGTGACAGGATCATTCTTCTTCTCTATACACATAAAAGAAATGATTGATAGGATAAGCCGAAACCTGAGACTGTTTGTTGAAGAGGCATTTATACAGTAAAATGTCGTCTTTGAGTGATTGCAGGAAGATGCAGCGTGATTTCTACATAACTTCTGCTTGGTGTGATGAGTGGAAACTTGCCCTAAATGTGGAGAAACCTATCTTAATGCAGATGGGTAGGAAAAACATTACTGTAATGTTCGAAAAAAGTGTCAGTAGTGTGTTGCTTGACACAATCACGTCGATCAAATACGTAGGAGTAACGTTGAAAAGTGGCCTCAAATGGAACGATCGCGTAATGTTAGTTGTAGAGAAGGCGTAACGATTCACAGGGGTACTGCCAGATTTGTCAGAGTAGTTGCGATCAACGCGCGTGTGTTACGGAAGCGTTCAGTGGACTCTATTGGGAATCCGTGGACAGAAGAAGACGTCCTTTTCACGAAAAGCTATTGAGAACATTTAGAGAACTGGTATTTGCGCTAGTGTGGAGGGTCATTCTACTGCCGCCAACACACAGGATGATTATAATGAAAGTTAAACTTTCAAACCGCTGTAGAAATAACACCACTGGTCAGAATGACGTCAAATTGCAACTGAAAGGGGAAAACGTATAGCAGAAGAAAAATAAACAATTACAAAATGAAGCAATACACGGCACTATAAGCATCATAATCTAATAGTGGTCGACTACAAATGACAACTGAATCATGCAACAACGCGTAAGGTGTACGTTTGACGTTAAACAAACTGTACTGTTCAGTGTGCATGGGTGTACAGGTGCGATACTGTTAGTTACGTAAGCCCATCCACTACGGCAAGGTCATATCATATCGGACGGGAAAAATCGGTTTTTAAGTATCCTGAGGCCATAAAACGGCATAAAAAGCATCACTCATATCGGTTTTTAATTGTCCTGAGGCCAAAAACCGCATAAAATGCATCAATAAAAATCAAATCGGATTATTAATTTCCGTGTGACTGGGGCAAAATATGTTCAATATTCCGTCCACTCTTTTGTGCAACAAGTTGAAATCGAGAAACAGCATGTTCCACTACTGATCCAACATATCATATCATATCGGACGGGAAAAATCGGTTTTTAAGTATCCTGAGGCCATAAAACGGCATAAAAAGCATCACTCATATCGGTTTTTAATTGTCCTGAGGCCAAAAACCGCATAAAATGCATCAATAAAAATCAAATCGGATTATTAATTTCCGTGTGACTGGGGCAAAATATGTTCAATATTCCGTCCACTCTTTTGTGCAACAAGTTGAAATCGAGAAACAGCATGTTCCACTACTGATCCAACTGTTTCCGGTGTCACGCTCAGAATGTGTTCCGCAATGCGTGCCTTTAATGCACGTAATCGGAACACTGAACACAACATCTTTCAGATAGCCCCAGAGCCAGAAGCCACACGGATTAAGATCAGGTGATCGGGACGGCCAGGCTGTAGGGAAATGTACGGAGTGGAATAGTTAAGGCAGTGGAGTTGGATTCAATAGGACCGAGATTCGAATCGCCATGCGGTCACTCAGAATTAGATTTTCTGCGGTTCTCTCAAAATCGGTTAATTTCGGGATATCTACTACCACATCCTCGGCCTATCTGAGTTCATGCTCCATCTCTAACGAACTCGGCGTAGACCGGGCTTAAACCCTAATCTTCATTCTCTCTAACGAAGGAGGGAATCCGTAAGACGCTTCTAAAATATTACGAACTGTGTACATTTTTTTAATTTAAATAATAAGCAACGAGAAAGCAACTCCTTCATTGGGTGTATTACTACACTTTCTTGCGATTCAGGCCAAATATTTCATTGTAATAGCGGTTATGACAAGCCGTGTCGAGTACGGCTCTGACGTTTTTGTGCCCATTTCATTCAAATCAGCCACAATTTCTGGGCGTAAGACTGTTACAGATGTTGTGCAGATGGTGACACACTGATCGTAGGTTCTTGAAAAAAAAAGTCTTATTTCAGAACCGCCCAGAGCTGCTGATAACGTAACTTACTTTTGACAATGTTTTGATCTGATCTACGGCAGACTGATTTCCGACGGTCAGTCGTCGAATGTTTGTTTCACTTGCTACCTCACGCTTGTTGCGTCAGATGGTATGGAAGCCATGTAGACGTCCGTGTACGTGATGAGGCTAGAGGGGAAGCCCTCCTTGTCGTATGATACGTCACGTGCAGGGCACGTCTCCGACGCGACAGACACGTTCGATATTGCACGCACGTAAAGCCATTAAGGGAACATCTCAGCTATGCAGGCAGTCTCTGCCTTCGTCACGACTGGGTACCGTAACAGAACTGATAGTGTAACCTGATATGTTAAATTCAGTCGGAAGGTCCGTGGGACTGTGTACGGGGAAGTCGCGACCACAGAAACCATAGCGAAATAAAGGAAGACCTGTTGAAGGCACACACTTGTTGCAGGAACTGACAGTTCACTGTTAACGTAAGAAAATGTAACGATATGCCCAAAATATGCGGAAAGACCCATTACAGTTGGATCACACCGTTAGTGAGCAAACACTGGAAACAGTTACAACAGTAAAATACCTAGAAGTAAGAGTCCGGAACAACACAAATAGAAAATCCGTAGCACAACTTCTACGAATGTAGATTCATTAGAAGAATCCTAATAAATGTAATTTAGCCAAGAAAAGGGGTAACATAAAAAGAACGCGTTCGACCGAAATTTAAGTCACTCAACTTTGTACTCGTTCAAAAATCGCGAGTGGCTTACGAAAGTGCCCATCAGTCTCCAGTGGCCAGAGCTACAAGGGAGGCACTATGAATCCCGGGAAAAACCTGAGAGCGCAAAACCAAAAGAGTCCATAATATGTTACTGGCCCCTTAACCCCCCCCCCCGCCCTATCCTACACAATGTACTATTCACGAACCGGCATTTCCGGTAAAAATTGGAGGTTTACAATCTTTCTCCTCATGCATCATTCACCAATACAACAGGAAAGTGGGGAAATTATAGAGGTCCTCAAGTAACACACGCCACATGCATTAACCTGGGATGCGGACCAAGAATGAGAGTCTTATTCTTCGTCGCCCCCTGGATATCCGCTTCTGGTCGTAGGCCTCTTTCAAACACTTCCACGTCGATCTTCGCTGAGCAATCTGGATGCAGTTTCTTGCCGCATGTCATTGGATGTCGTCTCTTCATCTCGCCAGAGGATATCCGATACTTCTCTCTGAGTCTCACGGACGCCACTGAATCATTGTTTTGGCCCACTTGAAGTTGTTGCCCCCCACGTGTCCTCCCTAACGGCACTTCAGACTCGCTTGCCGCTCGACGCCGCCATGGGTAGCCGACCTCTTCCCATCTTTTCGTTCTTCATAATGTCTCTCAGATGCATTCCAAGCACTGCTCGTTCTATTTTCCTCTGACAGACATGGAGCCGCTTTGCTCTCCACGTTGTTAAGTGTCATTGTTTGGAGCCCGTATGTTGCTAGTGCCGGGATGCATCTGTCATAAACATTCCGTTTTAAGTTTATAGTGACAGTCGGTTTGCGCAAAATGTTGTTAGGTTCAAATGTGTGAATTCCTAAGTGACCAAACTGCTGAGGTCATCGGTCCCTAGACTCACACATTACTTAAACTGACTTATCCTAAGAAGAACACACACACCCATGCCCGAGGGAGGACTCGAACCTCCGGCGGGAGGGACTGTGCAATCCGCGACATGTTGATAGGTGTCATGTATAATTTTGATATCTGAATTTTTGGTATCTGAATCGATTGTGAGCGAGCAGCTTTGTTGTAAGTTGTATTGCAAAAGTTAAGCTAACATTTTTGAGCTGTGCGAGGGCCCAGTGGGGGCACGCAATGTTTAGATTTGGTAGAGAGTGCAGCCGAAGTTCAATTGTGTTAGAGGCAGGCTGATAATGTAAAACAGTGTTACTGAGGAAGCTACGGCAATAATATGAGTAAAATTAAATGTCTCAATTTATCATTTTATTCAGTCGATATGATTATGAAACTGATTTGTGAAGATAGAAATGTAATGGAATGTCACGTAAATGCAAGAATTATGTTACTTTTTTTTCACTATTGCTGCGCCATCGAACTAACTTGGTTGTTGTACTGAAATTTGTTAGATTTGAGAGATAGGAAAATGTGTTGTTTGGATGTTGAGAAGTTCATTAAATTTAAAATCTGCCTTGAACACTTTTTCTCATTACAAGAAAAACATAGTGTTGTCATTTTGCGCATATTTCGTTTCCTTACCAACCTTTCTCTTACAACTCCTGCCAAGCATGTTCGATAAACTGTTCAATTTGCAATTAACATCAACTTGCACCTTTCGAGTGTCTCTGTGTAGGAACAGTAATTTACAGCTTTAGCATAGGCGGCGCGCAAGACGGAGCAGTGCTGCAACGCGTTATCCATATTTGCGCAGAGTAGAGGTAAGGAGAAAAGATTATGATTTTTCTTTATTTATTCAATCAGGGCCAACTTATATTATTCAGAGACAGTTTTTGTGATCAAATTTTGCAAAGCCAATGACTCTAGGTTTCATGTTCAAGTTAATTATTCAGGCAGTATACTGTTCAAAATTCTAGCAGTCAGACTCCTAACTTTTACAGTATGAAAGTCTTCCATTTTCATTTCGACAGTTAATTATTATTGCAATGCAGCTTTGCTTTCACATTACGACAGTTGATTTATTATCAAAGCTCAGGCTTACAATCAGAAACAGAGTACTTCAGTCCATATTTTTATTCATTCAGGTAACTTTCAATGTCACCAAGTTTCCCGAATAAAATCCAGGCGAGGCCGATCGCCGGGTAGTCTCTGCTATCTTATTATCTCTTCCAAGTTAGATGTTACGTCCCAGATACTGTACATACTTTCATTCACTACTTCCACAGCATAGTTTTCGATGGAGACCGTAATACTGACAGGGATTATGACACTGGTCTTTTGGAAGTTAATTTTGAGGCTCGGTAAGCATTTTTGAGTTCTCGTTTCGTTGTCGGCAGTTCGTTTGTGCCGCTGCAAAAGCAGGTAGCATCATCTGCTAATCGAAGATTATTGAGACGTTTTCCATCTACGTTGATGCGTTTCCGCCTCCGGGATACACACTTTAATACACCCTCCAGAGCCAAGGTGAGTAACTTCGTGTCTCCTTGTCCGACGCATTTCTCACGGGAATCTCTCCAGTGATCCAGTCTTGCTGTATTTACAAACACAGAGCGAAATTCTCGTAAATGTAGCTGATTAAGTTCGTAAATCTACAGCTAATCCGGGCTCTGTTCGTTACCCTCATCATTGCCCTGGTTTCGATTATGCAGGACGTCTTCTGGTAGCCTGTGAAGGCCATGTGAAGTGCAATATTATACTCGGTGCATTTCTCTATCACTGTTTTTGTGTATGAACCCTTCTGAATCCAGCCTGTTCGTCTGGCTGGTAAAAGACTAACTTAGACTGGTGGTTCGTAATGATTTTTGTTAGCAGCTTGTAACAGATAAAAATAATCATAAACCTGTAATTCTCTATGTCCCTGCTTTCACTTTTTTTGAAGAGGAGAATGCCACACTGAATGGTTAGAAATAAGAGTACAATTTTAATCTTTTCAAGAATACCGCCTACAACGATCCAGATCCTAGTAATAAAAGTAATAGGGTTTTGGAACGCTTAGCGATGGCTCATATTCGATTATGCGGATGGCTCATATTCGATTATGCGGGTGGTGGTTCGTCGTACAGGCGGGGCATCAAATTTTTTTGTTGCCAAGCGACTATAACGTGAGGACGCAGTACGTGGACATCTTGCCACCATAAAGACCTTACCGCACAACTTGTGTAGCGTAACGCACAGTGATTTCACACTAAGGGGTCAGAAGTCGCGAGAAGACACTGGACTGCTCGTTGGCTGCTGAAATCCATGAGACGCATTTTCGTCTCCGTAGAGCCATTGCAGCAATGGACTCTTGAGGCCCCACGTTCAAACCGTCGGCGATGTCACTGTCCACAGCAGTACGGGTATACGGAGGCGACGTAACTTCCGTTCATTAAACACCTGTGGTCATCCTGTGTGCTGTTTTACGGGCGTGGAGCATTGTTTCTACGGAAATGATGATCCATCGTAGCGATCTTGGAAACCCGGATTCTTATGATGCAGGAGTTGGACAAAAATACGGGAACACCAACAACGCACCGCATTAGCCTAATACGGTGCAGGAAACCCGTTGGCAATGAAAACATCTTCAAGACGTCTCGGAATGGATAAATACAGGTCCCTTTCTTGCACGATCTTTTTCCGACGGCAGCGGTGACGGAGATTCGATGTTTCACCGCACTCCTGATAATCACAGCACACTCGTGAAACTGTCGCACTGGAAAATTCCCACTCCATCGCTACCTCGGAGATGCTGTGTCCCATCGCTCGTGCACCGACTATAACACCACCTTCAAACCCACTTAAATCTTGATAGCCTGCCATTGTAGCAGCAGTAACCGATATAACAACAGTGCCAGAAACTTGCTGTCCACCGCAGCATCGTATTCTGCATGTATAGATATCTCTGTATTTGAATACGCATGCCAATACCAGTTTCTTCGGCGCTTCAGTGTATAGGTTCCAAGGAAGCGAGGACACTTGCTTTTGACAGCACCTTTTTTTTTCGCTCAGTTGTTGCGCCACAGAAAAACTTGGGCTGCACCGAAGCTCTGGAGTGCTGAGGCAGCAGCAGGGAATCTGCAGCCGGGCGCTACGGCGCAGCTTCCTGCGGCACGCAGTGGCGCAATGCGTGCAGCCGCACCGACGCAGTGTCCCCGCCAAGCAGGCGAGGCTGCCTTCTGCTGTCCGTCGGACTGAACAAGGAGCTGGCACTGCTCTCACAACACCGAGTCCACTCACAGCCGCCATCCTTTCACCAAAGCATGTTTCAGAGTGTATTGGTGCTATTCGCTTTTTGCTAATACAGCTGCATTCTCGTATTCAGTACGCACGCGATGTCAGGGTCGTAACAGGACTGTATGGCCCATTTTTTGGTGTGGTCTTCAGCTCCGACAATGGTTTTATGAGTCTCTCTACGCCAGTCTGTCCTGTGCAAGACCCTTTATTTCTGCACGATTACTGTAGACTACATCCATCCCGTTCCGTTTAACTGCTCTGTCAAGTCCTTTGACTTTCACGATAGCATCGACAAACCTCAAAGTTTTTATTTCATCTCCTTCAAGTTTATTTTGCTACCCAAATTAATCCTTGGCTTCCTTTATACTCAATCTAGAGACCGAATAACGTCGGGAATAGCCTACAATCCTTCCCACTCCCTTCTCAATCACTGCTTCCCTTGCATGGACTTCGATTCTTTTAACTGCAATCTTATTTCTGCAAATATTGTAGATAATCTTCCGTTTTCAGTATTTTATTCGTCCTAACTTCCGAGTTTCAATCACGTAAAGGTATAACAGAAATCATCGAAGAACTCAAATGGGATTCCTTAAATAAAGAAGACTATTTTGTCTAAAACTGACATTTTGAGACCGTGGGTGTTTACAAAATACAGACTGTCTTGCACAGACGATAAGAGCAAGCAGCCACTTTTTATAATGCTGTTTATTTACATAAGTGGCGCCGCTGCCGGTTTCGAACCTACAGGTTCATCATCAGATGGCTTTTTGCGTTAAGACATATTTTTTGTTGTAGTTTACATTATTTCTCATTTTTTGTTTCTCCATAGGGTGAAAATTCCTTGGGGGTGGTTGTGGTGCCGTCGACAATTCCGCATTATGGCTGTGATATCGCCATCTTTGTATAAATCGTTTCATGTGGCAAAACTTTTTCGTGTGTGTGGTGAGTGTTATGTTACATTATGGGAATACACACATATAAAAAAGTGCTTCATTGCATTGTAATGATAAGGAATTTTCGACTGTACCACCGCCCCAAGGAATTTTCACCAATTTGGGAAAAGTGAAACGTAACGTAAATCACAACAAAAAATGTATCTTAACGTGAACAGGCCGACTGATGATGAATGTGTCGGTTCGAAACCGGTAAAGGCACTTTCTATGTAAATAAATGGCGTTATAAAAAAAGGCTGGTTGCTATCATTTTCTCCGTAAGAATCAGCTGTTTTAAATATGTGAAACTTGATGAATAAATTTAGGGAAGTGGTACTGGAGGAAGGCTGTGCAAAGATTCTGCTGCGACCATCGTACCACTCGCGTAGCGAAGGAAGCAAAGCTCCGACTCCTCGCCGAGATGGCCCGATGGGGACCAACCGACCGCCGTGTCATCCTTTGCCAGTGTCATGATTTGGATGCGATGTGGAGGGCCATAGAGTCAGAACGCCGTTCCCCAAAACGCTGCCTGTTTTCTTGTTTGTGGAACCGCTACACCTCAAACAAGGAGCTCATCAGTTGGCGTCACGGTGTTGAGTGAAACCCATTCCAGTCCTGCCACCAAGAAAAAATCCTTAACAGTACAGGGAATCAAACCCAGGTCCACATGGCCGGCCGCGGTAGTCGAGCGGTTCTAGGCACTTCAGTCTGGAACCGCGCGATCGCTACGGTCGCAGGTTCGAATCCTGCCTCGGGCATGGATGTGTGTGATGTCCTTAGGTTAGTTAGGTTTAAGTAGTTCTAAGTTCTAGGGGACTGATGACCTCAGATGTTAAGTCCCATAGTGTTCAGAGCCATCTGAACCATTTTTTGAACCAGGTCCACATGACACCCAGACACGCTGACTACTGAGCTATGGAGACGGACAAATCTGGCGGGGAAATTGTCAAAATAAGGTAAGAGAGATTACAGTGTGTGCAGAGGCGTATAGGCTGTCATGTTTTCCTCAAACGGAATAGGAAAAGAAATCGCTAACACTCATTCGGAGTACCTTCCGCCAAGCTCAGTACAGTGGCTTGTGGAAAACACAGGGTGTGAACGATAAGTGTTTACAACGAACCACACAGTGGTATCGGGGAAGCGTAGAGGAAAAATTTGATACAGGTCACTTGTGGTCTATCAAGCCTGGAAAGAATCGCAAACTGGCCTACAGCAGCCCCCAAAGCTATAGTGAACGCGTGCCGGGATAGATTTTTGATATCCATATTGATCATTAGTCGATTGTGACTGTTTCAAAAATATGAAAATGTTTGTAAATATCGCTACCGATCACAAAATTTCTTGACTACTACATGGTTTATTTAGCGACGTGTTTCGATGTGATACCTCATCGTCAGGCTATAGTGGCATTACAAAAACATATATATACAGATATTTAAGTTTCTTTACGTGACTGCGGTGATCATCCTGTGGAGAGAAAGAAGGATAATCTAGTAAAAGGCCTCTTACTAGATTATACTTCTCTCTCTCTCTCTCTCTCTCTCTCCACAGGATGCTCAGCAGTCCCGTAAGGAAACTTTAATATCTGTATATCCTTGTGTTAAATGTTTTTGTAGTGCCACTGCAGTCCGACGATGAGGTATCAGCTCGAATCATGTCGCTAAATAAATAATGTAGTGGACAACAAATTTTGTGAATGATAGTGGTATTTGCAAACAATGGCATATCTTTAATATCCGCTCACCCCCTTAAGCCACCGACCCAGTTGTGTACTTACAAACAGTAAAATTTACGTTTGTCCAAATGTATCTCACAATGATGTGAAGTTTAAAAGCAACTATTACATCATTTTGTCTCTCTGGTCTTCTTACTGCGAGACAACTGTGCTTGTAAAGGTTAAGGTTAAATAGAACAATGGAATCGTAATTGGTTTTTGCATAACTTCTTCTAAAGTCTTTTCCTTTAATTATCCACACAGCAAGCGATTTAACGAATAGCCGGCCGGTGTGGCCGAGCGGTTCTAGGCGCTTCAGTCTGGAACAGAGCGATCACCACGGTCGCAGGTTCGAATCCTGCCTCGACCATGGATGTGTGTGATGTCCTTAGGTTAGTTAGGTGTAAGTTGTTCTAAGTTCTAGGGGACTGATGACCTCAGATGTTAAGTCCCATAGTGCTCAGAGCCATTTTTTAACGAATTCTGGTGACACAAGATGGCGAGAGGATATTAAAAATTTCTCGCAGCGCGCTTGCACTACAGCAAGTGGCTTTTCTATATTAATCTCAGATTGTTTGATAGATCACAAGTGACTTATAACAAGGTGTTCGTCTCGACTTCAACATTGTAAACAGTTATCGTGTGCACCTCGTGTATGCCGACAAACTTTCAGGGATATTTTCTGAGCATCTTGGTATAAGGAACTTGGAGTCTCCGGTGGCCCATTGCAGAGTAATACTGTAATTATGATTTACTCGTAATTACTTTTGTTTGCGTGGAAGTAGCTTCACTACAATTAACATGCCTGTAACATGCAACGACCAAAGGGTACAAAAAAGAACGGAAACGTACGACTAACATTTCAGGAAAAATCAATCCAAGATAGAACCCGAGCAGCGCCAAAAGCAAATTTGGGGGTGCGGAAAAATTGGGCATTACTGTCGTCAACAGCAAGTGCCGTGACTGCGCGGATCAAGTTCGTTTCCAAACAAGACACACAGCGAACGCCGCCGACATTTGCACTGTTGTTCACTATTTTCACTGCAGTATTGATACGAAGCTAACTGATACGAAGCTAACTGGGACACGAAACAAAACGAAATGTCACAAATCTGTTACTATAGCCGCCGGAGATTGTGGGTCCCTGCACCAAAGTACTCAGGATGTGTCCCTGAACAACCTCTGGAAGTTTGCCGCAGGAGTTTTGGTTGACCCTCTACGAAACGTGGATCACTTTAACCTGTATCCGTAGTTGTGTTTCCTATCTGCGTTTAAAGCACCTTTTTTTCCATTCTGTGTAAGCGAGATTGGTTGTGAGATAGTATATATCCTGTTCCTTCTTCTCGCTGACAGGTATGTCTTGGATACACGACTACGTTCGGAAGTAATCTGTGTAATCTAGTCTGTTGTGCACTGCCTTCAGTAATGTGTCTTCTGTATTTGCTTCTTGCTGCTAAGTTTTGTCTTACAGTCATGCATTCATCTGAAGATTCTCCTTACGCGCTCTCAAACATCACTTTTCTAATGCTACCAGCTGCTTGTTCTCTACTTAGCCTACTTTTCGTTTGTATACCCGGTACAACACGGTGCAATACACACAACCCGTTCAGAAACTTCCGAGTCAATTTCTTATACCAGAATCCCTGTTTCATCGATGAAAGTTTTGTCCACTTGGGCTGATACGCTTCTAATGACTGATTTGATCTCTTTGATTAATTAAATTTTCACTTTAGTTTACTCATTTTCACCCATAAGGTGCGATCTGTGATAATATATTAGAAAAGATAAACTTCTTTGCCAAGATCACAAATAGTAACCTTTACTCTCGATAACCGGTTTCGGTAATCAGTGTTACCATCTTCAGATCTCGACGGACAGGTTTTTGCGCATTTCTCAAAATAGCAATAAAAGCACTCTTTCTGATAAATGGGCAGGTATGCAACATACTAGAAGACTGATGGATCGGCATATCAGAATTAAATCAGCTATATACACAGTTATTCATCAGATACATCACTTGTTTTACTCCCCAAATAGCAAAACTATTCTGCTACTTGTGGTTTTTCATTCCTCAATCTAATTCACTCGGCATCCCCCAATTTAATTCGATTGCACTCCATTACCGAGTTAATGTTCATCTTATAAGCTGTTTTCAAGACAGTCTCAATTCCGCTCATCTGTTCTTTCAAATCATTTGCCGTCTCCGATACAAATACAACGTCATCAGCAAACCTTACAGTTTCTTTTCTTTTGCATGAACTTCATTTCCCTTTTCGAACTTCTCCTTGGCTTCCTACTGCCTGCTCAGTGTACCCATTAAACAATATCAGAGTTTACCATAAATAAAAGAATTACTGCTAGATACACTGAAGAGCTGAAGAAATGGTACACCCGCCTAATACCGTGTAGGTCCCCCGCGAGCAGGCAGAAGTGCCGCAACACGACGTGGCATGGACTCGACTAATGTCTGAAGTAGTGCTGGAGGGAACTGACACCATGAATCCTGCAGGGCTGACCACAAATCCGTAAGAACACGAGGGGGTAGAGATCTCTTCTGAACAGCACATTGCAAGGCATCCCAGATATGCTCAATAATGTTCATATCTGGGGAGTTTTGTGACCAGCGGAAACTTTAAACTAAGAACAGTGTTCCCGAAGCCACTCTTTAGCAATTATGGACGTGCTATGTGTCGCATTGTCCTGCTGGAATTGCCCACGTCCATCGGAATTGTATGCAGGTGATTAGACAGGATCCTTACGTACGTGTCACCTGTCAGAGTCGTATTTAGAAGTATCAGGGGTCCCATATCACTCCAATAGCACACGCCCCACACCATTACAGAGCCTCCACCAGCTTGAACAGTCTCCTGCTGACATACAGGGTCAATGGAATCATGGCGTTTTCTCCATACCCGTACACGTCCATCCGCTCGATACAATTTGAAACTAGACTCGTCCGACCAGGCAACAATAGTCCAATGTCGATATTAATGGGCCCAGGCGAGGCGTGCAGCTTTGTGTATCTCAGTCGTCAAGGGTACACGAGTACGCCTTCGGCTCCGATAGCCCATATCGATGATGTTTCGTTCATGGCCCAACATAGAAATCTGCAGCAATTGGGGGAAGGGTTGCACATCTGTCACGTTGAACGATTCTCTTCATTCGTCTTTGATTCCATTTTTGCAGGATCTTTTGAGGCCGCGGCGATGTCAGAGATGCTATATTTTACCGGATTCCTGATATTCAGGGTACACTTGTGAAATGGTCGTACGGGAAAATCCCCACTTCATTGCTACTTCGGAGGTGCTGTGTCCCATCGCTTGTGCGGCGACTATAACGCCACGTTCAAACTCACTTAGATCTTCATAACCTGCCATTGTAGCAGCAGTAACCGATCTAACAACAGCGCCAGACACTTTTTGTATTATATAGGTGCTGCTACCTTAGCACCGGATTCTGCCTGTTTATATATCTCTGTAATTGATTACGCATGCCTATAGCAGTTTCTTTGGCGCTTCAGTGTACAGGGTGATCAAAAAGTCAGTATAAATTTGAAAACTTAATAAACCACGAAATAATGTAGATAGAGAGGGAAACATTGTCACACATGCTTGGAATGACATGAGGTTTTATTAGAAGGAAAAAAAAAGTTCACAAAATGTCCGACAGATGGCGCTGGACAGCAAAACGTCAGTGACTGCTACCGTCACGGATGAGAGGTACGCCGATATATTACAGAATCCCATCACCCGCATCCTGGCTGATAAACGCCTGCTGGAACGTACGGCGATTATGAAGGATGGCGCTCCACCCCATATTGCTAGACGCGTAAAAGATCTCTTGCGCGCGTCGTTTGGTGATGATCGTGTGCTCAGCCGTCACTTTCGTCTTGCTTGGCCTCCCAGGTCCCCAGACCTCAGTCCGTGCGATTATTGGCTTTGGGGTTACCTGAAGTCGCAAGTGTATCGTGATCGACCGACATCTCTAGGGATGCTGAAAGACAATATCCGACGCTAATGCCTCACCATAACTCCGGACATGCTTTACAGTGCTGTTCACAACATTATTCCTCGACTAAAACTTGTAAGTAGGCTGTTTATGTTTTCTTTATGTAAGTAGGCTGTTTATGTTTTCTTATTGGCAACGTTACGTAGCGCTCTGTATGAAAATCACTGGCTGTGCTGTGTGCAGTCTGTGGCTAGTTTGCATTGTTGTGTGCCATTGTAGTGTCGAGCAGCGGCAGCTGGATGTGAACAGCGCGTAGCGTTGCGCAGTTGGAGGTGAGCCGCCAGCAGTGGTGGATGTGGGGAGAGAGATGGCGAAGTTTTGAAATTTGTAATACTGGATCATGAACTGACATATATATTATGACTATTCAGGTAAATACATTGTTTGTTCTCTATTAAAGTCTTTCATTTGCTAACTATGCCTATCAGTAGTTAGTGCCTTCGGTAGTTTGAATCTTTTATTTAGCTGGCAGTAGTGGCGCTCGCTGTATTGCAGTAGTTCGAATAACGAAGATCTTTGGTGAGGTAAGTGATTTGTGAAAGGTATAGGTTAATGTTAGTCAGGGCTATTCTTTTGTAGGGATTTTTGAAAGTCAGATTGCGTTGCGCTAAAAATATTGTGTGTCAGGTTAAGCACAGTCTTCTATAATTTTTCTAAGGAGATGTTTCATATGTCGACCCTTAGCCGAGGATACCTCACTGGAATCTTCTGATTTTTTCTTGTAGTTTGTGTAATTAGTGCAGCCTTTGTTTATTGCTAGGGCGTAATTGTAGAGAGAATTTCCTTTGTAGAAAGCATCGTAAATACGACACCCTTGAAAACATGATAACACTGTGGAGCTCCTAATTTACGATATTTACTGCAATGCCTAATGAAATGACGAGAAATATTTTTATGTCTATACACCTGATTATGACTACTGTCTTTCTAGTTGAGAGAAATGCCATATGGCTTGCTTTATGTATTTATTTACTCATTTTGTTTAATATCTAGTTTCTAGCTGCCATGCAGCATTGGTTTTATAAAATAAAATTAAATGCATTTGCTAATGTGAACACTTTCTGTCAACAGATCTATTAAATAATTATTTTATGACCCACATTCTTCGAAAAAGGAGCTCTTGGAATGGAAAGAACAATAAGAAGGGACTAATAACAGTAACTGCATCTATAATTTTCTTTTCAAGTACTTGGTAATTTCTTGTGTAGAAATAGTTGTGGTGCACCACTTTAATTACATAGACATTAAGATGTGATTATACATTTCCTTTATCTGCATTGTTGTCTTTAGTGTACTATTTTTTCTGCTTGAGCTTTGTCATGCTTAGGTATAAGTTATAGCATGTACTGCTGCTGTTTGCCAGGCATAGTGTTACTGAATTTGACTTTGTGTTACTCTTCTAAGCCAGTTTACTACTGATTTATTTTTCTTGTTTGCTGCACATTGCCTTATATTAGTTGTAATATTGCAATTGCTTTGTCAACGTGAATTTTTTTTCATTGCTGTTTGTGTTAATTATTTTGTGCTGCTGCATTGGCTCGTCCCTTAGTTTAGCATCTGAGCTCAGTAGATTTAAGTTAGCTTAAGAGGGGGTAGCCTATAAGAGAATGAGTTGCAATGAATTTGAAGAAATGCACTGAGAAGTTATACGAACAAAGTACAGGTATTGGTAGGATTTTCTTGGAAATAAATAATGAGGTAAGAAATATGTGAAATAAATACAGAAAGCATGCTTGGATAGGATTTTTTTGGTGGAAGCAAAGGTCGAAATAAGACGAAAGATCTATGGAATGAAGTTTTGGGTTGGACTGCAGTACCAAATGTTACACTGAAAACAAACCCTGTCCTTTCCTTTTGTGTTATCCCACTATGTGTTTGTGCACCATTGTGTATTTGTTTTCTTCCTGTCTCTGTGTAGTTTCATAGAATTTTTTCTTCTTCTAATACTAAGCTACATTCACTATGATGAGGAATACTGTTATCCTCAAATATAATTGGCATTAATAATATGTTATTTACCTTGTAAATATGCTTAGACATTATTTATTCTGTTTTGTTATAATGCTCATCTGTAAAGTTGATGTTTCAAAACTTATTCTGATCTTTTATGTATGAACTTATGTTATAATTCCTGTAACACTGATGTATATGTTAGTTCAATTCTTTTGTAAAGCCTGTACCACAAATGTTATCTGTATTGTTATGTTCTTTAATGATGTATTTTGTACCTTTGTAATTGTATTCTTATGTTATAAAATTGTAATTGATACCAGTTCATCATATTATTAACTTGTTAGTTACATTTCACTGCACACTTTTCTGTTGGTCATAGTATATGGACAATATCTGAAAAGTAGGGACTGTTAGTGTTTGCACGTGTGTTAATAATTCTGCAAGGGACTGGATAACAGCATTGCTGGTTCTAAGGACAATTCCAAAAACTTTGTGAGTGCACAAGTGGTGGTTATGGACTTGCTGTATTCACTGCAAGACTCTTCAATGGTGATTGTGCACCTGCACAGTCACAACAGATGGCTGCTTGCCATCTCTACAAGGACTACAGTGGGTCTCCATCTTTGATGACCCACGAATACCATTATTTCTACAAGGACTACAATGGGTCTGCACCTCTGGTGGCCCACCAATACCATTATTTCTACAAGGACTGCAGTGGGTCTGCACCTCTGGTGGCCCACCAATACCACAATCGGGTCTACTCTGTGATGACCTACCTACCAATATTCATCAACGTCGAATGACTCTGCTGTGGGTTTGCTCTGTTGTGGCCCATTACCTATCAGCATGTCAAGAGTCAGCACTGTCTTTCCGTTGGAAGGACAACACTACTTCTTCAAGACTGCATGGAAATCCACTACTTCTGTGTGCAATTTCTTTTACTAATGAGACTTTGTAAAAAAAAACTGTAATTACTATTATGATGAATGATCAGGACTATCCTTATGGACTGTGAGAAAATTTTAGCTTTTGACCAACATTGTATCAATAAGTGTGTGCATTTGATTTCTTTGTTATTGTAATTATGAAAAATTTTATCAAATCATTATTGGCCACTGCCCAAAACAATTTGTAAAATTTTTTGTGAGGAGCATGGGGGCTATGTAAGTAGGCTGTTTATGTTTTCTTTATGTAAGTAGGCTGTTTATGTTTTCTTTATGTAAGTAGGCTGTTTATGTTTTCTTATTGGCAACGTTACGTAGCGCTCTGTATGAAATTCACTGGCTGTGCTGTGTGCAGTCTGTGGCTAGTTTGCATTGTTGTGTGCCATTGTAGTGTTGGGCAGCGGCAGCTGGATGTGAACAGCGCGTAGCGTTGCGCAGTTGGAGGTGAGCCGCCAGCAGTGGTGGATGTGGGGAGAGAGATGGCGGAGTTTTGAAATTTGTAATACTGGATCATGAACTGACATATATATTATGACTATTAAGGTAAATACATTGTTTGTTCTCTATTAAAGTCTTTCATTTGCTAACTATGCCTATCAGTAGTTAGTGCCTTCGGTAGTTTGAATCTTTTATTTAGCTGGCAGTAGTGGCGCTCGCTGTATTGCAGTAGTTCGAATAACGAAGATTTTTGGTGAGGTAAGTGATTTGTGAAAGGTATAGGTTAATGTTAGTCAGGGCTATTCTTTTGTAGGGATTTTTGAAAGTTAGATTGCGTTGCGCTAAAAATATTGTGTGTCAGGTTAAGCACAGTCTTCTATAATTTTTCTAAGGGGACGTTTCAAACTATTGTTGAGGAATGATGGTGGACATATTGAGCATTTCCTGTAAAGAACATCATCTTTGCTTTGTCTTACTTTGTTATGCTAATTATTGCTATTCTGATCAGATGAAGCGCCATGTGTCGGACATTTTTTGAATCTTTGTATTTTTTTGGTTCAAATAAAACCCCATGTCATTCCAAGCTTGTGTGTCAATTTGTACCTTTCCGTCTACATTATTCCGTGAGTTATTCTGTTTTAAAATTTATACTGACTTTTTAGTCACCCGGTAGAAAGAAATAGGGAACAGAATGAGGCCAATCAACAGATATAATTCCCGTATTAAATTGAATGTCGAACTATTAGAATGGACAGAAACGTGCTAGTAATTATCGGTCCTATAGACGATAAAGCTGTGGAAAAAACTCGACTGAGTCCACTTCTGTCTCGTATGTGTACTGTACTTACTTTGTATTAAAAAGCGCAGTTTTCAGACTCATATTTCCTACGATACGGTATTTTGTAACCTCGCAAGGGTAAGGAGAGGCTCTTGAACAAAACTCTTGAGCTGTCCCTTTTGCCTGAGATGAGGAGAGCACGACAGAAGGGCCGTAGGACAGGCGCACCGAGTTCTCCGTCAGATCAGAGGCGGCAGAGCCGGGGAGTAACAAGAGGGGGCGTGGCCGGCCGTTCTGCGGGCAGAATGGCGCGTAACGAGGGCCCCGCCTCCCCTGTAGCCCCACAGAGGCCGGGTGTCGCGCGGGGCGACAGCTTTAAAGGAGAGGAGCGCGGGGAGAAAACGTAGCCGCGTCGCCTGCCCGTGCACAGCGCTGCCAGCAAACCCGATGTCACGCTGCCAGCCTGAAGCCGGCTCACAGTTGGGAATTTCCAGATATAAATTACTACGGAAACTTATTGTACTTACTTACGTTAATTAGATAATGCTAATTTGTTAGCTATGGCAAAGGCCTTGCCGCAGTGAATACACCGGTTCCCGTGAGATCACCGAAGTTAAGCGCTGTCGGGTGTGGTCGGCACTTGGATGGGTGACCATCCAGACCGCCATGCGCTGTTGCCATTTTTCGGGGTGCACTCACCTATTTGAAGGAAAAAAGACAGAGAACGTAAAAAGCTACAAACGTAAAAAGTTACGAAACCTAGATACTCTTGTTTTCGAGCTATTTTGCGAGACTAATTGCTGTTTATAAAATAAGTTTTCTTCCGCTTCAGTCACCTTGCCTAGTTAGAAGGGTAATTTACACTAATGGCCATTAAAATTGCTACACCACGAAGATGACGTGCTACAGATGCGACATTTAACCGACAGGAAGAAGATGCTGTGATATGCAAATGATTAGCTTTTCAGAGCATTCACACAAGGTTGGCGACTTTGATAAAGGTCGGACTGTAGCCTATCGCGATTGCGGTTTATCGTATGGCGATGTTGCTGCTCGCGTTGGTCGAGATCCAATGACTGTTAGCAGAATATGGAATCGGTGGGTTCAGGAGGGTAATACGGAACGCCGTGCTGGATCACAACGGCCTCGTATCACTACCAGTCCAGATGACAGGCATCTTATCCGCATGGCTGTAACGGATCGTGCAGCTACGTCTAAATCTCCGAGTCGACAGATGGGGACGTTTGCAAGACAACAACCATCTGCACGAACAGTTTGACGACGTTTGCAGCAGCATGGACTACCAGCTCGGGGACCATGGCTGCGGTTGCCTTGACGCTGCATCACAGACAGGAGGGCGTGCGATGGTGTACTCAACGACCAACCTGGGTGCACGAACGGCAAAACGTCATTCTTTCGGATGAACCCAGGTTCTGTTTACTGCATCATGATGGTCGCATCCGTGTTTGGCGAAATCGCGGTAAACGCACAGTGGAAGCGTGTATTCGTCATCGCCATACTGGCGTATCACCTGGCTTGATGGTATGGGGTGCTATTGGTCACAGTCTCGGTCACCTCTTGTTCGCCTTGACGGCACTTTGAACTGTGGACGTTACTTTTCAGATGTGTTATGACCCGTGGATCTACCCTTCATTCGATTCCTGCGAAACCCTACATTTCAGCAGGATAATGCACGACCGCATGTTGCAGGTCCTGTACGGGCCTTTCTGGATACAGAAAATGTTCGACTGCTGCCCTGGCTAGCACATTCTCCAGATCTCTCACCAATTGAAAATGTCCGGTCAATGGTAGCCGAGCAACTGGCTCGTCACAATACGCCAGTCACTACTCTTGATGAACTGTGGTATCGTGTTGAAGCTGCATGGGCAGCTGTACCTGTACACGCCATCTCTGTTTGACTCAATGCCCAGGCGTATCAATGCCGTTATTACGGCCAGAGGTGGTTGTTCTGGGTAATGATTTCTCAGGCTCTATGCACCCAAATTGCGTGAAAATGTAGTCACATGTCAGTTCTATTATAATATATTTGTCCAATGAATACCCGTTTATCATCTGTATTTCTTCTTGGTGTAGTAATTTTAATGGCCAGTAGTGTATTTTAGTGTGCCTCATTATGAGTGTTGCGTGTTTCAATAATTTTAGTGATGTCGGTACTTAAATAATTTCTAAGTATTTGCTATTATGGCCAACCTCCTTGCCGCAGTGGTGACACCGTTTCCCGTCAGATCATCGAAGTTAACCGCTGTCGGGGTTGCCTAGCACTTGTATGGGTGACCCTTCTCTGCCGAGGGGTGTTGGTAAACGGAATGCACTCAGCCCTTGTGAGGTAAATTGAGGAGCTACGTCACTGAAGAGATACTGAATTTAATTGATGAAAGAAGAAAATACAAAAATGCTGTAAGTGAAGCAGGCAAAAAGGAATACAATCGTCTTAAAAATGAGGTCGACAGGAAGTACAAAATGGCTAAGCAGGGATGGCTAGAGGACAAATGTAAGGATGTAGAGGCCTCCTACGAGAGGTAGGATAGATACTGCCTACAGGAAAATTAAAGAGACCTTTGGAGAAAAGAGAACCACTTGCATGAATATCAAGAGCTCAGATGGAAACCCAGTTCTAAGCAAAAGAAGGGAAAGCTGAAAGGTGGAAGGAGTATATAGAGGGTCTATACAGGGGCGATGTTCTTGAGGACAATATTATGGAAATGGAAGAGGAGGTAGATGAAGATGAAATGGGAGATATGATACTGCGTGAAGAGTTTGAAAGAGCACTGAAAGACCTAAGTCGAAACAAGGCCCCGGGAGTAGACAACACTCCATTAGAACTATTGACAGCATTGGGAGAGTCAGTCCTGACAAAACTCTACCATCTGGTGAGCAAGATGAATGAGACAGGCGAAATTCCCTCAGACTTCAAGAAGAATATAATAATTCCAATCCCAAAGAAAGCAGGTGTTGACAGATGTGAAAATTACCGAGCTACCAGTTTCATAAGTCACAGCTGCAAAATACTAACGTGAATTCTTTACAGACGAATGTAAAAACTGGTAGAAGCTGACCTCGGGGAAGATCAGTTTGGATTCCGTAGAAATGTTGGAACACGTGAGGCAATACTGACCCTACGACTTATCTTAGAAGAAAGATTAAGGAAAGGCAAACATACGTTTCTAGCATTTGTAGACTTAGAGAAAGCTTTTGACAATGTTGAGTGGAATACTCTCTTTGAAGTTCTGAAGGTGGCAGGGGTAAAATACAGGGAGCGAAAGGCTATTTACAATTTGTACAGAAACCAGATGGCAGTTATAAGAGTCGAGGGACATGAAAAAGGAAGCAGTGGTTGGGAAGGGTGTGAGACAGGGTTGTAGCCTATTCCCAGACCTGTTCGGACGGAGTTTTTTTTTTTAAGAGTATATACTAATATGGCACACGAAGCACAAGAATAGACTTAACTACGTCACCTCATATATTCATATACGGTTTTTTACATTTCAAAGATTCTTAAGTGCTAAGGTAAAACTGATTTCAGTTGCTAAGATAATGCATACAGTAAGAAAACAAACTTTTATTTATGTCTTAGCATATCTTATACAATGCGATTATTTGTATTTATTAGTTAATTACGTATCAATGAGTTAGTTTATGTTTTATCTCTCTTTCACGGCACTACGCGCGGTAACAAGTTGCTAAGTGACAGACAAAAAAGTTATCATGTAAATTTCTTCAAAAATATATCCAATGTGGAACGCTTGTACGTACTGTAAGCCGCACGCCACCATACGATTGCAGCAAAGTAGCGAAAGGAGTCGGTGTCAGTAAATATTGATGAAGAGGAGTGACTGAAGCGTAAAAATATAATTTTATACATTTTGTAATACAGTCGCACACCTCAACAAATTTCATAAAACAGGTATCAATAAGAGTTAAGGAATTATGGTCCTAAAAATAACGTAAACTGTAGATTTTGATTGTGTGAAAACAGATAAATTAATAGTTTTAACAAGTCTTTGGTGATTTCTGTTAGATGTGCATTAGGGTGTGATTTAAGGCACCTTACTGTGCCTAAAGACCACTTACTAACTTCAGGAAGCAAGCAAGACGAACTATTTATACGCATCCATGCAACGGTCGGTTCGTGACGTTATCAAACCGCTTCTTTAGGTCGTGGAGACCTACCGACTTGTGTTATGCAGGTTGCAGAGCGGAAGGGTTGGTGCAGTTTGCTTTATGAAGCACTAATGTACACAACTTGTCTAATTATACTCCTTCACCTATTCTGTTAACTTTTTTGTGTCTTATAATTTCTATTGCTTCTCTGTAGATTTTAGCGTAGTAATGTTTGGACTCTGATAAAAGTATAGTCTCGGAGAAACAAACTTGATGGTTCTCTGTCGATTTATCTGTGTTGCCCAGACGACAATTGTTCTTGCGTTCTTTAAGAAGGGTATTATTGCTTCCTTTTGACGGTATCTATGTATACTTGATAGCATGTGCAACGGATTTTTTTATACTCCTGCTATGCCAAGCTGAAGGCGTAGGTCCTCTGCAATGTTCAAATTCTGACGCATCTTTCTTGTTGGATTAAGCACTGTGACGATTCCCTATCTTCTTAGTACTCTGCTGATGCGATCTGTGACTGGGAGGAAGAATTGCCCTTCAGCTGGTTCTTTTTCACTACAGCTACAGACCTTTAACGATGTAGTACCGTATTTATGTCTAAGTTAGAGTAATTGTTGCTTCTGAAAGTAATTCATAAATGATCGAACTTCTCATCCAAGTACTGTGTTGCTTATAGATTCTTTTAGCCACGTCCACCAATGTTTCAGTCAAAGCTCTATTCTGCTTGGGATGGTGATAAGAATATTTGTGAGCTTTCTGAAGATTTTGTGCCTTGATGTTCCATCTTGTTTTCTGCGTGCCTGTATGTCCAAAAATGAAATATTACATTATTTCTCTTTTTCCACTAAGGACTTTATATTCAAAATAATATCATTAAAAAAGACATAAAGCAAACAGTGGCAACTCCTCAAAACAAGCTTGATAAAACTTAGTACAATCCTGATAAAACACGACAATGCGATCTTTGAAAGCGGTCTGCTCACGTGATGATTCGACTGTATCGCAGACAGGGATACACAGCTCCGTTCTCTGAGCTTGATTACTTTCGAATAAACTAACGTTTTTGTAGCCTCTGATAATGTCTCCGGCACTAGGGGACGAAACGTCAGGCACAGAAACATGCCTTAGGCCACATATAAAAAATTACGAGGTTACAAATACCGAGTGTGGAAGCTTTCATAATTTTAACAAATGTTTGCTGCAGTCTCCCAGTGGATCAGAGTAACACCCTGATGACGCTACAGCAGAGGCGAAACATGTTTGAGTGAATATAAATAAAACTGTGATGTGAATACACCATAGATTACCTAGAAAGCAAATTATGTTTGTAAAGACGGAGAATATCTGTGCGTATCGTGACATGCATTCATAATGACTTTAGTCGATATGAAGTCAAGTTGAGTGTGCCAAAGGTCTTGAAGTTTATGCATATTTACTTATTTATCTTGCTTATAAGGCAACAAAATTTGCTGCATAATAACACATTAGTACACATTTATTACGTGCACTTTGCCTCTATATTCTTGAATACCATACCTCTCAGCATCGTGTCCCTCCAGTCGTAAATTACACGCCATCGAATTAATCGACTTTAATATTTGCCTGTTGGTTCTGCCAGCTATTCTGTCGACACTGTCACTCCTTTCTCCTTCTGATCGTCAATTAATTTAACGACGTTTTCAGCAAGTCGCTGCAATTACCCGCGGAGTCATTTTCGGAGATCACTTTACGTACTTGCCGTGGGAGGTTAAGAAGTAGGCAGGATCCAGGAGGGCGGGGAGAGGGGGTGAGGTTATAATTTGTTCCCAACCCTCACCCCAGAATACATCTTGCCACAATTTGGGGAACGTATAACGAAATTGAGAAAAAGAACAGAAGAAGGTGGTGTAAGTAATGTGAAACTTGGAGCAAAGAGAGATAAACCAAAGACTGACTGTTTAGCTTTTGCTAATACCGTATACATGACCAACGTCAAAAGGTGCACCAGAATGTACGGAGCTAAAATATGGGAAGTTAATGAAACTTTCTAAATTTAAATACTTGAGAGAAATAATCAAGTCACAAGGTCTGGAAAAGCAGCTAAGGTAAACAGCGACAGAAAAATGGTAATGGCATGCCACTTAACAAAGAACACACAGAATAGAAAATAATATTAATACAAAACTGAGGTCTTAAATATGGCGATTAGAACTGGATGTCTTAGGATGCGTCGCCATAAACACAGCCAAACAATTAAATAATTTGGAGAGGAAAGAAAAAAGAATAATTCGAAAAATCTTGGGTCGAAGTATGAAAATGAGATTTGTAAATTGATAGATAGCAAGGAGCAAGCTGAGAAGATAGTAGACAGAATCAGGAAGTGGAGGATTATATCTTATGGCCTTTTAAAAAGAATGGCTAACAAGAGACTGACGAAAAGAAATTCATAATCTTTTTCAGAAAAAAAAACTTTCGTGGTTTATAGAAGAAAGATGTACATGAGTTAAGGAAACGGACACATTATAAGAATAACAAAGACATAGACTGAATTCAGGTAAAAGGTACAAAAAAATTATGGCCTCCAGAGGAAAACGCAAAAGAAGAAAGGAGGGACGTGGGCAGAAGCATGAAGAGAACAACACAGCAAGAATGAAGCAGTTCTGGGAAGGGAAAAAAAAGGAGGGAAAAGAGTATGGTCTCATAAATTAGAATAATAATAATAACAGTAATAATAATAATTTGTTTAATTACCATAAATATATAAAATATTTAATGTAGTAATAATAAGAATAATGATTTGTTTACGTCAGTGAATAGTAGAGTGCTTTAGTATGACGTAGAAAATATTCAAATTCAGAAAATTATATGCTTGAGAAGATACGTCCGAAAATTGCAGGAATATTTGTGGTTCAAATGGCTCTAACCACTATGGGACTTAACATCTGAGGTCATCAGTCCCCTAGAATTTACAACTACTTAAACCTAACTAACATAAAGACATCACACACATCCATGCCCGAAGCAGGACTCGAACTTGCGACCGTAGCGGTCGCGCGGTTCCAGACTGAAGCGCCTAGAACCGCTCGGCCACAGCGGCCGGCTAAATATTTGTGTCACAGAATAAATTTGAGAACTACGTCAACAACCAACTCCCGTGACTTTGATAGCTAATATTTCACACTATACAAAATTGAAACATAGACTCGCTCAGTAATATGACTGTGAATACTGGTCTCGAAATGATGAGAAATTGAGCGTGTAAATGTGGATAACGCTGTTTCTTTCACTTGTGTCAGCTAACGTTAGTGAAGTCAGATTTTTGTTTTTCATTTCTTTATTTGTTTTTCGTTTGTTTGTTAGTGGAGGGCCTATATCTTTTTGTCTTCCCTTACCGAACGCCGACCGGGGTGTCCGAGCGGTTCTAGACGCTACAGTGTGGAACCGCGCGACCGTTACGGTCGCAGGTTCCAATCCTGCCTCGGGCATGGTTGTGTGTGATGTCCTTAGGTTAGTTAGGTTTAAGTAGTTGTAAATTCTAGAGGACTGATGACCTCAGATGTTAAGTCCCATACTGCTTAGAGCCAAAAAGAGCTTTACCCAACTTCCTGCGCTATGTGGTAGAAACCCGTAGATTACCAGTGGTGTCGGATTTGTGATTGACAGCATGTACAATCAACCTGTGAATGCTGAACAGCATCTACCTTCCCTGAAATCCGCTTGGCATTCTCCAAGTTGATGGCCGGATTGGGGTTCTCCTACGTTTCGTGAGAATGTCATGCGTAGTACGTCTACACAGTCAGGTCCCTCCGTAGCTGTTGGGGTCTATTTCGGACTCTTTCTTGTGGAGTGGGTGGATGATCTGGGATTATTCCATTTATTCAGTTTTCTTCAGAGATATTTTCTTAGGGTTCTATGGCATTTTTTGCGGTAATTTTTTTGTGTGCCTGAGTTGCAGTGTGCACTCCTTTGAACTGGAATGTGGCTTCACGTATGATCACGCGACCAAGCCGTTTCTCGCTAGGCCCGGTTAAACTTTTCGCATTGTCGAGCAGTACTTGTAGTGGCGGTCGCGCAGCGCAGCGAACCAGCGCTGAGTGCTGTGTGCTGTGGACAGCCGCAGGGCAGCAGGAGGGGCGCCGCGGCAGCAGCGCAGCCTGCCATAGCTGCGGGGCAGGGTTCGTCGGCCGCCGGCGGCGGGAACCGAACCGGAACACCCGGTTCGCCGCCCGCTCTGCTGGCCGTGTCTGGCGTGCTGCCCTCTTACGCGGTCGTCGCACGTTCAGCGCGAGTACAGGACGGCCGCGTGCTATTCCTGTCGCCACCCCTCGCCACCTCCACTCTCCCCTTCCCACCCCCTTATAGATGGAATTGGTGTCAAGCTATTTGTGTGGGTCTAGTTTTATCTCAGGTGAAAGAGTGCGAAGGTTTTGCGAAACGTTTCTGAATCATGTAACTGAGGCGAGAAGTGAGTTCAAAAATGGTTCAAATGGCTCTGGGACTTATCATCTGAGGTCATCAGTCCCCTAGACTTAGAACTACTTAAACCTAACTAACCTAAGGACATCACACACATCCATGCCCGAGGCAGGATTCGAACCTGCTACCGTAGCAGGCGCTTGGTTCCGGACTGAAGAGCCTAGAACCGCCCGGTCACAGCGGCCGGCTAACAAGTGAGTACTGGACCAGTATTCATCTAGTTGGACGTGGGGTACCACCTTCGCTGAGTTGAATCGGACCGGCGCCTCCCCCGAACCACGGACGCGACGTGGTAGCGCGCGCGGCTAATCCAGGCGGGCCAAAACAGCTCACGAGACTGATGGCAAAAAAACTACTACTTCCATTCTGCTCGTCGTGGAAGAGGGTGTCGTCTTTGAAACAAGTTCCAACGCTGTTGGGAGTACTTTCTGAATTGGCTGTGTCTGATGTGCGGGCCTTATGCGATCAGTTTTATTGCTCAATACTTACAGATGTGCAATAATACTGAATATGTGTGGGTTACGTTGTGAGTTTCTGCAATAATATGGAGAAGATCAAATTATTGCTGCTATTGTGATGTGTTAAGGAAAGATACAAGCAGAAAGCAGAAAATTAAGAATGACTTATGAGCTGATGCTCACTAAACACAAAGAGCAGTACCCCACACCTACGAAGAAATATCTTTCTAAAAAAATTCATTTTCTGAGAAGGAAGTTCAAGAAGGAAATGTAATTGCATATCTCACTGCGGTGTCCTGCCGTTTAATCATCAGAGCAACCATTTCCAGAGAGAGAGAGGAGGTCAGTATTTAACGTCCCGTCGAAACCGAAGTCATTAGAGACGGAGCACAAGCACGGATTAGGGAAGGATGGGGAACCATCCCGGGATTTGCCTGAAGCGATTTACGGTAATCACGGAAAATCTAAATCAGGATGGCCGGGGCCGGCCGGAGTGGCCGCGCGGTTAAAGGCGCTACAGTCTGGAACCGCACGACCGCTACGGTCGCAGGTTCGAATCCTGCCTCGGGCATGGCTGTGTGTGATGTCCTTAGGTTAGTTAGGTTTAAGTAGTTCTAAGTTCTAGGGGACTTATGACCACAGCAGTTGAGTCCCATAGTGCTCAGAGCCATTTGAACCAGGATGGCCGGACGCGGGTTTGAAGCGTCATCCTACGGAATGCGAGTCCAGTGTGCCGACCACTGCGCCACCTCGCTCGGTAAACCATTTACAATAATGTATCAACTGTTGAACCCACGAAAACGGGTTGACGATAATTTATCTGATTGAACGTCAAATTTTCTGATCAATTTTCCGCGAGTGTATTTTTGACGCCCGTTACACCACTTCTTCAGCTGTCTTCACGGTTTTCACTCTGCTAGCAACAAAGTATAGCAATCAGCAAAGCAGCAGCGATGTAGTATTCCAAGATCCAAAAACACACTAAATATCGCACATTTCTTTAATAATACAGAGAGAATCTCAACAGTACTGCCCAGCATTATTTTCTACACCTGTATCTACACCCATAATCTGCAAACCACAGTGAAGTGCATGGCAGTGACTACTTCCCATGGAGCCAGTTAGCACTGCTTCCTCCTGTTCCGGTCACGTATGGACCCAGGAAGGAATGACTGTTTAAATGCCACCGTGCGCGCTATATTTAATCTAATCTTGTACTCGTTATCATTATGGAAGCGATACGTAGGGGGCTGAAGTACATTCGTAGATTCTTCACTTAAAGCTGGTTCTTGAAACGTTCCAATTGGATTCTCTCGGGATAGTACGCCTAGTTTCAGGTGTTTTGCAGTTTACTTTTTTTCAGCATCTGTATGACGCACTCTTGTGGGTCAAACAACTTGTGACTTTTCGCGCTGCCGTTTTTAGTAGCCTACTTGTACAGTATCCACTATCTGTATTACTAAGCGGTAAAAAGTTCGCACGATTTCATTCCCTCGTTCCCTATTTAACGGCTTCTATCGACAACTAAAATTTTATTTTCACTATTTTTTTTATATTTATTGATCGAATGTAAAATTATCTACTCAGTAAGACGTACAATCTTACGTTAAAGGATTAACACAATAAGTATTAAAGTTAGAAATTGGGCGTGTTGAAGCGCCGTAACTCACGGCACGCAAATTACCCAAATTATATCCATTGAGCATTTGAGAATGAGAGCACTTGACGAATTGCACCAACATTTACAAGTAATTTAAAACCTTTTCAAAGCTTTCTCTCGCTGACACGCACGCAAAGTAATGAAAGGAAAAAAAATTATCGCTTAGGCCTACATTTTCGATGTTGATGCAGTGAAACTTCGGTATCCGAGGTTTTAGTTTGTTACTTCTTTAGTACTAACTCTATTCACGATAAATTTTGCAAACAGCATCCACATATACGACTGAATGTACCTGTAAAATTATATCATTGTACGACATGCAGTTCAGGAAATAAGACACAATAAATAAAGAATCGCGGATGGCGTTAGTGGTTAGTCTTATTTCGTATGGGTTCCACAAATTACAGCAGTATTCCAGGATGAGACGCACGACTGTTTTGTAAGTTATCTCCTTCGTAGCCTGATGCATATCACTAGTATGAAGAACCGAAGATTGCCCCGAGCTTCACCTACGGTTGAGCCTATATGATCGTTCAATTTCATATCCCTACCAATAGCTAAACCCAAATACGTGGGTCACTCCAAAAGAAATGCGCACTATTTTTTTTTTAAATCTATCTTTTATTTTACATGTTTGAAAGTTTCAGTGTGTAGATACATCCTTTAGGAGCAATATTTTTTCTCCACATAATTTCCATCCCTCTCAACTGCCTTACGCCATCTTGGAACCAGCGCCTGTATACCCGTACGGTAAAACACTGGACCAACCTGTTGGAGCCACTGTTTGGAAGCATGCACAAGGGAGTCATCATCTTCAAACCTTGTTCCACGAAGAGAGTCTTTCAGTTTCCCAAAGGGATGATAGTCACACGGAGCCAGGTCAGGACTGTAAGGCGGGTGTTTCAGTGTTGTCAATCCGAGTTTTGTGAGCCACTGTCAACATCCTGGGAACCCACCTGGCACAAACCTTTTTAACGCCAACACTTTCAGTATTCTCCAAACACTTCCTTCTCCTATTCCAACGTAGCGTGACAATTCGTTCATGTGATGCGTCTGTCAGCAGTCACCAATTCGCAAGCGCTGCACATTGTCTGGAGTGTGTGCAGTACGAGGCCTGCCGCTGCGAGGACAATCCTCAATATTGCCGTGCCCGCTTTCATCACGTAACCTGCTTGCCCACCGACTAACTGTGCTGCTATCGACAGCAGCATCTCCATACACTTTCAACCTCTTGTGGATGTTTCCCACTGTCTCGTTTTCACAGCACAGGAATTCTATGACAGCACGTTGCTTCTAACGAACAAGTGTAGCAGCCATCTTGAAGACATGCTGTGACGGCGCCACTCACGGGAAAAGGTTGGACTAAGTTTGAAAACAAGCGGGAAGGATGTATCTACACACTGTAAAAATTTCACACATGTAGGGTGAAAACTGTATTTTTACAAAAATTGTGTGCATTTCTTTTGGAGTAACCCTCGTATTTGTATGAACTAACCCATTCCAGTTATGATGCGTTGATATTTGACAGTGATATTGGCCACGTGTGGGACGCTCGCTTTAGCAGTGAGTCGAGAGTTTGTGTTGTTGTACGCCGTATCGTCCGTCGATCAGTGTGTGACCGGCACCCTCAGACCTAGGTTTCCGCGGCGCAGCTGCCGCTCTGCATTATTAGTGTGTAGGGTGGGGAACAGCTGCTCCGTTAGAAGAGCGATGAGCCGCCACCCCGGACCGCGGGCCGCTGCGGCTGCATTTTTAACACGGTCCGCGGCGCCACCTGCATGCATATTTGAAGGCGTCAGCTCACCGCCTTGCGTCCTTCAGCCCGGCCACGCCGTCTGATGTCGCGCAGATTTCACACCTGTAGATCGCACTCCGCACCGAGCGAGAGAGCGCAGTGCTCAAGGCACTCGCAATCGAAGGCAAATGGCGCGAAACCTCTTCCAAACATCCAGATTCAAATCCTCCGCGACTGCCCTAAATCGCTTTAGGCAAACGCCGGAATGGTTCATTTGACAAGGACGCGGCCGATATGTTCTTCCATGTCCTTCCCCTACTCCGAGCTTGTGCTCCGTTCTAATGATCTCGTTGTCAACCAAACGTTAATCCCACAGTCTTCCTGCGTCTGGGTTCCGCTTAGTTGTCTCTCAGTCTGCTCAACTGTTCAACACTAGCCTCTTTATAGCTGCACGCCGACGGAGAAATTTCAACGAAGAAATGAAAGAAGTATAGCTTCCAGAGTCCACACCAAACTCTATACTCCGCAAGCCAGCATATGGTACGTGGAGTAGGGATTTTGGGGAAGCGAACTCATGCCACCGCACCATCGTGCCCTCTCGAGGCATCCCTTGAGATCGTACTCGGGTGGTAAACAAGAGAGGTGGGGGGGGGGGGGGGGGGGGAGATGTCCATACCCATCGTAGCCACTACGCGAATCTTCGTAGAGAGCTCACAGAAAACAAAATGTTATGTCCCCACCGTAGAAGAAAACACTAGTTGCGTTGAAAAGCTATAGTGTAGAACTGTAACAGGCTGTCATTTCCCACTCTAAGGCACTTGCGCAGGAATATTGCCTTATTTGTTTATGAACAAACCTCTGCTTATATTTATTGTGCATGTTCTGAGTGTCATCGAATATTTATAACATTTCTTTTACTTAAATCTCGTAGCAATATATTAGTTTTGTGCAGAAAGTGGACAAGTTTGAGCCAAATCATGTCTGTAGATTATAAGAACGATGTATTTTTGGTGGGGATGGCCTTCAGCCAATGGAAAAGCATGCAGAGGCGGAACACCGCTGGAGCCAAGTGGAAACAGACTTTTTTTCGAGTGATGTGCTTAAATAGCGATTCTGGGCACTTTTTGTTTAAACCTTGAAGAAGACACTTTCTACATCTACATCCACATCTACATCTACATGGATACTGTGTAGATCACATTTAAGTGCCTGGCAGAGGGTTCATCGAACCGCATTCACAATTCTCTATTATTCCAATCTAGTATACGAGCTCTGATTTCCCTTATTTTATCGTGGTGATCGTTTCTCCATATGTAGGTCGGTGTCAACAAAATATTTTCTCATTCGGAGGAGAAAGTTGGTGATTGGAGTTTCGTGAGAAGATTCCGTCGCAACAAAAAACGCCTTTCTTTAATGATGTCCAGCCCAAATCCTGTATCATTTCTGTGACACTCTCTCCCATATTTCTGTGACACTCTCTCCCATATTTCGCGATAATACAAAATGTGCTGCCTTTCTTTGAACTTTTTCGATGTACTCCGTCAGTCCCTTATCTGGTATGGGCCCAGACCACGCAGCAGTATTCTAAAACAGGACGGACAAGCGTAGTGCAGGCAGTCAGTCTCCTTAGTAGGTCTGTTGCATTTTCTAAGTGTCCTGCCAATAAAACGCAGTCTTTGGTTAGCCTTCCCCACAACATTTTCTATGTGTTCCTTCCAATTTAAGTCGTTCGTAATTGTAATACGCAGGTATTTAGTTGGGTTTACGGCTTTTAGATTAGACTGATTTATCTTCGTTTGTTCTTGAAGATGGAAGACCTGCCTCTGGTAACGAGTGGTATTTGATCGTGCAAGTGACTGATTATGGGCCGTGAACGGCCGCTGGAGTACTCTTAACTTTTTCCGACCGCATTTCGGTTGGTTGGTTGATTCGGGGGATGCTACCACACAGCGAGGTCATCGGTCCCGTCCGATTAGGGAAGGATGGGGAAGAAAGTCGGCCGTGCCATTTCAAAGAAACCATCCCAGCATTTGTCTGGAGCGATTTCGGGAATTCACGGAAAACCTAAACCAGGATGGCCGGACGTGGGCTTGAACCGTCGTTCTCCCGAATGAGAGTCCACTGCGCCAAGCACTGCACGACTTCGCTCGGTTTGCATTTCGGTATTGAGAAGAAACAGAATATGCGTTTCTACTTGTTATCTCGCGGGTTTTGATTTCTAAATCATCATGTTCACTTTTGAACTATTTTGAGTTGGTGAATTTTTCTGATACTGCGATCACAAAACGGACTTAGGTTTTCGCCGGTCTTGGATAACTGTTTAGCTTGAGGATTCTGCGACTCCTGTCATAACGCTCTCAACGCAACTTGACCATATTTGATGAGGTTATTTTCATCTGTATTTTAACTGGATATCGCAGGTCCACTTTCCGTTTAGATAAGATATACTTTCATGAATAAACATTATTCAACATAATTCTCGGTCGTCTACATCAATTACAGACGTTAAAAGAATCATTTTTATTAAACTTTTCATTTAAATTTTATTTTATATTTCTGTGTACTTTTTAAATCGCAATTCTAGGTAATGCATAGACTATTTGAATGCAGGATCACAGTTGCAGATTATCATTTGCAGCGAGTTAGCTGCTGGGTGTGACCATATTATGACTACATAGAGTTACTTCTTTTAAACAGGGCCGTGCATAGCCCAATTACCTAAGCTGTGAGCAACATCAGGTAAAGTCGCAACTGATCTGCTCGAGTGCGATGCTGTTTAGAGACCTACTATTCAGCAGACAGGCAACGTCCCACAGTGAAGTGGTGCGAGTGTGCTAACCGCCTGTATGGAAACAGCGCAGTAAGATGGGTCGGCCTGGAGACGCGACACAATTGCAGAAAGGAGCTACCGTATCCATTTCTCGGTCCCTCAACACTACTGTTCCTAACTATCCTTTGGGCGGTTAACCGTAGCGTACCACATCCGCGTTTCCTTGCAACTGCGTACGTCACTCTAATGTGAATGTCATTTTTATCCAATATTACGAGAAATCCGTTGGATAGGAAGAGGACGTCGTTATCAGGAGAATGAAAACGTGCGTTCTACGGATCGGAGCGTGAAATGTCAGATCCCTTAATCGGGCAGGCAATTCAGAAAATTTAAAAAGGGAAATAGATATAGTAGGAATTAGTGAAGTTCGGTGGCACGAAAAACAAGACTTTTGGTCAGGTGAATACAGGGTTATAAATACAAAATCAAATAGGGGTAACGCAGGAGTAGGTTTAATAATGAATAAAAAAATGGGAGTGCGGATAAGCTACTACAAACAGCATAGTGATCGCATTATTGTGACCAAGATAGATATGAAGCCCACGTCTACTGCAGTAGTACAAGTTTATATGCCAACTAGCTCTGCAGATGACGAAGAAATTGATGAAATGTGATAAAAGAAATTATTCAGCTAGTGAAGGGAGACGAAAATTTAATAGTCATGGGTGACTGGAATTCGATAGTAGGAAAAGGGAGAGAAGGAAACACAGTAGGTGAATATGGATTGGGGCTAAGAAATGAAAGAGGAAGCCGCCTGGTAGAATTTTACACAGAGCATAACTTAATCATAGCTAACACTTGGTTCAAGAATCATGAAAGAAGGTTATTTACATGGAAGAACCCTGGAGATACTAGAAGGTTTCAGATAGATTATATAATGGTAAGACAGAGATTTAGGAACCAGGTTTTAAATTGTAAGACATTTCCAGGGGCAGATGTGGACTCTGACCACAATCTAGTGGTTATGAACTGTAGATTAAAACTGAAGAAACTGCAAAAAGGTGGGAAATTAAGGAGATGTGACCTGGATAAACTGAAAGAACCCGAGGTTGTACAGAGTTTCATGGAGAGCATAAGGGAACAATTGACAGTAATGGGGGAAAGAAATTCAGTAGTAGAAGAATAAGTAGCTTTGAGGGATGAAATAGTGATGGCAGCAGAGGATCAAGTAGGTAAAAAGACGAGGGCTAGCAGAAATCCTTGGGTAACAGAAGAGATAATGAATTTAATTGATGAAAGGAGAAAATACAAAAATGCAGTAAATGAAGCAGGCAAAAAGGAATATTTGGGGAGCAAAATAACTGATGATGGTCGAAGTAGAGAGGATACAAAATGTAGACTGGCAATGGCAAGGAAAGCGTTTCTGAAGAAGAAAAATTTGTTAACATCGAGTATAGATTTAAATGTCAGTAAGTCGTTTCTGAAAGTATTTGTATGGAGTGTAGCCATGTATGGAAGTGAAACATGGACGATAAACAGTGTGGACAAGAAGAGAATAGAAGCTTTCGAAATGTGGTGCTACAGAAGAATACTGAAGATTAGATGGGTAGATCACATAACTAATGAGGAGGTATTGAACAGAATTGGGGAGAAGAGGAGGTTGTGGCACAACTTGACAAGAAGAAGGGACCGGTTGGTAGGACATGTTCTGAGGCATCAAGGGATCAGAAATTTAGTATTGGAGGGCAGCGTGAAGGGTAATAGAGGGAGACCAAGAGATGAATACACCACGCAGATTCAGAAGGATGTAGGCTGCAGTAGGTACTGGGAGATGAAGAAGCTTGCACAGGATAGGGTAGCATGGAGAGCTGCATCAAACCAGTCTCAGGACTGAAGACCACTACAACAACAAGAGGAATCCTCTGCACAGCAGGACAAAAATTACAGTGTTAAAGATGATTAGTGTACGATGCCAACACGGCTCAGTCGGTGACCCTGTTTGTCTAAAATATATCGCCCTTACTATTGATGTTAATAAGATATTTCGCCACGCGCCATCGTTCAGTTTGTCCGTAACCTAAATTGCGTGCTGTAGTAGTTCATCCTTCACATTCATCAACTGTCTTAAATCCTCCTAATGTTCTCCTGCAAAGGCTGTGTTTTCTGTAAGTCGTAGCATTGGGAGGGAGGGGGGGGGGGCTGTACCTGTTCCATTCGAACTGTTTACACTTTCAGATGTTTGTAGGTTCATGTTTTCATTGTCACTTAACGGGTGAGAATTTATGACGTAAAAAAGGGTGCCGCTTGCACAAGAAAATCACAAGTAACTTCTCTCAATGTGGTAAATGGGATGAAGTTACGAGCAGTTTCTGATTAATCCGCCCGATTCCGCCATCAGCTCCTCAAAATCAGACCACGGCGACATCGATTAGTTATAACAACAAGACCAGCTCAACTTCGGTGAGGGGCCTCTCGAGCATGTTCGCTGAAGGGCGGCCCAACTTGCCGGCCTGTTGCTCGGCGACAGATTGAGCGTTAATTAAACCACACAGCGTCCCGGCGAGCAAAGGGCCTTCCCGCGCAGGGTGGAAGCGGTTTGACCGGCAGACCGTGAAACGCCCTCCGGCCGCTCCACACTCCACAGCGTGTGTAGGCGCGATGGCCGCAGGACGAGGGGGGCCGTCCTGCCAGAGGCGCAGATAATTCGAGGTGGTGCTGGGAGCTATATTTGTACCAGCTGTTTGTTTTTTCTTGTAATAGCCATTGTATATGCTGCTCCAGTAGCGCTAATGGCTGTAGGTGACAAGGATAACAGTGACACTAAAGTTGGCCAATGAGGTCGTTGCCTGTAAGAAATCAAGCACTTGAACGCGCCTACATGCGGCAACGCGCACAGACATCCGTGACGTGGGTCCGTGAGGTACCACTTGTTGTATCCTCATCACCAATTAAAATGCGCAATTTTCGGAAGTGGTAAATTTAAGCTTCATGAGCAAAAACTACGTTCGGCTTGACGAAACCAAACGAGGCACACCTTTGGTGACACTTGTCTCTGATAGGCTGCTTGAATTTGCGGGCCTGGGGACCCGCTTGGATAACTTCAATGCTAAATACGAGGGTCACTCCAAAAGAAATGCACACTACCTTTGTAAAAATACAGTTTTCATTCTGCATGTGTGAAAGTTTTACAGTGTGTAGATACATCCTTCCCGCATGTTTTCAAACTTCTTAAACCTGTTCCCGTGAGTGGCGTCGTCACAGCATTTCCTCAAGATGGCTGCTACACTTGACATTCATCAGAAGAAACGTGCTGTCATAGAATTCCTGTGCTGTGAAAACGAGACAGTGGGAAACATCCACAAGAGGTTGAGAAAGGTGTATGGAGATGCTGCTGTCGACTGCAGTACAATTAGTCGGTGGGCAAGTAGGTTACGTGATGAAAGCGGGCAATATTGAGGATTGTCCTCGTACTGCACACGCTCCAGATAATGTGCAGAGAGTTAACGAACTGGTGACTGCTGACAGACGCATCACAGTGAACGAACTGTCACGCTACGTTGGGATAGGGGAAGGAAGTGTTTGCAGAATATTGAAAGTGTTGGCGTTAAAAAATGTTTGTGCCAGGTGGGTTCCCAGGATGTTGACAGTGGCTCACAAAGAAACAAGAAAAACGGTATGCAGCGAACTTTTGGAACAGTACGAGAATAGTGGAGATGAATTTCTTGGAAGAAATGTGACAGGTGATGAAACATGGCTCCACCATTTTTCACCAGAGACGAAGACGCAATCAGTGGAGTGGTATCATGCAAATTCACTCAAGAAAAAAAAATTCAAAACCGCACCTTATGCTGGAAAAGTTATGGCTACGGTGTTTTTCGATTGCGACGGACTCTTGCTTGTGGACATCATGCCAAGTAGAACCACCATAAATTCTGATGCATAAGTGACGACAAGGAAGAAACTTCAAGCTCGACTGAGTCGTGTTCGACCACATCGGCATAAGCAGGATGTTTTGCTGTTGCACGACAATGCACGGCCACATATCAGTCAACAAACCATGGAAGCGACCACAAAACTCTGATGGGCAACAATGAAACACCTGCCTTACAGTCCTGACCTGGCTCCATGTGACTATCATCTCTTTGAGAAACTGAAAGACTCTCTTCGTGGAACAAGGTTCGAAGATTGTGCACGCTGCCAAACAGTGGCTGCAGCAGGTTGGTCCAGAATTTTACCGTGCGGGTATACAGGCGCTGGTTCCAAGATGGCGTAAGGCAGTTGAGACGGATGGAAATTATGTGGAGAAATGAAAATATTGTTCCTAAAGGATGTATCTACACACTGTAAAACTTTCAAACATGTAAAATAAAAGATGGATTTAAAAAAAAGTAGTGTGCATTTCTTTTGAAGTGACCCTCGTAACTCGGAAACGGCACAACGTATCCGATTTTTTTTTCCTGAACAGTTCATTCTCAGTACAAACTCCCCTGCAACACCGTTACAAGCTTTTCAGACAGTTCGTAACTCCCCCTTATATTCACGGCAAGCAACTGTGCAGTGGTTATCGGAGGATACTTCATGCCAATAATAACGATTTTCTGTCCTATTCCATTCGCTTATTGATCGGAGGACAAATGACCATAAACGCTCTCTGATCAAAAGTATCCGGACACCTACTATTGAACATTAATATGGGGCGCGTCCACCGCCTTCATGACGGCTTTAATTCTGTGGGGGCACTATCAGTGAGCGAAGTCGACGTTAAAAGTCATCCGAAAAGTGTTCCATTGGACTGAGACCAGCATTATGGATAGGCCTGTCAATTTCCGTTATCCTATTCTCAACAAACCTCTGCCCCACAGATGCCGCTTTATGACAGGGTGGATTGTCACACTGATACAGTCATCGTCTCCCAACTGTTTATCTACTGTACATGTTGTACACCTATTTAAAATGTTTTCACACCCTTCTGAATTTTTTATTTTCTCAACCACATAATGGGGGACATATACATAATCAAATAGTATCCGGACACCCCCAAAAGCATACGTTTGTAGTATTAGGTGCAGTGTACTGCCACCTACTGCCAGGTACTCCATATCAGCGACCTCAGTAGGCATTAAACATCGTGAGAGAGCAGAATGGGGCGCTCCGCCGATCTCACGGAGTTCCAACGTGGTCAGATGATTGAGTGTCACTGGTATCATACTTCTCTACGCGAGATTACCACACCTAAACATCCCTATGTCCATTGTTTCCGATGTGATAGTGAAATGGAAATGCGAAGGGACACGTACAGCACAAAAGCGTACAGGCCGACCTCGTCTGTTGACTAACAGAGACCGCCGGCAGCTGGAAGACGGTCGTAATGTGTAATAGGCAGACATCTATCCAGACCGTCACACAGGAATTCCAAACTGCATCAGGATCCACTGCAAGTACTATGACAGTTAGGCGGGGGCGAGAAAACTTGGATTTCATGGTCGGGCGGCTGCTCTTTAGCCACGCATCACGCCAGTCAATGCCAAACCACGCCTCGCTTGGTGTAAGGAGCGTAAACAATGGACGATTGAGCAGACGAAAAAAGTTGTGTGGAGTGACGAATCACGCTACACAATGTGACGATCCGATGGCAGGCTGTGGGTATAGCGAATGCACGGTGAACGTCATCTGCCAGCGTGTGAAGTGCCAACAGTAAAATTCGGAGGCGTTGGTGTTACGGTGTGGCCGTGTTTTTCATGGAGGGGGCTTGCACCCCTTGTTGTTTTGCGTGGCACTATCACAGCACAGATCTACATTACTGTTTTAAGAACCTTCTTGCTTCCCACTGTTGAAGAGCAATTCGGGAATGGCGATTGCACCTTTCAGCACGATCGAGCACCTGTTCTTAATGCACGGCCAGTGGCGGAGTTGTTACACGACAATAACATCCCTGTAATGGCCTGCACAGAGTAATGATCTAAATCCTATAGAACACCTTTGGGATGTTTTGGTATGCCGACTTCGTGCCATGCCTCACCGACCGACATCGATATCTCTCCTCAGTGCAGCACTTTGTGAAGAATGGACTGCCATTCCCCAAGAAAGCTTCCAGCAACTGACTGAACGTATGACTGCGAGAGTGGAAGCTGTCATCAAGGCTAAGGGGTGGGCCAACACCATACTATATACCAGCATTACCGTGCAGGGCGCCACGAACTTGTAAGTCATTTTCAACCAGGTGTCCGGATACTTTTGATCACACAGTGTATCGTGACCATGAAAACCACCACCGCACAGTAACACAACCTTTTTCTAAGGCAGCATTCGCCAAACTCAAATCCTTCCGTCGGATTAGTGCAGGGTATAGCGTGATCCATCCCTCCAAATTACACGTTTCCAATCATCTGTTGTCCATTGGCGTCTCTCTTTACACCGCCTCTTCCATCGCTTAGCAGTGATTACAGAAATGTGTGTATTACGAAGAGCTGCTCGACAGTGTACCTCGTTCTTTTAACTCTCTACACAGTCCTTTGCTAGGTGGACCACTGGTATCCCTTTGGGACTTACGAGTGATTTCTTCCGCTCATTTCATTTAATGTTTTACAGTCGTCCTCGGCAATGCTATCTGACAGCGCATCAGGTCTGTCCGGTCTTGTTTTATCTGAGGTTTTCCTTTGCGTTCCCATTTCTTAGTCACATCACGAAAAGCTGACATGGGCGGCTTTAGTAGGGTTGAAATGAGCCTACAGGATTTGTTATTAAGTGACACTCAATGACCCGTCCACTTTCGAAATCACTGATCTCTCTTGACCGACTCATTTTGCTGTTACTGCTTCTCTATCGACAGTAAATAGCGCCTCGCATCCGCCTCTTGTGGCATCTGTTGGTGAATTCAGCATTAGACAGTGCAGACTACATTATTATTCTATACGTCGACTTGTGGAAATTAATAAAAAACTGTTATCGAGAAACAATTTATAAATGAATGATAGAAGCAGCATGTAATTTTGCTAGGTAGAAGGATCTTTAAATTTGACGTCGAAAAGCAAGGCGCGCGGGGTAGCCGCCCTGTCTGGGGGCGCCTTGCCACGGTTCACGTCGGAGGTTCGAATCCTCCCTCGGGCATGGGTGTGTGTGTTGTCCTTTGCGAAAGTTATTTTAAGTTAGATGCAGTTGTGTGTAAGCCTACGGACCGATGACTTCAGCAGTTTGGTTCAAATGGTTCAAATGGCTCTGAGCACTATGGGACTCAACATCTGAGGTCATTAGTCCCCTAGAACTTAGAACTACTTAAACCTAACTAACCTAAGGACATCACACACATCCATGCCCGAGGCAGGATTCGAACCTGCGACCGTAGCGGTCGCTCGGTTCCAGACTGTAGCGCATAGAACCGCTCAGCCACTCCGGCTGGCCAGGTGTTTACTACCACGACCTCCAACTCCAATAAACACAGTCAGAATAATAGCCTACCATTACTACGGTTGTCAAGACAGAAGCACCAATTAAGCATGAAACGTCAATTTCTCAAAGCTGGATGTCTGAAAATCCGGAATAACCGTACATCCACGCAGTCATAATGTCTAACTTCCACATATATGGTGCAGCAGCAAACGAAGAACATTTTTCATGTGCTACAGAAATGACAGAGAAAAAAATGCATGAAATGGTTTATTTCGAGGTATTTTGACTGTTTTGTACCGTCCTTAAACAAGATGGTGGTATACATTGGATATGAGGAGTTGATAGTAGCTGTTGTAGCCTTCGCGTGCGGGTTCCGAAGTATTATCGCATACCATGCTTGCGTGGGCGCGCGCGTCGGCTATGTGGGTCAGACAGACAGGCGCAGCCGGAAGCACGCACCGTGCACGCGGCGCCGCGCGGCAATTAGCGAGACGTGCGTCGGCCCACACTCAACACTCACGTAACGGCGCCAGACCGAGCCCGTGAGCTGCACTGCGCATGCGCCGGACGCCGCCACTGCGCTTCACTGCGTCCCTTACGTAACGCCCATTACAACTCGTGGTTTACAGAACTTATTCCTTTGGGGCATAAGCACCATGCAGAAGTTTTAACAGTCAGTGTGAAATGATCCCTGCTGCCACTTTAATTAGTCATTCTTTGTGGAAAAGATTTGATTTCCATGTAAGGCATTAAGAAAAAGTCCCTAGTGCATCTGCATCTACATCTATAATCTATAAATCACTGTGGTCCGCATGGCAGTGGACACTTCCCATCACAATCGCCTATGAGGGGCATGCAGAATGATTCCCTATGCTTGCTGTAATTAGTATCGGCCGCTATAGGAGCGGTGTGTAGGAGGCTGTAGTGATTTCCAAGATTCCTTAATTGATACTGATTCTTGAAACTTTGTAAGCAGTCTTTCGCAGTACAGCTGAATCTGGTTTCGAGCGTGTGACAGTTTAGATTGTTCAGCAGTTCCTTGAGTCAAACATACCTGTGATCATTCATGGTGCCCTTCTCTGTGTACGTTCAATATCCGTTGTTAGTTCTGTTTGGTATGGGCCGACAAACTGGACCAGTATTCCAGGATTAGCCGCACACGTGTTTTTACGCAATTTCCTTCGTATATATGTCCGAGTGCTTAGCTCGGTGGTAACGTGCTCGCCTATCATGCAAGCGGTCCAGGATTCGATTCCCGTTCGAGTAGTTGATTTTCTCCGCTCGGGGACTGAGTGTTCTCTTGTCCTGTTCATCATTTCATTCTCATTCGCTTCGCGCAAGTCGCCCAATGTGGCGTCGAATGAAATAAGACTTGCACTTGGCGGCCGGCCTGCAGGACTGGCCCCGAGCGTTTCTAGACGCTACAGTTTGGAACCGCGCCTCTGGCATGGATGTGTGTGATGTCCTTAGGTTAGTTCGGTTTAAGTAGTTCTAAGTTCTAGGCGACTGATGACCACAGCAGTTAAGTCCCATAGTGCTCAGAGCCATTTCTGAACTTGGCGGCCGAAGTTCCCCGAAGAGGGGCCTCCCGGCCAAGGATGCCATACGCTCATTTCATTTTTTTCTTCGTATGTAGATTGCGTTTTCCCACAACGAACCGAAGTCAGGCACCAGCTGTACCGACGACTGAGTCTATGCAATCATTTCGTTTCCAATCCAACGGTTTCGACCAGGTTTTTTGGGAGGCTTCCCTTCATCATTGCACGAATGCCGGAATTGGCAACCCCCTACCAAGTATTCCCAACTAGGATTCTCTTCGCCCCACTCCATATTTACTGGGGTATTTGTCTAAAAAAAAGTGGTAGGACAAAAATTTGTATAGCAGCCCGCCCAACTCATATATACAGGGTCTAATAAAACTATACATACACATTTTTAGAGGATTTGTATGAGATAAAAAGAGACTTTTTATGTGACAAAAAGTACAGGAGCACAGTTTCTGCTTCTAATGTAACTATCAATGGCAAGCCAGAACCAAATCGTTGCCTAACTGCTACCGGAACATTTTCCAAAATTTCCAGTGGTACTCTACGGAGAAAGATATGCAAATTTCCCCCACCAAGCATTTTAGGCAGATGACACAGCCCATTCAGATGGTGACGAACAATACAACCCCACATCTGGTAAATATCTTTTGATGGTGTAGAACAGGAGTTGCCTAAGGATTTTCCAACTTCTACACATGACTATTGTGCTGTGAACTTTGGCCTAAGGGAAGTCCAGCATTAAGCCCTTCAAGGATCTCTAGTGGGGAATGGCGCACCAGTGATATTTGTGCCACATAGAGAAAGCCTTTCTTTTTTATGACCTCTAATAATTCTTTAAATTTGTATGCATAATTTTACGTATTTAAGGTTGTATGGCCAGCATTTCATCCAAGACAATGGGGTGGATGTCTACTAAATTTGTTACAGACACTACTTGCTGTAAGAGAAACAACACTATGGAGGTTACAAGCTTATGCCTCCCATAGGAGTGGGCATATGGGCAAAGAAATGGTTTTATATCTCTGACAAGCGGGCTGCTCAGCAGAATAAGCAAGTTGTGCAGGTAGTATTTGCATGCCTTACAGGGGCTACATATGCGGATGGACACAGCTGAACACAGAGAAGGAAAGAGGAGATGGATAATGAGAAAGGAGGGAGGATGAGATGGGTAGAGAAAGTGGGAGGGAAAAATGGACAGAGAGAGATAGAGGAGAAAGAGGTCGACAGAGAGAGAGAGAGAGAGAGAGAGGAAGGGGGAGCTTTCTAGTTGCAGTATTTGTTCGTTAAACCCAGAAATTTATACGAGTTGACTGATTCCAATTGCGACGCAGTAATAATGTAGTCTTAAGATATGGTACGAAGTTTTTTATTTAACTTATTTTCTTTTCGACTGTGGGAACATCTGCTAAAACAAAGTACAAGAAAGTGGAGATAAGACCGTCATCAAAGTGCTTAGCGCTACGTCGTCGGTGGTCTTTTAGTTAGCGTCATTGCTTGACATGTGACGTCAAACTGAAAGATTTGCATCAATTTGGCGTCCACACGATGCTTTTTTATAGTTACTTCGAGGATAAAACTGTATGCCATATAGGAGTCGAACTCAGACTCTCACGACGAGCTCTTTGTACAGAAAATGAAACTCTGAGTTCGAGATTTGCACACAGTTTTAAGCAACTAAAGCATTTCTCAGCTTGAGGGTTGAGGAAAGCTGGCCAAATGAACACGGGAGTGATTTACTAGATATGTTTCTAGTCCAGGTGCGCCGTTCCCTTCCACAGACCTGTGACTTCTATTATCTGGCTAGTTACAGGGAGACCTAAAGATGAACGGGGACTGTGAACCGTAGTGCAGCTAGGCATCTTTCACGTTAAAAAATATTGCAAGCGGTGAAGAAAGTGATAAGAGGCAAATAAAAATCCTTGAACTAGGCAAAGTTCGAATCCCAGACCTTCGAATCCGCACTCTGGCACTTAATCATTGACCCATCGAGGCATATGCCTCCTCTGTAGCGAGCATTACGTGATGTGTGTACTGAAGAGGTGTTTCTGTGTCAGCAAAACATGTCGGATGCTATTTGTCAATTGGGTGTTTTTTTAACGTGTAAAAAAAAAAACACACGGCAACGATCGGAACGGCGATCTCTACTAATATTGGCTCGCAGATATGACCAGCAGGTCTGAAGCCCGATAAAATATTTGCCTGGAGTGAAACGTGCGCAGCCAGTGACAAAGCCGTCGGCAGGGGAGGCCGGTGAGTAACGCCCCCCGCGCTGTGACACTCTGTGTCAGCTGTCCTTCCCAGCTGTCATTGTCTCGCAGAGGTGACGTGATGCCCCGTGATGTCCAAAGCTCAGCACCTGCATGCAAAAGCACGCCTCCGCTGTCGCATTCACATTGTCTCTGGTGCCTGCCTTCTACGAGGAAGCTTATAAAAAATACTCCGTAAACGTCTGTGTCGTTACGGAGCATCCATCAGCTCTAGTGGGTTAGTATTCGGAGGAGTCTATCGAATGTGGTACTGTTAAGTATCCAATGCGGCATCTGCGTGAAATGATTTGGGGAAGCCAGAGAAACATAAAAGTCAGAACGGGCGTACGTTCGAAAATGGCTCTGAACACTATGGGACTTAACATCTATGGTCATCAGTCCCCTAGAACTTAGAACTACTTAAACCTAACTAACCTAAGGACATCACACAACACCCAGTCATCACGAGGCAGAGAAAATCCCTGACCCCGCCGGGAATCGAACCCGGGAACCAGGGCGCGGTAAGCGACAACGCTACCGCACGACCACGAGCTGCGGACGCGTACGTTCAACTGCATAATACTTTCCACTCAAAAACAAAAAAACTGTTTCATCGTTTAGCTCTCTACGGTTCCATAAGAAAACAGGTACATATTTTCAGGGTCATCTTGTTGATATGATCTGTTTTGGTAACAAATCAACACGATTCTCTCTTTTAGCTAAACACAAAAACAGTTCTCTGTTGTATATCAGCTGAAAATAATACAAAGGAAAAAAATTTAACCCTCTATAAATAGAACCTTGAACATCGCAGCACGTCAGCAATCGTTGGTTAATATATTAAAAAACTAAAAACTCGCCTCGATTGCGAAAAAAGCACCTAGAGTTAAGTGTTAACCTAGGTTTCGGCGTAGATAACTACACCCTCTTCAGAACAATAAAACCCACAAGTGCCTAAAAAGACCTTCGTCAATGATTAACTGGCTTTAGGTATAGTTTTTAATAGTTCCTCCTGTTGTCATAGGTAGCTTCATATATAAGTTTCTTTACTAGCATAAGCAACCGTGTGTGGTTACTTTTAGATTTCATCTCCTGTTTAGCTCGTCTCTTGTTTTATCCATTCCATTTTTTGATATACGTTGATCCACGGTTGGGAATATATGGGCTATTTAGCCACGACCCATGTATAAACTTTCTCGTATTTGTATACGCATGCGCATTCAAATAACTTCCCTTGTCTTGCGCATGTGTATAGGTAGCGCGTCTGGCTTGTGAGTGAGCGACCATTTGTAGCTGCAGTTACATAGGCCGGTGTGAGGTGGAGCGTACACCATTAAGTTAAGTAGTGGTTTTGACTTTGTGCATATGTACTGTTTGTGTTGTCCTTTTCTTTTTCGTTTATAAATGTATAGCTATGGTGTTCTTTTAATCATTGACAAAGGTATTTTTAGGCACTTGTAGGTTTTATTGTTCTGAAGAAGGTGTAGTTATCTACGCCTAAACCTAGGTTAAGACTTAACACTAGGTGCTTTTTTCGCAATCGAGGCGGGTTTTTAGTTTTTTAATGCCACTATAAATACTTTTTCAGGCGTTATTGACACTGAAGAGTCCGAACTTGAATATTTTGTGACCCTCATCAATCAGCTGCTGGTACCCGTAGCCACGTACCTATCTCACAACGTCGTTTTAATGCAATGGGAGGCAAGTCGTGTATGCTAGAGGTCTTAGATATGTGTGAACCCAGCGCTATGTGATACATTTTTCAACAGTATATATTTGCGTTTCTGAGGTTTCTTTCTGAGATTCATCTAACGTAACATAGAAAACTGCATAAAAACTATATCCAGATAAGACAGCCTATGTTGGTGAACAGTTCTTGATCGCCTGACCGTCTAATAATAAGTTGCGTAAGTTATACAACCTCTTCGCACTCACGGAGTGAAACCTCGTAACACTTCATGGAGATCGTCTGTCAGATTGAGACGTTACGCTCAAAGATTCTAAAAGTGAAATGTGCGAGGAACTGCCTGCGGTTCACGCTTACCATTCCTTTTATTTTCATACCTTTTTTTATTTACGTGTCAACTTCTGTAGGACCAAACTGAAGAGTAATCTCCAAGATCATGGAACAAGTCAGTACATGAAATTACAACGTAAAAGTAATAACAGATAAAAAAAATGTTTATGAACCTAAAAAAAGTCAAGCAACAAGAAAACTCAATCAACAATACAACATAAGAATCAGCTTAATTTTTCAAGGAACTCCTCGACAGAATAGGAGTGACCCATGAGGAAACTCTTCAGCTACGATTTGAAAGCGCGTGGATTACTGCAAAGATTTTCGAATTCTTGTGGTAGCTCACTGAAAATGGATGCAACAGTATACTCACATCTTTCTGCACAAGAGTTACGGAAGTTCGATCCAAATGCACGTTTGGTTTCTGCCGTGTATGAAATGAGTGAAAGCTGCTTATTCTAGAGAGTAAGTTAATATTGTTAACAAGAAATGACAGTAAGGAATATATATATATATATATATATATATATATATATATATTGAGCGGCCAATGTCAAAATACCCAGACTCGTGAACAGGGGTAGACAAGAGGTCGTAAACTTACACCATTTATTGCACGAACCGCCCGTTTCTGAGCCAAAAATATCCTTTTAGAGTGGGAAGAGTTACCCCAAAATATAATAGCGTAAGACTTAAGCGAATGAAAATAAGCAAAGTAGACTCATTTTCGTGTCGAACGATCACTCACTTCAGATACCATTCGAATAGTAGAAACGGCAGCGTTAAGTCTTCAAACAAGATCCTGAACGTGGGCTTTCCCCGACAGCGTACTATCTGAACACCTAGAAATTTGAACTGTTCAGTTTCACTAATCATAAGCCCATTCTTTGAAATTCAAACGTTGGGTTTTGTTGAATTGTGTGTTAGAAACTACAAAAACTGGGTGTTACTGTGATTTAGCGTTAATTTTCAACAAGCCATGAAATTACGTCATGAACTGCACTATTTGAAACTGAGCCAATGTTCCACACAACATCCTTTACTACCAAGCTAGTCTTAGCAGCAAACAGAAATATTTTAGAGTTACTCGTAATACTAGAGGCCGGTAAATAAGGAACAGGAGTGGCCCCAACACTGATGCCTGGGGCTCCCCCCATTTGATTGTAGCCCACTCAGACCCCAAATCACAGCCATTCTCAACACTGTGAATAATGATCCTTTGCTGTCTGTTGCTAAAATAAGAGGTGAACCAGTTGTGAGCTACTGCTCGTACTGCGTAATGGTTCAACTTCTGGAACAATATTTTGTGATCAACACAATAAAATGCCTTAGTTAAATCAAAAAATATGCCTAGCGTTAGAAACGTTTTGTTTAACCCACCCAGTACCTCACAGAGAAAAGAGAATATAGCATTTTCAGTTGTTAAACGACTTCTAAAGCCGAACTGTACGTTTCATAGCAAATTGTGTGATATAAAATGATCAATTATCCTTACGTACACAAACTTTTCAATAACTTTACCAAACACTGATGGCATAGAAATAGGTGTAAAATTGTCTACATTATCCCTTTCTCCATTTTTATACAGCGGCTTTACTACTGAGTACTTTAATCGTTCAGGATACTGTCCATTGTTAAAGGAAAAATTACAAATATAGCTAAATACAGGGCTAACATGTGCAGCACAGTACTTTAATATTCTGCTAGGCGCTCCATCATATCCATGAGAGTTCTTAGTCTTCAGTAATTTAATTATTGACTCAATCTCCCCCTTATCTGTATCACAGAGGAGTACTTCAGACAACTATCTCGGAGAGGCAGTTGCCAAGAGAGTTATATGATTCACTGTAGAAACTAAATTTTTATTTAATTCACCGGCAATGCTCAGAAAATGATTGTTAAATGCTGTACATATATCAGGTTTATCAGTAACAGAAATATTTTTACCACGAACTGCCCTTATATCATCGACCTTGTGCTGCATGACACTTCCTTCGCTACTGACCGTATTCTTTAATTTTATTCTGTGAATTAGCTACTCTATTTGCGTACCACATACTCATTGCCTTCCTAACAACATTTTTAAGCACCTTACCAAAAAATGGTTCAAATGGCTCTGAGCACTATGGGACTCAACTGCTGAGGTCATTAGTCCCCTAGAACTTAGAACTAGTTAAACCTAACTAACCTAAGGACATCACAAACATCCATGCCCGAGGCAGGATTCGAACCTGCGACCGTAGCAGTCGCGCGGTTCCAGACTGCAGCGCCTTTAACCGCACGGCCACTTCGGCCGGCTAAGCACCTTACAGTACTGTTTGTAATGGGCTACTGTAGCTTGATTGTGACTACTTCTAACATTTTGATATAATTCCCGCTTTATTCTACAAGATATCCTTATCCCACTAGTCAGCCAACTGGGCTGCCTATTACTGCTAGTACCCCGTTTAGAACGTTCTGATGGAAAGCAACTTTCAAAGAGCATGAGGAATGTGTTAAGGAAAGCATTATATTTATCATCTGTGTTATCGGCACTGTAAACTTCATGCCACTCTTGTTCCTTGACAAGGTTTAAAAAATTCTCTATTGCTGTTGGATTAACTGTCCTAATAGTTTGTAAATAAATATGACATTTGTTTGAGTACTAAAGCCTTTTGTGTTAAAATATGTGCATCATCGTCTGAAAGGCCATTCACTCTTTTACTGACAGAACGCCCATTTAGTAATGAAGAACGAATAAAAATATTGTCTATGGCTGTGCTACTGTTCCTCTGCACCCTAGTTGGAAAAAACACATTCTGCATCAGATCATATGAATTTAGGAGATCTACCAACATCCTTTTCCTTGCACAGTCATATACAAAATTAATACTGGAGTCACCACATGTAACTAATTTCTGGTACTTCCTATAAACTTAATCAAGAACCTTCTCTAGCTTGAGCAGAAATGCTCTGAAGTCAGAGTTAGGGCACCTATAAACAACAAAAATTAGAAGTTTATTTTCACTAAATTCAACTGTCCCTGCACAATATCCAAATATCTGTTCAGTGCAGTGTCGTGGTACGTCTATGGACTCAAATGAAACAGTGTTTTTTTCGTACATGGCGAGTCCCCCACTCCGCAAGAAACTCCTTGAAAAACATCCAGTTAATCTGTATCCTGGTAAAGAAATCCTATGAATTGTCAAATTATTTATGTGGTGCTCCGATATACCAATAATTTCAGAGTCAACATCTATAAGCAATTCACTAACTTTGGCTCTAATACCTCTTGTACCTATCAGCTTACTAACACCAACAACTACAGGACTTTTTCCATGAGTGATCCCACCACCAGCCATTACAATGTCACCTATTAGCTTTGCCAGCCTCCCCTTCTCATACCTATAGAGGTGCAGGCCATGTCTAGTGGAACCTTATCTACTGATAGACTCGACTGGCACCATTGCAATGTGACCGATGTCCTCTGCCTTCAGAGGCAGAAAGCTGCGCTGCACAACCACTTATCACCACAACGACACAAACAGCTACCATCAAATCAAAGGTGTCCAGACACCCCTAATTAATGCGGAATTGACCACTAGATGTCACGAGAGGCGGACGCGTCAGTATACAAGGAGGCAGCGAATATGTTGTTGTCAGCAGAGAAGCAGTAACATCAGTATGGGTCGGTCGGAAGAGCTCACTGACTTCGATCGTGGACCAGTCATTGGATGTTACCTGAGTAACAAAACCCCCAACCCTGCTAGAGCTGTTCAAGTCAACTGTTGATGTAGTGACTGCGGAATGGGAACGCGAAGGAAGAACTACAGCTAAACCAATGCCAGGGCGACATCATGTAGCCGGCTTCCGTGGCCGATCGGTTCTAGGCGCTTCAGTCCGGAACCGCGCGACTGCTACGGTCACAGGTTCGAATCCTGCCTCGGGCATGGATGTGTACGATGTCCTTAGGTTAGTTGGGTTTAAGTAGTTTTTAAGTCTAGGGGACTGATGACCTCAGATGTTAAGTCCCATAGTGCTCAGAGCCATTAGAATCATTTGACATCATGTACGGGCAGCGACAGTCGAGTTTGCAGTGGCGGGATCTGAAAAAATGTCCTATAGTCAGCGGGAGACACTACTCGTGAGTTCCAAAGTGTTACCAGCAGTCCAGCCAGCTCAACTGCTGTGCGTAGGGAGTTAAAAATAATGGTCTAAAATGATCCAGCAGCTCCTCACGAGCCACGCATTTCCATAGTCTACGCTAAGCGACGCTTCGTGTGGTGTAGACAGCAACGCAACTGGAGGATGGATGACTGGAGACGAGTGATTTGGGGTGATGGATCACGCTGTGACCTGTGGCAATCCGATGGAAGAGCTTTGGTTTCGCGTATGCCTGGAGAGCGCTAGATGCCATGATGTGTAGCGCCAATAGTAAACAATGCAGCAGGTGATCTTACGGTATAGGGCTATTTTTCGTGGTTACAGAGTTATTCTTTCACTGCCCTTAAGAAATCGCTGATTGTGAATCCATGTGGGAAAAGAACTGTGTACTGCGTACAGGAAAAGCACAGTTCGGAGACGATGATTGTATCATTATGACGATGAAACCTCTCATGAATTGCGGGGATGTATAAACAGGTTTTCAATGTTCAAATGTGTGTGAAATCCTATGGGACTTAACTGCTAAGGTCATCAGTCCCTTACACACTACTTAACCTAAATTATCCTAAGGACAAACACACACACCCATGCCCGAGGGAGGACTCGAACCTCCGCCGGGATCAGCCGCACAGTCCATGACTGCAGCGCCTCAGACCGCTAGGCTAATCCCGCATTGCATAAACAGGTTTTACAGCAATGTTTATTCCGTCCAGTAGTGGAACAATGCAAAGAGAATGATTGTCTCAGCAGGACAATGCATCCTATCACAAAACAGCACCTTTGAGTCAATGACTTTTGGACGATATCATTCTTGAAATGGACTAACCTGCTCAGGGTCCCGATCTGAACCGAATAGGACACCTTTAGCATGCGTTAGAGCCGGCTTCGTCCCAGACCGCAGCGTCCTACATCACTACCTTCTCTGGTTTTGGATCTTGAGGAACATTGGGCTGGCATATGTCCATAGATATTAGACGTCTCACTGTGAAAGTGTCTCCAGTGGAGTTCTAGCAGCCATAAAGGTAAAGAAACGACCAATACATGACGGTAACGAGATGTGACACCAGCATTGTTATAGAATTTGTCCTGAAAAACTGAAGCTGACGAACTGGTAGCGTAATTTTTTAAAAGCTGTCGTGTAACGAAAGTGTTGTGGAATGTGTGTGTGTGAAATCCTATGGGACTTAGGTCATCAGTCCCTAAGCTTGCACACTACTTAACCTAAATTATCCTAAGGACAAACACACACACCCATGCCCGAGGGAGGACTCGAACCTCCGCCGGGATCAGCCGCACAGTCCATGACTGCAGCGCCTCAGACCGCTCGGCTAATCCCGCGCGGCAGTGTTGTGGAGAAACGGAAATTTCACGAGAACGTTTCCGTTGGATAACTCAACAACACAGACTCGAACCGCTTCGTTCGACCTTTGGTAATCAGCCACCAACAGAAAAGACTGTTTACAATTGTTTTTCAGAGCTGCTGTGTGGGATAGTTCGGAGACGTATCCAGCTAGAAAGTGAACCATGTTCCTAATCAAGTCGACGCTTGTCATTCTTAACCGGTGCCACAGACAAATATATGCTCTGCGCCGCTACCTAATGCCGGGAAAGGCGGTATGTACTCTTAGGCATTTACCAGTGGAATCTCAACCCGCGTTAAGGGGGTTCGTTAAGGACTCCGTCTGTGTACCTTCGCTTCCAACAAATGTGGGTGAATTGCGACACTGCAGACTGCATAGCATCATCTGCGAATGAAGTAACTCCAGAGATGCTTGCAAAACCACGAGACAAGTTTGACTATCATCTGTTTGTTTATTGTGCGTCTCGCGGTGAAATTAAATGAAAATATTGATCCTAAACGTAACTGTTAAATGTACGTCAAGGTTGCATGTGGCTCCATGTAACATACAGGGTGTTAAAAAATATATATATATTTTGAGCATTAGCAGTACGGAACAAAACAAGAAAAAAATGTGCATTAAACGTGGGCTCTAAGACGTACACCGTAAAGACTATGAGTATTCTATCGTGAAACACGTCTCTTCTACTGCACGCTCTTTGCTATTACGGGCGACCTTCCAGAATGCAGTAAACAAATAACACATTCCTTTGTTATTATCACATTCAGTGAACACCTGAGAGTGTTGTCGCTGTAAATCGTATTCACAGTTTTGGCTAAGTGCAGCATATCCTTCAGTTCTAACGCAACCAGTGTTTGTTGTGATAAATTTGTGAAATGCTTTTAAAATGGTTCAAATGGCTTTGAGCACCATGGGACTTAACATCTGAGGTCATTAGTCCCCTAGAACTTAGAACTACTTAAACCTAACTAACCTAAGGACATCACGCACATCCATGCCCAAGGCAGGATTCGAACCTGCAACCGTAGCGGTCGCGAAATGCTTTTAGATTTTAGTTTTATCTTTGAACTTACCAGTACAACGAAAGCCGATTATTCAACACGGGAAATGGCAGACACGATCTTCTGTTGTGGTCTAACAAATGGATACTGACGGAAAATGGTTTAGCAACAGCCTATGGGCTTGAAGGGTTGTTTTAGGAAGTGGATACTACCCTCCGTTGCAAAGAGAACTATTCAGACTACGCAGGAGCTTTTCGAGCTAGTACCGTTTAAACTTGGTCAGCTTGAACAGGCGCTCTAATCGAGCATCGGATAACCAAGCGCCTAGTGAATAAATCAATTTCAGTGACAGACAAAGTGACCGACGCCGATGCGTCCGTATGAGCAGTTGTGCCCGGGGCCGTGGGAAGGCACTCGGCGTCGTGGTCGGCCGGCGGACAGGGACATCATTGGCCGTTCTGCTGCCCGCCAACTACCGGATTTCCTTCGATTTCCACAGTGCGGCGCCCGCTGCGCTGTGCCACATTCCCGCGTTCCGTACCGCCACGGACCGCAGCGGACGCTTCCTCCAGCCCTGAACCAATTCTGTTTCACACGGCGCGTCCACTCTGCCGCACACCGTCAATTTGCCCACACTACCGAGCGCCAGAACGAGTTAGTTCGCCGCCAGTGGCAGAACGCACCCGTGGAAGGGGTTCACCACAACTCATAAGGCAGTGAAAATTATTGTCTCGTACACTTTATTGAAGTGAGTGCTTAACTGCGGCGGTCACAATGTGTGTAGGAAGAGGGGTGGAGGTCGGTTGTGCCCAGCGTTTCTCTTGACCCATAACGAGACTTTACACAGAGTTCAGACGCAACATAGTACAGTGGAAACGTCAGGAGCTTATAAATTCTAACTCAAACCAGAAATTAGAACTACTTAAACCTAACTAACCTAAGGACATGACACATATCCATGCCCGAGGCAGGATTCGAACCTGCGACCGTAGCAGTCGCGCGGCTCCGGACTAAAGCGCCTAGAACCGCTCGGCCACCGCGACCGGCCAACTCAGTCATCTTGGAAACAAAATCTCGACTTATATCGCGAAATAAGCATACAAGCGAAGACTACGACATGCTAGCCACCAGTTACGTAAATTGGCCTCAAACCAAAATTTTCCTTGAGCGCCAGACCCATTTTTTGGCGTGGTCAGTGCTTCTCCCCCTCCCCCTTGCCACCACCATCTCCCAGCTTGAAATCACACCTGCAGTCAAACAAGTGATAAGCTGCAGAAACCATCCTTATACCGCTCAGAGGTCGAATTCTGGAGCACTGGATCCTTAGCCTGACACTCACCGATCTACCGTTATTACACACATATTAGATTGGTGCATTAAGTATGCAGTGTTTTTGTTTTGCATGCTGGTGCCGGCCGTTGTGGCCGAACGGTTCTAGGCGCTTCAGTCCGGAACCGCGCTGCTCTTACGGTCGCACGCTCGAATCTTGCCTCGGGCATGGATGTGTGTGATGTCCTTAGGTTAGTTAGGTTTAAGTAGTCCTAAGTCTAGGGGACTGATGACCTCAGATGTTAAGTTGGTTGGTTCAGATGGCTCTGAGCACTATGCGACTTAACTTCTGAGGTCATCAGTCGCCTAGAACTTAGAACTAATTAAACCTAACTAAACTAAGGACATCACACACATCCATGCCCGAAGCAGGATTCGAACCTACGATCGTAGCGGTCGCTCGGTTCCAGACTAATAGCGCCTAGAACCGCACGGCCACTCCGGCCGCCCGATGTTAAGTTCCATAGTGCTCAGAGCCATTTGAAACTTTTTTTGTATGTCGGTATTCCAGCTGCCATTGGTTTATTGATGAGTTATCATACCTTGTTTGTAGTTCAATGTTGCTATTTTATTTTACGTACCGACATTTTGTCATTTGGAGAAAGTGAGTGGGACGGTACACGCCAGAAAACGGAGTACCTAGTGGAGAGACAGGGACATTCCCGACATATTCTTCTGTTTGAGTTCAATAGAGGGCTGACAGCAGCGGAGGCAACCAGAATATTTCCGCCGTGTACGAGGATACTGCCATCGGACAGAGCATCGCAAGAAAATGCTTTTCTCGGTTTAACGAGGTTCGTTTTAGCATTAGTGACTCTCCACGTTCAGGAAGACTTTCGGGATTTGATGAAGATCGTTTAACCCCTTAATTCGCGTCATGCCGATGCTTTGCTTATACTTGGAATGTCAACTGTTTTTGAGTGCCTGTGTCGGTAGGTGCTGATTCTGCATGAAGCTACCACCGCTTCTGACAAGCGCTGCATTCTTCTGAGTGTATCGGATACTTATGAATCGCCACGATGTTTTATTTTTATCTTTTGTCTAGATATTTATTCAACCATCGCGGCGTTAAAGGCATTTACTCGCAATGATCCACGTTAGTGCACTCGTAACTTGGAAAATGTGGAACTGTAATCATTCCACCATCGTGCGACTTTTGCATGCTGTGGGTAAAGTACAAAAATCGGCTATGTGGGTACTGCATGCTCTAAGCCAAAATCATAAAAATCAGTAGATGGCCGTATGTGGATTTCTGCTTCGTGGTCGTGAACAATACCGACCACCCCTATCCCGTATCGTCTCAAATGACGAGAAATGGTGTCTTCATGCTGACATAAGGAAAAGAAGTGAATGGTTGAGCCCAAACAAAGCACTGCTCCATTCTCCCGCAGCACCATTAAGAGATTACAGAGATCCTCACGTGACCATGCATATTCTGACATAAGTTCATCAGATCTTTTTTGTTCCGTATCGTCTCATCAATCAATCCCTCAAGTTTGTCCGTGGTGGAAAAAATCACCCTGTATAAGAAATCTCTTTCGTCCGTCCATAAAGGGTTTAGTCGTACTACTCGAACATTCGCAGTGCGCCCTTTTCGCGCATCAGATCGCTCACGTGCGAAGCGGTCATAGGAAGTGACTAGCAACGGCGCACCACTAGTGCGAACCTGCAGACGAGTCACCAGCTGAGGAGAAGCAGGGCTTGTTGCAAGAAATCGTGAACCACTGCTGGCAGCCAGCGCCGGCTGCACGTTCCAGCGGGCAAAGCACGCGTGAAGTTTAGACACGGGCGCGCAACTCGATCCGTGACGGCCGCGGCGCTGCGCTCCGGAACGTGGAGCCCTCGCTCTGTCTTCAAGTGCCCCGCTGAGGGCTACTCACTCCGTCACACCGGACATTGCCCAGGATCCCCACAGTGTCAAGTTCCGTCTGCGCTTCACACGTCGGCGATTTGTTACCGACAATCCCCTTAGCTCCTACTTCCTTCCTCCTCTCTCATCCTCTGTTTGTCAAATCAGTTTAACAGTCACTAATAAAAAGTTCTTGGATCAGATGCAACATAACAACTGGGCTGAATATTTATTATATTTTATCCTACCGATCAACTGAAAGACACCACCTGCTATACCAACCACTATATACACCGAAGAGCCAAAGAAACTGGAAAACCTGCATAATGTCGTGTAGTGCCCCCGCGAGCATGCAGAAATGCCGCAACACCATGTGGTGTGGACTCGACTAATGTCTGAAGTAGCCACAAATCAGTAAGCGTACGAGGAGGTGGAGATATCTTCTGAACAACACATTGCAGGGCATCCCCATATGCTCAATAAAGTTCATGTATGGGGGGAGATTGGTGCCCACGGAAGTGTTTAGACTCAGTAAATTGTTCCTGGAGCCACTTTGTAGAAATTATGAACGTGTGAAGTGTCGCACTGTCCTGCTGGTATTGCCCAAGTCCGTCGGAATGCACAATGGACACGAATGGGTGCAGGTGATCAGACAGGATGCTTACGTACGTGTCACTTGTCAAAAGTCGCATCTAGATGTATCAAGGGTTCCATATCACGCCAACTACACAAGTGCCAAACCATTACAGAGCTTCCATCAGCTTGAACGGTCACCTGATGGCATGCAGGGTCCGTGGGTTCGTGGGTTGTTTCCATACCTGTACATGTCCATCTGTTCGATACAATTTGAAACGAAACTCGTGCGACCAGGCAACATGTTTCCAGTCATCAACAATCCTATGTCGGTGTTGACGGGCCCAGGCGAGGGGTAAAGCTTTGTGTTGTGCAGTCATCAAGGCTATACGTGTGGGCCTTCGGCTCCGAAAGCTCATATCCACGATGTTTCGTTCAGTGGTTCGCACGCTGACATTTGTTGACGCCCCAGCATTGAAATCTGCAGTAATTTGCTGTAGGTTTGCGCTTCTGTGACGTTGAACGATTCTCTTCAGTCGTCGTTGGTCCCGTTCTTGTAGGATCTTTTTCCGGCCGCAGCAATGTCGCAGATTTGATGTTTTACCGCATCCCTGATATTCACATCCGTGAAATGGTAGTACGGAAAAACTCTCACTTCCGCGCTACCTCGGACATGCTGTGCCCTATCGCTCGTGCGCCGACTATAACACCACGTTCAGACTGACTTAAATCTTGATAACCTGCCATTGTAGCAGCAATAACCGGTCTAACAACTGCACCAGACACTTGTTATCATATACAGGCGTTGTCGACCGCAGCTCCGTATTCTGCCTGTTTACACATCTCTGTATTTGAATACTCATGCCTATAACAGTTTCTTTGGCGCTTCAGTGTATAATACACTATCTGATCAAAAGTGTCCGGACAACCACATGTACTCGGAATTGACCGCTAGATATCGCGAGAAGAGAACCCGCCAGCATAAAAGGAGGCGGGGAATATTGGTTGTCAGCAGAAACGCAGTAACAGCAGAATAGGTCGGTCTCGAGAGCTCAGCGACTTCGAATGTCGAGTAGTCATTAGATATCACTTCATTAACAAAACCATCAGGAATATTTCAGCCTCTCTAAAGCTTATCAAACCGACTGTTGCCACGTGATTGTGAAGTGGAAACGCGAAATAACAACAACAGCAATACGAAAACGAGGCAGACCTCGTATACTCATGGATTTGGACCATTTGAGGAGGGCGGTTTTAAAAAATAGCATGAAATCAGGGGAAGTAATCAGTCGTTGAGTTCCAAAGTGCAACCAGCAGTCCAACTAACGCAATGACTGTGCGGAGAGAGTTAAAAAGAATGTGGTACAGTGGTCGAGCAACCCCTCATAAACCAAACGTTTCTGTATTCAGTGCTAAGCAACGCATGATCTGGTGTACAGGGCGGTGCCACTCCACAGTGGACAACAGAGAACGAGAGATTTGGAGCGATGGCTCACGCTGTGCCCTGTGCCAATACGACAGAAGGGTTTAGTTTTGGCGAATACCTGGAGAACTTCACCTGCCATCAAGTGTGCCAACAATAAAGTACGGAGGAGGTGGTGTTACGGTATGGGGGCGTTTCTCGCCGGTACAATATGGTCCCGTTATTGCGTTTAAGCAAACGCTGAGTGCGGAAGGAAATGAACTCATTTTGTAGCATTGTGGACTGCGTACAGTAGCGGAAAACCTGGGGGACTTTGCTTCTTCATATCAGCATGACAAAGCAGCATATCGTAAGGCAATGGTTTCCTGAAATGGACTACCCTGCCCTAAGCCCCGTTATGAACCGAGCGGAACAATTGTGAGTTGAGTTATAATGTTGACTTTTCGGCTCCTGAGAATGAATGGGTTGCCATTCCTCCATACGTTTTCAGATTCTGCATTGTAAGTGTCAGCAGGAGAGTTCAAGCAGCCATAAAGGCAAAATTGGACACTCTCCCTGTTAATGTTCACCAATTTGTGTCCAGATACTATTTTATCAGATAATACACGCGCTGTTCAGTTTCATATACCAGGCATTATGAACGCTAGGTGTTTGTAATGTGTGCTTAGATTCACTTTTGAGTCACTAATTGTGTCAACAAATGCCATCACAGTTTTTCCTTTCGTAAATTACACGAATGTAGATATGCCCATTTCTAGGAGGAGCTATCCAGAGCGTCCTTAAGTGGAATAACGACATAAAATAAAAAGTACAATTGCAGATGGCAGACAGATTCACGGGAAGAGTCATAAAGAAATGTAACCGAACCACGAAAGAAATCTCTTACAAGGAACTTGTTTGACAGATTCGTGAGCATTGTTCATCAATGAGAGAGCCTTACCAGGCAGGACAGATAGTGGAGACAGAGAGGATCCAAGGGTGGACGGCGCGTTTCGTCACGGGAGCGTTTGGTCGGCACGAGAGCGTTACACACATGCTTAACGAACTAAGCTAGCAGACGCTAGAAGAGAGGAGTTGTGCATCATGGACAGATGGACTATTCAATTTTCTAGAGATTACTTTCCGGGAAGGTCGGACGATTCGTTACTTCCTCCCACATAAATCTCGCGAAATGACCACATCGAGAAAATAGGAGAAATTCTAACTAATACAGACACTTACCAACAGTCATTCTTCCCACGCGCCTTTTTTGAGTAGAACACGGAAAGGGGAGGGGGGGATCAGTTAGTGGTACCAGAAATAGTCTCCGCCACACACCGTTAGGTAGCTAGCGGAGTATTGATGTACACTATATGATCAAAAGTATACCGATCCCCCCCCCCCAAAAAAAAAACATACGTTTTTCATATTAGGTGCATTGTGCTGCCACCTACTGCCAGGTACTCCATATCAGTGTGCTCAGTAGACATTAGACATCGTGAGAGCGCAGAATGGGGCGCTCCGCGGAACTCACTGACTTCGAACGTGGTCAGGTGATTGGGTGGCACTTTGTCATACGTTTTTGCGCGAGAATTCCACATTAGGGTGTGGGTATGGCGAATGCCCGGTGAACGCCATCTGTCAGCGTGTGTAGTGCCAACAGTAAAATTCGGAGGCGGTGGTGTTATGGAGTGGCCGTGTTTTAAAAAAAAAATCCAAATGGCTCTGAGCACTATGGGACTCAACTTCTGAGGTCATCAGTCCCCTAGAACTTAGAACTACTTAAACCTAACTAACCTAAGGACATCACACACACTCATGCCCGAGGCAGGATTCGAACTGCGACCGTAGCGGTCGCGCGGTTCCAGACTGTAGTGCCTAGAACCGCTCGGCCACCCCGGCGGGCCGTGTTTTTCATTGAGGGGGCTTGCACCCCTTGTTGTTTTGCGTGGCACTATCACAGCACAGGCCTACATTTATGTTTTAAGCACGTTCTTGCTTCCCATTGTTGAAGAGCAATTCGGGAATCGCGATTGCACCTTTCAACACGATCGAGCACCCGTTCATAATGCACGGCCTGTGGTGGAGTCGTTACACGACAATAACATCACTGTAATGGACTGGCCTACACAGTCCTCACCTGAATCCTATAGAACACCTTTGGGATGTTTTGAAACGCCGACTTCGTGTCAGGGCTCATCGACCGGCATCGATGCCTCTCCTCAGTGCAGCACTCCGTGAAGAATGGGCTGCCATTCCCCAAGAAACCTTCCAGCACCTGACTGAAAGTATGCCTGCGAGAGTGGAAGCTTTCATCAAGGCCAAGGGTTGGCCAACACCGTGTTGAATTCCAGCATTACCGATGGAGGGCGCCACGAACTTGTCTTTTATAGCCGTATGTCCGGATACTTTTGATCACATAGTGAAGGTATAGAAGCTACTCGTGAAGTTTAATTCGCAGTGCGCTTGCTGGCGAAACAAGTAGGTGAACTAGACACGGATCGAATTCACGCGGCGGAGTACGATGACGACCTTTGCTCTGCTGCGCCATCCAGCCTGAGAGCGGTTTTCAGGCGGCTTTCCACTCTCGTTTACGCAAATGGTTTAGGAAATTTGTGGCCTAGTCCTCAATGTTCACCTCAGAAAATGAGACACACACAATTAAAATGCGGCCGGCCGGTGTGGTCGTGCGGTTAAAGGCGCTTCAGTCTGGAACCGCGTGACCACTACGGTCGCAGGTTCGAATCCTGCCTCGGGCATGGATGTGTGTGATGTCCTTAGGTTAGTTAGGTTTAATTAGTTCTAAGTTCTAGGCGACTGATGACCTCAGAAGTTGAGTCGCATAGTGCTCAGAGCCATTTGAAGCCAATTAAAATGCGGTAATAAAGGGAAGAAAAATTTATAAGATTCATAGACACATGACGTACACTACTCTCCTCCCGTAGGTTGGCAGATGTCTGTGGCAGTAGGAAGGGTATCCGGCCACGAAGCTAAATTAAACTAAATTTACCACATCATTAAGGCAGCGCAGCCCATACGACGCGTTAAACGCTAGGATAGAGAGACCATTGCTATTAAAAAATAATGATAGGATAACCTGAAGAGGGTCATCTCAGAACTCAAAATGTATCGAGCTGCAAATGAAAGCCACGTTTGTGAGTGATGGCTGAAGCTGATTCTTTTAGAGTTTACGAATCACAACACATCACCAATATTAACCACTGTGGATAAAATTAAGGTAAGAAAGAGGGACAGTTTTTCGCGTTCCATTCATACGTACCTGGGAGCTTCCGCCGCCGGCCGCTGGTGGCCGAGCGGTTCTAGGCCCTTCAGTCTGGAACCGTGCGACCGCTACGGTCGCAGGTTCGAATCCTGCCTCGGGCATGAATGTGTGTGATGTCCTTAGGTTAGCTGGGTTTAAGTAGTTCTAAATTCTAGGGCACTGATGACATGAGATGTTAAGTCCCATAGTTCTCAGAGTCATTTGAACCATTTTTTAGCTTCCGACGTTTCGCGTGAAGTCGGACTCGAGGTCGTTGTCAGTATACGAGCTGTCTTGGCGCTTTACGGAGCGCGAAACAAATTACGCGGCGTACTGTTCCGCGGGTTTAATCGGAAATGTTTACTGACGGACCCGGACTGATTCTCTGTTGTTTACCATCGAAACAATCCAAACGAGGGTCACCGGCCTCACTTTGATCCGCCAGGCAGGGTAAACTTCCCATTACTCCAGTGTGAACAATCAGAGCCTTGCAGCTATCAAACAACTGAGCCAAAGATTCCGAGTCCGACCACTGGGCTGGAATAGGTGCGCCGCAAACATTCCATACTCCGCCAGTTCGCCACTAGCAACTCTCGTTGATAATCAATACAGCATCAAAACTGGAATGTAATCAAAAGGCAGAGAGTCACACAAAAACATCATTCGCCAATTCGCACGTACCCAAATGAAATTTATTTCGTACTTTCTGGGTTAAGCGGCCTCGCTAGTGAGCTGATTTGAGACTGTGTGGTACTTGTTTTCAGTTTTACTTCAGCAGAAGTTAGGAGCCGTCACACTATGTGGAGTTAAACTCCGTATTTGGTGTCTTTTTTCCTAGAGTAGCCTACGGGGTATAAGCTGTTTCCAATATCAGCAAACTGAGGATGTCTCGGAAACGCGTCGTTTTAGATTCTATTTATTATTATAAAATGACACGAAACTACTTGTCGGTAGTTAAAGGCTTCCCTATTTGATGGTTATGTGTTGTTATTTCTGTGCTATGAAAGTATACAATTTAAGTGCTAAGGCACGCCCCGCATCTCGTGGTCGTGCGGTAGCGTTCTCGCTTCCCACGCCCGGGTTCCCGGGTTCGATTCCCGGCGGGGTCAGGGATTTTCTCTGCCTCGTGATGGCTGGGTGTTGTGTGCTGTCCTTAGGTTAGTTAGGTTTAAGTAGTTCTAAGTTCTAGGGGACTGATGACCATAGATGTTAAGTCCCATAGTGCTCAGAGCCAGCCATTTGCTAAGGCACAATGGTTCAAATGGCTCTAAACACTATGGGACTTAACAGCTGTGGTCATCAGTCCCCTAGAACTTAGAACTACTTAAACCTAACTAACCTGAGGACATCACACACATCCATGCCCGAGGCAGGATTCGAACCTGCGACCGTAGCAGCAGCGCGGATCCGGACTGCGCGCCTAGGCTAAGGCACAATGATGATCTACAAAGGGCGCATCTTTTTCTACAATTTCTTGTAATTAAATAAATAATGATATTTGTGGATACAGCCTTTACGCATTGTATGCTACACACAGAGGCGCGGCTGCCAAGCCGAAGCCATAGCGTAGTCGACAGTGTCTTGAATTACGAAGACAATGGTAGTAGATTCGCATCTAGCTAATCCGGTTTTCTTCACCTTTTGATTTCTCAAAGATTTTGGGTCTTTCTCATTAACGTAATAGAAGTATTATCTAAAATAGTTGTTATTTATTACAAACAATGTATTGCTGCAATTCTTGTTCCATAGGCCAATGACTGAATTGTTTCCCCAGTGCCCAGAAGTCTAAACGTGACAGCCAGCCTATGTCAGAAAGTAAACACAAGTTGCACACTGGAATGTCTTGCTGTTATGAAACTTTCTGTATAATGTGTATATTTTTATCTTGGTTTTGTGGGCTCCGTCATGTTTGTATCTTGTCGGTAAGTCTTTTTTTTTTCAGTGACGGTTAGCGGCTTCGAAAAAAACCTCCTTTCCCATTCACACGAAAATAGGAAAAGAATCCAGATCTTGAAACCTACGCGGTGAAATAGTACGTTGCTTCAGAGTGATGCTAGTCAATACGACATCGAGAATATGGATATTACGCATGCGCAAACTGACTTTAACTATATTCTATTGAAAACCGAAAATTCGGTGGAGATTCAACTAAGTTAACGAATAACTTCTACCAGTATGTATCTCACATCGTTGAATAGCATTGTGTAGTGTCCCTCTAACAACAGTTCCTTCTTTAAGCCATCGATGAGTCCAGTATCTTCTTCGCGATTTTCTCTGCTTGTTTTCTGCGACCGCTAACAGCGAATAAAGGAAAAACCGTAAATATTTTACGCGCATCCATTTTCGTAATGAAACTGTGTGATTAGTACGCCGGATGCAGCCAACTGCCGCTGGAGAGCGCTGCGATCGCAAATGACAACGTGGAGTACGTTGTGAGGCTATTAGGTCGTTTCAGAGCGTGCAGCAACCACGACGGAAACCACGTCTGGCGTGTTTCGCGATGAGAAACACGTTCCGTGTGAGGACGGCTTAATCTGCAGCACCAGCCGAGAAAAACAGGGACGCGCCTGAGCAGAATACCGTGCCCGAGCCGGGGAACGCACGGTCTTCTGCACTGAACTCAGTAACATGGTTGAAATGAAATGTGGTGTGGCTAGGGCCTCCCGTGGGGTAAACCGGTCGCCTGGTGCAAGTCGTCTGAGTTGACGCCACTTCGGCGACTTGCGCGTCGAAGTAACCTGGTTGATCACACACGATCTCCTACATTCGAATTCACAAATACATAACAAAAACACTCACTCAGTCCCAAAGGGCACACGACTTTTACACACCAGGAATGCTCTTGCATGACTCCTCGACGTCGCAATCTCTAAATGTCTCCACGAAATTATTCAAGTTGTGGGCCTTTCGCTTCTACACGCTACAGTCCGGAGCCGGCGACCGCTACGGTCGCAGGTTCGAATCCTGCCTCGGACATTGATGTGTGTGATACCCTTGGGTTAGGTAGGTTTAAGTAGTTCTAAGTTCTAGGGGACTGATGACCTCAGAAGTTAAGTCCCATAGTGCTCAGAGCCATTTGAACCATTTTTTTGTGGGACTTTCAGCGAATCAGAAGCAGAATGTAGGCATTCTCGTTGGCCATTTCCTATTCCTAATTACATTGCTTCTGTACGGTGCTGCTCATTGGCAAGACATTAAGAACTTTTCCGGAATGGATGTTGGAAACACGACCGTCATCGGGAAAATGCTCTCTCGGTAATGCTGCCATAATGTACTGCCGGCCACAGCCCATTTAGTAGGATTAGGGAAGGACCAACAGCTCCAGGATGAAGAAAGACCTCCTTCCCCCGTAGCTGCATAGTGGCCAAGGCGATTACAATACCGAACACACAGGAGGATAGGAGATCAGTATGTTATAAGGTTGCCAGAAATAGCTGGCCGCGCGGTTAGAAGCGCCATGTCACAGATTGCGTGGACCCTGTTGTCGTAGACTCGACTCCTAGTCCTTTCGGACTTGGGTGTGTTGCCTTAGCATAAGTTAGTTTAAGCAGTGTGTAAGTTCAAATGTTCAAATGTGTAAATGCTAAGGTCATCAATCCCTAAGCTTACACACTACTTAACCTAAATTATCCTAAGGACAGAGACACACATCCATGCCCGAGGGAGGACTCGAACCTCCGCCGGGACCAGCCGCACAGTCCATGACTGCAGCCCCTTAGACCGCTCGCCTAATCCAGCGCGGCAGTGTGTAGTCTAGGGACCGATGACCTCAGCAGTTTGGTCCCTTACGAATTCACACAGACACACACACACACACACACACACACACACACACACACACACACACACACACACACACAAAAGACACTGAGAGAGAGAGAGAGATTCAAAATGGTTCAAATGGCTCTGAGCACTATGGGACTTAACTGCTGTGGTCATCAGTCCCCTAGAACTTAGAACTACTTAAACCTAACTAACCTAAGGACATCACACACATCCATGCCCGAGGCAGGATTCGAACCTGCGACGGTAGCGGTCGCGCGGTTCCAGACTGTAGCGCCTAGAACCGCTCGGCCACTCCGGCCGGCTAGAGAGAGAGAGAGAGAGAGAGAGAGAGAGAGAACGCTGTAATGAATTCTTCTGAGTCCAAATAACACAGACGACTAATAGCACTACAATAATTTTTGTCAATTCAAATGCACATTACAGCAGCTTCTTACTAGCACAAAAATTCTTCTTACGAGTCTGGTGCGGCAACAAGCGTCGAAAATACAGACGAAGGCGTTTGCTGTGGGCAGAGAACTAGAGGTGTCGGTTTGCTGGCGGATGTCCGCGCGGAAGGAAGTCCGTGTCTGACCAAAGGCGGGAGCGTTGTCTCACCGCGAGATTCCGCACGCGCCGGCACGCGCCTCCTGCGGGTCTCTGGAACGCCGCGGCCTGGTGGAACGGCGCACCTTCCGGTCTTCGCCGTACGCACAGCGGCAGCGGCCGCCAGATGTGCGCAGTGCGTGCTTTCCCAATTCGCAGTGGGCCAAGGCTGCCGACCGGCCGCTCGCACCCGTCACCGTTTACGCAACGCACCCAATACGCACCTGGATCCGACGGTCAACACATGGCGCTCGGTTACGGAAACACAAAACAGATGCAGCACTGGGATAAGTTACTCGCAACATATCGCATAAGACATGTGTAAAAACGACACAGTTGCCATCAAGCCGAAGTTTGGTTTCACGACCACAGCACTTTCTAGGCATGGGCCTGTTAGAGACATGGTACGCCCTTGCCTTCTTCCGACCGTTGAAGTTACTTCTCCTACACTATAAAGCAGCCTCCGAACCACGGCGCAACTCAGCATTTTTCACATTAGCAAATATTGCAAGAGGTAAAAGAAGTGGGAATTGGCATATAAGTGTCCTAGGAGTGACTGAGGATTCGTAGTTTGAGACTTAACCCACCGAGGAGGAAAGTGGACATACCGTAAATGGGTGTGAAGTGTCAACGTCTCTCCCTGTTCCACATCCACCAGTAACCGACCCCCACCCACAACGCCAATTCTTTAAAAAATCGAACTCCCATGTACACTTACGAAACAGATTTAACGTCTCATCACAAATGAGTTAATGTGTTAAATATTTAACGTTAAGCACGTAAAACTTTTATGACTGAAGACACAAAACCCTAATTTGTGTTGGTTTTATTAGTTTGTGGTTATCCTCTAGAGGCCTGAAACCAAACTTTTCAAGAAATAAATGGAAAATTGGTAATATTTCATTTCTTAGTATCACAAAAAGCCAATAATTTGTAAAAAAAAAATATCATTCCATACATGACCTACAGCTCATGTATCGTATGTGATACAGCAGGTCTCTATCAACCTATGTTTCAAATATGACACATCTGGCCTCTATGAAGCTAAAATAGTCAAAAGTATAAAATGTTCATTTATTGCTGTTTATTCGAATTTTAAGGAATTTTAGGTTACGAAACATTAGTGAATAGAAATCAGAGCTTGTATACATTATTTATTTATTGCTTCAAGGCTTTTTATGAAACAACAAAGTACACTATGTGATAATGCTAAAGATTCAATGATTTCAGAGACTAAATTTTTGCCGGCCACTTTGACCGAGCGGTTCTAGGCGCTTCAGTCTGGAACCGCGCGACCGCTATGAACACGGGTTCGAATCCTGCCTCTGGCTCGGATGTGTGTAATGTCCTTAAGTTAGTTAGGTTTAAGTAGTTCTAAGTTCTAGGGGACTGATGACCTCAGATGTTAAGTCCCAAAGTGCTTAGAGCCATTTGAACCATTTGACTAAATATTACAAAACAGTGTTCATTACATATTATTAAATAATAATATACGTGTTTACCTATATATAAAGATTACTGAACTCAGGATTTTTGCTTCCACTCTCTAAGCTGTTTCATACTGTGCGGAAAGTTTTGAAACAATTCCTTTTTGAAGTGAAACATAGCAGCACACAAGAGTTTCATATTACGAACTTATGACTGGAGCAACCTTGCATTCTACAGCTAGATCTACATTTTTGTCTCCCGGGGTAAATTCCTGGCAAAAGCAATGCTTTCCTAGGTCTTTTGCATGCTGGTGGAATGGCTTGTATTGGGTTCTTTGCTTCATGACTTTTCCTTTCCTCCGAAATATTCGGGTCGTTGGTCTCCAGTAGCACCCCCAGAATTTCTGAACTATTCATTTTCTCATTTACGGCAAATAAGATATAGCAGACAAACTACACTTCCTTTACATCATTCACCCATATGTAAACATAACTGGCCTGATAATATGCAAAATGTAGTCATACAGTCCGATTCTATCAAATTTGATATTGTACATTTACACGTGTCCTGAGGCTCGTAAGCACTTGCACAAACTTAGAACGTGACGTAAGTATTTAGACTTATTTGCCTATTGTTTTCTTGATTATTCTCGCAAGTAATATTTCTGTTTCTTACCTTCTCTTTCATGTGGCATCTTCGCTCGCGCGCAAAAACTGTGCTTTTCGTTAAATGCTACCACCTTCTTGTGACTGCGAAAAAAAAAAAAAAAAAAAAAATGTGACGAGTGTGAATCGTAGACTGTATAGTACGTGATACACACATTTTTCCGATTCTGAGAAAAAAATTTGCCCACTGTATCATGTTTGATTTGATACCTGAGGACGCTAGAGGTTACCTGCCCATACGCTTATAAAAATGCCAAAAACCAAAACTAGTCCAGTCGTATGAAAACTACCTTCCAACACAGTTTTCTCGGTTCTGTTAACGTTTGTACACTCGATACTCAAAATTAATGAACAGTTTTCTGGAAGCTAGTTTTCTCCTACGTGTCGTATATAATATAATTTTCTAGAGAAAGTAGTAAAGAAATAATTGATTAAAATGTCGTGCTTGATGCTGAAATTTTACTGCGCGGACAACTCTCATTTAGCAAGCGGTAAACTGTTTTCATTATTTTGCGGCGCTGTACGCGAGAAAAAGTTTGGAAATGTTTGATATTACATTTAAGATTTGTTGGAACTCGCTGAGTGCTCCCATTATCAAACACAGGCTAGGTGGAAGCCTCGTAATTTACGCCCGGTTTTAAGAGAGGAGCTAGCTTTCCCCGCATTACGATGTTTATTATGTCAAACTTCCTGAGCCACGTTTTTTGTAATTCTGAATGTGCATTCAGTGGTATATGTGGATACTGTCAACAAAGCCGATAGTGAATAGAGATTGTATTAAAGAAATAATAAATTAAATCGTTATGCCCACAGCTTAAGTGTTACTCTGTGAACAGCCAAAGTGTAGTAAGCGATAAACGTATTTTCCTTTCATTATACTGTGACTGTGTCAGCGACAAAAAATTTAGAAAAGATTTAACATTATGGGTAAAGTTTGTCGGAAGTCGCCAAGTGCTCACATTCTCAAATACTGGGTGAATACAGTTTGAGTAATTTGCGCGCCGTACCTTAAGACATAGAAAAGTTTCTAACTTTAATTCTTGTCTTATTGTGTTTAACCTCTTACAGCGTAGATTATGATTCGCAATTCATTGTGCAGACAGATTTTTGTGCATCACTTTCAATGGGAGACAGTTTTTAGATTTCGTCACATTAACTTGAACCTTACTGCGGTTGTTGCTGTGGAATCAGTTCGAAAACCTGTCTGATGCAGCTTGCCATGTCATCCACTGCAAGTCTCTCCACCTCTGCATGAGGAGAAGGAAATTAGTGTTTAACGTCCCGTCGACAACGAGGTCATTAGAGACGGAGCGCAAGCTCGGGTTAGGGAAGGACGGGGAAGGAAATCGGCCTTGCCCTTTCTAAGGAACCATCCCGGCATTTACCTGAAAGGATTTAGGGAAATCACGGAAAACCTAAATCAGGATGGCCGGAGACGGGATTGAAGCGTCGTCCTCTGCATGAGGACTGCAACCTACATGCACCTGAACGACTTTACCGTATTCAAACCTCGTTCATTTATCAGCAAATCAGCTGACTTTTGTTGCCTCAGAACGTGTCCTAACAACCTACCCCTTCATTCAGTCAAGTTACGCCAAAAAATTCTTTTCTCCGCAATATGATGCAGTGCTCCTTCATTAGTTACTCGATCTCCTCATCGAATCTTCAGCAATTGTTATGTAACAGCGCATTTCAAATGCAATTATCCCTCTCTTATCTATGTTATTTATGGTCCTTGTTTCTCTTCCATGTAAGGCTACACTCCATACAAAAGCTTTCAGAAAATACTTTTCCGTTAAACAAATTTTCCTTTTCAGAAATTCTTTTCTTATTATTTCATGTCTCCATTTTTAATCCACTTTACTTCCGCCTGAAATAACAAAAGTCGTCTATTACTTTTAGTGGTTCATTTTCTCATCCAATTCCATCCAGATTTAACTCAACTGCACTCCATTGCTTTTGCGTCACTTAGGTAGTCTTCCTCTTACAACCTCTTTTCAAGGCACTATACATTCCATTCAACTGACCTTGCGGCTGTGTTTCAAATCATTAGTTCGGCAATATGGGACAGATCCTGAAAGCGCCAACTATTTTGTTCCACTGTCTGCGCTACGCTTAACCCAGATGGACCACTTACTCGTGACTTATTTACAGCTTAGTGACCAGATACGAAAAAGCTATAAAATAAATTTCCTGGCTGTTGCGATAAAGCATGGTACAGCAACGATTGGGGTAACGGGATTCGAAAGCGGTACCTCCAAAATGAGAGGCACGACCCCGTAAGCCGCTACAGCCCGGTGTATATCTCGCAAAAACAAGTTCTCGATGCAGCGCGCGAGTAACCACAGCCACGTCCGGTACAGACGCCGCATGGTTAGACAGGACACGATTCTGGTCACATACCTCCCGTCTAACGACACGGGCGGTTCGCCGATCTAGCGAAAGCCGGACAACGATTAATTTATGCCTTCTAAGGACAGCAGCCATGCCTCCAGGGACACAGCAATATCTCGAACAAAGAAAAGCTGTTTGACTACCAGTCCAACAACAGAAAGGTATTCTGCCACCTCATCATCAACACCCACGTCAGTAACTTTCAATCGCAGCTTGTCTGCTGACCTTGGAAGAATTACTTTACACAACGTACACACAAAACTGCTGAAACAGTCTTATAATTGCAGTTTGTGCTAGCAATATCGAGCTCACAGTGCGCTACAGCTTCCTAAGGCGTCAGCCTAAGACAATCTTTGAATCTCTTGTCACACGATAGATGAGAAATCTAAACAGAGCAATAAGTTGAGTCAGCTCATTAATCTACTATGAATACCGGGTTACCTGGTATTAGGGGCAACAAACGTGCAGACCAGTTAGAGAAAATCGTTAAGCATCTACTTCCCAACGACATATCCCTAGCATACAGTAATTTTCATAGCACACTCGACAAGCGGACAAAAACGGAACTGACACTGTTAGTGGAGCATGCATCGTATCAACTAAGGTACTGGTGCTGGGCGATCCAACAACAGATTCCTTGTGTTCCTTGGTTTCTCAACTCGGTGCTCACGAGAAATGAAACTATTTCTGTTAATAGACTGAGAGCAGGTCACATCAGTATTTATAAAACGAGACATTTGTTAAAATAAATACCCTCTCCAAGCTGTGATGCCTGCCTAGTTGTAAAGGACGTTGTATGTATACTAATAGAATGTAATACATATAATTAGCTAAGAGTGATTACTCTACACAGTATTTTAAAAATTAAAGATTATTTTTTCGTATAATAGCTCATAGTCCATGGCCAGGTTCGATGTAAATCTATTTGCCATTTCGTCCGTCTTTGTAAAAGGAAACTTTAAAATTAAGATACTTCTCTTATTTTTAAAATTTGAGTTGTTTTTAAATCCGCCTCATGCAAACACTATTTGTTTCTCTTTATTCACCCAGACATGTTTCGACACCTATGTTTCATCTTCTTTGGGTCAAATTTATTTCTGTAAGGTGTAATATAAAGATTTTAATCATTTAGGCCTACCTATTGTAGGGCTAAAAATTACAAGTGCATATTGCCTTGTTTGTTCCGGCTGCTCACCTCAAAATTACACTGGTAGCAAACTGCATTATGTTAGAAGTGTTTTTGCGTCCCTATTTTGTCGTTTTTGACAGCATGTTATCTGCAAAGTACTTATGAAGAAAAATTTTATGTGCATTTCTGCTGTACTGTTTCGTGGGTACTGGTTATGTATGTTACTGTACTTACATTTCTCGTCCTGCTGTGTATCTCTGGTGAATATCTCTTCCTACTACTGTTGAGTAAACTGTTTATACACTGTTTATTTGCTTACAACTTTACTCCACACATATTCTCCACAAAACGTGATTTGAGCAGACACTTCTGCAGTGTTCATACTCATTGAGAAGTGCTCTGTTGCTGTATCTGCTCACTTGTTCATTGTTTGCCTTATGTTTTGCCTTTTCACTAGCAATCTAGCTTTGAGGCGAGCTATAGGAAAAGCACGAATAATATGCAGATGTTGAGTCTTACGAGCACAACAGATAAATGATTAAAAACTTTATATTATACTTTACAGAAGTAAATTTGACCCACCGAAGAAGACACATAGGTGTCTAAACATGTCCGGGTGAATAAAAGGAAATAGCGCTTTCATAAGGCGGATATTTCAAAACAACCCAAATTTTAAATCAAAAACACGGAAAAACGTCAAAAGGAGCATCAAACCTGAGTAACATGATCTTATTTTACGTTTCTTTGTGCATAGTTATGAGTATGTACGTGTCTAAATTAAATTTTACATTGAACGTTTGTGGCTTTTGTCGTAATGGTTCAGTCAGATTGATGTACTTTGTAGTCTATCTCGCACAATTGTTCGCTTGTCTTTATACAACTGGCTTATGCAATGTGTCTTGCTCTATATTTTGTAATGAGGTCAGAAAAGTGTGCTCTTTATTTCATTCTGTTACGTAACTCCATCTGTGACTTTGCCTGAAACCACATGAAGAAAAACTCTCCGTGTGTCGTTGGTTCGCTGAAGCCAGGCGTGGATAGTTGGCAATTGGTACGAACAAACCGACGTTCACACCTACTATCAACCATTTTTCGTCGTAACAACAATTTTTCCACGGTTCATTTCCTATTCTTGTCTCCAACTTCGACTGCTGCTGCCAGGTAGCAGTGTTCTCGAACAGCCCAGGAGTGCAACATGTTTGCGAGATTGTGGCATCAAACTTCAGGAGCTCCGCGAGCCTCTTTTATCATGCATGGATAAATCAAGCACCTCATCAATGAAACATGTCACTAGCATCTCGCAAAGGCGAACGTACGGCAGAAAAGCACGAAAGGCCTCTCTGGCAACAGTGTCGTATGAATCGTTCCCTGTGTGATACGGTCAACATCCATATTTAGACGCTTGATAAACCAAAAGGCTATCATTATGCAAGTGTTTATGAAATTATCAATGTAGTTAATGTATCACGTGATCACACGAAGACGCACACAGCGTCCGGTCGGCTATACTCGTGAGCTGAGCGAAAGAAGGAAGGAAGGTCAGGTTAAGTATGCTGTCAACGATGAGATCAACAGGGACGGAGTTACGTGGAATAGGTGAAGTGTGTAGAAAGAACTGGTCCGCGTCCTTTTCGAAAGAAGTATCCTCGCATTTTCATAAAACATAAATCTGGATAGACGGACGACGGTTTGAGCCATCTCTGTCACGAATGCGAGTAGATTGCCTTGCAAGTAGCCCGTTTATATGTTTGTATGTTGGCAGCGCTATAGACCGCATTAGTATCACTGACAGCGCTGTGCGGTCTATGTAAGATGGTTCAAATGGCTCTGAGCACTATGGGACTTAACTGCTGAGGCCATCAGTCCCCTAGAACTTAGAACTACTTAAACCTAACTAACCTAAGGACATCACACACATCCATGCCCGAGGCAGGATTCGAACCTGCGACCATAGCGGTCACGCGGTTCCAAACTGAAGCGCTTAGAACCGCACGGCCACACCGGGCGGCGGTCTATGTAAGAGACTCTGTGGCTGGTCGGACGCGCAGTTAGAAGTTAATAGTTAGCACTAGTGGAGGTTTGCAGTGTTAGAGCGAGCGGACGGTCTGGGCGTGTGTCCGTTATGGAGATTTAATATTGGTTGGACATGGATTGTAAAATGTGGGTAATGGAATTATTGACGATGATATAATTTTTAGAACTGGATGTCACGGACGATTATATAATTTTCGGAAGTGGATATCACATGCTTGAGGCAAAATCTGTTAAGTACATTGTTTGCTCTGCAAAAAAATCGTTCCTTTGCTAACCACAAGCCTATTAGTAGTTAAGAGCCTACAATAGTTAGGATCTTTTTATTTAGCTGGCTGTAAATTTGCTATATTTGCTGTAGTTTGTGTGACGAAGATTTTCTGTCAAGTAAGTGACTTACGAAATGTATGGGTTATTGTTAGGATTTCTTCTAATTCAGGACAATTATTTTGTGTCAATTAATAGTCAGATTGCGTTGCGTTTGTTTATTATGGGTCATAAATGAATAGGATAAGTTTGAGTAGTATTTGGTTCAAATGGCTCTGAGCACTAAGGGACTTAACTTCTGAGATCACAAGAGCCCTAGAACTTAGAACTACTTAAACCTAACTAACCTAAGGACATCACAGACATCCATGCCCGAGGCAGGATTCGAACCTGCGACCGTAGCGGTCGCGAGGCTCCAGACTGTAGCGCCTAGAACCGCTTGGCCACTCCGGCTGGCTGAGTAGTATTTGTCAGGGAAAATTCTGTAGGTCAGTGTTGAAATGATAAAGACAAGCAAAGAGACAGTACGCTCAGTTTCACTCAGCACTTTAAGAAGGTTCACTTGCATTCTATTTCTCTCAGCAGTTTCAGAATTAAATAAAGAAGTTTCAGCCTTAAGACAGCGCAACCTCGCTCAATGTAGGCTGGGCAAATATAAGCCTACACCAAGCCTCCTCCTTCCTCTTTACTTCGTCTTTCTTTCTGGTTATCAGACTTTGCACTAATACCGTTCCTGAGTTATTAGCTTCTTCCTGCTGGGCATTCCATCATGTAACACCGAAAATGCAGATAAATTACCTTCTGCACCATCCCAAATTTTTCGCCGTTTAATATCCTGTGACAACTTGCACTGTACTTCTAATTCTGAATATGTAAGATTTTACAGAAACTATAGTTAATATGTAATGGATGTAATAGTGTATTTACTTCTAACTGTATATATCTGATTGTAATTAATATGTAAATATTGTAAATTGCTGGGAAAGCCATGGGAACTTTATTTTAATGTATCGATAGCAACGACGAAATGGCAGTATCTGTGCCGTTGTTTACCTTTACGTATGGAGACTCTGTCGCAATGCGAGCACAAACGAAGTAGAGCAGCTTGCGTCATGAAAAAGTGCGGAAGTGTTTATTGGACGCTCCTACAGACGCGGTGTGCGCCTATGATGGTGCAGTGTATGCGCTCCTAATTCGTTAACCCGCGAGTATTGAGAACATGACAGGAGGGGAGAGTCAGAGGAAGCTGCACTTCCAACTATCGCCTGTCCCACAATTATCCGTGCCTCTGCAGACGACTCGTGATTTCAACCACCAGCGGCAGATCAGCATTGTCGTCAGCCACGTTCTTCGTCGTCCGCAAAGCTACAACATCGAAAGACTGTACAGGCATGACCCAGAGGCATTTCTTTCACAATTATAGACTCACCTGAATAATACACTACTGCAGTTAAAACTTATAGGGCACCTGTGTTGTCATTGTCCTCAGACATTATTACCAAGCAGGGTCCCTTTCCTTTTCATGCAATCGTAGAGTGTCATAAAAATATGAAAATTGATTAACTATTTACTGCCAGTTTTGTTTGTTTGCTAATGACCAGTTTCAGACTAAATTCTCTGCCTCAGTAAGTGTTCATTCTTCTACTGCATAACAGAGGCTTAACTAATTTTCAATTTTGACCATTAACTTCATCCACTTGAAGTAACGTAAAATTTCACTGGCAAAACTAATAATTGAAGAAACAGCACAAATTAAGAGTGGGCAATTTCATTTGTTCTGTATTTACCTTAGCGAGTGACTTCTACTGGGTTGGCACGTACCTTACTATTACGTTAGAAGTAAATGCGTTGCTCATTTGCTTAAACTGAATTCAGTTCAATCTTTCAATAATTAAAGTTAAATTGCTTGCCTTTTTCCAAATCTTGCGATACATAATGGTGCCGTTATTGAAAGTTATTTTTCACGAAACAAAGTTTCCGTTTCAGTCTTTTATTTAACCATTTACTTTCAAAATTTAGTATTTTGGATTGAGTAATTGCAAACTCACTGCTTTCTGATTCATTTATTTTATCGTGAATACTCGTGTTGTGGAAAAGGATGACAACCTTCTGTTGCCACGCCAATGATTATTTGCTTAATTTTCTTTGCCATTACCCTTCTTAAGATTCTGGCCATTCATGCCATAATGGGCTGGCAACCATTCACTTATACCTTTCTTGCTAATCAGTATTTTTTGTGTTATTAGTATTTTCTGTATTAAAATATTACGTGATACGCTTTTCCCCCCTGTGTCGTTCATGAGCGGAGCTACTGCAATAAATTTCACCCATTTCAAAATAATTATCATTATTTAGAGTAGATTCCTCCTTCAGAAGGGTTGCCACGCTGCCCTCAGATCGGTGATTGCAGATCTTACAAAACTCAGGGCCTGATTTCATTTATATAGCAAGCAGAGATTTAGATAGCTTAACTACGCTTGAAGATGGAATTCAAGGTAAAATTCGCAACCGTAGCGCAAAAGCAATTGCAGGGTTAGGCTCGTGATTGTTAGTCCGAGTTTGCAATAACCGCATATTTTGCCTGTTAAGACGCCTCCTTCTCCTCCAAATAATAATAATTATTATTGTCCGCATCACAATAATACGCTGTGATTATTAAATGTTAAGGTAAATTTGAAATTGAAATAATTTGTTAATCTGGCACTCAGCCATTACTGATACCTATGTCATTGTAATTGTCATTGTAATTATTAATACTTGATTATGGTGATTTAAAGTCTTTAAGTAGACTTTTTATGAAATCCCTTCTCACAAGTTACTTAGCAGTTAACAGGACCCAAACAGTCTCCTTTTTATTAAATTCATTCGTAGTAACAATAAGCTTAAGCCGCTGCTGCTGCGAAATTTGTTGCACATACGTTACAAGATCTCTTGTACATTTTTCTCCTACTAACCGTATTATTTTCCTTCGGCAACGATAGCCTTACTCCCTGTAAAATGTCATTAGGCGTTTCCGATCACAGTGATTTACATCGCAATCCAGTAGGCCGATTAGGAAGGTGGACGTTAGAAGATAATATACAGCGTGATTCAGCTGCCCTACCTATCGGTTTTATGCAACTCGCAGCGGCTTAAAAAAAACACGCCCGAGCTTTTCATTCTCTTTTGCTAGCAAGGCGCAAACTATTAGTCCTAAGGAAGAAAGGAACAGGACCTCTTTTAAGAAATGTAACGTAGTTAAATTTTGTACTGGGATACTTTTTCGCTGGAGGCCTCTGGTTTGGAATCATTCAAGAAAACCGAGCGAGGTGGCGCAGTGGTTAGCACACTGGACTCGCATTCGGGAGGACGACGGTTCAATCCCGTCTCCGGCCATCCTGATTTAGGTTTTCCGTGATTTCCCTAAATCGCTTCAGGCAAATGCCGGGATGGTTCCTGTGAAAGGGCACGGCCGATTTCCTTCCCCATCCTTTCCTCACCCGAGCTTGCGCTCCGTCTCTAATGACCTCGTTGTCGACGGGACGTTAAACACTAATCTCCTCCTCCTCCTCCTCATTCAAGAAAACCGTACAAAAGAAACCTTCATACGCGTTTTACTTGAGTGACTCGAAAACTATGGCCTCCAACCAAAACGTATCACAGAACAAAATTTAACTACATTAAATTCGTAACAAAAAGGTCCAGTTCATGGTTTCTGTAGGACTAATAGTTTGCACGTAGCGAGCGAGAAAACATGAAAATCTCGCACGTGGTTTTTGAAGGCATTGTGGGTTGCATAAAACCCATAGGAAAGGGCAGCTGAATCATTCAGTATATATATATATATATATAAATTAGGAAAGGCTCAACACTTTCAAAATCTTCCACTTCACTTCAGTCTGAAAGCGCCCGAAGATTATTTTCGGTCAGGACGACTACGATTCACTGGCGCAAACGGTTCTTCAAAATGCGTGGTGCCGAGTTTGCCTCATTTACATGCCTTTTTTTCTTTTGGATTTATTGATTGAAGTAAAGTTTATCATTGTTTTCTTTCTTCAGAATATAAGGTAAAAGAAGGAGATGAAGAAGAACTTAAGGGGTAGCTTAAATTAACACAGTAATATCGTGTCAAGGACCTTTCAATCAGCTACCATTACACTCGATTATGTCGATCGTTGCGCAAGCGCAGTCAACCGGAAGTCGGTGCATAAGCGGTGATGTATAAATGAGTAGCTCCGTGTCGCAAGTGAAAATGGCCGAACCCGTACTAAAGACATTCTATGTTAGAATTTAACAACTGTCGTCCTGCCATCACAGTGCATTGCAGAAAACATATCGACATTAAGTGAGACGGAACACCCCGAAATTGGGGTATGGAGCTTCGCACATTTTTTAAATTAACGTCTTCCAAACTGTTGGATCGGTCATAGTGGACATTATAACACTGTGTTCTCCTCTTGGCCACGTAGTTCTCCAGAGGTGACACGCACCGATTTCTTTTTATGAGGTTGTGTAAGAGATCTTGAGTATGAGCCTCCATTGCCAAAATTATTTCCAGAATTCGAAAGGAGCATTTCAAATGCGCTTGTGTCGGTGACTCCACATGTGCTTCCACATTGTAAGGCACAAAATTGATTATCGCTTACAATTGTCGCTGTGATCAAGTGGAGTCACAGAGAACAACTGTAAGTTACATAAACAAATTAAACATTCTTTCCATTCTCTGTTCAAATGGCTCGGAACACTATGGGATTTAACAGCCGAGGTCATCAGTCCCCTAGAACTTAGAACTACTTAAGCCTAACTAACCTAAGGACATCACACACATTCATGCCCGAGGGAGGATTCGAACCAGCGACCGTAGCGGTCGCGCGGTACCTAGAACCGCTGAGCCACTCCGGCCGGCCCATTCTCTGTGCTTCTTATCGATGTATCCTTATGCATTACATAGTTACAGGCGTTTGTAGTCTCTGTATTTATTCTGAATTGCCCTGTGTTTGATCATACGTCCATACACATGAGCGCCAAACAGATGATGTCACAGTGCACGAACGTAACGTCCAAATCCTTGTATGAATGAGCGGGCTGTGACCTACGGTTGCTCCCTCAGATATGCAAACAAGACACAGCTGTTTACAAAGGGCCCATTGCATAATCAGCAGACAAACAGCATGGCGCCAGCACCGGAGGACGCCTTGTTTACATATGAATATAGGAAACTAGGTGTGTAGTTCAAGAGGTATTACTGAATCTACGACGCAACATTATCTACCGAAGAAGAAAATGTAACTAGTTTCACGTTGTACCAGATGTTAACTGCGTTCAGGGAGTCAGTTGTTCGCTGATATCGAGAATGAACTGATATCACTCTTGGCAAACTATGAGCGTCTTTCGATTGTTGGTACATCTACATCTATACTACGCCACCTGGCGGTGTGTGGCAGAGGATACTCTGTGTACCACTTTCACTTCCCTCTTTTCCTGCTCCAGTCGTATATGTTTTGCGGGAAGAGCGACTGCCGGCAACTATCAATGTGAGCTCGAATCTCTGTAATTTAAATTCAAGGTCTTTTCGCAACATATGCGTAGGAGGAAGCAACATACTAGTTGACTGGTTGACTCCTCTAGGAACGTACGGTCTCCGAACTTCCACAGTAAACCAAACCGTGATGTAGAACGCCTCTCTTGCAGGATTTGCCGTTGGAGTTGGTTAATCACCTGTGTTACTTACTACTAAATGAACCTATAACGAAACACGTCGCTTTCCTTTGGATCTTTCCTATTTAGTCTATCAATCCTATCTGGCACGGATCCCACAGTGAAGAGAAATATTCAAATATGGATCGAACTAAGGTTTTGTGAGCTTAAGGGGAGACGGAAGGCAATTTTTATCCCTATTCTGCCAATGCTATTTTACCCCCTTTGAATAGGTACACTTTTCAAAAGAAATGTAAGTGATAAAACAATGAAATTTTTACTGCACACACACACACACACACACACACACACACACACACACACACATATATATATATATATATATATATATATATATATATATATATATATATATATATATATGCCTCAATTTACGAGTAAAATGAACATAAGAAGTAGTTTATCAAATAATGGTACCTGAAAGTAAAAAAAAATTGTAGTTTTGAGAAAAATCCATTTAAAGTTTAATATTGCAATTCTAGTATAGTTATTGATGAGAATTACTTACCACTAATATTTTCTTGCACCATACTGAGCATCATCTAAATCATACTGCTCTTTTCTTCTCTTGGTCCCTCTTCTTTTCTGTCTGGCTTCTTTTGTGCATTTTAAATTAGCAATATCTGCTTTGCGGATACTCTCTTTATTTATTTGCATCAAGGAGTTTGCAGTATTTACACTAGATTTCATGCCCAATAATTCCAGAACATCCAGTTTCCTAATTACACCATCATTGAAGTATAAAATATCATCAGAAACACCAAATTTGAGGGTTGTAAGATGAACTAATGTAGTTTTCGGTAACAGGTTCCAAATGACAGAATTCACACATTCATTTAAATTTTGGGTTTTCCCATGAAGACATTTCTTCGACAAGGTATCTTTACAAAGGTCTCTATATATGGGTTTAATTTAATTAAATTAAATGCTGTGCATTATCTCTGCGTGGCGCAAAAAGGAAGGCGTGGCATTTAAATACCAGATTGCACAGAATGTCAAGAAAACCATCATATCTGTTATTACGTAGGCTTTCCCGGCGTAATAAGTCTTGAAAGTCTAAAAATGGTTCAAATGGCTCTGAGCACTATGGGACTTAACTTCTGAGGTCATCAGTCCCGTAGAACTTAGTACTACTTAAACCTAACTAACCTAATGACATCACACATATCCATGCCCGAGGCAGGATTCGAACCTGCGACCGTAGCGGTCATGCGGTTCCAGACTGTAGCGCCTAGAACCGCTCGGCCACCCCGGCCGGCCTTGAAAGTCTCAGCGGGACTTATCAGCAGAAGCAGCATTTTCCTGAAGATGGCGACCAGCTGGTACGCCGAAATATTGAATCAAGTTGATTTTAGGATCCGGCAGCAAACCAGAAGAGACTTTCAACCATCATATCTCACGAAAAAATTGTCGTATTTACATAAAATAAAAACTGTTTCACGCAGGAAAGACCAGACATTTCAAATATGCTAAAATCTAAAAATCGAATTTTTGAAGACCACTTGCCTTCTGTCTCCCCTTAATGGACTACATTTTCTGAGGATTCTTCCAATGACTCAATATGACGTCTAGTTTACTTGCAATTAGTTTTATGTAATCGTTCCACATTAAATCGCTCCGTACACACGCTACTAGATATTTTATGGAAGTAACTACTTCCAGTGATTGTTCTGCGATCGTGTAATCATACAATGACACGTTTCCTGTTTATGCATTCGGAACGGGTTACGTTCGTTTACGTTGAGGGTCAACGGCCACTCCTTCCAATAGCAGTCGATTCTCTGCAGGGCTTCCTGCATTTCGCTGCAATTGTCTAGCTTCGCGATGTTCCGTATGCTTGTAACTTGTTCATTAGGCGGTAGTGCGGTACTGCCTTCCGGAAGTCTAGGAACGCGCCATCCACCTGGGCGCCAGTTCTATGATCTTGTGAATCTCGTGGACGAACACAGCCAGCTGGGTTTCACACGATCCTTGTTTGCGGAAACCACGTAGATTTCTACAGAGGAGCTTTTCGATCTGCACAAATATATGAGCATAAGACGTGTTCCAAAATTTTACAACCGACCGACGTCAGAAATATAGGGCTATAGTTTTGTGTACCTGTCCCATGACCCTACCCTGGGAGTAAGTTGTGACTGATGGAGACAGCCTTACAAAGGAGCTGGAACGCCTGTGTAGAGAGTCAGTGGATGTTCTTCACATCACATTAGCACAACTTCAACCAAGAGTAGACGTGACCATTCGGAAGATAACGAGCAGTTGCTGTCAACTCTTGTTTAGAGTGCTTCAGTAGTGTAGCAGTGCAGGGGAGCTGCTCCGAACAGATCTACGTCGCGTAAAATTCGTCCCGCGCGCCGCACACCGCTGAAGCCGTCGGCACACGGAGAAGTTAGCTAATGGTGACGTACACTCTACGAGTTTTGTGACGTTACTCCTTGCTATTTCACGTTGAGAAGCTACGTCACGTGAAGAAAGCAGAAAGCTCGAGGCCCGCGAGAAAGACAGGCCGTGGTGCGTACGTCACAGCACGTGACACTACATGTCTTGCGAGTGCCAGTAGCTGTCTCCGGCAGGGAGCAAGTAACTATTTCACATGAATTTAGTAATTCTTGACTGCGTGTTTAAATGCTTGGAAGTTCTCGATAGTACACGATAAAATTAAGATCTTTACTGGGCAACTTTTCCAATAAATATTGATTTCTCGTGGACCCAAAGTTCAGCGTTCAGAAAGTGTGGCCGAGAAGCCAAGTAATGTGACGTCCCAAGTTGGTCCTGCAGAAAGCAAGAGGCCATATTAAACTCGTCTTGCTCAGTAGAAGCCCATATTAGGTGGGTTTTATGTGATACCTTACAACGCATGAATATGTTGTTTCTAAGCAGCAGCACATTAAATGTCTCGAGAACAAATCGTTACTGGTACGCAAATTAATAGCATATCCGCGATTAAAGCCTACAGAAGACTAAGATAAAATCCGAAGTCTCATATACCGAAACTACAGCCTAACGTAACCTGTAGAGGCAACATAGTAAAGTGCAAAAATCAGTCGTCAGTAGGTTCGAGTCCTGCTGTATCTATTTTCCATTCTGGAAGCATCCCCCAGGCTGTGGCTAAGCCATGTCTCCGCAGTATCCTTTCTTTCAGTAGTGCTAGTTCTGTATGGTTCGCAGGAGAGCTTCTGTAAAGTTTGGAAGGTAGGAGACGAGATACTGGCAGAAGTAAAGCTGTGAGGACGGGGCGTGAGTCGTGTTCGGGTAGCTCAGTTGGTGGAGCACTTGCCCGCGAAAGGCAAAAGTCCCGAGTTCGAGTCTCGGTCCGGCACACAGTTTTAATCTGCCAGGAAGTTTCATATCAGCGCACACTCCGCTGCAGAGTGAAAATCTCATTATGTGGTACATGTTTTATTTGTTAGCTGAACCTTCACAGACTCGGTAACAACGGAGAACTTGCGAAGGCATCATGGTACCTTTCGTGAATGACACAACGGGCCCCTTTGAGTCACTGCGTTCGCCGGCAAGCTGAATAAATGTGGTCTAAAGGCCAACAATGATTACACGAAAAAAAGATATTTTTTAATTAATCGTTTTTGACATTGCCCATACAGCCGGCCTCAGAAGGATTTTTTAAGATTTTAATGTATAACATCATGAAGAACTAAAAAATATTACCAGTTACATTAATTAAGTCAAAGTTCCAAGAAGTTCTTTTGTTAAAATGAAAGGAGGGTTGACGACTCAAATCATAACTCTTTATTTGCTGTGTTATACTATAAAATTTTTTAAAACGCTAGGTGTCGTCTTTCTTATATTCTTATTTGCCTCTTATAAAATCATATTTGAGTTTACTACCTCATCACTACCAAATTCATATGAAGAAGATATGGTTTTCAGGCGGCAGAGATGTTGCCGTAGTCTCCCGTGACTGAAACAAAGTCGTGCCATTGTCACTGTAAAGTTTTCTGCTGCATTTGTAATTTTGGTAACAAGGACGTAATGGGAGACGAGGTACCACTGTAGCATAGTTTCTCCTCTTGATTTCGTACTACGGGTGCAGGTTTTCGTCCCATCGAGCCCTGGTTCTACCCAATATAATATGTAGGAAAACGCCTGGTGGTACTTTTCTCCTCTGTATAAGGTCCCCGAAGTGTCCAAGAGCCGTCTTTCTGTGTGGAAAACCACGTCACACGATCGGAGGGTAGCGAGGCAGTGAGGGGATTTGGGAGGAACGAGATGTTATCCTTCGCCTCACCTAGAGAAATTTGCTTCACGCCGGTGATTTGGCTGCTGGTTCCTGCAAGCTGCTGCTGCTGCTGCATGTATTCATATCCGGCCGTATGAATGTTTCATGGCCAGCGGAAGAGCGAGGCGAAGCAGGAAACGCCAGACCGCAGAGCTGTTTGTGGCTCGCTGTGTACCGCAGGTCGGCTCCACGACTTGGGCATTCTCAGCACGTGCATATGCGTGGCGATGCTTAACGTGGACAACTCTCCATTCCAGGAGGTAACGGGACACCGCCAAACAAACATATAACTCAGTGCATACAAGTTGGTCGATCTTTGCTTTACTTACACTGAGGTGAGGAAAATCCTGGGATAGCGATATTCACATATACGGATGGCGGTAGTATCGCGTCCACAACTTAAGCGAAGTCAGTGCATTGCGGGGCTGTCATTTGTACTCAAGTGATTCAGGTGAAGAGCTTTCCGACGTGATTATGACCACACGACGGGAATTAAGACTCCGAACACGGAATAGTAGTTGGAGCTTGTAATGGTACTCGAATTACATAACCATTACGGCACCTCATCTTAACCTCTCGGTACCAGCAATATTCTACTGTGTTTCTGTAAAGTAGTTAACATGTTTCTGAGACAACATTCAGATTTGATCTCATTAAAGTAGAGGTACTTTAAAATACATCGACATGTTTATATTGCAATGATATTATTCTTATGTGTCTTTATTTTGTCACTATGATCTTTGACGTACTTGTAACTCTTGATTTTTGGGCGCGTAAGCGATTAATAGTTAGTTAGTTAGAGAGTCGGACCTTGAGAAGGTCAAGTCTTGGACGTCGTGTTGGAAAGACGCATATTGTAGTCAGCTTATAAAATGTGAACTTTAACAGTGAGGAAGATGTTTTCAAGTATGTTTTGTATTGTGAAGTGACGTTTTTTGTGTTACGTGATATTGCAACAAAAGCAATAAAAAAGAAGTGTACCTTAAATTCGGAGTGCTGATTACTTTTTTACATCACCATTGTCCTGCAAAAGTGTAATCTTCAAGAATGGTTTGTGAAACATATCTATAAAACTTTTGAATATAGCAGAATAAAACTTAGGCCTCTTTGCATCCGAGCTTGGAATCATAACCACCTAGATTTTCGACGATTGAGCCACGATTATACAACGAGACCAGCGTGGGAAACACGAAAAGATGAGTGCCTAGTTTATTCATTATTACATGAAATGACTTTATTAACTGTTCTCTAATGACACCTGCCACTTAAAAACTTTGTTGTTGCCCGAAAATGTAGTATTTAGCAGCGTGAGCAACACCATAATCATTATTAAAATTTTGACCTTTGTTGTGGTAGGGTTGTTAGAAGCTAGACGCATGGGACATTCCATTATGGAAATCGTTGGGGAGTTCAGTATTCCGGGATCCACAGGGTGAAGTGTGCCGAGAATACCGAATTTCGGGCATCACCACTCAACACGGACGACGCAGTGGCCGACGGCGTTCACTTAACGACCGACAGCAGCGGCGTTTGAGTAGAGTTGTCAGTGCTAACAGACAAGCAACACTGCGCGAAACAGCCGCAGAAATTAATTTGGGACGCACTACGAAGATATCCGTTACGACAGTGCGGCGAAATTTGGGGTTAATGATCTTTAGCAGCAGGCGACCGAGGCGAGTGCCTTCGCCAATCGCCTGCAGCGCCTCTGCTGAGCCCGTGACCGTATCGGGTGGACCCTAGACGACTGGAAAACCGTGGCCTGGTCAGATGAGATCCGATTCCAGCTGATACTAGAGTGTGGCGCAGGCCTCCACGAAGTCATGAACACAAGTTGTCAACAAGGCACTGTGCAAATGTGTGGTGGCTCCATATTGGTGTTGTGTGAACCGTTCATTGACTGGAAATGATTATGTTCGGCTACTCGGAGGACATTTGCAGCCATTCATGCAGTTCACGTTCCCAAACTACGACGAAAATTTTGTGGATGACAATGCTCCGTGTCACCAGGCCACAAGAGTTTGTGAGTGGTTTGAAGAACGCTGTGAACAATTGGAGCGAATGATTTGGCCACCCAGATGGCAACACATGAATCCAATAGAAAATGGCGAGATCGGTACATGTACAAAATCCTGCACCGGCAACACTTTCGCAGTTAAGGACGGCTGTAGAGGCAACGTGGCTCAGTACTTCTGCATCTACATTTATACTCCGCAAGCCACCCAACGGTGTGTGGCGGAGGGCACTTTACGTGCCACTGTCATTACCTCCCTTTCCTGTTCCAGTCGCGTATGGTTCGCGGGAAGACGACTCTCTGAAAGCCTCCGTGCGCGCTCTAATCTCTCTAATTTTACATTCGTGATCTCCTCGGGAGGTATAAGTAGGGGGAAGCAATATATTGTATACCTCATCCAGAAACGCACCCTCTCGAAACCTGGCGAGCAAGCTACAACGCGATGCAGAGCGCCTCTCTTGCAGAGTCTGCCACTTGAGTTTGTTAAACATCTCCGTAACGCTATCACGGTTACCAAATAACCCTGTGACGAAACGCGCCGCTCTTCTTTGGATCTTCTCTATCTCCTCCGTCAACCCGATCTGGTACGGATCCCACACTGATGAGCAATACTCAAGTATAGGTCGAACGAGTGTTTTGTAAGCCACCTCCTTTGTTGATGGACTACATTTTCTAAGGACTCTCCCAATGAATCTCAACCTGGTACCCGCTTTACCAACAATTAATTTTATATGATCATTCCACTTCAAATCGTTCCGCACGCATACTCCCAGATATTTTACAGAAGTAACTGCTACCAGTGTTTGTTCCGCTATCATATAATCATACAATAAAGGATCCTTCTTTCTATGTATTCGCAATACATTACATTTGTCTATGTTAAGGGTCAGTTGCCACTCCATGCACCAAGTGCCTAACCGCTGCAGATATTCCTGCATTTCGCTACAATTTTCTAATGCTGCAACTTCTCTGTATACTACAGCATCATCCGCGAAAAGCCGCATGGAACTTCCTTCACTATCTACTAGGTCATTTATACACTCCTGGAAATGGAAAAAAGAACAAATTGACACCGGTGTGTTAGACCCACCATACTTGCTCCGGACACTGCGAGAGGGCTGTACAAGCAATGATCACACGCACGGCACAGCGGACACACCAGGAACCGCGGTGTTGGCCGTCGAATGGCGCTAGCTGCGCAGCATTTGTGCACCGCCGCCGTCAGTGTCAGCCAGTTTGCCGTGGCATACGGAGGTCCATCGCAGTCTTTAACACTGGTAGCATGCCGCGACAACGTGGACGTGAACCGTATGTGCAGTTGACGGACTTTGAGCGAGGGCGTATAGTGGGCATGCGGGAGGCCGGGTGGACGTACCGCCGAATTGCTCAACACGTGGGGCGTGAGGTCTCCACAGTACATCGATGTTGTCGCCAGTGGTCGGCGGAAGGTGCACGTGCCCATCGACCTGGAACCGGACCGCAGCGACGCACGGATGCACGCCAAGACCGTAGGATCCTACGCAGTGCCGTAGGGGACCGCACCGCCACTTCCCAGCAAATTAGGGACACTGTTGCTCCTGGGGTATCGGCGAGGACCATTCGCAACCGTCTCCATGAAGCTGGGCTACGGTCCCGCACACCGTTAGGCCGTCTTCCGCTCACGCCCCAACATCGCGCAGCCCGTCTCCAGTGGTGTCGCGACAGGCGTGAATGGAGGGACGAATGGAGACGTGTCGTTTTCAGCGATGAGAGTCGCTTCTGCCTTGGTGCCAATGATGGTCGTATGCGTGTTTGGCGCCGTGCAGGTGAGCGCCACAATCAGGACTGCATACGACCGAGGCACACAGGGCCAACACCCGGCATCATGGTGTGGGGAGCGATCTCCTACACTGGCCGTACACCACTGGTGATCGTCGAGGGGACACTGAATAGTGCACGGTACATCCAAACCGTCATCGAACCCATCGTTCTACCATTCCTAGACCGGCAAGGGAACTTGCTGTTCCAACAGGACAATGCACGTCCGCATGTATCCCGTGCCACCCAACGTGCTCTAGAAGGTGTAAGTCAACTACCCTGGCCAGCAAGATCTCCGGATCTGTCCCCCATTGAGCATGTTTGGGACTGGATGAAGCGTCGTCTCACGCGGTCTGCACGTCCAGCACGAACGCTGGTCCAACTGAGGCGCCAGGTGGAAATGGCATGGCAAGCCGTTCCACAGGACTACATCCAGCATCTGTACGATCGTCTCCATGGGAGAATAGCAGCCTGCATTGCTGCGAAAGGTGGATATACACTGTACTAGTGCCGACATTGTGCATGCTCTGTTGCCTGTGTCTATGTGCCTGTGGTTCTGTCAGTGTGATCATGTGATGTATCTGACCCCAGGAATGTGTCAATAAAGTTTCCCCTTCCTGGGACAATGAATTCACGGTGTTCTTATTTCAATTTCCAGGAGTGTATATATTGTGAAAAGCAATGGTCCCATAACACTCCCCTGTGGCACGCCAGAGGTTACTTTAACGGCTGTAGATGTCTCTCCATTGAGAACAACATGCAGTGTTCTGTTTGCTAAAAACTCTTCAATCCAGCCACACAGTTGGACTGATATTCCGTAGGCTATTACTTTATCTGGCGACAGTGCGGAACTGTATCGAACGTCTTCCGGAAGTCAAGGAAAATGGTATCTACCTGGGAGCCTGTATCTAATATTTTCTGGGTCTCATGAACAAATAAAGCGAGTTGGGTCTCACACGATCGCTGTTTCCGGAATCCATGTTGATTTCTACATAGTAGATTCTGAGTTTCCAAAAACGACATGATACTCGAGCAAAAAACATGTTCTAAAATTCTACAACAGATCGACGTCAGAGATATAGGTCTATAGTTTTGCGCATCTGCAAGGGACTTCCGACGACTTCCTGAGTCCATGCCACGTCGAATTGATGCACTACGCCGAGCAAAAGGATTTCCCGCACGATATTAAGAGGTATCGCATGGCTTTTCTCACCTCAGGGTACTAGGTGTGGGATATTCGTACGTGATGTAAAAGGGTGGCGAGTTGTCCGGATTAGTCTATATGGAATGCTCAGCGAATTTAAATTTACTGGCAAAGCCAGGAATTCTGAAAGTTTCAGAAAAACGCAAGCACTTCTCAATATCGGCTGTACACATGTTTACAGAATTAAGTAACCTGTGTTGGGAGGTAATTATTACTCTATAAGATTTTAGATTTTCACAATTTCATAAACCTCTGGGGGAATAATCCAAAACTACAAGGTCCAGGCCATGCGGAGTAGCCCCGCGGTCTATGGTGTCTTGTCGCGGTCTATGGTGTCTTGTAGCGGTCTATGGTGTCTTGTCGCGGTCTATGGTGTCTTGCTGCGGTCTATGGTGTCTTGTCGTGGTCCGCGTGGCTTCCCCCGTCGGAGGCTCGAGTCTTCCCTCGGGCATGGGTGAGTCTTTCGTCCTTAGCGTAAGTTAGGTTAAGTTAGATTAAGTAGTGTGTAAGCTTAGGGAGCGATGACCTCAGCAGTTTGGTCCCATAAGACCTTACCACAAGTTCAGCAGATATGGCGTCATAAACACTGAGACTGGTGAAAAAGTAGCCTTTTCTTCGAACGGAGGGCAAATTGCGAAAACTATACGTATCCAGTGTTTGGTAATGGGAGCACTTAACGACTTCCAACGAGCTTTAAAACATAATTTCAAACACTTTCTATAAAGGGGTTATGGGTTCTTTGGTGGCCCAGTCTTAGTCTCGGATTTTTCATCAGTCTGTGGGTTAATATTCCGAAATTTAGGAAACCAAGATAACTTGGATTTTGCGTCTTCAACCATACAGGCTTTACACGCTTAACGTCAGATTTTTAATACGTTAATTAATTTGTGAGGTAACCAGACCTCTGAAGCTATTGTATACATGGGCGTACGATTCTTTATACAATCGGGCGACGGGGGACTGGGGGACTAGTGGTTTAATATAACTCGTTACACGTAAGTTTCCTTCTGTCTTCCATCGCGCCGCGGCTCCACATTTTTCGCTCGGTTCCCCCGCTCTGACCCGTTGTAGCATTTGACAACGCACTCGCGCTCAGTTCGAAAAACATGAAATGTCGAGACGACACTGTCCAACGAAAATTCGTCTGCTCAAAGAATTTGATACCCCAATAGACATGATACCCTAACAGCTCTTCGTTCGGTGATAAATTCAGAGCCAGTACCGACAAGAACCGAACACTGACCTCAGAATAGGGATGGCGGTTATCGCTGAAACAATCGGCTTTCGGTTATATCATTTTTTAACGACAGTGTAACCTGACTGTTCAAACAGCTCAGAATAACCGGTTTCTGAAATAACCGATTTTCAGTTTTTTATGCCTATTACTGTAATAAACGTAGAAATCTAAGAAAACTTGAAAAATGTTGAATCTCAGATCCAAAACACAGAGAATCAAAATTTTAAATTAATTAGGCAAATTAAAGGAAACATATTCCTTCCCTCGTTAGCTGCTTTTCTCGAAAAGTCATGAGTGGTTGACTACCACAAAAAATCATCTGTATTGTACTATCGATTCTAATTTTTTTAAAATTCTGCTCAAAAACCGTGTTGTAATCGAGAATCATACCACTACTTGGACATTACAAGTAGACTCTGTTAAAAGGTGAAAACTGAGGTTGAAGTACTCTATTTTTCGTGTTAATTTGTCCGTTTTGAAGGGCTACAAGCTGATGGAAGTCATGTCAAGTAGATATTGACAGCTCATCAACTGCTTCCTGTTGTTATTGTAACTGTGACTGAACAATTAACTTTAAGTTTTCTCTTCATGACACAACTTTGTTGTGGTTCAAAAAAATGGTTCAAATGGCTCTGAGCACTATGGGACTTAACTGCTGTGGTCATCAGTCCCCTAGAACTTAGAACTACTTAAACCTAACTAACCTAAGGACATCACACACATCCATGCCCGAGGCAGGATTCGAACATGCGACCGTAGCGGTCGCGAGGTTCCAGACTGTAGCGCCTAGAACCGCTCGGCCACTTCGATTTGTTGTGGCTACTCTCGTTTTTAATCTTTTACCGCAAATAGAACACTGTACTTCGTTGAAACAGCACTTCGTAAAATGCTTCCAGACTAGGGATGTTGCCATTTCGTAATACAGCTGATGTTCGATGGTGGTACTCAGGAACTATCATAGAGAGCAGATGGCGCGTCTTGCACAGTGCATGAACACGCGTACCATCTAACAGACGACGTCATATGGCAACAGATGCGTTATTGTCTCAGCATTGCTGTTCCAATATTTATGCTATGTGTTTGTTGCTCGCCTCTGTCGGCATTGTTATTACAACACCACTGATCGTTTTTCCCATTTTCTATAGTAACACAATGTTTCAAAGCAATACAATTTTTACGAGCAAAACTTATTCTTTTAGAAAAGGAAAAGTTTATTTAAAAACAAAAATTTTTAACACATCAGCTATGGCTAAATTATCTTTCGGTTTTTACCCGGTTATTTGAAAAAAAAACTGTTGTAACTCAGAACAAACAAATACCTAAAAATACCGGATATTCAGTACTAAAGTACCGCTATTGGTTTTAACCCATCGATTTTTCCCATCCCTATCTCAGAAGCGTTGGTGTATCTGCAACCTGTTTGAGGACGCAGGATTTAAAAAAAGGTTTGTGAATTGCTAAGGGACCAAACTGCTGAGGTCATCGGTCCCTAGTCTTATGCTAAGGTCATCGGACCCTAGACTTACACACTACTTAAACTAACTTATGTTAATAACAAGACACAGACCCACGCCCGAGGGAGGACTCGAACCTCCGGGGGGAGGAGCCGCGAAGTCCGTGACATGGCGCCTCGAACCGCGGCGGCTGCAAGATTAAACTCTGGTGAATTCGCAATGGGTTGAAGGTTAACTTAGTGGACTGTTGAAGTGGCGATGTGGGCGACAAGGTACTCGTGTACCAGTCGAGTAATTAGAACCCTCACATTCCTCTGCCCTGTAGAAAGTAATGCCATTGTTCGTGACACAGTTGAAAACCACTGTGTACGCCAGAGAGCAGAACAAGGTCGCCAGTTCGTGTGTGTGAGTGTCGCTTTGCGCGAGGTGCGGCTCCACAAAGGCTGCCCTGTCCTGTCCCGTGCTGTTGAGCATGTACACGTAGGCGCCGTGTGGCCTGGTGACGCAACGCGCTTTAAACAGTGCGGGACGGCGCTGATTTCACTGGCGTCGCCTCCGTGGCTGACCGCACGCCCGCCCACCGGCCGAGGTCACCGATGAGAGCATACTTATTGCAGGGCTCCTCTGCGTCACGCACCGACTGTTTAGAAACGTATCTAGAGAATTAATAGACAGTGGTAGTTTTGCGATTGCAGTCTGGCATCGAATTCCCGTTTGATATATCAGGGCGATGGTGGTCAGTGGCGTCGGTACTTGATTAATGCCAGAGGTAAGAGGTGATGAGGAACACAGGTGTAAACCGGGAAGGCCAGAGGAGGACAGCTACTCTCCTCCCACCCTACCCCAAAACTAAATTCGTAAACGAAAATTGCAAGTACTTCAACCCCAACAATAAATGCCCTGTAGCAAAGAAAAGACGGGTATATATACTACTGGCCATTAAAATTGCTACACCACGAAGATGACGTGCTACAGGCGAGAAATTTAACCGACAGGAAGAAGATGCTGTGATATGCAAATGATTAGCTTTTCAGAGCATTCACACAAGGTTGGCGCCGGTGGCGACACCAACAATGTGCTGACATGACCAAAGTTTCCAACCGATTTCTAATACACAAACAGCAGTTGAATGGCGTTGCCTGGTGAAACGTTGTTGTGATGACTCGTTAAGGAGGAGAAATGCCTACCATCACGTTTCTGACTTTGATAAACGTCGGATTCTAGCCTATCGCGATTGCGGTTTATCGTATCGCGACATTGCTGCTCGCGTTGGTCGAGATCCAATGACTGGTAGCGTAATATAGAATCGGTGGGTTCAGGTGGGTAATACGGAAGGCTGTGCTGTATCCCAACGGCCTCGTATCACTAGCAGTCGAATGACAGGCATTTTATCCGCATGGCTGTAACGGATCGTGCAGCCACGTCTCGATCACTGAGTCAACAGATGGGGACGTTTGCAAGACACCTGCCATCTGCACGAATAGTTCGACGACGTTTGCAGCAGAGTGGACTATCAGCTCGGAGACCGTGGCTGCAGTTACCCTTGACGCTGCATCACAACAGGAGCGCCTGCGATGGTGTACTCAACGACAAAGCTGGGTGCATGAATGGCAAAACGTCATTTTTTCGGATGAATCCAGGTTCTGTTTACACCATCATGATGGTCGCATCCGTGTTTCGCGACATCGCGGTGAACGCACACTGGAAGCGTGTATTCGTCATCGCCATACTGGCGTATCATCCGGCGTGATGGTATGGGGTGCCATTGGTTACACGTCTCGGTCACCTCTTGTTCGCATTGACGGCAGTTTGAACAGTGGACGTTACATTTCAGATGTGTTACAACCCGTGGCTCTACCCTTCATTCGATCCCTGCGAAACCCTACATTTCAGCAGGATAATGCACGACCGCATGTTGCAGGTCCTGTACGGGCCTTTCTGGATACAGAAAATGTTCGACTGCTGCCCTGGACAGCACATTCTCCAGATCTCTCACCAATTGAAAACGTGTGGTCAATGGTGGCCGAGCAACTGGATCGTCACAATACGCCAGTCACTACTCTTGATGAACTGTGGTATCGTGTTGAAGCTGCATGGGTAGCTGTGCCTGTACACGCCAGCCAAGCTCTGACTCAATACCCAGGCGTATCAAGGCAGTTATTATGGCCAGAGGTGGTTGTTCTGGGTACTGATTTCTCAGGATCTATGCACCGAAGTTGCGTGAAAATGTAATCACATGTCAGTTCTAGTATAATATATTTGTCCGATGAATACCTGTTTATCATCTGCATTTCTTCTTGTTGTAGCAAATTTAATGGCCAGTAGTGTAATATGGATTGCGAGTAAGTCGAAGAAAGACGAAAGTCATGAGAAGTAGCAGAAATGAGCACAGCGAGAACCTTAACATGAGGGTCGGTGATCACGAAGTAGATGAAGTTAAGGAATTCTGCTACCTACGAAAGCAAAATAACCATGGACGGCCGAGCAAGGAGGACATCAAAAGCAGACTAGCACTGCCAAAAACGGTATTCCTGGCCAATAGAAGTCAACTAGTATCAAACATAGACCTCAATTTGAGGAAGAAATTTCTGAGTGTGTACGTTTGAAGCACAGCATTGTGTGGTAGTGAAACATAGTCTGTCGGAAAGCCGGAACAGAAGAGAATGGAAGTGTAGGAGATGTGATGCTACCTAAGAATATTAAAAATCAGGTGGACTGATAAGGTAAGGAATGAGGACGTTCTGGACAGAATCAGAAAGGAAAGGAATATATGAAAAATACTGACAAGAAGAAGGAACAGGATGCTAAGACATCTTTTAAGGCATCAGGGTATAAATTCTAAGGTGCTAGAGGAAGCTGTAGAGGGTAAAAACTATAGAGGAAGACAGAGATTGGGGAACACCCAGCAAATCATTGAGGAGGGGGGTTGCAACTGCTTCCCTGAGATGAAGAGGTTGGCATATGAGAGGAATTTTTGGCTTGAAGAAGAAGAAGAAGAAGAAGAAGAAGAAGAGAAAGAAAAAGGCGAACTAATCATACTCAGACTGACTCCCAGATCGGATGACTAAAACAGAAAACTCAAGCAGCTAGTACTCACTTTTCTAGCAACTCCCCCTGATTATCTCCTCTAGGAATGGTAAAAATCGGCCGGTTAAAACCGATATCGGCATTTTATTTCTGAATAACCGGTATTGTTCGGTATTTGTTTGCCTGGCTCAGTTATAACAGCTGTTTTTCTTCATTTTTTACTAATAACCGAAACATCAATTAGCAATAACAACAAAGCTAAAATTTTTCGATTTTAAATAAACAAAGCTTAAAAGAGAAGTAATTTTTGTTCATAAAATTTGCATTGGTTTGAAATATTGCGTTATTATAAAAAGTGGGAAAAGTGATCAGTGCTTTTCAATAACAATGCTGACAGAAACGAGCAAGAGGCAGATGACGTCAGAAATGGTACAGAGACAATAATGTTCCTATTGCCGTGAGTCGTGGCTTAAAGAACACGGGTACATGAAGCGCGAAGTACTTGGCCGCTGCTGGTCTGTATGTTAGCTCCTAGCTATCGTCGCCAGACATCCGTTGTTCTGTAAAATGGCACCAAAACCTAGTCTGGAAACATTTTTATGAAGTGACATACGAGGTGCGACTATAAAGTAATGAGACTGATTTTCTTTGCAAGATGTGTCAACCTTGCAGGCTTGCGTAGGCACAATATCTTTGACCTTGGTCTATAAGCTGCTTCTAGTCCAAGCGGCACATCGATGCAACAGCTCAGTTGTGAGTTGTGCTGTAAACACACGTTTGTGTCTCTCGTCACGGAAATGGAACCGCATAATACTGCGCAACTGTATGGCCGGTTCAAATGGCTCTGAGCACTATGGGACTCAACTTCTAAGGTCATCAGTCCCCTAGAACTTAGAACTACTTAAACCTAACTAACCTAAGGACATCACACACATCCATGCCCGAGGCAGGATTCGAACCTGCGACCGTAGCGGTCACGCGGTTCCAGACTGTAGCGCCTATAACCGCTCAGCCACACCGGCCGGCTGCGCAACTGTATGCCATTTCTATTTGCATTAAATTGGGTGAAAACGCGACGACAACTTACGGTAAGGTTGAGAAAGCTTTTGGAGAGGTTATGTCAAGAGCTCAAGTTTTTCGTTGGCATAAAATGTTTAGTGAAGGTTAGGTTAGTGTTGTTTAACGTCCCGTCGACAACGAGGTCATTAGAGACGGAGCGCTAGCTCGGGTTAGGGAAGGATGGGGAAGGAAATCGGCCGTGCCCTTTGAAAGGAACCATCCCGGCATTTGCCGGAAACGATTTAGGGAAATCACGGAAAACCTAAATCAGGATGGCTAGAGACGGGATTGAACCGTCGTCCTCCCGAATGCGAGTCCAGTGTGCTAACCACTGCGCCACCTCACTCGGTGTTTAGTGAAGACAGAACGAATGTTGAAGATGAAGACAGCAGTGGACGACCATTAATGCTTGTGTGCTTCTTTGATTCCAAGGGGATTGTTAATAAAGAGTGGATGCCTCCAGGACAAACAGTTAACAAATATTACTACAAAGAAATTTTATAAAGACTTCATGAAAGAGTTCTTCGTGTCCATGACAAAATTAGCTGAGAATTGGATTCTGCTTCACGATAACGCGACATACCATACTGCTCTGTCAGTACAGCAATTTTTAACCTCAAAACAAATTTCAGTACTATCACAGCCACCTGATTCACCAGATATCGCTCTGTGCGACTTTTTCCTATTTCCAAGAGTCAAAACAGTGGTCAAGGGACACCATTTTCAAACAACACAAGATGTCCAAAAAGCTGTGACGAGGGTCTTGGAGGATATTACAGAAGATGAGTTCCAGAAATGTTACCATCAATGGCAGAAGCGCTGGAAAAAGTGTGTGCAATCAGAAGGGAACTACTTTGAAGGAGACAACACTAAACTTGATTAAAACGGTAAGCAACATTTTTTTCACATCAGTCTCATCACTTTATTGTCGCACCTCGTAGGAATTAAGCACAATGTCCCCCTTGCTTTAAAAGATTAAACATTGCCTGACGCTTCTATAGAATAATAATTATGGTTACAGTAATAAATTAAAAACTTAACAAGTCATTCATAGTATACAACACAAATAGAAGGTAATTGAACTGCTGTCTGTGCCTATATAATTAAGCCTTTATCTGCTTCTAGCCCTTGAAAATGGATAAATTAATACGAAAAACAAAATTCTTCAACGTCAGTTTTCAACCTCTACCTCTGACTATTAGTAACACCCACATAGTAGTACGATTTCTATTACAGCATGATTTTTTCAGCACAGTTTCAAAAAATTAGATCAGTACCAGAATAAGTTGAGCGGCTGTTTTCTTTTTGTAGTATTCGACTACCTTATCACTTTTCGAGAAAAGCAATGAACGATGGGCGGACTACGTTTTATTTCCCCGCTTAAATTAAAATTTTGTTTCTATGTAAACTGAAGTAGCTTCAAACTGAGAGAGTCAAAATTCTGCGATCTCTGTTCGATTTCTGCGTTTATTATAGGAAATAACAGGAATAAAAATCCGAAAGTCTATTATTTAATAAACCGGTTATTTTGAGCGGTTCTAACAGTCAGATTACACTGGCGTGGAAAATATCCGAAATAACCGAAAACCGGTTGTTTCGGCGAAAACCGTCATCCCTATCTCTGCCACGCTCTAAAAAAAAAACGGAAAAAACTGCTATTTATTGGTTTCAATTAGACCTTACATGTCATGTCCATCACTTTTATGAAACATCACCTGCAACCAGCCAATAACTTCTCGTTCTGATCTGCGGCTTCTAACACGCAGATACTCGCTCAGTAGAATGGAAAAATCATCGCGTGATTAGTTGCTTTATCATCGCTGAGCATCGTGACCTCATTTCTTCATTCACTTCTGAAGTAACTAAATCTTATACTAGACGTCTCCATCCACAACTATCTTCAGCTCTTCGTAATATGATGTGAAGAGAGAGGCCGCTAATCTTCTTCACTTTATCTAGTCACCTACATGAGGCTCTTCTTTGTCGTCTTCAGCCTTCAACTTTGCTTTGGAAGATGGTCCTTGCTAAATTATACTCTCCCACTCTCAAAATATGTCCAACGAACTTGAAATATCTTTGAGTGACGCAGAAAGTTAAACATCTTGTAATGCAAAGTTCTTCCATAATGGAAGCACTGGTTCTTCTTTCTGACCATGGTACGCATAACGCTTACCGGCAACACCACATCTCTTAAGGCATCAATTCGGCTCTTGTCGCTAGCTTTTACGGTCCTGGCCTCGCAGCCGAACGAGAACGCGAGGAACACCTACGATTGCACCAAGCACATCTTCGTTGGTTTGCATACTGGTCGGTTCTGCACAGATCTAAATGCGTTTAACAACTGCGGCTCGGCGACGAACAATTCGTCGTTCTGGTTCAAATGGCTCTGAGCACTATGGGACTTAACATCTGAGGTCATCAGTCCCCTAGAACTTAGAACTACTTAAACCTAACTAACCTAATGACATCACACACATCCATGCCCGAGGCAGGATTCGAACCTGCGACCGTAGCAGTCGCGCGGTTTCGGACTGAAGCGCCTAGAACCGCTCGGCCACAAAGGCCAGCTTCGTCGTTTTATTTCTTTATCACACTTACCTGTATCATTGATCAGAGATCTTAGTTTTTTCCATAACTAACAAGGGAACCTCCCCATCGCACCCCCCTCAGATGTAGTTATAATTTGGCACAGTGGATAGGCCTTGAAAAACTGAACACAGATCAGTCGAGAAAACAGGAAGAAGTTGTGTGGAACTATGAAAAAATAAGCAAAATATACAAACTGAGTAGTCCATGGGCAACATCAAGGATGATGTGGGCACAGGAGCGCCGTGGTCCCTTGGTTAGCGTGAGCAGCTGCGGAACAAGAGATCCTTGGTTCAAGTCTTCCCTCCAGTAAAAAGTTTAAATTTTTATTTTCACACAATTATCAGAGTTCAGGCACTCACCCATAATCAATTTCGCTTTCCAAAATTCCAGGAAATGTTCAGATTTGCTTGGACATATCTAGGATTTGACGGTCTACACACAGAAAAATTTGAAAACGTTAAAAACATATGTTTTGACAGAGCACAGAGAAAACCGTGTGACTGTGAAACTGTTGCATTCATTTGTTGCAGTTTACGTGACACACTCTTATGTTTTCATAACTTTTTTAGGAGTGATTATCACATCCACAAGAAAACCTAAATCGGGCAAGGTAGAAGAATCTTTTTACCCATTCGCCAAATGTACAAGTTAGGTGGGTCGACAACATATTCCTGTCATGCGACGCACATGCCGTCACCAGTGTCGTATAGAATATATCAGACGTGTTTTCCTGGATCAAATGTTTTCGGTTCCCATTGGAGTGGCACGTCCTTTCGTCCACTAATCGCACGGTTTTGCGGTGCGGTTGCAAAACACAGACACTAAACTTATTACAGTGAACAGAGACGTCAATGAACGAACGGACAGATCATAACTTTGCAAAAATAAAGTAAGTAAACTTTTCGCTCGAGGGTAGACTTGAACCAAGGACCTCTCGCTCCGCAGCTGCTCACGCTAACCACGGGACCACGGCGCTCCTATGCCCACATCCTCCTTGATGTTAGCTATGTTGCTCATGGACTACTCAGTTTGTATATTTTGCTTATTTTTTCATAGTTCCACACAACTTCTTCCTGTTTTCTCGACTGATCTGTGTTCAGTTTTTCAAGGCCTATCCACTGTGCCAAATTATAACTAAATCTGAGGGGGGTGCGATGGGGAGGTTCCCTTGGAAGTAACTTTTGTTTCTGTTACCTTCCTAAGAATTCTGCCCTTATGAAAAACATAATTTCATTTAAATTTCTCTCTATTATTAAAAGTGGAAACTACGCCACTTGCTATGTGACTAATTGACCTTCTAGACGTTTATAGAAATACTGTTTTACATACACCACAAAATTGGCGCCAAAGTGCAGTGACTTCTAGCAAGCTCTTAGACCGCTGATATACTGCGCTTTTAGTCTTTATTTCAAAATCATGAGGAAGTGCGTATGAAAACTTTTCTGATTTCTGTTAAAACTTTTATACTGCATGGTCGTATGTGAAGTTTGTGATGACTGAACATAAAAATAAAAAACTGTTAATAGTAAAAACACTGCCTTATGCCTCAAGCTTATCATACTAAAAATCCGAGACGACTTATATTTTTATCAAGATTTGCAATGGACGCAAGTCTTTGACGCTGACACCGCATACAAGACAAGTAATAATACAAATTCCTTCCTTAAAATAATAAAAGATATATTGCAAAAATATACTTGGGGGAAATCAGAGAGGAAAACGGTCTGGAAAAATCTGCTAACGAAACCCGCTGTCAAAAAATGGCAACTACATTCAGCTTAACACAAAATATTTGTAATAGAAAATCACTTTCTTAATTCAGTAAATTTGGTCATTATAGCAGTGTAATCAAACCTGAATGTCTTTCTGGAACAGAAACTTTAATTTTTAATAGAAAGAGGGATACTGAAGAAATTCAAAATAAAGAAAGAAAGAGAGATTATTAGGAAAAATTAGGCTCCAAAATTACCGATGGGAAAACATATGAGGCGAAAAGTAATAAGGAAATAAAAGAATACACAGACATATGTGGTGACGTGAGAAAACGAAAACTTAAGTTTTGTGGGCACATTAAAAGTATGGCATCCACTAGGTTGACAAAAAAAAAATTACGAAAACAGAAATAAGGCCAAAACTGAGCCAACTGAATGGATCGCTGCGATTAAGGAGGATCTTAAGGTAACCGGTATAACTCAGGCGGTCGTTACAGATAGAAAAACATTCAGGCAAAAGAGATTTGCTTGGAAAGTTGGTCAGAGGGAAATTAGAAAACGGACTCGAACACCGTCATCTTATGAAAGAAAGAGACTTCATTCTGAAAGGACCTATTCGGCCCACACGTGAATAATAAAATATTGAAAAAATAGTGGTTATCACTAAGAATGGATAAATAATTTATTACCAAGTCGAAGGGGGATTTTATAAGTCAGACAACCATTCACTACATCAAGATCATTTACGTACTTGAAGATGGGGATGTGAGCCGTCGGAGGCGACGTGAAAGAAAATAAAAAGTGGCTTACATAGATAATTACTTAAATATGTCTTTTGACCTGTGGTTACGTGGTGAATGCAAGGCTATGGATCCACAGTTTCAAGTTGGCTCCATGATCAGCCCTAGAATTTTTATGTGACACTCATAACTACTTCTTTCACTTCCAACTACGTTTGTTGATGTGAAAAATGTCGTGCTGCACCGCGCTACGAAGTCCACCTTAAACTGTAGGGGTCCCTCTATCTTAAGCCTCAGGACCACGCCTAGTAAAGCAGTTTTCAAACCAGTCTTCGGACTGATGACAGCTTTACTTTTTCACTTTCCGTCTTTCGTAGCGAGAGAGCGACTAGACTGGGTCACGGCATCCTCTGCTTGGGGTGTGAACTGGTCAACAGGCGAAGACATCAGAAACCGGCGCAGGGTGGCGCCAGATGCAGGCGACTCAGCTGCGGCGGGGAATGTTTTGTAAGGGCAAAGTGAGAGACTTGCCACTGGTTGCTATGACTAGCGTGATTAAAAGCTGACGCTGACAGGAAGCTCAAGCAATGGGGCGAGGAGCGGCTGTCCCACTGGGCCCAACAGGTAAGAGGCGCGCTTTCCCCCCGGGCGCCTTCCAAGGCGTCTACGGCGTTCCTTCCTACCTGCTGGAGATGCTATCGCGTGCCGCCTTTTGGCTAACGGCTCGCTACGACTTGCATCGAGGAATGACGACCGCTTCTCGATGCGTGCTGTGGCGCTGCCAGCAACGTGACTCACCTGCAACAAACAGAACGGTTTCTCGTCACTTGGGGTGAATGACCTGTAGAACGAATGCACTTGCTTCGTTAATAGGAGGGGTGTTCAGGAAGTAAGTTCCCATCGGTCTCGACATGGAAACCACAGTCAAAATAGGATCAAGCTTTGCACAGATTTGTCGCACAGTGTCTCTAGTACGCCCATCGACCGCGTCACGTTGCACTTTGCTGTCCTGAACGCACAGTGAACACTTAAATATGTCTAGAAAATAGCGTATGCCGCCAAATATAGGTGCGCGCCGACACATTTAGCCTGATTTCATGCGACCGCACTTATTGTAACTGTCATTCACCGCCTTTTTCATGACAATCACGGTGTAAGGTGCTATTTTTTATGGTTTACTTATTCTAGGATTGAGGACAACTGTGTAAGTTGAAACGACATGTTTAATGTCGCAATATTAGCACATAAAAACACGCTTTTACACGGTTTTCAATGTGACAACAAAAAACAGTTGTCAGGATAACGCATCTCGTTCACATCAAAAAGTGAAATAATCCTAAACACAACAATATTAAATATTAACTCTCAGAGGGTTAAATTATCCTAAACACGACAATATTTAAGTTTAACTAAAAGTTTCTTTACAATATTGTTCCTACACTTATGTTATGATGTTATTCAGTACTACGAAAATCGTCCGATTCCGAGGTTCAAAGTTCGGTACTGTTGTTAGGATGACAGTCAAGTCAACGGTGGATGGTTAGTTATGTGGCAAACTGAGCAAAAATTACCCAAGGTCGCTCGAGTTTACACTGGACGCAAGCTGGTGAACCAACAAGTTTACGCCTCTGCAAGTGGTATCTACCTTAAGCTGCGATGAGCTGTCCTCTGCTAGGCTTCTCTCTTCCGCTGAAATTACTATAAAACTAATTACACCTTTGCTGAACTTTCCAGCAGAAACTTTCCGTATGTTTCTCGTTATGTGAGAGAACATTTACTCATCCCTAATCTTAGAATGTGGTGATATACACGCGCATGATTAGAGCAGCGTGCATATTATAATGCCCTCTCATCTCTCGTAAGCACAATTAAATAATTGGCTGGTTCGTTTCTTCACAGTTGGAGCCAAACAATGCTACAGCTAATTTCTAGCTGGATACCAGCCACTGTGAATGCAGTGTTGATACAAATTACTCCTCTGCTGCGTCGTACAGAGCGTTATGCACTCCATTCTGCACTTGACGCCCATTCAGAGAAGAGTCCACGAAAATTTCCGTCTTGTCTTACGTATAGCCTGGGTTCTTTCGTTCTCCACGTCACAGCTTTTTCCGACCAATAGGAGCATTCCTCTTATTCTGTGGAAACTCTCTCTACCAATCGCAAGGTCCCTACCATTAAACTGCGTCGAAACTTTGGCTCTTTTCTCCTTCCTAACGCGTTTCCGCCAGGCGGACGTTTTGTGCCCATTCCAGATGCCTAAATGCGTACATTGACTCTCTCACTCGCTGGACAAGTAATCGAAAATGCGTCACTGGTCTTGTTTCGTATCCATTTGGAATTCCGACACGCAGTTTTCTATAAGCTTTCTTTCCCGTCCTTCCTCAGATGAGCCGTTGTACTTGTTCTCCCCGTCTGAGTCACCTGGTCGGTCGTTGACTTTCCGCCTAGGACACCCCTTTGAGTGGTTTCTGTGGTACCCCCTGTAGCGCGGCCTTGCCTCTGCGTCCCTCTGAATTCCCAACTAAAACGCCTCTCGCAGCTTGTTTCACCTTCCGCTCCAACGTGCAGTATAGGAACGGTGTGTAAATTACCTTCCATTGAATGTCATCCCTTTTTGCATTACGTTCTGCTAGGCAAATTTGCTCGTTACTGCCGAATTAAGTTAGGTGCCATATTCACCTTCCCATTGCGATGTATAAAGCTCTAATGCAAAGTGCGGATCTGACCTTCATTTATTCTTCCACCTTACAACGGCTGCACACTACAGTGGCGGTGAGGTCACTTCTGCAGCGTTATCTCTGTTCACATGAACCGCTAGCTATGAAGACAACATTTTGTCACACACAACGAGCTGCAGGCCATCGTACAGAATTGGCAGAAAGCACGGGCTGTTGCCTTCTACAAGGAGGGTATTGGAAAGTTGTCGCAGTGCTACAATAATGTTTACGTCAGAGCAGCGACTATGTAGAGAAGTAGCTGGAATAGCTAATTCTTGAAAATAAGACATTTCTGATTTTCACTATGGTTTCCATTTCGCGACCGATCGGAAATTACTTTCTGGACAACACTCATGTTACGAACATGAAAGAACGTATACAGGCTGAACTAAAACACCACCAACAAAATTTCGGGTCTAGTTTGGTACTATTTTCTGATTATTTTGGTATAAGAGACCCGCAGTTTCTGGTGGTCGTTAAAGAATAACATTGATAGTGTAAGGGGGCGATTAAAAAGTTTTCTTTTGAGGGCGTTGCTGCAGCGTATACGCAACATAGCGCGACTCCGATGCGGGTATATAAGCACTGAAGTGTAAGCTAGGGATTAGTGTGGCAATCATGTATTTCCGATGAGTGTGCGGTAAATATGGTAACATGAACTACGGCGACGTTATTACCAGTTGCGTCCAAAGAGAACCTACGCGCTGTTATTCTTTTCTCGGCTGCCGAAGGACGAACACCCGTAGACATTAGTCGGAGAATGAACAATGTGTATGGGGCAGCTTGTCTTTAGGAAACAGCTGTTGTGGAATGGTGCGCCAATTTCCGCGTTAGTCGCGGTCCGACACAAATGCAGCTCGGTCCGGGAAGCCAGTCTCAGCCGTTATGGATAACATGGCGTCTCCATCACTGGGGAACGGTACTGTGCAACTCTGGAGAAATTACGGCGTGCAAATGAGGCGAAACGTCCGGGTAAGCTGCGACAAGGAGTGCTGCTGCTTCGTGATAACGCACGTCCCCATATCATAAACGTCGTAACGCAGAAGTTACGCAAACGCGAATGGGAAGCATCAGCCCCGTAGTCCTGATCTCTATCCATGGTATTATCACGCCTTCCGTCCCTTAAAAAATGCCTTGAAGTGTCGACGATTCCTTTCGGACGAGGATGTGCAGTAGGCAGCTATGGACTTCTTCACGCAGCAGGAAACGGTGTTATACGAAGCAGATTTCTTCGACCTGGTGCGTCGGTGAGTTGACTGCCTCAATGCTCTGCGATTTTGCCTGATTGGTATATCGACTCTGGAATGTATCACCATCGAACAGAAACTTTTTGATCGTCTGTTATGTGATTCATTCGGTTTGTTAGCCCTTGGTGTCAGGAAAAAAACCTTCACAACAGTGAAAATCCTTATAATACACGATCACCAAACCAATAAAATCCTCATGTGTTTCTCACCGCATGTGATCACATTTTGCGCATGAGTTTTCCGAAAGGTAACTCGCTTTCCATCTTGGGATGAAAGCTTCGCCATTGTTGTCCGGCAATGCTTGGGGACACACATTTCCGGGCCACATTCGTTTACACGGTCCGAGAGACGGCCTTGAAATGGAGGAAAGTGAGCTACCGGAATGAAGTGCGTATCTCCTGTATTTTCATTCCACAAGGAAAAAAGTATGCTAGAAAATGAGGGTTTTGTGAATGCATTCTTTTCTAAGTAAGCGGACTGTTTCTGTAACTTTAACTTCTGAACTGTTGCTGGATACGTGCCTTCTCCAGAATACTGAAATAAGATTTTAAATATAAACTAAATGGAATTCCGTTGGGGAGACCAGTACCAATCTGAAAGACTGCATACGAATTACAAACAGATCGGCAATCACCCTTCTGTTTTGGGCTACTGGTGATTTATACCGAGGTTTAATGGGCTTCTTTAAAATACACTTCTTATGGACGAGCCTCTTGGTACGAGCTGTTAGCAACGCTTTAGTGGAAGGACTCAAGGAATTCATTAAGGTAGTTTGCGATAACAGTCAATTGCTGCTGTGGATACTGTTATTGTGGATCACCACTACAGTGCGAAGGCCACGAATTTCATAGATGCGATACCATTACGACCAAAGTTATGAAACGTGAAAAGTAATGTATAGAAGAACAGTAATAAAAAGAAAGGACAGTTGGCAAGTTGCTCCCCATGACTACGTAAACAAACGTGATGTTCCTTCGAAACAGTTTACAGCTGTTAAATACTACGAGTAATAAAATTATTGGTCACTACTGCATATCTTCTACTACGACACTAGCAGCAGCAATGTCCTTCCCCAGACTGCGCCGTGTGAACATACTGCTTTCTGTGTTCCATACCAACCTTCTAGTCGTAGAAGTACGCGTATCACATTTATGAAATTTATGGTTCTCTTGTTTACCCACTACTACATTCCTGTATACAACAAAAACCACACAGAGTGTTTGCGAGTCCGCGCGCCACCTTCCGAACTGAAGTACGTAATGCTGTTCACATTACTTCACACTACGCGATTTGACCCTGCTACACTGTCGGCATGAGAAAGAGGAAGCAAGGCTAGAGAGAGAGGAACATTTACAGAGAACGAAATATTCTCCACCCATGGCGGACGACACCGGCACCACATAAGCCATTCTTCAGCAACATATAAATGCTCCATCGGCAGTATTGCCGGGCCATGTTGCGGTATAGCCATATGTTGCAGCCCCAATGAAGCAACGTTGACGGAAATACTATTACGGCCACACAATGGCGTAAAATATGAAACAGGTAAACGCATCTTAACATTCACCCCTTGGGAGATAGACTTCTTGCTACAAATTTTTGCAGAAAAGCTTGAAAACAAAGCTATCCGTGAAGCCGAAGCGTCGTTGAAAAGGAAAATGAATGCTTGGGAAGTGCGAGCTCGGGACTTGTTACGGCTGTACAGCGACGGAGACGCGCGGTTTTAGCGACCGCTGCTGGCGGGAATCAAAGCACGGACTTCATTAAGCGCGATCGCTGCCGGAATGGCAATGGCCGCCCACAGCCAATCGAAGCTAATGAAGGCCAATTAAGGAGCTCCGTGTTTAGGCTTCTAATGGAGTCGATGCTGTGGCCGGCCTGAGTGATAGCCCAAATAAATAATCGTCTCTGCAGCGGCGCCATTCTGTTAATGAAAACAAAACACGGAATAAGAATGACGTCAGTTGAAGTGCCTTTAATTAAACTGGGACGCGTTTTATATATTTTTATCACAATGAAAATAACTGATCATTTTGATCTGGCGCTCTGCTTCTCCTGGCCTGCATCTGACGGGCATTTGGTAATCCCGTGTTCAATCTAAATTCTGTAACCTGACAACCATTCTGCTCCCAGAACATCAGTTCAGCCTGAAGTAATCATGGTAGAAGATAGAAGGGTCGAGTGGACGGGTTTTGGTATTTTCTTGATCACGCAGTAGTTGAGGCGACATTCACATTTTGGTAAAGCGTGGTTCATAACCCCGTCTGCCATACTGATACACAATTGCGGAAAGAAAATCGACATATCAATAAATACTCAATGTAGAGTAATAATATTTCGAGAATACATCTGTCTAGGTAACATATTTGAGTGATTAACGTGGCAAGACCACAGGTTAACGTAAGTGCGACATAAGCCAGTGAAAATGTGAAATGCTGGTGCATTAACAACCGGTGTCACCGCTGAAACGATGAACGCATGCATGCAAACATGCTGGCATTATGCTGTAGCGGTGCCGGACATCAGTTTGTGGGATGGAGTTCCACGCCTGTTGCACGTGGTCGGTCGGTACAGGGACGATTTATGCTGGTTGTGGTTGGCGCTGGAGTAGATATCCGATGAAGTCCCGTATGTGCTCGACTGCAGACAGATCTGGTGATCGAGCAGCTCTTTAGAGCATGTTGGTATGTGGGCGAGCGTTATCCTGTTGGAAAACACCCTCTGGAATGCTGTTCATGAATCACCAGACTGACGTACAATTTTTGCACTCAGGCAGCAGGTGATGGCCACCTGCTAACCTACACACGGCCGTCACTGGCACCGAGGCAGAACCAGTTTATATCAGAAAACACGACAAACCTCTACCCTGTCCTCAAATGAGCTATCGCTTGACTTCACTGAAGTCGCAAATGGCGGTGGTTTAGGGTCACTAGAATGCAAGCTACATGGTGCCTGGCTCGTAGCTGACCTTGAAGTAACCGATTTCCAACAGTTTATTGTATCACTTTGACGCCTGCTGCTGCTCAAATTGCTGCTGCAGATGCAGTATGGTACGCTAGTGGCACCCGCCGAACATAATGCTCTTCCCTCTCGGTAGTGCCACGTGGCCGTCCGGAGCCCCCTGTCTTCTTGCGACCATACATTCCCGTGACCACCGCTGCCAGCTGTCATGTGCAGTGACTTCATTCCTCCTAAGCTTTTCTGCAATATCGCGAAAGGAACATACGGCTTCCCGTGCCGCTATTACATATCGTTATGCCTTATAGGCATTCATCACTAGCGTCAACTTACCACGTCCAATCTCGAAGGTAAGTAACGCTCACGACTGTTAGAGATTGCATTTAAAGAAGGCCTGATTTCCTTTCTCCTAGTGGCACTACTATCGCCACAATTATGAGACTGACGCGAAACTGGAGTAGCCATCACGGTTCAGATGTAGAAATACGCTTACCATTTTCTTTTATGTCACATAACTCTTTCTTGATGCTGCTCTTTTTTCAGCCAGTGTATTAAGAAATTCATAACACTCAACTGTCTATACATTCTTTATTATCACTAGCGTTGTCGGTTAGCAAAGATAATCGCAGTATAAAAGTTCCTATAAGCACACACATGAAAAAATGTAATGCATCACCCCGGTCCCCAGAACTCTTGAAGACAGACGTTGACTATGGATACTGTATCACAGACACAGTCCCTTTGACTGTTCAGAGATGTCACTAAACCCGCCCAAAGATGTAAACAACCATCCATGAGCAGCGCCTATTAGACGGAGGGGGTCCGACAGTCGATCAGTTCCAGTCATTCCACCAGGAAGGAGGTACACGGCTCGTGTTGTCTGTAGTTCAGCCATGTCTAGACGGTCAATATCGTGTTTCGATCGCGTCCGCATTGTCACTTTGTGCCAGGAAGGGCTCTCACCAAGGGAAGTGTCCAGACATCTCGGAGTGAACCAAAGCGACGTTGTTCGGTCATGGAGGAGATACAGAGAGACAGGAACTGTCGATGGCATGCCTCGCTCAGGTCGCCAAAGGGCTACTACAGCAGTGGATAACCGTTATTACAGATTATGGCTCGGTGGAACCCTGACAGCAACGCCACCATGTCGATAAAAGTGGTTCAAATGGCTCTGAGCACTATGGGACTTAACATCTGAGGTCATCAGTCCCTAAGACTCAAAACTACTTAAACCTAACTAACCTAAGGACAGCACGAACATCCATGTCCGAGGCAGGATTCGAACCTGCTACCGTAGCAGCATCGCGGTTACGGACTGAAGCGCCTAGAACCACTCGGCCACAATGGCCGGCTGCCACCATGTTGAATAATGCTTTTCGTGCAGCCACAGTTACGACTCAACCCGTGCGCAATAGGCTGTATGATGCGCAACTTCACTCCCGACGTCCATGGCGAGGTCCATCTTTGCAAACACGACACCATACAGCGCGGCACTGATGGGCCCAACAACATGCCGAATGGACCGTTCAGGATTGGCATCACGTTCTCTTCACCGATGAGTGTCGCGTATACCTTCAATCAGACAATCGTCGGAGACGTGTTTTGAGGAAACCTGGTCAGGCTGAACGCCTAGACACATTGGTCAGCGAGTGTAGCAACGTGGAGATTCCCTGCTGTTTTGGGGTGGCATTATGTGGGGCAGACGTACGCCGCTGGTCGTCATGGAAGGCGCCGTAACGGCTGTACGATATGTGAATGCCATCCTCCGACAGATAGTGCAACCATATTGGCTAGGCATTCGTCTTTATGCACCACAATTTGCGACCCCATCGTGCACATCTTGTGAATGACTTGCTTCAGGATAACGACATCGCTCGACTAGAGTGGCCAGCATGTTCTCCAGACGGACAATCTGGAGCAACAGTGCGTTGATGAAATTGTGGATAGTATGCCACGACGAATATAGGCAAACATCAATACAAGACGACGTGCTATTGGGTATTAGAGGTAGCGGGATGTACACGAATTTGGACCAACGCTTCTGAAGGTCTCGCTATATGGTGGTACAACATGCAATGTGAGGTTTTCATTAGTAACAAAAAGGGCGGAAATGATGTTTATGTTGATCTCTATTCCAATTTTCTGTACAGGTTCCGGAACTTTCGAAACCGAGGTGATGCAAAGATTTTTTTGATGTGTGTATGTAAATATGTATCAACGTTTATGGTGTGGCTATGGCTATTAGCCAAATATGGTAGTAATTATAAAGGACGTATACAGGGTGAAACAGAATGACGTTTTTAAAAAAAAAATAGGGAGATTGCAGAGGATGAAATTCGTAACGTTTTGATACAAGGATCATACTGCTGTAAATGGGAAATAAAGTTTCTGTAGCACCATGCACTTTCTAAGCAGTCGGTGGGCTAAATGAAACACCAGAATACAATCAAATAATGTAAATCTAAACAGTGGATTCACTGCTTTGGAGTAAATGTTCAATATGACGACAGCCCGCTCCGTCATAAAACATGCAACGACGAACCATATATTGTCTGATTCCCCATAAGGTTCGATGCTCCCGCAGAATGGTATCACACGCTGCAAAGATGCACTCAATAAGATCAGGTACTATTACTACTCGTGTAAAGTTCACGAGAGACCTTACATAAACCCCAGAGGAAAAAATCAAAGGGCAGATGTCAGGGGAGTGCGCGGTCTAACGGACTGGGCATCCCCTTCCAATTACTCTGGGTGAAGTTGTCTGTGAGATACGCCCTGGCAACACGATTAAAGTGTACTGAAGAACCATCGTTTTGAAACCAAGAACTAGTGTACAGTTGCAGCGGAAAGTCCTCCAAAAGTACGAGTTGAAATCCATGTACTATTCAAACGATATCGAATAAGGTGATCTCCAAGAATTTCAGCGCAAGCGTTCACTGAGAACCTCATCTAGTAACTGGTGGATTTCCGACAGCCTATTGGTGGCTCTAGAAAAAACGTATTACACATTTCCGGCAATATATTCCGTAGATTAAAACGTTATGAATTTGATTCTCGACAATCTTTCAATTTTTTAAAACGTCTTTCTGTTACACCCTGTAGATAGCTGCGTGTTGGGCATTTCATAAAATACGTAACAGGTGTTGATAATCGTCTTCAAAAAGTGTTTCACGCTGATGTAAGGTTTCCGCGGTTTGTCACTGTCTCTTGTAGTCGAATATCTCGGGAGTTCCTTTAAAAGTCACGCATATGAGTCCACTCTCATTCTGCGTAACTTTTATTCCATCCTTTAACCGAGAATGTGGCGCAGTGGTTAGTACACTGGACGACGACGGTCCGGCCATCCATATTTAGGCTTTCCGTGATTTCCCTAAATAGCGTAAGGCAAATGCTGGGATGGTTCCCTTGAATGACAACGGCGGAATTTCTTCCCATTCGTTAAGCAATCCGAGCTTGTGCGTGATCTCTAATGACCTCGCTTTCGACGGGACGATACTCACAACTTTCCTTCCACCTTCTTACTCTGTCTTTAATGACCTTCACGTGGACCATACGTTATACTTCGCTTCGTTTTATTCCTTCAGATTCAAATCATGGACGAAAATAACGAAAGCCATTCGAAATACGAGTTTTCTATGCGGAATTTAGAATACAGGATATATCGGTGTATAAAGTTACTGGTCACACTAGAATGAAGGGTTAGTCACACATAACAGGAAAGAGAAAATGCATACGTAAACAGTTCAGTTGTTCCCAGAATGAGATTTCAACCTGCAGTTTCAGTTTAGTTGTTGTGAACTTGCTGATAAACTCTTCCAAATTTTCTACAGAACTTGTTCCTGGAAACAACAAGAAGGATGTGGTTTACGGGCGATTGGTTTCACCAATCTCCACTCTTGTTCGGGACGCACTGGCCGTTGTCTATCGTGGCACATCAACGGGCAGGCAACGAATAGTTCCATTAATTCCAAGCGTGCCCGACTTCAGTAGTTTCAATCGTTATCCGTGCAGACAGCTGAAATGATTAGTTTATGTAAGGAGTATTCCATATATACAAGGGCAGCTTATCAACCTGCAACAACTTTAGACACTTTTTGGTTCCGTCTGAAACAGGGCGAACGTTTAAGATCTGCCGAGCTCATGTGCAGAATGTATAAGAGTCCATTTCCAAAATTTTCTATGAAATTTTGTGGGTTACTAATATTCTGAAAAATTCCTGCAACTTGACAATTGCGATCAATGCGCCATCGTAGACTGATCATGATAACCTTGGTTCGTCCAGGCATTTGAAAAGACATTTGTCCTAGGTTTGGTCCGGAAAGCGCATTCCCAAAATTTACTCAAGCATTATTGAAATGACGTATTGCCTATTAGCTTTTGTCTCTGTATCTTCGACCGAAGTCTGTTAAATGACTTTTCTGACGCTTCGACAGCACGAATAGCTGGCGGTCGTTAAACGAACGTCCACCGAAGGTCCTGACAGGGAAACATCTACAATTTGACCTCATATTTTAAGGAATAAAACACACGTGCAAAATAGCCCCAGCAATTGACCCTGCGCTTCAAGTTGGGCCATAATTCTGATAGTATGCAGTTATGACCGTCAAAGTACAGCTTTCACACTTCCGCGCGCACTGGTTGTGACTCGTTCCGCCCCAGCTCCCCGAGCGCGAAGTATTGTACAGTGGAGTGATTAATAGGTTTGTGATTACTGTTTTGACACTGGTAACATGCTTTGTTCGTTGCGCCAGAGTGCACGTTTCTAACATGTAGCTGGTACCAGAAAACTGTTTGCTCTGAACACTTCCGTGCAGCGATTCACAAATGCAGTTTGTAAAGCTGACACTGTTAAAGTGGACAGATGGCCGGTCGGAGTGACCTTGCGGTTCTAGGCGCTACAGTCTGGAACCGAGCGACCGCTACGGTCGCAGGTTCGAATCTTGCCTCGGGCATGGATGTGTGTGAAGTCCTTAGGTTAGTTAGGTTTAATTAGTTCTAAGTTCTAGGCGACTGATGACCTCAGATGTAAAGTCGCATAGTGCTCAGAGCCATTTGAACCATTTTGAAGTACAGATGCGCTACTCTTCGACGTGAATGGCATGATGGAAGTGTAAACAGTAAATCATTAAATGTAAACGTTGGCTTCCGCGGCCGTTGTCACAGTCAATAAAATTCTTCTGGGTTCGAGACCGCATTGTTAACTATTAAATTCCGACGTTTCGGCGACTGTTGCAAGACGCCTTCCTCAGGGTGTACTGCTAACTGAGGAAGGCGTCTTGCAACAGTCGCCGAAACGTTGGAATTTTACCGTTGACAATGCGGCCTCAATCCCAGAAGAATTTTATTGACAGTAAGTCATTAATTTCGTAATACTTCTTCAGTTGCTTAGGTTTATTCGTTCCGATTCTGAGACATATACGCAGCAGCAGAACAGCAATAAGAGAATATTGTTAAAACAATATTGACCATACGGCGCCTTTGTGCATAAGGTATTACGTAACTCATTTTACGAGGGTAGTTTGAAAAGTTCACGGAATCGCCACCAGACGTCAGCATCTGCATGTGCCACTACCCCGTAAATTATTGCAGAAGTGTATTAAACAGTCATGGATGATCAGCAACTGAAAGTGTGAGAAATTGCTCAAGCTGTAGGGATGTCATCTGAATGAACATACCGCATTTTATCAGAAGGATATGAGAAAATTATCTCCTGGGTGAGTGCCGCGACTCAACAACAGGATCAAGAATGTATCAAAATGGAAATGTTCTAACAACGTTTTACCCGTTTCCAGAGCAACCATGAAATTTTTTGCGCCTTGCGAACACAGATGAAACATGTTGATGCACCAACACCACCACCAAAGAAAGCAAATGCAGTAAGGCCGGCGTGGAAAGGACATGGCGTCAGTTTTCTGGGATGAGAAAGGAATTATACTGCTAGATTATCTTCTCACTGGTTAAACCATTACAGGAGAAAACTGCGCTAACCTCCTGTATCAATCACGGCAAATGATATGCGAAAATTGGCCGGGTTTGGTGGGAACAAAGTCGTCATTCATCAAGACAATGTCACGCACATACAAGTGTCGTTACCATACTAAAAATACGTGTACTAAGATACGAATTGTTGCTCAGCTCGCCTTGTTCGCCTGATTTGTCTCCATCAGATTTCCGTTTTCCCTAAGCCCAAAATATTCCTTGGTGGACGAGGATTTCCTTGAAACGAAGAAATGACAGCTGAAGTTGAGGAGTCTTCTGTCGGCTTTGAGGAATATATTTTTCCGGATGGGATCAAGGCATTCGAACATCGCTGGACCAACTGCGTTAGTGTACAGCCAGACTTCACTGAAAAAAAAAAAGTTTCATTGAGGTAAGTCGTTTCTTTCTATTCCATTCCGAGAAGTTTTCAAACTACTCTCGTACTTACTATTTCGCGCGTAGAATAACGTTTGTTCTCAAACAAGATTTGAAAACACGAATAGAAGGGCTCTTGTTTGTCACTGCGCTGTACAGTACTTCGCTCTTGGGCATTAGGCGGCTGCAGTGGGGCGGGCGTGTGACAAACAGCCGGTGCGGGAAAGTTTAAAAGTTGTACATTCAGAGCTGTGTACTGTCAGAACTATGGCCCAAATTTTCGCTCGGACTGGATTGCCGCAGCTGATACATTGCGAGCATACTTTTTTGTTCTTAAAATATGACGTCGAGTTGGTGATCTTTCCTTGTGAGATAGAACCCCAACTTCCAGTGCGTGAACAAGAAGCTACGAAAATCTCAAAAGTTTTGTACTAGTTTTGATATGACCCACATCACTAGAGCCTGTAAACTTGAGATTTTGCGGTGCATCTCCCCCCCCCCCCCCCCCTCTACGTAGTGAGGTCTCAGCAACTACGAGGTGTGTTTTTTAAGTAAGTACCGTTTTGAAATTAAAAAAAGACTTGCTAAGATATCTCAATAATTTTATTTTTAAATGAAAGCCTGTACCTTAATCTACTTTTCTATATAATTTCCGTCACTATTGAGGCACTTGTCATAACGTTGTACCAGTTTTTGAATACCCTCCTCCTAGAAGTCTGCCGCCTGACTTGTTAACCACTGCATCACCACTGTTTTGACTTCATCATCGTCTTAAAGACGCTGACCGTCCAGGTGTTTCTTCAAGTGCAGGAACAGATGGTAGTCACTGGGCGCAAGATCGGGGCTGTACGGCGGATGGTCTAGAGTTTCCCATCGAAAAGATGTGATGAGATCTTTGGTCTGATTCGCCACATGCGGACGGGCATTGTCTTGCAGCAAAACGATGTCCTTGCTCAACTTCCATGGACTGTTGCTTTGATTCTAGTGTGACGTAGGCCACCATATTTCAGCGCCCTTAACAATTTGGCTTAAGAAATAATCACCGTCGTTGTGGTACCGCTCAAGGAAAGTCAATTCATTGTCCAAACGTTTGCTTTTGCGCACATCCATCAACATTTTCGGTACCCAACGTGCGCACAATTTTCGGTAATTCAAGTGTTCGGTCACAATGCCACACAAAAAACTATGAGAAACATTGAGAAAGTCATCCCGCAGGGAGGAAATCGTTAAGCGTCTGTTTTCTCTCACCGTGTTGTCCACTTCCTGCACCAAACTTTCATTAACGACCGAAGGACGCCCACTCCGTTGTTCATCATGCACATTCGTGCAGCCATCTTTAAATGCTCTCACCCACTTTCTTACCATTCCATCTCATAATGTTTTCTCCGTATACTGCACTGATCTCACGATGAATATCGATCGCTTTTAGCCCTTTAGGACAAACAAATCTTATAACAGCCCGTACTTCACAGTCGGCGGGAGTCACTATTATCAGAGGCATCTTAAACACTCAGTACACTACGTAAACAAGGAAGAAATAGACTGTAATGGCGTCAGTGCGTAGATTAAGGTACAGGATTTCATGTAAAAATAAAATAATTGAGATATCTTAGCACGTCTTTTATTAATTTCAAAACGGTACTTACTTAAAAAAACACGCCTCGTATGTCGTCCAGTCCCTTAAGAACGAAGAATACTTCATTATTTAACTGTGATATTTCCAATCACAGATACATGCAGGAGGCAATATTACGAATTCAGTGACCCAATCACGTACCGACTGCGTAAATATTTAACAAGATGGAAAACTTAATATGCAAAATTCTGTTACAATATAAATTTTTCTCGTTCTTCTGGACCCACCAATGTGTTGCCTAACACGGGACCCAATGGTGAGGGCGATTTAATTTTAATATTAGCCGAACAAACAGCGTAAGAAAGTCACAAGACGGCGTAAGAACGGTGCTGTTGTGTTCAAATTAGAGATGCAGACATTTTGTGAGGAGGGAGACCTTTTTCTTATCAGAGGGTATCTTCCTGGCTGAATGGTAGAATGACCAACCTAAGCGTCAGGGTGTCTTCCCTGCAGCTCCGGCCAAAAAGCCGCGGGAATGCTCAGCGCTGCCCCCTCCTCCGGTAAGGATGTCCACAGTAACTACTTTTTTCCAGAGTAGGCACTTCACCGTTTTCCTTCAGAGGCAGTAACACCTCGGAGAACCGCTCTCCAGCCCCGTTCGGTTGCAGATTGCAGATGGAGTCCACGCAGACCCACGTTCGCAGCACTGTTGTTAAATCGCTAGTGCCGAACGCCTGCCTTCTTTAGATGACATTAACCGACGACCTCCATTACTTTGGAATCAGTTGTTTGTAAAATTACACCAGTAGAAATCCGTCCGTGCCTTCGTCGACCGCCGTAATTACGCGCGCACACATCTTGCTTTGCAAGCTGTCTGGACACCACGCAGCGATGCCGATGGGGTAGTAGTTGCAGCACTTACTGCCCTTTGTATACGAATCTCTCATTTCTCATGGTCGACAACAGTGTTTCCTGACTGTTCCTCAAGATAGGTTCACGCGTTTCATTAGGTAGGACTCTCTAGGGGCTGGTTATACAGGGTTATTACAAATGATTGAAGCGATTTCACAGCTCTACAATAACTTTATTATTTGAGATATTTTCACAATGCTTTGCACACACATACAAAAACTCAAAAAGTTTTTTTAGGCATTCACAAATGTTTGATATGTGCCCCTTTAGTGATTCGGCAGACATCAAGCCGATAATCAAGTTCCTCCCACACTCGGCGCAGCATTTCCCCATCAATGAGTTCGAAAGCATCGTTAATGCGAGCTCGCAGTTCTGGCACGTTTCTTGGTAGAGGAGGTTTAAACACTGAATCTTTCACATAGCCCCACAGAAAGAAATCGCCTGGGGTTAAGTCGGGAGAGCGTGGAGGCCATGACATGAATTGCTGATCATGATCTCCACCACGACCGATCCATCGGCTTTCCAATCTCCTGTTTAAGAAATGCCGAACATCATGATGGAAGTGCGGTGTAGCACCATCCTGTTGAAAGATGAAGTCGGCACTGTCAGTCTCCAGTAGTGGCATGAGCCAATTTTCCAGCATGTCCAGATACACGTGTCCTGTAACGTTTTTTTCGCAGAAGAAAAAGGGGCCGTAAACTTTAAACCGTGGGATTGCACAAAACACGTTAACTTTTGGTGAATTGCGAATTTGCTGCACGAATGCGTGAGGATTTTCTACCGCCCAGATTTGCACATTGTGTCTGTTCACTTCACCATTAAGAAAAAATGTTGCTTCATCACTGAAAACAAGTTTCGCACTGAACGCATCCTCTTCTATGAGCTGTTGCAACCGCGCCGAAAATTCAAAGCGTTTGACTTTGTCATCGGGTGTCAGGGCTTGTAGCAATTGTAAACGGTAAGGCTTCTGCTTTGGCCTTTTCCGTAAGATTTTCCAAACCGTCGGCTGTGGTACGTTTAGCTCCCTGCTTGCTTTATTCGTCGACTTCCGTGAAACTTGCCCGCACGCGTTCAACCGTTTCTTCGCTCACTGCAGGCCGACCCGTTGATTTCCCCTTACAGAGGCATCCAGAAGCTTTAAACTGCGCATACCATCGCCGAATGGAGTTAGCAGTTGGTGGATCTTTGTTGGTGTCGTTGCACTGTTATGACTGACTGATGTGAGTGCATTTCAAGCACGACATACGCTTTCTCGGCTCCTGTCGCCATTTTGTCTCACTGCGCTCTCGAGCGCTCTGGCGGCAGAAACCTGAAGTGCGGCTTTCTACGTATCTGTAGTGTGTCGTGACCATATGTCAATGAATGGAGCTACAGTGAATTTATGAAATCGCTTCAATCATTTGTAATAGCCCTGTACAGTTCTTGTACGACTGATTTACTTATTTATTTATTTATTTTTCACTTTTGATCCCTGTGTAGCACTGTCTGTCAGACGAGCAATTTAGAATTGTAGACTGGTGTTCACCCATGCTGTAAAATGGGCTAGCTTGCATTTACGTGTGTTTTTAAGTGGCCAATATATAATTATCCCATTTATTTAACGCTCACGTGTTCCGTGTTTGTGGCCTTCTCCTTGTCCGTTAACATATAACTTCTTCTTCTTCTTCTCGCGGTAACGCCTGTTCCCTGACTGTGGCAGCATCAGAGGTCAAACGTGAAGCAGAAGACCCATGGTTATCTTTTATCTGTCGATAGGAAACAGTAGAACTTTATTTCCTAATCTCCGGTTCTGAACAAGGTTTTCGGGAAGATTCCCTTGGTTGTAAGGGATACGCTGGAACTGGAAACCCCTCCCAAATGTTTCTAATACAGACTCCCTCTGCTCGACTACTTAAACTCGCCTGAAATTTGAATGAAAAGTCCCTGGTTGTACCACGGGTTATTACTCAACAGCCCGTTAAATCTAGAGAGGGGTACGAAATGAAAAGTATTATTAACAGACACACGCGCGCGCACGTGGCCTGCAACAAACGTCCGCAAGATGTGATCTGCGCTTCCAGAGAGTGCACTGAGCTGACCGGACTGTTCAGCTGGAGAGAACCGGCAGCGAGAATGCACCAGGAGGCGCGGTCAGCTAAATAAAGCGACGGTGCACCAGAACTGGTCTTGCAGGCGGAGCCACTTCCCACAGGCGGTGACGAATGCGGCGGACGGCGCTTGGAAAGCAGAATCAGCGCCGGCAATGCCAGGCTGTCGCAGACGCTACGACTACTGAAACTGCTGATGGGGTTGCCATGAACAGTACACCAGCAACCTCCGTTTCTCTGCCACTACTACAAGGCGAACTATCAACTGAAAAGTCTGCTAACTATATTTAGTTAATCTTCGGCTCCACATTGTTTAGCATTTTTAGGTTACGTAGTTCACACAAGAAGTGTCAGAAGAAATTACATTGCACGTCATTCAACGACAAAATCACGTCACATACGTCTGACGCGTCTTGCCAGCTCTGTCATTTACACGTTATTTCAGAAAGATTCATCTTACTTCACAAGACTACATTTTCTACAAGAATGAAGATAGAAACTTGGGGTGCTTTTTAACTTACGCACAGGACTGAATAGCTTTTTATTTTCAAACGAACGTTCCGATTTTACAAGGGTATATCTCTACACGCATTGGCATACAACCTTGGGGTAAATTTTACAATTATATTCAGAAACAAAGCAGTCAATATATGAAGATAGTAACTGTTCTCGAAACAACAGATACCATTGATGACCGTGCAGCTTCTCTAGAATAAATGATAATTAATTGAAACCCTCAGATGCTGTCAGGTGGTGTTGATATACCTCAATGGGGACAGCTGAAAATGTGTGCCCCGACCGGGACTCAAACCCTGAATCTTCTGCTTACATGGCTGACGCTCAACCCATCTGAGCCACCGAGGACACAGATGAATAGCGCGACTGCACGGACTTCAAGGTGACGATTCCCGTAAGAGCTCGGGCAACCTGTGCGCATTCGCACAGACGAAGGTTAACGGCTGGATAGCCTTTAACTATATATACACTCCTGGAAATGGAAAAAAGAACACATTGACACCGGTGTGTCAGACCCACCATACTTGCTCCGGACACTGCGAGAGGGCTGTACAAGCAATGATCACACGCACGGCACAGCGGACACACCAGGAACCGCGGTGTTGGCCGTCGAATGGCGCTAGCTGCGCAGCATTTGTGCACCGCCGCCGTCAGTGTCAGCCAGTTTGCCGTGGCATACGGAGCTCCATCGCAGTCTTTAACACTGGTAGCATGCCGCGACAGCGTGGACGTGAACCGTATGTGCAGTTGACGGACTTTGAGCGAGGGCGTATAGTGGGCATGCGGGAGGCCGGGTGGACGTACCGCCGAATTGCTCAACACGTGGGGCGTGAGGTCTCCACAGTACATCGATGTTGTCGCCAGTGGTCGGCGGAAGGTGCACGTGCCCGTCGACCTGGGACCGGACCGCAGCGACGCACGGATGCACGCCAAGACCGTAGGATCCTACGCAGTGCCGTAGGGGACCGCACCGCCACTTCCCAGCAAATTAGGGACACTGTTGCTCCTGGGGTATCGGCGAGGACCATTCGCAACCGTCTCCATGAAGCTGGGCTACGGTCCCGCACACCGTTAGGCCGTCTTCCGCTCACGCCCCAACATCGTGCAGCCCGCCTCCAGTGGTGTCGCGACAGGCGTGAATGGAGGGACGAATGGAGACGTGTCGTCTTCAGCGATGAGAGTCGCTTCTGCCTTGGTGCCAATGATGGCCGTATGCGTGTTTGGCGCCGTGCAGGTGAGCGCCACAATCAGGACTGCATACGACCGAGGCACACAGGGCCAACACCCGGCATCATGGTGTGGGGAGCGATCTCCTACACTGGCCGTACACCACTGGTGATCGTCGAGGGGACACTGAATAGTGCACGGTACATCCAAACCGTCATCGAACCCATCGTTCTACCATTCCTAGACCGGCAAGGGAACTTGCTGTTCCAACAGGACAATGCACGTCCGCATGTATCCCGTGCCACCCAACGTGCTCTAGAAGGTGTAAGTCAACTACCCTGGCCAGCAAGATCTCCGGATCTGTCCCCCATTGAGCATGTTTGGGACTGGATGAAGCGTCGTCTCACGCGGTCTGCACGTCCAGCACGAACGCTGGTCCAACTGAGGCGCCAGGTGGAAATGGCATGGCAAGCCGTTCCACAGGACTACATCCAGCATCTCTACGATCGTCTCCATGGGAGAATAGCAGCCTGCATTGCTGCGAAAGGTGGATATACACTGTACTAGTGCCGACATTGTTCATGCTCTGTTGCCTGTGTCTATGTGCCTGTGGTTCTGTCAGTGTGATCATGTGATGTATCTGACCCCAGGAATGTGTCAATAAAGTTTCCCCTTCCTGGGACAATGAATTCACGGTGTTCTTATTTCAATTTCCAGGAGTGTATATGAAGATAGTAACTGTTCTCGAAAGAACAGCTACCATTGATGACCGTGCAGCTTCTCTAGAATAAATGATAATTAATTGAAACCCTCAGCTGCCGTCAGGCAAATATCTATTCGGTGCACTACGTATGTAGATTGTGGACATTTGGGAATGTGAGTCTCGCGGGGAGCGTGCAAGGGATAAGTCCCTGGAATCGCACTATTCGTCTGTGTCCTTGGTGGCTCCGATGGATAGAGCGTCAGCCATGTAAGCAGGAGATCCCGGGTTCGAGGCCCGCTCGGGGCACACATTTCCAGCTGTCCCCATCGAGATAAATCAACAACACCTGACGGCATCTAAGAGTTTCAATTATCATTTAAAGGAGTCAATGCCTTTCACGAAAGTTAAACGTGCCCTCCACCGGACGCACGACAAATATTCAGACAGTTCTCAAATTCGTCTCCTAATTTTCGAGCGTGTCTGGAGTCCATGGAATGAAGCTTTACAGATTGTAGACATGGTTGCTACTGAATCTTTCGGACTGGAAGTTCCTGACGTTTCATCCAGAGCTGCGCTGGATGTCTTAGCAGATACTCCTGGTTCGAGCGAGGTGGCGCAGTGGTTAGACACTGGACTCGCATTCGGGAGGACGACGGTTCAATCCCGCGTCCGGCCATCCTGATTTAGGTTTTCCGTTATTTCCCTAAATCACTCCAGGCAAATGCCGGGATGGTTCCTCTGAAAGGGCACGGCCGACTTCCTTCCCCATCCTTCCCTAATCCGATGAGACCGCTGACCACGCTGTCTGGTCTCCTTCCCCAAACCAACCAACAACAACCAACCAACCCTACATGCACGTCTGAAAGAACGCACACTGTTGACGATCCACAGCTGTACTAAATACTTGGAAATTTATTCGCCGACTGCGAATTCCTTGACATGAGCTGTGTAAGGTATAGACCTACTACCTATTAATGACATATAAAAATTTGTGCCGGACAGGTACTCGAAGACGGATTTCCTACTTAATGCGACTGGTCGCCTTAACCACTTCGGCTACACCCGAAAGCTCCTCGAATCGACCCAAGCTTCCATGTGTCACATTGTCTGCATCCTGGTTCACGTGCACGAATAGCCGGAATGATTAGGGCGCCACATCGTGATAAGCAGGAACTTCAAGATCGAGTTCCAGTCCGGTACAAATTTTCGTACGTCACTATTAGGTACTAGATCTAAGTATACCTAATACAACCGATGTCGAGGAATTAAGTCAGAGAATAAATTTCCGAACTCCTGGGCCCGCTGAGTCTTGCGATTGATAATATTTTGTGATATAAGTGAAGTAGCCCTACAGAATCAATGGAAAAGTTTTGTCTTTGACAAACTTCTAGCAAATCCCCCTTTTCTCTCTCTGATTTCCGATCTATCTGTCAACAAGGCTAGGCGGAACCAGGATCGTTTCTGATGATGTGAAGCACGGATCTGGACGAAACGTCAGGAACAAAAATGTTTTTCGGGATAGCATCAAGTGCGCACCTGAGCTTCACGTCTCCGTCTCATGACCAGTTCGCTACCAATAGTATTACATGGCTTCGCTCAAACGGATATAGGGGAAATGCTTCCAGAATGAGGTTTTCACTCGGCTGCAGAGTGAAAACCTCATTCTGGAAACATCCCCCCAGGCTGTGGCTAAGCCATATCTCCATAATATCCTTTCTTTCAGGAGTGCTAGTTCTGCAAGGTTCGCAGGAGAGCTTCTGTAAAGTTTGGAAGGTAGGAGAGGAGGTACTGGCAGAAGTAAAGCTGTGCGGACGGGGCGTGAGTCGTGCTTGGGTAGCTCAGATGGTAGAGCACTTGTCCGCTAAAGGCAAAGGTCCCGAGTTCGAGTCTCGGTCCAGCACACAGTTTTAATCTACCAGGAAGTTTCATTGGAGAAATGTTTTGGATTTATCTTATGATGATGGCGGAAGGTCTGGTGATGACAAACTTTGCACTGTGAGTCCGGATTCCGATAGTTTACATTCATTCTACCACCAGGATTTGATGTAGATCCCGCTCAAGTGTGCGACGTAGACCTCAACTGCTGTGGTGGATTCTCTCACATGAGGCTACATTATGACTGCCTCATTAATAGCGTGATAGTCCTCCTTTGGAATGCAGTTCTGCAGTGATTGTGCGTGGCGTGGATTCAACAATCTTTGGTAGACTTCCAGAAGTATTGCATGTCTTATGCGTAGACAAATGGTGAGTATACGACGAAATAGAGGAATGGGAGTAGCTAATTTCAGGAAAGAGCCGCAACAATTTCTATGCTAACATCTGAAGACTTTGATATGAACAGAAGTAGGGAGAAAGCCTGTAAGCAGCAGTACATGAAACTTAGCTTACAACGATTGATGATAAACGCGATGATGATGACAAAGGAGGAAAGTGTGCCCCTGTATTCGTACGAAGATAGAGTCCTGCACTTCATCAACTGGGAGAGCAAACTGGGTAGCTCGATTACCGGAACTCCCTGTCAAGTCATCATCATTAGCCGTTGGCGAATATTGCTCTGTTTGCCGCCACACTCATCATCAGCGCTGTTGAAAAGTGCGGACGTTCGATTTCGTGGCTCACAAGGCCCGGCATGTCAGAGCTCTGGGGTAATAGCGAGCCAGCAATTAGCCGCCACCTGTTAGCGCGAGCATTACCGGCCGAGTGGTAAACACGCGAACCGGAGTCTTGAGCGCTTTGCTGGTCCACCGTAACTGTTCCGCTTCCGCCAGTCTCCATCAACTGGTGGAGCGTTATTGCCTTGGTGAACAACCACCCAGCCACCCACCCGCATGCACGCGTCTAAGTCTGGGCACAGCCCCGAATCCTCCCGAAACCAGGTAGGTAAACAAGTAACAAGACCGAATCCTCTCAAACTGCCACAATGCGACAGAGCACTGTGTGCGCTAATGACCACATAGCTGCCTGCGGCCACTTCGCAGTTCGCGGCGACAGAATCATATAGGTTTGAACTTTTCGCCATGAACGATTTTTCTGACTTTGAAGAGAGCCTAATAAAAGCTGGAAGTGAGGTCAGGCCTGATATTTGCAGTCAAGGATGCAAATTTCATTTAACACAGAGCTGGTGGCGAAAAATACGAACACAGGGGCCTGCACATGACTACTTCGCCATAAATTAAATTGGAAGGTTTCTGTCGTACATATTTGGTTTGCCAATGCTGGCTCCTGATATGGTTGGCGACTGTTTTGTGAAGATTTCGTGGCAGAGATACCTGCATCGGAAAAATTGCAAGCCTTTTGTGACTATTTAGTATGTGGGCACAACTAAGTTGTAACAGACAGCGAACAACTAATTTTTGCGAAAGTTTCCATAGCGAATATAATAGTCAATTCTATTCCTCCAGTCCTGACATTTACCGATTTCTTGAAGTGCTGAAACAAATTCAGCTCGATTCTAAAATTGCAATAAATTCGTCAAAAACGAAGAAAAAGGGAACAAATTGCCCCCAGTTGAATTTTGTTGTTGTTGTTGTGGTCTTCAGTCCTGAGACTGGTTTGATGCAGCTCTCCAAGCTACTCTATCCTGTGCAAGCTTCTTTATCTCCCAGTACCTACTGCAACCTACATCCTTCTCAATCTGCTTGGTATATTCATTTCTTGGTCTCCCTCTACGATTTGTACCCTCCACGCTGCCCTCCAATACTAAATTGGTGATCCCTTGATGCCTCAGAACAAGTCCTACCAACCGATCCCCTCTTCTAGTCAAGTTGTGCCACAAACTTCTCTTTTCCCCAATCCTATTCAACACTTCCTCATTAGTTATGTGATCTACCCATCTAATCTTCAGCATTCTTCTGTAGCACCACATTTCGAAAGCTTCTATTCTCTTCTTATCTAAACTATTTATCGTCCATGTTTCACTTCCATACATGGCTACACTCCATACAAATACTTTCAGAAACGACTTCCTAACACTTAAATCAATACTCGATGTTAACAAATTTCTCTTCTTCAGAAACGCTTTCCTTGCCATTGCCAGTCTACATTTTATATCCTCTCTACTTCGACCATCATCAGTTATTTTGCTCCCCAAATAGCAAAACTCCTTTACTACTTTAAGTGTCTTATTTCCTAATCTAATTCCCTCAGCATCACCCGACTTAATTCGACTACATTCCATTATCCTCGTTTTGCTTTTGTTGATGTTCATCTTATATCCTCCCTTCAAGACACTATCCATTCCGTTCAACTGTTCCTCCAAGTCCTTTGCTGTCTCTGACAGAATTACAATGTCATCGGCGAACCTCAAAGTTTTTATTTCTTCTCCATGGATTTTAATACCTACTCCAAATTTTTCTTTTGTTTCCTTCACTGCTTGCTCAATATACAGATTGAATAGCATCGGGGATAGGCTACAACCCTGTCTCACTCCCTTCCCAACCACTGCTTCCCTTTCATGCCCCTCAACTCTTATAACTGCCATTTGGTTTCTATACAAATTGTAAATAGCCTTTCTCTCCCTATATTTTACCCCTGCCACCTTCAGAATTTGAAAGAGAGTATTCCAGTTAACATTGTCAAAAGCTTTCTCTAAGTCTACAAATGCTAGGAACGTAGGGCTGCCTTTCCTTAATCTAGTTTCGAAGATAAGCCGTAGGGTCAGTATTGCCTCACGTTTTCCAATAATTCTACGGAATCCAAACTGACCTTCCCCAAGGTCGGCTTCTACTAGTTTTTCCATTCGTCTGTAAAGAATTTGCATTAGTATTTTGCAGCCGTGAATTATTAAACTGATAGTTCGGTAATTTTCACATCTGTCAACACCTGCTTTCTTTGGGATCGGAATTATTCTATTCTTCTTGAAGTCTGAGGGTGTTTCGCCTGTCTCATACATCTTGCTCACCAGATGGTAGAGTTTTGTCAGGACTGGCTCTCCCAAGGCCGTCAGTAGTTCTAATGGAATGTTGTCTACTCCCGGGGCCTTGTTTCGACTCAGGTCTTTCAGTGCTCTGTCAAACTCTTCACGCAGTATCGTATCTCCCATTTCATCTTCATCTACATCCTCTTCCATTTCCATAATATTGTCCTCAAGTACATCGCCCTTGTATAGACCCTCTATATACTCCTTCCACCTTTCTGCTTTCCCTTCTTTGCTTAGAACTGGGTTTCCATCTGAGCTCTTGATGTTCATACAAGTGGTTCTCTTTTCTCCAAAGGTCTCTTTAATTTTCCTGTAGGCAGTATCTATCTTACCCCTATTGAGATAAGCCTCTACATCGTTACATTTATCCTCTAGCCATCCCTGCCTATCCATTTTGCACTTCCTGTCGATCTCATTTTTGAGACGTTTGTATTCCATTTTGCCTGCTTCATTTACTGCATTTTTATATTTTCTCCTTTCATCAATTAAATTCAATATTTCTTCTGTTACCCAAGGTTTTCTACTAGCCCTCGTCTTTTTACCTACTTGATCCTCTGCCGCCTTCACTACTTCATCCCTCAAAGCTACCCATTCTTCTTCTACTGTATTTCTTTCCCCCATTCCTGCCATTTGTTCCCTCACGCTCTCCCTGAAACTCTGTACAACCTCTGGTTTAGTCAGTTTATCCAGGTCCCATCTCCTTAAATTCCCATCTTTTTGCAATTTCTTCAGTTTTAATCTACAGTTCACAACCAATAGATTGTGGTCAGAGTCCACATCTGCCCCTGGAAATGTTTTACAATTTAAAACCTGGTTCCTAAATCTCTGTCTTACCATTATGTAATCTATCTGAAATCTGTATCTCCAGGCTCCTTCCATGTATACAACCTTATTTTATGATTCTTGATCCAAGTGTTAGCTATGATTAAGTTGTGCTCTGTGCAAAATTCTACCAGGTGGCTTCCTCTTTCATTTCTCACCCCCAATCCATATTCACCTACTACGTTTCCTTCTCTCTTTTTTCCTACTACCGAATTCCAGTCACCCATGACTATTAAATTTTCGTCTCCCTTCACTATCTGAATAATTTATTTTATTTCATCATACATTTCTTCAATTTCTTCGTCATCTGCAAAGCTAGTTGGCATATAAACTTGTACTACTGTGGTAGGCGTGGGCTTCGTGTCTATCTTGGCCACAATAATGCTTTCACTATGCCGTTTGTAGTAGCTTACCCGCATTCCTATTTTTTTATTCATTATTAAACCTACTCCTGCATTACCCCTATTTGACTTTATATTTATAACCTTGTATTCGCCTGACCAAAAGTCTTGTTCCTCCTGCCACCGAACTTCACTAATTCCCACCATATCTAACTTTAACCTATCCATTTCCCTTTTTAATTTTTCTAACCTACCTGCCCGATTATGGGATCTGACATTCCACGCTCCGATCCATAGAACGCCAGTTATCTTTCTCCTGATAACGACGTCCTCTTGAGTAGTCCTCGCCCGGAGATCCGAATGGGGGACTATTTTACCTCTGGAATATTTTACCCATGAGGACGCCATCATCATTTAATCATACAGTAAAGCTGCATGCCCTCGGGAAAAATGACGGCTGTAGTTTCCCCTTGCTTTCAATCGTTTGCAGTACCAGCACAGCAAGGCCGTTTAGGTTAGTGTTACAAGGCCAGATCAGTCAATCATCCAGACTGTTGCCCCTGCAACTACTGAAAAGGCTGCTGCTCCTCTTCAGGAACCACGCGTTTGTCTGGCCTCTTAACAGATACCCCTCCGTTGTGGTTGCGCCTACGGTACGGCTATCTGTATCGCTGAGGCACACAAGCCTCCCCACCAACGGCAAGGTCCATGGTTCATGGAACAGAAAGTTTCAAATTTCGAAGCTGGTAAAATTTCCAGGTTTCAGTATGTAAAATCAGTTTCATGCCAAATGCCGACCTTCTGGCCAACCCGTAGCTACGACACTGGCATCCGCGCACGGTCTTACGGTAAAACTGGTATAACTGTGCTTCTAGGCTGCTTATAAAGAAGAAATATGTACCAGATTTTGCATTAAACCCGCAACAATATAAGTGTCAAAACAGCAGCCAACTTAGTGCAGTACTTTTTGCATAATGTGAGTATAAACAGGCAAGTAGAAGAAATTATATAAATATTTTTTGCCGTCTATTGCACTTCTATAGACCATTCAAATTAAGTTTTCTTAACCATGTCCTATATTCAGACATCGAACAGTAATCAATTTGTTGTATGTATAGATTTGCTGGAAATGTAACCATAATTCATAAAATGAACACTGAGATAGAATATGTGTTGCGAAATCATGATTTGCTATTTTAATAAATTAATTATGAAGAAATCAAGGCTATAAATGATTCCAGTTTCTAAAAATAAGTATCTAAATAAGATAAAGATAAAACTTTTAAACATACAATACACGCGAAAAATTATTACATCTTCTACTGTAACTTCATATGCTTTCCTTTGCTTGCTTGGAGTATTCATAACGTTTAGAACTGCTACCTGCTTCAAACGAGAGGATTCGGTTCCATCGTTTTTCAGACCCTTGCGGGCTTGGGAGAATTCGGTACAAATGTTCAAATGTGTGTGAAATCTTTTGGAACATAACTGCTAAGGTCATCAGTCCCTGAGTTTACACACTACTTAACCTAAATAATAGTAAGCACAAACACACACACCCATGCCCGAGGGAGTACTCGAACCTCCGCCGGGACCAGCCGCACAGTCCATGACTGCAGCGCCTTACACCGCTCGGCTAATCCCTCGCGGCCGATTCAGTACCATTCCATTTTTCTGACCGCGGGAGCATTCGGGGCTGCGCACGTAAGTCTAGGGACCGATGACCTCAGCAGTTTGGTCCCTTAGGAAATCACACACACACACACACACACACACACACACACACACACACACACAAACAAAACTCTTTCTTGGGTGTTAAAAAGGAATACGGTGATACAAGAGATGGCAATACAAATAGACATTAATTCAGAGCGATCAACTGTGGTATTTTCCGTATGTACTGCATGTGCAGCTGATACACTGAATGCAGCAAAAATTAATGCTTCTTATACAGCAGCCCCGCGTTATAAAACATACTGATCTCCTCCTCAGCCCCAAATATTTGGCCTTGCTTGTATAACTAATGAGACTAATGTAAATGGCCGTGATTCTGTTCACCAAACACTGAACTGAGAATGAGCCTTCTGAGTCACTTTGGTTAATATAGGCTGTGAGTCCCTTGTTCTTCTCAAACACCAGTGTTATATTATTCACTCTTTTGTTTCTTTGATTACACATGTCAGTAAGACAGTATCCAGTCTTCCAAAAATGAACACTATGTTTCAAAAGACACAGTCGTTGCATCGGACTGTTAAATTCACTTATCTACAGAATTCACTACTGCAGTCTGTCCATCTTTAAGTGGAAATTTCTTGCTTCAGCACGACTCATCGATATCTCGTATACGCCATCGCCGTCTCCATACGCTGAATAATTAACGCTTTTGGGGTAAATAACACTGAGCTACTGAAAATTTTCAGTGTTTGATGAGAACTGCATTAACTGACATAGGCAACGATAATACCTTAAAAAAAGGAGTGGCTGTGCACTCTAGCCAAGAAAAAGTAAACAGAGAACACTAAATTAAATTGAGACCAATTCACCTCTACCCACATGTATACTCCATGTGCAAAAGCAGTAACCTAACGACTAATTTGTCCAGCGCAACCAGATACGTATCTACTTTGTTTCGCAACGCTTTATACCGACGATAATTGCTGTCAAGATGAGAGAAACCGAAAAAGTTGGTCCACAAATCACTGTTAAGCTTCAAGTGATTCAGGTCCATCCCCCCCCCCCCCCCCCACGCCCATCATACTGGAACTGCTATCAGATCCACAGCCTACAGCACCAACTTGTCCGTATCTCGACATCTCAGCTGTGGGTCATCGCATTACAGAATCTTGTGAGTCGCCGGCAAAGACGAGAAGGCAGCACCAGTGATCGACAAAGTAGAACACGTGATTGCCGGCACGTAAATGGGAAAAGCAACAACGTAGTGTTCCTCAGCATTCCCGATAAATCACTGGTAATAACTTCCCGTTAAACGGCATGTTCGGGCTGGCTTTTACACTAGCTGTTAATGGAAGTGGCCAACGGGAGGAGTTTTCTCCGGAAGGAATATTCTCGCTGCGTGCATGTATAATGCGGGAGATCGGGTTTCCAACACAGTGTCGTCACACTGCTCGTGCCGACAAAAAAAAGGACGTATAGGAGGAAAAGCTTTAACGGGCTGACAAGACGGGAAACACACGCGGCTTTCCCCGCTGTCCGCCAAAGCCTCGCTTTTGCTTTCCTTCTGAGAGACGTGGTCTGTCGTGGTAACAGGCGAGAAGGAAAAGGCGGCAGCCATCTAGCAGTCTCTACCTGTAACGGACACGTGCATGACCAACACAGAGCACAGGCAAGACGGAAAGCTTCGAAAAAGTAATTCCTAAATACTCTGAATTTTCGTTTCGAAACACCACATGTTGTTTAGTGTGTGACACGAGATACACAGTGTATCAGTTGCGCAAGGACGAAGTTGTCAGTTCACATGTAGCAATTGCCGAGCAGGATTAGCCGAGCGGTGTGAGGCGCTGCAACATGGACTGTGCGGCTGGTTCCGGCGGAGGTTCGAGTCCTCCCTCGGGCATGGGTGTGTCTTTGTCCTTAAGATAATTTAGGTTAAGTAGTGTGTAAGCTTAGGGACTGATGACCTTAGCAGATAAGTCCCATAAGATTTCACACACACACACATCTAGCAATTAGAGAAAAGTCGTCAGTATCATGCAAATTTTCCGATTTCAGCTCTAAGAGTTTGACGGTTATACGCAACAAACAACGTAAAATAACTTTACACTGTTTACATCAGAAAAGCTTGTAAGGGTGTTTTAGGGTAGGTTGCTCGGTTTTCCAGTTAATTAGCATTGAAGAATGACGGTGCCGCCAAACGTGTTCTTCTTTTGGTTTCTTAAAACCGAAAGGAAAGCGATAAAAAAATTAGACATTGGGCAGTAATACTGATCCAGCCCGCGTGAAAATCGGAGCAGCCTCGTGGGCTATCGTCTGTGCTATAAGAACAACTGACACTATGCGTTCTATTGTGAATTTTATACATTTAACTTCTGTTTGTTTTGGTGTTTCTAGTTTCAGTGTCCCAAGACAAGACTAACACGGCAACCCAGACCATACCTACAATCCACAAAGCATTAAATACGTTATTTCAAAAGTAGAATAAAAGGTGATTCTCTATTCCTATACTATTACGTTGATTTTCTCTAGTTATTCCAGCTCTGCACTTGAGCAACCGTAGTCTGTCAGGTTTACGCTCAGCCCACACTCTTTGCACTCCACTGAAGTGTTCTGTTGATCGTGACCACTCACTAGACGAGTCGTCATGCGACGTGTTAGTGTGAAGGAGTTGGAACTGGTCAGAATGGATTCTGGTTCCGTGACGTTCAAGTTCTTGCAGAACTTACTGTTACGACAGTGACGTACGCAATGAAAAGACTGAGGTAATACACAGTAACATGCGGGTAGAGAACTGCTCAATGCAACCACAGCACTGGATGGCAACCATCTAAACAGCAAGTCCATAATAGGCCCCACAGCTGCAACCACGATATCGTCTCGACGATGAGATTTGCTAAAATCTTTCTGTGCTTGGTTCCCTTTCTTAATTACAATATGTGTGGTGCCATCTGATTTTCATGACCGCTTTGCATCTGATCAGCATCCAAATTGATGTTTACATTTCTAATACTGTGACCTTTTTCACAAGGCCTGTGCCCTAGTTGATTCCGTGATAGTTCCTTATCTGTACCACGAATATTTGTAAACTGCAGGTTTTTAGGTATAATATACATAGCCGGCAGCACTCTCGTATCGGTTGGTTGGTAGTAGTTTTTGTTTTGTGGCCCTTCTTTGTATGTCGCATTGCAAAGAATGGAGGTGACGCGAGAGGAGCAATACGGACCAATAAAATTCTGTGTTCGTTTAAAATGAAACTTAGTAAAAGCTGCAGCAAGCGTACAGTGACTAAGCACTACCTCGTGTTACAATGTTTAGGTGGTTCGAGGGCTTCACGGAAGGCCGACTTGTCTCTATTCAGCCGGCCGTTGTGGCCGAGCGGCTCTAGGCGCTCCAGTCCGGAACCGCGCTGCTGCTACGGTTGCAGATTCGAAACCTGCCTCGGGCGTGGATGTGTGTGATATCCTTATGTTAGTTAGGTTTAAGTCGTTCTAAGTTCTAGGGGACTGATGACTTGAAATGTTAAGTCCCATAGTGCTCAGAGCCATCTGAACAGCCGTCTCGCGTATTGACCACGTAAAGGAAATCGAGAAATTAGAGCCAATACAGAGGCTTACCGACAATCTTTTCCCACGCGCTATTCGCGAGTGGCACAGAGTTGGAGGCCTAAGTTAGTGGCAAAAAAGTATCCTCCGCCACACAACATTAGGTGCTTTACGGGGTATAATGTAGACGTATTTGGCTGATTCGTTACGAGTAACAGTGTAATTACTATTTACTCGGTCTGTTACCCTTAGCAGCTTTGTTTCGGTTAAAATACCTTAACAACGGTGCAAAAATCTGTAATACTCAATGGCACTTAAAAAAAAAAACATACAGCACAGACGCAAAAGTCCTGTTATGCCGCTGCCGTCGGTGCGGGCATAGTGTCGTTGTGCTCCCCCCCCCCCCCCCCCCCCCCGCCGCCTCATTCAATTCAGCATTCAGTGAACCAATCGAACTCTTCATCAGTGAACCTTTCCACACGGCTGTGTATCACTGTTAACGGGCAGCTAACACTCTGAAAAAACAACCGTAGACAGAATCGAAGGGTACTGAAAGCAGCTTCCAGGTACAAGAGAAATACGGGCATCACTGTTGTCAACAGCAAGCACGAGAAGCGAATGGAACACGTTTGTTTCCAGACAAGACTCACAGCGCACCCGTCGATATTTACGTGTTGCGCAGTATTTTCAGTGCAGTACAGATACAAAGGTGAGTGAGCTCTCAAAGTGTTCCACGAATAGGTTCGCCGTAACTGGTGACAACGGGGTACCCACCTCGATGTCAGCAATCTGTTCAAAATATTTTCCGTCAAACAGGAAACAAACTGGGGTGAGAGCGTGCCAATAAGATCAGTGAAACAATCGTGGAATTTTTCAACGATTAGTTCCAAGGCTTCAGAAAGTGAGACTCCGTGAAGAGAGAACTACATCGAAACTAACCACTGTAAGGGTAAGGCACTAAATTCCTCTGAGTTGAAACAAACGTAATTTTTGTCAATACCTGGACGACACGTTTCTGGCGTGCCGACATGCAACGAAAAAACTTGGAGAGTTCCTGCAATATTTAAATGCCATCTATCCTAGTATAGAATTCACGATGGTACCTGAAAAAAAAAGAGACTCAGCCTACCTTTCCTGGTCGTGTTTAGCTACAAGACAGACGGATCGCTAGGTCATTATGTACATACAGGGTGTTCCGAAAGCCTTAAGAGCTATGACCACTTGTTCAATAGAGATATGAAGGGCTTATTTCAATAGTGGTACAAGTCCATTACCTCCACTTTTCTACCTATAATGCTTCTGAAATTAATGATCCAAACAAACAGAAAGAAAGGTTCATCTCTAGCAAGAAGCCAAATGCTTGAATATTTCTGGTATCTCGACTGCAGATTTTTCAGCGCTCATTTAACTTTAGGACTCTGTATCTCTAAATGAACAAAAATGGACTTTTACCACTATTGAAATAAGCCCTTCGTATGTTTCACAGTAGCGAAGATCAACTATTACTCATGGCTCCTCAGGTACGCACTTAAGAGACCACGTTTATTGCACATTTTTTCCTTGTTTTGGTCGATACTACCATCTCCGAATGTTGGCTACCTTACAGTCTTAACAGAAACAGTACAAGTTCATGTACTCCACTGTCAGAGGCATCAGAACGGTTTTAGTTTACAACTTTCGATTCGCTCGTTTTCGGTACAGAGACCCTTATTTCAAATTGTTATCCTTCTCCAAAGTTTGTAACATTACCACGGATTCACCATGTTTATAAGTGCTCGTGCGCTGGCCTATAACTTTCACACACTGTAGCGTCTTTGAATGTGTAGTTTACAGACATGGGTTACTATTCAAATTATTATGTACCCATTTCCCTCAAAGAGCCCTAGAAGTTTGTAACGAGAATTTCCGAACACCCAGTAGAAGACACACGCGTACCCCACGCCTTGAGCCATCACCATCCGTCATTCGATGTTAAACACTCCATGAAGATCCATAGAGCTCGAACGCTTTCAGACAAGGAGACCTTCGCGGAAGAATTACAGCTACGAATAGTGCTCCGAAGAAATGGATACTCAAATAATAGTATTGAGCAGCCCGAAAAAAAAAAAAGACTGAAAATCGCTTATGTACATTATCCTGGTCCAGTATCCGGAAAGTTCGGTAGACTTCTACAGAAACACAGCATCCAGTATATTTCGCCACCGTTAACAGAGATAAAAAGTCTTGACAGTGATGTTAAGAACCATCCAGGTTTCCGCAAGCAGGGTGTGTAGCGCATTCCACGCGAATGCCGTATGTCGTACGCGGGGAAAAATGTTTGAAAGGTGGAGGAGGGATGCAAGGAACAGCGTCGACACATCGCACTACAAGAACCAAACAAATCACTGTCGCTCACCACTGCCTCGACTAGAAATATGAAATGTAGCACGACGAGACCAGTATCGCAAAGCACGCGCCAAGTTTCTGGAACAGCGTAATTAAGGACCCCATCGATATACACTGAGAGACACATGTCACAGGATACCTCCTACCATCGTGTCGGTCTTACTTTTGTCCGGCTTAGAGCAGCAACTCGACATAGCATGGACTCAACACCTCGCTAGAAATCCCCTGCAGAAATATTTAACCACGCTGCCCCTATAGCCGTCCATAATTCCGAAAGTGTTGCAGGTGTAGGATTTGTGCACGAACTGACCTCTCAATTACGTCCTAAAAATTTTCGATGGAGTTGATGTCGGGTAATCTGGGTGGCAAACAATTCGCTCCCATTGTCCAGAATGTTCTTCAGACCGGTCGCGAAAAATTGTGGCCCAGTAACGTGGCGCATTGCCATCCATAAAAACGAGGTCTACGAACGGTTGCAAAGTCAATGATAGGCTCAGTTGGACTAGAGGACCCAGTCCATTCCATGTAAACACAGCCCGCACCAACATGGAACCACCACCAACTTGCAAAGTGTCTTGATGACAAGCTGGGTGCATGGCTTCGTGGGGTCTGCGCCACACTCGGACACTAACTACCGGTATCAGCTCTTACCAACTGAAATCGGGACTCATCTGACCAGGTGACCGTCTTCCATTCGGCTAGGGTCCTACCGATATGGTCACGAGCCCAGAAGAGGCGCTGCGGGCAGTGTCGTGCTGTTAGCAAGGGCACTCGCGACCGTCGTCTGCTGTCACGGCCCATTAACACCGAATCTCGCTGCACTGCCCTAACGGATACTTTAGTCACACGTCCCACATTCATTTCTGTGGTTATTTCACGCAGTGTTTCTTCTCTGTTAACAACTCTACTCGGACTGCGCTGCTCTCGGTCGTTAAGTGAAGGCCGTCGGCAACTGCACTGTTCGTGGCGAGGCGTAATGCACGAAATAAAGGTGTTCTTGGCACGCTCTTGGCTCAAATGGTTCAAGTGGCTCTAAGCACTATGGGACTTAACATCTGAGGTCATCAGTCCCCTAGACTTGGAACTACTTAAACCTAAGTAACCTAAGGACATCACACACATCCATGCCAGAGGCAGGATTCATCCTGCGACCGTAGCAGCAGCGCGGTTCCGCACTGAAGCGCCTACTACCGCTCGGTCACAGGGGCCGATTGGCACGGTCTTGACACTGTGTATCTTTGAATATTGAATTCCCTAACGATTTCCGACGTGGAATCAGCTTCAACTACCATTTCGCGTTGAAATACTGTTAATTTCCGTCGTGCGGCCATAATCAAGTTGGAAAGCTTTCCGCATGGATCACCTAAGTTCAAATGGCAGCTTCGCCAATGCACTGTCCTTTCATACCTTGTGCACGCGATACTACCTCCATCCCCTGATTTTTGACACTTTAGTGTGCAGACGTCGACAAACCTGGTAATTGGGCGGAAAGCCGGCCAGAGTGGACGAGCGGTTCTAGGCGCTACAGTCTGGAACCGCGCGACCGCTACGGTAGCAGGTTCGAATGCTGCCTCGGGCATGGATTTGTGTGATGTCCTTAGATTAGTTAGGTTTAAGTAGTTCTAAGTTCTAGGGGACTGATGACCTCAGATGTTAAGTCCCATAGTGCTCAGAGCCATTTGAACAATTTTTTTGGGACGGAGGTTTCAGTTTAAACAAGGCTTCCGTTACGACGCCTCTCTGTTTATCAAAGTCTCGCTGGCCATCACATCCACCGGAGCTGTAAAAATGTGCGTTTTACGGAACATCAGTGCCGGTCTGAAAAACTGAAAAGCCTCAAAAGGTGTAGTTGGCGTCAGGTGTCGACAGTGGCGCGAGATGAAGAACAGTTCACACTTTGATTGGAGTCCAGGTAGCAGAAATCGCATCACCTGAAGAAGACACCAGGGCCGGTCGTCGGAATTTTTTACATAAAATGGAACATGAAATCGGATAAACCCCCCGAAGCAAATCCTGTGTCGTTAAAGCAAACACGATGCTGATGCAAGGGACAGCACAGCAAGCGGATCCTAGAACGAAAAAGACAGGGAAGTGGTAACCGCGCAGCTTTCTCGACAGATTCCCAGCCAACAGTCTGCTAGCGGCGGGACGTATGTGGTGACGCGTCGGAGGCGGCCGTCAGTGCCAGAAGGTCAGCGGGGTGGAGAGGAATTGGCGAAGGGTCAGGCGAGGGTCCGGCTGCACTGCGGTGATTGGACTTTACCGCGCCGCGTTGCCACCTCCTCCCGCTCCGGCCACGGAGGACATCTGCAGCAAGGCGAGGGTCAAGAGCGGGGACGCCAAGGGACAGATGCTGTGTCCAGCCCGAACCGCTCGTCCTCACTGTGGCTGCGTCCACGTCAGTTCATACTGGCCGTCACGCCAAGCTGCATTCACACCTTCACGGCATGTCAGGCCAATTCAGGTCACGTGATCTCAACTCGCATCGCTGTTCTCAACTGTTTCTTCGCGGGAACTGCGTTATCCCCAAGTTCATTTTCAACTTTATTGTGCACAACGCGGTAGCTTTTATACATTGATGCTGCAGTCAACATTTGTACGAAAATGACATTTATTAGACTCAAATGGTTTGCAGCTTGCGGGGACATCTTGTATATTAGAGAAGGAAGACACAAGAGCAAAAAAACGCCAAAAAAAGAGTGAGTCCGAAAAATGTCATTACGTGGAGCAGAAGGAGAATTTCAAAACTATATAAGGAGCTCGAGGAAGAGGAATCTGCATTTTGTAAGTATTTCAGCAAGTATATGGACCAGTTTTTCCATGTTTTACGTCAAAACTGCACCCAGTATTGCTAAAAGGAACACAGTGTTACGATCTGCCATCACATCGCTTTAGAAGTTGCTTTGTTTACGGTTAAGTTTACGTACCAGACCAGCACAAATATTTGTGCAGCAGTCATATCTCCCTCAATAATTTTCCATTCAAGGTTTATAGGTTTTCACTACGTTTTGTATTTGGCTTTTAATATACTCATGTTTAGAAAAAAACAGAACAGCAAGATCGATTAGAGATAGGACACGCATATTCATACGACATGTACATTAGTATGTTCTGCAGAAATGGTTAGCATTCAGTCACCTCGGATCAGGATATGCCCTGTAGCCTAATAGGCACAGGGTCAGCTTTAGGCCCTGAGGACTTGTTCCATGCGTGATGGCATCGACTTCTATAAGGTGCGAATGGCGTCCTGTAGTATAGCCATACATGCTACATTCATCTGGTTCCAAAGTTTATCTATGGTCGTTGGCCCTGGGTCACAGTGTTGCACCCGTAGTTTGACCATATCCCACACACTTTCGATTGACGACAAGTCTGGTGATCTCGCGGGACAGGGCAAAAGGTTGACATTCTATGTATTGTCTTGTTGAAAAATGGCGTCTGGGGTGTAGTGTGTAAAGGGTATGGCTGCGGGTCCCTCAGAGTGGTTGGTGGGTCACGTCGTCCATAAACAGCCCTTTCCAATCTATGCCAGGCATGTTCGATAGCCGGCCGCGGTGGTCTAGCGGTTCTCGGCGCTCAGTCTGGAACCGCGCGACTGCTACGGTCGCAGGTTCGAATCCTGCCTCGGGCATGGATGTGTGTGATGTCCTTAGGTTAGTTAGGTTTAAGTAGTTCTAAGTTCTAGGAGACTGATGACCACAGATGTTAAGTCCCATAGTGCTCAGAGCCATTTGAACCATGTTCGATAGGGTTCATATCTGGAGAACGTGCTAGTCACTCTAGTCGAGCGATGTCGTTATCCTGAAAGAAGTCATTCACAAGATGTGCACGATGGGGGCCCGAATTGTTGTCCATGATAACAAAAGTCATGGGATACCTCCTAACGTCGCTTCGGACCTCCTTTTGCTCGGCTTAGTGTAGCAACTCAACGTGGCATGCACTCCACAAAGTGTACCGTGGACTCAACAAGTCGTTGGAAGTCGCCTGCAGAAATATTGACTAATCAGGTTACCTTCCATTCAGAAGGCTGTTGCACGCAGCGACTGTTATATTGACTTGTAAATAATAGATTTCAGCTATCAGTGGTCCTTTTTAAATTTTATTGGCAGATCTAGATTTCAGCTAGAAACTAGCCATTCTGAATGCACTATCATTTTTGATCGATGCATGTAACGCCTGTTGGTCGGGCTTCATCCACAGTTCATTGAATACCAACAGGCATTACATGCATTGACAAAAAATGATAGTGCGTTGAGAATGGCTAGTTTCTAGCTGAAATCTAGATCTGCCAATAAAATTTAAAAAGGACGACTGATAGCTGAAATCTATTATTTACAAGTAAATATTGAGCCATGTTGCCTCCAGTCGCCCATAACTGCGAAAACGTTACCCGCGCAGGATTTTGTGCACCAACTGACTTCTGTATTATGTCCCATAAATGTTCGATGAGATTCATGTCGGGCGATCTGGGTGACCAAATCATTCTCTCAACGTTCTTCAAACCAATCACGAACATCTGTGGCCCGGTGACATGGCGCATTCTCATAAAAAAAAATTCCATCGTTGAATGACTCCAGATGGTCTCCAAGCAGCCGACCGCAACCATTTCCAGTCAATGATCGGTTCAGATGGACCAGAGGATCTAATTCATTCCCTGTAAACACAGCCCAAACCATTATGGAACTACCACCATCTTGCACAGTGCCTTGTTGACAACTTAGGTCCACAGCCTCGTGGAGCCTGCGCCACGCTCGAGCGCTACCAACTGAAATCGGAACTCATCTGATAAGGCCACGGTCCCCCAGATTTCTAGGGTCCAACCGATACGGTCATGAGCCAAGGACAGGCTCTGCAGGCGTTGTTGTGCTGTTGGCAAAAGCACCCGCGTCGGTCGTCTGCTGCCGTAGCCCATTAATGACAAATTTCGCTGCACTGTCCTAACAGATACTTTAGTCGTATATCCCACATTGATTTCCGGGATATTTCACGCAGTGTTGCTTCTCTGTCAGCACTGACAACTCCACGCGAAGGCCGCTGGTGTCTGTCGTTAGGTGATGGCCGTCGGTCACTGCGTTGTCCGTGGTGAGAGGTAACGGATGTAATTTGGTACATTCGGTTCACTCTTGACGCTGTGGATCTTGGATTATTGAATTCCCTCATGATTTCCGAAATGGGATGTTCCATGTGTCTAGCTCCAACTACCACTCCGCGTTGAAAGTCTGTTAATTCCCATCGTGCGGCCATAATCACGTCAGAAATATTTCCACATGAATCACCTGAGTACAAAAGATAGCTCCACCAATGCACTGCCCTTTTATACCTTGTGTACGAAATACTACCGTCATCTATATACGTGCACATCGCTATCCCCTGACTCGTCAGCTCAGTGTATAAAGTGACGCTTTCCATACATCTAATAAAATAAGAAAGTTGTCACTCAGAAACGTACCATCTCTTCGTCACACACAAAGGGCGAAAACGATGTACACAGCAGTACAGAAATGACGCAGGTTATTCCTGAAACAAAATGAGCCCACGCTGCAGCTCAACTTGCTGCCGCTTCTCGGCAGAAGCACCGCGGACTCCAGAATTAGCCCACGTTGCACGGAATCCTCTCGCTCGCTTACGGAACTCTATACCACTTCTTAGGACGGCAGAAGAAAGGGCGAAACCGCAGCAGAGCGCGCTGTCTTCTTTTTGCCACGGGGCTCACACGTGAAAGCTTTCGGCAAAGTCATCGGCGTTATAAATAAAACTGGGCGCCTGGAACTGGAGAGAAGAGCTGCTCCAGAAATAACCGGAGGCGGCCGTGCGTGCAGCCGGGCGGATGCGCTGGAGTGGATCGGCTCCAGGCGCTGCGCCGTGCTGCTGCTGGAACAGACGCGATAGCGGGCCGTCGGTGCGCACTGCGCCTCCGAGCCTCACCAGCCACTCCGCGGAAGCGAAGAAACCATCACTGCTCCGCGGGGCCTGTAGTCAGCTACAGTAACGCAACCAGGGAAGTCATTTCTGCCCTCGTTACTTTTCTTTCTTTATCTGAAGGCTCTGTAGGTTTATAGTGGCTTCGGGACTGTGAGTGCGTTGTGCGTTCTGCGCAAAAAGAAACGGAGCATACTTTGCGGCGTCGACGGTGTTCACTCTTTATGTCCCACACTGTTTTCTCCAGCCCGTTCTCTACCGTGCTAACTGGCAACGCTGCAGTAAGTGACACTTTAGGCTACTCTTATTCCTTCTGAAAATCCTTTTTTCTTCCTCTCATTTTCAACCTACATTCTCGATTATCTGCTGGATGTATCCCAGTCTCTATCTTCCTCTACTGTTTTCACCCAAAAGCTTCCTCGAGAACCATGGAAGTTATTCTCTGATCTCTTAACAAATTTCCTATCAGTCTTTTCCTTCTTGTTGTCAATGTTTTCCATATATTCCTTTCCTCTCCGATTCTCCGGAGAATCTCCTCACTCCTTACCTTATCAGTCTATCTAATTTTCAACATTCTTTTGTAGCACAACATCTCAAATGCTTCTAGTCTCCTCTGTTCCGGTTTTCCCACAATCCATGTCTCTCTGCCATACAATGCTGTGCTCCAAACGTACATCTTCAGAAATTTCTTCCTCAAATTAAGGCCTGTGTTTGATACTACCAGACTTCTCTTAACCAGGAACGCCCTCTTTGCGAGTCTTAGTCTGCTCTCTTCTCCTTCTTCTTCTTCATCATCTTCTTCTTCTTCTCTCTCTCTCTCTCTCTTCTCCACCTCCTTCTTCTCTCTCTCCTCCTTCCCCTCCTTCTTCTCTCTCTCCTCCTCCTCCTTCTTCTCTCTCTCCTCCTCCTTCTCTCTCTCCTCCTCCTCCTTCTTCTCTCTCTCCTCCTCCTCCTTCTCCTCCTCCTCTCTCTCCTCCTCCTTCTTCTCTCTCCTCCTCCTCCTTCTTCTCTCTCCTCCTCCTCCTTCTTCTCTCCTCCTTCTCTCTCTCTTCTCCTCCTCCTCTCTCCTCCTCCTCTTTCTCTCTCCTCCTCCTCCTTCTTCTCTCTCCTCCTCCTCCTCCTCCTCTCTCTCTCTTCTCCTCCTCCTTCTTCTCTCTCCTCCTCCTCCTTCGCTCTCCTCCTCCTCCTCCTCCTCCCCCCTCCTCTTCTTTTCTCTCTCTCTCTCTCTCTCTTTTCCGCGCGGAGTGGCCGATTGGTTTGAGGCGTCATGTCATGGACTGCGCGGCCCCTCCCGCCGGAGGTTCGAGTCCTCCCTCGGGCATGAGTGTGTGTGTCGTTCTCAGCATAAGTTAGTTTAAGTGGTGTGTACGTCTAGGGACCGATGACCTAAGTAGTTTGGTCCTTTAGGAATTCACACACATTTGAACATTTTCAGTCTGCTTTTTCTGTCCTCCTTGTTCCGTCCGTCATGAGTTATTTTATTGCAAAGGTAGCAGAATTCCTTAACGAACTCTACTTCGTGATCACCTGTTATGATGTTAAGTTTCTCGTTGTTCTCATTTCTGCTACTTCTCGATACTTTCATCTTTTTTCGATTTACTCTGTCAGTCCACATTCCGTGCTTGATTCCACTCAGCAGATCCTGTAATTCTTCTTCACTTTCACTGAGGATAGCAATATCATCACTGAATTTGAACAACGATATCCTATCACCAAGAATTTTAATCCCACTCTTGAACCTTTCTATTATTTTCCTTGTTGCATCTTCGGCGTACAGATACAACAACAGGGGAAAGGACTATATGATCGGGAAACTGTCACTTTCGCTTCTTAATGCAATGCTTGTCGTGTTTGCTTCATGCCACCAATAATTAAGACTGCGGTGGCCTTCAACTTACCTAAAATACCGGGAAAAATTGACGCCAAATGTTCAACGCACACCGTGAAGCGCACGCCGGAAACAAACGTCACGGAATGATGCTGTTGGAGCGATGCGGCACACTCACCCTTGGCACCCCACGACCCGCCTTCTTACTTTCAAATCACTATAGTAAACAGACAGTTCTGATCCGGCTCTCCTGACGTCCTCACGGTGGTACTGGGGTTGGTGCACATAAAATTGTCAACAGAGTACATTACTGTCGTTCGTGTTTAGTGTTGTTGCGGGTCCTCGTATACAGGGTGTACATTTTAAGTTGACAAACCAGAATAACTAGAAAAATAAGCTTCACACGAAAAAAAATTGTAGAATCCAAAGTTGATTAATTTTCGAGGGGGATATCTGCGGGTGCTAAAATTAGCCGGCCACCCCAGCCCGTGGGGGTGGGGCGGGAGGCAATTTTAAAATTTCAAATGGGAACCCCCATTTTTATTACAGAATCAGATTCTACATAAAAAAACTACGTACATTTTATCTTATACGTTTGTTTTGATTCTTGGTAGTTGGCGCTGTAATTCAAGAAAATCCACGTTCTCATTTTTGCTTGGAAAATGGTTACGGTTACATAAAAATTTTTCCGTTCTAACGTGGAAATGAAGCGTTTCCGGACATATGTCCACATAACATCTTTTCTTTATTTGTGTGTGAGGAATGTTTCCTGAAAGTTTGGCCGTACCTTTTTGTAACACCCTGTATAAGGGGCAGGAACACCGTCAGATGTTGAGTAATTACAGCAAAGATTCCACGTACACCTGTGAGACAGCGTTATCAGCACCTTACAGAGTTTGGAAAGGGCGTCAATGTGGGTCTCCATTTGACCAGCTAGCCGAACTGTGCAGTGTCCAGATACATGTGGTTTTGCGATATGACAGTGGCCCACTGTTGGGCAGGCATACTCGTGGTCAAGTTCGCAGTCGAACACATCTGACCATCACAGTGGAAGTTTCGTTTCCTCTTAGACTTATGGGTGCTTCACCCTTTTATCAGCCAGTGTATAAGCGGTCCACGATCTCCGGTGGCTCGTTACATGTTGATTGCGTTTCTTTTGATTTCTTATTCCCAATTCCATTTGCATTTCTGTGTCAATCTGCGCATCAGTGCTTTTGTTCTATTCACTCGCGGTATGGTGCACCTAATGCAAACAGAGGACGCCCGCATGCACAGGGACGGGAAGACGTGTTGCGGTAGAAGGGATTAGAGTCAGCGTGAGCACACGTAAGAAAGTGTAAGCGCTGCCATAGGTCAAACGGATATCAACTGTGTTTTTTTAAATAGGAACCCCCATTTTTAATTACATGTTCGTGTAGTACGTATAAAAATATGAATGTTTTAGTTGGACCACTTTTTTCGCTTTGTCATAGATGGCGCTCTAATAGTCACAAATATATGGCTCATAATTTTAGACGAACAGTTGGTAACAAGTAGGTTTTTTAAATTAAAGTACAGAACGTGGGTACGTTTGAACATTTTATTTCGCTTGTTCCAATGTGATACATGTACGTTTGTGAACTTATCGTTTCTCAGAACGCATGCTGCTACAGCGTGATTACCTGTAAATACCACATTAATGCAATAAATGCTCAAAATGATGTCCGTCAACCTCAATGCATTTGGCAATACGTGTAACGACATTCCTCTCAACAGCGAGTAATTCGCCTTCCGTAATGTTGGCACATCCATTGACAATGGGCTGACGCATGTTGTCTGGCGTTGTCGGTGGATCACGATAGCAAATATCCTTCAACTTTCCCCACAGAAAGAAATCTAGGGACGCCAGATCCGGTGAACGTGCGGGCCATGGTATGGTGCTTCGACGACCAATCCACCTGTCATGAAATATGCTATTCAATACCACTTCAACCGCACGCGAGCTATGTGCTGGAGATTGATATTGGGGCCCGAGTCAGTTGCTTATTGCAGTAAGGGGCGTTATCTCTAATGAGGACAGTATACGATAACACATTAGATGTTAGTCTCCACCGGAGACAGTTTTCATACTTCGAGAAGTCCATGTTGCTGTAAAAATCTCCTGTTTTATGGACACATTTAAACCTTAGGTGGACAGTCGGTACAAAGCTCTGCTCGCTGCCGGATATAATTACAATCGCTGATGAAGTCTTGTAGATTTAAGTCCGAAGTAGGTTTAAGAGCTAACGTGGAATCATTTCAAGAGTACGTTCCGTTCGGATCTCTCAAGGAATTGTGTTGTACCATTACGGTGGAACGCTGCTACTGAGAGTTACCACTACAGCTGAGATACGCGTCGGGGAGTATTTTGGTCTGATGATGGAAGACATGTCGTTACCCCGGGCGATAGCTCGCACGGACCGGCGCCTTCGCGGTAAACGGGCCGTGGAAGCAGGGCCGTCCTTGGCTGGGCGCTGATAGCTCCGCCACAGATACGGCTGAAAGCGACCGTGACGTCATACGGCGCTCGTGCAACACTGATGGATGTCAAGGCCGTGTCCTGAGTCGGCCCACGCACGCCGCAGTCGTCACCCCGCCGAAAGTCACAGGGAGTCTACGTCCCGCATTGCTTTCTGCTTCGAGTGGAGACATACTGAAATGGTCTGAAGGTGCCAGAATGAGATTTTCACTCTGCAGCGGAGTGTGCACTGATATGAAAGTTCCTGGCGGATTAAAACTGTGCGCTGGACCGAGTCTCGAGCTCGGGACCCTTGCCGTTCGCGGGCAAGTGCTCTGCCATCTGAGATACCCAAGCACGACTCACGATCCGTCCTCACAGCTTCACTTCTGCCAGTACCTCGTCTCCTACCTTCCAAACTTCACAGAAGCTCTTGTGAACCTAGCAGAACTAGCACTGCTGGAAGAAAGGATGAGACATGGCTTAGCCACACCCTGGGGGATGTTTCCAGAATGAGATTTGGAAGGTAGGAGACGAAGTACTAGCAGAATTGAAGCTGTGAGGACGGGTCGTGTGTCGTGCTTGGATAGCTCAGATGGTAGAGCACTTGCCCGCGAAAGGCGAAGGTCCCGAATTCGAGGCCCAGTACGGCACACACTTTTAATCTGGCACGAAGTTTCACTCTGAAGGTGATTCGACGAACCCTCCGCCAGGCACTTAACTGTGAATTTCTGAGTAGTACCGTATATGTAGGTTAGAAATGACCGACTATTCCATATAAGTATTAGCTATAGACGCATCAGTCTCTTATTGTCAGTTTACGGTCCTCAATTGTGAAAATTTATTTTGTCAGTTGCTAACCACACAGCCTAAGAACGTGACCACGGACAGTTTTCTGACAATTCATCAATCATTCATATTCTGCTACAATTCTTTCCTTCCTGGGGCCATCTTCAATCTATAGATCCATTTTTTCGAACTTCACTGCAAATTTTTTGGTTCTCGTAGTTCGTGCTTTCTTTCTCTTCATTCGGTCTCACTGTTTAATTTCCGATTTAAAAACTTCATGGTAGTGTCAGGGTTTACCTACAATCATTCTGAAAAGCACCATCTCCCCAAGGTATTTAAGACTATTGATCTTAAAAGTACGACCGAATGCTCTTTTTAGAAGGTCGGGAAATGATATTAAGACAAACTTTTCCTCTCAAACACCACCTTAATTTATGTCGCCACACATAAAAATATGTTACTCTGGTACCCCAGCTGTAAGATTTCCAACAGTGAGTAGATCTACAGTTTGTTTTTTTGTTTTTTTTCCTGGCATTAACATTATGCGTGAAAGAGGTTTCATCCAAAATTGTAATTCCGCACATAACTGGTAAGGTGTCCAGATTATTACGAATGAGAAGCGCATTAAAACACAACCCCTTACCCTCTCTCACCCCCTCACCCCCTTTCACATACTATAAATTTCAAATTTAATAAGGCATTGAGTGGAAAAAAAAATTAGCAACTGCACTGATGAATGATCTACCCTCTGAGATTTCGTACCGACGACAGCTGCTTTCACGGAATATGTGTCACATCTAGAGAGGTGCCTACCATCACGATCACATGTTACCTGGAAACCGTGACTATTTCCCATGGACCTCAGTTGGTATCAAGGATTACTTCCGAGAGGCCAGTACTATTACAGGGATGTCGTATCTAAAATCCGATATAAAGAGACGAAATGAGAAGGAAACCGTTAGTCTTCATTACGAGCCATTGCTGCTTGTGAAGGGACGTCTAACAGATGTCGCGCTTCCCGCCGAGTTTGGGTTACTAAGTGAACGGCCATTCTACCTGCAGGCATCTTATCACTGGGTCTGACAGCGCCTGCCCCTGTTACGTGGAATCGGAGCCATTTAACAGGCGAGGCGGTGCAGCGGCGGTAATGGAGCAGCCAGTGGCGGCTCGCCCTGCCCTCTGCCTAATGGTGCGTAATGAGCTCTACTGATCGCTTCAGCCGCGACCAGCGGGATGGCCGGCATCAAAGCGCCGCTGCGCGCTCGCTCGTGGCGGGCTGTAAATACTGATCACAAGTCAGCTCCGTACACTCGCTTTATACTGGCCAGCAGGTCCTATGACGTCATCTCCAAACTCGCCGTCTCCGTGCGCTCAAAGATTCGAGTCGCGAGTGTCCGCCGCTGCCCGCTTTGCCGAAAACTTGCCACTCGAGTCTTGTGAATGCAGCGTAGACAGGGGAGCGAGTACATCAGTGCACACGAGAACCCACTGCACTGTCGCTATACACACAACCGTGGCGCATGGCGATTATTATACCAATACAAAGACTGGTGGCTTAGCATGAGGCAGGCAAGACAGCTCAGCCCAGATACATCCAAAATGAACAAATACATCGAGGTGCGGTTTTCGCCAAGTTATAGCGGACGATACAGCGGATTTCCTCACGTACTCAAGTCATGTTTTTCGTTTACAATCGCCAAAATTATGACACCGACTTTTTTTTTTAATGGAACTAGATGCTTCTTTCGGTTTCATTTGAAACAAGCTTCTAAGAGAACTTCAGCGCCGTAACGTGTACGGGCTTGATCAAATAGTTTCAAGATAAGAGCGGCGCAAACCACGGTACAGCAGTCAAGAGAGGAGATTCCACAAACGTCTCCCCTATTGTACTCAGGTATGGTACTTGCGCCTGAAGTCCATTAGTCTGTGCTCTGCTGTTGTGCATTCGGACTGCATACGACAGGCGAAAAAGTAAACATCGTTTACGGCGAATGTCGGCACACTATTAGAGCAGCGGTGTGGTTATACGCCGAACGGTATCTAGATCATGCCAAGCACTTACGATCTATTTTTTCAAACATTATTGAAAAAAGTTCTAGAAACTGAAGTGTAGGTAATAAAATATGCCTAGGAGAAAGAAGAGCAACTGATGAAATAAAAAAATTCATTTCGTCTGCTTCGATCATTATCGTAGATTAAAAAGTTAAAATTTATCAGTAGTAAACACAGTACAAATGTCGCTTTTTTAAAGAGGCATCTCGGAAGTACGGGAAGGGTAAACCAAATGAATATTCTGCGAACACTTCATCCATCGTGTTTCATCCTCTTCAGATTTCGCTCCATCTACAGCTTCGTGGCAATGACTTCCAAAATTGGTTACAATTCTCCGAATGTTATCTACGAAAACTGCACGGTGATGTGGAGTATCTACGTACAATTTCTTTAATGAAGAAGCATTGTCAGTTGGAGCCGGCTGGAGTGGCCGTGCGGTTCTAGGCGCTACACTCTGGAGCCGAGCGGCCGCTACAGTCGCAGGTTCGAATCCTGCCTCGGGCATGGATGTGTGTGATGTCCTTAGGTTAGTTATGTTTAATTAGTTCTAAGTTCTAGGCGACTGATGACCTCAGAAGTTAAGTCGCACAGTGCTCAGAGCCATCTGAAACATTTTTTTGTCAGTTGGAAATCAATGCTGACTCAAAGAAGTGGATGGAAATAGTGCTGTTGGTCTATCGACGTTTGGTGCGTGTGTTTCAGTCCCCGTTTTATTGATGGGGTTCTAAATACTGTACACTCGGATGTCTCGACTTCCTAAGATATGCTACTGATGCAGTTATTGAAAGACATCCCACTGGACATAAGGCAGTCAGAGTGGTACCAACAAGGCGGACGTCCCTGCCATTGCGCACATGTAATGGAAGACCCTGTTACAAAAACATTTGGAGAGCTCTGGGACGGTCACACGGCAGAGCACATATATATATACACTTTCAACACGTTATCCACTCTCTGACGAGAGTACAAGAGTAGAGGAGATGTAGGTGAAGTGTTTTCTGTAATTGCTGATTAATTATTAATATAAATTTACAGCAGTCTGCGAAAATGTTGCGGAAATGAAATATATGCTATACAGCTCGCTATTAACCCTAAAACGCAAGATGCTGCGACGATAAGAATAAGAAACATCTTGCTTTTTCGTCGCAGGGATATAACAGTGATGTCGCTCTGTACCGAGTTTTCGTTTGACGGACTGAAATGAGCAGAAATACAACCACTTTTTTTGCACTGGACAAAATTTCAACGTTTTCCAGACATCTTACTTCCTCTAATAGAGCACATTTGCAATTGTATACTCTGGGTCACTAAATTTCCGTTTCACACCCTCCACAGTCTACAAAACAGCTTCGTTAGAGGCCATCTGCTCCCGACCATCGGTCATTATCGCTGTTTCAATGCCACTTTAAAACTGTAAGACCGTGCTCTCAACTTCCGTACTAAGTCGCGACGACTAGCCTTACACTCCTGCACACTTCAGTAAGAGCGAACGAGTCGATGAGTTGGGAGCGTCCGTAGTGCCGCCATTGTCAATACTCGTCGGTACAGGAAGTACGCAACAGCGACGCCTTGATTTTTAATGTATGCAACCCTCAACATCACTCTCATACTTGCTCCATTTCTGATCTCCAGTGCTGAACAGTGGCTGCAGCGGAAGCAGCCTTCCTGTGGACACACTGTAAGCTCCCTATCCAGTTTCGTTGTTTACCTTGTTAATATTTATGCGCCGAACTGATTGCCGCTTTACAGGGATTACGTTCACAGATTCCATTTGCTGCTAATAGTGACTGTGTGCCTTAACAAATACCATCACAGTTACATTTCCTGTTTTCAAATTCTTCTTGTTTAGTGTTCAACCCTCAGACTGGTTTGCAGCAGTACGTCATTCGACTCTTCTGTTTGCTTTCCTCTTCATACGTAGCACATCCTACTTAACTCATAATCTGCTGCATTCCCTTCATGTCCTGGTGACCCCTTCCTTCAGTAGGTCCTTCTGCTAGTATTCCAATGATACTACTGTGTCTTAAGTTGTACCCTATCAGTTTGTCTCTTTTTGTTTGGACGTGTATCCAGAGATCTCTGGTGTTCTGTATTCTCATCACCTCTTCATTGATAACTGTCTACAGCTGATATTCAACATCCTTCTGTAGCACCAGATTTCCAGGGCTTCTAGCCACGTTCTATCTTGTTTCCCGTTTTACAAGTTCACCCCTGTACAGGACCACATTCCAAAGAACTGCTCTCACGATCATTCCCTTATTTTCAGACTGTGGTTCTTGCTGGTGACTAAGTTCTTCCTCGTATTAAATGCAATTTTGGCCTGCTGTAGTCTTTCCTGCTTCTACCGTCCCTTGTGCCGCTGCTTCCACAGGCTCCCACATATTAGGGGAAGTGGGAGCAGGGGGGGAAAGTTTTTATTCGTACAGTGAATGGATCTATAAAGTTTAATTCTTGTCTCAAAATTGGCCAACTCTATTATATAAAAAACGGCAATTTTAGAGCCTTGCAACCTCCCCCCTCCACTCCGCTGTCCCTAGCAATATTTCTACAGATGCCCATTCCATCTTCTAAAACAGGTAAATTCCGGTACAACTTCTCATTCCCTATCTTCCAGTTCTCATTCTTGGATGCTCATATTCTATTTCAGCACTGCACACCATAATTTTAGAAGTTCTCTTCCAGAAGGTTCGGCCGGCCGGAGTGGCCGTGCGGTTCTAGGCGCTACAGTCTGGAACCGAGCGACCGCTACGGTTGCAGGTTCGAATCGTGCCTCGGGCATGGATGTGTGTGATGTCCTTAGGTTATTTAGGTTTAATTAGTTCTAAGTTCTAGGTGACTGATGACCTCAGAAGTTAAGTCGCATAGTCCTCAGAGCCATTTGAGCCAGAAGGTTCTCAGGAGAGCTTCTGCGAAATTTGGAGGTACTGGTAGAATTAAAAGCTGTGAGACGGATCGCGAGTCGTGCTTGTGTAGCTCAGTCGGCGCCGGCATGGTAGCTCGGTGTGTTCGGTCAGGTCAGAGGGTTAGCTGATCTCTGTACTAAAAAAAAAAAAAAAAACAGTGAATGGATGAGCGATGAACTTGAACGGGTGTCATGGGATGTCCGCCCCGAACAAATGCAACGAACAATAACGAACAAATTGAGATAAAAATAAAGTCGGCAGGGCACTTGTCCGCGTAAGGCAAAGGCACCGAGATCGAGCCTCGGGTCCGGCACACTGTGTTAATTTGCCAGGAAGTTTCAGTAGTTATCTTGTTTATTCTCTTACCATATTGGTTACATAAAATACTTTCCATTCTAGAAGAAATGCAATACGAAATACTATAAGGCTTAAGCTACACAGTTTATTTGTAAAAACATTTCTCCTGGACCGGGAGTCGGACTCGGATTTCCCGCTTTACACGAGTAGTCGCGTTAACCACTTTGACCACCCGAGACAGTTATAGATTTTTGAAGAACACTGCACAGTACAGCGTAAAATACATTTTCATTCGCCTCCGTGATGACAACAATTATATATCATCAACGGGATGAGGACGTAAAATGAGAACCGTTTTAAAGTTGAATTTCATTCATGTTTGTGTTTATTTTGCAAAAGATCAGTCACTCCTATCCCTTCACACACATCCAGCCTCTATATCACAATTCTGTCTTTTCCTTGGATGATCCATTACTCAAGTTATCAGATTAGTAGTCCCCTCAAAGTTAATTAAACGTCAGTTCGGTTCGCTGCTCCTGTCTCTCGCATTCGGTAAATTTTACAGTCGATGTTTAGTGTTATCTTCAAGAGTCAATATATAACGATTATAAGTAACCACGAGCGGATATGAAGTTCAATGGAATACAGAGAAACTCGATCTGTTCGTTATAGCTTGCGTCATTTAAATTGTTGACACAGGTGACATTATCGGAAAACAGACTTTCACTGGAGATTACTATGCTCAAAATACTCGCAACTTATCCCGCATGTCTCTGATTCCCTCATCCTACGTAACACGATTCTCACCTTCCGGGCTGTCTGCTGGAGGGAGTACTGCGTGCACACGCAGAGTCCTGTACCACGCGGCCACCTGTGGAACAGAATGAGGAGTGCCAAAGGTCGAGTCGTTTGCTATGTCTCTAAAACAACTGCTTTATGTAAATGGGGCAAAGTTCTCAGTCTCCGTAGTTAGTTTCTCAGTAAAACTTTTACTTTTCGCGTAAAAAGAAACCATAGAATTGACATTCTCACATGATCCCCACTTTGCAATTTTTCTCATTCAGTATTGAGGAAACTGCACGATAAAATAATTTTCACATCAGATAGTCTCACACTACAGATTGACAATGAACTGGCTCTCTTTTCGTTATCCCTCATGATTATTATGATACTTCAGAATTGCACATATTTCGAAACGTCTACAGTAAAAAATGTAGTTGCTTGCTGATTTATGTTTGGCTCATTATAGGTCCTATATTGCTGAATATGAGAGGCAGCTAACCGTTTTTAAAGCTATAAGGAGAGCCACATCCGTTTCCTGCCTCAAGAAAAAAGATGATGCATATGGGCGGTCGGCTGCTACAGGCTACAAGGCGCCACGCCCAAAACTATGGCTACGCACTATGCTGAACTGTGCCCCGTGTTTCGCTTTCGTATTTGATTTATGACGTTAATTACACTCACAGTCTAAGTCAATACTGCATTAAGAGTTATTTTCATTTCAAAACTGAAGATAAACAACTGCAGCCGGCCGGGGTGGCCGAGCGGTTCTAGGCGCTACAGTCTGGAACCGAGCGACCGCTACGGTCGCAGGTTCCAATCCTGCCTCGGGCATGGATGCGTGTGATGTCCTTAGGTTAGTTAGGTTTAAGTAGTTCTAAGTTCTAGGCGACTGATGACCTGAGAAGTTAAGTCTCATAGTGCTCAGAGCCATTTGAACCATTTTTGAACAACTGCAGATCCAGTGGCAGAGTTAGCTGTTATCCTGTATGCTCTGTTCTGCATAATTATGTATGCAAGAGACGATCACAAACTTGTAGACACATTTACGGTTAAAGGATACGTATCTACCAAAAACTTGGGTGAATGAAGAAACAGAGATGCAAAGGCTGATTATTTCATAAGTGAGGTTTGTAAAGAGCATTGCAGCACAGCAAAATCTGTCTTATCTTAGGCTGTCATATGCGCTTCCCATGACATTTGAATTTTTGTTAGTTTGATAGTTCTATCTTGATTGTTATTTTCGGTAGTTGCGCCTGTAAATTTATCTGACGTCTAATAAAACAAACTTTCTCCTACTGGTGAGCCTATTTCAGATTTTATAGCAGTGCTTATGTAGGTGGTTTGCTGAATGTTTTATTTTAACTTAACGTGGGTATCACTCTATCCAGTAGCGTGACTGTCCAACGCTGTCATGTGTCTCAAGCCGAAGCGAATTAACACACAAGAACTAATTTCAGGTCAGAAAAGAAGCTACGACAATTTCATCTGGTGAGCCTATTTCAGATTTTATAGCAGTGCTTATGTAGGTGGTTTGCTGAATGTTTTATTTTAACTTAACGTGGGTATCACTGTATCCAATAGCGTGACTGTCCAACGCTGTCATGTGTCTCAAGCCGAAGCGAATTAACACACAAGAACTAATTTCAGGTGAGAAAAGAAGCTACGACAATTTCATTAATAAAAAATGCAAACATTGCTGAATGGTTCAGAACGAGGGTTTCACTCGGCAGCGGACTGTGCGCTGTTTCGAACCTTCCTGGCTGATTAACACGATTTGCCGAAGCGGGACTCAAAACCGGAACCTAGCCTTTCTCAAGTGATGCTTAAAGCTGAACTCGAAGTGTTATTTCTTCCCCCTGAACTAAAGTTCCCTTTCCACTGTCTCGCCGGCCTCTGTGGCTGAGCGGCTCTAGGCGCTTCAGTTCGGAACACGGTCGCAGTTTTCAATCCTGCCTCGGGCATGGATGTGTGTTATATCCTTAGGTTAGTTAGGTTTAAGTAGTTCTAAGTCTAGGGGACTGATGACCACAGATGTTAACTTCCATAGTGCTTGGAGCCATTTTGAATCCACTGTCTCCTTGGTTTCTTTTGCTGCCTTCTCAGTATGCAGAGGAAATAATATTGGGGATAGGCTAATACCCTGTCTCACTCCCTTCCTCATCTGCTGTTCGCCTTTAACGACCTTCGACTCTTACAACTGCAGTATACTTTCTGTAAAACTTGAATTTGAAACCTAAAGGGCGATTAAAAGCAAAATATAGGTAATGAAGAGTGGTCGAACTGCATTTCGTGCTGCTGGGGAACTAGGTTAGGAAACGTGACACCAAAAAGTAGTAGACGAGTTTTGCCATTGCAGCTCCATAAGTCAGGATGATAGAAGTAAAGAGATTTATAAACTGCAGACTGGCAATAGCCATAGAAGGGTTTCAAAAGGAAGGAAATTTGATAACACTGAATACAAAACTTATTAGCAGATTAAAACTTTGTGCCAGACAGGGACTCGAACTCGGGACCTTTGCTTATCGCGGGCATGTTCTGGAAACGTCGAATATAATCTGTTTGCAAGCTTTTACGGAAACTATTTGCCTGGAGTGTAGCATTATATGGATGCAAAGCGTGTACGATAAGTTATACATGTAACAACAGAATACAAGCTTTTGAAATGTGGCGTTACAGGAAAATGCTATGACTGAATGGGTGCGTGTGATGTCCTTAGGTTAGTTAGGTTTAAGTAGTTCTAAGTTCTAGGCGACTGATGACCTGAAAAGTTAAGTCCCATAGTGCTCAGGGCCATTTGAACCATTTTTGAACAACTGCAGATCTAAGTTCTACGGAATCGAAACGGTAGGGGAAAAAAAAGTTTGTCGCACAACCAGATTAAAAGAAGGGATCACATTGATAGGACACATCCTCAGGCATGAAGCAATAGTTAATTTGGTAATGGAGGAAAGTACGGGAGGATGAAGCTATAGGGGGACGTGACTGCCTGCGCACAGTAAGCAAGTTTCAAAGGGAAGTAGGTTGCAGTAATTATGAAATGAGCCCGCCCGGTTGGCCGTGCGGTCTAGCGCACGGCTTTCCGGTTCAAAAATGGTTCAAATGGCTCTGAGCACTATGGGACTTAACATCTGTGGTCATCAGTCCCCTAGAACTTAGAACTACTTAAACCTAACTAACCTAAGGACATCACATACATCCATGCACGATGCAGGATTCGAACCTGCGACCGTAGCGGTCACGCGGTTCCAGACTGAAGCGCCTAGAACCGCACGACCACAGCGGCCGGCACGGCTTTCCGGGCGGGAAGGAGCGCCTGGTCCCCGGCACGAATCCGCCCGGCGGATTTGTGTCGAGGTCCGGTGAACCGGCCAGTCTGTGGGTGGTTTTTAGGCGATTTTCCATCTGCCTCGGCGAATGCGGGCTGGTTACCCTTATTCCGCCTCAGTTACACTATGTCGGCGATTGCTGCGCAAACGCGTTCTTCACGTACGCGTACACCACCATTACTCTACCACGCAAACATAGGGGTTAGACTCGTCTGGTGTGAGACGTTCCCTGCGGGGTCCACCGGGGGCCGAACCGCACAATAACCCTGGGTTTGGTGTGGGGCGGCGGAGGAGTGAAGTGGACTGCGGTAGTCGTCGTGGGGTTGTGGACCACTGTGGCTGCGGCGAGGACGGAGCCTCTCCGTCGTTTCTAGGTCCCCGGTTAACATACAATACGATACAATTATGAAATGAAGATAAATAAGCATGAATAGATTAGCGTGGAGAGCTGAACCCACGGAGTGAAAACAACTACTATGCCAACGTGGCCTTGATTAAAGAGTTACGGAATGCCTATCCTCCTGCAGGTTCCTTTCAAGGAATGCTGTATCAGTCCACTGAACACAGCCCACTACTGACATTCGTCATTTCTCGGGAGGATTACATAGTTAGCTGCTCACATCTTTTGTGTGATCCTGGTGCACTGTTTTAGCCTTTAATTTGGTGGAACGTTTGCAATCACCTGTTTTAGTTAGTTCTGTTGGTGATGATAACTTTATTACACAGCAATTTTTAAAGACTCTCCGTCTTGTTGAGGAAGTTGTCGATTGGAAACAACCAACGACGCCGGCTACGAGCCCGCATCTCGTGTTCGTGCGGTAGCGTTCTCGCTTCCCACGCCCGGGTTCCCGGGTTCGATTCCCGGCGGGGTCAGGGATTTTCTCTGCCTCGTGATGGCTGGGTGTTGTGTGCTGTCCTTAGGTTAGTTAGGTTTAAGTAGTTCTAAGTTCTAGGGGACTGATGACCATAGATGTTAAGTCCCATAGTGCTCAGAGCCATTTGAACGCCGGCTACGAGACAGTGGCGTGACGCTCTTGCACATACTCGGACGCTCACTGACGCAGGCACTTGCCATGCGGTAGTGCATGTTGCCGGCACGCAGGCGCGCCTCCACGTTCTCGCAGTGCGTAAGGCTGTAGTGGCAAGGTCAAAAGGGACGCCATCGGGCCGGATGACATCATTTTCGAGCTGTGCTCGCCAGTCATGCCCGCGCCCTGCACATCGCTTGCATCTCCAGTACGACTGCCAGTCTGTCTGCCCACGGATAGGCTTCCATGTGGCCTCTGCTTCAACACTTCACAATCACAAAATTGGAAAAAGAACATCGTGTTCAGTAACAGTGATAGGAAAGACGTTCAGTGCTGTATACACTAGCGTAGAGCTACATATCGGTATTAAATGATATCTGAAACAGCAGGGAGCATCATTTACGGCCGTGTACTGGGCCATCGAGAAAATGTTTCAATATTCGGAAGTGTCCCAGCAGGCATAGACAAGATTCAGGGGTATCAAAGGAACGATCATTCGAAGCGAAAAAGTCTAGCAAACATGGGCTCTGAAATACATGGCCGGCCGAAGTGGCCAAGCTGTTCTAGGCGCTTCAGTATGGAACCGCGCGACCGCTACGGTTCAAGGGGACTGATGGCCTCAGATTTTGAGTCCCATAATGGTCAGAGCCATTTGAACCATTTAAAATACATGCCTTAAGAGCTATGAGCACTTCATCTTCGTTATTGCGAAACACTTCACTTCTACTGAACAAATGCTCATAGGTCTTAAGATATGCATTTTAGAGCTCTTGTTTACTGGACATTTTTGTCTTGTTTTGGCCCATGCTACCACCTCTCAAAATACAGAAGGCAAAGAGCTTACAGTAGAAAACATTTGTTTCACAGTACTGAAGAAGGAGAAATGCTCACAGGTCTTACAGTATACATTATAGAATCCATGTTTATTAGAGTTTCTTGCTTCGAATGCTCGTCCCTGCCCTACCCCTGAATATTGACCTTTCCCCTTGGGTCACCCTGTATTTGAATTATACAGTGTAGTTACTCAGGGAGATACAATACGGGATGTAATTATAGTTTGGCAGCGAAACTTTGCAGATATAATACTGCGTTAGGGCGGAACAAGTTTACATTGAAAAAACATAGTTCCAGTGGTAATCTGTCTGTGTCTGTGATTGTTGCAACTGTTGTACGGGCAGTGTGGGGCCTTGCATTGTCATGTTGCAAAAGGACACCTGCTGACCGCAATCCACGTCGCTTTGATTTGATTGCAGACCACAGATGATTTTTTTAGGAGATCTGTGTATGTTTCACTGGTGACAGCGGTCCCTCTAGTCATGCAATGCTCCAAAATGATGCCTTTTTCGTCCCAAAAGAGAGTCAGCATAACCTTCTCTGCTGATGGTTCTGTTCGAAACTGGTAATCTGGCACTGTACGGCATCTCGTCGACGTCTCCGATGCTCCTTCTGTACGCAGCGGTTAATAATAAAATCAACATTTTGCCTTAGTCACTTGTTTGGCCTCTTATGCCCACGTTCCATTCCTAATCCATTACATCGGCTCCGCATTAAAACATTAGAATGCCTGCCTTCCACTGACATACGATAATTACAGTCGACTTTGGACCTCTGTGAGTAGTTGCACATTAATTATAACCAACTGGTATATCTTCAGCAGCTTCAACGTATTATACGCAGACGGAAATGCAAAATAAACATCATCACCGAACGCTATCAAACTGATCATCCGGGCCGGCCGGAGTGGCCGTGCGGTTCTAGGCGCTACAATCTAGAACCGAGCGACCGCTACGGTCGCAGATTCGAATCCTGCCTCGGGCATGGATGTGTGTGATGTCCTTAGATTAGTTAGGTTTAATTAGTTCTAAGTTCTAGGCGACTGATGACCTCAGAAGTTAAGTCGCATAAGGCTCAGAGCCATTTTTTTTATCATCCGGTACTGCCATGCCCGTGGGATATTCGTTAAAAATGCGATCCTAATAGGACTGGTTTCCATTACAGTCGGTATAGAATAGTCATTACTACACGTAATGGCTATCGTGCTTCTAGGGTTACTGGAACTTTTCAGGTGGAGAGCGCAACACCCAGTATCCAGAGGACGTGAATGTGCAGTTTATTGCCGTCTTTCAAAATGATTCAAATGGCTCTCAGCACTGTGGGACTTAACATCTGAGGTCATCAGTCCCCTAGACTAAGAACTACTTAAACCTAACTAACCTAAGGACATCACACACATCCATGCCCGAGTCAGGATTCGAACCTGCGACCGTAGCAGCAGCGCGGTTACGGACTGAAGCGCCTAGAACTCCTCGGCCACAGCGGCCGGCCGCCATCTTTTGCACTCTGAAAAAGGTCGAATGACATGCTGACCGAGCGCTGACGAGATGGTCTTAGGACAGCAGAGTGGCAGGAAGAGTAGGCACGGGTCCTTCCAGAAGGACTGCACCACGAAGAAACTTGACTTCTGGCTGGCCCTGGCGAAGATGCTGATGACAGCAGCTGAAAGACGGGCAGAGGTTACACGCAGTATCGTCACGAACCGACGATACCAGAGTACTGGAAACTCGGTTGAGATCTTGAGTTGCAATACGTCGTTTATCGCTTACGCTGTTATCACAGACAGTAGAGGGGATCCAGAACGAATTTTCTCTCTCTCCAGCGGAACGTGCGTTGATATGAAACCTCATGGCAGATTGAAACTGTTTGCCCCGGCTAGAGGCTCGACCCGGGACGTTAGCTTTTCACGCGTTAGTGCTCTGCCAACTGCGCTACCGATCACGACTCACGACCCGTCCTCACAGCTTTATCTCGGCCAGTACCTCATGAACTAGCTTCCAAACTCCGCAGAAGTTTCGAGTAAAATATTTTCGGGTATTGGCCCGCGTCGTTGTAAAACACTAATGTGACTAAATTGCCTACGTTTCGACCGACTTGTTGCTGTCTCCTTCAGGGTGATTAAGTGCTGGAACTGGTGAATGTCGTCCAACGTACAGGGTTGTCAGAAACAATTTGAAAAGCTTTTAAGGATGTTGCATGGTGGGTTGAGCTGAGAAATAATTAAGAAAGAAAATTCCGTACTCTGCACCGTTTCAGTGTTAATTAGCACTGAAGTTACTTAATCAGTCTGTTGCGCACGAAAATTCAAGAGGCTTACAAGCTTTGCAGACTGTACATTGAAGAGGGAGGGGAAGAAAGGAAAGGAAAAGGGGGGAGGGGGAGATCGCTGCAGTCAGCTGCTCTGTGACAATACGCGAATCGGCGGCGACAAGTGAAAATGTGTACCGGAACGGGACTCGAACACAGGCTATCCTGCTTACTACGCACGTGCGGTAACCACTGCGCCATCCGGGACACAGTGTTACCGCCACTGCACGGACTACCTCGGCTCGCCCCGGGGCCGATCTACACTCCCATCGAGCGCCACCTATCTGCAGCACCTGTCCATTTCCTCCATATTAGCTCTTCCGAGATTCCCACTGGAGGTCGGGCGTATCTGTGCATCCGCACTGAAGAAGATGGATTCATTGCCCAGCAAGGCCAATCCAGTTATATGAATGTGTGGTCTCTGTGGTTTCGGACATGTCTGAAAGAATAGACACCAAACATTCTCATAATTTGAAGACTGTCTCTCACCATCCTGTATACTATCTTTCTATTATCTGGTGACTACAGACGTCATATATCTGGGACGTCATTGGACAATTTTAAGAGAGGCTGCTGTAGAGGGGGGTGGAAGCGAACAACAGGAAGCACACTCTTACAGAAATTTCACCACGTTCGTTTGAAATAATCACATTTTAAATTCTTCGTATGGGATAAGGTAAGGGTGAAGTGTATGGGGAAAAGCTGCGGTACATTTAACAAGTGAAAACACTCATGGAGGGCTCTTTTGCTGGTTTATAAGCGCATCTGTCCTCTAGTGCGCGCCTGTGTTCCAGACAGACTCAAACGCTGTATTAATGAAGATGAGAAATACTTTCGAAGTAAAGAGAGATGAAAATAGTACCGCAAAAAAGATGTGCTGCCTTCATAACAAGTAAAATAGTTTCTTTCTACTTAGTTATGATTGAAGATTTCTTTGCACTACCATATACGCAATAGCATCTTTCGATGCCTCTTTTCCCACTGAAGGTGCTCTCTGAACAACACACAGGTGTAAATTAACTTATCAACACACTTCGTTTACGCTCCTGCGTAAGTTTATGCGCAGAAGGAGCACAGAAATATCAGGGTGCGCTCTCATTGCCAACATACGACTGACGAACACACTTTCTGAAATGGTGAGGAAGAGTAAATAACGACAGCGAAACCACTAAATAAACGATCTGCACTGGTATTTATTTCTGCTATTGATGGACGCTTTGTGTATCAGTCACACCTAGCTCACACAAACTTACATGTTTGTATAACGTCCTGATTTCATTACGCCGTCTCTCAATTGCGATTGTACGCCTTTTTTACAAATAAACAAAATTAGGTAAAATGAAACACAACTCTATTGTACACACGTTTTTCTCCAATGTAAGGTAAGCAAGGGGGAAGGACTGACACACAGGACCCCAATCTTTTGCAAGGAAATACTTCGGTTGACACCAATGTCCCAGAAAAATCTAGAAAGATGGGCTTGTACATAAGCCGATTGCAGTTACGGTCTAAACTCAGTCATGCTTATAACTGCTGCACGCTATTGCTAAAAGCCTTTGCAGGTCTCTAAATCCGCCCGTAGCTCATAGGTGAGAACGCCAGATATACAGATTTCTTCTGATGATAAAAACACTGAGTGAACAAAAATACGCGGTGAAATGCGTATCTCAATGAATTCTGTGCTGCATCGAACAAGTGTATGTGGAGTCCGTATCTGGTATAATGTGTTAGACAGCAATCACGTGCAAAGAAGGGAAGAAAGGATGCGACATAAGTGAAAACTGTTGAAAGTATTACATAAATTTAGACTGATTAGAACTGATGAGAGTGAACAGAAAAACGCTGAATCACCAGAAAAAATTTTGCTTGCGAACCTTTACGATCCGAATACTACCAATCTGGCTAAATATGACGGCGTTTTTCTTTCTCTCTGTTTATCGATACAACACAATCAATGACCGTGCTTTCTCAGTTATTCACCTCTACCGATCCCCACCCACTTTAAGGACGGCGTCGCGTTAAAAGCCATTATAAATCCATTACCGAGTGAGATCTGATACTATGAACCCGTTAAGAGCTACAGCCGATTAATCCGCTCGTCTTCAGTACACAACAGATGCGCGACCTTCACGACCACTTGGTGGACTGTCATACGAACAGAGTACGTCTCCTCCTTGCAGGTAAGGGAAATACCACAGTAATGATACGTTGGCTTTCGCAGCAACCGGTTTGCTTGGTATTCCCCGCAGGCATTTCATAATGGACTGCAAGACCGAAATAGCTACAGCCATTATCTGCACAATATCATTCACGTATTGCATTAATGTGACTGAAAACATCTCATGCGGGCAAGTGCATTGTGAATGTCGCATTGATTCACGAAGCGACGTACCCATATCAATCGAACGAGATCAAAGTTACACATACTAGACATATTGTTTTTATTTTTAATTACGTATTGCAGCCTCGGTCCTCCCAACTGGAATCATTACAAGTTTATTATCAAGTTATCAGACAATATGCTTAAAAAGAAAGAAAGGAGGGGGGGGGGGATAAATAATAAGCCACTATTAGACACGTGCGAGCAGGTACAAAAAGGAACCTAAAGAAAGGGAAAAGACTTCGTAACAGATCAGAAAGTCCTTCGAAAAAGGCTTTGTTACGGAAACAGCTTTGTTCACGTAACGAGTGATATGGAGATTTCCTTTCTTAACTAGTAAAGCTTCGAAGCTCGTCAAGTAGCCTTGCCCAAACCGCTTCCTATAGGAACGTTACTACATATATCAAGAGGTTTATTTACATGTACTAATTCATGTCCGCATTTCTTTAAATGACTATTAACATACAATCTAAGACCAAAATTGACGCACCCAGGAAGAAATTATCGGAATGAGACGGAAGTCGGTAGATATGATGTACATGTACAGACAAACAAATGGTTAAAATTTCAGAAAAGATTGGATGATTTGTTCGAGAGAAAGAGCTTCACAAATTCAGCAAGTCAACAATGCGTTGCCCATCCACATTTAGGTTCTCCATGAAGTCCCTAAATCACTCTAGGTAAATGGCGGGATGGTTCCTTTGAAAGGGCACGGCCGATTTACTTCCCTGTCCTTGCCACAATCCGAGCTTGTGCTCCGTTTTTAACGACCTCGATGTCGACGGGGCGTTGAACCCAAGCTTCCTTCTTTCCTTCCTTCCAACAACGCGTTCGTCCACCTTTTGCCCTCATGCAAGAAGCTTTCAGCTTGTCATTAATTGATACAGTTGTCGGATGTCCTCCTGAGGGATATCACACCAAATTTTGTCCAGCATTTCAAGCGATGATATCTTCTATATTTACTGTTATATCCTAGCCAGTAATGCCAACCGAGCCCGCTGCCAAAAGGTTGGCAGCATCAAAGTCCGGACGCCGTCCGCATAAGCAGCGCCAGCGAGACAGGAAATCGCCGCAAGTCTGCGCGCGCCACCGCTGGCTTCCGGCTTCTTAAGCGCTGGAGTCGCGAGCGCTAGGACAGTTCTGTATTCGCCGCTCAGTGGTATACTCGCCACCGATTTGTGTACTTGCTAGTCAGTTGTGTGTTCATCGCAGCAGAGTTGTTGTTTGTCGTCAGCCGACGCTGACCTAGCCGCTCCGACTCGAACTAGACAGATTTCTGTAGACACGGAGTTCACTACTGTGTTTCTGTATCTTCGTTAATAAAGATAAGTACCGACTTTTATTTAATCAGAGTGTTTGGGGTTTCATCTTTCTGTTCACTGTTCCAGCGGACCGGTCGGCCCGCTATTAAAAGTGTGGCGGTGACTTCGTAAGCCGTTTCCACAGCGAAGTGTTTGTCGCTACGAACGCCGCCACAAAATTTACAAGTCGTCAAACCATTACAACATTGTTTATTGGTGCATGGTGTCAAGAGGACTTTATACAACCATTGCACAAATGAAACTCAATCACTGTCGATTAAAAAAAAAATTACATCGTCTGGGACTGATCGTCAACTCTCTATGCACTTGTAGAGAAGAAGATGAAGAAGAAGATGACATAACCCGTATAATATGAGGATGTGCTGGAAAGACGGAGAAGGTACATGGGACACTAAAACATTTGCATGTTATGGAGTAGAAAGGCCCTAACTGTACTAGCACTCATTGGGAAGCCACAGCCGTTAGGGTGTATAAAGTAATAAACACAACTGTCAAGGAATTAGGAGTCCCCGTTTAATCAGCCATGTCGAAACCTAGATCCTGTGAGTGCGGCAGGAGTGGGTAGGAGGGGCAGGGGTAGGAGGATGAGGATGAGGAGGAGGAGGAAACCGGCAACACGTGACCATAGGGAGAGGGCGGCCACTCCGACAGGTCACAGCATTGGTGAAGAACTGCACTGCGTGAAGCACGGACCGCAGTTACCCAGTACATTGGAAGGAGATCCAGGCACAAAGTGAAGCGTATTTGCATACGTTACGACTTTATGAACTAAGGTTAAGTGGAATCACGGTAATGTAGTTGGAAGCTAGGAAGTATGGGGCGGGGAGACGCTATTTGAGGCCTTCGTGAAATTCAGAGGAAGCACGGAAAACGTCGCACCTTCTAAGTGAAAGTACAGTGGGCTCACCACTTGCGCGTGTTGCTCGAAGGTAGTGTCTAATGCTGTCCACGCCTCCAGTGTATGCTACCGATGGAAAATTATACAGGTGTCCATAAATGTTAACTCTGATTTCAAGATTAAATATTAATTAGATTTATGATGGTATTGTTACAGGCCCACTAGGGAACCCATGAAGTTTCTGTACAGCTCTGTCACATTCAACACTTTCGCCCCATGGAGCGCTGTGTGAACTATATCGGAAAAATGGCTCCAACCCCCCCCCCCCCCCCTCCAGGAGAAAGCTGAATGTGTTGTGTGGCTAGGAGAAACTAAATCACCGATTACTGTACAGCGAAAGTTTGTATCCCATGTGGAAAGAAAACACCTGATGTCAAGTTAATCAGAACATGGATGCAGACTTTTCTTTTTAGCAACAGGATCGGTTTGGAAACGAACAAGCAGCAGCAGACCATCTGTTTCGGAGCAGACTGTGTAGGCAATTCAGACTCCATTGACGAGGTCGCCACAGAAATCGATTAGACAAGCTTCGCGGAGGCTTGAAGTGACAGAGTACAGTGCATATGGTGATTCGCAGAAGACTCAAACTGTATGCGTACAAAGTCCAAACGTTCAGGTATTACAACCAGATGGCCGCCCAAAACGTGAACAATCTGCAGCGGACATGCTGAATCTTTTGGATGAGGACAACGATTTCTTGAATCCTGTGTATTTTTACGACGAGTTTCATGTTTGTGGTTAAGTTAGCCGCCGTAATATCCAGATATGGTGATCAGAAAATCCCCATGTCGTGCGAGAACACATACATTAATGTATGGAGTGGGTTAATGTGTGATCCAGTAACTGGTCCATTTTTCTTCCTTGAAAGCAGTGTAAGCGGATATGTTTACATAGACATGTTGGTGAATTATGCCGTTGCCCGGTAACTGGATACGCAAGACACTATCATCTTGCAGCAAAGAGACGCTACCCCTCATTGGACTCTAGAAGTCCGTGATTTTCTTAATGAAACCTTCCCCAACAAGAGGACGGCCCAGTTCATGGCCCCAGAGATCACCTGACAATTCCTCGGTAGATTTCTTTCTTTCGGGATAAATGAAAGATATTGCGTACAAAGCAGATATTCGCGATTCTGTGACTCTGCAACAACGCATCAGAGATGCCATTGGCACAATCACACCGGACATTCAAATTCAAAATTCAAATGGCTCTAAGCACTTTGAGACTTAACATCTGAGGTCATCAGTCCCCTAGAACTTAGAACTATTTAAACCTAACAAACCTAAGGACATCACACACATTCATGTCCGAGGCAGGATTCGAACCTGCGACCGTAGCAGCAGTGCGGTTCCGGACTGAAGCGCCTAGAACCGCTCGGCCACAGCGGCCGGCACACCGGACATATTGCAGAATGTGTAGCAAGAGACTGAATACCGGCTTTATATTTTGCGTGGTACCAGGGATGCACATTTTAAGAGATTTAAATGTTGAAGTGTATTACCTGTATTAAATGTTTATGCAAGGTTCAAAATTCAATGAGTAGAGGCATATTTGGCACAACCCAGGTTTCATTTACCGTATCCAATAAAGAGTTACATTGTTTTGTTATCATGGTAAACACTTATGGACTCTCTGTACACTCTGTGAAGCTCCACGTCGGATCCCACCAAGCGAGGTGGTACAGTGGTTAGTAGACTAACTTCGCGTCCGGGAGGATTGCGGTTCAAATCCTCGTCTGGTCTTCCACATTAGGTTTTCTGTGACTTCCTACAACGCTCAAGGCAAATGCCGGATGGTTCCTTTGAAATACAAACTGTCGTTCCTTCGTCAACGTGAGCTTCTGTACAGTCCCTATATATCTTCGTAGAGAGGACATTAAATCCTCATCTTTCGTTACGGTGTCTTCTGGTCTGGTATAAAGTACCAGTCAAGCAGAAGACAAGAACGCAAATCAAATGAATTAAAGTCAAATGCATCCGTTTCTATCGTCCAATCTGCTGGAGTTAGAAATAACTGGAATAACAAACGGTTTAATTGCCAGTGGATTTCCATTTTGCACAGTACGCTGGAAATGGTACTGCACAGTCTGTAACACCTTTTCGTATCAGCTGAGACATATGCATCTGCGGAAATGAATACAAATATAATGTCGGATAAATCAGGTTACTTGTCAGACCGCGCAATAAAAATAAAGAAATTCTATTAAGCTGAGATGAACGCTACCAGATGTTTTGCTGCCACCTCTGCGAGGACAGGAAGAATGCAACGCTGGAGGCCTCCCCTGCGGCGTTTAAGGAGGGTGCGAGGAATGTGGCCTCCACAAAGCGATAGGTTTTCGCTGCTACTGACGCCGTTCCGTTCCCACGGAACCTTGAAAAAGGCTTTTTTTTTGCTTTTACAGTTCGCCTTGCAAGAAAAGCGTGCAGTGAAAATGCTTTCCTTCTTTGTTGTAAATGGATTATGATAATTTCCTGTCACAGAGTCAACGAATTTGTGGACATCCACGAATCCGACGGTGAAAGGTAATCGGACTTTTTTTAAAGCTGTAATATCTGCCACAAAAGCTGCTCGTTCCGATCATTACAGAGTTAATGTCGCATACCACAAATTCTGAATGTTAACGAGCCCTTAAATTGACATTTCTCTCGGAATGATGAGACTCGAGACTCGTGAACACAACTTGAGCAAAAGGTTCCACATCTCGAAGGCCAGTTTTGGTGCTCTTCAGTTAAATCTTTTATAAAGACGCTTGTGGGAGAAAACGGTGTGATGTGGGTTTCGGTTAAATTGATCTCATATGAAGCATCCTTCCTGTTCGAACCTGTAGAAGGTAAAATGTTGGATACTAACATTACAGCCGGCCGTGGTGGCCGAGCGGTTCTAGGTGCTACAGTCAGGAACAGCGCGACCGCTACGGTCGCAGGTTCGAATCCTACCTCGGGCATGGATGCGTGTGATGCTCTTAGGTTAGTTAGGTTTAAGTAGTTCTAAGTTCTAGGGGACCGATGACCTCAGAAGTTAGTCCCGTAGTGCTCAGAGCCATTTGACCATTTGACCAACATTACATTTTTTTAAATAGCATTCGGTAATCCACTTCCTCCGCTAGAAACATGTCAAAACGTATCACAATGTACCCCTCATGTAAACGGTACATTACTGAAGTAAGACAAAGTTGATTTTGGCTCTCCTGTACTAGCTGACAGTGCAGGTACCCGGCGTAACGTAACTCGTCCACTTGCTGGAGTTGACAGTACACAAATGGAAAAAAAGAAAAACGCACACCGCTGATTCAGTGAACAGAGTGGGAGTCTACAGTCCCAGGTTCTCTTTGGTTCGGCCGCGCGGGATTAGCCGAGCGGTCTTAGGCTCTGCAGTCATGGACTGTGCGGCTGGTCCCGGCGGAGGTTCGAGTCCTCCCTCGGGCATGGGTGTTTGTTTTTGTTCTTAGGACAATTTAGATTAAGTAGTGTGTAAGCTTAGGGACTGACGACCTTAGCATTTAAGTCCAATAAGATTTCACACACATTATCATTATGATTCTCTTTGGTTCATTGGTCGACGGAAGAGTCAAGCCCGTCAGCTGCCAAATCTCAACTATTTTAATTGGACGCGAGCAGTCCCGCTCAAAGCATATGCAGTCCTCTCGCCCTCTCCGCCTTCCGTCTCCCAATGCTTATAATTCGCGCAGTTAATTCCTGTTTCGAACAGCGATAAAGAAATGGCAGTCGAGTTAGGTAGACTACCGTGGCACAAGGTGGATCATTAGCTGACTGCTGAAGTGTCACAGCAATTTACTGTCCTCTGCCCACTCCCGGCCAACCGAAATATTTGGCTAAGAAGACCAAGGTACTCCTCTACAACAGCCCGCACGCCACCTTACCACTCTGACAGTGCACCTGTCGTGTCATGTAGGAGCTGGTCCAAACAACGTTACTAGCGCCCTCTTATAAGCAGACAGCACGGTGGCGCGGCATGCGGCGGCTGCGGCCTTGGCGCGCCCTGGCGGCGGGTCGCTGGACGCTGGAGATGCACGCCGAGTGTACCAGCAGCCCGGCCCAGTGGCTGCCTTACAAGGCTTTCTTCTGCTCGCCAAGGCCGCACCACTTCCCCCCCCCCCCCCCTTCCTAACCATCTGCCCTGCAGCAGCCGAGAGTGAAACTGCCTCAGAGGTGCTCGGCGAAAGCCGCTCATTCCACCGCCGGCTGCACGTGCAAGCAAGGAAACCTGCCGAATTCCTCCGTCAAACGGTAGCAGCTCAATCCTGCACAATGTCACATCAATAGGAGATGAACATATCTAATTACGTGCAGTACTCACGATATCCTCCCCCCCCCCCCCCATTTCCCGGTTCAGAGAATCTCTTAACCCTAAACGACACAGTAATAGCTTTCTCTTCTTCTGCAAAGATTTTCGGGGATGATCCTGGGCCATCACTTGGACTGAGCTGGACGCACAACTGCAGACCGTAAAAAGACGGCAGCGTCAACTCGTTGACTACAGTAATATAAAAAAATGATTTCCTCTCAAGCATAAAAAGACACATACTCCTCATACTTGATTACGGTGATTCTATTCTTTAAGGACTTTTGTATGAGAGCTCACGCAGCTGAAACTAGCGATGAATTCTTGCGAACGATACATCTGCGACCTTGTCTATTTCGACCACGTCGCTCCAGCCGATGAGTACGATCACGGCAGTGTGCTGATAAGCGCAGGGACTACCATACACTGTTTTTGTACTTTCAACATTGCAGCACAGTCAGGAATCGTGATAATATAATATATAAGAAACTATCAGCCTCGACTGCCTTGATGAAACCAACCTTTCCCTAGGTTTCAGCCCAAATAATTGAGCCATCTTCAGAAGATATACCAGAATCTATAATTTGTCTAAGAGGGCATGGTCTAGAAATAAAACTAAAACAGCCTGAATAGGCTCAGTCACTATATACCGCAGACACATATATACCGCATTTTTAAAATGTAACTACGCCTATTCAGGCTGTTTTAGTTTTATTTCTAGACCATGCCCTCTTAGACAAATTATAGATTCAGGTATATCTTCTGAAGATGGCTCAATTATTTGGGCTGAAACCTAGGTAAAGGTTCGTTTCATTACCGCAATCGAGGCTGATAATTTCTTATATACCATACACTGTATCAGCTCTACTGTCTCCTCGGTCGTCACACTCCCTTTTACTTAGCAACTCTTACACTACCACGTGAACAGCACAGTAGAAATACTCCTCCTGAATAAATTAAAATGTTCTCTATACAGCTACATACGACTTACAGAGCCTTAAAATCATTTTCTGTATCTGGAACCCGGCTTCCTCAAATACGACGGAAACCCAAATCCTTTCCAAGGACATTTAATGGTCCACTTTCTATCACAATAGCTACATTTTCTACATACTTGTCTGCAGATCAGTCTCGTCAACTTCCCCCTCCCCCAACACTTTTCCTTCCCCCTGCGCCGGCCGTTGTGGCCGAGCGGCTCTAGGCGCTTCAGTCCGGAACCGCGCTGCTGTTACTGTCGCAGGTTCGAATCCTGCCTCGGACATGGCTGTGTGTGATGTCTTTAGGTTAGTTAGGTTTAAGTAGTTCTAAGCCTAGGGGACTCATGACCTCAGATGTTAAGTCCCATAGTGCTCAGAGCCATTTGAACCTTCCCCCTGTTCACGAGCTCTCTGCTGCAGGCGCCGCGCTGCGGACAGAGTAAAAAGCACGTACTGAATATGAAAACGCTTTGAGTCCATAAACACTACATTATAATCTTACTAGTTACATGGTGCATGTCTGTGACAGCGCTGTATTAGCCGCCATATAAACAATATAGGAATTGTCCGCTGTGTACAATGTCAGTAGCATATCTCTGTTTTTAATCTGTAGTCATATCGTGTAACGCGATGACTACTTTATATGACCATATTTATGTTGTAATACATAGACGATGGCAAGTCATTTCTAAGTGAGCGTGGCCCCCAACGAACAGGAAACTCATTAACTTAAATCTAACGCCGGGATGATCCCTTTGAAAACATCGTGGTAGAATTCCTCATCCACTTTCGCCCAGTCCGAGTCTACGCCCCCGTCTCCTATGACCTCTCTGTTGACCGGAGATTGGATGCTCTATTGGGTTAGTAAAGACAGTAAGCCAGAGTCACCCAGCATAATTCGTGTTATTTACTGAATTTCAGCGAGGTGCTATCACTGATTTCCCGGGATGGAGGGACCTATCGTACAAAAGTGAAACATTTCAGGCGTGAGCGCATTCAACTATGTATCAATAACGGTGACTGTAATCCAAGGGACGTGGAAATGGACGTCGCGGAATGCAAATTCATTCCTGGACTTTCGTTTCAGAACAGCTATGGTTATTCGTGGCCGCATGGACACCACCCCAGAAATTAAGATCAATTTTTCGCCGTAAGTATCGGCTACAACCGTTTTCTGGGAGGTGACAGTCAAATAAAAGAGCCTATAACCATCACTCTCCTCATGCCTCATAATTGCGTCCCCCCCCCCCCCTCCCTCGCGCACTCGATGGTGTACCGACAGAAGCATCTAGAGGTATGAATGATGTAAGGCTGAGTTTAAGGATGTGGGCAGATTCCGTCTTGGTTTCAGTTACGGTCATTTGTCACTGAAACCAGGAGCGTAGCACCAGCCGGTATATACCTAGCAGCGAAACGCAAGATCAATTCTTGGCATCACGTCAGTCTGTAGAGCTGCATTGTAGAAATAAAACGCCCGTTTTGTTGCCGTAACTGCAACATCAGCATTGCAAGATAGTGTCAATCTTCATCGGTTCTCCAAATTGGACGTCAGCTTCTCTTACCATCACAGTTACCACACCTGGCTTAATGAGTATGATCAGCTGTCGAGTTTGCGAATAAAACTTAAGTCACGCGAGGCCATGCATCAGCGCATTAATCTTTAATTTTACAGCTCTGTAATTGCTGAATGTGCTTTCTATCAACTGATCCAGGTGCACAGTTAATAAATACATTATTCATATACAGGAAGCATACTCCGTATAGCAAAGTGTTTCAGATGTGCCCTTCCGGAAGTCAGATCCAAACTCCCATTCATCTTATCCAGCTAGCCTTGAGCATCCACTGTTAAGTAAATTTTATGTATTCATTGAACCTGATCTGATTAGGACCATCGGGCCCTCTTATACATCGGTCTCGGGTTTCACATGTACAGTACCTTTTTCACATCATAGTTAACTTAGAAATAACCATGTTGATACGAAAAACATTGTTTAAATTATTTGAGTGTCTATAGTGACAATGTGAGTGAATAATACTGACTATGAACAAATGAAGTTAATACTGCCAGTGCTGCTACTAATAGTGATAAGAGCAGTATTAGTAGCAACAATAATAATAATGACAACAGTAATAATAATAATAACGATAGTGGCTGATATAAAAATGGTTTTTACATGTACAAAATGGATTTTTGTGATATGGCGAGTTTCAGGGAAAGGAAATTTAAGGTGACACATTGGCAAAAAAAAAAAAAATCCATAGGATTAATTTTCACAGATTTAGAAAAAGCATAAGATACTGTCCCGAAGAAACTTCTTTGGAGAGCATTACATATGGCAAACATAAAGGGTTCTTTAATTAAAGTAATACAAGAAATATATAAAGATAACATATGTTAAGTGAAAATTGATAATACATTTCCATAGGAATTTAGAACATACAAGGAGATTACTTAAGATCTAATGTAACAGATGTTATAATTTCCGGGCATTTGTTATGTTGGAGAAGAACCTTTGTATAGAGGGGAATCTCAATAAATAAAGTAAGCGAAATTTAAGGACACTGCACCGATTAAGAGTACTGGGAAACGAGGAACATCTGGTTAGAGAGAAGCGTGTAAATGGGTAACGAGAGCGTACATGAACAATGGTATTAATTATTGCTGCTTTAGGAGATATGTCATTAACTGTCTTCTGAGGCTGGAGGTGTCATTCAGTTCTCTAACATAATGCGGGAGATTATTCCAGAGTCGGGTTCCTGCTACTGAGAAGAACTTCGAGAAAGTGACTGAACGATGGAGAAGGGCAGAAAGACTTTTGCTCTGATGGGAATGAGTGTTTCTGCCATGTTATTCAGACTAGAGCGTTAAGTTGTAGGAGAGATATGAGGGCCAGTACACGTTGATAAGACAGTAGGAAAAAACGAGGGCATGGAAATCGCTGCGATTCTCTGCATGCAGGTGAAATACGATGAACGAGCCGAACATCACAGATATAACGAACACTGGCATTCATAACCAGTTCCTTGCGCCGTGAGCTGCCCTGAGAAAGATCTTGCAGGCTAACATCACAGTAATCAGTAACGGGAAATGCAAATATTTTTACAAGTTTCTTTTTCAGATTAAGAGAGAAGACTTGCTATGCTTTTGTAGAGCATGGAGAGATGCTGATGTCTTTTTGCATAGTGCAGTTATGTGCTCAGTTCAGTATAGATTTTCATTCTCTTTGCTGATGGAGAGAAGTTGACATTTGTCCCATTTAGGGTTAAAGTTGGTAGATATTCCTGATATTTCGGACTAATGAACTTAGAATGACCAACCAGTATCTCTTGCATATTGGATGGGTTGAGCTTTAACCGTACATTTTGGTAGTGCACACAGGACGGTAGTGAGGTTCTCGATAGTTGTCTTGAAGTTTGTTGGATTTGCACTTAGATACAACTGGAGATCAGCGTAGATGTGGTATGTGCAGTAGGACAACACTGATGACGTATCACTGACATACAATGAAAAGGGTATAGGACCTATTACCGAATCCTGGGGGCTCCTGACACTACTGGCCTCAATTGTGGCTTTATGGTCAATGTTATTAAAAATTACACACAGTTCTCTGCAAGTAGGTGGTTACTAAACTTAAATAAAACTAAGCGCATTTCAAAACTTCCTGGAAAATTGAAACTGTTTGCCTCGCATTTCGCCTCTCGCGGTCAATGCTTTTACCTTTCTCCACGAGTGCTGGTTCAGAAAAATAGGAAGGAGAGCCCCTGTGAAGTTTGGAGTGTAGGAGCGAGGAACAAGCGGAAGTGAAGTTGTGAGAGTAGGTCGTCCGTTGTGCATGGATAGCTCGGTCAAAAAGAAATCTGACCCAGAAGGCAAGGTTTCAGCTTCGAGTCCCAGTCAGTTTTAATCTACTAGAAAGTTTAAAAAGATCACACGTTCTTCTGTGAAGTTAGTTTTATTCTGAAAACTTTATATTCAGTTACGTACAGTACGAAACCTGCCCGTCGTCTTAACTGTGATCTCGTAGTGTGTATTGTATTTTCAGACAACTTCGTGCACTCGCCAAGAATATTCCGCGCCCAGTACAGGGCGGATCTCTAGACCGTTCTTAAGGTGTTTCGGAATTCTTACTCTGCAATCTCTGTGCATATTCCAGTATGTAACACTCATTCAGCGAGCACTGAAAGGAAGAAATAATATGTACTTGGATAACATTTCCTCGTGTATTGAACAGAAAGTTGTGCACTATTCAGCAGGTTTCATTTTCAAAAGGATTTCAGCAGAACTGAAAAACTGAAGGATATATCCCAAGTATTCAAATCCAAGCTGAAAAGTTTCCTTGTGACACATACCTTCCATTTTGTGCACGAGTTCGTCGCAGTGGTTGAGAACTTTCTCTGCACTGTCCTATTTAATCGTATGCTCTCTCACAGTTTTTATCTTCTTTAATTAATTCTTTTGCTTATAGATCTTGTAATCAGCATTCTGAAAACGATGTACTGATTCGTCTCATTAGACAGCAGTTTTGGCACGCATGCTCTGACGGAACGTGAAAAATAAATAAAATATACACTAGAAAACTTTCGTATTATACGCTTTTCGATCCGGAAAACTTGAATCTGATTTGGTGACTTTCCCCAAAAGATGATATCGTATGACATTATGAAATGAAAGTAAGCAAACAACTTAAAGCAGCTGTGACTACATTCGCATAGCAAACAAACCGATCAGTGTAAATAATATCGTTAACTATCAACTGATGTGTACAGAATGAGATTTTCACTCTGCAGCGGAGTGTGCGCTGATATGAAACTTCCTGGCAGATTAAAACTGTGTGCCCGACCGAGACTCGAACTCGGGACCTTTGCCTTTCGCGGGCAAGTGCTCTACCATCTGAGCTACCGAAGCACGACTCACGCCCGGTACTCACAGCTTTACTTCTGCCAGTACCTCGTCTCCTACCTTCCAAACTTTACAGAAGCTCTCCTGCGAAACTTGCAGTACCGGGCGTGAGTTGTGCTTCGGTAGCTCAGATGGTAGAGCACTTGCCCGCGAAAGGCAAAGGTCCCGAGTTCGAGTCTCAGTCGGGCACACAGTTTTAATCTACCAGGAAGTTTAAACTGATGTGTAGTTTGTGCCAAAATTATTGCAGCCTACGCAACAGATAGTGACATATACATTGTGGACCATTTTAATCCATAATGGTGAACAGCTCGGGATGGAGATGCGATTGAACAAAATGTTTTAGCTAAAAGTTGTAGGTGACAAAGAGAGTCACGAGTTGTTACTAATGGCTATGATATGGTCGTTAAAGTGATTTTTTTAAATGGGAACCCTAAATTTGATTTAAGATTTGAAAAGAGCGGCAAATTTTGCGTATAAAACGGTTCAATGAAGGTCAAATAAGCAAACATGTTTTTAGTTCTAGTTCGAATTAACTCGGGATAGAAGAGGGATAAATTAAAATAAGATGTTACATTCAAATTGGAAGGTGCATAAGAGGTCACGTATCATTGCCAATAACCATGATCTTAAAGGTAATTAGCCGGCCGGAGTGGCCGTGCGGTTCTAGGCGCTACAGTCTGGAGTCGCGTGACCGCTACGGTCGCAGGTTCGAATCCTGCCTCGAGCATAGATGTGTGTGATGTCCTTAGGTTAGTTAGGTTTAAGCAGTTCTAAGTTCTAGGGGACTGATGACCTCAGTAGTTAAGTCCCATAGTGCTCAGAGCCATTTTTAAAGGTAATTATCGAAGGTTGAGCTTTGTTTCATAAAAATCCCTGTTTCTTACGTCGGATTTAGAAAGAGAGAAAGGAGTTTCAAACTTTTAAGTTTTAATTAACATGTTTGTTGGCAAAAATAAATTATCACAACGTATAAATATTACTCTGAGAATAGCAACACTGAACAAAGATAAATAAAACCTACATTATTGATTTACAAGTCGCTGAGTGAATCCAGTCGCCTCTCGTTCTTCCTTCCAGTTTGTAACATTGTCTTGTACTGCATTCCTTCTCTATTCCGAGTTACTCTCTGCTATAACTAAAAACATATGCTTATTTGATCTTCATTGAATCACGCCATGACCAAGGATAATGTATCAATCTATACGTAAAATTTGCCGCTCTTTTCAAATCTGAAGTCAAATATTTGGGTTACCATTAAAAAAAATTAACCCCCCAAATCACCTTGAAAATTACGTTCAAGGTCACACCCATAAGTACCAATGCGTGACCCTCTTTGCCACCTACATCTTTTATCTAATACATTTTGCTGTATCTCCTCTCTATCCCGAGTTACACCCCATTATGAATTAAAATGGTCCACATTGTATAAAATTACTCACCTCGCTTGCCTAATGGAGCTGCTAACCAAAACGGATAACATTTCGGCAGTAAAATTAACAGCCACCTCTTATGATTATATACCTGTGCAGAGGGAACAAGAGTCGGCAACAGCGAAGGCGACTCTGAGGCTAGAGGCGGCCCTACGATCAATCACGGACTGTAGCCATCAGGACGGGCCACGCCCACCTAGCTCAGGCTTCTCCAGCCTTCCAAGGGCATTACCGCGGCCGGCCGATAGCCGCCTATTGCGGAGCTCAACCTCATAAACCAGACGAGTGCAGGCGCCGACATCTACTCAGATGTAAACTGGCCCTTCATCAGTGGGAATGACAAGATATTACTTGTACCTATTGCTTTCAAAGCACCAATTAGTTTGCATTTTGGAGAGGTCCCTAACATGAACAAACTACAGTTTGCGATAAAAACGTCTACTGTTGTTTCTTTGTTTATCTAGCGGCATGTCTGGAGGTACGCGCAACTGATCGTTGATAGCTGTCTTCCCAGACTACTGTGTCGCAAGCTTCGTAGAAATGAATAAAGACGAGTACTCTACTATAATCAAACAATTCGAAAAAAGAAGAAAGAAAGATGGCGTACTACCACCCAAATGAAAATCGACTTCATGGTATCTGTGTGTTAATGCTGGTCCGTTGGTTGAACTGGATGACTGATGCGGTATAGTGGTGTTCTGCCTATCGCCTTTCCCTCTCAGCCACTCATCTGGTAATCTGCGGTCCCTGGATTTAATTCTCTCTGCAGGCGTTTCGTGCCTAATGGACGGCTTCATTTAATGACAAAGCGGCAGTGGGAAGTCACAGAAGATGATAGGCAGCAAATGATTAAAATAGGCATTATATATATATATATATATATATATATATATATATATATATCAGCAAAAGACACGAATGTGCCGGCCCGGGTGGCCGGGCGGTACTAGGCGCTACAGTCTGGAACAGCGCGACCGCTACGGTCGCAGGTTCGAATCCTGCCTTGGGCATGGATGTGTGTGATGTCCTTAGGTTAGTTAGGTTTAAGTAGTTCTAAGTTCTAGGGGACTGATTACCTCAGAAGTTAAGTCCCATAGTGCTCAGAGCCATTTGAACCATTTTTGACACGAATGTGAGCCAGCCCTGTGACAAGCTTTATAATACGCACTCACAAATTTGAGTGACTTGGCACGACGCCACTTTCATGCCATGTGTCGCAATCTTCCGCAAGGTTTTCATATTGTTCTACATTGTGCCTCTCTGGTGGAATCGCTGGTTGAGTAACATCTTTGCCAGTGAGGCTTGTGGTGCGAATGTAGTCCGCGAGGGAGCGTGGCTCGGGCAGCGAAGGAGTCGAGTTAGCAGCTGCTCGAGGAAGGTGGAGAGCGGGACCCTGTGCTGGGAGCAGACCGCGTATGTTCCGGAAGAAGACTTGGCCGCACCTGGAGTGGGAGCACAGACTAATTGTAGTTGAGAGACGTTCTTTCAAAAGCTTTAATTAGGAAAGGAGCTTCGGTTGCACAATACTGGTGTTGTCCGAAGGAGATGGGCGGTTAAAGCAACGGTTGAAGGTCTGTACAGCCCTAACTATACTGTCACGCTGCGCCCTGGTTGCATTTACACAAGAGTACTGGATAACTCAACGTGAAGCTCAGTAACTTTATTCTTGAATACCTGCCCGTCTCTGTGCTTCAGTTGTTCGTCTTGCAAAATTATTATGGAGCCTGCCCTTGTGAGGCGCCATTAGTAGCACTATTTCGTGACTAGTCATTTGTTTGTTTTAACTGTTCATGTTGCAAATTTGTGATTTAGTATGCCCTGCTGAGGGCTATTATTTTCTATGTATTTGTGGGACCACTGGTAATTGATTTATGTTTCAGGTCGTATCATGTCAATTTAATGATGTCTGCAATGTACCGTCAGGAAGTGTGCGCAAGACTAAACTGTGATATACAATAAGATTGCAAGATTATGGGTCTGTAAATCCACTGAGGTAGCAGCGGATGAATTCTAATGCTGCAGATTTGTTCTTGAGTTAAATAATTACCTTTTGTGATTGAACACTTCACGTCTCCTGATTTGGCGTTCATCGGAAGGAGTTTTGCACCTAAACTCGTTTTGAAATTGTTCGGTACTCATGTACAGCAAAAGAGTAAATTTTGAACTGTGGCCACGAGAAGAACTGTTATGTACAAAACTTGTGATAAGCTGGTCCCGTTCTAAATTGTTGTTGTGTATTTCTAATGATTTTGGTAAACTGGATTTATCTGAATACTGTTTTAAGTTTGAATTGTTGTGAGTTTGTTATTATAAATTTGTTTAAGAGTTCTTACATGAATTTTTAAGATTGCTTTCGGCATTTTCAATTTCTTTTCACAAGTAGTTAGGAGCTTGAGTTGAAACTTTTAATTGATCTTATACACTGAAAAGAAAAAGAAACAGGTACACCTTCCTAATGTCATGTAGGGCCCCCGTGAGCACGCAGAAGTGCCGCAACACGACGTGGCATGGATTCGACTATTGTCTGAAGTAGTGCTGGAGGGAACTGACACCATGAATCCTGCAGTGCTATCCATAAATCCGTGAGAGTAATAGGGGGTGGAGATCTCTTGTGAATAGCACGTTACAAGGCATACCAGATATGCTCAATTATGTGGCAGTTCTGGACGTGTCGGGTGTCGCATTATCCTGATGGAATTGGCCAAGTCCGTCGCAACGCACAATGGACATGAATGGATGCAGGAGACCAGACGGGGTGCTTACATACGTGTCGCCTGTCACACTCGTATCTAGACGTATCATGAGTCACATACCACTCCAACTGCACACGCCCCATACCATTACAGAGCCTCCACCAGCTTGAACAGTTTCCTGCTGACATGCAGGGTCCATGGAGTCATGAGGTTGTCTCCATAACCCGTACACGTCCATCCGCTCGATACAATTTGAAACGAGACTCGTCCGACCTGACAATAGGTTTCCAGTCATGAACAATCCAATGTCGGTGTTGATGGGCCCAGGCGAGGCATAAAGCTTTGTGTCGTGCTTTCACCAAGGGTACACGACTGCGCCTTCGGCTCCGAAAGCCCATATCTATGACGTTTCATTGAATGGTTCGCACGCGGACACTTGTTGACGACCCAGCATCGAAATCTGCAGCAATTTGCAGATTGGTTGCACTTCTGTCACGTTGAACGATCCTATTCAGTCGTCGTTGGTCCCGTTCTTGCAGGATCTTTTTCCGGCCCCAGCGATGCCAGAAATTCCATGTTTGACCGGATTCCTGATATGCATGCTACACTCGTGAAATAGTCGTATGTGAAAATCCCCACTTCATCGCTGCCTCGGAGATCCTGTGTCCCATAGCTCGTGCGCCGATTATAACACCACGTTCAAACTCACTTAAATCTTGATAACCTGTCATTCTAGCAGCAGTAAGCGATGTAACAACTGGTTGACACTTGTTTTCTTATATAGGTGTTGTCGACCGCCTATTTACATTTTCATTGTCATATTCCGAAATTAATGTATTATTTCTTCTTAAAAAATATAAATTTTGAACAAGGCTGCACTTCAGCAACGGTTACAGAATAGCAGGAACCGCGCGGTCTGAGGCACCTTGTCGCAGCCCACGCGGCTGACCCCGCCGGAGGTTCGAGTCTTCCTTCGGGCATTAGTGTGTGTGTGTGTGTTGTCCTTAGCGTTAGTTAGTTTAAGTTAGGTTAAGTAGTGCGTAAACTTAGGGACCGATGACCTCAGCAGTTTGGTCCCATAAGACCTTACCACAAATTTCAAAAAATAGCAGGTGAATACAACAGCCAACCAGTTGCAATAAATGATGATTTTCGATTAACCTTAACCACGGTTTCAACGGATTTAAACCTGTTTTCTTCAGTAGGACAAGAAACAAACTTCACATTAGCAAACAATGAGTTAGTAAAGCGATCTAACATCTCCACATGAAATGTGTCGGCAAAGATCTGTGCATCCATTTTACGGCCCCTAAAATCAAAGGCTTGTCACATCAGTAAAATCAGTCACCCATATAACAAGCCCTCGATTTTAGGGGCCGTAACTTTTAAAAATGGATGTACAGATCGTTGCGGACACAGTTCATGCGGAGATGTTAGATCGTTTTACTAACCGACTGCTTGATAATGTGAATAAGATGGATTTTAATCCGTTGAAGCCATAGTTAAGATTAATTGAAAACTTCCATTTATTGCACACGGTTGGCTGTCTTATTCACCTGCTAAAAATAATAACGTACCTTGGTATGGGATATGCCAGGCTGCAGGTAAAGATGTTTAATTTTGATTTATATCTTCTGAAGTCGTTAGGTGCTTCATGGAGAACAGAGAAGAAAAACATTGTGGGCTTCACAAGTTTATAAACTAGAATACTTCCAAACTTTGTTGCTTTCACGTTACGTAACGAACAGGTGTCTACTAAGTAGCGCAAAAAATAAAATTAAGAACGTCTTTCCGGCTCATGATTAATCTGTAAGGAGAGCGCACCTGAGCAAGAGGTAAGGTTACGGTTTCCTTGGAGACCACTTCTACGGGCTTCTCTCTGGAAGCAACGAGATACTCGCTTTGAGAGACCGGGTAATCATTTCATCAGTGACGATACCCACGCTCTGCAGACACGAAAGGCTTCTCGCATTAAGTAGAAATGAGAAAGCTACGTGACGTGTCTTCATCTGGTGTTTTGAGACAAAATAGTTAATTTGTTGTAGTTAATTTACAGCAACTTCCACACATACAAAGTATCTGAATTGCGAAATAGTCATCTCCAACACAATTTATCAAGTTTCACTGCCTCATCACGTAAAATCGTGATGCAGAATTGATAGACGAGCGGATGCTTTTCCATATGATTTAGGTACTTTAGTGTCAGTGTGAATTTTGCTGCAGTGGTGTCTCCAGCTCTGCAGCGAGGGCTGCTAACGCGCGTTAGTTCGATTACCGGCGGTTGGAAAATTTTCCATCGCCAGGTTGTAGTCTTCAGGAGGAGGGGGATTGATACCGCACTGAGCAACAGTCTGGCATCTCTTAAGCTAACGTCTCAGTGAAAGAGGGCAAGTGACTGGTGAGCTGACCCTTCGGATGGAGAGTTTAAGAGCGGCGGTTCCTTGGTGCTATTCGAAAGCAGAAGACTACGTTCGAGCAACAAGGTTTCATCCCCTCCGTTTGATTTCATTGCCGCTTCATTTTATCCTGCACGCAATCGACGTAATCACCTGCGTTATGCAGATAAATTTTAGACACAAATATCATACTACTGCAAAGAAAAAGAATCAATGGGCGCAAAGAATGGACTTTTTTTTCTTTATAGCAGCTGTGATGACGCTTATAACAAAACGACCCCACGTGCTGTCATTCTAACAGAGTTCACCGGCGCCGCAAGTTTACGAAGAGACTGATAACAAAACTGGAAATAAAATTATGCTACCTTTTACATAGATCAACATATGCAGTTAAACGTCATGCATAAGTATCAGTCTTTTTTTCTTAACGAATGTCATTACTGATCACTTCTGAAAAGTTAAAACTTTACTCTGGAACAGAACACGCCTATCACATACATAAATTTTCCAGAAGAGTATTCCAGATAGACACAGTGCTTCAACAGACCGCAGTACTTATCCACAATTCTCAGAAATTCCACAGAGACGTTCTCACAATGGCGTGGGACTACCCCCGCAAATAACGCATGCCTACGTCGAGTTAAGGGAGAATATAATCCACGAAATGTAAAGGAACGTCGTTTTTATGCGGCGATTCTCTTTAACATAAGCCTGAAACAGAGAAACAGAGCTCAGTGTGGAAACGAAATGACATGCCTCGCACCGAATGCTCATTCCACTTAAGTTAAATGTTAATACATTGTAGACGTGTTTGAAATTGGAAAGAAATTGTAGAGAATATCTTATAACGACATTTTCAATACCCATCCGTCATTACAGATCAAAATGTGCGAGTCGCAAGGTCGTCCTTCGCTAGGAGAATACGTCCCTGAAGTTTTACTTGGGTATGTTTAAGGAGCCATAATTAGTCTAACATCTTTGTGTTTCACTAGTGAAACGAGTGAATATTCTGAAGCAGCGGAGGGGGCAACAGGCGTGAAGGAGATGGATTTGGAATGGATAGCGGTGACAATGAAGTTTTTATCTTCAGTTCTACAGGACGTATAGTATTGGTAGCGGGTCGATCGAATATCTAATGAGGAAGTGCTAAAACGAAATGGACGAAAAGAGGAAGTTTTGGCACAGCTTGGCTAAATATAGGAATTGGTTGATAGGTCACATCCTGAGGCATTAAGAAAACGTCAATTTGGTAATTGAAGGAAGACTGAAAGGTAAAGGTTGTGGAGGGGGACCAAGGGATGAGTACAGTAACCAGGTTCAAATTGATGTAGGTTGCAGTAGTTACGTAAATTATTCTCGATGAGTACTGCTCACTGAAAGTTTTGAGTGATGTTTAACATGTATGAGATACTGCCTAAATGGACCATAAGAAAATTGTAAGTACAAGTTCTTACAAATTTCGCCAATACTTACATGTAAAATCGACACACGTCAATAAAGTTTTGCATCACCCCGGTTCCCAGAAATCCTGAAGATATACGTTGACCGTGGATGTATCACAGACACAGTCCCTTTGGCTGTTCAGAAATGTCACTAAACCTGCCCAAAGATGAAAACAACCACGCGTGAGCAGCGCCTATTACACGGAGGGGGTCCGACAGCAGATCAGTTCCAGTCATTCCAGCAGGAAGGAGGTACACGGCTCGTGTTGTCTGTTGTTCAACCATGCTAGACGGTCAATACCGCGGTTCGATCGCGTCCGCATTGTTACTTTGTGCCAGGAAGGTCTCTCAACAAGGGAAGTGTCAAGGCGTCTCGGAGTGAACCACAGCGATGCTGTTCGGACACTGAGGAGGTACAGAGAGACAGGACAAGAACTGTCGATGACATGCCGCCCAAGGGCTACTACTGCAGTGGATGACCGCTACTTACGGATTATGGCTGGGAGGAACCCTGACTTCAACGCTACCATGTTCAATAATGCTTTTCGTGCAGCCACAGGACGTCGTGTTACAACTTAAACTGTGCGCAATAGGCTGCATGATGCGCAACTCCACTCTCTGCTGTTTTGGAGTGGCATTATGTGAGGCCGACGTACGCCGCTGGTGATCTTGGAAGGCGCCGTAACGGCTGTGCGATACTTGAATGCTATCCTCCGACCGATAGTGCAACCATATCGGCAGCATATTGGTTAGGCGTCTTCATGGGCGAATCTACGCGACCCCATCGTGCAATTCATTTGAATGACTTCCTTCAGGATAACATCGCCTGACTAGAGTGACCATGTTCTCCAGACATAACCCTATCGAACATGCCTGGGATAGATTGAAAAGGGCTGTTTTTGTACGACGTGACCCACCAACCACTCTCAGGGATCTACGCCGAATCGCCGTTGAGGAGTGGGACAATCAGGACCAACAATCCCTTGATGAACTTGTGGATAGTATGCCACGACGAATACAGGCATGCATCAATGGAAGAGGACGTGCTACTGGGTATTAGAGGTACCGGTGTGAACAGCAATCTGGACCACCACCTCTGAAGGTCTCGTTGTATGGCAGTAAAACATGCAGTGTGTGGTTTTCATGAGCAATAAAAATGGCGGTAATGATGTTTATGTTGATCTCTCTTCCAATTTTCTGTACACGTTCCGGAACTCTCGTAATCGAGGTGATGCAAAACTTTCTTTCATATGTGTATATTGCAGTTAAAGTCAACAAAACAAAGCAAAACGTCACATATCGAAAACATTACGAAAAAATGGCACAGTACAAAGAAATACACACCTGCAAATGGGAATCATTTCCTGAAACGTGTCGTGTAAAATATAAATAATAGAAATTCGTGACTGGTAGCAGAAAGTTATTTATAAACAAAATCATTGTTTTCACAGTCGCAGGCTTTCAAAAAACATTTATAGCGGACAAATTCAGCTGCAGTAATTATGAAGTGAGGGAGAGGCCTGCTCAGAATAGACTAGCATGCAGAACTGCGTCGAGATAGTCTTTGGGCTGAAGACCACAGCTACTCATAAGATTCGGAAAGGTGTTCGAGGAACTCGTGAAAAGGAGGAATTTATTTAGCTGGTAGAGGTTTTGGGTTAGGGAAGGACTGACGGAAGCCGCGCGGGATTAGCCGTGCGGTCTGCGCAGTCATGGACTGTGCAGCTGATCCCGGTGGAGGTTCGAGTCCTCCCTCGGGCATGGGTGTGTGTGTTTGTCCTTAGGATAATTTAGGTTAAGTAGTGTGTAAGCTTAGGGACTGATGACCTTAGCAGTTAAGCCCCATAAGATTTCACACACATTTGAACATTTTTTTGACTGACGGAAGATAGAGTGCATGTCCTGTTCTTTCCATAATAAGCCCGTGCACAGGGCATTACATTAACATAAATTTCTTAGTATGTGGGGGCACATGACACGGATGTGGATTGTGACAAGTTCCACTTGCAAATTAGCGCATGGAAGCCAACACCATAAAATATTTATATTGCACTATTTTGCCGTGTCATACCAGAAATAAAAATTTAATAAAAGTAAAGGTAACGCAGTGATCAGCATGAAAATTGGTACCAACACACTTCATGCGTCCACCAGGTGCGACATAACATATCCGTTTAGTTTCGTGGTTCTGATGAAGCGTTTGCTTTACTATTTCTTCTTTCATGCTGCTAACCGTGTTGATAAGGTGCTCAGTTTTGCACATACATCTCTGCCGCCAACTCATTTTATTTACACAACTGTATTTGTTGTGAGCTCACAGTGTCGTTGAATTTTTTATATGACTTCATTTTCGCCACTTACTGTTCTATTTACTACTATATCCCTATTGAAATTTCAACCTTAGGTCCTTTTCAAGTGGTTACAGCTTACGTAGTTTATTTAATCTTCATGTTGCAGTATTGCAGAATGTCACGTCTATGAACCGACAACAAATTGTTGTTGTTGCTCACATCTAATACTTTCCCCTCTTTGGGGAAGTGTGAGGGGGAGTTTGTAGCCTGTCGGCTTTTACTCCCCTGTGTACTTGTGTGTGTGATTATTTCTGTACTTTTTTGATGTCTGTGAGATGTGATGTTTGTTCTGTGTGTGTCTGGTACTTGCCTGAGGTTTGGCGAGATAATTGTAGTATTTTGGGTAGGAGTAGGATTTGGGGATGGGTATTGGGATTTTTCTCTTCGACTTAGTCGTCGAAGATCGTCATGGGGCGATTGTGTTTATCGCGGGACATGTCATACCGACCTAGGGAGTGGATGAGGGCGTTTCGCGACCTGGAGGTACCTTCATAGAAGGCCGTTGCCAGGTCTTGGAAACGCTCTCTCAGGAGTGGGATTTCCGCAGCGGCATGTAAATCGTCGATGGGGAATCCAAGGGGTAAACGCAGTGCCCTCCTGAGGGCGCGGTTCTGCAGCCACTGGAGGGTGTCCAGGTGCTGCTTCGCCGCGTATCCCCAGACAGGACACGCGTATTCCATGACTGGCCGGATCAGGGCCTGGTATACGTTCACTCCTACTGAGAAGGAAAGCGAGCTGTTTGAGTTGAGGATTGGGTACAGGATGGACATTCTGGCGCAGACCTTCCTATGGACTTCGTCTATGTGGGGTTTCCACGTAAGACGAGAGTCCAAGGTTACGCCAAGATACTTGGCGGTTCTGCGCCAGGGGAGTTGGGTTCCGTTTAGGTGAAGGTGAAGGAGGGGGGCGTTGAGGAGGTTCGCGCCTTCCGAGCCTACGGGTAATCAGCATCGCCTGCGTCTTTTCAGAATTGATGGTGATTCGCCAGCGACGGGCCCAAGTTTCTGTGTCATCTAAAACCCTTTGTAGCCTACGGATGACCAGGTCCTTGTTCGCGTTTCTTGTGTAGAAGGCTGTATCGTCAGCGTACTGAGCGGTGTGCACCAGGGGGGCCGTTGGAGTGTCCGCAGTGTACAGACTGTACAAAACGGGCCCCAGGACCGATCCCTGTGGCACTCCAGCACGAATACGCCTCTTGGTGGAGGTGGCTCTTTCTACTTTGACAGAGAAAGTTCTGTTCGAGAGATAGCTTTTGATCTGCTTAACTATTCTCCCGGGGAACCCTTGAGTGTACAACTTGTAGAGTAGCCCTCTATGCCATACCGAGTCAAAGGCTTTGGCTACGTCTAGTAGCACTATCCCGTAGTAGCCTCTGTGGTTGAAGCCCTCTGTGGCTGCTTCAACCACTCTCATGATCTGTTGTGGGGCAGAGTGGTTCTGCCGGAATCCGAATTGGAAATCCGGCAGAATTTGCTCTCTGGTGATATGTTCTTGTATGGGTCTTAGCAGGAGGCGCTCATAGATCTTGCTGAGAGTTGGCAAGAGGCTAATCGGCCTGTAGTGCTGCGGGAATAGAGGGTCTTTCCCTGGTTTGTGTATCGCGACCACTTCCGCGTGTTTCCAGCAAGCTGGGAACTCGCGGGTACGAGTAATCTCGTTGAAGACGTTCGCGAGGTGTTCGATCGCCGTGGGTGGGAGGTTTTTGACCAACTGGTTGGTGACATTGTCATGTCCTGGCGCCTTTTTGGAGGGGAGGGACCTAATTACTTTTGCCACGTCTTCAGGGGCAAAAACTGTGGGTTCGTCTTCTGGGTCCTCCTCAGCATTGAGGAAGACGGCCAGTTGACGACGGACCACTCTCTCATGCTCATCATCCTGGGGTTCAGCCGCTTGGAACTGCTTCTCGAAAGTGTCGGCGAGGGCGTTTGCCTTTGCAGCATGGCTGTAGGCCATACCCTGTTCGCCGTGCAGTGGCGGCATCCTAGCGCGTCTTTTTGTAAACTGTTTGGTCGCTTGCCATAGTGTATGATCGTCTACTTTGAGAGCTCTGAGGCGGTTTTGCCATTGCTGGTTTCTGTGCTCATTGAGCGCTACCTTCAGTTCTCTCTGTAGACGATTGAGCAGCCTCCTTGTGGCCTGGTTTCTGGTTATCTTCCACTCTTTTGCCACTCTGTTCTTATGTCGAATTTGAGCTAGCAAGTGTTCCGGGAGCTGTATCTGCGGCGGCGGGCCATCCCTTTGTGGAGGGGTGGCCTCTTCTGCTGCCTGCAGGATGGTACCTGTTAGGTCTTGTAGCGCTTGTTCTACTGTTTCAGCAGTAGGTGGCGGAGCGCGAGCGATATCAGAGGCGACAGTTTCTCGGTATCGCTCCCAGTTTGTACGTTTGTAAGACGTCTGGTACCGTGGGAGTGCTACCCATTCTCCCACGTCTACCTCTAGGATCACTGGGTTGTGGTCGGAGGACATTCTGTTGATCGTCCTCGCGGTCACAAAACCCGTAATCCTCCTGGTGAGAGCTATGTCTAACACGTCGGGCCTGCCTCCATTTTTTGGAAAATGTGTGGGCTCGACTGGACCCCATGTTTCGAAATGGTGGTTGCGCGCTAGTTGTTGCAATCTGGCGCCTGCTCTGGAGGTTACTCTAGAATTCCAATCAGGATGTTTGGCATTGAAGTCGCCCCCTATTATGAGTTTGCCTTCAATTTGCCCTAGAGTAGCTATGTCTCCCTTATCTATCTGGTCTTGTGGGGGTCGGTAGATTGCAACGATTGTTAGGGGTCCAGTGGCAGTGGCTACTTCCACTGCCACTGCTTCGATTTTATTGGTAACTGGTAAGAATACCTGGTGGTGGGGGATCCCTCTTTTTATGTATATGGCCACTCCTCCGCCATGGGTTGGCCTGTCTTTGCGATAGCTAACATAGTTGGGGACTGTCGCTTTTGTTCCCGGTTTTAGGTGGGTTTCCCCCATCATGCATAAGTCGATGGAGAACTCCTTCATGAGTTCTCTGAACTCGACCTCTTGATTAACAATGCCGTCTGCGTTAAAGACGCACATTGTCAGGCCTTGGATGTTTGGTCGTCTATCCATGATGGGGTTTCGAAACTACTGAGGAAGTCGCAGAGGGGAGCGACTGCTGGACTGTTGCCTGAAGGGCAGCGAGGATCTGTGTGTTCTGCTTTTGGGCTTCCCTGAATTCCTTCATCATTTCCATGACGAGGTTCATGGTCTGCACCATAACGCCTAACAACTGGTCCATGGGGGGGGACTGTGTGTGGGGTTCCCTAGAGCTTCCTCTGACTTGGTGGACCTGGTCGCTGTTGTTGTGTGTTTCCCGGTGTTGTTCTTGTGACTGTGACTGGTGTTGTGGTGACGGGGCCACGCTTTAATGGTTTCTCGGGGGTGAAACCACTTCTGCATATGTTGCCCTGGGTGTGTCCGGTCTTGGTTTTAACCAAGCCTTGTCTGCGTGTGTTGTTGCATTTTGTTTTCTTGTGTGGTTGGTTGGGTTTGTCGTGTTTTGTTTACGTGTGTGGGGGGCGGCCTTTGCGCCCTTTGCCTGCTGTGAGTGTCTTTTGTGGACCTCACAACCTTGGTAACCCGCTGTGTGGTTTTTGCCGCACAGCGCGCACCTTATTTGTGGGTCCGTGTGCTTGAGTGTGCATGTCCTGGTGTCGTGGGCCTCGGCGCACTTCCTGCATCTCACTGGCATGGTGCAGTGCGCAGCTATGTGGTTCAGGTCCTGGCACCTGAAGCACTGCACCGTCTTGTTTTTACGGCGCAGCGGCTCCGTGGTGACAGGCACTGCCAGGACCATCTTAATCTCCCTCTTGTTTTGGGGTATGTCAGGGAGTGTTACCTGGTACAGCGGCCACTTACTGTCTATGCTGCCCATTTGCTGTACCACCTTGACGACGTACCCCCGGGCAGTCAAGTCTGTTTTGATTGCCTGGGGGGACACTCGTCTTGGTAGGTCTCTGATAACTATGTTCCTGTTCCGTGTCTTTGTTGTTGGGAATGTGTAGTGGGGTATGTTTCTTGTGTTGAATAGTGTTTTTATTGTGTTGTAGTGTTCGAGTGTGTGTACTGTGACTTTTATTTTGTCTCCACCAGCGGGTTTTGCCTGGAAACTGCCTCCCCCGATTTCTGTCTTTAGCAACTCGAAGAGCTCCTCGTAGTTACGAGGAAACTCTGCGACAATCGGGGGGAGGTGGTGGGCGACTTGGTTCTGTGTTTGTGTTGTGTTTGCCTCTGGCTCATCAGCAACCGCCTGGAATCTGTTTGGGGTGGGTTCCACTCCCCGGGCCGGTGGAAGCCTCGGCTGGCGAAACGTTTTCTTCGCCAGCACGAAACCATCCGAGTCCTGCCCGGTTACGCGGTTCCCTTCCAGTGCCGGTGTTTCCTGGTCCCTTCCCAGAGCGACGACAGGTGCTGTCGGGGGCGCAGGCTCCTCGGAGGGTGTGGAGTTGGTTAGGGTGGGGGTGGTGGATTGCTTCTTTCCCTTGGAGTGTTTCTCCTTCCTATCCTTCTTCACACGCCGCTGCTTTGACGTGGTGGACTTGTGTGGGGGGGATTTAAGGTATTTGGAACGGGTGGAGGACTGAGACGAGGGGGTGGGTTTGGGGAGGATTTTGGTCGGCAGACGGGGCATCTGCTTGCCATTCTTCATGGACGTAAGATATGCGGGAAGTGTGCCGGTGGCGTGGGCAAGCAGGAGCGGAGATAGGACGAGGTTAGGAGGGGCAGGATTGCAAGTACTGACTATATATTTCGATGTCGGTGTTTTGTGTATGACTGCATTGTTTGCTGTGTTTCTCGCCATGTCCGGAGCGGGAAGTGGGGCTGCTGCCAAGGGGGTGCCAGTTACAGCCATCGTTGACACCGTTAGGTGGCCCGGCTGCATTGCTGGCCCTACTTTCCTAGTGGACGCGGAGGTCTGATCGGCGGCGGCGGAAACCTTCTCTGCGGTTCCGCGGCCGGCTGCCAGGTCCTGGCCCACGTTTTCCCTAACCTTGGGGGGGGGGGGGGGGGGCAGAGCCTGACTCTGCGGCAGCTGGGGCGCTCGAGACGGCCGACGACGCGGCCCGCGGCCCGCGGCAACAACAAGACGCACTTTTTGTCGACAGCGTTTGACCGCTTCGACCCCAAAGCACCACTGGAGCTCGACATTCCGCAACTGGAAGAGGAAAACACGACAATTCCGCTGTCGGGCGTCGCCAAAAATATCCTGCCCGCCGTAAGTCCTTGCTACAGACCTTGACTGGGTTCCCGCCGATGCTTTAATAAAAGCAAAGCCGTAGATACCCCTAGTGTGTCTCCCGTACAAGCGGGGGCCTATGACTGACAGTGCGCGAGTAAGAGGAGCAAGCTCAACCCTTGACTGCCACTCAGCGAGTGCGACAACAAATAAAACATTGGAAAGTAGTGCGTAGCCGGGCATGGGGATAGGTGCTGTAATACCAGAGAAGCAAGGTTAAACTACATACGCTGTAATCACTTGAAAATGAGCTAAAGTGCAGGTCATTTCCGTTTTCAAGAGGGGCGTAGGAGAGATGCACACAATTACAGATCTATATCGTTGATGTCAAACTGCTGTAGTATTATGGAACCTTTTTTTTTGTTCAAGAATTATTACGTTATTGGAAAACAAAAATCTGTTCTATAAAAATCAACATGGATTCCGCAAACAGAGATAATCGCAAAAGTCAGCTCGCTCTGTTCCTTTGCGAGATCCAATTTTTTTTTGTTCAAGAATTATTACGTTATTGGAAAACAAAATTCTGTTCTATAGAAATCAATATTGATTCCGCAAACAGAGATAATCGCGAAAGTCAGCTCGCTCTGTTCCTTTGCGAGATCCATAGCGCTTTAGACTATGGCGCTCAGGCTGATGCCGTGTTCCTCGACTTCAGGAAGGCAATTGACGCCGTCCCGCACTGACGTTTAGTGAAAAGAATACCGAGTATCGGATCAGATTTGCGACTAGATTCAAGACTTCTTTGCAGACAGAGCTGAACACTTGGTTCTTAAGGGAACGAAATCGGCAGATATAAAGGTAATTGAGATAGGACTGTTATTATTTACAATCCATATAAACGATCTAACAGAAAGCGTGGGTGATTTTAAGACTCTTCGCGGATGATGCGGTAGTCTATAAGAAAGTAGCAACGCCAGAGGACAGTGATGATCTGCAGAATGACCTTCACAGGATCATGAATAGAGCAGGCACTGGTAGTTGACCGTGAGCGTAAAAAAAATAACATATTGCACATACATATGAAAATAAATCCAGTACTGTACAAAAAAAAAAAAATTAAATGGAAATGGTCGTGTGGCGTTGTTGGCTGAGAGGCCCCATGCAGGGGAGTTCGGCTGCCCTGTTGCAAGTCCTTTTTAGCTGACGCCATTTCGGCGACTTGCGGGTCAATGATGATGACGGACACACAACACCCAGTCCCCTGCCGAGAATCGAACCTGGGCCCAGTACGTCGTCGGCGGAAACGCTACCGCTACGCTACGGAGGCAGACTACTGCACAGCTACACTATTGGTGATAAACGACTGGAAAAATATCTAAAAGTAACTATCCAGAGTGACCTTAAGCGGAATTACCACATAAAAAATAGTGGGAAAAGAAGATGCCAGACTCAGATTCATATGAGGAATCTTAAGAAAATGTAATTCATCCACGAAGGAAGTGACTTAAAAAGCGCTTGTTCGACCGATTCTGGAGAATTATTCACCAATATGGGGACCTTACCAGGTAAGACAAACGAAAAGCGGTGCATTTCGTCACGGCACGGTTTGATTAGTGCGAGAGCGTTACGCAGATGTTCAGAAAACTCGATGGACAGACGTTACACGATAGGCGTTGTGCATCGCGGAGAGGATTACTAGCGAAATTTCGAGAGAGTACTTTCTAGGAAGAGTCGGACAACATATTTATTCCTCCCACGTACTACTCGCGTATTGACCACGAGAAGAAAAATCGAGAAATTATCGCCAATAGAGCGGCTTACCGCACACTGGACTCGCATTCGGGAGGACGACGGTTCAATCCCGCGTCCGGCCATCCTGATTTAGGATTTCCGTGATTTCCCTAAATCGCTTCAGGCAAATGCCGAGATGGTTCCTTTGAAAGGGCACGGCCGACTTCATTCCCCGTCCTTCCCTAATCCGATGACCGAGCGAGGTGGCGCAGTGGTTAGACACTAGACTCGCATTCGGGAGGACGACGGTTCAATCCCGCGTCCGGCCATCCTGATTTAGGTTTTCCGTGATTTCCCTAAATCGCTCCAGGCAAATGCCGGGATGGTTCCTTTCAAAAGGGCACGGCCGACTTCCTTCCCCGTCCTTCCCTCATCTACATCTACATCTACATTTATACTCCGCAAGCCACCCAACGGTGTGACGTCGCTGTCTGGTCTCCTTCCCCAAACCAACCAACCAACCAACCCTAATCCGATGAGACCGATGACCTCGCAGTTTGGTCTCTTACCCCATATAAATCAACCAACCAGTGGCTTACCGACAATCATTGTTCCTACACGCCTTTCACGAGTGGAACAAAGTAGTGGGGTTCAGTTAGTGGTACCAGAGGTACCATCCACCACATACCGTGAATTGGGTTGAGGAGTTTGATGTAGATGTAGACGGTACAAATTGCAAACAGTGGATACTGTAATAAAGAGAACAGTCATTTTCATTTGTCAGAGACAAGTGTGGCGTACCGCGCTAATGTGACGTGGGAATTTCATTGCCTAGCAGGACTGCAGACGTGTGCTTGCACACAGTAAAAAGTAAATCACGCAACTAAATGAGTACCTCTTACGGGCGACACCTCCAGCAGCGGGATTCAGCCGCACGGTACAGTACAGCGGCGGGCCCGCGGCTCTTCCTTTTTCTGCTCCTCGCTGCCGGGAACGGCGCTGATTGCCTCCCACCGCCGCTCTCACGGCCGGCGCGTCGGCGCCCCGTATTAGCATACAATGGCCGCCTCTCCAGCGCCGGGCCGCTCACCCATCAGCGCGCTCTAAATAAAGGCCCGCTGCCCGCCACGGCCAAGGGCGGGCCTGCCGTCATTAGGGGCACCCCGCAGCGGGGCCGCCCACGCGAGCGACACTTCGCTGCTACTGGTTGCGGGGAATTAACTCGCAAACCGGAATGAGTTTTCGGCTTCTACTCAAAGAACACGCTACATCTAGCGAAAATAATCCAAGTCCATTCGCAATGCATTTGATACACAATAAACCGACATCGAACATAGATTTAAGTGTTGTTGTTGTCGTGGTCTTCAGTCCAGAGACTGGTTTGATGCAGCTCTCCATGCTACTCTATCCTGTGCAAGCTTCTTCATCTCCCAGTACCTACTGCAACCTACACCCTTCTGAATCTGCTTATTGTATTCATCCCTTGGTCTCCCTCTACGATTTTTACCCTCCACGCTGCCCTCCAATACCAAATTTGTGATCCCTTGATGCCTCAGAATATGTCCTACCAACCGATCCCTTCTTCTGGTCAAGTTGTGCCACAAACTCCTCTCCAATTCTGTTCAATACCTCCTCATTCGTTATGTGATTTACCCATCTGATCTTCAGCTTTCTTCTGTAGCACCACATTTCGAAAGCTTCTATTCTCTTCTTATATAAACTATTTATCGTTCACGTTTCACTTCCATACATGGCTACACTCCATACAAATACTTTCAGAAACGACTTCCTGACACTTAAATCTATACTCGATGTTAACAAATTTCTCTTCTTCAGAAACGCTTTCCTTGCCATGGCCAGTCTACATTTTATATCCTCTCTACTTCGACCATTATCAGTTATTTTGCTCCCCCAAATAGCAAAACTCATTTACTACTTTAAGTGACTCATTTCCTAATCTAATGCCCTCAGCATCACAGGACTTAATTCCACTACATTCCATTATCCTTCTTTTGCTTTTGTTGATGTTCATCCTATATCCTTCTTTCAAGACACTGTCCATTCCGTTCAGCTGCTCTTCCAAGTCCTTTGCTGTCTCTGACAGAATTACAATGTCATCGGCGAACCTCGAAGTTTTTATTTCTTCTCCATGGATTTTAATACCTACTCCGAATTTTTCTTTTGTTTCCTTTACTGCTTGCTCAATATACAGATTGAATAACATCGGTGATAGACTACAACCCTGTCTCATTGCCTTCCCAACCACTGCTTCCCTTTCATGTCCCTCGACTCTTATAACTGTCATCTGGTTTCTGTACAAATTGTATATAACCTTTCGCTCCCTGTATTTTACCCCTGCCACTTTCAGAATTTCAAAGAGAGTATTCCAGTCAAGACTCTCAAAAGCTTATTTAAGTGTAATGAAGTGTTTTCTGAAGGTATTTCTCTACAGTGTAGCCATGTATGGAAGGAGATGATAAACAGTTTGGACAAAAAGAGAATTGAAGCTTCGAAATTTACTGCTACACAAGAATGTTCAAGATTAGCAGAGTCGGACAGATAACTACTGCGCAGATTCTGAACAGAACTGTGGAGACCACAAATTTGTGGCACAACCTGACTAGCGGAAGGGATCGGTTGGTGAGACACATTCTGAGACATCAAGGGATCACCAGTTTAGTACTGGAGGGAAGTGTGCGGGGTAAAAGTCGTAAAGGGAGACCAAGAGATGAATACTGTAACCAGATTCAGAAAGATGTAGATTGCAAGTAGTTATTCCGAGATGAAGATACCGTAGCACGGAAAGCTGCTCCAGACCAGTCTTCGGACTGAACACCACAATAACGACGAAAACCACTAGTCCCGAAAGATTTACGATAAACTCCCAATAATTCATCAAGCAAAGAATGAGAAGAAAATGAATATTCTATAAGAAATTGAAATTTTTGGTCATGTTAAAAATCAAACAGGAAGTAAGTGAAATACAGAATAGAAGGTACGTAGGTAATAAGAGAATAATCCAAACCAAAGCAGCAATTCCAGTTGTAGCACAATTTATACTGTCTATATGCCAAATGAATTTTTTAATATCTTGGAATTTCTCATTTTGGTACACTATGTCTTTCACATCATTTTATTTTGTTTTATTCGTATTTTTTTAAATTTAGGTAGACACGTATATAAACAAAGTGGCTTACAAAAAAGTGAAGCATCCAGAAGGGGTGAAGGAAACAAAATCAGTCTTCGCAGTTGGGAGAGTATACGATATTATTACAGTGATTACGAAATAGTGTGAAATTTACAAGGAACTTTCCAGTATCAGCCCACGTAACAGTATGACGTACCACCCTCTAAAACCTGGATGCACGCTCTCATTCCGTGGAGGAGGAGGAGGAGGAGGAGATTAGCATTTAACGTCCCGTCGACGACGAGGTCATTACAGACGGAGCACAAACTCCGAATTAGGGACGAATTGAGAAGGAAATCGGCCGTGCCCTTTCGAAGGAACCATTCCGGCATTTGCCTGAAGCGATTTAGGGAAATCATGGAACTCCTAAATCAGGATGGCCGGAAGCGGGTCTGAACAGTCGTCCTCCCGAATGCGAGTCCAGAGTGCTAGCCACTTCGCCACCTCGCTCTGTGATTCGGTGGAGAAGGGTAATATCAAGCAGTAGTATCCAGAGGCGACCTGGTCGACTGCAGAGGTAACCTGGCCCAGAACTGTGGTAACTGGTCCTCGATATCTGGGACAGAGACCTGAGCTGCCCCCACGTATGTTCCATCGGGGACATATTGGGAGATCTCGCTGGTCGGAGCAGTAACTCAACATCACGCAGACGGTTCACAGAGACACGTGCCACGTGTGGACGACCGTAGTCCTTTTGGAAAATAGCACCACCGAAATTGTCGCACGAGGGATGGCAGATGGGGCCACAGGCTGTCAGCAGCGTATTGTGCTGTCAGAGCTCCCTCGATCACTACCAGCCGGGACCTCAGTTCGAACCTGATGGCTCCGCACACAACGACGCCAGGAGTAACACCGCTGCATCTCTCCAAAACACTGGAAGAATGGGACCTCTTCCTGCTAAAGGCACCACGCAATACGCAACCGTTTGTGTTCTGGTGGTAACGGCAGTCAATATATATGGCACGGTAATTCCCTAGCCCGGCTGCTGCTGGTCTCCGACCAATGGTACAGGATGACACAGAATGGTAGAAAGATGATGATGTTGATGATGTTTGGTTTGTGGGGCGCTCAACTGCGCGGTTATCACCGCCCGTACAAATTTCCAACCTTTGCTCAGTCCAATCTCGCCACTTTCATGGATGATGATGAAATCATGAGGACAACACAAACAGCTAGTGATCTCGAGGCAGGTGAAAATCCCTGACCCCGCTGGGAATCGAGCCCGGGACCCTGTGCTCGGGAAGCGAGAACGCGACCGCGAGACCAAATGGTAGAAAGAGTCCATTACTTGTTCTCCTATGGCATGTGCAGATGAGAAGAGGTTACGATGAGCCTTGTGGTGATCAGACATAGTCGAGCAGACTTTCATGTAGAGTATCCTTCACGTTCCCATGTATAAGAATCAACATAGGATCACTGTCGGTATAGATATCAACATCGGACCACTGTCACATTCGAATGCCCCACTAATATGGCTATTGGACGATTCGTTCAGCCGGCCAAATGGAGGCAATGAATGAGACCGCTTTCAAACTCTGTCAGGTGCTGATAACGCGAATACGCGGCATTTCCGTGTCCTTCACCGCGGTCACTCAACATGTGACGCGATTCACGCCGCTTATATACTCTCCCAGACCTGATGACAACGCCAGACACGAATGCACTGTGGTGGTGGTTCTGCTCGTCACAGAGAATTGCAACTAATCATTTACATATGCGCGGATAGTGTGGACGTTTACGAAGTTACATAGACATCCGACAGTGTGTCTTCTAGGTGCTTCAATTTTTTCTGCTGGCGGCGTGTATATGTTAACATATCCGTAAAATTATTACACTATCGTCACTTTTATTCTTGGGTCAATGTTATTTCTTTACACATTTCCCGTCTTATGTCATCAACTAACTGTCAAAATATCAGGAACAGTTAAATTTGAAAAACCAAAACGGAAAGAACCACATAATTTGAATGCGGTGTCATCTTCATACACATGAGAGCTTTTGCAAAGCAACTATCTTTTCGTTAATTTACCTCCACAACATTCTGTTCTCGTTTGGTAGCGGTACTGTATGTGTGCTTTTTTTATACAGGTAAACGGTGACAATGGACTAGAAAGCCGAAACTAGTTGTGAAACAAAGAAAAAGTTTAAATAAGCAACAGTCTAAATGGAAATCATCTAATGAATGTATGTCTCTGGTACCCACAATGCAGAAAATTTCTTTCATTCATTCTGATTTTGTTTTGATAGACTTCGTGCTGATTTCAGTTCTAAACGCCCCTACATAATTGCAAACGTGTGTACGATTAAAATTGAACGGGAACACTGAAATGAAAGAATATTTTTATGAAAGTAAAAAACGACTTCGGTGTTAAATAAAAACATGAAGATGTCCAAAGCAAAGGCAGATAGGTAGTTACGCCGCGTCATCTTCCTCTTCAAATTACTTCATCTACAATCGACGTTTCGTCCCATGAGATTATCTTCGGGATCTTCCGGTGTTTCCTGTTAGGTGGATAGCGACAAACACAGGTTTGGCATTCGCACATAAAAGGGATCTTTAACGCACATGTTCCAAAAAAGTGGAGTTTATGGATGAAATCTTTCCGGCCGCTATATGTGGACGATCGTCACTGGATATATTGCGGTAACAGGCAGAGAAAGAGAGAGCTAATGTTTACGAAAACCAAAGTACACTGGTTCTTTAGCTTACGTATGGGACTCCAACACTGCTTCAACAATTAAAAAACGATAATTGGCACCATGGATAATTTTCTGTTGAAATGAAGGTCACTTGTTCGTAAATGATTGTCGAAGTTCTACGGTCGGATGAAAGAAACCGTATATCATCTACAGCAGGGTCACATCACGGAAAGAGATATAGTTTTGACCCCCGACTACGGGCTTTGGAGTGATTTGCCTGTGCGAGTTATGTTTGTAGAGGGATGCAAGGGATTCACGAGAAGCTACCGAGCAAGGAACTCCGGCAGAACGCGAACCGTGGCTTCGTCGTGTGTGTAGGCCCCCCAGGCTGGCATCGCGAGCGGGGTAGGGTGGGGTTTTAATTAGGCGCGAGTGGCGCGGCTGTGTGCCGGGGGCGCTCCCCCCCCCCCCCTCCCCCCTTCGCCGAGCGCTACGCGCCTGCGGCGACACGCCGTTACAAAAACTGTCGCCTCACCCTACATGGCCGCCATACGCTTCCATGTCATTCCGCGTAAGCGACGAGTGTGTCCACAATATTATGAAATTAGTAAATTTAAGCTAAAGGTGATACCGTACAATGTACACTCCTGGAAATGGAAAAAAGAACACATTGACACCGGTGTGTCAGACCCACCATACTTGCTCCGGACACTGCGAGAGGGCTGTACAAGCAATGATCACACGCACGGCACAGCGGACACACCAGGAACCGCGGTGTTGGCCGACGAATGGCGCTAGCTGCGCAGCATTTGTGCACCGCCGCCGTCAGTGTCAGCCAGTTTGCCGTGGCATACGGAGCTCCATCGCAGTCTTTAACACTGGTAGCATGCCGCGACAGCGTGGACGTGAACCGTATGTGCAGTTGACGGACTTTGAGCGAGAGCGTATAGTGGGCATGCGGGAGGCCGGGTGGACGTACCGCCGAATTGCTCAACACGTGGAGCGTGAGGTCTCCACAGCACATCGATGTTGTCGCCAGTGGTCGGCGGAAGGTGCACGTGCCCGTCGACCTGGAACCGGACCGCAGCGACGCACGGATGCACGCCAAGACCGTAGGATCCTACGCAGTGCCGTAGGGGACCGCACCGCCACTTCCCAGCAAATTAGGGACACTGTTGCTCCTGGGGTATCGGCGAGGACCATTCGCAACCGTCTCCATGAAGCTGGGCTACGGTCCCGCACACCGTTAGGCCGTCTTCCGCTCACGCCCCAACATCGTGCAGCCCGCCTCCAGTGGTGTCGCGACAGGCGTGAATGGAGGGACGAATGGAGACGTGTCGTCTTCAGCGATGAGAGTCGCTTCTGCCTTGGTGCCAATGATGGTCGTATGCGTGTTTGGCGCCGTGCAGGTGAGCGCCACAATCAGGACTGCATACGACCGAGGCACACAGGGCCAACACCCGGCATCATGGTGTGGGGAGCGATCTCCTACACTGACCGTACACCACTGGTGATCGTCGAGGGGACACTGAATAGTGCACGGTACATCCAAACCGTCATCGAACCCATCGTTCTACCATTCCTAGACCGGCAAGGGAACTTGCTGTTCCAACAGGACAATGCACGTCCGCATGTATCCCGTGCCACCCAACGTGCTCTAGAAGGTGTAAGTCAACTACCCTGGCCAGCAAGATCTCCGGATCTGTCCCCCATTGAGCATGTTTGGGACTGGATGAAGCGTCGTCTCACGCGGTCTGCACTTCCAGCACGAACGCTGGTCCAACTGAGGCGCCAGGTGGAAATGGCATGGCAAGCCGTTCCACAGGACTACATCCAGCATCTCTAGATCGTCTCCATGTGAGAATAGCAGCCTGCATTGCTGCGAAAGGTGGATATACACTGTACTAGTGCCGACATTGTGCATGCTCTGTTGCCTGTGTCTATGTGCCTGTGGTTCTGTCAGTGCGATCATGTGATGTATCTGACCCCAGGAATGTGTCAATAAAGTTTCCCCTTCCTGGGACAATGAATTCACGGTGTTCTTATTTCAATTTCCAGGAGCGTATTACAGTATCTCAGCTATAAATCCTGCGGTGCGACAGATTTTGTACAAGATATATTACGTTAAGATCCGCCACCGCAGCCATGGTCGCAGGTAAGCTGGTTCGAATGTTGGTAGCGGAAAATTTTCACTGACAGTATTTGCTCAGCAAGGGGAGGAAAGTTGGTGCCGTAAATTTCTGATCACCACTCTCTTCGCGAAAGTCGTGGACTCAGTCATAACTGGTCGGAGGAAGGCAGTTGTTGGGGAACAATTAGAATGCGAATTTTCAACGACAACCACAAGTACCTTTACTTGCACGAAGCGTCTACAAGACGGAGAGATTACGTAACATGTCACAGACAGTTCACAGATATAATGCGTCGCAGAAGGGTCGTTTCAGCGATCCTCCATATCCTCCCCACCCTGGTCTACCTCCAGAAGTACGGCCACCTGGACAAGGCCAGTAATGTACCAGCCGGCCGCAGCGGCCGAGCGGTTAAAGGCGCTACAGTCTGGAACCGCACGACTGCTACGGTCGCAGGTTCGAATCCTGCCTCGGGCATGGCTGTGTGTGATGTCCTTAGGTTACTTAGGTTTAAGTAGTTTTAAGTTCTAGGGGACTTATGACCACAGCAGTTGAGTCCCATAGTGCTCAGAGCCATTTGAACCATTTGAAGTAATGTACCCAGCCGCAACGACGGCCGTGTGCGGAATTCCGCCTCCGCATTCATTCAGCTCCTGTACTCTTGCCCTCTTCCACAGGTGATATGGAAGAACTTCTTGTAAAACTACGTCATTGCTGACGCGGATTCTGACCGCTACTCCATTTGGGCGTTTAACCTGGTGAAAGTTACGAAAGAGCATGAGATACTCCTTACTCCAGCGCTTCCAGAAATCTTCTGCTGTTTTCTCATGGAATTTGAAATCTCTCAAGTCTACTGCGGTCCTGGTACGGTTGACTACGCCGTAAGTACAAGGGTCACACCAAAAGAAATGCACACTATTTTTGTAAAAGTACACTTTTCATTCGGCATGTGTGAAAGTTTTACATCCCGCTTGTTTTCAAACTTAGTTCAACGTGTTCCCGTGAGTGGCGCCGTCACAGCATGTCTTCAAGATGGCTGCTACACTCGACGTTCGTCAGAAGCAACGTGCTGTCATAGAATTCCTGTGCTGTGAAAACTAGACAGTGGGAAACATCCACAAGAGATTGAGAAAGGTGTATGGAGATGCTGCTGTCGATCGCAGTACAGTTAGTCAGTGGGCAAGCAGGTGACGTGATGAAAGCGGGCACGGCAATATTGAGAATTGTCCTCACAGTGGCAGGCTTCGTACTGCACATACTCCAGACAATGTGCAGAGAGTTAGCGAATTGGTGACTGCTGACAGACGCATCACAGTGAACGAATTGTCAAGCAACGTTGGGATAGGGGAAGGAAGTGTTTGCAGAATACTGAAAGTGTTGGCGTTAAAAAAGGTTTGTGTCAGGTGGGTTCCCAGGACGTTGACAGTGGCTCACAAAGAAACAAGAAAAACGGTATGCAGCGAACTTTTGAAACAGTACGAGAATGGTGGAGATGAATTTCTTGGAAGAATTGTGACAGGTGATGGAACATGGCTCCATCATTTTTCACCAGAGACGAAGAGGCAATCAATGGAGTGGCATCATGCAAATTCAGACAAGAAAAACAATTCAAAACCACACCTTCTGCTGGAAAAATTATGGCTACGGTGTTTTTAGATTCCGAAGGACTCTTGCTTGTGGACATCATGCCAAGTGGAACCACCATAAATTCTGATGCATATGTGACGACATTAAAGAAACTTCAAGCTCGACTGAGTCGTGTTCGACTACATCGGCAAAAGCAGGATGTTTTGCTGTTGCACGACAATGCACGGCCACATGTCAATAAAAAAACCATGGAAGCGACAATAGTGAAACACCCACCTTACAGTCCTGACCTGGCTCAATGTGACTATCATCTCTTTAGGAAACTCAGAGACTCTCTTCGTGGAACAAGGTTTGAAGATGATGACTCCCTTGTGCACGCTGCCAAACAGTGGTTCCAACAGGTTGGTCCAGAATTTTACCCTGCGGGTATACAGGCGCTGGTTCCAAGATGGCGTAAGGCAGTTGAGAGCGATGGAAATTATGTGGAGAAATGAAAATATTGTTCCTAAAGGACGTATCTACACACTGTATAACTTTCAAACATGTACAATAAAAGATGGATTTAAAAAAAAATAGTGTGGATTTCTTTTGGAGTGACCCTCGTATCTCTCTCCCAAGAGGAAGTGTGCTGAAGACAGTACTTCGTCCTCAATTAGGGAAATAGATCTTCCGTTCAGAGCTGCTTCAATGTTTACGAGCACGGTTTGTAGCCCTTTTTCGTCTACAGTAGAGCGTCCGATTATTTTCCTGAGCCATCCTTGCGTTGAGCTGACCATTCTTTCCCAGAATCCTTCCCACCAGGCCGCACACAGAGTTATAAATTTCAAGTTACGCCTTGCTGATCGAACTATTGGTGAGTCTCATTAGCAGATATTGTCCCATTATTTGCCCCATTATTTGTTTGTTGGCTGCATGGAACGTCTGAGCACTGTCGCTGGAAGACGATGTTTCAATTTCTGGATGTGTGCTTCAGCACGCTATCGTCCACTTGAAAATAACCGTATGGTCAGAATTGCAATCGTGGCGACTGAAGTTAAACTGAGAGTCCATAGCGAAAAAAAGTTCTTCAAAAGCTTCTACATAATTGTGAACACTCTTCAGAAAAATATAAAGTGCGTCAGCTCACCTCAGAAAGAGAAGAAGGCAGCGTATAACTGTACAGCGATTTGTCGAGTGCGTCCAGAGTGCATCACAATTAACAGTGGAGACTGACACAGCTGAAAGTATACAATGATAGGCACAGAAAAGTTTCAGTAAACTTGGGGTGTTAACCAAACCATTTGCGACAAAAATTGCGAAACTGTGGCTACGACCCGCCACTGACTCCCGTATGAAACAATGCCTTCATTAGCACGAATAAATTTGAAACGGAAACTTTTCGATGGAGTCCCTTCTAACTTGGCTCTGATTTCATCCAAGACCTACCTCAGCAAAAAATACAATACTACTTCGGTACTTGGCATGTTTACGGTACCCTTGCATCTGTTACAGGAAGTGTTCTACATATCGTTCTCCCATTTGGATGCAATATTCCACTCATCTCCGCCGTGAGTAACCAATCTTTTCAGACATCCTCCGGATCGTCTCTTAAATCTTGGCAAGGCAGTACAGTCCTCTATTCCAGTTCTTCAGCTGTATGAAAGACTATGTTGCACACTTCACTTTTTGAGATCACCCCGGACAGAGAAATCTAGAGGATTAAGGGCAGGCGGTCTCCGCTCGGCCTATCCAACTTGGACTGTATAAGAGCAATTGGACAGGAACCATTGAAACGTTTATACACTGACAGAAAAAAATCGCAACGCCGAGAAACCATTAATGTAGAGTAACAAAATATCCGAAATACATTTGTCTAGGTAACGTATTTAAGTGATTAACGTTGTAAGATCATAGGTTAATGTAAGAGCCTTTGAAGTGCGAAAAGCTGATACATTAATAACCTTTGTAACCTGTAGAATAGTGAATGCAAGCAATCAAACGTACATACTTTCGAGTTGTACAGGTGTCGTATGCCAGTTATGAGATGGAATTCCATGCCTGTTGCACTTGATCGGTGAATACAGTGATGGTTAATGCTGTTTGTGGATGACGCTGGAGTTGTCGTTCGATGATGTCCCATATGTACTCGACTGGACACAGATATGGTGATCGAGCAGGCCAAGGCAACTTGTCGATATTTAGTAGGGCATGTTGGATTACAACAGCGGTACATACGGATGCTATCCTTTTGGAAAAACCCCCCGGAATGTTGTTCACGAATGACACTACAGCAGATCGAACCACCAGACTGAAGTACAAATTTGCAGTCAGAATGCTTCCGATAACCACGAGAGTGCTCCAGCTGACATACGAAATCGCATCCCATACCGTAATTCCAGGCGTAGGCCCAGCCAGTGTGTCTAGCACGCAGACAGGTTGGTTGCAAGCCCTCAAGTGGCCTCCTCCTAACCACCACATGGCCGTCACTGGTACCGAGGCACAGCCAACTTCCATCAAAAACACAACAGAGCTCCACCCCGCCCTCCAGTAAGCTCTCGCTAGACACCACTGAAGCCGTACATGACAGTGGTTTGGGCTCAATGCAATGCACGTTACAGCGCGACTGGCTCGAAGCTGTCCTTGAAGTAACAGATTTGTAAGAGTTCGTTGTGTCGCTGTGGTGCCAAGTGCTGATCAAATTGCTGCTGCAGATGCAGTGCGATGCCTAGAGCCATACGCCGGACATGATGGTCTTTCCTCTAGGTAGTGCCACATGGCTGTCCGGAGCCCGGTCTCCTTGCGACTGTACATTTTCGTGCCCATCGCTGCCATCAGTCACGTACAATGGCTACATTCCTGACAAGTATTTCTGCAGTATCGCAGACGGAACATCCAGCTTCTCGCAGCCTCATCACACGAGCTAGTTCAAACTTAGTGAGGTGCTGATAATGGCGTCTTTGTCACCTTAAACGCGTTCTTGAACATCATCAACTCACTATGTCCAATCTCAAAGGTAAGTAAACGCTCACGGCTGTTATAGCATGTGTTAAAGTAAACCTGATTTGCATGTAACCGGCGCGAAATTTGACTACACATAGAAACGCGCCAACCAACTTTTGTTTACGTTTCACTATTTCTTATCGGTATTGTGATTTTTTTCCCTCAGTGTACTTCAAACTAGCTGATTACCTGGATATGTAACTATTACAACCTTCTATTAATCCAACTCCTTCTCCTCTTCGTCTATTTGTCCTCTATCCCCCTACATTTGTGTATCCTCTCCTCCCCCAACTCCACCCACTCTTCCGCTCCTCTCTCTATCCATCTCATTGTCCCACCCTCTCTCCTGTACATCTCCTTCCCCCCCCCCCCCCCCCACTGTCTATCTTCTCCTTCCCCTCCTCTCTCTGCTCGTCTCTTCCTTCCGCCTTCTCTCTCCATATTATCACTCTCACCTCAATAGGAGATCACCGGTTTTTACCCCAACACTTTTTCGAGATAGCAAGTAGTATGACTACCAAGTTCGTGTATCCGATCCGTAGGTTCAGGAGGAACTTTCTTCACGTGTCTTTGATCGCGTAAGCGCAATTCGCACATATTTCACTTATATTTAACATCCTTCACACATACTTGTACACAGATTTCGCCTGTATCACTAGTGAATTACGTCTTGTAGTTTCGTTTCCACGCATCTCAGTGTTTATGATACCATGTTGCCTGAACTGCGTGTCGCACAGTAATATAAATTTGTAGGTACATTCAGCGGCATATGTAGATACTGTCTGCGAAAATTTGTTGCGAATAGATTTAGAAGCAAAGAAGTAATAAATTTAAACGGCCTGTATGATGCCGCAGTTCTTCGCCCATCTCAATAGTTTATGACGTCATACCTCCTGAGATACGTGTCATACAGTGAAGCAATTTTTCACCACGATATGTGAATACTGTCTGCAAAATGTGTCGCGAATACAGTTAGTAGTACAGAAGTAATACATTAGAATCTCATGCTTTGTGTGTCAGTTTTACTGCATGAACAGCGAAAGTGTAGTAAGCGACAAACTTATTTCCTTTCATCATTGTGTTGGTTGTCGGGGATGAAGTTTCGTGCAGGTTAGAAATTATGCATGAAGTTTGTTGCAAGTCACTGAGTGGTTTCATTTTCAAATACTGTATAGGTGAAGTATGTTTATTGACACGTCAAGGGCTACCCTTCTTTTTCCACACACCCCCCCCCCCTTTTGATGGATAGGTGATTCTTACCTCCACTGCGATTCGTTCCAGACATTGATATGCCCTATGAACGAAGTTTGGTTGAAATCGGTCCAGTGATTTCGGATGAGGTGTGGACTATACAAACATACATACATACATACGTTTTCATAATATGTATGAATTAATTCGTACTAACTAGGAGAATATTTCACATTAAAAAGTCAGAGCTGGCTCGTAACTACACATTGGCGACTAGCCGTTTGCTGCCCTTTGTTTGTTGAAACGTTTTCGCTTCTAGCAAAAAGCGAGACAGGTGAAGAGCAAAGTGAAGAGACCCAATGGTCCGCGCTGCCCTCTACTAACGTATCATTTCACTCCTGTCAGGTTATGCTGTTTACACCCCCAATACAGATGTAGATATATCATAATATTTTCTATAATAATAATAATAATGATAACAATGGCAATAACAACAGAAAAGTAACATACGTACTGTAGATAAGCGCGGTATAAAATTGTTTACTTTCACCGTCTTTCTGGATGTGTATTTCCTCAAAGTTGCTTTATAACTGTAAATATGTCCAACAACAATCCCTGCAAGAAAGTGAAAGTTGGCGGGTACTATGAAGATTAGAGCACAGTGCAATAAGAAATGTATCGGCATTCTAGCTGAAGTTAGAGTCCTGATAATTTTGGACAAAAATTTCTCACATACAGCCCGTGTGGTCTCAGGCACGGTGCAGACGTGATGTACTTCTGACATATACGGTCGCGTGTTAGCGTCACCGGGTTCGGGTGTTATCTGTGACCTGTCAGGAAACTTTCCTCGGCGCATTTATATTCTCCCGGCATACGTGTTCGGAACAGTCACTGCTGGAAATAGAAAACGCTATCTGTTATGACATCCCGAATAGCTTTTACGCTGTGCTTGCCAGAAGTAACGTCAGAACTTCGCCCTTTTCGTCTCTAAGTACGATGAAAAGAGCTTTATTTTGGTGTCTATTCGGTTTTTAAAGCGGTTCTCTTACAAAGAAATGAAAACTTACAAAGCATGGCTGTCACTATAAGTTTTATTTTGTTCTAATCTAGATGATCCGTCTCTACAGAAGACACGGATATGGAATATAAAGTGCGTGTTTAAAACTTTTTGTAGGTGCTGTATCGGGGCTGTAAGCACTGTAATTAAAACAGATCAACACAAAACCTGCCATTAAGTTATACAAAACCTAAACTGCGTGTTCCGCAACGCTGTTTTCAAATTACCTTCATCTGAAGAAGTGTAGCTTTCCCAAGTTTGTCCTGAATTATTTCCGACTAATGCTGGCATAGCTCCTTCAAAGATATCACTGCCCATTGTCTTTCCTGCTCTAATATAATTAAGAGTTCAGTATCTAATTATAGCGACGAAAGGACACGTATTCAGAATTTAACTGGATAGAATGTCCAAAAGAATATGGCAGCCAACGTGTAAGGTGTGTGTACAGACAGACACCAAGTGCCTTATTACAAACAGGAGAGTCTGGTCTGAGGTGAGGAATAAGAACACGAGAGGAGTTGTAGGTGAGCAGGACAGAGGACCATCAATGGAGAAGACGTGAGAAAAGGATAACGAAAATTTCGTAAGAGAGTTCGCGAGAAGAAGGATAGGGAAGGCAAAGGTTCTCTGAGATTCCACACAGGCTGCAACAAAGGCGAAGATGAGGTTGTACTGGCGAGCAGAACCTAAGGAATCCGTCAAATACTCCTTTCTTAGAGAAACGATCCGATTGCGCCAAATTAAATACGTCTGTGTTTGCCTACACTACATTTCATACCTTTCGAATCATCAGTTTCGAGAGGAAATGCAGTTCTCCGGCGTACAATCGATCACTCACCGTGCAGCCTCCTGTTTCGTATCAACTAACATTCAAACAATAGCAACTTAATGTAGTTATTTCACTTTTTTATATAGAGGGTATGCTGTGTTGGTAATATGTGACGAGATAAAGCATCAACTTTCTCAAATCTCCTTTCAGTAAGCAGTAACGCCCCTGAGGGATGGAAAGAGCGGAAGTATTTGCCATCTTTATTCTTCCGAAGGTGTTAGCCGTGAGTATCGTGAGAGAGTTTGCTCAGAAGTTGGAAGGATTTGGCGGAAAGTGGGAATGGAGGGCGGCCGTAGTCCGTGGCAAAGCGAAGCTTCAAGTGGATATCTGAAACTACTTATCGGCACACAATCATAGTGTAATATGTGCCGACAACTGTTTCCGTAACACTCACGCCAGGCGACAAACGATAGTCCCTTTGTGAGCCTTACAAATAAGCAGCTACAGAAAATAAAGAGCTGGACCACTTCATCATCTGAAGCAGACTGCGAAGAGTTTTGAATACTGATGTAACATCTTATGGCCAGGAACTGTACAATTCTGCATTTTCTGCCTTACCAGGTAAATTACGTGCAAGTGAAGTATCCCAGCTGGAACACTGTAAATCGAACAACAATTATTTTCAAATAAGTAACTACAACTGTTCTACCAGACATAAAAAATTGTGTGTAAAATTCTCATCTGTACAATGTTTGTTTGAAGTTTATCGAAACTAAAGATCCACAAGTCGCTGAAGAAACACCACCACGAAAAAGACAATTATGACCAACTGATTCACAAGAGTCATAATGAGATGTACGAGGTGCTACACAAAACTTTCGGGACTGGTGCTGCCATCTGTTGAAAACCTTACCTTTGGACTAATGGTCACCATCACCCTCAAAGTAGTTCCCATCCGCAAGTACACATCGGTCCCAGCGCTTCTGCCACTGGTCAAATGTTTTCTGGAAGTCCTGTTCTTTGAGGTTGTTTATCACCGCCAGCGATGTTTCTTGATCCTCTCTACAGCGATGTTTCTTGATCCTCTCTAGAGTGTCGAACCGACGGCCTTTCAACTTGAGTTTCAGTTTTGGGAATAGTGCGAAGTCGCAATCACCACGTTGTTTTTTTGCCAAAAAGGTCCTGGTGAGCAAGGACGTTGGACAGGACGCGTTGTCGTCATGCAGCAGCCAGTTGCCTTGACGCCAAAATTCGGGCCGTGGTCGCCGCACGTTTTCACGGAGCTGTCGCAAAACGACACAGTAGTACGCGGAATTCACTGTTTGGGTGGGTGGGACGAATTATTTGTGCACAATTCCCTTGGTATCAAAGAAAACGATGATCATGCTCTTCACTTTGCTCTTCACCTGTCTCGCTTTTTTTGGGTCTTGGGGAGCCGAGACTCTTCCATTGGGTCGATTGTTGCTTTGTCTCTGGGTCAGAACCGTAAATCCAGCTCTCGTCGCCGGTGATAACCCGTGACAAGAAGGTTGGATCATCAGATGCGGTCCGACGCGCTGTTCTGTTCGCAGATCCATCGTAAAATCGCCACACGCCAAACACAGAGTACTACGGAAATCACTGTGGACATGCAACACGTTCTCCCAGCTGAATGCCACTTCACACACTGACTCATCAGATATGCAGCTCTCGCCACCTAGCGGTGCAAAGGTCTACTACTCCTACTTTCCAGATGGCAGCACCAGTCCCGAAAATTTTGGATTCCACCTCGTATTTGACAAAAAGCTAAACATTTGCTTGAAACAATACCCCCGTCAGTCCAGAAAGTTTCGAGGATGATTTAGTAAAAAATAAAAGACGATGGTTTTAATGCCTGAGGTTTTCTACATAGTCTCCCCCCAACCGCCACATGGCTACAACGCACAGAACGTTCATACAATAATGTGACACTATCAGAAAAGTACTTATTCGGAATGGTTTTCAACTCGCGCGTTACATTCGCACTTTCCTCGGTCTTAGTGAACCCTCAAAGATCCATTCTGCACTTCGTGGTTTTGTGTTATGTTAGTATTGATGACAAGACGTCTCCTGTCATCGGTGACTCCTTTTTTCCGGGAAGGTAGTGTCGACTTTTTTCATTCCAATCAAATCGCGGCAGTTGTTCACGATCTTTGTTTTTTGTTCGGGATCAAGGTGCACACACTTCTCTTTTCTTCAAAACACTCTGGAGAATGGCTTGAACACTTGACTTTGAGACGGTCAGTTGGTTGCAGCATTGCAGTTCTGACACAACATTCACGCACTACGGCCGTTACACACCAGTGCCTTCTCAAAACAGACTGGTAGAAAGCACATCCGTTGTTTACATTCGTTAGTGCAGTCTGCATCGTAGTTAGTGCGTTGTCATCGCTTACACACCAGGAAGAAAATCAGTCTCGGACTTTCTGGAGGACGATGTATATGTTAACAGATGCAGTACTTACAGTCATGTTTCCCGGAAAGAAATCATTGTGTTGTCTTACACTCCTCCCTTATTCATATTCAAAGTGCAGAAGTGGACTGATTAAAACACAACGGAAAGGAACAGCTCCTGGCGAGGGTCTGGATAACGTGATCACTAGACTTCCGCCGTTGTACTTCTGGTGTTCGAATACATTGTAAGTAATGAAGTATGTCGAAATGTCGCCCTAGTCAACAGTGGATGTTGTTCCAAACGGTTCAAAAATGGCTCTGAGCACTATGGGACTCAACATCTTAGGTCATCAGTCCCTTAGTAGAACTTAGAACTACTTAAACCTAATAACCTAAGGACATCACACAACACCCAGTCATCACGAGGCAGAGAATATGTTGTTCCATTCCCTTGTGTTTTGCATTTGTACGACGAATAAGGAAAAACACAATAACTTCTAGTTTCGGATGTGTGACTAAGTACTGCATGCGTTAACACAAATCGCTTCAAGAAAAGTCTAGCTTTTTGCCCAGCGACGCTGCGATCGTGAATCATGTGAATCTGCCGGACCTATTGACTGTCTCATGAAAGTGTCTATTTAGCGACTAGTCGTTGTGTAACCTTCAGATTCGCTAAAACTTAAAGCATCGATTGTACACATACACTACTGGCCATTAAAATTGCTACACCACAAAGTTGACGTGCTACAGACGCGAAATTTAACCGACAGGAAGAAGATGCTGTGACATGCAAATGATTAGCTTTTCAGAGCATTCACACAAGGGTGGCGCCGGTGGCGACACCTACAACGTGCTGACGTGACGAAAGTTTCCAACCGATTTCTCATACACAAACAGCAGTTGACCAGCGTTGCCTGCTGAAACGTTGTTGTGATGCCTCGTGTAAGGAGGAGAAATGCGTGCCACAACGTTTCCGACTTTGGTAAAGGTCGGATTGTAGCCTATCGCGATTGCGGTTTATCGTATCCCGACATTGCTGCTCGCGTTGGTCAAGATCCAATGACTGTTAGCAGAATATGAAATCGGTGGGTTCAGGAGGGTAATACGGAACGCCGTGCTAGATAGCAACGGCCTCGTGTCACTAGCAGTCGAAATGACAGGCATCTTATCCGCATGGCTGTAACGGATCGTGTAGCCACGTCTCGATCCCTGAGTCAACAGATGGGGACGTTTGCAAGACAACAACCATCTGCACGAACAGTTCGACGACGTTTGCAGCAGCATGGACTATCGGCTCCGAGACCATGGCTGCGGTTGCCCTTTAGGCTGCATCACAGACAGGAGGTCCTGCAATGGTGTACTCAACGACGAACCTGGGTGTACGAATAGCAAAACGTCATTTTTTCGGATGAATCCAGGTTCTGTTTACAGCATCATGATGGTCGCATCCGTGTTTGGCGACATCGCGGTGAACGCACATTGGAAGCATGTATTCGTCATCGTCATACTTCCGTGTCACCCGGCGTGATGGTATGGGGTGCCATTGGTTACACGTCTCGGTCACCTTATGGTCGCATTGACGGCACTTTGAACACTGGACGTTACATGTCAGATGTGTTACGACCTGTGGCTCTACCCTTCATTAGATCCCTGCGAAACCCTACATTTCAGCAGGATAATGCACGACCGCATGTTGCAGGTCCTGTACGGGCCTTTCTGGATACAGAAAATGTTCGACTGCTGCCCTGGCCAGCACATTCTCCAGATCTCTCACCAACTGAAAACGTCTGGTCAGTGGTGGCCGAGCAACTGGCTCGTCACAATACGCCAGTCACTACTCTTGGTGAACTGTGGTACCGTGTTGAAGCTGCATGGGCAGCTGTACCTGTACACGCCATCCAAGTTCTGTTCGACTCAATGCCCAGGCGTATCAAGGCCGTTATTACGGCCAGAGGTGGTTGTTCTGGTTTCGCAGGATGTATGCACCCAAATTGCGTGAAAATGTAATCACATGTCAGTTCTAGCACAATATATTTGTCCAATGAATATCCATTTATCATCTGCCTTTCTTCTTGGTGTAGCAACTTTAATGGCCAGTAGTGTATGTAACAGTTTAATTTTACAAATAAATCATCTTGATGGGTGGTAGAACAGACATTTTTCAGTATTTTAAAGTTGGTTTCACGATTTCGCACATCAGTCAGGAAAAACGGAACTCCTACCGAAGCATTCGTTGTCCGTCTGTCTGTTAACACCCCTTTTCTCAAAAACGGTAAAGGTATCAAGTTGGAATTTACGCCAAATACTAAGTTCTACGCCCCCTTGGCGATGTAAAAAATCTAAGCTTGCAAATCAGTGCAGTCAAAAGATGCGACCATTTACGTCATACATTTACATACTCGTAAACCTACTCAGCAAATCCTATAGACTGTCTATTTCGTACGGAACCCTCGGAGTGCGAACCCTAGTCGCACTTGTACCGTATTTACTCGATTGTAGGAGCCCGAGATGGAGTACTTCCCTTGTCAGAGGAAAGCTCCTTTCGTGGGTAGAATTTCAACTCGGCACAGAGATTCGCCGACAGCCATTAAGGAGAGTCAGATTTGCTATCCTTATTGCCAGCGAAAAAGAGAGCTACATAAAACAAGTGCCTTATAAATCCTTTAACTTTCATCTTGCTTGATTTCCCATGGGACTGCCTTCTCACTTGTAGAAAATTGAAGAGTCGGCTTTCGTGGGCCACAGAGACACAAAATACGACCGAGGAAGTTGCGAGAAGGCGTTTCCTCATTAACGGAATAACCTTCACTCGTGATTTAGATGATATGACTTTTTACTATATAATAACTTTCTTTGTGAAACCTCTTTTAATATAGTTAATTAAGCGAAACTGCTTAAATGGAATCAGATACAGACATAGGATTTCTAAGGAGTTTACGGATTAAAAATGTGCGCGGGAGAGCTTCTTTGCAATTTGACAGACCACGAGACAGGTAGCGGCAGAGGGTAGCTTTGAACGGAGTATTGTGCAGTTGTCGGATGACTCAGCTGGTGAACGAAAAATCAAGTCCGAGTGCGGATCCTGCGCCGGCAATCTGTTACGAAGTAACGTTACAGTGTACGTTCCGCTTCCGAGCGAAGAATTCCCATTTGAATGGATGTTTATTCGATTTTTCTCAGTGTCCATACTGCTTGCTTACTAGTGAAAATCTGCTACCCCAAGCATTGTTCAAACACGATTCCCATCATAGGAAACGCTAACACTGTGGCTGGATGAATTACCTCCTTCAAAACTTAGGTAAGGAAAAGAATTGCAAACGAACGACAGTTTTTAAGAAAGAAAAACAGAAGCTGAGAAAACATTTGCACCACTTCAGATATTTTATTCTTGTAGTGTTTACTTAACGGACACTATTACTTTGAGTATATCTGAAGCTGAATGATCATTAATGGTGTGACATGTGCTACTTCATGTATGAGCTTATGAAATGTGCTTATTGGCTGCGATACCCCCACCCCTCCCCGTGTGGGGTTGTTTGGCCGCTTCACGCAAATCTTAATATTTTACGCCCCTTCGGCGACTTGGTCGTCGATGAAGACGAGATGATATGATGAGAACAACACAGACACCCAATCCCCGAGCGAAGGAAATCTCCCAACCGGCCGGAAATCGAATCGGGAAACCCGGAATCTACAAGCAGCGACGCTAAAGCCTTGACTACGGGATATGTACATTTGTGTAGTCGTCATTTTACACATACACATTCCCCAGTTATTTCCTTTTGTTTTATGAAGGGTTTTAAGATCTACTGTGTTGAAAGTGAACACGAGGAACCCACGCCGCAGTTGACAGGAAGTTGCGTCATGTTACTACGTGTCGTTTGTTACGGCTTATGCGTGTACTTGCCTGCTGTCATACTCCAGAATGAAATTTCCACTATGCAGAGGAGTTTGCGCTGTGACGAACTCCAGGGGTAGACGCGGATAACATATTACTTTCTCCCACATACGTCTCGCAAAATGCCCACAACAAGATTATTTGAGAAATTAGAGCTAATACAGAAGTTTCCATTCTTCCCACCCTCCATTCGCGGAGTATTGATGTAGACGTAGATATAGAAAACTCTCAGAGTTATATTACCTGTTGCCATGAAAAGTTGTTAAGTTCAATTACTGCCTGTTCTGTATATTCTTACAAACACCTGTTTTGATCATCAGATGTACCATCCACTGTTGCCGCACAAGAAGTCGTCCGTGCTTGTAGGTACGCCAGCTCACACAAACAGCACAGCATTTTTGGTGGCCGGCCGGTGTGGCCGAGCGGTTCTAGGCGCTTCAGTCTGGAACCGCGAGAGCGCTACGGTCGCAGGTTCGAATCCTGCCTCGGGCATGGTTGTGTGTGATGTCCTTAGGTTAGTTAGGTTTAAGTAGTTCTTAGTTCTAGAGGACTGATGACCTCAGATGTTAAGTCCCATAGTGCTCAGAGCCATTTGAACCATTTTTGGTGCAGAGCTTGGCACCTGACCCTAAACGTACATAAACCTACCACGCTAACACTGAAGCGGCTGCCACTACTACCTCGCTACTCGTGCTGCGCATGCGCACACGGCGTTATCCTCTTAACGGGCCCCTGATAGCGGACATACGGGTTTATATTCCCAACAATGTAATTTTTTTTCCTTGGTGAGGGGGACTGGAGCGATGTGAACTTAGTCTTATGAGCACAACTGAGGAGCTAGTGGAAAGAGAAGCAGCGGCTTCGTTTCTGAATGTCAGTGCAGACTTCACGTCACTCCGAAGTGACGTGCGATGACAAGAGCTGGCAGAGAACGAAATGACACAGCTGGAAGAAGATGACAGAGCAGTAAGACAGCAAAGCGTGGTCCCCTGGGCCTTATCTTGGACATGTAATCTACGTGTTATCGTCATCGTCGCACAGTAGAGGTAGAACGTTTCTGCTATCATCAGATATAAAGAGACGGTTCCTTCGATATAATTCTGCACTGTTACCTAAGTAACGAAATGCGCGCTTACAGAACGTCAGATCGACATTGTGATCGGAATTAGACTCCTAGTACATATAACACAGCAGGTCATTCTTATATACTGTATATCGTAAACATGGTCCTATTACACTCCTTTGGGCTCGTCCGTAACTACTATTACGTCTGAAGATCTCTCTCCGTTAAGAATGACGGAGAGTGATCTTCAGACGTAACAGTAGCTACGGACGAGCCCAAAGGAGTGTCTTAGGACCATTGTTTAGCACACATAGTATATAAATGATGTAGCGGACAACATTAGACGCAACATGAGGCTCTTCGCAGATGCTGCTGCATGGTGACCCCCCCCACATAAACAAATGTAACGTATATGGAATAAACAAAGGGAGTGGCAAATTAATGTTTTATTACACGATTGTGAACAATCAGTGCAAACAGTCACGTTTATTAAACACGTAATAGTGTAATTACTGAGTGTTCTGAAGTCAAAGAGCAGCTAAAACTGTAAGCAGAAAATGTGGATGTCAGACAGATTTACTTGAAGAGTCCTCAGGAAGTCTAGCCCATCCGCAAAGAAGGTAGCTTACAAAGAACCCGTTCGAACGAAACTTAAGTATTGCTTCTCAGACGGGTAAATTTAGCAGTTCAGGTTGATGGAATCAATACAGAAGAGCCCAAGAGTAGCAGCACGTTTCGTCTCATGAGAAACGATCTGCATCGTGGTGTGGTTTCCTGTCAAATTCCGAGAGAGTATGTTCCGAGAAGAGTCAACTAACATATTGTGCCGGCCGAAGTGGCCGAGCGGTTCTAGGGGCTTCAGTCTGGAACCGCGCGAGCGCTACGGTCGCAGGTTCGAATCCTGCCTCGGGCATGGATGTGTGTGATGTCCTTAGGTTAGTTAGGTTTAAGTAGTTCTTAGTCTAGGGGACTGATGACCTCAGATGTTAAGACCCATAGTGTTCAGAGCCATTTGAACCATTTTAACATATTGCTTCCACCTACGCGTATCTCACGAAAAGACCACGAAGATAAAAACAGTGAGACTCGAGCTCACTCGAGGGCTTACCAACAATTACTCTTCCCGCGGACCATTCCACACGGGAATAGGAAAGGCGGCAAACGACAGATGACAGTAAATACCCAAAGTACCGCCCACCATGCATCAAAAGGCTGCTTTGGGAGTGTACAGTCGTACACAGGGTTATTCCCTTTGATGTTACAAACTTCCAGGGATGACGGAGAAGAGTAAATGCATCAAATTGAACTAAGGAAGCATGATCGGAAAACGACCGAATGGAAAGTTGTAAGTCTGGCAGTGAAATACATTTACCAGTACTGTTGTTCCTAAGATTGTAGGGCAGGCAACATATCCTAGTTGTTATTAGTCAACGAATGTGATTCCAATATGATGGAGTCCCAGATCACTTTAGACTGAAGGCTCGTGAACTCCTGGATCAGATAGTCCCTGAAAAGTGGATAGACAGAGGTGGTACTTTTTCGAAGCAGTCACGTTCACCTAATCTCACCCCACTTGATATCTTCTTGCGCGGTCGAGTGTTCACACTTAGCCATATTCCTTGAAAGTTTGTAACATCATCACGGATCACCCTGTATATTTACACTCATGCTCATAAATTACGGATACTTGCAGAATGTGGTGCCACACAACGTGGCACTACACAAAACTGGCGCTAATAGCATAAGCACATAGGGAACACACACGACTCAGATCTGTAAGTTCACGGTATTGGTGATAAGTTGAGTAAACCGTCCCAAAACACATGTGCTACAAAACGCCACTGTTTCCTGCGAATGTACCCCGACATCAATATGGGATATGATCTCCATGCACACGTACACAGGCCGCACAACGGGTTGGCATACTCTGGATCATGTGGTCGAGCAGCTGCTGGGGTATAGCCTCTCATTCTTGCATCAGTGCCTCTCGGAGCTCCTGAAGTGTCGTAGGGGTTTTAAGACGTGCAGCGATACGTCGACCGAGAGCATCCCAGACGTGCTCGATGGGGTTTAGGTCTGGAGAACAGGCAGGCCACTCCATTCGCCTGATATCTTCCGTTTCAAGGTACTCCTCCACGAATGCAGCCCCGTGGGGCCGTGCGTTATCATCCATCAGGAGGAAGGTGGGACCCACTGCACCCCTGAAAAGGCAGACATACTGGTGCAAAATGACGTCCCGATACTCCTGACCTGTTACAGTTCTTCTGTCAAAGACATACAGGCTTGTACGTGCATTAAACATAATCTCACCCCACACCATCAAATCATGACCTTGATACAGGTCTCTTTCAAGGACATTAAGGGGTTGGTATCTGGTTCCTGGTTCACGCCAGATGAAAACCCGATGAGAATCACTGTTCAGACTATACCTGAACTCGTCCGTGGACATAACCTGGGACCACTGTTCCAATGACCATGTACTGCGTTCTTGACACCAGGCTTTACGGGCTATTTTGTGACCAGGGGTCAGTAGAATGCACCTTGCAGGTCTCCGGCGAATAAACCATGTCTGTTCAGTCGTATGTAGACTGTGTATCTGCAGACAACTGTTCCAGTGGCTGTGATAAGGTCCCGAGGCGAGATATCGGTCTTCTTGTGGTGTTGTACACTGTGGACGTCCCGTACTGTAGCGCCTGGACACGTTTCCTGTCTGCTGGAATCGTTGCCATAATCCTGAGATCATACTTTGTGGCACACGGAGGGCCCCTGCTAAGACCTGCTGTGTTTGACCAGCCTCCAGTCGCCCTAGTATTCTACCCCTCATAGCGTCATCAATATGTGTTCCTTGAGCCATTTTCAACATACAGTCACCATTAGCACGTCTAATAACCTCTGCACACTTACTCGCTGCACCGTACTCTGACATGCGCCAACACACCTCTGTGTATGTGGACTGCTGCCAGCGCCACTGTGCGACGACCGCAGGTCAAATGCTCCGCATGGTCATACCCCGAGGTGATTTAAACCAGCAAACCGCGCACCAGAGCGTTGTTTCACCATGTATCAGCATTGTCCATAATTTAGGAGCATGAGTGTAGAATCACCCAATCAGGAGGCAGGCGAAATCGACGAGAACGCACGCCGTGAGGGGACCGAAATGTAACAAGGGGCACACCGAACAGATTGGAGAGTGAGAGTGCGTGCCCGTCGGGCTGCCAGAAAAGAAAGCTGGAGGCGTGAGGGCAGCGTCCTCTTGCCGAGGTGCTCGTATCGACCAGCGGGTCGACACTGGCTACTTGTACGTAGCGCCGCGCTCCGGTGACTGCAGCGGGCCTAGACCACAGATGATACAGGCGGCGCATGACCTCATTATGTCGATACCGTCACCTCGATTAGTTGACTGGTGGCGGCATCCATCTGCAGGCGACTTCTGGAATACTGTTCAGTTGATCTTAATTGTGTTAGGGCTATTCGAAAACTAACAAACGATCGTTCGCGAAATGGAAACCACAGTGAAAATAAAAACTGTTTTATTTGCACCAGTTAGCTACACTATCCAGCTACTTCTCTATGTAATCGCTGCTCCGACTCCGATATCTGTCGCAGAGTTGTGCCAACTCTAAAAAAGCGTCGTTACAGAACGCAGCCTCCTGTGCTTTCCGACAATTTTCTACGCTGGTCTGCCTTTCGTTGTCTGTGCCAAAATGTCGTCTTCGTAGCCAGCGGTTCATCTGAGCTGAGATGAAAATCAGAGGGAGCAACGTACGGACTGTATGGGACGATCAGACACTTCCTATCGAAAACGATACAGGAGCGTCCTCATAGCCCCTACAGTGTGCGGCGAAAAACGTCAAGAAGGAATTGCATGACAGTTATCGTTATGTGGGGTTGCACGAAATAAAGTGAAATCTCTCAACAGACACTCATACTTGGCGGGGGACGCTATTTTCATGGTATCTTTATGCGCTCACTGTGTGCTCCAAACCGAAAAGAGGGGTTCTAGGCGCTTCAGTCCGGAACCACGCGGCTGCTACGGTCGCAGGTTCGAATCCTGCCTCGGGCATGGATGTGTGTGCTGTCCTTAGGTTAGTTAGGTTTAAGTAGTTCTAAGTTCTAGGGGACTGATGACCTCAGAAGTTAAGTCCCATAGTGCTCAGCGCCATTTGAACTATTTTTGAACCGAAAAGCGTGACATGACTACCTACGGGCGTACTAGAGACACTGCCCAATACACCTGTGGAAAGCTTCCTCGGATTTTCACTGTGGTTTCCATCTCGCGACAGATCGTTCCTTAGCTTTCCGAATAGCACTCGTAGAATTTTCAGTTAAGGTTTCTTTATTACGATGGTGAAACCTTTTGTAGTGTTTGGTTGCAACGAAAGGTGTGTGAAAGGAAGCAATATTTCTTTCCACAGCTAAGTTGTTTAGAAAAACATATCTGCGAACACATTTTTCGAGATTAGGTTAGTGACTTTACTGATTGAAGATGAGGTATCATATAGTTACTTAGCACTTTCTTTCCCAATAAGAGGTCCGCGGATCACCAGTGATCCGAGCGACCCGAAGTATGGTCCGCGAAAGATTTAAAATTTTATTCGAAAAAATGGCTCTGAGCACTATGGGACTTAACTTCTAAGGGCATCAGTCCCCTAGAACTTAGAACTACTTAAACCTAACTAACCTAAGGACATCACACACATCCATGCCCGAGGCAGGATTCGAACCTGCGACCGTAGCGGTCGCGCGGTTGCAGACTGTAGCCCCTAGAGCCGCTCGGCCAAACCGGCCAGCAAAATTTTATTCGCTATGCAAACTCAGAGGAGGGGATGAGTTGTTTCTAGGTGAGAAGAACATGAAAGACGTACTAGACAGTTCTGTGATCTCACATGCATTTAGATTATCTTGTGGATATTTTCACGTACTTAAATAAGTTAAGCTTGTAATTGCAAGGTTCCCAAAACAAGATATTTAGGAGGCGTTGCAAATATATTTATTTTTGATTATTAACTTCCTGCCTTTATTTGCAAACTTCGGTTATGGATAGGTAAAATTGGCGAAAATAATTAATCTGATTTCGCAACAATAAAACCACTAGATTATTAATAAGTAGGACACGATTAGGGAAACATAAGTGAAAACATCAAGAGATCAAGAGTCATCTGCAAATGTTGGATGATGAATTCAATCCTTAGTTCCCAGAATAAAAAAATAAAATAAAATAAAATAAATAGAAGTAAAGCTGACCAAAAAATAATTCGCAAGCCTTTTAGCACTAATGGAGAAGAAGTTGCAGAAGAAATCCAGAAATAGATTACTGAAATCCAGAATTCCATTGCGCTATCTTCCGCTTCTCACCAAGACTTGTCTATGCGATCAAGGGATTTCTGCTTTTCTGGTAGTTTAAAAGAAGTCCAGTATTCGACTGAAAATGATGATATGCGTATAGGATTAGCAAACTTGTACGGAAGATGCAAGTTCAAAAATCACATTGACGCAAACCGAATTTTTATTTTATACTAAAATGTTGCTTTTTTATTGCAATGGTAGTGTTAATGCATGGTATTTTCGAGTTTAACAGACACGTTAAAAGTTTTGATTAAAGTTTATTTTTACATGACATAGTTCATTTTCTTGATGCTTGTGGTCCCTAGTAACAACAAACCGAAGTGGTCATGGTCAAAGGTGGGGAACCACTGACCTGGCAGATTTTAATAGCCTTCTATTTGAGACTATTTATTTGCTTCCAAATACAGTACTAGGATAGCAAGGTAAGGGTCACTCTGTATATACCTCGTAAAAATATGTTGGTCCTCAGATCTAAAACTCGATGAGAGACGATTGCATTGGCACCCACATTCGGTATTTCCATTACGTCTTCTTCGTAAAGACACTGGCAAGCAGTATTTCTACATTCGTAAACTTCGTAAGCTTACCCGCTGCAGGTGGAGCGCCTTAAAGTGATGTGCTTCCTCCAGCTACTGACCTGCAACACAAAGGAGACCACGCGTCATGTTTCGGTAAATAGTCTTACATTAACACAGAATTTTAACACACATGAATTTCTTTCACTCACAACTCAGCCAATATCAGGCAACTACCAGTAGCTCACTCGTGCCCTATAAGAATCAGGTTACTGTACCAGAGTCAACAAGTGACAGGCAGTGCGACGAGGGCATAGTCACGTAGTCACTAGCCATAGGTTGCAGGGAATTGCTTGCAGGAGGGATAAACATCTCCCCAGCTGTGTGTGATCCTCTGTACCACATATCATGTGCTGTATGAACACACAGTCATACATACTTAGTTAATACTCGCTGAGCCGGCCGGTGTGGCCGTGCGCTTCTAAGCGCGTCAGTTTGGAACCGCGTGACCGCTACGATCGCAGGTTCGAATCCTGCCTCGGGAATGGATGTGTGTGATGTCGTTAGGTTTAAGTAGTTCTAAGTTCTAGGGGACTGCTGACCTCAGTAGTTAAGTCCCATAGTGCTCAGAGCCATTTACTACTCGCTGATCTCGACCCAGAATTCCGTGCAAGTGGTCTTATCCGTACCTGGAGGCTTCGTTCCAATACTAACCTTCGCCTGATATCGCCTGCGAGGTACGAACCGCCCTGCCTTCCAAGACCCTGGTGCTGAAAGTGAGGCATATCAATGTCCGTCCACTAGACGGAGGACCAAGGCAGGTCAGGAAAGTACAAGCATAACGCCTCTGGGGATACGACAATGCGAATAATGTATGCAAAGGTGCGCGAAGGCCCAAGAAATAATAGTATTGGCGGTTCTTAGAAATTCGCCACTTCTGCATCGCGGGAGAGCTTACTGTAGGCAACAGGACGTTAATCTCTAATCTACCTTCTTTTACGTGACGTATGTTCAATGGAAACACTCATTTGTGCTCACAGCCACATCAGTTGAGATTACACTCATAACGTGGCCGCCACTGTCGGCTCTACAAACTAATCCTACGAGTTGAAAAAAAAAAAAAAAAAGTTTACACAGAGTATAATTCTCCTTATTGACGAGATTTTATAGCACACAGCTACATCAGGTATTCACATAACACACACACACACACACAAACACACACACACACACGCACTTCGAGATCGGTAAACGAAGAGAACATATTTGCGTGAAGAAACATAACATTTCAAGCGTGACTCATTCGCTAAAGAAATCTACTAGGGCTACATGCCGAAGTGTAAACAAACACGAATATCATTGTACCTTTTAAAAATTTAATAAGCAAAACTTTATAGAATTAGCACTCAACGGGGGAAAGAGGAAAAAAAGAAAAAGGAATAGGTTCTCCTGGGCAGAGGTCAATACTTTGAAGATGTTTTAAAGTTTCACTTTTTTGTAACGGATTTCATGCTAGTTTTTTTTTAAACTGTCGGAAAATACTTCTAGATCTTCGAAAAGCAGGACGATGATTGGAATATGTCTGCAGTTTCGTTGACATAAGCTGGTAAGTAGCACAAAAACCTATTTGCCATTAAATTAAGGAACACAGTCAGACCCACAGGTCGTTACTAAATATCCTGGTAGAACACTCGTCGTTCCGTTGCTTCCCGTCATTCCGAGAACCAGTTCTCTCAAAAAGTTACTGCTGCTGTGGGCAAATGGGTAGGACCAGAGGGCGAGAGGTGAGTAGCTACAGTGTCACTGAATCAGAAATACGAAAACAAAAACATGCGAAACCTAAACTCCATCAAATCAGACTATCAACAGTACGAGTAGAGAAAACATCAGAACAGTGAATTAGAACCCTTAACATCATCAGGCAATTAATCTTCGAAAATACTTCACTCAATTTGGACGTCAATACCTTATAGACGTGTATCCACACGACATGTGGCCTGTAATTGAAGAAGTGTCATGATGATCTCTCCACTGGCAAAAGATTCCGGAATAGTCCCCCATTCGGACCTCCGGGAGGGGACTGCCAAGGAGGAGGTTACCATGAGAAAAAGATTGAATAATCTACGAAAGGATAACGTTCTACGAGTCGGGGCGTGGAATGTCAGAAGATTGAACGTGGTAAGGAAACTAGAAAATCTGAAAAGGGAAATGCAAAGGCTCAATCTAGATATAGTAGGGGTCAGTGAAGTGAAGTGGAAGGAAGACAAGGATTTCTGGTCAGATGAGTATCGGGTAATATCAACAGCAGCAGAAAATGGTATAACAGGTGTAGGATTCGTTATGAATAGGAGGGTAGGGCAGAGGGTGTGTTACTGTGAACAGTTCAGTGACCGGGTTGTTCTAATCAGAATCGACAGCAGACCAACACCGACAACGATAGTTCAGGTATACATGCCGACGTCGCAAGCTGAAGATGAACAGATAGAGAAAGTGTATGAGGATATTGAAAGGGTAATGCAGTATGTAAAGGGGGACGAAAATCTAATAGTCATGGGCGACTGGAATACAGTTGTAGGGGAAGGAGTAGAAGAAAAGGTTACAGGAGAATATGGGCTTGGGACAAGGAATGAAAGAGGAGAAAGACTAATTACCCTGTTCAAGAATCACAAGAGGAGGAGGTATACTTGGAAAAGGCCGGGAGATACGGGAAGATTTCAATTAGATTACATCATGGTCAGACAGAGATTCCGAAATCAGATACTGGATTGTAAGGCGTACCCAGGAGCAGATATAGACTCAGATCACAATATAGTAGTGATGAAGAGTAGGCTGAAGTTAAAGACATTAGTCAGGAAGAATCAATACGCAAAGAAGTGGGATACGGAAGTACTAAGGAATGACGAGATACGTTTGAAGTTCTCTAACGCTATAGATACAGCAATAAGGAATAGGGCAGTATAGTTGAAGAGGAATGGACATATCTAAAAAGGGCCATCACAGAAGTTGGGAAGGTAGCTGCGAAGAAACCATGGGTAACAGAAGGAATACTTCAAATGATTGATGAAAGGAGGAAGTACAAACACGTTCCGGGAAAATCAGGAATACAGAAATACAAGTCGCTGAGGAATGAAATAAATAGGAAGTGCAGGGAAGCGAAGAGGAAATGGCTGCAGGAAAAATGTGAAGACATCGAAAAAGATATGATTGTCGGAAGGACAAGACTCAGCATACAGGAAAGTCAAAACAACCTTTGGTGACATTAAAAGCAACGGTGGTAACATCAAGAGTGCAACGGAAATTGCACTGTTAAATGCAGAGGAGAGAGCAGATAGGTGGAAAGAATACATTGAAAGCCTCTATGAGGGTGAAGATTTGTCTGATGTGATAGAAGAAGAAACAGGAGTCGATTTAGAAGAGATAGGGGATCCAGTATTAGAATCGGAATTTAAAAGAGCTTTGGAGGACTTACGGTCAAATAAGGCAGAAGTGATAGATAACATTTCATCAGAATTTCTAAAATCATTGGGGGAAGTGGCAACAAAACGACTATTGACGTTGGTTCAAAAATGGTTCAAATGGCTCTGAGCACTATGGGACTCAACTGTTGAGGTTATTAGTCCCCTAGAACTTAGAACTAGTTAAACCTAACTAACCTAAGGACATCACAAACATCCATGCCCGAGGCAGGATTCGAACCTGCGACCGTAGCGGTCTTGCGGTTCCAGACTGCAGCGCCTTTAACCACACGGCCACTTCGGCCGGCTATCGACGTTGGTGTGTAGAATATATGAGTCTGGCGATATACCATCTGACTTTCGGAAAAGCATCATCCACACAATTCCGAAGACGGCAAGAGCTGACAAGTGCGAGAATTATCGCACAATCAGCTTAACAGCTCATGCATCGAAGCTGCTTACAAGAGTAATATACAGAAGAATGGAAAAGAAAATTCAGAATGCGCTAGGTGACGATCAGTTTGGCTTTAGGAAAAGTAAAGGGACGAGAGAGGCAATTCTGACGTTACGGCTAATAATGGAAGCAAGGCTAAAGAAAATTCAAGGCACTTTCATAGGATTTGTCGACCTGGAAAAAGCGTTCGAAAATATAAAATGGTGCAAGCTGTTCGAGATTCTGAAAAAAGTAGGGGTAACCTATAGGGAGAGACGGGTCATATACAATATGTACAACAACCAAGAGGGAATAATAAGAGTGGACGATCAAGAACGAAGTGCTCGTATTAAGAAGGGTGTAAGACAAGGCTGTAGCCTTTCGCCCCTACTCTTCAATCTGTACATCGAGGAAGCAATGATGGAAATAAAAGAAAGGTTCAGGAGTGGAATTAAAATACAAGGTGAAAGGATATCAATGATACGATTCGCTGATGACATTGCTATCCTGAGTGAAAGTGAAGAAGAATTAAATGATCTGCTAAACGGAATGAACAGTCTAATGAGTACACAGTATGGTTTGAGAGTAAATCGGAGAAAGACGAAGGTAATGAGAAGTAGTAGAAATGAGAACAGCGAGAAACGTAACATCAGGATTGATGGTCACGAAGTCAATGAAGTTAAGGAATTCTGCTACCTAAGCAGTAAAATAACCAATGACGGACGGAGCAAGGAGGACATCAAAAGCAGACTCGCTATGGCAAAAAAGGCATTTCTGGCCAAGAGAAGTCTACTAATATCAAATACCGGCCTTAATTTGAGGAAGGAATTTCTGAGGATGTACGTCTGGAGTACAGCATTGTACGGTAGTGAAACACGGACTGTGGGAAAACCGGAACAGAAGAGAATCGAAGCATTTGAGATGTGGTGCTATAGACGAATGTTGAAAATTAGGTGGACTGATAAGGTAAGGAATGAGGAGGTTCTACGTAGAATCGGAGAGGAAAGGAATATGTGGAAAACACTGATAAGGAGAAGGGACAGGATGATAGGACATCTGCTAAGACATGAGGGAATGACTTCCATGGTACTAGAGGGAGCTGTAGAGGGCGAAAACTGTAGAGGAAGACAGAGATTGGAATACGCCAAGCAAATAATTGAGGACGTAGGTTGCAAGTGCTACTCTGAGATGAAGAGGTTAGCACAGGAAAGGAATTTGTGGCGGACCGCATCAAACCAGTCAGTAGACTGATGACAAAAAAAAAAAAACACCTTATAGAGATGTATTTAAAGTGAAAGTGGTTATTCTTCCTTTGGTTGGCACGCGAGACGAAACTCTTTCTCTTGTGCGAAGAACATTTTATTTCAAACTGAGAATGGCAGCTTGTGTGTCGACGTGAATTCTTTCGTCTAGGCGCAGCGTACCAAAAGCTGCTATTGAGGGCAAATGATTGGTAACCACACACAAGTGCTCTGAGAAAAAATACGAAAGTGATTATTTGGACAGATACACTCAATACTTAAACCTCGTGGCCGCTCCTATAATTCATTTTAAGAGAGACAAATATGATTAATAATTACATCCGAATGGGAACAGAACAGTGAGACCGATTCTGAAACCGCCAACATCGCTCCTGCATGGTAATGCAACACTGACGTTACATTAAATTTGACTTGATGGCCATTTCTCCACGCAGAAAGACGAAATTCAGACTATTTGCATTTCCACGATGAGACACATGTTATAACAACAAATAATCTAAAAAGCAGACGAGGATGTACTATCAAATTGCCGGCCGCTGTGACCGAGCGGTTCTAAGCGCGACACGACAGTAATCGACCAGCGTCGCCGTTTCTGAGATGCTCGGCGACAATCTGCAGGCCATAAAAGTATAAATATTTTGTGAAGGTGACTGCTACAACCGTTAAGTAATGTAAAAAATGCGTATTTGAACCATCAGCTGTTTTTATTTTAAACCCAAAAACTACCGGTTTTGGTCTTGGACCATCTTCACGGATGAAGGGTTAAAGTAGTTTAAGCCGCCATAGTGCATTAATCATTACTTAAAATCATTACTGCGTCATTACTGAAGTAATGAGTAATTGAAAACGTCGCAGATAGTTCAAGCCCTCATAACGACGAAGGATGTACACGTACCATATTAGTACCATGTTAATATCCACCAATACGTATCTGGATACTATTGATAACATACTGTATATTCCGGGTTTTGCATTCAACATTGTTGAAAGCTTTCGCTAAGTCTACAAATGCTATAAACGTAGGTTTGCTTTTCTCGACCTATCTTCCAAAGAGAAGTCATAGGGTCAGTTTTGCATCGCGTGTCCGTACGTTTCTCCGGAATCCAAACTGATCTTGGAAGACTAACGAAATGAGTGAAGTAGGGTGTAGGGCGTTACCCTGGGCTGTCAGACGCACGCGTCACGGCGCGGCACGTGCCCTGGCCGTGCGTATCGCGGGAGCTGCCCGCGGCGGCCATTGTTCCGCGCCACAATCGGACTGCTGCCATTGTGCGTCGCCGGGGAGGTGTGGGAGGCTGTGGCCGCGCACGCTGGCGCGGAACCGAAGGCAATGCGTCGTCACCGCGCGTGACAGCTGCACACCCCCGCCGCCCCCTGCCCAGCCCCCCTCTCTCTCTCTCCGGATCTGCTAACCGCCTAACTGCCAGCGATTCGGGTGGGGAGTGGGGGGGGGGGGGGGGACCTGAGGTGTGCTTGACGGGAACGCCAGTGTCATTGCTCTTGTTCTTCCAGAATGTGGGAGACTAGCGAGATTGTTTGCGTGTCTCAGTGACAGCTACAATTATTCTCCTTACTGTCATTCCGCGGGCGACGCTCCCTCCTGTTTCGGAATTGTCATGTACGTCGCTGCGATAGAGAGCAAGTTTTGTGTTGCAGTCTCACACAAACTAGGCGGGTCACTGCACGTGGAAACGAAAATCGACGCTAAGTCAATGGCCGAAAACATGTATCACCCGCCCGGTGTTTACAGCCCTCACTCTGTCCCTCGATGCCCGTAAAGACGGTTGTTTCTGTACAGCTTGCGACGGAACTTTTCGTCCTATGTAATTACTGTGTGTCAGTTCGGCAGTATTCTCTGCTTTGTTAATGGTTTTGAAAAGTTAGCACTCGCAAGGTGGCAGATTCGCACCTTACATGAGACCTTTACAAATCACAGAGAGAAGGTGAAGATGACACCTAACGTAAATCGACAGTTATGAAAACATTTTTGCCTATCAATATGTAATGGAAAAACGGATGGCAGTTAATCGACAGTACTTAACACACCATTCCTATACAATGCATGTCTTTGAGCGGGAGGTAGAACAGGGAACGCGAGTCAAGTCGCTTTTAGTTTTGTAAAGCCAGCTCCACAACGGCGTAGCAAAACCGCATTGCGGGAGTTACGCCGGCAACCACTTAAAGGGGTACAGGAAAGAGGACAGTGACCCCGGGCCAGGTGATTCAAGCTGGAGGGCCGCCTGTAGCGAGGGCATCGGTAGAAGGGCAGAGAAGAAACTTTAGAAAACTGTGTTTCGCAATTCCAACGGGAGACGAACAAAAGCAAGTGACGCATTTTCGTCCAGCGAGTGCGACGCACGGAAAGGTCAATGTACTTTAGGCGTCTGGAAAGGGCACAAAACGTCCGACTGGCGGAAACTCACTAGGAAGTTCTGACGCAGTTTGATAGAAGGGACGTTGCGATTGCTAGAGGGTGTTTCTACAAAATGAGAGGAACGCTCCTATTGGTCGAAAAAAGCCGTGACATGAGAAATGAACACAAGTGGAGGGAGGCAGTTCTGCCATGAGAGGACAAGAGAAAAATTTTGTGGGGGTCTCTTCTCTGAACTGGCGTCAAGTGCAGAACAGAGCGCCGCTTAATACTCCGTACGACGCAGAGAAGAAATTGGTGTGGACACTGCATTCACAGCGGCTGCACTCCAGCTAAAATTAGCTGCAGCAACGTTTAGCTCCAACTGTGGAGAGACGAACCAGCCAAATTAGTTAACTGCTCTTGCGAGAACTGAGAGGACACTATAATATGCACACTGCTCTAACCATGCGTGCACCACATAATAAGACTAGGCCTGAGTACATGCATCTCGCATAACTAGAAACATAGGGAAAGTTTCTGCTGGAAAGTTCAGCAATGGGCAGATTAGTTTTGTAGGAATTTCAGTGGGAGAGAGAGGCCTTGCAGACAGCAGCACGTCGCAGCTTAAGGTAAATACCGCGTGCAGAGGCGTAAACTTTGTTGGGTCACCAGCTTGCGTCCACTGTAAACTCGAGCGGCCTTGGGTAATCTTGCGCTCAAATTTGTCACTTGACTAACTATCCACCGTAGACTTGATTGTCATCCTAAATAGTAACGAACTTTGAACCGGAATCGAACGATTTTCGTAGCACTGACAACATCATAATGTATGAGTAGGAGCAATTTTGTAAAGAAACGTCCAATTAAACTTTAATATTATTGTGCTTAGGATTAATGTAAAGAAACTTCCGATTAAATTTTCATAATATTGTGCTTAAGATTAATGTTCTCCCAGACAGTTAATATTTAACATTGTTGAGTATAAAATTATTTCACTTTTGATGTTGGCAAGATGCGTTATCCATTGCGCTATTTTAATGTTGGTGAATTGAAAACTGTGTAAAAAGCTGTAATTTGGTGAGAAATATTGCGACATTAAACTTGTCAGTTCACCTCACACTGCTGTTCTCAATTCAAGGATAAGAAAAAACAAACCTCCGCAACCGTACACAACGTTTTGTTTTATTGAGGTTGTTGATGCAGATGTCGATATAAATAAAAATCAGTTGCTGAATTTATAAAAGATCGTCAACTGAGAACGGCTCGACCGACTTTTTTGTGTTCATAATTATCAGGAAAACATTTTTATGAAAGAAATTTTTGGAAAATCCTCCGGAAAAGTAAAAAATTTGGATGGTATTTTTGTAATGAAAGGAGTATGGCGTTCAGTTTGACATACATATGGAGATGATATCAGTTAAGAACAGATACCATTGGTGATCTTGCAGCTCTCGAAGAATGAAATTCAGACCATCAGCTGCTTACAGGCGTTGATAAATATCAACGGGGAGAGTAGAAAATGTGTGCCCCGACCGGGACTAGAACCCGGGATCTCTTGCTTATATGGCAAATGCTTTATTCGGCTGAGCCATCGAGGACACAGAGGATACAGTGACTGCAGGGATTTATCTCTGGCACGCTCCTCGTGAGACCGACATTTCCAACTTGCTGTCCACACACTACATTTGTAGTGCCCCTGTCCACTATACTCGTTACTCGCGGCACCCAGTCTACCGATTCACGTAAAGGTTTGAGCAATGTGAGTGCATCTGCACTGAAGAAGATCATTGGCCGGCAAGCCATGTCTATATGAAAATAGTATCTGTTCTTTCGGACACGTCAGTCGGATAGAGCGTCTACCATGTAAGCAGGAGATCCCAGGTTCAAGTCCCGGTCAGGACACACATTTTACAGTTTCCCAGTTGACATTTATCAACGCCTCTACGCAGCTAATGGTCTGGATTTCATTGTAATTTCATTCAGTTTGACAGTTCTACTGTCAAATATTTTCATACCAACAGCAAATTCGAATACTGATAAAAAAAAAAGGTTCAAATGGCTCTGAGCACTATGGGACTTAACATCTGTGGTCATCAACTTAGAACTACTTAAACCTAACTAACCTAAGGACATCACACACATCCATGCCCGAGGCAGGATTCGAACCTGCGACCGTAGCGGTCACGCCGTTCCAGACTGAAGCGCCTAGAGCCGCACGGCCACACCGGCCGGCCGAATATTGACATTTTACGAAAAAGAATACAATTGAAAGCGATATTTTAGTGTATTATCGGTGGGGATCATGTCTTTGGTGTGTTGAAAGATTCAGTTGATGTCAGTTTGTGGGAATTTGCTGTGTTACAAATATTCAATTGATTTCCGTTTGTAGTTTATTTCTTTGAGAAAAAATACCACCAGTGAGGCGTGGAGTCAATGAGACTGACGAAGAACGCAGACAGCATTTGGAGGCAAAGCGAATACCAGTTTCTCAAGCGCGATCCATTATGACTCCGAAACAATGAATACCAATTTATTTCAGCTCAATATTTTTTTAAATTATTTTGTTCACAAAAATTCAAGGAAATATTCGATAGGATTTTTCACTAATTGACTGACAAACGGATAACGGGCGCACGAATACATTGTGTTATATACACATCAAAAAAACTTGTGCATCACCCCGGTTTCCAGAAATCGGGAAGATAGACGTTGACTATGGATATTGTCTCACAGACACAGCCCCTTTGACTGTTCAGAGATGCTACTAAATTCGCCCAAAGACGTAGACAACTATGCATGAGCAGCGTCTATTAAACTGAGGGGGTCCGACAGCCGATCAGTTCGTCATTCCACCAGGAAGGAGGTACACGGTTCGTGTTCTCTGTCGTTCAACCATGCCCAGACGGTCAATACCGCGGTTAGATCGCGTCCGCATTGTCACTTTGTGCCAGGGATGGCTCTCAACAAGGGAAGTGTCCAGGCATCTCGGAGTGAACCAACGCGATGTTGTACGGACATTGAGGAGATACAGAGAGACGGGAACTGTCGATGACATACCTCGCTCAGGCCGCCTAAGGGCTACTACTGCAGTGGATGACCGCTACCTACGAAGTATGGCTCGGAGGAGCCCTGACAGGAACGCCACCATGCTGAATAATACTTTTCGTGCAGCCACAGGACGTCGTGTTACGACTCGAACTATGTGCAATAGGATGCATGATGCGCAACTTCACTGCCGACGACCATGGCGAGGACCATCTTTGCAACCACGACACCATGCAGCGCGGTACAGATCGGCCAACAACATGCCGAATGGGTCGCTCACGATTGGCATCACGTTCTCTTCACCGCTGAGCGTCGCATATGCCTGCAACCAGACAATCGTCGGAGACGTGTTTGGAGGCAACCCAGTCAGGCTGAACATCCTAGACACACTGTCCAGCGGTGCAGCAAGATGGAGGTTCTCTGCTGTTTTGGGGTGGCATTACGTGGGGCCGATGTACGCCGCTGTTGGCCATGGAAGGTGCCTTAACGGCTGTACGATACGTGAAAGCCAAACTCCGACCGATAGTGCAACCATATCGGCAGCATATTGGGGAGGCATTCGTCTTCATGGACGACAATTCGCGCCGCCATCGTGCACATCTTGTGAATGACTTCCTTCAGGATAACGACATCGCTCGACTAGAGTTGCAAGCATGTTCTCCAGACATTAACTCTGGCTAGATTGAAAAGGGCTGTTTACGAACGATGTGACCCACCAGCCCGCATCTCGTGGTCGTGCGGTAGCGTTCTCGCTTCCCACGCCCGGGTTCCCGGGTTCGATTCCCGGCGGGGTCAGGGATTTTCTCTGCCTCGTGATGGCTGGGTGTTGTGTGCTGTCCTTAGGTTAGTTAGGTTTAAGTAGTTCTAAGTTCTAGGGGACTTATGACCACAGCAGTTGAGTCCCATAGTGCTCAGAGCCATTTTTGACCCACCAACCACTCTGAGGGACCTACGCCGAATCGCCGTTAAGGAATGGGACAATCTGTACCAACAGTGCTTTGATGAACTTGTGGATAGTATCCCACTACGAATACAGGCATGCATCAACGCAAGAGGACGTGCTACTGGGTATTAGAGGTACCGGTGAGTACAGTAATCTGGACCACCACCTCTGAAGGTCTCGCTCTATGGTGGTACGACATGCAAATATGTGGTTTTCATGAGCAATAAAAATGGCGGAAATAAAGTTTATGTTTATCTCTATTTCAATTTTCTGTAGTTTCCGGAATTCTCGGAACCGAGGTGATGCAAAACTTTTTTTTTTATGTATGTACATTCGAATACACAAATTTATATTGTACCAGCGAACCCAACAATACTGCGCAATTGCTAAATATGTAAGGGAATTGCATATAGGTGCTAATCTTCTTCTCCCCCTCTCAATGGGCCTGTCTCTGTTATACAATATCCACAGTCAACGTCTATCTTCAGGAGTTCCGGGAACCGGGGTGATGCGAAAGTATTTTTGATGTGTGTATGAAACTTCATTAGTAAATCATTCGTTTTGATTTATTTTTGTGTAGTATTAATATATTAAATGTATGTAGGTCAAGGCTATGCCCGTTAGATCGTAACTATTAGCTACGTTACGTGAATGAAGAGGAAGATAGTTAATACGTTTGGATGATGAACAGGATTTGATGGAGACACGTTAGTGGAGGAATGGTTCACGTAATGGTGCAAGAAGAAGTATATGCTGCTGTGTTTAGACTGTGACGTGCAGAGAAGAGCGTTGGAAGAAATACTGTAGCGAGAAGGAGTAAAGCTTTTCTGAAGAACTTGTAGGCCTAATGAAGAGTGTTGTCAATGACGGCAATGACGACGAGTTAGTACGGATGTTTGAGCTGAAATATCGCGTACGTTTGTCGAAATGGATTATTCGAGGACTGTGAAAGCGTATCGAGAAAGAAGAGAAGCAAATTGGAAGACAGCGGAAGGAGCGCTATTAATTTTCTGCCGAAGATTCGCAAGAGGGGGAGAGACCAAGGTTTGTTTGATGATGGACGGCAGGTACTTAGATTTTTAAGAATTTTATATAATATCTGTTTGGACTCTGATTAGGAACTAAAGAGCGGGAGAAGTGAAGAAAGAGTATGACTGCGACTGCAGTCACAAGAAAAATTTTATTGGTTAGCGAAAGCGTAAAGTGAACATATGCTGTATGGTGCAGACGGACTGTCGCAAATGAGCTGTTTATCTGAATCAGTAATTATTGCGTGAGAGTTTAGTGTACAAAGGAGTATTTAGAACTGTTCAGTTATTTTTGTAGAAGTATTAAGGAAGCGGGCACTTCGCATGAACAGATATGGTAATAGTGCGTGGAATCGGTGTTAAGAGATAAACATTGGTATTTTTTCACATAACACTATAGATCAATACTGAGGTATTATCTGGCTTATTCAAAACGTTTAAAGTACAGCGAACTATCGTTCGAAGTAGAGTCTTCGTTGTATTAATTTTCAGAGCATTTATTATATATGAAGAGGAGGCAAGATAGCGCACGTCAGCGATAGCGGCACCGTCTAGCAAGTTTGGCTTAGCCTCAAGAGACAATCGAGTGTCCATAGACAGAGATAGTCCAATCTCCGTGCGAATCTCAGATATGCACGCCGGAGAGCAGCCAGAATAATAACAAAACTTAATGTCGACGACACCGAACAGCGCGATTATCACTAAATCAGTTTAGATGAGTTGATTAATCCAATACCACTACATTCGTACGTGGTAGGAAACTTAATGATATAACAAAAATTAAATTAAACTCTCAGTATAAAACTTTAGAAAGCCTCAATTAACGGTAGCCAGTCCAACCTTACTGGAACACGTAGACACTTTAATTTTCTTCCAGTAAAGTGCCATGCAACAACAGAATTCAGACAACTTCGTTGGCCACTCAAGTGTAATTGATTGGAAATGATGTAGTACGCGCTTTATGATTACGCCTCGACGTAGTACAGATACTGACCAGTAATTAAATGTGTAATCCGTCACCTACTCAGTTAATTCTTGTTCCGCTGAGTCTTACTAATCTGGCTATTGCTTCTACATGTGCGTGTCAGACTAGCGGAAGTATTGAATTATTGAGAGTGTCTTAAATTTAGTGTAAACACATAGGGCTTATATTTTATGAAACCCAAAGCTGTATCACTCGCTATCAAACATGTCCCAAATTTTTAGTTGTCGCAATGATGATGCTTTATCATAAAACGGCTTTACATGCATTACATTGGTACTGCGTGTTTCTGGTTATTACATAAGGTATTCCAGGAACATTTTTGGGGCTTGAACGCCTGCTTCTCTCGTCCCATGTATTTTTCTTCATCACTTTCACCATAGTTTCATGTCATCTCTTTATTTGTTGAAGTTTGAGCATAAATACTTGTTTAATATTGTAAATAATTAGCATTGCTGGCACACGAGAATTCATTACTGTGTGCATCATTTCTGCTCAAGAGATTAGAGGCTGGATGTGAGCCGAATTGCAGAGAGGCCGGAGTATGTTCTCTGCACCTTGTCGGTATGTGTAAGCTTTAATGGATGAAGATTTGTTCAAACATAGGTTGTTAGTATAAAGAGAGTAAGACAGCGTGGTATCAGAGAACATTTATTTATCAGTGTAGGTTGTTATTGTGAAAAGTACTAGCAATGTTTTACGGGCGTTCAGATGAATATTAAAGATTCAGTAAAAAAAAAAAATAGTACAGAGTTCGACAGCATTTTCTGTTTATTAGATAAACCAGACAGGAGATCAGATAAGCATCGTTCTAACGCTGCCCTGGAGGGCAGGCTACATTAATACACAACTGGAATTTAAATTAACATCACTCCCTGTCTCGACTGTGGAAAGTATAGTCTTCTTACCTACTAGCAGCGAGTCGCTCATTAATTAGTTATGTCCCTTTCAAATGGATGAAATGGCTCTGAGCACTATGGGTCATCAGTCCCCTAGAACTTAGAACTGCTTAAACCTAACTAACCTAAGGACATCACACACATGTATGCCCGAGGCAGGATTCGAACCTGCGACCGTAGCGGTCTCGTGGTTCCAGACTGAAGCGCCTTGAATCGCTCTGTCACAGCGGCCGGCAATGTCCCATTATCCTACAGTTTCTTACTGTTAGTGTTCTCCCTACTCCCATGTTTCTTTCCTGTTCATTGCATGTGATGAAACTGATAGTTACCAACTTCATAAGTAACTGCGAAGGCGGAGATTTGCGCCGCGTGACACAGCCAGCTGCAGTGTCCGCGGCGCTGGTTGGTCGTGGCTGTGAGGGCCCCGCCCTTAAAAGTCTCGCCCCGGCGATGCTAGCTCGCCGTCTGCAAGCGCCGCACGTGGCAGCGGGCCGGCGCGTGCTCGTCCCGGCATGCCCGTCACGTCGGCCGAGCGCGCCACCTCACACTCCCCACGGCGCCTATTGATAATCTCCGGGTTGCATAACTAGTGACGCCTTCTCTTTCTCCCCTTTAGAAGCGAAACTTCCGGAACTATTGGAGTTAACGTCATGCTCGCGACTGAAAGCTGGTATAAGGTTACTGGACACTATTCCAGACCTCAAGGACTTTTCTGTCAACAACAGTACTGGTCTTTATGATGTTCCACAAGGTTCGCTCTTTGGTCTAATACTCTTCCCCATACGGCTGAATGATAATTCGTTTCATTGGCACCATAAGTTAGTCTAAGTTAGTTTAAGTAGTGTGTAAGACTAGGGTCCGATGACCTTAGCAGTTTCGTCCCTTAGGAATTCACACACGCACATTTCATTTGTAGTGAAATAAAAATCCTCCTTTCAGACGACGCAAGAATACTAGCTGAGCCGTCGGCACGTATATCGTAGCGTGCAGAAAGGCAAGAAGAGACACACCATCCTACTAGCTCCAATAAAAATATAATCTGTATAGCAGAAATGTCGCGCTCACATCTCAATCTGCCGATTACTACTGGTCTTCCAAGATAAAGACAAAAGAAGGAAGCGTGATTACCTTTTCAGAGAGGGGTGCGAGGGGCTGAGATTTCAAATGTTCAGATGTCTTTGAATTCCTATGGGACCAAACTGCTGAGGTCATCGGTCCCTAGACCTATACACTATTTAAAATACTTTATGCTAACAACAACACGCACATCCATGCCCGAGGGAGGACTCAAACCTCCGGCAGAAGGGGCCGCGCAATTTGTGACATGGCGCCTCTAACCGCGCAGCCATTCCGCGTGCCATGGCTGAGAGTGACAGGTCCGCTCCATACACGATTATTTGCAGAGGGAATTTACATCCGCATCTCATTAGTACTGCTGTAGAGGCAAAGAAAAACTGGGTAAGACCACTCCCCGGTGTAATACTGGCAGAAAGAAGTGGAAACTGCTTATTTTTTCTGAGTCTATATCGATTTCAAATTGGCCTGTAGTGACAATATTCTAATATTTCATATGAACTGAATCCTTTTAACGTCGTACTCAAACGGAACAGAATGAAATGACGATAACATTGAATAACAATGACACTTAAGTTTACTGCTACACAACCGGTACTGTTTGTACACAAAATTAAGCGAAACTCGAACTTTCACTGCTGGTTCGAAGACTTCAGTTTTTCGTCTGTTGTTCCCTAGCGATCCCAGGGTGAAAGATAAAGTGAACAAACGGTGGTTAACCCAAGAAAAGGAAATGAGCTAACTTTTGCACAGTTTCATGTCATGTTAGCCATTCTTTCAGTATTCATAGCACTTATTTGTTAACAGAGTGAAGTCCGTCTGTGATTGTAATTATTTTTGTAGTATAACGTAGCTCCGAGTTGTCATTTCATGGAATGAGAACTACGACTTCATATCCAACAGGAGTACGATTCAAATCGTGGTCCCTCTACTCCAATTTATGTCTCTTGTTCGGCGCAATCACTTCGCCCCAGTATATCAGTTACTGTCGTGAGAAGGTGTCAGAAGTGGTTGAAGGACGGTGACACCACGAGTAGTCCGCGAGATTTTAGACGTCTACGCCCCATCACAGAACCTACCTCGTAGGCCTGCCTGCTCTGTAATCCAGGATAGGCAACGATCTCTGGCAGATATGACGACAAAGGACAATGCTGGTGCAGGCACAGTCGTTTCCGAGCACACCGTTCAGCGAACACTGTTGACCGTGGGACTCGGCACATGATGATCGTTACGTCTTCCCATACTGACCAACGTCATCGTCAATTCGACTGCAGTGGATACGCGATTATACAGGGTGTTACAAAAAGGTACGGCCAAACTTTCATGAAACATTCCTCACACACAAAGAAAGAAAATATGGTATGTGGACTTGTGTCCGGAAACGCTTACTTTCCATGTTAGAGCTCATTTTATTACTTCTCTTCAAATCACATTAATCATGGAATGGAAACACACAGCAACAGAAAGTACCAGCGTGACTTCAAACACTTTGTTACAGGAAATGTTCAAAATGTCCTCCGTTAGCGAGGATACATGCATCCACCCTCCGTCGCATGGAATCCCTGATGCGCTGATGCAGCCCTGGAGAATGGCGTATTGTATCACAGCCGTCCACAATACGAGTACGAAGAGTCTCTACATTTGGTACCGGGGTTGCGTAGACAAGAGCTTTCAAATGCCCCCATAAATGAGAGTCAAGAGGGTTGAGGTCAGGAGAGCGTGGAGGCCATGGAATTGGTCCGCCTCTACCAATCCATCGGTCACCAAATCTGTTGCTGAGAAGCGTACGAACACTTCGACTGAAATGTGCAGGAGCTCCATCGTGCATGAACCACATGTTGTGTCGTACTTGTAAAGGCACATGTTCTAGCAGCACAGGTACAGTATCCCGTATGAAATCATGATAACGTGCTCCATTGAGCGTAGGTGGAAGAAACTAAAATGAGCTCTAACATGGAAATTAAGCGTTTCTGGACACATGTCCACGTAACATCTTTTCTTTATTTGTGTGTGAGGAATGTTTCCTGAAAGTTTGGCCGTACCTTTTTGTTAACATCCTGTATAGATTGAACCGCGGATCAATGGAAAATGGGGGAGTACGTCAGGTGATCGAGATTTAGGTCGTCTGTGGTTTCTCTGATTTGCTTAAGTCAAAGCTGTGACGGTACTTTTCAGAACACACAGCTGACTTCGTTTCCATCCTATATTGACGCTAGATTAAGCTGTCGCTGATGACTACATCATGGACGCGACCCTTACGCCTTAAATCTTCCTCCCTTCTTCCTTCTCAATACGGATTTCTGGAGCGAACAGTGTACCTAATCTACTACAAAAGATTTGGATGTTGTTCTAAAACAAGTAGCGATGGTGCCTTTGAAACGAGTAATCCAGTGTCCTTTTCCGTCTTACGAAATGCGAGTTTGTGCAGCATCGGATATGACGTCATCGTGAAGAGAACATGAAACCGGCATCTTCCTTGCTTTACAATAGACTACAAAAAATGTGAGTAAGCGACTTCAAACTACATAGGCAGATAGAACAGCGAGTGGAACTGACACGACTCTTTCCGGCGAAACTGTGGAGTTTCATATTTCTCAGAAGCGATATCTCGCCGTTTTTCACTGTTCTCGGACATCGCACATAAATTCTGTCTGTTTGAAAATTCCTCTCGCTCGGGAAATTAACTGTGTCCGCCTGAAAACGCACGGAGCGTGAATAACGCATTACGAGTGGCGTGACTGCCCTGTCCCTACAAAGCTGGAGGTAGGGGGGGGGGGGGGGGGGGGGAGTGTCGGCCCGGTGCGAGCCCCAAACTCCGGTGAGTCGCGTTGCTTATTCATTGTCTCCCGATCCGAGCGGCTGCGTTTGCCGGGAAACGTTAACTCTGCGCTCTCGCAGCGGAGGGCTGTGAACCAAGACTGGGCAAAACGGCGCGTTCGGAGCTGCTCCGCCAACACATCCGCTGCCAAACGTCCAAAGCCGTAGTAAAGCGGCGGAACGATCAGGACGCGACACGACAGCTTTACAGCGTCCACCGGTCCCAACAGCCGGACTTTTGTGGCCGAGCGGTTCTAGGCGCTTCAGTCTGGAACCGCGCGACCGCTACGGTCGCAGGTTCGAATCCTGCCTCGGGCATAGATGTGTGTGATGTCCTTAGGTTAGTTAGGTTTAACTAGTTCTAAGTTCTAAGGGACTGATGACCTGAGATGATAAGTCCCATAGTGCTCAGAGCCAGCCATTTTGGTCCCAACATGGATGAGGCTGTAATATTACTGTTTTCATGTGTACTGATTTGCTAGTTGAAATTTCCTTGCAGTGTAAACAATTGAAAGATTACTTCCTTGAAACGCAAAATGTTGCATCTGAAAATATTAAAGCAACTGGACTCTTCTTCTTCACAAGATTGATTCGCGCAATTCATATGACCGAGCGGGGTGGCGCAGTGGCTAGCAAACTGGATTCGCATTCGGGAGGACGACGGTTCAATACCGCGTCCGCCTATCCTGATTTTGGTTTTCCGTGATTTCTCTAAATCGCTCCAGGCAAATTCCGGGATGGTTCCTTCGAAAGGACACGGCTGACCTCCTTCCCCGTCCTTCCCTAATCCGATGACACCGATGACCTCGCTGTCCGGTCTCCTCCTCCAAAACAACCCAACCCGATGCATATGTGAGTACAGTCTGTATAGCATGTAAACCAATATGAATATATGTACATCTACATCATACACCGCAATACACCTAATGGTGTGTGGCGGAAGATACTTTCGATGCCACTATCTGATGCCTTTAACCCTGTTCCACTCGCGAATAAACGTGGGAAGAATGATTGTTGGTAATCCTCTGTATTGGCTCTAATTTCTCAAATTTTCTCCTCGTGTTCAATACGCGAGATGTATGTGAGGGGAAGTAATATGTTGTGCGACTCCTCCCGAAAAGTGCAGCCCCGCAATTTCAATAGTAAATCTCTCCGTAAAGCACACCGCCTCTCTTGTAACGTCTGCCATTGGAGTTTGTTTAGCGTCTCCGTAACGCTCTCTCGCCAGCTAAACGATCCCGTGACGAAACGTGCCTATCTTCGTTAAATCTTCTCTACCTCCTCTATCAGTCCTACCTTCAAAGCCGGCCGGAGTGGCCGAGCGGTTAAAGGCGCTACAGTCTGGAACCGCACGACCGCTACGGTCGCAGGTTCGAATCCTGCCTCGGGCATGGATGTGTGTGATGTCCTTAGGTTAGTTAGGTTTAAGTAGTTCTAAGTTCTAGGGGACTTATGACCACAGCAGTTGAGTCCCATAGTGCTCAGAGCCTACCTTCAAAAATGGTTCAAATCGCTATAATCACTATGGGACTTAACATCTGAGGTCATCAGTCCCCTAGACTTAGAACTACTTAAACCTAACTAACCTAAGGACACTATACACATCCATGCCCGAGGCAGGATTCGAAACTGCGACCGTAGCAGCAGCGCGGTTCCGGACTGAAGCGCCTAGAACCGCTCGGTCACAGCGGCCGGCCGGTCCTGCCTGATAGCGATCGCAGATAGATGAACAATACTCGAGAATCGGGCGAACAAGCGCCTTATAAGCCACTTCCTTCGTGGATGAGTTACATTTCCTTAAGAATCATCCGATAAATCTGAGTCTGGTGTCCGCTTTTCCCACTATCTGTTTTACTTGTATGTGGTCAATCCATTTAAGATCGCTCTGGCTAGTTACGCCTAGATATTTTACGCCAGTCGCTGTCTCCACCTGTTGGTCATCAATAGTGTAGCTGTACACTAGTGGATTTCTTTTCCTATGTATTCGCAATATGTTACATTTATTTACGTTCAGGGTCAACTGCCAGAGCCTGCACCATTCATCAATTCTTGGCAGGTCGTTCTGCAAATTTTTACTATCTTCTGGCGTGGCTACTTTGGTATCGACAATGTCCACGAACAACAGGTCCTATCGTGTTACTTAGTTTTCATGATTGCGTAGGACAAGCATTTTCACTGTTGTTAAAGTATTTTCTAAAAACGAAGATAATTCTAGTAACAAACCCAAAGAAATCATAATTACATTACTACTCGGTAACAAGCCAGCGCAGTGTACAGGTCAGCTACACCAAAATACTCAGAAAATATTCCTGAACAACCTCCGAAATTTTGTCGGTGGAGATTTGGCGAACACTGTATAGGTGTGAAATGAGTTGCACATAGGTTCTTCTTCTCCAACTGTTAGCGCTACGTGTGCGCGTCCTCTATGTGAGACTTGAAAACATGAACAAATTTTTCTTTATAACAGTAATTCTACATATACATCTACATCCACGCTGTGCAAACCACTGTGAAGTGCATGACGGAGTGTACTCCCGTTTTACTAGTTATCGTGCAAGAGAAGTAATAATTTTTCAATCTGGCTTATTTTCACTGACGTAAGGAAAGATGCTCCATGCCGTGCCTCACTCTCATAGGGTTCTTTTTCTTCTTTTTCCTTTCTAAAATAGTCTATGTTCTTCCACAGGTCCGCAGCTCGTGGTTGTGCGGTAGCGTTCTCGCTTCCCACGCCCGGGTTCCCGGGTTAGATTCCCGGCGGGGTCAGGGATTTTCTCTGCCTCGTGATGACTGGGTGTTGTGTCATGGCCTTAAGGTTTAAGTAGTTCTAAGTTCTAGGGGACTGATGACCATAGCTGTTAAGTCCCGTAGTGCTCAGAGCCATTTGAACCAATCTTCCTCAGGGTTCAAGTTATCTCCATATCAAATTTCATCGAAATCGTTTTAGCGATTTAGTCGTGTGAACATAACAGACAGAATTACTTTCGCATTATAATATTAGTACGTTTTTTATATGTGTTAACTGTATTCATTAATGTCATATCGCCGTAGTAAACTCTAGTAACCACCACTAAGTACACTAGGCAGGAGACAACATTAATCAATGTAACGTTCCTCATCTAGCCTGCAATGAATGTAGGAGGTGATAATTGGAATAGCTCATTGCAAACAACGTTCAGTGTCTTGGTTCCAGAATCCCCGTTTTTACAAACGACACACGTATTTTCTTGAAATTTCTAGTTAACTGCATAGTGGACTTATATATACTTTAAGCGTCTACAAATGTATTATCTGTAAAATAACTAACCACATAATAGATGAGGAAATCTATGAAGTTCGTTATTTCACTGCATATTACATTTTTAAATGCTTATCTCATTTATATATCCGATATTGCTCTATATTAGTAAAGAACTGGGTATGGGTGTCAGACTACACGCCCTCAGTGCATCCTAGGATTTTTTCTGTTAGGTATCACTTCTGTCACCTCTGGTGGTGATTTGTAAACGTGAGAAATGCTACACCCTGGTTCTGTGTCCAGGCTGAATAACTTCCTTTTACAACTGACTGCTTGAGGCAGGTCAAAGATTGGGGGAAGGAAAAAGGTTACCATCTCCAGTAGAACCATGCCTAGCAGAGCCATGTGGTGCGCAAACCAACCAAGCGGTGCTCAAACCAACCAAAGTGTCGAGAATGGCTTTAGATTTTAAATTAATGCAATCAATACATACAAAATAAGTTGATACATATAATCAAGGATTGTTCGTGACATTCAGCGGTGTGGACTTGAGCGTAAATTCGTTCTCGAATGTAGCATCCTACACAGAAATTTCATAACATGATCTGACTATTGAATATCTGTACAAACCTTTGATGAATCTTAAATTTTCGCACAAACGTGAATGTTACTAATATTTTCCTCAATATAAATCAGGATATCAGCTTTCTGATAAGTTATACCTGACAAGCGAATTATTCCCTGTAATTCCGTCAGCTATTCTTCCAGTAAGTTATACTCCCAAGGGATTTATTATTTCCTACAATTCCGTCGGCTATTTTCTTTCTGTAGTCCACTTGGTTACAGTTCTTTTTTTCCCTCACCGTCTTTACTGACTTTACTACCAAACATTATTTTTCTATTACTTCCACTGCTTCTATCAGGACTTGCTGAAGGTGCTCTTTTTGTTGGATCCGTGGCATATTCTTTGATTTTCCTGTATATGGCTTAGTCTTGTATGTGAGGCTCATTGTTGGGAGTCCTTGAACTTGTCAAAAAAATTTAAACCTTCGTTTTCTAATATTTGCTGCCAGGATTGACAATTTCTGTGTAAGTTAACGGAACTTCAGTCTGTATCGGTCCTCCGTTTTTCCTGGGCTAAGAATTTTCCCCGTAATCCTTCATTCTTCCTTTAAGGTGTTTTCCACATCGTCTATTCTGTTACGAATTAAAGTTACGCTCACGTAATGTACACCTGACCCAACTTTTCCACTAATGGAATGTTCAACTAGCCATGGGGTTTTATCGAGCACAACTGAATTCCTAACTAACCTCAGTACTTCATAAAAGAGTATAATGCACAATACGACGTAAGTCAAATCGTTGTCGCTGTTGGGGCCTTCGGTTGAAGAGTGGTTTGATGCAGTTCTCCATGCTACCCTAACCATTCATCTCCGAAAAGCTACTCCAGTCTCAGTCTGCGACTTTTACCCCCCACACTTCCCTTCAACACTACACTATCGATCCCTTGATGTCTCAGAATGTGCCCTGGCAACCAATCCCTTCTTTTAGTCAAGTTGTGCCACAAATTTCTTTTCTCCCCAGTTCTGTTCAGTGCTTCTTCATTAATTATGTGATCTACCCATATAATCTTCAGCACTTTTCCGTAGCATCACCTTTCAGAAGCCTCTTTCTCTTCCTGTCTAAACTGCTTATCGTCCATATTTCATGTTTCACTACCAGACATGGCTATACTCCAGACAAACACCTTCTGAAGAGACTTGAATCTAAATTCGTTCTTAACAAATTTCTCTTCTTCAGGAACTCTTTTCTTACCATAGCCAGTCTACATTTTATATCCTCTCTACCTTGGCCATCGTCAGTTATTTTACTTCCCAAATATCAAAACACATCTACTGCTTTTAGTGTCTCGCTTCCTAATTTAACTCCCTTAGCATCATCTGACTTAATTCGACTACTATCCATTATCCTTGTTTTGCTTTTATTGACGTTCATCTTATATGCTCCTTTCAAGACGCTGTCTATTCCGTTCAACTGCTCTTCCATGTCCTTTGCTATCTCTGACGGAATTACAGTGACGTTATCGGCAAATCTCTGAGTTTGTGTTTCTTCTCCATGAACTTTAATTTGTACTCCAAATTTTTCTTTAGTTTCCTTTACTGCTTACTCAATGCACAGATGGAGTAACATCAGAGGCAGGCTATGACCCGGTCTCACTTTCTTCTCAACCACCGCTGCTTCCCGTGGACAGCCCTCCCTCTGGTTTCTGCACAAGTTGTAAATAGCACTGTGCTCCCTGCATTTTGCCACTGCTACCGTCAGAATCTCAAAGAGAGTATTCCACTCAACAATGTCAAAAGCTTCCTCTAAGTTGGTTGGCTCCTTGATTTGGGAGAGGGAACCAAACAGCAAGGTCATCGGTCCCATCGGATTAAGGAATGACGGGGAGGGAAATCAGCCGTGCCCTTTCAGCAGAACCATCCCGGCGTTTGCCTGAAACGATTTAGGAATATCATGGCAAAACCCGGACGTGGGTTTGAACCGTCGTCCTCCCAAATGCGAGTCTAATGCCACCTCTCTCGGTTTTCTCCAAGTCTTTTGTCCTTAATGTATCTTCTAAGAGGGGTCAATTTTTTTTTTCCTTTGTTGAGTTTCGATACCCCCTCCCCCTCCCTCCTTCAAGGGGGCGGGCTGGCAGCAGCGTAGTACGCCGTTCTTCAGCCTACATAATTTTTAAAACATAAGATGAAGATAATAAACAATAAAAACAGTGACTTAAATTGTGAAATGGCGGAAAATTGGGGAAGTTAAAACATAAAACAAAGGGTTGGCGATGCTAATAAAATACACAGGAAGCAGACAGGTAAAACAGTAGACACACAATTAAAAAAAACACAGCGACAGTCTGGTTTATGTTCGCAAGAGATATAAAAAATCACACCCAGCGACAGCATGATTTCTGTTCGCAACACTTCAGAAAAGACGCGCAACACTTAACACTCACTTAAAAAACTGCACTAAAAAGTTAGCTCGAAGATGACACACCACAGCCAAGGGCAGATGGGGGGGACCTGAACAGATGGGGGAAAAAATAGGGAGAAGAGGAAAAACGAAGAGGGGGGAGGAGCTGACAGAGGGAGAGGACTGATAAGGGGGGGGGGGCGGCAGGGCAGACACGGCGTGGGGAAAGGCAGAGGAGGGGAATGCAAAAGGACTCTGGGAAGAGAAGGGAGTCAAAGAGAGTATAGGTGGGGAAGAGGGAAAAAACAGGATGCGGGGGGGGGGGGGGGGGAGAGGGAACCCGGGAAAAGGACAGAGGAAGGGAGGGGGAGGTGAGGATCAGAGCTGATGGGAGGGATAAATGGAGGGAGAGAGGAGGAGTCGATGGAAGCCACATTGGGAAAGGAGATGAAGGGTGAAGAGGTGGAGGGTAGGGGGGACACAACGATGAAGACGTGGCAGAGGGCGGGGGTTGGAGAGGAGAGGAGAGGAGGAACCAGGGGATGAGGGGGATCAAGTCGGCGGGAGGTGTAGAGGAAGCGGATATATTCGAGGAAAAGGAGCAGATGGGGAAAAGAAATCAGGTCGTAGAGTATCAGCATGGGGGATGGGAGGTGTATACAAAAGGCGAGGTGGTGTGCATGGCGCTCGAGGATCTGGAGGGACTTACAGAATTTGGGGGGGGGGGGGGGGGTCGGAGAGGAGTCAAAATGTGAAATGAATATTTATATTAAAAAAGAGGCGGAATACTGGTGGCTCAGCAGTCTCAGCGCCGTTGTGGTAACATGACAATGGAGGTGGAACAGCAACTTTGCTCTCAAATTCAAAACATCTCTCGGCTGCTTTTGTGTAACATTTCAGTGACAACATTCATTTGTGCTAAATCACTGCCAGCCAATTTCGTGAGCTACATAATATTGTTCTGCAAAGGCTACTTTCCGCGAGGTGCCTCTGGCCGCCACCAGGGTGCTCCCTGTGGCTGGAAGCCAACCTACAGTCATGTCATGGCGGCACAGCTTGGCGAGGGTCCTGCCGCGGACCCATAAAACAACCCGCTGTCGCTGTCCCACGCTGCACAGGTGAGAAGTAAAAGCCTGCGTCACTTGTGCATCCGCCGTGCACCTGGCCTAAACAGCGGACCCCAGCCGCTTCCGCCGATACTTCCACTAGCATTACGACAAAGAGCGCGCGTCGTGGATTAATCTGTCAGTACCTAGTCTCTGAAAAATTGTTGCTCATGCTCTGAGGTGATAACTAAACAGGTCTGTTGTCACCATACATGGCCATTTGTTCGAACCAGTACATTTTTTTTTTCAGAGGTGTTGAGTTTACGTGGATCGCAATTGTTAATCACAATGATATCGCAAAATGCGTGGGAATCACCTTAGATACAATATTGACGTTACGTACTCTCTCAACTATACAGAGATAAAAGCAATATATTGAAGACATGCTTACAAAAGTAAGAAAGTAAGATTAATAATTTATCAGGTATTTACAGTGAGTTTAATAGTGGAACTTTAATAGTGGCAACTATTTATTTACAGCTCGTACAAAAAAGATACGTGTTTCAAAGTTTTACTGACCTTCAACGTAGTCACCAGCATTGTGTATAAACCGTTGCCAGCGACGTGCAAGTTGTGTTGACAGTTCGAGCGGCGCGGTCTATTGCCCAACGAATTTGTAGCAGTTCTGAACCAAATGCTGTGAAGTGTTTCTTTCAGTTTAGAAATCTAGTTCAACTCAGGAGGGCTTAAGTCAGGGGAGTGCAGTAGATGCTATAGCACTTAGTAGCCCCATCAGTAAAAGAAATCAGTAACAGCTTGCACTGTACGTGCTTGAGCATTGTCCTGCAAAATGATGGTCAGGTCCCGCAAAAAACTGTCATCACTTCTGTTTCCGAGCTGTTCGTAGGTTGTGCTCCAAAAATGAAGTGCATAGAGACAAAAGTGTTGACACTTTCTGCAAGACCTGACCATCATTTTGCAGGACGATGTTCAAGCACCTACAGTGCAAGCTGTTACTGATTTGTTTGACTGACGGGGTTGCTATACCACCTACTGCACTCCCCTGACTTAAGCCCTCGTGAGTTCAACTCGATTTCAAAACTGAAGGAAACACTTCACGGCATTCACTTCAGAACTGCTACAAATTCGCCGGGCAATAGACCGCGCCGCTCGAACTGTCAACGCAACTGGCACTGCTAAGAGTATCCTACGACTTTCACATCGCTGGCAACTGGTTATGCAAAATGCTGGTAGCTACTTTGAACGTCAGTAAAACTTTGAAACACGTATTATTTTTGGAAGAAGAAACAGCATTGGTCGTATTTTTTTGTTTTATTATCCGCAAAAATCGATTTTCAGTCACTTAGTGACCATCCTCAGTGCTGTAATATACAATTTAAATTGGTAGGCACTGGTGTCAACAAGCTTAGAGCGAGTTTATGCGATCACTCTAATCTTGTTGACACCAGTGCCTACCAATTTAAATTGTATATTACAGCACTGAGGATGGTCACTAAGTGACCGAAAATCGATTTTGCGCATAATAAAACAAAAAAATACGACCAATGCTGTTTCTCCTTCCAAGTATATCCACTATCTGGTCGTGGTGCACAGAACACTCCATGGAGTCGCCAATCAATAACGTATTATTTTGTACGAGCTGTAAATAAATAGTTGCCACTATTAAAGTTCCAACCTTCGAACAAACACCTTCTTCGTCATATAACGTCACTGCGTAATATACTATGAGAATATTGTAAAAAGTCTTGGGAGGAAGGAAAATTAGGGTTTAACGACCTGTAACTACGGGGTCATTAGAGACGGAGCAGTCTTGGGAGGAAGAACTTAAGCGATAAGGTCCCTCTACGCCTACTATTAGCAATCATCTACAACCCTGCTGTGTAGCACATTGGTTAACGCAGTTTACTTATTTCGGCAAAGTACGTTTCTTTTATGCTAACGAGGAATTAGTAACAGCGGTGAACATGCAGTTCTATGAATCCGCAGGTATAATAATTACTTTAGTTTCCGTTTTAATCCCATTCCTTACCGAGTTAACCAGTTTCTAGTCTCATGTGCTGCCCGTGAGTGCAGAACTTCGTTTATGCGAGTTTCTGAAATGGCAGCAAGCTGCTAACTAAAGCTGTCTCATCGAGCGAGGTGGCGCAGTGGCTAGCACACTGGACCCGCATTCGAGAGAGCGATGGTTCAAACCCGCTTCCGGCCATTCAGGTTTAGGTTTTCCATAATTTCCCTAAATCGCTCCAGGAAAATGCCAGCAAAGTTCCTTTGAAAGGGCACGGTCGATTTCCTTCTACATCCTTCACACAATCCGAGCTTGTGCTCCGTCTTTGATGACCTCGATGTCGACAGCACGTTACATCCAATTTTCCTTCATTCTTTAAGCTGTTTCGAAGACAAACGTTAGTTTGCATACAGTTATGCTTTACTAGAAGTGGGCCTAATAGGTCCCTGACTCCTACGACGTTCGAAACGACTTCCTCATACATAGGAGGATCAATAGATGGACGTTGGCAGCGCTACTTCGCATTTTTTTCAAAAGTATTAATAAGCATGAAGTGACAGAAAATGTACCGGATCCACTAGGGACTGAATCTTTGTTGAGTGAAAATTACCCATTTACCCACAGAGGCAAACAGGTTTCGGTATTAAATGAATCTAGATTACTCAGCTTTCCAAGCATAATAATTTGTTTAAGTGGCGATCACAAAGTTTCCGTCTGAGTGCGTTGCTGCAGCGTATATACAACCCAGAGCGACTCCGATGCGAGTATATCTATACAGACGTGGGCAAGGGGTAGTATGGCCTTCGAACGGAAACGTTTTTGGCAGCTCATAATAATACTCTTCTCGGGTCTGCAGCCGGATCTAACTCAAGATACAATATTGCGAAGGTCCACTTGACGATCGTCATCAAGTGAGACGCTGTTGCTGCTCTCTCGTTGAGAGTTCGACGAGATTCAACAACAGCAGCGTCTGCCCTGAAGATGTCAGCCAGGTGGAACGTCGAAAAATTGACTGAAGATCCGGCTGGAAACTCGAGAAGAGTATCACAAAGAGATTACTGATTTGTCACTGGATGAGGAAGAATACGCCGTCTACATCAACATGTACAGTATGTCAACCACAGCGAAGAGCATGGCAGAGGGCATGCCCCACTGTACCAGTTATTAGGGTTTCTCCCGTTCTATTCACTTATAGAGCGAGGAAAGAAGGATTGCTTACACGTCTCTGTAAGTGCTGTAATTAATCTAATCTTACCCTAACGATCGCTATAGGAACGATACGTTGGAGGTTGTAGTATATTCCTAGAGTTATCATTTAAAGCATCTGTTAACAGACTTTCTCCGAACAGTTTCTGTCTATCTTCAAATTTGTCAGTTCAGTTCTTTCAACATCTCTGCGACACCCTCCTGTGGGTCAAACAAACCTGTGACCACTCGTGGTGCACTTCTATAAATACGTTCAATATCCCCGCTAGTCTTCTTCAATATGGGTTCCAAGCACTTATATTCTAGGGTGGGTCGCATGAGTGATTTGTAAGCCATCTCCTTTGTATACTGGTTGGATTTCCCTAGTATTCTACCAATAAATTGAAATCTGCTACCAGCATTACTCGCGGTTGAACTTAAGTGATCATTCCATTTCACAACCCTACTAAGTGGTACACCGACACATTGGTCTAAGGCGCTGCAATAATGGACTGTGCGGCTGGTCCCGGCGGAGGTTCGAGTCCTCCCTCGGGCATGGGTGTGTGTGTTTGTCCTTAGGATAATTTAGGTTAAGTAGTGTGTAAGCTTAGGGACTGATGACCTTCGCAGTTAAGTCCCATAAAATTTCACACACATTTGAACATTTTTGAACCGAGACATTTGTATGAATTTTCCGATTCCGACTGCGACTCACTGATATTATATGCATAGGATATCATGTTTTCCGTTTTGTGAAGTGCACAATTTTATATTTTTGAACGTTTAAGGAAAGTCGCCAATCTTCGCACCAATTTGAAATTTTATCAAGGTTTGACTGAGTATTTGTGCAGCTTCGTTCAGATTATACCTCCTTGCAGATAACTATATCACCTGCGAAATTGGGCGCAGTGTTATTAATATACAATATGGACAGTAATGGACCCAAAACAGTTCCCTGGGCTACAGCCGAAGTAAATTCTTCATCTGTCAATGACTCTGCATCAAGATAACTTGCTGCATCCTCCTTACCAAGAAATCCTCAGTCCTGTCACAAATTTCACCTGATAACCTATGCGACCGTGTTTTTGATAATGAGCTTAGCTGTGGTATTGAGTCAAATGATTTTCAAATCAAAATGGTTCAAATGGCTCTAAGCACTATGAGACTTAACATCTGTCATCAGTCCCCTAGACTTAGAACTACTTAAACCTAACGAAGCTAAGGACATCACACACATCCATGCCCGAGGCAGGATTCGAAACTGCGACCACAGAAGCAGCGCGGTTCCGGACTGAAGCGCCTAGAACCGCTCGGTCACAACGCCCGGAAAATGATTTTCAGAAAGCGAAACATTCTGCATCCACCTGACTGCCTAGATCCATGGGTTTCACGATGTCTTTATGACAGTGCGAGTTGGGATCCACGTGAGTTATGTTTTCGAAGTCGATGCTGTTTTACATGGAGGAGGGTGTCCTGTTCGAGACACCTTGTTATTTTGGAGCTTGGAATATGTTGTAAGATTCTACAACAAATAAATGGTTCAAATGGCTCTGAGCACTATGCGACTTAACTTCTGAGGTCATCAGTCACCTAGAACTTAGAACTAATTAAACCTAACTAACCTAAGGACATCACACACATCGATGCCCGAGGCAGGATTCGAACCTGCGACCGTAGCGGTCACGCGGTTCCAGACTGAAGCGCCTTTAACCGCACGGCCACACCGGCCGGCAACAAATAAATGTCAAAGATACTGGACGGTAGTTTTGTTGATCACTTCTGCTACTGATAGGTGCTTTCTTCCAGCTACTGGGCACCGTTTTTCGTTCGATGGATCTATGATTGATTATAGTTAATAGAGGGGTAAATTGAGCCGCAGACTGGGTGTACAATCTGATAGGGATCACATCTGACCCACGGGTGTTCTTCCGTTTTAATGATTTCATCCGTTTCTCAACGCCACTGACACTAGTATCTACACTGACGTAAAAAAAAAAATCATAATACCAAGAAGGAGTTGTACAACATAAACGAAAGTTGGCAGGCGTGTTTCTACATCTGAAAGACGATGTCTGTTCAAATTTCGCACCAGTCGCATAAGAGTGGCGCTAGCAGCGCCGCTTTGAAGATGCGAATCATGATTGCTTAGAATATACGCTAAACGGTCATGCGCTTTAGTTACCTTTGAGATTGGACTCGGTGCGTTGATGGTAGTCAAGAACGCCTTTAAGGCGACAAAGACGCCATCGTCAACACCTCACTGAGATTTAACGATGCCGTTAACAGGGCTACAAGAAGTTGGATGTTCCTTCTACGGTGTTGCACAAATACTTGGCAGGAATGTAGCCACTGACCACTGGCAGCAATGTACGGTCGCAAGAACACCGGGCTCTGGAGGCCACGTGGCACTACCGAGGGGAAAGATCGTCTTGTTCGGCGTACGGCTCTTGCGCATCGTGCTGCATCTGCGGCAGCAATTTGAGCAGCAGTTGGCAAATGACTCAAACGATCTGTTACAAATAGGCTACTTCTAGGACAGCTCTGAGCCAGACACCGTGTAGCGTGCATTCTAGTGACCTCAAACCACTGCCATTTGAGACTTTAGCGGTGTCAAGCGACAGCTCATTGGACAGCAGGTCGGAGATCTATTGTGTTTTCTTATGAAAGCTGGTTATGCGTCGGTGCCAGTGATGGTCGTGACCGTGTGCCTTGCGTGTAAGGAGACTTGTTGAGGGCCTGCAAACAACTTGTTAGCATGCTACACACATTGGATCTACATCTGGAGTTATGGAGTGCGATTTCGAATGACAGCAGGAGCACTCCCGTGCTTAGCCCACTGCAAATTTGTTCGTCAGTGCAGTCATTCGACCTGTTGTTATGCTATTCATGAGCAGCATTCCAGTGGGGCTGTTTTGCAACAAAATATCGCTCGCCTACATACCGCTGGTGTAACCCAAAATGCTCTACAGAATTGACGGTATTGAGACAGCAAACAGCCACAAATTTATTTGAAGTTCCTTTATACAAAAGCTACCGTTACCGGTTTCGAATCATTGCGATTCACCGTCAGACGGCTTTCATGCTTCCATTACAACATTTGCTGCGTTTTTTTACTGATTAGTTACCCTAAAATATAAATAATACATCATTATAAGCACGTCCCAAAGATAGTTGAGTTACAGATTTGCATTGGGATGTGACTCACGTGAAATGGCGGTTTGGACTACTTATTTTCATAGCAGACAACGTTTGTAGTTTTCGCCGCATTCACATCATTGCACACATAAACTTGCATAATTGAGCGCTTGAAGATTTGTCACTGAATGCATTTTCACCACATTTCTATCGTTGCACACGTAAATTTGTACCACTGAGCACTTCAGCTGTCGCACAACAGATTTCTAACATGCACCGTTGTCTGTTATGTGAAAGCTGAAAACTACAAACGTTGTGTGCTATGAAAACAAGTACTCCAAACCGACATTTTACGTGAGTCACAACCCAATGCAAATCTGTAACTCAACCATCTCTGTGATGTGCTTATAATTGTATATTAAGATAAGTAATCAGTAAAAAACGCAGCACATGTTGTAATGAAAGCGCCCGCATCTCGTGGTCGTGCGGTAGCGTTCTCGCTTCCCACGCCCAGGTTCCCGGGTTCGATTCCCGGCGGGGTCAGGGATTTTCTCTGCCTCGTGATGGCTGGGTGTTGTGTGCTGTCCTTAGGTTAGTTAGGTTTAAGTAGTTCTAAGTTCTAGGGGACTGATGAACATAGATGTTAAGTCCCATAGTGCTCAGAGCCATTTTGTAATGAAAGCATGAAAGCCGTCTGACGATGAATCGTAATGATTCGAAACCCGTAACGGTACCTTTTGAATAAAGGAACTTCAAATAAATTTGTGGCTGGTTGCTGTCTCAACACAATCAACACTTGTCTTCAGATAAGTCACGGTCTCCAACATGTTATCATATGACAAAATCGCTCTACAGAGTGTCGACACGTCGCCTTGGCGTGCTCAGTCACCGGATCTGTCTCCAATCGAGCACATTATTGGAAGTCAACTTCAGCGTGATCCACAAACGGCATTAAGCGTCCCTGTATTGACCGACCAAGTGCAACAGACTCGGACCTCCATGACACAAACTTACATCAGGCATCTGTGCAGCCAGCTGCGGTAGCCGAGCGGTTCTAGGCACTTCAATCCGCAATTGCGCGACTGTTACGGTCGCAGGTTCGAATCCTGTCTTGGGCATGCACGTGTGTGATGTCCTTAGGTTAGTTAGGTTCAAGTAGTTTTAAGTTCTAGGTGACTGATGACTTCAGATGTTAAGTCCCATAGTGCTCATAGCTATTTGAACCATTTGAGCACCTGTACAAAACAATGCATGCACGTTTGCATGCTTGCTTTCAACATTCTGGCAGTTACAAGGGTTATTAATGTACCAACATTTCACACTGTAATGGCTTGTTTCGCACTTACATTAACCTATGATTTTGCTAAGTAACTCATTGAAATATCCTGTGGGCAAATGAACTCTCGAAATTTATACACTACTGGCCATTAAAATTGCTACACGAAGAAGAAATGCAGATGATAAACGGGTATTCATTAGTCAAATATATTATACTAGAACTAACATGTGACTACATTTTCACGCAATTTGCGTGCATAGATACTGAGAATACAGTACCCAGAACAACCACCTCTGGCCGTAATAACGGCCTTGATACGCCTGGGCATTGACTCAAACGGAGCTTGGATGGCGTGTACAGGTACAGCTGCCCATGCAGCTTCAACACGATACCACAGTTCATCAAGAGTAGTGACTGGCTTATTGTGACGAGCCAGTTGCTCGGCCACCATTGACCAGACGTTTTCGATTGGTGAGAGATCTGGAGAATATGCTGGTCAGGGCAGCAGTCGAACATTTTCTGTATCCAGAAAGGCCCGTACAGGATCTGCAACATGCGGTCGTGCATTATCCTGCTGAAATGTAGGGTTTCGCAGGGATGGAATGAAGGGTAGAGCCACGAGTCGTAACACATCTGAAATGTAGCGTCCACTGTTCAAAGTGCTGTCAATGCGAACAAGAGATGACCGAGACGTATAACCAATGGCATCCCATACCATCACTCCAGATGATAAGCCAGTATGGCGGCCGGCCGCGGTGGTCTCGCGGTTCTAGGCGCGCAGTCCGGAACCGTGCGACTGCTACGGTCGCAGGTTCGAATCCTGCCTCGGGCATGGATGTGTGTGATGTCCTTAGGTTAGTTAGGTTTAAGTAGTTCTAAGTTCTAGGGGACTGATGACCACAGCTGTTAAGTCCCATAGTGCTCAGAGCCAGTATGGCGATGACGAATACACGCTTCCAATGTGCGTTCACCGCGATGTCGCCAAACACGAATGCGGCCATCATGATGCTGTAAACAGAACCTGGATTTATCCGAAAGTGTCACTTTTTGCCATTCGTACACCCAGGTTCGTCGTTGAGTACACCATCGCAGGTGCTCCTGTCTGTGATGCAGCGTCAAGGGTAACCGCAGCCATGGTTTCCGAATTGGTAGTCCATGCTGCTGCAAACGTCGTCGAACTGTTCGTACAGGTGGTTATTGTCTTGCAAACGTCCCCATCTGTTTACTCACGGATCGAGACATGGCTGCACGATCCGTTACAGCCATGCGGATAAGATGCCTGTCATCTCGACTGATAGTGATACGAGGCCGTTGGGATCCAGCACGGCATTCCGTATTACCCTCCTGAACCCACCGATTCCATATTCTGCTGACAGTCATTGGATCTCGACCAACGCGAGCAGCCATGTCACGGTACGATAAACCGCAATCGCGATAGGCTACAATCCGACCTTTATCAAAGTCGGAAACGTGATGGTACGCATTTCTCCTCCTTACACGAGGCATCGCAAGAACGTTTCACCAGGCAACGCCGGTCAACTGCTGTTTGAGTATGAGAAATCGGTTAGAAACTTTCGTCATGTCAGCACGTTGTAGGTGTCGCCACCTGCGCCAAACTTGTGTGAATGCTCTGAAAAACTAATCATTTGCATATCACAGCATCTTCTTCCTCTCGGTTGAATTTCGCGTCTGTAGCACGTCATTTTCGTGGTGTAGTAATTTTAATAGCCAGTAGTGTATGTACTACATCATTATTTGGTGTTGCCACTTTTTTTTTTGTCAGTGTATGTCATTCATCTTTTCTGTGGCACTAGAATTAAACTGGGGCAAAATGAGAAACGAACTAAAAAACGCTTGCCCTATTTAGACTTCGAATAAATGACGTTTCGATACCCTGTTTTAGCCCATCTGTCGTACCAAATGACTTAATATTACGGGGCCTCTCGAACGACGGTGGGGGTGGGTGTGAAAATCGTAGTGCCTGGTTTTGCAGCGTTGTAACTCGGCGCTACAGACAGTGTGAGCACAAGCAACCGCGCTGCGCTGTCGGGTCAATCAGCGAGCGCCAATCTCATTAGTGCCGCCGCTCTCCCTTCCGCCCCTCACCCCCCGCCACCCACTCTCACACAGCACTCACACCCGCTCTCAAACGTGTTTGAAGGCAGCCTGTGTTGGGCGCAGAACACAATTATGTACCAGCTCACAACTGCGGCTCATTGAAGACCTTGTTATGACTTGTGTTCCACACTTCTTGTCAAACGAGAAAGCCTCATAGATTAAGAACAACATTAGTAGCTCAGTGGTAGCTTCTCGACGGGAATCACTGTCCCCGTACGTGACCTATTGTGACTGAAATCGAAAAACAGATAGAAAAGCGTTAATGACGTAATGTCCACAGGACAAATGGGTCTGAGCACTATGGTGAAGACGTCGTCGTCTCCTGACCTTCATTGCTTACATATCCTGCCCTCACAATCATATTCCGCACATCAAGACGCTTCGTTCGAATCCAAACTCGATAAGATAAAGTCAATGTTATATGAATTCATGTAAACGATATGCAAATAACTAATAAATCGCAAGTGTGCACCGTGGTTGAAATTCTCGAGACTGGCATACACACACACACTTTCAAGACACGACGGTCACAAAAGCTTTCAGTTCGGGAGAGGCAAACACCGCACGCCAGGACGCCGGTCCCTTCTGAGGTTTTCACAGGGAGCTATCTACGTCGGCCGCCCGTCGAGCAGACAGCGTTATCCAAAGTGAAAGGGATGAACGACCCCGTGTTAGGCTTAAAAGCAAATTCTGCTACATTGTGTGGGAGCGCCCAATCTACGCATTCTTTACAAATATAGCACGCAGTTTCAGAGATTTTCACAGGGAGACAGCAAACGCCAAACGCCGATGCTACAGATTTCTGGATTTGTCGCCTTAAACGAAACGTCATTCTCCCCTTTTAGAAGAGCAATGCTGATTGGCAGATGATATTGATGACGCCTTGAGCTGAGGGACTAATGGAAGAGACCGAAAGAAATACCCCTTCACATCTGGCGTGGAGCGGGGCCGTTCCGTTGTCGCTCTTGGAGCGAGAACACGTTACGAGAGCGTGCGCGTTCATACGTGTACTCGAAAGAGCGAGGAACAAGTCTCTCCTCAGTACTTCACTGGGAGAGCACCTCTGTCGAGAGCGAATCGAAGGGCGACTCTATATTGAGTCCTTGCGATTAAGCATTGTTCACCGTGTTGGCCACCACACTTATTGTGCGGTGTGAATGGACAGAGTAATAGTTAAACGCCTGCGAGCGAATTTTTGAGTGGCATCGCGGTGGTCTGGCTATCTGACCGGTGTACCACGCCAGTAGTTAGACTAGGGGCGAATAGGAGTCCTTGACTTCATCAAGGGGTAGGGAGAGTTTGATTGGCGAAGGTCAATCCAGATAGAACGAGAGTTATCTTATTTGTCAGCAGCGAGTGGCGCAGACAGCATTCATCACAGCTTATGGTATTGTGCACTACAGCTCTTGCGAGCCTCCACAACAGTACACTTCACTGCATTTCACATGCGACAGCCTCGACCATACATAGCAACATTCTAACGGATAATTATTCAAGTTGAGTAGGCGCGGATCTCAGCCATTCTGCCAAGTCAATAACAATCTTAAACTTTGTAAAGAAATTTCATTAGCGAATCCTATACTTGAAAGGTAACTTCACATTCCGAAAAGAACCAGGAAAAGTGCCATTGTGATTTCTCAGAATTTTTTGGAAAATAAATAATAATTTTTGTTAGTTTCATGTTTTTCTTACACTAACTAGAACTACTCCAGTACTCAAGTATCCCACTAGTTACGTAAGAAATTTTGTGAATTTTTGTGTCATTTCCTTACAGCGGACGACTCCAGAAGATATTTATTGCTGAAAGTATTTCAAGCATTTCTCTTTAGAACGTTAGGAGCGTCTGTCTGACTTCTGTAGTAGTGTGGGGGGTGGAAATTGTATCTTGCAGGAGCCACAGGGTAAAGGGTACATCTCTGATTAATCCGTTGCGCAGAATGACAGAATAGCACCCACACGCTCACAATGGAACTTAACTTCTGAGGCCATCAGTCCCCTAGAACTTAGAACTACTTAAACCTAACTAACCTAAGGACATCACACACATCCATGCCCGAGGCAGGATTCGAACCCGCGACCGTAGCGGTCTCGCGGTTCCAGACTGTAGTGCCTAGAACCGCTCGGCCAACGCGGCCGGCTCCACAGGACACTGAGCACTTCCATTGTGTAGAAACACACACACCGTCTAGGTCACTTTTTATTTTATCAGAGAACCGGATTTTAACTCTCTTGTCTCATCCACAGGTGCATTAAGTACCAAAGTGGAAGGAAAAGGGGGGGGAGGGGAGGGTTCAGTAGTACAAAAATAGTCGTATAGGTTATGACTTGTAATATTTACCAGGAGATGTCACGATTGTATGGTTGTCAGTATTTTATTACTCATTTAGCAACACCCTGAGATAGCGGATAGACTAACTAGAAAGCTAAACCTTAGGACGTGAGGCACAGAGATCTTGAAGTTATCGAGCCTTTATTGAGCAATGATGTGTCAATTTATTGGTGAGTGCTTCCGCAAATGTTGGTTATACAGGTGTCGCTAACACAGAAGGCTCAACGTTTCACCAAAACAGTTAAGTTCGCCAGCAAACAGCTCACGGCGTATTTTGAGAGAAGGCTACCCACACATAATAAAAATCCAAAATATCTAGAGATCGTGCTTGATACGCTCAGCTGCAGACAACATTTATTAAGACCAACTGTCAAAATTAAAACTAGATAAAACATTCTCCAGAAACTCTATGGCAGAGCATCTACATCCTCTGCATCGACATTCCGTACTTCTTCATCTCTGGGATTGCTGTATCCACTTGCGGAATATTGCTCCCCACCTTGAATGAACTGTACTCACGTAAGTCTTTGCTGACACACAACTCACCCAGATCGTGCGTCCTGCAGCTGGTACAACAGCCCTACGCCACTTTCTGGCAACCCACACTTAGCAGCATGCCACATTCTTCTCTGCCGAGAGAAAGTCACTTGTACGAGAGTACAAAAAGATTTGCCGCTACCTGCCGCCCGCCCCCTCCCACACACACACACACACGGCAGATTAACCATGCGACGGAACAACTTAAGATGTGCATATCGACCACGCCACGCCACGTAACTTTCAATTGTCACGAAAGATCTAGTCGGTTATTAGCCGAATAAGAATCAATAGTGATAGGTGTGCCGTGTGGTTAAAGGCGCTATGTCACGGATTGCGCGGCACCTCCCGCCGGAGGTTCGAGTCCTCCCTCGGGCGTGGGTGTGTTTGTTGTTCTTAGCATAAGTAGTCTGTAAGTATAGGGCCCGATGACCTCAGCAGCTTGGTCCCTTAGGCGAAAAAAAAAAAAAAATCTGACAGATGTGCCGGCTGATTCTATGTGTACTTGGAAGAAAATAACTTCTGCGAGTTGTGTGTGTGACGCTGAAAGGCAGACTGTTCACCATGTACTTCAAGAACGGTCCGTTAGAACTTTCCCTCGCCATCCAACGGAGTTCCTGGTGACGATAGAAGGATCAGTAGATTGCATTCGTTGCTTGTATATTAATTTGTAATTTGAGATAATTGTAAATAATAATTTTTTGTGATGTAATAGTACGCTAAATAAATAAAATAATTCTACTATCATTTTTGTATTACGCACTCACCAACTTGTACAAAGTATACAAGTCTATACAGTGCGTGTTCTATGGGCCCGGAGGGGAAGGATCCACTGCTTCTTCGTCCGTATGCCTTCAACTGAGACTAAGGATATTCTCCCTTAATGTGTGGCATAGTGACAGCTGTGACAATGTATTCACGTTATATTTTAAATACATTAGCGGCGATGCTTTTTTTTTCAAGCATGTTTTGATAATCTGCAGCCGTGTCTGCATACGCATTACAAGTTATACAAAAATACCAATTACTTAAATAATCTATAATTATGAAGCTGCGGAAAAATACTTTGTTGAGTGTCTATTGATAAGGTGGCATTTTTTGGGTAGCATATGTGTCTGTGGTGGGGGATGGGAGGTGAGGGGGAAGTAGGGGGAACCTTATGCTTAGTCTACTAGCGTTATTTCTTGTCAAAGTATAAGCTGCATATTATTTCTATTTGCAGAAAATCTTCTGTTACTTTTCACAAGCATCACACCCAGTTTCACTTACAGTTAGGATAAATAAAATTGAGCACGTTCATTTCACCGCTTTACGTCGATAATAGCAAATTTCTCTCAAATATCCTGACGACAGTCCTTGTCCAAAACGAGTTGATAAGCAAGTTTTTACAAGTAGACTCCTGTTACTAGCGACCTAAGGTGGTGGTAAGGAGGTTATCATTCATATAATGGTCACATGCCTTCTGCATAACTTTATATTTCAATTTGAAAAAGGAAATGTATCCACAAATAATACAGATACTATTAAATAAAATCACATCTTCATTATTGAAAACTAAAATACACTGTATTAATGTTCCACCAGAGTATCTGCCTCCCAATTGCTCGTGTTTCATTAACTTATTATGTCGCGATCTTCTTAAATGAAAGACCACATCCTCTACGAAACCAGTCATTATCTTTTCTAAGATCTCCACCTGCGGGACAACCTTTTTTAAATTGAAGCGCAGCGTCTTCGGTGAGTTGAGCTTTAAGTCTCATTTTTGCAGAGAATAAATAGTATTTTAAGAAGCTTTCCCGTTTTGCACCTACATCCAAATAGGAAGTGAATACAAGCGTCTAAGCACAGGCGCAAAATTACGCGTTGCTTGTGCCTTACCTCTACCACTTAACCACGGAGCGATAGAGCAAGCTGCGCACCGTGCTTACCTGTAAAAGAAGGATAACGTATTAGCAGCAGAGCAGGAAATACCGCGTTTTAAAATAATACACAGTTTGAAACAATGTTTAGCGCTTTAATCCCTTCTACATTTACTACTGTATTTTTTACCGTTGCTATTATTTTTATTCATTATTCTTGAGAACACGAAGCGTATGTGTGCCCCAACGTAGGTACACAAAACGTAGACTACCAGCACTTATAACTGTTGTTATTTAAATTATATATTTCTGGTGGATCAAATCTGTGAGCGCTATTCTTACTGCTCCCAGCAACAGTGTAGGCTCAATGATGACTGTGTGAAAATGTTATGACATTCAGACACGGCGGAATGTATGCCATGCGTTATGATAACACGATCAGTAAATAAAATAAGCACGGAATGGGAACCATTTTTTACCTTACATCAAACTAGACATGCTCCCACACCCTGCGTACACACTGGGTGCCGAAACAGCTGATAGCAGCAAGGCAGATGACCTGGAGGCTAAAATGAAAAGTCAGCATCGGATAATGTCTGAGAAAGGTGATATGACAGCACCTGGATTAATTACACTAAACGATTCTTTGATCTCTGGCTAGATGATTACAATGAAATACAAGTGCTTCGCCTCTTGCTTCCAACACCGGACGGAAATTCATGAAGTAAGTTCCACTGGCCAGCTTATACAGCACAAAAAGCATTGGATATCAAACATTAAGTACGAAACTTAAATACAGGCTACAACTACCTTATAACAGATACCTGTCTCTACTAAATGCGTATTTTGTATCCCGGTATCGAGGATCATTGCCGAGTACAGTCATAGTTATGTGGCCGGCCGGAGCGGCCGAGCGGTTCTAGGAGCTTCAGTCTGGAACCGCGCAACCGCTACGGTCGCAGGTTGGAATCCTGCCTCGGGCATGGATGTGTGTGATGTCCTTAGGTTAGTTAGGTTTAAGTAGTTCTAAGTTCTAGGGGACTGATGACCTTAGCTGTGCTCAGAGCCACAGTTACGTGGCATCACCACATTTCCTTGAATCACTTACCCAGAAGGTAAGCTTTCAAGTGTGAAAGCATCTTGTTTTCGATTGCAAATTGCAATTTGAGAACAGTGTTGCAATATGTATTGGCGTTTTAAGTTGCACGGCGCTCCAATATACCGACCAGCAATACACTTCGTCCGTCTCAAATACGCAACTGTCTAAGTTTAGTCTAGCAAGCATCCGACTCAATCCTGTTTGCAAGTGTGAATCAGTCACCTTGAACGTGATTAATTGAAGCTCATCAGGGGATACAGGTGAATAATAAGCTCTGTACCACAGTCATTACAATGGCAAGCGCCCACATTTGACTCGTTAATTGAGATACAATCTGCATTCAAGATTAAGAAAGCAATGCGAATATAAAGCACTGAAATCGGGAGGAAAGAGTACACCAGTGCTCAGTGTCAAGTTCACAGTTGTCAAGCATCAGTTAAAATAAAACAAAACAAAAAAGAATAAAATCAATGTAGCCCTATAAGATTAAGACTAATGAGTAAGCGGAACAGTGGAGGATAATGTCGCTTACCTAACCTCTAGACAAGTGGTCGTCAAACTACGGCCCGCGGGTCATGTGGCGTTAGTCAAGTGTTCTTGGGCCAGCGGTTCTCAAAAATGGTTCAAATGGTTCTGAGCACTATGGGACTCAACATCTTAGGTCATAAGTCCCCTAGAACTTAGAACTACTTAAACCTAACTAACCTAAGGACATCACACACACCCATGCCCGAGGCAGGATTCGAACCTGCCACCGTAGCAGTCCCGCGGTCCAGCGGTTCTCAGCCAATCTATAACAATATGCAGCTAGTAACTAACAGCCGAATCCAACAACGTCAACTAACGATGAGAGCTTCTTGAGAGCGTAGTTTTCCAAACAAAAATAATTACAGTCACAGTAATATTTTAAGATTTCTTTAATTTTAAGTGACATTATCGAATCCGGCCGTGAGCTACAGTGAATCACTTTAATATTCAGACACAGTGATACCTTAACCTTGTGACATCATAACTTTATTCGTAACAAAACAAACAAAACGTATAACAAAGTATTGCATTCCGTGATGTGTCTTGTAAATAACAGCATAAACTTTACTAACACAACATACATAAGTTCTTTTATAATACTATTTCAATAAAACTCGGTCCTATATTCACGTTACTTTAATATTCGAACACTTTGCAGAACTAATCATTTCAAGACAAGATTTTGTGGAAGATTAAATGTTTCAATATCTTGTCGGGTAGCCATTCTGTTTTATCACTTCTTTCAAACGATGCGGCACACTACAAATGATCTTTGTTAAATAGTCCGCATGTAGACTGTTCCATTCTTATTTTAATCGACGCTTCAGAGTTTCCTTGGACGATACTGATGTTTTTCTAATACGTTGCTCCAGTTCTACCTAAACATTCTCAATGGGGTTGAGATCCGATGATTGAGATGGTGGTTGTACGGCTTTGGGGCAACTGTGCAACAAATAGTCCTGCACCTTGCTAGCCTTATCTTTCGGGTCATTGTCCTGGTAGAACTTGAACGTGTTTGATATCCCCATGGTTCCCCCACTTTTCCGTAAATTGTTCTTTAACATGTTCACGTAGACATATTTGTCCATAATACTGTCGATGAACAATTCGCCAGGTCCAAATATGGATATACAGTCACAGACAAGGACGCTGCCACCTCCGTGCTTTACATTCGGTTTAATATTTATGACTGTAAATTCTTCGTTCTTCTTCCGCCACACCATGCTTTGTCCATCCGCCCCCCCCCCCCCCCAAAAAAAAGCGTGTGAAATCTTATGGGACTTAACTGCTAAGGTCATCAGTCCCTAAGCTTAAACACTACTTAACCTAAATTATCCTAAGAACAAACACACACACACATGCCCGAGGGAGGACTCGAACCTCCGCCGAGATCAGCCGCACAGTCCATGACTGCAGCGCCCAGACCGCTCGGTTAATCCCGCGCGGCTCCGATCCAAAAACGCTAGATTTACTTTCGTCGGCAAAAAATGACGTCGTTCCACCATATTTCATCCTTCGTAATAAGTTCCGTGGCAAAGTACAATCTCTTCTTTCGATCCTGTTCATTCACATACGGTTTGTTCTCGGCCACTCTGCCATTGTAGCCACTTTCACTCAATAATCTGCGAGTCGTTGGAGGATGTACCTTCTTGCCAGTCTAGTTTAACAGCTCACGTGCTAATCTGGGTGCAATGAGTGTAGGATCTTTCTTTATTTTCCGTATTAGCTGCCGCTTGTTACGTGCATCTACCTTCGGTGCTTTTGCGGTATAGAGTCGATACGGCCCTAGTTTTGATTCGTCTGACTATATCTGCCACAGTACTCTTACTTACGTTCAGCGTAGCCCGCCCGGTTGGCTGTGCGGTCTAACGCACGGCTTTCCGGGCGGGATGGAGCGCCTGGTCCCCAGCACGAATTCGCCCGGCGGATTAATGTCGAGGTCCGGTGAGCCGGCCTGTCTGTGGATGGTTTTTAGGCGATTTTCCATCTGCCTCGGCGAATGCGGGCTGGTTCCCCTTATTTCGCCTCAGCTACACTATGTCGGCGATTGCTGCGCAAACCAGTTCTCCACGTACGCGTACGTCACCATTACTCTACCACGCAACCATAGAGGTTGCACTCGTCTGGTGTGAGACGTTCCCTGGGGGGTCCACCGGGGGCCGAACCGCACAATAACGCTGTGTTCGGTGTGGGGCGGCGGAGGGGTGAAGTGGACTGCGGTAGTCGTCATGGGGTTGCGGACCACTGTGGCTGCGGCGGGGACGGAGCCTCTCCGTCGCTTCTAGGTCCCCGGTTAACATAACGTCATACCGGTTAACACAACATAACATAACATCATAACATAACATATGTTGAGCGTGGCAGCAATTTGTCAATATGATTTACCTTTCGCGTTGTGTGAAAAATCACAAGCTATCGTAACTCAAAACTAGTATTAATGGTTCAAATGGCTCTGAGCACTATGGCACTTAACTTCTAAGGTCATCAGTCCCCTAGCACTTAGAACTAATTAAACCTAACTAACCTAAGGACATCACACACATCCATGCCAGAGGCAGGATTCGAACTTGCGACGTAGCGGTCGCGCGGTTGCAGACTGAAGCGCCTAGAACCGCTCGGCCACCCCGGCCGGCAACTAGTATTAGCTTTGCGTGGCATCGTACAGTATTGACAGTCGACCGTGCTTGTAAACACACACTTGCCTTCAGTCTCGAAGTATTTTCCCCGGTGTGAACGGTGAAAACAAGTGCGGCATGCCATCTGTCCGGATATTACAGAAACGTGATCATCGAAGAGTGCTTCATTTCAGTCGTATTATTTAACGAGTGGTATACGTTATGTAAAATTCATTCATACTATTATTTACTAGACATCGACCTTCATATAATACGTGGATATATTACATTTTTTTATTCAGAATACAGTTCTGATGCAGAAAAGTAAAAATCTCTTGGTGTCCGAATATTAGGGCTATTATTAAGGTTAAGGGCAGAGGGGTAAGCAGCGCGGCCACTGGGAAGCTGGAGAATGTAAGAGGGGGAATGTTTTATGTTTTGTCTTCCAGTACTGACAACTCAGGGGCGTGCGCGACTCGTACCGATCACCTACTGTGGTTTACATTTCAGACGTAAGTAACATGGATTCGTGAATGCGGATTATAGAGACTGCCAACACCAAATGCAGTACATGTTTGTAGTAAGGAATATGAAATTAATTTAAGCCGTTATATTACAACGCTATGAGCAGAAGAGAAATTGCATTCTAAGCACTTAGTAAACATTTGTGATCACGACTCATGTTCGATAACGCATTTAAATATAAGTACAATTACTGTCATTAATCAATCCGCTCACACAGACAACAAAACAGTAACTCCGGTAATTGCAGTGTCTCAACTCAGGTGTCGCCGAGGATGGCCGCAATCCGAAATAGTCAACGCGAAGTATTCAGATTGGTGCGAAGTTTTAACGATCATTATTCGGAGGTCGTTGGCAAATTTATCGCAAGCTTACTATAGCTCGACAGTCTATTGGTGGCTCATAAGGTACTAATTTATGACGTCACCATCTAATAATGAGATACTAATATATACGGTCCGAGGTGCCACCCCACCTCTTGAGCAAAGAAGTTTGACGATCCCTGCTCTGGAGTGTAGGCCGTAGGATCTGTCCGTGTTATGCCGACGGCAGTTGGCAGTCGTCCATGAGGTTCTACTATGGACGCTATCTGTTGACTGCCATACCAGCCACACCGACAAAAGAGAGCCTGACTGGCCCTGCTGGGTGCTGTTTAAGAACTCGGTCGCTGGAGCGAAACAGCAGACCGTCTGGGTAGGCACTATAGTCTACTGCCACCCTAGACGACTGTTCCGACAGAAAACTGTATCAGTCTTACCAGGGAGTTATGCGGGAGCTCTCCAGATCTGCTAGATTTCATTACCAGGTTGGTCCTAACCGCCAACTACATTCCAGGAATATATCCCTGCGCTCCTGGCGTCTTTCTTCAAACGGGAGCTTGTCTAATGGTCACTGCCATTTTGGTAACCATGGAGCTTGTCTAACGCCAATGCCATTTTAATTTGATAATCACCAATAATTACAGTTTGAAAGACGTTGCCTTAAATTTAACTTGGCCCTTACTCCTGGCTACAGGCAATAATAGTACGTGATTTCCGATTCATTCTCGCCTCTGGGAAACACAAAATCGGGAGGGAAGCTTTTTTTTAAATTTTGATTTATAGCTTGATTCGTTAATGAAATGAAAGTAGTATCACACTAAAAAAAAGGTCGAACTGTTTTCCCGGTCTCATGCAACACCATTGTCGCTACGGTCGCAGGTTCGAATCCTGCCTCGGGCATGGATGTGTGTGATGTCCTTCGGTTGGTTAGGTTTAAGTAGTTCTAAGTGCTAGGGGACTGATGACCTCAGATGTTAAGTCCCATAGTGCTCAGAGCCATTTTTGAACACCATTGTTTTATTTCAATTTATGAAGCAATTCAAAAATCCATAATCTAAATCGACGTACCATGTAAAAACCAAGAGCATACTCATCGTCTGGCACTATGCGTAGACTGCTGTTACCTAACTTAGAATGCAGCAAGTTTGTGGATGTTGCGACGTATTCGTGGGAAATGGACCGATAAAACTTCGGGAAACACAAACAGTTGTGGTGAATCGGCGGTTTTCCTCCATCCACTCTTCCTCAAAATGTCTGATTTCATGAGTCCCTTGTGTTCCTCATATTTCATGTTAACTTGTCCTTCATAGAATTGTAGTAATCATATGCATATCAAGACTTGTACTTTTCAAATCCGAGGGCGAATGTCATCATTTGACAGGTTCCGTGCGTTCAAAACCGACATGTTTGATGACAGTTCACATGTGGTGGGTTTATCTCAATCCATACACAAACGTCCGCCTTGCTATCGTCTCTGACAGTGACGTCTCTGTCCGTCAGATGTCCTTAAAGTACACGTTTGACTGCAACGCAGGTGCGGTTTATCTTGTTAGCCAGACTTACTTCCTTGATATCGTTATTTACATTCGCGGTGCTACCCAAAATTTCCGGGTATATTGTCATAAAAATCAGAAAATTTAACTCACTTCTAAATTTCCACCGACGCCTTCACAGTTGTGCCCCTGCACTTTTATTCAATGCTTCCAGCGATTTTTCCAATAATGGATGCAGTGCTGGAAGTCCGCTAGCTGAATCGCGTTCAAAATTAGTTGAGATTCCGCCTGAAACTCTCCTACTGAGGCAAAATGACGCTCTTTCAACTTGAATTTCGTTTTCGGGTAAAATGAGAAAACGTTAGGGGCTACATCAGACGAGTAGTGCGGCTGGACACGTAGGTTGTGTTTTTTTTTCTTTTCTTTTTTTTCAGGAACTCCCTCTCAGCCGGCCGAGGTGGCCGAGCGGTTCTAGGCGCTTCAGTCCGGAACCGCGCGACTGCTACGGTCGCAGGTTCGAATCCTGCCTCGGGCATGGATGTGTGTGATGTCCTTAGGTTAGTTAGGTTTAAGTAGTTCTAAGTCTAGGGGATTGATGACCTCAGAAGGTAAGTCCCGTAGTGCTCAGAGCCATTTGAACCATTTTTTGAATTCCCTCTCTTTGAGTGAAAGGGTGCATATGCATTGTTGCGATCCAGAACTAGTCACTGTCCTCTAGTCTCACTCCGTTTACATTTACATCTTCCCTCAATCTCCCCAAAACATTGCAGAACGTACCTGTGACTGTCAAAGCACGCAGAGGAAATTCAGGATGGCAAGTCCACGAATCTCCGAAAATATTCATCAGTAGGGCCACAGAGAGGATGGAGTTTTCAGCTGCAAATATTCTGCTTCGTTTCATGGTCGAAACCTTATACCTATGATTCATCAGAAGCTATGACCCTGGACAGGAAATTTGGATAATCTTGAACCGTTGTTTGCATTCAGTGCACTCCTGAACCCGACGGTCTAGTTGGGCGCTAGAAAGACTAGGAATGAACTTCGCTGCAATTCGTCTCATGTTCAGTTCATCGCGTACAATGCATTCATATGTCCCGTATGAAATTCTAACGATCTCAGAAACATCAGGGATTGTCTTCCTTCTGTCCTTTTAGATCACTTCACACACTTCGTTTTCGTAGTTGTATATCTGACAGTCAGTCCGTGCGTTGGTCATCCTCCACAGACTTGCGGCCATCTTTAAATCTCTTAAACTACTGAGATGTTCTTGCTTAGCAGAAAACTTCACCACGAAAAGTCTCCCTTAGCAATCGGCGCGTTTGAGGTGCAGTTTTGCGGAGCTTATAACCACGGCGTGTTATAACATAATGCGGATCCTTTGTTCATTTCCCACAGCCATTTCGAAATTTGCAGACACAGTACAAGACGGTGTAATGAAATCACCAACAACGTTCACACCGATGCACACTCAATGACGTGAGCCACACTGGCAGTTAAAAGACACAGCTAGAGGCGCCTAGCGGCAGAAGTTTGTACTACTGATTGTTGGGCTCAATGTTTACGTACTCGGAAATTTTTATTGCCCTTCATAATTTCTTTCTTTACTAATACACAACCTAATCCAGCAACACTCAATTAAATTATCGGATACGATAAGTACCTTTATTGCAGTCATCTGGACAAAACACTGCAAGTGGATCGACGGGGAACGAACCATAAATGTACCCTTGTAGCTTCCGTGGCGATGGAAGACGGTGCACAATGAAGTTGATAAAAAGGCCACTCCGTACTTTTTATTACCCTTATTTTCTCCTTTTTCCACTCAGCTGCATGTATTGCTAGCAAATTTACACCACTGGATTGCCCGGTGGCTCCGTGTACATGCGACTTACAAGGATGAAATAATCAAACTGAATCAGCAGTCCACTGCATTCCCTGATCAAGTGCTTTACAGAACTGTTTTGTATCAACACAAGCACAAGAACGTCTCAACTAAAAGACGTCATTACTCGAATCATTACAGTCATAGTAAAAAGTAGCATTAGCTAATCTGAACTGAGTTCCTTTGTGCCCGTCAAAGTGGGTAATATAAGCGAGGGGAATAAAAAATGTTAATTTTTCATCTTTGGAATCTTTGGAGTATTACTGCGCCTTCACAGCGGAACAATCATATGCACGGGAAATATTCGTACTAGAAACTGGTGTCAAAAGAAGAAAAAAAAAGGTTCAAATTTTCCTTTCCGGAGTAGTGGAAAGGTGGAATTCGTCTAAGTTGACGACAATTCGAAGACGCGAGTGTACCCTGAAGACGCGCCGTAGTGGTCCCCCAGGCCGTAATCAAAGAGCATTACGTCTGCGGGTGCGGTAAGCTGCTTACCGCTTCCAGAAGGGGGCGACAGCCTCTGGTTCGACCCGAACGGCCACCATTGGCAGTTCTGGCTTGATATGCGCTGTATCAAAGACGCAGTGGCGATGTTCGGTTCTATGTCGCTTGTTTTGTGAAGTAATAAGGGATTACGGAAGTGTCCGAATCCACCTGGCTGTTTTGACCCATGACGTCATCAATATGACGGAAATGGATATTCTAAGCGTCTCCAATATGGCGCCAATGATGTCACTACATACACACGGCGACAAACACGAAAATACGTATACATAAGACAACAACATCTCCCTCCTAAAACACAATCAAACTAACGGGACAACCGCGGAAAATTGGGGGTTTTAGGGAGGGGACAAGCTAAATGTAACAGTAAAAAAAAAACACACCACGATCCCAAAACACACAAAATAACGAACAAAAAAAAAATAAAAAATTACAAAATCTACAGGGATCGGACACTTCCCTTGACCTTCATCCCTCCACTAGTTCCTTCATAGTTTCTCTGACAATTCATTTCATACTTAGTTTGCTTTTCAGTACTCTTGCCTGCTTGCCTACAACCCTGACAGTACATGGTCAACACACCAACATCCAAGACTTTCCATTGTCGATGCTGATAATAGATGCACATGAATTCTTTGAGTGGAAACCTTTTTTTTTTTTGCCAGGATCCGTCGAATGATATTGCTATGTCAGAACTACCATTTTCTGCTACAGCCTGCTCTGCTGCTGTAGTCATTGACTCCATAGCACATGCCTTGACACTACTTCTTACTATTCAGTTTATTTGATAGATTTTGTAGGGGGACTAGGGAGGTTTAGCAAGCCACAAAGAACCTTACGAGCGTAATGGCCTTTTCCTATGCATTTAAGTCCATAGAAGTATCTTAGATTAGTGTTAAAAAGTCCATTCTTTACACTTACTTGTGAAGTCTTGAAAGTGTTTTCGCTTTCTTGAAAGTCTTTTCGCTTTTACAGTCCAAACACATTATTTGTAAAGTGCACACCAAACCATTGCGTTGAGATAGCTTTTCAGAAGTTTCAACTTCCCCTCCACATATACGACAACACACTGTTTCACACAAAACTGAAATAAGTATATGAAGATTAATAATGATATTACAGTTTGTTTCACTGTCTGAAGCTGCGTTGTATTTTACATCATTACCCAGCAGTTTGTTCTTGGAAGCACTTAAAGGAGTAGAAGGACTGTCACTATTTACAACCAAATTATCACGCCCTTCGGCGCTAACCACTCTTTTTACTGCTGCTATATTTGTTCTGTAGTATCTGTTTCCTTTGTTTCGTATTTTTTGAAACACTCCTTTTGGTTTAGTCATGACGAAAACTATCACAGGAAACACAAAAAACTAAAACGCGGCTAGTGGATAACTTAAGTTGTCAAACACAAACAAATGTACAGTTCAAAAACTTTACTGCGAAGTACCGCCAGTGTAGGCAACTTATGAATATTAATTTAGATATGTAAACGTAAGAAATGTTACTATTTCTGCGGAGTTATGAAACCAGTTTATGTAGATTTTTTTCTAGAGTTACAGCAAGAAGTTGTAATTGTTAAGTGGAACACTATTCTTCCTATCATGAAGCTGGTATATTTAAAACAGCTGCCATTTTAGTAAGGCGTTATGAACGTTCAAAGTTTTATGGGTGGATGTAATAGACGCACAGGGGCTGACAACCCCGCCGTTTAGTCCCTTAATCCCCGTCAATCAATCAATCAATCAATTTGTTATCCATTACTGACAAAAAGAAAATACTAAATTTCAGACCGCAAGAAACATGATATACAGAACTGGCTGTGTTTACATGGATGTTCTGGAGATTGTATGTTTAAGTGTTTATTCAGTTAAGAAGTGTTGAAACGAGTGCTTAATTTCCTAACGGACGACTCAGTGTGCCTTCCAAAGAACATGTGGCGACGGATATCTCATTGTACAAGCTATGGCTGCTTCATTGGTAACTCGTCGGCATTCGCCGAATTTTAACAGCATGTTCACCCTGTTCGTTGGCCGTGTACATGTTTATTCCATGTCAATGTCCGTGGCAGACCGAACCTCGTTTGTGCATTTCGAGCTGCCTTGTATTCGGCAGTGTAAGAATACACTCGATAATGCCATCGAACATGACTTCAAACAGTGAATCGAGGTAACTCGTCGCTCCGTGATACCAAGGACTTCGTATCTTGTCCGCAGGTCTTTTCGCCACCTGAACGCTCATCTGCACACAACCTGTTACAGCACGTTGCATCCGCCCACAAAGCTTTAAACAGCACCTTCTTTTTTGTGGAGGATGGTTAGGCTAACTTTTCAGTCAAAGTGTGAATATGCACATACCAGGAACCTAAGAAAGTAATGCTCTTGCTCAGCCGTACACAACAATTCATTTGAGAAAACAGTTGGGTTTGCCCGGAACGTAGCTAATGCTTAGTCACCACAGAAAACAGTGGGCTCATCCGGTACGTAACACAACATTAAAAAAAAGTGAGAATTCCTGGTACTTCCATTAGCGCAACAACTACACAAAGATACAGCATTTGTCACTGACAATGCTACCAGCACAAACTTCTAGTCGCATTTAATTACATTTATTCGATGTTTTTATTCATTTAGAGTGAATATTCTCTGGATGTAAGTAACTTAGGGAAATCGTTGTCCTTTTTTGTTCAAGGAACCGTGACCCAATTTGACTGAAAATTTTGGACCTTTTGCAGTGTTTTTCTTCCCTGTCTTCTGCGTCGTTGCCGAATTTCCATTTCTCTTTCATCGATGGCAGCAGGCGAATGATCCGTTTACTTACACAACGTGACATTCGTAACATGAAACCTAAGTACGTGTGCCTTCTCTCAACTACATGGCGTTGCGATTTCTTCAATTACCCTTAAGTAACCTGAACCTTACGGGAGAACAATGTTAGCAGCAAGCAGGTGAATGGCTTCAGGTCGATTATATAGGAACAGCAACGCTCGAAAAATACTCAAGAACAAAATCTCACGTGTGTCTTATATGCAGAATCATTTGTAGATCCGCAAGAATTTAATCTCTAAATAAATTAAAGACTTCCACTATGCTAATTAACGTGTACGTTCTACGTATAATCGCTTTACTTTACACCTAAAAAATAAATCGTTGTAAAAGACCGTTTGTCTGTCATTAAGGGGTTGAACTTGAAAAGTTCATCTTTGCACTGCACTGATTTAGAATTTGACACTCTAGTAACGACGGTAGTTCACAGCAGGCAAATATTATTGTGAAGGCACGTTAGGATTTAGACTGAGATTTCAATATAGGTACAGTTTAAGCAGACGATCCCATACCTTTTGTTTACAATACTGGCTGTAAGCAAAGTATTAGATATCGTCAACTTTGAGATACTGCTCGAAAAATGAACACTTAAAATTTTCAGCGCTTGCACTTAAGTGATTTCAAGCTACATAAAAAAACACATTGCAATGTGTTGTCTGTCGGAATGAATACCATTTCTATGCACACGACTTCCATCTTTACGTAAGTTCAGTCCGGAACCGCGCAACTGCTACGGTCGCAGGTTCGAATCCTGCCTCGGGCATGGATGTGTGTGATGTCCTTAGGTTAGTTAGGTTTAAGTAGTTCTAAGTTCTAGGGGACTGATGACCACAGATGTTAAGTCCCATAGTGCTCAGAGCCATTTGAACCATTTTTTATATAAGTGACAAATCTGAAGATATCAACATTGATATTGTCCAGACGATTGTAGATCTGTCTTCAGCGGTAAAATGGGCACAAAACCAAGTTAAACAAAATACGAGAAAGATTTTGTATGTCAATTCTTCTGACTGAAGGTTTGAGGCACTTCGGCCATTGACTTATGTATTAAAATGGTGCACCTACAGTCATCCTTTTGATGTTATTTATTACATGGCTATCACTTCATCTGCTTCAGTACACCATCTTCAGGCCGTAACCGACGTTGAGGGGGTTAACTCCAATCGTATAAACGATTCCGTCAGTGGCCAACATGTATGAACTGGTTTTCGCGGTCTACCTTTAACAATAATGTTGTGTCTACAACCATCAACTACCATGTGTGTACGATGTCAGTTAAGGCCAGAAGATAGTGCACTGAAGCACAGAAATTGCTAACCATTAGTAAATAACATCCAAAGAACGGCTGTAGGTGTTCAGATTTATTAGATAAATACGAAAAAATTCTAAGTAATTGTAACAGCCCGTCAGCAACTGATAAGTCCCGAATGCCGCGAACATTTGCCTCCTATTCTTGTAGACAGTATTGCAATACCTTACGAGGAAACAGTTCAGAACTTGGGTGCAACTTTGTATGACCGCTTGTAAGTAGGCTGTTTAGGTTTTTATGTTGGTAACGCCACGTAGCGCTCTGTATGAAAACCACTGACTGTGCTGTATGCAGTCTGTGGCTGATTGGAATTGTTGGAATATTCGATATTGTAGTGTTGGGCATTTGGATGTGAACAGCACGTAGCATTGTGCACAGTTGGAGGTGAGCCGCCAGCAGTGGTGGATGTGTCCGCCAGAAAAAGGAAATTTGTAAAGATGGATGCCATGAATTGATTATATATATATATATAAAATCAATTCATGGCATCCATCTTGACTTCTGAACATTATTAAGGTAAATACTTTGTTCGTTATCTATCAAAATCTTTGATTTGCTAACTATGCCTATCGGTAGTTAGTGCCTTCAGTAGTTAGAATCTTTTTTTTAACTGGCAGTATTGGCGCTCGCTGTGTTGCAGTAGTTCGAGTAACGAAGATTTTTGTGAGGTAAATGATTCATGAAAGGTACAGGTTATTGTTATTCAGGGCCATTCTTTTGTAGGGATTATTGAAAGTCAGACTGCGTTGCGTTAAAAATAATGTGTGTCAGTTGAGTGATGATAATAATAAGTAAAGAGATAAATGTCTGAGTACGTTCAGTTTTTCTCAGGTGTTTGAAAATGAAATAACATAGAAGTTTATCAGCACAGTAATTATAATTTTTCTAAGGGGACGTTGCACACTTCATCTGAGGAGAAAATAATATCGCCATGTGTAGGGAGGCTGCTGCTGGCCTTTACGCCCGCAAAAAGTTTCGGAATATATTTAAACAGGATGCGAAACATGAAGTTGCGCAATCACTCGTTCCGCCAAATCTGCACAACTGAGATGTGGTCCAAAACGGTAAGAGTAGTAAAACAGTAGACGGTAAGAATTATCCATGAATGCTTGTGTGCGTTAGATCCGTAACATCTGTCTTTAAGACCATGCCAGCACTTCATACACTTAGATTGTTTGCGAACGGACAAGTTACGTGACTACCGTACGTTATATCTACTTCATCAGCTCCTCAGTGCACATGCACCACAGTACCTGTTATCATAATCGAATACCAAGGTTCACTTATCTAATGTCTGTGCTCATTCATAACACAAAAACATTCGCTAACTACTCCTCCGTTGTTGCCGAGCGCCTCTGGACCAGGCTGCCCTGACTTCTACCCGCAGTGCAGTGCTCTGTTGCTTTTACGCGGAAACAAGCTCTTTCTTCTGTCACTCTAGTAACGATTCCTCAAAGATTAACATATGTGGCGAACTTCCCCCTGTCAAAAAGTAAAGCCAATGCTTCCCGGCTTCTCGCAGTTACGCTTCTACCTCTTTCTCTTTATCTACGAGGCACGTCTGTTTTTCCCTGTCTTCGTTAATTGTGGCTCAATACGTTCCTCTTTGACTCCCTCTTTCACCGTTTGATTTCAAGTCTATTCCTGCTAGAGCTCATAGTAGAAAGGCATCTGTTAGGTACATACTGGGTGGTTAAACACGGGCGTTAAATAAGTAATGCAACACATTTTTTTCTCGGCCAGTTTCGGCTGAAAAAATGTGGAATTTGTTATGAGACATAGTGTAATGCTCTCGCTTCAGCCCCTATAATTCCAGGAAGTTCCCGTATGTGGCGGCGCTATACGTAACCATCAAAATGGTACTATGACGGAGGTGCGTTCGAGCCTGAGTTTCTTTTGGAGGAGAACCACAGCATCGCTTATATTCATACGCGCTTGTAGAATTTCTACAGAGACCTGGCAGTGAACAGAAGATCTGTGAGTCTTTGGGCGAGGCGTCAGTCACCACTGCGAAAACGTCGTGCAAACCTATCCCATCTTCCGCTTGCCGGTCGGCCGCTCGCAGCTGTGATTCCTGCAGTGTTGGAAGCCCGGACCCTCATTCGAGGTGGTCGACGGATCACAATCAAAGACCTCGCTGCTCAACTGGACGTCTCTGTCGGTAGCGCTGACACACTCGTCTACCTGTTGGGGTACTCAGAGGTGTGTGCCTGCTGGATTCTAAGCCGCCTAACTGAACATCAAAATAACTACGAAGGACGACCTATTTGGCCCAATGAAGTACGAATTCCAAGGGAAGTAGTAAGTGGACGAAGAGGAGGTTCTGATGCAGGAAGATATCAGCTCCGATGTCGACCGGTAAAGTGCGGGGATACGGGATCTTCCAGTAAGGCGGCTTAAGGACGTAACATTGAACTGAGATTATGTTGAAAAACAGGGTTTAGTAGCCAAAAGAGTAGGTGATAATATGGTGTATTGGAGTCTTTAATAAAACAAATCTGCTTTCAGGAAAAGTGTGATGAATTACTTATTGGCCCTTCGTAATTAAACTGACGGTGTTCCGAGTGCTGCGGATCGTACACATCGGAGGATGCTGTAACATTGAAGGAACGGTCATTAATCGGCACGCTCGTGGAGTATGCTGAAAAAATAATAGTTCCAATTTCTGCCCCAAGGTGAAAATATGGCTCTGTAAGCAGTTAGAATGTGGTGCGGATGCAGGAAGACGAGAGGAACGGTCGATCACACGACAACGGTGGTTCTGGAGCGTTTACTAGGATATGGTCACAAGTTACAACAGGTATTCAGTATGCTCTCCCGAGTCAGCAACATATTGCATCCGCAACACCGCTCGCAGCATAATACGATGTAATCAGAGTGATAAATTCATATGCTGTCCTCCAGATCATGAGGAATCTGGACACATCCCTGACAAACACAAACTTTCAGATTTACTCACAAACAGAAGTCAAATGGATTTAAGTCGGAGGATCCGGAAGGATACACATCTTGAAATTGCCTAGAGATGATTCGGTCGTTACTCAACGTTTCTCGAGGCAAATCTTTCATCTGGCTAGCGACATCTGGTGTCGTCCCATTTTGTACTAAAATAGTGGTGTGGATACAGTTCCGTTCTTGGAGTGCTAGAATACACGTGTTGCTAAAGGAGGTCCTTATAACGTGCACACATCGCTGTACACCTAACAAACCCGGAGGGTACCATCTCCTATAAGAAAAACGGTCCGAGAATGTAGCAGCTTCTGAGACCACATCACACAGTCACATAAGCTGTATGCAGTGGATGTTCCTGCATAACATGTGGCGGAGTAGAAGCCCATATGCGACAGTTCTGACCATTCACGGTACCGTGCAGAGGAAAAGATGGCTCATCTGTCCAAAGAAAATTCCCCCTCCACATGTTATTCATTTCCATGCGTGTAAAAAATAATAATAATAATAATAATAATAAACTAAAGGAAAAGAAGAATGCAGTTCTACGGACATATCCACAGGACGAATGAAAACAGAATTTCAAAGCGAATTCTTAAAGTCATCAACTCAGGCAGGGGAAAAACAAAATGGATAAAAGAAGCTGAAGAGGACCTCAGACAAGCACACATAACAGTAAACGATGCAAAAAATAGAACTGAATTCACGAACATCATCAAAAAACATAAATTTGACACCACAACACAGAAGAGACCAGGATGCAAATGGACAGCGGAGAGAAAGAAACAACACAGTGAACACATGAAGAAAATTTGGGCTCAGAGAAAACATAAACAATCATCATAAAGGAATTCAAGTTCAAACGCTCTCTTAAATGGCAATAATCCAAAATAATAATAATAATAATAAACTAAAGGCGAAGTAACGGCGTTTTAGTCCATCATGGGGCTTTATTTTGTGCATCTTGTAGGGGTACCAGTGTAAAGTGCGCCGCAAAACCTTTTGAACTGTTGGCCAGAGAACAGACAGTTCCCATGACGCACCTCGAGCACTGGCTGCGGAATCTAAGGCAGGTGATGCAGGGCCGGCTATAGCTATACCAATTTCATCAATGACTGCCATGGGACTGGGCCGCCACTATCTCACTGCTGCAAGATGTAATTCACCAATTTCTTCAGATTTCTTGATCACATTCTTTAGCTCATTTACTGGTTTGGGGCCTCATCGCAGATGTTTCTGTCGGCGATATTCCCGCAATACACCGCTCCTATTGCTGAAGTTCTGATAAAACAACTTCACCAGCAGTGCACAGTTTTTCTTCTCAACAGCCATTGCTTTTTATACGCAAAACTGCAAACCTTAACACTTTACACCAAACTCACTTAACATGAGATACCAACATGCTTCGCCATCAACAAACAGCATACTGGCGTCAAAACGGTAAACATTCCACATTCTGACTGCTTACAGTGGCGGAATTTGGAACTTTTGTCCCAGAGCGTACCTGTTAATGAACAGATCTATGTCGTTTCAGCGCCCTGCGATGTATACGCCCTGCACCGCAGCACTCGGAACACCATCAGTTTATTTAAAGGCACCTGTATGATTTTGTATTTATCGTGAAAAAATGTAAACTGTATTTTTTTGCACTATTGCAACTTCTCAACGTTTTGTCCTATATTGGATGTAATTTATTACATTCATGTCATAATGTATGTAATGTAATATACGTAGAACGCCTGGTTAGGTTTAAGGCAGAAAGTCAGGGCCCTAATCTTGCCAGGCTAAAAAAAATTCAATAAATAAAATAACAAATTATCTATAGAGTTCTTCCTTAGCATTTAGTCCACCCTTACACGACGTGCATATGGACGAACTCTTCATCAACAAACCTGTTAGTTTACTACTAACACACCAGAAAAACAAACAAGACAGAGTCGGGCAGTGCTGTATGCAAGCTCGACGGGAAAGAGTGAAATGGCTATTACTGTCGTTAACAGCGGGTGCCGTGAGTGAATGGAAATAAGACATACAGTGCATACCGTCAAGGCGTAAAGAAAATTCATTGCACAAGAGGTGAAGTCTACGAAGTCACTACAAACACTCCGCTTAAGGAATACGAGTGCAACTGTCGTTTAGGAAGCAATACCCGATAGTGAGCAGCGACCAGAGAGCCAACACACTCGTTTGTGTTGTCCAGCGATTTTATCAAGATTCAATCATTACTATGCTAGAACACATAGAGAGGCAACACAAATTCAAAATCATCTTTAACAGAAAAGAAGGATCGAGATTATATAAGCTGTGAGCCTTAGTACTAAATAGCGCCAACTCTTTCCCTCTGAAGGGTCGATAAACACACTTCAAGCGCATCTCCGCGATCTTAGCCAACGATCTACATCTACATGGGTACTCTGCAAATCACATTTAAGTGCCTGGCAGAGGGTTCATCGAACCACCTTCACAATTCTCTATTATTCCAATCTCTTACAGCGCGCGGAAAGAATGAACACCTACATCTTTCCATACGAGCTCTGATTTCCCTTATTTTATCGTGGTGATCGTTCCTCCCTATGTATGTCGGTGTCAACAAAATATTTTAGCGTTCGGAGGACAAAGTTGGTGATTCGAATTTCGTGACAAGATTCCGTCGCAACGAAAAACGCCTTTCTTTTAATGATGTCAAGCGCCCAAATCCTGTATCATTTCTTAAGACACACTCTCCCATATTTCGCGATAATACAAAACGTGCTGCCCTTCTTCGAACTTTTTCGATGTACCCCGTCAGTCCTATCTGGTAAGGATCCAACATCGCGGAGGAGTATTCTAAAAGAGGACGGACAAGCGTAGTGTAGGCAGTCTCCTTAGTAGGTCTGTTACATTCTCTGAGTGTCCTGCCAATAAAACGCAGTCTTTGGTTAGCCTCCCTCACAACATTTCCTATGTGTTCCTTCCAATTTAAGTTGTTCGTAATTGTAATACGTAGGTATTTAGTTGAATTTATGGCTTTTAGATTAGACTGATTTATCGTGTAACCGAAGTTTAACGAGTTCCTTTTAGCACTCATGTGGATGACCTCACACTTTTCGTTATTTAGGGTCAACTGCCACTTTTCGCACCATTCAGATATCTTTTCTAAATCGTTCTGCAGTTTGTTTTGATCTTTTGATGACTTTATTAGTCGATAAACGACAGCGTCATCTGCAAACAACCGAAGACGGCTGCTCAGATTGTCTCCCAAATCGTTTATATAGATAAGGAAGAGCAAAGGGCCTATAACACTACTTTGGGGAACGCCAGAAACCACTGCATGGCCTTCTGTCAATTACTACGAACTGTGACCTCTCTGACAGGAAATCGCAAATCCAGTCACATAACTGAGACGATATTCCACAAGCACGCAATTTCACTACGAGCCGCTTGTGTGGTACCGTGCCAAAAGCCTTCCGGAAATCCAGAAATACGGAATCGATCTGAAATCCTTTATCAATAGCATTCAACACTTCATGTGAATAAAGAGCTAGTTGTGTTTCACAGGAACGATGTTTTCTAAACCCATGTTGACTGTGTGTCAATAAACCGTTTTCTTCGAGGTAATACATAATATTTGAACACAATATATGTTCCAAAATCCTGCTGCATTTCGACGTTAACTATGTGGGCCTGTAATTTAGTGGATTACACCTATTACCTTTCTTGAATATTGGTGTGACCTGTGCAACTTTCCAGTCTTTGGGTATGGATCTTTCGTCGAGCGAACGGTTGTGTATGATTGTTAAGTATGGAGCTAATGCATCAGCATACTGCGAAAGGGACCTAATTGGTATACAGTCTGGACCAGTATCCTTGCTCTTATTAAGCGATTTAAGTTGCTTCACTACTCCGAGGATATTTACTTCTACGTTACTCATGTTGGCAGCTGTTCTCGTTTCGAATTCTGGAATATTTACTTCGTCTTCTTTTGTGAAGGCATTTCGGAAGGCTGTGTTTAGTAACTCTGGTTTGGCAGCACTGTCTTCGATAGTACCTCCATTGCTATCGCTCTGATGACGTTACGACCCGACAGTTGCGTGGATACATATGAGCTGTTCAACTCGCTCAGGTTTGAAACTGTTATAAAGTCTTGTAGCCTCTGATGATGTCTCCAGTATTGGGAGACGAAAGTTCAGGGAGAGAAATACGCTTTGGACCACGATCTAACGTGCATAAAATAAACTTTACCAAAGATGGAGTGCTTCGCAACATCTCGGCTTTCCGGTTCTGTTGTAGTTTCCATAAATATAAATGTGAGGCACTAGTTTCGGAGTGACTGTCGTCCATATTGCAAGTGATCTTGCTGCCACGTGGTGGTCTTCGTCAAAGAGAGATGTAAACAGGGGCGATGAGGTGGCCTGCCAGTACACATCCTTTATGGCGGGTACCGGCGCCGCAGCAGCAGCAGCGGCGGTGGTTGTGAATGGGCTGGCTTCCTGTAGGCAGGCGGGCTGGTTTCACGGCCGAGGAGCAGGGACAAAGGCCGTGTAATCTGGACATCTTCACGCGCGCGCCGCCGGATGCTGTCGTCAGACTTCCCACGCAGCCTGCCTATTCGGCACATCAGATTGTCGGCACCGTGACCCAGTTTGTCTCTCCAGAGTTGCCGCAGGTTCATTGTTTCCGGAGCTTCTCAACACACTAAAGTGCGACGTCACTCCTGAGACTTAACATTCGCACATTGCACAGGTGCGATACTGCAGAACCAGAAAGAATTCTCTGAGAGACTGATGGAGTTCAGAGACCGAACTTCTCTCACGTCTGTTGACGGGATAGGAAAAGGCGAAGTCGTGTGGCACTGTTGCTTGGGAGACTACAGATGGACAAACTTGTTCGTCTCTGCGAACTACCTCACCGGTGACCGGCTCTCTCTGGGACCAATCCATTTTCACTCGTTCACCGATCTTTTGTTTGGTACAATTGTGCAGAGTCTTGTGGGCTTCAAAGAAGTCAAAATGGAAAACTAGAAGTACTGTACCCACTATCGACAGCACTCCCGATAAAACCTAGGTAGGGGTGATGATAATTCATTTTAGCTTCGCGGTGAAAGGCGGAATAGTTTTGATTTCTAACGAGAAATGGTTCTGGGTACACTTGCTGCTTGTCAGCATCCAATTCATATTCCACTTGCCTTCAAACTTAAACTGAAATTTTGAGGATGAAGGTGCGTCCACACCTCTTTTTTTCTGAGTACTCCCATGCCTTATGAAAACAGTTTTTAAAATATTCGATGAAAATTATAGCCGGCCGTTGTGGCCGAGCGGTTCTAGGCGCTTCAGTCTGGAACCACGCGAACGCTACGGTCGCAGGTTCGAATCCTGCCCCGGGCATGGATGTGTGTGATGCTCTTAGGGTAGTTAGGTTTAAGTAGTTCTAAGTTCTAGGGGACTGATGACCTCAGATGTTAAGTCCCATGGTGCTCAGAGCCATTTGAACATTTTTTGATGAAAATTATACCAGAAACTTTTTGAAGTGGAAATTGATAAAATGTCACTAAAGTGTTCCTCAGGATAGAAGTCAGGAGCGGAGGGCGTTGTAAAATGACAATTAATTGTGTGGAATGGACCCAGTTTATTCTTGTAATGATGGTACAGTGGTGCCTCCGTAGGGCTGAGCAGCCCCAAGAGGGGTTGCCGTCTGCTCATCAGAGAGGCAGAGGCTAGAGGAGCGACTACTCGGCGCCGAGGTCTGAAGCTAAGAGAGCGCGGAGCTGTTTCCAAGCCGCCCTCGCCGCTCCCGGCCGCGTCCCCACGTGATCACACGATTAGTCTCTGATTGGAGGTTGATTCCGCCAACACGCCTTGCTAGTAGCGTACCCCCGTCAGCGCAACCAACCCGTGGGACTTGAGTCTGACCGAGGAGCACGTGGCAGGAATGTGCCGACCATGGTCTTCCGGCCAGCACCTTCCACCACAGTATGCCTAAGCCGGCTACGGCCGAACATTGTGCATTGAAAATTTACTTAATAAAATTTTGTCGGCAATGATCCCTCTTGGGGTGTCTCCTCCCTACACAAAAGATACCTCTTTCTCTCGTGACTCGTACTGCATTTCAATAATAAACAAATATATATGGTAATATACAAACTTAAACATTGCCATTGATAAACATGATTTGTGAAAGCTTTTGTTTTCAAAAACGGGGAATAGTTGTAGGAGAGCGAGACTCATTGAACTGGGACTTCTCATTTTTATTTTATGTGAATTTGTCCGTAGCTCGCCGTCTAGCGGTAGCGTTCTCGCTTCCCGAGCACGGGGTCCCGGGTTCGATTCCCGGCGGGGTCAGGGATTTTCACCTGCCTCGAGATGACTGGGTGTTGTAGTGTTGTCTTCATTATCATCATTCATCCCCATTACGGTCGGAGGAAGGCAATGGCAAACCTTGCCTAGTACGGCGATGCGGTTCTCCCGCATCAACCCCTACGCTCTGTCATGACGTATGGGATATCATCATCATATGCGAATTAGCTTGGTGAATACGTTCGTACCTTTTTTTTTAATGGTCCCGTTGCTATTGGGTTATTTGTCGATTGTCACTTTTTATTTGTAGTTCACTGTTGGTATTAAGTTTACGTATTGTCATCCTGAGATAGTGTGTGGAGCTATGGACGCTAGAAATTGGAGTGCCAAGAGGAGAAATCGGAACATTTCCGTCATGTTCTCCTGGTTGAGTTCAGTAGAGGGGTGCAGCAGCGGAGGCAGCCAGAAACACTTCTGTCGTGTATGAGGATAATGCTACTGGATAGAGCACGGCAGGAAAATGGTTTTCTCGTTTCAAGGAGGAACATTTTGACATTAACGACTCTCCACATTCAGAGAGACCTTCGGGGTGTGAAGATCATTCAAACGCATTAATCCACAATGGAAAACGTTAGTGTACTCCAGAACTGGGAAATGTGATCATTCTACCTCGTGCAACATTTGCATGTAATGGCTACGGTTCAAAAACAGGGTGTTTGCTTATCACACGCTCTAAGCCAGAATCACAAAAATCAATAGGTGGTCTGTGTGCACCACTGCTTGCTCGTCATCAATTGACTCGTGAACAACGCCGACCGTATCAATCCTGTATCGTTGCTGCTGACAAGAAATTGTACCTTTATGCTAGCATAAGGGAAGAAAGGAATGGTTGAACACAAACAAAACAGCAACTCCCGTACAAAGACCTGCGTGCGTCCATGAAAGATAATTAATTAAAGATAATTAATTAATCTGTTGGAACGCGACGTTATGGTGTACTAAGAATTGCTTTCCCGATGAGTAACCACCACCGGTGACATTGATTGTCAATAACTGAAACGTCTTACAGACGCTTTCCAAGAACGACTAGGAAGACTGCGTGAAGTGATGCTGTTCCACGACAGAACCCGCCCGCATTCTGCTACACTGACAAAAGCGCTGTACAGAAGTTGGGTTCCGAAGTCATTCTTCACCCACCGTATTACCTGATTTTGCGCCCTCCAATTTTCGTCTTATCCGCGCTTCTATCGAAGAACCTGCAACGAACTTCCTTTTCTGGTGAGAATGTGCTCCGAACGTGGCTCGACGAGTTTTTCTCCTCAAAATCCCGTGATTTCTACAGTAGCGGTATCGATAAGTTATCCCGCCGTTGGCAAACTGTTGTAAATAGTGAACGTGAAAATAATGACTAAAGTCTCTGTTATCTGTGTGTGTTGTGTCATGTTGTGTTGTGTTGTGCTGTGTTATCTCATGGAAAAACGCTACGAACTTATGTCCCAACCAAATAATTACAACGAAGTTATAAACCACCGACCGAGCGAGGTGGCGCAGTGGGTAGACACTGGACTCGCATTCGGGAGGACGACGGTTCAATCCCGCGTCCGGCCATCCTGATTTAGGTTTTCCGTGATTTCCCTAAATCGCTCCAGGAAAATGCCGGGATGGTTCCTTTCAAAGGGCACGGCCGACTTCCTTCCCCGTCCTTCCATAATCCGATGAGACCGATGACCTCGCTGTCTGGTCTTCTTCCCCAAAAACAACCCAACAAATCACCGATTGTGGATGTTGAACAGCGCACGCAAATAACTAGAAGGGCGAAGGCAATTGACTAATTGAACCAAGGACGGTGAAGCTGAAACGAGAAACGTGTGACCACCAGAAAAAAAAAGAGATCGACCAACTGAGGCACAGGTGGTAACTTACTGAATGAAGTCGCCAATGATCAAAACTTCTAAAGAAGGTTACAACACGTAACAAAATATGGGTATACGCGTCTTATGTCGATGCAATGGCCATCGTCCCTATGGCAACTGCCTGACGTGGTAACATCGAAAAAAATTTGACAAGTTCGATCACATGGAATGTTCTTCTCACTGTTCTCTTTGATTACAACAGGATGGTGCATCGAGAGTTCCTGCCTTACGGTTGTACGGTCAATAAGGAATACTACCTTGAGTTATGCGCCGTTTCCGCGAAGCAATCAGAAGAAAACGACATGAACTGTGGGGAAATCTCTCGTGGAAATTGCATCACGATAATGATCCCACTCACGCCCCAATGCTTGTTTCTGATTTTTTGACGAAAAACGAAATCGTTATCTTGCCTCAGCCACCACAGTCGCCGGAAATGACATCTTTCTAATCCCGAAGCTCAAGAAAAGTACGAAAGGACTTCATGTTGCCACCACTGCTAACATAAAAACAGAGTTGCTAGGGAGCTTAACATCATAACGAGAAGTGAGTTCCAGAATGCTTCCAAAATTGGGAAAAGCGCTGGCACACAAGTGCGTTACATCTAGGGCGGTTCCTTTGAAGGGGTCGAAGTTAATGTTGAGGAATGCATGAAGATCCTTCAAGAAAACAAAAAAAAAAACTCGGTACATTTTGGTCACACCTTGTACAGAAGATGAAAATCTATTTGGGGGAGAGACCCAATTAAATGGTGCATTTACGAACACGGTTAAATTGCTAGGTCAGCAAAAAAAAAAAAAAGTCTTTATGTGTAATGGTTAAATCAGTAACGAGATTCAATAACGAAAGTAGAGAGTAACGAATACTTCGTAACGGATGCTTGTCTCGACAACAAATAATATACTCAGCACAAAATTTAGTGGTTATTTTACGGCCCTGTTCATAAGGCAAAGGAGCGTTTGGCCATGAAGTTTCTAAACAACCCTCTAGAACAGGAGATAAGCCTCCCTTGTACCATTCTCAGTTCGAAATTGTCTTTCTTTTATTACATTTCTGTTACTCCCACTTCATTTTTGTACATATTGTAAATAGCACAGAGTTTTACATCATTTCATTTTCGTTCTTTGGCGTCTATGTGACTCCCAGCTACGCAAAGTTCCGCTCTTATATAAGTGAGTATTGTGCAGCTTCTTCATCAGTATTAACAAAATGTGTATCCAGTAACAGTTAAAAATTAAACACGTTACCATTCTCCCAGGTTGTGCAATTGCCGTTCAATTTAGAGGTTTTCATGACGACGTTAGTATTTTTCGTATTTTACTTCTGTTGCCGATAGCCTTACTGCACGGTGGGCGTTGCAGGGAGGGTTCAAATAGTTCAAATGGCTCTGAGCATTATGGGACTTAACAGCTATGGTCATCAGTCCCCTAGAACTTAGAACTACTTAAACCTAACTAACCTAAGGACATCACACAACACCCAGTCATCCCGAGGCAGAGAAAATCCCTGACCCCGCCGGGAATCGAACCCGGGAAACCGGGCGTGGGAAGCGAGAACGCTACCGCACGACCACGAGCTGCGGACGTTGCAGGGAGGGGGGCTGAAACTTGGTTAGCCAACAGCAGTGGATTGTAACCTATTTCTTCATGTTAACGTAATTTGACTTTTTGTCTATTCGGTACCACGCCTCAGAGCAACCATTTGGCTCGCAATCTCCATCTATGTCATTTCCACTACACACTTTCAATGAGTGCATGATTAGAGGCAGCTACATAATAAATACACGTACGAATCAGTGCATCATAAAATTTTAGAAATTGTTTTGTGATAGGAGCACAGCGATCGGTATAAAATACTAAAAATCAAATAAAAACATTCTCGATCGTGTTTTCAGATTTTTTATTTGTTAGCACCCGGTTTCGGCCCTTTCCTCAGACCATTCTCTGACTTTTCACCGCCGTTATGATTACCGATGACAGCAGACGGAGCGAGATCTGTGGAAGTACGGTTGTAACGGAAAACAAATAAAAAATCTGACAACGCGATGGAGACTGTTTTTATTTGATTTTCAGCAATGTATCGTAGATAAAAAGAATAACAAAAATATATTTTCAAATCACCGAGTGAAACAAACACCATCAATTAAATTCAAATTTGACAATCGCCAACCGAATTTCCTGACATGCCGTACTGTCAAAAAAATGGTTCAAATGTCTCTGAGCACTATGGGACTTAACATCTGAGGTCAGCAGTCCCCTAGAACTTAGAACAACTTAAACCTAATTAACCTAAGGACAGCCGGCCGGTGTGGCCGTGCGGTTGTAAGCGCTTCAGTTTGGAACCGTGTGACCGCTACGGTCGCAGCTTCGAATCCTGCCTCGGGCATGGATGTGTCTGATGTCCTTAGGTTAGTTAGGTTTAAGTGGTTCTAAGTCCTAGGGGGGACTGATGACCTCAGAAGTTAAGTCCCATGGTGCTCAGAGCCATTTAACATAAGGACATCACACACATCCATGCCCGAGGTAGGATTCGAACTTGCGACTGTAGCGGTGGCGCGATTCCAGACTGAAGCGCCTAGAACCGCTCGCCGTACTGTCGTTTGGTATTATGAAATTGTGTAAAAACTAACCTACTACTGCGTTTGAAATGGCGAGCTCTTTTAGGCGTCATGATTTGCCTTTTTTTATTTTCTTTAGCTTTCGGCCCTTTTAACCGTAGAGCGATGGTTGCCAATTCTTTCATATAATATCAAATTCCAGATTGTTATCATACTTGCTATACAGGGTGTTACAAAAAGGTACAGCCAAACTTTCAGGAAACATTCCTCACACACAAAGAAAGAAAATATGTTATGTGGACATGCGTCCGGAAACGCTTACTTTCCATGTTAGAGCTCATTTTATTACTTCTCTTCAAATCACATTAATCATGGAATGGAAACACACAGTAACGGAACGTACCAGCGTGACTTCAAACACTTTGTTCCGGGAAATGTTCAAAATGTCTTACGTTAGCGAGGATACATGCATCCACCCTCCGTCGCATGGAATTCCTGATGCGCTGATGCAGCCCTGGAGAATGGCGTATTGTATCACAGCCGTCCACAATACGAGCACGAAGAGTCTCTACATTTGGTACCGGGGTTGCGTAGACAAGAGCTTTCAAATGCCCCCATAAATGAAAGTCAAGAGGGTTGAGGTCAGGAGAGCGTGGAGGCCATGGAATTGGTCCGCCTCTACCAATCCATCGGTCACCGAATCCGTTGTTGAGAAGCGTACGAACACTTCGACTGAAATGTGCAGGAGCTCCATCGTGCATGAACCACATGTTGTGTCGTACTTGTAAAGGCACATGTTCTAGCAGCACAGGTAGAGTATCCCGTATGAAATCATGATAATGTGCTCCATTGAGCGTAGGTGGAAGAACATGGGGCTCAATCAAGACATCACCAACAATGCCTGCGCAAACGTTCACAGAAAATCTGTGTTGATGACGTGATTGCACAATTGCGTGCGGATTCTCGTCAGCCCACACATGTTGATTGGGAATCGGGTCAGTACAATACATACTGACGAAACTAAATGAGGTCTAACATGGAAATTATGCGTTTCCGGACACATGTCCACATAACATCTTTTCTTTATTTATGTGTGAGGAATGTTTCCTGAAAGTTTGGCCGCACCTTTATGTAACACCCTGTATACCTGCATCATGAAATAAGGATTTATAATGCTGTCGATAATATACAAGAAATTTGCTGTACTATACGGTGCCTACAGAGGAGTCCCAGGCCGTGACCACAAGAAGTAATTCCCGCATTCAACAGGTGGCGTGCCTATCGTCGTCGGCTTCTTCTACATGACTGTACTTCTCATAATGGCCTCTTATGAAGATGGCCCCATCAATGTCATGTCGAGACGTCCACTTCGCTGAAACATCGTAAGAGTACCTTGAAAATCTTCTAATCTTCTGTTGCTAGAAGAATGGTGAGGCGACCTGAATTGCTGCTTCAAACGTTTGTCTGTCTTAAGTCGTGTTTACACTCAATTTGAAACATGTTTTGCGACAATTTTCTCGCAACGCTGTTTGCATCTACTGTTGGATTATTAATGTTTGCAACATGTCCCAAACACGAAAACAGTTATCCGTGGTTGTGTCAGTACAGATTAAACGAAACATTGGTTCTGGCCTGCTACCTCTAAATACCACTGTATCGTGCTAGTGTCTGTGTATGTTATTACTGACTTCATGTAACAGAATGTGGTAAGTTCAGATATCTATCGTTGTTTCAAGGGTATGAAATATGATATTATCACTCTCTTTGGAGCAGAGGCATGCCTGTGGAATGTGTAAAGTACAAACTATAAAAATTTCAAGCCAGAAGACTCCATCCAGAAATTCGTTGCTGTGCTTAACAATCAGCAATAGTGACGTAAAAAAGAAACTGACGTCCCTGCTAGCACAGTAGGAATTGGATCAGGTACTCTCTGAGGCGGAACTGCATTTTTATGAGAGAACGGAAGGATAGTCAGTGAGCGTGAATATGGCAGGGGAAGCCATATCAACAGTGGATTCCTTTGTCATAATCGTTAGTACCAATGGGGGCATCACTGCAGAACAACACAGTTGCAAACGTGTTGTGGACTTGGGTCGGAACAATGTTGTGAACAGAAATTCGTCTTTAAGCTCCATGTAAACGAGGCATCAGCGTTTCTCAGTGGACACCCAAACACAATATGACTAACTGAAAGATGAAATAGGGATAAATGAAACCATCCCTGCTGATAAAATTTTCCTTTACTCGCGACGCCCTACGGCATGCTACTGGCTGGTTATGTTTCTCAAGGCCAACTACGTCATCCATAAATATTATTAAACATACATTAATATGGTTAGCGTCTTCCGCATCCACAATCGGGTGTTTCTGCCTTACCAATCCTATGCAGATATTTTCCGAAACAACCACAGCTGAGCTGGCCGCGGTGGCCAAGCGGTTCTAGGCGCTTCAGTCTGGAACCTTGCGACTGCTACGGCCGCAGGTTCGAATCCTGCCTCGGGCATGGATGTGTGTGATGTCCTTAGGTTAGTTAGGTTTAAGTAATTCTAAGTTCTAGGGGAGTGATGACCTCTGATGACCTCAGAAGTTAAGTCCCATAGTGGTCAGAGCCATTTGAACCAACCACAGCTGGACATCAGCCGAGCGATGAGTCAATTGTGCGTCCCACGAGCTAAATCAGTTTCAACTGCTGTGCAAGGTCGTAAGGTAATAAGTGATCGTGATGAAAGCATTTTGTTTATATTATATATCTCAAGATGATCATTGTTGACCGAAACCGATCGTCTAAGAACCAAATATGTCATTATTGACGGAAATAATAAAAAAAACTTATAATATCTTATTTGTTTCTGCCCAAGGGTAGAAATGCATTTTGACGGTGATTTCAGAAAGTACATATACGTAACGTTCCACTATCTTCGGGGTTTAACATTACGGCACAGCAATGCGCATGTTTTGGCCAAACATCTTATGTAATGGTAGGTCATGATGTAAGATATCAAGTGTTGGCAAACTCTGTGTAAGTCTTTTGAGGACCTAGTCTATAGCGCAATGCAACAGAGCGATTTCAGCTTATGGAAGCCTTACGTCCACTTTTACATCGAGTCTCTCTCTTTTTTCTCCTATTCAAATACAATTATTCATCGAGGTTATTACCTGTATGCGTAATAGAATCTTCTGGACAATGATTTGTCCGTCGGCTATGGTTCGGGAAGAAGTCTGTAATTCACTTTTGAGTAACGATAATTGCGATAACAAGAGCAACGAATAAATTTTTCGTCTGTTAATTTGTTTAGGAGTTAAAGTCTTGGTATTCTCATCGGTTTGCTGCCGGGTGCTAAGGTTAATCTGACATAATATTCCAGATGTCTACGTGACAGCCTCATCAGGGGAGACGACGTAGCTTAGTTTCGCCGAACTGAATCAGTAAAGATAGCGGCCAGATGGATCGCTGAAATGTAGTGCCGAATTGATTTTAGTGTCCGGTTACAAACCGGTGAAGAGTACTATTACACTAGGAAAGCGTATGCCGCCACGCTATCAACTCTTGATCGAAACTGCTTTGGCAAGTTTACATAGTGTCATAACTTGTTTTTCATTCAGTTTATGAGGAGGGTTGACGCCATACAGAACATTTCCATTACAGAACAAAGAGAGGAGGCGTCTCCAACAGACACTCTGCGACCTATCCATCTTCGAGGAAACCGGATACTAGGTGCCCCGACAACTAGCCCGTAATGAGGCGGGACACCATAGTGTTGAAAGGAAGCTGGAATGTCCAGTCTTGAGACAGCAGCGATGGCGGCACGTCTCCGTCTAACAACCGCACGTAACGAACTGCTGTTAGTGCTCGCCTGCCGCTGGGGTGGAGCGGTTTTAGGCGCTTCAGTAGAGAACCTCGCTGGTGCTACGGTCGCAGGTCCGAATCTTGCCTCGGGCATGGATGTGTGTGATGTCCTTAGGTTAGTTAGGTTTAAGTATTTCTAAGTCTAGGGGACTGATGACCTCGGATGTTAAGTCCCATTGTGCTTAGAGCCACTTGAACCATTTTTGTTAGTGCTCTCTGCATCAAGAAGGCAGCAACAGTCAAGAACCTCACACTTAAATATAACGTGCGATGCGTCAACTGCCTTCTATGGATCCATTCAGTTAGGCTTGACATCTGCCCAGTGTGTGTGATTGTGTTTACTTATCCTCATGTTCGCACAGTTTCGTCAGTAAACAATACGTTATACGGGAAAAGATGATTCTGATCCAGCCTGCTTGTTACTCATTCCGCAAATTGAACCCGACCAAGAAGAGATGTTGCAACATTCACATTTTTAGTTTGTAAGTGTGGAACTTTTTGTGCGGCCGAAATTCTCACTACTGATGTACGGGTACCCACAGTAACCTGAGGGATGCAGCGAGTACTGCGCTCCGGAACTACGCCGGAGCGGCCGCTGATGTTGCTTCATCCTTAGCCGTTTCCGATCATCCAGTCTTTGTTCTGTCTGGGACATAGCCAGTTTCACGGGATTTCGCGAGAGGCTTCATCGCCGCGTTGCGGGTAATGGATCGTCTGTCTGGGTGTCGAAATCCTGTGCGACAACACGTATGCTCCTTTCTCCTGATATCAATACGATCTGAATGCGGCATCAGCTTTTACTTCACCTGTAAGGAAGAAACAGTCGTAACTCGACAATGAATGAAGCCGTGCTCTTGCGAGAGCCATCACTGTTTTTCTCGTACAGTTCAAAAAGTTTCGTGATTGGATGAATAAAAAAAATTCAGAGAAACGTTAAGATGGTGGTTTTACGCGTCAGGGGTTCTTCACAAGTCGCGCGTCACACTGGCTTGAATAGTTTCGTCAAAGCGTTTACCCTTCATGTGAATGTCTGCACTTTGTCGTTTTGTCGTAGGTTTATGTCGATAACACCAAATCTCGTCACTCATGATTTTTCCAGAGAAGAACTGTCCGCGTTTTTCATTTGAATAAAAAAAAAATGGTTCAAATGGCTCTGAGCACTATGGGACTTAACATCTGAGGTCATCAGTCCCCTATAACTTAGAACTACTTAAACCGAACTAACCTAAGGACATCACACACATCCATGCCCGAGGCAGGATTCGAACCTGCGACCGTAGCGGTCGCGCGGTTCCAGACTGCAGCGCCTAGAACCGCTCGGCCACATCGGCCGGCTCATTTGTATCACTTCGCGGCAGACGACCACAAGTCTTGCTTTTTTTTTTTTTTCTTTTCTTTTTCGGGAAGAACGGTGTTTGGGACAAACTTTGCACATTCTTTTCTTCAAATCGTTGCTGGAGGAAGTCTTGACCATTTCATATTGCATATTGCAAAACCTGCTGGCTATTTTTAAAAGAAATGGTTCAAATGGCTCTGAGAACTATGGGACTTAACATCTGAGGTCATCAGTCCCCTAGAACTTAGAACTACTTAAACCTGACACACATCCATGCCCGAGGCAGGATTTGAACCTGCGACCGCAGCGGTCGCGCGGTTCCAGACTAAAGCGCCTATAACCACGCTATTTTAAAAAAAAAACAGGTAGTACGTTTTACAATTTTACATCTTCCTGTACATTGTTTCATATTTCTAAAAAAAAATTGTTTTTAGCAATAAAACAAACAAAGTAACAATAATGAATTAATACTGGTATGAAATGAACACAATTTGAGGAAAGAGAAACAGAAACAACTTTTTTTATTTAAGAAGCTAATACATGATAGTAGAGGTTTTTGGTAGAAGAAGGTGTCCCACTAGCTGGGTGTTCCAGGAGAGAGGGCCTCGCAACAACTTCGAGCAGTCCCAGGCGGAGCGGCAGTTTGCTTACATCTAAGTAAAAATTGTATTGAATTATGTTATTTACAGTTATAACAAATTAACATACGCTTCTCATATTCATTTTACTGTCATAGCGTAGTTTCTAGTAATGCAGTATGGAAAATGATCTATTCTGGGAAATTTACAGCTTACATAGCGCTAGACAGTAGTATGACATTCTTGAATAATTACTAGCAATGGCACGGCTTTTCCTGTAGGATGTGAGCCACTAAAGTTCGTCGAACCTCGCCTCCGCAGGAAGTATTAGCTCAGTTCATTTCTGTAATGTAGCCCGTTACCAAATTAAACTTAGCGATTATTTAAGAGTTACTTATCTACAGTGTCTTGAACAAGTGACTTAGAGCTGTTGCTCCGTTGCGACTTGTGGCACAAGAACTTTGACACACTGAGGTCGCACGCCCAGCAATTCACACTGGCTGCTCAAAACTGGCTGGCAGAGTGCACATCAGTTGTTTACAGTTGTCAGTTCAAGCTTCCACCGCACTTACTGCGCTGGCGTCGCATATACCCCACGAATAAATTGTCTCGGAACTCTTTGGACGGACGGTTTAAGTCTCTACCTGACTGATATGTCGCCATGACCCCCTTTCCACTTGAAAACTGTGAGTTGCATCCAAAATGGCCCATCACACACTACTTGACTTTAAATTTCTGTTTATCTACCTGTTTTTGTTTTAGAAGGTTGGGCTCCATACGCACCGAGGACCCTGTGTTTGACTGCACAGAGAGCAAAAGATTCGAAAATAGCCTTTGGCGTCTAATCAGTTACCAGTGTACCCTCACGCAATTTCACGATTAATTTCAGTTTGCAATTTGCACTTTGCTGCTTTAGTCATGCTGTATATTTATTGTCGGCCGCTGTGGCCGAGCGGTTCTAGGCGCTTCAGTCTGGAACCGCGCGACTGCTAGGGTCGCAGGGTCGAATCCTGCCTCGGGCATGGATGTGTGTGATGTCCTTAGGTTAGTTAGGTTTAAGTACTTCTAAGTTCTAGGGGACTGATGACCTCAGAAGTTAAGTCCCATAGTGTTCAGAGCCATTTGAACCATTTTTTGTATATTTATTTCCTTGCTTCGTATACAACTCTACCATTTTGTTCTCTGAACTATAACACTTCCGGCGCGGAACTTTTTCCCACCTTCAGTGAACGCGTAATTGGCTTCAAGGAAGTGACACACTTGCGCAAAACACGGCGGAAGCCTTAGGCAAGACCTCTCCTGCCTGAGCGACAATCGGTGACACACGAGCCGCCTACGATGTGCGCACACACGACCCGCAGCTGGGAGGGTTTCACCTCGCCTGCCCATACTGCCTCCGTCGCTCTTCACGTCGGTGATAGTTGGCCGTCATTAACATTCATTAGGCTGCACGGAACCGTATATTAGCGGCTGGCAGGAGTACTCACTGCAATGAAAATATCGGCAGCACCGGGCTTAGAGATTTGTGTGTGTGTGTGTGTGTGTGTGTGTGTGTGTGTGTGTGTGTAGCGATAAGAGCAACAAATTTCTAATACTGTATTTCAAAAGGAAATAAGCTGTCTGCGCACTTAAGGCAAATTAGAAACGGGACAGTAATAATTGATTTAAACAGCGCTTGTTATGCTCCTATTCAGCAAAAGAATTAAAGAAGAAGAAGAAGAAAAAACCGATAAAAGTAAAACGATACCATGGCAGTACCGTTTAGTACATAAAGATCGCCAATTCCTGTGGTTGGCATTCCAGAATATAAACAATGCTATTTCGTCAAATAATACACTACTGGCTATTAAAATTGCTACATCAAGAAGAAATGCAGATGGTAAATGGGTATTCATTGGACAAATATATTACACTACAACTGACATGTGATTACATTTTCATGCAAAAATGGTTCAAATGGCTCTGAGCACTATGGGACTCAACTGCTGAGGTCATTAGACCCCTAGAACTTAGAACTAGTTAAACCTAACTAACCTAAGGACATCACAAACATCCATGCCCGAGGCAGGATTCGAACCTGCGACCGTAGCGGTCTTGCGGTTCCAGACTGCAGCGCCTTTAACCGCACGGCCACTTCCGCCGGCCATTTTCATGCAGTTTGGGCGCATAGATCCTGAGAAATCAGTACCCAGAACAACCACCTCTGGCCGTAATAACGGCCTTGATACGCCTGCCCATTGAGTCAAACAGAGCTTGGATGGCGTGTACAGGTACAGCTGCCCATGCAGCTTCAATACGATACCACAGTTCATCACGACTAGTGACTGGCGTATTGTGAAGAGCCAGTTGCTCGGCCACCACTGACCAGACGTTTTCAATTGGTGAGAGGTCTGGAGAATGTGCTGGCCAGGGCAGCAGTCTAACATTTTCTGTATCCAGAAAGGCCCGTACAGGACCTGCAACATGCGGTCGTGTATTATCCTGCAGAAATGTAAGGTTTGGCAGGGATCGAATGAAGGGTAGAGCCACGGGTCGTAACACATCTGAAATGTAACGTCCATTGTTCAAAGTGCCGTCAGTGCGACCGAGCTGACCGAGACGTGTAACCATACCATCACGCCGGGTGATACGCCAGTATGACGATGACAAATACACGCTTCCAATGTGCGTTCACCGCGATGTCGCCAAACACGGATGCGACCATCATGAAGCTGTAAACAGAACCTGTATTCATCCAAAAAAAATGACGTTTTGCCATTCGTGAACCCAGTTCGTTGTTGAGTACACCATCGCAGGCGCTCCTGTCTGTGATGCAGCATCAAGGGTAACCGCAGCCATAGTCTCCGAGCTGATATTCCATGCTGCTGCAAACGTCGTCGAACTGTTCGTGCAGATGGTTGTTGTCTTGCAAACGTCCCCATCTGTTGACTCAGGGGTCGAGACGTGGCTGCACGATCCGTTACAGCCATGCGGATAAGATGCCTGTCATCTCGACTGCTAGTGATACGAGGCTGTTGGGATCTTGCACGGCGTTCCGTATTACCCTCCTGAACCCACCGATTCCATATTCTGGTAACAGTCATTGGATATCGACCAACGAGAGCAGCAAAGTCGCGATTCGATAAACCGCAATCGCGATAGGCTACAATCCGACCTTTATTAAAGTCGGAAACGTGATGGTACGCATTTCTCCTCCTTACACGAGGTATCACAAGAACGTTTCACCAGGCAACGCCGTCAACTGCTTTTTGTGTATGAGAAATCGGTTGGAAACTTTCCTCATGTCAGCACGTTGCAGGTATCGCCACCTGCGGCAACCTTGTGTGAATGCTCTGAAAAGCTAATCATTTGCATATCACAGCATCTTCTTCCTGTCTGTTAAATTTCGCGTCTGCAGCACGTCATCTTCGTGGTGTAGCAATTTTTATCCCCAGTAGTGTATGATCTTACATCCGTTCGAGCTTGGAAAAGTAGATCGCATTCAGGCGCAAGCAAACATATTTACAACTGCTGCTAAAATAATTCTTTTGTTTCGTTACAGTCAGTATATCTATTTTAGTTTCCCCTTGCTAATCTCGTTCCGATGCAGACGCACGAATGCTTCCAAAACGTATATTTTGAATACCTTAGCAACTTTAATTGGGAAATGCAGCGCAATATAATTAAAAGGTCGCTTTTTTTAAAACCCTGTAATTATCTCCCACTGCGACGCAGAATTTCGAAATTTGGCTCTGCACGGGTACAAAAGAGTGACGCACTGCGACCTCACCCTCCGGCTTTCAGACAGCGAGGTGTCGGCACATGCGAACAAAAAGTCTGACCTAAGACTTTTATGTGATGTGTAACTTCAGTTAGTGATGTCACATTGGCACCAAATTTCACCAAAATATTGCCCACTGCCACCGTGGACGTTTCAAACGATGGGAAAGTCGTCACACTCCGTCTTACTCCCTTTTCGCCTCTTAGTTTGACGCCTCTACGATGCACGTCACAACCACGACGCTCAGTGTTTAAATCACGCGGTTTTCTTATCTGTGGCCGAGGAAAACATTTCAGACACACCGCCGCTCAAAATCGGCACGAAAAGGCCTCAGGGGATGGCATAAAGGGTTTCAACGAAACCGCCCCTTCTCTTGGGGCGTTGATACCCAGACGTTTCGCTGCCGAAAACGACAGGTCACAGGACAGTGAGCAACAGGACCACGATACACACAAATTTTGCCACTGCTGAAACACCCCTAACGATTAAACCATTTTCTAAACACATTGAACGTGGTATCACCGCTTTGGAGTCTATTTGTTGTTTTTTTAGCCGCGGGTAACCTCCTCAGCCATCTATGTGCATAGCAGGCCTAAAGATAATCCACTGTGATGATACATAAATTTACACTCATGCTCATAAATTAAAGATAATGCTGACACATGGTGAAACAACACTCTGGTGGGCGGTTTTCGGTTTTAAATCGCCTCAGGGTACGACCATGCGGTGCATTCGACCTGCGGTCGTCGCACGGTAGCCACATACGCAGAGGTGTGTTGGTGCATGTCAGAGTACGGTGCAGCGAGTAAGTGCGCAGACGTTTTTAGACGTGCTAATGGTGACTGTGTGTTGAAAATGGCTCAAACAACACATATAGATGTTATGAGTGGTAGAATACTAGGGCGATTGGAGGCTAGTCGAACACAGAAGGTCGTAGCGCGGGCCCTCCGTGTGCCACAAAGTATGATCTCAAGATTGTGGCAACGATTCCAGCAGACAGGAAACGTGTCCAGGCGCTACAGTACGGAAAGTCCACAGTGTACAACACTACAAGAAGACAGATATCTAACCTCGGGACCTTACCGCAGACACTGGAACAGTTGTCTCCAGACACACAGTCTACAGACGACTGAACAGACATGGTTTATTCGTTGGGAGACCTGCAAGGTGCATTCCACTGACCCCTAGTCACAGGAGAGCCCTTAAAGCCTGGTGTCAAGAACACAGTATATGGTCATTGGGATAGTGGTCTCAGGTTATGTTCACGGACGAGTCCAGGTACAGTCTGAACAGTGATTCTCGCCGGGTTTTCATCTGGCGTGAACCAGGAACCAGATACCAACCCCATAATGTCCTTGAAAGAGCCTGTATGGAGGTCGTGGTTTGCTGGTGTGGGGTGGGATTATGATTGGTGCACGTACACCCCTGCATGTCTCTGACAGAGGAACTGTAACAGATCATGTGTATCGGGACGTAATTTTGACCCAGTATGTCCGCCTTCTCAGGGGTGCAGTGGGTCCCACCTTCCTCCTGATGGACGATAACGCACAGCGCCACCGAGCTGCCATCGTGGAGAAGTACCTTGAAACAGAAGATATCAGGCGAATGGAGTGGCCTGCCTGTTCTCCAGACCTAAACCCCATCGAACACGTCTGGGATGCTCTCGGTCGACGTATCGCTGCACGTCTTCAAACCCCTATGACACTTCAGGAGCTCCGACAGGCACTGGTGAAAGAATGGGAGGCTATACCCCAGCAGCTGCTCGACCACCTGATCCAGAGTATGCCAAGCCATTGTGCGGCCTGTGTACATGTGCATGGTGATGTTATCCCATATTGAGGTCGGGGAACATGCGCAGGAAACAGTGGCGTTTTGTAGCACATGTGTTTCGGGACGGTTTTCTCAGCTTATCACTAATCCCGTGGACTTCAGATCTGTGTCGTGTGCTTTCCCTATGTGCCTATGCTATTAGCGCCAGCTTTGTGTAGTGCCACGTTGTGTGGCGCCACATTCTGCAATTATCCTTCATTTATGAGCAAGAGTGTATATAAGGTATTACAGTAGTTTGGAAAATAATTGTAAAATATATTAAATGTGACTAATCAGATTACAATATTAAAATAATTATTTTATGTTTCATGAGTGTATCTTAGTTTGACTTCAACTACGAACGCAACATAGCATCCAGTACGTTAAAATGTCTTCTGATGAAAACAGTACGGAGATTAGGTTTACAGAAGATTATTCGCACGGCTAATGTTTCCTAGTAACGCTGTCCACAAGGCCTTTCGGTATATCCTGCCAAGGAAAATGCGAAGCAGAACTTTGTCTCAAACTTGTTTTCACACACCGCAATCATCTACGCACTTAACGAAGTACAACACAAATTGCCGGCCCGGGTGGCCGAGCGGTTCTAAGCGCTACAGTCTGGAACCGCGCGACCGCTACGGTCGCAGGTTCAAATCCTGCCTCAGACAAGGATGTGTGTGATATCCTTAGGTTAGTTAGGTTTAAGCAGTTCTAAGTTCTAGGGGACTGATGACCTCAGAAGTTAAGTCCCATAGTGCTCAGAGCTATTTGAACCATTTTTGAACAACACAAATTCTTACCCATATGCCCTATCCCTTGATTTACTGTCAATGTTTTTAAATAAACGCTCATATTTATTAACTGTTCTTGGGATATATTGCGCTTCTACTGCTGAGGGCACAAGATATAACCAGTTCTTAAAATGATATTCGGAAATATCCTTGAACATGATATATTTACGCAAGTTATGAATCTGCTAGTGAATCAGTAAACGAGAAATTAACAGAACATACAGACACACCGTTCGACAATTTTATACCTTCAATGGTTCAAATGCCTCTGAGCACTATGCGACTTAACTTCTGAGGTCATCAGTCGCCTAGAACTTAGAACTACTTAAACCTAACTAACATAAGGACATCACACACATCCATGCCCGAGGCAGGATTCGAACCTGCGACCGTAGTGGTCGCTCGGTTCCAGACAGTAGCGCCTAGAACCGCACGGTCACTCCGGCCGGCTTTTATACCTTCATACCATACATTGTCTTCATGGGCACATACAAATGAGCGTGTACAGACTAGTTGCTTGGAGACTTATTTTATGTATTATTACACCAGGAACTGCAATAGGAAGCAGACTTCAGCTTACAATGCGACCAAGCAACGTGAGCGATAGGCGTCGAGTGCGGATGGAAGCAGTGTTATTCATACTGACAGTCTCAGGGCTAATGAAACCTGAAAGTAATTAATAAGGAACGAAGACGACCTGCCCTGCCTTGAATCTTACATCCAGTCGTGTTGCAGGTGGGTACAAATTGCTCGTCCAAGGAACGTACAAGTCGTCCGTGATCAGTTTTCTTTGTTTAATTTATTTATAGCCGTTCATGCATGTCCTACAGGCTCGAAGTGCCACAACGACGATGCCTATGAACATTTTATACTCGTGTCTCTGAAGGAAGGCTTCGGCGGTAGAGGAAGCCAGGCAGACAAACAAGCTGATCTGCCTTTGTAATGCGGCTATTAACTGAATGACGTCATCGCTACGTCCACTGGGTAGGCTGTTTCAGACACAGTTCGCTCCTCATCAGCAACAGATTTTTTTGCAGTCGGCTCTGGAGACTTAAATTACACAGCCAGCCCACTGTTTTGTTTTCAGTTACACATCCAGCCCACAGACCCTTTTCTCAAATTCTCAGTTATAATTATCTACACCTGAATCTACATGTATACTCCTCAAAGCACGAGGAAGTGACTGGCGGAGGGTACATCGTACGAATATTACCGACTTTCTTTCCTGTCCCACTCACGTACAGAAAAATGACTGTCCCTACGTCTCTTCACGTATCCTAATCTCTCTTGCCTTACTCTCATCATAGCTGCGCGACATATACGATGGTGACAAAATTAGACTACTCTTCTTCGAATGAAGGTTCTTTTAATCCAGCAAATAGGTTTTCGCGAGGATTAATTAGCCTTTCTTCGAATGATTCCCATTAACGTTCATCAAGCGTTTCTATTACGCTTTCGCATCGGCTATACCAACATGTTACGATCCTCTGTCAGTGCGCCCCTGAACTCGATCCCCACAACTAACCATGTAACAGGTTACTACTGGGTTCTTTCTCTTTGCTATAGGTATTATCTGAATATTTATCCACATTTAAATAGAGTTGTCATTCACCACACCGACGGAAATTTTCTCCAACTCCTTTTGCAAGAATAGTCTCTCAACTATAGACATGTATTTTACACACGGTCCAGTCATATTAATATGATCGCCGCATATGTTGGACGTGAAAGTGCAGTAACCATTCACAGGCGTCAGATGGCAGCCCTAGTGGAGACCGAGCGAGGTGGCGCAGTGGTTAGACACTGGACTCGCATTCGGGAGGACGGCGGTTCAATCCCGCGTCCGGCCATCCTGATTTAGGTTTTCCGTGATTTCCCTAAATCGCTCCAGGCAAATGCCGGGATGGTTCCTTTCAAAGGGTACGGCCGACTTCCTTCCTCGTCCTTCCCTAATCCGATGAGACCGATGACCTCGCTGTCTGGCCTCCTTCCCCGAAACAACCAACCAACCAACCCTAGTGGAGGGTATGTGAAGCGTGTTGGGGAGACGCGGAAACAATGCAGCCCTTTCGTATCGTGGAAACGGAGCAATTTATCTGAGTTCCAAAATGGTATGATCATCGGCTTCTGGGCCAAGTGTGGAAGCATTTCCGAAAAAGCTAAGTATGCAAACCATCCGCATGCGGCAGTGGAAAATCGTAACACGGTCCCTGACTTCAGCCGTCGCACGGACGCCAAAATGGAAAATATTGAAATAAACGATATCGGAATTGAAAAACAACTGCTATCACTTAGTAGCGGAAAAGCATCCGGACCAGACGAGATACCCTTAAGATTCTACAGTGATTATGCTAAAGAACTTGCCCCCTTTCTATCAGCAATTTATCGTAGATCGCTGGAAGAACGTAAAGTACCTAGCGACTGGAAGAAAGCGCAGGTCGTTCCCATTTTCAAGAAGGGTCATAAATCAGATGCGAATAATTATAGGCCTATTTCGCTTACGTCAATCTGTTGTAGAATAATGGAACATGTTTTGTGTTCTCGTATTATGACGTTCTTAGATAATACAAATCTCCTTCATCATAACCAACATGGATTCCGCAAACAGAGATCATGTGAAACTCAGCTCGCCCTATTTGCCCAAGAAATTCACAGTGCCGTAGACACTGGCGAGCAGATTGATGCCGTATTCCTGGACTTCAGGAAGGCATTTGATACGGTTCCGCACTTACGTTTAGCTCCGTGAGGCTATTTGCAGATGACACGGTTGTCTACAAGAAAGTAGCAACATCAGAAGACTCGTACGTACTCCAGGAAGACCTGCAGAGGATTAATGCATGGTGCGACAGCTGGCAGCTTTCCCTAAACGTAGATAAATGTAATATAATGCGCATACATAGGGGCAGAAATCCATTCCAGTACGATTATGCCATAGGTGGTAAATCATTGGAAGCGGTAACGACCGTAAAATACTTAGGAGTTACTATCCGGAGCGATCTGAAGTGGAATGATCACATAAAACAAATAGTGGGAAAAGCAGGCGCCAGGTTGAGATTCATAGGAAGAATTCTAAGAAAATGTGACTCATCGACGAAAGAAGTAGCTTACAAAACGCTTGTTCGTCCGATTCTTGAGTATTGCTCATCAGTATGGGACCCTTACCAGGTTGGATTAATAGAAGAGATAGACATGATCCAGCGAAAAGCAGCGCGATTCGTCATGGGGACATTTAGTCAGCGCGAGAGCGTTACGGAGATGCTGAACAAGCTCCAGTGGCGGACACTTCAAGAAAGGCGTTACGCAATACGGAGAGGTTTATTATCGAAATTACGAGAGAGCACATTCCGGGAAGAGATGGGCAACATATTACTACCGCCCACATATATCTCGCGTAATGATCACAACGAAAAGATCCGAGAAATTAGAGCAAATACGGAGACTTACAAGCAGTCGTTCTTCCCACGCACAATTCGTGAATGGAACAGGGAAGGGGGGATCAGATAGTGGTACAATAAGTACCCTCCGCCACACACCGTAAGGTGGCTCGCGGAGTATAGATGTAGATGTAGATAAAGTATACCGTGCATGGCAAAATGGCGCTATCCAAAAACGGCGCCGAGGCACATGTGATGCCTCACGGGCCATAGGACACAGGAGTGAACAATGGCTGCGGAGATGTGTTCAGCCGAACAGGCGAGCAACTGTTGAGCAATTGACAGCTCAGATGAATCAAAGGCCTACCAACAGTGCGTCCTCAACGATCGTTCAGTGAACTTTGTTGCGTTTGGGCTTCCTCAACACTACTGTGAGCGCCAAGGAAGGCTGTAATTAGCACGTCAGTACAGTTCAGATGAATCATATTTCCTGCTCCAGATGGTCGCTGGCGTGAAACGTCTGAAAGCAAAACACCCTGCAACAGTCGTAGGAAAGGCATTCCCTGGGAGATCTCCTCAATCAGGACAGCAAAATGTGTCATCACAAGTATAACTCTACCTTGAGGACCATGCAGTTTGTTTTTTGTCGGCACGATGACACCTACCAGTAGGATAATGCAACGTGTCACACAGCTCGCAGTATACGTGCACAGCTGACAGAGCACCAGGATGTGTTTGCTGTGCTACCCTGGCCACAAAACTCCTCGCATTTAAACCCAATCTAGAATTTGTGGGACCATCGATTCTCAACCAGAGCCTCGCTCACTCTCTTCCTGGACTTCTCGCAGCGCCAGGCGCTGCGTAAGGTAACTATGCAGGCTTTTGAAAGGTAGCCTCATTAATGTGACTGGACAGTGTGATGCCAACAGCATATCAAAATTTCCATTCAATAGTACAGACAAATTGCAATCCTTGGCACAGACGGGTGTGTACACAATCATATACAAACAGCGTGAAAAAACATATACTGGTCAGTCACACAAAGCACTGGCAATCAGATTATCTGATAATGAGAGAAGCTGGAGATTAACCTTCGCTGATCATCTTTTAACAAAAAACCATTCACATGTTATAAAATGTTCAGTTTTACACTCCATTAAGAAAATCAGAGTTAAACCTAGTGGAAATACAGGAAATCGACAAACCCATGGTACAGAATACCAGTTTAGTGTTAAATGATCAGAATCTTATTTCTCATCAGTTGTAAACTGTATCTCCCCACTTTTTAGTCAATGTAATCATTTCAGTGTGAAACAGAATATAATGTTTCTTTATATTAAATGAAACAACAAGTTTACTGTTACCAGTCACCGTTTTATTTATTTTTTCCACGACGCGTTTCGAAGGTTTAAACCTCCATCATCGGGTGGATTTACATTAGTTAGTATTACACATGTGTGTATGTTGTGTTACGATTTTGGAGGAACTTGTGGCACTGCCTAGTGGGGAAACAAGACACTATTTCAGAATATGGTTTTGGATAACTTTTGAAAAAAAAAAAATAAAATAAAATAAACTGATATCTAATGGTAAACTTTAATAAGTAAACTAGAGTACCTCAAGTGGTCACAGGTTCCTTTTTCTGTCGTAACACTTCACATGTATACTGCCACATTTGTAAACAAATATGGCGTCTGGAATCAGCTGGGTGCAAGGTTCGTACAGCAGAAGAGAAGACATAATCGCAAAGTGCAAAGAATATAGATCGTAACAACGTTATTACAGAATAATCGTTTAAACCATTTGGGGGTGTTTGTTTTGAGGTGTCGAATATATGTGTGTGTACTTCAGGTGGTATATAAATCCAATTTTGAAAGGTTAAAACAGCTAAACATTCGTACTCGTTTATGCAATCAGGTGAAATGTTAAAATGGCTTAAACTTCATACTTGCTAATAACAATTAGGTGAAATGTTACAGGCTTGAATTACAATGATCATATTGGCTACAGCAGTAAAATCATAAATAGATGACACTCTTTGAAGAAAGAGAGAGAGAGAGAGAGAGAGAGAGAGAGAGAGAGGAAGGAGTGATTATATGAGAGCAAACATTTACATGGCAAGGGGTCTTAAGATTACATGTTGCATATATTAGCTGCCTAAAGGTTGGGGTAATACACTGGTTAATGTTATAAGATATGCAGATAGATATACATTTGTGCCAGTAGTTGATGTACCTACAGTTTTAAGCTGACAAGGGGTACAAGCTGTTGGTGTGATGAAATATCTGTGAATGAGGTCAATCTCTTGTACTCTTGGCGGCTGTCAATATTTATGGTAAATATTAGCATGTGTGCACATGTGTGTGTGTGTGTGTGTGTGTGTGTGTGTGTGCGTATTTTTAAGAGTGTAGGCAGTTCCTGACAACAGAGATGATACTACTGTAAATATTGTCATTTTTGTCATTTAAGATGGATTCTGGTTGTTTCATTTGGTGTTTGTATATTTGGAGTGTTTCAAGGATGTCTAGTTTTCTGCCTTTTTGTTTCTTTATGTCAACGCTCCACATCATTTTTGTATCTTCTGTACAGATAATATCTGTGCAGGTTGCACATAATTTTTATCCATGTTCGCGCCATTCAACTGTCACTTGAAGATCGCCTAAAAAGCCGAAAGCCAGTTTGTGACAAAATAAATATAATTTTGCAGAACATTTGGGAGTGTTTCATTATTTAATATTATTATCAAGCTCTGCCAAGCACTGACGGAAAATGCAATTAATGTTCATAGTCTTTTGTACACATGAGTCCACAGCCACTGTGAATTTCTCGAGAGAAATAATTTTCCTGCGTAGGCTGTTTTCAAACATGAGAAGCTATATGATTACAATTTTTTTACTGCGTTGCAACTAACAGAGGCAGCTTGAGAATGCCCAAGGAGGCGAAATTAGCTAATAGCTAAATCATGATATCAAGTTCAAAAATCGTTCAAATGGCTCTGAGCACTATGGAACTTAACATCTGAGGTCATCAGTCCCCTAGAGTTAGAACTACTTAAAGCTAACTAACCTAAGGACGTCACACACATCTATGTCCGAGGCAGGATTCGAACCTGCGACCGTAGCGGTCGCGCGGTTCCAGACTGAAGCGCTTAGAACCGCCCTGCCACAACGGCCCGCATATCAAGTGTTCATTTAAAAATAAAAACAGCTCACTAAAGACAATCACTTTCCTGAAGTGTTCCTGCATTTCGTCAGATCGTCGACGACGATACTCCCTCTAGACAACAGCTGTCTGATATAAATCGTTTATGTGTATTGACAATATCAGAGGTCCTATTACGCTTTCATCGGACGCACACGATGTCCGTTTCATGTCTGCGGAACGTTCGCTGTACAGCATGGTACACTCATTTGTGTTAGTCAAACATTTCTCGAGTCAATCACATATTTGTAAAGACGCTGCATTTGCTCGAATCTTGGCTAGAAGTCGGCGATGTGGTAAAAAATCAATTACACAGTGCACTACCGTCCCTTCTTTTTCGTTAGTACCTAATCCACACACACACACAGCAATTTGTACAGTGGCATACACTGTGTAATCTACAGCCACAAGCGAAGCTAAAGTCGAGCCTGTGAACTCCAGACGAATTTTTTTTCCCTTTTCTTGCTCTAACAGCAGTGATTCCGTGAGGCTAGCGAGTGTACTGACGTGGCTTGGAGCTCCTTTGTCCTTACTGGCGCCAGACATGAGCCGTGCTACCCACTACGTCGCGCCCACCCACGTTATGCAGATACAAGCCAGCCAGCCCGCACCTGCAGACACACACACACACACACACACACACACACACACACACACACACACACACAGACATACACACACACGATACGCTATCGCCGGATGGGTACCCGCAGCGTGGAGCTCAGTCAACTTTCCCGTCTGCATTTTCACCACTGCAAACGCCATCAAGCGCAAACCTTATTCCCGGTAACCTGGTGTTTTTTTTCTACCCGGAAAGTAGACCCTGCACCGCGTGCGCACGGACTAGCTTACCCGGCCGGCTCTCCTCACACTGAGATAAGCCCTGCTCCCGACGGTCTCAGGCAAGATCCGATAAGGCCCTCCCGCACAACAGCTACTACACAGAGCTCATACAGTTATCAGCAGGTGCCCATTTGCCGGACAGGCGCACCCACGACGGAGCTGCGTTTCATACCTGCATTTCCGATAGTTGGCACAGCAGGAAGTTAAGTGGCCAGAATTCCAAACAGCGTCTCGAAACAGAACCAATATTACGCTCGCACCCACGAGGCAGACGGCTTCATTCCCGCGTATCTAAAATACGGATAAGCTGAGTCTATTCTGGCGGCGGAGTTCTGCGAAAAAGAGTTCGCTTTTGTCTACTCAGTATCAGCGCAGTCACCACTGCCGACCACGACACAGGTACACTTTATATGCCGAACCGAGCGAGGTGGCGCAGTGGTTAGACACTGGACTCGCATTCGGGAGGACGACGGTTCAATCCCGCGTCCGGCCATCCTGATTTAGGTTTTCCGCGATTTCCATAAATCTCTCCAGGCAAATGCCGGGATGGTTCCTTTGAAAGGGCGTGGCCGACTTCCTTCCCCGTCCTTCCCTAACCCGATGAGGCCGATGACCTCGCTGTCTGGTCTCCTTCCCCAAACAACCCAACCCCCATACGCCGAGCACGTCATTGAGTTTAATTTGTACACAGGGTGTATCATAACAGCGGAAACTGTGCAATGCGCCAAGCTTTTCGGCCTACTACGTTGCTGGAGAGCAGAGTGGCGTTGGGTGAACATGTGTTTTTTTAAACAATGCAGACAATGCCTTCAATGTATTAGCATCAAAGTTGTAAATGAGTAAACGTCTAAGTCTACATGCACACGATACATGGCGGAGGGTACCCTGCACTGTTAGGCATTCCCTTTCCCATTCCAATCGCAGATGGAGTAACAGAAAAATGGCTATTTATATGCCGCTGGAAAAAGCAGGAATTTACAGGATAGCGTGTAGTTGTGGTGAGGTGTGAGTGGGCATTACTGGAAGAAGTCTCGATGAACTACTAGGAGAGCGCAGGGAGCAGCTGTAGAAAGAGAGAAACAGACAGATCACTTGTTGCGTAACAGTCAGGAGATCACCGGATTCGGCTTAATAAGACTCAGATACTGTCAGCCACTAGCGGATACTATGAAAAGCTATACGGGCAGGACATATAGATTACTAAACTCCTAAAAATTTTATTATTACGCTAGCTGAAGTAGAAATTTGTTCAGATCACAAAAACAAACCCTTGTGTGTTATAAACGAGCAGCTAGACTTCACTCTATTAGCGGTCTACTTTAGAATGCTTACTCTCATGTCCTGATTTTGTAACTGTACAATTCTGTTTTATATCGTTCTTCATACTCTTTTTATTGTCGCACAAATTATTGTGCTTCACATTATTTTACTTAAATATAATGGCTTGCCATTTTCTAGAATTTCGTATTACACTAAACTCTCGCTAATACGGCCTTCAGTAGTCCGGCCTCTCACTAATCCGGCACACTTCCGGCTTCTAGTCGTTCATCCTGAAATGACACCTAAAATAATGAATTTTGGCCTGCAACAATGTTGTTATTTAATTACAACGTTCAACATTCCTGTACACTTTGAAATTGTGGCTTTCCTTGCGGATCATTATGAGGTGCATTCAAGTTCTAAGGCCTCCGATTTTTTTTCTCCGGACTAGAAAGAGATAGAAATATGCGCATTGTTTTAAAATGAGGCAACGTTCATTGTCAATACGTCCCAGAGATGGCAGCACCGTACGGCAGATGCAATTTTACCGCCAGCGGCGAGAATGAGAACTGTTTTAAATACTTAAAATGGCGACGTTTTCCTTACTTGAACAGCGTGCAATCATTCGTTTTTTGGATTTGCGTGGTGTGAAACCAATTGAAACTCATCGACAGTTGAAGGAGACATGTGGTGATGGAGTTATGGATGTGTCGAAAGTGCGTTCGTGGGTGCGACAGTTTAATGAAGGCAGAACATCGTGTGACAACAAACCCAAACAACCTTGGGCTCGCACAAGCCGCTCTGGCGACATGATCGAGAAAGTGGAGGGAATTGTTTTGGGGGATCGCCGAATGACTGTTGAACAGATTGCCTCCAGAGTTGGCATTTCTGTGGGTTCTGTGCACACAATCCTGCATGACGACCTGAAAATGCGAAAAGTGTCATCCAGGTGGGTGCCACGAATGCTGACGGACGACCACATGGCTGCCCGTGTGCCATGTTGCCAAGCAATGTTGACGCGCAACGACAGCATAAATGGGACTTTCCTTTCGTCGGTTGTGACAATGGATGAAACGTGGATGCCATTTTTCAATCCATAAACAAAGCGCCAGTCATCTCAATGGAAGCACACAGATTCACCGGCACCAAAAAAATTTCGGGTAACCGCCAGTGCTGAAAAAACGGTGGTGTCCATGTTCTGGGACAGCGAGGGCGTAATCCTTACACATTGCGGTCCAAAGGGCACTACGGTAACAGGTGCAACCTACGAAAATGTTTTGACGAACAAATTCCTTCCTGCACTGCAACAAAAACGTCTGGGAAGGGCTGCGCCTGTGCTGTTTCACCAAGACAACGCACCCGCACTCGAGCTAACCTTACGCAACAGTTTCTTCGTGATAACAACTTTGAAGTGATTCCTCATGCTCCCTACTCACCTGACCTGGCTCCTAGTGACTTTTGGCTTTTTCCAACAATGAAAGACACTCTCCGTGGCCGCGCATTCTCCAGCCGTGCTGCTATTGCCTCAGCGATTTTCCAGTGGTCAAAACAGACTCCTAAAGAAGCCTTCGCCGCTGCCATGGAATCATGGCGTCAGCGTTGTGAAAAATGTGTACGTCTGCAGGGCGATTACGTCGAGAAGTGACGCCAGTTTCATCGATTTCGGGTGAGTAGTTAATTAGAAAAAGAATCGGAGGCCTTAGAACTTGAATGCACCTCGTATAACGGCTTCGAAATGGAAACCCATTATGCTAGACCTCAAGCAGAAACTCGAAATTAGATACAAACTGAACTGAGGTTCTACGAAGAAAACCATTGTTGCCGACAACATTGTTGCGACGAGCAACTATTTAAGACCAAACTTCAGCAGAAAAGAGGTAATTATAAGCTCACAAGAAAGTTACGATGACACTCATGAAGAAGAGCACATTGGAGGAGAGAACATGGGGATATCTCATACTGCTGGTGCTGAGGCTGGAGATGTCTGCCTAGAGTACATATGCAACAATCAGAAACATGGCAGGACCTATGAAGTGCTTGTAAAGGCGTTGTGTGATAAAGCATGCTACCGTCGCGTATCATCACGGTGACCTCTAAAACTTTGGAACATGTTTCATAGTGAATGTCGAGTGATACTAATATGCATGCTCACACTCAAGGACTAAGTTTTCTGTAAAAATGAATGTATCTTCTCATTTGATAAAGTACAATTCTTATGTGTTCATACTAAATTTTAGACACTCTCAACAATCCGGCACCCTTATGTGCGAGGAATGGCCGATTTAGCAAGTCTAGTGTATTTCCTTACATATTTATATAATCTCATTGCATTACTGACGTCCGTGGTGGGCACTGATGACCATGATGTTGAGCGCCGAAGTAAAAAAAAAAAAAAAGAGTTAAGAGTATTATCTTCACCTCTATTGCATGCTTTGTATTTACAAGGAGTGTTTAAAAAAAGGCATTCCATATTCTTATAAGACGCAATAATGCTCAAAAACTAGAAAAATTGCGTACAAACATACTCGTACAAACGGAGAAAGAAAGGAAAAAAAAAAAAAAAACTGTTTGCGATACGGGTCATCCTCTTCCATAATAAACATCTGGCTGTTAACACAACAGGTAATATGTAAGATTACGATTTAAGGTCCGGTCGACAACGTAGTCATTAGTGACGGAGCAATTTAAGATAGAGGAAGAATAGGAGGAGGAATCATCCCGACATTTGTGTATGCGAGGATGGTTCCTGTGAAAGGGCACGGCCGATTTCCTTCCCAATCCTTCCCTAACCCCGAGCTTGCGCTCCGTCTCTAATGACCTCGTTGTCGACGAGACGTTAACCACTAACCACCACCACCACCGTGTGTATGCGATTTATCTCGGAAATCCTAAATCGGGATGGACGTATGGAAAGTTGAACAACCGTCCTCGCTGGCCGCTGTGGCCGAGCGGTTCTAGGCGCTTCAGTCTGGAACCGCGCTGCTGCTACGGTCGCAGGTTCGAATCCTGCCTCGGGCATCGTTGCGTGTGATGTCCTTTGGTTAGTTAGTTAGGTTTACGTAGTTGTAAGTCTAAGGGACTGATGACCTCAGATGTTAAGTCCCATAGTGCGCAGAGCCATTTGAACCAACCGTCCTCCAGACTGCGAGTCCAGTGCGTAATCACTCAGCAACCTCACTCAGTAGGCTGCTGGAAGATATGGTGACCAGCATTTGAACGTGTAAGGCGGCTGCAATGCGACTTACACCTGCAGCCTTGACACAGGGGTCCCCCTATCTCCCCTCCCCTTTTTCCAGTGAAATTACTGCTACATCATCTTTCTTCTACCTTTTTTTACACACGCGCGCAGACACACACACACACACACACACACACACACACACACACACACACACACACACTATTTCATCCTACTCAAGAGGTCTTGACTCTTTGTCCCAGATACCGGTATAATATACTCTCTTAATGAACAGGCTGATTACGCAATGCTCTTACACGGCTACACGCGAGTCGTACTATGCAGCACCGTGGCACGACACGGCTTGTTGTACAGCTGTACTTTAATTCACCTCGAAGGTCTTTGCAAATGACAGATTTTCGCACACAATCGTAGATACCACATTGACAGGGACGTTCTCCGCGCCACTACCGAAGCAACGATTAAAAATGCCCTCGTTTCACGTTGTATATAGCGATGGCCATAATTTCTTTCTTCTCCCGTGCAAATATGCACTTGTGTGGCTTCGTATCTTAATGATTGAGAGACTACGGCTCTGAAGGTCTGCATATAAAGTCCCGGTCGGTCTTTGGATTCTTATCTGTCAGATGCCACTTCTTTGACCTCTGGGAGTGTTTTCTAACGCGAAAAATAGCGACTTGCACACTGTTTTGCCCTTAATTGTATGTTCCCCCATAACTAGTTGCCCACGGCAGTTCAACGGCGGGACACTTCCAACAGGAACATGCCTAATAAAGCACGGTGGTATTCCACGCAACATTTGGGTTGATGACAACTTCATCTTACCTTAGTTACAACACCAGAACATTTTCTGTGCCAGTGACATGTTACCTACAAGGCCACAAGGTCGTTTTTATAACACTTGGTTCAACAGTGAAATTCGGTTCAGATATCTCCGCATTCTTCACTTCCATACCTATATTTTTTTCTGAATCGAAATACCATTTCCCGATTTGATTAGAATAAAACTAAATAACTTCTTATGCATTATTTTGATGTTTAAACTACTTCAGAAACTTCTATTATAACGGCGAAGTGCCTTCATGAAAGACAGGAATGTTAACGTTTAACGTCCCCGTGCAACGACGCCATCACAGAACACTGGCAGAATTACATAACAAAGTAGGCCGTGAAGTTGTTAAGAAAGCTTTCCGTCCTTTCGTGTAGCTAAATCTAATTCAGGAGAGGGAAAGAGAATTTGATCTCCGCACCTTTCGGACTTTCAGCGTGCCTGAATTTTTGCACGTACTTCCAGGAATATTCAGAAAATTCACGTAACTGACGGCTTTCGGAAGCTCGGTTAAACAGCAGGGTTTGTCATTCAAAATGTATAGAAGTAGTTTTCGTACAGTGGGATATGCTCATATTTTCTTGGCATATCTCTCTCCCTCTCTCTCTCTCTCTCTCTCTCTCTCTCTCTCTCCCTCCCTCTCCCCAGTGCAAACCGTACAGTGATGTTTCTCAGTCTTTCATCCACACATTAACCTATCAAGTTCTTTCATTTGCTATGGAACTTGTTTGCGTCTGTCTGAGATTCATTATATGGACGAAGACTTTTCATTTAGATTCACTCCTTCAGTTCGTTTATTCATACTTGCAGTGCCGGCAAAACTGTGTATTACCAACTGGCGAAGGAGTTCTGATCATTTCCATCCTGTCATTTTTGTTACGTTTTATATTACTTAAGACGTGTATTTTTTCTAACCCAGACTGTAAATCATCTAAGCAATAGATGTTGCCAACATCCAGAAATAATTACTCTGGTTAAATATAGCGACGGCTTGACTCTACGTATGAAGCAACATCAGACTTCCCCATTTATGACTCCCTGAAAACACATCCAGTCACCTCTCTGCTGCGGAGCTAAGCCCCTGGGACTTCAAATAGCGCACAACCGGGACGGCCACTGAATCTGCCCAATTACCACGCAAATCCTGTAAGCCAATTAGGGCGGCAACCATTCGCCAGAGTCTACACATACGTCTGAAAATTCTTTTTTAACTCGATTTGTTAATTTGTGCCAACCTCGTTCCCATAAATGCAACTCCCAATTTACGTTAAAGGGCCTTTAGAGTCAAGAGACTGTATGTATTCATTCACAATTAGTTTATTCGTAACAAATTTCTAGCTTCATGCACTGCACCCATATAGAATAGCTGGTTCGTCTCTCAAAAAATATCTTGTTAATAAGGTTCCTCTTGGAGAGATTTAGAAGTCCGAGTTTTAACACTATTGCTCTTGAACAAAATTTATTCTTTATAGCTATGGACAAATACATTTTTTTGTTATTTTATTTGATCAAGGATATAAAGAGACTTCGACCGTATCAATACTGAACACAGTACATTTTAAGAAATCACATTTAACAGGCATAGTGTTACTCTAACAACATACTGTTGTAGGAAAAGTCGAATAAACGAAATAAGAAATTAATGCAAACTGTCTAAATTCTTCCTCGCAAGCCGAATTGATAAAACCTGCACACTTCAGCGCCTGACAGTTATCTCGAAAATGACAATATAGATTTTAATGAAGACAAAAAATCTCACGGAGGCTACATGCCTTTATTCAAGTTTGCAAATTGCTCAATCACTAAATCTCAGCGACGATCACTCATTCACATTGGCGTCACGTTTACCAGGACCTCCAGATTTCTCTACGGTACGTTCTTTCTGCTAACATCTAAAGTAACGGCTTCACTTGAACAAACCGCCATATTACAGCAAAAATTGCTTACTATTTTTATTAAGTTTATATCTGATCTTCTGTAACCCTGCCAAGTGATGTCCACGTTGCGCTAGCTTCCCTAATGCAGAGTTACGCGTCGTGATTCAGCTCGAAATCTGTACCGTGCAGTCATGGAAACAGATGTGTGGACCTACGTAGTTCTTCTCGCTCATAAATACGGAGATGGGACCGAAATATTCTCTGAATTTCTCACAGGAATACTGTTTGTAGTAACGAAACAGAAAGCAGAATATAATTTTGTGTCTGTTAGGGCAATCTTCTGATATCTTAACCACTGGGATCGCAGACTCGTTTCACTATCTAGCTCTGTAAGTGAAGCGCACCCTTGTTAAGCCAATTAGTTAATGGACTAAGCACTACGCTAACAATACACTCCAGTGTGCTGCGATACGTTCCCAGCAGGCTATGCTGCTCTACTTGCGTGCTTTCACAATAATAGATAAACACTTTGCCGATATGCGGAACACGCATATTTCTTGTTAACTACCCGCAGAGGTCGCGCCAGGGAGTCACACAGGTGTTAGGTATTTTCGACGAAGCACACGCCCTAGTGGCACCATTCGATACCGGGACATGAGTCACTGTGTCCGACAAAGAAGCCGGTAAACACGATAAAATGTAGGATAGCAAACTACGGACTTCGTTAGCGGAACGATAATCGAAAATACTAGCTGACTACGTATCTTAGAGTCCTTTTACTTTTCTTGTCCGTACGCTATGATGCGTTAAAGAAAGTGGCAACACTGAAAAGCTTTGAGATGTTGTTAGTTGGACAAATAAGTTGGTATGAAGAACTCATGGCTGTAACACCATCCACCGTCGCGGCAGAGAATCGAAGATATTGGTGGGGAGTATCACCTGTTGGTACACCATGTGGCATTTACGTCCTATTTCAGCCCATATTTTATCAAATGGTTCAAAGGCTCTGAGCACTATGGGACTTAACTTCTGAGGTCATCAGTCCTCTAGAACTTAGAATTACTTAAACCTAACTAACCTAAGGACATCACACACATCCATGCCCGAGGCAGGATTCGAACCTGCGACCGTAGCGGTCGCGCGGTTCCAGACTGTAGCGCCTAGAACCGCGCCGGCACCCTGGCCGGCCATATTTTATCATATAATGTATGAACGCTCAGGCTGCAGCAAGTTAACGAGCTGGCAAGTTCAGTAGAACACCATACACAACGAAAGGTAAGATGGTCGGCGAGCCTGAGAACGAAGCCGAGTCGTGCTGAAACGATCACAGAAATCTGTCATTCACCTCTTGACATTGGTGCCAAACGCATTACTCTGGATATTTCTAATTACTGTTTAAATGCTTGTGCACAGTTTCAACTATGCTCATGACATTATCAACGCTCATGGCTTTCTAATTTTACAACTAAAATTTTAGTACAAGGTTTCATTCAACGTTGCAGGGCGACAGTTACTGAACTACATGAAAAAACGTAAATTAGTTACAAACTACGGCGCGCACACGCTGTATTCAACATGTAAACGTCACTACAGATATTCGGATTTAGGTTATGACATGTTCTACACTCCTGGAAATGGAAAAAAGAACACATTGACACCGGTGTGTCAGACCCACCATACTTGCTCCGGACACTGCGAGAGGGCTGTACAAGCAATGATCACACGCACGGCACAGCGGACACACCAGGAACCGCGGTGTTGGCCGTCGAATGGCGCTAGTTGCGCAGCATTTGTGCACCGCCGCCGTCAGTGTCAGCCAGTTTGCCGTGGCATACGGAGCTCCATCGCAGTCTTTAACACTGGTAGCATGCCGCGACAGCGTGGACGTGAACCGTATGTGCAGTTGACGGACTTTGAGCGAGGGCGTATAGTGGGCATGCGGGAGGCCGGGTGGACGTACCGCCGAATTGCTCAACACGTGAGGCGTGAGGTCTCCACAGTACAGCGATGTTGTCGCCAGTGGTCGGCGGAAGGTGCACGTGCCCGTCGACCTGGGACCGGACCGCAGCGACGCACGGATGCACGCCAAGACCGTAGGATCCTACGCAGTGCCGTAGGGGACCGCACCGCCACTTCCCAGCAAATTAGGGACACTGTTGCTCCTGGGGTATCGGCGAGGACCATTCGCAACCGTCTCCATGAAGCTGGGCTACGGTCCCGCACACCGTTAGGCCGTCTTCCGCTCACGCCCCAACTTCGTGCAGCCCGCCTCCAGTGGTGTCGCGACAGGCGTGAATGGAGGGACGAATGGAGACGTGTCGTCTTCAGCGATGAGAGTCGCTTCTGCCTTGGTGCCAATGATGGTCGTATGCGTGTTTGGCGCCGTGCAGGTGAGCGCCACAATCAGGACTGCATACGACCGAGGCACACAGGGCCAACACCCGGCATCATGGTGTGGGGAGCGATCTCCTACACTGGCCGTACACCACTGGTGATCGTCGAGGGGACACTGAATAGTGCACGGTACATCCAAACCGTCATCGAACCCATCGTTCTACCATTCCTAGACCGGCAAGGGAACTTGCTGTTCCAACAGGACAATGCACGTCCGCATGTATCCCGTGCCACCCAACGTGCTCTAGAAGGTGTAAGTCAACTACCCTGGCCAGCAAGATCTCCGGATCTGTCCCCCATTGAGCATGTTTGGGACTGGATGAAGCGTCGTCTCACGCGGTCTGCACGTCCAGCACGAACGCTGGTCCAACTGAGGCGCCAGGTGGAAATGGCATGGCAAGCCGTTCCACAGGACTACATCCAGCATCTCTACGATCGTCTACATGGGAGAATAGCAGCCTGCATTGCTGCGAAAGGTGGATATACACTGTACTAGTGCCGACATTGTGCATGCTCTGTTGCCTGTGTCTATGTGCCTGTGGTTCTGTCAGTGTGATCATGTGATGTATCTGACCCCAGGAATGTGTCAATAAAGTTTCCCCTTCCTGGGACAATGAATTCACGGTGTTCTTATTTCAATTTCCAGCAGTGTATATGCCTGGCGCAGACGAATGGAGAAATTCGGCGTGACCTGCTTTCATGGGGTTATTGCTGTACACCTCGTCTTTGATACAGCCCCACAAAAAGGAGTCGCATGTGTTCAGATCCGGACAATATGGCGACCAATGGAGGCCCACCCTTTTTGGACGACCGACATCGCCAGCACTGTCATCACGAACACTACTCGTTCTCTCAAACTTGCGAATCAAATTCTTGATTGTTAGCACACTTGGACAGGTTGTCTTCAGCTTGAACTCGGTCACAAACTTCCTTTCAGCCGCAGTTGGGCTGTTATTGATCGCATAGTAGGATTTCACAAGCGCTATACCATGACATTTTCATGTGCACTACGCCAGGCAAAAGCGGGTCCCACACGATATTAGGTGGCGTCATTGACGTTTGAAATGGCTCTGAGCACTATGGGACTTAACTCCTGAGGTCATCAGTCCCCTAGGAGACTTAGAACTACTTAAACCTAACTAACCTAAGGACATCACACACAGCCATGCCCGAGGCAGGATTCGAACCTGCAACCGTAGCGGTCGCGCGGTTCCAGACTGTGGGGCCTAGAGCCGCTTGGCCACCCCGGCCGGCATCGACGTTTGACACTTCAGTGTAGAGCTAAGGAAACTTGACTTATTACCTAGACATAAAACAGAAAAGTAAAGGAACTTAACTGAACTGAAAATTGTATCTATGTTATTTCTAGTGGCAAATACAGAAACGGGCGTACGGCATGAAAGAATAACAAAGAATTAACAATGACCTGTACATGATACATATCGTAAACGAATTACTGGGTACTTGTGCAACATCAATGCCTGTGAACTGAAATAGATAACAGATCAGGAGACACCGACCGGCTCAGCCGCTCTGCGGTTTCCAGTGAGTAACGCTGCTGAATCGCCGACTTTGGCAGCGGGTCCTCCAGAGGGCAGGAGACTCAGACAACGCAAACCTTTGGCGATTCTTATTTTTGTTTTCAGGTAACTCTATTCAATAAGCGATGTGGAATATACGATGTGAACGTGGCGAACGTGTGTAGCAACAAGTGGGAGCACGTTTAAATTTACGTTGATGACTTCAACCTGCCCAAAAATAGCGCCGTCTCTGAAGCCTTCTTCCCTAATTTCTCTTCTCTATGGACATGTAGCCAGCTAGTACCAGCGTAGCACTGTCACACTCGATGGTTATTTATTCCATTTCGAAGACCTAACTGTCTGAATCGTTTTCATCTGCATAGTTTTTATTTCTAAAGTGATGGGGCTGATTGGTCTCTCTCGTTTGTGATCACACAGTTAAAGAAATGAGCTTCAGATACATAAGAATTTACAACTGCTTCAAGTAGCTGGCGTTATTTTTCGTATGTGTCGTAGAGAAAATTCTTGCGTACCTCCCCGCTGGAAAGCAACTAAAAGATTCTACACTTGTGTGGCCAATGTTGCGTAATTATTTACTGCCAAAAATAGTTGCAAGTGCCCAAATAAGAAATTTTCTGGGGTGAAATGAGGAGTTCATGCACTGCACGTATCACGAAAGCGTGTCGTGCAGTTCCTTTCTGGTTAAGAATTTCATGCGTTCGCTCGTATTTCAGGACGCTGAAGTCAGCACATAAATCCTGCACAAAATATCACGGCACAAGGAAAACATTACATCGGTCACCCTGTGTGCTCAACGCAACCTATGTCTATGCTTCAGCAATATTTCGATACGAGCTGAATGCCAAGTCGTATTCCATCTGCGAGCGAGTGGCGCTGGTTGTGTAACCCTGTCGTGTTCAGCAGGCAGCTCAAGTGGCAATATTGCTGTCACACGGCATCAGGAAGGCGAAGTTCTGATCCCACGGCGGACGACCTACTTCGCCGCTGCGAGATTCCAGCAGCAGCGCATGCAGAATTCTGACTGGAAGGGTAAAGAAATGATGAAGTTGTCAGCCTCCTCGACGGGTCACGCTCAGAACATTACTTCCGCTCCAGACTGAAAATTCGTGCTTGAAGCGAACACTAGGATTTTCAAATGATTATCGAATTACCTCGCGGCGATGGAAGTGGAACTTGGACAGTGCCTGTCTCTTGCACAGCAGAGAAAAAGACTTTAAAGGAAAGGTAGTTTATTAGGCTAATCGTACATAATATAAATTTAATAAATATAATTTTTCTGTTTTATCACGTTTGTACGAGATAACATGAACCTAGGTAGTACTATTTACGTCACGGCGAGCAAGCAGGAGCATTTTTTATATTCTGTAGATGACGACGAGACCGTAAAAATCAGACAGAATAAAATAATTAAATAATAATAACATTATATTTTGCTCATAGTCTCTTCGAACCTTGAGAATCAACGAATGCGAATGCGCATATCATAACGAGTGACCGAGCAACATAAGCCAGTCGCTAGTAATAAATGAAGTCGAGGGTCGCTTCATATTCTTAACAGATCGATATTTTTGCTCTCTTTTGTTCTCCATGGCGGTTTCTTACTACTGGGAATCGATAGTTGCAACTGTCCTCTAGTCCCCTGCTCGAGCATTTTATAGGTCGTCCCGTATGAACGACAATCAGAATTTAACGACATTCTTCACCTTAATTTTAAATACTGTCTATTTCCTCTCGGTTTCTAAATCGGTTACCCAGTGCTAGTTGACAGCTGCCTATTAACGGCTGCCAGGCGCAATAAAATTTTTATTTACAATAGGTTATCTCATACGATTATTGACTGAATTTAAAAACTTAATGTGCTGTCGCAATCTACTTGCTGCGAAGTAGATGCCTACGTTAACGGTTTAACACAATAACTCAGTTACTGAAGTTGGAAACGGTGTATACGTCTTGTCGCGAAAATTACCCTAGCTACATTCATCCAGTATATGAGAGTGAGACCACTTCGCGACTACCAACAAACTTCACACGTAACTTCAAACCTTTACTAAACTACTACTCTCTTGCTACTTTTTCGCTGCTCATGCAGTAAAAGTTCAACATCAGGGATGACGTTTTAATGAATAGCTTCTTTACAACTAAGTCTGTTGCGGACAGTTCCGCATACACCACTGAACATACCTGAAAATTTATATCGTACGGTCCACAGTTGGGCGATAAGACGTCGTAAACATTGAGATGCTTGAAATGTTACCTTTCCCAAAATAATCAGAAGCTTCAAGCTGTTTTATGCGTAGGTGTTCGATTCTTTAAAGAATCAGGGGTGGGAGTTACGAACTAATTTTGCAGACTGATGGTAAGTTATCTAAAGATGGCCTAAAACGCCGGAAGCCGGTTCATAACGAACTATTAAATAAATAATTGTGGAACATTAATACTGAGTGTTCACATTAATATGTCTATGTTCCTCCAAGAACCGATGGAATATTCCACAAATACAACCAAATGTGCTAACGTAACTCAGTTATCCGTCATATACAACAGGTTAGTGAAACAGAAGTCTAAAGCCACACAACATAACTGGTTCAATCGCCAGTGATTAAAAGTACACATAAAACCGAAATACGTGATGCTGAAGTCAAGCAGTACCACACAAGCTACCAAGCAAGCTGTCCGTGTTGCCGAAAGGACGTGAGAGAATGAAGCAATGAAAAAGTGGTATGTGGTGCATGATAATGTACGTTTGCATTTGAAAGTTGTTCATATGGTAATTACGTCACTACTACACTCTTGTGAATTCGACGTATTTGATAAAGCTGTCAGACAAGATTCGCTTGCCATAACAAACCTGATGTACCACCGCAAGAAAGCTGCAATCGAACAGTTATCTCAACTGAAACGAGCCCTAACAACCACTAAACGTCAACAGTTTGCAGAACGTGTCATTAACCTATCAAATATAAATTTGTCAAAATTATAAATAAGTAAATTAAATATGCTCCGTAATCCATTTACATCCATTTCCGAAAGACAGCTTGACATACTGAAAGTGGATCTTGAATATTCTTCCTCACACGATGTGTCTACAAAACATCTGGCAGCTCATGAACTAAAAACTGTTCAAATGGCTCAAATGGCTGTGAGCACTATGGGACTTAACTTCTGAGGTCATCAGTCCCCTAGAACTTAGAACTACTTAAACCTAACTAACTTAAGAACATCACACACATCCATGCCCGAGGCAGGATTCGAACCTGCTACCGTAGCGGTCGCGCGGTTCCACACTGTAGCGCCTAGAACCGCTCGGCCACTCCGGCCGGCTGAAAACTGTAAATACAGATATAATCAGCGCTAGTTGTAGGGAGCAGCGGGTGTTGTCCGCATTAAAAAACGATGCCTTCTCAAGATGGGATTCCCGTCAAAGGTGACTTAAGTGCGAATATACTGAGAAAATGTTGACATTGCTCAAACCTGTTAAGTTCCCTGAGTTACCTAACGATCCCGCGGTGAAATACGCTATGGAAGCAAAGAACATTATTACAACCTGCAAATCCATATTTACTGAGAGTGATTCCAAGTAAATCACAAACATGAATCAAGTAGCAACCCGGTTATATAGTTCACCTAAGCTTCACAAAGAAAGTGTTCTAATAAGATCTGTAGTGCCTTCAGTTTCAGCACTCTGCCATAAATTAGCAAAAGAGTTAAATTCACTAATTAAAACAAAAACTAAATTTAAACCAAAATTTGGAATACCTAATTAACTTGCGTTAGTGAAAAAGCCAAAAGATGTACCCCTTCCACCTAGTGCAAAACTTGTTTCATTTAGGTTACTGGCAATGGACGTTTTAACAGATTTGTTACATAATACCAGAAAAAATCTAGTGGAGACAGAAGATAGAAGGATGGCAGCTGAAACATGCTTAAATCAAAATTATTTCCAGTTTCAACACGCTCAGTCAGATTGGTTAGCAATGAGGTCCCCTCTAAGGCCTTTATTAGTTGAAATGTTTTACGATAATTTTGAGCAAACACTTTTAGATAAAGAGCCTCTAAATTCTACAATACCATACTGGACTAGCTACATGGATGACGTACTGTGCGGTGCTAGCAGATTATCAGCTTTTTAGACCTCACCATTGCAAGCACCAGCATTTATTTAAGATATACAGGAGAGTAACTTAACAGACATAGTAATACCAGCCAGTTCCCAGCATCCCATAAATACAAACATGCAGCCTTGCAATCCATGGTACACCACCTAGTACCTATATCACAAATGAAACCCAGTTTTGAAAATGAGTTAAAAAATTTAAAGAAATAACAAACAGAAATGGTTATAGTTCTACCCTAGTTGACAACACACTCAACAAAAAGAAGAGACAGAGGACAACAGCAGTCCTTTATCCAACACAGACACCACACAACCACACTGATAACCACTAGGCCCCCATGTGGGAAGGACTTCACAGATTACTGGCCAGGAAACTAAAATCCCGGAAACGTACTCCAGCTTTTTACTTTCTGTTCAACAGTAAAGATACGATTCCACTTTTGGAGCTGAGTGGAATTAATAGCCGGCTGGGGAGGCTGAGCGGTTCTAGGCGCTACAGTCTGGAACCGCGCAGCCGCTACGGTCACACGTTCGAATCCTGCCTCGGGCACGGATGTGTGTGATGTCCTTAGGTTAGTTAGGTTTAAGTAGTTCTAAGTTCTAGGGGACTGATGACCTCAGAAGTTAAGTTCCATAGTGCTCAGGGCCATTTGAACCATTTGATTTTTTTGGAATTAATAGAATTTTCTGCAGTCTGTGTGGCAAATTGTACGTAGGTCAGTCAGCTAGAGCTACAGCTACTTGACTGACTGGGCACGAAGGGAGAGAGAGACTGAGAAAGATTCGTCTTTCGCTGAGCGCGATCAGAATGAATGTGATTCATATGATGTGAAATGTAATGTTCTCAATAAACGAACTAAAGGCAGGAAAGTAACATTACTTGAAATTCCGTCCATTAATAAACACCAGTCAAAGAATCCTGACGTGGTCCTTATTGACCAAACACAGTTCCGTTTCTTACCCTTATTAAAGTAGCAGCAGCCAATTATTATTTCTCTCACCACTAGATAATAAGTAGTTATAACTATTCCACACCCACATTCCATGATCTTCTTTTTATCGTCGCTCCTCCTACCCCTCTCATCATATTCATCAGTTCGTCCTTATGACATAGCAGCCTGAGCCAGCACTCATTAGTACAACAATTTTCGGTTTTACATTCATATAGTTTTAATATTCTAATATACTGTCGTGTAAGATATATTTGTTTAGAGCTCCTTAGGTGTTACTCTTTGCTTGCGTTTTGTATCGATATATTCATAAAATGTGACATATCTTTGTACAACAGCTTTGTACAGCTATGAATGTTCACTGAAGTTGTGTGGACTAACTGTTTAGTATTCAGTTATCTGGCAATCGCCTAAGAAGCCGAATATCATTTATAACGAACTATTAAATTAATAATTGTGGCTCATTAGTGCTGCGTATTCAAGTTGTTAACATGCTTATGTTCCTCCAAGAACCGACGGAGTATTCCATAAATAAGAGGTAATGTACAAGTTGACAAAATTCCGTAATTGTATACATGATGGCTCAGGGCACCGTAACCACTTTTAACGCAATGAACAAAGACGGTCTCCGTCCGGGTCACTTTTTACGTTTATTCGCATTACTGGTTTCGATCTTTTGTTACAAGCCATCTTCAGTTAACGAATTGATGTTCGCTGCAATTACATATGGATCTGAAATGGCCTGTAACCAGTTATGCTTATCAACATAGAAAGCTACCCTGACTGAATCTGCCTTTCTTCATAAAGTTAACGATGTCGCACATATAAATAACCTGACGAAAATTTCTTATCTCTCTGGGATTATTTACAGACGAGCAGTTCATTATCACAGTACATTTTGGTCAACGAGAGAGCGTGACAGAAATACTTAAACTGCCTTGACAGCATATCCATTTAATACAGGGAATGGCTAACTCTTGCTAGAATTAAACTGTGTAAAATGTTAAAATAAGAGACGAACCGGGCAACAACAGTGTCAAGAAGTACCTAGGGCCAAACTAGTCGTGGAAAAAGGCGAACCAGATCATATTTACATTTTCGTATGGAATTTATCTGGTTTCTTGAGGATCTCTAACTCAGTTAGAGAATATCTGTTTAAACTAAAAATAAAAAGACAAGAGAAAAAGACACGTATTGTGTGTCTAGGTCAGACGGTTACGTACCGCATTCACCAGATAATAGATTACTGGTGAAATGGCGTCGCCCGTCAGTGAGCGTGTGTGACGTAAATGTTAATACCTCTCCGTAATCCGGCGCGGTAGAACGCAGCGGCCGTGGTGGTCCACATTACGTAGTAATGAGACAGTCCCAACAGGCGGGGAGGCGAGTTATACATGCAGACTGCAATCAAGGCGGCACGCATATTTTATGCATGTATAACAACAGCTGCTTTTGCTCCGACGCCGAAAATAGGTTGCAACTACACTGTTGGAAAAAATATTCTACGAAGTAGGCTGCGAAAAATGAGATCACGCTTGAGCGTAACGTTGCTCGCGCGCTCTAGCATGAATGATAGAGCTCAACTACGTTGTGCCTTGTAGAATAAGTGTTATCCATACTCCGAGGGTACTAACGACTCCCTGACAGGGAAGTTATTATAACTCGATTAACATAATGTTTATTAATGGAGAGGTATTACTTCGTCAGCAGTTTGTAAAACAAATGGCAGTATGACACAATTCTACGTCAGGCCAACGTTGAAAATTGTGTTGACGACTTGCTCCTAGCTTTCGCCTCTCTAAAATCATCATCATCATCACTATAATCTACACACTCTCATCAGAGTTATGGGAAATGCACAGATGTTAGACACGTCGTTAATAAGCCAATCATAAACTATGTAACCTCTTATTATACAGCACGACAAAAAAGTGAAACACTTAGAAGACTTAGATGAACGATACTCTAATTTCGTACACGTACAAAATATTGGCGATATGTACTGATTTGGTAACAATTCATTGTGACACGTAGAACGGTCACCAGAGGGCATTACTGTTCTTCGTGTTTAGTGTTGTTACCAGGCCTAGTAGGGTACACACACACAGGCGACAAAAGTTATAGGATAGCGACACGCACAAATACAGATCGTTGTATTATCGCCTACACCACTTGTAAAAGGGCAGTGCATTTGTGGAGCTATCATTTGTATTCAGGTGATTCACATGGAAAGGTTTACGACGTCATTACGATCGTATAACGGGAATTAACAGACTGTGAGCACTGAATGGCAGTTGAAGCTAAAAGCATGGGAGATTCCATTTTGGTAATCATTAAGCAGTTCAGATCCGCAGTGTCAAGGGTGAGCCGAGAATACCGAATTTCAGGTATTACCTCTCACCAAGGACAACGCGGCGTCCACCGGCTTTCACTTAACGACCGAGAGCAGCGGCGTTTGTGTCGAGTTGTCAGTACCAAGAGACAAGCAGCGATAAATTTTTATGGATCTCACCGGGCCACAATTGTTAGCGATTGGTTCGATGAACATTCTAGACAATTCGAGCGAAAGATTTGGCCACCCAGATCGCACGACATGAATTCCATTGAACGTTTATGGGACGTAATCGAGAGATCAGTTCGTGTACAAAATCCTGCACCGACAACACTTTCGCCATTATGGACAGCTATAGAGATAGCATGGCTCAATATTTCTGCAGGATACTTCCAACGATTTGTTGAATCCATGCCACGTTGGGTTGCTGTACTACACGGGGCAAAAGGAGGGCCGGCCGTTTTGGCCGAGCGGTTCTAGGCCCTTCAGTCCGGAACCGCACCTCTGCTACGGTGGCAGGTTCGAATCCTGCTTCGTGCATGGATGTGTGTAATGACCTTAGGTTAGTTAGGTTTAAGTAGTTCTAATTTCTAGGAGACTGATGACCTCAGATGTTAAGTCTCATAGTGCGCAGAGCCATTTGAACCATTTGAGCAAAAGGAAGTCCTACATGATATTAGCAGGTGCCCCTTGACTTTTGACACCTCAGTGTATAAGGGGAGTGAACAACGTCAGCTGTTGAGTGATCACTGTGAAGGATGCGGAGATGCAGTGTATTTGTCTGAGACAGAGTTATCAGCACCTGACAAGAGTTTGAATGGGTCTTCATTGCAAGTCTTCATTTGACTGTCTGGCTGAATTATGGGGCATTTAAATGTAACATTGGGTCGATGTTGGCCTGCATGGGAACGTGACGGCATGTATACTTGTCAAGATTCTGGTCCGCTGCCAACCACGAGAGATGACAACCGTACTGTGCACCTAGGACATCAGGTCCTGCCATCCAAATACAAGTAATACACTCACTACATCTTTCTTTGCCAACCCGTACCATTTCTGAGAGATTTGCAGTCGCCGGACTGGATTTGCGGTCACAAGTGGTAGTGATTGAGGAAACTGATGCTACAACGATATGCGATGGACATCCTGCGATCTCAAGCGTTACTTCTTACGCGACAGTATCGTGGTCTCATATTTTCAGTAGGACAGTGCTCGACCACACATGGCACGTGTCTCTGTGAATTATCTGCCTGACGATGAGATAATCCTGTGACCGTCTAGATCCCCATATCTGTCTCCAGTAGAACCTATGTGGGACGAGATCGGGTGTCAACTCCGTCCAGGATATCATGAACCATTCTCAACAGTCGTGGGACAGCTTGCCTCAGACGGGAATACTACCTTCCCAAGCGAATCAGTGCATGAATCCAGACGAGAGGAAATGCAACATCATGTTGATAAATGGGCTTATACTGCCAAGGTTTTTATATAAAAAAAACTCGATTTTACACTAACTGAAATAACGTCACATACCGCCTCAACCCCTCACGTTTCATCTAGTTTCCTCCTTTGCGTACTTCACATTTTTTGTCAGGCAGTGTGTTAATGAGTTTCAGTTGAGTGTGTCTGCTTGCAACTGAATAAAGGCGATATTTCTTTTGCCAGACGCCTTTTGCCTCAATTTATTAAAGAATCATCAGTGGCTTGAAATACGTCTAGGCCCTACGTTTTCATTTGCATTCGGCACTTTCAACTTACACATTCTGTTAATGTACGTGCGAGTTACAAACCGTTTTCTCCTAGGCTCAGTATTAGAGTATTTATTACTGTGTGTGTTACTATTACTCTACTAGTGAGTTTCAAAGTTTCTTGAATGATGCTCTAGTTTTTCAAGGGCGCTCCGGGAACCAGTAAATATCAATATCGTTGATGTTACACAATGCGTATGTGAGAGCCTCATTGCTAGAAGCTCAGCTGTAACGCTGCTCGTTTCAGCGGAAGCTTGTACGTAGCTCCTGCTTCCATACTGGGGCAGAGCTATGGAAAACCAGTTCCTTCAATCAATTTACATCCTGCAGTGTACAACGGGACCAGTGTCATGCACTCCGTCAAAACATCTAAATGGCATATAGTCACTGTTAGGAGTGGAGAAGGGCTTTGGCTGATATAAAGTAGACGGTTTGCAGAAGACAGATTCGTACTCTTGTCTGAACATCGGAGGTGTCTTTATCGTTGAGTATGTTCAAATGTGTGTGAATGTCTAAGAGACCAAACTACTGAGGTCATCGGTCCCTAGACTTGCACATTACTTAAACTAACTTGTGCTAAGAAAAACACACACACACACACCCATGGCCGAAGGAGGATTCGAACCTCCGGTGTGAGAGGCCGCGCAGTCCGTGACATGGCGCCTTAGACCGCACGGCCACTCCGCGGGGCCCGTTCAGTATGAGCGGAATGATGTACACTGAGGTGCCAAGAGTCATGGGATACCTCCTAATATGGGACTTCCGTCCGCAGCTTGTGGTCGTGCGGTAGCGTTGTCGCTTCCCGCGCCCGGGTTCCCGGGTTCGATTCCCGGCGGGGTCAGGGATTTTCTCTGCCTCGTGATGACTGGGTGTTGTGTGCTGTCCTTAGGTTAGTTAGGTTTAAGTAGTTCTAAGTTCTAGGGGACTGATGACCATAGATGTTAAGTCCCATAGTGCTCAGAGCCATTTGAACAATTTTTATCGGACCTCCTTTTGCCCGGCATTGTGCAGTTCGCCACATTACACTTGTAAACGACCTGACAATTTTTTACCTCTCTGGGACTATTCGAAATCGAGCAGTTCTTCGCTAGAGCGTGACAATAATATTCAGCAAGACGTTGGAAGTCGCTGGAGAAATATTGAGTCATGCTACTGTTGCGGCCGTCCATAATTGCGAAAGTGTTGCCGGCGCATGTTTTTGTGCAGAAACTGGCCTCTCGATTATGTCCCGTAAATGATCTACGAGTGACCAAATCACTCGCTCTAATCGCCCACAATATTCTTCAAACCGCTCGTGAATAATTGTGACCCGGAGACATGGCCCATTAACATCCATAAAAATTCCAACGTCGTTTGGGAACATGAAGTCCATGAGTGGCTGCAAGTGGTCTCCCAAATAGCTGAATATAAACATTTCCAGTCGACGATCGGTTCAATTGGACTAGAGGATCCATACCATTCCGTGTAAACACAGCCAATATCATTATGGAGCCACCACCAGCTTGCACAGTGCGTTTTTGACAAGTTGGGTCCACGGCTTCGTGGGCTCTGCACCACACTCAAACCATACCATGAGCTCTTACCAACTGAAATCGTGACTCATCTGACCAGGGCAATGTTCTCCTGTCGGCTAGAGTTCATCCGATATGGTCACTAGCCCAGGAAGGCTTTACAGGCGATGTCGTCGTGTGGCTAGCAAAGGCACTCGCGTCGGTCGTCTGCTGCCATAGCCCATTACGCCAAATAACCGACACTGTCCTAACTAACAGATACGTTCGTCGTACGTCCCACATTGTTTCCTGCGGCTGTTTCATGGGGTGTTACTTGTCTGTTAGCACTGACAATCCAACGCATACGCCGCTGCTCTCGGTCGTTAAGTGAAGGCCGTCGGCCATTGCGTTATCCATGGTGAGAGGCAATGCCTAAAACTTTGTATTCTCGGCACACTCTTGACACTGGATTTCGGAATATTGAATTCTCTAGGCCATAATCACTTCGGAAACCTTCTCACACCAATCACCGGATCACATGAGTACAAATAACAGCTCCGCCAATACACTGCCCTTTTATACCTTGTGTACGCGATACTACCGCCATCTTATATGTTCATTTCGTTATCCCATGAATTTCGTCACCTCGTTGTACTGTAACTGACAGTAACTGGACGCTAATAAAGGTATTACTTTACCCCGCAGTACTTACGGTTCCGTTGAACATGGGAAGCCTCTGTGGAAGTGGATATGGTGATACATCTGCACGCTACGAAGTAATCCAGTGCCTGGTCGGGCACGTGTTCGTCTGGAGGGGAGGGGACGCCCTGTCCTGTCCCCAGTCGGAGGCTATCGTGTTGCAGGCACGCCGCTCCATTGGCCACGTAAATGAGATTACTTGGGTTACGGCGCACAGCGGTTACGACTCGCGCGGAGACGTCTCTGGGGCCGCTGTCGAGGCCAGAGGTTGACCCCTTCCGTCATCACTCTTCCCGCAGCCTCATTTCAATTTCCTCTACTTAGCACCATCGTATTCCGGACACTGACTCGGTCACTTACACACCGCCCTCTCGCAGGAATACCATTAGTCTTGGGCTTTAGTCAAGCAGAGACGAGACACCTCGCCGCTGTAGTAATGGCGAAACACAGTTTGCAGTTGTGTTCTCCTTCCTACGACAATGCGACGCGTGTTGCGTAGGGCCGATGAGGGGAGCTGACGCTCTTATACATACTACTACGAGCACGTGTAGATATTTTGCCCAAGTGTAGTTGAGCGTATTTGGGGAAAGTCTGCGCAAGCACTTCATCCACTCCAGAAGCTTGAGGCTTTAACATTTTTCAGTTAATGCAAACTCATACCCTTGAGCGTGTATGTCATACGGCGCCTTGCCTGTACAAGTGAAGATCAGTTTGTAATGAATATTAGGGTCACTGGTAAAATTTAATCTCATAATAAACACGGATTTGACCCCCATAAGCTACACAGTGGGTTACAGTAAACGAAACTTCCCACTTTAGTCATGTGCTGGGATTAACAATCACGGTGGATTTTAGCATGAAATGTCTGTGATTACTTTCCCTAGCACAGCTGGAGCCAACCTGCTTGCTTCATGTCTTCTATAGATGTGCCTTAGCCATTGTCCCGCTTGGTTTCTTCTCCCTCGGTCGCAAGCAACACTGCTTGTACCATAGACAGAGCATAATAATGTGACAAATGGGTAGGTTTAAATGCTAAGCACAGTAAGAATCGTAAAATATTACGACGCCAACTAATTTTATTTTATTAATTGCAAAATCATTAAAACGATTATAGAGTCAGACTATCGTTAATATTCGTAACAAGATTCCCGGTCACCAATTATTAGTTCCCGAGCACCAAAAAAGTCATAAAAATGCTTCACACTAATGTAGAATCAACAACAGATCGCACAATTACGTTTTCTCAGGCAATTTTAGCAATTAATTCAGTCTTTATGCGGAGTTGCAATTCACACTCTATTTCGCGGGTTGCCATCTCCAAAACTGATCGTAGACTGCCTTGAATTAAAACAACATCGCATAAGTACGTCATCCGAAGCAATTTCTCAACAACAAAAATTCCGTCTTTACACGAAATCAGGTTTCACAAACGGACTGCTTTTAGCGATTTGGCGCCTGCCTTATTAGGGCGCATTTCTGACTGATCCATTCTTTCCATCAATGAAAACTGACAGTAACTAAAATTTGTAATTATAATTTCCTGATAACCTGACTAATATTGAAAAAATGTTCAGGAAGTCCTCGGGGCAAGTAACGTGATCAGCACAGTTTGAGCTGTGTATTAATATTTAAATGGTAAATATAGATAATAAAAGATTCCCTACTTGGCGCCCTGCGTAGCAGATGAATCCCAACTGTCTCTGCTCCACTTCGACAGAGCTCTTGCTCGCCCGGCCGTTCTCACGCTATGTGACCGTCTGACGCCTCGTTCGATGAGTCTGCCTTGTGATCCTACCTACTCGCCAATATCCCGTAACATCTTTCTATACTGTGTATTAAAACGTGGCAACAGAAATGTAAAAAACGTGGGCAGTCATGTGGCTTAAATGTTTGTTGAGTTCGAGATTTTTCGTTCGGGCAGCATTTAAAGCAACCTCAAACAAATTAATAGTGTCCGATCCAGGATTTTATTCAACCACATGTGAACCTGCCGTATCTGAGGCGAACAGAATCGCAAGAGTAGCGTGATGAGAGCAGAGCCGTTGCTGACGCCAGTTGTGTTCTGCTGTACAGATTCGAAGTAATCGATCCCACCCCCGACAAAGGAGTCCTTAACAACAAAATCATCTTCACAACAAATTTTTGGAGAGTAAGTAAAAAAAGGAGAGATGTGTAGTGAGGTTCGTGAATGGCACAGATCAAGTGTATATACTCACAATGTGGTATTGTTTTTTAAAACCTCGCACATCATATACAGCCGAGATCGATAACGCACACTTTGCTGGTGTCGCACTATTCAGAAGTAAGCCGGTTCAAACCGTTTTGGTGGAAAATTTTCCGTAAGAGTATTCGGGCCGGAAAGGCAATGAGAGGTCTCGACGCGAGGTACCAGATGACAAGGCTTCCCACCACGATCCCGGATACAATTCCAAATCTCTCCTCAGCGTCTCATTAAGTGAGGGTGCTTGCCACTGTTGATGGCGATCTGTTCGTCGGATGGGAACATTAATCTCCGTGAGCCCCTTGGTGTTAGTCAAGAGGGGAAGAATATGTGCCGGCATAGGTTTCACCCTCTCCCTCGACTTTATTCGTAACAACACAAGCACGACACCACACTGTCATAGTCGGCAACAGTAATATTGCGCCTGGGAGTGAGGGCATTTCGGTTTATCGTGAGTTTGTATCCAGATATTTCACGAGAACACGATCAAACACTTCATTGTATATCCACAAGTGTCTTGAAATCATTCACAGTGCGATGCGCTTTCCTTAGTCACCACTGTACTTCTTTATTGTAACGTCACCGTGTGTTTCCCATAATGACCACGGAAGCCAAGTGCAGTAATATCGTGGTTGAGTAGCACACGCAGTCATCCACACGACACAGATGTACACTTCACACTTCATAAAAGATCGGAAAAAGGCAATGGCAATTCAACTCCACTAGGACCCTGTCTTCCTACATCTGTTGCCTTACACTCAACCGGCTGATGTGACCGAGCGGTTTAGGCGCTTCAGTCCGGAACCGCGTGACTGCTACGGTCGCAGTTTCGAATCCTGCATGGATGTGTATGATGTCCTTAGGTTAGTTATGTTTAAGTAATCCTAAGTCTGGGGGACTGATGACCTCAGATGTTAAGTCCCATAGTGCTTAGAGCCATTTGAACCCTACACTCATTCCGTGAGTATGGGACTATTTTGAATTTGATATAATATGGCAGGTATGAAAGTTGCACATCTACAGTCTTCATAACTACTCCTCGTCACAATAAACTGCAATTCCACTGTCAATTCATGTCCTGTTATAGCTTCCCTTTTAATCGAGAGACTTGGTGTGATGAAACGTTCAAATACATCTCCTTACCCTTTGACAACAAGCCAATGTAGTGTGTGTATTTTCAGTTCACTGAAGAAGTTAATACAGAGATACGTTTTTCTTTCCAATAATTACTCTTTAGACTGCATATCGTGTTTTCTCTATAGATTTTTTTTCAAATGTAAATGTAGCATTTCTTGTCTAATTAGAATCAATGATCGCAAACAAATTCTCCTCAGACTATCGATTTCGATCAATAATGAGCAGCTCTGTCAGCAAAAAGAAAAACAAGTGGAGCTGCTGGACGATATGAGCCTTGTAAACAATATGTTACAAACAATGAAAAGTTACTAATTTTATACATACAGAAAACGTGTTAGAATAATATATGGCTTCTTTGATTTTATTTCAGGTATGTTTCACAACATTTATAAGCTAGTGTTTCCTATATATATGAAATTAATACCTTTTCATTACTTTACAGTCTTTACTGTTTGCGAGATGTGCATTGTCCAGCAATTTGGTTCCCCTTTCCTGTTAAATCTGCATATGCACATTATGGCACCAAATCGATAGTATGACGAGAACTTATTTGTAATTAAAAATGGTTCAAATGGCTCTAAGCACTATGAGACTTAATATCTGAGGTCATCAGTGACCTAGACTTAAAACTACTTAAACCTAGCTAACCCAAGGACATCACACATCCATTCCCGAGGCAGGATTCGAACCTGCGACCGTAGCAGCCGCGCGGTTCCGGACTGAAGCGCCTAGAACCGCTCAGCTACAGCGGCCGGCTATTTCTAATTACTGACTAGAATTAAAGCTAGCGCTTCTGTACTTTCCGTATCACTATCTTCTGTCACGAGTAGGCCGCGCCTTGTAAAAACATTTAAATGTCGCAGAGAAGATCAAAATGTATAAGCACGCTTGAGCCGAAAAGATCGCGTCGTTGCCATAGCTCAATGCACTGGCTAAGCAAAATATATGAGCACACTTGAGCTGTGTGAGGTCGAGGATGATTTGGTCAGGCTTGTGAAAAATGCTTTTCAAGGCTGCAGTAACAAGTGCGGATACGACAGGGCAGCTTCCAACTCTTAGAATCTCGTCGTCGCTGCACTGCCCGTATTACAGCGTCCTCCTCGGGTACTGATGCTATTAAAAGGCGTTCGAGAAAAGGTGACACATTCGTCAGGTCAGGTCAGGGTAAAGGGGCCCCCGGTACTGACCGATCACGATCGACTTTGCCCGCTGCCCCCCGCGTTCAGTGTACACCGAGTGCGAAATTGTGCTGGCGCAATACTCGCTCCATCGGCACCGCCGCACGCGAAGGCCGTGACATTACTGGCGAACGAAGCGGGCGCTGCCTGGTCAGCCAATCTACGCAGCACACGCAACGAAATCGCTGCCGGCTGCCCATTGCCGAGTTGCACTGGTTACCTCCAAAACATCGCAGCACCGAACAAAAATGGCTCTATCCACTACGGGACTTAACATCTGACGTCATCAGTCCCCTAGCCTTAGAACTACTTACATCTAACTAACCTAAGGACATCAGACACATCGATGCCCGAGGCAGGATTCGAACCTGCGACCGTAGCAGCAGCGCGGTTCCGGACTGAAGCGGCCGTACAGCACAGTACATACTGACTACCTAGTAAATGAGGGTACACTTATTCCAGTTGCTGTTCTCCAAATGCAGTCCTTTCAAAAATGCCTCCAGCAATGCTAGCCATAGAGCAACGTACATACGCAACGTGTGAAGGACAATAAAGTACTTAGTCCATCATATTGTAATTTACTGTGATTTTATTGTAGGCGTGTTAGACGTTTTACTCAAATGCAATGTCAAACCCCTAAACAACAAGAACGTCCGTAACATAAAGTGGTTGATCCGTGAAGCGTGTTACTGGAGACGGAGGCAGGTTAGGGCTGTAAAAGGAAGGACTCCAGTCGCATCGCGTGTATTCGGATTGTCGAGACACATATCCGTTCAAATATATTCGTTAGTCGCTACTTTCATTACTGAATGACACGTAAATATGTTCTGAAATCTGTTCTGGACCCTTCTCTGACTATCACTGTCAATACAAGTCACACTTTGCTTTATTTTTCGGCTCATGTTTGGATAAAAAAAAATACGTACTCTTACCGTCTTTCCGCCACATGATGACTGCTCTACACAATAGGATAAATATACAACACTATCGTTAGTTTAAGCTAACAGAACTAACGTGTCGATTCAGCACAAGTCACTCGCGTCTTTTACAGCCCGAGCACGGCGTTTGAATTCGCAGTAATCGTGAGACGTATCTGGGAGGAAGCACGGAAAATGGAAGCTTACGAATACTGCCTATTAGGCCCGAGCCGGTCACGAATTGCATGTCGTAAAGAAAGCAAGGCGAGTGACAAAATGTATTCAGGTCTCTGTGTCACAACAGACTTGGCCCGCTGAGAATGAGGGATTGGTGCAATGCGAGAACTGCAAAAAAAAATGGTTCAAATGGCTCTGAGCACTATGGGACTTAACATCTGAGGCCATCAGTCCCCTAGAACTTAGAACTACTTAAACCTAACTAACCTAAGGACATCACACACATCCATAGCCGAGGCAGGATTCGAACCTGCGACCCTAGCAGTCGCGCGGTTCCGGACTGAAGCGCCTAGAACCACTCGGCCACCGTGGCCGGCCGAGAACTGCAATCGGCACGAACTGCATTCGTGGAAAAGATGTGCGGCCATCGAAACAATTCCGACACACTGAATCCGCTGAGCAAACGATTCGGAGGGGTACGAAGAATACAGACTCGAACCGGATCGGCACGAACTTAACAGATACATATGATGTCCAACAACTCTGATGTAGACCGGCGGAGGTTGGAGTCCTCCCTCGGGCATGGGTGTGTGTGTTTGTCCTTAGGATAATTTTGGTTAAGTAGTGTGTAAGCTTATGGACTGATGACCTTAGCAGTTAAGTCCCATAAAGTTTCTGGGCTGAGGGTGTTTTCCGTGATTAGTGTGTGGTCCTGTTAACGTGCTTAAGAAAGCGCTAAATACGGAAGGATAGGCACGCATTTACAGCACTGTGTGCTGCGTATCGTAGAGGAACAGTGCGGGGACAATAATTACATCAGCGTGACAATGCACTCTGTCATAAATCGGCACCAATGCAGGAATGATTTGTAGACAATAACGCTACTGAAGTGGACCAGTCCGTCCTGAGTCCCGACTGTTGTGGACTGGCAAGACAGCCAATCCACTAGGAGGAAGCCGAAAGGCACGCGTTTAAGCTCACGCAGGCTGGCGTGAGGTCTGGAACAGGACACGGAATGAGACTAGTAAAAAACGTACGTAGCTTCTGGAATACTTAACTTTAATCCATAATTGGTGAACATCGCTCGTGACGGTACATGTTTTATAGCATCAATAGTAACTGATAATGGCGCCTTGCTAGGTCGTAGCAAATGACGTAGCTGAAGGCTATCCTAACTATCGTCTCGGCAAATGAGAGCGTATTTTGTCAGTGAACCATCGCTAGCAAAAAGGCGGCTGTACAACTGGGGCGAGTGCTAGGAAGTCTCTCTAGACCTGCCGTGTGGCGGCGCTCGGTCTGCAATCACTGACAGTGGCGACACGCGGGTCCGACGTATACTAACGGACCGCGGCCGATTTAAAGACTACCACCTAGCAAGTGTGGTGTCTGGCGGTGACACCACACCGACCTGAACATAATGGAACAGCTTTAGGATGAGTTGCAAAGTTGACCGCTCCAGACACAGCGTCGTAGGTCCCTACCCTCCCTGGCATTGGCTCCAGAGGGAGAATGGTCAGCCACTCCCCCGCAAACATTCAGACACCAGAATGAAATTTTTGCTCTGAAGCGGAGTGTGAGTTGATATGAAACTTCCTGGCAGATTAAAGCTGTGTGCTTAACCGAGGCTCGAACTTGGGACCTTTGCCTTTCGCGAGGAAGTGCTCTACCAACTGAGCTACCCAAGCACGACTCACGACCCATCCCCAGTATCTCGTCTCCTACCTCCCAAACTTCACAGAAGCTCTCCTGCCAAACTTGCAGAAAGGATATTGCCTTTCTTCCAGAAGTGATAGTTCTGCAAGTTTCGCATGAGAGCTCCTGTGAAATTCGGAATGTAGGAGACGAGGTACAGGCAAAGATCCCGAGTTCGAGTCTCGGTCCGGCACACAGTTTTAATCTGCCAGGAAGTTTCATTCAGACACCACATTAAAAGTGTCCGCACTAGAGTTAAGGCTGTCATACAAGCTAATGTCCACTAATAGGTTTCTGGATGCGTTTGATCAGACAATGTACCTTATGATCAAATTATGCTCTTACTTCAAGCCAGCAAACGTTATTCGCCAATGACTTCACTGCAGCTACTGCAGATAAACAGAGTATTCAGTTATACGTGGCAAGGCAGGAGAAATTCTCCTCGACGGTGTTGGAGGGGCTCCATTCTTCCGGATTGTGGAGGGCGCGGTAGGCTCATAAATATTGGGCCATCGCTCCGGCCCTTTTCTGCGGCGGCGTGAGAGCGTCCAGAGCGCCGCTCGTGTGCGGAACGGAACAGCCGTGGCCCGGCCGGAGCCATTTGGTAGTCAAATGAGGCAGCCGTGCGAGACACGCCGTAACTCTGCCCGGCGCGCGACAACGGCAATCACCGGCCAACCACTGCTCAGCTCTATGGTCACATCCCATCCACCACCACGCCTCCTGTCGGGGATAGGAAGATTGGGCGAAGTTGTTAAAATTTGGTTGATTAATTATTGTTTTCTCCTTCTTTCATTCTGACGGAAAAAATTGCAACACCAAGGTGTTGTGTGACATAAACGAAAGTTCATAGGCGCGTTTCTACAAACGTACGGTGGCTATAATTTCGCACCTTACAAGTACTCATCCACATACTTTGCGTTATCTACACCCACATTAGGTATTATTTGATAGGTACTACATCGTATATACAGGGTGTTTCAAAAATGACCGGTATATTTGAAACGGCAATACAAACTAAACGAGCAGCGATAGAAATAACGACAGATGGCGCTGCGGTCTGGGAAACTATATAGTACGATATTTTCCACATATCCACCATGCGTAGCAATAATATGGCGTAGTCTCTGAATGAAATTACCCGAAACCTTTGACAACGTGTCTGGCGGAATGGCTTCACATGCAGATGAGATGTACTGCTTCAGCTGTTCAATTGTTTCTGGATTCTGGCGGTACACCTGGTCTTTCAAGTGTCCCCACAGAAAGAAGTCACAGGGGTTCATGTCTGGCGAATAGGGAGGCCAATCCACGCCGCCTCCTGTATGTTTCGGATAGCCCAAAGCAATCACACGATCATCGAAATATTCATTCAGGAAATTAAAGACGTCGGCCATGCGATGTGGCCGGGCACCATCTTGCATAAACCACGAGGTGTTCGCAGTGTCGTCTAAGGCAGTTTGTACCGCCACAAATTCACGAAGAATGTCCAGATCGCGTGATGCAGTAATCGTTTCGGATCTGAAAAATGGGCCAATGATTCCTTTGGAAGAAATGGCGGCCCAGACCAGTACTTTTTGAGGATGCAGGGACGATGGGACTGCAACATGGGGCTTTTCGGTTCCCCATATGCGCCAGTTCTGTTTATTGACGAAGCCGTCCAGGTAAAAATAAGCTTCGTCAGTAAACCAAATGCTGCCCACATGCATATCGCCGTCATCAATCCTGTGCACTATATCGTTAGCGAATGTCTCTCGTGCAGCAATGGTAGCGACGCTGAGGGGTTGCCGCGTTTGAATTTTGTATGGATAGAGGTGTAAACTCTGGCGCATGAGACGATACGTGGACGTTGGCGTCATTTGGACCGCAGCTGCAACACGGCGAACGGAAACCCGAGGCAGCTGTTGGATCACCTGCTGCACTAGCTGCGCGTTGCCCTCTGTGGTTGCCGTACGCGATCGCCCTACCTTTCCAGCACGTTCATCTGTCACGTTCCCAGTCCGTTGAAATTTTTCAAACAGATCGTTTATTGTATCGCTTTTCGGTCCTTTGGTTACATTAAACCTCCGTTGAAAACTTCGTCTTATTGCAACAACACTGTGTTCTAGGCGGTGGAATTCCAACACCAGAAAAATCCTCTGTTCTAAGGAATAAACCATGTTGTCCACAGCACACTTGCACATTGTGAACAGCACATGCTTACAGCAGAAAGACGACGTACAGAATAGCGCACCCACAGACTGCGTTGTCTTCTATATCTTTCACATCAATTGCAGCGCCATCTGTTGTTGAAAATTGTAACTACTGTAATTTCGAAAGTTTGTCCGCCTGAAAATGTACTGTTGTCCCAACCATATTGCAACAAACGGTGTATTTCTATCGCTGCTCGTTTAGTTTTTATTGCCGTTTCAAATATACCGGTCATTTTTGAAACACCCTGTATGTATATTAAATAATTGTTAACGCTTATTGTGTGAAAGGTGACGGTGTGTCTTTATCATCTTACTAGTAGAGGTTGGAACGCCAGTGGAAATGAAATGGCAGAGAGAACTCAAGCCCTGGGTGGAAGGCCCACACAGGTGTGTTGCTCCTGCCTAAACACAGGAAGTAGGAAGACGGACGACGTAGCACCTAAGCGCTGGAGGACAATAGAGTCCCGACCGGCCGGTTTGTAGCCGAACCGGAAGGATTATACTTCGGAAACTATGGAAATCTTGGACACAGGTGAGAGGAGCGAAGAAGCGGCACCTCGGAAACCATGCAGGCTGGGTTATTTCCAAGGATTTTTACTCTGAAGCCTACCATTGTACGAGTATAAGTTTTTCCTCGCAAACTTTCCGTGCTGGACGACAAAAGACTAAAATATGGTTGGTCGGTGTTCGAAAGAATCTGTAGAGAGGGAAAATATTTCGTGGTTCCGAGAAGATGATTTGTTTTCGGAATTGCGAGGGTGGGGATCTGAGCCTTGCTGGGAGGCCAGCGGTGGAGAGACGAGGTCTTCCGTCGTGAGCGACCGCGTGTTACGGTCGCTAGATATCAGCTTTTGTTGATACAGACGGACTTGCTGTCTTTGCTCTCAGTAGCGTTTATAGTTAGAACAGATACAAACTGTACTGTTGCGAACCTATACCATTCTGAACTCCACCTCCGGGTTGGAAGTCGTAGTTGAGTACGCAGCGTTCAGTAATTGAGAGCACTTCCTCTGCCTATACTTACGTTCAGACGTTATCTGAACTCCGTCCTTGTGGCTGGGAGTTCTTGTTTCTCGTCTGTAGAACACAGAGAGGAGAAGACAGTATTAGAGTATATTAGTCAGTCGTCCTAGTGTTTGAAAGAGTTTATTTGTGGCTGGAGTTTTTCCATCGTCACAGACGAGTACGAGAACCATCACTTCGATGCACAGGACGCAGTACATACGGTGATATCGCAAATTGCTTCGGCTTATTACGGCTATAAAAGCTAAACAGCTGTGACCATGTTAGTTTATTTCCACTGAGGTTCCACACCACCGTAGATCATCTTTGAAAGTAGTGTCTTCTAGTGTGTAAATGATGTCAGTCATTTCGCGTTATTGATATTAATTAGACCGCACAGTCATAATAAGGGGCAGAGTTGAGAAATTGATCAGTAATTTAGTTAGGAAATGTAAACTTTGTATTAAACTTTTTTAATCTACAATTAATATATAAACAGGAACAACGTTTATCATTTAGTAGGTTTAGTGCCTTCATCATTCATTTATGTTTATATTGTAATTTATAGAATTAATAGATGCTGAGATCTGCTTCAGGGGGTAGTCAGACAGGGGCCAAATCTTCATTTTAGCGTTTATTATTTTCCGTTGCGCACATTCATTTTACACCCGCCTGGAGTAGCATCTTGGACATATGAAAGATGATGTCTATTCAAATTTCACGCAACTCGCATGAGAATGGCGCTAGTAGGGCCACTACAAGACATAAGGCAAGATTTCACGAAAGAAAAAAAGTCAGCAAATGGAAGGTAATGGATCCAGCAGGCAAAGGTTCGACACTCTCGAAGGATGAAGGAAATATGGGAACACAGAAAATCAAACACGAAGAAGACTGTCAGAAAATGAGCTTTCTGTCAACAAGGTCTTCGTCGCAGATATAACACACACGCACATGAAAACACAACTCACACACTGTCTGCTGACCCCAGCAGCAAATGACTCTGGTCATATGTGTGAGAGTTGTGTGTGTGTGTGTGTGTTTGTGTGTGTAAGTTCTATCTCCCACGAAGGCCTTCTTGGCCGAAAGCTCATTTTCTGACAGTCTTTTTGATGTGCCTATCTGCGACTCAGCATCTCTGCTACATGGTGAGTAGCAACTATCCTTTTCATGATATGGTTACCTTCCATCCTGGATTTTCCATTGTTGAAACACGAAGAAGGATAGCCGAAGTTGATTTCGAGTAAATAAATAAAATAGTGTACACGTATATTTTATGTTGTGTAAATAATATGCCCAAAGAGAGTAATGTCTGTGTGAAGCAGGAAAAAGGACAGAGGGTGGAGAGAGTTTTTTTTTTTTTTACTTGGTAGTAGGATACGTGAGAAACTCAAAAAGTTATACTAAAGGACACTAAGAATTGATTAACGGTTAGTGAAATGGTGTAAAGTGAGAGGAGAGTGTCGGAGGTCGAGTTGTGATGTCTAGAACTAAATGCTAAAGAGAATGTATCTTGATGTATGCAACACCTTTAAGGTCACTGCTCAATCTGTGCGCTCAAACTGCAGTTCCTTCCTCATCATTCTGCCGAAAATCCGGCACACAGTTTTAATCTGCCAGGAAGTTTCAGAAGGGAACTACTTTGAAGGAGACAACACTAAACTTGACTAAAATGGTAAGCAACATTTTTTTTTATCAGTCTCATTACGTTACTGTCGCACCTCGAATATGGTGTTTCAAATTATTCGTATCGTACGTCTAGGCATGATAGATCACGTCGTGGGGAACAAAATGTTCGCCGACCTTCCTACTGGTCCTGAAACTATGAGTTTTCACTGAAATAGCAGGGTGAAAGTGAAGCATCCTTACGTCGTAAATGTATTATTTTCAATATATTTACGTCATTTACTATGTAATCAAAACTTGACAGTTATATGACAGTTCACTAACGACGCAATATGGACGTTACATCATTCTAGTTGTGCTTGACATTGACGATAAATGCCGAAACAGTTTGTCGTTAATTAAGTTCAATTATTATAATCAGCTGTCCAAGCGAATCTTCCTAATAATCATGTCATTATCTGACATATTATTGTGCATTGTGCTTCTGACCCAAAAGAAGAAAAAAAAGTGAAGTGGATTTGTATATATTTATTTAGATAAAAGTTGTACACCTTTTGTTGTAACTGACTTTAATATAAATTTTGTAGATAGATAAGCTTAGTGTATACGTGCCAGTTGTATAATGATTATACTTCCTTTGCTATGAATTGATTTGTACATTAAATTGAAACCCAGTCAGTAGTCAGAACTAACGATTGTTACAGATATTTATAAACAAAGGTTGGTTGAATGATCATGAAACCGAAATACAATAAATACATAAAAAATACAGTCGACTGCCACATACACACCACTTCACTACCAGACAAACTGGTACCCAAAACTCAGCTCGGAGCTTCTGCAGACGTTTCGTACCACTCCCGCCATCTGTCGTGTCCTCTCTTCCTGCCAAAGAGCTTCTGCTCATCTCTTTCCATTTCCCCACAGCCCAGAACACACGCCGTAACCATCCTACACCCCCACTCACGCTGTGTGTCGTATTGTTTGCATATTCAAGAAGAGATTAATTGGAAGCTAAAAGTATATGGCAGTTAGTTGTTATGTATGAGGCTCTGATGGACGAACGGGTAACGAGCTTTATTGTCGTGGGCGTCTGATGCTTTTTGTGGAGGGGGGGATGGGGGGATATACGCTTCGATTTTCGATTCAGCATACAGTTTTAATCTGCACTCTGAGCTAAATTCCATTGCCGAATGAATACCGCGTTTTAGCATCTGCTACGCCGAAGGCAACGCCGATGCTGCGCCACAATTTCATCTCTTGTAACAAAGGATTCTGTAACTTGCGAGCCAGTTCGTACTCTGACAAGCACCTCCTCTGCGAAATTGGCTTCGACCACTTTACAACAGCTTCTGTACGAGCTAGTAATGAGAGTGAAGTATAAGGAGGAATACTGATACCGTTGCGTACCTGGACGTTCGGTAGCAAACTGTGCATGCAAGTGAAGTATTTCTTGTGTCGCGTAGTCGACTGTGGGCCGTGGTATTTTTACACAAGAAGCTAATAAAGTCTCATGCATGCCTACGTGAATGTTCCCCAGAGCATAACAGAGCCGCAGCCAACTTGTCTTCGTCCCGCAGTACAGGTGTCATACGAGGTGTACCCGTGGAAGACTACGGATTCGTGCCCTTCCATCGGCATGATTAAAAAGGTATCACGGTTCATCAAACCATTCATGGCTCTGCCACTGCGCCAACGTTCAGCGCCGATGGTCACATGCCCATTTCAATCGTAGTTGCTGATGTCGCAGTACTATCATTGGTACATGCGTAGGTCGTCGGCTCTGGAGCCCCATTGTTAGGAGTGTTCTGTGTAGTGTTTGTTCAGACACACTAGCACTCCGCCTGGCATTAAAGTCTGATATTAGTTCCGCCACAGTTCGCCACCGTAATGAAGTGTGGCCGACCAACCCCAGGGCGTCTGGATGTGGTTTCACCACGTGTTGAGGACACTCATCACAGCATTCCTCGAACACCCGACAAGTCGTGCAGTTTCCGAAACGCTCGTAGTGAGCCTCCGGGCCATCGCAACCTCTCAGATAGCACGCCTTTCCAATTCTACACACGGACAGCACGCTCACTGATACTGCATGCACCGTGCGTATATATGACTAGCAGTCATTCCTCGTCACGTGACGCTGCTACAGTCTGGACAGGTTTATATCGATGCAGGTCGTTAGTCGTAGTGCTCTGGCTGACCAGTGCGTATACTGCGTGTTGCAATTTTGCTTTGGAACATCTGAATGATGTCTACATGTGACGGCGTTGAGTATCTGTAAGGTTGAACGTGGCAAAGTGGTTACATGTAAGCATAACTCTCTAAAGCCCAAAGAAATTTTAACCAAACTTGACACATGTATGACGTAGTACTTGGAGAAGTAAGCTTTTGGGATCAGACACTCTAAATTACTGAGAATGAAGGGAGTGACATGTAAATATTAGTAGATACAGAACCATACTGGCGTATAATTTGTAGTTTTCGACATTGCTGTTATGATTCGTGACAGTCTCGATGTTATTTAACCCGTAGACTCGAGGTGCCGGTTGTCAGGGTTGACATATAAGGTTTGGAGCATTTCACCAAACTTGATACAGGTATGGTTTTCTGTCTGGAAAAATTACTGTAGTACTAGAACATCTGTAGCACTCATAGTTATGAACTAAATGGCAGGTGGTGGTGGCGGGGGGGGGGGGGGGGGGAGGAGGGGGAAGTGGGTGACATGGAAGCAAAAATCTGGAAAACCACAAGAAATTTCTCCCAAACTTTGCGCACACATGGCTTACTAAGTACTACTTAGTAATGTTGAGGTATGGCAGGCCCCATTATCACAACTAGTTGCATACAAGGAACGGAAAGTAAAAATATCGAATACAAGCAAGTTCTGTGTCTAACTAACATTGAATGAATTTGGCAAATATTTCACTTTTTAATTTGTATTCTGTATTTAATATTATAAGATGAAAATCAACAAAAGTAAAAAGAAGGGTATGGAATGTAGTCAGGAGGTGCTGTGGGAATTAAAGTAGGAAACGAGACACTAAAGGTGTAAAATTACGTAGGCGACACTGAAGTCTATTAGTGTAGACAAAATACCCGGACCGTTATATCTTCCCACTACATAAAAAGCGAGCTTTGGGAAGTAAGAACTTGTTGAGCAGTCTGTGTGGATGTACGTGGAACGTTCCTACGCACGCTGCTAGAATGTTCTCCTTTTCTGTTCCTGTCGGTCCAGTGTGCGTCAACATAGCAGAGGCGGCTAAGTTTGGAATGCTTTGCTGACGATGCTGATAAATATGCATGAAGTTCTCTTCGTGTCGCGACGACAGAGCTGCCGGACCTATTTCATCTATATCTCGGAGAGCTATCGTCGACCAAACAACCAGCAGGGAATTGCATGCCCTTAAGCGACGCGAGTCACAAGTATCGGTGTTTCCAAGCCGACAGCCTTCTCGCCCACAAACAACGAAAAAAAAGGAAAAGAACGGAGGGGAAAGCAAAAAACAGATTTGTCGATAACTGTTCTTATGTTACACTTCTCCCCTTGATTCCGGACAGGAAAACGACGGTTATTGTACGTTTGAAGAGAGAACGATAAACGTAACAGACGTTTTATCTTCCGTCACAAGTTTCTCCCTGCTGGTGATTGAAGGGACACATGCTCAAAACACCACAGAATTAACTATACGCATAATATATACTGGCAATACAAAGCGCCGTAACACTGAAATGGGAGTGTGAATGCAATGTTGATTTCAGTGTGCTGTTTGTCCTGCGAAAATGAGGTTGTTGCTCGTGCTCCTCTCTCTCCCCCCCCCCTCTCCCTCTATACAAAAGGTACAGATGAGCTAGTTAGGCGGCGATCGTATATTTACGCTGCCAGCATCCTCCGTAAACGGACCAAGTTATATCGTGCCTACAGTGTCTCTCCGACAACAAGGTCCGATGTCCATCCAGAAACGGAATCAGGTACGCCGTACCGTGACGTGAGTATTAGTAATGAGACAGCTGGCATCTATTAGTTTCCGCAGCAGCCATTTTTAAAGCAATTTGGAAAACTTCGAAAAAAAAATCTATACAGTTCTTGCGACTGGTACATCTAGAAGCTACACACACACACACACACACACACTTGCTAAGGCTCTGCTCAGCATATATCAAGCTATATAGGGTGTAACTAAATTCCCTCTACAGACTTTGCGGACAGGTTCCTTACATCAATAGCCGGCCGGTGTGGCCGTGCGGTTCTAAGCACTTCAGTTTGGAACCGCGTGACCGCTACGGCCGCACGTTCGAATCCTGCCTCGGGCATGGATGTGTGTGATGTCCTTAGGTTAGTTAGGTTTCAGTAGTTCTAACAAGGGAACCTCCCCATCGCACCCCCCTCAGATTCAGTTATAAGTTAGCACAGTGGATAGGCCTTGAAAAACTGAACACAGATCAATCGAGAAAACAGGAAGAAGTTGTGTGGAACTATGAAAAAAAAAGCAAAATATACAAACTGAGTAGTCCATGCTCAAGATATGTAACATTAAGGATAGTACTACCTCAGTAGCGCCGTGGTGCTGTGGTTAGCGTGAGCAGCTGTGGAACCAGAGGTCCTTGGTTCAAATCTTCCCCCGAGTGAAAAGTTTAATTTTTTATTTTCAGACAATTATCAAAGTTGAGGCACACACACACACAATCAACTTCGTTCTCCAAAATTCCATGACATGTTCAGATTTGCTTTGACATATGTTGGATTTGACGGTCTACACACGGAAAAATTTGGCTCTGAGCAGTATGGGACTTAACATCTATGGTCATCAGTCCCCTAGAACTTAGAACTACTTAAACCTAACTAACCTAAGGACATCACACACATCCATGCCTGAGGCAGGATTCGAACCTGCGACCGTAGCAGTCGCGCGGTTCCGGACTGAGCGCCTAGAACCGCTAGACCACCGCGGCCGGCTCGGAAAAATTTGAAAACGTTAAAAACATATGTTTTGACAGAGCACAGGGAAAACTGTGCGACTGTTGCAGTCATTTGTTGCAGTTTATGTGATAAACTCTTATGTTTTCATCACTTTTTTGGGAGTGATTATAACATCCACAAGAAAACCTAAATCGGGCAAGGTAGAAGAATCTTTTTACCTATTCGCCAAGTGTACAAGTTAGGTGGGTCGACAACATATTCCTGTCATGTGACGCACATGCCGTCACCAGTGTCGTATAGAATATATCAGACGTGTTTTCCTGCGGAGGAATCGGTTGACTTATGACCTTGCGATCAAATAACTGCGAAAATAAAGAAATTAAATTTTTCACTCGAGGGAGGACTTGAACCAAGGATCTCTCGTTCCACTGCTGCTCACGCTAACCACGGGGCCACGCCGCTCCTGATCTCACACTCTCCTTGATGTTGCATATGTTGCACATAGACTACTCAGTTTGTATATTTTGCTTATTTTTTCCATAGTTCCACACAACTTCTTCCTGTTTTCTTGATTGATCTGTGTTCAGTTTTTCAAGGCCTAACCACTGTGCCAATGTATAACTAAATCTGAGGGGGGTGCGATGGGGAGGTTCCCTTGTAAGTTCTAGGGGACTGATGACCTCAGAAGTTAAGTCCCATAGTGCTCAGAGCCATTTGAACCATTTGAACCTTACATCAATATATTAAAAAAATGTTCAGTACAAATGGGCACTAAAATGCGTATCGTACGAGCTATGAGCACTGTGCAACACATCTCTTCTACTGCAATCTCTTTGCTTTCCATGTTTTGCGAGGAGGTGGCATGGACCAAAACAAGAAAAAAGGCCCCGTAAACATGGGGTCTAAAATGCATCCTTTAAGAGCTATGAGCATTTCCTCATCTTCGCTACTGTGAAACACATCTCTTCTATTGCACAAGTGCTCATGGTTCTTAAGGTATGCATTTTAGAGCCTATGCTTACTGAACATTTTTTTCTTGTTTTGGTCCATGCTACCTCCTCCCAAAATATGGGAAGCAAAGAGCTTACAGCACACAAGGTGTGTTTCACAGTATCGACGACGAGGAAGTGCACGGAATTCTTAAGGTAACCATTTTAGATCCCATGTCTGCTAGACACTTTTCTCTTGGTTTGTTATAAGGAAACTGTCCCCAAAGCCAGTAAAGGGAATTTTGTTATAACCCTTATATTATTTTGTTGTTCACTATCGCTACAGTCTTAGTTTCGTTACTTAACGATACACTAGCGAGCACCTAGCAGTAAGTATCTATGGCCGCACGACTTATCTGATCTGGCGTAGCAGTAATAGTCTGTGTACAAAAAATGTTCAAATGTGTGTGAAATCTTATGGGACTTAACTGCTAAGGTCATTAGTCCCTAAGCTTACACACTACTTTACCGAAATTATCCTAAGGACAAACACACACGCACCCATGCCCGAGGGAGGACTGGAACCTCCGTCGGGACCAGCCGCACAGTCCATGATTGCAGCGCCTAAGACCGCTCGGCTAATCCCGCGCGGCGTCTGTGTACACAAACCTTCTTTGTGAATCAGTCTGCCAGGGAAAACCGCATCAGAGGCCCTACAGTAGTTCTAGAGATAGCCGCCACATACAAACCGAAACACGCTGCGGTGACTTATTTATGTGTATAGATGCTTTACTCCGAGTATTATGAACTGATCTGTAAACGTAAGTCGCTTGGAATCACGGGTGTTTTTAGGAATTTACTAATTTCCCTCGACAATATTTTACACCTAAATATGACTGATCACTTTATCGCCACACATGCAATTTGATGTCGCCACCATGCCGATTTGGAACAAATGTTTCTTATGCAACAGCGATTAAACTTCGTTCTCTAAATCGTTGTAGAAATGTTAGCTGTCGAGAAACATTGCTGACTTGGGGTCTGTGATTTCACTTATCCTATAGTGGTGACCGTCATCTAGGTTGTGTGTTTTCCCTTCTGTTTTTGTTCTACATGTGACATAAAGTTGAATGCCAGGATTTCATTTGTGATACTCTTACTCTTCATGCGTCGCCCGTTTTTCTAGTGCCTTCTTCAAATGGTTCAAATGGCTCTGAGCACTATGGGACTTAACATCTGAGGTCATCAGTCCGCTAGGACTTAGAACTACTTAAACCTAACTAACCTAAGGACAACACGCACATCTATGCCCGAAGCAGGATTCGAACCTCCGACAGTAGCGGTCGCGCGGTTCCGGGCTGAAGCGCCTAGAACCTCTCGGCCACAGCGGCCGGCCTAGTGCCATCTCATAACCTTCAATGATGCTGTGTGACTTCAGCTGTATGAGTGGTACTTTATTTCCAACAAGTCTCTTTGTAACTCTTATATTACGCCATACATAAGATAAATGTGCTGATCAGGTCCCTGAAAAGTAATCCATCCTAGGCTGAAAAAGACCAATGAGGTAGTCGTTTCGAAACTACTCTCTTATGAAGATCATGTTCTGGATCAAACATCGGATCGCTCTCGCCTACGAGTAGTGGGTGCTACTCACAATGTAAAACACATATGGGGCAGCCATAATGTAAACTTAAGATGATACATGTGTGGCTACTTCGGTTGCAACTTATGTCTCATTAACAGACATGAAAGTTTTTTGTAGTTAATCCACGGTACTTCAGATGATATTCCGCCTTAAACAAGGATATGACAGATTTCATCCAAGTCAGAGAGGTTCAACGTTATCTCACGGCATAGATACTACTTTTGTCTTTCCTAAGTTCCTTCCTTCTTACTTACATCTACTTTGGCAAAAACTGAAGCAATGAACATTTGAAGTACGCTACGCATTTAATCATCCGTAACACGTAACAACGATTACGGCAAATAACGGAAGTATGGTATACTTTATCAATGAAGAAATACTTTCAAATAGAAGTCATTCCAAAGGCAATTTTGCATAACCTTATTGCGCTTCAGTAGAAAGCGTCAAGTATGAGCAGTCATGAACGATCTTTCGTGTAGTTCTGGCAAGACAAAAAAACAGGAAAGCCGGTGAACTGCGACTACGACTCGTGTTCCGTGGGTGCCGCACAAACCTAATTATGCATGTGCAGGGTGTTCGGAAACTTCTGTTACCGACTTCTAGGACTTGTAGAGGGCAGCGAGTATATGATATTCTGAAAAGGAACCCATGGCCGGAATTTTACCGTTTCCATTCGACGACGGTTTCTCTTCAGATGTTCAACTAATCCACTTCTGCTTGAGTAACTGAGTTCGGCGTGACGCAACACAGTTATAAGGTGACAATTCGAAAGAAAAAGCGATGAAACATCCATTTAGAACTTAAGCACATTTGTTTGTATTAACACTAAAACATTACGTGTTTACATTATCCAAAAACAAAAAAAGAATCCAGCAGACTGTACACGCAGAACAGATCTGATGCATTGCAACAGCGGCGCGATGTGGTGACCTCCAACGTTGTTACAAACATTGTACCTACGAAGGTTGTTCTGGTACGTACTCTATCCCAATCGATGTCTCTTCAGTTTCTAGTGCAGCGGCCAGAAGTCGTGCCAAGTATTCTTCCTCTGTCTCTAAAGGAGTCTCGCAAATTAAACATTGCATCGACAACGTCACATCATCCTGTCTACCCTGCTGCATACCAGGACAAGCAACTCCGAGATCTTTCTCTTTCCCTCTCTAGAAGTGGACGCGTTACACATCTGAACTGAAGCCGTTGTAGAATGGAAAGGGTAAGTTTCCGGACAAAGGTTCCCATTCTAAATACATATACCCACTCCCCTCTATAAGTCCTAGACGTTTGTAACGGGAATTTCAGAACATCCTGTAGGTAATTCATCTACAAAAATGGTTCAAATGGTTCTGAGCACTATGGGACTCAACTTCTGAGGTCATCAGTCCCCTAGAACTTAGAACTACTTAAACCTAACTAACCTAGGGATATCACACACATCCATGGCCAAGGCAGGATTCGAACCTGCGACCGTAGCGGTCTCGCGGCTCCAGACTGTAGCGCCTAGAACCGCACGGCCACTCCGGCCGGCAGTTCATCTACACGTTTTGGTGAGTGAGATGGTGGGTATCAAAATATGTCACATAAACAAACGTATCGTTTGACTGCATTGACCTTGAAGCTTAAATTTTTTACACCGCCACAGGACCGCAGACCTTTCAACTTCATACGGTCAACCGCTTCTGTGACAGACAGACAAAAAAGTGATCTTGGGTTTCGTTTCTACCGACTGTGATACGAGACTGTGTTGTGGCTCCCAGGTTGCAAGATGACACCAGTTCGTCGCGTTGCTCGTCAGTTTCGCTGCTTTTTCAATCAAACAGCTTTTATCAGTTACCGCCACCACGTTGAGTGGAACCCGTTCTAGACATTGCCACAGCATGAGAATACGAGATGTTTACTGAGAATTGAATCCGACGTCAGATGCAATGACGCTAACTAGTAAACGTAGAAAACAGTCTGTTTCTAGCGTTAAACTGACTCGCAAGTAATTTATCGCCTGGTGCAAGTTTTTCAGGTCGAAGTTAAGTGGCCGAATTGAGTGTCATGTATTAAATGGGCTTAACAGCTCTCCATAATGAGTCACATTTTCTTGATCGCGAGTATGCTGCTACATTTTTATTAAGTTTTTTACAGGTAGGTCCACGATCAAGCAAGCATTTGGAAACTTCACGTCACACTACTGATGGATGCAAATAGAAATGTGATTTTTGTCGTTTTCATACAAAAATTAATACGATTGAGTGCTTTAATGCCGTATAGTTGCATTACAAAACACCATTTGCTTATATCGTGAGGTTCTCTGCTACTACATAAAGGGATAGACTTTCTGCTGTGCCACGAACAGTTTCATTCCGCACAATGTGACAATGACCTTGGTTGTTGGTTATATGTAAGGGTGACGTCACGCCGGCAAGTTGTGAGCCGCGGATACGGTATTCACATTAGCATTCAAGAGATCAAGTACAAGGTAGGCAGATTTGGGTTTAGTCCCGATCGGCGATGAGGTCGTCAGTGTCGAAACAAGCCATAGTTAGTGGGGAGAAAAACTGGCCGAGTTCTTTCGGAGAAACCATCCCTAAAATCCCCTTAATCGTTTAGAGAAATGACGGAAAACCTAAATCTGGATGGCTAGGTGCGTATCTGAACCGCAGTCCTAGCCATTAAAAGTGTTTTCCCAGTGCGTAACCCCGCTCGATAAGGGCAGAAACTACCGGCTATTAGCACAAAAAAGATCTCAAGGTACCCGACGTGGAGTACTTAAAGAGAAGCTGCTACTATTAGAGGTGTTTGTCCCGAGTCGATTGAACTGCACGAGGCTATTAGCTACAGATGAAAGTTTCCACTTTCTCTGGTAGTTCCAAAGCGATTACGGGATCAGCTTTCGGCGATCTCGCGCGGGAGCGAAAGTGCAATTTCAGATGAGTCTGTCTCTCCTGACACCCATCTGTGCATAAAAGGAAGCTTCTCAGTCGAATGCAGTTGTTGCAGCTGGTAGAGTGAACAGCGGGTGTGTACCTGCAGCGGAAGCCTTACACACGGGACGGGTTAAGCCGGAGAGCCTCCCCCGCAGACGCGTCCTTTGTTTGGGGACCGGCCTAGCAACCGGCGGGCGCGATGCCCTCCCAGTGTAAACAACGAGCTACTGGCGTCGTGCGGCACCTTTCTCACTACATAAAAAGGGGGAGGTTACCGATAGAGACTCTGTGGACTGCTCTAGCAGTCAAACATTACAAGTTCCATCGCTGTAGCTCGTCGACAAACCAGCACCCCATACAAGTTTATGAAGTAGATAGATTCGCAATACCGTTAGCGCCCAAGATAAGTATTTACGATACAGAATCAAACCGTATGGGTTGCTTTAGCAAACTGGATAGGGAGATCCATGAGATTAGATTTTAATGACTCGCTGATGTTATTCGAGACGGAGCAGTATATAGTTCAACTGGATAAGGATGTGTGGTCTAGTTGAAGATAGCATTAGCATCTAGTAAGTTCAGGAAACTAATGAAAATCTAGGACCAGGATGACCGCAGGGTAATCCGACCCCAAATCCCATCGAATATTAGTATTGTATCGCCGCAATTGTGCCACACTATCTGGCAAGGTGGTCTCCGTAAATGAGAATACAAGCCATTCTCCCCCCAATTTCACTAAAGAAATTTTCGCTGGCAAACGGCAACGTGAGGCGCTTTTGTACTGATGCGCAATGCGAGACATTTTTGCACTGATGCGAAGTTCAATGTGTCTCGTCTTCCTGTAGACGACGAGATAGCAAGTAGGAGTCTCGTAGCATCGAAGCCAAGCTACTACTTGATTAATACACCGAAAAGGTTCTGTCTACTAAATCTTCTTACAGCAACATTTCTTTAACGGCAACTCCAAGTATTCCAGATAGTAACATGTATGTTATACTTCTCCTAGAAAACATAACATTCATCTTTTTGTCTGGCGATTTCTGTGAGCTACCTGGTCAATTCTTTACCAGGTACAACCAACACAAAGGAAAAAAAATATGCTTCATTCACCTGCATGTAGAGTGCAATGAGTTGAAATAAATACACTGCAAAGAGGTGTTAAGACTTCCCTTGTTTGTAACACGAGTCATTACTCCTAGAAGTTTGAGTTTCGCCTGCAGTGTTCTTTCTCGCAGTGAAGTTCCCATCACACTGAGAATCGGAAAGAATTAGAAGCGCAATGCAGTAAATAGGATCACATTGATTAAAAGTGTAACCCAATGCACAATTTTTCAACTAAAGTCTACCAATTTCAACATAATTAAATCCTCCTCAGACATTTTCCCTACTGAAAAGTAGATGGACCATAAGAATCAGTACCCGGAATATCACCTATGTCCATTAAATGATAGCCTCTATCCAGAGCCTACAAAGATTTTGGGAATGGGAAGGTACTCAGCTAGATTCACCTATAACTAGTTGACGATCAGCATGGTAGAAAAACAGTTTTTATTTCGCATACGTTGGTCTGCAATTTAGTAGACTGCTAGTGTTTATATTACAAATCAAAACAAAAACTGTTTACTTTCAAGTCACAAGTTTAAACAATAACCGTGACGGGGTAGCGATTCATCGCCACTTTCAGGTTAACATTGTAATTTTAACTTGGATGGTGAGGGGTGCATATGATCGGAGGTGAACATCGTCAACCATTTAAAAATTTTATTACGTCTACCTCAAGATGAGGTTTCAGTCCTTCAGATGGGTAGTGGATGCCATTAAAACTTAGGTCATATATGCAGACAACTGCTTTGATTTTCCGCAATCTTGAAATAAGGAAGGGATATCGGAGACGCGGTGACAACGAAGAAGCTGCAGCGGCGCTTGCAGCACGCCCCAAGATTATTCTATAGACCCAAAACCACGCAGATGTAGCCGCCGTACGTTTCCTACCTGTTTTCCAGTGGCCTTCGTCAGCGTCTCCACGTTATTCCCGTTAACGACCGGAGCAGGAGCGCCGGGACGCTGCTCCTCCGTCGTAGCCGTCGCCTCTCCTGGCATCGCGGCCGTGAAGACAGACAAACCAACGGTCAATCTACCGACCGGGAGACTTGAATTCGCAAGCAAGAATGTGGCAAGTACAGCGTTGTCACTCCAGTATCAACATAATAAAGCTCCGGAGCGGAGCGGATCCAGAAGAAGAAAACGAAAACACGCAAAAGTATCCTGCAAGTAAGCAGACTGTTCCGCCTTATGGAAATCTACGGCCGCGGGCACACTTCACTCTTTACTACGCGTCCCAAGCCGTCACTGGCGCGAACTGCGCGCCGCGTCGCCCCACCACTGGCGCCTTGTGTCTCCCCTACTTCTCCCCCACTCTTTGTCGCAGTCTCCCACCCGAATCGCCGCTGAGGTAGGGCGCGCGTAACCGAATCTACAGATACGGCCACAGCTAGATGTTGCAGACTTCTCTTTCCGACAACTTGGAGCTGCAGTTCCACCGAAGAAATATCTTTCAGCATTAATTCGAAGCGTCGGAGGTATCGCTAAGGTGGAGATCTGAAAATGCATCAGCAAAAAGGTAATGAACGTCTCTCCTGCAGGTTCGCTTTGTCCCCTGCTGGCAGCGACAGTATGGCAGAGCGCTCTGTCGGCGGCTTGGTGAAGCTCGTGATCAATACGGCGTCCGGGGCGCCAGCTTCAAACGGCGTTGTAGCGACAGACGCGCGGGAAGTAGGTCGGCGGACGCAGCGTCGACGCCCTCCATCGATTTTCGCAGCAGCACCAGCAGCAGTTTCGCCGCTGCCGCCGCTGGCTTCGCCCATTCTGAGGCTCAGCTGACTGTCACACATTCTGGCACCTGCACAACTACGCGCACCACTCGGGCATGCTTGCGTTATAACTTGCAGGGTGTCTTACTATACACAGTACTGCTCTGGTTGGTGCCATGTTTTGTCTACCGGAGACGCTTTGATATAGTTCCATGTTGCAGTCTAATTCCATGTTCATAGTGGCATGAACACGAAGAAGGAGAAGACGACTAAAGTGACAGATCTTAGCCGCTGGAGAAGAGCAAGGCACTGGATGATAGAAGAAATGAGAGAATTTACATCATCTACATCTACAGCTACAATGAATACTCTCCAACTGACAATTAAGTACCTGGCAGAGGGTTCATCGAACCACCTTAAGCTGTTTCTCTACCTTTCCACTCTCGAACAGCGCGCGAGAAAAACGAACACTTAAATCTCTCTGTACTGGCTGCGATTCTCTTATTTTATTACGATGATCATTTCTCTCTATGTAGATGGGCGCCAGAAATATATTTCCGCGTTCGGAATAACAAATCACTTTCATGCATTAGAGTTAGCATACAATTGTAAGTATCTGCACATGAGTAAAAAGTCATAAATACGCAGAATGAGATTTTCACTCTGCGGCGGAGTGTGCGCTCTTATGAAACTTCCCGGCAGATTAAAACTGTGTGCTGGACCGAGACTCGAACGCGGGACCTTTGCCTTTCGCGGGCAAGTGCTCTACCAACTTTTTTTTTTATTTTGTGCTGCGGTCGGGACTCAAACCCGGTTTTTTATCTCATTTTGTTCTATATTGTTCGTTGAATTCGTTCGGGGCGGACGTCCGATGACACCCGTTCATGCTCTTCAGTGATCCGTTCACTCAGTTTTTTTTTAATTACAGAGGGCAGCTAACCCTCTGACCGAACACGCTGAGCTACCGTGCCGGCGTCAACTGACTACCCAAGCACGACTCGCGCCCCGTCCTCACAGCTTTACTTCTGCCAGTACCTCGTCTCCTACCTTCCAGACTTTATAGAAGCTCTCCTGCGAATCTTGCAGAACTAGCACTCCTGAAAGAAAAGATATTGCGGAGACATGGCTTAGCCACAGCCTGGGGGTGTTTCCAGAATGAAATTTTCACTCTGCGGCGGAGTGTGCGCTAAAGTTTCAGCCATAAATACATTTAAGGGCACACTAAAAAACATTAAATAAAATTGCTTTCGCCCAAAAAACGGGCTACGACCAAGGCATTAGAGTTGGCCAGCATTAGACCTTCTTCGGTGCATGATGACGGGCAGTTGCAGTTCCGCATCCTGTTGAGGGACTTCCAGGTATACCAGTTCTCACTGTGACCAGGAGGTAGGACATCTTTAGGTCTTCTCCAGCTTAGAGAAGCATTTTCTGCTATCTTTTTCCCAAATGTCTAGCCTTTAAGTTGTGTTGTTGTTGCTGACATAGAGTTTTCAAAACTTTTTCTGGACTTCAGACGTATGGTGCTGGCGAGACGCCAAACAGCGGGTGAATGTGGTCATAACTCTACGTCCTCCTGCCTCAGCAGTTGCTTCACGCCTGATGTTAGGCGAAGCTATGTCTGCTAGCACAAGTAGCTCCTACACTTTAGCTGGTCTCGAGCATCCAGTAATTATGCGATACATATCACAAATTTCGTAAAAGATTCCACCGCAAAGAAGAACGCCTTTGCTTTAATGACTGTCACCGCAACTCGTGTTTGGAAGTAAGATCGCAAAATGCGATAGCAACAGCAGAGAGAGTAGGCAGAATACAGCAGGCTGAAATTGCATTTGATGCAAGAATGATCTCAATTTTTTGTACACAGACATTGGTCCTACAAGAAGCAAGAGAAAGACAGATATTTGATGTTACAGAAGAATATTGAAGATCAACTGTAAAGATAAAAAGGCGCCGAGAAGACTGCAGGAAACCAGTTTTGTCGGGACCCAAAGAATGAGTGATTTACTCGTGACACATATTTTAAAACATAACAATAACATAAGGGGCCGTTAAGGGTATTAATGGCTGGGGACGACCATTAAACATGCAGAAAACTGCGATGTGGGGTGTGTTAAATACGCAGAAATGTAGAAGAAGTAAGACAGAAGGGTGTAGAGGCGTCCTGCTGCAAATCATCCTCGTCGTTGAACGCGAGAGAGAGAGAGAGAGACAGAGGGAAAGTAAATAAATACCTATTTATGGAATGTCAGATATGCGAGAAAATATACTGTTCTCACCAAAGCATCCTAGTGCCGCTACGACGTCTGTATACAGCTCGAATAGTGAGTTACTCAAGCAGGCCGTTGATCACCACTAAATTTCCTGTAGACACTATCCGTCATACTTGTGTTTGGGCCGTAATTCAACCGATAGTAAAATCGCAGAAGTCGGGCTCACAGCAACTCCAGTTATGTGAATGGACCCGATTTAGTTACCTAGAAGTAGAATTTGTGTACTGAATGAGCAGACTCTGAATATAAAATTTGTAGAAGCAGCGGTTTGTAGAAAGAGCTGATTAGTTACAAGTTGGCGCAATACTGAATAAAACAATATCCAGTGCAAGTATATAGGGAACGAGAGCAATTTCTTTGTACAAAATGAAATCAATTTGCAATCTTTGATTATTTTTACTTTCCGCGAAAAGGTTAGTACATTTGAATGTCTACGGATAGTCCAAGATGTTTACACTCTCTTCCACACACTACGTCGCTGATAATGAGGTAACATTTCTTCCTTAGTAGAATTTTTAATTAAACATCCTGTTACAAAGTCCTGGAATTCCCTACAGTGAATAGCAATTGTATCTACTATCTCGAATAAAACCCCACTGCATTTGACAAGCTACTGTCGTTGTTGACTCAAGCCTGTTTCATTTTCGGCAGAGCTAGAAGACAGCGGGTTGCTAACAGCAGTTATGTTGACGACCCTGGATAGTAACAAGCCAAGCTGCACGAACAAGACCTTCATATTCACAATGCGTATAAATGGTTTAACAGACAATAATGATTGTTCTCTGAGGATATTTGTCTGCGGGGTCGTCATATATGGAGACATACAGATCAAAAAATTTTAGTATTTACAGGGGTACTTACCGTTAACGCTTGGTAAGGTTGATAACTGACTTTCAACACAAGTAAATGAAATGCAATATAACGTATGTAACGAGGTAAAATCCCTGTTATGGGCGATAAATAACACTAGAGTTTCATTTAAAATGAAATCTCAAAAAAAAAAAAAAAAAAGAAAGGTTCAAATTGCTCCGAGCACTATGGGTCTTAACATCTGAGGTCATCAGTCCCCTAGAGCCGGCCGCGGTGGTCTAGCGGTTCAAGGCGCTCAGTCCGGAACCGCGCGACTGCTACGGTCGCAGGTTCGCATCCTGCCTCGGGCATGGATGTGTGTGATGTCCTTAGGTTAGTTAGGTTTAAGTAGTTCTAAGTTCTAGGGGACTGATGACCACAGATGTTAAGTCCCATACCGCTCAGAGCCATTTGAACCATTTTGAAGTCCCCTAGAACTTAGAACTACGTAAACCGAACTAACCTAAGGACATCACACACATCCATGCCCGACGCAGGATTCGAACCTGCGACCGTAGCGGTCGCGCGATTCCAGACTGAAGCGCCTAGAACCGCTCGGCCACTCCGGAAATCTCAAAACAAATGTAGTTGGGGAGGCCATGAGAGGCTAGGAATGGTTAGATCAAATATTGAAAATAACAACTCATTACGAAGAGCATACAAGAAATATATTCGCATATGCGAATATGGACAGTCATCAGTTGTGTCGACAATGACAATTTGTGCCAGACCGGGACTCGAACCTGGATTTTCTGCTTATCGCGAGCGGTCACCTCACCATTAGGCTATCCGAGCACAACTCACAGCTGGACCCAAACGTCCATATGTCGTTAGCCTTGTGTCTACAACCTGGACTCGTACATCCATTATGTATATCCCCGTTCGGGAGAGACGTTTTACTTGAAAGTCGCTTGCCTGGTATCGGCGGATGAATACGATATTGCAGGGCTTGTGTTATTCCAAATTAAGATATGATGTACCTTCGGACTTGCACGAATGTCTGAAGGAACAGGCATTGCGACGACTACAGCCGTTAAGAAATACATGAAATGTATTTGGAGTTGCGAAAATGGATTACAGTCAGCTGTATAATGAAACGACAACAATGAAAATACGTGGCGGACCGGCACTCTAAACCGGAGTTCCCGCTTATCGCGAACTGTCGTCTTACCATTTTTTTTACCTAAAAAAAATAAAATAAAACAAAACCATAGCCATCCCTACGGGGCACCGCCACTTGTGTCCCTGCCAAACAAAAATGAACTCTTACCTGTTCAGGTTCAAATGGCTCTGAGCACTATCGGACTTAACTTCTGTGGTCATCAGTCCCCTAGAACTTAGAACTACTTAAACCTAACTAACCTAAGGACATCACACACATCCATGCCCGAGGCAGGATTCGAACCTGCGACCGTAGCAGTCGCGCGGCTCCGGACTGAGCGCCTAGAACCGCGAGACCAACGCGGCCGGCACCTGTTCAGGCGTTGCCTTCCTAACTATATGTAACCACCCCCCATATAAAATGTGAAGAAACTATACTATACAGAACTAACGTGTGTGCTCCAACCCACAAAAACACGATGAAAGGGTGCGGAAGGTATTTTTTATATGTATTTTTTATTTTGTGTATTTTTTTATTTATATAGATATCAATGTGCTAACAGTCATAGTTAACCAAGCCTGGAAAACGAAAACAGAATGAAGACACCATCGAAGATAGTAAAGATAAATAACATGGAAATAAAGCTACCACCTCGTAGTTAGGCTTCCCAGCGACTGCGCCCACTGATAAAGATAGTTCCAATGTTATGATCGTTTGCAGTTCGTTCTGACCTCATCTACCACTGCCTGGAACATTCCAACTACACGGCGGCCTGTGAAATACACTCCATAAGTAGTTTGCGAAGCATTGTCGATACCTGGTATGCCTGGCAATAGCACGAGGTCTTTCTTGCAAATAGAGCCAGAAGTCAAGTAAATTCTTGTGTCCGTCACGAGAGAGGTAATGGACCGCATGTCCACGTAACCAGATGACTGAGTTGGTCCAAGTCTTGGGGTAAAATGTCTCATCCGGAAACAATAACGTGCGTGCAGATATATGCTCTGGCGTAACTCGCAAGAGATAAGCCAGCATCTGCCGCACTAGGTGCCAAACCGGCTCCGCCTCTCCACAGGTGAGGCTGTGCTCGTCAGAATCCAGTGTATTACAACCCACAGAATTGGGAGATTCAGCCATGTGGATATTGTAAACACGTTCTTTCGACACCAGCTTCCCGTTAATGTACTACGTACCATTGGGAAACAACACCGGAATCAAGCATGGCATCGTGTACAGTCTTCCACACCACGCGCCACCGTACATCAGGATATTTTAGTTCGACCACATTTAGGGGGCGGCGTCGCAGCATGTCGTGATATAGGCGTCGAGTTGTGGCCATTCGTGGCTATACTGCAATAACTTTGTTCTAAATAGAAACGTCCTATATAAAAGAGGGGCGCTAGGATGTCCTGAAGCAGGTCGTAGCGCCGTCAGAAGCAAACTCGTGATGTTTGTAGGGCAACGGCGCAGCAGACATAAATGTGAACTAACATAGAGGGCAATGGCCCTGTCGTGGACGTTAACTAGGCCGAGATCACCTTTTTCCTTGGGGATGGTGAGAGATACGTATCTGATCTTCAGTAACATACCAGTGCTGACGAAGTATCTCAGCGCTGCCATAATGCTACGCACCAAGGGGTTCGGAATGGGTAGCGTTTGGGCGACATGCGGTATGCGGGACGCAAGGTATACATTGGCATAATGCGCCCGCTGAACGACGTTGAGAGATCGCAAGCGCTGATTTGCAATTCCGGCCTGAATTTGGTAAAGAAGGCGTCGATAATTGAGAGTCTTCGAGCGTCGCATGTCGTTCATCAAATCTAAGGCCAAGAAGCGGACAGTATCACTGAAGCGTAAGGGGGCAATGTGGTCCTGCGGTAGCCCAATCCCGATGCTCAAGGCGACGGACTTGTCAACGTTGTTTTGGCTACCAGAAGCTGTACCGTAGGTTGCAATTCAGTCCAAAGCCGCCGCCATATCGTCAGCTCCATGCATGACGATCATCAAATCATCCGCATATCAGGTGCAGCGATAGATGGAGCCTGTTCGGAGACCACACAACAAAGGTTCTAAGGCCAATGCAAATAGCAATGTGAGGTCGTCCAATGTGGACATCCCAGTCGTACTGATCGGCGGATTGGCAAGGGTGCCGTCATTCTTCAATTAACAAGAACTCGAGAAGTAGCACCATGCAGAAGGCGTGTCAACACTGTGATAAAGGGATCGGGATATTCCATGCGCCGTAGAACGGCCGTGAGGAAAGTGTGGCCCACACGGTCAAAAGCCTGGCTAAAGTCGATAGACGCCAGGGCTGCCGGCAAACGTCTCACCCGTGCAAGGGCCCATTAAGCTATCCGAGCACGACTACAGACCAGAACCAAACTTGCATCTGTCAACAACCATGTGTCTACATCCAATATGTATAATCCTGTGTGCCGGCCGGAGTGGCCGTGCGGTTCTAGGCGCTACAGTGTGGAGCCGAGCGACCGCTACCGTCGCAGGTTCGAATCCTGCCTCGGGCATGGATGTGTGTGTTGTCCTTAGGTTAGTTAGATTTAATTAGTTCTAGGCGACTGATGACCTCAGAAGTTAAGTCGCATAGTGCTCAGAGCCATTTTATAATCCTGTGCAGGGTAGACATTCTACTTGAATGTCGCTTGCCCAGTGTCGGAGGACAAATACAGTATTACACTGCCTGTGTTATTCCGAATTGCGATGCAATGTTCCTTCAGACATGTTCCACGGGCACTGTAAAATCACATAACGAAGGTCGTTTATGAAACACGCCTCGGATGTACTCTCAGATGTACAAGTATATCACGTTTCTCCGACAGCTGTCAAGAGGTACACTACAATAGAGTCTTCTTAATATTTCTGGCTATACAGCCATAATATTCAGGTACAATAAGCTCTTCTTAGAGCAGCAGTGGCAAGATGACGTAATGTCGTGTGGGGTACAGATGATGGATGGTTTGTTCGGTACGGGTACTGTAAGTAGACTGGTTAGGTTTTCATGTTGGTGACGCCACGTACCGCTCTGTATGAAAATCACTGACTGTGCTCCGTGCAGTCTGGGGCTGGCTGGACTCTTCTTCTTCTTCTTCTTCTTCTTGCGTTACGGCTAATGTAGGACCACGGGTAGCCCCTTCTTGGACTGCATTTTCCTCTTCTTCTCCGAGAACCTCTTCATTCTTTCTCTTCTTCTCTCCCGCTCTTCTTCCGAGATCTTCAGTGTCCGTTTCTCCTGTCGGCTCCACTGGTGACACTCTAATCTTTTCCTGTAGTCTTCTCTGTCATTGATCTCCGGTAGGTAGGTGTATATTTCTTCCTCCAATTTTCCTTTCCTTCGACCTTGATCCCCAATTCCAACCAGTCCTTCCGAAGTTCAACAACCCACTTGGTTCCTGTCCTCCCTGTTGTTTCCCACACTCTCTTCGCCATTCTGTCCATACTCATCCTAACTACATGTCCAGCAAACCTTGCCCTTTTGAGTCTGATTTCCCTGGATATTGTTCTCATGTCCCGGTAGAATTCTTCCCTAGGTCTTCGCATCCACCTCTCTCCACCTCTTTTGTGACCTAGTATTTTTCTCAGTATTTTTCTCTCTTCTTTCTCCAGTTGTTCTGTCCCATTTCTCAGTATTTTTCTCTCTTCTTTCTCTAGTTGTTCTGCCCCATTTCTTCATAGTGCCATCGTCTCATTCCCACCGTTGCCTTGTAGTGGCTTATCTTTGCCTCTGTGGATATATTCTTTTTATTGTATATCTCTCTCGTCATGCAGAAGGCTGACCTCATCTTGTTTATCCTCTCTGTTATTCCCTCCTTGCTCCTGTTCCTTCCTGTTATAAATTCTCCCAGGTATTTAAATTTGTCCACCATTTGCACAGTGCCTTCCGGTGTTCCCAGTCTGCAGTGGTATTTAATTTCTTTGTCTTGTTATAGGCGATCCTCAGTCCCACCTTTCTGGCTACCTTACTTAAGTTGTCTGGTTGGACTCATTGTTGGAATATTCGCTTGTGTAGTGCTGGGCAGTTGGATGTGAACAGCGCGTACCGTTGTGCCGTTGGAGCTGAGCAGCCAGCAGTGGTGGATGTGGGGAGAGAGATGGCAGAGTTTTGAGAGAACGATCTGGACGTGTGTCCTCCAGAAAAAGGAAATTTGTAAAGATGGATGTTATGAATTGATAGATATATATATATATATTATGACTTTTGAACGCTATTAAGGTAAATACATTGTTTGTTCTCTATCAAAATCTTTCATTTGCTAACTATGCCTAACAGTAGTTAGTGTCTTCAGTAATTAGAATCTTTTACTTAGCTGGCAGTATTGGCGCTTGCTGTATTGCAGTAGTTCGAGTAACGAAGATTTTTGTGAGGTAAGGTATAGGTTATTGTTAGTCAGAGCCATTCTTTTGTAGGGATTATTGAAAGTCAGATTGCGTTGCGCTAAAAATATTGTGTGTCAGTTGAGTGATGATCAGAATAAGTAAAGAGAAAACTGTTTGAGTACCGGTACGTTGAGTTTTGCTCAGCTGTTTGAAAATCAAATAACGTAGAAGTTTACCAGCACATTCATTTATGGTTCTTCAAAGGGGACGTTTCAGCTCTGTGAGAAAGGCTGCCTAAATTGTGCTCATTCTCCGCGATTGGCTGCTACGTTCGGAAGTCACGCGCCAAAATGATAATCTTCTGTTATTAATATTAGACAAACTAAACAGCCCATTTACTTGCATTTCGAATTAAAACATCTCCCAATATCGTGCTATCATTCCAGTATTTCACAAGTATTAATAACCAGCAGAATAATAAAGAAATGCTAAACGAAAAGACAAACGAACCACTTTGGAGATCTTCGGATCGCACCAAACTTGGATGGCGGGCGATGTGGTTTGGCTGTAAGATCATAGCTGGTTCGGCAGTGTCGGAGAACAGACGTGTTGTCTTTCACGGTATCAGGTAAGACTTAATTTGCAATGTTTAGTTTGTAAATGTAAGAGTTGTAATTACGGAAATAGGCAGTTCATTAATGAAGAATAGACACTATTTGTGATTCTAAAGTGGAATGTAATAGTGCAGTTTCTCGTGTTCTGCCAATAAAAAGCGAGTGGCATCCCGTATAAACAAACTGACTCGAAATTTAATTATTTCTAAAATAACAGTTCCTCGGTAAGTGTTTCGTACAGCCTCAAGGTAACTGATTCACGACTCACATGCTATTTTCTGCACAGGGGCAACATCTGTAGAAGGCTGCAGGTTGGTGAACAGACATTAGAACTTATGCATTTCGCTCTGGGCGATGTAAGCAAATAGGCACCTCGGATGTAGTGCAATCTTAGTACAAATGAGATCAGTGACATGTCATCTGAGGTAACACAGGGGAGGTATGAAGGAGAGAAATATTAAATATTTTGAAGGAAAGGGTTCATCATTCACATTTATATATCACCCTAGTCTCTCTTTTTCAATTTGCCGTACTTTCCATATCAGAGATGGACGTCTGCTTGGAATGCAGTTTTTTACATGTCAGTTTATTGTTTCATATACATCCTGTAAATATTTTTCAGAATCTTTTACACCAAAATTAGCTTTATCCTAGAAGAATCACATTTAGAAACCTGTTATCAATATTACCTCACATTAAATGTTTAATTTTTATTGTTGAAAATCAAGATGGCCGTGTTTGTTTGGAAATTTGATGTTTGTCTATTTTTGATTGGATTGGAAAATAGCAACAGAAGTCTACTTTTGGAAGAAACATATTTAGAATTTTTTACTTGAACATTATCTTACAATTTGATCATTACTGCTAAATTACAATTACAAGCACTAATAAGAAAATGTTATGCTTCAAATAGAATGCACACTCTTAAGAGTACAAATGAAGTATAATAAAATTTGTTATTACGTTTTCATCAATAGACATAAATAACTCATAAAATGAAAGTTAGCTTCAATTGCGGCAAAAAATATTCATGAGGTGTCTATGAAATCAACCCTAAAAATACTGAAGAACTGAAAAACGTATGTTTAATTTTTAACAATTAATTAACAAGTAAGTGCCATGGCCACAATCCCCACTTGCTAAGCAAACCATGGATCACTGAGACACTCACACTCATCACAGGTTTCATCGCTGCAATGGGTTTTCTCGTTGCTGTTAAGTACTTCCGTGTACCACTTCATCTTTTCTGCATCTCGCCAAGATGTACCAAAATGCTTTTGAAGAAGTTTATTCACATCCTGCAATTTGTCTTATTTCACAGTGATTCCGGGACAAATCTCGCCAGGTTTTATGTCGTGGAAATATTTTCCTTTCTTTGTTATTAGCTTTGCTGTACCAGTTCCCATGTTCTATGCGAGGTCACGTTGGAAAAGAATGTTCCCTTTTCTAGTTTTACGGAGAATGATTTTCTTGCACTGAGAGATCTTGAAGTGTAACTACGCAACTCGTGTCTTGAGCTGCAAATTTAAAATTTTATAGTTTCCAGTTCTGCTCTACCGCCTTTGCTTTCCCATGTTTAACAAAAACAGTGTGGCATTCTGCAACATTTAAAATGGTTTTCACCTTTTTCAACCTCTTCTTAACCATTCCAAAAACACGGTCAGCGAGCAAGAAAGAATGACCAGTGATGAAACTAGTTCCATGTTTGTGATACCAGAGAGTGCATGATCACACAACCACTTTCTGCACATAGTAAGAATGTTGATGTTGTTGTTTTGGCCAGCGCCCATCAGCAACAGGTCGTATACTCTTTTAATAAGTCAGACTGAGACAGTTCATGTCATTAAAAACAACCGATGCAACCTCATTAGATGATTTCTTCCACTGATCTTTGGTCCAAATCTAAGTTGTAACATTATCAGTGTAGATGGAATCGCTTGACACAGCTTCTCACACTACAAATTATAGCAATACAACTGCCTACCATAGTAAGCAGATTGGTCACTAAGTTTTGGAAGAACAAGTTTCTTTTGATAGTCATAAGAAATCAAGAAACAATCATCATCTCTAGTTTTCAAGTATTGAAAAAAACTGTTTGCTTCTTTTATGTGAATTATTTACTCGGTTTTCAATTATTTCTTCCTATCAGTGTCTTTTTTAGCCTCCTCTGTCTTGACATAAAGTTGCAAGCAAGTGCTGCATTCATCTACAGTAGATGTGGAAAATCCTGTGTTGAATTTACTGCTAAAAATTCTGTAAAAGCAGGACTTCTTAACCTGTAAGTTTGGTCACTTTTCTGAAACCTTCTCTTCACTGAAGACTTTGAAAAGTTTTCCAGTGCTTGGATCAGATGAAAGATAGGTCCTAGCACTCTTTCCCCTACTGTAATGACTTTCGCAGCCTTTCAGACTTTTGATAAATGATTTTACATCTTCTCGCTGTCCTCCGTTTCTATGTGATCTCCTCCACGAGTTTCAACAGGCACTTGAGCATGCCCATTTTTTAATCTTGTTTATTTATATTTATGTCCGAATTTGACGCAAATAATAAGCACCTTTCGATTCAGCATACAGTATCAACACCGGGCTCAGTTTCCAGCATCCGATCAAATGCTATAATGGTGATTTAAGCATCACCCTCTCATCCTGTCGAGAAATCAACGAAATTCGGGCATCCACCCAGCACATTATCAACCAGCGGAATAGAAAGGACTATTATTAGTAGTAGTTCAATATGCAGGGCGAGCCTCAACTACACTGACAAAATTTGGGACACGATTCAGGAATGTATTCAGAGTAGTAGGTACAAGCGACCCGTGCTCCCGGTGCCGGTTACAAAGACTTTCGTTTGATTTCTTGCCCCCATTTATCTTTGTATTTGTATTGCACTAAATATATCTGTACAACAGTGCAAATATGTACTGTATGCGCTGTATGTCTCTTTCGGAACAAATCTATTCCTTTCATTCAAGGTACGGAGCTTGCTGCTAACAGCAGTAGCGCGTACATTACTTTTGGCTCTCTAGCTTCCTTTCAATAGTGCTTGGTTGTTGTTGTTGTTATTGAGGTCTACAGTCCTGCGACTGGTTTGTTGCAGCTCTCCATGCTACTCTGTCCTGTGCAAGCTTCTTCATCTCCCAGTGCTTACTGCAACCTACATCCTCCTGAATCTGCTTAATGTATTCACCTCTTGGTCTCCCTCTACAAATTTTACCCTCCACGCTCCCTCCATTGCTAAATTTGTGATCCATTGATGTCTCAGAACATGTCCTACCAACCGGTCCCTTCTTCTGGTCAAGTTGTGCCACAAACTCTCCTTCTCCCCATTTCTATTGAATACCTCCTCATTAGTTATGTGATCTACCCATCTAATCTTCAGCATTCTTCTGTAGCACCACATTTCGAAAGCTTCTATGCTCTTCTTGTCCAAACTATTTATCGTACACGTTTCACTTCCATACATGGCTATACTCCATACAAATACTTTCAGAAACGACTTCCTGACACTTAAATCTATACTCGATGTTAACAAATTTCTCTTCTTCAGAAACGCTTTCCTTGCCATTGCCAGTCTACATTTTATATCCTCTCTACTTCGACCATCATCAGTTATTTTGCTCCTCAAATAGCAAAACTCCTTTACTACTTTAAGTATCTCATTTCCTAATCTAATTCCCTCAGCATCACCCGACTTAATTCTACTACATTCCATTATCCTTGTTTTGCTTTTGTTGATGTTCATTTTATATCCTCCATTCAAGACACTGTCCATTCCGTTCAACTACTCTCCCAAGTCCTTTGCTGTCGCTCGGTTATGTATCGGATTTGTTTTTCCGGCAGTGATAACTGAACATCAACACTGATGCACAGCTTTTTAGATAGATTTAGTGAGGAAGATTTGCCAAAGTTGTATGTGCGAAACTAATCTCATACAGGTTCTGTCGCGGCGAGAACAGCTCAGCGTCGCGACGTTGTACTAAAACGGTGTCACTGGTAATGTTTTGTTATGATATGCTCAGGTAATGTGACGTACCGCCACCCTCTGGTCGCCTATGCACCACGCACCACGGTTCTCGTATGCTTGAACACTTCTGAGATATGCAAGAATGTTGCCTGCAGCCACTGACCGTGTCAATGAGTCCTAATGCTTCCTCCTTACTGTATATAACACGCAAAACAATGAAAATCTGATATGCTCTTACTAACGTTTCGTCATAAGCATCCAGCAATACTGCTGCCGAGCAATCAGTGTCCCAAATTAGCAAACCTACACTTTGCTTCAGTTTCACCAAAATAACATAATGACTGGCTGATACTTTTGTAGGATACATCCGCTACTAGCCTCACGCTTACTAAAGTCTGGCAGTGGCGATATAAAACTCTTACGTACACAATTCCACCACTCCGTCTACAGGTCACAAGTGGCCCATCGAGACCATCCGACCGCCGCGCCATCTGCAGTGGAGGACGCGGATAGGAGGGGCGTGTGATCAACACGCCGCACTCCCGGCCATTATGATGGTATTCTTGAACGAAGCCGCTACTATTCGGTCAAGTAGCTCCTCAATTGGCATCACGAGGCTGAGTGCACCCCGAAAAATGGCAACAGCACATGGCGGCCTGGATGGTGACCCATCCAAGTGTCGGCCACTCCCGACAGCGCTTAACTTCGGTGATCTCACGGGAACCGGTGTATCCACTGCGGCAAGGCTGTTGCATCACGTACACTATTACACGAAAAAAATAAGTACGAATATCAAATTACAGTAACTTATGTATACATAACTACTCGGAACGATGAGCTTTTTCTCTGAAGTCTTCTGAAAATGCCTTTGTGTGTGAGTATGTTTAGTACTGCTACACTGAAGAGACAAAGAAACTGGTACACCTGCCTAATATCGTTTAGGGCCCAGCGAGCACGCAGAAGTGCCGCAACACGACTTGGCATGAACTCGACTGATGGTTAGTAGTGCTGGAGGGAACTAACACATGAATCCTGCAGGGCTGTCCATAAAATAGTAAGATTACGAGGAGGTGGAGATGTCTTCTGAACAGCAGGTTGCAAGGCATCCAGATATGTTCAGTAATATCCATGTCTTGGGAGTTTGGTGGCCAGAGAAACTGTTTAGCCGGCCGTTGTGGCCGTGCGGTTCTAAGCGCGTCAGTTTGGAACCGCGTGACCGCTACGGTCGCAGGTTCGAATCCTGCCTCGGGCATGGATGTGTGTGATGTCCTTAGGTTAGTTAGGTTTCAGTAGTTCTAAGTTCTAGGGGACTGATGACCTCAGTAGTTAAGTCCCATAGTGTTCAGAGCCATTTTTTTGAAACTGTTTAAAATCAGAAGAGTTTTCCTAGAGCCACTCTATAGCAATTGTGGACATGCGGGGTGTCGCATTGTCCTGCTGGAATTGCTCAAGTCCGTCGGAATGCACAATGGACATGAATGGATGCAGCTGATCAGACAAGATGCTTACAAACGTGTCACCTGTCAGAGTCGTATCTAGGAGTATCAGGGGTCCCATGTCTATCCAACTGCACTCGCCCCATACCATTACAGAGCCCCCACCGGCTTGAACAGTACCCTGCTGACATGCAGGTTCAAAAATGGTTCAAATGGCTCTGAGCACTATGGGACTCAACTGCTGTGGTCATAAGTCCCCTAGAACTTAGAACTACTTAAACCTAACTAACCTAAGGACAGCACACAACACCCAGCCATCACGAGGCAGAGAAAATCCCTGACCCCGCCGGGAATGGAACCCGGGAACCCGGGCGTGGGAAGCGAGAACGCTACCGCACGACCACGAGATGCGGGCGCTGACATGCAGGGTCCAGGAATTCATGAGGTTGTCTCCATACCCGTACACGTTCATCCGCTCGATATAGTTTGAAACGACACTCGTCCGACCAGGCAACAAGTTTCCTGTCATCAATAGTCCAATGTTAGTGTTGACAGGCCTAGGCGACGCGTAAGGCTTTGCGTCGTGCAGTCATCAAGGGTACACGAGTGCGCCTTCGGCTCCGAAAGCCCATATCGATTATATTTCGTTGAATGGTTCGCACGATGACGCGTATTGATGCCCCAGCATTGAAATAAGCAGCAATTTCCGGAAGGGTTTCACTCCTGTCACCTTGAACGATTCTCTTCAGTCGTCGTTGGTCCCGCTCTTGCAGGATCTTTTTCCGACTGCAGCGGTTTCGGAGATTTGATGGTTTACCGTATTCCTGATATTCACGGTACACTCGTGATATGGTTGTACGGGAAAGTCTCCACTTCATCGCTACCTCGGAGACGCTGGGTCCCATCGCTCGTGTGTGACTATCACACACCTTCAAATTCACTTAAATCTTGATAACCTGGCATTGTAGCAGCAGTAACCGATCTAATAACTGCGCTAGACGCTTTTTGTTTTACATAGGCTGTGCCGGTGGCAGCGCCGTATTCTGCCTCTTCATACAGGGTGAGTCATCTAACGTTACCGCTGGATTATTTCGTAAAACACATCAAATACTGACGAACAGATTCCACAGACCGAACGTGAGGAGAGGGGCTAGTGAAATTGTTTAATACAAACCATACAAAAATGCACGGAAGTATGTTTTTTAACACAAACCAAGGTTTTTTAAATGGAACCACGTTAGTTTTGTTAGCACATCTGAACATATAAACAAATACGTAATCAGTGCCGTTTGTTGCATTGCAAAATGTTAATTACATCCGGAGATATTGTAACCTAAAGTTGACGCTTGAGTACCACTCCTCCGCTGTTCGATCGTGTGTATCGGAGAGCACTGCAACATACATCGCGTTTCTACAGAATGATCTGCCAACGTTGCTCGAAAATGTCCCACTGGAAACGCGTCGACGTATGTGGTATCAGCATGATGGTGCACCTGCACATTCCGCAATTAACACTAGGCTGACCCTTGACAGGATGTTCGACGGGCGTTTCATAGGACGTGGAGGACGGATAAATTGGCCAGCCCGTTCTCCTGATCTTACACCTCTGGACTTCTTTCTGTGGAGTACGTTAAAGGAGAATGTGTACCGTGATGTGCCCTCAACCGCAGAGGATATGAAACAACGTATTTTGGCAGCCTGCGGCGACATTACACCAGATGTACTGCGGCGTGTACGACATTCATTACGCCAGAGATTGCAATTGTGTGCATCAAATGATTGCCACCACATTGAACATCTATTGGCCTGACATGTCGAGACACACTCTATTCCACTCCGTACTTTGAAAACTGAAACCACGTGTGTACGTGTACCTCACCCCTCATGGTAATGTACATGTGCGTCAGTGAAAAAGACCAATAAAAAGGTGTTAGCATGTGGACGTAATGTGCTGTTCCAGTCTCTTCTGTACCTAAGGTCCATCACCGTTCCCTTTGGATCCCTACGTAATTCGGGGCTCTCCGATACACACGATCGAACAGCGGAGGAGTGGTACTCAAGCGTCAACTTTAGGTTACAATATCTCCGGATGTAATTAACATTTTACAATGCAACAAACGGAACTGATTACGTATTTGTTTATATGTTCAGATGTGCTAGTAAAACTAACGGGGTTCCATTTAAAAAAACGTAGGTTTGTGTTAAAAAACATAATTCCGTGCATTTTTTTATGATTTGTATTAATCAATTACACTAGCCCCTCTCCTCACGTTCGGTCTGTGGAATCGATTCGTCAGTATTTGATGTGTTTTACGAAATATATCCAGCGGTAATGTTAGGTGACTCACCCTGTATATCTCTGTATTTGAATACGCATACCTATACCAGTCTCTTTGGCGCTTCAGTATATTATGAATACGTAAACCAAAGTGGGCTATTAATATTACAAGATGCTCAGAATATTAACAGCAAATACTGCGTTTCGAAATATTCGTTGCGTATGAATGTACACAGCTTTGCTAGAACAAAGTCACTGATGTATAAGGGGCGATCAAAAAGTTTCCGTTCGAAGAGCTTGCAGTCCAGAATCGGTATGCCAATCAGACAAAATCGTCGCTAGGATTGGGGCAATCATCCCACCAAGGCACTAGACTGAAGGTACCACGTTGCTAAAACACCGTGTACCGCTGCGTGAAGAAGTCCGTAACTGCCTGCTTCACATCCTCGTCAGACAGCAGTCTTCGATCCTTCAACGCCTCTTTTAAGGGACCGAAGGCGTGATAATCACACGAGGAGAGATCAGGACAATAGGGCGGATGATCGATTATCTCCACATGATGTGGCGTATCTTATGCGTTACGACGTTTGCCACGAGGGGACCTGCGTTATCAAGAGGCACCCGAACGGAACTTGGTGCACCGTTCCACAACGGTGGATTTCGACAGACATGCTGCCCCAGACAGATTCTTAATCTCCGACGGATGTCAGCCGTTGTTTGTTCTTCAGCAGACAAGAAAAAAATAACAGAACATTGGTCCTGTTGGACGCATTTGGTAATAAGGTCGCCATAGTTCACGTTTCCGAATTTACAGCGCGCACGTCGTAAATGCAAGAATACCATACTAATTCCTCGCCTGCACGTCGATGTTAATACAGGATGTCAAAAAAAAGAGCACCGACAAGCTTGAAGGACAGGTTCCTTACACATCAACAAGAACAAAATGTCCAGTAAACGTGGGCTTGAAACGCAAACCTTAAGAGCTGTGAGCATTTCGTCAGTCGAAGATACGTGTTTCATAGGACTCATAACTCTTAATGGATGCATTTTAGACCCATCTTTAAGGGACTTATTTTGTTTTGGTCCATTTTACCTCCTCCCAGAATACGGAAAACAGAGTGCTTGCGAAACATCTATTTCATAGTGTCGAAGATGAGCAAGTGCTCGTGGCTCTTCAGGATGCGCATTTTAAAGCCCATGTTTACTAAGCTCTTTTTCTAGTTTTGGTGCAAGGAACTTGTCCCTAAAGCTCGTCGGTGTCTATTTTTTTGGGACAACCTGTATACCTGCATCGGAGTTGCGTTGCGTTGCATATATGCTGCAGCAACGCCCTCAAACGGAAACTGTTTGAGCGCCCTGTATACAAATCGATATGGCTTACTCAAATTTACAGAATCAGTTTCGGATAAAATTTCAAAGATAAACAAAAAAACAGGAACGTATAAGATTATGAAACATCGGTTATATACAGTGCTATCTCATCGTTTTATCTCTATTGTCATTAAGTATTGGGAAATCTGAGCTACTGCAGATGAAAGTATTTGTGATGCAAAAACGCGGGTTGGAACTTTAATAGTGGCAACTATTTATTTACAGCTCGTATAAAATAGGTACGTGTTTCAGAGTTTCACTGACCTTCAAAGTAGTCACCAGCATTGTGTATAACCCGTTGCCAGCGATGTGGAAGTCGTAGGATACTCTTAGCAGTGCCAGTTGTGTTGACAGTTCGAGCGGCGCGGTCTATTGCCCGTCGAATTTGTAGCAGTTCTGAAGCGAATGCCGTGAATGTTTCCTTCAGTTTAGACGTCGAGTGTAACTCACGAGGGCTTAAGTCAGGGGAGTGCAGTAGGTGGTATAGCACTTAGCAGCCCCATCAGTCAAACAAATCAGTAACAGCTGGCACTGTACGTGCTTGAGCATTGTCCTGCAAAATGATAGGCAGGTCCTGGAGAAAGTGTCACCACTTCTGTCTCTATGCTGTTCATTTATGGAACACAACCTACGACCAGCTTACAGACAGACGTGATGACACCTTCTGCAGGACCTGACCATCGTTTTGCAGGACAATGCTCAAGCATGTACAGTGCAAGCTGTTACTTACTGATTTGTTTGACTGATGGGGCTGCTAAGTGCTATACCACCTACTGCGCTCCCCTGACTTATGCCCTCGTGAGTTCAACTCGATTTCTAAACTGAACGAAACACTTCACGACATTCGCTTCAGAACTGCTACAAATTCGTCAGGCAATAGACCGCGCCGCTCGAACTGTCAACACAAGTGGCACTGCTAAAACTATCCTACGACTTCCATGCCGCTGGCAACGGGTTATACACAATGCTGGTGACTACTTTGAAGGTCAGTAAAGCTTTGAAACACGTATCTATTTTGTACGAGCTGTAAATAAATAGATGCCATTATTAAAGTTCCAACCCTCGTAGTTTCATAACTACAATAATTATAGTTAGAACTCCTGGGGTTGTGGTGTACTCGCTGTTATCAGCAGTTCCGACTCTCCCAAAAGAAATCAATCATTTAACTCCGGCGCGCTTCATTTTACGACAGCAGCTTTCCTTCGGTAATAACAGACCGTTGGTGGTAACTTGAAAGTCGGGTGTGCCATTGTTTAGCGCAAATTCACGTTATTATTCAAAGCAGTTTTGTGTTAGATCAGGGAATTGACAAATGGAGAAAATTGTTGATGAGAAACTAATTTGGCGAATTTTATTAAAGCTGGCGTAGTAGTAATTCCGAACCGCTGATATTTTTAATTTTGGCGTCATGTTCTCAGTTTCACACTTTTGAACTGTTTCCGTAAAACTTTTTTCTTTGATGAGATTGCCCAGAACGTTCCAAAAGATGTTTAACGGAGATCGGTAGCGTTGTGTATTTTCAGTCGAGTTGACGGAACTTGAAACTTGTTTGAGTACAATTCAAACAGCTGCAGGACAGTAATCAGATATGTCCCAACCGCGCCTCTTATCTCACGGTTAAAGCGAGACTAGCGTCCCTTATAAAAACTAACTCACTGATAAATGTATGTGTGCGGAGAATTGATACAAATCCGCAGATGAATAGTTATTTCGATAACAGGAATGCAGCATTCATTCGGCAATGCAAACCGTACCGGGAACTATTTTGGTCACGCGACTATGTACAGCCTCGTTCCTATTCAAAATAGTGCGCGTTGTTACTTCGCAGTGCAAGCATGGGAAGGGGCCGCTGAAAATGCCGTTTGTGGGAAGCTGCAATGACTTACTGTTGACAACATTAAATTTATTGAAGAAGAGAAGGGCAAAAGATTAACAGTGCTGAGGGAAGCGACAGAACGTGCAAGCAAAATGTTAAAGTTGAGTATGGCAACATTGCGTAAATTACGGCAGGAGGGAGACGATTCTGTCGGAGTGGCATTCAAGTGTGTAGAAGTAAGGTGCACACAATAAAAGTCGCATTGACGATGTGGATGAACGTGTTGTTAGGCAATAAGATCTGCAATGTTATGAACAGTGCAAAGAAATACGAACTTTGTGAAAAATTCACAGTTTGTGATGCAAAAACTGGACTTTAAGCCTAGCAAAGAACGACTGAGAAAATGTTTTCTGCGTTTGGGGCTTAGTTTTAAAAGTTATCAAAACAACAGAGATAACATGTTGTGGATTGGCAAGAGAGCCAACCCGGTGTGAGAGGAAGCCGAAAGGCACGCGTTTTAGCTCACGCAGGCTGGCGTGAGGTCTGGAACAGGTCAAGGAAATTAGACTAGCAAAAAAGGACGTAGATGTGGAATACTTAACTTTAACCCATAAATGGTGAACATCGCTCTTGACGGTACATGTTTTACAGCATCAGTAGTAACTGGTAATGGCGCCTTGCTAGGTCGTAGCAAATGACGTAGCTGAAGGCTATGCTAACTATCGTCTCGGCAAATGAGAGCGTAATTTGTCAGTGAACCATCGCTAGCAAAGTCGGTTGTACCACTGGAGCGAGTGCTAGGAAGTCTCTCTAGACCTGCCGTGTGGCGGCGCTCGGTCTGCAATCACTGATAGTGGCGACACGCGGGTCCGACGTATACTAACGGACCGCGGCCGATTTAAAGGCTACCACCTAGCAAGTGTGGTGTCTGGCGGTGACACCACATAACACGCGTGTGGTAAGAAACGAGGTAGTATCAAAAATGGCATACTAAGTTACATTTTTGTGAAATAAATGGAGCATCAGAGAATCAGAATTATGACGCCCAGGCCTGAACTCAGACTATACTATCATTCATACACTTTAAACTGTGAATTAATGCTATCAAAGTCTGTGAAGAGTATTGTCGAGCAAAGGTTCCGGTCAATATTTATTTGTGCTGTGCAGGTTACGGGCGTATGAACGTGAGCGTGTTACAGCTCTCCACGTGAAAGAATATTGTAGCGTTCACGCTATTACTTTTTGTCCTCTGTGTTACCCTAGTCTAAAACAGGACGTCGTTGTCATCCTGGACAGGTTTTCAGCTCACTTTGGTGGGTAAGAATCCGCGTAGCGGGATAGCGTGTATTGCTGAGTCCAGAGACCATGAACGAAGACACGGACATGCTTCCATGATACAATACGTTTTAAGTAATGTCCGCACGATGCCTCTTCCCTTGTGCGGAGTCGCAGATGCACGCGAATTAAAGATCATGTACAAAAATTTGTGAAAAGAACGAAAGTTCACATGGGCGTTCTCGGGTCCTCACGTTGCCTCAATGAGCAAGCAGTCTGCTGTGGATGCACTTCTTTGCCTGGGAGCTTGTGCTGGGTTTATTGTATTGAAAAGGCGAGAGAAAAACAAAATGCAAAAGCGACAGTAGGTAACGAAGTATCTAAATAGGACGTCGGAAAATTTTTCTACACGCCATAAAGGAATAGTCACGGATAAAATTCACTTAAGTATCTGAATAACTGAGGTACTAGAAATACGAAATGACAACATTTTGTTTCGGGAGTCCATAACGAGATTTTAAATTTTCTGCTTGGGAAACTGTTGTGATAAGGCTGGAAATAACAAAATGGTTCAAATGGCTCTGAGCACTATGGGACTTAACATCTGAGGTCATCAGTCCCCTAGAACCTAGAACTATTTAAACCTAACTAACCTAAGGACATCACAAACATCCGTGCCTGGAAATAACATTTTGTTAGCTAGTAACCGGTGACTTATATACCAGTTTGAGCTATTTATTTCGCATTTCAAAACAAAGCTTTCCAGTGATTATTCCTGAAACTGTGAAATACTTAAGGTAGGTTCTTAGCCGTTAAGTGAAGTTTAATTATCTTTCAACGCGTCACTTGTATTTTATTTTATAAAAAAATTATTTACACAACATTAATCGTGAAAGATTATATGTAGATTAACATCCTTCGTCTCGACGAATTTGGAAATTTCACAGACGTCAAAATCCACCAGTCGGGGGTTGTGTTTTCCAATTTGTAATTTTGCCATCATGAATGTCCTTCATTTCTGTTTCTAGTAGTTTGTTGAGAAGCATTTCTTTTCTTCAGATGACTGGCTCCACAGCTGTTGTGCTACAGGTCGCCATAGCATGAATATTCGTTCACGGCTTTCATAAAACTCTTCATAAATGTCAGGCTTGTTTTTCTGTTTTCCTTCTTCGAACCGCATGGAATCTTATTTTTTACAGTATTGTGAACGGAGACATTTTGTCTAATACTTGGGGCTCAGGACATCACGTCTCAAATTTTTATTCAAATAATCTTTAGAAGCGGCATTCCATACGACTTTTATTTATTCGTAATCATCTATTAATTTAGCCATGTTTCCTTTGAAGCCGGTCTCTGTGGCCGAGCGGTTCTAGGCGCTTCAGTCCGGAACAGCGCTGCTGCTACGGTCGCAGGTTGGAATCCTGCCTGGGACATGGATGTGTGTGATGTGCTTAGGTTAGTTAGCTTTAAGTAGTTCTAAGTTCTAGGGGACTAATTACCTCAGATGTTAAGTCCCATAGTGCTTAGAGCCATTTGCACAATTTTTTTCTTTGGAGTCAACAGATATTATTGCACAAAAATCGCTTCACAGGATAACCTCGAAACACTACACAATGAAACACACATTAGCATATTGTCGGCCAAAAAGCGCAAAGATTCCCACTGACGGCTGGTAGCAGTGTGCTTAACGCGTGGTGTCCGCTTCCATGAAATTGTTGTTGTTGTTGTGGTCTTCAGTCCTGAGACTGGTTTGATGCAGCTCACCATGCTGCTCTATCCTGTGCGAGCTTCTTCATCTCCCAGTACTTACTGCAACCTACATCCTCCTGACTCTGCTTTGTGTATTCACCTCTTGGTCTCCCTCTACAAATTTTACCCTCCACGCTCCCTCCAGTGCTAAATTTGTGATCCATTGATGCCTCAGAACATGTCCTACCAACCGGTCCCTTCTTCTACTCAAGTTGTGCCACAAACTACTCTTCTCCCCAATTCTATTCAATACCCCCTCATTAGTTATGTGATCTACCCATCTAATCTTCAGCATTCTTCTATAGCACCACATTTCGAATGCTTCTATTCTCTTCTTGTCTCTACAACCCTGTCTCACTCCCTTCCCACCCACTGCTTCCCTTTCATGTCCCTCGACTCTTATAACTGCCATCTGGTTTCTGTACAAATTGTAAATAGCCTTTCGCTCCCTGTATTTTACCCCTGCCACCTTTAGAATTTGAAAGAGAGTATTCCAGTCAACATTGTCAAAAGCTTTCTCTAAGTCTACAAATGCTAGAAACGTAGGTTTGCCTTTCCTTAATCTATTTTCTAAGATAAGTCGTAGGGTCAGTATTGCCTAACGTATTCCAACATTTCTGCGGAATCCAAACTGATCTTCCCCGAGGTCGGCTTCTACCAGTTTTTCCATTCGACTGTAAATAATTCGCGTTAGTACTTTGCAGCTGTGACTTATTAAACTGATAGTTCGGTAACTTTCACATCTGTCAACACCTGCTTTCTTTGGGATTGGAATTATTAAATTCTTCTTGAAGTCTGAGGGTATTTCGCCTGTCTCATACATCTTGCTCACCAGTTGGTAGAGTTTTCTCAGGACTGGATCTTCCAAGGCCATCAGTAGTTCTAATGGAATGTGGTCTACTCCGGGGGCCTTGTTTCGACTCAGTTCTTTCAGTGCTCTGTCAAACTCTTCACGCAGTATTGTATCTCCCATTTCGTCTTCATCTACATTCTCTTCCATTTCCAGAGTATTGTCCTCAAGTACATCGCCCTTTTCTGCTTTCTGCTTTTCCTTCTTTGCTTAGAACTGGGTTCCCATCTGAGCTCTTGATATTTATACAAGTGGTTCTCTTTTCTCCAAAGGTCTCTTTAATTTTCCTGTAGGCAGTATCTATCTAACCCCTCATGAGATAAGCCTCTACATCCTTACATTTATCCTCTAGCCATCCCTGCTTAGCCATTTTGCACTTCCTGTCGATCTCATGTTTGAGACGTTTGTATTCCTTTTTGCCTGGTTCATTTACTGCATTTTTATATTTTCTCCTTTCATCAATTAAATTCAATATTTCTTCTGTTACCCAAGGATTTCTACTAGGCCTCGTCTTTTTACCTACTTGATCCTCTGCTGCCTTCACTACTTCATCCCTCAAAGCCACCCATTCTTCTTCTACTGTTTTTGTTTCCCCCATTTGTGACAATTGTTCCCTTTGCTCTCCCTGGAAGTCTGTACAACCTCTGGTTTAATCAGTTTGTCCAGGTCCCATCTCGTTAAATTCCCACCTTTTTTCAGTTTCTTCAGTTTTAATCTACAGTTCATAACCAATAGATTGTGGTCAGAGTCCACATCCGCCCCTGGAAATGTCTTACAATTTAATACCTGGTTCCTAAGTCTCTGTATTTCCAGGATTCTTCCATGTGTACAACCTTCTTTTATGATTCTCGAACCAAGTGTTAGCTATGATTAAGTTATGCTCTGTGCAAAATTATACCAGACAGCTTCCTCTTTCATTTCTTTCCCCCAATCCATATTCACCTACTATGTTTCCTTCTCTCCCTTTTCCTACTCTCGAATTCCAGTCACCCATCACAATTAAATTTTCGTCTCCCTTCACTACCTGAATAATTTCTTTTATCTCATACATTTCATCAATTTCTTCATCATCTGCAGAGCTAGTTGGCATATGAACTTGTACTACTGTAGTAGGTGTGGGCTTCGTGTCTATCTTGGCCACAATAATGCGTTCACTATGCTGTTTGTAGTAGCTTACCCGCACCCCTATTTTTTTATTCATTATTAAACCTACTCCTGCATTACCCCTATTTGATGTTGTATTTATAACCCTGTATTCACCTGACCAAACGTCTTGTTCCTCCTGCCACCGAACTTCACTAATTCCCACTACATCTAACGTTAACCTATCCATTTCCCTTTTTAAATTTTCTAACCTACCTGCCCGATTAAGGGATCTGACATTCCACGCTCCGATCCGCAGAACGCCAGTTTTCTTTCTCCTGATAACGACGTCCTCTTGAGTAGTCCCCGCCCGGAGATCCGAATGGGGGACTATTTTACCTCCGGAATATTTTACCCAAGAGGACGCCATCATCATTTAACCATACAGTAAAGCTGCATGCCCTCGGGAAAAATTACGGCTGTAGTTTCCCCGTGCTTGCAGTCGTTCGCAGTACCAGCACAGCAAGGCCGTTTTGGTTAGTGTTACAAGGCCAGGTCAGTCAATCAGCCAGACTGTTGCCCTTGCAACTACTGAAAAGGCTGCTCCCCCTCTCCAGGAACCACACGTTTGTCTGGCCCCTCAACAAATACCCCTCCGTTGTGGTTGCACCTACGGTACGGCTATCTGTATCGCTGAGGCCCGCAAGCCTCCCCACCAACGGCAAGGTCCGTGGTTCATGGGGGGGGGGGGGGGTCCATGAAATTACGGACACATAAACGCGCATGCGTACTTGCGCTGTTGGCAATTTATGCGCATGCTCACAGGTCAACGAAAAAAAAAAAGCCATCGTGTGGACGCACCTTTAAGCTAATATGTCCGCAGCGCCACTGCGATGCCGGCACCATATGTTTGAGGGCCGGCTGTGTTTTTGTGTAGGGGCGCCAGCGCAGCGATGGTGTGTGGGGCAGATGCAGAAGCGGCCAGCCACAACACAGCTGCCGGGAGAGGGGGAGGGATCGTGGCAGCAGCGCAGAAGAGTGAGTGCTCCAGCTAACGGAAGCTGCACAGCTGTGCTAGGACCCAGGCAGTGCCTTCTGTCCGTTCACTATTCAGTCGCTTAGATTAGCCGAAGTCATAGTACAAGTCTGATGATTACGTTGTAGTGGTTGTGCGAAACACGTGGATTGAGAAGTGCTGCATAAGTGCTTAATAATTGAGGGCGTCTCTGACTGCCGTAACTAGTGCTTCAGGCGTAGAATGAGAGGAAGTATGATTCACCCACATATCGTATTTTGTATCGGTGCAACACGTTATGCCACACAGTAACTTATTTGGGCTAGTATTGTTTGTACTGTATGTGAGACCCAGAAAAGCGAACTGAAGACCTGTCCAGGGTGGCAGAACCGTCGAGCTTGCAGCCTAGAGTCGTTGATAAAATACCGATGCATTTCCAAAAATTATCGCTATGCATCGGCAATATTTTTTCCGACGACATATCGATATATCGAAATCGAAACGGCAATATTTAAGGCCGTTAATTTTATTTTATGTTATATTTTTTCGTAATTTTCGGCAAATATTTGAAATTGTAGTAGAACATCGTTATCCATCCATTGCGTCAAGGAGTCTTATTAACTTTTTGAGCTTTCATCACGTCCAGTCTTTCTCTTTGACTTTGTGAAGCAATTATAGGTGCCACAAAGAAGAAATCCGAATGAACTGTGTGCCGGACCGAGACTCGAACTCGGGACCTTTGCCTTTCGCGGGCAAGTGCTCTACCAAGTTTTATAAAAATATCGGTTAAATGGAATATCAAGATTCCCGATGTGAAGAAATAGCAGAGCAGTTGCGTTAAAAACAGTTTTTAACGCAGCTAGTGTGCTATTTCTTCACACCAGCGTTCTTCAAAAACCATTGCTGAAAATGATGAGCAAAACTTTAAATGACAAGATTGATCCTTGCGGTCGTCGGAGACGTGTGAGCGGTAAAGCTGATATAATAGGCGCTCGGCGCTACCCATAGGAACCGCAACGTTTAACTTCACCACACAGTTTTGACACTTTTGCTAGGTCTCTAGATTAACTCAGAAATGAAAAAGAGGGTGGGGGGAGGTCGACACGAAGTCCTCCGGACAAATTCGATAAGTGAAGAAACCAAACGACGGACACCTTTCATTGTGCCACTTACATGCAGTTACCATTGTCAGTACAGTGGTTATCGCCAAGCATGAACGGGCATCGTTTTCCAATCAATTCTTGCTCTAAGCGGAATAGATAGGCTGCGAGCTTGTTGATGCACAGAACAGCTAATAATGAATCAATACTTAAATATACAGCTCTAAAACTAGTGCGATATTTACAATTTGCAGCCGATATTTTTATAAAACTTGGTAGCGCACTTGCCCGCGAAAGGCAAAGGTCCCGAGTTCGAGTCTCGGTCCGGCACACAGTTTTAATCTGCCAGGAAGTTTCATATCAGCGCACACTCCGCTGCAGAGTGAAAATCTCATTCTGGATATTTTTATAGCCCGGTACGTAGATACTTTTTTCTTCGATATATATCCACATATAGATACATTTTTCGATATATCGGCGTCCGATAATTATATTTCCTTTAATTTTCGATGTATCGGATCCCCGGTATTTTTAAAAATATCAGCAGTGCTAACTTGCACCCGAGAAATTCGGAGCGGAAGTAGTGATAGCGTACAATCCAGTGCTCTTACGAGCTGAGCTACGGTAACGTCAGTACGCCAATGCCAACACAGCACAGCAATTACACGTGAACGAGTACTTTCGTTGGTCGATACTCCTCGCACACTTTCACAACAGTTTTTTGTAATGATGTATGAATACATGTTTCCTCTGAATAAACCACTAGCTACTTTAATTCTGATTATATTTTTTTCTCCTTCTCGGATCCCCAACCAAATACCACGTGCCAATTTCAGTTCCTTATTGGATGTTCTTCTCTTTCAGTACTCTTTAAGCTGTTCATTCTGTTTTTTCTTCCGTCTTCTGTCCACTTCTGCCCTTCTTTTTTTCTCTCTCCCACTCTGGAATCCTCCCATATTCAACATTTTTTTTTCGTAAACACTTCTGTCAGTTGTTTCATCAATTTTTATACCTTTTTTTTCTAAATCCTTTTTTACTTCATGGACCTAACTTGCTGTTCTCTTCTTACCCGACAAATATTCAAAGATATTTTTGCTTAATCTACTGCCTTGCATTCGATATCGATGTCGAAAAAGCACCAGTCATCTTTTTCTCATTACTTCTGATGTTTTCTATTTTTCGATAAATTTCAGCGTTTCAACTTTAATTTCAAATCTCCTTAAGTTTTTCGTACGCCTCATATATTGATAGTGACTCGCCTTTCTATTATTTCTAATTTATCTTAATTATTTTGAAAGTCGTTTAGCTCGCACATATAACGACTCTTTCATTCTGGCACCTTTTTAAACGAAATTTGATAGACAGAACAACTTTTCTGGTAACTTACTTGCTAGCCTCCAAACCCGTATCTGTGCGACAAGAGCTGGAAAACTTTTGCAAATTTGGTATTTAATTTCACTATAAACATACCACATATTTTTCTACTTAATAACACATTTGTCTATATCGTTAATGGGAAATACGCTGTTGAGCGAAAACATTATGACCACCTTCTTAGGCGCTACAGTCTGAAACCGCGCGACCGCTACGGTCGCAGGTTCGAGTCCTGCCTCGGGCATGGATGTGTGTGATGTCCTTAGGTTAGTTAGGTTCAAGTAGTTCAAAGTTCTAGGGGACTGATGACCACAGCAGTTAAGTCCCATAGTGCTCAGAGCCATTTGAACCAAGCCACCTTCTTAATAGTGTGTTGGTCGACCATTGCATTCGAATACAACAGCGATTCTGTTTGACATAGATACAATACGTTCTTGGTATGTTTCCGGAGGTATGCTTTACCAGATGCCACACAATTCCCGTAAACTACGGGCGTATTCTGGGCGGACTGTCGGCGCCCGATAGTGTCCCAGATGTTTTCCATCAGCTACAGATCACGGAATCTGGTGACCAACACGACAACTTGAGTTCACTAGTATGAGCCTAAACCGCCGTATCACAAGCTTGGCAGTTGCAAACTGACAAGTTAACAAGCTGGAAGGTGTCACTGCCGTCGGGGAAGACATCAAAGATGAAAGGATGCAGGTGGTTAGTCCACAGGTGTTAATCTGCCTTCCGTTACTGCTGCAGTTCCTATGGAAACCCAGGTGCATATTTCACATTGCAAAATTCTACTCACACCGGTCTACATCCGAGGCATAGCACATTTTTCGAGGAGCTGTTCTGAATTGCGCCTTACCTAGACAGGACCATCGGACTGGGGAACAACGGAACGTGATTTTTCCCACCAGGCGGCACTTGTCTATTGATAGTACAATCTCGATAATCCTGTGCTCTCTGCGACCGTAACTGATGCTGTTCTTGGGTCAACATCAAAATACGTGCCTGTATCAGTGTTTTACTCTGTCGTTATGCCTGCCATAGATCGCTGCGTATTCTGCTTTGCAGACCGAGAAATCCTACGACATCCACGTTTTGCGAGGAGGCGTGGGCGTTCAGCATTTGTAGCTTGGTGGTGACTCGCCATCCTCTAATTATTATCCGCAGATGCTCATGGCAGTAGTAAGTGAAAAATCAACAAGCTTCGCCGCTTCCGTGATGCTCGTTGCCAGGCTCTGGATCGTAAAAATCTACCCGTTGGTTGGTTGGTTGGTTGATTAGGGGGTGTGGACCAAACAGCTAGGTCATCGGTTCCATTGAATTAGGGAAGGTTGGGGAGAATTCGGCCGTGCCCTTTCAAAGGACCATTCTGGCATTTACCTGTAGCGCTATAGGGAAATAACGGGAAACCTAAATCAGGATGGCCGGACGCGAGTTTGAACCGTCGTCCTCCTGAACAGTTCAGTGCGCTAACCACTGCGCCATATCGCAAAGTCTGCCCGTCGCCAGAGTCGCTTATGTCAGTGGATTTCCCTATTTGGGGCCCACATCGTCGTTAGAATGATGCTCCATTCGTCTCTGCTCCTCTATACGACTCTCCTTATCGCGTCACGTGCCCGCAGCGAAACCACGCGGCATTCAGCCTCGCGGCTGGCAGTGGTCTTAATATTCTGGCTCATCAGTGTTTGTGTCGACTTGTGCTCTTTCTATTTCTTTTTCTTCTTCTTCTTTGGATAAACACTAGAATCTCTCAGAGTTGTGTTCCTCCTATCATAATTTGCACGTCATCCACTTATTCAACTCTAATATTTTTCTTTTACCTTCCGTCACCTTCCCCGCCAGCGCATATTTTAAGAGTTGATTATGCGTAACTGCCCCAAATTGGGAAATTACGTGTAGATACAAACAAGAAAAAATAAACACCTTGATTTTGATGATACTGACAGTGTATGCCGGACGCATGTTCCCAGATCTGTCCTATCCAATTCACCTTTGGGAAGGTGAGCTAGCGGGAGACTTAAATAAATAATATTTGTTCTTAAAAATAAGAGCATTCCTTAGACTACTCAAACAGTCTTAGGAACTGTTTGTCTGTGAAATGTAATATCATGGCAGTGTCTTCGCAGTATACATATACCGCTTCTATGTCAGCGAAAGACAGTAAGATATTAATTACCACATGCAGGGGTTGGGCAAAAATTTGGAAACTCTGCGAGAAATGCAGTCTTGAACATAAATGTAGATGCTATCGAAGCCTGCAGATTGTGCTAACATATCTGACCACGAACGTCGCCCTTCAAGCTCTTATTACTTGCAAGTGTCAGTCGTGATCAGAACACTGTTCTTTGTAGTTGTGAATCCATTATGTCAGAACTAAGCGAATTCGAACGTGGGCAAATTGTTGCTGTTCGTATCGTGGGTGTCTCCGTAACCAAGGTAACACAAGTGTTTGGTGTTTCAAAAGGCGCGCCGTATCGAAGATTTATTCTGCATACAGAGAAAGCGGAAAAATGTACGTTAAGTCACAAAGCGGACGAAAGTGTGCGTTGAGTGATCATGACAGACGCCATTGAAGAGGAGTGTGAAGAAAAATAAGAGGACAACAGCTGCAAAAGTCACTGCAGAAATGAATGTCACACTAGAGAAACCAATCAGCACCAAAAAACACGAAGGGAGCTCCATAATCTGGGAATTACAAAATGACTCATCAGTAATACAAATGTCTGCAACAGGAAAACGTGGTGCAGAAGCCATAAAACCTGGACCATGTACGAAAGGAAGAAAGTGATTTGGTCGGACGGTCTTGTTTCACATTGTTTCCAACTTCTGGCAGAGGTCACGTCTTAAAAGGGAAACGTGGCGAGGGTTCTGTGATGATTTCGGCTGCCATATGGTGGTAGTCCTTCCCACGTTTGCTCAGAAAGCTCGCAATACTGCCAAGGATTACGTGACCATTTCGGCTGATCGGGTCCATCCCATGGTACAATATCTGTTCCCCAAGGCGACATTGCCCCAGTCGACACAGCTCGCACCGTCCAGGTGTTGGTTTTGTGAGCACGAGGACGAACTGTCGCATCTCCCTGGTCACCAGTCGCCAGGTCTCACAAGGGAACCTCCCCATCGCACCCCCCTCAGATTTAGTTATAAGTTGGCACAGTGGATAGGCCTTGAAAAACTGAACACAGATCAATCGAGAAAACAGGAAGAAGTTGTGTCGAACTATGAAAAAAAAATAAGCAAAATATACAAACTGAGTAGTCCATGCGCAAGATAAGCAACTTCAAGGAGAGTCTGAGCTCAGGAGCGCCGTGGTCCCGTGGTTAGCGTGATCAGCTGCGGAACGAAACTTCCTTCGTTCAAGTCTCACCTCGAGTGAAAAATTTACTTCTTTTTTTTCGCAAAGTTATGATCTGTCCGTTCGTTCATTGACGTCTCTATTCACTGTAATAAGTTTAGTGTCTGTGTTTTGCGACCGCACCGCAAAACCGTGCGATTAGTAGACGAAAGGACGTGCCTCTCCAATGGGAACCGAAAACATTTGATCGCAAGGTCATAGGTCAACCGATTACTCCACAGGAAAACACGTCTGATATATTCTATACGACACTCGTGACGGCATGTGCTTCACATGACAGGAATATGTTGTCGACCCACCTAACTTGTACACTTGGCGAATGGGTAAAAAGATTCTTCTACCTTGCCCGATTTAGGTTTTCTTGTGGATGTGATAATCACTCCCAAAAAAGTGATGAAAACCTAAGAGTTTGTCACATAAACTGCAACAAATGAATGCAACAGTTTCACAGTCGCACAGTTTTCCCTGTGCTCTGTCAAAACATATGTTTTTAACGTTTTCAAATTTTTCCTTGTGTAGACCGTCAAATCCTGCATATGTCCAAACAAATCTGAACATGTCCTGGAATTTTGGAGAGCGAAGTTGATTATGTGTGAGTGCCTGAGTGAGTGTCCAAACAAATCTGAACATGTCCTGGAATTTTGGAGAGCGAAGTTGATTATGTCTGAGTGCCTGAACATTGATAATTGTCTGAAAACAAAAAATTAAACTTTTCACTCGAGGGTAGACTTGAACCAAGGACCTCTCATTCCGCAGGTGCTCACGGTAACCATGGGACCACGGCGCTCCTGAGCTTACATTATCCTTGATTTTGCCTCTCGTGTGCATGGACTACTCAGTTTGTATATTTTGCTTATTTTTTTCATAGTTCGACACAACTTCTTCCTGTTTTCTCGATTGATCTGTGTTCAGTTTTTCAAGGCCTATCCACTGTGCCAACTTATAACTAAATCTGAGGGGGGTGCGATGGGGAGGTTCCCTTGTCAGTGTTACTGAACCTCTGTGGTATACTTTGAAGAGAAGGCTCTGTGATCGCTATTCACCTCCACCATCATTACTGAACTTGGAACTATTTTGCCAAAGAATAGTATACGGCCGGCCGGAGTGGCCGAGCGATTCTAAGCCCTTCAGTCTGGAACCGCGCGACCGCTACGCTGGCAGGTTCGAATCCTGTCTCGGGCATGGATGTGTGTGATGTCCTTAGGTTAGTTAGGTTTAAGTAGTTCTAAGTTCTAGGGGATTGATGACCTCAACTGTTAAGTCCTATAGTGCTCAGAGCCATCCAATAGTATACGATTCCCTTGAAAACCACACATTACCTGTATTTATCCATTCTGAGACCGCTGAAAGGTCTTTTGAAAGCCTACGGGTTTCCTATACCGCATTAGACACGATAGTGTGTTGTGTTTTTGATGTTTCCGTATTTTTGTTCACGCCCCCGCCGCCCCAGCCTCTCCCGCCCCCGCCCTGTGGCTGACCATGCAACGCGAGCAACGGAGAATTACAGTACGAGTCAACGAAACGTCAGACTGCGAATGGAACTCTTGAATAATCTAGCGGAAGAGTATTCAACCAAACATTCGACGTATTAAGGACATAAGGTTTTCAAAGACAATTTAATTAGTAACAGAGAAACGTGTGTACAGTAAGCGTGATTTTTAACGTAACACAACACTTAATATACACTAGCTGTAAATGTAGCACCTTAATATTACTCTGAATGTACTTTGTATTCATAGGGATTAACCCTCCAAGTAAGGCAACATGAAAAATTTAGCAAAACCGAATACAGGACGTAAATATTCGACTCAACAAATCCTAAGCGTGGGACACACAAAGCATTCACAGCTCAAAATTATCAGTGGGTCATGGGCGAAGTGCAAACAATAAATTCACGAGCACTACCTGAAAATTTTTGATCTGGCGGCGAATTTTTACTAGCTAGAAATGTACTTATATCCGACATAGCCCACTTTTATGTACATTCACTTTGCCCAGATGTCTCCAGTGAACAGAGCCATCCCTCCATTTGCAATTCTGGAACGTTAGCAAAAAATCCATCTGTAACTGCCATATTCTGTTGTTTTATCCATCATGTTTACCAGCTGCAAATTTCTTTGGCTCTGATGGCAACTATTATTTAGAGGATTCCATATCTGATGAACGGAGTGGTTCGTCCATTTGTTCGTACTTAAAATCTTTAAGTTTCCCTTCTACAAACTACTTTAGATTGTAGGAGCTGTGTTCTAATGAAATATTTTTGTTTGTCTTGCTGTAAGTTTATCTCTTCACGCAGTTTTCCAGTTGGTTCTGCAGACTAACGTACAATTCACCTTTACTGTTTTACTCGTTGTAATGTAATTAATAGAAGAACGACTTTTGTATTCCACAAAATACTGGCCGTAAACTTCCCATCCACATCAAATCGCCTTCCCCAGTTCATGGCCTCTGGCTTCTATCGACAGATTTGTTTGTTCTTTCCTTGCTGGCGCGAATTATCGGACTTACCTCTCACCTTGCCTGCCAGATAAGGTGCTGCAATAATATGACATTGGACTGGCATCCGAAAGCATTGCGGTTCACTACAGATCCGATCATCGAGATTCAGAATTTCGCGCTAGTAACACTGAATAATTTGAAACGTCCCTTTGAACAATTGTACACGACTGTGCTTAACCTGACACACAATAATTTTAGCGCAACGCAATCTGACTATCAAAAATCCCTGCAAAAGAATGGCCCTGAGTAACATTAAACTATACCTTTCAGAAATCGCTTACCTCACAAAAATCTTCATTACTCGAACTACTGCAGTACAGCGAGCGCCACTACTGCCAGCTAAATAAAAGATTCAAACTACTGAAGGCACTAACTACTGATAGGGATAATTAGCAAATGAAAGATATTAATAGAGAACAAACAATGTATTTACCTTAATATTCATAATTGACATCCAGTATTACAAATTATCAAAACTCCGCCATCTCTCTCCCCACATCCACCACTGCTGGCGGCTCACCTCCAACTGCGCAGCGCTACGCGCTGTTAACAGCCAGCTGCCCCTCTACAATGGCAGACAACAATGCAAACTAGCCACAGACTGCACACAGCACAGCCAGTGATTTCATTTTCATACAGAGACCGCTACGTGGCGGCGGCGTTACCAATATAAAAATCTAAACAGCCTACTTACATAAAGAAAACATAAACAGCCTACTTACATAGCCCCCATGCTCCCCACAAAAAATTTTTACAAATGGTGTTGGGCACTGGCCAATACAGATTTGAAAAAATTTTTTTCACAATTACAGTAACAAAGATATAAAATGCACACACTTATTGATACAATGTTGGTCAAAAGCTAAAATTTTCTCACAGTCCATAAAGATAGTCCTGATCATTCATCATAATAGTAATTACAGTTTTTTTTCACAAAGTCTCATTAGTAAAAGAAATTGCACACAGCACAGCCAGTGATTTCATTTTCATACAGAGACCGCTACGTGGCGGCGGCGTTACCAATATAAAAATCTAAACAGCCTACTTACATAAAGAAAACATAAACAGCCTACTTACAAATTGTTCTCAACTTCCAGCGGCATCGAGTTGTTAAAATGCCACTCCTTGGCCATTGTTAAGTGGAATGACTGTTGATGGACTGCTGGTACGATTTTGCATACTGTAGATGCCAGATGTGACGTCACTGGTGCCAACGATATCGCCATATATGGGCATAAGTTGCCTCCGCGTTCGATGCGCCCTCTTTAACCTCGCGACTGCTGGATTTCAAGCCTCGCTGAAGTGTACGCCGCCGTCTGCGTTCAAGAGAGGTTTTTATTCTAACACCTTCTTTAATTACACTCTCCTAGAAGCCGTCCGTGCGAGCCACGCCGCAATTGTCGTCAAAGAAGCCTCTGAAATAAAAGCATATTGACATAGACGGCAGCTTGTAGCTCACTGCGGCGTAGAATCTTGCGATAGCGAGGTCGAAGCGAGGCATCGAATTCTGATGTCCCTGTAAGATAATACTGCGGGCACCAGTGACGTCGCATCTAGTAGGTACAGTACGTAAGGGAGTACCAGCACCTCATCAATAGTAATTCCTCTTGAGATTGCCAAGGGGTATTTCGTCGAAAGCTCGTGGCATTTTAACAAATTATCGCCGCTGGAAGCCCGAGTCCATTTTATTCAGGTTTTTCGTGGTTTCCCGAAATCGCTTAACGTAAAATGTTTCACCACCCGTATCTTGAAACGCTCTTGGGTTCTGTTGTGGTCGAGATAGCGATCATCATCTCTTGTTATTCATGTAGATGACCACTGCGACGCAGATGTTTAATGTTTTGTGTGTCAAGATATTAGTTTAATGTTTGAACGATGTCACTTTCATGCACGCGAATCTGGCGGGAATCTCCCCATGCTGACCAGCCTTACTTCCTTAGAGTGACAACCCTCGCGCGTTCAGAGCTTGAAATGACCTTCTCAGGCGCGCTGAAAGATTAAACTAACTGCTCTCATCTGGTAATTACTGAAGACACAGAGTGCTCTGCTAAACTGCACATTTTCTCTTTTCCATAGCGTTCATCCCGTCTAATATGGGGTCCACCTTTCCAGGATTTGACTAATTTTATTTCATTATACAGGGCTTTAAAAATGTACGAAACATTCCTACAGAAGGTAGTATTGGTCAAAACTAGGAGAAAAATTCCTTTACCCTTTATTTGCGAATGAGACAGGATTCACAAGAGATGGCATAGGAAAATACCACAGTATGCACGTGTGGGTGGATGCAAATCCTCGATGAGTCGTGGAACAGAGGCACCGGGATCGCTTCAGTATCAATAGACGGACAGGATTTGTCGGTGACAGACTCAAAGGACCATACAGTTCACCTAACTGATTAATAGGCGATGTGTATCAACGATTTTCGCCCCATGAATTACTGGCAGTACTGGAGAACGCTACCCGTGCAGAAACACGACTGTGGTTATTCGCAACTGGGCACCATCCCATCTTCTGCAGATCTTTCGACGCTACGCCGTCGCTATGTTTCGTGGGCGACAGGTTGATCGTGGAGATCCGGTAGCATGATTTCCCCTTTCACCGAATCTGAATCCGTCGGATTTCTAACAGTGGGGACATTTAAAAACATGCCGACTTTCGTGCCTGCGAACCACGATTTGCGGACAGCGTTAGTTTCCTGTTATCGTTTGATGAAAACTGCAGCAGAATCGCATCGAACGCTTGTCGAAGCTTTCGGCGAACATGCTCTTGGGAAAACATAGTGTTTCGTGTGGTTCAAAAACTTCAAAAGCGGTGATTATAAGTGAGAAACGACGAATGCGGGGAACTACCAAAAAAGTTCGAAGACAACGAATTGCGGGTCTTAATAGATGAAGATGATACTCAGACTCAATAGGAACTCGGGGAACAATTGAATGCGACGCAGAAACCCTTTTATCTTCGATTGAAACCTATGGGAAAGGTGCATAAAGTGGAAACATGGGTTCCGCACTAACGAAAGACAGCAAGCAAATCGAAAGATCGCTTGTGAAAAGCTGCTCGCCAGATACAAAGGAAAGTCTTTGCACCATGGAATAGTGACAGATGATAAAAATTGATGTATTTTGAGAATCATAAGCGTCGTAAATCATGAGTGAATCCAGGCAAACCATCGACATCCACTGCAAGACCAAATCGATTTGGAGAGAATGCTCTGTGTTTGGTGGATCAGAAGGGTGTCATCTATTATGAGCTGCTAAAACCTGGTGAAACCGTTAACACTGGTCGCTACCAACAGCAGATGAACGATTTAAATCGAGCATTACGTGAAAAACGACTGGGATATACAAAAGGCAACACAAAGTCATATTGCTCCATGATAACGCCCCATCACAGACAGCAAAACGGGTCAGCGAAACGATTAAGGCGTACAGTTGGGAAATACTAGGACATGCGGCCTAGTCTCCAGAGTGGGCTCCGTACGATAATCTACTTGCGTCACTGGGACACGCTCTCGCTGAACAACGCTTCAATTCGTATGAAAATGTACGAAAATGGCTCGCTGACTGGTTCGCTTCAAAAGAAGAACTGCTTTTTTTTGTATGGCATTCATAGCCTGCCGGAGAGGTGGGAGAAATGTATAAATATCAATGTAAATTATTCTGATAAAATATTGTTTACCAGTTTCAAACAACAGACGTGTAATTATTGCAGCCAAATTCCGGTTTCATACTTCTACACCTGGTATGTTGTTGGTATGACTGCAGCCGGAGAGGGAGTGGTGTTTGTTGCCTGCACACTTTTGACAGTCACTGTTGAGTTTTGGCTTTTGGACAAGGTTGCGTAATCGTGTCTTGCTGCTTGTTAAAACGTATTCGTGACTGAAACTTATTTTGTGATGAAATCTCACTATCTGTGTCGGTGAGAGTTCAAGTCAAAATTTGAAAAGGAAGCACTAGTAAAAGTTTTAGTGAGAAGTTAGTTAAAAACTTTCGTGAAAGAGTTCAGTCTTAGACAAGCACCGTGCCAGATAAAGGTCAGTTTTAACGACGAGGGTCATTCAAGATAAGGAAGCAGCAGTTGCAAAATCTCCTCATGAGGCTTTGCCTAGGTTAAGACGTGAAAAGAACATTTCACTTGGTTCAGCGCCCACTGCAGTGAGAAGCAAACAAAAATGTTATCCGTGCGGTTCGCAGTTTCTCTATGACCTCAATAATGCTAATTATGCCAGAAGTGTTCGCTACTGTCAATTGCTCCAGACCCTTATTCTAATAGTACTCGGCATTTTAGATGAAGTGTTTTTTACAGATGAAGTTTCGTTTCATCTTGGTAGGTATGTTAACAGCCAGAGCTACCGAACAAGAGGTACTGAAACCCGCACGCTTTCATTGAGTCTGTCCTACACTCATTAAAAAATAGGCGTATAGTGTGCGGTTTCAAGGCCACGAATAATAAGACGTTTGTTTTTTGAAAGAATCGTGGATGCTGCCGTCTACCAAGACAGAATCCAACAGTTTACTGCAAGATGATGAACGCGACAGCTAGTTGCAACAGTATGGAGCCACTTGCTATACGGCCCGCTGTACTAAGGATATGCTACAGGATCTTTTTAGTGAAAGAATTATTTCTATTGTGGCCACTACGATCCCATGATATTAATAGTCCAGACTTCTTTCTATGGGTTTACTTGATTGATGTAGTTTACTGGAGCAATCCACATGCCCTGGAGGAATTGAAGACAAACGTCCGCAGCTAGTGGTCTAGTGCCTAGCGTTGGGTCTCGGGGTCCCGGCCGGGTCGGGGATTTCTTCCTCCCTGGGACTGTGTGTTTGTGTTGTCCTCGTCATTTCAACATCAATCGTGAAAGTGGTTGAACCGTGGCACCATATTTTACTTCGCTTGGGTCTTGTCTGGCGCCACTGGCTCGACTTTACTATCGATTTACTATTTGTTCAGAAAGCATCTTTGGTCGGCCTACGAACAAGTGCTGGCTGTGTGGTGTGTTTCTGGGTGGGAAGACAGTTGGTGTGAGACAGAGGAGTTGCACCTCGAGCCGAGTTGTTAATGACATCGGGTTCCTATGTGAGAAATGAGTTGGGCTGTTTACGCCAAGTTGGTCGAGGAAGCCGCATCCATCCGACACAGGAAATTGGCTGTAGGACAAGTGGTGTGTGGGGGGGCGTGTCGGTCAGTTGGTGGGGTCTGCCTGCGTCGCGTCCGCTAGCTAGCGCGGTCCTCCGGCTGCGGAAAGGGGCAACTTTGTGGCCGTCCGATCGTTGGTTAGTGACCTCGCAGTTCAGCGGGTTGTACGGACTGTCGCTTAACGTTGCTCGCTGCCTGCTTCGTCTGCTTCACGCTGGACCGATCTGCCGGATACGCCATCCGACTGCTTGTTTAAAAATTACCAGCTCAAGGCACCTCTTGTATCCATGCAGTGCCGATGAGTATTAAGTGTGGCTTCGTTCGACTGCAGTAGTCCGAAAAAAGTAGCCTTGTAGTTATATTTCTCCAAACTGTAGACTTAAGATTTAAGCTGCAAATTTCACCTGAACATTTCGGTAGCTGGCCCTTTACTTCGTCTTCTACCTATTATTATTATTACTATTATTATTAAAAGCATGTTGTATTTCTCCAAACTATGGCCTTAAGATTTAAATTGCACATTTCACTTTTGCGTAGTTGGCCCTTTTATTATTATTATTAAAAGCATGTTATATTTCTTTAAAATAGGACCTTAAGATTTAAATTGCAGGATTTATTTATTTGATTTTAAGTAAAATTTTAACTTATCAATAAATTGTTATTTGCATGATAAAATAACCAGTTGATTTGTCGGCCAGGTCCTTCCCGTCTTCCTTAACCCCCGTCCGCAGCTCGTGGTCGTGCGGTAGCGTTCTCGCTTACCGCGCCCGGGTTCCCGGGTTCGGTTACCGGCGGGGTCAGGGATTTTCTCTGCCTCGTGAGGACTAGGTGTTGTGTGCTGTCCTTAGGATAGTTACGTTTAAGTAGTTCTAAGTTCTAGAGGACTGATGACCATAGATGTTAAGTCCCATAGTGCTCAGAGCCGAGCCTTAACCCCCGATTGTGCAAGGAGGAGGAATTTGTACGGGCGCAGATTAACCCCGCACATTTGTGCGCCCCGCAAACCAAATATCATCATTGTCATCAAAGAAGACACACATTACGAAAGCCATCAACGAAACAGTGTAAATCTGACAAGAATAGCCAGGAACATGTTCAACCGTGTAGAAAAGTGCATAGAAATAGATGGACTCATTTAGAATACCTACTGTAATTGCCGGCCTGAGTGGAGAGCGGTTCTAGGCGCTACAGTCTGGAACCGCGCGACCGCTACGGTCGCAGGTTCGAATCCTGCGTTGGACATGGATGTGTATGATGTCCTTAGGTTAGTTAGGTTCTAAGTATTTCTAAGTTCTAGGGAACTGATGACCTCAGAAGTTAAGTCTCATAGTGCTCATGGCCATTTGAACCATTTTGTTTTTAACCTGCTGTAATTTATAATAACTTATGATGTAAATTTGCCAACAATATATTACTTATAAAACAAAGTAAATTGTGTGATCTGTTTTAAGTTGAACATGTGTATGTAACAGACACATGGGAAGAGAGGATAGAGTGTCCTATATCTCAACAGGTATTGGTATGCGGACACATCCTTACAGGAACTTCCCTCTAAGTTTCACCAACACTTCCTCCTGTTGCAATATGTGGCACTTTTTTTTAGACACCCTGTATAAATTTCTAGATAAAGCTCTCCCTGACGGCACACTCGTGAAGGTTACCTAAGGGAGGGAAATCGCGCTGCCATCGAACTGTGTATCGTGTAAACTTTGGCCTGTTTCTTATCTATTTTAATTGTTTGTGTGTTCTATTAGCTGAGGCGAAATTTCGGAAACAGCCCAGGATTTTCCCAGATGAGCGCAAGAAACATCCTAAAAGCCTCACACAGTCTGGCTCCTGGTCCAGCCAACTGTCGTTAATCCACCGCTCTGGCTTACCTGCCTGTTTCACAAGCTAGCGCGTTGTGTTTTTCCCTATAGGAACAGGTGTCTACCAATCGGTACTGAACGCTGCTTTACTTTTACCTCGTTTAGGTAGGTGATGAACATAGTGATTTCCTGTGGTCAAAAGCGTATCAAGAAAGAATTTTCCGTTCAATAATAGAGAAAACTATGCAAGTCATAGAGGTAGGGAAAAACCATTTTTTGAACAGTTTATATCATAACCTGTCATTTGTCCGCCCAAGGTAGGTGAGTGGTCAGCGCGACAGACTGTCACTCCGAAGGCCCGGGTTCGATTCCCGGCTTTGTCGGAGATTTTCTCCGCTCAGGGACTGGGTGTTGTGTTGTCCTAATCATCATCATTTCGTCGTCATCGACGCGCAAGTCGCCGAAGTGGCGTCAAATCGAAAGACTCGCACCCGGCGAACGGTCTACCCGACGGGAGGCCCTAGTCACACGACATTTACATTTACCTGTCATTTAATCGTTGAGCGTTCAATGCCACAGGGTATTCTTTCTCTCTGTTTTCATTTGTGGTTAAAGTTTTCAGAAGTCTTTTACATGGACCGCCACTAAGAGAAAAAACAGAATGACATCGAGTCAAAAATAATATCCTTTCGTTATCAAATAAATTTTTTCGTTATTCTTATGTCAGTCCTTCGCCTATTAGGGTGACGGTAAGCGGCCAGAAGTGCACTGCTGCTCTCCAACAGAAAACAGTACCAAAACAGTTTCTAAAAAAATAAAAAATACATGATATGTACATGCTTTTAAAATGTTCAATAGAAGTGATTGTTCAGGTAGATTTAAAGTAAAATATTATTGTCTTCTTTAAAAAAGGAATCAGTCACTCACTGGACAACACAGAACACTTTCCTTTAGGTGCAGCAACAGTAAGGGAAATGGGTTGTTGGAAAAAGAGTGTTTTGAAAATGTGTTAGAGAGATGGACGTCGAACAAGCGTTTGCAAGAGGAGGGAGGAAAGGGAGAAGGTGAAAAAAAAAGCACTGATATGGGTTGGAGTATTGTATTAAAGTTGGAAGAATGGGCAGTAAATACTCCAGGCATCGAACAATCAAATGCACGACACGGAACATATTTTTTACTTGCATGTAGCGAAACATTTGATTGTGGCATTCTAATTTTGTCAGAGACAGAACAAGACTCGGAGGAGCAGTTAAACAAAACGGCTGGTGTATTGAAATGAAGTTAAAACATCAACAAAAGCGAAACAGGGGTAATGGAATGTAATCGAATAAAGTGAGGTGGAGTTAAAGAAATAAGGTTAGGAAGTTAGATACTAAAAGTAGATGTTTTTTTATATTTCTGCAGCAAGATAATTGACAAATGGTTCAAATGGCTCTAAGCACAATGGGACCTAACATCTGAGGTCATCAGTCTCCTAGACTTAGAACTACTTAAACCTAACTAACCTAAGGACATCACACACATCCATGCCCGAGGCAGGATTCGAACCTGCAGTCCGCCGCTCGTGGTCTCGCGGTAGCGTTCTCGCTTCCCGAGCACGGGGTCCCGGGTTCGATTCCCGGCGGGGTCAGGGATTTTCACCTGCCTCGAGATGACTGGGTGTTTGTGTTGTCCTCATCATTTCATCATCATCCAGGAAAGTGGCGAAATTGGACTGAGCAAAGGTTGGGAAATTGTACGGGCGCTGATAACCACGCAGTTGAGCGCCCCACAAACCAAACATCATCATCACATCATCATCATCGAACCTGCAACCGTAGCAGCAGCGCGGTTCCGGACTGAAGCGCCTAGAGCCGCTCGGTCACAGCGGCCGGCGGCAATAGCTTAAGTAGACAGGATATAAAATACACTCTGGCAACAGCAAGAAAAGCATTTGTGAAAAAGAGGAATTTGCTGACATTTCGTTTAAATATAACTGTCAGGAGGATATTTGTGTGGAGTGTAGCCTTCTACAGCAGTGGAACGTGGACCATAAGGAGTTCAGACAGGAAGAGAACAGCTGCTTTTGAAATACGATGCTACAGAAGAATGATAGATGATTAGATGAGTAGATCGCGTAAATAATGAGGAGGTACCGAAGCGACTAAGTGGAGGGGTCGATCGAGAGAGGATATGTCCTGAGGCATCAAAGATTAGTCAATTTCGTAGCGTAGGGAAGTGCGGGCTGTGAAAAGTGTAGAGGGAGACCAAAGGATGGATACAGTGACCGGGTACAAATCAATGTAGATTGCAATAATTATTTGAATTTGAAGAGGCTTGCACAGGATCGAGCAGCGTGGGGAGATGCAATAACCAGTCTTCGGCCTGACGACCTCAGTAACAGACTATGTTGTTGTTGATGTTGTTGTCGTCTTCAGTCCTTAGACTGGTTTGATGCAGCTCTCCATGCTACTCTATCCTGTGCAAGCTTCTTCATCTCCCAGTACCTACTGCAACCTACATCCTTCAGAATCTGCTTAGTGTATTCATCTCTTGGTCTCCCCCTACGATTTTTACCTTCCACGCTGCCCTCCAATGCTAAATTGGTGATCCCTTGATGCCTCAGAACATGTCCTACGAACCGATCCCTTCTTCTGGTCAAGTTGTGCCACAAACTTATCTTCTCCCCAATCCTATTCAATACTTCCTCATTAGTTATGTGATCTACCCATCTAATCTTCAGCATTCTTCTGTAGCACCACATTTCAAAAGCTTCTATCCTCTTCTTGTCCAAACTATTTACCGTCCATGTTTCACTTCCATACATGACTACACTCCATACAAATACTTTTAGAAACGACTTCCTTACACTTAAATCTATAGTTGATGTTAACAAATTTCTCTTCTTCAGAAACGCTTTCCTTGCCATTGCCAGTCTACATTTTATATCCTCTCTACTTCGACCATCATCAGTTATTTTGCTCCCCAAATAGCAAAACTCCTTTACTACTTTAAGTGTCTCATTTCCTAATCTAATTCCCTCAGCATCACCCGACTTAATTCGACTACATTCCATTATCCTCGTTTTGCTTTTGTTGATGTTCATCTTATATCCTCCATTCAAGATACCATCCATTCCGTTCAACTGCTCTTCCAAGTCCTTTGCTGTCTCTGACAGAATTACAATGTCATCGGCGAACCTCAAAGTTTTTATTTCTTCTCCATGGATTTTAATACCTACTCCAAATTTTTCTTTTGTTTCCTTTACTGCTTGCTCAATATACAGATTGAATAACATCGGGGAGAGGCTACAAACCTGTCTTACTCCCTTCCCAACCGCTGCTTCCCTTTCATGTCCCTCGACTCTTATAACTGCCATCTGGTTTCTGTACAAATTGTAAATAGACTTTCGCTCCCTGTATTTTACCCCTGCCACCTTTAGAATTTGAAAGAGAGTATTCCAGTCAACATTGTCAAAAGCTTTCTCTAAGTCTACAAATGCTAGAAACGTAGGTTTGGCCTTCTTTAATCTTTCTTCTAAGATAAGTCGTAAGGTCAGTATTGCCTCACGTGTTCCTTTATTTCTACGGAATCCAAACTGATCCTCCCCGAGGTTGGCCTCTACTAGTTTTTCCATTCGTCTGTAAAGAATTCGTGTTAGTCTTTTGCAGCTGTGGCTTATTAAACTGATTGTTCGGTAATTTTCACATCTGTCAGCACCTGCTTTCTTTGGGATTGGAATTATTATATTCTTCTTGAAGTCTGATGGTATTTCACCTGTTTCATACATCTTGCTCACCAGATGGTAGAGTTTTGTCAGGACTGGCTCTCCCAAGGCCGTCAGTAGTTCCAATGGAATGTTGTCTACTCCGGGGGCCTTGTTTCGACTCAGGTCCTTCAGTGCTCTGTCAAACTCTTCACGCAGTATCGTATCTCCCATTTCATCTTCATCTACATCCTCTTCCATTTCCATAATACTGTCCTCAAGTACATCGCCCTTGTATAGACCCTCTATATACTCCTTCCACCTTTCTGCTTTCCCTTCTTTGCTTAGAACTGGGTTTCCATCTGAGCACTTGATGTTCATACAAGTGGTTCTCTTATCTCCAAAGGTCTCTTTAATTTTCCTGTAGGCAGTATCTATCTTACCCCTAGTGAGATAAGCCTCTACATCCTTACATTTGTCCTCTAGCCATCCCTGCTTAGCCATTTTGCACTTCCTGTCGATCTCATTTTTGAGACGTTTGTATACATTTTTGCCTGCTTCATTTACTGCATTTTTATAATTTCTCCTTTCATCAATTAAACTCAATATTTCTTCTGTTACCCAAGGATTTCTACTAGCCCTCGTCTTTTTACCTACTTGATCCTCTGCTGCCTTCACTACTTCATCCCTCAAAGGTACCCATTCCTCTTCTACTGTATTTCTTTCCCCCATTCCTGTCAATTGTTCCCTTATGCTCTCCCTGAAACTCTGTACAACCTCTGGTTCTTTCAGTTTATCCAGGTCCCATCTCCTTAACTTCCCACCTTTTTGCAGTTTCTTCAGTTTTAATCTACAGGTCATAACCAATAGATTGTGGTCAGAGTCTACATCTGCCCCTGGAAATGTCTTACAATTTAAAACCTGGTTCCTAAATCTCTGTCTTACCATTATATAATCTATCTGATACCTTTTAGTATCTCCAGGGTTCTTCCATGTATACAACCTTCTATCATGATCCTTAAACCAAGTGTTAGCTATGATTAAGTTGTGCTCTGTGCAAAATTCTACCAGGCGGCTTCCTCTTTCATTTCTTAGCCCCAATCCATATTCACCTACTACGTTTCCGTCTCTCCCTTTTCCTGCACTCGAATTCCAGTCACCCATGACTATTAAATTTTCGTCTCCCTTCACTATCTAAATAATTTCTTTTATTTCATCATACATGTCTTCAATTTCTTTGTCATCTGCAGAGCTAGTTGGCATATAAACTTGTACTACTGTAGTAGGTGTGGGCTTCGTATCTATCTTGGCCACAATAATGCGTTCACTATGCTGTTTGTAGTAGCTTACCCGTATTCCTATTTTCCTATTCATTATTAAACCTACTCCTGCATTACCCCTATTTGACTTTGTGTTTATAACCCTGTAGTCACCTGACCAGAAGCCTTGTTCCTCCTGCCACCGAACTTCACTAATTCCCACTATATCTAACTTTAACCTATCCATTTCCCTTTTTAAATTTTCTAACCTACCTGCCCGATTAAGGGATCTGACATTCCACGCTCCGATCCGTAGAACGCCAGTTTTCTTTCTCCTGATAACGACATCCTCTTGAGTAGTCCCCGCCAGGAGATCCGAATGGGGGACTATTTTACCTCCGGAATATTTTACCCAAGAGGACGCCATCATCATTTAATCATACAGTAAAGCTGCATGCCCTCGGGAAAAATTACGGCCGTAGTTTCCCCTTGCTCTCAGCCGTTCGCAGTACCAGCACAGCAAGGCCGTTTTGGTTATTGTTACAAGGCCAGATCAGTCAATCATCCAGACTGTTGCCCTTGCAACTACTGAAATGGCTGCTGCCCCTCTTCAGGAACCACACGTTTGTCTGGTAAATGACAGACTATGGTAAATGAAAAAGGGTGTAGTGGATATGTTGACGGAATGTAAATGCAAGAAAGTGCTAACTGTGGACAGCATAAGACGATGTCCATATTATTGTAGTACTGCTATAACTCGCTTCTGAGATCAAGCGGAATGTTCAGTTATCGCTCATTACGAATGAAACTAATTCCGGAGGTATTTTAAACACCAGGCGATGGCGGTAGCGAAACTGGCACACCGACCCTAGTCCTTAATTAAGTTTTCACCGCTGCGAATCGATTCTCGAAGCGAGGCGTGTCCCTGCTAGACGTATGACACGGTGAGGACGCGATTAATTAAAACTGTGGGAGTTGACCTGTAGTTGTATCTGCGTAACTATGCTTCTCTATGCAACGTCGACGCTCCGGCCGCGGACAGGAAATAGAGCTACCGCGGTGCTAACGCACGTAATTACCTTTCGGCTCGTCCTTCCAGCTCTAATTGCGCTCTGAATGTCACATCCAGACAAGTCTTTTCAGTGGAACTCTGCCACGGATCGGTTTCTAAGAACAACTAAATGAGTGATTAGATAAAGCGTGGTGGTACGTGTACTGGCTAAAATATTGCCGAATGATTCTCAGTCCAGAAGAGCTGAATGTATTCATATGTTTGTAGCTTCGTTAGTATTCACATAACGATTAGGACGCACACATCGGTAATGAAAAATCTGGAGCACTGACTGCATAGTTAGTTAGTTTCATGTCCCATGGGTCATTCACGCTAGAAATCAAAGTGATGTGGAACGAGTCATTTTACATACACATCACAACTTAATTTTAAAATATGGATACATGCTGAACTTTTATAAAGCAGTCATTTTTTAGTATCTACAGATGTGAGTGAGTAATTCCTACCCACCACTTTTTACCATTTCAGTAATAGAAACTCTTCTACAGAATAGGAGGAGTTGTCAAGGAGCAGCTTTTTAAGTCTATTTTTAAAATTTTAAACATGGCTGAAACAGCAACTGTTGAAATTCTTCACGGACAATGATAAAAGCCGAACAGGTGCAGGATAAAGATTTATTAAAATTCTTGACCACGGTTTCGGTATATCTAAATATACCTTCATCAGAAGTAAAATGCACTAAAATCACATCCTGCAGTGGAGATACATAAAATTGTTTTACGTATCTCCACTGCAGGATGTGATTTTAGTGTATTTTACTTCTGATGAAGGTATATTTAGATATACTGAAACCGTGGTCAAGAATTTTAATAAATCTTTATCCTGCAGCTGTTTGGCTGTTATCATTTACCGTGAAGAATTTATTTTCAAATATTAATTTGCTGTCTCTCAGACATTTTATATACCTGAGTAAGTTATCAAAACTTTTTCTTGCAGTACTGTGCAATCCATTTTGTGCTAAAGACAGCTAAAGTGTGGCGTAATGAATGTTATTTTCCCTTCTAGTATTGTAATTACGTACATCATTGTTCCTTTTGAACTGCAGTGGATTATTTGCAGCAAACTTCATGAGGGAATAAATTTATTGTGAAGCAGTAGTCAGTATGCCCTTAAACAGATGTCTACAAGGTGATCGTGGATGTGCACTACATAGTATTCTTGCAGCACGTTTTTGAGCAATGGAGACTTTCTTTCTTAAAAATGAGCTACCCCAGAACATTATTCCATATGACATTACTGAATGAAAATATGTAAAACATACCGACTTACTGATTTGCCTCTCCTCAATATTTTCAGTGATTCTCAGTGCAAATTTTTACCTCACCATGTGTTACATTTACCATAAACTTGAAATTTGATGTAGGACTTTTAACACAGATAAAGTGAAGGAATCCGAAACTGCAGTTAATTATTTGGCCGCCGATGTTGGATTTCTTTGTCATAATGACTACAATACACACACCCTGTCAGTTCACAAAGTTACAAGACTGGATTAATAAAAAATAGGGAAACGTTGGCATGGCGTGTGTGTGTGTGTGTGTGTGTGTGTGTGTGTGTGTGTGTATGTATGTGTGTGTGTGTGTGTGCGCACGCGCGCGCTCAGTTTAAGCGCACTCGACGACAAGGTTATCAGCGCCATACTAATTTTCGTACTTCACTTGAGCACAACGCATAGCACGTTCGTACAACTATGTGATACTGTCAGAAGAGTTGGGATGTTGATCAACTCACACATCACATTGGCTTCAATATCAATTAATTCGTCAAGGTGTTGAATATGAATTTTTGCACTTTGTTTTGTGATACGTTCGTATTGGGAACGCCAAATCTCGCCTCCCGTGTTGATTTTTTTCCAGAAAGTATTTTTCCGAATTTTGCATTTCAATCAAGTCGCGGAAGGCGTCCATGTTTAGTACTTTTTGTTCGGGAGTAACGAAATGAGGGACAAACTTCGTACACACTTTTCTCTTCTTCGGAACACCCTGAAGAACTTCTTCGATACTTGATTTAGATATGTTGCGCCACTACGATTTAAGGCAAAGCACACGTTGACGTTACAGTTGCACGGCTACTACTTAATCCTTGCTGCTCACAGTTGATTGGTCGAATACACATCTATTATTTACAGTTGTTATTTCAAGCTGCCACCGTAGTTATTGTGCTGACTCGCTTAAACGCCAGGAATAAAATGAGTGTCGGAAGTCTTTGGGCGGATGTGGTAAAAATCGTATCGTACGGAAAAGCAGCGACTTTGGAGAGAAAAAGATCTATGGCGTCTGGTAAGAGGTCCTCGTGCGACAACTTCATACCCTCTGTACTTCCTGTTTCTTCTATCCCGTGTGTACTTAATTTATCATATTTCATCGCAAATTTGAATATCGATGAAAGTGAAGAAGCGCTGAAAATTGTAAACAGTTGTGGAGCCAAACTGATATGTTATTTAAAATATTCGAGGAACTGACGGTCAATGGTCTTGCCGCAGTGGTAACACCGGTTCCCCTCAGATCACCGAAGTTACGTGTTGTTGGGCTTGGCTAGCATTTGGACGGGTGACTGTCTAGGTCTGTCGAGCGCTGTTGGCAAGCGGGGTGCCCTCAGCCCCTGCGAGGCCAATTGAAGAGCTACTTGACTGTGAAGTAGCGGCTCCGGTCACGATAGCTGACCACGGCCAGGAGAGCGGTGTGCTGACCACGTGCCCAACCGCATACGCATCCATCGACGCTTAACGGCTGAAGATGACGCGGCGGTCGGTCGGTGGCATTGGGCTTTCCGTGACCCGCTCGGACGGAGAGGAACTGATGAGCTATTTTTGGATAAATAGAGCATAATTCAATATCATTAATGGTTTTATAACACCCCAAATTCATTTTGTCCATTTCAGCGTGGAGATGACTTTTAGAAAGACTGTGTCTCTTACATGTCTCTGAGAACGTTACTGTTAACGGAATGTAAACCTGACGTAGTATGTAGCATCGATAGCTGTTTAGACTGTTGCGAGACTAAGCTAATCATGCTGAATTCAAGAATATTTACCCCACACAATCCGCTAGTGTAAGCAATGGTGACTTATCGTCATTGTTGACCACTTTACGCAATTCACGCTGAGTATTACATCAGCAGTGACCACCTAGCAGTGTCAAAAAACTGCTGACATTCATACTACAACTTCTTTGGCAATCACAGGTAACTTCAAATTCTGCTACGTTTGTAATGCAGTGCAGTAAGTTAAAATATTTCGTATATTAATGCACTGTGAGTTTTAAATACATAATTTAAGTTTTAGAGTGACTGATTCTGGGATGCTGTTTTTTTTTTTAATTTATTTTCAGAAGTGGTATGAGAGAGCTGTGGCCGACTGAAGTTCGTCCGCCACGCCTCAGAAACAACGCCCTCCAAAGTTGGTAATAAGAACTTCATCCCGTAGCACAGCCGATGCTCTTTGCTTCTTAAACATAACTTTTATTAATATATTTTCGTCTCGTTGTGAAATGTTCGAAGAAAGAAAAAACAGCACTTTAGTTATCTCGGTTGCGCGGATTTTATTAATGAAAGAAGAAATATATCTTCGTCTTAGCTAAAACTACGTGGAGAGTATTTTATGTTGCTGTGTTAAAAAAACTTATAATGTATTTTTTCCGTGTTAGAAGCCTCGTTTTCTTTCTTTCTTTCTTTTTTTTTTTTTTAAAAAAAAGGATGCATGTTGACGTTATCGTTTGAAGCAAAAAAATCGATCCTTGTGGAATTAATTATATCACTAAACGTTGGCGAAAACCACTAACAGTGTGAAATTACATAGCGTATAAACATTTTTGAAAATATGCAGTGAGGTGACAAAAGTAGAGTGATAGCGATTTGTACGTATACAGACGCCGACGGTATAGCATACACAAGGTCTAACAGGGCAGTGGAGGACACGTCATTTCTACTCAGGCGATTCATGTGAAAATGTGTCCGACGTGATTATGGCAGCACGATTGGAATTAAGAGTCAACAGTATGCCGAGAATACCAAATTTCAGTCATTACTTCTCACCGCGGACAACGCAGTGGCCGACGGCCTTCATTAGGGAACGAGAGCAGTGGCGTTTGCGTAGAGTTGTCAGTACTAACAGACGAGCAACACTGTTTGAAATAACTGCGGAAATCAATGTGCAATGTACGATGAAAGTATTCGCTAACGACAATGCGGTGAAATTTGGCGTCAATGGAGTATTGGAGCAGACGACCAACGCAAGAGCCTTTGCCATCAGCACGTGGACATCGCTTGCAGCGCCTTCCTTGGTTCGTGACCATATTGGTTGGACCCTAGACGACTGGGAAACTGTGACCTGGCCAGATGAGTCCCGATTTCAGTTGGTAAGAGCTGATGGTAGGATTCAAGTGTGGCGCAGACCCTACGAAGCCATAGATCCAAGTCGTCAAAAAAGCACTTTGCAGATGGGTGGTGACTCCATAATGGTGTCTATATGGAATGTACTGCGTCCTCTGGCTGAACTGAACCGACCACTGGCGGGAAACGGTTATGTACAGTTACTTGGACACCCTTTGCAGCCATTCATATTCCCAAACGACGACGGAACATTTGTGAATGACAATGCACCACGTCACTGAGCCAGAATTGTTCGTGATTGGTTTGAAGAACATTCTGGACAGTTCGAGCGAAAGATTTGGCCACTCAGATCGCCCGAGATGAATCCCATGGAATATTTATGGGACATAATCGAGAGGTCAGTTGGTGCACAAAATCCTGCACTGCCAACACTTTCGCAGTGATGGACGGCTATAGAGACGGCGTGACTCAGAATTTCTGCAGGGGACTTCCAACTGCTTGTTGAGTCCATGCCTCATCGAGTTGTGCACTACATTGGACAGAGGTGGGTCCGACACGATATTAGGAGGTATCCCATGACTTGTCATCTCAGAGTAGTGCACTATTTATAGTGTGATGTTATGAATGTTATTGTGGTCTTCAGTTCTAAGACTGGTTTGACACCGCTCTCCATATTAGTCCGTCCTACACAATTCTCACCTGCTTACTGCGTTCATGCCTCCCTCTTTAATTTCTACCACCCATACTTCTCTTCATTATCACACTGACTGCTCGTTGATGCTTCAGGATGTGTCCAACCAACCGATTCCTTCCTTTAGTCAAGTTGTGCCATAGTTTTTCGCCAATTCGATTCATTATCTGTTCATGAGCTATACCCTCATTCCCGCTTTCCATTTAATCGTCATTCTTCTGCAGAACTACATTTCAAAAACTTGTATTATTTTCTTGTTTGAATTGTTTATCATTCACGTTTCACTTCCGTACAAGATGTAAGTTTATGTGCTTTTGTAGCCCTTGCTTATCGAGTTAGTGGAGTTATTTAATTGCAATCTTTAATTAAATAGATTGTTTTGGGTCTGTAATATCAGACTCAACTAAATCATCACCCATCAAATCAATAATAAAAGAATCTTCAATTCAAACAAAGATCTCAATTAGCTCAATTCATTACAAGTATGTAATCAACTCACAACAAACAGGTTTAACAACCATTGACATCAATGAACTGATGCTTTGGCACTTGTATGGGAGATGTCGAAATATTACGCAAATGACGCATATCTGAACAAAACATTTGCATTCGCAGGTGTCACACTGTAATTGCAGTAGCTTAGTGTATAGACATAGAAAATGCTGCAGAAACATATGCACGTGCATCTGTTATCAGAGCCGAAAGCATGTTGAAGTTCTAACTGCAAATAAATCTTCGAAATAAAGATTTTCATTACTGAACATTACGAACGACTTGCCTTTCTCTACACTTAATTTCATTTCGTGACTGTATCTTAGCGTATTCATAATCTGCAAGCGACGACTGAAGTGACTGCAAAATCAGTCATTGGCTAAGAAGTCTGCCTGGGAAGTAACCTACCCGAGAAGAAACTACCCGTAAAGCGGTTCCACCAAGAAAAACTTTGAGCTCTGTGTTTTTTGGTGTCGCGTAATTTTCATTGGCTAAATATTAATTCTTATGAATACCAACCAGTAAGATGTTATTTTACAAGACACTGGTCTCCCTCTCTTATTCTTATTTCAGGTGGTTAACCAGTTAAAAGACGTGTTAGTCATGGTGCTCCAAAATGTGTCTGACCTACGTCCTCGGTATGCCTCCTTTCATGTGCTCGCCGTTATGGTAGGATCTCTGTAAGGACAGTCACACTCCCTACCCCCACTTCTAAATTAGACTGCTGGAAAAAAATAGTCCATACTTTTAGAAACTTCGAATTCACTCAAGATTTAATATTGCAGCAGTGCACATGGAGAACATGAAATGATTATATTTACTGACCAATAGAACAAGCGGTTTTTAGGTACCAGACACTGACCCACGCTGAAATACCAATATTAGTACATGGTTTAGCTTCCGAGGGCGGCAATGCGAGGGCTGACTCTGGCATCCAGTCGACTGTACAGATGACGAATACTGTCTGCTCGACCTGTTCACGTAGTACTGTAAGAGTTGTAGGTTGACGAGCCACATGAGTCACTTCTCGTCCCATCATATCCCACAAATTCTCAATTGTAGACAAGCCTGCAGAGGGTGCTTGCCAGGGAATTTGCTGCGCATGTTGCAGAGTACGTTGAGTTTCACGGGCAGTGTGTGGCCGAGCAATACCCTATTGGAATAACACATCACCTTATCTTGGAAAAGGGGCAAAAGATTGGATCTAACAACATTCAGCACGTTCCGAGCGCCGGCTAGCGTCCCCTCCAGAAAAACCAAAGGTGAACGAGAGTTGTAGCTTATCGCACCACAGACCATAAGGACTGTGTTCGAGTATAATGACTTTTCTGGAGACTAGAAATCTACTCTGTAGGAATCAGCATGGGTTTCGAAAAAGACGGTCATGTGAAACCCAGCTCGCGCTATTCGTCCTCGAGACACAGAGGGCCATAGACACGGGTTCACAGGTAGATGCCGTGTTTCTTGACTTCCGCAAGGCGGTCGATACAGTTCCCCACAGTCGTTTAATGAACAAAGTAAGAGCATATGGACTATCAGACCAATTGTGTGATTGGATTGAGGAGTTCCTAGATAACAGGACGCAGCATGTCATTCTCAATGGAGAGAAGTCTTCCGAAGTAAGAGTGATTTCAGGTGTGCCGCAGGGGAGTGTCACAGGACCGTCGCTATTCACAATATACATAAATTACCTGGTGGATGACATCGGAAGTTCACTGAGGCTTTTTGCAGATGATGCTGTGGTGTATCGAGAGGTTGTAACAATGGAAAATTGTACTGAAATGCAGGAGGATCTGCAGCGAATTGACGCATGGTGCAGGGAATGGCAATTGAATCTCAATGTAGACAAGTGTAATGTGCTGCGAATACACAGAAAGATAGATCCTTTATCATTTAGCTACAAAATAGCAGGTCAGCAACTGGAAGCAGTTAATACCATAAATTATCTGGGAGTACGCATTAGGAGTGATTTAAAATGGAATGATCATATAATGTTGATCGTCGGTAAAGCAGATGCCAGACTGAGATTCATTGGAAGAATCCTAAGCAAATGCAACCCGAAAACAAAGGAAGTAGGTTACAGTACGCTTGTTCGCCCACTGCTTGAGTACTGCTCAGCAGTGTGGGATCCGTACCAGATAGGGTTGATACAAGACATAGAGAAGATCCAACGGAGAGCAGCGCGCTTCGTTACAGGATCATTTAGTAATCGCGAAAGCGTTACGGAGATGATAGATAAACTCCAGTGGAAGACTCTGCAGGAGAGACGCTCAGTAGCTCGGTACGGGCTTTTGTCAAAGTTTCGAGAACATACCTTCACCGAAGAGTCAAGCAGTATATTGCTCCCTCCTACGTATATCTCGCGAAGAGACCATGAGGATAAAATCAGAGAGATTAGAGCCCACACAGAGGGATACCGACAATCCTTCTTTCCACGAACAATACGAGACTGGAATAGAAGGGAGAACCGATAGAGGTACTCAAGGTACCCTCCACCACACACCGTCAGGTGGCTTGCGGAGTATGGATGTAGATGAGTAGATGTAGACTGGGGCGGTGTCAATGTGTCTTGGAAGAATGCACTCTACGATACAGTGCTTACCAGGTCTACGTAGTTCGCACAAACGACCCACTTGTCTGCGGGCAGAATATGCTTCCCTCGCTGAAGACCACAGCGTGCCATTCCATCTTCCAGGTGATCCTTTGCCGGCACGAGTCGAGCCAAGCAAGTCGATGTTCTGGCGCGAGTGGAAGACGGGCTAGAGGTGTGTATGTGTGCCCGTCGTCCCAACAGTTGGTGCTGACATCCGGACTACTAAGCCCTCCCCTCTGTGCTGTGTAGCTGTACTGCTGTCCTTACAATACGACGATCCTGGTGAGCGTCTGTGCTGCGTGGACGTCCAGAATCACATCTACGGGTGTGAGCATGTTCACGTGAATACTGATACCATCATTATTGCACAACTGGTGCAGCACGTCCAACTTGTGTGGCAATTCTCCGAAAGGACCATCCCGCCACTCAAAAGGCCGCAATTTGGCGCCTTTCAAACTCGCTCAGTTGGTTCTAGGAGGCCCGAGTGCGTATCAGTGGCATGGTTGACTGCTTGCTTCACATGTTTGCACCAAATTCTGTCAGTGAGCGTTCCCTGGTAAAGGGTACACGCAGATGGTGCTCTGGTAGCTACACCACTACACTTTCTGTTGGCAGCCGATATTGAAACCATTATATCTATTATCCCGCAGGTGGCATATGCCATCATCGTATTAAAATCGACCTCGTCTTGTAGGTGAACAATTTTTTTCCAGAAGTGTATTTACTTGAACCAGCAGTAGCCGTATTTATATTTCTTTAAACATTCAGTTTGGTAACACCTGGGCGAGTATCGGTGCCTAGTGCTCTACAAGGAAGCAAGGAAGTCTCAAGCTTTCTGTTCCCATTCCACTGTCTTAGATGTTATTTTAACTGCTCACGTTTTTCGGTGAAGCCTGACTGTTTCCTATTTCCCTCTCTAATAGCAGTTCTCCCGGGACCCTGGTCGTTAAAGGCATGCATCGTGTGGGCGCACAGCGCGTGAGAAATCGACTCTGTTGCCCGGCTCATGCTTTAGATAGTCTGCGCTGTCTGACTTTCGACGCTTGGCGCCAGAGCGGCTTTCTTTTTTCTTTTCGTTCCACAAAAACACAGTTTGACCCGACGTTATACCTCTCCCGCGTTTCCCGAGAGGCGATCCTGCGAATAGGGCTGGGGGCTGATTCCCTGCGGTTTTATGGCTCCCCAATGCACCCATCATCATCAGCTGAGTCCAGTCTGCTTTCACAGTGGCTTTTCATTTAGCTACGCATGCAGTTTAACATAGGAAATCGTAATCTAAATAGTTACGTGTTGGCATTCACTAGTACTAATTCAGGTTTCATTATTTGGTGGGGATTAATGTATTCTGATTTAATTTGATTCTCTCTTATGGTTTTTACATAAGTTATGGCACAGTTTGGTAAAAAATGGTCGCGAAAGGTTTCTCCTACCTGTTTCTTTTTTTTTTCTTAATTTATGAAGGTGCAGTTGCACTCAAAACTTACACTACTGGCCATTAAAATTGCTACACCAAGAAGGAATGCAGATGATACACGGGTATTCATTGGACAAATATATTATACTAGAACTGACATGTGATTTCATTTTCACGCAATTTGGGTGCATAGATCCTGAGAAATCAGTACCCAGAACAACCTCCTCTGGCCGTAATAACGGCCTTGATACGTCTGGGCATTGAGTCAAACAGAACTTGGATGGTACAGGTACAGCTGCCCACGCAGCTTCAACACGATACCACAGTTCATCAAGAGTAGTGACTGGCGTATTGTGACGAGCCAGTTGCTCGGCCACCATTGACCAGACGTTTTCCATTGGTGAGAGATCTGGAGAATGTGCTGGCCAGGGCAGCAGTCTAACATTTTCTGTATCCAGAAAGGCCCGTACAGGACCTGCAACATGCGGTCGTGCATTATCCTGCTGAAATGTAGGGTTTCGCAGGGATCGAAGGAAGGGCAGAGCCACGGGTCGTAACACATCTGAAATGTAACGTCCACTGTTCACAGCGCCGTCAATGCGAACAAGAGGTGACCGAGACGTGTAACTAATGGCACCCCATATCATCACGCCGGGAGATACGCCAGTACGGCGATGACGAATACACGAATCCAATGTGCGTTCACCGAGATGTCTCCAAACACGGATGCGACCATCATGATGCTGTAAACAGAACCTGGATTCATCCGAAAAAATGACCAGGTTCGTCATTGAGTACACCATCGCAGGCGCTCCTGTCTGTGATGCAGCGTCAAGGGTAACCGCAGCCATGGTCTCCGAGCTGATAGTCCATGCTGCTGCAAACGTCATCGAACTGTTCGTGCAGATGGTTGTTGTCTTGCAAACGTCCCCATCTGTTGACTCAGGTATCGAGACGTGGCTGCTCGATACGTTACAGCCATGCGGATAAGATTCCTGTCTTCTTGACTGCTAGTGATACGAGGCCGTTAAGATCCAGCACGGCGATCCGTATTACCCTGCTGAACCCACTGATTCCATGTTCTGCTAACAGTCATTGGATCTCAATCAACGCGAGCAGCAATGTTGCGATACGATAAACCGCAATCGCGATAAGCTACAATCCGACCTTTATCAAAGTCGGAAACGTGATGGTACGCATTTCTCCTCCTTACACGAGGCATCACAACAACGTTTCACCAGGCAACACCGGTCAACTGCTGTTTGTGTATGAGAAATCGGTTGGAATCTTTCCTCCTGTATTAGTCCGCAGCTCGTGGTCGTGCGGTAGCGTTTTCGCTTCCCGCGCCGGGGTTCCCGGGTTCGATTCCCGGCGGGGCCAGGGATTTTCTCTGCCTCGTGATGTCTGGGTGTTGTGTGCTGTCCTTAGGATAGTTAGGTTTAAGTAGTTCCAAGTTCTAGGGGACTGATGACCGTACATGTTAAGTCCCATAGTGCTCAGAGCCATTTTTTTTCCTCATGTGAGCACGTTGCAGGTGTCGCCACCGGCGCCAACCTTGTATGAATGCACTGAAAAGCTAATCATTTGCATATCACAGCATCTTCTTCCTGTCGGTTAAATTTCGCGTCTGTAGCATCATCTTCGTGGTGTAGCAATTTTAATGGCCAGTAGTGTATTATAGTACAAGTGCATGAATGAAATTTTTCCTAACATGACACTGGGATTATGTGCTCATATCTGGCACTAAATGTTTGCTGAAGGATAGGATTTTGCCAAGGGTGCATACACATTTTCATTTATCATATTCCTTACTGTTCTATCAAGCCATTAGAAACACTGTTTTATCTTGCTGGCATAAAGGATTAACTTCACTTTATTAAACATTTGGTATTCATTTATGTTTGCATCTTACGAAATAATTCATACTTGTTTTAAATTACAATTTTTGTTCTTGTTTTAATTTTCATTCACTCTTAATGACTATCCAAACACAACAGATCCTCAGTTTTCTCACTCATTCACTAACTGATGGCTAAGGTTCTATCCCACATCTTCATTCCGATTTTAAAGACCATTTATTCACTCACTCTTACTTGAAAATAATCTTTTAAAATTTAATTCGCTCAATCCTTTTTACAAATATATGCCTGAAGAGATGGAAAACGTAATAAAAACAAACGAAAGTGTTTCATCACAGGGAACGTACCTACCACAAAGCATACATAAAGCTCAAGGCATACATAACAAGCCGGCCAGGGTGGCCGAGCGGTTGTAGGCGCTACAGTCTGGAACCGTGAGACCGCTACGGTCGCAGGTTCGAATCCTGCCTCGGGCATGGATGTGTGTGATGTCCTTAGGTTAGTTAGGTTTAAGTAGTTCTAAGTTCTAGGGGACTGATGACCTTAGAAGTTAAGTCCCATAGTGCTCAGAGCCATTTGAACCATACATAACAGAAAATTCCACTTTACATACGGAGTTCACTTTGCCACTGTGCCTCAAAGTTGTGTACACGTCTGTAAATAGTGATACAAAATAATGTGTCCAAACTTTGAATCCTGCGTATGTTCTCCGTATAGGAGTGTAGTTTAAACAACAAGTTGAAACAAAATCAAATATTTTCATTACCCATTCAACATATCCTACGGTATAACGATACTGTCAGTCATTGACTTCCAACTTGTGCAAACATTATATCTCAATAGTGTTCATTTTTCATGGTGAATGTTACAAAAAATCGGGACATACAAAATTTTATTGATTAAAAATTAAGTTATCCCCGAAAGAATATGTACCCGAAACATTATTGTTGGTTTGTGGCACAGAATTACTTCGTCACACAATATCGGTATAGTCACTATTTCGTACGAGAGATACGGTATTAGTATCTGATTCAACGCTCGCTATTAGGAGTACAGCCTGTCGTGGCACATTAATGCTGATTTAACAAGAAGGTGAACTGGTTGAAACACAAGTCTGTTCTGAACGTGAAGTGTCTTCCAATTGTCTCTGAAGCACATACATATGAAATCGTTAGTTAAAGTGTTCCCAGTACTGGTAACCATAGTGTATCTTAAAAGAGCTCAAGTATTTGATATGATCTCAGTTGCTCACGTTTGTTTCGGATACATGTCGAAAAACAGTGTCGTTATGTCTTTGGTCCCTTAATACCATCACAAGGTCCATCGAAATTGAGTGGTTTAGTGTCTTTTCACGCGTCCAAAATCCTGAATCGTGATCAGCATTCATTTATGTGATGCGCCGATGGCCCTCACTCTCTATGAATCTGAAGAAGTACTGCGAAATGTTAATCGATCTTATTCATACTTTGTATCGCAAATTCTATGGATAACTCAACCGTACTGTTAAAATTTAAAACCAATAACTTCAATACTTTCGGAGATATAATTTTTTACCTTAAACAAGTAAGAACCGCACTGATCTTGCGAAACTACGTTAGGAACTGCAATGTACTTATATATAGTATTACCTCAGGATGATAGGACACCTGTTAACACATCAGGGAACGACTTCCATGGCACTAGAGGGAGCTATAGAGGGCAAAAACTGTAGAGGAAGACATAGATTGGAATACATCCAGCAAATAGTTGAGGACGTAGGTTGCAAGTTCTTCTATGAGATGAAGGGATTGGCACAGGAGAGAAATTCGTGGCGGACGCGTCAAACCAGTCAGAAGACTGATGACTCAAAAAAAAAAAATTCAAAACTACAACCAGAAGGATAGGTTCATATAATTTAATTTTCTGGAATTTTTTTTAGTTTCATGATCACACATTTCCGACATAATAAAAAGGACATTGGAAAACTACTATTTCATTGTCTTTCGGTCGTGTGTTTTGGGAGACAGAGAGCGTGAATGGAGGACATACGTAAAGTGAGAATTTGATATTGTATTAAAACTATGTGAATGTATGCGTGAGAAAGTTGTTATGCAATAATGGTGTTCGTGTCGTTCGTGAGGTTGATTTTGTAATAGACAGCCAGAAGGTGCATTGGATATTAAATTTATTAGTAATTTATTTTGTGGAAACGAACTGTATTTTTTCATCAAATTTTATTTAATTTCGGAATTACGAGATTCCTAGTCTAAATTACTAGTGGTTGTATGATTGGCTATTTCTAGTCTAAATTACTTGTCGTAATGCGATTGGCTGACTTTAGAAATTCCGTGAGTATAGAAGCGCTCGAAATTATATGATTGGCTGCTTAACATACTAGCCAATCAGCGATTCTCGCGCATTTCAGTAGGGCTTTGTGTCTCAGACCTACGAGTCGAGAGAGTCGCTCGGGAGCCGTCTTCTCGTAAACACCTATGTCAAACCGCACTGATCGAATTTGTGCCAAAATGAAGAAATTCGCGCCTTCGATCGGTTCTTGTGTCGTTGACGAAGAGAAGCTACAGTTTTGAGTATTTTGTGAAATTTTGAGCCTTGTCTGTGGTTTCTTTAAGGAGATATTCGTGTGTGAACATTTCATGTCGTCCATAAACTCCGCGTGGCGTGTTTGGTACAGATTATGAGACATTATGGCGAGCTCTTCTCTACAGGAAGCCTACTGAACGGCTGAATATGTTAACCCGCAAGTATTCGTGGGTCAGTCACTGTTTAACACGTTCAAAACATCTGGTCGGACTGAATATCTTCTGGCTCCTTTTGGGTGTGAACTTGTTGCAGAGACAGTCAGTAACATTACATATTTGATGTCGCGATATTAAATTCGGACTTTATAGCCAGTTCCTTGTTTTAAAGACAATCAACCAGCTAAAAGGAAATTTTTTGACATCTTTTTCAAACTATTCATGCAAGAATCCCGAACGGTCGATAGGGCTTAACTAACTTTCAGCCTTACCCATGGACTGGAGTTATGTGGCCTTTGCGTGGTTGGTATTTAGTCGAATTTTTGTCAACGCTGCTTTTGTCGGCTAAACCAGTACCTACCATCGCAGAGTGAAGGGGCAGACAACCTGAAGCCTTTACAAGTAGGTGGACAGATGTTCTAAAGGATAGTGAGAGATCAACCTAGTCCGCCGCACATACAACAATAATCACTAAGTGAAATCAAATTAAGCAGAACTATTATAAAAAACTAGTTACAAGTTAAGTATATTTTGAAATAAAAGTCACAGAAAGCTAACACAAATTTCTGTTTTGAAGACAGGTAAAAATTCTTAGGACATTAAAAAACTCATTTCATTTGCAAGTACGACATGTTCCACGGTAAAAGCCCTTCTTCTGTTTCAGGTACAAGCTGGCTCACGACTGATAAAGTACTGCTTAACTGTAAATAGTTCTAAAACAGATAGCATTTCACTCATCATAAAATTCTGTTACTGAAGAATTAACAATGAATTCGAAATAGCTGTAATATGATGTACAGCAGTTAAATGTTTAGAATGTGAAATATTTACAAATACTGCACAGATCACAACCTCGTGTCCAACAACAACAAAAGCTATCGAAAATGGCGGAAAATTCTTGTGGTGGTCTCTAGTGCGCATTCGTAAGTCTGATTCTAAAATAAATCACTAGACTGAAGTACCGATAAAAAAAGTCGTGTGTTCCTAGGTACTTGGTACTCCCCTACTTGAAGGACAATTTTGTTTCCTAGACATCTTGCTCGTTACGTAAAAATATGAGCTTATTGCTGCAAACTGGACTTAGTTGCGTAGATCTTTTCTAAACGACTCTCAGCTGGTTCGCATATTTTGGCACTGCAGCAGTCCTTTAATGTTATAGTGCTGCTACTCGAGTGCTTCTGTTGTCCTCGGTAGTATGGTTTAGAGCCATAAGATGTTCCAGAATGATTCACCACAGCAGAGTGCCGTGCGATGTACATAAGCGCTGGAAGTCTCGCTCCTACGGCATCGGCATGCACCGCACACGTGCACACTTCCTTCCGGCCGTCACTCGCTGCCTACCTGCCTACCTGCCCTGCCAATCAACACGGGAGCCACCAGTGCGGGACACCAACACAACCTGGACGACAGGCGTTTACCCTGAATCTACCGAGTCTCATACTCTATCCAATATAAGTTAGCACACTGGCAGTTTCTCACTACCTGCAAAGATGCCAACTGAAGGCGCTAGTAACGTAAAGATCAGTACGTGGATGAGCCTTTGTATAAGAAAATTTCAAGTGGAGGATAGCTTTTTACACCGTCCGATGTGACCACGAGACGAGAATGAGACGGAAATGACATAATTCCCTCGGTACAGCAATAATTTTAGACTGGTTAATTTTAAGGGGATGTTGGTGAAAGTGTCGAAAATGTCAATTTTCAATTTTTCTTAACTAGAAGAACTCAAGGACAATCAGTTCCAAAGTTTCAGTGACGAAATCGCATCCGAAGTGTGACGCGACTTTCCCGCCAGGCCCATTTTTTGAAGCACCACTTCAATATCTACAGGCTTAGAGGGATACCAGCCCCAAATTGTACCCCGGATGTTCTCAAGCCAGCTTACAGGTTTCTGGCCGATACTGAACTTATAAAAAAGTGTGTTCAAGGCAAATACCAGAATTCAACGGAGTGCCTGTAAACTCATTCATGTGGAAGCGATGCCCTACAACCACATTTTCATCTGCTACTGGTGTCAGAAGTGCAATTTATGACCCAGTTCTTGCATTTAATGATACGAACGTAGTGAGTACGAAGGTAATAGAGAGAATGAGCTTTAAGAATTTCGCTCAAGACATCTCGAGAAAAATAGATATAAAGCGCCTCTCTGGAGATGAAAATTCAGTTGAAGACCTAGCAAAGGAAGAAAGGCAGAAAACAAGAAAGCAGGAGAGAAGCCTTGAAGGGAGAGACGACCCTGAGTACAAATATGGCTCCATCTTATGAGATGACGTAAGAAAAACTTTTTTTTAAATCTTGTGTACCTTTTCCTCAGAGTCTATGGTGGCTACGTTTTTTGAAGCTTGTGTAGCTGTTTCTAAGGATCTATGATGGCTACAATTATTTCCGTAAGCCCAATAAACGTTATCTCAAGACTAAATTTTGAAATTCTGAAAGTAAGCTGAGATATGGGGCAAAGTGCTTGGAATTCTGCAGAACTTTCAATTATGCTTAAAGAATTATAACTCAAAAATATTAAAATTCTTCTGTTCAACATATTTAAAGAAACTTCAAGGGCGAAGCTTACTGTATGCAAAGAGATTAAACATAGAAAATTTTGTAGAATTTTCTCGAATAGTTTCTAAGAAAATGTTCGATATGTTATTTTTTGAAAACAAAAGTTTTAATTTTGATTTCCATAAAAAAGTTAAATATATATAATCCAACGAACTTAACAGTAAATGTGCCGCGCGGGATTAGCCGAGCAGTCTATGGCGCTGCATTCATGGATGCACTGTGCGGCTGGTCCCAGCAGATGTTCGAGTCATCCCGCGGGCATGGGTGTGTGTGTTTGTCCTTAGGATAATTTAGGTTACGTAGTGTGTAAGCTTAGGGACTGATGACCTTAGCAGTTAAGTCCCATAAGATTTCACACACATTTGATTTTAACAGTAAGTGTGTTAATTTCATGTAAAGCGTGGTACAAAATTTCATTGCCGTACCTTCAAAATTGTGGATTTGGTGCATCATTTAAACAGTGTGTGCTTTTCATGAACGTCTTATCTTAATGCAACATCTTCCAAACTGTAATTATTGGTGGTCACCAAGATAGTGGTGACGACAGGAAAGATTCCTCGGTTTGAAAGAAGATGCCAGGAGCGCAGTGACACCTGTCTGGGAGGAAGTTGGCTGTTAGGACCAGACAGGACGTAATGGTAACCTAACGGAACTGGAGAGTTCCTCGGAGCACGAAGGTAAGACGGCCATTGCTTTTTCTAGGAACGCATGTTCAGGGTGGCCGTAGAAAACTGAGGAGCGTTTTCACAAAAGTCAACATCTACAAAAAACAAAATTTTCAGGATACACATTTTATTGAATTACTTGAACAGCGTACATTTCTGATGTCTTACAAAATTAAATTTCACAGATTAACTCTAGATACATAACGTAACGGTGGAAAAACGTTTCTATCAGGTTTCATTTGCAAATTTAAAAAAATGTAAAAATTGTGATTTTTTTCCAAAACTGAACAGCTACAGATTAATTATTTTGTAACAGTAATGTTCCAGCTGAAAAACATAATAATTTAATAAACTGCATCATTAAGGTACTGTACATTATTTTCGTTGTCATCTCCATTGCAACACTCTAGGGCTTTCCAATACAACTCTTGGGCTTGTTCTGATGATTTATCAGAAAATCTCTTTAGTTTCTTTGCATCGTCTACATTTTTGACGTTTAGATGGATTCTAGGTTTTATTACTGATGACTGATCAATGTCATAGAAACCATCTCTGTTAATTTTACTTTTTACTTCGATATCGATCGGAGAGGAAAAGCATTTGTTTCGACTTCGCAGATGGCACTACCGTTGAATTGTTTTTATTTTTTGCTATTTTTGTAATAAGGACTCTGGTTTCAGACATTCTGAATGGTAGGCACTCTTTTATTTACCTGTTAGCAGTAGTCTTAAAATCGTACACATGCGAATGCTCGCCCAGAACCATACAGGTATCACGGTGGGTCAGAACGTGGTAACAGTGTCATGGTATGACTATGGTTTCATGTTTCCTCAATTACTTTTCAGTGTAATCAAAAGCCCTTTCAGGGGGCTGTCACTGTAACCCCCCGAATGGGCAGTAGTAAGCTGCTTTGTCGAAAGCTAACAAGAAACGTTTATCATAAGCATGTTCACATCTGGCAAAACTCGTTTTTGTGCAGACATCGAGTTTAGAAAAAATTCGCTGTTTCGTGTGCAAGGTTAAACAGCAAATTAATAAATTTTCATATAAGCTGTGTACTGCAATGGATTCGTCTCATTTAGAATTACACGATTATATATATATATATATATATATATATATATATATATATATATATATATATATATATATATATATATTTGCAAGATTTGTAAATGTTGAGTTTTGAGAACACGGTCCTCGATTGCACTTAACCCGACAGTCCGCTGTTTCTCGCTGGGACTGAGTTTTTAAACAGGACCCAGCAGCGTGATTCAGCCTCACTTTTGTCCGTGTCCTGGAGCAGACGACATGTAGCGGCCCTTGCGGCCAGTGTCTACCACAGAATACCCCTGGCTGGCGACATGTTGGTCAAAGTCTCGCTCTGAGGCCTCAGTCACTTAATAGGAACAGTGAGAGCATTTGAAGATCGACTATGTCGTCTGTTATTCGCGAGACATGGATGATCTATGTGATTCACACGATCGGAAGACAAGCGCTGCCGGCTGCTGTGGCCGAGCTGTTCTAGGCGCTTCAATCCGGAACAGCGGTGCTGCTACGGTCGCAGGTTCGAATGCTGCCTCGGGCATGGATGTGTGTGATGTCCTTAGGTTAGTTAGGTTTAGGTAGTTCTAAGTCTAGAGGACTGATGACGTCAGATGTTAAGTCCCATAGTGCTCAGAGCCATTTGAAGCATTTTAAGACAAGCGCCGGCCACCAGCTGGCTACGACGACGTGATGCTACGGGAGAACGATCACACTTCTAACGTGTTAACATAGGAAAATACGCTAGAGCTTATCACTATTTGTGCTTCTGAAGCTTTAAAATCTACTGCACCATCATGGAAGTACCAATACTTACCACGACGTATAACATATAAGAAATGTGAAAAAAATCCAGTAATATTTGTAAAAAAAAATTGCTATAAATGTAATGTGTAAACGAGACAGATACTCAAGCTGTATTGATCTCCAACATGTATCTGAATGTTAAACCACCCGAAGATTGGCACAAGCCTGAAAATGGCCGTGCAGTAAATAAACTCACGTCCTATCGTGACTGGTAGTGGTTATTATTCTACCCCCTATAGCTGAGATATTTTGAAAGTGGGACATGTAAAAGCATAAACGCTTTTACAAGGTTTTGGTTGGAGACATCATGACCTTCCTCCCTTCCTCCCCCGTCCTTGCCCCCCCCCCTCCCCCCGCCAGCATCTGCACTTGGGGTGTGGGTGGAGACCACGAGTTGACCATACTTGCGACCGTCTCTCGGTGCACCTGACACATGCTGCGTCATCGAAATATTTTGCATAAACCCGGGACCCCTGAACATACCTTCAGCTGCAGACATTTTGAAATCCCCGACTAACGCTTGGCGGAGGGAGGGTGGTGTTGCGGACCTGGCAACGCTGCAGTGACTCACGGTCGGATCAGCAGCAGCAGCAGCCGCCTCACGGCGTCCTGGATAGGCCGACACCCTATCTCGCCGTAATGACTGCCCAGCCCCGGCGTCCCCGAGCAAATATCTCGGCTGGCCCGGGCTGTCACCACCCTCCCCGTGCGCCGCTGAATACCGGGCCCACCCCTCGGTGTCTGCCTTTGATATTAACGGATGCATCGGCAGACTTCACGGCCCTCAGTCCTGAATAACTGCAGCGCATCTCCACTGTGCGACATTACCTAAAAATCTTCTGCTGCTGAGTGGTTATTCTTCAAACAGCATCCCACACGAGCAAGCCAGTTGTGACTTCGCCTGTTGTTGGCCGCACCTTAGGTAACTGGGCGATGCACGGCTCTGTTTAAAAGGAATAACACCATAATTTTGTAGGGTAGAGCCGCGCATACCTGGTTTCACGCCCATCAGCTAAATCAACGCATACAGTATACTGAAAGGCCAAAGAAACTGGTACACTTGCCTAATATCGCGAACACGCAGAAGTGCCGCAACTTGACGTGCCATGGACTCGACTAATCTCTGAAGTAGTGCTGGAGGGAACTGACTCTATGATCCTACAGCCGGCCGGAGTGGCCGTGCGGTTCTGGGCGCTACAATCTGGAACCGAGCGACCGCTACGGTCGCAGGTTCGAATCCTGCCTCGGGCATGGCTGTGTGTGATGTCCTTAGGTTAGTTAGGTTTAATTAGTTCTAAGTTCTAGGCGACTGATGACCTCAGAAGTTAAGTCGCATAGTGCTCAGAGTGTAGTGTTCCCTTTTATCCTCGGGGCTCTGCCGTGAAAAATATAAAACAGAAAATCTGATTGGGTTTTGAATTTTGGTGGTTTCAGTTACGGATAAGGCGGACTTCGTATTATTGATTGAGATCGTGCTGTAATTTGACCGTGCATGGCAGACCGGGTCGGCAACACTACAAAAAGCGACTGTACGAAAATAGCATCAGAAACTAATTGAAATTTACCTTATAATCTTGTTAGATACGCAGTATTAATTACAATATAGTCTTCATGGCTGTCCTCCTAATTTCTCTTGTAGAACGACCCGTCTTTCACTTTTCTCCGTCTGTTGAAAAACTTCTTCAAGTTGTCACTGTCATGATCAATTTACAAATTTGGCGATAACCACCTCGAATCACTATTGAAACAACTTCGCTTTGTAATATAATTTTAATTTCCACCCAAAAGCACATTCAACACAGCGCCGAAAAATACACGTCTTTCGTATGAAGACAAGAGAGAGAGACTCAATTAGTTGTTAAAAACAAAAAAACCTACGCAAAAGTAAAAAAAGACGAACAAAATTATTTATAAAAATCTGTCGCTGGCGCATCGCTCTTCTGCGTGCGCGATCGTAAATTATATCTTTGTATTGGCGGAGGCGCGGAAGTCAAAGTACCATTACAAGAGCCATTTGAACCATTTTTGATCCTGCAGGGTTGTCTATAAACCCGTAAGAGAACGAAAGGGTGGTGATCTCTTGTGAACAGCACATTGCAAGTCATCTCAGATATGCTCAACAATGTGGGCACTCAGTAGCAATTCTGTACGTGTGGGATGTCGCTTTTTCCTGCTGGAATTGCCCAAGTCCGTCGGAATGGACACTGAACATGAATGGATGCAGGTGATTAGACAGGATGCTTATGTATGTGTTATCTGTCAGAGTCGTATCTAGACGTATCAGGGGTCCCATATTACTCCATCTGCACACGCACCTCTCCACCAGCTTGAACAGTCTCCTGCTGACATGCAAGGTTGATGGATTCAAGAGGTTGTCTCCGTACCTGTACACGTCCATCTGCTCGATACAATTTGAAACGAGGCTGGTTCGACAACACAACACGTTTCCAGACATGATAGTCCAATGTCGGTGTTGAAGGGCCAGCTTTGTGTTGTGCAGTCATCGAGGGTACACGAGTGCGCCTTCGGCTCCGAAAGCGCACTTCGATGATGTTTCGTTGAATGGTTTGCACGCTGACATTTGTTGATGGTCCAGCACTTAAATCTGCAGCAATTTCCGGAACGATTGCACTTCTGTCACGCTGAACGATTCTCTTGAGTCGTCGTTGGTCCGGTTCTTTCAGGATCTTCTTCAGGCCGCAGCGATGTCGGAGATTTGACGTTTTACCGGATTCCTGGTATTCACGGTACACTTATGATATGGTCGTATGAGAAAATCCCAACTTCATCACTACCTCGGAGATGTTGTGTCCTATCGCTCGTGCGCCGACCATAACACCACGTTCAAACTCACTCATAACTTGATAACCTGCCGTTGTAGCAGCAGTAACCGATCTAACAACTGCACCAGACTCTTGTTGTCTTAGATATGCGTTGCTGACCGCAGCGCCGTATTTTACCTGTTTACATATCTCTGTATTTGAATACGCATGCCTATACCAGTTTCTTTGGCGCTTCAGAGTACTTTTGTTGATGTGATCCTGCAGTCATATAGTCTACACATTGGCTAGAAATGCGAATTAATAAAATATACAGGAACATCAAATAAAAGATTACTGAATAATTAATAAAAATGGTTTTATTCTAACATGCATAATTCATGTAGATGACAGAGAATTATACTGAACAACATTTATTCAAGAAAGTAAAGCTCAAATAAACGGAAAGTAAATTTTGTGATCACAATAGACGAAATATTCACCAGCACAAAATAGTCCAGAGTTCAACATGATGATTTTTTTAGAGTAGAAACTCATACCCTGTCTATTCTTAATTCCGCAATGCAATTTAAAGAAGTTACAGTATTGTACTGGCTGTTCACTGCCCAGTATCTATCACCCACTCGACCGAGAGACACACTAGATTACCAGAAGGTCTGCCATCTATAAGCACTCAAAGTGTCCATAATCGCTACCTTGAGTAAACCACTGGAAAAACGTCCATCTCCACTTGCTTGCAGAGGTATTACGTCAATGCTTGCTTTTCCATTTGATGAAGGCCATCCCCACGAAAATGCTCTGTTCTTATACTCTACAGACATGATCTGACTGATCTTGACCGCTTTCCACACTGAATTAAAAAAGTTACAACAGTATTTAAATAAAGAAATGTTATAAACATTCAGTTACCCTCACATCATTTACAGTAATTAACGATAAAGGTTTGTTCATAAATAAATAAGCTAGTTTTCTTGCATTAGGGCACCAACATTAAATGACAAGAAATTATGTTCAATATTGTTTAAACAATTATTTACAGCTGTTCAACAGAAGCATTCTGTTGATTCTGCTTTCAACAGTGGTGTCAGCTAACACGTGTGATTTCGCACTTCAGAATTACCATGACTTTGTATCTGGAACTGTAATCAATTGTTAAATAATAAAATATTCATTAGTAAGTACACAAGTATGACAAGATATGAGGTATTCATGCTGCATTCACTTGCTGTGTTATTGTGGAGAATATAAGGTTCTGAGAGACGTTTGCTTAATAAAAGCATAATAAGTCAAGACACAAAATAGACACAGATAAATAGCTTTCAGGGCTGACAGCTAACTGTAATGCTATCATCTGAGATATCGATTGTTGAAATCACATGAAGCTTTTAGAAGTTGTTAATTCGGAGCTTCACTCTGAGAATGTTTAGTTACTGTAAAATATTAACTTGTGTAGTTTTTAAGCTATTAAGAATATTATTGTTTCATTGGATGCACGTTATTTTAATTAGCTTAAAGCTGTATTCAGATTTGCTTAAATATTTGACTGAGAATTATTATAGGTTTTCTAAGAGCTGTGAGAAGCCATCTTTCAGTACGTCTGACATTCCGCCATTGTCTCTACCTCTAAGCGACTGACCGCTGCGCACATTCCCAGTACCAGGATTTATCCGCATCCTGTCAAGCGCATTAGCGACGGTCATCTCTGCTGGCACGACTCTGTCACGCTTCTGGCCATGAAGTTGTCTGTCAACGCTCGGCCTCACATGCAAATTCACCTCAACTTGTACCAATTCCTAGCAGTGAAATCAGTGGCTTGCATACGCATAACGTTACAGCTAGAGCCAGCAAGCACTCTTTAACCCTATTGTCCTACCGCAGTATGCTCCCGAGGTGTCAACAGTAGAGCCTTCATTACGGTTCTCGCATTTCTTAAACTCTTTTACCTCGTAATAATTTGTGATACTACGGAAAGAAATACTGACCTTGTGACTTACCTTAAGAGATAGACTGAGAAAAAGCAAGTATATGTTTATGGCATTTGTAGGTTTTTGCACTACGTTGTGCAGAGACTAAGTGCTACGAAAGGTTATGTACAGCTTGTACACGAACCAGCCTACTGCTGTGAGATTCGAAGGACATGAAAGAGAAGCAGTAACTGAGAACGGAATGAGACATGATTGATGATGATGTTTGGTTTGTGGGGCGCTCGGCGGCGCGGTCATCAGCGCCCGTACAAAGTCTCTCTCGAGACTCTCACGAGAAAACAAAATTGCTCTCTCTTCTATGACGTATGTTTGAAATCAGTACTATAATTTCATTTAAATACCTGTACCTGTCATACTGTGGTAAGGCCTGGCCAGACAGAACGCGGCCTGGCCGTCCGGCCTGTGGCCTTGAACCGCAGCCGGCAGGCCGCACTGTTGAATCTCTCGTTATTGTATGGCGGCGGTCACACAGAGTGCGGCTCTGACGCACCGGCATGCGGCCTGCCGCACCGGCCGCCGCCGGCTTGTCACAGATTACAGATTCGCCGCAAGCCGGAGCGGCTGCTTGCCTCTGTTGGCGCACTCAACTGCTCTGCGGTCACGCTGGAAGCAGCGGCGCGAGGCGGTTTTTGTCTTGCAGCTCGTAGTGCACGCATCATGGACACAGAAAGACTTATAGAGGAGGTGAGGGAATACAACTTTTTGTATGATACACGCGATCCTGATTTGGAGGTAGAATACTTTTGCCCTCGATATACTGTTGATAGAAAGCTGAATTCTCAGAAATAGTGTTGTCACTGTGACGTCCATAACTTCCAACATCAACTACTGTAAACTCGGTAGTATGGATCAACGATCGCCAGGAGAACCAGGTAAAAGAATTGTTTGTAACAGGAGAACTGGGATCCACTATCCTTCGGGCATTTTAACCTGATAGGCTTTCCGTGTATGCTTCCAAGGCAGTCCGCAAACCCCCAAAGTTCTACAAATCCTTCTTCAGATTTCTTCAGCATCTCTGTTGTAGGAGTAGGTAAATACTTGAGCTGTAGAACAGTCCATATTGACTGGCAGGTGACTGTCGCCTGTAGTCAAGTATCTCGAAAAGATTAAAATTAATTATGCCGATAGAACGAATAGACAAGTTAACGACCAAAGACATGTTTGTTTAAATTCAATGACAATGTTATGAATACAATGAAACAAAACAATCTATTAAGTACAAAGTTCTCTCTAGCGGGACATACGGAACTAGATCTTACTATCGTTTGCTGTATGATGTAATATTATTGGTATTTCCGTCCTATGAAAGCTTTGAGTACCCTTTGAAAGACATTTGTTTTGTATAATTTACATAACTGTAAAGATGCGCATCTAGCGCGGACGCTAATACATCGATTGCGCAGTCAAAGAAACATTTTAACAGAAGCTGAACTGTCGTTCCGCTTCGATCTAAATAAAAGATGACGGTAGAAAACTTTTGTAGATCTTCAGATTTTAATGTGCTTCTGCTTGTTATGTGAAAACGTAAAGGAGGTCGACTTTAAGTTAAAAAAGTGAGCGGTCTTGCTAGTGTGCAGACAACATTATTAATTAATAAAATTAAGGTAATTCATGTTCGAAACGGTAAATCAGCAAGTTATTGTTATAGGAGGTGTTGAACAGTGCAAGAATTGTCTTCAACGAAAGGAGAAAAGTAGTGACTATAATTTGTGACAAAAAAAAAAACGTGAACCAAGGAGACAGCACAGGACAGGCTGAAATCTGATCGCACCATACTGTTAGAAAAGTAATTATGTAAGTTGTATTTTTTATAAATAAGCCCTAATTTTGCTAGTGAGAATTGTTTGAATATATTTAGTGTTTACCAGACTTCTTATTCTGTTCTTTTCCTTTATACTTTTTTATCCTCCATGCCATATTATTTTTATAAATGTCAAACAGCCTTTACTGCAGCAGAGAATACTGCGGCATCCTGGTCGTAGACAGAAGGCCGCTCCTTGTCTTCTATACAATTCATAGCTGCCCCATTTATTAATGATTTCATTTGCAAATGCATTTTTTTTTACTGTTCATTGTGAAAGGTCCCTTAGGTAATTATAAAATTCATACTAATTACGTAAAGAAATCCGGGTTGTTCTTTTCCAAATAATAGAAGTCTTTGCGTAATCAAAACCTAGCCTCCTTCTGACAACGATCAGGAGCCGACCAGAAGACGGACGTCTTCGACCGCTTTCGTGTCTCCTGTGGCAAAGCTGTGCCAGACTGGAAACACGACATTCTAGTATGAAATACAGATTTAAATTGATAGAATTGAAATATATTTAACGTAATAAAAATAATATTTTTTTTATCATACTATAATTCGTAAACACTGCAGATAAATTTATCACTGCACTCGTAACTACGTTGTGGGATAGCACTTTCTTCCGCCGAGCCTTTCATATGATACAGCAAAACTGAAATGGAATAATTTATATGACTTCTATTTGAACACAAAGAGGCTACAAACGGTAAAACTTATCTCAAACAAACGGCTAGTCAGTGCCTTGTATCAATTGGCTTTCTCCAGTTCCTTCTGCACTTCTCTGTGCTACCTTTTTATCAGGCGATGCATTTCAAATGGTTCAAATGGCTCTGAGCACTATGGGACTTAACATCTATGGTCATCAGTCCCCTAGAACTTAGAACTACTTAAACCTAACTAACCTAAGGACATCACGCAACACCCAGTCATCACGAGGCAGAGAAAATCCCCGACCCCGCCGGGATGAGGCATTTCCTCGAAACATTCTCGCGACATACGATAATATTTGAAGAACCTATCTTCGTCAGACTCGAGATCAATACACAGACAATGGTATTCTCCTAAGCTTTCTCTCTTGCTATTAATGTCGTGCACCCAACATCTTCTCTTCTTGGTGCCATTTCGTATCGCTAGAGCGAACTACTCATTTCTCAATTAAAAAAAAAAAAATGATCTCCCACAAAGATAACGTGTCCCGCGTGAAGATTCCAAATCTTCTAACGCCAAGACAATCGCGCTACGCATGCAAGCTTAATAATGGGGTTCGGCCCTTTCCACAGTGTAACAGCTGACGCATCAAGAGTCGCTGTGGCCGGACGGCTGGCCGTTGCTGTGTGGCGTCCGTGGCCGCTGACTGGCCCGGCCTGCCGCTGCGCCGTCCGTCGCAGCGGCAGGCCGGATTCTGTCTGGCCAGGCCTTTACGTGGCCGAGAAATACATGGCTGGCCGCACTTCTCCGGGCGGCTCGCGGCTACCATCGCTGGCCGCTTTCGCGCGCGCGCGTTTGTCAGCACATTGCGATTGGTTTTCCTTGGAAAACAGTGACCCCAGCCGACGGCTCCATTAACTAGCAAGCCTTATATAAAACCCGGCCGCCGCCGCCGCAAACGACAGTTCTCATCGGGAAGTGCAGTACGCCGTGTTCCAGCTGCTTGTGGATGACTCGCCGCACCACTCCAGGTTACCTGGCTGCTCGGCGGAAAATCTTGCGACTTCCCTTGGAGAGACTGAACTTCACTGGACTTGGGAATAATTATGTGCACCCCACCATGCACATTCGGACATTGGTATAACCAAACTTTAATTCTGCATTACTTCTGAGTGTGAGCCTGGGTAGACGCTTGGCTAACACAATTGTTAAAAAGTGATTTTTGATTTAATAAACCAGACTGAAGAGGTTATTGTGTTATTCCTGGTTATAACACATACGTACAAAACACATTAATCGTTAAGAGCATGCGTTATCGGCATATGTTTGACGTTTTATATATAGGTGTTGACAATCATAATTTCGCATCTGAATGTACCGGTGTTTCAACAGCGGCAGCTGCAGGGCTACCTTCCCATATACCACCAGCTCCACCTCTGACCCCACCACCAAACAGTCCCTGACGCGTAGCAGGATTTTTACAATTAAAGTGAAAAAAAGTCGACTGAAATTTCTGCGTGCGTCGGTCCGTGCCGCTATAGAATCGTGTGTAGGAAGGAATTATGAGCACCTCTTTTATTCAGAGTTGGTCGAGATAAAATGACCAAAAACGAAGTCGTATCTGACAAAAATAGAGAAAAGAAATATGAAAGAAGGAAAAGAAGCAGAAAAATATAAAGCATAGCGGTTCCAAGCTTCTTTTATTGAGCTATCTACAGTAATAACCGAAAGGTTTGTCATCGACAGGTTATTTCAAAGCTTGTGGGGGAGAGAAAATACTTTCTTTCTTAAGCAGTCACTCACAAATTGAATAATAGTAACAAGAGAAATACACGAAATCGGATTCGCCGTTTGCTCCTAACAATTTTAAGCCATTCCATTGGCGTCCAACAATCTTTCGTTCATTATATTTGCATGTCGTACTTCAGTAATTTTTTTATTTGGGTTCTTTCTCTTTTACTTTCGTCGTCGCTTCTTTCTCGCCTGACGGGTTATAACACGGACGAAGTAAGTGCAGATAGATTCCTCAGTAAATGAATAAAACAAGATCAGTACTATGGAAGGAGAATGAATGCTTTTGAATTCTCGGAAGAATTATGACGAAGTGAAGAGCGTCTGTTAACAGTACTGCTCACAATAGTTTAGCGTGGCCTAGTGTAGAATGCTGTTGTACTCTCTGGGTTCTCGGCATCTCAGCCGGATGGGAGTCGTCGAAGAAATTCAGAGAAGTGGAGCTAAGATCACAACAGGTCATCATAAACCATATGAAAGTGCAAACAAGCTACTTCGAGGGATAAAATATCACTGATTAGAAGAAAGATATGCTTTGGTCACAAAACTCTGTCGGGAAAGTAAGCGTTTCATATTTGAAATGCAACTGTCTGATCGTGCACGCCACGAAGGAAGCTTAAGGTTTGAGCTCTTACGGTGCCTTAGACACAGCCTCATACCAGGACGGAATAGGATGGGAAGCATTGTATGTTGGTACGAAATACCTTCCCAAATATTGTACCATGGGTTGTGGAGTTGGAACTGGACTCGCATTTTAGAGGATGGCGGTTCAAATCCCCATCCGGCAGTCCAGAATTGGGTGCCCTGTGATTTCTCTCGTCCTTAAGTTAAACGCCCGGCTGCTTCTTTGAAGAGGACATGGTTGGTTTCCTTCCAGTTCCTTCCCGAAACGGAATCTTTATTCCGTCTCTAATGACCTAATCGTTGATGGGACGTTTAGCATTAACCTATGTAACAAGCCAAGTGACTGCCGAAATGACTTGCACCCGTTGAACCAACCAAGAGACACATTCCTATCAATAAATCCAGTTATAGATATAAATCTATCATGCAATGCACTGAACAGTACGGATAGAGTGCCCTTCGTAAATGAGATCTGGGTGTTGGCTCTTACAAGCAGCATTGTAAGTTTGATTAAATACACATACAAAAAAAAAAAAGTTTTGCATCACTCCGGTCCCCAGAACTCCTGAAGGCAGATGTTGACTGTGTATATTGTATCACAGACACAGTCCCTTTGGCTGTTCAAAGATGTCACATAACCCGCCCAAAGATGTAAACAACCATGCATGAGCATCGCCTATTAGATGGAGGGGTCCCACAGCCGATCAGTTCCAGTCATTCCACCAGGAAGGAGGTACATAGCTTGTGTTGTTTGTAGTTCATCCATGCCTAGACAGTCAATACCGCGGCTCGATCGTGTCCTCATTGTGTAAGACGTTGTGGTCTCCTGACCATCATTGCTTACATATTCCGCCCCCACAATCAAATTCCGCACATCAAGACGCTTCATTCGAACCCAAACTCGATAAGATAAAGTCAATGTTGTATGAATTCATGTAAACGATACGCAAATAACAAGTGCGCACCGGGGTTGAGATACTCGAGGCTGGCCTACACACACACATTCAAGACATGACAGTCAGAAGAGCTTTTAGTTTGGGGGAGACAGACCGCACGCCGGGAGGCCGGTCCCTTCAGAGGACATTCAGCCTACCTACGTCAGATGGACGGCGACCACCCGTGGAGTGGACAGCGTTTGCCCAAGTGAAAGGGGAGAACACCCCTGTGTTCGGCTTAAAAGCAAATTCCGCTACATTGTGTGGGAGTGCCCAGCCTACGCATTCTTTACAAACTTAGCACGCAGTTTCAGAGGTTTTCACAGGAAGACAGCAAACGCCAAACGCCGATGCTACAGATTTCCGGATTGGTCGCCTTAAACGAAACGTCATTCTCCCGTTTTAGAAGAGCAATGCTGATTGGAAGACGGTAATCCTGACGCCTTGAGCTGAAGGAGTAGTGGAAGAGACCAGAAGATATACCCCTTCACATCTGGCGTGGAGAGGGACCATTCCGTTGTCGCTCTTGGAACACCCACATGCTCACAATTGTTACTTTGTGCCACGAAGGGCTCTCAACAAGGGAATTGTCCAGGAGTCTCGGAGTGAACTAAAGCGAAGTTGTTCAGACATGGAGGAGATACAGAGAGGCAGGAACTGTCGATGACATGCCTCGCCAGGTCGTCCAAGGGCTACTACAGCAGTGGATGACCGCTACATACGGATCATGGCTCGGAGGAACCCTAACAGCAACGCCACCATGTTACATAATGCTTTTCGTGCGGACACAGGACGTTGTGTTACGACTCAAACTGTGCGCATGATGGGCAACTTCACTCCTAGCACTGATTTAAGTTCGTAACATATTGATAGTTCCTTTCACTTCGTAATTTACTGCTCGAGTTAATGTGTGATTGTTGTTTTCTTGTTTATGTATGTGCTTACAAGGGGTAACTTAACAAATTGGTGTTAAACTAGGCCAAGACTTTCAACTCAGTAGTTGGACGACTACCATTCTACAGACAGAAAAATTTTGCATCACCTCTGTTCCAAGAGTTCCGGAACCTGTACAGAAAATTCGAATAGAAATCAACATAAACATCATTTCCGCCCTTTTTATTGCTCATTAAAACCACACATTGCATATTGTACAACCATACAGCGGAGATGGTGGTCCAGATTGCTGTACACAACGGTACCTCTAATACCAGGAGCAAGTCGTCTTGCATTGATGCATGCCTGTATTCATCGTGGCATGCTATACACAAGTTCATCAAAGCACTATTGATCCAGATTGTTCCACTCCTCAACAGCGGTTCGGTGTAGATCTCTCAGAGTGGTTGATGGGTCACGTCGTCCATAAACAGCACTTTTCAATCCATCCCAGGAATGTGCGATAGGGTTCATGTCTGGAGAACATGCTGGCCACTCTAGTCGAGCGATGTCTTTTTCCTGAAGGAAGTCATTCACAAGATGTGCACGATGGGAGCGCGCATTATAGTCCAAGAAGACGAACGCCTCGCCAATATGCTGCCGGTATGGTTGCACTATCGGTCAGAGGATGGCATTCACGTGTCGTACAGCCATTACGGCGCCTTCCATGACTACCAGTGGCATACGTCGGCCCCAGATAATGCCACCCCAAAACAGCAGGGAATGTCCACCTCACTGCACTTGCTGGACAGTGTGTCTAAGGCGTTCAGCCTGACCGGGTTGCCTCCAAACACGTCTCCGACGATTGTCTGGTTGAAGGCATATGTGACACTCATCAGTGAAGAGAATGTGATGACAATCCTGAGCGGTCTGTTTGGTATGTTGTTGGGCCCATCTGTACCGCAGTGCATGATGCCGTGGATGCAAAGATGGACCTCGCCATGGACGTCAGGAATGAAGGTGCGCATCATGCAGCGTATTGCATACAGTTTGAGTCGTAACACGACGTCCTGTGTCTGCACGAAAAGCATTTTTCATGGTGGCGTTGCTGTCAGGGTCCCTCCAAGCCATAATCCGTAGGTAGCAGTTATCCACTGCAGTAGTATCCTTTGGCCGGCCTGAGCGAGGCATGTCATCGACAGTTCCTGTCTCTCTGTATCTCCTCCATATCCGAACAACCTCGGTTTGGTTCACTCCGACACGCCTGGACACTTGCCTTGTTGAGAGCCCTTCCTGGCACAAAGTAACAATGCGGACGCGATCGTACCGCGGTATCGACCGTCTAGACATAGTTGAACTACAGACAACATGAGCCGTGTACCTCCTTCCTGGTGGAATTACTGGAACTGATCGGCTATCGGACCCCCTTCTTCCTGGCGCTGCTCATGCATGGTTTTTTACATCTTTGGGCGAGTTTAGTGACATCCCTGAACAGTCAAAGGGACTGTGTCTGCGGTACAACACCCACAGTCAACGTTCATCTTCAGGAGTTCTGGGATCCGGGCTGATGCAAAACTTTTTTTAATGTGTGCATTTCTCTGCACGATAGCAATGGAAATACTACCGACGACAAAGCTGCTAAAGCAGAGTTACTGAACACAGCCCTCCAAAAACCCTTCACCAAAGCAGTCATAAATGATAAATGTCCCAGAATTCGAATCAAGAACAGCTGCCAACATGAATAACGTATTAGTAGATATCCTTGGAGTAGTGAAGCAACTCAATTCACTTAACAAAAGCAAGTCTTACAGTCCATACTATACGTAGTGCAGTATCGAGATCGTTCGCATCCAAGTCCCAGACATGATGTGCTTCTATACCAACGTTTACACGTTTCTTTCCACTGGGAGTTAAATTGTATGTAGAACTGAAAAGCCTGGGTACACTCGATCCTTTCTTATCAATAACATCTGCACTCTGTGCCTGCACTAGCAGAGGGATGTGCTGCTGGGATGGTCGTATGTTGGTGACCAGTACTGTCCACCATCTTGCTGTTCTTTAGGACACCCATCAGCATTTGATGTGTTGGGAGCAGATCACGTGTCGTCATCACACAATGGAAGAGTGAGACAGACAACAACAGCTCCTTATCTTGCTCCAGCAAGTGGGCTATGTTCACCACAAGAGACCACATGATCGCTACAGGTTCAGACATGCTGCAGGCTGTTGCCGCCACAGGTCCAGAGGTCAGTGCAGGTCTCAACAAGATGGCAGCCGAGGTTGCTACAGGTCCGGATGCGATAGAGATCGGCATGTTGGTGCTGCCGGCTTGGATGCGACAAGGGCTACTGCTGAGCAGAGACGAGGAAGCATTACTTATGGACCAAGACGTGAAAACAACCAATAATAATAATAATGCTAACCATAGTCAAAGCTGTGATGGGGGATACTCACTTTTCTGTTTCTTCCTGTTCTGCAGGGCTGTGTTGAACTGCAACTGCTGTTGATGCTTCTTGGTTCTTCTTCTTCTTCCTCTGCTGCTGGCTGACTGAGGGAGACTGTGGTCCCAGACCTGCTGAGTCTGCGCTGTGTCCCCTCCAACGACGTTACCAGATACCACCATCCTACTGACTGAAGTGTAACACATGATTGGGATTAAGAGTTCCTATTGGTTCCTACCATTTTTCTCCCAGACCACCATCTTGGATACATCATGGAAGAAACAACAGCGCCCTCTAGTGGCGTTACTGTGTACTAGGGCAGTTGGAATGCAAATCTCATGGAGGACACACTGGATGGAATTACTGCCTCCAATTGTTTAAATGAACACCGCATACAAAATAAAGACTTGCGTCCAGCCTATCCAGTAGCCCAGCACAAGTTGAGTCCTTTTCCCGCCAGCTCCTAGAAAGAGGTGGCGATGGGATGACTTGGGTTAGTGGAGGTAGCCCAAGTGACCTTTTCTTCCGCCATTTTCATAGGTTAGTGGAGGTAGTGTGGTGTGTTGCATTGCCCTGCTGGAATTTGAACTTCCTGCCATTTTTTGGGGGATGGGAGGGGAGAGGTTAGGTTGGTGGAAGTAGCCCAATTTTCCCTCCAAAATTTGAACTTCCCGCCATTGTCATTGCGACAGATCTATCGCCGCCGTCTTGGATCCGCCTCTTAAATAAATTTGGCAACAATGCAGAGTGGGGTGACACGAACTTTGTTCCACTAGTCTAGGTATCAATTGTAGTGTAAGCATGATACGGTAGTTTTTTTCAATTGCTAGTACTTCTATAAAATTATATGTCTTTGAAAATTGGTAGTAGTTTTTCACACTGACTGAATAGCAATTTTCTGACTACGAAGTCTTTCGCGACGGAGTCCTTGCATAAAAAGTTCTCAGTTTACTTGCCGCGTCAAATTTGGATAAAATTCTGCTTGTTTTCGTTCATGAGAGGATGTTAAGGATGGTTGGTAGTCACCTGTAACCGATTATTATCTAGCTGCCATTACATTATATTGTGATCAATATCATCAAAAATCATGCTCACTAATAATTGGTTTACAATATCTTTTTTAGTTTTAGGGCACCATACACAATCTTCCACATTCACAAAAAGTGGCCCAGCTTCGCATGGATAACGAAAACGAAACCGTTACTTCCAAAAATGCTGCAGTAGCGAAGATCACGTAATTTTCCACCAAATTATACATAAATCAACTTTAAGAATATTTCATGTATGATTCTTCAAACCCTGATTTTTTTCATATTTTTACTGAATTTTAAGCAAAAAAAAAAAAATTGTCTTACAGCACTAAAAAGTTAACGAGCACAAAACAAGGCTTAAGCATGAACGGTTGCAAGAGACGATGGATTTAAAAAAATTAGAAACCGGTAACAGTTAATCTCGAATAATCTTTTTATGCCATTTTTGTAGCTAGTTGTAATCATCATTAGTTGGTTAACTCACTGCTGGATGCGGCGACCTCATTTCTTCATTTATTTCTTAAGTAATTGAATCTTCGGCTGGACGTCTCCATCAGCAGTGATCTTCAGCACTTCTTAATGTAATATGAAGAAGAGAGCTGGTAATCTTCTTCGCTTGATCCAGTCATCTCGTTGCTAGTCTTCGTTATGGTCTTTTTGCCTTCGGTTTTGCCTTCAAGATCGTTTTTTTCTAAATTATCCCCTTATCTTCTCGAAATGTGACCAAGAGACTGGAAGTATCTTTGTTGTACTAGAGTTATAACCCTTATAATGATATTTTCAATTTGTACCTATCAATTGTCATTAGCATGATAAACCGATCAAGTAAGTAACCAGTACTGCGAAGACAGTAGACAAAAAGAAAGGAAACGGTGAGCTACGTTAAAAAGAGTTAATACGGTGCTTGAAATACCTGCTCCTCTTGTACCATGCATTACCACTATTGTTCCTCAACAACGCCAGTATGAGAATAATTGGCACATGTTAACGGCGATTGCACTCAGACGCACCCTCCGCGCTTTGTGGATGACGCATCAGGCAGCGGTGAGGAGGGGCTGGGGGTAGCTGTGTGCACCCCTAGGCAGGGGTAGGTGCGGCAGGGCAGGGTTGTGCAAGGCCCCTTCATGACCTATACAGCTGACAAACGACGGTGACCACGGCTGACATCGACCAGCGGGCAATCCACCCAGCGTTACGAAACTCCACTTCAGTCCCGACTATTGATCTGTTCTATTCGCGTTCCTTCATTCACGAACACATCGATCCCTGGTCACCCAAAGCGGTGGTTGTCTTCAGTCGATTTACGTAATTATTTCGAGACCAGACGGCGGCAACCCAAGCGGATAGACGAGATTGATCGAGTAATTAACTGTGGAAAACATTCAGTTTGAAAACACCTGAAGAGTGTCTGTCATCTCACAATACAGATTGTTCGACAGCTACACGGAGAACACGAAATAGCATCTGAATTTTTCACGTTATATGTGAAATAAAAGTGAAGTAAGAATTTCCTTTTAGTCTGAGTAATAAAGCAGATTTTTTTACTTATGTGTTCTTAGAGGGTAGGAACCTGTAATAGGAACACGAAAATGGAAGCGGGGATCTAAATGTAACGAAAGAGAACGGAGTAATTTTTGCGTTACATGATTTTAAACACATAGTGTTTCTATCGTGGCACACAGTTTGGTGCAGGCCTCTGTGGCCGAGAGGTTCTAGGCGCCTCAATCCCGAACCACCCGACTGCTACGGACGCAGGTTCGAATCCTGCCTCGGGCATGGATGTGTGTGATGTCCTTAGGTTAGTTTAGGTAGTTCTAAGTCAAGGGGACTGATGACCTCAGATGGGTTAAGTCCCATAGTGCTTAGAGCCATTTGAGCCACACAGTTTGGTCACCAGAAATCTGGGGTGTACCACCAAATACTTCAGAGTTAAAATGAGTCATTAACAGACAGTAGATGTTGTAAAATATATTTTATTTCGAATCTTATTTGAAATGTGTAAGATGTTTCAGGTGGTTAGCGCTGCGGTATACGCTATCTGTTCAAAAGTATCCGTTCACCTATCAGCGAACATTAACATGGCGTGCGTCTGTCCTTCGCCTTAATGGTGGCTTCTGGCTTCATCTTTGCTTGGGGGGGGGGGGGGGGGAGGGACACTTACAATGGGATATCTGGATGGCAGCAGATTCTCCCTCAAGACCCGGGTCCACAGAAGGTAGTGACGTTGGACGCCGGCGTCTGGGGAAAATTCGATGTTCTAATTCACACAAAAGATGTTCATTGGTTTTAGGTCGTGTCTCTGGGCGGGCCGGTTCGTTTCTGGAATGTTATTGTCCACAAACCACCGCATCACAGATGTTGCTTTATGACAGACTGAACTGTCATGCCAACATAATTATTGTCTCCGAGACGTTCGTCCACTGTACGCAGTGCACAATACCGTAAAATTTGTCAATTATCCTTTTGCCCTGAGCGCCTTCTTTAGCCCATTAAGATGACAACCAACCCATACTGTAGCGTCACCTCCTCCGTACTTTGCTTTTGGCACCACACATGATGGCAAGTAACGTTCTCCAGGCAGTCCCCAAACACAAACCCTTCCACCTAATTGCTACAAGACACAGCGTGAGTCAGCACTCCAGTCCACTCGTTCCGTCACCAACGCTCTAGTGGCTCACTCTTGTCACCACCTCAAATGTCGCGTAGCACTGACCATAGAAATGTGTGGCTTATGAGCCCTGCTCCACCATTATACCACATTCTTGTTAACTCCCTAAGAAAAGTCATTGTGCTGGGAGCACTTTGAAACTCACGAGTGTTACTTCCGCTCATATCATGCAATTTTTTTACAACCACTCTCCACAATGCTCGACGGTTTCCACCCGTCAGTACATGGTGTCTGCCTCGTCAAGCTGTGATTGTTTGTCGCGTTTCCTCTTTACAGCGACATCACCAACAGTCGACTTGAACAGTTTTAGAAGAGTTCAAATGTCCATGGCGGATTTGTTACTGAGGTGACATCTGATGATTAGTCGTACGGCTCTCTCTGAAGATGGCTGAAAGGTATACAGCCGAAATATTAGAAGAAGAAGCAGAATTCATGCGGCTGCATTCCCGAAACTTAATGGAGCAACCATCTGATGATTAGTCTACGTTCGACCCAACGTAATCAACGGTATAACGGCTATCAAGTATCGCCAGAAATCTGAAACGTTTGCAACAGCAGACAAAGTTGAAATACGTAATTTATTTCCTTGCTTGGTCACTTATTCACTGTTACGTATGAGTTTCACACACAGAAATCGTCTGTTGTAGTAAAACATTTTATTATCAGAGATTATGCCGGCCGCGGTGGCCGAGCGGTTCTAGGCGCTCAGTCCCAAACCGCGCGACTGATACGGTCGCAGGTTCTAATACTGCCTCGGGTATGGATGTATGTGATGTCCTTAGGTTAGTTAGGTTTAAGTAGTTCGAAGTTCTAGGGGACTGATGACCACAGATGTTAAGTCTCATAGTGCTCAGAGCCATATCAGAGATTATGTTTCTTAGTTACCAATTGTTACCTGGTCGATTTCTTTAAAAAAGACTGGAGGAAATGTTATCGCTATGTGAACACCGTTTTGCAAGACGAGAATGAAATTGAGTACCACGCTCCAGGAGAGTAGTGTTATTGTTTACCCTAGAATCCAATGTTTGCTGCCTTGAGCAGAAGTTTACTATCTTTGGCCCGAAAAAGCATGTTCTTTGAGAATTTCTTTCTCGGGATGTGTTATAGATATCAATGTCAAATTTGGTCAGTGTTTATTGATATTTCCTCTACAAACTGGAATTTTTTCGACCGGAAATGTCGAAGAGCAAATGCGTAAGAGTCATCGGAACGAAACAAAATTTCGATGTACACCTTCAAGCGCGGTATGTCACAGGTCAGCCGACTCGTCTGAAATCAAAACTGAGTTGACGTTAGAGAAGTATATAAGATTCTTTAGGAGTTGTACCTTGCTTAAGTTATTTGGACCATAGTAAACAAAATGGCAGCATCTGGAAAAAATAGGGTTTTTTCATCTATTTTTCGACTTCGTCGGCCAAGTAAAAATATTTATAGCTGATGGATCGGAATAAAAGTGGTACAGCTCCTACACTATTTAGTTAGCTTCGTCGGAAACAAAAAATCATGTCAATCGGTTCAGAAGATTTGAAGTTACCATACCGCGCGATAAAAAAAAAGTCATTACGAGAAAAACGCGTTTGAAGTTTTGGCTACATATTAATGCAATATTATACAGCTTACGTTCAATCTGCTATTCCGGGTCCATAAACTAGTCCTTCCTCTTCCTCATAGAGGGCGTTCTGCTCGATCTGGGCCATCCTGGGCTGCTCCAGAGCAGCTCGTACGGCCGGTGACAAGCGGTTTTCGGACGCTTGAATCCGGTGGTCGTCCGAATGCTTGGCGAACTGCGTCGAATAGAGGCCCAGGGTGACGTCCATTGTTGTATACCCTTCGTTGAAGCTGTTCACTACTAGGAAAATCGCAATCTCTACCGTCTTCGCACCAGAATGCAAATGCTTGGGGGCTAACTTCCAAACACACGCGTTCAAACTTTCATTTGAATTTTGTGTGTTTCCTCCAAAGCACCGGTACAATAACTCGTCCCCCGAAAGAAAAAAAAAAATAAATAAATAAATAAAAAATAAAAAATAAAACTGGTGCGTGAAAAAGGCCGAGTTCAGGCAGGTGCAATTTTTTGTTTAAACGCGAATAACAAACATTTCCGTTCCGTATTTGGAAAAACCGTTTCAGGTGTGGATTCTAAACGCTTTTATGGGTCCAAAAATGCAATATAAAAAATCGATTTTTTGAACCAAAAGATAGTAAACCTCCCCTTAAGACTTAATGGAGCTGGTTCTTTCCTCCAAGAAATTATGCGGAGTATCGAGTGGACCTCTGAATTAATGGACACTGTCGTGCTTGTTTTTGTTGCTGAGGACGAGGTTTGCCTGAATCCACTTGAATCAGCCAAGATTTAGATTTTCCATGGTTTTTCTGTCTTAAGACGGGTGAGTTTCAGAACGATTGCTTCAAAAACTCCACAGTGGAATTGATACATTACTCTTATCCAGTATGAGCTTCTCAGCGGTGCATGGGACGATAAATGGTATCTTTCACTTTCGTCCTTCACTCACCGATTTATGGGGGGGTCTGAGTTTTGAGGTGCTCATAATCTAATGATCAGAAATTACGTATCGCCTCTTTTTCTTCTGTCGCCGGCAAATTTATATTGACTGAAACGGCAAACCCTGCTGCGATTCCAGCTGAATGCTCGGATTTAGCACAACCACCGAACCAATTTTACAGGCGCCCCCTGCTTTCTGCTGCACACTCACCGAAAAGCGAGAGGCCAAACATCTCTTGTTCTGCCTTTTATATCAGCGACAGACAAGATGGGGAAATCAATAGCCCTAAAAATTCGTAGTTGAAAAATTCTGTTCTCTACATTTTTCATTTGCAGTGGGAGACTAGCCAAGAGAAACATGAGTTATGTGGCGTTCAGTAGTTGGCTCCCCTGACTGCAGTAAATGTTTCCCAATTGAAGAAGAGCCCTGAAACGGACGAAAGTTCCAAACAGTTGCTCGACCTTTCCATGACCTTTAAATTTCGACCAGCCTGGTACGCCTGGGAGTGCCGTGGGAGCTTCATCTGGAGCAACCGAAGGGATATGGCCGCAACTAAAGGCGGAGGAAATGTGGGTACAGCGAAGGATATAAAGTGATTCGACAAAAAGCATTGCCATTTTCAAGAGAAGTCGTCGATCTGATGTATATAATTACAGATTTATATCACTGACACTGAATGGAGAAATACTAGAACAGGTGCAAAATTTTAAGTATCTTGGTAGCAGGATAGACACCGACTGGAAGTGCACCACAAAAATTAAAACAAGGATAGCAATGCAAAATATGCGTTTTATAAGAAAAGGAGAATTTTCTGCAGCGGTCTGGACAGAGAACTCAGGAAGAGACCCATAAAATGTCTTGTATGAAGTGTTCTTCTATATGGCGCTGAAACATGGACTTTGAGGAAGAAAGACAGAGAAAGGCTGGAGGCTTTTGAGATGTGGACATGGCGGAGGATGGAATGAATAAGTTGGATGGACAGAATAAAAAATGAACAGGTACTGAGAAGAGTGAGAGAGAAAAGACAGTTACTAGACGTAATAAAAAGAAGAAGAAGAAACTGGACTGGGCATAAATTAAGAAAGAATGACGGACTGATAAAACCAGTTTTAGAAGGTTATTTAGAAGGGAAAAGGAAGCGAGGAAGGAAGAGATTTCAGATACTGGATGATGTGATGGATGGTACAACATATAGCAACCTTAAGAAGGAAGCAATGGGTCGCAGAAAATGGAGAGGCAAAGGACCTGCTAATATAGCAGAAAACTGATGATGATGATCGCTGACGCAAATTTATTGAAAACCAAGACTGAGCCGGAAACAGAGATTTTGCGAAACACAGCATGAAATCCATATCATCGTAGACAAAGACTTGTCCTCGTTGAGACAGCGTTTCTTGACTTTCGGAAGTCACTGGATTCAGTTTCGAACTGTCGTTCAGAGAAAAGACACACGAATTTCCCGAGCATCGGTGCAAGTTTTGAATGGATTTAGGAATTTCTAATAGGCGGAGATATCAACACGTTATTCTTAAAGGGGATGTTGGGTTGTTTTTTAAGGAAGGACCAGACAGCAAGGTCATCGGTCTCATCGGATTAGGGAAGGACGGGGAAGGAAGGCGGCCGTGCCCTTTCAAAGGAACCATCCCGGCATTTGCCTGGAGCGATTTAGGGAAATCACGGAAAACCTAAATCAGGATGGCTGGACGCGGGATTGAACCGTCGTCCTCCCGAATGCGAGTCCAGTGTCTAACCACTGCGCCACCTTGCTCGATCAAAGGGGATGTAGAGGTACTTTCTGAAGTGTTGTTGTTATTGTGGTCTTCAGTCCTGAGACTGGTTTGATGCAGCTCTCCATGCTACTCTATCCTGTGCAAGCTTCTTCATCTCCCAGTATCTACTGCAACCTACATCCTTCTGAATCTGCTTAGTGTATTCATCTCTTGGTCTCCCTCTACGATTTTTTCCGTCCACGCTGGCCTCCAATGCTAAATTTGTGATCCCTTGATGCCTCAGAACATGTCCTACCAACCGATCCCTTCTTCTAGTCAAGTTGTGCCACAAACTTCTGTTCTCCCCAATCCTATTCAATACCTCCTCATTAGTTACGTGATCTACCCACCTAATCTTCAACATTCTTCTGTAGCACCACATTTCGAAAGCTTCTATTCTCTTCTTGTCTAAACTATTTATCTTCCATGTTTCACTTCCATACATGGCTACACTCCATACAAATACTTTCAGAAACGACTTCCTGACACTTAAATCTATAGTCGATGTTAACAAATTTCTCTTCTTCAGAAACGCTTTCCTTGTCATTGCCAGTCTACATTTTATATCCTCTCTACTTCGACCATCATCAGTTAGTTTGCTCCCCAAATAGCAAAACTCCTTTACTACTTTAAGTGTCTCATTTCCCAATCTAATTCCCTCAGCATCACCCGAATTAATTTGACTGCATTGCATTATCCTCGTTTTGCTTTTGTTGATGTTCATCTTATATCCTCCTTTCAAGACACTGTTCATTCCATTCAACTGCTCTTCCAAGTCCTTTGCTGTCTCTGACAGAATTACAATGTCATCGGCGAACTTCAAAGTTTTTATTTCTTCTCCCTGGATTTTAATACCTACTCCAAATTTTTCTTTTGTTTCCTTTATTGATTGCTCAATATACAGATTGAATAACATCGGGGATAGGCTACAACCCTGTCTCACTCCCATCCCAACCACTGCTTCTCTTTTATGCCCCTCGACTCTTATAACTGCCATCTGCTTTCTGTACAAATTGTAAATAGCCTTTCGCTCCCTGTATTTTACCCCCGCCACCTTCAGAATTTGAAAGAGAGTATTCCAGTCAACATTGTCAAAAGCTTTCTCTAAGTCTACAAACGCTAGAAGCGTAGGTTTGCCTTTCCTTAATCTTTCTTCTAAGATAAGTCGTAAGGTCAACTTTCTGATGTACCGGAAGGAAATGTTCTAGGGCCATTAGTGCTTACAGTATACATAAATGATCTAGAGAATAACACCGAGAAAATTTGTGAGGCTTGTTTCAAACGAATTGGATTTCGTGAGACCATTGTTTACGGAATCTATGCTAATACCCATTAAGGAAGTCCCTCGGTTCGGGACAGCTAATTACGTTTGAGCGCAGAATCTTAAACAGATGGATTAAAACGGTATTTGATAGTACTGTTTTGGATCACTCCTGCAGTCCTTCTTGTAGAAGAATATGCCGCGGGCTCTCTTCCAGGAAGGAAGGAAGATTGGGGTTTAACGTCCCGTCGACATCGACGGCATTAGAGAGAGAGGGTACAAGCTCGGAATGTTTGAAGGGTGAGGAAGGAAATCGGCTGTACCCTCTCAAAGGAACCATCCCGGCATTTTCCTGGAGCGATTTAGGGAAATCACAGAAAACGTAAAACTGGATGCCAGTACGCGTAGTTGAACCGTCGTCTTCCCGAATAGCCGCGCGGGATTAGCCGAGCGGTCTGAGGCGCTGCAATCATGGACTGTGCGGGAGGTCCCGGCGGAAGTTCGAGTCCACCCTCGGGCATGGGTGAGTGTTTGTCCGTAGGATAATTTAGGTTAAGTAGTGTGTAAGCTTAGGGACTGATGAACTCAGCAGTTAAGTCCCATAATATTTCACACACATTTGAACATTTTTTAAAATTTTTTTCTTCCCGAACAGTCCAGTGTGCTAACCACTGCACCATTTGTACGGTCATTTTTCTTCCAACTGCTGGTCTCAGTTTTCTGTCCTACCGATTTGCATTATATTATGGTTAAGACACGTGCAAACTCAGATACAAATTCTGGATAGAATCTAATAGGGATACCGTCGAGTAGTTGGGAGTTTTAATGATAACAGCTGCTTCTGAACGCCACAGACTCTACTAATACATAAATCGCTCATTTTTGCAGTGGCACGAGAACTGGGCTAGGGGATTATACATCGACCTGCCTTTCTAAAGGTAACTATGAAAACAGAGTTCGGCTTTTCTTCTTTTGATTTGCTACCAACCATTTCATTTTCTGCATCATCCACAAGTGTCTCGACACTGACTTCAGAGTCATTAACAGCCTTCACATATCATCGGATTGTATTTCGGTTTTATTAGAAAGTTTTCGATAAGGTTCTGTTACGGTGGTCGTTGAAGGATTAGCGCATTTCCTTTTTTGACAGCCAAACGTGTTTCATTTGACACCTCTCGGACTGTAGCGCTACCCGTTTTTTTATGCCTCTTGCCCACTAAAAGCTGTTTCTTTAGAACTTGTTTTATAGAAACTGTACATCACGGATGATCCTACACCTCATGGTAAATATCTGTCTAATGCTTGGTCAACAGTCCTCTTGAATCTGAGCTGCATTTTGATTACATGCTCCCGCTCGTCAGCCCACACATGTTGATTGTGAAAATTTACAATTAGATCACGTTGGAATGAAGCCTCATCCGTAAAGAGAACATTTGCACTGAAATGAGGATTGACACATTGTTGGATGAACCATTCGCAGAAGTGTACCCGTGGAGGCCAATCAGCTGCTGATAGTGCCTGCACACGATGTACATGGTACGGAAACAACTGGTTCTCCCGTAGCACTCTCCATACAGTGACGTGGTCAACGTTACCTTGTACAGCAGCAACTTCTCTGACGCTGACATTAGGGTTACCGCCAACTGCACGAAGAACTGCCTCGTCCATTGCAGGTGTCCTCGTCGTTCTAGGTCTTCCCCAGTCGCGAGTCATAGGCTGGAATGTTCCGTGCTCCCTAAGACGCCGATCAATTGCTTCGAACGTCTTCCTGTCGGGACACCTTCGTTCTGGAAATCTGTCTCGATACAAAGGTACCGCGACACGGCTATTGCCCCGTGCTAATCCATACATCAAATGGGCATCTGCCAACTCCGCATTTGTAAACATTGCACTGACTGCAAAACCACGTTCGTGATGAACACTAACCTGTTGATGCTACGTACTGATGTGCTTGATGCTAGTACTGTAGACCAATGAGTCGCATGTCAACACAAGCACCAAAGTCAACATTACCTTCCTTCAATTGGGCCAACTGGTGGTGAATCGAGGAAGTACAGTACATACTGACGAAACTAAAATGAGCTCTAACATGGAAATTACGCGTTTCCGGACACATGTCCACATAACATCTTTTCTTTATTTGTGTGTGAGGAATGTTTCCTGAAAGTTTGGTCGTACCTTTTTGTAACACCCTGTATAGTGAAGGACTGACTGTTTGCATGTCGCCCATCGCTTGCGACAATTGGTTGTAAACAAAAGTATTGTCAATCTAATTTATTGTAATAAAAATCATTAATGTGATTTGCTTGAATTGTTGTATAACTATCCCAGAAAAGCAGCATCCCCTAGGCATCCTATAAAAGACGAGTGGGCAGGCCACCATATTTTCATTTTCTGTAGGGCACAGTTTTACATTTCTGAACATTTCAAACAAGTTACCTATCTTTATACCACTTTGAAATCTTATCAAGAGTGACTGAGAATTTCTGAAGCTTTTCTCAGATAGTACTTCATTACAGATATCTGCATAATCTGCAAAAAGTCTGAGATTACTAATAACATTGTCCACAATGTCATTAACGTACAACATGAACAGCACGGGTCCCAACATATTTCCCTCTGGTACACCCGAAGTTACTTCAACATCTGTCGATGACTCTCCATCCGAAACAACATACTGGGTCCTCCCTAACAAAAAAAAAAAAATCATCAATCAACTCACAAATTTCGCTTGATAACCCATAAGATCATACCTTTGATAATAAGCGTAGGTGTGGTGCGGTGAGTCAAATGCTTTTCGAAAATCGAGAGATGCTGCATCTACCTCATTGCCCCGACCCAAAACTTTCAGTATGTCGTGTGAGAAAAGTGTGAGGTGGGTTTCACATGATCAATGTTTGCCGAATCCATGCTGGCTGGCATGGAGGAGGTCATTGTGCTCAAGATACCTCGTTATGTTTGACGTCAGAATATGTTCTAAGATGTAACTAGTCGATGTCAAGGATACTGGACGGTATTTTTGTGGTTCTACTAACCTTCTGGTAGATATGATAATTAAATAAAGACCCTAAGCCATCGGCAGGCGTTGATACACATCAATGAGGACAGTTGAAAATGTGTGCCCCGCACGGGACTCGAAGCCGGGACCTCCTGCTTACATGGCAGACGCTCTATCCATATGAGCCACCGAGGGCACAGAGGGTAGTGTGACTGCAGGGATTTATCCCTTGCACGCTCCCCGTAAGTCGCACATTCCCAACTTCATGTCCACACATTACATTCATTACTCGCGGTACACAATTTTATCGAGTCCCGTAAGAGTTGGGGCAATGCGTGTGCATCCAGCACAGAAGAAGGAGGTCAATGGCCGGTTAACCTTAACTATATGGAGATGGTATGGGTTCTTTCGGACATGCCCGAACTCTTGCGAGACTCGGTAAGATTGTCTGCCGCGAGTAATAAGTGTAATGGGCAGGGGCACTACGAATGTAAGGTGTGGACATTAAGTTGGGTATGTGGGTCTCCCGGGGAGCGTGCAAGGGATAAATCCCTGCAGTCGCACTATCCTCTGTGCCCTCGGTGACTCAGATAGCCGGCACGGTAGCTCAGCGTGTTCGGCCAGAGAGCTGGTTGACCTCTGTAATAGAAAACTGAGTGAAAGGATCAACAACGAACTTAACGGATGTCATGTGACGTCCGCAACGACCAAACACAACGATCCACAACGAAAAAAATGAAAAAAAGATGGACAGAGCGTCTGCCATGTAAGCAAGAGATTCCGGGTTCGAGCCCTGGTCGGGACACACATTTTCAACTGTCCCCGTTGACGTATATCAACGCCTGTCGACAGCTTAGGGTCTTGATTTAATTATCTGTTCTTTCGGACATGTCCGAAAGAACAGATATCATCTTCATATATTCTTGTAGGTAGGTGTGATCTATGCTTTCTTCCAACTACTGGGCACGGTTTTTTGTTCGAGGGACCTACGATAGAAGAGGATCTAACTCATCCGAAAAATTCAGTATACAATTCCACAGGAATTCCATCGGGCCCTGGAATGTGTTCAGTTTCAATGATTTCAGATGCTTCTCTACATCACTGACACATCTGCTGCTACCTTGTCAAGAGCTAGGTAAGGCAACAGGGGAGGAGTCTGTTGACCATCCGCAGTGTGAACTTACGGATGACGATGTTGCCCATAGGGCAATGGTAGCAAGGTATAAGAAGAGTCACCTTATTGATCTGAGGATCCTTCGGAGCGTCATTCATTTTGTTGAAGAGAATGTTCCGGCATCCGCTGAGGGAACAGGGTGCAACCGGCTACAGATGCTGGCGCAAGACGAAACAAACGGTGCCTGTCGTCTGGGTTTCGAGGAAATATTTGGATCATTCCAGCGACTGGAAGACAAAACTGAGAAGCTCGGCCCTACTCACAGAATTTCAATGAACCCCACGGCGTTGTCCCCATCACTGATCATGATGCCCACTCACCTGGTTCTGAATAGAGTGAAAGTCTTGAACCAGAGGCCATCGAAAGTTCTGCGACAAGCTATGCTACAGCTTCCTGGGCGTGCGCCGTGTGACTGAAAACTGAGGGGTCTGCTTAAATGACTCATGCGTGAACATAACTATTTTTTGATTAGGCTGCTTTCAGTCCAGTCTAGATGATAAAAATACCAGTTTTGTGAAGACGCAAAGTCTTGTAGTATGACGCAAAGAAAAGTAATTTCCCTTAGAGATGAGACTTTCAAAACCATAGTGACCAACTGCCGAAGCCTTCTCAGCAACGACCTACAGTTTATAGCTCACATAACGATAGGTAAAGAGAGCTGAAATTAACAGCAGTCAGATTTTTGGATTAAAATCTCTCTCGAAACGATAGAGTAACAGGAATTAAAAGAGATTTGTTAGCCGCACAAACAAGAAATTGAAATTCACCAATATAAAAACTGAAGCTGAATGCGAATTCGTTTGCGCAATATTAAGTACCAAGTGCGGGCATAAATTTAAAATTAGATCCTTCTACCAACTATAGGGCTCGTACCCAAATCTAACAGAAAACTTTAGAGAGAAACTTACCTACGTAATATAAGCGTCAGTAGAGGAGAATTTAATCATCCAAAAATTAGTTGACACACTGACTTATATAATTAATTGGTGAAGCAAACGACGCTGCGAAAAAATAGTAATTTCATCATCTGAAAACTATTTAAGACAAATAGTTCAGTATCCCAATCGTGAGGGACATATATATAAGTGACATCACTGAGGATGTCTGCCTCGGAACAGATATCAGTGACCAAGAGGCAGTTATAGCAACAATGATTACGAAAGTAAAAAGAGCATCTAAGGCAAGAAGCGAGATTCATATGTTCAGTAATCTAGATGAAGAGCGACTGGAGTCATATCTCAAGGAGAAACTTGATACATTTAGTGAGAGACGAGAATCCGCACGCAATTGTGCAATCACGTCATCAACACAGATTTCCTGTGAACGTTTGGACAGGCATTGTTGGTGATGTCTGGGCCCCATGTTCTTCCACCTACGCTCAATGGAGCACGTTATCATGATTTCATACGGGATATTCTACCTGTGCTGCTAGCACATGTGCCTTTACAAGTACGACACAACATGTGGTTCATGCACGATGGAGCTCCTGCACATTTCAGTCGAAGTGTTCGTACGCTTCTCAACAACAGATTCGGTGACCGATGGATTGGTAGAGGCGGACCAATTCCGTGGCCTCCACGCTCTCCTGACCTCAACCCTCTTGACTCTCATTTATGGGGGCATTTGAAAGCTCTTGTCTACGCAACCCCGGTACCAAATGTAGAGACGCTTCGTGCTCGTATTGTGGACGACTGTGATACAATACGCCATTGTCCAGGGCTGCATCAGCGCATCAGGGATTCCATGCGACGGAGGGTGGATGCATGTATCCTCGCTAACGGAGGACATTTTGAACATTTCCTGTAACAAAGTGTGATGTCCTTAGGTTAGTTAGGTTTAAGTAGTTCTAAGTTCTAGGGGACTGATGACCATAGATGTTAAGTCCCATAATGCTTAGAGCCATTTGAACCATTTGTAACAGTGTTTGAAGTCACGCTGGTACGTTCTGTTGCTGTGTATTTCCATTCCATGATTAATGTGATTTGAAGAGAAGTAATAAAATGAGCTCTAACATGGAAAGTAAGCGTTTCCGGACACATGTCCACATAACATATTTTCTTTCTTTGTGTGTGAGGAATGTTTCCTGAAAGTTTGGCCGTACCTTTTTGTAACACCCTGTATACAATGACCATGTACGTACTCACACTCAGGTGGCGCAGTGGTTAGCACACTGGACTCGCATTCGGGAGGACGACGGTTCAATCCCGCGTCCGGCCATCCTGATTTAGGTTTTCCGTGCTTTCCCTAAATCGATCCAGGCAAATGCCGGGATGGTACCTTTGAAAGGGCACGGCCGGCTTCCTTCCCCGTCCTTCCCTCATCCGATGAGACCGATGACCTCGCTGTTTGGTCTCTTCCCCCCAAACAAACAACAACAATATTCACACACGCTCATATGTCACTGCTGCCGTTGGTATCACTTCTCATCTACGCCTCTGTGCTAGTGTCCGTCTCCTCCTGTCTCCTCCGAGGCAGGCAGGAGCGCCGCTTACATTCTCTTCGTATAGAGTCCGCTCCTGTCGCGGTGCGGTCGTAGTCAGAGGGCTGTTGGCCGACGTCGTCTCACACCCTTCTCTGCTCTTGCGTTCATCACCTTCGTGCCGGCGCTTTCGTTATTCCGTAACAGAAAAAATGTAGTATCCTTTGACTAGGACATCAAAGAGCCACCGTTGGAATTGGCTAACTCATACAAATACCTGGGTGTAACACTTTGTAGGGATATGAAATGGAATGATCACATAGGTTCGGTTGTGGCGAAAGCAGGTGGTAGACTTCGGTTTATTGGTAGAATACGGTGGAAGTGTTACCAGTCTTCAAAGAAGATTGCTTACAAATCACTCGTGCAATCCATTCTAGAGGGTGTAAATTTTAAGTTAGACAAACCAGAATAACTCGAAAAATAAGCTTCACACGAAAAACTGTGTAGAATCCAAAGTTGATCATGTTCGAGGGGGACATCTACTGGTGCTAAAATTAACTCGCCATCCCAGCCCCATGGGGGGGGGGAGGGAGAGGGAGGTGGGGAGGGGGGGAGGGGGGGCGACGGGAGACAACTTGAAAATTTCAAATGAGAACCCCCATTTTTTATTGCAGAATCATATTCTACATAAAATACTACGTACATTTTGTCTTAAACATTTGTTTCCATTCTTGGTAGTTGGCGCTGTAATTCAAGAAAATCCATGTTCTCATTTTTGCGTGGAAAATGGTTACGGACGGATAAATGAAAAATACTTATTTGCTCCGTAAATTTTGATTTGCTACAACTAAAACTCTCCTTCTCTCCCCATAGGGTGGGGTTTGAGAGAGAGGAATTAGAGATTTAAAAATGTTGACCCAAATAATTTTTTCCGCAGATTCGGAAAATTTTGTGTTGTTGAGGTAACATGAAGAATAAATAAACTTTTCATTATTATATTATTTATTTATGTTTGTTGTTTTGATCCATAATTTATGATCATGAGATTAAGTTACCTTAGGGATTACAGCGTAATTGTTTTTGAGAGCTCATATCGAGAAAGCAGATTGCGACCTCGATGTTGGATTAAGAAAAATTTTTTGTGCACGACCCCAGTAATTAGGTCTGTTTGACCTTTAAATTCTTACATGATCCGAATTCAGACCGGCGTGAGCCAAACAGGTTTCTATCCTAAGATCATTTATCCGTATTAGTACGAAAAGACCGTATGTATATATATGCAGATAACAAGAGCCATCCTATCAAACTTCCATGGGTCTCCTGGCGATACATTTGTCTCTTCTGAACACTCGCCGTCCAAAACAACGTTAAGGGTTTTGTTACTTAAAAAAGTGCTCGAACACTTACTTACCCGAGAATCTATTCCGTATACTCGGGCCTTCGAACAGTCTGCATTGTGGCATTTTGTCAAATGGTTTTCGGAGATTTAGGAATATGGAATCTGCCCGTTAGCTCTCATCCATCGTCCGAAGGAAATCTTGCGAGAAAAGGACAAGCCGCTTTCTAAATCCATGCTTATTTATGAGAAAAACCTTTCCTCTGTGAAGGAAATTTCCAATACGCGAACTTAGAATATGCTCAAGAATTCTGCAGCGAACCTATGTTAACTACACAGTGTTTGGAACTTCCCGTTACAAACTTGTAGGACTCGTAGAGGGGAGTGCGTACATAATACTTTGACTAGGAACTCATGTACAGAAACATATCGTTTCCGTTCTACGAAGGTCTCAGTTCAGATATTTAACTCTTCCACTTATGTTTGAGCAACCGAATTAGGCGTGACGCACTACGGTTATTAGGTAACAATTCGAAAGAAAACACAACGAAACACCCATTTATTACTTAAGCACATTTGTTTGTATTAACGCTAGTTTATTTTATTCCAGAACAAAAAGGACACAGCACACTGTACGTACAGAACAATACTGATGCATTACAACAGCGGCTCGGTGTGGCGACCACCAACGTTGCTACAGACATTTTGCCTACGAAACATGGTCTGGTACCCGCTTTCTATTCCACATGGTCTCTCTTCAATTTCAAAATGTACCAGCCAGAACTCGTACCAGCAGATCTTCCTCTGTCTCTACATGAGTCTCGTAAATTAAACTTTGCACGCATCAAACTACTAGTAGTCCGTAGGAATTAAATCCGGCAGCCACGTGCTTGGACCACCTCGTTCTATACATCTTTCACCATATCGTCTGTTGAGATGTCTCACCACATGTGAGAAGTGAGGTGTTGCACCATCATGGTGAAACCATATTTCCCGACGGACATTCAGCGACAGAGCTTCCAAGAATGGGTCCAGTACGGTTTGTAGGAAGATCAAGTACGCAGGAACAGTTAGCTTGAGTGGTGTGAGGTATGGCCCAGTCACATGATCGTCCAGAATACCTGCCCACACGTTAGTATCAAACCGTTGCTGAAATCCCTGAACATGCGTGGCACGAGGGTTTTCTTGTACGCAGACATGGCTGCTCCGCGAAGTCAGAACGCAGTACCAAGTGAACTTATATTCATCTATGAACAGAACTCTACGTGGAAGCGGGGGTGCGTGGAAGCAGCTGTTAGGGAACCATGTGCGGCAGGCAACGCGTTGTGGAAAATCGGCTGGACCCATAGCGTATATCCTTTGCAAGAGGTACGGATGTACGTGGGATATTCGGAAAGTAAGTTCCGGTCGGTCAAGAAATGGAACGACTATGAAAATATAATAAAGTTTTCCACATATGTGTTCGACAGTGTCTCTAGTATGCCTGTCGGTTACATCACTTCGCTCTTTGCAGTTCTGAGCGCATGGTGAGCACATAAAGATGGGTAGATAATTGTGTCTCCCGCCAAGTATGAGGTCCTGGTGAGAGATTTCGCCTGATGTTATGCAGCCTACATTAAAGAACCGTCATACGGTTCCTACTTCGTGACAATCGTCGGTCGCAATCTGCAGGGGCAATGAAAATGCTATTGCAGCGTTTTCGATGGGAAGTGTTTGATCACCCGCACTACAGCCCGTAATTGGCTTCCTCTGTGTTTCGTCTCTGCTCACATTCACTACTGGCTATGAAGACAACATTTTCGCACAGACAATGAGCGTAGAGAATTGGCGGGAAGCACAGGCGGCTGCCTTCTTTGAGGAGGGTATTGGAAAATTGGTACAACGTTACGACAAATGTCGGAGTGGTGACTATGTAGAGCAGCGGCTGGAAGCTGAAGCTAACTGTTGTAGATAAAATACAATCGAAACTAACTTTCCGAATAGCCCTAGTAATTGTTCCTCACGCACAAAGTCCCGGACGATACTGTGACTAACACCCACTGCACGCGCATTTTTTTGAGTACATATTGACTGGTTGTCATCAACGGAATGCGGAACATCTTCTTCAAATTCGGACGTGCGGCGTCGGCGTGGAGCACCACAGCCATGCCTCCAACAGTGAAGGTACCTGTTTCTTGGAGCCGCTGCATTGGTCAAAAAGTTTGTGCGATGGTGTCCTACGTTGCGGAAAAGGTTCGTGATATAGTCGACTAGCAACTCTTCCGTTACCTCGAGCTTCGCGATAAACAAAGAGCGTGTCTGTCTGTTCCGAAAACGTGTACTAAACCATGTTTATTCTATCGGTGGAGCACAGGCATTGAATAGGTTTCGCTGCAAGGCAGACGTTACGTGACATCTAGGTGACCGTCTGACCTGTGCTACGTCATCCTGTCTACCCTACTGCACGCCAGGACAAGCAACTCTAAAACTTTCCTCTTCCCCTCAGCAGTCGTGGACGCGCTATACATCTGAACTGAAACCGCCGTAGAACGGAAACGGTACGTTTCCAGACATGAGTTCCTATTCAAAATACACACATGAAAAAAAGTTATGCATCACTTCACTTCCGAGAGTTCCGGAACCTGTACAGAAAATTTGAATAGAGATCAATATAAACATCATTTCCGCCTTTTTTATTGCTCATGAAGACCACAGAGACCTTCAGAGGTGGTGGTCCAGATTGCTGTACACACCTGTACCTCTAATGCCCTGTAGCACGTCCTCTTGCATTCATGCATGCCTGTATTCGTCGTGTCATACTATCCACAAGTCCATCAAGACACTGTTGGTCCAGATTGTCCCTTTCCTCAACGGCGATTCAGCGTAGATCCCTCAGAGTGCTTGGAGGGTCACGTCGTCCATAAACAGCCCTTTTCCATCAATCTCAGGCATTTTCGATAGGGTTCATGTCTGGAGTACATGCTGGCCACTCTAGTCAAGCGATGTCATTATCCTGAAGGAAGCCATTCACAAGATGTGCTCGATGGGGGCGCGAATTGTCTCCATGAAGACGAATGCCTCGTCAACATGCTGCCGATATGGTTGCACTATCGGTCGGAGGATGGCATTCACGTATCGTACAGCCGTTACGGCGCCTTCCATGACCACCCACATAATGCCACCCCAAAACAGCAGGGAACCTCCACCTTGCTGCACTCGCTGGACAGTGTACGAGGTGCATTCAAGTTCTAAGGCCTCCGATTTTTTTTTTCTCCGGACTGGAAAGAGATAGAAACATGCGCATTGTTTTAAAATGAGGCCGCGTTCATTGTCAATACGTCCCAGATGCGGCAGCACCGTAAGGCAGATGGAATTTTACCGCCAGCGGCGAGAATGAGGTTTTAAATACTTAAAATGGCGACGTTTTCCTTACTTGAACAGCGTACAATCATCCGTTTTCTGAATTTGCGTGGTGTGAAACCAATTGAAATTCATCGACAGTTGAAGGAGACATGTGATGATGGAGTTATGGATGTGTCGAAAGTGCGTTCGTGGGTGCGACAGTTTAATGAAGGCAGAACATCGTGTGACAACACACCGAAACAACCTCGGGCTCGCACAAGCCGGTCTGACGACATGATCGAGAAAGTGGAGAGAATTGTTTTGGGGGATCGCCGAATGACTGTTGAACAGATCGCCTCCAGTGTTGGCATTTCTGTGGGTTCTGTGCACACAATCCTGCATGACGACCTGAAAATGCGAAAAGTGTCATCCAGGTGGGTGCCACGAATGCTGACGGACAACCACATGGCTGCCCGTGTGGCATGTTGCCAAGCAATGTTGACGCGCAACGACAGCATGAATGGGACTTTCTTTTCGTCGGTTGTGACAATGGATGAGACGTGGATGCCATTTTTCAATCCAGAAACAAAGCGCCAGTCAGCTCAATGGAAGCACACAGATTCACCGCCACCAAAAAAATTTCGGGTAACCGCCAGTGCTGAAAAAATGATGGTGTCCATGTTCTGGGACAGCGAGGGCGTAATCTTTACCCATTGCGTTCCAAAGGGCACTACGGTAACAGGTGCATCCTACGAAAATGTTTTGAAGAACAAATTCCTTCCTGCACTGCAACAAAAACGTCCGGGAAGGGCTGCGCGTGTGCTGTTTCACCAAGACAACGCACCCGCACATCGAGCTAACGTTACGCAACAGTTTCTTCTTGATAACAACTTTGAAGTGATTCCTCATGCTCCCTACTCACCTGACCTGGCTCCTAGTGACTTTTGGCTTTTTCCAACAATGAAAGACACTCTCCGTGGCCGCACATTCACCAGCCGTGCTGCTATTGCCTCAGCGATTTTCCAGTGGTCAAAACAGACTCCTAAAGAAGCCTTCGCCGCTGCCATGGAATCATGGCGTCAGCGTTGTAAAAAATGTGTACGTCTGCAGGGTTATTACGTCGAGAAGTAACGCCAGTTTCATCGATTTCGGGTGAGTAGTTAATTAGAAAAAAAATTGAAGGCCTTAGAACCTGAATGCACCTCGTATCTAAGTCGTTCATCCTGACCGGGTTGCCTCCAAACACGTATCCGACGCTTGTCTGGTTGAAGGCATATGCGACACTCATCGGTGAAGAGAACTTGCCAATACTGAGCGGTCCATTCGGCATGTTGTTGGGCCCTTCTGTACCGCGCTGCATGGTGTCCTGGTTGCAAAGTTGTACCTCGCCATGGACCTCGGGAGTGATGTTGCGCATTATGCAGCCTATTGCGCACAGTTTGAGTCGTAACACAACGTGGTTGCACGAAAAGCATCATTCAACATGGTTGCGTTGCTGTCGGGGTTCTTCCGAGCCGTAGGTAGCGTCATCCACTGCAATAGTAGCCCTTGGGCGGCCTGAGCGAGGCATGTCTTGGACAGTTCCTGTCTCTCTGTATCTCCTCCATGTCCGAACAAAATCGCTTTGGTTCACTCCGAGATGCCTGTACATTTCCCTTGTTGAGAGCCCTTCCTGGCACAAAGTAACAATGCGGACGCGATCGAACTGCGGTATTGACTGTCTAGGCATGGTTGAACTACAGACGACACGAACCGTGTACCTCTTTCCTGGTGGAATGGCTGGAACTGATCGGCTGCCGGACCTCCTCCGTCTCATAGGCGTTGCTCATGCATGGTTGTTTACATCTTTGGGCGAATTTAGTGACATTTCTGAACAATCAATGCGATTGTGTCTGTGATACAATATCCACCTTCAAGCTTCACTGTGCCGAGAAACTCTGCTAAGGAAAAGGAACTGCTACTTTTTGCATCAGTGGCATCCCCACGAATCTCTCTTTCTCTCTCTCTTTCTTGAGCCTTGTCCCGCAGTTATGCAGGGTCCGCCATGGTTAATCGGATGGGGCATGTTAATATAAGGGGTGGCTGGATCCCTTCCTGTCGCCACTCTGTACCCCCCCCCCCCTCCGGTATGGAATTAGTGTACCCCAATTTTCTGCATCTAGTGTAAGCCATGGAAGAGTGCGAATGTCGTCAGATGTCTGCGAGCCGTGTAACCGAGGCGGAATGTGGGGACTAGCCCGGTATTCGCCTAGCGGGATTTGGAAAACCGCCTAAAAACCACATTCAGGCTGGCCAGCACACTGGCCCTTTGTCGTTAATCCGCTGGGCGGATTCGATGCGGGGCCAGGGTACCTACCCGAATCCAGGAAGCAGCGCATTAGCGCTCTCGGCACCCTGACGGGTAGTGGCATCCCCGCGAATACTTGCTAAAAAAATAAATTTTTAAACACCAGGAATCGTAATTTTGTTTTCTTGGGAACTGTAGGTTACTTTATAGAATTATCACATTTTTCACTGACTCAAGACATGCTCGCTGCAGTGTGGGAACAATTTGAATACCTCACTGACGTGCCGTGCAGCTCAAGGGGAGCATACAGAGCACTTATGAAAAGGTATAAAAAAACATTTTTGAGTTTACCATTCATCAAAAAACGAAATTCATCGTATCTGTTTATTGGTTACAGAAATATAGACATGCCAAATCGGATGATTCTTTTTGATACACCCTGCATATTTATTGAATAAATGCGCTACATCGCGTAACACAGTAAAACGTCGGACTTTGTAAACAAATAGTATATGTTCAGGCTCTATTAAACGGGAGATATAAGTAATGACTATTAAAGGTAGGAATAATTTAAAACCGCTACGCGAAACCACACCAGATCTCACCATTACAGTTACAGTGACACATTGATTTTAGGTACTGCAGGATACTAAAGGGTAGAAACTGATGTAAAAAAGGCCTGTGTAAGCCATGGAAGAGTGCGAATGTCGTCAGATGTCTGCGAGCCGTGCAACCGAGGCGGAATGTGGAGACCATCCCGGTATTCACCTAGCGGGATTTGGGAAACCGCCTAAAAACCACATTCACGCTGGCCAGCACACTGGCCACCGCCACACCGCCAATAATTGTTATTTGAATCAAGACTTACACTTATATTCATCAGAACAAAGGCGGCAGTCGACAGACTAGCCTAAGATCGGACCAGATAAGATAATGCAATGTTAATGGACGACTCATTGTCGCACAATGATATTATGTAGTAAAACATGTAACCAACCAGGAACGTTAGCTCCAAACTGAGTGTTTATTCTAGAACAAACATGATACTTTACATTAATTATTAACACTGTAAGGTACATTTTATTTCTTCATGTAAACGTAAAATGGCTTAAGAAATTATAGTCTTTTTTTAAAATTATTTAAAGATCTTACAAGAGGCGCCACAGTCTCCCGTAGGTGTAGGCCTTTAATGACTCACTTGTTACCGCTTAAGGCAATGTCATCCAGTGCAAAATGTTTTATTAAAAAATACTCAGGGATGGAAATTGTTATCTCTGATGGAAAAGTCACATTCGAACAGCCAGTTACAAATTACACTGGTCGATAAAAAGTTTTTTAATATTGAGAGAAATGCATTGGGTGATTTTTACTGAGTTTTTTGTGTTGACTTCACTTCGTTTACATACATTTTTCGTCACGTAATTTGGTGAGTAATGACATTAATAACATTTTTGGTAGTTATACATATCGGCAAATGTAAAACAGCTAGAATACGTTTTACCTACCTAAAATGTATGTGGAGTGGATTTTCGACTATCATTTTGTTGAGGAACATCTCTTGAGTGTCCAATTGCACACCGCCAACAAATTTGGAGTCCATTTTCTCTGGTAGCGTTTTCTGTGTCAGTAGTGTCCTGGTGGAAATGCTCGCCATGTTCGTCCCTCATTAACTAGTTCTTTGTAACATCTAGACCTGTAGTTCCATAGAAAGTTTGTGATAACGTGTTTGAAAGAATTCCGCAGCCGAATCTTGCGTATTTTACAGGCCTTCGGACTGTGTACCTTTCACAAGTTCCGTAATTCGAGGGCCAATAAATATTTCCTATTTTAGTTTAGCTTCACTGATTTTAGGGAAATTGGTTTATAGGAAGATAAATGCACTCCTTTGACGATCCACTGATCACAAAAAAATCTTAATGAAACCTACTAATACATGAAACGGACGCAATATAATTTGGTCAGGGCTTGCAAGTGGTTAATGGACAACATTTAACTGTCCTTGGTTGAATGATTTCCTCTTTTGTCAGATTTCACTCATATAATATTGTTTCTGTCTCTGCTATCCCACAAGTACGAGAAACAACATAATTTTGTATAGCGAAGTTGTAATCCAAGCAGAATAGCTTTCACTTTACAATCTGCACATATCTGTTACGAATATTCATGATATCGGATACTGGATAGCATGAGATGTATGGTCATGTAACTTCCCTTCATATCACAAACTACGTGAGCAATAGGAATGAATGTAAACTTATTTTCATTATGTAGCCAGATCCCTATCAAACTGGTTTTCCAGAAGTCAGTGAACAAACACCAATCTTCAGGAGTATATTCAGCACTCAATGATTCCATCAAAAAATCAACATTGCTACAGAAAACTAGGTTCTCCTGTTTAGAAAGTAAATGCTCAAATTCCTTTTGGCTTTGTCAGAAAGAATATGCTGTGGTTCCATCCCGAGGGGGTACCACCGTCTCAATCTTGAAGCTTTGCTTTACTTATACGTAACACGAGATCACGAACGAAGTCATATAGCTCCTCCTGTGTTAGAAAGTGGGATTCATTTGTAATAACTGCTCCCAAAAAATCTGGGTCAGTCTTTTGTTGTAATTCACTAATGTCATCAACACTTTAAAAATCTCCAGTCACATTTTTGTTGTGTGGAGGAGATGGTATGGGGATGTCTGGTTCTTGAGGCTCTGATCGAACTGCTGATTCTAAAAAAGATTATTTAACAGAATGTTTGTAGTCTGAACTAATTTTGAATGTATGTGTCAAGCACAAGTAGCAATCCGTTTGATGATCCTTAGGTCCTCCACATACCAGTTGTTGTTGTTGTGGTCTTCAGTCCAGACACTGGTTTGTCGCAGCTCTCCATGCTACTGTATGCTGTGTGAGCCTCTTCATCTCCGAATAACTGTTGCAGCTTACATCCTTCTTAATCTGCTTACTGTGTTCACCTATTGGTCTCCGTCTATGAGTTTTACCCCCATGCTTCCCTCGAGTACTAAACTGGTGATCCCGAGATGCCTCAGAACATATCCTACCAGCCTATCCCTTCTTCCAGTCAGATTGTGCCATAAATTTCTTTTCTCCTCAATTCTCCGCGTTAATTGCGTGATCTACCGATATAATCTTCAGTACATTACGAAAGATACATTGCAACTGGAACAGGCATATGGCGGGACCCTTTTAACCATCCACTTAATAATGTTACGTACGCATCAGACACAGCAGATTTCTGAAGCCGAAAAATTATCCTGATCTCATATAATTTTATAATATGGGCAACCATAGCCGTTGAAATTCATAGTAAACAGAACTTTCATAAAACCGCAAACAGATGTTAAGTGATGATTTATTAACGACAGGTTTCGCTGCTTTAAAACAACAACTTCAGATGGTTAGTAGTGTCACATAGATAAGCACACGGAGACGTTCCCATCGTTCATAGTCACAGAATCAACCCTATGAAGAGGACAAGTCATCATCAAATAATGACCTGCAATGCATTGGGGCGAATAGTGCAGGTGATGAGGCACAACAACTGTAAGAACCGAGAATGAACGTTAGATAATAGGGGACCTCATTTATAAAGGCAAATCCTGTAGTTGGTTGTCGAGGGAGGAAGGCACTGCAGCAGTCAGCTGTATAATTTGTTGCCAAAAGAACACTCGGAACATTTTTTAATTCGACCAGTTAAATTTAGTTCTGTAGTTTTAAAGTGAATTTGATACGATCATAACAAAATTACGAGGGTGAGTCAAATGAAAACCTTAAATTTGTAATAACAAATCGAAATTTCGCGCCGTTATCCTGTAACTTGTAAGTGTGCTACAAACAGCTTGCAGAATGGTCTGTAGGTGCCAGCATAGTGCAGATGCACGCATACCGTCGCAGTATCAGTATAAAGAAGGCCGCCCCACTTGCGACGTGCACCAGGGAAGAACAGCGTCTTGTTATTCGGTTTTTTGGGTAGTGAAGGTGTGAAACCTATTGAAATTCATCGACGAATGAAGGTTCAGTACGGTGATGCATGTTTGTCACAGCAGCAAGTCTACGAACGGAGTAGGAAGTTGGCAAATGGTGTAACTTCAGTGGAAGATGCTCCTCGTCCAGGTCAGGTACAACGAGTTTTGACTCCACAGAACATTGCAGGAGTTGAAGCCATAGTGAAGAAAAACCGCCGAGTGACACTGAATGATATCGCAGCATGTTTACAGATTATTCATGGGTCAGCACACCACATTTTGAATGATGTGCTCCAGTTTCACAAAGTGTCTGCAAGATGGGTGCCACAGCAGCTGACTCCTGAAATAAGAGAACGACGTATTGATGCTTGTGAAGAACTTCTTCGGCGCTTTGAACGAGAAGGTGGTGGCTTCCTTGCAAGAATCGTTACTGGGGACGAAGACTGGGTGCACTTCCACTAACCGGAAACGAAGAGAGCGAGCAAGGAATGACGCATTCCTCATCACCAAAACCAAAGAAGTTTCGAACAGAACCATCAGCACGGAAGGTTATGCTGACTCTCTTTTGGGACGAAAAAGGCGTCATTTTGGAGCATTACATGCCTAGAGGGACCACTGTCACCAGTTCGTCATAAACAGATCTCCTAAAAAAGTCATCTGCGGCCTGTAATCAAATTCAAGCGACGTGGACTGCTGTCAGCAGGTGTCCTTTTGCAACATGACAATGCAAGGCCCCACACTGCCTGTACAGCATTTGCAGCAATCACAGACCTGCATTTTGAGTGTCTTCCTCATCCACCATACTCATCAGACCTTGCCCCAAGTGATTTACATATGTTTGGACCACTCAAAGACGCAATGGGAGGAAAGAATTTCCGTTCTGATGAAGAGGTACGCCACGCGGTGCATGAGTGGTTGCGCGGAGTACCAAAAGAATTTTTTTCTAAAGGAATTTATGCACTTTGTAAGCGCTGGAGGACTTGCATTGAGCGTGGGGGAGATTATGTTGAAAAGTGATACAGCTTTGTACCACTTCTGCGCAATAAATAATATTTAAAAAAATATTTGAGGTTTTCATTTGACTCACCCTCGTAGGTTTTATCGTTTACAGAACTGCGAGACATTTCCTCTTTGTCAAACACAATTCTTAAGAAAACACACCATTAGCTGACACTACACCGTCAATTCCCAGCTGAAGAACACACAGGATTAGCATCTTTCATTAAATAATGCTTCAACTCCTCTGGCAACTAAGAAGGACACTTTCTATCTGTAAAAAATCCTCTTCCTTATCTCTTGTTGCAACAAACTTTGGCCTGTGTGAGAAATAGTCCAGTCAAATAGTAGATATACCTTGCAAAAGGTGGGGGTAGAAGAGTTTATTTTTTCAACTCGATCAAATGGTTGGAAAGATTAGAAAACCGAGTTTTGCCAACAAAATTTCGCTTGGGAAAACTTCCTGCAGTCAAAAAACTTCTAAAATTTCGGACTTTTTCAGTTTTTTCAAAATATCTCAGTTTCATTTGCTCCTATCGCTTTAACGTCTATTTTCTTTTCTAAAGAGCACAAAATTCTCTACAAATTGGATTCTTGCCATTTTTTTCTACTCCCAATATCTAAGGCGCTACAGCGCCTCAAAAAATACCAATTTTTCAAATATTGAGCATAGTGGCAAGATACCTAATTTTTGAACACTATTTTTTCAGTTTCTGTTTGTGTAGTATAAATACATTATACATCATGTTATAAGTTGGAATTTACCACCTCACTTTCAGGTATTAAATTTCTCTGTATGCAACATGAGGATTACTGGACACCCAACCATTGTGATTCTTACATCACTACCTGAAGTTCACTATGGGCCACCTCTGCCCTCGTATTTGTAAAACTATAAATATAAAAATACATCATTAAGAGACATACACACACACACACACACACATACACACACAAAATAAATTGTCTCAGGAAATTGAACTATTATTAGCTGCAGTAGGCAACCTAATTAGGTAGGTAATTATTCTTGTGTATAAAAGCCATACAGTTGACATTAAAAATAAGTAGCTTTATTACAATTAAAATGCACTGTCACTTACTTAAAAATGTTGACAGTTCTGGTTGTGTAATACTTGTAATATTGCACTTAAGCGCACTTGAGACAGATATGAGAATCACTTCCAACGTTTTGATGGGCCAGGTTCCTCAGTGTCACCAGAAATACCTAGAGTTACGGATTCAGGGTCTGTACATAGAGTTGATCCCACATTGACCTCTTCTTTAAACAGCGAGTCAGCCTCAGCAAGTTCGTTGGTTTCGTCAGCGGTTTCCTCAACATCCTCCATAACATCTTCTTCACTGTCTTCATATAAAAATTTTAGCACGTTTTCACAGTTGACCCCAATACATTTCTTGCAAATTGAAGAACATTTCAAACCCACTTTTCTGCAGGAGCACGCTCCGCCACAGTTCAGCTTGCATGAGCATGAAACAGTGTGAAGAAGTGCTTCAGGTGCTGGATTTTGGCTCATTATAACGGGTATTGGACCGTGGTCACTGTGATTCCAGCCCCATTTCTCAGGAGGTTTCCAGTTTCCCATCCCACTTTGGACTTGTTGGTAAGTCCGCAACGAATGATGTTGTGCAGCATCTTGTGTAGGTGGCAACCGTGCAAGATTCAGTTTGCTCTTTGTGGCAGACTTGGCGAATAGCTGGTACCGCAAGTGGTCTAGTGTGTGGGAGCTGCTGACACCTCCACTGTACAATGCGATAGTAACCTGTTCTCCTGCAGTTATTATTTCTTCACGGGTAGCATGTGGTTTATTGAACGTGCAAAGCGCTGAGGTTAGGTGTTCATTTTTCGCAACAATATTGCAGCACTTAATTTTTCCTTGACCAAAAAAAGCAGATGTTGTGTCACATCCGCTAAAGGCGTGAGTGAACAGAATATATTCACTGTCAAACTTGTTAGATGCAGTGGAAAACCACTTGTCTTCTGCATTTCCTCTTCCTGGCTTTAAGAAAAATAAGTTTTCAATGCCTTGCCCCAAACCGGTCATGAGCACAAGCAGGTCAACATCTTCTCCTAAAATGACAACACTTCCAAAATCTTTGGTTCTTAAAATGACAGATGTTACAATTATAACGTCAGCATCTTCTTGTGCCTGGTGCACTTCAATGCTAAACTCCAGAAATTCCATTTTAAGAAGAGTGATCAAACGCATCTTGTTTCGTTCGTTGTACAAGAACTTGTCCTGAGGGACTTGGTTCACCATCTCTGATTCAACCACAACGTCAACCGAATAATGTTGTTTGGACCTACGAATCCTCTCAGCACTCTTTGTGCTACATTTGTCTCCCTCACATGGATACCCATCAAATACAATAGCAAATTGAGATCCAAAATGACGTTGCAGGTAAGAAACATAGCTTTGGGCTATTGACTTGAAGCAAACTTTTCGACTCCAAGTCACTTTGTGGATAACTTACCCTCCATCAATGACAAAAAATTTACTCGGTCCACCTGACTTCACATCTTCCACTGCAACGAAGGCATTGTGGAATGAAGATTTTGTTACTTTTCGCATGCCTTTTTCTGTGAATAGGGACATTGGGTAAGGAGCAAGTTCATATTTCAGAAAGGCTTTTAACTCTTCTTCACTTTGTTTCATTAAACAAATCCTTTGGAAAAGAGTTACAGGATCAACAGGAGTAATTTTAGTGCTCCCAGATTTTACAGAATTGAACGCAGAAAGGAGAGTCACAACTTTATCTTTTCTTCGGAACTTTACATCGTGGAAATTGTCACCAACTACTCTTTGCTCGAAATTTGAAAAATTGGTATTTTTTGACGCGCTGTGGCGCCTTAGGTACTGGGAGTAGAGAAAAATGGTAACAATCCAATTTGTAGAGAATTTTGTGCTCTTTAAAAAAAAATAGACGTCAAAGCGATAGGAGCAAATGAAACTGAGATATTTTGAAAAAACTGAAAAAAGTCCGAAATTTTCGAAGTTTTTTGACTGCAGAAAGTTTTCCCAAGAGAAATTTTGTTGGCAAAACTTGGTTTTCTAACCTTTCCAACAATATGAACGAGTTAAAAAAATAAAATCTTCTACCCCACCTTTTGCAAGGTACAGGCTTTTGCTCTGACAGTTACACTGGACTAAAAGCCATTATTGTGAACAAAACTTCATTGTTGAACATTCTTGTCACTCCTGAAGTCACAGACAACAAACACCTGAAGCATATACTTCAGTTGTTGAACCAATTAAATGGAATTATTTTTTCCTAATCACTGTGTTCAGCACCCTATGCTGATAAAAAGGAAAACATTTATTTTAATAGTATAAAGAATTGGCTCGTGCTGGAACATTTCTGACTTCATTTTTGAGTTTGGCAACCGCAACTACACTACTGGCCATTAAAATTGCTACACCACGAAGATGACGGGCTACTGACGCGAAATTTAACCCACAGGAAGAAGATGCTGTGACATGAAAATGATTAGCTTTTCAGAGCATTCACACAAGGTTGGCGCCGGTGGCGATACCTACAACGTGCTGACATGAGGAAAGTTTCCAACCGATTTCTCATACACAAACAGCAGTTGACCGGCGTTGCCTGGTGAAACGTTGTTGTGATGTCTCGTGAAAGGAGAGAAATACCTACCATCACGTTTCCGATTTTGATAAAGGTCGGATTGTAGCCTATCGCGATTGAGGTTTATTGTATCGCGACATTGCTGCACGCGTTGGTCGAGATCCAATTAGTCTTAGCAGAATATGGAATCGGTGGGTTCAGGAGGGTAATACGGAACGCCGTGCTGGATCCCAACAGCCTCGTATCACTAGCAGTCGAAATGACAGACATGTTATCCGCATGACTGTAACGGATCGTGCAGCCACGTCCCCATCCCAGAGTCGACAGATGGGGATGTTTGCAAGAAAACAACCATCTGCACGAACAGTTCGACGAAGTTTGCAGCAGCATGGACTATCAGCTCGAAGACCATGGCTGCGGTTACCCTTGACGCTGCATCACAGACAGGAGCGCCTGCAATGGTGTACTCAATCACGAACCTGGCTGCACGAATTCCAAAAAGTTACTTTTTCGGATGAATCCAGGTTCTGTTTACAGCATCATGATGGTCGCATCCGTGTTTGGTGACATCGCGGTGAAGCACATTGGAAGCGTGTATTCGTCATCGCCATACTGGCGTATCGCCTGGAGTGATGGTATGGGGTGCCATTGGTTACACGTCTCGGTCACCTCTTGTTCGCATTGACGGCACAGTGAACACTGGACGTTACATTTCAGATGTGTTACGACCCGTGGCTCTACCCTTCATTCGATCCCTGAGAAACCCTACATTTCAGCAGGATAATGCACGACCGCATGTTCCAGGTCCTGTACGGGCCTTTCTGGATACAGAAAATGTTCGACTGCTGCCCTGGCCAGCACCTTCTTCAGATCTCTCACCAATTGAAAACGTCTGATCAATGGTGGCCGAGCAACTGTCTCGTCACAATACGCCAGTCACCACTCTTGATGAACTGTGGTATGGCGCTGAAGCTGCAGGGGCAGCTGTACCTGTACACACCATCCAAGCTCCGTCAGACTCAATGCCCAGGCGTATGAAGGCCGTTATTACGGCCAGAGGTGGTTGTTCTGGATACTGATTTCTCAGGATCTAGGCACCCAAATTGCGTGAAAATGTAATCACATGTCAGTTCTAGTATAATGTATTTGTCCAATGAGTACCCGTTTATCATCTGCATTTCTTGTTGGTGTAGCAATTTTGATGGCCAGTAGTGTACATAATAAAGAGTTGAAATTATTTACGTAACATGTTCAGTGCTGACCAGTGTTGTTGTCGACGTGAGACCTGTGACTGGTGATGGTGCTGCAGCAGCGGCGCCGCTGTCACAGTCACCGCCAGGGGCGACCACGCCCCGGCGTCTCGCGCGCCCTTGACCCACATCCAGCTGACCCGCGCGGCGCCCGCACAAAATCACCGCTCACGCCTCTACGTGGCCGCCGTCTCTGTTCTCGTACTTTTAATGAAAGCTCGCCACTGGGCGACTCATATACAGAAAAGCAAATGGAAAATGAATAATTGTAAGGCAATGTCTATAACAAAGAGAAAGGACTCGCTAGTACAAGATTAGAGCGAACATTTGGAACACGAACGGTTAGGGATAATCGAGAGTGGACAGTGGATCAGCGGAAATGTTTCGCCTCTTCCGACGAATCACGTTCCTTGTGAAAGATTAAAAGCCATCTCGCTTTCTACATCTACATCTAATGTAGGTTAATTGTTACAGAGAAGAAAACAGTAACCAACCACTATTAATAGTGCTATTTATTTAAGTAAATAGCGCCGTTACCGGTTTCGAACTGGCAATTTTATCATCAGACGGCTGTTCATATGATTTTCAAGATACACTTAATATTATCGTCCGTTTTTGATTTTTATTATTCCACTGTGGCGAAGTATTTTTGGTGTGTTGTTGCCCTACGGTAGAAAACAGTGTTAGAAGCGCCCTACGTGAAAATAACTAACCTCCAAACGATGAAATACAGCGTAAATAAATATGTGAGGTTAGGTGGCTATGGTACTTACGTCGAAAATTACGCGCGATTTTGTTGCAAAGTTGCAGGATTGTATTTTTCGAATATTCCTAAATATATCCAGTACTATCCAGTACTATCCAGTAGTAATATGTACATCCCCATCTTGTGCAAAGCACCACACACACACACAGACCAAAAAGAATTTGCCACATGTGAAGTTATCACAGAGATTGTAGATTTACAAACACAACAGTGTCAGAGACGTTTTCTCTCAGAGACATCACAATATACAGGTTGCTTCGATTTCACAGAATGAGTGTTTTTAAGAATAACATAACTTAATGAAAACACAAAGATAAACATTGCATTATGAGCATATAACATTACAAATGAAGTTGACAGATGTAGTAACCAGCTTGTGTGAATGATACTAATATGGTATTATGTAAAAACTGTGCTATATACTAGGAGCAACATAGAGGTGAGATAAAATGAATAATATGACAGTAACAATTGTATTAATTTACATCTATCTATGCTGCACTGAACGTTTGAATCAAGTATAGTAGCAGTAATTTTTTTTTCAAAGGATCAAGGTAGCACTGCAAGTATTTATATTACGAAGAATACCATATTCAGTGAGCATTAATTACAAATAAATTGGGAAAATGTAATGGCCAGTTGTATGAATGGTACTTATATGGTATTGTGTAAATACAGTGCAATAAACAGGTGACGACATCTACATGAGAGACATGAATAACGTGACAGAAATAAATAGCAGTATTAATACTAGCTGGTTGCTGTTTTCTTCTTTGCAAGAATTAACCTACATTAATCGTACACAGCCACGGTCTCACCATGTCAGTTTTAGACAAAATAGCATACATCTACATCTACATGGATACTCTGCAAATCACATTTAAGTGCCTGGCAGAGGGTTCATCGAACCACCTTCACAATTCTCTATTATTACAATTTCGTATAGCGCGCGGAAAGAATGTACAACTATATCTTTCCGTACGAGCTCTGATTTCCCTTATTTTATCGTGGTGATCATTCCTCCCTATGTAGGTCGGTGTCAACAAAATATTTTCGCATTCGGAGGAGAAAGTTGGTGATTGGAATTTCTTGAGAAGATTCCGTCGCAACGAAAAATGCCTTTCTTTTAATGATTTCCAGCCGAAATCCTGTATCATTTCTGTGACACTCTCTCCCACATTTCGCGATATTACAAAACGTGCTGCCTTTCTTTGAACTTCTTAGATGTACTCCGTCAGTCCTATCTGGTAAGGATCCCACACCTCGCAGCAGTATTCTAAAAGAGGACCGACAAGCGTAGTGTAGGTAGTCTCCTTAGTAGGTCTCTTACATTTTCTAAATGTCCTGACAATAAAATGCAGTCTTTAGTTAGCCTTCCCCACAACATTTTCTGTGTGTTCCTTCCAACTTAAGTTGTTCGTAATTGTAATACCTAGGTATTTAGATGAATTTACGGCTTTTAGATTAGACTGATTTATCGTGTAACCGAAGTTTGAGTTCCTTTAAACACTCATGTGAATGACCTCACACTTTTCGTTATTTAGGGTGAAGTGCCAATTTTCGCATCATTCAGATGTCTTTTCTAAATTGTTTTGCAATTTGTTTTGATCTTCTGATGACTTTATTTGTCGATAAACGACAGCATCATCTGAAAACAACCGAAGACGGCTGCTCAGATTGTCTCTTAAATCGTTTATATAGATAAGGATCAGTAAAGGGCCTATAACACTACCTTGGGGAACGCCTGAAATCACTTCTGTTTTACTCGATGACTTTCCGTCAATAACTAAGACCTGTGACCTCTCTGACAGGAAATCGCTAATCCAGTCACATAACTGAGAAGATACTCCATAAGCACGCAATTTCAATGCGAGCCCCTTGCGTGCTACAGTGTCAAAAGCCTTCCGGAAATCCAGGAATACGGAATCGATCTGAAATCCCTTGTCAAGAGCACTCAGCACTCCATCTGAATAAAGAGCCAGTTGTGTTTCACAGGAACGATGTTTTCTAAACCTATGTTGACTGTGTGTCAATAGGCCGTTTCCTTCGAGGTAATTCATGATGTTCGAACACAATATATGTTCTAAAATCCTGCTGCATATCGACGTTAACGATATGGGCCTGTACTTTAGTGGATTACTCCTACTATCTTTCTTGAATATTGATGTCACCTGTGCAACTTTCCAGTCTTTGGGTACAGATCTTTCGTCGAGCGAATGATTGTTAAGTATGGAGCTAATGCATCAGCATACTCGGAAAGGAACCTAATTGGTATACAGTCCGGACCAGAAGACTTGCTTTTATTAAGTGATTTGCTTCACTACTCCGAGGATATTTAATTCTACGTTATGTTGGCAGCTGCTCTCGATTCGAATTTTCGTCTTCTTTTGTGAAGGTATTTCGGAAGGCTGTGTCTAGTAACTCTGCTTTGGCAGCACTGTCTTCGATAGTATCTCCATTGTTATCGGGCAGAGAAGGCATTGAATGTTTCTTGCCGCTCACGTACTTCACATACGACCAGAATCTCTTAGGATTTTCTGCCAGGTGTCGAGACAAAGTTTCGTTGGGGAAACTGTTGTAGGCGTCTCGCATTGAACTCCGCACTAATTTTCGAGCTTCTGTAAAAGATCGCCAATCTTGGGGATTTTGCGTCTGTTTAAATTTGGCATGTTTGTTTCGTTGTTTCTGCAACAGTGTTCTAACCTGTTTTGTATACCAAGGATGATCAGCTCCGTCGTTTGTTAGTTTATTTGGTATAAATATCTCAATTGCTGCCGATACTATTTCTTTGGATTTAAGCCATATCTGGTCTACACTTTTATTATTAATTTTTCTCCTTCCATTTATACGCTAAATAAATCTGACCCTCGTCACGATTGGGAATAGGCAAGACACTTTAGTTTCATCACGTTAAAAGTCTCATGAGTGTATTTAATGCTGAGGAATGTGGTTTGGTTCAAATGGCTCTGAACACTATGGGATTTAACATCTATGGTCATCAGTCACCTAGAACTTAGAACTACTTAAACCTAACTAACCTAAGGACAGCACACAACACCCAGCCATCACGAGGCAGAGAAAATCCCTTACCCCGCCGGGAATCGAACCCAGGAACCCGGGCGTGGGAAGCGAGAACGCTACCGCACGACCACGAGATGCGGGCGAATGTGTTTTATAAATATGCAGTGGTTCTCGGTCAAGGCTTCTAGTTCTATTCTAAGAATTCGTAAGTACCGTTCAGTTTGCAAAGACCTCTGAAAGCGGCTTTGTTCCGGCTTACGCGAGTCAAGCAGCCACCTGAGAGGGCTCACCGAACTCCCCTGCTGCCAATAAGACGGCGTTCGCGGTATTCGGCACGGATCGGCTCTGTAGCAGGCTGAGGGTAGTAGTCTCAAGTGCTGGCTGCAACCTAATAATTTTTGGTGAGAAATCACAACTCTTGGAATCTCTGAGCCTACTCGGTGAGAGGAGAAGCCTCGCGGAGTTCCCGGCGCGTTTGTCGGATTTCTGGAAATTCAGAAGTGTGCAAACAACGCTGTGATACGCCCGTCGATTACTGACGACAGACGCGAGTTTATAGAGAAAACTGGCGAGGGAAATGTGTTCTAATTGGCCCGCGTCTAGAGACATTCTGTGGTGGGAATTTATTAAACGTGCCAGTTTTAACGTTATTGGCGGAAAACAGTAACGTTTTTCCTGACTGGCGGTTGCGGCCGGATCGGCGAAAACAGCAAAATCGGGAGCCTGGACGCATGGTGGACACTCTTGGTTTGGATCAGCAAGGCGAAAGGTCGCTGGTTTCAGACGTCGAGGAGTCTGATCGGAGTTCTCGGTGTCCGAATCCGAACGAGCGAGATTGTGTTTCTTCACATGCAAGCACGGCCGACTTACCGCCACAGCAGATTGGTGAGAGTATGCACCAGCACCGGGGATAGGTATGCGTTGATGTTTGCAAAGGGGACGTACCGTTTCCACAGCACGTTGCTGCCGGTTGCAGTATTAGTATGTTTGTCATACTAACTAAAATATTTGGTGGGTTACATACGTATTAGTGATTGAATGTGCAGCTAGGATATGGTAGTGCTTCCTCCAGTTGCTTCATACCTTTATTGCAAACACCTTATGCGATGTCATTGCTTTTAATATAACAAAACATCAGTTTAACTTTTTTATATTTAAGGGGAGGTTTACCATCTTTGGCCCGAAAAAAGCATGTTTTTTGTGAATTTTTTTTTCTCGGGATGTGTCATAGATATCAATGTCAAATTTGGTCAAGATGTTTATTGATATTTCCTCTACAAACTGGAATTTTTCCGCGGAAATGTCGAAGAGCAAAGGTGGAAGTGCCATGGGAACGAAACAAAATTTCGATGTAGACCTTCACGCGCGGTATGTCACAGGTCAGCCGGCTCGTCTGAAATCAAAATTGAGTTGACGTTAGCGAAGTATATAAGATTCTTAAGGAGTTGTACCTCGCTTAAGTTATTTGGACCATAGAAAAGAAAATGACGGCCATTTGAAAAAATAGGGATTTTTCATCGATTTTTCGACTTCGTCGGCCAAGTAAAAATATTTATAGTTGATGGATCGGAATAAAAGTGGTAAAACTCCTAGACAATTTAGTTAGCTTCGTCGGAAACAAAGAATCATGCCAATCGGTTTAGTAGATTTGAAGTTACCACACCGTGCGATAAAAAGACAGTTATTTCGAGAAAAATGCGTTTGAAGTTTTGACTACATATAAGTGCAATATTATGCAAGGTACGTTCAGTCTGCTATTCGGAGCCCATAAACTAGTCCTTTCTCTTCCTCATAGAGGGCGTTCTGCTCGATCTGGGCCATCCTGCGCTGCTTCAGATTCTCTCGTACGGCCGGTGACAAGCGGTATTCGGCCGCTTGAATCCGGTGGTCATCCGAATGCTTGGCGAACTGCGTCGAATAGAGCCCCAGGGTGACGTCCATCGTTGTCATGGTCTTCATAATTGTTGAATACTCTTCGATGAAGCTGCTCACTGCCAGGAAAGTCGCAATCTCCACAGTATTCCCACCAGAATACAAATGCTTGGGGGCTAATTTCCAAACACACGCGTTCAAACTTTCATTTGAATTTTGTGTGTTTCCTGCCAAGGTCCTCCGAAAGAAAAAAACTGGTGCGTAAAAAAGCCCGATTTCAGGCAAGTGTATTTTTTTGTTCAATCGCGAATAACAAACATTTCCGTTCCGTATTCGGGCAAACCGTTTCAGGGGTGGATTCTAAACGCATTTATGGATCCAAAAATGCAATTTTTAAAAAATTGAGTTTTTGAACCAAACGATAGTAAACCTCCCCTTAATTTGAAGTAACTTGTAGTTTCCTACAGTTCATTATTATTATTATTATTATTATTATTTGTCGACTGAGTAAAAATGGTCATTCACTAGGATTTTATGGCAATACCATACCTTAGGATTCCATGTTAGGTTCATTTCTGAGATAGCGATTCTGTTGGGCAATTAAAATTTAACATCGGCTCTGGCCAGTTCTGGCCACATCTCTCAGCTGCGGCGGGACGTAACGCGGGGTCAGGGGCGACGCGTGAAAATGTGTACCGGACCAGGATTCGAACCCTGAATCTCACGCTTACTAGGCAAGTACGTTAACCAGTGGGCCATCCGGGCCACACCGATATCTCACCACGCCTCATGGCCAATCGACATTCTCACCAAGCGCCACCTACCCGCAGTGCCTGTCCATTGACTCCGTGTTCGCCACTCTGAGGTTCCCACAGGAGATCGGACTTATTTGTGCATCCACATATGTCCGAAAGGACAGACACAACGTAATCCTATACCATTTCCATCATTCTGGTACGATTTCACGTCCACAAATGGCGGGATTTTCCACTTGTTACACCAAGTCGATGGTCATGTTCGGATACACCATCATTCAGGCGAGAAGCTGCTCGAAACATGCACTGCACCACGGAATATCCGCATACCTTCCCTTCTTTGATGTACTTCCCGACGTCGTTGGTATCAGGATATCTGTCAGCCTCACAAAGCCAGGTCGTACTACAATGCTTTGAGGAACATGACATTCGACTCACTTCTTGGCCACCAAATTCACCTGATCTGAACCCCATAGAATACATGTGGAACGCTATCGGGCGCGCCCACAATCCACCGGCCCGTAATTAACGTGAACCGCGTGACCAGTACGTAGTCATTTGGTATCACGTACTCCAGAAACCTGTTAAGGACTGATCGAATCCACACCACACAGAATCCCTGCCGTATTGCTCTCCAAAGATGTACGTACCAACATTCTATTAATCAAGTGGTCATAAGGTTTCAACTCATCATCGTAAATCAGGACGGCTGGATTGGGATTTAAACCTAGCTCCTCCGGAAATAAGGACCCAGAGTGTTAACCACTGCAGTATCTTGCTAGATATGAGCTCTTTCGCCTTTAACTGATTCTCTGTACGTAAACATAACACTAGTGTACTTTGTGGTTGTTTACTCAGATGAGAATAAGATTTAAAGCTGGAAGGTGGAGTGTCAGTTGGCTTGAAAGAAAAGGAAAACGTGAAAATGTGTTGGCTTTCGTTAAGTGTTTATAAATATAGCCGCGGCACATTAATACCTGAGCGTTCAAATACTATGTGTTGATGAATAATCATAGAGTTTCAGTTACGGGAAAAGTAACTTCAGTTCACTTACAGAATACCGGGAAATATCTTGTACGGAGGAACAAGCTTATATAACGCATGTAGTAAATGGACGAGGGTTATTCCGTGAGTCATAGGAACTAATTCCACGATGTGCGTTGAAACGGTAAGGCAGTGTGTATCTGAATGCCAAAATAAAACACGGTTACGGCAGAGGTTGAATTAAACATACGCATTGGAAATCTGTCTAAATTCATTTAGCTCGAGTACAAATGTAACAAAAATGAATCATAATCAACTACTGTCCTTCAAAATAGTCCCCCGGTGCAACCACACGTGTTGCCAACGATGGGGAAGGCTTTGAATGCCGTTGGCATTGCCATCAGTGTGTGCCATTTGTTGTCGAAATGTCGTGAGGATATCCGCCCTGTCTGTAAAGCGCCCCCCAAGCAATGATTTCTTCATTTGTGTGATGAGGTTGAAGCCACATGGACTGAGGTCTGCTGATTATGGTGCATAAGGAAGGAAGATTTCCCACCCCCACCGCTGCACACATTTACTGAAGACGCCTGGAGTGTATAACTACCGTCTGCTACTGCTGTACCATAACCTCGAAGCTGGAGGCAGTTTGCAGGTCGCCAGCCTAACTAGGCAAGAGAATGATTAATATTCTCGTTCAAGAAAATAGTTATTAGTAATTTTAGTGGATAAACACAACCTATACTTTGTCACACGGGAGTGCAGTGAACTCTGACACATACATTTGTTTACGTTAAGAATGAAGCTAGCAGTTAGAGCAGCAGAACTATTTGCAAAATTATAAGAGATACCAAAACACCCTATTACTTTCAGGCTTTAAAGAAATTATGGTTTTTTATAATTAGTGGTCTTCCCATTACTTGATACCCAGCATTAATACAATAGACAAACTGTGGATCTTGTTATATTATTAATATGCACTTCCTACACACAAGAGAGACATACACTTAACAAACATGAGTATATAACGTTTCACAACTGCAGTTTTCCACTTTTACTACAGCGAAACACAATGTTGACAAAATTTCAAGAAACTGACTCACCTTTTTGAATTTACTACAGATATCAAGGTGATCATTTGCTAAGCAAAACTTTAGAAGCCTCAGTCTTAAGAACTTTTAATTTTGCAGTTGGCAACAGCACTTTAATAAGCAGTTTTAATAGGAAAATTATTTTCAGCAAACAACATTTACTTTAACTCACTCTCTTGCCACATTAACTTTAACTTTCTTTTTACTAAGTTCAAGAGGCATTAATTAGCATAACATTGGTCATAAATGTTCTTTCAGTAGGGACACTCGGTAATTACTTTAGTTCAAACGGAAAGGAACCTGAGAGGTGTTATGATAAGAAGAAAAATCAAGGTAGGTACATAAATTCAGATATAAATTACCTTATATTTGAGCACAATAACACATCCATTAAGCTGATCCTTCACTGTACATCATTATAGTATTACGTTACAGTGATTGCGCATCGTGGTGGCAACTGCATGTTGGTAGGTGGATTCGCAGACAGAATTGCTGGACTCTGTCATTTCTTGGTGGCGACGACAGATACAAATTCCAGAATAGTTCCAGCTATTTATCCATCCATCCGAGGCATTGGAAAGCGGCAGGAAAAGCCTCTCTCGGAACCGGCACAATATGCATCTTTTACATGGCAGTGCACCGACTCGTAGCTCGTCTCCGACTCGTAGCTCGTCTCCACCTTTTCTACATAGGCCAACCACAATTTGCGCGCGCTACACAGTTCCGTTCCCGAGGGGAACCACAACAACTTTTACATACATAATTAACTAAGAACCCTAAGTGAGGATCAGCAGTTTACATAACAGCAACCAAACACATTAAATAAGACAGAACATTTTCACATATTGACATTTCTACCAAAAATTATTCACACAAATTTACAATTATATACAGTAAGTTTTGTTCCCTCCAAATGGGACAAAGAGTTTAAATGAAAGATATGCTACACAGCATAGAACCAAACCATGACATCAAAGTTTGTATAAAGAAAGCAGTATACAATTTTATATTATCGATTCAATCACACACATTTACAGAAGCACAGCAATGTAACATTAAATGAAACAAAAGCAAAATAAATCCATACAGCATAAGAGCTATGGTGTTACAATTGCAGTACACTGCTGTGCAGAGTATGATTGCATTACCCAGAAGTGGTGGACGCTTTCGCCGAAGTGTTCATCGCAGACGGTACAGCAGAAAGTTGTGGTAGTACTGGGCAAAGACAGCGTGGCCGTATCTAACAGGGTGACACTCCAGGCCGTCATACGCCACGATGAGCAAGACCATAGTTGCTCGTAGCTTTGATTGAGCAGCAATTTCCTCGTATGCTCGTCGTCCCAATCTGCTTACATCCATCTTGTAGCACGGCCGAGCTTACACTGAATGTTTCAAGCGCTGGTACCAAGCTATCCTCGCATGCGGTCACCGCGAACTGTTGGTTGATTTCGGTAGTTTGCCACGGGCTGTCGAATGTATTTTCTGCGATTACGGTGATGCCACAATCCACACGGTATACCATAGTTTCCATGACTTATGGAATGACCCTCGTAGTACAGACTGGTTAAGTATTTTGATCCAGGTGGACTGAAGAAGAATGATTCCAGCCTATGAGATCGTGAAGCGCGAATGGCACAGGTTTGTTCGACTCATATGCAGAAGTTGGAAAGGTATGGCGCTCGAGAACTACTGCTTCATCTGCTCTTTTACTATGTCATCCGCGGACCGAGTGACATCTACTACTTAAGACAGAAGCGAGACTCATTACTGAAAGCCACTGAGGTGCCACTCAACGTTCCAGTTAACTCTGCCTCTACACCACGCAAGTTTGTTGTCTTTGGTGTAACGTCAGAGGTAAACTACATATGGCAACTCGAGATTTCAAACCAGCTTCCAGTAATCTTTTCACGATGGTTCGCGGTGACTCTCCGCCTGAAAACTCTGGCCAGATTTCAGTATTTGTCATTTGTCTGTTCGTCACAGCCAGTCGAGCGATCCTATCACCACATGGTAGTGCAGTCCTTCCTTCCTTCCGTCTTACCACACGTCTGATCCGTCTCGTCACATGTCGCTCTATAGTGTTTGCACTACTGCCAACTGTCTGCGTGATCTGTCGGTATGACGCTCCCATGCCTCTCATGTTTCTAATTAGACCTTTCCTCAAGTCGGAATCATAGTGATATGCCGGACGTGCAGTGTCCTCTGGGCATGCTGTGTTGAGACTTCCGTCTAAAAAAGTTCCAGTAACGTTATAGACAGCAGCCATCAAGAACTCAAACCATTCATCTGTAGGAACAGCACTTTTTATAATCTGAAAATGTCGAAAATAAACTCGAATAAGAATGGAATTTCAATCAACACGTGTGGTGCCGGCTGTATTTTAACGTGAGGTAGCATGGAAGGATCTGACGCTAAACTAGTCATCTTAATCTGTGTTTCTCGCTAAAAATAGGCAAAAATGAGACATGAATATGTTTAACTACCATACCCTATTGCTCTTTTTCCATCACATCCACTGATAATGACGTCGTACTCCATAAGTGAAATGGCCATACTGTGATTATTGTATATAAGTAGTAGGAATTTATGATCTGAAAACATGTAAAAAATTTCTTTACCCTTGGGGCAACGGAAATAAGCCGCACAGTATTTCCTAATGGAGACGAACCCAATGTTTAGCAGTACCTCATAATACATTTCTTACTCTATTCGCTGGTGCATCTGAAAATCACCTGTAAGGCTTGAAGTAAAAAAGAGAATTTAAATTTTTGGATTTATTAAAGTTACTTGAACATGAAAGAAGTTTAATTGTGTAACAAAAAATGTTCTTATCCTCTACGAAATACAAACTTGACAAAGTGATCAGTATGAGGGGAGTAGGGGGGGGGGGGGGGGCTCTGTGGGAACAAGGGAAAGGGAAGGATGTTATAAGCTTGTGCGTGATACAACATGCCGCAACAGAGATAAGCATTACTACTGAGGGCAAAAAACAAGAGAGAAAGTTGTTAGGATTCGTTATCAAATTTGGACGGGGCAAGAGAAGAGCGAGAGAAAAAGCTGATGTGAATAACAGTCAGTGAAACAAGACAACGAACGCTCTGGTCAGTTTAAAACAGGGCAGTGTAAGGAATTTGACTTACGACACACGTGCAAGGACTTCAGGAATTTGGAAAGAGTTTGGTACAAAGAATTGGGACGACTAACCACTTCTGGCCACGAGCTAACAGTGCACCAGCAAGCAGTTCCCCTCCCGGCCAGCGGCATCTCCAATGCGTCCAGCTTGTAGCACGTCGTGCCTTCAATTTCCCCATTTCGCTCCTCTACACCCGCGAGAGGATGCAAAGCGTCGGGTCAATTAGCTCACCGTATGGATTCCTCGTTAGCCCATGTTTACAGAAGACTTTCTCGAAAGATCTCGAAACTTCTAACGCAACCAATAGAAAACCACACCCACGAATTCGGCAGTTATGTGCCCCAAATTACGTACGCTAAGAGAGAGGGCTGGCGTCCTCTGCTACCATCTCTCTCCTTGTTCTTCGACTCCTCCCCCTGGTATCATCCTGTGCATTCCAGCGGTATAGCCCTCCATTTCTAAGCTTGGTGAGAGCAGAAAGCTCTCCTTAGTCCATAGCCAAACTAAGGGGATGGATTTTGTGTAAGACAGAGAGTGCTCATGAAATAGAGGCTGTTGATCATAAAGGGAAAATCAGAATTAAATAAAACGTACACCCCGCAGATCACTTCCTATAGGCATTGGTCCGAGTAGAAATTGCTAAAAATGGCACATGAAAAATATAACGTACCGTATCTACTTGATAGGCTATATGCTAATGAGCTCCCGGGCATGGGTGTGTGTGTTTGTCCTTAGGATAATTTAGGTTAAGTAGTGTATAAGCTTAGCGACTGATGACCTTAGCAGTCAAGTCCCATAAGATTTCACACACATTTATTTTTATATGCTAATGAAAGATGTAGTCAAATAAACGGAGGTCTTTCAAAAATACCTCACAGGGACACGAACGCTGTAGTACCAATTTGGTAGCGTCCACCTGTAGCAGCCGGTCTGTAGAATGTGGGCCACCAACCCGTGGCGTCGTCAGACGCCCCCAAGTGGTTACAGCGCTGTGTCCCCAAGGCCCCGAAGACTAGGCCGCAGATTACTCCCAGCGGGGTTTCCCCTAGAAACGTAATGGCCTTACCCAGCCACTGCCCGGGATGCACCAGCAGTTTTATAATCTGTGTTAAAGGCTACACAAGTTCCGGACGATGGAAATCTAATTTCGGAAACAGATTCTCACTGTGGTGTTTACATATTACACACTGGAATTGGTTTTGCTAACCCCTATCAAATATCGCTTTCCCGAATGTAATTCGTTTACACGAATGGTGCCTGTAAATCAGCTTCTCCGATTTACTCCATACAGTGAGGAGAGGGTGTGATTACTTCCGTAATTTGTTAATCAGCAGTACATTTTCACACGAAGCTAAGTGAATACGTAAGAAGGAGGAGGGAGTGATTGTTATGTAGTAATGGAAATTTTGTATAAAAGCACGCGGTTGTTTGTGGAGAAAAGATCCTTATTTACGTATTTGCAATACCATATGGCACACATTTTTCCTGTACGGTTTACAACAAAGCAAAACAAAACACATTCTCATTTCACCATTATAATTAGGCCGAGTGCTTAAAAACTGATAAAAGGCGGTCTTTCGGGTAGGAAGGACCGAAAATTGGTATGAAGGCAAGACCACGAGATCAAGCGCACTATGGTGAATGTCAACAGTTCGTTACAGTTGCAGTTTGCCAAAGTCGTACGACGGTTTTTGTGATAAAGCCGAGTGGAAAGCCTCTATCGGGTGACGAGCAAGCAAGTATTAAGGCGTACAAAGAAATAGGTCTGCCCAATCGCCAGACTGCTAAAAATTAGCACATTCCAGAGGTGTTATTGATAATTTTGTCAGACTGGATGCACAGCATGGTAACAATGGCAAATATGTCCTGACACCAAAACTGTCAGCATCCAATACGTGTGGCGTAAAGCGAAAGTCAGCGTCTTGCGTTCCCGTTAAATCGTGGCTGATTTGCAGTTATCATCCGCTTTCAGGCGCGTTAGACAAATACAGGTTCAAGACGCGAATATAGCATTCAAGAAACGGCTCTATAAACCACCTTTAAACAATGCGCATAAGGAGGCTCGACTGAATTTAGTGGAAGAACGTATGTCTTGGAATGGAGAATGGACCAAAATAATTTTCAGTGATGAGATGAAGTTTAATTTGGATTGGCCAAATGGTTTTCAATATTGCTGACATGATCTCCGTATAGAAGAAACGTTGGCGGCAGCACCATTATAATCAGGGTGGCATCTTATGCAAAAGGTAGGTCCAACATAGCATGGCTGCACCCCAAAATGAAGTCTGATGATTATACGCAAATGCTGGAAATTGAGTTGGTTTGTATGTATGATGAATTTGACGATAATAATTTACTATTCTACCACGATAACACTCGGGTTCACAGGTCTGCCAAGACAAAGTCGTGGTTTCAAGAAAACTGCAATGCGAATTGAGTGGACCTCAATCTCGTAAGAAGAGATGACTGCCCTTATACAATCAAGGCCTAAGAAGATTTTCGCAGTTATCAAGAACAGCCGAGGCTCGACTAAATAATTGGTCGTAGTTTCGATCTATTAACTGTATACGTTACGTTATTCTGACAATAGTTCATAAGTGCCTTTATATCAAGTTCCACCCCTAAAGTTGTCTTGTTTCTTTAAATTTATTAACTTACAATACTAATGGTAAAACGGGAATGTATTTTGTTTTGCTGTGTTATAAACTGTACAGGAAAAATGCCTGTAATACCAAATACGTAAATAAACATGTTTTTTCTACAAATAACCACGTGCCTTTATATTAATTTTCACCACTGTGTACCCACACCATCTATACTCAAACCCTGCAAAAGTACTTTGAAGTACACGACAGAGAGTACTTCCATTCTACAGTTATTACAGTTTATTTCTTTAGCATTCATGTATAGAGCGCAGGAAGAACACTTAATTAAACGTCTCTGTGCGCATCGTAATTATTGTAATCTTGTCTTCGCGATATCTATGGGAGCGACACGTAGGGGTTGTAACATATTCCTAGATTCACCTCTTAAAGCTAATGTTTGAACCTTTGTAAGTACGCTTTCTCGGGATAGTTTGCAACTATCTTCAGGCGGCTACCAGTTCAGTTTCTTCAGCACCTCCACGACACTTTCTCTGGATCATACAAACCCGTGACGATTCGTGCTGCGCTTATTTGCACACATCCAATGTCCCCTGTTAGTCTTATTTGGTACAGGTACCACGCGCTTCAGCAATGGTCTAGGATGGATCGCACGATTGTTTAGTAAGCGATCTCTTTTATCAGACTGATTGCTTTTCCCCAGTATTGTACCAACAAACTGAGATCTGCCACTTGCTTTACCCGCGAGTGGTGGGCCTGTGTGATGGTTCCACTTCATATCCCTTCATATTGGTACATCCAGATATTTGCAATAATAAGCATATTCCACTTGTGATTTTGATAATCTAGACATAAGATAAGTTTCTTCGTTTAGCAAATTTTCCATTTCTGTATATTTCAAGTAAGTTTCTAATATTTGCGTCTCTTTAAATCCTCACCAATATCCGCCAACTTTATCACCTGCACCTACTAATTTCTTGTTGATGAACTCTGATCTTTCGTGCAAATATGAGATTCATCTTCCTCTAGCAAACTTTACCCTCAGTTATTGCTTTGTTGTTGACCAGCTAAAACGAGAATCGGGCTTAACATTATTAAGAGTGCGACAATAAATTTAACACTCTAGAGAAACAAATCGCAGAAGATGAAACAGTGGACTGCACATTAATTAAAATAAAAAATAACTTCTTGTCTTAAGTGTAAAAACGCCTCTTCCCACACCGGACAGAAATTGGTGAAAACACACTTGCGATGGTGGAAAAATAGTATACAAATTTATCTTCCAATTTCTTTTTTATTGATGTGTCAAAACTTTTAAACTCTCTCCCAATGTGAAAGCTGTTGCATAAAAAAAAGGTTTCGACAGTAGTGAGGGATGTTTTCAGAGGTATACCAGGAGCTCTAATAGTTTATCTATGGTGTGGTTCATATTATATGAAAGTATCTATACATTAATAGTGAAAATGGAACACTTGAGGATTTCTTGAGGATAGCAGTGGAGAAAATATCAAACGAGAATTGGTGAATATATTGCAGTAGTGAGATATATTCAGCGTTACAGAAAACGTTGTGTTTAATAGGCAGAGGTCCAATTATTGCAGCGCGTATCTAAAAGAATGTCTCGTGGTCAGCGTATGTCAACAGCATTGTGCTGGAGCACACAACTCGAGGACATGGTGGTGGTAAAAGCAATGATGTGCTACAACTGATGAATTCTTGTCAGGCTTTCACGACTTCATTTCTTTGACTTTGACTACATAACTCACAGCGGTTGGGAGCTCTAGAAATATTGTCCGAGAATGGTCAAAATGACTTAAGATTGTATTGACAGGAAAATTGTACGGGGTAAATAATAAGGTTGCAGATAACTTTTAAAAATTCTTCTTTCGATCTCAAAAATTCTGAATCGCTACACGTTAACCGTGTGCTCTGCGGAAATCCAAAATACTCTTTTTTTCTCTGAAACAGAACGAGGGCTACGGGTCGTTTACAATTGCTCTAAAAAAATACGGTGAAACCACTTTTGATCGATAAATAAGAAATAATAAGTATATAAAAATTAGTAACTCATTTTACAACCGAAATACAAAGGCTTGAAATATCTTATCAGTGTCAAAAGAGGCGTCTTCGTACACGAACTGGGAATTACTCGTATATTACAATAATGTGTGTCAAGTGCCATAAATAACGTTCAGCAAAAAATCGGTGCATCTACACACTTTTCTCTTAAACGTTTGTACAAGAACATGCAATGCACCTCATATTGTAGTGAAAGATGCAAAACGATGATATGATTAAACATTATGATGAACTAATGTACGTATTGTGAGGTTTCCGTGGTAACAGGGGTGACTCTCATTGTTTGCAGACTGGAAACCTAGTGCTGATCAGGCAAGTCAGTTAAACACTCAGTTTCAGGATTCATGTTAATAAACAAAACGTATAATTGTACGTGGGTCACTGCCACAGACTCAGTACTATCGTATCGATACACACACTCTCCCACACGCACACAGCCACTGCGCGTATGCGCGAGCGCTCGCACACACACACACACACACACACACACACACACACATATTCACCAAGCACAACATGAACTGTAACGTAGTGTACTGGAAGATTTGAAATTAAATAAAGCGCTAGGGACAGACAAAATTACATCGGAATTTCTGTCATTGGGACAGACTGCAGCCAAGGTATTATTCAAGATATTCTACGGCATATATGAGACTGGCAAGGTAGCATCAAATTTTCGGAGAAATATTATCCACACAATACAAAGGGCAGATAGGTACAAAACTATCACACAGTTAGTTTAATATCTCATGCGTCCAAGAACGCTGTCAAGAATAATATACAGAAGAACAGAAAAGAAAGTTGAGGATCAGTTTGGCTTTAGGAAGGACACAGACACGAAAGGCAGTTCTGACTCTGCATTTGATAATGGAATCAAGATATGAAGAAAAATCAAGATAAGTATTGTCGATGTAGAAGAAACGTTCGACAGTTTTACATGTTACAAGATGTTCGAAATTCTGAAAAAATATAAGCAAGGTACAGAGAAAGACGGGTGATGTACAATATGTAAAAGAACTAAGAGGAAGCAATAAGACTGGAAGACCAGGATCGAAGTGCTCGGATTAAAAAGGGTGTAAGACTTGGATGCAGTCGTTCGCCCCTATTGTTCACACTCTACATCAAGAAGCAATGACGGAAATAAGACAAAAGTTCAAGAGTGGGATTAAAATTCAAGGTGAAAGGACATCAATGATAAGACTCGCCAGCGAGTTTGCTATTCTCAGTAGAGTTGAGCTGTAGCAAAACTACGTTTCGGCAATTTAGTGCACTACATAAATGACGTGGTAAACGGTAGGATTACCGGTAGTATTGGTACCACTGGAAGAGAAATGGACATAAATGAATGTGTAATGTCTAATGTGTAAATGAATGTATTAGAACCGCACATCATTGTTGATAGGCCATTGTGTATTTTATATTCTTACAGAATACAAATTGCATTTTATAAGTAATAAAAATTTGTTAATCGTGTAACATCTGCACCTTTATGGAACCAAAGCAATTACTTTTGATGCAAGTACAGCTTACACACACAAACATAATATTAGTGTTATTTTGTATTCATACAACATTCTTGCCGGCCGGAGTGGCCGAGCGGTTCTCGGCGCTACAGTCTGGAACCGCGCGACCGCTACGGTTGCAAGTTCGAATCCTGCCTCGGGCATGGATGTGTGTGATGTCCTTAGGTTAGTTAGGTTTAAGAAGTTCTAAGTTCTAGGGGACTGATGACCTCAGCAGTTAAGTCCAATAGTGCTCAGAGCCATTTGAACCATTTGAGCAACATTCTTCATCAGGATAACACTCAAGAGTTTCCTGTTGTTACTGATAAATACGTAAGTTGTTTCTGTATAACAGAAACATGTTTTATGTAAGTTCGAAGAAGCACTGAAGCGATGACTGATAGATTTTTGTTTTTCTGTTTTTTATTTTTATTTTTCATCTTTTTCATTTCTTATTTTTTTAATTTTTTGAGCGAAGTTGTGTTTTTAGCACTGTATAATAAATCTATATTGTTTTCTTTATTTTTGCTACAACATACCTCTGTTTCGCGTTAAAATTTAGCAATTTTCGAATAAAATCTGAATTAAAGATTGATCGGATCAATTCTGCTGTAGATACTGTTTATTTTTATGTAACAGACAGGAGATAACTATGTAGAAAAAAAATTTCCGGATTCTCACTCAGATCCTAGACGGTTTACCGCTTCCGCTTTTTAGGCGAATCAAGTAAGTACTGATCGCATACGTAAAGAAAACGTTCGTTATGAGGTGGTGCCCGACAGGTATGCAACACACCTAACATACACGTAATGCGGGTAAGACCGTAACGGATCAAAGCTACTACAAAAGCTACCATAGTCTACGCTTACTTACGGTAATCTATGGAAGCCTATGACAGTTTTAAAATACTAATCCTCAATGAAAGCAAAGAACAGTTACAGTATCAGCTGGACAGCATTAATAGTCTACTGATCACAGAGTATGGATTGAGATTAAAACGGAAAAAGGCAAAAGCAATGAGGAGTATCAGAAAGGAGAATAGTGAGACACTTGAAACCAAAATTGGTGAAGTAGACGACGTTAAGAAATTCTGCTACCTTGGAAGCAAAATAACCCATGACGGAAAAAGTAAGGAAGACATAAAAAGCAGACTAGCTCGGGCAAGGAGGGCATTCCTGGCCAAAAGAAGTCTGTTAATGTCAAACATAGGCCTTAATTTGAGGAAATAGTTTCTGAGAGTATACGTTTGGAGCGGAGCACTAGTGAATAACACACAGAGGGAAAACTGGAACATAAGAAATCCAAGCGTTTCTGATGTGGTGCTACAAAAGAACGTTGAAAATTTGGCAGACTGATAAGATGAGAAATAAGGAGTTTCTCCAAAGAATTGGCATAGAGAGGAACATATGGCAAACACTGACAGAAAGAAGAGACAGGATGGTACCACTTATGGTAAGACATCAGTGAATAACTTGCATGGCAGTAGAGGGAACTGTAAGTGAACGGAGACATTGGAATACAACCAATAAATAAGTGATTCTCTGAAATGAAGAAATTCCTCGTGGGTGGCACATACACACACGAATGTGTGTGTGCGGTCAGACAGTGTCTGAAATTTTAAAATGTTAAGAAAACATTCGATACGATGCGCCGTTTCCAAGTTATATAGTACCGAAATCGGAGCGTTGCGCTCTCACAATCAAGCGGCCTGCCAGGGGCCGTGTTGCCCAAGGAGCGCTTCATTCGGTTACCTGAAACTTGACGATCTAATTGACTAACTTCAGTGCTAAATAAAAGTCGGAAACGGCGCAAAGTATAGAATTTTTTTCTTAACATTTATGTCTCAATATATGACATCCGTAAGAGCGTGCAAAAATACGTATATGAGGACATAGATAAAGCTCCACTGAATAATTTGAGGTAGGGAAAGTGAGGTGGGAGAAGCCAGCTTAAGGAGATATGGAAGTAAACTTGTCTACTGTTTTGTCTAGCATTACTGTCTTCTAGCTTATTTACAACTAACATGCATACAAGCTTACACGTACTGTCTGTTTATTTACACGTACATTTTTATTTCCTGCAAGGAAACAAGGAGGACGAGCCTAATTACTAGGAAGTCATGATGAAAGTTTTGTTTACTTGTTCATAAGATTGTTCTGTTGTATCGTATTTACATTGTCCCATGACAGAATGTGCTATCAATCAGCGACAGACCTATTCATTACTCAGTGCTATTCAGAGACGTACAGTATAATACGATTGAGCACTACCGGTACAATTTCGCAGACCTCACTGACATTCACCTTGTGTATGGGGAAGTACGTTGCAATGCTCTTGCTGCTGAATGGCCGTACAGTGAACGATTTCCTAACAAGCATCATCCGTCACGGCGAGTGTTTATTTTTTTAGATCGACGAATGCGAGAAACTGGTTCATTGGAAAGAAGAAACGTGGGATCTGACAACACGAGGACCACTCGCAGACCTGATTTTGAAGAGGAGAAGCTGGAAGGTGTTGCAGCGGACTCCACTACAAGCACGTTAAATAGGAGCTGCACATCCTAGCTTGTGGTGAGTACTCCACGAACTACAATTACACCCATACCACCCACAATGAGTCCGAGTCCATGCAATGCTTCCAACTTTGCACCAAGAGTCGCATTGTGTCAGTGGTTGCTCAGACAATGAACTGTTCGACCAGATTTCAACCAAATCGTGTTGTTTACTTTCGCGGTCTCATTTGATCGTGATGGTATTACGAACTGCAGGAACAGCCATGTGTAGGATGAGGAAAACACTCATGCTGTAATAGAGTCACGCCACCAAGTACGTTTTGCTGTGAATACCTGGACCGGCATTGACGGCGACATTCATTGGCTCATATCTTCTATCTGGCAGTCTGAATGGCCAGCTGTAATTGAAGTTCGTGCAAAGACTTATGCCTGAGTTGTTGAAGAGCGTACCCTTGGCTGTTCGTGAGAGGATGTAGATACAACATGACGGTGCACCGACTCACTTTAGTGTGGATCTCTGCAACCATCTCAATGCTGTATTTCCCGGTCGCTGCATTGGAAAGGGAGATTATATTCCATGGCCTGCGAGGTCACCTGACCTGAACCCTTTGAATCTTTCCTATGAGGATAACTAACGTCACGGAGATGGAATTAGTTGACACAGTTGTAGCTGCGTGTGATGTGATTCGGGACACACTAGGGATGTTTGTCAGGATCCGTCAGAATATTGTTCACCGATGTCATGCTTGCAATAAGGTTGATGGCCGTCAGTTTAAGCGACATTTTGTACGATACGGTACAGATGGTTCGTTCATTGTGTCAGTGATGATATTTGGAGTTAATTGCAACTAATGTAAATTAAAAAGCACACACTAATGTGATTTTATTCCTATTACCTCCTTAAGATCGCTTCTCCGACCCCAGGTCCCCTGGAAAAAAGAAGTGTACTGTATTCGAGATTCATCTTTCTATATAGGGTGGTCCATTGATCGTGACCGGGCCAAATATCTCACGAAATAAGCGTCAAACGAAAAAACTACAAAGAACGAAACTTGTCTAGCTTGAAGGGGGAAACCAGATGGCGCTTTGGTTGGCCCGCTAGATGGCGCTGCCATAAGTAAAACGGATATCAGCTGTGTTTTTTAAAATAGGAACCCCCATTTTTATTACATATTCGTGTAGTACGTAAAGAAATATGAATGTTTATTTGGACCACTTTTTTCGCTTTGTGATAGATGGCGCTGTGATGGTCACAAACATATGGCTCACAATTTTAGACGAACAGTTGGTAACTGGTAGGTTTTTTAAATTACAATACACAAGGTAGATACGTTTGAACATTTTATTTTGCTTGTTCCAATGTGATATATGTACCTTTGTGAACTTATCATTTCTGAGAACGCATGCTGTTACAGCGTGATTACCTGTAAATACCACATTAATGCAATAAATGCTCAATAAATGGTTCAAATGGTTCTGAGCACGATGGGACTCAACTGCTGAGGTCATTAGTCCCCTAGAACTTAGAACTAGTTAAACCTAACTAACCTAAGGACATCACAAACATCCATGCCCGAGGCAGGATTCGAACCTGCGACCGTAGCGGTCTTGCGGTTCCAGACTGCAGCGCCTTTAACCGCACGGCCACTTCGGCCGGCAAATGCTCAACATGATGTCCGTCAACCTCAATGCATTTGGCAACGACATTCCTCTCAACAGCGAGTAGTTCGCCTTCCGTAATGTTCGCACATGCATTTAAAATGCGCTGACGCATGTTGTCAGGCGTTGTCGGTGGATCACGACAGCAAATATCCTTCAACTTGCCCTACAGAAAGAAATCCGGGGACATCAGATCCGGTGAACGTGCGGGCCGTGGTATGGCGTTTCGACGACCAATCCACCTGTCACGAAATATGCTATTCAATACCGCTTCAACCGCACGCGAGCTATGCGCCGGACATCCATCATGTTGGAAGTACATCGCCATTCTGTCATGCAGTGAAACATCTTCTAGTAACATCGGTAGAACATCACGTAGGAAATCAGCATACATTACACTATTTAGATTGTCATCGATAAAATGGGGGTCAATTATCCTTCCTCCCATAATGCCGCACCATACATTAACCCGCCAAGGTCGCTGATGTTCCACTTGTCGCAGCCATCGTGGATTTTCCGTTGCCCAATAGTTCATATTATGCCGGTTTACGTTACCGCTGTTGGTGAATGACGCTTCGTCGCTAAATAGAACGCGTGCAAAAAAACTGTCATCGTCCCGTAATTTCTCTTGTGCCCAGTGGCAGAACTGTACACGACGTTCAAAGTCGTCGCCATGCAATCCCTGGTGCATAGAAATATGGTACCGGTGCAATCGATGTTGATGTAGCATTCTCAGCACCGACGTTTTTGAGATTCCCGATTCTCGCGCAATTTGTCTGCTACTGATGTGCGGATTAGCCGCGACAGCAGCTAAAACACCCACTTGGGCATCATCATTTGTTGCAGGTCGTGGTTGACGTTTCACATGTGGCTGAACACTTCCTGTTTCATTAAATGACGAAAAAAAGTGGTCCAACTAAAACATTCATATTTCGCTACGTACTACACGAATATGTAATAAAAAAAGGGGGTTCCTATTTTAAAAAACGCATTTGATATCCGTTTGACCTATGGCAGTGCCGTCTAGCGGGCCAACCATATCGCTATCTGGTTTCCCCCTTCAAGCTAGACGAGTTTCGTTCTTTGTACTTTTTTCGTTTGATGCTTATTTCGTGAGATATTTGGCCCGGTCAGTATCAATGGACCACCCTGTACATTTATGTTCACTTGAGCTGCAAGTCTGGTAGGTTCCAGCACTTATGAAAGGAGTTTGCCGAACGACAAATGTTGCTCTGTCGGTGGCGGCCGACATATCCTCGCTCAACCACCGCCTGCGACTAGCTTCTGGAGATTTCTCCGTCGTGCTGTTCGTCGAAGCTCGCGCGAAATAACGTGGTGCTGACACAGAAATGCACTCTCGCCGTCAGCTCCATGAGGCGATTCCACCCATCGTAGCCGACCCACTGTCGCCCACTGAGTACTGACCAGTGCATTTCGACCGCCCTTGCTCCTGTCTCTTAACTGTACAGCATGGCACCGCACTTCCCGCGCCATAGGTGCAGGGAATGTTCGTCATAATCAGGCAAGTGCTATAAAAATTCAGTTGTTGGAATAAAATGAGGAAGCAAAAATCTCTCTGAAAACTGTGTTTGATTCTTTTGCAGGAACTATTAGCTATTCCATTCACTCAATAAAGAGAGTAGAGCATCACTTCAAGGCGTCACCACTTCGGAAAGGATCAGACGAAGGTGAAAAATATTTTCTTCTAGGTAATATCGCTAAACTGGTTGTCAGGGGACACCACAATTTCCACGTGATACATGTTGTTTGTCTCACATTGTCACTATTGTAGTCAGCGACGTTGTCCGTTATGCTTCATTTTTTACCCCTTTTTTTGTTACATATTTCCTTCTGGCAGTAAGTGGTCGGACTTGTTTCGCTTTGATTGAGCCTTTGTTTAGGGGGTTATTTTGTTTTCCATACTCTAGTCAGACCTTATTGACTTTGAATGTCCATATCATCATCATTAGTGCTCTGCCCAAAGGCAGGGTTTCACATGGTAACTCTTCATGCTCTCCTGTCTTCTGCCAGCCTCTTCAGATCCGCGTAATTTCCGCCTCCCTTGATATTGTCCGCCCTCTCTGTCTCCACCTTCCTCCCAATCTCCTCCCACAGACAAGTCCTTCCAAAGCAGACGTTCGCAAGGTCTCCAGCCTCAACGAAAGTCCTTTTCATTTCTTCTTCTTTCCCTTATAACCTGGAGCTGTCTTCGTCTCTCACCAACTCCTTCCAACAGTCTTTCGTTACTTATTCTTTCCAGCTTTTCATCTCCATTCTCCTCCACATTCACATGCTGTAGCAATACGAGTTTTCTAAACCAAGAAATCGAAAATTAACGCCCTAAAATAAGCGCGATTAAGATGTTTGTCTCAAACGAATTAGTGCTAAATGAAAAGGACGTTATTTTGTACCTGCTAAAGACATCTCAGGTCTTAGGTGATCGTACATTATGTGATCAAAAGTATCCGGACACTCCCCAATATTAGGTGCATCGTGCTGCCACCTACTGCCAGGTACTCCACGTCAGATACCTCAGTAGTCATTAGACATCGTGAGAGAGCAGAAAGCAGAATATGGCGCTCCGCAGAACTCACGGACTTCGAACGTGGTCAGCTGGTGGGGTGTCACTTGTATCATACGTCCGTAAGAGAGATTTCCACACTTCTAAACATTCCTAGGTCCACTGTTTCCGATATGATAGTGAAGTGGAAACGTGAAGGGACACGTACAGCACGAAAGCGAACAGGCCGACCTCGTCTGTTGACTAACAGAGACCGCCGACAGTTGAAGACGGTCGTAATCTTTAATAGGCAGACATCTGTCCAGACCATCACACAGGAATTCCAAACTACATCAGGATCCACTGCAAGTACTATGACAGTTAGGAGGGAGGTGAGAAAACTTGGATTTCATGGTCGAGAGGCTCCTCATAAGCCACACATCACGCCGGTAAATGTCAAACGACGCCTCACTTGGTGTAACGAGCGTGAACATTGGACGATTGAATAGAGGAAAAAGTTGTGTGGAATGACGAATCACGGTACACACTGGGGCGATACGACGGCAGGGAGTGGGTATGGTGAATGCCGGGTGAACGTCATCTGCCAGCGTGTGTAGTGCCAACAGTAAAATTCGGAGGCGGTGGTGTTATGGTGTGGTCGTGTTTTACACGGAAGGGGCTTGCACCCCTTGTTTTGCGTGGCACTATCACAGCACAGGCATACATTGATGTTTTAAGTACGTTGTTGCTTCTCACTGCTGAAGAGCAATTCCGGCATCGCGATTGCGTCTTTCAACGCGATCGAGCACCTGTTCATAATGCACGGCCTGTGGCGGAGTGGTTACACGACAATAACATCCCTGTAATGGACAGGCCTGCACAGAGTCCTGACCTGAATCGTACAGAACACCTTTGGGATGTTTTGGAACGCCGACTTCGTGCCATGGTTCACCGACCGACATCGATACCTCTCCTCAGTGCAGCACTCCGTGAAGAATGGGATGCCATTCTCCAAGAAACCTTCCAGCACCTGATGGAACATACGCCTGCGAGAGTGGAAGCTGTCATCAGTTTAACTGAATTCCAGCATTACCGATGGAGGACGCCACGAACTTGTAAGTCATTTCAACCAGGTGTCCGGATACTTTTGATCACATAGTGTATTTGCAAGATATTTAAATACTCTTGCTTCGCTAATAATAACTTCTCCTATCTTAATATTTACCAGTCTTCTTTCTGTGCTGATCACCATAGTTTTTGTTTTTGCTGTATTGATTCTCACGCCAAATTTCACACTCATTTCATTTAGTTCTTTTACAATTTTATTTGCAGTTCGTTCACGTTCTGCCAATAATACTGTGTCATTAGCAAATCTTATTCATTGTATCCTCTTCCCACCAATACATATCCTCTTTTTTCCGTCCAAGCATTTCACAATAATCTGTTCCAGTCATACGTTGAATAGCAAAGGGGAGATGCAACAATCGTCCATATTTGTCAAATTATTGGTCATACTGACATAACCAGTTCATTTGAAGACTCTCTAGCTGCAGCTTACAAGTTACGCAAAATACACATTAGTGCACAGCCTTCAGCTGTGGAATAACACCTTTTCCCCGCCCTCCCCCCTCACTGCCCCCCCTCCCTCTGCCGCTCGTGGTCGTTTGCAACAGAGTCCGCAACACCATCGTGCCATTTTCGCAGCTACGGCACCGGTCCCTGTAGGCATACTCCAGCTCCGTGCTGCGACATCACAGTACGATAAACGAATCATGTGCAACATGCAACACAAGTGATAGATAACTTGTAATGTGAATTCCAATATCCACGCAATCTGGTCAACGTGCTCGGAGTGACGGGACAGGAATGATCGGACATTGCAGCTTTTGCATCCGGAACCTTGTTCGGTCGTTATCACAGCGATTTGCAGGCGTCTCACGGAAAAGTCAAGAGATGTTGGGAGACGAACTTATATTATGCATTAAAACTTTGTCTTAATTGGAGACAATTATTTTCTCTTTATTTTCAAAATATACTAAAATGTGAATTTAGAGTCTTTTCTCTCTGTATTGCGTTCATCGCTCCTTACGATGAAACGATTCAGATGAATATTCCTGTTTCATTGATAGTACCAGAGATAAGAAAGTATACGAAGTAAGTTCTACGTTCTGTACAAAATAGCGGCCTTTTCATTTAGCACGAATGTATTTAAGGCTAGTATCCAAATCGTGCTTATTTCAGGGCGTTAATTTTCGATTTCTCAATTTAGATATATAGTTTCTTCGATAGATCTAAAGTGAGGAAATATCAAGAACGTAGAATATGTCAACAAATAAGTGTACGTAACATACATAATTTTTAAAAAAGATGTGTGGTCTTGATTCTTATACACACCACAAGTGAAATTGTCGCCATAGATATTCAATAAGTCAAAAAAATCTTAAACCCATTTTCATTTTAGAGGTAACAATAAACTTATCACAAAACACGTAAATGTACAGTCGTGCTCAAAAGTATCCGAACGACCTGAATTGCTTTTCACCTGATTCGCATGCAACCCACATAACGCAGCTGTCTAGCAGGTCCTCTAATCGCTCCTTGGTACAGTCGTCTGACTATTGAAAATGGTTCCAACAAGTCACCACTAGAAAATCCTGCTCTGTATCGCAATAACTCGAGATGTAAAGTCATACTACGATACTACAAATATCAGGGAACACCTTATCACAGGTAAGACTGTCCTTAAGGCTTGTAAGCTCACATTTATTACAATAAATGACATACCTGAAATATCACCACTCTCATTATTACGTCAGATAGGTAATGCACGTAGTAAGTTCGTCGTATTCATGATTTTCTCTTCAAAGTAACATACCTTACTTATTATTTAACACAAAATGACGTTAAAAATTTAAGTTATTCACGAGCAGCTAGTTGAGAATGTGTATGAACTTCAAATGACACGACGAACCGCCTCGTTCTGCATATGGATTCAAACCCAGGTCATGCAGACTAAGCAAAGATTTCGTGACTGACGGAAACAGTCATTCCTGATTAGGCATACAGAGAGTGATATACCTCGATTTTAGACAGTATCAGTTAGCAAATATCAACTTTAAATTACATAACGCAAACATTTTTAAAGGACGCGAATACCTCCCTAGCACCTATTGTCCTTGTAAACGAACTACGAGAGATGTTAAATATTGCTTCTTAACAAGTAACTTACTTGAAATGCCGTGAGGTAAAGCTTTGTGTTGGACAGGGATTCGAAACCACAACCTAATAAGATAGATATCGAAGCACAATCAACTGTGACATATCGCATTTTCTCGGCAGTAGCTAGATGTTTTAACTGAAATGACGAGACGAAACACTAGTTTTTTCCTTCCCAGGACTCCAACACGGCACCTATCGCTGTTATATTCTAGAGAAAACGAACGTTAAATATGGGTTTGTTGCACCAGCAGCGACATGTGAGCATGTTTGAACTAGAAATAATATGACGAAGAGTTCAGTGCTGACAGAATAGAGCCCCACACATATCGTTGTTGACTACACACAAAGAGACGTCAGCTACCGAATTTTTCTCCACCAGCAGCTCGGAATAACATCTTGAACTTACAGTGATCTCTCAAATAGTTCTGTGCCTCACTGTGAGTCAAAAACGTCAGATATCGCTAGTGTTGACAACGAATGAAAATACATTAAAAATCGAAATTATCATCCACCAGCAGATAGGTGTTCTTATGCTAGAACTTGATAATACATAATGAAACCTTTAGTGCCGGGCCAGAATTCGAACCCATTCACGCGCAATATGTGGAGATGTTGAGGAATTTGCAGTTTTGAACAAACAACAAATTGTAGCAAAGCTGTATTGTCACGAAGGGAACAAATTCTGCGTCAAGGGCGGTCTGAGTTGCATTCACAGTTCAGAACCAATTTTATCGGCATAAAGAAGCTCAGATAAAAGATGGAATAAGTGTCCTGTGAGTCTACGTAGCGTTTGTTTCGTCACTAGAAATAAATAACTAGTATAAGAAAGGTTACTGGTGATAGAGTTTCTACATGTCGCCACTCCAGAATTAATTGTGGCTCAACCTAAAGTCTACTTGGTAGAGAAGGAATATCATTTTCAATGTGAATTTCAGACCACAATGCCATTATATCTTCTTCACTTGGTATAGCCAGAAGAGAATGGAATCTGTCTCTCCCTATCTAAAATCACTGACCGAAGTTGGAATCGAACCCAGACCATAGATATATGAACCTCTCATCAGCCCAACAGACCACCAAATCCTCTTGTCAGTGGCTCATTTTTCTATCATAACGCCGTTGTGCCACACTGGCTGAGAATTCTGACACACTGGCTCCCTGTATCAATTTGCAGCATGTTTAATAAATTCATTTACTTGGTTGACCAAATCACTATGAACTAGCTGCCTCGGCTACCCAGTGCATACATTCTACTTTATTTTGTAATCAGTGTAGGATGCAGAAATTTAAATAGGAAGTGTTCCTTTCCACTTGAGCTACTCTATTGCGCTATCTGTTTGTTGAAAACGTCGTGCAGTTCAAAAGAAAAGGTATAACTGTTTGTCTCTCATAAGTATTGACCTGGCCGTATGCATTATCCCACAGCGCTGTGGAACGCAGATGTTCTGGAGTAATTGTTTTTGACTTCTGGAGCTGCTATAGCTCCGTGTCGGCTAGTAGCGTAATGGTAAGTGTCGCGCACGGTAGATAAGATGTCGCGAGTTCGAGTACATTCACTCCTATATTTTTTAAAACGCAATTCTGCTTTCTGCTAAAGTTATCAATCTAATGGAACTTTTCAACCCAAAATAGTCGTATGTGGAAAAAGGGCTAACTTCTGCGACATTTTGTTCATTTCAGGTTTAACAGACAGCCAGACAGTAGATGCATCTCGAAACTTTTTTATTATGTCTGGGTAGAGCGCATCGTGCCAAAATACGTCGGAAAAGTATTTTCTACATTAGCTGTCGTTTGGTAGTGGCATTTTATTCTTCATCAAACCTTATTTGAGACCTTTAACTCAGAACAAGTTTTCTACATGCATGTAATCAATAAACCGCAAGTGCATTTTCAGACTGTTATAGATAACATCAGAGAATTCGCATATATCGTTGATGATTAATTTCTCTCTTATGTTTACTATTGTTTTAACAACACTAAAGGAAACCTAACGAAAATTGTGAGCTGTATTATAAGAAATGTAATAAAACTACCCACAATAACCTTACGACGAAAGTCTGTTTTAATAAAACTGAGTATCTGTACACAAGCGTGCCTCTATCGTCACGAATTTGTAAAATATTACTCACTTAGATTTTGATTGGGTCTGTGTTTAATTGGTATGCTGTGTCATACTCAAGATGTATGCAAATGTGGCATTTCATAAATAAAGTTATGTATTCCTAGAAACCCAAAATTTGCTTGTCGGCAGCGGAAAGAGGCGTTACCTGTTGTGCAGCATTGTAAGTTTTTCACCATTGCCCTATGAGCTGAAAGTATTTTCTTGCGATTTCCTTATCGATGTTTGATCTGACTGTTTGTAGCTCTTTCACAGAAGGGATAAAAACGCTACACTCAGTGAGACTGGAACCATAACGGACGCTGTGTCATAGGACAGCACGTTGCCACAGAGCTGGCGAAGAAGTATGTGTCTTAGCTTCATCTTACGAGAGCAATAGTGGCTAGAACTCGTTAACCGCTATTTGATGGACGAGAGTAGTTGCGATTTCCACATGCAACGACTTTCCTGGGCTGAAAACCGTAAATTTACAATCTTTTGTTACACCTCAAGCGATAATAACTCAGATTATTCAATGGAAATGACAGGTAAAATGAAGTGAACTTTGAGGCTTAATTCCGTGCACACCAGGAAGTAACTCGTCGATCACAGAGTTGCCAAACATACATTACATTGTTGCCAAATCTCAGTTACAGTACCAGCAGGAAGAAGACGAACCGATGTGATCATACAGCGGGCTGGGAAGTGACCATAGCTGGTGTCTCCAAGTCGCAGCTTCTACGGCCTGGAATACGTAATGCGCCTGATGCGCATTTCTGTAACTAGGTTTAGGGACTGGAGCGTAGTTACTAATAATACTCAGAACTGACTGCAAACTAAGCATCATAAATCAGTAACTCCCATAGTTGTTTTTATTTTTCTTTCATAAGTGTACTCAAAACTTAGAAATTAATTCACAGACGTTTTCGTGCCTCGCCGATAGTCGAGCACAACAAACAAATAAAAATAAAAAAGAATGTGTGTGTGTGTGTGTGTGTGTGACACACACAGAGAGAGAGAGAGAGAGAGAGAGAGAGAGAGAGAGAGAGAGACAAAAATCAAAAAGAATGAGAGAGAGAGAGAGAGAGAGAGAGTAAAAAATTGTAAAGAAATTGAATCATGGTATGTAAAGAAATCTTTCATTAAAATGGCACGTTCCACATCATTACGAAATATCGTATTCATGATCTATGAAACAAGAATTAATCTAATCTAATCATATCATATTGATGACTAGCCGTGAAGAATCATGAGTTACCGAAATTCTTGCTAATACCAGTAACCAAATCTAAACTTGAAAATAAAAGACGACAGTTTTTGTAATAAACCGGGACTTCTATCATGACCCTTTCGTCCCCGTTAACTAACCACGAAAGATGTCTGATATGCCTCTATTCTGAAGTATCAAAGTGTGCATGCATTTAAAGATGAAGTGCATGATGTGAAGTTCTGTGACAGAGATACAAACCCAACACATAATCGGATTGTTAACTAAGTAAAATCAAATGTTTCGTATCGGTTTTTCTTACCAGCTGCTAGGTGATTGAATGTAAAATAAGGATACAAACTTTTGTGCCTAAGCGACAATCGAACTGCACACCTACCGTGCATCACGAATATAGCTTAAGTATCAGTTGCTTACTCACCAACAGTAAAATGTGTGCGTGTTTGACCAGAAATAACGACACCTATTGCTATTGTTGGCAACACATGAATAGACATTAAAAATGTACGTTAATTTTCACTAGCAGGTGGGTGTGCACTTTAAATGCATGCACACTTTGTTACTTCTGAATGGAGGTATATCAGACATCTTTCGTGGTTAGCTAACAGGGGCGAAAGGGGCTTGATAGGGGTTCCCCTTTATTACAAAAATTGTCACCTTTAATTTTCAAGTTTACATTTGGTTACTGCTATTGGCAAAAATTTCGGTAATTCATGACTCTTCATGGCTAGTCATCAATATGATATGATTAGATTAGATTAGATTAATTCTTGTTCCATAGATCATGAATACGACATTTCATAATGATGTGGAATGTGTCATTTTAAATGAAAGATTTCTTTACATATCATGATTCAATTTCTTTACAACAATTTTTTACACACACACACACACACTCTCTCTCTCATTCTTTTTTATTTCTCCCTCCCTCTCTCTCTCTCTCTCTATCTCTCTCTCTCTCTCTCTCTCTCTCTCTCTCTCCCCCCCCCTCTCTCTCTCTCTGTCATACACACACACAAACACACACTCATTATTTTTTTTTATTTTTAGTTGTTTGTTGTGCTCGACTACCGGCGAGCCACGAAAACGCCTGTGAATGAGTTTCTTAGTTTTGAGTACACTTGCGAAAGAAATATAAAAATAACTATGGGAGTTACTGACTTATGATGCTTAGTTTGTAGTCAGTTCTGAGTATTTTTAGTAACTACGCTCCAGTCCCTAAGCCTAGTTACAGAAATGCGAATCAGACGCATTACGTATTCCAGGCCGTAGCAGCTGCGACTTGGAGACACCAACTATGGTCACTTCCCAATCTGCTGTAGGATCACATCGGTTCCTCTTCTTCCTGCTGGTACTGTAACTGAGATTTGGCAACAAGGCAACGTATGTTTGGCAACCCTGTGATCGACGTGTTACTTCCTTGTGTGCACGGAATTAAGCCTCAAAGTTCACTTGATTTTACCTGTCATTTCCATTGAATAATCTGAGTTATTATCGCTTGAGGTGTAACAAAAGATTGTAAACTTACGGTTTTCAGCCCAGGAAAGTCGTTGCAGGTGGATATCGCAACTAATCTCGTCCTTTAAACAGCGTTTTATGAGTTCTAGCCACAATTGGCCTCGTAAGAGGAAGCTCACACACACATACCTGTTCGCCAGCTCTGTGGTAACGTGCTGACTTGTGAAAAAGCGTCTGTTGTGGTTCGTAGTTCAGGTCGCACTGACTTCAACGTTTTTACCCCTTCTGTGAAAGAGCTACAAGTAGTCAGATCGATCATCAATAAGGAAATCGCAAGAAAATACTTTCGGCTCATAGTGCAATGGTGAAAAACTTACAATGCTGCACAACAGGTAACGCCTCTTTCCGCTGCTGACAAGCAAATTTTGGGTTTCTAGAAATACATAACTATATTTATGAAATGCCACATTTGTATACCTCTTGAGTATGACACAGCATACCAATTAAACACAGATCCAATCAAAATCTAAGTGAGAAGTATTTTACTAATTCGTGTCGATAGAGGCATGTTTGTGTACAGATACTCAGTTTTATTAAAACAGACTTTCGTCCTAAGGTTATCGTGGGTAGTTTTATTTCATTTCGTATAATACAGTGCACAGTTTTCGTAAGGTTTCCTTTAGTGTTATTGAAACAATAGTAAACAAGAGAGCGAAATTAATCATCAACGATATATGTGAATTCTCTGATGTTATCTATAACAGTCTGACGCTGCACATGCAGTTTATTAATTACACGCATGTAGAAAACTTATTCTGAGTTAAAGCTGTCTAACAATGTTTGAAGAAGAATAAAATGCCACTACCACACGACAGCTAATGTAGAAAATACTTTTCTGACGTATTTGGGCACGATGCGCTCTCCCCATACATAATACAAAAGCTTCGAGATGCATCTGCTGCCTGGCTGTCTATTAAAACTGAAAAGAACAAAATGTCACAGAAGTTAGCCCTTTTCCCACATGCGACTGTTTTGGGTTGAGAAGTGAAGGGAATTATGTTCAAAGTTCCATTGAATTGGTAACTTCAGCAGACAGCAGAATTGCGTTTTAAAAAAAAATTAGTAGTAAATGTATTCGAACTCGTGACTTCTTATGTATGGTGCACGACACTTACCATTACGCTACTAGCTGATACATAGCTCCAAGAACTCCTGAGCTGAACAACAATTCCTCCAGAACTTCTGCATACCACAGCGCTGCGAGATAATGCAAATGACCGGGTCTAGACTTCTGACAATGAGAGAAACAGTTACAGCTTTTCTTTTGCGCTGCACGACGTTTTTTACAAACAGATAGCGCAATACAATAGCTCAAGGGGAAAGGAACACATCCTGTTTAAATTTCTGCATCCTACACTGTTGGCAGTTCTGTGTAGGTGGCAGTTACGTGATTTTATATCGGTGATTACAAAATAGAGTCGAATGTATGCACTGGGTAGCAGAGGCAGCTAGTTCATGGTGATTCAGCCAACCAAGTAAATGAATTTACTGAACATGCTGCAATTTACTACAGGGAGGCTGTGTGTCAGAATTCTCATCCAGTGTGGCGCAACGGCGTTACAATAGAAAAATGAGTGACAGAAAAGAGGGTTTGGTGGTCTGTTGGACTGATGGTAGGTTCTTATACCTATGGTCTGGGTTCGATTCCAACTTCTGTCAGTGATTTTAGATAGGGAGAGAAAGATTCCATTCTCTTATAATAAGATATAATGGCAGTGTGGTCTGAAATTCACATTCCTTCTCTGCCAAGTGCCGGCCGGTGTGGCCGTGCGGTTCTAGGCGCTTCAGTCCGGAACCGCGTGACCGCTACGGTCGCAGGTTCGAATCCTGCCTCGGGCATGGATGTGTGTGATGTCCTTAGGTTAGTTAGGTTTAAGTAGTTCTAAGTTCTAGGGGACTGATGACCACAGATGTGAAGTCCCATAGTGCTCAGAGCCATTTGAACCATTTTTCTCTGCCAAGTAGATGTTAGGTTGAACCACAATAAAGTCTGGAATGGCGACATGTAGAAACTCTATCACCAGTAACCTTTCTTATACTAGTTATTAATTTCTAGTGACGAAACAAACGCTATGTAGAGTCACTTGACACTTATTCCATCTTTTATCTGAGCTTCTGTATGTCGATAAAATTGGTTCTGAACTGAGAATGCAACTCAGACCGCCCTTAACGCCGAATTTGATCCCTTCGTGGCAATACAGCTCGGCTACAATTTGTTGTTTGTTCAAAACTGCAGATTCCTCAAAATCTCCACATATTACGTGTGAATGGGTTCGAATCCTGGCCCGGCACTAAAGATTTCATTATGTATCATCAAGCTCTAGCATGAGAACACCTATCTGCTGGTGGATAATAATTTTGAGTTTTAATGTTTTTTCACTCATTGTCAACACTAACGATATCTGACGTTTTTGACTCCCAGTGGGACACAGACCTATTTGCGAGATCACTGTAAGTTCAAGATGTTATTCCGAGCTGCTGGTGGAGAAAAATTCGGTAGCTGTCGTCTCTTTGTGTTAGTCAACAACGATATGTGTGGTGCTCTATTCCCAGTCAGCACTGAACTGTTCGACATATTATTTCCAGTTCAAACATGCTCACATGTCGCTGCTGGTGCAACAAACCCATATTTAACGTTCGTTTTCTCTAGAATATAACAGCGATAGGTGCCGGGTTGGAGTTCTGGGAAGGAAAAAATTAATGTTTCTTCTCGTCATTTCAGTTAAAACATCTCGCTACTGGCAAGGAAATCCGATATGTCACAGTTGTTTGTGTTTCGGTATCAATCCGATTAGGTTCTGGGCTCGAATCCCTGTCCAACACAAAGCTTTACCTTACGGCATTTCAAGTAAGTTACTTGTGAAAGAGAATATTTAACATCTCTCGTAGTTCGTTAACAGGAACAAGAGATGCTGGGGAGGAATTCGCGTGCGTTAAAAATGTTTGTGTTATGTAATTTAAAGTTGAGATTTGCTAACTGATACTGTCTAAAATCGAGGTATATCACTCTCTGTATGCCTAATCAGGAATGACTGTTTCCGTCAGTCACGAAATCTTTGCTTAGTCTGCATGACCTGGGTTTGAATCCATATGCAGAACGAGACGCTTCGTCGTGTCATTTGAAGTTCATACACATTCTCAACTAGCAGCTCGTGAATAACTTAAATTTTTAATGTCATTTTATGTTAAATAATAAGTACGGTATGTTACTTTGAAGAGGAAATCATGAATACGACGAACTTGTCACGTGCATTACCTATCTGACGTTATAACGAAAGTGGTAACATTTCAGGTATGTAATTTATTGTAATAAATGTGAGCTTACAAGCCTTAAGGACAGTTTTATCTGTGATAAGGTATTCCCTGATATTTGCAGTATCGTGGTATTACTTTACATCGTGAGTTACTGCGAGACAGAGCAGTGTTTTCTTGTGGTGACATGTTGGAACCATTTTCAATAGTCGAATCACTGTACCAAGGAGCGATTAGAGGACCCGCTAGACAGCCGCGTTATGCCGGTTGCATGCGAATCAAGCGAAATGCAGTTCAGGTCGTTCGGATACTTTTGAGCATGACTGTACATACGTGTACTTTGAACCATCTAATAAGTGTATTATTAGATAGTGGAGTGTATCACTCTTTTATAATATTTCCCATAATTTAACTCTGTTAACTTTAAAGATAACTTTCTCATAGTCAATAAAGGCTATGTATGTCAGGCGATTGCATTTTCTGTGCTTTTCAGTAATGTGGCAGACTGAAAGAAGCGATGTCTAAGCAAAATCTTTACATCCGAAATCCATTTTGTTCTTCAGTAAGAAATGCTTCCGAATGTACCTTTACTATATTTGTTTTTAGTCTCGCATATATCTTATATCCAGAGTTCAGAAGACTAATACGTCGATAACTGTCACATTTCTTGCGATGATCTTTTTTAAATAATGGGATAATAACTGGTGTTAGCCAATTCTCTTGTATTTTTCTGTATTTCCAACAAGTGTTGAAAAAACTTAGTTTTATGAGTAATGATTCCGAAACATATTTAAATAATTTCGCACTGAGGCTGTCTTACACTGCGGATTTTCGAGTTTTAGATGTTTTTACAGAACATTTAGTTCTTCCATTGATATAATTCCAAGATACTTTTCACTAATTGAAGTTTTCACATTTTTCTCATCAACTGTCCATAGATTTTAGAAATAATCCGACGACTCATTTTCTGAAACAGGATTCATTTTTATTAAGTTGTTTCAGCATTCCACAGGATTTAGATTGTTTCACATTTATATGACGCTCCATTTCGCTCCAAAATATTCCTGTCGTGGTTGTTTTATTTTACTTCTCTCTCTTTTGACCACTACTGTGTGTCGTTTATACTCGATATAATCTTCTTGTTTCTTTCATTATTGGTTGGCCTGTTTCTTACATTTTATAATGTCTTCTGGATCTTGGCTCTAGATTGGGAGCCTCCTTTTGTTTTAATATTTCATTCTTCCCTAAAGCTTCACCAGCAGCTATGTGTATTATTCTTACTATTTCTTTTTACTCTTTGTTAATGTTCCCTTTTCTTGCATGTGTTTTAGTACTTCATCTAAACGTTTTCTGTATAACCATCTAATGCTTGGATCTTTGTAACAAATGTATTCTATAGGCTTCTCCTCGTGTTTCTTTTTGATTGTATTTTTGGATAAATATTATTACAAAATTGAATTCAGAATTAGCATGCAGACTAAAAATCGAGGCGAATGAATCTGTTTCTGGACATTAATCTTAGATTTAAGAGGGCCAACTCGCTGTAGTCATCATAATTGTTCCACATTCGCTATGGGAAAAGTTCAATACCGCAATGTTACTGATGAAGGACTCTCGCGCAAATGAGGGAGGGGCTGGGGGAAAAATAAACACATTGGTAGGAATAGCACTAGTGACACCGCAAAATACATGTGGTTGGCCATGTACTGCAGTCATGATATCCTGGCAGCCGTCGGCCTGCATTTCGAGGACGTAGTTTAGGTTGCCTATGTTGCAGGCGTCTACGTCCCTCTGCATCGGCTACTCAATTTCTGCGTGGTAAACTCACAGGCTGCTGGTGACTTCAACATTTTAAATAATGGAACTGGAAAAACCAAATTTTCGTTGCCTGTCTGAAAATGTCCTACTCTACGAATACGCCATGTGAGTCGAAACTTCGATAGATCTTGTGATTTCATTTGATTTTCAAGTAAGACTTCCTGTTGTTACTGAAAGAGTAATCACTGATTTCCATAATGTCCTGTGGATTTATGGAAAAATTTACAAACATGTGTCAGAACGAGTACTACCATGAGCAAAATATCACGTGAAAAATAAATAAGGGCAAAAAAACGGACCCGCTAAATTACGGAGCAATATCCCTAACATCGATTTGCTGCAGAATCCTTGAACAAATTCTCAGTCCGAAAATAAAAATTTTCTTGCGATCGAGGATCTTAGGTGTACAAATTAGCATGGTTTTTAAAAACGTCTCTCGTGCGAAGCTTAGCTTACCCTTTTCTGACGTGGTACATGCAACCTATGGATGAAGAGCAACAGGCTGATTTCATATTTATAGATTTCCGGAAAGCGTTTGACCCGGTGCCCCATTGCAGGCTGTTTAAGAAGGAACCAGCATGTGGAACGGATTCACAGATATGTGTGTGGCTAGAAGACTTCCTAAGTTACAGAACCCAGTTTGTTGCCCTCAACGGTGAGTGTTCATAGGAGACAAAGGTATCGTCAGGAGTGGCCCAGGAAAGTGTGGTAGGACCGCTGTTGTTCTCTATATACGTAAATGATTTGCTGGACAGGGTGGGCAGCAGCGTGCTTTTGTTTGCTGATGATGTGGTGGTGTACGCTTAGGTATCGAAGTTGAGTTACTGTAGGACTATATAAAATGACTTAAGAGGGGTAGGACGTCAAACGGGTCGACTTGAAGCAGGAGAGGCATCTCAGGACATTTTAATTTCCAGTGTCTATACTTTTACAAATAAATTCATAAAACTTTGTCAGCATCACCAGAAAGGATTCAGGATTCACATTCATTGCAGTGGAAGTTCGAAAAAATAACAAAATAATTTTTACGTGCGAAATTTCATCATTTTTTCACCTACTAATTGCTGCGTTGGTTGCTATAGGTACACTTTTCTTCATAAGTTAGAGAGATTCTTCGATGAATTTTGCACAGTATACATACCATACTCACAGGCGTATGAAACTCTAAAATTTATTTAATTTATGAGAAAACGAATGAACTGTTATATTTTAAACTTCATGTTTAGAAAAAACAAAAAAATTATAATTACCTCAATTTTTACCACAGTTTTTAATAGATTTGGAAAATTCTAGATTTTCATACACCTTTAAGTATGGTTTGTATGCTGTGCAAAATTCATCGAAGAATCTCTCTAACTTATGAAGCAATGTGTACTTCTAGCAACAAATGCAGCCATTAGTAAGTGAAAAAAAATGATGAAATTTCACACGTAAAAAAAATTACTTCATTATGTTTTCGAACTTCCACTGCTATGAGTGTGACTTCTGAATCCTTCCTGGTCATGCTGACAAAGTTTAATGAATTTATATGTAAAAGTATAGACAGTGGAAATTAAAATGTCCTGTGGTGCCTCTCCTGATCCAAGTCGGCCCGTTTGACGTCCTACCCCCCCCCTTAAAATTGTAGTTGGCGTGATGAATGTCAGCTAGGTCTAAATGTGGAATAATGTAAGTTAATGCGAATGAGTATGGAAAAAAGAAACATAATGTTCGGTTACAGCATTAGTAGTTTTCTGCTTGACGCAGTCATGTCACTTAAATATGTGGGTGTAAGGTTGCAAAGCGATGTGAAATGGGGCGAGCATGTGAAGATTGTTGTAGAAAATGGGAATGGTCGACCTCCATTTATTGGGAGAATTCTAGGAAAGTGTGGTTCATCTGAAAAGGAGACCACATATAGGTTGCTAGTACCACCTATTCTTGAGTGTTGCCACAACTTGACAAGAAGAAGGGACCGGTTGGCAGGACATGTTCTGAGGCATCAAGGAATCACAAATTTAGCATTGGAGGGCAGCGTGGAGGGTAAAAATCATAGAGGAGACCAAGAGATGAATACACTAAGCAGATTCAGAAGGATGTAGTTTGCAGTAGGTACTGGAAGATGAAGAAGCTTGCACAGGATAGGGTAGCATGGAAAGTTGCATCAAACCAGTCTCAGGACTGAAGACCACAACAACAACAAACTACGCAGACAAATATTGATATTGTGAAGCTTGTCTCTACATCTTACAGCGGTAATCTCCATAACACTACTATAAAAGCGGGAGGTTTAACTATCATTAACATCTACAAACCCCCCGCCGTTTCCTGGCCTGCAAATCAGCCCCCACTCGTCGGCCACCCTTCCATAATTGCAGGTGATTTTAATAGCCACCATACTGAATGGAAGTTCAGGGAAAACAACGCAAACGGGCTCAGGATTATGGAATGGGCTGAGATGCAGAACATGCTCCTAATTTATAGCCATAAAGTCATGGTAACCTTCAAATCAGCCAGATGGGAGTCGGAGACACACCCCGACCTATGTTTTGTTTCCACCGACCCGAGGGCTAAGCAAATCCCTGTTAACCGCCACATCGTTAAAAACGTCCCGCACAGCCAACACAGGCCAACCTTTATTGTGGTGGGCATACAGATCACCGTGATCTTTACGTCTCCACTGCCCTGGTAGAATTTCTCCAAAGCTGACTGGTCTGGCTTTTCTGGAGACCTGGACTCTAATATACGATTCATACCCCCTCATCCTCAGAATTACCAAAAGTTTGCTGACACTGTTATAGAGACCGCTAAAAAACACATTCTTAGTGGTATTAGAAAGCAGTATATACCAGGATGGAGTGAAGCTAGTGAACGGCTGTATGAGGACTACGAGAAGACCGGAAGATCTGAAGTCACAGATGACCCACTGCACAGTCTGGACAAAGATAGGAGTGTCAAGTGGAGGAACATCATTGAAAAACTGTATTTTAGACGCTCTATCAGAAAAGCATGGAGCCTTCTGAAGAAACTAGGAGCTAATTCACATTTACCACAAACTAAACGAAGTATTACACCAGACGAAATTGCCAACAATATAGTCAAAACGTCTAGAGCACCTGTGGATAAAGAACACTCACATAAAATAAAGAAAGAACTAAACACATTAAAGAAAAATTGTCGTGAACAACAAGACTTGACAAAACCGTTCACAGTCACAGTAACGCTACAGGCCCTACAAAGCATAAGAAACGGCGGGGCTGCTGGTCTCGACAACATACACCCACAGTTCCTAACACACTGTGGACCAAAAACAAAAGAATGGCTGACGACATCTTACTCCCACAAACTCGAATCAAGAGTTTTGCCAAAAGAACTCAAGGAGGCGAAGATAATTGCCAACCTCAAACCACGAAAGCCAGACGATAAACCAGAAAGCTATAGACCCAGAGCTCTCTTAAGTGTAGCATATAAACTGCTTGAGCGTCTCCTTTACAACAGATTAAATCCAGTCATACTGAACTTGCTGCCTATCGACCAAGCCGGCTTCAGACCCAATCGAAACTGCGAGGATCAGGTCCTCGCATTAACAACGTTCATTGAGCGGGACTAGGAACAACGCCTGAAAACTGGTGCAGTATTCGTCAATTTGACAGCAGCATATGATACTATCTGGAGAGAGGCTCTAACATATAAGTTTCTAAAAGCTACACTACTGGCCATTAAAATTGCTACACCACGAAGATGACGTGCTACACACGCGAAATTTAACCTACAGGAAGAAGATGCTGTGATATGCAAATGATTAGCTTTTCAGAGCATTCACACAAGGTTGGCGCCGGTGGCGACACCTACAACGTGCTGACATGAGGAAACTTTCCAACAGATTTCTCATACACAAACAGCAGTTGACCGCCGTTGTCTGGTGAAACGTTGTTGTGATGCCTCGTGTAAGGAGGAGGAATGCCTACCATCACGTTTCCGACTTTGATAAAGGTCGGATTGTATCCTATGGCGATTGCGGTTTATTGTATCGCGACATTGCTGCTCGCGTTGGTCGAGATCCAATGACTGTTAGCAGAATATGGAATCTTTGGGTTCAGGAGGGTAATACGGAACGCCGTACTGGATCCCAACGGCCTCGTATCACTAGCAGTCGAGATGACAGGCATCGTATCCACATGGCTGTAACGGATCGTGTAGCCACGATCCCTGAGTCAACAGATGGGGACGTATGCAAGAGAACAACCATCTGCACGAACAGTTCGACGACGTTTGCAGCAGCATCGACTATCAGCTCGGAGACCACGGCTGCGGTTACGCTTGACGCTGCATCACAGACAGGAGCCCCTGCGATGCTGTACTCAACGACGAACCTGGGTGTACGAATGGCAAAACGTCATTTTTTCGGATTAATCCAGGTTCTGTTTACAGCATCATGATAGTCGAATCCGTGTTTGGCAACATCTCGGTGAACGCACATTGGAAGCGTGTATTCGTCATCGCCACACTGGCGTATCACCCGGCGTGGTGTTATGGGGTGCCATTGGTTACACGTCTCGGTCACCTTTTGTTCGCATTGACGGCACTTTGAACAGTGGACGCTACATTTCAGATGTGTTACGACCCGTGGCTCTACCCTTCATTCGATCCCTGCGAAACCCTACATTTCAGCAGGATAATGCCCGACTGCATGTTGCAGGTCTTGTACGGCCCTTTCTGGATAGAGAAAATGTCCGACTGCTGACCTGGCCAGCACATTCTCCAGATTTTTCACCAATTGAAAACGTCTGGTCAATGGTGGCCGAGCAACTGGCTCGTCACAATACGCCAGTCACTACTCTTGATGAACTGTGGTATCGTGTTGAAGCTGCATGGGCAGCTGTACCTGTACACGCCATCCAAACTCTGTTTGAATCAATGCCCAGGCGTATGAAGGCCGTTATTACGGCCAGAGGTGGTTGTTCTGGGTACTGATTTCTCAGGATCTATGCACCTAATGTGTAATCACATGTCAGTTCTAGTATAATATATTTGTCCAATGAATACATGTTTATCGTCTGCATTTCTTCTTGGTGTATCAATTTTAATGGCCAGTTGTGTACTAGATGTAAAACGATGACGTCTCTCTTAGAGAACATGTTGTCAAAAAAAGTCTTGCAAATCTCAATGGGTGGCTCTTTCAGCGAATCAAAACTCCTGAGTAATCGTCTCCCCCAAGGATCAGTGGTTGCGCATCTGCTGTTCAATCTCTTTGTAGCCGACCTTTCCATGTCACGGGGTACAACACAAGAGAAGATATCATCGATGCCATAGGGCGGTCCTTCCAAGACATCGCCGGAGATGTGTGCGCTGATGGATTACGAGGCCTTCTGTCTTTGTGGGGGAAGATGATCGAGATAAAGGATTATTGTACTCATGGCAAGTAATAGTGTGAACGTATTCTGTAACGTCTGGCATAAATTACAACAATGTTGCCTCTACTTTTTATGCAACCCATGTATACAGAAAGTAATAACGGTTGTATCACACTTCCCCGAGGCACTCCTTATCTCTGATGAACGTTCGCCATCGAGGACAACATACTGGGTTATGTTGCTTAAGAAGTCACTCTCGTATATGGGAACTTGTTCCACCTGTTTGTACCTTCGTTAACAGTCTGAAGTCGGGCACTGGGTCAAATGCTTTTCGTAAATCTGGAAATGTGGAATGTGCTTGTTGGCTTTCATCCATAATTCTTAGCATGTCATGAGAACGAGCAGTGCTTTCTAAAACCGTGCTAATTCGAGAAAATAACCTTTTCGGTCTCTAAGGAAATAATTTATATTCGAATTCAGGGTTTTTTCTAGAATTCTACACCAATCGATAGTACTACAATGCAACCGTAGCTCATTTATTAAACTTTAGCAATAAACGAGTTTACTTCTACCGCTGATGGTTGCGCTGAAGTAATAGTTACATTCCGTTACAACACCCCAACGGTTTTGCTGTTACATACTTAACAATTAGGTATTTAGGAATAGCATGTAGATGTATTCCTGTTATCAATGGCTGCTGATCTCTTCACTTTATCGCTGCTGTTTTCGGAAGTATGAGTTTTCCCAAACAGTTCTAGTATCTTGGATGGCCTACACCAAGTCCCCGCGGCTGTAATGTACTTGAAACTACACCAGTCGTTATGGCGAGCTCTGCTGTCTTAATGTTCACCGGCACAGCGGGAACATCAATAATGTTCCAGGCGCGGGCGTACTTTACACCGGTCGTAAACGCTGGATGCGGCAAGCCGTCCGATTACGCCTGGAAGTTCGCAACCGGTCACTCTAGTTAACGGGTATCGCGATGTTGTCCGGAGCACGTTCTGAGATGGAGGCGTTCTGCGGATCGTTAAACCCAAGCAACACATCTCATAGAATTACAGATGTGCCATTAGGTGCGAGCTGTAAACGTGAGGGTAGTAATCTCATCTGCAGCTTGGATATTACGATCAGCTATTGATTTTAAAAAATCAACGGAATGGTACTAGCAATACTAGGAATAGGACCTTATAAGACTAGTAAATCGTAGTGTGGAAGACGCAGATGCAATGTACGTTCTCATAGTTTGCATTTCTATCATAGCAACAACAATAGATAGTGAAAAATAAATATGAACAGAGTAAGAGCAGAGAGAGCACAGCGAAAATACTCGGCTCTTTTTCTGTAACAGTAAAATGATACTCGACTGGAAAGGAACACGATGTTACAGAAAGGCCGCAGCTCGTGGTCGTGCGGTAGCGTTCTCGCTTCTCGCGCCCGGGTTCCCGGGTTCGATTCCCGGCGGGGTCAGGGATTTTCTCTGCCTCGTGATGCCTGGGTGTTGTGTAATGTCCTTAGGTTAGTTAGGTTTAATTAGTTCTAAGTTCTAGGGGACTGATGACCATAGCTGTTAAGTCCCATAGTGCTCAGAGCCATTTGAACCATTTTTTGTTACAGAAATTTGCTTGTACTTCAGCAATGTTAGTAGTCATCAAAGCAATGGCCTTGAAGCAGATTGAACAACGGCTTCAGTCACTAATTCATACGTTTTACTACACTGCACTATTCATTTCAAGCTTTGTGGGCACATGCTTAGATGTAACTATGCAGTTGCCGGCCGGTGTGGCCGTGCGGTTCTAAGCGCGTCAGTTTGGAACCGCGTGACCGCTACGGTCGCAGGTTCGAATCCTGCCTCGGGCATGGATGTGTGTGATGTCCTTAGGTTAGTTAGGTTTAAGTAGTTCTAAGTTCTAGGGGACTGATGACCTCAGTAGTTAAGTCCCATAGTGCTCAGAGCCATTTGAACCATTTGAACTATGCAGTTACATTAATTTCCCTCCTCTTGAATGAGATGATCCTTCAGAATATTGCGTTCCAGAAAACGTGCATAGAACGTATTTGTGAACTGTTTATACATCTATAGATAAACATATGCTTGTTGAGCAAAGGGATGTAGTATAGTGATGAACTATATTATCTGCACTGAACTACAGCATTACATCCAGGAATGTTCCACACGAGGTTTCTGGAACGCACTATTCTGAATCGTCATCTAGTTCAAGAAAATTACTGTAACTACATAGCTACACCTGTCCCCTGACCTAAGTTGTCGTTAATTCAACTCTATTTCTAAACTGAAGGAAACACTTCACGGCATTCGCTTCAGAACTGCTACAAATTCGTGGGCCAACAGACCACGCCGCTCGAACTGTCAACACAACTGGCATTGCTAAGAGTATCCTACGACTTCCACATCGCTGGCAACGGGTTATACAAAATGCTGGTGACTACTCTGACTACTCTGAAGGTCATTCAAACTTTGAAACACGTATCTATTTTGTACGAGTTGTAAATAAATAGATGCCACTATTAAAGTTCTAGCCTTCGTATTAGGAATTTTCTATTTTGTCTCTTTTGTTTTTCTACATCTTGAAATTAACTGTTACTACCATCCAAAATAGCCATTACACCACAAACTGAGACTGACTTTATTCCTGGCGTATAAGAGACGTCAGTGCAATAACTGCAGTGGCAGCTTGAACGAGCAACTGTGAACAACAGATGCTCATTCGACCGGTCACACGTGGTGCATATGCGACCGTGTCAACGTTGTTGGGTGACAAATCGCAGTGGAACAATATCTGTGAATCAATTTTCAAAACATTTGCCTGAAAATTATGGAAAGTTTTTTCCTGCACACATTGCCTCCCGAACAAAAAAGAACGACGCGGGGACGCCTGCCTCGACATTATTGAAATGAAAAACGTAGACAATATTTTGCTGGAAAAAAGTCATTACTGCTGACAAGACTTGATGTTATCAATACCAAGTTACCACAAAACGATAAAGTGCAGAAAATCAGATGAAAGTCAACGCTTTCACGGCGTAACCGACATTCAAGCGAGTGTTACGCGCGAGTAGAAGAACGCCCAATAGGACTTTTCTGAAAGTTTCACATTGTTATATGAACGTTCCGTGCGTTGAAATCCAGTCGTGAGAGAATATCCAGAGGATCTGCTGCCTTAAAACGACTGTCTTAACGTTCCTCTATTTTTTATACTCCTGATGACGATATAAATGAGTAACGTCTATTGTGTTGCAATCCATCTCCGTAGCTCAGTGGTGCCCACGCGGTAGCTTAGCGTGTTCTGTCAGGGGACTGGTACCCTCTGTAATAAAAAGAAACTGAAGTTTTCGCCGAAGGAATCTGAGAGACTTCATGCCTCATCCTCACAAAACTACAGAAGAGCAACATCGAAGAAACAAATGGAAAGAAAGAGGAACGGAATGGTCATTTGTTTCGCTGCCATGCGGCAGACCCGGGCTCGATCCTCGGTACTACCGGTGAGTTTTGCTTGATAGGAGAACTGGAACGGGGTGCAGTCAGCCTCGTAATGCTGGTTGAAGATCTACTTGAGTGACAAGTAGCGACTCCAAGGTCTGGGAAGTCAGGCCGGCTTGTGGCCGAGTGGTTCTAGGCACTTCAGTCCGGAACTGAGCGACTGCTACGGTCGCAGGTTCGAATCCTGCCTCTGTCATGGATGTGTGTGATGTCGTTAGGTTAGTTAGGTTTAAGTAGTTCTAAGTTCTAGGGGACTGATGACCTCAGATGTTAAGTCCCATAGTGCTCAGAGCCATTTGGACCATTTTTGGTCTCGAAAGCCAACAGCGGACGAGAGATCGGCGTGCTTACACTGTGCCCATCCATAAGCATCGAAATCACGTAACTGGCAGAGAATGACATGGCGGTCGGTCGGTCCCGATGGGGTAGTCTCGGTCAGAATGCGGCCTTTTTTCTTCAGGCGCTACCGTCACGACTCTAATTTACAAAGTCTGAAAATTACAAATATTTGGCTGAAGACTCTTACATTGCGTCCGTCGGTGCTATAAAAAGCTTCTCAGGTTTCTCACCTAAAGGTGGAGACGTTTCTGGCGAAGAAGCTTGGATGACAGACTGCTCTTGAAATGAATCGAACACACTGTTAACTGGCACGGCAAGGAACTGCAGAAATTTTTACGTCGCTATTAAAGAGAGCACCGCTTGGACGCTTCAGTTTCTCAGCTGTTAGCACATGAACCAATGTGGTGACAAGCTGCGAGGCCACTATACGGCGAGATGTCTTGCAGCGAACACGTTTTCATTTTACGACTGTTGTGAAACTTGGAAGCAGGGCGAATATCAACTAGCTTTCCATTTACTGCAGAGGCGTATTGTGAAACATCTGGGTTAACGGCCACCATGAATGCCAGAGGATCTTATAAGCACGTACAGGGGCTGTCGTAGAGAAAGACCTTATGCAGCTGAGCAACCATAAAAGAAGCTATCAGAGTACAAATACGTACAGCATGCAGCTCCTGCTCTTGAAAAGCTATAGCACAAAAAAACTATATTTCACATAATTCCTTAGATCGATACCTTTCGACAGATTATTTTGTATTTCGACGAGTTAGCTAGCGTAAGGAATCTTTTTTGCGCGCCCTTGTGTGTGTGTGTGTGTGTGTGTGTGTGTGTGTGTGTGTGTGTGTGTGGTACACCGGTTACTTAATAAGGTAGTAATAAGTAATTTCAAGGCATACAAAAATGATAAAATCGAAAAAATCTGATTTTTTTTTGTTGCACTCTATCGTGCCATTTATGGTTATAGTGAAAATCGGTTTCGTTCAAATTTATAAATTTTTCAGATATGATAAAACGTTTGTAAGACTAATCAGAAACACACGTGTGCATTGAGCTACATGCTGTACATGTCCCGAGCCACGTATAACAACGCCCTCTGGTGGAAGACTAGTAAAGAAGCACACTGATATGCAGGGCTGGGCAAATTGTGTTCGGAGTGTGTACAGAAAGACAGTATTACCATCAAATTGAATGAAAACTTTACGAACAAAAAGTCAGAAGTTGAAAATATTTTTAATAATCATTTTCTAAATGTTGTGGATATAGTAGGATCCAGGTGTTCATTAGAAGATGCTAGGCTGTTAATGGAAGAGGCCATACCTATGCAATTTGATACAATTGAAATCTCACCCACTTCTCCCTCTGAAATTAGGTAAATAATAAACTTGCTTAAAAGCAAAAACTCACATGGAATTTATGGCATTTCATTTTAATACAATGACTTCATCTTCTTGGTGTACTCATATAGAGAGCGACACCTCATAACATGCCATTCACACTCCTTTACACATCCTGTAATTGTAATGTTTATATAAATTTATGTCTTTTGGAGGCTGTATACGTAAAAAAACTTACGGGTTGATCTGAAACTACGATAGGTACAGTATAAACTTGTATATTTATCACAGCTCTGTTTCAGATTAGCTTTATAAAAGCAAACTTAGCAGGTCTTTTATCAGTTTTAATAGAGATGAAAGTGTTTGAAATTTGAACTAAGCCAGTAATCATTACAAATACAAATTTCGACAACAGACTTCTATTAAAAATAATAAAATAATAATCAATTATCGTGGATATGTTCACTTTTTATAAAGTTAGTAATTCTACTCAATTTTATTCGGAACAAATCAATCTAACTCCACGATAAATTTTGTTCTTACGTTTCTTCTTTCTCCTCCTAATCTTTTTCTATACTTCATGTATTAGATTAGATTAGATTAGGTTAGATTAATTATTGATTCCATAGAATGAATTTATATTTACAGGTTTAATACTTACATTTGCTTTCATTAAATCCATCATTCACACAGTAGCTAGTTACTTGGCTATTACAACCAAGTATTGCCGAAAATTAAAGTAAATTATTCATTTCAATGATCCTCAGTTAAGAACAGTCAAATTATGTACAAGATTTAAAACGAAACTTTCACTATTTACAGACTTAAGACTTACATCTGCTTTCCATACGTCCACTATTCACACAGTAGGTAGTTACTTGACTGTTACAACCAAGTATTGTCAAAAATTAAAGTATAATAAATTTTCATTACAATGGTCTACTGCACTTCTTGAGAAATTCATGGATGGAATAGAAGGAGTTGGCCACCAAAAATTCTATTAAATTATGTTTAAATTATGCCTTGTCTAAAACTAAACTCTTAATGGTTGCTGGTAACTTATTGAAAATATGCGTTGCTGAATACTGGACTCCTTTCTGGGAAAGAGTAAGTGATTTTAAATCTTGTGTGTATTGTCCTTATTCTTAGTATTGATACTGTGTACTAAGCAGTTAGTTGGAAAAAGAGATGTATCATTTACAACAAACTTCATTAAGGAATAAATATACTGAGAAGCTGTGGTTGGTATGCCCTTTGAATAGGTTTCGACATGATGTTCTTGGATTTACACTACACATTACTCTTATTATAGCTTCTGTACTCTAAAGATTTTTTTCTCGGTTTGTGGAGTTACCCCAAAATATGATACTATATGACATAATGGAGTGAAAATAAGCAAAATATGCCAGTTTTTTTAATATTTATATCTCCTATGTCTGACATCATTCGCATTGCAAAACCAGACTTGTTTAGGCGCTTTAGCAGGTGCTAGTTATGGTTTCAGACTTCGATCCAACAACGTGTTCTCCCTACTTTCTCCTTGCCTCGTGGATCGAAAAGCATCACTTGTTTGCGTAATCAGTCGTCACCCATTCACTCCATATGATCTCTACTAACCCACTTTTTCATTTACGAGACGTATCGACTTATATTTTCATCCTTCAGAGTCTCTAATAGAACACATTTTCCTCTATATCTCGATAACAATAGCTCGTGTATTTTTTTGTTTTTTGTTTTTTTTCGTTTTTGGGAGAGCACAGTATTAACATATCTGATATTTTACGCATTGCTATCATTTTGAAGGACTTAAGAAATGCGTTTGGACTGGTCTTAATCTGTTGGAGTGTTTGTTTGTAATTAGACCTTGTTATGCTTCGTGTAAGAAGAAGCGACGTCTACTGGCACATGTCGGAATTCGATAGTGGTAGGATCGTGGCCTATCGATACTGAGCTTATCGGGCCGCGACATTGCTCCTCACGTTGGTCTGTATCCGACGAGTGCCATGCGGAACGGTAATTGACGGGCTGAGAAAGCCGTACTCAGTACCACAAAGGATATCAACGGCCACGAGCGTCTAGCGCCTGAGAGGACAAACATATTGTTGTCTCGGCCGTGCAGGATCGTACGCCCACGTCACGTATCTTAAGTCAGGAAAATGGCTTGTATGAAGCAAGGCATCACTGTCTGTTAGCACCCAGCTGCCGTTGTTGCGCTTCACTTGACGCTTGGCGTTCATCGACAGCACTGGACATGGGAATGGCACCACACTGTCTTTTCAAACGACCTTCAGTCCTGTGTCGTGCACCGCGACGGACATATCCGTGTGTGGAGGCCCCGAGGAGAACGAACTTTGCACATTACATTACACATCGTCGTCTGAACCCAGGACCTGCTGTGATTGTATGGGAAGCCACTGGGTACACCACATCACCACCTACAGTTCTCCTGACTGGTAATTCGAAGAGCAGCCATTACATTTCATATATTTGAAATCTATCTCTGAGGACTCCCTGATGTTATTTTTCAACAAGATAATGCAAAGCCGCATGTGCTTTTATGACATACTACGATACAGAAAATGTTCGACAGTGATTTTGTTCATGATGGATATCAGAATGTGTTTATTAAAATCAGTGTTTAAATGTAAACCAATCACCTTTCAGAATGTAAAAGCACTGGAATTGTCGCGTTGCAAAAGAGTAAGCCTTCTTCTTCAGAATTATTCTACAAGAATCTTAGGAAAACTATAAAGCTAAAAATAGAAATAAGAATATTAAAAATTCATAGTCATTTCCCTAGTAACTTGTCTTCGTAAAATCTGCTTCAACATCATTCGTACGGTCATAAAATGAATCGGCATATGCAGTTCATGTGGTTAAGCCTTCATTTAAATATTGTTCGACTGTTGCTATGGCCAGTAAGTTCTGCAGATTTCTCACCCATTGACAACATTTTGGTTTAGGTTGCTATCACTTGCTACGCACTATGTTTTATGAATTCCGGCATAGAGCTGGAGCAGCTGTTTCTGCTGGAGGTGGCAACTCTGTGTTCAAAACTGTAAACCCCAGCTAAATAAATGAAATTCCGTTGTTTCATATCTTTCGTGGTGTAGCAGTTTTAATGTTCAGCAGTGTATCGCCATATCTCAAATTGTCTAAAAGAGCGCAATGTTTCAAGTCCCTCTGAAACTGCAACACAACTGCCAATACGGTTATTTCCACGCGTATTAAGAGGGAGACTCAGATTTCACATCCATACAGTATTATACACATTATGGTCGTATTACAGAAGTTTAAAAAACCGTCTAATCTGGTCTGGTTTTAATGTATTAAATTCTTTATTGGAATGTATTCTAGTTCTGAGACTTTTGTCACAATATACGTTGTACTGACTGTAGATAATTCAGACACTTGACGCAGTTTTCCGTTATTGAGGGCACCTCTTTGTTCCAACTGTATTTTCTTTTAATTTTATCATTTTTATATTTTGATAACAAGGTGTCATACTGTATTTTTATCACACTAGATTGAGTTTGAGGAGCGTCCTTTCCAGGTCTGCATTTTCAGTAATTATAATTTAATCTTCTAGAGGTAGCTTGGCGTTGATATACTTGTTATCACTGTATTTAATATCTAGTTTTTCCCTCATATTCTTTGAAAATATCATCAGTCTAAATGTCAGAGATAGCCTTGTTTTAGGTTAGCCTTAGTTTTTAGTGCTCCTCTCAATTGATCTGGAAATAATTCATTCATTACAGTCCTCAATTTCTGCATATCTACACAATCGAAAGTCTTTTAAAAATCAAGAAATATTACTGAGACTCCATTGTAAACTCCTCCGCCTTTCTATAATTTATGTCGGTACAAAAACATTCTATTCACAGCATCTTCCTTGAATCAGTTTCTTGTCACGTGATACTAGCTGTTACTTACAACAGTTCCCATAACGAAACTTTCACTCGAAACCTGGCAGAAAATCGGAAGCAATTTTGGTCGTGTTTAAAGTACGCTAGCACGATAGCAATGGAAATACTGTCGATGACAGTGCTGCTAAAGCAGAGCTACTAAACACAGGATTCTGGAATTCCTTCACCAAAGCAAACGAAGTAAATAAATTCCATAATTCGGATCAAGAACAGCAGCGAACATAAGCAATTTAGAAACTCTGAGTATCATTTAGTAAAAACAAGTTTTATGTTCCAAACTTGGTACCAATTAGATTCCTTTCAATGTATCCTGATGCAATGGCTTCGTATTTAACGATCGAAAGATCAGTACCCAATGACTGGCAAGTTGCACACGTGACATCAATATTCAAGAAAGTCAATACTAAATTACAGGTCTAGATCATTAACGTCGATATGCAGCAGGATTTTTGGAACATAAATTGTTTTCGAACGTTGTGAATTACCTCGAGGAGAAAGTTCTATCGACATGCAGTCAAGACGAATTTAGAAATCATCGTTTTTCTGATACACAACTACTTCTTTACTCACACTAAATGTCGAGTGCTATTGACAAAGGATTTCAAATTTATTTCGTATTTCTAGATTTATAGAAGGCTTTTGACACCAAATCTCACAAGCGGTTTGCATTCAAATTGCGTGCATATGGAATATGGTGTTAGTTATGCGACTGGATTCGTGATATCCTGTCAGAGAGGTCACAGTTCGTAATAACTGACGGAAAGACGTTGAGTAAAGCTGAAGTGATTTCTGGCGTTCCTCAAGGTAGTGTTATAGGCCCCTGCTGTTCCTAATCCATGTAAACGATTTGAGAGACAATCTAAGCAGCAGTCTTAGGTTATTTGCAGATGATGCTATTGTTTATCGTCTAGACAAGGCCACAAAATATCAAAACAAATTGCAAAATGATTTAGAAAAAATATCTGTATGGTGCGAAAATTGGCAATTGACCCTAAGTAATGAAAACTGTGACTCCATCCACTTGAGTGCTAAAAGAAATCTAAAGGCCGTTAATTAAGCTAAGCCAACGGAGCTACTTGATTGACAAACAGCGGCTCCGGTCTCGGAAACTGACATACGGCTGGGAGAGCGGTGTGCTGACCACATCCCTCTCCATATCCGCATCCAGTGACACGCCTATGAGCTGAGGATGACATGGCGGCCGGAAGGTACCATTGGGCCTTCATGGCCTGTTCGGGAGGAGTTAGTTAGTTAGTCAGTTAATTCAACTAAATATCTAGGGATCACAATTACAATCAACTTAAATTGGAAAGAACACATAAAAAATGTTATGGGGAAGGCGAACCAAAGACTGCGTTTTATTGGCAGAACACTTAGTAGATGCAACGGATCTACTATAGAGACTGCCTACGCTTCGCTTGTCTGTCCTCTTTTGGAGTACTGCGGTGTGGTGTGGGGTCCTTGGCAGATAGGATTAACGGAGTACTTTGATAAAGCTCAAAAAAGAGTAGCACGTTTTGTATTATTGAGAAACAGGGAGAAAGAGTCACTGACGTGATACGGGATTTGGGGTGGACATCAATAAAACAAAGGATTTCCCGTTACACCAGGATCTTCTCACAAAATTTCAATCATTCTCCTCAGAATACGAAAATACTTTGTTGACGCCGACTTACATAGGGAGAACCGATCATTATAATAAAGTAAGGGAGACCAGAGCTCGCACGGAAAGATACAAGGCTTCCGACTTCAGGCCAAAATTGGCCCATCGGGACCGTACGACCGCCGTGTCATCCTCGGTTGAGGATGCGGATAGGAGGGGCGTGTGGTCAGCACATCGCTCTCCCGGACGGAAAGACACAGATGTTCGTTTTTTTCTGCGTGCTCTTCGAGACTTGAATAATAGAGAATTATTGCGAATGTGGTTCGATGAACCCCCTGCCAGGCACTTAAATGTGATTTGCAGAGTATCCATGTAGATGTAGATGTAGATTGCATTAAGCCTCTTTTCAATAATTTCCCCCGAACTGTGTACGTTACAGCTCACACTTAAGTGGTGTCAAATATTACATTTAAATGTATTATCTTTGATTTAAGATTACCACCGCTTCCTAGTTGTGGATGTGACTGTAGCCAATACAAGGAAAATTTAAAATTTAACGGGTTCAGTGACAAATATCCGTGGTCTATTGTTTTACTCCATCATCAGGAATAATTTGTTTCTTAATGTATTACGCCTGATATTGTTCGAGATAAAGTGGTAGGAAAGACTAACACGTATTATATCATATATGACCTCTTTTATCTATTGACAAACATATATGCTTTGGGCGAAGACATATGCCATTTTGAACTTAAGTATCCAGTATTAAATGGTACTATAGTAAGGATATGGCTGTCATTTCACTGGTATGTTTCTTACTCTTGTTAATTTTGGTATCCTTGTTTTTAATTTTAATTCGTTCACGATTTTGAAAATTTAACACATTTCTCGTAACGAAAACGTATTTTCCTACGACTTCACCTCGCTCAAGAGCAGAGGAAATAGCATAAGAAGCAAATTTGGATAACTGACCCAATGCCATCGAAATGGATTGTTAATACAATAAAATATGAATATGCTGGCACACCCAGTGGGTAAGGCAAAGTACCTAGAACGACCATGCTTAAAAGAAGGCATAAAAACTAAGGCAAAGTACCTAGAACGACCATGCTTAAAAGAAGGCATAAAAACACGTTTCCAACACTATGTTAAAATATAGAGACTCACAGGGGTCCCCAGAGACAGACAGCATCCCAGAGTGCCCCTGAGAGCTACAACACCAAGAAGTATCGTTTCTCGGCTTTTGGCAGGATCAGTGTGTAGTATTGTTTTGGGATTCAAGGTCAATTTATTTTAAATAAAACAGTTTATGAAATTCAACGTAAAATTTATTGTCTATAATACAGCACACAGTCACCTACAGTCTTTATTTTACAATTGTTATTGCCTACTTTAGCCCAAATAGACAAGTAGTCGTCAGAGTTGATCCTTTTCTTTCTTCTAGTTGACAGAACAAACGGTTATCTGGAACCAGCATACCATACAGGATCTTAGTTAGTAGTCCTTAAGTCTCTGATCATGTCTTCCAAGCAAGAATATTTGCATCAGGGAAAGCTTCAAGGCCACCATGATTGGCTTGGTTCCTCCATACAACAGCCAACATCAACCATGTACTGCTTCCAAACACAGATGAACTGCATTCGCAGTCCACGAAAGACATTTGGACCACCAATAAGCTGCTGCTTATTGAGTTGGCTGGCAGGGTCAATGTCTATTGCTTTCAAAGACTTGTACACAGGAACACTGTGCCGCCAATGGCGACGATTATAGCGTCGACGAGGCATTGCAGTGGTACGTAAACACGAAGTGATTATGCTGATTATGGTGGCCTTGAAGCTTTCCCTGATGCAAATATTTTTGCTTGGAAGACATGGAGTATATCAGGGACTTCAGGACTACTAGCTAAGGTCCTGTATTGTACATTGGTTCCAGATACGCCGTTTATTTTGTCAACCTGAAGAAAGAAGCAGCTGAACTCTGATGAGTACTTGTTTATTTGGGCTAAAGTAGGCAATAATAACTGTAAAATAAAGATTGTAGGTGAATGCAAGCTGCATTATAAACAATAAATTTGACCTTGAATTTCACAAACTATTTTACTTACAATAAGTTGACCTTGAACCCCAAAAAAATACTACTCACCGATGACTGACGGCGACTAAAAACTTCCTGTTTATGTTTATTATAATCACATCAGTTTACAAAAATTTCGGAAAACTGATAACAGCGGCATATACCAAGGGTAATGGCAACTAAATCAACGCGAGTCTGCATAATCCCGTTGCTTTTGAGCATTCTGAAGCCCGTCCACAGCTGACCGCCAGATCAGAGATCGAGTTCTCCATATTAGTATTGGTGTGGCAGTTGACCAGTTTGCATCAAATATCGCAGTGGAAGGGGTGAACAGTTCTGCTGTACGAATTTACTGGACAGCTGAAAGAGCGTTTCGAGCAAATGACGGTTTGCATTGAAGAAGACTTTCAATATAGTCGGAAGCGGATTTACTGTCACCTACCTACCCACCTACGAAATACACGTGTAGTATTCATAAACAAAAATAGAAAGGACTGCTATACTATAAAGAAATAAGAATCCATGTCTCAAATTTAATGGAAACATTTTACCAAAGCCTCAGATTCATGCCACTCGATGCTGGTAGCGCAAGCCTCGTATAACCGATTACTACATATAGTCTTTCCGCCAACTGTCTAGAATACTCAGTGCACGTGCCGTCACCACGTGACTAGAGTAAAGATATTCACTCTCTAAATCTTCACGAGGTGCACCGTTATCTTTTCTTTTATTTTTGTTTAAGTCAATGATGCTCCAAATTACCAAAGAACGCATACTTCGCCAGAGCAACGCTAGTAGTGCGAGAAGGAAGTCGGAAATAAAGCAGTGGCCCGTAGAAACAAGTAGGAAGGCATTCGCATCCTGTATCTCTGTTATGATGAAGGTTGTGGAACTAGTGTGTGTGTGTGTGTGTGTGTGTGTGTGTGTGTGTGTGTGTGTGTGTGTGTGTATGTGTGTGTGCGTGTGTGTGTGTGTGTGTGTGTGTGTGTGTGTGTGTGTGCGTGTATGCATGTGTGCGTACGTGCGTGTGTGTGTATGTATGTGTACGGGAGTGTGAAAGAGAGAGAGAGATAACGACATTATGTGTCTTTACCACTAACTTATCGGGTACAACAAATGGTTCAAATGGCTCTGAGCACTATGGGACTTAACATCTGTGGTCATCAGTCCCCTATAACTTAGAACTACTTAAACCTAACTAACCTAAGGACGTCACACACATCCATGCCCGAGGCAGGATTCGAACCTGCGACCGTAGCAGTCCCGCGGTTCCGGACTGAGCGCCTAGACGGGTACAACATAACACGCCTTTATTTTGATATCGATTAATAACTCCCACACTCCCTGGTAAACGAAACGCGATTGTCAATGGCATAGGCCTCACGGGTCACTGCATATACTAACACCAGTACAGAACACTTCCAATCAAAACAGTTAAGGTAAGCCTGCCAGACTGCGACCTCGGTGTCTACGATATCTGGCGCTTGGTTCGATCCGCTATCAAATGTTTTCATTGAGACCTAAATATTGAGATTAACACGCCAGTGAATCCGCGTGACTGCTTCAGATGACCATTGTAACCAGTAGTCACAGGTACACCGTAAAAAAGATTGTCATCCCCGGCCCCCGACGAGGGAGGCATCGCACTAATATCGAGTAACGCAAACTCAGTTCAACGAGGAAGAGGAGACAAATTTCCTCTAGTATGCCGTACTATAGATGGGCAAAACCGTTCTTTTCAGAAATTGCTAGAATGAACAAGCTCTTTTTTATGACTCACCATTCAGCATTTACTCGTAGAAGGCCAGTTAAACAAAATTTAATTTTTAATTTTACGCTGTTACAACTCACAAAATTGTCATCTAAAATTTACACCAACTTCAATTTTGCAATTTGAAAGTTCGGGAGTAAGTAAGTCGGTGGCGTAGGAGCCCAGTTAGTGAAGACCAAAAAAAGGTCGAATATGGGAAATAATGCCTGTAGTGACTAATTCCTAGGCGGTGGGGGGTGAGTATGAGGGTGAGGGTGGTTTTGAAGGTCACTTTTGAACGTTTTTCTTGAGTAAGTCGAAAAACGAGGCCTCTAGCGAAAACGTATCCCAGTACTAAATTAAACCTTATGTAAGAAATTAATGTGAAGTCCTATTCATTTTTGCTCTAGGATTAATAGTCTGCACAAGGAGAGCGAGACAAAGTTGAAAATATTGTGCCACGCACATGAGCTGCAGCTTAGGCAGTTTTTGTAGGCCAATTTGGGGTCGTTCCCGACTTGATAGACACAAGTACCCTACATCAAACTGTTCGTCTTGACTTCCTCTACATTATTGTGGTACATTGTAAACAGATATCGTTTACATCCATTGTAAGGCAGCAAACTGTTTCCTAGATTAATGCAGCATTCTTATCAAGGCTGAAAGTAATTAGTAATATATGTAAATGCATAGATGCACATCGTCTATAGCGCTATTTTTTGCAGCATTTGACGTGGGGAGCTGTTGCAGCAGCCTGCCACAGAATCTCGTTCCGCTCGCTAACATCGCCAAAGAGACGTTTCGATGAGACGAGGTGCTGTTCCCTTTTCCCGAGCCACCGATCGCTCATTCCTTACAAGGATCTGGATCTTTGAATCAGTTCAGGAGCGGATTGATCCTCTCTGTACCATAACCAGCTGAAGCCACACTCTGATGATTAGAGCTACCGAACTGCGGAGAGCTGAACTCTACGTTTCACCTGCTGTCTCAAATAGAGTGAGGTGACAAAAGTAAATGAGATACTTACTAATATCGTGTCGTACATCCTTTTTCCCGGCGTAGTCCATCAACTCGACGTGACATGGACTCAACAGGTCGTTGGAAGTACCTGTAGAAATATTGAGTCATACAGCCTGTGTATCCGTCCATAATTGCGACAGTGTTGCTGGTGCAGGATTTCGTGCAAGATCTGACCTCTCTACGTCCCATAAATGTTTGATGGGATTCATGTTGGGCGCCGGCCGCTGTGGCCGAGCGGTTCTAGGAGCTTCAGTCCGGAACCGCGATGCTGCTACGGTCGCATGTTCGAATCCTGCCTCGGGCATGGATGTGTGTGATGTCCTTAGGTTAGTTAGGTTTAAGTAGTTCTAAGTCTAGGGGACTGATGACCTCAGATGTTAAGTCGCATAGCGCTTGGAGCCGTTTGAACCATCATGTCGGGCAATCTGGGTGCCCAGATCTTTCGCTCGGATTGTCCAGAATGTTCTTCAAACCAACCACGATCAATTGTGGTCGATGGCACGACATTGTTGGTTGGGAACATGAAGTCCATGATTGGCTGCATGTGCTCTCCAAGTAGCCGTTACCTGTCAATGATCGATGCAGATGAACCAGAGGAACCAGTCTATTCCATGTAAACACAGCCCATACCATTATGGAGCCACCTACAGTTTGCACAGTGGATTGGTGACAACTTGGGTCCATGGCTTCGTGTTGTCTGCACCACTCTCCAACCCTACCATCAGCTCTTACCAATTGAAATCGAGAATGATCTGACCAGCCTACGGTTTTCCAACTGTCCAGGGTCCAACCGATATGGTCACAAACACAGGAGATGCGCTGCAGGCGATGTGATGCTACACTCCTGGAAATGGAAAAAAGAACACATTGACACCGGTGTGTCAGACCCACCATACTTGCTCCGGACACTGCGAGAGGGCTGTACAAGCAATGATCACACGCACGGCACAGCGGACACACCAGGAACCGCGGTGTTGGCCGTCGAATGACGCTAGCTGCGCAGCATTTGTGCACCGCCGCCGTCAGTGTCAGCCAGTTTGCCGTGGCATACGGAGCTCCATCGCAGTCTTTAACACTGGTAGCATGCCGCGACAGCGTGGACGTGAACCGTATGTACAGTTGACGGACTTTGAGCGAGGGCGTATAGTGGGCATGCGGGAGGCCGGGTGGACGTACCGCCGAATTGCTCAACACTTGGGGCGTGAGGTCTCCACAGTACATCGATGTCGTCGCCAGTGGTCGGTGGAAGGTGCACGTGCCCGTCGACCTGGGACCGGACCGCAGCGACGCACGGATGCTCGCCAAGACCGTAGGATCTACACAGTGCCGTAGGGGACCGCACCGCCACTTCCCAGCAAATTAGGGACACTGTTGCTCCTGGGGTATCGGCGAGGACCATTCGCAACCGTCTCCATGAAGCTGGGCTACGGTCCCGCACACCGTTAGGCCGTCTTCCGCTCACGCCCCAACATCGTGCAGCCCGCCTCCAGTGGTGTCGCGACAGGCGTGAATGGAGGGACGAATGGAGACGTGTCGTCTTCAGCGATGAGAGTCGCTTCTGCCTTGGTGCCAATGATGGTCGTATGCGTGTTTGGCGCCGTGCAGGTGAGCGCCACAATCAGGACTGCATACGACCGAGGCACACAGGGCCAACACCCGGCATCATGGTGTGGGGAGCGATCTCCTACACTGGCCGTACACCACTGGTGATCGTTGAGGGGACACTGAATAGTGCACGGTACATCCAAACCGTCATCGAACCCATCGTTCTACCATTCCTAGACCTGCAAGGGAACTTGCTGTTCCAACAGGACAATGCACGTCCGCATGTATCCCGTGCCACCCAACGTGCTCTAGAAGGTGTAAGTCAACTACCCTGGCCAGCAAGATCTCCGGATCTGTCCCCCATTGAGCATGTTTGGGACTGGATGAAGCGTCGTCTCACGCGGTCTGCACGTCCAGCACGAACGCTGGTCCAACTGAGGCGCCAGGTGGAAATGGCATGGCAAGCCGTTCCACAGGACTACATCCAGCATCTCTACGATCGTCTCCATGGGAGAATAGCAGCCTGCATTGCTGCGAAAGGTGGATATACACTGTACTAGTGCCGACATTGTGCATGCTCTGTTGCCTGTGTGTATGTACCTGTGGTTCTGTCAGTGTGATCATGTGATGTATCTGACCCCAGGAATGTGTCAATAAAGTTTCCCCTTCCTGGGACAATGAATTCACGGTGTTCTTATTTCAATTTCCAGGAGTGTATTAGCAAAGGCTCTCGCGTCGGTCGTCTGCTGCCACAGTCCATTAACTCCAAATTGCACCACACCGTCCCAACGAATACTTTCTTCGTACGTCCCACATTGATTTCTGCGGTTATTTTACGCAGTGATGTTTACCCGTTAGCGCTGACAACTTTTTGCAAATGCCGCTGCCCCTCGGTCGTTAAGTTAAGGCCGTCGGCCATTGTGTTGTCCGTGGTGAGAGGTAATTCTTGGAATTTGATATTCTCGCCACGCTCGTGACACGGTCTATCTCAGTTTATTGAATTCGCTAACAATTTCCTTAATGGAATGTCCCATACGGCTGTCTCCATCTACCACTCCGGGTTCAAAGTCTGTTAATTCCCTTCGTGAAGCCGTAATATCGTCGGACACCTTTTCACGTGAATCACCTGGATACAAATGACTGCTCCATCGCTGCAAGGCCATTTTACATCTTGTGTACGCGATACTACAGCCATCTGTATAGGTATATATTGCTAGTCTCACCGTCACTTCAGCGTAGTCTCAGACATTGTCTATGGGAATAACATCGGGTGATGAAGAGGACAGTCCAGCTGCGATAGGGTCATCAAACCAAGAACGTATGCATGTTTCCCTGTGGCACGTTCGACGTCATCTACTACGCTACGAATGTCCACAGGATAGTTAACATTATGATGTAGAAAACAGGGCAACACTTGATCATCGATAATGTCGGAATAAACTTCACAGAGAGACGTCTTGCTTTTACTGCACCCTCCACACGCTGAGGTTTAAACTCCTCATTGGACAGGCGGGCGCTCGGCGCCTTGTATCAGTTTAAATGAGGCAAAATTACGAAGTGTCTGACCACACTACACGCCTCCAAACTGCTACTGTCGAGTTTACGAGTTGGTTGGCCCAATGAAGATATGCAGCATCATGTGACGCTGTGCACAATGAGTTTTTGAAAATTACCCGACTCCAACTTCACGTGGAATATATCCTTGAACTTACCCATGGGTACGGTACACTGTAAAATGTTATCTGCTAAAGGAGAGTTGTATTTATATTTACGGTAGGCCGTGAGTGAATCTTGAGACCAACTGAAAGAAGATTTAATCGAAAAGCTTACATTTCAAATACATTTTGTAACAACAACGACGCTGTACTATTGTACATATAAGTAAAATTTTTTTTCCATCTGAGTTTTCGATAAATTAGTGTAATTAATGTTCTGCTTTCATTTCTTTTTTGTTTCATGCCATTGTGTTAAGAAAACTGTAAACAAGTTTCAATGTGAATATTAATGTTTATGTCAAATGTCAAGCAATATTGTAATAGAATTGAAATGTAACAAATGTTGAAACTGTTGTAAGATGTTTCAAATTGTAATTGTGCGTCTGCTCCATACGTAGGCAATGTGTTAGGATATGTAGAATGCAAAACCTCGGGTGAATACCCGGCCTGTCAGGGAGCGGTAAAAGGTGGATGGCAGGCGAGCGCGGGGAAATGCACGCGGGCACTGCACGGCACAACGGGCTCAGCAGTAGTAGTTGGAGTTTGGCATTGGTCTGAGCAACACCTTCTGGAGCGAGGAGGCTCTCCTGGAAGACGTAGTTTCATTGAGCCTCGGGTATGCTGTTCCAACGCCCTCACAGCATGGCAAAATTCCATAGGCACTAAACGGAAAAGTATTGCGACGCTAAGAAGAATTAAAGTGCCGATACGTCAAGAGCCATAGCTGTGGTTGTATGTGTGCTCTGTGCCTTGCCATCTCGTCGCTCGCCAACCGCCGCATCGATACAAGCAGGTTGAAACTTTTATTACTGTATTCGTATGGACCATAGAGTGAACTGTTCAATAATAACCTAAATTTTACCAGAACTTTACCATCACTTAATTATCCTCACAACTAACCTAGACAGGGTCCTTTCCAAATGTTGTGCAATCCGAATGTCCCGAAATGAAAAATTAAATTTTGTGTCAATAATAATTACTTGCAGACCTAACTATGTTAGAATGGTGTTTAAAGAACTGTTTTCTTAATGAACCAGTAAATGAATAACGAAGGTCTAACGAAGTTGAAATGTAACTTTAATATTGATATAGTAATGAAGTTTAATTATTTCGAGACAGATATAAAGGTATTTAAATGATAAGTAAATAAGATAAAAAGAGTAGTAACTCATATACTGGAAATCTTGAACGCATGATAATTTCAGTAATCAATTTTTTTTAATACAGTGATCATAACAGTTTCAGCCCCCCCCCCTTTTTCATTTGAATTCTGAAGTGTTCTAAATTGGTTTGACCAGCAAAAGTTAAAGTCAATATATAAGTAAAAATTTATTAGTGTTTTATCTTTATCAAAATTGACATTTTGTGTGTGGCTCGAAAGTGCTATTTCTAGGGTAACCTATGCCCGATTTTAATCAGATCAATAGACAGTACGAAGCTTTGTAGTATACATTATAGTGTAGTGTTATGTATTCATGGTTTTTCCATATCAGTACAGAACGTGAAACTATCAGTTCAATAGATTTTCTGGTTCTAAAATGTTACTATATTATGCAGTGTTACTACGTGTTGTTTTGCATGAATATACATCAACCTGTACAGGGAAGAAACTCAGTTAATGCCTAATTAGGCTGGCGACCGTATTATTATCAAATTGGTAACATCTTCAGTGTTGCTTTTGGTACATACTGACGTGTAATTGCATTTTGAACTTACTTGACGGATCATTGTTATTACAGAGTGGGTGTAAGTCTGATTTGCCACCATTCAGGTACACGCGGTCAATATCTATACGAAAATCCTGTCTCGTAAGGTGAACCCCGCTCACTTATCCTAGTACAGGCTTTAATGAGTATTGTGTGCCCCACGCGCACGTTACAATTTGCATAACTAGGACAATATTCTGAAGTCCCTGGCGGATCGTAACAACGCATTCGCAGTTATCTCGCAGTCGGCAAGTTTGCAAATCCGTGTCTGCTGGAACTTTTTCGGTTTTGTTGTGTAATTTTCTTCTTTACTGTCAATTATTAATCACCTTGCAACCTTATTAAAGTTCCTTGAGGTACTCCAGATCCTGCCTTTTCTTCCGATGATGCCTCCCAACTGAGAACAACACATTCAGTTGTGTTAGCTGCTAGGTAATCGTCAACCCAGTATCATATATGTTCACATATTCAGTTTTCATGCATTCTGTTTACTAGACGACGGTGTATAATTATCAAAGGCTTTTTCAAAGTCACAGTCAAGAAACACAGTCACCCGTACAGGTAAGAGTCATGACCAGAAACTAGTATCAATGGTACTAACACGTCAGCATCTTAGCAATTGGTCCTTTCTAAATCTCCGTCTGTTCTTTGCAAACCACCTGATGGTATGCAGCGTAGCGTTCTTTGTGTTCTACAGTCGCTTTTCGTCTTTCCTACTCCAGTCACAAACAGCACACTAGAAGAACAATTGTTGGTACGCCTCCGTGTGAACTGGAATTTCTCTAATTTCATCTTCATAATCTTTTAGCCAGACATATCTGGCAAGAGGTAACATATTCGTTGACTCTTACCGGGTCGCATTCTCTAGGAATTGTAACAGTAAACCACATCGTGATGAACAACGCGACAACGACAGCGACGCACAACGCCTCTTTTACAGCGTCTGACATTTGAATTGGATGAGTATCTCCGTTGCGCTGTCGCTCTTACTCAGCTAACTTCTGACGAAAGACGCTGCTACATCTACATCTACATCTACATCTACATCCATACTCCGCAAGCCACCTGACGGTGTGTGGCGGAGGGTACCTTGAGTACCTCTATCGGTTCACCCTTCTATTCCAGTCTCGTATTGTTCGTGGACAGAAAGATTGTCGGTATGCCTCTGTGTGGGCTCTAATCTCTCTGATTTTATCCTCATGGTCTCTTCGCGAGATATACGTACGAGGGAGCAATATACTGCTTGACTCCTCGGTGAAGGTATGTTCTCGAAACATCAACAAAAGCCCGTACCGAGCTACTGAGCGTCTGCAGTATCTTCCGCTGGAGTTTATCTATCATCTCCATAATGCTTTCGCGATTACTAAATGATCCTTTAACGAAGCGCGCTGCTCTCCGTTGGATCTTCTCTCTCTCTTTTATCAACCCAATCTGGTACGGATCCCACACTGATGAGCAATATTCAAGCAGTGGGCGAACAAGTGTACTGTAACCTACTTCCTCTGTTTTCGGACTGCATTTCCTTAGGATTCTTCCAATGAATCTCAATCTGGCACCTGCATACCGACGATTAATTTTATATCGTCAATCCATTTTAAATCACTCCTAATGCCTACTCCCAGATAATTTATGGAATTAGCTGCTTCCAGTTGCTGACCTGCTATATTGTAGCTAAATGATAAAAGATCTTTCTTTCTACGTATTAGCAACACATTTCACTTGTCTACATTGAGATTCAGTTGCCATTCCCTGAACCATGCGTCAATTCATTGCAGATCCTCCTGCATTTCAGTACAATTTTCCATTGTTACAACCTCTCGATATACTACAGCATCATCCGCAAAAAGCCTCACTGAACTTCCGATGTTATCCACAAGGTCATTTATGTATATTGGGAATAGCAACGGTCCTACGACACTCCCCTGCGGCACACCTGAAATCACTCTTACTGCGGAACACTTCTCTCCATTGAGAATGACGCGCTACGTTCTGTTATCTAGGAACTTTTAGGTCCAATCACACAATTGGTGTGATATTCCATATGCTCTTACTTTGTTCATTAAACGACTGTGGGGAACTGTATCAAACGCCTTGCGGGAGTCAAGAAACACGGCATCTACCTGGGAACCCGTGTCTATGGCCCTCTGAGTCTCGTGTACGAATAGCGCGAGCTGGGTTTGACACGCTCGTCTTTCTAAACCCCTGCTGATTCCTACAGAGCAGATTTCTAGTCTTCATAAATGTCATTATACTCGAACATAATACGTGTTCCAAAATTCTCTTCTTTAGATAAACGTGGTTGTTCTTCTTATTACAGAAATTCATGCACTCAGGTCGCATCAACATATACAATTATTACTAGTTTCAGCGAAATTAAATCGCCATCTTCTTATCATCTGTATAGACAAAATTTTTAAAGGCCAATTCATTTCGTTGACTGCTCACATCAACTGGACACAACTGTAATGTACATAAAGGAACAATTTTAGAAAATTCTTACGTCAAACCAACATAAAATGCAGACATAATAGGAAGGAAACATACCTTATAGAGAAGATATTCCTCAGCACCGTCTCTCGTCATAAAGTACGTGAGTAGCCGTACGGATAGTGTACAACAGTCACAAATAAAATACATAAGACGTGTATAAAATCCTTTCACGTTATATCCATGTTGATATCTAAAAGGAAACTTATGAGGCAATCAACGAAATACTCGTGCATTGTGTTTTGGGGTGCCAGCAGATGTCAGCAGACTTTTACAACATACGATTATATCTTCAAAATAGATGTAAAGAGTTATATATTTTTTATATTCTTTATACATACAAAAATTCATAAAAGCAAAAGAATTATTTGTCTGGTTTTCCTAAAATGAATTTGTCAAAAAATGTTACAAAAATATTTTTACTGTTTCTTATATCAGCTGTAGGGTCATTGTTACCAGGTACATAAAGTGGTAAATTATTAATGTTACAATAATAAATCATTTGTGTATAGAGACTAAAAATATGAAAACGATGTTGTGTGACTACTTGGAAGTATAGTGTCTCGTATAATAATGTGTCTTCAACGACCAGCTGGTTTGTGCTGAGAAGCTCGAGGTCTAGGTCATGGTCCAATGTGTTCATTCTGTTATCTGAGTCATGGTCTAGATTATGATAAGTGTTACATATTGGCTCATTATACAAAATCTTCAGACTAAACTGCATCTTCAAACTTAAAAAGAGAGACAAGAGCTGCTAGAAGGAACCATAAAAACACCAGACGTGGCACGTTGCTGTTACCTATAAAAAACACTGCCGACCTCTATTTTAATCTATTATAGTATCTTCCAGCCAGTATTATATCACGCAAAATTATTTAACAGAGAAGAATATATTTAAAACAAGCTATCAATGCAGTACATTAAAAAAATCATTACAAAACTTACAATACTAGATAGCAGATCGTATTAATATCAATAAAAATACAAACTTCATGGAATACGGCAAGTAATAATAGTTACAGGTGGTCTTAACATTTCATTAGATATTCTCTATTTAATCAATCCTATCTATTACAGATCCCAGACTGACGACTGATATTCCAGTACTGATCAAACGAGAGTTTTGTAAGCCACGCTCTCTGCAGGTGCATTATAGTTCCTGATAACCCTTCCTGCGAATGTCAGTCTGCCATCTGCCTTACTTGCGATTACTTTCATGTAGTCTATCCGCTTTAAATCGCTCCATACGCATACTCCCAGATATTTGATGTATGTGACTCTTCCAGTGGTTGTTCTACAATCGTGTAATCTTCAATAATCGATCTTTCTGCCTACATACGAGGTCTTATTCCATTTAGTTACAATTTTACGTTGTTGCGATATGTGTGTATGTAACAGAATTAAGCGCGAAAAGCCTCATGGAACTTCTGACGTTATCCACCGCAGTACAGGACTATTACAAATGATTGAAGCGATTTCATAAATTCACTGTAGCTCCATTCATTGACATATGGTCACGACACACTACAGATACGTAGAAAAAGTCATAAAGTTTTGTTCGGCTGAAGCCGCACTTCAGGTTTCTGCCGCCAGAGCGCTCGAGAGCGCAGTGTGACAAAATGGCGACAGGAGCCGAAAAGGGGATGTCGTGTTTCAGATGCACTCACATCAGTCAATCATAACAGTGCAACGACACTTCAGGACGAAGTTCAACAAAGATCCACCAACTGCTAACTCCATTCGGCGATGGTATGCGCAGTTTAAAGCTTCTGGATGCCTCTGTAAGGGGAAATCAACGGGTCGGCCTGCAGTGAGCGAAGAAACGGTTGAACGCGTGCGGGTAAGTTTCACGCGTAGCCCGCGGAAGTCGACGAATAAAGCAAGCAGGGAGCTAAACGTACCACAGCCGACGGTTTGGAAAATCTTACGGAAAAGGCTAAAGCAGAAGCATTTCTTAAACAGTAGATTGGAAAACCGATGGATAGGTCGTGGTGGAGATCATGATCAACAATTCATGTCATGGCCTCCACTCTCTCCCGATTTAACCCCATGCGATTTCTTTCTGTGGGGTTATGTGAAAGATTCAGTGTTTAAACCTCCTCTACCAAGAAACGTGCCAGAACTGCGAGCTCGCATCAACGATGCTTTCGAACTCATTGATGGGGACATGCTGCGCCGAGTGTGGGAGGAACTTGATTATCGGCTTAATGTCTGCCGAATCACTAAAGGGGCACATATCGAACATTTGTGAATGCCTAAAAAAACTTTTTGAGTTTTTGTATGTGTGTGCAAAGCATTGTGAAAATATCTCAAATAATAAAGTTATTGTAGAGCTGTGAAATCGCTTCAATCATTTGTAATAACCCTGTACATACAGGATGAACATTAATAAAACCGACAAACAGAAGGAGCGGGTTCCTGACTGGAAACTGAGAAAAAAGGTCCTATGAACATGTGCCCGGAAATAGACGGTGTGCGTGCTTGCTTCGTCGGTAAAGAGGACTGATGACAGAAACCCCTTGATCGTGATGGTCTGGTGCAAAACACATCCACAAAATCCTTCCCGTAGAGGGAAATCCGCTGTCAGTAATCCTTGCACTCGTTGCAGGTGATCGGGATAATATCGATTGTCATGCAAGATACACATAATCGTATTCTGGCTTATATCATGTTGGCAGGCCAGTTGTCTGGAGCTTGTGCTAGGGTTCGTCTCAGCATCCTGTGGAACTCGGTCCTCCAGATTTGGTGTACGCACAGTCCACTGCATCCCTGCACCTTCGTCTGTCTGAAAGGACCCATGATCACACAAACGGCAAAAAGGGGCTTGAAATATTGTGTGATGTGGCTGCTGTCTGTGAAGGTACTTGTTTATACAGCCGCGCTGAATCTCGACGCTTCCATCTCCTAGACGGTACGCAAAACACCATCTCGACTTATTCCCAACATGAATACTGGACCGTCCTGCTTCTTATAGTGCGCTGCGTCAGTCAGACAGCCTGCAACACACAAGGAACACACGGCCCGTGGTCAGAGGAACTTTCATTCGTCAGCGCCATCTTCCGCGGCAACGAGGCACTTTCAGACACATGTTCATAGGGCCTTGTTTGCTCCATTCCCAATCAGGAATCCGTCCCTGCAATTTGTCTGTTTTATTAATGTTTACCCTGTACGTATACATTGAAAAATAATGGTCCCGTAACATTCCCTTTTGATACGCATGAAGTTGCTTTTACATCCGAAGATTTCTCGTCACTGAGAATGACACGACTGGGAAGCTAGTCAGATGTTCCGTACGCTTGTATTTCGTTCATTAAGCCGCAGCGCGAAACTGTATCGAACGCGTTCCGGGAGTCAAGAATCACGGCACCAACCTGGCTGCCTGCATGTATTGTCTCCTTAGCCCTGTGTACGAACTGAATGAGCTGTGTTTGCGGGATAAATGCTGGTTCCTACAGAGGGGATTTTCGGCCTCCACAAAAATCATAAACGCGAGAATAAAACGTATTTCAAAATTCTGCAGCATAGTGACAGCGATACAGGGCTATAGTTTTGCTTTTAAATTTGACCAAATTCTGGGAACGCTTCGCTCCTCCAGAGACCTAAGGTACACGGCTGCTAGAGTGGAGCAAGTTCTTTTGCATAGACTGTACAGAACTGTATAGATATCTCATCAAGTCCAGTCGCTTATCCTCTGTTGAGTGATTTCAATTGATTTTACTTTCCCGCGGCCACTTATTTCGATGTCTTTACATTTTGACGTTCGCGCGTTTCCTTACAGGGGAAATCGCAGTTCGATTTTCCTCAGAGAAAAAATTTTGGAAATAGGTGGTTAGTGTTTAGGAATTCTATCTGTAATTCTCCGTTTCGATGGAATTATGGTCACGTGGTGTCTGGACAGATAGCTTTGATCCGTCTACTGATTTAACATGAAACCAAAACATATAATTTGTTGTCAGATCGGTAGATGCAATTTTACTTTCAAATTGGATGACTGTTCATGCATTCCTCTCCTTACGCTAATAATGGCTTCGTTCAGTTGTTTACCTAAGACGCTTTGTCTTCTTTTAAATTTTCAGAGATGCGCTCTATGGCTTCGGAGCAGCTTTCTAACACTGGCTTTCCCACACCTCATAACTTCGCTCGGCACATGTCTAAGCTTTATTATGCAATAGTCACGACCTCTGTCCATTTATACTCAAAATTTTCATTTTCAGATATTAATGTTTCATGTTGACTGCTCGGATAATCTGAAAACTGTTTCTTGTCACAATTGTTAAGTAGAAATATCTTCGTACCTTTCTTTACATTTCAATTTACAGCCGTACCCCTGATTCTGTAACGCATTGTGATCGGTGATTCCCTGTTCTACGTTAACTGAGTGGAAAAGTTAGCGCCCTTTTGTAACCAGTAGATTAAGATGTTACTTCTACTAGTCAGTTCTCTCATTAATTGCTGCCGGCCGGGGTGGCCGAGCGGTTCTAGGCGCTACAGTCTGGAACCGCGCGACCGCTACTGTCGCAGGATCGAATCCTGCCTCGGGCATGGATGTGTGTGATGTCCTTAGGTTAGTTAGGTTTAACTAGTTCTGAGTTCTAGGGGCTGTTGACCTCAGAAGTTAAGTCCCATAGTGCTCAGAGCCATTTGAACCATAGCTATTAAATGCTCAAGGTAGTTTTCGGATGCAGCATTTAGAACAATTTCACACGATTCGATGTCCCTACTGCTCCCTAATCACTAGAGTCTCCCAGTCAACAGTGGTAAGTCGAAATCTGCTCCTAATACCAATAACATTGTAAGGTGGCTATAATTTCGCACCTTACAAGCACTCATCCACATACTTTGCCGTGATAAGGTATCATGAGATAGGTTGTACATCATATATATGTATATATATATAAAGGAGACTGACATTGTCACATACGCCTTGTAAATAATTGTTAACACTTATTGTCTTTATTATCAGAACGGCTTAATGAATGATTGCCTATACTAGTAGAGGTTGGAACGCCAGTGGAGGTGAAACGGCAGGCAGAACTCAAGCTCTGGGTGGGAGGCCGACACAGGTGTGGTGGCCCAGCTGCATACACGAAGTGCCAAGACGAACACCTTAGTGCGAAGACACAATACAGGGGCGGCCGGCTGCTATAGGCCGCTATTGTACTGGGTGATCAAAAAGTCAGTATACATTTGAAAACTGAATAAATCACCGAATAATGTAGATAGAGAGGTACAAATTGACACACGTGCTTGGAATGACATGGGGTTTTATTAGAACAAAAAAAATACAAAAGTTCAAAAAATGTCCGACAGATGGCGCTTCATCTGATCAGAATGGCAATAATTAGCATAACAAAGTAAGACAAAGCAAAGATGATGTTCTTTACAGGAAATGCTCAATATGTCCTCCATCATTCCTCAACAATAGCTGCAGTCGAGGAATAATGTTGTGATCGGTACTGTAAAGCATGTCCGGAGTTATGGTGAGGCATTGGTGTCGGGTGTCGTCTTTCAGCATCCCTAGAGATGTCGGTCGATCACGATACACTTGCGACTTCAGGTAACTCCAAAGGCAATAATCGCACGGGCAAGGGTCTGGGGACCTGGGAGGCCAAGCATGACGAAAGTGCCGGCTGAGCACACGATCATCACCAAACGACGCGCGCAAGAGATCTTTCACGCGTCTAGCAATATGGGATGGAGCGCCATCCTGCTTAAACACCGTACGTTCCAGCAGGTGTTTATCAGCCAGGCTGGGGATGATGCGATTCTGTAACATATCGGTGTACCTCTCACTCGTCACGGTAGCAGTTACTTTCAAAGATGATCTACAGTGGTGTGGATCTACAGTGGTGTGGAACCTCAGTGGAAATAAACTAACGTGATCACAGCTGTTTACCTTTATAGCCCTAATAAGCCGAAGCAGTGTGCGATATCAACGTATGTACTGCGTCTGGTGCGTCGAAGCGACGGTTCTCGTACTCGTCTGTGACGATGGAAGAACTCCAGCCACAAATAAACTCTTTCAAACACTGGAACGGCACAAGGCGGTCCTCTGAGAAATACACTCCTCGAAGAAAAAAGGGCCGATAACGGTAAATGTGGTAAATCCAACCCATACCGTGACTTTCTCGTCGTGCAATGCAGTTTCCACGACAGTTCTACGATTTTCGGTAGCCCAAATTCTGCAATTGTGGGCGTTGACAGACCCTCGGAGCGTGAAATGAGCTTCGTCGGTCCACAACACGTTACTCAACCAATCGTCATCTTCCGCCATCTTTTGAATCGCCCACACTGCAAATGCCCTCCGCCTCACTAAATCGCCAGGTAACAGTTCATGATGCCGATGGATTTTGTACGGATAGCATCGGAGCGTATGCCTAAGTGCCAACCAAACAGTAGTGAATGGAATGCCAGTGCGACGTGCGACTGCACGAGCGCTGACTTCCCCGTGCATAGACGAACCCGCTACCGTCTCCATTTCTTGCTGAACTGTCTCAGCAGCATTACGCCTTGTGTTCGGTAGGCCACTACGGGGTCTATCGTCTAAACAACCCGTGGCTTCGAACTTCGAAATCATTGTCGCCACAGCTGCATTTGTCAACGGACCTTTACCCGTTCGAATCCCCTTCCTACGGCGACAGGATCGTAACGCTGAACTAGCACATTCCCCATTCTGGTAATACAGCTTCACTAAAAGTGCCTTTTCAGGTAACGTCAACATGCTGCGACTGCTGCCGCATCTGATTCTCTCTCTCATCACAGCTCCTTTTACACACGATTCTCATGCGCAGTCACTGACGTTTTGCTGTCCAGCGCCATCTGTCGGACATTTTGCGAACTTTGTTTTTTTTTTGGGTCTAATAAAACCCCATGTCATTCCAAGCATGTGTGTCAAGTTTTACCTCTCTATCTACATTATTCCGTGGTTTATTAAGTTTTCAAAATTATACTGACTTTTTGATCAACCGGTAGTAGGGCCGGAAGGATAACTGAATAATACCTCCGACTCTGCATATCTTGGACGCAGGTGAGAGGAACGAAGAAGCAGCACCTCGAAAACCACGGAGGCTGGGTTATTTCCAAGGATTTTTGATCAGAAGCGTACCATTGTACGAGTATAGGTTTTTTCCTCGCAAACTTTCGGCGCTGGTTGACAAAAGACTAAAATATGGTTGGTCGGCGTTCGGAAGAATCTGTTGAGAGGGAGAATATTCCTTGGTTTCGGGAATATGATTCGTTTTAGGAATTACGAGGGTGGGGAGCCAAGCCTTGCTAGCAGGCCAGCAGTGGAGAGACAAAGTCTTCCGCTGTGAGCGCCTGTGTGTGAAGGACGCTCGGTATCAGCTTTGTTGGTACAGACGGACTTGCTGTCTTTGCTCTCAGCAGAGTTTATAGTTAGAAGAGTTAGCCACTGCCTGGACTTCACCTCCGGGTTGGAAGTCGTCATTGAGTACGGAGCGTTCAGTAATTGAGAGCACTTCCTCTGCCTATACTTACGTTGAGACGTTATCTGAACTCCTTCCTTGTAGCTGGGAGTTCGCGGTTCTCGCCTGTAGAACACAGAGAGGAGAAGACACTATTAGAGTATATTAGTCACGGGACCGCCTTCTGTCGTCCTAGTGTTTGAAAGAGTTTATTTGTGGCTAGAGATCTTCCATCGTCACAGACGAGTACGAGAACCATCACTTCGACGCACCAGACGCAGTACATACGGTGATATCGTACACTGCTTCGGCTTATTAGGGCCATAAAACTTAACAGCTGTGATTATGTTAATTTATTTCCACTGAGGCTCCACACCACCGTAGATCATCTTTGAAAGTAGTGTCGTCTAGTGTTTGGTACGTAGATGATGTCAGTCATTTCACGTTATTGGTATTAGTTCGCGCAGTCATAATAAGGGACAGAGTTGGGCAATTCATTAATAATTTTAGTTAGGAAATATAGACAATTGTACTTAAAGGGCTGATTTTAATCTATAATAAATATATATTGAACAACAGCGTTTATCATTTAGTAGTGTTAGTTGCCTTCATCATTCATTTATGTTTAGGATGTAATTTACATGTTAAAAAAGAGCATTAAGGGACCTAAGATCTACTTTAGGGGGATAGTCAGACAGGGCCAAATCATAATTTTAGCGTTCATTATTTTCCGTTGCGCACATTCATATTACACCCGCCTGGAGTAGCATCTTGGAATATGACAACGAAATTTAAGCGCAACGCTCTTCCAGTTTTCTCTCAAGTGTACCACCACTATTGGTCTTGAGGCGAAGCTTCTATAAAAGCATGCGATTACCATGCTGGACACATTTTTGATATTTTTCGTGACCCAAGGTATTTCGTATTACTACCAACTTCGGAAACTGAGATATCTCGTCGCTACGTCGCTGTTGTTATTGGTCTGAAGCTAAGGATGTAAATATTTGTTGTGAGAGAACGTCGCGGCGTAGTGTAAGGCTTCCCCTGCACAAGTCGCGGTGGCATCGGGCCGTAAGCAGAGTGTCGACCCGCCGCAGCCCTTAGCCGACTACGTCCACGTCCAGCCGGCCGCCGCTGTCATTACGTAAGCACGCCGGACGCCGGTCGATGCCGTCCGTTCGATATCCTCACTACGTCTTCTGGCCTGACAAGCGGCTACCTGCTGTCCGACGCTCTTCGACTTCCTCATAACTTTTCGAGCCGTCTCTCCGTGAGGCACGCGTCTGCACTTTTACAGGAAAAGCGATGCTCTCCATTATGCTGTGGCTTCACGTTTCCTAGTCAGCCCTCTAATAAAATATATTTGTATCTTCAAAAGATAAACAGTGCTATATTTCAGAACAAAATAGTAATGATCTCGCGCATAAAACGTGTTATGCAGGTAACTGTAATTTTTGTAAACTGTTGCACTACATGGACTACCAATCCATGAAGAAAATAGAAATGCTTCGATGACGACGGCTAAAGGAACGACTCTTTTGTGAATGATGAAAATTTGTGCCAGACCGGATCTAGATTCCAGATGTTATGCTTTTTAGAGAACGGTCCCATTAGCACTATTGGCCTCAACAAGTCACTGCAATGTAATCCAGTATTTTTCCAGCAGTCGTCACTCTTCGTCATTTCATTCAATTCATTCTGATCGATTCCATCCAACTCATGTCAGTGAATTCAGTTCAGCTGGCATGCTCTAGGGCTGTAGATTACATTACATTTTGGTTCTTTACACCCGATTGAAAGATGAGGTAGGTCGGAATATTGTACACAGATTAGCTGTGAAGGCGGTGACTAGCATTATAGATAACATTATAGTGGAAGGACGGTACAAGAAAAGTGCGATTTCTTCCACATGTGTCCAGACTGCTCGAGGAATTGCAAAAAGGAAAAATGATGGATGGAGAATGAAACACATTTGTCTAGGAAATTAATCATATCGAATGGAGGAATCAATGGAAGAATATAAACACACACACGTAAGATAAGATAAAGAAATAGCTACGTCGGGTGTGTTATGAAGAAACGAAACAGCGCAGAAATTAGACTTTTAGTTGAGAGAGCAAGTCTCGTTGAATAAAATGCATAACATGGTTTCAGTTGTCCCTTTGCCGCAGGTATTTACGGAAACAGTATACCTGAATTAAAGTATTAAATGAGATTCAGAGCAGAATGAAAGTTAACTGTTTGGAGAGACGCATGAGAGGTCTGTCTAAATACGTTTACAAGAAAAAATAGTACAAAACAGAAAATGTCTCATAAATGATGTTCTGGCTTAGGAATGAGCGCTGGTGTAACATGCATTGTAGCAACTATACGCCATCTAGTCATGTCCGAATATTATTTCCACGATCCTATCGATGAAGTGACTTTCGGTGACGACAGCGAATATCCCAATACAGGGACATATAAAATATGCAGTCGACCTACTTAATTGTGGGAATCATACTTTCGGGGATGTTGGTAGCAACATTGTTGTAATAATTTTATTCATGATTGAATATGTTACTATTATATTACTTCATTATTTGTGCTTCTAATTACTAAAACCACATTTTCTAGGGTATTTGAGCCAGGATTTCAAGAGAATTCCTAGTAAGATATAAAATCTGCTCCGTAGGAAACAGTGGTTATTGTATGTACTGTTGCACAACGTGGTGCGGAAAGAAAAGATGGTAATGGAGAATATGGGGATGATGATGGAGATCATGATGATGATAGTGGAGAAGGCATTCAGATTTCACTACAGCGTGGTTCTTAGAACCCGATTAAATAAGTAGATAGATCGGAATATTGTATATAAATTAGTTGTGGTGATCGCGGCTAGCAGTGTAGACAACATAATCGCTAAAAATCGTACAAAGCAGTTTTTCATGTCCGGTATTTGCGAGAACGTTCAGAATCTCTAAATTTTCTGAGTGACATTAATCATAATGTAAACATCAATATACCATAATGTAAATATCAATATAGAGAAAGAGGAAGGTCAGAGTTCATTTCTGAATGTACAGGTACTTAGAAAATCCCAAAGGAACTTTTAGGCAGAAAGTCTACAGAAAGCACATTCACACACAGAGATAGATAACTTCAGAAAAAATTCCAGTCACCATCGCAAGCAGAAAAGAGGGGTGATCAAAACAATGGTGGACCGGGGGAAAAGAATCTGGGAACTACAGCACTTGGAGGAAGTGCTCGATCATTTAAGGATTAATTCCGGAGAAAATGGCAACTCTGCGAAATAGATAAACAGCGCATTGCATCCTTAAGATCTGGAGGTACTAGTGTATAAGAAGCAAGTGAAGCGAAAGTTTTTTGACTATTAGTGAAAATTCTCACAGATTGCGTCAACAGAGAAGTAAGAAGACACGGTGCTGACACAGTTTTTAAACTAGCAAGAAAGGTGAGTGAATATTTGACGCTGCAAAGGGCCTACGTCCTCCAGTTACCACAACAAGGGTATATAAAATCCCTTGCACATTCGATGAAGTGAACATAGAAATTGCAAGCGAAGAAAGCAGTCTGATGACATCACGGCCAGACCCTTGCATGAATACTTGTAAACTGTTCGGCTTGTTGAGCTTCTTTTAGTTCGAAAATATTATCAGAGTCGTTACAGCCTCTGGCGATGTCTCACGAATTAGGAGACGAAACTGTAAGCACAGAAATACACATTTGACCTCGGCTTAATGACTATGAAACAAAAATCACCAAGGAGGTAATTTCAGAAGGCTTGATGAAGAAACTGTGTTCTCTTGCAGTTTTTCAGCATAAATGCAGGAAAAAGCCGGAAGAATATTAGTACACACAGTTAGAAGCCCCTATCCTTCTATGGTGTAATAAATGCATTACCAAATAAGTAACAGGCTTGATGAAGCTAGTAATTAAAAGAAAACCCAACTGTGTTACCATCATTCTAAACGAAGACATGCAACTAAGCACAAGACGCGATTCGCGTAGTAACCACACGAGAAGATGCTGGCTTACAATACCCCGATAGACTTTAGGAGCTAATGTGTCTCAAGGTGAAGTCTTTGTAATCGAACACAAATACATAAAAAAATACACTTCTGTAGCGAGTACAAAGTACGTAGTCGAGTGCGCCATTGGAAAGGCCTCCCAAAATACACAACTGCTGTGCTGGTTGCCTCTATACCAGGCGCAGCCCGCGTCTGCCGCGGCTGCGGCGGCTGCGCGGCGGCACCTACCTTGCAGTTGAGTACGCCCAGAAGCATGCTGCCCTTCTCGCGGAGGAGTCGCGCGGCGCGTCAAGTGTAAGCGGCAGGCGCCCCGATGTCGGACTGAGCCATCGATTGAGGGACGGTGTGGCGTGCCGTGCCCTGCCGTGGCGCGGCGGCAGACAGGTCGGCGCTGGCCACCGCCACGGCGTCGGCGTCGGCGTCGGCGTCGCCGACACGCACGGCTCGGCTTCCCCGCAGAGCGTCCTTCGGTGCTCGCCACCTGCCGGGTACATACTTCACGCAACGGCTTGGCTGAACTCGCCAATTTCATCACACACATTTAGAAACATTGGAAGATTCCTGTTCTTGTTATGGTCTTCAGTGCTGCTTCTAAAGGGAATAGTTAGCGTTCCGATGGTGTCAATTATAGAGTTCAGTTGATTTATACGATACTTCAAATCGAAAACCAACTTCTGTCACTCCAAAAACAACAAATATTCTTATAGTCAACTGACAACGAAACACAACAAAATGCAACAAAAAATACCAATCATTGAACGAAATTACGTTTATAACTGCCCAAAAAATACTCGATGTAACAAATGAAAATACAATCAAAATCCAACATACATCACCCCGAAAAACCTTCTTGTAATTTTCTGTATAATTGAATTACCACTTCATTTGCGAGAATGATGACAATTTTACGTAGGTTCTTTACTTACAATAAACTGCTGCTCGCGATTTTCGATATCGCAAATTATTCAACCCACTTATATCGATAATGGTGGGGAAATAGATTTTATTGTAAGTAGATGCCTGAAAAATTAAAATAGGATAAGAAAGTGTTAAACAATACTTTACGTTTGCGCAGCTCGAATAGTATTTATAAAACAAAATTACAAGCTACCCGATTGTCATTATCAGAAACAATTTTAATGTACGTATTTTCGTTAGTATTTAACGTCCGAAAATACGACGAAAAAGTTTAATGTTCAAAATTTAGATTTAGTTCCAGTTAACTTCCATCACAAAATGTAACGATATGTGAAACCAAATCGTTATTCAAAACACATCAGGTCACACTTCCGAATCCTATACAATACAATACCAGGAGCTCGGGACACTGTCTCCATGGCTGCGACGATGCTAGCAATCAGGACTATCGGAGAATCGACTGAATCTAGTAAAGCATGTTAGACTCTTCGCATACCCCCTGAAGAACAAGACCATTGACGTCATGCGCTGTGACCCAGTTGACCATGGATTAGGACCACCGCAATCAGTGTTATCCAAACGGAATTCTATTACTGTCTAGCGAGATTATGGAACGCACGGGTCCATTATTCAAAAACACTCATAAAAGATCCGTGAACAACCTCTGATACGCTCATTGTACTCGTATCTCGCGAAATTAGCATTACAGTAAAGTCGTGGTACCCGGAGTAGCTACTGCTTCGCAGCGTAAGATGGCTTGCTGATCTCAGAGATTTCCGGGAGAAGGAGGAATAGTAAATACACTCTAAGATAAATAAAGGAGACTCACCACGAAGGAATTATCAGATGGAAATCAGTACATGTGATGTACATGTACAGACGAGCAAATGATTACAGCATCAGAAAAGTTAGACGATTTATTCACGAGAATGAGATTCACAAATTGACCAAGTAAATAACACGTTGGCCCTTCTCTGGGCCTTATACAGGCAGGTGTTCAACTTGAAATTGATTGATGGAGTTGTGTATCTCTGGGGGATATCGTGACAAATTCTATCCAATTGGCGCCTTAGTTCATCAAAATCCAGAGGCGGTTGGTCATCGGGCCTCATTCGAAGCTATTGACTTGCTAAATCTCTTGAATAAATCATCCACTTTTTCTGAAACTGTCATCATTTGCCTTTCTGTACATGTACTTCACTTCTACCGATTTCCGTCCTGTTCAGACAATTCCTTACTGGTGCGTCGCTTTTATTGTTCGTTTTTGTCTTAGAGCGGATATGCAGAATGCTTAACCGATACAGCAGAATCGGCTAACAAACCAAAAAAGAGGATCACAGCTGAAAAATTTATTTATGTAAACTCAAGCACAAGCTCACCTCTTGAAATTAAAAAAAAGATGCTAATAAATAAACTCATAACAACTGGAGTACCAACGAAATGGAAACGTATCTTTTTAATCAGTTGTATCTCTGCAACCAACAAAAAACTGACACATCTTATGTGGAACGTTTTTGTTCGAATTAGTCTATACAACTACTCTAGCCGGCCGCGGTGGCCGTGCGGTTCTAGGCGCTCCAGTCCGGAGGCGCGCTGCTGCTACGGTGGCAGGTTCGAATCCTGCCTCGGGCATGGGTGTGTGTGATGTCCTTCGGTTACTTAGGTTCAAGTAGTTCTAAGTTCTAGGGGACTGATGACCACAGCAGTTGAGTCCCATAGTGATCAGAGCCTGAGCCAACTACTCTCTAAAATATTTGGTATTCCTCGGGAAACATTACCGCCAAACGTCAATTGCGGTGTAGAGGGTGTCATGAGGAACAAAGTGAGGATAGGAAGCCATTCCGGGAATACCATCCAGCGGCGCCACAGAGTGTCGAAACGACAGGGGAAACGCGTGCCGCAGGACACCCCTTCGACAGCAAACGCTCTATCTACAGTCTACTCTGCACAGCAGATAAGGCAAGCGTGAGTCCACTCGACGCCATCTGAAGTCGTAAATGTTTTTTTTTTTTTCCTATCCGACTCGATTCGCGGGTCATGATGTTTTATTTCATTCACTTTATTAGCACTTTGGAGGTAGGACGATCTCCGACGATGACCGCGATATTTCTTGGGAGAGGCGCAGCCAGTATTATGCCTCAAGCTTGCTCGTTGTCGGAGTTTTCTAGTATAGTGAAAGGTACTGGGAATCGGCGCCGGACTCGAAGTCACTTTCTGACAATGGTTTGCAGGCTGTTGATAGTGTCGCGGAGGGAATATACTTTCCGGTACAGTCGATGAGCTATGTCCCTGATGGCAGTTTTGACAAGTGACATGTTCATTCCGCCTTGTAGAGTCATTATCCTGCGCAATGGGGCGCAAGTAATCTTCAACAGAGAACCTTCATTTTCATTCTTTAGAGAGTATGCTTCCCCGTGTTGCCAAATGTGCGGAAGCCCCATAAGGTAATGAGAGCAATGTAACAGATCGGTAAAGACACAGTTTTGTTTACGGCCTCCTTTCCTTGCCGATGATGAAGGGATACAATGCCTTTGTTTTACTGGGCTCCACCCGCGCGATGTTCTCAGCACGGCGATGGAAAAAGGGTTTGTGATCCTACTCCAAGATACTTCGTGTCTGATTTCCACGGGATTTGACGCTGTTTATGATGATATTATCATGCAAGACTGATCTTTTCTTTGTGAAATAGGTGACACTTGTTTTGTATTCTTTTAGTGCGATTTTATTCGCTCTGCACCACTTGACCGTTCTATTAATTTGGCACTGGAGAGGGCTGATACTGTGTTTGTTATTTCGGTCGAAAGTAGAGGCCGTCGTGTCATCTACAAAAGGTGCAAAATGACAGTAGGCTTCTAATCGCATCTCATTGACATAAATGTAGAAGATAATGCGTGAGAACACGGATAGACAAACGTGTTTATGATGAAAGTAACTTGTAGAAAGTATGAGCTCCATGACCAAAAAAGTGAGTACCTTCGAAAGTGTAGCGCATTTGATGTTGACAGTCTTATCATCAGAATGAAACTTAACTGGTATATGTGGCAATTTAGGCATCGTGTCGTACTTCTTTGTGTTGGATTTATAATTTAAAGTAATACAAAACTGAGATTGAAAAAACTTAATATTCAGTTTCAAGAAGACAAGCTTTACATTAACATTGGCGCCCTGAACAATGCACCATATTACCGTAGAATTGAATGTGATGCGTCAGGTCGAAAAACAGGTTACCTTTCTCGGATTTGTTTTATTATCATCGGAAAACTACTCCTCGTAGGTTACGTGAAAGATGTGGATGGAGGATCATAAAGAGCAGAACGTAAAAGCTTTCGGGGCGAACAATAGGGAGGTCCGTGACGGCTGCAGAACGTGGGGGATTACGTCCGAGAACATTTTTACTGCAGGAAATTCCCCTGACTCAGTTCCCAGAAAGGACTTGCCTCTTGACTGCGCTCTCTGGCAATGGCGAGTGCGCGTAGCGGCGATTAATCAGTCGCAGCAGCCCTCTGGACAGCCTCCAGATTCTGCGCGAGCAACAGTGAGTCGTTCCGAATGGTTTAACACAACCTTGATTTATTTCCTGTTTTAATTCGTGATCAGTAAATTGTTTTCAAATTATTTAGCACTAGTTATTGTGTGTAATCCTAATAATTCGCATAATTTAATTGTTTAATGGTAACAATATTTGGCATGTTTCTTTTACCTATGAATAAACAAACACTAAAGCTAATGTTAAATATTTAGGTGGGTTTTGTGAAGCTTTTGAGGTGCAAACAGGAGTTAGCCAAGGGGATAGCGTATTCCCTATTTTGTTGAACTGTATTCTTAAAAATGTGACCCGAGAATGAGACGAAGAACTGACAAAGAGTGTAGTGTATGACGTGGTACAATTGGGCTATAAAAGCAAGAATCATACGATTCAGTGTTTAGCTTCTGCCGACGATCTTGCAGTATTGTTCGGACACATAGAAATGATCACAAGAAAAATCAACATTTTGAAAAGAACTGCAGAAAGACAACCGTTCAAATACCTTAAACAAAAAACAGAATATATGATGCTCCAAATTCCAGGAACACAGGTTACGGAAAAACTAAAAGTATTTAAATTTAAATATTTTGGCTAGGAATACGGAAGAACTGCCATGATGGGCAGGCAAATAAACGCAGAGTAAGGAAAATGGAAATGACCTTTCAGTTGCCTAAAAATACTTATATGTACTGTAAGCGACCTATATCCTCTCAGCCAAAGTTTAAGCACTGTAATAAAACCAGACTGTTATAGGTAGCCTAATGCCAGTATTTGACTGAAGAAGGATAATCAGTAAACATTGAAAAGAAAGAGAGGAAAAACCTAAGAAAAATATTATGTGCAAGTGGCTCCAAGAAATCGCAAGTGATCTGAAAGAGACAAAGATTGAACACATGAACGTTTCGATAGGACGTTCGGATTCCTATCACCAGAGAAAACCAAAAATGAAAACTGGAGCAAAGTGATCAGAAGTTCCAAATCAGCACTCTGGTAGGATGGAAAACAAATGGAAAAACTGTAAGTTAAATCGGAAGCAATTATTTACGTGTTTCATTGGAGCCCCAGACCGAGTTAAGATTCAAGCACTTCGTAATTGGTTATTTAACAGTAATAGTTAATAAGTGGGCTCTTCTTTATAGTTAAAACGAAGTCAAGGGAGCAGCATGCTCAGACATGTTTATGTGTAAGGATATTGTTTTATCTTAACGGATTTCCGTTATTTTTAAAACAGATTTTACTATAGAAACTTACCATGCAAATTCTGAGAAACTGAATCGTAAGTGACGTTTATCTGTAACGTATTTGTGTTCATATAGGAGGCCCATGTTTCCAGCAGAAATCATCAGCCTTTGCCGCCACTACTGTACAGATCATCTTTAGATTGAGATGTATTCACGAGAGCAAATTGGCTACTATTTACTTTACTATTTTCGTAAAGCTCGTTGCTTTAGGAAACCATCGCTTTGGGAGTGTCCATAATTTTTTCTATTCGATACGCCCAATGGTCTGCTTGATTCTTTCAGTTATTTGCATAGATTTACTATAATGGGAAGAACCAAGGTCAAGGGCTCGTTGCCGGAAGTGCACTAATTGCAGCAACGTGCTACCCGTCTAGGAGCCGCAGCACCGCTTCTGGTCGATGGCCAGCGCGCTCCAGCATGATGTTTGTGGTGGCCACTCAACAACAAGCCGGCCGCTGTGGTCCAGCGGTTCCAGGCACTTCAGTCCAGAACCGCGGTGCTACTACGGTCGCAGATTCGAATCCTGCCTCGCGCATGGTTGTGTGTGATGTCCTTAGGTTAGTTAGGTTTAAGTAGTTCTAAGTTCTAGGGGACTGATGACCTCAGGTGTTAAATCCCATAGTGCTCAGAGCCATTTGAACCATCAACAACAAACCCGCTCTGGCGCTTATAAATATTCGCTGTCTGACCGGGCTGGTCATCAAGTCGGCCTCGGCTGCAGTGTGGGCTTCTACCTTGAGGCCTGCATCGTTCAGCCGACATCTTGACAGAAACTCTGCTGCTGCACTGATGGACCTACGTCCAACGGTGGTTCCTTCAATCTCTGAGACACTGAGCGGCCATTTGCTCCATATGCTGCAAGCCAGGCACAGGTCCAGACTTCATATCCAGATGCCTTCGTAGTCTCACCTAAGGGGAAGCCCGACCAGATCATCTCGGTATGCAGCTGCGCCATTACCACAGGTCTCACGGGAATGCACATGTCACGAGGTAGCCCCACCGCCGTGCTGAGCCAGCAGTAATGACTTCTGGTTAAATCTCCTCTACATATCATGAACTGTGGTCCGTGGGACCGACGCCCACCACACAGCGCCCTCCTCACGTGGGCACAACTCTACTGTTATAAGTTACACTGTGACAGAAGTAGTGGGATACTTTCTAATATCGTACCAGAGCTCCTACTGGCCGGCGTAGTTAAAAAAAATAGACGTGGCATGGACACAACTTGCTGGATATTACCTGCAGAAATATTTAGCCATGCTGCCTCTATAGCTGTCCTTTGCGAAAGTGTTGCGGGTGCAGGATTTTGTGCGTGAACTGACCTCTCGATTGTCCCAGAAATGTTCTATGGGATTTATGTCGGAGATATGCGTGACCAAATCATTCGCTGGAATTATGCAGAATTTCAGAAAAACAACCGTTCAAGTACCTTAAACAAAAAACAGAATATATGGTAAACACAGAAGATGCTCCAAATTCCACGAACACAGGTTACGGAAAAACTAAAAGTCTTTAAATTTAAATATTTTCGTGAGGAATACGGGAGAACGGCCATGATCGGCACGCTAATAAACGCAGAGTAAGGAAAATGGAAATGACCTCTCAGTTGGCTAAAACTACTTATATGTACTGTAAGCGACGTATCTCCTCTCAGCTAAAGTTTAAGCACTGTAATAAAACCAGACTGTTATATATAGCGGAATGCCCTTATTTGACTCAAGCAGGATAACTAGTAAATATTGAAAAGAAAAAAAAGGAAAATCCTAAGAAAAATATTATGTGCAAGTGGATAACAACAGTGGCCATTTGAAATGGCGCATTGTCATCCACAAAAATTCCATCGTTGTATGAGACAATGAAGTCCATGAATGACTGAAAATGGTCTCCAAGTAGCAGAACATAACCACTTCCAGTCAATTATCTGTTCAGTCGGACCAGAGGACCCAGTCCATTGCATATAAACACAGGCCACACCACTGTGGAGCCACCACCGGCTTGCACAGTGTCTTGTTGACGGGTCCATGGCTTCACGGAGTCCGCACCACACTGGAACCGTGCCATCAGCTCTTACCAACCGAAATCGGGACTCATCTGACAAGGCCACGGATTCCAATCGCCTAGGGTCTATCTGATATGGTCACGATCCGAGGAGGGGTGCTGCAGACAATATAGTGCCACTAGCAAAGGCACTTTCATCAGTCATCTGCTGCCACTGCCCCTTAACGCCCAATTTCGCCGCACTGTAATAACGGACACACTCATCGTACGTCCCACATTGATTTCAGCGGTTATTTCAAGCAGTGTTGCTTACTGTTAGCACTGAAAACTACGCAAACGCCGCTGTTCTCGGTCGTTAAATGAAGGCCGTCGGCCATTGCGTTGTCCGTGGTGACAGGTAACGCCTGAAATTTGTTATTATCGACACACTCTTGATTCTGCGGGTTTTCAGAACATTGAATTCTCTAACGATTTCCGTAATGGAATGTCCCTTGCGTCTAGCTCCAACTATCATCTCGCGTCCGAAGTTAATTCCCGTCGTGCGGCCATAATCACGTCTGGAACCTTTTCAAATGGATCAACTGGGCACAAACGACAACTCCGCCAACGCACTGCCTTTTTATACCTTGTGTATGCGATACTACAGCCATTGCATTAGTGCATATCGCTATCCCGCAACATCTGTTCAAAAATGGTTCAAATGGCTCTGAGCACTATGGGACTTAACATCTATGGTCATCAGTCCCCTAGAACTTAGAACTACTTAAACCTAACTAACCTATGGACATCACACAACACCCAGTCATCACGAGGCAGAGAAATTCCTGAGCCCGCCGGGCGCAACATCTGTCATCTCAGTGTGTTGAGAAGTAAATAAAGGTGTCCACTCATTGTCTTACGCCACTTGACATATCTGGAAGCACGAGGGAATTTTATCAGACGAAACAGTACTTAAAAGTTTTGGCTTGTTTCGTTGTCTATGGGCTAGGATACGTAGTTGCCGCATTACAGGTCAAATTCTGCTGAGTCTACAGTATACAATATGAATATAGAAATGAATAGAATGGTCGAAGGTCCCTATCACTCGGCAATTGCAAATTTTGACTGTGACATAGAAATTTATAAACGAAAGATTGCAATTAAATAAAATCTGCAGGTACTATTTTAACGACTTTAAATGATGAGTACGATAGCAGAAGTACCTTTAAGAATTCCGTTTATTACTGCAGAAAACATTGGTGTCGATGGTCCAGCAATGAAATAAAATATAAGTTGAATAAGAGGGAAAAATAGATTCCTACTTCACGTAATTAGCTATGAACAACGACATAGCTCGCGAGATATTCACTTCTAAACGCATTCTACGTCTTCACTGCAGAAGCCACGGAAATCTCACAAGTGCACAAGTCGGCACTACAAAATATTTCTGTCTCCCGCGACCACGCGCAAACTCAACACTCTCCAAGCCGTTCCTGTCCCAGTCTCCAACGTAGTAGCTGCGACCAGCCGTCGCTCCCCATCCAATACCCTTGTCCTGTCCAGCACTATACGCCGCGCCGTTATGTTCAGTCTCCCCCCCCCCCCCCTTTCGATACAGTCTCACCATTAACGAGCGCTCCCGCCATGTCTTCAAGCCAACGCACACTCATAAACATATTAAAACACATACGAAATACTGGATTTACATTTAAATAACTTGAAATTAAATAAATACTCCTACGGCTGGACCATAAACACGCTCTAACACACATTATTAAATACATAAACAAATAAAATAAACATATATCAAAGGAATAGAAACAAAAGGTAGGCAAGTAGCCTAATGTCTCTTTGCTTTCTAAAACACAGTAAATATTTAACCAATTTCTTCATGAATAGTATATACAGGGTGTTACAAAAAGGTACGGCCAAACTTTCAGGAAACATTCCTCTCACACAAAGAAAAAATATGTTATGTGGACATGTGTCCGGAAACGCTTACTTTCCATATTAGAGCTCATTTTATTCTTCTCTTCAAATCACATTAATCATGGAATGGATACACACAGCAACAAAACGTACCGGCGTGACTTCAAACACTTTGTTACAGGAAATGTTCAAAATGTCCTCCGTTAGCGAGGATACATGCATCCCCCCTCCGTCGCATGGAATCCCTGATGCGCTGATGCAGCCCTGGAGAATGGCGTATTGTATCACAGCCGTCCACAATACGAGCACGAAGAGTCTCTACATTTGGTACCGGGGTTGCGTAGACAAGAGCTTTCAAATGCCCCCATAAATGAAAGTAAAGAGGGTTGAGGTCAGGAGAGCGTGGAGGCCATGGAATTGGTCCGCCTCTACCAATCCATCGGTCACCGAATCTGTTGTTGAGAAGCGTACGAACACTTCGACTGAAATGTGCAGGAGCTCCATCGTGCATGGACCACATGTTGTGTCGTACTTGTAAAGGCACATGTTCTAGCAGCACAGGTAGAGTATCCCGTATGAAATCATGATAACGTGCTCCATTGAGCGTAGGTGGAAGAACATGGGGCCCAATCAAGACCAATCAAGACATCACCAACAATGCCTGCCCAAACGTTCACAGAAAATCTGTGTTCATGACGTGATTGCACAATTGCGTGCGGATTCTCGTCAACCCACACATGTTGATTGTGAAAATTTACAATTTGATCACGTTGGAAAGACGAAACTAAAATGAGCTCTAACATGAAAATTAAGCGTTTCCGGACACATGTCCACATAACATCTTTTCTTTATTTGTGTGTGAGGAACGTTTCCTGAAAGTTTGGCCGTACCTTTTTGTAACACACACACACACACAGATATATATATATATATATATATATATATATATATATATATATATATATATATATATATATATATATATATATATATATATAAGCATGCTGCTACCGTTTTTTCATGTAATTGTGGAGTACTTAAGACCTGATGCGATTAGTAGTAATCGGCCACATTGACCTCCAATAACTCATGTACTATTCACATGCCTGTAATTCATATCAGTTTAGGTTTACACTAATAGCTTTCTAAAGACACGTCGATCGACAAAATCGGATGAACCGTCTAGATTTTGGCAATTCGTTGCTGGGTATTACTTGTATAATTTACAGTCAGGTACTAAACTTTAAACTAATAGATATTGAAAATCTGATTACACCGTTAGAATCGTTGTGCAAATAATGGTAATGTACATGTTTCTTTTTGAGGTATTATGATTCCTCTGGCTACTATTAATTTCTATATGAACTGTGAGATGTCTGCCATTAAGGTTTCACGAAGTCCGCCATCTTTGGCACTCCCAGCATGTCTCCTTCATCGACACAGCGTCACCACGGAATTCCCAGCCACGCGGTCGGCCTGGACCGCATGGTCTGGCCATTGTGTGGCATCACGTGGTTGCTAACGAGCCGAGGCTTGCCGAGTGGTCCGAGCGGTGGCCGCCAATATTTCCGGGGCGCCACAACTCGGCTGTTACTTCACAACTGGGCCGACACCTCTGTGTGACGTTATGCATTTGAGGTCAAGTATCGCATATAACGTTGCTAGAGTTCAAGGTTGGATGACATCGGAAGTTCACTGAGGCTTTTTGCAGATGATGCTGTGGTGTATCGAGAGGTTGTAACAATGGAAAATTGTACTGAAATGCAGGAAGATCTGCAGCGAATTGACGCATGGTGCAGGGAATGGCAATTGAATCTCAATGTAGACAAGTGTAATGTGCTGCGAATACACAGAAAGATAGATCCCTTATCATTTAGCTACAAAATAGCAGGTCAGCAACTGGAAGCAGTTAATTCCATAAATTATCTGGGAGTACGCATTAGGAGTGATTTAAAATGGAATGATCATATAAAGTTGATCGTCGGTAAAGCAGATGCCAGACTGAGATTCATTGGAAGAATCCTAAGGAAATGCAATCCGAAAACAAAGGAAGTAGGTTACAGTACGCTTGTTCGCCCACTGCTTGAATACAGCTCAGCAGTGTGGGATCCGTACCAGATAGGGTTGATAGAAGAGATAGAGAAGGTCCAACGGAGAGCAGCGCGCTTCGTTTCAAGATCATTTAGTAATCGCGAAAGCGTTACGGAGATGATAGATAAACTCCAGTCGAACACTCTGCAGGAGAGACGCTCAGTAGCTCGCTACGGGCTTCTGATAAAGTTTCGAGAACATACCTTCACCGAAGAGTCAAGCAGTATATTGCTCCCTTCTACGTATATCTCGCGAAGAGACCATGAGGATAAAATCAGAGAGATTAGAGCTCACACAGAAGCATACAGACAATCCTTCTTTCCACGAACAATACGAGACTGGAATAGAAGGGAGAACCGATAGAGGTACTCAGGGTACCCTCCGCCACACACCGTCAGGTGGCTTGCGGAGTATAGAAAAAAAAATGGCCTGGACGGCACATAGCTGTTCTACTGTGTGTATACGAAGGTAGGAGAGAGAAAGTAGTCAGGACAGAAAACGTAGTGGAGAGATGAGAGAGTACTGGTAGAACGGAAAAGAACGACCGTGTAAGGAAGTGAAATTGGCATCTGGTACTTATTTGGCGGAGTTGAGACGAAAAAACATTTCTTCTCCTTCTTCTACACCTTTCACTAGTTGTGACGCCTTGGGAAGCACATGTAGCTGTGTTTTATTCTCTCTTTTCAGCGCTGGGACATGGTAGTGCTAAAAGAAACTATGTGAAGTAGCGTTTTCAAGGACATTGTTCCTTCCTTGATTTATCTTTTGCAACAAAAATGGAATGGCTTTGCATATAATCACAGGTGGCTGGTTATGAAGAACATTCAATACATTTACGGTGCGCAAAGACTGCTTTGCCATGCTGTGTAGTAAACAGTTTGAAGTGCGCAGGTCGACATGTAGCAGTCAGGCAGCCATCGCCAGCCGGAGTGGTCGTCCGGTTCTAGGCGCTGCAGTCTGGAACCGAGCGACCGCTACGGTCGCAGGTTCGAATCCTGCCTCGGGCATGGATGTGTGTGATGTCCTTAGGTTAGTTAGGTTCAAGTAGTTATAAGTTCTAGGCGACTAATGACCTCAGAAGTTAAGTCGCATAGTGCTCAGAGCCATTTGAACCACTTTGAGGCAGCCATCCCTACGGAGCTCACAAGACTACAGAGCAGATCTGCGCCGGTGCCACATCACTTTGCGTGAGCTCCACTAGCAATAAGACGTGAAGCTCTTGTTTCGCATGACTTACCGAACTGGGTGCGTTAACTACTTGTCGCTCCCTGCTTAGCAGACAGGGAAGTTACGTCCCACTGCTGTCCGCAGAGCCATCTGCAACGCTTGCCTGGATGGCATGTAACGGGCACATCGTTGCTGTTTCGTTGGATAATAAGCAGCTGCCAGCGGGTGCAATGCGGCTGAGAACTTTCCTGTGACTAGGACTGCAGTAGGGCTTGTGAGCCTCGGTGGGGAGAGGAATCCGATGCAACTAGGCCATCGAGCGGCTGACGTCGACGGAAAAGCCCACTGGGTGGCGCGCTGGAATTCCAGAAGAGCCTCCAGTCTGGACAACAGGTGGCTGGCCTCAGGCAAGAACAGCCCACAGGCTCTCTCTCCCCATCCACTCTCCATACTTCCTGTATTTGCCGAAAGTCACGCACCACCACAGAATTCGGGGGGAGGGTTCAGGGCCGACCTATATGGCCGAGCGGTTCTAGGCGCTACAGTCTGGAACCGCGCGACTGCTACGGTCGCAGGTTCCAATCCTGCCTCGGGCATGGATGTGTGTGATGTCCTTAGGTTAGTTAGGTTTAATTAGTTCTAAGTTCTAGTGGACTGATGACCTCAAATGTTAAGTCCCATAGTGCTCAGAGCCATTTGAACCATTTGGAAGGCGCAGGGGAGATGAGGGAGATCTTCCAACATAAATGTTGCTGTAGCTACGAAATGGGCTTCTGTACCATCGGTGGACTCAAATCCCGTTGTATGTAGTATTTTAGTACTCAGTGACTATACAATACAGGCTTTCGCTTGTTGGTATTAGTTTACTGCGTTATTCAATGAGCTGGAGTCTGCGGAGAGGTCACTGAATACCAAAACTATGAAAAGAACTAGAGTCGAAGGAAGAATGTATACACATTTGGGAGCTCACCTGGACTATGAACGTAGATCTGCTAATGACAGAGATCTTCGCCGGCCGCGGTGGCCAAGCGGTTCTAGGCGCTTCAGTCCGGAACCGCGCGACTGCTACGGTCGCAGGTTCCAATCCTGCCTCGGGCATGGATGTGTGTGATGTACTTAGGTTAGTTAGGTTTAATTAGTTCTAAGTTCTAGGGGACTGATGACCTCAGATGTTAAGTCCCATAGTGCTCAGAGCCATTTGTACCATTTGAACAGACATCTTCATTCTTCTGGCACTACAATGTAATGGGCTCTTGGCAAATACGAGTATAGGAACGTACTCTTTTGTGAACATCACAGATTTCGAGAATTTTCGTCTACCATTTCCAAAATACCACGATGACATTTCTCGCGTCATGACACCAAATAGATGAATAAGAAACGCGTCCCAAGGTCAGTTGATTAGATAATAACGTACTTGCTCCTATAGCTTAATGGTAAGCGCCCTTCCATGCGAGATTGGGAGCTGAGCCATACTCAGATCCTATTCGCACGCTGCGTTAGCAACCCTGCTGGTCTGGTGCACCGGCCAGTATTAGTATGTCTTTTAGGCGTTGCTCCACGCTAGTTTAGGCATATTCTTGGCCGGTCCTCAGTTTCCACCTCAGAAAATATGATACAAAGACACTGCAAATACGACAAGGCATAGAATAAAGATTATGCCAACTCCAGACAGATGGCGGACACGTCTTCCATCCTTTAGCTTCACTGAAGAGTGTGGTAGCAGGACGGGCATCCGGCTGCAAACTTAAAAAAACTTTTGTTTGCAAATCATCAGGACAGTTGCCCACACAAAGGCATAAACACTAGCAAAGAGAGAGAGAGAGAGACTAGAAAATATACGTAACTGGGTGCAGTGATTGGCTTGCACAAAACCCTCTGTGAGCGGCTTATCAGGGTGGTCCATTGATAGTGACAGGGCCAAATATCTCACGAAATAAGTATCAAACGAAAAAATTACAAAGAACGAAACTCGTCTAGCTTGAGGGGGGAAACCAGATGGCGCTATGGTGGGTCCGCAAGATGGCGCTGCCATAGGTCAAAGGGATATCAACTGCATTTTTTAAAATAGGAACCCACATTTTTATTCCATATTCATGTAGTGCGTAAAGAAATATTAATGTTTTTGTTGGACCACTTTTTTCGCTGGTATCACGTAACAATTCGCCAGTGCGGACGGTATTTGCTTCGTGATACGTTACCCGTGTTAAAATGCAACGTTTACCAATTGCGGAAAAGGTCGATATCATATTGATGTATGGATATTGTGATCAAAATGCCCAGCGGACGTGTGCTATGTATGCTGCTCGGTATCCTGGACCGTTCGCCGGATAGTTACGTTGTTTAAGGAAACAGGAAGTGTTAAAAAAATGGCTCTGAGCACTATGGGACTTAACATCTGAGGTCATCAGTCCTCTAGAACTTAGAACTACTTAAACCTAACTAACCTAAGGACATCACACACATCCATGCCCGAGGCAGGATTCGAACCTGCGACCGTAGCCAGGAAGTGTTCAGCCACATGTGAAACGTCAACCACGACCTGCAACAAATGATGATGCCCAAGTAGGTGTCTTAGCTGCTGTCGCGGCTAATCCGCACATCAGTAACAGACAAATTGCGCGAGAATCGGGAATCTCAAAAACGTCGGTGCTGAGAATGCTACATCAACATCGATTGCACCGGTACCATATTTCTATGCACCAGGGATTGCATGGTGACGACTTTGAACGTCGTGTACAGTTCTGCCACTGGGCACAAGAGAAATTACGGGACGCTGACAGATTTTATGCACACGTTATATTTAGCGACGAAGCGTCATTCACCAACAGCAGTAACGTAAACTGGCATAATATGCACTATTGGGCAACGGAAAATCCACTATGGCTGCGACAAGTGCAACATCAGCGACCTTGGCGGGTTAATGTATGCTGCGGCATTATGGGAGGAAGGATAATCGGCCCTCATTTTATCGATGGCAGTCTAAATGGTGCAATGTATGCTGATTTCCGTCGTAATGTTCTACCGATGTTACTACAAGATGTTTCGCTGCATGACAGAATGGCGATGTACTTCCAACATGATGGATGTCCGACACATAGCTCGCGTGCGGTTGAAGCGGTATTGAATAGCACATTTCATGACAGGTGGACTGATCGTCGAAGCACCATACCATGGCCCGCACGTTCACCGGATCTGACGTCCCCGGATTTTTTTCGGTGGGGAAAGTTGAAGGATATTTGCTATCGTGATCCAGCGGCAACGCCTGACAACATGCGTCAGCATATTGCCAATGCATGTGCGAACATTACGGAAGGCGAACTGCTCGTTGTTGAGAGGAATGTCGTTACACGTATTGCGAAATGCATTGAGCTTGACGGACATTATTTTGAGCATTTATTGCATTAATGTGGTATTTACAGGTAATCACGCTGTAACAGCATGCGTTCTCAGAAATGATAAGTTCACAAAGGTACATGTATCACATTGGAACAATCGAAATAAAATGTTCAAACGTACCTACGTTCTGTATTTTAATTTTAAAAACCTACCTGTTACCAACTGTTCGTTTAAAATTGTGAGCCATATATCTGTGACTATTACAGCACCATCTATCACAAAGCGAAAAAAAGTGGTACCACTAAAACATTCATATTTCTTTACGTACTACACGAATATGTAATAAAAATGGGGGTTCCTATTTTTAAAAAAAAAGCAGTTGATATCCGTTTGACCTATGGCAGCGCCACCTAGCGGGCCAACCATAGCGCCATCTGGTTTGCCCCTTCAAATGGTTCAAATGGCTCTGAGCACTACGCGACTTGACTTCTGAGGTCATCAGTCGCCTAGAACTTAGAACTAATTAAACCTAACTAACCTAAGGACATCACACACATCCATGCCGGAGGCAGGATACTGCCCCTTCAAGCTAGACAAGTTTCGTTCTTTGTAGTTTTTTCGTTTGACGCTTATTTCGTGAGATATTTGGCCCGGTCATGATCAATGGACCACACTGTATATTTGCACACTGTTGTTTCCATCTCGTTATTTGACAACGAGTTCAAATAGCAGCAAATGTAAATAATACCACCACCATTGAATTACTGTCAGTGAGTCTCTTCTCCAGTGCGAACTGATGTAATGTTACCAAAACTTAATCTGAACCACGTGACAGCAATTCGCACCGGGAAGCGGAAGAGACAATAACGTTGGCGAGCTGCGTTGTAAACACTCCCTATGCGGCTGGTGCTCGCACAGTGTATACTGTCATAGTTTGTTCCGGTATCTGTTCTACATCGACAGACTCTGCCGAAACGTTCGAACTTATGCTGCACAGCGATCACCGCCATGGATTGCAGCCGCCCTGCTTCACAAAACCAGCCGCAAAGTGTGGCATTGGATACTGCAACACTTCATGAAGCCACCAGCGCAATCATTGCGTGCCACAACGCAGACACAAACCAATATGTTCTACTTGTCGCTGCATCTACAGCAAGAGACCTGCAGTCTTCCAGAATTGTCAACGGGATCACACAGAGGAAGAAGGACAAGAAGAGCAATGGGACAAAACGGAGAAGCGCTATGTGTCACCAAGCGAGGTGACGCCGTGGTTAGCACACTGGACTCGCATTCGGGAGGACGACGGTTCAAATCCACGTCCGGCCATCCTGATTTAGGTTTCCCGTGACTTCCCTATATCGCTTCAGGCAAATGCCGGGATGGTTCATTTGGAAGGGCATAGCCGACTTCCTTCCCCCATCCTTCCCTAATTCGATGGTACGGATGACGTCGCTGTTTGGTCCCCTCCCCTAAATCAACTTACCAGAGCAACCAAGTGCTAAGTGTCGACGCCATCCAAGAAGGTACCATCCATCACCCACCAACATGTAAGTTGCCTGATACACGCAACTACCGACAAAGGGCATTTCATCTTATTTGTTGAAAGCAGAAACAGAAACATAGGCACGCGCCATCCTATGGCACTAGGCAAACTCATTGGGCGGGACTGCGCGTCATTATTCAAGCATGTAATCAATATTACGGCGGCAGGAAAAAACCGTCTGAAAATTGAGACTGTGTCATTGTGAACTACCATTATTTCAACAGTTTCTCTTATACAAAGCAAGTTTTAGGCCTACGTTTCTAAGTTCTTCACTACTGAACAAGGCATCGTCAATAATATTGAAACCTCCCTTACGGAGGACGTACGGTGTTGACGGTATTGTCACCAGGAAATTTAATAAAATTATAATTCTAGACGGGAAAAAGGTAAAAAAGCCGTCTGCAGTTTGTGTTGTGACATTTAGATCACAGCAGCACCCACAGTCCGTTTATATTCGTTCAGTTCGTTGCCCAGTGGACGTATGTAACCTTCGTCTTACAATGCTAAAACTTTTCTTAAAAGACATCATAGTCGCCGTTGACTGTATAAAATATTTATTGTTGCTGTTGCAATTTCGGCTTTATGGCCATTTTCAAGTAACTCTGCAAAATTACATTCTGACAGAATGTAACTTTGCAGTGTTACTTGAAAATGGCCATAAAGCCGAAATTGCAATAGCAACAATAAATATTTTATACATTCAACTGCGACTATGATGTCTGTTAAGAAATATTATATGACTGTGAATCCCAACCATGAGAAGTTAATCAAATGCTAAAACTGTTTGCGATATAGACATGGCGCAAACAATGCAGAAGTAACATAAGATGTGCGTACTCCGCATGGTCCGACAGAACTGAGGGCCAATCAACCAACCCGTATTCATTGTACCGATGGTCACAGTGCCCTATCTCGCGCCTGCCCAGTGTATCTCAAAAACAAGGAAATTAACAAAATTATCTCTCAGTAATATTACTTTCCGACAAGCAGCAGCTGCGTTCAAGAACAGGCGTTATGTGAATGCAGTTGCTTCTCTCCCAAACAGTGCGAGAAAGGATACAGAACTCCCGCGCCTCCAGACTCAACAGCGGCTCAATGCAACTACCTGCACCGCCACCCCCGATCCGCAGCACACGGCACAAACGGTGACTCCAATGGGTTCACCGTCGATACCATCGCCCCATCTTCTAATACAGCATGCCCAGCTACCCCACTAGCAACGCGTAAACTCTGTAGAACATAGAGGACCTCACCAAAGCGTAGCCCCGCGGCACCAACTGTACCACCTATAACTGTGCCTCCCTCGTGTTCCAGAGGTACCCAGCCCCTACCCACCACAATTTCACAGACTCAACCAACAGAGTGATGCTCGGAAATATTTCGTGAACAACGAGTTAAGCATTATTATGGCTGTGGTGAATGATATGTTGTACCAGCAGGCTGCTAATTAATCCACTCGAATAGTAAAAATAGATTCGATCCGGATGTCGATCCAAAATATATACGAACTTAGAGCATACTGGAATAGCTGTGGTTCAGCAATTTCTGTTAATCAATACAAAGAAAGACCAGTCCTAAGTTACAAATTTTACTTTTTTATTCACTCCATGGCCAATTTGGAACCGAGACCCATTTACAAATCATAGTAACATAGTAAAAAATGGTGTTTCCAAAGATGTGAAAACCATGTCAAAAATGTGCAACGAAAGTTACAGCGCTGTATCTGTTCGTTACACATTTTCGACATGCTCTTTTCACATCTTCGGACATACCATTTTTTACTATGTTACTATGATCTGAAAATGGGTCTCGGCCCCAAACTATTCATCGAGGGAAGAAACAGTAAAATTTGCAACTGGTTTTTCGTTGTACTAATCCAAAATATGTTGCCACAAGCCTCACAACCCAAAATTCCCTATAAAATCATCCAATGGAACGCAAGATCACTCAAGGCCAACATAGATAGAATTTGACATTTTCTGCTCGAAACACAATAGACATTTGCGTTATCAGAGTATTGCTCATCAGTGTGGGATCCGTACCAGGTCGGATTGACAGAGGAGATAGAGAAGATCCAAAGAAGAGCGGCACGTTTCGTCACAGGGTTATTTGGTAAGCGTGATAGCGTTAGGGAGATGTTTAGCAAACTCAAGTGGCAGACTCTGCAAGAGAGGCGCTCTGCATCGCGGTGTAGCTTGCTGTCCAGGTATCGAGAGGATGCGTTCCTGGATGAAGTATCGAATATATTGCTTCCCCCTACTTATACCTCCCGAGGAGATCACGAATGTAAAATTAGAGAGATTCGAGCACGCACGGAGGCTTTCCGGCAGCCGTTCTTCCCGTGAACCATACGCGACTGGAACAGGAAAGGGAGGTAATGACAGTGGCACGTAAAGTGCCATCCGCCACACACCGTTGAGTGTCTTGAGAAGTATAAATGTAGATGTAGATGTAGATTACCGAAACATGGTTAAAACGGAACGAACCGTTCACGGAACGAACTGTTCACACTCCCAGGCTCCTTTGTCATTAGAGAAGATATACACTCCTGGAAATGGAAAAAAGAACACATTGACACCGGTGTGTCAGACCCACCATACTTGCTCCGGACACTGCGAGAGGGCTGTACAAGCAATGATCACACGCACGGCACAGCGGACACACCAGGAACCGCGGTGTTGGCCGTCGAATGGCGCTTGCTGCGCAGCATTTGTGCACCGCCGCCGTCAGTGTCAGCCAGTTTGCCGTGGCATACGGAGCTCCATCGCAGTCTTTAACACTGGTAGCATGCCGCGACAGCGTGGACGTGAATCGTATGTGCAGTTGACGGACTTTGAGCGAGGGCGTATAGTGGGCATGCGGGAGGCCGGGTGGACGTACCGCCGAATTGCTCAACACGTGGGGCGTGAGGTCTCCACAGTACATCGATGTTGTCGCCAGTGGTCGGCGGAAGGTGCACGTGCCCGTCGACCTGGGACCGGACCGCAGCGACGCACGGATGCACGCCAAGACCGTAGGATCCTACGCAGTGCCGTAGGGGACCGCACCGCCACTTCCCAGCAAATTAGGGACACTGTTGCTCCTGGGGTATCGGCGAGGACCATTCGCAACCGTCTCCATGAAGCTGGGCTACGGTCCCGCACACCGTTTAGGCCGTCTTCCGCTCACGATCCAACATCGTGCAGCCCGCCTCCAGTGGTGTCGCGACAGGCGTGAATGGAGGGACGAATGGAGACGTGTCGTCTTCAGCGATGAGAGTCGCTTCTGCCTTGGTGCCAATGCTGGTCGTATGCGTGTTTGGCGCCGTGCAGGTGAGCGCCACAATCAGGACTGCATACGACCGAGGCACACAGGGCCAACACCCGGCATCATGGTGTGGGGAGCGATCTCCTACACTGGCCGTACACCACTGGTGATCGTCGAGGGGACACTGAATAGTGCACGGTACATCCAAACCGTCATCGAACCCATCGTTCTACCATTCCTAGACCGGCAAGGGAACTTGCTGTTCCAACAGGACAATGCACGTCCGCATGTATCCCGTGCCACCCAACGTGCTCTAGAAGGTGTAAGTCAACTACCCTGGCCAGCAAGATCTCCGGATCTGTCCCCCATTGAGCATGTTTGGGACTGGATGAAGCGTCGTCTCACGCGGTCTGCACGTCCAGCACGAACGCTGGTCCAACTGAGGCGCCAGGTGGAAATGGCATAGCCAGCCGTTCCACAGGACTACATCCAGCATCTCTACGATCGTCTCCATGGGAGAATAGCAGCCTGCATTGCTGCGAAAGGTGGATATACACTGTACTAGTGCCGACATTGTGCATGCTCTGTTGCCTGTGTCTATGTGCATGTGGCTCTGTCAGTGTGATCATGTGATGTATCTGACCCCAGGAATGTGTCAATAAAGTTTCCCCTTCCTGGGACAATGAATTCACGGTGTTCTTATTTCAATTTCCAGGAGTGTATATGATGGCTAGGGCGGTGCAGCGTTGTTGGTAAAAAAAGATACACAGTTTTCCGTTGTCGACACTGGCACTCATCATGATCCATTGCAAATGGTGGGTGTCTGCATGAAAACCTTCATCTGAATTTTATCTCAGCATGCAAAGCATCTAACGACATACTGCCCAAACAACAGTTAACCACAAGTATTGCCTCCCTCGGAAAACCCCTTCCGCTACTAGGTAGCTTTAACGGTGACCACGCACTGTGGGGATGCAGAAGTGCCAACGCAATGGGAAACAGGTTAGTGTATGTATTAGATCCGGGAAACGTCATAGTACTAAATGATAGTTCGTCCGCACGAATGGTCCCACTAAATGAAGCCCTGGGGGAGTATACTTGAGCATAGCATCCCCTAGTTGTCTACCAGAACAATATGGGGAGTGATGACGTATACTTTGCGTTTGGATCATGTACAATTCAAATCATAATAAAAGCACAACCTAGGGAGACTGTCAAACAAGCAATTACTCGGAAATGGAACCGAAACAAAGGTAACTAAAACCTATTGGCAACAATACTGGAAGAAAAATTGGAATCGATCATCGAAGCTGAGGATCGGAAACAAGATTCTGTGTGAGGTATCGCGTATCAATGAAGTAGCGGAATACCTCAAAAAGGACATAAGTGGACTACTCATGCGCCATCACGCAGTCGGAGCAATGCAGAGTGTGACGCAGTCCTAAAGGAACGACGGGAGGCATTAACAAAATACAAAACTCTCTCTAATGACACGAACTTTTTGCCTTTAACAAAGCTCAAGCTGCAGCCAAGAAAATATTCAAGCACAAAAAAGAAAATCGTGGCACAATTTATGCACTACGGTGTGAAAAAAACTCCATTAACGAGGGTCTGAAATGAAATACGGAACATTAAAATCGGTCTGACAATGCTCCTGCACACACCTCCACCATCCGACAAACTTTTAGAATTTTTCTTCTGTATGATTGATCCACCTGACGTAATGAATAAGGGAGAGACAGCGCGCTTCAAAGACATGCACATAATTACTGGGTTGTTTATATCAATCCCGAGTGACACTTTACTGGTTGAAGCGAATGAACCACCGATAAAGTTGCGACGAATATTCCTCTGCAAGAAATTCCTCCCGCGACTCTATTTAGACGAATATGAGCCCCTTGACAAAACAGTGTGAGAATTAACATCCTATTGTGTGTGCGGAAGATATTGGATAAGTAAGCAACACCCACATGTCGCAGCTGAATATGTGGAAATGCGAGCAATAAACAGCAAGTGTGGAAAATTCGTCTTCTACCTCACTACAACAGCCATACCAGACGTCGTCTCTGCAGATTGATGCCAAAACAAGTTCAACGTTTCAAAACCACCTAACGCAACGACATTGCAATTCCTGCCTTACTATCACGGTGCACACGTGGTATATACAGATGGGTTTAAGTATAAAGGAGGCGCTGGTAGTGTTTATTGGGTACGCCGAAGAGAAGGCCTATACAAGTTGGTTCCACACTCGCGATTATGACAGCCGAGCTGATTCTATTTTTGAAACCCTACAATTCGCACATTTGAGGACTTAGACACAATAATAATCATGTCTGATAGCATGTCAGCCCTGCAACAGATTAGAAATCATCATGTTATTTGCACCAACACCATAGTTGCAACAATTGTCGACGTTGTGTTTCGGGTGCAGAGGAACTGCCGCAACATCGTGTGTGGTATGGATGAAAGGGCACTCTGGGATATCTGCAAATGAGCTAGTAAATACTCTAGCAAAGCGGGCATCTCTGCATGGAGCTATTATGATAAACTCCTCATACATGTGTGATACCCATGCTAAGGAAGCGGTTGTCTTCGGACTGACAAGAGGAATGCTCACAGACATCTGAAATCAAAGGCAGTCACTACGCACTAGTTCATCCCTTGATTCCATGAGTAGGTAGGCCACAAAGATCAAGGAGCTTCACGACAGTTGTAGCATGGTTGAAATTCGATCATTGTAAGTTCAACAAACACCTCTGTCGGATCAACCTAAGCGCCACCCCTCTATGTGTTTTGTAGAGGAAGAAGATCCAAACCATTTATTTCTACAATGTCCTAGGAACAAGTGTCAAATAACAACATTACAAGTTATCTTCGGGCCCTTGGTCATCAGTTCGCAGGCAGCCTCCAAATCTTGCTAGCATTCAACGATATAGTAACATACGTATATGCTACTGTAAGAGTTCATCAACAGTGCCAACACCAAGATATAGTTCCCTGCGCTGATAATCTAGTGCTCTTGGTATTTAGAAGGCCAGGGGAAGGCCAAAAGCTCCATTAACTGACCGTACCTCCACGTTATACTCTGCAGAATATGGAAGTCTCAGCCTCTAAATGTATGTCCTTATGTACCTCCTATATGTATGTGTCTAAATATTGGTGTATCTGTACATATGACTGTAGTACACAACTCTAGCTCTTGTAAAGTGTTCTGCTGTTCTGCCTAGATGTTACTTACCGACCTGCACAGATACTGAGCACTCTATTCGCAGCTTTTGAAACAATACTCACAGGACATAAAAAAACATTTTATTGTAAATTTGAAAATATAGTTATTAATATGGACTGAATTGAGAATATCCCAAATGTGTAACAACGGCGATTTATCATTTTTATTATGTTACCAGCAGGATTTTTATAGTATACTACCACTGTGTATCCTGTGTTCCATTTTGATCTTGTTTACTCTTGCACTGACTGTAAATCATTTTATGTCGAATCAATTGTTTGTTAATCCAATGTAGCTTCGTGCCAGGGTAAAACTTAAAATAATGTCTGCCATAAATTGTCAAAATAAATAGTAACACAATATTTCCTGTGTTAAGATGGCTGTAAGGGCACCTTCTGAAAGCATGTAAAAATTTAAGAAACTGACATCTATGGTTCTTAAAAACTGAGAGAAGGAAAAATAAGGCAATGCCGGAAAGGGAAAAGTGGAACGCCTAGTGTTTAGTTTAAAGACTCTTTCGAGCTGATGAATAGAGAAAAACTGGAAAAACAATTCTAAATTAGTTAAATTGTCCTGGATGACATTGATTCGTATTATTACTGTGAAAGTGGCTTATAGAAAAATGTATATAAGGTGAGTATCAAAAATGTTGGCTCACACACAGAAAGCACAATAAACGAAATTTACATCTGAATTTTGGATCGTTATCGTGACAAAATAGAAGGATTTTTCCCCATATTGCAACTGTTGATGGGGTGTACATACTGAGCCTGAATATCAGCCAGTGTAATGTGGAACACAGGCAAGGTGGATATAGCCAAACGTCGAAGTTCATAAATTTTAGGTGGCGTAGCTTGTCTTTACACAGTCTCTTCTTGTATCAGTGCTCAGTTTCATGTAAATACTAACAACAATTTTCTGCTCACTTATACCTGCATAAGGTTGCTGATAATATGTTGTCATTGTGCAAAACATTTATCATTGCAGAAAAGTTTCCTCACTGTCTTATAGCGGACGTGACAGGTGCAAAGGCATTACTTATAACGTAAAGAAGAACTTAAATACATTATGAATGAAAAACTCCGTCTGGATGAATATTATTTTCATCTGTTTGATCTGACCAGCACGTCACTTTCAGATCTAAGTCGAGAAAATGAAAATAAAGTAATTTATTTTCTCTCGCGGCCGCAGTATGGTAGATGTCTTGTAATGACATTGTAATAATTATATTGAAGAAGAATGCTGCTACAATTTATGTTGTTTTATTGCAGTGGATTATACAGTAGCAATAGGCCCATCTCAGTTCTTCAAAAAATGGTTGAAATGGCTCTGAGCACTATGGGACTTAACATCTGAGGTCATCAGTCGCCTAGAACTTAGAACTACTTAAACCTAACTAACCTAAGGACATCACACACATTCATGCCCAAGGCAGGATTCGAACCTGCGACCGTAGCGGTCGCTCGGTTCCAGACTTAAGCGCCTAGAACTGCTCGGCCACTCTGGCCGACCCATTTCAGTTCTATAGCCATCCTCAGGCTATCTGCAGGCAAATACGCTTTGTCAACAGCTGCAAAATAATAATTATAGTTTCGACAGCTACGAACATGGATTGGTTCTTCATCCACTTAAAAACAGAAAAACATGAGACTGATCGCATAACAAACGCATTGAAGCCCTACATTGTCTGAAGGGGTAGTAAAGCTGCATCTACTAAGCTTCTGGGTTAGAAATACAAAAATACGTATTCAGCGTTTTTTTAAACTCGACACGAAAGGGAGTGAAATAGGGAGTGAAATTTTTTTAGAAAATACTTCATTACAGTAAAAAAATTTGAAGCTAAATCTATGAAAACTAGTGCTTCAGTTCACAATGAGATATGAAGAAATATTTGTTATGGAAATGTCTATGGAAATGTCTCTATAAGAACGCAAAAAGCCTTATTGACAAAAAGATTGGGCAGGCGATACAGTCTACACAAGCGAAGCAGCGGGCACTAAAGCCGTCAGTTACTATTTTGCCACTGTTAAGAAAGCATACTTCCCTGCAGATAGTCTGAAGATGACCATAGAGCTGAAATAGGCCTATTGCTACTGTATAATCCACAGCAGTAAAAGAACATGAATCAACCAGAAAATTACGTACGTGGAACACTATAACTAATGTCTATAATGATACCTCAACTAACATTAGAACGTCATGAAATTACTCATTCCTAGTGTTGCAAGGTGCATTTTATCATTTGTGGTAAGAATGTAGCACGAAACTACAAGGGATACAATGGACAAAATTATACGGTCAATGATGAGACATGTGCACAGTGACCAGTAGAATGAAACTGTGTAAAAGAGGTTCTTTCATCATAAAATACAAAGGAGTATAAAAACCAAAAGTACGTTAATCTAATTCATTTCAGTGTGTATGTCGTGTTACAAAATAAAAGTAAAAATACAAATATCACAGTGAATTGCACAACGTACATTTTCGTGTACGTTTATACATTCCGTAAGACAGAACGTGCAGACTAATTTAATTTGCTTTACGTGAGTCCCCCACCTGTTTCGCGTAGTGTACACGCCATTCCTTTTAGCGCTCGAGACAATGAACCAGGAAGAAAGAATCATAAAGCAAATTCAAACTCGTGCAAAAAGAGATGTGCCGAAGGAAATGAGCGTGAACCTTCAGTACTCTGTCTAAATTTTGAAATAAAAAATGAAAACTATGTTGGGATCATAAAGAAGTGGAAGGTCGATGGAGAATAAAGCCAGGAACACTGGAACGGGTACGCAAAATTTGTATTATACATTATGTACTTTTATTACTCTGTAACATTTTACAGAATACTTATTTATTAATATTTATTACAGTTATATTAATGAAAAGAAACCTTGTTTATGCTGTGCCTGAAAAAAAATGAAACACCCAGAAGACATGGTCGTATGTCAATGTAACGTGGTACACGTACACATGATCGACGGGTATGAAAAGATAAGAATTACTGTTCTCTGTGACTGGTAGGACGCCCACCGGAGTACATCAATGTGTTCGTTTCTAGTTTTGTTAGCAGACCTGGTAGTGTATGCAACAAGATATTGAGTGATGACTGAAAGAGACAGAGATGCTTCGCATTCGCATGAGATAGCGTTATCAGAACTTAACAGAAAGTAGCCTCACTGAAGGTCTCCATTTGGGCGGCTTGTCGAATCGTGCAATACCCAGATTGGTGAGGTACTCGTATTTCACAGCGGGTGATGCTGGATTGCGTGGGAAAGTGAGGGTAGGTCTACTCGTTGTTGAGATTCATCTACATCTACATATACATTTATACTCCGCAAGTCACCCAACGGTGTGTGGCGGAGGGCACTTTACGTGCCACTGTCATTACCTCCCTTTCCTGTTCCAGTCGCGTATAGTCCGCGGGAAGAACGACTGCCGGAAAGCCTCCGCGCGTGCTCGAACCTCTCTAATTTTACATTCGTGATCTCCTCGGGAGGTATAAGTAGGGGGAAGCAATATATTCGATACCTCATCCAGAAATGCACCCTCTCGAAACCTGGACGCAAGCTACACCGCGATGCAGAGCGCCTCTCTTGCAGAGTCTGCCGCTTCAGTTTGCCAAACATCTCCGTAACGCTATCACGCTTACCAAATAACCCTGTGACGAAACGCGCCGCTCTTCTTTGGATTTTCTCTATCTCCTCTGTCAACCCGACCTGGTACGGATCCCACACTGATGAGCAATACTCAAGTATAGGTCGAACGAGTGTTTTGTAAGCCACCTCCTTTGTTGATGGACTACATTTTCTAAGGATTCTCCTAATGAATCTCAACCTGGCACCCTCCTTAGCAACAATTAATTTTATATGATCATTCCACTTCAACTCGTTCCGTACGCATACTTCCAGATATTTTACAAAAGTAATTGCTACCAGTGTTTGTTCCGCTATGATATAATCATACAATAAAGGATCATTCTACTTAATCCGGTCGACCACGTCTGACCACCACATTAGAGGACCGTATTGTGCACCAAGCACATGGTAACCCCTTCACATCTGTGCCTGAAGTCTGAGGTCAACTAATGGAACCGTGCAACATTGTGTCATCCCATAACACTGGTCGGAGACTAGCAGCAGCCGGACTCGGGAATTAACGTCCTTCGCATAGGTTGCCGTCACCACAATACAGACGGCTGCGTTTGGAGTGGTGCCGTAATAGAGAAGCATGGCTTGCTAGTGCATGGCGTCGCGTTGCGTTCAGCGATGAATCGTGGTTCTGCACTACCACGGATGACCATCGTCGGCGAGTATAGCGGAGATATGGTGAGAAGTCTAATTCTTTCAATGCTTTAGATAGCGAAGCGACGTTAACTCTTGTGTCATGGTGCAGGAAGCCATCGGGTATTACATCAGATCCTTGCTGGTAGTGATTGAGGGAACTGTGATGGCAGGACAGTACGTCACGGACACCCTTCATCCTCATGTGCTACCTCACATGTGACAGTTTCATGGTGCCAATTTTCAGTAGGACAATGCTCGTTCAGTCATAGCACGTGTCTCTATGAGCTGATCGCTTGATGTAGTACCCCTGTGGTCAGCAATATTCCCAGGGTCGCCCCCGATGAAACGTTTGTCGCACCAGTAATCACTGAAATAAAATCACTTACCCTCTCAACCCGTGAAGTTTCATTTCTTTTTCTCCTTTCCTTCTGGGTGCTTCAGTTTTTTTTGTCAAGCAGCGTATATTGTGAGAAGGTATATGACTCGAACTGATTCGCATAAAAACACTTTGACTTTTTAAAGAACAAAGGCAATACAAAGAAACCTTGGACGTAGCTAGAAGTGAAGCTTCTGAAGGTACCGTTACATCGTCTTGGGGGCGAAGATGTTCGGGGAATTACCGTCCCTTGCTGGGAGTGCGAGAGAGCTCGCAGACGTGACAGTATTGACCAAAGTGACGGTTCACCCTTTTAGTGACTGATTCGCGCGACGTTTTGCTCATTGCAAATGAAAAGACGAGACAGCCGTATCGCGAAACAGCTCACGTAACTGTTTCACGAAGCATGTCTCATGTTGCGTAAACGCACATTAACAGTGACCTCCTCCGCGGGGGACATCTCAGTTTTACTGTAATCTGAATTTTATCTATGAAATGACTTTAAGTGTCTAGTGTTCTAAATTGAAATGATATCGGAAGATCGGACCTTAATCACACACATTCACGTCAGTAAACACCTACGTCCTTGCTTGTCAAACGGATTGCAGCTCAACTGTTTTGAATTGCATGAAGTACTGAATACTTTGGTTCTGGACCAGGGGAAATCCGAAGTGGCATTGTTATATGCAGAGGGTCTTAAGGATACGCCTTTTGCGCTACCAACAATCCTCTTGGAAATATGACTGCTTCGGAGAAAAAAAGTACAAGGAGTGTGTCTGTATGGATTTCGAAATAGATTTCCGTCTGCGTTTTGTGACATTTTACAGACGATTTGACCTTACTGAAGATAATGTTGTACAATGTCAAAAAATGGTTCAAATATTTCTGAGCACTATGGGACTTAACTTCTGAGGTCATCAGTCCCCTAAAACTTAGAACTGCTTAAACCTAACTAACCTAAGGACATCACACACATCCATGCCCGAGGCAGGATTGGAACCCGCGACCGTAGCGGTCGCGCGGTTCCAGACTGTAGCACCTAGAATCGCTCGGCCACTCCGGCCGGTTACAATTTCTACCTCCGACCATTGCCTGCCAAGCTACAGTCAGCGTCTAAGTGTTTCAATGAAATATTCATCCGTGTCATTTCGAATAAAACGCTCGAGCTTTCGACAGCTGATTCCGCCATGGTCATCGGGACTGGCACGGTGTTCTGCTTATACAAAGGTAATGGCAGCATCTGGAACGTTCCAGAGAAGGCCGAAAGGGAGAATGCGTGGAAGGTAAGTTGGGCAGCTCGTAGCCGTTCCGTCCGGCCGCGGGGCAGACTGACGTCATGTGGCGTGAGCACTTGGTGTCACATTCGAAACTGCCGCTCCTGCGTCTCTACAAACATCAGGCCTGCGGCTAGAGTCCGGCCCCATGCGCTACTATGTGTGTATCCCTGGTCTCTGTTAAAACTATTGCTGTTCATTCTAATTTCGGTCGCTTCTTTCATAACAGAATCCAAGTATGATGTGGTTTGAGCCGACGACCATAAAAGAGAGTGGTTGAAAGTGGCTCTGTGCACTATGGGATTTAACATCTGAGGTCATCAGTCCCGTAGAACTTAGAACTGCTTAAACCTAACTAACCTAAGGACATCACACACATCCATGCCCGAGGCAGGATTTGAACCTGCGACCGTAGCCGTCGCGCGTTTCCAGACCGAAGCGCCTAGAACCGCTCGGCCACAACGCCCGTCTAAAAGAGACTGAATTTCAGCATTTGAAGTGCGTTGAAACCTGGTAATTAAGGAAGGCAGGATTGGGTTACGAGTGTGGACGGGCCCGAATCAATTACTATTGGTTTGATTTACAAATTCACTAATTTATTTTAATAAATAATTTTTGGAAACAAGCCAATGAGGTCGCAATCACACTTTTAAGGCACGTAACCACAATCACGGCTGCAGGCAACTAACGCGAGAAATGGCAATTATTTAAATTTTAAAAAATACATAAAATACACACAGGCAATAATTTCTAAGGCAAGCCAATGTGGTCGCAATCAGAATTTTAAGGCAGGTAACCACAATCACGGCTGAAGGCCTTTAACGCCAAAATGGGAATTATAAAAAAAATTAACAAATATAGTGTCAAAACGGCGAATGGCATAGCAAAAGATAATTAAAAAAACAACAGATCACCAAACATGTGAGACACATGATGGTAACTTAATAATACAATAATAAAATAAAACACAAGGACGAGTGACTGACAGTGCTCCAGGAAAGAGTTGCATTCAGATCACAAGATGGTAACTCGGACTAATGGCAGTCTAACTAATAATAACTAATAATAATCTTGGTGACGCTACCTGACACCCAACAAAACAAATGCAAGAAGTAAAATTACGCCAAAGCCGGAACCGACGGTCTGGGCTCCGCCCGCAGAATACTTTGCTTAGGGCGCCCACAACAAGAAGCAATGGCTACCACTAAGGTAGAAGAAAGCCACCCAACCTGCAATCAAGAAGCTGTCAAACTCACACGCCTCACCGGACAGCGGCGGAAGGCGAAGAAATGTACACTGCCGTTACATACACTAACCCCCAGGGAACGTAACAGGGGCGTTAGCTGCCACAAGACAGCACGTCAAAGAACCGGATCTTGAATAGTCAGCCGTGGCTCAACACTGCCTAGAAAAGTGGGATAAAATACAATTTGCAATAAAAGGACGAGAGTCTTGCCTGAGACCACATCGTACTAGGATTCTCTTATCAAAGAAGCGTCCAAAATATGAATAAACAGAAACAGGTTTAACAGAGACCAAGGACACACATTTAATAGGGCATGGGGGCGGCTTTGGACGCAGGTTTGATGCGGGAGCGGCTGTTTCAAACGTGGCGCTGGCCACTCGCGCCATGTGACGTCAGATGTACCGGCCCTGCAGCGAACTTGTGGTGTCCGCCACACTTCGTGAACGCTCGGCTCCATGTTGGGCCCATGGGAAATCAATATTTAATGGAATATGTACCCACAAAGGTCTTAATTTTGACGTGTGCTATCGAAAACATGCATATATTTAAAAGACCAGTCAGCAATTTTTACTGAAATATTTACTCGCTCCCTGGTGTATACGCGTCACGGCCGGCTTCCTCTGGGGCCTTGGTCCCCCCGCGGCGGGACGGAGCCGCTAAGAGCTGCCCATTTGCCTTCCGCGTATGCACCGCACCGGCCATCTCTGGATGGTTCCAGACGCTGCCATTACATATATATTAAGCAGAACAGCGTGCCAGCCCCGGCAGTCACTGAGTGATGACGGTGGCGGAGACAGCTGTCGAAAGGTCGAGCCTTTTATTCGAAATGACGGGGCCCGTAAACCGAGAAGATTTTATTGAAGCATGCCACCGCGAAAGACTCCGAGGTCAAAGAGACTGTGTGTGCTTAAAGCACTTCTCTCCATTTACGAAGGATCCCGAAATCCCTTTCGGTGCGTGTTGTTCCTTGTGTCTGGCAGAAAGCAACCCGCTCTACAGTACTGTAAGTCATGATGTCGACGGGCAGGCGATGCTTACAAGGAAAGGTGAATCACTGATTTCGGCAAGTTTCGGCAGACTACACCTCCTTCAGAGTAACAAAGCGGCTGACATGCGAGCGTGGGACGGGACAATGCAGTCGTTTCACGTTTGTCGGAGCTCACTAAACCGCTGCGGCAGCAATAGCTGCGCAATTTCCCGTTAATGTGCAATACTGGATTTCCTTAGCAGGGTGGTAATAGTCCTACCACTTTTCTGAACACTTTAGCACCTCGTTTAAGACATGTTGTCACGTAAAATAAAAACGCTGAACAGAGAAGCAGTGCGGACAGCGGAAACGTATCACCATCGTTACGTCATCGGCCGCAAATGTCGTTTGTAACTGTGGCGAATGACACCTATGTAGCAGAGCGATACGACAACGAAGAAGAGAATTGAAATCGCGACCAAGTCCGTTCTCTGACAGGTTGTTGCTACTGTAGCTGTCTCGTCAACAAGTAGCTGTCAATCACTTTGTTAATCTCTTCTAGTTACAGTCGTAGTACTGCCAAAAGTAATCCCTCTATAGGGATCTAGGGCCATATGTTTCCGTTCCAGATATAATCGACGTCAAATGTCACCGTAGGGGGTCTGTTTCGGCTCACGATGGAATTGTTATAAATTTGACTTGTAAATAATAGATTTCAGCTATCAGTCGTCCTTTGGAATTTTTATTGGCAGATCTAGATTTCAGCTAGAAATTAGCCATTCTCAATGCACTATCATTTTTGGTCAATGCATATAATACCTGTTGGTCGGGCTTTGTCCAGTTCATTGAATACTCAATTCCGCTGAAGACTAAATGAATTTACACTTACAAAAACCCGAGATTAATCCTCTTAAACAAAGAAACACACACGAAATTTAATAAATATACTACGTGGAAAACACAGAAAAAGATAACCACTTAACGTGTCGCTCTGTAGACGCACTCGTATCACAGCCGAGAGCATGTCCTTTTTGGAATGTTATATTTCGGATGGTAAATCAAATCAACATATCTAGGATTGTCTTTGTCTGTGCGTTGGAATCAGCTCTAATTTGCTGACAGCAGCTCTCATTACTGTTACTGATACTGAAGACGATGAAGATGAATACAAAGACAGTGCTGAGATTATTCTAACTTCGTACACTTACACACTATCGGCGTGTATATGAATGAGTACAGAATTGCAGTTCTCTGTGAGACGTAGAACGGCCATCAGAGTGCACAAGAGTTATTCGTCCTAGCAGGCCTGGTAGGGTATATAAGGAGCGTGAGGAGCGCCAGATGAGAGACGACCAGTACGTTGTGTTCTGTTGACACCCGCGCATCGGCGGTGCCAAGAGTATAGAGAGTGCACCAACGGCGAGTGGAGTCGCATGACCTTCTCGAACGAGGTCACATTCAGTATGAGTATTGATTCTGGATGTAACCTCGTATGGCGAGAGGTGGGAATATGTAATGTACCCAGGATCTCAGTTAAACATGACGGTTTTGATGATCCAAATGTTAACAGTATGAAGAGGCATAATGTTGGATAGGCGTCCTGATTTTTATGGATGACAATAAGCAACCCTTTCGAACAGCGCAGATACCTTACTAACCATGTGGCCACCATGTGAACACATTGCTCAACATGCACTTCCGTATGTAGTGCCCACACACCCTATTAAAAACTATGTCCTGCCACTTGTGATGTCCAGGGGATAGTCATAAATCGCAGTGCAATTATTGGCTTTGGATAAAATTGTCGTTTCTGTTCATCTCATTCTGCGTTTCTTTCAGTTACCTTCTGTACTGTGCTACAGCAGCTCTTTCTATGTTCGAACAAGTTTCGTCGAGTTACTTTCTTCCTCAAGTCTGGCACATTAGTGTATTCAAAAATGGTTCCAATGGCTCTGAGCACTATGGGACTTAACATCTGAGGTCATCAGTCACCTAGAATTTAGAACTACTTAAACCTAACTAACCTAAGGACATCAGACACATCCATGCCCGAGGCAGGATTGGAACCTGCGACCGTAGCGGTCGCGCGGTTCCAGACTGAAGCGCCTAGAACCGCTCGACCACACCGGGCGGCATTAGTGTATTAGCACACTATTTGGACACCATGCGTTTGTGTACGAAAACAGTAGGAACAGCTAAAACAGATAGTTCGTTTTAAATCACAATGATTTCCGATTTATCACGCACGTTCTCCAGAGAGCGTATGCCAGGCTGCGGCTACCATGTCCGAAGCAATACCGATGGATTCTTCATTAGGTAAAACTGTCCCCGATTGCCGTTTCCTTTTCTGTGTAATTCTGTTTGCGTAATCTTTAGGCAGTGATAATTCCTGTTCCTTGTGGCTAGTTGTTTGGTTTTTTTACGACGCACAGATGAGCCAAAACCTTGTGACCACTGCCCACTCTCAGACTGAATGCCACCCGGTAGCCTTGGCTGCACGTGACGGGCTAAAGGAGTTGTATAATAGAAGCAAAGAGGAATGGCGAATCATTCTAATGTCGATACAGACCGTAAATTGGGGGGGGGGGGGGAATCTAATGACACAAGCGACTCTGACAAAGGGCAGATTGCTACGGCGCGGCGCCTGGGAACAAGTATCTCGGAAACGGCCAAGATGGTCGGCTGTTCTCTCACTGATGTAGCGAGAATCTTTGGAAAGTGATTGAAGGACGGTGAAACCAAGCATAGGGGAAAAGGTACTGGACGTCCACACCCCATCATAGAACTTGGAGGTCGAAGACTTACCGCCGCGCGGAGTGGCCGCGCGGTTTGAGGCGCCATGTCACTGACTGCGCGACACATCCCTCAGAACCTTCCTTTGGCATGGGTGTGTGTGTTGTTCTTAGCATAAGCTAGTTTAAGTAGTGAGTAAGTCTAGGGACCTATGACATCAGGAGTTTGGTCCCAAAGGAATTCACACACATTTGAACATTTCAAGACTTACCCAGTCTGTAAAGGATGATAGGTGGCGACATATGGCATATCTGAAAACAAAGTGCAATGCTGGTGCAGGCACAAGTGTTTTTTAAAACACCTATAAACGTACACTGTTGAACGTAGTTCCGCAGCAGACGACCCCTAAGTGTTCCCATGTTGACCAAATGGCATCGTCAATTACAGTTGTAGTGGGCAGGACCGAATATTCGAAATTAAGCCGTGGATCAAAGGAAACGTGTCACGAGTAGTGTTTCTTGTTACACCGGGTCGTTGATCTTGTCCAGATACTCTATCGTCGAGGCGAATGGCTGTATGGAGCATGATGATGATGTGATGATGATGTTTGGTTTGTGGGGCGCTCAACTGCGTGGTTATTAGCGCCCGTACAATTACCCAATCTTTGCTCAGTCCAATTTCGCCACTTTCCTGGATGATGATGAAATGATGAGGACAACACAAACACCCAGTCATCTCGAGGCAGGTGAAAATCCCTGACCCCGCCGGGAATCGAACCCGGGACCCCGTGCTCGGGAAGCGAGAACGCTACCGCGAGACCACGAGCGGCGGACTCACGGAGCATGAACCACGTCACAGTCGCAGTGCGGCGAGGCCAGTATTATGTAACTTAGAACATTAACCTGTGCTTCCACTGGACCTGTGGTAGGAATCAAAGGCTCCATGGTAGTTGTAGACTACGTGAACATTATTGCGAAGCACTTGCAGCGCATCACGCATGATTTCTTCTATGATGAAGTCTTTCAGCAGGATAACACAGCATGCAAGAACCGGCTTGAGTGGTTTGTGGAGCATGATAATGAACTCACGTTGGTATCTTGACCATTAAATTTCCTTCATCTGAACCCGATGGAGCACATGTGGAACGGTATTGGGCGCCCGCAGTCCTGCATCACGAGACCTTCACGTAGGCATCTGGTGCCACATAGCCCCGGAAACCTACCAAGGACCTATCGAAACCATGTCACGGAGAATCGCTGCTGTAGTGCGCTCCAGTGGTGGAGCAACTAAGTCCGTGACGCCACTGTACACCACTGTACACCAAAACCTGTCTGTAAGTTGGAAATGCTAGCGTACATGTAGTGCACTACTGGAGGTCGTCTTGTTTAATAATCTACCGGTTAGTAACGCAATTGCAGCAGATGGCGACGAGCCGTCCCTCACACACGTGAGAACAGCGTGCGATTTGTCCTCGCCGCGTGACCGAACTGTGCAATGAGGCCCGCGCACACACAATGAGCGCGGAAACAGCCCGCACTGTTGGCCAATGCAAAGGCCGTGGGCCGAGGCCCTACAACTGACAACCAGTGTTTGCTGCGGGATGTGCGAACGACGCTTCGTCACCTCTTTGTTCCAACAACTTCAGTACTTATCCAGTGTTGAAGGCAACTTACTGGTTCATTAGCGTCTGCTACAGTTGCCTATTTTGAGAATTACGTTGCTCTTTCATTGTATTTTCTTACTTCAACTGTGCCAATGAACGAACCGAGGAAAAGTTCCTAGAACAAAGGTGACACAGGCATTTAATCAAAAATTTATCATACCATAGCATGTTCCAGTAGCGTGAAATTTTGCCTGTATGCGTTAGTAAAGGCAAAAAACTATTATTTTTGGAAAAAATGACATTGCCAAATTAGAAAATCGTATTGACACACTGTTTTAGCAAATCTGACCTTCCAGACATTATCACTTTAGTGTTTGCGCTACTGACTGGTCTCACCCATTATTGGTCACTCTCAAGCTAATGGCAAAAAGAAAAAAAAATGACAATCATTAGAACAGAATGATGTTCATATTTCTGGATTCTTCCGTCACTTACTGGTAGAACAGTTTCGCATTCAACGTTGGAAAACAAACAAACTTTTGCTTATTTCGAAGCGGTTTTCAGCTTTACCGTCAGGAAACAAATGAAGAGCGTTCGCTAGAGACACTAGTGTGTTGGAGGTGAATGTGAACACTGGGACTGAGATTGGAAGTGATTCTAGTGACCACATTCGTCTCCACAAACTTCAACTGCGTTATATTTACCGTTATAGCACACTACATTTTTCATTACAACTTTTAGATTACATTCACATAATCTGCAAATTTAATTTTGTGTTTGTTTCCGTTGTGCACAATGTTTCATTTTATCCATCATATAAAGCGTAATTTAACAGTGCATTTTAACACGTTCAGTGCATATGCCGAGTGATGAGTGCTCGACTTTGAATTTCTCACATAATGCCATGACGAAATGTTCTATCTCCGGCCGGCCCATTGTTGCAGACTTCTATGTCGCCCCAGTGCAAAATGCACTTGACGTAACGAACTAATGACGGTTTCAGACTGTTTGTTCTGCATATTATCTGACACCGGAAAAGACAAGTGCATCCATTCAGGTTCGTGAAATACAGACTGATTATCGTGTACAGCTCCCTGAGCCTTGGCTAATTCTGTATTTACTAATTCAAGTTGTTCGCTAGTGGCACTACATCATTGTGAAATCATTTTCTATATACTCTTTAATTTTATGTAACTCCTGCTTGATCATGCTTTTAGAATGATCTGTTTCAATTGAAATGTGTGTAAGTATGGCCTGCACTTTTTCTATTCAGCAATTTGTACATCCTTTTTGGATGTTCAAGTTGCAAGTTTGGCGGCAAATGGATCTTTCTGCACTGCGAACTGTTCACTAACTTTTTTCTCTTCCTCAAGCGACAAATTAGTAACACATTCAGGTAACTGCCTAACAGCGACAGACAGCGAGCGTTGAGCTTGTTTTATTTCGCCTACTTCAGCAGTCAGCGGAATAAGTAACCCAATCTTAGCTCTTTTAAATCAGTTACTTTCGTTAGAAATACGCTCGTGTTCATCAAAAATTTCTTTTGCCAAGATGACTCACGACTCGGAAAATTCCTTTGCCAACACGGCTTGCGAGTTGCATATGTACTGTTTTGCCTGCATAGCAGCCACTTGGTTGAGTACTGCGAACAATGTCCCGCTAAAAAATTCTATTCTTCAGAATATTGCCGGTAATAGGTCCTTATTTTCATTACCTTGAACAATAGTTTCAATATTCTCAACAATGGGTTGAATATTACTTTCATCTATTCCGTCCATATTTGTCTGATCTCCTATCTTTACCATAACATCCGGAAATTCTAAATTCAAAAGTTGACAATTAAAGCAATTAATAATTAAATACAACACACGTAGATCGGCCAGTTATTCCAATAAATAAGCGCAATGACTACGTCAGAAATCTAGTAGCGTTTCTCCTTTACTCTTACACGATGCTCAACTCTTTGACCCCAAATCCCAAATATCAGCTAATGCTACTTTAGAAACGAAATTTCCTATTACTACGACTGAAGTTTGAAATTTTGACTAATAGAACTTGGTACCAGCAAGAGACATCTCAGGAGTAAGTAACATATATTTCCATCTTCCTTGCAGCTACACCGACAAATTTCTCGACTGTGGGACCTCTTCTTCCTGTTATTCGATTAATCCTCTTCCACTCATATTCAACTTCATGTAAATAGAAGAAACACACAACCAATAATACTACTACTAACTTTCAGGATCTGTTATGGTTGACAATTAAACCATCTCTTTCACAATAGACTTACAAAATTCCAAATCCAAGCTACTGATTCAATTATTATTATTAGAGCAGATCTTACTGTTTGGTGACTAGATAAATGTCACACGCTGTGCAATGCCTATACAGCTGTGCAGTTAGTAGTTGGCGACTAATTTATTTATTTATTTATTAACGGCAGAAAACAACTAAAACAAATTCCCAATCTGCAGGCTCTAAAAGCCGCGCGGGATAGCCGCGCGGACTAAGGCGCCTTGTCACGGTCCGTGCGGTTCCCCCCGTCGCAGGTTCGAGTCCTCCCTCGGGCATGGGTGTGTGTGTTGTCCATAGCCTAAGTTAGTTTAAGTTAGATTAAGTAATGTGTAGGCTTAGGGACCGATGACCTCAGCAGTTTGGTCCCATAAGACGCTACCACAAATTTCCAATTTTCCAGGCTCTAAAGCGCTTGCCCATGAGCCAGCAGCTAACATCATAACGCACAAGTCATCTCAGTTACCAGAAAATGGAATAATTTACTGATTAATTACATTCAGAAAACCAATAATTACGTAAAACAGTCTCACTACTTTATTTATTGTAATCTTCAGCCAGCATCAGATACTAGGACGCCAATATTAATCGTGCAGGTACATCTTGTAACAGTGAACAAAACTGGCTGAAGCAGACTCTCTTCACGTAATACGTCTACCTCTGTCTAATGAAAAAATGAATATTCTCTTAACACTTTCGCGTCATCTTGTATGAAATCGTGGAACAGTAGAAGTGCAGTAGCGATAACTATAGGCGCACAGTGATCTTTACTGCAGCCACTCACACAACAGCTAACTCTGACCTCCATACGACGTAAAATTCTTCTGAGACATTACAACAGGAAGTCATCGTACATCAAGGCACATAATTCTGACAACACCAAAAACAAAATGTAGTAGTCCGAATATGGATGAAAACGCGAACTCGTTGTGATAAAATTAAATTTTCAAAAATACCATCACAGTTTATTATTTCTAGCTTATTTAAACAAGATTAATGATGTGCTGTTTAAAGTTTGCTGAAAGTAATAAATTATCGCCCGAAAACGATGAGCAGGTGCTTTCCTGAAATATCCGAACATTTTAGCGAGATTGTCCGAACCAACGACCGAGAGCTCATCATCAATATTAATGATACATTACGAACTGATCTTCTTTGTTTTAGTGACCGCAGCTAAGTCAAATTAGGTGGTAGAAGCGTTGTTAATCATACAGCAGCATATTTAGCCTGGCCATTTGTAGCCGGTTCCAGCTGTCTCCTTTCATTCAATATAGCACGTGTCTCTCACTTTCACGCAAGGAAGTAGATAGATGGTGAAACGTGTCGTAGTACTATTTTCGGTTTGAGTTAATGGATACTGTTGTACTGTTTCTGATACTGTTGTGTTTGGTATCATATTTCAGCCACATACTGTATGCGACCATTGTACCAAATCACAATTATTTATGGATTAAAACTGCCATCGATTCAACTTTGCGTTAAGCTGGCAGGACAGTCTCTTTAATTTTTATTCTGCAGTTATTTCAATTCCCAAGTAGGTTGTATAATATTTACCTTTATTTACATGCCTTCACCTGTCTATAATAGTACCTCCCGACAATAAATTTCGGGTTGTAGCATTCGTTTTTACTGTGGAACGGTGTCATCAGATTGTATTTGCATTTGCTTCTGGAAAATGGCGACGTATCAAGCGAAAGCTAGAGTTTCATCTACGTCTTAAGGTGTAAAGTTACAGTATTCGTACTGGCTGCGATGGGTTCATTAAGGAGCGGAATGGGCTGTTCGAGATCCAGCACATTAAAGAATCGCGGTTGTCTTCAGTCAATTATCAGAGAAGCTGATTTGTGGGATGCGAACTGATAGTGCATGGTGGGGGGGATAATGGATTTCCAATTCCAGAATTCGCCTTACAACCAAGTGAAGCCTACAGCAAGTCTTGTTCAGAGCTGAGGGATTGGAACCATAATTTATTCCTGGAACATTGTCATTGGTCGAGGCTATGATCCCAGCCTATATAGCGCGTCCTTTCTATACAGCTGCAAGACAACGAAAGATAACCTTCTCATCTCGATTATGGACGGCGATATCGCTGAAACAACTAGTTTTTGGTATATCACTCTTTTTTTAAATCCCAGTTTAACCCATCAGTTAAAACAGCTCAAAATATCCGCTTTCCAAAATAAACGATTTTCTGTTTTTTATTAGTATTATTTCCTGTATAAACGTAGAAATCGAACAAAGTTTGAAAAATTTTGGCTGCTTCCATTTCAAGATACTGTAAGACGTTGTGGTCTCCTGACCTTCATTGCTTACATATTCCGCCCTCACAATCATATTCCGCACATCAAGATGTTTCATTCGAACCTAAACTCGATAAGATAAAGTCAATGTTGTATGAATTCATGTAAACGATATGCAAATAACTAGTAAATCGCAAATGCGCTCCGAGGTTGAAATACTCGAGGCTGGTGTACACACACACAGTCAAGACACGACGGCTGCAGGGGCTTTTAGTTCGGCAGACGCAAACCGCACGCCAGGGGGACCGGTCCCTTCAGAGGACGACTCAGCCTATCTATGTTGGCCGGTGACTGCTCATAGAGAAAACAACGTTTGCCCGAGTGAAAGGAAGAACGACCTCATGTTCGGCTTAAAAGCAAATTCCGCTACATTGTGTGGGAGCGCCCAGCCTACGCATTCTTTACAAACATAACACGCAGTTTCAGAGATTTTCACAGGGAGGCAGCAAACGCCAAACGTCGATGCTACAGATTTCCAGATTGGTCGCTTTAAACGAAACGTCACTCTCCCGTTTTAGAAGAGCAGTGCTGATTGGCAGACGATATTTCTGACGCTCTGAGCTGAAGGAGTAATGGAAGAGACCGAAAGATATACCCCTTCATGTCTGGCGTGGAGAGGCGCCGTTCCGTTGTCGCTCTTGGAGCGAGGAACAAGTCTCTCCTCAGTATTTCACTGGGAGAGCGCCTCTGTCGAGAGGGAATCGGTGTGCGACTCTACGATTGAGTCCTTGCGATTAAGCGTTGTTCACTGTGTTGGCCGCCACACTTATTGTGTGGTGTGAATGGACAGAGCTGTAGTTAAACGCCTGCAAGCGAATTTTTGAGTGGCATCGCGGTGGACTGGTTATCTGATCGGTGTACCACACCAGTAGTTAGACTAGGGGCGAATAGGAGTCCTTGAATTCATCAAGGTGTAGGGAGAGTTTGATTGGCGAAAGTCAATCCAGATAGAACGAATCTTACTTGTCAGCAGCGAGCGGCGCAGACAGCAGTCATCGCAGCTTACGGTATTGTGCGCTACAGCTCTTGCGAGTCCCACATTTCCTCCACAACAGTACACTTCACTGCATTTCACATGCGACAGCCTCGACCATACCTAGCAACATTCTAAAGGATAATTATTCAAGTTGAGTAGGCGCGCCTCACAGCCATTCTGCCAAGTCAATAACAATTTTAAGCTTTGTATAGAAATTTCGTTAGCGAATCCTATCTGTGGTGTCACCGCTAGACACCACACTTGCTAGGTGGTAGCTTTAAATCGGCCGCGGTCCATTAGTACATGTCGGACCCGCGTGTCGCCACTGTCAGTAATTGCAGACCGAGCGCCACCACACGGCAGGTCTAGAGAGACGTACTAGCACTCGCCCCAGTTGTACGGACGACTTTGCTAGCGACTACACTGACGAAGCCTTTCTCTCTTTTGCCGAGAGACAGTTAGAATAGCCTTCAGCTAAGTCCATGGCTACGACCTAGCAAGGCGCCATTAACCATTTCTAGAGAGAGTCCCACTTGTATCATCAAGAAGGCTGTATACAAATGATGGATTAAAGTTAAGTATAACCGCAGCTACGTACTTTTCTTTATAGCATTCATTACGTATCCTGTTCCAGACTTCACGCCAGTCGGCGTGAGTTGACGCGTGCCCTTTCGGTTTCCTCGCCTTGTGTCTAGACTATCTTGTCTAGACACAACACTATCCTTAAGAGGTAACTTCACATTCCGAAAAGAACCCGGAAATAACTTGTTCAGTTCATAACTAAAGGTGCCATTGTGATTTCTCAGAATTTTAGCCAAATAAATAATTATTTTCGTTAGCTTCATGTTTTTCTTACACTAAGTAGCACTACTCCAGTACCAAAGTATCCCACTAGTTACGTAAGAAATTTTGTGAATTTTTGTGTCATTTCCTTACAGCAGACGACTCCAGAAGATATTTATTGCTGAAAGTTTTTCAGGCATTTCTCTTTAGAACGTTAGGAGCGTCTGTCTGACTTCTGTAGTAGTGTAGGGGTGGAAATTGCATCATGCAGGAGCCACAGGGTAAAGGGTACATCTCAGATTAATCTGTTGCGCAGAATGACAGAATAGCACCCACACGCTCACAATACATAGAATCAAAATGCTAAATAAGACAAGCAAATAAAAGTTAACTTAGTGCGTCCACCATTCGCTACTTCTCTCGAATAGTTTGAGTGGTTGAATAACACAAAAAACCAGAAGTATTCTCTTATTGATTCTAATTTTTAGAAACTCTGCTCAAAAGTGATGTTGTAAATGTTCTGGCGTAATCACAAGCGCCGGCACGAGGACGAAGAACACACGAGCAGAGAAGGCTGTGAGACGACGCCAGCCAATAGTATGCTGACTAGGACCACACCACCACAGGAGCGGCCTCTAACCGAAGAGAATATAAGCGCCGCTCCTGCCAGCCTCGACTCCCCCCCTCCCTCCTTCTGAGCGGATTTCCCCTCCTACTCCCCCTCCATCTCTTGTGCCTCATTTCAGTGTCTCTGCGCTCCCTCCTGCCCTGTCTTCCCTTTTCCTCTCCCGCCCCATGTGTCTCCTGCCTCTTCGTGAACCCACGGTTGCCTCTCCTCTCTTCCTCCCGCCGCTTCCCCAGCTGCCCCATGCTCTCCCCTCCTTTTCCATCCTCTCTGACCTTTCCCTCGGCAGGTCCCACCTGGTAGTTTTATTCTTCGTCGTGTGTGCTCCAAGTGGGTTTTAAGTGTGTTGTTTCGGAGTGTTTTTAATACTGTGGCCAACTTTTAACCTGTGCATGCGCATCCAGTGTCTTCTCTGTGTTTTAAGAATCGCCAACTGTGTTTTTTAACTTTCTGGTGACTTTTTTCACTGTCCCCAATGAACGTCTACGTGTCAGTGTATTTTTACCTCCATTTTCTCCCCTTACTCTGTTTTATGTTCCCCTTTTTATCTCCTTATGTATGTATTATTTTATTCTTGTTTTAGTTGTCATGTTACTCGGCTGAAGAGCAGCGGATTGTGCTGCTGACAGCCCTCCCGTGCCCATATGGAGCAGGGGAATGAAATTACAATAAAGAATAAAAAAAAAACTTCCTCGACCGCACAGTACTACATAGGACAGTATTAGACCCGACCTAGCAGAGAGTGCTACGATAGCAGTTATTAGTGATCCATATCCATCGCTTGTATGGACATTGTTTATAGCGGAAGACATTGACTGTTTGCATGTCGTCCATTCCTTGTCACAATGTGTAAATTCAAAGTCAAGTATTGTCAATCTTCTTTATTGCTTGAGTTGTTGTATAGCTATCCGAGAATGCAGCATCCTTTAGGCACCCTATAAGAGACGAGTGAGCAGGACCCAACAGTAATCGCAGATCATACCTCTTCTTGGGCATTACGAATGGTCAGTGCTAAAGGGTAAAAACTGAGGTTAAATAATTCTGTTTTTCATATTAATTTGTGTGGATTCAAAGGCTATAGCACATAAAAGCATATTATGTAGACACAAGCTTTCTATCCTTGTCGCCGGTCGGAGTGGCCGAGCGATTCTAGACGCTACAGTCTGGAACTGCGCGGCCGCTACGGTCGCAGGTTCGAATCCTGCCTCGGGCATGGATGTGTGTGATGTCCTCAGGTTAGTTAGGTTTAAGTAGTTCTAAGTTCTAGGGGACTTACGACCTTAGAAGTTGACTCTCATAGTGCTCAGAGCCATCTATCCTTGTCATAAACTATAAATGAATCGTTAAGTTTTTAGTTTTCTCCTCGTATGATGTAGCAAGTTTGTTGTGGTTATTCCCGTTTTTAATCTTTTAAAGCAAATGGAGCATTGTACATCACTGAAACCGCACTTCGTAAAATACTTTCCAATCTAGAGATGTCGTCGCTCTGTAATGCAACTAATATCCGACGACGACAGCGGAAAACTGCCATATAGACCAGATGGGGCAAGTTTTGCACATTGCGTGTACACTCATGCCCTCTCAGGGGACACCGCCTTATCGTAGGCACCTTCAGTGCCGGGCGGAAGGGTTTGGTGTGCCGGCGGTTGCGTAGCTGCTGGCAGTGTCACCCAAGCCGGAGTGGTCTCAACTGAGGAGCCAGACAAAGTGTGTCTGACACCATAGGGTAGGGAAGGGACTCAATAAGCTAGGTCGTCGACCCCTCTAGGGGTGCTAACCTCGAAATAAAAAGGCCGGTCCTCCAGTTTGGGGGATGAGCTCAGGGTTGAAAAACCTGCCTCGTAAAACATCTAAACACATCAAAAATGTTTTGCATCACCTCAGTTCCGAGAGTTCTGGAACCTGTACAGAAAATTGGAATAGAGATCAACATTTGATAAGATATACATTTATTTGCTTAAAAAAACATACACTTGGAAACACGTCAATCAACATCTGGAACGCGCAAAAAATTTTTGCTTTATCCTTTGTATCTTGTTTTCTTAGTTTGTGCCAAATAACATCGAAAATTCAAGGGGCCTAATTAAGTAGTTCAAAACACTTCTTTTGTCGCCAAATTTCGATTGAAAAAAAAGCAGGATATATTCTGGGATATCGTGGAATATTCCCTCTTCAGCCCCTTCTGATAGCTGGCGGTACTGTATGTAGCCTTCAAAATTGCGTCTGTAAAGGAGGTGCGTTCCAAGCAGAGAGGTATCATTGCGTTTCTTTCGGTGGAAAACCATAGCATCGCATATATTCATAGGCGCTTGGAGAATGTCTACGGAGACCTAGCAGTGAACTAAAGCACGGTGAGTCGTTAGGCTAAGCGTCTGTGATGACAGCAAAAGGTCGCGCAAACCTGTCCTATCTCCCACGTGCCGGCCGGCCACACAGCTGTGGCTCTTGTTGTGTTGGAACATGCGGACATTCTCATTCGAGGTGATCGACGAACCAGCCGGCCGGGTTGGCCGAGCGGTTCTAGGCGCTACAGTCTGGAACCGCGCGACCGCTACGGTCCTTAGGTTAGTCAGGTTTAAGTAGGTCTAAGTCCTAGGGGACTGATGACCTCAGAAGTTAAGTCCCATAGTACTCAGAGCCATTTGAATCATTGATCGACGAACCACAATCAGACACCTCGTCGCGCAACTGGACGTCTCTGTTGGTAATGCTGACACACTCGTCCACCGGCTTGAATACTCAAAGGCGTTTGCCCGCTGGGCTGCGCGCCGCCCAACAGGAGACCATGCAGTACAGAAGGACCATCTGTGCGGAATTGTTTGCGCATTACGAGGCTGATCGTCACAATTTTTTGTCGGACATTGTCACAGGCGATGAGACGTGGGATCATCACTTCGAACGGGAAGCAAAACTGCAACGCATGGAGTGGAGCCACACCGTTTTTCCTCCGAAGAAAAAGTCCAAACCCGCACTTTCAGCAGGTAAAGTCGTGGCGACGGTCTACTGGAATCCGAAGGCGTAACTCTGTTTGATGTCCTCCATCATGCTGCAACGATCAACTCTGAAATGTACTGTCCTACCCTATGGAAATTGAAGAAATGACTTTAGCGTGTTCGACGCCACCTAAATGCAGACGAACTTCTCTTTCTCCGCGACAACGCAAGGCCTCACACAAGTGTGTGTGAATTCCCAAGGGACCAAACTGCTGAGGTCATCGTTCCGTAGACATACACGGTAGTTAAACTAAACACACCCAGGACTCGAACCTCCGGCGGGAGGGGTGCGCAATGCGTGACATGGCGCCTCAAATCGCGCGGCCATTCCGCACGGCCTCACACAAGTCTTCACACACGATTGGAGCTCACAAAGCCTCATTGGACTGTTTTTCCTCATCCATCCTACCGCGGGGATCTCGCACTGTCGACTTCCATCGCTCTGGCCCAACGCAGGATGCTCTCCACTGGAAGAAGTACGTGCATGATGGGGAGGTTATTGATGCAGCAAGACACTGACTCGTACGTCGGCCAGTAGAGTGGTATTACGTGGGCATACAGTCCGTCCCAGCAAGGTTGTGTAAAGCCGTCGCACAGAACGGAGATTATCTTGTAAATTACATAAACATGTGTCCCAGAACAACAAATAATTAGTGTGTACTCCATTAAAGTTTACCTAATGTCCAATCATGTTCATGCATTTGAAAAAAAAAAAAAAATGTAGAGCAAAAGTTAAACGCCCGCACATACACTTCATAAAAGTTGAACAACGTAACAATAAAATGCACAATTTTGTAAAGCATACTAGCCAAACGTTAATAGAGGATGATGTACACACATATGTAGATTACCACAAAAATGGAAGTCTAGTAAATTCGGTCAGTAGGCACATCAAACTCACTCGTCACTCGTGAGGATGGCAGCCACTCGGGAGCGGGGCAGCGAACGGCTCTTGGCTCGAGCATAGGCGCTCACTAGCGAGGCGACTCGGTCATAGTCCTAGCGGAAGGGAAATAGGCGAAGACTGGTAACTAAAGGCCTACAATGAAAACTGCACGTATGATGTGTACACGTTGGATGAATTCATTATTTACTCTTCATAATATTTTTATCTTTGTATTCTCGCTCTTTTTTGTTCGGAAATATTGTAGAAAAAGGAAATAGGCATACGATTTGTTCGTTGAGCATGTGCCAAGAAGTAAAACATTTATGTTATAATGAGACTCAAGTTATGATGTCATTTCATGGCTGTGGACGAAAAACATTCTTTATACTAAAACGAAAAATAAGATTAAAACTACTAGAGTAATGGAATCAGTTAATGAAGTAGAGGTTGAGATGACGTAACATAGTAAATGACATCCGCGTGTTTAGAATGCAAAAATCTATTGGTAACAGAAAATTCTGAATACAAACCTGTATATAACGTTTATCTTATGTGAGTGGACGCTATTTACACAGATTATTTGTGTTCCATGTCACATGATATGACTGTCTTCAGTTTTCACAAAATAATTTCCTAGTCCCTATTCTTGTTACGAATTAACAAAATTTCATTGACACGTTCTGGATCGGTATAGCAGCGCTTCTCAGACTGCCCTGCTGAAATTTCTTTCACTTGCAGTGCTACCAGCGGGAACGCAGAGGATTTCTTTCGCAACTTTAAAGAGGTCGGGGAGGACATAGGAACTGGCACCACGACAAAACGTCCTTGACATTACGATCTGGGGCGTCCATGTTGAAGTATTTCTCAAGTTCATCTTTGTGTTTAGAAGTTGATGAGCACCAGCTTCGGAATTTCTTTACAGGAGAGAGAATGTGGTCTTCTTTCTCTTCTTCCACGACTACACTGTTTAGCTTCTGACAAAAAGTTTGATAAATATTTTCTTTTTTCTCTTCACCCAGTACAAGAGATCCCTGAAATATGGGTGAAAAATTGTAGGCATGTAATGAGAATCCTGTAGTTAGTTAATAACTTTCTCTTTAGGTAGCGTTCTGAACGTCCTTTCAGCAATTTCATTACTGCATTGCCGACGGCACCACGAAATACAAGATCGGTTCTGTTTCACGCTCCGGGTCATTTGTGGTCTCTTTAGAAGGTTCAAGGAATTAAATTACGCCCTCCATTATATCAGGCTGATACGAAGATACCATTTTTCCAACAGGAAATTCTCCGTTTCAGTTTTTGTGAATGAAACGAATCTAACATCATGTAGATGCTACTCCATCTTGTTTCAACATCTTGATGCAACGTTTTCTTCTAATCTTGCCACCAAATCGGAGCGTTTCATATATCCTACACTTCTTCGCACTTCCAGGATGGGTTCGTAAATATCAAGCAATTCTTTACTGAGGAACGTGTCAGCCAATGTGTACCTTAATACTGTCTTTGTACAGTGCATTGCACATGGCAGACGTTTGTGGTGTTGAAAAGCTTTCTTTATGTTCGGCTCTTGACCCGTCACAAACGTCACTTTGTTTAGTTCCAGAGGAACTGTTTCAGACAATTTTCCATTTAATTCTGTAAGAATATTTTCACTCGTTTCTGAAACGTCTGGATACTTCGTTGTGAGGAGCACATTATTTCTGGGTTCATACCTGTCCTCAGAGCCTACGATAATGCTAGATGTGACAGTCAGACAATGTACTTTGCTATAACTGTCAGTCCAAAGATGGCACGTCATACAAACCTCGACCTGGTCAATAGCTTTCTTTACTTGAGGCAAGAACTCATTTCTCACTTGGTGGGCAATATATTTTGTATGTCGCGAGACAGTCCTCGGAGAAGGCAAAATCTCTTGTGCTTTACTCACCATATTTGAAACCAATATCGATTAGTCCTTGTGAAAGGCTAATGAACCGTTCCCTGCTAGCAGTGCTGAAACACCGTACATCCAACGCACGCATTTTCACACACTTTTCCCTCATTGTTTTTTTATCGATGTTCGAAACTGTTGTAGATGTTGAATTTATGACACTTTATATATCGTATATCTTTTCAAGCTCCTGGTGCTTCTATTGTATACGAGTAGCGCTTTGCATCTCTCTCTTAGGCTTGGATCGTAACCCACAGAATTTGAAGTCTCCCTGTCACGCACTATCCGCAATTGAAAATTAAAGTAATAACCATCTACCCTGTCGAAAACAGCTCCTATTTTTTTCTAATATCTCTTTAACACAATGAAGCTCTTTTTTCGGGATCTATAAATCAACGAAAAGTAAAGCGGAAAATATTATGATTATTATTCCCACAATGTCCCAACTGCAAATCTGGTGGACAGTTCCATCAGTACACTATAAACATCATTTAAATCTCGATGAAGTCGAAGCAACACGTTTTCGGCTTTCGATCACAAAAAGTACTGTCCATTTTTTTTAAATTTGATTTTTAAGCGAGACTTTCGTCTCTGACTGAGCTTTTCAGCTTTATGTGGAGCTGTGTTAGCTTAAATTACACTATGAGCGAAAGAAATGCATCAGTTTTGATAGTTTGGAATGTGCACGTTCGGCGATCTGTCTGTATGGCCTTAATCGTGCTTTCTAAAGCTTTCAATTAAATGCAAATAAACTCGGCATCAGACTCGTAAAACCATAGCGCAGTTTCTAAATTATATCGTAATAAAAACACATCATATAACGAAAAGTTGTACTGCACACCATAACATCATAAGTCCATTAGGCCATAATGCACTTTAGAAAAGTTAGACTTCAATAGATAGAGGTTCTTTGATAAACTTTCATTCAGTGCAGCAAATAGCTCTTCAAAAAACTCCGCATTTGGCGAAGTGTGTCACTAATTAATTTAAAAAAATTGTTCAAATGGCTCTGAGCGCTATGGGACTTAACATCTGAGGTCATCAGTCCCCTAGAACTTAGAACTACTAAAACCTAACTAACCTAAGGACATCACACACATCCATGCCCGAGGCAGGATTCGAACCTAAGACCGTAGCAGTCGTGCGGCTCCGGACTGAAGCGCCTAGAACCGCACGGCCACCGCGGCCGGCATTAATTGATTCAACTTACGTGATGATGTGTGAATTTCCAAAGTATTTGTTAGACACTGATTTCCTTCCTCTATTAACTACAGATAGTATCTTTCATAGGAAGTATTAAACAGACGAACCAAACACTGGAAGTAAGCACGAGATCACATGAAATTTAGTTTTATTAACTTTTTCGATCATCAAGTGGAAGCAATTAGCAGCATGGAACACAAAACGCTGTAATAATGCTCTGCAAGCTTCAACCCTTCACTGTTCAGAAAGTAAGAGAGACATGAAAATAAATTTTGAATACTCTTGTTTGGCTGTAACTTTTGTAAGTAGGCTGTTTATATTTTCTTATTGGCAAAGTTACGTAGCGCTCTATATGAAAATCACTGGCTGTGCTGTGTGCAGTCTGTGGCTAGTTTGCATTGTTGTCTGCCATTGTAGAGGGGCAGCTGGATGTTAACAGCGCGTAGCGTTGCGCAGTTGGAGGTGAGCCGCCACCAGTGGTGGATGTGGGGAGAGAGATGGCGGAGTTTTGATAATTTGTAATACTGGATGTCAATTATGAATATTAAGGTAAATACATTGTTTGTTCTCTATTAATATCTTTCATTTGCTAACTATCTCTATCAGTAGTTAGTGCCTTCCATAGTTTGAATCTTTTATTTAGCTGGCAGTAGTGGCGCTCGCTGTATTGCAGTAGTTCGAGTAACGAAGATTTTTGTGAGGTAAGTGATTTCTGAAAGGTATAGTTTAATGTTACTCAGGGCCATTCTTTTGCAGGGATTTTTGATAGTCAGATTGCGTTGCGCTAAAATTATTGTGTGCCAGGTTAAGCACAGTCGTGTATAATTTTTTCTAAGTGGACGTTTCATAAGTATAAATTGTTCTAAGGGGACGTTTCATATGTCGACCCTTAGCCTAGGATACCTCACTGGAATCTTCTGATTTTTTTCTTGTAGTTTGTGTGTTTAGTGTAGCTTTTGTTTATTGCTAGCGCGTAATTGTAGAGAGAATCTCCTTTGTAGTTGCAGTCTTTCATTGTTGTACTGTAAAACAGTTGTGGCATGCATGTAGATTTGCACCAAGTATTTCGCAGCTGCGCTTGTAATTAACTAGATATTATTTTCAGTGCTATGTTAATGTGTTCTCTTATTTTTGCTATTCAAATTGTGCTTTTCTCTGTTATCGTGGGTACTCTCTACCAGGACTACAGTGGGCCTGTCCACAATTTCTACAAGGACTACAGTGGGTCTGCATCTCTGGTGGCCCACCAATACTCTCTACCAGGACTGCAGTGGGTCTGCTCTGTGATGACCTACCTACCAATATTCGTCAGAACTTCGAATGACTCTGCTGTGGGTTTGCTCCATTGTGGCCCATTACCTGTCAGCATGTCAAGAGTCAGCACTGTCTTTCCGTTGGAAGGACCACACTACTTCTTCAAGACTGCATGGAAATCCACTACTTCTGTGTGCAATTTTTTTTACTAATGAGACAATGTGAAAAAAAACTGTAATTACTATTGTGATGAACGATCAGGACTGTCTTTATGGACTGTGAGAAAATTTTAGCTTTTGACCAACATTGTATCAATAAGTGTGTGCATTTGATATCTTTCTTACTGTAATTATGAAAAAAATTTTCAAATCTGTATTGGCCACTGGCCAAAAAAATTTGTAAAATTTTTTGTGGGGAGCATGGGGGCTATGTAAGTAGGCTGTTTATATTTTCTTATTGGCAAAGTTACATAGCGCTCTATATGAAAATCACTGGCTGTGCTGTGTGCAGTCTGTGGCTAGTTTGCATCGTTGTCTGCCATTGTAGAGGGGCAGCTGGATGTTAACAGCGCGTAGCGTTGCGCAGTTGGAGGTGAGCCGCCACCAGTGGTGGATGTGGGGAGAGAGATGGCGGAGTTTTGATAATTTGTAGTACTGGATGTCAATTATGAATATTAAGGTAAATACATTGTTTGTTCTCTATTAATATCTTTCATTTGCTAACTATCTCTATCAGTAGTTAGTGCCTTCCATAGTTTGAATCTTTTATTTAGCTGGCAGTAGTGGCGCTCGCTGTATTGCAGTAGTTCGAGTAACGAAGATTTTTGTGAGGTAAGTGATTTCTGAAAGGTATAGTTTAATGTTACTCAGGGCCATTCTTTTGCAGGGATTTTTGATAGTCAGATTGCGTTGCGCTAAAATTATTGTGTGCCAGGTTAAGCACAGTCTTGTATAAATTGTTCTAAGGGGACGTTTCACTTTCTGGGCAATCGGATAGCATTATCGAGGGGAACCACTCATCTAAAGTCAAGTACACAAATTCCTATAAAATTAAACTAGTACTTGTTCCTGGATGAACTACCGTGGTTTGTTCGCTGTCTGTCCAGCAGAAAATGCGTTCCGTCTGCTAACATTCACAGAACGTCCTCTGTAGTCGCATAGCTCTGTAACAAACTGCACTGGCGTGTCTGAGTCTCACGAATGTAATGGAAACCCGTAGCAGGCGCGCGCTGCGGAACTTCTCGGCCCAATTCCCCTCGTGGCTGCGAGTACGACTCACAGCGGTAACGAATTACGAGTGGTCCTGAAGGCTGAGGCAACCCGGCTCTGATGTCTCGCCGCGCGGGGTAGCCGTGCGGTCTTGGGCGTCTTGCACGGTTCGCGCGGCTCCCCCCGTCGGAGGTTCGAGCCCTCCCTTGGGCATGGGTGTGTGTGTTGTTCTTAGTGTAAGTTAAAGTTGGATTAAGTAGTGTGTAAGTCTAGGGACTGATGACCTCAACAATTTGGTCCCATAGAACTTACCACAAATTTCCAAATTTCTAATGTCTACTGTGACTGAGATGATGTCTGTAAGATCAGATGATAATAAGAAAATTTGGAAATTTTTGGTAAGAACCTATGGGACCAAACTGCTGTGGCCATAACAATTCGTGGAGTGGCATAAATGCTTTTCTATCGTTGCTAAAACCGACAGCGAAAAAGAAAATCATGTCGCTCATTTTTACAGCACAACACAGCATTTTCTTTCACGCAGACGATTTTTTCATAAAGCTGTACATTGTTGTTTCAAAAAATATACAGGGTGAGTCACCTAACATTACTACACCTCCCAAACCACAACAAACACGGAATAACCAATTCCGCAGACCGAAAGTGAGAAGAGGGGCTGGTGTAATTGGTTAATACAAACCATTGAGAAATGCACCGAAGTATCATTGTCAACACATACATATGTTTGTTAAATGGAAATCTGTTATTATTTTAGCAACTGAAAATAGAAAAAAATACTTAATCAATGCCGTTTCTTCCACTGTAAAATGTTAATTACATCTAGAGTTATTTGCAACGTAAAGTTGACGCTCGAGCAACTCCTCAGCAGTTCAGTCGTGTGTATTGGAGAGAACCGAATTAATTAAGGATACAAAAAGGAGAGTGACGTAAGTACAGAAGAGACTTGAACAGCAGGTTACGTCCGCATGCTAACATTTTTATTCGTCATTTTCTCTGAAGAATACTGTACGGCACTGAGTTGTTAGAAGAAAATGTACATTAACATGAGAATTTAGTTAAACTTACAAATTGTTTTTTTTGTTTTCAATTATAGAATGTAAAAAAATATGTCCTGACATTTCAGGCCAATAAATGTTCAAAGTGGTGTCCATCATTTGCTGCACACATTTGCAATATACTGCGTAATGAATGTCTTACGCGACGCAGTACATCTGGTGTAATGTTGCCACAGGCTCCCTCAATACGATATTTCATATCCTCTGGTGTTGTAGGCACATCAGGGCAAAGGTGTAAGATCAGGAGAACGGTTGGCCAATTTATGCGTCCGCCACGTCTTATGAAACGCCCGTCGAACATTCAGTCAAGGATCAGCCTAGTTTTCATTGCAGAATGTGCAGGAGCACCATCATGTTGATACATACGTCTACGCGTTCCAAAAAAATGGTTCAAATGGCTGTGAGCACTATGGGATTATACTTCTGAGGTCATCAGTCCCCTAGAACTTAGAACTACTTAAACCTAACTAACCTAAGGACATCACACACATCCATGCCCGAGGCAGGATTCGAACCTGCGACCTTAGCAGTCGCGCGGTTCCAGACTGAAGCGCCTAGAACCGCTCGGTCACAACGCCTGGCACGTGGGACATTTTCTACCAATATTGGCACATCATTTTGTAGAAACTCGAAGTATGTTGCAGCTCTTTGGGTGCTTTCAATGAAGTGAGGACCATTGAGATGGTCGCCAATTACTCCGCACCATACATTTACATTCCACGATCGCTATCGCTCTACCTGTCGAAGCCAGCGAGGATTGTCCACGGACCAGTAATGCATGTTTCGTAAATTCACTGCGCCGTTGTTTGTGAATCCTGATTCATCGGTAAACAGGTAGAACTGGAACGCATGCTCTGTTAATGCCCATTGACAGAAATTCACTCGATTATTAAAGTCATCTCCATGTAATTGCTGATGCAGCGACACATGATACGGGTGAAATTTGTGACGATGAATATGCGCATTACACTACTTTGATTCATTGCACTGCCTCTAGCGACGTCATTTGAACTCGTGTGTGGGTTCACAGCAACAGCAGCTAACACACCATCTTCAGCTGCTTCTCCTGTGATGGGTTTGTCACGGACCCGTTTGCGTGTTACGACCATACCTATTGCATACAATTGTTTGTAGATGTTTTCAGATGTGCGGCGCGTTGGATGATCTCTGTCCGGGTACCTTTCTGCATACAACCTGCAGGCTGCAGCTGCATTTTGGCTACACTCGCCGCAGATGAGTATCATCTCTGCCTTTTCAGAGTTAGAATAAACCATTTTCACAGTTCTTACAACACTGTACGCACTGTTGTACTTGCGACCTTCTCACGTTCCTACTGTGAGTACTTCTGTTGTTACTTGTGTACAGTACACTATCACAGACGTCCGGTAACACAGTGTACTACAGTTACTCTGAGTACAAGGACTAATTCAGCAAGCACTACATGCAGACACGGAGACAGCCAAACGCGTAAACATCGTAGTCTTCGTTTACATACCCCTACAGATCTTGTTTGTTACAACACACGACTGAACGTCTGAGGTTTTAAGTGTCAACTTTACGTTACAAATTACTCTGGATGTACTTAACACTTTACAATGCAACAAAGGTATTGATTAAGTATTTGTTTCTATTTTCAGTTGTGCTAAAAATATCAGGTTTCCATTAAAAAAAACATAAGTATGTGTTGAAAATCAAACTTCCGCGCATTTCTCAATGGTTTGTATTAACCGATTGTAATAGCCCTTCTCCTCAGTTTCGGTCTGCGGAATTGATTATTCAGTGTTTGTTGTGGTGTTGAGGTGTTTTCAGTAGTAAATTTAGGTGACTCACCCTGTATAGTCAATGTCCGTCCCAATGTTTGTTAGATTATCGTGTAAAAAACTGAAGTAAATCTATCAAGAGCTTTACGAGATTTTTGCTAACCCTTCCTCTTTATATAGCCTATCAGTATAGAAATGAGCAGCTTGTGTCTGATACCATAAGGAAAGGATTCCAAAAAAGATAATACGAAATGTGTATCACCAAATACGTCATTTATGTGTCGGAAGGACAGCCCAAGAAAAACACAGTACGATGAATATTGTACAGTTTTCTTCAATCTTTATTAGTACAACGCAGTTTCGCCAGTCTCGGAGGTTCGAGTCCTCCCTCGGGTATGGGTGTTTGTGTTGTCCTTAGTGTAAGTTAGTATAAGTTAGATTTAGTAGTCTGTAAGCTTAGTGACCGATGACCTCAGCAGTTTGGCCCGGTAAGACTTCACGACAAATTAATTAATTCGCCAGTCTTCTGTCTGCAGTCAATATGCTCGTCTAAAAATTTTCGCACTTCGCTTTCCGCCGTCGTTATGAGGCTTGCTGCTCCTGTGACTTCATCACGACTGCTCATGTTTATTCAGGCCCCACTCAATTTCCATACTCATTTTGGCTTAACAACGCTCTTCGGAAGGTTACTTTTTGAAATACTTTATATTTCACTCTTTCTGTCTGCAACGTGGTACAGAGAGGTCTCAGGCCAATTTTTTTCTGCGAGCCGAAGTAAAAAGTTAATGAGTTACGTTGCTGCAACGCTGTCGCGGTGCTCATCTGTTGTGGAGTGTATGGGCTTCGTTCTCACACACGCACGCACACACACACACACACACGCACACACACACACACACACACACACACACACACACACACAGCATGGACAAGGACACATAACGAAACGTCACAGAACGATAGACCCTATTAGCCAATGTACAGCCGTTCAAGTAAACAAGAGTGAAATGGAAATGAAGTCCCATGCTTCTTTACAGAGCGCAGGGGAACGATGCGGGAGACCCGCACCGCCTTACTAGGCAAGGTCCTAATGGAGGTGGTTTGCCGTTGCCTTCCTCCGACCGTAATGGGGATGAATGATGATGATGAAGACGACACAACAACACCCAGTCATCTCGAGGCAGGAAAAATTCCTGACCCCGCCCCCGCGAGACCACGAGGGGCGGACAAGAGTAGCATTGTTCAAATGCGTGCACCTTCTACTACAGACTTATTGCAAATAGTTTGAGTAAAGATGTGCCATCGGTCTGTACGCGGAAGCAAAAGTGATTTCTCTTTTTGGTGCAATTCTGGCTTTCACCGCCAATTTTTTTCCCGTAAGCTGTGGTACAAGGCATATTTTTCTTCTTGACATTTCTTCTCTTTTTGCGGTGGACATACTCAAAGCCTATAGCTATAGCCGGTAAAATTTGCTCCGTTAAATGCTTAAAAAACACGAATGTAATCTACACATTTTACTCTCTGCTGAACTGTTAATCGTAACGGCGCAACGGTCGGGATGACGTGCAGTCATCCAAACATTACCGAAGTTTCTTCGATGTATGTCCTGAAGTTCATTCTGCGGAAGAACTACTAGCGCTCTTTACATTGTTTAGCATTGCAGCCCATCTGTACAGTTCAAATAGTTTATCATTCCCGTAGACTGTTCTCGTGCTTTTCTCCTTTAACGACCCACCTATTCAACCTGCCGCAAAAATGATTCGGCACTGACAGTGCGTTAGTGTCAGAGAAACGAATTTGGTGGTCTCCTGTGCCACGCACTTGAGCTATCACCACGAGACGTGACTCCAGGAAGACGAATATGCATTGAACCACGGACAAAGCCGCTCAGAACAATTCATTTCTTCTGCAGCAATTGGCTGTGGTGGCGTTTGTTCGCCCCTGCTAATTTCCAGCGTACTTGACAACTGCTTGACACCTCCCCTGGTCGCGAACTTTTTCAGTTAACAAACCAAAGACATGAGTGGAGCAGCCTTCAATTGTTATATTGTGCTACACAGAATACAGATATCAGTAACACTATTGCAACGATGATTAAAAAATTATCACTTAGATTGTTTTTGTAGAAAGGTAGACGTTCGGAGACTATCATATCATCTCTCTTTGCCATTTTGTTTGTTGTTGTTATAGACAGACTCATCTGTGCTTGTTAAACAACGTGATTGTATAAGTTTTCCTTTATTAATCAACGACAGATACGCCTCATTACGACATTAATGATTCTTTATAGCCTTAAGGTCTTAGCACTAGCAGATAGCACAATCCGGTTGGATATTTCCAGCCAAGAAGAAAGCGACAACAATGAGAGAAGAGGTAAAACTTAATCCATTTCCACAGAAGTCCGATACCCTTCATGAAAAACATGAATCTAGAGACTACACCAAAGAGGACCAGGAGACGCTACAATTATGCCTTCGAGCTAGAGTCATATTTAATAGTCTGAGGAGAGATCCGCGTATTACACGTATGGTCAAATATACGGTACTTTTTGCGTACAGAGAAACTCTAAAACGTAATGGGAAGAGTAGAACAGCGATTCCTTAACACTTTGAGCGATTGTTGCAGTACACTTTGTAAGGTGTCAGGCAAATCCAACACCTTCCATGAAAACCCTGACATGATAGCAAATCCGGCAGTATATCACATAGCTCCGAATAAATCCTGACATTAAATTAACCAAAGTAATACGATCAACGAGTGAGCAAATGGAATACCACAGACTAACACAAGAACACCTAAGCGTGGAAAGGGGGATGCGCTTGAAGGTAACTTTTTACGTTTTTCTTGAATACCTCAAAAACCGCGGCCTCTGGCGGAAACATGACACAATACAAAATTAAGTTACATTAAATATCCTACAGAAAGGATCCTGCTCAATTTTTCTCTGAGACCAATACTTTGCACGTTGCAGGAGATTAAAAAAAACACATATCTCTTTAAAAAGTGCTTTCATGGTAAAAAAATAATATTTATCATTAAATGAGATGAGCTAAGAACAAATATTAAATATGCATGTCACACGCAAGTGCAGTAGAGTTTGTTAAGGTATAAACTGTGCTCTAGGTGTGTGATCTGTGGAGGTGGAGGGGGGCGAGAAGTTGGGAGGATGAGTTAGAAAGCAGGTCGCTGGAATTGGTCAAACACTTCCCTCCTTACTGCGTCTGTAAACTAAATAGTTGGAGTATGATTATCCGCAATGTCTGCACTACTACACACCAAGAAGCAACTACATACAGTATCGCTGTTATACCGACTCCTGCACAGTGCGTCTTATAAATCGGTGGTGATGTAGTTGGCAGTAACACAGATGAGATTTTATTTTCCACAAAATGCGTTAATACTACACAGATTCAGAAATTAGTAACGTAATATGTATGGACAGAATCTACTTACAGTAGTTCTAGTGTTCTTCTGAGAAAGGCCATTTCCCCCACCACTAGTGCTGGTTGCTCTTCAGATAACAGACTACAATTCCCCCCCCCCCCCCCCCATTTTCCTGTACAGTTCTTTTACGCGAGTAGACAAAATAATTTCACTGTACTGGTGTTTGTGAGGTGGAAATATTTTCTGTATATCAAATGAGTACTTACTTGCAGTCATTAAGAGAGTTTTCATGTAAACATACATTGGTAGGACATATAAATTATGGATGAGAAGATTTCTATTTATGAACTTTATATTTGGTAAACAGGGAGAAACTATGAAACGAGATTTAGAGAACGTGTTAATGCATGTGACTCCAATCGCTCAGCTTTCCGTGCTCATATAACACAATGAAAGTTTTCAGTTAATGGCGCCACTAACAACATCACCACTCTTCAAAAGCAGTAAAAGAACATCCCGCAAAAACAACATCCTACATGAAACATGGATATACATTCACCTGACGAAACAACCTGACGACGTACTTAACGAAAAGAGTTATGAAGTAAGACGTATATTCAGAACTTTGACAGTGTTCTAACTGAAAAGGTTCGTATTAGAGTTTCCTGCATGAAAACTGACTAAAGTTATGTTGGTTCGCCCTCTAACAATCCTGTTCCCTCAGTTCAATAATCACAAAGATAGTAAAATATTGATAACTGAGGTTTTGACATTTCTGTCAACGTCATCTGATAAATAAATGTATAATGTTTTAAGTAGGAAAAGAATATTAAAGATAGGCTGTTCTCAAGTTCATTTAGCAGTAATTAGCCGGCCGGAGTGGCAGAGCGGTTCTAGGTGCTACAGTCTGGAACCGCGCGACCGCTACTGTACCAGGTTCGAAGCCTGCTTCGGGCATGGATGTGTGTGATGTCCTTAGGTTAGTTAGGTTTAAGTAGTTCTAAGTTCTATGGGACTGATGACCTCAGAAGTTAAGTCCCATAGTACTCAGAGCCATTCTGCGCAGTAATTAACAGTCAATAAATATACCCATCTTGATTTTTCGTAGGTATTGTTGGCGCAGCTCGTCCTCCCGAATTGCACTCAGTATCTCTTTATTAGTTACGTAATCTACCCACCTAATTTTCAGCATTCTTTTGTGACATCACATTTCAAAAATTTCTATTTCCTTCTTGTCTATGCTGTTTATGGTCCCTGTTTGACTTCCATACTTGGCGACCCCACATACAAATACTTTCAGAAAAGACTTCGTAACACTTAAATCTGTATTCCTCGTTACCAAACCTGTCTTGTGCAGAAGCGCTTTTCTTGTCATTGCCAGTCTACATTTTATGTCCTCTCTGCTACGGTCATCATGTTATTTAGCTGCCGAAATAATGAAACTAATCTACAACTTTATGTGTCTCGTTTTCTAATCTAATTCCCTCAGCATCCCTAATTTAATTAGACTACATTCCATTATCCCTGTTTTGTCTTTGTTGATGTTCGTCTTATATTGTCCTTTCAAGGTAATGTCCATTTCGTCCAACTGGTCTTCCAACTCTTTTGCTGACACAATTACAAAGTCATCGGCAAACGTCTAAGTTTTTATTTCCACTCCCTCAACTTTAATTCGTACACCAAATTTTTCTCTGGTTTCCGTTACTGATTGCTCAGTGTACAGAATGAATAACATCGGGGATAGGATACAACCCTATCTTACGCCCTTCTCAGCTACTGTTATAACTGCCGCCTGATTTCTGAACAACTTGTAAATAGCCTTTCTCTCCCTACATTTTACCCCTGGTACCTTCAGAATTTGAAAGAGAGTACTCCACTCTACATTATCAAAGGCTTTCTCTACGTCCACAAGTGCTAGAAATATAGGTCTGCCTTTCCCTAACCTATCTTCTAAGATAAGTCGTATCGTCAGTACTACCTCTCGTTTTCCTACATTTTTCCGGAATCCAAAGTGTTCCTCCCCGCGGCTGGCTTCTATCATTTTTTTCCATTCGTCTGTAAATGAAATGCCGTGTGGCTAGGACCGCCCGTCGAGTAGACCGTTCGCCTGGTGCAAGTCTTTCGAGTAGACGTTCCTTCGGTGACTGGCGTGTCGATGGGGATGAAATGATGATAAGGACAACACAACGCCCACTCCCCGAGCGGAGAAAATCTCCCACCCACCCAGGAATCGAACCTGGGCCGTTAGGTATGACATTCCTTCACGATGACCACTCAGCTACCAGTGGCGGATATTCGTCTGTAAACAATTTATTTTAGTATTTTGGAACCTGTGTTTTTAACTGATAATTCGGTAATATTCACACCTGTTAGCACCTGCTTCCTTTGCAACTGGGATTATTATATTCATCTTGAAGTCCGAGTGTTTTTCACCTGTCTATACATCTTGTACAACAGATGGAAGAGTTTTGTCATGGCTGGTTCTTCAAAGGCTATTAATAGTTCTCACGAAATATCGTTTACACTCAGGGCCTTTTTTTGACACAGGTCTTTCGCTGCTCTATCAGATTCCTCGCACATTGTCATATCTCCCATCTCATCTTCATCTATGTCCTCTTCCAGTACTATATTATAGCCTTCTATGATTATAGACTAGTAAGAGAGAATTTTTTCGAAAGAAGACGAATCGAGTATTGTAAAAAAAGCTATGCAGTTGTATTAGAGACATCAATGTGCAATATAAATAAAAAATAACCATCTTATTATAAGAAGAATGACAGATAAGCTGACAAACTAATAGAATTCCACGAAAAAAGAAGACATTATTTTGTTTCTCACACAGAGCGAGGATTTAAACAATTAGTTTCGAGAATGTTGTGCCCCAGTTTCTTTTCTTGGTGTTGCTGAATTATCAAAAACACGCCACCATGGGTTGATGATGTAATCGTCAGTGTGTTCTTCCATTAGAAACTGCATGGGGACTATGCTAATAATAATTAATAAATGCGTGTGGCTCACTGCCCGAGTTCGTTTCAGCTAGGCACACCTCACTGACTTGCGCGTCCCTAACCTACCCCAGTTATCTAACTGGAGGAAGGGGACCTACGGTTTACCATGGAACCCAAACCAGTGTCGTTTCTGGCAAATTTGTCATCATTAAGAGGTGAAGTATAGCTAAAAAGCAGGCTGAAGAAATCAGTTATCAATCACTTGATCTTCCAGCTTTATCGCTAGACCACTAGGTTCTATGAAGTATCTCAACACAACAGACGTGTAATGAATTACAGTAGCTTCTGAGTCTGGCTAATTAGTATAGAAAGTTCGCAATGACATTTTCAGGTATAACAGAGCCACTCACATGCTTATGAAAAAAGCATTAAGTTTCAGTGGACACTGGAGTGTGAACTGTGTTTGAAAAACTGAAAGAATTATTAGCAGCTAGTCCTGCATTGATTTTTCCAGGTTACGAAAACAAATTTCTTTTATAAGGTGATGCTAGTAACCATACAGTGGGTTGTGTTCTTAGTCAAGGAAATCCTGTTGTTTACATGTTGTGCTAATTGAGCAAGGCTGAAGAGTATCACTCTGGTACTGAGAAAGACACGTTAAGCTTGTGATATGGCAGGACATACTCTAGCTGCTATTTTTATGGGAAAAATTTTAATGTGTTGTCAGATCACGTGGTATTGAAATGGTTGTTAGGTTTGAAGGATCCGTCGAATAGACTTAAAAGGTAGGCATTAAGAGTAGCCGTACCACCCTACCTTGACAATGTTAAATGTGTATATAAAGGCTCCGTTTTCTCAGGAACTGTTGGGTATATAAATATGAGGTTTTACAACATGTTCTCTCATGTTTTGTGAATGTATTGGTCTATAATCACTTTAAAATGACGATTAGGAAAAGAGGTTTCTGAGAAAAAGGGACCTTTATACTGAAAAATATCATTTCGAAATAATTGCTTTTTTTAAAAAAAATTATACTCTATCAGCTGATACATAACAAAATACGTTCAGTTCTTCTGGTTGGTAGTACTCATTTCATTCTTCATATTCCTCACCCAGTGCTGCCCTCCCTTCCTTGGATATGGCTTCTTTTGATATGTTTGTTGCAATCTCTGTCTTTGTGGTCGCAGCTGGTCCAAGTCCAGCACACTTTTAGGGATGTTTTAACCTTTATGAATTCCAAGATGCTCCAAAACCTGTAGTCTCGCGTAATAGTCATCTTTAAAAGTAATAGCACCGTCAAAAACACCGAATTCAAAGACTGTCCTTCCAACAAGAAAATTTTTTGGTATCCTTGACCATACAACATTGTTAAAAGATTCGTATGCATTTTGTGTTTTGCGTTTCAGACATATCTTCAAAAACTCTCTATGGCCAAGATCCTGAAACAAAAGTTTCGTGGAGCACAACAGCATCTGATATACTAATTTTGTGTCAGAAGTGACTAACTTATCTTCCTCTTTTGTCTTCAGGTATTTACCCCACTTAGAGGAACACATTTTAAGGATTGGTTCAGCATATGTAGACATCTGTGGAAATAAATTAGCCAAACAACTCTCTTAACAACATCTAAATTGTGCCTGTTACATGTAATAGCCATACCAAAACATTTCTAATGTCATGAATTTGTTTATAACTCAGTTGACACCTTATACTTTGACCATCTGATAACTTAGTACTTTCCAATTGCTGTTTTAGTATATGTAGTCTCGGGCCCATCCTCTTCTGCACATGATTAATACACTCTAATTTTGTAACTGATAAGTCACCAAAGGGTTCACTCTCAACCAATGATGCAAAACAAAATTATCAGAAATGTCAGTGCATGATTATTTTGAAATATATATTCAAAATAGCAAATATTCGAATATTTCAATAAAACGAACACCAAATTAAGCATGAATATCTATATTTTGATAATCTACATAAAACTAAAAATGTAAAAATTTGTCACTTTATGCGGTATGACTCCCCTTAAAGCCGGCCGCGGTGGACGAGCGGTTCTAGGCGCTCCAGTCCGGAACCGCGCGACTGCTACAGTCGCAGGTCCGAATCCTGCCTCGGACATGGATGTGTGTGATGTCTTTACGTTAGTTAGGTTTAAGTAGTTCTAAGTTCTAGGGGACTGATGACCTCAGATGTTAAGTCCCATAGTGCTCAGAGCCATTTGAACCATTTTTTGAACCATTTTTGAACTCCCCTTAAAACCAAATTAATTTGACGACTAAGTGCTTCACAAATCTTGCAAACCTTCTTTAAGCAACCACAATTCACCCTTCATTTGAAGTGCTGGGACCGCAGTGTAAACGCTATCTCAACAAGACTCAGGGTTCACACTGCAGTCCCTGCTGTGGTATGGGTGGACATATTGGAGAAAGCAAGTGATCATGTATTGGCTGGTTACTGGGTTTACAGAGCCACAGACCAGATGATAGCTGAGCATTGTCGGTGAAGAACACGGCAACAAGATGTAAATCAATATGTAGAAAAACTGTATACCATGCGCACAATGTGCAGACTTGGCAGACAGGGCGGGCAGCAATCCACGGTTGTTTGCTGAGATGCTGTGGTGCATGGTAAGCTGTCGAAGGTGACTGATGGTAGAAGGACACAAGGTGAAATAGACAAAATTTCTAGGTGGTGTGATGAATGGTAGCTAGCTCTGTATGTAAAAAAACGTGAGTTAATGCAGATGAGTAGGAACAACAAACATGTAATGTTTGGGTACAGCATTAGTAGTGTGAAACGTCCCCTTAGAAAAATTTATACATGACTGTGCTTAAACTGACACACAATATTGTTTTAGCGCAACGCAATCTGACTTTCAAAAATCCCTACAAAAGAATGGCCCTGACTAACATTAACCTATACGTTTCACAAATCACTTACCTCACCAAAAATCTTCGTTACTCGAACTACTGCAATACAGCGAGCGCCACTACTGCCAGCTAAATAAAAGATTCAAACTACGGAAGGCACTAACTACTAGTAGGCATAGTTAGCAAATGAAAGATTTTAATAGAGAACAAACAATGTATTTACCTTAATAGTGTTGAAAAACCATAATATACATGTTCATGAAATCCAGTCTTACAAATTTCCAAACTCCGCCATCTCTCTCCCCACATCCACCACTGCTGGCGGCTCACTTCCAACTGCGCAACGCTACGCGCTGTTCACATCCAGCTGCCGCTGCCCAACACTACAATGGCAGACAACAATGCAAACTAGCCACAGACTGCACCCAGCACCGCCAGTGATTTTCATACAGAGAGCGCTACGTGGCGGCGGCGTTACCAATATAAGAACCTAAACAGCCTACTTACATAGCTCCCATGCTCCCCACAAAAAAATTTTACAAATTGTTTTGGGAAGTGGCCATTACAGATTTGAAAAAATTTATCATAGTTACAATAACAAAGATATCAAATGCACACACTTATTGATACAATGTTGGTCAAAAGCTAAAATTTTCTCACAGTCCATAAAGACAGTCTTGATCATTCATCACAGTGAAATTTCAGTGTTTTTTTTTTTCAAAGTCTGAGCAGTAAAAGACAATGCACACGGAAGTAGTGGATTTCCATGCAGTCTTGAAGAAGTAGTGTTGTCCTTCCAACTGAAAGACAGTGCTAACTCTTGACATGCTGACAGGTAATGGGCCACAACAGAGCAAACCCACAGCAGAGTCATTCGACGTTTTGAAGAATATTAGTAGGTAGGTCATCACAGAGCAGACCCACTGTAGTCCTGGTAGAGAGTATGGTATTGGTGGGCCACCAGAGGTGCAGACCCACTGCAGTCCTAGTAGAAATTGTGGACAGGCCCACTGTAGTCCTGGTAGAGATTGTGGTATTGGTGGGCCACCAGAGGTGCAGACCCGCTGTAGTCCTTGTAGAAATAATGGTATTGGTGGGCCACCAGAGGTGCAGACCCACTGTAGTCCGTGTAGAGATGGCCAGCAGCCATCTGTTGTGACTGTGCGGGTGCACAATCACCATTGAAGAGTCTTGCAGTTAATATAGCAAGTCCATAACCACCACTTGTGCACTCACAAAGTTTTTGGAATTGTCCTTAGAACCAGCAATGCTGTTATCCAGTCCCTTGCTGAATTATTAACACACGTGCAAACACTAACAGTCCCAACTTCTCACATATTGTGCATTACTATGACCAACAGAAATGAGTGCAGTGAAATGAATGCTTACAAGTTACTTAATGTGATAAACTGGTGTCAATTACAATTTTATATCATGAGAATACAATTACAGAAATACAGAAAACATCATTAAAGAACATAACAATACAGATAACATTTGTAGTAATACAGGCTTTACAAAAGAATAGAAATAACATATACATCAGTGTTACAAGAATTATGACATGAGTACATACATAAAAGATCAGAATAACTTTCGAAACATCAACTTCACACATGAGCATTAAAACAAAACAGAATAAATAATGTCTAAACATCTTTACAAAGAAAATAACATATTATCAGAAAAATTTTACAACATAACTCTTATCAGCTAAACACATAAAGACAGGAAAAAGACAAATAAACAAGGTTACATAAACACATAGTGGGATAACACAAGGAAAGGACAGGTTTTGTTTTCAGTATAACATTTGGTACTGCAGTCCAACCCAAAACTTCATTCCATAGATTTTTCGTCTTATTTCAACATTTGTTTCCACCAAAAAATCCTATCCAAGCATGCTTTCTGTATTTATATGGTCACATATTTCTTACCTCATTATTTATTTTCCATTATCTTACCTCATCGTTTATTTCCAAGAAAATCCTACCTATACCTGCTTTCTGTACTTTTTTCGTATAACTTCTCAATGCATTTCTTCCAATTCATCGCAACTCATTCTCTTATAGTCTACCCCCTCTTAAGCTAACTTAAATCTACTGAGCTCAGATGCTAAACTAAGGGACGAGGCAATGCAGCACCACAAAACAATTAACACAAACAGCAATGACAAAAAAATGCAAATTGGCAGCAGCAGTAAATCTAAATTAACAGAGAAAATGTAACATTACAACTAATATGAGCCAATGTGCAGCAACAAGAAAAATAAATCAGTAGTAAAACTAGCTTAACAGAGTAATACAAAGTGAAATTTAGTAGCACTATGCCTGGCAAACAGCAGTAACTTATACCTAAACATGACATAGCTCAAGCAGAAAAAATATTACAGTAAAAACAACAATGCAGATAAGGGAAATGTATATTCACATCTTAATGTCTATGTAATTAAAGTGGTGCACCACAAAAACTAATTCTACAAAAAATTAACAAGTACTTGAAAAGAAAATTATATATGCAGTTATTGTTATCAGTCTCTTCTTATTGTTCTTTCCATTCCAAGAGCTCCTTTTTCGAAGAATGTGGATCACAAAATAATTATTTAATAGATCTGTTGACAGAAAGTGTTCACATTAGCAAATGCATCTAAGTTTATTTTATAAAACTAATGCTGCAACACAGCTGGAAACCAGATATTAAACAAAATGAGCAATCTCTCAACTACAAAGACAATAGATGTAAAATGTTACGCATCATTTCATTAGGCATTTTAGTAAATATCATAAATTAAGAGCTCCACAGTGTTATCATGTTTTCAAGTTTGAGGGTGTCATATTTACGATGCTTTCTCTAAAGGAATGTCAATGGCGAGGATAATGGCCTCTTTTTTTTTCTCCACCTAATGGCTTTCTTTTGTCAGACGACTACCTCTCAGCTGGGCGCCCAAAACGCATTACACCAAGGTCACTTACCTTTCTTACTGAAATATTTACGACAGCAGTTTCTGTTACAGTGGCAGTCTCATATAAAAATATTTCACAGGTCAAGAATTTGCGTTACAAATCTGTAGAAACAAAATCCTATAAATATAACAGTATCCAAAAAATTTTCGTCGGCATTGTAATACATTCACGCATTTACATACATTTCATAACTCTTAAAGTACGATTCTTGGTTTCCAACAACCTTTTTCACAAACCAGAGTCCCTAACCACTACTCCTTATTCCTTACCTTACTACACATATACATATTCGTCGACACTTCTTCAATATTTCATCTTAATAAATATGTAGCATAATCAAATTCCTCATATAACATCGGCTTATTGATCATAAACATACCTCAACAGCATAATACACATCGTCGTCGTAAAAATAACATCATAACACCTCAGTCAAATCTCAAAAACGTCGTAGCTTTCTGCAATAATTTCAAAACCTAAAGAAGATTCTCTGCTCATTTCAGTAGTGTCATCTACCTCAAACGTACTTTAAAAATCATGATCCCATACCAAATACATCATTCAAAGCTCTCATAGTATCACAATGGTTCTGAAAAAAATATGAACAGTTCACAAAGTACAGACAAAATACAATTTCGTAAGTGTGAAGTTATCCAACGGTGTAATTGCGTAAACATGTGTCACTGACGTAATAAAAAAGTTTGTCTCTCTCAGTTAAATGATCAGATAGCTGTGTAATTTATGTGTTAGAGTAATATGGTACCGATGTGTAAAGTTGTATAAGCAAATACCATACTAGCTAGGGCTCCTTGTGCTTGCCAAACACATGGTACACAAAGTAGGCGTGTACCCCCCTGAGGATTAATGTAATTATACCCTCAGGTGTTACAGATTACAGCAATGGAATGAAATGTATCACGGAAAACCTTTGTATCATTGTACTTCAAATATCTTTAAAAATAAATGTTTTAAATACAAAATTAATCACTCAAATACGTGTACTGTAGCACTAAACTGTGCGTCATGTTGTAAGATAATCTCTGTGGAAGTCTCATAGTTATCGTCCTGCGAAAGCTAAGTTCTACAGAAGTCAATGTACTTACCTCATGATAAACAATAGTGAAATGTTTTGTGTATAGACATCTTAGTTATTACGCTTATTGCCATGGTGAAGAAAGTACTGTGCTGTAACGTATTGTTGTGCTATGGAAAAGGCTGTCTCCTTGTAGCTATACCACAAAAGTTACTACTAAAACATGTTTTACTTTCCAGAATAATTCAGAAAAACTGTGCAGATATAAAACAGATACACCGCAAAAGCAACATTGTAAATTGTCACTCATTAGTAGTGTCGTGATATAATCATGCAGCTGTGAAAGAAACCAAATACTAAGCCATCTTTAATCTCACAGAAAATACTTTAAATCCCAAATGTATTTTCAAGTAAACCAAAATGTTGCATTAGAATCTCATTAGCAGTACTGGTAAATGTTCTAAGTCTTATAGTCGTTACGTAATCACTAACAAGCAAGAATGTACAAATAACAACATTGTGTCGTCTGTTCACTACAACAATGCATTCATAATTTCTGTTGAAATAAGTTCTCTTGGTTCTTGACTGGATATTTAACTTCAAACATTGTTGCATGGTAACAGTTTCTAAGTCTGACAATGCACTAGAAATGTGAAGTGAAACGTTTTATGGCAAAGACAAAGTTAAAAAGCAGATTATCTTTCAATAAATGGTTTCACATGTGAAATGTGGTGTAGCCCTTTGCTCTTCCTAGTACGCAGAGTTTCAACTTTAACGCAATTATCATGTGGTATACGTCGGTAAAGAATACTGGAATTTTTCTCAAGGTTAGCGTCTATGTTATTTTTCTCTGAGCCAGCGGGCGCAAGTGGCTGCCTGCGGTGCGAGTCATTGTCTGTTTCTTTGTTGGCGCGCGTCGTTATTGGGATTAGGAGACCTAACTTCCACAAATTCGCCTTGCCGAGGGGGCCCAGCCTGTTTAAATCCCGCCAGTTCTGATGAAATTCACGTCTGTCGTTATGACTATATCATCTGTCGTCATATTGGTAGTTCCTGTAGTTTCTTTCTTGTCAGTTCAGTGGTGGAGAATTTCTCCCTGAATTAACACTGCACGGTGGACCGTTGCGTCTGAAGTTATTCTGTCTCCCGTGATAATAATAGTTCTGGTTGCCATATTGTCTGTTTCTATTATTGTCTCTGTCATATTCATTACTACGGAAATGCGATCTTTCTCTGTAACTATTACTCTGCCAGTGGTTGTCATATGGGTGGTGTCTGTTTCGGTCACGATTTACATTGAAAGAATAGCCTTGTCGTATATTATTTCTGTCATCGCGGAATTGTGACGGATGTGATCTGTAATTGTTGTGCTCCTGTTTTCGCGTTCCGCGATTGTCAGTGTCAATTTCCAGTTCTTGTAACAGTCCCTGAAAAGCTTCAATGTCGTCTTTGCAACGTCCTGCCAAAATAATATTTCTTAAATGTTCAGGTAATTTGATTAAGCAAATGCGTATGAGTTCTGAGGGGCTGTATGGGATTCTTGTGCAACATGACTTCAAAATATTTCACAAGACTGGAAAATTCAGATTGTTCGAAATGTTTCATAATTATGATGTTATGTTTTACTCGGTCTTGTGTAGCTTGAGACCAATATGCTGAGAGGAAGGCATGATAAAATTCTCCTTCACTGTGACAATCGTGAATGACCGATCACATTCTTACAGCTGGTTCATTCTCCAAGTAGCCACACATAAATTCTAATGACCAGTTGGGAGGAAAACAATGAGAGAATTGATGGAGCCACGCTTGTGGATGAATGTCGGCAGAATTCTTAAACGTTTTGAATTTACGTGTAGTAATGAACAGCTTATAGTCAAAATCATCATGTCGGCAAGTCGCATATCGGTCATTGTTACGTCGTGTCGGCGGTTCCATCTCAAAATTCGGTGTACCTTGCCAATTTCTTTCATAATTTCCGAAGTGCCCTGAGTTATTATTTTGTGGCTGTTCCGTATTTCTATGTCCCTCTTCCCGTATTGGAGTGTGAGTGTCCTCTGAAATACGTAATTCTTGTATTACCTGTGTCAGCTGATCTTGTACTTCCCGGATTTCTGTTTGGTGTTGCATATTAATTTGATTCAGATTTTGTTTCAGTTTCCTAATTTGTTCGCACTCTTCTGTGTCATTAAAGACTACCGGTTTTGTGTCATTCAGATTATCATCTACCTTTGTAGATAAATTATTTAGCTGATCCGAAAGTTCAACTACTTTCTCTGATAATGAACTAATTTCTTCCATGTGTCTTTCTACTGTGTCCTTTAAGTTTTCCTGAGTTTTTTCAAGTTGCGTAACCGAATCGGTAGATGCAACTGAGACCATTTTAGCTTGCAAGGTCTCATGATTTTCATGAACAATAGTTTGCAGTTCTTTTATGGCTGCTTCGTGATTCTGTAATGCATTTTCATGACGCGAAAAAATAGGTTGGAAATGCTCACAAATTTGTGTTTTTACGTCATTACAGACTTTTTGACATTTCGATTCAATGTTATGTAACTCAGCAGTTAAATCTTCACGTGTTTGTTCGAGAGTTTGTTCCAATGAGTCTAACTTTTGAAGCTTTTGCTGTGTTTGTCTCTGATTTTGTTCCATTGTGTGTAACTGTTGCTGTGTTTGTCTCTGGTGTTGTACCATTGTGTCTAACTTTTGAAGATTTTGTTCCATTGTGTCTAACTTTTAAAGATTTTGTTCCATTGTGTCTAACTGTTGCTGTGTTTGTTTCTGATTTTGTTCCATTGTGTCTAACTTTTGAAGATTTTGTTTCATTGTGTCTAACTGTTGCTGTGTTTGTTTCTGATTTTGTTCCATTGTGTCTAACTTTTGAAGATTTTGTCCCATTTGTTGCATTAATTGTAAGTGTCTGAAACATGTTCCTCAGTGCTTTTCGGCAGTGAATTTGCACCGGCAACTTTCACATTTTGACAAGCGGAAAATGTGTCTTGACTCATTTGAGAAAACGGTGAGAACCCAAAACCTGAGTCTACAGTATTCTGTCATTCCCGATTCCTGAGGCGAGCTGTTGCCGACCGATCGATCCATAATGCTTCCCTGTTCACTAATTGTTTCACTGCCTACGCCATTGTTTGCCGCCCGCTCCATTTCCCTATGTACAATTACCAAATTACTACTTCGAATGTCTGTTAATTCACTACACAGTGGTGTTGATAAGCTACGCTCGTCGTCACTATTATTTCTCAGTTTACCTTGGAGCCTAGTGTTACGTTTTTCACACGCCATTATTGTCACAATATTTCACACGACAACACAGGAAAACACAATTTGAAGAGCAAAAATAGGGGAACACATTAACATAGCACTGAAAATAGTATCTAGTTAATTGCAAGCGTAGCTGCGAAATACTTGGTGCAAATCCACATGCATGCCACAACTATTTTACTGTGCAACAATGAAAAACTGCAACTACAAAGGAGATTCTCTCTACAATTACGCGCTAGCAATAAACAAAATCTACACTAATTACACAAACTACAAGAAAAAATCAGAAGATTCCAGTGAGGTATCCTCGGCTAAGGGTCGACATATGAAACGTCCCCTTAGAAAAATTATACATGACTGTGCTTAAACTGGCACACAATATTTTTAGCGCAACGCAATCTGACTTTAAAAAATCTCTACAAAAGAATGGCCCTGACTAACATTAACCTATAGGTTTCACAAACCACTTACCTCACCAAAAATCTTCGTTACTCGAACTACTGCAATACAGCGAGCGCCACTACTGCCAGCTAAATAAAAGATTCAAACTACGGAAGGCACTAACTACTAGTAGGCATAGTTAGCAAATGAAAGATTTTAATAGAGAACAAACAATGTATTTACCTTAATAGTGTTGAAAAACCATAATATACATGTTCATGAAATCCAGTCTTACAAATTTCAAAACTCCGCCATCTCTCTCCCCACATCCACCACTGCTGGCGGCTCACCTCCAACTGCGCAACGCTACGCGCTGTTCACATCCAGCTGCCGCTGCCCAACACTACAATGGCAGACAACAATGCAAACTAGCCACAGACTGCACCCAGCACCGCCAGTGATTTTCATACAGAGAGCGCTACGTGGCGGCGGCGTTACCAATATAAGAACCTAAACAGCCTACTTACAAGTGTCCTGCTTGACAGTCACGTCATTTAAATATCTGGGCATAACATTGCAAATCGATAAGAAATGGAACGAGCATATGAGGACTGTGCTGGAAAAGGTGAATAGTTGACTTTGGTTTGTTGGGAGAACTCTAGGAAAGTGTGGTTTATGTGTAAAGGAGACCGCATATAGGACGCTAGTGCGACGTGTTCATGAGTATTGCTCGATTGTCCAGGATTTGTACCAGATCGGATAAAAGGAAGATATCGAAGCAATTCAGAGACGAGCTGCCAGATCTGTTACTGGTGGTTTTGAACAACACGCAAGTGTTGCGGAGATGCTTTGGGAACTGAAATGGGAATCCCTGGAGAGAAGGCGATGTTCTTTTTGAGAAGCACTATTAAGAAAGTTTAGAGAACCGCCATTTGAAGCTGACTGCAGAACATTTCCGTTGCCTCCAACATACATTGCACTTCCGGATCACTAAGATAAGATGCAAGAATTTAGGGCTCATACAGAGCCACATAGACATTCATTTTCCCTTCGTTCTGTTTGTGATGGAACAGAAAGGAAATGACTGGCAGTGGTGTGGGGTAGCCTCCACCACTCACTGTAAGATGCATTGTGGAGTATTGATGTAGATGTAGGTGTAGAACTCATCCAAATGTGCTGTTACGGAATTTGGCAGAGGTGACTAATCCTTCTGAAACGACTGGAATGGACATTTTAGGACCTTTTAGCCAGACTCCAGTGGGTGACTATCATACGGTGCATAATTTCTCCCGCTATGTGGCAATGATTGCTATTCCAAACCAGCAGGCAGACACTGTAGCACACACAGTGGTGAATAATAGACTGCTGAAGTTCAGTGTTCGAGAGATGGTAGTCACAAATCAGCACACTAAATTCTAGTCAGAGCTGATGAAGCAGTTATGTCATTTGTTATATTTTTGTAAGCTGAGAAGTAGCCCCTTACATCCACAGGCCAATGGAAGGATAGAATGTGATTGGTAAGGTGGGGCATCGTAATGACTGGGACACTTTGTTACTAAGTTTGGTAGGAGCTTGTAAATCGAAAACCCATGATTACATGGGCGTGCCACCATATGAGGTTCTTTTGAAGTGGTCAAACTAAAGGTGTGGACGAATGGGGAACCTGTACGAAATTTTGCGAGAATGTTGAAGAAGGTGCAGGAGTGGGTGCAGAGAGCTAACACCAGTACCCTTGAGCAACAACAAAGAGTAGGACAATGTAATGTTAAATTACCAGAATGTAGTTCTGTAGGTAATGCTGGCAAGCCCATATACCTCATAGGGTAAAACAAACAAATTCGTCACCCAGTACCAAGGTCCATACTAGGTTATTGAAATGACATCTCTGGTGTCAAATTCCCGTTGCCTGCACATATGACTATCGTGTAAGTGAGGTGCCTTCGTCGTTTTAAAGGTGCACCAGACCGATTGTCACTGGTGATACCAGCACTCCCTAAAAAGGGGGGGGGGGGGTTGTAAGAAGAAGAGTAAGAAATCAGGTGCCACTTGTGATACCAGCAATCCATAAAAATAAGGAGATTATAAGAAGAATAGTAGGAAACCAGATGTACTCACACAAACTTCACGTGAAGTGCTATGCGCATTAAGATCACGAATCAGGAATAGCATATCAAGATATTTTATTTTGGTATTATGGTAGCAAAGTGTCTGGTGACATAACTAGAGTTTTGTGTATGTTTGAGAGTGTAGTTAAAAGCGCACGGCGTGGCTGGCGGATTCCAAAGTGGGGGACTGCAACTTCCTTCCCCCAGATAAGATCATTGGCAAGGATCATAGTCCTGGCATTGCTATATACCCACAACAGAAACAGCCTAAAAACATTGCAGGACCGATCACTGTAGGGAGGGGCCACCCCAGTCAGGAAGGATTCATTTAACCAGCCACCGTTGGACGCTAGAACTAACGTACAATGCGTGCTAAGTGAGAAGCGAAGTATGAAGGCTGGAAGAAGCATTCACGAAACTGTATCTTGAAGCTGTGAAGAGGGGGTTGTTAGAGAAAGTGTAGGGGTAGTACCGAGAGCTACGTCGATCCTACAAACGTCTGCAGATACAGCTATGCCAAGCGATGGATTTCTACCGCATACATTGCTATTGACACAAGAGAGGGTGGTTAGACATGGGAGGTAGGCTGTTGAAAACGGTATTTTGGACCTTGGATATTGCCAACATATGGGAACTCAATGCTAGATATGGGAGCCAGTAGCAGAACGAGTTATGTGAAAAGTGACCACCAGTACAGTGAATCAGGATGTTATACAGACCTGATTAGACTCACTGAACAACATGGTAGCTATAACAAGACTCTGTTGAATACCAGCTGAAATTATAGAGAATGCATGTGTAGCATTAGCAGGAGGGCGCATGTCGTGAGGTGCAAGAGGATTTGAGTCCTACATGGTTACTACCTAAGCAGTTTATGGGGGAACTATGAAAGACACAGAAAGAAGTACTTGCTTCTTTAGAATTCGTAGCTACTTCAGACGAAAAAACGCTACAGCTACTTCGTTGTGTAGCGATGGTAGAAATCGACACCAACTGTACTCGATTATATGTGCTGGTCTGACTGGTGGGACCAAATATCAGCGCCCAGTACGAATGCTATACAGTCCAGTTCTACCTCGTAGGGGAAATATGTGAAAATTAACAAAGGAGTTGCTGCTGATTTACAAAGAAGGGAAGAACTCTGCGTCACAGTCAGTGGACAACTCTGTCACGGTTAGAGAGATCGAGCCCCTATATGCCCAATCCAGGCATATACTGACATACACTGAGAAAATGATCCTATAAGGGTTCCATTTTCACCGACTGAGGTACGAAATCCCACCGTTGTTTAACTTCCGTCGGGAAGCACGAGCGTATAGCTAGTGAAAGCATAGTTAAAGGTACACATGAGTGAAGTGCGAAATAACTATCAAACACAAAAGATACATGTTAATGTAGAGTGGACACAGCGCCGACGAGTTCCTTGCAGCCAGGGGGGCACTCTTAACTACCAGTCGGCCTTCTAGGTCATGGATGTGTCCTGGACGATCGCCGACGGGCCTCGAGGAAGCGGTATTGCTGTCCCTTGTACGAGGCAGTATGTGTCCTAATCATTCATCTTTCTGTATTATAATTCTACATCTATATATTGTAGATCGGAAGATAGCAGCCTGGTCTGCATCTACATACATATTCTGCAGTCCACTATATGGTACATGGCGGGGGGTTCCTTGTGCCGCTGCTAGTTCCCGTTCCATCTGGAAATGGAGCGAGCGAGAAACGACAGTCTATATACTTCCGGATGAGTCCTCATTTCTCTTATTTCATCTTCGGGATTCTCACGCGTGTTGTAGCCCTACATAGGTGGCAGTGGAATCGTTCTGCAGTCTGTTGTGAATACCTATTCCCTAAACTCTTTAAATAATGTTTCGCTAAAACAAAGTCTTTTTTCCTCCAGATATTCGCATTTGAGTCCACGGAGCATTTCAGTAATAGCGTGTTGATCGAATCTACCGGTAACAAATCTAGCAACACGTCTCTGCACTTGTAAGTAGGCTGGTTAGGTTTTTATGCTGGTAACGCCTCGTAGTGCTCTGTATGAAAATCGTTGACTGCGCTGTGTGTAGTCTGTGGCTGACTGGACTCATTCATTGTTGGAATATTCGCTTGTGTAGTGTTGGACAGTTGGATATGAACAGCGCGAAGCGTTGGGCAGTTGGAGGTGAGCCGCCAGCAGTGGTGGATGTGTGGAGAGAGATGCCAGAGTTTCGAGCGGACGATCTGGACGTGTGTCCGTGAGAAAAAGGAAATTTGTTTAATTAGATGTCACAAAATTATGTATATATTATGACTTTTGAACGCTATTAAAGTAAATACGTTGTTTTTTCTCTATCAAAATCTTTCATTTGCTAAGTTTGCCTATCAGTAGTTAGTGCCTTCAGTAGTTAGAATCTTTTATTTAGCTGGCTGTATTGGCGCTCGCTGTATTGCAGTAGTTCGAGTGACGAAGATTTTTGTGAGGTAAGTGATTCATGAAAGGTATAAGTTATTGTTAGTCAGGGTCATTCTTTTGTAGGGATTATTGAAAGTCAGATTGCGTTACGCTAAAAACATTATGTGTCAGTTTAGTGATGACCAGAATAAGTAAAGAGAAAACTGTTTGAGTACGTTGAGTTTTGCTCAGCTGTTTGAAACTCAAATAACGTAGAAATTTACCAGCACAGTCATTTATCATTTTTCAAAGGGGATGTTTCACACTAACGATGCTTCCTAAATCCGTGCAGACTTGTGGGCACAAGCTATTCGGCCTCAAGGAAATTTATTATATTCGAACACAACAATTATACAGCAAACCGCCGTTAAGCATATTGGTCTGTAATTTTGCAGGTCCATTCTTTTGTCAAGTTTATACCCTTGTATAAATTTGCGATCAACAAAGATAATTATTAATAAATACCACCTCATCCGTATTATTACACATTTATTGTGTTATGATCGGTTTCTTTCGTAGAAGGTCTTTAGGTTGCCTACCGTTACACAAAACAGAAAACTAGACTAAAGCTATAGCATCTCAATGAATAAAGCACGCAACGCACACTGATAACGGCCGAGCACGGATTTAGGCGATCGGCAGAATTTTTAATGATCACTGTTTTTGAATTTGGTCTTCAACATTACATACGACGACCAACATCATTTTTGGCATTAATAGTTGTGTCAACTGTGGTGCTCAACATGATCAAGACAATTTCAATACAGGTAGCTTTTACTTATTTTGGATTACCTTTAAAGAGCGAAGGGTGTAGGTTTCCATATTGGTGTTATGAATCTTACGCAAAGCAAAAGGTTGCACGTTTCAACCTGACCATAAAGATACGATGTGGCAAGATGGGAGAGAGCACTCCCCCTGCTGCGATATTTACTGGCTGTGTCTGACGAACTGACCGCTTTTGGCTTTAAGTCGACCAACTTCGCCTAGCCTCAGACGCTTCGGAAACTTCTGATTAGCTGTGTTGCTCCGCCCACGACCTAACCCAGACTGCGTACATCAAAAGACGGCGGCTCGCAGCCACTGAAATGGAAATGCTCTCATTAAACTGGAGTGTCGGTGCACATATAACATACACTGCTGGCCATCCGAAATGCAGCACCAAGAAGAAGCGGAGATATCACAGACAAACTGGTTTGCGAGATAACACGTTGTACAAACATTACATCATTGAAAATACAGCCCAATGTGAAGTGAGGAAGATGATGAAATCAGCATTGTTGCCGCCATTGCTGGCTATAGCCGCTGCTAAACGCATCGGCATTGAATTACAGAGGCTCTAGATGTGTTATTGTGGTTTAGCACTCCATACTGCTTCAAAAATGGGTCAAATGGCTCTAAGCACTATGGGACTTAACATCTGTCATCAGTCCCCTAGAACTTAGAACTACTTAAACCTAACTAACCTAAGGCCATCACACACACCCATGCCCGAGGCAGGATTCGAACCTGCGACCGTAGCAGTAGCGCTGTTCCAGACTGAAGCGCCTAGAACCGCTCGGCCACAGCGGCCGGCCACACTTCTTCCACACGTTGTCAGTTGTTGCTCAGACATCTGCTACACGTTTTCACTAGGCGAAAGATAGGAGATCAAGGCAGCAGCAATGCCATCCGATGGGCGACAAAGAAGTCTAGAATACAGCAAGACCCGTGTGGTCGCGGATTATCTTATTGCAATGTGGCAGTCTTCAAGCTCTGAAGCTATGAGAGGACAACAGGCTCCACAACTTCTGAGATGTAACGCTGACTGATTAGTGTACCGGCAATGCATACTAGGGGGAAAGGGGGGGGGGTGCGGAAGTGGAACCCATTACCTTGCGTAACCATAATGGTAGGTACAGGACCAGTTGGGTGATGTGTAATGCAACAGTTTCGCACCATGGTGTCTCCGGACTCCAATCCGACCGCCGTGATGATGCAGGCAGAATCGGGATTCGTCAGTAAAACAGTGTAGTTCCATTCGGTTGTCTATGATCATGCTTCATAGTATCATTGCTTGCGCAAAACCGTCTGATGTGGACTGAGTGGCAGACGCAGCAATGACGCCTTACAGAAAGTCCACTCTGCTGCAACCGACGTCGAATGGTACGCACAGACACTGCATGTTCCTCAACAGACCGAATTTGTTATGTTATGGTTCGTGACGTGGCAGAGCGAAACATCACTGCCATGCGCACAATATGGTTGTCATCACGACTAGTGTCGGCCGCGGTGGCCGTGCGGTTCCAGGCACTTCAGTCCGAAACCGCGTGACTGCTACGGTCGCAGGTTCGAATCCTGCCTCGGGCATGGATGTGTGTGATGTGCTTAGGTTAGTTAGGTTGAAGTAGTTCTAGGTTCTAGGGGACTGATGACCTAAGATGTTAAGTCCTATAGCGCTCAGAGCCATTTTTGAACGACTAGTGGTGCAACGAGGCGAGTGCAATCGGTGCCGTCTTTCCCTCCTGCATCCAGCAATTACAGATCCGTTTCGTCCAACACCATCACCGAGTTCTCTGAAGGGTAATCCGTAATCCCTATAGGCAACCATTCTTCCTCGGTCGAACTCCGAAACGTGCTCGAAGGACGCTCTCTGACATACTGAAGCTTGTAACCTCCCCACAAAAATTTACAAGACAATATTATATAGAAATGGAGCCAAGAAGCAATATCGTCCCCACAGAAATATTTAAATAAAAAAATTTAATAATAAATGGGACCCAAGTGTAACCTCCCGCAATGAAATGTACTGACAAAGGCAACAAAATGTAAAATTCGCAATCTGACTCTGGTGTAAGCTCCCACAAAAATAATGAAAAATAATTCAGTGCCAATGAAATCTCAGTGATAATGAAAATTCAATTAAACCGAAATATCAGTCTTTGGCCCTGTGCAAATCAGAATTAAATTCTTACCTCATTGTAACTGCTAGTCAAATTTCTGCTCTTATTCTTGCGCACAGCTTGGAGGAACTGCATTGCAAATAATAATATTCCTTTTTTTTGTAATTTAACTGAAATTTGTTTAAGGGAAGTGGAACGAAATTTAGTTCAATAAAATTGTTTTGAAATAATAATTATTATTGGGGCACTTGTTGGAAATTAATTACAATAAATGAACTTTAAATTATCTGATGATTACCTTAATTAACAATATACCTCATTCAGCATCTTGACCAGAATGCCATGTCGGCGCTCCCCGACTGCGTCCCGCTCGCGACCGTGACAGGACCAGACCACTACTGAACTGAACTACATGACAACTACAACCGAACTGCTCTCAACGACTACTCACAGAGTACTGCTCGCAACACTCGCGCGGTCAAGCGCAGACTAACTACGATTATAGGCTCTCTGGTCAAAGATTTTAACGTACCTCACCATCGCTGCTATGTTACATACGTGTTTCATAACCCTCCACTGGGGGGGCAAAAATTTGGCAGCGATGGTGAGTCATTTGGACTTGCCATCGCAAGAAATTTTTACAATTTACAGAATATTCAAATTTAGTACATAAATTAAATGTTGTGCACATGCACCGAGTACAAAATATATCAGACAAAGACAGGATGTGAGTACAAAACATAGTAGTAAATCAGAAAACTGTATATACAAATTATTTGACAGATAGCAAAGTGCACACGCACTGAAAAAATTCTTTAGCATTTTCAGAACAAATAAACAGAATGGCAGAAAATCGTGTTGATAAGTGACATGAGTGTACTCGCACTGGAGTTGATAACATATTAGCAATTTACGAAATGTATATATATAATTAGTAACAAATGACATAAGTGCATACGTACTGAAGTATTGAATATACAGAATGAGTACAAATCATATTGAAAATGCACAGGCACTGAAGTTCAGTAGAAAACATATTAACACACAACATAAGTGCACATGCACTGTAGTTCAGAACATATCATTAAAATAAAAAAAATGTATATACAATATAAAAGACAAGAGTGCACATACTGTACTTGAGAACAAATCGAAAAAATGTCTTAGGCATTTTTGCAATAAATAAACATAATGGCAAAAAAATCATATCGACAAGTGACATAAGTGTACTCGCACTGGAGTTCTGGGAATCAAAAAAAAAAATGTATAACCCATGAACATAAATAATGTTAGCAAAAAATGATTTTCACTATGTGACAAGAATCAGGATAGGAAAGGGAAGGATCGCATCATGGTTGTAGCACTTTAGATTGCACACAGCTGTTCTGAAAGTCCATATCTTTCCACAGAAGTACAACACCAAGTGACACAATTTGAAGTTCTTTTCCCATCAGAATTTACCAGTGTAGCCAAGACACTGAACTGTCGTACTAATGTTCCATGTTCTCATTTTGGCAGTACACTAGGTACACCAAACAGTGGGACCATAATAACGTCTTCATCGCCCACGGTGGTGGACAGCATGTCGTGTCAACACCACGCTTTTACAAGGCACACCAACGTAGAATTAGTGCAAAACCAAAGATAGTGCTCCATGATCACTAGGATAGACAGGACAAATGGACATTGCAGTAATTCAGGGTAGTTAGCTCATGAGGTGAAGGACATTAAGTCACATAATATTGACAATTACAGTCTTCATTAGTAGTTTGGGGCATTCGTAGCCCAGCGATTGAACATTTCTGTACCAAGTATGTAGTATTACAGAAAAATGTTCATTAATTGTTTTACATAGAATCAGTAACCTTCTTTTCCTAGTTACAAAGCATTATTAAATAATCGCATTCTTTTCCAGTTACAAAGTATAGCATAGTTAATTAATTATTTGTCATTTCAATATAGTAAGAATAATTAGCCTTTTCCTAATTACAAAACATTATGAAACAATCACATTCTTTTCCAGTTACAAAGTATCAACATTGAAAACAAGAGCTAATTAATGGCATAATTAATAACCTAATTCATTGATTGTCATTAATTATTGGCACTCAGTGGCCATCAAGTATCGAATAGTATAAAACATTGTTCATCATTCAGTATTATTCAGATCATTAAGAAGTAATAACAATCCATTGAGTCACATTCAGATCATTATGAAGTCATTATTAAAAATCAGGTAATTACAGTCATAGCATTAATAATCATGGGCATTATAAGTAGTCTCATTACAATAAACAGTGGCAGTTATTAGCCAGTTACAAGGCATTATTTTATATATATATTTTTTTCGTATCATTACGAAGTCATTACTGAAGTGACATAATATTCAGAGTTGATCAGTATTATTCAGAACTTTCTCAAACTGGTATCACTATTTGGGACTGGTAATACATTTTTTTGTTAGCAATGCATTGCGTTTGGTAATTATAAGAGAAAGCCAGAAGAGAAAAAGAGAGAAAAAAAATTGGTAGTGGGTTGTTCCTGTAAATGAAAAATGTGTAACGTCATTCGTCATGAGTCAGCTGTAGCAAGATTGTGAAACAAGGCAGTAATGTGATCACATTTATAAATGATAAACACAAATGGGTAAAAAAAAAAAATGCAAGTACTAGAACAGGTATAATAAGTAACAGGTTTAGTAAGTATCATGAGAAACTTCTCCTGGAAAAAATACAAAATGGATTATTGACTTGAAAGAAGAAACGCACACTATGCTGAAAAGTAGTGAACTTCGAATTAACAAGTAGTGAAATGTGTATAAACATGTGTTCCATAGCTGTCCTTTCCAAAACTTTCCGTCATCCTACCATGCAATATAACACCTGCTGTCAAAACAAACTGCAACAAATACTTAAACAACTACGTAGTATAAATACATAACTTCAACATTATCCTCATCTGCAAAGAAAAAACTTCATTATTCATCACTTCATTATTCATAACTCCATCATTATCATCACCTGTAAAGAAAAACTTCATTATCCATAGTAGCACACTCTTCATCATTATTCATCATCACTCATTATCATCTGCAAAAAATCACTTCATTACTCATTACACAACTATTCCTTATCTCTAACATATTTCATCACTAAAACTAAGATGTGTAGTTCTGTCTGACAGCCTGCATCAATCACCTTGTATTCTGAAAGAAAAAATTAGTTAAGACTGCTATTCTACGATGAGTATAGTATATTCTTGTTAATGCTTGTTAATCCTGATCCATTTACTCTTCCTCATAAAGTTATTGCATCTTCTATCGTTTATTCCGTAGGTGAAATTCCCATTTCTGTTGAATTTATTTCTTACACGCATCATTTCTTTCTGAAATTGATGAACAGAGATTAACGTCTTGCATTTAAATCATATACCCACTAAGTAATTACTGATTAACGGTAATATAATTAAGCATACAGCATAACATGACAGAAAACGTAATATGTCGAAAGCACAGACAGTGTTCAAAGGCAAAAATGTACACGGAATATCACAATGCAGCAGCAAAAAAAATGTAAAAGTCACGATGTTGAGATGTCATAAGGCCAAAAAAATGTCAAAGTCGACTGGTGTGTGTTATATCTTAACTATTTCACAGTGCATATAGACAAAACTGGAATACAATCGTACATAAAAAAGTGGAAAATGTGCATGGTCTGATGTGTAACGACAAGAAAAGCGACCTGCTAACCTTACCTTGCCGGGCACTTGCCAAGAAAAAATACGATAATCATCAGTAATTAGTCAGGTGAAATAATTGCATTAGTAAATGGCATCATAGCATGTTACATCATAAAGTGATTTCATTCAATAAACGGTTTAATGTTTGAGATATGGTGATTGCCTTTCGATTTTCTGGTTCTCAAAGTTTCGACGTGTACAACATTGGGGTGAGGGATGCTGCGAATCCGATATGGACCTGCGTATAGAAGTTCAAATTTACTGCACTTACCTTTTAATTTGCTGGATAAATAGTGTGTACGTACTAATATTTTCTGTCCAACGTGAAAGTCGCGGCGTGTACAAACCTGTTTTTGCTGTCTTCTCCGGCGCTCTGCGGCACGTTTGATGTTGTTCAGCGCAATGTCAATTATTTCGTGGTGTCGTAAGCGACAAGATGTAGGGAAATTTATTAATTCTTTAATTTTGTTTGGTGGTTCAACGTTTTTCAGTATAACAGACGGAGATAGCATAGTGGATTCATTTGGAATGGAGTTAATTACATCCTGGAATGAGTGTATGTGTGTGTCCCAATCAATATGTCTTTTATGGCAGTAAATTCTACACAGTTTACCGATTTCTTTCATTAATCGTTCACAAGGATTCGAAGAAGCATGGTACTTGGATATATAGATCGGAGAAATGTTTCTGGCTCGTAACATGCGTGTCCATACGCTACTACGAAATTGAGATCCATTGTCAGAAATTACTTTCATCACATGCCCTACATGAAATAGAAAATGTTTTACAAATGCTTTCGAAACAGTTTTAGCAGTAGCTTTGCGTAACGGAGTGAAAGTAACAAATTTTGAAGTGAGCTCAACAGCAACAAAGATGTAGCAAAAACCTCTGTTAGTTCTCGGAATCGGACCAAAAATATCTACTGCGGCCATGTGTCTTAATTTAATAGGTACAATGGGATATAAAGGAGGAATATGTGAAGTGGTGTCTGATTTAGCTTTCTGGCAAATTTTACATGACGCTAAAACTCGTCGTATTCGTTTCTCCATGTTGTTAAAATAACAGTTCTGTCTCAGTATAAGAAAACATTTTCTTGCTCCGTAATGTGCGTAACTTAAATGAGTGTACCAGATTAATTTGTTAACCAGTTCGTCAGGAATACATAATAACCAATTGTTGCTGTCAGGGTGAGAGCGGCGAAACAAAATGTCATTGCGTACAGTGTAATGGTTTCTAATCGTAACATTATTCTTATCTTGCCAAAGCCGTTTAATTTCTTTCCACACGTTGTCTTTACTTTGCTCTTTTGCTATGTCCTGTAATGACGACGAAATAAAATTTTCAAATGCAACTTGTTGGATGTACATTACGCTGAAATTTGCTTTACAGAAGTTGGTTGCGATGTCTTGCTGATTGTTGCAAAGAGAACGGGATAATGCGTCTGCTACAACATTTTGTGTGCCGGGAATGTGAACAATTGTGAAATTAAATTCCTGCAAGTAAAGTTTCCATCTGCTTAACCTGTCGTGAGTGAATTTAGCTGAAAGTAAAAATTGTATCGCTCTGTGGTCTGTGTAAACTGTAGTGTGTCTTCCATAAAGAAAGTGCCGAAATCTCGTAAAAGCCCAAACAACACATAATGTTTCAAGTTCAGTAACGGAATAATTTCGTTCAGCAGGTGACAGAATGCGGCTTGCAAATGCGGTGTTTTTAATTACTGTAGAACCATCTTCTTCAATTTCCTGAAAAATATGTACGCCTAAAGCTGTGTTGGAACTGTCGGTGGCAATGGAAAAATTTTTGGTAAGATCTGGGTGCGATAAAAGTGGAGCATTCAACAAGGCTTCTCTCAGTTTCATAAATTCAGAATGTGCTTGCTTATCCCAAGACCAAATACTGTTTTTACCTGTTAATTGGCATAACCTGGGTGTGTCTAAAGAGGAGTGATGAATAAATTTACGAAAAAAGTTAATTAAGCCCAAAAAGCTGCGTAATTGTTTCTTCGTCGTAGGAACAGTAATGTCACGTAGAGCTTGAAGTTTTTCCGGATCAGGCGCAATGCCTTCTGCTGAAATTACGTGTCCAAGAAATTTTATAGAAGTTTTGCCAAAATGCGATTTACTGAGGTTAACTGTGAGTCCTTGTGCATGGAAAGTTTGTAACAGTTGTTCAAGAATCAGATTGTGTTCGGACCAGTTAGCTTCTGCGATAAGAATGTCGTCTACATACGTCGTAATTCTGTCCTTAAGTTCTGTCGGAAGTATTGTGTTCAAACCGCGAATAAAAGCCGCAGAAGAAATAGTTAAGCCGAATGGTAATTTGCAAAATTGATAACAGTCGCCGAAACAGAGAAAAGCTGTATATTTTCTGCAATTTGGATGAAGTTGAATTTGCCAAAATCCCGATTTCAAATCTAATGTAGAATAAATAGCAGTACCGTGAAATTTCTGTAGCAGTTCCTCTAATGTCTGTGGTCGATCTGTTTCATTAATAATTATGTCATTAATGTGACGTGAATCAAGTACGAGTCGAAGTGAGCCATCTTTTTTCTTAACAATATGTAGCGGGTTTATGTACGGACTAACTGCTGGTTCTATAATTCCTTGATCAAGCATATCCTGTAATTCTTTTTTAACTTGTTCTCTGTGAATATATGGAATGGGATAATGCTTTGCTTTAAATGTGTCGTGCTGTTTCACTTGAAATTCATACATAAAACCGGACATAGTACCAGGAATGTTGTCAAAAACTGGAGCTTGCTGTAAAAGAATTTTGTGTAATTGCGTTCGTTCGTCGTCTGTAGTTGCACTGCTTTGTCTAACTTTATCGGAAATCATTTGCATTACGTCGTAGTCAACTTCGTCTGGAGTATTATAGTTGTGTACGTACGTATCCGTGAACAATGTGGGATTACAGTCTATGCTACGTGACACGGAAATGACCTCTGTGCGGTTAATTGTTTGTTCTTCCGCAGATAAAGAGTGCTGAAATTCTAAAGCCAATTGTACATTTTCATCTTTTAACATTAAGTAAGAATTTTGAAAATCGATAACTGCATCGTGCTGTACCAGAAAATTCGTACCTAAAATTACGTCTGTTGTCAATAAAGGAACAATCCAAAAATTAGAGTGGAAAGTATGACCTCCAATACAAAATGATAAATGCGTCTGTAATTTAACGTCTACTCCTTTACTTGATACTGCTCCTTTCACTTTTGTTTTGCCTAAAGGTAATGTCGGATAAGTATTCTCTTTGTTGCACACGTTAAAAGTCTCCTCATTTATTACTGATATAGGTGATCCGGAATCGATTACTGCTGAGAATTTTGATGAACCAATTTTAATTTCGATGACAGGATGTGAAATAGTTTTCTGAACAAATGGTCTTTCCTGCAAGAGAGTGTCTCTGATATCGTCAAAAGTAATTACATTTTCGTGAACAACATTCTGCGTGTCTAAAGTAGTGCTTGTGTTACTGGAAGATGCGGCCTGTACAGTATCTAGTCAGATTCTATCTGACGTGTTATTATTGTCAGGACGATTCTGTGGCATTTCTACTATTTGAACAGTTCTATTACTTCTTCCAGACGTATTACGCTCTGGATGATACCTACTGTCGGGTTCGTTCATGAGAATAGGTTCTCGTGCATAATTTTGTTGTTGGTATGACCGACTGTTATTATATGTACGCTGATAATTGTGCTCATCGTTTTTACGTCTGTCGTGATAGTCATTCCTATACGGTGCATTGCGATAGGAATTGAAATACTGTCTTCTCTGTACATAGTTATTTCCTTGCTGCCGTGCGTTACTATTTGTTGGATCTGGGACTATACGTGCACGCGGCGGAACATTAAAGCCTGGTTGACCTTGTGCATTCAATTGTTGGTTAGGTATTCTAACCGGCTGGTTTTGTTGCAGTTGTTGTGAAAAACCTCTATTGTTACTAAAATGTGGTTCTTGCTGCTGATAATTCTCTCGATACTGATAATTAGAATTTTGACTGTTATTAAAGTTTTCGTGGTTGTCATTCCTAAAGCGTCTGTTACCTCTCCTATTGAAATTACGTGTCTGATCATAATTGCTGTACGTTTGTTGGCCTTGGTTGTTATACGAAAAGTTTTTGTTTACAAAAGAATAATCAGATTGCTGCACTTCTAAAAGCTGCAACAGATCCCTGAATGCTGAAATGTTTTCCTTCTGCTGACCTGTTAGAAGTGACACTCTTAATGATCGTGGTAATTTAGAGATACATAATTGAATAAGTGCTGATTCACTGTACGGTTCACTTAGGTACTGGTTTTGTTGCACCATGTGTTCAAAAAATTGAGTGACACTAGGAAAGTTTGAGTTCTCATAATTTGGTAAACTAATTAATTGATCTTTAATTCCGCGTTGCGTCGTCTTCGACCAATACGCTGACAGAAATGCATTCTGAAATTCTTCTACTGAATAACATTGCCTCGCGATCGGTCTCATACGAGTTGCCGGCTCGCCTTCCAAAAAACTGCAAATAAATTCAAGTTTGTGTGTTACGGGCCAAGTCGGTGGAAAAGCAAAGCTAAATTGTTGTATCCAATCCAGGGGGTGAATCGGTGTTCTGTCATTCTTAAACACTTTAAATTTTCTCACTGACAGAAAATGTTTGTAATCAAAGTTATCGTCTCTATGTGATGGAACAGGTTCAGGATTGTAAGAGAATCTGTTGAACTGTGGTTGTTCGGAATCTAAGTCCCGTACTCTCTGTAGATTACCCAAATTATACGCGCTGCGTGAGTCTGGCAAATGTTCGAAAAGTGGCGCCTGCTGTGATGTGTTATTAACTGAAATATTTTTCATCTCTGTTAGTTCTTGCTGTAAACTTGACAACTTTCTACGCAACGTGTTATTAGACGAATCGATCTCATTAATTGTCTGCTGTATATTTTGAAATTCAGGTGTTTGGTTAAATGTAATCGGTGCAGTATCGTCTGATTTATTATCATTACTACTTTCAATAGCATCAATACGACTGGCTAATTCATCATATTTTTCAGTCAGTATTTTTGCCTGTTCATCGGTTTTAGAATCGGATGCATTAATCTGTTTTTGCAACTTACGTGTAGTTTCACTCAGTTTTTTAACATCAGCTTTTATGACATCGCAATCCTGTGTTAGTTCTAACTGTTCGAACCTGTCTGTCACTGTTTGAATATCTACTGTGTGTGTATCTGTTTTTGATTTAAGATTGGAAATTTCGTCACGTAATTCTGTGTTCGACTGTTTGATGGAATTAATTTCGTCGGACACTGACGCAATATTGTTGTCTACATACGTCTTCGCTTTCGCGAACATTTTACGTTTGTCTTCTTGTCTTTGTGCAGTGATTGTTTCCATGAGCTGACGTTTGACTTTATTTTGATCCTGAATAAATTTGCGGAAACGTGTATCACTGTTTTGTATGTGCAGATTAAAGCGTTCGTAATCTGAGTGTTCTGTTGCTCGAATTTCGCGTCGATCTTTTCATCCATTGTGCGCGAAAGTTCTGCTGTCATTGCTTTAAACTCGTCGCGTAATTGTGTAGCCTTTTCAGAGTATTGTTTAGCGACTCCGCTAATTTCGTCTCTGAGTGTTTCTGTTGCGGCAGTTTGCATTTCCCTTAATTCCTGCGCAACAGACTTAATTTCTTCGCTATTTTTTTTTGAACAAGCCTCAATTTCTGCGCGCAACTGTTCCTTAGTGTCATGACACTGCGCGGCAACAGCTTTAATTTGTTCACTAAGCTGTCTGGAATTGTCGTCTAGTTTTTCGTTTAACTGTTTATTCTGCTCTCTAAGTTGTTTGAAATCTTCACTCTGTTGTCTGACCTGTTCACTAAGTTGTTGTTTGAGATCTTCTTTAAGACTGTCTTTTCTTTCATTCTGTTGTTTGTTTGATTCAAGAATTTGTAGCAATAATGCCCTAATTGGATCCGAGCCAAAATTAGCATTTCCATTCTCTGTGTTGTTTGATAGTGTACCTACAATTGTCACGTTTTCTGTAACCATCCGGTTATTCTGCGATTCACAAAAAGGATTATCAGTCGGATGTACACTGTCAGACACTATTTCGGAGTTAAATAGATCAGTCGTACTTTCAGTACACTGTCCATTTTCATTAGAAAAATTTCTCGGTACATTACTTGAATTTTCCAAATCGGGTGTGTTAAGCTGGGCAGCACTCATTACTATAGACCGCTCCGCGTCATCAATTGTCGTCAAATTAACAGACGAGACAATTGAGTTCGTTTGTTCCTCATTAAGATAAAAGTCATCATTAGTGGTTGTAATGCACTGATTGTTAGTGAACGCAGGATTGTCATCATTACACTGCGTGTCACATGTCCTATCGGTAAAGTCGTTTGAGCCGGTAATTTCGTTCGTAATACCTCGCGATACATTATTCACAGTCTTTCGCGGCATTTTTACAATAGTCACAAATATTCACAAAACAAATAAGCACAAATGCAAAAATAACACACAAATACAACAGAGCAACCAATTGCCGTTGACCTGTAGATGGAAAGTCACAAGATTAGTACAAGCGTTGCGCCAAATTCTAATTATACTTAAGCAAATAAGAGCATATATCTGACTGTTGTTCAAAAGATTCTCAACGAAATACGATCCTGGACTGGGTGTCGCCAAGCGTAACCTCCACACAAAAATTTACAAGACAATATTATATAGAAATGGAGCCAAGAAGCAATATCGTCCCCACAGAAATATTTAAATAAAAAAATTTAATAATAAATGGGACCCAAGTGTAACCTCCCGCAATGAAATGTACTGACAAAGGCAACAAAATGTAAAATTCGCAATCTGACTCTGGTGTAAGCTCCCACAAAAATAATGAAAAATAATTCAGTGCCAATGAAATCTCAGTGATAATGAAAATTCAATTAAACCGAAATATCAGTCTTTGGCCCTGTGCAAATCAGAATTAAATTCTTACCTCATTGTAACTGCTAGTCAAATTTCTGCTCTTATTCTTGCGCACAGCTTGGAGGAACTGCATTGCAAATAATAATATTCCTTTTTTTTTGTAATTTAACTGAAATTTGTTTAAGGGAAGTGGAACGAAATTTAGTTCAATAAAATTGTTTTGAAATAATAATTATTATTGGGGCACTTGTTGGAAATTAATTACAATAAATGAACTTTAAATTATCTGATGATTACCTTAATTAACAATATACCTCATTCAGCATCTTGACCAGAATGCCATGTCGGCGCTCCCCAACTGCGTCCCGCTCGCGACCGTGACAGGACCAGACCACTACTGAACTGAACTACATGACAACTACAACCGAACTGCTCTCAACGACTACTCACAGAGTACTGCTCGCAACACTCGCGCGGTCAAGCGCAGACTAACTACGATTATAGGCTCTCTGGTCAAAGATTTTAACGTACCTCACCATCGCTGCTATGTTACATACGTGTTTCAAGCTGTTAGCGCAAAACTACCGCATGAAATAACAATTCCAGTACGTCCACACGGCCGTTTGTTTCCCCTTCGTATAGCTCTAGCAGGTGGCGCTACTGCGCCTGTGACGTGCGCCTGGGCTGAAATGCTAACTAATCATGTGCACCTCTCGTCGCCACAGACGCATGCTCCAAATTTTACCTGATTTAGATGCTTCCTTCAGGGTGTTTCATTTTGGGTGGCCACCAGTGTATATACTGAGTAGGAAATTTCCCGTCCACGTCAAAGATCGTTATTAAGACCACCACCTTCTCAGTAGTAGAAATTTTGTTTATACGCGCTTGTACTTAACATTGCGAGAGTAACTACTGTTTTACCAAAAGTCTATAGTAAGCCACATGAATTTTATGTGAGTAAAAAAAAAGGGCGACTGTCTTTGGCTATGTTGTGCTCTTCTCTCTAGACGGTTAATTAGATGCAGCTCTCAACGCTCTTCTATCCTGTGCAAGCCTCTTCAGCTCAGCACAACTACTGCAATATTCATTCACTTCAACCTTTCCTTGATGTGTAAGGATGTGTCCTGTCAACTGACCCCTTCTTTTGGTGAAGCTGTGTCACAAATTGCTTTTTTTACCAGTTCGATTCAGTATCTCCTTTTTAGATATTGTAAGGCTCCTAGTTTAGCTTTGGTATTAAAGGAAAGTAATGTAAGCTCTGTTTTCATTTGATATGTCATATTTCGTATGCAGTTTCTTTCGTATGCTGGATACATTACAAACAGTGGTTTTCAGTAGTAGATATGTTACGCCACAGACGTTTTTGAGTACAAGCATTATGATCTTTGGTTGCTAGAAGTATTTCCGTTCCGGCAGCATTCTAACACAATGTAATGTGTGAGTTGGTGTTGGCTATGAAGTTGAGTGGATGGAAATAACTTGCAGGACAAAGAGATAAAATCAGATAGGATGATGGCTCTAAGCACTATGGGACTCAACATCTGAGGTCATCAGTCCCCTAGACTTAGAACTACCTAAACCTAACAACCAAGGACATTACACACATCTATGCCCGAGGCAGGATTCGAACTTGCGTCCGTAGCAGCAGCGCGGTTCCGGACTGAAGCGTCTAGAACCGCTCCGTCACAGCGGCCGGCTGTTGCTGCACTGCCTGCTGGTGTGTAACTATGGAGCCGACCTGGGTGGCCGAGCGGTTCTAGGCGCTACAGTCCGGAACCGCGCGACTGCTACGGTCACAGGTTCCAATCCTGCCTCGGGCATGGATGTGTGTGATGTCCTTAGGTTAGTTAGGTTTAAGTAGTTCTATGTTCTAGGGGACTGATGACCTCAGAAGTTAAGTCCCATAGTGCTCAGAGCCATTTGAACCATTTGTAATTATGGTGTGTTTGGAAAACGGAAAGTTTTAGTAGGATTTTTACTTATTGGTTTTAGTTGGTTAATTCATTGTTCAGACAAGAATAAGTAAAGTTAACAGTTGACGTGGTCTGCACTCCTTTAACATTTTCAGTGATTAATTTGATGACAGAGAAATTTTTGTTATAAAAGGTATTTATTTGTGAAATTTATTGTAATTTATGAGGAATGACTATCAGTTTTCGTAATACAGTTTTTAGAGGCCTCCGTAGCGCAGCGGTAGTGTTACCGCCTACCACGTAAGGGAGCCCGGGTTCGGCTCCCGGCAGGGGACTGGGTGTTGTGTGTCCTTTTCCATCATCATTGACACGCAAGTCGCCGAAGTGGCGTCTACTAAAAAGACTTGCAATACGGCGGTCGAACCTCGAAGGGGATATCATGGCCAATAAATGGCATACGATTATTTCATTTCAGAGGAGCAATTAGTTACAGTCATTTAGCAAATTCAAATTCCACCTCCATCACCTCACGAAAGAATTTACATATTTGATGATTATATGTGTCGCCGCATATCAGAGAGCGGAAGACAGTTTCTTGAAAGGTAAAGTGTGAAACGTTTAGAGAAATTGCACATTCCTTGTATTGCACTGCGCAAAGCTTCTTCTTTCATATTTATCCTGCTTGCTGCTGTACTGCATATTTTGTGTTCATCACTCCGAGCAGTGCTGAGTTTCTGTTGCCACTGGTAAACCATGAAAATAAGTTAAGCCAGCAACAGAACAGACGAAATAGTAAGATCATTTATAGTTAGATATCGCTTTTCAAAATTCGTTACCAGGTCAGTTTGGGTAAAGTTTAGTTTAGATTTCATTTCAAATGCAGATGGTTTTATTTTTCACGGTGCTAATCTATTCAATCAGCTGTGTACGTAATTTCACAGAGGATTTTAGACCATACATTTTAGTTACTTATTCCATCAAAATTAGTTTGGTAGATTTATGAAGCATATTTATCCTGTCAGATTGTGTGTTGAAATTGCAAGTCACGTATTGTGACGTCACATGTTGTAGCACTGCTCATTGTACTGCACAATGCAGACTTTCACAGGATAGCTTTTCAAGTTTACAGTTTTGACTTTATAATTAATTTGGTTGAAGTTAATTAAAATATAGTTACACCATTTCAGTTTTGGTGACTCATTTACCTGGTAGCGTTTCCGTATCTACACCGCCGCGTACGCAGCTCAGGGTCTTGTAGATAGCGTTGCTCTGTTTGGATGACAAGGCCCTGGATTCGATTCCCAGTCCGAGCGGGGATTTTTCTCTGCCCAGGGACGGGGTGTTTAAGTTGTCCTCATCATATCATCATTATTCGGGAAAAGGGCGAGACTGGGCAGTGGAAAGATTGGGACTTTATACGGGCGTTGATAATCGTATAGTTGGGCGTCCCCCAAGCCAAATATCACCATCATATACAGCACTGCATTGTTCAGGACAACACAAATACACGAAGTTAAAGATAGAAAACCAGTCCAGTCCAGGTTTAGTTCACAAAATTAAGCGTTAGAGAAGCTGCAGTCTTCAACTGACCCAGCAAATCTTCAACATATTCTGCACCATCACGTTTCAAAAGTTTCTGTTCTTTCCATTTCTAAAGTGCTTATCATTCACGTTTCACTTCAGTACTACGCTACACTCCAGACAATCACTTCCAGAAAAGACCTAATACTTAAAATTATATTCGATGCTAAGAAATTTCTTTCTTTCAGACGTTTTTGTTGATAATGACAGTCTGAACTTCGTGTCGGTCATCGTCAGTTGTTTTTTGCCGAAATACCAAAAGTCATCGATTACTTTCAGTGTTTATTTTCATAATTTGATGCGTTCACCATCACCTGATTTGATTCCATTACACTTGATTTGCTTTTGTTTGATGTTCACATTATAACTTATTTTCAAGACATTATCGTTCCGTTCAGCTGATCTTCAAACCCCTTTGCCGTCTCTGACTGTATAACAATTTCATTGGCGAATAGTAAAACTTTTATGTCTTCTTCCTGGACTTTAATTCCTTTTTCTAAATTCTCCCTCGTTTCCCTTACTATCTGTTCAATATATAGATTCAATAACATCTTGCCTAGTTAACTGTTACACAATAGAAATATCGCTCACCTACATCGTACCCAAAAGCAATGTAAAATTTGTGTTGTTTGTAGCTCCAGCCTTCAGTTACATAAGAATTTCGATTAAGCATTGCGGTTGGGTTCTAAAACACTCAAGGTCAAGGGTATCACTTGATTGTTACAGTATGCGCCCCTCCCCCTCCTCCCTTCTGTCACAACCACTTTTAACGTGGCAATGAAGCCTGAGTTTTTAATAATAATAATAATAAATTTTTACATCAGTGATCAGTGTAACACATCACATTCGAAAATGTTGAGAAGCTCATATGTCATACTATTCATTTAAAGGCTATGTTGTTGTTGTGGTCTTCAGTCCTGAGACTGGTTTGATGCAGCTCTCCATGCTACTCTATCCTGTGCAAGCTGAATCTGCTTAGTGTGTTCATCTCTTGGTCTCTCTCTCTACGATTTTTACCCTCCACGCTGCCCTCTAATACTAAATTGGTGATCCCTTGATGCCTCAGAACATGTCCTACCAACCGATCCCTTCTTCTGGTCAAGTTGTGCCACAAACTTCTCTTCTCCCCAATCCTATTCAATACTTCCTCATTAGTTATGTGATCTACCCATCTAATCTTCAGCATTCTTCCGTAGCACCACATTTCGAAAGATTCTATTCTCTTCTTGTCCAAACTATTTGTCGTCCATGTTTCACTTCCATACATGGCTACACTCCATACAAATACTTTCAGAAATGACTTCCTGACACTTAAATCTATACTCGATGTTAACAAATTTCTATTCTTCAGAAACGCTTTCCTTGCCATTGCCAGTCTACATTTTATATCCTCTCTACTTCTACCATCATCAGTTATTTTGCTCCCCAAATAGCAAAACTCCTTTACTACTTTAAGTGTCTCATTTCCTAATCTAATTCCCTCAGCATCAGCCGACTTAATTCGACTACATTCCATTATCCTCGTTTTGCTTTTGTTGATGTTCATCTTATATCCTCCTTTCAAGACACTGTCAATTCCATTCAACTGCTCTTCCAAGTCCTTTGCTGTCTCTGACAGAATTACAATGTCATCGGCGAACCTCAAAGTTTTTATTTCTTCTCCATAGATTTTAATAGCTACTCCGAATTTTTCTTTTGTTTCCTTTACTGCTTGCTCAACATACAGATTGAATAACATCTGGGAGAGGCTACAACCCTGTCTTACTCCCTTCCCAACCACTGCTTCCCTTTCATGTCCCTCGACTCTTATAACTGCCATCTGGTTTCTGTACAAATTGTAAATAGCCTTTCGCTCCCTGTATTTTACCCCTGCCACCTTTAGAATTTGAAAGAGAGTATTCCAGTCAACATTGTCAAAAGCTTTCTCTAAGTCTACAAATGCTAGAAACGTACATTTGCCTTTCCTTAATCTTTCTTCTAAGGTAAGTTGTAAGGTCAGTATTGCCTCACGTGTTCCAGTATTTCTACGGAATCCAAACTGATCTTCCCCGAGGTCGGCTTCTACTAGTTTTTCCATTCGTCTGTAAACAATTCGTGTTAGTATTTTGCAGCTGTGGCTTATTAAACTGATTGTTCGGTAGTTTTCACATCTGTCAACACCTGCTTTCTTTGGGATTGGAATTATTATATTCTTCTTGAAGTCTGAGGGTATTTCGCCTGTTTCATACATCTTGCTCGCCAGATGGTAGAGTTTAGTCAGGACTGGCTCTCCCAAGGCCGTCAGTAGTTCCAATGGAATGTTGTCTATTCCGGGGGCCTTATTTCGACTCAGGTCTTACAGTGCTCTGTCAAACTCTTCACGCAGTATCGTATCTCCCATTTCATCTTCATCTACATCCTCTTCCATTTCCATAATATTGTCCTCAAGTACATCGCCCTTGTATATATCCTCTATATACTCCTTCCATCTTTCTGCTTTCCCTTCTTTGCTTAGAACTGGGTTTCCATCTGAGCTCTTGATGTTCATATAAGCGGTTCTCTTATCTCCAAAAGTCTCTTTAATTTTCCTGTAGGCAGTATATATCTTACCCCTAGTGAGATAAGCCTCTACATCCTTACATTTGTGCTCTAGCCATCCCCGCTTAGCCATTTTGCACTTCCTGTCGATCTCATTTTTGAGACGTTTGTATTCCTTTTTGCCTGCTTCATTTACTGCATTTTTATATTTTCTCCTTTCATCAATTAAATTCAATATTTCTTCTGTTACCCAAGGATTTCTACTAGCCCTCGTCTTTTTACCTACTTGATCCTCTACTGCCTTCACTACTTCATCCCTCAAAGCTACCCATTCTTCTTCTACTGTATTTCTTTCCCCCATTCCTGTCAATTGTTCCCTTATGATCTCGCTGAAACTCTGTACAACCTCTGGTTCTTTCAGTTTATCCAGGTCCCATCTCGTTAAATTCCCACCTTTTTGCAGTTTCTTCAGTTTTAATCTACAGGTCATAACCAATAGATTGTGGTCAGAGTCCACATCTGCCCCTGGAAATGTCTTACAATTTAAAACCTGGTTCCTAAATCTCTGTCTTACCATTATATAATCTATCTGATACCTTTTAGTATCTCCATGGTTCTTCCATGTATACAACCTTCTTTCACGTTACGGTCGCAGGTTCGAATCCTGCCTCGGGCATGGGTGTATGTGATGTCCTTAGGTTAGTTAGGTTTAAGTAGTTCTAAGTTCTAGGGGACTTATGACCTCAGATGTTGAGTCCCATAGTGCTCAGAGCCATTTGAACCATTTGAACCTTCTTTCATGATTCTTAAACCAAGTGTTAGCTATGATTAAGTTATGCTCTGTGCAAAATTCTACGAGGCGGCTTCCTCTTTCATTTCTTAGCCCCAATCCATATTCACCTACTACGTTTCCTTCTCTCCCTTTTCCTACACTCGAATTCCAGTCACCCATATATTAAAGGCTATAGTAGCATTAAACTTGAACAATTTTGACAGCGAAATGAAAAATTCACCGATTCGAGTCGCAGTACAGCACTCAGTTCTAATCCCCTAGTAAGTTTCAAATCATCGCACATTCCGCTACAAAGTGATTATTCATTCTGGAAATTTTAATAGCGAAGTGATTTACATGATATAAAATGTGTGAGCGCATCATTGTTGTATTTCACTTCGCACTACGACTATAAACACATGTCTGTGGACTCTAGTCAAGCGAGTGTGTAACTGAGGAAATGCTGTTTTTCCCATTGTTTCCGCTATCTTTCCGCTACGTTTCTACCTAGGGAAACTTCCCATCGCACTCCCTGAGATTTAGTGGTAAAATGGCCCAGCGGGTAACCCGTCAAAAACAGAACACAGATCAAGCTTGAAAACGGGAAGAAGGTATACTGAAATTTGAAAAAAAGGAGAAAAACAGAAACATCCAAAGCTCAAGATATGCAACATGAAGTGAATTGCAAGAATAATGGCGTCGTGGTTATGCGATCATTTTCCGAGAGTGAAAAGCGGTAGATCAGTGTTCAAATCTCTCTCGTGCCGAACTTTTCTTTTTTTCTCACCAAATTATGAATTCCCCATCCGGTCACTGACACATCCGTTGTCCTTCAGTCTTATCAATTGTGATACTGTACATTGGTTACAGATTGTGTAGATATGTTACCGTCGCAAGTAATGTGATGAATAGTGAGAGCACGCGATATGCCGCACAGACCGCTCACAGAAATGACAACAACAAATTACCGGGTGCGAACTATGTTACAACAAAGGAGAGTCAAAACTTCCAAAACGGAGCGCAAGTTTCGTAACGTGTGGTACTTGTGCAGAACAAATAGGATGTAGGTACGTCTGGAGGTTCTTTCCTTACACCTCGTTGTTGCAAACTAACGTTACGCCGCGAAAGAGACTCAGATTTGAATATAGCGAACAGACATGTCAATGACCGTACGGACAGTTCATAACCTCGCGGAAAAAAGAATGTGGCACGTAGTACAGCACCGTAACCACATAACCACGACAGCGTGGCTGCTCAAATTCGCTCGATGTTGCACATCCTGATCTTGGACCGTTCACTGTTTTTATTTAGCGTCTTTCTTCATAGTTCAGTACATCTTCCTGTTTTCATGCCTGATCTGTGTTAAGTTTCTGACCGACTATTCACTAGGCCATTTTACCACTAAATCTGAGCGGGATGCTATGGTGAGATTCCCTTGTAAGTGGTGGTCTTCGCCTTTTTGTCTTCCTTGGATCCGTATCTGATGTAATAACGTTCACCTGCAGGCCTTTGGCTCCTGTTTTCGTACACTTAGTCTTTTAGTGAGCTGTGCGGGAGGTTCCGCTGAACTCCCTTAATTTCCAGCCAAAGTTTAAATATGCTACAATGTATTTCATATAAAATCAAGTTAATGAATTAGCACAAACGCATTATAGCATAGCCACCCCATGAGTCGCTACGCAAAGCATCTATTTACCATTTTAGCTGTGAGAATGGTTCCCCTAAAAATAGGGACATGCTGTCCAGGTATGAACGCGCATGTACGTTTATAGAATTACCGACAGAATGTACGGTTACACACTGGAATTGCTTGCAGATCTATTCCGGGAAAGACGTTCATCCTTTTCTCCTCCGCATGTACATCATGCTGAAATCGCGTCACGTGACACTTTCAGCCATTCTAGGTCTTGATGTTACATACGTTGTATTGAATGCCGTACTTTCGGCTTCACTCCTCGAGGACAGGAGGGAGAGAAATTTGTATTGGACTCCTGCTGAAGGGAGAGATGCAGCAAGGAGAATTTTTATGCTTAGACAGGTAAATCACCTGAACTGAAGTTCGACGACGAGAATATCGTGAAACGAAGAACAGCACTCATTTAATCTGAATAAATATGTGACCAAAGTTGCTATGTAATGATATGGGGCTACATTACAATCTTATCCAGGCTTTTTAGTCGTCTGTGGATGGCTGAAACGCTCAATTAATGGTAACACATCTGATTTTTTGTTTCGTTTCATTTAGCATTTAACGTAAAATTATTGAAGACTGATACATTCTTTTTACATTAGTTAACGTGCGTTAAGTGCATTGCTGCAGTAAACAAAGAAATAAAAGCAGATAAGAAAAGTATGAAAGACAAGTAAATTTAATCGCGACAGTGCAGTCGATTTTTTTAAACCCTCGATATTTTATAGCTGTTTCTGTATGCTAGAATAAGCATAGTCAAACGCAAATAATGGATACAATATGTATGGAAATGTATTTCTGTGTATATTTTTGTAGGTAGTTCCGAATCTAAATACAGTGGCATTTAGGTGACATATATCAAATTACAGTGCGTACGCTCCCTGGTAGGTTTTGGAAAGTGGATTACTTACAAAAGCAGGTTCGAAATATGTCCTGAATAGAAAATGCTCTCTCATATACAATGTTTGGACCCCTGAATGGACCTAGTAACCTGGCCTGACAGCAAAATTTATAGAATTTGACCTAGACAGGAAAGACTTACTTTGCACTTGTAATGGGTATTGGGAAAGAAAGGTGATTTACATGAACCTGATTTGTCATAAGCTCATAACATACATCTGACCTAGCATTAAAAGACGTGGAAGTGACGATGGCTACCATGGCATTCAACGGGCATGTGTATCCACGCTGCCATCATAATTCGCGAACACAGTACATCAAGTAACAACACTTTATACAATACAAAGGACTATGAATCTGTCATCTGCGTCAAACTCTGTCACCAACTTCATGTCGTGGATAAGAAAAGGGCGTATAATTTTTACCGAGAATACTCAAGATCTTAAATTCATTGCAGAAAGCAATTAGTATATTTGAAGGGTGTGGAGAAATATAATGGCAACCCACATTAGCTATGAATGGAGATATTCAGTTGGAAAAGTTTAAAAAAATATTCCAGACGTAAGTTATTAATATTTTATTATTAACTGGTAGTCACTGTACAACACCTTAAGCACACAAATCAATGGAAAAAATACAAACTTTGAGCTAATAATGTCCAAAACTCTATCTTTTTCTAGCCATGTTGAACATATTATGTGATATACCATTGTTTTCCTGCAAGAAACACAGGACAGCTGAAAATTCTCACATTTCGTCTGCAGATGCATCTACATACTCATCCTCATTTTTAGATGTCTTCCTAGTTTTTATTGCTTTGTAGAATGTGTGATAAATAGGTAGTATCCAGCTCAGTGCAGATATGAGGTCTTGTTTCTTCTTCGAGTCAATTGGAATTGACCCGGAATATTGGTTCCTCCTGAGGTTGTAGGGTGACCTCGTTTGTGTAAACTGACCTTTTGAAAGTCTTCCCCATGAAATTTGTTTATACGAACAAGATTCCTGGGTCATCTGCATCGAGGAGGAGCCGTACATCATCTTGGAATAACACCTTGTGCCCTTCTCCTGAAATATTCTTTTGACTAAATGTAGATCTCATGTCACTGATGGATACAAAATCTTCTGATGACATAACATGGACACAGAATGGTCACTTTTGGCCATACTTCTTCAAGCTGTGCACCCAGTTTTCAGGGGCATATACAAACTGCGCATGTCGGGGAACATGATACTTCACAACAGCAAAATCTCGATCGCTTTCCAACATGGAATGTCCGGGAAGTGGGAAGTGGTGCTTAATGGTGGAAAATCTTCCTTTTGCTATAAGCAGCATGCAAACGAACACAATGTTCTAGTTTTTGATTTGCTCAGAGCAGCTGTCTGAAATAGCAATCAACTTATTCCATCGTATATTGTGATCTTCAAAATACTCCAGTAAGCAACTGCCTATTTCCTCTGAACCCCTTGATGCTGCCGTTTCATCCCAAAGAAACAAATGACCTGGTGACGAATTACATTGATGAATGCTGAAGTTACATGTCCACTGTTTCCCTTTATAGAACATTGGACCTGTTATACGTAGATCGAAAGTTATTACATGAATCTCTTCATGAAAAACTGCCCTCTCTATTTGCACTTTTATATTATCTTGACCTGCCTGGGCTTTTCTGAGATGTAAGTCCTTCTGTATATTTATTTCTCTTAAGTTTTCCAGGTGGTTTTTGCTTCTATCAGTTGAATTTCATTTTATCGCATGTTGGACAAGTATCTGATTTTGGCAATTTGAATGAAGTATTGAAATCTTGAATGAAAATACGATGACACTTATCAAAAGATCCAGGCTTCGATTTGATATCAGGACAGTATTTATCTTTATAATGGTTGTAGCAACTTTGTATGGAACATTCCATCGACACGTGGAATTTTTCACCATTATCTTTTCTACTGTAGTGAATTTTGTATTTTGTAATACCTTCTATATGGTTTTTGTCTAATTGCACGTCTTCCTCAGAGTAGGCATGTGGTCTATTCTTGTGTTTGCCTCTTCTATCTTCTGGTGGAGTAGTAGCTCCAGTTCGCATTTTGGATTGTATGTTTTCTACTCTACCTCTGTTGTGCTGCAAACCATGGATGCTTAAAAGTGCAACTATACAGACATCAGGGCTTCTGCCATCTTTTATAACACTGTATCGTACAATGTTGTCACGCCTGCTAATTTCATTGCCTGCATTTCTTCTTTTTATGGGTTCTAGCTGCATGAAACCAAACAAATAAGCATTATGTCTACTGAAGCCCCCAGTGTTCCAGAATGACTTGTTTGTACTCTGTATAAGCTTCTCCCCAATCCGTTCAAAACACTTTTTAGAACATTTACAGGAAGCTCCAACTAAATTTCTCGCCTGAATCACTGTACTTTCTTTTATAGTATATTAAAGTCCACTAGTCCTTGTTAGTTTCTTCTGTTGTTCTTTGTTCACTAGCTTTTTTCTTATTGTCGATGTTTTCATTATGACGTCTTTATTCCCAGGGTCAGTTCTGTTGCGATCCTCTTCATTCTATTAAAAAAAAATTGTATGGATAATGTAATATTAAGAAAGTGCTGTTAACCAATAAAATGGTAAAATGATAAGATGAATAAAACGGTAACTCACAAATACGAGAATATTTCTTTTTGTAAACATCCCATGATTTACAGAGGACAATGAAGTTGCATTGAAAGACGTGTTAACTCTATCTTCGTATCAAGATCATGTAAAAAAGTTGAATATGGATATAAAATACGTAGCCTAACTAGCTAGCACAAAGATAATGGTAACCAGCAAATAAGAACATGAGGTGGAAAACAAAACTTACTTGACTTGCAGCAGAATTAATATATGGACAATCTTCCTCGTTTAAACTGAAATCCGGATCATTAATGTCATCATCAAAACAGTCAGGATCACTGGACTCAACATACCATTCACTTAAAAATACAAAAATATCACATCTTCCCTCACTACAAATCTGCTGCTGGTTCCATTTCGAATCTGTGGATTACCATTGTTTCTCAACAGCGCATGTGGGTTCCCAAAGATGAACTCGTTACACCACCTAGTGTAAATCAGGGTTACCTTTGTCTTACTGTACTTGGTTCGAAAAATTCGAATTTGAGGCTTACCATTGTCTTTCTCCATACCCTTCATTTGTTGTTGTTGTTGTGGTCTTCAGTCCTGAGACTGGTTTGATGCAGCTCTCCATGCTACTCTATCCTGTGCAAGCTTCTTCATCTCCCAGTACCTACTGCAACCTACATCCTTCTGAATCTGCTTAGTGTATTCATCTCTTGGTCTCCCCCTACGATTTTTACCCTCCACGCTGCCCTCCAATACTAAATTGGTGATCCCTTCATGCCTCAGAACATGTCCTACCAACCGATCCCTTCTTCTCGTCAAGTTGTGCCACAAACTCCTCTTCTCCCCAATCCTATTCAATACTTCCTCATTAGTTATGTGATCTACCCATCTAATCTTCAGCATTCTTCTGAAGCACCACATTTCGAAAGCTTCTATTCTCTTCTTGTCCAAACTATTTATCGTCCATGTTTCACTTCCATACATGGCTACACTCCATACAAATACTTTCAGAAATGACTTCCTGACACTTAAATCTATACTCGATGTTAACAAATTTCTCTTCTTCAGAAACGCTTTCCTTGCCATTGCCAGTCTACATTATATATCCTCTCTACTTCGACCATCATCAGTTATTTTGCTCCCCAAATAGCAAAACTCCTTTACTACTTTAAGTGTCTCATTTTCTAATCTAATACCCTCAACATCACCCGAATTAATTCGACTACATTCCGTTATCCTCGTTTTGCTTTTTTTGATGTTCATCTTATATCCTCCCTTCAAGACACCATCCATTCCGTTCAACTGCTCTTCCAAGTCCTTTGCTGTCTCTGACAGAATTACAATGTCATCGGCGAACCTCAAAGTTTTTATTTCTTCTCCATGGATTTTAATACCTACTCCGAATTTTTCTTTTGTTTCCTTTACTGCTTGCTCAATATACAGATTGAATAACATCGGGGTGAGGCTACAACCCTGTCTTACTCCCTTCCCAACCACTGCTTCCCTTTCATTTCCCTCGACTCTTGTAACTGCCATCTGGTTTCTGTGCAAATTGTAAATAGCCTTTCGCTCCCTGTATTTTATCCCTGCCACCTTTAGAATTTGAAAGAGAGTATTCCAGTCAACATTGTCAAAAGCTTTCTCTAAGTCTACAAATGCTAGAAACGTAGGTTTGCCTTTCCTTAATCTTTCTTCTAAGATAAGTCGTAAGGTCAGTATTGCCTCACGTGTTTCAGTATTTCTACGGAATCCAAACTGATCTTCCCCGAGGTCGGCTTCTACTAGTTTTTCCATTCGTCTGTAAAGAATTCGTGTTAGTATTTTGCAGCTGTGGCTTATTAAACTGATTGTTCGGTAATTTTCACATCTGTCAACACCTGCTTTCTTTGGGATAGGAATTATTATATTCTTCTTGAAGTCTGAGGGTATTTCGCCTGTTTCATACATCACCCTTCATTTATCTGACAATAACTGTATAAATAAGCAGTTATTTTCTTTATTATAAAATTATCCAACGTAAATTTGAGATTCTATTTACTAAGAAGTACATCGTTTTGCACATAATCCTCTCTATTTCTGCTCAGCACTGACATGCTTTAGGTGGAACCTCGAGTGTTTAACAAATAGCTGCACTGCTCTCTCTAGCAGCTGAATATCTCATTTAGCGTTCCTGTTCCATCCACAGCCATTGTCCATCAGTATGGATATATCTACGTTTTGTAATTTTTATAACTAATTTTAAGTTCTTTTTACGTTGCGAGAACCCGGGACGTGTGTGAAATAGTGCCCAATGCCGACTGGGACCTGTCACACATCAGCTTCCCTACGAGGTATCTCATGGACGGACAAGGTAAATTGTGCTAATCCCTGCCGCTCCAGAACAAGTGAAACAGGGCGTCCCCACGAAGATGGTGATTACTGTGCGATTGCACACCGTTTGCGCGTTGGGTAACACCACTGCTACATCACTGTGGTCATAATATATCAGCTTGTGGCTGCGATAACTCTTTGCTAATATTTGTTGTTGTTAAATGGTATGGTTTGATCTGGTAAGAATGAAATTTATTAACGCTTATCCAAGAGAAATGATAATTTAAACTAGAATATCAGAAGGAATAAAGAATAATAAAGGATAAAAGGAATAACATCTGTGTCGCCACCAGGGAGATGTCGCTGAAAAATTCCGTCATTTCACTGAAGGTGATTGACGTAACATAAAACTCTACTTGAATTTACAAAAGTGCACAATATTAACTCTGTAAAACATAATGAAAACAGAGTAAAATCGGAAAAAATACTCGGAGAAAATGAAAGACAAACCGAAATCAGGTTCGACAGACCGAAAGGTTGTGACAAAACATGATTAAAAGATCACGACTTGCATTTAGTTCTGTGCATTTATTTCTTTTGTTTGCGTTATGAAACGCCCCCTTAGAACATTTTGACATATGAAATGTCCACTTAGAATAATTGTACAAGACTGTGCTTAACCTGACACACAATAATTTTAGCGCAACGCAATCTGACTATCAAAAATCCCTGCAAAAGAATGGCCCTGAGTAACATTAAACTGTACCTTTCAGAAATCACTTACCTCACAAAAATCTTCGTTGCTCGAACTACTGCAATACAGCGAGCGCCACTACTGCCAGCTAAATAAAAGATTCAAACTACTGAAGGCACTAACTACTGATAGGGATAGTTAGCAAATGAAAGATATTAATAGAGAACAAACAATGTATTTACCTTAATATTCATAATTGACATTCAGTCTTACAGATTATCAAAACTCCGCCATCTCTCTCCCCACGTCCACCACTGCTGGCGGCTCACCTCCAACTGCCCAACGCTATCTGCTGTTCACATCCAGCTATAGCAGTTCATGACAACAATGGCAGGCAACAATGCAAACTAGCCACATACTGCACACAGCACAGCCAGTGATTTTCATACAGAGAGCGCTACGTAACGTTGCCAATAAGAAAACATAAACATCAAACTTACATAAAGAAAACATAAACAGCCTACTTACATAGCCCTCATGCTCCCCACAAAAATTTTTACAAATGGTGTTGGGCACTGGCCAATACAGATTTGACAAAAATTTTTCACAATTACAGTAACAAAGATATAAAATGCACACACTTATTTATACAATGTTGGTCAACAGCTAAAATTTTCTCACAGTCCATAAAGACAGTCCAGATTGTTCATCATAATAGTAATTACAGTTTTTGTTTTTCACAAAGTCTCATTAGTAAAAGAAATTGCACATAGAAGTAGTGGATTTCCATGCAGTCTTGAAGAAGTAGTGTTGTCCTTCCAACAGAAAGACAGTGCTGACTCTTGAAATGCTGACAGGTAATGGGCCACAATGGAGCAAACCCACAGCAGAGTCATTCTAAGTTCTGACGAATATTGGTAGGTAGGTCATCACTGAGCAGACCCACTCCAGTCCTGGTAGAGAGTATGGTATTGATGGGCCACCAGAGATGCAGACCCACTGTAGTCCTTGTAGAGATGGCCAGCAGCCATCTGTTGTGACTGTGCAGGTGCACAATCACCATTGAAGAGTCTTGCGGATAATAGAGCAAGTCCATAACCACCACTTGTGCATTCACAAAGTTTTTGGGAATTGTCCTTAGAACCAGCAATGCTGTTATCCAGTCCCTTGCTGAATTATTAACACACGTGCAAACACTAACAGTCCCTACTTCTCACATATTGTCCATATACTATGACCAACAGAAATGTGTGCAGTGAAATGGAACTTACAAGTTACTTGATGAACTGCTGTCAATTACAATTTTATAACATAAGAATACGATTACAAAGATACAAAATACAACATTAAAGACATAACAATACAGATAATATTTGTAGTAATAGGGGATTTACAAAAGAATAGAAATAAACATATACATCAGTGTTACAGGAATGATGACATGAGTACATACATAAAAGATCAGAATAACTTTTGAAACGTCAACTTCACACATGAGCATGAAAACAACACAGAATAAATTATGTCTAAGCATCTTTACAAAGAAAATAACAGAGTATTAGAAAAATTCTACAACATAGCTCTCATCAGCTAAACACATAAAGACAGGAAAACACTAATACACAAGGGTACACAAACACATAGTGGGATAACACCAAAAGGAAAGGACAACACACAATTACATATTTGGAAAAAGCAGCAAAGAGGAAAGGACAGGGTTTGGTTTACTGCAGTATTTTGCTTGGAGATCTCCCTTCATTCCATAGATCGTTCGTCTTATTTCAACCTTTGCTTCCACCAAAAAAATCCTATCCAAGCATGCTTTCTGTATTTATATGTTCACATATTGCTTACCCCATCATTTATTTACAAGAAAATCCTACCTATACCTCGTTCCTGTATTCTATTCATATTTCTTTCAAAATAATTATTTCTGATTGTACAATACTCATTGGGGCCCAAATCTTTCTTCGCAATGCATTCTTTACCTATTCTCCATAGTCAGTTTCTTATATAGTCTACCCCCTCTTAAGCTAACTTAAATCTACTGAGCTCAGATATATATACCAAGGGACGAGGCAATGCAGCAAAAAAAAATAATTAACACAAACATCAATGACAAAAAATAGAAATGGCAAAGCAAGCAGCATAAATTAGCAAAGCAAGTGCAATATTACAACTAATATAAGGCAATGCAGGAAACAAGAAAAACTAGCTTAGAAGAGTAACACAAAGTCAAATTCAGTAACACTATGCCTGACAAACAGCAGCAACCTATACCTAAACATGATATAGCTCAAGCAGAAAAAATATTACAGTAAAAACAACAATGCAGACAAGGGAAATGCATATTCACATCTTAATGTCTATGTAATTAAAGTGGTGCACCATAACAACTTATTGTAAAAAAATATTACCATGTACCTGAAAAGAAAATTAAGTGTTACTGTTACGAGTTACTTCGTATTGTTCTTTCCTTTCCAAGTGCTCCTTCTTTAAAGAATGTGGATTACAAAATTATCATTTAATAGATCTGTTGACAGAAAGAGTTCACATTAGCAAATGCATCTCATTTTATAAAAGCAATGCTGCAACACAGCTGGAAACCAGATATCAAATGAAATAAGCAATTACACAAACCAAAGCATAAAAATATCATTCAGTAGTCATGTGACATTTCATTTCATAAGTTAATGGCTCTCAACTCTCGTACAAAGACTCTTGTCATAATCAGGTGTGCAGATGTAAAAATATTTCTTGTCATTTTGTTAGGCATTTCAGTAAATATCATAAATTTTTAAGTAACGAGGGTGTCGCATTAGCGATGAAAGGCACATCCTAATGGCTTATTCTCCAGGTGTTTGACACAGCTGTGTGCCCCCAACGCATTACAAAAATCATATGTTTTCAAGTAACGAGCGTGTCGCATTAGCGATGCCCTCTACAAAGGATTGTCAATAGCATTGGTTAACCCCTTTTTTGTTTTTCTACCTGTGCTTCCGGAAAGGCCCTCACTCTAATGGCTTGTTCTCCAGGTGTCTGACACAGCTGTGTGCCGACGACGCACGTGCAGGTGGTCACTTTCTTACGGAAATATTTACGACAGCAGTTTCCGCTGCAGTGACAGTCTCATTCACGCATTTACACACACATTTCATAACTCTTAAAGTACGATTCTTGGTTTCCAACAACCTTTTTCACAAGTCAAGAGTCCCTATCTTCTATTCATTATTCATATACATATAAACAGGTAATCACCTTCCTCATATATGGTAGCATCATCTTATTGACATAAACATACTTCAACAGCATAATACACATCGTCGTCGTAATAATAACATCATAACACCTCAGTCAAATCTCAAAAACGTCGTAGCTTTCTGCAATTGTTTCAAAACCTAAAGAAAATTCTCTGCTCATTTCAGTAGTGTCATCTACCTCAAACGTACTTTAAAAATCATGATCTCATACCAAATACATCATTCAAAGCTCTCATAGTATCACAATGGTTCCGAAAAAATATGAACAGTTCACAAAGTATAGACAAAGTACAATTTCTTAAGTGTGAAGTAATCCAACTCTGTAATTGCGTAAACATGTGTCACTGACATAGTAAAAAGATGTTTGTTTCTCTGTTAAATGATCAGATAGCTGTGTAATTTATGTGTTAGAGAAATATGGTACCGATGTGTTAAATTGTATAAGCAAATACCATATTAGCTAGGGCTCCTTGTGCTTGCCAAACACATGGTACACAAAGTAGGCGTGTACCCCCCTGAGGTTTATTGTAATTACACCCTCAGGTGTTACAGATTACAGCTATGGAATGAAATGTATCACGAAAAACCTTCTTTGTAATTCAAAAATCTTTAAAAATAAATGTTTTAAGTACAAAATTAATCACTTAAATACGTGTCCTGTAGCGCTAAATGTGCGTCTTGCTGTAAGATAATCTCTGGGAAGTGTCGTAGTCATTGTCCTCCGAAAGCTAAGTTCTGCAGAAGTCAATGTACTTACCTCATGATAAACAAAGTGAAATGCTTTGCGTATAGATAACTTAGTTATTACGCTTATTGCCGTGATGAGGAAAGTACTGTGCTGTAACGTATTGTTGTCCTACGGAAAAGGCTGTCTCCTTGTAGCAATAGCACAAAAGTCACCACTAAAACATGTCTCACTTTATAGAAGAATTCAGAAAAAACTGTGCAGATATAAAACAGATACACCGCAAAAGCAACATTGTAAATTGTCACTCATTAGTAACATCGTGATATAATCGTGTAGCTGTCAAAGAAACCAAATACTAAGTCATCTTGAATCTCACAGAAAGTACTTCAAATCCTGAATCCACTCTCAAGCAAACCAAAATGTTGCATGAAAATTTCAATAGCAGTGCTGGTAAATGTTCTAATCGTGCAACTAACAAGCAAGAATGTACACACACAATTACACTGTGTCGTCTGTTCGCAATAACAATGCATTCGTAATTTCTGTTTAAATAATTTCTCTTGGTTCTTGACTGGATGGTTAGTTAGCTTTAAAACATAGTTGCATGTTAACAGTTTCTCAGTGTGACAAATTGTACAAGTAGCGTGAAGTGAAAATTGCAAAGACTAAGTTAAAGAGCAGATTATCTGTCAATAAATGGTTTTACATGAGAAATGTGGTGTAAACCTTTTGCTCTTCTCAGTACGCAGAGTTTCAAATTGAATGCAATTATCATGCGGTATTCGTCCGTAAAGAATACGGGAATTTTGCTCAAGGTTAGCGTCAATGTCATTTTTCTCGGAGCCAGCCGGCGCACGCGGCTGCCTCGGCTGCCTGCGGTGCGAATCATTGTCTGTTCCTTTGTTGGCGCGCATCGTTACTGGGATTAGGAGGCCTAACTTCCACAAATTCATCGTGACGAGAGTGCTCTGCTCTGTTTAAATCTCGCCAGTTCTGATGCAATTCAGGTCTGTCGTTACGATCATATCGTCTGTCGTCATGTCGGTAGTTTCCATAGTTTCTTTCTTGTCGGTCACATGGTGGAGAATTTCTCCTTGAATCGTAACTGCGTGCTGGACCGTTGCGTCTAAAGTTATTCTGTCTCCCTTGATAATAATTATTTTGGTTCCCATATTGTCTGTTTCTCTGATTGTCTCTGTGATAGTCATTACTGCGGAGAGGTGATCTTTCCCTGCAATTATTACTCCTCTGCCAACGGTTGTCATACGGGTGGTGTCGATTTTGGTCACGATTTGTGTGGTGAGAATAGCCTTGTCGCGTCCAGTTATCGTTTCTGTCGTCACGGAATTGTGACAGATGTGACCTGTAATTGTTGTACTCCTGTTTTCGCGTTCCGCGATTGTCAGTGTCAATTTCCAGTTCTTGTAACAGTCCCTGAAAAGCTTCAATGTCGTCTTTGCAACGTCCTGCTAAAATAATATGTCGTAAATGTTCAGGCAGTTTGATTAAACAAATGCGGATGAGTTCTGAGGGGCTGTATGGGTTTGACAGGTACTGATTCTTGTGCAACATGTCTTCAAAATATTTCACAAGACTGGAAAATTCAGATTGTTCGAAATGTTTCATCATTATGATGTTATGTTTTACACGGTCCTGTGTAGCTTGAGACCAATATGCTGAGAGGAAGGCATGATAAAAATCTCCTTCACTGTGACAATCGTGAATGACCGATCGCATTCTTACAGCTGGTTCATTCTCCAAATAGCCACACATAAATTCTAATCTGTGCTCCAATGACCAGTTGGGAGGAAAACAATGAGAGAATTGATGGAGCCACGCTTGTGGATGAATGTCGTTGGCAGAATTCTTAAATGTTTTGAATTTACGTGTAGTAATGAACAGCTTATAATCAAAATCATCGTGTCGGCGAGTAGCATATCGGTCATTGTTACGTCGTGTCGGCGATTCCATCTCAAAATTCGGTGTACCTTGCCAATTTCTTTCATAATTACCGAAAAGCCCTGTGTTATTATTTTGTGGCTGTTCCGTATTTCTATGTCCCTCTTCCCTTATTGGGGCGCGAGTGTCCTCTGAAATACGTAATTCTTGTATTACCTGTGTCAGCTGATCTTGTACTTCCCGCATTTCTCTTTTGTATTGCGTATTAATTTGATTCTGATTTTGTTTGAATTTTCTTATTTGTTCATACTCTTCTGTGTCAGTGAAGGCTACGGGTCTTGTGTCATTCAGATCATCATCTACCTTTGTAGATAAGTTAGTGACCTGATCCGAAAGTTCAGCTACTTTCTCCGATAGTGAACACATTTCCTCAGTGTGTTTTTCTGAACCAAGTTTCAGAGTGTCCAATTGTGTTGAAATCGAATCTACTGTGTTCTTTAAGTTTTCCTGAGTTTTTGCCAGTTGCGTAACCGAATCGGTAGATGCAACTGAGTCAATTTTAGCCCACAAGGTCTCATGATTTTCATGAACAATGGTTTGCAGCGCTTTTATGGCTGCTTCGTGATTCTGTAATGCATTTTCATGCCGCGAAAAAATAGGTTGGAAATGCTCACAAATTTGTATTTTTACGTCATTACAGACTTTTTGACATTTCGATTCGATGTTATGTAACTCAGTAGTTAAATCTTCACGTGTTTGTTCAAGTGTGGTGTCTAACTTCCGAAGATTTTGTTCCATTGTGTCTAACTTTTGAAGCTTTTGCTGTGTTTGTCTCTGATTTTGTTCCATTTGTTGCATTAGTTGTAATAACAATGCATTAGTGTCTGGAATCTGTTCCTCTACTCTTTTCGGCAGTGCATTTGCACCGGCAACATTCACATTTTGACAAGCTGAAAATGTGTCTTGACTTATTTGAGAAAACGGTGAGGACGCAAAACCTGAATCTACAGTATTTGCAAAATTGTGTCCTATCATTTCGGATTCCTGAGGCGAGCTGTTGCCGACCGATCGATCGACAATGCTTCCCTGTTCACTACCTGTTTCACTGCCTACGCCATTGTCTGACGCCCGCTCCATTTCCCTATGCACAGTTACCAAATTACTACTTTGAATATTAGTTAACTCATTACATGGTGGGGCCAACACACTGCTTTCGTCTTCACTGTCATTTCTTAGTTTACTTTGGAGCCGAGTGTTACGTTTGTCACACGCCATTATTGTCACAATATTTCACACGATGACACAGAAAAGCACAATTTGAATAGCAAAAATAAGAGAACACATTAACATAGCACTGAAAATAATATCTAGTTAATTGCAGCTGCGAAATACTTGGTGCAAATCTACATGCATACCACAACTGTTTTACAGTACAACAATGAAAGGCTGCAACTACAAAGGAGATTCTCTCTACAATTACGCGCTAGCAATAAACAAAAGCTACACTAAATACACAAACTACAAGAAAAAAAATCAGAAGATTCCAGTGAGGTATCCTAGGCTAAGGGTCGACATATGAAACGTCCCCTTAGAACATTTTGACATATGAAATGTCCACTTAGAATAATTGTACAAGACTGTGCTTAACCTGACACACAATAATTTTAGCGCAACGCAATCTGACTATCAAAAATCCCTGCAAAAGAATGGCCCTGAGTAACATTAAACTGTACCTTTCAGAAATCACTTACCTCACAAAAATCTTCGTTGCTCGAACTACTGCAATACAGCGAGCGCCACTACTGCCAGCTAAATAAAAGATTCAAACTACTGAAGGCACTAACTACTGATAGGGATAGTTAGCAAATGAAAGATATTAATAGAGAACAAACAATGTATTTACCTTAATATTCATAATTGACATTCAGTCTTACAGATTATCAAAACTCCGCCATCTCTCTCCCCACGTCCACCACTGCTGGCGGCTCACCTCCAACTGCCCAACGCTATCTGCTGTTCACATCCAGCTATAGCAGTTCATGACAACAATGGCAGGCAACAATGCAAACTAGCCACATACTGCACACAGCACAGCCAGTGATTTTCATACAGAGAGCGCTACGTAACGTTGCCAATAAGAAAACATAAACATCAAACTTACATAAAGAAAACATAAACAGCCTACTTACAGCGTTTTGTCTTCCACAGTGAAGTTTAGCTTTCTGTACTGTAGTCCACCTTGTCGTTTCTTTCCGATTATATCATGATTGGGAAATACAGAAGCGTCCGATCTTACCCGTCGGCTTTGACCCATGACGTCACAAATGTAGCGGAAACGACCATAAACAACAATTCCAATATGGCGGATATAAAAACATCGCATACGTATTATAAACACTGAAATACACAAGTTTCACAAAAAGCCTAATGACTCTAACGGGACAAGCGTGGGAAATTAGGGGTTTTTGGGTGGGGACAAACTAAATATACACAAATGTAGCCACCGACCGCCATACAAAGCCACGCAATACAACGAAATAAATCAACATTACAAAACTGACCAAATACAAAAAAAACACATTCCTATCCAGAATCGGACACTTCCCTTGACCTATATAGCTCAACAGAACCTACCGATCACATCCCCCAATACAAAACTAAAAAACCAACACTTCCCTTACACCTACATACATCTACAACAGCTCCCGATCACATAAATTACGATCGAACACTTCCGTTGACCTATGTAGCTCAACACAACCTACCGATCACATCCCCCAATACAAAACTTAAAAACCAACACTTCCCTTACACCTACATACATCTACTACAGCTTGCGATCACATACATTACGATCGAACAATTCCATTGACCTGACCATAAACGACACAAAGGTTTCACAAGAACAATCTGCTAACATTGATAGCAAACAAAGATAATAATAAACAAGTGGTACTCGAGACCAGGCAGGGGGGGGGGGGGCTGCGCCCCCCCCTGACACACCCCCCCCCCCGCCAAAAAAAAAAACTCCCAACCTAACCTCGTATTCAGTGCTACGCTACAGATCAATGTGTAGGTCCCTAACGTCACGGGTCAAAGCCGACGCGTGAGATCAGATATTTCTGTTGACACAAAACATACATCAAAAACAAAAAAAACGGAACTTACCGCAAAAAAGTTCCAGTCCCAGAAACTAGATTGGCCACCACAATCACACACAAATGCACCCTAACTAACCACTTTCGGCCTATACATTTTACCCACAGCCCTTAAAAAAACCCGAAAAATGCAATAGGCCCCTGGGACACTCTTCCGCCAACAGTACTCATCTAAATGAGACTGAAGGTTGGAAGAGCGCCTCTTCCCCCTCCCAAGAACTGACTTAACCGCCCCCCACATCCCCTCAATTGTGTTAGTGCAAGCCCCAGTATCATAATTTTTAAATTCTAGACTGTGGTTCACTACTAAATGATTAAATCCCCTGTCACGCAACCCCCTATAAAAAGAAAAAGCATCAGAAACTATTGTGGACCCGGGCTCTACATACTCCTCAATTAACCCCACTAATTCAGCCTTCGACCTCCCCTCCACAACCCTAAAAACACATTCAGTACCCCCACCCCCGTGAACAACAGCCCCCCACACCCAAAGACCAGCCACAGACTTCCCCCTCCCATACTTCCTTTTACCAAACTGCGACTCGTCCACCTCCACAAGCACCCCATGCCCACCCAACTTACCCCTGTACTTAATAAATTCCGAACACACTTAACGACAAAAGGAATACCAGTCTAAAACAGTCCTCTCACTCACACCAGTCTCAAACGCGCAAAAACTCTGTGGGCATCTATAACAAAAATAATATGTAATAAGCACAATCTCACGCATGCCCAATCTAGACTTCTCGAACCAGGTACCACGCCTTATAGAACGCCATACGCCATCTTTCCGGCAACACCACATGTATCCGTCGCTGGTCCGAGAGGCCGGAACTTTAACCAATTTCATCGCCTCAAGGCAAAGAGAACACTTAACAACTTCGGCGATTAAACCGAATAGTTGTAAGAACTTGATAAGTTCTAACGCTGTGTCGCCCATCATCGCCCTCAACCGAACACTATTAAGGCGGTCTTTCATATCCATTCCTAAACAAAAAACCACAACCAAATACACTCAATAACAAACTCACCCGACGTACAGCAATGAGCATTAAATTAAAACAAACGAAAACCATGAACACACCACCAGAGAGCACCACAAACAAAAACAAGACATCTACAAACACGCCACAATCGCAAAACAAACTCCGCGCCGTAATGACGTCACACACCACAACACGCTTACTTCACGGGTCAAAGCCGACGAGTAAGATCGAAGGTTTCTGTTGACCCCATGATTGTTATTTTTTTTTTTACAATGAGTATTGCAGTTTATGTATTGGTGGTGTACTACGTTATCATTATTTGCACTAAAAGAGTGTTCATAGCTTAGCGGTGACAAGTTTCTATGTTCTGAAATGCTGCGAGTACTGGGCGATGACGAGGCTTACATTCCACTGCGACAACGCAGAGCTTTGCGCGCAACTTTGCCGAGGTGCGGTACGTTGCACTTGTATATACCCAGTTCGCAGCAGTGCGAGTTACAGAGAACGGCTACTTGTGCTTTACCCAGGAGTTTCCACACAGGATGCTGCTCCTGCACTCGTGATTGAACACTTCTCTGAAGCTAAGCGTCAACGTTATTGTGCACTTCACAACACTAGAATGCTCACCATTCTCACAGACTATACTCCATATGGCGAGTGAAGAGCTCTGACAGTTGACGCGGACTTGGCGCACGTGCTTCGCGCATCTACGACGGCCCATCAGATCGTGATCTTTTGTTTACATTACCATGGCAATGCCCCAGTGTTGTCGTAGTGCTGGGCGACCGCTGCTTTCAGTCAGTTGCGCCACGTGCTACGTTCAGTTCAAATGGCTCTGAGCACTATGGGACTTAGCTTCTGAGGTCATCAGTCACCTAGAACTTAGAACTACTCAACCTAACTAACCTAAGGACATCACAAACATCCATGCCCGAGGCAGGATTCGAACCTGCGACCGTAGCGGTCGCGCGATTCCAGACTGTAGCGCCTAGAACCGCTCGGCCACCTCGGCCGGTCCTACGTTCAGGTTTGTGTGTAAACGTGTGCATTCCCCTACTTCTATGAGTTTCTTGCCGTGTGTATAAGTGGAAAAGTGTGTAGAAGTTTATATAAGTGGAAAATGGCTGCCTGTAGTGCAGAGAAGAGGGCTTTTGGGAAAGGAGCTACGCTGGAATCCCAAGCACGCGAATTTATATACAGATTGCGTGTTTCCTTTGAAAGGGAAAGGGACAATGGTGGTCCTTTGATATCAGGAGTAAAGTGGTTCACAGAGTGGCAGAAGCATTGAACATCTCTACAGCGACAGTGAATAATAGAGTCACAAATGACAAAGAGACCGCCAATTCAGCTGTGAGCCCTGTTATTGTGACGCCTGGAAAGCCAGTTGTGTGCCCAGTGCTATGATGATGTTTCAGTCAAAAAAAACTGTCGACTCCCACGAGGAGATGAATGCAGATACATTCAAAGACTGGTTCATTTCACGTTTGCTACCAAACGTCAGTTCTTGTAGTGTTTTTGTAATGGACTATACGCCGCACCATTCTGTACAATTAAATAAGGCACCAACGGCTGCTGCAAGGAGACACGAAATAGGCAGCTGGTTGAAACATTATAACATAGGTTTTGAACACACTATGCGGAAAGCGGAACTTCTGAAATTAGTGAAACGATGCAGGCCACAGAAGACGCATTATGTGATTGATATATTAGCAGAGAACCTTGGCCACAAAGTTATACATCTTACACCGTACCACTGCCATTACAACGCAGCTGAATTCATCTGGACTTACATAAAAACAGATGTTGTAGAGTTAAACAAAACATTTACGTTGCGAGACACAGAGAGGCTGGTAACTGAGGCTGTCACACGAATAACGCCAGAAAGGGGTGAACCACGCGTGGAAAGAGATTACAAGGTCGACCATAGAAGAAGGTTTAAGAGAAGAATCCGTTCATAATATTTTAATTTCTTTATCAGACGATGAGGACAGCAGCAGCGAAGATACCGAATACTATGTGGTCGTGACGAGAGATGACCAATCAGATGACGATGATCTCGGGGTTTCCGTTCTCCTGCACGAAAAATAGAGGTAACGGCCTTATTCGATATTTTAGACTTGACGTTTGTGCAGTTTACTTTACCTTGTTAATTTTGAAAATCTTATTGTGTGTAAGTTTTATCTTGGCTGGAACCATAGCAATGGTAATTTTTTTAATGATGTTACCGCCATTTGACGGTAATAATTTTTTTTTTATTGTTATACGATCGAGAGTTCGGCCATAGGCTATTTTCAAGTACAGTAACTTATTTATACACTCCTGGAAATTGAAATAAGAACACCGTGAATTCATTGTCCCAGGAAGGGGAAACTTTATTGACACATTCCTGGGGTCAGATACATCACATGATCACACTGACAGAACCACAGGCACATAGACACAGGCAACAGAGCATGCACAATGTCGGCACTAGTACAGTGTATATCCACCTTTCGCAGCAATGCAGGCTGCTATTCTCCCATGGAGACGATCGTAGAGATGCTGGATGTAGTCCTGTGGAACGGCTTGCCATGCCATTTCCACCTGGCGCCTCAGTTGGACCAGCGTTCGTGCTGGACGTGCAGACCGCGTGAGACGACGCTTCATCCAGTCCCAAACATGCTCAATGGGGGACAGATCCGGAGATCTTGCTGGCCAGGGTAGTTGACTTACACCTTCTAGAGCACGTTGGGTGGCACGGGATACATGCGGACGTGCATTGTCCTGTTGGAACAGCAAGTTCCCTTGCCGGTCTAGGAATGGTAGAACGATGGGTTCGATGACGGTTTGGATGTGCCGTGCACTATTCAGTGTCCCCTCGACGATCACCAGTGGTGTACGGCCAGTGTAGGAGATCGCTCCCCACACCATGATGCCGGGTGTTGGCTCTGTGTGCCTCGGTCGTATGCAGTCCTGATTGTGGCGCTCACCTGCACGGCGCCAAACACGCATACGACCATCATTGGCACCAAGGCAGAAGCGACTCTCATCGCTGAAGACGACACGTCTCCATTCGTCCCTCCATTCACGCCTGTCGCGACACCACTGGAGGCGGGCTGCACGATGTTGGGGCGTGAGCGGAAGACAGCGTAACGGTGTGCGGGACCGTAGCCCAGCTTCATGGAGACGGTTGCGAATGGTCCTCGCCGATACCCCAGGAGCAACAGTGTCCCTAATTTGCTGGGAAGTGGCGGTGCGGTCCCCTACGGCACTGCGTAGGATCCTACGGTCTTGGCGTGCATCCGTGCGTCGCTGCGGTCCGGTCCCAGGTCGACGGGCACGTGCACCTTCCGCCGACCACTGGCGACAACATCGATGTACTGAAGAGACCTCACGCCCCACGTGTTGAGCAATTCGGCGGTACGTCCACCCGGCCTCCCGCATGCCCACTATACGCCCTCGCTCAAAGTCCGTCAACTGCACATACGGTTCACGTCCACGCTGTCGCGGCATGCTACCAGTGTTAAAGACTGCGATGGAGCTCCGTATGCCACGGCAAACTGGCTGACACTGACGGCGGCGGTGCACAAATGCTGCGCAGCTAGCGCCATTCGACGGCCAACACCGCGGTTCGTGGTGTGTCCGCTGTGCCGTGCGTGTGATCATTGCTTGTACAGCCCTCTCGCAGTGTCCGGAGCAAGTATGGTGGGTCTGACACACCGGTGTCAATGTGTTCTTTTTTCCATTTCCAGGAGTGTATGTGAAAAGATATCAGACTGGAATGAAATACAGCGAAATCTGAACCGTATAACAGCAAAATAAAAATTGTTGCAGTCAAATGGTTGCAACATCATTAAAGAAAATATTTATGCGTGTGTTTGTACAAGGTGACGAACACTGGTAGCGCATGTGAAAAAATATTCCATCGAGGAACACATCGGTCAGCAGAATGCTGCTCTTACGGGAATGTTGCAATGAATGACGCGGCATTGTTGGGTTCTGTATGAGCCGGGTGTTGCCGCTTGGCGAAGGGTGGTACAGGAAGGTCTGCCACCCCGCTGCTGGTTAGCTGCCCGTCCATGACGAATACTGGCAACTGCACTGCCAACTGTCAGAGCTCCTCTCTCGGAGTACGGAGTATAGTTCCGCTGCACAGTTTCCTTTATTTGCTCTCAAAGTTCACGCACTACGGCTCTCTCTCAAAGTCTCTGAAAGCGCTTACTTTGGCATTCGTATTGTTACTCATTTACAATTACATACAGTCTTTTGAGTCGAATTACGCTGATATTGAAGCTATGCGTTTGCGACGGGGCGGTAAATAAAGAACTGCGGTTGCAGAGTTCACACGAATGTGCATATACAAATGTTGGTTAAAAAATGTTATTACAAATTTTGGCTCTCACGTCTCAGGGGATGATTTCCACACTTGGTGCATTAATACAAATTTCCACGCCTGTGCATTAGTTATAGTTTTTGAATTAATATTCATGAGTACAGTTTATGCTAGGGAACAAAAATTAGGCGATTATTGTAGCAAAATCAGTTTTTCACGACACAGTTCAATCACTATTTATTGGCGTTGTCCTTTTCTTTCACACAATGAAATTAGCACTGGTGAGACGGTTTACAGTTTTACTTTAATAATAATTTCACTCCGAGCCCCCAATAGCAGTAATGTAGGCTGCTATAAACGAAAATTACTCAGTCAGTTCGAACAGAACCACAAGTCACACTGTCCTCTTTGTTGTAGCAGTTTTGGCGCGAAATCACAGATCGCCACATGTTCACTTACGCCGATGTATACCTCGTAATTTGCACTTACACAATGTAACCTACCCGCAAAAATAAGACAATGAAAATGAGCCAAGTGTAACCTCCCCGCAGAGATTAATAATTAAATGAAATTTTTTAATATTGTAATCTCTGAACAAAATTGGCTCCCATTTATAGTCTCTGTGCAAAGAATGCATTCACAATTAATATTCCCATAAAATTCTTTTCTCATTTAATGTCAAGTTCGAAATACAAAATTCCTAAACACCAAAATAATAAAAAAAGATCTGTAACCTGATAAATTTTATGAGGACAGCAGCCCTGACTTTCGGCCCTGTATTCTGAATAAAAAAGGAAAAAATTCTTACCTCAATAAAACTGGAATTATATCTGCTCTTAAGTTGGAATTTTTCGACACAGCTTCATGCAATGCTGACGTATATTCTTTTTTTTTATTATTGGAAGGAATGATCATGCATTTGAAATATTCTTTAAATTGAAATGAATGCTTTTCTTTAAAAGAGTTGCTTTATATTATAAAATTATTATTGGGGCATTTCTTTGAACAAATTAAATTACAATTAACATACATTATTAAATATGCGCAAGGCTGCTTCTTTACCTTCTACAAAAAATACTCATCCTCCAGAGTCCTGACCAGAGTCGCGAGCAGAGCACACAGTCGACGCATGCCGACTCCCGCCGACTAGCACGGACTAGCACGGACTGACAACTACTGAAGACTGACAACTACTGTCGACTCGCGCGGTCAAGCGCAGACTGGCAACAGCTAACGATAAACTACTCTCTGGTCAGAGATTCTGTCATGCCTCGCCCATCGCTGGCAATGTATACGTCTTTCAAAAAATAATCGTAGCACTTCCAGTTCACCTTGCACACTTGCACTATTAAACAATACTCTTTTTCGAAATAAATCGGCGCGAGAAAAAATTCTCAAACGACCACATGGGCCACCCTCAAGTGGGGCTCGCTCGGCACCCACCCTCCAAAACGACTGACCCTTGGCCGAGATGGCCTCTCGCTTGTATAGTCTCGGACGTCAACCCCCCTGATTATGCAAGTACCAATCTCACCAGTTAAGGTTACAAAGTTTGATACATACCTCCCTCGACAGAAATAAGTACACCATCGGAACCGCGCTAAATAGTACATCCTATTTACTATGTTACATTAGTTTCTAGGATTATTCTATCGCCCGTAAATCAAGTTTTAGTTTTTGCAAAATTTCGCCACTTGGCGCAAATTTGTTTGTTTACACCTATGCTGCAAAGTTTTAACATAGAAATGAATAGAACCGTTTTTAGACGTAATCTATAGCGGTCTACACATTGCGCTGCTCAAAATCTTCGTATCTATAATAATTAATTAATTATGGGCGATAAATGATAATAATAATTTGCAAAAAAATGAAAACTATTGCAAGTTAAGTGTATAGTATAACTTAACTAGTTTAAAATAAGTGTGATGCCACCCAAAATATTATATAATGCCGTTCTGTACGTCATGAATTTTCTATTGAATTTTATAAACGATTTCAGCTCAAACTTTGTTTATTGCTCTTTACGGGCTTAATTATTTATGAACCTTAACATATGACTACGGCACTCGATCTGCTATGAAGAAACGTTTTTAATGAGTGCTCGCTCATCCCTGTAAGTAGTTATTTACTATTTTTATTAATCTTTAACTATTCGTGATATTAACAGATTTCGAGATTACTATAACTTTTGCGTCTCATGACTTGAAATAAAGATCGATCTTTCAGAAGGTGCATATTGCTGACCACAAACCACTGTCGCATCGCTCTTTACCGTAAGTTACATTGTTTTCGGGTAATGCGCGAAAAACCAAACAATGCCCCAAGCTGTGGGGCACGTGCCGACGGAGGCGACCCACCGACCGTTGCAAATCTCGCGCTGGCGCGCGACGCTCTTCCACGAATCGCGTACCATGTAGTGCGCTCGTTCCCCACTAAACAATCCTTGCGTACTAGAAATATTCATCTAGTACCGTCACAAGTTTCGTCGCATGATCAATATAGCTTGTTTGTTCACCGAGTGGGGAATCGTTTAATAAAGACCTCACTTCACACTGTTGTTGTTGTTGTGGTCTTCAGTCCTGAGACTGGTTTGATGTAGCTCTCCATGCTACTCTATCTTGTGCAAGCTTCTTCATCTCCCAGTACTTACTGCAACCTACATCCTTCTGAATCTGCTTAGTGTATTCATCTCTTGGTCTCCCTCTACGATTTTTACCCTACACGCTGCCCTCCAATACTAAATTGGTGATCCCTTGATGCCTCAGAACATGTCCCACCAACCAACCCCTTCTTCTGGTCAAGTTATGCCACAAACTCCTCTTCTCCCCAATCCTATTCAATACTTCCTCATTAGTTATGTGATCTACCCATCTAATCTTCAGCATTCTTCTGTAGCACCACATTTCGAAAGCTTCTGTTCTCTTCTTGTCCAAACTGTTTACCGTCCATGTTTCACTTCCATACATGGCTACACTCCATACAAATACTTTCAGAAATGACTTCCTGACACTTAAATCTATACTCGATGTTAACAAATTTCTCTTCTTCAGAAACGCATTCCTTGCCATTGCCAGTCTACATTTTATATCCTCTCTACTTCGACCATCATCAGTTATTTTGCTCCCCAAATAGCAAAACTCCTTTACTACTTTAAGTGTCTCATTTCCTAATCTAATTCCCTCAGCATCGCCCGACTTAATCCGACTACATTCCATTATCCTCGTTTTGCTTTTGTTGATGTTCATCTTACATCCTCCTTTCAAGACACTGTCCATTCCGTTCAACTGCTCTTCCAAGTCCTTTGCTGTCTCTGACAGAATTACAATGTCATCGGCGAACCTCAAAGTTTTTATTTCTTCTCCATGGATTTTAATACCTACTCCGAATTTTTCTTTTCTTTCCTTCACTGCTTGTTCAATATACAGATTGAATACCATCGGGGAGAGGCAACAACCCTGTCTTACTCCCTTCCCAACCACTGCTTCCCTTTCATGTCCCTCGACTCATAACTGCCATCTGGTTTCTGTACAAATTGTAAATAGCCTTTCGCTCCCTGTATTTTACACCTGCCACCTTTAGAATTTGAAAGAGAGTATTCCAGTCAACATTGTCAAAAGCTTTCTCTAAGTCTACAAATGCTAGAAACGGAGGTTTGCCTTTCCTTATTCTTTCTTCTAAGATAAGTCGTAAGGTCAGTATTGCCTCACGCGTTCCAGTATTTCTACGGAATCCAAACTGATCTTCCCCGAGGTCGGCTTCTACTAGTTTTTCCATTCGTCTGTAAAGAATTCGTGTTAGTATTTTGCAGCTGTGGCTTATTAAACTGATAGTTCGGTAATTTTCACATCTGTCAACACCTGCTTTCTTTGGGATTGGAATTATTATATTCTTCTTGAAGTCTGAGGGTATTTCGCCTGTTTCATACATCTTGCTCACCAGATGGTAGAGTTTCGTCAGGACTGGCTCTCCCAAGGCTGTCAGTAGTTCTAATGGAATGTTGTCTGCTCCCGGGGCCTTGTTTCGACTCAGGTCTTTCAGTGCTCTGTCAAACTCTTCACGCAGTATTATATCTCCCATTTCATTTTCATCTAAATCCTCTATCATTTCCACAATATTGTCCTCAAGTACATCGCCCTTGTATAGACCCTCTATATACTCCTTCCATCTTTCTGCTTTCCCTTCTTTGCTTAGAACTGGGTTTCCATCTGAGCTCTTGATATTCATACAAGTGGTTCTCTTATCTCCAAAGGTCTCTTTAATCTTCCTGTAGGCAGTATCTGTCTTACCCCTCGTGAGATAAGCCTCTACATCCTTACATTTGTCCTCTAGCCATCCCTGCTTAGCCATTTTGCATTTCCTGTCGATCTCCTTTTTGAGACGTTTGTATTCCTTTGTGCCTGCTTCATTTACTGCATTTTTATATTTTATATTTCATCAATTAAATTCAATATTTCTTCTGTTACCCAAGGATTTCTACTAGCCCTCGTCATTTTACATACTTGATCCTCTGCCGCCTTCACTACTTCATCCCTCAAAGCTACCCATTCTTCTTCTACTGTATTTCTTTCCCCCATTCCTGTCAATTGTTCCCTTATGCTCTCCCTGAAACTTTGTACAACCTCTGGTTCTTTCAGTTTATCCAGGTCCCATCTCTTTAAATTTCCACCTTTTTGCAGTTTCTTCAGTTTTAATCTACAGGTCATAACCAATAGATTGTGGTCAGAGTCCACCTCTGCACCTGGAAATGTCTTACAATTTAAAACCTGGTTCCTAAATCTCTGTCTTACAATTATATAATCTATCTGATACCTTTTAGTATCTCCAGGGTTCTTCCATGTATACAACCTTCCGTCATGATTCTTAAACCAAGTGTTAGAGTATATCCAGGGTTCTTCCATGTATACAACCTTCTTTCATGATTCTTAAACCAAGTGTTAGCTATGATTAAGTTGTGCTCTGCGCAAAATTCTACCAGGCGGCTTCCTCTTTCATTTCTTAGCCCCAATCCATATTCACCTACTACGTTTCCTTCTCTCCCTTTTCCTACTACCCAATTCCAGTCACCCATAAACTATTAAATTTTCGTCACCCTTCACTATCTGAATAATTTCTTTACTTCATCATACATTTCTTCAATTTCCTCGTCATATGCAGAGCTAGTTGGCATACAAACTTGTACTACTGTAGTAGGTGTGGGCTTCGTATCTATCTTGGCATGCTGTTTGTAGTAGCTTACCCGCATTCCTATTTTCCTATTCATTATTAAACCTACTCCTGCATTACCACTATTTGATTTTGTGTTTATAACCCTGTAGTCACCTGACCAGAAGTCTGGTTCCTCCTGCCACCGATCTTCACTGATTCCCACTATATCTAACTTTAACCTATCCATTTCCCTTTTTAAATTTTCTAACCTACCTGCCCGATTAAGTGATCTGACATTCCACGCTCCGATCCGTAGAACGCCAGTTTTCTTTCTCCTGATAACGACATCCTCTTGAGTAGTCCCCGCCCGGAGATCCGAATGGGGGACTATTTTACCTCCGGAATATTTTACCCAAGAGGACGCCATCATCATTTAATCATACAGTAAAGCTGCATGCCCTCGGGAAAAATTACGGCCGTAGTTTCCCCTTGCTTTCAGCCGTTCGCAGTACCAGCACAGCAAGGCCGTTTTGGTTAGTGTTACAAGGCCAGATCAGTCAATCATCCAGACTGTTGCCCTTGCAACTACTGAAAAGGCTGCTGCCCCTCTTCAGGAACCACACGTTTGTCTGGCCTCTCAACAGATACCCCTCCATTGTGGTTGCACCTACGGTATCTGTATCGCTGAGGCACGCAAGCCTCCCCACCAACGGCGAGGTCGATGGTTCATGGGGGGATGCACTTCACGCTACTAGTTAATATTTACATTGGAACATGACTGTACATAAACGTTACTCGTATCAGTTTTTGCAAATCTTTGAAAATTCGCGATGCAAACTGTATTTGGCCATTATTTTATGTCATGTGCGGCCGTGCTTTACATGTATGTGTTTCGTTCGTATATGACACCCAGTTTATTTCTTTATTCCAAGGAAAACCCAGTTCCAGGGCCATTCCAAAATTTGTACTATACCGATAAGAAAGCGTGCAAAAAACTATAAAATGCAAAACTAATGTCCGACGACATCAGTAAGTGCCAAAATAAGCACATAGTTTAATTGCAAAATAGGTGACCTGAGCCCCTTGTCTGCTGTCTAATACAGTGACACAGGGCATCATCTCATAGAAAATATGTCCTTTAGCATTTATGTACGTGAGTACATATACTATTACTGAAAACTTTTATCTTGAGCTTGTGAGACATGTACTTCTGACACGATTAGTGCAGAATTATTTACAACTAATGACATATTTTGGAACATAATTTGTCACCTCAGTGACAACGAACTGTTAGACATTGGGCCGGCCGGTGTAGCCGAGCCGTTCTAGGCGTTTTAGTCTGGAACGGCGCGACTGCCACGCTCGCAGGTTCGAATCCTGCCTCGGGCATGGATGTTTGTGATATCCATAGGTTAATTAGGTTTAAGTAGTTCTAAATTCTAGGGGATTAATGACCTCAGATGTTAAGTCTCATAGTGCTCAGAGCCATTTGAACCATTTGTTAGACATTGGTTACTTCAGGGACAGCTCCAAACCACCGTCTTTTGCGACTTCAGTGGTGTCAAGCGAGAGTTCATTGGAAGACAGGGGGGAGGTCTGTTGTGTTTTCTGATGAAACCTGTTTCTGCCTCGGTGCGATTTCGTATGGTAGCAGGCACTCTCTCCGGTTATCCCACGCACCCTGACTGCAGATTTGTACGTCAATCTGGTGATTCGATCTGTTGCACTAAAATTCATTAACAACATTCTAGGCTCACCCAATCGAGCTGTTGTAACCAAACGTGCTCTACGGAGTGTCGATATGTTGCCTTGGCCTGCTCGATCACCAGATCTGTCTCCACTCGAGCGCATTTGGGACATCATCGCACAACTCCAGCGTCATCCACAAACAGCATTAACCGTCCCGACATGGACCAACCAAGAGCAACATGCATGGACGTCCATCCCACAAACTCATATCCGGCATCTGTACAACACAATGCTTGGTCGTTTGCATGCTTGCATTCAACAGACTGGCGGTTACACCGGTTATTAATGCACCTTTTCACATTTGTTATGGCTTATCTCGTACTTACATAACCTGTGATCTTGCAATGTGTTCACTTAAATATGTTATCTAGATAGTAGCAATCCCGGAATTTCATTACAGTAAATTAATTATTTGCTATTTCTTTCCGCCAGTAATAGATTCGCATTCCGTTCTTAGTAATCTGAGGCGCGGACCGAACGTTGTTTAACCACTTCTCAATAAGTGTGGCTGCCACATTTTCTATAGAATGTAAGTTGAGTGTCCCAAAGAACTCCTTCATTAGTTTTAAAACTTTCTATAAGTTGCCTGCACGCTGTTTTCATCTCTTGAACCTGATTTTGTGTGGTTGTTTCCATGTATAGCTTCCGTCCGTGGCTCTGATGCGATAACCTGCGTATGCTTCTTTGTCAGGCTGATAATTCTAGTCTTAATACATTTTATCGCAGCGAGATTAATTCGTGTTGGCGTGCCTGCCTCGTGTAACTGTCGCAACGCCATCTTTCGTCACGAGGTTCAAATGGCTCTGAGCACTATGCGACTTAACTTCTGAGGTCATCAGTCGCCCAGAACTCAGGACTAATTAAACCTAACTAACCTAAGGACATCACACACATCCATGCCCGAGGCAGGATTCGAACCTGTGACCGTAGCGGTCGCTCGCTTCCAGACTGTAGCGCCTAGAACCGCACGGCCACTCCGACCGGCCGTCACGAGGTGCCTTGGGACCTGATTGGCCCGTGGAGCTAGAACGCGAAGAGTCCTTCCTAAGCATCCAACAGACTGTGCCAAAGACGAACTATGCGGATAGCACTCGATAATCAGGTACAGAAATGTATCTTCGCCGTAAACCTGCGGTTTAGTATTGTACGAAATAATCTACATATGTGCAGAGGATAAAATTCCTTGCATCCCGTTACCTCTAAGGCATTTATGTTTTACTGAAGAATTTGCTTCAACAAAAATTTTTGACAAAAATAAAATAAGGAATTACTACACATAGTGTGTGTAACATGCTCTGATTCTGCCTCGGTTGTAAAAGAGATTACGTATGCATTACAACAAGAAACTTGGCAGAAGAAAAATCTTTAATCTGACCTCTTAGATACAACTTTCTGCCAGAGGAGCATGGTTTCTGTACTTGTAAAAGCTTTCTCGTAACTGGTTCCTTTTCAATTTAGTTTACGAAAATTATTCCAGCTGTTTGTCCTGCAGCTGTGAGTTTTCCTTGTAGAAGTGATATTTCCGACGTATTATTGATTAGATTTTTCTGACTCGCCAGGGTAGCCGAGAACGCTAACACCCTGCTTCCTGGAGTCGGGTAGGCGCGCCGGCCCCTGATCGAATCCGCCAGGCGGATTAACGACGACGGCCGGTGTGCCGGCCAGCCTGGATGTGGTTTTTAGACGGTTTTCCACATCCTACTAGGTGAATACTGGGCTGGTCCACACGTCCCGCCTCAGTTACACGACGCGCAGACATTTGAAACACATTCACTCTGTTTCACGAATTACACTCGCCGCAGACAAAAAAAAATGGTTCAAATGGCTCGGAGCACTATGGGACTTAACATCTGTGGTCATCAGTCCCCTAGAACTTAGAACTACTTAAACCTAACTAACCTAAGGACATCACACACATCCATGCCCGAGGCAGGATTCGAACCTGCGACCGTAGCAGTCGAGCGGTTCCAGACTGAGCGCCTAGAACCGCTAGACCACCGCAGCCGGCTCGCCGCAGACAGCTGGGGTACACTAATTCCGTCCCAGGGGGTATGGGGTGGTGGTAGGAAGGGCATCCGACCACCGCTTAACATTAACATGCCAAATCCGGTTAACCATGGCCGACCCTGCGTCACCGCGGGAGAAGGCGCAAGCGATAGAATAGAATTGATTAGATTTTTCTGTTGCCGTTGCTGAGGATTCGAGATGAACAGTTCAAAGGTACTTACAACAACACTAGGAATCTGAGTTCGCTGTCATTATCAGGTATGGCAGCCGCACGAAAACTCACTTTGTCTTTGTCTCAAAAGGTATTTTTTTCTCACGTTTTGCTTATATTTTTTTTTTGTTTCTGAGGGATCAATGCGACCAGTTTGAAACTACATATGGACTATCAGATCAATTGTGTGATTGGATTGAGGAGTTCCTAGATAACAGGACGCAGCATGTTATTCTCAATGGAGAGAAGTCTTCCGAAGTAAGAGTAATTTCAGGTGTGCCGCAGGGGAGTGTCATAGGACCGTTGCTCACAATATACATAAATGACCTGGTGGATGACATCGGAAGTTCACTGAGGCTTTTTGCAGATGATGCTGTGGTGTATCGAGAGGTTGTAACAATGGAAAATTGTACTGAAATGCAGGAGGATCTGTAGCGAATTGACGCATGGTGCAGGGAATGGCAACTGAATCTCAATGTAGACAAGTGTAATGTGCTGCGGATACACAGAAAGATAGATCCTTTATCATTTAGCTACAAAATAGCAGGTCAGCAACTGGAAGCAGTTAATACCATAAATTATCTGGGAGTACGCATTAGGAGTGATTTAAAATGGAATGATCATATAATGTTGATTGTCGGTAAAGCAGATGCCAGACTGAGATTCATTGGAAGAATCCTAAGGAAATGCAATCCGAAAACAAAGGAAGTAGGTTACAGTACGCTTGTTCGCCCACTGCTTGAATACTGCTCAGCAGTGTGGGATCCGTACCAGATAGGGTTGATACAAGACATAGAGAAGATCCAACGGAGAGCAGCGCGCTTCGTTACAGGATCATTTAGTAATCGCGAAAGCGTTACGGAGATGATAGATAAACTCCAGTGGAAGACTCTGCAGGAGAGACGCTCAGTAGCTCGGTACGGGCTTTTGTCAAAGTTTCGAGAACATACCTTCACCGAAGAGTCAAGCAGTATATTGCTCCCTCCTACGTATATCTCGCGAAGAGACCATGAGGATAAAATCAGAGAGATTAGAGCCCACACAGAGGCATACCGACAATCCTTCTTTCCACGAACAATACGAGACTGGAATAGAAGGGAGAACCGATAGAGGTACTGAAGGTACCCTCCGCCACGCACCGTCAGGTGGCTTGCGGAGTATGGATGTAGATGTAGATGTAGATGTAGATGTACTTCTCTACATTACCAATAGGTGATTCACCGTGCGAGCATCACCCTGTGATGTCCTGTCGGGCCCATTACGAGCTAGCAATACTTTCCTAGCCAAATTTTCCCTAAACAGAGGTTTCGACAGGTTTAAAGCTCGGCACACAGCCCCAGACAGGTTCAACTGACCATTTCTGAAAAATAATACTGCATAACACTACGAATGGCAGAAGTGACACAACTCTTCACTGTCTACAACAACCAGTATTAAATATCCACTTTTTGTCTTATCTTTCAGTTATTCCTTTTACTGTCCGTTCCACTGCCATATCAGCTAGTATCTGAATGTCTCATCAACGCGAGCAACTCTCGTAAACAGTTCTCCAAATTTTTTTCTCGTGTTCTAAGAACTTATAAATTTCTCCACTGATCCTGTGATAACAATATATTATGTATCCTTCTCGTTGCAGTCCACGCCTTCCTTGCACGTAGTGTTATATTACAGACATGTTTCCAAGACTTACGATTACAACTTTTTGGTGTTCAGGAAAACATTACGTGGCCTTGCAGGGAGATGGCGCTCGTATTAATGAAATTTTATTCTTGTTATCTTGATAAATATTATACCAAACGTATGTGAAGTTTCACGTAGTATGTGAGTTAGTTATGTTTATGTCTATCTTTTAAATATTCTTATAGTACTTGTCCCGTTAAACTGGATAAATTAGAGTAGCACCCATAGTGTAATCAAATTCTGTCATTTGGAAGGATTATCGCCAACGGAAATACATCAAAGTTGTTAAAGATTTATAAAGAATCCGTCCCCTTATTTAAAACTGTCAATAAACAGTTCAAAATGGTTCAAATGGCTCTGAGCACTATGGGACTTAACATCTGAGGTCATCAGTCCCCTAGACTGAGAACTACTTAAACCTAACTAACATAAGGGCATTACACACATCCATGCCCGAGGCAGGATTCGAACATGCGATCGTAGCAGCAGCTTGGTTCCGGACTGAAGCGCCCAGAACCGCTCGGCCACAGCTGCCAGCCAATAAACAGTGGTTTAATTCAAAGGTAACTTACTTCTCTTTCTGCTGATCCGCCACAGAGACGTCTGAAAAGTGAACGCGCGATGAAAACATCAAGAAAATGCGTAGTATGGTATTCATACATCGGTGTTTGAAGATATGTGAAATAGCTGACACCATAGACAGTACTTTTCGCTTGAATAGTAGTTATATACAGCTCTTTACACAGCTCTGCATGCTGATATCAGTATCGCAGTACGTATGTTCCTGCATAAAGATTGTGTCGAGAGTAAATCACAGGTCAATAGCAACAGCTACTTTTACAAATAAAATAGCTACAGTAAACATTGCTCAGCTTTAGCGTGTCACAGAAAGGAGCAAATTCTGAATCATTAAAAATTGTCATTTGTGTATCCAGTTATCTTTATGGTACGAAATAATTTTAAAGACGTTAGAATCATATTTGATAAAAATCCATCAGTCCCATAGAAGAATAAACTGTAAGTGATTTTATATTTTTATGAGATATTAAATCTAGAACTAATTTCATTTACCCTGTCGTAGAAAAAATAGGCTGTTAGGAAAATATGCAGATGACCAACATAAGGGCTTGGAAACTTTTGCATGTTTTATGACGCTGAACAATTTCAAATGGCCTCTGGTGAAATGTGTCTACAAATTATCAGAGCAAACGCCAGCTTCTGAAACATGCAAACGACCTCGGTAAAGATGCAGGAGCTCGTCTTTCAAAGAAAAGGAGAAAGTAATGAATAATGTCATGAATATCTGATGCAAAGTTATGCGTCTTCTTCACCATGTTATATACCGCTTTTCAGTGAGTAGTTTCATCTGACACAGTAACTGTTTCTCATTTTCTGTTTACAATCCACGACGTCGAAAAGCACACGTTTATGCAAAATACCAGTGGTAGGTGCTGTGAGAATGCTTTGAACCAGAATATCGTCGGAGAGGAAATTTCATTACTCATCCTGCAGCTTTCCCTTTGAGCTCCGTCCGTTCCCTTAAAAGGCTAATCTGCAGAATGCAAAGCAGGCACGTCTCAAGCCGAAGCTACAACGGCTGTGCGGTATTTTCAGACAGTAACAAGACAGAAAATTCATTTCTGTCTTCTACTACGGTCATAGTAACGGAGAAACAATTGTAGCCTAAGAGACAACTCTCGAAAAATGAGGCGCTCCTCATTATGGACAATGTACACCACATAAATAGTCATCGTCGTGTTCCGTATTTAGCGTGAATGGTTTTTCTAGCTGCTCTCTTTCGCATAGCCCAAAGCGAACGATTTCAGCTCACAGGGCTTTGCAATGTGTTGTTATTAGTTTCACGTGAAGTACAGAAGAGAGATGTAGAATTTGCAGGTGTACAATGCAAACTATACAGGGTGGTCCATTGATCGTGACCGGGCCAAATATATCACGAAATAAGCGTCAAACGAAAAAACTACAAAGAACGAAACTTGTCTAGCTTGAAGGGGGAAACCAGACGGCGCTATGGTTGGCCATCTAGATGGCGCTGCCATAGGTCAAACGGATATCAACTGCGATTTTTTAAAATATAAACCCCCATTTTTTATTACATATTCGTGTAGTACGTAAAGAAATATGAATGTTTTAGTTGGACCACTTTTTTCGCTTTGTGACAGATGGCGCTGTAATAGTCACAAACATATGGCTCACAATTTTAGACGAACAGTTGGTAACAGGTAGGTTTTTTAAATTAAAATACAGAACGTAGGTACGTTTGACATTTTATTTCGGTTGTTCCAATGTGATACATGTACCTTTGTGAACTTATCATATGTGAGAGCTCATGCTGTTATTGCGTGATTACCTGTAAATACCACATTAATTCAATAAATACTCAAAGTGATGTCCGTCAAGCTCAATGCGTTTGGCAATAAGTGTAACGACATTCCTCTCAACAGCGAGTAATTCCCCATCCGTAATGTTCGCACATGCATTGTCAATGCGCTGACGCATGTTGTCAGGCGTTGTCGGTGGATCACGACAGCAAATATCTTTCAAGTTTCTCCACAGATTGAAATCCGGGGACGTCAGATACGGTGAACGTGCGGGCCATGGTATGGTGATTCGACGACCAATCCACCTGTCATGAAACATGCTATTCAATACCGCTTCAACCGCACACGAGCTATGTGCCGGACATCCATCGCGTTGAAAGTACATCGCTATTCTGTCATGCAGCAAAACATCTTGTAGTAACGTCGGTAGAACATTACGTAGGAAATCAGCATACATGACACCATTTAGATTGCCATGGATAAAATGGGGGCCAATTATCCTTCCTTCCATAATGCCGCACCATACATTAACCCGCCAAGGTTGCTGATGTTCCACTTGTCGCAGTCATCGTGGATTTTCCGTTGCCAAATACTGCATATTATGCCGGTTTACGTTACCGCTGTTGAATGACGCTTCGTCGCTAAATAGAACGCGTGCAAAAAATCTGTCTCCGTCCCGTAATTTCTCTTGTGCCCAGTGGCAGAACTCTACACGACGTTCAAAGTCGTCGCCATGCAATTCCTGGCTGCATAGAAATATGGTACGGGTGCAATCGATGTTGATGTAGCATTCTCATCACTGACGTTTTTGAAATTCCCGATTCTCGCGCAGTTTGTCTGCTACTGATGTGCGGATTAGCCGCGACAGCAGCTGAAACACCTGCTTGGGCATCATCATTTGTTGCAGGTCGTGGTTGACGTTTCACATGTGGCTGAACACTTCCTGTTCCTTAAATAACGTAGTTATCCGGCGAACGGTCCGGACACTTGGACGATGTCGTCCAGGATACCGAGCATCATACGTACATAGCACACGCCCGTTGGGCATTTTGATCACAATAGCCATACATCAACACGATATCGATCTTATCCGCAATTGGTAAACGGTCCATTTTAACACGGGTAATGTGTCACGAAGCAAATACCGTCCGCACTGGCGGAATGTTACGAGATACCACGTACTTGTACGTTTGTGACTATTACAGCGCCACCTATCACAAAGCGAAAAAACTGGTCCAACTAAAACATTCATATTTCTTTAATGGGTGTTCCTATTAAAAAAAAACGCAGTTGATATCCGTTTGACCTATGGCAGCGCCATCTAGCGGCCCAACCATAGCGCCATTTGGTTTCCCCCTTCAAGCTAGACGAGTTTCGTTCTTTGTAGTTTTTTTGTTTGATGCTTATTTCGTGAGATATTTGGCCCGGTCACCATCAATGGACCACCCTCTATGATAAGGTGAACATTCATGAAACCAACAGACCGCAGGGACAGATTGCTGACTGGAAATGGAGGAAAAAAGGCCCTATGAACATTTGTCCGGAAATGGATGGTGTACGTGCATCGAAAGCAAATCGACCCGGAATGCAGTACAAACCTGCAGCGCATCCACGTCACAACAGTTCTTCAAAGTGGCCTCCAGGGACTGCAGTGCACGCGTTCACACGTTGCAGCGTGGGTTGCCACACTCCTTCGCCCGTTCAAGCCTCTCTCCGAATAGTGTCACAGGCGTCGTGATCACGCAGTTCAAGGGTCTGCACAGGAGAGACTGATTCAGCATACGCAACGCTTTTAGACGCTAGCAGAGGTAAAAATCCAGGGGGTTTAAGTCCGGTTATAACACTAGCGTGTAATTGGGCGCTAATGACCATTGTAGTTGTGCGCCCTAAAACCACAAAAAAAAGCTAGCGTGTAAGTTACTCTTCCCTAACAACCGAACCTTTAGTCCTGTCACGGGAAATGCCACATATAACACTAACGTGCCGTGAAACACGCTAATGTTATCCTCTGAGAGGATTTCGAATTTTGACCGCGCGTATGTCTAATGGACAAAGGTATCGGACTATAATTTTGAATATGATGAAATTAACAGAAAAACTAAACAGACTTTAACCTTGGGAGTTAATGAAAGTGGTAAAATCATAAATGAATGAAAAACATAAACGGTCGCCAGCCTAATTAGGCACATTAATTTGTAAATATATGTTTAAGAAAATTGAATATTGGTTATTGAAGTTACTTTCGTTGATATTTGCCTTTGAATAGCATCCAGGATACAAACTGACACAGTGCATTCTGAACTGTGTGTGTAGCAGTTACCAATAACGCACACACCAGTAAATTATAGGAAGCAAATATGCACCAAGCACATACTAATGACAGCTACTCTCAAGAGCATTACGTAATCAAATACTAAAATGTCACTGCATGAAGTGCAGAACTAAATTTGGACATGAGGGGCTTTCATCTTAGCTGACATGAAAAAAATGAATAATACCACAAATACACTGTTTAAACTCCTCTACATATATCAGATTTCCTTAGCAACAGTAATAGTTCAATTTTCTTTTCTAATAGGTGGAAAATATGATGGGGACCCATAAACTACACTCATGCTCATAAATTAAGGATAATGCTGACACATGGTCAAACAACGCTCTGGTGGGCAGCTTGTGGGTTTAAATCACCTCGGGCTATGACCATGCGGTGCATTTGACCTGCGGTCGTCGCACGGTGGCGCATACGCAGAGGGGTGTTGGTGCATGTCAGAGTACGGTGCAGCAAGTTAGTGTGCAGACGTTTTCAGACGTGCTAATGGTGACTGTGTGTTGAAAATGGCTCAAAGAACACATATTGATGACGTTCTGAGGGGTAGAATACAAGGGCGACTGGAGGCTGGTCAAAGACAGCAGGTCGTAGCACGTGCCCTCCATGTGCCACGAAGTGTGATCTCAAGATTATGACAACGATTCCAGCAGACGGGAAACGTGTCCAGGCGCTACAGTACGGGACGTCCACAGTGTGCAACACCACAAGAAGACCGATATCTCACCATCAGTGCCCGCAGACGGCCACGGAGTACTGCAGGTAGCCTTGCTAGGGACCTTACCACAGCCACTGCAACAGTTGTCTCCAGACACACAGTCTACAGCCGACTGAACAGACGTGGTTCATTCGCCCGGAGACCTGCAAGGCGCATTCCACTGACCCCTGGTCACAGGAAAGCCCGTATAGCCTGGTGTCAAGAACGAAGTACGTGGTCATTGGAACAGCGGTCCCAGGTTATGTTCACGGACGAGTCCAGGTATAGTCTGAACAGTGATTCTTTTCATCTGGCGTGAACCAGGAACCAGATACCAAACCCTTAATGTCCTTGAAAGGCACCTGTGTGGAGGTCATGGTTTGATGGTGTGGGGTGGGATTATTTTTGGTGCACGTACACGCCTGCATGTCTTTGACTGAGGTCAGGTGTATCGGGACGTCATTTTGCACCAGTATATCCGTCTTTTCAGGGGTGCAGTGGGTCCCACCTTCCTCCGATGGATGATAACGCGCAGCCCCATTGAGCTCCCATCGTGGAGGAGTACCTTGAAACAGAAGATATCAGGCGAATGGAGTGGCCTGCCTGTTCTCCATACCTAAACCCCGTCGAGCAGGTCTGGGATGCTCTCGGTCGACGTATCGCTGCACGTCTTCAAACCCCTACGCCACTTCACTTCAGGAGCTGCGACAGGCACTAGTGCAAGAATGGGTGGCTATACCCCTGCAGCTGCTCGACCGCCTGATCCAGAGTATGCCAACCCTTGTGTGGCCTGTGTACGTGTGCATGGTCATCATATCCCATACTGATGTCGAGGTACATGCGCAGGAAACAGTGGCGTTTTGTAACACATGTGTTTCGGGACGATTTTCTCAACTTATCACCAATACCGTGGACTTACATATCTGTGTGGTGTGTGTTCCCTATGTGCTTACGCTATTAGCGCCAGTTTTGTGTAGCGCCACGTTGTGTGGCACCAAATTCTGCAATTACACTTAATTTATGAGCATGAGTGTAGTATAGTTTCACTAGTGAAACTCTCTGATTATTACAGTACAAAAAACTAATTCAAACAGATAATCATTCACTTCACTTGGAGAAGTACATAATTTACTTTGCAAGACAATAAAATACAGCACTGGGATTAATTAACTTCAAAAAAGGAAACATTCATGACAGAAATCAAAACCACACTATTTTTAAATGAGCTTCACTTATTTGCCTTTTTATCACCTGTGAAGCAGGTATTCTAGACAACAATATTGACACACTCATGCACTGTAAGCTTACAAAACTACATTTTGTAATAAACCAAGGATACTTTAGCAAAAGCCTATCCAACTTCACTTTTGTGGTTTTAACGTTAACTCTTACTACACCTTTTATATTAGATAAAAAATCACTTTTAAACACTTTAATGCAAGAAATGTTCATTTAAATCAGGATAATCGGTTTTAGTAGCACTTAAGGTGAGGATCCGGCATAGTTTCGTGATCAGAATAGAAAATGTGGTTCCGGACACGGATTTGTGATTATTATTAAAACAACACACAAATTAACTGGTCCATGCCCACGTCCATATACATTTCTGAATGCATGAAGTTAATGAAGGAATGGCGAAGATTGGTAGCAAGCGACATGGCGTTTAACTGTACTCACGGCTCTTGATGTTAGAATGCTTTATAGAATCTCTTCTTGGCGTCGGATTTTCAACATATTAGAGCCGTTCCTTTATGACGAAAATATCAAATAATACCCAGATCCACATTCGAGGCAAATCCTTTGTAAAGCATCTTCCAATTGCCTCTCTTAGCACCGTTGAAGTGTACCGTGCTACGGCTAGCCACATAGTGCGTACCGTTCACACAAAGGAGCCGCTCAATTCGACCGCCAAAACCACCTTTTATATCTCGCCATTCCACTTCCATTGCAGGGGGACTTCATTACAGCTTTTACATGTCACAAATACAAGTGCCCTAACCATGAACCAGCTTTCAGTAAACATTTTCTTTTTATTGACATACACATGTTATTATTGTTGTTGTTGTGGTCTTCAGTCCTGAGACTGGTTTGATGCAGATCTCCATGCTACTCTATCCCGTGCAAGCTTCTTCATCTCCCAGTACCTACTGCAACCTACATCCTTCTGAATCTGCTTAGTGTATTCATCTCTTGGTCTCCCTCTACGATTTTTCCCCCCACGTTGCCCTCCAATATTAAATTGGTGATCCCTTGATGCCTCAACACATGTCCTACCAACCGATCCCTTCTGCTAGTCAAGTTGTGCCACAAACTTCTCTTTTCCCCAATCCTATTCAATACTTCCTCATTAGTTATGTGATCTACCCATCTAATCTTCAGCATTCTTCTGTAGCACCACATTTCAAAAGCTTCTATTCTCTTCTTGTCCAAACTATTTATCGTCCATGTTTCACTTCCATACATGGCTACACTCCATACAGATACTTTCAGAAATGACTTCCTGACGCTTAAATCTATACTCGATGTTAACAAATTTCTCTTCTTCAGAAAAGCTTTTCTTGCCATTGCCAGTCTACATTTTATATCCTCTCTACTTCGACCATCATCAGTTATTTTGCTCCCCAAATAGCAAAATTCCTTTACTACTTTAAGTGTCTCATTTCCTAATCTAATTTCCTCAGCATCACCCAACTTAATTCGACTACATTCCATTATCCTAGTTTTTCTTTTCTTGATGTTCGTCTTATACCCTCCTTTCAAGACACAATCCATTCCATTCAACTGTTCTTCCAAGTCCTTTGCTGTCTCTGACAGAATTACAATGTCATCGGCGAACCTCAAAGTTTTTATTTCTTCCCCATGGATTTTAATACCTACTCCGAATTTTTCTTTTGTTTCCTTCACTGCTTGCTCAATATACAGACTGAATAACATCGGGGAGAGACTACAACCCTGTCTCCTTCCCTTCCCAACCACTGCTTCTCTTTCATGCCCCTCGACTCTTATAATTGCCATCTGGCTTCTGTACAAATTGTAAATAGCCTTTCGCTCCCTGTATTTTACCCCTGCCACCTTTAGAATTTGAAAGAGAGTATTCCAGTCAACATTGTCAAAAGCTTTCGCTCAGTCTACAAATGCTGGAAACGTAGGTTTGCCTTTCCTTAATCTAGCTTCTAAGATAAGTCGTAGGGTCAGTATTGCCTCACGTGTTCCAACATTTCTACGGAATCCAAATTGATCCTCCCCGAGGCGGGCTTCTACTAGTTTTTCCATTCGTCTGTAAAGAATTCGCGTTAGTATTTTGCAGCTGTGGCTTATTAAACTGATAGTTCTGTAATTTTCACATCTGTCACCAACTGCTTTCTTTGGGATTGGAATTATTATATTCTTCTTGAAGTCTGAGGGTATTTCGCCTGTTTCATACATCTTGCTCACCAGATGGTACGCTTTCGTCAGGACTGGCTCTCCCAAGGCTGTCAGTAGTTCTAATGGAATGCTGTGTACTCCCAGGGCCTTGTTTCGACACAGGTCTTTCAGTGCTCTGTCAAACTCTTCACGCAGTATTATATCTCCCATTTCATCTTCATCTACATCCTCTACCATTTTCATAATATTGTCCTCAAGTACATCGCTCTTTTATAGACCTCTATATACTCCTTCCAACTCTCTGCTTTCCCTTCTTTGCTTAGAACTGGGTTTCCATCTGAGCTTTTGATATTCATACAAGTGGTTCTCTTTTCTCTGAAGGTCTCTTTAATTTTCCTGTAGGCTGTATCTATCTTACCCCTAGTGAGATAAGCCTCTACATCCTTATATTTGTCCTCTAGCCATGCCCATATCCTTCTGCGTCGGCCGCGGTAGCCGAGCGGTTCTAGGCACTTCAGTCCGGAACCTCGAGACTGCTACGGTCGCAAGTCCGAATCCTGCCTCGGGCATGGATGTGCGTGATGTCCTTAGGTTAGTTAGGTTTAAGTAGCTCTAAGTTCTAGGGGACTGATGACCTCAGATGTTAAGTCCCATAGTGCTCAGAGCTATTTGAACCATATCCTTTTGCTTTTTTCATATTTACGGTACAAAACTCTAATTTTCTTGTACATATCAAGGAGTTAAACTAAATCAGAATACACACTCTATAACTGCAGATGCACAGTTACATAATAAAAACCTACTTCTAACCGATTTAAGTGTTGCACGGTGATTTACTAGACCACGCTACAGGGCCCCAGCTTCATATCCAACGATCGGCGAAGATGTTGTTGAGATGTCGGCGAACTATAATGCGGAAGTGGGGTGGTCCTCCGTAATGAAGAAATCACGGAAACTGTGATGTTGCCAAAGGCACATTAACAAACAACCCAGGCAGAATATTCCGCAGAAAGTCGGATACGTCCCTCCGTCGAGGCGTTGTGCAATAATAATCGGCCCAAGTACGTGGTCGCCAGGAATCCCTGCCACACACTGATGCTGAATCAATGCTGATGAACCACCTCAACCATTCCCCGAGGTTTGTCAGCAGCCCACAGATTGCAGATTGATAGTGCCAGTTTTGGCAAAGGTTGCGTCGTCGGTTAAGAGGACGGATGACAGAAATCCCATAATTGTGACGTTCTCGTACAAAAACCATCGACAAAACCTTCCCGTAGAGGGAAATCCACAGCTGATAATTGTTGCACTCGTTGCAGGTTATAGTGATGGAATACAGCATACACATAGTCGTACTTTGGCTAACACTATGTTGACGGGCACTTGCATGGAGCTTGTACTGGGGTTCATCTCAGTATCCTGTAGAATCTGGGTCTTCAGTCTTGTTGTACGCGCAGTCCGCCGCCCCTCTGCATATTCGTCTGTGTGAAAGGACCCATGATCACACAAACGCCGAAAAAGGGCTTGAAATTGTGGTGTCACCGCCAGACACCACACTTGCTAGGTGGTAGCCTTTAAATCGGCCGCGGTCCGCTAGTATACGTCGGACACGCGTGTCGCCACTGTCAGTGATTGCAGACCGAGCGCCGCCACACGGCAGGTCTAGAGAGACGTCCTAGCACTCGCCCAGTTGTACAGCCGACTTTGCTAGCGATGCTACACTGACAAATACGCTCTCATTTGCCGAGACGATAGTTAGCATAGCCTTCAGCTACGTCATTTGCTACGACCTAGTGAAAGGTGGCTACACTGAGCCACAGCGCCAGAGATCGCGCCAGAGAGTATTGTTCCGCCGCCTCCACTGGCAGTTATTATTGAGAAGTAGCGGCAGGCAGTTCTTGCCGAGAAGTTGTGGTGGACACTGCTTGTCGTGAAGTCGGAGTGAGATGTGATAGTGGAGAGTGTTGTTCCATGTTTTATGCAGTTATTTGATGGGAGAGATAGCAGATGTTATTCTAATGGAGATATTGTAATGATCAGAGTGCATTTCGTCAATATATATGAAGGTAATAAAACGCTATGTTCTTTTATTATTTGTGTGTCTCAAATAATGCATCATTACAGGTTCAGTCAACAAAGCATCTGGCTTGTATTCTTGTATTAGAGTGTAATTTTGGTTTTCTTGCACAATTATAGTAGTTCTAATTTTCTTTTATCACGTCAATATAATTGGTATTTAAAAATTCTTGTCTTGTTGAAGAAGAACCGTGCCAGATGTGTACGTTGAGTCACACTTCCACACACAGAACAGCTACACTTGTGCTTTGTTGGCTTCGTAGGTTTTATAGTTGCTGGGGACTTAATTAATTAATTGTATTAACTGAAATTTTCATTTCATTCTTTGTTGTTGTTTCATGCAGTCAGACTGCGTAATAATACTAGTCAGGGCCAGTCGTTTACGAAACAGCGTAATCGGACTTACAGCTACTAAAAAAATATCTGCGGTATTATTTTAATTAAGCCCCCATGCACTAGCAAGGCGCCATTACCAGTGTATATTGAGATTGCACTTATGTAACATCAAGAGCGATGTACACCAATTATGGATTAAAGTTAAGTATTCCAGCAACTACGTTCTTTTCTTACTAGACTCAACTACTTTACTGTTCCAGACCTCACGCCAGTCTGCGTGAGCTTAACGCGTGCATTTCGACATTCTCGCATAGTGACTTGGCTGTCTTGCCAAGTCACAACAGAAATGTTGTGTGATATGGTTGGTGTCTGTGAGGTACAGCCGTGCTGCCTCTCTACCGTTTCCATCTGCATGGCCGTACACAAACACAATCTCGGCGACATGAATACGAGGCCATTCTTGTGTTTACAGTACGCTGCACCAACCACACAGCCTGCAACACACAAAGGACACTCGGCACGTTTTCAGAGGAATTTTCTTTCATGCTCGAGCAGCTAATTTTTTCATCTTGCATCCAAGCACAGAGCATATTTTCAGTGTCCTGATATGCTCTTTCGACGCTCTCCTCACTTCGTCGGTGGCGCGGCTTACCATGGACGATCTTCAAGGACGGTCAATACTCCTTCCGGCTGCTTAATACACTGTTTGGAAATTCCGTGGCGTTGTCAAATTGTAGAATAGTTGGGGCACCAAGCAACGTAAATATGTCGATAAGGTTGTAGGCTATTTCTTTCGCTCTCTTTGACGCCAGAGCCCAGAGAACTACAAACTTAGTGAGGTAATCGTGGTAGACCATCATAAACGTGTACTCTCTATCAGGATGGGACTGTAAATGTATGAGATCGACCTTATAACGGGAAAGCCGGCCGCTGTGGCCGACCGGATCTAGGCGCTTCAGTCGCAGGTTCGAATCCTGCTTCGGGCATGGATGTGTGTGATGTCCTTAGGTTAGTTAGGTTTAAGTAGTTCTAAGTTCTAGGGGACTGATGACGTCCCATAGTGCTCAGAGCCATTTTTTTGATAACGGGAAATGAATTCCGCAAAAACCATTAGCCTGACTACAACGCCTTTTCTTAAAATCATTTCTTAATACCTTTTCCTAATGCCTTTTTGCTTCTGGCAAGGTTCATGAAGGTGAATGTACACCTCAATATCATGACGGTTGATGCTCTTACACCTGGGTGAAAGTTCTTTCAACATCCTGTCCCGCCCTCCGTTACCAATAGGCAAATGGGCCTTTGCATTACGTCAAATAACTCGAGTCCGCGACGTAAAATGGAGTAGCACTCGTTCTTTCTTTACCGGGATAGGTCAACGTAGTCTTATTCTCGACCATAATCAGGTTATAGTGTTTCAGCAGTCAATAGTCCAGTGGTTCCTTCACGGCCATCTTAGCCTTTTTCACATGGTTGACTAACTTTTGCTTACTGCTTTCGGTTAGGAGAACCGTTTTTTTTGGAAGCATTGGCTCTTACATGAGATAATTCATCGCAGAACTGTCGTTGCATGTCAGCATGGCGTGATTCCTGTATTGGCACTACACTCCCTTCTGATATTGTGATACAAGAACAACGGGAAAGGGTAACGCGAGAGCGTCTGAGGAACAGCCGGATGCTGCACACTGGAGAATTATTATGGCGATATCCGTGGCACGATAGTTGATCGTCGAACAACGACGCGCTGTCTGCACAACCATTAAACAAAGACCCAAAAGCCACAGTAAACAGTGGTGGCGGAAAAAAATGGCGGGATTAGACGTATTATATATTTTGCCAGCAGACAATCCGGCAAAATATACAATGCCTAGACCGTGTATAAAATATCAATCTTTTAATACTTTGACGTTCGATTTTAGGCATTCTATACATTACCTAAGCATACTATACAATGCCAGTGCATGAGTTTAGTTATTTGGGCAGCTAAACAATTAATGATGGCCCGAGGTAGAGCGATAGCAAGATAGGAATTTCTGGAAAAGAGGAACAGCTTAATATTTAGTATGATTTAAGTGTTGGGATGTGCTTTCTGAAGGTATCTGTCTGGAGTGTGGCGTTGTATGGAAGTGAAACGTGGACCGTAAGCAATTCACACAGGAAAAGAATAGGAGCTTTTGAAATGTGGTGCTATAAAAGAATGGTGAAGACTAAATGTATAGATCGAATAAAAAATGAGAAGGTACTGATTCTAACTGGGGAAAAACGAATTTATGGCACAACTTGCCTAAAAGAAGTGAGCTGTTTGGTGAAAAGCTCTCTTGGTTCCAGCGGTGTGACAGTGTTAAAATACCGCGATATTTCGACGAATCATCTTCGCCAGAAGAATATGAATATTTATTTCCTTTCTCCATACCCGGTTGCCACATTGGACACATGGAAAAGGAAATACAGGTTGTATTTACGTGATGACAAAATCCGTATAATGAAGTATTGCTTCATACAAAAGCTTTATTTTTCTTGTAATATTCAGTAGGAACCTGATTCTCGTCCATAAGTGCGCTTTGTTTTCTTTGAATACATGCAAGTTTTACTTAAATTTTTATGAGTCAGGAGCCATCTAATGTAAAGTAATCGCAATAGTTTATTCCAGAAAATCAGCGATATAAAAACAGCCTATGGTTGAAACAAAAGTTGTATGAAGCTGTTTTTCTCTTGTAATTTTTCTCCTCTCTTTCGGTAAGAGTGTAGCTCAGCATGTTTTCCACATCTCTTCTTCCTCGGCCTACCCTAGTCAGGAAACGCATACTTTAAGTTATAGAGTATGTCCATTAATTACGTGTCTCAACAAAATGGGGAGGGAAGAGTCCGGCAAAATCTCACCAAATCTCATGTAAGAGGAGGGGGAGGGAGGGGGGTAACGAAAATTTCAAGTCAGCTTTTTAATTCAGCGAATGTACCTTATCATAACGGATAACGTTTGTTTTACAAAATTAATCCCGAACATAGACAACATTAACGTGCTCACAAATCTTTATGGCCTCTCTGAACTGAACGTTTTACACGTGTGCATGCCCGGGATTCCCTCATTTGAAACAAGTGCCGCTCAAGTATCACATTTCATTTGGGTAGTTCCCTGCCGCGTCGGTTGGAATCACTGCATGTAAGTCAATCGAAATATTGTGTAATGCATATAAATTTGCAACTTTTATAACATTAATTCAGAACCAAGTAAGAAGTATTTTTAGTGGTACGAAACAAAAGGCCGGTCGGAGTGGCCTAGCGGTTCTAGACGCTACAGTCTGGAGCTGCGCGACCGCTACGGTCGCAGGTTCGAATCCTGCCTCGGGCCTGGATGCGTGTGATGTCCTTAGGTTAGTTAGGTTTAAGTAATTCTAAGTTCTAGGGAACTGATGACCTCAGATGTTAAGTCCCATAGTGCTCAGAGCCATTTGAACCATTTGAACGAAGCAAAAACATGAGCATAGCAGACACAGTGAATTATTTAAAAATCATATCGTAAGTCTCACGTGTGCGGAAGGGCTGGGGTTCCACCGTATCTGACCAGATGTCGCCAAGTGAGGAGGGGGCGCCAAAATTACAAATGTCATGTACTTAATGGACGTTCCCATAGACGTTCGTTGGTTTTGTTCTTAAAATTAATTATGAAACAAATGTAAAAAACCTTATTTTTAAGTTGTCCTTGTGTGGATATCTACAAGTTTGTGCACTAATGAACACTTTTTTAGATTCCTTTGGCTGAAATAGGGAAGTCGGCAGATCATTGTGAAGAAGCGTAATAGTGGAACGCGCAGTCCTGTCATTAACTTGACATTGCTCGTAGCAAATCGCGGCCCTGAGATTAGATGCCGATCATTTTAATGTGCCTTGCGCTTATTACGTTCAAGAAATCATTGTGAATGCTACGGTCACTCGCCTATGATCAGTGATGCTGTCGGGCGTCGATCCCGTCAGACACAAGCCCCACAAATGATACGGATTGGTGGTGGAGTGAAAAGTAGCTCAGGTATTTGTTTGTAACGTATCTATAGTTTTTACTGAGTGTACTACGTGGTCATACCACGCTCAATTAAGGCCGTATTCCCACTACCTAAATGATGTGTTTCTCTCTCTGGCGATGGCTGCGTTTCTGGTGAAGAATTTCAGTACTATTAGTTTCCATTAAATCCTCAGTTGAGGATGTTAAGCCCAAGAAAATCTATAATTAACTTATATAGAGAGATTGGAGAGTAAAATGTCGATGTACAGAAAACTCAACAAAATTAAATTTAAATCCTGATAAACCGTCGCCACTTGAAGTGGTTCCCTTCGTGTAAATTGATTAATTTCCTGGATTACAAGGTATCAGAGTCTGAAAGTAAAGAAACTACTCCAAAGGCGATAAACGGGATTGTACTTACTCTCATTTTTAACTGAAATTATTGTAAATGCTGTTTATTTTTATTTTATATGAAATTATGTTCATTGACTTTAATAGATTCAATGAAAATTAGCTTCGGGCTAAAACGTAATTGTTGGTTAAAGGCGCGTTTGGTGACTAATGATCGCGTAAGTGATTAATGTTTATTCAAAAGAAGTTTTTTATAAACCGGTAATCGCAGTTCGAAATAGGATGCAAGCTGAAGTCATTAGTAATAAAGTAACTAACGATGAAGTGCTTATGGCGCCCGACCATTGCGACATTAAACTAACTGTTTCCAGCGTAATTTAAAATTAATTGCTTTATGTAATTAAAACAGGAGAATAAAACAAGTTAAAAGTGTAATTTCCAATTATTGCTGGTATTGTGTCGGCTACTGTTGGAGTCAGCACGGACACAAACAAGGGAGGAGAGAAGCTGCAATGGCCGATCCAAAATGATCTGTATGTAACATTTTCAGATTAGTAGAACAATTTATTTCTAAGAAAGAAAGAAACCAACTTCTTGTTATGATGTGACTCGAGGTTGCTGATGTGATTCCTGTGCCTCCTACATGCAATTGCTTTTACACACTATTACTGCTCTCGGAACGCACGCTAAGTATCGTCTTCCTGCTACTCAGTACCGATGCCCGCTAGGTCTGCGACCGAAGTGGGCAGGTTACCGCTGACAGGAGGCGCTGAACTCTTGTCTTCCTGGAGGTGTGGCGCTGCCAGCTCTTTCCATTGGCGAGCGGGTCAGCGTCTTCTTGATGTCGTTTCGCGGTGCTGCACTGGTCGGTGCGTTAGGACTGCACAATTCCCCCATCTCCCCTAATGCCGCTCTATTGTGAAGGGAACTATCTTACGACAACTGGGCGGGGGGGGGGGGGGGAAGGGGAAGTAGGAAACTGGGTGGCGAGAGGAGCCGGGAGCCGCAGCTGGGACCAACGTCAAACACTCGGTCGCGCCCCCACATCCCTCCTGCTCTCCGAGGGAAACATCGGTCGGATAACCTCCAAAAGGGCGCCCACCCTGTTCCTGAGGCGGACCGTAGGATAATGGAGAGGACGGTGATGACGTCAGAGGCGGCGATGACGACGACGACGTCGGCGCCGTGTCCACGGCGGTCGCCAGGACGAGCGCCCGGAAATTGAGTTGCAGCGGCGGCGAAGGCGACGGGTCCAGCTCCATCGGTTCCGCAGGCGGTGCCGAAGAGGCCCCCGGGGACGGCCGGCCGCAAGATACCGCTAGGATGCGAATCTGTGGAAGAATTTCGCAGTCGACAAGTACGAACCTGGTTCTGATGGCGGCGCAGCAAACCAACAGGACTTTGAATTTAATATATGCAAGCGCCCAAATTTCTAAGAACAGTTTCCCTCTCCAAGGGCTTGGTGCGACGAAAAACTCTGAAAAGAACAGAATCATACTTGCGGATTCCCTAAATCGCTCCAGGCAAATGCCGAGATGGTTCCTTTGAAAGGGCACGGCCGACTTCCTTCCCCGTCCTTCCCTAATCCGATGAGACCGATGACCTCGCTGTCAGGTCTCGTTCCCCAAACAACCCAACCCAACCCACACTTGCGGAGCGTTTGAGGCGCCGTGCGTTGCGACCGGTGCAGCAGCTGAAGCAGCATGCGGTGTGCCGGCTACCTAGAAACTGCGCTTGCGACGGGCCGTCGCGCGGCTGGGAGCGGTACGTTGCGAAGAAGAGCAGCAGCGCTTGCTTCCGTGTGCGAGAAGCACGTTGGTTAGTTGTTTCATTTGGGGGAGGAGACCAAACAGAGAGATCTTCGGTCCCAGCGGATTAGGGAACGATGGGGAAGGAACTATCCCAGCATTTGCCTGAAGCGATTTAGGAAAATCGCGGAAAACCTAAATCAGGATGGCCGGACGCGGGTTTGGGCTGTTGTCCTCCCGAATGCGAGTCCAGTGTGCTTGGGAGGCACGTAGTTTGTTCATCTGTTGCTCGAACGTAGGCATAAATCGTTCAGCTTCGCCATTCGACCAAGGATTAAACGGAGCACTGGTAAGGTGATACCACTGGCTGCATAAAACTGTCCTGAGCAGTAAACTGTGGTCCGTTGTCTGTAACCAACACTTCAGGCAAACCTCCCAAGCACAAAATTAAAACCGAGCGGGGTGGCGCAGTGGTTAGACACTGGACTCGCATTCGGGAGGACGACGGTTCAATCCCGCGTCCGGCCATCCTGATTTAGGTTTTCCGTGATTTCCCTAAATCGCTCCAGGCAAATGCCGGGATGGTTCCTCTGAAAGGGCACGGCCTACTTCCTTCCCAATCCTTCCCTAATCCGATGAGACCGATGACCACGCTGTCTGGTCTCCTTCCTCAAACCAACCAACCAACCACAAAATTAAATGACAAAGGTGAATGGTACTACGCGACGTAGTTGAGTTCATGGGTACTGCAAACGGATATTTGCTAAAAGCCCGGCCAGATACAGTGCCGACGCGCTAACAGTTTTGTGCGTACGATTCCCACATGTCCTTGGAGGAGCAACCGCAACACATCTTTTTGCAACACTTTGGGAATAAGCACACTCGAATGTCCAGTCATTGTGCAACAAAATCATACCGTGCTGGGCGGAGAGGCCATCCTGACAGCAAAATATCGGCCCACAAAAGAATTCTGAATGTTTTTCAGTGAACGAGGCCAAGCATTACGGACGTAGCGCAAAAAAAGGTTCAGGTCAGCGTCTGCTTATGTGACCTTAGCAGTTTTCTTCTAGCGCAATGGAAAAGTCTGTAAAAGTTCAGTGTCACGTGCATCGATCTGACAACAAGATACGGTAGTAGCGAGTCCGCAGCTCGTGGTCTCGCGGTCGCGTCTCGCTTGCCGAGCACGGGGTCCCGGGTTCGATTACCGGCTGGGACAGGGATTTTCACCTGCCTTGAGATGACTGGGTGTTTGTGTCGTCCTCGTCATTACATCATCATTCATCAATATGGCGAGTTTGGACTGAGCAAAGGTTGGGAATTTGTGCGGGCGCTGATAACCGCGCAGTTGAGCTCCCCGCAAACCAAACATCATCATCATCATCATCATCAGTAGCATCGAATTCAGAATCAGGACCAACAGGAAGGTGAAAAAGGGCGTCAACATTTATCTGATTCTTTATGGGCCGGAATAATATTTCGTACTGATACTGTGACTATAACAAAGCTCAACGTTGCAGCTTCTGAGACCTACGCCACGGAACAGGTGTAGTCGGATGAAACAAAGACTGAAGTGACTTACGGTCAGTCATTAGCTAAAACTTTCGACCAAACAGAAAACGGTGAAACTTTGTCACATCATAGATAATAGCGAGTACTTCATTCTCGAGTCCGCAGCTCGTGGTCGTGCGGTAGCGTTCTCGCTTCCCGCGCCCGGGTCCCGGGTTCGATTCCCAGCGGGGTTAGGGATTTTCTCTGCCTCGTGATGACTGGGTGTTGTGTGCTGTCCTTAGGTTAGTTAGGTTTAAGTAGTTCTAAGTTCTAGGGGACTGATGACCATAGATGTTAAGTCCCATAGTGCTCAGAGCCATTCTCGATTTGGGCATAATTACGTTGCGTCTTGGTCAGTAACTTGGAAGTGAAAGCAATCGGCCTGTTCTGCGAACCAAATCTGTGCGAGAGCACAGCTCCGATTCCGTACAAAGAAGCGTCCACTGCCAAAACCACAGGCTTAGCGGGATCGAAATGAACAACGCATTTTTAAGTTTCTGGAATGCGCCCTGACACTCTTTGGTCCAAACAAAAGGCACATTCTTCCGGCGCAAAATGCAATGGAACCGTGAGCTGGGCTGCGTTGAGTATAAACCGGTTACAATATGTCCACATCCCGAGAACTCGCTGCAATTCCGTCACTTTCCGCGGTGCACGGAGGTCCCGAATGGGTAGCAAATATGAGTGAAGGGGATGAATACCTTGGCTATTAAGAACATGGCCTAAGCACTGAATTTCAGTCTGAAAAACTGCACATTCATCCAGGGGACATTTAAAACCTTCAGCTGAAAGTAGTTGAAAAAGCGTACGAAGGTTACTGATATGTTCCTTCTGTATACGTGCTGACACCACAGTATCGTTCAAGTAATTTGTACAGAATGGAGCTTTTGCAGTGAGCTGTTCTAAGTAGCATTGGAATACGAGAGGCGCGGAAGCGATACCAAAGGGTAAGCGCAAAAATTTGAACAACCCTAAATGTGCGTCCACCACAAGCACTCCCTGAGACACCTCATCTAGCAGAGTTTGCAAATACGGATCGCATAAGTCAGTTTTTGAAAAATAGCGGCCTGTACCAAGTTTGTCCCTTAACTACTCGGGATGAGGCAACGGATAAGTACCAGTTATTGTTTGTGGATTCACAGTGATTTCGTCCGCAGCTCGTGGTCTCGCGGTAGCCTTCTCGCTTCCCGAGCACGGGGTCCCGAGTTCGATTCCCGGCGGGGTCAGGGATTTTCTCTGCCTCGTGATGACTGGGTGTTGTGTGTTGTCCTTAGGTTAGTTAGGTTTAAGTAGTTCTAAGTTCTAGGGGACTGATGACCATAGCTGTTAAGTCCCATAGTGCTCAGAGCCATTTGAACCAATCAGATACACACCTGGCGAAAGCGTTGCGGCTAGTCTGCAAGAAAGAATACAATTAGTAGCAATGCTCCTATGAGGGAAAAGATAGAAATTTTAATGACGCGCTGCGACGGGGCGGCGAAGAGCGAAGACAGCATTGGTTCTGGAATCCGCGGCGCTATATGCTGTGTCGGTTACAGTGGGAGTCAGCATGGACACAGACAAGGAAGGAGAGAAGCTGCGATGGCCAGTGTCAGGAATCCAAATGGTTCAAATGGCTCTTAGCACTATGGGACTTAACATCTGAGGTCATCAGTCCCCTAGAATGGTTCAAATGGCTCTGAGCACTATGGGACTTAACATCTGAGGTCATCAGTCCCCTAGAACTTAGAGCTACTTAAACCTATCTAACCTAAGGACATCACACACATCCATGCCCGAGGCAGGATTCGAACCGTAGCGGTCGCGCGGTTCCAGACTGAAGTGCCTAGAACCGCTCGGCTACATCGGCCGGCGTCAGGAATCCAAAATGATCTGTACATTAAACGATTTAATTAACAGAATACTTTATTCCTAAAAAGAAAGGAAACATAACTTAATTTCCTTATGAGTTGGCGTGAGGTGCCTCTTGTGGCCCCTGCGTGCAGTTACATTTATTCACTGTTACTACATGCAGAACGCAGGCTAAGTATCATCTTCCTATTACTCACAAGGAGGATGCCTCAGGTTTTGTGGTAAGAGCGCCCGGTGGACAGCCCGTCAAAGACTGATCGCAGATTAAGCATGAAAACAGGAAGAAGCTGTACTGAACAGTGAGAAAAAAGCAAGCTTGAAACAGTGTATGGTCCAAGATTAACAAATGCAACAATGAGCGAGGCAGATAATCGATGACATCATGGTTAAACGGTCCATGTGTTGGGGTGCAAAGCGGGCTACCCGTGTTCAAAACTCCCTCGTGCCTTCTTTTTAATTTTTTTACGCTGTATTCAAATTTGTGTCTTTGTCGTGATGTAGCGTCAGTTTGCAAACGAGGTGTAAGGAAGGGACCTATAATGAAAGTTGATTGTGCACAACTACTCAGTTAGCAGGCGAAAGGAAGCGGCTTTCAAATGGGAGCCGCAAAGCCTTGATGACATGGCGACAAGTCTACCGAATCCTCCACCGGAAAAAACGTCTCGTCTATCATACAGGGTATTAGTGACGCTACGTGCGTCATATGATAGGATCTAATTTGCACGCCAGGTGAGTGAGTGAGAGATGTCTTCTCACCCGAGTTAGGTGTTCGTATGAATGTAAATGTGATCACTCGTAAGGAAGTGATGAAAACATAGTAGTTTGTCATAAAAGCTGCAACAAATGAACACAACAGTTTCACACTCACGCGGTTTCTCTGTGCTCTGTCAAAAAGCCGGCCGCAGTGGCCGAGCGGTTCTAGGCGCTACAGTCTGGAACCGCGCAACCGCTATGGTCGCAGGTTCGAATCCTGCCTCGGGCATGGATGTGTGTGATGTCCTTACGTTAGGTTTAAGTAATTCTAAGTTCTAGGGGACTGATAATCTCACAAGGTAAGTCCCATAGTGCTCAGAGCCATTTGAATCTGTCAAAACACACGCTCTTACCGTTTTTGAAGTTGCGTTCTGTTTTGGAAGTTTTGAATTTTGAATTGCATTTTGTAACATAGTTCACATCCGTTTATTTGTTGTTTTCATTTCTCTAAGACGTCTATATGGCATCTCGTCTGCTCTCGCTATTCATCACATTTACTTGCGACTATAATGTATTCTTACCCCATGATTCATATTATGTGACCAATGCATGGTATGACAACTGCCAAGACTGTAGAAACAGAATAAACATTTCCATGATCGCACGGACAGTTCATAAAGTTGTGAAAAAAAAAATGGGACGAGGGGTTCGGAACCTGGCCTGCACATTTCATAGTCCAACACCGTGATCACTTTTTTTTTGGATTTGTTCGGGGCGCACGTCTCTTCCCATCCGTTCAGGCTCATCGTTGATCCGTTCACTCAGTTTTTTTTTTTTTTTTTTTTTTTTTTTTTTTTTTTTTTTTTTATTACAGAGGGCAGCTAACCCTCTGACCGAGCACGATGAGTTACCGTGCCGGCAGCCATGAGCTATGGCTTTTAAGCCCTCCTCAATGTTGCACTTGTTGAGCTTAGACCATTCACTGTTTACATTTTTTTTTCGTAGTTCAGTGTACCTTCTTCGTGTTTTCATGCGCGATCTGGTCCATCTTACCAGTAAATTTGAGGGAGTGCGATGGGGAGGTTCCCTTGTCAGGACTGATGCTCTCGAAGTCTGCGACCGAACTGGGCTGACCAGCGATGGGCTGTTGGTTAAGTCAGCGTTGACAGGGGGCGATCAAGTCTGTCTTCCTGTACGTGTGGCGCTCCCCGCTCTTTCTACTGGCGCGCGGGTTACCACTTTCTTGATGCCGTTCGGCGGCGCTGCACTGGTCGGTGTGTAGTCGATGGGTTAGGACTGCACAATTCGAAAAAAACGACATGTAGCACAAATTACATCCATATCGCGTTGATGCCAGAAGAAGAAGAAGAAAACAACCTAGTGTGGCATATTTCACAGAACAGTTACCGGAGCACAAAGAATTGTCTAACACCAATGTGTTAAAGATGCAAGACTTTGATTTTAATCAAGTATAATCAAAATAAATAGTTTTTTGCTGTTCATTCAATAGAGCTGACGTGAGCTCGTAAACGTCTGAACTGAAATAATATTAATAGCTGTTATGTTGCAGTTCAGAAGCAGGAATGTCATTAGACATTTTTACTATCATCTTCCTTCATGATTATTTAATTCGATGCAAGAGTTCATCCTTCCGTCTTTGTCAAAAGATATATTATATCGCCTAGTCGGATGAATCACCGCCACTGGCACATAATTTACAGAAATTGCTTGGTCTGCGCATAGACGTCTTCTGCCAGATGCCTCCGGAAATATACCGAGGACTTAGTGAATTCGTGTCACGCAGAATCACTACCGCACTACGTTCGAAACGTGGACCAGAGCGCTTTAAGCAGACGGTCGTAATTTCGTGGCTTATCAGAGTACACATTACGATATGACAGGAAACCTGTTCAATTTCTCGATAATCCGTAAATTATACAAGCGCCAACAGTAGGGAAACGATGTCTTACTCGAACAATCAAGTGTCCAGATGCATTTCATAAAAGTTGCTTCGGGACTCAGTACTTAAAGACTTGTTTTTTGTAACATTTCCTTATTCAGCACAAAAAAGTTTTCTGGCTTAGATATATGCCTGCAGCCGTAAGGAAACTCTGACGCTGTTTGAAATGGGTGCTGTCGTCACAGTGATATAATTAAGGGAATGGAGAAAATTAAAACTTTACCTCAACTTAATGTTTACCCATAAAATAATAATACACGATTACTCTCAGCCGTTCAGATACATGCTCGGACAGTGAAATGGACAGCTGTTGTATGTGTGTGCCTAGCTACGAAAACCGCATGGTGTGCAAATCCGCCGGCGGAAACCTCAATTTCATGTGTGCCCATTAACGCAATTAGGGATACTGATAGCAATTTGCATTTATATTGCGGTAGCCGCAAATGCTGAAATAATTGTGGTCGCATGTAACATCAACGGCTCTCTTGATTAAAATTCCAGATACTGTGTACCGCTGGCTGGCTGAATGTAGTTCTACTGAAACGAGCAGACACAGGGAACCTACATTGAAACAACAAACCATTAAGCAACGTAGGTACGATTTTAGTAACAGGATGAAACGGCCACAAATGGAAGCGTTCAATGATGGTATTCTCTGCCCAAGTGTCTCTAATTTCTGGGTTGTTGAACCTAGGAAGAAATTTAAGGTCATTTAAAGTGTGATCTTTTGGTGCCACGTAATTTAATGGAGAATATGCATGAATTTTGTAACTACAATTACTCTCGCTCGAAGAGGAGATCTACTGCTATTGATTAAAGTTTTACCTATCTTCGTTTCTTGATATCAAAGTGTCCCCAACACCACTTTTAATCAGGATAGTGGTTACAGGCTTAGTAATGCATGGAAGTATGTGTACGATGCTAAGACGGCACATAAAATATCACCGAACTGTTTATATTCCAACGAGATCGAGGGCGGTGCTTGAATCCTTCCATCACATAGACTGATACAGTCTCTGGTAAAACGTATGCATACTTTGAGGTTTATATGGAGCCGTCAAAATTCAGCTTGGCAGATTGCTGCATGTAAACTGCTAACATGTTAGTCAGTTCCTTACGATGGTGACAGAAGAAACTCAAACAAAGATCTCGTTACTGCGAGACCACTTGTTTAAAAGAAGTATTTATGTTGCACTTTTGTACAGTTTTGAGCTTTATCTCATTTCAGAGTGCACAATTGGATCTTGATACATACTCTTAGTAAATTCACTGAAGTCACAAAAGTCATGGAATAGCGATATGCACATATTCAGATGGTAATAGTATTGCGTATAAAAGGCATAAAAGGTAATATCAGATATTGAGTCCGCCTTGATGCAAAACACCTTGTTATTCGCTTGTTTCTTTACTATCCCAAACTAGTTTCGGTGACAAATGTCGCCATCATCAGTGGGTTTTTCTAATCTAAAAACATGCAGAAAATAGCACGGTTATACAAACACAGTAAAACATTATTACATTTTTGCTATTCGTCTTTTGAAATATAGTTATCTAAGGATATTTTCATACTACCTTATTCATTGTATATTACAGCATGTTTTAAGTAATTATTGACGCTGTTTGCGACATATTTTCTGTACTCTTTTTTTTTTCTGTTGCCGTCTTTTACTCAGCAAACATAATGTAATCTGCAACCATGTGAACGGCTGTTAGTAAACAAAATACTAAAAGGTGAACTTCGTATGTCAGCAATATATACTAGGGGTTGTGGCATTGTTGGGGAAATCAGTTATTTTGTGTGTACTGGTAAGTACTGGGCAAGCCCATGGATGGGTGACCATGCGGTACGCCGAGCGCTGTCGGCAAGCGAGGTGCACTCAGCCCTTATGAGACAAATTGAGTATCTACTTGATTGAGACGTAGCGGCTCCGCTCTCGTAAACTGATATGCGGCCGGGAGAGCGGTGTGCTGACCACATGGCCCTCCATATCCGTATCCAGCGAAGCCTGTGGGCAGAGAATGACAAGGCGACCTGTCGGTACCGTTGAGCCTTCATCGCCTGTTCAGGAGCAATTGAGTTCAGTTTCTCTTAGAATGTGGGCCGGGAATTGCATTAAAATTAAGCCATTTCTCTTCGAATGTGTACTGGTATGCAAATAATATGCACGAAAACGTGTTTTGAGCTCTCTCTCCGTGATACCTAGGAACCAGTGTTGAGTACTGAAAGGATTGTCTGCCAATCTACAATCAACTCAGAGAAGGGACACAGATGTCTATTTTCAACTCTGTACGCTCCGATGTGATGTCGTCCCTTCCTACAATATGATGTTACACTGCTCACAGCACAAGGTGAGTATTTTTCGCTGAGAGTGAGTGTAAAGCAGTGTGGAAGTATAGAATATGAAGTGATTTGAAGAGCAGTAGGTTTAATGGTGCCATAGCCCAGTGGTCAAGCTACTGACAGGCAGTTTGTTGCCTCGCGTTCAATCCGCTCAACCATACCTTTTCATTTGCTTTACTCCTCGCAATTTTAAAATATTAATTACAAAATTTAATTATATTTAAACAGTTCCATGTATGTACATAAAATTAATATGTTTAGTTAAGTCAAGATTATTATCCTTGTAAGTCAAAAGACTATGCCACCAAATCATAGCACATTTATAAAATTTTGTATAAGCTGTCACCAGAGTGGCCGAGCGGTTCTAGGCGCTACAGTCTGGAACCGCGCGACCGCCACGGTCGCAGGTTCGAATCCTGCCTCGGGCATGGATGTGTGTGATGTCCTTCGGTTAATTACGTTTAAGTAGTTCTAAGTTCTAGGGGATTGATGACCTTAGCTGTTAAGTCCCATAGTGCTCAGAGCCATTTGAACCATAAGCTGTCATTGAGAACTCATCGATTGTTTACTATTGTTAGATCAAGCTACCATGATAGTTACTGCAGTGACGTCGCTTATATTTCAGGAATAAAATCAGTCACGAGACCTTTTGGACCGATGGTGTTTATACCACAGGGTACATGCCATGGCTCATATAAAGAGGCATTGTTTGTCAAACAGACTTTGCATTTTTGTGTTCTCTGTTAACTGCTTTCGTCCAGTGTTACTGTCTCATTTATTTACTCCCATTTCTATAAAAACTGATACACTTGTCTCTCCAGTCTCATGGTGAAAATTTTGGGATGCGTATTACTGAGTTTCATCAGTAATATATTCATTTCTTAAAGGAATCCTTTAAGCAGAACGAATGCTCCATCAGCATAATACTTATCCCCTTCCTACACACTTTTACTACCATTTGGTCACAATTCTTCAAAAACTGTTTCTCAGTCATATTCCCCACAATTGTACATACATCAGAGTGCCTTCAGGGAACTATCCACCAGAAAACATTCAGTATGCGAATATATCTCTTCTTGAAATCTGAAGTAACTGGAGCATAAACCTTGTTGCAGAGTCGTTAATGTTTCATATGTTTCGACGTTACTGACTTAACCATACTTCAATAACTTATCTTTGATAACACTAACCGTCTCAACTACCGGTACATTTGTCTCATTTGTCCTTTGTTATCTGCGGGCCCTTAGCTGCACTGACTACACCTAGGAAATTTTTTGTTCTGTGACTAGTATCAAACGTCCAAAAATTCTCGATTAAACGAATTAATCTCATTCTCATCAAGTAAGATACACTGTCGATACGGTTTACATTTGGATAGATAGCGTTATTTTTCTAGTGGATCTTGCGTTGTGCTCTGATTGTAGATACTTTGGGATTTACACACATAAAAAAAAGTTTTGCATCACCTCGGATCCGAGAGTTCCGGAACCTGTATAGAAAATTGGAATAGAGATCAACAGAACATCATTTCCGCCCTTTTTATTGCTCATGAAATCCACACATTGCATGTTGTACCACCATACAGCGAGACCTTTAGAGGCGCTGGTCCAGACTGCTATGCACACTAGTACCCCTAATACCCAGTAGGATGTCCTCCTACATTGATGCCTACCAGTATTCGTCGTGGCATACTATCCACAATTTCATCAAGGCACTGTTGGTCCAGATTGTCCCACTCCTCAACGGCGATTCGGCGTAGATCCCTCAGAGTGGTTGGTGGGTCACGTCGTCCGTAAACAGCCCTTTTCAATCTATCCCAGGCATGTTCGATAGGATTCATTTCTGGAGAACATGCTGGACACTCTTGCCAAGCGATGTCGTTATCCTGAAGGAAGTCATTCACAAGATGTGCACGATGGGGGCGCAAACTGTCGCCCATGAAGACCAATGCCTCGCCAATATGCTGCCGATATGGTTGCACTATCGGTCAGAGCATGGCATTCACGTATCGTACAGCTGTTACGGCGCCTTCCATGAACAACAGCGGCGTACGTCGGCATCACTTAATGCCACCGCAAAACAGCAGGGAACCTCCACTTTTCTGTCCTTGCTGTACTCGCTGGACAGAGTGTCTAAGGCGTCCAGCATGACTGAGTTACCTCCAACCACGTCTCCGACGATTTTCTGGTTGAAGCCATATGCGAAACTCATCGATGAAGAGAACGTGAGGCCAATCCCGAGCGGTCCATTCGGCATGTTGCTGGGCCCATCTATATCGCGCTGCATGGTGTCGTGGTTGCAAAGATAGGCCTCAACATGGTCTTCAGGATTGAAGTTGCGCATCACGCAGCCTACCGCGCACAGTTTGAGTCGTAACACGACGTCCTGTGGCTGCACGGAAAGGGTTATTCACCATGGTGACGTTGCTGTCAGGGTTCCTCCGAGTCAAAATCCGCGGGAAGCGGTCATCCACTGCAGTAGTAGCCCTTGGGCGGCCTGAGCGAGGCATGTCATCGACAGTCTCTCTGTCTCTCCTCCATGTTCGAACAACATCGCTTTGGTTCACTCCGAGATGCCTGGACGCGTCCCTTGTTGAGAGCCCTTCCTGGCGCAAACTCACAGGGCGGAAACGATCGAACCGCGGTATTGACCGTCTAGGCATGGTTAAACTACAGATAACACGAACTGTGTACATCCTTTCTGGTGGAATGATTGGAACTGATCAGCTGTCGGACCCCTCCGTCTAAATGGCGCTGCTCATGCATGGTTGTTTACCTTTTTGGGCGGGTTTAGTGACATCTCTGAGCAGTCAAAAGGACTTCGTCTGTGATACAATATCCACAGTCAACATCTATCTTCAGGAGTTCTGGGAACTGGGGTGATGCAAAACTTTTTTTGATGTCTGTATTACAGCACAGATCTTGCGCTACTGCTTTTGCCTAAGGAAGCAAGAGAAGTAGAATATTTTAGCAAGATAGTGTTCGAAATTACAGCCTGTTTCCAATAATGTATTTCACCACAATCTACAATATTAGCTGTTAGTATACGGCACTACAGATTACTGCTGAGTTACATAGATAGCAAAATAATTCGTTATAGGAAGATAGACAGAGCCACCGGTGACAGATCCTATACTGTTGAAGCAGATGGTGTATTCTACACATTACCACAAAACATTCTCCTAGAGAGGGGACTAGCATTTAACGTTCTGTCTAGCTGATCATTAGGGACAGAGCACAAGCTCACATTTAGGTACGGTGGTGAAGGAAATTGGCTTTGCCCTCTCAAAGGAACAATTCCAGCATTTGCCTCAAGCGATTTACTGAAAGTACGGAACACCTAATTCTGGATGGTGGGGCGAGTATTTGAACTGTTGTCCCCCTTAACAATGGCACCACCTCGCTTGTTACGTCATCACAGCTTTTTACTTCTAGAGAACAGGTGCTCCGTACTGTGAGGTTTCCAATAACAATGCGCAACTTGAAGATTGAAAACTTGCATTTTTAGTCTTACGTCCGTAACTGTAGTTTAGCATGTACATGTTATTGTTTATGAAGTCATTTACAGACGCATTTCGCTTTACTGGAAAGCATCATCTGTGGTCACTGACAATCATGTTTTCCCATACAACATAGAGAGTCTGTAACAACTCTTGGCATAGTCTGAACCTTGAGATAGAGAATTGAGTGCAGTTCTTTCCTCACATGACTCACAAGAGCACGGCAATCGGATTTTTAAACATTTTTTATGTTAATGGTACTTGAAGTTCAGAAATCAATAATACCTCTCCCAGAGCAGTTCGATGCAACTTTCAAAAATTCTCGAGAAAATCAACTTTGAAGTTTTGCAACCATAATATGCTAAATAAAGTTCATCTTTTTCGACGGGGAGTGTGGGTCCGCAGTAGAGTGTGTGTGTGTGGGTGGCTGGGTGGGGGTGGGGGAGGGGGGATGGCTGTCGTTCTATTCAAGGTGTAATCAACTTTTCAAACAAAAGTGCATATTCTATGAGTATTTCCTTGAAGGTCAGAATACATAAAATGTTCGAGACTGGTAATCGGCAGATTGATTCTCGTTTTCCTTTTTTTTTCAGTTCGAAAAGCTACATCATTTAAATACAAAACATATGCTAATAGCACAACTAATTGTCAATAAGACTGCACATCTTATTATTTCTAATTTTATGTTGCACATAAAAAACAGCTTTCATTGCAACCCAAAATTATTAACTATCGATCTTTTATAAAAGATTTAAGGTGTCAAAGAAATAACACACCTTACACTGAATTCCTGAAACAATCCCAATTAAATCAATATGTCACTCGACATAGTTATGTCAAAATGTAGGATTTATTGATAGACAAAACGAATAAACAAGCCAGTATTTCATTAATATAAACCACTAACACTCACACTAGTAATTGCACGCAAGTAGTTTCCTAGACCCGAGCTATAAGATGCATTTCTGAGGGAAGGAGAATTTTACGATGGCGACGCCCATCCCATTGTTAGGCCGAAACCCACGCAATGGGACATCTATTGCTGAGTATGGGCTACCATCTTCCTCAATCAGCTTCTTCTCTTTTGTGTAATAAAGACGTTCGTCTCTATAAAGTGAAAGTTAACTTCATCAAGAGTACCGGTCACAATCTGTAGGATTTAATAGTGTACATAAATTATAAATATGTCTTTCTGATGAAGATATTTCAGAATTGGTGTGAATTGTAAGCCAAGGCACTTTTAATTATTTTCCAATTCAATTCAATTCAATTTGTAAAACATTATGTACAAACCAGTAACAGTTAAGCTTTTTATTCTTGTAAATATGCATTTCTGTATTTGTTTATTCAATTATATGTACATTGTCACTATGTGTTGCCGATGGCTAAATTGAGTACACACTCAAAGGCCAAACAAAAAAAAAATAAAAAAAAACAGGCACAATGAGACACTGGAGCCACTGCACAGACTGTCGGCGAAAGCTACCCTTGCCCTGCTTTTAACGACGACCCTTTGATGAGCCTTTCTACAGGAACACGGCGGGAGATGGCAGACTAAGGTCTGGAGAAACCCAACTCAAAACATTGGTGACTCATTGTATCCACCTGTGTTAAAACTCGCATGAAAGATAAAGCTGTTTATCTCAGTATTACGTAGCAGAAGGTAAACTCTGTCCTACGAAAGAAACGTCACCTGTGATAGGCTGCAAAAACTCTAGTGGGTGGAGTTATAACAAGTACAAACTCTTGGATTGCCCAGAAAGAAACCGTGCGGTCACCAGCTTTGATATAGGCAAATTGTAGACAGAGAAATTCCCTCTTTGTTTTGCAGCAAATCGTCGAGTGTTTGAGCAAGGCGACTCGCGCCACGCTGAGACGATTTTGAGAGTCATTATGTGAACACTTGTTCATAAGTTCGCTTTAACTCGTAAGGAGTTAAATTGCAAAGTCTCCTAGTATGGAGAATCGCACCGAGCACTGACTGTTAACTCTTACGAACGATTAAGGGCAAATGACATACCCACTATTCCAGCCAAATAGCGTGTATCATGCCAATTAGCTAGGAAACAACTAGGAGTCTTGGCTTCACCGAATACATAGGAAATGTATTAGCTGGGCTTTAACAGCGGAGAGAGATTTAGAATAGATTCTCATGTTCACAGCTCGCGCCGGCAGCCGCCACTGCCGCCGACGACGAAAGATGATTATCGGGCTTAACTGAAGCAGAAAGGCGAGGTATCTGATTTAACGAACGTAGAGTGCTTTATGCCCTGAAGTTATTGAATTGTTTTAATTGTGTTCTTCTTTCTGATTGCTCTTTACTAACCCCATCCATTAATTGGTTATTTTAATTGTTTGGTTTTAGCTTAATTGATATCTCTGGCCCCAATTGTATTTAATTTGTTTGTATTTTATCGACCCCTAGACATGGTCATCAACTACCTTACTATTAAAAGCACTCCGTCTTCAGGCCACGAGTGGCCTACCGGGACCATCCGACCGTCGTGTCATCTTCAGTGGAGGATCTACATCTACATCTACATCTATACTCCACGAGCCACCTTACGGTGTGTGGCGGAGGGTACTTATTGTACCACTATCTGATCCCCCCTTCCCTGTTCCATTCACGAATTGTGCGTGGGAAAAACGACTGCTTGTAAGTCTCCGTATTTGCTCTAATTTCTCGGATCTTTTCGTTGTGATCATTACGCGAGATATATGTGGGCGGTAGTAATATGTTGCCCATCTCTTCCCGGAATGTGCTCTCTCGTAATTTCGATAATAAACCTCTCCGTATTGCGTAACGCCTTTCTTGAAGTGTCCGCCACTGGAGCTTGTTCAGCATCTCCGTAACGCTCTCGCGCTGACTAAATGTCCCCATGACGAATCGCGCTGCTTTTCGCTGGATCATGTCTATCTCTTCTATTAATCCAACCTGGTAAGGGTCCCATACTGATGAGCAATACTCAAGAATCGGACGAACAAGCGTTTTGTAAGCTACTTCTTTCGTCGATGAGTCACATTTTCTTAGAATTCTTCCTATGAATCTCAGCCTGGCGCCTGCGGAAAGTAGGGGCGTGGGGTCAGCACACCGCTCTCCCGGTCGTTATGATGGTATTCTTGACCGAAGCCACTACTATTCGGTCGAGTAGCTCCTCAATTGCCATCACGAGGCTGAGTGCACCCCGAAAAACGGCAACAGCGCATGGCGGCCTGGATGGTCACCCATCCAAGTGCCGACCACGCCCGACAGCGCTTAACTTCGGTGATCTCAAGTGAACCGGTGTAGCCACTGCGGCAAGGCCGTTGCCATCTTACTATTAAGGAAACTTAGAATAGTTAGGAATATCGCTTCACAGTTGTGAATACCCCATATCAATATTTTAGCTTCCTGTATGTATTTTAATATGTCATGAAGTCATACTTAAAGTATAAATAAATCTTAATAACGAAAACGTAAGAGTTTCATTTTTTGCTAACATATAGTTATGACTGAACCTGTACACTAATTCATGTTAGCAATAAAGTTTCCTTTGCAAGGAGTGTAGTGGAACCGACATTGAGATCGTTGTCTGAGTACATCACTGTCTGTACTGCTTCACTCTTCTGAACTCTGCATGACGAGCTGCTGTCTTCCTACCTTGCAGGCCGTAGTTTCAACACAAATTCCTAAAACACTCACAGAGCATCCTTGCGCAACTGTGGTAGCAAGACAGATCAGAACCAGTCTCACACATGTTAGAAAGATTGTTAATCAATTAAGTATAATTAAAAAAAACAGAAATTAAATTTTGTCTCTCTTCTTTTGTTTTACGTTTCACTTAAATGCACATAGAACATGCACCTTTATTTAAAAAATCACATACACGCCTCAAGCGACCACTCTATCACATAGCCACACTGTTTGTCGAAAGAACGCCACCTTACTTTAACTTACTGAAGTGATAGGGAAACTTCAAAGTCGATTTTCTCAAGAATTTTTGAGAGTCGCATCGAACTGCTTTGGGAGAGGTATATTTGAGTTCTGAACTTAACGCACCATAAATATAAAAAGTTACAAAAATCGAATTGCCCTATGGTGTCCTTGTCTTCACAGCTAACTAACGTAATAATACGATTAATTAGCATGCACTGCAGGGACATGGGTGACGAATCGTTGGGAACAGAACCTGGTAGGCGAAAGGCGACGAGAGCTGTGAATATTGTCAATCCAGTCTAAGCATAAAAACTGTTTTTGGACCCTTCCTGACCATAGGAGTAATACGCTTGGAAATAAACGAAATAAACTTCATCAGTCTATTGCAGTTTCAAAAGACGTCATACACAAGATTTTCGTTAACATATACTACTGTACTAGCTAGAATTTGCGGAGCAGACGACCCCAAATACGCTGTTGACAATAAGGCCCTACCCTTCCCATAGTTTTCGGCTTTTCATTCCCACAAGACAAGTGTAAGAGGCAATCCAATGGCAATGTGACAGATGGGAAAAAGTATGTAAACTGTTTATTATTTCAAAAGTAGTCACCAAAACTGTTAATACATTTATCCCACTGTGACGCTACACGGTCAAGGCATTCATGGTAAAATGTTTGCGGTTGCCTATGGAACCATGATTGTTCCACGGAGTGCACTTCTTCGTCCGAAGCAAATCGTTGGCCACGAATGTCTTTCTTCAGGGCTCCAAAAATACGGAAATGAGGATGTGTAAGGGGTTAGTAGTGAAACTTGTGGAAATGGTTTCGCTGGGAAAGATCTTACACATGCTCCATACAGCCCTGATCCCTCTCCATGTGATTTCCACATTTTTGAAGCCCTGAAGAATGACATTCGTGGCAGTCGATTTGCTTCGGACGAAGAGGTGCACGCCTAGGTACGATCATGGTTCCATAGGCAACCGCAAACATTTTCCCGTGAAAGCACTGCCCATCTTGTCTCATGGTGGGATAGATGTATTAATAGTTATGGCTATTACTTTTGAAATAATAAACCGTTTACTTACTTGTTTTCCATCTGTCTCGTTTTCATTCACTGCCCCTTGACCATGAGAGCCAGAATACAGATACTTACCTGGCGTCATACCAGCAAAATGCTTTCCACTTGACCTCCTGATAAAAACGAGAAGATAATGATAAATGAATACACTACAGCTGGTCTGTGTTACCTTACCTCTTTTTTTAGAGTTTCATGCTACCAATAATGTCACGTTTGAGTTCACAGGAAAATGGCTCTGAGCACTATGGGACTTAACATCTATGGTCATCAGTCCCCTAGAACATAGAACTACTTAAACCTAACTAACCTAAGCATCACACAACACCCTGAGTTCACAGGACCGCTGGCCGGTGTGGCCGTGCGGTTCTAGCCGCTTCAGTCTGGAACCGCGTGACCGCTACGGTCGCAAGTTCGAATCCTGCCTCGGGCATGGATGTGTGTGATGTCCTTAGGTTAGTTAGGTTTAAGTAGTTCTAAGTTCTAGGGGACTGATGACCACAGATGTTAAGTCCCATAGTGCTCAGAGCCATTTGAGCCATTTTTTTCACAGGACCTTGGCAAAATACACTCCTGGAAATGGAAAAAAGAACACATTGACACCGGTGTGTCAGACCCACCATACTTGCTCCGGACACTGCAAAAGGGCTGTACAAGCAATGATCACACGCACGGCACAGCGGACACACCAGGAACCGCGGTGTTGGCCGTCGAATGGCGCTAGCTGCGCAGCATTTGTGCACCGCCGCCGTCAGTGTCAGCCAGTTTGCCGTGGCATACGGAGCTCCATCGCAGTCTTTAACACTGGTAGCATGCCGCGACAGCGTGGACGTGAACCGTATGTGCAGTTGACGGACTTTGTGCGAGGGCGTATAGTGGGCATGCGGGAGGCCGGGTGGACGTACCGCCGAAATGCTCAACACGTGGGGCGTGAGGTCTCCACAGTACATCGATGTTGTCGCCAGTGGTCGGCGGAAGGTGCACGTGCCCGTCGACCTGGGACCGGACCGCAGCGACGCACGGATGCACGCCAAGACCGTAGGATCCTACGCAGTGTCGTAGGTGACCGCACCGCCACTTCCCAGCAAATTAGGGACACTGTTGCTCCTGGGGTATCGGCGAGGACCATTCGCAACCGTCTCCATGAAGCTGGGCTACGGTCCCGCACACCGTTAGGCCGTCTTCCGCTCACGCCCCAACATCGTGCAGCCCGCCTCCAGTGGTGTCGCGACAGGCGTGAATGGAGGGACGAATGGAGACGTGTCGTCTTCAGCGATGAGAGTCGCTTCTGCCTTGGTGCCAATGATGGTCGTATGCGTGTTTGGCGCCGTGCAGGTGAGCGCCACAATCAGGACTGCATACGACAGAGGCACACAGGGCCAACACCCGGCATCATGGTGTGGGGAGCGATCTCCTACACTGGCCGTACACCACTGGTGATCGTCGAGGGGACACTGAATAGTGCACGGTACATCCAAACCGTCATCGAACCCATCGTTCTACCATTCCTAGACCGGCAAGGGAACTTGCTGTTCCAACAGGACAATGCACGTCCGCATGTATCCCGTGCCACCCAACGTGCTCTAGAAGGTGTAAGTCAACTACCCTGGCCAGCAAGATCTCCGGATCTGTCCCCCATTGAGCATGTTTGGGACTGGATGAAGCGTCGTCTCACGCGGTCTGCACGTCCAGCACGAACGCTGGTCCAACTGAGGCGCCAGGTGGAAATGGCATGGCAAGCCGTTCCACAGGACTACATCCAGCATCTCTAAGATCGTCTCCATGGGAGAATAGCAGCCTGCATTGCTGCGAAAGGTGGATATACACTGTACTAGTGCCGACATTGTGCATGCTCTGTTGCCTGTGTCTATGTGCCTGTGGTTCTGTCAGTGTGATCATGTGATGTATCTGACCCCAGGAATGTGTCAATAAAGTTTCCCCTTCCTGAGACAATGAATTCACGGTGTTCTTATTTCAATTTCCAGGAGTGTACTCTCTGGCGAAATTTAGTTTAATTGTCTACTGATATCACAATTAGTCGGAAGTGATGTTATAAGTTTCACGCACTCCTGATTATTTCTTACTGCTTTGTAATTCTTGTGGTAAACAGTGTATACATGCTGTGTCTTAAGAGGGATGTGATGTCACAGTACTTTATTAGCTACAAAAGCTCATCGGTGAAAAAGCGATAGCCAACTTGATCGTTGCCGATAAAGCGGTCAGTGAGCCGTGCTTCCGGGCAGTGTTCAGATTTGACACCGAAACATTTTCAAAAATAAATTCAGCAAAAAAGAAAGTTACCGTGACAGTCAGCACTGTGTGATAGTGATACACGTTCACAGCACATAAGAAGTCGTAGTTGATACTCAAGTATTGCACAGAATTGTGTGCGCACCATAGCCAGGAGCGCACAATGAATTACACAGATCTGCTTCGCCTGAAATGTCAGAGAGAATCGTGCGCTGTTGTTTCCGGGCAGTTTCTAGCACGCACGCGACAGTTTTCTATGTGGGCGAGAGAGCTCCTACGAATTGACGTCAAAGGCTTTACTTATGAAGCGGTATCGACAGCACGTCTCCTACTGACTGTCGGGCTAGGGTCAAGTTAGGAGTGAAGAAACTGGTCGTATTGTGCGCATGTCAGAGTGGCCGAGCGGTCCTAGGCGCTACAGTCTGGAACCACGCGACCGCTATGGTCGCAGGTTCGAATCCTGCCTCGGGCATGGATGTGTGTAATGTCCTTAGGTTAGTTAGGTGTAAGCAGTTCTAAGTTCTAGGGATCTGATGACCTCAGAAGTTAGGTCCCATAGTGCACAGACCAATTTGAACCATTTTGATGACACCGCCACTAAAGCAGAGTTATTAAACACTGTTTTTCGAAACTTTTTGTGTGCATGTGCAGCAGGAAAATGTATTTAAACGCATTTTGTTACTTTAGCAATGACAATTATTGTAACATATATTGTCGCAACTTAAAAAATAAATAAATAAATAAATAAAACCGCTCCCTGAGGATGATCCTTGAACGAACACGGGAAGGAATGAATATCTGTGTTGGAAAACACACCGAGAACTGCTAACTGAACTTTTTCATTGTGCAACCAATTTACATCTACAGAATCATTACTGGGTCACAAGAGACATCACCTTAATGCGTGCATGTACAGTCTCTCATTATTTCGATGAACACTAACTTGCCAAAGTTTAAGAAAATGTAAGGTCAAATTTGATTGTAAATTTCAGTCTCCGAAATATTTTATGCGAAGAAAATTAAAGGTTGAAAACGTATGTGGTAGATGTCAGACATGATTTCTTTGGTATCTGCGAGACTGGTGAAATTTTCACACATTTTATCTAATGAATTACTTTGCCCTCATGTATTTAAGAATCTGAGATACCAATGAATGGAATGCCAATGTCAGCTTACCGCTATTCCCCTCCCCCCTCCCCACTTTATTTCCTATAATTACAATGTTGTAGACAATCGTTTTCTTTTAGTATGGTCTTACCTAAACAAAGGAAAGAAGAAGAGGGTGTTACCTCCCGACGACAATGAGGTTTTCAGAGGCGGCTTAACTGAACATGTTTCGACTAGTTTAGCAGCTGTTTCCCGAAACCTTCAGTAAATATAGTTTCGGAATTCAGTGTTCTTGTCATGATTTAATGTTACTTTAAGTTATAAGTCCAATAACATTAGCGTCCGTTCCGTCTTCCCTACCACGCGTATGTCTGTCAAATTTCTCTTACATTAATTTCATTGTATCCAGAATTACATGCACTCGCAGATGTTTTACCGGATTTCTCACATTCAAGGTACACTCGTGAAATCGTCCTACGTGAAGATCCCCACTTCATCGCTACCTCGGATATGGTGTGTCCCATCGCTCATACGCCGTGTGTAACACAGACTCACTCAAATCTTGATAACCTACCATTGTAGCAGCGGTAACCGACCTAACAATTGCGCCAGAGACTTGTCATATAGGGGTTGCCGACCGCAGCGCCGTATTCTATCCATTTACATATCTCCTTATTTGATTACGCATGCCTATACCAGTTTCTTTGTCGCTTCAGTGTACTTTTACATATCGAAAAAAGAAAAGTAAAAAATTTGACCTGAAAAGCGTTTAAAGTCGATATCAAGTTTCAATAGGCAGCTGCGTCTAAATGAGCAACAGTTTCTGTAGAAAATCTTTCAAACTTTGATAAACCGACTGAAAATAAACATAGCGTCGTTATGGTAACAAAGCTGCTTATGTGGAAAGAGAGACGATAATAGTTCGTGCCAGTAATGTTTCCACGTAAGTGAAGACTAGTTATCGGTAAATAAGCACGTGCAAAATGAACCAGCAACTCTCAGCGTCCGAAATTAGACACGTGTCCCGAATTAATTAAATGTTGTTTTGAAGCGGAGTGCTTGCTTACATCTAAGTCTGAACTCCATATCGAAAATCGAGAAAAAGTCGAGGCAATAAATTTCAAAAAGTTTCAAAAATATCTTATTTGGGTAGAATGTCGTGATATGCGGGCAAAACATACAGCTAGAACCATAATAATCCGACACAGATGCATAGGGCACAAAAGGACAAAGAGGATGACACTGAAAACGCTGGATCCGGACTCAAAAATAAACGGGCTTTCCTACATCGATATTAGCTACGTTAAGTGCGTTCAGACAGCTCATTCGGATTGTGACGGGCCTGTTAAGTATGAATCTTGACTTCGTTGTTCGTGCCATATAAAATGCATAGCGGTGAATCCTGATCCCATGATACACTTCGCGTATCCAATATCTCGGTGTGGACACAAAACTGTGTTTCAACCGGGATCGGCAAAGTATTTAATTTTTTAAATTTAGTTTCAGCGGACAACACAGTTGATGTCTTCACGAAAGTCATTGTGTCATTGTCCGACGGTGCGTATACATTTCGTTTGCACGTTCCGAGACACACACAAAACAGAGCAAAATACAAAAACAGAGGCTACGTGGTACAAAACGTGAAAACGTGAAGAGTTGGGGACACCTGGAGGAAAAGGCTGATAAAGCTCGAGATGAAATGGCTGCTTTGATGTTGTACAAACGAAAGGTGTCGGTTCTTGATTCTTATACAAAGATGATATGTAGCAAATGAGGTGATTTCTTACTGTAGGATGCATTATAGCATTTTGACGATTTCAAATGTGGACAACACGCGAATTAACCGCGAAACAAAGTTGAACATTTTACACGAGGTACAACACTTATTCAAGTTTACTTAGAAAATACTACATCGGGTAAACGGCGACCATGCGCGGTTTCACAATACTCGAGGCGTTTCACCCAGTTTTTAAACACATATTTCGTAACTCTTGGAGGAATGATGGTTGTTTCATCCTGAATTCGATTTTTTAACTGTTGAAAGCTTATCGGCCAATCGGAGTACACCTTCGCCTTCCAATAACCCCACAGGTGGAAGTCTGGCACGGTTAAATCAGGCGAGCGAGTCGGCCGTTCGACACTAGCGCATCTCGAAATTATGCAGTTACCAAACGCATCACGGAGAACTTGAAAGGGCTTGTTGTATTTTTGACACGTCGCGTCGTCTTATTGGAACCAAGTTTTCGTAATGAACGACGACGGCTTGCCTGTAAGCTGCTATACACCCGTTCGATGTTCTCGGGAGTTCGGACGGTTTTCCGAGGTGCGCTTGATTTTCGATTCCATGCTCCGGCAGCTGCAAGGAAGTTTCTTACCCAATTCAATATTGTCATACGAGCAGGAATTGGATATCGTGGCTGAATCTTGAAATGCTTACGAAAGGCACGTTGAAATCGCTCCGCAGATTCGCCGTAGCGGAAATACTGTACACCGAAACGCCAAAGAAACTGGTTTAGGCACGGGTATTCAAATACAGACATGTAAACTGTCAGAATACAATGCTGCGTTCGGCAACGCCTATATAAGACAACAAGTGTCTGGCGCAGTTGTTAGATCCGTTACTGCTCCTGCCATGGCAGGTTATCAAGATTTAAGTGAGTTTAAACGTGATGTTATAGACGGCGCACGAGCGATGGGACACAGCATATCCGAGGTAGCGATAAAGTGGGGATCTTCCCGTAGGACCATTTCACGAGTGTGCCACCAAACTCTGCAGACTTGAACATTATTGAGCACGTCTGGGATGCCTTGCAACGTGCTGTTCAGAAGAGATCTTCACCCCTTCGTACTCTTACGGCTTTATAGACAGCCCTGAAGGATTCATGGTGTCAATACCCTCCAGCACTTCTTCAGACATTAATCGAGTCCATGCCGTGTCGTGCTGCGGAAGTTCTGCGTGCTCGCGGGGGCCCTACACGATATTAAGCAGGTGTAGCAGTTTCTTTGGCTCTTCGGTGGAGAACTCCACCGCGAACACCGGTGGTGTTTCGACCAGTACGACATGATTACTGATCTGTACGTGGAGAGAGGCTGCGGCACCGTCGCTGTACCTTGTTTCTAGCGCACATTATTCAAACTTGAAATTGTCCAAACGTTGTGAAACATCCTGTATTTGTTGCTGTGGTGAAAGATGTAGATCTGTGGTCGCCAAACTTTTCTGCTAAAGAGCCAGTACTGACATTTTGGGATGGCACCTAAGGCCGCATATATAACGATTTTATTGTTAACTGGTAAACAAAATAAATTATTACTTTATGGAACCCTAATAAGCTAGCTATGGTAAAGGAGCGATAAGTTAGCCGCCGGCTCCCATGTCGACACCATTCGGAACACTTCGTGTCGACTGTTGTCCGTTTCAAATTGCTGCCACACTTAGCGACCCCAAAGTTGTCTGTGTGAGTGGTCAATTAATTGATTAATAACGGTAATTGTGTTATGTAGTATGAGATACTGTCGCAATATTTTACTGAATGTTTCCAATGTCATTCTTATTCTATCATTGCGTTGGTTACAACAGTCTCAATTGAGTTTGTTACTCGTTGCTAAAAATATTGATATATCGCAACAACAATCAAGTCCAGATCCGAAAGCAGAGTCATCAGAGGAGCATATTAATGACTGACACGAACGTACAGCTAGAACAGCACATACTTCGTGGGCGGAGAGTGATGTTATTTATACAAAAATCGAATACGAGGTCTAAACAGAGAATTCCGGAACTCTGTCGACAAAATTTTTCTATGCTAACCTTTTACATATTGTACTTGGTCTCCTTCGAAGTACTCTCCTCCACAATTGATACACTGCTCCCAACGCCTTTTGCAATTCCGGAAGCAGTCTTGTTTCACCTCTTGCTGGATCGCGCGAAGCGAGGTCTGCGAATTTTCTTTTGTCATCTATCGTTGCAAATCTTCGTCCTTTCAATGGGGTTTTCAACTTTGGAAATAAAAAAAAAGTCCACAGGGGCCAGGTCTAGAGAGTACAGAGGATGTGGCAGTTTTCTGTGCAATGGTCAAGCACCAACAGGGATGAATGTGTGGATGCGTTTCGTGATAAAAAAGCCGTGAATTGTCTGGGCACACTTCAGGCCGTTTCCTTCTCACATTTTTTTGCCGGCGTCACAACACATCCCGATAGTACCATGGATTAAACGGTTGCCCCTGTGGCTCGAATTCATGAAAATAATCCTTCAAAGTCAAAGAAAACTATCAGCATGGCTTTGACATTTGTCCTGGCCTGACGAGCTTTCTTTTTTGTCTTGGAGAACCCTTCGTGACCCATTGTGAAATCTGAACGTTGGTCTCAACATCATAAGCGTAGACCCATTGTGACAAAGCAAGCTGGGATCTTTTTACTTCCTCTCTTGTTTTGCCATCTGCCTCCTTAAGTTCATTGTATTTTCATTTCTGCCTAATTACCATTTAACATACATTAGTATAACATGCATTTTCATAAAAGAGAAAGGTTGGCCCTCAGTCTTGAGAAACATAGCACCAGATCTCTATGTAATTAATTTCCTAATTTATTTTGACCATTCTTAGTTAATATCTTTTGTTATAGGGTGAAATCAGTGAATATTTCTTAACTTAAATGCTATTGTTGACTTACAAACGAATATAAATTCTGTACTAATTACGAACATTTGGAAGAAGAACTACTAGGATTCTTAAAGTATTTACTTTGTTCTAAAAAATGGTTCAAATGGCTCTGAGCACTATGGGACTCAACTGCTGTGGTCATCAGTCCCCTAGAACTTACAACTACTTAAACCTAACTAACCTAAGGACATCACACACATCCATGCCCGAGGCAGGATTCGAACCTGCGACCGTAGCAGCAGCGCGGCTCCGGACTGGAGCGCCTAGAACCGCACGGCCACCGCGGCCGGCTACTTTGTTCTATTCGAAAACATATTAGCATAGCCAGCCCGTAATTAATTCCAAAATAATTACCAGCTTTGTCAAAAGTATTGTTTGTATTACTGTATCTGTTAATTCCATTATTGAAGCAAATAATTCAGCCTAATCTTTGTGGTAGAAGAAACTGTTTAAAAGGAGGATTTTTTTTATATATTCAGTTAATTGAATGAGTTATGTTTTAATTGTAATTTCTGTAACTTGAACATCGAACAATGTGTAATTTCAGTGCCTATTATTGTGAGCATATAAAAAGGCCCGATTTTCTGTCCGCAGACAGTTAGTCCACGGCCGATTTTCAGATTGGAAGTCTGTATCAATTAGAACAATGCATCAACTGAACAGTGGAATTAGTGTAACATAAATAGGCCGTATGTTAAAACAATGACAGTGTCTGTTCAATTTATTTGAGAAATAGTTAACTGTGTGGTTAGGTATTTACTGCTCATAGAGGTTCAAGCAAACCTTTGTAGCAGTAAGCTGTTCTTTGCCTACAAGCTATTAATGAGGTTTATCATTTACCAATAGTGAACTAGCCATATAAGTGTGTAATTTTGGGGGGGTGGGGGGGGGGGTTCGAACAGCGAAAGTAAAGAGTTGTGAAACGTATCTGTGCAACTGTCGGCTACGGCTACGTCATTTACAGTAGTCAGTGTTGGGTAACAATGCAGTACGTCGACACCGACGACTATCAACGAAGACATAAAGCAGGCGAACGTCACACCATGTCTTATGACCTGTTACGATTCTCTTAAGGAACATCTCATTCTCATTTGAACGACCCAAAAGCTCTTCAGAGATTGCGAGGCGAAGGTCTCTCTGGTCTTGACTCATGAGCCGTGGGGCGAACTTGATGGCAAGACGATGCATTCCAAGATGCTGTGTCAGGATATCGTGACTTGATTCAGCTGAAGTGATAACATTCTTCTGCAATGTATCGGATATTCAGTCTTCGATTGGCACGCACCATTTCGTTGACATTCCTGACATGAACATCGTCGGTGGACGTCGAAGGGCATTCAGAACTGCGGTCGTCTTTAACTTCCTCCGCCGGCCGTTGTGGCCGAGCGGTTCTAGGCGCTTCAGTCCGGAACCACGCGGCTGCTACTGTCGCAGGTTCGAATCCGGCCTCGGGCATGGATGTGTGTGATGTCCTTAGGTTAGTTACGTTAAAGTAGTTCTAAGTCTAGGGGACTGATGACCTCAGATGTTAAATTCCATGGTGCTTAGAGCCATTTGAACCATTTTTAACTTCCTTCCGGCCAATTTTAAACGGTTTTAACCATTCGTAACTCCGAGTAGGCTTAAGCACTCATCACCGTAGGCTTTCTGCACCATTTGGTGTGTCTCTGCAAAGGTTTTCTTGAGTTTCACGCAAAATTGAATCCAGACGCGTTTACCACCTCGAAATGCGCAAACAGTGAGACACAACGCTCTACTCAATACAGCACTGAACAATAACTAACAGACATAGAACACTGAAACTTGCAGCAGTTACACATTAAACACAGGCGTCTGCAGGGATGCTGACCGCATTTTGCTCCAACACACCATTGACGCGAAATTACGAATGTTCCGCAGTTTTTTGAGCAGACCTCGTATTCAGGACATAAACATCACGAACGTGGGATGCATCAAATACCTTCCAAAAATTATAAACACTAAACAACAGTTCACAACAGACAGTCGGATTTGAGCTGCCGAGTATCAGCACACAGCGCACTTCATACACCATAGTCCCCATAGTCCGCAACTGAAGATGATCGTCTTTCCGTTTAAAATTTATACGACAGCAGCTAATCGGTACCAGTAGCGCACACCCGTGATTTGTCAGTACTGGAAGACAAACGATGTAACATTCCCCCTGTCACATCCTCCATCCTCGCTATGACCGCGCTACTGACCATCTTGCCTCTGAGGTATATTCATTTAACTGACGGCCAAGTTGACCAATGTCAATTAAAATTAAGCACATCTTAAAACATGCCTGTGTCTTTGCATTTGTTTGTTACTGAGAAGGAAAACAACACTCCTTACAAACTCTTAGCGTTAATTTAAGTTTTTGAGTTCCGCTATTAGTTTCAAGGTGCATATCGTTATAAAATACGGCTAACAACCGAGGAGCGCACGAATAGTTGATTCAGGCCGCTTGCGGCACGTAGGCCACAGTTGGACGACTGACTACTGCTGTAGATGAAGGCCGGCACTGGGCGATATTAAGCGTGACATGGCGAAGCCCTGCCTCTTCAGGAGCGATTTAACAGATGGCCTTTGTCTGGCTTCTATGGAAGTACTCAGCACGAACAGCAGCTGCTTGCGTGACAAAAATGGACTACGTTTTATGTATGCTCCCAATCTGATATTTTAATATGCGTTTGCTCTCTACAAACTGTGATCACGACAATATAAAACACGACTGAGATAAAACTACAGCGTTCATATACAGAGTGTTTCTGTAAGAGCGTGCCAAAATTTAACAGAACATTGACGGTGCTCCACTGAACAATTTGAGGTAGCTGCCTGGAATCGGAGAAGCCAGCCCAAGGAGTCAATAGAAATAAAATCACGTTACTGTGTATCTCTTTATTTACAATAGTTACATTAAATGCAAATGCCACCATTGACACAATAAACGTACCATTTGTACTGTATCTTACAAAAAGTGCTGAAACTGATGGCCATCGACGTCAATGCGAACATGACATCGGCGAACAAGATTCTGACGCACCCTGACAAATATCACTGGTATGGTCCTCATGGTGCCAGGACCCTCCTTTCTTCTTTGCAATGAACCAGTCTCCTATGTTCGTCGATCGAGAGAAATAAACGCTCATCGTGGCGGATGATGCCTGTTATGAAACCGTCCCCTGCACAGCCTTTCAGGAGCAAGAGCATTGTCACGTACTTTATTAGCACTGAGTACTGAATGGGTCTGTTGTTGATTCATAGCACTTTCTGTCGTGCGACAATGTAAATACGATACTACAGAGCCACTTCATGGACACGTACAGCAAACAAAACCTGCATCATGACTTCCTAGTTATAAGGCTCGCCCTCCTTGTTTCCTTGCAGGAAATAAAAGAATGTACATGTAAATAAAAAGCACTGTACATGTAAATGGGTACTCACGTTAATTTTAAATAAGCTGGTTGGTTGGTTGATATGAGAGGAGGGGACCAAACAGCGAGGTCATCGGTCCCAAATAAGCTGGAAAACAGTAATACTAGCCGAAATGGTAGACAGGTTTACTTCCATGTCTCCTTATGCTGGATTCTTTGACCCCAGATTCCCTACCTCAAATTGTTCAGTGGAACATTCTCTATCCCCTGTTACATTTTTGCACGCTCTTACGGAAACTTCCGGTATACATACGAGATGGAAAAACGTCGAAAAACTACGCTATTAGAAAGAAATTTTCACGATTTGGTAGTACGCAAGGTCGTGCGTGTCCAGGCATTTGTTACCAAGATGTTTTCACTTGCTGTGTAAATTACGGCTAAGTATAATGCGTTACTCGAAGGATAACGCTGCATTTTGGAAATCATCAACCTAATTCAAGGTCTGGGGGTCTGTTTTAATTACCCTGTGGTACTCCTTTTCTGATAGCAAAGTGATATATTTTAAGGTGTTAGCTTTCGGCTGCCGAAGTAGATATTTCTTCCACGATTGTCGATGAAGAGAAGATTTCGCTCCCCCTCAAGACTTCGATCTCCTATCTTCTGTTACCTTTAGATTGATTGGCAACGCAACGGAAGTCGCTTGCAGATGTACCTTTAGGTATGATTTTATTCTTTTTTATCGTTATACACGACGTTATACACGTCGATTCTTTGTATCTCTTTTTATCTATTGACAGTCTGAAGCTGACTTCTTACTGGTCGAAACTGGTAACGGTGCTGTGAAACGCTCATGTGGTTGTGTAGCATATATTCTATATATATAAATGTATTTGTTATGTATGTATGTATGTATCTTTATGTGTGTATCTGTGTATGTATTTATGTTTGTTCTGTATCACCTACTGTCTGGAAATCAGTGTGGGGGTACGAACCACTTACCTATGAAACGGATCGGGATTTTTTGGAGAGGGGAGGGGGAGGAAAGCAGAGTAGCCCACGAAGCACGAATACTCAAACTTTAGTCGTCCAGTATTTGAGAATGAGAGAACTTAAGGCTTGCAACAAATTTAAGTTCAAACCTTTAGCGAAACTTTTCTTCGCTGACGATCCTCACAAAACTATGAAAGGTAAAAAGTTTATCGTTCACTACATTTTCGCTGTTCATGCAGTAAAACTGCCGCATGAAGCACGACGTATTAATTTATTATTTCTTTGCTATTAACGGTATTCGCGACACATTTTGCAGACAGTATTCACATGTACCTCTTGATGTACCAGAGAAATTATCACTGGTCAACAATGAAAAGTACTGAAGAATGGAAATGGGTGTTTCTTATGTAACCAAGCAGGAATACGTTATTTTTCGAGCACTCTGTTTTAAAAATACTTCATTACATGAGAATGGTTATAAAAAGCAGATAGGCAGATTTGTTAAGAAATGCAATCTATCAAGGCCGCCCTTATGATGCGACTACTGGGAGTTTTCTTATAATTAATCTTTTACAACAAGGCAACAGTGCATGTGACTCTTCGTCACTGCTCCTGAACACCGTGTTCTTACCACTCATGAGGAAATGCTTCCTTTGTTTGGCTGTGCACTCACGAATGTGAGCAACGCGATCTAAATATACCTTGTGCTGACTGTTTCGTTTTGTTTTAGTGGTGCATTTGTGTTAGCTTTTTTACAATGTCACTAGCATGTTTAAATCACCCAAATAACTTTTGCTAAATCTGTAGGGAATACGCTGTTAAATAATACAGAAGGCATGTGACGTTTGTATTGAAGAAATTGTATGACCTTTATTTTGAGTGCAAGTTAGGTGATCAGGACCTAATATGGGCCCACACATTGTCTGTGTGAACTGTTCGTCTCGTCTTAATGGTTGGGCGAAGAAAACAGGTAAAGTTGCAATGCCTTCTGTTATTCCGATGACATGGAGGGAACCGACCACTCACGTAGATGATTAATGTTTCCGCGTGGTTAAAACAACAGGGATGAAGGACAAGGATAGAAAGACGATCATGTATCCCTCCATCACGTCAGCTGTTCGGCCTGTAGTTGCTCCAGACATATGCTCACTGTAAGTTGAAACCCAGATCGAATCTAATACAGATGCGGATAATGCAAGCTCTGATTCGATTACGAAAAAATGACGCCACCTCCCCTGACACAGAATGATTTGAATGACCTTGTTAGGTACCTGAACTTTTGGGTCTGAAACGGTGGAATTTACTACACAAAGATGCTAGGTTTTTTACTTTCGATATCGTCAGGGTGCCCTCGCGCCCTTCTTTGATATAGAAGACACACTCTGTTACTGCAATGACGTGAATGATCTGTTAAATACTACGGGATTGAAACATATATCAGCGGAACGGCGACTATTTGTTGATGACTCTAAAACTAGCCTCAAATAGCAATGTATATCCTCATGTTCCCGTAGCTTATATCACTATTTTGAAGGGAACATACAACGGTATGGAGCTTTCGTTGAATAAAATTCAATATAACAACCTCAAGTGGCAAATCTACGCTGATTCAAAGTAATTGAGATACTTATACGTTTACAATCTGAATGGCCAATGAGTGCTGTTTTCTTTGCGAAGGGGATAGCCGTGATCAGAGGAGTCATTACGAAAGACGGATTTGGCCTGCCTGTACACAAACGAAGCTTCGTTGGAAGAAAGTAGCAAACGTACCATTGGTGAATTTGAAAGATATTTTGTTACACCACTTCACATAAAACTTAGCCTTATAAAGTCGTTCGTTGTTGCAATGTACAAACGTGGACCTCGTTTTATGTACTTACGTCAGAAATTCCCTGCGTTGAGTGATTCCATGGTGAAAGCAGCTGTGCTTGTTGGCCCTCATATCAGACAAGTTATTCATGATGCTGATTTTGTCACAGATTTGAGCCCTCTTTAACTGGACTGCCGGAATTCTTTAAAAAAACTGTCCTATGATTTATTTGAAAACAAGAGAGCCGACAACAGCGATGTGTTAGTCGACGAACTACTACAGCCTTAACCGTAATCTCGGTTGTAACATGTCGTTAAAACTGCACTTTCTTCACTCACACGTGGATTCTTTTACTGCTGGTGCTCTTGGACAAGTCTCCGATGAACATGGGGAAAGATATCATCAGACCATATCTACATTGGAGCAACGCTGTCTGGGGCAAGGTAACAATAAGTACGATGCCTGACTACTGTTGGACACTACTGCAGCATAGTAGTGCCACACATACGAGTCGCTGCAAACGTCCAAAAATAATTTAGGTACGTATGAAAACATATTTCATTAGCAGTTTATGCTCCTTGTGTTGATAAATTAGCATCTACAGACGATATCATGTTGTTTAAGCAACACAAAAACCGAATACGATCAGACAGTGACTAGTACAATTCACACAAAAACTGTGGGTTCTGTGGAGAGACCAATGCCAGATTAATGTTCAGCAGTTCGAAATACACAACCTATTTTGGTGCTCGAAAATTTCACAAAGTTGAATCTCATACACCAGTGTTATATCATTGTATGATACATAGTTCAGGAGTAATGACGTCCAAACACTGAGATGTGCGAAATACTGCTTCATTGTGCATGACGTTTTAATTTATTAGTTTTTTACTTCCAACTCTGTTCGCAACACATTTCACAGATAGTAGCCACATATACCACTGGATGTGCCTGTAAAACTATTATGTTATACAGCATATAGTTCAAGACATGCGACTTCATAAACATTGAGCTGCGTGATAATGAAAGTGCATGTCGAAATTCACCAGAGATGTAAGTTCAAAAATGGTTCAAATGGCTCTGAGCACTATGGGACTCAACTGCTGTGGTCATAAGTCCCCTAGAACTTAGAACTACTTAAACCTAACTAACCTAAGGACAGCACACAACACCCAGCCATCACGAGGCAGAGAAAATCCCTGACCCCACCGGGAATCGAACCCGGGAACCCGGGCGTGGGAAGCGAGAACGCTACCGCACGACCACGAGATGCGGGCAGAGATGTAAGTGAAATTAGTGTACAAAAACATGTTAATTATATTAAATATATGTGAAATATATTTGGTATGTGCTTATGTGAGCACAACCCTGGATGAAAAGCTCATCCTAAACCCCTCCAACAATTACAACAAAGTTGGTGCGCATATTAGTAACAGTATAGAAAGAAATGCTGTGGGTTTAAGAAGCATCAGCCTCCTATTGAGGTGAGTGTGATAACATGGAGAGAGAGAAGGGGGCAGGAGAAGATGGACAGAGAGCGAGGGTGAAGGAAGGAGGGCACATATGGGAAGGGGGAGCTGCGCAGACAGAGCTAAGGGGGAACTGTACAGAGAGAGGGGAGAGGAGGAAATGGAAAGAGAAAGGAAAGAGGATAAGATGTGCTGATGCAGGAGGAGGAAGAGAGAGGCCGAAAGGTGGCGACCCTCTGCTCTGCAGAGGCATTGCAGCCGTCTCTGGTATGTAGCGAGCCATCAGAACGAGTAATTGCAGGTATCACAGGGCATCACAAGCGAGAATGATAGATGTGGCCAGGGCGGCAGGAAAGCGTTTGGGCTTCGATAAAAGCATGATTACTTTTCTTGTTAGCGCAGGCAGTGGCATCTTGCCATTAAATTGGCCCATGAGTGCCAGCAGTCTGCATTCTGAGGTGTATTGTTCACCTCAGGTATGTCACCATCAGATGGGTGCCAGACTTTAGTGGTTTGTTCTAGGAAGGAGTTCATTGTCCGCCACAGGTGTGGAATGGATGTGCGTTTCTCTGGCGCCAAGCATAGTGGGGGAGAGCATAAGTTTTCGCGGCAAACTTTCTCATTGGAGAAATACCGCTATGCAGTGTTTAGGCGGAAGTTCTGGCATGGGTGTTATAAGTAAGCCATTGGCGCAATTTGCATTGGCAGCTTGGACATTGGTGGGGACAATTTTTGGCGACAACAAATGGATTTGGTATCGAGGAGGGAAGAGAGGAGATATTTTCGTTGCATTTGGTGTATCTCCACCATGGAGGATGGTCTGGTAACTTCACTCAAGGTACACTGTATGCAGTAACTTCACCCAAGGTACACTGTACGCTCACCAAATTGGCAGAGAACCACCACAGAAGACAGTCTTGGTTTCTTCGAACAACAGTCGTGATTTTCTCCACATGTGGCTGTGAGGGTATGCTGACTGCTTCCTTTGCAATTGTGCACCCATGACCAGTCTCCACATCGCCTGTTGGGCAGTACTGTAGTGACCACATCAGCAACACAGGCTGAAACGTCCCCTTAGAAAATTTATTAATTACTGTGCTGGTAAACCTCTTACGTTATTTGATTTTCAAACAGCTGAGCAAAACTGAACATATTCAGACATTACACTCTTTACTTATTCTGATCAACACTAAAATGACACACAATGTTTTTAGCGCAACGCAATCTGACTTTCAATAAACCCTACAAAAGAATGGCCATGACTAACATTAACCTATACCTTTCACAAATCACTTACCTTACAAAAATCTTCGTTACTCAAACTACTGCAATACAGTGAGCGCCACTACTGCCAGATAAATAAAAAATTCTAACTACTGAAGGCACTAACTACTGATAGGCACAGTTAGCAAATGGAAGATTTTGATAGAGAACAAACAATGTATTTACTTTAATAGTGTTCAAAAGTCATTATACACTCCTGGAAATGGAAAAAGAACACATTGACACCGGTGTGTCAGACCCACCATACTTGCTCCGGACACTGCGAGAGGGCTGTACAAGCAATGATCACACGCACGGCACAGCGGACACACCAGGAACCGCGGTGTTGGCCGTCGAATGGCGCTATCTGCGCAGCATTTGTGCACCGCCGCCGTCAGTGTCAGCCAGTTTGCCGTGGCATACGGAGCTCCATCGCAGTCTTTAACACTGGTAGCATGCCGCGAAGGCGTGGACGTGAACCGTATGTGCAGTTGACGGACTTTGAGCGAGGGCGTATAGTGGGCATGCGGGAGGCCGGGTGGACGTACCGCCGAATTGCTCAACACGTGGGGCGTGAGGTCTCCACAGTACATCGATGTTGTCGCCAGTGGCCGGCGGAAGGTGCACGTGCCCGTCGACCTGGGACCGGACCGCAGCGACGCAGGGATGCACGCCAAGACCGTAGGATCCTACGCAGTGCCGTAGGGGACCGCACCGCCACTTCCCAGCAAATTAGGGACACTGTTGCTCCTGGGGTATCGGCGAGGACCATTGGCAACCGTCTCCATGAAGCTGGGCTACGGTCCCGCACACCGTTAGGCCGTCTTCCGCTCACGCCCCAACATCGTGCAGCCCGCCTCCAGTGGTGTCGCGACAGGCGTGAATGGAGGGACGAATGGAGACGTGTCGTCTTCAGCGATGAGAGTCGCTTCTGCTTGGTGCCAATGATGGTCGTATGCGTGTTTGGCGGCGTGCAGGTGAGCGCCAGAATCAGGACTGCATACGACCGAGGCACACAGGGCCAACACCCGGCACCATGGTGTGGGGAGCGATCTCCTACACTGGCCGTGCACCACTGGTGATCGTCGAGGGGACACTGAATAGTGCACGGTACATCCAAACCGTCATCGAACCCATCGTTCTACCATTCCTAGACCGGCAAGGGAACTTGCTGTTCCAACAGGACAATGCACGTCCGCATGTATCCCGTGCCACCCAACGTGCTCTAGAAGGTGTAAGTCAACTACCCTGGCCAGCAAGATCTCCAGATCTGTCCCCCATTGACCATGTTTGGGACTGGATGAAGCGTCGTCTCACGCGGTCTGCACGTCCAGCACGAACGCTGGTCCAACTGAGGCGCCAGGTGGAAATGGCATGGCAAGCCGTTCCACAGGACTACATCCAGCATCTCTACGATCGTCTCCATGGGAGAATAGCAGCCTGCATTGCTGTGAAAGGTGGATATACACTGTACTAGTGCCGACATTGTGCATGCTCTGTTGCCTGTGTCTATGTGCCTGTGGTTCTGTCAGTGTGATCATGTGATGTATCTGACCCCAGGAATGTGTCAATAAAGTTTCCCCTTCCTGGGACAATGAATTCACGGTGTTCTTATTTCAATTTCCAGGAGTGTATATATATACTTTTGAGAGCGGATGATCTGGACGTGTGTCCATCAGAGACAGTAAATTTGTAAGACTGGATGTTATGAACTGATATACACACACACACACACACACACACATATATACACACACACACATATATATATATATATGAGACAGTAAATTTGTAAGACTGGATGTTATGAACTGATATATATATATATATATATATATATATATATATATATATATATATATATATATATATATATATATATATATACTCCTGGAAATTGAAATAAGAACACCGTGAATTCATTGTCCCAGGAAGGGGAAACTTTATTGTCACATTCCTGGGGTCAGATACATCACATGATCACACTGACATAACCACAGGCACATAGACACAGGCAACAGAGCATGCACAATGTCGGCACTAGTACAGTGTATATCCACCTTTCGCAGCAATGCAGGCTGCTATTCTCCCATGGAGACGATCGTAGAGATGCTGGATGTAGTCCTGTGGAACGGCTTGCCATGCCATTTCCACCTGGCGCCTCAGTTGGACCAGCGTTCGTGCTGGACGTGCAGACCGCGTGAGACGACGCTTCATCCAGTCCCAAACATGCTCAATGGGGGACAGATCCGGAGATCTTGCTGGCCAGGGTAGTTGACTTACACCTTCTAGAGCACGTTGGGTGGCACGGGATACATGCGGACGTGCATTGTCCTGTTGGAACAGCAAGTTCCCTTGCCGGTCTAGGAATGGTAGAACGATGGGTTCGATGACGGTTTGGATGTACCGTGCACTATTCAGTGTCCCCTCGACGATCACCAGTGGTGTACGGCCAGTGTAGGAGATCGCTCCCCACACCATGATGCCGGGTGTTGGCCCTGTGTGCCTCGGTCGTATGCAGTCCTGATTGTGGCGCTCACCTGCACGGCGCCAAACACGCATACGACCATCATTGGCGCCAAGCAGAAGCGACTCTCATCGCTGAAGACGACACGTCTCCATTCGTCCCTCCATTCACGCCTGTCGCGACACCACTGTAGGCGGGCTGCATGATGTTGGGGCGTGAGCGGAAGACGGCCTAACGGTGTGCGGGACCGTAGCCCAGCTTCATGGAGACGGTTGCCAATGGTCCTCGCCGATACCCCAGGAGCAACAGTGTCCCTAATTTGCTGGGAAGTGGCGGTGTGGTCCCCTACGGCACTGTGTAGGATCCTACGGTCTTGGCGTGCATCCCTGCGTCGCTGCGGTCCGGTCCCAGGTCGACGGGCACGTGCACCTTCCGCCGACCACTGGCGACAACATCGATGTACTGTGGAGACCTCACGCCCCACGTGTTGAGCAATTCGGCGGTACGTCCACCCGGCCTCCCGCATGCCCACTATACGCCCTCGCTCAAAGTCCGTCAGCTGCACATACGGTTCACGTCCACGCTGTCGCAGCATGCTACCAGTGTTAAAGACTGCGATGGAGCTCCGTATGCCACGGCAAACTGGCTGACACTGACGGCGGCGGTGCACAAATGCTGCGCAGCTAGCGCCATTCGACGGCCAACACCGCGGTTCCTGGTGTGTCCGCTGTGCCGTGCATGTGATCATTGCTTGTACAGCCCTCTCGCAGTGTCTGGAGCAAGTATGGTGGGTCTGACACACCGGTGTCAATGTGTTCTTTTTTTCCATTTCCAGGTGTGTATATATATATCAGTTCATAACATCCAGTCTTACAAATTTACTGTCTCTGATGGACACACGTCCAGATCATCCGCTCTCAAAACTCCGCCATCTTTCTCCCCACATCCACCACTGCTAGCGGCTAACCTCCAACTGTGCAACGCTACACACTGTTAACAGCCAAGTGCCCAACACTACAATATAAAAAATTCCAACAATGCAAACCAGCCACAGACTGCACACGCACGGTCAGTGATTTTCATATAGAGTGCTACCTGGTGTTACCGACATAAAAACCTAAACAGTCTACTTACATATCCTCCATGCTCCCCACAAAAAATTTTACATATTGTTTTGGGCAGTGGCCAATACAGATTTGAAAAAATTTTCATAATTACAATAACAAACGTATCAAATGCTAACACTTATTAATACGATGTTGGTCAAAAGCTAAAATTTTCTCACAGTCCATAAAGACAATCCTGATCATTCATCACAGTAAAATTGCAGTGTTTTTTTTCTCAAAGTCTCAGCAGTAAAAGAAAATGCACACAGAAGTAGTGGATTTCAACACAGTCTTGAAGAAGTAGTGTTGTCCTTCCAGCGGAAAGACAGTGCTGACTCTTGACATGCAGACAGGTAATGGGCCACAACAGAGCAAACCCACAGCAGATTCAGTCGAACTTTTGAAGAATATTGGTAGACAGGTCATCACAGAGCAGACCCACTGTAGTCCTGGTAGAGATTAAGGTATTGGTGGGCCACCAGAGTTGCAGACCCACTGCAGTCCTTGTAGAGACGGCCAGCAGCCATCTGTTGCGACTGTGCAGGTGCACAATCACCATCGAAGAGTCTTGCAGACAATATAGCAAGTCCATGAACCACCACTTGTGCACTCACAAATTTTTTTTTAAATGTCCTTAGAATCAGCAATGCTGTTAACCAGTCCCTTGCCGAATCATCAACACATGTGCAAACACTAACAGTCCTCTTTTTTTCACATATTGTGCATATACTATGACTAACAGAAATGTGTGCAGTGAAATGAATGCTTACAAGTTACTTAATTTGATGAAATGGTGTCAATTAAAATTTTATAACATGAGAATACAATTACAAAGGTACAGAAAACTTTATTAGAAAACATAATAATACAGATAACATTTGTAGTAATACAGGCTTTACAGAAGAATAGAAATAAACATGTACATCAGTGTTACAGGAATTATGACATAAGTAAATATATAAAATAATGAGAATAGTTTTCGAAACATTAATGTCACACATGAGCATCGAAACAGAACAGAAGAAATAATGTCTAAACATCTTTACATAGAAAATTAACACATAGAAAAAAATTCTACAACACAACTCTTATCACATAAACACATAAAGACAGGAAAACACAAATACACAAAGGTACACAAACACATAGCGGAATAACACAAAAGGAAAGGACCGGGTTTGTTTTACTGCAGTATTTTGCTAACATAACTTTCTTTACTTCTTGGAAATCTCCCTTCATTCATCATTATTTCCAAAAAGTCCTATCTATACCTGTTGTCCCTAAACCCTACTGTTTTGTTCATATACTCTTTCTAAATAAATTTTTCTCGTTGTACAATACTCATTTTTGCCCAAATATTTTCATATAACTTCTCAATGCATTCTTTCCCTATTCTTCATAGTTAGTTTCTTATATAGTCTACCCCCTCTTAAGCTAACTTAAATCTACTGAGCTCAGATATATATACTAAGGGACGAGGCAATGCAACGGCACAAAACAATTAACACAAACAGCAATGACAAAGAAATGCAAATTGGCAAAGTACGCAGCAGTATATCTAAATTAGCAAAGCAAATGCAATATTACAACTAATATAAGGCAATGTGCAGCAAACAAGAAAAATTAATCAGTAGTAAAACTAGCTTAACACAAGGTAAAATTTAGTAGGACAATGCCTGACAAACAGCAGCAGCAAATGCAGTAACTTATACCTAAACATGCCAAAGCTCAAGCAGAAAAAATATTACAGTAAAGATAGGAAATGTCTAATGCCTATGTCAGATCTTAACACTAAAGTGACACATCACCTTGACTTCCTCTACGAAACTAGTTACCCAGTCATTGACAAAAATTATGTATGCAATTCCTGTGAAGGGAAATGTCTTTTTGTGCTCCCTCGTTTTTTTGGAAGTAGATCATAAAATTATTATTTACTGGATCTGTAGGCAAAAATATCTGTATTAGTACATCTATTAAATTTTATTTTAACCAATTCTGCAGTGCAGCTAGAAACTAGATATTGAACAAAATGAGTTAATAAATAGAAAGCATGAAACATCATTCACTAGGCACATGGCGTCTCCAAAGGCAGTAAAAAAATCTCTCAACTAGAAAGACAATAGATGTAAAATGTTTCTCACAATTTCATTAGGCATTTGAGTAAATATCATAAATTAAGGGCTCCACAGTGTAATCATATGTTTTCAAGTTTGAGCGTGTGGTATTTGCGATGCTTTCTACAAAGAAATGTCAATAGATGGGATAATGGCCTCTTTTTTTCTCCACCCAGTGGCTTTTTCTCCAGGCAGCTGGCGCAGCTGGGCGCCACAATGCATTACATCAAGGTCACTTATCTTTCTTACCCAAAAATTTACGACAGCAGTTTCCGCTACAGTGACAGTCTCATATAAAAATTTCATAGGTCGATAATTTGTGTTACAAATGTGTAGAAACAAAATCCTATAAATATAATAGTGTCCAAAAAATTTTCGTCGGCATTATGATACATTCACGCATATACACACATTTCATAACTCTTATAGTACAATTCTTGGTTTCCAACATCCTTCTTCACAAATCAGAGTCCATAACCACTACTCATTAGTCCTTACCTTATTACACATACACATATTCGTCGACACGTCAATCTTGCGTCGACACTTAAATATTTCATTGTAATAAATATGTAGCATAATCAGATTCCTCATACAGCATCAGCTTATTGATCATAAACATACCTCAACAGCATAATACACATCGTCGTCATAATAATAACATCATAACACCTCAGCCAAATCTCAAAAACGTCGTAGCTTTCTGCAATAATTTAAAAACCTAAAAAAAATTCTCTGTTCATTTCAATAGTGTCATCTACCTCAAACGTACTTTAAAAATCATGATCCCATACCAAATGCGACATTCAAAGCTCTCATAGTATCACAATGGTTCCAAAAAAGTATGAAGGTTCACAAAGTACAGACAAAATACAATTTCATAAGTGTGAAGTTATCCAACTGCGTAATTGTGTAAACATGTGTCACTGATGTAGTAAAAAAATGTTTGTTTCTCTGTTGAATAATCAGTTAGCTGTGTAATTCTGTGTGAGAGAAATATGGTACCGATGTGTAAAGTTGTATAAGCAAATACCGTATTAGCTAGGGCTCCTTGTGTTTGCCACACACATGGTACACAGTAAGCGTGTACCCCCCTGAGGATTAATGTAATTATACCCTCAGGTGTTACAGATTACAGCAATGGAATGAAATATATCACGGCAAACCTTTGTATCTTTGTAATTCAAAAATCTTTAAAAATAAATGTTTCAAAAATCTTTAAAAATAAATGTTTTAAGTACAAAATTAATCACTCAAATACGTGTCCTTTAGCGCTAAATGTGCGCCTTGGTGTAAGATAATTCTGTGGAAGTGTCGTAGATATCGTCCTCCGTAAGCTAAGTTCGGCAGAAGTCATCATAAACAAAAGTGAAATGCTATGTGTATAGATATCGTAGTTATTACATACAGTACAGTGATCAAGAAAGTACTATACTGTAACGTATTGTTGTGCTACGAAAAAGGCTGTCTCATTGTAGCTATACCACAAAAGTTACTACTAAAACATGTTTTACTTTCCTGAAGAATTCAGAAAAACTGTGCAGATATATAACAGATACAGCATAAAAGCAACAATGTAAATTGTGTCACACATTAGTAGCGTCGTGATACAATCGTATAGCTGTCAAAGAAACCAAATACTAAGTAATTTTTAATCTTACAGAAAGTACTTCAAATAAAGAATGTCTTTTCAAGTAAACCAAAATGTTGCATTGAAATCTCATTAGCAGTACCGGTATATGTTCTAAGTATGTAAGCCTTATAGTCGTTACGTAATGGTGCAACTAACAAGCAAGAATGTACACACACAATAACACTGTGTCCTCTGTTCACTATAACAATGCATTTGTAATTACTTGTCTAAATAGTTTCCCTAGCTTCTTGACTGGATAGTTAACTTTAAAACATAGTTGCATGTTAACAGTTTCTAAGTGTGACAAAGTGCACTACTAACGTGAAGTGAAAAATTTTATAGCAAAGACTAAGTTAAAAAACAGATTACCTCTCAATAAACGGTAATACATGTGAAATGTGGTGCAATCCTTTACTCTTCCTAGTACTCAGAGCTTCAACTTGAATGCAATTGTCATGCGGTATACGTCGGTAAAGAATACTGGAAATTTTCTCAAGGTTAGCGTCTATGTTATTTTTCTCTGAGCCAGCCGGCGCACGTGGCTGCCTTTGGTGCGAGTCATTGTCTGTCTCTTTGTTGGTGCACGTCGTTATTAGGATTAGGAGACCTAACTTCTACAAATTCACCTTGACGAGAAGGCCCTGCCCTGTCTGAATCTTGCCAGTTGTGATGAACTTCAGGTCTGTCGTTATGATTATATCGTCTGTCGTCATGTCGGTAATTTCTGTAATTAATTTCTTGTCGGTCACGTGGTGGAGAACTTCTCCCTGAGTCGTAACTGCGCAGAGGACCATTGTACCTGAAGTTATTCTGTCTCCCTTGATAATAATTGATTTGGTTCCCATATTGTCTGTTTCTATGGTTGTCTCTGTCACATTCATTACTATGGAAATGCGATCTTTCTCTGTAATTATTACTACTCTGCCAACGGTTGTCATACGGGTGGTGTCTGTTTTGGTCACGATTTGCATTGTAAGAATAGCCTTGTCGTGTCCAATTATTATTTCTGTCATCGCGGAATTGTGACAGATGTGACCTGTAATTATTGTGCACCTGTTTTCGCGTTCCGCGATTGTCAGTGTCAATTTCCAATTCTTGTAACAGTTGCTGAAAACTTTCAATGTCGTCTTTAAAACGTCCTGCCAAAACAATATGTCGTAAATGTTCAGGCAATTTGATTAAGCAAATGCGGATGAGTTCTGAGGGGCTGTATGGGTTTGAAAGATACTGATTCTTATGTAACATGTCTACGAAATACACTCCTGGAAATGGAAAAAAGAACACATTGACACCGGTGTGTCAGACCCACCATACTTGCTCCGGACACTGCGAGAGGGCTGTACAAGCAATGATCACACGCACGGCACAGCGGACACACCAGGAACCACGGTGTTGGCCGTCGAATGGCGCTATCTGCGCAGCATTTGTGCACCGCCGCCGTCAGTGTCAGCCAGTTTGCCGTGGCATACGGAGCTCCATCGCAGTCTTTAACACTGGTAGCATGCCGCGACAGCGTGGACGTGAACCGTATGTGCAGTTGACGGACTTTGAGCGAGGGCGTATAGTGGGCATGCGGGAGGCCGGGTGGACGTACCGCCGAATTGCTCAACACGTGGGGCGTGAGGTCTCCACAGTACATCGATGTTGTCGCCAGTGGTCGGCGGAAGGTGCACGTGCCCGTCGACCTGGGACCGGACCGCAGCGACGCACGGATGCACGCCAAGACCATAGGATCCTACGCAGTGCCGTAGGGGACCGCACTGCCACTTCCCAGCAAATTAGGGACACTGTTGCTCCTGGGGTATCGGCGAGGACCATTCGCAACCGTCTCCATGAAGCTGGGCTACGGTCCCGCACACCGTTAGGCCGTCTTCCGCTCACGCCCCAACATCGTGCAGCCCGCCTCCAGTGGTGTCGCGACAGGCGTGAATGGAAGGACGAATGGAGACGTGTCGTCTTCAGCGATGAGAGTCGCTTCTGCCTTGGTGCCAATGATGGTCGTATGCGTGTTTGGCGCCGTGCAGGTGAGCGCCACAATCAGGACTGCATACGACCGAGGCACACAGGGCCAACACCCGGCATCATGGTGTGGGGAGCGATCTCCTACACTGGCCGTACACCACTGGTGATCGTCGAGGGGACACTGAATAGTGCACGGTACATCCAAACCGTCATCGAACCCATCGTTCTACCATTCCTAGACCGGCAAGGGAACTTGCTGTTCCAACAGGACACTGCACGTCCGCATGTATCCCGTGCCACCCAACGTGCTCTAGAAGGTGTAAGTCAACTACCCTGGGCAGCAAGATCTCCGGATCTGTCCCCCATTGAGCATGTTTGGAACTGGATGAAGCGTCGTCTCACGCGGTCTGCACGTCCAGCTGAGGCGCCAGGTGGAAATGGCATGGCAAGCCGTTCCACAGGACTACATCCAGCACCTCTACGATCGTCTCCATGGGAGAATAGCAGCCTGCATTGCTGCGAAAGGTGGATATACACTGTACTAGTGCCGACATTGTGCATGCTCTGTTGCCTGTGTCTATGTGCCTGTGGTTATGTCAGTGTGATCATGTGATGTATCTGACCCCAGGAATGTGACAATAAAGTTTCCCCTTCCTGGGACAATGAATTCACGGTGTTCTTATTTCAATTTTCAGGAGTGTATTTGACAAGAGTGGAAACCCTCGATTGTTCGAAATGTTTCATCATTATGATGCTATGTTTTACTCGGTCTTGTGTAGCTAGAGACAAATATGCTGAGAGGAAGGGATGATAAAATTCTCCTTCACTGTGACAATCGCGAGTGATCAATCGCTTTCTTACAGCTGGTTCATTCTCTAAGTAGCCACACATAAATTCTAACCTGTGCTCCAATGACCAGTTGGGGGGAAAAATGAGAGAATTGATGGAGCCATGCTTGTGGATGAATGTTGTTGCCAGAATTCCTAAATGTTTTGAATTTACTTGTAGTAATGAACAGCTTATAGTCAAAATCATCATGTCGGCAAGTCGCATATCGGTCATTGTTACTTCGTTTCAGCGGTTCCATCTCAAAATTCGGTGTACCTTGCCAATTTCTTTCATAATTTCCGAAGTGACCTGTGTTATTATTTTGTGGCTCTTCCGTATTTCTATGTCTCTCTTCCCGTATTTGAGCGCGAGTGTCGTCTGAATATGTAATTCTTGTATTACCTGTGTCAGCTGATAGGTTGAAAATGCTCACAAATTTGTGTTTTTACGTCATTACAGACTTTTTGACATTTCGATTCGATTTTAAGTAACTCAGCAGTTAAACCTACACGTGTTTGTTCAAGCATGTTGTCTAACTTTTGAAGCTGTTGCTGTGACTGTTTTTGATTTTGTTACGTTGCGTGTAACTGTTGCTGAGGTTGTCTCAGGCGTTGTTCCATTGTGTCTAACTTTTGCTTTGTTTGTCTCTGATTTTGTGCCATTGTGTCTAACTTTTGAAGATTTTGTTCCATTGTGTCTAACTTTTTGTCCCATTTGTTGCATTAATTGTAATAACAATGCATTAGTATCTGAAACATGTTCCTCAGTGCTATTCGTCAGTGCATTTGAACCGGCAATATTCGCATTTTGAAAAGCTGAAAATGTGTCTTGACTTATTTGAGAAAACGGCGAGGACTCAATACCTGAATCTACAGTATTTGCAAGATTGTGTCCTGTCATTTCGGATTCCTGAGGCGAGCTGTTGCCGACCGATCGATCGATAATGCTTCCCTGTTCACTAGTTGTTTCACTGTTTACACCATTGTTTGCCGCCCGTTCCATTTCCCTATGCACAATTACCAAATTACTGCTTTGAATGTCTGTTAATTGATTACACGGTGGTGCTGATAAGCTACACTAGTCGTCACTATCATTTCTCAATTTACTTTGGAGCCTAGTGTTACGTTTTTCATACGCCATAATTATCACCATAATTATCACGTATTTCACACGATAACAAGAAAAGCACAATTTAAAGAGCAAAACTAAGAAACACTAACATAGCACTGAAAATAATACCTCGTTAATTGCTAGTGCAGCTGCGAAATACTTGGTGCAAATCTACATGCATTCCACAACTGTTTTACTGTACAACAATGAAAAACTACAGCTACAAAGGAAATTCTCTCTATAATTACCCTCTAGCAGTAAACAGTAGCTACACTAATTACACAAAATACAAGAAAAAATCAGAAGATTCTAGTGACGTATCCTCGGCTAGGGGTTGACACGTGTAACGTCCCCTTAGGAAAATTTATTAATTACTGTGCTGGTAAACCTCTTACGTTATTTGATTTTCAAACAGCTGTGCAAAACTGAACATACTCAGACATTACGCTCTTTACCTATTCTGATCAACACTAAACTGACACACAATATTTGTAGCGCAACGCAATCTGACTTTCAATAATCCCTACAAAAGAAAGGCCCTGACTAACATTAACCTATATCTTTCACAAATCACTTACCTCAAAAAAATCTTCGTTACTCGAACTACTGCAATACCGCGAGCGCCACTACTGCCAGCCAAATAAAAGATTCTACCTACTGGGGGCACTAACTACTGATAGGCATAGTTAGCAAATGAAATATTTTGATAGAGAACAAACAATGTATTTACCTTAATAGTTTTCAAAAGTCATAATATATATATATCAGTTCATGACATCCAGTCTTACAAATTTACTGTCTCTGATGGACACAAGTCTAGATCATCCGCTCTCAAAACTCCGCCATCTTTCTTCCCACATCCACCACTGCTAGCGTCTCACCTCCAACAGTGCAACGCTACGCGCTGTTAACAGCCAACTGCCCAACACTACAATAGCAAATTCCAACAATGCAAACAAGCCACAGACTGCACACAGCACAGTCAGTGATTTTCATATAGAGCGCTACATGGCGTTACCAACATAAAAACCTAAACAGCCTACTTACAAGGCCTATTAGCAATCTTTGTCTGAGAACACAGTCTTCATTACAGCGAGTCTATGTGACCTGCAGCCCTGTATTTCAACCAACCTATGTTGTATTGACATTCAGCTAGCGGTTCACAATGTCGATCAGTATCTCACATGAAATTCAGAAAGCATTGTTGCTATTACCTTGAGGGAGGTATCGTTTCAGCTTCGCCCCCTTCCCCTTTAATAATTTTGCCAGCCATCAACATTTGTAAATTGGTCTGCATGCTAATTCTGGAAATGCATATATTGGATTTGTAATAAGCTAGGCCTGAGAAAACCGGTATTTCATTTCAGGACTTCTATTCATCCTGACCATGTGACCCATAATAGATTTTGTGAGCCAATGGTACATAATAAGCATAGGAAAGCTTACAAATTGGCTACCCTGCTAGGATCTTACTGGTAGAATCTAATGATATACAGTCACACAGGTAGTGTTTGCTTTTTAATATTTCATGTCAGAAACAGATCGTGAACAAATTAGACTCATGATAAACTTAATTTGCTGATACAATATGTACTAACATATGTATTCACCTTTCAAATGTTTAATTTCTTTCATCATTGTGTTCCTCAGAATGTACTGGTCGAAACAGATACTGGAAAATATTAAGCAGGATAAATCATGTGCAGGGGCTTGGAGTCATCAGAATTCCGAAGCCCAGTGAAACCTTTTGAATCAGTTTCTAAATTCACCATGGAGATCAAGTGACATTATATGATATTGTTTAGGAAGATTCTCATCCATTACCAGCAAGTTCTATCAGGTAGATGCGGAGATGACGTAGAGGGGGTTTAAAAGTATTCTGCAAGAGCTGAAGTACGCCTATGAATCCCAAAATGCAGATGAGAAATGGCGCGACATAAAAAATAATAATGGTCGGCCGTCTAGAAGACGCAATGAATAAAGAGACAGTCGGAATGCGCCATCAGGTCAACAGCATCACTTTGAACCTCCACCCAAAAGATGACGAAATTGGAATGATTTAACGCTGGGCGTAATAACAATAACCAACATGATGATAGAAACTGGCATAAGCCGAACAGGAGCAACCCACCTGCAGAGATAGTTAAGATTAGGTCCCCAAATCCAAGGAACGAGGAGTAAAATGACCACCCATAATGGGGCTGACTAAATAATGGATTGGCTTCAGCTCGAAATTTATCCACACAAAATATCGGAATGAGACAGATTAACTTGTTAGAGTATGAAGAAATAGGAAGATTGTTGTTAGAAGTAAAAGAGAAGGTGATAATGAATGATGTACATCCCTTAATTGAAGTTACAAAAGGAGGCTTATTTGTTAAAAGGCATCGTGGACATCAGAAGCCACATTACCACCATATCAGAATCAGTATTTGAAAGATGCCATCGTACTCGATCATGGCCGACCCTGTCTCCCAAGAAAACAAAAATTAAGGGAACTTTAGTGGGTAAACACATTGAAGTCACTCAGCAATCGCAACTCGAATTTGAATGTCAAAGACACACACTAGAAGCCAATTTCTTGGTGGTGCCTCATTAGGCGATCAATCTTATAATCAAAATGGATTTCCTTAATGAACAAAAGGACGTGTTAGACTTATAGAAGTGACGCTTAATTCGAATTAGGTTTGAGGAGCGAGCAATAAAGGCACGACTTCCAGAGAATTCTTTCAAACTTAGTTTTTCAGACAGAATAGAAGAAGGGGAAGTGAGATGGATGTGACGTGATAGGGATGTACATATAGCAGGCACAGAATTGTTGAGATGAGAATTCAGTGTGTGCAAAACATGGGAAAGAGTGAGGGGGAGGAATTGTGTGATATTTTCTTTGAGAACACCGATATATGCTTACCAAAGCGTGGCACAATTAAGATCTTTCAGTACCGATTTCGAGTGAGAGAACACAATAGATTTTTCGTGTCTCTGCACATGTCCCACTTCCATACAGCCATCGGGTAGTTTTAGAAATTCGGAGAATGTTCGAAGACAGGGTTATAGAGCCTGCAAGGTCGACATACAACAGCTCTCTATGAGTAGTAGAACAGAAGGATGGTTCCATGTGACTGGTGTTAGACTCCCACCAAATCAATTCAATTATTGACCCAGAGACAGACAGGTCTGAGAAATTAGAAGAGCTACTGCAAAATTTTCATGGGGCATCGGTATCCTCAATGATAGACTTATGCCCCTGTTCTTGGCAGATCGAATTTCACCCTAAGTGCAGACAGTACACCACCTTTCTAGCATTCGGACATTGTTACCAGTTTAAACATTTGCCTTTGAGCTGAACGTGTCTTCATCTGCATTCATTTGTGGCTTAGATACTATTCTAAGTGAAGCACTGAAACAAAGAGTCATCAGTTACGTGGACGATCTGCTAATAGCCAAAAGAAATTGGACCACAGAGTCCTGAGGGGTGTTGTGAAGACATTCCAAGAACACAGTGTGACAGCTAACATAGAGAAATCAAGTTCTGAGTCCAGGAAGGTATAGTTCCTTGGGAAAATCATTTCTGCTGAAGATATAACACCAAACCAGAAAAAATTGAGGCCATTGCACAATTTGCTTGGCGGTCTTCCAAGAAGCAGCTAAGAGGATTTCTTGGAATCATAAATTTGTATAAAAACTTCGTCAGTACTGGTACTTGAGCAGCTCCCCATCTGTGTCAACTCAAGGGGAAGAAAGCCTCCTGGATCTGGGATAGTTATGCAGAAAGAGAGTTTCAGTCTTTCAGAATTGTAATTATGTTACTCCAAGAATATGAAGAAGGGATCATGGTACAGAAAATGATCATGTTTGGTAGCAGAGTGCCCGCATCTCGTGGTCGTGTGGTAGCGTTCTCGCTTCCCACGCCCGGGTTCCCGGGTTCGATTCCCGGCGGGGTCAGGGATTTTCTCTGCCTCGTGATGGCTGGGTGTTGTGTGCTGTATTTAGGTTAGTTAGGTTTAAGTAGTTCTAAGTTCTAGGGGACTTACGACCACAGCAGTTGAGTCCCATAGTGCTCAGAGCCATTTGAACCATTTTTTTGGTAGCAGAGTTTTGACCAATACAGAGAAGAATTGCTCAGTAACCGAATTGGAAGTTCTGGCAATCACATGAGGGTTTCAGAAATTTCCATTCTTTTTATTCGGGAGAAAAACAAAAGTATATACCGATCACAAAGCTTGGAATTTCTTCTCATGGCAGAAATAACCCATGGAAGGTTGGCCAGGTGGATTCTCATCCTCCAGGAATTCGACTTCACCTTCACGTGTGTACTGACCAAAAGCAATTCAATTGCAGATTCGCTCTTCGTTCGCCTGTTGACCTTGTTAAAAAATGACAGTGGTGATGCAAAACGAAACCTTTTTAGTTTTTAACTGCTTGCGGAAAGTTACATTTGAGAGGGATGTGATCAACAGCATGAAAGATATTAAGATTTCTAGGGCACCATACCATGAACCCTTCCCTTCCCCCCCCCCCCCTCCCACAAACCCACTCCTCACACCATACCATTTGGACCACCAAACCGATCGTGTTCTACTGTGTTCCTGGGTGCATTATGTGTTCCCACCTCTTGCCATATGGAGTACGTTGTAACTTACTCGCCTCTACCCTACATAAATGAAATGCAAGAATATTTAGAAATGCCTTTGGTAATACTACGGAAGGAAAAGTTGTATTCTCTAAAGGGGAAAAATACTGATATTGTTATTCTATATAATCTTTGCTTGCTGATTAATGTAAGTTATAATAACTCAGTGTCATTTAAAGAAAGTTTTGTTTTATGAAGTAAAATACTCGTATGATAATTAGAATTTTGTATGCATTAGCCTCTGCTTTGAATTAGGTTCAGGCCAAAGGTACTGAAACAGCATCGGCTCTGTGTGACTGTGTTAAGACAGCGTTGAAATACGTAAATAAATTTTGCATTGTATCGCCTTTATAAAACACTGGACTTAGTACATTACTAATGAAGCAAGAAAGTTCTTGTTTGCAGATACTGAAGCTGCGATCCATCAAGAAAGCAGACTAATCGTCCACACTTTCACACAAGCGGCTACAGTGGCCACAATTATTTATTAAAACAACTTGAATTTAAAGAAGGTGTGGCTGAGGGTACTTAGACTACTTGAGTGAAAGTAATGACTTACTTGACTCTGGTATTAAGATAAAACAGTCACACTTACATCAAGATGCGACATCAAGTAGAGAGAGAGAGAGAGAGAGAGAGAGAGTCAGAATAGGGTACACAAGTACACAATTATGAATCATCGTCTTATATCCATTACATAAAAAATACTCTCGGCACAAATATGAACATTACATAATAGTTTCTTTGAGTAATTTTTACTCTTTGATAAATCCCAGTGTTATCGTCGCCACTTTGTCAACACGTTTAACATTTTCCATCTTTAAATCATGTACGTAACTTCAAAAACGTATCTTAAAATACGCCACAAGTCCAGCATTGTGGAACATGATCGCTTTGGTGTCCAAGTGCTATGATCTGGGGAGCCATATGTTGCACAGGAGTACTGAAATTCAAATGTTTGAGCACGATACACTCACCGGACAAAGTTATTGTGACGCTGTACTCGTTCCACATTTGCATCTACTCAGGGGTGCATTCGGCCCAACTTCATTATTATGGATGACAATACAGGATCGCAATGAACAACGCAGGCAGAAGAGCTCTTGGAACAAGAGGATATTGGTCGAAAAGACTGGCCTGCCCATTCCTCAGACTTAAAATCCACTGAGCAAGTTTCTGATGTGTTGGGGAGACGCAGCAACGAATATCCAGCAATTGTTAACGGCGCTCGTGGAGGAATGGAAGACTACCGCAAGAGCTCCTCATTAGCCTTGTGGCCTGCATGCGAGCGCGCATGCTTTGCTGTCCACAGTGATCACACACCCAGTTAAGAACCGTATCCTCCCTTTCGTAATGACCAACGGACCATAAAGAATTACTGTCTTTGAATAAACGTGTAATTTTCGTTCTATATCTACATCTACATGATTACTCTGCAATTCACATTTAAGTGCTTGGCAAAGGGTTCATCGAACCACAATCATACTATCTCTCTACCATTCCACTCCCGAACAGCGCGCGGGAAAAACGAACACCTAAACCTTTCTACCTATATAGGTTGGGCTCAACAAAATATTTTCGCATTCGGAAGAGAAAGTTGGTGACTGAAATTTTGTAAATAGATCTCGCCGCGACGAAAAACGTCTTTGCTTTAATGACTTCCATCCCAACTCGCGTATCATATCTGCCACACTCTCTCCCCTATTACGTGATGATACAAAACGAGCTGCCCTTTTCTGCACCCTTTCGATGTCCTCCATCAATCCCATCTGGTAAGGATCCCACACCGCGCAGCAATATTCTAACAGAGGACGAACGAGTGTAGTGTAAGCTGTCTCTTAAGTGGACTTGTTGCATCTTCTAAGTGTCCTGCCAATGAAACGCAACCTTTGGCTCGCCTTCCCCACAATAGTGTCTATGTGGTCTTTCCAACTGAAGTTGTTCGTAATTTTAACACCCAAGTACTTAGTTGAATTGACAGCCTTGAGAATTGTACTATTTATCGAGTAATCGAATTCCAACGGATTTCTTTTTGAACTCATGTGGATCACCTCACACTTTTCGTTATTTAGCGTCATCTGCCACCTGCCACACCATACAGCAATCTTTTCTAAATCGCTTTGCAACTGATACTGGTCTTCGGATGACCTTACTAGACGGTAAATTACAGCATCATCTGCGAACAACCTAAGAGAACTGCTCAGATTGTCACTCAGGTCATGTATATAGATCAGGAACAGCAGAGGTCCCAGGACGCTCCCCTGGGGAACACATGATATCACTTCAGTTTTACTCGATGATTTGCCGTCTATTACTACGAACTGCGACCTTCCTGACAGGAAATCACGAATCCAGTCGCACAACTGAGACGATACCCCCTAGGCCCGCAGCCTGATTAGAAGTCGCTTGTGAGGAACGGTGTCAAAAGCTTTCCGGAAATCTAGAAATACGGAATCAACTTGAGATCCCCTGTCGATAGCGGCCATTACTTCGTGCGAATAAAAAGCTAGCTGCGTTGCACAAGAACGATGTTTTCTGAAACCATGCTGATTGCGTATCAATAGATCGTTCCCTTCGAGGTGATTCATAATGTTTGAATACAGTATATGCTCCAAAACCCCATCTCCTCGCGTGTCTCTATCAGTTACTGTCTGCTACAGTGTAGCAGTTCTTTCTATGTGTGTTCCAAGTTCCATCGAGCTATGTTACTTGGCAGTGACACATCAGGCGGAAATACTTTCGCCCTAACATTCGCACATCAGTGTAGTATTAGTACAGTGCTTACGTTTTGCTTGAGACGTATTCACGCAACCCTACGGAGAACTTGCCAGTAAGCGAGTACAGCGGTAAGAGGTCGACGAGTGCGGCGGCCGAAGAGGCCGGCTCGCCGGGAGGCGAACTGCAAATTGCGCGTCCGCAAGTGGCAGCAAGTGAATCGCCCTTGGCGCTGCCCACGCCACTCGGCCGCACTGGACGTTCCCACACAGGACACGCAGCTGCAAGCACCGCACTCCCTCCTCGCCAGCTGGCAAATCTCGCCCTGTTGCTCTCGCTGGGTCACCATTCACTCTAGTCGTCTTTCTCGTCGCCTTTTTCTCTACTCGCTCTGCTGTTGGTACGGACATTCCAATGCCAGATTCTGTACGATTTTCTGCACCTGTGTAAACCCCGTGGTGTTGGTAATATACAGGGTGTTACAAAAAGGTAGGACCAAACTTTCAGGAAACATTCCTCACACACAAAGAAAGAAAATATGTTATGTGGACATGTGTTCGGAAACGCTTACTTTCCATGTTAGAGCTCATTTTATTACTTCTCTTCAAATCACATTAATCATGGAATGGAAACACTTAGCAACAGAACGTACCAGCGACACTTTGTTACAGGAAATGTTCAAAATGTCCTTCGTTAGCGAGGATACATGCATCCACCCTCCGTCGCATGGAATCCCTGATGCGCTGATGCAGCCCTGGAGAATGGCGTATTGTATCACAGCCGTCCACAATACGAGCACGAAGAGTCTCTACATTTGGTACCGGGGTTGCGTGGACAAGAGCTTTCAAATGCCCCCATAAATGAAAGTAAAGAGGGTTGAGGTCAGGAGAGCGTGGAGGCCATGGAATTGGTCCGCCTCTACCAATCCATCCGTCACCGAATCTGTTGTTGAGAAGCGTACGAACACTTCGACTGAAATGTGCAGGAGCTCCATCGTGCATGAACCACATGTTGTGTCGTACGTGTAAAGGCACATGTTCTAGCAGCACAGGTAGAGTACCCCGTATGAAATCATGATAACGTGCTCCATTGAGCGTAGGTGGAAGAACATGGGGCCCAATCAAGACATCACCAACAATGCCTGCCCAAACACAGAAAATCTGTGTTGATGACGTGATTGCACCGAAGTCAACATTTCCTTTCTTCAATTGGGCCAACTGCCGGTGAATCGAGGAAGTACAGTACATACTGATGAAACTAAAATGAACTCTAACACGGAAATTAAGCGTTTCCGGACACATGTCCACATAACATCTTTTGTTTGTTTGTGTGTGAGGAATGTTTCCTGAAAGTTTGGCCGTACCTTTTTGTAACACCCTGTATAGCACGTGTAGAGTGGTTTGGTTGGCTGTAGTTGTCTCCGTAATGGAATTCTCACGTCTACAAATGATTAAAACGATCTTTCCATTGACAACCTACACCTAGAGATCTCCATAATACTCCAATGGCTCCTTACTTAGCTTGTATTTATCGCGAATCTCTTGCCCAACGTAAAGTCCCGAGCGATTGGAAAAAAGCGCAGGTGGCGCCTGTATATAAGAAGGGTAGAAGGACAGATCCTCAAAATTACAGACCAACATCCTTAACATCGGTTTGTTGCAGGATCCTTGAACATATTCTCAGTTCGAATATGATGAATTTCCTTGAGACAGAGAATTTGCTGTCCATGCATCAGCACGGCTGTAGAAAGCATTGCTCCTACGAAACGCAGCTCGCCCTTTTTTCACATGACATCTTGCGAACCATGGATGAAGGGTATCATACGGATGCCATATTCCTTGACTTCCGGAAAGCGTTTGACTCGGTGCCCCACTGTAGACTCCTAACTAAGGTACGAGCATATGGGATTGGTTCCCAAGTATGTGAGTGGCTCGAAGACTTCTTAAGTAATAGAAGCCAGTACGTTCTCTTCGATGGTGAGTGTTCATCGGAGGTGAGGGTATCGTCTGGAGTGCCCCAGGCAAGTGTGGTGTGTCCGCTGTTGTTTTCTATCTACATAAATGATCTTTTGGATAGGGTGGATAGCAATGTGCGGCTGTTTGGTGATGATGCTGTGGTGTACGGGACGGTGTCGTCGTTGAGTGACTGTAGGAGGATACAAGATGACTTGGACAGGATTTGTGATTGGTGTATTGAATGGCAGCTAACTCTAAATATAGATAAATGTAAATTAATGCAGATGAATAGGAAAAAGAATCCCGTAATGTTTGAATACTCCATTAGTAGTGTAGCGCTTTACACAGTCACAACGATTAAATATTTGGGCGTAACATTGCAGGGCGATATGAAGTGGGACAAGCATGTAATGGCAGTTGTGGGGAAGGCAGATAGTCGTCTTCGGTTCATTGGTAGAATTTTGGGAAGATGTGGTTCATCTGTAAAGGATACCGCTTATAAAACACTAATACGACCTATTCTTGACCACTGCTTGAGCGTTTGGGATCCCTATCCGGTCGGATTGAGGGAGGACATAGAAGCAATTCAGAGGCGGGCTGCTAGATTTGTTACTGGTAGGTTTGATCATCACTCGAGTGTTACGGAAATGCTTCAGGAACTCGGGTGGGAGTCTCTAGAGGAAAGGAGGCGTTCTTTTCGTGAATCACTACTGAGGAAATTTAGAGAAGCAGCATTTGAGGCTGACTGTAGTACAATTTTACTGCCGCCAACTTACATTTCGCGGAAAGACCACAAAGATAAGATAAGAGAGATTAGGGCTCGTACAGAGGCATATAGGCAGTCATTTTTCCCTCGTTCTGTTTGGGAATGGAACAGGGAGAGAAAATGCTAGTTGTGGTACGAGGTACCCTCCGCCACGCACCGTATGGTGGATTGCGATGTAGATGTAGATGTAGACGTATCGTGTTGTGATTTTACTTCACTTCAGTTTAGCACATCAAAGTAATCATTCTTACCGGGATGCTAATAGAATGACTCACAGCTTGGATATAATTCATGATTTATTCTTATAAAACATGTAGATTGAAAAAATTGTGTAGATACGAAGTACAAATTGTCGGATTCTACTCCAAAATGTAATTTCGAGATTAGCAGAAAGTAGGTTTGACTTTCTTTAGACTGCGACACCCTTTATTAGAGCGACAAAAAGTTGCTGATACTGATTAGCGGCGAGAAACAAGACCTGCACCCTGACTTTCAGAAAACGCTCAGTGGACAAGAAACTGGAACTCAACGTTGATGTACGTGGCGTACCTGCAATTTTCTGACTACACAGTGAAAGCAATATGCCCTCTGCAAACGCTCGGGGCTCAACTTATCTCAGTGTAAGACAGAACATAAGTCAAAATTTTTATTTTCTCATAGACCAGGAACAGAAATTCGACTCGAGTATTCTCTCATAAAGAAGCACTTCACTGTGCGTCAGACTCCACAGAGAGGTAAGGAATCGCCACTCAGGTAAACAGAATAACAACTTGGTTTCCAGAAAAATGACTGAATGCGCTCCTTGTGTCGAAAGCAACACTTCTCTAAACATAACCGACAATTTCTCCGCTGTGGCTCTTGCTCGCAAAGTCTCTAAATCGATCCTTGGAGGGAAATATCTTTGATGCTCGCTTCTTGCTGGACAGGCGGCGTCTACGTTTGTGCTCAGGCAACGAATCCCAACAGCTATTACAAGAACTTTACCTCCCACTACATGCATCATGAATTAGTCACCCAGTCACCTGAAGCTCATACACTTTTCAGAAGGTTTCCTGGAAGTTTCCATTTCCTCACCTACATCCTTAGCACTGCACCAATCAGATACGCATCTATACTTTTCGGTGGGAAGCGTGCCCCAGCACTTCTCATGAGAAGATTCCTCTCAGGTTAGCTCGTGAGTATCGCTTATGACCCTGCGCATTCCTTCGCCCTCAAAGGTTGCCTTTTCGCCTTTTTCTGACCTCAACACTCTTTCGTCAGGCACACTACTCTGAATTTTGTTTCGTGCCACTAGAGTGCAACCTCCCGCCTGTACTCTCTTCCCTAAGGGGGTTCTGCAGCATCCATCGTTGTAAACCACTGCCTCCTCACTCTGGTCTCTCTCAGGGCAGTAAATGTCAACCCCCTGTAGAAGACGCAACTCTCTTTGCTGTCCCTCCTCCGTGGCTTCTGAAGCACACGTAGCCCACGCCGCCCTTTCTGTCGATGTTCAGTTCTAATTAACTTCCAGGCGTGCATTGCTACAGAAAGTGTTCATAGGTGATGGTAGCCAGTATCAGCCAATGAAATGATTACCAATCCAATTGAGCATCGTAAACAGTGATCTAATACAAATATAAATCGAAAAGAATTTACCGAATATTAAATGTATGGTAGCAAAATCTTGTCGCCTTACACCTATACCAACTACTAAAATTTTACGATATCTCGCCGCGTGGGATTAGTCGAGCGGTCTAAGGCGCTGCAGTCCTGGACTGAGCGACTGGTCCCAGCGGAGGTTTGAGTCCTCCCTAGGGCATGGGTGTATGTGTTTGTCCTTAGAATAATTTAGGTTAAGTAGTGTGTAAGCTTAGGGACTGATGACCTTAGCAGTTAAGTCCCATAAGATTTCACACACATTTGAACATTTTTTAACGATATCTCAATAATTTTGGAAGGGAAGTATCTATGCACCGAGTCGAGTTCCAAAGCTTGTTTGGGTATTTACAGTGAGAAAATGTCTCCTGATCACGTCACCGGCACTGTGGAGGGTGAGTCCTGAGCCCTCCAGACCAGCCTGTTTTCTGTCAGAGTTGAATCCCTTAGCTCCACAGCCTCCCCTGTCACTCCCTCCCGTTAGCTGCAGCCTGCCCAGTAAAGGTAACAGAGAAAACTGTGCAACATAACGAAGAAAAGACGATAATAAACATCTCAAGAAAGCTATACAACAACATAACAATCGCCTTGGGTATAAATGAAGAGCTGATAGAACCTTTCACCATTAAAAGTGGGTCAGATTAGGGCGTAGCATTTCACCCATGCTTTTAATATATGCACCATCTGAACAAAAGTTTCCGGACACCTATTAGTGGACACTAATACGGGGTGTGTCTACCCTTCGCCTTCATGACTGCTTGAATTCTGCTGGGGAAGTCTCTATGAGGTTTCTCGATGTCTGTCGAAGACTGATAAGTCCAGTCTTCATCAAGAGAACGTAGTGATGTTGAACGCTCTGATCTGGAGAAAAATCGACGCTCCAGCGCATCCTAAACGTGTTCCATTGGGTTCAGGTGGGCTGTCTAGACACGACAGTCCATTTCAGGAGTGTTATTGTCCACAGATGACAGGATGCACTGTCATGCTGATCCTAACAATCATCGTCTCCGAACTATTACTCTGGTGAACGCAGGACACAATACCGTCAAACGTGTTCATATCTTTCCGTATTTAGCGTTTTTTTAATCCCAATAGGGGGAACAACCCCTAATCACTAAAAACATCCCCATACGGTAACGCCACCTCCTCTGTACTGCACTGTTGGTACGACAAATTTGGCAGGTACGTATTCACTAAACCCAAACCCTAGATCGGATTGCCACTGCGTGCATCGTGATTCATCACACGAAACCACTCGTTTCCTGTTGTCCATTGTCCAGTAGCATTGCTTTTCACACCATCGTAAACGTCACTTGGCACTGACCACAGAAATGCGTGCTTATGTGGAGCTGCTGAACCATCGTATCCCATCCTTTTTAACTCCGTATGCACAGTCATTGTGGTAGCTGGTCTGCTCCTAGCACTTTGGAACTTACGAGTGGTTCCTTCAGCTGATGTCATGTGATTTCTTACAACCACTTTCGCAATGCGCGATGTTCCCTCTCCGACTGTACATGAGGTCTACCTGGTCTCGGTTCAGCTTTAGTTGTTCCTTTGCGTTTGCACTTTACAGTTATATCACCAACGTCAACTTGGGCACTTCCAGTTTTGTTACTCAGGTGATGTCCAATGACTGGTCCACGATCAAAGTCATTGACCTCTTCTGACCGATCCATTCTGCTATTACTGCACCTCTAACGACAGCACAATACTCCCCCACCTCATTTTATCCTGGCGGCTCCGCTTCTCGTGACATGTAGTGGTCTACTCCGGTCATTTTTGATCATATGGTGTTTGTAGAAGATTTACTGTGTGAATAGAAAGTCAACGTTCATTCACATATTAGGAAAGACACAGCGAACACTCTGAACTGTGTTTCAATGGAAATTATCAAATCATTTTAACAAAGAAAGAGAATGACCTGCAAAAAGAAATTTACCTTCTAACCAAGCTAGCCGAAGATTGCAATACAATTGTATCCACAAAGGACTCCATAACAATGATTTTTATAGGAAAGGACCGCTTAAGTACGAGAATAAAAGTGAACAATACAGTAGTAGAACGCGTCAGTCACTTTAAGGAGAGAGTTTGTTAGCACTATTATTCAAATGCTTTCTGGAAAAAGCTATAAGAGAATAGGAAAAAGAGAAAGAAAAACAAAAAGTCAGTGACAACATACAACTGGGTAGATTGAAAGGAGCATTAAATCATGTGGCCTTTGCAGACGATGCTGTGCTAACAGGTGGAACTTTAGACAATACGATGAAAAGACTACAACTTGTAAAGGAGACAGCTGGAAAAGCAGGTCTACACATGTCGGTTGAAAGACAGAGTACGTGACCAATGAAAGCAAATCACGAAGTAGTTTAAAAAACAAGTACGACAAACATAACTTCAGATAGTTGTACGCGTTGAACGAGGTCACCTGAAGAATAACGTAAACCCACCATAATGTCCACGTGTCACCAACATGTTCAATAACAGAGAGAGGAGAGAGAGAGAGAGAGAGAGAGAGAGAGAGAGAGAAGAGAGAGAAAGAAAGTCTCCGAGATCAATATAAATTAAAGAAGCGAATATGCATACAAATTAATTAACTCTGAATTAGGCATTTCGACAAAACTGGAATATGTAAAGTTTTCGATTTAATCCGTAAATTTTTCCTGTCATAAATACAAGTTGCTCAGAGTGTAGCGACTGGGGCTACAAATCACTGACGTCAAGTTCCTGAAAGTAACTACTTTTTCTCAGTATTATTCGTTCACAGTTGCATTGCAAGTGACATTTGTTATAAGTAAGGCGGTATTCTGGGAAACTTTTACGACCTTTTCTCGGGATTAACTCAGAGTAAATTAGCTCTGTTGGCAAAGTTCGAGGAACTTACCAAATTATTTCGTTGTTGCCTCGAGATTGGAAAAGATCTAACGAGCCAGAATTTTCAAACTGACAGTTTAACTTTAATTCATCACTGCCAGGTGACATCTTTAAAATTTATCGTATGACTTTCCGCGACAAAATTCGTACAACAAACATGTCTCAAAATTTTTAATGAAGAGACTGCGCAGCTGAATGAATTTCGGTAACAGAAACTTAACAGTCAGATCAATGATGGAATCACACGATCGATGACTTTCCGTCTCTTGTACCCCTATTCAAAATTTTACGTGTCCTGCTCATAAGAAGAAAAATTATTTTCTTTGATTATTTAATTGTATAAACCATGAAGAAGTTTGCTTTCATACGATTACAGGTGCAACGCGGAAACGTATCTTATTGCAACAAGTTTCCTTTAATTTACGTCTATGGTTTCGGTCTTTAATGACCATCATCAGATCTGTTTCATAAAAACAAAATTCTTTATGAAACAGTGTAGTGTAGTCTATGTTCACAAACTTTTTGTTAACAGATTACCGGTTTCGGTCTTTAATGAGCATCATCAGATCTGTTTGATAAAAACAAAGTTCCTTATGAAACAGATCTGACCGAAACCGGTAATCTGTTAACAAAAAGTTTGTGACCATAGACGGAAATTAAAGGAAACTTATTACATATACGGGTCACTGTTTTTTCGCGATGATGTCGCAGCTTATTGCCATTTTGGTTTAATTTGTGCCTCAAAAAAGGAATGAAGGAACTGAAAAAAAATCAGAACAGGAATAAAAAAACAAGACGAACTAGTTCACTGACAACATAGACCAATAGGATGATTAGAAAATTTTGTAAATCTGTTGAATGAAATGAACATGTCATTCGTCTAAGATAACGATACACTGTCTGAAGACGAAAGAGAACAGCGGGAGCAGAAAGAAAAATAATGACGTTTTTCCAAATCGTAATTGGGTAAGGTGCATTAGAATACAGAAAAACAGAAGAATGAAGGTCTTGCAAGATAGTCGAAGTAAAGGGTACAGGAGCAGGAGCATATGAACAACACATGTCTACATGAACATAATAATGCTACAGTAATGGGAATAAAAGTTGAGAAACAATACTACTAGGGCATAATATTGATTTATCTTCTGAAAATGGGAACAAATGATCTGCAATATATAAAATGTAGTGTTGGAGAAGAACATATAAAAAACGAAGTAGACAGGAAAAGTATGAAACGGAAAAGTGGCAATGACTTTAAGCAAGGGAACAATAATATGGAGAACTCTCATCAGAGAAAAGTAGAAGTATATGGAACAAACGGTAAGCGATCCCGGATTAGTTTACTCAGTACTAGATGATGCAGATGAAGGAAAAATGAGAGAAGGAGCTAATTAGAATATGTATCACAGATCATCGAGGATATTTTCGTAGTTCGTGTATAGAGCTAGAAAGACTAGTAGAAGGAAGGAGCGGACAGAATATGGTATCGAAACAGTCTATAAAAGCTCTGCATAATGCTGTACATATTTTATTGCTGAAGGTTCTCGGATTTTTGGCCATCATCAGACAATAATGACTGTCATACATGAGAATGAGCACAGAAAGAAACGTAGTAAATAACTAAATAATACAATGGAGACGTTGCGACATAATAGTAATCTTTGACGGTGCAAAAATAACGATGTCAGGATTAGCGCTGTGCTAAATAAAACCATATCTAAATGGACAGATGCGAAAATCCAAGCAATGTTCTAAAACTGTGCTGGAACGATATTGTAATTTAAAACCGCAAAGTTGAGTTCAAACACAACTCCAGATTACGATCTAACTCAGAGGCAACGATGGATGATTCTAAAAGCCAGATTTGCTGAAGAACGGAGTTAAGGGGCTTCGGAAAGGCTCAAAATCATGAAAAGTTCAATTTTTACTTTTTTGCGTTTTCTGAATCTGCAGACTATTACCTTTTAATAGATATATAATTTATTCAATTCCGAAGACTACAACTATTTTTAAATTTTTTTTGAAATGTGTTCTACATGGGTGTGACCCACTGTGGCGCTGTTAAACTGCTGTCAAATGGTGTTATTATTAACGTCCGTGTTCATCAGGTACATTTTAGTGATGTGAGATAAAGTATGTGTTGTGGCTAACCTGTGATGGTTCAATATATATCGCTGGTGTGATTGTCGATTGATTCATGTTTATTTACTCTGTCGTTATCTCGAAAATATTCGTAATTAATTCTGTTTCTTGAGTCTCTGTTTTGTTGAAGTATAATAATGAGTAAAAGTAAAGTTGCTGTTGCGACTTTCAATGGTGGCAACATTGTAAGGTGCAAGGTATTTACAAATATGGGAATGAAGATAGGTTCTAACATGATACGAGCGATGCTTGCTTTAGACAAGGAACGCCTTCGGGCTGCAGACAGGGCTGTAAAGAGTCTAGAAATACAAGCAAGAGTAAACAGGAGGAGGAACAAGAGGAAGCTGGAGGAGGAGTTTGCAGAGGATGAAGATAATCCATCCTATGGACCTGGAATGCACTAAAAAGTTAATCCAATCTTTGTCGCTCGATTCCCAAAACTTTTATTTTCTCATACTAATTACATGTTTTCTAAGGATCTTCCAAACATATTTGTTTCAAACTTTCAGTAAATGTTACACAGTACCTTCTGCATAATTTAACACAGCCTTTTTTCCAAAAAACTGTATATTTTTGAATATATAAATAAAAAATTGCAAAAAAATGTTGTGAATTTTCATTACAATTGAAAAAAATCATCTTTAATAACTGAAATAAAATTTTGTATAATCCCTGTGTTAAGTTGTAGCCCATATTCCAATAAATAATCTGTACAAAGTTCAACTTCCTACCTCAAATACTTTGTGAGGAAGGATGTAATTTATAAGCGTTATTTTAACATTGCAAGTATAGGGCGTTCCGGAGCCCCTTAATGCAGCTGCATGACTTCGACTTTATGCACACACGACGAGAGGCTGTAGTTGAGAATAAACGCCATTTTCCTTTTTTTCTAAGGTGCATAAGAATGGGTGACAACTATTTGCAACGAGGAACGTAATCTAAATGGTCACCGCATTTCAGATTCGAGAACAAATTGGTTTTTCGGAAGGCACAAAACATGACAGCAGCCAGATTTGTGCCAATCACGCGGGCGAGCCAAGGAGTGAATCAGTCGTTTGTAGAGAGGTCTGAATATCCAGTCAAGTACGCTAACAAGTCTCAAAAATGATCAAGGAATTAATGAAAATGGCTTTGATATGTAAAGATCTGTTTCACTATAGTGGTAGTTATGTTCCAGGATCAATCATTTTTATGAACAATTCTACATGAATTATCGGAAATTTATGTTCTATGGTAGCCTATTATACTGATAAAAGATAAAATTAACACAGCAGTGTTGCAGTAGACTCCATGATCGTGTATCTTTTTGGTGAGACTTAATTGTGCGATTCAACTTGTAATGTCGCTGCCGGCACTTTGGGGCCCAAAATGTTATGTTTGTAATTACCATTTAGTGAAACGCATATTGAGATTCGAATTTAATGCAAAGTACTTTGTTGTTGTTGTAATTCAGTCCGAAGACTCGTTTGATGCAGCTCTCCACACTACTCTATCCTGTGTGAGCCTCTTCATATCTGAATTACTGCAAACTACATCTTTCTGAATCTACTTACTGCACTCATCCCTTGGTCTCCCTCTATGATTTTGGCCCCCACAGTTTCATCAAATACTAGATTGATGATCCCTTGATGTCTCAGAATGTGTCCTAGCAAGTTGCGCTACAAATTTCTTGTCTCCCCGTTTCTGTCCTGTGCTTCCTCATTAGTTACACGATTTACCCATCTGATCTTCAGCATTCTTCTATAGCACCTGATTTCGAAAGCTTCTGTTTCCTTTTTAACTAAGCTGTTTCTCATCCATGTTTCACTTCCATTCGTGGCTACAGTCCAGACAGATACCTGCAGAAAAGACTTCCTAACACTTAAATCGATATTCGATGTTAATAGATTTCTCTTTTTCAGAAGTGCTTTTATTTCCATGGTCAGTTTGCTTTTTATATCCTCTCTACTACGACCATCATCAGTTATTTTTCTGGCCAAACAGCAAAAATCATCTACTATTTTGTTTCGTTTCCTAATCTGACTCCCTTAGCATCACTTGATTTAATTCGACTACATTCCATTGTCCTTGCTTTGCTTTGGTTTATGATGATGTTATATCCCCTTTTCGAAACGCTGTCCATTCCGTTAAACGACTCTTCCAAGTCCTTTGTTGTATTTGACAGAATTATAGTGCCATAGGCAAACTACAAGGTTTTTATTTCTTCTACCTGAATTCTACACACGTCAAAAAAAAGTTTTGCATCACCCCGGTTCCCAGAATTTCTGAAGACAGACGTTGGCTGTGGATATTGTATCACAGACACAGTCCGTTTGACTGTTCAGAGATGCCACAAACCCCGCCCAAAGATGTAAACCACCATGCTTGAGCAGCACCTAGTAGACGGAGGGGGTCCGACAGCCGACCAGCTCTAGTCATTCCACGAGGAAGAAGGTGCTTGACTCGTGTTATCTGTAGTTCAACCATGCCTAGACGGTCAATAGCGCAGTTCGATCGCGTCCGCATTCTTACTTTGTTTCGGGAAGGGCTCTCAACAAGGGAAGTATCCAGGCGTCTCGAAGTGAACCAAAGCGATGTTGTTCGGACATGGAGGAGATACAGAGACAGGAACTGACGATGACATCCCTCGCTCAGGCCGCTCTACCTACGGATTATGGCTCGGAGGAAGCCTGACAGCAATGCCACCATGTTGAATAATGCTTTTCGTGCAGCCACAAGACGTCGTGTTACGACTCAAACTGTGCGCAATAGGCTACATGATGCGCAACTTCACTCTCGACGTCCATGGCGAGGTCCATCTTTTCAACCACGACACCATGCAGCGCGGTACAGATGGGCCAACAACATGCCGAATGGACCGCTCTGGATTGGCATCACGTTTCTTCACCGATGAGTGTAGCATACGCCTTCAACCAGACGATGGTCGGAGACGTGTTTGGAGGCAACCCGGTCAGGCTGAACGCCTTAGACACGCTGTCCAGCGAGTGCAGCAAGGTAGAGGTTCCCTGCTGTTTTGGGGTGGCATTATGTGGGGCCGACGTACGCAGCTTGTGGTCATGGAAGGCGCCGTAACGGCTGTACGATACTTGAGTGCCATCCTACGACAGATAGTGAAACCGCATCGGGAGCATATTAGTGAGGCATTCGTCTTCATGGGCGACAGTTTGCGCCCCCATCGTGCACATCTTGTGAATGACTTCCTTCAGGATAATTACATCGCTCGACTAGAGTGACCAGCATGTTCTCCAGACATGAACCCCATCGAACATGCCTGGGATAGATTGAAAAGGGCTGTTTGTGGACGACGTGACCCAGCAACCACTCTGAGGGATCTACGCCGAATCGCCATTGAGGAGTGGGACAATCTGGACCAACAGTGCCTTGATGAAATTGTGGATAGTATGCCACGACGAATACTGGTAGGCATCAATGCAGGAGGACGTCGTACTGGGTATTAGGGGTACTAGTGTGCACAGCAATCTGGACCAGCACCTCCGTAGGACTCGCTGTATGGTGGTACAACATGCAATGTGTGGATTTCATGAGCAATAAAAAGGGCGAAAATGATGTTCTGTTGATCTCTATTCCAATTTTCTGTACAGGTTCCGGAACTCGCGGAAACGAGGTGATGCAAAACTTTTCTTGACGTGTGTAATTGCTACTCCAAATTTTTCTTTGGTTTCCTTTACGGCTTATTCAATGTACAGGTTGAATAACATCGGGTATAGGTCACAACCCTGTCTCATTCCTATCTGAAGCACTGCTTTCCTTTCATGCCCATCGACTCTTATTACTGCCGTCTGGTTTCTGTACAAGTTGTAAATAGCCTTTCGCTCCCTGTATTTTTCCCCTGTTACCTTCAGAATTTCAAAGAGACTATCTCAGTTAAAACTAAGTCTACATTTGCTATAAATGTAGGTTTGCCTTTCCTTAACCTATCTTCTAAGATAATTCGTAGAGTCAATGTTGCCTCGCGTGGTCCTACATTTCTCTGGAATCCAAACTGATCTTCCCTGAGGTTTGCTTCTACCAGTTTTTACATTGTTCTGTGAGGAGTTTGTGTTAGTATCTTGCAGCCATGACTTATTAAACTGATGGCTCGGTAATTTTCACACATATAAGCAACTTCTTTCTTTGGTATTGGAATTACCACATTCCTCTTGAAGTCTGACGGTATTTTGCCTGTCTTATACATCTTGCACACCAGATGGAAGAGTTTTGTCGTGGCTGGCTATCAGTAGCTGGCTATCAGTAGTTCTGATGGAACGTCATCTATTCCTGGGGCCTTGTTTCCACTTAGATGTTTTAGAGTTTTGTCAAATTCTTCTCGCACTATCATATTTCCTATTTCGTATTCATCTACGTCCACTTCTCTTTCTGTAATACTGATATCAAGTTCATCTCCTTTGTATAGACTCTCTATATACTCCTTCCACGTTTCAGTATTCCCTTCTTTGCTGAGGACTGGTTTACCGTCTGAGGTCTTGATATTCTTACAGCTGCATCTCTTTTCTCCAAAGGTCTCTTTAATTTTCCTGTAGGCAGTATCTGTCTGTCCCCTAGTGATATATGCTTCTAAAACCTTTCATTTGTCTTCTAACCATTCTTGCTTAGCAATTTTGCACTTCCAGTCAATCTCATTTTTTCGACGTTTGTATTCCATTCCCCCTGTTTCATTTGCTGCATTTTTAAATCTTCTCCTCTCATCAGTTAAATTCAATATCTCTTGTGTTACCCAAGGATTCCTACTAGGCTTTGTATTTTTATCTATTTGATCCTCCGCTGACTTCACTATTTAATCTGTTAAAACTACCCATTCATCTTCTACTGTATTCCTTTTCACTGTTCTAGTCAACAATCGCCTGATGCTCCCTCTGAAGCTCACAAGAACGTCTGGTTCGTTCAACTTATCCAGGTTCCATCCCCTTAACTTACTACCTTTTCCCGATTTCTTAATTGTGTTCAGAGTCCACATCTCGCCCTTGCAAATGTCTTAAAATCAGGTTCCTAAATCTCTGCTTTATCATCATACAGGGTGAGTCACTAACTATTGCCACCTAGAATAACTCCGAAAGTATGATAGTAGCTGAAAAGTTTGTGGGATACATGTTGCATGGGACAATGGGGGCTAGAAAATGACGTTGGCTTTTTGTTGCTAGGTGGGGTCGCGTCAGAGATATGAAGGTCAACTTTGTCTTTTTTTTTAATGGAATGCTATAGTTTGGTACTTATTTTCTCGGCTATCGAGACGAATCCAGTGATGTGTAACAGTAATACCTTTGAATGTCAACGAAGGTCACAAAGTTGGCATGAACGTCCATTTACAGTAGGTGTTCGAAGTGATGACGATTGGTATTAATGCAGTGTTGCAGGCTTCTTATCATGGCTTGAATGGTATTCCCTATCACCTCGGCACTTATCGAAGCACATACTCTGACAATTCTCTCTCGTATATCGTGCAAATAGTAAATATTCGCCGAATACGGCGAATCCATCTAACGTGCCATTGACATGTAAACACCATTCGACGGTTTCGCAATACAACACTAATAGGAACGGTAAGACTAGTATCGTCGAATCAAGCGAATGTGAATGATGTATTCCTTCGAAAAACAATCGATATGCTTCTCATTTACGGAGAATGCCAACAGAATTCAGTGAGTGCAAGAGACTTACACGCTGAACGCTCAACGTACTCACCCTGCACGTCGTACATATAAATATGTGTATGATAAATTGAGAACAACTGGATCTTTAACGCATCGGAAACATATCCGGAAAAGGCAAGTTACTAACGATGAAACGGAAATTGGTACTCTTGCCACTGTAGTTCGAGATCTTTATGTTAGTTCGTATCAAATCGCAAGGCCATCTGGCATGAGCCAGAGTAGTGTTGTTCGTGTTCTCCATTGCCATAAATATCATCCTTACCGCACCAGTCTCCACCAAGAATTAACTGATACGGATTGTATGCGTCGCATTGAATTCCGCCGATGGGCTCAACTTCAGATTCAGAAATTCAAAATGGTTCAAATGGCTCTGAGCACTATGGGACTTAACATCTGTGGTCATCAGTCCCCTAGAACTTAGAACTACTTAAACCTAACTAACCTAAGGACAGCACACAACATCCAGTCACCACGAGGCAGAGAAAATCCCTGACCCCGCCGGGAATCGAACCCGGGAACCCGGGCGCGGGAAGCGAGAACGCTACCGCACGACCACGAGCTGCGGACAGATTCAGAGGGATGACACATTTATTAATTTGATTTTTTTTACTGACGAGGCTACATTCGTGACGTATGGGAATCTTAATTTGCATAATATGCATTATTGGGCAACTGAAAATCCATGTAGGCTGCGGCAAGTTGCTCACCAGAAACCCTGGTCGGTGAATGTATGGTGTGGGATTCTGGAGGACAGAATTATAGGCCCCTATTTCATCTAAGGAAATCTTAATGGTAAGAAGTGCACCACATTCTTGCAAGAAACATTAGGTCTGTTACTGGAAGAAATACATTTAGGAACAAGGAACAGAATATGGTATTAACACGATGGGTGTCCAGCACATTTTTTCGCTGATGGCTATAAATGTGTTGCAGAGACAATTCCCAAATCGTTGGATTGGTCGCGGAGGAGACGTGTCATGGTCGCCTCGTTCGCCAGACTTGACGTCTCTAAGAGAGAATTGTCAGAGCATGTGCTTCGATAAGCGCCAATGTGATAAGAAATACCACTCAGTCCACGACAAGAAGATTGCAGCACTACATTGATACCAATGGTCATCACTTCGAACACATTCTGTAAATGGACTTTCATGCCACCTTTGAGACCTTCGTTGACCTTCAAAGACCTTACTGTTACACATCACTGGATTCGTCTCGATAGCCGCTATCAGAGAAAGAGTACCAAACTACAGCATGCCATTTAAAAAAAAGTTAACCTTCATATCTCTGAAGCGACATCACCTAGCAACAAAAAACCAACGTCATATTGTGGCCCCCGTTGTCCCATGCAACTTTTGTCCCACAAACTTTTCAGCTCCTATCACATTTTCGGAGTTATTCTTGGTGGCAATAGTTAGTGACTCACCCTGTATAACTAATCTGAAACCTTCCAGAGTCTCCAGGTCTCTTCCACGTATACAACATTCTTTAGCGATTCTTAAACCAAGTTTTAGTGGTGATTACCGTATGCTTTGCGCAAAACTCTACCCGGGTGCTTCGTGTTTCATTCCTTTCCCTCAATCCATATTCAGCTACAATTTTTCCTTCTATTCCCTTTCCTGCTATCGAATTCTAGTCCTCCATTACAATTAAGTGTTCGTGTCCTTTAACTATCTGAATAATTTGCTTTAGGTCATAATACATTTCTCTAATCTCTTCATCATCTGCGGAGCTAGTTGGCATGTAAACTTGTACTACTGTGGTAGGCGTGGGCGTGGTTACAGTAATGCGTTGACTAAGCTGTTCATAGAAGCTTCTTCGCTTTCCTATTTTCTTATTCATTATTAAACCCACTCCTGCATTACCCCTGTTTGACTTTGTATCTATAACGCTGTATTTACCTGACCAGAAGTCCTGTTCCTCCTCCCACCGAACTTCACACATTATATCTAACTTCAACCTATCCATTTCCCATTTTAAATTTTCTAACCTACGTGCCCGATTAAGGGATCTGACATTCCAAGCCCTGATCCGTAGGATGCCAGTTTTGTTTCTCCTGATGTCGACATCCTCCTGAGTAGTAGTTCGTATAGGATTAGTTAATGCGTGAAGGGTTCAATTAATTCAATGAGTTGGGCGCCATCCTGGATACCATAAGCCAATTAAAACATGCTACAGTCTGTATACAGTTCTGGAAAAGAGGTGATAGGGATGGAAAACGGAAATATTGTGTATCAGGCAATGAAACATTAACCTTGGTGTGAACATATATTGAGCTATTGCAAATTAGCATAAACTGCCCGACAACATATTTTACAGTTAAATGACCAGCCAGGTTAAAAGTCCATTTATTGACAGCCCTAAATCTACATCTGTACCTATCCTCTACAAGGTACCTTAAGGCGTGTGACGGAGGGTATATCACATGCTATGTTATTCCACCCTCCCCCTACTCCAATCGTTAACGGTCCACGGGAAGAACGATTGGTGCTAAGCCTCTGTGTGAGCTCGAATCTCTCTAATTTTACCTTCACGATATTTCTGCTAAGTATACTTAGGAATAAGCAGTGTATTGGTGGACTCTTCCAGGAATTACGCCTGGGTTCCCGGGTTCGATTCCCGGCGGGGTCAGGGATTTTCTCTGCCTCGTGATGGCTGGGTGTTGTGTAATGTCCTTAGGTTAGTTAGGTTTAAGTAGTTCTAAGTTCTAGGGGACTGATGACTATAGATGGTAAGTCCCATAGTGCTCGGAGCCATTTGAACCATTTGATTTTTCTTCCAGGAACGTACGCTCTTGTAATTTTAAGATTAATCCACAAATGGTTCAAATGGCTCTGAGCACTACGGGTTTTAACATCTGTGGTCATCAGTCCCCTAGAACTTAGAAATACTTAAACCTAACTAACCTAAGGACATCACACACATCCATCCCCGAGGCAGGATTCGAACCTGCGACAGTAGCGGTCACGCGGTTATTAATCCACACCGCGATGCAGAACTGAAGCGTCTGTCGCTGGGGTTGCCGAAGCATATGTCATGCTTTCACACCTATGAAACGAAACGTGCTGCACGAGCGATAGGGCACATCATCTCCGAGGTAGCGATGACGTGGGGATTTTTCCCGTACGACCATTTTACGAGCGTACCGGTACCTTGAGTATCAGGAATCTGGTAAAACATCAAATCTCCGACATCGCTGCGGCTGGAAAAAGATCCTGCAAGAAGGGGAACAACGACGACTGAAGAGAATCATTCAACGTGACAGAAGTGCAAACCTTCCGCAAGTTGCTGCAGATTTCAAGGCTGGGCCTTCAACAAGTGACAGCGTGCGAACCATTCAACGAAACATCACCGATATGAACTTTCGGAGCAGAAGGCCCACTCGTGTACCCTTGATGACTTCACGACACAAAGCTTTAGTCCTCACTTGGGCTTGTCGACACCGACATTGGACTCTTGATGACTGGAAACACGTTGCCTGGTTGGGCGAGTCTCGTTTCAAATTGAATAGAGGTTTGGATACAACCTCATGAATCCATGGACCCTGCATGTCAGCAGGGGACTGGTCAAGCTGGTGGAGACTCTGTAATGGCGCGGGGCGTGTGCAGTTGGAGTGATACGGTACGCTGATACGTCTAGATACAACTGCGACAGATGGCACGAACGTAAGCATCCTGTCTGATCACTTGCATCCATTCATGTCCATTGTGCATTTCGACGGACTTGGGCAATTCCAGCAGGACAACGTGACAACCCATACGTCCAGAATTGCTGCAGAGTGGCTCCAGGAACACTTCCACTGGCCACCAAACTCCCCAGATATGAACATTATTGAGCATATCTGAGATCCCTTGCAACCTGCTGTTTAGAAGAGATCTCCACTCCCTCGTACTCTTACGGATTTATGGACAGCGGTGCAGGATGAATGGTGTCAATTCCCTTTAGCACTACTTCAGACGTTAGTCGAGTCCATGCTACGTCGTGTTGCAGTACTTCTACGTGCTTGTGGGAGCCCTACAATACATCAGTCAGGTGTACTATTTTCTGTGGCTCTTCAGTGTAAACAGCTTCAGCATTGAGAGTGGGGTTAAGGCACATACCTACAATGAAAATTTGAGACAACAATAACCTAAGGTAATCCAGAGAAGCTGGACATGTGGCGCCTCTTCTAAGAATCCAAAATATTTCCACATTCCATTGTCGTCTCAGTAACAAAAATTTATGTTTTGAGAAGAACCTGGGATATCAACAACAAAGTAAACTTGGTGAGTGTGTTGAAAGAAACAGATCGATGAGAAGCTGTTTTTGCAATCGCGAAGAGCCCATAGAAAACGGTTTGTCAGAACATTTAGGACTGGCACACAAAATATAGTTTAAGTAAGAAGAACTTTAATTCTTATCCTTTGACGGCTTTAAAAACTAAAAGAATGAAGTAGAGAAATTGACACATTCGTTGTATGTCTAGTATAGTGGGTATTACGCTGCTATATAAGACATTATCATTTAAGCCACATGAAGACTATTTTACCTCTAAAGGTAAAGATTCCAGGTATTTAAAGTTGCGAGGCAGCAATAAAATCTCAGGAGTGTGTCAAGCAAGGGTGACTGTGCATCAGGTTGAAGTTGGGACATGCCCAGGGAAATTTATCTCGACTCACGATGAACATGGAAATGATCTTTGTCACTTTATCATAAAAAGAGAAGTATATCAGCAGATATAGCTAATAAAATTCCGTTTCAAACTACACTGGACAAGCCTTGGCAATCAGTGACTGTTTAGAAATTGGAAAGAGTACACCTGTTACCAAAACAGGATTTGTACAGCGCTGAGCATTGTTATAATCTGCCCGCCGCGGTGGCCGTGCGGTTCTGGCGCTGCAGTCCGGAACCGCGGGACTGCTGCGGTCGCAGGTTCGAATCCTGCCTCGGGATGGGTGTGTGTGATGTCCTTGGGTTAGTTAGGTTGAAGTAGTTCTAAGTTCTAGGGGACTTATGACCTAAGATGTTGAGTCCCATAGTGCTCAGAGCCATTTTTTTGTTATAATCTGTGCTCTACCTCCGTCAGCCACCAAAATGATGGGACCAGTGTTGAGGTATGGGTATGAGAAGTAAACTCGATTTATAGTCCGTACATGCTACACTCCTGGAAATGGAAAAAAGAACACATTGACACCGGTGTGTCAGACCCACCATACTTGCTCCGGACACTGCGAGAGGGCTGTACAAGCAATGATCACACGCACGGCACAGCGGACACACCAGGAACCGCGGTGTTGGCCGTCGAATGGCGCTAGCTGCGCAGCATTTGTGCACCGCCGCCGTCAGTGTCAGCCAGTTTGCCGTGGCATACGGAGCTCCATCGCAGTCTTTAACACTGGTAGCATGCCGCGACAGCGTGGACGTGAACCGTATGTGCAGTTGACGGACTTTGAGCGAGGGCGTATAGAGGGCATGCGGGAGGCCGGGTGGACGTACCGCCGAATTGCTCAACACGTGGGGCGTGAGGTCTCCACAGTACATCGATGTTGTCGCCAGTGGTCGGCGGAAGGTGCACGTGCCCGTCGACCTGGGACCGGACCGCAGCGACGCACGGATGCACGCCAAGACCGTAGGATCCTACGCAGTGCCGTAGGGGACCGCACCGCCACTTCCCAGCAAATTAGGGACACTGTTGCTCCTGGGGTATCGGCGAGGACCATTCGCAACCGTCTCCATGAAGCTGGGCTACGGTCTCGCACACCGTTAGGCCGTCTTCCGCTCACGCCCCAACATCGTGCAGCCCGCCTCCAGTGGTGTCGCGACAGGCGTGAATGGAGGGACGAATGGAGACGTGTCGTCTTCAGCGATGAGAGTCGCTTCTGCCTTGGTGCCAATGATGGTCGTATGCGTGTTTGGCGCCGTGCAGGTGAGCGCCACAATCAGGACTGCATACGACCGAGGCACACAGGGCCAACACCCGGCATCATGGTGTGGGGAGCGATCTCCTACACTGGCCGTACACCACTGGTGATCGTCGAGGGGACACTGAATAGTGCACGGTACATCCAAACCGTCATCGAACCCATCGTTCTACCATTCCTAGACCGGCAAGGGAACTTGCTGTTCCAACAGGACAATGCACGTCCGCATGTATCCCGTGCCACCCAACGTGCTCTAGAAGGTGTAAGTCAACTACCCTGGCCAGCAAGATCTCCGGATCTGTTCCCCATTGAGCATGTTTGGGACTGGATGAAGCGTCGTCTCACGCGGTCTGCACGTCCAGCACGAACGCTGGTCCAACTGAGGCGCCAGGTGGAAATGGCATGGCAAGCGGTTCCACAGGACTACATCCAGCATCTCTACGATCGTCTCCATGGGAGAATAGCAGCCTGCATTGCTGCGAAAGGTGGATATACACTGTACTAGTGCCGACATTGTGCATGCTCTGTTGCCTGTGTCTATGTGCCTGTGGTTCTGTCAGTGTGATCATGTGATGTATCTGACCCCAGGAATGTGTCAATAAAGTTTCCCCTTCCTGGGACAATGAATTCACGGTGTTCTTATTTCAATTTCCAGGAGTGTATTTTAGAAACCACAAGTTGTGATAATGGACTGCATGCACAATTACAAAGTTCATGTTTTGTGTTAGTAATAATGAAGATGTGCAAATTGAAATGTTCAAGAAATATGGAAATGACTTTGTATGTGTTTACGGAACACATGAGGTTAACAATCATAGCTTGAAGCTCATTACATTAGTAGCATTCCATGACATGCAACAAAGATTCCATGTGCCTTTCTCAATTTCAATAAGAGCGATAATCAAGAATTTTGTGTATTTTTTCATTATATAAAAATGGAAACTGGCAAATTTTCATCTAAGGTCTTTATGTCAGTCTTAGCAAAGTCCTTCCTCCACAATGCCTGGAGCTCTACAATTGACGTTCCGAAAATGAAGCTGTACTGTACAAGGCACGCGGACAGAGCGTGGAAGAAGAACGTAAACTAGAATCACGGGCCAAGGAAAACAAGCAGATGTTTAGAAGCTTATCAGAACTTTGTTGGAAGAGAGAGATACTGAAGCATTTAATGTGATGCTTGTGCTGCTCTCGATAGGGTGAAGGGTGATGAAGAAACGTCAGAGTTAACAACATAATTCCAGGAGAAGTACGCAAATAACGTGGAAAGCTGGGATCTCTGATACAGACAGCATGCTCGTATAAATACAAAGATCTACATGGATACTCTGCAAATCGCATTTAAGTGCCTGGCAGAGGGTTCATCAAGCCACCTTCAGAATTCTCTATTATTCCTCTCGCATGCGTGCTAGAGAGGATGCACCAAACTGTCAGATACATATATCTCCATGGAAAGGATGTGGTGTGGGATAAGGCAATATTCACTCCAATGTCGGTCATTAAGAAAAACTATTTTGACATGCTCATTGTACTTACCAAAGGAAAGATAACAAACAAAACAAAACAGATTCGTCATATTCGTAATTCAAGAAGAACTATAGAGAAGAAGATGATTTTAGAGGAAGAACACAGATGGGAGGTACCAGCCCCACCAAAAAGAAATGAAGTGTATTTCGTGCAAGAAAATATCGTTCAGTGTCGATGTACACTGAAATGCGATGAATGCAGTGCACGCATACACAGGTATTCTTGCACGCGTTTGGACTCTAGCATCAAATGAGACATGTGCAAACACATACATAGTGTATGTCAACTTCCAAGTCGTCATGCAGCCTATACAAAGTGTCACGAAAACAAAGCAAACAATAACTTAGCCAATTATGTAAACTGAAGACGGAGCGGGAGAAAGGAAAGGTTGAGGAACTCTTCATGTCAGCTGTATCGGGACTTTGTGCGGAGTCAGTGGCGCCAAGTGAAAAGGCGTACTGGACCGGAATTCGTACCTGGGCTCTCCCACTTACTAGGTAGCTGCGCCAACCACTGCACCACCAGGACACGGTGTTTATCGCAGTTGCTGCGCCCCTTGGCTGACCCACATTCTCTCATATAGTCCCTATGAAGCTGACATTATAACTTCCTTATCTTTCCTTTCCTTTCTTCCCTGCCACCTTCAGTTTACTTATGCATCATAGCTGCGGATTCCGCATGGTGTCTGTACTTTCGGACTTTTTGGGTGTGATCCGCCTTGAAGAAACACAATTTTATCTTCTTTTACCCAGACATGTTTCCCTGAAGTTAGATATCATCAGTGTTTTTTTTTCTATATTTCGTTCTTGTTACCACATAAATATGGAAAATAAGCACTGATGATGTTGTAACTTCAACGAAAGAAGTCTGGGTAAAAGAACACTAAATGGTGTTTGCTCAAGACGGATTCCATTCAAAAACCAATTTATTTGTGAGCAAACAGGGACACAAGAGCTTCAACCTCAAGATGATCAATTTCCGATGTTGGCAGACGACACCATCTTCCCCCTCCCTCCCCCCTCCCCCCCCCCCGCCCACACACATACATACACACACTAACTAACATTGAACATTGACAATGATGTTCCATTGTGTCTGACTCCATTCCGTTGCTAACCTATGTGAAGAACGGTATTTTAAACGCATGTTAGAACATTTTCACTTTCTATTCAGTTCCGTGAAGTGCGAATTGACCTTAATAGCCAATGAGATGACATGAAAATAGAATCACCTGCATATCACACCATTTCACTTGCATATTTGCCACCAGATGCACGCATTTCTGTTGGGGGAGCCCACAACTGCTAAAAGCAAAGGACTCTATATGCCAACCACAGGACATGCACATAGGAATAAAATTTATGTTTCAAACAAACTGGAAGTTTCTAGCGCACTGCAAAAATAGTATTGGGATTCCGCAATGAACGACGAGACTTGCTTCCAGTTTATATTCTTGACTGATAACTTTCGTCAGCAAATCATGGCAGCAATCCAAACCTAATGATTCCTAGTAACTATCTCACCCTCCGGAGACAATTTTTTTCTTCACAGATCTTCCCTTTCCAGGCGGTGCTACCATGAAGGCGATGAAATGGATGCGATAATTGCCATCTGGTTAATATTGCGGCTCCAAAATTTCGCCAACAGTGGTATACGCAAATTTGTGCTATTACAAATGTGCTGCCAATGCAGGAAATTACGCAGCGAAGTAAAAGAAGACCTGAAGATGCATATACGACAAAGACAGTTGTTGTAGGCGTGTATTGTGAATGTTTGTGTGTCGCAAAAATATCCCGAAGACGCTTATGGCTGTATATCTCTCAGGCATATGAAATTGCCTCCACCGTATCGGTCCTCTAATAGTGATCATTCTCCAAGGACAGACTAAGGTGGCGCAGTGATAAGACAGTAGACACTGTACTTGAGGACAGCGGTTCAAATTCCTGTTGAACCATCCAGCTTTAAGTTTTTTCCAGGTTTCTTAATCACTTCAGACAAAAAATTCCGCGACTGCTTTCTTTGATAAGCAACCAGCGACTTCCTACACCACCCTTCCCCAATCCGAACTTGCGATACATCTCTAGCGATCTCGTCTTCGTATTGCAATGCGTCCTTGCCATTAGAAAAGTACAGCTGACATTTCTACATACCTCTATAGTTATTAGAATGATCCACATTGGCCGATAGTCAGCTCACGCTCCATGGGCTCACATACATTTAATAGATGTCTTGCAACAGATAATTAACAGGACGTGGGCGGCCCTAGAAAACGTAAGGCATGGGTGCTGCACCTCTCAAAAGAGAACAAACACTGTGATCTTGTAACTGTGAAATGAAATAATGGTCCATATTAATCCTTACTTATTACAGTGTTCCTCCTAAAATGTACATGAACGAGAAATTACTACAGGTACCGTTCAATCTTAAGAAGTGAAGAGAGTACGGCAAATAACAGTTATCGACCAGGGACGGTACTGATGAAACACTTTAATGTCACGGAAAGATTGTATAGTTCAGGTGAACGGGATAAGACTGTAATCTATGAATGAGTAACTGAAGGGCAAATCCGCAGGACATAACACAGTGATTGTCTGAATCGACCAGAAGAATGAAAAAGTACCACATGCAAATAACATCACTGATCGAGACATGAATGAGCCTTCAGTCACACGAAAAAATAAATTCACAGAATATACTTGGTCCTAACAACGCGCCTATAAAGGCTCGGTAATTCTCATACCTTACTCCCCCAAGAAGCAATTCCTCACTTTATTCAGTACTCAATACTGTGGAGAGCTGCAGGTGCCGTAAACTGCTACAAACTGCTACACGTCAGCTACAGATTGCTGGAAGAGCCCTTCCCTGCATCGGCAGACGCTCTCCTCTCTCCCATCTCCAGACAGAGTGTCTCGTTCTGCGTCTTCACCTGAAGTGTTCTCTTCATGTTCCCCAGACTGAAGCGTGTTCTTTGTCACCACAGAGTTCTTTCTCCTCTGTAAACGTCCGTGCAGTGACTTATGAACTGTTTTGTTTTGCTGGCATTGAAATTGTAAATACCGAAGGACACTGATTATTTGCATGTCGCCTTTTGCTTGCGACACACTTTTGTAAATACGACAAAGTATTGTCAATTTATTTTGGTTTAATAAACTCCATTAATACGATTTGCTTGAATTGTTGTCTAGCGCTCCGAGTGGGCAGGACACTACAGTGTCACTACAGCACATAAATAAGGAGAAAAATATGTCCTCCACTATAACAATGAACTGTCACGTAACATCGTATTGTAGATCTCATGTTCTCTCCTCACTGAGACAGATACAGTTATCTAATTTTCCTGAGCTTTCTCCTTTATGTTCCACTATGAGATCGAAAATGGATGGATTTTGCTCTCGCGGATTACTTAGAATAAGACCTTCAAGTTCATTTAATTTAGGGTCGGCTGCGGAAGGCTTCGCATTATTCAATTTCAGGATCTTAGAGTCTGTAAACTACAAAAATTCCGTATTTCAACACATACAAGAGGTCAGAAGCTGCTTTGATTCTGTTTGACTGGATGGGGCGAAACATTCATTAATTCCTTGCATGTGCGCTTGCAGGACTTGTGATGCAACGAATGCACAGATATAGCAAGCGTATTATACCACCTGAAGTACAAAAATGTTCAGTGAAATTCAAGAATATAGAGATGCAAGCCACATAGGAATGAAATAAATAGTAATTGCAGGATAACTAAGGCGAAATGGCTGCATGAGAAATGTGAAGAAATCCAAAAAGAACTGATTGTCGGATGGACGACTCAGCATATAGGACAGTCAAAACAACCTTCGGTCACATTAAAAGCAAGGGCGTTAACATTAAGGGTGCAATGGGAATTCCACTGTCAAACGCAGAGGAGAGAGCGGATAGATGGAAAGAGCACATTGAATTCCTCTATGAGGGGGAAGACTGGTCTGATGACGTAATAGAAGAAGAAACAGGAGTCGACAGGGAAGAGATAGGGGATCCACATCAGAAATATTATTTAAAAGAGCTTTGGAAGATTTCAGATCAAATAAGTCAGAAGGGATAGATAAAATTCCATCGCAATTTCTGAAAGCCTTTGACGGAAGTGGTAACAAACCGACCATTCACGTTGATGTGCAGAATGTAAGAGACTGGCGATACACCATCAGACTTTCGGAACGACATTATCCACACAATTCCGAAGATAGCGCGAGCCGAGAAGTGTGAGAGTCACCGCACAGTCAGCTTAACACTTCATGCATCAGAGCTGTTCACGAAATAATATGCAGAAGAATGGAAAAGAAAACTGAGGATCTGTTACATGACGATCAGTTTGGCTTTAGGAAAGGTTAAAGCATTAGAGAGGCAATTTTGACGTTGCGGTTGACAATGAAAGCAAAATTAAGAAATGTCAAGACACTTTCATAGGATATGTCGACCTGTAAAAAGCGTTAGATAGTGTAAAATGGTACACGATGTTTGAAATTCTGTGAAAAGTGGGGGTAAGCTGTAAAGGCAGAGGGTAATATAAGGAATGTTCAAGAAGAAAGAGGGAGAAATAAGACTCGAAGACGAAGAACAAAATTTCCACACTCAGTGAGTAGTGGAGGTAATGTGAGACTCCAACGCTGTTACCTTCGGCAAACTCTTAATGGAGTTACTTTGCCCTCATTCGAGCTGTGGACGCTGGATACACATTTCACGTTTGATTAGCAGTGGGTACGTAATTTCGATGTTGTGGATGAGTATGGAACGAAAATTACAAATAGGATGTACTACATACATTTTGTGAAACATACCGGCTCACTGGGTTTATGTTCCCATCCAACGTACAGATCACTAACAGCAGTGTCAGATCCTAGTTCCCTGACGTTTACATTGGGATTGTACCTTTAATCCGAGACCCTTGTTCCCTGACCCTTACATTGGGATTATGCCTTTAATCCTAGACCTTGGAGTACAGGTTGAGACACGCTTCCCACTCAGATAGGGAAGTGGCATAACAGTATTAAATACCCCTTGAAATGATGATTATAGTGATTCAACGATTCTTAGTGCTTGCAGTAAACCGTGACACAAAAATAACTGGAAAATATGCAGAAAAAGACGGTTAAGGGTATCATCCCGTGCCCCAACGTGAACTAAAGAGTCACATCTGAATCTCGCAATACTTCCGCTTCAGGATAGTTGCGTCAATTTTGTTGGAGGCTTCTTCATGATTCGCCACGGCAAGAGCACTTGCTACTAGCAGATATATATCGGTCACTCAAGAAGAGTGACACATTCAGAATTGTGACACATTTCGCGTATGAGATAAGCTGAATGTAATTTTTAATATAATTGATTATTACAATGTCTGTGTTTGTACATTGCCTGCACTTACATTACAATGTACAGGAACAGACACTGTTCTGACGATTACAGTTGTGGTACATATTACAAAATTTCGTGCATTGTGGTGTACAAGAAAGCAATGGAAATTTCTTCTATCATGAAAATGTATACCCAATTCTTTTTACCTACGAAAAAAATATCCCTCCGTTACACAGAATGTAACAAAAATGTACAGCATAAACTGCAGGACACATTTCTCACACGTAGGCGGGAAAAATTATAAGAACACGAGTCTGGAGATGCTTCGTTTCCATGTTACAACTCATTTTCTCCAACGAGTTTCAACGAGATCAGATTTTAAATTTTCACAGTCGACATATATAAGCAGACGTCAGTCCTCACATATCTTTTGAATCAAGTCATCAATAAAGATTTTCTGTCAGTATTTGCGCTGGCATTGTTGGTGACTGTTTGGCTCTACCTGATCTATTAGCGGATTACCTGATAACGTTTCACATTCGACTGGAACACAGCTACATGTCTGTATTACTGTTATTTAGAATGGAATAGAATTTAGTGTCGAAATTACTTAATTGAAAATTAAAGGAAGCATATACTATTTCAGTATAAGTTTTGTAGAGTTCTTTTAGTTACTTTTTCTCAAAACTGCAGTTTTCACGTACTAGTATGGGTGTTTTAGCAGGGTTTGATACCTGGTACCTCAGAAGCGCTTGTGCTATTGATCTGCAAATGTAATCATTCCATGTACTACATGTGCACTGTTGCAACAATACGTCTTGATTGAAATGGAAATCTCTAAAAGGGTATAATAATTTCCTTTTTGCTGCAGTGTGTAAGGTGTGTCCACCTCATGTGAGGAACGCTGTATGGTAAGTCGACCATGAATGTGTTCCCAGTGCATTTCTAATCGGCGTTAGTATATATAACGCTCGGTCTTGAGAAACCTGAGTGGCGTATTCGTGAAAACCGTGAAAAGCTGTAGTGGACCGAAAAAGGTTATGGTACATGTTCCATTACATATTCGAGGTATTAGCTCAATCGTATAGGCCCTGTCATTACCAAATTGTTACTAAAGAAATTTAGCAGGACCACAGAACGTCATGCACTATCCCAGTCGTCTCTGGTCTCCACGACGTAAGTATCTGTTCTCTGTGGCTTGGTGTCAGACGCATGTGACGAAAGGCAACTAAAGACCTCAACACAGCTATCAGCTATGTGTTCCCGACGGTTGACGATAACACACTCTCTGTAATGGCCGTTGGTCACGTCTATTCCCCCATAACCAGCCGAACAATCTTGCGATCTGCCCGTCGTGTAGTCCTTCTGCAAAGACCTCTGTCTACTCTTGTTGCCACATTTTCGTCCTGAGTCCGTCTAGTCATCTCTCATTCTGCAGCCTCAGTATTGCGGCCACCGTGCGGGTTTGTCGGCATGATGGTCCCCTGCCCCCCATGCCAGTGATTCGACCTACATCTGAGACCTGAAGATGGGGCCTCCGGGTCTGTAGTCATCTCCACCTGGAAAATTCCAGTGACGTTACACATATCCAATAGCCATCATGTACTAGTCCTATTCTTCATCTTGTAAGGGGACCCGCTACCACTCGATGGGTATTCACGTACTGTTTATCAAGGGACTGGAGTAATTTAGTTCGCCAGCCAGTAACGCCTCACCACACACGTAAGCACCATGATGAAGGGGTTACGATCGGACCTTAATTATACACTGTAACCTGCGGCATGTGACGTTGGTCCGCATCACAAACGTCGCTCAGTTTAATCTTTTCAGTCACCGCGATCGTACACTGCAATGAAAGTGAGACATGCACACTAGGACTGGACGTACAAATGCGTTAAAGTTATGAACCACAATTTAAAGGCAAGCTTGAATAGAGATGGTTAATGTGGCTATCTCTTCACACATTAATAGACGATTACTGCTATTGAAAATTATTATGCGCCAGTCTATGTGAAACACTTTGCTACAAAGCCCGGTACTTTGTGTAAGTTGGGAAAATATTCCTGAGTACCGGATCTTTAAGTAAGTTAATTAAGCAGACGCTGAAAACTGTTAACAGCACTTACCGGCAAAATTGCAATATGTTCCAGTATTATTTCTGTTATTTTAGTCCATAATCATGGTGCTGTTGGTGATTACTGGTCGTTGGGTACGTACTGTCTACTCCCATACCCCATTTCACCGTTCCACATTAATTACGCGGCACATTATGAGTGAAAAACAATAAATTCAGTAATTCTAGTTTATGTATATAATTTGATATAAAACAGAAGTGTTACTGACCATCTAGGTGTTTTACCGCTGTGTCCGATACAAGAGGTTACTCCATAATTGTTTAGGCACCAACTAACTGGGCTCGACCCATAAGATCACGAGACACAGGAAGCAACAGATACCGACATCCAGGTGGATGCCATGTTCCTTGAATTCTTGAAGGAGTTCGATAGAGTTCCGCACTTACCTCTTATGAACAAAATACGAGTCTATCAGACCAACTGTGCAAGTGTGTGGACTGCAAAGAACGCAGCAAGTCATTATTAACGGAGAAAAATCTTCAGAAGTAAAAGTAATTTTGGGCTTACAGAAAGGGAGAATTTATAGGATCTTTGCATTTCACCGTATGTAGAAGTAATCTCGGGGATAAAGTCTGAAGTTCCATGAGGATGGTCGATTGGTTTGTGGGGTGGAAGGGACCAGACTGCAAAGGGTATCGGTCCCCGACCGGCCGCTGTGACGGAGCGGTTCTAGGCGCTTCAGTCCGGATCCTGCCTCGGGCATGGATGTGTGTGATGTCCTTAGGTTAGTTAGGTTTAAGTAGTTCTAAGTCTAGGTGACAACCTCAGATGTTTAGTCCCATAGTGCTTAGAGCCATTTGAACCATCATCGGTGCCTGTTTCCACAACCATGAAAACCCATGAGGATTATGCTGTTGCATAAAGAGTAGTCACAACGCTAGAGCCTTGTAGGAAAATGCAGGAAGAACTGAGGTGGACCGATTCCAGGCGCAGATATCAAATGTTCAAATGTGTGTGAATTCCTAAAGGACCAAACTGCTGAGGTCATCGGTCCCTAGACTTACACACTACTTAAACTAACTTATGCTAAGAACAACACACACACACACACACACACACACACACACACACACACACACACACACACACACACACACTAATGCCCGAGGGAGGACTCGTACCTCCGGCGGAGTGGCCGTGCAATCCGTGACATGATGCCTCGAACCGCGCGACCACTCCGCGCGGCCCGGGCAGCTACCGACAGTTGACATAAACAAATGTCACATGTTGTGCATAAGTAGCAGAACGACGCGCTATTAAATGATTACACGACTGCAGAACGATCAATGAAAGTAGGCACATACGTAAAATATCTAATAGTATGTGATTTACAGTGGAGCCACCACATAAAACTAATCACAGGTAAGGTACATGCACAGACAGTTTCTTTGGAAGAATCCTCAGGAAATGTAGTTCACCACAAAGGAGGAAGCTTACAGTATCCTCGTTCGTCCGACGTTTGCATATTGTTCGTCAGTCTGTGATCAGTACGAGATAGGGTTCATAGGAAAATAGAGAAGATCCAAAGAAGAGCAGCGCGTTTCGTTACAGGTTCACTTAGTAAGAGCGAAAGCGACACGTAGATGGTCAGCAAACTCCAGTGGCAGACGCTGCGAAAGGGACGTTCTGAACCACTATGTGGTTTACTGCTAAAATTCCGGGAGCGTACATTCCTAACAGAATTATCCAATACAATGTTCGCTACCAAGGATATCTCAGGATGAGACCATGAAGGTACACTACTGGCCATTAAAATTGATACACCAAGAAGAAATGCAGATGATAAACGGGTATTCATTGGACAAATATATAATACTAGAACTGAATGTGATTACATTTTCACGCAGTTTGGGTGCATAGACCCTGAGAAATAAGTACCAAGAACAACCACCTCTGGCCGTAACAATGGCCTTGTACGCCTGGGCATTGAGTCAAATAGAGCTGGATGGCGTGTACAGGTACAGCTGCCCATGCAGCCTCAACATGATACCACAGTTCATCAAGAGTAGTGACTGGCGTATTGTGACGAGCCAGTTGCTCGGCCACCATTGACCAGACGTTTTCAATTGGTGAGAGATCTGGAGAATGTGCTGGCCAGGGCAGCAGTCGAATATTTTCTGTATCCAGAAAGGCCCGTACAGGACCTACAACATGCGGTCGTGCATTATCCTTCTGAAATGTAGGGTTTCGCAGGGATCGAATGAACGGCAGAGCCACGGGTCATAACACATCTGAGATGTAACATCCACTGTTCAAAGTGCCGTCAGTGCGAAAAAGAGGTGACAGAGACGTGCAACCAATGACACCCCATACCATCACGCCGGGTGATATGCCAGTATGGGGATGACGAATATACGCTTCCAATGTGCGTTCACCGCGATGTCGCCAAACACGAATGCGACCATCATGATGCTGTAAACAGAACCTGGATTCATCCGAAAAAATGACGTTTTGCCATTCGTGCACCCAGGTTGGTCGTTGAGTACACCATCGCAGGCGCACCTGTCTGTGATGCAGCGTCGAGGGTAACCGCAGCCATGGTCTCCGAGCTCATAGTCTATGCTGCTGCAAACGTCGTCGAACTGTTCGTGCAGATGGTTGTCTTGCAAACGTCCCCATCTGTTGACTCAGGGATCGAGACGTGGCTGCACGATCCGTTACAGCCATGCGGATAAGATACCTGTCATCTCTGCTGCTAGTGATACGAGGCCGTTGGGATCCAGCACGGCGTTCCGTATTACCCTCCTGAACCCACCGATTCCATATTCTGCTATCAGTGATTGGATATCGATCAACGCTAGCAGCAATGTCGCGATACGACAAACCACAATCGCGATAGGCTACAATCCGACCTTTATCAAAGTCGGAAACGCGATGGTACGCATTTCTGCTCCTTACACGAGGCATCACAACAACGTTTCACCAGGCAACGCCGGTCAACTGCTGTTTGTGTATGAGAAATCGGTTAGAAACTTTCCTCATGTCAGCACGCTGTAGGTGTCGCCACCAGCGCCAACCATGTGTGAATGCTCTGAAAAGCTAATCATTTGCATATCACAGCATCTCCTTCCTGTCTGTTAAATTTCGCGTCTGTAGCACGTCATGTTCGTGGTGTAGCAATTTTAATGGCCAGTAATGTAATATCTGAGAGATTCGAGCGCATCCAGAGGCTCGCCAACAATCATTCTTCATGCGGATCATTTGCGACAGTGAAGTTCGAAGTACCCACAGCTACACACCGTCGAGTATAGGCGTAGACGTACAATGTAAAGCCGCTGCGTTGCGAGCTCTCGACCCGCAGGGTAAGGAAGGCGTGGTATCGGTACAAGACGCAGTCTGCAGGAACGCCATTTCTTTGTGCAGGAAATAAGCTCGCATGAGCATGAAATTTTAATCAAGGTATTCCACAGATATGAAGATACTGGCGTACCGGTACGGTAGCTTTCGATGAAAGCGTTCACGGCCTTACCACTTCCATTTACATGATACTGTTATTTAATAGCGTTTTTATGCCAGCGATAAACCCCAGCCTATTAATACACGAAGTTTTCTGTGTTGACATCGCCCTCTCTTCCCAGAGTGAGATATTTGCACAGGTGGAACTAAATCTTAACGCTGTCTTGGAGGAATTAGATTAATAGTATGATACGGACCAACTAAAACCAAATCCTAGCAAAATACATGGGTGCGCATTCCAACTGTGGGACAGACAGATCGGTAGAAAGCTGCGAGCCACTTAGTGAGAACAAAATTTGCAGCTTCTATATCATGTGGTCACTCTTGACCGTACATTGACTTTCAAGCAGCTCTGAATGTAAAACGAAAGGTATCTGCAAGAAACAACATACTGCGCAAAATTGCGGATGCGTCCTGGGGTGCAGCAGCAAAAACAATTACAACTACAGCTTCGTCTCTGTGTTTCGCTGCAGGTGAATATGCCAGCAATGTTTGGTATAATTTTGACCATGCTAAACATGTGGCTATCAGGAGACCGATGCGAAACTTTAACACCGTTAGCTTTAAGTAATGTTATGATTTGGAATTAATGTAATCATTGGGACAGAGGTAGTTGTAGGAATGGAGAGAAAAGTCTTTAAAAATGAACCGAACGACGTGAAATGATAATCGTGAATTTATGACACATCGTTGTATAAACGTATACATGTGTCCAATCATGTGTTTTGCATTCGGCATGTTTATACAAGATTGTACGACGGGCAGGGACTAGGGACAGTCAGTGGGGCCACATAAAATATAACTTTAACTCGACAAATATTTTCAGTTACAATATGCACTAGGCCGTTGTAACAATCGATAAATCACAATTCAAAGCTACAGTGACAAATATATTTGTCGTTTTGGGAAGTATATTCGTTTAGAAAAATGAGCTTCTACGAGGGGTAGAAATAATGGACCACCAAAGTGGTCACGGTTATTATCTGTCACAACGCTTTACACAAATTGTCCAGTTAATAAGTATTTTAAAACGAATGAAATGGTATCTGTAATAAGATAATATGAAAAGAGACTCTCTTATTCGCGATTAATAAGTTACCTTCATAAAATATAGGTATGAAACTGGACATGCATGATTCCCTTTTGCCTATGGTAGTTATTTATTTTCTTTAATTTCATTTTTATGTTAAAATTTTCCACAAATAGTACGTTTTAGCGCAACGTGGTGCGCAACGTCAGGAACTGCTTAAAAAATCTTTCTGATCGTACCTCACTCATCCGTGTAGGATTGGTACGTATTGAGAAAAAGGAATGTTGGCTTCAGAAATAGTATATATGATTACACTTAATGAGTCGTGTAGACTTACTGGATGTCTGAAACCTACATCGCGGGACATACCCCTCCATTTTGCTGGAATTGTCCGCCCCCGGTAGCTAAGTGGTTTTAACTAACAATCATTTGTATATGTTTAAAAGGTACCTTGAAGAACTGTTACATTGTGTGTATGTACATTACTGTTAGTTTGTTCAATAAAGATTATTGCATAGAAAAAAACAAGGAAAGAAAAAAAAAGTGGTCAGCGCGACAGAATATCAATCCTAAGGGCCCGCGTTCGATCCCTGGCTGGATCGGAGATTTTCTCCGCTCAGGGACTGGGCGTTGTGTTGTCCTAATCATGATCATTTCATTCCCATCGACGCGCCAGTCGCCGAAGTGGCGTCAAGTCGAAAGAGTTTTACCCGGCGAACGGTCTACCCGACGGGAGGCCCTAGTCACACGACATTTTATTTATCTGGAATTGCCTCAGCAGACATAAGACCGCCTGCAGAGAAAAGCACGAGGTATCTGTTATGTCCGATAAACACTCTTTGTACCTTCCATCTCGACTGACGTCCAGCAGAAGTTTCAGAAGAACAACAGCTAACACTGTCCAACAAACATGTTCGCGATTACCTAAACGGAAGATGAGGCCTGAACATCGCTGGATGACACCATCGGAAAGTCTAGCTGCTGGTTTCACTGAAGAATGGCCCACATGGACACCTCTTTAACAGGCTCAGAGTTGGGGTCGCAAGGTCAAAAGACAATTTGCAGAAATAAAGTTACCGAACATCATCAGCCCTTTGCGACTGTGGAGTTCGGCAGACGACGGAGCACTTATTCCGATGTAGAATATGTCCTGAAAGATGTACCGCTGAGGACCTGATGTCCGCAAGCTCTGAAGATGCTGTGATTGCGAAATACTGGGGTTAAGTTACACAGATTTCCATCTTTATCTTATTTATTTTGTTTACCATTCTTTAAATGTATACTGATGTAGACTGCGATCTATAAGATATACCATTGTCTTCAGTTTCTTTTCTGAATTAGGAATTAGCTTATAAATGTTGTTATGTATGTATGTGAGGCATTCAATAAGTAGTACAACGCTTTTTTTCTGCAAGCAGGTTGATTTTATTCAGGATTGCAATACACTACATTATTCCACACTCTTTTGGCTACAGATAGTTATTTTTCAACGTAATCTCCTTTCAACGCGATTGCCTTACGCCAACTTACTAGGAGGGCCTGTACGTCCACTGTACTGGTCGACGTCGGAACCAGAGTCTTGCTGCATCAACAACTTCCCCATCATCCATCTGCTGCTTCCCGTCGCGTGCGTCCTTCTTTGGGCCGAACAGATGGAAATCGGAATGTGCGAGATCCGGGCTATAGTGTGGAAGAGGAAAAACAGTCCAATGGAGTTTCGTGAGCTTCTCTCGGATGCGTTGACTCAGAGAAGGAGAAGTTCATTTGCATTTTTGTGGTGACGAACGCGCTGAAGTCGTTTTTTCTATTTCCTGATGGTAGCACAATACACTTCATAGTTGATCATTGCACCTTGAAGGAGCACAGCAAACAGAATAGCTCCATTACAGTCCCAGAAGATAGTCAGCATGACTTTCTCGGCTGAGGGTGCGGCTTTGAATTTTTTTCTTCAGAGGAGAGGTGGCGTGGCGACACTCCACGGTTTTCCGAAACTCCTTCACCAAAGAAGACGAAGTAAATATTCCTGAATTCCAATCAAGAACAACTGCCAAGTTGAGGAACATAGAAGTAGATATCCTCGGAGTAACGAAGCAGCTTAAATCACTTAATAAAGACAAGGCCTCCGTTCTAGATTGTATACTAGTCAGGTTCCTCTCAGAGCATGCTGATAAAATAGCTCCATATTTAACAATTATATACAACCACTCGCTCACTTCAAGATCCGTACCTAAAGACTGGAAAATTGCTCAAGTCACACCAATACCCAAAAAGGGAAGTAGGAGTAATCCGCTGAATTACAGGCCAATATCAGTAACATCAAATTGCAGTAGTGTTTTGGACGTATACTGTATTCGAACATAATGAAGTACCTCGAAGAAAACGATTTATTGACATATAGTCAGCACGGATTCAGAAAATATCCTTCTTGTGAAACACAAGTAGCTCTTTGCACTCATGAAGAGATAAGTGTTATCGACAGGAGATGTCAAATCGATTCCATATTTTTAGATTTCCAGAATGCTTTCGACACCGTTCCTCACAAGCGTCTTCTAACCAAACGGCGTGCCTATGGAGTATCGCCTCAGTTGTGCGATTGGGTTCGTGATTTCGTGTCAGAAAGGTTACAGTTCGTAGTAGTAGACGGAAAGTCATCGAGTAAAACAGAAGTTCAAATGGCTCTGAGCCCTATGGGACTCAACATCTTAGGTCATAAGTCTTCTAGAACTTAGAACTACTTAAACCTAACTAAACTAAGGACATCACACACACCCATGCCCGAGGCAGGATTCGAACCTGCGACCGTAGCAGTCCCGCGGTTCCGGACTGCAGCGCCAGAACCGCACGGCCACCGCGGCCGGCAAAACAGAAGTAATATCCGGCGTTCCCCATGGAAGTTTTATAGGCCCTGATCTGTATTAACGACACAAGAGACAATCTGAGTAGGCGTCTTAGATTGTCTGCAGATGATGCTGTCATTTACCGCCTTGTAAAGTCATCAGATGATCAAAACGACTTGCAAAATGATTTAGATAAGATATCTGTATGGCGCGAAAAGTGGCAATTGATCCTCGATAGCCGCGCGGGATTAGCCGAGCGGTCTAGGGCGCTGCAATCATGGATTGTGCGGCTGGTCCCGGCGGAGGTTCGAGTCCTCCCTCGGGCATGGGTGTGTGCGTTTGTCCATCTGAGGTCATCAGTCCCCTAGAACTTAGAACTACTTAAATCTAACTAACCTAAGGATATCACACACATCCATGCCCGAGGCAGTATTCGAACCTGCGCCGTAGCGGTCGCGCTGTTCCAGACTGTAGTGCCTAGAACCGCTCGGCCAATCCCGGCCGCCTCCGCTAAAAGAAACCCAGTGACAGCTCTCTGCTTGGAACGCGCCTCCGTTACAGACGCCATTTTGAAGGCTATGTATAGCGGTACTTCATGCTACTATAGGGGCTGAAGCGGGAATATTCCATGACGTTCTGCAGCAAATACCGCATTTTTTTTCAACGAAAATTGGCTGAGAGGGAAATGTGTTGCTCTACTTATTGAATGCCTCTCGTATGTATCTTGTCTGCTCAAGTTTGATACATCTACGTGATTACTCTGCTATTCACAGTAAAGTGCCTGGCAGAGGGTTCAATGAACCACCTTCAAGCTGTCTCTCTACCGTTCCACTCTCGAACGACACGCGGGAAAAATGAGCACTTAAATTTTTCTGTTCGAGCCCTGATTTCTCTTATTTTATCGTGATGATCATTTCTCCCTATGTAGTTAGGTACCAAAGGAATGTTTTCGCAATCGGAGGAGAAAACTGGTGATTGAAATTTCATGACAAGATGCCGACGTAACGAAAAACACCTTTGTTTTAATGATTGCCACTCCAATTCACGTATCATGTCTGTGACACTATCTTCCATATTTCGCGACAATACAAAACTAGCTGCCCTTATTTGTACTTTTTCGATGTCATACGTCAGTCCCACCTGATGCGGATCGCACACCGCACAGCAATGCTCCAGAATAGGGCGGACAAGCGTGGTGTAAGCAGTCTCTTTGGTAGACCTGTTGCAGTCTCTTTGGTAGACCTGTTGCATCTTCTAAGTGTTCTGCCAACGAATTGCAGACTTCGGTTTGCTCTACCCACAATATTATCTTTGTGCTCGTTCCAATTTAGGTTATTTGTATTGTAATCCGTAAGTATTTAGCTGAATTTACAGCCTTCAGATTTGTGGGACTTATCGCGTAATTGAAATTTGGCTGATTTCTTTTAGTACTCATGTGAATAACTTCACACTTTTCTTTATTCAGAGTCAATTGCCCCTTTTCGCACCATATAGATATCTTATCTACATCACTTTGCAAGTCGTTTTGATCATCTGATGACTTTACAAGACGGTAAATGTCAGCATCATCTGCAAACAATCTAAGACGGCTATTCAGACTGTCTCCTATGTCGTTAATATATGGTTCAAATGGCTCTGAGCACTATGGGACTTAACTTCTGAGGTCATCAGTCCCCTAGAACGTAGGACTACTTAAACCTAACCAACCTAAGGACATGACACACATCCATGCCCGTGGCAGGATTCGAACCCGCGACCGTAGCGGTCGCGGGGTTCCTTACTGTAGCCCCTAGAACCGCTCGGCTCGTTAATATAGATCAGGAACAATAGAGGGCGTATAACACTTCCTTGAGGAACGCCGGATATTACTTCTGTCTATTACTACGAACTGTAACCTTTCTGACACGAAATCACGAACCAGTCGCACAACTGAGGCGATACTCCATAGGCACGCGGTTTGGTTAGAAGACGCTTGTGAGGAACGGTGTCGAAAGCATTCTGGAAATCTGAAAATATGGAATCAATTTGACATCCGCTGTCGATAGCACTTATTACTTAATGAGTATAAAGAGCTAGTTGTGTTTCACAAGAACGATATTTTGTGAATCCGTGCTGATTATGTGTCAATAAATCGTTTTCTTCAAGGTACTTCATAATGTTCGAATACATGTTCCAAAACCCTACTGCAAATCGACTTTAGTGATATAGGCCTGTAATTCAGAGGATTACTCCTACTTCCCTTTTTGGGTATTGGTATGACTTGAACAATTTTCCAGTCTTTAGGTAAGGATCTTTCTGTGAGCGAGTGGTTGTCTATAATTGCTAAATATGGAGGTATTTCATCAGCATACTCTGAGAGGAACCTGACTGGTATACAATCTGGACCGGAGGCCTTGCCTTTTTTAAGTGATTTAAGCTGCTTTGTTACACCGAGGATATCTATTTCTATGTTTCTCATCTTGGCAGTTGTTCTTGATTAGAATTCAGGAATATTTACTTCGTCTTCTTTGGTGAAGGAGTTTCGAAAAACAGTGTTTAATAACTCTGCTTTAGTGGCGCTGTCATCAAAATGGTTCAAATTGGTCTGTGCACTACGGGACTTAACTTCTGAGGTCATCAGTCCCCTAGAACTTAGAACTGCTTAAACCTAACTAATCTAAAGACATCACACACATCCATGCCCGTAGCAGGATTCGAACCTGCGACCGTAGCGGTCGCGCGGTTCCAGACTAGCGCCTAGAACCGCTCGGCCACCCCGGCCGACGCTGTCATCAGTGACTTCACCGTTTTTATCGCGCAGTGAAGGTATTGATTGCGTCTTGCCACTGGTGGGCTGATATTTTGTATTTTCGGCACACACTTCACACTGTGGATCTCTTAATATTGATTTCGCTAACGATTTCCGAAAAGGAATGTCCCATGCGTCTAGCTCTACGATTCCGCTTTCAGAGTCTGTTAATTCCCGTCGTCCGACTTTAATGACGTCGAAAACCTTTTCACATTAATCATCCCAGTACATTCCGCCAGAATTTCTTTGGGTTTTCTGCCAGATTTCGAGACAGAATTTCGTTGTGGAAATTATTAAAAGCATCTCGCATTGAAGTACGCGCTATATTTCGAAATTCTGTAAAATATTGCCAATCTTGTGGATTTTGCGTTCTTTTAAATTTGGCATGCTTTTTTCGTTGCTTCTAGAACAGCGATCTGACCCGTTTTGTGTACCATGGTGTATCAGTACCATCAGGGATAAATAAAATGAACAAATGTAGCTGTACGGTTGCGACAGACACCCATTTTCGCTGGTGTGTGGCAGAGTGGGAGCCGCCCACCTGTGCGGTGGGGGCAGCTTGCTGCTACCTGTTGTGGTATCGAGCGACTGCGCGCCCCCCGCGTGACCCAGTTTGGCGGCCCAGATCCGCCACGCGCACGCCCCCGAGCCCTGCCCCACTAACCCTGTGCCCACTGCCCGCCCCGCGCCAGATGCTCTTTTTATCACCATCCCCCTGTGCGGCGCCGCGAGCGCTCGCCAAAGGGGAAAGCACAGCCCTGTCGTGTTCCACAGAGAATTTCATTTCACTTCGGAACTCTCCGCTCTTTTCACTGCGGCTATACCACACCCTCTTTGTGATATCACTGCGTAGTTCCTATACTTCAGTACAAAGTTCACATTATTGACAAATGTATTGCACTAAATCAAATTGGTGACTTATAAATAAATAAACCTGCGTTAAAAATTGTTAAAACACACATTTACCGGAAGGTGCGTCTACATTTTTCAGCGAATTGACCAGTGTCAAAATTACAAATAGTTCAAACGGCTCTGAGCACTATGGGACTTAACTTCTAAGGTCATCCGTCCCCTAGAACTTAGAACTACTTAAACCCAACTAACCTAAGGACATCACACACATCCATGCCTGAGGCAGGATTCGAACTTGCGACCGTAGCGGTCGCGCGGCTCCAGACTGTGGCGCCTAGAACCGCTCGGCCACCCCGGCCGGCTCAAAATTCCAGCCTGTACTGTAAAAGCAAATGCAATGAGACGACAAAAGTCATGGCATATCGAATTAGACATGTAGAGATGTCGGTACTACCGCGTACCCAAGGGCAGTGCATTCGCGGAGCTGTCGTTTTTTCCGGGATAAATGAATGTCGTGTGACTAGGGCCTCCCGTCGGGTAGACCGTTCGCTAGGTGGAAGTCTTTCGATTTGACGCCACTTCGGCTACTTGCGCGTCGATGGGGATGAAGTGATGACGATTAGGACAACCCAACACCTAGTCCCTGGGTGAGAAAATCTCCGATCCAGCGGGGAATCGAACCCATGCCGTTAGGATCGACATTCTGTCGCGCAGACCACTCAGCTACCGGGGGCGGAATGTACTGGGATGATTAATGTGAAAAGGTTTTCGACATCATTAAGGCCGCACGACGGGAATTAACAGACTCTGAAAGCGGAATCGTAGAGCTAGAAGCATGGGACATTCCTTTTCGGAAATCGTTAGCGAAATCAATATTAAGAGATCCACAGTGTGAAGTGTGTGCCGAAAATACAAAATATCAGGCATGATCTCTTTCCACGGAGAACGCAGTGGCCGATTGTCATCACTTACAACAGAGAGCACGGGCGTTTGCATAGAGTTGTCACTGCTAACAGATAACCAACACTGCGTGAAATAACCGCAGAAATCATCGTGGGGCATACGACGAACGTATCTATTGGGATAGTGCGGCGAAATTTGGCGTTATGGGCTGTGGGAATAAACGCCCGACGCGAATGCCTTTGATAACAGCATGACATCAGTAATTTTTGAGAATGCATCTCTCTGGAGTACTGAGCAGTTAGCGTTTGTAGTGTCCCTTAGGGGATTTTTACGGACAGTGCGTGAGCAATGAATATAAAAATAGTGAATAACATAAAATAGACAAGACTTAAAAGGCATTTGTAGAACATTATTAGTAATATTTATGAAAACCTGCAACGTAAATACTCTGATGCGAAAACGATTTGATCGCTGATCATTAATACCGTAGTGAAAATTACATCGAAATCAAATATTTGTATCTTTGTGTAATTATACATACGACGGACAGAACAAATCTTATCTTCTGCTTCTTTTGTTTGTTAGAGATTGTGGGTAGCGCTTAACGCTTTGAGATGTTCATATTGTTTTCTCTCCTAGATATGTGTATGTAAAGTGTTGTTTAAATTATATGTATAAAAATTAGCTCATGTTATTATTTCAAGGTAATATAAGCACCTCATCTCAATGTTTCACTGTCAGAGAAAGATTAATTCGTATTTTTGCGCTGCTACGACGCCCAAAAAGCCTTTATCGCTGACAGGCAACAATTGGCCGCCATTACACGGCAGATTCAAATATTAAGTTATTTTGCAGATTTCATTCATAGAAATGGTTACTAAATCATTGTTGACTTTCAGTTTGAGGATTTCAGTAATTCGCATTTACAAGAGTTCAGATATTTACAGCGAAAATCAAGCATTTATTTGGCCTCCTACAAAGTATTCAGCTTATATTGGACCCGCCTACGTAGCCAGCTATGAATACCATAACTGAACTTTGAAATTAAAGCAGTGAAATAAAATGATGCTGGCGTTTGAATTTCAACGACACTCGGGTCTCATTCCGGAAAAGGAAGGGACCCTGCTTGGTAATGCAACTGGGATAATGAGCAACAAAGGTTCATACTAAGTTGCTGTAATTTTGCGAGGCAAATGGAACAATTTTAAAAGCTGAGGTCTGCCATACAGTTCTAAAACTTTACGTGCTTCCAGTCTTCCTTGTTGGTTGATTGAAGGTTTGAAGCCGTCGATCGAGGAGGTGGCGACAGTCACTCATTGTCGGCCGTCGCTGTTGCAGAAGCTGGATGTTGGCGCGCCTCCTTCTCGACCCGGTCACCAGGCGAAACGGGCTCTTGATGTGCGCCAGCTAATGCTTCCCGTCCGCGACACCATGTCAGAAACTATCATCGCAAGTCGAGCGCAATTACATGCTGCCAAACCACGAAAACGCGGCAACTCGCGGGAGCGTCACACAACACACCTGCTCCACTCGCTACTCCAGCCAGACTCTCTCTGCCCGCGTTCCACGCGGCAGAGTTAACACTACCAAAGATCCTACACACTTTGATTCTTCACACGACCTATCGACGTAATCGTTCGATAGCAGTCTTCCCTAGGCAAGACCCAGCGTAAAAAACAAATAATATTTACGAAACAAACCAATTATACATCGACATAAATGCATAAATATATATATACAAATAGTAAAACAATTACAATATGCAAAGACACAGAAATGTCATATATTCAGGTAACAAAAATAAGGAAAACAAATTTATAGTACAATAGATGGAAATAGGAGGATATGCGTTTCCGGCGTTACAGTACAAAAGTGCACCTACCTGCTCTATGCGACCTCGATTCACTCAAGAGTATCGTTTGTGTTGTCATTGCCAACTGGTGCGGTCGTAAAAATAACCATCTACATACCTACTCCGAAAGCCACTTTACCACTACTAGTCATTTCCTTTCCTGTTCCACTCGCAAAGAGAGCGAGGGAAAAACTATTGTCTACATACTCCCGTATGAGCCCTAAATCCTCGTATCTTTTCTTGCTGGTCCTTACGCGAAATGTGTGTTGCGGCAGTAGAATTGTTGTGCAGTCAATTTCAAATGTTGGTTCTCTAATTTTTCTCATCAGTGTTCCTCGAACAGAACGTCGCCTTACCTCCAGGGATTGCCTAGCAGCGCATCTCTGAATTACTTCGATATATTCCTTTAATTCAACCTGGTATGGATCCCAAACACTCGAGCAGTACCCGAGAAGAGGTCGCAATAGAGTCCTATATGCGGTCTCCTTTACAAATGAACCACACTTTCCCAAAATTCTCCCAATAAACCGAAGTCGACCATTCGTCTTCACTACCACAATACTCACATGCTCGTTCCATTTCATATTGCCTAGCAACGTTACGCCCATATATTTAAACGAAGAGATCGTGTCAAGAATAACACTGCTGATGCCGTATCCGAATATTACGGGTTATCCGCATTAACTTACATTTTTCTGCATTAGAGATAGCTGCCATTCATCACAACAATTAGAAATTTTGTCCAAGTCATCTTGTATCCTCCTACAGCCACTCAACTTCGACACCTTCCTGTACACCACAGCATCATCAACTGCAAACTGCAATGACTCTGTCACTTGGGCATTACACGTGAAGTGAACTTATGAGCCAGAATTAAAGGAATAGGGGGTGACTATAAAGTCTGGGTATCATTCCAAAAAATCTTAACTTGGTAACTATTAGAGATACAACATCATGGTTCGTCGTAAAACGTTTAGCAGTTCTCAAAACATTTTTTTTGTGCCATACTTTGAATGCGTGCCCCACTCGCCGCTCATAGGGTATCGAGGCGATGTTCGAGACGTGCCCACGTATCAGTCAGCACTGCAGCATCGACAGTTCTGATTGCTTCATTGATTCGTGCACGAAGCGTGGCAATGTCAGCGACTGGTGTTGCCTACAAGCGATCATCGACATAACCCTAAGAAAGGAAATCTTGCGGCGCGATATCGGGAGAGCGTGGGCAGCCGTGTGATGGGAGCATCACGAGCCATTCACTCCCCAGCAAATGTCTCTTTCAGCATATCCCGCACGTTCGAATTTCAATGTGGGGCAGTGCTGACATGCAGCTTGCAGTCTGTCGTCACGTACTTGAGACACAGGAACAGCGTCCACTTCGAACAAGATCTCTGGCATTGGCTATCTCTTTGAAATGTTTGAACCGCCTCATTTTGCTTGTTTCTGCCGATCGTGTCCTTACATACTGGAGTCGATAGTTCCGTAGTACCATTGCCCGACATTTGGATTCCGCACACCAGATGACTCATGGCACCTTCACCTAGTCTGTCGCCATTCTGATGCACTCCAAGTCAATTCTGCGACAAAGGACACAGGCAAGAAACTTTGAGAGCTGCTAGACGTTTTACATCAAACCAAGGTCCTCTGTCTCTAAGAGTTTCCAAGTTATGATTTTTTAAAACGTTAGAGGAACTTCTTTTGACGTGTTGTTTCAATAAACATAATTAATGTGACACACTGTCCACACTTTAATAGCCGATTACTGTTATTTAACGCTATTGTGAGTGGGTCTGTGCTCAACGCTCTGTTGCATAGCTAACCCTTTGTGTAATTAAGGTAGATGTTGCAAAGTACCAGACCTTTAACGAGTTTCACTGAACAGTCACTGAAAACTATTTAAGTCACTTTTCAATAAATTTACAGTCCGTTCCACTATTAGAACCTTCGTTTGTGCGATAGTTTCTTAAACGTCTTCAGGTACGCATTGTATCTTTCTGCACTGAAGTTCAGCCGTTAAATAATCGTTAGCGGCGTCCCAAATTACCAACTACCGTAATCCTTATTTCTAATCATCACTTGATATATCACTGACGTAATTATCGACCGTCCACGCGATCTACCACTATGTCCAAAACACTTGGTCACTCCATATGCGTTTGAGCGCCCACAGTTACTTAGTTGGCTCGACTCACCAGAATCCAACGTTACTTGCGAGCTCTCAGTTCGCAGAGTAGTAGAAGATGGTACCGACATAAGAAGCTTGCAAGAAGCATAGGGTTTATATCTCACACGTATAAAGCTGACACAGCAAAAGACTTAAGATACAGAACACCAACAACAACATCCCTCGCACCTCAACTCCCTCTACCAAAAAACGAAACAAGAAAAAACCTAACTTCACTGCCCTCAAATCAACCTTAGAGCAGTTCAGAAACGAGCGGCGTATCTACCCATAAAATCATTGATCTTCTATCCAGAGATCTGAACAATGTACTGTAATACATATTAAAATTAACTTCAGAGACAAACTAAGCTGTCGACAGGCGTTGATATACATCAACGAAGACAGTTGAAAATTTGTGCCCCGACAGGGACTCGAACCCGGGATCTCCTGCTTACATGGCAGACACTTTATCCATCTGAGCCACCGAGGGCATAGAGAATAGTTCGACTGCAGGGACGTATCCCTTGCACGCTCCCCGTGAGACCCACATTCCCAACATTCGTAGTGCCCCTTCCCATTACACTCATTACTTACGGTATACAATCTTACCGAGTCCAGTAAGAGTTCGGGCAATGCGTTTGCATCCATAAACTGACTGCTTGTGCTCGACAACTACTCCTACTGCATAGAAGAATTTCTGAATATGTAAAGACGTGCACCGAGGTGACAAAAGTTATGGGATAGTGTTAAGGGGCTCCGGAACGCCCTATACTTGCAATGTTAAAATAACGCTTATAAATTACACCTTTCCTCACAAAGTATTTGAGGTAGGAAGTTGAACTTTTTACAGATTATTTATTGGAATATGGGCTACAACTTAACACAGGGATTTTACAAAATTTTAGTTCAGTTATTAAAGATGATTTTTTTCAATTGTAATGAAAATTCACAACATTTTTTTTGCAATTTTTTATTTATATATTCAAAAATATATAGTTTTTTGGAAAAAGACTGTGTTAAATTATGCAGAAGGTACTGTGTAACATTTACTGAAAGTTTTAAACAAATATGTTTGGAAGATCCTTAGAAAACATGTAATTAGAATGAGAAAATAAAAGTTTTGGGAATCGAGCGACAAAGATTGGATTAACTTTTTAGTGCATTCCAGGTCCATAGGATGGATTATCTTCATCCTCTGCAAACTCCTCCTCCAGCTTCCTCTTGTTGCTCCTGCTGTTTACTCTTGCTTGTATTTCTAGACTCTTTACAGCCCTGTCTGCAGCCCGAAGGCGTTCCTTGTCTAAAGCAAGCATCGCTCGTACCATGTTAGAACCTATCTTCATTCCCATATTTCTAAATACCTTGCACCTTACAATGTTGCCATCATTGAAAGTCGCAACAGCATCATACACACCAAAGTGAAGTGTTTCTATTCCAACAAATACAGTCTTGGGGATTCTCGACCATATAACACTATTTACACTTTCATTGGGGTTTTGAGTTTTTCCGTGAATACACTTTTTCAACAGTTCAGGTGCTGCTAAGTCTCTGAAAATAGGTTAGCCACAACACATACTTTATCTCACATCACTAAAATGTACCTGATGAACACGGACGTTAATAATAACACCATTTGACAGCAGTTTAACAGCGCCACAGTGGGTCACGCCCATGTAGAACACATTTCAAAAAAAAATTTAAAAATAGTTTTAGTCTTCGGAATTGAATAAATTATATATATATTAAAAGGTAATAGTCTGCAGATTCAGAAAAGGCAAAAAAGTAAAAATTGAACTTTTCATGATTTTTGAGCCTTTCCGGAGCCCCTTAAGTATGTACATAGATGGCGTTAGTATCGCTTATACAACGTATAAAAGGCCAGGCCAGGCCCGACGAGTTCATGGCCGCACGACGGGAATTAACAGACTTTGAACGCGGAACAGGAGTTAGACCTAGACGCATGGGACTCCCCATTTCGGGAACCGTTAGAGAATTCAATATTCCGAAATCCACAGTGTCAACAATGTGCAGAGAACACTAAATTTCAGGCATTATCTCTCACCACTTATAACGCAGTGGCCGACGGCCTTCACTTAACGACCGGGAACAGTGGTGTCCACGTAGAGTTGTCAGTGCTAACAGACAAGCAGCACTGCACGAAATAACCCTAGAGATCAATGTGGGAAGAACGATGAACGTACAATGCGGCGAAATTTGGCGTTAAAGGGCTGTGGCAGCAGACGACCGATGCGGGTGCCTTTGCTAACAGCAGACATCGCCTGCAGCGCCTCTCCTGGGCTCGTGATCATATCAGTTGGACGCTAGATGACTGGAAAACTGTAGCCTGGTCAGGAGAGTCCCGATTTCAATTGATAAGAGCTGATGGTAGGGTCCGAGTGTGGCGCAGACCCCACAAAGCCACGGATCCAAGTTGTCAGAAGGTACTGTGAAAGCTGGTGGTGCCTCCATAATGCTGTAGGCTGTGTTTACATGGAAAGGATAGATTCCTCTGGTGCAACTGAACCGATCATTGACTGGAAATGGTCGTATTCGACTGCCTGGAGACCATTTGCAGTCATTCATGTATTTCATGTTCCCAAACGAGGATGGAATTTTTATTCCTGCCTTGCGCCGTGTCACTGGGTCACAACTGTTTGCGATTGGTTTGAAGAATGTTCTAGACAATTCGAGCGAATGATCTGGTCATCCGAATTGGCCGACATAAATCCCATCAAACATTTACGGGACATAACCGAGATGTCAGTTCGTGCACAGAATCCTCCACTTAGGGAGTTATGGAGAGCTATAGAGACAGCATGTATCAATATTTCTGCAGGCGACGTCGAACGACTTGTTGAGTCCATACTACGTCGAGCTGCTGCATTACACCGGGTAAATGGAGGTCCGACACGATATTAGGAGGTATCCCACCTGGAACATTTCCACAATCCAATGAAACTACAAGTGATGAAGGAAAGAAATTGGATTCATTATTCCACTGTAATATCGAAAAGAATGAAATAAAAATGGTCAAATAATACGCACGAAATAACTCGATCCACGGACTGTTCAGAGACGCGCACATTCTTACCCATTTGTTCCAATATAGTGTACCTGGCACTGACCGAGTACTACCTGCTTCGGCTAATCCTATGGTGGAGGCCTACACTCCACAGATGTATGTGGCAGCCACTTACCATCCTACTTGCTGTATGTCTGCCCTGATGGTCATGTTAAACCTCTCTGCCCCTTTCGCCTAAGCGACAACTACTGGCAAGACTAGATAACAGCAGACAACAGAGACTGCCTACTCTTACGAAACCACATATTCAGTCATGTCAGTCAGACAGACCAGGTTAAATACAGGACAAGGGCATAGGAAGGACACTGGTGCACAAATTCCAATGAAAATATAGAAACTGAAAGGATTCACTTCCTTCTGAAAGGAAAGCAGTGCCAAAGCAGAACAACAGAACTGATCAGTCGTTAATAAATCGTGTTGTACAAAGTTAAATGACGATTAGAAGTCAAGAAGTACTGTATGCATCTAACTATATTGCTCTATGGCTCTTTGGATCTCTTGTAAGGAAAGTCCGAGTTGGGTTGCACATGAACAATGTTTTCAGAATCCATGCCGCCTGGCATTCTGAAAGTTATCGTGCTCGAGATTTCTCATAACGTTTGAGCTCAGAATGTAGTCTAAGGTTCTGCAACATGTGGATGTGAAAGATATTATGCGGTATTTTTATGGGTCACTTCTTGTAGACGGATGTTAACTGTCCTTAACTCCAAACACTAGACAGTTTTTACTGGAGGGATCTAAGATATGTTATGGTGGAATAACTCAGCTGCTAATTCCACACATAATTCAACAGGTATTTCATTTTGGCCTAGGGATTTCTTCAGTTTTAGCTATTATGGCTGTTTTTCAAGGCCATTGACACTATCTATATCATTCATCTTTGCAGCAGTGTGACAATTGATATGGGATAGTGCTCCTCTACCTTCCTTCGCAAAGAAACATTTGGAAGGCGTAGCCAGCGTTTCTGCCTCTGTTTTATTATCCGCGATTTCGGGTGCTGTATTTGAGCAAAATTTCTTTTGGTTTTTGGGAGATCATAAGGCAGATCTGGAGGCTTCACGTATTGCCTTTTTGAAAGCAAAACGTCTTCAATTCAACTACTTTCTATATACAGCCTTATGCTTTGTTTGACATCCATTATGCAGTAGTTTCTGTTTTCTTACAAGTTTCTTTACAGTGACTACGCACCATGGAGTGTTCCTTGGATCATAAACTCTTCAATTAGGTTCATGTCTGTCAGCGGCTTATCAACTATTGTTCTAAACATAAGCTTCAGTTCCTCTATACGTTCCTTTCCAGAGTAAAATATTTCGAGTATCTCCTTAAGATATGACGCTGCTGCCTCTTTATCTAGTTTACTGAACATGCCATTTTTTCTACTTATTTTACGTGCGTCCTGAGCAATAGCCACATTACACTATCAAGGACGTGTTGTTCAGTTCCCGGTTGATCCCTAGAGATCTGTGGCCCTATGTATGACATTTACCTGCGCTAATCGCTCGTGTACGTATATAAGTCAGGGTGTACAGTGGCCGGGTCTGCACATTACACCGTAGGTAATCATGGAGTTGATTCTCAAATCTATGGTATGCGCGGACATTATACCTTCAATAGCAGTATCCCTACTGCGCCAATGTGATGTTCTAACCACTCACGAAAAGAAATGAAAGGAGGAAGGCCATGGCTTAGCGACCCACGGAAGAGAAGGTCTGTGAAACTTATCAAAGAAATCATCCTGATATTTGTCTATGGCGAGCTGGAAAAACCACGGGAAACCAGAATCTGAAGAGCCGATCCTGTAGAAAGTGACTCCAGAATTTTTACCATGGCGCCATCTGGTTCAATCTAATCTTCGTGATGCCTATGTTACTTCCATGAAAGGGTTTGCCTTAAGAAGCCAAACCCAATAGTAACATAGCGGTTATGACCTTGCATTTTAGTGTCCCACACCAATACTCATCATCAACCGAAAATCAACAAGATATTCCATTGGCTTAAGTATGTAATAAAGCCACGTTCTTGGTATATTTTTTACCTGACACTCCATGATGATCGGAATCCGCAGTTGACTTGGTGCTGGTTTTTGTAGATACACCGGCCGTGGTGGCCGAGCAGTTCTAGGTGCTTCAGTCCGGAACCACGCGACTGCTACGTTCGCAGGTTCGAATCCTGCCTCGGGCATGGATGTGTGTGATGTCCTTAGGTTTAAGTAGTTCTAAGTTCCAGGGGACTGATGACCTCAGATGTTAAGTCGCATAGTGCTCAGAGCCATTTGAACTATCTGTAGGTACCTTTTGCAACAACTCTCTCTTCTCTCTGCTTTACTGTCTGTCTCCAGTTTTCAAGGACGACGATCGTTTTCTGTCTCTCCACCAATCCTACCCTTCTTTAACTACATTTTCTCATTCCCCCCCCCCCCCTGCCCCCTCCTCTGTTGTCTGTGACTCTCTCACGGTGTCTGCTTCTTTCTTTCTGCCAGATCCTCTTGACTTTCCAATTAACATCTCGGAGAATACTTTTTTGGTACTCTCTCCTCTCCCTTTTTTGTCATACAGGGTTTTGATAAAATTACGAAAACACCGTGAGAAATGCGTGTTTGAACTTAAATGCAGATGACAGCCAAGCGTGCAGGTTTCACCGGTATATTTGACCGCGAAAGTCACCTGTGCAATGTCATCAACACGTTGCAAGTGTCAGCCATAGTCAGAACAGTGTTCTGTGCAGTTGTGAATATATTGTGTCGGGGCTAAGTGAATTGTAAAGTATGCAAATTGTTGGTGATCGTATGGTGGATGCTTTTCTGACTAAGGGAGCCGAACTGTCTGGTGTTTCAAGAGGCACCGTGTAGAAGATTTACACGGGATACGGGGAAACAGGAAAAACATCATCCACCTAGTCACAACGTGGACCAAAGGTCATTGAAGAGGGTTGTGATGAAAAGTAAGAGGACAACAGCTGCAAAAGTTACTGTAGAACTGAATGTTCCACTCATGAAACCTCTCAGCACCAAAACTGTATCAAAAGAAAGTCAGCATTCAAACAGTGAAGCAAAGCAGGGAATTGTAATAACCGTTTCAAAATAAATGACAGCTGTAACGTTTTTCAAGAATGCCATGGGAAATGTACCGTATAGTTTCTTTTTTAGTTTTTCATGTTACTAGTATTCGTGTAAAAAAAATCTCTGAGCATGTGTGTGTGTGTGTGTGTGTGTGTGTATTTTCTGTTTCTAGTATGTGTATAAGTATTTCTCAATATGTTTTGCAGAAAAAAATTGTTATCAAAGAAAATATGGTTCGTGCAGTTACAGAATTAGAAATTAATCTGTTACCCTATATATAGATTATTCTTCTTGTTTACAAACATCTGTACCTTGGTCCCCACATTCCAATCACATTGCGAGTTCCACTATATATAAGCACTCTGGGTGAAGTGAACCACAGATCTGACAGATACATATTCATTTTTTTTAAATTCAGCTAACGTTGTAGGTATATTATCATATACGAATACACAACTATTTGTTTAGCAATGTCAGGTAGTGATGATGTCGATGTATCATACATACTCGTACAGAAGTAAAGCACAAATAGAAAATGTAAAAGCGACCACTGTAGTGTTCTAACGGGAAAGCTTTGTTAGCGCGTACCATATATTTCCAAAAAAACCCGTAAACGTACTACCACCTCTGAAGATGCTGATCGACGGACATTCGATGGCCGAGCTAGTACACGTCAGGTTTCTGAAAATTGATTCCTGGAAGTAAGTGCGCTGTGTGTCATTATCGCTGTTGTATATATTAACTGTTTTTTGGTAGGCCGCTACACAAACTGCATGATAGCCCAGTAACACCGGAGCTGTCTGAGTGCCGAACTTTGCAGTTATCTTTGCAGAGCTGTGACATAATTCATACCATTCATGGCCTGCAGGCACTACTTTCATGCCACGAAATTGCGGATTATCAAACATCATCGCTACATTGAACTCATCGTTAGAGAAGATGCCAACAACCACGAGTTTATTCTTACTCACATTTAGAATGTAAAGGGTGCACACAAATTAAAGTTCCAGTTTCAAATCGCTGTAGATAGAGAACCGCTGCTCACTGCTCAGAATGACGTCAAATTTGAAAAGCATATTATTAACGCAGGGCAAACGCCACGGAACGAAACAAAATTTAAAGAAAAATTGTACCAGTAGATAGCGCTGCAAACGTCTTAACGTAAGTAGCGTAGGCTACAAATAACAGATGGATCGCAATACGACGGCTACGGTTTGAGTTGCACATTACACTATCCGTAGTGTCCCATGTGCATGACATCACAAGTCTGGCAGTCAACAGTTCTGGCACTTTTAGTTAGGTAAGCCTGTGCACCACGGCAAGGTCAAAACACATCGGATGGGAAAAATCGATTTTTAATTGTCCTGAAACCAAAATCTATGTAAAAATCAAAATGGCAGCAATTTCTAACTGTCGTGAGATTGGCGCAAGACAAGTAGAACTTGCTGTCCACCGCTCCTGCCACAAGGTGAAATCGACAAACAGCATGTTCCAAAACAGATCGGTGTGTCTCGGGAGTCTTGTTCAGAAAGCGTTGCGCAATGCGTGCCTTCAGTTCTGCTACGTTCGTAATTGGGGCACTGAACACAGCATCTTTCAGATACCCCACTGCCAGAAGTCACACGGATTAAGGTCAAGTGATCTGGACGGCCAGGCTGTAGGGAAATGACGGCTGGTAATTCTAGCATTTCCGAAAAGCTTATACAGCAGCGGCTTCACTGGCTGTGCAATGTCTGCAGGAACGCTATCTTGCATATAAATGATCCTACCCGTTAGGTTGGAATGATGCCGGTGCGCAAAAAACTCTCGTAGCGTTTACCAACGACAGACCCGCACCACACAGTCACCTCTGTAGGATGAAGTGGTATCGGTTGATGTGAGTGCGAATTTTCTATTGCCCATATTCTACACTTCTGCATATCCACGCGTCCTTGTTGACGGAAAAGGGCTTCGTTTGTCCACGCAATTTCCACGGGCATCCACTGTCCACTTCCATTGGAGCAAGAAATTCCAAAACGAATGTTTGTCTTGCTGGCAGCTCAGTAGGAAGCACTCCTGAACATGGGAGATTTTGTGTGGATAGCAACGCAGGATGTTTCGTAGGGATTTACGCGCCTTTGTCCCATGCATGTCCAACGTTCCGACAATTCCCTGTGAACTACATGTTTGCACGTCACCTCTCGACCGCTCCTACAATGCTGTGGTCACATCTTCGACAGACGTAAGATCAACTGCTCTGCCACACTACACTTAAAAAAAAACGTATGAAAGTTATTTGCTCCGACTCGATTGTTCGTTCATTCATGAGAATTAAAATGTTTTCCTGCTTTTTACTCAAAACTGACTGTACTGTCTCCTATTATAGAAAGGTTGAACTGAAATCACTATAGCGAACAGCGTGTGTCAGTGCACACATTTACATAAAGACAAAACTAACTGAAGTTTACTGAGCAGCAAATTAAATCAAAACTGTTACCCCATAACCACTACTAAAATCAAAATGTTCACTGCCCAAAAAAATTGAGACACTGACATTACGTAGCAACGAGCAGTATCGATAATGGTGATAGTGGAAACTCAGAGTACTGGGAGGAAGTTACTTGTATGCCTTGCTGGTACGATGTATCGTCTGTGGGCCACTGCTGCTTTGGTGCAGACTCAAAGTCAGGCGATAAATCAAGTAGGCTAACTGGATGCTGCAGTGAAAATTCAGACAGTTGCTGTGTGTCCTGATCCCATAAATTAGGTAGGCAGACTGTGTGCTGCTAATGCTCCACTGCATCATCAGGGACCCGTTGCACTGTAGATAAATAATAAAAATGAAACCACGTGTAGTAAAAAGCAATGAGAGAGAGGGACGATTAATAATCCATTCTAATGTGTCAGTATTCTTCTCTTTTTATTCTGCTGTAACGATGGCTGATCTCTGCTGCTGCTGCTGCCACTGCTGCTGCCACTTCGTGGTGATCAGCGAATCTACAGAGCCGAATGGTGAGTCCATCTCATGGCGAAGGCTACCATATGAGGGTGAGAGGTGAGGTGGTGGGGGCACTGGTGGTGGTGATAAAATCTCACCAATATGATAACGTCCAAATGGCCTAGAGTAGTGGGGTGACGGGAGGCAGCCAGTTTTTGGGTCATAAATTGTGTTTGTTAAGATTAGGCTAAATGGATTTGGTCATAAATTGGACTTATATAAACATAACGACGAGCACAAATGTGCAGTTTGTTTACATTGAGGCCATAAATGAACAATGACGGGTCTTACTTTAGTGCTATATGTTTCCGTAACGACGCCAAGCCAAACGGTCAGTTTGTTTACATATGAAGTACAATGGACCGAATGCTTCTGAAAGTCTACTGACCCACTATTTGCACTCGCGCGTGTGTGTTTGTGTGTGTGTGTGTGTGTGTGTGTGTGAATCGGACAACCTGAAAAATTATTTGATAAATAAATAAGGAAACATTGAACTGCCAGCAAATCAGCCAGTACTGTAGATAGCAATCTTGCAATTAAGTAGTCCATGCTCTAGGGCACGTTTAGATGACTGAACGAACTCGCTCCTCAATGAAGGAAGCTGTTATCTGTACTCGGTATCAGGTATTACGGAACGTACTTCTGTTAAATTTATAAAATTGCTGAATCTTTTATAAAATACGAATATGAAAAAAATATACCCGAACTTGCACCCGTTCATATCTCGGCTCACGCCACAATCGACTACAATTACATTACGTATATTCACAAATGGGTAATGAGTCAATGTGTTTGGTTTTACAATGTCCTCAAGGTTTTAACCACTGATGTACCATTAAATGACGTTTAGTTATAATAAATCATACTAAAAACGACGCATTTTTGATGCATCTTCACCGTTCCGGTATCTTGAAAATTCTGCTGTGACACTCAGCAAGTTCTAATACAAAATGCACCAAATAGAAAAACCCTTTATCATCCAATATATCGTTTTCCTTCATTTTATTATAGCAAATCGTGCCAAAAACGACGCCTTTCCAAGAGTTCCTCAACGTGCCGATGCTTTGAAACAGTATATATTCAGAAATTTAACTTATAATATTGGAACCACCAATTGCGGACTTCAATAGTAAACGGCGTAACCCAATAAGACATCTCGTTGTTACGCAAATGCGATCTTGCACCTTACTGGTGTAGTTACTCTCCATAAATCAAAAATCTTACATCTTTCCTTTGAAGTTTGAAATGCTCCAGAACGTGGAACTCCACGTTTTGACGTCCCGGAACTCGACAAACTTCCCGTTCGCATTAGTTTTCACGTCCCGTGTGAGGACCGGATAAGGACCATAAGAACGACGTGAGGAACATTAAAGCGCTTACAGACCTATACAAGCATTTTCTCTCGTTCCATATCTAAATGGAACATGAAAGAGAATGAGCAGCAATGACACAAAGTACCCTCGGCCATGCCTCTACAGTGGCTCGCGGAGTATGTACTGCGAGTGTACACTATTTCGTCAAAATATCTGGAAACCCCTATATATTGAAAAATCGACCACTACCTGTCACGAGCGGTAGAACTGCCAGTATAAAATGAGATGGAGTGTATTGTGTGGCCAACTTCTACTGCAAGTTATTTGCTTTCCATATTTCAGGATGATGTATTAGGGACAAAAACCAGAAAAACAGTAAACATGGACTATCCAATGCAAACCATGAGAGCTATTAGCACTTGTTCATCTTCGCTACTGTGAAACACATCTGTTCTAATGAATAATGATTCATAGCTATTAAGTTGCGTATTTTATAGCTCATGTTTACTACACAGTTTTCATAGTTTTTGTGCATACTACATTATCCTGGAATATGAAAAGCAAAGAACTTGTATTAGAAGAGTTTCGCTTCACAATATCGAAAATAAAGAAGTGCTCATAGCTCTTAAAGGATGCATTTTAGAACCCATGTGTACTAAACGTGTTCGTTACTGTAACATCCCTGAAGATTGACCATTCCTCCTGGGACACCCTGTACACACTATCTTATCAAAAATATCCGGTCACCTATTAGTGAACATTAACGAGGGGCGTGTTCATCATTCGCCTTTATGACGGCTTGAACTCTACCAGGGACACTTTCAGTGAGGTGACTGAATGTTTGTAAAGGAAATGAAACTCATTCTTTCCGAAGAGCCGAAACCAGACAATGTAATGGTGTTAGACGCTGGGGTCTGTTGACCGCCCCCCCCCCTCCCACCCCCCCACGCCCACCCAAGTCATCCAGAAAGGTTTCCAATGGGTTCGAGTCACGACTCTGGGCAGGCCAGCATTTTTAAGGAACGTTATTGTCCACAGATCATCGCCTCATGGATGCTCCAATACGGCAGGAGGCATTTCCTTGCTGTTACAAACAATCATCGTCTCCGATTCGTTCCTCTACTGTACGTAGCACGCAATGCTGTGAACTGAGTTCACATTCTTCCGCATTCAGCGTTTTCTTAATTTCAATAAAAGGACCACACCTCAACCGCGAAAAATACCCACATAAGGTAACACCACTACCTCTGTACTTCACTGCCGGCAGTACGCATGATGACAGATAACGATCTGTAGGCATTCGGCAAACCCAAACCTTTCCATGTGATTGCCACAGGATATAGCGTGGTTCACTATGCCAAATCACTCGTTCCCAGTCATCCACAGTCTAGTGACGTCGCCCTTTACACAACCTCAAGCGTCGGCTAGCACTGACTACAGAAATCTGTGGCTTATGAGCAGCTGGCCGACCATTATACCCAATCTGTTAACTCCTTACGCACAGCGATTGTGCTAGCTAGAGTGCTGATCGCACTTCGTACCTCACAAGTGATGCCTTCCGCTGGTTTCGTGTGATTTCTTACAACGGCCTTCCACAGTGCTGTCCGTCAGTGCCTGAGGTATGCTTGGGTTTGCTTAATCTGCTGAGCACTCCTGACCGTCTCATTATGCTAGTACTGGTTCTCTATTGGCCACACAATACACTCCATCTCATTTTATACTGGCAGTTCTACCGCTCGTGACAGGTAGTGGTCGATTTCTCAATATATAGGGGTTTCCAGATATTTTGACGAAATAGTGTGCACTCGCAGTACATACTCCGCGAGCCACTGTAGAGGCATGGCGGAGGGTACTTTGTGTCATTGCTGCTCATTCTCTATCATGTTCCATTTAGATATGGAACGAGAGAAAATGCTTGTATAGGTCTGTAAGCGCTTTAATGTTCCTCACGTCGTTCTTATGGTCCTTATCCGGTCCTCACACGGGACGTGAAAACTAATGCGAACGAGAAGTTTGTCGAGTTTCGGGACGTCAAAACGTGGAGTTCCACGTTCTGGAGCATTTCAAACTTCAAAGGAAAGATGTAAGATTTTTGATTTATGGAGAGTAACTACGCCAGTAAGGTGCAAGATCGCATTTGCGTAACAACGAGACGCCTTATTGGGTTACGCCGTTTACTATTGAAGTCCGCAATTGGTGGTTCCTATATTATAAGTTAAATTTCTGAATATATACTGTTTCAAAGCATCGGCACGTTGAGGAACTCTTGGAAAGGCGTCGTTTTTGGCACGATTTGCTATAATAAAATGAAGAAAAACGATATATTGATTGCTAAAGGGTTTTTGTATTTGGTGCATTTTGTATTAGAACTTGCTGAGTGTCACAGTAGAATTTTCAAGATACCGGAACGGTGAAGATGCATCAAAAATGCGTCGTTTTTAGTATGATTTATTATAACTAAACGTCATTTAATGGTACATCAGTGGTTAAAACCTTGAGGACGTTGTAAAACCAAACACACTGACTCATTACCCATCTGTGAGTATACGTAATGTAATTGTAGTCGATAGTGGCGTGAGCCGAACGGGTGCAAGTTCGGGTATATTTTTTTCATATTCGTATTTTATAAAAGATTCAGCAATTTTATAAATTTAACGGAAGTACGTTCCGTAATACCTGATACCGAGTACAGATAACAGCTTCCTTCATTGAGGAGCGAGTTCGTTCAGTCATCTAAACGTGCCCTAGAGCATGGACTACTTAATTGCAAGATTGCTATCTACAGTACTGGCTGATTTGCTGGCAGTTCAATGTTTCCTTATTTATTTATCAAATAATTTTTCAGGTTGTCCGATTCACACACACACACACACACACACACACACACACACACACACAAACACACACGCGCGAGTGCAAATAGTGGGTCAGTAGACTTTCAGAAGCATTCGGTCCATTGTACTTCATATGTAAACAAACTGACCGTTTGGCTTGGCGTCGTTACGGAAACATATAGCACTAAAGTAAGACCCGTCATTGTTCATTTATGGCCTCAATGTAAACAAACTGCACATTTGTGCTCGTCGTTATGTTTATATAAGTCCAATTTATGACCAAATCCATTTAGCCTAATCTTAACAAACACAATTTATGACCCAAAAACTGGCTGCCTCCCGTCACCCCACTACTCTAGGCCATTTGGACGTTATCCTATTGGTGAGATTTTATCACCACCACCAGTGCCCCCACCACCTCACCTCTCACCCTCATATGGTAGCCTTCGCCATGAGATGGACTCACCATTCGGCTCTGTAGATTCGCTGATCACCACGAAGTGGCAGCAGCAGTGGCAGCAGCAGCAGCAGAGATCAGCCATCGTTACAGCAGAATAAAAAGAGAAGAATACTGACACATTAGAATGGATTATTAATCGTCCCTCTCTCTCATTGCTTTTTACTACACGTGGTTTCATTTTTATTATTTATCTCACAGTGCAACGGGTCCCTGATGATGCAGTGGAGCATTAGCAGCACACAGTCTGCCTACCTAATTTATGGGATCAGGACACACAGCAACTGTCTGAATTTTCACTGCAGCATCCAGTTAGCCTACTTGATTTATCGCCTGACTTCGAGTCTGCACCAGAGCAGCAGTGGCCCACAGATGATACATCGTACCAGCAAGGCATACAAGTAACTTCCTCCCAGTACTCTGAGTTTCCACTATCACCATTATCGATACTGCTCGTTGCTACGTAATGTCAGTGTCTCAATTTTTTTGGGCAGTGCACATTTTGATTTTAGTAGTGGTTATGGGGTAACAGTTTTGATTTAATTTGCTGCTCAGTAAACTTCAGTTAGTTTTGTCTTTATGTAAATGTGTGCACTGACACACGCTGTTCGCTATAGTGATTTCAGTTCAACCTTTCTATAATAGGAGACAGTACAGTCAGTTTTGAGTAAAAAGCAGGAAAACATTTTAATTCTCATGAATGAACGAACAATCGAGTCGGAGCAAATAACTTTCATACGTTCTTTTTGAAGTGTAGTGTGGCAGAGCAGTTGATCTTACGTCTGTCGAAGATGTGACCACAGCATTGTAGGAGCGGTCGAGAGGTGACGTGCAAACATGTAGTTCACAGGGAATTGTCGGAACGTTGGACATGCATGGGACAAAGGCGCGTAAATCCCTACGAAACATCCTGCGTTGCTATCCACACAAAATCTCCCATGTTCAGGAGTGCTTCCTACTGAGCTGCCAGCAAGACAAACATTCGTTTTGGAATTTCTTGCTCCAATGGAAGTGGACAGTGGATGCCCGTGGAAATTGCGTGGACAAACGAAGCCCTTTTCCGTCAACAAGGACGCGTGGATATGCAGAAGTGTAGAATATGGGAAAAAGAAAATTCGCACTCACATCAACCGATACCACTTCATCCTACAGAGGTGACTGTGTGGTGCGGGTCTGTCGTTAGTAAACGCTACGAGAGTTTTTTGCGCACCGGCATCATTCCAACCTAACGGGTAGGATCATTTATATGCAAGATAGCGTTCCTGCAGACATTGCACAGCCAGTGAAGCCGCTGCTGTATAAGCTTTTCGGAAATGCTAGAATTACCAGCCGTCATTTCGCTACAGCCTGGCCGTCCAGATCACTTGACCTTAATCCGTGTGACTTCTGGTAGTGGGGTATCTGAAAGATGCTGTGCCCCAATTACGAACGTAGCAGAACTGAAGGCACGCATTGCGCAACGCTTTCTGAACAAGACTCCCGAGACACACCGATCTGTTTTGGAACATGCTGTTTGTCGATTTCACCTTGTGGCAGGAGCGGTGGACAGCAAGTTCTACCTGCCTTGCGCCAATCTCACGACAGTTAGAAATGGCTGCCATTTTGCTTTTTGCATAGATTTTGGTTTCAGGACAATTAAAAATCGATTTTTCCCATCCGATGTGTTTTGACCTTGCCTTGGTGCACAGGCTTACCTAACTAAAAGTGCCAGAACTGTTGACTGCCAAACTTGTGCTGTCATGCACATGGGACACTACGGATGGTGTAATGTGCAACTCAAACCGTAGCCGTCGTATTGCGATCCATCTGTTATTTGTAGCCTACGCTACTTATGTTAAGACGTTTGCAGCGCTATCTACTGGTACAATTTTTCTTTAAATTTTATTTCGTTCCGTGGCGTTTGCCCTGCGCTAATAATATGCTGTTCAAATTTGACGTCATTCTGAGCAGTGAGCAGCGGTTCTCTATCTACAGCGATTTGAAACTGGAACTTTAATTTGTGTGCACCCTTTAGATTCTAAATGTGAGTAAGAATAAACTTGTGGTTGGCATTTTCTCTAACGATGAGTTCAATGTAGCGATAATGTTTGATAATCCGCAATTTCGTGGCATGAAAGTAGTGCCTGCAGGCCATGAATGGTATGAATTATGTCACAGCTCTGCAAAGATAACTGCAAAGTTCAGCACTCAGACAGCTCCGGTGTTACTGGGCTGTCATGCAGTTTGCGTAGCGGCCTACCCAAAAACAGTTAAAATATACAACAGCGGTAATGACACACAGCGCACTTACTTCCAGGAATCAGTTTTCAGAAACCTGACGTGTACTAGCTCGGCCATCGAATACCCGTGGGTCAGCATCTTCAGAGGTGGTAGTACGTTTACGGGTTTTTTTTGGAAATATATAATATGCGCTAACAAAGCTTTCCCGTTAGAACACTACAGTGGTCGCCTTTACATTTTCTATTTGTGCTTTACTTCTGTACGAGTATGTATGATACATCGACATCATCACTACCTGACATTGCTAAACAAATAGTTGTGTATTTGTATATGATAATATACCCTACAACGTTAGCTGAATTAAAAAAAAAAAGAATATTTATCTGTCAGATCTGTGGTTCACTTCACCCAGAGTACTTATATATAGTGGAACTCGCAATGTGATTGGAACGTGGGGACCAAGGTACAGATGCTTGTAAACAAGAAGAATAATCTATATATAGGGTAACAGATTAATTTCTAATTCTGTAACTGCACGCTCCATATTTTCTTTGATAACAATATTTTTTTACAAAACATATTGAGAGATACTTATACACACACTAGAAACATAGAAAATACACACACACACACACACACACACACACACACACACATGCTCAGAGATTTTTTTACACGAATACTAGTAACATGAAAAACTAAAAAAGAAACTATACGGTACATTTCCCGTGGCATTCTTGAAAAAAGTTACAGCTGTCATTCATTTTGAAACGGTTGTTACAATTCCCTGCTTTGCTTCACTGTTTGAATGCTGACTTTCTTTTGATACAGTTTTGGTGCTGAGAGGTTTCATGAATGGAACATTCAGTTCTACAGTAACTTTTGCAGCTGTTGTCCTCTTACGTTTCATCACAACCCTCTTCAATGACCGTCTGTCACAATCACCCCTTTAGTCCACGTTGTGACTAGGTGAATGATGTTTTTCCTGTTTCCCCGTATCCAGTGTAAATCTTCTACACGGTGCCTCTTGAAACACCAGACAGTTCGGCTCCCTTAGTCATTAAAGCATCCACCATACGATCACCAAAAATTTGCGTACTTTACAATTCACTTAGCCCCGACACAATGCATTCACAACTGCACAGAACACTGTTCTGACTATGGCTGACACTTGCAGCGTGTTGATGACATTGCACAGGTGACTTTCGCGGTCAAATATACCGGTGAAACCAGCACGCTTGGCTGTCATCTGCATTTAAGTTCAAACACGCATTTCTCACGGTGTTTTCGTAATTTTATCAAACCCCTGTATGACAAAAAGGGAAAGGAGAGAGTACCAAAAAAGTATTCTCCGAGATGTTAATTGGAAAGTCACGAGGATCTGGCAGAAAGAGAGAAGCAGACACCGTGAGAGAGTCACAGACAATGGAGGAGGGGGCGGGGTGGGGGGTGGGGGGGGGACGGAAATGAGAAAATGTAGTTAAAGAAGGGTAGGATTGGTGGAGAGACAGAAAACGATCGTCGTCCTTGAAAACTGGAGACAGACAGTAAAGCAGAGAGAAGAGAGAGTTGTCGCAAAAGGTACATACAGATGGTTTGTAAGTAGGCTGTTTATGTTTTCTTTATGTAAGTAGGCTGTTTAGGTTCTTATATTGGTAACGCCGCCACGTAGCGCTCTCTGTATGAAAATCACTAGCTGTGCTATGTGCAGTCTGTGGCTAGTTTGCATTGTTGTCTGCCATTGTAGTGTTGGGCAGCGGCAGCTGGATGTGAACAGCGCGTAGCGTTGCGCAGTTGGAGGTGAGCCGCCAGCAGTGGTGGATGTGAGGAGAGAGATGGCGGAGTTTGAAATTTGTAAAAAATTGATGTCATGAACTGCTATATATATTATGACTATAAAGGTAAATACATTTTGTTCTCTATTAAAATCTTTCATTTGCTAACTATCCCTATCAGTAGTTAGTGACTTCCGTAGTTTGAAACTTTTATTTAGCTGGCAGTAGTGGCGCTCGCTGTATTGCCGTAGTTCGAGTAACGAAGATTTTTGGTGAGGTAAGTGATTTGTGAAAGGTACAGGTTAATGTTAGTCAGGGCCATTCCTTTGTAGGGATTTCTGAAAGTCAGATTGCGTTGCGCTAAAAAAATATTGTGTGTCAGTTTAAGCACAGTCTTGTATAAATTGTTCTAAGGGGACGTTTCAGGTTCAAATGGCTCTGAGCACTATGCGACTTAACATCTGAGGTCTTCAGTTCCCTGGAACTTAGAACTACTTAAACCTAAGGACATCACACACATCTAAGCCCGAGGCAGGATTCGAACCTGCAAACGTAGCAGTCGCGTGGTTCCGGACTGAAGCGCCTAGAACTGCTCGGCCACCACGGCCGGTGTATCTACAAAAACTAGCACCAAGTCAACTGCGGATTCCGATCATAATGGAGTGTCAGGTAAAAAATATACCAAGAACGTGGCTTTATTACATACTTAAGCCAATGGAATGTCTTGTTGATTTTCGGTTGATGATGATTATTGGTGTGGGACACTAAAATGCAAGGTCATAACCGCTATGTTACTATTGGGTTTGGCATCGTAAAGCAAACCCTTTCATGGAAGTAACATAGGCATCACGAAGATTAGACTGAACCAGATGGCGCCATTGTAAAAATTCTGGAGTCACTTTCTACAGGATCGGCCCTCCAGATTCTGGTTTCCCGTGGTTTTTCCAGCTCGCCATAGACGAATATCAGGATGATTTCTTTGATAAGTTTCACAGACCTTCTCTTCCGTGGGTCGCTAAGCCATGGCCTTCCTCCTTTCATTTCTTTTCGTGAGTGGTTAGAACATCACATTGGCGCAGTAGGGGTACTGCTATTGAAGGTATAATGTCCGCGCATACCATAGATTTGAGAATCAACTCCATGATTACCTACGGTGTAATGTGCAGACCCGGCCACTGTACACCCTGACTTATATACGTACACGAGCGACTAGCGCAGGTAAATGCCATACATAGGGCCACAGATCTCTAGGGATCAACTGGGAACTGAACATCACGTCCTTGATAGTGTAATGTGGCTATTGCTCAGGATGCAAGTAAAATAAGTAGAAAAAATGGCACGTTCAGTAAACTAGATAAAGAGGCAGCAGCGTTATATCTTAAGGAGATACTCGAAATATTTTACTCTGGAAAGGAACGTATAGAGGAACTGAAGCTTATGTTTAGAACAATAGTTGATAAGCCGCTGACAGACATGAACCTAATTGAAGAGTTTATGATCCAAGGAACACTCCATGGTGCATAGTCATTGTAAAGAAACTTGTAAGAAAACAGAAACTACTGCATAATGGATGTCAAACAAAGCATAAGGCTGTATATAGAAAGTAGTTGAATTGAAGACGTTTTTCTGTGAAAAAGGCAATACGTGAAGCCTCCAGATCTGCCTTATGATCTCCCAAAAACGAAAAGAAATTTTGCTCAAATACAGCACCCGAAATCGCGGATAATAAAACAGAGGCAGAAACGCTGGCTACGCCTTCCAAATGTTTCTTTGCGAAGGAAGGTAGAGGAGCACTATCCCATATCAGTTCTCACACTGCTGCAAAGATGAATGATATAGATAGTGTCAATGGCCTTGAAAAACAGCCATAATAGCTAAAACTGAAGAAATCTCTAGGCCAAAATGAAATACCTGTTGAATTCTGTGTAGAATTAGCAGCTGAGTTATTCCACCGTAACATATCTTAGATCCCTCCAGTAAAAACTGTGTCTAGTGTTTGGAGTTAAGGACAGTTAACATCCGTCTACAAGAAGTGACCCATAAAAATACCGTATAATATCTTTCACATCCACATGTTGCAGAACCTTAGACTACATTCTGAGCTCAAACGTTATGAGAAATCTCGAGCATGATAACTTTCAGAATGCCAGGCGGCATGAATTCTGAAAACATTGTTCATGTGCAACCCAACTCGGACTTTCCTTACAAGAGATCCAAAGAGCCATAAAGCAATGTAGTTAGATGGATACAGTACTTCCTGACTTCTAATCGTCATTTAACTTTGTACAACACGATTTATTTACGACAGATCAGTTCTGTTGTTCTGCTTTGGCACTGCTTTCCTTTCAGAAGGAAGTGAATCCTTTTAGTTTCTATATTTTCATTGGAAGTTGTGCACCAGTGTCCTTCCTATGCCCTTGTCCTGTATTTAACCTGGTCTGTCTGACTGACATGACTGAATATATGGTTTCGTAAGAGTAGGCAGTCTCTGTTGTCTGCTTTTATCTAGTCTTGCCAGTAGTTGTCGCTTAGGCGAAAGGGGCAGAGAGGTTTAACATGACCATCAGGGCAGACATACAGCACGTAGGATGGTAAGTGGCTGCCACATCCATCTGTGGAGTGTACGCCTCCACCATAGGATTAGCCGAAGCAGGAATTACTCGGTCAGTGCCAGGCACACGATATTGGAACAAATGGGTAAGAATGGGCGCGTCTCTGAACAGTCCGTGGATCGAGTTATTTCGTGCGTAATATTTGACCATTTTTATTTCATTCTTTTCGATATTACAGTGGAATAATGAATCCAATTTCTTTCCTTCATCACTTGTAGTTTCATTGGATTGTGGAAATGTTCCAGGTAGGATACCTCCTAATATCGTGTCGGACCTCCATTTGCCCGGTGTAATGCAGCAGCTCGACGTGATACGGACTCAACAAGTCGTTCGACGTCGCCTGCAGACATGCTGTCTCTATAGCTCTCCATAACTCCCTAAGCACTGCCGGTGGAGGATTCTGTGCACGAACTGACATCTCGGTTATGTTCCGTAAATGTTTGATGGGATTTATGTCGGCCAATTCGGATGACCAGATCATTCGCTCGAACTGTCTAGAACATTCTTCAAACCAATCGCAAACAGTTGTGACCCAGTGACACGGCGCAAGGCAGGAATAAAAATTCCATCCTCGTTTGGGAACATGAAATACATGAATGACTGAAAATGGTCTCCAGGCAGTCGAATACGGCCATTTCCAGTCAATAATCGGCTCAGGTGCACCAGAGGAATCTATCCTTTCCATGTAAACACAGCCTACAGCATTATGGAGGCACCACCAGCTTTCACAGTGCCTTTTGACAACTTGGATCCGTGGCTTTGTGGAGTCTGCGCCACACTCTGACCCTACCATCAGCTCTTATCAATTGAAATCGCGACTCTCCTGACCAGGCTACAGTTTTCCAGTCATCTAGGGTCCAACTGATATGATCATGAGCCCAGGAGAGGCGCTGCAGGCGATGTCGTGCTGTTAGCAAAGGCACCCGCATCGGTCGTCTGCTGCCACAGCCCTTTAACGCCAAATTTCGCCGCATTGTACGTTCATCGTTCTTCCCACATTGATCTCTAGGGTTATTTCGTGCAGTGCTGCTTGTCTGTTAGCACTGACAACTCTACGTGGACACCACTGTTCCCGGTCGTTAAGTGAAGGCCGTCGGCCACTGCGTTATAAGTGGTGAGAGATAATGCCTGAAATTTAGTTTCTCTGCACACTGTTGACACTGTGGATTTCGGAATATTGAATTCTCTAACGGTTCCCGAAATGGGGAGTCCCATGCGTCTAGGTCTAACTCCTGTTCCGCGTTCAAAGTCTGTTAATTGCCGTAGTGCGGCCATGAACTCGTCGGGAATCTTTTGACATGAATCACCTTAGTACAAACGACAGCTCCTCCAACGCACTGGCCTTTTATACGTTGTATAAGCGATACTAACGCCATCTATGTACATACTTAACACTATCCCATAACTTTTGTCACCTCGGTGCACGTCTTTACACATTCAGAAATTCTTCTATGCAGTAGGAGTAGTTGTCAAGCACAAGCAGTCAGTTTATGGATGCAAACGCATTGCCCGAACTCTCACGGGTCTCGGTAAGATTGTATACCGTAAGTAATGAGTGTAATGGGCAGGGGCACTACGAATGTTGGGAATGTGGATCTCACGGGGAGCGTGCAAGGGATACGTCCCTGCAGTCGAACTATTCTCTATGCCCTCGGTGGCTCAGATGGATAAAGTGTCTGCCATGTAAGCAGGAGATCCCGGGTTCGAGTCCCTGTCGGGGCACAAATTTTCAACTGTCTTCGTTGATGTATATCAACGCCTGTCGACAGCTTAGTTTGTCTCTGAAGTTAATTTTAATATGTATTACAGTACATTGTTCAGATCTCTGGATAGAAGATCAATGATTTTATGGGTAGATACGCCGCTCGTTTCTGAACTGCTCTAAGGTTGATTTGAGGGCAGTGAAGTTAGGTTTTTTCTTGTTTCGTTTTTTGGTAGAGGGAGTTGAGGTGCGAGGGATGTTGTTGTTGGTGTTCTGTATCTTAAGTCTTTTGCTGTGTCAGCTTTATACGTGTGAGATATAAACCCTATGCTTCTTGCAAGCTTCTTATGTCGGTACCATCTTCTACTACTCTGCGAACTGAGAGCTCGCAAGTAACGTTGGATTCTGGTGAGTCGAGCCAACTAAGTAACTGTGGGCGCTCAAACGCATATGGAGTGACCACGTGGTATGGATATAGTGGTAGATCGCGTGGACGGTCGATAATTACGTCAGTGATATATCAAGTGATGATTAGAAATAAGGAGTAAGGTAGTTGATAATTTGGGACGCCGCTAACGATTATTTAACGGCTGAACTTCAGTGCAGAAAGATACAATGCGTACCTGAAGACGTTTAAGAAACGATCGCACAAACGAAGGTTCTATTAGTGGAACGGACTGTAAATTTATTGAAAAGTGACTTGAATAGTTTTCAGTGACTGTTCAGTGAAACTCGTTAAAGGTCTGGTACTTTGCAACATCTACCTAAATTACACAAAGGGTTAGCTATGCAACAGAGCGTTGAGCACAGACCCACTCACAATAGCATTAAATAACAGTAATCGGCTATTAAAGTGTGGACAGTGTGTCACATTAATTATGTTTATTGAAACAACACGTCAAAAGAAGTTCCTCTAACGTTTTAAAAAATCATAACTTGGAAACTCTTAGAGACATAGGACCTTGGTTTGATGTAAAACGCCTAGCAGCTCTCAAAGTTTCTTGACTGTGTCCTTTGTCGCAGAATTGACTTGGAGTGCATCAGAATGGCGACAGAGTAGGTGAAGGTGCCATGAGTCATCTGGTGTGCGGAATCCAAATCTCGGGCAATGGTAATGCGGAACTATCGACTCCAGTATGTAAGGACACGATCGCCAGAAACAAGCATAATGAGGCGGTTCAAACATTTCAAAGAGATAGCCAATGCCAGAGATCTTGTTGGAAGTGGACGCTGCTCCTGTGTCTCAAGTACGTGACGACAGACTGCAAGCTGCATGTCAGCACTGCCCCACATTGAAATTTGAACGTGCGGGATATGCTGAAAGAGACATTTGCTGGGGAGTGAATGGCTCGTGATGCTCCCATCACACGGCTGCCCACGCTCTCCCGATATCGCGCCACAAGATTTCCTTTCTTAGGGTTATGTCGATGATCGCTTGTAGGCAACACCAGTCACTGACATTGCCACGCTTCGTGCACGAATCAATGAAGCAATCAGAACTGTCGATGCTGCAGTACTGACTGATACGTGGGCACGTCTCGAACATCGCCTCGATACTCTATGAGCGGCGAGTGGGGCACGCATTGAAGGTATGGCACAAAAAAAATGTTTTGAGAGCTGCTAAACGTTTTACGACGAACCATGATATTGTATCTCTAATAGTTACCAAGTTAAGATTTTTTGGAATGATAGCCAGACCTTATAGTCACCCCCTATTCCTTTAATTCTGGCTCATAAGTTCACTTCACGTGTAATGCCCAAGTGACAGTGTTATTGCAGTTTGCAGTTGATGATGCTGTGGTGTACATGAAGGTGTCCAAGTTGAGTGGCTGTAGGAGGATACAAGATGACTTGGACAAAATTTCTCATTGTTGTGATGAATGGCAGCTATCTCTAATGCAGAAAAATGTAAGTTAATGCGGATAACCCGTAATATTCGGATACGGCATCAGCAGTGTTATTCTTGACACGATCTCTTCGTTTAAATATATGGGCGTAACGTTGCTAGGCAATATGAAATTGAACGAGCATGTGACGATTGTGGTAGGGAAGACGAATGGTCGACTTCGATTTATTGGGAGAATTTTGGGAAAGTGTGGTTCATTTGTAAAGGAGACCGTATATAGGACTCTAGTGCGACCTCTTCTTGGGTACTGCTCGAGTGTTTGGGATCGATACCAGGTTGAATTAAAGGAATATATCGAAGTAATTCAGAGATGGGCTGCTAGGGAATCCCTGGAGGTAAGGTGACGTTCTCTTCGAGGCACACTGATGAGAAAAATTAGAGAACCAGCATTTGAAATTGACTGCACAACAATTCTACTGCCGCAACACACATTTCGCGTAAGGACCAGGAAGAAAAGATGCGAGGAATTAGGGCTCATACGGGAGTATGTAGACAATAGTTTTTCCCTCGCTCTCTTTGCGAGTGGAACAGGAAAGGAAATGACTAGTAGTGGTAAAGTGGCTTTCGGAGTATGTATGTAGATGGTTATTTTTACGACCGCACCAGTTGGCAATGACAACACAAACGATACTCTTGAGTGAATCGAGGTCGCATAGAGCAGGTAGGTGCACTTTGGTACTGTAACGCCGGAAACGCATATCCTCCTATTTCCATCTATTGTACTATACATTTGTTTTCCTTATTTTTGTTACCTGAATATATGACATTTCTGTGTCTTTGCATATTGTAATTGTTTTACTATTTGTATATATATATTTATGCATTTATGTCGATGTATAATTGGTTTGTTTCGTAAATATTATTTGTATTTTTACGATGGGTCTTGCCTAGGGAAGACTGCTATCGAACGATTACGTCGATAGGTCGTGTGAAGAATCAAAGTGTGTAGGATCTTTGGTAGTGTTAACTCTGCCGCGTGGAACGCGGGCAGAGAGAGTCTGGCTGGAGTAGCGAGTGGAGCTGGTGTGTTGTGAGAAGCTCCCGCGAGTTGCCGCGTTTTCGTGGTTTGGCAGCATGTAATTGCGCTCGACTTGCGATGATAGTTTCTGACATGGTGTCGCGGACGGGAAGCATTAGCTGGCGCACATCAAGAGCCCGTTTCGCCTGGTGACCGGGTCGAGAAGGAGGCGCGCCAACATCCAGCTTCTGCAACAGCGACGGCCGACAATGAGTGACTGTCGCCACCTCCTCGATCGACGGCTTCAAACCTTCAATCAACCAACAAGGAAGACTGGAAGCACGTAAAGTTTTAGAACTGTATGGCAGACCTCAGCTTTTAAAATTGTTCCATTTGCCTCGCAAAATTACAGCAACTTAGCATGAACCTTTGTTGCTCATTGTCACAGTTGCATTACCAAGCAGGGTCCCTTCCTTTTCCGGAATGAACCCGAGTGTCGTTGAAATTCAAACGCCAGCATCATTTTATTTCACTGCTTTAATTTCAAAGTTCAGTTAAGGTATTCATAGCTGGCTACAGTATTTAGATTGCACAAGCACAAATTAAGAGTGCGAGTTTTGTTACCGTATTTTAGCTTACCTGTGACTGCAGCTCAGCTTGGTACGTACTAAATTTTACTATTGTTAATTGTTCAGAATCATTTAGTTCAAGTTCAAAGTTAAATCTCTTATTTCTAAATTGCGTAGATTCAAGTAGCTTTTGAAATGATTGTTGAGGTAGTCCAAGACTAACCGTATTTTACTGAATTTCGATGTGCTTCAGAAAGAAAGCTCACTATTAACTTCAGTCACTAAATTAACTTTCGATTTTCCTGTTTTATTAATTCTTTTGCTAAATTAAGTCAGAGTATAGCGAAATTTATTACTTCTGACAAACTTTCAGTTTTCACACTGCACGTGTCAACCTTCAGTTGCCACGCTTCTAGTGCTAATTATATGTGTAATAACCTTTCTTTTTCAGTTACTATAGCAATTGTCCTTAGGACTGGCGACCGTAATTTTCCCCAAATCTCAAATATCTAATTACCACTAGTTAATTGTTAACGTAACGGCCGCACATTTACTTTCTTTATTAACTTTACCCCTTTTCAAAATTAATTTCCACCAGTTTCATTAGCATTTTTCCTTTCATTTAGATGTAACCCTTTCCTCCCTCTTTACCGACAGTTTAACTTCGGTGACGATTGGTTTTCGCACATTTCCATTAGGTACACGCGGTTTAATTTTTCACTGTCATTAAGGTAGATAAGTGAGGGGGGAGGTTACAGTACCTCCCATATTATCTTAATCGTGATACTTGTCTGTGGGAAGGGACGTTATTGTCTGCTGGAGTAACTTAACGCCAAAACATTAATAATCAGTGTGTCCAGTGATAGCCGGTCCGCTTACAGCCTCCAACGAATCCTTCATAATACCGCAAACTTTCTGTGTCATTTCTTCTCTGTCACTCATGTCCTTGATTCGTTCAGTCGCAAAAGTGCGCTATATTGTCGACGCTGGACTTTGTCACCTACAAGACTTGCAAAAGTTAACACTGAATGACTTGAAACAAGCGACTCTGCAATCTTGCTGGGTGGCACAATTTGAATTTTTCCGTTGCTGTCCTACTCGGGACTGAGAAGAGCGGCCGGATGGAATCTGGGAGCCGGGGCGCGCTCAGATAGGCGTGGGCGCCGCGGCTCTGGCCGGCGCTTGTTTCCCAATTGGAATCACGGGCGCTCCAGCAACGTCGCCGCCGCCCACCGACGGCCCATGAGCCGCCGCTTTTCGCAGTCTCCAAGCGCGCCGCAGCGCAGAGCGATCGCTTGCACTACTGTAACGTGAAAGGAGATTAGCGCACCGAAGGAACAGGATGAAATCATGAATTCTGTTTTTGACTGGATGGGAATGTGGAAGAGTACGTCGTAAAGGTATTTTTTTTTTTTTTTTTAGTTCGGAAATTTGTGGTAAGGAGTACGGGACCAAACTGCTGAGGTCATCGGTCCCTATGCTTACGCACTACTGAAACGAACTTAAACTAACTTATGCTAAGGACAACACACACACCCATGCCGGAGGGAGGACTCGAACTCCGACGGGGGGAGCCGAGCGGACCGTGACAAGACGTCTGAGACCGCACGGCTACCCCGCGCGGCTTAAATGTAATTTGACGCCAGTTTTACACAGCATTTAAACATTACGCTCTGACTATGTGGAAAGAGAAGAGGGGAAGAGCTCACAGTTGGTCTGTTTCCCTCATCTTGGACTTTTAATATTGCACTGTGACTGGTTGGAAGTACTGGGGGCGAGGGGGAAAGGCGGAGAGAGAGTTTTTAGTTTTCTGTTAACGCAGTTGGGTTATTTCCGCCGTCTTGGATTATTTTGGATTTGATTGGCTGCAGATAGAAAGTAGTGCACTGTGTGATTGGTTGGAACTAGGAGGATGGGAGACGTTTTTAAATTTTTTCCACCAAAGCAATTGGACTATTTCCATCATTCTGGATTTTTTAATACTGCACTGTGATTGGCTAGAGAGGGAGGGAGAGGGGTTTAAAAAACAACTGAGCTAGTTTGATTTTTAAAATTTATTTTATTCTGATTGGATGCCTTTTTTAAATACTTTGTGATTGGTTGGTAGAAGACGAGGGAGAGAGTTTGGGCATAAAGTACAGTTGAGGTAGTCGGATTTATTTTCAAATTTTGCACCAATTTTTAAAAATTTCCCACTAATTCCAGCCTTCATTTTTTGAATTTCCGGTCATTTTTTTTAAAATTTTCCAGGATTCACCTTATTTGATTCTTAAATTTCCTACAATTTTTAAAAATGTCCCTCCATTTTATGCAAAGGATAAGTGAGCAATTTTGAATGTCCTGTCACTTTTTTAATTCCCCCCGCCCCCCCAAAAGCGACCGCAGTGCTGCGACGGTGATGCCACTTAGCGACAGAAACTGCAACTGTGTGCCAGCTTGCCCCTAACTTCAACTACTAACAAACATTTTTAAATTAGAGATAACGGCGGAGAACACGAATCAAGGAACATAGCCTATGAATTGATTGGCACATAATTAATTGGCAAGCAGGATGGAACACTATGTAGTCAGTATCATGATGCAAAACTGCGACATTAAGAGATGATTGTTTTGAATGGCGAGCACACTATTTTTAACTCAGTAAGCCCGACGTGAAAGGTGTGGAGTCACTGCACTTAACACTGAATTGCAGCTCCAGCTTTCCTTAGCATTAATCCGAAATTTTCACATATGTCGGTTAACGCTTTTCTCTGGCTTCTCATTACAACTCAAGATGAAATTTAAAAGTAGAATGTTAATTATCAATGACAAACATAAGAAGCTGAGGAAAGTGTAGCGCTTACGCTCTAGTTATTAACAACTGGTGATGTTCACGTTAGTGACATTTCTCCATGGCAGTAACTACTGTTTCAAATTCTCTGCTTCTCTCTGTCCGAATGAATCTTCCTAACATTATCTACCAACATTTATCAAACTGATTATCAACGAACTAATTCCTAAGTTAAAACTCGTGTACTGTGCAAAACTCTAACTATACTGAATTTTACAAAGAGTTAATTTGATTTTCTCAAGCTGTCTACAGATTGAAGCTAACCGTTTCTATAAAAATACCCCGAATGCAACCTGACTTCTGAAATAAATGCACGAATGAACTTACAAAGAAATTATGACCATAAACTGACAATTACCTCATGTCTTGGCAAACATTGTTATGGATTTCTTGAAAGCTACGCACAGCTACAGCAGCAAAGCAACGTAAACTGTTACTGAAAATTCTGTACTACAAAGTGCAATGAGCGTTCGTACATAATAAACTCAATGATGGACGTGAATTTCAACTGGTATGCAAAAAAAAACCTATTTTCAAAAATAATGCTTTAAAAATGAAAAAATGAACTGAATGTTCACGTATTTACGTAACACGACTTTAAGAAATAACTTTAAGCAAGGAGAATTTCACCTTCTTCTTAGAGCAATCCATATAACAATCCTGCTATCTGAGCTTCGTTCTTACAAACTCAATAACAAAAAATAAAAAAAATCTGCTACGACTTGCATGCTTACCTCAATCTCTCAAGATTCCAGAAAAACTCACAGATAATCTCCTTAGCTTCTCTTTCCATAATTTCATCAGAAATATTCATATCCAATCCATCAATCTCATATCACACTTATAAAGAAAATTTTCTGACCACTCTTCAAAATACGTCTGCTACTCAACACTGCTCAACACAGATGCGTGGAGCTCTGAGGCAGACGCAGTGATGCAACAGCAACACAAAGATATGGTAGCAATAGTCAAAGATCACTCACCTACATGGTTTTGCTCTGTGCGAACTATGCATATTAATATTTACGTAAGAAACTGAATTTTCAGAGTGATCAAAATAATACGCATATCTTACACTGCATGTCAGACATTTTCTTACTTCTGCAGTGACACATGTGAAGCACTTCATGGATTCTGTTAATGCAGATATAAGGAAGATAACGTCAATAAAATATCATGAACTAAATGTGGAATATGTCGCATAGGCTGCTTGATAGTAAGATGAGTATTAGAGTTCAAGACAAATGGGGACATTATTCTCTTAAGTAAACAAATCAGCCACTTTCCCTACTTTATGTAATGACCCTTGTGTAAACAAACTGTTCATTTGGGAGAATCTTTTGTTTATGTAGGTTACAATTAATGGACAGTTACTGTCACGATGATTACACAGATCTGCAAAAAAATTTTCTTGTCAGCTGCATGAGATATTTTTACTGAATTATATATCTTAGAATGCGCTGATTTCAGAAGTGATGTCCATTTTTGTCTATCACATAAGGTTCTTTTGCAAATTCAAACACAAAACATTGGTAAAAGAACTCGTTTATTCAAAATTATCAAACATAATATTTTTTTGCAACCAATGAAACATTATTTTGAGACATACAGTAACAATATTATACTTATTCATGTTTTTTATGAAACCTTTTCTTCTTTTCCTTGATACTTCGCCGAGTCCTTTTCCGATTTCCATCTTAAGTTTCCCGCTTAAGCATCCAACAGTGGTTAGCAAGCATAGTGACATCCCATCTTCCTTGGTACCGTCTCTCGACATCACGGACATCCTGGTGAAACCGCTCCCCCTGTTCTTCACTGTAAGCTCCCAGGTTTTCAGGAAAACTGTCTATGTGTGGGTGTAAGAAATGAACCTTCAAGCTCATCTTGAAGCCTTGAGCTTCATATGCTGCTAGCATCCGTTGAACAATGGTTTTGTAGTCAGGATCCTTAGTATTTCCCAAAAGCTTTAGCACTACATCCTTGAACGATACCCAGGCTTCTTTGTCCTTCTCATTCATACATTCCACAAAGAGAGTGTCGGTTAAAAGTTTTCTTATTTCGGGGCCAGTGAAAACTCCCTCTTCCCTTGGCTTCTGACAGCTTCGAGAATTTTGTACATAGATATTTAAAACAGTCCCCATCTTTTGCAGCGATTTTAGAAATTGTTTCATCAAACCAATTTGATATGGAGAGGGGGCAACGAAACCTTTTATGGTGGTACCAAAGTAGTACTGATAATATTTTTCTCTCCAGGTTTTAAAGTATCTCAGGATGGGCAATCACTTTTAGTCCAATGCTGTTCTCTGGCTCTACTACTCCACAAGCATAAGAAGCTAGGGTATTTAGTATAGCCTGCCTGCTGACTCAAAAGCATCGTGAGTATTTTGAAGTCCCCACAAACCATCAATTGATGGTCCTAATATTTGATTTTTTCCAATATAATGGCCAGATCGTAATAGTATTCGTCCATCTGCACAGAATGTGCCATCGGAAGCGATGCAAACTTATTTCCATTGTGCAATAATACTACTTTAAGACTAGTTTTGGATGAATCAATGAATAGGCGCCATTCAAATGAGTCATACTGCATATCAAGGCAATGCATGAGTCCTTCCACATCATTGGAAAAATTTCCTTCTTTGTGGAAAGCTGGGTAGATTCTTTTTCTCGGTGTCTGTACCATGAAAATGAGGTACTAGATAATAAAAGGTTTTTATTTTGTAATATGCAACCTAACAGTTCGGCTGCATCTTTTGAAAGACCTAAATCTAACACTAGATCATTGAGCTCACTTTGAGAAAATATTTAAGGCCTTTCATCTTCGTCTGAAGAAAAATCTGAGCTTGATTCACCTTGAGGAGGTAATGTAACTTCGTCATCCAACTCACTCGGGTATTCATCCAAACTGGAAAGTGACTGTGGAATAGGTATTTCAGAGCTGTGGGGCACTGGACGTATAGCTGAGTCAAGCTTAGGATAACTTATGCTTCTTTCGTTTTTTGAATTGAATCCCTTTACGTCAACTGAACAGTAGTAGCTATCAGTGGTATGGTTTTTCTGCTCACGCCATATAAAAGGAATTCCAAATCGAAATGCATTTTTCTTAGCCTTAAACTACAAACGAAGATCTTCTTCACATTTTTTACACACCTTATGTAGGGTCCATGGTTTTTCTTGATCACCAACTTTTAATTTAAAGGAAGCAAAATAAATTTTCCTCACAAGATCACTTATGTTACTCTGTTGACTTTTAATAGTGAATTCACCATAGATATAACAAAAACTGTTTGGAGAAATAACACAACCCATTGTAGCCATGACGAAACAGAAACAGCGACACTGTTCACTTGAATAGCAATATGGCTACTGAGAGTTTCTCTTCATTTCATGCAAGGAACAAATCGTCATTAGACTTGTCGCAACACGATAAAACTGAACAATAAGATTGTTTGTATTTGCTTCTGGCGCCCAGGAGTTCACGGTAAAACCTGCAAGTGGTAACAAGAATAGTTAATATCGTAAATTTTTTAAATTTAAGTTTATCAATTATAATTGATACAATTTTTAATAATTATTTAATTTAGAAAAAACACATAGGTTTATTACGAATGAACATAAATACTCCAATATACATAAAAACCTATGTGATAGAATTTTTTGAATATTTTTCCGGTTTTTGGGAGGTCAAAATCTATAAGAAAATGTTAAAAAATCCTATGCAGTTTCTTAGTCGCAGACCTGAGTTACCACAATTTATGGTCAAGATGGAGGCCTTTGTTCATGTTTACCCAGGTGTTCAATGCTTTTATCTTAAAGTGGTAACTGTCATTTTAGTTATAGAAACCAATGACCTAAAAAAATGGCGTCTTCCCGTTCCAGTGCCCCCATTGTTCAGTTACTGGTCGTTTGCCAGCCAACAACAGCACCCCCACTGCTCCCTAACATCCCTGAGGTTAGCGTTCGTAATGTGAACCTCGTTCAAGCAACACTGTCATCACGATGAGGAGTATTCAATTTCCAGCATGATAATGCATCGCAATGCTATTTACCAATTTTCTTTGAAAAGACTACAGCTAAGGAACTTAACACCTCAATGCACTAAAAACATGCTGTTCCTGCCCTAATTCTACAGCAAATTGCACTGGGATAGGTTATCAATGCACTTTATTTTCTTTATAAAGTGGCACTGTGCTCGACTGGTGGCGGTTGAGTGGGTGGGTGACGGAAGCCGTCTGCGAGTGAGCCGCCGCTGCTGGCATAGAATGGTGGATCGGCAGAGGAATGCGGCAGTTGCCAACACTGGTGGGGCCTTCACCGCTCCTCCTCCATGCTGGACTAATAAACACTCGACCACACTGTAGGATCAACACCTTATTCAAAGAGCGTACGTGCTCCTGGTCTAGCTCAATCACTAAGAAACTAGCAAATACAGGAAATGTCATGGTCTCCATCATTACCAGCCGATTGTGCTAAATCAGTCATGCATTTTATATGAAAATAATAAGACAGGTTAAAAACTATTTACTTTTCATTTGATACTTTTTTTACAATGATCACATTGCAGTTTAGCAGGGTTGGACTGTCAACCTCGTAATCTCCATACAACTGAAAATGCTTGTTACAGTAGCTGTACATGGAAATAGACTTATCACTTGAAAAATTGGCAGTAGCTTCTCAAATTTGAGTTTCATGTTACATAAAGCTGGTATCATATCTTTATAAAACAAGTAGTAATCCACACCATTCGAGTTATGGCACTCATCCACAAGTTTCTTATAAATTTCAAGAATCACCTTACATACTGAATAAAAATCTCTCTGTGTACATGCCGCGTCAATTCAGGATAAAACTCTAAGCTTTCGACCACTACCCCCATGGTCGTCGTCAGGGCTAAAACTGACTGTCGTGAACTAGCGAGGTTCCCACTTTTATATGCAAAGGACCATGGAGGTAATGGTCGAAAGCTTGGAGTTTTATCCTGAATTGACGCGGCATGTACACCGAGAGATTTTTATTCAAGAAATACGTCGCGAAAGACTTCGTAGCCACACCTTACATGCTTTTTAAGATTTAAACCATTTGAATAATTAACATGTATCAGCACTCTCCATCTTGTCAAATCCAGTCTTATAGCTACTCTATCATCCCCTATTGTCCTGTATAATTTGGGCCTGAATACGTAGGTTCACTGAAACAACCAATTTCCTACAATCGTTGTTCTCAGGTAACACAGTCTTAATTGTGGGCCGCAGTGTGCTGAAAAATGTTTTGGTGCTAAGAACTTACAGTATTACACTCATCGGCTTTCTGTTAACTGACGATTAAAACTTTTACTCTCTTCTCATTGCATTTAGCATCTACTATCATGACCTTATTCATTGTATGTGATGCAATAAAGCGACTGAGGCGCTCTCCGCATAGTTCATTTTATCTCAAACCAAAAATGATATACACTTAGTTTTTCGTTTTTTTAATGTTCTGCGAATGTTACATAATACAGAGGTATTTTAAACCGCTGTTAAAACAGCGGTTTAAAATACCTCTGTATCAGTCGAGTAAGAACTCTTAAGGGGAGAAGATGTCAAACAGCGCACCTAAACCCATCTCGTTGGTGCAGGTGACAAGTAAGTATTAGCCAAGGTGAAGTTAATAAAAAAGCAAGGAACCATACATGTATGAATGTAAAGCACATTTCTTCGTCTTCCTGCAGGTGAGGTGAAACTATTGGATCTTAGAATTAGGTTGTATAACGTCGCCTGTAGTTGGTGCAGGCGACAAGTAAGTATTAGCCAAGGTGAAGTTAATAAAAAAGCAAGGAACCATACATGTATGAATGTAAAGCACATTTCTTCGTCTTCCTGCAGGTGAAGTGAAACTATTGGATCTTAGAATTAGGTTATATAACGTCGCCTGTAGTTTAAACATCAGTGACAGTAAATGAGATGGTGTGGGAATGATCTCAGATTGTGATTTCTACTCGGGGCTGGTTTCAGAAAATTCCCAATATAATGATACCACCCTACATGAATGGTTACTTCGATGAAGATTACCGTCCTGTTCAAAGGAACTGGACAAGCTCACTCAGTGATAGACGTGACCCTACAGTTGCCTTGGGGCTTCCAGACACTGTTAAAATTTATAACGAAAAGGTGCGCACACATCTACAAGAGCAGAAATTTAGAAACTTAATGTATGTAAGTTACACAATTCAGCATGCTCCAGAGAGGCGGCTAAGCTTAATCCATGTGTGTACAGATTGTATGGAAAATGTGGACCAATTTGACGGAATTGGTGCGCCAAACGTCTAAACAATTGGAAGAAATCGTTGCTCAACTGTATAATGCATGCTGTGCATCGATATATGGGAATATATATGAACCAACAATGCCAGATGCGGGCACCAAACAACAATCGTGTTTAAGAATGTGCATTTGCCCACTAATATGTGAGAAATTGTAAATGAATAAAAGTGTAAGAGAAATATGTGTTTTCCCTCTATAAAATCCCCTGCATGCTAATACAAACCCATGGTCATCACCATCACCTCCTCATCACACGGATTTTGCAGTAACTGACTAGTCCCACAGTGATGCTGAGAAGAAGAAGAAAAAGAAGAAGAAAGGGTCACTCCTTCCCAATTTCATCTGCATTTTATTTATTGGTCCTTCATGGTGTAGAGCAACTAATTTGGTTCCATCATTGCTAACTGACCCTGAGAGAATCCGCTTCTAGCAAATAAATAAATAAATATATATATATATATATATATATATATATATATATATATATATACGAAATAAAAAACATAGTTTCAGCCCAAGCATCAGTTATGGCAGAATATTCTGCATGGAATTGAGGGCCAGATAATCAGCGAAAGCAGCAATGTTTCCCCACCTGAAAAAGTCTAATCAAACATTATTTCCATAATTGACGATGCTGCAGTGAAAATTCAGTATGAGATCCAAAAATATTTCTGGTTTGGCCGCCATATGAAAGTCAATGTATTTTATTTGAGCCAACTGCATCAGTATATTGTTTGCTATGGACAGGTTTGCAAGGACACCATACATTCATTCTGAGAGTGCGATGTGCAGACCAAATCTCCATCTATACATAGACACAAATGTTGTAAATATTAAAAGCTCTATTGTTGAAACCCACCAAAATACTTAAGTGCCATATTACGGAAATTCAAGTGTTGGGGGATGCCCTCAGAACAGTAAATGTACAGGCCTGTGAAACTGAAGTGACATTAGAAGACATGAAAAAAATCCTCCTGTAAATACTGAGCAAAGAAATGCACAGGAAGAAAACATTAGAACCACTCTGAAGTTAAAAAATACAGTAAATGCAAAGATTCACAATACTGAATTAGTGTTAGATATAAAAAAGTTAAAACCTGTGCATTAATGTATGCATGAGTTGATTACTATCTTGAACTCAGTTTAGTATGCAGCTCTATGTTAACAAACCTCAGTCAACACTCAAACACTCACCTAAGGCTATTTGCCATACATCACAATTGCTGAAATTAGTACATTTAGAGCAAGATAATACTCTTTTCAGAGATGTTTAGGTCAGTAACTGGAAGTCTTAAATAGCTCTCAATGTTGAGGGATAGAAGCAGAAGATAGGGTGAAGAGGAGCATAAAGAAGAGGAGTATATTGTTACTGATACAATAACCATCAGTGTTGGCAATATAGGTAGGACATATGGAGTCACCAGGGATAAACCATGTGTGTTGGGAAAGCATGTGATACACTTCACTAGGTATTTGATACACATTGGAGAGGAGTCTGAGTGAACGCTTGGTTTAGTGGATCTGATATTCTTAAAAACTTAGAATCCTAACACATATATCCCCAAAGAGATATGATCATATGCTGAAGTACTATGTATGACTAACACACATAGGCTAAACAATGTGCTGGCTGGATGAAAAAAAGCCTGAACAGTAAGAAATACTTAAATATTATTGGACCTGCACTAGAAGCTGTATATGGTATGGGTAAAAGTATCGACTTCGAGCATAAGAGAATAACAAGCGATCAGTGGAATGCATACACTATGACAACCCTAACAAAAGCATAGAAAAGTTTTGGCTGCTCAGAGCATCATCCACCATGGGGAATACAACACACATGAACGAAATTATATCAGACGTCTCTGAACTAAGAGAAAGATGCATTATTGTGTAATTATGGAAACGTTTATTTGAGAGCACCATAAACCAGTGCAAAAAATATTTGAACGTAGGTGTGTTATTATTTATGGTTTAGCTGATTTTTGTCAAGCAGACCACATGGATATGAAAAAATACTCATGGGCAAATAGAGAGTTCAAGCAAAGTTTATTGGTTGTAGATGTGTATACGAAATTTGCCTGGGCTCTGCCTGTGATGGTGAAGACTGGTAACAACTGCTGCAGACAGGGATGAATCGCTGCCCTGAAAATCTTCAAACTATCATGGAGGTGAATTCTACAATCGCTGTTTCAGGGTAGTAACGGAGTGGTACAGAATATGTCACTACACCACTTTCACCAGTATGAAACTAGTATTGTGGTGCATTTGAACTGCACAATAAAAATTGTTTGTGGATTCAGTTTAATCTTCAAGAATCATATCAATGGCTAAATATTTTCCCACAAATAATTGCGTAATACAACTACTCTCGACATATCACCATTAAAATGCCCTTAGAGATGTCTGTGATCTACTTCTACGTCTACATGGTTACTCTGCAATTCACACTTAAGTGCCTGGCAGAGGGTTCGTCGAACCATTTTCATACTACTCCTCTACCATTCCACTCTCGAATGGCGCGTGGGAAAAAGGAACACCTAAATCTTTCCGTTCGAGCTCTGATTTCTCTCACTGTATTATGGTGACCATTTCTCCCTACGTATGTCTGGTCTGTGTCAACAAAATATTTTCGCATTCGGAAGAGAAAGTTGGTGACTGAAATCTCGTAAGTAGATCTCGACGCAAAGAAAACCGCCTTTGTATCAGTGACTGCCACCCCAACTCGCGTATCATATCAGTGGCACTCTCACCTCTATTGCGCAATAACACGAAATGAGCTGCCCTTCTTTGCACTTTTTCGATGTCCTCCGTCAATCCTACCTGGTAAGGATCCCAGACCGCGCAGCAATATTCCAGCAGAGGACGGACAAGTGTAACGTAGACTGTCTCTTTAGTGGGTTTGTCGCATCTTCTAAGTGTTCTGCCAACAAAACGCAGTCTTTGTTTCGCCTTCCCCACAATATTATCTATGTGGTCTTTCCAATTTAAGTTACTCGTAATTGTAATTCCTAGGTATTTAGTCGAATTGACAGCCCTTAATTTTGTCCGATTTATCGTATACCCAAAATTTATCGGGTTTCTTTTAGTACCCATGTGGGTGACCTCGCACCTTGTTTAGTGCCATTTGCCACTTTTTGAACCATACAGAAATTCTCTCTAGATCATTTTGTAATTGGAACCGATCGTCTGATGATGTTACTAGAAGGTAAATTACAGCGCCATCTGCAAACAACCTAAGGGGGCTGCTCAGATTATCATCGAGATCATAATGAGCATCTAAATTAACAATCTTCCAAGTATACAGTGTCAAAATGTGTGTTGCAGGATGCGTATCATGCACAGTAAAGGTAATAATCTTGATAGTCTGCCAGTCGAATTGCTTGTATAGGAGTACACTGTTGTGGACGTCGAACAAAATTACAAAGGCGTCTGGTGCATTGTGGTAAGGGGATAGATCAGTCATGTGAGGAGCATGATATAGCATTCTCTGCATACAAACGTTCAGCAGAATGTCACATAACATATCGATTTTTGCCGATAAAGCTAGACAAACGTGTGGAAGAAGGGATATAGGCATAGGTCAATGTATTACATTATTCACAGTTGATAAGGCATTGTGTGCCAAACTTCAGTTGAGTGCTGGGATAACTTTCAAAGAGAGTATGAACGCCACTCGTGGCCACTTAAGAACCGGAAGAAATCCATAGGATGTTCAAGGGTGTTTAAAAAATTGTATTCAGTCATCGCTGTCAGCAGTTAAAAGTGATGTCAAGTGGAAAGGAGTAAGAAGAAGACTGGTTAAAACGCCTCAGATTCTAGCATTAGCTAAGACAGTGGGTGGAATTATTCTGTTGTTAATTTGGGCCCTGGCCAACCTTACCAACTGTTGGGTCTCCGGCTGGCAGTGAAGAACGTACAGAACATGGAACGGCGATTTCAGAAATTGCAAAGACTTACAGTATCTATTGCTGTTGGGAACGCAATCTATTTACTACCATACAAGGAAGGGCTTGGACTGTTCATGGGAGGAAACAAAGCTCATAGCCATACTACCTGAAAGACCACTTAAAAATACAGATTTTCTAAAATTCGCCCAAAAAATCCTGCATCCGGCGGTTCTGTGGGGCGTTTATGAGAAATGGACTACCGAAGAAGATGTGGGAAAGAGGAGTATCCGGAATTGTGAACCTCGATGTTGCAGAAGGATCTGGAAGTCACAGGGTCGTATATGTTAAGAAGAAAGGGAACAATGTGTATTACTTGTACTTGTATGGTGATAAATGTGTGCTAGAAGAGTTGTGCGTTTACTTTTCTGAAAAACAGCATGTTGCTGATGCTACCGAGACTTCTATTCATATCACTGTAGTCATTACTGTCTAATGTTTCTCTTGACAAATGTATAAAAACAAAGAGCATGTACATCAGTGTATCAGTTGATATCTAGGTGTCATGTCATACACCTAAACTTTGAAAGAATGATCCTCGGTATTAAAAGCGAATTACTTTTCGCCAATTGACCTAAGCATGGGAGAATGGAGTATTGATCGATCGGTCTTGAAATATATAATGGCATTCTGAAAAACACTGAGACGAATAACAAGCTTTATTTAGCAGACAGCAGAGTTTCGGAAATACCTCCTCGTTCAAACGATGCTGACGATCTTAATCTGAATATTAAAGTATTTATAAAAAAGGTCGAGTTGCATGCAAACGTTAACATGTTTTAAACATATATAAAAACAGTGGAGCAGACGATAGACTTTACCAAGAAAGGTTGGTTACTCAAGGTGCCAAGATTTACAGAACAAATCTGTTAAATTTTACAAGTCGGCAGAACGTGTGAATATATTACTGGTAAACACTATTCATCTCAAGTTTAATACTGTGAAGAATTTATACTTGAACAACCGGCTGATACGTGGTATCTGTGTGTACCACCCTACAGTAGGCCTAGGATGCAAGATTGTACAGGTTTCACACAACCCAATATATCTTCCAGTGACTGTCCAGATACTAGGCTATCTCTAGATTAATATTCTAGATTAGGACGGAAATCTAGTTGATTTTTGTGGTGAAGAGACAGTTGTACGTCTCCACCTGAAACAATACAGGTATCAGATGTAAATGTGATTCTCACAATCGTCAGTATATGGCAGTGCTGAATGTAATACATCGAGTTCAGTAGGACGAACAATTCATCCGCCAGGAATATCTTTCCCCTAAACCATTTGTATCAGCGATGTTTAATAGTAACAATGATATAGGAATTTTGATTCAACTCCAAGATATTTTGACACATCCGAGCAGCAGTTTCCTTTATCCAGAAGGACGGTTTTTAAAGAAGGTTGGGGAGCCCATATCCACTTGGCGACTCCTCTGTAACACGTCTCTTTCCGTTTCAAGAAATAAGATATGAACTGAACGGAATCGAAATCAACTGCGCTTGCAACGTGTCTATCCTATCAATCCTCAATACATACGTTTCCGCATCTACTTCAGACGAGAATTGTCTGCAGAATGCAGGATGGTTCATAGACAGATCGATAAGTGAATATGATGGCTATAGCGTATGCGCACCACTGAAGATGCTTACGGGATTCTTCGAAGATACGAAATGCGTGATTAGATACTTGAGGCAAAAACTGATTTTAGTGGGAACTGTAATGGGTAACAACTATTATATTGGGGAGAGGAAACTCCAGAAGAGTAAAATAGTGCAGAAGAAGGTTTTCTGAAAAATGTAGCACATTACCGTATTGGACGAAGAGTGCCTACGATTCCTGGAGGTATTCAATTCCGCTGCTATGGTGCCATTCTCTTCTGTTCATGAAGACTATTAATATCCAGCTCTTCTGACAACTGGACATCAGTCTTGCGTAGTTAAAACGAGTGTTCAGGTGGAAACTCTGCAGTTCATTATACTGATGCTTCAGAGCAAAAGGAATGGGAATTTGAAGAAAGATTCAAGCGTACTTTAAAACCAAGAACTAACAAATGCTAAGGTCTGTCTAAATGGAGAATCTTACCCATACAGTAACTTACAGCTGAACTGGAGTAATACAGTGTACAGATTGTTATACAACATGTATCCGAAGTTTTGTCTCTCATATCATGAGTCGGATAACGGATGCAGTTGCATATTGAGCCCACAGAAGTTTAAGAACTTAGCGCCGATTGTTGTTATAGACACGCCAAAGCAGAACAAGCTTATAAAAGGCAGACTTTTTTATATTCATTTAGAATTTGAGTTACCAGACAGCCCTCAAAGAAAGTACCACATTTGCGTCGTTGTTGCATGAAGGAATGGTGAATTATTGTCGGCTGACTGGAATCGTGCTGTGGATGGCATAGATTAACGAGCAATACATCACATCAGCGCCATCTCACGGTGGAGTCTCAGAGAGTGAATGTTATTGCAGGCGTCCAAGCGTTCATGGATGAATTTGGAGAGTTTGTGTATAAAGATCTGGAATTTCTAGCTTTTATGAACATCAAAAGTGTAATAGCAATATTCTCTGCGATGGTTCAGGCTCCTAGACTATACAGAAATATTTAGTGTGCAAAAACTCGGAGAACAATATTATGATTGATTCTAAATCACCATTCAAAGAACTGGGACAAACCTGGCTTGTCTCTGGAACATGTGCTGATGCCATTTTGGGATTCTTAACACATCGATAGTGCAGCTTGCTTCAAAGGCAGTGAAAAAGTGTTCTGATTGAAGAAAGTATTCAAGAATGCTTCGGTGCATGATCTTGAACCTGTCTGGCAATCAAAATGGTTCAAATGGCTCTGAGCACTATGGGACTTAACTTCTAAGGGCATCAGTCCCCTAGAACTTAGAACTACTTACACCTTACTAACCTAAGGACATTACACACATTCATGCCCGGGGCAGGATTCGAACCGGTGACCGTAGCGGTCACGCGGTTCCAGCGCCTTTAACCGCTTGGCCACCCCGGCCGGCTGTCTGGCAATCCACCAACTCAAAATGTACGAAAAAGATGATGCTATTATTTCTGCTTCAAATAATGTGAAATGACTTTTAAGTTAGGTGATCAATGAATGATTTTTGAAAAAAGTAAATTACGCATTTGACTTACTTCTCTTATCGACAGGTGTTTTACTGGAGAGTGTGAAAATCCTCCCACATGCATTCCCTGTGTGCATTCTATAAATGGGGACAGAATTTCAGACAATTCCCAAAAACATTTTTCAAATTGGTATCGGTCGGCTGTTCTCGTCTCCCACTCCCCTGCAGGAGCTGCCGGGTGTGCATAAGGCTGTAGAGTCATTAGGTGAGTTCGTTACTGCTCTTGTTGATATGCACATGCTGCTAATTCTTTGCGTCCATCACAGCAGGCCAGTGATGGAGCAACGACCGGCAGTCCCCGTTTGTTTATAGCGCCATGTCCCGATCCGTTTATACCATGTTGTGTGTTCTTAAGGAGACTGCGATACTTGCAGACTGCAGTGGTGTTTGTGATACTCTGGACATTACCCTCTGTTTGATGCGATGTGCCTGAATATTTTTTAAAGAGAGAGAGATTTATCACTCACAGCGGAGCTTGATAGACCGAGTCCATTTGTTAAAATCACATGAACAGTAAAAGGGTTACCTTTTTGCCAAGACGCACACTTGTCTAAATATGCAGCCGCTTCAGACAGTGGGAACGCTACTCAGCCGACTTCAGTGCTGATGCTGTCTTCTGGTTAGAGCTGTAGCGCACTGTCTTATCTGTCGGACGCTACGTCAGATGATGGTAAAGAAATTTGGTGATGGTAGTGTACTATCATCATTAGTGGGAGGCTACGTGATTGACTTCTTGCTCGCCGATTGCTCTGAGGGGGGAGTGAGCTACTTCGGACCTGTGGCTCCTGAGCCATTAACTGGAGGTTTTCGTGAACGTGAGTGCACATCTTTGTGACCTATAATAATGAAGCGTATTACTTCCTTCTATGGGTGCTCACATTTGCGTGTGTGTGTGTGTGTGTGTGTCTGTGCGTGTGTGGGTGTGTGTGTGTGTGTGTGTGCGCGCGTCCCTGAATACTATTAAAATTATCTGATGTATTTTCTCTTCTTCTTTGTAGACTTTTTTCAATGTTGTTGGGGGGCGGGCAGGAGAGGGGGGTGGGCGGGGGTCGAATGCAGCCTACATTGAGCCAGAGTGCTGTGTACTTCCAGGACACATTCACCCCACAAACTGACATCTCGTGCGTAGGAAGCCCACTAGTTCAGCAACAACATGGTGAGTGCTGATGGAATCTTATCTTACCTCTAAGTGCTTTTACTTACGCATGGTACTTATTGTTGTGACTTGGCAAGACAGCCAAGCCACTATGAGGAAGCCGAAAGGCACGCGTTTAAGCTCACGCAGGCTGGCGTGAGGTCTGGAACAGTTAAAGGGATTGAGACTGGCAATTAAAATACGTAGCTGATGGAATACTTAACTTTAATCCATAATTGGTGAACATCGGTCTGACGGTACATGCATCACAAGATAAATAGCAAATGATAATGGCGCCTTGCTAGGTCGTAGCAAATGACGTAGCTGAAGGCTATGCTAACTATCGTCTCGGCAAATGAGAGCGTAATTTGTCAGTGAACCATCTCTAGCAAAGTCGGTTGTACAACTGGGGCGAGTGCTAGGACGTCTCTCTAGACCTGCCGTGTGGCGGCGCTCGGTCTGCAATCACTGACAGTGGCGACACGCGGGTCCGACGTATACTACCGGACCGCGGCCGATTTAAAGGCTACCACCTAGCAAGTGTGGTGTCTGGCGGTGACACCACACTTGTATGATACTGTCTGTTTTTGTTTTTGTTTTCCTCGAGTGTGAGAATACTGCTAGATGTTTCTTCTTCTTCTTTGTAGATTTTTTCTATGATTTTTTACGATGAATAAATCCGCTCCAGTTGTACATGACGATTTCTTCAGTTGGACAAAATCGTGCACCCAATCCGGAAAACTAGGAGGGATACTTCATAAAATTAATTAACATTAAAAGGGCGCATACAAATGCGAAATCAGGTCATACTTTTATTGTGTACAAGAAAGTCGTACCGGTCATGTAAAAAATCCAGCTAATTTTTCAAGCAGCATGCGAGATCCTGTGCAGGTGAGATATGAAATGGTTCTCTGAATCAACCAGTAAAACATAGGGTAAAACGGGCCTAATTGAGAAAATCATGAATGTTACAACAAATAAGACCTGTGAAACAACTGAAAACGACTCGACATGTGGCATGGGCTTAAGAAATTAAAATGAAGGCATAAAAGCCGTAAAATGCTAATTACTGAACCTCAAAAGTAGGTTACTACATAAGTGCACAGCCTGCTGCACGTCAGGGACGTCCAGCAAGACTTCTTAACAGACTGCAGCACGAACTGTAATGGGGCGCTTGAGGACACATGTACGTCAGACAGTGGCGGGACGGACCACCGAAGAATTCATAGCTAACGCCATAGAGAATCCCCACATTTCCTTTCGAATGCCACCCACCTCTAATAGCGCTAAATCCATCTTAGTTATGGACACATTAGCTAAAACAGGCCTGGTACAGAGCAAACAATAAAAGTAAGACATGAGTGTATAATTGATAGTCAAAAAATAAAAGTAATAAAAATTTGTAATGAAATTATCAAGAAACCATAGTAGAAAATACAAAATTAATAAACCACAGAATAAAATACAAAAGTGACCAAACCGACATGCCAAATATTAAACACAATAGTGGAAGGTATGTAGGTACACAGAGTACATCATATTAAGAATGCAAGGTCATGGCTGCACGTAGTACAACTCACTGTACAGGGTAACTTCCATAAACATCTACAGTGATGGAGAAACCAGCATAATTAGTAAATTCCAAAAAATGCTAAATATATACAATGCTGCAGAGTTACACATTAGGTAAAAGCTGAAGAATAATATATTACGTATATCCAATTAAAATAAAAACTGAACATAGTTCTAAAAACGTTATGCTACAGCTCGCAGCTGACCTGACACACGGCCTCCAAGATCAGGTGATGAGATGTTTTAAGTACAACTTACGCCGAGATGACCGATACGACAACCTATTGTAGTGGACCGCTTTAGACATCGAAGATAATTGCTGAGCTAGTTTGGTTTGTTCATTGAGACTACTGTCTCTATGCTGCAAGTTGCACTTCATGATTTCTAACTCTTCAAAATGTTAAGAACCAGCTCTTTGGATTGTATATGAAAGATTTCTAAGTCATCTTTAATGTTATGCAACGTTGCGTAACATTTACTTTAGCACCTGAAGATGGGATTTACATCCTGAAACACTGGCCATGTGTACGATTTTATGCGAATGAAGTATTTATCAAGTACAACTGGAGTGCATTTATACATCATGAAAAATTTTAGCAGCAGTTGTGAATGTCCCTCAAAGAGTATATTTTTCAAGGATGTTGCTAGGGCGAATGTGGCCCAGGTTGAAACCAACACACATGGCCGCTTGCAAGTACCACAAGCTGATGTATGGGCTGCAGTCAGTCCTGTAGTTCCACAACACTGTGAGACTTTAACTTTTCTCCGAGTGTCTGAGTTTTTCTTATGATATTTATGTTGTGCAGCCCATGATGCCATTTTCGGCTCTAAGTTCACATGGCTCGACAGACTGTGAATGTGTGTACAAGTATGTTGTGATACATATATCTTCTTCTATTACATCATCGGCGTGCATTGCTTACGAGTTATCCTTCTTTCTAGATCCAGATGATACTCACAATGACGTCCCATCCCAGGCCATGACGCCATTTTCGTTCGTTGCCTCGCAGGGATGGACAACAATATTCGATGAACGAATTCGTATGTCGTAGTAGAAATTCATTCTTACTCTACAGTTATTCACACTTGCAAGAATTGCTTATTGAACATTTTTCTTCTTGTAGTTTCTAGGTGCTACCGATAACAGTGAAGACATTGTAGGAGAATGGGTCGAGTTGCCTCATCCCAAGACTCCATTCTCTTCCATCTGCTCACAGGGCTGGATCCGCCCCACCATAGAGGAGCAGATAAGTGAGTAATGCTTCTTCTTCTGCAACAACTTTTTTCTTCCTACATACATGCAGTGCTTATGGTATGTTTTCTTTGTTTCTAGACGTACTTCATAATAATTATTGCTGTGATGATTTTGAGCTATTTAAAAGAGGCAGTCCACAGGCAGATGAAAATGATATAAAGGCCATATACAGTGCAGATCAGTGTAAGCTTAAGTACCACAAATAATTACTGTCATATGATGTTTTTATTCCCTACATCGTTAAACATGCAAGATACTTATCATTGACCTTGTCTTTTCCTTGCAGAATACTCCAGGAAACCGCCTCCTAAATCATCGTTAATACACCCGGCACCACCACCACCACCAAAACGTGTGGGCCCTTTGTGGCTGCACTCCTCATATGTGGATCTGTCTACAACACCATCGCCATGACTGGTGCCATCGAGGGTGCAGCCCCCACGTGGGAGGTCATTGTGGCTGCAGTTACCACGTCTGGTGATGTCATTGATGCAGTTCCTGTGACTAGGGCCATATACAACGCCATCACCACTTCCGGGACCACTGGTGGTTGCAGTCACAACGACCGGGAGTCTATAGGGCCATCACCACGTCTGGGGCACTCATGGCGTCATTCTCTGTCTGTGACACCATCTATTTAGTCACCATCTGGGTAGCAGTAGCTCCTTCGCCTGTCCTATTGGATTAGGAATGGACTGGTCAGTCGCATGCCAGCAATACGATACTCAGTGGTTGCAGGCGCACTTATGGAGCAGATCTCTTATGCTCACATAAATAATTCTACTGTACGTTACATAGGCCCTAAGCCTTTTCCTTAACGTGTGCATACCTATTCTGGAAAGGGAGCTCTCTAAAATCTTAAGAGATTCGCCTTATCCCACCATAAAATGTGGCGCTGTACCTCCTCTATCCCCCACCCCCCAAAAAAAGAAGATGGTTGTATGGAGACGAAAGCTACCATCTACGTTAAGGGAAAATGGATGCGATAACTGAGGCAACTCAGTCACCGTGATTCCATAAGTATCGTACTAGCCTATTTTTCAAAATTGGAGGAAAGAGGATCTGGTAAGGCACCCAGCCATATACATTACTTGTATGTCCACACCTGTGTCTTTGACACATTAAATGGGGTCCAGCTATATAAAAGGATATTACAGATGTAAGACATGGATCAATGTTAAAAATATCGACAGCGAATTCTGCTTCCCATGGTCAATACTAGGTTGTGAAAGAAATTATCCCGGATATGGTCAGTGTCCAAACACATATGGAATGGACGATATTCGTGTACTTCTTAACTTTACTGTCATCTCATTGCCGAGGCAGAACTTGCGTTATCCAGATCATGTTTATGACCTGCAGAAACAGCCAGAAGAAGAAGAGCACACGATGTGTGAAAAAGAAAATAAGTGAAACACAAAGTTGTCAGACCCCTCTACTTTCCAAAGTAGCCAATCAGTGTGTAAACATGTAGATTTGCTTTTAATCTCAAAGGGAAACAAATAGCACTATGTATGGGTCGAGAACATGTTCCTCTTACTTTCCATACAACAGAGTAACCACATAGTGCACAATAATATTGCTCTAAATGTCTCAACTGTTATACCATGAATGATGGGCTAGGGAAACATCTGACTGATTGCTCCACGAGGGAACCAGTGTGCTTGGAAACGCCAACTGAGGAAGATTAGTTTTTCAAGTTTAAAAAGTTTCCTTAAAAATGAACATGAGCAGTCATACCCGCAAGAAATGTCTTTTTTTGTAAGGTTAGCAATCTTGCTCTATTTTAGACCATCTTCAGATCTACACCTTGATACTATACGATGGTGGTGAACTGAGCTGGCGCTACTACTCTACAAACGCTGGAGCAGTTAACGTTTGTGGAGTTGTAGTGCATGCTCCATTCACCACCATTGTCTACAATCATGGTGGTAAGTGTGAAGATGAGCTAAAACACACCGAAACCGGTAACTTCATAAAAAAGATGTTTCTTGCGGTTGTGACTGTTAATTTTCATTTTTAATTAAAATAAACCGCTGTTCTCCAAGAGAAATCTTCTCAAAAATTAAAAATTTTCACCACCGTAGTGTTATGCCTGTTCACTCCTGTGGCACTGTGTGAGAGAAACCACAAATAGTTCAAATGGATCTACGCACTATGGGACTTAACATCTGAGGTGATCAGTCCCCTAGACTTAGAACTACGTAAACCTAAATAACTTAAGGACCTCACACACATCCATGCCCGAGGCAAGATTCGAACCTGCGACCGTAGTAGGAGCGCGGTTCCGGACTGAAGCGCCTAGAACCGCTCGGCCACTACGGCTGGCACAGAAACCTCACTGCCTCCTATACAACCTTCACAAAGCGGTACGTACAATATGCAGTTGCATATCAGGTTGTATGCTTATATGATTCAAGTAAATATAGTTTCGGATAATACGTCGGTGATAACCCTGCGAGATGGTTGCTTACTCAGCAAGAACAATCTGTGTGTGAGTAGTTGATCGCATTTATGACATCAACATCCTCATGACCAACTCGCAGGTGAATAAAGCCTTATATGAGAAAGCCATCAAATGGCATATTTGTGGACCTGTTAGACAGAAAAGTGGAAGCTTCACACAGAGACCACTGCAATTTAGCAGGGAAGTTCCGCAGTGCAGCACACAATGCAAGCATCTAAACTAGCAAGTGCCACGATACGTACCTGTCTTTCTGCACAATCTCATGCCCATTTCATTATTGAGCACCTGAGAGATTTCGTTTTACACAACGGAACGTTAGTGTCCTATCTAAGAGCTTTCAGGGACGTATTTCATTGTCCAAGCAGATGACATTGAAACAGCACCTTGTGGTTCCTGGACTCATTCTGATGTATGCACGCTGCACTTCAGAAACACGCTGAGATAGCGTATCAGGAGGACACCCATCTGACTAGAGCTGCATTTCCCTATGATGCAACGTTTCAGCTCAAGACAAAGAAGGAGTCTATTCTTACAAATACCTTGATTCTATGAAGAGACAACGAAACCATGTTGTCTGACATAGCTGCCTACACCAGTAATCTTGCAGGTAATGCCATAATGTATGTGGGGTTTGGGAATGCGGTGTATGTTTGACAGAAATTCAATATCACTGATTTATGTGAGTATATAGAGCTACATATGCCAACGAATGTATGACTACTAGCAGATACTTTCGAGACATTTCGGAGTGTATGCATGACCACATACACTCTGGATCCTGCATTTTATTATATTGCACTAGGGCTTTCATGGGAAAAATGTTGGAAAGGATACATGTCAGTATTGAATTACTGACTGATGACATGCTGCTCTTTTTCAATCATTAATTTCACAAGGGACTTCCCCAATGGGTCCACAGGCATGCCAAGGTATATACACCATGAATAGGTGGACAGTTCAGAGCATCTGAAGACGAGAGTTACATCATGTACTTTGATGTCAACAACTTATACGGATATGCCTTGCAACAGTATCTACCTGTTCCAGAATTTCATTGACTATCTAGTGATGGCATCTTCAGATTAAGTGATTTCACAGGTATGGCAGCTGACTTTGGTAAAGGATATTTGTAGGAGGTAGACATGGCATACCCTTCTAATTTGCATGACGTACGCAGCGATTTGCGTCTGTGTCTGGAAAACCTAGCCCTATGCAATGGTTACATTTCCAAACTGTTGACAGTGCTTGAGGAGGGAGGGGGGGGGGGGCGACGGAAATATATCGTGCACTACAGAAACCTCTAGCAGTGCATTTATTTGAGAATGGTACTGCTTAAAGTCATCTGCAGCATCTCCTTCAGGCAGAGATACTGAATGAAGGAGTATACTGATGTTAATAGCGAATGGAGGGCTCTTGTGACATGTGAATTTAAGAAGGAATTCTTTTAAATTAATGGGTATGGCTATTTTTGGGAAAACTATGGACAGTTTAAGAGAACACCGCAAAATTCATTTAGTTTACCACTGGGAGGGGCGTTGTGGCCCATAGGATTATGTCACCAGGCAGAATTTTAAACGTGCCACAATCTTGAATGGAGGATTAGTCGCCGTGGAGATGAGTAAAGTTTCGATAAAGTTCTATGAAACTTGTTTATGTTGGTATGTGTATATTGGATCTTTCCAAATGCCACGTGTACCGATTTCATTGACTTTGCGAAGAAGAAATTCGCTCATCTAAAGTTAGTTTATACGGATCTAAATAGTTTCATCTACTGGGAGAAAGGCTCCTATCGATATAAAGCAATTAAGTACTATCCCAAAGAATTCGACCGTTGTGGATATGCGGCCACGCAAACATGGGGGTTACACTCGTCTGGTGTGAGACGTTCCCTGGGGGGAATCCTTACAGTATTATACCTCAAAACAATGAAGTTATCAGCCTGTTGAAGGATAAGGCGAATGTTTCATAGATAACAGAGGTGTGGGTCTTAGGTCCAAAATGTAATCGTACTGTACAGAAACAGTTGCCACACAGAGGCGGGCTAAGGGTGTGCATCGTGCAGCCTCCATGGCTCTCGTGACTGATGATTACTTGGAAGATCCTTCTTCTCCACAAATAGCATGCCAAGAGAGTATTCGATCAGGACACCGTGAGGTGTACACTATCTCTCAACTAAAATTTTGTCTCCAATGTGACAACAAACGATTCATCTGTAAGGATGAGATTGAGTCTCTCTTGTATTCACACTATTCACTTGAGTGACTAGCGTGTGAAAGGCGTATTTATTTGTAAATAGCATGTGTGTGTGTGTATGTGTGTGTGTGTGTGTGTGTGTGTGTGTGTGTGTGTGTGTGTGTGTGTGTGCGTGTGTGTGTGTATTTGTGTAATTTCGAAGGTGTTGGAACAAAACAGAGTGTTTGTCCCACATACCCACGTGATTCAAAAGCTGCTGTAATCACATTATTACATCACTGATTCTGTGTATTTAGAAGACAAAACACGTTAACCAATGTGGAAAAGTTATTGATGATTCCTGGAAGGTATTGTATTGTATGTTAACCAGGGACCTAGAAACGACAGAGAGGCTCCATCCCCACTGCAGTCACAGTGGTCCACAAACCCACGACGACTACCGCAGTCCACCCCTCTGCCGCCCCACACCGAACCACTCTTTCGGGGTTATAGTGCGATTTGGCCCCCAGTGGACCCCCCCCCCCCCCCGCCCCTACTTCCCCAGGGAACAACTCACACCAGACGAGTTTAACCCCCATGTTTACGTGGTACAGTAATGGTGATGTACCGGCTTTCCAGAGCGGGAAGGAGCACCTGGTCCCTGGCACGAATCCACCTGGTGGACTTGTGTCGAGGTCCGGTGAACCAGCCAGTCTGTGGATGGTTTTTAGGCGGTTTTCTATCTGCCTCTGCATATGCGTGTACCACCATTACTCTACCACGCAAACATAGGGGTTACACTCGTCTGGTGTGAGACGTTCCCTCCCTGGGGGGGGGGGGGGGTCCACCGGGGACCAAACCACACAATAACCCTTTGTTCAGCGTGGGGCGGCGGAGGGGTGAAGTGGACTGCGGTAGTCGTCGTGGGGTTGTGGACCACTGCGGCTGCGGCGGGGACGGAGCCTCTCCGTCGTTTGTAGGTCCCCGGTTAACATACAACATACAATGGTGGTGTACGCGTACGTGGAGAACTTGTTTGCGCAACAATCGCCGACATAGTATATCTGTGGCGGAATAAGGGGAACTAGCCCGCATTCACCGAGGCAGATAGAAAATGGCCTAAAAACCATCCACAGACAGGCCGGCTAACCGGGCGGGCTTCCTAGAGGGTACTGTGGTACTTCGGAAAAAGTTAAGAACTTTCAGCGCATCACATATCCTGTGTGGACGTCTCAAACTTGTCTGTCACTATTCTCTTTTGTCTTTTCTTTTACCAGTAGACGGAAGTATTAACGTCCGCTAGCTACTGTCCGGATGGTTCCAATAACATTGCACATCGCTCACATAGGTATGAATTCTTGAATAAGTTTTAAAATTACTGTTAGCGATTTCGGTCCCTCTGGTAACAGTAGGAGGGGCAGCAGCTGACGGCGACAGGTCCTGGCGGGTTACACAAAATCCTCAGTCTGTACGCTGTAGATTGTGGAGGGGGAGTTACGAGGGCAACCCTTGGCTGAGACCGCATCTCTCACACCCAGATGCGCTCTGGTGCAGTGTGCTTTTAGTCTCCCTCAGTGTGGGACTAATTGTGCAAAGTATAGAAAGTTACTGTTTTCTAATACAATGCACAGCTCTCCTATTCTTACCCTGGTGGTAGCAGCGCAGGTGTGAAGCATATTAGCGAAGTATATACCTTTCTCTGGAAACTGTAAATATCTTCATATGTTGGTGTTACTTATTACACATTTAAAACTATGCATTTTACGTGTTCCCTGAAATCCAGAAAACACCAGTGAAATCCTTATTTATGTGTATTTTCTTTAAAAAATCGGGAAATTAGCCAGAAAATCCTTATTTACGTGTATGTTCTTAAAAATTGGGCGAAAATAACAACACAAGCCATATCTACATGTACTTTCATAAAAATTGGGGAACTCATCAAAATAGCAATGAAATGTATCCCTTCTTAAAAAAATATTATGACATGATTTTAAACATGGCTGTGGCAGCAACTGTTAAAATTCTTCACAATAAAGGATGACAGCCAAAAACAGTTGCAGGATAAAATTTTTTATTAAAATTCTTGACCAAGGTTTCGGTATATATAAATATACCTTCATCAGAAGTAAAACTTCCTGAACAGAAAGACACATTCATGTTCCAGTGGATATCACTCTTAAGATTATTGAAGGTAACATTCGACAACATAAAACTCTAAGTGAGCTACAGTTGTCGGAACTTATGTCACTACTGCATGTTGTACTAGATTACAATTACTTCCAGTTTAATGGTAAAATGTATGAACAACCATTTGGCTTAGCCATGGGTTGCCCGTTAGCTGGCATCTTAGCTGACATTTTTGTGAATGCACTAGAAGAAAATTTCTTCAAAAACAATCCTACGTTAGGCAATAAGATTTCTTTTTATGCTCGTTATGTTGATGATATACTCATACTGTTTCAAGGGTGTGACCAAGATCTACAACAACTGTTTCATGTTTTCAACAGTTTCCATGAGAAAATGAAATTCACAAAAGAGATTCAAAATAACGAGAGAGAACTCCATTTTCTTGATTTGAAACTCAAGTTATCGGGTAACACTATTAGCTTCGACATTTTTCGTAAAGAAACTTTTTCTGATAATATTATTCCAGCAGATTCCTGTCATCCTCAAACTCACAAGATCGCCTTTTTTCATTCCGCAGTTCATCGCGCTGTGAACACACCTTTAGCACAGAATTGTTTTGAAAATGAAATATCTTTATTAAAATCAATAGCTGCTAACAATGGATACGACCCTAAATTAATTGACCTAATTGCTAAGAAAAAAACAGCTGTAAAATTTTCTACTTTAGGAGATAACAGAGGAAAAAAGTATGAGAGTAATAGCTTTATTTCTATTCCATTTTTAGGGAACGTTTCATATAAGATAAGAAGACTTTTACAGAAACAATACGGTTATAGAGTTGCCTTTTCCGTAAATAATAGCTTGAAACGTAGAGTAATTCATAATATTGGAACACGAGAAGAACTCAGCACTAAGTCCGGGGTATACAAAATTACGTGTAACGACTGCCCAAACTATTACATAGGGCAGACAGGTAGACCCATTAAAGTTAGGTATAAAGAACACTTGTTAGGTAAAAATGGAGAAAACGTTTATAATTCCACCTTTGCTGAACATCTATGGCTCTTACGGCACACGCCAAGTGAACTGGACGACGTAGAGCTGCTTCATGAAGCTAATAAAGGTTACAAACTAGACTTGCTCGAAGAATTAGAGATTTTCAAGCATCTGTCTCTAAATGACGGTTTTGTTCTTAATGAACAGGTGCAGCTTCGAAACAAAAATTTTTTAGATAGTTTCAAACCCCTCATTGCCTTAATGTAACATATTCTGGCTGACTAGCAGTTATTTTCTTGTTTGTTAATGCCGGTGAAATGCGCTTTTCCTGTCTTGTTGGGATACTACGTATTATGATGTTTGTTTGTTATGAATTTCAATGTGTATGTATGGTTAAATGACTACTATGTTTTATTCATAATGACAGATGTTTTCGTTTTATTATAACAGTTTTTGGTCGTTTCGCTAGTATGTATTTCACTGCCTATGTTACGCGAGACTCTCGCGCATTACACTAGTGCCCTCTCTCGTCAGATGTTCCAAGCGCAAGCTTTATCCGTTTGACACTAGGATACAGATAAATTGGTTCTATATTTCTATTTTATATAAATGTCTTTAATTGGCCTGATACGTTTTACTTATTAAGACAGAGTTTGAATTAACACAACTTTTAATAATTTTTTGATGCGCTTATGTAAGTACTTATGGATTGTAATATGCGCGAGTCTGGCACATGCAAGTGCCCTCTCTCGGCGAAACCATCTGCCCTAGTGCTTTCACACTCGTGTCTCAAAAGTTCATAAGTGAAGTAATGCTGTTAATACTGTTCGCTTCGACCTTGTGCCCATTACACATGTTGTACAAATGGAGATGATGTTTTAATTATTGACGACGCCTTTGGCATAATTGTTTTTATTATTCTCCATTGCATGATGTAATTTTAGTAAGTACTAATGATTTTGTGCCTACATTACTGTAGTAATTTCACCGTTACTTAAGCTTCTGTTTCTCACTTTCGTTGATATGGCTTTTCTAATGAATGTGTCTTTCTGTTCAGGAAGTTTTACTTCTGATGAAGGTATATTTATATATACCGAAACCTTGGTCAAGAATTTTAATAAAAAATTTTATCCTGCAACTGTTTTTGGCTGTCATCCTTTATTGTGTAAAATATTATGAGTTAGTTAGAAAACCGTAAACAGCTTTTATGTTCCAGAAAATAGCGGTGGGTCAGCCGAACAGTCATGAAAATTGGGACAAAACCACTGGGTGCTATTTGAAGTACACTGCTGGCCATTAAAATTGCTACACCACGTAGATGACGTGCTACACACGCGAAATTTAACCGACAGAAAGAAGATGCTGTGATATGCAAATGATTAGCTTTTCAAAGCATTCACACGAGGTTGGGGCCGGTGGTGATACCTACGACGTGCTGACATGAGGAAAGTTTCCAACCGACTTCTCATACACAAACAGCAGTTGACTGGCGCTGCCTGGTGAAACGTTGTTGTGATACCTCGTGTAAGGAGGAGAAATGCGTATCATCATGTTTCCGACTTTGATAAAGGTCGGATTGTAGCCTATCGCGATTGCGGTTTATCGTATCGCGACACTGCTGCTCGCGTTGGCCGAGATCCAGTGACTGTCAGCAGAATATGGAATCGGTGGGTTCAGGAGGGTAATACGGAACGCCGTGCTGGATCCCAACGGCTCGTATCGCTAGCAGTCGAGATGACAGGCACCTTATCCGCATGGCTGTAACGGATCGTGCAGCCACGTCTCGATCCCTGAGTCAACAGATGGGGACGTTTGCAAGACAACAACCATCTGCACGAACAGTTAGACGACGTTTGCAACAGCATTGGCTATCAGCTCGGAGACCATGGCTGCGGTTACCCTTGACGCTGCATCACAGACAGGAGCGCCTGCTATGGTGTACTCAACGACGAACCTGGGTGCACGAATGGCAATACGCCATTTTTTCGGATGAATCCAGCTTCTGTTTACAGCATCATGATGGTCGCATCCGTGTTTGGCGACATCGCGGTGAACGAACATTGGAAGCGTGTATTCATCATCGCCATACCGGCGTATCACCCGGCATGATGGTATGGGGTGCCATTGGTTACACGTCTCCGTCGCCTCTTGTTCGCACTGACGGCACTTTGAACAGTGGACGTTACATTTCAGATGTGTTACGACCCGTGGCTCTACCCTTCATTCGATCCCTGCGAGCCGGCCGCGGTGGTCTAGCGGTTCTGGCGCTGCAGTCCGGAACCGCGGGACTGCTACGGTCGCAGGTTCGAATCCTGCCTCGGGCATGGGTGTGTGTGATGTCCTTAGGTTAGTTAGGTTTAAGTAGTTCTAAGTTCTAGGGGACTTATGACCTAAGATGTTGAGTCCCATAGTGCTCAGAGCCATTTGATTGATCCCTGCGAAACCCTACATTTCAGCAGGATAATGCACGACCGCATGTTGCAGGTCCTGTACGGGCCTTTCTGGATACGGAAAATGTTCGACTGCTGCCCTGGCCTGTACATTCTCCAGATCTGTCATCAATTGAAAACGTCTTGTCAATGATGGCCAAGCAACTGGCTCGTCACAATACGCCACTCACTACTCTTGATGAACTGTGGTATCATGTTGAAGCTGCATGGGCAGCTGTACCTGTAGACGCCATCCAAGCTCTGTTTGACTCAATGTTCAGGCGTATCAAGGCCGTTATTACGGCCAGAGGTGGTTGTTCTGGGTACAGATTTTTCAGGATCTAAGCACCCAAATTGCGTGAAAATGTAATCACATGTCAGTGGTAGTATAATATATTTGTCTTGGTGTAGAAATTTTAATGGCCAGTTGTGTATCACCTGAAGTAGCTGCCGCTGCTGCTGCTGCTCCTCCAGTGAGGTCCAGATTATAAGTGAGTCTCGGGATGCTGGAAGGACGCTATGGAGGGGTGGGGGTGTAGGTGGGAAATGACCCACAGCAGCACAGCGAGAGAATCCTTTTTTGGGTCATAAATTACCATAATTAAAAATGACAGTTATCACTTTAAGCTAAAAGCATTGAACACGTGGGAAAACTTGAAGCCATGTCCCTCACTAGGTGGCCATCTTGTCCATAAATAATGATAATAATAATGTCGGTTACTGCCCATTAATTTATATTATCATGACAATAATTGCCCAATAATTATGCCAGGAATAAACAAAACATGCACACAAGTGAACAGATTCTTTACATAAGTCCCATTAAATAAGGCTAGTGCAACTGTCTGGTTTGTTTACTTAAGAGAACAATGCCCTCCCCACACTGATGTAGAAGCAGATTCATAGACTGTTCAATATGACTTTTTTATATATATTATGATTTTAGATTTGGACGTCGTCGTCGTCAAGTCGACGTCTGTAGTACTTGTGAAGAACTAACTACACAGATAAAAGGCCCATACCCGAACGATAGTGCAAAGCTAGCTGCTGTCACCAAAAATATAATTCATTTGTCAGACTCACAACCTTTATAACAGAAAGAAATAAAAAAAACTCTTTGTACTAAGATTGAAAGGTTGGAGCAATTGTTTTGATTATATGAAAAACTTCCCTTTACCAAAATTGGCTGTTAGGAAAATGTTTTGTTTAGGCAACGTTTTATATGCATCCTGCATACACGATATGAACACAGATTCTGACGATTTCCGTGTTGATGCAGAAGGAGAAGCTAAACGTGGACCTGAGGAAGTGTTTAGTACGCAGTGGTTGAAAATAAACAACATGGACTCTGAGATTAAAGAGTTCACCTTTTCAGTGACGCCTGCAGAGGTCAAAACAGCAACAAGATTTTGGGGGTTTTCTCGTTGCATTGGCTACTACAGTGCGATTTAAGAAGATTTATCAGTACTTCCCATTGCAAGAGCTCTGGTTTCTTCCATGTGATCGTAATTTTGGGACTACGAAAAGGAAAAACAGACGCTTAGGCAAAATTTGCACACCATAACAATACATTGATTTGATTCAGTCCGCCGGCCGAGCGGTTCTAGGCGCTCCAGTCTGGAACCGCGCGACTGCCACGGTCGCAGGTTCGAATCCTGCCTCGGGCATGGATGTGTGTGATGTCCTTAGGTTAGTGAGGTTTAAGTAGTTCTAAGTTCTAGGGGACTGATGACCTTTAGATATTAAGTCCCATAGTGCTCAGAGCCATTTGAACCATTTTTTGATTCAGTCCAAGGAAGACAGAATTCAACGTTATTCAAATCTCTGCTGAAAGTATAGTGGATTTCAATCACTGGTGGCCTATACAGAAAAACAACGTAGTCCCTGGAAAAGTCCTCATTTTCGATTTTCTAGCACAGGCAGTTAGAATGCTTGTGAACTAAACGTTATTTAATCGCATCTGAGTTTACTGATTGTGTCGCGAAAAGTACTTCCGTGCTGCGAAAGAACAACGCAAGAAAGAACATCCTTTGTGAGTACAGACCATTTAATGGTAAGGTGTTAAGATCAACAACAGCTACTGCAGATAACGGTGAAAGTCAAGAACAGTAATAACTTCCAGAGTAAATTTCATAGATAATGTTTTCCAAACCCGTGAATAGTATAGAAATTTCCTCTATATGTTGTATTATGAATGTTCTATGAAATATAACTACTTTTGAAATTGTAATTAGAAGTTTTAATGCCTAATTCATAAGCAGTTGAAGAAGGGAACAAATCCTCGGTGTGTAATATAATGATTTGTCGCTCAGGACGATACAGTTCATCTCTGCGAGGTATTGAGATAGGAAGGTAATGTAGAGAATGTCGTATGAGTTTTTGTCGGTGATGGCTCTGAATAGGCTCATGCACTACGTGATTTCCCATGATACGCAGCGTTCCACCGCTTCCTGTCTGGTGCAATGATTCTTCCACCCAGCTGTTAATACATCACTAAACTATTCCGATACCTGCTGTTTCGCGAGAAAACGAGAGACCAGCTGTTTTAGGTGAGAGAGCGGTTAGCTCATGCTGGAAAGAAAGAAATCCAAAATACGCTCGCTAAAGTGTAAAGTCACCTCGAGTATAGCATAAACCTAGTCTCGCACGGTTGACCAAAATGTTGAGCACGACAACAAGTTATCAGCCCACTAATTTGACTTATTAAATAAAAAGTATTGTTTTACATATTCGGCTAAACATGAAGCTAGACCTTCTCGCTTCGGTAGCTGACCATCTTTCTAGAGGCAGCCGTAGTTTATTTGGGAAGCAGCAAGCAGGCGATGCGAGGCCCCTCTGAGTGCAGTGGTGGTGTTGGTGGGGGCTGCATTTACCACGCGGTGCGGGAGCGCCGCCTTAACTCTTCTAGTGGATGATAGCGTCAAATTGGCCCGTGTCTGACGTCAAGCGCCCTCGTTGGCACCAAGGGCGGCTGCTAGGTCTCATTGTCGTCCACTTTAGTGGCTGGATGGCTGGAGAGCCCGGTTCCGGGCAAGTGCAGGGTCCACCAGCACACCCGCCTGAGCTGTACAGAGCTGATTTCCACGTCTATTGCGCGCCAGAAAGGAAACTTCATAAGCAATTTCTACCCATTTCAATTCACAGCTTGCCTTTGCAAAACTATGATTTCGGAAGAAATGGTTACTACATTGCGGTAAAAAAAAAAGACATATTCAGCATCCTCAAGGAAAAGACCACTTTATTGGAAAATAAGGTGACAGGCGGTTCATTATTGTAGGACAAGGTGTATCAAAAAGAATCATCCGATTTAAACGAATCGTAACTATTATGTTATTTGAGATATGTGCGTGAACAACGTACTGTTGGAAAGAGAAAATTCTCGAGTTTTACATTGTTCCCGTTAGGTACAGTTCAGTTTGGATTCCGTAGAAATATTGGAACACGTGAGGCAAAACTGACGCTACGACTTATCTTAGAAAATAGATTAAGGAAAGGCAAACCTACGTTTCTAGCATTTGTAGACTTAGAGAAAGCTTTTGCCAATGTTGACTGGAAAACTCTCTTTCAAATTCTGAAGGTGGCAGGGATAAAATACAGGGAGCGAAAGGCTATTTACAATTTGTACAGAAACCAGATGGCGGTTATAAGAGTCGAGGGGCATGAAAGGGAAGCAGTGGTTGGGAAGGGAATGAGACAGGGTTGTAGCCTCTCCCCGATGTTATTCAATCTGTGTATTCAGCAAGCAGTGAAGGAAACAAAAGAAAAATTCGGAGTAGGTATTAAGATCCATGGAGAAGAAATAAAAACTTTGAGGTCCGCCGATGACATTGTAATTCTGTCAGAGACAGCAAAGGACTTGGAAGAGCAGTTGAACGGAGTCGACAGTGTCCTAAAAGGAGGATATAAGATGAATATCAACAAAAGCAAAACGAGGATAGCGGAATGTAGTCGAATTAAGTCGGGTTATGCTGAGGAAATTAGATTAGGAAATGAGACACTTAAAGTAGTAAAGGAGTTTTGCTATTTGGGGAGCAAAATAACTTATGATGGTCGAAGTAGAGAGGATATAAAATGTAGACTGGCAATGGCAAGGAAAGCGTTTCTGAAGAAGAGAAATTTGTTAACTTCGAGTATAGATTTAAGTGTCAGGAAGTCGTTTCTGAAAGTATTTGTATGGAGTGTAGCCATGTATGGAAGTGAAACATGGACGATAAATAGTTTGGTCAAGAAGAGAACAGAAGCTTTCGAAATGTGGTGCTACAGAAGAATGCTGAAGATTGGATAGGTAGATCACGTAACTAATGAGGAGGTATTGAATAGGATTGGGAAGAAGAAGAGTTTGTGGCACAACTTGACTATAAGAAGGGATCAGTTGGTAGGACATGTTCTGAGGCATCAAGGGATCACCAATGAAGTATTGGAGGGCAACGTGGAGGGTAAAAATCGAGAGGGAGACCAAGAGATGAATACACTAAGCAGATTCAGAAGGATGTAGGTTGCAGTAGGTACTGGGAGATGAAGGAGCTTGCACAGGATAGAGTAGCACGGAGAGCTGCATCAAACCAGTGTCAGGACTGAAGACCACAACAGCAACAACCCGTTACGTAGTAGCAGTGTGCGCCCAGTTCAGATCTACTAAAATGGCGTCGGAACAAGAAGAAAGCATTTTGTGCTCTACGTTTTGCGCAGTGCGCGTCTCTAATAACTGTTCAGCGTGACTTTCATACTAGGTATGATGTGGATCCTCCTACAGCACAGAGCATTAGACGATGGCACGAAGAATTCCGAGGTACAGTATGTTTGTGTAAAGGCAAATCGCCAGTCCGTCCCCGAGTGTCTGGCACAGACATGGAACGAATCCGCCATAGTTTCACAGATAGTTCGCAGAAGTCCATTCGCCGTGCAGCTCGACAGTTCAACGTGCCCTCGCTGTCTGTCTGGCGTGTGTTGCGTCGACGTTTACACACGAAACCACACAAAATTCAGCTAGTGCAAGCTCTTCGTGAAGGTGAGAAACAACAGCGTGTGGAGTTCTGTAATTTCGTTCTGGGCAAGAGGGAGGATAACAGTTTTCTTCTACGCTTAGTGTTTAGTTAGGAGGCAACATGCAATTTAAACGGAAAGGTGAACCATAATAATGTGAGAATATGGGGTACGGAACGACTACAAGAAGTTGTACAACATGAGAGGAACTCTTCAAAATTTAATGTGTTTTGTGCAGTGTCACGGGAAAAGGTGTGTGGTTCATTTTTCTTTGCCGAGAACACTGTTACAGGAAGCACATATCTCGATATGCTTGAGAACTTTCTTTTCCCACAGTTGGAGACTGATTCGAACGACTTCATTTACCAACAGGAAGGGGCACCGCCGCACTGGCAACTGGAAGTGCGGGAATTTTTAAATCAAAGGATTACGGAACGAGGGATCGGTCATAATGGACCAAATGATTCGGCCTTACATTACTGTCCTCCAAGGTCACCGGACCTGACTGTACGTGATTATTTCTTGTGGGTGTTTATAAAAGATTCTGTTTATATGCCTCCGTTGCCAACAACAGTGAATGAACTGAGACATCACATAATAGCAGCTGTGGAAGCTGTAACTCAAAGCATGCTCACTGCAGTGTGGGAAAGATTTGAAAACCTCATTGACATATGCCGTGCATCTCAAGGGGGTCATTTTGAACACCTATGAAAAGGTATGCAAATACTTTTCTGAGTTACCCATTCATCAAAAAACAAAATTCATCATATATATTTATTAGTTTCAGAAATATAGACGTGTCAAATCGGATGATTGTTTTTGATACAACCTGTACATGATAAATTCAGTCCAAATGAAACACACCTCCCCATCGCACCCCCCTCAGATTTAGTTATAAGTTGCACAGTGGATAGGCCTTGAAAAACTGAACACAGATCAATCAAGAAAACAGGAAGAAGTTGTGTGGAACTATGAAAAAAATAAGCAAAATATACAAACTGAGTAGTCCATGTGTAAGATATGTAACATCAAGGAGTGTCAGCGCTCAAGAAAGCAGTGGCCCCGTGGTTAGCGTGAGCAGCTGTTGCCGGCACGGTAACTCAGCGCGTTCGGTCAGAGGGTTAGCTGCCCTCTGTAATAAAAATACTGAGTTAATGGAACAACGACGAACTGAAACGGGTGTATTGCGACGTCCGCCCCGAGCAGATACAACGAACGGAAACGAACAAAATGAGATTAAAAAAAAAAAAAACTGTGGAAGCAGAGGTCGTTGGTTCAAGTCTGCCCTCGAGTGAAAAATTTTAATTTTTTATTTTCAGAAAATTATTATCTGTCCGTCCGTTATGTTTTCATCACTTTTTTGGGAGTGATTATCACATCCACAAGAAATCCTAAATCGGGCAAGGTAGAAGAATCTTTTTACCCATTCGCCATTCGACAACATATTCCTGTCATGTGACGCACATGCCGTCACCAGTGTCGTATAGAATATATCAGACGTGTTTTCCTGTGGAGGAATCGGTTGACCTATGACCTTGCGATCAAATGTTTTCGGTTCCCATTGGAGAGGAACGTCCTTTCGTCTACTAATCGCACGGTTTTGCGGTGCGGTCGCAAAACACAGACACTAAACTTATTACAGTGAACAGAGACGTCAATGAACGAACGGACAGATCATAACTTTGCGAAAATAAATAAAGTAAAGTTGTCACGCGAGGGAAGACTTGAACCAAGGCCTTCTTGCTCCACAGCTGCTCATGCTAACCACGGGACCACGGTGCTCCTGGGCTCAGACTATCCTTAATGTTGACTATCTTGCGAATGGGCTACTCAGTTTGTATATTTTGCTTATTTTTTTCATAGTTCCACACAACTTCTTCCTGTTTTCTCGATTGATCTGTGTTCCATTTTTCACGGCCTATCCACTGTGCCAACTTATAACTAAATCTGAGGGGGGTGCGATGGGGAGGTTCCCTTGTTAGATGTATATGGCAAAAGTCGCTGACAGATGCCAAGGGAGTAGTGCACTTGAATTTCTTAACTTAGTACAAAATTTCGCACGTAATTATTTCACTGGCGTCTCATTACAATTGAGGAGGAAATTTAAAAACAGGACACTAACTACCGACGACCAACGCAACGTGAAGAAAACCTAGCATCTCCACTCTGGTTATTAACAACTGGTGACATTTACATTAGTGACAGTTTCGCATTGCAGTAGCTGTTGTATCTCAGGTAATTTATGATGTCTGCAGTGACCTACTGAAGCACTTCAAGGATTTTATTAAAGTAGATAACGTTAATAAAATATGATGAATGAAATGGTTAATATATATACAACCTGTCACATAAGCTAATTTATAGAATCTCCTATATAGTTCGTTAGGAGGCGGAGAACATGAGCTCGGGTAAACCAATTTATCATCAAAAACATTTATATACCACATCATAATAGATATCATGAAAGTAAGCGACGACAGTTATAGTTTTCCGAAGATTTTTAATTTTAGTCAGCGTAAGAGATACATATTATACTTGTTTGCTTTCAAGGAAATTTATTATGCGTTTTCTTTTTAATAGAAAGAATTATGAAGTTTGTGCATATTCATTCCGTTACTGCCTAATGCAGGCTTGTATGGAATTTATAGTCTTCCTCCCACCATCAGTAGGATCTTTGAGTGCTTCGGCAATTTTCTAACACCCATATTTCTTTCCATTATGCGTTTTTGCTGTGGATCTCTTGGATCCCAGAAACACGAGTGATATCTATATTGTGCTACTAGCAATGTAACGTTCTCTTCGAGCGACTGCAAACCTCACGCAACTCATGTAAACAACTACAAAAGTAGTCAACATAGAAGAAGAAAGCTTTCTGTATTAATAGCACAGAAGTGGAGACGAAGCAAACTTCCTTTGATGGTCTGCTGAAAACCGACAGCTAGCGGGACATGAGCGAACACGTTGGTATGCGAACCACGGACGACGGAATGCCGTTGCACACGCGCGCGCCTAGCATTTACACCTGACCGAATCCTCGTTCGCAGTTGCGCGTTCACATGTGTTCGCTTCGGCGTAAAACGGGCTTCACGCTCGGCGTGCAAGCGCTGTAGGCTGTTCGTCTGTCGCAGCTGTTGACCTCAGAGGTCGTGGGTGTGTCGCTTCTCGGCCTTCCGTAGCAGTCTCTCGCAGTGGAGCGGACGGGGGTTGACTGATAAGTCTGAAGCGGTGCCTCAACCTTCCTTGAAACAATCCCATCGGAGGAACATCCGCAACTGAGCATTATAGCAGAGATTGAAAATGCCGCTTCATTTTTACTTAAAAGACGACCAGTTTCAGGCCCTTCTGCACTCCCAGGTGATACACCGCGTCCTGTACTTGTCCACCGAGGTGCCCGGGGTCATAGCACAAAGTTATAACGCCTGATGATGGGCACATAAGAGACCGAACCCGTCCGTGTTTTAAATAAAAAGCGGTATTTTCAAACTCTGCTTTCTTGAAACAGAGTCGGCAGTACAGTCCTTGACATCGAGGCTTCTGTGCCGATTTATTTGCTACCAATCGGAATTTGACTGGCAGGGGGAGAATAGGCAGTGTTGTGCAGTTTTTTTTCACAAGGGTGAGCACCAATGTCCTGCGTTACAATACAAGCTTTCCTGTCGTAACGAGTGTAATGATGGAAACATCCTCACCCGGATGCATTGGTTGTACCTATAAGATTTTTTCTCTAATGTCTTGTGTTAGTATCGCCTTCTGAAATGTTTCCTCACAAAAAGTGTTGTGAAAAACTCTATGCTATCGACATTCACTACACAAATTAGGTTGGGGGCAGACTTTCCATTGACCAATCACCAATTACAGTGACACGCAGCTACTGTAATAATGAGTCTTAACTTGGGTTGACGGCTGACCTTGAATTAATAAACGTTCTTCAACGAAATGCCCTATTTTTTGAGGCGGTTTAAAAATAGTAAATCTTTCTTTGTTTCAGCTCTAACGTACTCTTTGGTGCAGAAAGCACCTAAGGTTACTGCCTGATTTTTGACAATCTTTAACGCGTTTTCATTGTTTCATTGTTGCCCGTCCAAGTTTAGGTGAAGACAGAAACTCCACATTGGCACGCAAGGTTTAAATCCACTGTTATGGTGTAAAGGTAGTTTTTTTTTCTGCCCACAGGAAAGTAGCACCAGACACCAAGAGGATAAAAGCATGACACAGGCACCTTCTGGACAAAGGCAGTAATCTGAAGTGACATACAGGGGGTCTGTGTGTTTCTGAAGATCAAGTTGAGAATGTTCGCCAAGCGTTCCACGCAAATCAATTCGTCACAGGAAATTCAGACGCCACATGAAACTATTCATAAGGGCCTGAAAAAGCAGCTTCGTCCTCTACTGGCCATAAAGCCCGATGACAAGCAACGGCGATATGTGAGATTTAAAGAGAAGAAGAGGAAGAGGCCTTTAAAATGACTGCCTATTTACCATATATTGGTAATATTTTAGCGCAAATAGCAAGAATACTAAGAAAATATAAAGTGAAAGCAATCTATCGCCAGACCGCCAAAATATCGTCACTGTTGGAATCTGCCAAAGACGACCTAGAGTTGCGCAAGGTAGGTGTTTACAGGATTCCGTGTGAATGCGTCAAATCTTATACAGGGCAAACGACGCGTACTGTGCAGGATCGCATTGTAGAACATCAGCGGCATACTTGCCTTCTTCAGCCTTGAAAGTCTGCCATCGCCGAACTCTGTATTTTCACTGGTCATGTCATGAATTACAATGACACAAAAATTGTGGCCCATACGTCTAACCTTTGGAGTTCTATTATTAATGAATCCGTGGAAATACGCCTGTCTGACAGTGAATCTCTTTATTAATCGTGACGGCGGTTTCCAATTGAATTCGGCATGGAACCCAACCGACGAAAAACTTCGGGTCCTCCGTAGCCGGCGTATTTCTGTGATGGAATCGCAGGAAGATAATCGAATTGATATCGATGCGGCGAGTTTTTACCACAGAGGGAGCGCGGCGCAGCAGAATCGAACGCACTCAAGTAGCGCAAGCGTAACGCCAAGTGAATCCACCACGTATGTGCCGGCGGGGCCTTAAATACCAGAGCTCAGGGAGTTTTCACCAGTATCACCTGAAGATGGCCAGAAGACTCTGCGCCGAAATATTGTGGCAGGAAGTTACAAACATCCGGCAGTTCTCCCGAAATTTTGTGGGACAACGGCGACGTGGATTTGCATGTGAAATGATTAACCAAATCGACCGTCATGCTTATTTGTTGCCAACTGCAATGTTTTATGACGAGGCCACATTCCACGTCTCTGGAACTGTGAGTAAGGGAAATGTTTGCCCCTGCGGGTCACAGAATCCAAACAGAAAAAAATAGTGCAGTTTTGTGCCTCTCTTTTTCAAGGAACAGAGTGATACCTGTGCTGCCAAATTGTCTCTTCTTCTATAGTCATCTTTAAACCCGGCTACAAAAATGTTCAAATGTGTGTGAAATCCTATGTGTGAAATCCTATGGGACTTAACTGCTAAGGTCGTCATTCCCTAAGCTTACACACTACTTAACCTAAATTACCCTAAGGACAAACACACACGCCCATGCCCAAGGGAGGACTCGAACCTCCACCGGACTAGCTGCACAGTCCACGACTGCAGCGCCCTAGGCCGCTCGGCTAATCCCGCGCGGCAAATCCGGCTATGACAGGATAAAATTTCTAAGCATTAGCTTGAACGTCTTCCTGAGACGTGCGGATCATCAGCGGCGTCACGTAATTGCATTCGTTATTGCGAAGAAGTTCGTGTTTATCACTGGGAGCATTGGCGCCCCTTCTTGTGATAAGGAACCGTACACCGCTGCCTGTCCTCTCACTGCGAGCCAGATTTCGGTAGTGAGAATACTTTCTCACCGTGTTTCGAATTAGCTACCTCCAGGTCGGACAGCAGAGTGCCATCCATGATGCAGCGACTTTGTCCACGGTGTTGGATTACGCAGTTACATCAAAATTAATCGTCAGTTTCTCTCTTTGTTCGTTCATTTCCCCCGTCCCTTCCCATCAGCACGATTAATTTTAATAACGAGTCCTGTGTCAGCATACGCTTACTCATGACGTGTACAGAAAAATGGAATTTAAATTCAGCAGAATTCTCTGAAAACAATGTGACACGACATTAATTTTAATTAATTCTTACCACACGCACATGTTCCAGTTTCATGCGAAATATTAGTCCCTCGCTTATTTGGTTCTCATCGCGCTGTGAGCTTGGGCGAGAGGACCACTGCAGGAGTGGTGAACCGCTACTTTTCTATCACCAGCAGTGGAAGTGATCGCGATAGCTACAGTATATATCTCACATCCGCGGCTATGTCATTCACCCCATAGTGACAGATGGTGTACGGTTTCTTTTCACAAGCACGAGCACCAGCCCGTCAAAAAATCACCGACACAGCAAGCTATTTACATTTCATAAATATTACTGTTAAAATTGTAAATTCCGTTGGCAAAAATTGTAGTTGTTCTGCTATTTTACCGAATGATTCGGTTTACTTACAAGAGTCCAGCCATCAGTTCCCGAACGTATCGCAAGAGTTTAAAAATTAAAACTTTTTCTGTTGACTGAACCAGCCTTTTAGGGGGCTAGCATAAAAATCCTGTGTCATTATAAGACGTGTTTTAGTACAAAGGTCATACTGGGACCCTGAAATATACAATCTCACTGCGTTTTAATGATCCAACTTCCTACGACAATTAAGCTCTGCCGTTCCTCGCGTGGAAACATTCCGAGGAGTCTCTCTCTCTCTCTCTCTCTCTCTCTCTCTCTCTCCTTCATTTAGTCGATTCGACTATCCGTGACCCCGTGAACTGCAGCACACCATTTCTTCTGTCCTGCGCCATCTCACAGACTTTCCAGGTTAGAACTCATTCCTTCTGTTGTGAAACTGATGTGAGACCCCATAGGGCAGTTATAGAATAAATGGACACGAAAACTGGAAGGGCAACTAAAACGAGCAGAAAGATTTATATGTTCAGAAAACTAGACAAAGGAACAATAGTGTTTTATCTTAACGAGGAACTTGAAACTTTTACCTCAGGATAATAGCATTTGGAGGTATTCTGGGTCAAGTTTAAAAGAATAGTTGATCATTCACTGGATAGATATGTACCCACTAGGACAGTTCATAATGGGAGAGATCCTCCATGATATACAGTCACTGTAAATAAACGTCTAAAAAAGCAGAGAATACTGAGTAATATATATAATACAAAGCATAGCGTTATAAATAAAGAGATGCTGAATGAACCGCATTTGACAGTCAGGAATGCCATGCGTGAAGCCTTCAGTGACCTCAGTAGCAAAATACTTCGAAAGAACTTTCATAAAACGTAAATAAATTCTGATCGTATGTAAAGGCTGTTAGTGGCACCAAAGTTAGTGTGCAGTCACTCATCGACGAGACAGGAACTCAAACTGACAGTAGCAGAGCAGAAGCATAAATTCTTAACCCTGTTTTCAAAGGTTCTTTTACAAAGAATAACCCAGGAGTATTGCTCCAATTTATTTTTCATACTTCTGAAAAGACGAGTGAAATAGACATTAGTGTTAGTGACGTTGAGAAACAATTGAAATCGTTAAAACTGAACTAAAGCCCCAGGGCACGATGGAATCCCTATCAGAGTCTATATACAATTTGTAACGTGCGCGTGGGGCACACAGTACTCGTTAAAGCCTGTGCTATGGTAATTGAGCGGAGTTCACCTTATGAGAAAGGATTTTCGTATAGATATCGACCGCGAGTACCTGAATGGTGGCAAATCAGACTTACACCCACTCTGTAATAACAATAATCCGTCAAGTAAGTTCAAAATGCATGCAAAACAACACATAGTAACACTGCATAATATAGTAAAATTTTAGAACCAGAAAATCTATTGAACTGATAGTTTCACGTTCTGTACTGATATGGAAAAACTATGAATACATAACACTACATTATAATGTATACTACAAAACTTCATACTGTCTATTAATCTGATTAAAATCGGGCATAGGTTACCCTAGCCATTGCACTTTCGTGACACACAAAATGTCAATTTTGATAAAGATAAAACACTGATAAATTTTGACTTATATATTGACTTTAACTTTTGCTGGTGAAACCAATGTGGAACACTTCAGAATTCAAATGAATAAAAGGGGGGGGGGGGGGGGACCCTGAAACTGTATTACAAAAATTATTACTGATTTTATTATGCATTCAAGATTTCCGGTATATAAGTTAAACTCTTTTCATCTTACTTACTGCTCATTGAAATACCTTTATGTCTGTCTCGAAATAATTAAACTTCATTACTATATCAATATCTTTCAACTTCGTTAGACCTTCGTTATTCATTTACTGGTTCATTAACAAAACAGTTCTTTAAACACCATTCTAACATAGCTAGGTCTACAAGTAATTATTATTAACACAAAATTTAATTTTTCATTTCGGGATACTCGGATTGCACAACATTTGGAAAGGACCCTGTCTAGGTTAGTTGTGAGGATATTAAGTGATGGGAAAGTTCTGGTAAAATTTAGGTTATTATTGAACAGTTCACTCTATGCTCCGTACGAATACAGTTCTAAAAGTTTCAACCTGCTTGTATCGATGCGGCGGTTGGCGGGCGGCGAGATGGAGAGGCACAGAGCACACATACAACCACAGCTATGGCTCTTGACGTATCGGCACTTCAATTCTTCTTAGCGCCCCAATACTTTTCCATTTAGTGCCTATGGAATTTTGCCATGCTGTGTGGGCGTTGGAGCGGCATACCCGAGGCTCAGTGAAGCTACGTCTTCCAGGAGAGCCTCCTCGCTCCAGAAGGTGTTGCTCAAATCAGTGCCAAACTCCAACTACTACTGCTGAGCCCGTTGTGCCGTGCAGTGCCCGTGCGCATTTTCCCGCGCTCGCCTGCCATCCACCTTTTACCGCTCCCTTACAGACAGGGCATTCACCCGAGGTTTTGCATTCTACATATCCTAACACATTGCCTACGTATGGGCCAGACGCACAGTTACAATTTTGAACATCTTACAACAGTCTCAACATTTGTTACATTTCAATTCTATTACAATATTGCTTGACATTTGACATAAACATTAATATTCACATTGAAACTTGTTCACAGTTTTCTTAACACAATGACATGAAACAAAAAAGAAATGAAATCAGAACATCAATTACACTATTTTATCGAAAAATCAGATGGAAAAAAATTTACTTATCTGTACAATAGTACAGCGTCGTTGTTGTTACACATGCCCCTGTTTCAAGTAAATTTCACTAAGTGCAAATTTGATGGGAACACTAAACTTTATATTTATACAGGGGTTCTGAATCTTTGTGTGAATGTGCCATCATAAAATTTTATATCACAAAACTTCCTGTCACTCACATCATATAGGTCTATACTTTTTAATATATCGAGAACATTTACCTATCATTTACTTAAGTGCCTTTTGCACAGACCAACCTCCTATCACAACATGATTTAAATACCAAATTGCTTATTATTATTAAATTTTTCAGAGAAATAAAATCAAAATCTGGAACACAAACACTTAAATACAAAGCATATACAAATACCTAAATACACTATAAAACAATTTGTTGCTGCTTGCATTGAATGGCAGTCATTTCCTTATTTACTAATAAACACAAAGTACTATTTAGAAAAATCACTACATATATTTCCTGCCTATAATTCAGATTTGGGCAGTCCATTTCGCATCATTTTATCACATCACCTGTACCACACTTACAATTCTCCTCATCATACGATCATTTGGGGCATCAAACGAAATATGTGATTGGATTGAGAATATCTAAAGTAGACACATGTGAGGAAAGAGCTCTGGCTTTAGAGTCAAATAAATTGATACTGAAACAGTTACAAATAAATAATACCCACAGAAGCACTGAACTAAAATATTTGAAAAAGTCAACATCAAATTATCTGAATGTAAAGCACTCAGACTAATTGCTGATAAAGGAAGCTCCATGGTCACATTAAATGAAAAGGAATACACAGAAAAAATTTTACAATTTTACATAGCAACAACATTACTGAAATAAATTCTGATCCCACAATGAAATTCCAAACTAAACTCCATAAACCTCTAAATAACTGTAACTTTTTATTGAACACGTAAGCAGTGCGCAGCTGTATAAGAATGAATCCTTCAACACCAAAACGATGTGCATAGTCAAAGATTCGTAAAGAAAGCTGTCCTATTCATCTGATAGTTAACTTGAGAAACAGTCCCGCATATTTTATAAGTCGTAAGATGAAAGACCTCATTGCCAAATATTATACCTTCGAAAATAGCTACACCACATACAACACACATGAACTCATAGCCTCTACTCAAGACATCCACATCCCACCCACAGCTACATTTGCATCACTGGAAATAGTCAATCTATACATGAACATCTCTGTTAAAGAGACTATTAATAATACAAGTCAAAACAAGCTTAGGTACAAGAAAATCTGCAGAGATGTGAACTCTCAGAAATACACTCTCCCTGGAGCACAATTAGTTTAGCTTTAACTATACATTTTACCAACAACATTTTGGCTTAGCGATGGGAAGTAGTTCGGCTGGGATATTAGCTGACATTTACATCAACGACATCGAACAAAAGTACTTCTTAGCTAAACAATAACACTCAAACAAAATAATGTACTCCAAAAGAAATGTTGATGATGCGATTCTGCTTTTTGCTGATACAAATAATGATATTGTTGCATTGGCAGTAGACCACAGCAAAATGCCTAAAAATATTAAATACGCAGTTCAACATGAAAGGATAAGAGAATAAGTTTTATTTATCTTAAAATTTGGAATATTAATCATAAACATCAGTTCAGTATCTACAAAAAACCCACCACCACAGATGTCAGCACTGACAACGCCTCATGTCATCCTAGCTAACACACAATGTCGGAGCCATAGTACACCGAAAGCAAAAAGTTCCTAAGAGTCACACAGATCAACAAAATAAAGTCCATTTTATATTTTATCAAAGCATTTGCTGATAATAATGACTGTGATCGTGTAATAATAGACAAACACAACAACAAAAATAAAAACAAAAGCTACAACCCCACAGAATGGCAGTTGAGACAGCATTCAATCCAAATTTGGGGGGGGGGGGGGGGGGATCCATTGAGGGCCGAACCGCACAATACCCCTGGGTTTGGTGTGCAGCGGCGGTGGGGTGGGTGGACTGCTGTGGCCTGTTGTGGGGTCGTGAACCACTGAGGGCTGCGGCAGGTCGAAGTCTCTCCGCCGTTCCTAGATCCCCAGTTTCATACAATACAATACAAACTCTAAGTCGGAGTGGCGACTATTAGAAAAGTAGCTGGAAGATAAAGGTAAATACCGCGAATAAAAAACTTTTCCTATTTTCATTGTAGTTCCCATTTCGCGATGGAGATTGAAAAAAAAAAAAAAAAACCTCGAGTATGAATCTTTGTTATAGCTATGTCAACTCCTTACAACAATGTCAAGGTTTGACATTGCCTTTCTGCCAAGTACAAGTGTCTCTCGTTTTGTTGACTACAGTCACGATCACGGCAGATATCTGAGCCGAGATAAGGGAACATTGAAACTACACTACTGGCCATTAAAACTGATACACCACGAAGATGATGTGCTACAGACGCGAAATTGACCCGACAGGAAGAAGATGCTGTGATATGCAAATGATTAGCTTTTCAGAGCATTCACACAACAATGGCGCCGGTGGCGACACCTACAACGTGCTGACATGAGAAAAGTTTCCAACCCATTTCTCATACACAAGCAGCAGTTGGCAGGCGTCGCCTGGTGAAACGTTATTGTGATGCCTCGCGTAAGGAGAAGAAATGCGTACCATCACGTTTTCGACTTTGATAAAGGTCGGATTGTAGCCTATCGCGATTGCGGTTTATCGTATCGCGACATTGCTGCTCGCGTTGGTCGAGATCCAATGACTGGGAGCAGAATATGCAATCGGTGGGTTTAGAAGGGTAATACGGAACGCCGTGCTGGATCCCAACATCCTCGTATAACTAGCAGTCGAGATGACAGGAATCTTATCCGCATGGCTGTAATGGATCGTGCAGCCACGTCTCGATCCCTGAGTCAACAGATGGGGACGTTTGCAAGACGACAACTATACAACCATCTACACGAACAGTTCGACGACGTTTGCAGCAGCATGGACTATCAGCTCGGAGACCATGGTTGCGGTTACCCTTGGCGTTGCATCACAGACAGGAGCGCCTGCGATTGTGTTCTCAACGACGAACCTGGGTGCACAAATGGCAAAACGTCATTTTTTCGGATGAATCCAGGTTCTGTTTACAGCATCATGATGGTCGCATCAGTGTTTGGCAACATCGCGGTGAACGCACATTGTAAGCGTGTATTCGTCATCGCCATACTGGCGTATCACCCCGCGTGATGGTATGGGGTGCCAATGGTAACACGTCTCGGTCACCTCTTGTTCGCATTGACAGCACTTTGAACAGTGGACGTTACATTTCAGATGTGTTACGACCCATGGCTCTACCCTTCATTCGATCCCTATGAAACCCTACATTTCAGCAGGATAATGCACGACCGCATGTTGTAGGTCCTGTACGGGCCTTTCTGGATACAGAAAATTTTCGACTGCTGCCCTGGCCAGCACATTCTCCAGATCACTCACCAATTTAAAACGTCTGATCAATGGTGGCGGAGCAACTGGCTCGTCACAATACGCCAGTCACTACTCTTGATGAACTGTGGTATCGTGTTGAAGCGGCATGGGCAGCTGTACCTGTACACGCCATCCAAGTTCTGTATAACTCCATGCCCAGGCGTATCAAGGCCGTTATTATGGCCAGGGGTGGTTTTTCTGGGAACTGATTTCTCAGGATCTATGCACCCATATTGCGTGAAAATGAAATCAGATGTCAGTTCTAGTGTATTTGTTCAATGAATACCTGTTTATCATCGGCATTTCTTCTTGGTGTAGCAATTTTAATGGCCAGTAGTGTATCTCCACTGATCCTGCTTACATATGCCAAGCAGAGACAGATGTAGTTCCATAATTTTAGTTTTCTTGACTTCAGCATTAGACAGTAGAGCGATAAACAGCTCTCTCAACTTCACGCTGCAATTACTAATAAAAAGGAAACTTCACATCTGTGATTATATGAAAATAAGTCATCACACTGTCACACATATTCTCGTAGCATGTTTAAACGACGAATCGCTGAACACAAGTAAATTGCGTATATTCTGCAAAGACATTCAGTCACTGCGCCTCATAGTATTTGTTTGCTAACTGGCTTGTAGATGAAATCATTCAACATCAATAGCAATTTTTCTGGCCTGGTGCATATAAAAAATACGTCACTGAGGACCGAATACAGGAATTTATACATAATATAGAATACAGAATATAGTTTGAGTCAAATCTTCTACTGGCACGACAACGGCATTTGCAGAATCAGTGCTGTCTAGCTCACTGTTAGTCGCCTTCACCACTGACGCATCCTCCACTGCCTTCCTTGTAATGTGCATATGGGTGGTGAATCGGACGTTCCTAAAGTATAACAGAATTTACAGATATAGTTAATAACAGGATTTTCCACCAGTTGTAGCCTTTATCTCACCACTCAGCAAACGTCTTTAATACATCATTCTAGATTTACTTTTTTAAGGTTATAACGACCCTATTGCCTCTTTCTAGAGTTCAAACATAGTGTTCTCCTTGCGTCTCTTTTTCAAGGGACTGGTCACGTCTGTGAAGTAGCGTGACCTTGCAACGACTGTGACCGGCTTCCTTAGCGTCTCGATTCGGACTCGCGACTCCAGGCAACAATATTAACACTTTTAATATTGCACACATCAAAAAAAAAAGTTTTGCGTCACCCCGGTTCCCAGAACTCCTGAAGACAGCGTTGACTGTGGATATTATATCGCAGACACAGTCCCTTTGACTGTTCAGAGATGTCACTAAGCCCGCCCAAAGATGTAAACAACCATGCATGAGCAGCGCCTATTAGACGGAGGGGGTCCGACAGCCGATCAGTTCCAGTAATTCCACCAGGAAGGAGGTACACGGCTTGTGTTGTCTGTAGTTCAACCATGCCTAGACGGTCAATACCGCGGTTCAATCGCGTCCGCACTGTTAATTTGTACCAGGAAGGGATCTCAACAAGGCAAGTGTCCAGGCGTCTCGGAGTGAACCAAAGCGATGTTGTTCGGACATGGAGGAGACACAGAGAGACAGGAACTGTCGATGACATGCCTCGCTCAGGCCGCCCAAGGGCTACTACTGCAATGGATGACCGCTACCTACGGATTATGCTTCGTAGAACGCCACCTTGTTGAATAATGCTTTTCGTGCAGCCAGAGGACGTCGTGTTAAGACTCAAACTGTGCGCAACAGGCTGCATGATGCACAATTCACTCCCGCCGTCCATGGTGAGGTCCAACTTTTCAACCAGGACAGCATGCAGCGCAGTACAGATGGGCCCAACAACATGCCGAGTGGACCACTCAGGATTGGCATCACGTTCTTTTCACCGATGAGTGTAGTATATGCCTTTAACCAGACGATCGTCGCAGACGTGTTTGGAGGCAACCCTGTGAGGCTGAAGGCCTTAGACACAATGTCCAGCGAGTGTACCAAGGTGGAGGTTCCCTGATCTTTTGGGGTGGCATTATGTGGGGCCGACGTACGCCGCTGGTGGTAATGTAAGGCGCCGTAACGGCTGTGCAGTAGATGAATGCCGTCCTCCAACTGATAGTGCAACCATATCGGCAGCATATTGGTGAGGCATTCGTCTTCATGGATGACAATTCGCGCCCCCATCGTGCACATCTTGTGGATGACTTCCTTCAGGATAACGACATCGCTTGACTAGAGTAGCCAGGATGCTCTCCAGACATGAACCCTATCGAATGTGCCTGGGAGAGACTGAAAAGGGCTGTTTATGGACGACGTCACCCAGCAACCACTCTGAGGGATCTACACCTAATCGCTGTTGAGGAGTGGTACAATCTGGACCAGCAGTTCCTTGATGAACTTGTGGGTGGTATGCCACGACGAATACAGGCATTAATCAAAGCAAGAGGACGTGCCACTGGGTATTTAAGGTACCGGTGTGTACAGCAATCTGGACCATCACCCCTGAAGGTATCGCTGTATGGTGGTACAACATACAATGTGTGGTTTTCATGAGCAATAAAAAGGGCTGAATTAATGTTTACGTTGATCTCTATGTAGTGGACTGACAAGACAGCCAGTCCACGGTGACGGGTAACGGAAAGGCACGCGAACACACACGCCGACTGGCGTGAATTCTGGAACAGGAAACGTAATTAATGCACTAAAGAAAAGTACGTATCGTCTGTTTACTTAACTTTAATTCATCCTTGTGGTACATCGCTATTGACGATACAAGTGAGACTCTCTCCGGATATGGTTAATGGCGCCTTGCTAGGTCGTAGCCATGGACTTAGCTGAAGGCTATTCTAACTGTCTCTCGGCAAATGAGAGAAAGGCTTCGTCAGTGTAGTCGCTAGCAAAGTCGTCGTACAACTGGGGCGAGTGCTAGTCCGCCTCTCTAGACCTGCCATGTGGTGGCGCTAGGTCTGCAATTACTGACAGTGGCGACACGCGGGTCCGACATGTACTAATGGACCGCGGCCGATTTAAAACTACCACCTAGCAAGTGTGGTGTCTGGCGGTGACACCACACTCTATTCCAGTTTTCTGTACAGGTTCTTGAACTCTCGGAACCGAAGTGATGCAAAACTTTCTTTGATCTGTGTATATTAGACTACAATGCACTCTTTGATTAATCTTGACCGCACTGACTTTGGCTATCGAATTTCTTCTGAAGGGTTTAGCGAACAAACTATTGGGGCGTTGTATTCAGCAACAAAGTATTCGTCACACTTCAATGTTTACCTTAAATGATCGTTTTGATAATTTATGTTTTCCACTAAAGGTAGTGACTGCATTTGCTACTGGAACAGGAACCATGACTAAACTCATCTAGAGCAACTCTTCCTGAAATTCAACTCTACTGTTTGATAGTTACGGTCTCCACGTTCTGATGGAACGAATTTTGGAAGTTAAATCTCAATATGGAGAGGTTGTTTGATGTATGTTTTAATTACGTTACAACTTGCTTTTGATATACGGAATGAAACTGACAAGATATTCATCGACTTCCTTTCGTTATTTTAAGTGTTTTCAAGTAATATTTGAAGTTACTATTTATCGTTCGAACAGAGTTAATTTACTCTTGATACTTAAGGACAAGATTTTACGCAAACAAATTTTACTCTAGTGCTGCAAGAAAACGAACGATCAAAGATACGTAATATTCTTATCAATGGATTGAGTATAACATAGAAATAACTGTTGTTTCTGTTACAATCAGCATTGAGAAATTTTGATGTAGGATTTAAGAATTTTGAAATGGGTACTTCAAATTAAATAGTCTCTGTATTGACCAAAAACACACTTCTTGACAGTACGTGTTGTATTAAGTCTGGCTCTCCTTTTACAGGAGCTAAAAAAAAGATCTGTAGCATGGTTGTTATGAACAGTGCAGTTGAGGATATGGTGCCAAAAATATTTCTACGAGTACTTCATGTTAATCGTTAAAACGACATGACAGTGGCGTCATAACGGCTGCCCTTATTAATCCTGTATGAAGTCAAGTGATACAGACGTTGCAATACCGTAATTTAGCTTGGTAAGTCTTGCAACCTTGGCTAATAATTACCAGAGACGATTTCTTAATGCAGGAGCGTTAACAAGTAATCTTGGAATGGCATAAGCCTATATTAGCACAAAATAGTGTTGCCCTCCAGAGAGCACCAAAACATGTCTCACCGTCACTGCTGACTGGCTACTCTTCACTGCGCAGCCTGTCTGCAGTAAACCTTTTCCCACATAAAAGGTGTTCTCCAAAAGGAAAAGCAACCTGTAACCCTACCTCCTCAACACTGATCGCCGGATCTACCTTCTTCTCCTTTCCCCTTGTAGAAAAGACGTTCAACAAATGGGAACGACAAGGGCAGAAGCTTATCCTTCTTCGGGCCTAATTTCTTCTTTCTTTGTTTCTTTCTTTCTTTCTTTCTTAAGCATATTAATCTTTTCGTAATAATAGTTAATAGCTAGGCATGGAGGAGCTGAGACTGTACAGAAATGTTTTTTTCCCTTCTTAATTCAAGAATGCTGAATTCAAGAACGCTTTTGTGCTGTACGTGGCCCTTCACGTTTCCACTTCACTATCATATCAGAAACAGTGAACCTAGGGATGTTTAGGAGTGTAGAAATCTCGCGTACAGACGTATGACACAAGTGATACCCAATCATCTGACCACGTTCGAAGTCCGTGAGTTCCGCGGAGCGCCCATTCTGCTCTCTCGCGATGTCTGATGACTACTGAGGTCGCTGATATGGAGAACCTCGCAGTAGGCGACAGCACAATGCACCTAATATGAAAAAAGTATATTTTTGGGGGTGTCCGGATACTTTTGATCACATATTGTAAGTTACTACTGTAGGGAGGAACAAAATACGAATGTGATGGGACTGTTAGAAAATAAAATTCATCTAAACTCCTAATTATGAAAATTCTCACGTAGTATGATTCGGTTTTTAATCTTTCTACCCATCCAACATTCCTGTCGGAGCTATGACTGGTGTCAGGCTGTTCCATAACCACCAGTTTACATGTGTGTTGCAGTTGGAAGAATAGATACACTTTAGACATTCCTATCCACTCACATCGAATCTTGTAAAGATGTTTGTCCCTTACAGCAGCAACAGCACACAGCTGCACATCTACACTCCTGGAAATGGAAAAAAGAACACGTTGACACCGGTGTGTCAGACCCACCATACTTGCTCCGGACACTGCGAGAGGGCTGTACAAGCAATGATCACACGCACGGCACAGCGGACACACCAGGAACCGCGGTGTTGGCCGTCGAATGGCGCTAGCTGCGCAGCATTTGTGCACCGCCGCCGTCAGTGTCAGCCAGTTTGCCGTGGCATACGGAGCTCCATCGCAGTCTTTAACACGGGTAGCATGCCGCGACAGCGTGGACGTGAACCGTATGTGCAGTTGACGGACTTTGAGCGAGGGCGTATAGTGGGCATGCGGGAGGCCGGGTGGACGTACCGCCGAATTGCTCAACACGTGGGGCGTGAGGTCTCCACAGTACATCGATGTTGTCGCCAGTGGTCGGCGGAAGGTGCACGTGCCCGTCGACCTGGGACCGGACCGCAGCGACGCACGGATGCACGCCAAGACCGTAGGATCCTACGCAGTGCCGTAGGGGACCGCACCGCCACTTCCCAGCAAATTAGGGACACTGTTGCTCCTGGGGTATCGGCGAGGACCATTCGCAACCGTCTCCATGAAGCTGGGCTACGGTCCCGCACACCGTTAGGCCGTCTTCCGCTCACGCCCCAACATCGTGCAGCCCGCCTCCAGTGGTGTCGCGACAGGCGTGAATGGAGGGACGAATGGAGACGTGTCGTCTTCAGCGATGAGAGTCGCTTCTGCCTTGGTGCCAATGATGGTCGTATGCGTGTTTGGCGCCGTGCAGGTGAGCGCCACAATCAGGACTGCATACGACCGAGGCACACAGGGCCAACACCCGGCATCATGGTGTGGGGAGCGATCTCCTACACTGGCCGTACACCACTGGTGATCGTCGAGGGGACACTGAATAGTGCACGGTACATCCTAACTGTCATCGAACCCATCGTTCTACCATTCCTAGACCGGCAAGGGAACTTGCTGTTCCAACAGGACAATGCACGTCCGCATGTATCCCGTGCCACCCAACGTGCTCTAGAAGGTGTAAGTCAACTACCCTGGCCAGCAAGATCTCCGGATCTGTCCCCCATTGAGCATGTTTGGGACTGGATGAAGCGTCGTCTCACGCGGTCTGCACGTCCAGCACGAACGCTGGTCCAACTGAGGCGCCAGGTGGAAATGGCATGGCAAGCCGTTCCACAGGACTACATCCAGCATCTCTACGATCGTCTCCATGGGAGAATAGCAGCCTGCATTGCTGCGAAAGGTGGATATACACTGTACTAGTGCCGACATTGTGCATGCTCTGTTGCCTGTGTCTATGTGCCTGTGGTTCTGTCAGTGTGATCATGTGATGTATCTGACCCCAGGAATGTGTCAATAAAGTTTCCCCTTCCTGGGACAATGAATTCACGGTGTTCTTATTTCAATTTCCAGGAGTGTATTTACGTCTTTTCTCACATACAATAGACGAATTGCTGTAAAGATTTAGCCTGATATTTGACAGCACAACGTATGTGTGCAATGAATATGTACAATTATTATGGACGGCCACCACATTTTTTGCTAAGCAAAAACCATGCAATCTTGGTTATATATGGAAACCATTACAGTAATTCGCACATAGTAGAACTGATATTACACGAAATTGACACACGTAAGATTAATATGCAGTATTGACACCATTTAGCCCATCACAGCAAAGAACTCGGCTCGCTTGCGGTGCTAGTGGGCGCCGCCAACCTCTGTCATCTGAGTGCACGCTTCTCCCTCTGCCCTGCCAGTATGTCTCAGTGGGGAGAAGGGGAGGGGGGATGAGAACTGCGAAAGCGCCACATTCGGCATGCGCTTTGCTTTCGTGCTTCACAAACCTTACCTTGGGCGGCCTCTCTTTGTGCTTGCCAAACCTTACCTTGGCCGGCTTGTCTTTGTGCTTGCCAAACCTTACCTTGGCCGGCTTGTCTTTGTGCTTGCCAAACCTTACCTTGGCTGGCTTGTCTTTGTGCTTGCCAAACCTTACCTTGGCCGGCTTGTCTTTGTGCTTGCCAAACCATACCTTGTCCAGCTTGTCTTTGTGCTTGACAAACCTTACCTTGGCCAGCTTGTCTTTGTGCTTGCCAAACCTTATCTTGGCCAACTTGTCTTTGTGCTTGCCAAACCTTACCTTGGCTGGCTTGTCTTTGTGCTTGCCAAACCTTACCTTGGCCAGTTTGTCTTTGTGCTTGCCAAACCTTACCTTGGCCAGCTTGTCTTTGTGCTTGCCAAACCTTACCTTGGTCGGCTTGTCTTTGTGCTTGCCAAACCTTACTTTGGCCAGTTTGTCTTCATGCTTGCCAAACCTTACCTTGGCCAGCTTGTCTTTGTGTTTGCCGAACCTTACCTTGTCCAGCTTGTCTTCGTGCTAGTCAAACCTTACCTTGGCCATCTTGTCTTCATGCTTGCCAAACCTTATCTTGGCCAGCTTGTCTTCATGCTTGCCAAACCTTACCTTGGCCAGCTTGTCTTCATGCTTGCCAATCCTTACCTTGGCCAGCTTGTCTTTGTGCTTGACAAACTTTACCTTGGTCGGCTTGTCTTTGTGCTTGCTAAACCTTACCTTGGCCGGCTTGTCTTCGTGCTTGCCAAACCATACCTTGACCAGCTTGTCTTTGTGCTTGCCAAATCTTACCTTGGGCAGAAAGATCGCCAGATCTCTCCCCATTTGAGAAAGTTTGGAGCATTACGGGTGGGGCCCTCCAACCAGCTTGAGATTTTGTCAGTCTAAAGCACCAATTGGACAGTATTTGGCACAATATCACTCACGACGACATTCAACAACCTATCATTCAGTGCCAAGCCGAATAACTGCTTTTGTAAGGGCCAGATAAGCAGCAAAGCATTATTGCCTTGCTCAATTTGTGAAGCTCTTTCTGTTGAACAAACCATCCAGCTTTTGCTGTTGTTGTTGTTGTTGTTGTTGTTGTGGTCTTCAGTCCTGAGACTGGTTTGATGCAGCTCTCCATGCTACTCTATACTGTGCAAGCCTCTTCATCTCCCAGTACCTACTGCAGTCTACATCCTTCTGAATCTGCTTAGTACATTCATCTCTTGGTCTCTCTCTAAGATTTTTAGCCTCCACGCTTCCCTCCAATACTAAATTGGTGATCCCTTGATGCCTCAGAACATGTCCTACCAACCGATCTCTTCTTCTAATCAAGTTGTGCCACATACTCCTCTTCTCCCCAATTCTATTCAATACCTCCTCATTAGTTATGTGATCTACCCATCTAATCTTCAGCATTCTTCTGTAGCACCACATTTCGAAAGCTTCTATTCTCTTTTGTCCAAACTATTTATTGTCCATGTTTCACTTCCATACATGGCTACACTCCATACAAATACTTTCAGAAACGACTTCCTGACACTTAAATCTATACTCGATGTTAACAAATTTCTCTTCTTCGGAAACGCTTTCCTTGCCATTGCCAGTCTACATTTTATATCCTCTCTACTTCGACCATCATCAGTTATTTTGCTCCCCAAATAGCAAAACTCCTTTACTACTTTAAGTGTCTCATTTCCTAATCTAATTCCCTCAGCATCACCCGACTTAATTCGACTACATTCCATTATCCTCGTTTTGCTTTTGTTGATGTTCATCTTATACCCTCCTTTCAAGACACTGTCCATTCCGTTCAACTGCTCTTCCAAGTCCTTTGCTGTCTCTGACAGAATTACAATGTCATCGGCGAACCTCAAAGTTTTTATTTCTTCTCCATGGATTTTAATACCTACTCCGAACTTTTCTTTCGTTTCCTTTACCGTTTGCTCAATATACAGATTGAATACCATCGGGGAGTGGCTACAACCCTGTCTCTCTCCCTTCCCAACCACTGCTTCCCTTTCATGTCCCTCGACTCTTACAACTGCCATCTGCTTTCGGTACAAATTGTAAATAGCCTTTCGCTCCCTGTATTTTACCCCTGCCACCTTCAAAATTTTAAAGAGAGTATTCCAGTTTTTATGAAATTGTAATAATTTGTTTGTCTGTACAAGTACGTCACATCTATCTGTTTGCTTCCCATTCGGATAATTCCTTCGTGCTGTGTCTTTTTTTTCCATGTTTTGTCTTAGAATGTAATTATACTAATGTCGCCATCTATGTTTTGCCAGGATAGCGTGATGATTATGAACGACGAGAAAAATACACCATGTGTACCGCTGAGAGTGTCGTATTTCTGACTGGACATCCACACAGGACGGTGTATGTTCGTTTCATGTTCCGCAGTGCAAACACACGAACAAAGCGATGCAGCGTTGGCGTGAATGCAGCGGGCAGACAAAACCCGTAATTACGGACGTGTCAGTAAGGCACAACGGGACTGCTGCTGCTCTCACTTCCGAGCACCGCACGCAACCGGCCCTATGTAGGCAGGAATCAGCGTTTACGGTGGGAGTTCACCGCTGCAGTCACGCAAAAGCCGTCAACAGGTGACACTTTAGCTTGTCTTCGCTCTGATAACGTCTACACGACAGGCCTTTAAACTTTTAATTTGTAAAAGACAGCTTTTTTTTGTAACGTTGTTGTTGTGGTCTTCAGCACGAGACTGGTGTGAGGCGGCTCTCCACGCCGGTCTACCGGCCCTTGTGACCGAGCGGTTCTAGGCGTTTCAGTCAGAAGCCGCACTGCTGCTACGGTCGCAGGTTCGAATCCTGCCTCGAGCATGGATGTGTGTGATGTCCTTAGGTTAATTAGGTTTAAGTAGTTCTAAGTCTAGGGGACTGATGACCACAGATGTTAAGTCCCATAGTGCTTAGAGCCATTTGAACCATTTGAACCACGCCAGTCTTTGCCCTGCAAATCTTTTGATCTGTTGCAGCCTATATTCATTTGAACCTGTTTACTGTATTCTAGCCTCGGTCTCCCTTTACAATTTCTACCCCTATACTTCCTTCCATTACAAAATTGACGATTTCTTGTCTTCTCAGGATGCGTCGTATCAACTGATATCTTGTTTAAGTCATTTTGTACCATAAATTTCTTTTGTCATTCGATACAGTACCTCTTCATTAGTTATTCGATCTACCTATGTAGTCTTCAGCGTTCAGCTGCAGCACAACACTGAAAAAGCTTCTATCTTCATCTTTTGTACTTTTTATGGTCCAAGTTTCACTTCCGTTCGGGGCTGCAATCCAGACAAATACTTTAAGAATACACTCCTGGAAATTGAAATAAGAACACCGTGAATTCATTGTCCCAGGAAGGGGAAACTTTATTGACACATTCCTGGGGTCAGATACATCACATGATCACACTGACAGAACCACAGGCACATAGACACAGGCAACAGAGCATGCACAATGTCGGCACTAGTACAGTGTATATCCACCTTTCGCAGCAATGCAGGCTGCTATTCTCGCATGGAGACGATCGTAGAGATGCTGGATGTAGTCCTGTGGAACGGCTTGCCATGCCATTTCCACCTGGCGCCTCAGTTGGACCAGCGTTCGTGCTGGACGTGCAGACTGCGTGAGACGACGCTTCATCCAGTCCCAAACATGCTCAATGGGGGACAGATCCGGAGATCTTGCTGGCCAGGGTAGTTGACTTACACCTTCTAGAGCACGTTGGGTGGCACAGGATACATGCGGACGTGCATTGTCCTGTTGGAACAGCAAGTTCCCTTGCCGGTCTAGGAATGGTAGAACGATGGGTTCGATGACGGTTTGGATGTACCGTGCACTATTCAGTGTCCCCTCGACGATCACCAGTGGTGTACGGCCAGTGTAGGAGATCGCTCCCCACACCATGATGCCGGGTGTTGGCCCTGTGTGCCTCGGTCGTATGCAGTCCTGATTGTGGCGCTCACCTGCACGGCGCCAAACACGCATACGACCATCATTGGCACCAAGGCAGAAGCGACTCTCATCGCTGAAGACGACACGTCTCCATTCGTCCCTCCATTCACGCCTGTCGCGACACCACTGGAGGCGGGCTGCACGATGTTGGGGCGTGAGCGGAAGACGGCCTAACGGTGTGCGGGACCGTAGCCCAGCTTCATGGAGACGGTTGCGAATGGTCCTCGCCGATACCCCAGGAGCAACAGTGTCCCTAATTTGCTGGGAAGTGGCGGTGCGGTCCCCTACGGCACTGCGTAGGATCCTACGGTCTTGGCGTGCATCCGTGCGTCGCTGCGGTCCGGTCCCAGGTCGACGGGCACGTGCACCTTCCGCCGACCACTGGCGACAACATCGATGTACTGTGGAGACCTCACGCCCCACGTGTTGAGCAATTCGGCGGTACGTCCACCCGGCCTCCCGCATGCCCACTATACGCCCTCGCTCAAAGTCCGTCAACTGCACATACGGTTCACGTCCACGCTGTCGCGGCATGCTACCAGTGTTAAAGACTGCGATGGAGCTCCGTATGCCACGGCAAACTGGCTGACACTGACGGCGGCGGTGCACAAATGCTGCGCAGGTAGCGCCATTCGACGGCCAACACCGCGGTTCCTGGTGTGTCCGCTGTGCCGTGCGTGTGATCATTGCTTGTACAGCCCTCTCGCAGTGTCCGGAGCAAGTATGGTGGGTCTGACACACCGGTGTCAATGTGTTCTTTTTTCCATTTCCAGGAGTGTACTTCCAAATTCTGTTTTATTCGATCTTAACAAATTTTTATTTTCTCAGGAACGCATTTCTGGCTATTACCAGTCTCTATTTTATATCTTCTCAACTTCGCGCATCATCAGTTGTTTTTATTGCCGAAATATAAAAACTCATCTACTGTTTTTATTGCATCGTTTTCTAATCTAATTCTCTCAGAGTCGCTTGATCTAATTCGATTACATTCCGTTACCTTTGTCTCATCTTCGTGGTTTTCATGCTATAACCTCTTTTCAAAACGCTATCCATTCCATTCAAGTGCTCTTCCATGTCCTCTGCCGAAATTGTCAGAATTAAAAGTTTTTAATTTTCTTTTCTTCGAATAATTTCCTATCCAAATTTCTCTTTAGTTCCTTCACAACTTGCTCACTACACAGTTTAAGTAAGATCGGGGATAATCTACAACTGTGTCTCGCTGCCTTTTCAAGTACTGCTTCCCTTTCTTGCCCATCGACTCTTATAACTGTAGTCCGGTTCCAGTATAAGTTGAGTATAACTTTTTCGTTCCTATATTTTTTTCCACCACCTTCAAATTTAAAAGAGTATAGTCCAGAAAACATTTTCAAAAGATTTCTCTAAGTATACAGATCCTATAAACAAAGATTTATCTTCCTTCGACCTACCTTTCATAAATTTATTGCCTTTTGGTGCTTGTCCATACAACCGTCTCAACACTGGAAATGTGATTCTGGAGGCTGTGTTGGCACCACAGTTTATATATTAGTTTAAGTCGTACCCGGGTACAAAGTATAATAGGCTTAACAAAGAACTTATTTCGACATAAAACAAGTTTTATATAAAAAAAATGGTTCAAATGGCTCTGAGCACTATGGGACTCAACTGCTGTGGTCATAAGTCCCCTAGAACTTAGAACTACTTAAACCTAACTAACCTAAGGACAGCACACAACACTCAGCCATCACGAGGCAGAGAAAATCCCTGACCCCGCCGGGAATCGAACCCGGGAACCCGGGCGTGGGAAGCGAGAACGCTACCGCACGACCACGAGATGCGGGCTAGTTTTGTATCTACAGTATACTGAAAAAAGTAGACAAGTCTAAAATGTAACATAGGATACACAGCGACAGTATGCTATAAAATCATTCAGGTAACACAATAAAAAAATGATAAAATGCCGTCGGTACAACATCTGGGATATTCACAGTTGAATCTATATTAATGACTCTATATATAAATTAACGATAAACTCCTCTTTTCTAAGTCCTGTAAGAACTGTTTCAAAAGCTGAGGGTAGATAATTGAATTTTTGTGCAGGTCAAAATGGGTTCAAATGGCTCTGAGCACTATGGGACTTAACATCTGAGGTCGTCAGTCCTCTAGAACTTAGAACTACTTAAACCTAAGTAACCTAGGGACATCACACACATCCATGCCCGAGGCAGGATTCGAACCTGCGACCGTAGCGATCGCGCAGTTCCAAACTGAAGCGCCTAGAACCGTTCGGTCACACAGGCCGGCTGTGCAGGTCAATAAGTACCATCCGGACACAACTTCAGAACAATGCAATGACCAGATTTAGATATTACAGGCATACGTATAGATACACAAGTATCCAGACACATACATATAGGAAGTATACAGTGATGCACATTTGTAGACTGAGCGCCACACATTTTGCTGAGCAGCATGTGGGTGTGCTTTGGCCTTCTCCTGCCTTCTAATTACCAAGAACGTTAGATTAGCCGCGCAGTGAGCTTATCTGGATATTAGCACTGTTAAACTCGTACAGTATTTTATGCGTTGCTTTATCGCTGAATACTAACGAGGTTTGGAGCTTGCTTTGGAAGTGATGACCAAGCGCCCGAAGACTATTTGTAAGGACGTTGATGTGATACGTGTCCCGAGGACATTGTGGGAATATATGGTTTGAATGTTCTTCCTCTCTGCAAACAAATAGAGGGGTTGAGCTTGTTCAACCAACTTTCTAAGATAAGTCGTAGATTCAGTATTTTGTTGTGTGCATTTGAATGGACACTTCATTTTATTATTTTTCTTTCTTTTGTAAGGAATTACCAATACTTTTACTCTTTAGTGCTGACGCTATGTCCACTGTGTATGATTTTAGTTTTTATTATTTGGTAAATATACACATTTACCAGTTCTCCAAGAAAATTTGTTTATTCACCTTTTCCTTTGTGAGGTAATGTTTTTCAGTCATTCGATAATACAGCGGCTTCAGGGTTTTAAATATCATGTGTTTTTACTAATAATTCCGCACCTAGCCTTGTCCAGCGGATTTCTCTGTTCCGACTGTAGAATGCTTGCTTCCACTGTGTCGGTTGCATTTGTTCTCGCATTTTTTATAGTCCTAGGGGAGCCGTGGCGCCACCAGCGCAGACATAGATACTATCTGCGACAGAAACAGTCCATGGGCTATATAATCAACCAAAGAAGGAGCCTCGACAGTCTGCCGCTCCAAACAAAGATGGTGGTGGTAATAATCGAAAGTTCGAAACACAGTAAGTGACCTGGTTGGCAGCGGCTTTCAGCAGCAAGGGACGCCACGCGGGAAGCGTTTCCCATGAAAGCGGCTGATAGCTTTCAAATTCTAAAGGTCCCAGGGGCAAATACACGGAACGAAAGGCTATTTACAGTTTGTACAGAAACCAGATAGCAGTTACAAGAGTCGAAAAGCACAAAAGGGAAGCAATGGTTGAGGAGGGAGGGAGTCAGAGTTGTAGACTATCCCTAATGTTATTCAGTCTGTATATTGAGCAAGCAGTAAAGGAAACAAAAGAAAAATTTGGAGTAGGAATTAAAGTGCAGGGAGAAGAAGTAACAAACTTTTTTGCCGATGACATTGTAATTCTGTCAGAGAAGCAAAGGACTGGGAAGAGCAGATGAACGGAATGGACAATGTCTTGAAAGGAGGATATAAGATGAACATCAACAAAAGCAAAACAAGGATAATTGAATGTACTCGAATTAAATCAGGTGATGCTGAGGGAATTAGATTAGCAAATGAGATATTTAAAGTGGTAATTGAGTTTTGCTATTTGGGCAACAAAATGTTAATAATGGTCGAAGTGAGGAGGATATATAATGTAGTCTAGCAATAGCAAGAAAAGCGTTTCTGAAGAAGAGAAATTTGTTAGCATCGAGTATAGATTTAAGTGTCAGGAAGTCATTTCTAAAATTATTTGTATGGAGTGCAGCAACGTATGGAAGTGAAACATGGAAGATAAACAGTTTAGACAAGTAGAGAATACAAGTTTTCGAAATTTGATGCTACAGAAGAATGCTGAAGGTTAGATGGGTAGATCACGCAACTAATGAGGAGATACCGAATACAATAGGGGAGAAGAGAAATTTTTGGTACGTCCTGACTAAAAGAAGGTATCAGTTGGTAGGACAGATTCTGAGACATCAAAGGACCACTTATTTAATACTGGAGAGAAATGTTGGAGGGTGGCGGAGGGGGGGGGGGGTGTAAAAATCGTAGAGGGAGACCAGGATATGAATACAGTAAGCAGATTCAGAGGGATGTAAGTTGCAGTAGTTACTCGGAGATGAAGAGGCTTGCACAGGATAGAGTAGCATGGAGAGCTGCATCAAACCAGTCTTTGGCTGAAGACCACAACAACAGCGCAGTAGTACACAAGAAAAATGAGTTTTCTGCTTTGATGTAAGAAATACCGTATGTAAATGAATCAAAGCTACATCAACTTCTGGAATTAGTTTCTCGGTACAGTTTCGCCTTTTACTTTAAAGAATTATAAACAACTTGGTCTGATTTTCGCGTTTTCTTCACAATATTATAATTCTCATTCGAGTCTGAGGAAACTAACTGGTACGCAAAAGTAATTATATCTTGTAGTTTCATATCAAGGTCTGATGATGAAGCTTCTTTTTTTTCGATAATGTTCACAGATATTGTGGTACTTTGTAGCATGGATTTTGAAGAGTTTGCCGTGAAAAATATGGTCGCTAGCATGTTTACGTCTCGTTCGTTTTAGGTCATACATTTCTGTGTACTAAATGTAGCTAACATACCGAAATTGATTTTAAAGTTGGCACGAAAGCCACATCTCACTACAGTATGGAGAAAACAGAAATCAAAGTATGTTATTTGTGCGCGCTGATACCGAGCGGCCGCTAGGGTGTGCCGCGGACAGGTACTGCAGTTCAGTCATGAACAGTCCATGAAAATAGACACACGTTTTTCAAATTAGTGATCGCGAAGTAGTACTTAATTACTGCTGGAAGAAAATGAAGAAGTAGGAGAAGGAGACATTCGACTTCAGCAGCGACATAATAGAAAAGCTGAAACACATCCCATCTTTAAGACAAGGCTCGGCGAAAGTTTCTTTACGACACTTATCAGTTGTCATTTATTGAACGAAGACAAATGAGTTCTTCGGGCTAAATATTCACATTCCTAGATCTAATCAAAGAAGTTTTCAGGAAGAATTAACCAGACAGATGTTTGTATCCAATAACAAAAAAATGGTTCAAATGTCTCTGAGCACTATGGGACTTAACTGCTATGGCCATCAGTCCCCTAGAACTTAGAACTACTTAAACCTAACTAACCTAAGGACATCACACACATCCATGCCCGAGGCAGGATTCGAACCTGCGACCGTAGCGGTCGCGCGGTTCCAGACTGTAGCGCCTAGAACCGCTCAGCCACTCCGGCCGGCTATCCAATAACATCCGACGCAAAATTAGCCACACTAGCCACAAGAAAAGTCAAAATACTTTAATGACTACAGGTAGATTATACAAAAATTATTTTGTTGTGACCCGTGTTTCTCCACGTACATGGTAACTACAAAAAAAAAGCAGAACAGTCGCATTATCGTTTCAGATATAACATTCTACCGGCTTCAAGGCATTTAGCAAGTTTTCATTTAATTTTGGCGTGTTTTGCATAACTTGCATAAGAAATTATCTGATCTACTTCAACACTTAAGAAGCTGAGTCTATGGTAGCCACGCAGACATATACTCTAATAACTTACAACGCAATCAACTGCAGAATAAACTTTGTCGCATTTTCAGCAAGGGTAGTTTCGTACACTATGTAAGTAGGCTGTTCATGTTTTCTTTATGTAAGTAGGCTGTTTAGATTTTTATATTGGTAATGCCACGTAGCGCTCTGTATGAAAATCACTGGCTATGCTGTGTGCAGCCTGTGGCTAGTTTGTATTGTTGTCTGCCATTGTTGTCATGAACTGCTATATCTGGATGTGAACAGCGCGTAGCGTTGCGCAGTTAGAGGTGAGCCGTCAGCAGTGGTGGATGTGAGGAGAGAGATGGCGGAGTTTTGAAATTACATATATTATGACTTGTGATGATATTAAGGTAAATACATTGTTTGTTCTCCATTAAAATCTTTCATTTGCTAACTATCCCTATCAGTAGTTAGTGCCTTCAGTAGTTTGAATCTTTTATTTAGCTGGCAGTAGTGGCGCTCGCTGTATTGCAGTAGTTCGAGTAACGAAGATTTTTGTGAGGTAAGTGATTTCTGAAAGGTATAGTTTAATGTTACTCAGGCCCATTCTTTTGCAGGGATCTTTGATAGTCAGATTGCGTTGCGCTAAAAATATTGTGTGTCAGTTTAAGCACAGTTTTGTATAAATTGTTCAAAGGGGACGTTTCATATGTCGACCCTTAGCCTAGGATACCTCACTGGAATCTTCTGATTTTTTCTTGTAGTTTGTGTATTTAGTGTAGCTTTTGTTTATTGCTAGCGCGTAATTGTAGAGAGAATCTCCTTTGTAGTTGTAGCCTTTCATTGTTGTACAGTAAAACAGTTGTGGCATGCATATAGATTTGCACCAAGTTTTTCGCAGCTACGCTTGCAATTAACTAGATATTATTTTCAGTGCTATGTTAATGTGTTCTCCTATTTTTGCACTTCAAATTGTGCTATTCTGTGTTATCGTGTGAAATATTGTGACAATAATGGCGTGTGAAAAACGTAACACTAGGCTCCAAACTAAACTGAGAAATAATAGTGACGATGAGCGTAGCTTATCAGCGCCGCCGAGTAATGAATTTACTAATGTTCAAAATAGTAATTTGGTAACTGTGCACAGGGAAATGGAGCGGGCGTCAAATAATGGTGTAGACAGTGAAACAGGTAGTGAACAGGGAAGCATTATCGATCGATCGGTCGGCAACAGCTCGCCTCAGGAATCGGGAATGACAGAACACAATATTGCAAATACTGTAGACTCAGGTTTTGGGTTCTCACCGTTTTTTCAAATGAGTCAAGACACATTTTCCGCTTTTCAAAATGTGAATGTTGCCGGTGCAAATTCACTGCCGAAAAGCACTGAGGAACATGTTTCAGACACCAATGCATTGTTATTACAATTAATACAACAAATGGGACAAACACAGCAAAAGCTTCAAAAGTTAGACACAATGGAACAAAATCAGAGACAAACACCGCAACAGTTAGACATAATGGAACAAAATCTTCAAAAGTTAGACACAATGGAACAAAAGCTACAAAAGTTAGATTCAGTGGAACATAAGCTTGAACAAACACGTGAAGATTTAACTACTGAGTTACATAACATTGAATCGAAATGTCAAAAAATCTGTAATGATGTAAAAACACAAATTTGTGAGCATTTTCAACCTATTTTTTCGCGGCATGAAAATGCATTACAGAATCACGAAGCAGCCATAAAAGAACTCCAAACTATTGTTCATGAAAATCATGAGACCTTGTGGGCTAAAATTGACTCAGTTGCATCTACCGATTCGGTTACGCAACTTGCAAAAACTCAGGAAAACTTAAAGGACACAGTAGAAAGACACATGGAGGAAATTAGTTCATTATCAGAGAAAGTAGTTGAACTTTCGAATCAGCTAAATAATTTATCTACGAAGGTAGATGATAATCTGAATGACGCAAAACCGGTAGTCTTTAATGACACAGAAGAGAGCGAACAAATTAGGAAACTGAAACAAAATCTGAATCAAATTGATACGCAACATCAAAGAGAAACCCGGGAAGTACAAGATCAGCTGACACAGGTAATACAAGAATTACGTATTTCAGAGGACACTCGCGCTCCAATACAGGAAGAGGGACATAGAAATACGGAACAGCCACAAATTAATAACACAGGGCACTTCGGAAATTATGAAAGAAATTGGCAAGGTACACCGAATTTTGAGATGGAACCGCCGAAACGACGTAACAATGACTGACATGCGACTCGCCGACATGATGATTTTGATTATAAGCTGTTCATTACTACACGTAAATTCAAAATGTTTAAGAACTCTGCCAACGGCATTCATCCACAAGCGTGGCTCCATCAATTCTCTCATTGTTTTCCTCCCAACTGGTCATTGGAGCACAGGTTAGAATTTATGTGTGGCTACTTGGAGAATGAACCAGCTGTAAGAATGCGATCGGTCATTCACGATTGTCACAGTGAAGGAGAATTTTACCATGCGTTCCTCTCAGCATATTGGTCTCAAGCTACACAAGACGGAGTAAAACATAGCATCATGATGATGAAACACTTTGAACAATCTGAATTTTCCAGTCTTGTCAAATATTTTGAAGACATGTTGCACAAGAATCAGTACCTGTCAAAGCCATACAGCCCCTCAGAACTCATCCGCATTTGCTTAATCAAATTACCTGAACATTTACGGCATATTATTTTGGCAGGACGTTGCAAAGACGACATTGAAGCTTTTCAGGGACTCTTACAAGAATTAGAAATTGACACAGACAGTCGCGGGATGCGAAAACAGGAAAACAATCACTACAGGTCACATCCGTCACAATTCCGTGACGACAGAAACAATAAATGGCCACGACAAGCCTATTCTTACAACGTAAGTCGTGACCAAAACAGACACTACCCATATGACAACCACTGGCAGAGTAATAGTTACAGGGAAAGATCACCTTTCCGCGGTAATGACTATCACAAAGACAATCAGAGAAACAGACAATATGGGAACCAAAATAATTATTATCAAGGGAGACAGAATAACTTTAGACGCAACGGTCCAGCACGCAGTTACGACTCAGGGAGAAATTCTCCACCACGTGACAGACAAGAAAGAAACTATGTAAACTACCGACAAAACGACAGACGTGAATTTCATCAGAACTGGCGGGTTTCTAACAGAGCTGGGCCCTCTGGGCAACGTGAATTTGTAGAAGTTAGGTCTCCAAATCCCAATAACGACGCGCGCCAACAAAGAGACAATAGGCAATGACTCACACCGCTGTCAGCCACAATACGTACTTGTGAAACTGACGACGCAGCTGCCGTAGCTAGTAATTACGTAAAAATGGAAGACATTAGGGACATCTTACTCCAGAAACACGACGTAAAACTTAACAACATTGCACATCCTGTGATTCACATTACAGTAAATGACGTAAAATTTATGGCAGTACTTGACTCTGGCAGTCCCATTTCAGTAATTAGTGAAACAGCTTTTAGCAAATGCAACAAATCGAACGATTGTCCCACGCTTCCGTTACGTAAGATTAAATTACAAGGTGCAATCTTTGGAAAAAATGTAGATGTACGCCAACAAACCAATTTAGAATTCTTTTGCCAAAGCCACAGCTTTTCTATGAATTTTCTTAGTGTTCCATTATTGTCGACGGAAATTATATTGGGAGTAGACTTTTTGAATGAATACAAAGCAATTTTAAGCTTTCACGATGCTGAAATAAGTTTAGAGAAAGAAGGTAAGTCAATAGCTTTGAAATTTGAAGACTGGCTCTCAAACCATGATGAGGAAATTAATCGGCTTTACGTTCTGTTAGACAACAGTTCGGAATTTTCTACGGAACTAGACACTAACAATCACTCTGGAAGTACTGACAGGGATGGTACCGACGGCATATTTGAAACTAATGAGTCAATTCAGAATAAAATTCAAACAATTGAGAATTGTAATGACACTGATAGGCAGGACCTTTTTGAGATTTTACAAGCACATTCCACAGTTTTTACTCACAAAACAGGAACAATCAAGGGATTTCAATACCAATTTCGTGTTCGTGAGCATATTAAATTTTGTGTTAGACCATACGTAATTCCAGCACATTATAGGGACCGTGTTAGAACAGAAATACAATCTATGCTTGACGAGGGCATTATTGAGCCTGCAGTAAGCTCATACAACAATCCGTTACATGTTGTTGAGAAGAAAAATGGATCGATCAGGCTTGTCTTAGATTCGAGACAAATCAATACTATCATCATTCCTGAAACAGACAGGCCGCAGACGATGGAAGAACTTCTTCAAAATTTTAATGGTGTAAAAGTGTTGTCTTCCATTGATCTCAGATCCAGCTTTTATCAGATCGAACTTCATCCAGAATGGAGAAAATACACAGCTTTCCTTTGTTTCGGCGTTTGTTATCAGTTTCGGAAACTTCCTTTTGGTTTGAACATTTCTTCGGCAGCATTCATTCGCGGGTTAAATTCCATATTACCTGAGTTCTTAAAACGTCACATCACCTTATACGTGGACGATATTCTAATAGCAGAAGCTTCATGGGAACAACATAACCGCATCCTCAACAGTTTGTTACGTATTTTTGCAGAATCTGGAATTACAGTTAACTTGGAAAAGTCTGAATTCGGTAGGTCAAAGGTGAAGTTTTTGGGACATATTATTTCTTCTGAAGGCATTCAGCCGGATCCTGAAAAGTTAGAAGCAATCAGAGCCATTCCAGTTCCATCCACAAAAAGACAAGTCCGCAGTTTTCTAGGTAAATTTTTACCGTCGTTTTCTGAATATGCAAATTCTAGTTACACCAAAACTTTGTTCTCTCACTGGAAAAAATACTATTTGGAACTGGGACGAACAAGCACAGTTGGAATTCAATTCTTTGAAAGAAGCGTTACTTCACGCGCCAATACTAGCTCATCCAGATCTGTCACAAGATTCTGCCTTACCACGGATTCTTCTAAAGTCGGTCTTGGTGCCCACTTATTTCAAGAAGCCATAGAAGATGACATTACTGTTCAGAAAACTATTGCTTTTGCTAGGCGAGTGCTAACAAAGTCTGAAAAAATTATTCCGTTACTGAATTAGAAGCTTTAGCTATCGTTTGGGCATTTAACAAATTCCGTTTCTTTCTTTCTGGTAAGCACGTAAAAGTATACAGTGATCATCGTGCATTACAATTTCTTATGTCTTCAAAATTAAATCATGACAGGTTAAAACGTTGGGCGTTGTTTCTGCAAGAATTCCGCTTCACAATAGTCTACATTCCCGGCAAGGAGAACATTGTGGCGGACGCACTGTCACGCGCACCGGCTGGACTTGATTAAAGTAACACAGAAGGCAACCTCGAGAAAAATTTCAGTATTCTTTACATTCAGAAAGTCGCCTTTGAAAACTTCATCACCACATCTTTAAAGGACATTGCTCATGAACAAGATAAAGATCCGATTTGGAAAGACATCAAAAGTAAATGGCATGAAAAGACACACACTCAGATTCGGCATTATTACCTGGTTAGAAACAACATACTCTTCAAACGCTGCACTGTTGATGACAAGCTATGGGTACTTTGCATTCCAGACGATTTTGTTAATAAGCACATTTGGTACATTCATTTCAGCTACGCACATTTTGGCCCACGAAAATGTTACCATATTCTTCGAACGACTTATTATTTTAACAATATGGAAAAGCGAATTCGAAGAGTCTTGTCTATTTGTAAACTTTGTCAAAAGGCGAAACCATCTACTATCTCACATCGTGCTCCGTTGTTTCCTATTATTCCTTCTAAATTAAAAGAATTTGCTGCTGTTGATCTCTTGGGACCCCTTGTCAGAACATCGAATGGATTTTCGTACGTTCTAGTCGCTGTTGAACTTACTTCAAAATTTGTTTCTTTCACTCCGTTACGTAAAGCCACTGGACGGTCTGTATCCAATGCCTTTGTTAAAAATTTCTTACGTGAAGTTGGACACATTAGTAAAGTCATTTCAGATAACGGACCGCAATTCAGATCTGCTGTTTGGTCACGCATGCTTCAGAATCATAAAATCAAACCTGTTTTTATTTCATTGTATTCACCACATTGTAACCCCTCCGAACGGATTATGAAAGAAATCAATAAGCTTTGCAGACTTTATTGTCACAGAAAGCATCAGCACTGGGACAGATATTTACACTTATTTCAAAACGTGCTGAATGAAATGCCTCATGACTCCACTGCTTTACCACCTACTCTTGTACTGAAGAATGTAGAACCTCCGAACAGAATCCGAGAGCTTGTACCTTTCCCGAATACACGTAAACTTCGACACAAAGATATAATTGATTTGGCTCTTAAAAATATAAAATCTGCAGCAAACAAAAGGAGAAAACTACACGGTAAAGCAAATGCAAAGAAATTATATATTGGTCAGAAAGTTCTCATTAAAGCTCATTCACTGTCACATAAGAAGAAACACTTGAGTCACAAATTCTTTCTAGTTTACAATGGACCTTACAGAATCCGACGTATACCACATGATAATTGCGTTGAAGTTGAAACTCTGCGTACTAGGAAGAGTAAAGGTTTACACCACATTTCACATGTAAAACCATTTATTGAAAAATAATCTGCTTTTTAACTTAGTCTTTGCAATTTTCACTTCACGCTACTTGTACAATTTGTCACACTGAGAAACTGTTAACATGCAACGATGTTTGAAGTTAAATATCCAGTCAAGAACCAAGAGAACTTATTTAAACAGAAATTACGACTGCATTGTTGTTGCGAACAGATGACACAGTGTTATTGTGTGTGTACATTCTTGCTTGTTAGTTGCACGATTACGTAACGACTATAAAGCTCACAAACTTAGAACATTTACCAGTACTGCTAATGAGATTCTAATGCACCATTTTGGTTTACTTGAAAATACATTCCGGATTTAAAGTACTTTCTGTGAGATACCAGATGAGACAATGGTTAGTTTATGTGACAGCTACACGATTTTATCACGACGCTACTAATGAGTGACAATTTACACTGTTGCTTTTGCGGTGTTTCTGTTTTATATCTGCACAGTTTTTCTGAATTCTTCTGGAAAGTAAAACATGTTTTAGTAGTAACTTTTGTGGTGTAGCTACAATGAGACAGCCTTTTCTGTAGCACAACAATACGTTACAGCACAGTAATTTCTTCATCACAACAATAAGCGTAATAACTAAGAAATCTATACGCAAAGCATTTCACTTTTGTTTATCATGAGGTAAGTACATTGACTTCTGCAGAACTTAGCTTTCGGAGGACGATAACTACGACACTTCCACAGAGATTAACTTACAGCAAGACGCATATTTAGCGCTACAGGACACGTATTTGAGTGATTAATTTTGTACTTAAAACATTTATTTTTACAGATTTTTGAATTACAAAGAAAGTTTTCCGTGATACATTTCATTCCATTGCTGTAATCTGTAACACCTAAGGGTATAATTACACTAAACCTCAGGGGGGTACACGCCTACTTTGTGTACCATGTGTTTGGCAAGCACAAGGAGCCCTAGCTAATATGGTATTTGCTTATACAATTTAACACATCGGTACCATATTTCTCTAACACATAAATTACACAGCTATCTGATCATTTAACAGAGAAACAAACATCTTTTTACTATGTCAGTGACCTATGTTTACGCAATTACAGAGTTGGATTACTTCACACTTAAGAAATTGTATTTTGTCTGTACTTTGTGCACTGTTCATATTTTTTCGGAACCATTGTGATACTATGCGAGCTTTGAATGATGTATTTCGTAAGGGAGCATGATTTTAAAGTACGTTTGAGGCAGATGACACTTTTGACATGAGCAGAGAATTTTTTTAGATTTTGAAATTATTGGAGGAAGCTACGACGTTTTTGAGATTTGACTGAGGTGTTATGGTGTTATTTTTACGACGACGATGTGTATTATGCTGTTGAGGTACGTTTATGTCAATAAGATGATGCTACCATACATGAGGAATGTGATTACGTGTTTATATATATATGAATAATGAATAGAAGTTAAGGACTCTTGACTTGTGAAAAAGGATGTTGGAAACCGAGAATCGTACTTTAAGAGTTATGAAATGTGTGTGTAAATGCGTGAATGTATCACAATGCCGGCGAAAATTTTTTTGGACACTGTTATATTCATAGGATTTTGTTTCTACACATTTGTAACGTAAATTTTCGACCTGTGAAATTTTCATATGAGACTGTCACTTTAGCGGAAACTGCTGTAGTGAATATTTCCGTAAGAAAGTTAAGTGACCACCTGCACGTAATGTGTCGTGGGCACGCAGCTGTGTCAGACGCCGGGAGAACAAGTCATTAGTGAGGGCCTTTCCAGAGGCACAGGTAGAAAAAAAAAAGGGGAGGCCCTTACCCTCGCTATTGACATTCCTTTGCAGAAAGCATTGCAAATATAACACGCTCATTAATTGAAAACATATGATTACTCATACTTTGTGATATTACTGAAATGCTTATGAACTGATGGGAAATATTCGTACATCTGCACACCTGATTATGACAAGCGTCTTTCTACGAGAGTTGAGAGAATTTCTACTAACTTATGAAATGTCACATGACTATTGAATGATATTTTTATGCTTTGCTTTTCGTAGTTGCTTATTTCATTTGATATCTGGTTTCCAGCTGTGTTGCAGCATTGCTTTTATAAAATAAAATGCATTTGCTAATGTGAACACTTTCTGTCAACAGATCTATTAAGTAATAATTTTGTAATCCACATTCTTTAAAAAAAGGAGCACTTGGAAAGGAAAGAACAATAAGAAGGAACTAGTAACAGCAACACATAATTTTCTTTTCAAGTACATGGTAATATTTTTTTTACAATAAGTTGTGGTGCACCACTTTCATTACATAGACATTAAGATGTGAATAGACATTTCCCTTTTCTGCATTGTTGTCTTTACTGTAATATTTTTTCTGCTTGAGATTTGTCATGTTTGCTGCTGCTGTTTGCCAGGCATAGTGCTGCTAAATTTAACTTTGTATTACTCTGTTAAGCTTTTCTTGTTGCTGCACATTGGCTCATATTAGTTGTAATTTTGCATTTTATCTGTTAATTTAGATTTACTGCTGCTTGCTTTGCAAATTGGCATTTTTTGTCATTGCTGTTTGTGTTGATTTGTTGTATGCTGCTGCATTGCCTCGTCCCTTAGTTTAGCATCTGAGCTCAGTAGATTTAAGTTAGCTTAAGAGGGGTAGACTATATAAGAAACTAACTATGATGAATTGGAAGAAATGCATTGAGAATATATAAGAAAATGGTTTGGCCGAAAAAGTAGTGTACAGTGGAGAAAAACTATTTTTTAAAGAGGATGTGAACAGAATACAGAAAGCAGGCTTACATAGGACTTTTTGTGAATAATTAAGAACGAAGGGAGATCTCCATGCAAAATACTGCAGTAAAACAAACCCTGTCCTTTCCTTTTGTGTCATCCCTCTATATGTTTGTGTACCCTTGTGTATTTGTGTTTTTCCTGTCTTTATGTGTTTAGCTGATGAGAGCTATGTTGTAGACATTTTCTAATATTCTGTTATTTACTTTGTAAAGATGTTTAGACATTATGTATTCTGTTCTGTTTTAATGCTCATGTGTGAAGTTGATGTTTCGCAAGTTATTCTGATCTTTTATGTATTTACTTATGTCATAATTCTTGTAACACTGATGTATATGTTTATTTCTATTGTTTTGTAGAGCCTATATTACTACAAATGTTATCTGTATTGTTATGTTTTTAATGATGTATTTTGTACCTTTGTATTCTTATGTTATAAAATTGTAATTGACAGCAGTTCATCAAGTAACTTGTAAGTTCCATTTCACTGCACACATTTCTGTTGGTCATAGTATATGGACAATATGTGAGAAGTTGGGACTGTTAGTGTTTGCACGTGTGTTACTAATTCAGCAAGGGAATGGATAACAGCATTGCTGGTTCTAAGGACAACAAAGAAAAAACTTTGTGAGTGCACAAGTGGTGATTTATGGACTTGCTATATTCTCCGCAAGACTCTTCAATGGTGATTGTGCACCTGCACAGTCGCAACAGATGGCTGCTGGCCGTCTCTACAAGGACTACAGTGGGTCTACACCTTTGATGACTCACCAATAGCATTATTTCTACAAGGATTGCAGTGGGTCTGCACCTCTGGTGGCCCACCAATACCGTAATCTCTACCAGGACTACAGTGGGTCTACTCTGTGATGACCTACCTACCAATCTTCTTCAAAACGTCGAATGACTCTGTTGTGGGTTTGCTCTGTTGTGGCCCATTACCTGTCAGCATGTCAGGAGTCAGCACTGTCTTTCCGTTGGAAGGACAACACTACTTCTTCAACACTGCATGGAAATCCACTACTTCCAGGTGCATTCTCTTTTACTAATGAGACTTTGTGAAAAACAAAAACTGTAATTACTATTATGATGAATGATCAGGACTGTCTTTATGGACTGTGAGAAAATTTTAGCTTTTGACCAACATTGTATTAATCAGTGTGTGCATTTGATATCTTTCTTACTGTAATTATGAAAAAATTTTTCAAATCTGTATTGGCCACTGGCCAAAAAAATTTGTAAAATTTTTTGTGGGGAGCATGGGGGCTATGTAAGTGGGCTGTTCATGTTTTCTTTATGTAAGTAGGCTGTTTAGATTTTTATATTGGTAATGCCACGTAGCGCTCTGTATGAAAATCACTGGCTGTGCTGTGTGCAGCCTGTGGCTAGTTTGCATTGTTGTCTGCCATTGTTGTCATGAACTGCTATAGCTGGATGTGAACAGCGCGTAGCGTTGCGCAGTTAGAGGTGAGCCGTCAGCAGTGGTGGATGTGAGGAGAGAGATGGCGGAGTTTTGAAATTACATATATTATGACTTGTGATGATATTAAGGTAAATACATTGTTTGTTCTCCATTAAAATCTTTCATTTGCTAACTATCCCTATCAGTAGTTAGTGCCTTCAGTAGTTTGAATCTTTTATTTAGCTGGCAGTAGTGGCGCTCGCTGTGTTGCAGTAGTTCGAGTAACGAAGATTTTTGTGAGGTAAGTGATTTCTGAAAGGTATAGGTTAATGTTACTCAGGCCCATTCTTTTGCAGGGATCTTTGATATTGTGGTACTTATTTTCAAAGTACTGTGTAGCATGGATTTTGAAGAGTTTGCCGTGAAAAATATGGTCGCTAGCATGTTTACGTCTCGTTCGTTTTAGGTCATACATTTCTGTGTACTAAATGTAGCTAACATACCGAAATTGATTTTAAAGTTGGCACGAAAGCCACATCTCACTACAGTATGGAGAAAACAGAAATCAAAGTATGTTATTTGTGCGCGCTGATACCGAGCGGCCGCTAGGGTGTGCCGCGGACAGGTACTGCAGTTCAGTCATGAACAGTCCATGAAAATAGACACACGTTTTTCAAATTAGTGATCGCGAAGTAGTACTTAATTACTGCTGGAAGAAAATGAAGAAGTAGGAGAAGGAGACATTCGACTTCAGCAGCGACATAATAGAAAAGCTGAAACACATCCCATCTTTAAGACAAGGCTCGGCGAAAGTTTCTTTACGACACTTATCAGTTGTCATTTATTGAACGAAGACAAATGAGTTCTTCGGGCTAAATATTCACATTCCTAGATCTAATCAAAGAAGTTTTCAGGAAGAATTAACCAGACAGATGTTTGTATCCAATAACAAAAAAATGGTTCAAATGTCTCTGAGCACTATGGGACTTAACTGCTATGGCCATCAGTCCCCTAGAACTTAGAACTACTTAAACCTAACTAACCTAAGGACATCACACACATCCATGCCCGAGGCAGGATTCGAACCTGCGACCGTAGCGGTCGCGCGGTTCCAGACTGTAGCGCCTAGAACCGCTCAGCCACTTCGGCCGGCTATCCAATAACATCCGACGCAAAATTAGCCACACTAGCCACAAGAAAAGTCAAAATACTTTAATGACTACAGGTAGATTATACAAAAATTATTTTGTTGTGACCCGTGTTTCTCCACGTACATGGTAACTACAAAAAAAAAGCAGAACAGTCGCATTATCGTTTCAGATATAACATTCTACCGGCTTCAAGACATTTTGCAAGTTTTCATTTAATTTTGGCGTGTTTTGCATAACTTGCATAAGAAATTATTTGATCTACTTCAACACTTAAGAAGTTGAGTCTATGGTAGCCACGCAGACATATACTCTAATAACTTACAACGCAATCAACTGCAGAATAAACTTTGTCGCATTTTCAGCAAGGGTAGTTTCGTACACTATGTAAGTAGGCTGTTCATGTTTTCTTTATGTAAGTAGGCTGTTTAGATTTTTATATTGGTAATGCCACGTAGCGCTCTGTATGAAAGTCACTGGCTATGCTGTGTGCAGCCTGTGGCTAGTTTGTATTGTTGTCTGCCATTGTTGTCATGAACTGCTATAGCTGGATGTGAACAGCGCGTAGCGTTGCGTAGTTAGAGGTGAGCCGCCAGCAGTGGTGGATGTGAGGAGAGAGATGGCGGAGTTTTGAAATTACATATATTATGACTTGTGATGATATTAAGGTAAATACATTGTTTGTTCTCCATTAAAATCTTTCATTTGCTAACTATCCCTATCAGTAGTTAGTGCCTTCAGTAGTTTGAATCTTTTATTTAGCTGGCAGTAGTGGCGCTCGCTGTATTGCAGTAGTTCGAGTAACGAAGATTTTTGTGAGGTAAGTGATTTCTGAAAGGTATAGTTTAATGTTACTCAGGCCCATTCTTTTGCAGGGATCTTTGATAGTCAGATTGCGTTGCGTTAAAAATATTGTGTGTCAGTTTAAGCACAGTTTTGTATAAATTGTTCAAAGGGGACGTTTCAACTACTACAACATCTCATTTGAATAAATCAATATCCGTAATGGAAAGCCAACGAAATGACACCTCTGCAAAACTGTATCGAAGATCTAAGTCCTTTCCTCTGTTATCCATATATAATTCTATATGTACGTCTACATCTATACTTCGCAAGTGACTGAAATGCATGGCACAGGGTACGTCCTACTGCACCAGTTGTAAGAGCTTTCCGAAATCGGTTCGCGTATGGAGCGCGGAAAGGACAATTGTTTAAACGCCTCTGTGCATACTGTAATTAATATAATCTTATGCTCATGATCCCCAGCGAAGCGATTTCTAGGGACTTGTAGTACATTCAGAGAGACATAATTTAAAGATAGTTCTTGATAATTTTTAAGTTGAATTTCTCGGGGTATTTTAACAAGTATCTGCCATTTAAGTCCTTTCAACCTAATGAGTGCTGATAACCTCGCCGTTGAGCGCCCGTATACCTCTAGAACAACGACAACAAATCAAACAAACCTTTGATTATTCGTGCTTCCCTTCTCTTATGTACAAGTATGTTCAATATCCATTGTTATTCCTATTTGGTAAGTGTCCCATACACTTGAGCAATATTCTAGGACGCGTCACGCTGGCTGATTTGTACGTAGTCTTCTTTGTAAATGGCATGCCAATGGTGATCTACCAATAAATCGAAGTCTACTACCTGATTTACCCTTGAATGAATGTACGTGATCATTCCATTTCATATCTCTACAAAGTGTTACAGCCGGGTATCTTTAGGAGTTTACCGATTACAATTGTGACTCTTTGGTTCTACAGTCATAGGATACTACGTTTTTCGTTTTGTGAATTGCACGATTTAACTTTTCTGAACATCTGAAGCAAGTTAACACTCACCACTTTGAAATCTTGGCAATATTTGACTGAATACTAGTGCAGTGCCTTTCAGATAGCACTTCATCACAGATAACTGCATTATCTCTGAAAATCTGAGATTACTATTAATGTTGTCCGCAAAGACATCAACACGGAACATGAACAGCAACACACTTTCTTGGAACACACTCGAAGTTACTTCTACAACTGTCGATGACTCTCCACCCAAGATAACATGCCACGTCTTCCCTAACAAAAAAAAAAAAAAACCAATCCACTCACAGATTTTTCTTGATAACCCATACGATCCTACTTTTGATAATGATCGTAGGGGTGGTAATGAGTCAAATGTTATTCGGAAATCGAGAAATGCCGCATCTACCTGACGGACTTGATCCATGACTTTCTCACGTGAGAAAACCGAGAGTTGGGTTCCATGTGACCGGTGTTTTCAAATTCAATGCTGGTTCGCATGGAGCAGACATACCTCATTACGTTAGGGCTAAGAATATCTTCAAAGATTCTACAACAATTGGAAATAAAGGATACTGAACGGTAATTTTGTGAGATCGCTTCTGCTGCCTTTCTTGCAGATGAGTGTGACCCACTGGGCACAGCTTGTCGTTCAAGAAATCTATGATAGATTGTAGTTAACGAAAGGGCTAGCTCAGCTACAAATTGCATATAGAATTTTAAAGGGATTCGAATGGGCTCTGGGGCGTTGTTCAGTTTTAATGAGTAGGTAAACTCTTTACTGACTGCAAATGTTAAGCACGCAATAATTTTTTCGTGCATTAGAAAAATTGTGCCGAAGATATTTCACATCAGAACGGAGAAACTGCTTTAAAATGATCACAGAACTACTGTCTGCAATAAAATCTTCGGTTGCTAAGAGAAGCAAACACGGAAATAAATCGTTTCGACATCAGAAATACCATGTGAGGCTAGACAATTTTCGTTTAAACGTGAGACGGGTGTTACGATTAATTAAGGAAAACCCCCAGTTGGGAAAGGGGGCCAATATTAGTTGTGTACTGTCGAGTTGCAATTTACAATTTCTTTATTGATTACTTCAAACATTAAAAGTCATATCATTATCACTCGACCAGGAACAGATCCAAAAAAGCTAGTAAGCATAAGTGCCTTGAAAGGTCTCTGTTGGATTCCTTTCATGTTAATTTCTTAAATCTGTTGTCATTTACGGCATAAATTCCCTTCTAAATTTACTGTGGTGTTTCTGACTATCTGGGAGGAGACTGAGTAGTGGAACGTGTTACTTTTACACATAAACAAGAACGATCTGTCACACTACTACACTTTAAAACACAGTTTATATGTAATTCATGTCACACAGTCTCATACGGAACCTACATCCGCTTTCTTTCATATACTGTATATGATAAGATACTGTCATCCCCCTTGCCTTCTGTGTGAGAGGATGAATGAGCAAATGTATTTCTAGTTGCATGCTTGACGGTAGCAGACAAGCCTGTCTGCTAGAGAACAGTAGGACCAACGTCGGAACAGGTAGCTACGCTTTCTAAAAGCAAAGAGGTTTCTATCCTTAGTATGGTCCGGTCCGTCCCTTGTCATGTTGGTATAGGAAGCTGCCCCTCTGGCCACTTCCGTTTGTATTTGTGAGCCACCCTCAGGAAGGGACCAGGTCAGTCTGTCCGTGGCGAGCGTCTGAAGTGGTAAGATCTCCGGCTAAGCGCGTCTCTGCTAAGTCCGTAGGACAATGGATTTCTTAAGTTCAGCCTAACTGAAAATTTAATCACCTTTATTTCAGGTTTAGCTCTAAAATATCTAATGTTATCTTAAATTGCAACGCAGTGTATTTCGAATGTGAAGTTCAGAACATCTTCCAGTAGTTGCTTTGTCACTACTTTGTGAATAAAGTGGAACCACGTGTTGATCAGTAACTCTAACTAAGATCACCAATCTTAAATGCGAATGTGCGTGAGATTATAATGTCTCGTCTTGACAATATTTTTCAATATAGCAACATTTCTTTATGTTCAACCCACGTGGGGTGTACTTTGTGAGACCAGTACCACGTGCTTATGCAATTGTTTGACCCATCAGGTTAATAGTAAGACGATAGTAACCAGTTTGAGGTTTTTCTTTTGTAAATTGCTTTTCGATCTAATTTATTTTAATTATCAAAATTATTGTGGAGTTACACTCTTTGTGTAAACCAAGTTGACCACGTGAAGCATGTGGTGTAATCATCATAGTAGCCCTCAGATATTCCTTTTGGGAAGATTTCACAGAGAGTTAGTATGGATTTAGTATACCAGTGTGTGGTAATTACATGACGGACAGGATCGTGCTACAAACGTAACTTCTTTGGGTGAAAATTGAATTGGTTGGTTGTGGTTAATTTCCTCTTGCATATGTTTCAACGTTCTTCGTGTGTTATTTTATGAATGCAGTGTTGTATGCAGTCTCCCAATCTTGGCTCCATATTTGATGTGTTCCGTAAGATTACACTCTCACATTTTCACAATCCTAAATAAGGCACCAGCTTAGTTACGGCTCAAGTTTAATATGCTGAAATTTCAATGATCAATGTTAAAATAAATTTCCAAATATAAACTGATTTATTTCTTTTTATTTAAATTCTGTTTTATATATATATATATATCACCTGTTGTCATATGACTATTAAAAGATTATAATTAATGTTAGTCTGGTTGGGAATTTGGTAAGCTAAACTGGATAACTGGTGAAACAGTTGCTCAGTAACGCAAGATTAACTTCCCCAGACAGCTCACAGCTTTTAAACCACTTTTATTGTCTATCAGTACCCCTTTCATAGCAAATTAAAGCAACAACGTTACACATGGCGACCCTGTTCTGTGATTCCGCTAGACTCTGGAATCTCTGAAACGTTAGATTGCGAGCGTTGTATAATCTTAATTTCTTTTCCCTACAGCGCTCAAACAACTTCTGCGTTGTTTCTGAGCAGACTTTCAAAAGATTCACGGCGTTGTTGAGCGTCGTTGTGTTGTTTGTCTTGTTTTGTTTTCTATATTTGTTTGTTTTATATGTATGTGTTTTTTTTTTTCTAGCTTGTAAATTGCACTGACTTCGATCAAAGATATAAATTTGTTATGCGTGTGAAAAAGTGCGTACTAGGTTAGGTACCTTTCGTGTGGCTGTCGTAATTTTTGGGGGATGCGTTTATTCTTATTAGTGTGTTGCGTATCAGGTATAAATTGAATTAATGCAGACATGTAACCAAGCTAAAAGTAGGCGGTCTAACAACTTAAGCAACATGGACCAAGGGGGTAATTTGATTTCGAATATTAACGCGTCAGACGGTTCCGAAAATGCATTGGGGAATACTTAAGAGGAAATGCAAAACAGGATGAACGGGATCACATCAGTGCCAGAAATTAATTTGCCTCCAACTAACCAAGTTGATTTGGCAGAACTCATGAAAGCCTTATTGCAACAAAATAAAGAAAACGCAGAGAAATCAGAAAAATCGTTCCGAGAACAAAAAGAATCATCCGAAAAATCGATCCGAGATCTAGGCGAACAAATGACGCAGAAATCAGAAAAAGCGATCCGAGAGCTAGGCGAACAAATAGACGAAAAACTAATCCAACAGACAAATAAAGTCGACAAGTCTATGCAGAGAGTGTCCGATGATATCTCACAAAGAATAAACAATCTGGCAAGTGAAATAAAAAATGATATTATGAAAGAATTAGACTGTACATTTGAAAAAATCGGTGACCATCTGCAAGCCTTAGAACAGGGCAAGCGGAGTCGTGATGCGGATTCTAAAGAGAGCGAAGAACAGCTACTTAGGAATTTCCAAGCGCTGAGAGAAGAATGTCAAAGAGAACACCAGCAGGTACTCTCGAGGGTCCAAGAGGCGGAAACGCATTGTCCCATGTCTGTTAGCAACACAGTAGCGGACAACAGTCAAGCGATTCACGCACTGGAACAGCAAGTAGAACAATTGAAGCAGACTGGGGCGGAGGACAACAGACAAATACATGATAAGATTGTGGCATTCTCGGACATCGTAGGCACGATGAAGGAGACGGAAAGCGAGAACAATACTACACCGGTAGCGGTCGCAGAGACCGAAGAAGTGCGTTCGCTTCTTAGATTTCAGAAGGGACAGTTCAAAGCGAACAGGCGGCACAAAGCTGTAACAGGCGAATTTCAAGAACGCGTGGTGCATCTGGAAAACCGCATGGCGTGTGATTCCGAACTCGCCAATAGCACTAAAAATAGCCGTACGAACAGTGCAGAGAGGGACTCCGGCCACGAGGGAGATTTTGACGACAGGGAAGAATGTATTTTGAGGGGCAGACATGAGAAAAATAGAAACATTCAAGGGCCTCGCCGGGAGGAAATGCGGGGATTTGATTTCCAACATTTCCTTACGGTGAGAAAGTTTGAGATATTTCGAAATTCGCAAAAAGGAATACATCCACGAGCATGGCTCGAGCAATTTGAGTTTTGTCTTCCCCCTGACTGGGCAAGTTCACATAAGATAGAATATATGTGTGGCTATTTGGAAGGCGAACCGGCAATTCGCATGAGGTCGGCAGCGCGTCACTGCAACTCCACTCGGGAGTTTCGACAAGCCTTTCTCTCCGCCTATTGGTCAGAAGCGGCACAAAATAGGGTCAAGCATGGCATAATCATGCTGCCAAATTTGAACCAGTCTGGTTTCGGCAGCCCAGCACGCCTATTCGACCACATGCTGCAGGCGAATCAATTTCTATACGATCCATACGGACCTGCGGAACTAATTAGGATATGCATCACCAAATGGCCGATGCACTTGCGCCACGTCATTCTTGCGGGACGATGCAAAGAGGACGTGGAAACGTTTAAGACACTTCTCCAAGAGTTGGAAAACAATACAGGAGAACGGCCGCCTAATCAGGCACAAAGTTATTACGGGGCACAGCAGCGCGATCGCAGTCGTGGCCGTAGTACTAATCAACGGCGTGACTGGTCGTCGCGACGCGAACGGAACAATAATCGGGACCGGTCGTATAGAAACTGGGGTAACAGTCGCGAACACAGGTGGAACAACGGAAATGATCGAGGACGTGGACAGGATCGTGAACGCAACAGTTACGGCAACCAGAATCGATACTACGGTGAACACGGTGCGAATAGGACTGTAGGCGGAGGACCTCATGATGTTGAAATTCGGCCGGATAACCCTAGACATAATCCAGCAAATGGAAATGACAAAACCGGCAATGACAAACGATCAGCGCAGAAGGCGCCCAATCGGAACAAATGAGCGACATGGCAAAGGATTGCATACGGTATATAGAGAGGGAAGATATTAGAGAGGATTTGTTGCAAGAAACAACGAGTGCTAAAATTTCGGGAATAAATCCAGTCGTGACAGTTGCAGTAAACGAAATATGTTTTAAGTGTGTCATTGACATTGGAAGCCCTTTCTCGATAGTGAGCGAGGCAGCATTTCAAAAATGCGAAGGGACTGGGGCTTGGCCCGTTTTTCAAGTGCGCGGAATAAAGGTGAAGGGCGCAAAATACGGTAAGAGCGTAGAAATCCGAAGGCAGACTCAGCTTAATTTTACCTGCCAGGGAAGAGAGTTTGAGTACAACTTCTTTGTGCTCCCAATGCTGAATGTGGCAATGATTTTAGGAAATGATTTCATGTATGCCTACCATGCAGTAATTGACATTGGTGGAGGAGTAATGACAGTTCAACTTGGGGATCAGCCAATTAATTTAGTATTTGATGAATGCATATTACGTGCCGAGTCAGAAATTAGTTGCCTAAAATTTCAAGCTCAAACCGAGTCGCAACCCAGACTGGAGATACTCGTGAACTATGTAAGTGAGTCGTGCTCTACGTCTGGTGAGCAGGGGAAAGATGTTGTTTTTGCTGATGCACTAAGAAAGAGCATCGCGTGTCAGAACCACGGACAGGGAAAAGGAGAAATTGTATTGCCTACTTAGGAATCATGAACGGGTATTTTCTGAGACACCGGGGGCGATTAAGGGTTTTACTTAGCAATTCAGAGTACGTGACCATCAGAAGTTTTCTGTTAGACCATACCCTATTCACGTGGCGTATAAAGCCCAGGTGGAGAAGGAAATAAACAAGATGTTAGAACAAGGAATAATTGAGAGGGCAGTAAGCTCGTACAACTCACCCTTGCTTGTCGTACCAAAACGCGACAACTCAGTTCGTTTGGTGCTAGACTCGAGACAGATAAACACAGTTATTATGTCGGAAACGGACAGGCCTGAGAGCCTTGAGGAACTCTTACAACGTTTCCACGGGGTAAAGGTACTACCATCTGTCGACCTCCGTTCGAGTTTTTGGCAAATCGTGCTACACCCATCTTGCAGATTATATACGGCGTTCCTGTGTTACAGAAATTGTTTCCAATTCCGGCGTCTCCCGTTCGGACTAAACGTCTCATCAGCTGCTTTTATAAGGGGATTAAATAGCATTTTACCTGATGATTTGAAACAGCGAGTGACAATTTACGTGGATGACATATTAATTGCGGAAAACTCGTGGGAACCATAATGATGTTCTGAACAGACTACTAGATGTTTTTGAGAAGGCAGGTGTAACAGTCAACTTAGATAAGTCACAGTTCGGACGAGAGAACATAAAATTCTTAGGCCATATTGTCTCAGCAAGTGGAATACAACCTGACCCGGAGAAAATTGCGGCGATAGCGGCGTGTGCAGTGCCGACAAATATAAAACAGTTGCGAGCATTCTTAGGACTGTGTAATTTTTATAAGCGATTTATAAATTTCAGTGTACTTGGTACACCCCGTCTATGTGGACTAACAGGGAAGAACGCTTTGTGGGTCTGGGATCAAGAGGCACAGGATGAATTTTTTAAACTGAAAAAGGCTTTGGTAGAGTCTCCCATCCTCGTGCATCCCGACCTGACACCAGAATTCTGTTTAATGACGGACAGTTCCTTGTCAGGATTCGGTGCGGTACTGTTTCAAACGGAAGGAAATGATGATATTACAACTTGGAAAACAATCTCGTTTGGGAGCAGGGTGCTCTCTCGATGTGAAAAAAATTATTCAGAACTCGAAGCACTCGAGATAGTTTGGGCATTCTCGAAATTTAGGTATTTCTTATTTGGGAGGACCACCAGGGTATACACTGACCATCGTGCACTCCAATTTCTTATGAGCACAAAAATCACGCATGGGAGACTAGGACGCTGGGCACTATACCTACAGAAATATAATTTCACTGTAGAATACATTCCGGGACAGAAAAATGTAATTGCTGACGCTTTATCGCGCATGCCTGTAGGCTTGCTTCAGACAGAAGGAGGGGAACTCGGTGAAAATAATTTTAGCATCCTATACTTACAGAATGCTGCGTTCGAGAACTTTGTTACCACCTCTTTAGGGAGTATAGCGGACGAACAGGAGAAGGACGCAGTATTGAAAGATATAAAGAAGAAATGGGAGGACAAGGAGAATGTAGGAATACGCCAGTATTACCTAGTGCGCAATAGAATACTATTCAAGAAACGAGCCCCGGACGACTCCAGATGGGTGTTGGTGATTCCGGAGGAACTCGTAAACAAAATTATATGGTACATACATTTGAGTTATGGTCACTTCGGAGCACAGAAATGTTGTGAAAAACTAAAGGAGACATGCTGTTTTAATAACATGCTACGGCGTATTCGTTGTGTACTTAGAGTGTGCGGACCTTGTCAGCGAGCAAAGGCGGCCACAGTGACGTATGCTGCATCATTGCACCCGATAATACCAAGCAAACTTTGTGACCTCGCGGCCGTGGATCTATTTGGGCCACTAATACGATCTAAAGCAGGTTTTGCATATGTTTTCGTAGCGGTGGAGCTGACCTCCAAGTTTGTGTGTCTGACTCCGTTGAGGCGAGCCACAGGAAAGGCAGTGGCAACTGCATTTGCAAAGCAGTTTCTGCATGAAGTTGGGCGTGTGAAAAGGGTTATCTCGGATAATGGACCACAATTTAGATCGCAATACTGGCAGCGGATACTTCGAAAGAGAAGAATTAAACCTATATATATCTCTCTGTTTCACCCCAGCTCGAACCCCAGTGAGCGTATTATGCGTGAATTAGGAAAATTATGTAGGTTATACTGCAGTCGTGATCACCGATCGTGGGACATACACCTAAAAGGATTTCAGAACATAATTAATGAGTTACCTAATACGTCAACAAAGCTTCCGCCAATCACTGTGCTAAAAAACAAGGAGCCCCCGAGCAAAATCAAAGAGGCGGTGCCTTGGCCACTAGAACCGAGACTACGCCGGAACGCAATTGTTGACTTAGCTTTACGCAACATCAAGCGTGCGGCAGAATCCAGAGTCAAGGCGTATAAGAAAAACGTGAGAAAAACAGTGTTTCATGTAGGACAAAAAGTTCTTATCCGATCACACAAGCTGTCTAACAAACGGTCAGGTGTCTGCAAGAAATTTTTTAATCTCTTTAACGGCCCGTATCGGATAAGGAAGATTCCCCATGAAAACGCCATAGAAGTTGAAACTCTTCGATCGAAGAAATCAAAAGGGCTACACCATGTGTCAAACGTAAAACCATACATTGAGTAGAAAGGAGAGTGAGGAGTAAAGAGGACGGTGAAGAGAAACAATTGATTAGCTTACATTTGTGATAAATGCATTTTGAATAATATGTTGGGAAAAATAATGATAAAGATGTTTCTATGTGATTGATTGAAGTGACGTTTTTATTTATTTTTCTTTCCTTGAGTTATTAGGATTTAGGTTGGTTCAAATGTGAAGATAAAAGGTTTCTTTGTGAACGAGTGAAATGCTGTTTATGTTTTTTTGTGTAAATTGAAAAGAGTCGCTCCTGAGAGAAGCAAGATCTGTGTCGAATTAATGCAAAACTCACGGGAATATCCGATCTGTGGGTATTATGGGTCTGGCAAACCCAGATCCCCAGCTGTTAGTAGCCTTGTTTCCGATTTTCTGCTTTCAGTGCTACTATCTATCTATTACTATTCTATATCTGTCAGTATAAATGAGGATCTCTTACTATAGTATGCGTGCTGTATGAATATTTTAAGATAGGAGAACTCTGGGAAAGGAATGAGTAAGTTTAGAATCTTGAAAACAGGTTGCGATAATACGATTGTTTAACCAATGGCTTCCCAATATGTGCTAATATGTTAATATTGATGATATATCTTTTTTGTTCTTTATAGCTGAGTACGTAAAGTGCTGTCTGTGGATTTAGTAAGTATATTTATTCCCTTCAAGGTGAAAGAAGAATTGTGGTTTGTGTAATTTTATAATATATATTATTGTGGTAGTCAAATACGAGCAGTTTTTCAGCAAATGGAGAATGGAACGGAAATATGGATCCATTCTGTAGTCTTGATTGATGTTGAGCCAGAGCCTAAAAAAAATAAAAAAAATTATTCTGCGTTAATACTTGGCCTAGAAAAGCGACGTTTATGTGTTTTTCTGATGCTGTGAGCATTACAGCTTACTGTTTTCGCTGGTGCGGGATGCACTGCAGCCTATATGATTTGTACTGAGGAAATTTCCCTCTTGAAGGTAGAGGAAGATTAAATAATTTTGATTATGGGACCGAAGGAAAGCTTGATTTAAGGTAATAAAGATGAAGCAAAACATTTGTCATTTAAACTACAGGAGGATTCGGATCTTTTGTGTCTGTTGTAAGTTCAATATATTAAGATGAAACTGTTTTACAGAATAGAGGAGACCACAATTTTGCCATTCATGAGAAATGAATCCAGAATAACCACCACAGGCGAAATAACTGATTTGGAAGTGAAAGGTAACTTCAAGAAGGAACGAAATGGGTAAGAAAATGTAATCTAACCTGTAGGATAAAAAATTTTTTACCCTTCTCAGAGTCATCTGCGTGATTAATTCTTGTGATAACGTAATTTTAGATGAAATTGTCTTACTGTTTTATGTGTAAACATATGAGTATGATTAATGTATAATTGCGAGTCTCTTATTAGGTGTGTCAACGGGTATAAATGTTTTGGCGTGTAAATAACCATTGTTCTTTTTACTGTGTACGTTTCAGTAAAGTTTCTCCATATTTATCATGTGACAAGACATATGTGGCGAGCGTCAGGAAGAGGACGAATTAGAACAATGTTGTAGTGGTGTAAACACTTTGTTGAAGTAGCATTGAAGTAGCTTGTTGGATTAACTAGTAGTGGATAGAAGTAGAATTTTGAGTAATACATGTTTATGGGTAGTTAGTTTGTAGTATAGACAACAGGTGTGCATGTGTGTGTGTGTGTAAATAACATGTGAACCCTATGCTGTCCTGACCTATACTTCCACAAGGCATAATCCTATTCATTTTAGTGAATTAATAAGTAGCATTTGATTTTTTAAAACGCAAATGAACCACATTAGTGATGTGGATTTAGAAATTATATTGTCAGTTCATTTAATTTTTATTTTTTACATTGTTAAGTCATTTCACTTTTATTTTTTTACATTGTCAAGTCATTTAACTTTTATTTTATATTGTCGATTCATCTAATTTTTTTATTTAAAAAAATTTAAGTCTCACTTTTGTTCTTAAAAATTGTGAAAGACAATACTAAGTGGTATTATGTATGACAATTTGTAATCACATAACTATGATGAACAATTTCTGTGAATGCAGTTGAGAACCTGAAAGCGAACCGGCTAAACTCTTACGAGACAGCGGGAGCAGCCGAACTAGTTGTAAACAGGCGGGTTTCCCAGCAGGACACAGTGTCAACCGGGCCACTTTGGGAGCGCGGTCGACAACAAAAGAAGGGGACGGGGCAAACACTTTCCCTTGCAGCCGGAGCTAATGGCCGGCCGCACCAATGCGACCCTTCCCGGAGGCGATGACTTGAGATGCCCGAGCGGTCCACCGCAAGGAAATCCATCTGCTGGCAACGCAACAAACGCACGCGAACGTGACGAGACGGCCACGGTGAAACGACAGAAGGCAGGGGATAAAGGGGCGTGGAGCCTTTTGACAGGTACTGTCCAGAGAAACTTGCAGACGTCAACAACGACTATCGACGTTTCCTGACGGATGCCTACTGTCAAGCGACAGTAAATCATGGTTCGATGTTCTCTGGTCGCTAAGGGTGGCACAAAGAAGAGCCATTAAGTGTCATCCTTGCCCAGGAATATCAACCTGGCGTGTCAAACGAGGATACCGCACGAATTTGACAACACAAACATGGAACCAAATCGAGATGTACGTGACACGGGCCACCAAGAGAAACTTCATGAGAGGGCAGAGACGGCGGGATTGCACGCAACAGATGGACAAAAATCCCTAGTGACAGCTGCGGCGACGAACCCCCCCCCTCCCCTTATATTGTGCCTCGGAACAGTGGAACTACTGACTGTGTCAGTGAACAGTGATTATACTGTTCTTAGTTCAATGCATATACGTGTGTTTCTGTCACAGAAACTTTGACTCATGTGTTTTGCAGGGGTTCGATTTATTGGTGTTTATTAGACCGACTCTTGTATTTGCAGGTGTTTTATTTATTGTTTTTTTAGACTTTGACTCTTGTATTTTGCAGGTGTTTTATTTATTGGTGTTTTTTTTAGACGTTGACTATTGTACTTTCAGAGCTGTTTTATTTATCGATGTTTGTTTTTGTGAGATGTATTAGATTTGTGATATTTTGTTTCGTAAATTCATTGCTGTGGCATTGCTTCGTTTATCAGTCAGAGAGCTTTTCATTCTCATTGGACTGTGATCGATTAGCCTTTGCATGGAGCATATTTATAGTGAGGAACCTCATAAGGGTAACAAACACATAATTAATTGTGGTTTCAGTATAATGGCACAGTGATCATTGTTTGCTAATTAACTGCAATATAGTAGAGTGATTAAATTAGTGCCACAAAGTTATTTTAATTCTACAAATTATTAGTTTTATAAGATATAGAAGTTTTTTGTGATAACCACTTTGTAAAACATGTTTTTTTCTCTTATCACTTTTTTTGCTTTTGCGGATTGTGCATTGTAATGTTCTGCTTTATAATACTGATGTTATTTTCATGTTCTTTTTTAATTGCTGTGGCACCTTTGCTATTTTCATAAATTTTGCTAGTTAATAAACAGTCATAAATTTTCCTGTGATCAGTTGGCTCTTGCAATAAGCTCCAAAGGGTAACAACCAGAAATTGTTTTCGTATTAATGACACAGGAACCATTGTTTTTACTTGCTGAGCGAATTAGGTCTACACTGTCTTTTAAATAGGTGTCACAGATTGTGTTCTTTTTCTGTTTGAAATTGGTAGATTTTAAAGATTTGTTGAAATTATTGTGTTTTAGCAAGTAGCTGGTGAGCTTTTGCCTTTTCTTTACATTTTTGATTTAAGTTGGGTGTGAGAAGCCTGCTTGGGAATGTCCTAGCATGGCCAGAAAATTCCCTGCACAGTCTTTTCCCGGAGCGTTGGGGTTATGAAAGGTCTCTGTTGGATTCCTTTCATGTTAATTTCTTAAATCTGTTGGCATTTACGGCACAAATTCCCTTCTACATTTACTGTGGTGTTTCTGACTATCTGGGAGGAGACTGAGTAGTGGAACGTGTTACTTTTACACATAAACAAGAACGATCTGTCACACTACTACACTTTAAAACACAGTTTATATGTAATTCATGTCACACAGTCTCATACGGAACCTACATCCGCTTTCTTTCATATACTGTATATGATAAGATACTGTCATCCCCCTTGCCTTCTGTGTGAGAGGATGAATGAGCAAATGTATTTCTAGTTGCATGCTTGACGGTAGCAGACAAGCCTGTCTGCTAGAGAACAGTAGGACCAACGTCGGAACAGGTAGCTACGCTTTCTAAAAGCAAAGAGGTTTCTATCCTTAGTATGGTCCGGTCCGTCCCTTGTCATGTTGGTATAGGAAGCTGCCCCTCTGGCCACTTCCGTTTGTATTTGTGAGCCACCCTCAGGAAGGGACCAGGTCAGTCTGTCCGTGGCGAGCGTCTGAAGTGGTAAGATCTCCGGCTAAGCGCGTCTCTGCTAAGTCCGTAGGACAATGGATTTCTTAAGTTCAGCCTAACTGAAAATTTAATCACCTTTATTTCAGGTTTAGCTCTAAAATATCTAATGTTATCTTAAATTGCAACGCAGTGTATTTCGAATGTGAAGTTCAGAACATCTTCCAGTAGTTGCTTTGTCACTACTTTGTGAATAAAGTGGAACCACGTGTTGATCAGTAACTCTAACTAAGATCACCAATCTTAAATGCGAATGTGCGTGAGATTATAATGTCTCGTCTTGACAATATTTTTCAATATAGCAACATTTCTTTATGTTCAACCCACGTGGGGTGTACTTTGTGAGACCAGTACCATGTGCTTATGCAATTGTTTGACCCATCAGGTTAATAGTAAGACGATAGTAACCAGTTTGAGGTTTTTCTTTTGTAAATTGCTTTTCGATCTAATTTATTTTAATTATCAAAATTATTGTGGAGTTACACTCTTTGTGTAAACCAAGTTGACCACGTGAAGCATGTGGTGTAATCATCAAAGTAGCCCTCAGCTATTCCTTTTGGGAAGATTTCACAGAGAGTTAGTATGAATTTAGTATACCAGTGTGTGGTAATTACATGACAGACAGGATCATGCTACAAACGTAGCTTCTTTGGGTGAAAATTGAATTGGTTGGTTGTGGTTAATTTCCTCTTGCATATGTTTCAACGTTCTTCGTGTGTTATTTTATGAATGCAGTGTTGTATGCAGTCTCCCAATCTTGGCTCCACATTTGATGTGTTCCGTAAGATTACAATCTCACATTTTCACAATCCTAAATAAGGCACCAGCTTAGTTATGACTCAAGTTTAATATACTGAAATTTCAATGATCAATGTTAAAATAAATTTCCAAATATAAACTGATTTATTTCTTTTTATTTATATATATATATTTATATATATATATGACCGGTTGTTGTATGACTACTAAAAGATTATAATTAATGTTAGTCTGGTTGGGAATTTGGTAAGCTAGACTGGATACCTGGTGAAACAGTTGCTCAGTAATGCAAGGTTAACTTCCCCAGACAGCTCACAGCTTTTAAACCGCTTTTATTGTCTATCAGTACCGCTTACACCACAAATTAAACCAACAACATTACAGCCTTTTCAAAACAATTTACTTTATAGTTAACGACCAAGCCATTTTACTTAAAACGACTTTGATAAAACATTTAATAACAAAATTAAAACTTTCCAAGTAATGAAACAAAAAATCCACCAATTTGCATACAATTTCGCTACCGAACATGTAGGGAGCCAACTTCTTTTAAACTTTGGCACAACAAGATATTAAATTACAAGGGATCGCTAACAGGGAGGCAGAACTAGCATTTTCAAAGGATGCCAAGTAGATTAAAATAATCAAAGCAAAGATACAGTCATTCTTCTTTTACAATAACTAACAATTTTAAAGCCACGTAATTTTAAAAACCCACCAATGAAAGGCATACTTAAGCTTTTTAAACAGTGGCCAAAAAACAATCATAGAAAAATCCAACCATTTAACATTTTACAATAACTAACAACTTTAATACCATGTCCTGCCACCAAAATGTCCTGGGATAGAAATAATTAACCGACCGTGTTAAGGGCGGCCGCAATTGTCTCCCGAAGCATGTTCAGGCTGGACGCGGACTAACAGACCCACAACGCCTCACATTCAGCAATCACATCGACCTCACACGAGGCCAGGGGAGGAGGAGGAATCAAATCAGGAACCATAATCCCTGCCCAAAAATACACTTCCTCCCAGGCAGTACTAATAAGAAGCCAAACGATCACTGTCTATAATTACACCGGCGACAGGGACCGGAAATCCGAACGCCGGAGGCCACAAGGCAGAAAAAATGTAATCTAAAACAATAATCACGGCCCCTAAATTACACTTTCTACCGGGCAGTACTAACAAGAAGCGGGAAAGATCACTGTTTATAAATACACCGGTGACAGGGACAGGAAACCAGAACGCAGGAGGCTCAAAAAACGGTTCAAATGGCTCTGAGCACTATGGGACTTAACAGCTATCGTCATCAGTCCCCTAGAACTTAGAACTACTTAAACCTAACTAACCTAAGGACAGCACACAACACCCATTCATCACGAGGCAGAGAAAATCCCTGACCCCGCTGGGAATCGAACCCGGGAACCCGGGCGTGGGAAGCGAGAACGCTACCGCACGACCACGAGCTGCGGACACGCAGGAGGCCACATGGCAGAAAAGACGCTGGTTGCACAAACCAAAATTCTTCAATTAACATCTAAACCTTTAACCAACTTAACTTGCAGTTTATCAGAGAAACAGCAGGTGAACTCCGATGCAAAGCTTCCTCACACCCGACCGTGTACACGTCGCCAGCGTACCCAACTGGGCACAGTCACGCAGCCACGCGCTCTGTCACCGGAGCCCTCGTCTTCTCTGCACCCACGGCGGCGAAATACCACTCCTCAGGTTAGGCGAGTTACTAGTCCAGCCTTCCCGCCTCCAGACGGAAAATTTAAAGACATCCGTTGCCGTTCCCACCAAGCAGTTACTCGGAACCACAGCCGTGGCCCCCGGGTGTTCACAGCAAGACCTTACAGCCTTGTACCGTCAACTCGTCCCACTCGTCTCGCACCGCCAGAATAGACAACACGGCTTCTCGGACTAACAGCCAACTCTCCACCGCCACATCACGCCGCGGTCTCATCGTACGACATTCTCTAATACCCCATTTTAAAAACCGACCGATCGACTCATCACCGCTAGGCAACCAACCGGCCATCCCCCCAAAGATCTTATTCCCTTACACAAGGCTAACAGGAAGCAATGACTCGAAGATCGATAAGACCAGACACGCCGCCAGAGGGGAATCTCAACAGAATCGTACGCAGCATAACGATAAATATGAAAGAATCAATTAACGATGGAATGTAAGGACTCAGAACAATCTTTACAGCGCGATATATGTTGAGAGCCGAAGCACGGCTCAAAACGAGATACATAATTGGCCTGTATGAAGACCGACTTGAACAAAAGTGACTGTTCTTTCTCTTTAGATATCTTATGTGTTGTTTCAGTTCTGATCTCATTGTTGCTTATGTACTTGCAGCAGTCTTCCAAATGCTTTATATATAATATACACTAACCGATTTCCAGTACTACATATTGTATTTCATTACAAGTTGTGTAACATATTGCATATGTGATTATTAAACTTTTTGCAAAAATATTTACCATTTTGATTCAGTTCAGCAGCTATGTCGCTTTAAGCTTCTTCAGAATGTTCTTAGAATCTGCATCACCTCTATGATGCAAGAGGTTGTGCTTCCTAACGTGATCGGTAACCTTTCCTGTTTTCATCATTTCCACTGTATGCTCAGCAATACGACAGATCTGCCTCCCGTCGCAGTCAGTGTCAGAACACGGTAAGACATGCAGGCTCAGATAGCCGCCGGCAGAGGCGGCGAATCTGTATTTTGAGACAGCATGGCACTGGCCATGGCGCATGGATGGTGGTCACCGCGTCAAAGTCGCCCTTTGTGTACCGACACAACGCAATACACTGAGCTAACGAAAGTCAGGGGATACCTCCCAATAACATGTCGGACCTCTTTTTTCCCGGCGCAGTGCAGCAAGTCAACGAGACACAGACTCAACAAGTCGTTGGAGGTCCCGTCAGAAATACTGAACCGCTGGCTCGATAGCCGTCCATAATTGCGAAAGTGTTGTCGGTGCAGGAGTTTGTGCACGAACTGACCGCTCGATTATGTCCCATAAATATTAGATAGGATTCATATCGGGCGATCTGGGTGGCCAAACCATTTGCTCGAAATGTCCAGAATGTTCATCGAACCAAGCGCGAACAATTATGGCCTAGTGACGTGGCGCATTTTCATCCATACAAATTCCATCGCAGATGGCTGAAAATGGCCTCCAAGTACAATTCTGGTCGATGATAGGTTCAGTTGAACCAGAGGAACCAGTGCGTTCCACGAAAACACAGCTCACAGCTTTATGGAGCCACCGGCAGCTTGCATACTGTGTCCGTGGCCTCGTGTGGTCCGCGTCACACTCGAACACTACCATCAGTTATGACCAACTGGAATCGGGACTCATCCGAGCAGGCCACAGTTTTCCAGTCATCTAGTGTCCGATCGATATGGTCACGAACCCAGGAGAGGCGCTGCAGACGATATCGACTGCTGCCACAGTTCATTAACGCCAAATTTCGCCGCACTGTCCTAACGGATACGTTCGTCGTACGACCCACACTGATTTCTGGGGTTATTTCGCGCAGTGCTGCTTGTGTATCAGCACTGACAAAAAAAATGGTTCAAATGGCTCTAAGCACTATGGGACTCAACTGCTGAGGTCATTAGTCCCCTAGATCTTAGAACTAGTTAAACCTAACTAACCTAAGGACATCACAAACATCCATGCCCGAGGCAGGATTCAAACCTGCGACCGTAGCGGTCTTGCGGTTCCAGACTGCAGCGCCTTTAACCGCACGGCCACTTCGGCCGGCTCGGCTCAGCACTGACAACTGGATACAAACGTCGCTACTCTCGGTCGTTATGTAAAGCCGTCGGGCACTGCGTTGTCCGTGGTGAGAGGTAATGCCTGAAAAGTATGTGGGTGAGTCAAATGAAATCCTTAAATATTATTTTAAATATTATTTATTGTGCAGAAGTGTTACAAAGCTGTATCACTTTTCAACATAATCTCGCCCACGCTCAATGCAAGTCCTCCAGCGCTTACAAAGTAGATAAATTTCTTCAGAAAAAAATTCTTTCCGTAGTCCGCGCAACCACCCATGCACCGCGTAGCGTACCTCTTCATCAGAACGGAACCTCTTTATTCCCATTGCGTCTTTGAGTGGTCCAAACATATCGAAATCACTTGGGACAAGGTCTGGTGAGTATGATGGATGAGGAAGACACTCAAAATGCAGGTCTGTGATTGTTGAAACTGTTGTACGGGCAATGTGGGGCTTTGCATTGTCATGTTGCAAAAGGACACCTACTGACAGCAGTCCACGTCGCTTTGATTTGATTGCAGCCCGCAGATGATTTTTTAAGAGATCTGTGTATGATGTACTGGTGACAGTGGTCTCTCTAGGCATGTAAAGCACCAAAATGACGCCTTTTTCGTCCAAAAAGAGAGTCAGTATAACCTTCCCTACTGATGGTTCTGTTCAAAACTTCTTTGGTTTTGGTGATGAGGAATGGCGCCATTCCTTGCTCGCTCCTACACTTGCCGTACACCACTGGTGATCGTCGAGGGGACACTGAATAGTGCACGGTACATCCAAACCGTCATCGAACCCATCGTTCTACCATTCCTAGACCGGCAAGGGAACTTGCTGTTCCAACAGGACAATGCACGTCCGCATGTATCCCGTGCCACCCAACGTGCTCTAGAAGGTGTAAGTCAACTACCCTGGCCAGCAAGATCTCCGGATCTGTCCCCCATTGAGCATGTTTGGGACTGGATGAAGCGTCGTCTCACGCGGTCTGCACGTCCAGCACGAACGCTGGTCCAACTGAGGCGCCAGGTGGAAATGGCATGGCAAGCCGTTCCACAGGACTACATCCAGCATCTCTACGATCGTCTCCATGGGAGAATAGCAGCCTGCATTGCTGCGAAAGGTGGATATACACTGTACTAGTGCCGACATTGTGCATGCTCTGTTGCCTGTGTCTATGTGCCTGTGGTTCTGTCAGTGTGATCATGTGATGTATCTGACCCCAGGAATGTGTCAATAAAGTTTCCCCTTCCTGGGACAATGAATCCACGGTGTTCTTATTTCAATTTCCATGAGTGTAGAAACGAGTCAAATCTATACTTCAACTAAGAACACAAATGCACCACATGATTTCTACCTTTTCGGCAAGTTGAAATAACGGAAAAGGATTTTCCAAAGATGAAGATGTTCGCATAGCGATTATCGAATGGGTCCGTGAGCAAGAGTGAATTTTTCTAGTCCAGGATCTGGACGATCTGTAGACGTTCCGACTCTCCTTTACAGAGACTTCTAGACTACATTGACAAATACCATCAAGCATCTGTATCACTCTGAAGTGCGCCGGCCGGGGTGGCCGAGCGGTTCTAGGCACTACAGTCTGGAACTGCGCGTCCGCTAAGGTCGCAGGTTCGAATCCTGCCTCGGGCATGGATGTGTGTGATGTCCTTAGGTTAGTTAGGTTTAAGTAGTTCTAAGATCTAGGGGACTGATGACGTCAGAAGTTAAGTCCCATGGTGCTCAGAGCCATTTGAACCACTCTGAAGCGCAGTGCAGAATGCAATAAAAAATGTACAGAGTTGACAGTATGTTTCCAACTCTCTTTGTTGCTCTTTTACCAGAAAGAATGCTAAAATGATAACCATCACTTTAATACTAGAAATATCGTAGAACCTGCGTGAACTATAGTGTTACATTCGCAATGCTAATATATCAGCTCGCTAACTGTTAAAATCATAGCGTGTTTCCAACTACAAATAGGACAAACTGAGATTGTTATCTACATTTCACGTAGCGCAAATACCCAGCGCCTCGCTTATACTCCATTCGTCACGCGGTTTTGCCGTTATTTTCAAAGCTCAGCACGACAGAGAGAGGTGTATTCGCGGACTATAGATGTCTGTGATCTAAGGCCATAAATTGCTTTATGTTTCGCCGACTGGCCGTTCTTTAACGTATACTCGATGGCTGAAGTGAAAATGGAATCGCGTAGTTTGAATATAGTATGACCTGTAAGGAAATTAACGACTTCAGACTTTTTTCGCAGACAGTTATCACTGTAAATTGACTAAATCTTTCCGAGAGGGTAGGGCGACAGAATAAAATTAAGTATTAACTTTCAGAATTCTTTTCTTTTTAATGCTGTCTCGCATAGTGCGATATTCATTCCAGGTCTGCTCAGAAGCAACTGATTTGTGAAGACATCAGCACAGTTTTAAATGATAAATTTTGCTCTGAGGCTGAGTCTGGAAGCCTTAATGAACCGCAAAGGAGGAGTCATCTCAAACACTAGGCGAGATCGAAGGTCACGAACAATAAACGTCATATATTTGAATGTAGACTTCCGCGGCGTATACTGCTGACGACATCTTCTCGGATTTCCATCCCAGTGGTTGTGTTGAAATTCTGTGACGTTTCGATGAGTGTCACTCTCATCTTCTTCTGGCGAAGAGCAGTGATTACGCAGGCGCCTCATTAACAGGGTGAACCACAACTCGTCTGACAAACTTTCAGAGGTGGCAGTACGCCACAAAACAGAACAAATGTGCAGAAATAAACATGTCCTCTAAAATGTATATCTTAAAAGCTGTGGGCACTTGTTCATCTTCGATTGTGAAACACACCTCTTCTGCTGGAACTTCTTTGGTTTCCATAGTTTTAGAGGAGGTAGTACGGACGAAAAAAAAAAAAAAAAGAAAAGAAAGTCCGGTATACATGGACACCAGAACGCATGTCTTAAGAGCTTAAGAGCTACTAGCGCTTCTTCAGCAGGAGAGATGTGTTTCACATTGGCGAAGATGAACAAATATTCGTAGCTCATGCGCTTTAGCACTTTAGAGCTCCTGTTAACTGGATGTTTTTTTCTTGTTTTGAGCCATACTACCATCTCTCAGCCGCGAGGGATTAGCCGAGCGGTCCGAGGCGCTGCAGTCATTGACTGAGCGGCTGGTCCCGGTGGAGGTTCGAGTCCTCCCTCGGGCATGGGTGTGTGTGTTTGTCGTTAGGATAATTTAGGATAAGTAGTGTTTAAGCTTAGGGACTGATAACCTTAGCAGTTAAGTCCCATAAGATTTCACACGCGTTTGGTTTTTTTTTACCATCTTTCAAATTATGGAAAGCAAAAAGCCTTCAGCTGAAGAGATGTGTCTCAGAGTAGCATAGACGAACAAGTGCTAATAGGTCTAAACGTATGCATTTTAGATCCAATGTTTACTGGACTTTTTTCCTTGCTTAGATCCATACTAGCGCTTCTGAAAGTTTGTCGGCGGAGTTCTGGTTTAGCCTGTATATATGACAAAACACAAGGGATAGCGATATGCACATGTACAGATTACGGGACCATGGCGTATTCAAAGTATAAAAGAGCCGTGCATTGGCGGAGGTGTCATATGTACTCAGGTGATTCATGTGAAGAGGCTTCCGACTTGGTTATGACAGCACGACGGGAATTAATAGACTTCGAATGCGGAATGGTAGTTGGAGCTAGATGCATTGCGAACTCCATTTCTGAAATCATTAGGGAATTCAATATTCCGAGATCCTCAGCGCCAAGTGTACCGAGAATACCAAATTTCAGGCTTTACTTTGCACCAAGGAGAACGCAGTGGCCGACGGCCTTCACTTAACAACCGAGAGAAGCAGCGTTTGCTTAGAGTTGTCAGTGCTGACAGACGAGGAATATTGCGTGAAATAACCACAGAAGTCAATGTGGAACTATGACGAACGTATCCGTTAGGACAGGGCGGCGGAATTCGGCGTTAATAGGCTATGACAGCTGATAACCGAAGCGAGTGCATTTGCGAACACCACTACATCGCCTGCAGCGCCTCTCCCGGGCTCGTGACCACATTGGTTGGTCCCTAGATGACTATAAAACGGTGATGTGGTCAGATGAGTCCCTATTTCAGTTGGTAAGAGCTGATGGTAGGGTTCGAGTGTGGCGCAGACCCCACGATGCCATGGACCCAAGTTATCGACAAGGCATTGTGCAAGCTGCTGATGTCTCCTTAATAGTGTGGGCTGTGTTTACATGGAATCGACCGGATCCTCTGGTCCAACGGAACCGATCATTGACTGGAAGCAGTTATGTTCGGCCACCACTCCATTTTCATGGACTTTATGTTCCCAAACAATGATGGAATTTTTATGCATGATAATGCGCCATGTTACCTGCCCACAGTTCAAATGGTTCAAATGGCTCTGAGCACTATGGGACTCAACATCTAAGGCCATCAGTCCCCTAGACTTAGAACTACTTAAACCTAACTAACCTAAGGACATCACACACATCCATGCCCGAGGCAGGATTCGAACCTGCGACCGCAGCGGTCTCGCGGTTTCAGACTGAAGCGCCTAGAACCACTCGGCCACACCAGTCGGCTGGCCACAGTGGTTCGCGATTGGTTTGAAGAACATTCTGGATAATTCGAGCGAATGATTTGGCCACCCATATCGCCCGACTTGAATCTCATCGAATATTTGTGGGCCATAATCGAGAAGTCAGTTCGTCCACAAAATCCGGTACCGGCAACGCTTTTGCAATTTCGGGTGGCTACAGAGATAGCGCGGCACAATATTTTTGCAGGGGACGTACTTTTTGAGTCCATCCCACATCGAGCTGCTGCACTGCGCCGGGAAAAAGGAGGTCTGACACGATATTAGGAGCCATGTCATGACTTTTGTCTCCTCAGTGTGCAATACTAGGTTAGTGCCCGCTGCTTCGCCCGCGTAGACTGTATGGTCTGCAGAAATTTTGTTTGTTTTTCTTCAGTCGAATTCTGTTAAAAAAAAGCAACCTTCTAGAATTTTCACGCTAATTAAGGCTATAGAAGCATGTTTTTTCCGTATGTGCTTCTAACCAGAAAGCGATTTTGGTAGCTGGAGTCTAAGGGTTTCGTTAGTCATGCCATTTGGTTCTTGTGATGATATTTCCATAGAAATTTTCATCATCTAACACACATTACTTTACAATTGATCGAGAAATGAAATACCAAATGTCATAGATTTAGCTTTAAAAATACGTTAGCAGCTCTTTAATAACGATTTATTTTTTTAAAAAATTGCTCCAGTATTTCATACCCATAAAGGGTTAAATTTCCGCAAATACTGAAACACGTATTTCTATACTTATAACAGAGAAGCCAAATATCATTTTTTTGTTTTAGCTTCAAAACTGCCTCAATAGGGACAAATTTTCAAAAAACTTTTCGTCCCCTATTTCACCCCATAGGGGTGGAATTCCGAAAAATCCGTTTTTAAACGACGGCTACAATATAAGGTCAACACCCTCTACAAATTTCAGTTTTCTATCATTAGCGGTTTGGCTCACTCAGGACAATATCTCTTACACTTTTAGATACATATGCGAGTGGTCAAAGGCGCTGCAGTCATGGACTGTGCGTCTGGTCCCGGCGGAGGTTCGAGTCCTCCCTTGGGCATGGGTGTGTGTGTTTGTCCTTAGGATAATTTAGGGTAAGTAGTGTGTAAACTTAGGAACTGATGACCTTAGCAGTTAAGTCCCATAAGATTTCACACACATTTGAACATTTGATACATATGCGACGCTCACGTTATCTTGGCACTTCCCCAGAAATTGGTGAGTAAGTCGTTCATAAAAAAGTTGCGAAATGTCAAGCAGTCACCTAGCGGAAGTCTATCACGTCATTTTTTCGCATATTTCATATAGTGTACCGAAAGGGCTGAATTCAGTACTCATCGATGTTCGCCGGCCGAAGTGGCCGAGCGGTTCTGGGCGCCACAGTCTGGAACCGCGCGACCGCTACGGTCGCAGGTTCGAATCCTGCCTCGGGTATGAATGTGTGTGATGTCCTTAGGTTAGTTAGGCGTAAGTAGTTCTAAGTGCTAGGAACTGATGACCTCAGAAGTTAAGCCCCATAGTGCTCAGAGCCATTTGAACCATTTGATGTTCGCTACACTGTCCACATTGTATGACAACAACTCTTCTTGTCACAGTTAAGGGACTTGCTGTTATTTCGATAAGGTGGGACATTGCGTGATTAGCAGGAGAAGAAGCGTCTTTCATCAGAGCAGATAATACGATCCCATTGATGCAAGATCCAATCTTAATGATCTTGTGCTGACTGCAATTCTAACTGACGCTGTCCTTGGATCAACATAAGAACGCGCCAGGATCGTCTGCTGCTATCTCCTATCTTCACTAATGTGCGCAGAAAGGTGTGCTGCGGAACACCTGTGCCTGACCAGCATTGTTCCCTATCGTTAGATCTTCCACAGATCCCGACTGTCCTAATTTAGAGAGCGAAAAATCTTCCGACCTCCACGCTACGTGATGATACGTGGTCATCCAGCACCTTATCCGTTATTCATGGTTTCATTATCCTTCAACCATTAACCTTAGACGCTCATGACAGTACCAGGCGAACTGCCGACCTACTTCGCCGTTTCCGAGATGCACATTGCCAGGTGCCGTGCCATAACAATCTGTTTTTTGTGAAAGTCGCTTATATCAGTGAATTTCCCCAGTTACGTCCCGTATCGTCACTTTGTAACGCCGGAAATGCATATCCTCCTATTTCCATCTATTGTACTATAAATTTTTTCCTTATTTTGTTACCTGAAGATATGACATTTCTGTGTATTTATATATTGTAATTGTTTTACTATTTGTATATATATATATTTATGCATTTATGTCGATGTATAATTGGTTTGTTTTGCAAATATTATTTGTATTTTTACGCTGGGTCTGGCCTAGGGAAAACTATGCTATCGAACGAATACATCGATAGGTCGTGTGGAGAACCCAAGTGTTTAGGATCTTTGGTAGTGTTAACTCTGTCGCGTGGAGCGCGAGCAGAGCAGAGTCTGGCTGGGGTAGTGCAGTGGAGCAGGTGTGTTGTGTGACGCTCCCGCGAGTTGCCACGCTTTCGGGGTTGGTCAGCATGTAATTGCGCTCGACTTGCTATGATAGTTTCTGACACGGTGTCGCGGACGGGAAGCATTAGCTGGCGCACATCAAGAGCCCGTTTCGCCTGGTGACCGTGTCGAGAAGAAGGCGCGCCAACATCCAGCTTCTGCAACAGCGACGGCCGACAATGAGTGACTCCACCTCCTCGATCGACGGCTTCAAACCTTCAATCAAGCAACAAGGAAGACTGGAAGCACGTAAAGTTTTAGGACTGTATGGCAGACCTCAGATTTTCAAACTGATCCATTTTCATAACTAAATGACAGCAACGTAGCATGAACCTTTGTTGCTCATTGTCCCAATTGCATTACCAAGCAGGGTCCCTTCCTTTTCCGGAATGAACCCGAGTGTCGTTGAAATTCAAACGCCAGCATCATTCGATTTCACTGCTTTAATTTCGAAGTTCAGTAAGGTATTCATAGCTGGCTACAATATTTAGATTACACAAGCACAAATCAAGAGTGCGAGTTTTGTTACCATATTTCAGCTTACCTGTGACTGCAGCTCAGCTTGGTACGTACTAAATTTTACTATTGTTAATTGTTCAGAATCATTTAATTCAAGCTCAAAGTTAAACCTCTTATTTCTAAATTGCGTAGATTCAAGTAGCTTTTGAAATGATTGTTGAGGTAGTCCAAGACTAACCGTATTTTACTGAATTTCGATGTGCTTCAGAAAGAAAGCTCACTATTAACTTCAGTCACTAAATTAACTTTCGATTTTCCGGTTTTATTAATTCTTTTGCTAAATTAAGTCAGAGTGTAGCGAAATTTATTACTTCTGACAAACTTTCAGTTTTCACACTACACCTGTCAACCTTCAGTTGCCACACTTCTAGTGCTAATTATATGTGTAATAACCTTTCTTTTTCAGTTACTATAGTAATTGCCCTTAGGACTGGCGACCGTAATTTCCCCCAAATCTCAAATATCTAATTAGCGCCAATTAATTGTTAACATGACGACCGCACATTTACTTTCTTTATTAACTTTACCCCTTTTCAAAATTAATTTCCACCAGTTTCATTCGCATTTTTCCTTTCATTTAGATGTAACCCTTTCCTCCCTCTTTACCGACAGATTAACTTCGGTGACGATTGCTTTTCCCAAATTTCCATTAGGTACACGCAGTTTAATTTATCACTGTCATTAAGGTCGATAAGTGAGGGGGAGGTTACAACTTGAACGGTTCCCTACTAGTCTCTGCTCCACTTACATACTTCCCTTACTGTGTCACGTGTCGAACTGTCTAAGGTCGCTTGTCATAATGGAAAAAATACAGGTAGTGTGTTGGAAAGTTAAAGCGCAGCATATACACGACTGTGAAGATTCCCGTTGGGAGGCAGTCGAAAATGGTTCAAATGGGTCTGAGCACTATGGGACTTAACTTCTGAGGTCATCAGTCCCCTAGAACTTAGAACTACTTAAACCTAAATAACCATGCCCGAGGCAGGATTCGAACCTTCGACTGTAGCGGTCGCGCGGTTCCAGACTGTAGCGCCTAGAACCGCTCGGCCAACCTGGTCGGCGCAGTCGAAAAGTTGGTGCTTTGTTTTCTTAGGTCTTGTTTATCTTTTTAGAATGACCAAGCTATTGTTGGAAAGGACATTAACCGGAAATATTTCTTGTGGTTTGACTACTGAAATAAACTGTCGTAAGAAGACAGCAGTCCAAAAGCCTCTCCTCAGCAGCCTTTGCGTTTTATTAGCCTACGAACCTCTATGTGAGACTGGACGTGGTGCAGCATGTCGGTAGCACTCCTTGGAATGGAGACCACAACGAAAACATGCGGCAACATACCGATACAGAGCTCCGAAAACTAATATGAGAGTGGTTTGATGCAGCTCGACACGCGAGTCCATCCTGTGAAACGTCTTCGTCCCTGCTGAAGCGCTGCGGCCTACATCTATTTCAGCCTGTTTACTCAGGTCAGGCTATGGTCCGTGAAGACCTGATCGTTGACGGGACGTTAAACCTCGTCTCCTTCCGTTTCATCCTTGTAGAGTTTAAGTTAAAAGTAAAGCTATCCTCATCTCAAAGGGTGGTTTGAACACGACAGTGCTTTACTAGGCGTGATCTTACAGGAGATGGAGTGCCCGTGCCTGCCTCTGACCTTGGAAAGGACTCATCCAGCCAGTTATAGGGGAATGCAAGCTTTGATGAGGAATCCGAATTACGGTGCGACCTTCCGTTTTCAGAGACGGTGATGTGGTCTGGCTGATGCTGCACCAGGTTTGGCGCGGTGGCTGTAATCCCTCAACCTTCTTTGTTGCACTTTGAACCACATAATATTGTCGGATGAGAGCTCCTTCCAGCGTTGTCGGCACTCGGGGGTCACGTCTATTTCAGAATCAACGCAAGTAAACCGTACTGGTCCACTTAGCCACAGAGCGGCATTAGTTTATATTACGTCGGCAAAGTCCGCATATCAGAAGGTTGACAGAGTAAATTGATTTGTGACTTATTTTTTCACTTTAGACTGATCTTCACTTAATATACACTACTGGCCATTAAAATTGCTACACCAAGAAGAAATGCAGATGACTAGAACTGACGTGTGATTACATTTTCACGCGATGTCGCCAAACACGAATGTGATCCTGAGAAATCAGTACCCAGAACAACCACCTCTGGCCGTAATAACGGCCTTCATACGCCTGGGCATTGAGTCAGAGCTTGGATGGCGTGTACAGGTACAGCTTCAACACTATACCACAGTTAATAAAGAGTAGTGACTGGCGTATTGTGACGAGCCAGCTGCTCGGCCACAATTGACCAGATGTTTTCAGTTGGTGAGAGATCTGGAGAATGTGCTGGCCAGGGCAGCAGACGAACATTGTCTGTATCCAGAAAGGCCCGTACAGGACCTGCAACATGCGGTCGTGCATTATACCCATCTGTTGACTCAGGGATCGAGACGTGGCTGCACGATCCGTTACAGCCATGCGGACAAGATACCTGTCATCTCAACTGCTAGTGATACGAGGCCGTTGGGACCCAACACGGCGTTCCGTATTACCCTCCTGAACCCACCGATTCCATATTCTGCTAACAATCATTGGATCTCGACCATCGCGAGCAGCAATGTCGCGGTACGATAAACCGCAATCGCGATAGGCTACAATCTGACCTTTATAAAAGTCGGAAACGTGATGGCACGTATTTCTCCTCCTTAGATGAGGCATCACAACAACGTTTCACCAGGCAAATCCGGTCAACTGCTGTTTGTGTATGAGAAATCGGTTGGAAACTTTCCTCATGTCAGCACGTAGAAGGTGTCGCCACCGGCGCCAACCTTGTGTGAATGCTCTGAAAAGCTAATCATTTGCATTGAAAGGTCTCTGTTGGATTCCTTTCATGTTTAATTTCTTAAATCTGTTGCCATTTATGGAATAAATTCCTCTTCTAAATGTACTGTGGCGTTTCTGACTATCTGGGAGGAGACTGAGCAGTGGAACGTGTTACTTTTACAGAACGATCTGTCACACTACTACACTTTAAAGCACAGTTTATATGTAATTCTTATATGTAATTCATGTCACACAGTCTCATACGGAACCTACATCCGCTTTCTTTTATATACTGTATATGATAAGATACTGTCATCCCCCTTCCCTTTTGTGTGAGAGGATGAATGAGCATATGTATTTCTAGTTGCATGCTTGAGAGTAGCAGACAAGGCTGTCTGCTAGAGAACAGTAGGACCAACGTCGGAACAGGTAGCTACGCTTCCTAAAAGCAAAGAGGTTTCTATCCTTAGTATGGTCCTGTCCGTCCGTTGTCATGTTGGTATAGGAAGCTGCCCCTCTGGCCACTTCCGTTGGTCTTTGTGAGCCACCCTCAGGAAGCACGCTCGGCAGTAGGGCAGTTGCAGTGTGGCCGTGGCGAGCGTCTGAAGTGGTAAGATCTCCGGCTAAGCGCGTGTCTGTTAAGTCTGTAGGACAATGGATTTCTTAAGTTCAGCCTAACTGAAAATTTAATCACCTTTATTTCGGGCTTAGGTCTAAAATATCCGATGTTATCTTAAATTGCAGCGCAGTATAATTCTCGTGTGAAGTTCAGATTATTTTCCGGTAGTTGCTTTGTTACTACTTTGTGAGTAAAGTGGAACTACGTGTTGATCAGTAACTCTAACTAAGATCAATCTTAAATGCGAATGCTTGTGTGATTATAACGTCTCGTCTTGACTATATTTTCAATATAGCAACTTTTCTTTATGTTCAGCCCACGTGGGGTGTACTTTGCGAGACCACTACCACGTGCTTATATAACTGTTTGACCCATCAGGTTAATAGTAAGACGTTAGTAACCAGTTCAAGGTTTTTCTTTTGTCAATTGCTTTTCGATCTAATTTATTTTAATTATCAAAATTATTGTGGAGTTGTACGCTTTGTGTAAACCAAGTTGACCACGTGAAGCATGTGGTGTAATCATCAAAGTAGCCCTCAGCTATTCCTTTTGCAAAGATTTCACAAAGAGTTAATATGAATTTAGTATACCAGTGTGTGGTAATTACATGACGGACAGGATTGTGGTATGAACGTAATTTCTTTGGGTAAAAACTGAATCTGTTGGTTGTGGTTAATTTCTTCTTGCTTATGTTTCAATGTTCTTCGTGTGTTATTTTATGAATGCAGTGTTGTATGCAGTCTCCCAATCTTGGCTCCATATTTTATGTGTTCCGTAAGATTACAATCTCACATTTTTTCAATCGTAAATAAGGCACCAGCTCAGTTATAACTCACGTATAATATGCTGAAATTTCAATGAACAATCTTAAAATAAATTTCCAAATATAAACTGACTTCTTTCTTTTTATTTAAATTCTCCTTTTTATATATATATATTACCGGTTTCGTATGACTATTAAAAGATTATCATTAATGTTAGTCTGCTTGGTAAACCTAGACTAAATATCTGATGAAACAGTGGCCCAGTAATCCACGGTTAACGTCCCCAGACAGATCATGGCTTTTAACCCACTTTCATTGTCAATTAGCACCGATCTCAGCATACCAAATTAGAGTTACAACTTTACACATCAGCATACCAAATTAAAGTTACAACATTACACATGGCGACCCTGTTCTGTGATTCCGCTAGACTCTGGAATCTCTGAAATGTTAGATTGCGAGCGTGTTATAATCTTAATTTTTTTTTCCCTACAGCGCTCAAACAACTTCTGTGTTGTTTCCGAGCAGACTTTCAAAAGATTCACGGCGTTGTTGATCGGCGTTGCATTGTTTGTCTTGTTGTGTTTTTTATATTTGTGTGTTTTATATGTCTGTGTGTTTTTTTATTCTCGCTTGTAAATTCCACTGTTTCGATCAAAGATAAAAATTTGTTTTGCGTGTGAAAAAGTGTGTACTAGGTTGGGTATCTTTCGTGTGACTGTCGTAATTTTTGGGGGACACATTTATTGTGATTAGTGTGTTGCGTACTGAGTATAAATTGCACTAATGCAAACACATAACCAAGCTAAAAGTAAGCGGTCCAACAACTTAAGCAACATGGACCAAGGGGATAATTTGATTTCCAATATTAATGCGTCGGGCGGTTCCGAAAATGCAATGGGGAATACTTCAGACGAAATGCAAAACAGCAGGAACGGGCTCACAGCAGAGCCAGAAATTAATTTGCCTCCAACTAACCAAATTGATTTAGCAGAACTCATGAAAGCCTTATTGCAACAAAATAAAGAAAACACAGAGAAATCGATCCGCGAGCTAGGGGAACAAATGATGCAGAAATCAGAAAAATCGTTCGAACAAATGACGCAGAAATCAGAAAAATCGTTCCGAGAACAAAAAGAATCATCCGAAAAATCGATCCGCGAGCTAGGCGAACAAATGACGCAGAAATCTGAAAAATCGATCCGAGAGCTAGGCGAACAAATAGACGAGAAACTAATCCAGCAGACAAATAAAGTCGACAAGTCGATGCAGAGAGTGTCCGATGATATCTCACAAAGAATAAACAATCTGGCAAGCGAGATAAAAAGTGATATTATGAAAGAATTAGGCCGTACGTTTGAACAAATCGATTATCGTCTGCAAGCCTTAGAACAGAGCAAGCGGAGGAGCGATGCCGAATCTAAAGAAAGCGAAGAACGGCTACTTAGGAATTTCCAAGAGCTGAGGGAAGAATGCCAAAGGGAGCACCAGCAGGTACTCTCGAGGGTCCAAGAGGCGGAAACGCATTGTCCCACGTCCGTTAGCAACACAATAGTGGACAACAGTTTAGCGATCCACGCGTTGGAACAGCAAGTAGAACAATTGAAGCAGACTGGGGCGGAGGACAAGAGACAAATTGATGATAAGATTGCGGCATTAGCGCACATTGTAGGTACGATGAAGCTGACGGAAAGCGAGAACAATACTACACCGGTAGCGGCCGCTTAGACCGAAGAAGTGCGTTCGCTTCTGAGATTTCAGAAGGGACAGTTCGAAGTGAACAGGCAAAACAGAGCTGTAACAGGCGAATTACAAGAACGCGTGGCGCATCTGGAAAACCGCATGGCGTGTAATTCCGAACTCGTCAATAGCATTAAAAATAGCCGTACGAACAGTGCAGAGAGGGACTCCGGCCACATGGGAGATTTTGACGACAGGGAAGAATGTAATCTGAGGGGCAGACATAAGAATAATAGAAACATTCAAGGGCCTCGCCAGGAGGAAATGCGGGGATTTGATTTCAAACATTTCCTTACGGTGAGAAAGTTTGAGATATTCCGAAATTCGCAAAAAGGAATACATCCACGAGCATGGCTCGAGCAATTTGAGTTCTGTCTTCCTCCCGACTGGGCAAGTTCACATAAGATAGAATATATGTGTGGCTATTTGGAAGGCGAACCGGCGATTCGCATGAGGTCGGCAGCGCGTCACTGCAACTCCACTCGGGAGTTTCGACAAGCCTTTCTGTCCGCCTATTGGTCGGAAGCGGCACAAGATAGGGTCAAACATGGCATAATTATGCTGCCAAATTTGAACCAGTCTGGTTTCGGCAGCTCTGCACGCCTATTCGACCACATGCTGCAGGCAAATCAATTCCTATACGACCCATACGGGCCTGCGGAATTAATTAGGATATGCATCACCAAATTGCCGATGCACTTGCGCCACGTCATTCTTGTGGGACGATGCAAAGAGGACGTGAAAACGTTTAAGACGCTTCTCCAAGAGTTGGAATACAATACAGGAGAATGCCCGCCTAATCAGGCACAAAGTTATTACGGGGCACAGCAGTGCGATCGCAGTCGTGGCCGTAGTACTAATCAACGGCGTGACTGGTCGTCGCGACGCGAACGGAACAATAATCGGGACCGGCCGTATAGAAACTGGGGTAACAGTCGCGAACACTGCTGGAACAACGGTAATGATCGGCGACGTGGACAAGATCGTGAACGCTACAGGTACGGCAACCAGAATCGATACTACGATGAATACGGTGGGAATAGGACTGTAGGCGGAGCACCTCATGATGTTGAAATTCGGCCGGCTAACCCTAGACATAATCCAGCAAATGGAAATCAACAAAACCGGCAATGACAAACGATCAGCGCAGAGGGCGCCCAATCGGAACAAATGAGCGACATGGCAAATGAGTAGAAAGGACAGTGCAAAGTAGAGAGGACGGTGAGGAGAAAGAATTGGTTAGTTTAAATTTGTGACGTATGCATTTTGAATAATATGTTGGTAGAAGTAGTGATAAAGATGTTTCTATGTGATTGATTGAAGTGATGTTTGTAGTTTTTTTTTCTCTCCTTGTGCAATTAGGATTTAGGTGGGTTAAAATGTGAAGATAAAAGGTTTCTTTGTGAACGAGTGAAATGCTTTTTATGTTTTTTTGGTGTAAATTGAAAAGAGTCGCTCCTGAGGAAAGCAAGATCGTTGCTGAATTAGTGCATAAACTCAGGGGAATATCCGATCTGTGGGTATTATGGGTCTGGCAAACCCAGGTCCCCAGCTGTTAGTAGCCTTGTTTCCAATTTTCTGCTTTCAGTGCTACTATCTATCTATTACTATTCTATATCTGTCAGTATAAATGAGGATCTCTTACTATAGTATGCGTGCTGTATGAATATTTTAAGATAGGAGAACTTTGAGAAAGGAATGAGTAAATTTGGAATCTTGAAAACAGGATGCGATAATACGATTGTTGAACCATTGGCTTCCAATATGCGATGATATGTTAATATTGATGATATATGTCTTTTTTGTTCTTTATAGCTGAGTACGTAAAGTGCTGTCTGTGGATTTCGTAAGTATATTGATTCCCTTCAAGGTGAAAGAAGAATTGTGGTTTGTGTAATTTACGTGGCTCTGAAACATTATTGTGGTAGTCAAATACGAGCACCTTTTCAGAAAATGGAGAATGGAACGGAAATATGGATCCTTTTTGTAGTCTTGATTGATGTTGAGCCAAAGCCTAAAAAATTATTCTGCGTTAATACTTGTCCTAGAAAAGCGACGTTTATGTGTTTTGCTGATGCTGTGAGCATTACAGCTTACTGTTTTCGCTGGTGCGGGATGCACTGCAGCCTATATGATTTGTACTGAGGAAATTTACCTCTTGAAGGTAGAGGATGATTAAATAATTTTGATTATGGGAACGAAGGAAAGCTTGGTTTAAGGTAATAAGGATAAAGCAAAACATTTGTCATTTAAACTACAGGAGGATTCGGATCTTTTGTGTCTGTTGTAAGTTCAATATGTTAAGATGATACTGTTTTACAGAATAGAGGTGACCACAATTTTGCCATTCATGAGAAATGAATCCAGAATAACCACCACAGGCGAAATAACTGATTTGGAAGCGAAAGGTAACGTAAAGAAGGAACGAAATCGCAGCAAAATGGGTAAGAAAATGTAATATAACCTGTATAATGCAAATACTTTTAACCTTCTCAGAGTCATCTGCGTGATTAATTGTTGTGATAACGTAATTTTAGGTGAAATTTTCTTACTGTTTTATGTGTGAATATATGAGTATGATAAATGTATAATTGCGAGTCTCTTTTCAGGTGTGCGAACTGGTATAAATGTTTTGGCGTGTAAATAACCATTGTTCTTTTGAATGTGTATGTTTAAGGAAAGTTCTCCATATTTATCATGTGACAAGACGTATGCCGCGAGCGTCAAGAAGAGGACGAATTAGAACAATGTTGTAGTGGTATATACACGGTGTTGAAATAGCATTGAAGTAGCTTATTGGCTTAACTAGTAGTGGATAGAAGTAGAATATTGAGTAATGCATGTTTATGGGTAGTTAGTTTGTAGAATAGACAACAGGTGTGCATGTATGTGTGTGTAAATAACATGTGAACCCTATGCTGTCCTGACCTATACTTGCACAAGGCATAATTCTATTCATTTTAGTGAATTAATAAATAGCATTTGATTTATTAAAACGTAAGTGAACCACATTAGTGATGTGGATTTAAATATTATATTGTCAGTTCATTTAAATTTTTATTTTTGTACTGTCAAGTCATTTCACTTTTATTTTTTTTACATTGTCAAGTCATTTAAATTTCATTTTATATTGTCGATTCATCTAATTTTTTTATTAAAAAAAAATATTAAGTCTCACTTTGTTCTTAAAAATTGTGAAAGACAATACTAAGTGGTATTATGTATGACATTGTGTAATCACATAAGGATGATGAAAAATTTCTGTGAATGCAGTTGAGAACGTGAAAGCGAACCGGCAAAACTCTTAAGAGACAGCGGGAGCAGCCGGCCTAGTTGTAAACTGGCGGGTTTCCCAGCAGGACACGCTGTCAGCCAGGCCACTTTGCGAGCGCGGCCGACAACAAAAGAAGGTACGCGGCAAACACTTTCCCTTGTACCTGGAGCTAATGGGCGGCCGCCCCGGGCGACCCTTCCTCGAGGCGATGACCTGAGATGGGCGAGCGGTCCACCGCGCGGAAATCCATCTGCTGGCAACGCACCACACGCACGTGACCGTGACGAGACGGCCGCGGTGAAACAACACAAGGGGCATGGAGCCTTTTGACAGGTACTGCCCAGAGAAACTTGCAGACGTCAACGACGCCTATCGACATTTCCTGATGGATGCCTACTGTCAAGCGACAGTAAATCATGGTTCGATGTTCTCTGGTCGCTAAGGGTGGCACAAAAGAAGAGCCATTAAGTGTAATCCTTGCCCAGGAATATCAAACCAGCGAGCCAATTGAGGATAACCCAAGAATGTAACAACACAAAGGGCGTGGAGCCTTTTGACACATACTGTCCAGAGTAACTGGCAGACTTCAATGATGCCTATCAACATCTCCTGACGGATGCCCACTGTCAAGCGACAGTAAATCATGGTTCGATGTTCTCTGGTCGCTAAGGGTGGCACAAAAGAAGAGCCATTAAGTGTCATCCTTGCCCAGGAATATCAACCTGGCGTGTCAAACGAGGATACCGCACGAATTTGACAACACAAACATGGAACCAAATCGAGATGACGTGACACGGGAGAAACTTCATGAGAGGGCAGAGACGGCGGGATCGCACGCAACAGATGGACAAAAAAATCCCTACTGACAGCTGCGGCGACGAACCCCCCCTCTTTCCCCTATATTGTGCCTCGGAACAGTGGAAGTACTGAGTGTGTCAGTGAACAGTGATTATACGGTTCTTAGTCCAGTGCATATACGTGTGTTTCTGTCAGAGAAACTCTGACTCGTGTGTTTTGCAGGAGTTCGATTTATTGGTGTTTATTAGACTGACTCTTGTATTTTGCAGGTGTTCTATTTATCTTTTTTTAGACTTTGAATCTTGTGTTTTGCAGGTGTTTTATTTATAGGTGTTTTTTTTTTTTTGTATTAGATGTTGACTATTGTACTGTTTTATTTATCAATGTTTGTTTTTGTGTGATGTATTAGAATTGTGATATTTTGTTTCGTAAATTCATTGCTGTGGCATTGCTTCGTTTATCAGTCACATAACTTTTTTTTTCATTGAACTGTGATCGATTAGCCTTTGCATGGGGCATATTTACTGTGAGGAACCCCTTAAGGGTAACAATCACATAATTATTGTAGTTTCAGTATAATGACACAGTGCTCATTGTTTGCTAGCTAATTGAAATATAGTAGAGTGATTAAATGAGTGCCACATAGTTATTTTAATTCTACAAATTATTAGTTTTATACGATATAGAATTTTTTTGCGATAACCACTTTGTAAAACATGTTTTTTTCTCTTATCATTTTGTTGCTTTTGCAGATTGTGCATTGTTATGTTCTGCTTTTTAATACCGATGTTATTTGATGTTCTTTTTTTAATTGCTGTGGCACCTTTGCTATTTTCATAAATTTTGCTTGTTAATAAACAGTCATAAATTTACCTGTGATCAGTTGGCTCTTGCAATGAGCAAATACTGGTGAACTCCATAAGGGTAACAACCAGAAATTGTTTATTAATGACACAGGAACCATTGTTTTTACTTGCTGACCGAATTAGGTCTACACTACCTTTTAAATAGGTGTCACAGATTGTGTTCTTTTTTTCTGTTTGAAATTGGTAGATTCTAAAGATGTGTTGAAATTATTGTGTTTTAGCAAGTAGCTGGTGTCCTTTTGCCTTTTCTTTTACACTTTTGGTTTAAGTAGGATGTGAGAAGCCTGCTTGGGAATGTCCTAGCATGGCCAGAAAATTCCCTGCACAGTCTTTTCCCGGAGCGTTGGGGTTATGAAAGGTCTCTGTTGGATTCCTTTCATGTTTAATTTCTCAAATCTGTTGCCATTTATGGAATAAATTCCTCTTCTAAATATACTGTGGCGTTTCTGACTATCTGGGAGGAGACTGAGCAGTGGAACGTGTTACTTTTACACATAAACAAGAACGATCTGTCACACTACTACACTTTAAAGCACAATTTATATGTAATTCTTATATGTAATTCATGTCACACAGACTCATACGGAACCTACATCCGCTTTCTTTTATATACTGTATATGATAAGATACTGTCATCCCCCTTCCCTTTTGTGTGAGAGGATGAATGAGCATATGTATTTCTAGTTGCATGCTTGAGGGTAGCAGACAAGGCTGTCTGCTAGAGAACAGTAGGACCAATGTCGGAACAGGTAGCTACGCTTCCTAAAAGCAAAGAGGTTTCTATCCTTAGTATGGTCCTGTCCGTCCGTTGTCATGTTGGTATAGGAAGCTGCCCCTCTGGCCACTTCCGTTGGTCTTTGTGAGCCACCCTCAGGAAGCACGCTCGGCAGTAGGGCAGTTGCAGTGTGGCCGTGGTGAGCATCTGAAGTAGTAAGATCTCCGGCTAAGCGCGTGTCTGTTAAGTCTGTAGGACAATGGATTTCTTAAGTTCAGCCTAACTGAAAATTTAATCACCTTTATTTCGGGTTTAGGTCTAAAATATCCGATGTTATCTTAAATTGCAGCGCAGTATAATTCTCGTGTGAAGTTCAGATTATTTTCCGGTAGTTGCTTTGTTACTACTTTGTGAGTAAAGTGGAACTACGTGTTGATCAGTAACTCTAACTAAGATCAATCTTAAATGCGAATGCTTGTGTGATTATAACGTCTCGTCTTGACTATATTTTCAATATAGCAACTTTTCTTTATGTTCAGCCCACGTGGGGTGTACTTTGCGAGACCACTACCACGTGCTTATATAACTGTTTGACCCATCAGGTTAATAGTAAGACGTTAGTAACCAGTTCAAGGTTTTTCTTTTGTCAGTTACTTTTTGATCTAATTTATTTTAATTATCAAAATTATTGTGGAGTTGTACGCTTTGTGTAAACCAAGTTGACCACGTGAAGCATGTGGTGTAATCATCAAAGTAGCCCTCAGCTATTCCTTTTGCAAAGATTTCACAAAGAGTTAATATGAATTTAGTATACCAGTGTGTGGTAATTACATGACGGACAGGATTGTGGTATGAACGTAATTTCTTTGGGTAAAAACTGAATCTGTTGGTTGTGGTTAATTTCTTCTTGCTTATGTTTCAATGTTCTTCGTGTGTTATTTTATGAATGCAGTGTTGTATGCAGTCTCCCAATCTTGGCTCCATATTTTATGTGTTCCGTAAGATTACAATCTCACATTTTTTCAATCGTAAATAAGGCACCAGCTCAGTTATAACTCACGTATAATATGCTGAAATTTCAATGAACAATCTTAAAATAAATTTCCAAATATAAACTGACTTCTTTCTTTTTATTGAAATTCTCCTTTATATATATATATATATTACCGGTTTTGTATGACTATTAAAAGATTATCATTAATGTTAGTCTGCTTGGTAAACCTAGACTAAATATCTGATGAAACAGTGGCCCAGTAATCCACGGTTAACGTCCCCAGACAGATCACGGCTTGTAACCCACTTTCATTGTCAATTAGCACCGATTTCAGCATACAAAATTAAAGTTACAACATTACAGCATATCACAGCATCTTCTTCCTGTCGGTTAAATTTCGCGTCTGTAGCACGTCATCCAGTAGTGTATATTCTGCAAAAATCCCTCTCAGATCTGTAACTTCACTAATTCTTTCCAAAGGAGTGTGCCGGCCGATGTGGCCGAGTGGTTCCAGGCGCTTCAGTTTGGAACCGCGCGACTGCTACGGTCGCAGTTTGGAATCCTGCCTCGGGCATGGGTGTGTGTGATGTCCTTAGGTTAGTTAGGTTTAAGTAGTTCTAAGTTCTAGGGGACTGATGACCTCAGATGTTCAGTCCCATAGTGCTCAGAGCCAAACGAGTGTGACAGGACCGTTGCTGTTTACAGTTCTCTAGTAGATAATGTCGGAAGTTAGAAGAGGTTGTTCGCAGATGCCGTTGTTGTCTATAGGAATGTTGCAACGACTGCAGCGAAATGCAGGAAGAACTGCAGAGCTTTCATGAATGATGCAGGGACTGGCACTTGATCCTGAACCTAGATTAATGCAACATTTTGCGCATATATACGAGAAGATCCACTACTATACTATTTTACTATTGATGACATACCTGTGGAAACAGTAACTACTGTAAAATACTTACGTGGAATCATTCAGAGTGGAATGGCCACACAAAAGAGGAAAAGCAGAAACCAGGCTGAACTTCATAGGAAGTATCTTACGAAAATGTAATTAATCCGCGAAAGAAGTGCCTTACAAAATACTTGTTCGACCGATTGTTGAGTACTGCTAACTAGAGATGGGTCGTTCGCGAACTAACAGGTCCAAAGGAACGGTTCACCAAGATGAACGGAACGAGCGAGGAACGAATTCTAAGGAACGGTCTTTCATAGTTCACTTCGGTCGCGGCTTTCTACTTGTAGTTCCCGGGAACGGGAAACGGACGGTCTCTTACCCGAACGGCACGTCGGCCGGTCTCGTTCCAACCTCTGTCCCGTTCCCGTCTGTCTCGTTCTCGCTCGGCCGGACTCGTCCTTCGCGTGGCCAGTCGTCGCAGTTCCACTGCCGACTGCTCATAGTTAGTTCAGTATCGACTTGTTGATCGTTTCGTTCGCTTCGCACGGCCATTCTAGATCTGTTTCAAACCTTTTTGAACTCTGAACTTCTGGTTCTTTTCGTATTCTATTCAGCGTCCACGACCGGTAATTAAAATGTATTTTATGATTATGTAAATTACATAAAAATTACGTGGTATGAAATACATATATCTTTTCAGGCAGCAAAACGGCGTATCAGCTTACTTCATTATTTCGCTAAAAAGCAGAAGAAAATTTTGTAGAAAAGCAAGATTCTTTGTTATTAGATATGCAAAGGACGTCGGCACAGCACACACGACTGGCCATTTTCCGTCTTTTTTTGATACAAGGTAAAAGAGCATGTTCATTGTTATGGAAGGCAGAACGACTTACAACCGAATGAAGCCCGTGCTTCGTAATCAAGTGTATGGTGTCACATTTTGTAAAGAGAATATGATAACTCCTACAATACTATTTCAGTGGTACAGGGTGGCGCACGCAGAATCGGCCCCGAGTACTTGACTTCTCATTGTCGCTTACCAGAAGTCATTTACTGTTTCGAAGTTGTTTGCATTAGCTTATTTACTATTTCTTCACTTCCTCATTATTACATGTTTATCTATTCCGCTCGTAGCGGTCAATAAATCGTGCGTAATTGGCAAGCAGTCTGTACTCGGAGCCGGTTATTCGTGCGCCACCTTTTATTGTTTCACTGCGATCAGCCAAATAACGCTACAGTTGGCTAAACGAGATGTTTTGCAAAATCACGAAAATTACGTGAGAATTCTGTTATGAATAAAAACTCTCAGGAGGGAGGCAAGTGCCCTCTCTTGGCGCCTTCCATCTTCAGTCACCTATGCTACTAATTTTCAGTTTTTCATAAGAACCATATACCAAGCACAATTAACGGCGAACGAGTAAAAATGAACGATTCCCAAAAAAGAGCGATCACCAGTGAACTAGTTTCCAAGGATGAACGACGTTGCCATCTCTATTGCTAACCAGTCCTTTATCTTCACCCCGCTGGATTAACAGAGGAGATAGACAGAAATGTAACGAAGAGCGGCGCGTTTCGTCACAGGATCGGCTAATTGGCGCGAGAGGGTTATGGAGGTGTTGAACGAGCTCCGGTGGCAGAGGCTGCAAGTGGGGCGTTGTGCATCACAGAGGTTTATTATTTCCGATAGAGTACGTTCCGGAAGGAGTCGAGCAACAATGTCCTCCCACATACCGCTCGCGAAACAACTATATCGATAAAATACGAGAAATTAGAGCTGACACGGAGGTTTACCGACAATCATTCTTCCTGCGCGCCATTCGCGAATGGAACGGAAAAGGGGGAACAGATATTGGCGTCAGGAATACCCTCCGAAATACCCTCCGCAACACACCGTAAGGTGACATGCGAAGGACAGGCGTGGATGTAATATAGGCTTCCAGATATAGTACCTGTGGCTCTGGTGGTCCTCTTGCACCAACCTCATGTGTGTTCGAGTAACTAGTAAGTCAATGGGGCACAAACACAACGCTTTTACTGCAAGTAAATAGAAAGCACGCTGACTGTAAACAGCGTGAGGTCGCTTCTACTTAACAGAAGCAAAACGAAAGTGCGTTCACACGCGAACAATGGGCTCGTGGTAACTAGCGTGAAGCTGACAGTGAGTCATAGCGGAAAGCGCCAAACACCGTTACTGAGGCCGGACATTGACTGACGTGATTCCTGCTGGGCCACACCGGCTGCAGCCACAGAGACCTGGCAACGCCATCAGAACCAGGAAGGGCGCTTCAAATACGCTCAGTGTCGTGCAAAAGTGGATACACTGTTAGATGGGGTTCCTTTCTGGCAGTTTTTTTTTTCTCCCCCAGATATTCTGGCATTTTTATGTAGGCTACTAAACATGTATTAAACTCCTTATTGCGCCTCAACTAGTTTTGACAGTTTATGACATCATTCGGCAGACTGACACTGGTAAATACATATACTATTGGTCTTAAAGGCTGTTTATGACTCTGTGAGGGCCGGTCGTGCTCGTGTTTGGATAGTTAGGAATACTTCTCCGCAAAGGGGAAAGGTCCCATATTCGAGTCCCGGAATGGTTCACAGCAGTAATCTTCCCACTGCTATTTCTTGTCTGTTCATTTGCCAACTCCATCAAGGGATTTTACTGTAGTATTGCATCTTCCCCTGCGACGTTTCTTTCCCCTTCCGGAATATTTCGTCGTTTCTGCGTATTTCTTTCTCCTTCCGGAATATTTCGTCGTTTCTGCGTATTTCTTTCTCCTTCCGGAATATTTCGTCGTTTCTGTGTACCTGTTGACTTCTTAGTTGTCAACAGAAGCATCGCTTTCTGCAATTTCTGGCAACACGACTTTTAGCTGTCACCTCTTCCCTCTTCTTTTGCCACTCATCCAGATAGATTTAGCCTACATTCTTTGTCGTGGACTATCCATGGTGCCCGCTTCAAAATGTTGGAGTTATATGTTAACTGAAGGTGGGGAGAGGAAGAAAGGAAAGGAGAGGGATCACTGCTGTCAGCTGCATTGCGACATTACGCCGAATCGGCGGTGACGAGTGAAAATGTGTACCGGACTGGGATTCGAGCCCGGGACCTCCTACTTGCTAGGCAGCTTTGGTAACCACTGCGCCATCCGGGACACAGCGTTATCGCAACTGCACGGACTATCCCGGTCATCGACCTCAGAAAAAACTTTCTTTACATTTTTGGGGTGTTTAGGGTCCTAAAACTGAAGTTCTGTAGCGTAAGACATTACTGACGATATATTTAGTATGGGAAACGCATTTTGCGTTGGTGAAGCGCATAAGCGCATCTTAGTGTTTGTGAAGGAACTAACTGAATCATGGAAGGATCTATGTATGATTGATGGACACAATAGCCACCAAAATTAAGAATGCAGAATAAAGATTTGCAGGTGGCGCATGTCGTCTCACGTTTACACCGATTACAAACCGTAGCTCACGGCATTAGAATTTCCTTACCTAGAGTAGCAGGAATTTATGAATATTAATACGCACTTTCTTTTCTCCCACTCTGCATATTATTTATCGTAAGTGTTATTTAAGTGTGTTACACGGATAACGTTGTCTTTCAAATGGTTCAAATGGCTCTGAGCACTATGGGACTTAACTTCTGAGGTCATCAGTCCCATAGAACTTAGAACTACTTAAACCTAACTAACCTAAGGACATCACACACACCCATGTCCGAGGCAGGATTCGAACCTGCGACCGTAGCGGTCGCACGGTTCCAGACTGTAGCTCCTAGAGCTGCTCGGCCATCCCGACCGGCCGTTGTCTTTCCCAGATGAACATTCGTCACAACTCTATCAAACAGTTTTAACGTACATTTACTTTGATAGGTTCCGCCATGACCACTATGTCTTCTCTTCTCTTTTTCTCAAACACCTTTCTCTGAATTACAGCATAACCAGGCGGTTTTATATTTGCTTTCTGCAAAATAACAGGAAACTGCTTTTTACTGTCTGTACATATAGAATTTCAGTTTTTGAGTAAAACATTCTCAGATTTGAAAACAGAACCTATTCAGAAATCAATAGAAACTACAGCATCTGTAACAAGGCATAAAAAACTCTCTTTCCAAAATGAGAATAATTTAACTAAAAACTGAAATTTTATGTGTACGGACAGTAAATATTATATTTCCTGTAATTTGACAGAAAGAAAATAAAAACCCCAGCGAAACTTCTCTGGATCGAAAGAAGATGAGAGAAATTGTTTGCTTAGGTGGAACCTATCCAAAATCAAATTTATTTGAAAGCAGACACGCACAGTAGAGTATGCTTCAACCTCAAGGTGAAATTAACATAACTAGCTGATCTTCACTCATTTGCTAAAGCTGCAATAATAACTTACATCAAGCTAGATTTTAGTGCTGTTATATGCACGTAAAATAATGAGCGGCACAAAATATAACAATAATTATAAATCGGAATAAAAAATCTGCAGTTTCAAACACCAGATACTCATTTCACATTCTTTTAGACAGTCAGAAAGAGAATTTTTCAACCTAAATAAGTCCTGTATCTATATAATTTAAAGACACTCACTGTGACCTGACGGTCTAATAAACATAGTGATACAAAGGTAATCACATTTTGAAAAACAGTACAATGATCAAGCTGCGTATCATCATCCATTAACCACTTGGCAAAACACATTGCTCATTTTAAGTACATCGCCGATAGCAAAAGCAAAATTGACATAGTTACCATTTTGAATATTATTTTGTTACTTGATTAAAAAGAAACACTGTTGTTGCGACCTGTAAATCAATCACTCTTCACAAGTGCCGCAGCCTTCACCATACAAACGAAACAGTTTTAACTAACTTTAACCATTCATCCGGTTAGCTAACACAATACCCAAAATATAGCCTTTTCTTGAGTACTTCGAAATTTGTCCAGCTGCGTATAGAGTTCTACTTGTAGAATATTTCTTAAACAAAGTTATTGGTATTTCATTTGTTCATTTAGCCTTACATTCTATCGTTGTCGTTTTTTCGACTGCACTTCAGCGTATGTAACTGTTCGTATTGTTGTTCCGTTATCACTGCTAATCAGGATGTTAATTGTGCATTAATGACGATGTCCTTCGCGTCAATTTCGCATACAGATTTTTCAGAAATATTACCTTTACGCATTTCTATAGAAGTTCGTTAGCTATATTCTCACAGTCCACTCAGTGTCTATCAATCTCGCATTTTACGATGCGTAACACGCACTAATCAACTTATGGGTAGGCACACGAGTTCTCTTAGAATAGCCATTAGAATTGACTCTACATATTAATGTACTCGTTACATTGCTATATAAAAAGTTTTAGTATCATTATTCAGAACGTCGTATGCTTACTTTTCTCACGCACATACGGCTACCAATGCACTGTTCTACGCGGATAGACCTGTTTTTAATTAGTTGCAAGTAAACTAGTGCCCCCACTCAACGCATAAACAAACAAAATCAAAATTCTAAAACCTTTCCAGTTTATAATGTAACAAATGCTTTAAAATTACTTTTTAATACAATTACCAAATTTAATGTTCGCGAGATTAAAATATACGTTCAAGACTTTTCCTCAGATACGAGTTAGTTACTATCATGTACAGTGAAGAGATGGTTCTAGCTATTCAGTTAAGGAAGTAACCTAAAATGTTTTGTCACAAGATGGCACAGATTCAAACTACGTTGCCAATAACAAATGTCTAAGAATTACCTGTCCTCCGTTGGTTCTCACATTTCTGGCACTTCATAAGGCCACTGGTGTCGTCAGTACACCGGCAATGGCCATTGATTTCCTGCATTACAAATTCCATCTTCCGACAGACTTGCTTTTCGGCTTGTGTTTTTTATAGCTGCCAGTCTATAAGTAATCTCAGAACCAACTTTTGCCTTAATGAAGAAACTTTCATCCAACAGCGGATTAAATTTAAATTTGGTTTTTAGAGGAAAGTTAGATGAGGGCGTCAATTTCTCGGCCAAATCTCTGGCACTGAAGCCTAATGCTAAGTCAGGGTATAGCCTCTTGCGACTCTTTGCTGAGGCAATCCGTGTCGGCTTTCTTCTGTCTCTCACTGATTACTTCGTGCCACGCGACGATGATAAAAGGCCGCCTTCTTCGTTAGGGGATAGGCCATGTGTGTGTGTGTGTGTGTGGTTTGAGGTTTTCGGGCGCTAAACAGCGTGGTCATCAGCGCCCAAACGCATAGAAACAGGAACACATGCAGTGAAGGGACGAAGACGGACACCGAACAAGGAGAACGGCTAAAAGGCACAGACCTGGCGCAGTTCCAAATCCTCACATACAGAGGCAAAACAAGAGGAGAAGAAACGCTGTGGCTGCCAAAGATGCATGTTCCCTCCCTCACGTTGTTGAATGTGCCGTTCCCCTCCATGCTGTTACCTCCCTTTTGCGTTTTCGTGTTATGCGTCAATGGGAAGAGGAGTGGCTGGCAGTCGGTGAAAATAAGCTGCGTCTGGTCAAGGCCACCACGCGGCCATGGCGTACGTCCTACCAGTCATGCAGGCGGGATGAGGTTCTCCTCACTCGCCTCCGCATCGGGCACAGTCCCTTAACGCACGGTTTTTTACTCCGGCGGGAGGACCCACCAATCTGCAGTGCTTGTGGCGTCCAGATTACGGTCCGCCACATTTTACTTGACTGTCCTTTATTCTCTGACCAGAGGGCGGTGGGTTCCTTGCCACCGGATTTGCCCTCTATTTTGCAAGACGACGCAACGACTGTGGTTAAGGTCTTACGGTTTTGTGTCCTGTCCAATTTGTTGCCTCGGATTTTAGGGAGAGGATTTTAATGTGCTGCTGGTGTTTCGGTTTAACATGGCACGTCTTTGTGAGAGGCCTTGAAGAGGTGTGATGTAGATCTAACTTTGTTACCCAATTTTCATCCATCGACGACCCTGATTCAGCCATTTATGGTCATCGACATGTCCAAACACGATAGTTACATTCCGCCGTTATGTCACTTCCCCACATCGATCCATCTTACTGCATTAATTCCACACAGTCGTCTAGCACATACACACCTATTCACTGTCATGCCTCGCACGTTAGCGGCGGAGTTTCTCATGACTTTCTGCTGCTGACTGAAGTAAGATTGTTTTCCGTGGTGAGTCTCCTTTCAAACTGAGCCCTGACGACCAGTGAAGATGCCTCTGAAGGCCCACCGGAAAGCGGTGGGAAACCATGCCGACTGTCGCCCGCTGTACGGCCCGACAACCTGCAGTGGTGGTGTGGGGTGCCATTTCTTTCCATAGCAGGACCGCTTTGGTTGTCATACGCGGCGGCCTTAGGGCACAGCGATACATCGACGATATTCTACACCCCGTTCTGTTTGTAAGTAGGCTGTTTATATTTTCTTATTGGCAACGTTACGTAGCGCTCTGTATGAAAATCACTGGCTGTGCTGTGTGCAGCCTGTGGCTAGTTTGCATTGTTGTCTGCCATTGTAGTGTTGGGCAGCGGCAGCTGGATCTGTCGCTCTCTGACTTCTTTCTCTTTCCCCGACCCCCCCAACCCGCCACATCAAGACCGGCTACCACCACCATCAAGACGCCGCTATGAAGAAGAAGAAGAGGCCAGGACAATGGCCTTTCGCTTTCACCATCTCTCACTATTCCTCCTCCTCTCCTTTAATCTGTAACTTAGTAGTAATCCACGGCTTCTTCCACTATCACTCTAACTATCCTTTCTACTTTAATAAAAAAAAAAAAACACAGCACAAAAGTCAAGACCAAAAAACACCCACCATGTAACCCCTTTTTACCACCACACCATTTAAGAAGGAGAAGCGCATAAAGCGCTAGAACTTCGTTCACTGAAGAGGGTCCATCCCTCAGCCATGTGCGAAGTGAAGTGAACAGCGCGTAGCGTTGCGCAGTTGGAGGTGAGCCGCCAGCAGTGGTGGATGTGGGGAGAGAGATGGCGGGGTTTAGTAATTTGCCATGAACTGCTATATATATTATGACTATTAAGGTAAATACATTGTTTGTTCTCTATTAATATTTTTCATTTGCTAACTATCCCTATCAGTAGTTAGTGCCTTCTGTAGTTTGAATCTTTTATTTAGCTGGCAGTAGTGGCGCTCGCTGTATTGCAGTAATTCGAGTAGCGAAGATTTTTGTGAGGTAAGTGATTTGTGAAAGGTATAGGTTAAAGTTAGTCAGGGCCATTGTTTTGTAGGGATTATTGAAAGTCAGATTGCGTTGCGCTAAAAATATTGTATGTCAGTTTAAGCACAGTCGTGTACAATTGTTCTAAGGGGACGTTTCATGTTGCCCTTCATGGCAAGCCATCCTGGGCATACATTCCAGCAAGACAATGCCCGCCCACACGCTGGCTGAGTTTCTACTGTTTGTCTTAGTGCTTGCCAGACCCTAACTAGACCCGCAAGGTCGCCGGATCTCACTCCAATTGAGAACGGTTGCAGCATTATGGGCATGGCCCTCCAACCAACCCGGGATTTTGACGATCTAATGGGCAAATTGGGTGGAATTTCGCACGATATCCCTCTGGATGACATCCAGCAACACCATCAGTCAGTGCCCAGCCGAGTAACTGCTTGCATAAGGGCCTGAGGTGGACCAATGCGTTTTTGGTTTGCTCAGTTTGTGAAACTCTTTCTCGTGAACAACTCATCCAATTTTTCTGAAATTGTAATCATTTGTTTGTCTGTACAGTATGTCACATCTACCAATTTCCATAGCTTTCGGATAATTTCTTCATGGCCTTAGAGTTTATTTTGCTCCTTCAGTTACAAAACTCTATTATTTTAAAAGCACGCATAATGGCGTTTCGCATCCTATAGATCTACTTCAGGTGCTGCACTGGTTTTATAAGTATCTACATGTGTCGTTTTATGTGAATTTTTGTGTCTACAGTTAACAAAAAAATGTTTTACCAATAATAACAGCTGAAGTCAGACATACATTATTGTTGACAAGAGAACCATTCCTTACCAGAGTGTAACGCAAAATGGGAGAGGGAACACGTGATAGTCCACAACGGCTACAATAGGTTTGCAGGAAATGCCTCTCCGTTTTTAAAATCCTCTAAGTGATATTCGAATTGCATAAATAAATTTGTTAATACAAAAAATGACACGTAAAAAAGGATATGTGCGGATATTGTAAAAATCAGAAAAACGGTTCAAATCGAAAGGCTATGAAATATCGTGCATAATTTAAATCAAAATTATTTTTGTGACTGAAGACGAAGGAGCTCTCAAACCAAACTCTCTAACTATGTGTTATGAACGTTTCTAGTTAAAATATACACTCCTGGAAATGGAAAAAAGAACACATTGACACCGGTGTGTCAGACCCACCATACTTGCTCCGGACACTGCGAGAGGGCTGTACAAGCAATGATCACACGCACGGCTCAGCGGACACACCAGGAACCGCGGTGTTGGCCGTCGAATGGCGCTAGCTGCGCAGCATTTGTGCACCGCCGCCGTCAGTGTCAGCCAGTTTTCCGTGGCATCTTTAACACTGGTAGCATGCCGCGACAGCGTGGACGTGAACCGTATGTGCAGTTGACGGACTTTGAGCGAGGGCGTATAGTGGGCATGCGGGAGGCCGGGTGGACGTACCGCCGAATTGCTCAACACGTGGGGCGTGAGGCCTCCACAGTACATCGATGTTGTCGCCAGTGGTCGGCGGAAGGTGCACGTGCCCGTCGACGTGGGACCGGACCGCAGCGACGCACGGATGCACGCCAAGACCGTAGGATCCTACGCAGTGCCGTAGGGGACCGCACCGCCACTTCCCAGCAAATTAGGGACACTGTTGCTCCTGGGGTATCGGCGAGGACCATTCGCAACCGTCTCCATGAAGCTGGGCTACGGTCCCGCACACCGTTAGGCCGTCTTCCGCTCACGCCCCAACATCGTGCAGCCCGCCTCCAGTGGTGTCGCGACAGGCGTGAATGGAGGGACGAATGGAGACGTGTCGTCTTCAGCGATGAGAGTCGCTTCTGCCTTGGTGCCAATGATGGTCGTATGCGTGTTTGGCGCCGTGCAGGTGAGCGCCACAATCAGGACTGCATACGACCGAGGCACACAGGGCCAACACCCGGCATCATGGTGTGGGGAGCGATCTCCTACACTGGCCGTACACCACTGGTGGTCGCCGAGGGGACACTGAATAGTGCACGGTACATCCAAACCGTCATCGAACCTATCGTTCTACCATTCCTAGACCGGCAAGGGAACTTGCTGTTCCAACAGGACAATGCACGTCCGCATGTATCCCGTGCCACCCAACGTGCTCTAGAAGGTGTAAGTCAACTACACTGGCCAGCAAGATCTCCGGATCTGTCCCCCATTGAGCATGTTTGGGACTGGATGAAGCGTCGTCTCACGCGGTCTGCACGTCCAGCACGAACGCTGGTCCAGCTGAGGCGCCAGGTGGAAATGGCATGGCAAGCCGTTCCACAGGACTACATCCAGCATCTCTACGATCGTCTCCATGGGAGAATAGCAGCCTGCATTGCTGCGAAAGGTGGATATACACTGTACTAGTGCCGACATTGTGCATGCTCTGTTGCCTGTGTCTATGTGCCTGTGGTTCTGTCAGTGTGATCATGTGATGTATCTGACCCCAGGAATGTGTCAATAAAGTTTCCCCTTCCTGGGACAATGAATTCACGGTGTTCTTATTTCAATTTCCAGGAGTGTATATTCACAACAGGTTAAAACTCAGAAAGTTCAGAGGCCCTGCTGCACGCACAGGTTTTATTGCTGGCGGCATTCTTCCAGTTAGCTCTGCACTGCTACACTATTCACAGTTCTGAAGGTAGCAGGGGTAAAATGCAGGCATAGAAGAATTAAAAAAAGAAATGGTTAAAATGGCTCTGAGCACTATGGGACTTAACATCTGAGGTCATCAGTCCCCTAGAACTTAGAACTACTTAAACCTAACTAACCTAAGGACATCACACACATCCATGCCCGAGGCAGGATTCGAATCTGCGACCGTAACGGTCGCGCGGTTCCAGACTGAAGCGCCTAGAACCGCTCGGCCACAATGGCCGGCAACGAAGAATTAACTACAGACTTAGAGTAACCAGAATGCGGTGGTGCGGTCTGTTTCTACACCTTTTTGTGATATTATTCTGCTGCACACGCCTTACCTGAAGACGTCGTGTAACATTTCGTCGACTAGAAAAGCTTTAATAGAAACATGCCGTATTACACGAATCTACAGGGTGCAAAATTGTTCTGTAGTTCCATGTTTGGCTACCTATAAATGAGACAGAGTCATTGAATGAAAGTTTCGATATGTCATCACTCCTTGTATATATTTTCACTACCCAGACGAATTATGTTGGAGTTAAAATTACGACATTCGAACGTAAACGCAGTCACTCTCAATAGTCAGCTTATGGTATACACCTTAACATGTTACCGGAAATTTTTCAAACGGATTGATAGAATGCTCGCTCAAAATTCTACAAATTGGTCACTTTGAGTTATCAGTTCGAGGTCACGGTCTGTACAATACAAGCGCATTTAAGTTATTCATGGAAGGTCACAGATCACACACAGAAAAAAAAAAAAGAAATGCAGAATTTCCACTTTCTCCCTTTGTCCGTTAATACTTTACGGCACTCCATGATGTTTTAACGACTAGGGTTGCTCAAAATTAAAACATCTTTTAAGAGTTGAGTCTCAACGCGTCCAATCTTCATGATGTCGGAGTCCTGAATGTGTTTTCAGATTCCAGAAAGTGACCCTCTAGCCTACAAAATGCTTGCGAATGGTCTCTCTTCTGATTGGCTGAGTTCCGTCGTAATCAATCAGCTAGCATATCTAAACCTTACTAATCCGCGTCATTTAGCTTGCACCAATCAATTTATCAATATTTCTTTACATCAGTTTATTAAATAAACAATTTCAGAAAACGCATAAATAGCAGAATGATACGTTCTTTAGAAAACTGCACTACTGAAATACGTTTCTTGTTACCCCACTACCGTAAACTTACGAATTACATACCACAAATTCCACCGATGTATAAGACGCACAGCCGATTTTGATACATGTTCCCAAACTATCACATACCCACTTAATAAAAAATTTTAATATTTACGTATCTTATTCATAGCTTCATTCACTCTGATAATCAAAACATGAAATTAGCAATACTTAACGCAGAATACGTCATCAGCAGAAGATAAAAACGAAAAGTAAAGCGTTATACGTAAAAGTGTTGTACCCTTGCTGCTGAAAATCTAAATATTGTCTGAAATTTTAGTTGTTAACATATGTAAATATACTGTTTTATTCCATTCGGTATATTTTAAATCTTGTATTCCATATTTACAATAACCTGTTTAATATTTCGTCTCGTATACGATAGTGACATCTTTCGGTCGGAGCCGTAACTATTAGCATATAGCTGTCTCTCAGTTGTACTATATGGTCGATCATATGTCACTGTGGAGCCCTGATTACCTGACTTTACGATGCTACTAGCTATCGTTATATTTCTATAGAAGCGATGTATGGCGCTACGTTGCAAAACGTACAACAGGAGGAAGTTTCCGTGAATGGTGTCCGCAGCCCATGGTCTAGTGGCTACCGTTGCTGCTTCTGAATCACGGGGTCCCGATTCCGATTCCTGGCCGGGTTTGGGATTTTTCTCCGCCCGGAGTCTGGGTGCTTGTGTTGTCTTCATCATCTCATTGTCATTATCATCATTCGTGGCAGTGGTTAGATTGGACTCTGAAACAATCGGAGTGTGTAGAAAGTGGGACTTTGTACGGGCGCTGATAACCGAGCAGGTGAGCGCCCAAAAGCCAAACATCATCATCATCATCGAGAATGGGATGAGACAGGAGTGTAGCCTGTCTTTGATGTCATTCAGTTTGTGTCTTGAGCAAGCAGTATGGTAAGGCGAAGAAAAATTTAGAAAAGGAATTAAAGTTAAGGAAGAAGAAATAAAAACAGTAACGTCTGCCCTAACTTTGTAATCCTGTCAAAGATGGCAAATGACCAGAAAATTAGTTAAACGAAACAGATAGCAGCAAAAAATACTTTTAAAAAGCTTTCTTTTAATGCCGATAGGGTTTTCGGTCTGTCCATTTACAGATGACTAACTTTTTTCAGTTGCCGTAATGTATTCGTTAGCAGCAGCAACTACTTTGCATTGTAAACAAAAACATCGAATGTAAAGCACATATGAGTACTTGCGACTGGTTGAATTTCTCAGTAGCAGTGGTCGCTGAGTTCACCAAGATCCAGCAGGAATAAAACAATATTGGAGTAAACAGTGTCTTACATCAGATTTCAAGATAAACAAAGTAAAAAAGTAAAATGCAGATAATGGAGTGTAGTCGAATCAAATCGAGTGATGTTGGAGGAATTAGATTAGGAAACGCGACTCTAAAAGTTGTAGACAAATTTTGGTACTTGGTAGCAAAATAACTGACGATGGCAGTAGTAAATGGGGTATAAAATGTAGACTCTCAACAACAAGGAAGAGAAATACGTTAACATCGAATGCAAATTTAGGTCTTATGAGTTTTTTTCCGAAGTGTTTGTCTTCAGCCTAGGTTTATATGTAAGTGAAACGTTGACGATAAACAGTACAGACAAGAAGACATTAGGAGCTTTTGGAAACACGAAAAAAGGCTGGAGATTATACATGTACATTCAGTAATTAATGGAAAGATACTTAATCCAATAATGGATAAAAGAGGTTTATGCCACGACATGCCTAAAAGAAGGGATATGTTGGTAGGACGCTTCCTGAGACATTGAGGAGTAGCCACTGTGGTAACATAATAAAGTGCGCTGGGTAAAATTTGTAGAGAAAGACTAAGCCTTGAATACAGTAAAAAGTTCAAATAAATGTAGGCTGCAGTAGTTACGGAGAGATGAAAAGGCTTCCACTGGATAGACTACCACATTGAGATGCATCAATTCGTATTTGATTCCTGTTAATGGGATGAGGAAGGCACTGACGTAGTTTGCCTCAGACTATAGTTAAATGATGTTCAGTTTTGTTTTAGCATCATCGAGTTCGAGGCTTCTAGCCTCATAAGATGCACATGTGAAGAGTTCTCATATGCTGGCAAGATATACACAATACAAAAACTTAAATTTTACATCGTTGATGGAACCACGGGATCATTTTAAAATAAAATTGAATTCCATTGACTTGCAAACTGAGGAAAATTCATTCTTCTCTTCAATTCACTTATAACACGACTGATAAAAATAGCTTCCTGTATCATTTCAGTTACATTTATTTCATAATTATAGTTCGTATTCGTACGCCATATCAGGGAAGTTTTTGCAGCGTTCCCCTCAATTTTCAAGCTGCAAGGCACTTTCTTGTTCATCACACTGGTTACAAGCTTGCTGCCGTCCCTCCAAAGAGAGTATGACCTGAAAACAGAGAACTTAGTATTCTAATCGTTAATTTCCTGGAACTCGTCCTGTGCTGAACATTATTCGTTTCCTGGCAGTCATAAATGCTTACTGTGGAGATTGAAGAGGTCACTTTTTGCTGTAGCATGAGAGATTAGTTACATGTATCAGAGTCCGTATTCTGAACTGCTCGCACTTATCTGGTTGTTTTTACGTCTTGTATATGGAATTCATTGTGTTACTTCATTTGTTTATTTGAAAATGGGATCTTCACAGGATGACGGTGTGGAGTATCGACACTTGATGCAAGGAGTGGCAAATTGACCCTCAACTTAGGCAAATGTAACGAACTGCGAATACTTAGACAGAAAGACCCTTAATTTTCTGTTTAAACAATTACAGAACAATGACCGGAAGCAGTTACTTCCATAAAATATCTAGGAGTGTACTATGGAGCGATCTTAAGTGGAACGACCACATAAAATGAATCGCGAGTAACGCAGATGCCAGATTGAGATTCATTGGAAGAATCTTCAGGAAATGTATACATCAACAAAACAGGTAGCTTACAAAACATTCCTTCGACCAGTACTTGAATATTGCTCGTCAGTCTGAGATCCGTACAAGATAGAATTGATGGAAGAAATAGAGAAGATCCAAAGAAGAACATCGCGTTTCGTTATGGGATCGTTTAGTAAATGCGAAAGCGTCACGTATACTAGACAGACGTTCTGAATCCACATATGCTGCACTGCTGAAGTTCCGAGAGCAAACCTTGCTAAAAGAAATAAACCAATATATTGCTTTCTCCTACATACATCTCTGGGAAAGACCATCAAGATAAAATTAAAGAGATTCGAGCTCACTCGGAGGCCTATAAGCAATCGTCCATCCCGCGACCCATACTCGACTGGAACAGGAAGAGGCAGACGTAACTGTGCTATACAAAGTACCCTCCGTCATACGCCTAAGGTAGCCTGCTGAGTATAGATGCAGATGTAGACGTAAATGGAAAAACTCTGATTTGTTCTTCTTTCATTCTTCCTAACGATATAGATCAAAGTGCCACACTATTCGCTTCAGTTTTTCATGATAATTTCTTAAGGGCTTTTTTTTTTCAAGAGTAACGCTGAAGTGCACTATGTCATCAAAAGTATCCGGACACCCTCAAAAACATAAGTTTTTCATATTAGCTGCATTGTGCTGCCACCTAGTGCCAGGTATTCCATATCAGTCACCTCAGCAGTCATTACACATAGTGAGAGAGCAGAATGGCCGGACGATGTGGCCGAGCGGTTCTAGGCACTTCAGTTTGGAACCGCGCTGCTGCTACGGTCGCAGGTTCGAATCCTGTCTCGGCCATGGATGCGTGTGATGTCCTTAGGTTAGTTATATGTCTAGGGGACTGATGACCTCAGATGTTAAGTCCCATAGTGCTTGGAGCCATTTAGAGCAGTATGGGGCGCTCCGCGGAATTCACAGACTTCGAAACTGGTCAGGTGATTGGGTGTCACTTGTGCCATACTTCTGTACACGAGATTTCCACACTCCTAAACATCCCTACGTCCACTGTTACCGATGTGATAGTGAAGTGGAAACGTGAAGGGACACGTACAGCACAAAAGCGTACAGGCCGACCTCGTCTTTTGACTGACAGAGCCCGCCGACAGTTGAAGAGGGTCGTAATGTGTAATAGGCAGACATCTGTCTAGACCATCACACAGGAATTCCAGACTGCATCTGAATCCCATGCAAGTACTATGACAGTTAGGCGGGAGGTGATAAGACTTAGGTTTCATGGTCGAGCGGCTGCTCATAAGCCACACATAACGCCGGTAAATGCCAAACGACGCCTCGCTTGGTGTAAGGAACGTAAACATTGGACGATTGAACAGTGGAAAAACGTTATGTGGAATGACGAATCACGGTACACAATGTGGCGATCATATGGCAGGGTGTAGGTATAGTAGTAGTAGTAGTAGATTTATTCATCCGTAGATCTCTTTTTACAGGGATATAGGACATGTCAAAGTATTTACAAGTTTAGACCAATTTAAAATAAACTAATTCGTATACACATACATTTACAGGCTTCTAGTTAGAGACAATCATTAGATTTACTCCTGGTATACAGTACTTTTTTTTTACAAATAACTTATTAAATTATGTAATGCCACGCTGTTCACTCGTATCTCACTATCAGTCACTGCATACACTATACACAAAATGTTTCATAACACATCACTCACTACACACACAAACACAAACACACTGGCGATCTCTGGGTTATTTTCTGTACCACAGCTTCCTATTGGCTATTCTGAAAAACTGAATCAGCATCCCTCTATAATGAGTGAGATGTTGAGCTCAGAAAGAGCAAGAGGTGTTAGTATTGTGCAATGCATAGCTTGGGGGTAAGTTTTTCTAGAAAAGGAAAAAAAGAAAGAAAAAACATAGTGTGAACGTGTTATGTGGAATGTTGGATGTTTTATAATCATTATAATTCTTTATTTGTATAACATTTTTTTTTACCAAACCCCTACTCTGTTTTATCTAAGTAATTCTTCCATGTATAAAATGTATTGCATAACGGGTACTTTTTAGCTGCCTTTATGAAGAAGTGTATTTTTGCAATTTCTTTTATTTCTTTTGATAATTTATTGTTAAGTTTTATTCCTTGGTAAAAATGCTGTTTTGAGTTTCATGTTTATTTTTTCTTCGCAAATGTAAGTTGAACCTAGCTCTTGTTCCATGGTCATGGACAGAACTGTTTGAGCAGTAATTACCAATGTTCTTTTTGATGTGTACAACTGACTGGTAAGTGTATTCACACGGAGCAGTTAAAATCCCCAGGGTTTTGAACAGATTTTTTACAATGAGCCCAACTATCATTTTTGGTTATGATTCTTATGGCTCTTTTCTGAAGTTTGAAAATTGTGTTCATATTTTGTGCATTTGTTCCCCAAAAAAGAATGCTATAGCTAAGAATTGAGTGTACATATGAATAATATGTAACTAAAAGACACTGCATGTTACACACTGATGATAGGATTCTAAGGGCATAACATGCTGATGACATTCTGTTTGCAAGTACCTTTGTGTGTTCACGCCACTTCAACTGAGAATCCATATTGATTCCTAGAAATTTTATGTTACACGGTCTATAGACATTGTCATTTTCCCTCTTCAAACTGAAATTTATTTCATTAATCTTCTTTATGTTCAGTGTAACTTTATTGCTTATTGACTAGTCTTAAACCTCCTTGAAAGTTTCATTTGCTTTCTCTGCAAGGAGTTCTCTTGTTTCTTCAGTGACTATAATATTGCTGTCATCAACGAAGAGAATTTTTTCACCATGAGTAACACTACAGGAATAGTACTGGTCCTAATACGTTCCCTTGCGGAAACCCTATATTAATGTATTTTTGGTTGTGATAAATGTTTTACTAAATGTTTAGATCTATTTGAAGTAAATGTTATCTCTACTCTTTGTACCCTATCTGCTAGGTATGATCGAAACCAGTCATTAACTATCCCTCTTATTCCTACTGCTTCTAATATACAGTATTTAATAGAATCTTGTGGTCAACTGTATCAAACGCCTTAGAAAGATCCAAAAATATGCTTGTGATATACTCATCTTTGTCAAGAGCATCAAGTATACCTTTGTGAATTATACTATGACTGACTCCGTATTTTTGCCACTTCGGAAACCAAACTGTGATTCACCTAAAATATTGTATTTATTATGATAATTAATTAATCTGTCTTTCATAATGACTTCTATTATTTTTGAGAATGGTGACAGCAGGGAAATGGGCCGGTAATTGTCTATGTTTTCTGCACTATCTTTCTTAAGCAAAGATACAACTCTTGCCTGTTTTAACTGCTCTGGAAATGTCCCTGATGTGAAGGATTCATTTATTATAATTGTTAAGAGGCTTTGTATAATCTCTATGCATTACATTTTTATGGCGATGCCCAGTGAATGTCATCTTCCAGCGTGTGTAGTGCCACAGTAAAATTCGGAGGCGGTGGTGTTATGATGCGGTCGTGTTTTTCATGAACGGGGCTTGCACCCCTTGTTGTTTTGCGTGGCACTATCACAGCACAGGCCTACATTGATGTTTTAAGCACCTTCTTGCTTCCCACTGTTGAAGAGGAATTCGGGGATGGCGACTGCATCTTTCAACACGATCAAGCACCTGTTCATAATGCACGGCCTGTGGCAGGGTGGTTATACGACAATGGCATCCGTGTAATGGACTGGCACGAATTCTATAGAGCACCTTTGGGATGTTTTGGAACTCCAACTTCGTGCCAGGCCTCACCGACCGACATCGATACCTCTCCTCAGTGCAGCAGTCCGTGATGAATGGGCTGCCATTCCCCAAGAAACCTTACGATTGAAAGTATGACTGCGAGAGTGGAAGCTGTCATCGAGGCTAAAGGTGGGCCAACATCATATTGAATTCCATCATTACCGGTGGAGGGGCCGCGAACTTGTAAGTCATTTTTAGCCAGGTGTCCGGATACTTTTGTTCACATAGTGTAAGATTCCATGTGGTTTTTCAACTTGAATAAAAACTTAAGTAATTTATGAAATCAGCTTCCATTTATGAACCCTACTTCATGTACATCTCCATGGATACTCTGCAAATCATACTTAAGTGTCTGGCAGACGGTTCATCGAACCACCTTCACAGTAATCCTCTATTATTCTAAACTCGAACAGCGCGCGGGAAAAACGAACACCGATTTCTTTCCGTGCGAGCTCTGAGTTCCGTTTTTTATTATGATTATTGCTTCTCCCTATGTGGGTCGGCATCAATGAAATATTTTCGAATTAGGGAGAAAAAGTTGGTGATTGAAATTTCGTGAGAAAATTCTGTCGCAACGGAAAACGCCTTTGTTTTAATATTGTCCATCCCAGATCCTGTATCATGTCAGTGACACTCTCTCCCCTATTTCGCGATAATACAAAACGTGCTGCTCTTCTTTGAACTTTCTCAACGTACTCAGTTAATCCTATCTGGTAAGGAAGGATCCCACATCGCGCAGCAGTATTCCGAAAGAGGACAGACAAGCGTAGTGTAGACAGCCTCTTTAGTAGATGTGCTACATTTTTTGAGTGTTCTGCCAATAAAACGCAGACTTTGGTTTGCCTTCCACACAACATTTTCTAAGTGTTCTTTCCAATTTAAATTGTTCGTAATTGTAATTTCTAACTATTTAGTTGAATTTACAGCCTTTAGATTTGACTGATTTATCATGTAACCGAAGTTTAACAGGTTCCTTTTGGCACTCACGTAGACGACCTCACATTTTTCATTATTTAGCGTCAATTGCAAATTTTCGCACTTCCTTCAACTTAACCAATGATTAAGCGGCCCTTTTGTAACAAATACAATCATAAATACACTGTATGTTGTTACAGTGTGGTGTTGTTGGTGGTCTTCGTTGTGCGAAGCGGGCAAATTATTAAGGAATGTTGCATAACACACAGAGCTGTTTGTTGTGCTGACGAGTGACTAGCACTCGCAGGTTTTTATTTCGAAGCACAGAAGCAGATCGGTTTCACATCAAATCCATCTTCAGACTGAATACCACATCAACAAAATCTGTAGTGCTGGAGAGCATCTTCCACGTTCCGGTGAAATATTTTTCCTAGTATAAGAACGTGACTTCCAAGGAGGACCTTTACCAGTGCAACGAAGCTGTCGCAGAGCAAGGCGCTGACTGATGAGGCCGCCCGTGTGGGAACCAGCAGTTGGCCCATTGCGGCTGCCCACGCCTGGTGTCTGAGGATGACTCACCCTCAAGAAGACCTCGCCCCCACGCGAGCGAATTTTGGAAGAACACTGCGCCGCCGTGACAGTCTTCGTTATCACACCAGCCAGGAAGCCAACAGTTTTCCCACTGTCCTCTAATAGGACTATTCACTCTCGAGGCCAACGCGGGTGAGGTAGCCTCTTCGTCACCAATTACTGCCACAGAGTCCTGCGTGGTTCCTAAAGTGGCTCTCAGGAGACAAAGAAAAAAAAATGTTATCTCTAAGACTGAAAATGGTGCTGTTTGACATTTTTTTTAAAAAAGAAAACCTATGTTTATGTGTAAACTGTAACAAGTTACACAATATAGCAGGAATTGTGGAGGTGATTCACAAGAGAGTTGCATCCAAATGCAATATTCTACACTGGTCTCCAAAATTAAAGCAACAAAAGGAAATTTTGCAAGGTTGCGTGTATTTTGCCACGAAACAGTACAAACAGGTAATAGTAAAGTAGAAACAATGTAAAGAATACTGAAAACAAACAACTGCAACATACAGTATGAGATTTTCACTCTGCAGCAGAGTGTGTGCTGCTATGAAACTTCCTGGCAGATTAAAACTGTGTGCCGGACCGAGACTCGAACTCAGGACCTTTGCAAGGTTTTCGGTCCCGAGTTCGAGGCTCGGTCCGGCACACAGTTTTAATCTGCCAGGGAGTTTCAACTGCAAAATACATAGTGGTAGGAAAAATGGTCGTTTTTTTTTCAACTTAACAGATTTACACACACATTGCGACAACTGTTAATGTGCTCAGTAGGAGATGTGGCCACCTCTGGCAACAATACAGGCCTGACAACTACGGGGCATGCTGTGAATGATGTCATCAGTCTGATGTAACGCCCATTGTTCCTGCAGAGCTGCTCGCAGTCTTGGAGAGTGGCTGGTGGATGTCGGCGTGATGCAAGCCGTCTTCCTAGTGCGCCCCAGACATGCTCTATAGCAGGGGCGGGCAAACGTTGCACGCGGCTCATGAGCACACAGCGCTGCACGTGTGCTGCTCGCGTGCAATCGTCGAACCGAACAGTGCCGACAGCCTGCAGGTTGCGGCAGTGTAGTACCACGCTAAGCTACGGACGTTGAAGCGAAGCAACCACTACGTAGTGAACGTTGTATTTCAATAACCGGAAAATGCAGAGTGAATGAAGGAAACGGAGAATTGGAGATTTGCTATCTTTTAAATAGGAATGGGAGACTCATTTGTTCTCTGTGGAAAAACGTGAAAATTGGAAATGTATAATATGTGACAGTATTCTCGCTGGTGAGCGGAAGTTTAATATTGAACGCCATTATAATAAATTTCAGTATGTTGCCGTTCTTAGTGCAATAAAAGAGGAATTTCTCAAGCGATTTGGGGATATATCTTACTTATCCCAAGGTTTTGAATAGTTCTCGAGAGAATCTGGTTTCTGTAGATGATATTCATCTCAGTTTGCAAATGGAATTAATAGATCTACAGTGTAATTCTCGTCTGAGAGACAAGTTCCTTTTGGCAAGACGTGTAATAGATCTTTATCACGACTTTCCACAGCTAGAGTTTCCTCGTCTCCATCGTGAAGCCATGAAGATAGTCAATGTAGGGCTCGACATACTTTTGTGAGAGATTTTCTACTGTTATGAAAATTAATAAGTCTCGGTTAAGAGCAAACATCAGTAATGAAAATTTACGTAACTGTTTGCGTTTGTCTGTATGTAGAAATTTTGTTCCAGACAGTAAACGTATTCTAAACTCCACCTGTGATAATTAAACAAAACGTATCGTAGGTAATAGGTACTCTTTCAAACCATGATTACTTTCAAACACTCCTACTAACATTATTCCTTCATTTAATAAAACAGGCCAGGAAACAAAACGCATTACAGGGGAAGAAGCGGAGAGACCTATGGTGGGGAGGGGTGAGAAGCGGGTGGCCAGTTTGCCCCTGTGTGCACGCAGAACACCTGTTAACTGCACACGTGCATGTGCACCGCACACGTGCTGAATTCCTGCCCGCCCCTCCTCTATAGGATTCAAATCGGGGTGGCGACCAGGCCACGCCAGGCGTGAAATATCTGCCGTTTACAAGGAAACATCAACCACTCGTGCTCTATGAGGTCGGGCATTATCCTCCAGCAATACATCTGGGCCCACAGCACCTCGCAACAACCGAACATGAGACCCCAAGACCTCCTCACGATACCTGTCAGCAGTTAAACCTTAGCGAGTCACCCGTACTATTTCAAAAGGAGGTGTTCGAGTGGTGTTCAAAACCCCTGCTCACATCGATAGGAATCATCTTCGATATCAGTCCCCTTCCACAATGTTTGGGTCCCGAAATCGTGTTTCATGTTCCTTACAGATGCAAATCCGTCAACAATCACTGTCCAGACCAAATCGAGACTCATCTGTGAAAAGAACATTGACCCACTCTTCGACTGTCCGGGTGGGATGTTGATTACTCCACTCTAGATGTCCCCTTCTGTGAAGACGCGTCAGAGGCACACATGTGTGTGTGGTTTGAGGTTTTCGGGCGCTAAACAGCGTGGTCATCAGCGCCCAAACGCATAGAAACAGGAACACATGCAGTGAAGGGACGAAGACGGACGCCGAACAAGGAGAACGGCTAAAAGACACAGACCTGACGCAGTTCCAAATCCTCACATACAGAGGCAAAACAAGAGGAGAAGAAACGCTCTAAAAGAGGAAAGGAAACACAAGGAAAAGAGAACAGAAATCGAAGTGAAACAAGTAGGTAATCGTGACTGGCGGACCTCTTACCTAAAGCCTGGGTGAGCCAGTCACCCAGCAGCACATTAAAATCCTCTCCCTAAAATCCGAGGCAACAAATTGGACAGGACACAAAACCGTAAGACCTTAACCACAGTCGTTGCGTCGTCTTGCAAAATAGAGGGCAAATCCGGTGGCAAGGAAACCACCGCCCTCTGGTCAGAGAATAAAGGACAGTCAAGTACTGCAGATTGGGGGGTCCTCCCGCCGGAGTAAAAAACCGTGCGTTAAGGGACTGTGCCCGATGCGGAGGCGAGTGAGGAGAATTTCATCCCTCCTGCATGACTAGTAGGACGTACGCCATGGCCGCGTGGTGGCCTTGACCAGAGGCACACATAGAGACTGTCTCCGACATTAAAGGCCACTGTGTCGAAGCCTCGATACAACACGTCCAGTGCATGCTGCGAGCTCACATGCCAGTTGCCGTGCATTACTCAAGCGGTAGTGCCTGTACCCTTACAGCTAAATAACGGTCCTCTCTTCTGAAGTCACACGTGCTCGGTCCTGCCCTGCTCTTCGGGATACAGTTCCGGTCTCTATAAACTGTCGCCATATCCGAAGAACAACAGAACGATTGACATTAAGCCATCGGGCCAAATCAATTTTCGACTGTCCTGCTTCCTTTCTTTCTAAGGCCTTGGTAGGTATCTTCTCTGCCATACTGCACAGTCTGTAACTGTGTACACAGCGAATGTCAATGTGGGGCTACCCGGCAAACACTACCTTGTTTTATAGGTGCCCTGACGTCATCGTTAGCGTGGCTATCCGTTGATGGAATGCTATATTATGTGCAGAACACGATCGCACGGATATCTGGTTGGCAGTTAGTATGATTATCTCGTGGATTACACACCGGACGGGGAAATAGCGGTTTGTTGCTTTAATTTTGGACACCAGTGTTCATCTGCATCTACATCTATACTCCACAAGCCACAAGACCTGAAGACAATAACTTAAATAGTTTGTGTTCTTACACCTGTATGGATGTTCGTTAGTAGGGAACGCTGCCTAGGAGAGATGTCGTTTTCAAGGGATTGACTATCCCATCAAGGGAGAGCGAGTCAAATAACCAATACGCATACGATGCAAATATACATCAGATGATACCAACAAAATTATGAATGGTTCTTCAGGACAAGCATCGCGTCATGGGAAAAAAATCAGAAATCAAAAATGACCAAATACACATGTTTTAAAATGTTTCATGTTTATTTATCATAATTTTCTGCCGGCCATTAACATTTGTAAGAGCGTGAAGGAAAGAAAATAAGCAAATTTTACTCACTGTGTGTATAATCAGCAGTAGGCGGGATACATTATAAAATTTTTGGATTACTTGGGAGTGTACTCGGTGCGAAATTCAGTACACACATCTGCTATTTCTCGTAGCAACAATAGCCCTAAACTGGCAACGGAGCGAGTAGAACTGATCGTGGATGATGTATGCTGCTACGTCATTCTATGCTGCTAAAACTCTATGCCAGGCCGGCCGAAGTGGCCGTGCGGTTAAAGGCGCTGCGGTCTGGAACCGCAAGACCGCTACGGTCGCAGGTTCGAATCCTGCCTCGGGCATGGATGTTTGTGATGTCCTTAGGTTAGTTAGGTTTAACTAGTTCTAAGTTCTAGGGGACTAATGACCTCAGCAGTTGAGTCCATAGTGCTCAGAGCCATTTGAATTTGAACTCTATGCCAGAGTTCATCAGCAGTAGTGGCCGGTGAGTGATTGTGTAGTAGTTCGTCAGCAACCGATGACCAGATGTTTCCAGTGGGTGACAGAGCTGGAGAACGTGCTGGCCGAGTTAACAATCGAACACCTTCTGTGTCGAGGTCCAGTGATCGACAAAGATATGAAACACTGCGTGAAATGATCAATGTAAAGTAGACGCTTTGTGTTACGTAGGTATTAGGACGACACGATACTGCTTTGAAATCGATAGTAGATATATAAGATAGACATCAGAATAAAATTAAAAAATGCAACTGCAAGGAAACTTCCATTGGAATAAACAAATAACAGGTTGTGAATTTTCAGTTCGTAACTGACCACAAGAAACAAATGATTCAAATGGCTCTGAGCACGAAGGAGCTTAACATCTGAGGTCATCGGTCCGCTAGAACTCACAACTACTTTAACCTAACTAACCTAAGGACATCACACACATCCATGCCCGAGGCAAGATTCGAGCCTGCGATCGTAGGAGTCGCGCGGTTCCGGACTAAAGCGCCTGGAACCTATCGGCCACAGCGGCCGGCCACAAGAAACATCACAGTACTTTTGCGTCTGTCAGAATGCCGTTGCTTTATTGTATATTTCGTGTTGTACGGTTTGGAGAAGGCATACTACAGGCTATTCACTGGCTTCACTGGGGTAACGAACGAAACAACTCGTAATTACAACATTGCTCTGTAATGAGTAACTGGAGAACATGAGTCCTTTATGTTAAAATTCTTAGAAAATGTTTCTGAACAACATCCGATACATTGTCGGTGGAGTTCGCCTTCGTCCTGTAGGCACATTTCAAAACTTCCTGTCTTTTCTTGATTTTTCTTAAAAAAATTATCCTCCGGTACAGAAACAAAATGAAATGTGCGTAAATGTAAAAACAATAACAACAACAATGACATGGTGCGAGTATACAGACATGACGTTCCAAATACGCGTGTAGTTGGCAACGGCGCCAGGTGCAGGCAACCTAGTGACATCGCGTGGCGGAAGACATGAATTACGAGCGACCGCGAGCCCCGAGATTGACCGAACCGCCCTCCCCCCGCTCCCGCCTCTCCACCCCTTTCGCCGCAGCTTCCGGCGTGGAAGGCGAGAACAATATTTCATCCCGCGCCTGCGGCGGCGTTCGTTAGCCTTACGGGCGGTCCCCTCTGTAAATGGGATTTAATGCTAAATGGCCGCCAATTGGACAATTGCGTTGACCTGGGCGTGCAGCAGCAGAACGGCTGAGGTCAGCGGATTGCACCCAGCCGTCCACCCTTCCCTTTCCCCCCCCCTTCCACCCCCCTCGCGGGGCACGCCCGCGCGCAACCTACACTCACCCCTACCTCCTCCCCACCCCTGCCGCCCTACAGTCTAACGAGGCGAGCTTATATAGTGCGCGCGCAGCGAGACTGCCACCATTTGCGTTTGTTGTTCCTGGGCAGAAACACCGCGCCGCCATCATGTATCGTCTGCTCTCGTTCGCCGTGCTGCTTCTGGCTTTGCACTGTGCCCTGGTAAGCTTCCAACTCTGCGCTCTTTATGCTATACTTTGAGCGCCAACAGTTTAATGTTTGCCTAACGGTGACTGTTTTTCACATCAGTTCGAACAGAGAATACGTGTGACCTGTCACTTAATTTGCGATTCCACGAAGCATTTCAGTCAAATTCATTCAGTTAAAATTAGAGCTGATTTTCTGTATGTAACTTTGTGAGTAAACTAAGGGGCATGTCTACACAGTCCACCTCTAGACTGTGCTACAGGTTGCTCATAAACCTGCCTACATGAAATCAATATCTGTGTTGCATTAACGTTCACGGAATCCACCTGCAGCTCTCAGTATAATACCCCCAAACTCTTGGTGGAATCGCAAAGAAAGTGGATAAAGATATTCTCCTATTTTAATTGATACCAAGTATTATATCATGTTTATTTTGTCTGTTCAAAAAAATTGGTTCAAATGGATCTGAGCACTATGGGACTTAACTTCTGAGGTTATCAGTCCCCTAGAACTTAGAACTACTTAAACCTAACTAACCTAACTGCCCGAGGCAGGATTCGAACCTACGACCGTAGCGGACGCGCGGTTCCAGACTGCAGCGCCTAGAACCGCTCGGCCACTCCGGCAGGCTTTGTCTGTTCACTTTGTGCTTAACTAGGGAAGGTCAGATCCCTTCCTAGCACTATACACAGTAGGTGCCAACGTCTGTTCTAACTACAGACATAAGGGGCAGTCAACTGAAAACGAGATTAAGGGAAAAAAGCACGTAAACTGTTTATTATTTCAAAAGTAATCGCGTTAAGTGTTGACACATTTATCCCACTGTGAGACAAGGAGGTCTACACCATCATGGAAAAATGTTTTCGCCGGCCGCAGTCGCCGAGCGATTCTAGGCGCTTCAGTCTGGAACCGCGCGAAAGCTACGGTCGCAGGTTCGAATCCTCCCTCGGGCATGGGTGTGTGTGATGTCCTTAGGTTAGTTAGGTTTAAGTAGTTCTAAGTTGTAGGGGACTGACGACCTCAGATGTTAAGTCGCATAGTGCTCAAGCCATTTGAACAATTTGAACCAAATGTTTTCGGTTGCCTGCGGAACCACGATTGTTCCCAGGCGTGCACACCTACGTCCGAAGAAAATCGACGGTGACGAATGTCTTTCTTCAGAGCTCCAAAAATATGGAAATCGCGTGGGAAGACATCGGGACTTCCCAGCGAAACGTCTTCATCGTAGTTGAAACAACCTGCCAACAAAATGCCGTTTCACATGTTGCCAAGGTTGATTCAACTATGATGCAGATGTTTCGCCGGGAAGCCCGTATATATCGTGTATATGAAGGACTTATTTCAATAGTGGTACATGGCCATTACCTCCACTTTTCTGTCTATAATGCTTCTGACATTAATGGTCCAAACAAACAGAAAGAAAGGTTCATCTGTAACAGGAAGCCATATGCTTGAATATTTCTGGTATCTCAACTGCAGATTTTTCAGCGCTCATTTAACTTTAGGACTCTGTATCTCAGAATGAACAAAAGTGGACTTGTACCACTATTGAAATAAGCTCTTCATATAGTCCTGGTCTCTCCCCATGAGTTTTCCATATTTTAGGAGCCCAGAAGAAAGACATTCGTAGCCGTCGATTTACTTCGGACGAAGAAAAAGTCCATGCATGGGTGCAAACATCGTTCCTTACGCTACTGCAAACATTTTTCCGTAAGGTCATTGACCGTCTTGCCTCACAATGGGATAAATGTATTAACAGATAAAAATGGATTACTTTTGAAATAATAAACAGTTTACTTACTTTTCTTCCATTTCTCTCGTTTTCGTTTGACTGCCCCTTACATGAAACTGCTTCCTCTTAGAGATGCAACTTGCTGCGTTGAACATTCGGTGCTTGTTGAAACTGTGTGGGGTACGAAATTCGTACTTACATATGCATCTGTACTTCGCGAGTCGTCATATGGCGTGTGGTGGAAGATACTTCTGGTGCCATTAGCTTTAACCCTCTCCCTTTTCCCTGGAAGGGAAGCGAATATCGATACGAGCTCTGATTTCTATTATTTTCCGGCCGTGGTCATTTTACATATGTGGGATGAAGTAATATTAGTTTGGTGCAGAAATTCGTAGCGTTTTTGTTTTAGATGTTGGTATTCCGGTTGCTATGGGTTTATTTATCAACTGTCGTTTTCGATTGCCGTCTTTCTCGGCGTATTCCACTGATGAAGAGTGGTGGCGTCGTCTTGTCGCAACGTTTCAAAGAATTTCGCACCCACCATCTTCTGGCGAAGACTTCGCAAGAAGATGGTGGGTGCGAAATTCTTTGAAACGTTGCGACAAGACGACGCCACCACTCGGCTGATAACCCGACAAGAATTCATCAGTGTCGTTTTTTGTTTGCAGTTCAGCGCTGCTGTCTGAGCTTTCATATTGTAATTTTGACGTTTGGAGACAGTGGAGCTATTGACGCTACAAAATGGAGCTCCGAGTGTCGAAATCTGAACATTTCCGACATCAGCTTCTGTTTGAGGTTGGTGGAGGGGTGCAGCCGCGGAGGCGGCCGCAAATAATTGCGTCGTATATGGGAAGAATACCATTGGACAGATCGCGGCAAGAAAGTGGTTTTCTCATTTTAAGGAGGATCGTTTTGGCATTAGTGACTCTCTACGTTCAGAAAGACCTTCGGAGTTTCATGAAGATCGTTTAAACACATTAATCTCCAATTATCCGCATCAGAGTACTCGAGAACTGGCAAATATTATAAAATGTAATCATTACATCATCGTGCGACATTTGCGTGCAATGAGTGCTCTAAGCCAAAATCACAAAAATGAGTAAGTGGCCATTTGTGCATCTCTAGTTGGTCGTCATCAACTGGCTCGTGAACAACAACGATCATTCCTATCCTTTATCGTTACTCGTGATGAGGAATGGTGTCTTTATGCTAACATAACTAAAAGAAGGGAATGGTTGCGCTCAAACAAAGCAGCAACTCTGTGTACAAAGGACTGCGCGCCTCCACGAAAGATAATGTTATGCATCTGGTGGAGCAACGACGGTGTATTCTACTACGAACTGCTTCCCCGAGGTGTAACCATCACTGCTGCCATCTGTTGTCAACAACTGAGACGTCTCCAGGCGACGTCTTGCAGGTGTAATCCAAGAACAACAACTAGGGAGACTGCGTGAAGCGATGCTATTCCATGTTAACATCGGCCCGCATTCTGATAGACTGACAAAAAAAAAAAATTATGCAATAGTTGGGTTGGGAAGTCACTCCGCACTCACCTTATTCACCTGATCTTGCGCCCTCAGATTTTCACCTTTACCGCTCTCTACCGAACATCCTTCAAGGAACTGCCTCTCCGGATGAAAATGCGCTCCGAACATGTCTCTAAGAATTCTTCACCTCACTTGATTTCTACAGTCGCGGAATCGAAAAGTTATCCCAGGGTTGCTAGACCTTTGTAAATATATTATTGATGACTAAAGTCTTCGTTATATACATTTGTTATGTTTATTAAACTTATCGAAAACGCTACGAACTTACGCACCAACCTAAAGTACTGCCCGACTCTTCTATCAACGTACGTTTTCGGAATTTGAGCAGTAATTCTCTCAGTGGTAGACAATGCCACTGAAGTTTATTGAGCATCTGCGTAATGCTGTCGCGGTCACCTGAACGACCTCGTCACCGTGGTGCTCTTCGTTGGATCTTCTCTCTCTCTCTCTCCCTCTCTCACTCTTCTGTTAAGGGCCCAAGACTGATGATCAAGAATCGGTCTACTAGATGTTTTACAAGCAATTTTTTTTTCGTGGATGAAATGTATTTCCTTAAGACTCTCACAATCTCTGACTAGCATCTGGTTCTCCTACAGTTTATTTCAGTTAAACGTTATACTCCAGGTCGGCTTCGGACGGTTACTCCTAGGTACTTTATGGTTATCGGTTGATTTGATTAATGCAGGCAGACAAAAACAACACTCTTCTTAGCCTATTATAGCTCGCACCGAAACGAGGTTTATTGTGCGACTTCACCCCTTGTGACTGTAGTAAAGTCAATCGGTACCCTTCTAACGTCCCCTTAGAAAAATTTAAGAATGACAATGCTGGTAAACCTCTTACGTTATTTGATTTTCAAACAGCCGAGCAGAACTGAACGTACTCAGACATTTCTCTCTTTACCTATTCTGATCAACACTAAACCGACAAGCCGGCCGCGGTGGTCTAGCGGTTCTGGCGCTGCAGTCCGGAACCGCGGGACTGCTACGGTCGCAGGTTCAAATCCTGCCTCGGGCATGGGTGTGTGTGATGTCCTTAGGTTAGTTAGGTTTAAGTAGTTCTAAGTTCTAGGGGACTTATGACCTAAGATGTTGAGTCCCATAGTGCTCAGAGCCATTTGAACCATTTGAACTAAACCGACACAGAATATTTTTAGCGCAACGCAATCTGACTTTCAATAATCCCTACAAAAGAATGGCCCTGACTAACAATAACCTATACCTTTCATGAATCACTTACCTCACAAAAATCTTCGTTACTCGAACTACTGCAATACAGCGGGCGCCAATACTGTCAGCTAAATAAAGGATTCCAACTACTGAACGCACTAACTACTGATAGGCATAGTTAGCAAATGAAAGATTTTGATAGAGAACAAACACTGTATTTCCCTTAATAGTGTTCAAATATATATATCAGTTCATGACATCCAGTCTTGCAAATTTACTCTTTCTGATGGAGACACGTCCAGATCATCCGCTCTCAAAACTCCGCCATCTCTCTCCCCACATCCACCACTGCTGGCGGCTCACCTCCAACTGCGCAACGCTACGCGCTGTTCACATCCAACTGCCCAACACTACAATAGCAAATATTCCAACAATGCAAACCAGCCACAGACTGTACATAGCGCAGTCATTGATTTTCATACAGAGCGCTACGTGGCGTTACCAACATAAAAACCTAAACAGCGTACTTACACCCTTGATAAATAGTAGGAGGCCTTTTTTCCTGTTCCTTATTGGATATGATTTCTTCAGGCTCAACCGACTCGAATATTCTGTCTTTTGCTCTCCAGAGCTTCTCATTTGAAGATTGGATGTCGTGCTGTTTCATCTACACTTAGGGACTTCTTCCTCTGTGACCATAGTGTGTAAGTGTTTTTTAATGTTCCCATGGCCACTCATTTGTCCTGCCATGAGTTTAATCTGTTCCCTATTCAAGTTGAAGATTACAGAATTTCCCTGACTTATGATCATTGTTTTTAGACCATAGTCCAATATTCTACATACTACCTCGTGATCCGGTTTCGTAGTTTTGATTTTTACAATCACTTTAGTGTTGGTTAGCACGGGTTCAGATCCAATAAACGGAATCGTCACGCCTGTTCTGGCCAGTCTACAGGACTACCCGTACATCAGAATTATAGATTAATACCTTCAGCTGCTGATAGTCGTTGATATATATCAACGGGGACACGTGAAAATGTGTGCCCCGACCGGGACTCGAACCCGGGATCTCCTACTTACGTGCCAGACGCTCTATCCATCTGAGCCACCGAGGGCACGAAGGATAGTGTGACTGCAGGGACTATCTCGCGCACGCCTCCAGCGAGATCCACTTTCTCACCTTGTATGTCCACACACTACATTCGTAGTGTCCCTACCCAACTCATTACTCGTGGAAGACATTCTTACCAAGTCCCGTGAGAGTTCGGGTAATATGTATGCATCCGCACAGAAGAAGAAGGTCATGGCCGGCGTTGCCAGAACATGCCCGAAAGAACAGACACCGTTGATGACCTGCAGCCGTCTAGAACGAAATTAGGCGTTGATATATATCAACGGGGAGAAGTGAAAAGGTGAGAATGTGGTTCTCGCGGGAGGCGTGCGCGAGATAGTCCCTGCAGTCGCAGTATCCTCTGTGCCATCAGTGGTTCAGATGGATAGAGCATCTGCCATGTAAGCAAAAGATACCGGTTTCGAATCCCGATCGGGGCACACATTTCCACCTGTCTCTGTTGATATATATCAACACCCGTCAGCAGCTGATGGTATTAATATATAATTCTAATTTCGTTCTATATGACTGCGGGTCATCAATGGCGTCGGACATGTCCGAAAGAACAGACACCATCTCCAATAACTATCCGTTCAGTCAGACCCCGGCGCCTTCATCTGTTTTCGACGTTATTGTGGTTCATTCTTCCACTTCTCCCTTCTTCCAATTGTTACATTAAGAGTGATTGAAGCTGCTGCGAGTTACTGTATGGTCGGCCGGCATTTCCCCGACCATTCCTACATTCACCATACTCACTATATTGGTGTGAGATTCTGGATATGCTAAAGGAATCCAGATGTTTCCAGTTCTTAACCTGTATGCCCCTACCGCTGCCTCCATTGTAATTAAAAGACGTAATGGGGGCATATTCAGCGCGGTCACCATCCCAGCAGTGGATGTGCTGCTAATTCCGCCTATTCTGGCTAAGCAGGTCAATCTCCTTGCCAAGCACCTTAGAATTCACCTTGTGTTCTACTATATTCCACTATACTGTAGTACCGTACATTATCATAAGTCTCATCACAGTGATGTACATCCAGTAGATACTTCTAGGGTTTCGAACCCATTAGCTGTCACAGGATCTTCTAGTGCTCATAACAGTACTTTCCGCCTTGGAACGTACACTGACTGAAAAAAGTCGCAGCACCAAAAAGCAGTTGTATCACATAAACTGAAGTTGGTAGGTGCGTTTCTATATGTGAAAGATGATGTCCATTCAAATTTCGTGCCAGCCGCGTAAGAGTGACGATAATAGCACCTGTATGAGGATGCAAATCAGGTGTGCTTTAAATACACGTTGTAGCGGTCGTGTCCATTAGCTATATTTGGAACTGGACGTTGTGAGTCGATGTTAGTCAAGAATGCTTTTAAGGCCACAAAGACGCCATTATCAACACTCGACTGAGTTTGAACGAGGTCGTGTAATGGGGCTAGGAGAAGCCTACCGCACAAAGACCTGGCAGTAATTCCACTGCATGTGATTGCTGGCAGCGGTTGTCACGAGAATGTACAGTCGCCATAAAATCAGGCTCTGGTCGACCAGGTGGCGCTATCGAGATGGAAGACCATCGTGTTCGGTGTGTGGCTCCGGCCCAACGTATTACATCTGCAGCAGCAATCTGAGCAGCAGTTGGCACCACAGTGACAGAACGAACTGTTACAAATCGGTTACTTCAAGGACACCTCCGAGCCAGACGCCCTGTAGTGTACATTCCACTGATCCCAAACCACCGCCATTTTGGACTTCAGTGGTGTCAAGCGAGAGGCCACTGGAGCGCAGGTGGACGTCTGTTGTGTTTTCTGATGAAAGCTGATTCTATGTAGATGCTGTGATGGCGGCGGTTTGGTTAGAAGGAGCTTAGTTGAGGAACTGTACCCAACCTGGCGGCGTGTTGGACACACTGGACCTGTATCTGGATTGCGATTTCGTTTCAAACCATATAACCTTTTTTCAATACACTATCCCTTCCATTCAACTATTCTTCAAAGTCCTCTGTCTGTCTCTGACAGAATTACAGTGTCATCAGCTAACAATGAAGTTTTTATTTTTTCCCCTGAATTTCAACTCTCTTGCCAAATTTCTCCTGGGATTCCTTTACAGTTTGCTCGATGTAGGCATTGCAAAACATCGAACATAAGCTGCAGCTCTCAAATTTCCTTCCAACCACAGCTTCCCTTTCATATCCTTTGACTCTTTTAACTGTGGTCTGGTTTGCGAACAAGTTGAAAATAGCCGTTTGTTCCCTGTACTTTATGCCTCCTATCTTCGGAAATTCAAAGACTGTACTCCAGTTAACACTGCTGAAAAATTTCTCTAAATCTACAAATTCTATAAATGTAGGTTATCTTTTGCTTTTAACCTATCTTTTAAGTCAAGTCATAGTCAGTATTGCTTCATATGTTCCTACATTTCTCTGGAACGCAAACAGATCTTCCCCTAGTTCTGCTGCTATCAGTTTTTTCCAGTATTCTGTGAATAATTTGTGTCAGTGTAGTGCAACCATGGCTTATTAAACTGATAGTTCGGTAGTATTCACACTTGTCAGCAGAATTGGAATTATTACATTCTTCTTGAAGTTATCCCATGCACCTTGACTTCAAATTTGTTCGTTCATCTGGTGATTCGGCCTGTCCTCTAATCTCCTCCAAGCATTATGAATGATCCATGCTGCTAGGCTAAACCTACACAGTTTGCATAGGAATCTAATTAAATCCTTTCCTGCTTGTTGCAGTACAGCTGGAAAGATACCATCTGGGAATCGTGACTTAAATGGTTGAAACGTTCCCACCGCCGCTCCCTCCCCCTTTTTTTAACAACATTTTCTCTGGGAGATTCCCAGTTTTCCCTTCGATTACTCGTAAACCAGTGCCTGTCATGGATTGACTCCAGGTCTGTGTTATCTGATAGAGTGCATTGGGGAAAGTGAGTCTTGCGAACACATCCAGTATCTCACTCGTTTTCCTTTTATACTCACCATCCTCCTTCCTTATAGCACCCCCTAGTTTAGTTGGTATTCTAGTGAGGATTTTAAAAAGACTAGCGCAAGTAGCTGTACCTTCCACTTCCTCACAGAATACTTTCCAGCTAGACAGCTTCGCTTGCTTCATCGCAAGATTGTGTTTGATTACGATTGTTACGATACCCAGTATGTTACGTGTATAAGGGCAGACACTTTTATTGTGGTACCTTAATATGCGCACTCATCAGCGTGTAGGTTGTTTTCTCTCTGCGTTTAACAGTCTTCCTACAAACACATTACAAACTTCACGATGTTATGTTTTCTGTTTGGTCGTAACTGCACCACTAAGTGGACTACACATGTCAGTATAGACTGATCATTTCGCATCCACACGGCCACACTTCATTGCATGACTTCGCTGCCCAGTGGAAAATATGCATTAATGGCTTGCTGTTACCACACATACTTGTAGGTATTAACCAACATAAAAACATACTACTCTAACATTTACAATTATTAGTCTGCAAATGAGGTCAATACTGATGTAATATCGTTCAGTAGCACACTGGACTCGCATTCGGGAGGACGACGGTTCAATCCCGCGTCCTGATTTAGGTGTTCCGTGATTTCCCTAAATCGCTCCAGGCAAATACCGGGATGGTTCCTTTGAAAGGGCACGGCCGGCTTCCTTCCTCTTCCTTCCCTAATCCGATGAGACCGATGACCTCGCTGTCTGGTCTCCTCCCCAAAAAAATAACAACAACAACACCGCCTTCGGTCACTAACAAAAATATGTGCACTTATGCCCTTCACACCATGTATAATGCTTTTATGTCAATAGTCTCATCCTGTGCCTCACGGCTTCATGCACAAGGGCATGGGGGCAGCACGCGGCCTTTCCTGCCGTTTTGCCGACTTTGCAGACAGCGGAGCCGCTACTACTCGGTCTCGTACCAGTCATCCTGCCAAGGAAAAATCCTTGGTGGTACCGTGAATTGAACCTAGGCCCTCCGCATGGCAACTATCTACTCTGACCACTTAGCTGCGGAGGCGGATACATTGACGTAAAGCATGGAGAGAAACGTCTAACAAGGGGAGGCCACGACGTTTGGAACGCGGATTTACTTCAGACTTCGTACACTCGTAGTACTCCGCGAGGACAACAAAATGTGTAAGCAGTAGCGCGTACTTCTCAAGCGTTACTGAGAAAATAGCAAGATAATTTCGGTCCTCAAATACACTCCTGGAAATGGAAAAAAGAACACATTGACACCGGTGTGTCAGACCCACCATACTTGCTCCGGACACTGCGAGAGGGCTGTACAAGCAATGATCACACGCACGGCACAGCGGACACACCAGGAACCGCGGTGTTGGCCGTCGAATGGCGCTAGCTGCCCAGCATTTGTGCACCGCCGCCATCAGTGTCAGCCAGTTTGCCGTGGCATACGGAGCTCCATCGCAGTCTTTAACACTGGTAGCATGCCGCGACAGCGTGGACGTGAACCGTATGTGCAGTTGACGGACTTTGAGCGAGGGCGTATAGTGGGCATGCGGGAGGCCGGGTGGACGTACCGCCGAATTGCTCAACACGTGGGGCGTGAGGTCTCCACAGTACATCGATGTTGTCGCCAGTGGTCGGCAGAAGGTGCACGTGCCCGTCGACCTGGGACCGGACCGCAGCGACGCACGGACGCACGCCAAGACCGTAGGATCCTACGCAGTGCCGTAGGGGACCGCACCGCCACTTCCCAGCAAATTAGGGACACTGTTGCTCCTGGGGTATCGGCGAGGACCATTCGCAACCGTCTCCATGAAGCTGGGCTACGGTCCCGCACACCGTTAGGCCGTCTTCCGCTCACGCCCCAACATCGTGCAGCCCGCCTCCAGTGGTGTCGCGACAGGCTTGAATGGAGGGACGAATGGAGACGTGTCGTCTTCAGCGATGAGAGTCGCTTCTGCCTTGGTGCCAATGATGTTCGTATGCGTGTTTGGCGCCGTGCAGGTGAGCGCCACAATCAGGACTGCATACGACCGAGGCACACAGGGCCAACACCCGGCATCATGGTGTGGGGAGCGATCTCCTACACTGGCCGGACACCACTGGTGATCATCGAGGAGACACTGAATAGTGCACGGTACATCCAAACCGTCATCGAACCCATCGTTCTACCATTCCTAGACCGGCAAGGGAACTTGCTGTTCCAACAGGACAATGCAGGTCCGCATGTATCCCGTGCCACCCAACGTGCTCTAGAAGGTGTAATTCAACTACCCTGGCCAGCAAGATCTCCGGATCTGTCCCCCATTGAGCATGTTTGGGACTGGATGAAGCGTCGTCTCACGCGGTCTGCACGTCCAGCACGAACGCTGGTCCAACTGAGGCGCCAGGTGGAAATGGCATGGCAAGCCGTTCCACAGGACTACATCCAGCATCTCTACGATCGTCTCCATGGGAGAATAGCAGCCTGCATTGGTGCGAAAGGTGGATATACACTGTACTAGTGCCGACATTGTGCATGCTCTGTTGCCTGTGTCTATGTGCCTGTGGTTCTGTCAGTGTGATCATGTGATGTATCTGACCCCAGTAATGTGTCAATAAAGTTTCCCCTTCCTGGGACAATGAATTCACGGTGTTCTTATTTCAATTTCCAGGAGTGTATATATGGCTGTGCCTGGCCATTTTAACCATGAAGCGGTTGCAGCCGAGTGGTTCCGGCACGGTAGCTCAGCGTGTTCGGTCAGAGCGTTAGCTACCCTTTCTAATAAAAAAAACTGAGCGAACGGATCATCGAACAAATTGAACGGGTGTCGTCGGACGTCCGCCCTGAACAAACTCAACGAACAATATAGAACCTAATGTTAAAAAAAAAAAAGAAGTGATAGGCGTTCAAGCCACTGGCTCGATGGATAGAGTTCCGTTCGTCAGTTTTTTTTATTTTCAACACAGTCATTTTCTTTACTATTTATATTACAATTGATATAATGGGAAAATAGTGTAATCAGATGAACTTTTATTAAATTTACAATGTTGTTTGGCAGTCTACTAATTTTTATTATCACAAATAATATAATATTCATAATTATCGACTAGTAAACGACCAAACGCATAAAGTGATACTGAAAATGTATGCTTGTCCGTGTCTTCAAAACTGTTCGTATTTAATCGAAAGAGAACGAGAAATTGCTTCTCGGAAGATGCTATTAAAATACACTGGATACTGCATTACCAATTATCAGCGCCGATTTTTAAGGAAATACTGCGTCATGCATGGTTTGCTTCCAAATTATCATCTGAAAGAGAGGTTTTTGAAAATGCTAACGAGGTTTGTTTTTCCACAGAAACCCTCAAAAGATCTTGTGTATGCGGAAACATAGCATTTATTCAATGCAGCTGGTGCCGTTTAACTTCATGTTTTCCATGTTTTTACGAAAATACCATCCTGCAACTTGTACTCGTAATGTCGAAAGCGACGATTAATTGTACATCTTTCGAAGCCGTCTGTGCCGCTCAAAACTTGGAGGTAACCTTTCGGGCTCCTTCCAGGTATAAGGGATTTCTCAAATCACGGACAAGCATACATTTTCAGTATCACTTTATGCGTTTGCTCGTTTACTAGTCGATAGTTATGAATATTACATTATTTGTGACAATAAAAATTAGTAGACTGCCAAATAACATTGTAAATTTAATAAAAGTTCATCCGATTACACGTATTTTCCCCACTATATCAATTGTAATATAAATAGTAAATAAAATTAGTGTGGTGAAAACTAAAAAAAAAAAAAACAGACGAAAGGGACTCGATCCAGTGATTACGGGGCTTGAACGCTAATCACTCGGCTGCCGCCGGTTCATGGTAAAAATGGCCACTCACAGGTATATATTTGACGACCGAAATTATCTTGCGATTTTCTCAATAACACTTGAGAAGTACGCGCTACTGCTCACACATTTTGTTGTCCTCATGGAGTACTACGAGTGTACGAAGTTTTCAGTAAATCCGCGTTCCAAACGTCGTGGCCTCCCCTTGTAAGTGTCTTCAGATGCCTTTATCCAGTAGTCTAACAAAACTGTTGAGCCTTTCGTGGCCCCTTGCTGACATCGCTGGATCCTTAGCCCTGTTTAATGATTTTCACGACGTTTGACTAGTACGAGTAGGTGGTATCATGAAAGACACACCGTCGATGGCCGCTGGCAGACTCGAGGCAGTCATCAATGGAGAGTGAATCTTCCGTAATATCAGCCACTGGTGATAGTCAAACGCTGTGAAAATCATACGTGAATGCAATAGCAAACGGACTGAAAAATAACAGAACAAGGGAACATCCGCCGAGAACTGCATAGTGGTCTCCGTAGCATGATGACATCTAAAACTGTTAAGCATCTTGTTGATGAAAAGCAGGATGACTGCATTTCATCGTCGCATAGACGACGAGGTCATTAGAGCACAGGCTCATATAGAACAGTCTTTGGAACAAGCAGTGTTGTTTTCAAGGAATCTACTGTCATCTGCCCAAACCAATGTAGACAAACTACAAAAACCGTGAATTTGGATGGCAGAATGTATTTCTGAAGGCTCCTCCCAAAAGTAAGCTCTGTATTTAACCATAAGCATTGCACCATGTTGGTCAATTTCATGCTCATGAAAATACTTGATTACGTTTGTACGCTGGATAACCGCAGTTCGGTTACGTGCCCTGCCAAACAAACAATCGGCAAGTTTTCACACCATTGATGATTCCCGCTTTGTGGGCATTAGGCCGTGTTTCAGTGTCAAATGTTTCGTCTCCTAATTCTAGAAGCGTCCTAAGAGGCTACAAATTTGATTTTCAGTTTTAAACATGCCCATTGCTCATGCAACAGAAATCACCTTGGATGTAAATACCGCCTCGAGCGCCTGCATTGTATGATCAGTCGTCAGATTGTTTCCATAACAAAAAAAAATGTTCAAACGTGTGTGAGATCTTATGGGACTTAACTGCTAAGGTCATCATCCCTAAGCTTACACACTACTTAACCTAAATTATCCTAAGGACGAACACACACACCCATACCCGAGGGAGGAGTCGAACCTCCGCTGGGACCAGCCGCACAGTCCATGACTGCAGCGCCCGAGACCTCTCGGCTAATCCCGCGCGGCGTTTCCATAACACTGTTTCGTCAAAGCTGATAAAGTCCTACCAACAGCCGTAGCCGTACAGCGAGACACTTGTTAGTTTGGAAATTTCTAAACAGTCCAACGAGGCGATAGTATGATGTGACCAAGGGAACCTACAAAAACTCAAAATAATTGTAATCGAACCGCGATTCAAATTTCTCCTTTATACAAAACAAATGACGTTGTTAATTTCTGCGCCGCCCGTCTCCAAATGCGGTCGTGCTCTTAGTGGCGTGTTTCTAAGCTGCTCCACTGGTCGACCTGTACTAAGCGAATCGTGTAGGGAGGGTAGAAAACATACTGCTGAACATTAAAATTGCAACATCAAGATAGATAGAAAATGCTGCAATTTTATTTATTGTGCGTATACAGTATAGCTGAAAGAATACTTGAATAAATTTATGGGTTAATTCAAGCCGTACAGAGCGTGAAATTTAGTACCGACAGCTGCCACTTCGGGCGATAATAACTGCTCTAAACCGGCTGGGCGTCGAGTCGAACTGAGTTTGAACGATAGATACGGTACGTCATTTCATGAACAGTATCTCATTGCTGGGGTCCATCTGTCGTAGTGGACGTTCCACGACCAGATGTTTTGAATGGGCCAGAGAGCTGGAGATCGTGTTGGCCAGGACAACGCTTGAATACCCACATATATCAGATTATAAAACCACAGGCAACAGACGGTCTGCGTTATCCTGATGAAAGATTTCAACGAGACTTCGAACATGCGGCATAGTTACGGTGTCAACATGTCAGAAATTTGACGGCTGCTATTCAAATTACTGGTTCAGCGAGCTAGAGTAATAGTTTTGTGGCAACGCGTACCATCACGCCAAGTGCTAGGCCATTAAGAAAATGACGAACACGTTCCTTCTACTCGAATCTTCCACACACAGATGCGGCCATTGTGATTTATCCAATACTAGGTCCCGTCTGAAAGGTGGCGAGGTGCCATTCCTCTGTCCAGAGCTGTCCTCGAGCGCACCACTCTCGGCGCACCTCTCTGTTTCCGCGTCAAAGGAGGTCGCAACATTGATCTCCCTGCTGTTAGTCGATGGTGACCCACGCGTCGTCGCGCTGTATGTGGGGATACCTGGCTTGCTGCAAACAAGGCCATTTCCTCTCACCGAAGGCATGTGACGCGCATGTACGATCCCGCACCGACGGGAGAGCACTATACAGTCCTCTCAGGCGCTAGTCGCGTGCGTCTGTTGAGACGCTGCAAGGCGTTCAGTGGGGCCCACTGAACACATCGATTCCATATTCACATCGCAGAAATGTCCACATGGCAGAAATGTCGTGGAACTGTAAATTGCAGTCTCGAGAGCCAATGTCCTTGCTGCTTTCGAATTCCGAAACGTGCTGGCAGGCGTTTCTTCTTCTTACACGAGGCACAGCACGATCTTCTCACAAAGAAACAATATTCAAATTCGATTTCTGAATGAGAAACACGCTATCTAATCTCTTCTTATTTACTTCACATATATGATGTTACTATTACTTTGTGATGTGGAGCTGAAGTGCAAATCACTTGCATATCTAAGCATATAGAACATGTCATGCTAATTTGATGTTCGTTGCATGCGGCCTTCACGATGTTGCGACTTAATGTCTAGCCGCTGGTACTATAATTCATTTGTCAGGAATTGATGAGCGTGTTACACTATAAGAAAAAAAAAAAAAAAAAAAAAAAAAAAAACGATGCACCACGTATAAATTATCCGAATGGGACGGAAATCGGTACATGTGATGTACACGTACAGACAAAAAAGGATTAGATTTTTAAAAAATTGATGATTTATTCAGGAGAATGACCTCCATACCTTCAAAACCTTGAGCAAGTCAATAACGTGTTGGTCTAACTCTGGCCCTTATGCAAGCAGTATTCGGCTTGGCACTAATTGACAGAGTTGTTGAATATCCTCTGGAGTGATATCGTGCCAAATTCTGTCCAATTGGTGCGATGGATCGTCAGAATCCCGATTTGGCCGGAGGAACCTGCTCATAATGCTCCAAACGTTCTCAAATGGACTAAGATCCAGCGACCTTGCTGACCAGGATATGTTTTGGCAATATCGGAGACAAGAAATAGAGACTCTCGTCGTGTGCGGGTGGATATTATGTTGCTGAAATGTAAGCCGAGGATAGCTTGCCATGAAGGGGAACAAAACGGGGCGTAGAATATCGCCGATGTACATCTGTACTGTAAGGGCGCCGCGCATGACAGCGAAAGGGTTCTGCTATGAAACAAAATGGCACCCAGACCATCATTCCTGGTTGTTGGGGGATATACGGCGGACGACAGCTACCCAGCAGCTGCCCTGGGCGTCTCCAGACGCGTCTTCGCTAGCCATCGGGCCTCAGTCAATTGTGACACCTTTCTTTTCAGTCTTGTGACTGGTTTGATGAGGCCCGGCATGAATCCCTCTCCTGTGACAACCTCTCAGTCTCAGAGTACCACGTCCGCAGCTCGTGGTCCCAAAGTCGCGTTCTCCCTTGCCGAGCACGGGGTCCCGGGTTTGATTCCCGGCGGGGTCAGGTTCACCTGCCTCGAGATGACTGGGTGTTTGTGTTATCCTCATCATTTCATCATCATTCATGACAGTGGCGAGATTGGGCTGAGAAAAAGGTGGGAATTTGTACGGGCGCTGATAACCGCGCAGTTGAGCGCCCCACAAACCAGACATCATCATCATCATCATCAGAGTATCACTTGCAACCTACTTCCTCAGTTACTTGTTGGATGAATTCCAGTTTCTGTCTTCCTCTACAGTTTTTACCCTCTACAGCTCCCTCTAGTACCATGGAAGTTATTCCCCGGTTTCTTAACAAATGTCCTACCATCCCGTCCCTTCTTCTTGTCAGTTTCTTCCATATATTCCTTTCCTCTCCGATTCTGTGCAGAACCTCGTCATTCCTTACCTTATCAGCCCACCTAACTTTCAACATTCGTTTGTAGCACCATACCTTCTATAGCACCATACCTTCTATTCTCCTCTGTTCCAGTTTTCCCACAGTCCATGTTTCACTACCATACAATATTGTGCTCCAAACGTACATTGTTAGAAATTTCTTTCTCAAATTAAGGTCTATATTTGATACTAATAGACTTCTCTTGTCCAGGAAAGCTCTTTCTGCCATAGCTAGTCTGCTTTTGATGTCCTCCCTGCTCCGTCCGTCACTGGTCATATTGCTGCCTAGATACCAGAATTCCTTGACTTCATATACTTCGTGGTCATCAATCGGATGTTAAGTTTCTCGTTGTTCTCGTTTCTCCTACTTCTTATTACTTTCGTCTTTCTTCGATTTACTCTCAGTCATACTGTACTCATTATAGTGTTCATTCCATTCAGCAGATTCTGAAACTCTTTTTCGCTGTCACTAGGATAGCAATGTCAACAGGGAATGTTATCACTGATTTCCTTTCATCTTGAATTTTAATACCACTTTTGAACCTTTCTTTAGTTTGCATCATTGCTTCTTCTGTGTAGAGACTGAACAGTAGGGGCGGAAGACCACATACCTGTCTTACACCCATTTTAATCCGAGCACTTTTTTTCTTGGCCGTCCACTCTTATTACTCCTTCTTGGCTCTTGTTGTATATTACACATCCCTCCGTGTAGATCACTCCAGTTTTCCTCAGAAGTGACATTGGAGAACGCTTTCTCCAGGTCGAGAAATGCGATGAACGTCATTGCGGTCCACTTGCATCCCTTTACGCTTGATGTCTTTCCCAACGGCAATGGCATTTTCAGCTAGACAACTGTCCGTCTCAGAAGTCCATAATCGTGAGGAGCATGATACAGAACACGCGTTGATGCCTTGGCCACGAAATGTACCTGATTTAACCCGATGGATCACGTGTGGGAGGCTACCGGGCGCCTCCTCCCCGTACACAAACCACAAGGTCGTAATTTTCGGAAATTGCTTGACTTGTGCTTAGACATCTGTTGCCCCATACCTCCAGAAACCTAGCAAAGACTTGTCGAATTCATGCCACACAAAATCGCTGCTTTGTTACGCTCCAAGGGTGGACCAACACGTCATTAAGAATGTTCCGATTCGTCAGTGTGTGTTCGGTATCGTTCCCGGGAAGAGGCGTTGGTTAACGCATCACGAGCTGATTTCATTCCATTTGAATATCTTGTACATGAGAATACCTCCATCCTCGCCTGAAATACGTCAGTAGACAAGCTGGACGAGTTCATACCCCGCCATCAGTATGTACGTATGTGCAGCGTGAGTCATCAGTGCAGGCTACCTTTTCTCTCGCTTCTTATGTCCAGTGGTTGAACTCCTACGACGATACTGTGGGGTACTCTGAGGAGAGCACGTATGGGTCTGTGGTTTCTATACTGTACGTTGCTGTCAAGAATGCGCTCGACTGGAATGTGGCAGCGAGTCGGAATTGCCATTCTAAAAAACATGTTCACGAAAGCAGTTACACAAAACATTGTGTCTGTGACTTATCTGACGAGGTTCGCGTGACGTAAATATATTAAATCATGTCAACTTTTCAGTGTACTGCTACTTTTGGGAAAATATTGGTCAAATTTTTCATTTATGTATCCGTGGTAGGGTTTTCTCGACTCTTAGTTGCTTACAATAGAAACATGATGCTTACATACTCATTTCACTATAATTTTCCCATTTGGGGCCGGTACTATAAACCAAAAATAGGAGACCGCACACGCCGAACAACAAGACATAAGACATAGTTGACTCGTAATCTAGTATTTTTCTCTTAGATATTGGGCAACCGCTGGGGTTAGGTTCTGAGGAGAGAGGGGAAAGTCTGTTTCTCCGCTCCCAACCTCACTCCTCGCAAGCTTTTTTTATAGCTGCCTAATTAGGTACTGATTGTACGTCATAGAGATGCTGATACCCAGTTCGTCGGCATCGTCATGGAGATTAGTTTGCTGAACATCTGGATGCAATACACCGTCTGACGTGCCCTCCACAACTGCAGAGTTGGATATTACTGCGGTCTTCAATCGGACGTTTGTGAAAGGAATTGAAACAGCATTTGTGCAAGGAAAGTATAAAATCTAATCGACGACCATTCTAGAATCTCCATTGTTCCTCGGAAGGAATCGAGCTATTTTTGATATCAAAAGTGGGCTTGAACCAGAAATATGCAAGTGATCATATTGCTCTGTCCAATCACTGTACGTTAAGGTTCCAAAAATTACACCAGTAAAGAGAGAGGAATTAAAGTTCGAGTCGCAAATTTGAAACGTGGACGAATTATAAAAGCTGTTGGAGAAAGCTGTCAGAATAACAGAACAGCAGCGTACAATCACGCCGGAGAACTGCAAATGTTGACAATGGCTGTTAACAAGTGCTGGCGCTCTCCGGCTCGAATAACAATAGGTCACCTGCCGCTTTGTCTCGCTGTAGCGAGGAAATGAACATCGCCGTTACATTACGCGAGCCAGTCGAGTAGTGGCTGGGCTGCAATTTCGATGGTATATCCCTGCTGTGCTTTCGCCTTTTGTGCGTCGACGTGCATCCGGCGTTTGCAGCAGCGAAACTTTTTACAGGAAGTTATTTCAAACGCTACACTGACTACCCGCATGATGAGTCTGCACGCGAGCAGCGAAATTCACGTGTCGCTCGTACTCTAAACGTGGTGTGTAACTGTTTCTTCCTGTCGTTATATATAGACGTGTTTCGTAGACTATATTTTTAGGTGCTTGTCAGGAGGTGCTTCTCACAGTGGTACTCAACACAGAGCGCAGAAAGTGACGCCCGTACATTCCTCTGTGGCGGTAGCACTTTAGCTGACCACGTCACTTGAGAGGCGACACTAGTTTACTGGATCCGTCGCTGAAGACAGATTGATAGTTCTTGTTTGAAGTCTGAGTTTGCACGTATAAATCTGAACGACCTGCCTGAAATGTAAAAGCCAAACTCACAATACAGAGCTATCTGAATTCTAGTCAGCGTTTTCCGCATGTTTCCTTCCTCGCTACACTGTTGAGGACATCAGGACCTCACAAGATAGTATCAGTCAAAAAAAGGTTCAAATGTAAATTTCTAAGGGACCAAACTGCTGAGATCATCGGTCAATTTAGTAACAGTCCACTTAATTTTCAGCAGTCATTTGCAACACCGTACACCGACTTGAAAGTACACTGGTGTACAAGACGTAAGGACGAAAGTCACTTTCGCATGATGTGTCCAGTTCCAAGTAACATAGCTCGACGAAACGTGGACATACATAGAAAGAAGTGCTACAGTATAATGCAAAATGTAACTGAAAGGAAGAAATACGCAATGAAACGAACAGAAATGACACTTTTATTCAATGACAATAATTACGCTGACTTCACCGCGATTTTTGATGAGCCGGCGCTGTGGCCGAGCGGTTCTAGGCGCTTCGCTCCGGAACCGCGCTGCTGCTACGTTCGCGGGTTCGAATCCTGCCTCGGGCATGGATGTGTGTGCTCTCCTTAGGTTAGTTAGGTTTAAGTAGTTCTGAGTCTAGGGGCTGATGACCTCAGATGTTAAGTCCCATGGTGCTTAGAGCCATTTGAACAATTTTTGATTTTTGATGGTCCATGAACATTACAGAAGTCAGGACGTGGTCGTTAATAGTCTGTATGAGCACAAAGGACGGCAATGAATGTCCTGCAACGTGCTGCCATGGTGGCCAAAAGACTGATAAGGAGTTCTTGTGGTTGGCTTCCCACTCCTTCACCAGTGCGGTTGACATCTGTGGATAGTCATTGTTGCATGTGGATGTGTTGTAACGTCTCCCCAAAACATCCCACACTTGCTAGATGGGATTTAAGTTGAGGGAACGACCAGGCTGCTCCATTCGCTGCATATCATCTCGTTCCAAGAGCATCTCCAACTGCACATTTAGATGCATTCACGCATTAAAAATACTTGGTGTTCTGCCTTACGGCAGGTCTTGTCATGGGGGAAGCCTCGTCAGAGAGATCCACCGCATGAGCGTCTAGGAAGTGATTCCAGTGGTAGTTTCCCGTTGCCTTCCACTGGTGAAGATAAAATGATAATGAGGACAACACAACACCCAGTCCCTGAGCGGAGAAAATCTCCGACCCAACCGGGAATCGAACCCGCGGCCCTCCGCGTGACAGACCGCCGCTCTGACCACTCAGCTATCGGGGCGAGTTTCACGCATTGTCATTCATAAAACCTAAGTCAGGCATGAACGCACCACTGAAAACACGCACGTGCAGAAAGAGTGCAGTGTTACAATAATGTTGACCGGTGATTGTATCTTGTACAAAGATTTGGAGGTCAGTATGCTCATGCAACATTTTGCCTCTCCACACCATAACGCCTGGACCACCAGAAACCTCATGTTTTTATGGATGACAATGCGAGTCCGCATCGAAATGCGCAGATATAGAAGCTCTTGGAACAACAGGATATTCGACGAATGAACTGGGCTGCCTGTTCACCCCGACTTAAATGCCATCGAGCATGTCTGGGGTCCTTTGGGCAGACGTATTGTAGCACCAACGACCGTAAGCAGTTGTAAACCGCGCTCGTGCGGAAATGGAACGCCCTACATCTACATCTACATGGACACGCTGCAAATCACATTCAAGTGCCTGGCAGAGGGTCCATGGAACCGCCTTCACAATTCTCTATTATTCCAATCTCGTATAGCGCGCGGAAAGAATGAACACCTACATCTTTCCGTACCAGCTCTGATTTCCCTTATTTCATCGTGGTGATCGTTCCTCCCTATGTAGGTCGGTGTCAACAAAATATTTTCGCATTGAGAGGAGAAAGATGGTGATCGGAATTTCGTGAGAAGATTCCGTCGCAACGAAAAACGCCTTTCTTTTAATGATTTCCAGCCCAAATCTGTGACACTCTCTCCCATATTTCGCGATAATACAAAACGTGCTGCCTTTCTTTGAACTTTTTCGATTTACTCCGTCGGTCCTATCTGGTAAGGATCCCACACAGCGCAGCAGTATTCAAGTTAGTGCAGGCAGTCTTCTTAGTAGGTCTGTTACATTTTCTAAGTGTCCTGCCAATAAAGCGCAGTGTTTGGTTAGCCTTAACCACAACATTTTCTATGTGTTCCTTCCACAAGAACTTCTCAATAATCTTGTGACCAGCATGGGAGCAAGTTACAGATCATGCACTGCCTTCCTCGGCTATCATGCAGCGTATTGAGCACCATGTCCTGCCATTTGTGATGTCCAGGCGGCCATCAAGAATCGCGGTGACTTCAGCGCAAATATTAAGTTTCAAAATCGTGTTACTTGTGTTCTTCTCATTGCGTATTTCTTTCAGTTACCGTGTATACTATACCGTTGCAGCTCCTTCTATGTGTTGTTTCATCGTGCTACGTTACTTGGCAGTGATACATCATACGAAAATTACTTTCGTCACTAAGTTTTGCATTCAGGTAAATATCCATACAAATATTTCTTGAACGTTCCTCCAAAAGAGGATCTTTTCCGTGGCATCTAGAGACCATACATGCCACCAATCGATGAAGATCGAAAAGTTACTATACAGACTGTTCTCGTCCTAATTCCCGTACATAATCACACACACACACACACACACACACACACACACACACACACACACACACACACTACCTCTCTCTCTCTCTTCCTCGCCATCTCTCTCTCCCTCTTGCAAACACTCCCACCTACCCACCCACCCACATACACACACACACACACACACACACACACACACACACACAAATCTGTGTTTAGGAATTTGGAAGTCAAGGGTGCAATATTTTTAAGATTATATCGTTAGTTCCTCAACGTCTAAAATGTGGACATGTCTATATATAGAAAGATTTTTTCCACCGTTTACAAAGTCGAGGGATTGACCAATGAGAGGATACGAAACCGAAAAGGTCTAATAAACTTATGTTGGGAAACGCGTGGTTTCCATGCTAGAGACTATTTATTCAATCACACTTTGTTACAGAGACTGCGGTCTAACTGGCACTGTACCATGCAGCCACAGTTAAAGAATGCGTGGTTTCCTGACCGATGGCCGTAGCAGTCTGGCCCCTTTAATCCCAGAAACAAACCACATGGTTTCCTCCTAGATGGTGGCACTGTTTCTCATACATCATGCCCTAGCGCCCTCTCCTGCCATAGTAATTGGTAATGTTGTGTCCGAGTCACCTCTCTTGCTGACACAGCTTGTAGTGGATGTGATACAGCGTTGTACACAATGGTTCCGTGTTCGAATCGAGTGCTTGCCGACGTGGTGTTTACTTTACGGAAAGCCAAATGGCAACGGGCGGCGGGCAGCAAGGTTATATCAGGAGACATATCCCCGGCAACAACCACAGAATGAGGCCACCTTTACGCGGAGTGGTATCTTCAGCTTTCATGACAGTGTTTCGCCGTTTGTCTGAGACAGAGTCGTTTCAGGGAGTAGGAAATCATGAAGGACGTACCCGAAATGTTCGGTCACCAGACTTGGAGGAAAATGTGATTAACACTGTGGAAGGCGACCCGCCGTGTCAATAGAGGCATTTGGCCCGCCAATACAGGATAAGCCAGACGAATGCGTGGAACATTCTCCAGGACAATTGTTACTACCCTTATCAGTTACAGCGCGTGCAGGGTTTACTAGCGACAGACTTCCCGCCGCGGGAGCAGTTTTGTCTCTGGTTTCTTCACTAGGCAACCACGATTCCGGGATTTGTGTCCTCCGTCGTATTCACAGATGAGGCCACCTTTAGGCGGAGTGGTATCTGCAGCTTTCATAACACTCATCTTGGGGATAGCATGCAGAGCCCCCACGGTATGGTAACAGCGAATTATCAGCATCGGTGCCGTGTGAATGTGTCAGCCGGGATAATTGGCGACCGTATTTTGGGACAAGTCTTCCTTCCGCGTCGCCTAACAGACGGGAACTATCGGCGTTTCTTGCGGGTGACTTTGCCTCCCCTGCTGGAAGAAGTGCCAGTAACAGTTCGAAGGGTTAACTGTCTGCAACATGATGGTGCTCCAGCCCACTTCGCCATTAACGTCCGGGCGCATGTCAGTCGTGTCTTGCTTGGTCAATGGATCAGACGAGGGGGTCCTGTTGCATGACCTACTCGTTCACCGGATCACAACCTGTGTGATTGCTGGTTATGTGTGGGCAGGGCGCATTCCAGATGTGGAGACACTGGAGCAGCGTACTCGTGTTGCTTTTGACACTGTACGGATGCAGCCTGGCCGATGTGAACGTGTGAGACAGAATACGCTAGGGCGCGTACACGCATGCTTTGAGGAACAGGGAAACCAGTTTCAATAAAACGCAGTCTCTGTAACAAAGTATGATTGAATAAATGGTCTCAAGCATTTCCGGACATAAGTTCATTAGACTTTCTTTGTTTCGTATCTTCTCATCGATCAATCGCTAGAGTTTGTACACAGTGGACAAACTCACCATGTACATCTGTACGGAAACAGAGGCTGACAGACTAAAGGCCGAAATACTAAATGTCTTTTCCAAAGTTGTTTCACAGAGGAAGATTGCACTGTAGTTCCTTCTCTAGATTGTCGCACAGATGACAAAATGGTAGATATGGAAATAGACGACAGAGGGATAGAGAAACAATTAAAATCGCTCAAAAGAGGAAAGGCCTCTGGACCTGATGGGATACCAGTTCAATTTTACACAGAGTACGCGAAGGAACTTGCCCCCCTTCTAGCAGCGGTGTACCGTAGGTCTCTAGACGAGCGTAGCGTTCCAAAGGATTGGAAAAGGGCACAAGTCATCCCCGTTTTCAAGAAGGGACGTCGAACAGATGTGCAGAGCTATAGACCTATATCTCTAACGTCGATCAGTTGTAGAATTTTGGAACACGTATTGTGTTCGAGTATAATGACTTTTCTGGAGACTAGGAATCTACTCTGTAGGAATCAGCATGGGTTTCGAAAAAGACGGTCATGTGAAACCCAGCTCGCGCTATTCGTCCACGAGACTCAGAGGGCCATAGACACGGGTTCACAGGTAGATGCCGTGTTTCTTGACTTCCGCAAGGCGTTCGATACAGTTCCCCACAGTCGTTTAATGAATAAAGTAAGAGCATATGGACTATCAGACCAATTGTGTGATTGGATTGAGGAGTTCCTAGGTAACAGGACGCAGCATGTTATTCTCAATGGAGAGAAGTCTTCCGAAGTAAGAGTGATTTCAGGTGTGCCGCAGGGGAGTGTCATAGGACCGTTGCTATTCACAATATACATAAATGACCTGGTGGATGACATCGGAAGTTCACTGAGGCTTTTTGCAGATGATGCTGTGGTGTATCGAGAGGTTGTAACAATGGAAAATTGTACTGAAATGCAGGAGGATCTGCAGCGAATTGACGCATGGTGCAGGGAATGGCAATTGAATCTCAATGTAGACAAGTGTAATGTGCTCCGAATACACAGAAAGATAGATCCTTTATCATTTAGCTACAAAATAGCAGGTCAGCAACTGGAAGCAGTTAATACCATAAATTATCTGGGAGTACGCATTAGGAGTCATTTAAAATGGAATGATCATATAATGTTGATCGTCGGTAAAGCAGATGCCAGACTGAGATTCATTGGAAGAATCCTAAGGGAATGCAATGCGAAAACAAAGGAAGTAGGTTACAGTACGCTTGTTCGCCCACTGCTTGAATACTGCTCAGCAGTGTGGGATCCGTACCAGATAGGGTTGATAGAAGATATAGAGAAGATTCAACGGAGAGCAGCGCGCTTCGTTACAGGATCATTTAGTAATCGCGAAAGCGTTACGGAGATGATAGATAAACTCCAGTGGAAGACTCTGCAGGAGAGACGCTCAGTAGCTCGGTACGGGCTTTTGTCAAAGTTTCGAGAACATACCTTCACCGAAGAGTCAAGCAGTATATTGCTCCCTCCTACGTATATCTCGCGAAGAGACCATGAGGATAAAATCAGAGAGATTAGAGCCCACACAGAGGCATACCGACAATCCTTCTTTCCACGAACAATACGAGACTGGAATAGAAGGGAGAACCGATAGAGGTACTGAAGGTACCCTCCGCCACACACCGTCAGGTGGCTTGCGGAGTATGGATGTAGATGTAGATAGATGTAGATCATTCATCAGTAACAAATTCTTCTCAGTAGGAGACAGTTGTTGGCCATTCATTATTACACACAACTGTAAGCTAGTTGTTTCTTGTGATCGTGAAGGGCACACTATGATGATACTTTTAATCTCCACATACTCGAGCGATACTCCTATGTACGTTGTTCTAGCGTTTTATATTTAGTCTATTTCGTTAAAAAATCCGGTTTCGTCCGTATAACTTTCAAAAAATGGTTCAAATGGCTCTGAGCACTATGGGATTTAACATCTGAGGTCATCAGTCCCCTAGAACTTAGCACTACTTAAACCTAATTAGTCTAAGGACATCAGACATATCGATGCCCGAGGTAGGATTCGAACCTGCGACTGTAGCGGTCGCACGCTTCCAGACTGAAGCGCCTAGAACTGTTCGGCCACACCGGCCGGACTATAACTTTATTGGGTACGTGTGCGCCATGTTTTATTGGATTGTGTTTTATTTTCTGACCAGCGGGTCGCGGCTGACTTGCCAGAGGACCTGCCATCTCTTTTAGGCAACACTCGGACGAATGTGGCTAAAGTTTTAAAGTTCTGTGCCCTGTCAAATGTTTTTACAAAGATTTTAGGGAGAGGATTTTAATTTTCTCACTGTGTGACAAGCTCGCCCATATTTTATGTAAGTGGCCAGCCAATAACAATTTCCTGTGACATTCTTGTTGCTATGTTTCCCCTTTCCTTAGGTTTCACTTTCTTATGTAGCATTTTACTTCTTTTCCTGCTTTCTTTGAGTGTGTGCTTTAGTTTTCTTAGGTCTGTCCACATTCGTTCCTTTTAATGTGTGTCAGGGCGCTGATGACCTCGATGTTGAGCGCCCATAAGCCCCAACACGCCACCACCACGTGTTGTGTTCTGTAGTTCAATGTTTCAGTCTAGTTTGCAGGTGACCTTGAGGACATGGTCACACGTGTATGAATGAAAAAGTTTCATGAAAAATTACTACCGTTGGCACCCTACGCTGGCACAAACTTCTGTTTCCCATTTAATTCCTACTGATCGAACCCTTATGTACGGGACACCAAATATAAACCTGGCCCAAAAGGTGTTTTGGGTATTTCGCGACAGCATAACATAATAGGAAAAAAGGGGGGACGTAACTGGTTTTGATTGGTGCGCAAAGAACAGTTCTGCTGCTCATTCACCAGTCAGACTCCTCGTGTGAGTTGTACTTTGCCCATCCTGCACCATCTTGAGAACTAGGTTTAGCTCTTCGACCTGTAGTATCTACATTTATATTTCTTAAATAGTCACCAAGACAATCACTATGTCCAAAGATACTACGTATGACTGTAACTTACATTGTGGGCAATGCGAATTTTGTGTACATATTTTACAAAAAAAATAAAAATAAATAAAAAAATAAATAACGCCGCGAGAGATACTTGCTTGAACATAAATACAGGTGCTAGTCAAACCTCCAGGCTGTGCCGTTGTATTTGACCACGAGAGGCACCTGTGCAGTGTCATCTATACGTTGCAAGTGTCAGTCGTGGTCAGAACAATGTTCTGTGTAACTGTGAGTGTATTATGTCGGAGCTAAGGGAATTCGAACTCGTATGGTGGCTGCTTCCGTAACCAAGAGTTTGATGTTTCAAGACCCTCCGTAACCGAAGATTTATATCGTATACAGGGTAACATCATCTGCTATAGCACAACGCGGACGAAAGTCTGTGTTGAGTGATCGTGACGGACGGTCATTGAAGAAGACCGCGACGAAAAATAAATGGACGACAGCTGCAAAAGTCACTGCAGAACTGAATGTCGCACTCGCGAACCACGTCAGCGCCAAAACAAGGAAGATCCATAAGAAGGGAATTGCAGGGCGAGCTGAAATTCGATAACAACCCATCTGTGATGCAAATGTTCGTAACAGGAGAAAGTGGTATCGAAGCCAAAAAGATGGACAATGGAGTGATGAAAAAACGTCATTTGGCCGGACGAGTCTTGTTTCACATTATTTCCAGGCCGAGTTTACGTCCCAAGAGTGAAACATGCGGGGATTCGGTGATAGCTTGGACTGCCACATCGTGACATGCCACAGCCCCAGGGTTACGCTGCAAGGTTGCACTACTGCGAAGGAGTATGGGAGCACTTCGTCTGCTCCGGTCATTCGCTTGCTACAATGTTTGCTCCCCAGTGGTGATGCTCTTTTGCAAGAGCACGAGGATGGATTGTGGCGTCTGTCCTGGCCACCACAGCCGCCAAATCTCAGTATTAGTGGATAGAAGTGTGCTTGATCACTGTCGACCTCCATCATCTTTACCTGAACTTGGCACTATTTTGCAGGAAGAATGGTAGAATATTCCCTTGAAAACGATGCAGAACGTGTACTTACGCATTCCGAGATGGCTGGAAGCAGTTTCGAATGCCAACGAGTTTCCTACCATATAGCGTGACTCACCTAAAACTTGCACCGCATATATTGCGTAACTGGAAAGTATTATTGATGTGTGGCTTTCACAGAATGTATTGGTAGTCTGGGGCTCGTATTGTTAGCCAGTAAACAGATTGTAATAATACTTAGAATGTGTATTTTTTGTGCTATCTTAATAGTTTTTTAAATGGAACAATAGTTATTGGCATTAACGGGCTAAAAATAGGGTAAATTACAGGGTTATTACAAATGATTGAAGCAATTTCACAGCTCTACAATAACTTTATTATTTGAGATATTTTCACAATGCTTTGCACACACATACAAAAACTCAAAAAGTTTTTTTAGGCATTCACAAATGTTCGATATGTGCCCCTTTACTGATTCGGCAGACATCAAGCTGATAATCAAGTTCCTCCCACACTCGGCGCAGCATGTCCCCATCAATGAGTTCGAAAGCGTCGTTGATGCGAGCTCGCAGTTCTGGCACGTTTCTTGGTAGAGGGGGTTTAAACACTGAATCTTTCACATAACCCCACAGAAAGAAATCGCATGGGGTTAAGTCGGGAGAGCGTGGAGGCCATGACATGAATTGCTGATCACGATCTCCACCACGACCGATCCATCGGTTTTCCAATCTCCTGTTTAAGAAATGCCGAACATCATGACGGAAGTGCGGTGGGGCACCATCCTGTTGAAAGATGAAGTCGGCGCTGTCGGTCTCCAGTTGTGGCATGAGCCAATTTTCCAGCATGTCCAGATACACGTGTCCTGTAACGTTTTTTTTCGCAGAAGAAAAAGGGGCCGTAAACTTTAAACCGTGAGATTTCATAAAACACGTTAACTTTTGGTGAATTGCGAATTTGCTGCACGAATGCGTGAGGATTCTCTACCGCCCAGATTCGCACATTGTGTCTGTTCACTTCACCATTAAGAAAAAATGTTGCTTCATCACTGAAAACAAGTTTCGCACTGAACGCATCCTCTTCCATGAGCTGTTGCAACCGCGCCGAAAATTAAAAGCGTTTGACTTTGTCATCGGGTGTCAGGGCTTGTAGCAATTGTAAACGGTAAGGCTTCTGCTTTAGCCTTTTCCGTAAGATTTTCCAAACCGTCGGCTGTGGTACGTTTAGCTCCCTGCTTGCTTTATTCGTCGACTTCCGCGGGCTACGCGTGAAACTTGGCCGCACGCGTTCAACCGCTTCTTCTCTCACTCCAGGCCGACCCGTTGATTTCCCCTTACAGAGGCATCCAGAAGCTTTAAACTGCGCATACCATCGCCGAATGGAGTTAGCAGTTGGTGGATCTTTGTTGAACTTCGTCCTGAAGTGTCGTTGCACTGTTATGACTGACTGATGTGAGTGCATTTCAAGCACGACATACGCTTTCTCGGCTCCTGTCGCCATTTTGTCTCACTGCGCTCTCGAGCGCTCTGGCGGCAGAAACCTGAACTGCGGCTTCAGCCGAACAAAACTTTATGAGTTTTTCTACGTATCTGTAGTGTGTCGTGACCATATGTCAATGAATGGAGCTACAGTGAATTTATGAAATCGCTTCAATCATTTGTAATAGCCCTGTAGAATATCAATGCTGTTCGTTGCAGGAGTCTAGTGCGAGCCGTTCACGACAGAAGTTTCCACGCCGACACTTGTTTGCGTCATTCAACCTGCGCAGTTACTAGGTATAATGTTGTTACGTTTGTGCTGTAACTGACAATTTGAAAGTTTTTACTACACAACATTTATTTGCATGAGTCTACATGGAAATGACTGAATAACAATGAGAAGTAACAGTCACAAAGTCAGTAAGAATTTCCTACTAGAGGCAACAAAAGACAACTTCTAAGTTTCCCACAAGAGTCCGTGGTAACACACAGACACTTCATTCCAAGTCCTATTCCGATGGCGAACACGTAGTCTTCCGTGGAGACGTCCTTGAGGTCGGTATTCGGCGTGAACTGACGTCCGGTGCTGGTTCTAGCCTTTATTGGCCTACCAATTGTGTAGTAATACTTCCAGCAGGCCATCTCGATCACCCTCTGCAGGAAGTAGTACGCGGGATGTCTGTTTCCAAAACAGCCAATGTAACGCCTTGGGCTTAAACAACCTCGGTCCTGTGTGGTGTTAGATGTGTTGCCGGCCCGCAGGGGCTACCTCGGCGCCGGCGTAACAGTTTGCTTACAGCGTGCTCGTGTGTTCCTTGAGTGCACTGCGACTTGGTAGTCAGTGTGTGACAGTCCAACTAGTAGGTCGTGATATGGACTATGGGATTTACCAATACAGAAAAATCCGACATGCTCATGATGCATGGAGAATGTAGCAAGAAAATAGTTCACTCTTGTACAGTGTACGCGGCAACAAGATATCTCAATAGACGTCAACCATCTCCAACCAGTTATGTGAAAGTGGAAGTGTAACACCTAGACAACGTAACTTAAGGAAACAAGTGACGACAAAAGATGGGGAAATTAATGTTCTTGCTGCTATTGCAGTTGATTCGCACGTTAGCTCCCTCGCAATTGCACGAGGAAGTGGACTGAGTGAGGCAAGTGTTCTATGGATTTCCATCAGCATAGGTTCCATCCCAGTCACAAGTCTACCCATCAAGAGAGATGTTAAATTCTGTACACGGGTATTAAGAAAGAATACTCCTGTAGAATCATGTGTCTTGTTTAGTGATGAAGCCACATTTACCAATCATGGCCAGGTAAACCGCCGAAGCTTCGTCGATGGAGTGTAAACGATTGGTGTGGGATAGTGAATCAGCTTATAGGCCAATTTTTCACAGACGGAACACTGAACGCGAACAAGTATCGCAGCTTCCTAGTATAGCATCTTCCACGGATGCTGTAAGACGTTGCTCTGCAGACTGGGAGGAACCTGTGGTACCAATATGATGACTGTCCAGCCAATAGTGCACGAAGTACTATAGCATGTCTTCACAAACTGCTTCCAAATCGTTGGATTGGGCGCATGGGACCTGTACCTTGGCATGCTCGTTCCCCGAGTTTGACGCCTGCGTACTTTTTTATGTGGGGAAAACTGAAAGACCCTTTCTACAAGAACTTACCAACTACACACGATAATAGGCAACGGAGTATTATTGCAGCCTGCTCGGACATCACCGCAAACATTCTAACATTTATGCAGCAGTCGCTCCATACCAGAGTGGAAGCACGTATTTCCACTGCCGGTGGTCATTTTGAACACAAGATGTAATGGTCAATTGTCTCGTTACTGGTCAGAATTCACATAACTAGTGCATGCACTTGTGGTGTTCTTTAATGTTTACCACCACAAGTATTGTACAAACATTGGTGTGGAAAGTTTTCAAAATACGATACCTCGAAGACGACTCACACTACTTTTCTGCAACAAACATCACTGACATTCTAATTTAACCGACTTGTAGTTTGTTAATGTCAATAGACACTGTCCCATTTAATAGAATGTATGTTTCGACATAAATACACGTTCTAAGTATTATTATGATCGTTTGATTGGCTAACAATACAAGTCCCTGACTGCCAATCCATTCTGCGAAAGCCGCAGAACAACAGCGCTTTCCATATCCGCAATATTTGCGGTGCAAGTTTTAGGCGATTCACCCCGTATTTCATGTCTGACACACGATTAATAATCCAGTCATACATACATTCGTACATATATGCATAGGTATATACACACACCTGCCTAATATCGTGTAGGACACCCACGAGCACGCAGAAGTGCCGCAACACGACGTGGCAAGACTTGACTAATGTTTGAAATAGTGCTGGGGAGAATTGACACCACGAATACTGCAGGGCTGTCCGTAAATCCGTAACAATACGTATGGGTGGAGATCTCTTTTGAACAGCACGTTGCAAGGCATCCCAGATATATTCAATAATGTTCATGTCTTGGAAGTTTGGTGGCCAGCGGAAGTGTTTAAACTCAGAAGAGTGTTCCTGGAGCCACACTGTAGCAATTCTGGAATTGCTCAAGTCTATCGGAATGCACAATGGTCATGAATGGATACAGGTGATATGATAGGATGCTTACGTATGTGTCACCTGTCTGATTCGTATCTAGAAGTGTCAGGTGTCCCATATCACTCCAACTGCACACGCTCCACACAATTACAGAGGAGACTCCACCAGCTTGAACAATCCTCTGCTGAAATGAGGGTCCATCTGAGGTTGTCTCCATACCCGTACACGTCCACCCGTTCGATACAATTTAAAACGAGACTCGTCCGACCAAGCAACATGTTTCCAGTCACCAACAGTCCAAAGTCGGTGTTGACGGACCCAGGCGAGGTGTAAAGCTTTGTGTCGTGCAGTGATCGAGGGTACACGAGTGAACCTACGGCTACGAAAGCCTATATCGATAATGTTTCGTCGAGTGGTTCGCACGCTGATGGCCCAGCATTGAAATCTGCAGCAGTTTGCAGAAGGACTGCACTTCTGTCACGGAGAACTATTCTCTTCAATCGTCGTTGGTCACCTTCCAGCTAGATCTTTTTCCGTCCGCAGCGATGTCGGAGATTTGATGTTTTACCGTATTCCTCATATTGACGGTACACTCGTGAAACAGTCGTACTCGAGAATCCTCATTTCATAGCTACCTCGGAGATGCTGTGTCCCATCGCTCGTGCGGCGACTATGACACCACTTTCCAAGTCACTAAATCTTGATAACCTGCCATTGTAGCAGCAGTAACCGATCTAACAACTGCGACAGACACTTTTGGTATTATACAGGCGTTGCCGACCGCAGCGCCGTATTCTGCCTGCGTACAAGTCTCTGTATTTGAATACGCATGCCTATACCAGTTTCCCTGGCGCTTCAGTGTATGATACACATCTATGATGTTCTTGAAAGTATCTATAGAGCAACAATTGCGAAAGGGTCCGAAAGGAAATAATGTAACTGTCAAAGGGCGACAGTTATATCATTAACACAGTTCTGAATGCCTGTGACTACTAAAAACAGGAAAACCAACAAATGAAAAAATGGTTCAAATGGCTCTGAGCACTATGGGACTTAACATCTGAGGCCATCAGTCCCCTAGAACTTAGAACTACTTAAACCTAACTAACCTAAGGACATCACACACATCCATGCCCGAGGCAGGATTCGAACCTGCGACCGTAGCGTTCGCGCGGTTCGAGACTGAAGCGCCTAGAACCGCTCGGCCACAACGGCCGGCCCAACAAATGAGAATTTTGCGTGTATCATTTGTTGTTTTCGTTTTACGTCAGCGTTCATCCAGCTTTTTACACGCTTCTTGTAGCATGGCTAGTGACGATCCAGAAGCGAGTAGGCTATATGGCTCCTGCCGGTGGAGAGTTGCCGCTGAACGGCTGATAGCAGCGAGCTCTTCCCACGGCAGGACAAAAGCCGGTGGCGCGAGAAACGTCAGTCAGTGAGTGAGGCGTGGGTGGGGCGGCTGGCTGGGGGACTGTTCTGCTCTGCTCTGCTCTGCCCCGCGCCCCGCTGCTGATCGTTAACGGTGACACTACGTAGCCGTGAGTTCGGCAGCACCGTCACCATCACAAAGGCCACCCAGTACCCGCGGCGCAAATGTGCGACTCGTCCCAACAAGCTGCTGACATCATATGGCGACTGTGTGTACCCTCCTGCTCTGTCTGTCACGAGCGGGTTTGTATTCACCCAGTGCACCTGGAGACAAACGTACCAATGTGAGATGATGAGGAGCCCTTACCGTTGAAGGAGATGCTGTTTTGTGATGGCCTGCTTGCAAGCAGCAACTAACTTGTCACAGTGTCAAATAGGGTTAAGCAAGAGCTATGGCAAAAATAGATGTCCACACAGATTAGCAACAATTTAAAATGATTTTTTTGATTGAAGTTTTACAGTACTTAACTCGAGGACGAAGATTGTGTGTGGGAATGTAGTTCAATGATCATTTGATCTAATCTGTTCTAGGCGCTTCAATCTGGAACCGCGCGACCGCTACGGTCGCAGGTTCGAATCCTGCCTCGGGCACGGATGTGTGTGATGTCCTTAGGTTAGTTAAGTTTAAGTAGTTCTCATTTCTAGGCGACCGATGACCTCAGATGTTAAGTCCCATAGTGCTCAGAGTCATTTGAACCATTTGAACTCGATCACAAAGGATTCCCTGCAAACGTAATTATTTAGATAAATAGTTCTTCCGTCCTAGGAAAAGAGAAATTCGACAATTTTTGGCTGTTATTGATGCCGGTACTGCCAAGCTTTCGGTTCCAGGAATGCTAAGACTTTCGAGAATGGTTTAATTGTAAGTTTAAATTTTTGTGTAATTAACACAATCTGTACTGTAATTTTTCATTTATTTTATTAATTTTCGAGTTACAGTTACATGGTATGCTAGCAGCCAATTAGTCTACCCTCCCCCTGTTGCGATTACTGGAATGATTTGACAGATGTCTCCAGAGAAGAAAACGTACAGTCGGCCATGCGGCTATTGTAACGCAAAGGACGAATTATTCTGTGGAACGCTTTAACTCATATTTTATGGAATTTCGGAACCTCAGCGCAAACGACGGAAACGCAATCCTGCGTCATTTCCAAAGATTACTTTTCTCTGAGAAATTACAGATTCCGTAAGTATCGCAGCCATAGACTGTCAGCGCAGTAGTCAGACGGCCTTTCGCCTGTCACCGCTAAGTGGTAAAGACACCGTTCTCACAAGGGCGGGAGACTTCCCTCCATCGTAGCTCTGCCAATTAGCACGAAATATTTGTAAATTATACATACAAACCTTCCTTGTGAACCACTCTGCGTATAAATGTAGTTCCAGAGATTTTTGACAGATTACGAACGCAGTGTAGCTAAGTTTGTAATAGCAAAAAATATTTTTATGGGATATAATTATAAACTAACAACGTTTTGGATATTTTCCTTAACTTGTAGCCGGCCGCTGTAGCCGAGCGGTTCTAGGCGCTTCAGTCCGGAACCGCGCTGCTGCTGCGGTCGCAGTTTCGAATCCTGCCTCGTGCATGGATGTGTGTGATGTCCTTAGGTTAGTTAGGTTTAAGTAGTTCTAAGTCTAGGGGACTGATGACCTCAGATGTTAAGTCCCACAGTGCTCAGAGCCATTTGAACTATTTTGAACCCTAACTTGTACTGTGAACCTTGCTTCTTGCCAAATTTCGTGATTCTAGGTCAACGAGAAGTATCATGTAGGTTTGATGAGTGTGTTTGCTAGTATCAAAATATGTGATATAAATGTCTGTACCTTTTGATTGTGTTGACTTAGAAGCTTAAATTATTAACACCGCCAACGGACCATAGACGTTTGTATTTGATATAAATTTTAACTTAATACTTCTACTCGTTCCTGAGAAAAAGGCGTCTTAAGTGTCGTATGGGCAGACAGACAGATGGACAACGAAGTGATCCTATAAAGGTTGCGGCATCTTTCCATCGCAGATGATTCCGGTGAGTTTTTGCATTCAACCTTGGCTGGGTATCAGAAGTGCCATCACAACTTGAGGTGACAATGGGTCCTAGGTATTTAAAATGAATGGTCTACTGTAGCGTTTGTCACTGATTCGTTAGGGGACCACCTTACAGGTATCCAACCTTAACACTGAGATGCATCCGATTTGCATCCAGATCGTTCAAGCGTGCTTCTTGGACTAGGATCACACTGTCCTCCTAAATAAGTTCCAACGATGAGATACTTGTATGTTAGACGCTGCTGGGTCCATGCAGAGGATAAATAACAGCAGTGATAGGGCGAAGCCCTGATGAACGCCGACATTGAAATCAAACGGTGGATAAATTCCCGATGTGTGACGACATTAGCGGTTAATGATTTTTAATAACTTCATTTCTGGAGACATTTTTTTGCACCCTAGTTTCAGAATTTACCTCATCGTATTTTACTTAATTTTAATATCTCAGATTTATTTTTACAATTTTAAAAGCTAATGTAAAAGTTTTATCCTGCTCCAGTAGAGAGGCAGCATGTCTTTGACCACAGGACAAATGACGTAATGATAAAAGTAGAATACATTTTTAATCTTGGAATGTATAAAACAGTACATTAATTAATTAAACATTTCTATTTATTTCTTACTGAATTACATGTAGAGAATGAATTTTCAAGTTGAAAGTTAATGTAACTCAATATCTGTGCTTTTCGTTAGCAAAAATCACACAAAAAGATTCCTCCAGCAAATTTTGAGCATTTTTATGTCGTTTGCAACACTCTATCCAATCTTCTGGAGGAGTGTAAAAGCTTACCTAACGACATTCAGGGCAATTGACTGTAAGTTTCACATCAGTTATGGACTGTGTTTCGAGGTCTACGAATGCTAGTTAAAACGAAAACTTATGATTCCGCATCAGTCACACAGTCTTTACTACATGCACTATGCGTTTCAACGGTTACACTGCACTCATCATATGGAGGGTATCTTTTATGCTGTTTAAAAGTATAAAAAGTAGTTACAGTCCAAAGGATAGTATATACGCTGCAGTCTGACGTGAAAAGTCACACGTCATATATTAGGTATTGTGAGACGTATAGGTGTTTTTCGCATCAGACTGCAGCGCACATACTATTCTTCCATCGCGTCTACCTTTTACATTTTTAAACTGTCTGCTACATCACATCTATAGATCGTGTGGTTAATTTCGGTAGGCTGTAACTGTGTGCGTCGTAACCTAAATTCTCAGCCACCTCACATGCAGCTGCAAACAACCGGCGATGCGTGCCACTAACGAAGGCTATGTCAAACATGAGTTCCACTTGTTGATGATGGAGGAACTGTCGAAACATGTAGCCTAGTGAATGAAGTAAAGACTTTGTGACTAACAGTGCATTATACTTTATTTAGAAGCTTTCCTGTGTTACGTTAAACGTTCTTGTTTACTCTGCGTGCTTCCCTATCAATCAATGTCTGCTTCATAGTTGAGAGCTTGTTATTAAACGACTTGCATTTAGCTTACTTAGACTTCTGCGTTTTTTCGCCTATGGTTTTTATTTGGGACATTATTCAAAATCAACAACACTTCGGCATTGTTTTTGCTTAATGGAAGCACCATATGTTGAAAGTCATGGTTTTTAATTTTTCGGTGTATAATATTCATCTCAAGTATCAATGCGAATTTCTTTGATTTAGTCTTTAGGTGCCGTACTCATAACAGGAACCTTTTCCTTCTCTGAATGTTCCATTACAAGAAAACGATGTGTGGTTTCATCCACAGCTAAATTATGTTGAGAAATCATAAGGGGATCATAAGATTCGATTCCACATTCTTTGAACACATTACCTGCATTACCGACGGTAGCCGCTGCACAGTGGTCTCCAGACTCAGCTGAAAAGGCGACGACGTGTCACACCTGTGTCCACAGCTGTCCTTGAGCGCTCCACTGTTGGTTCACCTCTCTGTGCTTCCTTGTCAACGGAAGCAACAACATCGATCGCCCTACTGATAATCGATTGTGCCTCATACGTCGCCGCACTGTACGTGGGGATACTTGTTTCGCTGCAAACAAGACCACTTCCCGGCTGAAGGTAGGTGACATGGCTGTCCGATACCGCACGCTCGAGAGAACAATAGGCGATCCTCTCTGGCGCTAGTCACATGAGTCTGTCGGGATGCTGCATGGTCCAGTGTGGCCCTCCTGAACACAGGACTTCGGTATTCGCATGACAGTCATGCACGCTGTGATACATAAACTGGAGTACCAACAGGCAAAATGAAAAATCAGCTCTGTAACAAGCTATATTTCTACAAGTAGGCCCTAGTAAAAAATGGACACATGTTATCTAGAATTTTTGTTAGAAGTAATCTATCCTACTGCCACCTGAAATACGTATTTACTATTCCTCCTGAAACACCACTTCTTGACATTTTTCACAATTTGAACGTTGAGTGGGTGCGTGAGGAGGGAGGGGGGGGGGGGGGGAGGGTGCTCTCACATTCGAGTTATCCTGTATCGGTTACGTACGGCAGGTAGGTACAGTAATCTGTGCATTGTATTCTTTCATTGCCGTTTCTAGGAGAGTCGTCTAATGTTGTCGATGCGTGTGTTGCAGGCGATGCCGGACCACCCGGCGTCGATGCGCATGTCTGGAGAGCTGTCCCACGAGATGGACATGCACAACGACACGGCCGCCAATGCCACAACCACAAGCAGCAGTGCTGAGGATGACGGTGAGCGGACGTGGTCCACTTTATTTTTCTCTTCACTTTAATTCTGTCTTTCTTTATGTTCTGTTCTGAGGCCTTCATCTCTGCCAAAGTATTGGACCCATCGTTATCAAGAATATGTACCACACAAGTGTTGCAAACCTGTTCGTTCAAATTAACTGAGGAGGTATGTTTTCTATAGTCACAACGGTATTCGTTAACAGACTGAACACAGCTTCCAAACAAAATCGTAATACAAGTCCAAAATCAAGCAGATCACTTGTAATACTACAGTAGTAGAATCTCCACTGGGCACTATAATCGTCTGATTTTCGGCAGTGATACAGATGTTTAGAAATATGACAATTTTAAGGATGGAAAGAATAGTAGATGCCTTCAAATTCGATATGGAGTCGTTTAATGTCGTAAGGTTCTGGTTACCCCCCGCGATGTTCTGCAGTATTGTCTTCGACATCTCTTACTGGCAGCTCAGAATGTGCGACCAATGTGTGGAATAGTAGATGCTAAATGCAGGAAACATCAGTTTGGGTTTTGGAGAAATGTATGAATAGGCGAGACATTACTGACCCCAAAACTTATCTTAAAAAATTGAAAGGGGACAAATTTACTTTTGTAGTGTAAAGCTTCTGACAACTGGAATGCACTCTTTGAAATCCAGAACGTAGCAGGAATAAAATGTAAAAAGCGGAAGGTTTTCTACAATTTGTACACACGCCAGATTGCTGTTGTAAACGTCGGAAGACATGAAAGGTGACGGTAGTTGGCAAAGGAGTGAGACAGGATTGCCTTTCCCCAATGTTACTGATGAAGTACATTGAGCAAGGCGTAAAGAAAACGAAAGGGAAATTCTGAAAGGGAATTAAAATCGTCGGGGGAAAAATAAAAACTTTACGATTTGTCGATGACATTGTAATTGTAATTCCATCAGAAACGGAAAATGACTTGGAAGAGCAATTGGATTGTGTCTAAAAAAGAGATTATAAGATAAATGTCAACAAAAGTAAAACAAAATAGTGGAATGGAGTCGAATTGTATCAGGTGATGCTGAGGGTATCTGATTAGGAAATTAAACAGTAAAAATGTAGAGGGGATATAAAATTCGGACTGTCAATAGCAAGAAAAATGTTTCTGAAAAATAGAAATTTGTGAACATAGAATGTAGAGTAAATCTAAGTCTTTTCTTACGGTATCATTATGGAGTGTAGCCTTGTACGAAAGTGAAATGTGGTTGAAAAGCAGCTGAGACAAAAAGAGAATAGAAGCTTTCAAAATGTGGTTCTCTAGAAGAATGAAGATGGTTAGGTAGGAAGATTGGATATCTAACGAAGAGGTACTGACACGGATTGAGGACAAAAGGAATATACGGTACAACTTGCCCACAAGAGCGGATCGGTAGACTGGACACATCCTGAGCCATCAAGATCAGACTAGTCATGGAGATAAGTGTGTGGGGTAAAATTAATAGAGAGAGACCAAGACTCGACTAAAGTAAGCAGATAGAGATGGATACGGCCAGCACTAGTTACGTTGAGATGAAGAAGCTTATGCAGGATAGACCAGTGTGAGAGCTGCATCATACCAGTCTTTGGACTGAACATCATAACAAGACAACAACAACAACAACAACATGTCATTTGTGTGACAGTGTATGTGTTTGTATTGTCTATAAAAGAGTGTGTCAGTAGCTTCAATATTTTGTGAAGATTATTTTGGACCTTTGTGAATGGAATTTGGGGAATCTTGGCTTACTGAGTTTATGGAATGGCGGGAAAAATGTTTGTTTTTCCGTAAAATTTTATGGATTTCTGTTGGGTGATGTGGAAGATTTATGGTTACCCCAAGTGTATAGTACCTATTGAGTGTATAGTGATCAGCATTGATGACAATTCGGAAAAGAGACAGCAGACATTCAGCCCGACATTGACCGTACTGCTGAACCGTACAGAATGGCTCAAAGTATGATGAAACGTCAGATAGGTAATTTTACGACGTCTGATCACTCCGCAATTTTTGTTGGCCACATTGCTTATCCTTAGTCGCCTAGTCAATATCTCGTGTGTTATGAGATCAAGGTATTTAACTGAGACGTACAACGTCAAGTCCGTACGATCTATTGTGAGTTTGTGGTTAAGGTGCTTCAGCCTAGTAGTGAACAGAACTGCTTGGCTTTACTTAGGAATGGTTTTCATCTTCCATACATTACACAACTAGGTGATTTTTTTCTATATGTCTCTGGAGGTAGCTGTAAGTGCAAATTAGGTTGTGTGAACACTTGGCGTGCGCAGTATCATCGGAGTACATCTGCTTCGGTTAGCTGTTTATGTAGATAGCAGTGCAACACAGGTCCTAGAACATAATCCTGTGACACTCCAGCCAATTTTATGCTGCTTTCTGAGGAGATATTACTTGGCGGTGACCTTGACACACGTCACATATTGCAAATGGCGGGATTTCTTCTCATCCCCTGCTGACGTGGCGTTCACCATGTCCGAAAGAACAGAAACCAGTTTGATCCTGCAGCCACTATGAATCAAGACAAAAAGGAATAATAGATATTAGCTACCAGTGGGCACTGATTTATGTTCAATGGGACAAATCAAAAATCTGTGCCTGCCAGGGGTTCCAGTCCAGGTCTCTAGCTTATTAGATAGATGCGCTGGCCACTACGCCATCTGGACACAGTGGTCACCACAACAGCACGGATAACCCTAACACACCACCTGTCAGACCCAAGCTCTTAACTTATACCACAAACTACTGATGTAGGGCCCCTGCTCATTAGCATTAAGGCATGCTGGGCTAGTCCGTATAGTTGTGGTGATCACTGTGTCCGGATGGCGTAGTGGTCAGTGCATCTGGCTGGTAAGCAGGAGACCCAGGTTCGAATCCCGGTTCGACACAAATTATTGACTCGTCCCATTGATATAAATCAATGCCATTTGGCAGCTAATGTGTTTAATTCCTGCGTGTCTCTTAGACTTATGCCTTTAAATTCGATATGGAGTCGTTTAATGTCGTAAGGTTCTGGTTACCCCCCGCGATGTTCTGCAGTATTGTCTTCGACATCTCTTACTGGCAGCTCAGAATGTGCGACCAATGTGTGGAATTGAATCTCCGGACTCTCGTGCCAAAGGCGAGTACGTGCGGGTCGGTAGACGGCGCGGTTTTCTGGTAGAAGAGGGGTGCAGTGTAGCTGGGTCTCTCACGAAGGTCGTCGCAGCAAGTGGAGGGTCGGGCGGAGGAAACGGCTCTGAAACCTCTGCGGACGAATGATGCGCGAGTCCCCCGCGTTACCCCAGACAACCTGCACGTACTCGGACTAACGAGCGCCAGCTAGATCGCAACATCCAGCTGAAGCGGAATCATGGCCTGAGGGTTCAGTTCAAAATGGTTCAAATGGCTCTGAGCACTATGGGACTTAACAGATATGGTCATCGGTCCCCTAGAACTTAGAACTACTTAAACCTAACTAACCTAAGGACATCACACAACATCCAGTCATCACGAGGCAGAGAAAATCCCTGACCCCGCCGGGAATCGAACCCGGGAACCCGGGCGTGGGAAGCGAGAACGCTACCGCGAGGGTTCAGTAACTGATATAGAACCCACAGTCTTCCTGTGGCCAATCACAAGAGGTTCTCAATATGTTTTTTCGAAGTGAGGTGACGATTGATCATAACATCCTGGTATTTGAGTACACATCGTCTGAGGGCACAGCCGTTCCAGGGACCTTAACGAGTGGTATTGGTGCAGGCACTGGTCGATGATAAACCATGGTGGCTTGCGTCTTTTCGCCATTTGGTGGCCTACCGTATCAAGTCCTCGATGGTTTGTTGCAAACGATCCTCGCCATAGACGGCAGTCATACGATGAGTGCAGAGCGCATGAACACCGGCGTTCTACACACATTCAACAATAATGAACATAAACAAATGGAATATATGTTCATAGAGATCAAATCGCTTAACAGAAAGTGCCTGTCATGTGGCTTCCACAAACCTCCTAAAGTACGCGGATTTGCTTGCTTCTAAACTGCTGTTTCAAATCTCGAATCGACATACGTGCATGTAACAACAGCCAGTGATGCTAATATAAAGTTTCTATACAATAGCCCATCCAGTGCAAAATTTAAGCGGATGCTTTCTTCTTCAAACGTGTCGCTACTTCAGCTTGTTGCTACGTATCAAACGAACAGTAGTCACACTTATTCGCTGGAATGTCCCAGAAAGAAACCGTAATTCCCTACATACCTAATCTTAAGACGCATTAATATATCTGAACTTGCAACCGAGGCGCAAAAAATGGCTTGGAACTCGAAGGCTTGCCCACTCCGTAAAGCAGCGTAAGCGGAGACCTGTGGCAGATTAACGACAGAGTACAATGCTGGTGCAGATATAAGTATTTCGGCACACATCGTTCAGCGCACATTGTTGAAAGTGAGGCTCCGCAGCGGGTAACTGCTGTCAGTTACGATGACAGAAGGCACGCGATAGGCTGTACCACGTTTGTCTCATTTTAGCAACGCGCTAATAACTGCTTAATCGAACCACCTAAATACACACCGACACATCACACGCGGAGGACTACATCACAGAGCTTGCCGTAGCCGCAGTTGCCATTAAGAATACTCGTATATCGTGGAATGTATCTCACACTCAATGCTCCAAGATGGTGCTGCAAGTGTTCGAACACTAAAAATAAATTTCTTGGCGTATTAATATGACACACATGATATTCTCTAATATATTTTTATGTGTTCCCCAGTTTTCCAGGCTAATATCAGTGACTACAGTCAGAATATTTTTATGGTATTTTCGACCTCCACTATAAATATGCATGAAAAGTTAGGCAACACTCTGTATGTTTCAATCATTGTTGCCTCCTATAATTTTTTACGGTCTTCGCCCCAATCTTTACCAAACTCGTTGTCCCATAGAAAGGTCCAAAATTTTTTTCCCCATTTCATTTGTCTAATTTCTCCTCATTGTGAATTATGCCCGTGGATGGGATTCTGAGCATTATGTCCTATCACAAAAATTTCAAAAATTTTCACTTTCTTCTTTCGTGTTTTTTCCTCCTCTTAATGCTAAAATCAGGTGTGTAAAGACCGTTTTACAACTAAAAAAGACTTTTAACTGTAAGTCATATCCTATTCCGTTCATTTCTTTTGGAAGACTCCATGGATCATATTAGCTAGTGAAATATTAAGAACTGAACTATAGAAAAAGACCCGTCCAAACTTCCTACTCCGCACCCTCTGCTATTATTTCGTGCTAAATGAACCCATGTTATCAGAGTGTCCTAAAAGACACACACACACACACACACACACACACACACACACACACACACACCTCCTCTATCCCCTCTCAACATCCATCCTCCTCTTTCCGTCCTTTCCGACTCCACTCGCTCCTCCACCCCTCTGCCAAACCACGTGCACCTATACATCAGTGTGACAAACAAATGAGGATTTAGCGTCACAAATTCCAAAATGAATACAAAGAAACCAACAAGAGCGTTCTGAGAGGAGGTAGCAGAACTATTGGTCGCTTTCACACACGAAGTAAAACTGAAGTGTGACTTATGTGTTGCGACCAAACCGAGGTGGCACAATGATTAACACACTGGACTCGCATTCGGAAGGACGACGGATTGAAATCTGCGTTCAGCCACCCAGATTTATGTTTTTTGTGATTTTCCTAAATCGCTTCAGGCAAATGCCAGGATAGTTCCTTTGAAAGGGCACGGTCGATTTCCTTCCCCGTCCTTGACACAATCCGAGCTGTGCTCTGTCTCTAATGATCTCGACGTCGACGGGACGTTATACACGATCTTCCTTCATTTTCTTCTTTTGTAAGTGCTACTAAAGTCTACTGCAATGTATTACCAATAGACAAAAAGGACCATCACAGCACAAAACGACAACTGATAACGAAAAATTGAAAATAAAGTTAAGAAGGCTTTACAAATGCTAAAAAATGTGCACCAAAAGTTTTTCAAACTAAAAAAAAGGATTAAAGCAAAAACTGGAAGAAACGACTATGTATAGAATTAAGTTTTATATACATGTATATACTAATTCCAGTCGCGTATTAAAAACCGCGAAATGTCCCAAAAGTAAATGATGCAAAACTTGAATGGCCAGTACGTAAGATATTTTGTTTAGCCATGAGGCAGATCTTCAACTACTGTAATAGTGTGTCTTATCGGCACTGCAGGTTTTGTGGCAATTAATACCAGACCGTCTTAATGTTTAGTAAATTATCTGGCATTTATTCTCTATTGTACATAAAGTTTTGTACGATACCATATGACAGTCGCGCTTATTTTTCTGCAGATGATGACAACGCCGATGACGATGCCACTGATGACGAGGACGACGATGATGACGAGATCCACGTGGAAGGCAAGGTAGGTGCAGAGTCGCAGCTCACTTCGAGGAGAACGAATGTATTTCTTAACAATCTATTCACGTCTTTGGAAATTTCATTCTAATGCGCCTGTCGCGATTAGGAATCTGCTGAAACGACGTGGAAGCAACGTCGTAGGTGTTTCGCATGCCTACATTCGTGAAAAAAAAATCTTTTTGACGGTGAAGACACAGGCATCTAACGTAAACTTAAATCCCTGTACTAAGTGAGGTACTGGTGGAAGAATAAAAAAAAAAGTGAGTAGGGTACTTTCCCGCGAATGGAAAAGTTCCCAGTTTCGGCCTCTGGTCCAGCACACAGCTTTTCTCTGCCAAGAATTTTCAGGTGTTTTCCAAATACGACATTGGTTTGAATTCCATTCTCTACATTCTCTACATTCTCTTTTACTTCCGTCTCTTGAAAAACCATTTTTGTGTCACAATACCTAGTGTCGTACCAAACACGAGATGGTGCACCACGTTTCGTCACTGCCGTGTGGACGTTGTTTTTAATATCGTTTTGATGACATATTTTACGTCACACTGTCAGATTTATGACTCGTCTACTTCTCTTAGAATTCATCCTCATTCAGACATCGTAACTTACTCATATGGACCTTCTTCCCGTTGACAATGCATAGCTAATGGTCTTTAATGTCACGTTCCACAATAGCCCATAATAAAGACGAGCGCTCAAACAGCACTCTTCAGATCACAAATTGGCTATTTCTTTGGGATTATAATTATTTACGCGCCATAAACTCGTTTTTATTTCCCATGAATATCTTTCCATTTACCGCACTCTCATAAATGTTGCTGTTATGACACATACTAATGAATATCTGAAATTGAGTTCACATAGCCGGCCGCTGTGGCCGAGCGGTGCTAGGCCCCTCAGTCCGGAACCGCGTGACTGCTACGGTCGCATGTTCGAATCCTGCCTCGGGCATGGATGTGTGTGATGTTCTTTGGTTAGTTAGGTTTAAGTAGTTCTAAGTTCTAGGGGACTGATGGCCTCAGATGTTAAATCTCATAGTGCTCAGAGCCCTTTGAACCATTTGAGTTCACCTATGTTCTTACGAATACTCAAGCCACAACAGTTTCCAATTGATAACTGTGTTGAGAAAACACTCTAAGACAAAAAAAAAAGCAACGCACCACGAAAAATTACCCGAACGTGACGGAAATAGGTAGATGTCACGTACGTGTACAAACAAAAAAATGATTGCAATTTCAGACACACTGAACGGCTTATTCAAGAGCTTCACAAATTGAGCAAGTCAATAACGCGTTGGTCCACCTCTGGCCCTTATGCAGGCAGTTATTCTTCTTGGTACTGAGTGATAGAGTTGTTGGTTGTCCTCCTGAGGAATATTGTGCCAAATTCTGTCAAATTGGCGGGTTGGATCGTCAAAATCCCAATTGGTTGGAGGGTCCTGCCGATAAAGCTCCAAAGTTCTCAACTGGTGAGAGATCCGGTAATCTTTCAGGCCAAGGTGGGGTTTGCCAAGCACGGAGACAAGCAGTAAAAAGTTTCACCGTGTCCAGATGGACATTATATTGCTGAAATGTAAGCCCAGGATGGCTTGCTATGGAGGGCAACAGAACGACACGTAGAATATACACTCCTGGAAATGGAAAAAAGAACACATTGACACCTGTGTGTCAGACCCACCATACTTGCTCCGGACACTGCGAGAGGGCTGTACAAGCAATGATCACACGCACGGCACAGCGGACACACCAGGAACCGCGGTGTTGGCCGTCGAATGGCGCTAGCTGCGCAGCATTTGTGCACCGCCGCCGTCAGTGTCAGCCAGTTTGCCGTGGCATACGGAGCTCCATCGCAGTCTTTAACACTGGTAGCATGCCGCGACAGCGTGGACGTGAACCGTATGTGCAGTTGACGGACTTTGAGCGAGGGCGTATAGTGGGCATGCGGGAGGCCGGGTGGACGTACCGCCGAATTGCTCAACACGTGGGGCGTGAGGTCTCCACAGTACATCGATGTTGTCGCCAGTGGTCGGCGGAAGGTGCACGTGCCCGTCGACCTGGGACCGGACCGCAGCGACGCACGGATGCACGCCAAGACCGTAGGATCCTACGCAGTGCCGTAGGGGACCACACCGCCACTTCCCAGCAAATTAGGGACACTGTTGCTCCTGGGGTATCGGCGAGGACCATTCGCAACCGTCTCCATGACGCTGGGCTACGGTCCCGCACACCGTTAGGCCGTCTTCCGCTCACGCCCCAACATCGTGCAGCCCGCCTCCAGTGGTGTCGCGACAGGCGTGAATGGAGGGACGAATGGAGACGTGTCGTCTTCAGCGATCAGAGTCGCTTCTGCCTTGGTGCCAATGATGGTCGTATGCGTGTTTGGCGCCGTGCAGGTGAGCGCCACAATCAGGACTGCATACGACCGAGGCACACAGGGCCAACACCCGGCATCATGGTGTGGGGAGCGATCTCCTACACTGGCCGTACACCACTGGTGATCGTCGAGGGGACACTGAATAGTGCACGGTACATCCAAACTGTCATCGAACCCATCGTTCTACCATTCCTAGACCGGCAAGGGAACTTGCTGTTCCAACAGGACAATGCACGTCCGCATGTATCCCGTGCCACCCAACGTGCTCTAGAAGGTGTAAGTCAACTACCCTGGCCAGCAAGATCTCCGGATCTGTCCCCCATTGAGCATGTTTGGGACTGGATGAAGCGTCGTCTCACGCGGTCTGCACGTCCAGCACCAACGCTGGTCCAACTGAGGCGCCAGGTGGAAATGGCATGGCAAGCCGGTCCACAGGACTACATCCAGCATCTCTACGATCGTCTCCATGGGAGAATAGCAGCCTGCATTGCTGCGAAAGGTGGATATACACTGTACTAGTGCCGACATTGTGCATGCTCTGTTGCCTGTGTCTATGTGCCTGTGGTTCTGTCAGTGTGATCATGTGATGTATCTGACCCCAGGAATGTGTCAATAAAGTTTCCCCTTCCTGGGACAATGAATTCACGGTGTTCTTATTTCAATTTCCAGGAGTGTAGTTGACGTACAGCTGTGTTGTGACAGTGCCGCGGATGACGACCAAAGCGGTGCTGCTGTGAAAAGACCATCATTCCTGGTTGCCGGTTCATTTGGTTGGTATCCACCACTGTCCCGGGGATTCTCCACAGACGTCTTCGGTGGTCTTCGGGACTGAAAGGCATAATGTTGATTTTATTATTAACCAAATCTTATACAGTTTGTTCAGTATAAGCACTGGAGACGTCGACGGTACGCTGAATCCGTAAAGTGATGTGATCAACAGTTGGTCATAGCGGTTCCCGTGAAACCTGAGCGAAGTGTTCCTGTATACTGACCTTCAGATCAGGTAAAGACAAACGTGTACCGGTAAATGCGTTCTTTTAGATATCCCCAGAGACAAAAGTCGCATGGTTTCAGATCAGGTGATCCTGCAGGGCATGCATCTGGGAAACCTCTGGAGATAACACGTTGGTGGGAAGTTGTATTAAGCAGGACTTGCATCTGGCGAACGACATGAAGTGTTGCTTCATCTTGTATAAACACAGTGGTTTCAACACAATTGTACTGTGTTAAATTAGAAACCACATGCTGCACAAGGAGGTCTCGATAACGAGCAGCCGCCACTGTACACCTGACAGGCTTCTGGGTGAATTCTCTCCAGTATGCAACAAGAGTCACCACCACACAGTCTCATACGGCGAGTGCAGTGGCTCTTCGTGCACAACACTTGGTTTAACACCACCACAAATTCGGCATTTCCGTGTGGTCATTGCACGCTGTAGTGTAAAATGTGTCTTGTCATTCCATTCAATATTTCCTGGCCCATGTCATCAACTTCGAGTCGTGCCAGAAACTAAAGAGCAATTCATAACATTGCTGAAACTTCCTGGCAGATTAAAACTGTGTGCCCGACCGAGACTCGAACTCGGGACCTTTGCCTTTCGCGGGCAAGTGCTCTACCATCTGAGCTACCGAAGCACGACTCACGCCCGGTACTCACAGCTTTACTTCTGCCAGTATCTCGTCTCCTACCTTCCAAACTTTACAGAAGCTCTCCTGCGAACCTTCTGTGCGAAAGGCAAAGGTCCCGAGTTCGAGTCTCGGTCGGGCACACAGTTTTAATCTGCCAGGAAGTTTCATATCAGCGCACACTCCGCTGCAGAGTGAAAATCACATTCAGAACATTGCTACGGATCATGAGGTTTCAGTTGCTTCACCGCCTGGATCTTGAACGGGTACCAACGTAAAATAGAGAGCAAAACTTACCTACTGTTGACCCGTGGAACTGCATGAGCACTAGCGCTACCCAAGACACGTGCTGCATGGTCAGTTACAGCGACAGCAACCTCGACAGTAACGTCCACCGGGATAGGACACCTTCCTCTCCCAGCTGCCACACCAAGCTCAGCCACATTTTTTAAACCATTTAATGACATCGGGTCTCTCCTTAGACCTTTCAATCAGCGATACTCTCTCACTGTAATTGCTGTCATTCGCATAACGTTCACTCACGTTATAGCTTGTCAAATGATAACGTGAATGTACCGTCACACATACAGTGTACAGCGCCAGATTTGCACCCGGTGGTCGCAATTGAAGCTATTTCCTTCCCAGCGTAAATCAATTCCAGATTAACGTATTAGCATGTCTACCAAGCCCACACTGGACCTCCGTTAGCAGTTGCATTTTATTTACGAGGGTGAGCCAAATAAAAACCTTAAATTTGTAATAACAAATCGAAATTGCGCCCCGTTATCCTGTAAGTTGGTAAGCGTGTTACAAACAGCGTGCAGAATGGCCTGTAGGTTTCAGCATAGTGCAGATGCACACATACCGTCGCAGTATCAGTATAAAGATGGTGCCCCACTTGAGACTTGCACCAGGGAAGAACAGCCTTCTGTTATTCGATTTTTGCCTATTGAAGGTGTGAAACCTATTGAAATTCATCGACGAATGAAGGTTCAGTACGGTGATGCATGTTTGCCACAGCAGCAAGTCTACGAATGGAGTAGGAAGTTCGCAAATGGTGTGACTTCAGTGGAAGATGCTAATCGTCCAGGCCAGGCGCAACGAGTTGTGACTCCACAGAACATTGCAGCATTTGAAGCCATAGTGAAGGAAAACCGCCGAGTGACACTGAATGACATTGCAGCATGTTTACAGATTAGTCATGGGCCAGCACACGACACTATGCATGATGTGCTCCAGTTTCACAAAGTGTCTGCTAGATGGGTCCTACGGCAGCTGGCTCCTGAAATGAGAGAACGACGTGTTGATGCTTGTGAAGAACTACTTCGGCGCTTTGAACGAGAAGGTAATGGCTTCCTTGCAAGAATTGTTACTGGGGACGAAACCTGGATTCACTTCCACCAACCGGAAAGGAAGAAAGGGAGCAAGGAATGGCGCCATTCCTCATCACCAAAACCAAAGAAGTTTCGAACAGAACCATCAGCAGGGAAAGTTATGCTGACTCTCATTTGGGACGAAAGAGGCGTCATTTTGGAGCATTACATGCCTAGAGGGACCACTGTCACCATTGCATCATACACAGATCTCCTAAAAAATCATCTGCGGCCTGCAATCAAATCAAAGCAACGTGGATTGCTGTCAGCATGACAATACAAGGCCGCACACTGCCCGTACAACAGTCGCAACATTCACAGACCTACATTTTGAGTGTTTTCCTCATCCACCATACTCACCAGACCTTGCCCCAAGCAATTTCCATACGTTTGGACCACTCAAAGACGGAATGGGAGGAAAGAAGTTCCTTTCTGATGAAGAGGTACGCCACGCGGTGCATGAGTGGTTGCCGGACCACAAAAAGAATTTTTTCTAAAGGAATTTATGCACTTTGTAAGCGCTGGAGGAGCGTGGGGGAGATTATGTTGAAAAGTGATACAGCTTTGTACCACTTCTGCACAATAAATAATATTTTTAAAAAATTTAAAGTTTTCGTTTGACTCACCCTCGTATAACGACCCTCTATACTCTACATACTCGTTCTTCTGTTTTTCTTGTTGAAAATCAGTCAGTTTACTGGCATAGTTAGTATGTAGCAGACCTGTGTAGTAGACGTTGCCAGTTCGGTGAAATCTCGTTGTCCCAAGGCCGGCGAATAATAAAGAACGCCTAACTTCGCAGGGAAAGCTGGCCGCTGTGGCCGAGCGGTTCTAGGCGCTTCAGTCCGGAACCGCGCTGGTGCTACGATCACAGGTTCGAATCCTGTCTCCGGCATGGATGTGTGTGATGTCCTTAGGTTAGTTAGGTTTAAGTAGTTCTAAGTCTAGGGGGCTGATGACACCAGATGTTAAGTCCCATAGTGCTTAGAGCCATTTGAACCATTCGCACAGTCATGGACTGTGCGGCTGGTTCCGGCGGAGGTTCGAGTCCTCCCTCGGGCATGGGTGTGTGTGTTCGTCCTTAGGATAATTTAGGTTAAGTAATGTGTAAGTTTAGGGACTGATGACCTTAGCAGTTAAGTCCCATACGATTTCACATACATTTGAACCATTCGCAGGGAAGTGTCATTATGCTTATCGCCTCTAACAGGAGTTGTTTCCCATGACGTGATCTTTCACCGCTAGACATGTGATGTAAGCACTTCAAAACGCCATTCGTGTGGTTGCACTGAAATGTCAATAATTCACTAGCATGTAGTACACATCGTACCAATTTGATGTCTGTTGCATGCTGCCTTCACTGTGTTGCAGTTTTAATACACAGTAGTGCAGATTTAATCTGCTTCATTGCGTACTGCTGTTGGGGATGATGCCCTAGCGGCAGCTGGCGACATAGGCTACCTACTGCTTCAGTTACTGAAGTGTAACAGAGTGTATCGGCTCGTCGGTGATGAACACTGCTGTACTACGGTGCCACGAACGAACTTAGCTGCGCAGGAGGCGCAACACATTGTTTTGATTGGAGACAACAGGTAGCGAGGGGCGCGCCCGGCCCAAACAGGAAGCCGGCGCGTCGCTTCCGGGCAGCCTCTTCCTGCTGGACGGGCGCACCCACGCCCTGGCGCCTCTGACCGCACATCCCCTCACTTCCAGCGGCCTCTTTGTTCCCATTCTTTGTTTCGAATACGAAAATATTCCTAGGCCTCTAAAAGCTTGCATGTTCAGTCAGAGAGGTTACGTACTTCCGGAGTGTCTCCTGCGTGCCTCATTGAAAGACGGCCAGTTCTGAACTGTTCTGGGCATCAACCTTTACATTTGTACTCCGCAGGCCACCTGGCGGTGTTTTCTTCCCCCTACCATATCCCATTCGTAAATGGTACATATGAATAATGACTGCCAATAGACCTCCTTATGGGCACTAATTTCTCTGATTTTCTCGTCCTATGCATTTCGAGGGAGGTATGCGGGAAGAAGTAAAAAGTTGCCTGACTGTCCTTGGGACCTACACTGTCCAGTCACATTATTGTGACTAACTTCCAAAAGTGTGGACAGTTACATTCTGCAGAGCGGAAATCTGCGAGACGAGCAGGGAGAGATCAGTGAGGTTCTGGAATGTACCGACGTGGATATGGAGCCATGCTGACTCCAGCGCCGTGGCGTCTGCGCTAGGTTTCTCGGTGGAGCATCCACAGTGCGAACAGCATTATCGATGTGATCCCACAGATTCTCGACTGGGTTTAAACCCGGAGAGTTTGGTGCCCAGGGGAGTACAGTAATCTCATCTTGGTGCCTTTCGAACCACGCACGTACACTGCGAACTGTATGACATGTTGCATTGTCCTGCTGGTAAATGCCATGGTGCCGGGCGGTTCGTGTGGGTGAGCGGTTCTAGGCGCTTCAGTCTGGAACCGCGTGACCGCTCCGGTCGCAGGTTCCAATCCTGCCTCGGGCATGGATGTGTGTGATGTTTTAAGGGTTAGTTAGGTTTAAGTATTTCTAAGTTCTAGGGGACTGATGACCTCAGAAGTTACGCCCTATATTGCTCAGAGCCATTTGATTTGAACCATCGTGCCGAGGAAAACCAGACTGCATGTAGATGTTGATAGATGCTTACTTGCGTTGGTCCATTGCACTTTCCAGAATGACGAGACTGCGCAGGGAATGCCATCAGGTCTGTACCCTTCACACGATTGTTGCACTATGTTTACTTTCAGACGTTTCACGCTGTAGACGCCAATGGCGATTTGTTCGGTGGAGTAGAACACGTATCTGAAAAGACTACCTGTCGCCAGTCAATGGACGTCCAGTTGCTGTGCTGGCGGGCAAATTTTGGCCCTCGTTGCCGATGAGTAACAGTCAGTACGGGAACATGAACTGGGCACCTGCAGCCATACGCAGCTACGTTCGCGAAATGATCTGTTCCTTGAAGAGACACTGTTAGTAGCCTGCTGGTTCATCTGGCCGGTCAGTTACTCAACAACAGTACGTTTTTTCGCCTGTACGCACCTCCGCATCCATCATTCTCCCGTATCATGTGTGGTGTACCACAGTCACCGCCCGCCCGGTTGGCCGTGCAGTCTAACGCACGGCTTTCCGAGCGGGAAGGAGCGCCTGGACCCCGGCACGAATCCGCCCGAAGGATTTGTGTCGAGGTCCGGTGAGCCGGCCAGTCTGTGGATGGTTTTTAGGCGGTTTTCCATCTGCCTCGGCAAATGCGGGCTGGTTCCCCTTATTCCGCCTCAGCTACACTATGTCGGCGATTGCTGCGCAAACAAGTTCTCCACGTACGCGTACACCACCATTACACTACCACGCAACCATAAGGGTTACACTCGTCTGGTGTGAGACGTTCCCTGGGGGGTCCACCGGGGGCCGAACCCCACAATAACCCTGTGTTCGGTGTGGGGTGGCGGAGGGGCGAAGTGGATTGCGGTAGTCGTCGTGGGTTGTGGACTACTGCGGCTGCGGCGGGGACCGAGCCTCTCCGTCGTTTCTAGGTCCCTGGTTAATGTAACATAACATAACCACGGTCACCTCGGCACCAGTTTTGGATAGCACCATTTTGTCATGCACGATATACTTTAACCACGGCAGCATGTGAACAGTATACAAACTTAGCTCTTTCTGACATGCCTCCACCCTTGGCCTGAAAGCCAATGAACATGCCCTTTTTGATGGTAGATAAATCGCTCTGTTTCCGTGTAAGACAACGACTGTACTGTTTCTGCGTCACTGCTTTATATACCTTACACAGGTAGTAATGTCAGCTACCATCTGTGAGTGGCTATTGACTTCGATTAATGGCGGTGGTCACATTAATGTGGCTGTACTGTATAAATTCTCGGAATTTTCAGCAGTAAACCTCACCGTGATGCACAACACCTCTCTTGTAGTGTCTACAGCTGGAGCTTGCTGAGCATGTACCTATCGCTCTCATAACTAAACGCGCCGCTCTTTGTTAGGTATTCTCTATCCTTTCTGTTAATCGAACTTGCAATTACATTTCCTTCGGGTTTCTCCCAATTGATGTTAGTCCAGCATCTCATTATTCCTGCTAATTGTATATGGTCATTCTGTTTATGGTCGCTTCGGACGGTTAGTCCTAGGTATTTTACAATCGTTGCTGTTTCCAGTCATTTCTCACTGACAGTGTACCTTTGACAAACATGTCCTCCTGGAAGCGGCTATACAATGATCTTTTCATCCCCGAGCTCAACTAACCAGTATGTTTTTGATATTGAGAAGGTCTACGATACTTTCTGGGACCATATTATCCTCTGGCAGTTCCATGAATAGAGTTTCGAGGACGTCTTTTTATCTTTATACAGTCCTTCCTCCCACCGCGCTATTTTAGATATCGAGTCATTTCTACATCTACATTTATACTCCGCAAGCCACCCAACGGTGTGTGGCGGAGGGCACTTTACGTGCCACTGTCATTACCTCCCTTTCCTGTTCTAGTCGCGTACGTTTCGCGGGAAAAACGACTGTCTGAAAGCCTCCGTGCGCGCTCTAATCTCTCTAATTTTACATTCGTGATCTCCTCGGGAGGTATAAGTAGGGGGAAGCAATATATTCGATACCTCATCCAGAAACGCACTCTCTCGAAACCTGGCGAGCAAGCTACACCGCGATGCAGAGCGCCTCTCTTGCAGAGTCTGCCACTTGAGTTTGTTAAACATCTCCGTAACGCTATCACGGTTACCAAATAACCCTGTGACGAAACGCGCCGCTCTTCTTTGGATCTTCTCTATCTCCTCCGTCAACCCGATCTGGTACGGATCCCACAATGATGAGCAATACTCAAGTATAGGTCGAACGAGTGTTTTGTAAGCCACCTCCTTTGTTGATGGACTACATTTTCTAAGGACTCTCCCATTGAATCTCAACCTGGTACCCGCCTTACCAACAATTAATTTTATATGATCATTCCACTTCAAATCGGTCCGCACGCATACTCCCAGATATTTTACAGAAGTACCTGCTACCAGTGTTTGTTCCGCTATTATATAATCATACAATAAAGGATCCTTCTTTCTATGTATTCGCAATACATTACATTTGTCTATGTTAAGGGTCAGTTGCCACTCCCTGCACCAAGTGCCTATCCGCTGCAGATCTTCCTGCATTTCGCTACAATTTTCTAATGCTGTAACTTCTCTGTATATTACAGCATCATCCGCAAAAAGCCGCATGGAACTTCCGACACTATCTACTAGGTCATTTATATATATATTGTGGAAAGCAATGGTCCCATAACACTCTCCTGTGGCACGCCAGAGGTTACTTTAAGGTCTGTAGACGTCTCTCCGTTGAGAACAACATGCTGTGTTCTGTTTGCTAAAAACTCTTCAATCCAGCCACACAGCTGGTCTGATATTCCGTAGGCTCTTACTTTGTTTATCAGGCGACAGTGCGGAACTGTATCGAACGCCTTCCGGAAGTCAAGAAAAATAGCATCTACCTTGGAGCCTGTATCTAATATTTTCTGGGTCTCATGAACAAGTAAAGCGAGTTGGGTCTCACACGATCGCTGTTTCTGGAATCCATGTTGATTCCTACATAGTAGATTCTGGGTTTCCAAAAACGACATGATACTCGAGCAAAAAACATGTTCTAAAATTCTACAACAGATCGACGTCAGAGATATAGGTCTATAGTTTTGCGCATCTGCCCGACGACCCTTCTTGAAAACTGGAACTACCTGTGGTCTTATCCAATCATTTGGAACCTTCCGTTCTTCTAGAGACTTGCGGTACACGGCTGTTAGAAGGGGGGCAAGTTCTTTCGCGTACTCTGTGTAGAATCGAATTGGTATCCCGTCAGGTCCAGTGGACTTTCCTCTGTTGAGTGATTTCAGTTGATTTTCTATACCTTGGACACTTATTTCGATGTCAGCCATTTTTTCGTTTGTGTGAGGATTTAGAGAAGCAACTGCAGTGCGGTCCTCCTCTGTGAAACAGCTTTGGAAAAAGGTGTTTAGTATTTCAGCTTTACGCGTGTCATCCTCTGTTTCAATGCCTTCATCATCCCGGAGTGTCTGGATATGCTGTTTCGAGCCACTTACTGATTTAACATAAGACCAGAACTTCCTAGGATTTTCTGTCAAGTCGGTACATAGAATTTTACTTTCGAATTCACTGAACGCTTCACGCATAGCCCTCCTTACGCTAACTTTGACATCGTTTAGCTTCTGTTTGTCTGAGAGGTTTTGGCTGCGTTTAAACTTGGAGTGAAGCTCTCTTTGCTTTCGCAGTAGTTCCCTAACTTTGTTGTTGTACCACGGTGGGTTTTTCCCGTCCCTCACAATTTTACTCGGCACGTACCTGTCTAAAACGCATTTTACGATTGCCTTGAACTTTTTCCATAAACACTCAACATTGTCAGTGTCGGAATAGAAATTTTCGTTTTGATCTGTTAGGTAGTCTGAAATCTGCCTTCTATTACTCTTGCTAAACAGATAAACCTTCCTCCCTTTTTTTATATTCCTATTAACTTCCATATTCAGGGATGCTGCAACGGCCTTATGATCACTGATTCCCTGTTCTGCACATACAGAGTCGAAAAGTTCGGGTCTGTTTGTTATCAGTAGGTCCAAGATGTTATCTCCACGAGTCGGTTCTCTGTTTAATTGCTCGAGGTAATTTTCGGATAGTGCACTCAGTATAATGTCACTCGATGCTCTGTCCCTACCACCCGTCCTAGACATCTGAGTGTCCCATTCTATATCTGGTAAATTGAAATCTCCACCTAAGACTATAACATGCTGAGAAAATTTATGTGAAATGTATTCCAAGTTTTCTCTCAGTTGTTCTGCCACTAATGCTGCTGAGTCGGGAGGTCGGTAAAAGGAGCCAATTATTAACCTAACTCGGTTGTTGAGTGTAACCTCCACCCTTAATAATTCACAGGAACTATCCACTTCTACTTCACTACAGGATAAACTACTACTAACAGCGACGAACACTCCACCACCGGTTGCATGCAATCTATCCTTTCTAAACACCGTCTGTGCCTTTGTAAAAATTTCAGCAGAATTTATCTCTGGCTTCAGCCAGCTTTCTGTACCTATAACGATTTCTGCTTCGGTGCTTTCTATCAGCGCTTGAAGTTCCGGTACTTTACCAACCCAGCTTCGACAGTTTACAATTACAATACCGATTGCTGCTTGGTCCCCGCATATCCTGACTTTGCCCCGCAACCGTTGAGGCTGTTGCCCTTTCTGTACTTGCCCAAGGCCATCTAACCTAAAAAACCGCCCAGCCCACGCCACACAACCCCTGCTACCCGAGTAGCCGCTTGTTGCGTGTAGTGGACTCCTGACCTATCCAGCGGAACCCGAAACCCCACCACCCTATGGCGCAAGTCGAGTAATCTGCAGCCCACACGGTCGCAGAACCGTCTCAGCCTCTGATTCAGACCCTCCACTCGGCTCTGTACCAAAGGTCCGCAGTCAGTCCTGTCGACGATGCTGCAGATGGTGAGCTCTGCTTTCATCCCGCTAGCGAGACTGGCAGTCTTCACCAAATCAGATAGCCGCCGGAAGCCAGAGAGGATTTCCTCCGATCCATAACGACACACATCATTGGTGCCGACATGAGCGACCACCTGCAGATGGGTGCACCCTGTACCCTTCATGGCATCCGGAAGGACCCTTTTCACATCTGGAATGACTCCCCCCGGTATGCACACGGAGTGCACATTGGTTTTCTTCCCCTCTCTTCCTCTCTTGCTGACATATCCCTAAGGGGCCCCATTACGCGCCTGACGTTGGAGCTCCCAACTACCAGTAAGCCCACCCTCTGCGACCGCCCGGATCTTGCAGACTGAGGGGCAACCTCTGGAACAGGACAAGCAGCCATGTCAGGCCGAAGATCAGTATCAGCCTGAGACAGAGCCTGAAACTGGTTCGTCAGACAAACTGGAGAGGCCTTCTGTTCAGCCCTCCGGAATGTCTTTCGCCCCCTGCCACACCTTGAGACGACCTCCCACTCTACCACAGGTGAGGGATCAGACTCAATGCGGGCAGTATCCTGGGCAACCACAGTCGTAGTCCGATCGGGGGATGCGTGGGACGAGCTGGCCGTCCCCGACAAACCCCCATCCGGACCCCCACAGTGATGCCCATTGGCAACAGCCTCAAGTTGTGTGAGCGAAGCCAACACTGCCTGAAGCTGGGAGCGAAGGGATGCCAACTCAGCCTGCATCCGAACACAGCAGTTGCAGTCCCTATCCATGCTAAAAACTGTTGTGCAAAGAACGTCTGAACTAATCTTCAGAGAGCGCAAACAAATCGACACAAAATTTAAACGGTTATTAAAATCCAAGATTGCCTAGTAAATGCAGTAATGCTGCTACTTGCGCACTGCTGACACACTGCTCGGCGGCGGAAGGAGACTACGCGATTTTACACTATTCAGGTACTAAAACGCGATGCTACAACTCTCAAATACTATAATGCGCCCGAAATTTATGAATTAAACAATTCAAATGGCTCTGAGCACTATGGGACTCAACTGCTGAAGTCATTAGTCCCCTAGAACTTAGAACTAGTTAAACCTAACTAACCTAAGGACATCACAAACATCCATGCCCGAGGCAGGATTCGAACCTGCGACCGTAGCGGTCTTGCGGTTCCAGACTGCAGCGCCTTTAACCGCACGGCCACTTCGGCCGGCCAATTAAACAATTCAAGTACCAAAAACACGCAAAGAAATTAAGAATTAAACTATGTAACAAATGAGTGAGCTAGGAGTATACGACTTGCCGCAGCAGCTGCTTATCCAACGGCGGCAGGAAGCACACTGACTGTGACCAACCGACACTGGCCGTTCAAAACAAAAACAGAAGACAGACGACTACGCGAATTTACACTATTCAGGTACTAAAACGCGATGCTACAACTCTCAAATACTATAATACGCCCGAAATTTATGAATTAAACAATGCAAGTACCAAAAACACACAAAGAAATTAAGAATTAAACTATGTAACAAATGAGTGAGCTAGGAGTATACGACTTGCCGCTGCAGCTGCTTATCCAACGGCGGCAGGGAGCACACTGACTGTGACCAACCGACACTGGCCGTTCAAAACAAAAACAGAAGACAGACGACTACGCGAATTTACACTATTCAGGTACTAAAACGCGATGCTACAACTCTCAAATACTATAATACGCCCGAAATTTATGAATTAAACAATGAAAGTACCAAAAACACGCAAAGAAATTAAGAATCAAACTATGTAACAAATGAGTGAGCTAGGAGTATACGACTTGCTGCTGCAGCTGCTTATCCAACGGCGGCAGGGAGCACGTCCCCTTTGGTTGATTCGTGCGAATCGAATCGGACCTCGCCTACAGTTGTCGATTGGAAAAACCTTTCCATTGGTGGGAGAGTAATGGTGCTGTCTGCAAGTGTATATGGCGTGGACAGTGTTTTATAATCCAGTTGCACGATGGAGAGTCGTTGTGTGATGTGAAGTGGCGGCTCACTAGCGTTAGCGCAAAGGCTCTGTACGCGGCTGAACCTAAAGGCTCCCGGTGGCCAGTAGAATTCCTTCCCTCTTCGTAAGGAAGAAGGTCGTGCACATCCATACACTGTGCCACCCATAGTCAAGTCGCTATCATACAAGGCCCTGTAAAACTGGAGCAGAAAAGTTCGATCTTCTCCCAATGAATTTTGACTAAAAGATTTTAAAATAATGAGTAATTTTAGGTACCGTCTTTTACGTTCCCCAACATGGGGCAACCAAGTACGCTTAGAATCAAATATGCGGTCCAGAAACTTCGCAGTGTCTTTACAGTTAAGAGCAGTGTCCCCCATCTGCAGCTAGTTAAAGTTTAAAACAGAATGTGAAGGGTTAAAGAGAGCGCACACAGACTTCTCGGTGTAGAAATTAAAACCCGTCTTTCCCAGTCATTGCCCGTTTGTAGATTAAAGTCTTTTTTTGCTTTCCCCTTAAATGAAGAGATCCGAAGCGTTTGAGATGTGGACCGTAAGGTTCAGAATGAGGAAGTTCCTCGCAGAATCGACGAGGAAGGGGATAAGCGCAAAACATTGACAAGAAGAAAGCACAGAATGATATTAAATGTGTTGAGACCCCAGAGAATAGGTTCTGTGGTGTTAATAGAGGAAGCCACAGAGGGTAAAAACTGTAGGGGAAGAAAGGGGTTGGAATATTCCCAATGCCGTAGCGTGTATCCGAAAGCGCTTATCGTGTTTCGCAGTTCTTGCCAGTAACCATATAGTTATTTTCCGCTGAATTTGCTAATTTTTATGGTCTGAGCGTATAATGAGACACAGTGGTCTTGAAACATAAACTGTACTCCATAGTTTGATGCTTCGGTTGGAATTTCTTCTTTGAAAGGCTCCCATGGAATCTTACCAGTGCAGATGAAGTCACACAATGCCCCTTCGTTTCAGGAAGTGCTACTGCAACTAACCCATCCTGTTGAACAGATTGCAACTGCTGCTCCACTTACATCTGATCTTCTAAACTGTTTATCATCTATCTTTCACTTCCATACATGGCTACGCTACAGACCAATACTTTCAGAAAAGACTTACTAACACTTAAATCTATATTCTATGTTAACAAATTTCTCTCCTTTAGTAACGATTTTCTTGCCATTGATAGTCTATATTCGCTCTTCTTGGGTCATCATCAGTTGCTTTGCCGCCCAAATAGATACTTATCTACTACTTTAGTGTCTCTAATTCCGTAAAAATAACCCGATTTAATTCGGCTATACTCCATTATCCTTTTTTTGTTTTTGTTGATGTTCGTCATGTATCTTTTCTTAAAGACGCTATCCATTTCGTTCAACTGCTCTTCCAAGTCGTTTGACTTCTCTGTCAAAATTACAATGTCACCGTCAAACATAGAAGTTTTATTTCCTACCATAAATTTTTCTTTCGTTTCCTTTTCTGCTTGCTCAGTGTGCAGTCTCCTGTCTCATTCCCTTCTCAACCATTGCTTTCCTTTCATGCCTCTTGACTCTTAGAGCTGCTATCTGGTTTCTGTGTAAGTTGTAAATAGCTTTTGCTTCCTGTATTTTACCCTGCTACTTTCAGAATTTCAAAGAGAGAATTCTAGTCAACATTGTCAAAAGTTCTATCGAAATCTAGAAGTTCTACAAACGTAGCTTGGCTCTTCCTTAACCTATGTTCTAAGACATTACCTCATGTTCCTAGATTTTTCCAGATTCCAAACTGATCTTTGCAGAAGTCGCTTCTAGCAGTTTTTCCATTCATCTGTAAGGAATTCGTGTTAGTATTTTCCAACGATGACTTATTAAACTGATAGTTCGGTAATATTCACACCTGTCAGCACCTGTTTTCTTTGGAGTTAGAATTATTATATTCTTCTGGAAGTCTGAGGGTATTTCACCTCTCTCATACATCTTGCTCACCAGATGGAAGGGCACGGCTATTAGTAGTTCCGACGGAACGTCTTCTACTCCTTCTTTCGACTTACGTTGCATGGGGGCTTAATTTAAATAAAGATATAAGAATGCAATGCAAATACTTTTTAATTTTCTGTCGCTGTATGTCCGATTACGCTGTTTCGTAAACGGCTGGCCCTGACTAGTACTAGTACGCAATCTGACTGCTTAGAATGACAACAAGAATGTAAGAAAATTTCTGTTAGCACAATTAATTAATTAAGTCCCCAGCAACTATAAAATCTACGAAGCCAACATAGCACAAGTGTAGCTGTTCTGTGTGTGGAAGTATGACTCAACGTACACATCTGGCACGGTTCTTCCTCAACAAGACCAGAAATCCCAAATACCAATCATACTGACGTGATAAAAGAAAGTTAGAAACACTACAATTGCGCAAGAAAATCAGAACCACACTCCAACACAAGAACACAAGCCAGATGCCCTGCTGACCGAACCCGCAATGACACATTATTCAGGACACACAAATAATAAGAAAATAAAGAACAGTAGTTAGTTACCTTAATTTATATTGACGAAAAGCACTCAGATCATTACAATATCTCCATTGGAACAACATCTGATATCTCTCCCATCAAATAACTGCATAAACATGGAACAACACTCTCCACTACCGCATCTCACTCTGACTTCAGCTACAATCAGTGTCCACCACAACTTCTCGGCAAGAACTGCCTACCGCTACCTCTCAATGAGCACTGCCAGTGGAGGCGGCGGAACAATACTCTCTCTGGCGCGATTTTTGGCGCTGTGGCTCAGTGTAGCCACCTTTCATATGCCCTTCCTCCACGGGCTAGAATTTGATGGTATTTTTGCCAGCATTGGTGGTGAAAATACCACCAAATTCGTCAAAAAAAAAATACAGACAAAAATAAAGGATAATATTAATACGTAAATATCATATAACTAGATAAAATTTTGGCTTTGCACTGACCTTTCAATAGCCTAATATATAAAATACACTAAGCAATACAAATTCTTTCATACATGTGACTTTACATAATAGTTTACAGAAATATCATGTGGTTAAACAATTCAATCGATAACGTCAGCAATGACGAATATGAGCAGGTAAGAGTCTTATAACTTTTCACAAACAGTAATACACAAAAAATCAGTTAATACAATATTCACAACAAGTAGTTCACAGTTCCAGCAGTAGCACCCAGCACTGTTGAATAGGTGCTGACAGCAACAAGTGACATCATCTCAGTAGAAGCAGTCCATCAGTGGCACCCAGCATTGTGGAACAGGTGCAGACTCCAACAGGTGACATCATTTCAGTAGAAGCAGTTCATCAGTGGCACCCAGCATTGTGGAACAGGTGCAGACTCCAACAGGTGACATTATTTCAATAGATGCAGTCCATCAGTGGCACCCAGCATTGTGGAACAGGTGCAAACAGCAACAGGTGACATCATCTCAGTAGAATCAGTCCATCAGTGGCACCCGGTAATGTTGAGTAGGTGCAGACGGCAAGAAGTAACATCATTTCAGTAGAAGCAGTTCATCAGTGGCACCCAGCATTGTGGAACAGGTGCAGACTCCAACAGGTGACATTATTTCAATAGATGCAGTCCATCAGTGGCACCCAGCATTGTGGAACAGGTGCAAACAGCAACAGGTGACATCATCTCAGTAGAATCAGTCCATCAGTGGCACCCAGTAATGTTGAGTAGGTGCAGACGGCAAGAAGTAACATCATTTCAGTAGAAGCAGTTCATCAGTGGCACCCAGCATTGTGGAACAGGTGCAGACTCCAACAGGTGACATCATTTCAGTAGAAGCAGTCCATCAATGGCACCCAGCAATGTTGAGTAGGTGCAGACACCATCAAGTGACATTATGTCAGTAGAAGCAGTTCCATCAGTGGCACCCAGCATTGTGGAGTAGGTTCAGACTCCAACAGGTGACATTAATTCAGTAGAAGCAGTCCATCAATGGCACCCAGCAATGTTGAGTAGGTGCAGACACCGACAAATGACATTAAACAACTATCACTGATCATACTGTTCCTCACCACAAATTAAACATGTCCTAGTGGCACCAATCATGTAGAAAAAGTACAAGTAACAGTCCATAATTTCATCATCCCTAATGAGACAGTTCAAGCATGAACAATACTTTGAATACACTTACAAATGCTTTTACAATGCTCTTGCACTAAACATACAAATCATAACAAACACACAAATGATATCAGATAATTGTCATATTACTATTACAAATACACAAACATTAGTAAACCTATAATATTTATGGGTGTCAGTGCAAGCCACTACAAACAAATAAAATAATATTTAGGAGATAGGTGGGTAGGATTAGGAAAGGAAAACACACAAAACACACTCACTCATCTTTCATCCACATTAAGTACTACTGTGTAATTGTATAGTGTTAACTGTCTGAATCCACTTCTGTCAAATTTCATGTTCATCATGTGTATCAAGTAATAGTGGCAGCAATGTATAACAGTCAATAATAGTTAAGTCAACGTCATAGTCATCATGTCAAGACCAATGTTTGCCAAGCCAGATCAAAATGTATGGTTGCTGAACAACTGTCAGTGTGCCAAGATATGCAATGCTTCCTCTCTCCAAAAAAAGTACCTACTGCTTAGTGATTTAACAAAGTGTGTGTAGACAATCTTCCTTCATTTTAGTGTTCTAGTCTGCTATCTTCATATAATCTCAATACCTCCATAATACCTCTTCAATTCGTCGATACATGTAAACCTTATTGCCAGTATCATTTACCTTACCTCTTGTCCACAAAAACTCCAATATTACCAATATCATTTCACTTCCATAACAACTCTTTCCTCAAGTCAGTTTCGTCGAACAAGTACAGATAAAATCCTAATGCAAACCTCCTCACCCCATACAATCCGAAGACACACTGTCAACACACATCCTCTGTGTAATCCATCTAACCAAAATCTTCTACTCACTATGAATTATAAACAAAGAATGCATACATGACCTCTAACAGACTTAGTTCGAATAACTCTCAGTAATTAAGTACGATTACGGAGTGTGAATGATGCTAATATTTCACAGTGTGTACACTACTTCAAGAATTATGGCAAACAGAAGCAAACATGTGGAGTATTTCTTGTGTCAAGTGTCACTTCCTATTTCAATTGCTCACGAAAAATGCAGTGTAATAACTGTGTTGGTATGTCATGTCGTTAGCTTCCTTCCTATTGGCTTACATTTATACAGCTTTCATAAAACCTCCAGCTCATGTGACTTCTATGATGTTTCTTGTACTAATGTCGTTCGTCGAATTATTGCAGTTCATTTTCTTATGTTAAAATATAAAGCACTGAGCGTAAGCAAAACAAGCAACAGCGAGTAAATATACCAGTAGTGAACAGAATGTCAACAAGTGGATGCAGCACAATTCTTACAACGAGGCTCTGCCAAGCGAACAATCTGTAACTAGTACCATAGTGTAACCTAAACTCTATGTTCATACACAGTACAACAGCATTTCTATATACCCAATTAAAGTATAGTTATGACAACAAGCAGAAATGTGTAAATGTGCAATCCATACGCATAGCAGTAAACATATATCTTACGTACTAAACAGGTCATTAGCATCGTATCTTAATAAGTAAACATGAAGGCGCAAGCAGATAAATCACAAAGTATAACTTACATACCTAACCACATCAGCACAATTAATCAGGTGACCATTATAATTTAAATAAATAGGCACAGCAGGCACATAATTAAAAATATGACATCAGTGAAAAAGCAGTGCAGCCAAGCGATGCATAGTATACACAAGTTACAATCCAGTACATTAATAAAAATTGTCAAAATCAGTTAACGTACGCAAGCACGTCGCTTCACAAGTAATTTCATAGAACATGTAATTAGCACAAAGTATGAATCACGTAATCGCGAGTAGCAAATTACGTCTAAAGTACGTACCTAAGTGGAAATATGTTACCTGAAAAATAAACTCAATTAATAGTTACCTTTTTAGTTTATTACTTTCTTCTTCGAAATGACATTTTTCCTGAAATTTTCTCGATAGCAAGTCGTCTTAACGTCGGACACGCACAGAATTTACCTGAAGTTCTTAAATATTTTATAGAACCGTATCCTGAAAAATACTGAATGTTAATAACAGAATTCAACAAGTCACTATAGCTTTATACTGAATTTAGTCGGAGAAATTAGACTGTGTATTTATTTACGGCTGTCAGTGCATTCGCACCGAGCGCTCGATCAGCTGTAGGCGCGTGACGTAGAAAGCAATTGTTTGCGGTCAACGACTGCCCTGTGCGGCGCGCAGACTTGACTGTTGCTTTGAGTATGTGCCGCCGCCAAAACACAGCGCAGTATCCTTGTACTCTCCGCATGTTTACATGTAGCTGTTAGTTCCTCAAAAGTATGTCATTCTACAAAAAGTTTTTCAAAAGTATATCATTCCACAAAAATTTTAACGTTGGATATATGATGTATTCCCTTAGAGCGTCGTGATTTCAGAGTTTCTACTTCGACAGTGTTATCATGAATAAATTTGCGAATTCTATATGGACCGTTATAAAGCAGAAAAAATTTCCGACACAAGCCTTTTCCTTTGTGAGACAGACGGTGAGACTTAATTAACACCTTCTGACCAACTGACAAGATTTTTAAACGACCAGGACGCTTTGCTGATTTCACTCTTCTAGCAGCCGCAGATGCAATATTTTGTAGAGCCAGGTTGACAACTTCAGAATGCCGCAGTTTCCGTGAAGGCGGAAAAGGAACTATTTCAGAAATGCGATTTGTCGGTGCTTTGTTTTTTAATATCAGTATAGGCGGTAAAGAAGTTGAGTCGTTAGGAAGTTCATTCAGAATGTTTTGAAAAATATGAAGATACTGATCCCAAGTTCTGTGATTCTGATGACAATAAAGACGACACAATTTATTGATTTCCTTCATCCATCTCTCTGAAGCGTTAGATTGGGGGTGAAAAAGTGAAATGAAGATTGGTTTAATTTTACGACGCTGTAGAGTACGAAGCCAAATTTTAGAACGAAACTGTGATCCATTATCTGATATAACCTTATCAACATGACCCACTTCTTTAAGAAAATGTTTGATGAAAGCATTAGATACTGAACGAGCTGTTGCTTTGCGTAACGGTGTAAAACACACATACTTTGATGTCAACTCCACTGCTACGAAAATGTACGCAAAACCATTAGTAGATCGAACCACTGGACCGAACAAATCAACTGCAGCCATGTCCTTTAATTTTGCTGGAATGATAGGAAACAACGGTGCTCTGTGAGAAACTGTCGGCGGTTTAGCCTTTTGACATAATTTGCATTTGGCAAGAACAAATCGAATACGTTTTTCCATATTATTGAAGTAGCAATTTTCTCGTAATTTATGAAAGCATTTTCTGGGACCAAAGTGTGCATAACTGAAATGCGTATACCAAATCAGCTTATTAACCCACTCATCAGGAATACAAACTAACCAAACAGAGTTGTCGACCGATTTTCGTTTAAAAAGAATGTCATTGCGAACTAAATAATGCTGTCTAATCGCTACGCTTTCCTTTCTCTTCCACTTCTCCTTAATGTCCTTCCAGATTGGATCCTTATTTTGCTCCTTAGCGATGTCCTGGAGCGAAGACGAAATAAAGTTCTCAAACGCAACACCTTGAATATACATCAAACAATAATTGTTTTCCTTGCAGTCCTCTTCAGCACTTTGTTTCAAACCCATAGGTGCACGTGATAAAGCATCAGCAACAATATTTGAAGAACCCTGTATGTAAACAATACTAAAATCAAATTCCTGTAGGTACAACGCCCATCGTGACAATCTGCCATGAGTTAATTTTGTCGACATAAGAAACTCCAGAGCTCGATGATCGGTGTAAACCTTAGTATGTCTGCCAAACAAAAATGTGCGAAATTTTGTAAAGGCCCAAACAACAGCCAAAGCTTCAAGTTCCGTAATCGAATAATTCTTTTCTGATTTCGAGAGAACACGACTTCCAAATGCAATCGTCTTTTGTACTACAACGCCGTTTTCTTCTATCTCTTGAAATAAATGTGCACCTAGCCCTTTGTATGATGAGTCCGTCGCCAAACAAAAATCTTTAGATAAATCCGGGTGTGAAAGAAGTGGAGCAGCAACTAAGGCATCACGAAGTTGTTCAAATTCTGACTGAGCTTCCTCATCCCAACACCAATTAGATTTCTTTCCGGATAGTTCACATAAACGAGGTGTGGCCAAATTGTCCAATCTAACAAAGCGCCTAAGAAAATTACAGACACCAAGGAAACTACGAACATCACGTTTTGTGGTAGGAACAGCATAATTACGAATAGCGTCAAGTTTTTCTGGATCAGGAAGAATACCTTCTGTAGAAATAATGTGACCGAGAAATTTCACCTGAGAACGGCCAAATTCGGATTTTTCTAAGTTCACTGTAATGCCAACTCTTGCAAAAATACGTAATAATGAATCCAAAATTTTGTTGTGCTCACTCCAACAATGTTTAGCAATAAGAATGTCGTCAACATATGAAGTAATATTGTCCCGAAGATAAACAGGTAAAATTTCGTTTAAACTACGAATGAATGCTGCTGAAGATACAGTAAGTCCAAACGGTAATTTCCGAAACTGGTAACAGTTACCAAAGGCTAGAAAGGCCGTATATTTTCTACAATCAGGGTGGAGTTCTATTTGCCAAAAGCTTGCGCGCATATCAATCGTGGATAAAACTTTAATTCCATGAAAATGTTGAAGAAGTTCATCTAAATTTTGTGGACGGTCAGTTTCAGGAATGATGATATTATTTATCTGTCTGGAATCCAGAACCAAACGAATCGACCCATCTTTTTTAAGAACAACGTGCAATGGGCTGGTATAAGGACTGACTGCAGGCTCAATAATGCCCTGATCTAACATGTACTGAAGTTCATTCTTAACCTTGTCTCTGTAAGCCAAAGGAATAGCGTACGTTTTCCCGCGAAATGGTGTGTGTTCTTTTACTTTAAATAAATATTGTAAGCCTTGTATAGTTCCCGTGTGATGACTAAACACTGTAGCATGTGAAGTCAAAATTTGGTGCAGCTCTTCTCTTGCAACGTCATCTGGCACTTCAGCTTTCTTAACCTTTTCATTAATTAGTTCTTCGCTATTAATTATGTCATCCATCGCGTCTCTGTATCTATTGTCATTGTCATGAATAAACACATTGTCGTCATAATGCTCAACGAAAACATCAGAAGTAAGAAACCTTAAACATTTTGTATCTGACTCAGATCTTGTTAAACACTCGAAAAATTTCAAACATTTCGGCATTCCGGCAACAGTCAAATTCACACTTCCCTCTTTAAAGTTCAAAATTGCCTTATGTGCGTTAAGAAACTCCATACCTAATATAATTTGTGTGCTGAGTAATGGAACAATAATAAAATTAGCAGAAAATTCGTATCCTTGACAATTGAAATTTAGGTTGGTCTGTTGTTTAACTTCTACACCTTTTCCAGAAATCGCTCCTCGAATTGTAGTTTTAGAAATAGGTAACACAGGACAGGCAATAGTTCTTTCACATATACGAAAAACTGATTCACTAATGACATTCAATGGGCTCCCAGAATCTAAAACTGCAGTGAACTTATTCTTACCCACACATACTTCAATAACAGGATGTAAAAATGCGTCTACATTATTTTCCTTTTCGTCTAACAAAATGTCTCTCATGTCTTCCAGGCGTACGTAGTGTAAAGCCGTAGTGTCATTACTTTCTGAACCGTCTATACTGCTGCCAGAAGCCGAAGCTACAAGTCATTGTCGATTGTTTGCGTCACGTCTTTGATTATTCGCGTCACTTCGCGGATCCATTTCTACGATTTGCACTTGTCTCTCTGAAGTTCTGTCACGTGGAGGATGCCAATTAGGTCCCTCCTGTCTGTTAGATACGAATTCTTGGTTGTGTCTGTTATTAAAATTTCTGTTTTCCTGTCTGTCTGCATAGCTACTTCTTGTGTAATTTCGACTGTCACTTCTGAAATTATTGTTGTATCTACTACCCGGATTATTTCTGTAGTAAGAATTTCTATTACTGTTTGAATAATTTCTGTCTTGATAATACCGATTACTGTTTCCGTATGATTGATCATTCCGGTACGAATTACCATTATTATAATTGTCTGTGTAATTTCTGTTAGAACGTCTGTTATTGTCATAAGGCTGGTATCTATTGTCCTGTCTGTTACGTCTGTCATTGTCAAAATTACCCATATAACGCCCGTTCCGATCACTATCCATTTTCTCTGAAAATCTACTGTAATTACTGTTACTGAAAAAATTACAGGAAGTCCCATCGTCGTTGTCATACTCAAGTTCTTGTAACAAGGTCTTAAAAGTCTCAATGTCGTCTTTACATCTTCCGGCTAAAGCAATTTGTCTTACGGATTGTGGCAGCTTAGTTAAACAAATGCGAATTAATTCAGTCGGGCTGTAAGGGTTGGAAAGGAACTGATTCTTTCGAATCATGTCTTCAAAGTATTCTGCCGGCGTGCGGAACTCAGACTGTTTAAAATTACGCTGCATAATCAGACTATGTTTGACTCTGTCTTGTGTGTTTTCGGACCAGTATGCCGATAAAAATGCATGATAAAAATCATTCAGATTATTACAATCTCTAATGAGTGCGCGCATCCGCGTCGCCGGTTCGTTTTCTAAATATCCACACATAAATTCCAGTTTGTGACTTAGTGGCCAATTTGGTGGAAGTGCGTACATAAATTGATCTAACCATGAACATGGATGTATGTCATTCTTAGAATTGCGGAAGATCTTAAATTTCCGAACAGTCAAAAAGTGTTTATAGTCAAAGTTTTCGCCTCGTGGCGACAAAGACCTACCGCGTCTGTCCCAGTCCCAAGGTCGATTATTGTCAAGTTCGCGCGCCTGGCGCTCTCTTGTTGCATCCCGTAAATGAAACAAATTATTTTCTTCAAACCCCTCTGGTATCTGTGATTCTAAATTTCTTTTGCCGTCTTTTCCTACGATTTCGACTTCAATTTGTTTGACTTGCTTTTTTAATGCCTCAAATTCCCTTTTCACGCGTTCATTAAATTTTCCCTGATTTTCAACATGTTTATTTATGCTCTGGTACTCTTCGGTTTCTGAAAATGGCAATGGAGCTGTGTCATCTGAATCTCTGTCCCCATTTAAACTAAGATTTGTCAATTTATCTGAAATCTCCTCCACTCTTTCCGATAAGTCACCAATTTGTTCTTTCTGTTTATTTACGTCTTCCGTAAGTGTCGCGACTCGCGTTTCAGTATTAACGCATTTGGTAGTTAACTGTTCATACTGTTGTGTTAGGTTATTTAATCTGTCATTTGGTACGGATTCCTCGATTCTCTCAAATATTTCTTCCTTATCCTTTGCACGTTGTAAATTTAACTCTGAAAATTTTTGTACTATCACACAATCTCTTTCTTCCTGTTCTCTATCCTGTTCCCTTTGTCTAATCTCTACTGCAATTAATCTATTATTGTGAGAATTCAAAATCGGTTGTACTTCCTCTCTAATTTCTTTCTTTAATTCATCTTTCATGTTTTTGAAACATGTCCCTATTCGTGAGTCTAACCGTGTTTCCAAAGTTTCAATCTCTGTTTTAAATTCAGATCCTAACTGTGATCCCAATGAGTCTAACCGTGTTTCCATTGTTCCCATTTCTGTTTTTAATTCAGATCCAAACCGTGTTTCCATTGTTCCCATATGTGATCCCAGTGAGTCTAACCGTGTTTCCATTGTTCCCATCTGTGTCTTAATTGTCCCTATCTCTGTTTTTAATTCAGATCGAAACTGCTCCGTTGTTCCCCTATCTGTTTTTAATTCAGTTCGTAAATTTAATATTGCACTCATCAACTGCTCCAGATTAACTTGTTCGAAATTCTTTTCGCCCCTAACATTTCCCGTAAAACTAACTTCCTTCTGCATAGCCATAAGGCTATCTGTGTTCGATACTATTCCAGAATCTTCTATCGTTACTCTCGTATTCTGTGAATTTTCTGATTGAGAAAAACCTTGAACTGGTTCCGGACTATTTTCCCGACTTATTACATTGTTTTCCACTTCATTATCCATCATACTGTTGTCCTGTGTTGGCGAGTTCGCCATGTCAACAATTTCATTATTCTCACTATTCATTATTTTTGCCTTATTCATTGATCGCGTAATCATTTACAAAATATACAAAACTCGTCACTATATGAAAATTACACACAATGACTCTTTATCTCCAACAATACCATTTACATGAAATGTTTCCCTCAAACACGATTAACGAAGAATTGAAATAATTGCACTAGATTGTCAAACGCGTATACAAGACAACAAAATTAAATTATGAAATACCATTGGAAGAATGACAATTACCAAATCTACACATGCAATCTAGACTACAATTACTAAACTACAAATTACTACAACAATACTACTGTCTACTATTTTTCCAATCAGAAGAATTCCAAGGGACGATCCGAAGCAGCGGTCGACACGTGCATGGGGGCTTAATTTAAATAAAGATATAAGAATGCAATGCAAATACTTTTTAATTTTCTGTCGCTGTATGTCCGATTACGCTGTTTCGTAAACGGCTGGCCCTGACTAGTACTAGTACGCAATCTGACTGCTTAGAATGACAACAAGAATGTAAGAAAATTTCTGTTAGCACAATTAATTAATTAAGTCCCCAGCAACTATAAAATCTACGAAGCCAACATAGCACAAGTGTAGCTGTTCTGTGTGTGGAAGTATGACTCAACGTACACATCTGGCACGGTTCTTCCTCAACAAGACCAGAAATCCCAAATACCAATCATACTGACGTGATAAAAGAAAGTTAGAAACACTACAATTGCGCAAGAAAATCAGAACCACACTCCAACACAAGAACACAAGCCAGATGCCCTGCTGACCGAACTCGCAATGACACATTATTCAGGACACACAAATAATAAGAAAATAAAGAACAGTAGTTAGTTACCTTAATTTATATTGACGAAAAGCACTCAGATCATTACAATATCTCCATTGGAACAACATCTGATATCTCTCCCATCAAATAACTGCATAAACATGGAACAACACTCTCCACTACCGCATCTCACTCTGACTTCAGCTACAATCAGTGTCCACCACAACTTCTCGGCAAGAACTGCCTACCGCTACCTCTCAATGAGCACTGCCAGTGGAGGCGGCGGAACAATACTCTCTCTGGCGCGATTTTTGGCGCTGTGGCTCAGTGTAGCCACCTTTCAACGTCTTTCAATGATCTGTAAAATTCTTCTCGCAATACCATGTCTCCCACCTTATCTTCATCCATGCCCTCTTCCCTTTCTATAATAACGCCTTCAAGTTCATCGTACTGACCCTCTGCATAGTCCTTTCAATTTTCACCTTTCCCTTCTTTGCTTCGGAATTTGTTTTCCATCTTAGCTCTTGAAATTCGTAAAGCTACTTCTCTTTTCTACAAAGATCTCTTTCATTTTACTGCACCCTATATCTATCTTTCCTCTAGTGAAATATGCTTCTAAATCCTCTTACCGTACCTGCTTAGTCGTTTTGTACTTTCTGTTTTCCTGTTCCCGATATCGATCTTTCCTCTAGTGAAATACGCTTCTAAAACCTCTAGCTGAACCTGCGTAGCCATTTTGTACTTTCTGTCAATCTCCTTTTTTAGACGTTTCTATTACCTTCCACCTGCTGCATTTTTATATTTTCCCCTGTCATGAATTAAATTCAATATATCCTCTCGTTCTTTCATCTTATGCAGGTCCCATCTCCTTAATTTCATACCTGTTTGCAGTTTCTTTAGTTTTAGTGTGTAGTTCATAACCAGTAACTTGTGGCCACAGTTCACGTCTGCCCCAGGAAATACCCTAAAATTAGCTGTTGCCAGACATATGTTATTGTAAAATACGGTTGAAAACCGCTGGCCATACGAACAATTGATTCCACAGATAAACGACCATTGGTATATTTTGCCATAAGTGTTTCGCTTCTTTTTATTTGTAAAGCGGTTTGTGATATTGTTCTCACAAGGTAAAAACCCCACGGCACCCACATCAGACTTAGTGGTACGATAGCCCGTCAAAAACTGTACACAGATAAAGCATGAAAATAGGAAGAAGGTATACTGAACTGTGAAAAAAGAAGCAAAATATAAACAGTGAACGGTCCAAACTCAAGACGTGCAACATCGAGCGACTGAATGCCCTGGCGTTGTAGTTATGCGGGCGTGTTGTTGGATTGCGAAAGAGGAGATCTGTGCTCGAATCTCCCTACTGCCTCATTTTTTTTTCTCTAGATTATGAGCTGTCCGTGCTGTCATTAGCGTGTCTGTTCGTCGTATTCAAATCTGTCTCTGTGCCGTGGCGTAACGTCCGTTTTCAGCAGCGAGGCATAAGGATAGAACCTCCAAACTTACGTACCTTCTATTCGTTCTACACAAGTACCACATGTTATGACTTTTGCGTTCCGTTTTGGAAGTTTTGACTCTTGAATTCCTTGATTCTAAAATAGTTCACACCCGTTTATTTGTTGTTGTCAATTCTGTGAGAGGTTTATGTGGCATCTCACCTGCTCTTACTGTTCAACATATTTACTTGCGACGGTAAAACATTCTTACCACATGACTTATATTTTATAACCAATGTATAGCATGAAAATTGCCAAGGCTACAGAAGGAGAATAGACACGTCAATGACGGGACAGACAGTTCCTAAATTTGTGAAGAAAAGTTGGGCTCGAGGGAGAACTGAACACGGATCCCCCCTCTGCAGTTCCACACCGTGACCACACAACCACAACACCGTTATACTTGCAGTTTTCTCGCTGTTGCACATCTTGAGCTTCGAGCGTTTACTTTTTCTATTTTGCTTCTTTTTCCACAGTTCAGTAAACTTCTTCCCGTTTTCCTGCTTGATCTGTGTTCAGTTTTTGAGGGGGCTATCCGCTGGGGCCATTTTACAACTAAATCCGAAGGGTGCTATGGGGAGTTTCCCATGTTAGTTGGCCAGCGTACACAGGATGTCCGATTTTCGGCGTTTTTCGAACACATTTCGACTTAAACCCTCACTTTCACCGTTCACTGTATTTTGGCTTGAAAACCAAAAAATCAGCCAAGTATAACTCCAGGACGGCATATATGCATTAATAAGATCGCAAATCACCACAGAAAACGCTCCACAAATAAAAAGAGGAGAAACACGTATGGCACAATACAAACAGCCTTTCATTTAGTTGCATCAGACCACGGGTGGGCAACCGGCGGCCGGCGGGGCGAATGCGGCCCGCGATTGGTTTCATGCCCGCATCTCGTGGTCGTGCGGTAGCGTTCTCGCTTCCCACGCCCGGGTTCCCGGGTTCGATTCCCGGCGGGGTCAGAGATTTTCTCTGCCTCGTGATGGCTGGGTGTTGTGTGCTGTCCTTAGGTTAGTTCGGTTTAAGTAGTTCTAAGTTCTAGGGGACTTATGACCACAGCAGTTGAGTCCCATAGTGCTCAGAGCCATTTGAACCATTTGATTGGTTTCAGTCCGGCCCGCGGAAGAAATTCATGGGCGGGAGAGAGAGAGAGAGAGGCGCTCGCGTTGTACTCCGCCCTGGGCTTATTTTCGGATATTTCTGCCGACGCACGGCTCGCCTCGGGTTTGCAGGTCGTGACGCATACCAGTGAAAGTTTAGCTTACTCCACGCATGCACAACGCAATTTCGCCGCCGCTGGATTTGAACAACAAAGAGTATGAATGCGAAGTTATGCTCCACGTGCTCAAGTGCTGAGGAAATAGCTCACTACCTTGAAGGGGTACGGAGAGAAGTACTTTCGTTGCTGGATCAATGCCGACAGCACATTCGTTACTCACTAATTACTGCTTACGTCTGTACTACACTCTGATAGAAAGCGACAGTGGCTCGAAAATTACCGACTTCCTTCGAAATTTGGCGATTTGAACAGTGGCAGTAGTGTGCTATTCATCTCGGAACGTTACCCCATAGACATGATGTCACGGACTTTGTAGTTCTGACGTAATGCGCCGAGAGCGCTGCTGTCGGGTCACGTGACGAGGCGGCTCGCGGGCTTCAGTACGAGGGCCTACTGAAAAGTAATGCCTCCGTATTTTTGCCTGTGACTTCGTCGACGGAGCCACAACGTCACTTCCGCTTGCACCGCTTCTTCACTATCAAAGTGAAGCCCTCGAATGTAAAGTTTTGTAAATATGAAAATCGGTTGGTAGTAAATGTAGACTGTATGGAGGACGATCTGTGACAGTGAAACCAAGACGTCGGATTGATGCAGATGTCGCAGCGCTCGTGTGTGATCTGGCATTGTCAACCTGACGGAGAGGGTGCCTCTTGTTTGCGTTGTTTCGCAAGCGCCGACGTAGTTACGTTACACACCGCCTTGTTACAAGCTACAGTTTGTAGCCCTGTAGCAAAAAATGGTTGAAATGGCTCTGAGCAATATGGGACTTAACATCTGAGGTCATCAGTGCCCTAGAACTTAGAACTACTTAAACCTAATTAACCTAAGGACATCACGCACACCCATACCCGAGGCAGGATTCGAACCTGCGACCATAGCGGTCGCGCGGTTCCAGACTGAAGCGCCTAGAACCGCTCGGCCACAAGGGCCGACGCCCTCTAGCAGCAGAGAGCAGAGTTCCAACGTTTGTTTTATTAAAAAAGCTTTAAGAGTTTTCATATAAAAAATTCGGAGGCCTTGCTTTTGAGCACGCTCTCGTAATTATGTCAGTGTGGCCCGCGAGTAACAAAAGGTCGCTCACTCCTTCATTACACGAAACACATCTCCAACAATACACAAGAAACTAAGAAACGACGGGAAACATAAAACATGACGACATGAACTTTCAATGCAGAATAATATATCACTAATCTACTAGCGTTTCGTTTTTCACTTAACTCCTTTGTAACACTCATCACTTCCTTAACTGTGGTAGCCTAGCGCAGAAGCAGCGAAAAATGGAAAAAATATTTCAAAACGTTGTTTAAAAATCTTCGAATGGGTGTAAGGTAAACTTTATAATTATGTTAAGTATTAGAACCTAACAAAATTTCTCTGAGAGTAATAGTAAAGTAGAAAAACAAAACAACTATCGAGGAGTTTCAAAAGTAGTTGGTATACGGGGATCGACAGAGTAGAGGAAGATTGGGAGCGGTTTGGCAGCAGCAGCAAAGACTGGAGACATTGAAAAATAGAGTGAGTACAATGCGTGACCCTCAACGAGGCTATGTTTACTGTGCTAAACATTCATCTCAAGGCAGCTGTTTGACATGGTTGAAACTGGTAACAAAAGAACTTAAATATAATTGTACACTCCTGGAAATGGAAAAAAGAACACATTGACACCGGTGTGTCAGACCCACCGTACTTGCTCCGGACACTGCGAGAGGGCTGTACAAGCAATGATCACACGCACGGCACAGCGGACACACCAGGAACCGCGGTGTTGGCCGTCGAATGGCGCTAGCTGCGCAGCATTTGTGCACCGCCGACGTCAGTGTCAGCCAGTTTGCCGTGGCATACGGAGCTCCATCGCAGTCTTTAACACTGGTAGCATGCCGCGACAGCGTGGACGTGAACCGTATGTGCAGTTGACGGACTTGAGCGAGGGCGTATAGTGGGCATGCGAGAGGCCGGGTGGACGTACCGCCGAATTGCTCAACACGTGGGGCGTGAGGTCTCCACAGTACATCGATGTTGTCGCCAGTGGTCGGCGGAAGGTGCACGTGCCCGTCGACCTGGGACCGGACCGCAGCGACGCACGGATGCACGCCAAGACCGTGTCGTCTTCAGCGATGAGAGTCGCTTCTGCCTTGGTGCCAATGATGGTCGTATGCGTGTTTGGCGCCGTGCAGGTGAGCGCCACAATCAGGACTGCATACGACCGAGGCACACAGGGCCAACACCCGGCATCATGGTGTGGGGAGCGATCTCCTACACTGGCCGTACACCACTGGTGATCGTCGAGGGGACACTGAATAGTGCACGGTACATCCAAACCGTCATCGAACCCATCGTTCTACCATTCCTAGACCGGCAAGGGAACTTGCTGTTCCAACAGGACAATGCACGTCCGCATGTATCCCGTGCCACCCAACGTGCTCTAGAAGGTGTAAGTCAACTACCCTGGCCAGCAAGATCTCCGAATCCGTCCCCCATTGAGCATGTTTGGGACTGGATGAAGCGTCGTCTCACGCGGTCTGCACGTCCAGCACGAACGCTGGTCCAACTGAGGCGCCAGGTGGAAATGGCATGGCAAGCCGTTCCACAGGACTACATCCAGCATCTCTACGATCGTCTCCATGGGAGAATAGCAGCCTGCATTGCTGCGAAAGGTGGATATACACTGTACTAGTGCCGACATTGTGCATGCTCTGTTGCCTGTGTCTATGTGCCTGTGGTTCTGTCAGTGTGATCATTTGATGTATCTGACCCCAGGAATGTGTCAATAAAGTTTCCCCTTCCTGGGACAATGAATTCACGGTGTTCTTATTTCAATTTCCAGGAGTGTATTTACAAACAAAGATTACTATTCAAAAATAAAGAAAATTACTCATTACCTTTTGGTCCGTAGTAGTGTACTTCATTGTTGTGCGCTAGCAGTTTGTCTTCCCTTGCGATACAATCTTTAAACTGTGAACGTTAAAACAAGGATACTTATTGTGAGAAAGGTGTGAATTTACAGCAGTATTTTAATTTAATTTGTCTCAGCTATAGGCCATTGGAGACGACTGCTGTACAATCTCACTTTACTTTCCAGAGTTTCTCATGCCCAACAAGGCGGCCTGAGGTAGTCGAGATAGAGCAGCAGTGCATGGCCGAGTACAACGAAATGAAGAAGAAAAAGAAGGACGCCCCCTGCATGGGTGAGTACCTCTCTACGCTGTCTTCTCCAACCAAGCATCGATGCACGCGCTTGCTACACAGTCGGGTACGTGCAAGGAAAATAGTGCAGCACAAGAACTGAAATCATTTAGAACAATAATAACTTTAAGGGTAAGCTGTAAGGCATATGTTAGGAATGATTTCAGAGTCTTCAACCGCACAGATACGCAGTCATGAATGTAGCATATTACCTACAGCCATAGAACGTTGGACTGGACTGTGGCTAAGCTGTATGCCAGAAGAACTTCCATACCCATTGTCGTTGATTCCAGCCTCATCTACGTAATTGCTTCTTGGATCTTAATTTATTGCTGTTACAACATTTAATCTTCTAGAAAGACTTTTCATTAACGCCGCAAACGCTTTTTTCACTTTCCTTCTGAAGCATGGTGAATAGCTGTTGCGCGAATTTTCGGTGAATCAATCTGGTATGTAATTTACGTTCTCTTCTTCTTTCTGTTATGTCATAAGTCCGCCGATTTGTTTAATGCCTCCCTCTCTCCTCCACCCCACCACCCTCCCCCATCCTCACGAATTTCCGTCTTCTCACACCAAACGACCTCTGTTATTTGTTGGCTTTATCACAATCTCACTCTGTCCCCTACAGTGTTTACCCTCTGCACATGTCCTATCATCCTATCCCTTCTTCCGCTTAGTCTTTTCCTCATATTTCTTTTCTTGCCCCATCTGTGAAGATCATTTCCATTTATCTTATCAGTCCACTAGCTTCAGCATCCTTCATCACATCTCAGACGCTTCGACCTCCTCTTTTCCGCTTTCTCCACAATCCATGATTCATTATACAATGCTCTGCTACAGACGTACAGTCTTTATTCAATTAAGACATATAATTGATATTAGTAGACTTCATTTGGCGATGAATGCTCTCTTTGCCTCTGTTAATCAGCTTCTTATGTCCTTCTCGCTTCATCCGCCGTACGTTACGTTCCCTCCAACGTAACAAATAATGTTCACTTCCTCTACTAATATGGTTCTCAATTTTCATATTAAGCTTATTGCTAGACCCATTTCTACTGTTTCTCAATACGTTTATCCCTCTTTGATTTACTTTCAATTTATGTTTTGTGCACAATGGACTCTTCATTTTGTACAGGTCCTGTAATTCTTAGTCACTTTTACGGAGAATGTAAATACTGTATCATCAGCGAATCCCATCAATATATCCTTTCACCACTATCACTAATCCTAATTCTTACTGGAGGGGCTAGAAATGAATATTATCTAGGCTCTAATTCCCCCAAAGGCGTATGATGACGTTCATGTTGCGACAATGAGTAGGTCGCTCCAGCAAATTCATATGATTCTCTTCGAAAAACAACGAAATGGTCCGCAGTTCCTCGGCTACGCTGTTATCTTGTTGAAGCAAACGATGTTGGAATCATAACTGTTCCCACAATTTCCAAAACTTACTACCATGTAAACCAATTTCATAAACGCCGGCAGTCATTTTTCCCTCAGCCAGAAACAAAGAAAACCCGCGTCAGATCAGCGCACCATTCCTGTTGAATTCCTACGTCACGGCAACACACTGGCGTCAATATTGCTAACTATGCATACAACAAATACCATACGAAATGTGGCTATAAAATACAAGACTATTGCCGTAAAACATTTTATTTCAAAAACATACGTATTTAGTTATTGTCACCCTCAATATACTCTTCTCCTTAATTCCTACAACTCTCTATGCGAATTTTCTAAAGCTGGAAACAGTGCTGGAAATCTTGCTCTGGATGCTCCTTGACGACCCGCGCCGCTTTTTCTTTCATTGCTTCAACGGACTGAAATCTTATTCCTTTTAATCCAGTTCTGACCTTGGGGAATAGATAAGTCACATGTGCTAGGTTAGGTCGAATGAGCTGGATGGTCTAACGCTGGGATGCTGTACTTAACTAGAAACCTCTTAATAGGCAATGCAGTATGAGCCGGTACCTAGTCGTTTTTTTTTCTTATTTTCTCACAGAGTTAAGCAAGAACTTCAATGTAGTAATGTTCATTAACAGCTTGACCACCAGGAACCCTGTAAAGATTCACACTTACATGAATATCGAAAAAAAATTCGGTCGTCATCGCTTTGAATGTCGACTTGCTCATTCGACCTTTATCCGGTCTCGATGAAGTTGGACGTTTCCAATGAGTGGATTGGCGCTTATATTTTGGATCATAAGTGAACAACCAAGGTTTATTATATGGTGTCTCTCTTTCCAAGGAACTAGGATAATTTTAAATGGTATTTAATGTATCAGTACAAACATTTTCACGAGTTTCTTTTTGTTCGATCGTGAGAATTTTCGACACCTGTTTCGTGCCTTACACATTGTTTGTGTATTCCTACAGTTTCATTAATCGATCAAATATCAACCGACGGTCAGATCGAATCAGATTACCTACTTTTTCGATATTTTCATCCGTTTTTGGATGTTGTAGAGTGTCTCGCGCATCAGCCATCTTCAGCATCTTCTCAGCCAGCTTGTAAACGCTCGAACCACTCAAAATCTCGCATACATCGTAAAAATTCTTCACCATACACTTCTTTTAGTAAAAGACTAGTTTCAGTAGCTGTTTTTTTTTCAAGTTTTATGTGAAAATTCATGATAATTTGGTGCCCAATTATTACACTTTTCCGGCGAAACAAAGGAAGGCCACGGCCGCAATGTTTGGTCTATAAACACCAGAGATGGCGCATTCGACTTATAAGGCTGCCCTCTTCAGCGCTGTCGGTCGTTCATCTTTGGCGCATGTATACTTCCTGTGACAACATCAGCCCCGTTATTTTATGGTCATACCTCGTACACGCGCATGTGATTACGTCATTAGGTATTATAATATCAAAAAAGAAAACACATTTAACTCTTCTAAGGAGCAATGACGACGTCGATTTCAGCGCTCTGAATGACGTTACGTACTCGTTGACAAGAATCCCCAACGGTTTTGCCCCGCACAGCGTGCTTTTGGCTGTTCCTGTCAGTATCCTTCTTAGGCCTACCGGAGCAATGATTGGCTTAAGTGCTTCCCCGACACAATAACATAGCTGACAGCTGGCTTCGTGAAATGTTTCTGACGGAATGCCCAAGCAGTGGTGCCCTAAGATCATGCATCGTCCCCACTAGACGCTCTTCGATGACTCATTCTCATAGGAAACACTACTGCTGCGTCGACACATGGTGTCTCCAATTATATATCTTTGGATGACGTCACAAAGAACGCGTCAGTGTAGGGGCTCTGGTGACTTGACGAAATACAAAACTTTATCTCGGTTGTGTTTCACAGTTTCGATAAAAGACTTCTTATGTATACCAAAATGACGCTAAAATCTTTATTGTACTGCAACTATTAGGTCTACAACTTTGCTTCCGCCGTTTCTCCTCGAAGTTCAAGGCTTTATTGTGAAAAACTTGCAAAAAATTTGCTATTCGAAGTAATGGCAATCGCTGGCCACTATTTCTTCATATCTTTTGGGCTGCATCCGAACCCCACGGCAGAAGAATTGGACGTCTTTCGAGGAGATCTACATCATACTCCACGAGCCACTAAATGGTGTGTGGCGGAGGTTGTACAACTAACCGAGCCCTCCAACCCCGTTCCACTAGCGAACAGCACGTGGGAAGAATGATTGTCGGTAAGCCTGTGTATTACCCCAAATTTCTCGAATTTTCTCCTCATGGCCATGACGCGAGACGTATGTGGGTGAAGGTGATATGTTGTACGACTCTTCCCGGAAAGTGCTCTCTCGAAATTTCAGTTGTAAATCTCTCCATGGTGCACAACGCCTCTCTTGTAACGCCTGCCAATGGAGCATCTCCGTAACGGTCTCGTGACGACTAAACGATCCAGTGACGAAACGTGCCATTCTTCGTTGGATCTTCTCTATCTCTTCTGTCAGTCCTATCTGATAGATGAACAGTAATCTAGAGTCGGTCAAACAAGCGCCTTATGATCCACTTCCTTTGTGGATGAGTTACATTTCCTTAAGATTCATACTATGAATCTGAGTCTGATACCTGCTTCTCCCACTATTTGTTTTATGTGATCACTCCACTTAAGGTCACTCTGAATGGTTACTCCTAGATATCTTACGGCTGATACTGTTTCCAGCGGTTTTTCATCAACGGTATAGCTATACAGCAGTGGATTTATTTTCGTATGTATGCACAGTATGTTACATTTATTTACGTTTAGGGTCAACTGCCAGACCCTGCACCATTCATCAATTCTCAGGACGTCATTCTGCAAATCGTTACTATCGTCTGGCGTTGCTACTTTGTTATAGACAACCGCATCATCTGCGAACACCCTTAGAGAGCATCCGACGCTTTCGACTACATCATTCATGAATATTGTAAACAGTAACGGTCCTATTAATCCATTAATCGATCCAATTTTGTACTTGCTCAAACGACTGGAACCGCTGCTCTGCCAGTCCGTGTGTCATTGACCGAAAAAGGTGGTGGTCAGAGGTAATAATGTCTGGGGACTACGCACATAGGGGAGGACTTCCCATTTCAACGTTTCAAAGTATGTTTTGACGGGTATTGCAACACAGGGTCGAGCATTGTCATGTTGCAAAATCAGCCTTTCATGTCTATCGTTGTATTGTGGCCGTTTGTCTTTCAGTATTCGGTTCAAACGCATCAACTGCTTTCGGTAACGGTCTCATGTGACAGCTTCCATAGGTTTCAGTATCTACGAAGACCTACGCTCTTCCACCGTCATGTCGGTCTTCGACGTCAAAATCACCGTTCTTGAAGCGTTGAAATCAATATCTGCAGGTTCTTTCACTAATAGGTCTTACCTATCATTTTATGACCCTCTTCAAATCAAAGCAAGAATTGAGACTTCCTGCAAATGACGAGAACTGGGCTCATAAGTTGACATATTCAATCGAAAACAACTTTGACACAATCACAAATCGACTGATATTATTGATGGCGATATGTTTACAAATGCCTATGATTAATGTATGACACTTACGACTAACCACTTGCACCAACACTTAACGCTACTGCCATCTACTATTGCAAAATGGCAGACGATTGATGCATGCTGCTGCTAGCTCTGTATAGTCACGTGACGTGCACGCGTGCCTCTATTGATGGGCTGTGAACTTCCACGCTCTGGTCGGAGCCACACCTCGATACACACGCCACGATATTACCCTCCTGTCACCGATTTGTGCATTCCAGACTCTGTGTCGTTTCTTTTTGAACGCCCCTTATACTTAATGTTTCTAATACATTCTAATAGTAGTCCCCGGATTACGATGACAGTTTTGAAAAGAATTTCCTCCATAATGAATCAGCTCAAGGGAGTAGTATTTGATGTTTTTATCTGTGATGACTCCAGGTCACACTTCTTACATTAGCTGTTAAAATGTAGTAAATTAATTATTGAGCTTTAATTACCCAAAAATATCAGGTTGTTTAAATCTAATCTGTTAATTTTGTTGTATGTTGTTGTTGGTGGTGGTGGTGTCTTTAGTGTGAAAACTGGTTTGATGCAACTTTTTACACTAGAGTGTCCTGTCCAAGTCTCTTAACTTTTCATCATACACAGGGGCAATATTTGTCTGCTTCAAATATCAGAAATGTTCTGTTTCATTGTCCCTTCTGTGAAATGAAATGAAATGTGCGTATGGCATTTGGGCCTGGCTCTTCCTCTGGGGAATTCGTCCGCCTAGTGCAACTCTTTCTGTTTGCCGCCACTTCGGCGACTTGCGCATCGATATTGATGAAATGATGATGAGGACAACGCGCAAACACGGCCAGAATCGAACCTGGGACCAGAGGTCAAAAAGCAGCAACGCTAACCCCAAGACCTCGAGCTGTCCCTTCTGTAAAACGCAATATGCCCCTGTGCACTTGCTTGATAAAGGGTTAGCAACCACGCGTATTGCCAAGCTGCTCTGGTTGCCTTCCGTGTAGGCGTCAAAGCTAACCAGAGGAAGACTTCGGTCTGGACTTTTTGCCAAAGTGAATGGAGAGGCTAGAGCACCATTGGAACAAATGATTTTGTGATGTCTTTTCGGAAATAGAGAGACTTAAGGAGGGACGCACCTATTGAGTGGTGTATAGTTTTCATATGCGTGTTGCGAAATAAGTAGCAAACACAACTAAACATGATTTTCGACTACATAAAGTACGTCTAAAAAGCTCTTTTTTAAAAAAATTCCTTTATTTACCTTAAGATCTCTACTCATATACACATATACAAACAGTTTATAGTGCTTAGTACTTAACTTCTAAAACTTATTAACTGGTTTGTGGGCTGCTTTAAATAGAGCACATACAACATATTTTGGTATCTACGTGGAGAGAGGAGTTGGAACGAAGAATAAGAAATTACATGGTATCACGTCAGACTATTACGTCTTTAAATATTTTAGCGATGACAAACCTCATATACTGTGCTATTTTTATCCATTTGACATCTTGTGCGCGAGATCACCGTAAAATGAACATTTTATACAACAAAGGATTTTAAGACCTGATTGTTTGTTGAAACCGCTTGTCTTAAATAAAAAATGTCTTGTGCGATCTTGTCTGTTGAATATTTTTTAATGTATCTACATAATTTCTTCTCTTATACGCTTAACGTTAAATATTCGACGTATTAACTCATTTGCGTTACTAATCAGACGTTTGAAGCTTTTTTATACACGTGAGTTGTATTTAAAGAATATGTTTCGTATGGATCCCACAAATTTCAGCAATATTCTAGAATAGGTCGCATTAGCGTTTTGTAAACAATCTCCTTGTAGACTTACTGAATCTTTCCGGTATCCTACCAATGAACTGAATTCTGCCACGTGACAAATCCATTTCTTATCTATGCAAATTGTTACACGCAGGTCTTTGCAATAGTTGATTGATGTTGCAATCGAAGGATAGCAAGTTTTTTTTTCTTTTTTTTTTTGCATTTTGTGAAGTTCACAATTGCACCTGTCCTAAGATATACAGGGTGATTAAAAGTAGACTGAAATGCTTGTAAGGGTATTGCAGGGGAGGTTGTGCTGAGAAATAACTGTTAAGACAACGGTTAGAAACGTTGCGCCGTTTCTGATTTACACTGGAGTTAGCCAATTAGGTCATTTGGAGCGCAGATCCAAGCAGTCTACCAGAGACAATGTCGGCAAACGTGTTCTACGTTCGGTTTCCTCAAACCAACAAACGTAGATTTTTCTCAACGGCCCCAAATTTATCACTTTAGAAAAAGGCACATTTTAACTGGTAATGAACATTTGAACAAGTGGTAATTCACGGACCCGAAGATGTCTGTGCATTATCGAATTTTAGCGCGTGCAAGTGTTTGAATTTGCGCGCTCAACGACTAGATTTGCTAACGTCAGTGCTAATTAAGTTGGAAAGGGCTCAACGTATCGAATTTTTTACTTAACAATTATTTCTCTGCACAGTGTACCCTGCAACATCCTTAAAAGCTTTTCAGACTGTTTCTGACCACCCTGTATAAAAAGTTACCAATCTCTGCATTTTAACAATATTTGGCTGAATATCCGTGCAGGATTTTTTGGACAGCAGCCTTCTTCTGCATAGATAACAGCATCATCTACAAAAAGAGTCTGAGGTTACTATTAACGTTGTCAGACATGTTATTAATGCACAACATCAACAGCAAGGGCTCCAACAAACCTCCCAGGGACATTCTGGAAATTACCAGGTGTAGAAGTATGAAATCGGAATTTAGTTGCAATAATTACACGTTTGTATTTTGAAACTGATAAACAGTATTTGATTCAGAATAATCTCCATTGCTATTTATACATTTCTCCCACCTCGCCGGCAGGCTATGAATGCCATGCCAAAAAAACAGCTCTTCTTTTGAACGCGAACCAGTCAGCGAGTCATTTTCGTACATTTTCATACGAATTGAAGCGCTGTTCAGGGAGAGCGTGTCCCAGTGATCCAAATAGATGATAATCGGACAGGACCAAGGCTGGAGAACAAGCCGCACGCCCTAGTATTTCCCTATTGAATGCCTCGATCGTTTCCCTGACCCGTTTTGCAGTGTGTGATGGGGCGTTATCATGGAGTAATATGGCTTTGTGTTGCGTTCTTCCATATTACGGTCGTTTTTCACGTAATTCTCGATTTAAATCGATCATTTTCTGAAGGTAACGATCAGTATTAACAGTTTCGCCAGGTTTTAACAATTCGCAATAGAAGATACTCTTCTGATCCTACCAAACACAGAGCATTGTCTTCTTTCCAAAGCGATTTTGTCTTGCAATGGATGTCGATACTTTGCTTGGATTCACCCATGATTTACGATGCTTACGATTCTCAGAATATATCCATTTTTCATCATCTGTCACTATTCTATGAAGAAATGACTTTCTTTTGTATCCGGCGAGCAGCATTTCACAAATGGTCTTTCGATTTGCTTGCTGTCTTTCATTCAGTTAATGTGGAACCCATTTTCCCACTTTCTGCACCTTTCCGATAGCTTTCAACCGAAGAGAAACGGCTTTCTGCGTGTCTCAGTCAATTGTTCCGCGAGTCATTGTTGAGTTTGAGTATCATCTTCATCCAATAAGGCCTGCAATTCGTTGTGTTCGAACGTTTTTGGTGGTTTCCGCGCTCGCTGTTTCTCACGTCAAAATCACTACTTTTGAATGTTTTGGACTATTCTAAACGCTATGTTGTCCCAAGAGCATGTTCGCCGAAAGCTTCGACAAGCATTCTATGTGATTCTGCAGCAGTTTTTTTTTTTAAATGATAACAGAAAACCAATGCTGTCTCCAAATCGTAGTTCGCAGGCACGAAAGTCGGCATGTTTACAAGTTTGTAACATATACCGATGTATGGAAGTTGGGTTACTGTGTGCTGATATTCATCGTCAGCCGTTGCAGGAAGCAGATGGTGCTGCAGACGAGGTCTCACGGGTCCTATACTTACGGCTAGCACCATCTATAGGAAAAATTCCGGTTTCATACTTCTACACCTGGCATATCTACATCCGTCGATTATTCTCCATCCGAGGTAACTGGCTACGTCCTAGCTGCCGGGAAATCCTCAATATGTTATTGCGTTCGACACGCTACTTGGTGCTTCTAGACATCTGTTCACATTCATGCACGCATTTGCAAGGCATGTTGTCATTTAGATATAGGTCTTCTTACTGAACTGCTCACACGCACTTGGTTCTTCATAGACGTTTTATGACATGTACGACAGGTTATTAAACCTCCCCGACGTCCGCCGACCTTCACCGCTGTGATCACGAAGCTTAGCCCCGTGATCACGGAGGCTGAGGTGTTGGCGGAACTCAACTCCCGGCCCGACATTGAAATCCGCTCGGCCCGTCGCATCTTCAATGATGCCGGGCCGACTTTTCTCATGCGGATATTCACTGAATCCTCCTCCTCCATTGACCGCCTCCTCACCGAGGGAGCCCTCATCTACAATCAGCGCCATAAGGTGGACCCCTCCCGTTCCCCAGTCCAATCCTACCGCTGCCAACGCTGTCTCACCTACAACGACCACGTTACCTCTGCCTGCAAGAACCCCCCTACTTGTCCCCACTGCAAAGCTTCCCACTTCCTCAAGCATTGCCCCAACCTCACCTCTCCCCCCTCCTGCAACACTTGTAATGAACCACATCCTACCTACTCCTCGAAGTGTAAAGCGAAACCTCCACCAGTAACCCCTGAGCTCACCGTCCCTGTCCGTCCTGTTGATGACCCCATCCACCCCAACAACTCGCTCCGCCCTCCCCCTACTGCTGAGGACATCATCCGTTTCACCACCATTGTGCTCCAAAACATCCACCCCTTCCAGCGCTCCCACACTCTTTCCCAAATCGCCCTCGCTGCCCGTTCCATCTTCCATCTTACCACCTATGCCACTTACTCCCACAACCAGGCCCACTTCACCTTCACCCCCCTCACCACCCTCGTCTAACTCTCCACTCCCATGGTACAACAACCGTACCGTATCCTGTACCACAACATTCGCTCCCTGCCCACCCACAAACTCCTCTTCCTCCACACCCTACGTCAGCACCACGTGGATGCCTTCGTCCTCAATGAAACCTTCCTTCAGCCCCGTATCTCCGTGTCCACTGCCCCTTACACCCTACATCGCACCGATAACCCGTACCCTCTGGCACGTGGCGGAGTTGCTATAGGCCACCTCAAGCACCTCCCTGTCTGGCCCAAACCTCTCCTTAACAATCCTGCCGAGCATCTCACCCTCAGCCTCTTCTTCCCCGCCCTTACCATCACCTGTGCCACCATTTATGTCCGCCCTCGCACCCCCATCCCGTACGATTTCCTGGCCCACATTGACTGCACCTTCTCCACCTACGTGATTGCCGCTGACCTCAATATCCACAGCCGTGATCCTGCCGACCTCCGGCGGTGGCATCAGTTTCTCACCACTCTCCAGGGAGACCTGGTTCCCCTGCCTCAGCACACCCGGCCCGAATCCAACACCACTCCTGATGTAGTCCTTGCCTCTCCCAACCTCCTTGGGCACATCACCGCGGATGTCCTTGACCTCATTGGCAGTGACCATGCTCCTGTCCTCCTCACTATCTCTAACGGTCGCCATCCCCGCCACGCTCCTCGCCCTGACGTCCCTCCTAAACTTGTCCATGATTACTCCCATGCCAACTGGGATGCCTACCGGGATTCCATTCACACCCAGGTTGACAGCCACGACCTTACCCTCCAGTCTCCTGATGACATCTCTCGCACTGCTGCCTTCCTGCACCAGACCTTGTCTGACGCCGTCGCCACCCATATCCCCACCAAAGCCATCCACCCTCACCGCCCCGCCCTGCCTCCACAGGCCGTCCTTCTCCTTCGGGAGTCCCGCCGCCTCTACCGCTCTTTTCTCCACACTCGTGACCGGGATACACTTACCCGCCACTGGCAATTACAGCGACACATCCGCAACCTGCTAGTTGCGAAGAAACGCCGAGCCTGGCGCCAGACATGTACACAACTCAACACCACGCTCCCCATCAACTCTTCCAAGTATTGGTCTGCTTTCCACCGCCTTACTGGGAACCGCCCCACCCCCCAGTACCCTCTCCTCCTTAATGACCGTCCCTTTCCTGACAACCTCAGTAAGGCCAACCACTTTGCCTCCCACCTCTCTGATGTTTTTTCCATCCCAGATGATCCCCACTTTGATTATTCCCTCTTCCCTGATGTCATGGACCGTACAAATACCTCTGTTCCTCCCCTTGCTCCTAGCTTCCAGTACTTGGGCCACACCCCACCATCTGCACTTAACACTCCCATCACTACACAGGACATCAGCCTCACACTCCGCACTAAACGCAACACTGCTCCCGGCCACGACTGCGTTACCTACCGCCACCTCAAACACTGCCCTCCCTCCTTCCTTTCCCTCCTTGCCGCCCTCTACAATGTCATCCTTGCCACTGGCTTCTATCCCGACCTGTGGAAAACCTCCCGTATCCTGATGTTCTCCAAACCCAATAAGCCTCCATCCGATGCCTCTTCCTATCGTCCTATCTGTCTCACATCAGTGTTCAGCAAGCTCTTGGAATCCATCCTTTCCCGGCGCATCCATCTCCACCTCCACCACAACCACCTCCTCCCAAACACCCAATGTGGCTTTCGACCTTCCTTCTCTGCTGGTGACCAACTCCTCCGCCTCACTCATCTCCTCTCCCTCCAGCTTAACTCCCATCGCTCCGCCATTTTTGTCTCACTTGACCTCGAAAAGGCCTACGACCGTGTCTGGCATCCCGGTCTCCTGTTTAAACTCCAAACCTACGCCCTTCCTATCAACTACATCCGTCTGGTGGCTTCCTTCCTCTCCCGCCGCCCCTCCTATGTTACCATCCATCATGCCAATTCCCACACTTTCTACCCCTCTGCCGGTGTGCCCCAGGGCTCTGTCCTCTCCCCTCTCCTCTACCTCCTGTACACGGCAGATATGCCCCAACCCCCCCCCCCCCCTCCAGTACACCTCTTGCAATATGCTGATGACACCGCATTCCTCGCCCTCGCTCCTACCCTCCAACGGTCCCAACGCCTTCTCCAGAATCACCTTGACCTTTTTGCTGCATGGTGTAACCAATGGCTCCTGAAACTCAATCCTTCCAAGACCCAGGCAATCATCGTAGGTCGTACCACTCGCTCCTTCCGGCTCCTGGATTTCTCCCTTACTGTCTGTGCACGTCCTGTCCGTCTCACCCCCACCCTCACCTACCTTGGCCTCACCATTGACCGTCACCTAACCTGGATCCCTCATCTCCGATCCATCCAATCCAAAGCCCACAACTGCCTCAGACTCCTCAAACTCCTCTCTGGCCGGACATGGGGGTTGCACCCCTCTACCATCTTCCACACCTACAAATCCTTAATCCGTCCCATCCTCTGTTATGCCAGTCCTGCCTGGATATCTGCCCCCCCAAATTCTATCAGTCCCTCCAGATCCTTGAGCGTCATGCACTCCGCCTCGCCTTCCGTATCCGCCTCCCGTCCCCCACGCGGATCCTCTATGATCAACTTCCTTTCCCCCATCTGCTCCTATTCCTCGAACATATCCGCATCCTCTACACCTCCCGCCGTCTTGAACCCCCTCACCCCCTGGTTGCTCCTCTCCTCTCCCATCCTCACCCCCTGCCTCGTCTTCACCGTTGTGTCCCCCCTACCCTCCATCTCTACACCCTCCATCTCCTTTCCCAAGGTGGCTTCCGTCAACTCCCCCTCCCGGATGATGCCCTCTCTCCCTCCATTTATCCTTCCTATCAACTCTGATCCTCCCTCCCCCTCCTTTCCTCTGTCCTTTCCCTGGGCTCCCTCTTCCCCCCCCCTTCCGTCCTGTTTCCTCCCCACTCCACCTCTCCCTACCTCCCTTCTCCCCCCCAGTCCCTTTGTATTCCCCTCCTCTGCCTACCCCCCTCCCTGTCGTGTCTGCCCCCCGCCCCTCTTCTGGGTCCTCATCCTCCATCAGCTCCTTTCCCGGTTCCCCCCCCCTTCGCTTTTACTCTCCTTTCCCCCCCTTTTTGTTTTCCCATCTTCTGTCCAGTTTCCCCCCACCTGCTCTCGACTGTGGTGTCACATTTGCCGACTTTTTCGTGCAGTGTTCTAGTGACTATTCAGTGTTGTTTGTCTTTCACGTGTTGCGAACAGAAACCATGCTGTCGCTGGGTGTGAATTTTATATCCTTTGCGAACAGAATACAGACTGTCGCCGTGTTTTTTAATTGTCTATTGTTTTCCCTGTCTGCTCCGTATGTGTGTTTATTCGCTTCATCATCCCTCTGTTGTTTGTTTTAAGTTCCCCGTTTTCTTTTCACCTTGTTACTCACTATGTCCCCGATTGTATCGCCTGTTTTTTATTATTATATATTCTCCTGCTCTTTGTCAGAAAATCTGTAGGCTGCAGAGCGGCATACTAAGCTGCTGCCAGCCCGCCCCCTTCGGGGGGAATTGAAATTCAATAAAGGAAAAAAAAAAAAAAAAAGGTTATTAACACACTCCATACCCTTGCCCAAGGTGGCTTCCGCCAACTCCCCCTCCCTGATGCTGCCCTCGTCCCCTTCATCTACCCCTCCTACCAAACTTTGATCCTCTCCTTCCTCCTCCTGTGTTTTTCCTCCAGGTCACCCTCTTTCCCTTCTTACTTCCTCCCTCCCTCCGCTCCCCTCCCCCCCTCACTGGGGTTCCACACACACCCCTACCCTCTCCCCTCCCCCTTCTTCTCTCCCACTGGCATCAACCCCTCCCCCTCTCCCTCCTACCCTCATCCCTTCCCTCTGGCAGGCCGCCAGCTTTTTTGTGTGAACAGCGCGTCTTCTTGCGCCGGATATCGTCACCGCAGTGCTCGTGTTTGTCGTCCCGTCAGTGCATCAGTCTCTCCATCCGAGCTCCTCCATTCACATGTGACATTCTGAATTTTCCATTGTGTGCAGTGTTGAATTTTTTTTCATCCGAGCAGTGCATCAGTGAATGACTTTGTTTATTTTACTATGTTTGTCTTCCGTTTTTGTCCTCCATGTATGTTTGTTTTTCTGTATTCCTGTTGTACTGTACGTCTTTTCTATGGCCGAAGAGCGGCATAGATAGGCCGCTGCCGGCCTACCTTGTTTGGCGGCCGGCCTACCTTGTTTGTAAGGTATAAAAATGATAATAAAGAAAAACGGTTATTAATACCCACGCCTCCTCCTCTTCCTTGAACGGATACGGATCCTTTACACCTCTTGTAAACTTGATCCCTCTCACCTGCTTGTTTCTCCTGTCCTTTCCCACCCCAATCCGCTGCCGCTCCTGTCCTCCTGCATCCCACCCGCTCTCCATCTTACCACCCTCCATACCCTCGCCCGAAGTGGCTTCCACCAACTCTCCCTCCTGGGTGATGCCCTTGTCCCGTCCATCTACCCCTCCTACCAGATTTGATCCTCCAATTCCTCCTTATGAGTTTTTTCTCCAGGGCTCCCTCTTTTCCTTCTCTCCCTCCTAACTTCCTTCCCCCTCCTCTCTCCCTCTCCCCCCACCCCTGGGCTTCCACACTCAACCCTACCCTCTCCTCTCCCTCTCATTTCTTCTCTCTCACTGGCGTCCTCCCCACTTCCCTCCTACCCCCCCCTATTCCCTGTGGCAGCCCCCCCCCCTTTTTCGTGTACTGGTGTGTGCAGTGCGTCGAAGATCATCGTCAATGTTTTCTGTTCAGTGCTTCTCCGTTCCAGTGCAATTGTGTGTCTCCAGTGTCCCCAACCGTTTGACAGTGTACTCATTGTGGCTTCGTGTACAGTTGCACTTACTTATGCAATTCATTGTCTTCAGTTCGAAAGTCTTCGTTATTATCATTGCGTGTGTCACCTGTTTTTTCATATTCATATTTTTCTGTATATCTGTCTACATGTTATCTGTCCTCTGGTTTTCTATGGCCGAAGAGTGGCGTAGAGAGGCCGCTGCTGGCCTACCTTTTGTACACGGTATTAAAATGACAATAAAGGGAAAAAAGGTTATTAATGTGAAAGAAAAATCTAAATACAGTTCTTATGGGGTGTTATGCTATGAGGATCGATTTTCCTATTGCGTCATTGCTTGAAGAGTACTTAAAAGAATCGCACAGTAACTAACACTGAATTGCCATGTACTAGATTCTGAACTGCTGTGTGTGTCGATCATCGCTGTTTCTTGAGGCGTCATCTCGTTGCTGGGACAAATGTGTCGGCTGAGAGACATTTCCTGCGCCCACTGCCAGAGCACAGCACGCCTACGGAACTGTGGCACGCTGCCTGCCACCACTCTTTCTACCGACGGGACAGGACCCCACTGTACACGCACACACAACCTTCATAACGTGGCATTTCCCGCATTACAGGAGAGACCGGGGCATGCTGACGATGTTAACGGTTAATCATTGGTAATAAACTCGTATTTTTTTTCTTGGCATGTACACTAGCGGAGAAAATTAGTACACCTGGAAAGACGATGCCGATTTTGATCGGATGACAGCATCTGCCACCTGGGGGATAGTAGATGTACTGCTAATTGTTTCAGCGCCGTCCGTCAACAGATTGCATAGTGGCACAGCAACCACAGTACCATCTGTGTCTACAATTTAATGGGGAATGCTCACAGCCAGAAGGCTAAGTGTGCTGCAAACTTGTGAAGCAAGCACGCAAAGGTGCCATGGAGTTGCACACGTGCTTCCTACAGCCAACCGAGCGATTCTGAAAGGGTTAGATAGTGGCCTTCCGAGTGGGCAGATGATCCTTTCAGAGAATTGCCACACAAATTGGGTGTGCTGCGTCATTTGTACAATGATGCTGGTACCAGTGGTCACCGCACAGATAAGAGGGGTTGTGAGCCCAGGCATGTCAACACTAACTGGTGCGAAACGTTTGTTAGCGGTAGGACTACGGGCACGCATACCTGTAGCCCATCTTCCACTCACGCCACAGCATCGATGTGCACGGCTAGCTTGTGTCAGAGGGTCACTTGGGAGATGGGATGACACCTGCTCACAATAGGTCTTTAGCGGTGAAAGCAGATTTGGCCTGCATGCAAGTGACGGTCATTTGCGACTATGACGTACACCTGGTGGGCACACTCTGGTACAGTGCATTCGTCCAAGAAACGCTTGGCCCACCTCAAGCCATATGGTCTGGGGCGCGATAAGCAACGCCGCGCGGGATTAGCCGAGCGGTCTATGACGCTGCAGTCATGGACTATGTGGCTGGTCCCGGCGGAGGTTCGAGTCCTCCCTCGGGCATGGGTGTGTGTGTGTGTTCGTCCTTAGGATAATTTACGTTAAGTAGTGTGTAAGCTTAGGGCCTGATGACCTTAGCAGTTAAGTCCCATGAGATTTCACACACATTTGAACATTTTTTGCGATAAGCAACAATTCTTGTTCACCTCTGGGGTTTCTGGAAGGGGCGATAAACAGCGCTGGGTACGTGCAGAATGTTGTTAGACTCGTTCTTTTGCCATTAATGCAACAGGAAGGCGATGTATTGTTCCGACAGGATAGTGCTCAGCCACACACAGCCCGTGAAACTCAACGTGCTCTGCAAAACTTCCAGCAACTTCCCTGACCAACACGACTTCCAAACTTGTCTCCGATCTACATCTATATATATACTCCGCTAGCCACGAAGCGGTGTGTGGCGGAGGGCACAATTCGTACCAAAGTCATATTCAACTCCCCCCCTCCGTTCCACTCGCGGATCGCACGAGGGAAAAACGACTGTCTGAACGCCTCAGTACGAGCTCTAATTTCCCTAATCTTTGAATGGTGATCATTGCGTGAATTGAAAGTTAGTGGTAATAATATTTGCTCTACATCCTCGGCGAAGATCGGACTTCGGAATTTAGTGAGCAGCCCCGTCGTCTAACTGCAAGTGTATCACACTTCAAACTTTCTATGAGATCTGTAACGCTCTCGCAATGGCTAAATGTACCAGTCACGAATCTTGCCGCTTTTCTTTGGACCTTCTCAATCTGTTGAATCAGACCCAACTGGTAAGGATCCCTTACAGACGAACAATACTCTAAAACTGCACGAACCAACGTATTGTAAGCAATTTCCTTTGTGCAAGGACTGCATCGCTTCAGGATTCTACCAATAAACCGCAATCTAGAGTTCGCCTTGCCCGTTACTTGTGTAATCTGATAATTCCATTTGAGATCACTTCGAACAGTCACACCCAGATACTTGACGAATGTTACGCTTCCTAAGACTGGGCATTTATTTTGTACTCGTACACGCAGTACGTTACACTTACTAATATTGAGAGATAACTGCCAGTGATTAAACCACGCATTTATTTTCTGCACATCCTCACTGATTTGTTCACAACTTTCGTGTGATATTACTTTCCTGTAGACTACAGCATCATCGGCAAATAGTCTAATGCCACTGTCAATACCATCAACCAGATCGTTTATGTAAATCGTAAAAAGCAGCGGACTTATTAAGCTGCCCTGGGGCACACCTGAATTTACGCTTATGTCTGTTGAAGCCACCCCATTCAGGACGACATACTGCTTTCTGTCTGTTAGAAAACTTTCTCTCCAACCGCATACATCATCGGATAGACCGTAAGCCCACACTTTTTGGAGCAAGCGACAGTGCGCAACTGAGTCGAACGCCTTTCGAAAGTCGAGGAATACGGCATCAACCTGAGAGCCGGTATCTAGAGCCTGTTGTATATCATGCATAAAGAGGGCCAGCTTTGTCTCGCATGACCGCTGTTTCCTAAAACCGTGCTGGTTTATGCAGATGAGCTTCTCAGAGGCTACATCTACATTTATACTCCGCAAGCCACCCAACGGTGTGTGGCGGAGGGCACTTTGCGAGCCACTGTGATTAACCTCCCTTTCCTGTCCCAGTCGCGTATGGTTCGCGGGAAAAACGACTGCCGGAAAGCCTCCGTGCGCGCTCGAATCTCTAATTTTACATTCGTGATCTCCTCGGGAGGTATAAGCAGGGGGAAGCAATATATTCGATACCTCATTCAGAAACGCATCCTCTCGAAACCTGGACAGCAAGCTACACCGCGATGCAGAGCGCCTCTCTTGCAGAGTCTGCCACATGAGTTTGCTGAACATCTCCGTAACGCTGTTACGCTTATCAAAAAACCCTGTGACGAAACGCGCCGCTCTTCTTTGGATCTTCTCTATCTCCTCTGTCAACTCGACCTGGTACGGATCCCACACTGATGAGCAATACTCAAGTATAGGTCGAACGAGTGTTTTGTAAGCCACCTCCTTTGTTGATGGACTACATTTTCTAAGGACTCTCCCAAAGAATCTCGACCTGGCACCCGCCTTACCAACAATTAATTTTATATGATCATTCCACTTCAAATCGTTCCGCACGCATACTCCCAGATATTTTACAGAAGTAACTGCTACCAGTGTTTGTTCCGCTATTATATAATCATACAATAAAGGATCCTTCTTTCTATGTATTCGCAATACGTTACATTTGTCTATGTTAAGGGTCAGTTGCCAATCCCTGCACCAAGTGCCTATCCGCTGCAGATCTTCCTGCATTTCGCTGCAATTTTCTAATGCTGCAACTTCTCTGTATACTACAGCATCATCCGCTAAAAGCCGCATGGAACTTCCGACACTATCTACTACGTCATTTATATATATTGTGCAAAGCAATGGTCCCATAACACTCCCCTGTGGCACGCCAGAGGTTACTTTAAGGTCTGTAGACGTCTCTCCGTTGAGAACAACATGCTGTGTTCTGTTTGCTAAAAACTCTTCAATCCAGCCACACAGCTGGTCTGATATATACCGTAGGCTCTTACTTTGTTTATCAGGCGACAGTGCGGAACTGTATCGAACGCCTTCCGGAAGTCAAGGAAAATGGTATCTACCTGGGAGCCTGTATCTAATATTTTCCGGGTCTCATGAACAAATAAAGCGATTTGGGTCTCACACGATCGCTGTTTCCGGAATCCATGTTGATTCCTACAGAGTAGATTCTGGGTTTCCAGAAATGACATGATACGCGAGCAAAAAACATGTCCTAAAATTCTACAACAGATCGATGTCAGAGATATAGGCCTATAGTTTCGCGCATCTGATCGACGACCCTTCTTGAAAACTGGAACTACCTGTGGTCTTATCCAATCATTTGGAACCTTCCGTTCCTCTAGAGACTTGCGGTACACGGCTGTTAGAAGGGGGGGAAAGTTCTTTCGCGTACTCTGTGTAGAATCGAATTGGTATCCCGTCAGATCCAGTGGTCTTTCCTCTGTTGAGTGATTTCAGTTGCTTTTCTATTCCTTGGACACTTATTTCGAAGTCGGATATGTGGGATACGATGGGACGAGAAATGACTCGCGCGACTCGTCAGCCAACTACTCTTACAGAACTACGCGAACAGGTCGAGCAGGCGTGGCGTAATCCGTCCCGGACAGTATTCGCCATCTGTACAGTCGACTGGACGCCAGAGTCACTGCCTGTATTGCCTCCTGTAAGGGCTTCACCACGTACTAACATGAGTCGAAACCTGGTATCTCAGAACTGCTTGTGCTACTGATTTGTAAATGTAATCATTTCATGTACTCCATATGCACTATTGCAACAATAAATCTTGAATGAATTGGAAACCTCTAAAAGGATGCACTGGTTTTCCTCTGGCAGCATATTAATAAGGTGAACTTGTGTTTGCTTCAGTCCGGTCACATTTATGAAACTTCCAGGGAGACTAAAACTGTGGACCGGACAAGGACTCGAATCTGAGACTTTTGCCTTTCGTAGAGAAGTGCTCTACCAACTGAGATACCGGAGCACGATTTATGACCTGTCCTCAAGCTTTGCTTCTGCCAGTGCCTCGTCTCCTACCTCCCAAACTTCACAGAAGTTCTCCTGCGTATCTTGCAGGGCTAGAAAGTTTCACTAGGACGTTTCATATCAGCACACACTTCACTACAGACCGAAAAATTCATTCTAGAAACAGAGCCCGAAGCTGTGGCTGAGTCATGTCTCCGCAATATCCTTTCTTCCAGAAGTGCTAGTCCTGAAAGGTGTGCAAGAGATCTACTTTGGAATTTGGAAGATAGGAGATGAGGCACTGGCGGGCGTAACTCCTTCACCAAAGAAGATGAAGTAAATATGCCAGAAATGCAATCAAGAATTAATGCAAACATGAGTAACTTTCCGAAACTCCTTCACCAAAAAAGACGAAGTAAATATTCCAGAATTCGAGTCTAGAACAGCTGCCAACTCAGAAGCAGATATCCTTGGTGTAGCGAAGCAGCTTAAATTACTTAATAAAGGCAAGGCCTCCGGTGCAGAATGCATACCAATCAGGTTCCTCTCAGAGTATGCTGATACAATAGCTCCGTACTTAGCAATCATATACAACCGCTTGCTAGTCGAAAGGTCCGTGTCTAAAGACTGAAAAGTTGCACAAGTCATACCAATACCCAAAAAAGGAAATAGGAGTAATCCGCTGAGTTACAGACCAATATCACTAACGTCGATTTGCATTAGGATTTTGGAGCATTCACTGTGTTCGAACATCATGAATTACCTCCAATAAAACGGTTTATTGAGAAATAGTCAGCATGTTTTTCTTGTGGAACACAACTAGCTCTTTATTCTCACGAAGTATTGAAAGCTATCGACAATGGATGTCAAATTGAATCCATATTTTTAGATTTCCAGAAGACTTTTGATGCTGTTCCTCACAGGCGTCGTCTAATCAAATTGCGTACCTATGGAGTATCGCTTCAGTTATGTGAGTGGATTCGCGATTTTCTGTCAGAAAGGTCACAGTTCGTTGTAAATGATGGAAATTCATCAAGTAAAACAGAAGTGATATCTGGCGTTCCCCAAGGAAGTGTTATAGGTCCCCAACTGTTCCTGATCTGCATAAACGACATAGCAGACAATCAGAGCAACACTCTAGGTTGTTTGGAGATGATGCAGTCATTTGTCGTCTTGTAAAGTCATCAAATGATCAAAATCAATTGCAAAATGATTTAGACAAGATGTCTGTATGGTGTGAAAAGCGGCAATTTACTCCAAATTATGAAAAGTGTGTAGTCATTCAGATGAGTACTAAATAAATCGGCTAAATTTCGGTTACACCATAACTCGCACTAATATATAGGCTGTAAACTCAACTAAATATTTAGGGATTGCAATTCTGAATAGCTTCTATTGGAACCGGCACATAGATAATGTTGTGGGTAAAGCAAACCAAAGATTGCGATTTACTGGCAGAGTACTTAGAAAGTTCAACAGGTCTACCATAGAGACTGCTTACTTCACGCTTGTCCACCAGCTTACGGAGTATTGCTGTGCAGTGTGGGATCTGCATCAGAAGAGTTTGAGGGAGAACATCGAAAAAGTTGGAAGAAATGCAGTTCGTTTTTCACTATCGCGAAATAAGGTTCAAATGGCTCTGAGCACTAAGGGACTTAACTTCTGAGGTCATCAGTCGCCTAGAACTTAGAACTACTTAAACCTAACTAACTTAAGTACATCACACACATCCATGCCCGAGGCAGGATTCGAACCTGCGACCGTAGCTGTCGCGCGGTTCCAGACTGTAGCGCCTAGAACCGCTCGGCCACTCCAGCCGGCCGCGAAATAAGGGAGAGAGTGCCACAGACATGATATGTCAATTGGGTGGCAATGATTAAAACAAACGCGTTTTCCGTTGCATTAGGACCTTCTCAGGAAATTTCAATCACCAACTTTCTCCTGTCTACTGGGCCCCTGTAGCTCAGCCGACCAGCGCGGTATGACTGGCTGGGCTGTTTTCGACATTGCTAGGATTCCATCCGTGACGATACCGTATGACGATGCCAGTGAAAATGAGCATTTAAGAGAGATCACGCGTTTCATCCAAAGGGATCTGAGCCAAGTTTGCAAAGAAGTCGATATGACTGGGGAGGAATCCAAGACAAAAAGATCTATTTAACAGTTCTAAATTTACATCTACATGCATCTGGTGTACAGCAATGTGACGAAGTTGAGTGACTGTAGGAGGATACAAGATGACTTAGGCCAAGTTACTACACTACTGGTCATTAAAATTGCTACACCAAGAAGAAATGCAGATGATAAACGGGTATTCGTTGGACAAATATATTATACTAGAACTGACATGTGATTACATTTTCACGCAATTTGGGTGCATAGATCCTGAGAAATCAGTACCCAGAACAACCACCTCTGGCCGTAACAATGGCGTTGATACACCTGGGCATTGAGTCAAACAGAGCTTGGATGGCGTGTACAGGTACAGCTGCCCATGCAGCTTTAACACGATACCACAGTTCATCAAGAGTAGTGACTGGCGTATTGTGATGAGCCAGTTGAAAGGCCCGTACAGGACCTGCAACATGCGGTCGTGCATTATTCTGCTGAAATGTAGGGTTTCGCAGGGATCGAATGAAGGGTAGAGCCACGGGTCGTAACACATCTGAAATGTAACTTCCACTGTTCAAAGTGTCGTCAATGCGAACAAGAGGTGACCGAGACGTGTAACCAATGGCACCCCATACCATCACGCCGGGTGATACGCCAGTATGGCGATGACGAATACACGCTTCCAATGTGTGTTCACCGCCATGTCGCCAAATACGGATGCGACCATCATGATGCTGTAAACAGAACCTGAATTCATCCGAAAAAATGACGTTTTGCCATTCGTGCACCTAGGCTCGTCGTTGAGTATACCATCGCAGGCGCTCCTGTCTGTAATGCAGCGCCAGGGGTAACCGCAGCCACGGTCTCCGAGCTGATAGTCCATGCTGCTGCAAACGTCGTCGAACTGTTCGTGCAGATGGTTGTTGTCTTGCAAACGTCCCCATCTGTTGACTCAGGGATTGAAATGTGGCTGCACGATCCGTTACAGCCATGCGGATAAGATGCCTGTCATCTCGACTTCTAGTGAAACGAGGCCGTTGGGATCCAGCACGGCGTTCCTTATTACCCTCTTGAACCCACCGATTCTATATTCTGCTAACAGTCATTGGATCTCGACCAACACGAGCAGCAATGTCGCGATACAATAAACCGCAATCGCTATATGCTACAATCCGAACTTTATCAAAGTCGGAAACGTGATGGTACGCATTTCTCCTCCTTACACGATGCATCACAACAACGTTTCACAAGGGAACGCCGGTCAGCTGCTGTTTGTGTATGAGAAATCGGTTGGAAACTTTCATCATGTTAGCACGTTGTAGGTGTCGCCACCGGCGCCAACCTTGTGTGAATGCTCTGAAAAGCTAATCATTTGCATATCACAGCATCTTTTTCCTGTCGATTAAATTTCGCGTCTGTAGCACGTCATCTTCGTGGTGTAGCAATTTTAATGGCCAGTAGTGTAGGTGGTGTGATGACTGACAGATAGTTCTAAATGTACAAAAATGTACTTTAATGCGGATGAAAAGGAAAAGAAAACCCATAATGTTCCTGCTTGACACAGTCATGTCGTAACGTTGCAAAGCGACATGAAATGGTACGAGCAAGTGAGTATTGTGGTAGGAAAGGCGAATGGTCGACTTTCGTTTATTGGGAGAATTATAGGAATGTGTGGATCACCTGTGAAGGAGACCGCATATAGGACGCTGGTATGACCTATTCTTGAGGACTGCTCGAGTGTTTGGGATCCGTACCAGGTTGGATCAATGGAAGGCGTCGAAGCCCTTCGAGAGGTGGGCTGCTAGATTTGTTACTGCTAGGTATGGACAACAAGCAAGTGTTACGGATATGCTTCAGGAACTCAAATGTGAATCGCTGGAGGGAAGGGGACTTTCTTTTTGAAGAACACTATTAACAAAATTTAGAGAACCTGCATTTGAAGCTGACTGCAGAATGAGTCTACTGTCTTCAACATAAGTTGCACGTAAGGACCGCGAAGATAAGATACGTGAAATTAGGGCTCATACAAAGGCGTACAGACAGTCGTTTCTCCCTCGCTGTATTTCCGAGTGGAACAAGAGAGGAACGGGATACCATCCACCACGGGCTATATGGCGCATTGTTTATGTAGATGTGGATGTAGATCTGTTTCCTCAAAATGCGGCGAAATGTTGCCGGAATCGCGTCTCGTACGTATATCACTTCAGCCATTTCATCATACGACGGTAGCGATGGCAGATACGCAGCCGTCTGTTTGGAAAGCAATTTGACCAAGATGGCCTCCTACCGCTTCTATTCTTCCAACTGCTGTTGCAACGATTTAACCTTGTCAACAAAGACCAAGAAAAGCCTATTAGAGGAAAAAATCGTGTAGTTGCAAATTTTAGCACAGTGCTGGAAGCAAGCGTCGTAAACAGCATATAAAAACTCCTAACTTTGTGAGTGTTGGTTGGGTAGGTGGGTGGGTGGGTGGGTGAGAGAGTTTAAAGGCCACTTTTTTATGTTTTTATCTAGCGAAAATATTTCCCAGTAAAAAGTTAAACTACATTAAATTTCCTGCAAAAAAAGGTCCTATTCATTTTTTCTCTCGCACTATAGGTTCTGCATTGAAGGGTGTGGAAAAATCACAGATTATTAAAAATACTGTTTTAACGGTATAAAATCTTTATGTTCAGTCGGTTAAATACAAACATTAAAAGTGTGTACGATGGCAAGTGCAGTAGAGCCGTATTAAAGGATAAATTGTGTTCCAGGGTGAAACAGGGTGAAGGGAGGGGGGGTGGGGGGGGCGGTAGGGGGTACAAGTATTAGGAAAGGTAGGTCACTGGATTGTGTTCATTCCCTCCTTCAAAGGACTACAAACAAAGATCAAGTAGGTAATTCCCCTCTCCATCTACCCCACTACGTCACAAGAAGCAACTACCACCCTAGGAATCATTGGTGATGCAGTGTGAGACAGGCATGGGGGATGTTTATTTTCCACAAAATGTGTTAACTCTATGTGGGATGCAAATATAAGCTGCTAATAACACTAATACATGAAACGCATATGAACAGAATGTAGGTAAATCCCTGCATATTGTTCTACACTGCTGGAGGGAAGCTGATTCTCAATCATCCTGTACAGTAGCTTTAGTGTTCTTCCAGGAAAGGCACCCCCCCCCCCCCCCCCGCCCCTCAACAAGTGCTACTCAGATTCACTTTACAAAGATACTGTATCTCCACAGCATTTTCTGCCCAGCTCTCTTATGTGAATAGACAGAATAACTTCACTGGGCTTATGTTTATAGAGTGGTGTTATTTTGAGTTTATTAAAGTGAGGACTTATTTGTGGTTGTTAAGTGAGCCATTAGTAAAAAATCTTAACAGCAGGAGCTATCAACTGTCTACCACATAGAACAGTCTGTTGCAAGTGTAACATGCTGTCAATACGTATTCAACTATGTCAGTTTCATTGTCTCCAATGTCACTGTCTGGAATACTTTTTTCTCCTTGAGAAGTAACAAATGCATCATCCCAGTCTCAGCTCTTGCAACATCTGAAGAGGCCCAGACGCTTAAATTGCATCCTTCTGTATCAGATGTACGTCACCTAGCTGTTATGAAACTTGAGATACTTCAATATAATTCAAGCAATGCCTTACATCAGATTACTGTTCTAGACTTGAGCATGATTAGCCCCATTCCATAAACAGTTTATATTTAAAAGAGAGGCTATCTCAGCCACCAATTAATATGAAATCTGCAGGGATTTTATCTGGTCTTCGTACTGTACTTTGTTCAGTTTCAGTGAGTTTACATATTTCTCAACAACACTGACACTAATATCTATATCACTCTTCTTTTTGCAGTGGTGTGACAGTTATCTTTGGGGCATTACTCCTGGATCTCCATTTGTACAGGAACCTTCGAAAACCAAGTTTAGCCCTTCTCCTTTTGATTTGCTACTGTTAATTTCAGCCTCTGTCTCGTCCTTGGGTTCTGGGCACTAACTTGGGAACCATTAACAATCATTAAATATGACCAGAATTTGTTTGGTTTTTGAGAGACAGTTTGATAATATTCTGCTAAGGTGGTTGCTGAAGGTTTCACATATTGCCTTCTTGACAGCCTAACACATTTCATTAAATATCTCTCTATCTCTACCCATTTATTTTACACCTGTTATGCAGTAGTCTCTGTTTCTATGGAAGTTTCTTTACAGTGACTGTATACAATGGAGGGTCCCTTCCATTATGAATTGTTCTGGTATGCACATGACTATCAAGTACATGGTCAACTATCCTTGTAAAATTGAGCCACATGTCTTTTTCATGCTCCTGTCCAGAATTAACTGTTTCAAGTTCCTTATTGAGGTACAACACTACTGCCTACCTATCTAAACTTCAGAAAATATAAATCATTCTACTTGTTTTAGTTGTCATTTGTATATTAGTAATCATTATTACCACAACTGTCTCATGGTTACTGATATCAGTTTCTGTGTCAACATCCACAAAGAGGTCAGGTCTGTTTGTTGCTATTAGATCCAATATATTTCCATCATGAGTGAGTTTCCCAAAAGTCTGTTCTAAGTGGTTCTCAGAGAACGCATTTAATTATATTTCGTTCCCCACTTGCAAAATTGTAATTTTCCAAATTGATTGTTTGACGACAAAAGTCTCCTCCAGTGATAATTGTCAGATTGAGGAACTTATGCAGTAGTGAAATTAGGTTTTCATTACAGTTTTCAGTTACCTCTGAAGGTGAGTCTTGTTATTGGTAGAAGGGTACAGTTAAAAGTTTATGCCAATTCTTTATATACAGAGTTTTGCCAAGACAATCTCTTATGAAGTTTCAGTTTCTGTGGTGGATTTTAGTTTCTTGTCTACTGTGACAAACACCATCTCCATTTACCATTAGGCTATCCTTTCAATACATGCTCAAATTTTCCCAATATATCTCACTGCTATCAGTTTCATCTGACATCCATCACCAATTCTCAAAATAACATCCTTTCCTCTTTTCCATTTAAATACCACAGTAATATACCTTCTGTCTGTTCACATATTACACCTGTTCCTCTCTGTTTTTGTGTTAATGCACCTCCACGGAAACAACATAAAAATTAGCTAGGAGTTGTAGATGTATAAGACATATCCATGAAATTTTCACTGAAGTTATCTTGTAGACTTGGAGGACATACATCACTTTTATTGTGATGTCAGTCATATTATGTGCACTGTCAGAATTGTGTGCATCTCCTACCCCAGTCCTAAACATCACTGTGATGCTGTTGGGTGGATTTGCATCACCACTTTAGTATCCATACAAGATGTGACAGTGTGTTGTGAATTGCCACTGTTGGCACAAATGTATACTATACAAGTCAACAGTAGCTTGACAACAAGTTGCGAGCTGACCCCTGGAAGAGGGGATGAAACTCCAAGTGTGAGTCAATCTACAGGGGAGCAGCGAGTCCAAATACTGGGTACAGGTGAAGCCTGGAGATGAACACATACTTGGACTATGCAAACAGCTGTCACAAGCTTGCAGAAGACAGAGCATGACATGAGATGAGAGACTGGTCCATGATAGTTGAAATCAGTGTAAAAACTGCCAATCTATGCCTATTGCCACCAGCAGGTAAACATCTCAGTCAGTGGCTCTGCCCAGGCCACACTTCACTCATGCCCTCCAAGACTGTGCCCCGTACTATTACACTGCGATAACCAAGTTGGTTCCTTTGCATCCATCTTGATATCCATTGGCAGGGATACTAAAATCACGATTGTTCAATGCTTTTGGCATCTTGTAAAGTGTATGTTAGAAGTCAGCTTGCTATAAATGTGGAAGGGTGTGCAACTTCTGGCTATGACTTCGTTTTCTCATTAGTGTGTGCATGCAAGTACCAAATCACAAAACACAAACTTGACCAATGCAAACAGATGTCACAAGCTTGCAGAAGACAGAGCATGGCATGACTGGTCCATGATAGTTGAAATCAGTGTAAACACTGCCAATCCATGCCTATTGCCACCAGCAGGTAAATATCTCAGTCAGTGGCTCTGCCCTGGCCACACTTCACTCATGTCCTCCAAGACAGTGCCCCGTACTATTACGCTGCGATAACCATGCTGGCTCCTTTCCAGCCATCTTGATATCCATTGGCAGTGATACTAAACTCATGATTTTTCAATGCTTTTGGCATCTTACAAAGTGTATGGTAGAAGTCAGCATTGCTATAAATGTGGAAGGGTGTGCTACTTCTGGCTATGACTTTGTTTTTTCATTAGTGTGTGCATGCGAGTACCAAATCACAGCTTCTACTGATACTGACAGGAAATCTTACCACTGGTGTCAATACAGAAGCATTCTGCAAATACTGTCATTAAAGACAAACACACACTTCTAACACTCATATATATTGAAGCAGATGAATGTAATTACTGCACTCACTACCGTATTTACTCGAATCTAAGCCGCACTCGAATCTAAGCCGCACCTGAAAAATGAGACTCGAAATAAAGAAAAAAAAAATTCCCGAATCTAAGCCGCACCTGAAATTTGAGACTCGAAATTCAAGGGGAGAGAAAAGTTTTAGGCCGCATCTCCAAATCGAAACAAAGTTGGTCCATTGTAATATGATTGACAATTTAGGCCGAATGAATGACGATACAGCTACAGTAGTTTGGTTCGAGTTGTAAGCTTAGCAGTTAAGCTTCACCACGTAGTCATTGCTATGCGTCAGGCGCTCCGTCCGTATTTATACGGATACGCTTCCTTTTTCACGTGCTTCGTCTGTTTTGAATCGATTGCTTATTTTGCTTTGATCTGATAAATGCCGTTTTCTTTGTTATAGGTGTTTGCGTCACTCTTAAGCTAAAAATGCATTACTGCACTGTGTCATGCATTGTTTGTCGCATTCTGATAGTGCTTTTGTGCGCGCTACCGCCGCGTACAATTAAAAAAAGAGAGAGAGAGAGAGAGAGAGAGAGAGAGAGAGAGGAATTGTCTCATTAGCGAAACAATAGCAAGAGACTGCTATTTGTTGTTACTTACACTGCTGCTTTCTTTAATAATGATCAACAAGAATCAAATAATAGACTGCGTATGATAGAACATGTTGTGAACGAGAGTTTGTGAAAATTTTTCTCCGTTTGAAAATCTTTGCGGCCGGTTCTTTATTACATCAAATTCTGCACAGAAATTACAGTCATCTTAGATTTAAAAATCTAGTCACTTGCCGTGCTTCATTTCTGACTGTATCACTATTAGACATAAGAATAATACGAATATTAACATGACATGATATGTATATTCTTCCACGTTTGCTGTTGTCTCACTCTATAGTTTCGTAGTTTATTAGGCAGACAGGATTTAAATGAGATAGCAGCAAACACGAAAGAATACATGGCAAAATGTTTATATTCATATTATTCTTATGGTGAAGAGAATACTGTATGTGATTCAAATTTCATCAGGTTCCTATTAGCAACCATCTCTTCTCACAGATAGGAAAAAAGTCAGAACGTAGAGTTGGCCATATTGACAAACATCCCAAACAGTCTTGCCAGTCAGATTTTCGTAGTACACTGAAATTGTGCTACATTCGAAGATGAACAATACGGAATTTGTATTTACTTCGTTGGATAATGTATGAAAATGCAGTGGTCGAAACTCGCGGCGGAGAAAAAAAATCTCGTCTTCCACTTTTTTTTAAAAAAAATTATTTACTGACGCAGAGGTTTTGGCGCCAGTATTTATCTTTGTGCCGACAAAGTATGCTTGCGTAGCGCTACATGTATTCGCCGGCAGAAGTTAGTTGTGGCGGCACGTACGAACATTTTTCATAACTTTCGCTAGCTTTGCACTCGATTCTAAGCCGCAGGCGGTTTTTTGGATTACGAAAACCGGAAAAAAAGTGCGGCTTAGATTTGAGTAAATACGGTAGTTCCCAATGAACTAGCAGGTGGTATAGCAGGAGTGAAAAATACAATATAAAACTCAATGATACTATGTTTATATGAAAGAAATAATTATGGTATGCTTAAGTTGATTCTTAGGAAATGTACATATAATTTTGTTTTCAAAAACTTTACAATTTTTTAAAAGAGTGCCTTATTTCGTAAAAGTTTTTAAACCTACTAGAAATACATATTGAGTTATTCTTGTTCATCAAGACGGTAAGAGAAGCGACACTTGGAGATTAAACCACTAATAAAACATACAAATTGGGGAAAATTGTCTAAAACAGTGGTCCAGTTCATTTGCTAGGACATATCTTAAAGATTATGAACTACTCAGGCTGCAGTTTCCCAGCAACAAAAGATAAACTAGAACTGTGTTATTAACAAAAGATAAATGAATTATAAAATCAGTCTTCTGAGATAAGACAATTATAGTCCTTTTACTAGAAAATAGATAGTAGTCAAGCCACAATGGAGTATTTGTTAAGATAAATCTTCTTAGTTTTGAAATTGGACTTGAGTAATTCTTTTTATTTTTGAATACTATACAACACTGAAACTTGCTTTCATTACAGCTCCACCAACTAAAGATATATTTGTGATTCAAAAGGAGGCACCCAATGCAGCAACAATCAGGTTGGAAACAGTACCTGATACAGCCTCCTCAGAAGAGACAACACATTCACCAGGACATAAGCACCATGCTCACATGGTAAGTGTGGGTCGCAAAATTATTTGTTATAAAAGTTTATACTACGCAACACTGAATAAGACTTTGTAATTACTTTTGAGATTGTTTATGTTCTATATTTTCTGAAAGTCTCACACACATACTTGCAGGGGTTGGACAAAGACATGGAAACACCACAAAAAATGCTAGCTTTAACACAGGTTGTACTGTTGTATTTCACCACAAACAGTACCTTGCAAGTATCAGTCATGGGCAAAACAGTATCCTTTGTAGATCTTATAATTAAATTTTCCCCAAGACATTTAAGTCTCATCTTTATCTATGATAATGATGGAAGCTGAAGAAATGAACTAAAATTTGTGCTGCAGCCAGGATTAAAACCCAGGTCTCCTTTCTTACTAGGCAGAAATGCTGACCATTGCACCACTGAAGCACTGTGGCAAACATTGTTGCATGGACTACCCAAGTCCAGTGCCCTCCCCAACACAAATTTCAACTCGTATCTTCAGCTTATTTTCCCCCTTAACTGTCACTATTGCCAGGGCTCTCCAGCACTGAAATAGCAAGATCTATAAGATCACATGAGGTGCAGGACTTCCCCACTATGTCCAATGCTGGGGTGCTATTCCAAAGCTAGAGAGCCCCGGCCATTGTGACAATTTAGGGGGAAAATAAGCTGAAGATAAGAGTTAAAGTTTGTGTTGGAGAGGGCACTTGACTCTTGGGTACTCCATGCAACAATGTTGGCCATAGTGCTACGGTGGGGCAATGGTCAGCATTTCTGCCTAATAAATAACAAGACCTGGGTTTGAGTCCCAGCTGCAGCACAAATTTCAATTCATTTCTTCAGTTTCCATCATTATCATAGTGTCCTTTGTAGTTGTGAGTGCATCATTTCAGAGCTAAGTGACTTCAAATGTTGACAAAATGTTGGTGCTCATATGGTGGGTGCTTCCCTATCCAAGGTAGATGAAGTGCTTGGTGTTTCAAGCGGCACCATATTGAAGATTCATACCGCATACTGGACTTGGAAGAGCAGTTGAACGGAATGGGCAGTGTCTTGAAAGGAGGATATAAGATGAACATCAACAAAAGTAAAACGAGGATAATGGAATGTAGTCAAATTGAGTCGGGTGATGCTGAGGGAATTAGATTAGGAAATGAGAAACTTAAAGTAGTAAAGGAGTTTTGCTATTTAGGGAGTAAAATAACCGATGATGGTCGAAGTAGAGAGGATATAAAATGTAGACTGGCAATGGCAAGGAAAGCGTTTCTCAAGAAGAGGAATTTGTTAACATCGAGTATAGATTTAAGTGTCAGGAAGTCGTTTCTGAAAGTATTTGTATGGAGTGTAGCCATGTATGGAAGTGAAACATGGACGATAACTAGTTTGGACAAGAAGAGAATAGAAGCTTTCGAAATGTGGTGCTACAGAAGAATGCTGAAGATAAGGTGGGTAGATCACGTAACTAATGAGGAGGTATTGAATAGGATTGGGGAGAAGAGAAGTTTGTGGCACAACTTGACTAGAAGAAGGGATCGGTTGGTAGGACATGTTTTGAGGCATCAAGGGATCACAAATTTAGCATTGTAGGGCAGTGTGGAGGGTAAAAATCGTAGAGGGAGACCAAGAGATGAATACACTAAGCAGATTCAGAAGGATGTAGGTTGCAGTAGATACTGGGAGATGAAGAAGCTTGCACAGGATAGAGTAGCATGGAGAGCTGCATCAAACCAGTCTCAGGACTGAAGACCACAACAACAACAACAACAACAACACTGCGGAATAGGATACACATTGTTCACTAAGGCAACGCAGACATAGTGTGTGTTGTGTGATCATGACAGACCTTCACTGACGAAGATTCTGACAAAAAAATATGAGGATGACAGCTGTAACAATCATTTTACAGCCACAATGGCGTGTTGTGGTGGTGTAATGGTTAGCATTTCTGCCTAGCAAGCAAGAAGACCTGGGTTTGAGTCCCAGCCGCAGCACAAATTTTAATTCATTTCTTCTACTTTGATCATTATCATAGACAATAAAGAGACTTAAATATCTCAGGGAAACATTTAATTATAAGATCAATAAAACGAGGTCATTTGGTCAGCTGAGTCTTGTTTCATACTGATTCCAACCTCTGGCGAAGTTTACTTGCTCATTCAGTGATGATTTGGACAGCCCTATCATATTACTCCATTGGTCCCATTGTTACCTTGCGAGGTCGCATTAAAGCTACCAATTATGTGAACACTTTGGGTGATCCGGTCCATCCCATGGCACAATGGTTGTTACCCCAATGGTGATGCTGTGTTCCAAGGTTCCAAGGCAACAAGGCCCCTGTTCACACAGCTCATATCATACAGCACTGGTTTTGTGAGCATGAGGATAAATTGGTACATCTCACCTGGTAACTACAGTTATCAGACAGCAATATCATTGAGTCTTTGTGGTCTGCTTTGGAGAGAAGGTGCATGACCACAATCCATCTCCAGCATTGTTACCTGACTTGCCACTCTTTTACAGCAAGAATTGTATAAGATCCCCTTGAAAGCCCTACAGAACCTGTATCCATCCAATCAGAGATGACAGGAAACTGTTTTGAATGCCAATGGTTTTCTTACACCATATTAGGCATGGTAATGTGTTCTGTTTTGGTGTTTCCGCATTTTTATGTACCCTCTGTGTTTATGTAAATAGATTTCATTTTGTAATTTTACTATCAGTGTATTTTTATAGAATATCAGGGTTGCCACAAGTTCTGTAAATCAGGGAATTTCAAATGTGTTAGGGAAATTAGGGAAATATCAGGGACATTTGACAAAAAACACTGGAAAAATATTGTTTTTGTCTCAGTAGATGAAATGGTTTATTTATACTGGGATGTCATGCATCGTCACTGGCTGGGCACAGCTGGATATGTGCGCTGCTTCCTTACTCCCTCTTTCCTACTGCTTCACTCCTTCCTACCACTCTCCTCAGTTTGCAGTCAGCCACCACTATTTGCTGCTAGCCTAGCACCTGCTGACGAGAGGCAGGGCGGCATGAGGTGTTGTTAGTTTGGATCTGATTCTGAGAGATTGTTGACACAGCAGCCGGAGATGGTGATCGTACATCAATGAGTTGTGTCTGACTGATTGTGCAAATGTGTGTGTGCTCTCATTTTCTGACAAAGGCTATAGCCGAAAATTTAATTCTGAGAGTGTGATTGTCTTCTTTATGTGCCTGTCTGCAGCTCATTGATCATCTATACAGTGAGTTGATATCTATCCTCATTAGTATTGATTCTCAAAGTATTTGAGCAGATTATCTGTTGCATGGATTAATCACCATGGTCTCATTTCATCAAAATGGTGTCTGTGACAAGTGAATAGCTGTCCACATGAGTGGATTTCCATGACAGGCCACAACCGCAGGCCATTTCTGCGGGTATCTCTAACAGATAGGGCCTGCTGATCTAGAGCCCATTGTTTCCACTAATGTGCAGGCCCTGCCAATGGAATCTAGTCTCACCAACCTGTCCGCAGGCTGGCTCTGTTTGTGTGTGGCACAATGCAATAGATTTTCGCGGTCTATCCGTGGTACCAGGATTGTGGTGCTCCTCGGAAGGCCAGAAGCCATGGGGGATGGATTTCAGTTATTGCAACTGTCTCACCAAAGTGCATTGTACAGTGCAGCTTCTTATAGATATTTTATTTATTTAACACGTTTTGGCACTTCAAAAGTAGTTTATATATTAGGAGGTATGGACAATAAGAAGAAGAAAATTGTGGCAGTCACTGGTGGTTTGTATGCTGTGTACTCATATATTTCTTGAAAGAAACATCACACAATACCTGTAAAATAATAGACATAACATAGCGGGTAATAACCAACAATAACGAACATAGTAGAACCGACATTTTATTGGTGGTCACCTATACTGCTGGTTTACACAACTCTTCCCTGCCTTATACCCTTCTTTCAAGAGGCCTACTTTCTTATGAGGTTATTTCTGAAAATAGTGAAGGTATTTTAAATACATCTTGTGACTGCAAGGAAAACTGTATTTTTGTCTCCAAATGTGTTTCATTTTATTGACATAAAATAAGGACAGTGTTTTTAATGAAACATGTAAACCATTTGACTTGCTTTCTCCATCTAAAAAAAATTCATTACAAAAGATGTTAATGTTAGCCCTTAAGATTTTTGTGCAAACAAGGGAGAAATACAGAAGTCCTTATATATTTTTGAGATCTCAAAATTTGTCAGGAAAAAAATGCTAAAATTTGTCTGGAAATCAGGGAAATATCTGGGAACTTCACTTGGGGAAACTTGTGACAACCCTGAATATTCATTGCAACTATGCCACAATTGTTTTACATGCATGTCTTTGTTTACACAATTTCACATTATTAGTCATCCCATATAATAGTACTGGCAGAAGTCAATTACCATTATTTCATAAGGCTCACTGCTCTCACACAGCTTCTGAATATTTAAAAAATTGAATTATTTTATGTGACTGTCTATAAAATGAAAATAATAACCATTTTCTTCATTTATTTCAGTCTTTCTACTACCACTGTGTTCTGAAAAAGCTGAATTGGGTAAGAAAATGTACTAAATTCTTTATATTAAATAAACTGATTGGGAAAATTTTCGACCGTTTTTCAGCAGGCTGACTGATATATAAAAAGTTAGGTTCCAGAAATATAGTCAATATTATTACAAAAACATGCAATTTAACTTATGTTCCCCACATTTATTACATGTTCCTGTGGCATTATTATACCAAAAAGCAAAGTGTGAGACTGTTTAAAAAACTCCTTCATCAGTCTGGGGCCATACTAAAAATAATTAGTAAGAATACACAAAAGCATTTCTTACAATTTTAGTAAAACCACATTATCCTTCAAGAGATGTTTTATCTTGTTGCACTTATATAGTATTCATGAAATAAAATATACACTCCTGGAAATTGAAATAAGAACACCGTGAATTCATTGTCCCAGGAAGGGGAAACTTTATTGACACATTCCTGGGGTCAGATACATCACATGATCACACTGACAGAACCACAGGCACATAGACACAGGCAACAGAGCATGCACAATGTCGGCACTAGTACAGTGTATATCCACCTTTCGCAGCAATGCAGGCTGCTATTCTCCCATGGAGACAATCGTAGAGATGCTGGATGTAGTCCTGTGGAACGGCTTGCCATGCCATTTCCACCTGGCGTCTCAGTTGGACCAGCGTTCGTGCTGGACGTGCAGACCGCGTGAGACGACGCTTCATCCAGTCCCAAACATGCTCAATGGGGGACAGATCCGGAGATCTTGCTGGCCAGGGTAGTTGACTTACACCTTCTAGAGCACGTTGGGTGGCACGGGATACATGCGGATGTGCATTGTCCTGTTGGAACAGCAAGTTCCCTTGCCGGTCTAGGAATGGTAGAACGATGGGTTCGATGACGGTTTGGATGTACCGTGCACTATTCAGTGTCCCCTCGACGATCACCAGTGGTGTACGGCCAGTGTAGGAGATCGCTCCCCACACCATGATGCCGGGTGTTGGCCCTGTGTGCCTCGGTCGTATGCAGTCCTCATTGTGGCGCTCACCTGCACGGCGCCAAACACGCATACGACCATCATTGGCACCAAGGCAGAAGCGACTCTCATCGCTGAAGATGACACGTCTCCATTCGTCCCTCCATTCACGCCTGTCGCGACACCACTGGAGGCGGGCTGCACGATGTTGGGGCGTGAGCGGAAGACGGACTAACGGTGTGCGGGACCGTAGCCCAGCTTCATGGAGACGGTTGCGAATGGTCCTCGCCGATACCCCAGGAGCAACAGTGTCCCTAATTTGCTGGCAAGTGGCGGTGCGGTCCCCTACGGCACTGCGTAGGTTCCTACGGTCTTGGCGTGCATCCGTGCGTCGCTGCGGTCCGGTCCCAGGTCGACGGGCACGAGCACCTTCCGCCGACCACTGACGACAACATCGATGTACTGTGGAGACCTCACGCCCCACGTGTTGAGCAATTCGGCGGTACGTCCACCCGGCCTCCCGCATGCCCACTATACGCCCTCGCTCAAAGTCCGTCAACTGCACATACGGTTCACGTCCACGCTGTCGCGGCATGCTACCAGTGTTAAAGACTGCGATGGAGCTCCGTATGCCACGGCAAACTGGCTGACACTGACGGCGGCGGTGCACAAATGCTGCGCAGCTAGCGCCATTCGACTGCCAACACCGCGGTTCCTGGTGTGTCCACTGTGCCGTGCGTGTGATCATTGCTTGTACAGCCCTCTCGCAGTGTCCGGAGCACGTTTGGTGGGACTGACACACCGGTGTCAATGTGTTCTTTTTTCCATTTCCAGGAGTGTATTATTTTTGATAATGTACAGTTTAAATTGTTGTGTTTGGAAGATTCATTGAAACTGAAACAATTAGTAGAGTTACTGGTAATGAAACAATATGACAGCTACAATTTACAGCAGCACACTGGAAATTCTTAAATTACTTTTCTTTCATTCTGTAACTGAGGAATAACAGCCCTGTGCCAAATACCTTGACAATCGTTGTCAATGGAGTGATGCCTTTTTCTGCCATATAATTATTTGCTCAGTACAGTAACTTAATACATCATGAGGCAATGTCACTACAAATTTTCACCTTGTCTTATTATAACACATGTATACTGAAACAGTTTTATTTTAGCAAACTCACATTTGTCGTATATGATGCAAGTCAGTTTTATTATAAATAGCTATGACCTTACAGGATTTTAAAAGCATGTGATGAGTGTATCCGGGCTAGAGACATACATAATCAGACAGTTATACAGTATTTATATTGTTTCCAAGCTACTTTATTTGCTTCTTTTCCTCTGCATATTATTTTGTATCTATTGGTGGGATTTAGAAAATAATTCTATAATATATTTATGAAATGTTTGTTATTTTTTGTTCATAGTATCTTCATTGTTCTCTTATTTGCTAACTGTTCATTACATACAAATATAAATACTTTGTTTCTAGATTTAACTTCAAGATTATGATATTATTTGCTTACTTTATACACTCACATTTGCACACAAACTGGCATGTTAGCTATGAATTGCATCATCGGAATTTCCTAAACATCCAAGTCTAGGCTAACTATGTGAAGACATATTATTGCATTATATTCGTCATTTATGACACTGTTGAACACTGTGTGTGCATACAAACAGGCCAAAGTAGACATTAGTGTTATAGTATGAGCCACTGGTACAAAAATGAATAACCCTCCTATCTAGAAGTTATTTCTCTACATGTGTAGGCCCACAGTGCAAAAATGAAAACTCATTTTTAGTTTTCTACGTATAGACCTATATTCAGTCACTGTACAGCACCACCCTTGTTATTTATTTGAAATACAGAGTACAATGACTTACAGATACAGACTCTTTTGTACTGCCACTAAAGATTAGACAAAATTAAAGAACTAATTTAACTAGTACTTACCTTCCCTCGCACTCTGAGCAGTGATCACCAGTCTAGTTTCTTTAATTAATTTTTAAAATTAATAATCATCAAGCTGCAATTTTTATACGTAAGTCCAGTATGCCAATTGCAACAAATTGTATGTCAACATGGTGCAAAAGGGATAAATTAAAATTAAGGAAAGTTAATTAAACACATCAAAATTATAAATACCAGTAATTTAATTATATATGAGAGGAGTAAAGGAAGTAGGGGCACATAGAAAAAATACTGTGAAAATACCAAATAGGAAAAAAAGGAGACTTATGATAGATTGGGTGGAGGTGAGAACTAAGAAAGAATGAAGAAGAAACAAGGGACGGGCTATTTAAATGATACCCATGAGAAGAGAGAAAGCCACAAATATTGGCATAACCATTTCCCAATGCAATAGTGCTCAAGTGCAGTACAAAAATTACATTTGTGTCAACACAGCACTGTTATTTCATATTCAGGACCGCAATAGTTTATTCCTTATATCTAAATATAAATCTAGTATGACTGAGTGATCATACTGCTAACAATTTAATGATTATGTCAATATATAACACTCAACAGTCAGTTGCCACAAATATTCTCATAATTTGAATATGCATACCTCTTATGTGGCTGGGCTCTAAGTGAAAGTAGAATATGAGTGCAAAGTACAGCATTAATGGTAGCAATAGCAAAAAACTTTAAATCCATCGATAAGTAATAGAATTTCACTGTCTGAACAGAAAGACATTAAACAATTAATAATGACCTACTGTTAGGTGTGTATAAAATTGTTTTCACTAAACCATACTGCATTAACTCCTCCTAGAAAATATGTAAATATTTTTATCCACGGTGTATGTATCTGTTTGTGCTGTAAGAAGTAATTTTATGCTTCATTTTACACTACATAGATAATTTAGAAGGTACCCGTTCAAATGCTTACAAAAGTGAAGTTACTGTTATACACCCTCAACTAAAATTTTCTGGTCTGTTTTAACATTTCACTGTTGTCATTTGTGCAGCATTGTTCACACAACAATTGTTATCATGTATAAACATATAGTCATGTTATACTAGCCTTACATCATAGGGCACCAAAGTTCATAATTTATTATTCACACTTCATACTACGACATTGTAATGAAATCAATAAATATTATAACAATGAATATGTGTGTGTGTATATGTACACATACCCCTTACTGTCAGCCAACAATCACTGTGGAGCTAAAAGCTGTCAATCCATCATAGTTCAGGAGATATGATGTCATAAAAAATGAAATGTATGAAAAACTGCCAAATCATGCATGATGTTTAAATTTATTACTTCTGTGCTACTATGCACAATAAATTTTATAGACAGTATCTCATATGCTGCTTAATGCACCTACAAAATTATATGACTGTACCACGCATAGTTCATAAACACTGAGATGTGTGAAAAAACTGCCACATTGTGCATGACATTTTAATTTATTACTTCATTGCTACTAACTCTACTCACAGCACAATTTTCATGCAGTAGCCACACATCCTGCTGAATGTACCTGCACAATCACATCATTGTAAAGCACATAGTTCAAGAGATGTCATGTTGTGAACACTGAGATGGGTGAAAAAATGTCATATGAAGTTTTTCTGTAATTATCCTTTACACCTAAGTCACTCCTATAGTTGAGTCAACTATAGGCAGTGCTTTTGGCAGCTTTCACTTGCAAAGCACAAATGGCTCCAGGTGAGGACAATAACCATCTATAGAGCTATGGAGATATGTTGCCATAGAATGTTTACAAAATCATGTTGTGGACACATAAAGCAGCTGCACTTATACATTTGTACATAATGCATATTTCTTTGTATGACTGTTTCATAATTTAAATACATGGAATAATGAATACATGGAAATAAAATTTTTTCAGTATTATGCTACAAACTCAGTTCATTTTTTTTTTTTTTTTCCATTTATAATATAAAATTGCAAAAATGAATACCTGAGCAATTCCAGGTTTGTCTGCTAGTGTTCATTATAAATCTAAAACTGTTGTCATACACTGAAGAGCTAAAGAAACTCGTACACCTGCCTAATATCACGTTGGGCCCCTGTGAGCATGCAGAAGTGTCGCAACACAATGTGACATGGACTCTACTAATGTATGCAGTAGTGCTGGAGGGAATTGACACCATGAATCCTGCAGGGCTGTCCATAAAGCCATAAGAGTATGAGGGGGTGGAGATCTCTTCTGAACAGCACATTTCAAGGCATCCCAGATATTCTCATTAATATCCATGTCTGGGGAGTCTGGTGGCCAGAGTAAGTGTTTAAACTCAGAAGAGTGTTCCTGGAGCCACTCTGTAGCAATTCTGGATGAGTGGGATGTCATATTGTCCTGCTGGAATTGCCCAAGTCTGTCGGAATGCACAATGGAGATGAATGGATGCAGGTGATCAGACAGGATGCTTACGTATGTGTTGCCTCTCAGAGTCATATCTAGACTATCAGCGATCCCATGTCACTCCAGCTGCTCATGCCCTATACCAGCTTGAACAGTCCCTTGCTCACAAGCAAGGTCCAAGAATTCATGAGGTTGTCTCCATACCTGTACATGTCCATCTGTTTGGTACAATTTGAAACGAGACTTGTCTGACCAGGCCACACCTTTCCAGCCATCAACAGCCCCATGCTGGTGTTGATGGGCCCATGTGAGGCGTAAAGCTTTGTGTCGTGCAGTCATCAATGTTACATGAGTGGGCCTTCGGCTCCGAAAGTCAATATTGATCATGTTTCGTCAAATGGTTTGCATGCTGACACATGTTGATGGCTCAGCATTGAAATCTGCACCAATTTGCAGGAGGGTTGCACTTATGTCATGTTGAACGATTCACTTCAGTTGTCATTGGTCCCGTTCTTGCAGGATCTTTTTCCGGCTGCAGTGGTGTCAGAGATTTGATGTTTTACTGATTCCTGATATTCACAGTACACACGTGAAATGGTTGTATGGGGAAAATCCCCACTTCATCACTACCTTGGAGATGTGTGTCCCATTGCTCATTTGCCAACTATAACACCATGTTCAAATTCACTTAAATCCAGAAAACCTGCCATTTTCGCAGCAGTAACCAATCTAACTGCACCAGATGTTATTTGTCTTCTATAGGCATTGGCAATTGCAGCGCCATATTCTGTCTGTTTACATATCTCTTTATTTGAATATGCATGCCTATACCAGTTTCTTTGGTGCTTCAGTGTATGGACAGAGATGAATTTTGGAAATGTGTATTTATAGGTCCATTCAAAAATTTTATGTCAAGTTTGACAAGAAAATTAAGCAGTCAGGGAAGTCAAACTTGTTGTGGTAATTCACAATTTGTATGTGACTTGATTTTTAAGCAAAAATAGTTTTCTTGCCTTTTTAACAATAAAAGAAAGAAAACCAGAAAAAACAAGCCAACACCTCTGCAACTGTATTGTGATCACCTGTAAAAATTTCATGGAAGTTTGACCTGTTAGTTTCCAAAATGTCTATGTTGGCACCATCTCAGTTTTACAGTAGTGCCTTTGCAACTATTTTGTATAAATTTTCCTCTTTGCACCAACAGCAAAAACATAAATCTACTAGTTTATATCAGCCACAAACTGCAGTGCTCAATTGCAGAGGTGTAATAAACAATAGTATTGGGACTAGTCCACTATGCTTGTAAGAAGGCAGGTGGTGGGAAGATGCAAAGAGGCAAAGAGGTGTGTACCACACATTACAGCTGCCAACTGTGTCATCCTGCTGCAAGTAGTTTTGAGTGTAGGTTAAACATTTGGAGATAATTTTTGTGTTAGTGAGCATTTCATGGTGGCTATCTTATTATCATACAGTTCATCCAGACTGACAACAAGATAATGTAAATCACATTATACAAAGAATACTTTCCAACTGTCAGTTCTGTATGTATTTTCCAAGAGAGTACCAGAAACAGAAAAGAATTCCAGTGTATGGCTCATGTCGTAGGGTTTCCAGCTAACATGAGAAAGCAGCAGTATAATATTGTGTGGAAGTAAGAGATGAAGTGATACAGAGACCATACAAACGTCATCAAAAATTTATTCGTCTCTCCGTACTTAACGTAGCACTTACCCATTTTAATTATTCCATACTACTTCTGTGACAGAAGGTCAGGGTTATGTTTCAGTGCCAAAATTAATTTTTGTTGCTGACTGTTGAGGGGAAAATGTACAAAACTGTACTACACTCAAAAACACTGAAATGTGAAAGTTGTGGTGGACATATAGGTGACTATTATGACGAGTGTACCAACACTCTTGCTTGTCTTCAGCAAAGGATTCATCACAAGGGACAAATGTTCTACTGATGTAATGAAGGTTATGTTTGAATTTCCATACTGCAATATGTCATAACTTAATCTTCATAGATGATAATGTCAGTGAGAACATAGCTGTTTGGAGAGTGAGGACATCAGACAAATCAAATAATCTACAGTTTTGCTGGTTCTGAATCATATGGAGCAGGCATGGTGTTATCTAGTAAGGTACATTGCAAAGATGATTCCACCAACTAGAGACCCCACTTTTTAATTTAATTTATTTACCTTTAGCTTACGCCATACAGCTAGCTCATATTTCCATAAAATGTGAAGGTATTGATAGAAAATTAATGTTAGAATATTTGTTTGTTTGCACACATACAGACATACATATTGTAGACAGAACATACACAGTTACAGATAGACCAGTACCACACAATAATTCTAAAATCAAATGTTATAGAATCCTTGGAAGCTCAAATCACAACAAGGGAATATTAGAAGAACATATTTACAGAACCTGCGAACAGCATTATGGGGCATGTCCCAGAAAGTTCCAAATCATGCATGCATTGCTATCCAAAGTAGTTACATTTGCTGTTGATCTTCTGGAGTGTTGATAATTCGTGTCCTTATTAAGTATCAAACCTGGTATATTTTCTTCTTCTTGCTCCCCTGTGTCTGTGTATTGTGGGAAATGCCTACTGTATTTTGTGAACTGAGTCAACGTATTCTGTGTAGAACTTAATCTCATCTCTTGGTGTGCCAGTATCCAAGTTGATGAAACCCAACAACACAATACTTATTCCTTACCAACTTCAGCATTGTAATCAGTTATGACCTAGACCAATGTAGAACATAGCAATTCATCGCAGCTGGAGATTGTTTGCAGATAATAGAGTTGTTTACATAGATACTTTGTGTGATATCCAAGAAGATGTCCAGAAAACTAATATTTGATGCAGCTACCAGTAGTTGTAACGTAAGGAAAGACAATGTGATTTTCATAAATAGGACAAATTTACTAGTACTTTTAGCTGTATCATTTGCAGTCACTCACCAGAATCAATTGTACCATGTAAAAACTTTAGCTTTGGGTAACTTGTGTGAAACTGTAGTTTCCCCATGAAATGAGTAAATTACACAGTGACCTAATGATCCATCCATGAATATATATTTACTGTCTGGCATTATAATCATTTAGGAATCTCTGGAAACACTATAAATCCTCAAAAAGTCTGCTTAGTTTGTGGTAGATCTACTTACTTAGCACAAGAGTATTATGGGGATGTTCAGTGAACGTCAATGGCAGGTCTCACAAGAGATATATCATACACCATATGATCTAATATGGCTATCCGGATTTAGCATTTCCACAGTTCCTTTAAACTGATTAACATGACTGTCAGGATGGTTTCTTTGATAAGAACTTGGTCATTTTCCTTCATTATTGTTATCCAATTTAAGGTTTCCCTTTTTGTCAACAGGCTCTTGAATCCAAATTTTCCTTCATTTATTTATTCATTCATTCATTCATTCATCGTATGAAAAGCTTCCTATAAAATTCTAGGACTCTCTCTTTGAACAATATTACAAAAACATATTTATCCTCCATACAAATACATTGTGCAAGGGCCACAGTGATATAAATAAAATAGATACAGAAGCATATAATAGTAATTTTTCTCATACAGCAATGGAATAAAAAGGAGCATAAGCAATAAAAATACCACTAACTGTTTGTCATACAATATGTCAGGAATTGTGAAGCTACAGGGTGTTTCAAAAATGACCGGTATATTTGAAACGGCAACAAAAACTAAATGAGCAGTGATAGAAATACACCATTTGTTGCAATATGCTCGGGACAACAGTACATTTTCAGGCAGACAAACTTTCGAAATTACAGTAGTTACAATTTTCAACAACAGATGGCGCTGCGGTCTGGGAAACTCTATAGTACGATATTTTCCACATATCCACCATGCGTAGCAATAATATGGCGTAGTCTCTGAATGAAATTACCCGAAACCTTTGACAACATGTCTGGCGGAATGGCTTCACATGCAGATGAGATGTACTGCTTCAGCTGTTCAATTGTTTCTGGATTCTGGCAGTACACCTGGTCTTTCAAGTGTCCCCACAGAAAGAAGTCACAGGGGTTCATGTCTGGCGAATAGGGAGGCCAATCCACGCCGCCTCCTGTATGTTTCGGATAGCCCAAAGCAATCACACGATCATCGAAATATTCATTCAGGAAATTAAAGACGTTGGCCGTGCGATGTGGCCGGGCACCATCTTGCATAAACCACGAGGTGTTCGCAGTGTCGTCTAAGGCAGTTTGTACCGCCACAAATTCATGAAGAATGCCCAGATAGCGTGATGCAGTAATCGTTTTGGATCTGAAAAATGGGCCAAAGATTCCTTTGGAAGAAATGGCGGCCCAGACCAGTACTTTTTGAGGATGCAGGGACGATGGGACTGCAACATGGGGCTTTTCGGTTCCCCATATGCGCCAGTTCTGTTTATTGACGAAGCCGTCCAGGTAAAAATAAGCTTCGTCAGTAAACCAAATGCTGCCCACATGCATATCGCCGTCATCAATCCTGTGCACTATATCGTTAGCGAATGTCTCTCGTGCAGCAATGGTAGCGGCGTTGAGGGGTTGCCGCGTTTGAATTTTGTATGGATAGAGGTGTAAACTCTGGCGCATGAGACGATACGTGGACGTTGGTGTCATTTGGACCGCAGCTGCAACACGGTGAACGGAAACCCGAGGCCGCTGTTGGATCACCTGCTGCACTAGCTGCGCGTTGCCCTCTGTGGTTGCCGTACGCAGTCGCCCTACCTTTCCAGCACATTAATCCATCACGTTCCCAGTCCGTTGAAATTTTTCGAACAGATCCTTTATTGTATCACTTTTCGGTCCTTTGGTTTCATTAAACCTCCGTTGAAAACTTCGTCTTGTTGCAACAACACTGTGTTCTAGGCGGTGGAATTCCAACACCAGAAAAATCCTCTGTTCTAAGGAATAAACCATGTTGTCTACAGCACACTTGCACGTTGTGAACGGCACACGCTTACAGCAGAAAGACGACGTACAGAATGGCGCACCCACAGACTGCGTTGTCTTCTATATCTTTCACATCATTTGCAGCGCCATCTGTTGTTGAAAATTGTAACTACTGTAATTTCGAAAGTTTGTCCGCCTGAAAATGTACTGTTGTCCCAAGCATATTGCAACAAACGGTGTATTTCTATTGCTGCTTGTTTAGTTTTTATTGCCGTTTCAAATATACCGGTCATTTTTGAAACACCCTGTAAATAATAGGTGTACATCAAAAAATTGGCTAAATGTAATTAATCTTTCATTATTATGTTGTTTCATCTTTTAATTTTTTTCTGTTGTCCTCTCTATTGCATACAGTGGAGAGCTATTTTTAAGTATAATAAAATAAAAGTTATTTTCTGAAAAACAGTAAGAGTAACAGACAACTATATCTTCAAAAAGTTAAAATGACTGAAAAATGTATAAATACATTCATGAAATTAAAGAAATAATGTGACCTTTGCAAACTTATGCTTCCCATCAACTGTATAATAATGCACCTATGCAGTTTATAAATTCTCTTAAATAAAATTAATATCATTTTTCAAAGTTCCAAAATATATCTATTTCAGCTCAATGAAGCTGAAGTTCCCAGCAAGTCTAAGATAGAAGCATGGTTAGCAACAAATGTAACAGATGCAACACAAAGAGAGCAGACAAAGCAGCGAGTAAACCACTGTCTTTCTGAATCGAAAGATGAAACTGAAGGTACTGAAAGTAGCACTGAGGAAACTGAGAAAAGCACAGAATCGTCTTCTAAGATGCAAGGTAAGCAAATAAGCCATATATGTCATAAATGGCTAGGTTGTTTGTATATGTGATAAACATATCATTATCACATAAACATTTTAAAGAGGTGTTCTTTCAGAGTAAATCAAACCCAAAAATGTAGCTCCCACTTGTGCAGGCCTTTTCACCCACAATCTACTAAGGAATTCAAATTCCTCTGAATTCAAAAGAAAGTAAAAAACATTTCATGTTAACCACTTCCAATGTATCACTTAGATCCTGGCTGCCTGATATTTTGAAAATCGCCAGACTGTTCTTAAGAACTCCCACTGTTAACTAGGTCTAGGATACTTCTTACCTGTTTATACCTTAGCTGTGATTTTCATACAAAACACCAATTTTTCTTTTGTTGTGACATAAATCAAACATTAAAAACAATGTAAGATGTACTTTAGGTTAGATGAAAACATTTGTTTCATATTAGCTCTTCATAAAAGTTTAAGTAAAAACAAAGGATGTATGCAAGCACTAATAAGTAAGAACTTTGTTGACTCATGTAAATCAAACTGGTGAATGTCTGTCATAGAAATGTTCATTATCTGTAACTGCTGCACTGCTGATGAGTCTCATATTCTACATTGCTCACATTTTTGTGACATGATGAGTGTATGCATTTACGCATACAGTACATTTATTATGAATATTTCAGTCTGCAGCAGACTGTACAATGCTGTGAACCTTCCTAGAGTATTAAAACTGTGTAATTTTCAGAAAAAAACTGACAGAAATGAAGCTTGAATGCAAGTCATGAGTTGTGCTTGTTTTGCTCAGCTGGTAACAATAGTTCCCACCAAAGGCAAGATTCTAGGCTTGAATCCAGACACAAAAACTTGTAGTCTCTCAGAAAGTCATGTATCAATTGTTTGTTCCAAATAATTCATTTTGATTAAGTAAACAAACATTGTTTTTTTGCCTTATTTCACAAATTTTATTATAGTTACTGCACAACCAGGGTTTTAGGTTACAAGCCCATTTTGAAGTACGTTACTCACTTACTCACTTAAAAATTCATTTTGACTTACACAACCAATAGTTTGTGATAAAACTGTATTTATCTGTGGCATACATATCATCCAGTAAAATCACAGTTCAATCTGTGTAATCCGACTAACATTAGAAAATGCAGTTTTGAACATACTTCATAAGCTAAATCACAGTTCAGTTTAGGTATGTGTTATCATTGTCTTTGAGCATTTATTTTTCTTAACAGTTTATTTCACTGTCCCAATGTATTAATTGCTCATCTGTGCTAATTACCAGCAACTGTCCACATGACCACCCTACTTATCATCTTCCTATGTACTACTCCTCCACTCAAATGGTGCTTAGTAGTGGATCATAAGAAAGCCCTCACTTCAGTACACATTAAGCTAATAAGTCTTTAATGAAATATAATAATACAAAGTTAATCTGCATGCTAATTCACTGTCCCAATGTATTAATTGCTCATCTGTGCTAATTACCAACAACTGTCCACATGACCACCCTACTTATCATCTTCCTATGTACTGCTCGTCCACTCAAATGGTGCTTAGCATTGGATTATATGAAAGCCCTCACTTCAGGACACATTAAGCTAATAAGTCTTTAAACAAATATAATAATATTAATACAAAGTTAATCTGCATGATAAGTATCAATTTCATTCCAAACAAATCTCTAGTCATATGGTATCTGGATAACTGTTGTTCTAAAATAAACATCAGTGTGATTACTCATTTATTAGCAGGAGATAAAGAGTAGCAATTTCATGTTATATGTCTAACCATTAGCAGGAGATAAAGAGTAGCTGTTTCAAGTTACATGCTTTGACAATGCAGCTAATGCAAATAAAATATTCATTTAGCAATAATGAGCAGTAAGAATATGGTATAGAGTATGTAACAAAGCATCTCAAAGAAGTCTTTTCAAACATCTCGGAATTCTTACACCCAATTCTCTGAACGTCAACTCCTTTGTGGTAATTGTTACTTATTTGTTAAGTAATAAAACTCACTTTCAGGTGAATAGTGAGTTACAAAGTGATAATATATAACTGAAAAAATATTTTCATGTTGACTTTATCTCCTTGTTCAGTGTGGAGTTCTCTATTATAACAAATATTAAAGATGTCATGTACATACTAAGCCACATATAGAAGATAAATGGCAGCAGCTTCTTTAAAAAGATTAATGGTCTTGCTGATTGTACTATGTTAAGTTTAGACCAATCAACCACAAATAGTTTGTAGTACCAGTAACTTAACAATAGTTAATAATTAATTTATTTTCTAATGGCAGCTACTTTTTGTTAAGTTATACTTTGACCCATTTCATATTCCTGACATGAGATGTATAGAATATGATGAATAAATGAATGTGATACTTATTATTTATATAGTTAAGCACACTTTCATGGTTGTGATTATGTAAAACTCCATAGATTATAGTTCATTTCTTCTGTACCATACTTTCCAACAATCTAACGCCACTACAGCAGCCTTGTCCTCTTTACTGTACTTTGCACTCTAAAAAGTAGAACAATTAAAAGAAGATGATGCCAGGAACGGCATTGGTATATTGGAAAGAATACTATGAAAATATAAAAATTAAAGTTAAATATAAAAATTAAAATATATAGTTTTTATCTCATTTTTGAACTATGCAAAAGAGTGACATAAAATGATACAGATGAGAAAACAAGCAAATTCTAATATCAGTAACCTATTTATTTCAGACCAAATGAAGTGTGATTTTTCAAAGACGCTGTTGTGCTGCCTTAACCATGTTGAGGTATGTGTGGTGAATAACATTGACATTTTAATTTTGAAAGCTTGATTGAATGACAATTTCTACTCTTTCCTCTCTTTCTAGAAAGTACATGACTAGTTAGTTGCCTTAAAACTTAATATCTTCACAGAGAAAGTCTTGTCATATACTTATTTATTTAACATGTATCATGAACTAAATGTCGCTCTGCTTTCTCACTTGTTAGTTTTGTATTCATAAATGCATTCACAGGGTGGTCAGAAACAGTATGGAAACCTTGTAAAGGGTCTGGCATGAGAAGTTGTGCTAAGAAATAACTGTTAAGTAAAAAATTCGGAGTGTTGCACCATTTACGAGTTATTAAAGTTAGCCAGTCAGGTCAGTGTGTATTCAAATTGATGCACTTGCACATGCTAAAACATGGATCTGTGAGTTCCCACTTGTTCAAATACTCATTACCAGTTAAAATTGCCTTTAATGGAAGTGGCAAGTTTAAGCTAGGTGAGCAGAAGTTAGCTTTGTTTGGCGATATTGTCTCAGACATGCTGCTTGATTGTACATGCAGTGACCTGATTGGCTAACTTCAAAACTAATTAAATTGCCAAAGGTGAAACATATCATTTTTTTTCTCAGCACAACATCACCTACAACACTCTTACAAGATTTTCAGACTGTTTCTGAGCATCCTGTCAACTGACTTCAACATATGCTGAATGAATTCTTTATTATTATTATTATTTAGTCAGGCTTCCAAATGTAATTTCAACAGCACTGATTTACTATTCCTATACTGAAAGAAATTATGCACCTACATCTACAGACACAATAATCAATAATTTCTTCAACAAGTTTTTGTTAGTACATTAAGCTTATTTAATCATTGATATATTGATATAGATATAGGAATAAGTTATTCTAGTTTACAGACCTGCAATCTGTTGTATTATTTCATTTATTTGATTTTCAAAGTAAAATTTTATTTTGCTATCTTAAACTGGAGGTAATACATTTACACATTATAGGTAAGTCTCAAGATCACCGAAGAACCACGTTCAAAATTTCTGACAATTTCAGACAGTGGTATTATTGTGGAGAATACTAAAGTATGGTACAAACTCCCCAACACTAAATTAGTTGAATTCATTTTAACCTTAAGGTAACACAGGCAAAAGAATTTCAAGATTCAGGACGGTTCTAAACTGGGAAAAAAATACAGCAATAATAAATTAAAAAAAAAATTGTTTTTGTGGTCTTCACTCTGAAGACAGGTTTGATACACTTGTCCATGCTATTACATCCTATGTAAGCCTCAAGTCAAGCCTTTGTCTCCATGTACACTTCTTATACTCACACTTCCCTCCATCCTTGGTGCCTCTGGACACATCCTATCAGTCAAGTCTCCCAGTTCAGTTACATACCTCTTTATTAGTTTTCTGACCTACTCACTTAATCTTCAGCATAAATTTTGTCTGAACTGTTTACTGTGCATGTTTCACTTCCATACAAGTCCATATCCACATAAATACCTTTGGAAGATATTTTCTAAAACTTCAGTTTATATCTCATCATCATCATCATCATCATCATCATCATTTAAGACTGATTATGCCTTTCAGTGTTCAGTCTGGAGCAGAGTCCCCTTATAAAATTCCTCCATGATCCCCTATTCAGTGCTAACATTGGTGCCTCTTCTGATGTTAAACCTATTACTTCAAAATCATTCTTAACCAAATCCAGGTACCTTCTCCTTGGTCTGCCCCGACTCCTCCTACCCTCTACTGCTGAACCCATGAGTCTCTTGGCTAACCTTGCTTCTCCCATGCATGTAACATGACCCCACCATCTAAGCCTGTTCACCCTGACTGCTACATCTATAGAGTTCATTCCCAGTTTATCTTTGATTTCCTCATTGTGGACACCCTCCTGCCATTGTTCCCATCTACTAGTACCTGCAATCATCCTAGCTACTTTCATATCCGTAACCTCAACCTTGTTGATAAGGTAACCTGAATCCACCCAGCTTTCGCTCCCATACAACAAAGTTGGTTGAAAGATTGAACGGTGCACAGATAACTTAGTCTTGGTACTGACTTCCTTCTTGCAGAAGAGAGTAGATCGTTCAGTTTATATCTGATGTTAACAAATTTCTCTTTTTTAGAAATACTTTACTTGCATTTTATATCCTCTCTACTTCAGTCATTGCAGGTTATCTTACTGTCAAAGTAGCAAAATTCATCTACTATTTTTAGTGCCTCATTTTCTAACCCAATTCCCTTGGCACCAGCTGGTTTAATTTGTCTACATTACATTATCCTTGTTTCACTTTTATTGATGTTTATCTTATAACCTCTTTTCAAGGTGTTATCCATATTGTTCAACTGATCTTTCAAGCTCTTTGCTGTCTCTTCCACAAATACAATGTCACTGATAAACCTACCTGTTTTTATTTCTTTTCCGTGGACTTTCACTACCTTTCAGAATTTGTCTTTGGTTTCCTTTACTGCTTGCCCAGTGTATGTATTAAATAACAGTGGGGATAGACTACGGTCCTGTGTCACTCCCTTCTCAACTACTGTTTCCCTTTCATGTATTTTACTTATAACTGAAGTCTGGTTTCCAAATAAGTTATAGATGGTATTTTTCTCCCTGTACTTTATCCCTGCTACCTTTATAATGCCAGATTGGATTCCACTCAGCCTTCACTAAATCAAAAAAATACTATAAACATACGTTTGCTTTTCATAGTCTAAGACAAGTTGTAGTGTCAGTATTGCCTTGCATGTTCCTGCATTTCTCCAGACTGGCCTTACCTGAGGTCAACTTCTACCAGTCATTCCCTTCTTTTGCAAATAATTTGTGTCAGTACTTTGCTACAATGACTTACAGACTCAGGGTTTAAATCAAACAGTGGAAACTCCAGGTAGGAATATCAACACTGTAGGAAAAGACAGATTGCTGCTTCAAATTACCATAAAGAAGACACATCATTTTGACATGTTTTCTTCACAGTAAGCAGCAATCTGTCTTCTCCTACAACTCGACATGTCTACTTTATGGTAAGTAGCAATCTCTCCTTTCCTACATTGTTGATAAACTGATGGTGCAGTAATATTCACAACTGCCTCCTTTGGAGTTGAAATTACTACATTGTGCTTATTGTTTGAGAGTATTTGCATTGTCTCAGTATCTTTTGCATTCGATGGAATACTTTGGGTACTGTATGTTTTGTTAAAGATCTTAAAAATTCTGAAAAAATGTCATATGCTCCAGGTTCCTTGTTTCGAATAATGTCTTTCAGTATCCAGTAAATTCTTCTCAGCCATCTCTATCATCTGATGTTCATCTACATTCCCTTCCTTTTTGATAATGTTATCTTAAAATTAATTTACTTTGTGTAGTCCTTCTATATATTCTTCCCTATTTTTAGCATTCCCTTCTTTGCTTAGTACTGGCTTTTCATCTGGGCTCTAGCCCTCTAAGAGTCATGCATGCCTCCACAGCTTCCTTTTATCCTCTATCCACGCCTGCTTAGGAATTTTTAACTTTTTGTCAATCCCATTTTTTAGACATCTGTATTCTCTTCTTGCTTGCTTGCTTCATTTTTACATTTTCTCGTTTCATAAATTAGATTTAATATCTTATGCACTGATCAAGGAGATCTAACGAGCCTTTTTGCGTTACCGTTTTCATGCTCTGATGCTTTCATTATTTCACCTCTAAAAGCTACCCATCTGTCCTTTATTGTCCTGTCTCTTGTTGCCTTGTTGCATTCATGCTAATGTTCCTTCTGAAACTCTCAGCAGGCAGTGGTTTTTCAATCCATCTTGGTATCATCTCTCTGATGATCTAACTTTAAGAATTTTTTTCATTTTTAATTTACAGTTCATAAACAAAAAAAAATAATTGTCAGCATCTGTGTCAGCTCCTGGAAATGTTTTGCATTTTAAAATCTGGTATCAAAATATTTCCCATTACAGAACCTATCTGAAACATTCTGGTATTCCCAGATCTTTTCCACATGTACAGCCTTCTTTCATGATTCTTAAACCAAGTGTTTGGTATGACTGAATTCTTTCATTCTCTTCATTGCCTGCAAGATATAAACATGTATCATTGTGGTGGTTGTTGGCTTTATCTGTCTTTGCTACTACAATGTGTTTAGTATGCTGTTATACCCAGCTCACCTGCATTCCTACCTTTTTTAATTGATTATCAGATCTAGTCCTACATTATTGCTACTTAATTTTACACTGATAACACTGTTCTTACCTGTTCAGCAACCCTATTCTTCCTGCACCTGCACTTCACCAATTCCCACTGTATCTAATTTCAGTGTACCTTGTTCTCTTTTAATTTCTCTAAGATACCTACCCAGTTAAGAGATATTACATTCCATGCTCCGATCTGTAACGTGCTATATTTGTCTTTCCAGGTAAAAACATCCTCTTGAGTAGTTCTCACCTGGAGATCCAAATGGGGAACTACGTTACCTCCAGAATATTTTACGAAAGAGGATGCCATCACCATTAAGACATACAGTAGACCTACATAACCTCAGGAAATACAGCTGCTATAATTTCAGTTTGCTTCTAGCTACTCACAGTACCAACATAGCAAGGCTATTTTGGCATTATATGGCCAGATCACTCAATCATCCAGACCACTGTTCTTGCAACTATTGAAAATACTGCTGCTTTTCTTCAGAAACCATATCCTTGTCAGGTCACTTTGAGAATACTTCTCTGATATATTTGCACCTGCTGTATGGCTACCTGCATCACCTCAGTAACATTGGTGGGTTGTGGAGCACAACAATATGTCAAGGTAGAAAAGATGGGGCTGCAAAAAATTGACAAATAAATGACAAAAGAAACAATAACAGACAACAAATGGCTGGAAAACGCACTGAGTGTGTTTGTTATGTCCACCTGCTTAGCTGAGTGGTAATGTGTTTGCCTACCGTGCAGTGGGCCAGGTTTGATTCCTGGCCAGGTTGGAGATTTTCTCCACTAGTGGACAGATGTTGTGTTGTCGTCATCATATTTTCATCATCATCACCGACACGCAAATCGCCCAGTGTGGTGTCACTTGAAATAAGACTGCAAGCTGGTGGCCTCCCAGCCAACAATGCCACATGATCATTTGTTTCTCTTTTTTTTATTTTTTATTTTTATTTATTTATTTTTTTCCTCACCGAATTTTCACACAGACATTTTACACTGTCATATAACCTAAACAAAAACATCTGCTGTCACCAAGAAGCTTATATTCATCTTCACAACACCAGTTTTTTTCTGTTTGTTCTGCTTTTCTATTCTACTAAAGCACTTCTTTTTTAAAAAAAAAAAAAAAATGCGAACAATAAATTAGACTTGTAATTGATTTATTAGCATTGCTTACTAAATAAGATTAAAGACTGATTTGTTTCTGTTTTTGTCTATGTTCAGACTTCTCTGAAGTTAACAAGCAGGATCTTTTGAACATCACAAAAAAAATATTTATGTTTTCTGCAGTAATCTATTTGTAGTTGCTATTCTATAGCTACCTCATGCTATTTCTCAGAGCACATAAATGAATTACTGGCAAGTCTTTCCTTGAAACTATCTTATTGGACTGTGGGAGTTTAACATTGTCAGTTTTCAAGACATTTTTGTTCTAAGAAGTTAACTGCAATTATTATTTTTACCATTTCAGTATTCTATTGTATAACATTCTACTATAAGAATAGCTAATTTTATTCATTTTCAATGATCATTAAATATAATTTATCTTCTTTTTCTGCAGTGTCCTATCGTCAAGTACCCATAAAATCAAGATGTACGAAGATATCAGTAGAAGTTGAATGTCTACCAATTCACTTACACTTCTATAAGGTAACTAAAAATCTGAGATGAAGGCACAAAAACAACATAAAATGTGTGATATATAGATAAAAAAGCATTTGCAGATGCAATAAATGCCTGTAAATGTAATGCAAATGAATTTTGTAACTGAATAATAGCATTTCAATCAAAATATGACCCACAAACACTACTTGCATATTTTTTGTAACTGAACATGACTTTATTGCTGAATGCCAATGATTGACTCTCTTAATGCTGCAAATGTAGATTAGATCTCTAATAAAGACTTCATTATTGTCATGTAGATTAAGCTTTGACATTAATTTACACTTAAAAAATCCTTTAAGACAGCTGATATGCATCATTACTGTCTGTGTTAGTAATGAATAATGTTTAATGTTATTTCAGTTTGACTGTTTGACTGTATCATATTGAAACAGATCAAACACAATTATAAATGGCATTATAATGGTGTCATTCTGATGTTTTAGTAAATAAAAGATTGTTATTTTGCTGTGAGTTTATGGTTAATAAAAATATCTCCAATCAGAAATTAGTATCATTTTTGTGTGTGTGTGTGTGTGAAATTTTAGTCTCTCAGGTGAAACACTGGCAGATTACAGCCATAGCTCACAGAAGGGCCTGCCAGATCTACATAAACTCCAATATTTCTCATGAAATATTACAAAAGCTATATAAATGATTAATTTTTAATATTTCCTTTGTGGTTACTTGCATAATACTTACATACTTTGGTGAACATAAAGAGCACATTCATTGCACTTGTACTTTGATAACTGAATATCAGTCCTCCCAATTACAACAAAGAAAATAAAATATAATTTGAGACATTGGTTTTAAGTTACTTTTGTTTGTCTTTCAGTAGTTCTACTAGGTATGTAAGGAATATATAAAGTAAGTTACACATGTTGTACTATCTTAAGACCCTTGCACAACAATATTGGCACATTGTCAAAAGAGAGGACATGTTTGGGTTTCCTCCAGACAAAGTTCTGCTGTGGTATGGATAACAAATGCATCACAGTGTGAGACACGAATGGCATGGCAATTGGAAATGTACTCCACTTGAAATATACACCACAGTACAAGTCTTGTGGGCAAAATATCTATTTTGCAAACAGATTAACCAAGAAATTCTGGCATTTTATGGACCAAATGCAATGTCACATCCAGCCACAGTGAAACACTGCCAACAATTTGAACAAGGTGCCATACATATATGGATGATGATGATGATGATGAAGTTCATATCTTGCTGAAGGAGAAAAAGAGATTTTCCAATGATGAGGACATTCACACAATACTTCTTGAATGGCTCCATGATATCAAGGAGCCAACTGCTATCATCAAGGAGTTCAACGATTGGTAGAAAGTTCTGACGACTCTTTACAGACAGTTGCCAACCATGTTGAAAATTAGTGCCCTATATCTGTGTCACTTTGAAATGTAGTGCAGCATTCAGTAAATGTTACTTGGCCTGCCATAATAATGTGTAACTTACTTTCTGAAGTTGTATCATATAAGCTATTACACTTCACATAGTTTCTCAAGCGGCTTTCACTTCATTCTTAAAATAGACATGTTTTAACACTTGATCCACTGTTTCCTTGATTGCACAGAGCATACCGTAGAAGTTTTGTAGTGTCGCTCTAGGCACTAATTATATACAGGCAACTCTCCTTCCGATATTTCATATTCTGATTCCTAATCTCAAATAATCATTTTGACAAATTCTGTTTGAATTTTGTGCTGTTGTAAGTAAAGGCATATGTGCACTGAAGTTCCGCTTGGTTAAGTTTAAAAATTTTCACTGCACTCACATTTGAACTACACGCATTCCTTGTAACAATCTGTTACAAAGAGCTAGGTGAGTTACTGCCCATGTATACCACCCCTACAAGCTATGCCTGAAGCAGCAGTTCTAATGTTATGGCAGTGACACCTGCAGCCACTAAATCTAAGACGCATGACTACAGCCAGGTGTTCCAAGCAACATGTTCAGTCTCCAGTGCTATGACTCAGGGAGCAACAAATGGGCTGCAGGGTGGCAGCTTTTGAAATATATTAATGCATAGACTGCTGCATGCTTAGTGATGCATGTGTATTGTGAAGCAGTAGTAAGAAAGCCCAACTCCTTAAACAGATGTCTACAAGATGATTGCGGGTGAGCACCACATATTATTCTTACAGCACACTGTTTTGCAATGAAGACTTTCTTTCTTAAAGATGAGTTACCCCAGAACATTATTCCATATGATATTATTGAACGAAAATATGCAAAATATATCAAATTACTGATTTGTCTCTCCCCAAGATTTGCAATGATTCTAAGTGCAAATGTAGCTGAACTAAGTTGTTTTAGGAGTTCCAAAACGTGATTTTTCCAGTTTAAATTCTCCTCAGTATGGACACCTAAGAATTTTGAAGTTTCCACCCTATTTGTGACTTTCTCATCGTTGTTTCACTTATAATTGATGTAGTAGCCCTACATGTGCACAACTGAACATGTTGTGTCTTTTTAAAATTGAATATATGTACATAATGACCTAGGATTGAGCCTTGGGGAACCCATATGTGATTTCTCTTCAGTCAGAATTACATCCCCAGACTATATTGATTGAATTATCATGTAGAACTTTCTGCATTTTTGTGGTTAGATATGACATTATCTGTTGGTTGGTTCCACTATCAATCCAGCAAAACTTCAATTTATCTAATAGAATATCATAATTTAGATGTCATATGCCATTGACAAGCCACAGAAAATACCAACAAGCACTATTTTGTTATTTAGTGCTTGTAAAATCTGATGCATGAACATGTAAATGGAATTCTCAGTAGCACGATCCTCCTGAAATTCAAACTGTGATTTACTGAGGATGTTATTGTTGCTAAGGTGAGGTACTATTCTAGATTACATCCACCTTCTCAAAAATTTTGGAAAATGATGTCAGCAGTGAAACAGGTTGGTAATTACTGACATCTCTCTTATCACCTATATTAAAGAGCAGATTTCTCTCTGGGAAAATGTCTTGAGTTAGTGCATTTTATATATTTCAGGCCAGGCCAGGTACATGGTGTTAAGCATGAGGCCACAGGTGGCCATACAGGATTCAAAGTGCTAAATCAATATAAACAGTCTAGTCTATGAAATAACAGCAAGTACGATTGAACTGTGAATTTACTTTCAAAACTTTTTCTTAGGAATTTACTTTCTTTACTAGCAATTCATCAAGAACATTAACACATTTAATCACATTATGTGAGTATGGAAGTAGTTGCCAAGGAGTAACTGATGAAATCAAAATCAAATTGCTTTTAACAAATGGGAATTTTATTCCTAAAAAAACTGATTTAAAATTATAAGCAGAAAGCATCCTCAAAATATCAAGTTACAATTTATTCAGAGGCAGGAAGAAACAAATTTTTGAGTGTATGAGCTTTCGGGCTGAGAACCTTGCTGCTCCCTTTTGACATGGCCGTAGTCACGACCGCTCACAACAACCTCTGAAAGACTACACAGGTGCAAATCTGCAACACACGAGATTACCTTAAAGTAAAAGTATTAACAATTCACACAAGCACACAAACTATGCACCCTGTAGGAGGGATGGAAATGGTACAAAACACTAAAATTAAAAGATTAACTTGCCACCGAAGGTGCAACTTGATTTTAAATTCTAAGAAAAGTCTTACGGTGGAAGGGTGGCAACTTTACATACTAAAATGAACATTTAAATAAAAGCCCATGAAATGCAACCTTACATAAAATTATACAAGGTTGGCCAAACATGCTCTACAGTACACATATAGCACTTCTCAAGATGATAGGCAAGATAAAAAAATATTTCAGGAATCACACTGCAAGCAATAAATTCGTTAACACACCAAATCTGACAAACATGACAGAGGCAGCTATTAACGTACAACAGATTGATAGGGAGATTACCAAACAACCTGAACCGCAGGTTGCTCTAACCCACCCCTACTCCACAAGAAAAAAAACGGACCACCCAATTCATAAATAACCACCTTCCCACGGGTGGGCAAACGGAGAAGAATGATGGGACGATCCCAAAACAAAGCAGCTGGTGACCTCACCAAAAAAACAAGTAGAATTTAACAAGTAAATGCAACAACATATCACCAATCACTTAACTTCTAATAAACTGTGATTTCTGGTGAAGACCTGCCGCAGCACCCCCAAAATGCTCTCCCGAACCATCCGCTGCTAGCCGCTTCAATGGACGCAGGAAGGCATGCTGATCTCCCCTCTCACGGCGTCGCAGCTCGCACCAGCCAGACCGATTTCGTGGGTTGACTCCTGTTGCTCTCATGTCGGCCAGGAAGCCACTACCCCTCACTATACGGGGCGGCCCACTGGACTCACGTGACGACCTCACATGTGCTGAAGCTCAAGGCGGACAAGTCATCTTGTGTCTCAATGCACGGCTGACCAACCGATCAATCCAACCGCCAATGACCGTTGCCTAAGCAACTCGAGCAGACTGGCGGCCTAATGTGCAGACTCAGATGCAGGAACTAAGCCCCCAACCGGGCGACCACTCGAGTTCTCTCACTGCACCACAAATTTGGACGAGAGACAGACTAGAAAGCTGCTGATGAGAGACTGACCCCAGACTGACTCCAGACTCACCCAGACTGCATCACTGATGAGCTCATAGCACCCCTTAAATGCATGTCAACAGGCAACCTTTCCCCTTTCCCACCAGAGGGAGACACCAAAGCTGTGATTGCCACAGCGGCGCCACTGCCAGAAACGAAGGGCGACTGCTTCACCCTACGTGCTATGGCACGCTCTTCAAAACAGCAATTTTTACCACGGCTCAATGATGATGGACAGAGAGTGTGGCTTCTCATCAGCTCATTTTGAAACTAGTTGGCCACGGTTGTCAATTTCATAAATGAACTGAATAGCTGAGGCTGCATTTTTAGAATGAAATCCTATCACTGTGAAAGGCTTCTATTACCAATGGCACATCACTAACACTTCCATAAATTTCCTCCTGTATCATTGGTGTAATTGCCACTAAATAAAATGATTACGATCCTAATGATAGATGCAAAACTGTGTAGTGGCAAATGTAGGTTTTATAAGTCTGGTTGTGCATGTACTGAAGGCTTTCAGGACTGGATGACATAGCTGCTGGTAAACCTTTTGGGATGTGAGGTCGTGGTTCAAGAAACTCTTCTATTCCTGATATTTCACCCAGGACTGTGCTGGACATTCTCAGAGGCGCTCCTCCACTGAGTCTTGCCGACTGACCAATCAGATGTTGGTTGGTTGGTTGGTTTAAAGATTAAAGGGACCAAACTGCAAAGGTCATCGGTCCCTTGCTTCATAAAAACACAGAGCACAGTGAAACCATCCACCAGTCAGGCGAAGCACTAAAATAAAAATTCCGGGGGAAGAAAAGCCCCATGGTCAATGGTAAGACAACACAGAAAACGGAGCACAGCAACAAAAACTACATAGAGAACAAAGGCAGAAGGAATTAAAACTGCACAGCAGAGGACTGTGGCTGGCTGATCACGAAAATAATAGGCTGAGCCAGCCACTCTGCAACATGTTAAAACCTCCAGCCTAAAAGATTAGGGTGGAGTCGAATTACATATACTGTAGGAAAGGGGGTGTGGTCAAAGTAACATATAATGAGCAGAGATAATCTTTTTCAAAGATAAAACTTAACTATTGATTGTCATCTTGTCAAAGATAAAATTGTCTAGCGATTCTGCAGACTACTGTCCACATGTCACTAAGTTTCATTGCCTCCTCTTTCCTATTAAAATTATCCTGATGCTTATAAATTTCAATAGCTTCTCTACATAGTCACGGATAATAATTTGACATTGTAGATAAAATTTCTGGTTTTCGAAAACTTCACTTCGTGGTTTCCCAAGTGAAGAGCATGCTCTCCTACAGCTGATTTCTCTTTTTTCCCTAATCAGCAAAGAATTTTGTGCTCTTTTAGGCGTGTATTTATGCTCCTCTTGGTAATTCCAATATAAACTTTACCACACATACACGGAATTTTGTATACACCACATGTCGACAGAGGAGGACATTTATCCTTCACAGATCGGAGTAGTTGATTTATTTTATTTGTTGGTCTAAAGTCTGGTCTGATGTCATGTTTCTGTAAAATCTTACCAATCTGATCCTTTACTTTTTTAATATAAGAGAGAGAAACTGTATTTTTCCATCATTGTGGTTCAGCTTTGTCCTTCGGTCTTCTGTTCCTTGGTCACAAAATTCTCTTTACCTCTTTCTCTGAGCAGCCATTTTTCTCAAAGGCCTGCTTCAGATATTTTATTTCAGTATCCAGGTGCTCCAATGTGCATATCCATTCAGCTCTATCGACAAGGCTTTTAATGACAGCTCTCTTTTGTTGTGGATGGTGATTGGAGTTTTTATGCAAATGTCTGTTGGTATGTGTTACTTTCCGAAAAACTTTATGTTCCAAACTTCCATCAGACTGTCTCATAACTAAAACATCCAAGAAAGATATCCTGTTATCATTTTCCATTTCCTTGGCGAACTGGATTTTTGGATTAATTTTATTTAGATGATCAAAGAATATGTCCAAAGCCTTTCTACCATGTGACCAAATCATAAATGTGTCATCTACAAACCAATACCAGTGAGATGATTTTTTATTTTCTTTGTCCAGAGCTGATTTTTCAAATTTCTCCATATAGAAATTAGTGATCACAGGACCTAATTGGTTACCGATTGCTACACCATCAAATTGCTCATAAAATTCACGTTAACTGGAATCACAGTGAATAAGGAAATTCATCTTTGACAAGATGACAATCAATAGGTAAGTTTTATCTATGACAAGAATTATCTCTGCTCATCACATGTTACTTCGACGATGCCCCCTTTCCTACAGTATATCTGTCGCTCTTGGACATCTGATTGGTCAGTCGGCAAGACTCTGCAGAGGAGCACCTCTGAGGATGTCCAGCGCAGTCCTGTACAAAACATCACGAACAGAAGAGTTTCTTGGACCACGACCTCACATCGCGAAAGATTTACCAGCAGCTATGTGCATATACTGTTTTTTGTGGCAAAACATGTACTTAGATGAAGTATTTTGCTCTAAGGCCCATTTCTCACTGGGACACTGTTGACGGCTGCCAGTCATGGTCACCAGTGACTGTGGTGAACACTCCTGGATCACTGGTGTCTGACACCGCAGGTTTTGCCAATGATTAGTTAGTGAAATGGACTCGTACTGGAGTAGCAACTAAATTTCGCTAGCCTTTTATGGTCCAAAAAATAATATATTAAATTTGAAGAAAGAACATACAACGTACCAGTTTTGTTTTTCTTATCCAAGCTCTTCTCATTGAAATCAGGAACAAACTTAGTTACAATTTCTTGTCATGCATTCATTTTCGTCACTTTGTGATCGCTTTTTACATTCCAAATAGCAGGACAACTTTCTACTTCAATTACAAAATCTTCCATGTTAATCAAATCTAAACTCATGGCTACAGTGTGTACAGTATAATGTACAATGAATGTTTCGCGTCACTGTCTCAGAAATGACTGCTTGTCAGTTGGCAAATTTGCAGCGCTGTGTCTGCAATCAGTGTTCCAGTGTGAACACTCCAGTTCAAACTAATGCATGTCTGGCAGTGACTGCTGTAAACACACTGACCATGTCTGTCACGTGTCATGAGGGCGAGTCACTGCTGGGTCACAGTGGCTCGATGAGGCAATGTAGTGTCCCAATGTGAATCCTCCAGTTCAAACAAATGTCTCTCTGTCGGTGACCATCGCTGATGACTGCCACCAGTGTTCCAGTGTGAAACGAACCTAAAAGTGCAGATAGTGGTCCATACCCGATGACAACAAATTAAATACACTGCTGGCCATTAAGATTGGAGCACCATGAAGGCAGCAGGCAACAAACATAAACTTTTTATTCATTTTCAGTAACTGTAGTATATATTTTTCAGAATAAAATTTCCATGTTAAGCAAGGTTGGAGGAGGAAGTGTGTGTTTCCCTATTTTGAGATTTTCTGAAAATGTGACATATGAATCCTCGCCTTCTTTTTGAGCAGGCGATCACAAAAGTGGGTCCTAAATGTCCTCCCCTTCTGTCCCTTCTCTGCCATTGCTTAACATGGAAATTTTACATACAGTTGACAAAGGATACAAAATGAACCTTTCAGAAGAATTTGAAATATATAAACATTCCCACCCAAATTCAGAAGATTTGGTGAATGATCAATCTGCAATAAAAAACAGACACTATTTTGATTGCATATCATCTGTTACAAAATGTGAAAATTAGCCCATTCCTTTAATATATTAGAACTGTGTGCCATGTTTTTCAAATGTATTACATATAACTCCTTTATACCTTGGTTAAATTTTTGATATATGCTTTTATATAAATTCCTTGCTGCTAGCACAACAGATAAATGGATGTGATTCAGTTCCTGGAAACTGTCAATGTATGTTTACAATAATTATGTACAATATGAACATTTCTGGGCATACCATGGCGTTATACTTCTATGAAGAATATATTCAACATCTGCCAAACCAATATTAAATAAGTTTCTGCAATACGCTTCTTGTCGTTCACATAAATGTAAAGCCAAGGTCTAAAGATTTATAATATCTCTAATTTTGTAGACTTCTGAAGATGACAAATTAATATTACTGCTGGCATTGGTCAGGGTCTTACAACTGGCATTCAAATACATAACTGATGGGCTCAATAGCACCATACTCAATCAGATGCAGGATAACAGCAGCCCCACATGAATAGTGCCAGGAATACGTACATATTATTGACTCAGCCATGCAGGATAGTACAGCCACATCAGGTACTTTGCATCAGGAAATGGGCTTTTTTGCTGCAGGACAATATGCACACATACAGCGTGACAACATCTAAGAGCATTAAAAGGCTGTAAGCACAGTGACCACTGTTGTGGCTACCCTTGATGTGGCACCAGCAGTGAACGGCATGCCAACATTGGCACCACACTGCTTTCCACACAATTCCTGATTGTGTGCATAGCATCACAATCAATGTATCTGCATGTGCACGTTCTGGGAAGAACAAATGTTGTCAGAATGCATTCATCTTATGGGCACAACACCACGTGAGGAGGTACGGGATGACACTGGGCACATAACATGGTTCACATATCCAGTTATTTGGGTAGCGGCCATTAGGTTTCTGACAGGTTTAGGCTGCTGGCTATGCCCTATGTTCAACAACTCCATGGTGTTACTTTCTAAGATGATAATGCGAGACCCCATATTCCCTGTGGTCCATGGCCTACCTCAATACAAAGTATGTTTAGTTGTTGTTGTGGTCAGCATGTTCAGTCTTCTCACATACTCCAAAAAACTAGTCATAGGTTGCTGAGAGATTTGCTGGCTACCATTCAGCAGCCACAATGGTTGATTAAGTCTCACCTAGAGTCGAATCGGCATATCTATCACCCAAGCTCTGTGCAACTTGATGCCCAGCCGGGCTAGAGACATTATTCCTGCTAGATGTGGCTGCTCTGTGTCCTGAATTTCTTGTCCTATTTAATATCCAGTAACTTACAAATTTAATGGTTTATTCTTCCTGCTTTACAAACTACATGAGGGAAAATCTGTTATTTGCTACCATCCACTGTGTTGAAATTTTTATGCACTTCATTGTAGATACGATTTGTTTTGAATTTTCCATCATACTTGCTTGTCGTAATGTATTATTTTCCTTCTTCCTCAAAATGCCACTGCATACTTAACCCTACATTTTTTTGTATGGTCTGTTGTTTAGTGTGCAACATGTAAACCTTTTGAGGTAACAAATTTTTTGCATCTTTGTCTATCACTTTTTTCCACCTTGTAATTTACCCTCCCACATATCACTGTTAAAATTCTGTCTTTGCACTAATTTTGAAAGCTTCAAGAGGTGTAAGATAGATAAAAGAATAACTTCTTACTTATCTTCATTATCTCGTTGTTGTTGTCAGTGGTTCAAAGTCTTGTCTAGGGGTACATTTTTGCAGCTGAAATTTTGATTTTGTAGATTCTTGATGACTGAGTAAGTTATGAAGATTTGCCTGTATTCTTGAATTTTATTCTTTGTCACATCTTTCAGCATCACACCATTTTTACATTTTCCACATTTAAAAAAAAAAAATCAACAATTTCACTGTTGGTGACAAACTAAGAAAATGTCTACTTCCATCAGAGGCATGCCCACCACTACTTACATTCTGCAGTACTCACATTATTCCAATTAGTTTGCAAAGCAAAAGAGTTTACAAACTTTCTGTACCAAAGAAGAATCTTTGCTAAAATATATGAGTATTTTGTAAATCAGTCTAGAAATAAATTTAATAATTAGCATTAGATTGGGTAAAATTAATAATATGAATTTTAAGTACACCAGAAATTTTGTTATTTCAAATATTTCATTATAATTTTTCTTTAAGACTCCATGTTTGTTAAATTTAGCTTCTTTAGATATTAATTTGCACCACCTGATACTAAATTCATAATCCATGAAGTTCTGAAACAAAAATGCTACAAATGTTGCAGATCACAATATCAAAAATGATATTTACACAGTAAAGATTTAAAAGTTCTGGAAAAGATGAAGTTAAGAGTGTTTTTACGTATTATAAATTCATATAAATGAGAAAATAGTTTTGATGTCAGCACACTGTGGTTATTTCTACTTCTGACTGACTGGAAGAAGCTACAACTCATTGTGATTTACATTTCACATGCCATAGAGACATATTTTGCATTGTGAAAAAAAGTGTTGAAAACTTTACCATGGATCCAACAGCTCCTTCCTGCAGTAGCAAATGAATTAGGAGAAAACAGGAATTTTCTGATTAGAATTTTCATACTTGATGGGAAACATTCAGAACATTGTCCTGGTAAAAGTGGCTCTCAACTTTTCAACAAAAACGACTTTTTCTTTGTGGTCTGCTTGCTTTTGTAGATGTTAACAGCAAACTTGTCATGGTACACACTGGTCCCTAAAGGAAAGTAAAGACAGTCACCCCCAACTGAATAACCGAATATCCATAAAGTAATAAAAAATTAAGAATGTCCCCTCCTGCAAAATGTGGGAGAAGATCCAGTGTCACTCGATGCAATTTTGTAAACAACAACAAAAAAAAAACTATTTTCAATTGTGGATTCTCACAAGCAAGGAAGGCCTTGGAAAGCTCCATTGTGTTCCTAAGTCATGTTTGTCTAATACCATATATTATATTCTAATTGTTGTTAATCCATAAATGATAGACAGTTTAATAATGACTGCCCGCTACTCAGAGGTGCTTTCCTTGGGGAAAAAACTTCCTTGTTATTTTGCACTTAGAAAATCTACCAACGGAAAATTTTACACCATTAGTCAGTATGTGACAAAGCAAGCTGGGATATCTTTACTTCACCACTTGTTTTGCCATCTGCCCCCTTAACATTATTATTTTTTCATTTTTAACTAATTACCATTAACATACATGAATATAATCTGCATCTTCATAAAAGGGAAAGACTGACTTTCAGTTTTAAAGAATATGTGGGTGTTGGAGAAAACAATTCCTTTATTCCCACATATATTTAGCAATAACTTAACACTACACACATGAATGAATTGTGTAGACATGAATAGCACGGAGCAACTAACAAAAGCTAAGTCAAAGAATAACTATATCACTGCACGTAAATTAACACTTAACGGAATGTTTATGAAGCACTGGACACTTGTAGGGATCGATTGTCAGAAATAGGTCACTACATGACTCCCCCCTTTAATGCTAATGATACCACAGATTAAATTTCACACGCCGTCCAGTTCTTGTAATTACTTCTTTCTTGAAACCGGGTGGTGGGTCACATGTGTCAGTGGTTGTGTCAGGGAGTGGTGTAGTAGTCCTCGACGTCGGTCTTGGTGTTGCAGTGACTGGTGTTCACTGAGCGTTGTAGTGTTCATGGGGGTACAGGAACACATCTTGTAGCTTCTCCTGTCTTCTCTGGTTTGTGTTCAGTGGTAGCTGTGGCATCTGTTGCGTCCAGAAATGCAGGCTTGATACGGTCCACTGCAACTGTGGTGGGTGTACCGTTAATCATTATGCGGAAAGTATTGGTATCCCCACTGACTACCAGATATGGTCCGTCATATGGTGGCTGCAGTGGTTTACACACATTCCGTAAGAATACATGTGTGTACTTGTCTAGCTTCCCAAAAACGAACGAGTGTCTTCCAAGCTGGATTCTAGGCATTGTTGGTCTCAATTAATCTCTCTTAATCTTGTTACGAATTCTGAGGCTGTGATTGTATCATCTGCCATGCTGTGCAGAAATTCTCCAGGTAGGCGTAACATTTGTCCATACACCAGTTCTGCTACTGTTGCTTTCAGGTCACTTTCAAATGATGTTCGTAGACCCAAAAGTACGATAGAAAGTGTCTCTGTCTGCGTGACATCTCAGTGCTGCCTTCAACTGTCGATGAAGATGCTCAACCACGCCATTTGATGCGTGGTGGTATGCTGTGGTGCGTATGCATTTCGTACCTAATAACGTAGCCAATGCTTTGAAAACGTAGGCTTCATATTGTCGTCCTTGATCAGTTGTAATTCTCAGTGGAACTCCAATCCAACCATGAAAAAATGTTGGAGCTATAGTTTCTGCAGTGATGTCCTTCATTGGAAATGCCTCAGGCCACCTAGTAAATCTGTAAATCACCGTGAGGCAATAACTGTAGCCTTCCGATGTCGAGAGTGGGCCGATGATGTCAACATGCACATGGTCAAAACGCTGATTTGGTGGAAGAAATGTGTCTAATGGTGCCCTGACGTGCTGTGTGATTTTATTCCTCTGGCACGCCAAGCATCGCTTCACAAATGTTTTACAGTCTGTGTGCATACATGGCCGTACAAATTTTTGTTTGACCAATCTGTATGTGGCTCTTACTCCTGGGTGTGACAGACTGTGCATTGATGCAATTGCTTGTGTTCTGAATTGCTGTGGCACAAATGGATGTATCTTTCCTCTTGCTACGTCACAGTACAACTCAATGCTTGCTTCAGGAAATGTCACGAGCTGTAGCTTCAATCCTTTCTCTTGTTGCAATAGATCACGCAACTCACTATATCATTGTTGCGCATGCGTGACAGCGTCGTAATCAATAGCCTTTCTCACTGCTTCCACCTGTGCGATGTCATCTGCTACTGTGGACACTGCTTCTATGCGAGAAAGTGCATCAGCTGGAACATTTAGCTTCCCTTCCACATACACAATGCTGGTCGTGAACTGGCTGATATAATCTAAGTGTCGCAGTTGCCTGGGCGATGTTTTCTCTGGCTTTACCTTAAAGGCATATGTAAATGGTTTATGATCTGTGTAAATCGTGAACTGTCTCCCTTCTAATGCGTGTCTGAATTTTTTTACTGCCGCATTAGCGGCATACAGCTCATGGTCATATGTTGCCCAACGTTGCTGAGATGGTGACAACTTATGACTATAGAATGCAATGGGCTGCCATAACTGATCAATTTGTTGCTGAAGTACGGCACCAATGGCAGTGGACGAAGCATCAACCATGAGAGCGAGTGGGGCATGCGCAACCGGGTGTGGTAATTGTGCGACCTCTGCCATAGCTTTTTTTATAGCGTGAAATGCTGTGTCCACCTCGATAGTCCAGTGCACACTGTGGTTAGGTTTAGGTGTGCCTTTAAGTAGTTCATTCAATGGTGCAGTTATCAGTGCATGATTGCGAATGAAGCGTTGGTAGAAATTCACTACTCCAAAGAATCGTCGTAATTCTCTGACTGTTGAAAGGTCTCTGTTGGATTCCTTTCATGTTAATTTCTTAAATCTGTTGTCATTTACGGCATAAATTCCTTTTCTAAATTTACTGTGGTATTTCTGACTATCTGGGAGGAGACTGAGCAGTGAAACGTGTTACTTTTACACATAAACAAGAACGATCTGTCGCACTACTACACTTTAAAATACAGTTTATATGTAATTCATGTCACACAGTCTCATACGGAACCTACATCCGCTTTCTTTTATATACTGTATATGATAAGATACTGTCTTCCCCCTTCCCTTCTGTGTGAGAGGATGAATGAGCAAATGTATTTCTAGTTGCATGCTTGATGGTAGCAGACAAGCCTGTCTGCTAGAGAACAGTAGGACCAACGTCGGAACAGGTAGCTATGCTTTCTAGAAGCAAAGAGATTTCTATTCTTAGTATGGTCCTGTTCATCCCTTGTCATGTTGGTATAGGGAGCTGCCTCTCTGGTCACCTCCGTTTGTATTTGTGAAGCACGCTCGGTAGCGGGCCAGGGCAGTCTGTCCGCGGTGAGCGTCTGAAGTGGTAAGATCTCTGGCTAAGCGCGTGTCTGCTAAGTCCGTAGGACAATGGATTTCTTAAGATCAGCCTAACTGAAAATTTAATCACCTTTATTTTAGGTTTAGCTCTAAAATATCTAATGTTATCTTAAATTGCAACGCAATGTAATTCGAGTGTGAAGTTCAGAATATATTCGGGTAGTTGCTTTGTCACTATTTTGTGAGTAAAGTGGAATCACGTGTTGATCAGTAACTCTAACTAAGATCATCAGTCTTAAATGCGAATGTGCGTGAGATTATAATGTCTCGTCTTGACAATATTTTTCAATATAGCAACTTTTCTTTATGTTCAACCCACGTGGGGTGTACTTTGTGAAACCAGTACCACGTGCTTATACAATTGTTTGACCCATCAGGTTAATAGTAAGATGATAGTAACCAGTTCGAGGTTTTTCTTTTGTAAATTGCTTTTTGATCTAATTTATTTTAATTATCAAAATTATTGTGGAGTTACACTCTTTGTGTAAACCAAGTTGACCACGTGAAGCATGTGGTGTAATCATCAAAGTAGCCCTCAGCTGTTCTTTTCGGGAAGATTTCACAGAGAGTTAGTATGAATTTAGTATACCAGTGTGTGGTAATTACATGACGGACAGGATTGTGCTACGAACATAACTTCTTTGGGTGAAAATTGAATCAGTTGGTTGTGGTTAATTTCCTCTTGCATATGTTTCAATGTTCTTTGTGTGTTATTTTATGAATGTAGTGTTGTATGCAGTCTCCCAATCTTGGCTCCATATTTGATGTGTTCCGTAAGATTACAATCTCACATTTTCACAATCCTAAATAAGGCACCAGTTTAGTTATGAATCAAGTTTAATGTGTTGAAATTTCAATGATCAATGTTAAAATAAATTTCCAAATATAAACGGATTTATTTCTTTTTATTTAAATTCTCTTATATCACTGGTTGTCGTATGACTATTAAAAGATTATAATTAATGTTAGTCTCGTTGGGAATTTGGTAAGCTAGACTGGATACCTGGTGAAACAGTTGCGGAGTAATGCAAGGTTAACTTCCCCAGACAGCTCACAGCTTTTAACCCGCTTTTATTGTCTATCAGCACCACTTTCATAGCAAATTAAAGCAACAATGTTACACATGGTGACCCTGTTCTGTGATTCCACTAGACTCTGGAATCTCTGAAACGTTAGATTGTATAATCTTAATTTTTTTCCCCCCTGCAGTGCTCAAACAACTTCTGCGTTGTTTCTGAGCAGACTTTCAAATGATTCACGGCGTTGTTGAGCGGCATTGTGTTGTTTGTGCTCAAACAACTTCTGCGTTGTTTCTGAGCAGACTTTCAAATGATTCACGGCGTTGTTGAGCGGCGTTGTGTTGTTTGTCTTGTTATTTTGTTTTCTATATTTGTGTGTTTTATATGTGTGTGTGTGTTTTTTTTTCTCGCTTGTAAATTGCACAGTTTCGATCAAAGATAAAAATTTGTTTTGCGTGTGAAAAAGTGCGTACTAGGTTGGGTACCTTTCGTGTAACTGTAGTAATTTTTGGGGGATACATTTATTGTGATTAGTGTGTTGCGTACCGGGTGTAAATTGAACGAATGCAGACACATAACCAAGCTAAAAGTAGGTGGTCCAACAACTTAAGCAACATGGACCAAGGGCATAATTTGATTTCGAATATTAACGCAATGGGGAATACTTCAGACGAAATGTAAAACAGGACAAACGGGTTCACAGCAGAGCCAGAAATTAATTTGCCTCCTACTAACCAAATTGGTTTGGCAGAACTCATGAAAGCCTTATTGCAACAAAATAAAGAAAACACAGAGAAATCAGAAAAATCGTTCCGAGAACAAAAAGAATCATCTGAAAAATCGATCCGAGAGCTATGCGAACAAATGACGCAGAAATCTGAAAAATTGATCCGCGAGCTAGGCAAACAAATAGACGAAAAACTAATCCAGCAGACAAATAAAGTCGACAAGTCAATGCAGAGAGTGTCCGATGATATCTCACAAAGAATAAACAATCTGGCAAGTGAAATAAAAAGTGGTATTGTGAAAGAATTAGGCCGTACATTTGAACAAATCGATGACCGTCTGCAAGCCTTAGAACAGGGCAAGCGGAGTCGCAATGCGGAATCGAAAGAGAGAGAGGAACAGCTACTTAGGAATTTCCAAGCACTGAGAGAAGAATGCCAAAGGGAACGCCAGCAGGTACTCTCGAGGGTCCAGGAGGTGGAAAAACATTGTCCCGCGTCCGTTAGCAACACAGTAGTGGACAACAGTCAAGCGATTCACGAACTCGAACAGCAAGTAGAACAATTGAAACAGACTGGGGTGGAGGACAACAGACAAATACATAAGATTGTGGCATTAGCGGACATTGTAGGCACGGTGATGGAGAGCGATAACAATACTACACAAGTAGCGGTCGCAGAGACCGAAGAAATGCGTTCGCTTCTTAGATTTCAGAAGGGACAATTCGAAGTGAACAGGCGGCACAAAGCTGTAATAGGCGAATTACAAGAATGCGTGGCGCATCTGGAAAGCCGCATTGGGTGTGATTCCGAACTCGCCAATAGCACTAAAAATAGCCGTACGAACAGTGCAGAGAGGGTCTCCGGCCACGAGGGAGATTTTGACGACAGGGAAGAATGTATTTTGAGGGGCGGACATGAGAAAAATTAAAACATTCAAGGGCCTCACCAGGAGGAAATGTGGGGATTTGATTTCAAACATTTCCTTACTGTGAGAAAGTTTGAGATATTTCGAAATTCGCAAAAAGGAATACATCCACGAGCATGGCTCGAGCAATTTGAATTCTGTCTTCCCCCCAACTGGGCAAGTTCACATAAGATAGAATATATGTATGGCTATTTGGAAGGCGAACCGGCGATTCGCATGAGGTCGGCAGCGCGTCACTGCAACTCAACTCGGGAGTTTCGACAAGCCTTTCTGTCCACCTGTTGGTCAAGCATGGCATAATTATGCTGCCAAATTTGAACCAGTCTGGTTTCGGCAGCCCAGCACGCCTATTCGACCACATGCTGCAGGCAAATCAATTTTTATACGACCCATACGGGCCTGCGGAACTAATTAGGATATGCATCACCAAATTGCCGATGCACTTGCACCACGTCATTCTTGTGAGACGATTCAAAGAGGACGTGGAAACATTTAAGACACTTCTCCAGGAGTTGGAATACAATACAGGAGAATGCCCGCCTAATCAGGCACAAAGCTATTACAGGGCACAGCAGCGCGATCGCAGTCCTGGCCGTAGTACTAATCAACGTCTTGACTGGTCGTCGTGACGCAAACGGAACAATAATCGGGACCGGCCATATAGAAACTGGGGTAACAGTCGCGAACACAGGTGGAACAACGGAAATGATTGAGGACGTGGACAGGATCGTGAACGCAACAGTTACAGCAACCAGAATCGATACTACGGTGAACACGGTGGAAATAGGACTGTAGGCGGAGCACCTCATGATGTTAAAATTCGGCCAGCTAACCCAAGACATAACCCAGCAAACGGAAATGAACAAAACCGGCAATGACAAATGATTAGCGCAGAAGGCGCCCAATCGGAACAAATGAGTGACATGGCAAATGAGTACATAGGGTGTATAGGGAGGAGAATGAATTGATTGGTTTACATTTGTGACATATACATTTTGAATAATATGTTGGGAAAAATAATTATAAAGATGTTTCTATGTGATTGATTGAAGTGATGTTTTTAGTTATTTTTCTTTCCTTGAGTTATTAGGATTTAGGTTGGTTCAAATGTGAAGATAAAAGGTTTCTTTGTGAATGAGTAAAATGCTGTTTACGGTTTTTTTGCGTAAATTGAAAAGAGTCGCTCCTGAGAGAAGCAAGATCTGTGTTGAATTAATGCAAAACTCAGGGGAATATCCGATATGGGGGTATTATGGGTCCGGAAAACCCAGGTCCCCAGCTGTTAGTAGCCTTGTTTCCGATTTTCTGCTTTCAGTGCTACTATCTATCTATTACTATTCTATATCTGGAGATACTAAAGGGTATCAGATAGATTATATAATGGTAAGACAGAGATTTAGGAACAAAGTTTTAAATTGTAAGACATTTCCAGGGGCAGATGTGGACTCTGCCCACAATCTATTGGTTATGACCTGTAGATTAAAACTGAAGAAACTGCAAAAAGGTGGGAATTTAAGGAGATGGGACCTGGATAAACTGAAAGAACCAGAGATTGTACAGAGTTTCAGGGAGAGCATAAGGGAACAATTGACAGGAATGGGGGAAAGAAATACAGTAGAAGAAGAATGGGTAGCTTTGAGGGATGAAGTAGTGAAGGCAGCAGAGGATCTAGTAGGTAAAAAGACGAGGGCTAGTAGAAATCCTTGGGTAACAGAATAAATATTGAATTTAATTGATGAAAGGAGAAAATACACTCCTGGAAATTGAAATAAGAACACCGTGAATTCATTGTCCCAGGAAGGGGAAACTTTATTGACACATTCCTGGGGTCAGATACATCACATGATCACACTGACAGAACCACAGGCACATAGACACAGGCAACAGAGCATGCACAATGTCGGCACTAGTACAGTGTATATCCACCTTTCGCAGCAATGCAGGCTGCTATTCTCCCATGGAGACGATCATAGAGATGCTGGATGTAGTCCTGTGGAACGGCTTGCCATGCCATTTCCACCTGGCGCCTCAGTTGGACCAGTGTTCGTGCTGGACGTGCAGACCGTGTGAGACGACGCTTCATCCAGTCCCAAACATGCTCAATGGGGGACAGATCCGGAGATCTTGCTGACCAGGGTAGTTGACTTACACCTTCTAGAGCACGTTGGGTGGCACGGGATACATGCGGACGTGCATTGTCCTGTTGGAACAGCAAGTTCCCTTGCCGGTCTAGGAATGGTAGAACGATGGGTTCGATGACGGTTTGGATGTACCGTGCACTATTCAGTGTCCCCTCGACGATCACCAGTGGTGTACGGCCAGTGTAGGAGATCGCTCCCCACACCATGATGCCGGGTGTTGGCCCTGTGTGCCTCGGTCGTATGCAGTCCTGATTGTGGCGCTCACCTGCACGGCGCCAAACATGCATATGACCATCATTGGCACCACGGCAGAAGTGACTCTCATCGCAGAAGACGACACGTCTCCATTCGTCCCTCCATTCACACCTGTCGCGACACCACTGGAGGCGGGCTGCACGATGTTGGGGCGTGAGCGGAAGACGGCCTAACGGTGTGCGGGACCGTAGCCCAGCTTCATGGAGACGGTTGCAAATGGTCCTCGCCGATACCCCAGGAGCAACAGTGTCCCTAATTTGCTGGGAAGTCCGTCAACTGCACATATGGTTCACGTCCGCGCTGTCCACGTCCGCGCTGTCGCGGCATGCTACCAGTGTTAAAGACTGCGATGGAGCTCCGTATGCCACGGCAAACTGGCTGACACTGACGGCGGCGGTGCACAAATGCTGCGCAGCTAGCGCCATTCGACGGCCAACACCGCGGTTCCTGGTGTGTCCGCTGTGCCGTGCGTGTGATCATTGCTTGTACAGCCCTCTCCCAGTGTCCGGAGCAAGTATGGTGGGTCTGGCACACCGGTGTCAATGTGTTCTTTTTTCCATTTCCAGGAGTGTATAAAAATGCAGTAAATGAAGCAGGCAAAAAGGAATACAAACGTCTCAAAAATGAGATCGACAGGAAGTGCAAAATGGCTAAGCAGGGATGGCTAGAGCACAAATGTAAGGATATAGAGACTTATCTCACTAGGGGTAAGATAGATACTGCCTACAGGAAAATTAAACAGACCTTTGGAGATAAGAGAACCACTTGTATGAACATCAAGAGCTCAGATGGAAACCCACTTCTAAGCAAAGAAGGGAAAGCAGAAAGGTGGAAGGAGTATAATGAGGGTCTATACAAGGGCGATGTACTTGAGGACAATATTATGGAAATGGAAGAGGATGTAGATGAAGATGAAATGGGAGATACGATACTGCATGAAGAGTTTGACAGAGCACTGAAAGACCTGAGTCGAAACAAGGCCCCCGGAGTAGACAACATTCCATTTAAGCTACTGACGGCCTTGGGAGAGCCAGTCCTGACTAAACTCTACCATCTGGTGAGCTAGGTGTATGAAACAGGCGAAATACCCTCAGACTTCAATAATTCCAATCCCAAAGAAAGCAGGTGTTGACAGATGTGAAAATTACCGAACTATCAGTTTAATAAGCCACAGCTGCAAAATACTAACATGAATTCTTTACAGACGAATGGAAAAACTAGTAGAAGCCGACCTCAGGGAAGATCAGTTTGGATTCCGTAGAAATGTTGGAACACGTGAGGCAATACTGACCCTACGACTTATCTTAGAAGAAAGATTAAGGAAAAGCAAACCTACGTTTCTAGCATTTGTAGACTTAGAGAAAGCTTTTGACAATGTTGACTGGAATACTCTCTTTCCAATTCTAAAGGTGGCAGGGGTAAAATACAGGGAGCGAAAGGCTATTTACAATTTGTACAGAAACCAGATGACAGTTATAAGGGTCGAGGGACATGAAAGGGAAGCAGTGGTTGGGAAGGGAGTTCTTCGTGTGTTATTTTATGAATGTTGTGTTGTATGCAGTCTCCCAATCTTGGCTCCATATTTGATGTGTTCCGTAAGATTACAACCTCACATTTTCACAATCCTAAATAAGGCACCAGTTTAGTTATGAATCAAGTTTAATGTGTTGAAATTTCAATGATCAATGTTAAAATAAATTTCCAAATATAAACTGATTTATTTCTTTTTATTTAAATTCTCTTTTATATAAATATATATCACCGGTTGTCGTATGACTATTAAAAGATTATAATTAATGTTAGTCTGGTTGGGAATTTGGTAAGCTAGACTGGATACCTGGTGAAACAGTTGCACAGTAATGCAAGGTTAACTTCCCCAGACAGCTCACAGCTTTTAACCCTGCTTTTATTGTCTATCAGCACCGCTTTCATAGCAAATTAAAGCAACAACGTTACACTGTGACAGGGCGGGGGTATTTGTTTATGCCCTCTACTTTACTGTGTGGCGTTCGAATACCCTGTGCATTCACCAACTATTCTAGAAAGTGGACCTCTTTCTCACCAAAAACACACTTGGCAGGATTAATTACTAGTCCATGTGTACGTAGGCGACCAAACACTTGTGCCAAATGCTGTAAGTGCTCCTCTTTCAATGTAGACATCACCAATAAATCATCTATATACACATAGCAAAAATCTAAATCTCTTGTAACCTCAGCTATAAAACGTTGGAAGGTCTGGGTGGCATTACATAGTCCGAATGGCATTCGGGTGAATTGAAATAGACCGAATGGTGTTGTCACCACAGTTTTAGGAATGTCTTCTGCAGCTATAGGGATCGGATAGTAAGCTCGAACTAGATCAGTGGTAGAAAATATAGTCTTACTGTGAACATTTGCAGAAAAGTCTTCTATATGTGGAACTGGGTACCGGTCTGGAATGGTCCTTCATTGAGGTGGCGATAGTCACCGCAGGGGCGCCATCCATTCTTCCTTTTAGGCACGATTTGAATTGGGGATGCCCAACTGCTACTAGAAACTCTGCAGATACCTTGTGACAGCATGCTGCGAAATTCTTGCTTTACCACTTTTAGCTTTTCGGCCGTTAAACGTTTAGGCCGAGCGTGAGTTGGCGGCCCTGGCGTGGTCAAAATGTGGTGGACGGTTGTATGCTTGACTGGTGGGAGAGTAAGCGATTGCTGTGCAATCTCGGGGTATCCTTTCAGAAATCGTATATATGGTGTGTTGCCTGTGACTGTGCGTACCTCTAGTGGTGTGATAAAACGGACTTTTCCTGTTGTATGCAGACTAGTAGTTTGACGTCGCAGATCTGGTAGTAAGTCGTAGAAGGACAAAAAATCTGCTCCGGTAATAGGCTGTGATGTATCTGCCACTGTAAATTGTCATTCAAACACACGGCGTAGCCCCAAGTTAAGGAATAATGTTACTCGACCGTATGTTCTAATTTTGAAGTCATTGGCGGCGAATAGATAACAGTCGTCGTAGCTCCGGCGTGATAGGCGGTTTGCTGGATATACGGACACTTCTGCTCCTGTATCGACGGGAAACTGTAGTTTTGTTTCGCGGTCTGTCACAGAAAGTCGGCGAGTGTTTGCACTGAAAGTTATCGCTGCTACGGTGTCTGCTTCATGTTTCACTTGCAAGGTGGCGTACACTTGAAAAGGCTGCGTTCACACTGCCGGCCGGGCCGAGCAGAGCCTGGCCAGGCCGCCGCCCGCTTTGATATCAAACACATGGTTTTGAATTGCGGTGTTCACACTGGCGGCCTGGCCGCGCGCCGGCGACATCCCGAGTGTTTAATATTGCCGGCGCGAGCCTGTGGAGCAGCACTACAGCTTCTGCAGTACACACATCACACGTCTCCCTTCTGCTTTCATCACAAGTGTGACTGCACACGTCTTTTATTTTAAGATATTACCTCACATTTCACAAACAGCATGGAAAAATTACGTTTATTATACTGATACATGCGAAATTACTTTTATTTCGTTTATTTAATCTACCGTATTTACATGCACTTACAACAATAGCTTGCCAGCGATCGCGGCATTGCCGCCACTGAATAGTTCGCATTTACTTGTAAACGGAGACAGATATGAGTGTCACTGAGGGACGGAAATGTGTCTCTACCAGATGACAATGAATTGTAAAGTCATGCTGTGGCACGTTACTATAAGCTGTTGTCTGTGACATCTTTTTGCGATGTTCTTACTTTAATGAATGCAGAATAACATATACATGACATTAACTTGTGTCCATCAATTTGGTATCAGAAATTCGGCTAGTATGACAGTAATGATGCAGTTTCCAGATTATGGAACGAAGTAACCAAGGAGTGTGTTTCAGATAGTACGCACAAACATAAATTATTTTCCTTTACAATTTTGTTTTATTTACAGTGAAAATGAGATACACAAAAATACAGTAAATAGCTAAGTACTTTCAATTCAAAAATTTATTTTTGAAAGGTTTTTTAATTATTTTAAGCTGCATTTTTAACGAAATATTCAACAAAAGTGTTCCTGACAGTTTTCGAACGTAATGTGGAATTTCTGTGGAATGTGGCACCAGCTGTCTGCATATCAGCATTGTTACAAAACTTTTCAGCTTAAACATTGCATCCTTCTCTGTCACTGACAATATTATGAAGTAGACAAATGCACTTGACTATGTGATCAGCTAAGTCAATGGATGTTGCATTTTCCTTCCTCAGTAGTCTCCATTTATTGGTCATTATACCAAATGCACATTCAACAACTTTCCTTGCTCTTGAATGCATATCATTGTATAGAATCTTCTCGTTGTCCAAATTTCTGCGAGGAAAAGGTCTCATCAAATTCTCTAATAAGGGGTAAGCTTCATCTCCCAAAATGACGTAAGGTAGTTCCTGACACATTCCTTCAAGTCTTGTTGGTGGCGGTAATAACAGCTCCCAATTTGTAAGTTTCTTATATATAGTATACTTTCTTTAAACACGCCTGCATCAGACTGTTTACCGTAGGCACCAACGTCTACAGCTATAGCTTTGTGATTTGCATCAGCAACTGCTTGGGGTACAATCGAATAATACTGTTTGTAATTGTAAAACATGCTGCCAGAAAGTTTAGAACATTGGACACGTATGTGCTTCCCGTCTATACATCCAACGCAGTTTGGAAATCCCCATCTCGTATGCATTTCACTGGCAATTTCTTTAAATCGAGAAACAGTTGGCGTTGGTAAATGAATGGGAGCAAGTGACTCCCATATGGCCATACAAACGTCTTTCACCACCACTGATACGGTGGACACTCCTTATAGGAATGACGATGCTAGTGCATGAAAGGAGATGCTAGTGGACAGATACCTCAGAAAAAAAAAAAAAAAAAAAAAAAAATCGTAAAATGTGTCACTCAAGTGTGGTGTTGGGCGAAGTTTTTACAGTTTTGTTTGCACAGTAGATATTTACTTAGTCCATGTCAGTTCACAGTTATATAACAATAAATAACTAAAGAGACATGGCCATACTACAGGGTGTTTCAAAAATGACCGGTATATTTGAAACGGTAATAAAAACTAAACGAGCAGCGATAGAAATACACCGTTTGTTGCAATATGCTCGGGACAACAGTACATTTTCAGGCAGACAAACTTTCGAAATTACAGTAGTTACAATTTTCAACAACAGATGGCGCTGCGGTCTGGGAAACTCTATAGTACGATATTTTCCACATATCCACCATGCGTAGCAATAATATGGCGTAGTCTCTGAATGAAATTACCCGAAACCTTTGACAACGTGTCTGGTGGAATGACTTCACATGCAGATGAGATGTACTGCTTCAGCTGTTCAATTGTTTCTGGATTCTGGCGGTACACCTGGTCTTTCAAGTGTCCCCACAGAAAGAAGTCACAGGGGTTCATGTCTGGCGAATAGGGAGGCCAATCCACGCCGCCTCCTGTATGTTTCGGATAGCCCAAAGCAATCACACGATCATCGAAATATTCATTCAGGAAATTAAAGACGTCGGCCGTGCGATGTGGCCGGGCACCAACTTGCATAACCCACGAGGTGTTCGCAGTGTCGTCTAAGGCAGTTTGTACCGCCACAAGTTCACGAAGAATGTCCAGATAGCGTGATGCAGTAATCGTTTCGGATCTGAAAAATGGGCCAATGATTCCTTTGGAAGAAATGGCGACCCAGACCAGTACTTTTTGAGGATGTAGGGACGATGGGACTGCAACATGGGGCTTTTCGGTTCCCCATATGCGCCAGTTCTGTTTATTGACGAAGCCGTCCAGGTAAAAATAAGCTTCGTCAGTAAACCAAATGCTGCCCACATGCATATCGCCGTCATCAATCCTGTGCACTATATCGTTAGCGAATGTCTCTCGTGCAGCAATGGTAGCGGCGCTGAGGGGTTGCCACGTTTAATTTGTAATTACTCTGAGCACTATGGGACTTAACTACTGTGGTCATCAGTCCCCTAGAACTTAGAACTACTTAAACCTAACTAACCTAAGAACATCACACACATCCATGCCCGAGGCAGGATTCGAACCTGCGACCGTAGCAGTCGCACAGTTCCAGACTGCGCGCCTAGAACCGCTAGACCACCGCGGCCGGCGGTTGCCACATTTGAATTTTGTATGGATAGAGGTGTAAACTCTGGCGCATGAGCATACGTGGACGTTGGCGTCATTTGGACCGCAGCTGCAACACGGCGAACGGAAACCCGAGGCCGCTGTTGGATCACCTGCTGCACTAGCTGCGCGTTGCCCTCTGTAGTTGCCGTACGCAGTCGCCCTACCTTTCCAGCACGTTCATCCGTCATGTTCCCAGTCCGTTGAAATTTATTGTATCGCTTTTCGGTCCTTTGGTTACATTAAACCTCCGTTGAAAACTTCCTCTTGTTGCAACAACACTGTGTTCTAGGCGGTGGAATTCCAACACCAGAAAAATCCTCTGTTCTAAGGAATAAACCATGTTGTCCACAGCACACTTGCACGTTGTGAACAGCACACGCTTACAGCAGAAAGACGACGTACAGAATGGCGCACCCACAGACTGCGTTGTCTTCTATATCTTTCACATCACTTGCAGCGCCATCTGTTGTTGAAAATTGTAACTACTGTAATTTCGAAAGTTTGTCCGCCTGAAAATGTACTGTTGTCCCAAGCATATTGCAACAAACGTTGTATGTCTATCGCTGCTCGTTTAGTTTTTATTGCCGTTTCAAATATACCGGTCATTTTTGAAACACCCTGTATATTCTTTCACTTAAAATAATGAAATCGAAATGCAAAGACCTGAGAGACAGTTACAGAGAATAACTTGTATAACTTGGAAAAATGTCATGTGATCCAGGGAATAGTATATTAAAATGCAATTCCACTCGGGCTTTATTCTGTCATGTGATTTTCCTAAGTTCCAAGAGCTATGCACAGTTCCTTATCAGTGGAAATAGGACCACTGAGTCAAAGGGCATTATCTCAAAACTCATCGCCTTTCAATCTGCCTATCTTACAAGATAATGAAAAGAATTCTGTGAGGTCATCAGTGGCTCCACATGATGAACCATCACCACTGCCAAGCGGTGAAGAAAAAAGAAGAAAAAAGTTGGAAAATTCTGAAGGAGTATTTCTGACATTCTTCGTTGAAGGCACAGCAAGACATTACCCAAAATGACGAAGCTAATTACTTACTAATGATTCTCAGGAGTCCCATAAACTCTCTTCCCCTCAGAGGTAAGCGTTTGTGAAATTTAAAATACAAAAGCATAACTACAATTAATTGGAGGTAGTGAATGCTGCACAAAGTTCTACTGCGAACCAAAAAGTGTGTACTAACGAATCTTACCTTATCGTTATACACAAGTTTTCTTCTGCTGTTATATTTCTGCGAAAATTTGTGTTCTGTTTCGAAATTTTGTCTTGAATGTTCTGCAGCACATGCTGAAATGTATTATGATTCATTCTGTAATATGGATAAAATTTTTCAGGATAGTTTTTAAGTTCTTCATGTAAAGAAAAAAACTCTCCTAAATGTCTGTCGCTATTTATGGGATGAATCCATAACCTCCTAGTTCTTCTGTACTTCAAAACTCGAAGAGTTACTGCAGAGTCAAAACAATACCAATAAAAGAGTGAAGACATTGTTCTACACAACAGTACAGACTAGCTAAAGCCGAGCAACTGTTGACTGCAGCTGCGTTTTCTACTGACTTGCTTGTCAGCTGTCGAAGGGTGGGGATTTTTTTTAAATTTATTAATTTGGCCTCCAGGCAACTAACAGCCATTTAGCCAAAGAGTGGGGATTACCTTGACAGTGCAGCGCAGCCCGCCAAGGAAGAAGAAAAAAAAAAAAAAACAATGAAGAACAATGAAACGCACATCTGTGTCGATCTACAGTAGTTTCATTAACTCTCCATTATTTTTTCTGTCAAAGTAGACAACACAAGACTACAGAATTGCGCTTCAGTTTCTGCAGTAAACGTATCACAAATCTCCAGTTTGTTTTTGTGATTAGTTTTACACCAAATTTTATCAGACCTATGTCATTGACACTTCTACCTGTACATGTACTAAGCCAACTAAGCGCGAACTCCGTGGCTTGCGGACGCGGCAATGACGCCACTGAATAGGTCGCATTACTTGTGACCAGAGACAGATATCAGTATCATTATCATTTCAAAAACTTTTTGGTACTTTTAGCTACATTTCATTCCCAACAATGTATGATCTAAAACGGATCTAACAGTAAGCTACCCGCTACATAACTTTTTCACTACAAGAGTTGTAAATCAAGTGCACAACGTTGACAAATAGCATCATTTCACAATGACTGTTGAGAAATATGGAAAGATAAATGATTCAATACGAAGCTAAAGTGTTACACTACAACGTGTACAAAAATCAGATTTTTTAGCCTCATACTTTCTTCAAAATCGGTTGGGAAGCGTTACGAAACTAAGAAATCACGCGAAACGAAAAGTAGACTTTTTCTTTTTTCACGACGTAAGTAATGCTTTTAAGGAAAAAATAAGTTTATAAAACGATGTGACGAAGTCTCATATACCGCTAAGAATTTTTAAAACATGAAAATCTGAGAAGTGGATTTTCCCCCATTTCGTCGTCCCGGCTCGGCGCGGCGCGCAATGTGAATACACTACACGTCGGCCTGAGCCAGTACGCGTCATCCCAGCCCGGCCCGGCCGGCAGTGTGAACGCAGCCTTAAGTGCATCATTACCAAATGTCTTGTAGTACCAGCATAAGTTCTGTAGTGATGATCGATTGCGACTTCGTGACCGTCGGCGGCGTGGCCGTTGGCGGTTGTGCGTTGTTTGTAATGCAACTACCTGTGCGGTCAACTATGCCGGTTGTGATTGTAGGGAGACTAGCGTCACTGTGGGCGAATTTTCTTATCGTGGCGTTAATGTTGAGACACTTGATGTGGGATACATTTCAATTAACCTGTCGGCCGTTTGTGCCAGTGCGTTTAAATCGCTTGCGCATACCGTGAGAATTTTTTGAATATCTGACTGCAACCGAGACAACCACATATTTCGTAGCACATCATCAGTTACAGTGTTACTTGCCAGTGAGCGCAAACGTCGGAAGAGTTGTGATGGAGTGCGATCTCCGAGTTCTTCAGTGCCGCAGTAGCTTCTCTAGCCGTTTTGCCTCTGATTGTGACAAACGCGTTATTAATGAGTTTTATAATGGATGCATAACGATCGGTATCCGGTGGTGCGGCTAGGATATCTTGTACTTCTGCTGCTAGATCTTCTGTAAGTGCTGCAACCACATAGCTGTACTTAGTTTCGTCCGCCGATATTTGTGCGAGGACGAACTGGCTTTCTAACTGTGCAAACCACAATAGAGGATTATGTAACCAGAATGGTGGAGGTTTTATCGGCACCCTGTTAATCGCACTGCTGGCCTGTCGGGGTCACCAAATGTGGGTGTTGGAGAAAACAATTCCTTTATTCCCACATATATCTAGCAATAACTTAACAATACACAAATGAATGAATTGTGTAGGCATGAACAGCACGGAATAACTAACAAAAGCTAAGTCAAAGAATAATTATATCAGTGCACATAAATTAACACTTCACGGAATGATTATGAAGCATTGTACATTTGTAGGGATCGATTGTCAGAAATGGGTCACTACGAATATGATACCAGATCTAATTTTGTGTTTAGTTTTAGGTATGTGATTGATTTTCTCATTTATTTCAACTATTCCTAGTTAGTATCTTTTATTATAGGGTGAAGTCAGTAATTGTTTCGTAACTTAAAATTCTATTGTTGACGTACAAACAAATATAAATTCTGTAATAATTATAAACATTTGGAGGAACAACTAATTGTATTCTCGAAGGATTTATTTGGCTCTATCCGAAAACATGTTAGCAAAGCTAGCCCTTAATTAATTCCAAAGTAATTAACAGTTTTGTCAAAAGTATTGTATGCATAAATATATATTTGTTAATTTCATGATTTAAACAAATAATTCGGCCTAGCTCTTGTCGTAGAAGAAACTGTTAAAAAGAAGGAATTTTTCGATGTATTCAGTTAATTTAAGGAATTAAGTTTTAATTGTAATTTCTGTAAATTAAACTTTGAACAATGTGTAGTTTCAGAACCTATTATTGTGATGGGATATAAGAACCCAATTTTTGGTCACGAGACAATCAGTCCACGGCCGAGTTTCAGATGAGAAACCTGTGTTGGTTAGAACAACAACAATGCATCCATGAAATAAGTGCTAAACAATTAGGCCATGTGTAAAAACAATGACAGTGTCTGCTCCAGACATATCTTTCTATTCTTCAAGTACTGTGAACTTTGTGGTTAGGTTTTTACTGCTTGTAGATGTTCAATAGTAAACTATTGTAGCAGTATGTGGAGGTTTTCCTGCAAACTCTTGGTGAGACTTATGGAAAATTTAAACAATAGAGCAATATATATAGAGAGCTGTGTATTATTGTGAGGTTGCGGACAGTAAAAGTAAAAGACTGTGAAACACAACTGTGGATCTGTCTGCAACATCATTTACAGTAGACAGTAGTTGTACTTCCATAACCCATTTTTCAGCCAGTACGTCTACACCGAGGACAATCAACGAAGAAATAAAAGAAGGCAAAACAGCCACAAGTAGAGTGGCTTTACAAATATTGTTGGCTTCACTGCGAGGTTTCACCAATTTCTAATCAAAGGGTAGTTTCAGCTGTCCTGCAATTTCCATCCATATTTATCCCCAAAATTGTTATCTTCATATTATACAGGTACTGGGATGTAAAAAATTCAGTGAGTTGCAAATCCATTTTAAACACCAAAACAGGCAGTGAATGAAGTGAACTGTATTGACAAATCTTCTGATCATATTTGGCTGTCACAATTGGACTGCTCGATAGAGCAGTCCAGTCACTGGAAAGGGCCCTACTCTGCTACACTGAAGGAGTCTCATCTGATAATTGGATTGCTACAGGCAGACAGCTTGAATTGTCTCAGTCACCACACTGGAATCATACCTTAATAAATCACTGTAGTGTTAATACAAATTTTTAATTCCAAGACTACACTTCACTGATTACTAGAGGATTTTCATTCCTAATTACAAACATAATTTGAAAATTAAAAAAAAAGTAAAAGGTAATGTTTATACCAGAGAGAAATTCTAAACCATAAAAAATACTTTGTTTAATGTGTTGTTAACATCTGAACAAAAAATGACTCATTTTGTAAAAAAACTGATTTACTGTGTTGGACAAATGCAAGTGCTATACACAGAAACTAAAAAGCCGGAGGCTTTCCTGATACAATCTACCCAAGCAGTTCTTTGGCTGTCAACCAGGGGAAATTGTAATCACCATACACGATTCTCACACAGTACACCACAATACCATCAACTGACTTGACGTAATGCTGAAGGCAAAATACATCTGCCAAGTTGCAGAAACTATATCTAAATACCTAATAGCTTAAATCCCTACATCAGCATCTAGCATCAGCTGTTTACTCCACACCATGCACTAAATGTTGTCCTTGTTGTTGTTGTTGTTGTTGTTGTTGTGGTCTTCAGTCCTGAGACTGGTTTGATGCAGCTCTCCATGCTAATCTATCCTGTGCAAGCTCCTTCATCTCCCAGTACCTACTGCAACCTACATCCTTCTGAATCTGCTTAGTGTAATCATCTCTTGGTCTCCCTCTGCGATTTTTACCCTCCACGCTGCCCTCCAATGGTAAATTTGTGATCCCTTGATGCCTCAGGACATGTCCTACCAACCGAACCCTTCTTCTAGTCTAGTTGTGCCACAAACTTCTCCTCTCCCCAATCCTATTCAATACCTCCTCTTCAACATTCTTCTGTAGCACCACAATTCGAAAGCTTCTATTCTCTTCTTGTCCAAACTATTTATCGTCCATGTTTCACTTCCATACATGGCTACACTCCATACAAATACTTTCAGAAACGACTCCCTGACACTTAAATCTATACTCGATGTTAACAAATTTCTCTTCTTCAAAAATGCTTTCCTTGCCATTGCCAGTCTGCATTTTATATCCTCTCTATTTCGACCAACATCAGTTATTTTGCTCCTCAAACAGCAAATCTCCTTTACTACTTTAAGTGTCTCATTTCCTAATTTAACTCCCTCAGCATGACCTGACTTAATTCAACTACATTCCATTATCTTCGTTTTACTTTTGTTGATGTTCATCTTATATCCTCCTTTCAAGACACTGTCCATTCTGTTCGACTGCTCTCCCAAGTCCTTTGCTGTCTCTGACAGAATTACAATATCATCGGCGAACCTCAAAGTTTTTATTTCTTCTCCCTGGATTTTAATACCTACTCCGAATTTTTCTTTTGTTTCCTTTACTGCTTGCTCAATATACAGATTGAATAACATTGGGGACAGGCTACAACCCTGTCTCACTCCCTTCCCAATTGCTGCTTCCCTTTCATGCTCCTCGACTCTTATAACTGCCATCTGGTTTCTGTACAAATTGTAAATAGCCTTTCGCTCCCTGTATTTTACCCCTGCCACCTTTAGAATTTGAAACAGAGTATTCCAGTCAACATTGTCAAAAGCTTTCTCTAAGTCTACAAATGCTAGAAACGTAGGTTTGCCTTTCCTTAACCTTTCTTCTAAGATAAGTCGTAAGGTCAGTATTGCCTCACCTGTTCCAACATTTCTACGGAATCCAAACTGATCTTCCCCGTGGTCAGCTTCTACCAGTTTTTCCATTTGTCTGTAAAGAATTTGCGTTGGTATTTTGCAGCTGTGGCTTATTAAACTGATAGTTCGGTAATTTTCACATCTGTCAACACCTGCTTTCTTTGGGATTGGAATTATTATATTCTTCTTGACGTCTGAGGGTATTTCACCTGTCTCATACATCTTGCTCACCAGAAGGTAGAGTTTTGTCAGGACTGGCTCTCCCAAGGCCGTCAGTAGTTCTAATGGAATGTTGTCTACTCCCGAGGCCTTGTTTCGACTCAGGTTTTTCAGTGTTCTGTCAAGCTCTTCACGCAGTATCATATCTCCCACTTCATCTTCATCTACACCCTCTTCCATTTCCATAATATTGTCCTCAAGTACATCGCCCTTGTATAGACCCTCTATATACTACTTCCACCTTTCCCCTCTTTGCTTAGAACTGGGTTTCCATCTGCGCTCTTGATATTCATACAAGTGGCTCTCTTTTCTCCAAAGGTCTCTTTAATTTTCCTGTAGGCTGTATCTATCTTACCCCTAGTGAGATAACCCTCTACATCCTTACATTTGTCCTCTAGCCATCCCTGCTTAGCCATTTTGCACTTCCTGTCGATCTCATTTTTGAGATGTTTGTATTCCTTTTTGCCTGCTTCATTTACTACATTTTTATATTTTCTCCTTTCATCAATTAAATTCAATATTTCTTCTGTTACCCAAGGATTTCTACTAGCCCTAGTCTTTTTACCTACTTGATCCTCTGCTGCCTTCACTACTTCGTCCCTCAGACCTACCCATTCGTCTTCTACTGTATTTCTTTCCCCCATTCCTGTCAATTGTTCCCTTATCCTCTCCCTGAAACTCTGTACAATCTCTGGTTTAGTCAGTTTATCCAGGTCCCATCTCCTTAAATTCCCACCTTTTTTGCAATTTCTTCAGTTTTAATCTACAGTTCATAACCAACAGATTGTGGTCAGAGTCCACATCTGCCCTTGGAAATGTCCTACAATTTAAAACCTGGTTCCTAAATCTCTGTCTTACCATTATATAATCTGATACCTTTTAGTATCTCCAGGATTCTTCCATGTATACAACCTTCTTTTATGATTCTTGAACCAAGTGTTAGCTATGATTAAGTTTTGCTCTGTGCAAAATTCTACCAGGCGGCTTCCTCTTTCATTTCTTCCCCCCAATCCATATTCACCTACTACGTTTCTTTCTCTCCCTTTTCCTACTGTTGAATTCCAGTCACCCATGACTATTAAATTTTATTCTCCCTTCACTACCTGAATAATTTCTTTTATCTCATCATACGTTTCTTCAATTTCTTCGTCATCTGCAGAGCTAGTTGGAATATAAACTTGTACTACTGTAGCAGGCATGGGCTTCGTGTCTATCTTAGCCACTACAATACATTCACTATGCTGTTTGTAGTAGCTTACCCGCACTCCTATTTTTCTATTCATTATTAAACCTACTCCTGCATTACCCCTATCTGATTTTGTATTTATAACCTTGTATTTACCTGACCAGAAGTCTTGTTCCTCCTGCCACCGAATTTCACTAATTCCCACTATATCTAACTTCAACCTATCCATTTCCCTTTTCCTATTTTTCTATTCATTATTAAACCTACTCCTGCATTACCCATATCTGATTTTGTATTTATAACCTTGTATTTACCTGACCAGAAGTCTTGTTCCTCCTGCCACCGAATTTCACTAATTCCCACTATATCTAACTTCAACCTATCCATTTCCCTTTTTAAATTTTCTAACCTATCTGCCCGATTAAGGGATCTGACATTCCACGCTCTGATCCGTAGAATGCCAGTTTTCTTTCTCCTGATAACGACGTCCTCTTCAGTAGTCCCCACCCGGAGATCCGAATGGGGGACTATTTTACCTCCAGAATATTTTACCCAAGAGGACGCCATCATCATTTAACCATACAGTAAAGCTGCATGCCCTCAGGAAAAATTACGGCTGTAGTTTCCCCTTGCTTTCAGCCGTTCGCAGTACCACAACAGCAAGGCCGTTTTGGTTAGTGTTACAAGGCCAGATCAGTCAGTCATCCAGACTGTTGCCCCTGCAACTACTGAAAAGTCTGCTGCCCCTCTTCAGGAGCCACACGTTTGTTGGCCTCTCAACAGATACCCCTCTGTTGTGGTTGCACCTACGGTATGGCTATCTGTATCGTTGAGGCACGCAAGCCTCCCCACCAACGGCAAGGTCCATGGTTCATGGGGGGCTTTTCATCAATAGAGTAATTGAAAAATTGAGCGTATCTTCACCTGTTTCATTTATTTATGTCCAGCATCAATTGCAGGTACCTGCATCAATCATCGATCCTCTGCAGATCTTCCTGTATTTCGCTAGTCTTCTGGCGTCGCCGTGTTCCAATGTACTGTACAATGCTATCATTCAGGAACAGTCTCATGAAGCTTGCACTGTTATCCACTAAACTGTTTATACTGTGAACGTTAACAGCCATAGAGCACTCTCTCTTTGTTATTCCCAAAATTACTTCTGTATCTGTCGATTTCGTAACGCTAAGAACAACATATTGAGTTCCATCTCCCAAAAAGTCCTGAATTCAGTAACACATATGACCCGATAACTCTCTTAGTCCGAGTTTTTAGACGCCAACTATTTCCTTAAGTTAACAGAAACCAACAAATTTTAAACATACAGGGTGATAATTACTGAACTGTATGAAAAAAAAAACATAAATTAGTTACAAACTATGGCATGGGCACACTTTGTTCAACATGTAAACATCACTACAGATATCTACAGATATTCTCATCATTGGCAATGATGTGGCACAGACAAATAGAGAAATTCTGTATGACCCGCTAAAGTGTCGGAATATCGATGCTGTCAGTGACATCCTGAACGGTTGTTTTCAGCTCAGCAATTGTTTTGGGGTTATTGCTGTACATCTTGTCTTTAATATAGCACCACAAAAATATGTTCAGATATAGCTTGTATTCAGATCCAGAGAATGTGGCAGCTACTCGAGGCCAATGCGGGTGGCCTCTTGATACCCCAGAGCAAGAATGTGGTCCCCAAAGTGCTCCTCCAGGATATCAAACACTCTCCTTCTGTGATGGGATCAAATTCCATCTTGCATGAACCACATTTTGTTGAAATCAGGGTCATGTCAGATAATAGAGACGAAATAAAATTTTAAAACCTTCAAATAACATTCAGTAGTCACTGTGCCATCAAGAAATATCATACTGATTATTCCATGACTGATCATTGCACATCACACTGTCACCCGTTGAGGCTGAAGAGACTTCTCGATTGTGAAATGCTGATTCTCAGTCCCCCAAATGTGCCATTTTGCTTATTGCTGTAACTTTAAATGTTTACAGGCCTCTTCTTGTGGAGCCAGTCACTAAACAGTTAATTTAAAAATTTTAAACTATGTAGATCAAGAAAGTCAGGAGTGGAATACAAACAATGAAATGAAAGTTCAGTTACTGACTGGCATATAAACAAGAGTGAAATCACCACAAATATTTCAGAAAAACGCTTTCAGCCCTGGCTGTGTGTCTGTAGACCACACAATACCTCGACTTAACAGTGAATGGTTACTTTTACTCTTTCTCTTGATTTGTACATCAAATAAAGTAATTTGAAAATTACTGTCACCACTTGGTACAAAAAAGAGTTGCATTATCAGTAATAAATGTATTTATAGCAGAAAATCCAAATAGGTTGTTATTACCTCAACTTCCTGGTAGATTAAAATGGTGTGCTATACCAGGGAACTTAACTGGAACCTTGTCTTTCACAGTCAATCATCTCACTGACTGAGCTATCCCAACATGATGCTCAACCCGCACTCACAGTTCTTTCCAGCAGTACCTCATATTAATATTAATTAATTAATTCTCCCCCACTCGCATTTCCATCTATGATTTTCTTCTGCTGAGTGGCAAAACATTAAAATCTTTATTACATGTCCCATATAATTCATTCCAAGCTTAAACAGTTTTTAAAAATTGTTTCAATAATCAGTTATGTTCTAGTTAAAAAGTACCTGCCTAATCTGCATTTTAGCACTGAAATCTTAATGTTAAGTATATCTGAACAGAAATTATGTATTGCTAACACTGTGCATTAAAAAGTATGGACAACAGAATTGCTGACTTGGTGAAATGTGTCGCAGCTACATGTGACGGACAGTAATTACCGTTGCTCACAACAGGTGTAAATTGGGTCCCTGCATCTTGCCTGGAAGTTGCCATCACATCTGTCTACAGTACATAGCATCAACAAATCATTGACACACTACACAGTGAGCCTAAGTTAGATCTGTGTTATTTGTATCAGAGCAGGCTTAAGATTCAACGTGAATCTGAGCATCCAGAAGCATGACATCCTGTCTGATATGTCCCTCGATGGCAAAGAGCCTCTTCAGTTTCCCTAACAGTAACTGATCCCTAACTTCTTCAAAAAGGTTTTCTAGTTAATTTAGATGGTGGAAGTCTAAACTGTATGTATCTGTAGCTGCATGTCTGTCAGAGGAAGTATAGAAGCAACTGCACGGGAGGTACTGCATACATATTCTTTCCCCCTCTTTTTTTCTGCTCAGGAGCATGGTGAAAATATGAAAGATTACAAGACTCCATTCTCTTTTTAACAATCACATTTCTCATTGCTCTGCTGTGACACATGGATCCTCATCTTTGTCTTCATATTAATATTAATGTGAACAATTATGCTTAAGATTTGCACAGACAAAATTCAAGTTTGCATTACTTTGCAGAAAATGACAAAATATTCTTTTTAAAACAATGGAAAATCCAGGATGGAAAGTAACAATAATATGAGAAGGAAAGTCGCTACTCACCATAAAGAAGAAATGCTGAGTCGCAGATAGGCACAACAAAAAGACTCTCACAATTATAGCTTCACACACACACACACACACACACACACACACACACGCACACACAACTGCAGTCTCAGGCAACTGAACCACACTGCAAACAGCAATGCCAGTGCATGATGGGAGTGGCAACTGCGTGGGGGGTGGGGGTAAGGAGGAGGCTGGAGTGGAGAGGGGGAGGGATAGACTGAGGGCAGGGGAGAGGTGGAGAGAAAGGGAGGGGGGGAGTAGTGCAAAAGGAGAGGAATAAAAAGACTGAGTGTGGTGGTGGAATGACAGCTGTGTAGTGCTGGAATGGGAACAGGGAAGGGGCCGGATGGGTGAGGACAGTGACTAATGAAGGTTGATGCCAGGAGGGTTATGGGAATGCAGTACATATTGCAGGGAAAGTTCCCACCTGCACAGTTCAGAAAAGGTGGTGTTGGTGGGAAGGATCCATATGGCACAGGCTGTGAGGCAGTCTTTGAAATGAAGGATACCATGTTTGGCAGCATGTTCAGCAACAGGGTGGTCCACTTGGTTCTGGGCCACAGTTTGTCGGCAGCTATTCACACAGACCGTGTATTGGTTGTCGTGCCTGCACAGAATGCAGCACAGTGGTTGCAGCTTAGCTTGTAGACCACATGACTGGTGCCTTTGATGGGAGAGGTGATGTTAGTGACAGGACTGGAACAGGTGATGGTGGTGGTGGTGGTGGTGGTGGTGGTGGGAGGATGTATGGGATAGGGCTTGCATCTAGGTCTATTACAGGGATATGATTCATGAGGTAAGGTATTGAGCAGGGGTTGTGTAAGGATGGACAAGTATATTGTGTAGGTTCAGTGGACGGCGGAATACCACTGTGGGAGGGGTGCGAAGGATAGTGGGCAGGACATTGCTCATTTCAGGGCCCAATGAGAGGTAATGGAAACCCTAGCAGAGAATGTAATTCAGTTGCTCCAGTCCTGAGTGGTACTGAGTTACAAGGGGAATACTCCTCTGCTGCCTGATGGTGGGACTTTGGGAAGTGGTAGGAGACTGGAAAGATATGGCATGGGAGATTTGTTTTTGTACAAGGTTGGGAGGATAATTACGGTCAGTGATGGCTTCAGTGAGACCCTTGGCATATTTCAAGAGGGACTGCTCATCACATCAGATGCGATGACTGCAGGTGGCTAGGCTGTACGGAAGGGACTTCTTGGTATGGAACAGGTGGCAACTGTTGAAGTGGAGATATTGCTGGTGGTTAGTAGGTCTGAAAGAGAGGGAGATACTGATGTAGCCATCTTTGAGGTGGTCAACATCTAGGACAGTGGTTTGTTGTGTTGAGTAGGACCAAGTGAAGAAAATGGTTGAGAAGTTGTTGAGCTTCTGGAGGAATGTGGATAGGGTGTCCCCACCTTCGGTCCAGACAGCAAAGATATCATAAATGACTCTGAACCAGGTGAGGGGATCAGGACTCTGGGTTTTTAGGAAGGATTCCTTTAGATGGCCCATGAATAGGTTGGCATAGCATGGTGCCATGCAGATGCCCATAGCCGTAGGGGACCGGGAGAAGGAGAGAAGCCATGCATGATGGAATATGGGAGTGGGGCAAAAGATGAGGCCTTTGGAAAGGACTGATATTTCTGTGGGGTACGGCTTCTGGAGGAAAGATTCATGACTGTTGTAGTTCTGTTTAGGTTCTGGATTCTGTGTGGTGGTGGTGGAAGGGAGTTTTGGGGGGTGGCGTAAGTGTAGTAGGCCTGCGAGACAGGGTTTGTCAGCTACGAGGGGATGTGGGAGAGGTTTGGAGGTGGTGGACAGTGCTACTCAAGGAAGGAGTAGGAAGTGAGCAGGATTGATAGCTTTCTGAGGTGGCATTGTGCAGGTTGGTCAAGTTCCTGCAGGGCAAGAGTTTCGATGTGTGTTGTGGTTTCCAGGAATTTGGGATTGCATAGCAGGAGAATTTTGTGGATGGAGAGAAGGTGGCGGATTTACAAACAGGCCCACTAGGCATGGGCCTAGGGACGACACCTTAAGGGGGGGCGGCTTTTTTTGTTCTGTACTCATTTTAACATTTTACGTTTTAAAATGACTGCCCTTACAAACAACAATTTTTTTAATATTGTTAAACAACTTACTAATTTAAATAAGCTTTAAGAACGAAATTCGACAATACAAGCTTAGAAATACACATAATTTACTTGATGACTAAATGGAAATTGCACATTCGATTTATGTCTGGTATCATCTTCATTATTGTTCAAAATATTTTGAAGTAAGCTGTCAAGACAGCAGTCTACAATATAATGTTTGAAACGTTATTATTCCGAGAATGTCGATTTCTACTTAATCCTACCATATTTTCTCCATGAAAATACCGGGACCCCTGATAAGCTGTGATAAACTAATAAGCAGCTTCTTAAATATTGTGACGCTTGTGGGCCTCAATATGTACAACCCGACTCCTTAAATTTCTTGTATAAATTACGGGGAACTATGAAGTCAACCCTTCATCATTGTAATTAATGTGACAGATCTGTGGTCTTCAGTAACTGAGCTTTGATTGTTGATACTGAGAATGTTTTACAATTTTAAACACATGTTTATACGAAAAGAATATAAGCAGAGTATCTAATAATGTGTCACATACACTTCACAACAGTTTAAAAATTTTATTTATCTATTTACTTAAGTTACTTTTTATTGCGAAAAAACCAACTTTCGTTTGTCTCATTTATTGTGCTGCAACCTACACGATATAAACGTTCCAACTCTGTGCAATCAAATGGTAGTGTCATTGCAAATTTTATATTAAACTTCTTATTTAAGCTTTTTTTTCGTCGAGGAAAGGTTATTTTTATTTTATGTTTGAACAAATGGTTCATTTGCGTGTAGGCATAACAGAAGTCTTCACACAAATGACAACACACCTCATCAATTGCCAACAAGACTACTTAAACTTTGTAGTCTGTCTTCTCTCTTCTCTACCCACACAAACCGCTAAAATGTTATAAGAATAAATGGAAATGCCATGTGGCTATGGCCTCCCGTCGGGTAGAGCGCTCACCTGGTGCTAGTCTTTCGAATTGACGCCACTTCGGCGACTTGCGTGTCAATGGGGATGAAACGAGTGATGATCAGGACAACACAACACCCAGTCCCTGAGTGGAGAAAATCTCCAACCCAGCCGCAAATCGAACCCAGGCCGTTTCCGTCGCGCTGACCACTCAGCTACCGGGGGCGGACTTACAAGTGGGATAACAGTCGATCCAGTACACCTCACTGCAAGAAATTGCAAAATTATTTGCTTTTTAAATTAGAAAGACAGTGTCAGGAATATTCGGAACATATTTGTGTCCCAGCTAAAATTCCGGCGACGCGGGAAACAGAACCCAAAAAAGGGACTTTCCCGTTTTCTTTACGAGCCGAATTCCAGCCAACAGGTGTGATTTTGTTGTTCACTGACAACAGAGAAACAGGTGACAATGAAATTAGATTAATGTGCATTGTCGTTCTTTTATACCACAGTTACGACGAGTAATCGGAGTTGGTCAGTTCGCTCCGTGCTAAAAGGAAAAATCTTTGTGCTCGTGTGCCATGTTTAAAGTATAAGGCTTTGTGCTCATGTTCGGTGTAGTACGATTGGAACTGGATGCAGTCTTTCTTTCTTTCCTTTTACAATTTTTTTCTTTTGTTTTGACTTTTGGTTGACAATTTTGTAAAGTGAAAAAAGCCAAAGTGCAAAATTAAGTGGGGGTGGCATTTCGGAAATTATCAAAGGAAAGGCTAGTAGATAAATTTTCGCAAAAAATGTTGCTGGCTCGACTTTTGAGTTCAAGTAGTATGGATGATATTTCTGGAACTGCAGCTGTTGTAAAAGAAGTAAATACAGAAGAAACAAAAGTTATAAATGAAGAAAAGTAAATTGTTCCTGATTTCGAGTTTCACGAAAAACTAAGAGTCGAGGTAGACATTACAAAAATGAATAACCTCGTTAGTGATGGTCCTGCAGAATGATGTGTCAATGAATCAACAATCGACATTGTTTTACAATGTGGCATTAATCAAAATTGTGACGGTGATTTTTCTTCAAGAAGAGTAGGCAATAAAACCAGATATTTCAACAAAAATTTATTTACCATAAACTTTTAAATGGTGAATCAACTTTGAGTGATTTTGTAGTATACTCCCGTAGCACCGGTGCTGTTTTTTGTGCACCACGTAAATTGTTCGGAGCTAAAGCCGCGATCGCTACTAATGGCATTGCAGATTGCAAAAATATTTCTAACATTTTATCTCATCACGAGAATTCACTTGAACAAAAAATTCTGAGTTATCACTCTTAACAAGAAAAAAGTCACTTGGAACAATAGATAACCATTTCGAGTCATATGATGAGACAGAAAAAATGTACTGGCGCAGTGTGTTGAAAAGGGTGTTGGCAGTAGTGAAGAAGCTAACAAGTCGTGGACTTCCCCTATCTGGACACGTTGAAAGATTCCATTCATTACATAATGGTCAATTTATGATGTCTCTTGAACTTATAGCCGAGTTTGATCCTTTTCTCACAGAGCACGTTGAATGATATGGAAATCCATATCTGTTTTCAACAATCAGTGATGAAATAATATAGCTTCTTTCTGAACAAATAAAAAGAATTATCATAAGTGAAATAAAACAGGCCAAATATTTCTCTATAATAGTAGATTCTATTGCGGATATTTCACATACTGATCAATTATCTTTCATATTAAGATATACGAACGAAAATGGTGAACCTATGGACAGTTCCTTCTATTTTTACCAAACCCGGGACACAAGTCCGAAAACATAGCTGAGGCCGTTCTAAAAGTCCTGTCTTCAAATTCCATTGATATTACTGACTCATATGACAACACAAGCAATGTGTCAGGAACCTACACTGGTTTGCTGGCACGCATTAAAGAACGAAATCCGAAATTGCATTATGTGCCTTGTGCAGCACATTCTTTGAATTTAGTTGGCACTAGTGCTGCAAGCTGTTGTCGGGAAGCATGTTCATTTCTCAATGTCACAGCTTTATAATTTTTTCTCTGCTTCTACACAGCGCTGGGGTAAACTCCTTTCTTTCATGAAACCAAAACAGTAAAACGTTTATCAAAAACACATTGGTCAGCAAGACAGGAAGCGTGTGTATTAAACGCGCAAACAAAGTTGACACTCGGCGCCGTGTCTGATGGGAGAGACTGTAAATGGAAAATGCCTTTACGGTCGCTCCCATCAGCCACCGCACCGAGTGTCAACTTTGTTGGCACGCATAATATGTCTATACGAAAACTGGGAGGGCGTTATCAATGCCCTCACACATATTGCCAATAATTCGTTTGAAAAACCTCTTGTGTGAACTAAGGCTTCAGTTTTACTGAATCAGCTCAGCAGACTAGAAACAGTATTCATGATGACAGTTTGGAAGGACATACTCCAGAGATTTAATAGTGTAAATCTGAAATTGCGAAGTGTAAATATTGATACTAAAATAGTGCATGAATTATATGAATCATTTGTAGAATTTATTGCATCTATTCGAGGCATGTTCGATTATTATGAAAATAAATCACTTGTAGAATTTATTGCATCTATTCGAGGCATGTTCGATTATTATGAAAATAAATCCATGGAGATTGTGACTGATATAGACTATGAATGCGCCCATAGTAGATCACGAAAACGCAGAGTTCATGATGACGAACAAGCAGACTCTGAGGAAGCTTTTCTTGCTGGAAGTGAAAAATATAGCGTCAAAACATTTCTGCCAGTACTCGACAACTTGTACACCGAATTAGTGAGGAGGAAGGAAAGCTATAGAACACTGTTGGACTCCTTCACAGTTTTCAGTAACCTTAAGAACAGCTCACCTGACGATATTGCTGAATATGGAGCAAAACTCCAAGCGTCATATGACAGGTTTATAACCTTCCTTCCCTAGTGAATGTGTGCATTTGGCTGAACTTTTGAAATCATCTGAGATTAGTGATATACCAGTTAAAATGAGTAAATTTTTACGAAAAGCGAGGTTACAGACTGTGTTTCCGAAAGTTGACATTGCTCTCAGAATATTTCTATGCACGGCACTTACAAATTGTTCAGCAGAACGCTCGTTTACAGCTCTTAAAAAACTGATATACCAACTTTGTCTGAGAAGAGATTGAACGCCTTGTCCGTTCTTCACATCGAAGCTGACCTCCTAACTGATAACTGTCTGAACTATGAAGATATGATCAATGCGTTTTCTGTCGTCAAAGCCAGATGAAAACATGACTGGTGGGTTTGTTTATTTATTTATTCATATTAGTTTTAAAGCCTTTACATGGATTTTCTCTGCCTCGTGATGACTGGGTGTTGTGTGATGTCCTTAGGTTAGTTAGGTTTAAGTAGTTCTAAGTTCTAGGGGACTGATGACCATAGCTGTTAAGTCCCATAGTGATCAGAGCCATTTGAACCATTTTGAACCTTTACATGGATTAAAGGTATTGTGTACACTTACTATGCAGCATCTAGTTACACAGATCCTAATGCTTTACACGTTAATTATTAGAATATAAAACAAATTTGATTTTTCCACAGTAGTCTGTAAAATTATGTAATAGCAAATCCAGTTCTCTGTGTGTTCGTCTGCATTTAGTTATTAGTTCATGCACCGAAATCTCTATTTCATTTTCATTTCTTACGTTTTCCTATAGATTCACATATTAATACCAGTACCAAACATGTTTTTTTATCTTTTACACATTCCAGTTATTAGATTGTAAAACGACAGATTAATTTTAATTTTGAATGCATCTCTGTAAAAGTACGTATTAATTTCTAATGTATGACACGTTTTTATTTTCATTTTCAACAGTTTCGTGTAAAACAACATATTAAAAGTGAATGTGTAACAGAAACCCGTTGTCTCCTACACGCTCTGCTGAATTTTTAGGCCATAAAAGAAAAGTGATTTTCCTTGTGGTCGTTTCTGTTGTCTTTCGACAGAAGAATGTGTTAACACAATGAAGTTTTAAAGTTGTTTTATCCGCTAGGGGACTGATGACCTCAGATGTTAAGTTAAATAGCATTTAGAGCAGGCGCGGCTCGTAATTAAAGGCTCTGAGGCGGAGCCGCCCCAAAATATATGTTAAAGAAAATTTCGCAAGAACGTATTACATAATTTAAATTATCAGGACGAATTTCGCATATTTCCCATTCCGATTAAAATAACGACGGTCAACGTTTTTGGAACTGCTTGTATCGATAGATGTTTTCCGAACGGTTAGTAATGTTTAGGCTGCGCCTTGGAACGTCCGTAAGCTGCATGTAGTAGCGGTTTGGGGGCGTGGCTTCTACATAGTACTGCCACAGTCTAACATAACAGTCGCGACACTCACTGCTGTAAAAGTTGTTGCCGCTTGACAGATGGAGCGACACTAGCGCTTCAAGCGGCAGGTAAGGTGAACGTCAGACGCGTTGTAAGCATAATGTTTGTTTACATCCATTTCCTACGTAATTTCCGAATTATTCGAGTTATTTTCTTGCCTCCAAGAGTTTGTTTAGTATCGGAAGGCATATATGTTTCTATTAAAGATTCTAAAATAAGCGCAAGTATGGACAAAAACCATGAATAGAGTGGCAAGCTACAACACATTCGGGAAGAAACACTTGTGACATTGGACAGAATTGCAGCCTACCACGTTGATATCAAAAGAATATAAACACACAGATTCACATGTAAGAAGCAGAGACATGTACCTCTACATGCAAAAGCGATCGACAGCTCGTTTATCGTTCTGTAGGCCTACTGTGTGTGTCATTGTTACCTGTTGCCACAAGTACGACCTTAATCTTTATATTATTCAGAGTGGGTAAAGCAACTGACAAATAGTGGCAGAAATATGCTGAAAACATTATAATGAGCTGATTACATCACATTTCACGAAAAACCAAATATTTGAATAATTTTCAAACAATCTGTCTGTAGGCACTTTCCTTGTCCCGTAATAGTTTCACTCGATCTGCACATTCTGACACTTCACACGCTTTTGTAAGATATGAACAGCTGCACTTAATCTAACCACTTTATCGTCAAAGCACGTCTGTGGTGACGATTCGCATGAATCTGGCACTAATACATGGAGAGCTGAACTGGCTGCTTCTGTGTCATACGACTGTTATACAGCTTTAGATTGACTGTCGAATCTTTATGGCAGTTTCCTCTTCATCGTCAGTTGAGGTGGCTTATTTAGGATGTCAAACAGTGTGGGTACTGCATTCCACACGAGTTTGTTATTGCCTGCGTTCATGAACTGGTTTTCTTCGAAATGTAGCAGACAAAACCTAATATTATTATACAGGTAAACTGGGTCTTTCTTCATAAGGTCTTCTCGTCTGCTATTAACAAGCCATTTTCTGCTCCTAAAACGATACATTCATCATTTATACACATATAGTTTGCAAGTGAACCCTGACGATACAGTTTAGTAACATGATGGTATATACCTCTCAGGATCCTTAGGAAACCTAAAAAGAGACAGCTGTGGTGTCTTCTTCCTGTTATTGCGCTACAAACGCTCCCGATGGTAAAAACCATTGTATAAATCAAAATAATCAATCACTATTTGCTTTCACGATCGCGCCGAACTCACAGTTCAACCTACCAGCCACTTGGGGCGCTGCTGGCGCTGTAGGCAACAAAATCGAGGCGAAGTGTTGCGACTGTTATGTTAGACTGTGGTACTGCTCTTTATGGGCGACCCGAAGGCTCAGAGCTTGCAGCCTAAGGGTGTCATACCAACCACCACACGTTTTTCACGTTCCACTATCTATGTAATAAAGGAATGTAGAGTGGCCGAAACTTCGCTATCCAATCTCTGTCTCTGCACATCTTTACTACGCTTCGATGTGTCATTAATCGACGTTTAGTATTATTGTTTTGATAATGTTTTACATAGTTGTTTTGTTTCTGCCATTGGCTATTTTATCCACGTTTAGAATAAGTTTGCAAATATCCCGCCAGAGTGCACTTCTCAACAGTAACATAACAGTACTGCCATCTAGCGAGAGTTTCATAAGTGATTAGAGGGCAAAGCGCGCGAAATTTGTCCCATTACTTTACTTTCCTTGCTTGCTGATGCTGACTGCTTTTGTTGATATCGTGTGATATTAGCAAGTTTCTTTTTCGGAATGTATTTTGCAAGATTTTATTGAGTTTTACTTGCACAAGACCTGTGACGTCACCAAAACATCACAGTGTCGTCATGCGAACTCATAAACTTCGAGCTTTGGAGGTAAACCACAATAAACGCCTTAAGTTTAGAACTGAAAACACCTAAAATATTAAGCAGCCGCAAAGTTAAGATTCGTCGCATTAAAGATCTCTCCGAAACGCGTCTTTTCATATGATTTGCTGCAAAGTGTCAGAAAATGTAATGATGACGTATAAAAACACTAACCAAAGGTTTTAACTCGAAGTTAGCTTCTAATGATATTTAATACCTGATTATAGAAGATACAGTACGTAAAATTATGGGTAGAGAGTGATATGCCCACCCCCCTCCCCCTGAATCCTTAGTTGTTTATGTCAGACTAATCTGTACCGTAACCCGACGTCTATGTTGGCTCCGATCGATAAATACCGCAGCCTTCCCCAGTATAGAAACCACGAGATGCGCCTGACTTAGAGCCATTTTTATCCATTGCCGTACACCAACGTACAGTTCAGGAACCATATTACATTTTCATTGAGTGCGACTAGACCACTTGTTCTTTGACTATGCTCTTTTGTTTTGTCTTCTTGTCTTTGTGTTCTAGCACTATGTTCAACAGCCACCTTTCTTTATTCGCTCTATTAAGTGACGAAATAAATGTCATTTCGACACTACAAGTGTGTTATTATTGATCAACAAACCCACAGTGGTGACTCCGACTTCAACGTTGTGCGTTCAGGAATTATTTTGTGCTTATTTTCATCAGTAACGGACTCCGTGTGCCAGCCCACATTGTCTTGAGGACAATGAATCTACCAGTGTCATTTTGTACAAGTGTGTCACAAACCTGCAATTGTGCTTGTGTTTTTAATAGCGTTCCTAATGTACAGTTGGTTAAAAGTGAACAATTTTCTGGCCCCTGCCATGCTAGCGGCCACTTAACCATTGCTGGCCCAACATGACCACCACAAATACTACACTGGACAGCAAGGCCTGCCACTCGGACAGTGGACGCCACTCACCAACATTGTGAACGATAATCGTGTGAAGGACACTGTGTTTCACCCTCCGATTAAGCAGCCGCCTTCTGGTTGGTTTGATATGCAGACGCAGTTCGAGAACTGTACTCTGAACTCTCATACACGTGGGGTTGCACATTCTTACTTGCCTGATGTCATTGCACCCCCCCCCCCCCCAAGACCCCGCACGCCATCTCGGCGACACCAGTCGCCTCAGCCATGCCAGTTGCTGCTACCATCGATCAGTGGTCACATCAAGGTCGCTTCTGCACCGGTTTCGGGATCAGCCACCCTTTGGCTGTATCGCGACCGCCTTCTGCCCACTGTTAGAATGGCACCGGCCGTTACGCCCATGCTGTGCCTGCCTCCTGACCTGCAGTTGGGACACAATGTGCCGTTGGTTGCGCCGGCCTACTCCTCTTCATGTGCTGCTTGCAGCCACCCCCACCCCCCCCCTCCCGCCACCCCATGCAGACCTCGGCGACGCATCGCCCACCACTACTGCACTTCCAGCATCAGGGGCTCCCTCATCTGCAAACACAGATCTTTGCCTGCCTGTGCTACATCAACGTGTGTTACCCAGCAGATTTTCTAAGCTGCCTGTGTGGCAAAAGGACAACCCTAAGACTTGGTTCACCCTGGTGGACCAGTACTGTATATCCACGGGATCTTGGATGACGATGCATGTTTCATCTTCCTGGTGAGCCACCTCCATGACCATCCTGATCTTATCTTTGATCTGCTACTCTCACCACCCGCTTCGCCTAAGTATGTGATGGTGAAAACTTCGCTTATCGAACACCTTTCTCATCCTCTGGCCGAGGCCATCCACCACATCATCCATGACGAGCACCTCGACGATCGCACACCTTCGCAGCTCTGGCAGCACCTTCATACATTGACGGATGACCAAGCACTAGCTGACGCCACGCTGTGGACTCTGTGGATGGTCAAGCTTCCGTCAGACCTACAGCTTCACCTGCAATCGCATGTTGCCGACCCTCCCGAGGTCTGCCTATGGATGGCCGATGGGCCTATGCAGTCATTCATCACCAACACCGCCTGTCACGGACAACATTGCCTTCACCTTCAGTTGGCATCTATGCTTCGCCAGTTCGACACGCCCCCGGTAGAGGCCTGTGCGTGCGCCTCAGCAGCTCAGTGACCTGCCAGGAGCTGCCTCCTGGCGACCTACAGGAGGTACTAACAGCGCACTCCCGACAGCAGCCGACCTCTCTCAAGCAGCAGCTCAAGCGTTCTTGGGCTATGACACAGCCAGCTGCATCCCTTACCCACCCCACAACGCCTTACCTCCAAGCTTACCCACTTTGCTGGTACCATGCAATTTACAGGGACACCGCTCACAACTGCCACGACCCTTGTGTGTACCCAAACAACTTAGGTGGGCACATTTAGGTCCCACGTCACAGCATGATCATCAACAGTGCCTACCTTCCGACGCTGTGCTGCTTGCACCAATGGTGCAACACCTCTACGTCACAGACTTGTCATCGGGCATGCGCTTTCTCATCGACACCATTGCTGATGTCAACGTTACACTGGCCAAGCATGCAGGTAACATGCTTTCTCCTGCTAACCTCGCACTCATCACCACAAATCACTCTCATATCGTGGTCCTTGGCTCCATCAACATGTCACTTTGTATATCCCTGGGCGCAATATTTTATTGGACCTTTCACACTGCCAAAGTGAATGAACTGGGGATGAGGTTGGACTTTCTGCACCTTTACGAGCTTTCGCTAGACCTACAGGCTGCTATGCTCCACCACCCATTTGCTTTTACCGTTCCGTGCGTGAACAAGTGCAGCACGTCTCCGCTCTCTGTGTCTTTCCCCACACTTTCCATATGTGCTGCTTTGCTCGTAAACATTACGGCTCGCCTCTCTGATTTATCAGATGTCCGCAAGCAGATCGACGTACTATGCACTCATAATGTGGAGTTACACTCCTGCATTGCTACCACCTCTGCTGAATTGGCTCATGCATGGGTTACCTTACTGTGCCGCTCTGCAGAGCTGCTCCTGTCAACACAGCCTCCCTCTCCTACTGTGTCTTCACTCTGCTTTGTTCCTGTGTCGAGCTGCACCTTTCCTGCTGCTGGTTCCGCGCAGACACAGTTGGACCTGCAGGACACTCCTGTCCCCGCTTTGTGAAATCCTTCGCATCGCATGGCCATTGTGCCATGCCCACCATGGGCCATCTCCCGCCGAGGCCCTGTACACATCACGCCGGCCTGGTTCGGACACTAATGTTCCCACTTCTTGGGATCACTCATTTCCTGTTGCTACCACACGGCGTGCTCAGCTGGTGCCTATTGCTGATGCTTCGTACACGCCATCCCAGCACACAGAGGTCAGTCAACCGCCGCCGCTCGTGCCCCCCCCCCCCTCTCGCCACATCACGCATGCCTCCCTTTGCAGGTCTAGGCAATCAGCAATGGCACCTGCCACCGAATCTGCACCATGGACGGCACTACAGTACATCACAAAGCTCGACCTCTTAACGCTTCAAAATTGTTGCGAGTGAAAGAGATAGTTCAGGATTTACTGGCATCAGGTGTGTTCCAACCATCGGACAGCAACTGGTCCTCTCCCATCCACCTGGTGTCTAAGAAAGATGGTTCGCTCCGCATGTGTGGTGACTACAGGTCCCTTAATGCTAGGACTATTATAGACATATATCTGATTCCTCATATCCAGGATTTCACGCAGTTACTGCATGTCTCAAAGTTCTTTACTGTCTTGGACTGATCAAAGGCATATCACCAAATTCCAATGCACCCACCAGCCATTCTGGAAAAGGCTATCATTATGCCTTTCAGCCTTTTCGAATACTGCTTCATGCCCTATGGTTTAAAAAATGCTGTGCAGGCGTGGCATCGTTTCATTGATTCGAGTTTGCTACCACTTTCTTTCGCTTCTGCCTATTTGGATGATATACTTATCTTTTCCTGTCTGCAGAGGAACACTGATTTCGTGCGGCTTTTGCGGCCATTGGTGCTGTTATCAACCATGACAAATCACAGGTCTGTTCCACATCTGTTACTCTCCTTGGCTGGCCATACGGTCTCAGCTGATGGCCTCCGCCCTACTGCCTCACGAATAGTTAATGTCCTCGCTCTACCTCTCCCCTGGGCCATTTCCTAGGGATGGTGAACTTTTATTGGCGACATATACCTCAGGCTGCCTCCATCTAGTAAAAATACAACAGCAAAGCGTAAACTGGACTGGACTGGGCCCATGCTGGACATTTTTGACTATTTGAAATTGGTTATCATGCAGGCTATCACTCTCACACATCCCGACCACGAGGTGCGGATTTCTATCACTACTGATGCTAGCGAGTCAGCAATAGGTGCTGTCCTCCAACAGCACACTGCAGACTCAACACAGTCGCCCAGTTTCTTCTCGAAAAAGCTAACAAGGAGTCAGTGTAAACTGTCAGCCTTCGACCGCAAGCTCCTCACGATTTATGAAGAAGTCAAACATTTCAGGAGCAATGTCGAAGGATGCACTTTCACCATCTATTCGGACCATAAACCTCTTGTTGACATGATCCACAACCCAGCAAAAGATCTACCACCACGCCGCTTCTGGCACATGGACTTTATTTAGCTTGTTACATCCGTGGCGCAGAAAACGTAGTTGCCGACTACCTCTCCTGCATTTCAATGCTCTCCACACCACTGAACAACTGACGCAGCTTCAAGCTGCAGATGGGGTCACACAATGTCTGCTCTCGGATGACAGATCTTCGCTCATCATCAAACCTATTGCCCTGCATGGGTCATCAACTGCTATCATCTGTGACATTTCTACTGATTTGCCCCACCCCTTGGTGCATTCCCCCCTTCGGCGCAGGATTTTCGACACACTACATAATCTTGCCCACCTCAGAATGCGGGCAACAACACAACTCATAAACGAATGTTTTGTCTGGCTGGGCATGCGGCAGGATTGCCACTCTTGGTCAAGCGTGTGTATTCCTTGTCAACGGAGCAAGGTGACAGACATGTGCAACTGCCTTTAGGACATTTTGACGTTCCCAGGGGCCACCTGCACCACGTGCACATTAACATGGTCAGTCCTCTTCCCCCGTCTGAGGGATACAGATATATCCTTTCCATTATCGACCTCATCACCCGTTGGGTTGAGGCGGTACCCCTGGTGAACATTACAGCTGAGACAATCACTCGTGCATTCATTTCAGTGTGGGTGGCTAGATTTGGTTGCCCTCGTCACTTTCTACAGTCTAGGGCCGCCAATCTGAGTAGTCACTTCTTGTTCGCCTGTGTGAGTTGTCCGGGGGACGAAATTTAATACGACTGCATATCATCCACGGGCCAGTGGACTAGTGGAGCGAAGGCACAGAATGCTAAAAGCTGCACTCATGTGCCATGGCAGGCTTTGGTCTGAGTCTCTGCCATGGGTATTGCTGGGAATGCATTTCGTACACAAGGAGGATCTCAGTGCTTTGTTGGCAGAGGTCCTGTATGGTGAACTGCTCATCCTGCCTGCCGAATTCATCAAGGACATTTGTCCGACAGACACTACTGACCTGCTGGCCCTCGTCGAATGGGTGCATGCTCATGTGGCTCACCTTCGCCTACCTCTACCTCGCACTCACACTATGCCTCAGGTGTTTGCTCATAAGGACTTGAAATAATGTGATTTCGTCATGTTATGAGGTGACTGTTTGTGCGGCTCTGCAACCTATGTACTCCGGCTTGCACCGCATATTACGCTGTGTGGTCGAACCATTCGTTATTCTGCTCAACGGCCACCTGAGTACAGTTTCAGTACAACATTTAAAGCTTGTGTGGTCCCTCCCAGATCCACTTCTCGCCAATCCCTGCAGACCAGCCTCCGCCGACGTCACGGCCCCCTTCGACCTGCCACCACCTTCACAGCTGTCCGACGCAGGGGATTCTGACAATGATGCATCCGAGCTGCACACTTCGTGTGCTGGACACTGCCTCCGCCCGCCACAGTGGCACGAAGATTTTTTTTGTGGACATGTGCTATCTCTGACGCGAAGCAACAGTTCTTTGACTATGCTCTTTGGTTTTGTCTTCCTGTCTTTGTGTTCTAGCGCTATGTTCGACAACCGTCTTTCTCTATTCACCCTATTAGTGTGCTGTTATGGTTCAATGCCACGTGGAATCCACATGTCTTTCAGAACAATGAACAGCAGAGTATGGAAACAGCTCACAGTGCTCCTACCCAAAACGATAACTGTGAAGTGATCGGGTAACAGTTATTATTTAAAACATGTTGTTTTAGGGGGGGGGGGGGCATATAATATGGTGTGCCTACAGGCACAAAATTTTTAAATCCGCCACTGGGTACTGTAAGGTGGTTTGGGCTTGATTGATATGGTTTTGCAGGACTATGTTGGTGAGGCTAAGGAGTGGTGGAATCTGAACAGGTGGTAGGAGAGGTGGCGGCCAGAGACGAGTAATTTGATGGTAAGGCCATTAGAAAGGATTCCATGAGACAAGCAACAACGCAGGAACAGTATGTGGGAGTGAGATCTCACTAGGGATAAGGAAACTTTTTTGTATTGACGCACATGGAAGGAGCAATGATCCATGGTGGTGCAAAAAATGCGAAAAATTATGTAAATAATGTAGAATTACGTCCGAAAGTTTCGCAAAAATACACCCAAATGGGACACGTAAAAATTCACCAAAAGGATTAAATGGATGCAAAGGGGGAAAAAAAGTTGAAATCTGAGGGAGTCAGCAATAGTGAAAGGCAAAAACTCACTAAAACTGGCGAGAAGTCACAAGGATCAAAGTAAAGAATAACTAATACTAAAATGTATATTTCTGTGGGTAGCAGGTCTGTGGATGGATAAATATGAAGAAGGGTGAGGTACATGTGACCAGATAGTGGAACTAGTCGTATGAACTGTGACAGAATGGAGAAAGTGTGCTTGTGTGTGTGTGTGTGGGGGGGGGGGGGGGGTTAATATGATTAGATACAAGATGGTGTGTGGTGTAGCACGGGAAAGGTGCAGGAGTCAACATACAAAAATACGTGAAATGACGCAGAGAGAGTGATCAATTTGAAAGTATAGGATTAATTATATCGGCGGGAGTAATGTGGGACAAAATATGCCGTACCAACAATCAGCTTGGTCTTGTAGTCATCTGTTGTGTGCAGCCGAGGCGGTTGATTCAGTGTTGCTGATAAGTAGAGGGTGCAGTTTGTAAGGCGACAAGAGAAACACCGGAAAGAAAAGAAAGACAAAGGTAAATAGTGACAAAGGAAAATAGTAACAAAGGAAAACAGCACTGGGTTATGACCGAAAAAAAGCCATGAGGCAAAAACAAACAATGGAAAATCCAAGCTGGGTTGTAAGAATATTATGAGAAGGAAAGTTGCTACTCTGCTCACCAAACAGTGGAGATACTGAGTCGCAGATAGGCACAACAAAATGACTCTCACAATTATAGGTCTCCACCCACCCCCCCCTCACTTTACCATTCTATCCCAGTCTGCACCCACTAATTCCACCATCCAATCACATCTGCCGTCCCCTTTCTTAACATTTTTCCATCCTCAGACCGGCTACCCACTGTAATATCGGTATATATAATTTTATTAGTTATTCTTTACTTTGATCCTTATGACTTCTCGCCAAATTTAGTAAGTTTTCACCTTTCACTATCGTCGACGCACTCAGATTTCAACTTGTTTCCCCCTTTTCCATCCATTTAATCCTTTTCGTGAAATTTCACGTCCTATTTGGGTGTATTTTCGCGAATTTTTTCGGATGTAATACTACATTATTTTTCTCATTTTTCCACCACCACGGATACTTGCTCCTTCCACCTGCATCAATACAGAAAAGTTTCCTTATTCCTAGTCAGATCCCAGTCCCAGATACTGTTCTGCATTGTTGCTTGGCTCATGGAATCCCCTCTAATGGCCTAACCATCAAATTACCCATCTCTGGCTAACGCCCCTCCTTCCACGATGACCTCCACCTACTCAGATTCCACAAATCCTTAGCTGTCATGAACATAGTCCTGCAAAACCATATCAACCAAGCCCAGACCACCTTGCAGTACCTTCTCTCCATCTGCAAAATTCTCCTGCCGTGGAATCCCAAATTCCTGTTACCCCTAACACACATTGAAACTCTTGCCCTGCAGGAACTTAACCAACATGCAGGCCACCTCAAAAAGCTCTCCATCCTGCTCACTTCCTACTCCTGCCTTGAGTACCACTGTCCACCACCTCTATAACAACCTCCAAACCAACCCCCACGTCACCTCATAGCTGACAAACCCTGTCTCGCAGACCTACTACACTTACCCCACCCTCCAAAACTCCCTTCCACCACCACACAGAATCCAGAACCTAAACAGACCTGCAAAAAAGTCATGAATCTTTCCTCCAGAAGCCTTAGCCCCACAGAAATACACTCCTGGAAATTGAAATAAGAACACCGTGAATTCATTGTCCCAGGAAGGGGAAACTTTATTGACACATTCATGGGGTCAGATACATCACATGATCACACTGACAGAACCACAGGCACATAGACACAGGCAACAGAGCATGCACAATGTCGGCACTAGTACAGTGTATATCCACCTTTCGCAGCAATGCAGGCTGCTATTCTCCCATGGAGACGATCGTAGAGATGCTGGATGTAGTCCTGTGGAACGGCTTGCCATGCCATTTCCACCTGGCGCCTCAGTTGGACCAGCGTTCGTGCTGGACGTGCAGACCGCGTGAGACGACGCTTCATCCAGTCCCAAACATGCTCAATGGGGGACTGATCCGGAGATCTTGCTGGCCAGGGTAGTTGACTTACACCTTCTAGAGCACGTTGGGTGGCACGGGATACATGCGGACGTGCATTGTCCTGTTGGAACAGCAAGTTCCCTTGCCGGTCTAGGAATGGTAGAACGATGGGTTCGATGACGGTTTGGATGTACCGTGCACTATTCAGTGTCCCCTCGACGATCACCAGTGGTGTACGGCCAGTGTAGGAGATCGCTCCCCACACCATGATGCCGGGTGTTGGCCCTGTGTGCCTCGGTCGTATGCAGTCCTGATTGTGGCGCTCACCTGCACGGCGCCAAACACGCATACGACCATCATTGGCACCAAGGCAGAAGCGACTCTCATCGCTGAAGACGACACGTCTCCATTCGTCCCTCCATTCACGCCTGTCGCGACACCACTGGAGGCGGGCTGCACGATGTTGGGGCGTGAGCGGAAGACGGCCTAACGGTGTGCGGGACCGTAGCCCAGCTTCATGGAGACGGTTGCGAATGGTCCTCGCCGATACCCCAGGAGCAACAGTGTCCCTAATTTGCTGGGAAGTGGCGGTGCGGTCCCCTACGGCACTGCGTAGGATCCTACGGTCTTGGCGTTCATCCGTGCGTCGCTGCGGTCCGGTCCCAGGTCGACGGGCACGTGCACCTTCCGCCGACCACTGGCGACAACATCGATGTACTGTGGAGACCTCACGCCCCACGTGTTGAGCAATTCGGCGGTACGTCCACCCGGCCTCCCGCATGCCCACTATACGCCCTCGCTCAAAGTCCGTCAACTGCACATACGGTTCACGTCCACGCTGTCGCGGCATGCTACCAGTGTTAAAGACTGCGATGGAGCTCCGTATGTCACGGCAAACTGGCTGACACTGACGGCGGCGGTGCACAAATGCTGCGCAGCTAGCGCCATTCGACGGCCAACACCGCGGTTCCTGGTGTGTCCACTGTGCCGTGCGTGTGATCATTACTTGTACAGCCCTCTCGCAGTGTCCGGAGCAAGTATGGTGGGTCTGACACACCGGTGTCAATGTGTTCTTTTTTCCATTTCCAGGAGTGTATCAGTCCTTTGCAAAGGCCTCACCTTTTACCCCAGTCCAAAATTCCATCATGCCGGACTTGTTAAAGACCTTCTTACCTTCTCCTGGCCCCTACAGTGGATAAACTTTTTCGCCACCAACCAGACTCAGCCACAGATCAATATTGAACCTTACCCGAGTTCACCCCTCCATCTAACTGTGATCCACCCCCACTGCCATCAAACCACCCCCTGTTAACTTTCTAGAATTTAACCTCGAACCTTGCCTCACCATCATTCCTCAATCCCCTCAACATGCAAACTAACCCTACATCCGCAGGAAAAAACTGCAGTCCACCATCTAAAAACTGATCCTGACCTCATAATCCTACCTACAAAGGTTCGACCACTGTTGTTAGCTGGTGGGAAGTACTCTGCCGGCTGTCGGATACTTCCACATACAAACCTTGCCATAGTGAACCCATTCCAATAATCCGCAGGATCTCCAGTCACTACTCAAATCCTTATGCCCATACCAGAACCTCTCCCCAGAGTCCATCTCTCTTCTCACCCCTACCACTCCCATTGCTCCTGCCCTCTACATGCCCCATTGTGGTTGGTTACTGTGTCCCCACTGAGAGAATCTCTCTGCTCTCATAGACCAACACCTTGAACCTATTACCTGGAACCTAGGCTCCTATTTCCTCCACCGACTCTCCACAGTTCCTGTCCCTTTACCACACAGTGCCCTGCTTGACTCTATTGTGCCACCTCCCTGTACCCTAATATCCCTAATGCCCATGGCTTTACCACTATTGAACACTATCTTTTTCAACACCCAACGGGTTCCAAACCAACAACCTCCTTCCTAGTTGACATGACCATTTATATACTCACCCACAATTACTTCGTCTTTGAAGGCATTACCTACAAACAAATCCACGTACGCCTATGTGCACCCACATGGCACCAAGTTATGCCAACCTATTCACGGGCCATCTAGAGGAATCCTTCCTAAAAACCCAGAATCCTAAACCCCTCACCCGGTTCAGATTCATTGATGACATCTTTGCTATCTGGAGCAAAGGTGGGGTCATCCTATCCACATTTCTCCAGAACCTCAACAACTTCTCTCCCATTTGCTTCACTTGGTCCTACTCAACACAACAGACCACATTCCTAGATGTTGACCATCTCAAAGATGGCTACATAAGTACCTCCATCTGTATTAGGTCACTAACCACCAGCAGTACTTCCACTTCGACAGTTACCACCTGTTCCATACCAGGGAGCCCTTCCATACAGCCTAGCCATCTGTGGTTGTCACATCTGCAGTGATGAGCAGTCCCTCTTGAAATATGCCAAGGGTCTCACTGACCGTAATTATCCTCCCAACCTTGTACAAAAACAAATCTCCCATGCCTATCTTTCCAGTCTCCCATCACTTCCCAAAGTCCCACCGTCCAGTCACAGAGGAGCATTTCACTCGTAACTCAGTACTACCCAGTACTGGAGCAACTGAATTACATACTCTGCCAGGGTTTCCATTACCTCTTGTCGTGCCCTGAAATGAGCAATATCCTGCCCACTTTCCTTCCACCCATGCTGCATTCTGTGTAGGCATGACGACTAGCAAGCTTGTCTGTCCACATGAATGGCCACCAACAAACTGGCCAAGGAACAAGTGGACCACCCTGTTGCTGAACACGCTACCAAACATGATATCCTTCATTTTAATGACTGCTTCACAGCCTGTGCCATATGGATCCTTTCCACCAACAGCAGCTCTTCTGAACTGTGCAGGTGGGAACTTTCACTGCAAAACATCCTATATCCCCATAAGCCTCCTGGCCTCAACTTTCATTGATCACTGTCCCCACTCATCCAGCCCTTTCCCTATTCCCATTCCAGCACTACACTGCCATCATTCCACCACCACACCGAGTCTTTTTATTTCTCTCCTTTTGTGCTACTTCCCTCCCCCCTTTCCTCCCCACCCTCTGTCTAACCTGCAGCACTTTACTGTCCGCCAGTCCCACCCATCCACCATACTTCCCTCTCCCCACCCCCTCCCTCCCCACCCTTCGTTCTAGCCTCCTCCTTACCCCCATCCAGTTACCACTCCCATCATGATGCACTGGTGCTGCCGCTCTCAGTGCAGTTTCAGTCGCCTCAAACTGCAGAAGCGCGCACCTGTATGTGTGTGTAAAGCGATAATTGTGAGAGTCTTTTTGTTGTGCCTATCTGCGACTCAGCATCTCCACTGTATGGCGAGTAACAACTTTCTTTCTCATAATATCAATATAAATTTGTGTTATTCTTCCTTGGAATCAGCCTGCAATTTCTCCAGAATTATCACAAATTTGTATTTATAACCACACTTGTTTAGTCACGAAAGAAAAACACTAATCTTACAATGTTTACACTGCACACAAAACTCACAATATTCTGTCTACAGTGAGAATAGAGGTAGTGGGCTGTCAGTCAGTCACTACTACTACTACTACTACTACTACTACTACTACCACCACCACCACCACCACCACCAAGGAGAGGAAGGGGACGTGTTAGCCAGGAAACAGAAGACAATGAACCACGTGAAAGATACATCAATTAAAACAAACCTGTTGGCCGTTTTAAGAGGCAATTGCTCTTTTTAAAGAATTTGTCACTCTTGTAGGGTGATGCGTGTAAGAAGACAAAGCCTACCAACTCGTCAACGGATGGGTCAGAGTGAATAGAAGAAGTTTGTAGCAGACAGAGGATTTAGCATGTTCCTTAAAGCTTAAGTAAAGCACAAACATTTAGCAGTGGTCTGGTTCTTCTTGAAACTTTCATGAAGCCTCTTCTAATCCTCTTTCCTCCCACAGTCTGTTGTTCAGCATTTCCTCCCATTCCAATCCTCTTCTATTTCTATCATCGTTCATCTGGTCTCCCCGTCTTGGTTGAGGTCTTCTAATTAGTCTTCTTCCAGAATCCGTCTTCTTGATATACCTTTCCTTTCCAATTCTTTTAATGTGGGCAAACCATTTCAGCACATTTCTCTCCATAGTTTATTTTAGGGGATCAGTCTGAACTGAGTTTAATTGTTTTATCTGAAACTTCTCATCTCACCCAGGACACTTCACAGAAAGCGTATCTCTCGTCACATGTATTCTACCCAGATCTATCTTTGTCCATGTCCAGTATTTCTACCCATAGTTCAAAATTGGTAGATAATATTATTTCTATATCATTATCTTTGCTGGTGTTGGTATTTTCCAGTTCCTAATTAGGTGTGACTATCGTATACCAATGTAAGACACATTACCACAATAGCACATTACACCAACACACATAACCACACCAAAACAATCTTATTTATCTAGACACCTTTACCTACACAAAGACTAAAGCAACCTGTTGATTATATGGTGCATGCTAGTCTTTACTACAAATAGCCCTCTATTCTCTCTATTTTGTTCCTTGATATTAATGACATCGTGCATATACTAAACAAGCATGTATTTGTTGTAAATGATAAAGCAGCAACTTTTTCAAAATAGCAGTTCCTGCTTATTCCTACTTGAATTCTCACAACTCATTTACAGCAGTTTACTAACAAATATCGGTGCAGTTTCTAATAGCTACTTCTTTCTGTTTTGCATACATCGACATTTTCCTCATTCCTAAAGTTTTACACTCACTATAGGATTTACAAATCATCATGAATAAAAACCTGTGTTGCACTGGAATGTTAATACTATTAGATATTTTGTTCAAGTTGTGTGAAATGACAGGAAAGAACAACCACCTTTCCAAAGGTTAGCTATAACAACTCGTGCCACGGTGAGTGACTAAGACGAAATGAAAATTGGTCCATAAGAATGGAAAGATAATTACCTAAGATAGTTACAAACTTTGTTGAAATAACTGAAATGTGCATTACCCATTCAACAAGTATTACAATGGCTGTACATCAAAATTATTATAGACAAAAAGATTAGATGGGTAAATCACATAACTAATGAGGAAGTATTGAATAGGTTTGGGGAGAAAAGAAGTTTGTGGCACAACTTGACTAGAAGAAGGGATCGGTTGGTAGGTCATGTTCTGAGGCATCAAGGGATCACCAATTTAGTATTGGAGGGCAGTGTGGAGGGTAAAAATCGTAGAGGGAGACCAAGAGATGAATACACTAAGCAGATTCAGAAGGATGTAGGTTGCAGTAGGTACTGGGAGATGAAGAATCTTGCATGGGATAGAGTAGCATGGAGAGCTGCATCAAACCAGTCTCAGGACTGAAGACCACAACAACAACAACAACAACAACAACAACAACATAGACAAAAAAACGCTCAAGCAGCAATTGACTATAGGAAAAAAAAAAAACATTTGTTCATCACCTGAAGAGTAAAATATAGACTACAGAGAAAACAAAACTTAGTGAGTTCCAAACTTATCCCGGACAACAGTAACCTGTCTGAACAGTCATCTACCGTAAATGTGTGTATGTGTGCACATGCACACGTCTGTGAAAACACTGTCAACTGCTCTAGTGCAGCTGATATTCATGGCTCGGCAGATGGTATCTGATCCACTCATAGCTGCTGCCTTGCACCACTGGAGAACGATCTGAATATGGTCTCAAAAATAAATTTAAACTGATCACCATAGTAAGTGTTTTTATGCAAAAATCACTTTGATCGCTGTTTACAAAAATTAGAAACTTGTTTATTATAACACACTTTAAAGCTTTATTATCTAGATGAATTGCTTTTTCTTTAACAAGTCATGTGGTACCAACCAAAATGCTGCCTTTGGTGCCACTGACACATGAATAAATATGGTTTCATATCCACAGCATTTAATTTGGTAATTACATACTTTTAAGTCAATGAATTACAGAATTGGCTTATGGTGCATGGTTTAGTTTTCAGCTGTAGGAGCGAAGAGTTAATTATGTGTAAGTGCAAATGTCTCATTTGCTGGAATGGCCTGCAAAGCTCTGCATGAACATTTAACAGTGAGCACTTCACTTGGGACTTAAGTATTTAAAGCATTGCAGTCCACTTTCCTGTATGCAATGACAGGTCTTGAAATTTTGTTGTAATCTCAGCTCATGACAAGTATAATTGTTTAGCATGGGAGGCTAGTTAAAATACCAGTTGTTGGGTAATTACTGGTGGAGTCCTATCCTTTTTGTCATTCTCATGCAATTTTATTACTGTCTGTTCACATGAGTGCCATGGACTTCCTTGTTTACCTTCACAGGGCACTGTGTGTACTTCAGGCTCTCAAAACCAATTTCGTAAACCAATTTCCCAACATCGCTTGGTTGATTTTGTAAACACTCCAAAATAGATTCTAAAAAAATCCCGTTTTAGCTGCCAGTTTTCCACATTAACATTCAATTTTTGCTCCCACATAAATGCATAACCATTTTCAAAACATACTTGGGTTGTCTGTTTCATTGTGCTTTTAGAAGTTTTCGGCTAATACTGTTGGAGTAACTTTTTGTACAGTGGAGTAACAGTAGTAATATTAGACTGAGCACGAAGCTTTCTACCTCTTACATTTAACTGACGAGAAATAGCGATTATACTGACTAATAAGACTAAAAACAGCCGACCAGTTGCAATGGCTGACTAAATCTGGAATTCTAACAGCTGTTTTTGAGACGCCAAATCTGGCTAGGCTAAACAAATACACTTAAAATTTTTTTTTCCAAAATTTGGTTTTCGTCTCCCATGTAAATGTATTGTGTACAAAGTTTACCCCCCCATGAACCATGGACCTTGCCGCTGGTGGGGAGGCTTGCGTGCCTCAGCGATACAGATGGCCGTACCGTAGGTGCAACCACAACGGAGGGGTATCTGTTGAGAGGCCAGACAAACATGTGGTTCCTGAAGAGGGGCAGCAGCCTTTTCAGTAGTTGCAGGGGCAACAGTCTGGATGATTGACTGATCTGGCCTTGTAACATTAACCAAAACGGCCTTGCTGTGCTGGTACTGCGAACGGCTGAAAGCAAGGGGAAACTACAGCCGTAATTTTTCCCGAGGACATGCAGCTCTACTGTATGATTAAATGATGATGGCGTTCTCTTGGGTAAAATATTCCGGAGGTAAAATAGTCCCCCATTCGGATCTCCGGGCGGGGACTACTCAGGAGGACGTCGTTATCAGGAGAAAGAAAACTGGCGTTCTACGGATCGGAGCGTGGAATGTCAGATCCCTTAATCGGGCAGGTAGGTTAGAAAATTTAAAAAGGGAAATGGATAGGTTAAAGTTAGATATAGTGGGAATTAGTGAAGTTCGGTGGCAGGAGGAACAAGACTTTTGGTCGGGTGATTACAGGGTTATAAATACAAAATCAAATAGGGGTAATGCAGGAGTAGGTTTAATAATGAATAAAAAAATAGGAGTGCGGGTTAGCTACTACAAACAGCATAGTGAACGCATTATTGTGGCCAAGATAGACACAAAGCCCATGCCTACTACAGTAGTACAAGTTTATATGCCAACTACCTCTGCAGATGATGAAGAAATAGATGAAATGTATGACGAGATAAAAGAAATTATTCAGGTAGTGAAAGGAGACGAAAATTTAATAGTCATGGGTGACTGGAATTCGTCAGTAGGAAAAGGGAGAGAAGGAAACATAGTAGGTGAATATGGATTGGGGGGAAGGAATGAAAGAGGAAGCCGCCTTGTTGAATTTTGCACAGAGCATAACTTAATCATAGCCAACACTTGGTTCAAGAATCATAAAAGAAGGTTGTATACCTGGAAGAATCCTGGAGATACTAGTAGGTATCAGATAGATTATATAATGGTAAGACAGAGATTTAGGAACCAGGTTTTAAATTGTAAGACATTTCCTGGGGCAGATGTGGATTCTGACCACAATCTATTGGTTATGAACTGCAGATTGAAACTGAAGAAACTGCAAAAAGGTGGGAATTTAAGGAGATGGGACCTGGATAAACTGAAAGAACCAGAGGTTGTAGAGAGTTTCAGGGAGAGCATAAGGGAACAATTGACAGGAATGGGGGAAAGAAATACAGTAGAAGAAGAATGGGTAGCTCTGAGGGATGAAGTAGTGAAGGCAGCAGAGGATCAAGTAGGTAAAAAGACGAGGGCTAATAGAAATCCTTGGGTAACAGAAGAAATATTGAATTTAATTGATGAAAGGAGAAAATACAAAAATGCAGTAAATGAAGCAGGCAAAAAGGAATACAGACGTCTCAAAAATGATATCGACAGGAAGTGCAAAATGGCTAAGCAGGGATGGCTAGAGGACAAATGTAAGGATGTAGAGGCTTGTCTCACTAGGGGTAAGATAGATACTGCCTACAGGAAAATTAAAGAGACCTTTGGAGAGAAGAGAACCACTTGTATGAATATCAAGAGCTCAGATGGCAACCCAGTTCTAAGCAAAGAAGGGAAGGCAGAAAGGTGGAAGGAGTATATAGAGGGTTTATACAAGGGCGATGTACTTGAGGACAATATTATGGAAATGGAAGAGGATGTAGATGAAGACAAAATGGGAGATAAGATACTGCGTGAAGAGTTTGACAGAGCACTGAAAGACCTGAGTCGAAACAAAGCCCCCGGAGTAGACAACATTCCATTGGAACTACTGACGGCCTTGGGAGAGCCAGTCCTGACAAAACTCTACCATCTGGTGAGCACGATGTATGAGACAGGCGAAATACCCTCAGACTTCAAGAAGAATATAATAATTCCAATCCCAAAGAAAGCAGGTGTTGACAGATGTGAAAATTACCGAACTATCAGTTTAATAAGTCACAGCTGCAAAATACTAACGCGAATTCTTTACAGACGAATGGAAAAACTGGTAGAAGCTGACCTCGGGGAAGATCAGTTTGGATTCCGTAGAAATGTTGGAACACGTGAGGCAATACTGACCTTACGACTTATCTTAGAAGAAAGATTAAGAAAAGGCAAACCTACGTTTCTAGCATTTGTAGACTTAGAGAAAGCTTTTGACAATGTTAACTGGAATACTCTCTTTCAAATTCTGAAGGTGGCAGGGGTAAAATACAGGGAACGAAAGGCTATTTACAGATTGTACAGAAATCAGATGGCAGTTATAAGAGTCGAGGGGCATGAAAGGGAAGCAGTGGTTGGGAAAGGAGTAAGACAGGGTTGTAGCCTCTCCCCGATGTTATTCAATCTGTATATTGAGCAAGCAGTAAAGGAAACAAAAGAAAAATTCGGAGTAGGTATTAAAATTCATGGAGAAGAAGTAAAAACTTTGAGGTTCGCCGATGACATTGTAATTCTGTCAGAGACAGCAAAGGACTTGGAAGAGCAGTTGAACGGAATGGACAGTGTCTTGAAAGGAGGATATAAGATGAACATCAACAAAAGCAAAACGAGGATAATGGAATGTAGTCAAATTAAGTCGGGTGATGCTGAGGGAATTAGATTAGGAAATGAGACACTTAAAGTAGTAAAGGAGTTTTGCTATTTAGGGAGTAAAATAACCAATGATGGTCGAAGTAGAGAGGATATAAAATGTAGACTGGCAATGGCAAGGAAAGCGTTTCTCAAGAAGAGGAATTTGTTAACATCGAGTATAGATTTAAGCGTCAGGAAGTCGTTTCTGAAAGTATTTGTATGGAGTGTAGCCATGTATGGAAGTGAAACATGGACGATAACTAGTTTGGACAAGAAGAGAATAGAAGCTTTCGAAATGTGGTGCTACAGAAGAATGCTGAAGATAAAATGGGTAGATCACGTAACTAATGAGGAGGTATTGAATAGGATTGGGGAGAAGAGAAGTTTGTGGCACAACTTGACTAGAAGAAGGGATCGGTTGGTAGGACATGTTTTGAGGCATCAAGGGATCACAAATTTAGCATTGGAGGGCAGTGTGTAGGGTAAAAATCGTAGAGGGAGACCAAGAGATAAATACACTAAGCAGATTCAGAAGGATGTAGGTTGCAGTAGATACTGGGAGATGAAGAAGCTTGCACAGGATAGAGTAGCATGGAGAGCTGCATCAAACCAGTCTCAGGACTGAAGACCACAACAACAACAACAACAACAACAAAGTTTACATGTGGCACCTGCGAAACACAAATTTTGCACAGCAGTGGTGATTGAGAGAGCAAAGCTGGTGGACAATCCAGGACACTCACCTGTAAGTAATTAAGGCTACTGTAAGTTTTCCTGGCTATCCCATAATCCAATGACAGTTTTACACCAGATTCCCCCTATTCTAACTTCCTTTCAATCACTAGAACAATACGTTTCCATTTTGCATTTACATTTATCTGTCATTTTTCCTAGTCCACAGTAACCAATCACTAATTCAGCAACAACAAGAAATGTATCACAGGTTAGACTCATTGTCAAGGAATTATTTTAAAAGCTGTGGTATTACTGATATCTGTTAGAACCTAGAAAAATTCTTCCAGTTAATGTTGAACAAACAGTATACTTTCATTTTTCATCAACACAGAGTAAGAATTCGGAGGAGGGTGGGGGGGGGACGACACTTAAATCAATGTCTTTCACTATCGGCCTTCAATGAGTGGAAAATCTTCAACGTTTAACCCTTAGGAAAAGGGCTCGGTAAACATATAGACAAATTTCAAAATAAAATTCAGTTGGCAGTTGCACAGATATCTTCACTTTACCAGTTTCGATAAATTAATTTGTCATCTCCAGAAGTCTGCAAAATTAGGGATATCATTTGACACTGGCCTTATTTTGTTGGTTTCTGAAGACAATTTGTCAAAACCAGTGAAGAGAAATAGAAATATCTGACAACTGAATTTTATTCTGAAATACATACGACAGTTGCTGAAAAATAACAGCTATGAATAAAACAGTACACGCAAATAATCAGCAGAGCCCCTACACTTTCCAGAAGATGAAATGAAAAACAATTAAAAAAATATTTCAGGAATGATCAACAGTGGTACTGCAGCCTCAAACCACAAGCCACACATCCAAGAGTGTATTCTTCAAAAAAATAAATGAATAAAAATGTTCCAATCACAACAGAATACTCCAGCTGCCACATTTTCAGTGTTTTTGTATTTTTTGGAGATGAGTTATGAGGGTAGTCAAATGAAAACCAAACACCGGTCACAACAGGACCGTAGAATGGTTCCATTCAAAAGTAATCAACACATGTGTTCAGACGGAAATCCCACTGGGAGATGAGATGGTCAATTCCTGCTTCATAGAATGTGGTTGATGCTGACGGATCCACAATCACAACCACTCTTGCAGACATCCATGAATGTTTCTTTCGGGTCATCAAAAATATGAAAGTCACACAGTGAAAGATCAGGACCATGCAGATGATGTTGCAGTGTTTCCCAAACAAATCACTGATGCATAGCTTTCATCTGATTGGCAGTGTGGGCTGGGTGTTACTGTGCAGCAGGATGATTCTATCAGACAGCCTGAGGACAAACAGCAAAGTCAACAGTGGAAACATGTAACGCCGGAAATGCATATCCTCCTATTTCCATCTATTGTACTATAAATTTGTTTTCCTTATTTTTGTTACCTGAATATATGACATTTCTGTGTCTTTACATATTGTAATTGTTTTACTATTTGTATATATATATATATATTTATGCATTTATATATTTAAAAAGAAAGATGATGAGACTTACCAAACAAAAGCGCTGGCAGGTCGATAGACACACAAACAAACACAAACATACACACAAAATCTAGCTTTCGCAACCAATGGTTGCCTCGTCAGGAAAGAGGGAAGGAGAGGGAAAGACAAAAGGATTTGGGTTTTAAGGGAGAGGGTAAGGAGTCATTCCAATCCCGGGAGCGGAAAGACTTACCTTAGGGGGAAAAAAGGACTGGTATACACTCGCACACACACACATATCCATCCTCATATACACAGACACAAGCAGACATTTGTAAAGGCAAAGAGTTTGGGCAGAGACGTCAGTCGGGGCGGATGTACAAAGGCAAAGATGATGTTGAAAGACAGGTGAGGTACGAGCGGCGGCAAATTGAAATTAGAAATTAGCGGAGATTGAGGCCTGGCGGATAGCAAGAAGAGAGGATATGCTGAAGGGCAAGTTCCCATCTCCGGAGTTCTGACAGGTTGGTGTTAGTGGGAAGTATCCAGATAACCCAGACGGTGTAACACTGTGCCAAGATGTGCTGGCCGTGCACCAAGGCATGTTTAGCCACAGGGTTTTTTTTTTTTTTTTTTTTTTGTGGTTTTAGGGCGCACAACTTCAATGGTCATTAGCGCCCTGACTACTCTAAAAATGCACCGCGAGCCACAAGTTGACAACAACAACTAAAAGGAAAAACACAATAAAAGACAGACTGACAGGCATAGGATTAAAAAACTTCATCAAATGTCCTTAGCAAGGTGTGTCAAATTGATAAAACAAAGAACACGAGCAGCTGCTCGTGGGTCATCCGCTAAAACGGCATCGAAAGTAATAGGCAGGTTAAGATCGAGGCGCAGTTGGTTAAGATCGGGACAGGACATTAAAATGTGCCTAACCGTCAGCAAGTGCCCACATGGGCAGAACGGCGCCGGCGCAGCCGTCAGCAGATGGCGATGGCTGAACCGGCAGTGTCCAATCCTTAACCTTGCTAAAACGACCTCCTCCCGCCGAGAAGGGCGTGAGGAGGACGTCCAAGCCACGGGAAGAGGTTTTAAGGCCCGAAGCTTGTTGTCGGTAAGTGCAGCCCAATCGGCATGCCACAGCGACACAACGCGCCGACAAATGACCCTGCTAAGATCGGACGAAGGGACACAACAAGAAGCTGTCCGAGGCTGGAGGACCGCAGCCTTGGCCGCGGCATCTGCAGCTTCGTTCCCAGGGATACCGACATGGCCGGGAACCCACATAAAGCTAACCGGCGGACCGACGTCCACCAGCCGCTGAAGAGAGCGTTGGATCCGGTGTACGAAAGGGTGAACCGGGTACGGATCACTGAGGCTCTGGATGGCGCTCAGGGAATCTGAGCAGATGACATAAGCAGAATGTCGGTGGCGGCAGATGTAAAGAACAGCCTGGTAGAGGGCAAAGAGCTCAGCTGTGAAGACCGAACAATGGTCATGGAGCCGGTATTGGAAACTTTGTGCCCCGACTATAAAGGAACACCCAACCCCGTCATTGGTCTTAGAGCCATCTGTATAAATGAAAGTCATGGTGATGAACTTCGAACGAAGTTCCAAAAAACGGGAGTGGTAGACCGAACTGGGGGTGACCTCTTTTGGGAGCGAGCTGAGGTCAAGGTGAACACGGACCTGAGCCTGGAGCCAAGGTGGCGTGTGGCCCTCGCCCACTCGAAAGGTTGCAGGGAGTGAAAAATGAAGGTGTTGAAGGAGGCGACGAAAGCGAACTCCAGGGGGTAGCAGGGCAGAGACATACAACCCGTATTGACGGTCGAGAGAGTCGTCAAAAAAGGAACGATAAGACGGATGGTCGGGCATTGACAGTAGCCGACAGGCATACCGACAAAGCAGTATATCGCGCCGGTAAGTGAGCGGCAATTCGCCAGCGTCAGCATGAAGACTCTCTACGGGACTGGTATAAAATGCTCCGATCGCAAGTCGTAAACCCCGATGTTGTATGGAGTTGAGGCGGCGTAAGATGGATGGCCGTGCAGAGGAGTATACAAAGCTCCCATAATCCAGCTTGGAGCGGACGATCGACCGATATAGACGAAGTAGGACGGTTCGATCCGCTCCCCACGACATACCACTGAGAACACGGAGGACATTTAAAGAACGGGTACAACGGGCGGCCAAATATGACACATGTGGAGACCAGCTAAGTTTCCTGTCAAAGGTAAGGCCTAAAAATTTGGTTGTCTCCACGATTGGGAGAGCAACGGGACCAAGTCGTAAGGACGGTGGGAGAAACTCTTTGTAGCGCCAGAAGTTAATACAGACCGTCTTCTCGGCAGAAAAACGGAAGCCATTGGCGACACTCCAGGAGTAAAGACGGTCAAGAGAACGCTGAAGACAGCGCTCCAGGACACGTGTACGCTGCGCGCTGCAATAGATGGTAAAATCGTCCACAAAAAGGGAGCCTGATACATCAGCTGGGAGGCAATCCATTATTGGATTGATCGCGATGGCGAACAGAGCGACGCTCAAAACTGAGCCCTGTGGCACCCCATTCTCCTGGCGAAAGGTGTCGGACAGGACAGAACCCACACGTACCCTGAACTGTCGATCCATTAAAAAGGAACGAATAAAAAGAGGGAGGCGACCGCGAAGGCCCCATGTATGGATGGTGCGGAGAATGCCCGCCCTCCAACAGGTGTCGTAAGCCTTCTCCAAATCAAAGAACACAGCCGCGGTCGGGCGCTTCCGCAAGAAGTTATTCATAATGAAGGTCGACAAGGTAACCAGATGGTCAACAGCAGAGCGGCGCCTACGAAATCCACATTGTACATTTGTAAGTAGGCGTCGAGACTCAAGCAGCCAAACCAATCGAGAGTTAACCATTCGCTCCATCACTTTACAGACACAGCTGGTAAGTGAGATAGGTCGATAACTGGAAGGCAAGTGCTTGTCCTTCCCCGGCTTAGGAATCGGGACAACAATAGACTCGCGCCAGCATGCGGGAACATGTCCCTCAATCCAGATGCGATTGTATGTACGAAGAAGAAAACCTTTACCCGCAGGAGAAAGGTTCTTCAGCATCTGAATATGAATAGAATCAGGCCCTGGAGCGGAGGACCGTGATCGGCCAAGTGCGGTTTCGAGTTCCCGCATGGTGAATGGGGCATTATAACTTTCACAATTCGAGGAGCAAAAGTCAGGGGGCCTAGCCTCCTCTGCCTGTTTGCGGGGGAGGAAGGCAGGGTGGTAATGAGCGGAGCTCGAAACCTCGGCGAAAAAGCGGCCGAAGGCATTGGAGACAGCCTCAGGGGCCACAAGGACTTCATTCGCGACCTTCAAGCCAGAAACTGGGGAGTGGACCTTAGTGCCAGATAGCCGGCGCAGGCTACCCCAGACAACAGAAGAAGGAGTAAAACTGTTGAAGGTGCTTGTGAAAGCAGCCCAGCTGGCTTTCTTGCTTTCGTTAATAATACGACGACACTGAGCACGTAATCGTTTATAATTAATACAATTCGCCACTGTAGGGTGGCGTTTAAAGGTGCGTAAAGCACGTCGACGAGCACGTAAAGCGTCTCTACATGCTGCAGTCCACCAGGGGACCGGTACACGACGTGGAGAAGAAGTAGGGTGAGGGATGGAATATTCAGCAGCAGCGAGAATGACTTCCGTGAGGTGTGCGACCTGACGATCGCAGCTTGTGAAGGTTTGATCCTGAAAGGTCGCCCTGGAAGAAAAGAGCCCCCAGTCTGCCTTGGAGATGGTCCAACTAGAGGAGCACGGAGAGGGAGTATGCTGCAGGAGATGGATAACACACGGGAAGTGGTCGCTCGAATATGTATCAGCAAGTGCATACCACTCAAACCGGCGTGCAAGTTGGGGAGTACAGATAGAGAGGTCTAAATGGGAATAGGTATGAGATGTGTCCGAAAGAAAAGTAGGGGCGCCAGTATTAAGGCAGACAAGATTGAGCTGGTTGAAAAGGTCTGCTAACAAGGAGCCCCTCGGGCAGGAGGCTGGAGAACCCCAAAGGGGATGGTGGGCATTGAAGTCTCCAGTTAACAAAAACGGTGCAGGTAGCTGAGCAATAAGTTGCATCATGTCTGCCCTGGTAACGGCAGATGACGATGGAGTGTAAACGGTACAAAAGGAAAACGTAAAAGTGGGGAGAGTAATGCGGATGGCAACTGCCTGCAGGCCGGTGTGCAACGTGATGGGATCGTAGTAAATATCATCCCGGACCAGCAACATAACCCCTCCATGAGCTGGGATACCTACCATAGGGGGTAGGTCAAAACGCACAGAGGTGTAGTGTGCCAAGGCAATGTGATCGCATGGGCGTAGCTTCGTTTCCTGGAGGGCTACGACGAGCGGACGATGCAAGCGGAGCAGCAACTTCAAGTCCTCTCGGTTGGAGCGAATGCTGCGAATATTCCAGTGAATAAGTGCCATCGTAAGAAAAGGAAGATGAGAGAAGGGGTCACCTCGAAGGCCGCTTAGGGCCTGGCTTCGAGCGAGCACTGCCGCCGCTATCAGTAGGCGGACAGTCATCGTCCATGGGGTCTATAGGGTCATCGGCCATCTCGGGAGGATGGCCGGGAGGGGGAGCTTCCTCCGCCGGTGAACGGCCAGATGTACGGCTACCGGCGGTGCGGCCAGGCGAAACGGATGACGGCCTGGGGCGGCAACCGCTGGGTGGCGCAGGAGAAGAGATGCGCCGTGGCGGGGAAGGAGAACTGTGCTTCCTATGCGCCTTTTTGGAAGGACGTTTGGTGGAAGTACCGGTCGAAGGCTGGGAGGTCGAGGGACGGAGGAAGTCTGCACGGGATGGTTCCTTCTTGAAGGACCGTGCATCTGACTTCGGTGTCTTCGACTTAGCAGAAGCTGAGGAAGTGGCTGGTGTCTGTGGTGTGATGGGAGGAAGAGGAGACGTCGACCGCGCGATCTTAGCACTGGCCGAACGGACGACCGTGGTGCTGAAGGTCAGATCGCATGTCTGGGTTGCGACCTCCCGGGTAGTCCGAGGAGAGGCGAGGACAGTACTATATTTCCCCGCTGGGAGCAGCGTGGGCTTCCTACTAGCCAATAGCTTGCGAGCAGCCGAGGTTGACACTTTCTCTTTGACACGAATTTCTTGGATGCAACGTTCGTCCTTATAGACAGGACAGTCGCGGGAGGATGCGGCATGGTCACCCTGACAGTTCACACAATGAGGAGACGGAGGTGGACAGTCACCCTCATGGGCATCCCTGCCACAAGTGACACATTTAGCCGCATTGGAACAAGACTGTCGAGTGTGATTGAAACGCTGACACTGGTAGCAGCGCGTAGGTGTCGGGACATAGGGGCGAACAGAAATAACCTCGTAGCCCGCCTTGATGCGCGATGGCAGCTTAACACTATCGAAGGTCAAGAAGAGTGTCCGGGTCGGTACAAGGTCGTTGTTGACCTTTTTCATGACCCGATGGACAGCCGTCACGCCCTGCTCAGCGAGGAAAGATTGAAGCTCCTCGTCAGTCAATCCGTCGAGGGAGCTAGTATACACTACACCACGAGACGAATTCAAAGTTCGGTGGGCCTCCACCCGGACAGGGAACGTGTACAGGAGGGTGGCCCGAAGCAGTTTTTGTGCCTGAAAGGCATTCTCAGTTTCTAGTAATAAGGTGCCGTTACGCAACCTGGTACAAGATTTGACAGATCCGGCTATGGCATCAACGCCCTTCTGAATAACAAAAGGGTTGACAGAGGAAAAATCCTTTCCGTCCTCAGTGCGAGAAACTACGAGGAACTGTGGGGCAGGCGGTAGTACTTTTGTCACTGTTGGCTGGTCACGTTTCCGTTTTTGGGTCGAAGTCGAAAGCGATGGAGTAGAATCCATTGCGGAGGAATCCCCCATGATTGCCAGCGTCTCCGATGGCGCGCTCCTTCCTTGTGGGGACCCTCTCAGAGGGCACTCCCGCCTTAGGTGAATGTTTACACCTCAGGTCACACCTCCCGAGAAACAGACGGAGGGACCAATCGGCATGGTCAGAAGGTATCAGCTCAGGCAATCACCCCTCCCCGGGCCTGGCCTTTACCAGGGGGTACGCGCGTGCCTTACATGTCTACCCAGGGCGGGGACTTACGCGTTACCCCGTCACCGGCTACGCGTGCGAACGCGTGGGTCGGCCTTCAGACACGCACAGGGAGGAAGGAAGAAGAGGAAAAAGAAGAGAGAGAGGGAGAAAGAGGACAGACTGTCTCAAACGCCGAGGCGGAGACCAGAGAAGGCAAGGAGAAGAAGGCAATGAGAAGGCAAGGAGAAAAAGGCAATGAGAAGGCAAGGAGAAAAAGGCAATGAGAAGGCAAGGAGAAGGCAAGGAGAAAAAGGCAATGAGAAGGCAAGGAGAAAAAGGCAATGAGAAGGCAAGGAGAAAAAGGCAATGAGAAGGCAAGGAGAAGGCAAGGAGAAGTCAAGGGAAAGAGTAAGGAAGACAGTGAGGTGGAGAAGAGCAAAGAAAGGGACCAACAAAAGGAAGGAAGAAACGAGAAGTTTAAAACCAAAAGGACCACGATTATAGGTCGTGAAGATCGTCCGTCTCCGGACGCAGGCGCTAACTACCCCCGTGAGGGGGATGGACTCCTTTTAGTCGCCTCTTACGACAGGCAGGAATACCTCGGGCCTATTCTAATCCCCGGACCCGCAGGGGGGAGCCACAGGGTGATCCTCATTACCAACAAACACTGTCTGCCTGTGTCCATTCATGCGAATGGACAGTTTGTTGCTGGTCATTCCCACATAGAACGCTTCACAGTGTAGGCAGGTCAGTTGGTAAATCACGTGGGTGCTTTCACACGTGGCTCTGCCTTTGATAGTGTACACCTTCCGGGTTACAGGACTGGAATAGGTGGTGGTGGGAGGGTGCATGGGACAGGTTTTACACCGGGGGCGGTTACAGGGGTAGGAGCCAGAGGGTAGGGAAGGTGGTCTGGGGATTTCATAGGGATGAACTAAGAGGTTGCGAAGGTTAGGTGGACGGCGGAAAGACACTCTTGGTGGAGTGGGGAGGATTTCATGAAGGATGGATCTCATTTCAGGGCAGGATTTGAGGAAGTCGTATCCCTGCTGGAGAGCCACATTCAGAATCTGATCCAGTCCCGGAAAGTATCCTGTCACAAGTGGGGCACTTTTGGGGTTCTTCTGTGGAAGGTTCCGGGTTTGAGGAGATGAGGAAGTGGCTCTGGTTATTTGCTTCTGTACCAGGTCGGGAGGGTAGTTACGGGATGCAAAAGCTGTTTTCAGGTTGTTGGTGTAATGGTTCAAGGATTCCAGCTATCCAAATTGAACCATGCCTGGAACAGTTCCGTCCTCCGTCACAGCGGGACCCACCTCCTCTTCCTCAAAATCACCCTCTCCTAACCTTCCAGGAATTTCTGACTTCCAGCCTTGCCTCTCAATCCTTCTTAAAAAAACCTTAATCCTACTCCCAACATCACCACTGCTGAAGCCCAGGCTATCCATGATCTCGCTGCGATGGAGCACTTCCTTTCACGCCGATCACCTGCCGCCCTACCTAAAACCTCTTTCCTCATTACCTTAGCCAGCTTCATCCTGACCCACAACTTCTTCACTTTTGAAGGCCAGACATACCAACAATTAAAGGGAACAGCCATGGGTACCAGGATGGCCCCCTCGTATGCCAGCCTATTCATGGGTCGCTTAGAGGAAGCCTTCTTGGTTACCCAGGCCTGCCAACCCGAAGTTTGGTACAGATTTATTGATGACATTTTCATGATCTGGACTCACAGTGAAGAAGAACTCCAGAATTTCCTCTCCAACCTCAACTCCTTTGGTTCCATCAGATTCACCTGGTCCTACTCCAAATCCCATGCCACTTTCCTTGACGTTGACCTCCACCTGTCCAATGGCCAGCTTCACACGTCCGTCCACATCAAACCCACCAACAAGCAACAGTACCTCCATTATGACAGCTGCCACCCATTCCACATCAAACGGTCCCTTCCCTACAGCCTAGGTCTTCGTGGCAAACGAATCTGCTCCAGTCCGGAATCCTTGAACCATTACACCAACAACCTGAAAACAGCTTTTGCATCCCGTAACTACCCTCCCGACCTGGTACAGAAGCAAATAACCAGAGCCACTTCCTCATCTCCTCAAACCCGGAACCTTCCACAGAAGAACCCCAAAAGTGCCCCACTTGTGACAGGATACTTTCCGGGACTGGATCAGATTCTGAATGTGGCTCTCCAGCAGGGATACGACTTCCTCAAATCCTGCCCTGAAATGAGATCCATCCTTCATGAAATCCTCCCCACTCCACCAAGAGTGTCTTTCCGCCGTCCACCTAACCTTCGCAACCTCTTAGTTCATCCCTATGAAATCCCCAGACCACCTTCCCTACCCTCTGGCTCCTACCCCTGTAACCGCCCCCGGTGTAAAACCTGTCCCATGCACCCTCCCACCACCACCTATTCCAGTCCTGTAACCCGGAAGGTGTACACGATCAAAGGCAGAGTCACGTGTGAAAGCACCCACGTGATTTACCAACTGACCTGCCTACACTGTGAAGCGTTCTATGTGGGAATGACCAGAAACAAACTGTCCATTCGCATGAATGGACACAGGCAGACAGTGTTTGTTGGTAATGAGGATCACCCTGTGGCTAAACATGCCTTGGTGCACGGCCAGCACATCTTGGCACAGTGTTACACCGTCCGGGTTATCTGGATACTTCCCACTAACACCAACCTGTCAGAACTCCGGAGATGGGAACTTGCCCTTCAGCATATCCTCTCTTCTCGCTATCCGCCAGGCCTCAATCTCCGCTAATTTCTAATTTCAATTTGCCGCCGCTCGTACCTCACCTGTCTTTCAACATCATCTTTGCCTTTGTACATCCGCCCCGACTGACATCTCTGCCCAAACTCTTTGCCTTTACAAATGTCTGCTTGTGTCTGTGTATATGAGGATGGATATGTGTGTGTGTGCGAGTGTATACCAGTCCTTTTTTCCCCCTAAGGTAAGTCTTTCCGCTCCCGGGATTGGAATGACTCCTTACCCTCTCCCTTAAAACCGAAATCCTTTTGTCTCTCCCTCTCCTTCCCTCTTTCCTGACGAGGCAACCATTGGTTGCGAAAGCTAGATTTTGTGTGTATGTTTGTGTTTGCTTGTGTGTCTATCGACCTGCCAGCGCTTTTGTTTGGTAAGTCTCATCATCTTTCTTTTTAAATATATTTTTCCCACGTGGAATGTTTCCCTCTATTATATTTATCCATTTATGTCTATGTATAATTGGTTTGTTTCGTAAATAGTATTTGTATTTTTACGCTGGGTCTTGCCTAGGGAAAACTGCTATCGAACGATTACATCGATAGGTCGTGTGAAGAATCAAAGTGTGTAGGATCTTTGGTAGTTTTAACTCTGCCGCGTGGAGCGCGGGCAGAGAGGGAGTCTGGCTGGAGTAGCGAGTGGAGCAGGTGTGTTGTGTGAAGCTCCCGCGAGTTGCCGTGCTTTCGGGGTTTGGCAGCATGTAATTGCGCTCGACTTGCGATGATAGTTTCTAACACGGTGTTGCGGATGGGAAGCATTAGCTGGCGCACATCAAGAGCCCATTTCGTCTGGTGACCTTGTCGAGAAGAAGGCGCGCCAACATCCAGCTTCTGCAACAGCGACGGCCGACAATGAGTGACTGTCGCCACCTCCTCGATCGACGGCTTCAAACCTTCAATCAACCATCAAAGAAGACTGGAAGCACGTAAAGTTTTAGAACTGTATGGCAGACCTCAGCTTTTCAAACTGTACCATTTTCGTAACTATAATTACAGCAACTTAGCATGAACATTTGTTGCTCATTGTCCCAATTGCATTACCAAGCAGGGTCCCTTCCTTTTCTGGAATGAACCCGAGTGTCATTGAAATTCAAACGCCAGCATTAAAGTAACATTATAGCATTTCACTGCTTTAATTTCAAAGTTCAGTTAAAGTATTCATAGCTGGCTACAATATTTAGATTACACAAGCACGAATTAAGAGTGCGAGTTTTGTTACCGTATTTTAGCTTACCTGTGACTGCAGCTCAGCTTGGTACGTACTAAATTTTACTATTGTTAATTGTTCAGAATCGTTTAATTCAAGTTCAAAGTTAAATCTCTACTTTCTAAATAGCGTAGATTCAAGTAGCTTTAGAAATGATTGTTGAGGTAGTCCAAGACTAACTGTATTTTACTGAATTTCGATGTGCTTCAGAAAGAAAGCTCACTATTAACTTCAGTCACTAAATTAACTTTCGATTTTCCTGTTTTATTAATTCTTTTGCTAAATTAAGTCAGAGTGTAGCGAAATTTATTACTTCTGACAAACTTTCAGTTTTCACACTGCACGTGTCAACCTTCAGTTGCCACGCTTCTAGTGCTAATTATATGTGTAATAACCTTTTTTTTCAGTTACTATAGTAATTGTCCTTAGGACTGGCAACCGTAATTTCCCCCAAATCTCAAATACCTAATTACCGCTAGTTAACTGTTAACGTAACGGCCGCACGTTTACTTTCTTTATTACCTTTACCCCTTTTCCAAAATTAATTTCCACCAGTTTCATTTGCATTTTTCCTTTCATTTAGATGTAACCCTTTCCTTCCTCTTTACCGACAAATTAACTTCGGTGATGATTGCTTTTCCAAAATTCCCATTAGGTACACATGGTTTCATTTTTCACTGTCATTAAGGTCGATAAGTGAGGGGGAGGTTACAAACACATCAAATCTTCCCCACCAAAGATATGCCAAGCTGTTCACAAAAGTGCTGCAAAGATCATGATGACCAACTCCTTTGACAGTTGGGGGTCCTCTGCTCATTGAGTTCAAGCATGGAACCACAATCACTATACAGTGCTATGAAGATACTTGCAGAAATCGTGGTGCACCATCAAGTTGAAATGCCCAGGAATGCTATCTAATGGCATCATCCTGTTGCAAGATAACACCTGCCCAATACTGACAATTGGACAAAGGGTATGCTTCAGCGATTTGGTTGGAAACCATTGCAACATCCTCCATACAGCCTGGATGTTTCACAGTGTTGTTTCACTTCTTTGGCAGCCTGAAGACAAGATGTGTGGACACCAGTTTCAGTCCAAAGAGGTCTCGATTCATCAGCAGCTGTCTGCATTCTACAAAATGGGAACTCATCGTCTTGTCTCCCAGTAGGGTAAATGTCTTAATGCATGTGATGATTACTTTTGCCTGGGACTATTTAATCGCCCCATTGTGGCAATGTTTGGTTTCCATTTGACTGTCCCTTACACTTTCTCTATCCCAAAAATCTTGTGCTCCCCCTCCCACATACAAAATTATTGTCTAACACTTTTCTTCAAATTCTGTGCTCTGGGCACAAAAAGCACTATATAGATATGAATCACTGTCTATTGCATTTTTCTTCTGTTCTTACATGCTTTGATTGGTTGGTTTGTGCGATTAAAGGGACCAGACTAAAATGCTCATCGGTCCCTTTTTCCAAATACTAAAAACACCACAGAGAATAAAAACAAGTAACAGAATAGATCACAGACAACACAGAACAAGAGAGACTTAGACAAACACCAGGCACGACAAACTAAAATCACACAGATGTGTGATGGTGGTTGGCCGACCATAGAAACAAAAAAGGAAAAGCCAACCACCGAGAAAAGCATTAAAAACTCAGATTAAAATCGTAGGCCAATGGCCAGAATCAACACAAAAGAACATAACGAACACTCAGAGTAAACGATAAAAACCCCCTGCCCGAATAAAATGTAAAACTAAGCCAACCATAACAGTCAGGGAGCGTATCAGGCAGCGCAAATGTCTGCCTGACCACAGCTGAAAGGGGGCAGGCCAACAAAATGTGGGCCACTGTCAAAGCTGCCCCGCAGCGACATAGAGGAGGGTCCTCCCGGCGCAATAAATAACTGTGTGTCAGCCGGGGGTGGCCAATGCGGAGCCGACAAAGGAAGACCGAGTCCCTGGGGTTGGCTCGCATGGATGACCGCCACACAGTCATCGTCTCCTTAATGGCACGGAGTTATTGGGCGTGAGCCGATCACGCTATTCAGCATCCCAAAGCGCAAAAACTTTTCGGCGGAGGACTGCCCGCAAATCAGTCACTGGGAGGCCAACATCCAGAGATGGTTGACTCGTGGCCTCTTTCTCCAGGCGGTCAACATGTTCATTGCCCCGGATACCAACATGACCGGGGGTCCACACAAAGACCACAGAGCGGCCGCAACGGGCAAGAGTATGCAGGGACTCTTGGATAGCCATCACCAGACGGGAACGAGGGAAACACTGGTCGAGAGCTCGTAAACCGCTCAGGGAATCGCTACAGATAACGAAGGACTCACCTGAGCAGGAGCGGATATACTCTAGGGCACGAAAGATGGCGACCAGCTCAGCAGTGTAAACGCTGCAGCCATCCTGCAAGGAACATGTTCTTGTTCGGAATAGTCCCCTAGAGTTAGCGCATACCCGACATGACCAGCAACCATTGAACCGTCAGTGTAAACAATGCCAGAGCCCTGATACGTGGCCAGGATGGAATAAAAGCGGCATCGGAAGGCCTCTGGAGGGACAGAGTCCTTCGGGCCCTGTGCCAAGTCGAGCCGAAGGCAAGGGCGAGGCACGCACCACGGGGGTGTACGCAGAGGTGCCCGAAAAGGATGTGGAACAGGGAAAAACCCAAGCCCGGAGAGAAGCTCCTTGACGTGTACGGCGATTGGACAACCCGACCGGGGCCGACGTTCTGGCAGATGGACGACAGACTGTGGGAACAGGACACGGTAATTTGGATGCCCGGGCAAGCTAAAAACATGGGCAGCATAAGTGCCAGTAATTGTTGGCGTTTTAACCACAGTGGAGGGACACCTGCCTCCACTAGTATGCTGTCCACAGGGCTGGTGCGGAAAGCACCAGTAGCAAGGCATATCCCGCTGTGGAGAATTGGGTCCAGCACCCACAACACAGATGGGGATGCTGAGCCATAAGCCACGCTCCCATAATCCAGACGGGACTGGATTAACGCCTGGTAGAGCCGTAACAGGGTAGATCGGTCGGTGCCCCAGCTGGTGTGGCTCAAGCATCTCAGAGTATTGAGATGCCTCCAACACGCCTGTTTAAGCTGCCGAATATGAGGCAGCCAAGTCAGCCGGGCATCGAAAACTACACCCAAAAACCTGTGGGTCTCCACCACAGCAAGAAGTTTGTTGTCAAGAGAAAGCCGCGGGTCAGGATGGACCGTTCGGTGCCGGCAGAAATGCATAACGTGGGTCTTGGCAGCCGAAAACTGAAAACCATGCGCTACAGCCCAAGACTGCGCCTTGCGGATTGCGCTCTGTAGCTGATTTTCAGCAGCTGCAATGCCAATAGAGCTGTAGTAAAGGCAGAAGTCGTCAGCATACAGGGAAGCGGAGACAGAATTTCCCCACGGCCGCAGCGAGCCCGTTAATGGCTATTAAAAACAGGCAGACACTTAAAACAGAACCCTGTGGCACGCTGTTCTCCTGGACGTGGGAGGAACTATATGAGGCTGCGACTTGCACGCGGAAGGTACGATACGACAGGAAATTACGGATAAAGATCAGCAGAGGGCCCCGAAGACCCCATCCATGAAGCGTAGAAAGGATCTGATGACGCCATGTCGTATCGTACGCCTTCCGCATGTCGAAAAAGACAGCGACCAGGTGCTGACGGCGGGCAAAGGCAGTACGGATGGCCGACTCCAGGCTCACCAGATTGTCGGCGGCGGAGCGGCCTTTACGGAACCCACCCTGAGACAGAGCCAGAAGGCCCCGAGACTCCAGTACCCAATTCAAGCGCCGGCTCACCATCCGTTCGAGAAGCTTGCAAAGAACGTTGGTGAGGCTAATGGGGCGGTAGCTGTCCACCTCCAAAGGGCTCTTGCCCGGTTTCAAAACGGGGATGACAATGCTTTCCCGCCATTGTGACGGAAACTCACCCTCGATCCAGAGACGGTTGTAAAGGTCGAGGAGGCGTCGCTTGCAGTCCACTGAAAGGTGTTTCAGCATCTGACAGTGGATGCTATCTGGCCCGGGAGCGGTATCAGGGCAAGCGGCAAGGGCACTGTGAAATTCCCACTCACTGAATGGAGCATTGTAGGATTCAGAAGTGTGGGTGCGAAAAGAAAGGCTCCGACATTCCATCCGCTCTTTAATGGAGCGGAAGGCCTGGGGGTAAGTCGCAGAAGCGGAACTCATAGCAAAATGCTCTGCTAAGCAGTTTGCAATGACGTTGGAGTCAGTACAAACTGCTCCATTCAGTGAGAGTGCAGGGACGCTGGCAGGGGTCCGATAGCCGAAGACGCGTCGAATCTTGGCCCAGACCTGCGATGGAGTGACATGGAGGCCAATGGTGGACACATACCACTCCCAGCACTCCTTGCCTTGGCGGATAAGGAGGCGGGCCCGCGCACGCAGCCGTTTGAAGGCAATAAGGTGGTCTATGGAGGGATGTCGCTTGTGACACTGGAGCGCCCGCCGGCGATCTTTCGCTTCAGCGATCTCAGGCGACCACCAAGGCATAGCCCTCCGCTGAGGGGACCCAGAAGAACGGGGAATGGCAGATTCAGCGGCAGTAATGATCAGTGGTGACCGATTGAACCACCGCATCAATGGCATCACTAGAGAGAGGTGCAATAGCGGCAGTGGAGGAAAACAAGTCCCAGTCAGCCTTATTCATAGCCCATCTGCTTGGGCGCCCAGAAGAGTGACGTGGTGGCAGTGACAGAAGGATCGGAAAGTGGTGACTGCCACCCAAGTCGGCATGCACACTCCATTGGACAGACGGTAAGAGGCGAGGGCTACAGATCAGAAGGTCGATGGCGGAGTACGTGCCATGTGCCACGCTGAAGTGCGTGAAGGAACCATCATTTAGAAGTGAAAGATCGAGCTGTGCCAATAAACGCTCAATGGTGGCGCCTCGACCTGTTGCCACTGACCCACCCCACAGAGGTTTATGGGCGTTGAAGTCGCCCAGTAACAAGAAAGGTGGCGGCAATTGGGCTATCAGTGCAGCCAGGACATGCAGCGCGACATCACCATCCGGTGGAAGGTAAAGACTGCAGACGGTAATAGCCTGTGGCGTCCACACCCTAACAGCGACAGCCTCTAAAGCTGTTTGTAGAGGGACAGACTCACTGAAGAGAGTTAAGGACATAGATGCAGACGCCACCAGACACCCTTTCATAAGCTGCTCGGTTCTTATAATAACCCCGATAGCCACGGAGGGCGGGGGTGCTCATTTCTGGAAACCAAGTTTCCTGCAGAGCAATGCAGAGGAAAGGATGAAGGCTGATAAGTTGGCGGAGCTCAGCTAGATGGTGGAAGAAACCGCTGCAGTTCCACTGGAGCATGGTGTTGTCCATGGCTGAGAGAGGCGTGACTGGACTGGGAAGGCAGATTATGTCGTTGGGTCGCCTGCTGCCTCCGACTGAGCACCTGTGCTAGTGCTATCCATGGCGTCTGAGGGACCGGCGAGATCGAGGTCCTCAGTGGACGCCAGAATCTCCACCTCGTCCTCAGGTGCAGAGCTTGTAGGAAGCGGTGGGATAGGTGCCACCGCAATGTCGGTATTCTTGGGGACGTTCTTCTGTTTCTGTTTCCCTCGTTGTGCCTTCGGTGGTTCAGGCTTGGAGGGCTTCACAGGGTCAGTCTCAGGGACGGACGATGACCGTGAGGCCCTACGACCAGGGACTGGTGGTTGTTGAAGCCACTTGCGGGTGTCTGCTGTGCCGCTGGTCGGAACTTGCGAAGGGAGGTCCCCAAGGGACCCCTTCCTTGCGAGAGTAGCCAAAGAAGTCTTACGCTTCTCCGGCTGGGAAGGGGGAACTGATGTCCCCGATTGTTGGGGGGGTGTTGCTCCTGAAGTAGATGGAGCAGGAGCAACAGGTTGTGAAGTGCCCCCACAAGCAAGGGGGCTGGTGGATGCTGACTGATCTTAGAGCCGATTCGTGATGATGGGAGAACCGTCGTTGCAGCAGCGTCGTAGGTTGACGTCATTGCCACAGGATGGAGCCGCTCGTATATCCGTCTAGCCTCGGGGTAGGTCAGGCGGTTGAGTGTCTTATATTCCATTATCTTCCTTTCTTTCTGGAATATCCTACAGTCCGGCGAGCAGGGGGAATGGTGTTCCCCGCAGTTAACACAGATAGGAGGCGGAGTATCAGGATGCGAAGGACGTCCACAATCCCTACACGTGATGCTGGAAGTACAGCGAGATGACATGTGCCCGAACTTCCAGCATTTAAAATACCGCATCGGAGGAGGGATATATGGCTTCACATCACAACGGTAAACCATTACCTTAACCTTTTCGGGTAAGACATCACCCTCAAAGGCCAAGATGAAGGCACCGGTGGCTACCTGATGGACGCGCCGGATGAAGTGAACACCTCGTCGTTCTAGGTTGGCACGTAGTTCATCGTTGGACTGCAGAAGAAGATCCCTGTGGAATATAATACCCTGGACCATGTTGAGACTCTTATGCGGCGTGATTCTAACGGAAACAGCCCCCAACTTGTCACAATTGAGCAACCTCCGTGACTGGGCAGAGGATGCTGTTTTGATGAGTACTGAACCAGAGCGCATTTTGGACAAGCCCTCCACCTCCCCGAACTTGTCCTCTAAATGCTCCACAAAAAACTGGGGCTTGGTTGACATAAACGATTCCCCATCAACTCTCGTACACACAAGGTACCGGGGTAAATATTCTCCATTGTCTTCTTTTGCAATACGTTCCTCCCATGGAGTGGCCAGGGAGGGAAATGATCGTGGTTCGTATTTCCTGCCATTGAGGTTAGACTTCGATCGCTTAGAGACTGCTGGTGGAGGCCCACCAGCGAGAGATGATGTACCACGCTTCATTGCGGGTCATCCGCCCTGATGCCACCCACTCCGACCAGGGGCTCTCCCCACGGGCGCCACCCAGCCACAGCAAAGACCACCTGGCAGGATGGCCTTTGCCGGGAGTCCCAATGCCCCAGAGGGATAGGCATCTACTCCTCGGCATACGTGGGGAGGTAGCAGCTCAGGCATCAGCAGTGCGATCCCTGTGTAGTCAGGGGGCTACCACCAAGAGGGTACATGATGACCCCACCACAACGGACTGGCTACCGTGCTGGATGTCGGGTGTCGAATATCCATGTGTGTCAGGAGGGCAAAGATGGAAGTTCATAATGGAGGGCATGTATGCTGCCCGGAAAACACAACAGCTGATGTGGCTGGAAGCACGGTGTAAGGCCAACTCCATGACAATATCGGTTGTGCCAGATCTTAGGGCAAGAGGGATATATAAAACACCACGTAAGGTGTCCTTCCCCAAATGGTACCCACTAACAGAAAGTTTTGAAAGATAGGGGTCAAACCCCGTAGGGGACCATCACATTAAGGCCGAAACATTTGAGACTCCTTTTAGTCGCCTCTTGCGACAGGCAGGAATACCGCGGGCCTATTCTGACCCCCGAACCCGCAGGGGGTCTTACATGCTTTGACAAATGTCTCGCACCTCCAAACACCTTAGGTGACAGGGGAGTGAGGAATGAACCTTATGACATGGAAAACAGACAACAATATATTGCTGACACCAAAACAAGAGGTAGCAAGACATTAGCAGGACTTCAAGTGTTTTGCAGTGATGCTGCAGCCTGTTAGAAACGATGTGGTGACACCATAGTATCATTTGACCACTTGACAGAAGTGTGGACTAACACACTGGCTAACATGTACTGCTAGGTCACAGTGGTGGCACATCCCTCCATCCTCTTGATTCTTATGCAAATCGGGCATCAGGCCATGGATGAGTGGAACGAAGCGGGCAGCAATTAATGCAGTTTGCCCCGCAGTGTGGAACACAACCGTATTTGATGAAATGGAAGTGAAGTGTCTTGGCAGCAAGTGTTTTGGGATGCAATTGGCAGTAACAGCATCCAGCAGTGCGTGTGCATACAACACGAATCAGATTGCGTTTCCCGAGCGCACAGTGAGCCATGCCCTTTGAAAAAAATCAGTGGTACAACAAAGGATGAAATTTTACAATATAGTCATTCTCAGAATAAAAATAGTTCAAAGTATATTTTTTTCTCTGTAATTCTGACAAAAGTAATTCATGAACATGCATCGCCAGTTTCTTGTCACTAGAGAGATTAAATGCAATCTTTTAAATTGAGTAATACTATTTTTGTTTTATTTCAAACAAACAAAAATGTAAAATTCAGTTTTAGGCCGGTATTACACTATAATATTTGTTTGACAAAGGAACACAATCAGATATTCATCAAATTTCTTTGACAACGATCTTTGACGTGGCATTGAAAAAGGGTAGTGCACTGCCATTATATTTTTCATCAAAGGTCAACATGGCAGACAACAACAACTTCTTGTTATGTGCTGTAGTTGCTTGTACTAAAGTTGCATTGTGTGTGCATTTGGAAAATAAGTGACGGAAAAAAAGGAAACTTACTTGGGTGAAGCTGTAGGTTTTATGTCAAAATAACAAAAGCATTCAGCAAAATTTGTTCCGAGAGCTGCAAGTGGAGGTTGTGAAGTCTTATGTAAATTAGTTACAAATGGACGAGAGTGAATTTCAATAAAGTGGCTTCTCATATTACAAAACAGAATACTCACTCGAGAAATGTTATATATGCAGAAGACGGCCTAAACCATAACACTGATTTCTTAATACAGGAGAGAGCTATTCTAGTTTACAATACAGCACTTAAATACCACAATTCCAGAAACGTATGAAGTAATTTATAAACAAGTAAAGAAAGAATATCAAGGTAAATACACTACTGCCCATTCAAATTGCTACACCAAGAAGTGCAGATGGTAAACGGGTATTCATTGGACAAATATATTGTACTAGAACTGACAAGTGATTACATTTTCATGTAATTTGGGTGCATAGATCCTGAGAAATCAGTACCCAGAACAACCACCTCTGGCCGTAATAACGGCCATGATACGCCTGAGCATTGAGTCAAACAGAGCTTGGATGGCGTGTACAGGTACAGTTGCCCATGCAGCTTCAACACAGTACCACAGTTCATCAAGAGTAGTGACTGGCATATTGTTGCCAGCCAGTTGCTCGGCCACCATTGACCAGATCTGGAGAATGCGCTGGCCAGAGCAGCAGTCAAACATTTTCTGTATTCAAAAAGGGCCATACAGGACCTGCAACATGCGGTCGTGCATTATCCTGCTGAAATGGAGGGTTTTGCAGGGATCGAATGAACGGTAGAGCAACGGGTCGTAACACATCTGAAATCTGAAACGTCCACTGTTCAAAGTGACGTTAATGTGAACAAGAGGTGACCGAGACGTGTAACCAATGGCACCCCATACCATCACGCCAGGTGATACGCCAATATGATGATGACGAACACACGAGTCCAATGTGCGTTCATGTGACGGATGCGACCATCATGATGCTGTAAACAGAACCTGGGTTCATCCATTCGTGCACCCAGCTTTGTCGTTGAGTACACCATCACAGGCGCTCCTGTCTGTGATGCAGCGTCAAGGGTAACCGCAGTCATGGTCTCCGAGCTAATAGTCCATGCTGCTGCAAACGCCGTCTAACTGTTCGTGCAGATGGTTATCATCTTGCAAACATACCCATCTGTTAACTCAGGGATCGAGACGTGGCTGCACTATCCGTTACAGCCATGCGTATAAGATATCTGTCATCTCAACTGCTAGTGACACGAGGCCGTTTGAATCCAGCACAGCGTTCCGTATTATCCTCCTGAACCCACTGATTCCATATTCTGCTAACAGTCATTGGATCTTGACCAACGCGAGCTGCAATGTTGCGATACAATAAACCACAATCGCAATAGGCTACAATCCGACCTTTATCAATGTCGGAAACATGATGCTACGCATTTCTCCTCCTTACACGAGGCATCACAAAAACGTTTCACCAGGCAACGCCGGTCAACTGCTGTTTGTGTATGAGAAATCGGTTGGAAACTTTCCTCATGTCAGCACGTTGTAGACGTCGCCACTGGCACCAATCTTGTGTGAATGCTCTGAAAAGCTAATCATTTGCATATCATCGCATCTTCTTCCTGTCGGTTAAATTTCGCGTGTGTAGCATGTCATCTCCGTGATGTAGCAATTTTAATGGCCAGTAGTGTAAATGTTTAGTACACTATATGGGCAATAAAAACTATTTTTATTTCTTAATTTAATAGAATTAGTGTTCCAACAACTACAAATTAACAGGACATATGAAACGGGTGAAGCACTTTTTAACTTGTGACATCAAGAGTTCGAAAATAGACACAGTAGAATGGAAAGCTAGACCATCATCTGTATTTCAGCTTGCTGAAAAATTGCCTGGATGTTTCAGATGAAGAGGTGAATGGCTGTAGCCGAGACTGTGGTAATGAGGTCACCTGCAGCATATTCCAGCTGCCCATCAGCACCAGCACACGATTAATATAGTAGTATGCAGTATGCCCCCCTGCTCTCTCCCCCCCCCCCCCCCCCCCCCCCACCACCACCAACCCTAGTCGAACCAATGTCATTAAAGAGTGTCAAAGGACCACACTAACTAAACTTTGAAACCATATTTACAAACAAACTGTAGTAACATCAGTGATCCAAGTGGTTACATTTCACATTGCAATGAACAGAAGACAAACAACTTATGATCAAATCCACGGTGAGCCTCTAGATTTTATCATTTGTCTTTGATGAAAAGCAAGACTTGACAAATATTTGACATCAACTTAGACAAAGAAATATGACAGTGTAATGCTAGCCTTACTTACATCATGGGAACTAAGTTTTCCATCTGGCAATGTAGTTGAATGGAAACTGGTGCAGGGTATTCTCAATAATGCTTCTATCATTGTCAAAATGTAGTCAAATGTAGAGACATTCTCATGCATTCGTGGAATTTACCAGGATCGAATCATGAACTGTCCTATGTATTAAACTCTCCACACAATTCACTCTGTTTCACTAGAATTTTTGAACCTTTCCTTACACTGAATACATCAACTTTCAGAAACATATTTCCCTATATCAAATCGGATAGCAATATATAAAGACCCATTGTTTGTCTGATCTCTGCAGAATGCTACTACATACCACTTAACAAATAACTGCTACTCAGGACACTGCAGCATCTTGTGTTCTGACATCATCCAGCACCACACGGCACTCAGGCCATAGCCTTACACTACATTTACTTTATCACAGTGGCATTATTTTGTTCATGATTTCCGAGCAGCGAAGCAACAACTTCAGTTTGTATCACCTTTTCTGCCAGCTTTATGTTCTTAGAAGTCTTTGTGCACTCCTGAGAATGTTTATTTTCTTTCAAGGCAATGAACACAGTTTTTGTTAGGTATTCTCTGATAGATAAATAAGAATGTCTATGACATCTAGTAACACAGGTATATTTATCACACTGGACACAATTCCTAAGTAGATTGAAAATGTTTCTACCATTACCGTTCACTGATGTCCAGCACAATTAATATATTTACTGCTTTGTAACAGTGAAAATGTTCCAGTATGTGAAACAATTCTCTTTCGTTTATTGCTGTTGCAGTGCTTGAAGTTAAGCTTATGGAATATATGCTAGATCTTTAACGCTACAACTTTAATAAACAAAAATGCTTGTACTGAAAATTCAACTATCAGAATACAACGTATCTATATTACAGCATAGAGTTTATTTACGGTAACGTACAACTTCCAGAGTTTTCTACTGGTACTGGCCTCTTATTTGCAACATTTTTGTTGTTTCAAACAATGACAGTAAACTTTTTTTGGTGTGTGTGTGTGTGTGTGTGTGTGTGTGTGTGTGTGTGTGTGTGTGTGTGTGTGTGTGTGTGTGTGTTGGGGGGGGGGGGGGGGGGGGGGGGTTGTCCTTGTTATTTCAAAGTTTAACAATGAACTCTCAGATTCCGATTCTAGTACAACTTCTTTATGTCTAGTTCCTCATTTTCAAGGAAAATTTAGTAATGGATGAACTGTATTAATTAATAAAAATTTATTAAAGAATTTATAAACAAAAGGTTAATTATATAATACATATAATTACAATAGCAATGCATTTTTACATGTCAATGAAAGTCTGCATTTATAACCAAATATGAAGGAACTATTTTGTATGCACACTTTACTCATTACAGAAATCTGTGAAAAGAAATGCCTTGCATTAAATCCTCATACCCCGTGCATCTGATGAAAGAACAATCACTGAAAATGTATCTGCAGTCCTGTACAGCATACCAGGTGTTATACAACCAAAAATGACAAGGTGTCAAGAGTAGAGTAAACAGACAAATTTACAATCAGCAAATGGAACTACTAATTTATACACCAAAAATTTACTCACTTCAGGGCTTTCTGCCAACTGACACAGATAGTGACACATTGACTTTAACAGTTTGGAAAGTTACTTACATTCATCTACACAGAAGATGGAGTGGGGAAAAAAAGAAAAAAAGGTCTGCATTGAATGCATCAAGATTACCATCACAAATATGGAACAATTTCGGTTGGACAATATGAAGACATAACCCATGTACCTTCCCTTTTTTAACACTACAATGTTGCGTGTCCATTTCACAGCTGTTCGAACTACAACCCCCCAACCCATCTCACATCCAAGTTACCACTACCGTTGAACAGTCTTCTTAAAACTGATAATTGCATCACAAAAATGGTCAACTGTGTGATCTTTCAAGTAACATATTTCACAAAACCTTCTAAATTTACACACCAGCAACTCTGTTTCAGTAACGTTTCTCCACAACTATGGACTAAACAATTATGTCAATAATTATTAATAAACATTAATTACATCAAAAAAGAAGAATTCTCCAGCACAAATGATGTAACTTTACATTGTTTGCTATTATACATCAATAGGCCTACAAGAGTAACACCAGGAAAAATACTTACCACAATGACTACAGTATCGAACTAACACATCAACATCAAATTACCTTTATTATATCCTTTAATACAAGTACATTTAAAATTTTATAACTAATGACATACAGTTTTCTATTAGAGGACTATACATCTCAAAACACAATAAATAAGTTTTGAAGTAAATAGCAAAAAAATCATCAGTAAAACAGAATTTTATTGTAAATTTAAAGGTTTCAAGCAAAACTTCAGAATCCAGCAAATTCAAAATCTCGGTGATCTATCCGAACCTCATAGTAAAATCTTTAAGCATTACAGCAGCTAATTACATATCTGCAATACTGGAAAAAAAAAATCACAAAATTGAGATTGCAAGGACTTATTCTGTCATTTCCTTTTTTTTTAGTAAATGTTTTAGATACCAGAGACACTGGCTGGCAACGCTGTCTGAAAATGGTCTCTCACATAAAATATGAACCAGGTGTTCCTCAATCATCATATCTGCAACAACAAAAAACATGACAATATATTTACAGCTCTTGCAGTAACAGAATGTAACAAGCCTGAGTAATCTAGGGCCTTTACAACAATTCTCTCTCTCTCTCTCTCTCTCTCTCTCTCTCTCTCTCTCTCTCACACACACACACACACACACACACACACACACACACACACACACACACACACACACATATACACACATTTTTTTTTACTATAATAAAATAGTTACATTTCAAAGCTGATAACAAGACTAAGACATCAGACAAATCATCATTGCCAGATGGTCTGGATCATCTCCTGATTAATTTCTGCAGCAGCTCACATTCACATTTTCTTGAATTAAGTTTGTGTATTTTTTGGGATGCTATAACATTACTTTTGAAACTTATTTTCATCTCTCTAGGACCCTCCACAATTCCTTTTATGCAAATGTTACAGCCACAAACGAAATACATGACAATATTCACCATGCCCTCTATGTTACAAATTTTTCCGGACTATACTATCAATTGAGACTTCCTGATGCAAATACTTTTAAGTCTTTCACTTACCAACAACCATATCACAGATTTTACCTTTCAGGAAGGATTTTTTTTTTTTTTTTGATGAGAGGAAGAGGGAGTGTGTGTGGGAGGAGAAGAGATTATGTTACAAGGGATATGCCCATTAAGAATGATAAATAATTTAATTTTCCTGTGAAGCATAACCATTCTTGTTAAATACATCACTCCCTTGTCAAACAGAAATTTCAAACAAAATTATCTATGTAAGTACTGTTTTCAATTATTTAGCTTCTCCACCTGTTAAAGAAATCTGCAATATAATTTGAAATGCATGGATATGTCAAAGAGCACTGTGATTAGTATAAAATATTTTTTTCTGATATCATCTGCCCGATAGTCAAGACGCTTTAAGAAATAAGTAATAGATGATTCCTTTTAACTACTACTGTTCACAGAAATCTTATTTATACAACTGTTGTATACACACTCTTGTACTTCCCTGGATCATTTCACACAGCAGTGCTAAGACTTTTCAGTGTTGACTTGCACATCACGATACTCTGAAATAATTTTGATAAATCTGGTATAAACAACCTTTCCATAACAATCAATGCCAGCACACAACAACATATGTGTACCACTAACATTTCTGGTTAACGAATTCTACTTGTTCTAGCATAAATTTTGCCACAAAATCTGTGAGTGGCAAAGTTGTTCAAGCTATGATTGCTGCTGGTTACAAACTGTTGGAAATGATGAGGCCAAGTTAAGGGATTTCCCTCGGCAGATGCCTATGCTATAAGTAGACACACTTTAAACTATTGCCGATGAAAATGGAAACACATAGATGATTATTTTCTCATTTTATTAGTGGGGGATGCATTAATCATCTGGTCAAGCACTGAAAGTATATTTACCCACTCGTAAAACAGACACACATAACTTAACAAAAAGGTATCAGCCTTCCATAATTAACAGCTGCCACATTGGTACAGTACAGTAGCTTTGCACAACTGCCTCCTTCCTCAATCCAAATTCCCATTTGCTGACCCTCTGCAACACTGTTTGGGTTTAGGGGGAATACCAAGGGGGTTGACATGTGAATGAGAATTTGGAATGAGGAGGAGGGCGTGCTAGTGTAGTCTGTCCACCTGAGCAAAGTACCTGTGTCAGGATAGCGTACAAGTTAGTGCATCTGCCTACCAAGTAGGAGACCCAGATTTGAAGCCTGGCCTTGGTACAAATTATCATTCATCGCTTCAGTCTGCATACATATATCACAGATGTTTTGAGACTTGAAAAGGTCTCTGGAACCACATTGCTCATTTCATATTTGCACAGTGCTACAACAGACTGTTGTTAACAACATACTAAAAATTCTGAATGGTGGGGTGTGGGCATTGATATGGAAGGTGGGAGTGGCATATTAAATGTCACTTTCTTATGTTTTTCTTGTGTAACTCTAAAACTGTAGCCCCTAGCAAAAATGTTTCCCAGTACAAAATTGAACTACATTACATTTCATACAAAAATGATCCTACTCACTTTTTCTCTAAGACTAATACTTTCTGCATTGCAGGGGATGGAAAAATCACAGATTATTTAAGATTTTGTTCTAGCGGTATAAAATTAATGCCTATATTTAAATGATGTGGGTTAAAAACTACCATTAATGTGTGTACCACGTGCAAGTGCTACAGAGCCATATTAAGGGATAAATTATGTTCTGGGGATGTAAAAGGGTGGAGGAGGAATGTGTGGGACAGAAGCACGATGTGTTCATGCCATTTCCTCTTTCATAACCCTGCAAACTTAAGGTTAAGCAGGTGATCCCCCACTCCATCTATCCAACTATTTCACAAGAAGCAACTATACGCTGATGCACTAACTAACATGAACCATTTCCACTGCACCTTGTGAATCACTGGTGACAAAATGCACAGACATAACTGGGCAGCGTGCAGATATGAGTTACTAGTAATATTAATGCAAGTAATGCATACGGACAGAATCTACTGCACACTATTCTATATCGCTTGAGGGGGAAGTCATTCTTAGTCATCATTTAGTGATCTTCTGGAGAAGGAAACTTCCTCACCATGAATGCCGTTTGTTATTCAGTTTACAAATGGACTATACCTTCCTTGCATTTCATGTCCAGTTCTCTTATGCAAGTAGACAAAGTAACTTCACTGAGTGTGTTTATATAGTGGAGTTATTTTCAGTTTATTACTTGAGTACTCTTTGTGGTTGTTAAATGATCTATTAATTTATAAGTGTGATGTTGGCAGTTATCTTTGTAGTGTTGTTGTAAAAGGGATTGGACTGGTAAATGTGGCACACTGGAGCTGTGTATCGTTGAGAGTATATTGTAGGGCCATGTAATTGTGATGTTAGACACTTGATGGTGAATTAATGACTGGCCAGAAAGTTACTGCACTTATCTCACTATTAACTGTTTTAGTGGTAAGCTACACAAATCTCTTCAATTCACGAATTGCTGGCACTTCTGGAATGGGCTGCACTAAATGGTTACCACATATCCGCAACATGTCTTCCAAGATGGGTGTGAATATTTGTGATGAAATGGGGCCAATCACGTTCAGTCCAGAACAGTACTCTGCTGTAATGCATTGCCTTACTTTTGTTTAAGTACCTGAAGTTCTGTAACACCTACAGGACCTACTTCTGTTGCAGAGGGAGACAATTTAAGCCTCTTTAAAGTTTGGGAGAAGTGAGGCCAAGATCATGGGTTTGCTAGCTCTGATGCTGTGTTTGTATTCTGGACAGTGACAGTGGAGACAATGAAACAGATATTGTTTAATACATGCTGATAGCATGTTACACTTGGAAAAGGCTCTTCTGTGTGGTAGACATTTGGCAGATCCATCTGTTGAGCTTTTTCTCTTAGCAGCTGATTTAACAACTGCAAGTAAGTACTCGACAAACTGAAAATAACTCCACTATATTAACACAAGCTCAGTGAAGTTATTTTGTCAACTCACGTAAGAGAAATGGATAACAAATGCTGGGGGTATAGTCTGAAAAGCAAGCAAGTGTTCATGATGGAGGAAGTTGCCTTTCCCACAAGAATACTAACAGCTGCTATATAGGATGACTCAGGATCTGTTTCCCCTAGCAGTGCAGAACAATGTACGGATATTTATGTACATTCTGTCCATATGCATTATTTGTGTTAGTATTGCTAACAACTCCTACCTGCATCCTAAACCATGTTAATGGATTTTATGCAGAATAAACATTTCTCAGGTACGTCTGTGCATCATGTCGTCTGTGATTCATAAGACACACTGTAGAGCGTCCATATTACTTTTTGAACCACCCTGTAGTTGCTTCTTGTGATGTAATGGGCTAGATGGAATCAGAAATAACCTGTGCGATCTTAAATTAAGATCAAAACCAAGCTAGTTTTCTTAGTGGAACCTCTTACATAAATATATAATTTCTATCAAAATTCAACTGACTCAAAATAATTAGGAAAAACACACCCTAAAAATACTTTTAGTTGTTGCAGTGCACGTTCATGGCTACAATATCACACACAGTTGAAATTACTTATATCTTTGATCCCTACACCAGTTGTAAATATAATGGTAATTACAAAAAGCAGCTATTCAGCCACCAATTTACACATATGAAAATACAGCACTCAAACAAATTAGAGCCTAAAAATTTGGATACTCACAGCATCAACTGGGTCTGCTTCACCTTCATCACTAACTTCATCTCCAAATTCAATATCTTCATCAAATCCATCCTCAACAAATGTAACAGTGTCATTGATACGAACTACAAAGAAACATAAAAAAATGCAAATTAACGAATTATTCATGGCTGAGTTGGGAAATATTAAAAAACTAACTTATTATTTTGAAACTTTCTTGGCAATAATACTTGAGAGTAAGAGGATTACTAAACAGTAGCACCATTAAAAATTGATAAATCATTGTTAATATAATGGAAGCAGCAAGTAACAAATTACATTCATTTAAAGATATGTATGTCAGCTGCTATCAATGAAATACTCAAATTTCCAAAACCATTAAATTGTGGCTTAAGTTACTACAAAAAGTTGTACTTTGAACCTTCACATACACAGTATGGCCAGCAAGCATTGAAAAACATATTACAAAGAAAATGTAAGCAACCCAAGCACCGTACGAAGACAGGGGCAATGTCTCAACCTCATGATAAACTTTATTAGAAACCTACAGAAGAGGGAAATCTCTGGACAAAACTATCTATGATAAATGTAGTTACAAAACAAGGTACTTAGTACAGTTTCTAACTGTACTCTGGTGAATAATTTTAATGGCCAAAATCTTGTGAGAAACCCAGAAGCAATGTTGTTATAACTGGACCTAATCAAACAATGGAAACTCTGGGTTGTAATATCAACAATACATCTGTTCCCCTTACCCATCCACATTGTTATTCACATGACGGCTGCAGTCCGGTCAGAGATGACAGTGGTAACAGTCATATGTGCATGAAGGGAGTGCGAGTGTTTGAGAGAGCGTGGTTTGTTCTCAAATTGTTTTTTAATTTCATTCAAGCACAACTCAGTCGTTATGTTGGTATGAATGCTTTAGCTTCCACAGTAACATACCACTCCTGAATGAAAAAAGGGGTGAATCACCTAAAATTTGCACCGCAAATATTGCGGAAACGGAAAGCGCTTTTGATGTGTTGGTTTTCACAGAATGAATTATTGGTAGTCAGGGGCTTGTACCGTTAGTCAATCAATAGATTGTTAGAATACTCAGAAAGAGTATTTTTTGTTCAAAAACATGCTTTTAAATGGAAAAATGGCTATTGTCACTAACAAATTAAAAGTAAGGTAAATTAGAATGTCAGTGGTGTTTGCTGCAGGATTCTAATGCAGAGATATTTTCAGAAGTTCCCAAACTGACACTTATACAATACCTGTAGCAGTACACACTAAAGTACAGTATAAATAGATAGACTAATCATGTGGATTCTGACCAGTATCAAGAAAACTGACCATCACAGGCTGTGCTCAACATGACCACCAGCAGAAGCAACACACTGCGTCATATCTGGGGAGTGGACTCACCAAGGTATAGGTCCTCTGTGTCCAATCCAATGATATGGAAACAATTTGTGAAGACATGCTGAAGTACTTCTTGTACTATGGCTGGACAGCTATCACGTCGGTACCACAGATTCCTCCTCGTCTGCACAGGAATATCTTCTAGCATCCGTGAAAGGTGGGCTGTTACGAGGCTGCGATACTTGTGCACTTTCAGTGTTCCATCTATGAAACAGGCCTATGAGCTGATGGTTCACAGTATCCAAACCACACATTTACACTCCCAGACAATGGAAGTTCCACCTGATGAAGCCTACAGGGATTGTCAACAAACCAACAGTCCAACAGTTTACTTAGCCATGACTGCTAAATGTGGCTTCATCACTGAATGAGATACACAATACATTTGGAGCAGCTCGTATTAATGTCCATGTACAGAATTCAACATGATCATCATAATCTTTTCTATGCATCTCTTGACAGAGAGATGTGATAGGGATGGAACCCATGGTTGGTTGGTTGAAAAGAGGGGGGAAGGAACCAAATTGCTAGGTCATCGGTCCCTTGTTCTGAATAAAACAATGCCACAAGGGTGAGAACAAAACAAGCAAGACTGACAACACAAAATGGACAGAAAGGAAAAACCCCAAAAGAATAAAGGAAGGGCAACGAACACTTAAATGGAAAAAAGGAGAAGAAAGCCACAGAAACGAAGGAAACAGGCAGAAGAGATTAAAATGCCAAAACAGATTACCATGGCTGGCTGAACATGAGATTAAAGCCAGCCACTCTGCAACACATTAAAACCTCCACCCTAAAAGCACTAGGGTGGACAAAGGACACGCGCTAAAACTTAGATCAAATGATAAAACCCACCCTCATGAATAAAATGTAAAACTAAATCAGCCGATCAGGCATCGTCAGATAAAATCAACGGCATAGAGTCCATTAACCAAAGATTTCATCACAGAGCAGTCAATGTGGGACTGTGCATCAGAATATGGGCCACTGTCAACCGGGTGCCACATTGACACTGACGCAGGTCTTCATGGCACAGGAGGTAGCTGTGGGTCGCCCAAGCGTGGTCAATGCAGAGTTGGCAGAGAACCACAGAGTCCCTGGGAGAGGCCCGCATGGAGGACCGCCACACATTTGTAGTCTCCTTAATGACACGTAGTTTGTTATTTGTACTAAGACTATGCCATTACGTCTCCCAAACCCGAAAAACCTGGCGGCGTAAAAACGAACGCGGGTCAGTTACTGGAATGCCGATCTCCATAAGTGGTTTCCGTCTAGCCTGTCAAAGTTTGTTGCCTGGGATTCTGACATTTCCTGGGGTCTACTCAAACACCACTGAACGACTGGACCATTCCTGGACATAAATGGACTCCTGGATGGTCACTACCAATGGATGATGAGGGTAGCACTGGTCGACAGCTTGTAGGCTGCTCAAGGAGTCTGTACACACAAGAAACGACTCCTCAGTGCATGAACAGATGTCCTCAAGAGCACGAGATATAGCCACCAGCCCTGCAATGAAAACACTGCAGTCATCAGCCAAGGAATGCTGTTCAATATGTCCTACATGGACATATGCAAAGCAGACGTGACCATCAACCATCGAGCAGTCACTGTAATCCACTTCATGGCCTCGGTACATGTAAAGAATAGAGAGTAAGTGACAGCGGATAGCCACAGGGTGAACCGAGTCCTTTGGGCCATGTGAAAGGTTCAGGCCAATGGAACTCAAGTATAGGTGGTAAAGGCGAGGACTCCAGTTCAGATAGAAGGGATCGGACGTGAACTGCAATTTTAAGCCCTGACCTGGGCCGCCGATGCAGGAGATGAACCGCAGTGAGTGAGAAAAGGAAACTGTAGTTCGGATGCGCAGGAGAACTATGAACATGTGCAACGGAACTGGCGAGCGGTTGTGCTCATCTGACCTGCAATTGAGGGACTCCAGCCTCCGCCAGAACACTGGTCACCGGACTTATTCTAAAAGCTCCCATCATTAGTCGAATGCCACAGTGGTTCACTGTGTCAAGTAAACGCAATGCTGAGGGCGCCGCCGAACCATAAACCAGACTCCCATAGTCAAGGCGAGATTGAACATGGCTCTGTAGAGCTGCAGCAGCGTAGAGCGATTTGCACCCCAGTTGGTGTTGCTCAGGCAGCGAAGGGCACTGAGGTGCTGGCAGCACTTCCACTTAAGCTGATGAAGGTGAGAAAGCCACGTCAATCGGGCGTCGAAAACCAGCCCTAAAAATCAATATGTCTCCACTACAGAGGGGGGGGGGGGGGGGGGGGGGGGGGGGGGGGGGGGGGGAATCATCAGTGAGGTAAAGTTCTGGTTCCACATGAATGGTACGATGCCAAGAGAAGTGCATAACACACGACTTCAAATGGTAGTCGTGGGCTAGAGCCCACGACTGCGTCTTGTGGATGGCTCCCTGTAGGTGCTGATCACCAACACCAGTACTGGTGGAGCAGAACGAAATGCAGAAGTCGTCTGGATACAGAGAGGGTGAGACAGATTGCTCTACAGCTGCTGCTAGACAATTAATGAAGTAATGGACACTAAAAATAGAGAGAGACTCAATACAGAGCCCTGTTGGACCCATTCTCCTGGATATGGGGGGGGGGGATATGGGAGGCACCAACTTGGACACTGAAAGTACGAAGCAACAGGAAATTCTGGATAAAAATTGGGAGTGGGCCTCGGAGACCCCACACTTATAATGTGGCAAGGATATGATGTCGCCAGGTGGTGTATTACGCTTTTTGTAAATCAAAACAGACGACAATAAGGTGTTGGTGTCTGGAAAAGGCTGTTCAGATGGCAGACTCGAGGGACACAAGATCATCAGTGATAGAGCGACCCAGGTGGAAACCACCCTGGCACAGAGCCAGTAGCCACGTGACTCCAGGACCCAACCCAACCGCTGACACACCATACGTTCCAGCAGCTTATAAAGAACATTGGTGAGGCTGATGGGCCGATAGCTATCCATATCACATGGGTTTTTGCCAGGTTTCAGCACTGGTATGATGGTGCTCTCCCGCCAGTGCGATGGAAAGACACCATCGCACCAGATCTTGTTGAAGATCAGGAGGAGATGTCAATTGTAGTCAGACGAGAGGTGTTCAATCATCTGACTCTGGATCCGATCTGGCCCAGGAGCTGTGTCGGGGCAATGTACAAGGGCGCTGAGGAGCTCCCATTTTGTAAATGGGGCGTTATAGGGTTCACTGTGGCGTGTAGTGAACAAGAGGACTTTCCCTTCCATCCGCTGTTTGAGAGCGTGAAAGGCTGGGGGTAATTCTCCAACGCAGAGGCATGAGATAGTGCTCAGCAAAGTGCTCGGCAATCACATTTTCGGCAGCAGATATCACACCATTTATGTTAACACTGGGAACACCTGTTGGGGTCTGGTACCCAAACACTCGTTTGATCTTTGCCTAGACATGAGAAGGTGACTTATGGCACCCAATGGTCGTGACTTATTTCTCCCAACACTCCTGTTTCTGTCGTTTGGTAAGCTGGCGAACACAAGCATGGAGCCGTTTAAAGGCTATGAGGTGCTCCAGAGAAGGGTGCCACTTATGCCACTGTAGAGCTCCCGAACACTCCGTAACTGCCTCAGTGACTTCTGGTGACAACCAAGGGACTTTCTATCGCCAGGGCACCCTAAAGAACGAGGGATCTTATTTTCTGCCACAGAAACAATTGTTGTAGTTCCCTGCTCATCCGTAGAACCCATATCGGTGGACAATGTGCAGGACACTTAGCTCACTCATTCCACTTTCTTGTGCACTTTTGTGTCGCTAACATGCGGAGCTGCTGCAACAGCAGCAAGAATATTGATTTCCCCTCCTCTGCTGTCACTTGTTTCCTTCTGTTACATTGTCTAGGTGTTAGACTACCACTTTCATGTAACTGGTTTTAGAGTTTGACGAATGATTGCGACATGGCTTAAGTATATTGGGATATTTGCTGCATACACAGTACAAAAACAAATTGCCTTTTCCTAGACTCTCCACACACAGTGAGCATGTAGTATTTTTCTACATTGGTAAATCTTACTGTCCAATCCCGATCTACTGCCTGGACTGGCACACACTAGCTGAATGGTCGTAACTGCAGAATCTGAGGTACTCCGAACAAGCATTATGTACGCGGTAAGTGACAATCAGAACGTGAATTTATGATGAAATTATTTAACTTTTAACTATCACAGAAGCCTTACAAGTTTGTGCTACATACCTACTGTTGATTTTAGAAAAAAAGTTCGACAATACTGACTGGAATACACACTGAAATCACAATATTGTTGAAGATTAAATATAGATAGCAAAATGTTATCTACAACTTGTGCAGAAAACAGGTGGCAGTCTTCATAGATGTAGGACATGTAGGAGAGTCAGTAGTTGACAGCGGAGTAAGACAGGATTACAGTCTATTCCTGGTGTACATAAAGTAAGCAGTGAAGGGAGCTAAGAAGATATGTGAAAAACAAATTGAAGTTCTGGAGAAGAAACAATAATTTTAAGCTTTGCCAATGGCAAAGGATTTTGAAGATTTTCTAAGGGAATGCATAGTGTCTTGTGAAAGGGTAACAAAATGAACATAAATAAGAGCAAAACACATGTAAAGTAATCCCACACACGTAAGTCAGACAAGCCTGTGAGTAGTCAAGTTTTGCTGCTTGTGCAGCAAAATAACTTAAGATGGAATGAGTAAAGAAGATACTAAATTCAGACTGTCAGTAGCTAGATAAAACTGAACTGTCAGAAAGCATTTTCTGAGAGAGAGAGAGAGAGAGAGAGAGAGAGAGAGAGAGAGAGAGAGAGAGAGAGAGAGAGGCAAGTTTACACACGAAGATAATAGAAGATCTTGAAATATGGTACTAGAAGAAATAAATAAGACTAGATAGATAGATCAGGCAAGTAAAGGAGAAGTTCTGAACAGAAATGGTGAAGGAAAGAGCTTTGCAGCACAACTTCACAACGAGAAGGAATAGGTTGATAACACACATCCTGAGCCATTAAGGTATAGTTAAATTAGTAATGGAGGGAAGTGGAGGAGGGGCAGAAAATTGTAGAGGGAGACAAAGGCTAGACTACAAAAAGAAGCATCTAGCGGCTGTAGGTAGCAGAAGTTATAAACAGATGAAGAGACTTTTAGAGCATAGATCAGCATCGACGGCCATATCAAACTAGTCTTCAGACTGAAGACAGCATCAGCAAGAATGATAACACTAAATTGTAAAATTATTGAATTAACTAATTGTATATGTGTGTAATCAGCTTGGACCCCTATTGGAACACATTTGCTGGACACATGAATTATGAAATTGTTTCCATAATACAGTTCAGTGCTCCAGGCATCAGATGGAGGTGAAACTTTAAAAATATGTGATCTTCACCAGTACTGTATCTATTTGATTTCTTGTAAAATCCTGCTAGCGACTAAGTATTCTTTCCTGGAGGTCACATATTATATACCATTTTTCACTGAAAATGAAAGGAAATGGCATTCTCTTACCTGTTTCTGGAAATTCACCATATGTTTTCAGGTTTCTTGCCTCATCAGGTGTATATTTCAGGATCACATCAGCTTTGGCATCCTGATAATCTCTCAATCCAATGAGTATAATATCACCTTGGTTGATCCAAACCTGAAATAAAGCTTGAATTATAAGACAGTTATATTTTTAAAGAATATCATTTAAATTATGACTGACAGAGTCCATCTTCTTGCAAGAGTGCAATCACAACTGTTCTTGGAAGATACTACTGAATAGTCATTTTCTGGAAGCAAAGAATGAGAGCTTAAATCTAGGATGATTGATCATACAGAAGAATATTAAAAATTTACCTTTTTCCTCAACTTTCCTCGAATATGACACAGTCTCTTTATTCCATCAAAACACATAGCTTCCAACCTGCCATTACCCAACATTTTTGTGACTTGGGCGTATTCTGTAAGAGAAGATTCACTTTTGTTACAAAAATCCAGATTTACTTTGCTGATCTACTTCACGTGTGTGTGTAAAACAATGACTCCTTCACTGCAAGTTACCAAGCAGTGGCTTATGGGAGTAGCTGTTTTGACAGAAGGTGTATTACATTGAACCAATATTCAGTCACTGTTTCTGGTTGCTACCAACCTTAGCTCTCAATAATTTGTGTGAAGAGTATCTTCACCGAACATAACAAATTTAAACTAATTCAAATTCAATTACATATAACATTTCTGTGATCTTTAACTCCTTGTGTTATGGACACTTCTGTTTTGAGTCTGCAGATACAGTGAACACAATGTCGTCACAACTATGGTTGACTAGATTGGCCGCACAGAAAAAGTTGTCAGCAGCAACTGAAACCATTGGAAATACGGTTCTCCCAACAGCCATTGCACCGTAACTCCTCTAGAGTGAACCATCATATATATTGTGATGGTTAATTTTGATCCTTCAATTGTTTGTATTCCACCCTCAACTTTCCAGTATGGTATTCATATCATATACTGTTTGAATTTCAATATTAACATTAATAACATACAAAGTCGTCATTTTATTTCTGCATTACCATTCATTACTTTACGGTATTATATGCTATTCAATAGGTCAATTATAACATACCTGATGAGCTAAGATCAAGTGTAAATCACAGATCATCATTAACAAATAATTAGTAACTGTATAAACTTGCCGTCTGTTGAGCCTCGAGTAGTACGGAAAAGTTTATCAGGAAAGTTTACTAAATATGCTGTTGGTATTATTGACAAATTATGAAAGAATAGCTCTACAAAAATATCACTACAGTAAGTTTACAGATCACTCAAAACATCTAACAAGCCTAGTGATCTACTGTGATGAACAAGTGGTAATATGTTGCAAAACTGGGCAGTCAGAGGCACTGAGAATATTTGGTGCTGCTCAGTTTATGCATCAGTTTGTTTAAAGCCTGTTATTTGTATTCAGACTGTCTTTTAAACTATATTTTTACTTACAGTGTTCTTTTCCTTGAAAAATCTTAACAACACAGCTTGTGATGCACAAAACTAATTGTCAGGAAATTTACTGTGTCGTGTACTGAAGATTACACATTTATGTTGATTGCAAATGTAAATTAGCTACTAGTATTGGAAATTATGTAACCGTAATTCTGCTGAAAATGCTTTTAGTCTAGATAGTCCAATCAAAAAATGACCAAAAAATGTTGAACAGGGAAAAGTTCGTGTAGTAATCAATTTTTGTACAGTGGTAGGACAGAGGGCCATGAACAACACTAAAATCCTGACTAGTGGGATGTGAGGGCGGGGGTGGGGGTTGGGCAGAGGGGAGTTTAAAAGTAATTAATGTTTTTCTTGAACAACTTTAAAAATGTAGCTTCTAGCGACAATGTTCCCCAGCACAAAATTTGACTACACTGAATTACCTCCAAAAAAGTTGTGTATCTTTTTCTAAGTGCCACGCTGCAGTGGATGGAAAAAATGACATAGTAATAAAAATAGTGTTTCAATGCTATAAAATTAATGTTTGTCATTAAATGAAGAGGGTTACGAACAAATATTAAGTGTGTGTAACAGATAAGTGCAGTGGAACTTTATTAAGGGATAAAATATGTTCTGGGGATGTGACTAGTTGGAGAGGGGAGGGTAGACACACAAGGGAAGGTCGATCATCATACTGTGATCATGCAAGTCTGAAAACTGATTAGTGAATAGATGATCCCCTACTCTCTTTACTGTACTCTCGCAAGAGGCAAGTATAGGGATACCACGAAGTTATAGCGATGCCTCTGCACCTCACTTTACGTATCACTGGTGACAGTGCACAGACATGCATGTGGGAGTAACGGGGGTTCTGCTTGCAAAGTGCATTAGTACTATGTGTAATACAGATGTGAGTTTCTAATAATACTAACAAGAAACGCACATGAACAGAATGTATGTAGTTGTCTGCACATTGTTCTACACTACTAGAGGTAAAACATTCCCAGTCATCGTGTACAGCAACTATAGTGTTCTTCCAGGAAAGGAAACTTCTACCACTTGTTTGCTTTTCAGTTTACCGACTATACTTCCCCACAATTTGCTGCCCAGTTCCTTTATGTGAGTACACAAAATAACTTCACTGAGTTCTTGTTTACGCAATGGAGTTATTTTCAGTTAATTAAGTTAGTACTTTTTATTGTTGTGAAGTGAGCTCACAAGCTGGATGTGTCAACTGTCTACCCCACTAAAGAGCCTGCCCCAGCAGTAACACGCTGTCAGTATGTATAACAATGTTGATTCCATTGTCTCTACTATCAGTGGCTGGAATAGCATATAAAAAAAAAAAAAATAAACTGACCTTTAAAACATTCCTCCCCCCCCCCTTACATTCCACCAGTCAGGATTTTTAGCATATCGTTCATGGCACTCGCTCCTACCACTGTACAAAAACTTACAACTGTACAAATTTCTTACCCTAATTTTCCTTTGTTGACTGGACTAATGCTTTTGAAGCATGTTGTGCTTATTAAGCACACACTGCAATTAATGATATACCAATAACAAAAACTTCTGCTAAACACAGAACATAGTCACAGGTCAAAGTGTTATTTGATTTATCATGGCTGATTTCTACTCTTAACAGACACACCCTCTGAGATATTCATTAGCCTAGTACTAAAATGTTAAAAGCACCCCTAAACTGCATCACAAAATTTACAGACACAACAGGTATCCATGACTGATCAACTTTGTGTTTGTGATTATGAGCCTAACATCTTACCATAAACCTTGAGAAATTAAAATTCCTCTTGGTATTAGGAAGGGAAGGCAAACTCTGTTAAATTTTAAGCTTGCACACTGAGACAACTGGTTGGAGCAGTTACGCAAAAACAAGCCTTCTCCTTGACATACATTGATGTCTTAACTGGGTAACTTTCCTTGTCAATAGTGAAACTTCTTACAGGTAGATATTTACAGTAATATTGGCATGCACAATATTAACTATCAATTTCTTTAGGATACAAACAGAAAAATCAACACTCACGTGACGAAAAACTTAACAGGTGTGCATGTGGGGGGTGGGGGGAGGGCCATGGTATGCGCATGCAGCCTCCCACTCCCACTTCCACAGCTCTGCCCAAATGTTCTTCCCTACTTTGTAGAACAACTTAAAGTATTTAACTTACCTTGGCCATCTTCTTTAAAGACCAGCTCTCTTTTTTCAGTCTCGTTTTCATTCTTTCCTCTCCTCCTATTTTTACCTCCCTTTCCTAAAAGCGAATTAAAAAAACATCCAGTTATACTGCCATATGTACAAATGCATAACTTTAACACAGAAATCTAAAGTATGGCTAAGGTAAGAAAATGTTTTGTGGGCCACAACTGGCCACCAACTCAGTTACAACAATGACTCTGAAAGCAATCATGCATGTTCACATGGCACAAGTTACCAAATGGTCACCAAAAGGTATGCAGTAGATTAAGGGCAACCTTAATGCAAACATCTGTTCTTACATAAGCAAAACAGTGGTATTGGGGAACAGTGTGACAAACGTGGGACAATATTTGTTGATCCTAACAAGTTTTAAGCCACAAATGCTTGGGAAAGGATGGCACGCATTTAAACAGACTAGTATTGATGAATTTTATTAAAATGATTTACAGACATCTGTAAAATCATTAAGAACAAGGGAAACTAATACTGTGTGAAGTGGTGAAAGTTGAAAAAAAGAAATCAGTTTTCACTCAAAACCTGATGGTATTTGATCAAAATGTACTCTTGCTATCCAACAAACTAAATGAATTTCATATTTTGTAAGAAAACAAACACTTCTATATTATGTTTCACTGAACATTGGCTTGACAAAGAGGAACTTCATTTGGTATCCCTTCTAAATTTTGTATTGGATACTTATTTTTGTAGGAAATTGTATAAACATAGTGTTAATTGTATTTGTGTTGAAAATGGCATAAATTTTACATGTATAAATTACTTAGAAAAATTATCCATACAGAAAGACATCGACATAAATGAAAGTGAAATCGCTGACGAAAAAACAGGTGCAACTCGTCCATACATGGCACAAACTGGCGATAGATAATAACATCATGTTACGCATCCTTGAAAATATATTACAGAAGGCTACACAAAAGAAACAGAAGAGTAATTATATTTAGGGATTTCACAATATTGGCTTTGCAAGTGAATCCAAGCAAAAGGCTGTTTACTAAACCTCTTAGCAACTTTTCATTTAAAGGCTACAACAGAAATACCAACACACACCACAAAGAGCTCAGCCACAGTCCTTGATCAAATATTTACAAATGTGCCCTTGAAATAACCAACACAAACCTTCAACATAGGTTTTGAGGGCCACACAGCCCAAGAAATTAATATATTACTAGGAAAACAGCTTGGTTCAAAAAATACCTAACAACTACATCTACGAAGTATTATGACCAGAACATACAACGTTTTGTTCACTGTATGAGTACAGAAAGTTGGGAAGAGATCTATCAATGTAAAAATATAAGTGATAAGTTCAACAAATTCTTAAATAGTTTTAGCTATTATTTTGAACTTGCCTTTCCATTTCAAAAAAATGGTCACAAGAAGGGATTTAAAAATAAAGTGGAACACAACAGGGATCCAAATATCTGCTGTGAAGATTACTTCATCACATACCTACACATCACATCTCCGGAGGGTTGTTTTTTTTTTTTTTTTTTTTTTTTTTAAAAAAAAGAGAGATTTTGTCATAAAAGTAAAAAGAATGGTAAATAGTCCCTTTATAGCAAATGCACCAAACAAAATGAAAGCCACATGGGACACTACCAAGACAAGAAACAGCAGTTAAACAGAAAAAATACCATAGCATCAAACAAAGTAATCTCATCTGTAATATCTGATCCCCAATAGATAGCAAATAATGTTAATTCATATTTTCCTGAGACAGCTGAGATGCTGGTGAAGCAAAACTTTGAATATGCAATATGCTGCCACTACAAATCAGATTAAAACTATTCCTAGTCACAAGTTTCTCTTCCTATACCCAACAGACAATCAGGAACTGCTTGGGGGGAAAAAAAAAAAAAAAGGGGGGGGGAATCGAAAATCAATATCTTCCTCTGGTACTGACAACATACCAGACCACATCATTAAAAAATGTGCACCCTTAGTAGTTTAGACCCATCATTGGCACACCCAATAGCTCACTTTCTGAGGAACTCTTCCCAGAAAAGCTAAAAATTGCTGAAGTGAAGCAATTGTACAGAAAAGGTGAAAACATAGATGTAACAAATTATAGGCCTGTCTCTTTACAATCAGTTTTTTTCTAAAATAATTGAAAAATCTTTTACAATGGATTCAGAGTTCATTGGGAAAAAAAAAACTTTTCTCGACCGCACAGCATGCTTTCCGAAAAGGTAAATCAACCAACACAGCTTTTACTGATTTCGTAAATGAACCTCTGAACACATTAGACAAAAAAGATAACATAACAGCAACATTTCTATTTCTCTCAAAAGTATCAGACATCATTAACCATAGTCCATTGCTTACAAAGATAGAAAATGTTGGTATCGGAGGCCCAGCCTACGAGTGAGTGAAGTCATAACTAAACAGACAACAAACAGTTCAAGTCAACAAAGAAGGCAAAAATTTAATTTCCCATCGTACAGAAAACCACTGTTAAATACGGCATGCCTCATGGTTCCATAATGAGATCAATCTTGTTCTTGCTGTTTGAGAATGACTTGCAACACCCAGTTTTAACTATACATACATTAAATACGCAGATGATACAATTGTTCTTATCAAAGGAATGATCTCTAAAGAGCTCCAAACTGAAATACAAAAAGACTACTTCACATGTATCAGAATGGTTCGCAACAAACGAGTTAATAACAGACACGCAGAAAACAAACACTACGCATCTATACACACTACAGAATAAGCTGCCTCAACCTGCAATTACAGAATTGTTAGGCAAAATACTTTAAACTGTAAATAGCACCTAATTTCTAGGAATTTGGGTACAAGATGACCTACAATGGCAGAACCACACACAACACCTATGTAGTAAATTAAATACCATTTGTTATAGCATTAAAATTCTTGCTGGGTGCACATCAATGCAGGTCATGCCCAAGCAGACTACTACTATGATATCGTTGAATTTGCTGGGGACATTCACCACTCAGCAAAAGCTGTTTCACTGCACAAAAAAGAATTATAAGAGCCACTGAAAACAAAGCACCTCAATCTTCATGAAAGCCTTCATTTAAAAAGCTTTACATTTTTTGATTATCATGCCTATATGAAAACAATAATATTTATAAGGAAAAATCATAGACAACAACAGCAAGATCGCTCCCAAAAAATTTCATTCATACAATACCAAGGAATAATTAAGATTTACATGTGCAACTTGCATGCGCAACACTGAAACAAAAAGGATCCCTGTAAAAACTATACAACAAACTACCTACAAAAAACTATGGCAATAACTAGCTTGCATAAATTCAAAACTGCAGTGTGTGACTACTTGCTGCAGAATTGCTACTACGGTGTTGTTGATTTTTTTTTCTACTATATAAACATGTGAAAAAATTTAAATAGTTTATACAATTAAGGCCAAAATAAGAAATGTGCAGTTTTAGGGCGCAAAACTGCTATGGTCGTAAGTGCCCATTCTGTGGTTTAGTGAAGGGTAAAAAACCGAATTTTAAATTGGCAGCAATGGGATCGAAACTCTCAAAGGAGGGAAACTGAAAACGAAAGGAAATCCAAGAGAACCGCTATTGAGGAGGGGGGGGGGGGGGGTGTTCCCCAAAAAAGAGGTTGAAATGACCAATGTCATCTCACAGACACTGATAAACTCAAGGATGCAATCGGCTGAGCGTGTGCCGTCTGCTAAAAGGGAAGATAGATCAGGCAACAGCTGTAAACGGGTGCGTAGCGTATTAAAATAGAGACACTAAAGTAAAAGGTGTCTTACCGTCCATGGTTGAGAGCAGTGGGAACAAAGTGGGGGAGGGTGGATTGCCACTTAAAAGATGTCAATGGCTAAAAAGACAGTGCCCTATCCGGAGTCTAGTTACAATTACCTCCTCCCAACAACGAAGCCAAGAAGAAGAGGTCCAAGCACAGGGAAGAGGTTTTACGCCCTGTAATTTATTATCGGGAAGTGTAGGGCAATGAGTGTGCCATAAAAGAGCAACATGGCGACATAAAAAGCTCTATAGATCGGCAAAGGGAACCATGCGAACAGCGGGACGAGGAAGAGAGACTGCAGCCTTTGCCGCTGTATCAGCTGCCTCGTTTCCACAGATACCTACATGCCCTGGGATCAAGATGAATGCCACAGAGACTGCCCCCCCCCCCCCCCCCCCCCCCCCCCAGTGGAGCATGTGGAAGCACTCCTGAATCCAGTGGACCAGAGGGTGTACATGATAAAGAGCTTGGAAGTTGAGAAGAGAGCTGAGGGAATCCAAGCACAGAATATACTGTAGCCGCTTATGGCAACAAATGTTTGGATAGCCTGGAAAACAGCATAAAACTCCACAGTACAAACCGAACACTGGTTGGAAAGCCAAAATCTAATAGGGGTGTTGCCAACAATAAAGGCACTCCCAATACCACATGTGATGTTTGAGCCATCAGTGCAAATAAATGTGGCATCCTCCATTTGTGTGCACAGAGAAGCAAATGCCCGACAATAAACTATAGGGAGGGGGTTACTATCCTTGGGAAGCTGGCAAAGGTCACTGAGAAGGTAGGTCCGGGGGTGAAGCCAAGGTGGCACCGTATCCCCATTGGTCAAAGAAGTTCTAGGAAATGGGAAGGAAAGGGAATGTAGCAGTTGACGGAAGCGGACTCCCGGTAGTAGTAAAGAGGAAGGGTGGCCGGCATACTCTAAATCCAAGGAGGGTCAGATGAGCAGGCATGGAAGACCTATGACTAGCGTAACGACTCAGAAGGACAGCTCGCTGATTGGATGGTGGAGGTTCAGCTTTCTCAGTGTAAAGGCTCTCCACGGGGCAGGTATAAAAAAGCTCCAGATGCTAAACACAATCCACAGTGGTGGACAGAATCTAGACACCGAAGTGTAGACAGCCATGCAGAGGCGTAAACTATACTTCCATAGTCTAATTTCGAGTGCACTAAGGCGCGATACAGGTGGAGAAGGACCACTTGGTCTGGTCCCCAGGAGGTACCAACCACAACACAGAGGGCGTTGAGGAATCGCAGACAGCAAGCTGAAAGATATGGAACATGGGGAGACCAGCACAGTTTTCTGTCAAACTGTAAGTCCCAAGAATTTGGCGACATCTGTGAACGGAAGGTCGACAGGGCCTAGATGTAGGGAAGGCGGATAAAACTCTGTGTGACACAAAGAAATTTACAGAGACTGTCTTACTGGGAGAAAATCAGAAACTGGTTTCGATGCTCCACGAGTGGAGGCGATCGAGACATCCTAGAAGACAACGTTCAAGAAGGCTCCGTTGAGAGCCGTAAATTGTAAAATCGTCAACAGAGAGGGAGCCTGAGACATCGGGAAGGAGACAATCCATAATTGGATTTATAGCAATGGCAAACTGTACAACACTTAGCACAGAGCCCTGAGGCACCCCATTTTCTTGGGAGAAAGTACGGGAGAGAGCAATGTTCACCCGCACCTTAAATGTGCGCCGTCATACATTCACGAATGAAAAGGAGTAGCTAACTTCGGAAGTCCCAAGAGAACAGTGTGCAAAGGATGCCTGTCCTCCAACAGGTATTGTATGCCCTCTCCAGATCAAAAAATATAGCTACCATTTGGCGTTTCCTGAGAAAATTGTTCATGATATAAATGGAGAGAGAGCAACAAGATGGTCAACTGCAGAACGAGGCCTATGGAAACTGCATTGGTCAGGTGTTAAAGGGTTTCGGGACCCCAGCTACCAGCCTGAATGGAAATTTACCACACGCTCCAAAACTTTACATATACTACTCATTAGAGAGATGGGGTGATAGCTAGAGGGGAGATGTTTATCCTTTCCAGGTTTTGGGACAGGAATGACAGCTTCCCACAATCTTCTGCTAAAGGTACTGTCAGTCCAAATTCAATTAGAAAGGCGAAAGAAGTAACACAAAATACGGTATGATAAATGCAGCAACATTTGGATGTGATTACCATCCGGTCCTGGGGAGGAAGAGTGAGAGGAAAAGAGTGAGAGGAAGAGAGTGCGAGTTGGAGTTCCCGCGTAGAAAAATTGGTATTATAACTTTCGTGATTTTGAGAGGAGAAAGCAAGATGTCGCTCTTCAGCTGCTTGTTTCTACAGGAGAAAGAAGACTGGCGGGTAATTTGAAGAGCTCGAAATCTCAGCAAAGTGTTAACCCAATGAGTTAGTAAAGTCAAGTGGGTCCACTAAGGTATCATGCACACTAGTTAGCCAAGAGGTCTGGGAGAAACTAGACAGGCTGGATAGCTGTTGAATTCGACTCCAAACTACAGCTGACGGACTGAAAGTGTTAAAGGAGCTAGTAAAGAAGTCCCAACTTGACTTCTCGCTATCAACAGATGACGCGACAGCATTGTGCACGTAACTGCATATAGTGGATACAGTTGGCCAATGTAGGATGGTGGTGGAAAATTCGTCACGGCACATCTCGTTCCACCATGGAACTAGGGGGCGCCAGGGCAAAGAGGAGGTACGAGGTATTCAATATTCTGTGGCTGTAAAAATAACTTCATTTACATGAGTGACCTGATTGTCGATGCTAGGAAACTGACGGTCATCAAATGTTGCCAGAGAGGAGAAAAATGTCCAATCGGCTTGGGAAAACTTCCAGCGTCTTGGGCACATAGATGGCAGTTGTGAATGTAATCAAAGGACACATTGAAAATGGTCACTCAAGTGTATATCAGCAACAGCGAACCATTCAAAGTGCCGAACTAGCTGAAGAGTACCGACCAAAAGGGCCAAATGAGGGAAGGTTGACATGGAGGCAGACAAAAATGTACGTTCCCAGTGTTGAGGCAAACATGATCCACTTGGTGGAAGAGGTCAATCAATAGGGAGCCTCTCAGACAAGGATACAGAAATCCCCAAAGTGTGTGGTGGACGTTTAAGTCCCCAACCAGCAAATAGGCAGCGGGAGCTGACCAAGGAGATGAAGGAGATCGACTCTTGCCATTGGTGTAGACATTGTACAGTATATGGTACAAAGAGAGAAGAGGTATCCAGAAAGGGAAAGACGTACAGCGACAGCTTGGAAGGAACTGGTTAAGAGGATTGGGTGATAACGGATAGTATCATGGAGAAGATGCACCATCAACAGGGGAGAGATCAAACTGGACTGATTGGAAATGAGGGAGGACAAAGTGATCATTAGGATGTAGCTTTATTTCCTGAAGACAGATGACCAGGGAGTAGGATCGTAAGAGGATCGACAATTCTTCCCAATTGGAGCAAATTCTGCGGGTATTCCAATGGGTAATTGACATAGGGTGGACAGAAAAAGGAAAAACCTCACCACAGTTGCCATTAACTCAATGACCACAAGAGCCAGCGGCCGACAGCGTGGAACGGCATTCAGCCAAAGGCAAGATCCTGATCCATAGGTTGTTCGGGGGCAGCTCCTGCTGCCAGCGATCAGCTGGTTGATAGGCCTTCAGTGGTGTGTCTTTGCAACACAGAAGACAGCCGAGGGCGACTACCGCTGGGTGGCGCTGTAGAAGAGACAGGCCGTGGCAGAGAAGGAGAGGAACTTTGTTTCTTATGAGCCTTCTTGGAATCAGGATGTTGAGATGAGGGAGGAGTCAATGGCTGTGAGAGGTCTGGGTACGTAAAAAATCTTCTCAAGTAAGCTGTTTTTTCGGATGTCCGGGCGTCCAATTTTGGGGCCCATGATTTAGCAGGAGCCGATGAAGGCTGAGCCTTAGAGTGAGCAAGTGACAGTGGGGAGGTGGAAAGGGCGATCTTTGGGCTGGCTGATCTGACGACCATGATGCTGATGGTGAGAAAGTAAGTCTGCATGGCTACCTCCTCAGTAGGTCGAGGAGAGGTGAGGATAATGTTATATTTACCTGCTGGGAGCACAGTGGGCTTTCTACTGGTGAATAATTTATGAGCAGCAAAGGTAGACACCTTTTCCTTCACTCCGATTTCTTGAATAATTCATTGATCTTTAAAAATAGGGCAATCTCTAAAGGAAGCAGTGTGGTTGCCCACACAGTTGATGCAATGAGGGGATGGAGGTGGACAATCACCCTCATGGGCGTCCCTGCCACATGTAATGCATTTGGCCACATTGGAACATGACTGGCTGGTAGGATTAAACCGCTGACACCGATAGCAATGCGTAGGGTTGGGGATGTAAGGGCAAACTGAAACGATCTCATACCCCACTTTAATGTTGGACAGAAGTTGAACTCTGTCAAACATCATGAACAGAGTACAGGTCACTACAAAGTCTTTTTCAACCCTTTTCATGATGTGATGTACGGCCGTTATGCTCTGATCAGACAGGTAATTTTGAATGTTCTCATTGGATAATCTGTCGAGAGATCTTGTATAAACCACCCTGCACGACGAGTTTAACATACAGTGCACTTCCACCTGGACAGAGAAGGTGTGTAGCAGAGTAGTTCGAAGCAATGTTTGTGCCTGGAGGGCACTGTCTGTTTCTAACAACAAGGTGCCATTTTGTAACCAGGAACAAGACTTGAAAGGACCTGCAATTGCATCGACATCTTTTTGAATAATTATAGGGTTGACTGTGGAGAAGTCTTGACCTTTGTCAGACCAAGAAACATCTAGGAACTTTGGCACTGATGGAAGAATTGTCTGTGGCTGAGACTGATTCAACTTTCTCTTGTCGGCAGAAGTTATAGAAGTAGAGGAAACCATTATGAAAGTATTCCCCATGATTACCACTGTCTCCAGTGGGGTGCTCCTTCCTAGTGGGGGCCCTCTCCAAGGGCACTCCTGCCTTAGGTAATTGCCCACACCTCCTGAGAAATGGACGGAGGGACCAATCGGCACATTCTGAAGGTACCAGCTCGAGTAATCACCCCTCCCTGGGGCTGGCCTTTCCCAGGGGGTACGTACATGTCCTACTTGTCTACCGGGGCAGGGAATTACGCATTACCCCGTCCCCTGCTACGCATGGGAACATGTGGGTGGGCCTTCAGATACGCACAGCTTGTTGGGTTGTTTGGGGGAAGAGACCAAACAGCGAGGCCGTCAGTCTCATCGGATTAGGGAAGGATGGGGAAAAAAAGTCGGCTGCCCCCTTTCAAAGGAACTATCCCAGCATTTGCCTGGAGTGATTTAGGGAAATCACTGAAAACCTAAATCATGATGGCCGGACGCGGGATTGAACAGTCGTCCTCCCGAATGCGAGTCCAGTGTGCTACCACTGTGCCACCTCGCTCGGTCAGACACGCACAGGTAGGAAAGTAAGAGAAAGGGAGGAACAAAAAAAAAAGCAAAGAAGAGAAGAGGTCTCAAACGCCGCAGCGGAGAGGAAGGTAAAGAGGATGAATCAAAGAAAAGAGAAGGACAAAGTGACAACAGAGACTTTCCAGTATAGTGAGAAAAGAAGAGAAACCACGTCTTCCAGTCATAAGCATCCATCTCTGGATTTAGGGAAAAGAGGATGGGAAGGGGCGGGAGGGGGGGGGAGGAGGAGGGATGGATCGGGAGACAGGGAGGGATGTGGAAAGGGAAGGTATGCAGCCCAGAAAGGAAATAGCTGCACTAGCTCTGGGTCCCGTGCTCGCCACGCATGTATCTACGAGAGAGTTGTACACCGTTTTTCCCATATGTTATGCTTATAATGCTATGTACTGTAAACAACACAACAGTTTCTGTTCAAAATTTATTGCAGTTACTTTATTTGCCCTATGTCCCCATATCCCTGCACAATGTATGATCCATAGGACCAACAAATATACAATGCAATACAGATCAAAAATCAGAATCCAATTTTGTGAACAATTGGGAAAATAAAAATAAAAGTTTGCTGAGCTGGAAAATAAAGAAAGGATGGGAGTACAAAATATGTCTAAGAATGAAGGTAAACCAATCAAATACGACAATCCATGTACAAGTACAAGTACAAGTTGAAGCTCAGTAGAATATATACACATACAGAATAAAAGTATTTGCTTTAGTCTACAGCTGTGCTTTGTCTACTGGATACCAGTTTCAGTGCAAGTACGTCATCAGGCCATTGTATGAATAAAACATAACAGTACATGGCTAAAATAATTCTTTAAGAAATATTTACAAAAATATTTGTTTTCTGGGATTATAGCAAACACATGGTATAAAGTGTAACTTAAAAGATAGGAAGCCCTAAATCTTGTCACTCAATTGTTGAGCTTGCTTCCCAAGTAAGTGTGATGTACACTGCCTTACACAAAAGGTGAAGTGTCTGGAAGAGACTGTCAATGTAGCTTTGTACATGCGCACACCATCAGTGGATGGGCAAACAAATATAGTTGCTAATGTATGTACAAATAATAGTAACTCTGGGTTGTAGTATCAACAGTGTAAGGAAAAGACAGATTTCGAATTACCATAAAGATGACAAGTTGCAGACAGGCACAATTAAAAATTCTAGTCCAAGCTGCCAGAGATGATGCTCACGTGCTTGCTTGTGTGAATGAATCTGTGTGTGTGTGTGTGTGTGTGTGTGTGTGTGTGTGTGTGTGTGTGTGTGTGTTGGGGTGAATGTTAACCAGTCCACTGTTCCTGATTCTGACTCTTCCTAGTTCAGTGAACTGTATTACTTCTTAGTGTAATATTTGTTGTGTTTACTCTATACCAGCCGTAATTAACACTATAGTGGCTAAGTGGCCTCATCATACCTAAACTAACACAAAAATCAACACTACGTATTCTATATGCATCTGAAAACGCAGAATGACACTAGTAGCTGGATCAACCCACTGCACATCGCTCCACTAGCCGCTTTCTTTTGTGTTACAGCAGCAGCCGGACTACGGAATTACCATTCTGTGATTAGGAATCATGGACTACTGATTAATGATGTCAATATGTGTTTAGTGATTAATTGCAATTATATACTACCCCCAGAAGACCATCATTGGCAAGTATGGTGGCAACTGGGGATGAAGATCCATTCATCTAACATTCTGGGGAGGCACAGTGGTGTTACTCCTGGTGTTATGGCGTGAGCAGCCATTTGCCACGACCAGGTCAGGGCTGTAAAAACTGAGGGAGCTGACAACACTGACACCCTGCATTTTCATGTGTGACAGTACTGTTGTGGCATTTTTCTACATGACAGTGCTTGTACACACATGGCAAATACCTCTATGACCTTTCTGCATGATGCTGAGGTACTCTTGTGGCCTGTAAGATCTTGAGATCTGTCCCCAACAGAACATATGTGGGTCAGCTTGGATGTTCCAACTGAATCAGTGCACGCATCCAGGCCAAAGGGGGTGCAACGTCATACAGGTAAGTAGGCTCATACTGTTAAGTTCTTTGTAAATTTGACTATTTTGTTATGACTGAAATAACAGCACACACCCTCTCAACCAATGACATTTCATTTTATTCTCCCTTCACTTTCTACATACTTTATTTTTAGTATACACTGCCTAAAAAAATTAAAGGTCAAGGCTATGATTTAAATAGATGTAAATTGCTGCCAAAAGTGGTAAAACTGCCCCCACGCACAATGTTGGTCCCCCTCCCCTCTTATTAAAGTCACTACAGTAAAAAGACTACGTATGAAGTAAAAACAGCAAAATACGAAATGTATGACAATAAATAATGAAACAGTCCCCTTAAAAGTAAAGAACAAAATAACAAATCTAGAATACTATGTTTCCATTCACCATTTGTATAAGGTGCATGCCATTTTAAAATATCAACTTGAGCACAAATTTTTTTAAGTGTAAATAAACTGCGACCATAGGCTAAATCAAATACTTTTTTTTCTGACTGTGTTGCTTGCTGTTCCAACCAAAAGTATGCAGCGAACATGTAATATACAAAGAGTAAGAGCCAGTAAAAATAAGATAACGGAAAACCTTAAGGCTGTTTTGATCACCATACTATTCTGTCAGGTGTGATACCACTGAGTATGGCATGCCTTGTCAGCTAAAGGTAAGGATAGGGCAAATGGAAGACCAAATACGTTTCTCTTGTCTCTAGCAACATTATTTGTCAGTGTAAATGGACAACAGGAAGATAGTGCTAAGTGAAATGAGAGAAAACAAGGCTGTGTGTCAGTGTCAATTCCGAAAGCCTTCCATACTATATGATGTGCTTTCCTGCTGTCTACGACTTTTCGGATATAACACACAGCTCTAAGTTATAGCGACACAAGAAATTTGTTTAAATGTCACTACCAAACCAGATGTATGAAACTGTTATGCCACAGTTTGCTGACAATTTCTTTGAACACACTGCACATTCTGACAACAATGACTACTTGAAACCATTGACGTTCGTATCAAATCTTATCTCAATGGCTGCCAACATTGCCTCATTGAAGATTGAAGCATCAATTGTGGCTGTACTCGAGGACAATCATTTTCAGAAAAAAAAAAAAAAAAAAAGAAAAAAAAAAAAGAAAAAAAAAAAAAAAAAAGAAAGAGTCCTGGCGATATTGTGGATTTAGAAAGGAAGTGAAAAAGAGTCACAAAATGAGGTGATGGAAGAGTGCAGCAGCAATAAATGAAAGCCACACAAGAAAAGAGGTAATAAACTGTGAAACCATGCCACCTTATGTTAAAGCAACAGGCCTATCTATACCTATTGATGAATATCTTATTGCGGATTTTTGTGTTTATGGTTTCAAAACTTATCGCCAATGGCAAAACTGATTTGCATTTACTCTACTTTAACAGCAGTTTGTGCCACCTTTTTGCTGCACACTATTTAATTCAAAGGGCTGAAATCAAAATCAGGGAGCAATGCCAGACATTGTCATATTTCCATATGGTACACAAATTGTCAACATGTGTTTCACACAGTCTGTGGGAGGCTAGTTTTAGGTAACCAATTAGAAGCAAGAAAAAAAAGGTGATGAATTTGAGTGTTCAAACTTAATTCAATATTCTTTGTTAACTATTCGTGAATAGGTCGATACATGAGAATAGCTTTAAATTGCAACCACCAAAGCTACCATACTTTTCTCTACTTCCCTGCATTGAGGACTGCTTTGACAGACCAATCTGTCAAGTAGCTTAAGATCTAACTTAGGATGGACAGTGACAGTTTGGTTGCGAGTTAGTGAAGACAAAGATGTTTTGAGAAAAAGCTAATTTACAATCATTAGCGAAAAAAAAAGTGTAGCTATAGTTGCTTAACAGTTCAAGTAGTAACACAGATGTATATTATGTGATGTGACAGAACTGTTTGTTAGGGTATGCATCTCATGAACTGTTTGTTTTCTATGTATACCGACATTCTGTCATTATACTGAAGTCAGAATTTGGAGCAGTTCCTGAGTATGTTGCTCTAAAACACATATTTGCTGATCTCTCACTGGAAATTGTTGACATATCATGTTGTATTATCAGACCCCAAAGCTGCCAACACTTGTTCTAAAAATATGTAAGTAATGACGTGTCACTGTTCTAGACTCTTGTCCAAAATATTTTACATATAATTTAACGGATACTTATAAGCACTGAGGACCATGGGAACCTAACAAGTTAGCACTCACTCAAAAATATGTGAGTGTGATCCCAATTAGGCTCGCATGTATCCTCATGGCAAGGAAACTATGAACACCACTTTACCAGGCTGAAACACAGCTGTATTCTGAGCATTACTAGGGAAAATGGGATGAAACAGGGCAGGACAGCTAGAGTTTACAAATTTCTAAACAATCATATTTTAGGACAACAGCTTGGTACCATTGTCTTCAACCTATAAAATTATTTGAACAGCGTGTTGCTTTACTGAATATGGTCTTATTGCAAGTGGTGTGGCATAGCATTCCTCTGACCCTTCGATTGGCTTAGTTCATCCTGATGGGACATATTGTTTAATTTTTTCTTGGAATAGTTCAACTTGGCATTTCTCACAAGAAATCATTGACAGATGCGAGAGAAGCAATAGTAGCTTCATCACCGATTCAAGTTGGGCCGAACAAAGCTTATAAAAAAATTGTGAGTGTAGCAAAATTTTGTCAACTGGTCTCACAAAAAATTCAAAGTATTTTTTTTTTCTTTTTTCTTACAGAAAGCCAGTAAGCATATGGCAATCATATGGAAGGTGACAAGAGAACAAGCCCAAATACTAAACTGGTTTACCAAAATTGTTTCAATGTGGATGATTACAAAAGGTCCCCCTTTCAAACCGCAGTAATGCTGAACTGGCAGTTACTGAAATTACAATATCAGCTAATATTGTACAAAACTGGAAAGGAATTTGAGTCAGATGAGTTTCCTCACAGATAGTGAAAGAACTTGCTTCTCTTTGAGAAGCAGTTTATTATGGGTCACTAGAAGAATGAAATATGCCAAGCAGCCAACAGATCATTGGATTTTTAAAAAGGACTGGCAAATAGAATTGCAGAATTGTGGAACATTTTTTTCACTTACACTTTATGTTTGCCTTGGAGAACAAAAATATCCTCTATAAGGATTGACAGTGAATCCACAAACCAAGAGCTTTCGAAACTGAGTTGATCATATTTGTCCACAAGATCTAGAGCACCTTCATAATGGTGTCCATGTTGATGCCATGACTTTCAGAATGTATTTGATGCAGCTGTCCAGTAACTTAGTGAACAAAATATAAGCCTTTTGACTAGTGGACCAATACAAGACTGAATACAGAGCTTCCTAATAGAGAGAATATATTACATCATTCTTAATGCAATGAAATAGAAATAAATAATTTTTGGGGAACCTCAAAGGAGTCTTACAGCAATATTATTATTATTATTATTATTCTTTCTTTCCTCAGACGTTATGTCTGGTCAAAAATGGAAAGTGACGCGGACCTTGATCAAGCGTGACTTCCTTTTAACTGTACGGTATATGTTATATTGCATTTAGGAACTTTAGGGTAATTGAACATTTATCAATAATTACGGATTTCTGTAGTTGTATTGCATTGATGTACTGGTGGATATTGTGTGGTATGACTCCTGTAGTTGATAGTATAATTGGTATAATGTCAACTTTATCCTGATGCCACATGTCTTTGAATTCCTCAGCCAGTTGGATGTATTTTTCAATTTTTTCTCCTGTTTTCTTTTGTATATTTGTTGTATTGGGTATGGATATTTCGATTAGTTCTTATTTTTATTGGTGAGTATGATGTCAGGTTTGTTATGTGGTGTTGTTTTATCTGTTATAATGGTTCTGTTCCAGTATAATTTGTATTCATCATTCTCCAGTACATTTTGTGGTGCAAACTTGTATGTGGGAACGTGTTGTTTTATAAGTTTATGTTGTAAGGCAAGCTGTTGATGTATTATTTTTGCTACATTGTCATGTCTTCTGGGGTATTCTGTATTTGCTAGTATTGTACACCAGCTTGTGATGTGATCTACTGTTTCTATTTGTTGTTTGCAAAGTTTGCATTTATCTGTTGTGGTATTGGGATCTTTAATAATACGCTTACTGTAATAACTGGTGTTTATTGTTTGATCCTGTATTGCAATCATGAATCCTTCCATCTCACTGTATATATTGCCTTTTCTTAGCCATGCATTGGATGCGTCTTTATCAATGTGTGGCTGTGTTAGATGATACGGGTGCTTGCCATGTAGTGTTTTCTTTTTCCAATTTACTTTCTTCGTATCTGTTGATGTTATGTGATCTAAAGGGTTGTAGAAGTGGTTATGAAATTGCAGTGGTGTAGCCGATGTATTTATATGAGTGATTGCTTTGTGTATTTTGCTAGTTTCTGCTCGTTCTAGAAAGAATTTTCTTAAATTGTCTACCTGTCTATAATATAGGTTTTTTATGTCGATAAATCCCCTTCCTCCTTCCTTTCTGCTTAATGTGAATCTTTCAGTTGCTGAATGTATGTGATGTATTCTATATTTGTGGCATTGTGATCGTGTAAGTGTATTGAGTGCTTCTAGATCTGTGTTACTCCACTTCACTACTCCAAATGAGTAGGTCAATATTGGTATAGCATAAGTATTTATAGCTTTTGTCTTGTTTCTTGCTGTCAATTCTGTTTTCAGTATTTTTGTTAGTCTTTGTCTAGATTTTTCTTGTAGTTCTTCTTTAATATTTGTATTATGTATTCCTATTTTTTGTCTGTATCTTAGATATTTATATGCATATGCTTTTCCACCACTTCTATGCAGTCGCTGTGGTTATCAAATATGTAATCTTCTTGTTTAGTGTGTTTTCCCTTGACTATGCTATTTTTCTTACATTTGTCTGTTCCAAAAGCCATATTTATATCATTGCTGAATACTTCTGTTATCTTTAGTAATTGGTTGGGTCATCGATTTGTTGTGCCAGTAGTTTTAGATCATCCATGTATAGCAAATGTGTGATTTCGTGTTGGTATGTTCCAGTAATATTATATCCATAATTTGTATTATTTAGCATGTTGGATAGTGGGTTCAGAGCAAGGCAGAACCAGAAAGGACTTAATGAGTCTCCTTGGTATATTCCACGCTTAATCTATATTTGCTGTGATGTGATATTATTTGAATTTGTTTGGATATTAAGTGTGGTTTTCCAATTTTTCATTACTATGTTTAGAAACTGTATCAATTAGGATCTGCATTGTATATTTCCAATATTTGTAGTAACCATGAGTGGGGTACCCTATCAAAAGCTTTTTGGTAATCAATGTATGCGTAGCATAGTGACCTTTGTTTAGTTTTAGCTTGATATGTCACTTCTGCATCTATTATCAGTTGCTCTTTTCATCCTCATGCTCCTTTGCAGCAGCCTTTTTGTTCTTCATTTATAATTTTGTTCTGTGTTGTATGTGTCATTAATTTCTGTGTAATGACTGAAGTTAATATTTTGTATATTGTTGGTAGGCACGTTATGCGGCGACATTTTGCTGGGTTTGCTGTGTCTGCTTGATCTTTAGGTTTCAGATAAGTTATTCCTTGTGTAAGTGTATCAGGGACTGTGTATGGGTCTGAAATGTAACTGTTAAATAATTTAGTTAGATGTGAATGTGTTGAAGTGAACTACTTTAGCCAGAAATTTGCTATTTCCTTTTCCAGGGGCTTTCCAATTGTGCATAGAATTAATTGCTCGGGTGACTTCAAGTTGCAAAATTATCGCTTCAGGCATTTGTGGTATCATCTTGTATGTGTGTTTCTGCTTGAATCCACCATGCATATCTTATGTTGTACCGTGTTTGACCATATGTTGCTCCAGAAGTGTTCCATGTCTGTTATGTTTGGTGGATTGGCTATTTTAATGTGTGTGTTATCTTTTGTCTGGTAAAATTTCTTTTGGTTTGTGGTGAATGTTTGGTTTTGTTTCCTTCTATTTTCACTTTTTTTGTTATCTTCTAAGTCCTTTGGCCAATGCTTTTAATTTCTGCTTTTCATCTAATTGCTCTATCACTTCTTGTTGTGAGATTTTACCTAACCTTTTTTTGTTTTTTGTCTGATATTTCATTTCTTATAAATTGTGTTAGCTGTCCAATGACTTTTCTCAGTTTTTCTATTCTGATCTGTAGCCTGTGTTGCCATGCTGGTTTTATGGGAGAGAAGGAAACGTAGTGGGTGAATATGGATTGGGGGAGAGAAATGAAAGAGGAAGCCGCCTGGTAGAATTTTGCACAGAGCACAACTTAATCATAGCTAACACTTGGTTTAAGAATCATGAAAAAAGGTTGTATACATGGAAGAACCCTGGCGATACTAAAAGGTTTCAGATAGATTATGTAATGGTAAGACAGAGATTTATGAACCAGGTTTTAATTGTAAGACATTTACAGGGGCAGATGTGGACTCTGGCCACAATCTATTGGTTATGAACTGTAGATTAAAACTGAAGAAACTGCAAAAAGGTGGGAATTTAAGAAGATGGGACCTGGATAAACTGTAAGAACCAGAGGTTGTACGGAGTTTCTAGAGCATAAGGGAACAATTGTCACAAATGGGGGAAAGAAATACAGTAGAAGAAGAATGGGTAGCTCTGAGGGATGAAGTAGTGAAGGCAGCAGAGGACCAAGTAGGTAAAAAGATGAGGGCTAGTAGAAATCCTTGGGTAACAGAAGAAATATTGAATTTAATTGATGAAAGGAGAACATATAAAAATGCAGTAAATGAAGCAGGCAAAAAGGAATACAAACGTCTCAAAAATGAGATCGACAGGAAGTGCAAAATGGCTAAGCAGGGATGGCTAGAGGACAAATGTAAGGATGTAGAGGCTTATCTCACTAGGGGTAAGATAGATTCTGCCTACAGGAAAATTAAAGAGACCTTTGGAGAAAAGAGAGCCACTTGTATGAATATCAAGAGCTCAGATGGAAACCCAGTTCTAAGCAAAGAAGGGAAAGCAGAAAGGTGGAAGTATATAGAGGGTCTATACAGTAGCGATGTTCTTGAGGACAATATTATGGAAATGGACGAGGATGTAGATGAAGATGAAATGGGAGATACGATACTGCGTGAGGAGTTTGACAGAGCACTGAAAGACCTGAGTCGAAACAAGGCCCCAGAAGTAGACAACATTCCATTGGAATTTCTGACGGACTTGGGAGAGCCAGTCCTGACAAAACTCTACCATCTGGTGAGCAAGATGTATGAGACAGGCGAAATACCCTCAGACTTAAAGAAGAATATAATAATTCCAATCACAAAGAAAGCAGGTGTTGACAGATGTGAAAATTACTGAACTATCAGTTTAATAAGCCACAGCTGCAAAATACTAACACGAATTCTTTACAGACGAATAGAAAAACTGGTAAAAGCCGCCCTCGGGGAAGATCAGTTTGGATTCCGTAGAAATGTTGGAACACGTGAGGCAATACTGACCCTACAACTTATCTTAGAAGAAAGATTAACGAAAGGCAAACCTATGTTTCTGGCATTTGTAGACTTAGAAAAAGCTTCTGCCAATGTTGACTGGAACAATCTTACAAATTCTGAATGTGGCAAGTGTAAAATACAGGGAACGAAAGGCTATTTACAATTTGTACAGAAACCAGATGGCAGTTTTAAGAGTCGAGGGACATGAAAGAGAAGCAGTGGTTGGGAAGGGAGTGAGACAGGGTTGTAGCCTCTCCCTGATTTTATTCAATCTGTATATTGAGCAAGCAGTAAGGGAAACAAAAGAAAAATTTGGAGTACGTATTAAAATCCAGGGAGAAGAAATAAAAACACGCCGGTCCTTACATTTCAAACCCTACAGCACTGTACGCAATTCCAATTCATGGAATGCTAAAGTTTGAAAATCAAGACAGACGACAGTAAAAATTTGTGAAAAATATCAGAAATAGAAAAATGCACGTTGTATATCTAGTTTTGTTATAAAATGCTTGAACAAAATTAAAACCATCTTCCCCACCAACATAATAGCACTTTCAAACAGTTATTTTGACTGCGAAATACCAATTTTGCATTACATTTACTCTACGTCAACAAACGTTTAGAACATTTACGTGTCAAGGACTTTTTGAGCTTTAGTGTAGATAGGTTTAACTTCATGGTTTCTCACATTTTGCCCAGAAAAATATTGCTGCCTCTGGTTAGGGCCTGTAACTTCCCCAAGTACGACGACGACCAAATAATACCTCGTGCATTTATTCAAAATTCAGGAAAAGTTTCTTGAAGAAAATAATTTATACATGACTAAAAAAATGTCATCTTATTTTTCTGAAGAAATATTATCATAGTTAAAGTTAAGCCATTAATGCCATTTCTCACAGTTTGAGTTTTTACATTTTCAATCATCAAGACAGTTAACTTCCTATGATTACTCATTTTCAAAACAATTCTGAAGTTTGCAACAATTTCAAATTATTTTATTTTTCCAAATTAAAGATGAAAAGGAAGCTCAAAATAATTGTGTGTGTGTGTGTGTGTGTGTGTGTGTGTGTTTTAATCACAGCTCATAGTATTATGAACAAGGCTTTTTTTTTATCAGAAGTAAAAAGTGCCATCATGTTTAGTTTTTAGTTACAATTTTCTTTTATTTTCCCTTTTTAAAAAGTACTTCGTTTAGAAAGGCCTACAATGTTTTAACAAATCAACAGAAAATAAAAATACTGTATTTAATTTTTTCATAGAAATCATATGGGACTTAAAAACATGTTTTTCCCCCATCAACTTTGAAATATTGATGTGACACGTTCAGTCTTGGACCTGTATTATTCATGTTGAAAATGGTCCAAACATCCCAGGCTATGCAACAGATCACTGTCACCATAATCAATATTCTACAAGGGAGCATTATCACACTTAACCACATCCATAGAGCCACAAAGAGTGACATATAAAAACAATGCGTATCAAATCTAGATTGTCTGACAGCAATGCTGGTCCAGTGCCTTTGCAGCTGCACCTTCCTGTTTCAAACTGGTATGTCTAAACATTTATTATTTGATTTGAATTCAATAAACTGAAGCCATGGTTTCCAGAAAATAGAATAAGACAATATGAATGTCTCAACTGGTGAGGACCATATGGTAGTACAAAACAGTGCAGCTAGTCTCCTGTACAGCAGACATTTACAACAATATAGAATGCCATTAATAAGGTAAATTTAAATTTCTATTACATATATAATGATCACAAATGAACATAACAAAATTCTTACACACTTCACATTCAACAATTTCAAAATGTTGGAAAACAACTAATATGTAATCTTTCTCACTGAACAATTTAATTTAACTCACTCTCAACTATGCCACAGCACTACAATTTGTGCAGCATGTTTGAGCAATTTAATGGTCAAACATATAAATTTCTTCTGGTACTAGGCTATATAAAAATTACAGACTTAAGTTTTACAGTCATTTGTAGACCCCGCACAATTTATTCTGAAAACTGGACATATCCGAAGCTAAGAATAAAAAATAACGCTCATTTGTCTGTTTGTAACAGTCTAAAGTTTATTAATTTCAGTTCTTATAGCTATGTCACTCGATATTTCTGGAGCGCAGCAATTAATGGAATTAATTAGAAGACAAAGTTTGTATGTTCATTAGGATCAGTGTCGGCGATTAACTAATGCCAAATACATGAAATGGTACACAGTAACGCGTGAATAGCAGAAAACCTTGTTACTTCAATTATGGTACACAGTAAACGCTTTAATAGCAGAAAATCTTGTTACTTCAATTCTCTCTTTATATATTCTCTGAAATAGCAAGGACATGTAACATTTGGCGTGTTTCTCCGATTCAGCAATAATCTAAGAGGTGTTACGACAGGCATACACCTTACAACGACGGGTTGTCTCATAAGTGGCAAACCCAACTGGGTAGATATTGTGCTCAACTAAGCCATATAAATCTCTCGAACAGTAAACGCCAAACATGCGTTTGACACACGAAGCTTGTTTAGATGCCTGGAAAAATCGCTTTCATTCATCCTGGTGCATTCGAAATTAAGCCACAAAGAGTCAGGCTACGAAATTAATGGGCAAACAACTGAATTTGCAGACCATAAGTGTGCCAGGAAAAAATCCAAACAGGAGGCACAAGGCACCTATGCAATGGCTGCCATGCTTTCCAAAACATTGAGCTATCACATTAAAACTATTATACTAACGAGCATTAATATTGCATTGCTAACACTCACCCTTATTCTTCGGCATTCTGAAAGCGAGGTGATTTCACCAGAAGTTATCCAGACAAACAGTATAATGCAAATAGACAACGAACCAATTTCACAACCATACCAAACTGCGAAGACACTACTCTTCGAAGGATCGAAATTAGCAACTTAAGCGATGACATGAAATCATTGATACTAATAACAGAAATATTATAAAAATGAATTAATTATTCTTCAGTTTTTAGTTACACGATTATGTACATTAAAAATTTATTTTTTGTAAATAATGTTTTTAATTTGACTCATAAGCAAATGACTCTCGCAGCGCGGCGAATAAGCGTTCCTTATAAACATAAATAGTTGGGGGTGCGATAAATTTTATTAACTTTGTGATCGTAATTTATCTGAATGTTTCAAAATTTATTTTGGGAATAAGTTGTAAGCGTAAGGGAATGCTGTGCCGATTTCAGCAGTGTGGAACAGAGACATACGTATTAACATCGAAATCCGAACGTGAGTCCAAAGAAAATGACACTTGTATAGCACTCCCGTACAACAGTAATTAAGAAACAGTTGCACAATATTCCTGGTACAAATTACAAATAAAAATTCATATTTATATGAATGTGTACAGAAGTCATCAGTATCTAATAACACTGAAGTAGATCCGTTTATTTACTTATGACAAAGTTCAGTATACGTACTGTAACTGTAACCGTAGCTAGGCAGTTACAGCAAACATTCCCAGCAAAATTTGCGAAGATCAGAATACATTGCAAACAATTTGGTAGTTAAATAAAATAATGAGAAAAGAATGAAAGAGAAACCTGCAGAAAATACTCTCACTTCATAATTTGGTAAGAATTTGGCTGTTATCTCCCAAATCAAAAATTCTCAGGACATTGACTGTTGAAACAATATTCGCGGTACCGTGAACGTTTATTTCTTCAAAAGAGCCAATAGATAGCAAATGTAAAGATTTAGATATGAAGAAGTTTGTTACCGAAGCTATACTTCCTTTGACAGTACGCCCGTATGAGCAGAAAACCTAGATGAAATATTTAAGTTGTAACTATTTAGTCATATTTTGTGTCGTCGCCGCATGATGATGAATTAAAACAGGATAACATCATATAATTTTAATGTATGCAAGCACACGACAAATGAATATTATGCCCCCAGGATGATACATATGCATGGGATATACATACTGATAAATAACACAGAGAAATGAGCTAAATCTTCCGTACTACTACACTGTGCTCAGTGGTGCAAGTCGGTGGCTTCTGACATGAGGCTCTGCTGTGGCTGTTGGTGGGCCAAGTGTAAGGCTGTTCTGTGGCCGCAAGTGGCCCCGTAGAACTCAGCAAGTTAAGAGTAGTATGATTTAAGCAGCAATTATCCAAGTGGTGACTACTTTAAAGTTCTTGTCACTTATCCTTGAATGCTCATGAATGGTCGATACCAAGGGCAGTTCAGACGGACTTTAGAAGTATCCTTGAATGCATGGATTGTCAGCAGTTTGTTTCTCTCATAGAAATGTTGAAGTATCTAAAGTGACAGAAGGTTGTATGAGAGTGACGTCCATCACATAGAAATATTTGTAAAATCTCAAAGACCAGGCCTAGTGTCTCGAAAAGTTTGAGGTTGTCCTGCAACTATATATTTATATTCATTGTGGCTCCTGATACATTGACTGTATCAGTTATTTATAGAAAAAATGCCTTAATAGTTACAACTATAGTCAAATAAAGATAGGAAATCTTTGGATTAATTGAAAGCTCCAATGTCACTTTGCCAACTCACAACTAGACTGTCACCTTTCCATCTAACCTAGACGTCAGGTTACACTTTAGATTAGTCTGCACCACAACCTGCACACAAAAAGTATTTTCAGCATGCAGTTCTTATTCTGTTTGTGCACATAATATGTCACAAACCACATCACTGTTATGTCACATGATTAAGATATCATATAGTATCAGTAGGTTCAGTTAACTCAGATCCATCACTTTCCAAGAACTACCAAATACAGATCCCTCCATTTCTTACTGACTGATTTGTAGATTTTTTTGCATATTTAGTTGATTATGATAGTACAATGTTGACTGCTTTATGTAAGTTATACTTTTTTTTTTTTTTTGCATTTCACAATGTGTTACAAAAGTTTGCTAAGCAGACAAGTTACTTATACAATGTGAAACTCTCCACTATAGTTCTTGCCTCAAGAATGAAACTTATCTGTGCTTCCTCACACCCGAACTTCTTGCTTTGACACACACACACACACACACTCTCTCTCTCTCTCTCTCTCTCTCTCTCTCTCTCTCTCTCTCTCTCTCTCTCTCTCTCTCTCTCCCCATTCAGAGACACATGAAGGTGTTTCTTGAAGTTTATTTTCCATTTTATTCCCATCTACATAAATTACCTTCAAGTTAAGTGTTTTAGAATTTAAAAATGTTAATGTATTATAAATAATTCAGGACTAAAGAAGGCCATTCACCAGATAACAGAATTATTGAGTCTTCGACAAGCACAGACAGAACTTTCTGTGTGCCTGTCGATGAATCAGTGCTTCAGCTATTTGGTGAGGGGTCTTCTTTACTCCAAAATTATTTAAATTTTACTAGAGGATTACCAGAGACTGGTATACCACGCATCTGCTTTGACCAATGATGTTATCACAATGCCGAAAACCACTGTTTTGAGCATATCCAAAATGGCTGCCAAAACATTGATTGTAACACCTGCAAAAATATAGATAGCACACAAACCAGTTCAGTGTCAAAATCAAATGAAATTAGTGGGACAACTGCAAGAAATGGGAGGGTTTTGGGTGGGGAGAAGCCAAGAATTCAATAATAAAAACAAAAACGTCATTCAAGATGCAACATTCTGCAAAAAACAAAACACTCAAAAGTGCCAAAATATAAAAGCAAACAAAACCTTACAAAACACACCGTAAGATCACATCATCCCAAACTCCAGTTAACTTATATAGCTCAACCGTAGACCAGGATTCAGGATTCAATTTTCTGCCTATGTTTTACCTTCAGTATACCTGTATGTGGAACACAGCTACTGTTACATCTAATAATAAACAGCAATTTTAAACTTGTTTGAAGTATTTGTTGCCCCCCCCCCCCCCCCCCCCCCCCACACACACACAACTACAAAAGGTACACTATGTGATCATAAGTATCAGGACACCCCCAAAAACATACGTTTTTCATATTAGGTGCATTGTGCTGCCACCTACTGACAGGTACTCCATATCAGCGACCTCAGCAATCATTAGACATTGCGAGAGAGTAGAATGGGGCACAGACTTCGAATGTGGTGAGGTGACTGGGTGTCACTTGTGTCATATGTCATATGTGAGACTTTCCACACACTTAAACATCCCTAGGGCCACTGTTTCTGATGTGATAGTGAAGTGGAAATGTGAAGGTACTTGTACAGCACAAAAGTGTACAGGCCAACCTTGTCTGTTGACTGACAGAGACTGTTGACAGTTGAAGAGGGTCATAATGTGTAATAGGCAGACATCTATCCAGACCATAACACAGGAATTACAAACTGCATCAGGATCCACTGCAAGTACTATGACAGTTAGACGGGAGGTGAGAAAACTTGGATTTCATGGTCGAGCAGCTGCTCCTTAGCCACACATCATGCCGGTAAATGCCAATTGACGCCTCGCTTAGTGTAAGGAGTGTAAACATTGGATGATTGAACAGTGGAAGAATGTTGTGTGGAGTGACAAATCGTGGTACTCAATGTAGCAATCTGATGGCAGGGTGTGGGTATGGCGAATGCCCCGTGAACATCATCTGCCAGCATGTGTAGTGCCAACATAAAATTTGGAGGCTTTGGTGTTATGATGTGGTTGTGTTTTTCATGGAGAGAGCTTGCACTCCTTGTTGTTTTGACTTACGTGACTTAATTCCTTTGGCACCTGTGGGGGCATAGGGCATCCAGGAGAACTCACCATCCGTCTCTGTCTTTGGCCATTTGCCTCAATTCTGCCCAGGTCTTGCCAACTCTTTTTGCTTCCCCTTCCACTGTCCTCTTACATGTGCCCCTAAGTATTCCTCTCTTCCTTGTTCCCTGGGGCTTCCATTCCAATGCTTTTTTCTTGATGGCTCCATCTGGTTTGCTCCAGGTGTGCCCAACCAACCCCACTTTCTCTCTCATATCTGGTCTTCTATAGGCATCTGGTTTGTTATTTGCCAGAGCTCCTCATTACACATTTTTTCTGGCCACCAGATATTCTTGTGCGTCAAGGACATCTATTTACGAAGCTTTGTAACTGGGATGTTTTCTTTTTATCCTTTTTCCAGCTTTCGCTGGCGTATAGAAGGTCAGCCTTCACATTTGTATTAAAAAATACAGATTTTTGCTTTTTACGTGATATTTCTATTTTTCCATATTGAATACTATTGTATTAAGGCAGCATTTGACTTTTTACTGCAGTTTTTCACGCTATCTCCAGCTCCACCATCTCCCATCACTATACTGCCCAGATACAGGAACGAGTTGACAGTCTCCACCCGCTGCTCCCCTATTAACAGTGGCAACTCCATGTTCCCTGAATTTACTCTCATTTCCTTTGTTTTGCCTGTATTTATCTTGAGGCCAGCAGTCTCTGCTTCTTCTTTCAGCAAGTTTAATTTAGCTTGCATATCAGTCAGCCTTTGAGCTAATAAAACTATGTTGTCTGCAAAATCCAAATCCTCCAGACGTTCATGGATCCCCCACTGGATTCCTCATTTCCTGCCTGCTGTGACTCTTTCATAACTGAGTCTAGAACAAGTAGAAAAAGTGTTGGTGGAAAAATGCATCCCTGCCAGACTCCAGTTGTTACTTTTATCGGCTCTGTCATATTTCCCTTGTGGAGTATGCAACATTTGTAGCCATCATATAGAATTTTTATGATGTTTAAGATCTTCTGTGGTATGCCATACTTCTGCAACACCTGCCAGAGCACTTTATGTTCCACAGACTCGAAGGCCTTTTGAAAATCAATGAATGCCAGGTACATGGTTGTTGAAATTCTTTGCTTTGCTCTAAAATGATCCTAAGAGTGTTAATAAGATCAACACAACTGCATTGTGCCCTAAAACCAGCCTCTTCTTTACGCAGTCGCTTTTCAAGAGACACTTTAATTCTATTTAAAATAATTCTGTTCAGGAACTTACTGGGCACTGACAACAATGTAATACCATGCCAGTTGTTAGAGTCTTACGAATTTCCCTTTTTTGGGAGCTTTACCACCAAACCATTTTTCCACTCCTTGGGAGATTTCTCTTCGAGCCAAATATGCTTCAGCAAGGGATGGAGCATTTTAACAGTACTTTCAATATCGGCTTTTAAGAGCTCCAGTGCTATGTTGTCTAGGCCTGGAGCCTTTGTATTCTTTAGGGTTTACAAAGCAATCTTAATTTTGTCTGTGTGGGGCACTGCAAATTTATATCCTGATCGTCTTCAACTTCCTCTGGAACATCTCTTACCTGGTCCTCTTGGTTGTCATCACAATTGAACAGTTCTGTGAAGTGCTTCTCCCATATCTGCAGCTGTGCCTGTTGAGTTTTAAGCATCACCCCATCTTTGTTCTTAACTGGTCCTTCACATCTGAAGTTCTTCGTTGACAACTGTTTGGTCATATTGTAGGGCTCTTTCATATTTCCTTGTCTTGCTGCCTCTTCTGCTGATTTTGCTTGCTCATCTATCCATTTTCTTTTATCTTGACGTAGCCATATTTTCACTTTTTTGTTCACCTCCATGTATTCTTTATGCACTTCGCTCTTCTGCGCTCTTGTCTTACAAACATTTAACTTAAGTTTTAGTTCTTTCCTGTGGCTGATTTCATTCCATGTAGCATTGGAGATATATTCCTTCCTTTGATGTGCCTTAAATCCTAAGATTTTTCTCCCACATCTAAATAATTGTCTTTGATTTATTGCCAACATGTTTCAATTTCCTCTTCCATAATGTTTTCTTCAGAGAAGATTTGGAATCTGTTTTGTAGTTCAAGGGCAAATGTTTCTTTGATCTGTTGGCCTTTTAACCTTGCCATATCTATTTTCTTGCTCCTGTGATTGAGTTTGGTTCTATTTGCCACTATCTTCAGTCTGAATTCCTCCAAAACTAGGTGGTGATCACTTCCAATGTCTGCTCCTCTTCTATTTCTGACATCTAACAGAGAGTGTCAGAACTTCCGGCTTATGACTATGTGGTCTATTTGATTTTTGGTAACATGGCCTGGAGAAAATCACATTATCTTATGGCAGTTACGATGTGGAAACAATGTGCCTCCAATGACTAGGTCATGTTCAGTGCACGTATCTATCAACAGTTCACCATTTACATTCCTGATCCCCACGCCATTCACACCCATGATACGTTCAAGCCCTTCATTTTCTGAACCAACTTTTGCATTCAAGTCACCCATTAAAATTTTTGTGTCCCTAGAATTTTTTTGTCTAAGGTCTCCATTAAGCTCTACATGAAATGCATCTTTTAATTCTCCTTTAGCTATTTCAGTAGGTGCTTAGCATTGAATTACAGTGATGTATCGCACATTTGTTTTAAAGCGTGCAATTATTATCCATTCTGAAACTGGTTTCCACTCCAGTAAGCTCTTCTTGGTGCTTTTGGATAGTAAGAACCCTACACCATTCCTATGCATCGCATCCTCACCTATCTGACCCGCATACAGCAGCACTCCACCATTTTGTGTTTGGAATTCCCCAGATTCTGGCCACCTTATTTCACTTAGTCCCAATATATCTAGTCGATAGTTCCCTATGTCTTTTTCAACCTGTCTTAGCCTCCATGCCTCTCTCAACATTCTTACACTCCAGAACCAATACGGGTTTTCCTTTTCAGGCCAAAGATCATATCCTTAAGATCCATCCAGCTGTTTGTCCTTTTAGTTTCTGTGATATGTGTTTTTTGGTGGTGAGGGTTATCAGTCCACAGCCCCCGAGTGTTCTTGTGAGGCTGCCACCTCATGGCCTGGACACCTGCCAAGGTTTTATTTCAAGACCTTACCCCTTAGATAGCTTGTTTTCACCACGACTACAGAATGCTATCCATCCCTTCACAGTAAGGCCTATGTGCATCAACATTGACCTGGTTTCCAAGGATCTTCTGCTGTCCACATTAGGGGACTGTGTCTGCTGCCACACAGTCACAGAGAGGAAAAGGAAAGGAAGGTAGGGTATAGGATGGGATAGAATAGAATAGGACAGGACACTAGACGGGACATTATGAGACACACTTCGTCGGGATCCTCTATGGAGACACGTCCGGCTTGGGAGGCCCGGCTGGTAGTTGCACTACCACCAGTATAGCCCTCCACTTCATTGGATCACACAAACCCCCTTGCCCACATAGCCAGTGTTTCATTAAGGTGGTGTCTCCTGAGGGGGCCTTGTTGTTTTGCTTGGCACTATCACAGCACAGGCCTACATTGATGTTTTAAGCATCTTCTTGCTTCCCACTGTTGAAGAGCAATTCGGTGATGGCAACAGCACCTTTCAACACGATCGAGCACCTGTTCATAATGCACGGCCTCTGGCAGAGTGGTTACACAACAACAACATCCCTGTAATGGACTGGCCTGCACAGAGTCCTGACCTGAATCCAAATTCATGCCAGGCCTCACTGACAGACATCGATACCTCTCCTTAGTGTAGCACTCCATGAAGAATGGGCTGCCATTCCCCAAGAAACCATGCAGCCCCTGATTGAACGTATGCCTGTGAGAGTGGAAGCAGTCATCAAGGATAAAGGAGAACCAACACCATAATGAATTCCAGCATTACCAGTGGAGAGTACCATGAACTTGTAAGTCATTTTCAGCCAGGTGTCCGAATACTTTTGATCACGTAGTGTAGTATCCCAATTTCCTGTTAACCTGTATAGCTCAACCCTATACCAGGATACTAATAAACCCCCTACGCAACTATAAAAGCTGCTATCCCAAGTTTCCAAGCTGGTGCTGGACGAGGCCATCAGTCCTCTGTTATTGCGAGCACTTTGGATGCTTCAGTGATTACAGTAGGACATGACAATGGAACATTGTAGGTTACAGAGAACTGAGATCTTGGGTTTAATCAAGCAGATTGCAATGACAGAAGGTGGTGTTCCCAAGTGGGATGAGGAGAGGGGGTCATCATCATGGTTCTGAAAGGTTTTATGGGGCGTGCCACAACTTCACCTACTTTACCAACCTGTTCATCTCATAGTATGTCAGGTCTAGTGGTAAAGAATGTGCCTGGAAAATGAGATGTCACGGTATTAACACTTTGTGTATGGTTCACGTAGATTTATGTGTTTTCCTGTCCGACTGTTGTGGATGGATAACGTAAATTTACATTTCTCATTGTGCATTCATTTTTGTAGACCTGTTGCTCATGCCAGTAACGATTTCAATTTTACTAAAAGTTATATCTGAACTGGAGGGCTCAGTGCAGTGAACAACAGTATCAACTTATTTTTATCTTTTGTTCTACTGCCAACAATCAGTACCGTGAAATATTTGGTTCTGTATATAGTTGTTGCCTTGTGTGGTATGGTGCGAAAACAGTTGATGGTAGGTGAGATTCTTGCCGAACTGTTTGCTGTCAATTGTTATGATGTACCAAGTGATTCAGATAATGTTACTAATAGTGGTAGTGGAAGTGAAGGAGAAAATAATATGATTCTAGTCAACCAAAGTATGATAATTGTGAACGATTTATATTATGAAGCTTCTGACAGTGAAAACTGGCTGAAGATGGACAAGACCATTATTTTAGCAACATGTAGAGGAATTCCAGGTGTAAAAACCCTTCCCAATGTGATCAGTAGTGTTATAAGCACCACGGAATTATTTCTAGGGGATGAATCATTAGATCAGATGTCGACACAATCAAACTTATATTACGAACAAAACAAAAACCATTATAAAGAATCTTCCAAATGTCATTTTTGAACTGAAAGAATTTCTGGGCATGATTATCTTGATGGGGAAAATTAAAAAAGATTAATCAATAGATCCTCTAATAGAGACACCAATTTTTGGCAAGCTAATGAGCAGAAATCGATATGAGCAGATATGGATATTGCGGCATTCCAGTGACAATTCCTTACAGAGTGGTCAGGAAAGCAGGCTTTACAAGATTGAAGCAGTGCTGAAGTACCTCATCGATTGATTTCAGACTGTATACAAACCTGAACAGGAACTTTCTCTTGATGAAGGAATGATATCATGTAGAGGGCGGCTTCATTTCCAGACATATATCCTGGAAAACTTATCAGATGTGGTTTGCTTGTTCTTACGGATTGTGACTTGCAAGTGGCTATATCTCCAATCTAAAAATATACGCTGGGGGAGGAGAAAAGCTTCAAGACACACTCTCTCTCTCTCTCTCTCTCTCTCTCTCTCTCTCTCTCTCTCTCTCTCTCTCTTTACTTTCACCTCACCTTATTGTGTGGCACCACGTTTATCATATCAACTGTAACAACAGTACAGCTATTGTCAAAACACTTCCAGAAAAGAAAACAAGAGTTTGTGATAGATTACAAATCAATAGAGGTCTCCCTCAGTGTCTACAAACAGAAGCCAAATCTCCAAAGAAAGGTGACACTACATTTCGAAGACAAGGTGACATTTTGCTGCAGGTATGGAAAGATGAAAGGGAGATGAGAATGATAATAACAATTAATGGTGCATCCTTGGTTGTGATAAGGGGGAGGGGGTGGGGGAGGGAGAAAGGGAAAAAAAACACAAGAGGAAATCATACAGAAACCAAAATGTATTCTGATGTACAATAAATTTATGAAAGGCGTGAACAGAGCTGATACATATCTTTCATATTGTTGGATAATGCGAAAAACCAATAAATGGTGAAAGAAAGTGGCTTTATTTCTAATAAATTGTGCTTTTGTAATGTGTTAAATTGTGGACAGACCACCAAATTTTTGATCTGCTTTTAACCACTAGCCTTCACCTCTCAAAGTTGTAAACATTCTCCGGAAATGACACATGGTTCGGATTCTAAATTAAACTGTTGATCCCCTTTCCTGGTAGGATTACCAGGATAAGTTTGGAACACAGGGAACATAGAAGTTGCCAAAGAGACTTCCAGTTGAAAGATTTGCAGTAAGCCGTTGAGCAACACGGAATTATTGTAACTCAGAGTAGCATATACTGCACCCAGCGTGCTCATTTATTTGGTGGATGTACTCCAGCTGTTGTCTTCCCCAGAAGCTTTTAACATCTGTAACTTTCTTCTTCTCCAGGAGCTAACAACTCTTGTTTCTCAGACTTAGTCTGTAGGACAGCTTCCCTGCTGGCGAATAGCTTGCTCATGGGGTGTCAACTATGGTTTTTGCCACATTGTTTTCTTATTTTACACCACTTATTTTGGTTAACTTACATTTGTCCCCACTTCTAAGTTTGATCTCTACCTTTTCAAAAACTTTCATAGATGTGCAGGGAAGGTTCCCTAATACCAAAAATAGTAACCAGCCTGTGTGGGGCGTTGTCAGATATGTGTAAGATGGTAGCTCCCTGACGACTCAAGGAACACACTATTGATGCTCAAGCTACCTACGCATGCTGAGGAGTAGGTGCCTGCTATTTGGGGACACCAGGACTCCGGATAGTATCAAGGCAGGTGGCCGTTACTCTAGCTAGGTTGATACCCATGAGGAGAGCCCTCATTAGGAGTTGACAGCAACATGGTGGTATCTGTCACTGTGAAAAGACCTAAGCTTCAGCCAGTGTCTGTAGGCTCCAGCTGTTTCTTCAGGCAGACAGGAATTATTTGGTGCAGATTGTTATGACCCTAAGAACTTTTCCTCCTTGGCTACACCAAGGTTTTTTGTGGAGAATATTGAAAAAATATTTGAAGAAATTTACTTCCTTAGTAAATTATGGAAGTGGTTTCATCTTAATTGTAATGGTGAATCCTACAACATCCCAAGTGTTACTGTCTTGTAAAGAAGTTGATGGTGTACCTGTTGCCGTAACACTCCATAAGAGTGTAAACATGCTACAGGGTTTAATTTTGCACTGAGACTCAATGCTGCAGATGGTTGAAGAACTGTGCAAAGACTTGGGGAAGCAAGGGATCCACTTTATATGGCACATCGAGGCCTGCCTTACAGCAAGGTTGACTGCTTAGCGTTCATCCTCACTTCTTAGAGGGATTTGCTTCAAGAAAAGACCAAAATCATGATTTACCACTGTGATATGAAACTGTTTTTCCCACACCTGATGTGGTGCTTTAAATGCCAAATGCTTTGGGCATTTGTTATCCCAGTGTACATACAACCCAATTTGTGTAGACTACAGTTGACAGTCTTCATGAATAGCACAATTTCAGCTGCCACCTGTCTGTGTTAATTGCAGACACATACCATCCTCCCCATCATCAGAGTGTGCTATCGTGATTGAGGAAAGTAAAAACCAGCATCTGAATGTCACTGACTGCCTCTCACATATTGAAGCTCAGGAAAAATACTGTCATTTATATTCTGATTCCATGATATTGGCTTTTTCCACTACTGTGCCCAGGTTTTTGGCATTACTGTGCAGATTTTCTCTTTCAGTGTGATTTCTGATAGCTATGCAAGTAAATTTGATCATGGATGTGGTAGATGGAGAGAGAGGCTCTCCCCTCTTGTGGTTCTTGCAACGCCATCTTCAGGGTCCTTAACTCCCTCCAACTGGGTGGAGAGGCAGCATCCTCCTCTGCCATCTAACAATAACATGGCTCCCTTTTAGAAATTGTGTCCCTGGAAATCCTTCAGACCAATGACCCAACATCAACCAGTTGCTAAAGAAACTACAGACTGAGGGTCTGAGGGCTGCATGCTTCTCCTCCATTCCTATATCTGTAGAGGATAAGGCCTTGTTAGATCGACCACGTAAAGTAATGAAAAAGAAGAAGATGAATGTTGAGAGAAAGCTGCTCTGGTGATCCAGAGGTGCCAGATCCCCTCTCACAACTCTTGTCCCATTTGGCCAAACCAGGACACGCTTAATGTGGTAATCCAATATAACTGCAATGAATATTGTGTCCCTTCCTAGAACTAAAACACCTCCCTTCCTCCTTTTTTGTTATCTGTGTTGCTCACCATGAAGTAAATTTCACTGAAGGACCATCTCCAACTCTTGTGAGGTTACCTGTATTCTTTTGCAACTGTACTGGCATTAAGAGAGCATCTGGAGTAGCCTTCATGTTGATTTTCTCAGATATTGTAAGTGAGTGGGTTCCTTTCCATATGACATTGGAAGCAATAGCAATGTGAATGTGGACATGCCGAGTGATTTCTATTTGTAACATTTACTTACCTTCTGGCAGGGCACTTATTTACCTTGAGATGACCACCTTAATCCAACAACTTTGCTCCACATTTCTTTTCTCCTACTTGTGGATTTCAGTGCACACCAACCTCTGTGACAAAATACGACATTGTCTTGTAGGGACATTCTAATTGTTCAGCTCCTTCCTGATCTTGATCTGTTCCTCCTGAATGATGGCACTCCTATCCATTTTAGTGTTGCTCATGGCACCTTTTCAGCTATCGACCATATGATTCCTTCCCACAGTTTCATGACTTTTCTGCTACAGTTACTACATAATGATCTTTGTAACAGTAACAACATGATGGTCCTCTAACCTCATTGTCACTCCCCAGCAGATCAATTACCAGGTTGGGCCCTACAAGGAACCAACTGGCAGTTGTATACTTCTGCCATCACCTTAGTCACCTTTGTGCCAGATTATATTAATGACGTGGTTGGAGATGTCTCTGATTCAGTCATCACACTGCTGGAACCACTATCCATCTTTCTACAGGCCCCCTCCACAGCAGGCCAGTACCATGGAGACCATGGTGGACCAAATACATTGCAACAGTTATTGAGGACTGTTGAAGGGCCCTGCAATGGCTCAGGTGGCACCCTTCACATACCATCCTAATTGCTTTTAAATGGCACCACTGCATCTCCATGGAAATATATGATTTTCATCCCATCTGTGGACCAATGTCCGTATATTGGGCTGCCAAACATCCTTCTTCAGGTGCCACTTCTACTCATGCGTCGGTTCTTGCAGAACACTTGCGACTCACTTTGCACCACACCTCTTCTTACCTAGCTACCCTCGAACACATAAAAGATAAGTTGAAGACATTCTCCTGCCTTTACCCTCTGTCGTGCTAAATTATATGTAATGAGCCTTTCACTGACTTGGAGTTGGTTAAGGATTTTGGCTCATCACATAATAGAGCTCCAGGCACAAATTCTATTAATAATCAGATGATTGAACATCTTAATGTAACTTGAAGACACCATCTGCTAAGGTATTCAATCATTTTTGGCTAGAAGGTGTTTTCCCTTAGCAGTGACAAGATAGTAGTACCATCCCATTCCTTAAACCAGGCAAAAACCTGATGTCACTCAATAGTTACCATCTGAGTAATCTCACTTTCATTTCCTGTAAATTTCTCCAAAGGATTGCAGCCTGATGATTATGCTGGTTTCTTGAATCACTGGGCCTTTTGTGCTCAGTATGATTACCAGTCCACAAGCGACCATCTGATTAGGTAGGAAACAGCTGTCCAACAGATTTTTTCTAAACATCATTGCAGTCATTTTTTGATCTACGTAAGGCATAAAATGCCAGTTGGCACAATCTCATTTACTTACCCTCTGTGAAAAGTACATTGGAGGCTTCCTACCAATTTTTATTTATCAGTTTTTTCTCCCACCAATTGTTTCAGGTTGTTAGAGTTGGTGCATAGCCCAACAGTCCACAGTTCCAAGAGAATGGCAGCCCACAGGGCCCCCTGCTGAGTGGTACACCTTTCTCATCCCCGTCAGTGGACTAGTGAACTCTATTGGACCAGTGATCAATGCTACTCTGTATGTCAATGACTTTTGCCGTTTGGAATAGCTCCCCCCCCCCTCCCCCCCCCCCAAACCCTTCCCCTCATCATCTCTTTTTCAGATTTGTATACAGACTGTAGCATGTTTTAATTGGCTTGTGGTGTCCAGCTTGGCACACGACTCAATGAATTCATTGAACCTTTCACACATTTACTAATCTTATACAAAATATTACTCAGGAGGATGCCGTCACAAGGAGAAACAAAACTGGCATTCTACGGATCGGAGCTTGGGATATTAGATCCCTTAATTGGGCAGGTAGGTTAGGAAATAGAAAAAGGAAAATGGATAGGTTAAAGTTAGATATAGGGGGAATTAGTGAATTTTGGTGGCAGGAGGAACAAGGCTTCTGGTCAGGTCAATACAGGGTTATAAATACAAAATCAGATAAGAGTAATTCAGGAGTAGGTTTAATAATGAATGAAAAAATATGAGTGCAGATAAGCTACTATGAACAGCGTAGTGAACACATTATTGTAGCCAAGATAGACATGAAACCCACATGTAGCACAGTAGTACAAGTTTATATGCCAACTACCTCTGCAGATGATGATGATGAGATTGAAGAAATGTATGATGGGATAAAATAAATTATTCAGATAGTTAAGGGAGACGAAAATTTAATAGTCATGGCAGACGGGAATTCAATAGTAGGGAAAGGAGAGAAGGAAAAGTAGTAGGTAAATATATGGACTGAGGGTAAGGAATGAAAGAGGAAGCTGCTTGGTTGAATTTTGCACAGAGCATAACTTAATCATAGCTTACACTTGGTTTAAGAATCATGAAAGAAGGATGTATACTTGGAAGAGGCCGGGACACACTCAAAGATTTAAAATAGATTATATAATGGTAAGACAGGGACTGAGGAACCAGGTTTTAAATTGTAAGACATTTTTAGGTGCAGATGTGGACTCTGACCAAAATTTATGGGTTATGGACAGTATATTAAAACTGAAGAAACTGCAAAAAGGTAGGAATTTAAGGAGATGGAACCCGGGTAAACTGAAAGAACCAGAGGTTGTAGAGAGTTTCAGAGAGAGCATTAGGGAACGGTTGACAAGAACAGGGGAAAGGAATACAGTAGAAGAAGAATGGGTAGCTCTGAGGGATGAAGTAGTGAAGGCAGCAGAGGATCAAGTGGGTAAAAAGACGAGAGCTAGTAGAAATCCTTGGGTAACAGAAGAAATATTGAATTTAATTGATGAAAGGAGAAAATATAAAAATGCAGTAAAAGAAGCAGGCAAAAAGGAATACAAATGTCTCAGAAATGAGATCGACAGGAAGTGCAAAAGGCTAAGCAAGGATGGATAGAGGATAAATATAAGGATGTAGAGCAGGGTGTATACGCCCCGGGAGATCCGGGAAAAACCCGGGAATTTTTTCATCCGGGACAAATCCGGGAAAAACCCGGGAATTTTTTAGAATTCCGGGATTTTTCATTGTTTTAGATTTCAGTTAAAGTTTTGTAGGTTTGACGTGTAAGATCTGATACGCTGACAAAGAACTTTAGTCCACTACTGCAGAATAATACTGCAGCAATGAAACATAAACCAGAGAATAACACCAAAAATAAAAGTTTAGTTGCATAGAAAATGGGTAATTTACACAACGCACAGACCAGTTTGCCGGCACCGAAAAGTGTCAAAGGCTTTAGGTCGAAGTTTATGCAATACGTCCGTAACAACTAACGTGCATTCGATGTGCGTGACGTCACAATCCTTTACATTTCCAACAGATGACCAGAAAATATTACGAATAGTGGCTTGAGATGCGTTACTTTCACAGTAAATTTCCACGCAAGATGATTTATATTACGTGTGAGAATGTGCAGTGAATTTCTTAAATCACAGGGCGTTATAACTCTCATTCAAAATGTAACACTTTGAGGATCAGCCATTTGAAAAATGTCGGGCCGAGAAGATAAGTCATTTATGCCACTATTCAAAATTTTACCGGCACATTTGTATTTGATATGACTTAACGTGTAACACACGCTAAAAAAGACCTACCTTCAAGGTAGTTTTCATATTTAATGTTGTTCTTTCATAGATAAAACATTATGCAATCGATGGCAAAAAGCGTAATTGACCTTCAAAAAAATGTGCATAATGTGTTACTGAGCAATGTCACAATTCTCTTCATGCCAGAACACTTCACTTTTATACGCGACTGATAATCATTTTGGCACGATTTTAATTGCCAAATTAGAGCCTGTTAGTAGGCCCACGGACTTCCTATCTTTGTAGGACTAATAACAGTGGATGCCAATAGCCGATGCAATTCTCGTTCGTACATATACTTCTACTTACAAGTTAACCGCTGTAGAAACACACTTTGCTGAGTGGAGGAGGATGAGGAGATTAGCGTTTAACGTCCCGTCGACAACGAGGTCATTAGAGACGGAGCACAAGCTCGGATTAGGGAAGGATAGGGAAGGAAATCGGCCGTGCCCTTTCGAAGGAACCATCCCGGCATTTGCCTGAAGTGATCACGGAAAACCTAAATCAGGATGGCCGGACGCGGGATTGAACCGTCGTCCTCGCGAATGCGAGTCCAGTGTGCTAACCACTGCGCCACCTCGCTCCGTACTTTGTTGAGTTGAGCAAGCTCGGCCTACCTTCGTAACGTAAGCGCCGCGGCCTGTCTTTCTCGTAGGTCTCGTGTTCCGAATAACTGCCGTCATTCGCTAGCGAGATCACGTGACATGAGCTATGACTGACTGACAAAAGGGCATCGCTCAACGCAATCTCTATTTTAGAGTTTCGGAAACTACCGTGCTGTAATTTGTGGAATTTGTGTATATACTTTAGCAATACGAAAACAAACTCTGTGCATATTGTCTCGCATCAAACAACTTTCCAAACGCATTGTTTTTCCTGGATTTCGTTTCCTAAGGTGCTGGGACGTCTTTCGCCGTTTTACAGCTCCGAGGGAAAGTATACTGTTACTTAACCCGGATGTATTTTCACCCGCTTTATACGTAATTTCATCCGGGAGAAATAGTGTTTTCAACCGGGAAATCCGGGAAAAATCCGGGAATTTTTTTTTCTTGTCCACGTAGACACCCTGTAGAGGCATATATCATTAGGGATAAGATAGATACCACCTAGAGAAAAATTAAAGAGACCTTAGGAGAAGAGAGAACCACCTGTATGAACATCAAGAATGCAGGTGGAAAACCAGTCCTAAGCAAAGGAAGGAAAGCAGAAAGGTGGAGGTAGTATTTAGAGGGTCTATACAAGGGTGATGTACTTGAGGAAAATCTTATGTAAATGGGAAAGGGCATAGATGAAGATGAAATGGGAGATATGAAGAATTGGACAGAGCACTGAAAGACCTAAGTTGAAACAAAGCCGCGAGAGTAGACAATATTCCATTAGAACTACTGATACCCTTGGGAGAGCCAGCCATGATGAAACTCTACCATCTGGTGAGCAAGATGTATGCAACAGGTAAAGTACCCTCAGACTTCAAGAAGAATATAATAATTTCAAACCCAAAGAAACCAAGTGCTGACTGGTGTGAAAATTACCGAACTATCAGTTTAATAAGTCAAGGCTGCAAAATACTAATACGAATTCTCTACAGACGAATGGAAAAACTGGTAGAAGCCGACCTTGGCAAAATAACTGATGCTGGTCGAATGAGAGAGGATATAAAATGTAGACTGCCTTTGTGAAGGAAAGCATGTCTAAAGAAGAGAAATTTGTTAACATCAAGCATAGATTTAAGTGTCAGATAAAAGGCTTAAAAGAGTTTTATCTAAAACTGGTTTTATATTTTTTTGATCTACCTGAAATATCATTTATAAGTAATTAAAGTCACGAAATACTATAAACTGGTTCTGCCACACTTCTGAAAGTATTTGTATCGAGTGTAGCCATGTATGGAAGCAAAACATGGATGATCAATATTTTATACAAGAAGAGAATAGAAGCTTTTGAAATGTGGTGATACAGAAGAATGCTGAAGATTAGATGGGTAGATCATGTAACAAATGAGGAGGTACTGAATAGAATTAGGGAGAAGAGAAATTTGTGGAACAGCCTGACTAAACGAAGGAATCAGTTGATAGGACACATTCTGAGGCATCAAGGGATCACCAGTTTAGTATTGGAGGGTAAAAATCGTAGAGGGAGACCAATAGATGAATACACTAAGCAGATTCAGAAGGATGTAGATTGTAGGTTGCAGTAGTTACTTGGAGATAAAAGAACTTGCACAGGATAGAGTAGCATGGAGAGCTGCATGAAACCAGTCTCTGGACTGAAAACCACGACAACAACAACAACAACAACATAGATAGCTCCGTTCTGTAGCCTTGGCTTGAACTCCAGCACCAAGAAGTGGTCCCATGGTTTCCAGTTCTCTCCTGCAAAAATGAAAGTCGTGCATTTTTGTCATCGTACCATGGCCTATCCTGACCCAGAACTCAAGTTGGATACTTGGGGCTTAATGCTGTCGGCTTCCTTGCCTACACCTCTTGGATTGTGGATCATACTACCTCACGACATATATACTTGGCCTTGGTCTTGTTCTGACTATGGTTGCCAAGTTTGAGGCTGAGTAGCACCTTAGTTTTGAATTATTGGACCCAGTCCATTATTGTGGAGTAAGGCTGGCCACTGATGCATTCTGGACTAATCTTGTAGAATTTCCTTGCCAAAGTGAGTATCTTACCTCTCCAGTTCAGATGGTGCTAACTCATACTCGCTCACACAAACACTATCTGTCAGTTTCCTAATCATCCAACGTGTCAAATTCTTAATGCATGAAAGGGACTTCGACCCCCTGACACTCACCCTCTTGGTAGTTGCCCTTGGTGAAATTACCAGTAGGAATGCACCTTGAGGCCCTCTGCTGGGATCTCTACCTAACCCATTTATAATGTGCTCCTAGTGTTTTCTGTAACCCCCCTCCTCCCCTCCCCCATCACCAATCCACTCCCAGAGCAGAAATTAGGACCAATCTATTTCAAGGATCTAAAGTTTCTGTCAGCTCCATGACCTTTTGGTGTCTGTTCTCCTCAGTTCTTCAAGAGCATCAGGGTTCTGCCATCATTTACATTGACAGCTCTAAAACCACGGACCAGCCAGGATGTGCTTTTACATCTCCTATGAATCAGAAACAACATACAGACCTGAACCATATACTTCTAAATCACTTTAAAATATTTCTTTACTCTTGCACTAACATTGCTATCAGTGCCTCGATTTTACTTTTTCTGCATACTTCCATAATTTTATCAAATTTCTGTCTGACGTCACTAACTCCAGATGAACTATCTTTCATCTGAGTGCCTGACAGCTGCACCGGTTAGTCCCTTAAACCTCCAGCCAACCAAACAATCTAGTACCATGTCTCAGGGCATGTCTTATGATCATGCGCCTATCTATTCAGTTCTTGTTGCGACATGAAGTACTGTAAATCCTGGCATTTCCTCATCATTTTTGTACTGCCTTCTTTCATCTATTAGAGTATCTCTTTTGTTTGCCAAGGTTTCTTCACAGTTACCTTCTTTGTACCTATGTTTGTCTGCCTAACTTCTGTGATTGCCATTTTAGATGCGTCCATTCCCTTTTATTTGAACTGCCTACTGTGATATACAGTATAATACTATCTACAATAGTAGAGAATGTCAATGCAGATAATCATTCCCAGTACTTCAGTATCCAGCTTCTTTACATATTGGTTCTTCCTGACAATTCTCCTAACCTTTAGCCTACTCTTTATTTCTAAAGTATGATCTGAATCTGTATCTGCTCAAGGATACACCTTACAATACAGTATATGTTTCAAAATCTTTGTCTTGCCACAATATTATCCAGCTCATATCTTCCTTTGTATTCAACCATTTTTAACTGTACTGCCACCTATTGTGGTTTTTGAACAGTGTTTTGCTATTACTAACTGAAATTAATGGTGGAAATAGATTATTCTTCTTGCTCTCTCGTTCCTTCTACTTAGCCCATATTCTTCTGTAACTCTGTTTTCTGTTCCTTGCCTTACCAAAGTGTTGCAGTCACCCATTATTATTAGATTTTCATCTCCCTTTACATACTAAATTATCTTTACAGTACCTTATATACTCTCTTTATCTCTTCATTTTCTGTTTGGGATGTCAGCATTTATACATGAACATCTGTTCTACATCCTATTTGTACTGAATCCTGTTCCTGTTATATACTTCTTTTGCCGCTGTTGATGTTATTTTATATCAATGTGACCAGAAATCCTTATCTTCTTCTCATTTTGTTTCATTACCACCACTGCATCCAGAGTGAACCCCTTATCTTTCCATAATCATATTTCCTAGCTTCTGTTCCACATTCAGACTTTTGACATTCCATGCTCTGACTCATAGACATTACCCATTTGTTGGTTTTTCTATCATTGTCTCATGGTTACTGCCCCCTTGGCTGTCATGTCCCAGAGATCTAAATGGAGGACGAAGCCACACTCTCCTGACAAGGGGAAGTTCAGCATAAAACTTTTCTCAGTTACATTCCACTTTTCCTATGGATACTCATATTATGTGTTTCTAATGCAGTGGTTTCCATTGACTTCTATATTCTCATGCTATTAGTCATTGCTTATTCTTCCACTTTTAGGAGCAGAAAACAATAGATTCCAAATCAGCAGCAAGTCAGTTGCACATCAGTTATTTTGTCTGCTGTTTCTGGAGACACTGGTCAAGACCCGATGAAATGGCTGAAAGGATTTGACCAAGTAGCCAAATGCAATAGATGGGAAAACGTGAAGTGTCTAGCAAATGTGTGCTTTTTCTGGACAGCACAGCCTAAAAATTGTTCAAAAACAAGGAAGGGAACCTTGTTAGTTAGTTATATTTTCCTTAGATTATTTGAATAATTCTTTTGTTGAAATGATGTGGAACAAGTCAGTTTACAGGATATGTATACATAACTAGTGTTAACAGTAATGAACACATTATTTTTAGTCCTACTCGTGCAATGCACTTAAAGAAAGATTTATTTTTTTTTTGTTTTTTTATTGGCTAGGGTATTTAAATTGAACAGTGCAAATCCCAGGTTAGAATAACAATAATATAAGGAATGGGCAGATTGCTGCTCACCCTATAGATGATTCATTGAGTTGCAGACAGATATATTGAAAAGACTGTTACAAAACCTTCTTGAGCAAAGAAAACACATGCACATTCACACCAGCAAGCACACCCTACGCATACTGGGCCTCTGCCACCAGCAGCTCTGACCAGAATTTTTCAATTAAATAAGAGAAGTTATTAAGGAGAAGTAATTTTAAGTTTGTTTTAAAACTTGCTTTGCCATGTGTCAGACATTTTATGGTATTGGGCAAATGTTGCATACTGAATTCCTTTCTGAGCCACTGACAGCTTTAATAAGGGTAATAAAGGTCATTTTCCCTGTAGTGTTGTACATATGGACATCCCTGTTCTTCCCGAATTGTGTGATGGATTATTTGTGGCAAATTTCATTAGCAATTATACACTCTAAGATAAAGAAGATGAAGATGACGCAACCTGAAGGAATTATTCAAATGGGACAGAAAGTGGTTAATGTGATGTATATGCACAGACATCCAAATGATTCGAATTTCGGAAAAATTGGATGATTAATTCAAGAGAGACACTTCACAAAATAAGCAAGTTAATAACATGTTGGTACACCTCTGGCCCTTGTGCAAGCAGTTATTCAGCTTGTCATAGATTGATAAGAGTTTTTGGATAACCCCCAGAAGGATATCATGCCAAATTCTGTCCAGTTGGTGCATTAGATCATCAAAATCCTGAGCTGGTTGGAGGGCCCTGCACATATTGCTCCAAATGTTCTCATTTGGGGAAAGATCCTGCAACCTTGCAGACCAAGGTAGGATTTGGCAAGCATGGATACAAGCAATATGCTAAAATGTAAGCCCAGGATGGCTTGCTCTGAATGGCTACAAAACAGGGTGTAGATATCATCAGTGTGCTTCTGTGCTGTAAAGGTGCCACGGATGATGTGCCCTGCTGTGAAATGAAACTGAACCCAGACCATAACTCCTGGTTGTCAGGCTGTAAGGCACCGACACTCAAGTTGATATCCCACCGCTTTTCTGGGGCACCTCCAAACACGTTTTTGGCCTGCAGTCTCATTGATTGGAGTAGAATTGTCTTCAGTGATCACTCCTGCTTAAAGTGAGCCCAGATGATGCCTGGACAGTGGTGAGACACCAACCTCACTGTCACCTGCCATGTTGCTCGAAACCAGGAGTGATGGTCTGGAATTCCATTTCATTTCATAGTAGGACCCCTTTGGTAGTCATCCATGGCGCACTTACAGCACAGTGGTACGTTGATGATATTCTATGCCCTGCTTTTTGCACTTAATGGCAGGCTGTCCCGGGCTTCCATTTCAGCAAAATAATGGCCACCTGCATATGTTGAGAGTTTTCATTGCTTGTTTTCATGCTTGCCAGTCGATCTTGGCCTGCAAGGTCATAGGATCTATCTCCATTGAGATCGTTTGGAGCATTATGGTCAGGCCCCTCCAACCAGCTCAGGATTTTGATATTCTGTCCTGCCAGCTGGGTAGAATTCAGCACTATAGATCTCTTGAGGACATCCAACAGCTCCATCAATCAATGCTAAGCTGAATAAGAAGGGCTAGATGTGGACCAACACGTTATTGACTTGCTCAATTTGGTATGCTCTTTCTCCTTAATAAATCACCCATTTTTTCTGAAGTTGTTGTCATTTGTTTGTCTGTACACATACATCACATGTACTGATATCCGTTCTATTTGGCTAATTCCTTCATGGTGCATCCTTTTTTTAAAATTAGAGTGTATCTATTGTGATGGTACAGTTAAAATGCCTAGCCCCTTGAAGAGGCACCTACAAAACGTGGATGGGTGAACAGTATGTACTATTCCTACTGCTCATCTTTATGCAATCAGTACTTTCTTTCTGAGTGATGAGGTACCCCATAAAATTATTACATAAGACACTATTGAGTGGAAATATGCTAAATATACGGGAGGGTTAATTAATTTATTCCCAATACTAGCAATTATATGGAGAGCAAAAGTTGCTGAACTTAATTGTTTGAGAAGTTCAGTACTGTGATTCTTCTGGTTCAAGTTTTCATCAATATTTGCACCCAGAAACTTACAGCATTCCACCGTCCTACTCCTGCTCATGTGCTATATCAATGGTTGATATGACTGTCTTTGTTGCCCAGAACTGAAAATAGTGTTCTTTTGTTCAAAATTTAGGGGGAGTCCATTTTTAGAGAACCACTGTATAAATCTCAGGAAAACATTACTTACAATCTCATCTGTTGTGTTCTCCCTACTGGTATTTATTATAACAGTAGTACTGTGTGCGTGTGGTCCCTATTGAAGTTACAGAACACCACCACGACCTCGCCTCTTTCATACGCCAGGTAATAAGAGAAGAGATGTATTAGTTTATGGCAGCTAAACTAGTGGACTGTAGAGAATGTTGAAGAAGAGATGCATCAGTATTTGGCACTAATCTCTACCTCCACTCAATTGCACAAGGAAGAATGAACTCAGCCAGTACGTATATATGCCACAGCCATCAGACATCAGACGACAACACCGCCACACACCAAATGAACTCAGCCAGTACGTATACATGCCACAGCCATCAGACATCAGACGACAACACCGCCACACACCATCAGGTGGCTTGCGGAGTATGGATGTAGATGTAGATGTAGATGTAGAACCCAGCATTCAAGAACAAGGAACTATGCTCCAGTATGTTTCCACTGTTGACACCCCAGCACATTGTACACTACTGCAGAGCAAAAAAATGAGTGTATGATGTTTTCTGTGCGGCCAGACAGCAGCCATCACAACTGCAGATGATTGTAGTCACTGTACCTGGAAGATATCTCTCCCTAATATGCCACAGCCACAGCCACTTCCCGTCACATTACAGATATGGCAACCACTCACCTAGCTGGCAAACTCAGAAAAAATAAGTGAGGTGACCACCTATAGAGGTGATACCACCAAATGTGAAATTCCTCTATCGACAATGGTCTCCAAGACTTCAGGAAATCTCATTCACATTGTAACTGATGACCAGCCTGTCTGGACTCTGTTCGACTTAGGGGCTTCCTTTTCTATGACTCTGACCCTCCCCCGCAGGGGGCCCACAGTTCTTTAGTGAGTTTGTGTGTGGCCAACACGGGTCCCACGAGCTATTGCCATCCTTTCTTCTTCCCTGGGCTGCATTTCTTCCCTGTGCATCTCCCTCCTTGTCCTCGTCTTCGCTCCTCCCCTCTACACCCTCCTTCCCTTCTCTCAGTGTTCTTATTTATGTGAACCTGGCTATCCACCTGGTTTCCTGCATTACTTGTGGTTTTGTTCCTCTTGCCTTTTTCTCTTCCACCCTTCCTTTTTGGCCTCCTTTGAGGTTTGACCTCCAATTCTAAATTTTCTCTCTGTGGTGTGAGCCATTTGGGGAGAACACACTCCCTAGCATGTACGGTGTGAATTCCTCTAACTTCCTCCTTCCTCTTTTTTTCCCCTGTTGTAGCCCCCCTCCATCCTGTCTGGTTACCAGGACATCTGTTACATACTCATCTGACTTACCCCCTGACAACAGAAGTATCACAATTCTGATACCTGAGCTGTTGCCTCCTCATGTATGCCTAGGAGTGGTTACTTGTCATTCTGGAGCATCAGAACTCCTGATAATGGCTTCCGTGCCAGACAGTTCTTGCTAAGGCTGGGTGGCATCCATGGGGGGAGCCCCTGATTGGAGTGGGTTGTATCAGGGTGAATGCTTTGCACATGAAGCATATCAAGCTCCAAAAATCTGGTTGTTCTGCTATGGCTGTCTTGTCTATTGGTAATGGATCATTAAATGCTGCTTCTTATGACCCTGCCACCTTACCTTCCCTGGCCACACCCTGGGAGCAGTGCCGACCTCGCCAGCTTGGGGTGAAACACTTTTCCAATTGCCTGGTCTGTACTAGAATGGACTGGGCTTGTTCACCACCACAAAACTGTAGTTTTTTGCGGAAAATATTGAAAACAAGTTTGTCGAAGTGGAGGCTCTCAGTGAGATGCGGTAAGGTTCCCTGTTGATCAAAACGTCTTCTGCCATCCAATCTGCAGCTCTTCATGGTTGTGATCATCTTAGTGACTTCCCGGTGTCCATTACACCTCACCAGTCTGTGAATATGGTCAGGGAGTTATTTTTCATAGGGATCTCATTCTTCAAACTGACAAGGAACTCTTGGCCAATCTCAAATGACAGGACATTCAGTTTGTTCGGCATTTGCAGAAAAGTCTTAGGGACAACTGCACTGATACTGGTGCCTTTATCCTGGACTTTGAGGGAGATACCCTCTCAGAGAAGATCAAGTTTATGTGATATCAGTGTGCTGTGAAGGCGTGCATCCCGCCCCTCATGAGTTGCCTTCAGTGCTTGCATTTCAGGCGCGTGTCTACCCAATGTATGGCAGACCCTCTGTGTGGTGACTGTGGATTCCCACTCCACAAGAGGAGCACCTTGTTCTGCCACTCTTGTGTGTAAATTGTCATGATCATCACTCTCCACACTCACCAGATAGCCTGGCTTATAAGAAAGAAAAAAAAGATACAAGAGTATAAGTTCCTGGATCGTTTATCTTACACTGAGGCTCATCAGAAATATGACCAACTTCATCATGTGTTGATAACTTTTACATTTGCCTCTGTTACATCCTTCTCCCCCCCCCCTCCTTTTTTCTTATCCCAGTCCTGTCTCCCTCTCCTTTGCCCCTCTCCTGATGTTCCCACATCTTCCCTACCAGGTGCTGCTCTTCCTGCCCAGCCAAAGAAGTGCCCTTCTCTTTCGGCACTGGTTGGTGATAGGGCTCCCTTCCAGCACACCTCTACCCAGTGGCTGTCAGGCCAGAGGCCTGCTGCTGCAACTTGGCCACAGGACACATAATCTTTGTGTCCTAAGGCTTTCTGTTCTCTTCCCAAATCTTGCAGAAGCCTGCTTTCCCTTTTTGCCTTGCCCGCCTCCTCAACCTGTAAAGAAGAAGAAGAAACAACATTAGTCATAGGACAAGCCCCCCACCTCGTTGTACCCAATTACCCCTATCACAACCTGAGTCTGGCACCTTATTAATGGAAATCCCCCCCCCCCCCAAATTGTTGTTGGTGACCTGGTGGCGTGATTCGCTTGCGCCTGCTTGCCTGCCATTTGGATACCTGCTCTGTGTTTATTCAGTGGAACTGTAATGGATACTACTGCCACCTCCCAGAGTTGCAATCCCTTATTGCCTTTTATTCTGCAGTTTGCATTGTTCCAAGAAATCTAATTTTACTGATGCTCACTCACTGACCATTTTATGGGTTCTGTGCTTTCTGTTGGAACCAGGTTGGTCCTTTGAGGGCTTCCAGTGGAGTCTGCATGTTGGTCTATATGGATATTGTTAGTACATGGATCCCACTTTGTGCCACATTGCAAGTGGTTGATATCTGGGTCCACTTGGATTCTGCCATCATGGTATGCAATCTCTAGCTCCCTCCTAACAGGCCACCTACATCTGCTGCCCTAAGTATCCTCCTTCAGCAACTCCCCCCTTGCTTTCTTCTCCATGGAGATTTTAATGCCCATCACTCTTTGTGGGGCAGTGCTTTTTCATCTAGTCCGGGGCTCATTAACCAGTTTCTTGTGGACCACAACATATTCCCTCTTAATGATAGTTTCCCTAGTCATTTTAGTGCCACATATGGCACTTTTTCTGCCATTTATCTTTTGCTCTTGTCCCATCCCCTTCTTCCTTTGTAATAATGGTCACTACTTGATGACCTCTCCTTCCCATTGATTCTCTCATTCCCTTCCCACCTCCCAATGACCAGGCTATCCCACTGGGCTTCCATCATTCTGATTGGCCTCTGTATACTTCCCAGGTCATGTTTCCACCTTCTTAGTCAGGTTTTATTGATGAAGTCATCTGTGATGTGTCCAGTAAGATAATCTGCACTACTGGCATTGCCGTTACCTGCTTGACATACTCCGTTCACCTTCGGCCAGTTCCATGCTGGAGCGTGGCCTTTGCAACCACCATCTGTAATCTTAAGCAGCATCTGTCCTCCATCGGTCTTATTAGCTTTAAATGTCTTCACACCAAAGCCCATTACTTAACCAAACAGAGCTTTGTCTCCTCTCTTGGTTCTTCTGTCCCTTCATCGTGGGAGTGGGCTATACTCCGAACCCTCAAAGGTTGTCAGTAGCAGTCTTCCATTCAGAACCTTGCCCTTCCAAGTGGCCTTTGTACAGATCCATCATTTCTCGGGAACACCTTTTGACCCATTTTGCAATGGCATTGGCATCAGCCTCCTATCCAGCTGCCTTCTTCTTCCTCCAGAAACAGTGGACTGAAGCTTCCCACTTATGTTTTACCACTTGTCAGGCAGAATCCTACAATGAACCTTTAACTGAATGGAAAATTCTTCTAGCCCCTACAGTTCAGCTCCTGGCACTCATTCCATCCATAACCAATTGCTTCAATACCTCAGTCTTCCACAACACCAATATCTCCTCCCGGTGTTTAACCTGTTTAGCTCCAAGGCATTTTCCCCTCTCAATGGAGGGACAGTATTGTGGTTCCTGTCCTTAAACCTGGCAAGAATCTGTCATCCCTTGATGGTTGCCAGCCCATCAGCCTGACCTATGTACTCTGCAAGTTACTAGAACGGATGGGGGCTCGTTAGCTCAGTTGGGTCCTTGAAAATCAGGACTTTTTATCTCCTTACCAGTGCAGCTTTTGGGAGGGACAGTCTCTGATGGATCATCTGCTTCAATTGGAAAACGCAGTTTGGTAAGCCACCATCTTATCGCAGGTTTCTTCGATCGTATTGTCCTTACTCTTGTGAGTGAGGTCTTTCTGGTCACCTCTCAATTTTTATTCACCAGTTCCAGTCCCACTGATTGTTTGGAGTCCAAGTTGGCACTGTTCTCAGCTCTCCTTGCCCACATCTCTTGGGGTGTGGATTGTTCGACCCTTCTCTGCCTTTACCAGGAACTAGTTCCATCTCATCTGGACTATGGTTGTCAAGTTTATGGATGAGCTGCCCCTTGCATGCTGCTCCTTTTGGACCTGGTTCACCATCAAGGTATCCGTTCAGCCACCAGCACCTTCCGCATTAGCCCTGTCGATAGTCTTCTGGTTGATGCTGGGATCCCTCCTCTTTTGATTCTTCAGTCCCAGTTCCTGATTTCCTATGCCGTCCTATTGCTCTTCCCCTTCTCACCCCTCCTATTCTATTCTTTTTGCAGCTTCAGGCCATTGCCCACCTACCGAGGGCGGGTTTACCAGTTGGGCTCCACCTTGTTTCTCTTTGCTGTGTCTCCTATCTTCCCTCCCTGTCCTCTTCCCTGTGTTCTCTCTCAACCACCCCCCTTTGTTAGTTCCTCAGCCACAGATTCAGATGAATCTCTTCTGGGATCCAAAAGCCTCCATTGCTCCAGTGGTAGTCCATTGTTTGTTCTAAACACTCTCACAGGAGTTTCAGGTTGCCCTTGTTTTTTACACCAACAGCTCTAAATCTACTGATCATGTGCGACATCCCTTCACGTCTTGTGTTGGCATGGAACACTATCTCTTGCCTTCCATGTATGGGGTGTTTACTGCAGAACTGATGGCCATCCATCGAGCCCTCTGTTTTATTAAACATTCCTCCCTCAGCTGAGTTTTTTGTGTATGAACTCAGTGAGTGGCCTCTGGGATATCACTTGGTGTTTTTCCCACCACCCCTTGGTCCCTGCTATCCATGATCTTCGTGCTGGTGTTGGTGATGCTGCTTGTTCAGTTGACTTCCTTTGGGCTCCTGGCCACATAGATATCCCAGGAAATGAATTTGCTTATCATCTAGCCTGGGGGGGGGGGGGGCAGCCACCTATGTCACACTCTCTGTGACCCCTCTGAGGGTGCATTTGCAGCTTTATATCAAGTCCATTTTTGCTCAATTGTGGGCTAACTCTCGAGGGGCTATCTCCCTCTCTAACAAACTTCATGCCATCAAGGAGACTCTCACCATGTGACAGTCTTCTCTCTGCCTCTCCTAGCAGGAATCTACCATCCTGTGCCGTCTTCATACTGGCCATAGTAAGTTGACCCACGGGTTTTTACTCCGCAAGCAGCCATCCCCTTTCCCCCTTTGTAGTTGCAGGGCTCCACCCACAGTGAGCCATATTCTGCTAGACTGCACCCACCTTTTGGCCCTTAACACTAAATGTGCCCTCTCAGCTTCCTTGTCTGGTTATGGTCAGGTTCTCCCAGCCTTTTCCATACATTTTGTCTGGTCTGTTGTGCTGTTTTGTTTCCTCTTTTCTTGTGTCTTCTTCCTCTAGCATTGTCCCCATTATACAGTAATAATGGTATTGTGTTGATGTCAGGATGGGTCAGTAGCAGTGCTGGTGCCCCCCCCCCTCCCCCACGTAACATTTCTCAGGCACCCATGCTCTCACCATTTCCACTCACTCCCCTCCTATTCTTTCCTCTTCCTGCTGCTGTAACATCCCTTTTCCTTCTTTTTTTTACACAATATTTCTTTCTCTTGACTGGACTGTGCTGTTTGTGTTGTTCCTCCCTTTATTTCTGCCATCCTAGATCATGGGGCTGATGACTTCGTCTGGTCTCCTCTCCCAAATCAACCTGTTGTGTCCCAGCTACAAACTACCAATTGGAAAGTCAGAATTAATTACAACTTAGATTTATACTGAAAACAAGGTGAAACCTGATTCAGTATAATTGCTCCTGTCCAGGTCCATAGTCAAAGTTCATCTCCCATAAACACTATCACAGCAACAGCATCATGACTGAGAGGAGACCTGCTCCATACTCCAAAAGGCCCACAGAACAACTCTGCTTCCGGGCGCTGACGCAACTTAAATACTTGAGGCTGCATCCTGATTGGCTCTGTTGACCGAGTGGTATGACTGCTGCATATCTTGTGGTGCCCCCACTGTGTGAGCACTTTGAAGTATGTTGCGCTGCTGCCACTGGAGCATTGGCACACAATGCTTGAGAAGCAGTGGCTGCATCTTACATGCAGGGACTGCGCTGTATGAACACATGGCACAACACAACCAACCAACCACTGTGTAATTTCGACAGGTAGAAAAGACTGTGTTCTGTGAGAGGAGAGTAATTGTGCTGAAAGTTGCAGATGACTAAAACAGCCAACCAATAGGAACATGTATTGCATTGGTAACCATAATTAACAGAACACAGCCCTTTGAATTTGTCGTTTTAACAGAATGTAGTCATAATTTTGTTCACAGATGGGATTCCAAATTGACAAAATTATTCCAAGAAGCCCACATAACGAAGATTTCTCTGGATAGTTGTTGCCATTGTAGACAGTGTTATCCCACCATAGTCAATGAGGTGAGTTCCAGTTATCAACTCAGATGCTCAGTTAGATTGTGAAGCTTCTATCAATTGCAAAAAACTACACTGATTCACAAAAGAGATCTACATACCAGCAATGATCATAAGCATAGAAGGTGGTCAAGGAGAGCTTTGGATCACTAATTGTCATGAGCAACCTCAACTCATTCCTAGAGGTATGTGTGTAGGAGCAGCCAAACCAGTCAAGGAAGGGCAGCTTAATGCCATTGACTACAGGCAATGCAGGGGAGGAAGCTACTATTGAACTGCCAATAGGATCTAGCTTGACCAAGGGACATCACATGGTGTTAGTGGTCCCGCAATAATTTTCAGGTGCTTTCAAAACCATAGTGGAGTGGAAACAGACCAAAAGATCCATGATAAAACACTATATCAACACTGGGTACCATCCACCAATTGACTAGCTCTCATATAGGGTGTCACAAGCTGAACGAGGGATTATCCAGGAGAAATAGGAGAAGATAATTCAAGATAACCCACTGAATCTTCAGAGTGTATTTTTTTCTGTTTTCTGAGCCATTAACAAGTTGCAGCTCTATTTATTTGGCAAACCATTTGCTGTTGCAGTGGATCACCATTCTCCGTCCTGACTGACTAACCCAAAGAATCAGTTGGGTTGACTGATGACACATGTACTGAGGTTTCAGGAGTAAGGAGTCACAGGCATATGCAAAAGTGAATGCCAAACACAAGGATATCATCTCTCGTTTTGGAAATCCTTTGGTGGAACATAAAAGTGGGGATGAAATATTAATCATCACTGCATTAAATGTCGTTGCTACTAAACAGAGGGCGTATCCAGTTTTGCCAAAAATCATTGAAGCCTTGAAGAAAGAGGAACCAAGAAAAGGAAAATTCCAGTTAATAAACAGTACATTGTATAATTAAATAATGGTTACTTACTATCCCAGCTCATTTGTGGCAAGTTATCCTAAAGATTTTTCATAATGGTCCAACATTTGGTCTGCCAGGTCTCTATCAATCTGATATTAAACTTGTTCACAGTTATGAATATGAACCTTCTTCAGCTGTATAATGGAGTTACAATGATGAAAATTTGTGCTGGACCAAGACTCGAACCCGGATTTTCCACTTAATGCAAGTGGTTACCTTAACCACTTCAGCTACCCAAGCAGACCCAAACTTCCGTATGTTGTCATCCTTCTGTCATATCTGTAATCTTATATCCCATTAATGGTATTCCCTTTAATGTTATTTTATTCACGAGTCACAGGCCGAGTTTCAGGCAATAAATACAGAGTAGTAGTGCCTGTGTTGTGAAGAAGTAAAATGCAATGTTCCTTTGGAGCTGTAGTCACCACAGTGCCTGTCCCTTTGGACATGCATGCATGTCTGAAGGAACATTGCATCATACTGCCTCACATCATAGGCAGTGCACTATCATATCTATTGATCTGTAAGGAATACCAGTGATTGAAGCATATGCTTCAATTACTTCTGGGGCATCTGGTACCAATTCCATGTGTAACAGTGCCATTCCACAGAATTGGGGAGGTTCCTGAAGTTTACAAATGGGAATCAATGGAAAATAGTTTGCTCTCACTACTTCAAGCGCATCACCAAACCTGAGCCAACTGCAAAGCTCCAGAAATTGGATGGTTTCTTGTAGAGGACATAATTTTGAAGTACGAGGCTCCCTGTATTATGATCACCAGTCGTGAATAAGTTTGCCAGCCAAGACTAGTATCAGAGTTAATTTCACTCTGCAACATCACTCACAAGATGACAACTGCCTACCACCCACAGATGAATGGCCTGACAGAATACTTTAGTAAGATGCTCGCAGATACTTTTCCCAGTATATTTTGATGTTGAACAGAGAGATTAGGATACAGTATTGCCTGTTGTGACATTTGCATATAACACAGCGAAGGTTTCACACTGTTCTGTCTGCTCCTTGGTCATGAGGCTGAAATGACAATGGATACATTGTTCCTGTTTCACCCATGTGGTTACGTGAAACACTTCATCACCAGGACCAAAGAAGCAAGGTAGTTGACTTGTGTATGGACTCTGGACACCTAGGAGAAAGACTGAAAGTGCTGTAACATGAAGCATCGGTCAGTGAGATATAGCCAAGGAGGCTTTCCAGAAAAGTTATGGGGGTGTTACTTTGTGCTGCATTGTATCCTTCATTGCTTGTTATACATCACATATGAAGTCAAGGGTTATGACCTTTCATGAAGAAGACAAAAATGTTAAGACATCATCCATGTCCTGTGTATGAACCCTACTACAGTCCTGAAGCGCAGATTGATGCGCGCTTCTCATTCAACATAACTGAAGATCTGCTCAAGAGTCATGAAGCTATGGCGGAAGAGGCTACCTTCATTGCTCATTGCATAAAGAGGATGTGACAGCAAGACCAGAATACAGGGATTTGCTGTTCAGAGGTCCGTTGACAAGACCTACATCCAGGGTGATGTAGTTAGCTCCTGGAGAAGTAGCAATGCAGTAATGTATATGCATGTAGTGTGGCTTAATGGTTAGTTTCACTGGCTATTGTGCTGTGGGTTGCCAGTTAAAGCCATTCAGCAGCAGTTACTTGTTACACAGTATTCATCATTTCTGAAAGGTTCTCAAAATATCTTATGTTTGTAATGTTCTATGGTATGGAATGTTCAATTTTTGTATAAATAGCAGCACTCTCTTTGCACGAGTCCAATTCTGATGATGATGATGATGATGATGATGATGGCACTTAGTTTTGTGGGGCACTTAACTACATGGTTGTAAGTGCCCATGCAAATCCTAATCTTTTCTTGTCCAGTCTCGTCTTTTTCCTGAATGATGATGAAATGGTGAGGACAACACAAACACCCAGGCAGAGAAAATACCTGACTTGTCAGGGAATCGAACCCAGGACCCTGTGATCCAGGGACAGCAACACTAACCAGTAGACTATGAGCTGTAGACAAGTTCAGTTCTGTCTGTAAGTTGGTGTTCATAATAAATGTGCTTTCAATGCTAAGTGTTGCACTTCATTGATGAACCTGCTTTCAGATTTGGATTTGATTGTAGTCATGGTGTGCCATTACAAGCAAAAGAGCATGGTCTAAAACCCCAGGTGATACCTTAAGCACCAGAACTGTGACTAAGTTAGCCACTCTTTTAACACAACACAGATTCCTCAAACAAAAAAGTATGCCCACTGGTTGGAAGAAAGCACAGGTTGCCTGCGTCTACAAGAAGTGTAGTAGAAATGATGCACAAAACGACCATATAATAACACTGACAATAATTTACAATCATTTGCTGTGCTATCTTAGAACACATTCAGAGCTAAAGCATAATGAGATATCTGGAACAGAATGATCTCTTCCATGCCAGCAGTCATGGATTCTGAAATCATCGTTCATATGAAACCCAACTATTACTTGTGTCACATGCCATTCTGAAAGCTATGGATAAAGACTATCTGGTAGATGCAGTATTATGGTTTCTGAAAAGCATTTGACTCAGTGCCTTACTAGTACTTATTAGCAGAAATACGATTGTTTGGGGCATTTAGTGAAATTTGTGACTAGATTCAGAATTTCTTTGCAATATTTAGGTGGAGCGACATGGGTAGATGTAGAAATAACTTTGGACATACCTCAGACAAGTGTGTTCATACTGTAGCTGTTCATATTGCTAATTAATGGCCTGACAGACAGTATTAATGGCAACCTCAGACTTTTTTTAGGTGATTCAGTTATCTGTAATAAAGTACTCTCAAAAAAGCTGCACAAATAACCAGTTTGATCTTTATCAGATTTCAAAATGGTGTGAGAACTGTAAATGTGCTGTAAATATTCAGAAACATAAACTTGTACATGTCACAAAATGGGTAAACGTAACATACTATACGTGCAGTATCAACTTGTCACAGTAGGAATGTCAACTCATACAAATATCTTGATGCAACAGTTTGTGAGAATATGAAATGGAATGATCACAGAGGCTCAGTCTTAAATGAAGCAGGTAGCAGACTTTGGTTCATTGGTATGATACTAGCAAAATGGAGTCACCTGCAAAGGAGACTGCTTCCAAAACTCTCTTATGACCCATCCTAGAGTATTGCTCAAGTGTGTGGGACCACATCAAATAGTTTTAAGAGGAGATATTAAATATGTACAAAGAAAAGCAACATGATGCTGACAGGTTTGTTTAACCCACGGGAGAATGGAAAACCTGAAACTTCAAAAACCTACTCACAAAGTTATAAGAACCTATTATTGAGCAAGGAATCTAAAAATGTACAACAGCCTTCTATGTATTGCTTCCACAGTGTCTGTGAAGATAATATTAGACTAATTACTGTAAGTGCAAAGACTTGTGTCCATTGCTCTATATGCTGATGGAACGGGAACAATTGTTATGTTGTACAATCAGTAGTATGCTCTACCATCACTTCACACTGATTAGTAAAGTATGGATGCAGATGTAGATGAAGAGATGGCCTTGACAAGATTTTTAAAATCTTTTATGGTGTGAGGCCACCTACATCAATTGTGGAATACTAAATTTCAGTATGCTATGAGAACAGCCTTGGACAGAAGTTTTCCAATTTAGTAAGTTTCTTTAAATCAATAAATCACCTAAAAAATGTAGTGCCCTTATTGACATTTCTGTTGACTGTCCAGAACTCCCAGTAATAATAATAACAATAATGTTGTTGTTGTTATGGTCTTCCGTCCTGAGACTGGTTTGATGCAGCTCTCCATGCTACTCTATCCTGTGCAAGCTTCTTCATCTCCCAGTACCTACTGCAACCTACATCCTTCTGAATCTGCTTAGTGTATTCATCTCTTGGTCTCCCCCTACGATTTTTACCCTCCACGCTGCCCTCCAATACTAAATTGGTGATCCCTTGATGCCTCAGAAAATGTCCTACCAACCGATCCCTTCTTCTGGTCAAGTTGTGCCACAAACTTCTCTTCTCCCCAATCCTATTCAATACTTCCTCATTAGTTATGTGATCTACCCATCTAATCTTCACCATTCTTCTGTAGCACCACATTTCAAAAGCTTCTATTCTCTTCTTATCCAAACTATTTACCGTCCATGTTTCACTTCCATACATGGCTACACTCCATACAAATACTTTCAGAAATGACTTCCTGACACTTAAATCTATACTCGATGTTAACAAATTTCTCTTCTTCAGAAACGCTTTCCTTGCCATTGCCAGTCTACATTTTATATCCTCTCTACTTCAACCATCATCAGTTATTTTGCTCCCCAAATAGCAAAACTCCTTTACTACTTTAAGTGTCTCACTTCCTAATCTAATTCCCTCAGCATCACCTGACTTAATTCGACTACATTCCATTATCCTCGTTTTGCTTTTGTTGATGTTCATCTTATATACTCCCTTCAAGACACCATCCATTCCGTTCAACTGCTCTTCCAAGTCCTTTGCTGTCTCTGACAGAATTACAATGTCATCGGCGAACCTCAACGTTTTTATTTCTTCTCCATGGATTTTAATACCTACGCCGAATTTTTCTTTTGTTTCCTTTACTGCTTGCTCAATATACAGATTGAATAACATCGGGGAGAGGCTACAACCCTGTCTTACTCCCTTCTTAACCACTGCTTCCCTTTCATGTCCCTCGACTCTTATAACTGCCATCTGGTTTCTGTACAAATTGTAAATAGCCTTTCGCTCCCTGTATTTTACCCCTGCCACCTTTAGAATTTGAAAGAGAGTATTCCAGTCAACATTGTCAAAAGCTTTCTCTAAGTCTACAAATGCTAGAAACGTAGGTTTACCTTTCCTTAATCTTTCTTCTAAGATAAGTCGTAAGGTCAGTATTGCCTCACGTGTTCCAGTATTTCTACGGAATCCAAACTGATCTTCCCTGAGGTCGGCTTCTACTAGTTTTTCGATTCGTCTGTAAAGAATTCGCATTAGTATTTTGCAGCTGTGGCTTATTAAACTGATTGTTCGGTAATTTTCACATCTGTCAACACCTGCTTTCTTTGGGATTGGAATTATTATATTCTTCTTGAAGTCTGAGGGTATTTTGCCTGTTTCATACATCTTGCTCAACAGATGGTAGAGTTTTGTCAGGACTGGCTCTCCCAAGGCCGTCAGTAGTTCCAATGGAATGTTGTCTACTCCGGGGGCTTTGTTTCGACTCAGGTCTTTCAGTGCTCTGTCAAACTCTTCACGCAGTATCGTATCTCCCATTTCATCTTCATCTACATCCTCTTCCATTTCCATAATATTGTCCTCAAGTGCATCGCCCTTGTATAGACCCTCTATATACTCCTTCCACCTTTCTGCTTTCCCTTCTTTGCTTAGAACTGGGTTTCCATCTGAGCTCTTGACGTTCATACAAGTGGTTCTCTTATCTCCAAAGGTCTCTTTCATTTTCCTGTAGGCAGTATCTATCTATCTATAACAATAATAATAATAATAATAATAATAATAATAATAACACTTTCATTGGCAAATATGTAGAGCTATAAGAGTGCCAGATTTCAACAACAAATGATACTGCCAGACACCTAAAGCAGTCACAACTGCTGGCTATCACATGGCTGTTGATCAATGTCCAAGTCTCGTGAGATGAGAACATTAATGATAAGATGGCTCAGGAGAAACTGAAATGTAAAGACCTGAGAATCGGGGTCAGTTAAATGTGAAATGACAAAACTGAATCATCCCTGTCACCTTGGTTTCCTGGGACCAGTCTCACATGAGTTAGATAGTGTGCTTTCCAGAATCCTAGGGCGTTGAAAGACCATGAAATAAAAGATATAACCCTATTTGTGACATCAGTTAAAGATACATAATGTTATATTTTCTGAAGAGTTTGACTGGTTAAAAAGGCACCTGTATATATATTTTAAAGTGATTGTGGAAGACCATCAGTGCTAAGAATCAGCCAGGCCTTGTTGTTCATAGGGGATTAGCAAATTTGTTGCTAAAGAGTTTATTATAGGTGATGAGCCTATGATCATTCATTTGCGTGTTGTCAAGGCCAACTGGCTTATAACACATCACCTCCTTGTAAAGGTGGAATATGAACCAGTGGTGGAGCAGATCTTACCTCATAAAGTACTGTAAAATCATTTAAGTCACCAGTCCTAAACTCCTAAGGAAGCTGGAAGTAACCTGGAGTAGACTTCATATCCAACAGTGTAATCTAACAACAACAACAACAACAACAACAACAACAACAACAACAACAACAACAACAATAATAATAATAATAATAGCAATAATAATAATAATAATAATAATAATAATAATATAATAATTATAATAATATAATAAATAATAATAATAATAATATAATAATAATAATCAACAACTCAACCAATTACTAAAGATAACAGAAGTATTCAGCAATGATATAAATATGGCTTTTGGAACAGACAAATGTAAGAAAAATAGCATAGTCAAGGGCAAACACACTAAACAAGAAGATTACATATTGGATAACCACAGCGACTGCATAGAAGCGATGGAAAAAACAGATGCCTATAAATACCTAGGATACAGACAAAAAATAGGAATAGATAATACAAATATTAAAGAAGAACTAAAAGAAAAATATAGACAAAGACTAACAAAAATACTGAAAACAGAATTGACAGCAAGAAACAAGACAAAAGCTATAAATACTTATGCTATACCAGTATTGACCTACTCATTTGGAGTAGTGAAATGGAGTGACACAGACCTAGAAGCACTCAATACACTTACACGATCACAATGCCACAAATATAGAATACATCACATACATTCAGCAACAGAAAGATTCACATTAAGCAGAAAGGAAGGTGGAAGGGGATTTATAGACATAAAAAACCTACATTATGGACAGGTAGACAATTTAAGAAAATTCTTTCTAGAACGAGCAGAAACTAGCAAAATACACAAAGCAATCACTCATATAAATACATCAGCTACACCATTGCAATTTCATAACCACTTCTACAACCCTTTAGATCACATAACATCAACAGATACAAAGAAAGTAAATTGGAAAAAGAAAACACTACACGGCAAGCACCCGTATCATCTAACACAGCCACACATAGATCAAGACGCATCCAACACATGGCTAAGAAACGGCAATATATACAGTGAGAAGGAAGGATTCATGATCGCAATACAGGATCAAACAATAAACACCAGATATTACAGCAAGCATATTATTAAAGATCCCAATACCACAACAGATAAATGCAGACTTTGCAAACAACAAATAGAAACAGTAGATCACATCACAAGCGGATGTACAATACTAGCAAATACAGAATACCCCAGAAGACACGACAATGTAGCAAAAATAATACATCAACAACTTGCCATAAAACATAAACTAATAAAACAACACGTTCCCACATACAAGTACACACCACAAAATATACTGGAGAATGATGAATACAAATTATACTGGAACAGAACGATTATAACAGATAAAACAACACCACATAACAAACCTGACATCATACTCACCAATAAAAAGAAGAAATTAACACAACTAATTGAAATATCCATACCCAACACAACAAATATACAGAAGAAAACAGGAGAAAAAATTGAAAAATACATCCAACTGGCTGAGGAAGTCAAGGACATGTGGCATCAGGATAAAGTCGACATTATCCCAATTATACTATCAACTACAGGAGTCATACCTCACAATATTCACCAGTACATCAATGCAATACAGCTACATCCAAACATATATATACAACTACAAAAATCTATAATTATTGATACATGTTCAATTACCCGAAAGTTCCTAAATGCAATATAACATATACCATACAGTTACAAGGAAGTCACGCTTGACCGAGGTCCGCGTCACGTTCCATTTTTAACCAGACTTAAGTCTGAGGAAAAAAAAAGTCAATAATAATATTAATCATAGTTTTGAGATTTGTTTCTACATTTATGATATGCGCCACACCCTTGAGGATCACAGGCCTGTTATTTGTTTTGCCCTTGAATGACAGCATTTACTGCATTTTCATGTTCATTTATTAAGTGGAGATAATCTGTTTTTAGACTTTGTTTGTTCATTGTGTTCTCTTAAATGTAAACCAAATGTTTTTGGCTTAACTTGTCATTTGCTGTTGACAGTCATGTTAGAGTAGTGAATTAATTGGACTATCCTTCATCCTCCGCTCCTACCCCTTCCTCCCACTCATACACACTATCTCCTGCACATACAGTACGAATGTGTTTTCTTTTGCTAAACCAATAAAAAGTAGCTTCTTATTCAAAACAGCAGCTGTTTGTTTTCAGAATGAGTAATATCCAAGCTGAAGTCCCACTGGATGATGATATCTATTCTGGCTACAATGAGTACCCATCGGCTCTTAGCACAAAAGATCTCGAGCAAGATGAAATTATTCAAGAAGCACTTCGATCAACTTATGCAAAAAGACCAATTGTAAGTAAAAAAAAAAGAAAAAAAAATTGTAACCATAACTTTGTAAAATGACAGATTTAATTTGCTCCTGTGCCTGTTGTGAACATTAACTTTATGATATTTGTTTCATGGAGACAACAGCGAAGCCTCCCACAGCAATGCGTCTTGGTACATCATCAGGTGTAAGTTGATTGCATATATGTGATATAAGTGGTAGTACGATGAAGAGTTTGTTTGTCAGATTCTATAATGCTATTACAGTATCGTGAGGGAACCAGCCTAAACTTTCGTCCAGTGACCAGTACACAGGATGGGGTGAACAGACCAATGACAGCAGTGAGGGGTGCTGGATATACTTCTCAGCGACAGACTCAGCTGTTTGATCCACTTAATCAAGCAGCCAGCTCCCCTTCAGCACAGTTGGAAATGAAAAAAGAAGACACGTAAGTACTACCTCTTCCAGTTAGTTCTTTTAAGTCAGTGAATTTTTGTTGTGAGACTTGTTTCTGTCTAAATTTTAAGCATGATTTTAGGCCAGAGGAAAAAGCAAAGAAGCTTGAAAGAACTATAGCAGTACTGATTGAAGAGTCTTGCATTGCCAACAATCGTGGTGAGCTACGGCTTGCACTAGATAAAGCCAAAGAAGCATCCAGTAAAGAACAGCATCTCATTCGTATGCTTGACCAACAAGGATTAAGTGATAGCCACAATCTTGATTTGACATTTGGTGTAAGTAGAATCTGCAGTGCAGCATCTTTTAGAGATTCCCTTAAGAAAGACTGGATTAAGTTTTCACTGGAATTTAAAATTTCAGGTTCTTTTCAACTTGGCAAATCAGTATGCTGCAAATGAAATGTACACTGAAGCTTTGAATACATATCAAATTATTACAAAAAATAGAATGTTTCACAATGCAAACCGTCTAAAAGTAAATATGGGCAATATATACTTCAAGTTAGGGCAGTATTCTAAAGCTGTTAAGATGTATCACATGGCACTGGACCAAGTTCCAAATACTTACAAAGAGTTAAGGTTTGTGAAGAACGTATGTAATTAGCAATTACCAAATGTACAGTGTAATATTAAGTTAACTTCGTTGTTAATGTTTGATTATCTCCTTTTAATCCAGAATTAAGATCATGCACAACATTGGCATATTATTTGTGAAAATGGGGCAATTTACTGATGCATGCTCAAGTTTTGAATTCATTATGCAAGAAAAACCAGATTTTATAACAGGTATCCTTCGCCTTCCATTGACAACATAATTATATTACAAAATCTACAGTTAACAGCAGTTATTTTATTTATATTGATTTTTAAGGACTCCACATCATTCTCTGTTACTATGCCCTTGGTGACAAAGAGAAGATGAAAAGAAGCTTCCAATCAATGCTTGAAGTTCCTCTAAATGTTGATGAAGAGAAGTACAGCGCACTGAAGGTAAATTTTGTTGTCATTGCTCAGCTTTTCTTTGTCATTTGCAGTACATACCTGTGTTATTCATCTCCTTAGCAAACTAAATTCTGTGCCATATATGTTTCAACTTTTGATGATTAAAGTGCTTATTGTTCTTTTAAAGGCAGGAGTTCAGCCACTAATGTTTACTAATTATATAGTGAGTTGGGGGCAGTTTTTGAGACCATAAAACTGTAGTGACATGTCCAAATACCTTCAAAAGGCCATGCATGTGGCAGTGCTATATCATCTGTAGAGGACGCCTCAGACTTGTGTGTGTGTGTGTGTGTGTGTGTGTGTGTGTGTGTGTGTGTGTGTGTGTGTTTGTGTGTGATTTTCAATTAACGTAGTCCTGTTTTATGCACAAATTTGTACTCTGATTGTTCCTCTGTTTATTCTGACGATGGCTGCCGGGGTTATGGAGGACATTTTACGTTGGTTGGTCGAATAGCAAGAATCATTCACACGGCATTGCACCACCAATCACAGGTGCTGGACAACCAAACTCAGATACTTCAGTCATTGGCTTCAGTTTTGTCTAGTCAGCATGCTGCTCCTTGTTCCTTACATGGATATTGCAAAGAATGTTCCAAGTCATATGTCAACTCACTCCTTTGCAGAATTTGTCATCTTTAACATTTCACCAAATGTGTAAACCTCTTTTAATATACTACTGTAAGCGCACCCATGTTATTGCATCCCGGGTTGAGTTTTACCACAGTTGGAAGCAACCACATCAATCCTTGAGCATGGACAGCTAAACTCCATGGGTTAAGTCATCATTGTCATTTTGTGTCTGACGTGCATAAAGAGCCATATACTTATCAGATGGTGAGAGATGCTGTCATTCATGTAGCTCCAGATTGTGAGGTGCGAGAGCATGCCCTCCAGTGTAAAAAATCCATTGCTCTCTGAGGTTTTAGCTATTGCACAGTTGTTCAAGGTGTTGCCAGCTGTGAGTAACCAAACTGAATCCTGGTGTGAGGTATCAGCAATCCAACTCTCTTTTCCACACCAAGCTTCAGGTCAGTAACCAGCAACATACACATTCCATGCTCCCATCCTGCAGTTATTGTTTAATTAACCATGAGCACCCAGACTGCCCAAAATTACCTGTCATAATTGCGACAAAAAAGGTCACATTGCTTCTGTTTGCAGTGCAAAAATTTAGCACAATGACCTGGTACGGATATGGACATAAACATTGTATCAGTTATTTCTGTTGTGCCAAACAAGCTTTTCAGCAGCAGGTTAAAGTGTAATTTAGAAAAATGTCAATTTTTTTTTTCACCTTCTATCATTTAACTTGGGTTTGAAGTTCCGTTTGAGGGTCTCTAACCCCTGCATCAACATGTTTCTGCTAATGTTTCTCTTCCACACCTTTTGTCAGCCAAAGCTAGGCAGAGTTGCTTACTACCATAAAATTTTGCCTGGGGCAGTGACAGTCCTGTAGCTGTTACATGCTTTGCTGAGCAAAGGGACTCAGTTTTACTGGTAACTGGCTTGTGAAACCATTTTTTTTCACCCTTAAGACCATGCTGCAGTCTGTGCCCTGCTGAGTGATGTACCAACCAGGCTTCCACTTGGTTCTTGTGATGGACATTTCATAATACAGGTTGGGATGGTACTGGCTAATAGATATCCAGACCACTCCTAGTGGCGTATTGCTTGAGCCTCAAAAACACTATCTCCTGCTCAAACTAGGCACTCTCAGATAGAAAAGGAACCTTTGGCCATTGTATATGCTCTGAAGAAATTCCATATTTTTCTCTATGGTAGCAAATTCCAACTGGTCACCGATTACAAACCATTGGTTTCCTTATTCAGTCCTTCTGCACCTTTTCCAGATAAAGCGGCACATCACATTCAATGTTGGGCTCTTTCTGCTTTGCATTGCAACGAAGAGATTCATTTCCACCCTATGAATCAACATGCAAATGCTGATGCTTTGTCTCGCCTGCTGGCTGGTCCAAACCCAGGATTTGATTAGGGGGAATTGCTTTGTTTTCACATCGATGTCACCACACAGCAGATGGTTGGCGGTTTTCCTGCAACTAGCCCATGGGTTGTAAAGGCTGTACTTCGGATCTCATTTTGTGGAAGGTCATAATATTTGTACAACGTGCTTGGCTGGATTCACCACATTCTCATTTGTCTGACCCCTTCCTTAATTATTAGATATTTTGACATCAATTCTCCATTGTGAATGGTGTTCTGCTTTTAGATGTGGGTCACGCAACCCCTTAGGTAGTGTGGCTCTCAGTGTTTCATTCGGAGGTTTTCCGTTTATTAATGCAGATCATTTGGGTGTATCATGCACAAAAGTGTTGGCGCCTCAAAATGGGTTTTGGTGTGGCTTGGACAGTGACTTTACCCACTTGGTTGCCTCCTGTTCAGAGCATGTGACGCACCAAGATGTCCCTTGGGCACTGTCGTCTCCTTGGCTGATGCTATCACATCCACGGGACTGTATACATGTGGATTTCACTGGCCCCTTTCTCAAAGCTTAATGGCTATTGGTCATTGATGCACACTCTCATTTTCAGTATGTTGTTCATTGCGTTTCCACATCTGCAAGTGCCACCATTGCTGTCTTGTCCAAACTTTTTTCACTCATAGGATTGCCCATGAAATTACGAATAATGGTCCACACTTTCTGTCTCAATAGCTTGCAGCTTTTTGTGATTCCTGTGTTATCCATCACATCCTCACCTTACTGTTCCATTCACAGTCTAATGGTAAGGTGGAGTGCGTAGTGTGAACTTTGAAAACTCAGATGGAAAAATGTGTTGCCACCTCTTCATTCGACATCCCTCACATCAGCTTCTCTCCTTTTTCCGTTTCATGCCATTCGGCAGAAGAGCCCTGCGGAACTACTCCCCAGGTGGCAGCCAAAGATACTGCTACACCTTGTGCATCCTCTACCTTGACATCAACCCGTGCAACTGCCACGTCTTCTCCGGCCAGCAGTGGCTGTTGGGGCACATGGCTTCAGACATCAGTTTAAATGGATTACAAATGTCATCACCAGATGCCGAGGGTGGTGTCTCTGTAACATACACAAGGAGGACTGTCTCTGCTTGAGGCACCATGATCAGCTTCGCCTTTGCGTGACATGTCGGGTGCGCCGTGATGTCGCACCACTGCCCTCGAGCCCATCCGCATGGGGCGTCATATGCTGCTGCTGGTAGTTCTCCAATCCCGTGTGGGTGAGGAAATTTGTCCTCAGTGGCTGAACCAGCATTTCCTGTATTTCTTTAGACCCCATCATCAGGGATTCTGTCTCTTGTTCCTGAGCAACCACTGAACCAGTATCGCCAGTACCCCAGGCACTGTCGCCAGAGCTGGTGCCCGAGGTCGACACTGAAACACTCCCGGCATTGTAAGTGTTGCTGTATGGTTTGACATAAGAAGGTGGGCATGGGCACAGAATGTGTCTGAACCTGTAGTGCCACAGACTGTATGCTGCCATTGCAGGACATCACCTTAGCCAGGGCCCAGCAGACGAGGAGGACAGCATGGAGGTCTCAAGAATCTATGATCTCACTGAGAGGGAAGAAATGCAGTGATGCGTGTGCATACTTTCAAAAGGCTGTGTGTGTGTGTGTGTGTGTGTGTGTGTGTTTTTGGAGGTTTTCCGTTTATTACATTATTGGTTCCTACTGAATGTTCGTTAGACACAGTGTTCGTGTTGTTAATGCTTCCATGGAATAAAGTTGTGTTCAGTCTGTTGCTTGTCTTGTACTTATACCTAATTACAACAAAAACATGAAACAGTGACACATAAAATGAAACTGAATGTCAGGGACAGTCTTACATCAGTTATCACCCCTTTGGCTTTCTCCGTTGCCCCCTCCCACCCTCTCAACCCCCCTTCTCCACCATCCAATTACACATTCCTGCCACATCTCCTCCTCTATTTCATTATTTGCAAATACTTCAGGAAGAAAGGTGACAACTCTCTGAATTGTAGGGGCATTAAGTTGTTGACAGGCACATCAACAAGACTGAAAACTTTGCTAGCTTTCAGATGAATCCTTTCTCAAGCTAGAGCGATGGTGTGAGAAATGTATTATTTAAATGCTTTTGTTTAAAACTGTTGACAAATATGTATTTGTAAAATTGATCATGGTGCCACCACTGCCTCTAATTTCTCTCTTTGTGATTTAGGATGATCCAGGATCCACATTAATCTTAGAAGTTATTAAGAATGACAGTTTACATAAGATAGAACAGAAGATGAAGAACGATGCCGAGAGGAGTATCCTTACTGCAGCAAAACTAATAGCACCTGTTATTGAGGATACCTTCAGTGCTGGTTAGTTACAAATATTGGGAAAGTAATTAAGCATAAAGGTTTTAACACAATTCATTCTGCACTGACTTATTAATTTCACTTTTCATGTATTTTTAATGAAATGGATTGTAAAATACTTATTCATGAGTACATTTAAAGCATTTTTGTAGGTTATTCCTGGTGTGTTGACACAATCAAAGCCTCAAATTATGGAGCTCTATCATATGATCTTGAAATTAACAAGGCTGTAATGTTTCTGAAGCAGAAGGAAATTTCCCAAGCCATTGAAACCTTAAAAGGATTTGAAAAAAAAGACACCAAAGTTGCAAGTACAGCTTCAACAAATCTGGCTTTTATTTATTATCTTGTAAGTTTTTTATCCATATTTGTCTCAGTAAAATATTATTATGTATGATTTCTCAAATGTATTGGTATGTGTAATGCATTCAAAAGCCAGTGGTGCCTGAACAGTTTAATAGTGAAAATCAGTATGTACTAACCACCAGTAATTCTTACTTGCAAGACAAACATTCACACACGTGCATACCAACAGCTGCTAGTTTCCGAACACGTATATGGCTGTCACCTGAAGTAATTTAAGAAACTCACAGAACATCTAAATCAGCAAGATAAGGCAAAAATTTGTATATTACTCTGCAAAGAAAGCACACTAAAATGTTCCACAAATCCATAATTTGATTTCTTTAAGAAATTTTGTGATTAGAAAATCCACAACTATTCAATTTGTTAAGGGTAAAATACTATATCTTAAATCAACATAAACAGACAGTTAAGGTCCACTATGTTGTATGTGAGGTGGTCAGGTGGAATTCATTTGATCTTTTCACTTCTGACAGAGGGACAAGCTGCCTGCACTGATTGTCATCATAACAGAAATAATTAAAAGAAAGTAAGATGAAGGGGCTGGAGATTGCCAAAAGTAGAAAGAAAGTATTCTCCTAATTATAGAAGGTGTTTATTTATGCTACTTTCTGTGAAACAGATGTTTGTTAATACAGGGTGACAATTATTGAACTGTCCGCCGCTCGTGGTCTCGCGGTAGCGTTCTCACTTCCCGAGCACGGGGTCCCGGGTTCGATTCCCGGCGGGGTCAGGGATTTTCACCTGCCTCGAGATGACTGGGTGTTTGTGTTGTCCTCATCATTACATCATCATCCAGGAAAGTGGCGAAATTGGACTGAGCAAAGGTTGGGAAATTGTACGGGCGCTGATAACCGCGCTGTTGAGCGCCCCACAAACCAAACATCATCATCACATCATCATCAATTATTGAACTACATGAAAAAAATGTAAATTAGTTACAAATTACAGTTTGCACACACTTTATTCAATGTGTAAACATCATTACAGGTATTTGGATTTAGGTTATGACGTGTTAAACATGCCTGTCATCATTGACGAGGATGTAGCACAGACAAATAGCAAAATGCTACATGACCCACCAAAGTGTGGGAACATTGATGCTATCAATGATCTCCTGAATGGCTGTTCTCAGCTCAGCAATGGTTTTATTGTTATCTCTGTACACTTGTCTTTAAAATTGCCCCACAAAAAGAAGTCACATGTGTTCAGATCCAGAGAATGTGGTGGCCAATCGAGGCCCATGCCAGTGGCCTTTGGGTACCCCAGAACCAGAATTTGGTCCCCAGACACTCTCCTGCTTCAGTGAGGTTGAGCTCCGTCTTGCATGAACGACATCTTGTCAAAATCAGGGTCGCTTCGTATAATAGGTATGAAATAATCTTCCAAACTCTTCATGTGACATTTGGTAGTCACCGTGCCATCAAGGAATGTTGCACCACTTATTCCCTGACTGGACATTGCACATGACACAGTCAGCTGTTGAGATTGAGGAGACTTCTCAATCGCACACATACATGTGGTCCCGCACATGCGCAATTTTGCTTATTGATGAACCCATCCATATGAAATTGGGCTTCGTTGCTAAAACAAACCATACATGCACATAATAATTCCATCATTCCCTGCAGCCAACCATGCAGTTTGAACATTCCAGTGCCAACAGTTCAGAAGTTGATGATTTTATTTCACATAGTTCAATAATTGTCACCCTGTATGTTCTAATGGTACAAAAATTTAACTAGACAGAAGCATAGCACCTGTTTTCCATTTGTCAAAAATTATGTGCATTAAATGGCCAGAAGGTGTTCACCATAGCAGTTGTTCTTTTGAATAACATCGCTCTCCCACTTTTGCCTGTTCCATTTCTCCATACCTTTTCCATGCTGCTGTCTTTATTTTTTATTCCTAGCAATAGAATGACTAATTCAGCTCTTTACACTTGTACTGAACCTGTCACAGTTGTTTAATAGGGAATTGTGTCACTTTTAGTTCTTGTGTGTTTTGATTTTATGGGCTTATGAGTCATAAATTTTCTTGTTGCGTTGACTTTTTCTTTTTGCTCTTGTTTTCTCACTTACTCTTATTTATTTCTAAAAAACCAATTTTTAATTAACATATTTATCCTCTATGAAGTTTCTATTGTGCCTTGCACTACTAGTCATTTTTGGCATTAGAGTACCCCCTACTCTCTCCTATTTCTCTCTTCTCTTTTGTTGATCACTCACACATGTAGACAATAGGAATCTTTTTGTTGGATCTGGAATTGCTCCTGAGTCAAAACAGGTTGCTTAGTAAAGTCAGTTAGACAATGTTTATGAGAGAGAGCTGCCACACTATGAAGCAGACTCCATTGAGAGGCATGTATGCCTCTAATGAACACATCTGAACTGAGAAGTGAAAGGTGGAATAATGATACAGGAAAAGTATTAGTGTAACAAATGTTTCATATTGGACAAGAGAAGAGAGTAAATTAAGTTTGGGAAGGTTAGAAGAGTGAGGAAAATTTTGGTTTCACTATTTGCTGGCTTTTCCTGATATGAAAAGCTGTATTCAACACACAAGGATACCAGTTGATGGGTAGTTCTGTGTCATTGAGATTTCTGTTGTATTTTATGAGCTGCCTGGCAGATGTACATGCAAGAGAAGACATTTATTTGGTCTCAGTAAGAAAGGATGAGTTGTAGTGCTAAAGTGACCATACAGAGGCACATTGGAGATGTCATAGAACACAGAAATTAAGAGACTACTATAAATGAGCATTGACAACATAGAAATGTGAAGTATAGTTGATAAAACAGTAAACACAGCTGTGGCACACATTATCCTAAAGAACTCCCATGTGTAGGAATTTGAAGCTATGTTACATAGCATCTTACCCTTGTAAAGTACCTGTTCTTTGCTGCATCATATTCTTTCTCGAATACTGCCTTCACTTGATACACTAATTTCAAGTCTCACTAAACGTACAAACAATCCTACTACTGTGTGGCACACCGTACCTCATAGTTTGTATCTTAAAGTTGTCAGCCTCACTTTACATCCAAAACCCCATGAGACAAGAGATATTAACTGACTAGACTTTATTAATATCTATGACCACTTCAGTCTCACAAAGATCTGCAGTTCATTCTTTGGATTCATGAAATGCAGGAAGAGTATCAGTTGGACAACAGCTACAATAAAAATATAAAACACTGATGGTAATTAATAAAATGCTTGAAATGGCATTATTATCTTTCAGGTAACTGAATTCCATACCAAACTAGCAACTTTAATCAACTTCTTTCCACTATTGCAAATGTTATCCCAGCACTGTAAATGTATACAAATCACAACATGCCCTCTTTAGTCTGTTAACAAAAGCTCTGCTATTCAGGTCTTCTTCTACATCCTTCCCAATGTTAGAATGCTTCAGTATTTGCCACTCAACCACATTCATCTAATACGGATGGAATGACTTTGTACTATCTCTGTCCTCTTGACGCTACTGAACACACTGCCACTTTCCATCTCTTGTCCAATTTTCTCTCTCCTTCATCAATCCTAGCCTCCCCAACCACTCATCCCTTCTTGAAAATCACCCATTTTCCATTCCCTATTGTAAGACTACACAGTTGGCTGCCCCAGATTTGTTAATAGCACTCTTCTAGGCTTGACATATATCTTCCTCTACAAAACTTTGAAGACACCATCTTGGCCCAAACCCTGGCCCTTCTCTTGTTTACGTTCTCCGAACCATGGGTTTGTTCACAGTAATGGTTAATTTCGTACCCAACTTCCTGATATTATATTAGAGCTCCCATCACTCACTAAGCTCAGGCTGCTAATGACCTTGCAGTTTAGCCCCCAAAACCCCCTCTATTAATTACAAAGCTCAGTTTAGCTTTAGCCCAGCTTGTCTGTGAATCCTTTGGGGGAGCTTTCACAACTGGGGCTTATTGTATTGTTGCACTGACACAATATCAGAAGTAACACCAACCAAGTTTTATTCTGCTTCTACATGAAGAGATCCCCAATAACACTGAATGAAGTACAGAGCAGTACAAAGTCTCATAACTATAGAACAAATCAATATACAGTCACATAGGCGAGCAAACAATAAACACATAAACATAAGTTTGGCCGAGGGCTCGGTGCACCCAGCTTATATTTGGCTGATGTCCACATGGCACAGTGCTTGCTGTAGAGTCTGTCCAGTTTGTGAGGGGGCCTCTGTAGGCAGCTGTGGAGGCAGTTATATTGCATACTATTTGATTTGGCACACTCACAATATAGAGTTACAACACTCATTCCACTGTGGCCAAAAGTGTTCACAGTGCAGATGTCTATATCTTCATTGGTAGGTGATAACTGCTGGAGCTGGTGTCATACTGTTACAGGAGAACATGGTCTGAACTGCTGTGTGCAGACATGGCTTCCACTTCCCCACAAGAGGCCTTAAGGGAGCGCTGGTGATGTGGTGCTGTATCCAAATCCATGTCCAGGAAGGCACTTGGCAATGGAGGCAGCAGAGAAGGCGGCAAAGACAATGGTGACAGAGGCTGTAGAGATGGAGGTTGTCCATTGTTGAGTACTCTGCCCATTGGCAGGAGCACCTAAAGTGAAGATGGCATGGCTATGGGAGTGGAGAGCTCTCTGGTACATGGTCGGTCACGCATGGTTGGTCATGCATGGACAGAGTGGGCTGTAATGTCATGACACCAAACCAGCAGAGAAGTGCATTATGAATATGCGGTGACCTCGGCAGCAATGGACTGCTACTGATATCCACTTAGTGTACTGGCCAAACCCACAAGCCCAGACGATGGATCCTGGATGGAATCGCTATGAGGTGGGCATTGGCCAGAGCAGATGAAGCAGTTTATTGGACTGGCAACAATGAAGCGGCTGTGGTTGCTAACTGGAGTGAACTTGTATGAGTTCTAGAACCTATTGAGGGCTTCCTCAGGAGAAGATTGAATGATGTATTTTTCATCTGGGTTTTGAATCTATGTACCATCTGCTCCACTTCTTCATGGATTGGGGGTGAAAGGGAAGAGCTGTAATGTGCTGGATGCCATTCTTTGTACAAAAATCTTCAAACTCTTAAGACAGAAACTGTGGGTCATTGTCCATCACAAGTGTATACGGCAGTACTTCTATGGAAAAAATCTTTGAAAAAGCTGTGAGTGTAGCTGCTGTGGATGTGGATGAGCAATGAACTAGATAAGGAAATTTTGAGAAAGCATCAACTACTACAAGCCAAAAGGAGTTAAGGAACATACCTGCAGAATCACCATGAATACATTCCCAGGGGCGCTGTTGGGTGGACCACAGGGAAAGAGAGGCTCGTGGTGCCACGTGATGGGTGACACACTGTGGACAGGCTATCAATGCATGTGATCAATTTCGATACCTGACCAAAACACACGGCAGAAGGCCAGCAATTTTGTATGAGAAACACTGCAGTGGTCCAGGTGGAGAAGGCATGGACAGGATCACAACCCTGGATGCCGGCACTTCAGTAGTCAACATTAACACACCACAAAGAACTGAGAGTCATTGGCAGAGAGAGCATAATAATTATGCAAAGCACCCGATGCTCGGCCCAGTATTTATCTGGCCAGCTGTGGTGGGTAAATTCAACAACCTGACATAAGACAGATCGGTTACAACAGCCACTGACATCCAAAAACTGATAATAAGGAAACCAGCCATTGTGTTTAGAGTTTCAATGTCTAAATGCTACCCCCATGAACCATGGACCTTGCCGTTGGTGGGGAGGCTTGCGTGCCTCAGCAATACAGATGGCCATACCGTAGGTGCAACTACAACGGAGGGGTATCTGTTGAGAGGCCAGACAAACGTGTGGTTCCTGAAGAGGGGCAGCAGCCTTTTCAGTAGTTGCAGGGGCAACAGTCTGGATGATTGACTGATCTGGCCTTGAAACACTAGCCAAAACGGCCTTGCTGTGCTGGTACTGCGAACGACTGAAAGCAAGGGGAAATTACAGCTATTATTTTTCCCGAGGGCATGCAGCTTTACTGTATGGTTAAATGATGATGGCGTCCTCTTGGGTAAAATATTCTGGAGGTAAAATAGTCCCCCATTCGGATCTCCAGGCGGGACTACTCAAGAGGACATCGTTATCAGGAGAAAGAAAACTGGCGTTCTACGGGTCGGAGTGTGGAATGTCAGATCCCTTAATCGGACAGGTAGGTTAGAAAATTTAAAAATGGAAATGGATAGGTTGAAGTTAGATATAGTGGGAATTAGTGAAATTTGATGGCAGGAGGAACAAGACTTTTGGTCAGGTGAATACAGGGTTATAAATACAAAATCAGATAGGGGTAATGCAGGAGTAGGTTTAATAATGAATAGAAAAATAGGAGTGCGGGTAAGCTACTACCAACAGCATAGTGAACGCATTATTGTAGCCAAGATAGACACGAAGCCCATGCCTACTACAGTAGTACAAGTTTACATGCCAACTAGCTCTGCAGATGATGAATAAATTGATGAAATGTATGATGAGATAAAAGAAATTATTCAGGTAGTGAAGGGAGACGAAAATTTAATAGTCATGGGTGACTGGAATTCGAGAATAGGAAAAGGGAGAGAAGGAAACGTAGTGGGTGAATATGGATTGGGGGAGAGAAATGAAAGAGGAAGCTGCCTGGTAGAATTTTGCACAGAGCATAACTTAATCATAACTAACACTTGGTTGAAGAATCATAAAAAAAGGTTGTATACATGGATGAATCCTGGAGATACTAGAAGGTATCAGATAGATCATATAATGGTAAGACAGAGATTTAGGAACTAGGTTTTAAATTGTAAGACATTTCCAGGGGCATATGTAGACTCTGACCACAATCTATAGGTTATGAACTGTAGATTAAAACCGAAGAAACTGCAAAAAGGTGGGGATTTAAGGAGATGGGATGTGGATAAACTGACTAAACCAGAGGTTGTACAGAGTTTCAGGGAGAGCATAAGGGAACAATTAACAGGAATGGGGGAAAGAAATACAGTAGAAGAAGAATGGGTAGCTCTGAGGGATGAAGTAGTGAAGGCAGCAGAGGATCAAGTAGGTAAAAAGACGAGAGCTAGTAGAAATCCTTGGGTAACAGAAGAAATATTGAATTTAATTGATGAAAGGAGAAAATATAAAAACGCAGTAAATGAAGCAGGCAAAAAGGAATACAAACGTCTCAAAAATGAGATCGACAGGAAGTGCAAAATGGCTAAGCAGGGATGGCTAGAGGAAAAATGTAAGGATGTAGAGGCTTATCTCACTAGGGGTAAGATAGATTCTGCCTACAGGAAAATTAAAGAGACCTTTGGAGAAAAGAGAGCCACTTGTATGAATATCAAGAGCTCAGATGGAAACCCAGTTCTAAGCAAAGAAGGGAAAGCAGAAAGGTGGAAGGACTATATAGAGGATCTATACAAGGGCGATGTACTAATGGGAGATACGATACTGCGTGAAGAATTTGACAGAGCACTGAAAGACCTGAGTCGAAACAAGGCCCCGGAAGTAGACAACATTCCATTGGAATTTCTGACGGACTTGGGAGAGCCAGTCCTGACAAAACTCTACCATCTGGTGAGCAAGATGTATGAGACAGGCAAAATACCCTCAGACTTCAAGAAGAATATAGTAATTCCAATCCCAAAGAAAGCAGGTGTTGGCAGATGTGAAAATTACCGAACTATCAGTTTAATAAGTCACAGCTGCAAAATACTAGCACAAATTCTTTACAGACGAATGGAAAAACTGGTAGAAGCCAACCTCGGCGAAGATCAGTTTGGATTCTGTAGAAATGTTGGAACACGTGAGGCAATACTGACCCTACGACTTATCTTAGAAAATAGATTAAGGAAAGGCAAACCTATATTTCTAGCATTGGTAGACTTAGAGAAAGCTTTTGACAATGTTGACTGGAATACTCTCTTTCAAATTCTAAAGGTGGCAGGGGTAAAAAACATGGAGCAAAAGGCTATTTACAATTTGTACAGAAAGCAGATGGCAGTGATAAGAGTCGAGGGGCATGAAAGGGAAGCAGCAGTTGGGAAGGGAGTGAGACAGGGTTGTAGCCTGTCCCCGATGTTATTCAATCTGTATATTGAGCAAGCAGTAAAGGAAACAAAAGAAAAATTCGGAGTAGGTATTAAAGTCCATGGAGAAGAAATAAAAACATTGAGGTTCGCCGATGACATTGTAATTCTGTCAGAGACAGCAAAGGACTTGGATGAGCAGTTGAACGGAATGGACAGTGTCTTGAAAGGAGGATATAAGATGAACATCAACAAAAGTAAAACGAGGATAATGGAATGTAGTCGAATTAAGTCGGGTGATGCTGAGGGAATTAGATTAGGAAATGAGACACTTAAAGTAGTAAAGGAGTTTTGCTATTTGGGGAGCAAAATAACTGATGTTGGTCGAAGTAGAGAGGATATAAAATGTAGACTGGCAATGGCAAGGAAAGCGTTTCTGAAGAAGAGAAATTCGTTAATATCGAGTATAGATTGAAGTGTCAGGAAGTCGTTTCTGAAAGTACTTGTATGGAGTGTAGCCATGTATGGAAGCGAAACATGGATGATAAATAGTTTGGACAAGAAGAGAGTAGAAGCTTTCGAAATGTGGTGCTACAGAAGAATGCTGAAGATTAGATGGGTAGATCACATAACTAATGAGGAGGTATTGAATAGAATTGGGGAGAAGAGGAGTTTGTGGCACAAATTGACAAGAAGAAGGGACCAGTTGGTAGGACATGTTCTGATGCATCAAGGGATCACAAATTTAGCATTGGAGGGCAGCGTGGAGGGTAAAAATCGTAGAGGGAGACCAAGAGATGAATACACTAAGCAGATTCAGAAGGATGTAGGTTGCAGTAAGTACTGGGAGATGAAGAAGCTTGCACAGGATAGAGTAGAATGGAGAGCTGCATCAAACCAGTCTCAGGACTGAAGACAACAACAAAAACATGTCTAAATGAAAGCACAATACTGATCAAATGCTGGATCAGGGCCCGTCAGCAACAGAGGATGAGAATCCGCATTAGCTTGTGCTATGGGTCGGAAATGAATCTCATAATTATAGCATGACAAAAACAGAGCCCAGTGTTGCAGGCAATTTTGTCTGGTAAAGTTGCTGAATGATTGAAAAGAGAAACCTGAGGTTTATGATCAGTAATCAAATGAAACTTAGAACCATATAAGAGTGAAATTTTTAGAGTGTGTGCACAGCAGGAAGGTCTTCTATTTCTATTAGCAACTAGCACTGTTTTGTTTGATTCAGAGTTTTGGAAGGATGTGCGATAGGGTGTTCGGAACTGTCCACATATTTTTGTGTGAGACTGGCCCCAAGGCCATACTGAGAGGTGTTTGTGGCCAAAACAAGATGTTGGCCTGGATGGAAAGTACCCAAGCAAGGTTCTGAGTGTAATTTTGACCTTGATAGAGTAAAAGCATGTTCACAGGGTGATGACAGTAAGTAGGACATCTTTATCTAAGATGACTGGACTGGGCCAGTGTGGCTGTACCCGTAAGAAATGTATGGTAGCATACAATCTTTCTGAGAAAGCCTTGCAACTCTTTGACATCGGTAGAACACTTCAAAGCTTTAATGGCATTGACATGCTGGTGTAAGGGCTTGCCATCAGCAAGCAAGACTTCAAAAACAAGATAGACAATAGGTGGCTGAAAAAATTGTAATTTGTCAAAGTTGCATTTCAAACTGGTGGCCTTTAGCACTGTGAACAGGGCACCAAAGTTCCACAGATTTTCATCTGTTGAGGAGGCCATGAGTTGCTCCAAACATCATTGGAAAGTAGCAGGGGCAGTAGCCACACTGAATGGCAGGTGCAGGTATTGATGTAACCTGAAGGGGGTATTCCCTACTAGGACAAGTTCAGAATCATCATCCAGAGGTAGTTGTAAGTAGGCTTCTGTTAAGTCTATTTTGGAAAAATAATGGCCCCCAAAAGCTGTGCCAAGAGTTCATCTGCCACGGGGTAAGGGATAGGTATCAATAATAGACTGTGAATTTGTAGACACTATAAAATCACCACAGAGATGAAGGTTACCGTTAGGTTTTTCAACAATTGCCAGCAGAGTAGACCATTCACTAGAGGAGACGAGTGTGACAACACCCAAAGACATAAATTGATCAAGTGCCAGTTTGACATCTTCTCAGGAAGCTATTGGGTCTGGGTGGGAAAAAAAAAAAGAAAAAAAAAAAAGAGGAGTGGTGTCAGTTTCATTGTGATATGAACTTTGATATCTGTAGTTCACCCTAAACCTTCCCAAAACAGGGAGGAATACTCTGAACTGGGCCTGTCCAATTGTTGGTATGGAACTTGATCTGATACCAGATGCACTTCATCATCAGAAGTAGAGAACCCAAAAATTTTGAAGGCATCAAATAAGCTTTCAGTGTCGGCATCATTCACTACCAGAAAGTTCATAGGCCAAACAACTGCTTTGTACTGTGGGGAATAAGAAAACAGTCCCAATACTGATATTTTTTGTTTGTTGTAATTCACCAACTAATGAGATACAAGGTACAATGCTGATGATCCAAGCTCCACATAGATTTTAGAATTTAATACAGTCACTGCTGCACCTGTGTCCACTTGCATTTTTAACATCTTGCCCATCACATGTACATCAATGTAGAGTTTGTTGGGGCTACCATCACTTGGGAAACACTATTCACATCCATTTTCATGTTTGGTGAAAGAGGTCGAATCTTCCATGTAGATGCAATATGCCCCTTTTCTTACAACGGTTGCATATCACCCAACACTTTGGGAACATAGTGTGCTCATGTTGAAAAAACTGTAAGGGTAAGACAGAAGAGCATGCAGCTGCTGTTGTGATGCTGACTGCTGCTGATGCTGATGCTGCTTAGAACAGAGGCAGTGGTTGCGCAGCTGCAATGTCTCCTTTACCACATGAACTAACTGACAGCAGCAGAGGAGGAGAGGAAGCAATGGTGGCTACATTGCACCATGTTTCTGTCTGATTTCCTGCTGCCTAGATACTGCAAAAGACTCAGAAATGTTCAAAACATCTGTGAGAGAGGGACTTTCACATTGTAAAGAATGTCCATGAACTTCCCTAAGCAGCATATTATAGCATCACAAACCACTGAATCAGCATATGAGTTCCCATGGGCCTCAGTAACAAATTGGCAACGAGAGCTGAGCCCATGAAGTTTTGCTGCCCAAGCTCTGTATGACTGTTGTGACCACTTTTGACAGTGGTAAAACTCAATGTGAGCAGCAATAACATGACGAGTACCGGTAAGTTTGCAATGATAATTAGAGAGAAATTGATATATTTTATCAAAAGAGAGACTAGCAGGTTCATGAAGAGGAGCTAGCTCACTCAAAAGATGATACGCATGAGAAATCCATGACAAAAATAAATCCTTACACAGATTGGGGTCGTCAACTCTAAAAGCTTGAAAACATTGCTGAAGGCATTTTTCGTACGTGATCCAATCTTCCACAGAATCATTGTATGGAATATGGAATATTGAGATGATGGCTAATTTGCTGTGTACGAGTGATGGAACTCCATTGTACGGTTGCAGTGTAATGTCTTCTGTTTTCTTAACTGACTGGATGGTCTCACATTCTGATATGTTTTGTGTACACTGTAAAAGCTCTGGTGAATACCCTGGTGCAGGGATTCGTCAATCAGGGAAAGATCTCTAGTATTCTGTCACAGCTGCAAGGACACTGCCATTACAGTACCTGTACGTAAACAGCATGTCTGCGTATTCTGCATGGGTAAGTGTAAGCAGCATGCTGGTATTCACAGATACAGTGGACTTGCTCAATTTAGTGACACTCAGGCACGACACACACACAGCCTCACAACTGATTATTGATCCAACCCATGATTGCACACTGGGTACTCTTGCAGCTGTTGCTTTGGTGTGACATCAAAGTGCTGCCATCTGTTGGAGAACCCCCACACCTCTTGTAGAATGGATTTATCTGTCCCACTATTATTCTGTTCACCACATTGCCTACACGGCAGTGATATTCACACTTGTTTTCATACTCATTGATGGATGTGCATAGTAATCAACCTGTTCCAGACCTGAAAAGATCAAAAATTGAACACAGAACTCTTCATATAACTCTTTTGGTTTATTTTCACACGTAGAACCACCTCACAAATTGACATTCTTCCAGAACACACACACAGTCTTTGGTTGGAATATGAATTTGACTTATTTCAGGTTGAGTAATAAGTACTATTAAGTTTCCACATTGTTGCAGTTCAGTATGAATATTGCTTCTATGTAACACCTACCTCTTTTACAGCAAGGTGATGTTGAACTGGCTGAGAAATGTGCTGAAAAAGCTCGTGAAGCTGACAGCTATAATTCTGCTGCTTTTGTAAATCTTGGCAATTGCAGCTTGTCCAAAGGAGATGCAGATACTGCAAAGGAGCTCTACATATGTGCTCTTGAAAATGATGCATCATGTGTGGAAGCTCTTTACAATCTTGGTTAGTATAACTGCATAAATTCTTAAATTATAAGTGGACAAAGAAAGTTTCCAGATTTAGTGTTCATTTAGTAATGAGGAAAAAGCAGGAAGGCTTGTCTTCTTCCACCTCTTCATACTGATTCTTGGTACATATTTAATCTTTTGCCCTTGGAAACACTGTCTTCCAAATAAAGATTTTCTGACCAAGAAACCCTTCAAGTTCTCCACATTCTGCTGAAGTTTCTCTTAGCAGTGACACACCTGTTAATCAGTTACTTCTTCTGTTATACTTGTGGAGCCAGTGAAGCAAAATTAAATGTACATCCTCAAAACATGAGTACCTCCAGTACACCATCAGTGATCATGAGTTTCATTTGTTGGCAGCTTCAGAGATATATTAGTAGGAAAGTAACCTTTACAGTAGACTGTTCCACCTTGAAAGCCTACCTGCATGCACCTGATTGCCCACAGGGTGGGTGAACAGCTAACACGCAGGCCATCAGGCAGCCAGCCCATAGCTTAAGTGATTGTACTACCCTGGCCAAGCATTCACAAGTGCCGGGTGCGCTTATGCTGAATATACGAGGGTAATCCCAAAAGTAAGGTCTCCTATCTTTTTATAAGTACATAGACCTGTTTATGCCTACAATGGTTTACATCAGTTTACAGCTTGAACATTTAGCTATTTTTTGACATAATCACCATTTCCGTCGACGCATTTTTGTAGACGCTGTGGCAGTTGTTGTATGCTCATGTCATACCAGCTCGCCGCCATGCTGTTCAGAAAGTTATGAACCTCTTCTTTCACTTCATCGTCGGAGCTAAATCTCTGTGACCACAAATAACACTGACAGGTACTGTGAGACTCTGAAAAAACTCAAATGGGAAATTCAGGACCGGAGAAGAGGAATGTTGAGCTAGGGCGTACCCATTGTCCATGACAACGCTTGCCCACATATCGCTCGGCAAACTGTTGCTCTCCTGCAACAGTTTCAATGGAACATAATCACCCACCCATCCTATAGTCTTGACTTGGCACCCAATGACTATCACCTGTTCCCTACGTTAAAAGAACATTTGCCCGGAAAGCAATTCAGCTCCAATGATGAGGTGAAAGAAGAGGTTCATAACTGTCTGAACAGCATGGTGGCGAGCTGGTATGACATGGGCATACAAAAACTGCCACAGCATCTACAAAAATCCATTGACATAAATGGTGATTATGTCAAAAAATAGCTAAATGTTCAAGCTGTAAACTGATGTAAACTGTTATAGAAGTAAACAGGTCTATGTACTTATAAAAAAAAAATAGGAGACCTTACTTTTGGGATTACCCTCATATGTCTTTACTAACTGTGTCTGCCCAGCAGGTGAGCTATGAGGCTCTCCTGGGTGCCTATGCCACATGGTGCAGCACTGGAAAAGCATGCTCTATGGTGCTAGTGCCTAAGACAGTGGATTGTTCAGCCAGTTGCATGACAGAACAGTTGTCCTATGAAAACATTAAAATTCATCACTTTTGTCATAGGTAATTGAAATCATGTGAGTGAAATATATGTGTGATTATATATATTTAACGAGTTAGTGCTTTCTTTGTCTTTAGTAACTAGTCTTAAGTTGGTTTGAAAACCCCTCCTGAGGACGCCACATTACCATAGGCACCTTCAGTGTTGGATGGGAGGGTTTGTGTTCCTCAGTGAGACTGGAGCCTATGTCAGAAGTAGTATAGCTGCTGCCAGGACCACCCATACCAGACAAGTCTCAGCAGAGGGGCATTGCAAAGAGTGTTTCACAACTTGGGGAAGGATGATGGGCTTCCCCCCCACCCCCCCCACCCCTCAGAGCACTCTGGCAGCAGTGGTTGGATACGAGCACAACGACCCCACATTTCCTGAGCTGGGGACAGACCAGTGCAGCCAGACTTCTTCTGCCATAAACTTTGAATATACTTCAGAGAACATCATTAGGCATGATGGAGGAGCCTTGTGTATTTCACAGAAGAGGAATCTTGGCTTTACCACATGGTGGGGTGGGGGGAAGTCCTTTAACTCCAAGGTGTACTGATGAGACAAATGGCTGTTGAGGTAAAACAGTCTGTAGCAGGCAGCCTCTGCGCACCTACCATCACAAGACAGCACATAGGACATTGCCTACTGACCCAATGTCTCCTCTTCTGGCAGAGGAGCAAGTTTCTGGTGTGCCATTTTCATTTCAGCAGGTTTGGCTGTTTATGTTTGATATACAAAAGTAAGGACAATCTTTGGTTTGACTGGAGACCTGCCCACCATCCTCGCAATGCCAACAAACAACAGTGTAACATGTATTCTGAAATTTTTTGAACTGTCGGTTCTCATCCCTGAAGTGCAGGAGAGGGGAGGTCAGCGTGTTCTGAATCTATAGCATTCCCAGACAGTTTAGCATTTTTATTACTCGATTTTCACTCTTGTAGTTGTATCATGGTGGTTATATTTTATAATTGATAGGTGGACTTTAATGCATTTTAAACAACTCTCTCTGTGAGGACAGCCTTTGTCTCCCCACCGTGAGAATGCCATGCTGACACTTTATAAGAGCACTGATGACCATGCTGTTGAGTGCCCCACATCCACCACCACCACCACCACCACCATCATTATTCTGGCAATTTTATATTGTCCAGTATGATTTTATTCTATTTTCTGCCCAGAAGGATAATCTTTAGTGTCAGATTGTTGGATTACTCTCTTCAGCATTTCCAGAGCTTTACATTAATGTATAGTGGACACCTCCTTACTCTTTCATTTCCTCTGTGTGTAATGTTTTCCTCTTCTGGGTGTATGTGCTTATAGCTATGAAATCACAGATAGTTGCTTACATTTATAGGGTGTAGAATAATAACTGCTACAAGTCACAGTAAAATGTCACTTCATTTAATACATGACTAGTTTTTGGTTTGTGCCCATCTTCAGGTGGTTTACAATCAGTTACATGTTTCCATACTCTATGTTGGAAATCATTATAGCTGGAGTATCCATATCATTTCCATGTTACATTTATCACATGTGCTTCTGAAGTTAACTAACATCTAAAGTGACACCACTGTATAAAAGGCGTAATGTGGAAGTATCAATAATTACCATGGTGACTAATATAAAATTAATGTGCAAAAACTCAAAATATTTTTGTGAAAAACATGATAAATATAATGTGAAAATGATATGGATACTCCAGCTATATTGATTTCCACCTCTGAGTATGGAAACATGTAAATGAATGTAAATTACTTGAAGATGAGCATAAGACCGAAATCAGTTGTATATAAAATTAAATTGCCTTCCATTGTGAATAGTAGTGGCTATTATTCTACAACCTATAAAGGAACAGTCATGGGGTTCAGCTGCATTCATTGTGGATAAAATTCACATGCTTACATTTACCATACTTCATGTCCGCATGTAATGGAATCTGTTCTTTTTTTAACAGCTATGCTCATGCCACACGAGAGAGAAACTGAATATTATGTCACATTGTGTAACTAGCAACTAGACATCTTTAGTAACCATAAAATCTCATGAACACAATATCAGAATAACACCAACCAAGTTTAATTCTACTTCCACATGAAGACATCCCCAATAACACTGAATGAAGTACAGAATGGTACAAAGTCTCTTAATCATAGAATACATCAATATACGTTTAGTAATCACTTATTGACACAGGGGTGTTTTGATATCTACTTTATGGTAGAATCGGATACAGAAAATTGATTATCATTCTTATATACAGTTGAGGTGCTTATTCTTTGATGACTTGTTAATAAATGGTAAAGGATCTAAGAGACACATCACACAGAGGTTAATGCCTATAAATTTGCTCATCTAAATGGGAGTAAGTGCTTCTTGTTGAAATGGAACAGTAGTAAACTTAGGAATAAATAAATTTTTTATTGGAGTTTGCTTTAGAAAAGGATATTTGCAAATAGTTAAACAATACCAACTTAATGGTGCTGTACATAATAACCTGTCTAAGCCATCTGACAAATTATACAAATAATACCAGAATATATTGTATTTGAGAAATAACTTCAGTAAGTAAATATCTCCTTAAAAAGGAAAAGAAAAATTATTTTATAATGTAGCTTCTTATCCCTAAAAGAAAAAGTCTTTTCACTGTTGCACACAAAGATTATTTAAATGTAGCTGAGGGAATTGCTGGGCACAGCAGAAATATCCTGCTGAAGTGTTAACACTGATGTAGCTGGTGTGGATGAGGAGCTGCAGTGGACACGATATTTAAGCAAATCTCAGACAGTGAGAAATGAGCCATATATCCCAGTTTTGATTTATGTGCACATGCACTTGTTACAGTCATAAATAAGTGCAAACATTATTTGTCAATATTGCAGACATTTTTCTGTCAAAATGAGTCAACAGAAAGCGTGGAAGGAATTGATGTGGTTCTGCATTTCAGCAGCAGTTTCGTTTGATGATAAAATTAATATCATTGTTTATGAAAACATTTTAGGCAATTACATGTTTTCTGCACCATGACAACAGTCTGACCTTGTGAGTGCCAGCATATTTTCTTGACCAATACAAGGACGTTTACTTTTTGGTTTGAAGAACGTATAGTGTTTAATGGAATGATCTCAAAATCGTGACCAGAGCTCCATCAGCCATCTTTAGGATGAACTAGAGCATTGAATGCAGCAGATCAATTCATCCAAAAGCTGAGCAACAACTATTCACAAATTTTTCTTTAGGGAGAAAGGATACAGATTCCTCATTTGCTGTATGAAAAATCATTACCTAATCTAATTCCCGCAGCATCACCCAACTTAATTCGACTACATTCCATAATCCTCGTTTTGATTTTGTTGATGTTCATCTTATATCCTCCTTTCAAGACACTGTCCATTCCGTTCAACTGCTCTTCCAAGTCCTTTGCTGTCTCTGACAGAATTACAATGTCATCAGCGAACCTCAAAGTTTGCCGAATTTTTCTTTTGTTTCCTTTACTGCTTGCCCAACATACAGATTGATTAACATTGGGGAGAGGCTACAACCCTGAGCCACTCCCTTCCCAACCACTGCTTCCCTTTCATGTCCCTCGACACTTATAATTCCCATCTGATTGCTGTACAAATTGTAAATAGCCTTTCACTCCCTGTATTTTACCCTTGGCACTTTTAGAATTTGAAAGAGAGTATTCCAGTCAACATTGTCAAAGGCTTTCTCTAAGTCTAAAAATGCTAGAAACGTAGGTTTGCCTTTCCTTAATCTTTCTTCTAAGATAAGTCGTAAGGTGAGTATTGCCTCACGTGTTCCAACATTTCTATGGAATCCAAACTGATCTTCCCTGAGGTCGGCTTCTACCAGTTTTTCCATTCATCTGTATAGAAATCGCATTAGTATTTTGCAGCTGTGGCTTATTAAACTGATAGTTCGGTAATTTTCACATCTGTCAACACCTGCTTTCTTTGGGATTGGAATTATTATATTCTTCTTGAAGTCTAAGGGTATTTCCCCTGTCTCATACATCTTGCTCACTATATGGTAGAGTTTAGTCATGACTGGCTCTCCCAAGACTGTCAGTAGTTCTAATGGAATGTTGTCTACTCCCGGGGCCTTGTTTCGACTCAGGTCTTTCAGTGCTCTGTCAAACTCTTCACGCAGTATCATATCTCCCATTTCATCTTCTTCTACATCCTCTTCCATTTCCATAATATTGTCCTCAAGTACATTGCCCTTGTATAAACCCTCTATATACTCCTTCCAGCTTTCTGCTTTCCCTTCTTTGCTTAGAACTGGGTTTCCATCTGAGCTCTTGATATTCATACTACTGGTTCTCTTATCTCCAAAGGTCTCTTCAATTTTCCTGTAGGCAGTATCTATCTTACCCCTTGTGAGATAAGCCTCTACATCCTTACATTTGTCCTCTAGCCATCCCTGCTTAGCCATTTTGCACTTCCTGTCGATCACATTTTTGAGACGTTTGTATATCTTTTTGCCTGCTTCATTTACTGTGTTCCTATATTTTCTCCTTTCATCAATTAAATTCAATATTTCTTCTGTTACCCAAGGATTTTTACTAGCCCTCGTCTTTTTACCTACTTGATCCTCTGCTGCCTTCACTACTTTATCCCTCAGAGCTACCCATTCTTCTTCTACTGTATTTCTTTCCCCCATTCCTGTCAATTGTTCCCTTATGCTCTCCCTGACACTCTGTACAACCTCTGGTTTAGTCAGTTTATCCAGGTCCCATCTCCTTAAATTCCCACCTTTTTGCAGTTTCTTCAGTTTTAATCTATTTCATACTATTAGTATTGTTATTTCAGATAAAAAAAAAAAAAAAAGACATGTTCCACATCTACGAGGATCTCCTCAGCATGGATCTATGGAACGAAAAACTAATCTAATCTAATCTAATTAGATTAGTCAGTAGAAGTCAGAAGACTTTGGCCAGTAGCCATTTGTACTGTGTGAGATAACAATTGTTGCCTGCTGTGTTGTTGTTTTGTACTTCAGGGAAATTCCAGAGAAGAAATATGTCATTATCTTGATTGCACTTACAACACTCAGTTAGGTGCCTGGATGCACGCGCGCGCCCACACACACACACACACACACACACACACACACACACACACACACACACACAGAGAGAGAGAGAGAGAGAGAGAGAGAGAGAGAGAGAGAGGATGATTCAGGAGGAATGTCACATAAGTAATTATACGTGTGAAAATAAACCAAAAAGCCCCTCGAACATGTGTCTGATTTTCGATTGTTATGGAACCGGATGTAGTTGATGACTACATACATCGGTGAATGATTATGAAGACAAATATGAATATTATTTTTATACTGTGTGCTAACTGTGAGTTGGCCAATTGGCTCTGTAGGCCTGAGTCAGTAGAAGTCAGAAGACTTTGGCCAGTAGCCATTTGTACTGTGTGAGATAACAATTGTTGCCTGCTGTGTTGTTGTTTTGTACTTCACAGTTCTCACTGTTTACATATGATAAAAGTACATAATTGTTGTAGTTAGGATGCTTATTAAAAATGTTGTTACATATGACAATTTCAGTTCAGGTTACAAACAAAATTAAGTGATCTTTATCTTTGTGAATGATTTCTGCTTTCATGGAAACATATAGCACTGGCAAGGCTCCTGCTCTGCAGGAGGGAGATGGGGCTTTATTTATCCATGGATTTAAGACTGTATAGTGCAAAAAAGATATTGGAACATTCTTTAATTTTCTTGAATATTTTTACATACATCATTTTAGCAAAAAGTTATATTACACAGAATTTTATTACTCTGACGCTTAACAAAAACAATCTTAATTGGTGCTACAGTTTTTTTTATTTTTACTTTTATTTACTCTCCCTTGCTGTATATAAAAACAAAACTGTAGCACCAATTAACATTGTTTTTGTAAGTTGTATAGGGTAATAAAATATTATGTAATATCACTTTTAGCTAAAATGATCTGCATACAACAAATTCAAGAAAAGGGTATAATAATTAAGCAGTGGCCCAATATCATTTGTAGACTGCACAGTCCTAGTTTCATAGGATCAATAAATGAGTAAATAAATAAATAAACCCCCACTTGGGTGTACCTTCAGCAGAGCAGGCACCCTACCTGTGCTTCATGCTTCCATGAAAGCGGAAATCATGAAGATAGCTAAAGATCGCTTAAATGTTGTTTGCAATCAGGACTGAAATCATGGCCCTTCATCCTGTGGTGGTTTATGTAGGGGTCAGACTCACTTCGTCCACTCCATCTAGCTTATAGTTAGCACACTGTGTGTAGTACTGACGTAGCAATTGTTTGGTGGATAAATTACAAACACTCTTTCTTTTATTTTGCATTAATTTTTCTAAATTCCACAACATGAAAGGTTTTATGAATAGTATATGTGTAATGATGAATATTCATCTTCTGTTCAGGTTTGGTAAACAAGCAATTAGGATTGTATGATGAAGCTCTGGAATGCTTTTTCAAACTTCAGACAATTGTGAAGCATCATCCACAAGTTCTTTATCAGCTAGCCAACCTTCATGAACTTGTTGGTGATGTCGATCAGGCGACTGAATGGTATGTTAACTACAGATTCTGAATACTTATGTATGTTTTTTGTTTTGAGACAATTATTCATAATAATCACAAGTAAAAAATTTATTGTGTTGGTTTCAAAGCATCCAGTATTTTAAAAATGAATAGTTGCTCGTAATCACAATAGAAATATGTCATTCCACTGTCACGAATAAAAAAAAAATACTACCAAAAAGGTGGTTTGGGTAAATTTTTAACTAGGTCCATGTAAAATTCAACTTTCTGCAGTTTGTTTTATGAAATTTTCTAGATTACAGGACTAGTGAATCTATTAGATCTTTTTGTGTCTCTCAGTTTTCTGATGCCTAATAAATGTACTTTTTACCTGTTATGTGTTTGGATTGGTATCCTAATTGACTTTATGTACATGTAAAAGCTTTAACATGTGAACTAACTGGTGCCATGTCTGATCATTTTTCCCATTGTTGCATCTTATAAATCTGCCTGATGGTTTTCCCCATATTACAACATTCATGTACTCCAGTGTCATGATCGTTAAAGAAAAATAAACAATGACATTGTTTAAACAACTGCTCCATTATATGCTGTAAATGTCTTGTTGAACATACAAAAAACTAAGATAGGAAAATTTAGATTTTGATTTCACCTTTACTTCTGCTAATTTCTCAAGCTTTATGTATTTGCTTCTCTATTTTTCATCCTTAAGAGATGTTACAGAGAACAAACGAAGAGCTAAACAAAAATGCAAAGCTAAATTTTAATATGTATTATGATTTCTTTTCTGTATTCGTAATAGTGATGAGCTTGCCTCTTTGACACAGCTAAAGGACTTAGAAACATGGCTCTCCAAAGTACTTAGTATTTTAAAATTTCTGAGTCACAAAAAATTAGGAGCAGATAAAACCCATACTTGACAGTCACCAGCATGCAAGCAAATTTGGAAATTTTTTTCTTTAATTTCCTCATTTGTTAACAGGTATCTACAACTTATTGGCATTGTGCCCACTGATCCAGGTGTCTTGCAAAAAATGGGAGAAATGTATGACAATGAAGGGGATAAACAGCAAGCCTTTCAATATCATTTTGATGTAAGTATATTTTTCCGTAAGGAGCTGCTCATTCTAACTGTTTGGACACATTTTCTGATGTATTGTACTGTTTTCAGTCATATCGTTATTTTCCATCAAATTTTGAAGTTATTGATTGGCTTGGATCATACTCAGTTGAAATGCAAGTTGCAGAGAAAGCCATAAATTACTTTGAACGAGCAGCACTGATGCAGCCAGATGAAGTAAAGTGGCAGTTGATGGTAGCCTCATGCCATAGACGGAGTGGAAACTATCACCAAGCTCTAAATTTGTACAAGGAAATTCACCACAGATTTCCAGATAATATAGAATGTGAGTTAAACCTTAATAAATTCGATAATGAAGTTTGTCTGTCTGTTTATTCAGTGTTATTTGTTTGATTTGCTCATATAGCCACTTATATTGTATTACTTGCAAGGGCACTCAGTAAAACTTCGACAAATCTTTAGAGATGTTGTCAGTATTAAAAGATCTTTTGGCATCCCTAAAGTATCACGTGTCCTCCGAGCAATTACATAGGTTATGAATAGTTACTCACATTGTGTCTAAGTAAGCTTTTTTTGCTCTCTTACTTCATTGTTTGAGTGAAGTTTTCCATATTGGTAGCATGTTTCAAAAATGCTTAATTGCAACTGAAGATGTTCATTGTGAAATAAATGTGTAATGTGAACACAAATATTTTACTAAAATGGGAAATGATTGTAGAAAATTGCATTCGTACATCCAAATTAAGGAAGTAAGCTCATTACTTTTGATGTAGTCATTCAATTTTTGAAGATACTGTTTATGATAGATATGAGAATATTGCTACATCTGAGTGAATTATTTATAATATACTCATTCTTTTAGTGAATATTCACAAGACATTAAAATTCATAAATGTTATAGTAATAACTCCACAAACATCTGTATCTTTAACCAATTTGACTAATGCTTATAGCCACATCATCAGGAGCACATCTAAACAATAAGAAATGACAGTTACTGCAGCCCTTTATATCAAAGTAAACAAACAGCTGCCAATATGATATCCTCGGAGTAGTGAAGCAATTTAAATCACCTAATAAAAGCAAGTCTTCCAGTCCAGACTTTATACCAGATAGGTTCCTTTTAGAGTATGCTGATGCAGTAGTTCCATATTTAACAATCATATACAGCTGCTCACTTGACAAAAGCTCCATATCCGAAAACTGGAGAGTTGCACAGGTCACACCAGTATTCATGAAAGGCAATAGGAGTAATCCACTAAATTACAGGCCCATATCAATTAACATTAATCTGCAGCAAGATTTTGGAACATATATCGTGTTCTAACATTATGAATTACTTCAAAGAGAACAACGGTTTATTGACACACAGTCAACATGAATTTAGAAATCATTGTTCTTATGAAACACAACTAGCTCTTTATTCATGTGAAGTGTCAAATGCTATTGCCATGGGATTTCAAATTGATTCTGTATTTCTAGATTTCCAGAAAGCTTTTGACACTGTACTTCACAAGACTTATAATCAAATTGTGTGCCTGGGGAATATCATCTCAGTTATGAGACTGGATTAATGGTTTCTTGTCAGGAATGTCAGAGTTCATAGTAAATCATGGAAAGTCATCAAGTAAAGCAGAAGTGATTTCTGGTGTTCCCCAAGATAGTGTTATAGGCTCTCTGCTGTTCCTTATCTATATAAAAGATTTAGGAGACAATGTGAGCAGCCATTTTTGGTTGTTTACTAGATAACAAATGACAGCATCATCTGCAAAGTTATCAGCAGACAAAACAAATTTCAAAACTGTTTAGAAAAGATATCTATATGGTGTGCAATTAGTAGTTGACCCTAAATAATGAAAAGTGTGAGGTCATCCACATGAGTGCTAAAAGGAATCCATTAAACTTCAGTTACAAGATAAATCAATCAAATCTAAAGGCCATAAATGCAACTAAATATGTAGGAATTACAATTACAAATGACTTAAATTGGAAAAAAATACATAGAAAATGTTGTGCGGAAGGCGAACCAAAGACTGTGATGTATTGGCAGAATGCTTAGAAGATGCAACAGATCTACTAAAGAAACTGCCTACAATACTCTTGTCCATTCTCTTGTGGAGTACTGCTGTGTCTTGTGGTATCCTTACCAGCTAGGATTAATGGAGTATATTGGGAAAGCTCAAAGAAGGGCAGCACCTATTGTATTATTGAGAAATAGAGGATAGATTATCAAGGACATGATAAGGATTTGGGTTGGACGTTTTTAAAACAAGGGCATTTCTTGTTGTGGTGGGATCTTCTCACAAAATTTCACACACCAACTTCCTCCCCAAAATGCAAAAATATCTTGTTGATGCAGACCTACATAGGGAGAAATGATCATCACAATAAAATAAGGGAAATCAGAGGTTGCACAGAAAGATATAGATGTTAGTATTTTCCACGCAATGTTCAAGAGCAGAATAATAGAGAATTATTGTGAAGGTGGTTTGATGAACCCTCTGCGAGGCATATAACTGTGATTTGCACAGTATTAATGTAGATGTAGAATACCAGGGCCAGAAGCACCAACTTATGAGAATAGATAAAACCACATGTGTACTTACAAAAATTAAAACATGGTAAATGACATGACAGAGAATATAGAAGGCTCAAGCTTCATAGTTAACACCATAACATCCAAAGGGCAGATAGTCAATGGATAAAAAGTTGGGCCATGTAAAAAGGGCACACCTATAACCAAAGTGCAAAAGCGAGACACAGGAATAAAAGCTACATATTGTCGAGGCAAGAAGCAGAAGGCTTACCAGCATGTAAGCCCAACACAGAGCCACCCAGCAGGTGAGCCACAGAAACCATTGGCCACACTGTACATGTGGAGCGAGGTGGTGAAGAAAAGTATATTGCACGTGAGTTACAGGCACAGAGAGTACCGTCATCACAAGGCATGGGAGAAACCAAAATCAAGTCCCCTATATTCTAAGCATACTATAAAAGTTGGAGCTTCGGTATATCAATTTTGACAAAATAAAAATAATAAAGCAACCAGATACCACTTATGGGAAGCCTAGAGGAGGACTGGCCTTGGTGTACCAAACTGTACATGTACTGGGTGTGCAGGCTGCATGCAGTCCGAGGCTCTGCCTGTTTTGTCTTGGCTCAGTCCTTCACAAAAGTGTCTGTTAAAGGATGACATTTCATTTAGTATTGCAATGTTGTATTTTTCAGTCAACTCAACTCTCTTCAGTTTATTGCTGTTATCTTTTGCTATTTGTTCGTGGTGTGAAGGACGTTGACAGGTCCAGTAGCTGTTTGCACAAAAACAGGCTGTCTAGCAGTGTGCCTTCACAAGCTTTAATCATTAAAGGGAATGATGGAAGAGCATCATAAGGATTATCAATATCTGTAGCACAGTCACTTAATTGATAGGTACTGGAGAAACAACATGACAGTGCCATATAGAAAGAATTAAAATATTTATTTGACAATGAAAGAGCAAAAATTTGCAATGAATGCTAGACAGGATTCATTATTCTGTGCATCAAGAAGCACTTTGTACTAAATTTGCAGCCATGGAGCACGTGAAGAAATTTGTTGTACAAATAGTAAAATTTCTGAAGCTGCACGCATTATTCCACTGTCAGTTGCAACAGTTTTTGATGGAAGTGAATGAGGAGTGTGGAGACTATATATATTATTGTAAAGTATGTTGGTTAAGTTAAGGGGCATACCTGGAAGGGGTTTTGATTTAAAACCTACCGTTGTTGAATTTATGGAGGAAAAATGAGTGCAGGAACAAAGATTAGAATATCCAGATTGGATTGCAAACCTCGAATTTTAAGTGAACTTGACTGCACACTACCCATAGTAAGACTTCACAAGGCATGAAACAGTGTCTTTCTGATTTGTGTGGGATGCATTTAAAGAGAAAATCATGCTGTAGAAGGGATAAATTCTGACACACACAGTCCAGTTCTCCAAGCTAAAGAAAACAAGAGCTTGAAGAATTCATTGTGCTCGTGAATTAATTACAAGAATAGTTTTCTAAACTTTTTGAGGACACTGCCAATCTTATTTCTACTTTCAAGCTGTTTTCAAGACCATTCTGTTTCAGTTGAAAGCATCCCTGTGCTTGTGCAGATGTAACTTGATATTTTTTATTACTAATTGTTTCATTATGTAAGAGAGCAGTTGTTTTCTGTTTTTCTAACTGAAATTCCCATTTTAAAGACAAATCCTTGTGTGTTAAAATTGTCCACAACATCTGCATGGTTTCCTTCAGATAGTTTTTCTACATCTCCATAATAAGGTTGGAAAGGTGCTACAGTATTTTGATTAACATATGAGTGTGAAAGACCTTTTTCAATTATGCAACTACATAAGCCAAGATTATGTGGCAATCTTAGGGTGACATTGTTCACATCTACCTGCATGCCTACAGTTTGTATGAGATAAAAATTATAATATAATTAAATAATAATGAATTTTTGTTTTTTTGTTTTGTTACTTGTCTTGTTGAGAAATGTGAAATGGAAAGCCAAGTTGTATACTGTGTTACTGCATTTGCAGTTTTGCCCTCCTCTTACTTAGACATTGTGCTGTAGCAGTGGGGAAGTGTGCAGCTAGGGTGAGAGCTATGCGTCTTTTTACCAGGGCACAGCTCATGAGCCGAATTATTGGCCACCCCTGGTCTAGATGACAGACCCAGACACAAGAGTAAATTATGTTTCATGTAAAGTGGTGGCACAATTGAATACCCAGAAAGGAAAATATATTGCAAGAGCAAAGATGCCTCAAGTTAAACAAGGGAGGTAAACAGACTATAATAAACAAGGTTAAATGAACCACTAGACTCTCACAATATAGTCAAAATTAGGTAAAAAGCCACCATACCATAGTTCGATTTGGTTCTTCAGCATGATGTGTGGATACACATAATCTCCACAGAGTCATTTGTAAAAAACTCATAGAGTCTGCAGATGCCTTTGTATATTGCATTACAGCAAAAAATTGGATATGATAAAAGAATGGGTGGAGCTGTTGAAATGGAAGTATTTTTGTTTATCGGGAGGTTTAATGTTATTTGGAGTTCATATGGTTCCCTCAGTGAGGTGAAGGTGGACATCTAGGAAGACAGCTGACTAAGCTAAGGAGAACATTTCAAATGAGTGGTGAAAAAGTTGTTGAGATTTTGGAGGAAAGAGATAAATGTATCCTCACCTTGATCTAGATCATAACAGTGTTATCGATGAACCTGAACTCCAAGTGATTTCTTTAAAATTCTGAGGGGCTAGAGAGCATTCTTCTGTATAGCTTATGAAAAAGTTTTGATACAACAGTGCAGTTCAAGCATCCATGTTGCTGCTGTGGATTTGTTTGTAGTTACTTATAGGGATTTTATGGAAAGGGGGGGGGGGTGGAGGGGGCTTGACAATGACATGATCCATGATCAATAGACAGGCTTTTGAGTACCTCTCATCATGTAATGAAGTGATGTATATCTTATCTGTTGTCATCATCTCTCTCAAAGTGCAAACAATGCAACAGAACCTATGCAATACATTTGTTCATCCTTACACTACTCATGCTCCTAACCTTCAAGCCTAATGATCATATGAAAGACCCAGGGAAGACTTGTCCCCTGCATGTGCTCAAAATCACTTCTTCCAGCCCTGTCTCTAGCATTTCCATCCAATTGTGTTGAATGGGTTGCCTGAACAATGTAGCTGTAGAGCACGCTGCTCAAGATAGTCTGGAACAGAGAAGTCAGCCTTTCTGGAATTTATTACAAAATGATGTATAATACATCTGCCAAATCATTCATCTAAAGATAAGCATTAAACACTGAAATGCTTTAAGGTAGTAAAGGCAGCACAGCTGAAACTTCTGTAATGGTGGAACTGAGTTGGTTTTTGGATACTACAAATCATTAGCATTATGTTATGGAAGAAATAATAACAAAATTCAAAGTAAGAATATGTCAGCCCCTTAATAAAATTTTCTACAAATATTTTTTGAACTTACAGGTTTACTCTCTAGACATTCTGTCTCCCAGGATCCATAATAGTTTATCACTGAAGTATTGATTATTATCTCCTTCTGTCACCATTCAGTGTTAATTACAAAATGTACAGTATGCTTGGTGGTACCTCCTCTATATTTACTTTTTTTGTCTGGAGTCATTTGTGTCATCCATTTACGTATTTTGTAACTAATTTGTATGACTTTTTTCTTGTTTAATAGATTGGATATTGTGTATTTGAGAAATCAGGAGAAAATTTATCCATTGCTGAAACAAGTGTGGCTAGTAATATAAAAATGACTATCTGCGTAATTAGTATACTGTCAGTTAGTGCTGTAGGTTCAGTATACAAGTAGCTGAATTGCCCAGTCTCAAACACTCAGCTGCTGATTTGCTCAAGGATTCACGGCCTTAATAATTTTGGAGAATATTACGAATACTTATGTGTGATAATAGGGCCCTACATAGATTTTGCATGTTACATGACCAAAAAACCATACTGCCAAAACTAATAATAAAAAATGTTGATAGGTCTGAAGTTTTTGATCAGACTATGCAGTGATCTTGGATTGAAAGAAGCTTCTAATTATGCTGTGGAACTAAAGAAGCTAGAAGCATCTAAAGCAGCACGGGAAAGAATAGGAAGCAGTAGACCAGGTATTATATCCAATAAAGAAATTCCAGCACTGTTGTTAGAAATCACGTCTGTTAATGTTTTGTTATCACAATTTCAGTCTTAACTAGAAGTATTTGTATTCAGCTTAAACAATAGCAGAATTGTGTACTTAAAATGTTGATTTATGTGAAAAACAAACAAAAAGTATTTGTTTCCTTGATAACACTTCTGCATTGCCATGATGATAAATGTTGCTGTTACTATACATGTGCACATAAATGTGACTCTTTCCTGTTTTATAAAGTAGCGTATTGAAAGTAATGTGGTCATCATGGGTAAAAATGTCCTCAGAATGTGTTGTGTTGTACAAATTAATTTTTTTTACCTAATTGCCTCTGAAGGTCATGAATGCATAGACTTTGTGTTCTGCACAGTACAATGTAAATATATAAACATCATTTGCATCATAATGCCTTTTGCACAAAATAGTTATGTAACATTCTCAGGATTAGCATTAAGTCCTAATGTGCTACATATTCTTAGTGAGCCCAGACAAAATGTAATAATCCAAATATTGCTTTCTTTGTATCAAAGTTGCTTGGTCATTACAGTTTGATGGAGGATTCTTTCCCTCCATACATTTTATAGTTGTTAAGCATCTTGTCATGAGTAATGTGAGATAATGTACTGCCCAAGAAGTGGCAGAATACCCATGGACCATTCTGATAACAAATGAGGTATTTGTTTGGAAATACTTTTAGGAATAAAACATTTAAGGCGTAATAAGAAAGTTGTTTATCTGCCTTTTGTGGCAGCATGTTTGGTCCATAGTAGCATTTACAGCAACTGTTAGCCAAAGATCTTATCTGTTGCAGGATCTCGTAGAGGTGGAAGTGGTCTGTCATCACGGGGGGGTTCAGCTGCTGGGAGCTTCAGCCCACAAGGAGGACGTGGCTCTCCTGTGTCAGCAGTTGGTCAGCGGACTGGAGGCAGGGTCGCTTCAGGTTCAGGCTCTGCATCAGGATCGGGAAGCAGCAGCAGGGCAAGCAAGGCCTCATTGCTAGAGTCTACCACAGATGAACCTTATTTGCCCAGTCAGCGCCATATTGGTAAATTATTGTCATTATATCCTATAGGCTTTTTGTTTAATTGTCAGTTACAGCCATCATGAAATGTTATAATTAATTTTATAATCAGTAATCATTGACCATTTTAACTTGATATTCTTTTGATTACTAATTGTTTCATTATGTAAGAGAGAAATTGTTTTCTGCTTTTCTAACTGAAATTGGTATAATGCAAAATACCTCAGATTTCTCTTCCACATAGGAGGAACAGTCTAATTCAGACAAAAGTATTGGCCTAATATTTCTGCTGGTACGCAGTCAGGTTATAATAGAAAATGTAAAATGAGGTGTGAAAACAAAGTGAGTCCCAGGTGGTTAGCTGAAGTAACAGTTTTACAAAATTTTGAATTCTTTGTTTCATGAGTTTGGTCACACCACATAAGCTACAATGTAGGTAACAGAGACTATATCAGTTGAAAAAATAAAAGTATGATGTATTGGTTGTCATCTATCACTTAGCACTTCTTGCACCTCTGGTAATGCTTGTTAATGTGAAAAATGCCAAGTTGCACTGTAGTTTGGACTGCATATTTAATAACTGGTTTTCTATTATTGTTGATTACTTTTTGGAAGTCCTACTCATCCTGAAAATATAGCTAGTTCATGTAAGACAGCAGCATATTAATATTTTAGTTACTGCCCTATGGCTTGCAGGTAATTGTTGGACGTCATATTGCACCAACAACAACTGCTATTAAAATCTTCATATAGCTGTTGACAGTGGTGCAACATTTTGTTTTTAAACTGAAGGACTCGAACTTGGGTTTGATACCAGTTGGTCCCATGATTTGTTGTGCCATTTATGATGTCTTTTACTTCTGCAAATTTTTTATTAATGTGAAAAATGCAAAGATGTACCATGATTTGAAATCATCATTAAATTTTAGTTAACCCTGTAATTGGCTAGGTAAGTCAGTTGAAAGGTTGAAGGAAGACAAGGGCATATCACCACAATAGGACTATGTCTAATAAAACATTGTGTTGTTGAAACTATAAGTAAGGTTGATGATAGCTTTACCGTTACCTCATATGATTATATTTGTCATGGAACTGATAATCTAATCTCGGATAGCTGTTTCATAATAACTGTTGCCTTCCCAACATATCTTTCTTAAACATTTAAATTTTAGAACAATGTTGAATGAACATAATACTTATCTTTTGCTAAAAACTCTGGCATTGTGTGCCCTATGAATTCTGTCTGTCAACATGATGTTTAGAGCATAAGAACAAAATTGGCAGTCTGGTTAAACAACAAAGATTAAATTCTTTCAATGGAGCTGTTGGACTGCCAGGTGTGCTGATGATATATGCATTCAAACTACACTTCCAGTAGTTTTCTTACACTTCTAATGACAGAGTTTGTTCTTCCATCTGAATTAGTCGTTTTTATTATACCATCAGACAGAGCAAAGAAACATCATTTTTAAAAATTTATCTTATTTTATATTTAAAACTTATGTTTCTTGACATTGTTAATACAGAATCAGTTTCTAACTGCTGTTTCTTTCTGTTAATAAGCACTTTAACTCATTCTAGATACATAAAGTATTTCCTTCAGAATAGGCACATAATTTGATGAATGAATGGAAAATTCATTTTGATCAGTAGAAAACAGTGTTCACTATCAATTGAACTAGTTAAGTGGGGATCAAGTCCATGAAATAGAGTGCCATGAAATGATGTCAGTCAAATCCTTATCGTAGTAGGCAAGAAATCTAAATTTGAATCTGGCCTGGCATAGATTTTTATTTTACTCTTTAACTATTGTGCAAGAATACATCTTCTGTTGTATTGTGCAAAGGTGTAATGGGCGACTCTCATTCAGCAAATGCTCGAGTCTGATTAAACATGTAGGTTACCGAAAAGAATAGACTACACGATGGTGCTCAGTAATTGCTCTCTCTGCAGTTGGCCTGCATATAAAACTGTTTCCCATGCTTGCTAAGTGCTCTGCTCCTTAAGTTTGGTTTTTATTTCAAATATTTATGCTTTGTGAAATGTTACCCTTTTATGAACAGTTCACTAATTTGCTTGAACACAGAGTGAGATGGTGCGGTGTTAAAACACCAAAATTGGATTCGAGAGGACAGCAGTTCAAATCCACCTACTGCCATCCAGATTTTGGCTGTCTATAATTTTCCTAAATTAAATAACATGAATGCCAGGATGGTTCCTTTTGAAATGCGCAACATAGTCCCTTTCCCACCCTTCCCTATTCCAAGCTTTTGCTCTTTCTCTAATAAGGTCATGATGAACATACATTAAACCTTAATCTTTCTCCTTAATTTACTTAAATTCAGCTACCATCTAGTAGTGCCTATTGTGTCATGTCTAGAGGATAGGGATGTTCAGACCTGAAACAATAAAGAACAGAGACACATTTCTAAACAGGATATTTATTAATGAAGACAAACACTTAAGTTACATAATAAATGTGATCTGATGAGGGACGGCTCAGAAATGAGCATAAATCCACTATTAACACAAACTCGTGCATTTTACTGGCAGTGCAGCACAGTAATTTGGCAGAGACCCTCTGCATAGACTACACAGACAGTACTTTGTCCACGACACTTGTTGACCCACCAGAATAGCCCTTTGGTACAAGATTTGCTGCTGAACACAAACTGAGCATAGAGCTCTATGGCCTGACGTACATAATGATTGGCTGCAACAACACTGCAAATCTTCCATGGAGGTGTGGCCTCAGCCATGTCTTGGTTTGGCAATTGGTTCTGGTTCTGGTGGTGCAATCCATTGGACTCTGGTTGGTACACAAAGATCTGCCAAAACATCTGTAACCAACACCTATTTCCCATCACTGACCCTTGCCAATCACCCTGAGAAGCACAAGTATCCTGGGACTGAAATTTCATGGGGCACAGCATAACATAGGGCTTTTGTAGTGGATGGAGGAGATGATGAAGCGTACGGTGTCAATGACCATGCAGGAGCTCCAGCAGCTACTCACTGTCTCATGGCAAGGAACGATAGGAGAGAAACTTCTTGAGGGCTTGAACCAATGTGCTGGAGGAATGCAACTTGTCCATTTGTGCCTTATAAGTGTGCACAAAATGTTCAGTTTCTCCATTGTATTGTAAATGAAATGGCTGTGGCATGATGTTGCTGGATGCCATTAGTCTGGCAAAACTGATGAAAGTCGGCCAGTGTGAATTGTTCTCCACTTCAGACAACCCTTCAAAACAACAGATTGTGGTGAGGGCCAGCACCATATTGGTAGCTGTGGTGGACTGCATTGATGTAACGAATGAGAACTAGCTGTATCAATCCACCACCACCAACCATAAAGTATTCCAAAATGGTCCTGCCAAATCCAAATGAAGACATTGCCATGGTCCCGTTAGTCATGGCCAATCAAAACAACATGCACTGGAGCAGACTGATGCTCTGCACAGGCTGTGTGCAGTGAATGGCCAACTGTTGTACTTGGGCATCCATATGCAGCCACATTTAGTGGGGCTGAGGTAATTGGTTGGTACGCACCACTCACCAATGACCCTGGAGCACCTAAAGGTGGAGGCTACAAAGGGACCAGGACTCATGCATTGGCATTCTCCATGTTGAGGAGGAGAACACCTATAAATGCGGAAATAGTGTGCTAGTGTGCTGGTGTGCAAAATAATTGCACACGGGAGGGGGGGGGGGGGGAGGGGAATCTCCTGTAGATGTGGTGGAGGCCACCCATTGTGGACATACAGCAGAATTGCCCAAAGAACTGTGTCAGATACAGTTTCATGCTCAGTGTGTTCGTAGTTGATTGGAAACCCACGAAGTGTGTCAAAATCCAGGGAATCTATGTGAAAAAAAGGAATTTTCCGACAAATGAAAGGTGTAATTGGTACCCGCTGATAGCCATGGCAACAAATCAGTGTTGGAATGCTGAGTTGTGGGCTTGTACAGTAGCTCATACTGTTAATTGTATAACAGTAGGGCCCACTGCTACAACATTTGTGCTGTCCATGGTGGGACAGGTTTAGAGTAAACAGGGCTGTCAGTGACCTGTGGTCCTGAACCCTTCCTTTAACTGCTAGAAATGTATACAGGGTGAAGAAAAATTCATTCACTCAGACTTCACAGCACAATTCCTCACATACTGGCAACACAAAAATGTCTGTCACAAAATTATGCCCTGCGCATATTTCGGATAGTAAATGGACACTAAACATAGGCAACCAGACAACACTGTAATCGCATATACGGCAAATACCTCTGTCAGCAGATAAAGTATTGCTGTGCAGATCGTGCAGTGGATAGTGTTTTGGATTGGCGTGCAGGAGATTGAGGGTTCAATTCTAGGTTGAGACACATTTGTTTTTATTTGCTGAAAGTAGTCTGCATGGTATGGTATCTGGCATCATAATCGTCATACAGAGATTACAGTGGGTTTTCTACAAAACATTTACAATAACATACTATGAACATGGGGATGGAAGTACAGTTGATTTCACTGGTCAGCTTTCAAAGAATCCTTTTGCATGTCATGGAAGCGAATTGTTTTGTGCAACTGCATTGACTAGATTCCAGACCTGTTTCCCGTGTACCTTCTCCCCATGGTCCCATCGAAATTATTTGCAAAGCACATTGCTAGCCCTACTGGTAATGTATGGTCCTGAATGTGGCAAGAATAATTAATAATAATAATAATAATATAATTAATGATATTAATCAATGGGACCAATGGGGGGTGGGGGGGGGGGGGAGGTACATAGAAAACAGGTTTAGAATCTAGTAGATGCAGTGGTGTGAAACAATTTGTGTCCATGACATGCAAAAGGCTTCTTTAAAAGCTGACCAATGAAAATGATTGTATTTCCATTTCTGTGTTCATAATCGTAATTGCAAATGTTTTGTAGAAGACCCACCTTAATTGCTGTATGATGATTAAGATGCCAGATACCATACCATGCAGACTACTTTTAGCAAATGAAAATAAATAATCCACATCCCAGAAACGAGCCCTCGACCTCCTTCATGCTTACACAAAACGTTATCCACTGCACCAACTGCACAGCACTACTGCTACATCCTGACAGAGGAAGTTACCATATGCATGATTACAGTGTTGCCAGATTGCTGATCTTCAATGTCCATTTACTGCCTGAAATATGTGCAGGGCGAAATTTTGTGAGAGACATTTTTGCATTGTCATTATGTGAGAAATTGTGCTTCGAAGTCTGCGTGCACATATTTTTCTTCACCCTGTATACTGGTGCACAGTCATAATACCTGTAATGCTAACAACATATATATCAGACAGGAACAGAGTGTGTTGAATATATGCATTCTGAGGTTTTGATTGGAAATGCACACTGTAACACTTGCTATATGTGAACAAAAAGAACAACAAATGCAGTACGTACTGTTTGCATGAACAGGAAAGGTATGCCAAAACTTGAAGCTACATTACAAATAGGAGAGATGGAATTTATGTCAATAGACAATATGATGGCTTCAAAGCGGCATGACAAAAGAGATGTATCTATGTTCATGTCATTCCATACAGCTGCAATGAAATCAGATGTAAAAATGCACTGCCAAAGGAATACCTACAAATTTAAACCAAGATGTGTGTTGGATTACAATGAGCCTTTATGTACAGTGGACAAGTACAATATGCAACATAGCTCAATGGAGTATGTTCACAAAACACGTTAGGCCTGTGAGTGCTAAATTCCCACAGTCTATGATGTTCATAAATCCTTTGCAGCTTTGAGAAAGACACTTTCCAAGCACTATCAAACCATCAGTAAAACAACATGGACCTGTAAGGAGATGCATGATGTGCAGCATGCCGCATGAACAAAATATGGAAGGAATTGTGTTGCTGATGTCCTTATTGTGCTCGGCACAGTGGTCACTGCCGTGTGGAGCATCCCAACTGCACACAGAAGTGCACACGCTGTGACCCACTCAGCAGTGAATGGGTTAACAAGACTGAAGTATCACCCACACAAATACTAATGAAATTTGTTTACCATTTATATAATGATGAGCACCACTTTTTCCAAATGACTATAGGTACGCTGTCAGTAGACCCTACCCCTGTCAGTAGAACCTACCTTGTGGGAGAGTACCACTCCAGTCCTGTGTGAGTAACTGGCTTGTTTGGGTCAAAATGAATCAGACAGTGATCACTGATGAGGGTATCGTGGAAACTTTGAAAAGCTTACTTACCTTTTTTGGAGCACATAAACAGAACACATTTCCTGTGCATCTGGTTAAGCAATCTGTGCTGCATTAGGTGTAAATTTGATATAACATGAGGTTTTGCCCATAACTGCTTGCAGATCCTTAACATCATGAGGTACTGCCAAATCTTGGATCACAAGAAATGCAACTGTACTGGATTAAAACCCTGAGAATGAATGTCATGACCCAAGGATTTTACCTTGTTACACTTGAGGCCTATTCTGAAAACACTTTGAATAGACATTCCAAGTTGTATAAATGATCTGCTAGTGCGCAACCCAACACCACAATATCAGCCAGGTAGTTGGAAAATGAAGGGACGTTTACTGTCAGCTGTTCCTAAAACAGTTGAAAAATGGTGGGAGATAATACACTGCCAAATGGTAGGCATCAAAACTGGAATAGCTCCAAGTGCATAGTGATGACAAAAAAATGTTTAGCCTGCTTGACCAGCAGCACCTCCAGTTATGCTTCTTGTAAGTCTGTTTTGGAAAAGAAGTGATCCTATCCCAATTTATCCATAAGTTCTTTGACTGAGGTAAGGGGGAGGAGTCAACCACATTCATAGGATTAACTGTAGATCTGAAATCTGCTAAGACCCCTAATCTGCCCAACGGCTTTTTCATAACAGCCAGTGGGGATGCTCAGTGATACATAGAAACAGGTTGAATTACCCCAATTTCCTGCCAACTTTGTAGTTCCTGCTCGACTTGATCACAATTTGTGTGTGGGACAGACCTAGTGCGATAAAATCTTGGCTGAGCATTATCGTTAAGTGTTATATGAGCCTGAAATCCTGAGCTTTCCCAAGTCCTTCTTGAAATAATTTACTTTGCTTATTCACAATTTACTGAGACTGTCTTGGGGCACTCCAGCATTCACTTGCAAGACATTATCTTGAGTAGCAAGATCAACAAATCAAAAGAATCGAGACCAAAAATTTTCAGTGACTTATTGTTTATCAAACTAGGCTTTGCATGATGAATGACCTCTGATTAAACAGTGGACTGATTTTGTTTCGCTCTTTTAACTAATGAAATGGCCAGAGCCTGCAAGTCAGTTTCTGCCACATCTAAAATATCCTGTGGATCTGCAGTGGAGAATACAGTTTCCTGATTAGGAGTAGGTAACTTCAAAATTGCAGTACAAATGCATGCATCAGACACATTTTGCGTAGTAACATCACAGAGCACAGCATCACTTTGTGAAAGTCCACAAGAACACTTGAATGTACAGCATCTGGTGAGACTGTAATTTGGTTATCCACTGTCATTTTATTTGCTCAGGCTGCTTCCTCAGCTGAAAGACCTTGTAACGGGCAGCTATAACATGCATATGATATTCAAAATGTGCATGCATTAATGACACATAGTATGTGACTTGTGGATGAAAGTCTGGGAATAAGTTGAGGCACAAACAAAATTCTTTGGCACCCAGATTAGCAATAAAATGAGCTATGTTCTGTATACTTTTTATGTTGTAAGCAGAGAAGTGCACCTCAAGTTGCCCTGGTATTTGGTCCACTCCTCTTGTTGGCTGACAAAATTTCAAAACTTGGGTGCAGAATTAGCTCATTGTGGCATAGCTGCCATAGTTGGTACCTGTGCCAGTTGAATGAAGCTCTGCAGCAGTAGTTGAATGTGCTGCCCCTGTAACAGAACAGCCTGTGTCAGAGAAAATTTTGGGCATATAATGGACATGATTATTCAGAAAGAGTACACAAACACAGTAAACAAAGTGCTCCAACTTGTGGAAGAACACAGAACCACAGGTTCTGAAGCAACTCGTCACCAATGTGGTGTCATATCAAGAGCCTAAATCAATTGTTCATACATACTCAGTGTTCAATTCACTGGCAGTACGATACAGTACAGTAATTAGATAGCAACACTGTGTAGACTACATGGACAGCACTTTGCCCACTGACACTTGTTAACACACTCAAATAGCTCTGTGGCACAGACTTGCAGCTGAACACAGATCGAGCATAGAGCTCTGTGGCTGGACATAAATAGCAGCTGGCTGTGCCAGCTTGCTGCTACACTTCTAGTCGTGTCTGCGGTGCTACCAGTCTTAAGAGACTCACAATGCAAGATATCGATGACAGTCCAATGTCAGTTTTTTCTCCACAACTTCTGATGAAATTATTTGTCTTCCAAGTTTCCTGGAATTCCCTTCAGTTTAATGTATACTACATTGTGCATTATTCTAATTTAACTCTAGTATCTATTAATGAATATTTGGGACAGTTTAGGCATTGTTAGTCTGTGCAACATTGTAATGCAGCTGGTTTACATTTGTATGTTGCCTTGGGTGGATAGCTGATCATGTGGCTGGCTGTAATGGATACTTGTGAAATGTAATACCATTTTTATTTCTGGGTTGATGCAATCTGAATAAGACACAGGATGAAACCCTGTGTCACTGCATGGTCTTCTCTTCATGGAAAACATTAAAGGAAAATCTGTGCTTAGCATTCCATTTCCACAGACAAATCAACATCAACAAGTTTTATCTTCTCACAGTGCAGATAAGTTTGGAATTTTACCATGGAAATTAGCACACAATCTGGCAATCATAAGCATTACGTAACTATCACGTCTTCCTTTGCTATCTAAGTTCCAGCAAATTAACTTTCCTTTCCACTGCAAGAATTTTAATCAGCTATTTTTGTGAATCAGTGTGAAGTTACTGCAATTTGGCAACCCTGGTTGCAGATTTACACATGTTATAGATTATACTTACATAAAGCAAGATGGACTGGCCAGTTCTTATTTTTAGAAGCTGGAATTCTTACTACAGCTAATAGAAATGCAAAACCAAAACTATCAGGGATGGTCTAGCATTCCTACTTCAGTGTGGAAGTCTGGCAACAAGGGGTCGGGGGGAGGAGAGGGGGGGGGGGTGGAGTAGGCCACTCAGACTCAGATTAAGAAGAACATACAAAGAATGTGAAGGAAAGGTCGTCAGGACAGAGCAAATGATATCTACAGAGTTGCAAAGTCAAAAAGTACACGCGAAGAAGCACAAAAACAAGGTCAAAAATGATGGATGAAATAAAAGGTGAAAAAATCAAATGAAGAAATAAGGGATAGGGATAGAGAAGAGTAAGTTTGTGTTTTCAGCTGATTAGTGAGATAGATTAGTGGAAAATTGCGAAGTATTGAGCAGAATTCGTGTGAGGGAATATGTTTGTGGGGAAGAAATCGAGGTGACAGAGGAGGCAAGGCAAAAAGTGGTGAAAAGAGATTGAATAGGGTTTGACAAACAGGTGAAGAAGGGGAGCTAGGGGGCTGAGCAGAAGAAAGATAGGGGAAGGAACGAGAAAAGGTGAAGGTGAGTGTAAGACTAATTGCCGAGGAAGGCAAGTTTCCAACTCCAAAGTTCATTGATATTTCTTATAGGAGGAAGGATTTGGATAGCTTGTGGGATGTAACAAGCATTTAGGTCTGATAATGTATGGAATGTTCTGGTTGAGGATTACGGATTATTTAGGAGTGAAGGAGATGACCGACCAAAAGGCAAAAGTGCAGCAGCGTCATAGATACACAAACAAAAGGCACAGAGCTTGGCTACACTGTGCTCAGTTGACTGCCAGCTCTTTCCTGGTTCGCAGTGAGCATACTGGGGTGAGATGGGAGGTGTGGGGTCGGGTTGGGTGAGGGATGGAATGAGGCAGGGAGGGAGTTGGGGGAAAGCATCTAGCAGCTCATGCCGTCTGTGGGATAGCTAGGGGTGCAGATAGAGGGGGCAGGTGGCAGATGGGTGGGTATGTGAGGATATGGCATGAGAGATCTTCACACACACCTGATCCTCATATCCACCTCCAAGGACCAACCACCCCTTTTCACCCAGTACCACCCTTTCCTGGAATGATTGAACCACACCTTTCGTCATGGTTCTGATTATCTATCATGATGCCCTGAAATGAGGGACATCCTACCCAAGGTACTTCTAAACCCTCCCAAAGTGGTGTTCCACCACCCACTCAACCTCCACAAAATTCTAGTCCATCCCTATGCCACTCCCACCCAAATCCCTTGCCACAGGGATCATATCGCTGTGGAAGACCCAGATGCAAGACCTGTCCAATCCATCCACCCAGCACCATCTAATCCAGTCCCATCATAGATATATCTTACCCTATCAGAGGCTGGTAAACCTGTGAAAGCAGCCATGTTATATACCAGCTGTGTTGCAACCACTGCATTGTGTTTTACATTGGTATGGCAACCAACCAGCTGTCAACTACAGTGAATGGCCACCACCAAACTGTTGCCAAAAACAGGGTGGACCACCCAGTTGCACAACATGCAGCAGGGAACAACATGTGAGATCTCAGTGGCTGCTTCACAACCCGTGCCATCTGGATCCTTCCCACCACCACCAGCTTTTCTGAGCTGTGCAGATGAGAGCTATCCTTGCAGCACATCCTTTGCTCCCATAACTTTCCTGGCCTAAACTTAGCCAAGCTCTGCACCTTTTGTCTGTGTACCTATCAATGATACTGTGTCTGCCTTTCAGTGGATCATCTCCTTTATTCCTAAATAATTCGCATTTAGGTCTGAGTCACGCTAAAGTGCATAAAATGTGATGTACCTCCAAGTACATACAAATTGAATATTTGATATCCTCATTATAAACAAATCATGTCATACATTAATTATGGCTCAGTCTGTAGAACTGTGATGTTTGTCAGTCATCTGGCTGGAGTTGATGGTTGTAGGTGGGTATATGATGCATGTTCCCAGTGATATCAATTTTCTGGGTTGGAACATTGGGTTAGTGATGATTGTGTAGGCTATGTTAGAGTCTGACAAAATTGTGGTGATTGTATGATGGGAGATACCTGTCAGTGGTGTAGGTAGGTCATCAGGGATGGATTTGTGTGGATAATGAAGTTGTTGTGCCTGTTTATTGATCCATTCATAATAATGGAAAGTTCTGGCAGTATGTAAATTTGAGCTAGTACACACACACACACACACACACACACACACACACACACACGAAATTCATTGAAACTCAGTCTGCAGACTGTATTAAAATAAACTATTATTTGTGCCTAAGTCAGCTAAATTTAACCAAGGGTATTACACAGACAGTCACGACTTTCAAAAAAACCTTCTGATTCCAAACGTATTTTAAATAAATGTTGTTTACCTTCTATTCATTTATGTGTCAAGTCCATTATGGTATTCTGTCACGAGTGGGATGCTTCTTGTTATTTGGATGTAAGAGCTTGGTTTTTTCCATCATTAGAACATTATGCAAATCATAAATTGGGCTACCACAACCTGGTTTCAGATACCTAGACAAGTTGTAAATTATCAAAGATTTACTGACAGACGTAATTCTGCTCAGCTAACACTTCTACATATTTAATGCCTAAGCATCAGACATATGTACATACAGCTTGTTTTTTTCTCCACTTTATTGTGTATGGACATAAAATGCAAGTACTTACCTATAGGCATATAATAAAAAACTCAAGGTTTCTGCTTCAAGATAGAAATAATTATCTTATTAATATTCAATATTATTTGCATTTAATTGAGAAATAACTTTATTGTTGCATGTAATTGAGAAATAACTTTATTAAAACTACTTATTTCAGATGCCAGTTACAGTGATCCTTTGGGACCACTTACAGAAAGACCACGGACATCAGCTGGACGCAAACCTTCACAAGATGATGAGTTTGCTGATGAGGAACTTGGGGATGACCTACTCCCAGAATAAATATTTCTGTATTGGTATAGATATTCAAGGCCTAAGGCATAATATTTACTTTCTTCATTTGTGTGGCACAACATATGTTGCCAAATAATCATTGGTAAAAAGTCTGTGATGTAAGAATACAGATATCACAGTTCAGCAGAGACTGTATGAGAATTAACAGAATTCCATGCACTGTTCTCTCTTACGTGAATACATTTTAAATTTTATGACTTCATGAGTATCTGCTTATATGTTACAGTTAGTGACAATTCCGTCCACAGATCTCACTTATTAAAGAGGCACTGCCTTTAGTTTATTTTGAATATAACTTTTGTACCTACAGTTACTATATTGCAAGAATATTACATGTTTCATGCAATGTGCTTCTAGTCATTAATACTAGCAAAAAATGTAATGAAACCTGTGGATAGACCATACCTAATCCTCTCTTGATAAAGAAATTGTCTCTGTAATTAAGAGGTGCTAATCTCATGTGTGACTGTACCTATTCATTTTGTGTATTTATTAAAGTAGTAATGCACAAACAATATCTTATAGTTTTACTTAAAGCTAAAACAATTTTTTGGGAACTATTAATTGATGAATGGCTCATAAATACATGTAACAGCTCATAAAATTGCACCAGCTTTTGAGTGAACTGTCTGTGATGTGCTTTACAGGAAGAACAACAACAGATGGCACACACACACACACACACACACACACACACACACACACACACACACACACACACACACACACGACTGCAGTCTCAGGCTACTGAAACCACACTGCGAGCAACAGCACCAGTTCACGGTAGGAATGGTGACTGAGTGGGAGTAAGGAGGAGGCTGGGGCATGGAGAGAGAGGGATAGTATGGTGGTGGTGGTGGCAGCAGACAGTGAAGTGCTGCAGGTGAGATGGAGAGCAGCGGAGAGGTGGGGAGGGGGTGAGGGGGAGGAAGTAACGGAAAAAGAGAGAAATAATAAGACTGTTTGTGATGGTGGAATGACAGCAGTGAAGTGCTGGAATGGGGACAGGGAAGAGACTGGATGGGTGAGGACAGTGACTAACAAAGATTAAGGCCAGGAGGGTTACGGGAACGTATGATGTATTGCAGGGAAAGTTCCCCCCTGCACAGTTCAGGAAAGATGGTGTTGGTGAGAAGGACCCATATGGCACAGGCCGTGAAGCAGTGACTGAAATGAAAGGTATCATGTTTGGCAGTGTGTTAAGCAACAGGGTGGTCCACTTGTTTCTTGGCCACAATTTGTTGGCAGCCATTCCTGCGGACAGACGGCTTGTTGGTTGTCATGCCGAGATAGAATGCAGCATAGTGGTTGCTGCTTAGCTTGTAGATTATATGACTGGTTTCACAGGTAGCCCAGCCTTTGATGGGATAGGTGATGCTAGTAACCGGACTGGAGTAGGTGGTGGTGGGAGGATGTATGTGACAGGTCTTGCAAATAGGTCTATTACAGGGGTATGAAGTGAGGTAAGGGTTTGGGGCAGGGGTTGTGTAAGGATGGACGAGTATATAGTGTAGGTTTGGTGGACGGTGGAATACTACTGTTGGAGGGGTGAGAAGGATAGTGGGCAGGATATTTCTCATTTCAGGGCATGGTGAGAGGTAATCGTAACCCTTGCAGAGAATGTAATTCAGTTGCTCCAGTACTAAGTGCTACTGAGTTACAAGGGGAATGCTCCTCTGTAGCCAGACGGTGAGACTTTTTTAACAAGTATAAATGTATACAGGTTCAGTGAGACATTTTATATGCTTTCCAAGTGTCCCTTAGGATGTTCATATGTGGTCTTTGTACCCTTAGTGAAATCTGTCTTTTACCTGAGTTTGTTCAACAATTGGTTGCAAATCTGTTATAGAAATTCATTTGGTCCTTGGTCAGTGATGACAGCTCCCCCTTCTGTTCATCCATCCTTTTTAGTTGCAGCACTAAATGGAAATTCTTCGTTTGTGTTGTTCATTTATCAATTTCTATAATGTGGGGGTGAAATGAACTGAATTTCTTGTCTATCTGCACTTTAACTCCATCCTTCAATTCAGGAAGCTTTGAGTAATTTTCGGTCACATTGTGATATGAAAATATGGACTTCAAATGTTTGAAGAACCTCACACTTCTGCAAAGAATGTAACAGCAAAAGTTCTGGGTAACAAGAAGAGTAGTCAGATTTCTAAAATCTGCGGTGCGATTTATACACTGAAGAGCCAAAGAAATTGATACACCTACCTAATATCGTGTAGGGTCCCTGCGAGCATGCAGAAGTGCTGCAACATGATGTGGCATGGACTCAACTAATGTCTGAAGTACTGCTGGAGGGAACTGACACCATGAATTCTGCAGGGCTGCCCATAAACCCATAAGAATATGAGAAAGTGGTGATCTCTTATGAACAGCATGTTACAAGGCATCCCAGATATGTTCAATAATGTTCTTGTCTGGGGAATCTGGGGGCCAGCGGAAGTGTTTAAACACAGAAGACTGTTCCTGGAGCCACTCTGTAGCAATTATAAACATGTGGGTTGTCACATTATCCTGCTGCAATTGTTCATGTCAATTGGAATGCACAGTGGCCAAGAATGGATGCATGCTCATTATATTTGAAGGCATTGTGAGTTACCTATAGGTAGGAGCAGCTGAATTACCCTGTATTTCTTGCTAAGGCAGGCCTTGACTGAAATGTATCCCAATTAATACAGTACAGTTCTATTAACAAGGGCAATATTTGATACTGAAATCAGTGGTGGGTCACACATATGCAATTATCTCGCAAGTGATTCGGTTGTGGATCCGCATTTACTGGTACTGTTTTTCTTCTGTTATCGTATACTTTCACCTGTGTCAGTTTTTACTGCTAATTATGATACCACTGCATCTAAATTTTGCACTTCAACACCTCTAGTGCCCCTCTCAGTTGCTTTTGTCCCTTGGACCTTAAAATGGCCCCCATCACCTTCAGGAGGCATAAAAATAGCACCATATGACACCGCCTCTTGCTGTGATAACGGTCTCAGTTTGGTGAAGTAGAGTGTCTATAAGTTTCTTGAGTAATTGCCACATCCAACAGAAGCCATTAGATGCCATAGAACTACCAAATTGTGGGGATGTAGATTACTACGCATAACGTGCTGTTCAAAATAGTCCCAGATGTTTTCTATGTAATTAAGATTAGTGGGCTGGTCGAGGTGCAATATGGTGCCTGAGTGTCTTCAAACCAGTGTGTGTGTGTGTGTGGGGGGGGGGGGGGGGGGCGCGGGCTCACGTGCGTGTGCAGCCACATGAATATAGCTGTTGCCATCTAGAATAATAACAATGGAGATGAATGGATGCAGGTGATCAGACATAACTCTTACTTATGTGTCACCTGTCAGAGTCATGTCTAGACATATCAGGAGTCCCATATCATTCCGACTGCTCACGCCGCACACCATTACAGAGCCTCCAACAGCTTGAACAATCCCCTGGTGACATGTACGGTCTATGGTTTCATGAGGTTGTCTCCATAACCGTACACGACCGTCCGCTCCTTACAATTTGAAACGAGGCTCATCCGACCAGGCAACACGTTTCCAGTCATCAACAGTCCAGTGTCGGTGCTGACGGGCCCAGGCAAGGCCTAAAGCTTTCTGTCGTGCAGTCAGCAAGGGTACATGAGTGGGCCTTCGGCTACGAAAGCTCATATCGATGATGTTTCACCGGATGGTTTGCAAACTGACACTTGTTGATGGCCCAGCATTGTAATCTGCAGCAATTTGCAGGAGGGTTGCATTTGTGTTACGCTGACCGATTCTCTGCAGTCGTCGCTGGTCCCGTTCGCGCAGGATATTTTTCTGGCCGCAGCAATGTCGGAGATTTGATGTTTTACCAGATTCCCGATAGTCATGATACACTCATGAAATGGCCATACAGAAAAATCCCTCCTTCATTGCTACCTCAGAGATGTTGTGTCCCAGCACTCATGTGCCAACTATAACACAACATTCAAACTTGCTTAAATCTTGATAGCATGCCATTGTAGCAGCAGTAACTGCTCTAACAACTACACCAGACACTTGTTGTCTTATATAGGCATTGCTGACCACAGAGCCGTATTCTGCCCGTTTACATATCTCTGTACTTGAATACGCATGCCTATACCAGTTTCGTTGGCACTTCAGTGTTGAATGGGAGTAACTGAATGTTTAACATTCGATGAGAAGGAGCTCTACACTGGCAGCTGTAGCAGTGGAGGAGACAGTGCAAAGACACAAATTTGATGTAAAAGGTGCAATTTATTTTCTGCTTTGTTGGGCTTTTTACCATTACACAACCTGCACAGTACATTTCATTTGTATACTATCTGATCAGGGCTAGAACATTTGCAACCTCACTGGATGCCATCAAATCAGAATAACAATTTCTGATGTACTCTTTCTCATAGATGCATAGTGCTGCAAACAGATCAGATACTGGCATTACTATAAGAATATTTCATTAGAGTATGGGGTTCAAATGTTTGTTTGATCATATATATTTAGGTTTTCTATGGTTTCTTTACGTCATTCGAGGTGAATTATGGGATGGTTTGTTTGACAAGGATATGGGCAGTTTCCTTCCCTGTCCTTGTCCCATCCAGACTTGTGCTTGGTCTGTGATGATGTAACTGTTGAAAAGACATGAAATACAAGCCCCTTCCATATATATTTAAAGCATTTGCCATGACATTTTACTTGAAGTATAAAGATATTTGCATAATTTTAAATATAACATTTAATAAATTTTTGCTTGCAGGAATTCCACAATTCCCATCTGCAACATTTAGACAGGTATTTAGTCCAGTACCAGGCTTCAGGGACCCAGCCCTGTTTTCAAGTGTATCTCTAAGTTAAAACAAAATAATACCTCTAAACGGCAAGACCAAGACAAGCTAACAGTACCAGAGAAAAAAAGGTAATTGGAGTCATTCAAATTCACCCTGTTGAGCAACCCTATAAACAGTAGTACACATTTCCATACCCAACCTAACTTCCAAGGCAACATATCTGCTGTACATTGCTCATCAAATAAAATATTCAATTGTGCCCACACAAAAAGGACCCCTCAACTGTAATTGATGTAAGTCACCCTACCCTGATGATGCTGGTGAGAGAGCATGTAGTCTAAATAAAGCCAAATAGAACACTAGGATAAGAGTGGCTTATGTCATTTACAGTTGAAGGGTGCCTTTTTTGTGGGCACATTTGGATGTTCTATCTCACATGGACACTGCATTCTGCTTCACAATCACTGTATTCAGTCTAGATAACAACACTACAGGTACATAGGAACTAAGACCATTGTGCAAAATGAGTGGCACCTTGTTAGAAGAGAGTACACATTCTGGGCATTCTGCAGAGACAGTTCTGTTGCAGTATGGATAAAAGGTGCATCAAAGTGTGCAATTGAAATGATGTGAAAACTGAAAACCTACCCCAATGTTGCAGTGTGAAGGACAGTACTATTCTTGTGGGCAATATTACCAAACTGCACACAAATGCACCATGAACTTCTGGCAGTATAAGGACCAAATGAAATATCACTTCTAGCCATAGTGAAATGGTGCCAAGAATTTTACCAGAGCTGCACTGATGTGGGTGATGCTGGTCTGAAATGAAGGCTATTGACATCAACCACAGACGACAATGTCCAAGCAATCAAGGATCTGATTTGCAACAGTCGCAGAATGATTATTGTGGAGATTGCTCAGGAAATGCATATCAATAGGCACTGCTCATTCCACAGTCTGAGATCATGTGCAATACCGGAAATAGTGCTCCCACGTGACTCCTCATCACTGTCAACTACACACAAAGGTGCAAGTTTTATTGTATCTCTGGACTTCCTTGAGCATTACCCTGTGAAGGCAATGATGTCCTAAGCTGCATCATTACAAGTGATGAGATGTGGGTCCACCATTTCTCACCTGGAACAAAGAGAGCGTCTGTGAAATGGAGACAACCTCCTTGCTTCTACATAAGAAATGGAAAGTTGTGCCATGAGCAAAGAAGGTCATGGCCACCTATTTCTTGTCTGTGAAGGAGTTGTATACAAACAGTTTGTGGCAAAGATTGAACTATTGATGCTGATTCATACTCTGCAGTGTTAACATCACTGTGTGACACAATAAAGAACAAGAGGCATGGAAAATGAAGCTGTATAACAATGCAACACCCCACTTGGCAGGCACAACACAATCTTTGCTTCAGTGGAAGATTTGCAAGCATCTGCCGTCCAGTCCAGATCTTGCACCATGTGATTTTCATCTTCTCAGCACTCTGCTACATTGTCTGAGGAGAAAGAGATTTTCCAATGACCCAGTAATTCTTTAATGGCTCCATGACCAAGGAGCAGATTTCTGTCATCAGAGAATTAAAAACTTTGTAGGACGTTTACAGAGACTTCAGAACTTTGTTGAAAAATAGTGTCACATATCTGTATCCCTTTTAAATGTAATGCAGCATTCAATAAAAGTTACTTGGTGCACCATAATAGTGTGTAACTTACTTTTTGAAGTCTCCTCATACAATCAGGTACTGTAATTAGTTTGTGCAGGATAGCTGTGTGATTTCTGTGAAGGTACATTTGTCAAAAAAATTTTCGATACTTTACTGATGATGGAAGGTAGGTAAGAGAAGGTAGCAGAACCCAATCCCCCTACACCATGGTACTGCAGGGTATCCTATCCAAAATTTGTAAGCAGCAGTGTAAATGACATCATCCGTGAATAGTAAATCGTTTGTTACCCTGAAGCGTTAGACTCTTCACATGTGGGTGCAACCTACTGGATGCCGTGTTTCTAGCCTTCAAAAAGTACTACAGTGAAGCCTACTACAGAAAATATGCAATAATCTAACCAGATATGCTACTGGACTAAAAAGTGCTTGTCAGGCAGAATGGAACAGATTATCCTAGATGCAAAATCTTCCTTTATACAACAATTGATTTCCATTGTTCCTAAGAAATTGTAATAGGACAGTTACTATATATGCCATACATTGGTTGAGTAGTTGCAGTCTCAAGAGTTTTCAAAAATACTGGGTTTATCAATGAGAAGATGTTATCTGATAACAATGTAGAAATATCCAGTCATATCATAACAGAAGGTTGGTTCTGGTACAAAGACTGGCAGCTGGCTCTTATTGTCGAAAAATTTTAAATTTACAACATGTAGGAATCTTTGACTACACAGTCAATGAGTAACAACTGTAGTCAGTCATTCTAATACATCATTTTACTGTACACGAACTGACATGATTGGTGGTATCTGAATTCAGAAGGGAATAGTTAGTGAGAAGTGGAAACTAGGTGGCAAGGGTATTTTCTGCTGGTAGCTTCTGCTATGAAAGCATCCGCAGATAATTTTGAGCTGTAGGGCTTGTCATTGTGCAAAACCCACAGTTGAGAGGACCTAAAGAAGGGAACTAAGGGAATTGCCAGGGCATGGCCCAAGACCGATGTCTTCTAAGTTCTAAGTTTTGCATAGAAAGAGAACAACAAGGCACAGATTTGTTATTAGTAATAGTTATTAGTAATTCTGAGAAAGACAAACTGGGTGACTTTTGGAAAGGGAGGAGGAAGTGTTGGGTTGTTCAAGAAAGGGGCGAAGTAGGGTTGAGAGGTGAGAGTGGGATTTTAACAAGAAACTTAAAGTGGCAGTATTCCAGTGTACTTGTGGGTGACAAGAGAACAGGAACAGTGCCGATACAGCAGTGAACAAATGCAGTCTGGGCAGTGAGCAGCCAGAGTCAGAGTGTCGAAATGGGAATCTGTGTTAAATGGGAGGGGCTGGATGGAAAATACTTAGGCATTCTGTCATATGAGTGAACATAATAATAAGGTGAAAATAGCTTGCTGAGATTTTAGCAGCAGAATGGAGGAGGGCACGTTATCACTTAAATTAATTTTCAGTACTCAGTTAACATTTGCAAAAATGGAAAAATATAATTAACTATATTTTGCTAATTAGTATTACCATCTGTTTAATTTAGTTGTATCTGTGTCATTGATTGCCTCTGTTTTGTCAGGTTAAGATGGGCAATAGTGGCTGGGGGGAACTGGCAACATTATAATTGCATGTTCCATGATGACAGACAGTTCCTTGCATGGCCTTGTAGGCAGCAGTCTGCCAATCTGGGGGGATTGGCAACAATTTGATTGTATGTTCCATGATGACAGACAGTTCCCTGCATTGCCTTGTAGGCAGCAGTCTGCCAATCTGAACAGGTGTACAGCCTAATCCCTGAGTGGGTTGTACATTTAATCAATGTTATTTTATAGTTTTATTATTATTCATGTACTTTGTACTCAGCACACTATCTGTTGTCATGGTTTCTTTATGTTTGTATGTTTTGCTGTAGCCAGTCATGTTCAGTTGATAATCTGTTTGCATTTCGTTTCTTCAAGGAATGAATCACACGTAGGTGTCATAGACTGAAGTAGTCCAAGAGCCTGAGAAAGCCTTGGAGATTAACAATCCACACCTAAGTTTTGAGTCTAAAGTAGCTAACTGGAGGTGTCTTTCCAAATGGTGAAAGACGTCATTTGCAGTGACAGTCCAATGAGGCACTTAACTTGCAATGCATGGAGGGTGTGGACTAGGGAAGAGGAAGTTCTGTGATGTTTTGGGTTTGTTTTTTGTTTATGATTTGGGCACACTCATTCATCCCTACGTCACTTCAGGCAAATGGCAGGATGGTTCCTTTGAAAGGGCACGGCCAACTTCCTTCCCCATCTTTCCCTAATCCAATGGGACCGATGACCTTGCTGTATGGTCCCTTCCCCCAATTCAACCAAGCAACCAACATTCTCTCACTTGATACATGCAAGCTGCAGAAAAAATGAACAGAACCATTTTGTAGGAAACTTAATGTACTTAAATTTTGTACACTGATCTGTTTTCGACAGAGGCTACAGTTTTTTAATTATTTAAGGAAAACATACAAAAGTGACCTTCAAACCTATTTTTCTTGAATAACTCAAAAACTGTGCCCGCCAGTGAAAACATATCCCAGTACAAAATTTACCTACATTGAATTTCCTACAAAAAGATCTGTATGACACACAGTTTGCACACAGTAAGCAAGAGAACATAAAAATCCTGGACATGGTTTTTGAAGGCATTGCAGGTTGCATAAAATCGATAGGTAATGGCAACTGATACTGTATAATAGGCCTACTGCTTCAGCACATTACCTTTTAGAATTTGCTGTCCACGTCTAGGCTGTCTGTTAAAAGAGATGTTCCATGTGCCTATGCTTAGTGTCGGAGCCAATACTGCACTCTTCTCTGCAGTGAGTTACATATTGTATGATCTAGTAAATCTTGGCAAGTATGTGGAATTCCCTGTACCATTTTTTCAACCATACCAGTGGGAGTGCTGTACACTAGACTTTCTGAGATGACCCAGACAAAAATCCAGAGAACTGAGGTCAGTTGACCTCGGAGTCAAAGTACCGACTGTGTTGGTGTGTTAGTAGACATCATGTTTCTGGGTAGGGCATGGCTGAAATTTGGGCCCAATTAGATGGAGACTTAATGAAAAGTTTACATTTCAAATACATTTGTACTATCTAGGGCCATATCTCATACTGAATTTAGTGGCGGCTTATAATGACCCATTTGGAATTAGCTAACAAATGGCTCGTTTGCTGACCCGTGTTCATTGGAAAGTTTTTCATTTTGTTACCCTATATTTTCAAACTGTCAGTTTGCATTATTAAATGTGATCCCTGCTATATATACAATAACAAAATGTTACTGTCATCTTCACAGATAAGTAAATTACAAATGAAACTTCCTGGCAGATTAAACCTGTGTGCGGTACCGAGACTCAAACTCGCAACCTTTGCCTTTCGCGGGCAGGTGCTCTACCAACTGAGCTACCGAAGCACGACTCACGCCCTGTATATATATAAGCTATACTTCTGCACGTACCTCTCCTCCTACCTTCTAAACTTTACAGAAGCTCTCCTGGGAACCTTGCTGAACTAGCACTCCTGAAAGAAAGGATATTGCAGAGACATGGCTTAGCCACAGCCTCGGGGATGTTTCTGGCACACAGTTTTAATCTTCCAGGAAGTTTCATATCAGCGCACACTCCAGTGAAAATCTCATTCTGGAAACATCCCCCAGGCTGTGGCTAAGCCATGTCTCCGCAATATCCTTTCTTTCAGGAGTGCTAGTTCTGCAAGGTTCGCACGAGAGCTTCTGTGAAGTTTGGAAGGTAGGAGGCGAGGTACTGGCAGAAGTAAAGCTGTGAGGACGGGGCGTGAGTCGTACTTGGATAGCTAGTTGGTAGAGCACTTGCCTGCGAAAGGCAAAGGTCCCGAGTTTGAGTCTCAGTCCGGCACACAGTTTTAATCTGCCAAGAAGTTTCATATCAGCACACACTCCACTGCAGAGTGAAAATCTCATTCTGGAAACATACCCCAGACTGTGGCTAAGCCATGTCTTCGCAATATCCTTTCTTTCAGAAGTGCTAGTTCTGCAAGGTTCGCACGAGAGCTTCTGTAAGGTTTGGAAGGTAGGAGGCGAGGTACTGGCAGAAGTAAAGCTGTGATAGGTGCACATTTTTGTCTGATGCCTTCCAGTGACAACCGTGTTAGTATAAATTGGTGTGAACCCAGGTCCACCGTCTGAAAATCTTAAACGATTAGCCCAAGGAAGGCAATGTCTGAGGGAGGGGTGGCCAAATAATGACGCTTGTGTGGAAAAATGTTCTCGAAATGGCCCTGGGGTGAAAAAATTATTGTCCAGTGTCCGTCTAGGGCGCCGTACCCGGGGGCAAGGGGCGGGTCACACCCTCTCCCCCCCCCTCCCCCCAAATAACTTAGGTAAAGGAATAAAAATTTGGAGGTCAGGCATTTTTATTTCAAGAAAATTTATTTAAAAGGTGGTATTATGTAGGTTTTTAATAGTGTCGGAACTGAGTATTTTTTATGGCTACATACAAGTCACCATTCTCCTTCCAAAATACAATGTTACACACGTTTTAATGATCTACATCTACATCTACATCTACATCCATACTCCGCAAGCCACCTGACGGTGTGTGGCGGAGGGTACCTTGAGTACCTCTATCGGTTCTCCCTTCTATTCCAGTCTCGTATTGTTCGTGGTACTCGTGATTGGGAGCGTTCAAACGTGTTAGTAACGGGCGATTTCGTGACTCGAGGTGTACCGGCCGGCCGTGACGGGCTGCCGAAGGCCGCAGTGTCGCGTCGCAGGGCAAGCAGGTGGCGCCTCTGCGGCAGCACAGCTGGGCCGTCCTTGGCACCGGCACCGGCCAGCGCCTGAGTCTGCGCAGTGCGTCTGGGCAGGGCCGCCTCTCCCCGCAGCCAGCGGGCAGGACGCGTTGCGCAACTGCGCGGGCTGTGCCACTGTACGGGGCACAGCACCGGCGCTCCTCCTGCCGCTGGCCAGTTGCCAGCGGAATCCCGGTAACGGAGTCCGTCGCGCTGCTACTACGGCCCGCAAGGCCATTACGCAAAACAACCAGAGCCAGATTTTCAGACGGCGTTGCGTAGGACAAACACTTTGTCCCCCCCCCCCCCCCTTCCCTTCCTCTGCGTTGTTTTCGGCAGATTTAGTTTTCATACATTTTTTCGATGCTTCATATGTTTTGCTGTCAACCGTGATCATCAATGAACTCTAAGATAGCATCATTAATAATCCGATCGCCGAGCCGTTGAATTTGTCGTTGTCATTGTTCACATTTTTAGCATACAGTATAATCACAACGTTCACACTTGCTCTTATACCCACATGCTTTGTATTGTTCTTTTCTTCAGTATACACTATTCGCGACTTTTCTCATCGGCTCTGTCCTCCTTTATTTTCTCGTCTCCAAACACTAGAAGCTGCGTACTACACTACTGGCCATTAAAATTGCTACACCACGAAAATGACGTGATACAGACGCGAAATTTAACCGACAGGAAGAAGATGCTGTGATATGCAAATGATTAGCTTTTCAGAGCATTCACACAACGTTGGCGCCTGTGGCGACACCTACAACGTGCTGACACGAGGAAAGTTTCCAACCGATTGCTCATACACAAACAGCAGTTGACCGGCGTTGCCTGGTGAAACGTTGTTGTGATGCCTTGTGTAAGGAGGAGAAATGCGTACCATCACGCTTCCGACTTTGATAAAGGTCGGATTGTAGCCTATCGCGATTGCGGTTTATCGTATCGCGACATTGCTGCTCGCGTTGGTCGAGATCCAATGACTGTTAGCAGAATATGAAAACGGTGGGTTTAGGAGGATAATACGGAACGCCGTGCTGGATCCCAACGGCCTCGTATCACTAGCAGTCGAATGACAGGCATCGTATCTGCATGACTGTAACGGATCGTGCAGCCGCGTCTCGATCAATGAGTCAACAAATGGCGACGTTTGAAAGACAACAACCATCTGCACGAACAGTTCGACGACTTTGCAGCAGCTTGGACAATCAGCTCGGAGACCATGGCTGCGGTTACCCTTGACGCTGCATCACAGACAGGACCACCTGCGATGGTGTACTCAACGACGAATCTGCGTGCACGAATGGCAAAACGTCATTTTTTCGGATGAATCCAGGTTCTGTGTACAGCATCATGATGGTCGCATCCGTGTTTGGCGACGTCGCGGTGAACGCACATTGGAAGCGTGTATTCGTCATCACCATACTGGCGTATCACCCGGCGTGATGGTATGGGGGTGCCATTGGTTACACGTCTCGGTCACCTCTTGTTCGCACTGACGGCACTTTGAACAGTGGACGTTACATTTCAGATGTGTTACGACCCGTGGCTCTACCCTTCATTCGATCCCTGCGAAACCCTACATATCAGCAGGATAATGCACGACGGCATGTTGCAGGTCCTGTACGGGCCTTTGTGGATACAGAAAATGTTCGACTGCTGTCCTGGCCAGCATATTCTCCAGATCTCTCACCAATTCAAAACGTCTGGTCAATGGTGGCCGAGCAACTGGCTCGTCGCAATACGCCAGTCACTACTCTTGATGAACTGTGGTATCGTGTTGAAGCTGCATGGGCAGCTGTACCTGTACTCGCCATCCAAGCTCTGTTTGACTCAATGCCCAGGCGTATCAAGGCCGTTATTACGGCCAGAGGTGGTTGTTCTGGGTACTGATTGGTCAGGATCTATGCACCCAAATTGCTTGAAAATGTAATCACATGTCAGTTCTAGTATAATATATTTGTCCAATGAATACCCGTTTATCATCTGCATTTCTTCTTGGTGTAGCAATTTTAATGGGCAGTAGTGTATTATACCATAACAAACCCCAGTCTGTAACAGCTCTTCAGCATCCCAACGACGTGGTAGAGTTTCACCGCCATCAACGCTTTCATTAACCCGTGTTAAAATTTCACCTTGACTATTCATTTCACTATTGTCGTTCGGATGTTCAGATTTTCGTGTTCACAAGTAGAAAAATCTTTAGCTAGAATGTTGTCTTATTTTTTTCTTTCAGTATCTCGTTTCGAATTTTGCGTATCACGCATCTTCTTTATGCCACTCATCTTTTCGATAGATTACTTCTTAAAATCGGGTAATAGCTAAGACGCACTATGATGACACTTGACGAAACGATGCGAAGCACAATTATACAACGTCTCTCTGTGTGTGAGAGAGACCAATTCAACCCAAAATACAAGCGCCAATCTAGGTCTCTCGTCACCAACTTTCCATTTGGTCCTTGCTTATTATGTCTGGCCTATGTGTAAATCGCCACAGAAACTAATATGCACACACTCCCCGTATTGTAAGACCACCTTTGACACCCAAAACTGAGTACCCTGCCGTAGATGGACGTTTATATGTCCTGAAAATTCACCAACTGTTTTTCGCAAATGCAATGAAGAGTGGAAATATTATGACCACTGCCTACTGTGATATTCATTGCGGTCTAGTTACGTTTCGGGCACGAGAAGCAGTACGGAAAGGATATAAGCAGAGCAGAGACGAATGGGAAATAATTCTAGCGACGACTCTAGCCGCAAATGAGGAAATTAACTGACTTAAGTGACTTTGACAAAGAGCAGATTGTTACGGCCGGGCTCCTGGGAGCTATATAGCATCTAACGGCCAAGTTGGTCGACTGTTCGCGAGCTATTTGTCGTGAGCATCTATGGAGTGAGACTCAAGGGCGGTGAAACTTAGAGTGGGAGACAAGTTGTTGGACGACCACTTCCAAATCACAGAACGTGGAAGACGTAGGCTTGCCTGCTCTGTGAAGTGGGATAGGCGGCGAACTGTGGAGATCTGACAACAGAGTACAATGCTATAATCCGTTCATCATAAGAATAAACCCGATGTAAACATTGCACTATGTATTCTCCCGCGTTTGCTGGAACCTCATTGGATTTCCGTTTCACGTGGGGCTGCAGCCAAGCTGTTCGAGTACTGTCAAGTACTACAATAAGGGTACGTTTTGTGCTGTGCGTTACGCGCACTTGCGACTTAGCGATAATACCGGACAACAGTTTTTAACTTGGAGAGCACTGGCCAGTCAACTGGTACAGCTAGCCTGCAGTGACGTGGCCAGCTGCAGTTCACACGTAAAAAGAGACGAGCAGAGGTGCAATACAGCTTCGAATGTCATTTAAATTTTAAGCAGAATGAAATAATACACTGCAAATGTCCCACAATACGCTCTTTAGACGACTAGACGTAAACCGTAGAACGTTATCGTTTTTAGCTAACTTAATTTTGTATATTAATAATAATTTGTATATTTTATAATAATTAAAATTCCTGACTTAACCACAGGGTAATTTTTGTCTACCGACTGTGCTACATGTTCAATTTAAATGTCATTGTCAAACAAACAAGTACTATACACTACGCTGGGAAAACTTCAAAGCTGATTATCTCCGTAAATTTACGAAAAACATGAACAGCCTATTTCTCGGCATTTTTTAATCGTGTTCCACCCGCGTGTTTCACTACGAAACAGAAAGCAGCCTCAGCCATTTTCATACTGCGCATTAACAGCACGACAATCAGAGCACAACGCTGCAGAGGCTGTGACTGTACACGATTTTTGAAATAAAACTACATAGCTAAAGCGTGATTAAGAAAAACGTTGATGTTTGTTAACACATTTGAATATCTTAAAGTTGCATTTAACGTAACTTAGTAATAAGATATGTAATACATACTTAGGACCTACTTCCAAGACCGTAACATCATCAGTGTACGTATGCTACGGCTTCTGGCCAATCATCGCCTTTGTGTTTGTTTACATCAGGTTTATTATTATGATGAACGGATTATAGTACAGGCACAAGGATTTCTGAGCACACCATTCAGCGCACGTATTGTGAAACATGAGGCTCTGGAGCAGACTATCCCAACCTGTTAACAAACATCAATTAGGAATTCAGAAGGCAAGGGATCATCGAGATTAGTTATCGACCAATGGAAACGTCTTGCCTTGTCAGAAGAATTTTTTTGTTACATCGAACGGCAGCTTGAAGCTTGCCCCACGTTGCGGACGCAGGCTGCTCGGGGATTTTTTCACTGTGGGAGCTGAGTTGGGGATTTTCTCTGCCCGGGGACTGGGTGTTTGTGTTGTCCTCATCATTTCATCCTCATCGTCATCATTAGTGACAATGGCTCGATTGAACTGCGTAAAAATTGGACTGTGAAAAAACTGGAACTTTGTACAGGCGCTGATGACGGCGCAGTTGACAGCCGCACAAACCAAACATTATCATCGACACTATCTGTGCTTCAGTGGAATTTGTACTAGTAATGGAAGACACCATGAGAACTGTGGACTACATGAACATTGCGAACCACCTGTATCTCTTCATGCTTGATGTCTTTCCCTTTGACGATGGCACCTTCCAGTTGAATAACTGTTTCGTGTCACTACAAATAGATCAAGACGTTTATGGCAGTCTGCTGCCTCGGGCTTTGGCAGCAAAAGAGAAACTGGCGCATCGTCTGGGACACCTCAGTTGACGCTTGATTCGCCCATGGGCTCTGCTTTCGAGGCACCTTCCAGTGGACCCGAAGCGTGTGATCGGTGGAGGGTTTCACATTGTCGCGTCATTCGAGACAGGACTTCAGTGTTGACAATCTGACATGTCCATTTACTCTCCAATTGCACATGTGGCCGCTCCTTCATCAGGTTCCGAGCAGGCACACGGACGGAGGGCTTTACTATTTATCAGGAGCTCCAACGTTAGGTGCGTTATGGAGCCCCTCGGGGAAGTAGCGACCAGGGCCAGAAAGAATTCCGATGGGTGCTCAGTGAGTCTGCTGGGAGCCGTCATCCGAGACGTGGAGGAAGCCCTGCCTGCAGTTATCGAGGCTGCAGGATGCTGTAGCCAGCAAGTTGTTGCTCATGGCAGCACCTTGGGTTCTGAGGCCATCCTCTGTTCCAACTGTTAGCTTGCAGAAGGGGTGATGACAGCTGGCCTCACTCGTGGGGTGCAAGCAGATCTCACAGTTTGCAGCATCGTACCCAGAGTTGACCGTGTGCCTTTGTTTTGGAACCGAGTGGAGGGGCTCAACCAAAGGCTCCGTTTATTCTGTCATGACCAGGGCTACAGAGTTTTGGACCAGCGTTATGGAGTGGAGAGTTGTAGGACTCTCCTCGATAGGTGCAATACACAAAGGAAGCAGCTACTGGGGTAGCAGAGTACTTGCGGAGTGTTCATAAAGTTTTTTTTTTTTTTACGTTAAACAGTAGTTTGAGTTCCGCTGATGAACGCTCACCAATCGATATGCAAAGAGCAAAACCAGATCGCGTAGAAAGTAGACATACTTCAACTGTCAAAAATTTAACAGTAAATTATCAAAGTATTTGTAACGAAGTCTGTGAACTCGCTGACCTCCCGGAAAGTTGTCGTTCTCAAATTATTCTCAGAACCGAGATGTAGAAAGTCCCGAAATATTTAGCGAGGCATGGAACGTATGTCGAAAAGATGCAATAGGAGGGGGAGTGTTCATTGCTGTCGACAAAAACATTGTGTCTATCGAGATCGAAATTGACTACGACTGTGAAGTTATTTGGACACAAGTAGCAGGCCTCGATGAACTCAAGTAAATTGTCGGATTTTTTACCGACCACCTGATTCAGCGGTAAAAGTTATAGCGTTATTCAGGTAAAGTCTGCTCTTAGTGGCGCGTAAGTACCCAGATCATGCAGTAGGCTAGTAGTTGGAGGTGACGTTAAACTGCCCTGTGTAGACTGGGACGTCTGTTGATTCACTGCAAGTGGTACGGACAGACTGTCCTGTAAAGCACTTCTGAACACGTTTTCCAAAAACTGCCTTGAACAATTACGTAGACGACTCACACGCAATGGAAATACTCGTGTTTTAAACTTTATAGAAACAAACAGGCTTGAACTTATCGGCTGTGTCAGTATAGATCAGTGATTATGATGTTATCATAGCGACGATTGTTACTAAAGTTAATAAATCCGTCAAAAAGTCTATGGAAGTATCTGTGATAGAAAAAGCAGATAAGCAGCTGTTAGCATCCTTATTCGTCAAAGAATGGACATCATTTAACTCCAATAGTTCACGCTTCTGTATTAAGTAAGTGGATTAAGGATGCAAAAACCTCTCTGTCGTTTAATAATCGAATTCGGAAAATGCTGAGGAAACAGATTTTTGCGCTCTCGGTTCAAAAAAGAACGCGCCAATGTTAGGCCTCAGTCCGCAGAAATTTGTGCGCCCGTAAAGGCGGGTCCACACTTAGCGCGCCGCGCCGCGCCGCGCCGCGCCGCGCCGCGCTGCGCAAAACGGCTGTGCGCGGCTCTGCGCGCTCAGTGTGGACGGCGAACCGCGCTGCGCCGCGTCGTGCCGTGCCGCGCAGTGTTCCGGCTGTTGTCGGTACATCAAAGGAAGCGGCGCGTTTGCGCGCGCTCAGTTTAGGCTAGGCGCGCACTGGCGATTTTCCGTCGCGCGATTTATTTGTCGCAAGAATGAAACACAGTGGCTCCAATAGGAGCGCGCGCACGTGCGACAAAAAAGTAGCGGCGATTTAAAAGACGCAACCGGCCCTATTTCACGCACGACGCGATTGTCGCAGGTGTGGAATGATTCTCAGGCACTGGCATGGGCCCGCGCGCACTAGCGACGCGATTTCTCAGTCAGTCGCTCTCGCTCTGTGTTACAGACAAGTTCAGTGCGCCAGCAGCATGTCTGATAACGGGAGTTGCGCTACGGATGACATTGTAAGTTGTGTTGTCGATTCAGAAAGACTAATTGCAGAAGTAGAAAAGCGACCAGCTCTCTACAACAGGAAATTAAAAGAATACAATGATCGCAATTTGAAAGAGAAACTATGGGGAGAAGTATGCTGCAGCCTAATTCGGAACTGACTGAACTGCCTGGACCAGAAAAGACTAACAAAGGTATTTCATGGTTCACTTATTTTATTCATTCATGTAGACATCACAGTTACAACAATTTAAATTTTTTTATATTGCCAAGATACTGATCCTTGTGAAGTCACAAAGTAGTTTGCAAAATAATCCCTTATCTGCATACCACATGCATCAGCTCTTATTCCTACAGGCTCACAGCCTTGCAGAAGGCATTTGTACGACTCGTCCTCAGTTCGTACACCGTCATTTCGTCTTACGAAATTATGCAGAATACATTCTTTTATGATTATGTTTTTGCAGTTTTCTCATGAAACAAGTTCGCCAGTTTCGACTTGCAGTAGTGATTTTCTTGATGTATCTGATCAGTAATGTAAAATGGCAATAGCAATTGTTGAATGAAATGATTCTCTTGATGTATCTAATCAATAATGTAAAAGGGCAATAAAAACTGTTGAATGAAATAATGTGTGCTCACCTCAAAGTCACTGATAAGCGCTCCTCATGTGGTATACACTTCCTCCATGTCGTATCTTGTTTTGTTACATTCGGTCCTACTGTCTGAAGCAGTGTATCAAAACTATTCTTACTCATTCGATAGTATTGAAAGAATTTATTTTGGTGATTTTGTAACTCTTCGTGTAATTTGTAAAACTGCCCTTTAACTAGTCTTTGACTTACAATCGGATGCATCCAGTAACGACATCTGCGCTGCTTTCTCGCTCTTCTTCGTAGTAAAAGCGCCACCAAACAAGCTGTTTCGATGAAATCCATGCTGGTACTGAGAGTAGTTGCGATTTTCCTGCCGCTGTGTGCGCACCACAATGTACTTCCGCGACAGCGGTTGTTAAGTCGCGCCGACTGAAAAATCGCCTGTGCGCGCCTAGCCTTGACGGGGCTTCGCTCGCTCGATCTGCAGACCGTGCGCGCGATCCAACTGGAACACAGTGCGCGCCTCGGAGCGGCGCGGCGGAGCGGGGCGCGGACGGCGCACTCCTCTCTGTTGCAGCTGTGCGCGGGGTGCAGCAGCGCTGCGCAGCACGGCGCGGCGCGGCGCGCTCAGTGTGGACCCGCCTTAAGAAGATCGATGCGCGAAGGATACAATAACTACAATATCTGAAGAGAAAGTCCTCGCCAAAATCTCGAGAAAATTCTGGTCATACGTAAAATCACTAGGCGGATCTGAGGCTTCTATCCAGTCACTCTTCGACCAGACTCGTATAGCAATAGAAGACAGCAAAAGGAAAGATGAAGTTTTAAATCATTAACGCAGGCATATCATAAAAATATACCGTCGTTTGACTCTGTTTTTTTTTTTTAAATTCCTGCATGGAGGACAGAAAAACAGACATCCGTAGTGTAGAGGAGCAATTGAAAGAGTTGAAAACAAATAAGTCACCAGGTCTGGATGGAATCCCAGTTCGGTTTTATAGACATTGACCCCTTACTTTACTTGCAGTTATCGTGGATCTTACGCCCAGCGAAAAGACCCAAGCGACCTGAAAAAAGTGCAAGTGACTCCTGCGCATAAGAAAGGTAAAATATCGGATCCGCATTATTATAGGTTAATATCCTTAACATTGGTTTGCTGCAGAATTCTTGAACATATTCTGAGTTCATATACATTTTTTTTATTTTTTTAAATTTATTTTTATTTTTTTTTTTTTTAGACAGAAAAACGTATCAGCACGGATTTAGAAAGCACCGCTCGAGCGAAACTCAGCCTGTCGTTTTTTCACATGAGATTCTATGAATCAAGGACGGAGGGCAACAGGTAGATTCCATATTCCCAGACTTCCGGTAAGCGTTTGACGCGACGCCCCACTGCAGAATCTTGATGAAGGTCCGAGCATACAGTTTAGGTTCCCAGATATGTGAGTTGGTCTAAGCCGTTTTAAGTGATAGAACACAGTACGTTGTCCTCGACGCGAGGAGTGCCCCAGGGAAGTGTGATAGGACTGCTCTTATTCTCTGTTTACATAAATGATGTGACGGTTAAGGGGAGCAACAATTCCTAGCTGTTTGTTCAAATGGCTCTGAGCACTGTGGGACTTAACATCTGACGTCATCAGTCCCCCAGAACTTAGAACTACTTAAACCTAACTAACCTAAGGACATCAGACACATCCATGCCCGAGGCATGGTCGCGCGGTTCCAGACTGCGCGGTTCCAGACTGAAGCTCCTAGAACCGCTCGTCCACACCGGCCGGCTGGCTGTTTGCTGATGACGTTATAGTGTGACATCATTGAGTGACTGTAAGAGCACACTACTGCAGAAATGTAGAGGACTGGCATTTGAGGACGAATGTAGAACAATGCTGCTACCGCCAACGAACATTTCGCGTAAGTACCACGAAGATAAGATGCGAGAAATTAGGGCTTTTACGGAAGCTTTTAGACAGTCTGTTTTTCCCTCGCTCTACGTGTGGATGGAAGAGGAAAGGAACTGACTAATAGAGGTACGTAATACCCTCCACCAAGCACTGCACCATGTATGTATATAGACAGGGACGATTCTAGTAGTCAGTCAAGGGGGGAGGGGGGGGGGAGGCGAATATCACTTAACAAAAGTATAGTTGGAGTCCTCCACCGACAAAGTGGTAAAATTTGGTGTTGCTGAAAGTAGTTTGTTTTTGAGTTCAGGGTAAAAAATGTGTATTAATAAATAATAAAACGCCCATTTTAAGTTATTGGTTTAGATAGTAAGCTATTTGCAGCTCTTATTCTTTTGTTAAAATGTGTTTGAAATACATTGCAACCTATATTGCTACATAATTATGAAAGAAATGATTGAATCTTTTGGAGTAATATATTCGCAGATTTCTGAAGTCATTTTATCCAACGTAATATGATACTCCATTGGGGGCAGGGGGGCTACAGCCCACAGCCCCCATAGCCCCCCCCCTTCCACTTGCCACCGCCCCTGTATGTAGATGTAGATATAGATTGCTAAACGGCTTATGTGGCAATAGTGCACGTTATTCACACATCTGCTGCCTGCATGTTTCGCTCATATTCAGTAACGGAGTTCTTGCCGCAACTGCACAACGCTATTGTAGGATTTCACAGGTCGGTGAGCGGGTGCTGAAGCAAAGATTCTATTTGCCTGGTGTCGTGGACTTCTCGACCGTGGAGTTTGTAACCCGTGACGTCAACGTGGAGTCTTCGACCACAAATATTTTAGCCGGGAATTTTCCGACCGTTTTGTAATAAGAACGCCTCTTCACTTTTGATCCACGCTTGAGACTGGCTATGCAGGCAGTACATAGGTATTTTTAGCTTTTTAATTTTAGTTTGATTACAAAAAGTAATGATGAAATTTGCTGCGAGTGAAATATTTGGCTGTTTTCTCTGAATACATCTCGATTTACGAGGGTATGATAAGAGCGTAGTTTAAATTACCTCGAGCGAAACAAGCACAGCTTAAATTGATGGGAATGAAGTGAGCAGCAATGACGATAGGCCACTCTGTTGGTACGTCAAAGGAACCCACAACACTTGAGAATGCTCTAGTCGGTAATAGTACGGTGCGAAACTGGTTGGTCGGAAGTGACACGGTAACTGCGGCACCTGCAGAAGGATCGTAAACGCCAAGGTCGGAAAACCGACGGAGCTATTTGACCAAAAGCTTCAGAATTTTGCCGATTTCTGACAACTGATGTCTGGAAAGAGACTGTTGGAATTATTTCTTTTCATTGTGAGCGTCAGTTCAAAGTATTCAGTCGAGCACAGATCACACACCATTTTATGTGTCTCTGATTTGCAGACAGGAAACTCAAAAATGGTCCAAGTGGCTATGAGCACTATGGGACTTAACTTCTGAGGTCATCAGTCCCCTAGAACTTAGAACTACTTAAACTTAAATAACCTAAGGACATCGCACACATCCATGCCCGAGGCAGGATTCGACCCTGCGACCGTAGCGGTCGCGCGGTTCCAGACTGTAGCGCCTAGAACCGCTCGGCCACTCTGGCCGACCTCAGGAAATTCCTTACATGAAAGCTCTATATCCTACCTCGAAAAATGTTCGGGTGATTTTGAGACCAAAATTAACAGATATATTGATATAGTGGAGCTAGTTAATCTACTTCACTGAAAGTGCGTTCACAAGATGCTGCTGTCACTAGGATTGTCGTAATAATCCTCAAAACTTGTTTCGACAATTGCATAAGTCTCTCTTAACCCATAAATTCATAAAAACCGTGAAAATATCCACATGGAAGCCGTATCAGTGCTCTTTATCACCCCTTTCACCTGGAACTTGAGGGCAGCTATATTCTTAAAAATGATAAAAATCTACCTAAGAACGAGTGTGGGTATAAGCACGCTACCAACTTCAGCTTCATTGTCCACAGAATACGACACAGCTGCTGAATTTGACTTCCGTGCTGTAATCAATGAGCATGCTTCCCTCAAAATGCAAACTAAAATTAGACACATCAAAAAAAGTTTTGCATCCCCCCCAGTTCCTATAACTCCTGGAGATAGACGTTGACTGTGGATATTAATATCACAGACACAGTCCCTTGACTGTTCAGGGATGTCACTAAACCCGCCCAAACATGTAAACAACCATGCATGAGCAGCGCCTATTAGACGAAGGCTCGTGTTGTCTGCAGTTCAACCAAGCCTAGACGGTCAATACCGCGGTTCGGTCGCGTCCGCATTGGTACTTTGTGCCAGGAAGGGCTCTCAACAAGGGAAGTGTCTAGGCGTCTCGGAGTGAACCAAAGCGAGGTTTTCGGACATGGAGCAGATACAGAGAGACAGGAACTGTCGATGAAATGCCTCGCTCAGGGCTCCCAAGGGCTACTACTGCAATGGATGACCGCTGCCTACGGATTATGGCTCGGAGGAACGCTGACAGCAACGCCACCATGTTGAATAATGCTTTTCGTGCAGCCACAGGACGTCGTGTTACAACTCAAACTGTGCGCAATAGACTGCATGATGTCCGGCCGCGGTGGTCTAGCGGTTCTAGGCGCACAGTCCGGAACCGCGCGACTGCTACGGTCGCAGGTTCGAATCCTGCCTCGGGCATGGATGTGTGTGATGTCCTTAGGTTAGTTAGGTTTAAGTAGTTCTAAGTTCTAGGGGACTGATGACCACAGCTGTTAAGTCCCATAGTGCTCAGAGCCATTTGAACCATTTGACTGCATGATGCGCACTTTCACTCCCGACGTCCATGGCGAGGTTCATCTTTGCAACCACGACACCATGCAGCGCGGCACAGATGGGCCCAACAACATGCCGAATGGACTTCTCAGGATTGGCATCACGTTCTCTTCACCGATGAGTGTCACATATGCCTTCAACCAGACAGCCATCGGCGACGTGTTTGGTGGCAACCCGGTCATGCTGAACGCCTTAGACACATTGCCCAGCGGGTGAAGCAAGGTAGAGGTTCCCTGCTGTTTTGGGGTGGCACTATGTGGGGCCGACGTACGCCGCCGGTGGTCATGTAAGATAAGTAAGGTCTTACGGGACGAGGTTGGGTTGTTTGGAGGAAGAGACCAAACATCGAGGTCATCGGTCTCATCGGGTTAGGGAAGGACGGTGAAGGAAGTCGGCCGTGCCCTTTCAGAGGAACCATCCCGGCATTTGCCTGGAGCGATTTAGGGAAATCACGGAAAACCTAAATCAGGATGGCTGGACGCGGGATTGAATCGTCGTCCTCCCGAATGCGAGTCCAGTGTGCTAACCACTGCGCCACCTCGCTCGGTTCCGGTGGTCATGGAAGGCGCCGTAACGGCTGTACGATAAGTGAATGCCATCCTCCGACCGATAGTGCAACCATATCGGCAGCATATTGGCGAGGCATTCGTCTTCATGGACGACAATTCGCGCCCCCATCGTGCACATTTTGTTAATAACTTCCTTTAGGATAACAACATCGCTCGACTAGCGCAACCAGTATGTTCTTGAGACATGAACCCAATCGAACATGCCTGTTTATGGATGACGTAACCCACTAACCACTCTGAGGGATGTACGCCGAATCGCCGTTGAGCAGTGGGACAATCTGGACCAACAGTGGCTTGATGAACTTGTGGATACAGGCATGCATCAATGCAAGAGGACGTGCTACTCGGTATTAGAGGTACTGGTGTGTGCAGCAATCTGAACCACGACATCTGAGGGTCTCGTTCTATTGCGGTACAACATGCATTGTGTGATTTTCATGAGCAATAAAAAGGGCGGAAATGATGTTTATGTTGATCTCTATTCCAATTGTCTATATAGGTTCCGGAACTCTCGGAGCCGAGTTGATGTAAAACTTTTTTTGATGTGTGTGTTTACAGAGATTGCAAGTAGGACATATTGTCCTTTTGATGCATACGGGAAGCAAACATTATAACCATAGGAAATCCGCGGGATTATAAACAAAGTAACAGACTGTTAAAATTGAAAACATAAGTAGTAATTATGCGGGATGAATAAGTGGGTATATAAAACTGTCCCTCGTTGGAAGTCTGTAACGTCCGGCAAGAGATGAGACCAACAAACACTACAGTGATTACAGGTGCCCTACCCGCCCATCATACTTCCACAAATGTTGTGACACGAGACGGACGCCAAACCCGTCGTTGGCACTTTACCGAAAACTCACTACGACTCCGTATCTGAGGTTGCTAAGGCATTCCGTGTCAGCGGCGCTCGACTCGGCGTTAATAGGGTCGAATTTTGGTGCTGAAAAAAATTGCACCACCAGTATTTGGCTAGTGAGGATAGGAGAGATGGTGGCTTAAAGTTCCTGATCACCAGACTTTGCACCAGTGTCCTGAAATAAACACGATACTTCTCCGCAGCGTCGCATGAAGTGAGAGCATGTGACGCTGTCTATGGTAATCCATCCGTCAGATGGGGGCGTTAAGCCCAAAGGTCTCCTTGGAATAAGGGAATAAGAGGAATAAGGTATGTACTGGCTTCACCAACATGATACCAAATTATTCACACCCACTACAGTCACCTACACTTAGTAGGTACGCTTAACATAAAACCCTACAACACCATGAGGAAAGGAGCCATTGTAAGCGGAGGAAGAAAACTCGTTCCAATTAGGCGGCTGATCCTACCATTGGGGTCTCCCAGCCAGCAATGCCATACGACTCTTTCGATACCGGTAATTCGGAAAACAAGCTTGTTATTTGGGATAATCACTGCATGCTTTGAAATGTTTACGTTTTAACAAATTTTAGGGGTTTTATCAAAAGGTAATTTACCCTTTCATATCAAATATTGTAACACGGGTAAGGACAACTTTGCTGGACCTGAAGAAAGAATATGAAGAGAAGGCATTGACAATATTCACGAACAGAACGTAAGTTCACTATTTATTAGTACTTGTAAGAGAAAAAATGTAGAATAATTAAAATATGAATTGAGAAAGTCGAAAAACGTGACATATTCAGATGTCTGGAACAATATGTGGCATCGGATACTAGAAGTGCATCTGAGAGCGACAACAAATTACGTCAACAAAAACAGAAATGACAGCTAAACACTGTCCTCTCGAAAAGTAGGATATTAAAAAGCACGAAGCAACCCATGTTCCTGTAGGGGTTTGCCTATTTTTGAAGAAATTCAGGACAACATAAGACAGAAATATTATGGAAACGGAAGTGGACTTTACCGAACAAAATAAAGATGTGTTCAAACAGAAACTACAGGGAATGAAGTTTTAAAAATATGTTACGAGAATACTCGTATGTGCCACGGTAGTGGTACGTATCTTAAAGTATGAAGGACTATATAGTTTTATAGTTTACCGATTTAAAGCGTGTTCGAGGAAGACGAATACTGTAATGTGTGGAATATGTTGTTTGATAGAACAGTTGCATAGTGGTGAAGAAGTTGGGGTAGTACGTGAAGAAAAGGAAGGACGTACCAAATAATGGATGGATTGCCAAACTAAAAAATGAGAGAGAAACAAATGTTTTCTCAACAGTGCTGTCGCTACGATGTATGTTTTACGCATTTTTCAATATTTTAGCACTCAGACTCATCTACCGAAAATATCGACGTTTCTCCCAACATCATGTAGTATATCCATTCAGGTGTCTGCTCGTACAAAAGGCGGTTTTCGGTTTCCTTGGCCATCGTCAGGTGACAAGCGACAGTCGACTGTTGCAACTGGTGAGAAAAGTAACTGACAGACATATTACGGAAGTAGTAAATTGAAAGTTGGTTTGACGTCGGGATCACACATGATTGGGAGGAAGCGGACCTCAACTGGGGCCAACGTTGGCGCCAGCAGTGTTCGTCCAATGGGCGGATCTACGAAGTAGCATTGGAACCAACGTTGGCGCTAATGTTGGTACGACTCTATTGCTTGTCGGTATTTCGACCAACCATCAAAGGACGTTGAACCATTATTGATACGCCGACCACACATTGTTGCCAAAGTTATTTTCTGTCTTTGACGTCTGAGTTTGCTCGCTCGTTCTTCGTCGTATTTATTTCAAATATTTTATCGGAATGTCTCATTGTGAACAGTGGAGCAATGCTAAAGTTGTGGAGTTTTTGGAACTATATCAACAACAAAATCATTTGCGGAATCCAGCTTCAAGGAACCATAAAAACAGAAATAAGAATGGGGATTCATTCCACACAGTTTCAAAAAAAATTCAGCATGAACTGGCCCATTAACAACTTGAAAAAGGAAAAAAAGAGTCGTTAATGTCGACTTCTCGTCTGTACCGAAGACGACGATACAGTCCTCGGTTGAGGAGCAAGTCTAGCACATGCTTTGCATACGAACCAATGAACAGTTTTTGTGGGCCAGTTTATATAAAAAACGATAGCTGCACAGTAAATACAGAGGTAAGTGAATTGAGACACAGCTGTTGTATGTTAATCTTTGTTGTTATCGTGTAAGGCTCAAATGGCTCTGAGCACTATGCGACTTAACTTCTGAGGTCATCAGTCGCCTAGAACTTAGAACTAATTAAACCTAACTAACCTAAGGACATCACACACATCCATGCCCGAGGCAGGATTCAAACCTGCGATCGTAGCGGTCGCTCGGCTCCAGACTGTAGCGCCCAGAACCGCACGGCTACTTCGGCCGGCTATCGTGTAAGGTGGTGCACATATTCTCGTATTTAAGATCTGGCTGAATAAAAGTAAGCTACAAGTTCTTCACGGATTTCTCTCGCATTTTGCGCTGGACGCCTTAGTGAATTAGTGGTAGTAGTGAAGTTTCATTTTCCTGTAAGATACGTTGTGTTGCACTTTCAGGCATCTACACACTATGTGAAGTTTTGCTTTACTTTAAACATTTGCGCAATATTACCCTTGTTAGTGTTACAATTGCTGCTTTTCCTGGTGCCAACTTTTTTTTTCACTCTGGAAACGGATGACATTGTATCAAATGCACATTACATTATAACTCTTGCAGGTGATAATTGTTGATTGAATATTCTCTGTTAACTATCAGCGGATGGTACTCCGGGACAGGGCTTGCAGAACTGTGTCTGATAATGCAAGGGCAGCATCTGCCACAAAAACCCAAGGAACTTGCTTATTTCGACTAGGAAAAGAAGCTGGTTGGAAAAATGTATCAGTGTCCAGAAGTTTGCGGTAAGGCAAGCTGTCACGGAAAACTCCATCACTCATTCGGTCATGAGAACCGATATGCCCAAGTAGAAAGCTGTAGTCACTGTCAGCTAGACCTGGTAGTATTTTACTGAAATTACTTTTATAATTAAAAATCTCTGTTTCACCATTGATAGGAGTATTTCGACATATTTGCATCCGAAGCCCCCAAACAGTGTGGGAATTTTCAAGTGTTTCCAAATCTTTGTGCTACAAGAAGCCGTTCTTCTCTACTTGCAGGTAACTGAAACAGTAAAACATAGAAACAAATTAATACTTTCACAATAATGGTATTAATTGACTGTGGTACACATTGATTATAGGATACATTGTCATTTACTGACATTATGTGTTTCGTTCAGACTTTTTCCAATGAAAATTAAGATGAAAAAGGAGGATGAATGTGTGGAACAAGAGTCCACAGAAACACCAGTCAAATACAAACGTCGCAGACTGCGGGAAGTTGAATAAGGAAAGAGGCAAAAGGATAAGGCAGTATCTGTTTTAAAATAATTATCGGAAACGAAGGAATCAGAGCCTGATATTGCCAACTGCTGCCAAAAAAAATTATGATCGAGATAGAGAGGAAATAATGCACACAAAAGACAATTTAGTGTACGGAAAAGGCTGTGAACGCTCAATATGTAACACTCCGTCAAAAGTTCAGCTGACACGCAATATTTACAATATATGCAACATCCACAAGACAAAGGACATACCAAGAAACAGATTAAGTCTGTGCCGACTGACTTCGTGCAAAATGCATTTTTCTTATTTTGTATTTTTAAAATTTTTGTTTTTTAATAATGTGTCCTTTATTCACAAACGCTTTTCCACATGCTCACTGCCTGTACTGTACATTTTCCCTAAATTGTGTGGCTGAATTTTATGTTAGAAATATTTGCTTTGCAAACTTTAGGCACTGTCATTAACATCGCTTGAGTGATATTTAAAAAGGAAAGGTAGGCTTTTCAAACTTTATGGTGCTTTTGGTTACTGAATGTAATTTTATAAGTGGGCATTACCTTAACATCGTCATTGCGCAATACTGCTTTGCAAACTTCGGACGCAATTAGTGATATCAGATATCACTTGAGTGAATATTTTAATAATGAAGAGCAGTATTTTGAAATTGCCTCCTGTAGCAAGAATTCGAAGCGCCACTGCCAAACGAACTATAGCAGGTGTAGCTTCCCTCCATTACCCATCTTTTTCGTTTTGGATTGAATAATTTCAAGAAACTGTTTAGAATCAGTTGTTGACATACAACAATAGTTACCATACTGTCAGACTCATCAAGTGACCTAATAATTGACTCTAGTAATATCTGAAAGAATCATTATAAATAAAATAGAGTTGGTGAAATGTTAATAGTGGTAACTGATAACTTATATAATTTTTGAAACTTACTGATTTCAAAATGTATGAAGAAGTTTTGCCCACCATCTTGTTTTATGTTTTTTCCTATTTTTTGTTTTACAGTGACAAAATATAATTATTCACGCTTAAAACCACAAATGCACCGGCCGCCACCTGTACGTCAGACATATTTACGTTGTCTCTTTATGAATACAACTGAATTTTAGCTGCGATGTGTGGAAGCTGTCCTATAAAGATTGGCCAATGTGGGATCAGCGTTGGCTCCAATGTTTGGACGAAGGGTTACTAATTTTATGTAAACAATATAATATTATATTTAAAAGAAGGGTCCTACACACGCTCCAACCGACCGACCGACAAATTGGCCCTGTCTAGGCGTTTTGACCGTCCGACCGACAAACTTCACGTGCCGGGATGTCGGGCGTGCAGCCGACCCACCACCACTCCACCCAATAAATTGTGCCGTATGTAGTCCTGTCGTGCTAACCGCCCAACAAAAGTTACACTTTTGTCACTGTACGCGGGATTAAATTCTGTTTAATATACATGACAGGATGTGACGCTGACGAAACTTTTCGGACAGAGTTTCAAGAGAAATTTAAAGACTGCTATGTTAATGGGACACGACGTGCGAGGAGTATAGCAATAGAGCTGCAAGAAATGAAGCATCTTTTCGTTTTTGACGACTTGACACTGATGTCGTGTGACACACAGAGAGAATAAAAGTCTGTCGACCATCTGTATTCTTGTTTTTAGATTTTATTTCCTATACTTACCGGAAATGAAACTTAAGAACCGAAATATCGATATTCGGTGGACGTTAATTCATAAAATGTACTTGCTTCATTGTTATAAGTGTTAAAAAAGTCCAATCTACATCCAAGAACTCTGCTATGAAGAGCAAAGTGGGCATTTTTTTCAGTTCTAATAGTTGTCCAACGCTTTATTTCTTACGTATCTGTTACTATATTTATCAGATGATTTGCACCATTGTCATGTGTAGCCTTTCTTCTTAGAATTTGAAATGAGCTTCTTAAACTTACAGGTCATCTTTTATGCCACATGCATATATAAATTAATAGCGTTTACATGACCGTTATTTGTTTTATTTATTTTGTTTTGTCCTGATGCATTCCCTCAGTCACCTCCACTGAAGCGCCAAAGAAACTGGTATAGACATGTGTATTCAAATACAAAGATATGCAAACAGACAGAATACGGCGCTGCGGTCAGCAGCGCTTATATAAGACAACAAGTGTGTGGCCCACTTGTGTATGACTGATGACTGCACAACACAAAGCTTTATGCTTAGCCTGAGCCCGTTAACGCCGACATTGGACTGCTGATGACTGGAAACATGTCGCCTGGTCGGACGAGCCTCGTTTGAAATTGAATCGAGCAGATGGGCGTGTACGGGTAAGGAGATAACCTCATGAATTCATGGTCTCTGCATGTCAGCAGGGAATGTTCAGACTGGTGGATGCCCTGTACTGGTGTGAGCTGTGTACTGTTGGAGTGATATGGGACCCCTGATACGTCTAGATACGACTCTTGACAGATGACATATACGTAAGTATCATGTCTGGAAATTTGTGGTAAGGTCTTATGGGACCAAACTGCTGAGGTCATCGGTCTCTAAGCCTACACACTACTTAATCTAACTTAACTAACTTACGCCAAGCACAACACGCACTGATGCTCGAAGGAGGACTCGAAGCCGCGTGGTTTGAGGCGTCATGTCACGGACTGCGCAGTCTCTCCCGCTGGAGCTTCGAGTCCTCCCTCGGGCATGGTTGTGTTTGTGTTGTTCTTAGCATAAGTTAGTTTAAGTAGTGTGTAAGTCTGGGGACCGATGACCTAAGCAGTTTGGTCCCTTAGAAATTCACACACATTTGAACTTTTTTTTCAGGACTCTAACCTCCGAAGGCGGAATCTCACGGACTGTGACAAGGCGCCTTAGACCGTGCGGCTATCCCGCGCGGCTATCATGTCTAAAATGGCTCTGAGCACTATGGGACTTAACTGCTGTGGTCATCAGTCCCCTAGAACTTAGAACTACTTAAACCTAACTAACCTGAGGACATCATACACATCCATGCCCGAAGCAGGATTCGAACCTGCGACCGTAGCGGTCGAGCGGTTCCAAACTGTAGCGCCTAGAACCGCTCGACCACTCCGGCCGGCTATCATGTCTGATCAACTGCTTCCATTCATGTCCACTGTGCATTACGGCGGACTTGGGCAATTCCAGCAGAACAGTGCGACATCCCACACGTCCAGAATTGCTACAGAGTGGCTCCAGGGCCACTCTTCTGAGTTTAAACATTTCCGCTGGCCACCGAACTCCGCAAATATGAACATTATTGAGCATATCTGGGCTGCCTAGCAACGTGCTGTTCAGAAGAGATCTCCACCCCTCGCAGTCTTACGGATTTATGGACAACCCTGCAGGATTCATTGTGTCAATTCCCTCCAGCGCTACTTCAGACATTAGTCGAGCCTATACGACGTCTTGTTGCTGCACTTCTGCATGCTCGCGGGGGCCCTACACGATATTAGACAGGTGTACCAGTTTCTTTGGCTCTTCAGTGTATAAATCACACTGCGGGTTTTAGGAATCATTTTAGTTAACAATTGTCGGGATACAACAGCACTGAATTTGAGGCCTGCGGCCGGAAAAGCATCCTGCAGGAACGGGTCCAAAGCAGACCTTACGCTAAGGACAACACACACACCCATGCCTGAAGGAGGATTCGAACTTCCGACAGGGCGAGCCCCATGGACCGTGACAAGGCGCCTTAGTCTTTCTCATGACTATATTCTGTTTCTGTATGGTCTGATGATGTTCAGCGGCTCCGAAATGCATGATTGGTCCATTCTTAGATAATTACGAAAATCATCGATTTTCCAGCTGCTCAAGTTACAGACCGCGGGTAAATTTCTTTCCTTGCATTAGCCACTTCATTGGCAACAGCTTTCACTCTGATTCTTTTGGCCTTCTTACCTCTAGAACAGCCACGGGAAATCCCAGTTCTTGTTACGGTGCAAAACCAAACAGGGTGTAGTAGAACATAAACTCAATGAACTTAACAAATCATAACAACTGGGTTTCGCTGTAAACGCTGTGTGCAGTCGGTCTGGACGTGTGTAGGCTGCCACGAAACTGGTCGGGCGCTCAGCCTATGAATTGGTGCATGTGTAGCGGCTTTAAGCTGTTATTTGTTACAGGTGTAATCGTGTCCTCTCACAGATGTATAAATTGGTGGAATTTAATGGTAAAGTGGGCGGGGAGGCTGAAAGGGGTAGAAGAGCCTTTGTTCGCGTTTTTAAGTTAGAAATATGACGTTACTCGTAATATTAGACAGTAATAAACATATAATAACCCAAATTGGTCTGAATTAAGGGAACGTAGACCACTTTTCTAAATACATGTGATACTACAAGCAATACTGAACCCCAATAAGTGTATAAAATAGAACAACAACTGACATTTAAATGAACAAATATAGTTTCATTTTTCCTAAAGAGAAATTAAGCCTGCCATCAGGCCCTGAATATCACACGATGCTGACCGACTGTATCACAAGCGGCCCGCTGGGGATAAATTAAGTTCCATCCCGAGAAAAACAGAGTATTAAAGCTTTCGGATCATTTTTTCTAATACATCAAGTTTTCGCTGCCGTAAAATTTGCATGTAAAATGAAACTTCTACTTGTAAGTGTCGCAGTTCAGCGTGGTATCTATCTGTAATATCTCTGCTTTTATCAACGATTGTTACAGTCATCTCGTGATGATGCCCCAAGAAAATGAAAACAGGTTGCTGAACAAATTAAAAAAATAACGCAGAAAAATGAAGTTTCTTGCCCTCTACCTTCTACCATGTTCTACCTCCCCACATCTACCATGGACCATGCCGATGGTGGGGAGGCTTGCGTGCCTCAGCGATACAGGTAGCCGTACCGTAGATGCAACCACAACGGAGGGGTATCTGTTGAGAGGCCAGACAAACGTGTGGTTCCTGAAGAGGGGCAGCAGCCTTTTCAGTAGTTGCAGGGGCAACAGTCTGGATGATTGACTGATCTGGCCTTGTAACACTAACCAAAACGGCCCTGCTGTGCTGGTACTGAGAACGGTTGAAAGCAAAAGGAAACTACAGCCCTAATTTTTCCCGAGGGCATGCAGCTTTACCGTATGGTTAATGATGATGGCGTCCTCTTGGGTAAAATATTCCGGAGGTAAAATAGTCTCCCATTCGGATCTCCGGGCGGGGACTACTCAGGAGGAGAAAAAAAACTGGCGTTCCACGGATCGGAGCGTGGAATGTCAGATCACTTAATCGGGCAGGTAGGTTAGAAAATGTAAAAAGAGAAGTGGATGGATTAAAGTTAGTTATAGTGGGAATTAGTGAAGTTCGGTGGCAGGAGGAACAAGACTTTTGGTCAGGCGAATACAGGGTTATACACTCCTGGAAATTGAAATAAGAACACCGTGAATTCATTGTCCCAGGAAGGGGAAACTTTATTGACACATTCCTGGGGTCAGATACATCACATGATCACACTGACAGAACCACAGGCACATAGACACAGGCAACAGAGCATGCACAATGTCGGCACTAGTACAGTGTATATCCACCTTTCGCAGCAATGCAGGCTGCTATTCTCCCATGGAGACGATCGTAGAGATGCTGGATGTAGTCCTGTGGAACGGCTTGCCATGCCATTTCCACCTGGCGCCTCAGTTGGACCAGCGTTCGTGCTGGACGTGCAGACCGCGTGAGACGACGCTTCATCCAGTCCCAGACATGCTCAATGGGGGACAGATCCGGAGATCTTGCTGGCTAGGGTAGTTGACTTACACCTTCTAGAGCACGTTGGGTGGCACGGGATACATGCGGACGTGCATTGTCCTGTTGGAACAGCAAGTTCCCTTGCCGGTCTAGGAATGGTAGAACGATGGGTTCGATGACGGTTTGGATGTACCGTGCACTATTCAGTGTCCCCTCGACGATCACCAGTGGTGTACGGCCAGTGTAGGAGATCGCTCCCCACACCATGATGCCGGGTGTTGGCCCTGTGTGCCTCGGTCGTATGCAGTCCTGATTGTGGCGCTCACCTGCACGGTGCCAAACACGCATACAACCATCATTGGCACCAAGGCAGAAGCGACTCTCATCGCTGAAGACGACACGTCTCCATTCGTCCCTCCATTCACGCCTGTCGCGACACCACTGGAGGCGGGCTGCACGATGTTGGGGCGTGAGCGGAAGACGGCCTAACGGTGTGCGGGACCGTAGCCCAGCTTCATGGAGACGGTTGCGAATGGTCCTCGCCGATACCCCAGGAACAACAGTGTCCCTAATTTGCTGGGAAGTGGCGGTGCGGTCCCCTACGGCACTGCGTAGGATCCTACGGTCTTGGCGTGCATCCGTGCGTCGCTGCGGTCCGGTCCCAGGTCGACGGGCACGTGCACCTTCCGCCGACCACTGGCGACAACATCGATGTACTGTGGAGACCTCACGCCCCACGTGTTGAGCAATTCGGCGGTACGTCCACCCGGCCTCCCGCATGCCCACTATACGCCCTCGCTCAAAGTCCGTCAACTGCACATGCGGTTCACGTCCACGCTGTCGCGGCGTGCTACCAGTGTTAAAGACTGCGATGGAGCTCCGTATGCCACGGCAAACTGGCTGACACTGACGGCGGCGGTGCACAAATGCTGCGCAGCTAGCGCCATTCGATGGCCAACACCGCGGTTCCTGGTGTGTCCGCTGTGCCGTGCGTGTGATCATTGCTTGTACAGCCCTCTCGCAGTGTCCGGAGCAAGTATGGTGGGTCTGACACACCGGTGTCAATGTGTTCTTTTTTCCATTTCCAGGAGTGTAAATACAAAGTCAAATAGGGGTAATGCAGGAGGAGGTTTAATAATGAATAAAAAAATAGTAATGCGGGTAAGCTACTACAAACAGCATAGTGAACGCATTATTGTGGCCAAGATAGACACGAAGCCCATGCCTACTACAGTAGTACAAGTTTATATGCCAACTAGCTCTGCAGATGACGAAGAAATTGAAGAAATGTATGATGAAATAAAAGAAATTATTCAGATAATGAAGGGAGACGAAAATTTAATAGTCATGGGTGACTGGAATTCGGTAGTAGGAAAAGGGAGACAAGGAAACATAGTAGGAGAATATGGATTGGGGGTAAGAAATGAAAGAGGAAGCCGCCTGGTAGAATTTTGCACAGAGCATAACTTAATCATAGCTAACACTTGGTTCAAGAATCATAAAAGAAGGTTGTATACATGGAAGAATCTTGGAGATACTAGAAGGTATAAGACAGATTATATAATGGTAAGACAGAGATTTAGGAACCAGGTTTTAAATTGTAAGACATTTCCAGGGGCAGATGTGGACTCTGACCACAATCTATTGGTTATAAACTGTAGATTAAAACTGAAGAAACTGCAAAAAGGTCGGAATTTAAGGAGATGGGACCTGGATAAACTGAAAGAACGAGAGGTTGTACAGAGTTTCAGGGAGAGCATAAGGCAACAGTTGACAGGAATGGGGGAAAGAAATAAAGTAGAAGAAGAATGGGTAGCTTTGAGGAATGAAATAGTGAAGGCAGCAGAGGATCTACATCTACATCTACATTTATACTCCGCAAGCCACCCAACGGTGTGTGGCGGAGGGCACTTTACGTGCCACTGTCATTATCTCCCTTTCCTGTTCCAGTCGCGTATGGTTCGCGGGAAGAACGACTGTCTGAAAGCCTCTGTGCGCGCTCTAATCTCTCTAATTTTACATTCGTGATCTCCTCGGGAGGTATAAGTAGGGGGAAGCAATATATTCGATACCTCATCCAGAAACGCACCCTCTCGAAACCTGGCGAGCAAGCTACACCGCGATGCAGAGCGCCTCTCTTGCAGAGTCTGCCACTTGAGTTTGTTAAACATCTCCGTAACGCTATCACGGTTACCAGATAACCCTGTGACGAAACGCGCCGCTCTTCTTTGAATCTTCTCTATCTCCTCCGTCAACCCGATCTGGTACGGATCCCACACTGATGAGCAATACTCAAGTATAGGTCGAACGAGTGTTTTGTAAGCCACCTCCTTTGTTGATGGACTACATTTTCTAAGGACTCTCCCAATGAATCTCAACCTGGTACCCGCCTTACCAACAATTAATTTTATATGATCATTCCACTTCAAATCGTTCCGCACGCATACTCCCAGATATTTTACAGAAGTAACTGCTACCAGTGTTTGTTCCGCTATCATATAATCATACAATAAAGGATCCTTCTTTCTATGTATTCGCAATACATTACATTTGTCTATGTTAAGGGTCAGTTGCCACTCCCTGCACCAAGTGCCTATCCGCTGCAGATCTTCCTGCATTTCGCTACAATTTTCTAATGCTGCAACTTCTCTGTATACTACAGCATCATCCGCGAAAAGCCGCATGGAACTTCCGACACTATCTTCTAGGTCATTTATATATATTGTGAAAAGCAATGGTCCCATAACACTCCCCTGTGGCACGCCAGAGGTTACTTTAATGTCTGTAGACGTCTCTCCGTTGATAACAACATGCTGTGTTCTGTTTGCTAAAAACTCTTCAATCCAGCCGCACAGCTGGTCTGATATTCCGTAGGCTCTTACTTTGTTTATCAGGCGACAGTGCGGAACTGTATCGAACGCCTTCCGGAAGTCAAGAAAAATAGCATCTACCTGGGAGCCTGTATCTAATATTTTCTGGGTCTCATGAACAAATAAAGCGAGTTGGGTTTCACACGATCGCTGTTTCCGGAATCCATGTTGATTCCTACATAGTAGATTCTGAGTTTCCAAAAACGACATGATACTCGAGCAAAAGACATTTTCTAAAATTCTACAACAGATCGACGTCAGAGAGATAGGTCTATAGTTTTGCGCATCTGCTCGACGACCCTTCTTGAACACTGGGACTACCTGTGCTCTTTTCCAATCATTTGGAACCTTCTGTTCCTCTAGAGACTTGCGGTACACGGCTGTTAGAAGAGGGGCAAGTTCTTTCGCGTACTCTGTGTAGAATCGAATTAGTATCCCGTCAGGTCCAGTGGACTTTCCTCTGTTGAGTGATTCCAGTTGCTTTTCTATTCCTTGGACACTTATTTCAATGTCAGCCATTTTTTCGTTGGTGCGAGGATTTAGAGAAGGAACTGCAGTGCGGTCTTCCTCTGTGAAACAGCTTTGGAAAAAGGTGTTTAGTATTTCAGCTTTACGCTTGTCATCCTCTGTTTCAATGCCATCATCATCCCGGAGTGTCTGGACATGATGTTTCGAGCCACTTACTGATTTAACGTAAGACCAGAACTTCCTAGGATTTTCTGTCAAGTCGGTACCTAGTATTTTACTTTCGAATTCACTGAACGCTTCACGCATAGCCCTCCTTACGCTAACTTTGACATCGTTTAGCTTCTGTTTGTCTGAGAGGTTTTGGCTGCGTTTAAACTTGGAGTGAAGCTCTCTTTGCTTTCGCAGTAGTTTCCTAACTTTGTTGTTGTACCACGGTGGGTTTTTCCCGTCCCTCACAGTTTTACTCGGCACGTACCTGTCTAAAACGCATTTTACGATTGCCTTGAACTTTTTCCATAAACACTCAACATTGTCAGTGTCGGAACAGAAATTTTCGTTTTGATCTGTTAGGTAGTCTGAAATCTGCCTTCTATTACTCTTGCTAAACAGAAAAAACCTTCCTCCCTTTTTTTATATTCCTATTAACTTCCATATTCAGGGGTGCTGCAACGGCCTTATGATCACTGATTCCCTGTTCTGCACTTACAGAGTCGAAAAGTTCGGGTCTGTTTGTTATCAGTAGGTCCAAGATGTTATCTCCACGAGTCGGTTCTCTGTTTAATTGCTCGAGGTAATTTTCGGATAGTGCACTCAGTATAATGTCACTCGATGCTCTGTCCCTACCACCCGTTCTAAACATCTGAGTGTCCCAGTCTATATCTGGTAAATTGAAATCTCCACCTAAGACTATAACATGCTGAGAAAATTTATGTGAAATGTATTCCAAATTTTCTCTCAGCTGTTCTGCCACTAATGCTGCTGAGTCGGGGGGTCGGTAAAAGGAGCCAATTATTAACCTAGCTCGGTTGTTGAGTGTAACCTCCACCCATAATAATTCACAGGAACTATCCACTTCTACTTCACTACAGGATAAACTACTACTAACAGCGACGAACACTCCACCACCGGTTGCATGCAATCTATCCTTTCTAAACACCGTCTGTGCCTTTGTAAAAATTTCGGCAGAATTTATCTCTGGCTTCAGCCAGCTTTCTGTACCTATAACGATTTCAGCTTCGGTGCTTTCTATCAGCGCTTGAAGTTCCGGTACTTTACCAACGCAGCTTCGACAGTTTACAATTACAATACCGATTGCTGCTTGGTCCCCGCATGTCCTGACTTTGCCCCGCACCCGTTGAGGCTGTTGCCCTTTCTGCACTTGCCCGAGGCCATCTAACCTAAAAAACCGCCCAGCCCACGCCACACAACCCCTGCTACCCGTGTAGCCGCTTGTTGCGTGTAGTGGACTCCTGACCTATCCAGCGGAACCCGAAACCCCACCACCCTATGGCGCAAGTCGAGGAATCTGCAGCCCACATGGTCGCAGAACCGTCTCAGCCTCTGATTCAGACCCTCCACTCGGCTCTGTACCAAAGGTCCGCAGTCAGTCCTGTCGACGATGCTGCAGATGGTGAGCTCTGCTTTCATCCCGCTAGCGAGACTGGCAGTCTTCACCAAAACAGATAGCCGCCGGAAGCCAGAGAGGATTTCCTCCGAAGTGGGTAAAAAAACGAGGGCTAGTGGAAATCCTTGGGTAACAGAAGAAATATTGAATTTAATTGATGAAAGGAGAAAATATAAAAATGCAGTAAATGGTAGCAGCGAAAAGGAATACAAACGTCTCAAAAATGAGATCGACAGGAAGTACAAAATGGCTTAACAGGGATGGCTGGAGAATAAATGTAAGGATGTAGAGGCTTATCTCACTAGGGGTAAGATAGATACTGCCTACAGGAAAATTAAAGAGGCCTTTGGAGAAAAGGAAGTATGAATATCAAGAGCTCAGATGGAAACCCAGTTCTAAGCAAAGAAGGGAAAGCAGAAAGGTGGAACGAGTATATAGAGGGTCTATACAAGGGCATTGTACTTGAGGACAATATTATGGAAATGGAAGAGGATGTAGATGAAGATGAAATGGGAGGTATGATACTGCGTGAAGAGTTTGATACAGCACTGAAAGACCTGAGTCGAAACAAGGCCCCGAGAGTAGACAACATTCCATTAGAACTACTGACGGCCTTGGGAGAGCCAGTCCTGACAAAACTCTACCATCTGGTGAGCAAGATGTATGAGACAGGCGAAATACCCCCAGACTTCAAGAAGAATATAATAATTCCAATCCCAAAGAAAGCAGGTGTTGACAGATGTGAAAATTACCGAACTATCTGTTTAATAAGTCACGGCTGCAAAATACTAACGTGAATTCTTTACAGACGAATGGAAAAGCTAGTAGAAGCCGACCTTGGGGAAGATCAGTTTGGATTCCGTAGAAATATTGGAACACGTGAGGCAATACTGACCCTACGGCTTATCTTAGAAGCTAGATTAATGAAAGGCAAACCTACGTTTCTAGCATTTGTAGACTTAGAGTAAGTTTTTGACAATGTTGACTGGAATACTCTCTTTCAAATTCTGAAGGTGAAAGGGGTAAAATACAGGGAGCGAAAGGCTATTTACAATTTGTATAGAAACCAGATGGCAGTTATAAGAGTCGAGGGGCATGAAAGGGAAGCAGTGGTTGGGAAGGGAGGGAGACAGGGTTGTAGCCTCTCCCCGATGGTATTCAATCAGTATATTGAGCAAGCGGTGAAGGAAACAAAATAAAAATTCGGAGTAGGTATTAAAATCCATGGAGAAGAAATAAAAACTTTGAGGTTCGCCGATGACATTGTAATTCTGTCAGAGACAGCAAAGGACTTGGAAGAGCAGTTGAACGGAATGGATAGTGTCTTGAAGGGAGGATATAAGATGAACATCAAAAAAAGCAAAACGAGGATAATGGAATGTAGTCGAATTAAGTCGGGTGATGTTGAGGGTATTAGATTATGAAATAAGACACTTAAAGTAGTAAAGGAGTTGTGCTATTTGGGGAGCAAAATAACTGATGATGGTCGGAGAGGATATAAAATGTAGACTGGCAATGGGAAGGAAAGCGTTTCTGAAGAAGAGAAATTTGTTAATATCGAGTATTGATTTAAGTGTCAGGAAGTCGTTTCTGAAAGTATTTGTATGGAGTGTAGCCATGTATGGAAGTGAAACATGGACGATAAATAGTTTGGACAAGAAGAGAATAGAAGCTTTCGAAATGTGGTGCTACAGAAGAATGCTGAAGATTAGATGGGTAGATCACATAACTAATGAGGAGGTGCTGAACAGGATTGGGGAGAAGTTTGTGGCACAACTTGACTAGAAGAAGGGATCGGTTGGTAGGACATGTTCTGAGGCATCAAGGGATCACAAATTTAGAATTGGAGGGCCGTGTGGTGGGTAAAAATCGTAGAGGGAGACCAAGAGATGAATACACCAAGCAGATTCAGAAGGATGTAGGTTGCAGTAGGTACTGGGAGATGAAGAAACTTCCACAGGATAGAGTAGCATGGAGAGCTGCATCAAACCAGTCTCAGGACTGAAGACTACAACAACAACAACACCATGTTCTAAAAGCTACTAACGCAGTATTCAATCAATGTTTTCTTAGTGCTCCATTCCACATTTCCTCTGAGTTCGGAGGTAGCTCCGCATGTTTCTCACAGAAGCAAAGCAACGATATGACAGAGCAGTTGTCGGGCAGGTGGCAAACATGGCACTCTTTGAGCGCTCTGTCGTGTTGAATTTAGCTGCAAGCAAACAGATGAGACGCTTCGGGAGTTCTCACAACAAAACTGGCTCCACTAACAGCGATAACCTAATTATCGACCTCGCGCTATAACTAAGCACTTTCCTGGCTCTTGGGCTGGTACGCTGTAGTACCAGTTTGTGTACGTGTCATCGTCGCAGTTTTAGCAACAGAAATTTCAGTGTTCGGTACGTGTAGGATCTCGATGGTAGCCAATCTTTGGAAGTTATGCTCGATTTAGGACAAAAATGTTCGCTGGAAACAACAACCAATCACAGTGGTTCCCAATTTCTGTGCAGCGGTTCCCTTGGCTAACCTCATCATTTCAGAATTTGTACACAGACTTACTTAATTCCAACCTAAAATATATTACGAATTAATTTAGGTTTGTGATATTATCAACAATTGTCTCACTAATTAAATAGCTTCACGCTGCTGGGAAATCGATAGATTTGTCCTTAGATTTTAGGAGCTAATTGTTTCGTAGTATCCACGTGTAGCTCTATGTTGATTTTCGTACCATATATATACTTCCCACAACAGTAGCGATCGAAAGAGAATTGCATTATTTCAGTACTTACTGTTTACTTTATCACTTCGGGTAATAATAGTGAATGTATGCCTGAAGATCAACTGAATTCTGGAGTCCCGTGGCAGAAACTGAAAGGAACACATTTTTCTTTTTCAGCCAAAATAGCTCTGAGCCCACGCAAACTCTTATAGCTCTTTTATTAATCCCAGTTTTCCGGCAATGATTATGGACGGAGGAGGAGAAGACGTTTAAAGAAGAAATAGAAACACGAACAGTAATTGCAGTGTTTGCATTTTACAGCAAACAACCCGAAGAAACGACTAATAAAATATGTTGTAGGGAGTGTCGATTTGTATGTTTTTGTAGAAACCCGAATTCTGAGTCCGAAGGGCCGAAAAGGCTGAAAGCTTTTGAAATGTGGGAATGGCTAAGAATGGAAAAGACAAAATGGAAATGGAAGGAAAAGGTGAGGGACGAAGAAGGCACCTAACATGGAAGCAGCCTGCTCCAGTTTTCAGAGGGGGTAAATGCCAATGGTATTCTAATCATCATTATCCATTCAGTCTCAGACCGTGTAAGGCGGCAGAAACTTTCTCGCTCGCAGGAAGTCCTTGATCAGTATGGAGACCGAGGATGACTGGGGGTTATAGATAACAATTCAAAATATATCATTTTAAAGGATAAAAATGGATGAATTCGGAGATTATTAGTTTACAATATTCAGCCGCCGGCAGCCTACACTAATGATAAGCAATATTAAATACGAATACATTAATAGAAACTTCAGGTGAAGTGCACAGAAAAGTACATAGCTTGATGATGTACATGTACCCGCATAGTACGAACACCATTACTGTGCCACGTGGAAAATATTTGAAGCAACCAGATTAAGCCTGAGATAGAAAACTGAACTACGTCCGGTGTGCTCAGTATTTCTGCAGGGGACTTCCAACTACTTGTTGAGTTCATGCCACGTCCCACGTCGCACTGCTGCCATACGCCAGACAAAGGGAGGTCCGACACGATGTTAGGAGGTACCCCATGACTTTGTGACATCAGTGTAAAATACTATTTCTTAGTGAACATTTTACGTATCATTTATTTCACCGATTTTAACACCAATAATTTCTTCTCTCATATTCTGCCTATATTGTTTCATTATTATCGTACCGAAAGGAAAATCGTTGTTCAACATGAACAAAACTTGGTAAACAATATTATATTTAAGGATTTTTTAACAGTTGTATATATATATTCAAGGAACTTTTTTTATTGAATGTTCGCATCTTTGTCTTCTTTTTGTTTCGTCTTCCGCACTTCTGTAATAATTGGTTCCTTGACGTACTCTCTGCTAGGTAAGTTATTGGTGCTAATATGCCGCCCTTTCCTACTGGTTCCCTTAATTCATAGAATCTCTCAAAACTATTACGGCTTTCTTTAATAACTTCTGTTAGCACACCACAGTACGTAGGTTTATTCATTAACGAGCTGCTTAGCATTCTTCGCATTTCATTAGTTCTGGCAGGGGGCATCAACCAATTTTCGTCCCGTTCTCAACTTCTGATGCCATCAGCAATAGGTTTTGAACAGCTTATGTATTCATTGAGAAATTTTATTTCTATTTCTTTAAAAGCTGCTAATCCGAGTTTCCTTAAAGTTACATTTATCGTGCCTTTGACAGTAAGCAGATTTTGAATAGAATTATAATATGAATTGTACCGTGCTGTACTTGGATAAATAGAGGATTTTCCTGTTGATTCTAAATAGATTTTAGAAGCCTTAGGAGACCTCGTAGACAGATTCCAAAGCGCTTGACATTTTGACATTGCTGCGGTATAACTTTTTTGTGTGAATTACTTTGAATCTGGGCTTATACATATTTCTTGGCGCTATTAAAAGTAATGTATGTGATCCCGCTCCCTCCTTCATTCAATTCCTTTGCCGTTATTAGATGATTACGGTACGTTTTACATTAAACAAACAATAACGGTAAACATACACTACTGGCTATTAAAATTGCTACACCACGAAGATGACGTGCTACAGACGCGAAATTAAACCGACAGGAAGAAGATGCTGTGATATGCAAATGATTAGCTTTTCAGAGCATTCACACAAGGTTTGGCGCCGGTGGCGATACCTACAACGTGCTGACATGTGGAAAGTTTCCAACAGATTTCTCATACACAAACAGCAGTTGACCGGTGTTGCCTGGTGAAATGTTGTGATGCCTCGTGTAAGGAGAAGAAATGCGTACCATCACTTTTCCGACTTTGATAAAGGTCGGATTGTAGCGTATCGTGATTGCGGTTTATCGTATCGCGACATTGCTGCTCGTGTTGGTCGAGATCCAATGACTGTTAGCAGAATATGGAATTGGTGGGTTCAGGAGGGTAATACGGAACGCCGTGCATGATCCCAACTGCTTCGTATCACTAGCAGTCGAGATGACAGGCATCTTATCCGCATGGCTGTAACTGATCGTGCAGGCACGTCTCGATCCCTGAGTCAACAGATGGGGACGTTGCAAGACAACAACCATCTGAACCAGTGGTTTCAACAGGTGGTCCGCGGACCCTCAGGGGTTCGAGAGCTATGCCAGAGGGGTCCGCAAGATGCTATTAGAATCAAAAATATATTTAATATATTTCGTATGAACTTTTTGTTTTGGCCGCTTCCTGCATGAGCAGAGCTTTAGCGAACGCTAACTTCTGCGTGTAACGTCTTCCTAGAGCCAACTGACACTAGCACATTCTAGCGCAAAACTACACTCCTGGAAATTGAAATAAGAACACCGTGAATTCATTGTCCCAGGAAGGGGAAACTTTATTGACACATTCCTGGGGTCAGATACATCACATGATCACACTGACAGAACCACAGGCACATAGACACAGGCAACAGAGCATGCACAATGTCGGCACTAGTACAGTGTATATCCACCTTTCGCAGCAATGCAGGCTGCTATTCTCCCATGGAGACGATCGTAGAGATGCTGGATGTAGTCCTGTGGAACGGCTTGCCATGCCATTTCCACCTGGCGCCTCAGTTGGACCAGCGTTCGTGCTGGACGTGCAGACCGCGTGAGACGACGCTACATCCAGTCCCAAACATGCTCAATGGGGGACAGATCCGGAGATCTTGCTGGCCAGGGTAGTTGACTTACACCTTCTAGAGCACGTTGGGTGGCACGGGATACATGCGGACGTGCATTGTCCTGTTGGAACAGCAAGTTCCCTTGCCGGTCTAGGAATGGTAGAACGATGGGTTCGATGACGGTTTGGATGTACCGTGCACTATTCAGTGTCAGTGTCCCCTCGACGATCACCAGTGGTGTACGGCCAGTGTAGGAGATCGCTCCCCACACCATGATGCCGGGTGTTGGCCCTGTGTGCCTCGGTCGTATGCAGTCCTGATTGTGGCGCTCACCTGCACGGCGCCAAACACGCATACGACCATCATTGGCACCAAGGCAGAAGCGACTCTCATCGCTGAAGACGACACGTCTCCATTCGTCCCTCCATTCACGCCTGTCGCGACACCACTGGAGGCGGGCTGCACGATGTTGGGGCGTGAGCGGAAGACGGCCTAACGGTGTGCGGGACCGTAGCCCAGCTTCATGGAGACGGTTGCGAATGGTCCTCGCCGATACCCCAGGAGCAACAGTGTCCCTAATTTGCTGGGAAGTGGCGGTGCGGTTCCCTACGGCACTGCGTAGGATCCTACGGTCTTGGCGTGCATCCGTGCGTCGCTGCGGTCCGGTCCCAGGTCGACGGGCACGTGCACCTTCCGCCGACCACTGCCGACAACATCGATGTACTGTGGGGACCTCACGCCCCACGTGTTGAGCAATTCGGCGGTACGTCCACCCGGCCTCCCGCATGCCCACTATACGCCCTCGCTCAAAGTCCGTCAACTGCACATACGGTTCACGTCCACGCTGTCGCGGCATGCTACCAGTGTTAAAGACTGCGATGGAGCTCCGTATGCCACGGCAAACTGGCTGACACTGACGGCGGCGGTGCACAAATGCTGCGCAGCTAGCGCCATTCGACGGCCAACACCGCGGTTCCTGGTGTGTCCGCTGTGCCGTGCGTGTGATCATTGCTTGTACAGCCCTCTCGCAGTGTCCGGAGCAAGTATGGTGGGTCTGACACACCGGTGTCAATGTGTTCTTTTTTCCATTTCCAGGAGTGTATAATTAGATAGAGGCAAATAGTTCTGCTGTATGCCGTTAGACAGCTGACAACGGACAGTCACTTTACACAGAAACTCACATTTCAGACGAAAATCGGCCATTGTTAATTTACTGCCAGTGCTTTCACAGACCGTGTTGTTGACATATTCAATGTTCTGTATTAAAACAGTACTGTTTGTAAAGCGTTGTTTTTCGCGGAAGCTACAGTTCGCGTAGTTAAAAATGGACCGTTGGTTAAAAAGTGGTTCGTTAAAACGAGTAGGACCTACAGATGAAGAGGAAGATAATGCATTTGAAGTTCAAGGAAGTACGTCAGTGACTCTCGAACCGAAGTTGTCAGTGTCCATTGAACGTAAATCGTCGACGTCCCTTGAACCTAACCCTTCCAAGATCAGTGTTAAGCTTACTGGAAAAATTAGAAAATATAACTCTGATTACTTGGAAATCGGTTTTACGTTCACTGGACCTGAGCAACAGCTTAAACCTCAAGCTCAATACTTTTCATTAATGAATATGTCAATGTTTTTTCTAAGCACCATAAATAGAAAACGAATAAAAAGACTCGTATTAATCTGGCTGTTTTTGGTACTTGATACTGTGATATAACAAGGTACAAATCATGCTCGATGAGGGGGTCCTCGAGAAAATTTTGTTGGAAACCCCTGATCTGCATGAACAGTTCGACAACGTTTGCAGCAGCATGGACTATCAGCTCGGAGACCATGGCTGCGGTTAGCATCACAGACAGGAGCGCCTGCGATGGTGCACTCAACGACGAACCTGGGTGCACGAATGGCAAAACGCCATTTTTTCGGATGAATCCAGGTTCTGTTTACAGCATCATGATGGTCGCATCCCTGTTTGGCGAAATCGCGGTGAACGCACATTGGAAGCGTGTATTCGTCATCGCCATACTGGCGTATCACCCGACGTGATGGTATGGGGTGCCGTTGGTCACACGTCTCGGTCACCTCTTGTTCGCAAAGACGGCACTTTGAACAGTGGACGTTACATTTCAGATGTGTTACGACCCGTGGCTCCACCCTTTATTCCATCCCTGCGAAACCCTACATTTCAGCAGGATAATGCACGACGGCATGTTGCAGGCCGTGTACCGGCCTTTCTGGATACAGAAAATGTTCGACTGCTGCCCTGGCCAACACATTCTCCAGATCTCTCACCAATTGAAAACGTCTGGTCAATGGTGGCCGAGCAACTGGCTCGTCACAGTACGCCAGTCACGACTCTTGATGACCTGTGGTATCGTGTTGAAGCTGCATGGGCAGCTGTACCTGTACACGCCATCCAAGATTCGTTTGTCTCAAAGCCCAGGCGTATCAAGGCCTTTATTACGGCCAGAGGTGGTTGTTCTGGGCACTGATTTCTCAGAATCTATGCACCCAAACTGCGTGAAAATATAATCACATGTCAGTTCTAGTATAATATATTTGTCCAATAAATACCCGTTTATCATCTGCATTTCTACTTGATGTAGCAATTTTAATGGCCAGTTGTGTATAATGGGTGCTGCCTTTTCTAATAATTAGAGGCATGGTCACATTCACTTGGCAGGTATGAGTTTGGCGCTTACTGCGCCAGCTGTATCCGTAGTGGAACTACTTTTGTTTAAACAAGTGGTTTATTAAATGAAGTTAAAATACGAAGCATGAAATAAAAAAATCGAAGAGTTTGCATTTTACAAATACAAAGTATCTACATTTTAAGTATTTCAAATAAAATAGAAAATACTTAAAAAAGTAAATGTGAATTTATGCTTTCCCGGCGTATACAGCTGGCGAAGAGTTCTCGGGCTTCCAGCCGGGTGGCGGTGTCTTCAAACTGCGACGTTTCGACGAGTGACATAGTCGTCATCTTCTGGCCAGAAAATGACTCGTCGAAACGTCGCAGTTTGAAGACACCGCCACCCGGCTGGAAGCCCGAGAACTCTTCGCCTACTTAAAAAAGTATTTCAAAAGCAAAATAAAATGAGATATTTGGCATTTCAAGGGGATTTACTTCACATTAGTCACATCTCTGGTAGCGGGTGCTCCTTTCGCACCTCCGTGTCGGCATTTTCGCCATGTCTTGCGAGTTGGACGGTGCTGGTCGTGCTCTCGTCGTATTGCCGCTCACGTCGGATTCCATACCGCGCTTAGTTGGTATCCTTCTTCTTTATTGACAACATTGTCGTGTACCCGTATTTCAATGGCTTCCTTTATGATGCTGTGCCAATAACCGGTTTTGGCACAGCACCGTAGTGTTCTCAAAGTCAAAGGTGTAGTCTTCCTTGATGCTGTCTTCTGATATGGCTGATTTTTCTGTCTGTCCCAATCGCATAAGCGTAATGTGTTCCTCGCGGCGTTTCAAAATGCAGCGCTGCGTTTGTCCAATGCACTGTTGGCTACATTCGCAGGCAACGTTCAGGCCACGGCGAGAAGCACCGCAATGTGGAACACCTGAGAATGATGCGGGACTTTCCATGTTACACACCAGCTGCTGTAAGATGAGAAATTTTCATTCTGTGTGAAGACTGAGAGGCGTGGTTATGCAGTGCTGATCGTTCGTTGAGTAGGATTGAAAACTGAGCCTAACGCCGGCCGCGGTGGTCTCGCGGTTCTAGGCGCGCAGTCTGGAACCGCGCGACTGCTACGGTCGCAGGTTCGAATCCTGCCTCGGGCATGGATGTGTGTGATGTCCTTAGGTTAGTTAGGTTTAAGTAGTTCTAAGTTCTAGGGGACTGATGACCACAGCTGTTAAGTCCCATAGTGCTCAGAGCCATTTGAACCATTTTGAACCTAACACTGAGAAAGACGATAAGCTGATAAAGTAAGGGCACAGGAGGACAGAGTGAGGGACGATTTAACAAAATGCCAAACTGGAACAGGCGCAGATTGGTCAGTGATCAATCAGTGAGAGAGAGCGGTCAGTGAGAGGGAGAAATTAGTCTACATCTGCATCTACGTGATTACGCTGCTATTCACAATTAAGGGCCTCGCAGAAGGTTCATGAACCACCTTCAAGCTGTCTCTACCGTTCCGCTCTCGAACGGCGCGCGGGAAAAACGAGCACTTCAGTTTTTCTGTGTGAGCCCTTATTTCTTTTATTGTATCGTGATGATCATTTCTCCCTATGTAGGTGGGTGCCAACAGAATATTTTCACAATCGGAGGAGAAAACTGGTAATTGAAATTTCATGAGAATGTGCCGTCGCAACGAAAAACGCCTTTGTTTTAATGATTGTCACTCCCATTCACGTATCATGTCTGTGGCACTATCTCCCCTATTTCGCGATAATACAAAACGAGCCGCCCCTCATTGAACTTTTTCGATGTCTTCCGTCAGTCCCATCTGATGCGGATCCCACACCGCACAGCAATACTCCAGAATAGGGCGGACAAGTGTAGTGTAAGGAGTCTCTTTCGTAGATCTGTTGCACCTTCTAAGTGTTCTGCCAATGAATCGCAGTTTTGGCCACAACATTATCTATGTGATCGTTCCAATTTAGGTTATTTGTAATTGTAATCCCGCAGTATGTAGTTGAATTTACAGCCTTCATATTTGTGTGAGCTATCGCGTAATCGAAATTTATTGGATTTCTTTTCGTGGTCATGTGAATAAATTCACACTTTTCTTTATACAGGGTCAATTGCCACTTTTCACACCATACAGATATCTTATCTAAATCATTTTGCAATTCGTTTTGGTCATCTGATTACTTTACAAGACGATAAATGACAGCATCATCTGCAAACAATCTAAGACGGCTACTCAGATTGTCTCCTATGTCGTTAATATAGATCAGCAAAAATAGAGGGCCTAAAACACTTCCTTGGGGAACGTCGGATATTACTTCTGTTATACTCGATTACTTTCCGTCTATAACTACGAACTGCGACTTTTCTGACAGGAAATCACGAATCTAGTCGCACAACTGAGGCTATATTCCGTAGGCACACACTTTGGCTAGAAGACGCTTGTGAGGAACGGTGTTGAAAGCCTTCTGGAAATCTAAAAATATGGAATCAATTTGACATTCCCTGTCGATAACACTCTTTGCTTCATGAGTATAAAGAGCTAGTTGTGTTCCGCAAGAACGATATTTTCTGAAACCGTGCTGACTATGTGTCAGTAAATCGTTTTCTTCGAGGTACTTCATAATTTTCGAATACAGTATATGCTCCAAAACCCTACTGCAAATCGACGCTAGTGATATGGGTCTGCAATTCAGCGGATTACTCCTATTTCCCTTTTTGGGTATTGGTGTGACTTGAGCAACTTTCCAGTCTTCAGGCACGGAACTTTTTATGAGAGAGCGGTTGTATATAATTGCTAAATTTGGAGCAATTGCATCTGCATAATCTGAATGGAACCTGACTGGTATACCATCTGGACCGGAAGTCTTGCCTTTATTAAGTGATTTAAGCTGTTTCGCCACACCGAGGATATCTACTTCTATGTTTCTCATCTTCGTAGTTGTTCTTGATGGGAATTCGGGAATATTTACTTCGTCTTCTTTGGAGAAGGAGTTTCGGAAAAGCGTGTTTAACAACCAATTAGAGAGGAGTCGAACAGGAGAAGAGAGATAGTGAGTTTGCCTTCTGGAGGCATGTCAACTCAGTCTTTGAATCAAATCCGTGCATTCACGCCGATGTCTATCTTCACTTTGTGACATCCTCATTTTCTATTGTTTGTCAAATGGATCGCCCTTGAAGTCACATGCATAAATCTTTGGGCATCTGACTGCACTCCCTTGTCTGACCTCAGCCTCCAAATGTTACACTGACACTGTCAATGCGAGATAGCCACCACAGGCTACAGACTGTAGTCGCCGAGATTGCCTACACGGTGACATCGCGCCGGCCGAAGAGGCCGCGCTCCAGCAGAAGTGATTATGTCAGCCATTGCTGAAGAAGGAACGAGTTAAGCTCCCCACTGCATCGCCTCGAAGCTGTAGGACACAGAAGACGTAAGTTGCCGGCTGTCAACCCACGGCGTTCTCGGTTGCTGTCGTCCACTGTTGCTATCGCCCCGTGGTGGAAGACAAGTACATACCTTCTTCAGCACCGGGATCCAGATGTCATTCAATTTCACATCTCACCGATGTATTGCTCAAGAATGGCTGTTCTTCCGCTGAGGTAAACACAGTGTTAAGACCGCTGCGTAAAAAATCACGGCGATGCACAAGCGCCTCAGAAATCGAAATTTTCCTGCCTTTCATTAAGGATGTCACTGACCGCATGCGCCGGCCGCGGTGACCTTGCGGTTCTAGGCGCTCCAGTCCAGAACCGCGGGATTGTTACGGTCGCAGGTTCGAATCCTGCCTTGGGCATGACCGTGTGTGATGTCCTTAGGTTGGTTAGGTTTAAGTAGTTCTAAGTTCTAGGGCACTGATGACCTAAGATGTTAAGTCCCATAGTGCTCAGAGCCATTTGAACCATTTGAACTGACAGCATAGGGTAAAACAGTCTTGAAAAAACAGATCCTCTCAGTAACATACAATCCCATCCGGAAGGTACAAGATCGCCTGAAACTGACCGAGGATGCTCACAAACCGCTGGAAAGGGATTTTTAGAATTGCGTGTTGTTCTGGGTAAGTGTACGTGGCTTCTACAAAAAAAAAGAAAGATCTAAAAACGAACCGAAGAGCACAGTGGCAACTGTAGAAGTGGGGAGACTGACAGAGCAGTTGCTTTGGAACTTGCTTTGCAGCCAGGAGACCACCACATTTCTTTTGATAGGACTAAAGTACTGGTAGCCACAAGCGGATACCATGAAAGGCGTTACAGGGGGGCCATAGAGATTGTTAAATACCCAATTTCAATATGAAGGAGAAAGGCGTGAAATTGACCCCGGTGCTGAAGAAGATGTGTGCTAATCTTCCACAATTGGACGACAGCAAGAGCGGACGGCGGCAATCGACGATGGCCAATTGCGTCCAGGTATTCAAAACATGTGACGTCACACCAGTGCGTGGGAGGACACTTAAACGGTATTTTGTTGCCAGGACGTGAATCGGACACTCAGTTAAGATATGATCACCTTTGAAAACGTTCTCCACAGATGGAGACGAAACGTTGGACTTTAATGTGAAATCCGTTCGGCCACGGCAAAATAGTCCGGAATATTTCAGTAATTATAAGTTATCATATCTGCTGCACACTCTTTCATGTGAAAGTGGTTCCGTCGAGTGGTGAGATGAAATGGCCCAGTCCCTCCACACTTGCCCAATTAGTGAGTAATGACTATGCCCAGTCAAATCGGCCATGATAATGTATTTCTATTCTCGATCCAATGACAAAGGCGAATGTTTCCATGTATAAATCCTCCACACAGTTTCTTTTCACTGCAAACTGATTTGCATATATTAATTTCCGTGTATTGCTTTTGAATTCACTGTCCCTGTATCGCATCTGAAGTTATTACATTTTCGGCTCGCAACATGGACCATTTGTATATCAGCTTTAATTTACAACAGTCTTCTGACACACAACTGGCATAAAATTACATTTTACTCTCAGAGAATAATCAACAGCTAAACATTTTTAAATTCTTTATGTTGAAGATAAAGGAAAAGCTTTCGTGGAGGTAGCAAATTCAGGATATTGTGCAGAAACTGAATACTGCTGTCTTCACTACAGGAATAGTCTCCAAGGCCAAAAAAACTGAAAAGTTGTCTATTTTTACTCTTTTATGTCCTATTTTGACACATTTTGGGCAACGTTGTTCATTCACAACAAAATATTCATATTTCAGATAAGGGCAGTCTGAAAGATTTGCACTTCGTGCGGGCCGTAATTCCACCAACGTTTCGGAATTTCAACTCTTCTCAGCTGTTCATGTACTCCAATGTTGGATTTGTGGTTTATAATACACACTCATTCGAAACAAATTTAGCTTTCACAAAGAGAAAACTACACAGAATAGAATTTGCACTAGGTTAATACACCCTTGACGGCTTACAAGTATCAAGAGCGTTCATACGGTAGAGTGTAGGGGGTGTGTACAGACCTGGGGAGAAGGTGTATTTTTAATATTTTGGAAGATGAATGTCGACTTGTAATAGCCACAAATAGTTCCAGTTTCGAACCTATTAAAAACCTGCGTAATATCGACTTTTAAATCATTTTCTTGAAAGAAAAACACCTGACTACACGTTTTTTTCCTTTCCCTGAGAGCTGTGGGGGAGGGGGGGGGGGTGGGAGCAATCCCCCTTGGCCCTGGGTATGGGCGTCCCTGACAGAAATGTGAGCACTGTTCTTCAGGGTCTGTTTCCAATATACTTCCAGACTACCAATATATCAATTCTAAGTTCAAAAGGCATTCTTGTGGTATGTTATTTGTATCTCTGTACTGCCCATATCACTGGTTCCCGCTTGTTTTTTAATGAACATATTGTGGACGATGTACGGAGTGACATTTCCCTGAGTGGTAGTTTTGCCTGGTAATTCCATCACACACGTGAAATAAATAAATAAGAACAATTTTCTTATTTAAATACTGATCATATGAAGTTTTTGTTAGTAATGCGAAAAATGCCTATTACCGTGAATTAAGAATTGCTCGACTGGAGCTTTACGGTCATTGTCTTCTCCTGTCACGAAAGTTTACCTGTGTTGAAGTTTCTAAACTTGTGGTGCGCACTGCACACAAGCACAATCGAGTCTGGCCAGTCGCCAAATTTAGTCAATAAATTCCCTGAGAGATGTTCTGCTTATAACAGGATGTAGACACATAGGAATGACCTTCAAATACGAACAGCCTGAGACCGTGAGACCGGTTACTCGCTAACTAAGTAGTTTGGCAGTGGAGACCAGTTTTCCAACTGCCAAATATGTACGACAAGTTGTAGAGGTCCGAATGCGTAACATTTTTTCCCTGTATGTACCGTTATTTATATGGAACGATCGCTAATCTCATTTTACACGACGACAGAGGTGAATAAGCATCTGTAATACTCGCTTTAAATGTTATCTTACCTTCTTTGTAGGCCGTAACAGTTCACCAAGTCAGTGATCATATTGTCAAATATCATACCGTGTGTTACAACAATGCTAGCGTGGTCATCGTCTTCTTCTTTCATTTCCTCCAGCATATTTATCTGTCGAGTTTCTCGCGTAGCATTATTTTCTCTTGACCTCTGAGACAAGTCGCCATTTGAATACAGATTTCTTAAGACATGCTACTCAGTACATTGGGCTTTCGTATTATGTATCACTGCCAAATAATATGACCATACATGAAAAGAACTGCTATGGTATAGTACAGAAGGTAATTTAAGAAGCAGAAGAAACCGGAGCACGTTTACGCCCTTTTCTCGGGAGCCATTCCTGTTAGAGCGCTACCGACAATAGAAGATTAGTACTGACATCTACTGACGGCTCTCACAAACTTGTCGGCTTCAGTTGGATGAATGTCTTAGTGGGAAGATCATATTTTTGTGTTTTTATGCAAGGTGAGTAAATTTTATTACTCAAATATTGAAGCTCCTAGAGAACAAACCTTTTACAAATGAGTAGTTCCGGGATTAATATGTAAATACATATTTTCGTTTTAAGTAATTTTCACTCTTTTTGTAGTTTTCTACCTAAATCAGGACATTTGGAGTCTGAAAATGTAACTTTCATGTTCCATATTTCATAGTTTAGTCCATATTTCTATATAAAAATTGCATAAATGCATATAATCCATAAACTAAACTTTTTAAAGACTAACAGCATTAACAAATTCCTTAAATGACACTTCTAACCGCGATTCCTGGCATCGGACTGCACGAGTCGAAAACACGAATCGCACCATCTGAAGTAGCCTGGTCTTTCAGATAGTCTGCAAAACTTTTAGTATTGCTCTCCAGGGATTATGGGAAGAGAGAAAGAAGCAAAATATTTTCCGCAGAGTGAAGCATTGAAATGATGTTTTCGGAGAGGTGTGGAGGGGTGGAGCAGCTTTTGGATATGTTGTCCACTGATGACAACACACCCTTCCCTACGTCATCCCCTGTAGTGAAAATGTCTCACCAAACATACAAGTTTTTGTGAAAGCTTATTTATAAACACGCTATTATCAAATGTGGTACTTGTTTGTAGTAATGAACATATTAAATTAAGGCAGTTAAAACGCAATTTCTTTCGATGGCAAAGGTTGTCGGTATCCTCGACGTCCGTGAAATCTACCAGTCGAAACTAGGGTGCAAGGGCTCACTAAGAAGTTTACAGACGGTACCATACATGCCTTCTTCGTCGTAGACATGTTACATGATTTCCATTCCACCACGCTTTCTGTTTCGTCATTCGATTGTTTTTCGCGTGGAACGCAAAACGATTGGGCCTTCCAATCAAGCGAGCTAGTTCATGCCAGCGATGCGAACAATAAGGTTGACGGATCAACCGTCTTCCCATTGTTGTGCTCGAGTATTTCGTTCAACGCGCAACGTCTGACGCGCACCTCCACAAGCAGTACGCTACTCCGTGCCGTTCTATGTTGATAACGAGGAGGTTTGTCGCTACGCATCATTGTGTTATTTACGTATCTACGTTCTTACAAGTATAAAAGTTGAATATCTCAGTCTGCGTGCGTCTGATTTTTTATATATCCATAAAAATGCCGAAGGATAAGCAATCGTCGTGTTTCAAATTGCAAAACTATGTTAGAGATTTCCCAAATCAATCTTTGAGTACAAATAGTAAAGTACTGTTTTGTAATGCTTGTGAAAAATCTGTGCCGACTGAGCAACGGTTTCTGCCGGCCGCGGTTCTAGGCGCTCAGTCCGGAACCGCGCGACTGCTACGGTCGCAGGTTCGAATCCTGCCTCGGGCATGAATGTGTGTGATATCCATAGGTTAGTTAGGTTTAAGTAGTTCTAAGTTCTATGGGACTGATGACCGCAGATGTTAAGTCCCATAGTGCTCAGAGCCATTTGAACAATTTTTTGAGCAGCGGTTCCTAGGATCAGAGCACATATCTACCACAAAACATAAGGTAAATATTATAAGGAAGAACAAATTCAAACTGCAACTTTTTTCTGATGTAACAGCCAGCGGCTCCCAAAGTTCTACATTCTCGAACGATTTGTGTTATGCCATGATTTGTGCAGGTATACCTTTATGGAAATTAAATAACCCAGTGTTTAAAAGCTTCCCAGAGAAGTATTCAGACAAACCTATTTCTGAATAATCTGCACCAGGAAAAACTGTCAGCACCGTTTACGAGGATTGTTTGGCGTCGATTCGAGACGTAATTCAGGATGGTCCTATATGGATCGCAGGGCGCTGCAGTGGCAATATAGTCATTGGACGACTATTTGAAGACAAATCGAGCAAATCCTTTCTGTTGGCTTGTGAAGAACTTCCTAAACGTAGCCACCAAACACCAGCAAAGTTCTTTAATGATGCTATGGGTGTTTTGTAGCCTAATGGAGTAAAACACGAACATATTTTCTTATTAGATAGCGATGCTGCTCCTTGCGTGGTTAAAGCTGCAATGTCCTAATGTTTTATATCCTAAATGATCCATATAACATGCTTGGCAATGGGAATAAATAGATTCGCTGAATGCATAAGGATGTATTTCGAAAATTGTTAATAGTTTAATATCAAACGTGAAAAAATGTTTTTGAAAACTCCTAGTAGGTTCTCAAAATTTAACCCCCCCGTGGGCGTGCCTGTGTGTAAAGCGCGCCGCGATTAAAGGCGCTACAGTCTGGAACCGCACGACCACTACGGTCGCAGGTTCGAATCCTGCCTCGGGCATGGATGTGTGTGATGTCCTTAGGTTAGTTAGGTTTAAGTAGTTCTAAATTCTAGGGGACTTATGACCACAGCAGTTGAGTCCCATAGTGCTCAGAGCCATTTGAACCATTTTTTTTTGTAAAGCGCGCCAACCAAAAATAAAATGATTTCGCGCGGTTTCATTGTTGTTTCACAATTGCAAACCCATACCTATTCCTTCATTATTACTTCAGGTAAAGCCGCGATAAATTGTGTTGTCATACGTCCAAGTGAGCAGCAGTAACATAAAATACAAAGTGAGCCAGAGGAGATAAAATTTACAATCAGTGCAAAAAAATGACCCCGATTACGAACTAGTAACATAACTCCACACTGAGGCAATTGTCAAACGTGAAAAAATGTTTTTGAAAACTCCTAGTAGGTTCTCAAAATTTAACCCCCCAGTGGGCGTGCCTGTGTGTAAAGCGCGCCGCGGTTAAAGGCTGGCTGGGATCTGATGCAATTGCACTTCTTAATGCTTCGAGTGGGTCATTACTATCTCTGGAACACCTATCCTTGGCAACAGAACGTGATAGTGAAAATTTATTTCATCATTGTTTAATAAAACGGTGGTTTAGCTCATATAATGTTAGTTTATTTTCTCCTTGTTTAAGTAAATTATGATTAAACTGTGATTTTGATCATATACGTTTTGCTTAGTAACATAAAGACAGCTATTCTATAGATGTGAAAAAGTGCACCGCACGCCCGCTCGTGTTATGGAAAACGGCGCGCCCGCTCGAGAGCTACAGAGATGTATCCCGATATTATTTTTCCATGAGAACCAGTACTGACACTTTGGGGTACATGGCTAGAAGCAGCTGAATACTATGTTCAGCATCTCAGTGAAATTAAAACAATCATTTTTCAATTTGAAGATGAGTCTGTTCGTATTTTGCTTTTGAAAATGATACTCTAAATAAAGGAGGGAAAAAGGAGTACAAACGTCTCAAAAATGAGGTCGACAAGAAGTGCAAAATGGCTAAGCAAGCTAGGCTAGAGGACAAATCTAAGGTTGTAGAGGCTTATCTCACTAGGGGTAAGATAGATACTTCCTACAGGAAAATTAAAGAAACCTGTGGAGAAAAGAGAACCACGTGTATGAATATCAAGAGCTCAGATGGAAACCCGGTTCTAAGCAAAGAAGGGAAAGCAGAAAGGTGGAACGAGTATATAGAGGGTCTATACAGGGGCGATACACGTGAGGACAATATTATGGAAATGGAAGAAGATGTAGATGAAGATGAAATGGGAGATATGATACTGCGTGAAGAGTTTGACAGAGCACTGAAAGACCTGAGTCGAAACAAGGCACCGGGAGTAGACAACATTCCATTAGAACTACTGACGGCCTTGGGAGAGCCAGTCCTGACAAAACTCTACCGTCTGGTGAGCAAAATGTATGAGATAGGCGAAATACCCTCAGACTTCAAGAAGAATATAATAATTCCAACCCTAAAGTAAGCAGGGGTTGACAGACGTGAAAATTACCGAACTATCAGTTTAATAAGTCACAGCTGCAAAATACTAACGCGAATTCTTTACAGAAGAATGGAAAAACTGGTAAAAGCCGACCTCGGGGAAGATCAGTTTGGATTCCGTAGAAATATCGGAACACGTGAGGCAATACTGACCCTACGATTTATTTTATAAGCTAGATTAAGAAAAGGCAAACCTAAGATTCTAGCATTTTTAGACTTGAGAAAGCTTTTGACAATGTTGACTGGAATACTCTCTTTCAAATTCTAAAGGTGGCAGGGGTAAATTACAGGGAGCGAAAGGCTATTTACAATTTGTACAGAAAGCAGGTGGCAGTTATAAGAGTCGAGGGACATAAAAGGGAAGCAGTGGTTCGGAAGGGAGTGAGACAGGGTTGTAGCTTCTCCCCGATGTTATTCAATCTGTATATTGAGCAAGCAGTAAAGGAAACAAAAGAAAAATTCGGAGTAGGTATTAAAATCCATGGAGAAGAAATAAAAACTTTGAGGTTCGCCGATGACATTGTAATTCTGTCAGAGACAGCAAAGGACTTGGAAGAGCAGTTGAATGGAATGGACAGTGTCTTGAAAGGAGGATATAAGATGAATATCAACAAAAGCAAAACGAGGAAAATGGAATGTAGTCGAATTAAGTCGGGTGATGCTTAGGGAATTAGATTAGGAAATGAGACACTTAAAGTAGTAAAGGAGTTTTGCTATTTGGGGAGCAAAATAACTGATGATGGTCGAAGTAGAGAAGATATAAAATGTAGACTGACAATGGCAAGGAAAGCGTTTTTGAAGAAGAGAAATTTGTTAACATCGAGTATAGATTTAAGTGTCGGAAAGTCGTTTCTAAATGTATTTGTATGGAGTGTAGCCATGTATGGAAGTGAAACGTGGCCAATAAATAGTTTAGACAAAAAGAGAATAGAAGCTTTCGAAATGTGGTGCTACAGAAGGATGCTGAAGATTAGGTGGGTAGATCACATAACTAATGAGGAGGTACTGAATAGAATTGGGGAGATTAGAAATTTGTGGCACAACTTGACGAGAAGAAGGGATCGGTTAGTAGGACATGTTCTGAGGCATTAAGGGATCGCCAATTTAGTATTGGAGGGCAGCGTGGAGGATAAAAATCGTAGAGGGAGACCAAGAGATGAATACACTAAGCAGATACAGAAGGATGTAAGCTTCAGTACCTACTGGGAGATGAAGCAGCTTGCACAGGATAGAGTAGCATGGGGAGCTGCATCAAACCAGTCTCAGGACTGAAGACCACAACAACAACAACTCTACAGGGTGATTTAGTGTACATCAAAAGTAATTATTGTTTTTTATCGCGTCAGATTAAGACACTGAAAAACCTTTCAACATAATTGAAAGACAAGGTAAAGATTATCGAAGGCATAAAAATGAAAATTAGCGAAGCAGAAGGACCTGTTGCTGAATTGTTAAAGCAAAAACTGAACTACGTACTAGAGAAGTATAAAAGTTTTAATATTCTGATAAAAATTAACAGTATGCTGTGCGCAAGAGTAGATGACAAACTTGACGTCCTATACTCACTTCCAGAATTGTGCAAATTTAACTTTGCCCCAATCACACCCCGCGACATTGAAAGAACTTTCAATAAGTAAAAAGCGTCATTCCGTTCAAACAGAAACAGTTTTGATTTTGAAAATTTAGAAAAAAAACATGGGCTTGTGTATTGTAACAATACAAATAATTCCACTGAGACTGAAGAAGCATAAAATGGTTTGTTTTTGGTATATTAAAGAGTGGTTTATCCGAAAATAGTAGTTTTTTGTCCCCCCATATTTTTCCATATTTTATATTTTTCAGTCCACATTATATATACATATTTTGTCATTTTTAATGCGTATTTGTTCCGTACTCTAGAAATAAGCATAGATAAATGTATGTTCGTTTATAGAGTATATTCTACTTCACACGGTAGATCTGTATAATTTGAAAGCTTGAAAGTACTAAATAGTTTAGAAACTAATTCAGACATGGCGATGGGCCATGTTTACACACTGTTTTGCATAGGCATACTGACTGATGCCCCAATCAAAGAAACTTTAAGTCAACATCAGTTGGAAATGCAATTTAAGAAAATGAAGGCACATGAGAATAAAAGGTAGAAATTGCTGAAAAGGTATTTGAACCTAATGAATCTCAAGCTGAAAGAATTAATTCTTTGGGAAGAAGGACTAATAAGGGAAGAAATCACTAAAAGCAAGAATAATGAAAAATGTGAATAGGCTTACTTCCGATATCATCATTAGTGTTCTACCAAAAGACACATTTTTGTATAGTAACTCTCCTGTCTTCTGACATCCTCCTCAGACCAGCGTAATTTCCACTTCCCTTTGTGTCGTCTATCATCTTTTATCTCCTTCTTCCTCTTAATCTTCTCTCACAAACTAGTTCTTCCAGAGCGTCTGTTAGGCACTTCCGTCTCAACAAGTCTCCCATCCAGTTTTTCATTCTTCCTCTTATAACATGCAGCAGTCTGCTGTTTGAAACGGTGCAACAAAACAAAACAAAATTAATAATGGATCCAGTGCCTTAGATGTAAAAGGAGGGCTCACGACGCTTCTGCCACGGGGAACACATTTTTCGTGTGCATAAATCGCAACTCGGGTAGTGATTATGAGTAGGCCTTTATTGACATTCGTATTTCTATGTAATACGCTAATAGGTGGAAGGTCACCAAAAAATGGATTATTGTCAGCAAAATTGTTGTATTTTACCGTGTTAATTGGTCTAAGTAAGCCGGCAATTTTGTCTACTGTCAACAAAACATATTTTGAAAATTTCAGAAGTTTTGTTTGCTCACTATTGTGTTCTATGATAAGCGTAAACGTGCCACCATAAGTGTTTAAACCTACACCATACCTGGGGCACGTTTACACACGCGACTTGAGCCTATATAACATTATTTTGTATTCTTAAATATACTTTTAAGTTAGAAGTCTACCCGACCGGAGGCCCTGATCACACGACATTCTTTTTAATTTCAAGCCATACTTTAGTAGCCATGTTATAAGACGAATAATTTTGAACACTAAATATAACCCAAAAAATTTAAAAAAATCCGAAAAGTAAAAGTGTCCTATGCAATGATACGAATAGAAATGGCAGTTTTGCTCAAATACTACTAGGTGGAACAAATAAAAGTGGCCCCACAGAGTTCCAGGGTAAAAGAAACACAGCAGAAGAAAAGAAGTACAGTACTAATCTGACCACAGCAGATGTTAAAAGCGACCACCATTCATCTATTGGCACTTTTGGTCCCAGGTCAGCAACCTGCTGAACACATATGTAAGCTGGACTACTGCAATTGCTGCTGTCTCGTCCGATATGTTCTGCTGCAGTTCTTGATAACTATGAGGGTTGTTGCGTTACACTTTAGACTTGAGGCCTCCTCACAAAAAGTAATCACACACTGACAGTTCAGGTGGCTTGGATAGCCAGCTGGGGCCGCGACCAGACTGACTTCTGCTAATAATTTTGTCCGGTGTAAAGATTGTGTAGCCTTGCCGCAGTGGATACACCGGTTCCCGTGAGATCACTGAAGTTAAGCGCTGCCGGGAGTGGTCGGCACTTGGATGGGTGACCATCCAGGCCGCCGTGCGCTGTTGTCATTTTTCGGGGTGCACTCAGCCTCGTGATGCCAATTGAGGAGCTACTCGACCGAATAGTTGCGGCTTCGGTGAAGAACATCATCATAATGACCGGGAGAGTGGTGTGCTGACCCCACGCCCCTCCTATCCGCATCCTTATTGCAAATTTTGGTGACAAGAATCTCAGTAAATTAGCTTACTATGCCTACTTTCATTCACAGCTTTCGTATGGCATCATATTCTGGAGTAATGCATCGTTGAGTAGAAAAGTATTCATTGCTCAAAAACGTGTAATCAGGATAATTGCTGGAGCCCACCCAAGGTCATCCTGCAGACATCTGTTTAAGGATCTAGGGATCCTCACAGTAGCCTCACAGTATATATATTCACTTATGAAATTTGTTGTTAATAATCCAACCCAGTTCAAAAGTAGTAGCAGTGTGCATAGCTACAACACCAGGAGAAAGGATGATCTTCACTATGCAGGGTTAAATCTGACTTTGGCACAGAAAGGGGTAAATTATGCTGCCACAAAAGTCTTTGGTCACCTACCAAACAGCATCAAAAGCCTGACAGATAGCCAACTAACATTTAAAAATAAATTAAAAGAATTTCTACATGACAACTCCTTCTACTCATTGGCTGAATTTTTAGATATAAATTAGGGGGGGAAATATCGACAACAACAACTTAAACATTACCAGAACGAGATTTTCACTCTGCAGCGGAGTGTGCGCTGATATGAAACTTCCTGGCAGATTAAAACTGTGTGCCCGACCGAGACTCGAACTCGGGACCTTTGCCTTTCGCAGGCAAGTGCTCTACCAACTGAGCTACCGAAGCACGACTCACGCCCGGTACTCACAGCTTTTACTTCTGCCAGTACCTCGTCTCCTACCTTCCAAACTTTACAGAAGCTCTCCTGCGAACCTGCAGAACTAGTGTCATGCAATATTTTGTGTAATGTAATATCTTGTACAGACATCTTTTATTAACCTGACACGTTCCACATCATTACGAAGTGTCGTATTCATGATCTATGGAACAAGTATTAATCTACTCTAATCTAATCTCCTCCTCTGAGGATGACACGGCGGTTGGATGGTCCCGGTAGGCCACTTGTGGCCTGACGACGACGGTATGAAGATTGTGTAAAAGATCCAAGGTTCGACTGGTTGTGTGGGCAGTTGCTCCATCCTTTTGGAAGTACCTGTAGGTCTTTTCCTGCTCCGTTAATGCTGCCACAAACTCACGTCCAATTGTACTCACCTGTCCGCGACACTTTTATTTGCGCCAGCCTGTATAATTACACTGAAGTGACCGTGATTCTTGATGGTCACTCAGGCGTTAAAAATAGCAGGACATGGTTCTTAATGGGGTGTATGACCACCACGGACAGCAGTGCAAGCTCTGCAATGTACTCCCATACTGGCCACAAAGTTGGTAAGGCGGTACGGCGTTCCATTCCTCCATCAGTGTGGTTGACAACTAATGGCTGGTCGTTTATATATGTGAACTTGCTGCAATACGTCTCCCCAACGCATCCCACACGTGCTCGATGGCACATAAGTGGGAGAACGGGCAGGCCAGTCCAGTTGCCAAATATCCTCTCGTTCCAACAGCATCTCCAGCTGCTTCATAAAAATGAAGTCAGGACTGAATGCACCCCTGAAAAGACCCACATTGAGAAGGAGAACAGGATCACAACAAAGTTGACTGGTGGGTGTATCGCATTTAAAGCTGTCATTATGCCTCCCCAAACCACATCACTTGGACCACCAAAGGATCACTCTCGCAATGCTCCTGAGCGCAGTCGTATTCCCACCTCTCGGCGTGTTAGGGTACGCAAGGAACATTGTCGACCATGATCATTTTGGTGGTCCAGTTGTTGTGCTGTGGGGAGGTATAATGTTCCATGGGCATACTAACCTCCAAAGCTTCGAACACGCTACGCTCGCCAGGCAACGCTATTGTTGCATTGTACTCCTTCCCAATGTGCGTCTTTTCAGCCGTGGATTCGGCCCTTATTTCATCTTTATGGATGACAAGGCGCGACCGCATCGAACAGCGCAGGTGGAGGAGCTGCTGCAACGAGAGTACATTAGGTGAACGTGGCCTTTCCGTTCCCCCGACTTAAATCCCATCAAGTCCGTATGGCATTAGTGGGTCAGACGTTTTGCCACACATCCACATGCACCAACGACCATCCGGCAGTTGACAGTTGCGCTGGTGGCAGGAACAGATGAATGGAACGCACCTATAACAAGAACCCCTTACCAACTTCGTGGCCAGTATGGATGCGCGTTGCAGAGCATACAATGTCGTCCGTGATGGTCTCGAATCCTATTAAGAGTCGGCCGCTGAGGCCGAGCGGTTCTAGGCGCTTCAGTCTGGAACCGCGCGACCACTACGGTCGCAGGTTCGAATCCTGGCTCGGGCATCGATGTGTGTGATGTCCTTAGGTTAGTTAGGTTTAAGTAGTTCTAAGTTCTAGAGGACTGATGACTTCAGACGTTAAGTCCCATAGTGCTCAGAGCCTTTTTTTGCTATTAAGAACCATGTCCCACTGTTTGTAACGTCTAGGGGACCATCTTGAATCGCGGTGACTTCATTGTAATTTTTGTCTTTGAATAAAAGTGTCATTTCTGTTCGTCTCACTGCGTATTTCTCGTAGTTTCCTTCTGTACCATATTGTAACAGTCCTTCCATTTGTGGTCATCGAGCTATGTTACTTGGCAGTGACATGTCATTCGTCCTTAAGTTTTGAATGCCAATTTATTTAGCAGATGTCTATTCTTTCCAGAATTTCAAGTCTTGTAACTCTTATTGTAAAGGATCTTCTTTAATTACAATTAACCATTTAATTTTCGAATTAAATTTCCCACAAATCTCTTATCACTGAAGGTGAAATTTCTTCTCATATTTGTGGAGAAGGCCAGATTGAGCTGGAACCCAACCGACAATCTTAACTTACAATATCATAGAAGTTCGACAAGATTCAGCGCGGAAGTTTGAGCTGACCACTCAGATAAGTGGTTTATGAAATACTTGTTCGATCGATTCTTGAGTATTGCTCTTCATTTTGCGACTCTTAGAATTAGATTAATAGAAGAGATAGAGACCGTTTCTTTATTGGATTAGAAAGCGAACGACGGGCGTCGTGTTTCGTCACAGGAACGTTTAGTAAGTGCAAGAGCGTTACAGATGTGTTCAAGAAACTGCAGAGACAGACGCTAAAAGACAGCGGTCATTCTAAGAAGAGTTGGACAACATCCCAGTTCCTCCAACATACGACTCACGAAATGACCAAGATGAGAAAATCAGAAGAGCTTGAGCTCATACGGAGATGGAGGGATGAAATGTTAATACTACTAGAAGTACCCTCCGCCACACACCGTTAGGTGGCCTGCGGATTATAAATGAGTAGAAGATGGAGAACTTTCCTTAAAGTCTGCGACCGCCTCATTATATAACCGTATTAAAAAATAAATTCTATTGGTGGTGTTAAGTTCTTATGGGACCAAACTGCTGAGGTCATCGGTCCCTAAATTCTATTGAAATGAACGTCGGCCGCCAAAACCTATGCTATTGTAAAACCTGATTCTCTTCGATTCGTGGGCCGGCCGCTGTGGCCGAGCGATTCTAGGCGCTACAGTCTGGAACGGGACTGATGACCTCATATGTTAAGTCCCATAGTGCTTAGAGCCATTTTTTCTTAGATTCGTGATGCAATGGTAGTTGCTCATGCACAGAGGTTAGCAATTTGATTCCAAGAACGGACTGATTCCAAACTATACCCTCACGGTGGGAAATGCGCTACTGTTTATAACAGTTTCATAAGAATGGGCATTCCTTTTTAAACATATGAAACCTAATGTCATGCTTCAGAAGCTGGATAAACAGCCCTAATATAACAGAACACTTTCACCAAATGTCAATGATAGCAACATGCCCAGTACATGAAACTTAAATTTAATTTAATTAAAGTTTATAAAATAAATGCAATCCAGACTGACTTTCTGCGAATGATCTCACTCTCAATTTCATATAGACACAACGTGTTCAGGTCAGCACATCTAGAGGTACAACACCAATCATAAATGTAACATTTGTTAAGCAAATGATAACTAGGGTGGAAATAAGAAAGAAATCGTTCATTGCTCAGATAAATGCTGTAAGAATAATATATGATGCAAAACCACGATCATCTAGTAGACCTCTCTTCAAGGATTTAGGAATTTGACTACTGCCTCACAGGGTATTTATTACCTCATGAGCTTGTTGTAAATAATTTACTGCAGTTCAGAAGGAACAGTGGTGTACATAATTAAAATACGAGACGAAACATTGACATTCACTACGGAACATTAAGATTGTTTTTATCACAAAACAGGGTGCACAATGCTGCCACCAAAATATTTTTTATAGAATGTCTGACAGATAGACAGGTTCAAATGGTTCAAATGGCTCTGAGCACTATGGGACTCAACATCTTAGGTCATAAGTCCCCTAGAACTTACAACTACTTAAACCTAACCAACCCAATGACACCACACACACCCATGCCCGAGGCAGGATTCGAACCTGCGACCGCAGCAGTCCCGCGGTTCCGGACTGCAGCGCCAGAACCGCTAGACCACCGCGGCCGGCAGATAGACAGGTTAAATTTGAAAACAAACAGAAAAGTTTCTTCTTGACAGCTCTATTCCGTAAAAGAATCTCTATTTTTGTGATGTGTAAAACGTGATGGGTAGGAATCACCGACTCACAATTGCACTAAAAAAATTGTAAATGGTCAGTATGTAGCCAGTTTACATATTAATGTACAATGCGAATATGAAATGATTCGTTCCACATCATTACGATTAATCTTATAAATGAGGTAGGAAATCTACCGTGTCCTTTTCAGATGAACTGTTCTGGCATTTGGATCAACCCACATCGGCATCCTCTCGAATGCAAGTCCAGCGTTTTATCACTGCGCCGCATCGCTCCGTAACATAGTAACATCACAATGACTGCAGTGGCACGAAATGTCATCGTCTGTACACGGATCGTTATGCTGCTGATTCCTGTACCCGAAATGCAACGGATGTCACCTTTGCAGTAGCTGACCAGGATAACTTGCGATTAGTTCTTGGAGTGAGGTTTAGAGTTTGGCGTCTCCTATCAGTTAACTGCTTAGGCCTGCCAGTATATGGAAGCTTTAAGGCTTTCTTCTAATTGCCTCTCCACAGTAAGTTCACAAACAGTGGAGCAGGAGAAAAGTAACTTTTCAGAAATCTCTCAGTAGGAGGACCTCAACTTGTGGCTCGCTTCAGTTGGACATAACTCGATTCTCTCCCTTGCTTACCTCCAAGCAGACCTGGGATGAAATTCTTAAGATTCCTCGCTCTGTGTTTTGTAACACTACTGCAAAAATGCTGCAGCCGGTAGGAAGTGACAAGATTATTTAAACACTAACACACCTATGTAATAATTTCCACAGACTCTTATAACAACACAACATCTCTGTTAAAGATTATTCATGTGTCATATGGAACGCCTACTAACATGAAGACATCTCTGAAACCACTATGACATTCTACTCACAACATCATTTCTAAAGTATCTTGGCGTAGCAGACGACAACATTTCTGCCTATTACACCAACCAGTCCTCTGGCCGAGGGACTTGGCGCAGTAGTTAACACACTTGGCTCTAAGTGAAGGTGAAATGACAAGTTTAACAGGTATTTTCAAGAACACTAACTTGACTAAGATGTGTCTTAACTTGACCAAGATCTGAAACTTCCTGGCAGATTAAAACTGTGTGCCGGACCGAGACTCGAACTCGGACCTTTACCTTTGGCGGGCAAGTGCTCTACCAACTGAGCTACCCAAGCAAGACTGACGCCGCGTCCTCACAGCTTTACTTCTGCCAGTACCTCGTCTCCTACCTTCCAAACTTTACAGAAGCTCTCCTGCGAACCTTACAGAACTAGCACTCCTGAAAGAAAGGCTATTGTGAAGACATGGCTTAGCCACAGCCTTGGGGATGTTTCCAGAATGAGATTTTCACTCTGCAGAGTGGCACGGTAGCTCAGCATGTTCGGTAAGAGGGCTGTGTGCTCTCTGTAATAAAATAAACTGAGTCAATGAATCAACGATCAATTTGAACGGATGTCTTGTGACGTCCGCCCACACCAAACGCAATGAACTATATCGAACAAAATGAAAAAAAAAGTTGTTAGAGCACTTTCCGGCGAAAGACAAAGGTCCCGAGTTCGAGTCTCGGTCCGGCACACAGTTTTAATCTGCCATGAAGTTTCATATCAGCGCACACTCCGCTGCAGAGTGAAAATCTCATTCTTGACCAAGATCTGTCTTATGATTAGCGACTAATGATTTTAATTCTCTTTTTGGTGAGGTACTATTTTATTTGTACTGTGCCACGTATGTTTTAGAATTAGAGTGGCAAATAGTATATAAATATTGTAGGTGTACTGTTTTGCTCAGCATTTCACATAACGGCCCTTTGAAACTGGTAAAGTGTCGTTCAGTCCTTGCAACACCCTACAGTACTATACTCTGCTTTCCTAAACTGTGGAAAATACCTGAAGTCCTCTTCATACCTAAATGTAATAAAATTCCAGAAGAACTTACTTCTGGTAGCGCGTAAGACTGTGTCATGTCTTTATCAACACATTTATCTCCAGTTCACAATGAGCTGAAGAGCTCATACTTCTTCCTAATACAGTACTGATTTCCTCTTCAAGTTCTTCGGTTATGCTGAAGTCAAATCTTTTCCTCTTTTAACTGCAGCCGTCCATCGATAGAAAAGATGATGTTTTCTCTTCTCTAAAAAGCTTTTGACTCCACGTAGGACTCTGTTGTTTTGTTCTTCTGTAATACTTACGAGCAGTGGCGTCCTTTTCTACAGTCTTATTTCATTTTTGTCCCGCTCATACACTATCGTCAAGACACATTTATATCTGCCATTCAACAACATACGTACCCCATACCTCCGCGCTGCTTCCGCAACTGTGTCTTCACCTTTTGTTCACAGTATATAGATGAAACTGCCTTCCATGTCTTACAGTCCACCGTCTTAACGTCCCACATGTCCCTCAAGTGCCACCTTGACGACTTTATACCTGCTGTGCCCGTCTTAGTGAGGCGGTGATCACACAGGGCAAATACACACAATATTAAAACTCCGTGATTAAAACCATGTACCGGACCGGGATTCGACACAGTGCTTTACCGACTGATCTGTCCAAGAACAATTTACGACCAGCTCTCACAGTTTCACTTCCACATGCGCCTCTTCTGCTACTTTCCAAACATCACAGAGCTTTATCTGTCTGGATGTATCAAATCCGTACGCACTCCACCGCAGAGTGAAAACTTATTTAGATTAGATTAGATTAGATTTACTTTCATTCCAATTGATCCGTAGCGAGGAGGTCCTCCAGGATGTGGAACATGTCAGAAAAACAACAATACATGACAAATATTTATAACTAAAACAAATAAGCTAATGTACCATTCCACAGGTCCCAAGTGGAATGATCATCATTTTTTAATGAACACTAAGAGTCATTTTACAAATACTAATGCACTGAATTTAAAATAAAAAAGTTTTTATTTATTTATAAGGTAATAAACATGTAATACAACTACTTTAATACTTATTTACAATGAACACATTACTGCACTGAAATGGTGCAGAAGTTAGATTATACTTACACACTTACACACACACACACACACACACACACACACACACGCACACACAGACACAGACACACAAATTTTCAGTGAACACATTACTGCACTGAAATTGTGCAGAAGTTATGTTGTACTTATATTTAGGACCTACGATATTGTTCCTCACAATTTGTGTTTGACGATTCTACAACTGTACCGAACAAAACAAAACAAAACAAAAATTAAAATTCTTGAAATTGCTGAATGTAAGCTAACAGGAAATTATCGCATACTAACTGTCCGTCATAAATCCCGTAACGTGTTTGATGTACTGATGTATTGAAACTACTAATTGCACCCCTACATAATCTTTTTAGGACCATGACCGTTATCTAGTCTTTGATCCCTTTTTTCCAAAGCCTCTGAACAACCACCTTTCTAACATTTTACCTCCTTTTTAAATTCTGCAAGTTCCAGAATAAATTAGAAACATTGAAAACACAGCTCGGGCTGAAACAAATAACGCAATTATATTATTATTTAGGAGCAATTGGATAAATGCCTGTCATTCTACTTAGAAATAAAATTTGATATCTGAGCAAAATATTAGTTCGTAGTCTAGCACACAAAATAGCCTTTAAAAATGACTCTGAGCACTATGGGACTTAACTTCTGAGGTCATCAGTCCCCTAGAACTCAGAACTATTTAAACCTAACTAACCTAAGGACATCACACACATCCATGCCCGAGGCAGGATTCGAGCCTGCGACCGTAGCGGTCGCGCGGTCCCAGACTGTAGCGCCTAGAACCGCTCGGTCACCCTGGCCGGCAAAATAGCCTCTATCTTACTCGTGATTGAGTGCAATGAGAATGTACAAACTGAACTGCAGTGACTGCAAATGATCTTGAGTAGGAAATGGAAATTACGGCGACGAGATTCCATGAACACAAGGAAAAATGGTAGTAACGGCAACGAGATACTGTGAACACAGATCCAGATGTACGTCTGTACTCTGCGAAACACTACGAAATGCGTTTTAAGGCGTACTTTCTATTGAACTAGATATTTTTCCTATTGATGTCATGTTCATTACAAGCGCTGTTCGCTAATATTTTACTCCAATTATACTTTTATCACCAATTTAAGTGATCACTCACATTTTTTCACTGATAACATGTAACGTTGTGTTCTGAGCTAAGCAACTTGTTATTACAAGTAATTTTTTACAGCAGTGATTTTTTACAGCCTCATGTGCCTAATGATGATGCAAAGTGCTTTTAAATACATGTTTCCTTGCGACTAAAACATAAATATGGACAAACGCGAAATTATTAACTGAAACTTGAATTATATTTCAACAGTCCTTGCAGCTATTTTAAAACGCCATCTGTGAAGTACATGACTTAAAATAGACACTAAACAACCTTTTGTGTGAGCAAAGGTTCGTTACATACACACATGTATTGAAAAGTGAGCGAGAGCTTCGAAAGGGGACTTTCAATTATTGTATTACCAAGTCAAAACCAGGAATCTTTGTTTTCTCTGGAGCAGCAGCGAAGGAGTAGTCCATAACTTTACAACATGGAAAAAGAGAAATTTTTCCTACTGTCCGTTGTTAACGGCTTTGTAATAAATAAACTTAGAGAATTATTTTCAAAGATGGTGTTAGCATTTGATGAGTCATTCACTAATTCCTCTGTCTTCTGGCTTAGTCCAGCCCTCCATACATTATAAAATACAGGCAACTGGTTTCTCGTACATGTTTGCTTTCTAACCTATTACTATTGCTTTTCTGTACGTTGTTCAATTTGTGCTTCCAGAGTAGGCTCGAAAGAGATATTCTTTTCCGGTTCAAAGGTAACTTCAGTTTTTCCGTGTAATGTCCAGCTGCTCTTTCTAATTTGTAGCAGAAGCACGAAAACGTAGAACTGGATTGCAGTTTTAAAAATTCGAGAATCGGTGTGCTTCACTTTGAAACTTCTCCGCCGGTGTTTGGTGTAGCGTGACACTACTTTCAATTTAAAGTATATGCCAGTAACCTCAGATATCTGAATATAAATTGCAGTCATTCCAGTTTTCGTTCCCAACATCGACAGCTCGCTGAATGATGAAGACGTCTGACCTGCTCACCGAAGAACTCTTCCGCAGCGAACGTTTTGACATCTGTTGTCATCGCTTAATTCTTCACGGAAGTTTCCAGCTATCCAGCAGCCGTGTAACGCCACTTTTGTTTAATCGTTCGATGGATCGCCATCAGAAACATCTCATGAGTCTCTCAAAGGGTAGAAACAATGTCAGATTAAGCATTCGAATCGGAACTACAAATTATATTCCAAACTTTTACTACAACTGAAGATACGGTTTAACAATGCCAACACTCCACTGTGGAACTGATACTGCCTTTTGTAGTCAGTTATGCCGTTCTAAAACTTCCTCGTACTTTCTAGGTGGCGCCTTTTCCATTAGTTGTTGCTTTTTTTTTTTTAACGAAAACATTGCCCGTTATGGACTATACAGTTTTCAAACTTATTTTCTGTTGGCCAACTTTGACATTTTAGTCATTATCAAGCTATAAATATGCCCAAATGCGGGTGGAATAAAACATGTAACGTACATAAAAAGTATACAAAAAGCACCAAATGGCAGCTTTGTCAACATTGCATAGGATGCAATCCAGTACATTCAGATAACCTCTACGTAACATACCGCAACACGTGTCAAACAGACTCATTCTACAGACATTATAGACTCTGGAAATACAGCAATGGCCACATGCCATGAAAATGGGAAAACTCTATACAGCCTTCCATAATACTCATGAAATATCAATCTTAGTACTTATACTACTATGCATTTAATTATATGCGAGTTACTAATAAGTGATGCATAGCCCGACCTCCCTTGAAAGGAAAGAAACATGGCCAAGAAACAGTAAAACAGCCACATGTATTCAGTGTGACTTCACATTGTTCCAAGATTTCCAAAATGTAAACTCCACAATGCCTCATAGAGGAGAGGCCATATGATACTTTATTGTAATCTTTCCATCGGATATACAAGGTCATGTACAGGTTGTTTCCTTTATGATGATAGAAGTTTTCAGGTTGCACTGCAAATGTACAAATCAAGAGTTGCTCCTAAAACGACGTATCGAAGTTATAAGCAATGATGGGATAATTTGTTTTACTGTTAGTCTGCTGATGACAGTAAAAATCCGACCACCCAAATTTTTCTAGTATTTTATCTGCACGCTATGAACAAACGTGACTTGGATGAAAATGCCCTATAAAGGAAGATCGTGACCTCGAACGCTCGGAACCGCACGATAACGTGCTTAGGATATAAATCACTCGTCCTAAAAATATTGATATGAGCCGTTAGCATGAGAAGCTGCGCTTCTTATAACAAGAGGCATCATCAGAGGATTATTGGTCAGCTGTTCAACGTGTAAGAGAGGAGTTTGGTAACACGAAGAAAAGAAATAGCAATATACGAGGGCTGTTCAATGAAGAACGATCATAATTTTTGCATGGTCATAATTTCTCGCGCTAAAATTTAATCTTCATGAAATTCTGTTACCTTAATGTGCAACAAACACGGCGTAATAGTTTCATTGTTGGGACTCTTGGTTCCCGCCTGTGAGAGAGCAAAAACACAAAGAAAACAACAAAAAATACTGCCAACATCTTGATGCGCACTTCTTTAGGCAACATAAGCTCTACATGAGAAGGATTGTTGATTTTGTGAGACTGCAGTCTAAAAAACCACAGGTAAAGTTAGACGATCGTCATTTCATCGTCAGACTCTGAGCTACACAATCTTTTTTTGCGTAGAAATACATCTGTATGTTGGAGATTCTTGGGAAAAGGCAAGTTATGACACTGAATCACGAATGTCATCGTTTGAAAGTGCAGCTAGAGTAGCTTTACACACTGGACGTCTTGATAGAAGAAGTGATTTTGAGTGTGAAAAAGTGGTTTCAGTCAAATGTGCATTTTGTTCTGTTCTACTTTGCTTTGACCACTTCATTGTAATTCGACACCTGCACATTGAAGAGTTGTGCTGTGCAACGCTGTCAGGTCAGCAGAAAAAAAATGGATGTTCAGATAGCATAGTTTTGCAACCAGACGGAAATATAGCGCTAAGTCACGACACTGAAATGGATGTGTTTTAGGTCCTGTTATACAGATATTATGCTTTTGCGCTTGACCATAGCTCCTCTCCTAGACTTTGAGTAAGTGAGCATTCAAACGTCTCTCGCGGTAAGGCGCTCAGTTTTGAATGTGAATGGCTCGTACTACAGTTTTTGGGATGAACGATTAACATTCTAAGCAGATTTTCGCGCGGGCCAGAGTGTTCGAAGTCACGCACTTCCCTCGTTAGTACACCTGCTTATATCTATGTTGGCCTTTTTACGGAATGGCCAACACGCAACTAGAGGAAGTCTGCTGAAAATATGACAGTTGCATTAAAATTCGTATTATGACCGGATCGCCAAAAGTGTAAGCACTCCAGTAAAATGTGTGATTACATACGCTGGGGCTTATTACACGAACATTATTAATACATTTAGAAATGCATCAGCATAGCACTGAAAATGTGAGCACGTGTAATGAGCTGCTGGTTTTAACAGACAACACATAGTGATTTTATACAAAAATATTTCACAGTAGTAACAGAAACGTAAATACACTACTGGCCATTAAAATTGCTACATCAAGAAGAAATGCAGACGATAAACGGGTATTCATTGTCACATATATTATACTAGAACTGACTTGTGATTACATTTTCATGCAGTTTGGGTGCATAGATCCTGAGGAATCAGTACCCAGAACAACCACCTCTGGCCGTAATAACGGCCTTGATACGCCTGGGCATTGAGTCAAACAGAGCTTGGATGGCGTGTACAGGTACAGCTGCCCATGCAGCTTCAACACGATGCCACAGTTCATTAAGAATAGTGACTGGCGTATTGCGACGAGCCAGTTGCTCGGCCACCATTGACCAGACGTTTTGAATTGGTGAGAGATCTGGAGAATGTGCTGGCCAGGGCAGCAGTCGAACATTTTCTGTATCCAGAAAGGCCCGTACAGGACCTGCAACATGCCGTCGTGCATTATCCTGCTGAAATGTAGGGTTTCGCAGGGATCGAATGAAGGGTAGAGCCACGGGTCGTAACACATCTGAAATGCAACGTCCACTGTTTAAAGTGCCGTCAATGCGAACAAGAGGTGACTGAGACGTATAACCAATGGCACCCCATACCATCACGCCGGGTGATATGCCAGTATGGCGATGACGAATATACGCTTCCAATGTGCGTTCACCGCGATGTCGCCAAACACGGATGCGACCATCATGATGCTGTAAACAGAACCTGGATTCATCCGAAAAAATGACGTATTGCCATTCGTGCACCCAGGTTCGTCATTGAGTACACCATCGCAGGTGGTCCTGTCTGTGATGCACCGTCAAGGATAACTGCAGCCATGGTCTCCGAGCTGATAGTCCATGCTCCTGCAAACTTCATCGAACTGTTCGTGCAGATGGTTGTTGTCTTGCAAACGTCCCCATCTGTTGACTCAGGGATGGAGACGTGGCTGCACGATCCGTTAGAGCCATGCGGATAAGATGCCTGTGATCTCGACTGCTAGTGATACGAGGCCGTTGGGATCCAGCACGGCGTTCCGTATTACCCTCCTGAACCCACAGATTCCATATTGTGCAAACAGTCATTGGATCTCGACCAACACGAGCAGCAATGTTGCGATAGGATAAACCGCAATGACGATAGGCTACAATCTGACCTGCATCAAAGTCGGAAACGTGATGGTACACATTTCTCCTCCTTACACAAGGCATCACAACAACGTTTCACCAGGCAACTGCTGTTTGTGTTTGAGAAATCGGTTGGAAACTTTACTCATGTCGGCACGTTGTAGGTGTCGCCACCGGCGCCAGCCTTGTGTGAATGCTCTGGGAAGCTAATCATTTGCATATCACAGCATCTTCTTACTGTCGGTTAAATTTCGCGTCTGTAGCACGTCATCTTCGTGGTGTAGCAATTTTAATGGCCAGTAGTGTATAAGGGGCAGTAATGTGAAAACGAGATAGATGGGTAAAAAGTAAGTATAGTATTTATTATTTCAAAGGTAATCACTGTAACTGTTAATACATTTATCCCAGTGGGAGAGAAGACGATCAGTACCTTGATGGGAAAATGTTTGCGGTTGCCTATGGAACCATGACGATACCCAGGCGTTTACCTCTTCGTCTGAGGCAAATCATCGGCCAAGAATGTCTTTCTTCAGGGCCCCAAAAATATGGAAATCTTTTGGGGAGGGATATGGACTTTATGGAGGATGTGTAAAGGGCTTTCCAGCGAAACTTCGGCAGCGTAGCCGAAACAACCTTGCCAACCTGTGGCCTTCAGGGTAGTCTTTTGAGAGAGCTTGCGGCCTGTCTGACCTGCAAGTAGCACCGCGCTTCTTTAATGTACGTTAATAGCTCCAAGAGAGGATTGTGGTGTTACAACACGCAAAAATTACGCTTATTAAACGCCATTCTGCTAGGGCTTATCGATTCTGCACTTCAACTTGTGGACACAGACTGTGGTATAACAGAGATTTACTTCAGGACTGACATCGTCACTATGAACGCCAAAACCATTTGCATTGTGTCAGTGGAGTTTCCTGTTCACAATCCAAACGATCTACACCTACACATTGGTCGCATTAGCAGTCCCGGTCAGCTTAGCAGTTCATGCAACGTTAGCAACCACGAACGTAATGAATCATCATTTTTCTCTTTGTACAAACAGCGAATAGCTGCTTTTCGTAGTATCTAACAGAGTTATCCCACGACACAATGGCTTCATCAATTTGGACTCAGTCGTTTCTGAACCAGGGCTCCTTATCTCAAACTGATTATTTGCCCTACTACATCAATCGTGATGGTTTGTATCTTCATCACGGAAAGATCTTGTATTTTCGCCAAGTGATTGTGCAATGCATGATGCAAAGCATTTTATACCTATGTTACCCATTCTTCATGCTATTTTATTCGCTTGCAATGTGAGGAAATGCGCCTTAATCAACGTTATTATCACAATGTGCATGTAATATATGTTGGAAACTATCATTTTTACACAATTTACATTTATTGATGAACCCTTCTCGGGTTATCAGCCGAGTCGTGGCGTCATGTTACCGCAACGTTTGGACGAGTTTCCTACTCGGCACCTTCAGGCGAAATGTGGCGTTCATTCTCCTTTACAGCCACTGCAGACTACTCTGCCGAAGGCCAACGAGTGGCCCGACATCGTGTCGCTGGAAGACATGTCGTGGTCGGTGGTAGAGTGGCCCCTGCTAGGCGGGGGGGAGGGGGGGAGATGGAAGCGGGCCCGGTAGTCGAATCTCCGCCGCTTTCACAACAAAGCGTGCCTCACGTTCGATGCATTTTCGTTAACGCCACATCCCATCCAGAGCTCTGTTCGAAACTGCTTTCCCGGTTGACAAGATCGCCCTTGAATAAAGAAAAGTATGAAGTTATTCACATGAATACTAAAAGAAATCTGCTAAATTTCGATTACGCGATATTGTTGTTGTGGTCTTCAGTCCAGAGACTGGTTTGATGCAGCTCTACATGCTACTCTATCCTGTGCCAGCTTCTTCATCTCCCAGTACCTACTGAAACCTACATCCTTCTGAATCTGTTTAGTGTACTCATCCCTTAGTCTCCCTCTACGATTTTTACCCTCCACGCTGTCCTCCAATACTAAATTGGTGATCCCTTGATGCCTCAGAATATGCCCTACGAACCGATCCCTTCTTCTAGTCATGTTGTGGCACAAATTCCTCTTCTCCCCAATTCTATTCAATACCTCCTCATTAGTTATGTGATCTACCCATCTAATTTTCAGCATTCTTCTGTAGCACCAGATTACGAAAGCTTCTATTCTCTTCTTGTCTAAACTATTTATCGTCCACGTTTCACTTCCATACATGGCTACACTCCATACAAATACTTTCAGAAACTACTTCCTGACATTTAAATCTAAACTCGATGTTAACAAATTTCTCTTCTTCAGAAACGCTTTCCTTGCCATTTGCCATTGCCAGTCTACATTTTATATCCTCTCTACTTCGACCATCATCAGTTATTTTGCTCCGCAAATAGCAAAGCTCCTTTACTACTTTAAGTGTCTCATTTCCTAATCTAATTCCCGCAGCATCACGATTACGCGATAAGTCACACAAATCTGAAGGCTGTAAATTCAACTAAATACTTAGGGATTAGAATTACAAATAACCTAAATTGGAACAAACACATAGATAATGTTGTGGGTACAGCAAACCAATGACTGCGATTCAATGGCAGAACTCTTAGAAGGTGCAACAGGTCTACTAAAGAGACTACTTACACCACGCTTGTCCGCCCTATTCTGGAGTATTGCTGTGCGGTGTGGGATCCGCATCAAGTGGGACTGACGGAAGACATCGAAAAAGTACAAAGAAGAGCACCTCGTTTGGCATTATCGCGAAACAGGGGAGACATGATATGTGAATTGGAGTGGCAATCATTAAAACAAAGGCGTTTTTCGTTGCGACGGGATCTTCTCACGAAATTTCAATCACCAGTTTCTCCCCCGATTGCGAAAACATTCTGTTGCAATCCACGTACATAGGGAGAAATGATCACCCGATAAAATAAGAGGAATCAGGGCTCACACAGAAAAATTTAAGTGCTCGTTTTTGCCGCGTTCCGTTCGAGAATGGAACGGCAGAGAGACAGCTTGAAGGTGGTTCGTTGAACCCTCTGCCAGCGTAATCACGTAGACGTAAATGTAGATGTACTCTGCCTCTTTGATGACTGAATCCCAGAACCCACTGGACCGGCGCAGCACCTTTGTCTGTTTAAAAACAAAGATGTGTCTTTGTTGATGCTGTGTTCTGCCACTGCAGACTTGTCGGTCTGGCCGAGGCTCCTCATAAATTACGAACAGCGCTGTGAGTTGCGTCCCTGCGTCTGGCCGACGTACTGCCTGCCACATTCGCAAGTGATGCTGCAGACGCTAGGTGCCCGTAGCTCTAGTTGGTCTTTGACGGACCCAAGCTTTTTTATGTTGGGCTTCTCCATTAACTTGGCAATCTTTGCTCAAGTTCTCCCTTGGGCATGGCTGTGCGTGTTTTCCTTAGCGTATGTTAGTTTAAGTTAGATTAAGTAGTGTGTAAGCCTAGGGACCGATGACCTCAGCAGTTAGGTCCCATAGAACTTACCACAAATTTCCATTTTCCTTTGCTCACGGAAGGAGCGCCAGGCGTTTGGCTTCTTCTTCTGAGTTGTTTTCTTTCTTCTTGTTTCTCTACTGGAGAGCGTGTCTTATTTCTTTTTGCGAGAAGCCGTTCTCCCCGGCAGGCTTCGCGCAGACTTTCCTTGTCGCATATGGCTCGCGCTCTGTGTACCAGAGTGGTCGGCACAGATTTGCTTTGCGTTGCATGGTAGCAGCTGTTGGCGTCTGGATACAGGTCTGTTTGTGTTTTCTTCCTGTAAACGGAATGGCCCAGAATGCCATCAGGGTTCTTTATCAGAGTGTCCAGGGACGGTAGGCATTCGTATTTTTCGCCTCCATGGTGAAGCTGACGCCATTCGTGTCGTCAACCAAGCGTCTGCGACCTGAACTCGTACGTCCATTCCTGTACAGGTCAGACGTTGTACTTGAATGTCGCTTGCCCGGTACCAACAGATAAATACTCGAACGATATTGGAGTGTCTGTGTTATCCTAATTACCATGCAAAGTTCCTTTGTACATGCATAACGGCATATGGAAGTTTGGGTATGGCCATGGTTCGTGCACGGATAGCCAAATGATAAGGCGACCGCTAGCGATAAGCGGGAAATCCGGGTTCGAGTCTCGGTCCGGCACAATTTTACATTGCTATTCCATTCTACAGCTGGCGGTTGTACTCATTCGCAATTGCGAATTTATTTAAAGTATTTCATAACGGCTGTAATCGCTGCAGTGCCTGTTCCTTCGGACATGCATGCATGTCTAAAACAACTTCAAATGGCTCTGAGCACTATGGGACTTAACATCTATGGTCATCAGTCCCCTAGAACTTAGAACTACTTAAACCTAACTAACCTAAGGACAGCACACAACACCCAGCCATCACGAGGCAGAGAAAATCCCTGACCACGCCGGGAATCGAACCCGGGAACCCGAGCGTGGGAAGCGAGAACGCTACCGCACGACCACGAGATGCGGGCTAAAACAACTTCGCATCGTAATCAGAAATCATATTGAAACGTCACAGGTTTACGCTTCATTTAACTGACTGATTAATTTCGACATGTTTAATAATTCATTTTACGCCGAGAGCGTCCTTTCAATGTTTCGTCTAGCTAATTAACCTCTGGATTCAAGAATGCTTCCGTGTATATTTTTTCTTCTGTGGTGTCACACCTCCTCTCTCATCCTTTGATCCCATGATGTATGTGGATGGATAAACGTAATTATGCATGAAATATATAATAATCTGGGTTAGTCAAATATGGTAGCAGTAGGGTAGTTTAGCACCAACATAACAAAGTGAGCAGATTCGGCAGAGAGTTCGTGATTCCAAAGATAGTGGGGATGAGCAGGGCAGAGTTTTTGAGGTTGGTTGTCACTGAGGTCCTACCGCCACCAACAGTTTTTTTGAACGGTTGGCGGTTGGTCTTGGAACGCGTCATGTTAGGACACTCTGGAGCTGCCGATTGAACGAGACGGATGCACGAGTTCGGCGCTGGTCATTGATGGTGAGAAAAATTATTCATAATGTAGGTTTTTTGGGGTAACATTGATTATGAAGCATGATCGGGTGTGAATTAATACCGGGAAACGTTCAGCGATATTTTATTTGTAGAAATTTTTCAGATTAATGTGTTTCAACTAGCTGACTTAGGCGCGAGGTGATTGAGGGCATGAACCAACCGTTCTTGTTCTTAGGTCAATAGCGGATAGGTTTATTAATGTTTCATTTGTTGCATAGTTTCGTTCTGGATATAAGCAATATAAATTTGTCATGATTCAACGGTTAATTTTACTCGTTTCTTTGTTGTCGAACTTGACCTCGTGTTGCCAGCATTCATAACGGTAGTCACTGGATTTGCCATTCGTTAATCATAGTATGAATAATGTGGAGTCATGAAGCCTGGGCTGGTTTGCTCACGTTGGATTGCGGCTGCATAATACGCGGTTTCAGCATGAACTTATCCGCATGGTACTGCATGTGTAGTAACACAAGTAATGTTTGAGAGAGTGAAAGGTAATATCCTTCACTACTCCGCGCGTTAAATAGGTGTGACAATAATTCAATGGTGTTAAGAGGCCACCATTTAGTAACATTCATTTTCACCCATTTTAATCATTGGTAGATGTAACTGGCGACTAAGTGTTGTCTATGTTTCTGGTATGACGAGATGCAAGAGATAGTGAATAGATTTCATGTATGTTTTGTCACAAGGAGTAATAGTTTCCTTAAATGTTTTGTCACAGAGAGTAATAGTTTTCTTAAATATTATCGAAATAAATCAGAATAATAATTGAAATTCTCTCTTAGCGTTATTTAGTATCCTTCATCCATACCACTGAGATAATGACTATATTCTATGAATTATCAATCTAGGCATAACCATTGTATGCATTATGCACTTCATGCGACTAACTAAATTCATAATATCAGAAAAAGAAAGTCGTACCGTCCCTAAAGTGCACGTATTGTTCCATGGCCATTCACCGATGTTGCGTTATCCGTTGCTTCATTTTAAAATTAGAATACTATCTTTTCTAGCATGTTTGATTACCCATATCTCAATTTATCGGACCTAATTGAAAGAATTAGACACATAGCGGTAGAAATGGGAACCATGGAGCACTGCGTCCTCTTATATTAAAGGGAGATACTTCTTACATGAAAATTAATCAGCTAAACAAACAGAGGGGTAGACTTTCAACATGAACTGTAATATCGTATAAACCACGCCTTTGTCTTCAGGCCCGCGGTTTCGAGAGCTGTTTCCTCGGAGTGTTCCATACATATGCGATCCCTGGTGCTAGAGGGGTCTGTCCTTTAATACTGACATTGAACAAGTTCTTCGAAAGAACGAATATTACAAGCCCGCATCTCGTGGTCGTGCGGTAGCGTTCTCGCTTCCCACGCCCGGGTTCCCGGGTTCGATTCCCGGCGGGGTCAGGGATTTTCTCTGCCTCGTGAAGGCTGGGTGTTGTGTGATGTCCTTAGGTTAGTTAGGTTTAAGTAGTTCTAAGTTCTAGGGGACTTATGACCACAGCAGTTGAGTCCCATAGTGCTCAGAGCCATTTGAACCATTTTTTTGAATATTACAAAGGGTGCGTCTTGCAGGACTACCTTATTCGCTTTTTAGCATACGTAAAGTGTGCCACTGTTAAACAGTTTTAACTGCAATCTTACCTCATTCTACCACAGTCAGATCGCTTTGAAGCTGTGTGTCAACATGAGGCACTGAATCTGCTGCGGCACAGGGAAGAACCTACGATTATGTCACGGTTGCTAGGCTGTCAGGGGACACGACGAATAAATATGTTGACATTATGCAGTCAGCCTGGCCTGACGTCAAAGACCGACTTACCTACGTGGTGAACAAGACGTAGCACATCTTTCATGTTTACTGTCCATCGCTGATTTGCAGCAGTGCTTCGTAAACAAACACCGATAATGATATAGAAGGGCAGAGTTTATGAAGCTGTTGAAAACACTGATAAAATTTACGTGCAATAAGTAGCGAAAGACTGATGGACTGCTCTTGTCATCAGCACAGATTCAGTGCAGTAATACAGTCTGTCTAAGTATTCCTTACAAACTGTTTCTATTTTGGTGACAATTAGTTGCAATAATGTACGAATAAATATGCATAACGAAATTTCGTTTTGACTTGTTGCATATCCTAAGGGACCTCTTCGTTAAGAATCTATGGTAGAACATTTTACATGTAATTCTTTCTCGTCAAGTTTTAAGCGATGTGAGTGTAATAACAGAAACATATTTTCCGTGCATGGTGAATAAATTTCGATATGTAGTCAATCATGACACTCAGCAAATAAACAGTAAGATGACAGAAAAAGATCAAAGGGATGCTAAAGCTTAGATTCCAGCTAACATCGAGGTCATTAATGACCGAGCTTCAGTTAAGTTGTAGGAGGCTGACGGAAGAATCTGGCTGTGGATGTTTGGAAGATATTACATAGAAATTTGCCAGATGTGATTTCGGTAAACAACTAAAATTCTAAAGCGGGGTGGCGAACCGACGAGATAGTGATGATTTGCAAAAAATAAAAAATACAGATTTTCATAGGTCAGGACAAACTCCGAAGATAGTATTGTATCGGGAAGTAATGTATACAAAATATGAATATTCTGTTGCCACAGCAGTGCTGCCAAAAAGTATCGCGTACAAACCAACGGTCCTGCTGTCATTTTGAGTCTATGTATGTAGAGAACACCTGAAATTTCCAGAACATGGTGGTTGTAACTCTCCTACGTGTGAGAGAGAATAAAGATATGCACACGAGCTACAATGCTTGCGTTCTGTATACTTCAGCATAGACTGATACGAGCTTAAGGATGTATATTCCAGGGGATGTGCTTAATTCGGCCCGTAGTTATGGTCTAATATGTTACCCTGCTTTATTTACGGAAACTAGGAATATCCTTCAACTAATGGTTAATACTCTCCGATTCGATAAGCACTCTAGAATCCGTTCTAACGCCAGTTGTCAAAGGAGTAATAAAAACAAATTACGTACTTGCAGCTTACCGTGAATGTGTTAAGTGGGACCAAATATAGTATATGCATTTACACACATCAAAAAAAGTTTTGCAGCACCCCAGTTCACAGCACTGCAAAAGACAGGCGATGACTGTGGATATTGTATCACAGACACAGTCCCTTTGACAGTTCAGAGATGTCACTAAACCCGCCCAAAGATGTAAACAACCATGCATGAGCAGCGCCTATTAGACGGAGGGGGTCCGACAGCCGATCAGTTCCAATCATTCCACCAGGAAGGAGGTACACAGTTCGTGTTGTCTGTAGTTCAACCATGCCTAGACGATCAGTACCGCGGTTGGATCGGGTCCACATTGTTACTTTGTGTCAGGAAGGGCTCTCAACAAGGAAAGTGTCCATGCGTTTCGGAGTGAACCAAACCGATGTTGTTCGGATGTGGAGGAGATACGGAGACACAGGAACTGTCGATGACGTGTCTTTCTCACGCCGCCCAAGGGCTACTACTGCAGTGGATGACCGCTATCTACGGATGATGGCTCGGAGGAACCCTGACAGCAACGCCACCATGTTGAATAATGCTTTTCGTGCAGCCACAGGACGTCGTATTACGACTCAAACTGCGTGCATGATGCGTAACTTCACTCCCGACGTCCATTGCGAGATACATCTTTGCAACCACGACATCATTAGGCGCGGTACAGATGGGCCCAACAACATTCCGAATGGACCGCTCAGAATTGGCATCACGTTCTCTTCACCGATGAGTGTCACATATGCTTCCAACCAGACAATCTTCCGAGACGTGTTTTGAGGCAACATCTACATCTACAACCACATTTATACTCCGCAAGCCACCCAACGGTGTGTGGCGGAGGGCACTTTACGTGCCACTGTCATTACCTCCCTTTCCTGTTCCAGTCGCGTATGATTCGCGGGAAGAACGACTGTCTGAAAGCCTCTGTGCGCGCTCTAATCTCTCTAATTTTACATTCGTGATCTCCTCGGGGGTATAAGTAGGGGGAAGCAATATATTCGATACCTCATCCAGAAACGCACCCTCTCGAAACCTGGACAGCAAGCTACACCGCGATGCAGAGCGCCTCTCTTGCAGAGTCCGCCACTTGAGTTTGTTAAACATCTCCGTAACGCTATCACGGTTACCAAATACCCCTGTGACGAAACACGCCGCTCTTCTTTGAATCTTCTCTATCTCCTCCGTCAACCCGATCTGGTACGGATCCCACACTGATGAGCAATACTCAAGTATAGGTCGAACGAGTGTTTTGTAAGCCACCTCCTTTGTTGATGGACTACATTTTCTAAGGACTCTCCCAATGAATCTCAACCTGGCACCCGCCTTACCAACAATTAATTTTATATGATCATTCCACTTCAAATCGTTCCGCACGCATACTCCCAGATATTTTACAGAAGTAACTGCTACCAGTGTTTTTTCCGCTATCATATAATCATACAATAAAGGATCCTTCTTTCTATGTATTCGCAATACATTACATTTGTCTATGTTAAGGGTCAGTTGCCACTCCCTGCACCAAGTGCCTATCCGCTGCAGATCTTCCTGCATTTCGCTACAATTTTCTAATGCTGCAACTTCTCTGTATACTACAGCATCATCCGCGAAAAGCCGCATGGAACTTCCGACACTATCTACTAGGTCATTTATGTATATTGTGAAAAGCAATGGTCCCATAACACTCCCCTGTGACACACCAGAGGTTACTGTAACGTCTGTAGACGTCTCTCCGTTGATAACAACATGCTGTGTTCTGTTTGCTAAAAACTCTTCAATCCAGCCACACAGCTGGTCTGATATTCCGTAGGCTCTTACTTTGTTTATCAGGCGACAGTGCGGAACTGTATCGAACGCCTTCCGGAAGTCAAGAAAAATAGCATCTACCTGGGAGCCTGTATCTAATATTTTCTGGGTCTCATGAACAAATAAAGCGAGTTGGGTCTCACACGATCGCTGTTTCCGGAATCCATGTTGATTCCTACATAGTAGATTCTGAGTTTCCAAAAACGACATGATATTCGAGCAAAAAACATGTTCTAAAATTCTACAACAGATCGACGTCAGAGATATAGGTCTATAGTTTTGCGCATCTGCTCGACGACCCTTCTTGAAGACTGGGACTACCTGTGCTCTTTTCCAATCATTTGGGACCTTCCGTTCCTCTAGAGACTTGCGGTACACGGCTGTTAGAAGGGGGGCAAGTTCTTTCACGTACTCTGTGTAGAATCGAATTGGTATCCCGTCAAGTCCAGTGGACTTTTCTCTGTTGAGTGATTCCAGTTGCTTTTCTATTCCTTGGACACTTATTTCGATGTCAGCCATTTTTTCGTTTGTGCGAGGATTTAGAGAAGGAACTGCAGTGCGGTCTTCCTCTGTGAAACAGCTTTGGAAAAAGGTGTTTAGTATTTCAGCTTTACGCTTGTCATCCTCTGTTTCAATGCCATCATCATCCCGGAGTGTCTGGATATGCTGTTTCGAGCCACTTACTGATTTAACGTAAGACCAGAACTTCCTAGGATTTTCTGTCAAGTCGGTACATAGAATTTTACTTTCGAATTCACTGAACGCTTCACGTATAGCCCTCCTAACTTTGACATCGTTTAGCTTCTGTTTGTCTGAGAGGTTTTGGCTGCGTTTAAACTTGCAGTGAAGCTCTCTTTGCTTTCGCAGTAGTTTCCTAACTTTGTTGTTGTACCACGGTGGGTTTTTCCCGTCCCTCACAGATTTACTCGGCACGTACCTGTCTAAAACGCATTTTACGATTGCCTTGAACTTTTTCCATAAACACTCAGCATTGTCAGTGTCGGAACAGAAATTTTCGTTTTGATCTGTTAGGTAGTCTGAAATCTGCCTTCTATTAATCTTGCTAAACAGATAAACCTTCCGCCCTTTTTTTTATATTCCTGTTAACTTCCAAATTCAGGAATGCTGCAACGGCCTTATGATCACTGATTCCCCGTTCTGCACTTACAGAGTCGAAAAGTTCGGGTCTGTTTGTTACCAGTAGGTCCAAGATGTTATCTCCACGAGTCGGTTCTCTGTTTAATTGCCCGGTCAGACTGAACGCCTTAGACTCACTGTCCAGCGAGTAAAGTAACGTGGAGGTTCCTTGCTGTTTTGGGCATTATATGGAGCCGACGTATGCCGCTGGTGGTCATGGAGGGAGCCCTAACGGCTGTACGATACGTGAATGCCCTCCTCCGACCGATAGTGAAACCATATCCGCAGCATATTGGCGAGGCATTCGTCTTCATGGACGACAATTCACGCCCCCATCGTGTACATCTTGTGAGTGACTTCCTTCAGGATAACGACATCACTCGACTAGAGTGGCCAGCATGTTCTCCAGACATGAACCCTATCGAACATGCCTGGGAGAAATCGAAAAGGGCTGTTTATGGATGACGTGACCCACCAACCACTCTGAGGGATCTACGCCGAATCGCTGTTGAGGAGTGGAACAGTCTGGATCAACACTGCCTTGATGAACTTGTGGACAGTAAGCCACAACGAATACAGGCATTTATCAGTGCAAGAGGACGTGCTACTGGGTATCAGAGGTACCGGTGTGTAGAGCCATCTGGACAGCCACCTCTGAAGGTCTCGCTGTATGGTGGTACAACTTGCAATGTGTGGTTTTCGTGAGCAATACAAAGGGCGGAAATGATGTTTTCGTTGATTTCTATTCCAATTTTTTGTACAGGTTCCGGAACTGTCGGATCCGAGATGATCCAAAACTTTTTTTGATGTGTGTGTATTCCACAAGCTACCATACGGCGCATGACGAAGGGCACATTTTACCGCTACTAGCCATTTCCTTTTCTATTCTACTTGCAAATGGAGCTGGAAAAAAAACAACAGTTTGCTTGCTTCTGTTAGACTTCCGATTTCTCTTGTCACGTCTTCGCAGACTTTAAAGATATTGTACGCTGGTGGCAGTTAGAATCATTCTGCAGTCATCCAGAAGTGCTGGCTCTCTAAATTTTCTCAATAGTGTTCCTCGAAATGAACGTCGTTTTCCCTCTATGGTTTCCCATTTGAGTTAACGAAGCGTTCTCATAATACAGACGTCTTGAGCGAACGTACAGGTAACAAATCTAGAAGCACGCTTCTGAATTGCATCGATGTCTTCCTTTAATCAGATCTGATGTGGATCCCAAACACTCTAGCAGTACTCAGGAATGGGTCACACTACTGCTCTATGCACGTCACCTTTATACTCTGAAGTGCCAAAGAAACTGGTGCAGGCATGCGTATTTAAAAACAGAGATACGTACACAGGCAGCGTCTATACAAGACAAGTGTCTGGCGCAGTTGTTAGATCGGTTACTGCTGCTACAACGGAACGGCAGCTTATCAAGATTTCAGTGAGTTTGAACGTGATGTTACAGTCGGCGCACGAGCGATGGGGCACAACATCTTCGAGGTAGCAATGAAGTGGGAATTTTTCCGTACGACCATTTCACGAGTGTACTGTGAATGTCAGGAATCCGGTAAAATATCAAATCTCCGACATCGCTGCCGCCGGACGAAGATCCTGCAAGAACGGGACCAAAGACGACTGAAGAGAGTCGTTCAACGTGACAGAAGTGCAACCCTTCCGCAAATTGCTGCAGATTTCACTGCTAGGCCATCAAGTCTAAGCGCCCGAACCATTCAAGGAAACATCACCGATATGGCCTTTCGGAGCCGAAGGCCCACTCGTGTACCCTTGATGACCGCACATCACAAAGCTTTACGCCTCGCCTGGTCCCGTCAACACCGATATTGGACTGTTGATGACAGGAAACATTTTAAATGGTCGGACGAGTCTCGTTTCAAATTGTATCGAGCTGATGGACGTATACGGGTATGGAAACAACCTCATGAATCCATGGACCCTGCATTTCAGGAGTGTACTGTTCAAATTGGTGGAGACTCTGTAATGGTGTGGGGAGTGTGCAGTTGGATACGTCTAGATACGACTCTGACGGTAACACGTATGTGAGCATCCTGTCAGTTCACCTTCATCCATTCTTGTCCATTGTGCATTCCGACGGACTTGGGCAGTTCCAGTAGGACAATGTGACACCCCACATGTACATAACTGGTACAGACTAGCTCCAGAAACACGCTTCTGAGTTTAAACACTTCCGCTGGCCACAAACTCTCCAGACATGAACATTATTGAGCATATCTGGGATGCCGTGCAATGTGCTGTTTAGATCTCCACACCATCGTACTCTTACGGATTTATGGATTCTTGTTGTCAATTCCCTCCAGCTCTATTTCAGACATTAGTCGAGTCCATGTCACGTCTACATCTACATCTACATTTATACTCTGCAAGCCATCCAACGGTGTGTGGTGGAGGGCACTTTACGTGCCACTGTCATTACCCCCCTTTCCTGTTCCAGTCGCGTATGGTTCGCGGGAAGAACGACTGCCGGAAAACCTCCGTGCGCGCTTGAATCTCTCTAATTTTACATTCGTGATCTCCTCGGGAGATATAAGTAGGGAGAAGTAATATATTCGATACCTTATCCAGAAACGCACCCTCTCGAAACCTGGACAGCAAGCTACACCGCGATGCAGAGCGCCTCTCTTGCAGAGTCTGCCACTTGAGTTTGATAAACATCTCCGTAACGCTATCACGCCTACCAAATAACCCTGTGACGAAACGCGCCGCTCTTATTTGGACCTACTCTATCTCCTCTGTCAACCCGACCTCGTACGGATCCCACACTGATGAGCAATACTCAAGTATAGGTCGAGCGAGTGTTTTGTAAGCCACCTCCTTTGTTGATGGACTACATTTTCTATGGACTCTCCCAATGAATCTCAACCTGGCACCCGCCTTACCAACAATTAATTTTTATATGATCATTCCACTTCAAATCGTTCCGTACGCATACTCCCAGATATTTTACAGAAGTAACTGCTACCAGTGTTTGTTCCGCTATCATATAATCATACAATAAAGGATCCTTCTTTCTATGTATTCGCAATACATTACATTTGTCTATGTTAAGGGTCAGTTGCCACTCCCAGCAGCAAGTGCCTATCCGCTGGAGATCTTCCTGCATTTCGCTGCAATTTTCTAATGCTGCAACTTCTCTGTATACTACAGCATCATCCACGAAAAGCCCCATGGAACTTCTGACACTATCTACGAGGTCATTTATATATGTTGTGAAAAGCAATGGTCCCATAACACTCCCCTGTGACACGCCAGAGGTTACTTTAACGTCTGTAGACGTCTCTCCATTGAGAACAACATGCTGTGGTCTGTTTGCTAAAAACTCTTCAATCCAGCCACGCAGCTGGTATAATATTCTGTAGGCTCTTACTTTGTTTATCAGGGGACAGTGCGGAACTGTATCGAACGCCTTCCGGAAGTCAAGGAAAATGGCATCTACCTGGGAGCCTGTATCTGATATTTTCTGGGTCTCATGAACAAATAAAGCGAGTTGGGTCTCACACGATCGCTGTTTCCGGAATCCATGTTGATTCCTACAGCGTAGATTCTGGGTTTCCAGAAATGACATGATATGCGAGCAAAAACCATGTTTTAAAATTCTACAACAGATCGAGGTCAGAGATATAAGCCTATAGTTTTGCGCATCTGCTCGACTACCCTTCTTGAAAACTGCAACTACCTGTGCTCTGTTCCAATCATTTGGAACCTTCCATTCCTCTAGAGACTTGCGGTACACGGCTCTTAGAAGGGGGGCAAGTTCTTTCGCGTACTCTGTGTAGAATCGAATTGGTATCCCGGCAGGTCCAGTAGACTTTCCCCTGTTGAGGGATTTCAGTTGCTTTTCTATTCCTTGGACACTGATTTCGATGTCAGCCTTTTTTTCGTTCGTGTGAGGATTTAGAGAAGGAACTGCAGTGCGGTCTTCCGCTGTGAAACAGCTTTGGAAAAAGGTGTTTAGTATTTCAGCTTTACGCGTGTCATCCTCTGTTTCAATGCCATTATCATCCCAGAGTGTCTGGATATGCTGTTTCGATCCACTTACCGATTTAACGTAAGACCAGAACTTCCTAGGATTTTGTGTCAAGTGGGTACATAGAATTTTACTTTCGAATTCACTGAACGCTTCACGCATAGCCCTCCTTACGCTAACTTTGACATCGTTAGGTTCTGTTTGTGTGAGAGGTTTTGGCTGCGTTTAAATTTGCATTGAAGCTCTCTTTGCTTTCGCAGTAGTTTCCTAACTTTGTTGTTGAACCACGGTGGGTTTTTCCCGTCGTGTTGCGGCACTTCTGCGTGCTCGCTGGGGCCCTACTCGATATTAGGCAGGTATGCCAGTTTCTTTGACTCTTCTGTCTAGATGAGCTATTCTTTCCTAGAAGTCTCCAAATAACCCGAATTCGACCATTCGCCTTCCCTACTACTGCCCTTACGTGCTCTTTGCACTTCATGTCGCTTTGCAACGTTATGCTTAAATACACTCCTGGAAATGGAAAAAAGAACACATTGACACCGGTGTGTCAGACCCACCATACTTGCTCCGGACACTGCGAGAGGGCTGTACAAGCAATGATCACACGCACGACACAGCGGACACACCAGGAACCGCGGTGTTGGCCGTCGAATGGCGCTAGCTGCGCAGCATTTGTGCACCGCCGCCGTCAGTGTCATCCAGTTTGCCGTGGCATACGGAGCTCCATCGCAGTCTTTAACACTGGTAGCATGCCGCGACAGCGTGGACGTGAACCGTATGTGCAGTTGACGGACTTTGAGCGAGGGCGTATAGTGGGCATGCGGGAGGCCGGGTGGACGTACCGCCGAATTGCTCAGCACGTAGGGCGTGAGGTCTCCACAGTACATCGATGTTGTCGCCAGTGGTCGGCGGAAGGTGCACGTGCCCGTCGACCTGTGACCGGACCGCAGCGACGCACGGATGCACGCCAAGACCGTAGGATCCTACGCAGTGCCGTAGGGGACCGCACCGCCACTTCCCAGCAAATTAGGGACACTGTTGCTCCTGGGGTATCGGCGAGGACCATTCGCAACCGTCTCCATGCAGCTGGGCTACGGTCCCGCACACCGTTAGGCCGTCTTCCGCTCACGCCCCAACATCGTGCAGCCCGCCTCCAGTGGTGTCGCGACAGGCTTGAATGGAGGGACGAATGGAGACGTGTCGTCTTCAGCGATGAGAGTCGCTTCTGCCTTGGTGCCAATGATGGTCGTATGCGTGTTTGGCGCCGTGCAGGTGAGCGCCACAATCAGGACTGCATACGACCGAGGCACACAGGGCCAACACCCGGCATCATGGTGTGGGGAGCGATCTCCTACACTGGCCGTACACCACTGGTGATCGTCGAGGGGACACTGAATAGTGCACGGTACATCCAAACCGTCATCGAACCCATCGTTCTACCATTCCTAGACCGGCAAGGGAACTTGCTGTTCCAACAGGACAATGCACGTCCGCATGTATCCCGTGCCACCCAACGTGCTCTAGAAGGTGTAAGTCAACTACCCTGGCCAGCAAGATCTCCGGATCTGTCCCCCATTGAGCATGTTTGGGACTGGATGAAGCGTCGTCTCACGCGGTCTGCACGTCCAGCACGAACGCTGGTCCAACTGAGGCGCCAGGTGGAAATGGCATGGCAAGCCGTTCCACAGGACTACATCCAGCATCTCTACGATCGTCTCCATGGGAGAATAGCAGCCTGCATTGCTGCGAAAGGTGGATATACACTGTACTAGTGCCGACATTGTGCATGCTCTGTTGCCTGTGTCTATGTGCCTGTGGTTCTGTCAGTGTGATCATGTGATGTATCTGACCCCAGGAATGTGTCAATAAAGTTTCCCCTTCCTGGGACAATGAATTCACGGTGTTCTTATTTCAGTTTCCAGGAGTGTATTTCACGACATGATTCTGTCATACAGCACACCACTGACTCCGTCAAGCACCACACCTGCTAATCCTGTATTTTAACATTATAGGTTTGTTTTTCCTCCTCACCTGCATTAACTTAGACTTCATATATTTAGAGCAAGCCAAATAAAAATTCTGTCCATATCATCATGTATCCTCCTGCAGTCACTCAACGACGAAACTTTATCGTACACTAGAGTGTCATTAGCAAACCATCACAAATCGTTGCTCACCCTATCCGTCATATCGTTTATTTTTATAGAAAGCAAGAGTTGTACTTTCATACTTTTATGGTTCACACTTGCCGATGTCCCTGCCTCTGATAAATAGTCGCATTCGAGAAAAACGTACTGTGTTCTGTGGATTAAGAAGTCTTCGAGCCACTCACATATCTGGGAATCTATTCCATATGTTCGCACCTTTGTCAACAGTTTGGATACAAGCACATTAAAATATCCAGGGGAATGAACACACTGATGAACTCACTACAGAGGGTGTAGTATAATTCTATTGAATCATCCGTACTTTTTGTCAATGTAAGATTGAATGTAAGTCTTGACCTACATCTGATCGATTTGCTTCAAATGAAAACTTCTTTGTAAAGCATAACACAAGATTTTACGTCCTAAAAGTTCGTTCTGATATAACATAGCAACGACTTTCAGTCACTACATAAAATAGCTTTGAATTGTCTGTTTCCACTCCACGTCGATCTTTTAACTTGCATGTACTTTATCATCTTTCTTCGTGTCCTTCAAGTATTCGTATTTGGTTTCTCTTTTAGAAATTATCGCCATCATTACTAGTGCGCATGAAACAAAAGTCGTCAAGGACGCAAATACCGGCCTAGAAAGCCTGAAATGTATGATAAATTTTAATGTAAGGTAGTCGTTTGTGGATGTCTTTGAATGGAATGTAGCCTTACACAGAAATAAAACATGGGTGATAAGCAGTTCAGACAGGGAGAGAATGTAAGCTTTTAAATGCGGTGTTACAGGAGAATGTTGAAAGCTAAGTAGGTACCTCCAATAACTAACGAGGGCAAATTGAATCGAAATGGTGCAGAAAGATGTTTATGCTACAACTTGACTAAAGAAATTTGGTGAGACATTTCCTGAGGCATCAAGGAATCGTCAGCTGGAGGGTGTAGACATTATAAACAGAAGCCAAGGCTTGACTACAGTAAGCAGGTGCAGTAGGATGCAGGCTGCAGTAGCTGTGCAGGGATGAAGATGTTTGGACAGGCTAGACTAGCATGGAGAGCTGCATCAAACCAGCCTTTAGACTGACTGAAGACCACAACAATAACAATATCGCCACCAGCAGCTCACTTTGCGCAAGAGATAAAACAAATTAAAAAATCAATTTCCCACAACCAACATCACTATACTTGCTTCAAAAAACACAAAAAATTACAATCTTCAGTTTAGCAGCAACGTATCTTAACCACTACACCACAAAGCCACTCTATGTGCAATTGTCTTACTTATGGCTCTAGAATGACACTCGAAATTAAGAATTTTTTGTCGATTACTCACAAACAAGGGCCCACCAGGACGTATGGTTGCAAGGTGTGATACCTGAGACCTTAAGTTACATCACCGTATGCATACATCGTTTCAAAAATCTATTCCTCCCCTTAAGTCTGAAATTACTTCCACTTACTTGTTGCAGATTTCTTCTGTTTTTCTTTTCTATAGGCTTCCTTTGGCCAACTCTTGATTTTTTAGACTCCAGCAGTACTAGATTACGATGCCCCACGGGGTGTTTCATTTTCCTTTCCCATTTCCAATGGTCAAAGGTTGAAAAACATCCCGGGGGCTGTTCAAGCTGCCGATACGAGTTAAAAATCAAAACTCTGAGAAACTTCCACTGAAATTCGATGAATGAATCAGACTTCGAAGAATTCAAGGCAGTTCTGCCAAAACCCTACTTCCACATCCAACAAGACTTGAGTTGCGTGACACCTGGGCAATGTATGGCGGACAGTGGCTGTACGTTACGTAGCCACAGGGGGAGGAGAAGGCGAGTTTATCGTCGCCTTTAAATAACTGCAACATATTGTCTAAGGAAGGTAGCTCCGAAAAAAATCCTGGGCCTCCAAGAAACGAGACTGATGACTGATAACCAACTCTGAGAAAACACACACTACTCCTAGCATCCAAGGAACCTCGGAAACATTGTGGTCTCAAAGGTAAACGACAAAGCCATGAAAAAGGACAAACTAAAATGGATCAATGGATAGAACAAAATAGCAACCTGTAACGTTAAAGGAATTTCCCAAAAAGAGATAGAACTAGCAAATACACTAAAACACATGAATATCGATGCTGTTGCAATCATGGAAACAGAAATAAATCAGAGGTAATAAATATGTAAGAACGAAAGAGCAGTTTCAGTCAGACAAACTCAGAAGAGGCAACGCCACCATTATGAACGTATGTGCACCACAAGGTGTGAAAAAGAATGAATCTTGAACTTTCTATGAAGAGTTACAGAAGACTCTGAATAAATACAGAGCTACTGATCAGATTATCAAGGTGGGTGATTTAAATACCAGAACAGAAAATATCCTACTAATGAATATTATAGAGAAACGGTATGCAAAGAAAATGGAAAAATTGTAACAGATTTTGCCACTTACAATAATCTAAAATAACAAATTCACTTTTAAAGGAACGAGATATACGTAAATGTACTTGGGCCAGTAGCAGTTTTAGATCAACAATTGATTACATCGGGGTAAATGATGAGATAGCGGGTCAAGTGAGGGATACAGGAGTTTAAAGAGAACAAGATATGGGATCAGACTATTTTTTTAGTAATCTACAGAATAGGTTTTTTGCGAAATGGAAAAAAAGGAAAAACAATAACCGTCGGGATAAAAGTATTTATAAAATATGCTAGCTTAAAGAGGACAGCATCAAACATCTTTACCTAAGCAAATTAAATAAAGAACTAGATAATACAGAAGAAGAATAGCAAAATACACTCCTGGAAATTGAAATAAGAACACCGTGAATTCATTGTCCCAGGAAGGGGAAACTTTATTGACACATTCCTGGGGTCAGATACATCACATGATCACACTGACAGAACCACAGGCACATAGACACAGGCAACAGAGCATGCACAATGTCGGCACTAGTACAGTGTATATCCACCTTTCGCAGCAATGCAGGCTGCTATTCTCCCATGGAGACGATCGTAGAGATGCTGGATGTAGTCCTGTGGAACGGCTTGCCATGCCATTTCCACCTGGCGCCTCAGTTGGACCAGCGTTCGTGCTGGACATGCAGACCGCGTGAGACGACGCTTCATCCAGTCCCAAACATGCTCAATGGGGGACAGATCCGGAGATCTTGCTGGCCAGGGTAGTTGACTTACACTTTCTAGAGCACGTTGGGTGGCACGGGATACATGCGGACGTGCATTGTCCTGTTGGAACAGCAAGTTCCCTTGCCGGTCTAGGAATGGTAGAACGATGGGTTCGATGACGGTTTGGATGGATTCAGTGTCCCCTCGACGATCACCAGTGGTGTACGGCCAGTGTAGGAGATCGCTCCCCACACCATGATGCCGGGTGTTGGCCCTGTGTGCCTCGGTCGTATGCAGTCCTGATTGTGGCGCTCACCTGCACGGCGCCAAACACGCATACGACCATCATTGGCACCAAGGCAGAAGCGACTCTCATCGCTGAAGACGACACGTCTCCATTCGTCCCTCCATTCACGCCTGTCGCGACACCACTGGAGGCGGGCTGCACGATGTTGGGGCGTGAGCGGAAGACGGCCTAACGGTGTGCGGGACCGTAGCCCAGCTTCATGGAGACGGTTGCGAATGGTCCTCGCCGATACCCCAGGAGCAACAGTGTCCCTAATTTGCTGGGAAGTGGCGGTGCGGTCCCCTACGGCACTGCGTAGGATCCTACGGTCTTGGCGTGCATCCGTGCGTCGCTGCGGTCCGGTCACAGATCGACGAGCACGTGCACCTTCCGCCGACCACTGGCGACAACATCGATGTACTGTGGAGACCTCACGCCCCACGTGTTGAGCAATTCGGCGGTACGTCCACCCGGCCTCCCGCATGCCCACTATACGCCCTCGCTCAAAGTCCGTCAACTGCACATACGGTTCACGTCCATGCTGTCGCGGCATGCTACCAGTGTTAAAGACTGCGATGGAGCTCCGTATGCCACGGCAAACTGGCTGACACTGACGGCGGCGGTGCACAAATGCTGCGCAGCTAGCGCCATTCGACGGCCAACACCGCGGTTCCTGGTGTGTCCGCTGTGCCGTGCGTGTGATCATTGCTTGTACAGCCCTCTCACAGTGTCCGGAGCAAGTATGGTGGGTCTGACACACCGGTGTCAATGTGTTCTTTTTTCCATTTCCAGGAGTGTATAACGAATGTGGTGTATGGAGTAGGTATCACAAGAGTCTATGGAGAACTAGAAGAATCTTTAGGTACAAAAAAGGAAAACAAAAAGCTTAAAAGTTAGGAATGAGGATACAATGAAAGGTGTTAAAGAAAAACAGTATGCATATGTAAAATACTGAAAGACCCAACAGCTAAAAAGAAGCAACGGAGAGAAGAAATAACGCTAAACGTGTGGTACGAAAAGCACACCAAGAATACTGCGATAGATTTATTTCTAATATCGAGAATGATGTTCACGGGAGACAGCAAAAGGCATATAATGTTATAAAAATTTTAAACAACTGGATAAATTGTTACAAAGGTTTATGGTATGATGAAACAGCACAAGAGGCTCATATCGAACCATTAAATGAGAAAGGATTACACGAAATATTGTCTGACGAAATTACGCCTGCGTTAACATTACCTAAGAATAGAAAAGCCACAGGAAAAGATGGTATTAATGCTAAACTGCTAAAATATGGAAGCATGATGCCACATTTACGATGCTACACCTCTTGAACGAATGTTGGAAGAGCAAGAATATCACCAAAAACTGAATGATTGCTATACTGATATCAATTTGCATTAGCTATAGAGGAAAAAGTTTATTGGACTAAGCATACAAGATTTTAAACACAATCTTCAAAACATAATGGAAGTAGCACTGCATCATGAACAAATGGGTTTCCGGAAAAGAGCTCCATGATATATTCAGTTTTTATTTTACAGCAAATAATACAAAAACGCAGAGAATATAGTAAAGAAAGAAACGTTGTCATTGATTTTTAAAAAAGCTACTGATAATGTCAATAGGTAGAAACTCTGGTCCATCAGGGAGTCACACCTAGTGATACGTGGCTGGCGACCACGGGACCCCCAGCTGAGCCCTGGCATTGCTTCCACTTACTTACGCCAGGCTCCTCACTTTTATCTTTCCTATCTGGCCACCCTCGGCCATCTCTTGTTCTTTTCCGAACCTGACGCTATTAGGTTTCGAGGGCTAGGGGTCTTTCATTTTCCGACCTATACTTCTCATGCAGCGTCTGACCCGGAGCGGGCGGCTGCAAAAGGCGTCTGTATCCCATGTTAGGGGCGGCCTCCAGAACTGCGGAAGGCAACGGAATACCACCGCAGATTATCTTCCCTGCATAATTCAGTCTCCATTTTATGCACAAAAAATGGCTTCCTCTCACGTTAAATCAGTGTCCGGAGGTAAAATAGTCCCCCCATTCGGATCTCCGGGGGAGACAACTTGAAAGGAGGCAAAAAATCAAAACGAGAATTGGTACCTGGAATGTTAGAACTCTGCTACAAGCAGGAAAACTAGAAAACCTTAAAAGAGAGATGGAAAAGAATCATATGGACCTCGTAGGAGTTGCTGAGGTAAGATGGAATGGACATGGAGAGATGCAGTCAGATGAATATGTATTCTACAACTCAGGAGGAGAAGTAAAAGGAATTAATGGAGTAGGAATGATTATGACAAAGGAATTGGCTAAATGTGTGGAATATGTAGACTATGCAAATGACCGGGTTATTGGTGTAAGGCTGAAAGGAGCACAAAAAGATTTACTGATTGCCCAGGTGTATATGCCAACTTCAGAACATGATGACCAAATTGTAGGGGAAACGTACAATGTAATAGAGAGAATAATGGACGAAAATAAAAACTGCTGCAAAATAGTAATGGGAGACTGGAAAGCCATTGTGGGAGAAGGGAAAGAGGGAAACATAGTAGGCAGTCATGGTCTTGGAAAGAGAAATGTGCCTAGGATGTGGGGTGACATTTGGCTACAATAAAGATGTAGAAATTCAGCTTAGTAAATTAAGTCGGGTTTGGGGAATAATTAACAGAAACCTTGAAACAAAACCAGGAAAGAAATCAAAAGTGTTGCAGTCGCCACACTGCTCTACGGAAGCGAGACCTGTGTAATTAAAAAAAAAAAATAAAAGAAAGGCCCGAAAGCCATATTCAGGGCACAAGAAATGAAATTACTGAGAAGCGTCAAAGGCTGCACAATAGAAGACGAACTAATGAAAAAAGATATTAGAAAAGAAATAAAAAATTTTACTCTAAATGATGAATTCAAGATTATCGAAGGAAATAGAACGGACTCCTAAAAAGAGTGGAGAGTGAGGGACTCTCCTTAGAGGCTGGAAATTATAAGTGCCAAGGGAGACGAGATACAGGAAGATCATGGGCAAACATGGGTACCGTAACGGGTAATTTTGCCTAATAGCTGAGGAGAAGGAGAATAACTTCAGAACTGCAAGGAGAATGATTCAGTCAACACTACAAAAAGGTTTCTCCTATCCTCAAATCTTATAAATGTATGTTTGCCTTATTTTAACCTATCTTCTAAGATAAGTCGTAGGGGAAGAATTGCATTGTGTGTTCCTACGCTCCAGTCTTCTATAAACAAATCGCGTCAGTATTTTTCAACCATGACTTACTAAACTCATGATTCTGTAACAGATGGAGTAGCCAAAGCGGTCAAAAGGCATTGATAAGCATTTACATGACGAAAACTTATGTGAAGAATCCTTTGTTGACAAATCGGTCAAACACAGGCGGAGGTCACCGTGAGGTGAAATGTTAGGTCATCCGTTGTCTGCAGACGGTTCTGAGAACAGATCTGTCATCCAGAAAGTTTAACCGCGGATAGAGAATGGCTACGACAGTGCTGATAACCGACTGTTACGGACTCTAAGCGATTAATTGTGCACAGGTACCTGAAATCAGTTCATCATCTCTTTATTACCTAAGCATTCGTCACTATGTACAACCTCGAGCACATGAACTTCGCTTTCGTTCCCGCATCTTTCTGTCCAAGAAACACACTATCAGACATATGGGTGACATAAACAAAAACAGTGATACTGCGACCTTCCCAGTTTCGGTCCACGGCAAACAAGACGCCCTTTGGAACAGCAACAGAAAAGTGAATGGGCTGTTTTCAACGAAGACAAACCGACCTCAATGATATGTTCAGTCCGCTTATCCGCCAGGCCGAAAAAGTCTTAGAAATCGAGTGATCAGTCAAATTCATACTGCAACTGTTACTGTTCCTGAAAATATGGCTCGTGAAATGTTACAGCTGATTAAAAAATGAGCATTCCTTACATACGTTACACATAGTGCAATTTCATGAGCCGTAACGTCTCATGCAATGCTGAAATTCGGAAAACCAATTCCTCCAGTCCTTATCTGACTGGACGATATTATCGGACTAAGTTGATTCTTTATTTTTTTTATCTTTCTCCAAAGTGTTTGTACTGTAATGTCCGGTCCAAGTGCGAAAGAAAATCTAATCCAACCTCCTTTTTTGCGCTGCATGTTATCTTTTTCTTTTGCCTGAGACATTTTCTTCCACATATCTGTAAAATTATTGTATGTTGGATTCATATTAAACATCTTGATTGCAAGGCGTCTTTTGGCTGTCACTTGAGAACATTCTGAGGTTCATTGCAGTTTCTTATTGTGAAATCTCTTGTTAGCTTACATATTCTTTAGTAGGTTTCAAGCACAGCGGTCCAAATCGCATTCTCAGAGAACGTGTATCTAGCTTGAATATTATTGTTGGGTGTATAAGCATTAAAAATCACATTTAATGTTGTCTGATACCCACGCCAATTAATATGCTTAGTGTTGCTCGAGTTAGCCCTTGTGTATCCTTGACGATAGGACGAGATTTTAACAACATGTATGTTTTTGCCTGGAGTGTCAGAGACCGTTTACCAACAGTATTTTAAAGACGAGGCTGAAGATACTAGTGTAATATCTAGCGAGGTTGGGCGTTGTGACGAAGTACGTAATGTGGGTTACTTTTCAGTAAAACTAGATTGAGCGATAGAGTTTCTCTGCTTCATTACCGCTGAAATCGTTTATCTGGTCGGCCCCCATGAGAACATCTGTGTTGAAATCTCCCCCAAGCACGCGATTCTTCGCTAGTTGATTGAATATATGTCACCATGTGGCTAAGTAAACTTGAGAATGAGGGTGACGGTACATTGAGGTGTCAAAAGTTATGGGATGCGTAATAATATCGTGCTGGACCTTCGTTTGTCCGGCGTAGGGCAGTAGCTCGACGTGGCATGGACTCCCTAGGTCGTTGGAAGTCTCCTGCAGATATACTGTCATGCTGCCTCTATAACCGCCCGTAACTCCAAAAGCCTTATCGGTGCAGGATTCTGTGCACGAACTGACCTCTCGATTAGGTCCCATAAATGTTCGATGGGATTCATGTCGGTCGATATGGGTGACCAAATCATTCACTCGAATTTTCCAACTTGTTCTTCAAACCAATCGAGAACATGGCGCATCGTTGTTTGGGAACGTAGCCGAACATAACCATTTCCAGTCAATGATCGGTTCAGTTGGGCCAGAGGACCCAGCCCGCACCATTATGGAGCCACAAATCAGCTTGCACAGTGCCTTGTTGACAACTTGAGTCCATGGCTTCGTGGGGTCTGCGTCACACTCGAGCCCTATAGTCAGCTCTTACCAACTGAAGTCGGGACTCATCTGATCGGGTCACGTTTCCCAGTCGACTAGGGCCCAACCGAAATGGACACCAGCCCACGACAGGCGCTGCAGGCGATGTCGTACTGTAAGCAAAGACACTCCCGTCGGTCGTCTACTGCCGTAGTCCATTAACGCCAGATTCCACCGCACTGTTTTAACGGACATGTTCATCGTATGTCCCACATTGTTTTTTGCTCTTATTTCACGCAGTGTTGTTTGCCCGTTAGCACTGACAACTCTGCGCAAACGCCACTGCTCTTGGTCGTTAAGTGAAGACCGTCGGTTACTGAGTTGTCTCTGGAGAGAGGTAATGACTGAAATTTGGTATTCTCGGCGCACTCTTGACACTGCGGATTTCGGAATACTGAAGTCTCTCACGATTTTCTAAATTAAAGGTCCCTTGTGTCTAGCTCAAACTACCACCCCGCTTTCAAAGTCTGCTAACTCCCGTCGTGCGGCCGTAATCGCGTCGGAAACCTTTTCAGATGAATCACCTCGAGTACAAATGACAGCTTCGCCAAAGTACTCTCGTTTTAAATCTTGTATTCGAGATACTACCGCCATCTGCATATGTGCATATAGCTATCTCATGACTTTTGTGACCTGAGTATTTAAAGCTGTAACATTCGAAATGAGCTGCAGATATATTATGTTGAGTGACGAAATATCTACGGAAATATTGTCTATATAATACTAGGAGTAGTATAAAAGACTAGTACACTAGGAGTAGTATTGTATTGTATGTACTGTATGTTAACCGGGGACCTAGAAACGACGGAGAGGCTCCGTCCCCGCCGCAGCCGCAGTGGTCCACAACCCCACGACGACTACCGCAGTACACTTCACCCCTCCGCCGCCCCACACCGAACCCAGGGTTATTGTGCGATTCGGCCCCCGGTGGACCCCCCGGGGAACATCTCACACCAGACGAGTGTAACCCCTATGTTTGCGTGATAGAGTAATGGTGGTGTACGCATACATGGAGAACTTGTTTGCGCAGCAATCGCCGACATAGTGTAACTGAGGCAGAGTAAGGGGAACCAGCCCGCATTCGCCGACGCAGATGGAAAACCGCCTAAAAACCATCCACAGACTGGCCGGTTCACCGGACTTCGACACAGATCCACCGGGCGGATTCGTGCCGGGGACCAGGCACTCCTTCCAGGAGATGGGGACGAAAGGTTGTATCTTCTGGCATATTTTGTCAGAAGTCCTCAATGATTCCTGCAGAAAGGGATATGGATTTTGCCTGATCGGTGCGATGGGTCCATTGTAGTGGTATAGCATATCCTCTTCAATCGGGATACTGTACTGTCTACGCAGTGGTTTATTTGGGAAGGATTGTGGTCTCGGTACAGCAATGACAGGGCGAGAGGTCTTTTATATTTTATTCAACTCTCTACTCAAAAGAGCGGTGATGCTCTAGGTTAATGAGGTGGATTCTGGTAGGCGTCTATAAAGCATATACAAAAGTCACACCAAAATTGTGACATGGGAACTTGCAAATATTGAATGAAACAAGTGTTATAATTAATGTTAAAGAGTCTTAAGTAATACTAAACAGTGGCGTCCTCTGGCAATATTAACATGATAAACCGTGGCTAAACACACAAATGAATGGCAATCTGTGGCAACTTTATTCTAATACCATTCGCTTACCTGATGAAGGGTTGGGGAATAAAGCTAGTAATCTCGCAAGAAATTTACTTATAATTGCAGAATGCCTAAGTGATTTTCATAAGGTTAACGAAAGTAACAAGTACCACAGAAAGGAAAAGCTTCACACCTGCGGGTAAAATTGAAACTAAACTGTTCATTACTGACAAAATGCAAGTCTTCAGAATGAAGCTTGAAATAACTGGATTGTTTCGCCACTGCGACACGATCTCGCCATGGATTTGCAGGTGATGGTTCAAATGTCTGTAGAATCGTTCACTGGTGGAACAAACGCCCCTTTTTTGCTGCTCAGTCCAGAGTATCCTGAAATGTTACTAAGACCCCAGTGCATCGTCTCAGGAGGCTCTGCGGCAACTCTCAGTGTCGAAGTCGGATGGTGGAGGCTCCAGATATTAATTTTGATCTCAGAATTCTGCTTTCCATCATCTCTGATTTCCAGTCGAATGTGAAGTAAGAGGAAGTCCCGCATTTCGCGTTTTCTGTCTATCGCAGTATTTGAGTGGCTCGTCTCCGAGTTTTCTAAGCGCCGACCGATCAGTCTGCTTGTTACAAAAAGGCGTCTCCTTCCCATGACTGCCGGCCGCTGTGGCCGAGCGGTTCTAGGAGCTTCAGTCCGGAACTGGGCTGTTGCTACGGTCGCAGGTTCTAATCCTGCCTCGGGCAGGGATGTGTGCGATGTCCTTAGGTTAGTTAGGTTTACGTAGTTCTAAGTCTAGGGCACTGATGACCTCAGATGTTAAGTCCCATAGTGCTTAGAGCCATTTGAACCATTTTTCCCCTGACTGGTTAACCAATGGCTTGCGTCCTAGCATACCCTACTGGAGAAACTCATCTCTGTCTCTTTCTTCAGTCAATGACATGATCTGCCTTGTCTCTTTCGGACTGAAAGTTCGTTTACGTTAGCCAGTAGTGACAGGTTTCACACTTGACGCAATGTCAGAGAGTTCAGCTGTCTCCATTAATTTCTAAGGCCCAGCACTGAGTGTGCCCTGTCCGTCACAGCAATGTTTATCTTTTGCTTTGTGTGTTTTTCTGAGGAAATGGTCGTCTTTCGACATTTCGATACAAAAGTGCCTTCTAGCTAAAAGGGCGAGTTCTCATTCTATTTCCTGGACGTAAAACGTTTTCGCCAGGCGTTTCTCTACAGGAGACGCTATACAATCGCCCGACTTTCTGCAGCACCACTGCGTGGCGACAACCTCTGTCCACTTGCCACTGACCCCTTGGAATGATGTCTGTGGCTTTTCCAACAACTTGTACCTTGGGTGCGACTCCCTCATGGCTTCAACCTATGCGCATCCCTTCTTTTCACCTCGCAGTGGTTTCAATGTTTCCCACTGCTACATTATATAAAAAAGAGAACAGCAGTACTGCATCGGTTATCTACTGATAGTTACTAGTTTTGTGGTATATCAACTTTACCGACGTTAATCCAGTATTCCGATTAAATGGGAAAAAATTGGAAATTTGTGGTGAGGTCTTATGGGACCAAACTGCTGAGGTCATCGATTCCTAAGCCTACACACTACTTAATCTAACTTAAACTAACTTACGCTAAGGACAACACACACCCATGCCCAAGGGAGGACTCGAACCTCCGCCGTGGGGAGCCGCGCGAACCGTGGCAAGGCGCCTCAGACCGCTCGACTAGCCCGCGCGGCTTAAATGGAAATTTCATTACAGATTTTCATGTGTGGCGAGACTGTTTCCGAACAAGTGCCCCATCACAACAGGATATGTAGGAGACAAAGATGTTTGAGAATGCCTGTTCTACCTAGATGTGTAAATAAACCTGTTGTCAGCTGTCGACGCAATTACGCTGGGTGATGGGAATTTGGAAGTCACTTCTGAAGGCTCTGGAACGTAGGTTTGTGACCCTACGCTTCGCCGTATTTAAGATATAACGGGCAGTTGTTCCCCATAGATAGGTGTTCACTAGAACAGTACAAGCATCCAGGAGCAGACTTCGTCATACACTGTGTTACATGATGTTCACCAACACAACTGGCACAATGTGGTTTACTCCATCACTGTTCCGCACAAAATAAAACCATAGGCAATCACACTGAAGCGACAAAGGAACTGGTACAGGCATGCGTATTCAAATACAGAGATATGTAAACAGACAGAGTACGGCGCTGCGTTGGGCAACGCCTATATAAGACAACGAGTGTCTGGTGCAGTTGTTATATCGATTACTGCTGCTACAATCGCAGGTTATCAAGATTTAAGTGATTGTGTACGTGGTGTTATAGTCGACGAGCGATGGGGCAAAGCATCAAAATGGTTCTGAGCACTATGGGACTTAACATCTGTGGTCATCAGTCCCCGAGAACTTAGAACTACTTAAACCTAACTAACCTAAGGACATCACACACATCCATGCCCGAGGCAGGATTCGAACCTGCGACCGTAGCAGTCGCGCGGTTCCGGACTGAGCGCCTAGAACAGCTAGACCACCGCGGCCGGCGGCAAAGCATCTCCGAGGAAAAATTGAACTGGGAATTTTCCCGTACGACCATTTCACGAGTGTACCGTGGATATCAGGAATGAGGTAAAACATCAAATCTTCGACATCCCTGCGGCCGGACAAAGATCCTGCAAGAACGGGACCAACGACGAGAGAAAGGAATCGTTCAACGTGACACAAGTGCAACCCTTCCGCAAATTGTTGCAGATTTCAATCAAGTGTCAGCGTGCGAAACATTCAAGGAAACATCACCGGTATGGGCTTACGGAGCCGAAGACCCACTCGTGTATCCTTGCTGACTGCACGACAGAAGGCTTTAGGTCTTGCCTGGGCCCGTCAACACCGACACTGGACTGTTGATGAGTGGAAACATGTTGCCTGATCGGATGAGTCACGTTTCAGATTGTATAGAGCGGACGGACGTGTACGGCTATGAAGACAACCTCATGAATCCATAGACCGTGCATGTCAACAGGGGACTGTTCAAGCTGATGAAAGCTCTGTAATTATGTGGGGAATATGCAGTTGGAGTGATATGGGACCTCCGATACATCTAGATACGACTCTGACAGGTGACACGTACGTAAGCATCGTGTCTGGCCAGCTGCACCCATTCTTGTCCATTGTGCATTCCGTCGGACTTGGCCGGTTTCAGCTGGACAATGCGACAATCCACACGTCCGGAATTGCTACAGAGTGGCTACAGGAACACTCTTCTAAGTTTAAACACTTCCGCTGGCCACCAAAATCCCCAGACATGAACATTGTTGAGCATATCTGGGACGTCTTGCAACGTGCAGTTGAGAAGAGATCTCCACCCCCTCATTCTCTTACTGATTTATGGAGAGTCCTGCAGGATTCATGGTGTCAGGATTACTTCAGACATTAGTCGAGTCCATGCCACGTCATGTTGCGGCACTTCTGCGCGCTCGCTGGGGCCCTACACGATATTAGGCAGGTGCCCCAGTTTCTTTGGTTCTTCAGTGTGTAGCTCTGTTCCATGAAATTTCGGGCGAACTGCTGGAAGTCAATAACCTGTTGCCACAGTGTTTCGGCACAGAGTTTTCGTTAGCGGAAACCACGGACACACGTGTAGTGTTCACATTTATCACTTCCCGTGCATTGCTAGAGCGCATGTGCTGAAAAAATCGCGTCATCGATATCAGATCGATCGTCTTCACTCGGTAAAACCGCAGTATGACGCCGACTACGCAGAGCACCAAGTTTTCTGTAAAATGTTCGATTCATTATCTTACTGGAAACTACCGTTCGAATCATAATGGCCTGAGACAGTCCTCTTTCCACTGATTCATTGAAGAGTTGCAGGAGTTTGAAATATGGCCGGTAAACATTTTGCTGCATAGGCAGCGTCGTTCTGCTATTTTACCATGTGCAGACGATACATCAGACATGGTGAGGTGAGCTTTTAACCATGGAGGGCACTAATAGTAGCGCAAAGACTTATAGTAGACGCACATGCGCTGTAGCAATGCGTGCGCATTGACTACTGGATACACGACGCACGCGTCGCAGTGTTCAAAATGGTTCAAATGGCTCTGAGCACTATGGGACTTAACATCTGTGGTCATCAGTCCACTAGAACTTAGAACTACTTTAACCTAACTAACCTAAGGACATCACACACATCCATGCCCGAGGCAGGATTCGAACCTGCGACCGTAGCGATCACGCGGTTCCAGACGGAAGCGCCTAGAACCGCACGGCCACACCGGCCGGCACGCGTCGCAGGGTTTTAAATAGGGAAGCTCAGTATGCTATTGTCAATACACACCTGAAGATGGTTATAAAGTACTGCATCGAAATATCTCGCCCACAATTTCGTGGAACACGCATTAACTTCTGCACACCGCTGCCATTGCCTGCATCAAATAATGCTTCTCAGTATTGCAAATTTCATTCCTTGGATTAATTATGAGATGTAAAACGAAAACGTGATATTAAAACTGCCAAAAAAGATGGTATGAAACGAGTAACGAGATAAATACGTAATATGAAGGTATATGCTTGGATTTAACTTTATCTCATCGAGACATATTTTGAAAAGTATGTAGAATCATGGTGTTACAACATTACAAAGATTCCTCTCATAGAAATTAAGCTAGAGGTAAGATTGTTTCTCTTGTGTTACATTATCCGTCGGACATAAGGACTTCATATTAAGAAGTTTTTAGGAAGTGAAACTGATTGCTTTGTCTAGAAGCCTTGAGCATCTAGAAGGGCTTGGATAGGATGTTACTGAATTTAAGATGAACAATGTATATTTCCTGTTAAAACCCTGACATAATGATCAAATCAAGGTCAGATCAGTAAATTAATTACTAAAGGTTACGAAATACATGTTTTGTAGTCAACACACCAAAACAAGATAAGGGTTATATCTCTCTGCAACTTATTATAAACACTCTTAATATCATCAGAGAAACAACTCGAACTGTAATTCTCACATAGAAAGAAAGAAAGGAAATTATTTTTCGCAGCAAAAGATGAAAAAAGTGTTTTCAATCGCATAAAGCACGCTAAAATATATAACATTTTGATGATTTCAGCGAATCCGCGCAAAAGACATTTTCTAAAAGCTCATTGCAACGAAATAAATTTTGTATCATTCTCCAGATTAGGAAATGGGAGACTTAAAGTAGTAGATGAGTTTTGCTATTTGGGGAGCAAAATAACTGATGATGGTCGAAGTAGAGAGGATATAAAATGTAGAGTGGCAATGGCAAGGAAAGCGTTTCTGAAGAAGAGAAATTTGTTGACATCGAGTATAGATTTAATTGTCAGAAAGTCTTTTCTGAAAGTATTTGGAGTGTAGCCATGTACGGAAGTGAAACGTGAACGATAAATAGTTTGGACAAGAAGAGAATTGAAGTTTTCGAAATGTGGTGCTACAGAAGAATGCTGAAGATTAGATGGGTAGATCACATAACTAATGAGGACGTATTGAACAGAATTAGGGAGAAGAGAAATTTGTGGCACAACTTGACTAGAAGAAGATATCGGTTGGTAGAACATGTTCTGAGGCATCAAGGGATCACCGATTTAGTATTGGAGAGCAGCGTGGGGGGTAAAAATCATAGAGGGAGACCAAGAGATAAATACACTAAGCAGATTCAGAAGGATGTAGGTTGCAGTAGGTACTGGGAGATGAAGAGGCTTGCACAGGATAGAGTAACACAAAGAGCTGCATCAAACCAGTCTCAGGACTGAAGACCACAACAGCAACAACGTACGTCCGGGCCACTTGATTGAGGTGTATACATGAACATATTTGTTAACAGTTGTGTACGTATGCGTGTGTGTGTGTCTGCCTGTGTGTCTGTGTGTGTATTTTTCAACACAGTTACCAAGTCTCTATAAACAATGGTCAGGAAGTTCTATCAGTCCTTCAATCGCTCGACGATAGAGTCAGTTTTTTGGTCACGTACCCGTTCGAAAACCGTCCTCATCGACGGAAAATCTACGATAGCTGCGTATCAGTCTCTGGATAGCCCGAAAATTGTCACCTGTGGTCAACGTCAACGGCCTTCCTTCCCCATTGGCGTCACCCAAGTCTGTGCGGCCTTGGCGAAAGTGTTGACGCCTTTGCCGGCCGGAGTGGCCGAGCGGTTCTAGGCGCGTCAGTCTGGAACCGCGCGACCGCTACGGTCGCAGGTTCGAATCCTGCCTCGGGCATGGATGTGTGCGATGTCATTAGGTTAGTTAGGTTTAAGTAGTTCTAAGTTCTAGGGGACTGATGACCTCAGCTGTTAAGTCCCATAGTGCTCAGAGCCATTATTTTTTTTTTTTTTTTTTTTGTTGCCGCCTTTTCTTTACGGCTGGACGCGAGATTTCATTTGGTCCGTACGTCGCCAGAATCTCATGGTGAATCTGTGTGACATTTTGCCCATAAGAATTGTATTGTCCTGCCTACGTCGAGTTTGGAATACGCTTCAGTTTCTGAGACATTTTACTCCAACATGATATACCTGTCGATAGTACCTCAGCAGAATTATGTCTATCCGAAATTTTGCTCATGTACGCCCTTATGGTAATGCGCCTCTCTTGTCGCTCAATGGTCTTAACGTTGGACGACGTGTGTAACTTACTTCTTGAAGTTCTGGTATTAGAATAGCTAGTCGGTTTTCGGGTATGCTGTTCAGTGTAACCAGACGCTAACGTCACTGCAGTTTCGTACTAGGGTGGTGAGTGGTGACAGTCGAAATGGCTAACGTTCAACTTTTTGCCATTAATTGCGGTGGCATGCGACTGGAAGACTGGGAGCGTGCCAGAGGTAGGCGAACGTTGCGAGGCAATTCAGTGTTCGTCCTTCGACAGTCTGTAGACTGCGGAGAAGTTCTAGGTAGCGCAAAAGGCCGCGCGGAGTCAGAACGGAGGCCGCCCACTTGTAGCACCGGCCACCGATGACCTGCACAGCTGCGTGAGTAAAACGCGCCCTACATGTAACCGACAGTGTGCAAGCCCAGTTCTGGTAACTTTGCCAGATAGCGCTAAAGAGATGACGACTGTTCGCTCACAAATGAGAGCGCTGCCTTTGACGGTTTCTGTACATTAAGGAGTTGGTACTGCAGCTCACAGCCAGTGCTATGTTTAAAGTGAATGATTGCTCGTCGCCTTAAGTGCGTAGGATTGCTGTGGCTATCGGCTCCAGAACATTGCTGCTCCGTGTGGATTTCTCAAGTGCTTCTCTCCTCCTCCCCCCCCCCCTCTCCATCTCGAAAAAGACGATCGCGTGAAACCCAGCTCGCGCTGTTCGTCCACGAGACTCAGAGGGACATAGACACGGGTTCCCAGGTAGATGCCATGTTTCTTGACTTCCGCAAGGCGTTTGATATAGTTCCCAAAGTAAGATCATATGGACTATCAGACCAATTGTGTGATTGGATTTAAGAGTTCCTAGATAACAGAACGCAGCATGTCATTCTCAATACAGAGAAGTCTTCCGAAGTAAGAGTGATTTCAGGTGCGCCGCAGGGGAGTGTCGGAGGACCGTTGCTATTCACAATATATATAAATGACCTTGTGGATTACTTCGGAAGTTCACTGAGGCTTTTTTCGGATGATGCTGTAGTATATCGAGAGGTTGTAATAATGGAAAACTGTACTGAAATGCAGGAGGATCTGCAACGAATTGACGCATGGTGCAGGGATTCGCAATTGAATCTCAATGTAGACAAGTGTTGTGCTGCGAATACATAGAGAGAAAGATCCTTTATCATTTAGTTACAATATAGCAGGTCAGCAATTGGAAGCAGTTAATTCCATAAATTATCTTGGAGTAGGCATCAGAAGTGATTTAAAATGGAATGACCATATAAAATTAATCGTCGGTAAAGCAGATGCCAGACTGAGATTCATTGGAAGAATCCTGAGAAAATGCAGTCCGAAAACAAAGGAAGTGGGTTACAGTACACTTGTTCGCCCACTGCTTGAATACTGCTCACCGGTGTGGGATCCGTACAAGATAGTATTGATAGAAGAGATAGAGAAGATCCAACGGAGAGCAGCGCGCTTCGTTACAAGATCATTAAGTAATCACGAAACCGTTACGGAGATGTTGAAATGATAGATAAACTCCAGAGGAAGACTCTGCAAGAGAGACGCTCAGTAGCGTACGGGCCTTCGTTGAAGTTTCGAGAACATACCATCACCGAGGAGACAAGCAGTATATTGCTCCCTCCTACGTATATCTCCCGAAGAGACCATGAGGATAAAATCAGAGAGATTAGAGCCCACACAGAGGCATACCGACAATCTTTCTTTCCACGAACAATACGAAACTAGAATAGAAGGGAGAACCGATAGAGGTACTCAAGGTACCCACACACTGTCAGGTGGCTTGCGCAGTATGGACGTAGATGTAGATTTTCTGACTTATTCAACCTTTTACGGCATGTTTTTCATCTATGACCTTTTATTTCCACATATCACGCTTACTCATACGTTATTTGAAGTGAACACCCATTTAAGGCCAATGCTATGTCGGGTCAGCAGTGAGTGAAACACAAATGAACCGTTTACTAATATAACATATTTTGAGTTACGGCTCCGAAATTAATGATGCACCCAATTAAGTTATATCACTCGCAGAGTACATAAATTAAATCTTTTCACTCTTTCTCGTACCTCGAGCAGAGGGGAACGGACGGAGCGAGTCCTATAACAACCAGCGCAGCTGAGTACTATTACATTGGTGCATAAACTCTTCATATTTTTCCATAATTTTAAGAAATACAAGAGATACACTTAACGGATATTTTAGTCATCAGTAAAATATTCTCCTTCACTGTTTACAACGGTTTGCTAACGCTGGAGTAACTTTTCGATTCCGCGACTGTAGAAGTCACGTGGTTTTGAGGCAAAGAACTCGTCGAGCCATGTTCGGATCGCAATTTCATCCGGGAAGGAAGTTCCTTGTAGGCTGTTCGATAGAAGCGGAAAAGCTGGAAATCTGAAGGCGCATTATCAGGTGAATAAGGTGGGTGCGGAACGACTTCCCAACCCAACTCCTGTATTATGATTTTTGTCCGTCTAATTGAAATCCCTGAGCTAGCAGGACGGAGCGGACGAGGTTACATTTGTGGAAAGGGTCCAAAATAAGTTACTGTCAGTTGCACTGAACATATAAGCTTTATTTATTAAAACACACAATCATGCAAGCAAGAATCAAAAACTCTAAAGGTTTTAACGAAAGACCTCCTTTGATTTAATTTAGATCGACTGAAGGCCACATCGAAAATCCAACACACAAGGCCTAAGCAAAGAATTGAGGTACAGGAGTTCTTCTGGAGGTTTCACTTCTTTAGAAAAAAAAAATTATCTGCAATATAAATAGGTTGAAAGCCTTAGCTTAAATTTTTCCCATAGAACTCGGCTGAAGGCCACACATTAATCAAGAACAGTGTTACGGCTTAAGGCCGAGACAAAGATTTTCAAAGTTTAATCTAAATAGACTGAAAACTCGGCTGAAGGCCGCATATCAACGAAACAATTTAACGGCTTAAGGCCTAGGAAGAAGAGCTTTCAATCTGAAAAGGCTGAAGACCTTATCTTAAAATATTTCGGGTAAAACTCGGATGAAGGCCTCATACTAAAGAATAACAATTTTGTGACTTAAGGGCAAGACAAGGATTCTGAATTTTTAATTTAAAACTGGGCTGAAGGCCACACATCATGCAGAATACAAGGGAAGGCCTAAAGGGAAGAGCTTCTAAATTTCAACTAAAATAGGCTAAAGGCTTTATCCTAAAATGCTTCACATAAAACTAGGCTGTAGGCCATATTCGAAACACAAACAATCTCACGACTTAAAGCCCAGGCAAAAAAAATTCCAATTTTTAATTTAAGCTGGAAAACTCGGCCGAATGCCACATACAAACTAGAAAATATTTCTTACGGATTAAGGTTCAAATGGTTCAAATGGCTCTGAGCACTATGGGACTTATCTTCTGTGGTCATCAGTCCCCTACAACTTAGAACTACTTAAACCTAACTAACCTAAGGACATCACACACATCCATGCCCGAGGCAGGATTCGAAGCTGCGACCGTAGCAGTCCCGCGGTTCCGGACTGCGCGCCTAGAACCACTAGACCACCGCGGCCGGCACGGATTAAGGCCTAGACAAAACTTCTGAACTTTTGAATTGAAAAGGCTGAAAACTTTGCTGAAGGCCAATTACGAACTTGAAACAAATTTACGGCTTAAGGCCTAGACACAAGGAATTTTCAGTTTTAATTTTGAAAGGCTGAAACTCGGCTGAAGGCCACAGACCAAAAAAGAAAGAAAAAATTTTCTTTTCTTTTGTTTTTTTTCCACGTAAACACTTGCACCAAGAACTCCGACAATCCTAAAACCAATCACCGTGGAACAACAAGGTGAAATGACAAGTCACACACACACACACAGAGTTTCCATAAACGGTCGGCGACCAAATACACGGGGCCTGATGAGACGACCGACCGAACGACCAAGCACGGTCGTCCCCACTCAAGTTATGCGTGTCAGCAACGGTCGGGCGAGTCTTGGTTGTCCGGAGCGCACTACAGCTCCAACCCGACTCAACTCGATGTCCGTTGGGAACTCGGAGACACGGCGACCCAAACACACTGGCTTGGACCAAACCATGCAAACGTAACTCTTGCCTGTTGGCCACGACATCTCTGCACAAGGAAGGAACCGACCCACGTCCGGCAAGATGACCAACTGACTAGGTCCAGCAACGGTCAAAAGACCAAATACACGTCGTCCGATGAGACGAACAACCGAACGACCAACCAACGGTCGTCCCTGCTCAAATCTCCTTCCGTCGGACAATGCAAGTGTGTCGCCAGCGGTCGGTGAGTGCTGGCTGTGCAGATCTTACTGGAGCTCCATCCCGACTCAACCCGCCCCCGACTGCTATCTGTGCCCGACTGCACTGCTGGTCCGTCTCCAACTGACTTCCCGACACACCACGACCCGGAGATACTATCGGTCGCTCCAGAGACGGTATGGCAGTGCACTATCGATACGTGCTGCTGCTGCCACTCACGGGGAAGTAAGGCAGGATGTCAGTGACGCCAGTAAATGGAATAAGAAAACGAGTACCGTAATCGAAGATGACAAACAATAACCGGCACGAACACGAGCCGTGCACGCATCTCTAATAGAATGCGGTCGTGTGTTATCGTGGAGTAGCGTCACTTCACGTAGCCTTCCTAGTTGTTGTTCTTGGACTGCTTCTGCAACACGTCTAGGCGCTGCAGTCTGGAGCCGCGAGACCGCTACGGTCGCAGGTTCGAATCCTGCCTCGGACATGGATGTGTGTGATGTCCTTAGGTTAGTTAGGTTTAAGTAGTTCTAAGTTCTAGGGGACTAATGACCTCAGAAGTTGAGTCCCATAGTGCTCAGAGCCATTTTAACCAAGACGTCTCAGTTGTTTACAAGAAACGTCAGCAGTGATGGTTACACCTCAGGGAAGCAATTCGTAGTATACCACACCGTCGCTGCCCACAAAATGCATAACATGATCTTTTGTGTATGCGCACAGGTCTTCGTAGGTGGAGTTTTTGCTTTGTTTGTGTTCAACTATTCGTTTTTTTCCTTACCTTAGCACAAAGGCACCATTTCTCGTCACCAGTAACGATGCAGGATAGGAGTAGCCGATGTTGTTCACGAGCCAACTCAGGTGAGCAAGCAGAGATACACCTACGGTCAGCTGCTGATTTTTGTAATTTTGGCTTAGAGCCTGCGGTAGCCGAATATCCGAATTCGGAACCTTCCCCGTTGCATGCAAATGTCGCTCGATGGTGGAATGATCACAGTTCATCACATTTGCGAATTCTCGAGCACACTGAAGTGGTCACTGTCGATTAATGCCTTTAAATGATCTTCGCCAATCCCCGAAGGTCTTCCTGAACGTGGAGAGTCACCAATGTCAAAACGATCCTCCCTGAAACGAGAAATTCTTTTCTCGCCGTGCTCCGTCAGTGACATTATCCTCTTACACAGCACAAATGTTTCTGGCTGCCTCCACTGCCGTCACCACTCTACTGAACCCAAACAGAAGAATAAATCGGAAATGTTCCGAATTCTCCACTTGGCACTCCATTTTCTAGCGTCCACAGCTACACTCACCATCTGCAAGTAAAGTGACAATATGTATACTCAAATAGCAACAGTTCACTTCAAATAAAAATGACAGTCGGTAAGTAAACCCATAGCAGCCGGAATAGCAACAAGTAAAACAAAAACGTTACGAACATATGCATCAACCTAACACATTACCGACGGTATCGTCGTCACTTCTGCTGCACAAAGTGAAAGGTCATAGGACAGCTAGTGACTCACATACAAATGTTTCATTTATTGAAAAGGAGTGTATAGCTCGCCTGTGCGTATTTACTTTGTCTGTAGTTTAGAAAGGAAAAACTGCAATGGTCGAAGATTGGGAACGCGAGCTTTCCACTATGCCTTGTCCATGATTTATGACTCAAAACAAACAGTTATGGAAGCACTTTCATTTATTCTAGCAAAAAGTAGCAGTTATATGCTAAATAAAGTTACTGGAACGTAAACAGTTCGACGGAATTGCAGAAACAGTTCATTGCTTCCGCTCTAAATTAAGGTTTAACAATTTTTTTTCCGCATTGTCTTAAACTTTAATATCTGTTGATTATAGCTTCACTACAGAGAATGAAAAGTAATGAGAGGAGCTCAAGAGGAGTTACAGATAGAGCAGAGAAAATTAATTTAGAGGACTGTGACAAGAAGAAGAACAGTGTGAATAGTATTAACGGCGCATCCAAAAGAGAGGGAGTCGTGGGGGAAGATGCCATACATCCTTCCACGCGTAACTACGCATTAATCACAATTACTGGATTCAAAACACTATGGCGCGTGACAGGCAATGCATATTTTACTTTTCTGTCTCTATTTATTACTTTTCTCTATGATACTCCTACAGGTTTTAGGCCTCATGTGCTGACATTTATCTTTGTTTCTTTTTTTTAAAGTTTTTCGCTTCTGTAGGGGCTTTCAAAGCGACTTAAGTGCATTTTTAGTATCGTGTAGGAGCATGACAGAAACAGAATTGTCAACACTTGCGACAGGACGTAACGGTTACTGCTGAGTAAATGCTCTTCTAAACAGCATCCTATACGAGCAAACCAGTTGCGTGTTTACCAGCGGGTTACTCGTACTTTACGTAGTTGGGATGTACTCAGATCTGTTTACAAAAAGAATTGCTCGATGTAGTCATAGGGTCGAACCACGCATGTCTGTTTTCAAACCCCACAGCTAATTCACTGCAGTTAATAACCTGTAGCTGTGAGCCTGCAGTAATTACAGGCCATGTATCAGCTAGAATTGTGAATTAATAAAATACACAGCAATATACACTCCTGGAAATTGAAATAAGAACACCGTGAATTCATTGTCCCAGGAAGGGGAAACTTTATTGACACATTCCTGGGGTCAGATACATCACATGATCACACTGACAGAACCACAGGCACATAGACACAGGCAACAGAGCATGCACAATGTCGGCACTAGTACAGTGTATATCCACCTTTCGCAGCAATGCAGGCTGCTATTCTCCCATGGAGACGATCGTAGAGATGCTGGATGTAGTCCTGTGGAACGGCTTGCCATGCCATTTCCACCTGGCGCCTCAGTTGGACCAGCGTTCGTGCTGGACGTGCAGACCGCGTGAGACGACGCTTCATCCAGTCCCAAACATGCTCAATGGGGGACAGATCCGGAGATCTTGCTGGCCAGGGTAGTTGACTTACACCTTCTAGAGCACGTTGGGTGGCACGGGATACATGCGGACGTGCATTGTCCTGTTGGAACAGCAAGTTCCCTTGCCGGTCTAGGAATGGTAGAACGATGGGTTCGATGACGGTTTGGATGTACCGTGCACTATTCAGTGTCCCCTCGACGATCACCAGTGGTGTACGGCCAGTGTAGGAGATCGCTCCCCACACCATGATGCCGGGTGTTGGCCCTGTGTGCCTCGGTCGTATGCAGTCCTGATTGTGGCGCTCACCTGCACGGCGCCAAACACGCATACGACCATCATTGGCACCAAGGCAGAAGCGACTCTCATCGCTGAAGACGACACGTCTCCATTCGTCCCTCCATTCACGCCTGTCGCGACACCACTGGAGGCGGGCTGCACGATGTTGGGGCGTGAGCGGAAGACGGCCTAACGGTGTGCGGGACCGTAGCCCAGCTTCATGGAGACGGTTGCGAATGGTCCTCGCCGATACCCCAGGAGCAACAGTGTCCCTAATTTGCTGGGAAGTGGCGGTGCGGTCCCCTACGGCACTGCGTAGGATCCTACGGTCTTGGCGTGCATCCGTGCGTCGCTGCGGTCCGGTCCCAGGTCGACGGGCACGTGCACCTTCCGCCGACCACTGGCGACAACATCGATGTACTGTGGAGACCTCACGCGCCACGTGTTGAGCAATTCGGCGGTACGTCCACCCGGCCTCCCGCATGCCCACTATACGCCCTCGCTCAAAGTCCGTCAACTGCACATACGGTTCACGTCCACGTTGTCGCGGCACGCTACCAGTGTTAAAGACTGCGATGGAGCTCCGTATGCCACGGCAAACTGGCTGACACTGACGGCGGCGGTGCACAAATGCTGCGCAGCTAGCGCCATTCGACGGCCAACACCACGGTTCCTGGTGTGTCCGCTGTGCCGTGCGTGTGATCATTGCTTGTACAGCCCTCTCGCAGTGTCCGGAGCAAGTATGGAGGGTCTGACACACCGGTGTCAATGTGTTCTTTTTTCCATTTCCAGAAGTTAGAATAAAAGATATATGATAATTTAATTAAAAGGGTTCTGTTCTAAAATCTGTAGTTGATACAGATGACAGAGAATAATGCCGAATAACGTTTATTCAAGAAAGGAGAGCTTCTGTAAAGTTTGGAAGGTAGGAGACGAGATACTGGCAGAAGTAAAGCTGTGAGTACCGGGCGTCAGTCGTGCTTCGGTAGCTCAGATGGTAGAGCACTTGCCCGCGAAAGGCAAAGGTCCCGAGTTCGAGTCTCGGTCGGGCACACAGTTTTAATCTGCCAGGAAGTTTCAAAGGGCATCTCAGTTGAAATACAGACAGAAAATACCCTCATGAAATGCAGTAAAGATGCATTGAGAGCTTCACGAAAATGATGGTAAAATCCTCAAACTAAATAGTCACAAAAGACGTGTGATCACAATAAAAGAAAAATCAATCATCAACATGATGATTTACAAATTAAGAGAAGCAGTACAGAGAATAGTAACTCATACTCTGTCTATGCCCAGATCTGTAACACAAGCGGGAAAAGTTAAATTCCTACTCTGGAGCACATTCAGATCTCACGTAAGTTACAATTCGTCCAAAAGCTATTATAGCGGCGGTTCCCCGCCCAGAATCTATCACCCATATGACTGAAACACGCACGGTACCACTGGCAGGTCTGTCTTCTTCCAGCACAAACGTAGAAGTGTCCAGAATCGCTTCCTTCAGCTCTTCACTCCAAAAATTCCCAGTCTCCGCTTTACTTCCGTAGTGTTCTGCTACTATTTTCTTTTCCGTTGGTTGGAGGTATTACCCACAAAAAATACATCATCGTCTACAGACATGATTTGACTCAATATGATTTTCCGCACTAAACTAATGTATTAGAACAACATTTAAATAAAAAATGTTATAAACTTTCGGTCTTGCTTTAACCATGCACGTGACCGGGCCAAATATCTCACGAAATAAGCATCAAACGAAAATACTACAAAGAACGAAACTCGTCTTACTTGAAGGGGGAAACCAGATGGTGCTATGGTTGGCCCACTAGATGGCGCTGTAATAGTCACAAACGTATAAGTACGTGGTATCACGTAACATTCCGCCAGTGCGGACGGTATTTGCTTCGTGATACATTACTCGTTTTAAAATGGACCGTTTACCAATTGCGGAAAAGGTCGATATCGTGTTGATGTATGGCTATTGTGATCAAAATGCCCAACGGGCGTGTGCTATGTATGCTGCTCGGTATCCTGGACGACATCATCCAAGTTTCCGGACCGTTCGCCGGATAGTTACGTTATTTAAGGAAACAGGAAGTGTTGAGGCACATGTGAAACGTCAACCACGACCTGCAACAAATGATGATGCCAAAGTAGGTGTTTTAGCTGCTGTCGCGGCTAATCCGCACATCAGTAGCAGACAAATTGCGCGAGAAACGGGAATCTCAAAAAACGTCGGTGTTGAGAATGCTACATCAACATCGATTGTATCCGTACCATATTTCTATGCACCAGGAATTGCATGGCGACGACTTTGAACGTTATGCCACTGGGCCCAAGAGAAATTACGGGACGATGACATATTTTTTGCACGCGTTCTATTAAGCGACGAAGCGTCATTCACCAACAGCGGTAACGTAAACCGGCATAATATGCAGTACCGGGCAACGGAAAATCCACAATGGCTGCGACAAGTTGAACATCAGCGACCTTGGCAGGTTAATGTATGGTGCGGCATTATCTATGGCAATCTAAATGGTGCAATGTATGCTGATTTCCTACGTCATGTTCTACCAATGTTAGTACAAGATGTTTCACTGCATGACAGAATGGTGATGTACTTCCAACATGATGGATGTTCGGCACATAGCTTGCGTGCGGTTGAAGCGGTATTGAATAGCGTATTTCATGACAGGTGGATTGGTCGTCGAAGCACCATACCATGGCCCGCACGTTCACCGGATGTGACGTCCCGGGATTTTTTCTGTGGGAAAAGTTGAAGGATATTTGCTATCATGATCCACCAACAACGCCTGACAACATGCGTCAGCGCATTGTCAATGCATGTGCGAACATTACGGAAGGCGAACTACTCGCTGTTGAGAGGAATGTCGTTATACGTATTGCCAAATGCATTGAGGTTGACGGACATGAATTTGAGCGTTTATTGCATTTATGGGGTATTTACAGGTAATCACGCTGTAACAGCAAGCGTTCTTAGAAATGATAAGTTCACAAAGGTACATGTATCACTTTGGAACAACCGAAATAAAATGTTCCAACGTACCTACGTCCTGTATTTTAATTTAAAAAACCTACCTGTTACCAACTGTTAGTCTAAAATTGTGAGCCATATGTTTGTGACTATTACAGCGCCATCTATCACAAAGCGAAAAAAGTGGTTCAACTAAAACATTCATATTTCTTTACGTACTACACGAATATGTAATAAAAATGGGGGTCCTGTTTAAAAAAACGCAGTTGATATCCGTTTGACCTATGGTAGCGCCATCTAGCGGGCCAACCATAGCGCCATCTGGTTTTCTCCTTCAAGCTAGACAAGTTTCGTTCTTTGTAGTTTTTTCGTTTGACACTTATTTCGTGAGATATTTGGCCCGGTCACGATCAATGGATCACCCTGTATATATAAAGGTTGTTCATTAATAATTAAGTAAGCATTCTGGTGCAAGTGCGCTCACGATAAATGAAAGACAATTGTCGTTAAATTCTGTTTAAACAGTCATGTATACCTTCTTGGCGGAAGCTTCTTTTGGTTCTCTTTTCAGTTGCAGTGTCTGCTAACACACGCGACTGGCCACGTTTAAAAGAGCACAGTAATCAACATGTAAATAAAGTTACTGGCAAAATAGTAAACTGTTCATTAAATAACTACACAAGTAGGCAATATGTGAGATATTCATATTGTATTCAATTACTGTGTAAGTGTGGAGAATACGCTGTTCTGACAAACATTTGCGTAATAAAAAAGATGTAAAAGACGTCATAAGTCAGTAAATAAAATAGATGCAAATGAGTTGCTTTCTTGGGTGATAGCTTCCGTGCAATGTTATCATCTGAGATATCGTTTATTGAAATTGCAGGAAACATTTAAAAATGGTGTATTTAGAAGTCCATTCTGAAAATGTTTATTCGCTGTGAAATGTTAACTTCTGTAGTTTTAAAGATTCTGAAATTATTGTTCTGTCAGTGGATCGCAAATGTATTCAGATTTGCTTTAATACTTAACTGTAAATTATTACAGATTCTGAAAGAGCTTAAGAACCCATGTTTCAGTTTGTCTGAAATCCGGCCACTGCTGGTCACTCCGCATTCTGCTAAGCGAGGTGACCGTCATCTACGTTCCCAGCTCTGTAATTTACCCACATCCGGCCACACTACACTCGACGCATGGCTCCCTGGCACCGGACGCGACACGTTCTCGCTGTGGCCGGACAGTTAGCCCTCAGTCGCACAAGCAAATTCCCCTCTCCTTAACACCAGGCCTAGGTGGACGAATAACTCGCCCACGCACTCACACTGCCAGAACACAATCTTTGCTATTTCGAAAGACGAAACCAAGTAGACCAACCTCAGCGCTTCCTTTGTTATTCGTTTTACAATACCATAGACAACTTTCAGTAAGGCGCTAGATTTAATGAATGATTTGTATTTCCAACTTTTTATCACATTTCTTTATTTATACAAAACTTTCCCTGTCTTCTTTAATTCGTCACATTGGGACCCTGTAAAAATTTAAGATTTTGCTGTCCCCAAAAATCTGCCGCCCTGGGTAACAAAAGTTTTCTGGGTGCGGTGCCGCGTAATATTGTAAAATAATTGGCACTGAATGCAACCAATGTAATAAAGTTGTGTTTTCGTTGGTGAGCCACCTTCAGAATGTGCTCGGACCCGCGCTGCTGCTACGGTCGCAGATTCGAATCATGCCTCGGGCATGGATGTGTGTGATGTCCTTAAGTTAGTTAGGTTTAAGTAGTTCTAAGTCTAGGGGACTGATGACCTCAGATGTTAAGTCCCATAGTGCTTAGAGCCATTTGAACCATTTTTTTAAGAATGTGCTGGCCAGGATAACAGTTCAACACACTCTGTGCTGAGCCCTCCCTTCGTTGTTGAAGTTAATCTGCGTAGCGCGCAAACAGTGAAATACCATCGGCAAAAACAAAGAGATGCAGATATACAATCCAATCACATTAATGTAGTATCGCCTACATTCGACATCAACGTGAAACAACCATTCACACACGGCACGTGACTGAATTTCCACTGAAAGGTACATGAAGCGTGTCAGAGATGCGGAAAATATGCAATCGCCGTCGCAATGTGCAAACGGAGCGATAAATCTGACGTCATTGGTTTTTGGGCCAAGAATGGAAGTACACTACTGGCCATTAAAATTGCTACACTACGAAGATGACGTGCTACAGACGCGAAATTTAACCGACAGGAAGAAGATGCTGTGATATGCAAATGATTAGCTTTTCAGAGCATTCACACAACGTTGGCGCCGGTTGCGACACCTACAACGTGCTGACATGAGGAAAGTTTCCAACCGATTTCTCATACACCAACAGCAGTTGACCAGCGTTGCCTGGTGAAACGTTGTTATGATACCTCGTGTAAGGAGGAGAAATGCGTACCATCACTTTTCCGACTTTGATAAAGGTCGGATTGTAGCATATCGCGATTGCAGTTTATCGTATCGCGACATTGCTTCTCGCGTTGGTCGAGATCCAATGACTGTTAGCAGAATATGGAATCGGTGGGTTCAGGAGGGTAATACGAAACGCCGTGCTGGATCCCAACGCCCTCGTCACTATCAGTCGAGATGACAGGCGTCTTATCCGCATGGCTGTAACGGAACGTGCAGCCACGTCTCGATCCCTGAGTCAACAGATGGGGACGTTTGCAAGACAACAACCATCTGCACGAACAGTTCGACGACGTTTGCAGCAGCATGGACTATCAGCTCGGAGACCATGGCTGCAGTTACACTTGATTCTGCATCACACACAGGAGCGCCGGCGATGGTGTACTCAACGACGAACCTGGGTGCACGAATGGCAAAACGTCATTTTTTTTCGCATGAATCCAGGTTCTGTTTACAGCATCATGATGGTCGCATCCGGGTATGGCGACATCGCGGTGAACGCTCATTGCAAGCGTGTATTCGTCATCGCCATACTGGCGTATCACTCACCGTGATGGTATGGGGTGGCATTGGTTATACGTCTCGGTCACCTATTGTTCGCATTGACGGCACTTTCAACAGTGAACGTTACATTTCAGATGTGTTACGACCCGTGGTTCTACCCTTCATTCGATCCCTGCGAAACCCTACATTTGAGCAGGATAATGCACGACCACATGTTGCAGGTCCTGTACGGGCCTTTCTGGATACAGAAAATGTTCGACTGCTGCCCTGGCCAGCACATTCTCCAGATCTCTCACCAATTGAAAACGTCTGGTCAATGGTGGCCGAGCAACTGGCTCGTCACAATACGCCAGTCACTACTCTTGATGAACTGTGGTATCGTGTTGAAGGTGCATGGGCAGCTGTACCTGTACACGCCATTCAAACTCTGTTTGACTCAATGCCCACGCGTATCAAGGCCGTTATTACGGCCAGAGGTGGTTGTTCTGGGAACTGATTTCTCAGGATCTATGCACCCAAATTGCGTGAAAATGTAATCACATGTCAGTTCTAGTATAATATATTTGTCCAATGAATACCCGTTTATCATCTGCATTTCTTCTTGGTGTAGCAATTTTAATGGCCAGTAGTGTATTTCCGAAACGGCTATGTTTGTAAACTGTTCGTATGCCGCCGTGATTAAAATATACTGTGTATGACAAAATGGCGCTATCCAAAACTGGCGCCGAGGCAACCGTGGTGCACCACGGGTCATAGATGACAGGGTGAAAGATGATTATGCAGAGCTGTAGGGGCGAATAGACGTGCAATGTTGAGCAGTTGACCACCCAGATGAACAAAGGGGCTACCAGCAATGTCTCCTCAACGACAGTTCAGCGAAAGTTGCAATGTATGGGCGTCTGGTTCAAATGACTCTGAGCACTATGGGACTTCACATCTGGGGTCATCAGTCCTCTATAACTTAGAACTACTTAAACCTAACTAACCTAAGGATATCACACACATCCATGCCCGAGGCTGGATTCGAACCTGCGACCGTAGCGGTCGCGCGTTTCCAGGCTGAAGCGCCTAGAACCGCTCGGCGAAACCGGCCGGCTGGGCCTGTGGTTCGTGTACCCATGTCGACTGCTATTCGTCGACGACAAGGACTGGAATTTCCACACCAGTACTGCAACTGAACGTTCACTGAGTGCCAACAGGTGGCCTTTCCAGATGAATCACGTTTTGTGCTCCATCGTACAGATGGCCGTTGGCGTGTACGGCGTGAAGCATCTGAAAGCAAACGAGGAGGGTGTGTAATGGTGTGAGGAATGTTTTCGTGGCATTCCCTGGGTGATCTTGTCATTCTGGAAGCGCCTGTGAATCATTACAAACATGCAGTAGTCCTTGGGGACCATATCGACCCCTATATACAGTTTGGGTTTCCTCGCCACGATGACTTGTACCAGCAGGACAATGCAACGTGTCACACAGCTCGCAGTGTAAGAGCTTCATTCAAACAGCACCAGGATGATCTTATAATTAAATGTTCCCCTTAGACATTTAAGTCTCGTTTTATTATCTACGATAATTCATTTCGTCTGCTTCGATCCGCAGTACGATGGTCAACATTGCTGCATCAACTACCTAAGCTGAGTGCTCGTCCCAACACAACTTCAATTTATTTTTCCCTTACATATTGTCACTACTGCCAGGACTCTCCGATATTGGCAAGCACACCAGCATTGGTCCTAATGGTACGTCCTTGTACCATTGGTGTTCTTATAGATGTTATAATTAAATGTTTCCCTGAGACATTTAAGTCTCTTTTTATTATCTACGATAATTCATTTCCCTGCTTCTATCATTATCGTGGATAATAAAAAGAGACTTAAATGTCTCAGGGAAACATTTAATTATAACATCTATAAGAACACCAATGGTACAAGGACGTCCCATTACGTCCAATGCTGGGGTGCTTGTTAATATCGGAGAGCCAGGGCAGTAGTGACAATATGTAAGGGAAAAATTAACTGAAGTTTGTGTTGGGAAGGGCATTCAGCTTAGGTAGTTCGTGCAGAAATGTTGACCATTGTACTGTGGTGGTGTAATGGTTAGCATTTCTGCCTAGCAAGTAAGAAGACCCGGTTTCGAGTCCCGGCCGCAGTGCAAATTTTAATTCATTTCGTCTACTTCGATCATTATCGTAGATAATAAAAATAGAATTATATGTCTCAGAGAAACATTTAATTATAAGATCTATAAGAACACCAATGGTACAAGGACGTCCCATTACGCCCAATGCTGGGGTGTTTGCCAATATCGGAGAGTCCTGGAAATAGTGACAATATATAAGGGAAAAATGAATTGAAGTTTGTGTTGGGGAGGGCACTCAGCTTATGTACTTCGTGCAGCAATGTTGACCATCGTACTGCGGTGGTGTAACGGTTAGCATTTCTGCCTTTAGCCGGCACGGTAGCTCAGCGTGTTCGGTCAGAGGATTAGCTGCCCTCTGTAATAAAAAAAAAACTGAGTTAAATCGATCAACAACGAACCTAAACGTATGTCTAACGACGTCCGCCCCGAGCAGATGCAACGAACAAAATCAGTAAAAAAAAAAAAAGCAAGAAGACCCGCGTTCGAGTCCCGACCACAGCACAAATCTTAATTCATTTCGTCTGCTTCGATCATTTCGTAGCACCAGCATGAGTTTCCTGTACTCCCCTGGCTACCAGACTCTCCGGATTGAAACCAAATAGAGAATCTGCGGGATCACCTCGATCGGGCTGTAAATCTAGCGCATCTGGCCACGGCAATGGGGTCGGCATGACGGCTCCGCATTCCTGTCGGTACCTTCCATAACCTCAGTGATTATCTTCCTGTGTGTCCTGCAGCGGTCCGTGCCGCAAAAGGTGGTTTGAGGTTTCCGACAGGTGGTCACGTTAATGTAACTGGACAGTGTACGTTTCATTAGCATGTTCCTTGTCATACATAATTATCGTCTTTTGCATGTGGTCATTGTTTTTACGCGTTGAACTACGGTAGCCTGCGTATGTCGCGGAATGAGCGCTGACATTAGAGTACGCCATCTGTGCAAATTGTCAACCTGAGAGGGGGCATCAGGGGAGTTTGCAGATGGCTATTCCTAGAGCGATGCGGGGCGGCGCGGCGTCTGGAGTGGTTTGTGTGCACGGGCGTGGGTGCGGCTCTTCTCCGGTCGCAGGGGCCAAGGCCGATGGCCGTTTAAAGGGAAGCTGGCGCACACGTCCGTCTGCCGTGTCGAAAGGCGGAAAACCGCGTTAAAGCAACTGCTGGGTATTGAGAAAGAGAGAGAGAGAGAGAGCGAGAGAAAGGGAGGGAGGGAACGAGAAAGAAGAGAGAAAGAGAGAGAATAAATAATGGCATTATGAGGTATAATGCTGCGTCGGCATGGACGCAGCGACCATACTAAAAGTTTAGCAGCTGACTGTCACAATTATTAAAAACTGTAACTCAGTGGTCGTCAAACTGCGACCAGCGGGCTGAATGCGACACGTGTATTAGTACGGCCTGCAATTCTCAGCTATACAGCGTGGTCCGTTGGTCTTGACCGGGCCAAATATCTCACGAAATAAGCGTCAAACGGAAAAACTACAAGGAAAGAAACTTGTCTAGCTTGAAGGGGGAAACCAGATGGCGCTATGGTTGGCCCGCTAGATGGCGCTGCCATAGGTCAAACGCATATCAACTGCGTTTTTTTAAATAGGAACCCCCATTTTTTATTACATATTCGTGTGGTACTTAAGGAAATATGAATGTTTTTGTTGGACCACTTTTTTCGCTTTGTGATAGATGGCGCTGTAATAGTCACAAACATATGGATCACAATTTTAGACGAACAATTGGCAACAGGTAGGTTTTCTAAATTAAAATACAGAACGTAGGTAAGTTTGAACATTTTATTTAGGTTGTTCCAAAGTGATACATGTACCTTTGTGAACTTATCATTTCTGAGAACGCATGCAGTTACAGCGTGATTACCTGTAAATACCACATTAATGCAATAAATGCTCAAAATGATGTCCGTCAACCTCAATGCATTTGGCAATACGTGTAACGCCATTCCTCTCAACAGCGAGTAGTTCGCTTTCCGTAATGTTCGCACACGCATTGACAATGCGCTGACGCATGTTGTCAGACATTGTCGGTGGATCACGATAGCAAATATCCTTCAACTTTCCCCACAGAAAGAAATCCGGGGACGTCAGATCCGGTGAATGTGCGGGCCATGGTATGGTGCTTCGACGACCAATCCACCTGTCATGAAATATGATATTCAATACCGCTTCAAACCGCACGCGAGCTATGTGCCCGACATCCATCATGTTGGAAGTACATCGCCATTCTGTCATGCAGTGAAACATCTTGTACTAACATCGGTAGAACATTACGTAGGAAATCAGCATACATTGCACCATTTAGATTGCCATCGATAAAATGGGGTCCAATTATCCTTCCTCCCATAATGCCGCACCGTACATTAACCCGCCAAGATCGCTGATGTTCCACTTGTCGCATCCATCATGGATTTTCCGTTGCCCAATATGCATATTATGCCGGTTTACGTTACCGCTGTTGGTGAGAGACGTCTCGTCGCTAAATACAACGCGTGCAAAAAAACTGTCATCGTCCCGTAATTTCTGTTGTGCCCATTGGCAGAACTGTACACGACGTTCAAAGTTGTTGCCATGAAATTCCTGGTGCATAGAAATATGGTACGGCCGCAATCGATGTTGATGTAGCATCTGCTACTGATGTGCGGATTAGCCGCGACAACAGCTAAAACACCTACTTGGGCTTCAGCATTTGTTACAGGTCGTGGTTGACGTTTCACTTCCTTAAATAACGTAACTATCCGGCGAACGGTCCTTGGATGATGTCGTCCAGGATACCGAGCAGCATAAATAGCACACTCCCGTTGGGCATTTTGATCACAACAGCCATACATAGACACGATATCGACCTTTTCCGCAATTGGTAAACGGTCCATTTTAACACGAGTAATGCATGACGAAGCAATTACCGTCCGCACTGGCAAATTGTTACGTGATACCACGTACTTATACGTTTGTGACTATTACAGCGCCATCTATCACGAAGCGAAAAAAGTGGTCCAACTAAAACATTCGTATTTCCTTACGTCCTACACGAATATGTAATAAAAATGGGGATTCCTATATCAAAAAATCGCAGTTGATATCCGTTTGACCTACGGCAGCGCCATCTAGCGGGCCAACCATAGCGCCATCTGGTTTCCCACTTCAAGCTAGACGAGTTTCGTTCTTTGTAGTTTTTTCGTTTGATGCTTATTTCGTGAGATATTTGGTCCGGTCACTATCAATGGACCACCTTGTATTTTATGATAAGATGTATACAGCAACTAACAGCCGAATCCTAAAACGTCAACTAACATTAAGAGTTTCTTAAGATTGTAGTTTTCTTGCTCAGTAACAAAAAAAAACTGACATTGGCAGCAATATTTTAAGATGTGCTTGGTTTTAGATGACGGTGATGGATTCAGCCATGAATTATGTTAAGCTGACTGCTTACCTCATTGGCAGAGGGGCAAGTAGAACGGTCACTGTGGGGTTAGACGGTGTGAGAGGAGGAATGTCTTATTGTTTGTCTTCCAGTACTGAGAAATCGCGGGTGTTTGCAACTCGTACCGATCAGCTGCTACGGAACAAATTCTGACAGGAAAGTAACATGGATTCGCGAATGCGCTTTACGGACACGGTCATCTTCAATTGCGGTAGTTATTCATCGCAAGACATATGAAGTTAAGCGAAGGCTGTGGTAATACAGCGCAGTGATTAGAAGAAAAACGACACTCAAGTCATTAAGTAAACGTTTGCGATCATGTATCATCAAGCGTAATCCATTTAAATATAATCACTGTTATTAATCTGTTAACCATCCACTCACGCAGGTAACACAAGAGTACTTCATCAGCCAATTACAGTGTCACAACTCTGGGGTGGCAAAAATCTAAAACAGAGAACAGTCGACACGATGTGTTCCGGATGGTGTCAACTTTTAACGATCAGTATTTGGGGGCCGATGGCCAAATTCATGCGCCTCTAGCTAGTCTGTTGGAAGCTCATAAAATATTACTTTAGGAAGGGTATTAATTTCACCAGCTGCGACATGGTCCCGTATACAAACAGTGATAAAATACTGTCAAATGTGTTTTATTCCAGTCTTTGATCACAATATCAATTCTTTAGACGATGACCGGTTTCAGTCCGTAATGGCCATTATCAGATCTATAATATACAAATATATACACCTAGTGAGCAGTGTGTCTTTCAACATAATATAGCAATATGTATCACAATATACTATCAGAATGTACAGATATAATACGGTAAAACATACCTTTTTTACACCCTGTCCTAAGGTGATAAGGCCATAATGGCATCGTCAAAACATATAAATATAATCAGCACAACATCGTCACATAGATCTAAAATACGGTGTAGAATAGGCCACATCGTCCACACAGTCATTATTGCAACTGGCTGCTGAAGCACAGTAACTACCAGAAATCTGTTTGCCTACATCCTCCCTAGATGTCGTTACTGTGGGCTTGGATGTAGTCATCATTTACATGATGAAACATAATCTGATAAAAACACATTATGTGAAATACATGTAGCAGACTTTTGAAATGCGTAACTATCATAGAAACCAATTGTGATACATTAAAAGACGAATACAGTTACCCATATAAAATTATTAAAAGGAAATATATGAATAGAATAAGACCGATCTATGTGACGATGCTGTGATGATTATATTAATATATTTTGACGATGCCATTATGGCCTTATCACTTTAGGACAGGGTGTAAAATGGGTACGTTTTACCGTATTTTATTGTACATTTCCCTGGTTGTATGAGAGTATATTGTGAAACGTATTGCTGTATTATGTTGAAAGACACACTGCTCGCTAGGTGTATATATTCGTTTATTATAGATCTGAGGATGGACATTACGGACTGAAACCGGTCATCCTCTAAAGAATTGATATTGTGATCAAAGACTGGAATAAAACACATTGAAGGCTATTAATTAATAATAAGATGGTTACTTGCGTGCCCCAAGGTGCCACACCACAATACCTGTGGTAGCACACACTAAAGGACAACACAAGCGCATACTGGTTATGTGGATTCTGACCAGGAACGAGACAACTGACCATCACAGTTTGAGCCCAAAATGACCACCGGCAGCGGCAACATACGCTTCTAGTCTGGTATGAAACGATTACTGCACACGTGCTAGCATTTTAGGAGAGACGTCCGAGCAGGCTGCAGTAATAGGTCGTCGCATACCATGTGGTGTAGTTGGTATGTCCTTGTAGACTGCGTCTTTCAACTTTCCCCACGAAAAATGTCTACAGGCATCATATCTGGGCAACAGACTGGCCAAGGTACAGATCCTATGCGTCCAATCCAAAGATTTGGAAACGATTCGTGAAGACATTATGTTGGTACTACAGGTTCCTCCTGGTCTGCAAAGGAATATCTTCCAGCATCCTTGCAAGATGGTCTATTACGAGGCTGCAAACTTGTGCGCGATCAGTGTTCCGTCTGTGGAAAACGGGCATATGAGCAGATGGTTCAGTATCCCAAACCACACGTTTACACTCCATAGACGCTGCAGTTCCACCTGGCGAAGGCAATGGGGATTGCCAACAGAGCTACAGTGCATGTTTCGGCGGTTTAACTGCCCCTGATTGTGCCTTCAAGACACATGATCCATCTGAAGTATCCTGTCTTAATGATCAGGTAGCGAAGTTAACACGAGTTTCATAATCGTTTGCATGCAGCTCATGATGAAGAGAAATGTGATAGGGGTGCAACCTTTGCGAATGGAGAACGTGCAGGACACTTGCCTGACTCATGTCACTTTCTCGAGCGATTGCGCGGGAGCTAACTTGCGGATCAACTGCAACAGCAGCAAGAACATTACCTTCCTCCTCTTCTTTCGTCACCTTTTTCCTTTCCTTACGTTGTCTACGTGTTTAGGTGTAACACTACCGCTTTCGCGTAACTGGTTGAAGAGGTTGATAAATAATTGCCAGAATGATTGACATCTATTGAGATATCTTGTTGCCACATACACCGTACAAGAACGAACTGCATCCTTCTTACTCTCCATATATCATGAGCATTCGGTCTTTTCTATATTGCTAAACCCCATCGCCCACTCACCACCTACTGCCAGGACAGTCACGCGCTAACTGATTGGCAAGTTGCAGTGCACTCAAGGAACACACAAGCACACTGTAAATAAACATAATAACATTGTTACCAGCAACTTCGCAGGTTGAATGGCACAACCGAGTGTCGGTGTGAAAACTTTTCAAAATATGATATCTCGCAAACGATTCGCACTAGAATCTACATCTACATCTACATCTACATACATACTCCGCAATCCACCATACGGTGCGTGGCGTAGGGTACCTCGTACCACAACTAGCATCTTCTCTTCCTGTTCTACTCCCAGACAGAACGAGGGAAAAATGACTGCCTATATGCCTCTGTACGAGCCCTAATCTCTCTTATCTTATCTTTGTGGTCTTTCCGCGAAATAAGTTGGCGGCAGTAAAATTGTACTGCAGTCAGCCTCAAATGCTGGTTCTCTAAATTTCCACGGTAGCGATTCACGAAAAAACGCCTCCTTTCCTCTAGAGACTCCCATCCGAGTTCCTGAAGCATTTCCGTAACACTCGCGTGATGATTAAACCTACCAGTAACAAATCTAGCAGCCCGCCTCTGAATTGCTTCTATGTCCTCCCTCAATCCGACCTGATAGGGATCCCAAACGCTCGAGCAGTACTCAAGAATAGGTCGTATTAGTGTTTTATAAGCGGCCTCCTTACAGATGAACCACATCTTCCCAAAATTCTACCAATGAACCGAAGTCGACTATCCGCCTTCCCCACAACTGCCATTACATGCTTGTCCCACTTCATATCGCTCTGCAATGTTACGCCCAAATATTTAATCGACGTGACTGTGTCAAGCGCTACACTACTAATGGAGTATTCAAACATTACAGGATTCTTTTTTCTATTCATCTGCATTAATTTACATTTATCTATATTTAGAGTTAGCTGCCATTCTTTACACCAATCACAAATCCTGTCCAAGTCATCTTGTATCCTCCTACAGTCACTCAACGACGACACCTTCCCGTACACCACAGCATCATCATCAAACAGTCGCACATTGCTATTCACCCTATCCAAAAGATCATTTATGTAGATAGAAAACAACAGCGGACCTACCACACTTCCTTGGGGCACTCCAGATGATACCCTCACCTCCGATGAACACTCACCATCGAGGACAACGTACTGGGTTCTATTACTTAAGAAGTCTTCGAGCCACTCACATACTTAGGTACCAATCCCATATGCTCGTACCTTAGTTAGTAGTCTGCAGTGGGGCAGCGAGTCAAATGCTTTCCGGAAGTCAAGGAATATGGCATCCGTCTGATACCCTTCATCCATGGTTCGCAAGATATCATGTGAAAAAAGGGCGAGTTGCGTTTCGCAGGAGCGATGCTTTCTAAAGCCGTGCTTCTCTGTCTCAAGGAAATTCATTATATTCGAACTGAGTATATGTTCGAGAATCCTGCAACAAACCGATGTTAAGGATATTGGTTTGTAATTTTGAGGATCCGTCCGTCTACCCTTCTTATATACAGGCGTCACCTGCGCTTTTTTCCAGTCGCTCGGGACTTCACTTGGGCAAGAGATTCGCGATAAATGCAAGTTAAGTAAGGAGCCAGTGAAGTAGAGTACTCTCTGTAAAACCGAATTGGAATCCCATCAGGACGCGTTCCCATCAGGACCTGCAACAAACACCACTGACATTATAATTTATTCTACTTTTTGTCTGTTAATGGCAATACTTATTGTTTTATTTAAAACAGTGTATGTTTGGACAAAAAATTCAATTTCTAAGTATTTTTACAATCTGTTGATTGGCTAACAGTACGAGCCGAGACTACCAATCCATTCTGTGAAATCCGCACATCAGTAGCACTTTCCATTTCCGCAATATTTGCAGTGCAAGTTTTAGGCGATTCACCCTGTATAATATTATTGTCAGCAACATTCAGGAATGAACTCTTAAGCTGATTGTGTACCAACTCTCGCATTTATATATGGTTCAAATGGCTCTAAGCACTATGGGACTTAACATTTGAGGTCATCAGTCCCCTAGAACAGACTGAAGCGCCTAGAACCGCTCGGCCACAACGGCCGGCCCGCTTTTATATACCCTTGCTATGTTCGGAATAGGGAGCAAGACATTTTTCCGAATATCAAATGGTATGTTTTCAGTCTCACAATTCTACATGCTAATACGAATGTTTGTTTGCTTACTTCGCCCAATGATTTTAGGAATTCCAAAGATCTATACCTTCTTGCACTGCAAGTGTTTCAAATCCCTGTCATACTCTCGTTCTAAAACGCTTATATCTTCCAACTCGACATCAGTAACGGCATAAGTTGTTTCAATTTTTCTATACACTGAATCTGTTCTTTCTGCTTTGTAATGCAATACAATAGCGGTAATACATAACGTGAGTTCTGAATGTTCTTGGTAGGATAAATGATAATTAATTGAAACCCTCACCTGCCGACAGGTGTTGATGATATACCTCGATGGGGACAGCTGAAAATGTGTGCCCCGACCAGGACTCGAATCCAGGATCTCCTGCTTACATGGCAGACGCTCTTTCCATCTGAGCCACCGTTGGCACAGATGAATAGCGGGACTGCAGAGACTTACCCCTTGCACGCTTCCCATGAGACCCACATTCCCAATTGTCCGCAATTTACATACGTAATGTTCCTAATAGGTATTTGTCCATCGACTCATTACTCTCTCCCACCAAGGTGACGATTCCCGTAAGAGTTCGGGCAACCTGTGCGCAGTCGCACAGACGAAGGTCAATGGCCGGGTAGCCTTCAACTATATACGAAGGTCACTCCAAAAGAAATGCACACTATTTTTTTAAAATCCATCTTTTATTCTACATGTTTGAAAGTTTTACTGTGTGTAGATACATCCTTTAGGAACAATCTTTTCATTTTCACATAATTTCCATCCCTCTCAACTGCCTTACGCCATATTGGAACCAGCGCCTGTATACTCGCACGGTAAAATTCTGGACCAACCTGTTGGAGCCACTGTTTGGCAGCGTGCACAAACCTTGTTCCACGAAGAGAGTCTTTCAGTTTCCCAAAGAGATGATAGTCACATGGAGCCAGGTCAGGACTGTAAGGCGGGTGTTTCAGTGTTGTCCATCCGAGTTTTGTGATCGCTTCCATTGTTTTTTGACTGACATGTGGAAGTGCATTGTCGTGCAACAGCAAAACATCCTGCTTTTGCCGATGTGGTCGAACACGACTCAGTCGAGCTTTAAGTTTCTTCAGTGTCGTCACATATGCACCAGAATTTATGGTTTTTCCACTTGGCATGATGTCCACAAGCAAGAGTCCTTCGGAATCGAAAAACACCGTATCCATTTTTTGAATTTTTTTTCTTGGGTGAATTTGCATGATGCCACTCCATTGATTGCCTTTTCGTCTCTGATGAAAAATGATGGAGCCACGTTTCATCACCTGTCACAATTCTTCCAAGAAATTCATCTCCACCATTCTCTTACTGTTCCAAAAGTTCGCTGCATACCGTTTTTCTTGTTTCTTTGTGAGCCACTGTCAACGTCCTGGGAACCCACCTGACACAAACTTTTTTTAACACCAACACTTTCAGTATTCTGCAAACACTTCCTTCCCCTATCCCAGCGTAGCGTGACAATTCGTTCACTGTGATGCGTCTGTCAGCAGTCACCAATTCGTTGTCTCTGCACATTGTCTGGAGGGTGTGCAGTACGAGGCCTGCCGCTGCGAGGACAATCCTCATAATTGCCGTGCCCGCTTTCATCGCGTAACCTGCTTGCCCACCGACTAATGGTATTGCGATCGACAGCAGAATCTTCATACACCTTTTTCAACCTCTTGTGGGTGTTTCCCACTGTCTCGTTTTCACAGCACAAGAATTCTATGACATCACGTTGCCTCTGACGAACGTCAAGTGTAGCAGCCATCTTGAAGACATGCTGTGAAGGCACCACTCACGGGAACACGTTGAACTAAGTTTGTAAACAAGCGGGAAGGATGTATCTACACACTTTAAAACTTTCACACGTGCAGAATGAAAACTGCATTTTTACAAAAATAGTGTGCATTTCTTTTGGAATGACCCTCATATGAAGCTAGGAACATGAATTTTTTGCAGTCATCAGATGCCATCCTAATGCAATACGGTTCCAGCAACATGGGCAACAAATGCTGTTAAAAAGGAACGATGGTGACGTCGACGTATTCATTTCATCGCATGGGCAGTCAATTGCGAACGCCAAAACTTGAAACGCGCGATGTTGTTAAGACAATTTACGTGGTATAATGCTAAAGCAAAGAGATTGCTCGTGTTACTAAGGTTCTACGACTCATGAAGCCACTATTAATCGGTTGGCTTGAATTCTGTCCTTAACGTCTTGCCAAGTTTTATCAAAATCGCTCCGCTCTTGGCAATAGACGAGTAGAGTGCTGCAGATGTGATATTGCGTTTTTCTGGAAAATTGCGTGTGCGTGTTCTGTCACAAACGACACTAGTGACTAACCAGTTAGGATCAAGTAGAAATGGTCGTCATGAAAGAAAGACCCATTTGGATCCACAGCTGTCTGCACTGATTCATTCACAGATCAAAACAGATCTGCATCCCGTTAGGTTGCCAACGAAATGCAAAAACCGTTTAGTAAACTGCTTGCCCATTGCCTTTGCATTTATCGATTTTGATGATACTTGTTTCAGTGCCAGATGCAGAACAACGGATGAAAAGCGCCTCGTACTAATAATCATCTAGTGCTATATTTGCACAGAAAGATCACATCAACAATTTGAGTAAGTATTGATAACATTTGATGAGTCAATTAATATTCCTTAACATATTTGAACTACTATTGCACTATTATTCATTATTTTGTTCACATATATCACCAGTTATTGCACACGATTTTGTTCGGATATCAGTAGTTTTGTTGCGATGAGTGATGGTGAGTAAGCAGTTATACACGCAATAATGTCAGTTGCCCTCCTGTGTGTGCCTGTTACGCTAAGCATAGCTAATGATGTTAAACCTCCCCCCTCCCCCACCACTGCTATGCTTCCCTAATGCACGATGTGGTGGCATGTGCAGCGTCGCTGCCGAGAAGTGGGCGCAGATGGGATTGGGTAGCTGTGCGCATCTATGCATCGTGCTACTGAAGTAATTGTGTATCATACAACGTCCATATTATCCAACAAATTTAATAACTCTTTTAACATAGTTGATGTTCCCCGATGTAAAAGAAGATGTTTCACCTCAGGGTTCAAACTATCTTCATACCAAATTTTACTCAAATCGTTTCTGCAGTTTAGTCACGAAAATGTGACAGAGAAAAATAATGGCTCTGAGCACTATGGGACTTAACATCTGTGGTCATCAGTCCCCTAGAACTTAGAACTGCTTAAACCTAACTAACCTAAGGACATCACACACATCCATGCCCGAGGCAGGATTCGAACCTGCGACCGTAGCAGTCGCACGGTTCCGGACTGAGCGCCTGTGTGACAGAGAGAGCTGCTTCCGTATTTAATAATAATGGTATGGATTAAACACTTTGAGAATTGTATAAGCATCGTATTCATTACGATGAATCATATCAGTCAACAAAGTATTTTTACAAATATGACACAGTCCAAACATCAAAGAGGATACATTTTTTCAAGTACGTTTCCTTATGTTGCGTTATATTACATCTTTTTTTCGTTAGCTGACGTTTGTGAAATATAGCCTATACCTTGTCCCAAACTATGCTCAGGTCACCTGTGAGAACTCCATGAAAATTTGTCTAGTAATGTTGGAGATTAGCTTCTTCTAACAGACAGACAGACACGACAGTTTTACATTTTTATTACTAGAGATATAAATGTAGCTGAAACAGAGCATCGCTGAACAGTGAATCTGAGTACAGAGATTATGAGACGGTGCTCACATATAGGGCTAAACAGACTCCTTTGTCAGTCTCAGCTGCCCATATTATCCCTTAGCCGACGGCTGCTTCAGTATGCAGGTAGGAGCATGCTTCTCATCAGGTCTCCTGTTAGGGAACTCAAGTAGGAGACGTCAGAAGATATACATTCCTACTGTTGAGTCCTCGTCTCCAAAATGTGAGGTCCTGCTCACTCGTTGCGTGTAGGGTGCCTAAGGGATGCTGCATTCTCGGAATGCTACACAACAATTCAAACAAATAAAATTAATAGTTTTATTTCAATACAGTGTTGTCATTTATACATTCCTCCTTGTTAGTTGCACGATTACGTAACGAATATACGGCTTACATACTTAGAACATATACCAGCACTGCTAATGAAATTTTCATGCAACATTTTGGTTTGCTTGAGAGTGGATTCTGGATTTGAGGTGCTTTCTGTGAAATGCCAGATGACACAGTGGTTAGTTTATGTGACAGCTACACGATTTTATCACGACGCTGCTAATGCGTGACAATTTACAATGTTGCTTATGCGGTGTATCTGTTTTATATCTGCACAGTTTTTTTCTGAATTCTTCTATAAAGCAAAACATGTTTTATTAGTAACTTTTGTGGTATAGCTGCAATGAGACAGCCTTTTCCGTAGCACAACAATACGTTACAGCACAGTACGTTCTTCACCACGACAATAAGCATAATAACTAAGTTATCTATACGCAAAGCATTTCACTTTTGTGTATCATGAGGTAAGTAGATTGACTCCTGCAGAACTTAGCTTTCGGAGGACAATAACTACGACACTTCCCAGAGATTATCTTACAGCAAGACGCACATTTAGCGCTACAGGACATGTATTTGAGTGATTAATTTTGTACTTAAAACATTTATTTTTAGAGATTTTTGAATTACAAAGAAAGTTTTTCGTGATACATTTCATTCCATTGCTGTAATCTGTAACACCTGAGGGTATAATTACAGTAAACCTCAGGGGGGTACACGCCTACTTTGTGTACCATGTGTTTGGCAAGCACAAGGAGCCCTAGCTAATATGGTATTTGCTTATACAACTTTACACATCGGTACCATATTTCTCTAAAACACAAATTACACAGCTATCTGATCATTTAACTGAGATAGACAAACTTTTTTATTACGTCAGTGACAGATGTTTACGTGATTACACCGTTGGATAACTTCACATTTACGAAATTGTATTTTTGTCTGTACTGTGTGAACTTTCATATTTTTTCGGACCCATTGTGATACTATGAGAGCTTTGAATGATGTATTTGGTATGAGATCATGATTTTTAAAGTACGTTTGAGGCAGATGACACTATTAAAATGAGCAGAGAATATTTCTTATGGTTTGAAATTATTGCAGAAAGCTATGACTGTTTTGAGATTTGACTGAGGTGTTATGATGTTATTTTTACGACGACGATGTGTATTATGCTGTTGAGGTATGTTTATGTCAATAAGATGATGCTACCATATATGAGGAATGTGATTACGTGTTTATATGTATATGAATAATGAAAGAAGTTAAGGACTCTTGACTTGTGAAAAAGGATGTTGGAAACCGAGAGTCGTACTTTAAGAGTTATGAAATGTGCGTGTAAATGCGTGAATGTATCACAATGGCGGCGAAAATTTTTTTGGACAATGTTATATTCATAGGATTTTGTTTCTACACATTTGCAACGTAAATTCTCAACCTGTGAAATTTTTATATGAGACTGTCACTGTAGCGGAAACTGCTGTCGTAAATATTTCCGTAAGAAAGTTAAGTGACCACCTGCACGTGCGTCGTTGGCACACAGCTGTGTCAAACACCTGGAGAACAAGCCATTAGGGTGTGCCTTTCATCGCTAATGCGACACGCTCGTTACTTGAAAACATATGATTTTTGTAATGCGTTGTGGGCACACAGCTGTGTCAAACACCTGGAGACCAAGCCATTAGGGTGTGCCTTTCATCGCTAATGCGACACCCTCGTTACTTGAAAACGTATGATTACTCGCACTTTGTGCTAATTACTGAAATGCTTATGAATTGGTGGGAAATATTCGTACATCTGCACACCTGATTATGACAAGTGTCTTTCTCCGAGAGTTGAGTGCTACTGACTTACGAAATGCCACATGACTATTGAATGATATTTTTATGCTTTGGTTTGCGTAATTGCTTATTTCATTTGATATCTGGTTTCCAGCTGTGTTGCAGCATTGCTTTGATAAAATAAAATGCATTTGCTAATGTGAACACTTTCTGTCAACAGATCTATGAAATAATTATTTTATGATCCACATTCTTTAAAAAAGGAGCACTTGGAAAGGAAAGAACAATAAGAAGGAACTAGTAACAGTAACACATAATTTTCTTTTCAAGTACATGGTAATATTTTTTTACAATAAGTTGTTATGGTGCACCACTTTAATTACATAGACATTAAGATGTGAATATACATTTCCCTTGTCTGCATTATCGTCTTTAGTGTAATATTTTTTCTGCTTGCGCTATGTAATGTTTAGGTATAAGTTGCTGCTGTTTGCCAGGCATAGTGTTATTGAATTTGACTTTTGCTAATTTATGCTGCTAGCTTTGCCAATTTGCATTTTTTGTCATTGCTGTTTATATTAACTGTGTTATGTGATGCTGCATTGCCTCGTCCCTTGGTATATATATCTGAGCTCAGTAGATTTAAGTTAGCTTAAGAGGGGGTAGACTATATAAAAAACTGACTATGGAGAATAGGTAAAGAATGCATTGCGAAGTTATATGAAAAAGATTTGGGCCCCAATGAGTATTGTACAATCAGAAATAATTAGTTTGAAAGAAATATGAATAGAATACAGGAAGGAGGTATAAATAGGACTTTTGGGAATAATGATGAACGAAGGGAGATCTCCATGCAAAATACTGCAGTAAAACAAACTCTGTCCTTTCCTTTTGTGTCATCTCTCTATATGTTTGTGTACCCTTGTGTATTTGTGTTTTTCCTGTCTTTATGTGTTGATGTGTTTATGTGCTGATGAGAGCTATGTTGTATAATTTTTCTAATACTCTGTTATTTTCTTTGTAAAGATGCTTAGACATTATTTATTCTGTGTTGTTTTAATGCTCATGTGTGAAGTTGACGTTTCAAAAGTGATTCTGATCTTTTATTTTTGTACTCATGTCATCATTCCTGTAACACTGATGTATATGTTTATTTCTATTCTTTTGTAAAGCCTGTACTACAAATGTTATCTGTATTGTTATGTTTTTAATTATGTATTTTGTACCTTTGTCATTGTATTCTTATGTTATAAAATTGTAATTGACAGCAGTTCATCAAATTAAGTAACTTGTAAGTTCCATCTCACTGCACACATTTCTGTTGGTCATAGTATATGGACAATATGTGAGAAGTAGGGACTGATAGTGTTTGCACGTGTGTTAATAATTCAGCAAGGGACTGGATAACAGCATTGCTGGTTCTAAGGACAATTCCAAAAACTTTGTGAGTGCACAAGTGGTGGTTATGGACTTGTTATATTAACTGCAAGACTCTTCACTGGTGATTGTGCACCCGCACAGTCGCAACAGATGGCTGCTGGCCGTCTCTACAAGGACTACAGTGGGTCTGCATCTCTGGTGGCCCACCAATACCACAATCTCTACCAGGACTACAGTGGGCCTGTCCACACTTTCTACAAGGACTGCAGTGGGTCTGCACCTCTGGTGGCCCACCAATACCACAGGACAATCTCTACCAGGACTACAGTAGGTTTACTCTGTGATGACCTATCTACCAATCTTCTTCAAAACGTCGAATGACTCTGCTGTGGGTTTGCTCTGTTGTGGCCCATTACCTGTCTGCATGTCAAGAGTCAGCACTGTCTTTCCGTTGGAAGGACCACACTACTTCTTCAAGACTGCATGGAAATCCACTACTTCTGTGTGCAATTTTTTTTTTACTAATGAGACAATCTGAAAAAAAAACTGTAATTACTATTGTGATGAACCATCAGGACTGTCTTTATGGACTGTGAGAAAATTTTAGCTTTTGACCAACATTGTATCAATAAGTGTGTGCATTGGATATCTTTGTTAGTGTAATTATAAAAAATTTTCTCAAATCATTATTGGCCACTGGCCAAAAAAATTTGTAAAATTTTTTGTGGGGAGCATGGGGGCTATGTAAGTAGGCTGTTTAGATTTTTATATGGGTAATGCCACGTAGCACTCTGTATGAAAATCACTGGCTGTGCTGTGTGCAGTCTGTGGCTAGTTTGCATTGTTGCCTGCCATTGTTGTCATGAACTGCTATAGCTGTATGTGAACAGCGCGTAGCGTTGCGCAGTTGGAGGTGAGCTGCCAGCAGTGGTGGATGTGGGGAGAGAGATGGCGGAGTTTTGAAAAATGTCATGAACTGCTGTATATATTATGAATCTTGAGGTAAATACATTGTTTGTTCTCTATTAGAATCTTTCATTTGCTAAGACTATCAGTAGTTAGTGCCTTCCGTAGTTTGTATCTTCTATTTAGCTGGCAGTAATGGCACTCGCTGTATTGCAGTAGTTCGAGCAACGAAGATTTTTGTGAGGTAAGTGATTTCTGAAAGGTATAGTTTAATGTTACTCAGGGCCATTCTTTTGCAGGGATTTTTGATAGTCAGATTGCGTTGCGCTAAAATTATTGTGTGCCAGGTTAAGCACAGTCTTGTATAAATTGTTCTAAGGGGACGTTTCAACTCCACTAATGTCCAGCCGAGGCTGGCAGAAGCGACGTTTATATTCACTTCTTGCAGAGGTCGCTGCTGGCGCGGCGCGGTGTTTGCCAGTTGGCTATTGGCTGACGTCGTTTCACTGCCTTCTCTGGTCTTGCGTTCTGCCTCTTCGTTCCAGAACTTGTGGTTACGCCAGAACACCTACCTACATACTAACCCAGCCACCGACCATTGAGAATGATGTACTGTAAGTATTGGAATAAGTTTAGCTAATAATACAGGACACGTGAGAATTGACAGAAAACCTCTGTAGTCAAAGTGCTAATACACTCGTAGTTCAACGGAAACGTCGTAGTAATTTGCATATCTGTCCTAAGGCACAATATTTATACACTATCTGATCAAAAGTATTCGGGCACTTCAATGTACTGCAGAACTGGCCACTAGATGTCACGAGAGGAGGATCTGCCAGTATAAAAGAAGGAGGGGAGTACTGTGTTGTCAGTGGAGATTTAGTAATAGCAGATGGGCTGGTCATGAGAGCTGAGCGGCTCCGAAGATAAACTAGTTGTTGGATGTCACCTCAGTAACAAGTCCATCAGGAGCATTTCAACCCTTTTGAAGTTGCCCGAGTCGTTTGTTGGTAATGTGATTATGAAATGAAAACACGAAGGAACAACCATAGCTAAACAAAGATCAGACAGACCTGATCAGGGATCGTCGACCATTGCAGAGGGTGATTGTAAAAAAACCGCATGAAATAGGCAGAAGGAATCACTAGCGAGTTCCACAGCGCTATTAGAAGTCTATAGAGCACATTGACTGTGCATTGGTCGTTACGAAGCATGGAGAACGATGTCGAGACTCTCCTCGTAAGTCACACGTTTTTTCAGTCGATACTAATCGACGCTTCAGATGGTGTAAAGAGCGACGACACTAGAGAGTGGATGACTGGGAACGAGTGGTTTGAAATAATGAATCACTCTATGCCCTTTGGCAGTACGATGGGACAGACTGTATTAGGCAAATGCCTGGATAACATTACTTGTCATCACTTGTATAGCCCAAGTACGGATGAGGTGCGGTAATGGTATGGGGGTGTTTTTGGTGGTTAGGGTGTGGCCCCCATATTGCGAATAGGGAAAGGCTAAATGCAAAAGGATGTGAACATATTTTGCAACATTGTGTACTGTTCGGAAGGGACAGTTTGTATTAGCATGGCAGTGCGCCCTGTCATAAAGCAGTATATGTGAGGCAATGGTCTGTGGTCAGCAATATTCCTGAAATGTACTGGTCTGCGCAGAGTCGCGACCTGAACCCAACGGAACACCTTGGGGAGGAGTCATAACGTCGATTTCACTCCATACGCCATCTGCAAACATCAGTATTTTCTGTGCTTCCGTCTCTTGAAGAAGAATGAGCTGCTGTTCCTCCAGAGATAGTAAGACACCTCACTGAAAGCGCTGCTAGCAGAGTTCAAGGAGTGGACATTTCCATACTGAACCTCGTCCGAAGAGGCATCGGTAGGCCCAACGGTACCGACCGGCCGCCGTGTCATCCTCAGACCACAGGCGTCACTGGATGCGGATATGGAGGGGCATGTGGTCAGCACACCACTCTCTCAGCCGTATGTCAGTTTACGAGACCGGAGCCGCTACTTCTCAATCAAGCAGCTCCTCAGTTTGCCTCACAAGGGCTGAGTGCACCCAACTTGCCAACAGCGCTCGGCAGACCGGATGGTCACCCATCCAAGTGCTAGCCAAGCCCGACAGCGCTTACCTTCGGTGATCTGATGGGAACCGGAGGTACCACTGCGGCAACGCCGTTGGCCTATACTCCATACTAATGTTCACTCATAGGTATCTGGATCCTTTTGGTCAGATAATACAGTTCTCTCGTATTACTTTCAAAATGCATAAATTTATTTTGATGCACATAGTTTATGGTTTGAAAATGACGATGTACCAGATTTGAGACTCGTTCCTCCACCTTATTGCACTAATCTTGCTTATAAGTAAAGTAAGCTAAGCGGATAGACAAACGGTTGACAATGATTTGGCGGATACCATCATTTGAAACCCCAAACGCTTTTCAGGCGACAGTGTTATTTATGATTTTTACATGATGACAACACAAATAATAGTAACAAAATTCCAACCATCTGTAATATGTCTTCTGTCCTTAAATGCAGAACAGTTTACAGTGCAACTTCATGAAACGCAAAAATGTGAGAAGTATTAATTACTGTGTGAAGTAGCGTCAACGTCTGTGTCATATAAATATCCGGGAATAACGGTGGCTAGGTGTATGGTGACATTCTTATCTTTAATGGTGAACATTACTACATACAACGAAACATGGTATGTTTGCTCACAAGTCCATGTAATTCGAATAAGGATGTAGGACAAAAACTGGACGAAGATCTGGATTACAGTGGATAATAGAAGAATGACAAGAATAACACTGTACTAAGGGATAGTAACAAACATTTTGCTCTATTGGTTGAACTCACGGTTTCGAGCCCAGCAATTGTGAGGATCCTGAATAAATAATTTGTGCTGCAAAGTTTCAATGTTATTCTGAATAAAATGTCGATCTCATTATTATTATTATTATTATTATTATTATTATTTACATTTTATGGCCTTCATTGGACCACTCTAGCCAACTTTATAAAAGAATTTTTTAGTTTCCTGTCAGCCCAGTACTTCTTCATTCTCTCGGATCTCATCCTTCTTTCTTCATCGGAAAACACCCTTCCTATTGTCTGTTTGTTGATTCTTGTTTGCAGTCTGGTTTGTTTGTCTGTGAGTTTCCTGATTTTGTCAGTTTTGTTTCTTAGGTCTTCCAATGTAATCTGTAGCTCATCCATATCTTCCTTGATTTCTGTAATCCACGAGATGTTGCACTTACCATTCCACAATTTTTCTATTATTCTCCTGATGATCGTGTTCTCTGGTGTTCTGATTAGATGACCGAAAAATGAAATGCATTTCGCCCTGATCGTACTCAGTACCGGTTCTATTTTCTTGTAGACTGTTTCATTTGTTGCTACTATCCAGTGTCCATCTTTCTGGTACGATTTGTTGATGCTGATGCACGTTCTGATGATTCTTCTCTCTGTTTTGAGTATTTTGTCTATTTGTGCAGTGTTAGTTGTTTTCAAGATTGTTTCACTTGCGTATGTTATTTCTGGTTGATTGGCTGTTTTGCAGTGTTTTAATTTTGTTGCTATTGACAGGCTCTTTTTGTTGTAGGTGTTCTTGGTGATATATTGTGCTCTAGTCAATTTGTTTATTCTGTTATGCCATGTTTTCTTTTCATTGAGGTTATATGTTATGATTTTTCACAGATATTTAAATTTATCTACAATTTTGATTTCTTGGTTTCCCATGGCAATTTTGTTTATGAGTAGTGGGTCAGTTAACATGATGACTGTTTTTTCGAAGGATATTCCAAAACCAATTTTCTGTGTTATTTTATGTAGTGAGGTAACCTGTTGTTAGGTTTCCTGAATACTGTTGAACAAGAGCGCAAGGTCATCAGCAAATCCTACACAATTTAAACTTATGTTGTCTTTGGGTCTTCCAATTTGGATGTCCTTGGGGTTAGTCTTGTACCATTCCCTCATTATGTATTCTAAAGCATTGAACAGCAGGGGTGCCAAGCAATCTCCTTGTCTTACACCTGCTTTTATGATGAATGCCTCAGAGAGTTCCCCCCTGAACTTGACTTTTGATACAGTGTTGGTTAAGGTGAGTTCTATCAATTTGATTAATTTTGTACGGAGCCCGAAATTTCATAAGATTTTTAACACGGGAGGTCTATGGATACAGTCATATGCTTTTTTAAAGTCCACGAAGGTTATTACAACAGGTTTATTTCGTTTATTGTAATATGCTATGGCTAATTTTAAAGTGATGATCTGTTCTGCACAGCTTCTCCAAGGTCTGAAGCCTCCTTGATATTCACCCAATTCTTCCTCTAGTTGCTCTTTGATCCTCTTGTATACCTCATTATATCAACAACGTTTATTAAAAAAGGGGAAACGAGAAAACAGAGAGCCACGACACCATTACGTCCTTGTGGCACGTAAATTGTCCTAAATACTGTGGAATCAACGTCGATCAATAACAATGGGACACAAAAGGCTACAAAAAAGTTATATTAGAGAGAACAAAATATTCGTTGGCTTAAATAGTCTCATGATAACCTCTTCTTTTGAAGAATTAAAAAAAAAAAACAGGAAGGTAACTAGTTGTTGTGCGTATGCTGGTGGGGACTGGTCAGCAAAGTTGGGAGGAGGAGAACTAGTAAGTTACGGATCAGAGCGTTAAATAGTAGACGTCTGAACGTTGCGGGCAAAATAGAAAATCTAAATGGAGAAACAGGCGCGCTGAATTAGACCCATTAAGTATTGGTGAAATGAGGAAGAAGTCCCGCCGAAGACGAGGTCGTAGCAGACGGAGCACAAGCTCGGATTTTAGAAGTGGAGAAGGAAATCGGCCGTGGCTTTCCTAAAGAAAGCATTCCAGTGTTTGCTTCAGTCGATTTTGGGAAACCAGGGTAAAAGACATATCTGCATGTTCGGACAGAGGATTGAACCCTGATCAGTGAATAATCATTGTTGTAACTGTAACAAAATCAACTCAGTTCGCCTTTGTACCGATTTACATATTTGTGATGACAAAAATGAACAGTGTATGTACCTGGTGGCTAATTACCAACTGAGGGATAACATGAAATTTTCTGTGCAATGAAAAGAAAAGGGTTACATTGCGTTCGAGTCATAAAACTAAATTATTTTTAATAGATCACTACTATTATCTGTAATACTGGTTTCATAAGTTATCAAATTAAGTTAAGTTACTAAATTTCGTTTCAAATAATAGTATTGACGCATGACACAATGTGGTGGAGGCTACAGGTTGTGAAACGAATGTATGGACCACATCTTCCTCACATAGCCCACCCACTATACACGTAATTTGTACTTCACAAGTGTGACAGTAAAATGGAGACATATACGACACAAATGCTTAAATATTCTTGAAAAAGCCTTCTCTAATTTGTAGTTAGTTCCCCCAAGGGCCCAGAAATTGCTTCATTATCACTTCGCAACAGATAAACGAACTGATTCATAACATGACCGTATCTACGTAATGATTGCTACATTTCTGTAGGGCTTACACAGTATTATTGTTATTATTATTAGTGGCAGTGGTCAGACACAAAGCAACGGTAGCCCAAAGACTTACAGTTTCTGTCACTTCAGAAGTAAAGAGTCCATCAATCAAGTTATTTACAAACACATTTTAACTTGGGTGATTTTAAATGAGGGTGCAGAACATGGGCGAAGCAAGTGTCGCTAGGGAGAGTAGTGGTGTTTCGTAACAAGTTCTTTTTTTTTAAAAAAAAAAGGAAGGGGAGCCCCTCCACGTTCACACCGGCATGATGGCCAACTCAGAAGGTCTACTGCCATCTCTGCATACGGGTTGGTTTTCACTAAAGTGAGGTGTCGCAGGATGTGGGTACGGCGATGTTTGCGTACGTGTGGTTAAGGTTAACCATTAATACGCGCTCATCTGGAGATAATTGGGTCGAAAGTCGAACGAATGGTATCGGTTTGAAGGGCAGCGGGAAAAAAGTGCCAAGGCAAGAGCCAAGGGAAAAAAACCTCTGCGATAGTTAGGTCGGGTAGTAAGAGCAGTAGCGGATGTTTTGCTGACTGCGACAGGCCATGCAAGGGTAGGTTATGTTAATGGCGGGTATCGCGCAAGATGATACCGTGTCAGTGCCATGGTCGTCATAATAAAAGGAGTCCGGTGCGGCAACGCAGCGCGTTGCAACAATTGTCTACACTCAATGTAGATAGTTAGCTTTCTTTTTGGAGAAGCAGTTGAAGGTAGCAGTCACGATGAACTGAAAATGCTTCATTTTTCTATAGAAAAAGATTTTTAGAAATTAGCAGTATCATTTGTCTCATTGACTCATTAGTTCATAGTTTAATATAACAGATTCAAAAATGAAATATCATTTATCTCCCGACATTTTAAAAGTAAAAGTGTTGGAATAAAACTGCTTTTCATTCTAAAATATAGTTAGGCGCTAATATTGATGATGATGGTGGGGAGATATGTGAGAGGGATGTAATAGATAATATCTTGATTACACTCAAGCTTATGTCACAGAAATGTAGGGAGCCACTGAGCTAAAGGGATAAAAATAGTAGTAGAAGGTGGTATTATAATAGGGGAAAGATAATGAGAAGTACTTGAGCAGGTTGGCTGGTGGAAGAGAACCGCATGGGGAGAACTTTATATAGAGGTCTACGACAAGCTTTAACTGGTAATAGCGAATACCCTCTTTAAGAAAACAGTGTTTGTTTGGAAAATACTAGGACTCGCGATATATTATCATAAGACGTCCTCTCGTATTTGGACAATGGCCCAGAAGGGAGCTGGTTGTACCTTTGTAAAGGGAGCTATTTCAGCGATCTCCTGGGGATAAATATACGACTCACGGAAAATGGCTCACACGAATCCAAACATATCCTACAATATTCAGAAAACCTCGAAGATTTATCATCTTCTTCTTTCTGAACGGATACAAATTTCATCGTACAGGATTCTGCAAACCGTTGGAAAAACCAAACATCCAACATTACGTTTCCCAAACAGTACCGAAGACCACAAGGCGAAGCTAAATTTTCGATTCTCTTTGGAGTTATTGACGGGACATTCTTGTTTTCAATCGGGCAGCTGGTGGGACAGTTGTAATCGCAAGTTAAAGTTCATCAGCGTACGAACACGATAACGAAGTGGCAAAAAAGCGCCAAGAAAGAACGTCGTTGACTGCAGGGAGTTACTCAAATCAGTAATCGAAACGACACCGCATCTGCGAATAGTAGCATGAGTACAAATACATTATACTGCATAGTAATGCTTATTTACGACGGGGAATGTGAAACCTTGAACGATATATTGATGTCAATAAAATGAGTTAAATGTCAACTTCTAAATGTTCTTGTGTATATGGCTTTTTAAAGTAATCGTGTTATGTGTGTTCAAACGCAAAAATTAGAATACTGCGGTGCCATAAAATTATTTTGGAAGTTTGTGGTAAGTTCCTATGGGACCAAACTGCTAAAGTCATCGGTCCCTAGGCTTACACACTACTTAATCTAACTCAAACTTACGCTAAGGACAACACACACACACACACACACACACACACACACACACACGCACACACACACACACACACATGCCCGAGGGAGGACTCGAACCTCCGAAGGGGGTAGCCGCGAGAACCGTGGCAAGGCGCCCTAGACCGCACGGCTACCCCGCGCGGCATAAAATTACTTGTTTTAGACAAGTTATCGCCAACGAAAGTGATGTCCATGAATATAAGATTTCCGATACTACGTTTTCAGTAATTCAGAAGCTTAGTTTGAACGTGCTATACGCCTGCCACGTGGAGGATGTACCATACTACAAATCACAGATTCAAACAATGACAAAAAACAGAATATTGGTTAAATGATGTTTAAATACGCATGAAGCTGCTGAGTGATAGGCTTATCAAGTGAAAGAGGACGACATAGCTTACACTGGAGTTGAGGATGATAAAATTTTATGCAAGATGGGTGCAGAATTCTCTAGAAGCTGCCCACAGGCAATTGGGAAAACGTATTTCTCACCCAAGTTTCGACCATTTTTAAAGATAATACAACAACGAACTGTTGTTGTGAATGGGATGTGGGACCACCACGTATTCCCAGAAACAATGCAGTGCTATTCAGAGCAGTGGACAGAAGCTGGAAGGCTGCACCAGAAAATGCAAAGGCAATTTAATGCTTTGTAAAAGCTATGAGCAGTATTTTCTGAGATACAGAAGAATCCTTCCTCTTGATTTCGCTGCAATGGATAAAAGAGCCGTTCGTCGAAAAATTCACGTCCTAACAAAAGTCCTTTCGTAATGGGAAAAAAGAGAATTTGAAATACGAAATGTTGGAACGTCCACCCTACTCATCAAATGTGGCGTTATCTGTCTTCTATCCACATCTAAAGAAATTTGAGAGTGAAAAACCTTCCAAGTATGTTGAAGAGGTTATGACAGCAATATGTCTGAATTTTAAAAACTTTATGAAATTAAACTTCACGGATGGATTCCGATAGCTGGAAAATCGTTAGACACAGTTCACTGATTAACTACGCGGGGAAAAGGTGCTTTTCTCCTAGGCAAAACACTTTCTTTCTCTAGCAGACTGAGAAATTTTAATGTTGAGTGCTATGATTCTCAGTGGTTGAAGAGGCCCTGGACACGCAGTCAAGAGGAGCCGGCTCTATCCGGCCACTCAAATGGAGATTTTTTCTGACTTAAGGATATCACATTACCTGAAAAACCAAATGTTAACCATAGTTGAGACTAGCAGAATGGCTATGGGACTTCCAGCGCATTTCCCACATGATTAGTGCCAAGAGAAGACGTCACAATCCGATATGGCAGAATGCAAGATGGCACTGGCAGGTAATTCAGCAATGCAAGATGGTGGTGGCAGGACATTCAAAACTGTCAAATGGTGCAACTGACTCAGCTGTGCTAGCGCGAGATTAGAAAAGAAAAATCCAAGGTGGTGGAACTAGTTCATTTTAAAAGTATACAAGATTTATAAAAATTTGTAAATATATTGACAATACTGCAGTATTTCGATGTAAAATATACATAAGGTTCTCCTGAATTTTGCGTAAATTGGTGTCATGTCCAAAATGTTCGATTATTTATCAAAACTACGTTAGGATATTGACAGTACTGGTGAAACTTGGTGCGTAGTTCAGTCTTTGTACCACATGCAGAAATGAATCATCTGTATTATTCATTAGTACTTAAGCGCACTAAAACGTACACACACACACACACACACACACACACACACACACATTTCGCTGCCTCATTTACAGCCGAGTATTTTATCAGACATTCAAACGAAACAGCCAATGGCACCCCAAAGTATTATTGAATTGAATTCTATGTCATCTTCAAAATATTCGATTATTTACCAAAAATACGTAAAAATTTTGACAATACGGTTTAACTTGCCTTTAATGATCTAACTTATAGGTTATGAAATCCTTGTCAACTAGCTAAGTTCCATTTCTAACCCTAAAATTAAACATTTCCAGATTCAAACTGTCCATATAATTTATCAAATATATGTAAGCACACACAACTGTTGTATCAATGCTATTTCCACATTTGACCAGCAATACGTGAAATTTCCTCCTACGCCTAAGCAATACGATGTTCCTGGTAGAACAAAAACGATGTATTACTTTCAAAAAATATGTAAGCTCACACACAACGGTTATATCAGTTTTTTCAATGCCAAACTACATAGAGAATGAAACTTACAGTATTTTCTTACCTAAAATGTAGTCGAAAAATTCGTCAGCAACACAGTCTCCATATAAAATGTCGTGAAGTTATTTTCACGCCAAAAATATGTAACGGGTGTACCTTACAGTATTTCCAATTATAAATTGTTCTGTGACTGTACCAAATACATGTACCCTGCAGGCAGTTTACATTTCATCTGAGGCTAAATGAGGCATGTACCAAAACTAAATTGACATAGCTGTACAAAACGCTTGTTGGTTAAAATACTATGCTAAGCAGGCACGCAGTTGACACAAACAAACAGTGTAAGTGACTGTTCTACAATTGGCAGCTACTGTAAAGTGCAGGTAATGTGTAACTTGCACTTGACACCTAAAACGTGACTGTGGAGTCTCAGATGAATTGCGACAATAAGATTTATCAAAATACGTAAAGATGTTGAAATTTCAAATTTAGGCTTACTTGAGGATATGTTACTCATGATACAAAGGTCGAAGGATGATCACCTGACGTTTTTGGAATTACTTCAGTAGTAGTGCTGCATCTCAGTAAGCACCATTTTAGAGGGGGGGGGGGTAGGGATGGGATGCGTTATGTTATACACTAAACATATAATCGATATTATTCACTAGCTAAAGTAGATTTTAATTACTTTTTTGTTTTGACATAACTATGGCAGTAAGGGTATTCACCTCTGTAACATTTTCCAAACACTATTGCCCCACAAAGTGTACAAAAAACGATGTGTTTCAATGAGATATACTGTATCTGTTAGACAACAGTTTTTAATATAATGCAGAGATAACTTTGTAATGCACAACATGCGATATGTAAACACACAAATTGGCCACAAAACACAACACTGACAATGATGGACAAGGTTCTACACACAGAGAAGAAAGTTCGATACAACGAAAATGTGATCCTTGCACCAAAACAAAATCATTTATCAAAATGCATAGGATTTAGATCACAAAACACATGTAGCACTATTGTCGTCATCGAATTGTTCTGTATCATTAAGAAACACATAGGTAACTTATTGGCACTACTGACACAACCTACAGGTTAAGCGTTACTTGTCGATGAACCCGATTTTTGTACCACGTATTAAAGAAATCAAAAATTGTCTACATTATTTATCACGATATGTGAAAATCTGTTCTGTAACATTACAAATCACACGTGGCACTAGTGTTAATTTAACTTACAGCTTAAAGTTCTCTTGTCGACAAGAACAGTTTGAGCTTTGTACGAAAGTAAACAATGTTATTCCCACCCCTAAATTGTCTGTATTACTTCTCAAAACCCCGTCTTAGTACAGCTAAAACCAAACATTAAAGTGCCCCCATGCTAGAGTACTAACTTCATCTTGCAATGCAAAACATTTATGATCTTCTTGTGATAATGCTAATATATCTTGTCACACAGTGCACATTATAATTATGACACTTCTATGAAACAGCGTTCTGAACACTAGTCATATACGAGGTGCATGCAAGTTCTAAGGCCTCCGATTTTTTTTTTTCTAATTAACTACTCACCCGAAATCGATGAAACTGGCGTTACTTCTCGACGTAATCGCCCTGCAGACGTACACGTTTTTCACAACGCTGACGCCATGATTCCATGGCAGCGGCGAAGGCTTCTTTAGGAGTCTGTTTTGACCACTGGAAAATCGCTGAGGCAATAGCAGCACGGCTGGTGAATGTGCGGCCACGGAGAGTGTCTTTCATTGTTGGAAAAAGCCAAAAGTCATTAGGAGCCAGGTCAGGTGAGTAGGGAGCATGAGGAATCACTTCAAAGTTGTTATCACGAAGAAACTGTTGCGTAACGTTAGCTCGATGTGCGGGTGCGTTGTCTTGGTGAAACAGCACACGCGCAGCCCTTCCCGGACGTTTTTGTTGCAGTGCAGGAAGGAATTTGTTCTTCAAAACATTTTCGTAGGATGCACCTGTTACTGTAGTGCCCTTTGGAACGCAATGGGTAAGGATTACGCCCTCGCTGTCCCAGAACATGGACACCATCATTTTTTCAGCACTGGCGATTACCCGAAATTTTTTTGGTGGCGGTGAATCTGTGTGCTTCCATTGAGCTGACTGGCGCTTTGTTTCTGCATTGAAAAATGGCATCCACCTCTCATCCATTGTCACAACCGACGAAAAGAAAGTCCCATTCATGCTGTCGTTACGTGTCAACATAGCTTGGCAACATGCCACACGGGCAGCCATGTGGTCGTCCGTCAGCATTCGTGGCACCCACCTGGATGACGCTTTTCGCATTTTCAGGTCGTCATGCAGGATTGTGTGCACAGAACCCACAGAAATGCCAACTCTGGAGGCGATCTGTTCAGCAGTCATTCGGCGATCCCCCAAAACAATTCTCTCCACTTTCTCGATCATGTCGTCAGACCAGCTTGTGCGAGCCCGAGGTTGTTTCGGTTTGTTGTCACACGATGTTATGCCTTCATTAAACTGTCACACCCACGAACGCACTTTCGACACATCCATAACTCCATCACCACATGTCTCCTTCAACTGTCGATGAATTTCAATTGGTTTCACACCACGCAAATTCAGAAAACGAATGCTTGCACGCTGTTCAAGTAAGGAAAACGTCGCCATTTTAAGTATTTAAAACAGTTCTCATTCTCGCTGCTGGCGGTAAAATTCCATCTGCCGTACGGTGCTGCCATCTCTGGGACGTATTGACAATGAACGCGGCCTCATTTTAAAACAATGCGCAAGTTTCTATCTCTTTCCAGTCCATAGAAAAAAAATTGGAGGCCTTAGAACTTGAATGCACCTCGTACAGGATGGCATAGATAGAGCTGGCGCATGTATGTACAAAGGAAATGCAGTAAAATTACAGAAACAAAGAACTAAAATTGCCTTCCATTTATTTAGAATCAAATATACAGTGAAAAATACGTTTACAGAAGATGGTGAAAGTGACCCTCTGCAACATCAATACACAGCATATTCAAATACTCCCGGAGTAAATGTTCGGATATCGATGGCGGCAACTTGACAGCTGATGTCTTTCAGTTCCTGTATTGTGTGTTGACTTTTTCATAGGCATTGCTCTTCAAGCGTCCCCTCAGGAAAAAAAAATCATGTGTTAGATCCGGCGAACGTTGTGATCAGAAATGTTTGCTCCCAATTCGTTCTTCAGTGAAGACATCCAGGGAGCCTTAGACATGTGGCATATTGCCCCATCTCGCTGGAAGAAGAAGTAATGTCTTTCATGCTCAGTGAGTTCAGAGAAAAATGTATCAAAAACTTCCATATATACAATCATGTTGAGGGTAGTGTCAAAAAACATCGGTCCAGTGATGCGCATTCCTATTACAACGCAACAAACACCGATTTTTTCATCATGAAGTGCACGCTGACTCACAGTGTTAGGGCTCTCCATTTTCCAGTACCTCGTATTTTGTGAATTCATGTGACCGGAATGGTGAAACCATGCTTCAACACTCATGATATAATGGAATGATTCTAACAAACCGTCGTTGATGTTATTCAAAAGCCACGTGCAGTACTCTGCACGTTTCTGACTGTCATCCTCCTATAATTGATGCACAACCGTCACATGACATGGCTTCAAATTAAAACTTTTCAATATCCACTGACAACTCCTCCTATTTACATGTACCAGTTGGGCCGATTTGCTCGTAAACTTCTTTTGATTTTGAATAATTCTTCACCGAATATCTCCAATAACTCCTGATGAGCGAACTGAATGAGTTCTTTGTCGTTTTACCATTTGAACAGATTTTATAGGTGCGCCAATTTTGATACAGACTCTGTATTTGCTCTCTCCTTGCTGGTAGTCCTCTATCTGGATATTCGACCCCCAAAAATTTCGGGAGATCCCTTAATCGAACCTATTTTCACATATGCTTCCACGATTGCAATTCTTTCTTCTATCGGGAAAGTGTCCTACAGACCGCAAAGAGAAACGTATATCTTCACTGATGAAATAACCTGAAATGCCAACAACAGATTACTGCATACAGCTGTCCATTGTTGTAGCTATTCTATTTCAAAAGTCGAAAGACTGGATTCGCATTCAAAGGGGAGGAGGGCTAGTTTTAACTGCGACTCCCTGTACATTTGTGTAGATGAAAACGACGATTGCTGTGCTTTCAACTAACCACTTCCAACTACTTTTCAAAGTCAGCCAAATATTATATCAACTCTGTGGTAATTAACTTTAACTTGCAGTGCAAAACGCTTCTCAACTTCTGGGGATAATGCTGTCGCACAGTGGAAACTACAACGCTAAGCAGGCAAGGGAGCGATAGTAGACACAAACAACAATTCAGAACTGAAAAAGAATTTTAACAACAAAAGCTGACACTGTATGTCCTCTGACTTGACAGTCACCTCAGTTACTGCACATTGGAAGTGTATTGCAACGTCAGAAACTGGCATTGCTTATGCTATACCATGGCAAAGGGCGTCAGCTGCTGTGGTGCAATGATGGCCAGTTGACATATGATGACTGCCACCATCCCAGACACTACTGTGGGACAACGATGGCCAGTTGACAGTGTCACTATAAATATCCCAGAGACTACTGGGTGTAGCAAGAGAGTGACTACTCTTAGCCCATAAACTACTGTGAGAAAATGATGGTCAGCTGAAGGGTGACTATTGGTTGGGGTATTGATAGTCACGTGACATATGGTAGATGTCATTGCCATGGAAACGATAGGCGCAATGATATTCAGTTGACATGTGATGCTATTACTACAGATATTATTGTGGCGCAGTGATGGTCAGTTGACACAGTGACTGCCATTACCACTCAATAAGATGACTTACGTTAGTGACTAATTTATGACTTGTTCTGACAAGTTGCGACTTGTCCCAACAAGTAAAAGTGGCTAGTCAGCTAGTTGAGACTTGCTGACACCATCAAGTCAATACTTGTTCCAACAAGCAAAATGCTTAGTTAGCAAGTTGAGACTGGTAACTAAGCGTATGTACACATTTCAGCACAGCCTCTCTTACATCACAGACATGCAGCTCCATTCCATCCATTCCTCCTTGCCACATGTATATGATGTCAGAGAGCTGTATTGAGATGTGTATATATCCTTAGTTAGCAGTCTCATCTTACTGACTAAGCATTTTATTATTCAAACAAGTCTTGACTTGCTATCTCACACGTTCCTTAGTTAGGGATGTAAGTCACCATGATTGAGGGGTAATGGCAGTCACCATGTGAAGTGATTATCATAGCCTCACCTAGCAATGCCTGGGGTAATGGTAGTCACCCTGTCAACTGACTATCAGTGTCCCACAATAGTGCCTGGAGTAATGGCAATTACCATATGCAAATGACCATCATTGCCCCACAGTAGCTGACACCCACTTCCAAGTTATGGTGCATGCAGTGTCAGCTTCTGGTGTTGAAATATAATTTTAGATCCAGTAGCTGACACCCACTGTCAAGCTATGGCACATACATTATCAACTTCTGGTGTTAGGGTACTGTTCAGTTCTGAATGCCTATTTGCTTGTGTCAACTATCACTACCTTACCTACTTAGCGTTGCTGTTTCCATTGGCAGACAGTACAAGATAACTTAATCAACAGAAGGTGACAAACGATTTGTACAGCAAGTTGAAGTTAATACCTTATCATCGATTCGCTATAATTTTTGGGTGATGTGATTCTGAAAAGTAGCTGAAAGAGGATAGTTGAAAGCATAGCAACTCCCATTTCTTTACTTACACACACACACACACACACACACACACATCATCAGCCAATTCAATCATTAGATGATGTGGCCTCTTCGAGTCGTGGATTCAGGTAGGCTTTCAGAAGTCTTCTCCAAGTGGGACGGTCTTGGGCAGTTCTCTGCCAGGTGTTACCAGCGATCTTCTTGATGTCTTTGTCCCATCTGTCTGGTGGTCTTCCTCTAGGCCTCCGGTGCTCTCTTGGACTCCACTCCAGTACTAGCTTTGTCCATCTGTTGTCTTTTCTTCTTGCAACGTGGCCAGCCCACTGCCATTTCAAGGAACCTACTCTCTGTAAGATGTCATTAACCTTCGTCACAGACCGGATGTCATCTGCCCTTTTCCTGTCCTTTCTTGTATAGCCCAGCATTGATCTCTCCATGGCTCTCTGTGCTGTCCTAAGTTTCCCTTTTGTAAATGAGTTCAGTGTCCATGTCTTGCATCCGTACGTCATCACAGGAAGAATGCATTGATCAAATACTGCTTTCTTCAGATTTACTGGCATTTTTGATCTGAATACTTTTGAATTCTTCCCAAATGCTTGCCAACCAAGCTTGATGCGTCGATAGATTTCTGGTCTTATGTCTCCCTTCATATTTATAATCTGGCCAAGGTAGACATATTCACTGACCTCTTCTAGTAGACTGTCTTTGACTTTCACATCTCCAGCTGGGACCCATTTGTTGGATATTACTTTTGTTTTGGAAAGGTTCATGTTCAAGCCAACCAGCTGACATTCCGATGCAAGATCTGTAACTAAGTTTTGGAGCTCTGCGAAGTCTTTGGCCAGTAAGGCAATATCATCAGCAAATCTCAAGTTGGTAAGCCTTCTTCCATTAATTCTAATTCCCTTACCTTCCCTGCTCAGCTTTGACATAGCCATTTCCAATACAGCAGAGAACAGTTTTGGGGAGATGGGATCGCCTTGCTTGACACCCCTCATGATGCGGAATTCTTGAGTTGATTCGCCGATGTTAACTAAAGCTGAAGAATTCTCGTAGATTTTCCTGAGCACTTCAATGTATGCTGCTCCCACTCCTTGCTCACTCAAAGCATGGAGGACAGCTACATGGCTAACCGAGTCAAATGCCTTTTCAAAGTCAACAAAGACAATGAAGAGAGGCAGTTGGTATTCATTCGCTCTGCTTATCACTTCACTAACGGTCAGAATGTGGTCAATAGTGCTAAAATTGCTTCGGAATCCAGCTTGTTCTATAGGTTGGGCTGAGTCTAGGGTGGAACTAATTCGGTTTAACAAGATCTTTGTAAAATTTTTGTACAAAATTTAGAGCAAGCTGATAGGACGGTAGTTTTTAATATTGTGAATACTTCCTTTCTTGTGTATCAAAATAATCTTAGCCTTGTTCCACGATAGTGGGATTGAAGCATAGTGCAGGCAGGAAGTAAATACTTTTGCCAAGTGATTTATTGTTACCTCTCCTGCCAGTTTGAGGATGTCAACGCTGAGCTCATCATCACCCGGCACTGTTCCCTTCTTCATGCTATCTAGAGCACACTTGACTTCCGATGGGAGTATATCTGGAACACTAGATATATCATTTAAATTAGATACACTCAAATTTTCCCCTGAATTGCTATAAAAGTCTCTGATGAACTTCAAAACCGCCTCCTTTTCAGTCATTCGACTGTCATTTCCATCGAGTGCGATAATCTGCTTTTTACCGATTGTGAGTTTGCGTTTGGCTGACTTTAAACTTGACTTGTTCTCCAAGCTTGCTCGTAAGGTGTCTTCAGTGAATTTCTGTATGTCAGTTTTCATTTCTCTTCGCACTGCCTTACATAGTTCGGAATACACCACCATGTGACGATCGGTTTGGATTTTCATTTCTCTCCTCTGTTGTAAAAGGGTTTCAGTTTTGGCACTGAATTTCTTTGGTTGTTTATTTTTTTGGCATAGGCCACCGACTTCTTGTGCACTTGAAACAATCATTTCCGCCAAATCACAATCTTTAGTTACGTGGAACTTGCTTTGGAGGACTTCTTGGAATTTCGAGGAATGTTCTTCCAGGTTTTTGAGGTTGATTACCCTTCTCTTCCCTTTCATAAGTTTACTCCTTTCATTTCTTACATTGAGTTCGACCCTTGCTCTCACAAGACGGTGATCACTGCCAGTGTTGAACTGATTTAGCACTGATACGTCTTTTACAATCTGCGGAATATTTGACAGAATAAAGTCTATCTCATTTTTGACACTGAAATTTGGGCTCCTCCAAGTCCATTTTCGGTCAGGGTGCTTCTTAAAGAACGTATTCATGATGGACATACTGATGTACTCAGCGAACTGGACTAATCTCTCACCTCTATCGTTTCGGTCGTCAATCCCATAGTTGCCCACCACTGTGTCGCCTTGTTTCTTGGTGCCAACTTTTGCATTGAAATCGCCAATGACCATCTGGAAGTGACAATCGCTACCTTTTTTACAGGTGTTATTCAGACTTTCGTAAAAGGATTCAATTTCTTCGTCAGGGTGACTTGAGGTGGGAGCGTACACCTGAACAATCTATGTTTTATACCTATTCGACACCTTCAGGACCATTCGAGCCGTCCTGCTGGAAGTTCCTTCTAAGACAGATACTCTATCAGCAATATTCTTGTTGATTAAGAACCCGACTCCATTGAGTTTTCCTTCTGGGTCGCCACAAAAGTAAAACAAGTTGCCAGAGCGCAAACGGAGACAGTCTTCCCTTTTCGGCAAACTTCGCTTAAACCAACAATACTCCAGTTGATTTTTGTAAGCTCTTTCTCGATCTCTTCTAGTCTGTCGTTGCCTATTAGAGAGCGACAGTTATATGTACAGACGTGAAGAGTCTGTATCTTCTTCTCAGCACCACTTGGTGTTTGTGACATCAAAGTTGCTCCCACCCGGAGATCCGACTGTGGGGCTATTACTCCGGAAAATTTAACATTAATGTCACACAACATAACTCGAAGGTGAGAAGCATAATCGCCACGCTTGCTTCAGAACGGATTGGCGATATAATTTCCAGGCCGCCCCTGACATGGGGTTGGTAGGCCGCTCCACTAGAGTACAGACGCCACCACACTGCTAGTTTTGGTCCACCCCGGGTATTTCACTTCCCCGGTGCCACCCATATCTGGGAGGCTTTCCCCTATCCGCCACCTGGGGAGGCGCCCGATGGGGGACTAGCAACCCCACACGGGATATATATATATATATATATATATATATATATATATATATATATATATATATATATATACTCCTGGAAATGGAAAAAAGAACACATTGACACCGGTGTGTCAGACCCACCATACTTGCTCCGGACACTGCGAGAGGGCTGTACAAGCAATGATCACACGCACGGCACAGCGGACACACCAGGAACCGCGGTGTTGGCCGTCGAATAGCGCTAGCTGCGCAGCATTTGTGCACCGCCGCCGTCAGTGTCACCCAGTTTGCCGTGGCATACGGAGCTCCATCGCAGTCTTTAACACTGGTAGCATGCCGCGACAGCGTGGACGTGAACCGTATGTGCAGTTGACGGACTTTGAGCGAGGGCGTATAGTGGGCATGCGGGAGGCCGGGTGGACGTACCGCCGAATTGCTCAACACGTGGGGCGTGAGGTCTCCACAGTACATCGATGTTGTCGCCAGTGGTCGGCGGAAGGTGCACGTGCCCGTCGACCTGGGACCGGACCGCAGCGACGCACGGATGCACGCCAAGACCGTAGGATCCTACGCAGTGCCGTGGGGGACCGCACCGCCACTTCCCAGCAAATTAGGGACACTGTTGCTCCTGGGGTATCGGCGAGGACCATTCGCAACCGTCTCCATGAAGCTGGGCTACGGTCCCGCACACCGTTAGGCCGTCTTCCGCTCACGCCCCAACATCGTGCAGCCCGCCTCCAGTGGTGTCGCGACAGGCGTGAATGGAGGGACGAATGGAGACGTGTCGTCGTCAGCGATGAGAGTCGCTTCTGCCTTGGTGCCAATGATGGTCGTATGCGTGTTTGGCGCCGTGTAGGTGAGCGCCACAATCAGGACTGCATACGACCGAGGCACACAGGGCCAACACCCGGCATCATGGTGTGGGGAGCGATCTCCTACACTGGCCGTACACCACTGGTGATCGTCGAGGGGACACTGAATAGTGCACGGTACATCCAAACCGTCATCGAACCCATCGTTCTACCATTCCTAGACCGGCAAGGGAACTTGCTGTTCCAACAGGACAATGCACGTCCGCATGTATCCTGTGCCACCCAACGTGCTCTAGAAGGTGTAAGTCAACTACCCTGGCCAGCAAGATCTCCGGATCTGTCCCCCATAGAGCATGTTTGGGACTGGATGAAGCGTCGTCTCACGCGGTCTGCACGTCCAGCACGAACGCTGGTCCAACTGAGGCGCCAGGTGGAAATGGCATGGCAAGCCGTTCCACAGGACTACATCCAGCATCTCTACGATCGTCTCCATGGGAGAATAGCAGCCTGCATTGCTGCGAAAGGTGGATATACACTGTACTAGTGCCGACATTGTGCATGCTCTGTTGCCTGTGTCTATGTGCCTGTGGTTCTGTCAGTGTGATCATGTGATGTATCTGACCCCAGGAATGTGTCAACAAAGTTTCCCCTTCCTGGGACAATGAAGTCACGGTGTTCTTATTTCAATTTCCAGGAATGTATATATATATATATCACTACTGTTCAGTATATTATTTCATCAAAGTGGCAGGTAATCTAAACTGTATGACAACATAAGTTAGCATTATCAGCAAAAGATGACAAAGGTTTTGAACTGCAAGATAAAGATAATATCATAGTAGGGAGTTGATATAATGTTCCGGTGACTTTGAAAAGTAGTTGAAAGTGGATAGTCGATAGTATAGTCTCTTACCTGCATGCACGTATGTAACTACTCTGAAGTATGCTATTTAATCGAAGTATTCTGTAGTCTCCAGGATGTGACAGTGTAAGTTAGCGTTACCAGTAGAAAGTGATAAACGTTTTGTACTGTAAGATGAAGTTAACACCTTAGCAAGGGGATCACCGTAATGTTTGGAAGAGTTTGATATCGGTTTTAGCTGAACTAAGACATGGTTTTGACAAATAATTTGGACAATTTAGGCAGTGGACTAACATTATTTGCCGGCCGCGGTGGCCGAGGGGTTCTAGGCGCTTCAGTTTGGAACCGCGTGACCGCTACGGTCGCAGGTTCGAATCCTGCCTCGGGCATGGATGTGTGTGATGTCCTTAGGTTAGTTAGGTTTAAGTAGTTCTAAGTTCTAGGGGACTGATGACTTCAAATGTTGAGTCCCATAGTGCTCAGAGCCATTTGAACCATTTTGAACTAACATTATTTTCTTTGACACACGGCTCAAACTATTCTCATCAACAACGTCACTTTAAACTGTAAGTGTCACATGTGATTTCTAATGTTATACAAAAGATTTTGACATATCGTGAGAAATAATACAGACGATTTTTTATTTCTTTAATGCGTGGTACAAAGAAAGAACTAAGCTCATCGACACATGCTGCTTAACCTATAAGTTATATCAGCAGCGCCAATAAGCGACACGTGTTATTGTATTGATACATAACAACTAGGTTATGACAGTAGTGGTACATGTCTTTTGTACTCGAAATTCTACATATTGTGATAAATAATTTTATCTTGGTGCAAATATCGAATTTTCATTCTTGATCAGAAAATACAAATATACTTGCCTAGTACAATAAGAAATCTGGGTGCGTTTTGTGCTCGAAATCTTTACGTGTTGGATAAAAAATTTTATTTTCGTGCAAAGATTGTACTTTCGTGATACTGAGCAAAACAAACATAATTGCAAACCTATATATGCAATGTTGACTGTATCTGTCTAGAGTAGAACGTGATACATCATCTTCTTCTTCAGTAAAATAGTAATTGGTGAGGTGCATCATTGCTAAAGAACTTATAAAATTCAAGTGATAATAGCTGGATCTTTGTACAAAGATTAACGTAACCTCAGGTAAGCATAAGATCGTAATGCTAATATCTTTATGTACTTTAACAAATAATACGTAACATTTAGAAAAGGAAATAGCATTTTGACAATTGATTTGAGAGAACACAGTCATGCTTGACGTATCAAGCATGCAATCTTACAATAGCTGACTGCTGTAGAACAGTATTTCAGACTGCCTATTTGTTTGTGTCAACTATCACAGCTTGTTTGCTTAGTATAGTATGTTAGCCAACACGTTTTGTGCAGTAATGAGCTCGGTCAAGTTTGTTTTCGTACATAGCCTCATTTAGATCTCAGATGAAATGTAAACTGCCTGCTTAGAATGCTATTTTGGCAGAGAATATTTGTTTGGTAGAGTTACAGACCAATTTATACGTGAAAATGCTGTGAGTTACACGCTTTACCTATTTTAGACGTGAAAATAACACCGCCTCACTAGACATAAACAGTGTGTTGTTGATATAGACCTGGCAAAAATTTAAAACATGGAAATACTGTAAGCTACCTGCTTTTTGTATTTTGACACGGAAACAATGTTGACATGACCACTGTGTGTGAGTTTAAGTATTTTTGATTCGTAATATATCTTTTTTTTAATACCAGTGACATAGCTTCATTTAGGCCTGCAACGAACTTTCGGGTGTTTTATTTAGACATGGAAATATCAGTGACATAACCATTGTATATGAACGGATATTTTTTATAAATAATACAGTCGCTTGAGATGTGGAAATATTTAATCTGAGGGTTCCTAAATCAGCTGTGGTACAAATATTGAACTCAGATCGTTGACATGTACTGCTTGACCATGAAGTTACGTCACCATTGGCAAATTAAACGTGTACTGTCAACATATTTACGCATTTTTATAAATAATCGAACACCTTTGAACATGACGACAATATACACAAAATTAAGATAAAGATCACATATTTTTGACATTGAAACACTGCAGTATTGTCAGTGTCTTTGTATATTTTTGATAAATAATACAGATCTTTCAGACACTATGAATGTGACGCAAACATAGATCGTTTGGATACTTTTGAATGTGATGTCATAATGTTAACTAGCATAAGTGAACTAGTTCCCCCATATGTGATCTGAGGCTTTCCCGGCGAATGTGCTGTATCCAAGGTTCTCGGGTGTCCATTCGGATCCGATCGTCGAAGTTCCACGATATTTCGTCGAATAACCGTTCCGCCATCATCAAGTGGTTATTCGCCGAAATATCGTGGAACTTCGACGATCAGATCCGGCTGGACACCCGAGAACCTTGGATATAGTTCCCCCATGTTGGCTTCTGTTTTTAAGTTTTAAAATTACGTTTTGAATTTTCCACCCGCACAATTGGATTAGTTCCACCCTTTTGCATTAATTTCCTGACATCGCCAACTTGCATTCCACCATCTTGGATTGTTTTATCAAAGAGAGATGGCTCTTCATGGTGCCAGTCATGTAGGAAATGCTTAGTTCTACTGAGAAATAAGAATTTAAGCATTGACCGATGTCGAAAAGTTTACAAAACAAGGTAAAGTGTAAGGTATAGACAGGGCATACAATAGATCCAAAATAAGTACTTAGAATAACTGTAAAAATAAAATACATACTTAAAACAATGTAAAAAATTGGAAAATTTCCTCGAGAACAACAAAATAGTTAATAACTATCACTCATTCCCTCACAACGACACTGCATGCTCTTTCAGGTGGATCGAGCCCTGTATTAGCAATGTGTCCCATTCCTGTGAAAGACCTGTACGGACACGTTGATGACTTAATAACTGTTGTTTTCTGTTATAGGTAGTAGAAGAGAGGCAGTTAAGAGTGAGGAGGTGGACACATGGATTAAGAGGATGGACATACGTTGGTGGAAGAGCGGTTCTTTTAATGTGGTAAAGAAGAAGTATTTTGAAGTAACGTTCAGACGTGACGTGTTGAGAAGAGTGCGAAAAGATGCAATGTGACGAGGAAGAGTCAGACTGAAGCTATTTAGAGAAATTGTCGATACGATGAAGAGTGTCGTTGGATCCTGAATACTGACGTTGTGGTAGAACGAGTTGGCGAGCTTTGAGTCGGACTTTAAGTATATATAGTTCTCAGAGAGTGTAGACTTGGATCGAGAAGAAAGAGGAACATACCCATAGACGGGAGAAGAAGCCGAATTAATTAGATGGAGAATTAAAAAAGAGAGAAGAACAAAAGAAGTTGGATTCCTATTTAATATTGGACAGGAGCTGTGTCTAATATGAAGGAGATTATTAAGTACTGGCGGAAGGAGTGACAGACAAGTTTTCAAAAACCAGCTTTTGTGTTTTAACAAGATATTTTATCTAAATTATTCTGAAGTATTTCTTGCAAGATTTAAAACTTCTGCTTGAAAGTTTTTTTTAGCTTGACCACGATCAACTGACCTGCATAATTTAACTGCTATCAACGGTCAGGATGTTTGCTGCCTCTTTCGATGATTACGCATTGCTCGCCATAAAATATACAACCATGAAGAAAATCAAGAGCCGAAAGTTCGGATTGGTGGCGTTTTTCCAGTCTTTCACTTCCAGATTCCTTTACAATTCTGTGTGTTTTTTTTGTTTTTTTGCAGCTTTTGTGGTATATCATTTTGACGTATACGTTGACACACAACCTTTATGACAAAAATCTGTCGTATTTGAATCACCCTGCAATTGTTCGTGGAAGTCAATGTGCACAATCGTACTTACAGTGATGACCGACTAGATTCTGTTGGCACTTGTAGTAAGAACCGACAATTTTGACTCTGGCTGGCACGGGAAATTCGGAGTATTTTTGAGATAGCATTTATATATCTTTGCAATTCTTGAAAACCCCCAATGTGTAAAAGACAAAAGAAATTACGTAATTAAGCAACATGAGGAAATAATCAGATTTCTATTGTAATTATAAGAGGAAGTCTTAAAAATATATGTCAACGGTATTCTACTGTCTACCTACAAAGGCCCAACAGTGCCAAAGTTGCACCCCCCAGATTTTGTTCACTTGCATGCTTCTTGAGCGGCTTCCATGATAAAACGTTGGGTGTAACTCTTTTCCATGTTCTAGGCTTCTGCCATGGAGTTGTAACAGCGATGGCATCTTCCAATAGGAGGACTGTATCACATGGCCAGAATCACAGTGATTTGTCGAGCATGTGATGTTTCGGCAATCAAATTCACCTTCCGAATTCGATGGAACATGTTTGTGACGCAATCGGGCGCCAGTTCTATGCGCACAAACCACCGGCCAGTAATTTATGAATTGCGTGTCCTGTGGGTAGGCAGTTGTAGACGCATACCTCCAGAAACCTACCAAGGTTTTGTCGAATCCATGCCACGCACATTCACAGCTGCACTGCGTTCCACGTGGACGAACGTGTTATTAATCAGGTGGTAATAATGTTTTTCACTCATCAGTTTAAGTTCTGTACAAAAGTCACTAAGTGCATATGCTCTGACCCCAAAGTGTTGGGCAGGGCAGTTAAAATCCATTGCTGTTACGTGTTGCAAAATAAGCGCCGTAAAGGAAGAGAATAAGTAGGAAATGCATGGCATATAGAGCAGCAGCAGCTGAGCCCATTACGACCTATCTGTGTTGCAGACATTGCATCTACGAAAGCCTGCCTGACAACTGCTAAGGAGTTATTACACACTGTTTTATTTATTTATTATTAACCAGTGGACATCGAAAGGCCATATGAGCGTTCGAGAATATGCTAACTTCTTATAAATTTTACCGCCTCAATTTTCCAACTTGGACCAGCCAACATACTGAATTCTCATTCGGGAGCACAAGGGTTGACACCACTGACAAGCGGTCTGGGTTTTGATTCTCCATGATTTCCATACACGGAATAAGGAAAACATCAGAGCTGATTTCTTTTAAAACGACCGGCCACTTTCGTGCCCCTTTTAAAAGAGCATAGTCGCTTTCCTTCCCCATCCTTGTTCTACGCGGGTATGTGTTCCATCTCTAACAACATCATCGTAGACGATACGTTACGCCAGAAACTTCCTTTCCCAATTAGGACGAGTACTAAACGGCATAATACAGTTTTATCGACCTGGATAAATCACCGAAAAAGTGGCCGAGACGTCTTTTTTTATTACATTTGTTTTAGTGGTGCAGAATGATGCGGCCTGATATTCTGAAGGATTTTATTTCAATTGAAACTGGTAAAAAACTACGTACTTACTACAAAACGCAGCAATCTACACTAGGAAGAGCATAATATAATATCCTTACCTCATGTCAAATACCTCACATAAGAGTTTAACGAATTGTTCTGCCGACAAAGTCACTTCCTACTCAAACGTTCATAATGTGTTCAAATAACTATAACGTGTATCGACCGTCATTCATTGCAAGTACAGAACCCAGAGGAGAAATGGTGTGCAGAATTTTTGTAAAAATTATAGACTACTAGATACATCAGTGAAAATAATTCATTCATAAATGCAAGCAAGACAACGTATATATAGCTACATGCCATCAGAGTAGTGCATCTAAATCTCCGTTCTCGGTTTCGAGACTTAGTTATAAAAGAATACTGTAAATTTCTATCGACTGGTGTGCTAAAAAAAATGGTTCAAATGGCACTGAGCACTATGGGACTTAACTTCTGAGGTCATCAGTCCCCGAGAACTTAGAACTACTTAAACCTAACTAACCTAAGGACATCACACACATCCATGCCCGAGGCAGGATTCGAACCTGCGACCGTAGCGGCCGCGCGGTTCCAGACTGTAGCGCCTAGAACCGTTCGGCCACTCCGATGCATCCTCAACACTGGTATTAGTACATGGTGTAGCTTCCACGGCCGGCAATGCAGTACCTGACTCTAGCATCCAGTCGATCGTGCAAATGGCGAATCCTGTCGCGGGATACATTATGCCACACACGCTCAATATTTCCACGTAGTTCTGTAAGAGCTGTCGGCTGACAAGTCGCACGAGTCACTTCTCGTTCATCATATGCCACACTTGCTCGACCTGCCAGCCAGGGAAGAAGCAGCATGTCAGGCAGAGCACGTTGAACTTCATGCAGCGTGTGGGCGAGAGTTATCCTGATGGAAGAACACTTCACGTTCCTGTTGCAATAACGACAGAAGAACGGGTCTAAAAACATTCTGCACGTACCGAGCGCTTGTTAGCGTCCCCACCAGAAACACCAAAAGCAAAAGAGAGTTGTAGCTTATCACACCCCGGACCATTAGATCTGGGATACGGCCAGTGAGTCATGGACGAATCCACTCTACGAGACAGTGCTCACCACGTCTACGTCGTACGCGCAAACGACCGTCATTGCTTTCATCGCGGAAGACCATGGCGCATCAGTCCATCTCCCAAGTCGTTATCTGATAGCACCAGTCGAGCTTTGCACTTTGATGTTGTGGCTTGAGCGGAATACGGGATAGAGAGGTGTTTGCCCGTAACTCCACTGCTAATAAGCGGTTCGCAACAGTTCGTGGTGACACGTCTGGGCTCACAAGCCCTCTTACAGGGTGTTTCAAAAATGACCGGTATATTTGAAAGAGAAATAAAAACTAAACGAGCAGCGACAGAAATACACCGTTTGTTGCAATATGCTTGGGACAACAGTACATTTTCAGGCGGACAAACTTTCGAAATTACAGTAGTTACAATTTTCAACAACAGATGGCGCTGCAAGTGATGTGAAAGATATAGAAGACAACGCAGTCTGTGGGTGCGCCATTCTGTACGTCGTCTTTCTGCTGTAAGCGTGTGCTGTTCACAACGTGCAAGTGTGCTGTGGACAACATTGTTTATTCCTTAGAACAGAGGATTTTTCTGGTGTTGGAATTCCACCGCCTAGAACACAGTGTTGTTGCAACAAGACGAAGTTTTCAACGGAGGTTTAATGTAACCAAAGGACCGAAAAGCGATACAATAAAGGATCTGTTTGAAAAATTTCAACGGACTGGGAACGTGACGGATGAACGTGCTGGAAAGGTAGGGTGACCGCGTACAGCAACCACAGAGGGCAACGCGCAGCTAGTGCAGCAGGTGATCCAACAGCGGCCTCGGGTTTCCGTTCGCCGTGTTGCAGCTGCGGTCCAAATGAAGCCAACGTCCACGTATCGTCTCATGCACCAGAGTTTACACCTCTCTCCATACAAAATTCAAACGCGGCAACCCCTCAGCGCCGCTACCATTGCTGCACGAGAGACATTCACTAACGATATAGTGCACAGGATTGATGACGGCGATATGTAAGTGGGCAGCATTTGGTTTACTGACGAAGCTTATTTTTACCTGGACGGCTTCGTCAATAAACAGAACTGGCGCATATGGGGAACCGAAAAGCCCCATGTTGCAGTCCCATCGTCCCTGCATCCTAAAAAAGTACTGGTCTGGGCCGCCATTTCTGCCACAGGAATCATTGGCCCATTTTTCAGATCCGAAACGATTACTGCATCACGCTATCTGGACATTCTTCGTGAATTTGTGGCTGGTCAAACTGCCTTAGACGACACTGCGAACACCTCGTGGTTTATGCAAGATGGTGCCCGGCCACATCGCACGGCCGACGTCTTTAATTTCCTGAATGAATATTTCGATGATCGTGTGATTGCTTTGGGCTATCCGAAACATACAGGAGGCGGCGTGGATTGGCCTCCCTATTCGTCAGACATGAACCCCTGTGACTTCTTTCTGTGGGGACACTTGAAAGACCAGGTGTACCGCCAGAATCCAGAAACAATTGAACAGCTGAAGCAGTACATCTCATCTGCATGTGAAGCCATTCCGCCAGACACGTTGTCAAAGGTTTCGGGTAATTTCATTCAGAGACTACGCCATATTATTGCTACGCATGGTGGATATGTGGAAAATATCGTACTATAGAGTTTCCCAGACCGCAGCGCCATCTATTGTTGAAAATTGTAACTACTATAATTTCGAAAGTTTGTCTGCCTGAAAATGTACTGTTGTCCCAAGCATATTGCAACAAACGGTGTATTTCTATCGCTGCTAGTTTAGTTTTTATTGCCGTTTCAAATATACCGGTCATTTTTGAAACACCCTGTATCTGTGCTGTGGTACCTGTACGAGCTGCCACTGCCGCCCCTACAATACGACGATCCTGGCTGTCGAATGTGCTGCGTGGACGTCCAGAACCTCCTCTATGGGTGAAAGAATGTTCATGTGAGCACTGATATCAGGATCGTAACGCAATTGACGCTACACGTCCATCTTGCGTGGTCATCTCCGAAAGGACAATGCTGCCATTCTGGAATCCACGAATTGATCCCTTTCAAATACGGTCTGTAGAGTGTAGGAAGCACAAGTGTGTCTTCGTGGCATGTCTGCCTGCTTACTCCACTCGTCTGCAACAGACTGAGCCTTCGGCAGTAAGCATTTGGTATTAAAGGGTAGACGCCTATAGTGTCGGGTAGCTATGCCGCTACGCTCTCTTTTACACGGACGACGTCTAAGTCATTGTCATTACGTCTACTATCCGCTAGGTGGCATATGCCATCATGGGATCAAAATCGACGTCGTCTTCCCAGGTGTACTACTTTTTTTCTGGCAGTGTGTATATTGTTGTTGGGATCGGGTCGTGAACCCTGAGGTAGCAGGTTATTTAGGCTGGTGGTAGGTAAGGATGAAATACAGTTCCGTCGTCACGCCAGTTATTGACGATGGACAACGGAAGGCAGCCGTCGCTGATGGCCTGTTTCCGTAATGGTGGCAGAAAGCCCACCGGTGATAGCGCGGTTAAAACGCAATCTCCAGCGTGGCTGATGACGATGGCGTGCGTTAGGACTGTTGATATTATTAAAATATCGGGTATCCGATATATCGATATTTTAAAAAAATATTATTATCGGCCCTTGACATTTCCAAGAAAAGTATTGATACATCGACGGAAAAACTATCGACATGCCGGCGTATAAAAATATCGGTTGCACATTACAAATATACTGCCAGTTTTAGAGCTGTACGTTTAAGTATTGATTTGCTGTTATACATTCTGTACATCAACAGGCTAGCAGTTTGCTCATCCCCCCTTAGAGTATGAATTTAAAGGAAAACGATGCACGTTCACGCTTGACGATAACCGCTTTGCTAAAAATGGTAACTGCGTGTAAGTGCCACAATAATATGTGTCCGATAGGTCCGTCATTCGGTTACATTAGATATAGGATTTGTGCGGAACACTATATGTCGACTTACCTGTTTTTTCATGTCTGAAAATGCCGGCAACCTAACAGCTGCAGTGTCAAAATTGCGTCGTGAAGTTAAACGTTGCAGTTTCTGTTGATAGCGCCAAGCGCCGATCACGTCAGCATTTCCCCTCACACGTCTCCGCCACCCTCAAAGGCCAATCCCGTCATTTAGATTTTTGCTCGTCATTTTCAGCAGTTGTCTTTGAAGAATGCCGATGTGAAGAAATAGTCGTTTTTTACGCAACAGGTGTGCTACTTCTTTGCATCGGAAATCTTGTTATTCCATTCACACCGCCATACCCACTGAAATTGTACTTCGTCTTTGTGTCACCCATGCATGCTTCAGACAGTGAAAGAGTGTCCGCAGCTCGTGATCTAGTGGCTAGCGTTGCTTCCTCTGGATCACGGAGTCCCGGGTTCGATTCCCGAACGGGTTGGGGATTTTCTCTGCCCGGGGTCTGTGTGTTTGTGTTGTCCTCGCCATTTCATCATCATCATCATTCGTGACAGTGGCTATATTGGACTGTGTAAAAAAATGTTGGGCTGTGAAAAAATTGGGGATTTGTATAGGCGCTTATGAGCGCGCAGTTGAGCGCCCCACAAACCAGACACCATCATCACCACACACTGAAAGAGAAAGACAGGACGAGATGGAAACTCAAAAAGTAGTAAGACTCCTGCCACAATTTCAAAAGAACGATTTCAAATATTTACCGAAAATTGAGAAAAAAAATGTAAAATAAAAATATCGGCCCTCGATATTGCCTGCGAAAATAGTATGCTCGACATACATCGATACTTTCGGGAAAAATATCGATATATCGATATTTTATAAACAACCCTCCGAGTACGCCCAGTCTGGACGACGGACAGCAACAATGTAGGCCATCACAAGATGGTCAGCAGTGACACTGTAACTGGGTAGCCCGATGGCCCAACCACGCAGGTGGCCATCAGCAGAAGACAGTCACCCATCTGGTGATACTGACAGTTTTATTATCAAAAACTCTCATTATTAATAGCTTGGTGACAGTTTTATATCAAATATTATTATGAATGTCGTGTAACTAGGGCCTCCCGCCAGGTGCAAGTCTTTCGATTGAACGCCACTTTCAGCGACTTGCGCGTCGTTGGGAATGAAATGATGATGATTAGGACAACACAACACCCAGTCCCTGAGCGGAGAAAATCTCCGACCCAGTCGGGAATCGAACCTGGGCCCTTAGGATTGACATTCTGTCGCGTTGACCACTCAACTACCGGGGGCGGACAAATATTATTATAATGGCAACAGACGTACGAATAAAGTGGGGAGCTCTATCTCTGACAATATTATACTTATCTACTCTTTCTTTCTAAAAATTGCTAGTTTACCTAGAGAAACTTTATTATCGTTATCATAATGTCTGATATGTAGCCATACAACTTGTATTATGAAAAACCTTATTCCGATATGTCAGCATTTTGATTTGGAAGAAAACAACAGAAATTCGTTACTCTTCCCATAAAACACGAAAAATCAATTCTCTTGTATCTGACTGCGATTTTTAAAACATTCTCTAACATCTCCTAACAATTAATATTGTAATGCTTTTGCATGAAACAGACAACTCACCACATCTTTCGCTGCAACTACGTGAATATTCTGCTCCAGCAACATGCTAAAATAATTAAAAAGAAATACTGCAATCAATGTAGAACGCAATGTGGACACAACTACTGATGCATGTAGTGTCTTTTCTTTTATAGAAATCGAAAGATCAGGAAAGGTTTGGTCAACAAGTCTTAAGTGGTGTGAAAAAATAAAGGAACCAACAAAAACTTTTAATTTACTCTAGTCTGAAAACTGACGATTTAAGCACTGACAAATTTTGCTCAGACTTTTTTTTTCTCCGACAGTTTGATTAGCAAAAACTTACATTATTATTTATTAAAGACAGGAATAATTAATCTGGTCACAACAAAGATATGAACATTATTTTCACTTTATGCATACACAAATCTGACAAAATACCTCCAAAGCGCAAGAAAGCAGTAACTACATGCAGCAAAACGGCAAATTACCAAAAATCCTCGATTAATACCAAAATCTCCTCTGGCGTTACTAGCACGGCCAGAGCAGGCAGAGACCTCTCCTGACACGTGGCTTCTCTCCACGCCAGGCTGCGTCCGACTGTTCGCTCGCTACCACTTGCGATAACAATAGAGTTTGTGTATGCAAGCAACAGCAGAATCAATAGCCAATTTTCCAAAAAAAAAAAAAAAAAGATTTGAACGTCCGGCTTTTAATACAACAGTGCGAAGGCGCCAAGATCACTGGATACTGCCTAGCTCAGGCAGAGGCCTACATCTACTGGCAGTTAACGCCTGTCATCGGTTGGTGCCTGCTTCAACTCAGTCTGCAAGAGATATTCTTCATTCTGTTATCAGTTGGCGTCGACTGTGTCACTGGGCTTACTGTGCACAACTGAACCTTTCTGAAACTGAGGGTCTAAGTTCGGTGTTATATCTGTCAGCCGGCCCGGTTAGTGTTTCCACAACAGTGGCTCTGTTTGCCTGTAAGACACAATAGACTGGAGTGGTCGGGCGTAATCGTTGGGAAGCTATGACTTCGTCTGCCCTGGTTTTCCTGTCTAGTTACCTCTTCCAATAGCCCTGCTGGTTGCTTAACATGTCACAGCTTCGGCTTTCAGAGACGATGGTTGGCGTCTTCCGCGTCATCACCATACTGAATACGTGTTCTTCTGTACTGAATAAGTGCTCTTCCTCCATAGGACCTATTTATCGAGTTGACGAGCATTTCTGAAATGTTCAAATGTGTGTGAATTCCTAAGTGACCAAACTGCTTAGGTCATCGGTCCCTAGACACGCTACTTAAAATAACTTATGCTAAGAACAACACACACACGCAAGCCCGAGGGAGAACTCGAACCTCCGGCGGGAGGGACCGCGCAATCCATCACATGGCGCCTGAAACCAGGGGGCCACTCTGCGCGGCGAGCATTTCTCCCCACATGACACTGTTCTGCTGAAAGGATGCGGTAGCCGTTCGTTACCCTGCGCAAAGCATGCTGCAATAGTGTTTTAGTGAAGGGTATGTTCCAGACAATAAAATTTTAATCGGTTACAGTGCATGTGCAAGCTCAGTGAGACTATGTAAATGATGTGTTTTAAATAACAATGTTACTGCTGCCGTTTCTTCTGTTTAATTCAGTTATCTTCAAGTACACAACGAGCTGCGGAAACGAAATCCGTGAAGGAAGAAACGAAGACATTGAAGTGAATCCGAGGCAGCATTCAAGTACGTATGAACCTTTGGAGTAAATAAGAAACATTATGTAACAGAACCCTAGTAAAATAATAAGTACCTTTAGTTTCTTTCAAAAATGGTTCAAATGGCTCTAAGCACTATGGGACTTAACATCTGAGGTCGTCAGTGCCCTAGACTTAGAACTACTTAAACCTAACTAACCTAAGGACCTCATACACGTCCATGCCCGAGGCAGGATTCGAACCTGCGACCCTAGCAGCAGCGCGGTTCTGGACTGAAGCGCCTAGAACCGCTTGGCGACAGCGGCCGGCCTTTAGTTTCTTTATTCGTAAGAGGCCTCGAGGTTTTTCTATGATAACAGTTTCAAGGACTTCTTCTATTGTTCGCTGCTTTTTTTGTCACTGGAGACAATCGTTTGCCGTTTATTAGCCACTTGTGCAGAAGAAATTGTGGTGCAGTAATCGTTAAACTAATCACAGAGCTTTAGCGTCACATAAAAGTATTTGTACTGAATACCACAATAACTTACACCTGACACTGCACGTGATAAGACATATATCTTGACGCCTACACGCGATATGAGGTTTGCAGTTAGATTGAATCATATTGGATAGCAATTAAGTTATTTTTACTAACAAATATTACAAAAAATCATATGCTCACCCAATTCTAAATAATTAACGCTTAAAACTCCAGTAGCTCTGTAACAAAATGATCTCTGTTGTGCATGTGCAATGATACTGGAAGAATGACCTCGTATTCTATGGACGAAGCAGGCGTCGGAAGTGTTGGTTGCGTCACATTAAGTTTTAAGGATTAACCACCGAACAAAATGATGAAAATATGTGAATACTTGTCACGTTCTAGACGTGACAATAGCTTCTACTATTACTGTATTCAGTAAACTTTCTATCTTAAATCTGACCCTTGCATGTACCTGCGCTTGCTGTCAGAGCTTGTCACTTTCGCTGCTAGATACTGTGGTGTTTCAAAAGTGTAATCAGGAAACATCGCGTTTCTTTACCGATTGAGCGACGCCAGGTGAGAAATGTTAATATATTTATTTGTAGTATGTTAAGTGGAGACTTGTTATTTAAAAAGATTTTGTTTCTTTTCTTTCACGTCGAGCGTGGCAGCAGGATGATCCAGTGGGGACTCCAGACGCGGTGGACGACGAGAGCTAACCACTATTGCATCGTAGTCGACGGCCGGCGGCTGGGAGAACCGTTGAAACATCATGCTGACCATTATTAAAATATGTTTTATGTTTTTTTTTATAAAAGGAACGGGAGTTCAATGTTGAATGTGGAAGAATAAAGTTTGTAATTGGATGTCAATTGGTTATCAACTGTTAAATAAACTTCGAGTTGGAAGTTGGAACAGTCAGTCGACTCTGTTGTTACGACATGCATCGTATATCGTGAGATTTGCAAGTTTTATTAAAATTCAGACTTCTTGAAGAGGTTCTGGCAGAGTTTTGTCGAGAGTGTGGACGATCTTCAGTGGTTGACTGGTTTGAAGTTTTATTGGTAAGAGGTCGACACGTATTGATATTTTGAAAATAATCGATACTGTGAAGTATGTTAGGATTCTGTTTTGAAACTTTATCGGCCATTGTGGTCGTGAGGATCGCTTTTAAAGTGGAATATTTCGTCGAATGAGAACAGGATTGATTCTTTAGTGACATTAATTAATTATTTAAGGAAAAATCAGGAGAATTTATATTTATTCTGGCAAAGATATCAAGGAGTGTCAGACCGCACAACGAATATATGGAAACTCTATGACTTTGTTGAACTGCCAAAAAATTTTTTACGATAAAACTTGTCTGCAACAGGGACTGGTGAATTTTGCTGAGTCTATCCTTATCGTCTAGGTTGAATCTGCTACAGCTTAATGTTTTTCTTTATAGATTTTTCAAGTAACTGGGAAAAGAACTTATAATTTGATCTGCAGATTGCCTTTCTTTCCCCTGCTGCAGACAACGTTGCTTAGTTGCTGCGACAGGATCGGCGGTTCAGCGCAATACTCAGCTATATTACGACACCATCAGAAAACAGCCTGTAAGGCTTAAATTGGCTAATCGTGTGAAATTAAATAAATACTTGTAAACAATAGCCGAGGTGGAACCTTTACGATATCCTTAAACATAAAAAGATAGGAATTAAAGTTTACTTACATACATTCGAAGACTAGTTGGATCTCTTGGACATCTTCATGAGGTGTCTGGAGAAGAGACTGTTCGGTCAGCGAGAACCAACTGCGGCTACTTAAACTGAGAGAAGAAGTTCTACTAATCCTTGAGCATCCAGCTCATCCAACTGCTGATGTGTTGCAGTGAGAAGATGGAAAATAAAAAATAAAAAATAAAATGAAAATTCACCTAAAAACAAAGACGGTATTAATACAGCCGTTGGACCAGGGAGTAATAGGGTCATTTAAGAATCATCGCAGTGTACTGCTCATTTCAATAGCAAATTCAGATGAGGAAACGAAAACATTCTTGAAATCTGAAGACAGTTGGATGTTAAGTAGGCCTGCAATGGCGAAGCGCCAATCTGACCACTTTTAGTAACTGCTGGAATAAGTGTTCCATTGAAGAGAATGCAACACATGAAGAATGTGGTGACCACAGGTTGCAGCAGCAGAGACATTCAGTCTGCACGAGATGTTGTGTAGTGCAATAATTATCTTGACGATATGGTCCTGAGGCCAGCCGTCGATATTGAGGAATCGATTTCGGAGATCTTAGGTGACCAAGACATTAATGATGCTGTACAAAATGAGAACGACAGAGCGGTCGAAGTCGCTTATGAAGAAGAAGAGAGCGTAGAAAATGTCCTCAGTACACGTGAAATGTTGGCTGATATAAAAAAAGTGATCATGCCTTTTGAGAGACAAAGTGCACAAAATCAAATTCAGTTGTTGCATAACATAAAACAATGTGCACAAAAAATGGGTCAAATGAGTTGCTATAAAAAGCTTGGTGATTTCTTTAAAGCAGTGGAAAAATAAACGTCCAGTAACTTGCACACATAATTGTAAACAGACGAGTGTTTTGTCGTATATTTTATATACCGTAGCGCAGCGCAGTATTTTATTTGCAACTACTATAGTATTATTGTTTGTTCGTTGTTTGAGTGAAGTTTGATTGCTGCATAAGTAAGTTTTTCAAACGTTTTACTTCCAATATTCTTTAAGCTTAAGCACTCTACAATGTGTGGTAGAGTATAACATAGCATTATGTGCTTTTTCAAACTCCATGCGTAGTTAGACATCTCACAGCTCATTCCCGACGTATCGTGGTTGCGCTATACCGCGGGAGTAAACCATGATCCCAGGTAACCGAGTTATAGCGGGCTTCTACTGTACTAGCATCGCCACCATCGCTGTTGCTACTGTTATATGTAGACATTCTTACTCCCCCTATTTACGCTGTATGATTGATAATGACAAAAACTATATCTATCGTATAAAACTGATCATTACTAACTGTAACAGTTTTACATAAGGTATTCCTTACAATCATTCAGTGGTATCCTCCGTAGTTGCACCGCTGGCTCTGTGTGATCCAACATCCTCTGATGTTGTAAAAGAATCTGAATTCTTCGTCCATTTCTCCGTGGGCAGCTGTCTTTGCCAGCATATTTTTCTCTTGTGCTCCACAGTTGTAGGGGATATTCCCTGGTACATGAGCCGTGGTAAAAATTGCTGTTCTGAAGAGCGCGCCGCAACGCGTAGTGTGAAGCAGTCGCCCTCCGTTTCTGGCGGTGGCGCCGCTGTGGCAATCGCAGCTTTGGTGTCTCCCTCTGGTGGGAAAGGGGAAAGGTTGCCTGTTCACGTGCATTTAAGGGGAGCTATGAGCTAGCCAGTTGGTCAGTCGGAGTCAGTCTGGGTCAGTCGCTCGTCCCCAGCTTGCTAGTCTGTCTCTCGTCCGCATTTGTCAGGCAGTTAGTGTCTGTCTGTCGTTCGGAGGGCTAGTATGTCTGTCGTTCGGATCAAACTATAACGCCGGCAAATGAGAGTCCTTCCATTCCGCCAGTGGGAGAACTCAGCGACTGGTCGCCCGGTCGGGGCTTCGTTCCTGCACCTGAGTCTGCGCGTTAGGCCGCCAGTCTGCTCGAGTTTGCTCAGGCAACGGTCATTGGCGGTTGGATCGATCGGTTGGTCGGTCGCGCACTGAGACACAAGATGACTAGTCCGTCTTGAGCGTCCCGAGCTGCGACGCTGTGAGACGGGAGATCGGCGCGCCTTCCTGCGTCCGTTAAAGCGGCTGGCAGCGGACAGTTCGGGAGAACGATTTGGGGGTGCTGCGCCAGGTCTTCTCCAGAAATCGCAGTTTATTAGAAGTTAAGTGATTGGTGATATGTTGTGTGATTTACTCTTGTTAAATTCTACTTGTTTTCTTGGTCAGTCTCTCGTCCCCAGCTTGCTCGTCTGTTTCTCGTCCGCATTTGGTAGGCAGTTAGTGTCTGTCTGTCGGATTTGGCTTGTTAACGAATTTATTGCTTGGAGTGTAGCAGTTGAATACCTGAAATATGTTTTGATCTTGCCTATGATCTTGAGAGGTGGTATCTGTGTACTGTAGTGCATCTTAACTTGTTTTGCCAACCTTGTAGAATTTTATATAAGATTGCATTTCATGGGCTTTTATTTAAATGATCATTTTAGTATATAAAGTTGCTACCCTTTCACCGTAAGATTTTTCTTAGAAGTTAAAATCAAGTTGCACCTTTGATGGCAAAGTCAATATTTTAATTCGTAGTGTTTTGTACCATTTCCATCCCTCCTACGGGAGTGCATAGTTGGTGTGCTTGTGTAAATTGTTAAAACTTTTAGTTTAAAGTAATCTGGTGGGTTGCAGATTTGCACCAGTGTAGTCTTTCAGAGGCTGTTGCGAGCGGTCGTAACTACGGCCGTGTCAAAAGGGAGCGGCAAGGTTCTCTGCCCGAAAGCTCATACAGTTAAAACTTGTTTTCTTCTGCCTCTGAATAAATTGTAGCTTGATATTTAGAGAGTGCTTTTTGACTATAATTTTAAATCTGTTTCTTTAAAAAAAAGCTTTTAGGCACTACTAAAGTGAATAAAATTCCCATTTGTTAAAAGGAATTTGATTATGATTCCATCAGTTACTCCCTGGCAACTACTTCCACGCTTACATAGTTTGATGAAATGTGTTCATGTTCTTGATGAATCGCTAGTAAATAAAAAATTCTTAAGTGTATTCTTTGAAAGTAAATCACGGTTCAGTACTAAAGTACGTTGCCGCATCCGATGTGGAACGTCGCAGCATGACGACCCGCGTCAACGGATCCCTCGGAATCGTTGGTGCGCGCACTGTTCATTTAGCGGCACCGCTGTTCCAAAAGGAGAGATACTGCGGAAAGATTCACATGGCATACGTCCAAATCCTTTGTAGACACTATGTCGAATTCTTTTCTAGGATCTGGCAGATTCACTCGTGGTACAGAATTTCCTTAATATCAGATGTGCCTGCTGAATTCGTTGTTGTCGCTCAGCACTGCGCATGTTTGTATGCGAAGGATATTCCGAAATGATGTTGCCTTGAGTGCTTTCTCCTCCGCAGGCACATTTATTTGCTTGCTTCTTTCTTTCTTTCTTTCTTTCCGCTTCAGTGGACCTGTTGCTGTTGTTGTGGTCTTCAGTCCGAAGACTGGTTTGACGCAACTCGCCATGCTACTCTATCCTCTACTACCGTCTTCATCTCCGAATAACTACTGCAACCTACATCCTTTTGAGTCTGCTTATTGTATTTTTGTTGCACGTTGGTCTCTGGCCGTGATGTCAACCACTTTTGTATTTTTCGTTTATATTTCGAATATGTGAGCCACACTTGGTGTAATAGGGAGATGCGGCCATACTTTCACGACACAGTCCTCAAACACACATAAAAGTTTGTTGTATTGACATCAGTTCGTAAACGCTTTAATTGTTCCATGTTAGAATTCATCTTCTGCCACTTTTCATACACTCCTGGAAATTGAAATAAGAACACCGTGAATTCATTGTCCCAGGAAGAGGAAACTTTATTGACACATTCCTGGGGTCAGATACATCACATGATCACACTGACAGAACCACAGGCACATAGACACAGGCAACAGAGCATGCACAATGTCGGCACTAGTACAGTGTATATCCACCTTTCGCAGCAATGCAGGCTGTTATTCTCCCATGGAGACGATCGTAGAGATGCTGGATGTAGTCCTGTGGAACGGCTTGCCATGCCATTTCCACGTGGCGCCTCAGTTGGACCAGCGTTCGTGCTGGACGTGCAGACCGCGTGAGACGACGCTTCATCCAGTCCCAAACATGCTCAATGGGGGACAGATCCGGAGATCTTGCTGGCCAGGGTAGTTGACTTACATCTTCTAGAGCACGTTGGGTGGCACGGTATACATGCGGACGTGCATTGTCCTGTTGGAACAGCAAGTTCCCTTGCCGGTCTAGGAATGGTAGAACGATGGGTTCGATGACGGTTTGAATGTACCGTGCACTATTCAGTGTCCCCTCGACGATCACCAGTGGTGTACGGCCAGTGTAGAAGATCACTCCCCACACCATGATGCCGGGTGTTGGCCCTGTGTGCCTCGGTCGTATGCAGTCCTGATTGTGGTGCTCACCTGCACGGCGCCAAACACGCATACGACCATCATTGGCACCAAGGCAGAAGCGACTCTCATCGCTGAAGACGACACGTCTCCATTCGTCCCTCCATTCACGCCTGTCGCGACACCACTGGAGGCGGGCTGCACGATGTTGGGGCGTGAGCGGAAGACGGCCTAACGGTGTGCGGGACCGTAGCCCAGCTTCATGGAGACGGTTGCGAATGGTCCTCGCCGATACCCCAGGAGCAACAGTGTCCCTAATTTGCTGGGAAGTGGCGGTGCGGTCCCCTACGGCACTGCGTAGGATCCTACGGTCTTGGTGTGCATCCGTGCGTCGCTGCGGTCCGATCCCAGGTCGACGGGCACGTGCACCTTCCGCCGACCACTGGCGACAACATCGATGTACTGTGGAGACCTCACGCCCCACGTGTTGAGCAATTCGGTGGTACGTCCACCCGGCCTCCCGCATGCCCACTATACGCCCTCGCTCAAAGTCCGTCAACTGCACATACGATTCACGTCCACGCTGTCACGGCATGCTACCAGTGTTAAAGACTGCGATGGAGCTCCGTATGCCACGGCAAACTGGCTGACACTGACGGCGGCGGTGCACAAATGCTGCGCAGCTAGCGCCATTCGACGGCCAACACCGCGGTTCCTGGTGTGTCCGCTGTGCCGTGCGTGTGATCATTGCTTGTACAGCCCTCTCGCAGTGTCCGGAGCAAGTATGGTGGGTCTGACACACCGGTGTCAATGTGTTCTTTTTTCCATTTCCAGGAGTGTATTACCAGGTTTTTAAAATTAAACTGAGTGTTTTCCGAGTGCATCACTGCGGGCTATATACATTGCACAACACTGAAAAATCGTAGACCTTTTCAGTAATCGGTACGCACCCGAAGTATGCTGAAAAAAAGTAATAGTTCCACTTTCTGCCACGAGGTGAAAATATAACGCCGTATGCAGTCAGTGTGGTGCGGGTGCAGGAAAAGTGTAATAAGGATCAAACACATGTTAAACATGGTTCTGACACCTTCGTTAGCCGGCCGGTGTGGCCGTGCGGTTCTAGGCGCTGCAGTCTGGAACTGAGCGACCGTTACGGTCGCAGGTTGGAATCCTGCCTCGGGCATCGATGTGTGTGATCTCCTTAGGTTAGTTAGGTTTAAGTAGTTCTAAGTTCTAGGCGACTGATGACCTCAGAAGTTAAGTCCCATAGTGCTCAGAGCCATTTGAACCATTTTTGAACTTTCGTTAGGATAGGGTCATAAGATACAATATGTGGTCAAAGTGGTCACCTGACACAACATTATGCTGCATCTCTAACACTGCATGGTCGATAGTTGCTCGTAGCATATTCGGAGTACTCAGAGCGACATGTTATCCTTCGTATCGGGAGGAGTCCGGATATACTTTTGACAGACACGATCTTTCAAGTGTCCCCAAAACCAGAGGTCACATGAATTTAGGTTCGGGGATCTGGGAGGCCAGACACCTTGAAGTTGCCTTGAGATGATGCGGTCGTTATCGAAGATTTTTCGACGCAAATCTTTCACCTGTCAAGCAACATGTGGTGTCGCCCTATCTTGCATAAAAGTTGTGATGCGGACACAAAGCAAGCTGGAATCATGTGTTTAACGAGGAGGTCCTTATAACTTTCGGTGTCAATGTACGGCTAACAGGCCCACGGAATTTCATCTTCTCGAGCGGACCAAGTATGAAGGAGGTTGTGGAAACACACCACATAGACACTGAGACTGAGAGCAGTGCATGCTCATACACATCATATGGCGGAGCAGAATCATATGTGACAGTTCTGTGCATTGGCAGCATCGAGCAAAGTAAAATGTGCCTCACCCACCCTAACAATATTCCCTGGCCACATGTCATCCATTTTCATGTGTGCCAAAAAACGAAGGGGAAAGTCACCACGTTGTAGCCTGTATTGGGGCTTCATTTGATTACATTCTGAATCTTATAGGGATACCGGTTTACAATGCGCCGCAAACACTTTTTGAGCTGTTGACCTGTGGAGGGACGATTCCAACGACTAGCTCGAGCATTGGTTGCAGAACGTCAGGCATGTGCTGCACAGTCGACGATGCCTATAGCAACCTCATCAACAACTGCAATGGGAATGGGCAGCCTCCCTCTCCCTACTGCACCACCTAATTCACCTGTTTTTCAGATTTCTCGATCATATTCTTTAGCTCATTAATTGACATGGGGCCTATTCTCAGCTGTTTCTCTCGGCGATATTTCCGCAATGCAGCGGTGCTATTGCTGTCGTTCTTCACCGGCGGTGCATAGTCTTTCTTTTCAACAGCCTTTACTTTTAATGCGGAAACTTCAACCTTCTCAAACCTTTACACCAATAAGAAAGAAATCAACAGACGTCGCTAAGCGACAAACGGCATGCTGACGTCAAAACAGGAGCCATTTAACATTCTGATTGTTTACAGCGCCATATTTTTACCTGGTGGCAGAAATGTGAACTATTATTTTTTCAGCATATTCCCCAAGCGAAACAATTAGTGAAAACACCTACGATGTTTCAGCGTCCTGAGATGTATGCAGCCCATACGGTAACACTTGGAACGTCGTTAGTTTAATTATAACCAGCCGGAATATAAAATATGGAAAATACGCAGGAGGAGGAAGTATCACCTTCCATACGAAATTTATTCTACGAACTCCAAAAATTCCGTTTGAAGGGTTGGGAACATGAATTCTAACACGGGAATGAAGCGCTTTTGGACCCATGTCCATAGTACGTACACTGATGAGCCAAAATAATATGAACACTTGCTTAACAGCATGCTGTCAACTTCTGAAAAGCAGTAAGGAAATGATTCTGTGTGGCATACATTCAACGGGTCCTTGGTAGGTTAGCCGTGCGCGCCCCCTGTTCATGCCGTTTACGGTTTGTCATCTTCTCTTACGGTACTGCCGCCTCGTTTTCTTATTCCATTTACTGGCGTCACTAACTTCCTGCCTTACCTGCCGTTAGTGGCAGCAGCAGCGCTTATCGATAAGTGCACTGTCGTACCATCTCTGGAGCGACTGATAGCATTTCCGGGTCGTCGTGTGTCTGGAGTTCAGTCGGGACGCAGCAGCAGTGAAGTCAGGGACGGAGCGCCGGTGAAGCGCGGACAGCCAGTGCTCGCCAACAGCTGGCGACACACATGGACTGTTCGTCGGAGGGAGGTTGCAGCGGGACGACCGTTGGTTGGTCGTTCGTTCGGTAGTCTCGTCGGCCGACGTGTATTTGGTCTTGGGCCGTTTGCGGTGTGTGGCAGTCAGTCGGTTTCGGCAGAGCAGCGAGTCTCCGTGGCACTTGGGCCGGAGCCGCGTGCACGCGCGGTTGGAGATCAGGCGCTTCTTGCGAGGGTTATGAAGTTCGTTACCCACCGATCCCGGACACTAAAGTTGAGTGCTCGCTTAACTTACTATCAAGCCTCAACTGCTATCACATCTCTTCGTTTGATCCTGGTTGTCGCTTTCTGGGAAATTACCGCAAGCAACAACGTGTTTGCATTGAAGTTGCCTAGAATTGCAGCCACCTTCCTGTGTGGTGTTTAACTTAATTTAATTCATTCCTTCATTAATGAAGTGCACCAGCGGTATCTTCTGCCTTGTGGCCGTTGACGTTCCGGTTACCTGCCCTGGTCATTGACGTAGTTTTCGGCAGTGTATTTTTCTCGTTGTGTTGATGCTGTCCACCACAGCGTATAGTTCGACAGCTGAGGTGTTATTGGTAGTTTTGGGCGTTATTCTGACTCGGCTGGGTTGGGTACCAGTATCAAGATCGTTGTGCTATTGACATCTTGTTGTTGTTTTGCTGGGCGGTTGGAGCAGAACTGATTCTGTTGGTTGGTTCGTCTGTTGGCTTTCGGTTGGGTTGCCTTCCGATTAAGAAGTTGTCAGTCTGGCTGCCTGTCTCACCTGAACGTGCGTTAGTGTTACTTTCCCAGGCCGATCCTTGAAACCTTCTGAGCCCCACTCCTTGTGTTTTACATAGTGATTTCCTTTTTAGTCTTAAGTACTCTGTGTGGCCTTCATCCAGGTTTTAGGTTATTAAAACTGCAAGGCTTTTCTTCTTAGGCCGTAAGTCGTAAAATAGAAAAAGTTGTTTCTTGTTTGGTAATGACTTGTTTAATGACTGCCACTCCAATTCACGTATCATGTCTGTGACACTATCTCCCCTATTTCGCGATAATGCAAAACGAGTTGCCCTTTGTACTTTTCCGATGTCATCAGTCAGTCCCATCTGATACAGATCCCACACCGCACAGCAATACTCCAGAATAGAGTGGACAAGCGTGGTGTAAGCACTCTCTTTAGTAGAATTGTTGCACCTTCTAAGTGTTCTGCCAATGAATCGCAGTCTTCGGTTTGCTCTACCCACAATATTATCTGTATGATCGTTCCAATTTAGGTTAGTTGTAATTGTAATCCCTAAGTATTTAGTTGAATATACAGCCCTCAGATTTGTGTGACTTCTCGTGTAATCAAAATTTAGCTGATTTCTTTTAGTACTCATGTGAATAACTTCACACTTCAGGGTCAATTGTCACTTTTCACACCATACAGATATATTATCTAAATCATTTTGCAATTCGTTTTGGTCATCTGATGACTTTACAAGATGGCAAATGACAGCATCATCTGCAAACAATCTAAGACGGCTTCTCAGATTGTCTCCTATGCCGTTAATATTGATCAGGAACAATAGCGGGCCTATAACACTTCTTTGGGGAACGCCGGATATTACTTCTATTTTACTCGACGACTTTCCGTCTATTACTACGAACTGTGACCTTTGACAGGAAATCACGAATCCAGTCGCACAACTGAGGCGATACTCCGTAGGTACGCAATTTGGTTAGAAGACGCTTGTGAGGAACGGTGTCGAAAGCCTTCTGGAAATCTAAAAACATGGAATCAATTTGACATCCCTTGTCGAAAGCACTTACTACTTCATTTGTATAAAGAGCTAGTTGTGTTTCGCAAGAACTATATTTTCTGAATCCGTGCTGACTATATGTCAATAAATTGTGTTCTTGGAGGTACTTCATAATGATTGAATACAATATATGTTCTAAAACCCTAATGCAAATCGACGTTAATGATATAGGCCTGTAATTCAGCGGATTACTCCTACTTCCTTCCCTTTTTGGGTATTTGTGTGACTTGAGCAATTTCCCAGTCTTTAGGTACGGATCTTTCTGTGAGCGAGTGGTTGTATATAATTGCTAAATATGGAGCTATTTTATCAGCATACTGTGAGAGGAACCTGACTGGTATACAATCTGGACCGGAGGCCTCGCCTTTATTAAGTGATCTAAGCTGCTTTGTTACACCGACGATATCTACTTCCATGTTCCTCATTTTTTCATTTGTTCTTGATTAGAATTCAGGAACATTTGCTTCGTCTTCTCTGGTGAAGGAGTTTCGGAAAACCGCGTTTAATAACTCTGCTTTAGTGGCTCTGCCATCAGTGACTTCACCGTTGTTACCGCGCAGTGAAGGTATTGACTGTCTTGCCACTGGTGTGCTTTGTGTATGACCAGAATCTCTTTGGGTTTTCTGCCAGATTTCGAGTCAGAATTTCGTTGTGGTAATTATTAAAAGCATCTCGGATTGAAGTACGCGCTATATTTCGAATTTCTGTCAAACTTTGCCAATCTTGGGGATTTTACGTTCTTTTAAATTTAGTATGCTTTTTTTCGTTGCTTCTGCAACAACGATCTGATCCGTTTTGTGTACCATTGGGGATCAGTGCCATCACTTATTAATTTATGTGGTATATATCTCTCAGTTGCTGTTGATACTATCTCTTTGAAAACATTCCACAACTTTTCTACACTTACATAAGAGCGGAAGGAGGTGATTGTTCCGATAAAAAGTGATAAATAACCAAGAATCTTACCAAGAACGTACATCTGCAACATGGAACCTAACAATCGTGTTATTAATGACTCTGTTTATGTTCCCTGTCATGGGAAGTTTACCAAGAAAACAGAAAGTACAATAAACATATATTCTGCTACTCTTTACCCAGTGTTGCTAGGTTTCCATTAAATGCTGGAGGTAGATGATTCAGTGATCCCTTGGACGAGGCTGATCTCTACCCGTACTCACAAATATGTATTGACGTTGGGTTTGTCTTGGTGGCAGGCCAAGTAAAACGTTGTACATCGACTCCAGTATCATGTATTTAGAATATTGTATAACTTTTAGAATCACGTGTTTCTACTTGCATATATTCAATGAGTCGGCAATTGGTTTACGTTTAATTTATACCGCAGAGCTGCAGGTACTCTTGTATTTTCTTGCTCCCTCTCGCTCCACTGAAACCCTTCCAGCTGTTGCAGTTGGAACTGGCAGCAGCGTTGCACGGTGCTCTCGCCAATTGACTGCAATTTGTTTGACACTTTATGGCCCCACGGCGCTGCTGGCCCGTGATCATGACTCATTGACGGGAAACGCGACAGGCTATAGAGTTCAATTACGCTTTGCAGTGAGGACGAGCCGAATTGTTCCGCTATTGTCAGATCTTTTTCCTTCTCAGCACAACGAAGCGACAAGTGGTTCAAAGCGCGGCTAGAGAATTCATTCCATTCCATTGGCACGCTGGGTAGCCGAGAGGTCTTAGGCGCCTTGTCACGGTCCGCGCGGCTCCCCCCCTCCCCCCTTGTTACAGGTTCGAGTCCACCCTCGGGCATGGGTGTGTGTGTTGTCCTAAGCGTAGGGTAGTTTAAGTTAGATTAAGTAGTGTGTAAGGTTAGGGACCGATGACCTCAGCAGCTTGGTTCCAAAAGACCTTGCCACAAATTTCCAATTTTTCATTCCATTTGGAGCTGACGTCCATCATCAACATCCGTATGTCGGTGAAACCCTTATAATCTTTGTGTATGGAAGCAAACAGCCTCCGAATGTCACTTTGAGAAATTTTTTGCCGTCTCTGAAACATGTGCTGTGTCAGTTCACGAAACTGCTGGTTGGAAGTTGCCATGAAAGTACAGTGTGAGTCAAAAAGGAATATATGTTTTGGCTCAAATGGTCTGAGCACTATGCGACTTAACTTCTGAGGTCATCAGTCGTCTAGAACTTAGAACTACTTAAACCTAACTAACCTAAGGACATCGCACACATCCATGCCCGAGGCAGGATTCGAACCTGGGACCGTAGCAGTCGCGCGGTTCCGGACTGAGCGCCTAGAACCGCTAGACCACCGCGGCCGGCAATATATGTTTTACAAACTGTTCTACTGTCTATTACAATGATGTCCGAAATAATAGACACTAATGCTATTTTGGCGAAAACTGGCTTTGAGTCTGCGGCTGTGTATAAAATATAGGTTGTCTCTTACACAGAAGATAACAGCAACCAGCCACGTTTTATAGTGCTGTTTATTCATTTCAATTGCGCCGTTACCGGTTTCGAACATTACAAATGTAACTAGGCTGTTTAGGTTTTTATGTTGGTAACGCCACGTAGCACTCTGTATGAAAATCACTCACTGACTGTGCTGTGTGCAGTCTGTGGCTGGTTGGGCTCATTGTTGGAATATTCGCTTGTGTAGTGTTGGGCAGTTCGATGCGTACAGCGCGTAGCGTTGGGCAGTTGGAGGTGAGCTGCCAGCAGTGGTGGATGTGGGGACAGAGATGCCAGAGTTTTGAGGACTATCTGGACGTGTGTCCGTCAGAAAAAGGAAATTTGTTTAATTGGATGCCACAAAATTATATACATGATGACTTTTGAACATTATTAAGGTAAATGCATTGTTTGTTCTCTATCAAAATCTTTCATTTGCTAAGTATGCGTATCAGTAGTTAGTGACTTCAGTAGTAAGAATCTTTTATTTAGCTGGCAGTATTGGCGCTCGGTGTATTGCAGTAGTTCGAGTAACGAAGATTTTTGTGAGGTAAGTGATTCATGAAAGGTATAGGTTACTGTTAGTCAGGGCCATTCTTTTGTAGGGATTAGTGAAAGTCAGATTGCCTTGCGCCAAAAAATAATGTGTGTCAGTTTAGTGATGATCAGAATAAGTAAAGAGAGAACTGTCTGAGTACGTTCAGTTTTGCTCAGCTTTCTTTGTATCAAATAACATAGAAGTTTACTAGCACAGTCATTCATAATTTTTCTAAGGGGACATTTCACAAGTTCATCTTCAGACGGCTAGTTCATCTTAAGATACGTTTTACATTAGCTTTCGTTTTTGTTTTTCCAGATGATGAAATTTCAAAAATGGTTCAAATGGCTCTGAGCACTATGGGACTTAACATCTATGGTCGTCAGTCCCCTAGAACTTACAACTACTTAAACCTAACTAACCTAAGGACAGCACACAACACCCAGCCATCACGAGGCAGAGAAAATCCCTGACCCCGCCGGGAATCGAACCCGGGCGTGGGAAGCGAGAACGCTACCGCACGACCACGAGATGCGGGCGATGAAATTTCCTTGAGTTGGTGGTGCCCTACAACCAAAGGAGCGAGTTAGGCTGCGTTGACTTTCTTCAAAATTTCATTCAGCTGCTTTCCAGTTTAAAGTAGACACCATTCTCTTTAAACAATAACAACTTGCAGGCACAACCTAACATGAAAGAGTGAATAATACAGGTTGAACATAAAGTCGGGGAACACTTTTAATTATTTATTGCACAAGAACTAAACATTGTACAGATGCCATAAATATTGCATTTTGAAGAGAAACTTTGAAAGTTTTTTAAAAACATTCGATATGGGAACCATGAGTGACCTGGCAGGACGTCGATAAGGTAATCGAACTCTTACCGTACCCGTCCCAGCGTGGCATCGTCGACTGTGGAACTCGTTTCCCTTATTCTCTCCTGGCGCTCTGCTACATCACGCGGTAGAGGCGGTACATACACCAGATCTTTAATGTGTCTCTACAGAAAAAAGTCACACGGAGTGAGATCTGGTGATCGGGGAGGCCATTTCATGAACTCCAACACACAGAAAGCTTGCACCGCATCTGAACTCGCCATGTTTGCGACTAGCGCTGACTATCGGCAAATTACTTAACTACGCTGTGGCGGTATACATGAAAAAAAAAAAAAGATTTCAAGATTTGTCTTCAAAATGACATATGTATGATATCTGTACAAAGTTTGGTTCTTGTGAAATAAATAACTGAAAGTGTTCCCAGACTTTATGTACACCCTGTATATAACAGCTTGCTTTGTCATACAGTACCTAGCTATATCTAAAAAAGAAATCAATTCAATGTCCACTGTTGTAATATTTATATACAGGATGATTATAATTAAAGTTAAACTTTCAAAACACTGTAGAAATAACACCACTACGCAGAATGACGTCAAATTGCAACGGAATATTATCGGACAAGGGGGAAAACGTATGACACAAGAAAAAAAATAGTGTGAAAATTGATCAATATATGGCGCTGTATGTGTCAGAATACGTAAATGAAAACAACTGTCATGCGCATGAGCCATTGAAATTGGTATAAAGCTGCCAGGTACAAGGCTTTTCCTCCTTTCGCGTCTGCGACATTCGCCATGACTATCTCAATGCAGCATCGCGCTCTGCTTGTAAAGCTGTATTACAAGAATGATGACTGTGCACACGTCGCTCTGTAGAAGTTCCGGAAAATGATGGGTTTGAAAGAAGGCGTTGGTCCGATGACTGCCGTGGGTCTGGAGAAAATTATTCGGAAATTCGAAAAGATGGGTTCTTTTGGTGTGCCACCTAGTAGAAGGAGGAAACGAATTGATTCTACGTCAGGGGAAGCAGTAGCCACTGCAATGCAGGACACGAGTGGTGTTGTGCAAGCGTGTGGTGCACGGAAAATTTCCCGAAAATTGGACATACCCGAGAACACGATGTGTAAAATCCTACGAAACTTCCTTCTTTGTTGTTCATTCTAAATTACTCATGTGAACGAGTTGCTTCCTATTCACCTGCCAGCAAGAGAAACCTTTGCTTTACAATTTCGTATTCGCATGGATGGTTCAAATGGCTGTAAGCACTATGGGACCTAACATCTGAGGTCATCAGTTCCCTAGACTTAGAACTACTAATCCTCCCTAACCTAAGGACATCACACAATCCATGCCCGAGGCAGGATTCGAACCTGCGACCGTAGCAGCAGCGCGGTTCCAGACTGAAGCGCCTAGAACCCCTCGGCCCACAACGGCCGGCGCTCTCATGGAAGTGGAAGATTTTGTGGACAGACGAAGCCCACTTCCATCTGACATGATATGTCAATACCCAGAATTGTCGTATATGGGCAACGGAAAATCCACAAGTAAATCAACCAGCACCACTTCATCGTGAAAAGGTCACTATGTGGAGCGGGTTTACGTCATCATTTATCATAGTGCCATACTTTTTCGAAGAGACAGGTGCTTCCGGTCCTGTTACCTGTACCGTCACTGGTAAGCGCTATGATTGTCTTTTGTACAATCACGTCATTCCAGCTCTCCAACAGCGTGGATGTGTGGATGGGATCATTTTTATGCGAGATGGCGCACCTCCGCACATTGCAAATCCAGTTAAGCAGCTGCTGAAGCGCCATTTCGGAAGTGCTAGAATTATCAGCCGCCATTTCGCTAAGCCTGACCATCCCGATCATCTGATCTTAATCCGTGTGACTTCTGAAAGCACGCATTGCGCAACACATTCGGAACGTGACCCCGGAAACACTTTGATCAGGTGTTGAACATGCTGATCTCGATTTCAACTTGTCGCAGAAAACGGTGGATAGCATATTGAACATGTTTTGCGCCAGTCATACGGAAATTAATAATCCGATTGGATTTTGATTGATGCTTTTTATGCAGTTTTTGTACTGAGGACAATTAAAAACCCATGTGATTTATGCTTTTTATGCTTTTTATGCGCTTTTTGGCCTCAGGGCAATTAAAAACAGATTATTCCCACCAAATGTGATATGACGTTGCCGTGGTGGATGGACTTATGGAACTAACAGTATCACACCTGTACACCCATGCACACAGAGTAGAAAAGTTTGTTTAACGTCAAACGTACACCTTAGGCACTGTTGTATGATTAATTTGTCATTTGTAGTCGACCACTATTAAATTATGATGCATATAGCGCCGTGTATTGCTACATTTTGTAACTATTTTTCTTCTGTCATACGTTTTCTCACTTCTCCGATAGCCGGCCGCGGTGGCCGAGCGGCTCTAGGCGCTTCAGTCCGGAACCACGCGACTGTTACGGTTCGAATCCTGCCTCGGGCATGGATGTGTGTGATGTCCTTAGGTTAGTTAGGTTTAAGTAGTTCTAAGTTCTAGGGGACTGATGACTTCAGATGTTGAGTCCCATAGTGCTCAGAGCCATTTGAACCCCTTCTCCGATAATATTCCGATGCAATTTGACGTCGTCCTGACCAGTGCTAGTATTTCTACAGCAGCTGTAATATTTATGTACATCCATGAGATATCATCTACTTTGCTTCCGATGTACGCCGTAATATTTAAGTAATATGTGTACAGTTGTAACATTTATTTATTACACACATAAAAAAAAGTTTTGCAGCACCCCGGTTCCCAGAACTCATGAAGATAGACCTTGGCTGTGGATACTGTATCACAGACACAGTCCCTTTGACTGTTCAGAGATGTCACTAAACCCTCCCAAATATGTAAACAAATATGCATGAGCAGCGTCTATTAGACGGAGGGGGTCCGACAGCTGATTAGTTCTAGTCATTCCACCAGGAAGAAGGTACACGACTCGTGTTGTCTGTAGTTCAGCTACGACTAGACGGTCAATACCGCGTTTCGATCGCGTCCGAGTAAACCAAAGCGATGTTGTTAGGACATACAGAGAGACAGGAACTGTCGATGACATGTCTACTTCAGGCCGCCCAAGGGCTAGTGCTGCAGTGGATGACCGCTACCTACAGCTTATGACTCGGAGGAACCCTGACAGCAACGCCACCATGTCGAATAATGCTTTTCGTGCAGCCACATGAAGTCGTGTCCCGATTCAAACTGTGAGCAATAGGCTGCATGATGCGCAACTTCACTCCCGACGTCCATGGCGAGGTCCATCTTTGCAACCACGACACCATGCAGCGCGGTACAGATGGGTCCAACAACATGCCGAATGGACCGCTCAGGATTGGCATCACGTTCTCTTCACCGACGAATGTCGCATATGCCTTCAACCAGACAAACGTCGGAGACGTGTTTGGAGGCAACCTGGTCAGGCTGAATGCCTTAGACACATTGTCCAACCAGTGCAGCAAGGTGGTTCCCTACCGTTTTAGGGTGGCATTATGTGGGGCCGACGTACGCCGCTGTTGGTCATGGAAGGCGCCGTAACGGCTGTACGATACGTGAATGCCATCCTCCGACCGATAGTGCGAGGCATTCATCTTCATGGACAACAATTCGTGCCCCAATCGTGCACATCTTGCGAATGAATTCCTTCCGGATAACGGCATCGCTCGATTAGAGCGATCAGCATGTTCTCCAGACATAAACCCTAACGAGCCTGCCTGGGATAAACTGAAAAGGGCTGTTTATGGACGACGCGACCCACCAACCACTCTGAGGTATCGCCATAGAAGAGTGGGACAATCTGGACCAACAGTGCCTTGATGAACTAGTGGATAGTATGCCACGACGAATATAGGCATGCATCAATGCAAGAGGACGTGCTACTGGGTATTAGAAGTACCGGTGTGTACAGCAATCTATACCACCACCTCTTAAGGTATCGCTGTATGGTGGTACAACATGCAATGTGTGGTTTTCATGAGCAATAGGAGCGTAAATGATGTTTGTTGATCTCTATTCCAATTTTCTGTACAGATTCTGGAACTCTCGGAACTGAGGTGATGCAAACCTTTATGTGATGTGTGTACATCTATCCCTTATCACTTACGTTGGATCCAATGTATACCATAATATTTACGTAATATCACTGTAGTAACACTTTATAACGAACTGACAGCTTATTTGCTTATTTTAATTATTTTAATTTTAATCAATTCTCTTTTAACATAAGTAGTAAGTAATGAAACATTAGTAATTTGTAAATTCCTACTGTCAACTGTGTGAATATATTAAAACATCTCTGAGAGTGGAAGTCTTTGGCATTGTTATGGTTGCGATATCGCCATCTTTGTATACATACTGCCATATGATGAAACTTCTTGATGTATCAGTTGTGCTATAGATTTGGTGTATCCATATACATAAAAATGTGCGTCATACAGTCTTCGCTGCTACATTATCACAAGCAGTCAGCACTGGAATGTAATGGTGCGGTTCTTTCAAGGTAAGTAACAAAAACATCTTTACTTTAATAATCTGTTTTTATCATTTAAAATCGTTGTGAAGCATAGTTTCAGTTAAAAAGACATTGTCTCACATCTTGCTTTGGTTGTAGCGCACCCTCACCCCAAGGAAATTTCATCATTTGGGGAAACAAAAAGTGAAAGCTAATATAAATTTGCATCTTAACCTAAGCTAACCCTCTGAAGATGAACTTGTAGTGTTCGAACCAGTAACGGCGCTATATAAATAAATAGCACTGTAAAAAGTGGCTGATTGCTATAGACACAAAGCATTCATATAACTGATTTGCCTCGATGGACAATGAATCCACAACATTCAGTGCGGATGCTTAAATATCGTTCGATTTCCTGCGGGAATCTAGAACCAGCGAGCACGGAGGACATGGGGACTGCAGATAGGTGACGCTAGGTGGGATTGTGGGTCGTCCGGTGAGCACGGCGACATAATCCGAGCAGTTGCGATAAACACGGTATCTGGATGGCGCAGTGGTTAACGCAACTGCCTCAAGAGTAGGAGATCCCGATATCGAGTTCTGGTCCTGCGCACGTTTTGACTCGTCGCCGCCGATAGCGCATAAGTCCCGATGCATCTGCTATTATGTTTCTTTCCTTTCTCCGCCCTCCCCCTTCGATTTACTTACACTGGTGTACAAAATTAAGGTGACCACACCCTGCCTATCTAACCCATGTTAATTTAGGCAAGTATTTGACCCATTGCTGATAAAACTATTTGATACAGGACCTTAATGTTTTTACTGTATGTTACATGATGCTAATAGTCAACGGTACTAAAATCTACTTTATCCATTTTATAGTTTTTAAGTAATACTTTTTTAAATTTACTAACAAAAAATATTAAGTTTTTTCTGCAGAAAATATTTTTGTGAACTTCCTAATGGGGGAATATTAATGAATATAGTACCAGAGGGGGCTTTTTATGTTATGCAGAATCTCTTAAAACTTCATTAATTTATCTATGATAGTTTCTGATATAATGGGGCATTTGTACTGAAAATTTTAGTTTGCGGAAAATTGACTTTAAAGAAAAAACTTTTGAAATTTGTTACTTACAGTTAATTAAAACTGTCCTGCTGCATATGATGGTCCTTCTTTGGCCTCTAGCAGGTCTTCCAGCTTCTTTTTCACCTTCCTGGATGTTTGTCTTGCTTTATAGGCCGTATTAGATGCAGACCTGTCTGCTTCAGCTATCCTCATTTTATCGCAATGTTGCAGCTAAGTGATCATATTTTCACCAGGATTAATTCCCAGCTTTTTCCAGTACCAAACACTTTCCAATATTACCACAATTGAATGTCATAACAGCATCATGAACTCCTAGTTTCATTGTATGCATGCCTACAAATACAGTTTTAGGAAGGTGGTTCAAAATTATACTGTTGAAACACTCATTTGGGTTCTGTGTCTGCCCATGCAGATATTTCCTTAGGTCAGGATGAGCTAAGTCTCTGAAAATAGGTTTAATTGCTGTAATAACAGCAGCAGGAAGAGATTGGTGGTGAGAATAAGATTTTCCAGGTGCCTGAGCCCTATTGTACTTGCACCACGAATTTTCTCCTGATGGGCATAATCTATGACATGGCTTATCATCATTAGAGGACTTATGGAATAATATGGCCCAAACATCTCTCTTCATTGTCTCCAGATTTTCTTTATTTCTCCTAATTGCCTGCCCATAGTGTACCTGCAAGCTTTCTAGTTCAGTTTTAGTTAACCAACCCTGACCGGTCAACAATTTTCCATCTTCTAATTTTTTTCCTCTCATATCAACAGTTAGTTTTCTCAGCCATGTTCCCAAACGTTTTTGAACATGGCCTACACATTCTATTTCGCTAATAGTGGCTTCTCTTTATGGCTTAGAGTTGACAGTGGGTGGGTTGACACTGGGTGACAGAAAAGTGAGCGTGGCACATAAACACACGTGGTAGGAAAATGCTCTTTAAATGTTCGAAAAAAATATTTTTCAGCAAAATCCTTTTCGGAGAACTTAAATAAAACGTTAATCTATCGAAATATGATGAAAACGGAAAATCTATTTTTTTTCGACCTGAACCACGGTGTGGTTCCCTTAAAGCCAGGAATCGAAATATTGCAAGGTGGCGTTTACTTTGTCACAATACAGTATAATCAGGTGATAGTTAAGTAGAAACAATACAAAAAAATAGAACTAAATAGTTGCAACATGCATAACCGTAGACAAAAATGTTCTTAGTTTTTTCCCAACTTAACGGATTTACACACACATTCAGACTACTGGTTAATGCGCTCAGTATAGGGTGTTACCACCTCTGGCAGCATTACAGGCCTGACAAACGACGGAGCATGATGTGAATGATTTAGTCAGTCTCACGTTGAGGCAATAATGCCCGTTCTTTCTGCAGCGCTGCTCACAAGTCTTGGAGGGTGATGTGTCAGCACAGCATGGAATTCAACCTTTTACACAACGACACAAGCTCAGCACAATAGGCTGTGGGGTGGTAGGACTGAACCAAGTGGCACATCAGGCAATCACCACAGACAGTTGCACTGAACATTTATTTGGCTCATTTAAACAAGACAAATAACAAATAAAACCATCAACACATTTTTAAAATTACCACACATCTTTGAAATTACCATTTAGATGAGAGCAAGTTACTTCAAAATTTAAACATTCATAAGCCACAGCACTTACGGCCTATTACACATTTAGTGAATAGAGTTAAAAATTATTTACTGAAAACTGTGATCAACCTGAATAACAATTTACTAAAGTTTAACGACAAAATGTAGTCTTTCGTTACTGCAGTAATTGGTATTACCAAAGTAATTCAGAGTACAGGCAACAACAAATCAGATACCATGGCACTCAACCACGTTATTTAAATCGCAGGCACCCTACAATGTAGGATATAAAATACAATATTTCATGTGACCAAGCAACCTCGTGGGATTCAACAAACTACGCTTAGAAGGGGACGCCCGCTTACTCAGCTGTTTCCAATACGGTCTCTGCATGAACCCCCAAACGGAAGCAGCAATGGACACGAATAGGCTCGAAAAATCCCAGAACTAGTGGGTATCTACAACAGACTGACATCTGCCTTAAGTAACTAGAAACACAATAATTCATTACACCACATCATCTGTAGAATTAATCAACCTATTAATGAACATCAGCTAAGCAGTACAAATCTAATATCTTATGTGCGTAAGGCCAATTATACATTAAGCTGCGAGCGAACTAGATACACGGCCAGCCGGCACGCGCGGGCAAACGGGCGGAAAATACACAACAGCACAAGCAGGGCACAACCCAGGACCCCGCACCCGCTACCAAGACAAACAGCAGAAGTCCCGAAAAAAGGAAATCAAAATGGAAGTAACTAGCGTGCAGGCTAACGGTACATCGAGCATCGAGTTCGCCCCCCCCCCCCCCCCAACGACAAACACTGAAACATCCACTTAGAAAAATTATACAAGACTGTCCTTAAACTGACACACAATATTTGTAGCGCAACGCAATCTGACTTTCAGAAATCCCTACAAAAGAATGGCCCTGACTAACATTAACCTATACCTTTCACAAATCACTTACCTCACAAAAATCTTCGTTACTCGAACTACTGCAATATAGCGAGCGCCACTACTGCCAGCTACATAAGATTCAAACTACAGAAGGCACTAACTACTGATAGGCATAGTTAGCAATTGAAAGATGTTAATAGAGAACAAACAATGTATTTACCTTAACAGTCATAATATACATAGTAGTTCATGACATCCAGTGTTACAAATTTCAAAACTCCGCCATCTCTCTCCCCACATCCACCACTGCTGGTGGCTCACCTCCAACTGCGCAATGCTACGCGCTGTTCACATCCAGCTGCCGCTGCCCAACACTACAATTGCAGACAACAATGCAAACTAGCCACAGACTGCACACAGCACAGCCAGTGATTTTCATACAGAGCGCTACGTAACGTTGCCAATAAGAAAACATAAACAGCCTACTTACATAGCCCCCATGCTCCCCACAAAAAATTTTACAAATTGTTTTGGGCATTGGGCAATACATGTTTGTTAAAATTTTTCATAATCGTAATTACAATAACAAAGAAATCAAACGCACACACTTATTGATACAATGTTGGTCAAAAGCTAAAATTCAGTCCATAAAGACAGTCCAGATTGTTCATCACTGTAAAATTGCAGTGTTTTTCTCAAAGTCTGAGCAGTAAAAGAAAATGCACACGGAAGTAGTGGATTTCTATGCAGTCTTGAAGAAGTAGTGTTGTCCTTCCAACGGAAAGACAGTGCTGACTCTTGACAAGCAGACAGGTAATGGGCCACAACAGAGCAAACCCACAGCAGAGTCATTCGACGTTTTGAAGAATATTGGTAGGTAGGTCATCACAGAGCAGACCCACTGTAGTCCTTGTAGAGAGTATGGTATTGGTGGGCCACCAGAGGTGCAGACCCACTGCAGTCCTTGTAGAAATAATGGTATTGATGGATCATCAAAGGTGTAGACCCACTGTAGTCCTTGTAGAAATAATGGTATTGGTGAGTCATCAAAGATGCAGACCCACTGCAGTCCTTGTAGAGATGGCCAGCAGCCATCTGTTTGACAGTGCAGGTGCACAATCACCATTGAAGAGTCTTGCGGATAATATAGCAAGTCCATAAACCACCACTTGTGCACTCACAAAGTTTTTTTTTTCTAATTGTCCTTAGAACCAGCAATGCTGTTAACCTGTCCCTTGCTGAATTATTAACACACATGCAAACACTATCAGTCCCTACTTCTCACATGTTGTCCATATACTATGACCAACAAAAATGTGTGCATTGAAATGTAACTTACAAGTTAATAATATGATGAACTGGTGTCAATTACAATTTTATAACATAAAAATACAATTACAAAGGTACAAAATACATCTTTAAAAACATAACAATACACAACATTTGTAGTACAGGCTTTACAAAAGAATCGAAATAACATATACATCAGTGTTACAGGAATTATGACATGAGTACATACGTAAAAGATCAGAATAACTTTTGAAACATCAACTTTACACATAAGCATTAAAACAAAACAGAATAAATAATGTCTAAGCATATTTACAAGGTAAATAACATATTATTAATGCCAATTATATTTGAGGATAACAGTATTCCTCATCATAGTGAATGTAGCTTAGTATTAGAAAAATTCTACAACATAAGTCTTATCAGATAAACATATAAATACAGGAAAAACATAAATACACTAGGGTACACAAACATATAGCGGAATAATACAAGGAAAGGACAGAGTTTGTTTTACTGCAGTATTTTGCAAACAAAACTTTCTTTACTTCTCGGAGATCTCCCTTCGCTCTTCATTATTTCCAAAAGTCCTGTCTATACCTGCTTTCTGTACTTTTCTCATATAGCCTCTCAGTGCATTTCTTCAAATTCATCGCAACTCATTCTCTTATAGGCTACCCCCTCTTAAGCTAACTTAAATCTACTGAGCTCAGATGCTAAACTAAGGGACGAGGCAATGCAGCAGCACAAAACAGTTAACACAAACATCAATGACAAAAAATTTAAATAGGCAAAGCAATTGCAATATTACAACTAATATAAGGCACTGCGCAGCAAACAAGAAAAATAGATCAGTAGTAAAACTAGCTTAACAGAGTAATACAAAGTGAAATTTATTCAGAAATCCCTACAAAAGAATGGCCCTGACTAACATTAACCTATACCTTTCACAAATCACTTACCTCACAAAAATCTTCGTTACTCGAACTACTGCAATACAGCGAGCGCCACTACTGCCAGCTAAATAAAAGATTCAAACTACAGAAGGCACTAACTACTGATAGGCATAGTTAGCAATTGAAAGATGTTAATAGAGAACAAACAATGTATTTACCTTAACAGTCATAATATATATAGTAGTTCATGACATCCAGTGCTACAAATTTCAAAACTCCACCATCTCTCTCCCCACATCCACCACTGCTGGCGGCTCACCTCCAACTGCGCAACGCTACGCGCTGTTTACATCCAGCTGCCGCTGCCCAACACTACAATGGCAGACAACAATGCAAACTAGCCACAGACTGCACACAGCACAGCCAGTGATTTTCATACAGAGCGCTACGTAACGTTGCCAATAAGAAAACATAAACAGCCTACTTACAACACAAAGCGACTTACAGCATATAGCCACATTTAAATTTGTGATTAAATCAGAATTACAATATCCAAACACTGTCATTGAAGTAATTCTTGTACTTTTGTTTATAGAATCAGTTTCAAACCATTTAAACACACAATAACAACTGGTATCTAAGTAACTCGTAAGAATTTATGAAACTACTCATTTAGGATTAGACACGTGTCTCTCAGACACACTACTATTTCGGATAGAAACGTAACAGTAATGTTATTGCAATTCACGGCAAGATATATCCAGGGAAAATTTTATCCATGTATATCTATAGCAACTGGCCAGCTTAACTTCCTCGTGTGATATAAAAACAATAACCAGGCGGCCAAACTGTTTTCAATGACGGTTAAAACTGACAGTAGAAATCTACAAACAGAATGTATCAGCACTCCAGGACCTAGTAAATGTTAATCATCACACCACATACAGCTCTCACTAGAACATTGCGCACTAAGCAAGTTGAAATTAAACACATTCGAGGACAGACTCAGTAGGAGTAGCAATGGCCGGCCAAGAAACTGAAGTCAATAGCACAATCCAGTGGTCGATTTCGGCCACAACTTACAGCACAAGCAAGGCCCGTAACGTCTTGCTTGTTCGACGAAGCCAGCCGCCACAGATCCTGGTGCCTGTTTCCACGCCGGCGATATTCCCTACAGCGCCATCACCCGGGTAAACACTCCCTTTCAGATTTGTTCTTCCTGCTGCCTCGCACGGCGCCTGTACTGTCCGCCAGACTTGGCAAACGACGTTACTGCTAGGCGTCCCAAAGCAAATCCCCGCTACTTGCTAGAGCTTACCCCTCGCTCCCCGATCGGCCCGATAGCTGGCGCCACCGCGCGCTCTGCGCACACCACCGGAAAGATCATACTGGCGGCGGGAATATCGCTGATCGAGCAACACGGCTCAGTTGGTGTATGCTGACGTGATGCAACCCGCGTCCCTGGTGCAACCCAGCGGTGCTCTATGGGATTAAAATCGGGAAAGCGAGCAGGTGACGCCATGCGTGCAATATCTTCAGTTTCCAAGAAAACATCAACCACTCGTGCTCTATGAGGTCGAGCATTATCGTCCAGCATTACGAAGCCTGGGACCACAGCACCTTGTAACAGCCGCACATGAGGTCCAAAGATATCGTCACGATACCTGACAGCAGTTAAACCTTGCCGATTTAACCGTACAATTTCATGAAGAGATCTTCAAATGATCAACGTAATCCCTGCCCACACCATAAGGGATCATCCTCGATGCCAGTCTCTTTCCACAATGGTTGGGCCCGAAATCGTATTCCACGTTCTCTCCAGATGCGAATCCGTCGAGAACCACTGTCCAGACCAAATCGAGACTCATCTGCGAAAAGAACATTGTTCTAACTGTTCGACCGTCCTGGTGGCACGTTGATGTCTCCACTCTAGACGTTTCCTTCTCTGAAGATGCATCAGAGGTACACATACAGCAGGTCTCCGACAATAATAGTCACTCTGCCGAAGCCTTCTGTACACCGTTTGCCTCGCTACAGCACGTCCAGTGGATGCTGCGGGCCGGCCATTGTGGTTGAGTGGATCTAGGCGCCTCAGTCCGGAACCATGCTGCTGCTAGGGTCGCAGGTTCGAATCCTGCCTCGGGCATGGGTGTGTGTGATGTCCTTAGGTTAGTTAGGTTTAAGTAGTTCTAAGTTCTAGGGGACTTATGACCTAAGATGTTGAGTCCCATAGGGCTCAGAGCCATTTGAACCATTTGTTAAGTTCCATAGTGCTCAGAGCCATTTGAACCATTTTTGGATGCTGCGAGGTCAGAGGTCAGATGCCAGTTGCCGTGCAGTACTAAGGCGGTACCGTCGTGCCCTTACAGCCAAATTGTCCTCTTTTTTTTGTGATGTTAAGCTTGGTCGCCCCGTCCTGGTTATCGGGATACAGTTCGATCTGTATAAACAGTCGCCACATCCGAAAAACAATAGATTGATTCACATTAAGCCATCGTGCCACATCAGTTTGCGACTGTCCTGCTTCCATTCTTCCCACGGTTCTCCACCACAGAGAGCCTGTAGGCGTCTTTTCTGTGCCATACTGTACCGTCTGTGACTGTACACATCGACTGTGGATGAGTGACTATCCGGCAAACACTATTCCGTTTGATACGTGCCCTGACGTCGCCGATGGGGTGGTTGTCCGGTGACGGAAATGCCATTTTCCGTGCAGGACACGATCGTACGGTCACCTATTGATAGTTTGTATGATTATGTCGTGAATTAGATACAGGACGGGGAGATAATGTTTTTTTTTTTTTGCTTTAATTTTGGACACCAGTGTATTTTGTTGTCAAAACTATCGATTGCTGCGCCACGACTCTGTTATTAGAGGTACTAATACATTGTCTAGCGTACATTCATAGCCGCTAGGTGTCGGTTGTGTTCTGTTTGCTTGGTTACCGTCACATTTTGCAAAATCGCTACTCCGCAGCAGTAATCATTCTGTATTCTCGACATTGCCAAGTCTAATTCCGTTATTACAGTGCAAATACATTTCAGGTTGAGGTACCAAATTGAATCCTCCTAATAGATGCAACATTCGCAAATGATACCATCAGATGGTAGACACATTGTATATTGTAAGTAGGCTGTTTAGGTTTTTATGTTGGTAACGCCACGTAGCGCTCTGTATGAAAATCACTGACTGCGCTGTGTGCAGTCTGTGGCTGGTTGGACTCATTGTTGGAATATTTGCTGTTGTAGTGTTGGGCAGTTGGATGTGAACAGCGCGTAGCGTTGTGCAGTTGGAGGTGAGCCGCCAGCAGTGGTGGATGTGGAGAGAGAGAGAGAGAGATCCGGAGTTTTGAGAGGTTACTACACTCCTGGAAATTGAAATAAGAACACCGTGAATTCATTGTCCCAGGAAGGGGAAACTTTATTGACACATTCCTGGGGTCAGATACATCACATGATCACACTGACAGAACCACAGGCACATAGACACAGGCAACAGAGCATGCACAATGTCGGCACTAGTACAGTGTATATCCACCTTTCGCAGCAATGCAGGCTGCTATTCTCCCATGGAGACGATCGTAGAGATGCTGGATGTAGTCCTGTGGAACGGCTTGCCATGCCATTTCCACCTGGCGCCTCAGTTGGACCAGCGTTCGTGCTGGACGTGCAGACCGCGTGAGACGACGCTTCATCCAGTCCCAAACATGTTCAATGGGGGACAGATCCGGAGATCTTGCTGGCCAGGGTAGTTGACTTACACCTTCTAGAGCACGTTGGGTGGCACGGGATACATGCGGACGTGCATTGTCCTGTTGGAACAGCAAGTTCCCTTGCCGGTCTAGGAATGGTAGAACGATGGGTTCGATGACGGTTTGGATGTACCGTGCACTATTCAGTGTCCCCTCGACGATCACCAGTGGTGTACGGCCAGTGTAGGAGATCGTTCCCGACACCATGATGCTCTGCCGTGTGTCCGCTCTGCCGTGCGTGTGATCATTGCTTGTACAGCCCTCTCGCAGAGTCCGGAGCAAGTATGGTGGGTCTGACACACCGGTGTCAATGTGTTCTTTTTTCCATTTCCAGGACTGTATAAGCGAACGATCTGGACGTGTGTCCGCCAGACTATAAGCGAAAGATCTGGACGTGTGTCCGCCAGAAAAAGGAAATTTGTAAAGATGGATGTCATGAATTGATAGATATATATATGATGACTTTTGAACATTATTAAGGTAAATACATTGTTTGTTCTCTATCAAAATCTTTCTTTTGCTAACTGTGCCTATCAGTACTTAGTGCCTTCAGTAGTTAGAATCTTTTATTTAGCTGGCAGTATTGGCGCTCGCTGTATTGCAGTAGCTCGAGTAACGAAGATTTTTGTGAGGAAGTGATTCATGAAAGGTATAGGTTATTGATAGTCAGGGCCATTCTTTTGTAGGGATTATTGGAAGTCAGATTGCGTTGCGCTAAAAAAATATTGTGTGTCATTTTAGTGCTGATCAGAATAAGTAAAGAGAGAACTGTCTGAGTACGTTCAGTTTTACTCAGCTGTCATTCTATCAAATAACGTAGACGTTTTCCGGCACTGTCATTTTTAATTTTTCAAAGGGGACGTTTCAATATGTGAAGGAAAGAGTGCTAGCCGCCCTCGTGTTTCAGACAAAATTGTCGCACCTATTGAAACCGCATTCCAGTGTAGTGCTACAAAATCACCTCGTTGTGCCAATCGGAGTTACAGCTGCCTACGACACCAATTTGGAGTGTTGTTAAAAGATGCCGGCTGGTTATGATGCCGTACAAACTACAGCTGTTACGGTCTCCTATGTCATGTCGACAAACGCAAACATGTGGCATTTTCTGACGAGCTTCAGAACGCCATTGACAGTGATAACACTTTCGCGCAACGGGTCGTGTTCAATGATAAAGCGACTTTCCACATTAGTGGGGAAGTAGACGAACACAATGTTCGAATATGAAGCCTGCAGAACCCACATACACATAGTGAAGTTGTAAGAGATTCATCCGAAGTTAATGTGTTTTCTGCGATATCCCACTCATCTGTCAATGGCCCATTGTCCTTTGATGAAAACATGGTTAACGCTCTGGTTGTTTCCGGAGCTCAATGAGGAAAACTGCATTTTCAAACGAGATGGGGTACCTGCTCACTGGAGTTCCCAAGTGCGTGAACATCTGAATGAAACTCTTCCGAGCCGTTGCACTGATCGTCAAACAACCCGCAACTTAGCACTTGTCAGGTGGCCTCCACGGTCACCGGGTTTGACGCCCGGTGTCTTCTTCCTGTGCAGTTTTGTTATGGATAACTTTTATGCACCAACGTTACTCAGAACCTAGAAGAGTTGAAGAGCTGCGTCCGTACTGCCATAACATTGGTGACGATGGACATGCTTACTATAGTGTAGGAGAAATTCGAATGTCGCTGTTATATTGTTGGTGTCGCTGGTGGAGAACATATTGAACATCTGTGAACATCTGTAATCTAAATTTAAGTGATTCGTAAATATGTGTCCCAGCTTTCATAGTCGTATGTCTTAAAGTATAATAAAAATACAATCGGACACAAGTCTACATATACCCCAAAAATAACACTTGAAGTCCAAATCAATCAAGAAAATATTACGTATTCATTGTTGGATGTGAGGGCTGCCAGTTATGCAAAACACCTTTTTTCTCAGTACCCAAACATGTTTCGGAACCACTGTGTAATCATCAGTTGGTTTTCGCTTTTATTTATTCTGTAATCTGAACATTTTTGTTAAATGATTATAAAATTATGTGGATGTTTAGTTCAAACAATAGATCGTTTCTTTTTGTAAATACCTTTACATTTGGTGTGTATGAATTTTCCGGATCACTTGTATGTTAATTACTACAGGTAGCTTGACATCTACAACCAAACGATGTTGATGAGAAAGTTTTCTGCTGGGACTTAACCTATCTTCTAGAATGTAATTTAGTTTGTCGCACTACGAAAAGGTAAGTAAAAACGAATATAGGCGCGAAAACATCGCGAGAAACTTAACTACATTCTAGAAGATAGGTTAAGTCCCAGCAGAAAACTTTCTCATCAACATCGTTTGGTTGCAGATGACAAGATACCTGTAGTAATTAACACACAAGTGATCCGGAAAATTCATGCACACCAAATGTAAAGATAATTACAAAAAGAAACGATCTATTGTTTGAACTAAACATCCACGTAATTTTATAATCATTTAACAAAAATGTTCACATTACAGAATAAATAAAAGCGAAAACCAACTGATGATGGTACAGTGGTTCCGAAACATGTTTGGGTACTGAGAAAAAACGGCGTTTTGTATAACTGACGGACCTCACATCCAACGATTTTAACTGCAAACATGGCCAACACAAGGGGCTGCAAATCAAAATGATGAATATTATGTATTCACTTCCTGTGATATAAACAGACATGTTAGGAACTGAAAACAACTTTTACACTGCGTAATTAATAATAATTCCATATACTGACATCTTAAGCATACAAATGAAACAGCGGTCAGATATAAAAGTACGCTGTGATGTTCTTCACTTTCAAGACCAATTTAATTTTTTGTATTGCCACCTTCTGCTTCCATCAGATTCCAAACGTCGAGACATATATTTCACCAATTTTTTTGTGTACGCGGGTTAAAGTTATTCCACTCTTTCACTAAGGCAGCTGTTACACCATCTTTGCTTTTGATGTATTTCTTTATCCTATGCTTCAGTTCTCCCCAAAGATGTTCAATTGCGTTAATGTCTGGTGACTGGGGAGGTGGATACAACTGTTTTGGTACATTGTAAAGTAACCATTCTTTTACGACAATGGCCGTATGCTTGGTGTCATTGTCTTGCTGAAGCACCTAGTCTGTTCTTAGTCCCCGTTTCTCCGCAGATTGCTTTAGATTCTCCTTTAAGATGGTGAGATACTTCCATGTGTCCATAATACCTTCAACAAATACTAAATTCCCAACTCCAGCTATGCAACTCCACTCAAGAATATTTCCACTACCATACTTCACTGATGGGACCAGATTTCTCTTTTTCCCACTTTCATTCCCTTTTCGCCACACGTTTTGCCGTCCATCACACTGTAAGATGTTAAACTTACTCTCACCAGCGAAGAGTGCTGTATTGCAAACTGTGGAATCTTTATTTCGGTGTAAAGTTGCAAATTGTAGGCGCTTGTGTTCATTTACCCTGCTTATGAATGGTTTCTTTCTTGCTGTTCTACTGTCAAATCCATGACTGTGCAGCAGTCTTCGTACTGTTATGGGATGAACTTTATTTCCACTAGTATTTGCGACATGTAATGCCAACTCCGTAGCTGTAATTCTGGGCCCGCCTTCAGTTTTCTAATGATATGTCGGCGTTCCGTTAGATAATTTTGGTGGTCGTCCACATCTAGCTTTGTTTTCTACACTTCCTCGATCCCTATACTTTATTATTACGGTTTGGACACTTCCGGGGCTCCTTCTAACTATTTCCCCAGTTTTACGCAGTGAAAAGCTCTTTTTACTGAGCTCAATAATATTTTTCCTCACCTCCACTGGTATTTCGGTTCTTGAATCCATGTTACGCGTTCGAATTATGTGTTGCAACACATGTCTACAATATCAACAAACCACATCACTTGCACTGTGTTCACTGCAACGCCTCTCTTGCCACTAACGACAGACTTGAGGTGTATGTTGACTTCTGCAGTGCAGTAAACAAACACTGTTGCATCTATCACGCTTGCAGTGCACGATACAGGTCTGAAGGCCTTGGTTTATGTTACTGTGGACGTGGACGCAGGTACAGAGTTGCACGTCTACCTATGTGCATCCGGGCTGTGCGCAACAAAGAACAAAACGGGGGTGTATGTAGACTTTAGTGTCCAACTGTATATGTTTAAAATACGTGTATTCTTTTTGAAACATTCTGCATATGTCTTTCGATCGCATCCCAGATATGCTCTATGGGTACCAATCAGGGGATTAGTCAGGCAAGGAGCCGCACACTCGTCAAGCCGTTCGTCTGTGGCGTGAACTGGCATGACATAGCTGGGATATCCACTTGGTACCGTGGTCATGAAAGGCGCAATAACGGAGTTTACCGTCCTTGGCACACAGTTGAACGCACTCAGATTCCCTTCAACAATTACCAGTTCAGTCCTGGTGTCTTATCCAATATTTATCCACATTAAATTCCACGCGTTGGAGAGGTATGGGTTTCGACAATCGCAGTTTCCCGTGATTTGTCACCCGATCGTCTACGTATTCTATGGGGGCGATCTGACCGTCACAAACAGAAGCGAGATTGAGCGCTGAACGCTACAGAGTGCCACCCAATGTCCCAGTTCACACAGTGAAAGTCTTAGTCGTCCGTGGTGTGGTGTCAGTGATAAACGACACATGGAATCTCGAAATCTTAACTCAGTTTCCGGCAAAGTGTTCCCTGTTGACTATACTTGCAACCTCAGCCCGAACTGCTGTCTTTCTGGAAGAAGCCGCGCCTTATTTTCTTGTTACATTGTTGTCATAAGTTAATCTCGTTGGGCAGTCATTGTACTGCAAACAGCCTGAGCGATCGGTCAGTACGATGCTCCCATGTTCCTTATGTCAATGATATGGCATGTCTGAAGGTCCGGAAGATGGCGATAAGGTGCACGCGCATGTCCTTTGGGTACGTTGTGTTGTGATCTCCACCTGAGAAGCTCCAATAACGCCATACACATCTAACAGCTGTAACTAACACCATTCGTCATCTCTAAGAATGGATTTTCCTATATTCCAAATATTGAAAATAACCTACCGTCTCGTATAAGGATGAAATTTAAATAACGTGTCTCAGAAGTGATACCACAAACGCTCAAATGTAATACAATATTGGGAATTTGGGGATCAAGAATGCACTTTGAACCGTAGAGCGTTTCGATAATGCCGTTTGCGGTTACTTATTTCCACGCGGCAAAAGATGTTATATTTTTCGAAGCTCTGATAGTTCTCAAGGAAAATAATCGGAGTAGGTTGGTAACGTAATTGTTCAGTATTGTCTTCCACGTAGATCAGTGAATAAAGGAAAGAGAGGCGTACTTTAGAAAATGATTTAAAGTTCAGGAAGAAGTAATAAAAACATCAAGGTATACCGATGAAATCGTAAATCTGTCAGAGACGGCGAAGGACTTCGATCTGTTGAACGGAATTTGTAGTATCTTGAAAAGAGATTACAAATGAATATCGATAAAACAATTGTGATGGAGTGTACAGGAATTAAATCAAGTAATGCTGAGGGAATTAGCTCACGAAATGAATCACTAAAATTAATGGATAAGTTCTGCTATTTGGGTAGCAAAACAATTGCCTGTTGCAGAAGTACAGATGATGAAAACGCAAACTATCAATAGCAAGCAAAACATTTCTGAAAAACAGAAATTTGCTACATCGAATATATCTTTTCTGAAAATGGGACTGGGGAGGGGCCCGCATCGGGGGAGGGGGGATTAAAATTTGTACGAGGAGACTAAGGCGTGGCTTAAGTAAACAGATTGCAAAGATGTAGTGTATTGCAAAGATGAAGAACTTGCAGGGATCCAGAGGACAGACTATCAGTGAGAGCTGCATCAAACCCGTCTTCAGACTGAAGACAACAATATGGATCAATGGGTCTTCATAACGCTACGAAACGTTTGCCGGGAGATACTATCGCCACCACCGGCTTGTGATTTTGCAGTAAACCAGACGTCTGGTTGTTTCTCGACGTTTCTTGTCAGATACGCTGTCGTCCAACGTCCCATGAAACACAAAAGTGGCGTACAGGAGACAGCTACCCATCGGCAAACAACAGCGGTCCAGTTTCGATGGTTTCAAGCAAACTGATGTGTTTTCTTCCGTCAGTATATCACATTGATGGCACCTTTCGCCTGCTTTGAAGCGCAATAAAGTTCTCTGCAATGTGATGGTGGATACGATGAGCAGTTTCGCCGGCCTCTGTAGCCGAGCGGTTCTAGGCGCTTCAGTCCGGCACCGCGCTGCTGCTACGGTCGCAGGTGCGAATCCTGCCTCGGGCACGGATGTGTAAATGTCCTTAGGTTTAAGTAGTTCTAAGTCTTGGGGACAGATGACCTCAGATGTTAAGTCCCTTAGCGCTTAGAGCCATTTGAACCATTCGATGAGCGGTTTCACGATAGCTTCGACCTTCACGAGCGACCCTAGTAATGTCCTCATGGGACACCAAGGGCGCGTGTTGCTCTGCTACATGTTGACGACCATTTTGCATGGTCCACGTGCAATACACTTTGAGTACAGAGGCTAAGGAATAGTTCAGTTCCCTATCCCAAATAGTGCATCGTTTGGACAGAAAGGCGACGGTCGTCACTGTTTGCAGCACACATAAATCCATTTCCATACCTATGATACCGGATGTGTGGTACGTCAGTAATACTTTCTCAAACGTTAAGGACAGATTCTTGACACCAAAATAAGGAGAATAAACCATAGAAAATTTTCCTTCGGTTTTAATTTATTGTTGAAAGTTTATGTTAAACACGTTTTAAGTTAAAACAAAATACTAAAGATTATTACCAGTAACTCAAATTCAATATGTTAAGTAGTCGAGGAATAAAATCGATTTATATTTACAGGGTGTGGACAAAAATACGAAAGCACGAAAAACACAACACAGTACCATGCCTAATACGGTGTAGGAAAACGGTTGACATTCAGAACAGCTCCCAGTCACCTCGGAATGGAGCAGGTACAGTATGATTTTAGAGGTAGCAGTATACCAGTCTTCCTACAAAACAGTGGCAAGTTCAGGTAATGATGTCGCAGGTGGGCAGCGATTACGCAGCCAAAAAGATTCAACAATATTGAGATCTGGTGATTGTGGTGGCCAGGGGAGATGCAATACTTCATCCTCGTGCTCACAAAACCTGCCCTGGACGACACGAGCTGTGTCAAGAGTGGCCTGTTGTCCTGGAACACAGAATCACCATTTGAGAAGAAACATCGTGCCATGGGATGGGCCAGATCAGCCGAAATAGTCACGCAATGTGTGGCACTAATATGATCTAGCAGATTAACCGTGGGACCCATGAAATATCACGACGTGGCTGCCCAAATCAGCACCGAACCACCACCGTGTTTCATTCTTGAGATTTAAACTCGGTCTGTATAGGAAACAAAAGAAAATTCGGAGCAGGTATTAAAATCCACGGAGAAGAAATAAAACTTTGAGGTTCGCCGATGACATTGTAATTCTGTCAGACAGCAAAGGACTTGGAAGAGCAGTTGAACGGAATGGACAGTGTCTTGAAAGGAGGATATAAGATGAACATCAACAAAAGCAAAACGAGGATGATGGAATGTAGTCGAATTAAGTCGGGTGATGCTGAGGGAATTAGATTAGGAAATGAGACACTTAAAGTAGTAAAGGAGTTTTGCTATTGGGGGAGCAAAATACCTGATGATGGTCGAAGTAGAGAGGATATAAAATGTAGACTGGCTATGGCAAGGAAAGCGTTTCCGAAGAAGAGGAATTTGTTAACATCGAGTATAGATTTAAATGTCAGGAAGTCGTTCCTGAAAGTATTTGTATGGAGTGTAGCCATGTATGGAAGTGAAACATGGACGATAAATAGTTTGGAAAAGAAGAGAATAGAAGCTTTCGAAATGTGGTGCTACAGAATAATGCTGAAGATTTGATGGGTAGACCACATAAGTAATGAGGAGGTATTGAATAGAATTGGGGAGAAGAGAAATCTGTGGCACAACTTGACTAGAAGAAGGGATCGGTTGGTAGGACATGTTCTGAGGCATTAAGGGATCACCAATTTAGTATTGGAGGGCAGCGTGGAAGGTAAAAATCGTATAGGGAGACCAAGAGATGAATACATTAAGCAGATTCAGAAGGATGTAGGTTGCAGTTGAAACGACCCCTTAGAACAAATTATACATGACTGTGCTTAAACTGATACACAATATTTTTTTTTTTTTTTTTTTTTTTGCGCAACGCAATCTGACTTTCAGAAATCCCTACAAAGGAGTGGCCCTGACTAACATTAACCTGTACCTTTCACAAATCACTTACCTCACCAACAATCTTCGTTACTCGAACTACTGCAATACAGCGAGCGCCACTACTGCCAGCTAAATAAAAGATTCAAACTACGGAAGTCACTAACTACTGATAGGCATAGTTAGCAAATGAAAGATTTTAATAGAGAACAAACAATGTATTTACCTTAATTGTGTTGAAAAACCATAATATACATAGCAGTTCATAGAATCCAGTATAACAAATTTCAAAACTCCGCCATCTCTCTCGCCACATCCACCACTGCTGGCGGCTCACCTCCAACTGCGCAACGCTACGCGCTGTTCACATCCAGCTGCCGCTGCCCAACACTACAATGGCAGACAACAATGCAAACTAGCTACAGACTGCACACAGCACAGCCAGCGATTTTCATACAGAACGCTATGCAACGTTGCCAATAAGAAAACATAAACAGCCTACTTACACAGTAAGTACTGGGAGATGAAGCTTGCACAGGATAGAGTAGCATGGAGAACTGCATCAAACCAGTCTCAGGACTGAAGACCACAACAACAACAACAAACTCGGTCAGAAGTTGGAAACAGTGTGAGAGGGAGTCATTCAACAAAATGACTTTCTTCCATTGCTCCACAGTCCAGATTTTATGCTATCGGTACCACGTTTTCCTGTTACATTCGTAATTCCAGCTAACTTTGCCATTTCCAGGTGATGCAGCTCTGCCGGCCGGTGTGGCCGAGCGGTTCTAGGCGCTTCAGTCTGGAACCGCGCGACCGCTGCGGTGGCAGGTTCGAATCCTGCCTCGGGCATGGATGTGTGTGATGTCCTTAGGTTAGTTAGGTTTAAGTAGTTCTAGGTTCTAGGGGACTGATGACCACAGTAGTTAAGTCCCATAGTGCTCAGAGCCATTTTTTTTTGTTAAGTCCCATAGTGCTCAGAGCCCATTTGAACCATTTTTTTTTAATGCAGCTCCCTTCCTGTTGTTTTGGCGCTGACAGGATTCGCGAATGCGATATTCGTTTCTGTAGTGACTTTTGCAGTTGTCGTCATCTTATTGCTCGTTACTATGTCCTTTAATAACCGTCTATCACGATCACTCTGCACATACTTCTGTCCACATTGTTAATCAGTGGATGATGTTTCTCCTTTTTCCCTGTATGCTGTATGAATTTTGGATATGGTGGCTCTTGAAACACCAAACATTCGGCCACTTTCATAACGGAAGCACCTTCCGGACAGTGAATAACAATTTGCCCGCGTTCGAATTCACTTGGCTCTGATATAATGCACTCCGGGCTACACAGAACACTGTTCTGACAACTTGCAACGTATTGAGTGCATTGCACAGGCGCCGTTCGTGGTCAAATATAGCAGCGCAACTTGTAAGCTCGACTGTCATCTACATTTACGTTCAAGCATGCATTTCTCTCGGTGTTCCCATGTTTTAGTCCACCCCTTGTATGTACGGGTACTGGGTGATAATTATTGAACTATATGAAATAAAATCGTCACAGCTTCTGAATGGTTTGCTTAGGACGTTCAAATTGCACGGTTGCCCACGGGGCATGATGGGAATTGGTATGCGCATGCATGGTTTGGTCTAGCGACGAAGCCCACTTTCATTTGGATGGGTTCGTCAGTAAGCAAAAGTGGCGCATTTGGGGGACCGAGAATCTGCATTTCATGAGCGAGAAGTCTCATCCCCCTCAATGGGTGACTATGTTCTGTGCAATGTCCAGCCACGGAATTACCAGTGCGCCATTCCTTGATGGCATGGTGACTAAACTACCGAACGATCGTGAAGGTTTTGGAAAATGATTTCATCCCCATTATCCAAAGGGAGCCTGATTTCGACACGATGTGGTTCATGCAAGACGGAGCTCGACCCCATCGAAGTAGAAGAGTGATGTCCTGGAGGAACATTCTGGGGACCACATTCTGGCTCTGGGGTACCCAGAGGCCACTGGCACGGGCTTCAAAAAAATGGTTCAAATGGCTCTGAGTACTATGGGACTTAACATCTGAGGTCATCAGTCCCCTAGAACTCAGAACTATTTAAACCTAACTAACTTAAGGACATCACACCTAAGGACATCACACACATCCATGTCCGAGGCAGGATTCGAACCTGCGACCATAGTGGTCGCGCGGTTCCAGACTGTAGCGCCTAGAACCGCTCGGCCACCCCGGCCGGTGGCATGGGCTTCGATTGGCCGCCATATTCTCCGGATCTGAAAACATGTGACTTCTTTTTGTGGGATTATATTAATGGCAAGGTGTACAGCAATAACCCCAAAACCATTGCTGAGCTGAAACCGGTCATGCAAGAGGTCGCCAATGACAGAAGGCATATCGAGCATGTCATAAAGTAAATCCGAACATCTGAAGTGACATTTACATGTTGAATAAAGTGTTAAAAAATGTTCAAATGTGTGTGAAATCCCATGGGGCTTAACTGCTAAGGTCATCAGTCCCTAAGCTTTCACACTACTTAACCTAAGTTACCCTAAGGACAAACAAACGCACCCATACCCGAGGTAGGACTCGAACCTCCGCCGGGACCAGCCGCACAGTCCATGACTGCAGCGCCTGAGACCACTCGGCTAATCCCGCGCAGCGAATAAAGTGTGCGCACGCCGTAGTTTGTAACTAATTTACGTTTTTTCTTATAGTTAAGTAATTGTCACCCTATGTAATACTCAGGCCACTTTCTTGGGCATACTGGGCGCGTTTTAAAATAACTGTATGGCTCTGCTAATGCATTATTTGTAATCAAATGCATTTTTTGCAGTTGTGAATTGTGAATTATTGTTTGGAAACTTGTGCACTTGTTAACATTGATTCGCTTACTGTTTATTGCATCTGAAAATCGTGAGTACAAACTTTAAAATTTTTCGTGAATGTTGTCATTGTCATTGTTTGTATTATTAACGATTTTGTACCGACTGTTATAAAATCTCTCTTAACTTGTTTCTTGTCAGTGTTAAGATGCTGTTGAGGCAAAAAAGTATTATTAAAGTTCTCCTTTTTTTTTTTTTTTTTTTTTTTTTTTTTTTTTTTTTTTACTCACCACCTTGTAACGAGAGCGGCCTTAACTTGAGTACGTATTATTTTAAATACAAACCTGGGAATGTGAAGTTACAACCTAAATATGCTACTGAGCTTAAAGCAACATCATTTACATGAAATATGAAATTGAAAAGAATCCTGTGTTTGTGGAAACCAATCTGATTCATAATCAAATAAAGTTTTGGAAATTTGTGGTATGGTCTTATGAGAGCAAACTGCTGAGGTCAACGTTCCCTAAGCCTACACACTACTTAATCTAACTTTAACTAACTTACGCTACGCTATGGACAACACACACACACACACCCATAACCGAGGGAGGTCTCGACCTCCGACGGAGGGAGCCGCACGGATCGTGACAAGGCGCCTCAGACCGTGCGGCTATCCTGCGCGGGTGCAAATAATAAAACCAATAATATCACGTTCAGTAGACTTGGTCAGTGCGAACGTAACGTATATAAAAAAAACTGTAATGTCGATCTGTATAAGAATATAAGCTGAAACACACGAAAATTTCTGCACTGACATATGGCCCTAGTAAAATAACGAAACTGACGGAACCAAAATTCGGCAAAGGAATCACGTATTATGAATCTCACCTGCAAAATGAAGTACTGGAGGAAACAGCAACACAGAAAGACTCCGCACGAGTTAAAAAAAATACTGCTAAAAAAACTAACTACAGTTAGTCCTGGAAAACTGGGTTAATAATCTTGACGCAGAATGCCAATGAAACACATAACTCGACCTTTAAGTTCTGAAATTTCAGTTAGGAAGGAACTTATCAAAGAAAACTATTATAGACTGCAATATGAAAATTCATTTAATCTAATAATTCCATGGTATAGTAAATTAACTCGGAAGATCAATCAACAGAATAATTATTAAAAACTCGACTGTGACGAGTCTACAAACATAAAAATACACTTTTTACCTCATCAAATAAGACCTTGATCTTTGTTTATAAATACCTTTTGTATGTCCGTATGCTATTTAGCCATTGTTCTGAGTCATAATTCCTCCTCGTAATAAATCTGCAGCTCACACAGTTCCAAAAGTGCGTCCATGCATTACACTGTACACTCAACGAACCCCATCTGCTGCACACCGCAGCTTTCCGCTACTGACTGTCACAGATTCTACGACTCCACAATGCTGCCATCGCAGACACAGGTACTGTTGCCTGACAAGTGTTTGCCTGACCACAATTCTTCAAATATATCATTTCCCTTTATAAATATTAACACATCCAATAACACCGTCAAAAAATAGCCATCTTACAGCCTTATGACTCCCAGATCCACGCTCCATACTATTTCAGATTTTCTCTGGTTCCTAATATCTTACATGTATGCACAGTTAGCTTTAAATTTAAATAGTGGTCTCTAATTAAGCATGAATCTGTCAGTAGCTGGGTAATCAGCGAAGCTAATTACCGTACGGAGGACCCAGTTTTGACTGCTGGTACTTTCTTGGTGAGAGGACAGGAATAGGGGCCACTCAGCCTCGTGATGTCAATTGAAGCGTTACTTGAATGAGAAATAGCGCTCCAAAGTCTGCGAGTCACAGCCGAGAGATCGGTGTGCTGATCCCAAGCTCCTGCATACCTCATCCAAATGATGCCACTGACTGAGGATGATACGGCGGTCCGTCGGTCCCGACTAACCCATCTGAGGCCGTAATGGCGGAGCTGTCGTTCCCATATTCAAGCTTTTAACTTAGAGCCAGTAGCGTGCGACGTCACAGAAAGCCAGGGCGCAGTGATCTCTTGCCGGTCCATTGCCGGTGGCTTGGTGCGCTAGTCGCTCTTTGCTGGCAAATCTGTCGTGTGGCTTCGCTGCTGACTGAGCAGTCATGTGGGTTACAGACTCTAACTTTTCGTTGGCCTTGGAATCGTTTTTTGAACACTAGTTAAATCCTTCAACTTTTGGCTGAATTTGGAATAGGTTGGTGGGTGCGACTTAAATACTTTAACTTTTCACAAGACTTACATTATATGACTGTGTTTTCAGTGACTTATTTTGTGTGACAATGTTTTAACTTTAATTTTGTGTGTGGGATTTGGGTTCAAATGGTTCAAATGGCTCTGAGCACTATGGGACTTAACATCTGAGGTCATCAGTCCCCTAGAACTGAGAACTACTTAAACCTAACTAACCTAAGGACATCACACACATCCATGCCCGCGGCAGGATACGAACCTGCGACCGTAGCAGTCGCGCGGTTCCGGACTGAAGCGCCTAGACCCACTCGGCCACCGCGGCCGGCTGGGATTTGGGGCAATTTTTTTCTTTGATATGTGTATTCAGGATAACCAACTTAATATTTTTTGCAGTTGATAATGGGAAACTGCGAAATATTACTTTGAATGTTTCTTTGATGTTGATTTTCGTGAATTAACATGCAATGAGGTGAACTTCGCTTACACCTGCTTCTGTGTTTGACCCTCTGCTCAAATTACATATATTTATTACTGTTTAATTTTTTTTTTCCTTTTCGTTGCTTATATTCTCATATCGGAGTCGTGCTGGGTTGCATACACGCTGCAGCAACGCACTTAAAAGATCGACCCTTATATATGTGTGAACGTGATTTAATAAACTTTTATTTGCTTTAAACTATAACCATAGGGTTTCAGCAACATAATTAATCCCATGGTATATATCCAATCATTTTACATGTTTCTATATCATTTGCTAACTTGTCTACTTGCTAAAAATAGTTAGAGGATCATTTCTGCATTAACTGTATGGACTTTAAAGCGTCGGTGCACAATTGACCTCTCTGATAGTAACGAGCCGCGCTAATAAATTAGGTCGTACATGGCCCACTCCGATAGCATTGCCCACTCCGATAGCGGCCTGTTAAAACCACTTGAGCGATCGCAGGGTTTCGTGGCACCAGCTCGCCTTTCTTCAGAGGTTCCTGTTGAAGTACCCCGAGCATTATGTTACAATTTCGTATAGACTATTTTAATCTGTTACGATCCCAGCAGCACATCTCTGAATTTATTCCGTATCTGCTGTCGTAGCTATTTGATAAGCACTGCAAACTCTGGAGCAGTACATCTACATCAGTACTTCGGAAGCCTCCTTACGGTGTGTGTCGATCGAGAACTAGGTAAGCTATTTCCTTCGTGGATGGCCTACACTTCCTGAAGAACCTTTCGGCTGCCCTGATACTCCGTGTGCTCGTGTCTCATCCATTAGGTGTCACTGTGGAACTGTACCGAAGGCTTTCTGGAAGTTAAGGAAAACGGCATCAACCTGGGCGCCGGTCTCATGGACGAACAGAGCGAGCTGCGTTTCACACCATCGTTATTTTCGGAATACGTGTTGATTCCTTCAGAGGAGATTTTCGGTATCCAGAAATGTCATAATATGTAAGCATAAACCATTTCAAAACTGATCATGATGTAGAACTGTTCAACCCATCCAGCTATAAATTTCAGTCTTCCATTCCCCTCCCCTACTACTGTCTTTCCATCTTCGTTTGAAGCTAGTATGCGTGGAGTGAAAAACACACTTCTGTCCTTTTGATGGAGGCCAGATATTGTGGAATAATGTGCTCCATTCGTACTGCATAGCTTCCTGCTATACAGCACTCTGTTTCCATCACCCAATCAATCAGGGAGCTCGCGTGCCTTAATTGGAAAAGAATTTGGTGCGGCCTGTAAATAACAGCCAAACTACCTTTTAAAATATGAAGCGTGTTTTTTAAGTAAGGTCCGTTTTGTTGTAGACATTAGTAGTTCGCGCGCATACCGCAACGAGCGTGTGCGTCGTGTACCAGGATGCCTCGGGAGCAACTGTGCTCAGTTTCAGCTCTGTAGCTAACCTGTACGGTTCTTTTCTGGGCTTTCAAAATGTTTTAGACTAACAACCGCCCGTCGTGTGTGAGGTTCGCTGAGTGATATGGTTTTTGTCAACAAGGAACCTGTCTGCTGCAGAAGTTCATTGACAGAATTGCGAAGTGTGCGGTGATACTGTTATGAGTGAAAGCAAAGTGCGTAAGTGGGTACGAGAATTCAAAGATGGCCGTGACAACATCCATAATGAGGACCGCTCCGGTCGCCCTTCTTTGATTACAGACGATTTGGTGGCTTCAGTTGAAGCGAGGATTCGTGAGAACAGGCGCGTCACAATAACAGGTCTCCCAAACGAATTTCCTGAATTGTCGAGATCAGTGCTTTACAACATTGTTTCTGAACATCTAAAGTTTAGGAAACTGTGCCCCTGTTGGGTCCCGAAACTCCTAACAGAGGACCACCAAAACCAAAGATTTGAATATGTGATGAAGTTCTTGACTCATTATCACGAAGGTGTTCTTGAGTCAGATCGTAACTGAGGACGAAACATGGGTTTCGCATATCACGCCCAGATCGAAGCAACAGAGCATGGAATGGAGACACACACACTCGCTTGTAAAGGAGAAGGCCAAATAGACTCTGTCCCAACGCCAAATCATGACGTCGCCATTTTGGGATAGGCATAGTGTTTTGTTGGTCGACTTCATGCAACGAGAAATCACTATCAATGCAGAAGCATACTGCCAAACCCTGAGAAAGCTACGCAGAGCGATTCAAAACAAAAGACGCGGCATGCTGACAAAGGGAATTGTCCTTCTCCATGACAATGCAAGACCTCTCACTACAGGTCAGACCCGCGATTTATTGGGCAGTTTTGGCTGGGAAATTTTAGACCACAGACCCTACAGTCCTGATCTTGCGCCGAGCCATTACCATCTGTTCCTCCACCTCAAACAACCCTCAGTGGCAACCGTTACAATGATGACGACGTGAAAACGGCAGTGAACTCTTGGTTATCGGAGCAGGCGGCAAGTTTTTATGAAGAGGGTATTTTAAAATTGGTTGAGAGGTATGATACGTGTTTGAATAAACATGGCAACTATGTCGAAAAATAGTGAGATATGTACTTTCTGAAAATAAATTTACTTTTTTAAAATAACCTTTCGTTGTGTACCGGTACTTATGTTCAAACGGACTTACTTAAAAAACACGGCTCGTAACTTCAGTCTAATGGGAAGTTTGATAAGTTCATAAATCAATACATCACAAAAAAGTAAATCATTCAAATACACTTCTATCTGGCAACAAATCGGAGAGAGCAACAGAACGACTAAAATCGCGCTAAGCAAGCACTTTACAACACATGCATTTATCAACACTGCCGAAGTGGCATGAAATTATGTCCCTTGCGAGAAAAACTGACCGACCAAAGGTACTTTTCAATATAAAATGTATATCTGGCAGGCTAGAATTACACATTATGTGCGCAACACAACTTCCCAGCCCAGACTAAAAGCCACCGAAAATCACGACTAACAAAACAAACGAAGAATTCGGGCTCTTATTTTCTGGCGATGTTTATCGCGACCATTTGATCATCAGCGATCGAAACACCAAGTCAAGACGGTAATACGCGAAGATTGGTGTACTGGAAACCTACGTGAGAGGTATCGCTGTTTGTTGCCTTGCGCTGCCATCTTTTAACACCCACGATCAGCAGCTGGCTTGTCGTGAAGTCGCCAACAGCGCTTAAGCTTCCTTTGTCGTAAAACAACATGTCAGACGACCACGAAATACGGTTCTCGCCTCAAGATAACGTCTCACACTTCCAGGTTTCTTGGCTGTGTTTTCGAAATAACAGTGTTGCAATACTTTCAGTACTTCCTGCCTCATTCAAATTTTCGTTGTCAGTGATATTTCCTCCATCAGTTCCACGCAGCACACCTAGATGTTGTCCCATGGAGTATGTGGGGATTGTACTTTTGGAGGAATGGGTCTGAACGAGGATCGTATGTATATCAAATATTTAAATTCACTGAAATGAAATGAAAGATGATACTGAAGATGAAATCAATGAGTTCAACAAAATTATACCAGAGAAAACCGTCCAGAAACGCGAAACATGAAATGTAGTGAATATGTTGTGACGACGTAAAAATTACATGAGACTGTGATTCGCAAACGAAGCTGCTGCTCATTGAGAGTGAATATCTTAATCACTGAGGGCACCTGGGCTAGCATACAGGAAAGAGACATATTTTCAATAACACTGACATTTCTCTTCTATTACTTCCGACCACATGCTCCGTCGTGAAGAATGTGGGATTAGAACCACGGAAGAACAAATTTGGCTCAGACACTGTGCTTTATCAAATTTTTTGGGATGTAAATAACGATGAAAACTTTAAAATCTAAGAAGTGAAACAAGCCTACGAAACTGTCCAGTCACTACACCAAACATATTTCACCAGTAGTGATTAAAGTGATCGCTGAGAGACCGGAATTAATGTACTCTCTTCAAGAAGGGTATATCATCGCCCATTGGCTCTCTCATTTCTGTGGGTAAGTAAATCATTTACCACACTTTTTATCTGCAGCTAAGCATTGTCTCAGGACATTAAAACTCCGTATGAGCGGACGCACTGAAGTAAATGAACGGCAAACCATTAGAAGAATACAATCCCACAAAGGACTGGTTTATTTGCATGGGGCTAACACAATTAGCTTTCGTGGCTCACCTTAAGCATTCATATCTATCATTACACAGGCATTCACAGGTAAACCTTTCCTCCAAGTAGTTTTCAGTACTGTTGCTGCTGCTGTCCACTGTCCGAAACGTATGGACAGTCAAGGGATTTAACGTTCTTCTGCCCAGAAATTAGAGAAGAATCTGTTTTACTAATTAAAATATGAAAATATGTTCCTGTCGACCTGTGTCAAGCAACAGACAATGCCCCTCGACACATTCCGACAGGAACATACACACATAAAAAAAGCTATGCATCACCTCGGATCCGAGAGTTCCGGAACCTGTACAGAAAATTGGAATAGAGATCAACATAAATATCATTCCAGCCCTTTTTATTGCTCATGAAAACCACACATTGCATGTTGTACCACCATACTGCGATACCTTCAGAGGTGGTGGTCCAGGTTGCTGTACACACCGTTAGCTCTACTACCTAGTAGCACGTCCTCTTGCATTGATGCAGGCCTGTATTCGTCGTAGCATGCTATCCAGAAGTTCATCAAGGCACTGTTGGTCCAGATTGCCCCATTCCTCAACGGCGATTCGGCGTTGATCCCTCAGAGTGGTTGGTGGGATACGTCGTCCATAAACAACCCTTTTCAGTCTATGCCAGGCATTGTCGATAGGATTCATGTCTGGAGAACATGCTGGCCACTCTACTCGAGCGATGTCGTTATCCTGAAGGAAGTCATTCACAAGATGTGCACGATGGGGCACGAATTGTTGTCCATGAAGATGAATGCCTCGCCAATAAGCTGCCGATATGGTTGCACTATCGGTCGGAGGATGGCATTCACGTATCGTACACCCGTTACGGCGCCTTCCATAACCAACAGTGGCGTACGTCAGCCCACATAATTCCACTCCAAAACGGCAGGGAACCACCACCTTGCTGCACTGGCTGGACAGTCTAAGAGATTCTGCCTGACCGGGTTGCCTCCAAACACGTCTGCGACGATTGTCTGGTTGAAGACATATGCGACACTCATCGGTGAACAGAATGTGACGCCAACTCCGAGCGGTCCATTCGGCATGTTGTTGGGCCCATCAGTACCGCGCTGCCTAGTGTCGTGGTTATAAAGAAGGTCCTTGCCATGGACGTCGGGAGTGAAGTTGCGCATCATGTAGCCTATTGCGCGCAAGGTGAGTCATAACGACGTCCTGTGGCTACACGAAAAGCATTGTTCTACATGGTGGCGTTGCTGTGAGCGTTCCTCCGAGCCATAATCCGTAGGTAGCGGTCATCCACTGCAGTACTAGCCCTTGGGCGTCCTTAGCGAGGCATATCATTGTCAGTTCCTCTCTCTCTGTATCTCCTCCATGTCCGAACAATATCGCTTTGGTTCGCTCCGAGACGCTGGACACTTCCCTTGTTGAGAGATCTTCCTGGTGCAAAGTAACAATGCGGACGCGATCGAACCGCGGTATTGACCGTCTAGGCGTGGTTGAGCTACAGACAAACCGAGCCGTGTACCTCCTTCCTGGTGGAATGACTGCAACTGATCGGCTGTCGGACTCCCTCCATCTAATAGGCGCTGCCCATGCATGGTTGTTCACATCTTTGGGCGGGTTGAGTAACATATGTAAACAGTCAAAACGGCTGGGTCTGAAGTACAATATCCACAGACAACGCGTAATATGTAGAAAATCGGCCCTATCTGTAAGTACAGTTCAAAATATTACTTCATAATAGCAAAAACCAACCACCAGAACTGTTTATAACCTTTAGGTACAGTGACCAAAATGGAAACTAAATAGCAAACATATGTACATATTCCAGGCTACTGAAGATGCCTTCAGAACATAAAGGTGAAATGCGTATGGCACGAACATTGTGTTTCATTCGTTTGCTGTCAGACGGTCCATAAAGTAAAAATTACCAATGTACCGAAGTTAAGCAACATCGGGTCCGGTTAGTACTTGGATGGGTGACCGCCTGGGAACACCGGGTGCTGTTGGCTCTATCTCATTTTCCCCCCCCCCCCCCCCCCATGAACCGTGGACCTTGCCGTTGGTGGGGAGGCTTGCGTGCCTCAGCGATACAGATAGCCGTACCGTAGATACAACCACAACGGAGGGGTATCCGTTGAGAGGCCAGACAAACGTGTGGTTCCTGAAGAGGGGCAGCAGCCTTTTCAGTAGTTGCAGGGCCAACAGTCTGGATGATTGACTGATCTGGCCTTGTAACATTAACCAAAACAGCCTTGCTGTGCTGGTACTGCGAACGGCTGAAAGCAAGGGGAAACTACGGCCGTAATTTTTCCCGAGGGCATGCAGCTTTACTGTATGATTAAATGATGATGGCGTCCTCTTGGGTAAAATATTCCGGAGGTAAAATAGTCCCCCATTCGGATCTCCGGGCGGGGACTACTCAAGAGGATGTCGTTATCAGGAGAAAGAAAACTGGCGTTCCACGGATCGGAGCGTGGAATGTCAGATCCCTTAATCGGACAGGTATGTTAGAAAATTTAAAAAGGGAAATGGATAGGTTAAAGTTAGATATAGTGGGAATTAGTGAAGTTCGGTGGCAGGAGGAACAAGACTTCTGGTCAGGTGACTACAGGGTTATAAACACAGTCAAATAGGGCTAATGCAGGAGTAGGTTTAATAATGAATAGGAAAATAGTGCGGGTAAGCTACTACAAACAGCATAGTGAACGCATTATTGTGGCCAAGATAGATACGAAGCCCACACCTACTACAGTAGTACAAGTTTATATGCCAACTAGCTCTGCAGATGACGAAGAAATTGAAGAAATGTATGATGAAATAAAAGAAATTATTCAGATAGTGAAGGGAGACGAAAATTTAATAGTCATGGGTGACTGGAATTCGAGTGTAGGAAAAGGGAGAGAAGGAAACGTAGTAGGTAAATATGGATTGGGGCTAAGAAATGAAAGAGGAAGCCGCCTGGTAGAATTTTGCACAGAGCACAACTTAATAATAGCTAACACTTGGTTTAAGAATCATGATAGAAGGTTGTATACATGGAAGAACCCTGGAGAAAAGGTATCAGATAGATTATATAATGGTAAGACAGCGATTTAGGTTGGTTGGTTGGTTTGGGGAAGGAGACCAGACAGCGTGGTCATCGGTCTCATCGGATTAGGGAAGGATGGGGAAGGAAGTCGGCCGTGCCCTTTCAGAGGAACCATCCCGGCATTGGCCTGGAGTGATTTAGGGAAATCACGGAAAACCTAAATCAGGATGGCCGGACGCGGGATTGAACCGTCGTCCTCCCGAATGCGAGTCCAGTGTCTAACAACTGCGCCACCTCGCTCGGTAGCGATTTAGGAACCAGGTTTTAAATTGTAAGACATTTCCAGGGGCAGATGTGGACTCTGACCACAATCTATTGGTTATGACCTGTAGATTAAAACTGAAGAAACTGCAAAAAGGTGGGAATTTAAGGAGATGGGACTGGATAAACTGAAAGAACCAGAGGTTGTACAGAGTTTCAGGGAGAGCATAAGGGAACAATTGACAGGAATGGGGGAAAGAAATACAGTAGAAGAGAAATGGGTAGCTTTGAGGGATGAAATAGTGAAGGCAGCAGAGGATCAAGTAGGTAAAAAGACTACGGCTAGTAGAAATCCTTGGGTAACAGAAGAAATATTGAATTTAATTGATGAAAGGAGAAAATATAAAAATGCAGTAAATGAAGCAGGCAAAAAGGAATACAAACGTCTCAAAAATGAGATCGACAGGAAGTGCAAAATGGCTAAGCAGGGATGGCTAGAGGACAAATGTAAGGTAGTAGAGGCTTATCTCACTAGGGGTAAGATAGATACTGCCTACAGGAAAATTAAAGAGAACTTTGGAGATAAGAGAACCACTTGTATGAACATCAAGAGCTCAGATGGAAACCCAGTTCTAAGCAAAGAAGGGAAAGCAGAAAGGTGGAAGGAGTATATAGAGGGTCTATACAAGGGCGATGTACTTGAGGACAATATTATGGAAATGGAAGAGGATGTAGATGAAGATGAAATTGGAGATACGATACTGCGTGAAGAGTTTGACAGAGCACTGAAAGACCTGAGTCGAAACAAGGCCCCCGGAGTAGACAACATTCCATTGGAACTACTGACGGCCTTGGGAGAGCCAGTCCTGACAAAACTCTACCATCTGGTGAGCAAGATGTATGAAACAGGTTAAATACCCTCAGACTTCAAGAAGAATATAATAATTCCAATCCCAAAGAAAGCAGGTGTTGATAGATGTGAAAATTACCGAACAATCAGTTTAATAAGCCACAGCTGCAAAATACTAACACGAATTCTTTACAGACGAATGGAAAAACTAGTAGAAACCGACCTCGGGGAAGATCAGTTTGGATTCCGTAGAACTACTGGAACACGTGAGGCAATACTGACCTTACGACTTATCTTAGAAGAAAGATTAAGGAAAGGCAAACCTACGTTTCTAGCATTTGTAGATTTAGAGAAAGCTTTTGACAATGTTGACTGGAATACTCTCTTTCAAATTCTAAAGGTGGCAGGGGTAAAATACAGGGAGCGAAAGGCTATTTACAATTTGTACAGAAACCAGATGGCAGTTATAAGAGTCGAGGGGCATGAAAGGGAAGCAGCGGTTGGGAAGTGAGTAAGACAGGGTTGTAGCCTCTCCCCGATGTTATTCAATCTGTATATTGAGCAAGCAGTAAAGGAAACAAAAGAAAAATTCGGAGTAGGTATTAAAATCCATGGAGAAGAAATAAAAACTTTGAGGTTCGCCGATGACATTGTAATTCTGTCAGAGACAGCAAAGGACTTGGAAGAGCAGTTGAACGGAATGGATGGTGTCTTGAAGGGAGGATATAAGATGAACATCAACAAAAGCAAAACGAGGATAATGGAATGTAGTCGAATTAAGTCGGGTGAGGTTGAGGGTATTACATTAGGAAATGAGACACTTAAGGTAGTAAAAGAGTTTTGCTATTGGGGGAGCAAAATAACTGATGATGGTCGAAGTAGAGAGGATATAAAATGTAGACTGGCAATGGCAAGGAAGGCGTTTCTGAAGAGGAGAAATTTGTTGACATCGAGTATAGATTTAAGTGTCAGGAAGTCATTTCTGAAAGTGTTTGTATGGAGTGTAGCCATGTATGGAAGTGAAACATGGACGGTAAATAGTTTGGACAAGAAGAGAATAGAAGCTTTCGAAATGTGGTGCTACAGAAGAATGCTGAAGATTAGATGGGTAGATCACATAACTAATGAGGAAGTATTGAATAGCATTGGGGAGAGGAGAAGTTTGTGGCACAACTTGACCAGAAGAATGGATCGGTTGGTGGGACATGTTCTGTGGCATCAAGGGATCACCAATTTAGTATTGGAGGGCAGCGTGGAGGGTAAAAATCGTAGGGGGAGACCAAGAGATGAATACACTAAGCAGATTCAGAAGGATGTAGGTTGCAGAGTAGCATGGAGAGCTGCATCAAACCAGTCTCAGGACTGAAGACCACAACAACAACACCGTAATATGTGGGTACTGTCTGCGAAATTAATAGCGAACAGAAATAGTAGCATAGAAGTAATAAATTTAAACGTCATCCATGATGCGGCAGTTTTTCACGCATCTCATTGTTTACGATGTCGTAGCTCCTGCAATGTGATATGTATGTGGTTCTTACCCACACAAAGAGTGTTTCCTGACAGTAAGGGGTATATGTGCCAAGTTTGGTTGAAATCATTCCAGTGCTTTATGAGGAGAATTAGAGAGAACACACGCACACACATTCCTACATACATAAATTTTATAATATTCATGGATATTGTGAACAACGTGGTACAAATACGATTTGACTCACACAGCGAAATCACTATAAAAATAATATGAACAATTATTTAAGATTATTTCACAGTGCACACACAGGTGCAAACTTATTGCTGAGGAATCTAGACCAGGGGTCTCCAAACCTTTTAGTCCGCGGGCCACATTGACTCCTCCACGAAGTCATAAGGGCCAAGATATACCTAGTGCGATTAAAGCACCCTAGCTCTCCAAGATCACCGTAATGTAAGGCTAAAGGAAAGATGAAATCGCAAAAATCTAAGGCTGTGAGAATAGCTAGCACTGAAACGAACTACGATTTTTATTTAATTAGATAATTTTGATTGGTGGACGTACCTGACCGAAATTCTGGAGTATTTTATTCTGGCGAATTTCACCGACAAAAAGTATGTCACTCCCCATTCTTCACGAAAGCGTCCTGCAAAGTTAACGAAATCTCAAAATCATTGTTAGCAACACTATTACTGCAAGACGTAACAGAGGTAGAGTATGTCAACGCATTGTTATTTCAAGCGGCGCAACAATAAGTTTAGTTATGTAGTCTTGTAGCGAGTAGCAGAGCCAGAGCGTATATTTGATAGTTCTGTTGCGTGATTGTGTCTATGTTGCGGGTGTCTCACGAGTTTTTTAGTGTTTTATTCGCTGTACTAGTAGGTGAGACGACGAAGTGTGGGACAATTCAAAGTTTGAATTCGAAGAGACAAGGAAAATCTGAAAATCGAAATATGTACAGCACGACTTGAGTATTTTTTCACTGTATTTTTTAGTGGAACTACAGTGTAATTGTGAATATTTAATTTAGTAATTAAAGTACCTTAAAAATAAATTCATTGCATTTTGTTTAGGCAGACTACTCCCTCGTTTTATTACTATTAGACAGCACAATTTTATTTTCAGGTTACAATCTTTTGTGAAGTTCTTTACAAATATGGAAAAGAAACAAAAGGCTGACAGTGAATGTAGAATTTTTAAAGAGCAGTGGGGATGTCAATACTTCGTGGTGGAGTCAAGCAACAAACCAATGTGTATTATTTGCAATGAAGCAATATCAGTCTTCAAAGAATACAATATAAAAAGTCATTATGAGACTAAGCACTCTCAGAATTACTCCAAGTTTACAGGATGCGAACGATTAGCAGTCGCTGTTTAAGAAAGTAAATGCTGAACAACATGCATCAACTCGTGCTAGTTTTCGTGTGGCTCATTTAGTAGCGAAACAGTGTAAGCCATTTACCGACGGCAAATTAATTAAGAACTGCATTATTGCAACAGCAGAAGAAATGTGTCCAGAAAAAGTTAATTTATTTAAAAACGTAAGTTTGTTGGCAAGCACTGTGGCTTAGATGACATTGCACAAAATATATCAGCACAACTGCGTGACAAAAATAAAGACTTAGACTGGTACTCTTTGGCCGTGGATGAGTCAACAGATGTATCAGATACCGCTCAAGTACTACTTTTTATTCGAGGGAGTCACAAAAATTATGAAGTGTATGAAGAGCTCCTTGATGTTCACAGTATTCACGGGACGACCACTGGCGAAGATATTTTTAAAGGAGTTGAAAGGGCAGTTCATAAAAACAATCTTCAGTGGAAGAAATTAAAATGTATTACAACTGACGGTGGCAAAAACATATGTGGGAAAAATAAAGGTGTTGTTGCTCTTCTTTCTAAGGCCGTAGAAAATGACGGTGGCTCAAAACCATTAGTAGTGCATTGTATTATTCACCAACAGTCTTTGTGTGGAAAACATTTATATATGTCAGAAGTTTTAAAGCCAGTCATTTCAGTTGTTAATTATATCAGATCCCATGCACTCAGTCATCGCCAGTTCCGCGAGTTTCTTGAAGATATTGAGGAAAGCGACTTTCCATATTATACTGCTGTGCGCTGGCTTAGCTGCGGTAAAGTTCTGACCCTGTTTTTTTGAACTCCGAACAGTAATGAAAATTTTTTTGAACGAAAGGAATCGCCCTCTGGCTGAGTTACGGAACGGTGAGTGGTTATGGAAGCTAGCATTTTATACAGACTTAATTAAACATATGAATGACCTTAATTTAAAATTGCAAGGTGAAAACCAGCTGCACCCTGATTTATACACGCATGTTAAGTCCTTTCGACAAAAGATTGCTTTGGTTCAATCTCAGTTGAAAAAAGTATGCTTCAAGCATTTTAATACATGCCAAACATTCAGTCAGCAAACTGAGATTCCGTTTCCTGTAACTTTCGCAATTGAAGCTTTGGGCGCTTTAAAAATAAATTTTGAATCACGTTTTTCAGATATAGATGCAAGTTCAAACGATATCAAGAAATTTCAAAATCCCTTTGACGTCGATATAGAAACGTTACCTGCAGAACTTCAGTTTGAAATTATTGATTTGCAATGTAGCAACTTTTTTTAAGAAAAACATTCAAAGTCAACATTACTGGAATTTTATAAGTGTCTTACATCCACACAGTTTCGAAATTTACATAAATTTGCCCGTGGCTTTTTTTCCGCTTTTGGCACTACTTATTTGTGTGAAAAAACTTTCTCCAAAATGAAACATACAAAAAGAATTTACAGATCAAAATTAAGTGATGAACATTTGAAGTCGCTGATGATTATCTCTACCAGTAAACTTGATCCACAACTGGAGGTAATTATGAAAGGAAAGTTAACAGCTACATAAAAGTCACTAATTATCACGAAGATGTTAAATTTCTTTACGTGAATACTCTAACACTGTGAGTTTTCAAGATATAAATTAATTACAGTTATTTTTATACATCAATTACAACTAAAATATCCAATATCATTATGTGCACCAGGTATTGTATTTTCTTTAAATTGCCTTCAAATAAAAATATTTCATACCATTTACTTGCTATGTGTATTTGCAACGTAATCAAAAGAAAGTGAAACCACGCTTAAGAAGCATCTTCCATAATGATTGATTACTAAGGCTAGTCGCCGAAGAGGCGTCCATTTGAAAGACTTGCACCAGACTCGTGAGTGGAATAAAATGCAAAGAATTTTTTTATTTAAATGTTTTCGCCAAACTGGTCTGTTAACCGTTGTTTTTTTTTTTCAAATGGCACGAAGAATGGTCTGTCCGTTTATTGTGGATAGCCACAAGTTTAACTATGACTTCAGCTTTGTAAAGATAGAGCTCCAACAATGTCAGGGTGTATAGAAGGCGATAGGCCTCGAAACTCAATTGTTGGCAGTATAGGTACCACCTCAAATATTTCGCCGGCCGGATACTGGGGATGTCCGGCCAGCTAGCAGTTGAATATTACACTGCGACAACAGATAGTACACAAAATTACATATACACGTTACTATCTCGTATGAAATAAAATAGAGCTTTTTTATATTTCGGGATCTTAATGCTCAATAAAGCAGGAGCACTTGATGGAAGGGACGCCTTCAGTTTCGCAAGGTTTCGCAGTAAACGGTTTTGCTGTTCTTCGAAAAAACTGCAGCATAACAAGTGGATCTCATCTCCTTCTTTCTTCTGACAGTCGTGGAAAGAGTAATCCTGGAAGTCTGTCCGATGCAAGTGAGTAGGAGTTGAAACATGAGTGGTACACATTCGTCCCAAGACAGCTATCAGCTTCCTGCTCGGTGAAATTTTCGAAACCAGAGTGAGGTTCTAATTACTGGTTCGATCGGCCATCAGTGTATGTACAAAGAATAACAGTCGATTGCGATTTGTTTTCTATGTTGTGATAAGTTTTACTGTTACTTTTTAATTTTCAAAATTCTATAATTTTTAGAGGAGCTAATACAATATCTGACCAAAAGTTCAGATGGCTCTGAGCACCATGGGACTTAACATCTGAGGTCATCAGTCCCCTAGAACTTAGAACTACTTAAACCTAACTAACCTAAGAACATCACACACATCCATGCCCAATGCAGGATTCGAACCTGCGACCGTAGCAGTCGGGCGGTTCCAGACTGAAGCGCCTAGAACCCCTCGGCTGACCATAAGTACCCGGACACCTGTTAGTGGACATTAATGTGGGGTGTGTCAACCCTCCACCTTAACTGCTTGATATCTGCTGGGGGCACTTTCAGTAAGGTGTCTCAATGTTTATGGAGGAGTTACAGCCCATTCTTCCTGAAGAACCGAAACCGGATAAGATAATGATGCCTAACGCTGCAGTCTGGAACGAATTCGACGTTCCAGCTCATCCCAGAGGTGTTCCATAGTGTTCAGATTGAGACTCAGAGCAGGACAGTTCATTTCAGGAATGTTATTGTCCAAAAACCATTGCCCCACAGATCCTGCTTTCTGTCGTAGTTCCCTGTCATACGGACGCAAACGAACATCGTTTCCGAATTGTTCCTCCACTGTCCTCAGTACCCGGTGCTTTAAAATGCGTTCATGTCCTTCCGCATTTGCTTGATATAAGGAGATAACACCCTAACAACGAGAAACAGCCCCATACCATAACATGGCATTACACATGATGGGAAGTAACGTTCTCCAGGCATTCGCCAAACACAAACCCAGCCATCTGATGATCACTGGCTGTAGCGTGATTCATAGATCCAAATCACTCTTTCCCAGTCACCGACTGTCCAGTGACATCACTCTTTGCAGCACTTCAAGCATCGTTTAGCACTGACTCCAGATATATATGGCTTATGAGGAGGTGTTCGACCATTTTGCCCTATTCTTCTTGACTGCCTGCGCACAATCACTGTGCTACCTAGACTAATGGTAGCACTTTGCAATTCACGAGCCTTACCTTCCGCAATTTCACGCGATTTTTTGCAACCACCCTCTGCAATGCTCTATGGTCCCTCTTCATCAGCACATGAGATTTGCCTGGTTTTACGTGGGTGAGTCAAATGAAAACCTTAAATTTGTAATAACAAATCGAAATTTCGCGCCGTTGTCCTGTAATTTGGTAAGCGTGCTACAAACAGCGTGCAGAATGCCCAGTAGGTGGCAGCATAGAGCAGATGCACACATACCGTCGGTATCAGCATAAAGATGGCCACCCCACTTGTGACTTACACCAGGGAAGAACAGCGTTCTGTTATTCGGTTTTTGTGTAGTGAAGGTGTGAAACCTATTGAAACTCATCGACAAATGAAGGCTCAGTACGGTGATGCATGTTTGTCACAGCAGCAAATCTACGAATGGAGTAGGAAGTTCGCAAATGGTGTGACTTCAGTGGAAGATGCTCCTCGTCCAGGTCAGGCACAACGAGTTATGACTCCACAGAACATTACAGCAGTTAAAGCCTTGCTGAAGGAAAACCGCCGACTGACACTGAATGACATTGCAGCATGTTTACAGATTAGTCATGGGTCAGCACACCACATTGTTAATGATGTGCTCCCGTTTCACAAGGTGTCTGCAAGTTGGGTGCCACGGCAGCTGACTCCTGGAATGAGAGAACGACGTGTTGCTGCTTGTAAAGGACTTCTTCGGCTCTTTGAAAGAGAAAGTGATGGCTTCCTTGCAAGAATCGTTACTGGCGACGAAACCTGGGTTCACTTCCACCAACCGGAATCGAAGAGAGCGAGCAAGGAATGACACCATTCCTCATCACCAAAACCAAAGAAGTTTCGAACAGAACCATCAGCAGGGAAGGTTATGCTGACTCTCTTTTGGGACGAAAATGGCGTCATTTCGGAGCATTACATGCCTAGAGGGACCGCTGTCACCAGTGCATCATACACAGATCTCCTAAAAAAGATCATCTGCGACCTGCAATCAAATCAAAGCGACGTGGATTGCTGTCAGCAGGTGTTCTTTTGCAACATGACAATGCAAGGCCGCACACTGCCTGTACAAGAGCTGCAACAATCACAGACCTGCATTTTGAGTGTCTTCCTCATCCACCATACTCACCAGACCTTGCCCCAAGTGATTTCCATATGTTTGGACCACTCAAAGACGCAATGGGTGGAAAGAAGTTCCGTTCTGATGAAGAGGTACGCCACGCGCTGCATGAGTGGTTGCGCGGACTACATTTTAAGCTTTTTTTTTTCTTAAGGAATTTATGCAATTTTTAAGAGCTGGGGGATTTGCATTGAGCGTGGGGGAGATTATGTTGAAAAGTGATGCAGCTTTGTACCACTTCTGCACAATAAATAATATTTAAAAAAATATTTAAGATTTTCATTTAGTAGTTTGGCTGTGGTTCTTCCTTCGCGTTTCGACTTGACAGTCACATCACCAACAGTTGACGCTGGCAGCTGACAAAAGGGTTGAAATGTCCCTGCTGGATTTCTTACGCAAGTGATATCCACGTTGGAAGTCTCTGCTCTCCTGACCATCCACGCTGCTGTTCCGCTTCTCTACTACAACACAGTAGTCACCGGCTCCTTTTATACTGGTGGACCTGGCTCTCGTTTCATCTAGTGATCAACTCTGCATTTCATAGGATCGACCGGGTACTTTTGATCAGATAATGTATTTTCCTTACAATTCCTCTTTTCACAGATTTTTTTTATCTTCGTATTGACCAGCTAGGGTCACGTAACTACGCCAGCTCCTTTTCTTTCCTTGTTATCGTCTCCTATTTTACAGTACGCCTTCATCGTCTCCCCTTGCTGTCTTTTCCCATCTTCTGTTTATGTTGTTCTCGGTTTCTTATTTCTTCTGCATTGAAAGCCTTCTAAATTCGGCATTTTATTCCTTTCCTGATTTTGTTTTTTTTCTAGTACTTTCCTTATTTGTGTAATCCATGCTCATGTTGATTTATTACAGAAATACAGGACTACTTGTTTCGTTAGCCTGTTCTCATTCATTTAGCCCCTTATTTTAGCCCTTTTTTTTGGTTTTATTGAGTTTCGATTCCCCCCCGAAGGGGGGCGGGCTGGCAGCAGCTTAGTACGCCGCTCTTCAGCCTACAGAATTTGTTTTAAAAAATGAAGGTAATAAATAATAAAAGCAGGCGATAAAATAGGTGACTTAAATGGTAAAATGGCAGAAAATTGTGGAATTTAAAACGTAAAACAAAGGGGAAGTGATGCTAATAAAATACACAGGAAGCAGACAGGTAAAATAATAGAAAGACAATTAAAAAACACGGCGACAGTCTGGTTTCTTTCCGCAAGAGATATAAAAATCACACCCAGCGACAGCATGATTTCTGTTCGCAACACTTTGGATAGACGCACAACACTGAACACTCACTTGAACACTGCACTAAAAAGTTGACACAAATATGACACACCACAGCCGAGGGCAGACGGGGGGAACCTGGACAGATGATGGGAAAGAAAAGGGGGGGAGGAGTGGAAAAACGAAGTGGGGGGGGGGGGGAGGGGAGGAAGGAGCCGACGGAGGACTCATAAGAGGGGGGGGCTCTTTTAGCCGTTACTTCTAATATTTTCTCTTGTATTTATGTAGATCTTCTCATTACTTCTCCTTTTTCCATGCATTTGTAGTTGGTATTGCACCATTATTTTTGTAGCAATGCGTCCTTCAAGTACCTCCATTCTATTACTGATTTTATTGCTTTTATATATATGAGCGAGGTTTCTACGGCTGCCGCCGCCTCTCGCATCCCAATCTCCATCGTTCACGGTCATTCCAGACTCCTTCATTAAGATCTCTCGCAGCCATTACTTCGTTGACGTCGTCTTTCCAACATCTCGCAGGTCTACCGCGCTTTCTTCTTTGATGTGGAGTCCATTGTCATACCCGTTTTAGACATCTTGTGTCTGGCATACGCTGTAGGTGACCATACTAGAGTAGGCGCTTCCTTTCTATGTAGTCTAGGATTATGCTTTTGACATTCATAACCTCTCTGATCCTATCATTTCTAATATGGTCAAGTCTGGAGTATCCACAACTCCGCGTCCAGAAATCCATCTCGACAGCCAGCAGGCGATCTTTCTGCCTCTGAGTTCCCACAACTCTGCACCATATGTTGTGATACTTTCAATAATTGTGTGGCAGATGGTATGTTTTGCTCTGCGCGTTATGTTTTTTTTTTTCAGAGAATACCATTTAGTTGTTTTATGGCTCGCTTGCCCTGGCCTATTTTATTGTTTACATCATTCGTACTTCTACCATTGGACGACTCCCAAATACTTAAAATTTTGACACCCTTTAACAAATGGCTCTAAGCACTAAGGGGACTTAAATTCTGAGGTCATCAGTCCCCTAGAACTGAGAACTACTTAAACCTAACTAACCTAAGAACAGCACACACATCCATGCCCGAGGCAGGATTCGAACCTGCGACCGTAGCGGTCGCGCGGTTACAGACTGAAGCGCCTAGAACCGCTTGGCCACACCGGCCGGCACACCCTTTAACAGTATCAGAACCGAGCTGTAAATCTTTAACAGTGTCTTCTCCCACTTTCAGATATTCTGTTTTAGATACGTTTATGACAAGACCCCATTTTTCATATTCTCTTTTAATTTGCGGAGCATGTAATTGGCATCTTCCTCATCAGCAGCTACTAACAGTTGGTCGTCAGCAAAAAATAGAGTGAACAAGATCTCGTCTACATCTACATCTACATGCATACTCCGCAATCCACCATACGGTGCTTGGCGGAGGGTACCTCGTACCACAACTAGCATCTTCTCTCCCTGTTCCACTCCAAAACAGAATGAGGGAAAAATGACTGCCTATATGCCTCTGTACGAGCCCTAATCTCTTTTATCTTATCTTTGTGGTCTTTCCGCGAAATGTAAGTTGGCGGCAGTAAAATTGTACTGCAGTCAGCCTAAAATGCTGGTTCTCTAAATTTCCTCAGCAGCGGTTCAAGAAAAGAACGCCTTCTCTCCTCTAGTGACTCCCACCCGAGTTCCTGAAGCATTTCCGTAACACTCGTGTAATGATCAAACCTACCAGTAACAAATCTAGCGGCCTGCCTCTGAATTGCTTCTATGTCCTCCCTCAATCCGACCTGATAGGGATCCCAAACGTTCGAGCAGTACTCAAGAATAGGTCGTATTAGTGTTTTATAAGCGGTCTCCTTTACAGATGAACCACATCTTCCCAAAATTCTACCAATGAACCGAAGACGACTATCCGCCTTCCCCACAACTGCCATTACATGCTTGTCCCACTTCATATCGCTCTGCAATGTTACGCCCAAATATTTAATCGACGTGACTGTGTCAAGCGCTACACTACTAGTGGAGTATTCAAAGATTACAGGATTCTTTTTCCTATTCATCTGCATTAATTTACATTTATCTATATTTAGAGTTATCTGTCATTCTTACACCAATTACAAATCCTGTCCAAGTCATCTTGTATCCTTCTACAGTCACTCAACGACGACACCTTCCCGTACACCACAGCTCTAACATTCTGCGTGGCGTCTGTTTGTTCTAAGTCGTGTCTTCCTACAAATTTCGCGCAACGACGCTCTGAGCGTATTTTTTAGGGAATTGACTAGTTTGAACCTGGGACCTGTTGCTGGTAAGGAGACGCCACACCACACATGACATGTAGAGTTCAGAAGAGTTCAGTGAGACTAGCGATGATATAATCAAATACTTAATGATTTCAGCATCAGCTCCACTGCACTCCCTGTAAAAGAATCTTAATACTAACTAAATTTAGTGGAAGGGGTTCAAGGCTTTCCTTTTTTTAGTTAGCTGGTAAAATAACGTCGAAAAAGCAGTTAAGTTTACCACTGGAAATTTTATTCTACTCACAAAACATTGTTTATAAATTGCACTATTGATAAAACGAATTATTTTAATACAGGATGATAAAAACCAACTGCGTTCAACAAAAATGTGAACGAATATTCCCTGAATAGGTTTCCCAGTTCTACAATGGATCGAAGGATGACCTATGCCATATTACATCTATAATCTAGATTTAAGTTAAGTTTCATAAAAGAGAAAACTATCAAAATGGTCTACAGTGACCCTCAATTATCTCTAATTACTTATCTAACTTGTTGTAAATTACAGTGGCTGATGTGGCTTCTCAATAATTATATAACAGAAAAATCATCGCGTTTCATATTTTTGCTTCAAGTAGCAAATGTGAACACCATGAGATTTAATTGACGATCGACACTAGTATTACGTAAAAAGGGGATGTAACAGATGAGACTTCTGCAGTTTTGAGTGAAGCCTTATGCGCTCAAAAATGCGGCATCGTGTGCGTTCATTACCTTGTCGGTGTTTAGGCAACGTCAGGGGGCAGCGGGCGGCACAGCTCCACACCTTGCCATCTCGGAAGCAACTCTCTCCTAACTTCTCCTTACTACAATTTACCGAAGTTGGTTTAAAAAAACGCTATCTGGTTGTGTTTACAACTGACCAATCAGGGTCTCAACGTTAACCTTAAGTTCCACCTACAAAAATTTGTCTATCCAATGAGAAACGTTATACTTTCCGTGGTGGGGCAATGTCTTTAACGTTTGCAACGTAACAGAGACGCGAAAAAGTCTCACGCTAAAACTTGCAGCTGGTGTGGCCCTTTTAGTGTTATCGTAAGATCTATACTGTTCTTCTGGAAGACTCTATCTTTTAACATGGGCCTAGGGGTGGTTTTGGCGGTATGCTGACTACGTGGGTGTCCGTCCCTTATCGTAGGGCCTCCTAGCCTACACGATTCTGCTCTCGGCTGCTGTTCTCGTTTCTCCCCTCGGAACTGCGTCTGTTTCACGGTGGGAAGGTGTGACATGCATTTAGGCGTTCTTGTGTTAGTCTGTGATATTCCATTTGCTCACTCGTTGATGGTATTACTTTGGTTAATTTAATGCCAGAATTTATTTGGAGCTATTTGACACACTGCCGGATTTGCTATCATGTCAGGGTTTTCATGGAAGGTGTTGGATTTGCCTGACACCTTACACAGCATCATCAGTAAACAGCCGCACGTTGCTATCCACCCTATCCAAAAGATCATTTATGTAGATAGAAAACAACAGCGGACCTACCACACTTCCCTGGGGCACTCCAGACGATACCCTCACCTCCGATGAACACTCACCATCGAGTCTATAGGGACACCCATTCCTCCGCATTTCCTTTTCCGTGATTTTAGCGCTTCCTCTAGGTAGATCTTAGAGAGTGTAGGAGCAAGTGTGCATCCCTGGCATAGTCCCTTTGTCACCCGAAACTCTTGAGATAGTTGATTTCTCACTTTAACCATTGCCGTACAACATTGGTAGAGGAGTCTGACAGCTTTCACATAGTTCGGTGACACGCCATTGCTTTTAATTCTGTAATTTTTATACTGATGTCGTTCGCACGCTGCTGACGTCTGTGTTAGAGTGCTGCAACGCCCAATGTTTGACCGGTCACGGCTCGCCTGTTGACGGGGGGACAGAGCCGCTCGTGTCCGGCCCCACACGACTCGGTTCGGCCACCTGCTCGCCCCATGTCTGATGTGCGGATTCCGGACACGCGGATAACCCAGCATGGCCAGTCACCGCTGACGTCTCACCTCGCCTCGCCCCGGCTCGCTGCACTGTACTGTACTGTACAAATACAACGCCTTTCTCTCTCTCTCTCTCTGTCTATCTGTCTATCTGTCTCTCTCTCTCTCTCTCTCTCTCTCTCACACACACACACACACACACACACACACACACACACACACAATGTATTTTGTCTCTTTTAAAACAAATGTAATGTTTCCAAGAACTGGTACGTGACACAACTAAATTCATAAAGCACCTGAAAGTAAAATGATATTTCAATACAATCGCGGATAGAAGACGAGTCTCATTTCCAAACAGAAGATATATGTGTCCTTTCATTATAGGAAACATTAAATAAGTGCTGTCCCTGAAATCTAGAAGACAACCATCTTCATAAAGAAAGCATACAAAGAACATTCAGTATTTACAGACGTAACTTGTCATACTTTTCACTTGTCTGCAACAGAAACAAAATTATAGCTATTGATGATCAGCAGTAAATCACTAACGCGTTGCGGATTTAATTGGCTGCGGCGATTTGTTAGTAACATGCCGGCTTCAAAAATGGCTCTGAGCGCTATGGGACTTAACTGCTCAGGTCATCAGTCCCCTAGAACTTAGAACTACTTAAACCTAACTAACCTAAGGACATCACACACGTTCATGCCCGAGGCAGGATTCGAACCTGCGACCGAAGCGGTCGCGCGGTTCCAGACTGTAGCGCCTAAAACAGCTCGGCCACCCCAGCCGGCGTGCAAGCTGTTCCAGTGTGTGCAGACCTCTTGTTTCAACGATGATTTCAAAGACGAGCAGATACCACTTTTCTTAATGTACCTTACAATGCATTTTGCAGTATTTAATGCTGATGCGATATTCGGTGCATGATTCAACAAGAAGTTATCTTCATCGAAAGTATGGCTAAGTGCTGTGTTTATACAATGAGCAGCACAAGGTATCGTTTCGTGATTTTGCAAAGCCTTTATTACATTGGCACTCTGGTCGGAAACAAAAACAAAACTGTGCTACATGTGCGGCGAAATGTCCCATTCAGGCTCCCTCTCTTCAATTTCTTTCATAATATTTACTCCGCTCTTCTTTACGTCCGGGAATTTTGTTGTAGCCGGCCGGTGTGGCCGTGCGGTTCTAAGCGCTTTAGTTTGGAACCGCGTGACCGCTACGGTCGCAGGTTCGAATCCTGCCTCGAGCATGGACGTGTGTGATGTCCTTAGGTTAGTTAGGTTTAAGTAGTTCTAAGTTCTAGGGGACTGATGACCTCAGTAGTTAAGTCCCATAGTGCTCAGAGCCATTTGAACCATTTTTTGTTGTTGTAAATAAAACATTGTTCACAAGAGACCAATCTGTGTTAATGTAATGTGTTGTAAGCGTCAAATAGTGCACCTGATTATGCGAATCAATCCACATATCAACTGTCGCAGCACATGTTTTATTAATAACTTCCGCAATAACAGAAGGCACTATGCTGTTTCGTATGCATCAGCTTGGTCTTTGACATGTCTGCTTATAGTAGAGGGATGTGGCATGACATCTGCCACGTGAACTTTCCATAATGCGCGTCTAGATCTATTAATTATTGACCTAGTTCTCTGAAACCTTCACCGGAAACAACATTAAAAGGTCACATATCTTTATCACACATTGCAACACACTTTGCTGTTATACTATTTTTTATTACTGCCGGTATCCCTGAAGTATCCCTTTGTGAGGCTTCTTGCAACTGTGTTTCTTTAAATGAGTCGTTCCCGACTGGAAACACAATAATGTGGAGCACTTTATCCGCGATACGTACGCAGTAGACGCACTGTTTTCAAAATGGTTCAAATGGCTCTGAGCACTATGGGACTTAACATCTATGGTCATCAGTCCCCTAGAACTTAGAACTAGTTAAACCTAACCTAACCTAAGGACATCACACAACACCCAGGCATCACGAGGCAGGGAAAATCCCTGACCCCGCCGGGAATCGAACCGGGGAACCCGGGCGTGGGAAGCGAGAACGCTACCACACGACCACGAGCTGCGGGCGCACTGTTTTCGTCTTCAACCAACAGAAATGTACGTCATACTTGTTTTTTTTAGACCTTCCCGTTTCTTCAATGTGTAAACATTGGTTTCAATCTTACGTCTCACTGCACTGGCTTCCTCGTGTTGCACGATTTCAGAGAGAGACACATCATGTAAGTAGGCTGTTTAGGTTTTCTTATTGGTAACGCCACGTAGCGCTCTGTATGAAAATCACTGGCTGTGTTGTGTGCAGTCTGTGGCTGGTTTGCATTGTTGTTGGCTATTGTAGCGTTGGGCAGTTGGCTGTTAACAGCGCGTAGCGTTGCGCAGTTGGAGGTGAGCCGCCAGCAGTGGTGGATGTGGGGAGAGATATGGCGGAATTTTGAGAGCGGACGATCTGGACGTGTCTCATTAAGAAAGAGTAAATCTGTAAGACTGGATGTCATGAACTGATATATATATATATATAATATGACTTTTGAACAATATTAAGGTAAATACATTGTTCTCTATCAAAATCTTTCTTTTGAGAACTGTGCCTATCAGTAGTTTGTGCCTTCAGTAGTTTGAATCTTTTATTTAGCTGGCAGTAGTAGCGCGCGCTGTATTGCAGTAGTCTCGCGGTTCTAGGCGCGCAGTCCGGAACCGCGCGACTGCTACGGTCGCAGGTTCGAATCCTGCCTCGGGCATGGATGTGTGTGATGTCCGTAGGTTATTTAGGTTTAAGTAGTTCTAAATTCTAGGGGACTGATGACCACAGCTGTTAAGTCCCATAGTGCTCAGAGCCATTTGAACCATTTTTTGTATTGCAGTAGTTCGAGTAACGAAGATTTTTGTGAGGTAAGTGATTTTTGAAACGTATAGGTTAATGTTAGTCAGGGCTATTCTTTTGTAGGGATTTTTGAAAGTCATGTATAATTGTTCAAAAGGGGACGTTTCAACCACAAATGAGAAACCCATACTGGCTGCAGTCTCACACGGATATCATCACGTGTAATGTGTTTGAAGTTACGTGCTACGTATTCGGTCACGGCTTCTATGCCCGGTCACTAGGACTAGTGCGGGCAGCCCATCCAGTTAGGGTGTGCTCGCCCCATCTCGTATATTGTGCTCGCTTACTCGGTCATGCAGGACTCTAGTCTGTGTTGCGCCCTGACGTAGCAGCAACAACGACGACGTTATGTACAGTTGCACTGGTCGCAGAGTGGTCTGCTGCGGCCGCGGCGGTCTTCTTGCGGCGAGAGGAGCGCGCGGTGAGTGTGGCGGCAGAGCGGCGAGGTCGCGGCGAGGCGAGGCGTGCGCAGTAAAACCGCCGGCGTGCGCGGCCTGGCCGCAGTCCTGCGCCAACCCGCGCCGCGAACACTGCCGCAGGCCCGCACGACACGACACGACACGACCCACCGCGCCACGTCACGCCGCATCGCGACGCAGCAGGACCACCGCAACAGGTACTCGCTTGCCGCCGGCGCCGCTCCGTCTCAAGTGAGGCGCCTCGGCCGCGCAGTCGGATCCACTCCTCCTTCCCTCACTGCCCGTCGAGAACTGCCGACAATTTCGGAAACATCTGTCGCGACCTGCTCAACGTGTTCGAAGAGGGCATTAGTTGTCTCGGGGTATCATTGTTGCCTCAAGTAGCATAGCTTGTGGGCTCGAGTCCTGCTTCGGGCAAAGATACGGGTTTTGACTGCGCTATTGTCTTCTGTAACAACGATACAATATTAAATTTAGCCATTCAGATTATGCCTGTTAAAAATATTTATGCGATTGCAGTTTTGACATTTTTGTCATTTTCAAGCATACTGAAGCCTAACATTGTCGCCAAATAAAATTTGCTGGCATGAAAAATAAAGTAACGGAAAGTTAAAATTGAGAACATAAATAGTATTTAGGAGGGATGTTCAACCTCACTCAATGACGTAAAGAAGTGATATGATGTAATGTAGTTTCCAGCAGTGTGTATGTATTTCGTTTTTTCTTTCTTGTATTTCATTCCTTTTTCCCATGCGAGCGAAGGTGGGATTCAGGGGAACAATACTCCACTCTTCAGACAAAATATAACACAAACACAATTAAGAGAATAAAAAGATGAACTGTATACACAGGTTTTTAACATACAGGGTGTCCCAGGAGGAATATGACAGGAACGACCATTCTAAGCAAAAATGTCTGGTAAACACAGGGTCTAAAATGCATAACTTACAAGCTGTGAGCTCATCTTCAGCATCGATGCGGTGAAACAAATCTCCAGCAACGATGGTGTGGCTACGGTCGCAGGTTCGAATCCTGCCTCGGGCATGGATGTGTGTGAAGTCCTTAGGTTGGTTAGGTTTAATTAGTTCTAAGTTCTAGGCGACTGATGACCTCAGAAGTTAAGTCGCATAGTGCTCAGAGCCATTTGAACGATGTTGTGAAACAAATCTTTTCTAGTGAACAAGTGATCTTAACTCTTAAGGCATGCCTTTACAGCCCATGTTTAATGATTTTTTTTTCTTGTTTTGGTCCAGACTACCACCTCTCACAATGCTTTCAGTACAATAGATTTGTTTCACAGTAGCGAAGATGAAGTGCTCACAGTTCAAATGGCTCTGAGCTCTAAGCCACTTAACTTCTGAAGTCATCAGTCGCCTAGAACTTAGAACTAATTAAACCTAACTAACCTGAGGACTTCACACACATCCATGCCCGAGGCAGGATTCGAACCTGCGCCGTAGCGGTCGTTCGCTTCCAGACTGTAGCGCCTAGAACCGCACGGCCACTCCGGCCGGCCATAGTTCTTAAGGTATGCACTTCAGAGCCCATATTTACTAGAATATTACTGAATATTAACCATTACTTTCGGGATGAACTGTACTTGGTATTCCACGATATATTCGCAGATATGCAGTTTATCTTCTTTTAAACGTTGTTAGCATTTCTCGCTCTGTATGTATTCGGTGTTACTTATTCTTGGTGTCCATTGTATTTTTAACCATTCTCTGGTAATCTACTTTTCAAAGTCCTCGATCTTCCTATTCGTCCCAGTACTTCGGTGTTTGTTTTTCTTGGCGTTTCCAAACAGCATGTGAACACGAACCATGTGGCAAGCTCAGAAACGCATTCCACTTACATAAAAACTTCATCCACAAGATACGCAAAACGAATTACTCGTGTAGCCAACATTGTTGTACGAAATCAGCGCTGAAATGAGACAAGTGCGTAAACACACAGAATGCATGAGCTTGGAAGTACAGACACATTAGTATATGCAGTTGGTACCATATGGCTTATCATATGTGTATGCACAATAGACACATGTAATCAAAGCAGGTGTAGTAATGTAAAATCATTAATATAACTAAAACCATGAATGCAGATTAAAAGTAGGTGATACCAACATACGTAAATACAAGAACTGCACACCTAATCGAAACTTGTCGAGTCGCGGTAAACAAAACCTTAAAAACACAAGTGTAACAGGGTAAAAAAAACTCATAAATGTAAATAATTTAAAGGTAGGTAAAATCCACGTATCTATAGCACGCACACACAACCTTACTAGGTGTGTCACATTACGCACGTAATGTGCTAATATGAAAATACCTAACAAGATTTAAAAGCAGGTAGTATTTAGTAACGCGTATAGCATGGCCAAGAATGCTTGCCAGGCTCAACCAGTTGAAATACTGTTACAATATTTTCTCTTTCGCTGCACGGACGTAGCGTTGTGTCTATGAAATGATAACACTATCCTCGTGTTTAAGGCCACCTCGGTGTTTACTTTTTTCTTCCTCTCTTGGAAACCTTGTATGTTTGAAGTTCTCGCTCCAAAACATTCTTTTTTAGTTACTACTTTTTTTCTTATGTTGTTTTTATGTCAAACCTTTTCTGGCTTCTTGAATTCTGATTGTTGTTGTCTTTTTTCCCAGAGATATTTGAAGATTCTGAAGGCGAAGCAGTATGCTTCAAATTTTATGTGTTCTGGCCTCTAACTGCATCTGAATGTAAATGCGAATTAGGTAGCACTGAGTTGTTAATTTCTGGCCATCCGTATAAGGAAAAACTTGGTACTTGCGGCTTTTATAACTGCTCGTAACATTCCAGAAACGAAGTCTCGGCATTGTCCTCGTCAAGGTCAAGTTAGGGCGTGTCAAAAAGTCTGGTATTCCTGTCCTCTCTTCGCGTATTTTAGTATCCTAGGCTTTCAGAACACTTTCAAAATGTCCTGACATCGATTACTTACACCAAAAGAAAGTAAAAGTCAACATAAACTTATTTTCCAAATTATTCGTTTGTAATGCGTTAATGAATAAACGTTTTACGACGTTGTCGAGTCTGAAACTCATACCAGTCTTCAGTATGTCACCACGCACGTACTCTAGCAATATCTGTGGGTGGCTGGAAATCTGCTTGGTACTAGTCGAGGCAGATCTCAGTAACGGTATAGGATTACTTGGACTGGAATTGTAGATCACTGTTCGGTGTCCATATTCTACCAGACATCCCAAAGATTCTGTGTACATGGGTTAGATATACCACAGTATATGTCTCCGCAAATAAGTAGTAGTAACGGGTTTGTGCTTGATGGGACCCATGCATAATTCAGTCATGCCTCATGGATAGGTAGGGGAGCATCGCAATCTGCACTTTTCCTCGACCTGGTTCCTTCGGATTGTAGTCTGCGAGAGCCATTTAAGACAACTGGTTTCTGCAGTTGACATTCCTAATGCAGTGGCCCTTCGTCAAAGTGTGATAAAAATCTCGACAAGCATTCGGAACCGTCAAAGACGCTTCAAAGGGAGTGAAAGTCCATGATCCAATGAGTACGTGTGTGTGTGTACGCTAAAGGAGAACATTTTGAACCCTTGTTATAAGTTTCTGAGTTGAGAGCTATGTGATATATTCTTTCATTAACAGCTCAAAACCGAAACATTTTCGAGCTGTGTTTCTATGGGTTCTTTTCCTTGTTGTAGTCTGAGAAATCCACCTCCAAATTTCGAAGACACTGAGACGACAGAGGTCATGGAATAGCAGTATATATATATATATATATATATATGTGTGTGTGTGAGCGTGTGTGCGTGTGGCGGTAGTGTCGCGGACACAGGGTATAAATGGCCAGTGCATTGGCGGAGCTGTCATTTGTACTCAGGTGATCCACGTGAAAAGATTTCCGAGGTGATTATGGCCGCACGGCGGGGATTTAACAGCTTCGAACACAGAATAGTAATTCGAGCTAGGCGCGTGGGACATCCCATTTCGAACATCGCTAGGGAATTCAGTGTTCCGAGATCCACAGAGTCAACAGTGTGCCGAGAAGACCAAATTTAAGGGATTACCTCTCACCACGGGCAACGAAGTGGCTGACAGCCTCCACTTGAAAGACTGAGAGCAGCGGCATTTGCGTAGAGTTGTAAGGGTAATAGACAAGTAACACTGCCCGAATTAATCGCAGATATCAATGTGGGACGTACGACGAACGTATCCGTTAGACAGTGCGGCGAAATAGGGCGTTAATGGGATATGGCAGTAGACGACCGACTCTAGTGGCTTCGGTAATAGCACGACATCACCTGCAGTGCCTCTTTGGGGCTCGTGAGCGTATCGGTTGGGCCCTAGATGACTGCACTGCCATGGACTCGTCACAAGAGTCCCGGTTTCAGTTGGTAAGAACTGAAGGTAGGGTTAGAATGTGATGCAGACGCCATGAAGCCATGGACCCAGGTTGTTAATAATGCACTGTGCAAGCTGGTTGTTGCTCTATAATGGGGTGTACTGTGTTTACATGGAATGGATTGGGTCCTCTGGTCCAGCTGAACCGATCATTGGCTGGAAATGGTTATCTGACTACTTGGAGACCATTTGTAGCAATTCATGGCCTTCATTTTTATGGGTGGCAATGCGCTACGTCATCGTGCCACGATTGTTCGCAGTTGGTTTGAAGAACGTTGTGGACAGTTCGGTAGAGTGATATGTCCACCCAGGTCGCCAGAGATGAATCCCATCACACATTAATGGACATAATCGAGAGGTCAGTACACGCACAAAATCCAGCATAGGTAACACTGTCGCAATTATGTTGTCACCTCAGTTTATGATCCATCTTTCATAACCTGTAAGTTGTTACGACTTTTACCTCTTAATAGCGGTGTTTGCCTTTCCATTATTGCTGGCCGGTGTGGCCGTGCGGTTCTAAGCGCTTCAGTTTGGAACCGCGTGACCGCTACGGTCGCAGGTTCGAATCCTGCCTCGGGCATGGATGTGTGTGATGTCCTTAGATTAGTTAGGTTTAAGTAGTTCTAAGTTCTAGGGGACTGATGACCTCAGTAGTTAAGTCCCATAGTGCTCAGAGCCATTTGCACCATTTGAACTTTCCATTATTTCTATATACCTTGTGCACCACAGAGCGAGGTGGCGCAGTGGTTAGCACACTGGACTCGGATTCTGGAGGACGACAGTTCAATCCCTCGTCCGGCCGTCCTGATTTTGGTTTTCCGCGATTTCCCTAAATCGCTCCATGCAAATGCCGGGATGTTTCCTTTGAATGGGCACGGCAGACTTCCTTCCCCGTCCTTACCTAATCCAATGAGACCGATGACCTAGCTGTTTGGTCTCTTCCCCCAAAACAACCCAACCCCTTGTGCACCGGAATGTTTAAGTCTATAGAGTGCAACAGATGAGGGATTTAACCCTTGACAGACTTGCAGGGGACAAATAAAGTAATTCAGGATGTTAAAAGTATCAGCAGTCTGGTAACATTTTAGTCATGGAGAAACGTTATTTTTTAGAGATCCAAACTTGTTATATAATTAAAACAGAGATGCTTTGTCACAACACATTGATTTAAATAAAACACCAATTAAAATAACTGACGCGTTACAAAATAGTAAAAAAAATCAACTTGTGTCCTTCATACTAATTTTGTCACGGACAGTGTGCTTTTAAGAAAAATTCCGTTATGTACTGCAAACAGTGCAAAGCTTCCTCTCCGACCAGTGCTGAGAGTCATCGACTTACTAGCTCAAGGCTACGCTACCCACTATTCTGTCACAGGCTTTCTTTCGCATTCTGTATCATGTATTATTATTTACATTTCGACTGTTCCACGTTTTGGACTCTTCATTAATCTTCTATACGCAATTTCTTTTCCCCGATTTTCATGTGAAAACAAAGTGTTGCGAAATAACTCTGTGATTGGTACTCTAAACAGCTGATAAAAACTGTTTTCCAAAGCCCAGTTTTAAGGCATTTCGTGACTTCTGTGATCCCAAGCGTAGTATATCAAATTTCTTATCTCAGGGTTTCCTACAGTGCTCTGAAGAGCAGTAAATGTTGACATGCTAACTGACCCTTTTCCGTCGCTGCTTGGAACATCAAGTTCATAATTATAAATGAAAACCACAAAATGTTGTAGATGTTGTATAGTACTCTAGAAGACACAGATTTCTACTTTATATTGATGTATGTTGACATGTGCCAAAAGTATGTGCAAATGTTTCCATTTTGTCTTCATGATGTACTGTTTTTTTTCTATAATCCTGTACGCAATGTGATATACTTTGTATTTATATGATACCTTGTTCTTACATTTTGTTCTGTATTCGCTGTTCTGAAACGCCCTTTTCTGTTTTCTGTAAAAATTTTTCACTTACATCCAGTTAAGAAAAGTAACCAGTGTTTTGTACGGTTTCACAACGTACCATGTGTTACTTTAATTTTTATAAATGTCAGTGAATTGATCATTGCTATTATTTAGTTGCTCATCACGTACTTGCAATAGCGTAATAAAATTGGTTTCAAGTTTCGACATACATTGTCTAGCTATCTACGAGATTTAATTGTTCCGCAGCTAATAGGTTTTGTTCATTATGTTGCCTGTCTGTCCTGTCAGTCACGCGATATGCACGTTCAACATGACACTTAAAATAACAGTTAAACTGTTTTCTAAAGCCAAAACCGGGGTTGACATCTGCGAAAGCAATTGTAACTGTGATTTTCAACAAAATATTTTACAGAACAATAATTACTCTCCTGAGATTTATATGTTTCGGTGTTTGCCGTTAATCCAGTTAACTCTTCTTGTTTCGTTTTCAATGGTCTCTTCTTCCCGTACAATAAGGTCATTTCTGAGCAACTGAACGGGTTTTTGCTTTCTGTTTGTTTATTTTACATATCAGTTTACAACTACTGCATTCTGGTTCATTAAATAACACGGCTGTCGTATTGTCGAGAGTATGAATGTTCCCGTTGCTTCCACGTTTTCGTGAGAGGTGATTCCTTTGTGTCAGAAATCATTACCTAATAGCCTATAGATAATGCTGGGTTTATATGTATATCTGGATACTGAATGTTTTTATTGTTTATTGCTGTCGTCTGAGATTATTTTGCGCTTACAAGGTAATTTTTATGAAAATAGTGTTTAGTTCCAGGTTGATGCCAAGTATAGTATTTGTTTTATTGTCCATCAACGTCGTCCACATATATTAAATAGTTCTTCAGTGTATTGTTGATGGAGGGAATTTTTTTATGCACTTGAAACACCATACCTCCCTCGATAGCTCTTGACGGAAAGGGGTTGATCCGTACTGCAGAGATCAGAGAATGGATGTGACGCTGTGAAGGTTGACAGTAGCCACCCACATGGGGAACGTCACTCTATGTGCGACGAGACGAAGGTGCGCCGTTCAAACACCGCGTATAACCTACCAAATTCCTCGCCGCTGTGTTCGCGTTTAGCGCGTGCTCGCAACTTGTACTAGCGTGCGTAGTACGGGGACTAACAGCAGCTGCACACACAGAAAGTAGACCAGTACCAACACAGAGTACGCAGTTTCGGATGCTTTGCTTTCGGTCGGGGTTTTAAATCCCCCACAGCAATATTCTTTTTCTACTTATTATTCTTTTTAGTGTACATCCAGTATTTAAACTGACATCCCTAATACGGATAAACAATTTCGATCGAACAGAGGTAACGAGTCCGTATTCCTACCAGTTGAATCGGAAGATGAGAGCAGTATTCGTTTTGCTTTAGCATTAACACTTAATATGCTTGCAACGACACGCATTTTCAGCTTACTTTTTGCGCTTCATCATTGAGCATATCTCTAACGAAACCCTGCCACTTTCGTAGCCCCTAATACTTTGTCTTTTGTGTATTGCTTGACGCCATTACCACAGCAAATATACTATGTTAACCTCTTTTTCTTTAATTCTGTAAGCACCATTGTCAGTCTGTTTATTCGTGTCCAATCCCCGCGTCCATCTACATTTATTCAGTCATTCTCAGTCTTCGAGCAGTTTGTTCATTTGATCTTTAGCATTCTTCGATCACTGCTAATAATGCTGAAAACGTAAATTTTTGCTTACACAGTGTTCCGAGAATTAGTGAGATGATTATTGTTTATGTTTTTGTTTATTCAGCAACAATGTATATCTCAAAAGTACCAGTCGTAGTAATGAAGAAAGATCAGTGTTCATTATAGTTAGTTATGGGCCGACTAATGACTCAGCCAAGTATGTGCAAAATATCTGCTGTGGTCATGTAAACTGAAACGTCTAGAAGATAAAGGTAAATCATGGTAAACTTAAATCAGCATGACAAACGGACATGTGATCCTGCTGAATGAGAATTCAGTATCGAAATCACTGTTGCACCTCCCTCAATGACACAACAGAGTATTGTATCACGTGAGCACTATTTATGCTTTAGCCATGCGATGTTGTTGGGATACTCTTGACCCGTCGTACTACAGAACAATTAATATTAACAAATATGTATATTTTTCTTTTTAATTTATAATGAATAACAAAATATTCTAAAGACAAAAAAATTACAGTCAAACTATTCGTTCGAACCAAGAAGGCTCAGATCTGTCATGGAAGGTAATACGTGCCTTCCTCCATTTATATTTACATATTGCTTTTGCATATCCCCGAAAACCTGAACAAATATTTCAGTTACAGACATACAGCCGAGCAGTTCTAGGCGCTTCAGTCCGAACCGCCCTGCTGCTACGGTCGCAGGTTCGAATCCTGCCTCGGGCATGGATGTGTGTGATGCCCTGAGGTTAGTTAAGTTTAAGTAGTTTTAACTCTAGGGGACTGATGACATCAGATGTTAAGTCTCATAGTGCTTAGAGCCATTTGACTTTGACATACAATAAATGAAATCAGAGATAGTTAAACAGAATTAATACGTCAGATGAAGACATCCAAAATGTAAAAAAAAAAAAAAAAAAAAAAAAAAAAATCAGCTTTCCCGACTTTGAAGCCGCTACTGCTCATCCAATCACTCTTTCAATTGGACTCAAAAGGCTAAGTGGACCTCGTCCCAGTCCTCTCGTCAAGGAAAAAATCTCTGACATTACCGGGAAGTGAGTCTGGATCCTCAGCATGACAGTCAGAATTGCTAATCCCTCAGTTGCGAAGAGAGACCATAAATATTCATCTTACTCTCCGAATGTCACAGCTGGAAATTATCTAAGGAACTACCAAGCACCGGAAACATCACAGCATTTCGAAAGGACTCTGGTGTACAGGGCCAAAGTTATTCGGTTGAAATATGGAGGTCCGGATCAACCTCTAGAAGAGTAGGACATATGGAAGCATAATATCACTCACGTAACGTATTGGTTTCAAATGTTCTTAGGTCCACAGACTTCTGTTGGTGCCTCACGCTATGCTGTCAGTAGCTCTGGCTCTGATGACGTCTTAGTTTTCGTCCGTGCTCGGAATGTATAAATTCTCAAATTTTGCGCTTATCTGTAACCAGATTCGCTAAAATTCGGTGTGAGTCAGTAGCCATCATGGCGATCACTCACAACAGAATCACTATACCTGCGGAAATAGTAGATAGAATGGTCTAAAGAACATTAGGGAGACAGAGCCTACTCTGCCAGAGGAAGGTGGCCGTCGGACTGACGGCTCACCCTCGACACTTCATACTTCTCCCTGATAAACCGAGCGAGGTGGCGCAGTGGCTAGCAGACTGGACTCGCATTCGGGAGGACGACGGCTCAATCCCGCGTCCGGCCATCCTGATTTAGGTTTTCCGTGATTTCCCGAAATCGCTCCAGGCAAATGCCAGGATGGTTCCTTTGAAAGGGCACGGCCGACTTCCCTCCCTGTCCTTCCCTAATCCGATGAGACGGATGACCTCTTTGTCTGGTTTCCTCCCTGAAACAACCCAATCCAACCTATGACAAGCGGCGGAGTACTGGGATCAGTACGATCCGTATGAAAACCAAAACACTCGTAATATGCGGTAGTTTGATGGGACCTTAGGGAGGCTTCCCTGTGCCTCCCACACGTCCTCATGGTGCAGCCCAACGCCGTCCGAACGGCCCATCTAGAGATGAGTTCTCCGAAGAAACGTCCTAGGTATCGAAGCATTTGAGACACTGGAATAGTATTCGAGAAGGCTGGGGTGTAGATCCCCATTCTCCAATCCTGAGATAAGGTTTCCGTGTTATTCCTCGAATCACTACAGCCAAATACCACGTACGGCTTACATGCTACACCTTTCAACTTCCCCAGTCAGAATTTAGTTCTTTCCTGAAGGACATCGAAGACGTGCTGAATTCTAACCTTCCTTCGATCCTTTTCGATTCCCGGTGGGGTCAGGGATTTTCTCTGCCTCGTGATGACTGGGTGTTGTGTGATGTCCTTAGGTTAGTTAGGTTTAAGTAGTTCTAAGTTCTAGGGGACTGATGACCATAGATGTTAAGTCCCATAGTGCTCAGAGCCATTTGAACCATTTTTTTCCTTCGATCCTTCCTTCCTCAATTACTTCAAATGATCGTCTAGTATTCCAGAGTTCGAAACTGCTACACCGCTGAAGGCACGTCGTTGTCCAAAACTTTGCCGAATGCGTCATTGCTGCATTTCTAGAATGTATATTGATTTTCAGGAATACAGTTATTAAAAAAAATCCAAGTTATTTGCTGGGTGGTAGCTGGCTGACATGTATCCTGCATAAAAATCTACGTAGTTGTAGGGAACTATTAGAGGTCGTCTGCTAGCACGATAAAGCTGCTTAATTGGGTATTGTTGTTTCGGGCTATGTAGATTTTCATTTCACCTTAGGATATTTTGAATACACTCACGTGGGGAGGCCACGACGTTGGGATCACGGATTTACTTCAAACTGTGTACGTCTTTAGTTGGTCATTAAAGTAGCATAATGTGCAAGTAGTAGGTTGCACCACTCTGGCGATTCAGAGGAAACTGCGAGAGAAGTTTTACGCGTCCATTATGTAAATGACGTACCTATGCGAAGGTGCTGGTGTAAGAAGTCGTTGCGGACGAGAGGTTGACGTTCGCGCTATGCAAGAGGGCTCTGGACGAGCCGACAGTTCGAATTCCGCTAACGCTTATTTTTTAATCTCTGGTCACAGTATTTAATTTATATGACATTTGAGAGATAATATAATGAAAACAGAAACCAAGTGCATTTTCATGAAGTTGCATGTTACTCGACTGTTTACTGCCCACCTCGATAAATAATGATAAGAATGACGTTATTTACAATCAGTAATACAGTAAGCCACAGTGTTCCAGACCACAAGAGTAACGTACACTTACTCGTCGGATGTATTTTCGATATCACACGTTCCAGGATGGTATTTGTTATACAGACATGGAAAACACAAATTGAAACTTCATGCAAATAGACGTCGGTTTTTTCCTTTGTCTGTGCGAGTACTTTGAAGTTTTTTCTATAAGTTCCGTCATAAAAGCTCTTTGTGCTGATCGCCACAGGTATGCGTTATACATAGAAGTACACATGTTGAGGTACGTCCAGTGTTAATAAGGGCCTTGATGAGGATATCTGAACACAGTGAATTAGCCGCCCTTCAATTATTTCCTTCAGTGACAGAAAAATAATCTACAGCGAACGTAGCGATCTGAATCACACTCTCTCTCTGACGATTGCTATTCCTGGGACTTAACATTTCCTTTGATAGTTCCGCTGAATTTTTCTGATAGATTTGAACCACCTGCACGACTCTGATACTTCACAGGAAGCCATTTTTGCGGGAACCACTCTACCAGTTAATCCATCCGTGCAGTCTTTTTGGACCAATACTGTTTTACGCTTCTCCGACTAGTAAATAGTAATGATTGTAATTGTACTCTAAATTAACACTTGTACGATGACTCACACTGCAGCCTTGCAGTTGATGAGACATGAACGGTGGAGACGAGTTAAAACACACTAGACTGAGGCTGCTGTTCAATACATAGGTAAATTTGTTGGTTTAGTGTGACTCCGAGGGTATGCATCTCTTAACGCACGAAAATGAATATTCTTCCCCCTTAGCGTCCAAGTCAGTCTACAGCAACTGTATGTACTAATAATTAATATTTACTACTGATAAGATGACAAAAAAGTCGCCCGCATCTCGTGGTCGTGCGGTAGCGTTCTCGCTTCCCACGCCCGGGTTCCCAGGTTCGATTCCCGGCGGGGTCAGGGATTTTTTCTGCCTCGTGATGGCTGGGTGTTGTGTGCTGTCCTTAGGTTAGTTAGGTTTAAGTAGTTCTAAGTTATAGGGGACTGATGACCATAGATGTTAAGTCCCATAGTGCGCAGAGCCATTTGAACCATTTGAACAAAAAAGTCAGTCTACGGGTCTGTGGCGCATTTCTTGTTTGTCGGTGCATTAGGCGCATCATTTCGCTGTGAAGATCCGAGCTTTCGATGAAAAAAATAATATAAAAAAATAAAATGAAATGATGATACGGCATTTATTGGCTGGGATATCCCCTTCGGGTTTCGGCCACCGTACTGCAAGTCTTTTTAGTTGACGCCAATTCGGCGACTTGCGTTTCAATGATGATGAAAATTATGATGGTCACAGCACCCAGCATCGTGTTTTACTTTGGCATCACTTCACAGTAAGAATTGGGTGGAGCTCCTCCCGACATTTATATCCGTGTGATTACGTTGCATCCGACTGTCGAAGATGAAACGTAATCACACCGATATAAATGTCGGGAGGAGCTTCTTCCATCCAAGTCTTACTGTGCAGTGATGCCAAAGTAAAACTCGATGCGAGCATGAAACTCGATAGTAATCGATAAATGAAGAACTGTAAAGACGCCATGTTGGATTTCGTTGTTTTCATATTTTATAACTTGCGCATTATGACCTCATACCTTTTCAAGATAGAAGAGCTTTCACAAACACATCAGTGTTGGTCCGACTTATTACTGTTAGGTAGCAGTTAACAACACATGAGCGGTAAAAGCCTTCAGTGCAGCATAAGATGAAAGGTACTGTTGTGGAAAGTTGTATTATTGACTGTAGTGTAGTGATTAGAGACGTGGAATTACTGAGGCGAAAGAAGTAGGTTCAAATCCTGCCGTGTTCAAATATTTCTTTACTCGTCTTCACATTTGTAATAGATTCTGGGACTTCCTCATTATTGTAATCGAAGCTTGTTCTGCGCTATTGGATGTTATTTACTTATAAGAACGCTCTCTCTCAGGAGTCAGTATTGTTCGAGTTTGTGACTTCATTCCGGTTGTAAAACCAAAGATTAAATTACTGTGAGTGAAATGAGCAACATTGAAATTTATATTCTTAATAGTCACAAATATTTAGGTGTTTATTTCCGAATATGTCACAATTTACGAGGGTGAGCACGCAGGAACCTAATAGCACAGCTTAAATTGCAGCTCGTGGAACGAGCAGCAATGAGAATTATTTTCTTGTTTGTCACAAATATTTAGCTTTTTCCCCCGAATAAGTCGCAATTTCCGAGGGTTCACTCACATACTTAATTTTTGTATAACTCGACGCGACCACGAATCTCGCTAGCAATCGACAAATGTGGTGTGGCCGAGCGGTTCGAGGCGATTCAGTCTGGAACCACACGACCGCTACGGTCGCAGGTTCGAATCATGCCTCGGGCATGGATGTGTGTGATGTCCTTAGGTTAGTTAGGTTTAAGTAGTTCTAAGTTCTATGGGACTGATGACCTCAGAAGTTAAGTCCCATAGTGCTCAGAGCTATTTGAACCATTTTTTTGACAAATGTGCCACGTCATTTAGACATCACCTTCCAGTAATAATAGGCTGAAAATAGCTTCTCCCCTCAGTGTTCTACTGTAACCAGAGATTATATTGGCACCACAAATGTTTATTATAATACTGGACATATTCCAACGCAATCTCTCCCGCAGCATGGAAGGAGGTACACGATATAAAGAGACTGTCTAGGATTATATACTTATATGGATATGAAAGGAGGCTGTATACATGGAAGAAGCCTGGAGATACTGACAGGTTTCAGATAGATTATATAATGGTAAGACAGAGATTTAGGAACCAGGTTTTAAATTGTAAGACATTTCCTGGGGCAGATGTAGATTCTGACCACAATCTATTGGTTATGAACTGCAGATTGAAACTGAAGAAACTGCAAAAAGGTGGGAATTTAAGGAGATGGGACCTGGATAAACTGACTAAACCAGAGGTTGTAGAGAGTTTCAGGGAGAGCATTAGGGAACAATTGACAGGAATGGGGGAAAGAAATACAGTAGAAGAAGAATGGGTAGCTCTGAGGGATGAAGTGGTGAAGGCAGCAGACTATCAAGTAGGTAAAAAGACGCGGGCTAATAGAAATCCTTGGGTAACAGAAGAAATATTGAATTTAATTGATGAAAGGAGAAAATATAAAAATGCAGTAAATGAAGCAGGCAAAAAGGAATACAAACGTCTCAAAAATGAAATCGACAGGAAGTGCAAAATGGCTAAGCAGGGATGGCTAGAGGACAAATGTAAGGATGTAGAGGCTTGTCTCACTAGCGGTAAGATAGATACTGCCTACAGGAAAATTAAAGAGACCTTTGGAGATAAGAGAACCACTTGTATGAATATCAAGAGCTCAGATGGCAACCCAGTTCTAAGCAAGGAAGGGAAAGCAGAAAGGTGGAAGGAGTATATAGAGGGTTTATACAAGGGCGATGTACTTGAGGACAATATTATGGAAATGGAAGAGGATGTAGATGAAGATGAAATGGGAGATAAGGTACTGCGTGAACAGTTTGACAGAGCACTGAAAGACCTGAGTCAAAACAAGGCCCCGGGAGTAGACAACATTCCATTAGAACTACTGATGGCCTCAGGAGAGCCAGTCATGACAAAACTCTACCATCTGGTGAGCACGATGTATGAGACAGGCGAAATACCCTCAGACTTTAAGAAGAATATAATAATTCCAATCCTAAAGAAAGCAGGTGTTGACAGATGTGAAAGTTACCGAACTATCAGTTTAATAAGTCACAGCTGCAAAATACTAACGGGAATTCTTTACAGACGAATGGAAAAACTGGTAGAAGCCGACCTCGGGGAAGATCAGTTTGGATTCCGTAGAAATGTTGGAACACGTGAGGCAATACTGACCTTACGACTTATCTTGGAAGAAAGATTAAGAAAAGGCAAACCTACGTTTCTAGCATTTGTAGACTTAGAGAAAGCTTTTGACAATGTTGACTGGAATACTCTCTTTCAAATTCTGAAGGTGGCAGGGGTAAAATACAGGGAGCGAAAGGCTATTTACAATTTGTACAGAAACCAGATGGCAGTTATAAGAGTCGAGGGGCATGAAAGGGAAGCAGTGGTTGGGAAAGGAGTGAGACAGGGTTGTAGCCTCTCCCCGATGTTATTCAATCTGTATATTGAGCAAGCAGTAAAGGAAACAAAAGAAAAATTCGGAGTAGGTATTAAAATTCATGGAGAAGTAGTAAAAACTTTGAGGTTCGCCGATGATATTCTAATTCTGTCAGAGACAGCAAAGGACTTGGAAGAGCAGTTGAACGGAATGGATGGTGTCTTGAAGGGAGGATATAAGATGAACATCAACAAAAGCAAAACGAGGATAATGGAATGTAGTCGAATTAAGTCGGGTGATGCTGAGGGAATTAGATTAGGAAATGAGACACTTAAAGTAGTAAAGGAGTTTTGCTATTTAGGGAGTAAAATAACCGATGATGGTCGAAGTAGAGAGGATATAAAATGTAGACTGGCAATGGCAAGGAAAGCGTTTCTCAAGAAGAGAAATTTGTTAACATCGAATATAGATTTAGGTGTCAGGAAGTCGTTTCTGAAAGTATTTGTATGGAGTGTGGCCATGTATGGAAGTGAGACATGGACGATAACTAGTTTGGACAAGAAGAGAATAGAAGCTTTCGAAATATGGTGCTACAGAAGAATGCTGAAGATTAGATGGGTAGATCACATAACTAATGAGGAGGTATTGAATAGAATTGGGGAGAAGAGGAGTTTGTGGCACAGCTTGACTAGAAGGAGGGATCGGTTGGTAGGACATGTTCTGAGGCATCGAGGGATCACAAATTTAGCATTGGAGGGCAGCGTGGAGGGTAAAAATCGTAGAGGGAGACCAAGAGATCAATACACTAAGCAGATTCAGAAGGATGTAGGTTGCAGTAGGTACTGGGAGATGAAGAAGCTTGCACAGGATAGAGTAGCACGGAGAGCTGCATCAAACCAGTCTCAGGACTGAAGACCACAACAACAACAACATGGATATGTTATCTGTTCTTTCGGACATCACCGAAAGAACAGACACCATGTCCATGTAAGTACATAGTTCTGGCAATACCGGCCATGACCTTCCTCTTCTGTGCGGATGCACATATATTACCCTAACTCTTACGGGAGTTGGTAAGAATGTCTTCCACGAGTAATGAGTGTGTTGGGTAGGGACACTACGAATGTAGTGTGTGGGTCTCGCGGGAGGCGTGCGTGAGATAGTCGCTGCAGTCGCACTATCCTTTGTGCCCTCAGTGGCTCAGATGGATAGTGTGTCTGCCATGTAAGCAGGAGATCCCGGGTTCGAGTCCCGGTCGGGACACACAATTTCACCTGTCCCCGTTGATATATATCAACGTTCGTCAGCAACTGAAGGTATTAATATATAATTCTAATTTTGTCTAGGATTATGTATCGTATTACACTATACGTAATGATGGATCAGATACTCAAAGTGGAGCATCATTATTGGCACCAATGCAGTTTTTGTTTTGCAGTGGTCAATACTACATATGCGTTATTCCCTTACTTTTGCGGCGATAACCTGTTTTCCTGGCGAAGACAATGATGAGCATTACCGAAAACTCAGATTTCCAATGAGAATTAACGTAGTTAATGAAGCCAAAACATTTAATGCAGCAAATCCATCGCGAAAAACGTCGTGGTTATATTCGTCACATAATATGTTCGCAATTCTACGGTGACGGATCACGCTGTATAGTTACGTGGCATACTACTATGCAGTCTCTAGATTCTAAGTAACCTCTTCCACGCCTTAAAGAGACTGCATATACTTCATCAGACTAATACTTCATTTTCATAAGTGTTATTCTTCAACACTCAGCTGCTATCCTGACGAAGATAATCGTTGGTTGGTTGGTTGATTTGGGGGGACGGGACCAAACAGAGGAGACATCGATCTCATCGGATTAGGGAACGATGCGGAAGGAAGTCAGCAGTGCCCTTTCAAAGGAGAAATTCTGGCATTTGCCTGAAGCGATTTAGGGAAATTACGGAAAAGCTAAATTAGAATGGCCGGATGCGGGTCTGAATCGTCGTCTTCCCGAATGGGAGTCGTGTGTTAACCAATGCGCCACCCCGCTCAATGCGAAGATGATGGTGAACACTTTGAAAACCCTGTTTTTCAAACAGAAGTAGCATGGAAATAGCACCAAACGGTGCTCAAGTAGTCCAGTAGTTAAGTTGACTGTTCGTAATAATCAGGAAACCTGTGTTCGAATGCGATCTGGCACAAATTTCCAATTGCTACTCCGTAGTCAAGCTACCAAAAGCTGTACTTCCACTGATAGTGTGCTGCCTGGCTCATTCCGCTTAAGGCGGCTACCTCCTCACACAGTCATGTGGGCTTAATCTCACGATAGAAGCGTTTTGAGCCGCATATTCCTTACAGAAGAAAGGAAAAACTGGTAGAAGTCGACCTCCGGGATGATCAGTTTGGATTCAGGAGAAACGTAAAACACGCGGGTCTACACTGACCCTAGACTTATCTTAGAAGGTAGGTTAAAGGAAGACAAACCTACATTTATAGCTTTTGTAGATTTGGAGAAAGTTTTTGGCAATATCTTCTGGGGTAAAATAAAGAGAGCGAATGGTTATATACAGCTTGTACAGAAATAGACGGCAGCTACAATACAACTTGTGCAGAAACCAGACGGCAGTTATTAAGAGTCGAGGGACATGATAGGGAATCGGTTTAGGAAGGAAGTGAGACAGAGTTGTAGCTATACCCGATGTTATTCAGTGTGTGTAGTGAGTAAGCAGTAAAGGGAACCAAAGGAAAATTTTTGAGAATAAATTACGTCTTAGGGAGAAGAAATAAAAACTTTGCTGTTTGTCGATGACATAGTGATTCTGTCAGAGGCAGCAAAGAACTTGGAAGCGCAGTTTAACATAATCTCCCGGACGGTTTTCTGAAAGGTTGATATAAAATGAACATCAACAGAAGGAAAACGAGGGTAATGGAATGTAGTCGAATTAAATCAGGCGTTGCTGAGGTAATTCGATTAGGAAATGAGTCACTAAAAGTAGTACATGAGTTTTGCTATGTGAGTAGTACAATAACTGAGGATCGTTGAAGCAGAGAAATATAAAATGTAGACTGGTAACGGCGGGGAAAGCGTTTCTCAATAACAGAGATTTGTTAACATCAAATAACGATTTACGTGTTAGGAAATCTTTCTTGAAGGTATTTGTATGAAGTGTACCTTTGTGTGGAAATGAAGCATGGACGATAAGCAGTTCAGCAAGACCAGAGCCGGCCGCTGTGACCGAGCTGTTCTAGGCGCTTCACTCCGGAACCACGCTGATGCTGTGGTCGCAGGTTCGAATCCTGCCTCGGGCATGGATGTGTGTGATGTCGTTAGGTTAGTTAGGTTTAAGTAGTTCTAAGTTCTAGGGGACCGATGACGTCAGATGTTAAGTCCCATAGTGCTTCCATTTGAACCATTTTTGAGCAAGATGAGAATAGAAGCTTTTGAAATTTGGTGCCACAGAAGTATGCTGAAGATAAGATGGATAGATAATGGAACCAATGAGAAGATACTGAAAAGAAATGAAGAAAAATGTAATTTGTGGCCCAACTTGAATAACAGAAGTGATCGCTTCATAGGACACATTCTGAGAAATGATCACAAATTTGGTATTGGAAGGAAGTGTGGGGGTAAAAATTCTAGAGGGAAACCAAGAAATGAATACAGTAAGCAGGTTCAAAAGGATGTAGGTTGCAGCAGTTATTCAGTTACATCAAATCAGTCCTCGAACTGAAGACCACAACAACAACATTTATACAGAATTTTCTTCTCGTATTAGTACCGGAGGTACCCCCCCCCCCCCCAAAAAAAAAAGTTGGTAGCTCAATTTATCTATCGCTCTGTACTATGGATAATAGATTCACGTTACGTGCTTTGTGAACATCGTCGAAGCCAAGCGACACATTGCTGCCCAAGAAGTTGCAGGCTAAGCCCCAAGGCCGAGACAAAACTCTTGCTTCAGTGATCCGTTCGACTACTGCGCAGTTAACCTGTCCGTTCGGTGCCCGACCTTGTTACAAGTTTTCGACTAAAGAATCATGCTACTCCAGCCAGTACCACGCTGATGTAACAATCGGTAGTCACCTTTCCGTTATCGTAATCCGGGCTGTGCCTGACTTGCCGAATCTGGATGAACGGCGTCGAATATCCGCGAAACCCAAACAAGAGTATAACGCAATGCCATCACGTTCGAATTTGAAAAGATAACAGAACAGGTGAAATGGATTAAGCGTGCGCTGAAGGCTTTCAGCGACCTACTTATTCCACTAGACGCAGAAAGGTAAAGCCAGCAATTCTCACTATTCCAAACCAACAGTATCAGCAACGAATTTTGAGACAACCTTACTCGTAATTCGTAAGCTACAGTACGGTAAATGATGGGCGTTACTTACCACTAGTACTTTCTTTGTCATCATCTTCTGACTGGTGTGATCCAGCCGCCACAAATTCCTGCCCTGCGCCAACCTCTCCGTCTGAATAGCGCTTGCAGCCAATGTCCTCAATTATTAATTGTATTTATTCCAATCTCTGTCTAGGTTTTACACCCTATACGACTCTGTATAGTACCAGGTCAGATATTCCCTGATATTTTAACGCATCTCCTACTATCCCGTCCCTTCTTCTAGTCAGTGTTCTCAAATATTTCTTTCCTCGCCGACTCTCCGGAGGACCACTTTATTTCTTATTTTATCAATCCACTCAGTTTTTGGCATCCTTCTCTAACAAATCTCAAACGGTTCTAATCTCTTCTTTCTCCGTTTTTAGCCTATCTTTTTCTGTTAACTAATATGACGTGCTTAAGTCATTTTTATATATTGTGTCTACAACTTTGCTTCCGCCGTTTTGCAATAGACGGCAGTAGCGGCAAGTGGTGTTCAGGTGGTTGGTAATAGGTGTAATACAATAAGCTTAGGCATCTGTAAACATAATGCCATAAAAATATTAGTCGATTTGTGATAGCATAATAAGGTTATTCTCGATTAAGTACGTCAACTTACGTACCCATTTCTCGCCATTTGTGGGAAGATTTAATTATCTGATTTAACATGAAGAAATCTGCGGCTGTGGCTCTTAAAATGCTTGGTAATACCAATGGTGAGGGAACTGTTAGTGGAAGAACGTTCAGAGAATGTTTTCAACGCCTTAAGAACGATGATTTTGATGTCGAAGACCGGCATGGCGGTGGAAGGCAGAACGTGTTCGTAGCTACTGAAACAGACGAAGACAGTCACAGGGCATCATTATAGAAAGCCATTGATGCGTTCGAGTCCAGCACTGAAACAGACGGCCACAATACAGCAATAGACACGTAAAGGTAATTTTGCAGCAAGTCAGTGCTAGACCCTATGTCGCAAACCCGTCAAAATATATATGGAAACGTTGAAATGAGAACTCCTATCCCTCTCGCCGTATTCTCCATCCTTTGCTCTCTCTGACTACCACCTTTTTCGATCAGTGGCATACAGTCTGGCTGACCAGCACTTCCTATCGTATTGAACAAGTGCAAAATTGAATCGATTCATGGATCCCCACAAAAGACGCCCAGTTCTTCCTCCACGGGATTTGTATGCTATCCGAAAGATGAGAGAATGTATTGGCCAGCGATGGGCAATACTATGAATCATAATTTTTGTATACGTTTTTCACAATAAAGCCCCGAACTTCGAGAAAAAACGGCGGAAGCAAAGTTATAGACCTAGTACACTTTTCTATCTGCCATAAACTCCTTAATTTCGTCGGCTCTACAGATTTCATGTGGAAACTACTGACAAATGTTCAGATCGTACCAAGAATTTTACCCTGGTATTTCAATGGACACGAAGCTCAAAAGAATACACTAACTTTTTAAGTCTTACAAAATGGGACTAACATCAGCTACTAAACAAAGTCCAAGCTGAACTAATTATGGATGTACCATCGCTCTGGTATACTTTTATAAGTTGCTTCGTTGCTTCCTCGTAGCGCAGTCATTGTGGCTGGACATTGTCGATAAATATCACCCTGCGAATTGATTGTAGGCCGGGGCCGAAACTTCCCCTATCTGATTATCCATCATTCACATGGGGTGTCAAACGGAACGAGATGGCTACTGGTAGAATAATGTATCTGGGAAGACAAGGGTCAGATCCCCGTCCGGAAAATCGAATATCCATTTTCTTTGTTTTCTTCAGTCATTTAAAGCGACTGACCAATTTCCTTGCCTATCCTTCCTCATCCCAAACTTCTATTCTGAATCTGATGATTTCGTCGCCAATGGGAAATAATGTTACTTTCGAGAGTCGTCAAAGGAAGCACTGGGATCAAGGTGATAGGTGGATCGCCATCTCGTTAATTCTTTTATCTCTAAAATGATCCGGAATAGTCCAGAAAATTATCCAAAGCATATCAAAAGACGGTTGAACAGTTAATATACCTTCAAGAAACAACTGGCCAGTCACACTGCACAATGTATCAGATTACACATTACCCCGTAAGATTCAATTTCTTATCAGTGTGAGCGTGTGGGTTTACGAGAACCTAATAGGCCCAAACCCTATTATAACGGTTTATAGTGACCTTCGATTTGAAATGCTATTTACCAGACGAGATAAGTAGCCCAGCACAATCATTACCCTCGCGAACTTTGCTGTCAAACTCTTCGCAGTAGTTAACACTTTCGACCTAGGTTGTCCTTGTTCGCAGAAGTCGTAAAATGTACACTTTCTATTCTGCAGCCTCCAGAACTCGCAGCGCTCTTGATTAACGTACCCCTCCTTCGTGAGTGAACTCATTCACGACGATCGTATGAGCTGTTGCAGAAACGCAGCTCTGGCTGCCGCACTTGTTATTGACTGTGTCTGATCAGATTTGCTCATCAAATAAAGTATTGCCGACCTTAAACGGAGCGCTAGCAGCTGTTCGACATGCCAGCGGCTTCAAAAATTGAATACATTCCGTACCACTGAATTACAGCGTTTCATTCTATGAAAAACAATGTTGTTTCACCAGTTCGTCGACAGTCAAACGTCACTTGTTTTTTAGTTGAGAAAAGGTTAGTTTTGTGCTACTTACTTTGCCTCCAAGCAAAGACAAAACATTGTAGATCCAAGGTGAGATTTGTGCAGCCGACGAAAGGAAGGATCAGAACTGTTCCATAATGTCGTCAGACAACTTAGCACAGAATGTGGCTTACAGATACGGAAGAAAGAGTGGGATAAATGAGGATAAATATTCAGTATCATAAACAGTCTTGATCACAATTTATTTATTCCGGTGGCCGGTTTCGACCACTACTGTGATCATCTTCAGACCTACATGTCGTATACAAACTTTTAATTAGAGGGCTACATACAGTAAAGAAAATACATAAAAACTACAAAGCTATAAACCTATGAATTACCAATAAGTAAGAACCTTCTTCTGGTGGTAAATGACTACTGGAGAAACCAGTGCACGTCTTACTATATATACTGGAGGCTCCGCACACTTCTGACGGAATGATGTCATTGCTAAACAGTGGGTTATAGGTCGAATAACAATGTAAAATTTCTTAGTTAAAAGAACATTGACAAGAAAGAAAAATAAACACACACAAAACTTAGCTTGTTCAACAGCTATTGTCAATTAAGAAACGTTAAAATTATTTAAACAAGTAGGATAAATGAACTTCGTTTTGACAGTACATGGGTTGCCCTCTCAAGGCCTGTTAGTGAACCATTTGGAACCACTGGTTGCAATGGTGAAGTTGGACACCATTACAAAGATGTGGCAGCAGGCTTCTTTCCACTGAAGCTGTTGTAAAGTCGATAGGACTTCAGTGGAATGGGATAAATAAATTGTGATCAAAACTGTTTTTGATAGTAAATATTTGTAACAACATCGATCACTGTTCACTCCCACAATGTATTCCAAAGTAATTAAATGAGGATAAAGAGTAGCTAAACGAAAAAATAAAGCAGCTTGCAGTAGAAGTAGTGAAAGCGTTCTGTTTGCGTAGCAATATTTCATAAGGTAGCCCAAACGCGAGGAATATCGTAAGCAGATTGGGCCAGACGAGGGTCAATTCGTATGATATTTTTTGGTGGTAGACCGCTGAGCTTTTCATTCCTTTGGTACAATTGCACTTTTCATTCGATGAATGTGAGTGTTGTGCCTGAAATACATCGTTCAGTATAGTTGACTGAGATGCGTTCTAGTAGAGTTCAGTATCATGTTCGATGACGATGCGAGAGTGAAGGGAGAAAATGGAACCCGCTGCCCTCTCCTTCAGAGCAGCACCAAAGGAACCACAGCGTAACTTCCTCATCCGATCGACGGGCCACCATCAACAACGCCGCAGTGACTGAATTCTGACAACGAACTTTCCTGCTGCCACCGATATTCGAACCTGCTACACATGCTGCATTAAGGGGCACGGCTAAGGAGACGTGTATACGATGAAAAATTTATTCGATAAATGACTTGCACTGGTGTTCAAATAGGTATGGTGACAAGAAGTTCTCGGGACGCTCTTTGGGCTAAAAGTCAAATGTGCACTGCCGGAAAACAGGACAAGATGGAACGGGAAAGATAGGAGTTGTAGTGTTACTGCACCGTATTAATAATTAAATTGTCCAATAAATTTGCGAAATGAGGAGAAAAAATAGGCGAGTAAAGAAATTTATGAAAAAGTACTTACCGAAACAAGGGCCAAGTCAGTCGGTACATTTAACATAGTACAGGTTGATGGTTAGAATGGAGATGACGAAGAAGGGAAGAAGGAAAATTAGGGTTTAGCACTCCGCGATGACAAGATTATTAGGGACCGAATGTAGTCGCGGACTGGACCAAGATGCAGGAGGAAATCGGCGGTGGCCTTCCCGAGCCATACCGGCATTCGCCGTACGAGATTTAAGGAAAACTTGGAAAATCTAAATCGGGCTTGCTGAGTGCGAATTTGAACTTGTTCCTTTCTTCATGCGAGCCCAATACCTTAATTGATGTGACACCTTCTCTGTGGGTAACAATTGACGGGGGAAACAGTAGTATAGGTGAAGATCAGAAAATGCAAAATAAGTTATTCAGCACGTTAGGTAGCGCGAAGTAGAAATCGAGGGATTAGTATCAAGCAGAGAGACAGCATAAACTGCTGAAATATGTAGAAATCCTCGCAAAATTAAATTAAAGATGTAGCAAAAGAAGGGTAATATATACAATAAACAAGAGAACGATAAGAATGAAAGACCAACAGACAAGTGCCTGGATTAAAAAGGGTGTGAAGACTCGGATGCAGTCTTTCTCCCCTACCATCGAAACTGTACACAGAAGAAGTAATGAAGGAACTAAAAGAAATATTCAAGAGTTGGATTAGAAATCGAAATGAAAGAATATCAGTGATACGATTCGCTGACCGATAAGAAATAAGGAGGAGCTCCTCAGCAGCCGCGCGGTTTGAGGCACCATGTCACGGATTGCGCGGCCCCTCCCGCCGAAGGTTCGAGTCCTCCCTCGGGCGTGTGTGTGTGTGTGTGTGTGTGTGTGTGTGTGTGTGTGTGTGTGTGTGTTGTTCTTAGAATAAGTTAGTTTAAGTAGTGTGTAAGTCTAGGGACCGATGACCTCAGCAATTTGGTCTCTTAGGAATTCACACACATGTGCGAACATGTGGTTCTAGCAGAATTATCGAAGAAAGGATAACATTGGCTGAAGACAGAATGGTAGGGCATGTCGTGAGACATCAGGGAATAGCTTCCATGGAACTAATGGGAGCTATGGAGCGCAACAACTGTAAGAAAAGAGGAAAGGCCGCTGGACCTGGTGGGATACCAGTTCGATTTTACACAGAGTACGCGAAGGAACTTGCCCCCTTCTTGCAGCGGTGTACCGTAGGTCTCTAGAAGAGCGTAGCGTTCCAAAGGATTGGAAAAGGCACAGGTCATCCCCGTTTTCAAGAAGGGACGTCGAACAGATGTGCAGAACTATAGACCTGTTCGAGTATAATGACTTTTCTGGAGACTAGAAATCTACTCTGTAAAAATCAGCATGGGTTTCGAAAAAGACGATCGTGTAGAGCGCAGCTCAGCAACTCACGCTATTCGTCCACGAGACTCATAGGCCATAGACACGGGTTCCCAGGTAGATGCCGTGTTTCTTGACTTCCGCAAGGCGTTAGATACATTTCCCCACATTTAATGAACAAAGTAAGAGCATGTGGACTATCGGAGCAAGTGTGTGGTTGGATTGAAGAGTTCCTAGATAACAGAACACAGCATGTCATTCTCAATGGAGAGAAGTCTTCCGAAGTAAGAGTGATTTCAGGTGTGCCACAGGGGAGTGTCGTAGGACCGTGGCTATTCACAATATACATAAATGACCTTGTGGATAACATCGGAAGTTCACTGAGGCTTTTTGCGGATGATGCTGTAGTATATCGAGAGGTTGTAACAATGGAGAATTGTACTGAAATGCAGGAGGATCTGCAACGAATTGACGCATGGTGCAGGGAATGGCAATTGAATCTCAATGTAGACAAGTGTAATGTGCTGCGAATACATAGAAAGAAAGATCCTTTATCAATTAGCTACAATATAGCAGGTCAGCAGCTGGAAGCAGTTAATTCCATAAATTATCTGGGAATAGGCATTAGGAGTGATTTAAAATGGAATGATCGTATAAAGTTGATCGTCGGTGAAGCAGATGCCAGACTGAGATTCATTGGAAGAATCCTAAGGAAATGCAATCCGAAAACAAAGGAAGTAGGTTACAGTACACTTGTTCACCCACTGCTTGAATATTGCTCACTAGTGTGGGATCCGTACCAGATAGGGTTGATAGAGAAGATCCAACGGAGAGCAGCGCGCTTCGTTACAGGATCATTTAGTAATCACGAAAGCGTTACGGAGATGATAGATAAACTCCAGTGGAAGACTTTGCAGGAGAGACGCTCAGTAGCTCGGTACGGGTTTTTGTTGAAGTTTCGAGAACATACCTTCACCGAGGAGTCAAGCAGTATATTGCTCCCTCCAACGTATATCTCGCGAAGAGACCATGAGGATAAAGTCAGAGAGATTAGAGCCGACACAGAGGCATACCGACAATCTTTCTTTCCACGAACAATACGAGACTGGAATAGAAGGGAGAACCGATAGAGGTACTCAAAGTACCCTCCGCCACACACCGTCAGGTGGCTTGAGGAGTTTGGATGTAGATGTAGAGGTAGATTGGAACCGAAGGTGCTCGGTGTAACCGATAATTCGAGATGAAGAAGGTCCGCAGCTCGTGGTCGTGCGGTAGCGTTCTCGCTTCCCACGCCCGGGTTCCCGGGTTCGATTCCCGGCGGGATCAGGGATTTTCTCAGCCTCGTGAAGACTGGGTGTTGTGTGATGTCCTTAGGTTAGTTAGGTTTAAGTAATTCTAAGTTCTAGGGGACTGATGACCATAGATGTTAAGTCCCATAGTGCTCAGAGATTTTTTTGAGATGAAGAGGCTGGCTAGTAGTATATGAGGTCGTGGCGAGCCTCATCAAAACGCCGGTAGATTGATGACCCAGGTGGAGAGAGAGAGAGAGAGAGAGAGAGAGAGAGAGAGAGAGAGAGATGGACGACGATCATCATACCTTTCGAAAGTTAGACAGCATTAAAAAACGAAAGGGTTCGCAGTAAACAGATGCCTCACGTCAGCTACAGAAGAACTTTCCCGGAGAGCGTGTACAACAAGGGGCGACCGTGCGAACAATTGGTTGCGCGGCAGCCGTGAGCCCTTGACTTTGCGTTGAGGCTTGTATCGTAAAGATAAGGGAGCACGCCTGCCTCCCATAACGCGCGTGTACAACGTTCCCCTGGTCCGCATACGCCGACGCCGCATTATTCTTGTCGATGAGCGCCTTACATCTCTCTTAATCTGCCCTGTTATGTGTCACCAGAGGGCACAGGGTCACTGATAACTTTTTTACTTTTTTTAAGGAGCGGCATAATCCTTGGCAGTAAAGCTTTATGGCTCTTTGATATCTCTACATACGTTATGTACAATGCAAGCCAGTGCTCCCGGACGGGAAACGTTGCATAATTCGTAGCACATGACAAACAGTAGCACCCCGCTGTAGTAAAAGGAAGTGACTTTTTGTTGACACAGTAACTGCACTTTATCGCACCTGTTTACATTGGAGCTGTGCAGGGGATCATACTTGACAGCTCGACATTGTTTGTGGCTCAAATTCAGAAGCAGTCCATGAATTAAGGACGAGGACAGCAGGAAGAATCTTATCTCTTTACCCATCTTGTGCAGTAGATTTGCTAACGTATCTGACCTTCGTGTAGCTCCGTACACTCTATTTCCATCTTTGTTCACTCAACATTTATTCTGGTTGCATTGTATTGCAAAGGTAGTTTGTAGTTTGTGCAATCATATTTTATTGCGTCGAGTGCGTTTCCATTATAAATCTCCTCACACAGCACTGTGCTGAACACGTATGCACTTCCAGAATGAGATTTTCACTCTGCAGCGGAGTGTGTGCTGTTATGAAACTTTCCTGGCAGATTAAAACTGTGTGCCGGACCGAGACTCGAACTCGGGACCTTTGCCTTTTGTGGGCAAGTGCTCTACTATCTGCTCTACCCAAGAACGACTCACGCCCCATCCTCACAGCTTTACTTCCGCCAGTACCTCGTCTCCTACTTTCCAAACTTCGCAGAAGCTCTTCTACGAACGTAGCAGAACTAGCACTCCTGGAAGAAAGGATATGGCAGAGACGTGGCTTAGCCACAACCTAGGGGATGTTTCCAGAATGAGATTTTCACTCTGCAGTGGAGTGTGCGCTGTTATGGTAGAGCACTTGCCCGCGAAAGACAAAGGTCCCGAGTTCGAGTCACGGTCCGGCACACGTATGCACTTGTACGTCTATATCTACGTCCAGATCCACATACGTACTCCGTAAGCCACGGCGCCACTACGAGTCATTTTCTTTCCTGTTCCACTCGTACACAGAGCGAGGGATAAATGAGTGCCTATATGCCTCCGTATGAACCCAAATTTCTCGTATCTAATCTTCGTGGCCCTTATGCATATATACAAATAAAAAAAGTTTTGCATCATCTCGGTTCCGAAAGTTCCGGAAACTGTACAGGAAATTGGAATAAATATCAACATAAACATCATTTCCTCCCTTTTTATTGCTCATGAAAAACACACATTGCATGTTGTACCACCATACAGCGAGACCCTCAGAGGTGGTGGTCCACATTGCTGTACACACCGGTACCTCTGATACCCAGTAGCACGTCCTCTTGCATTGATGCATGTCTGTGTTCATCGTGGCATGCTATCCATAAGTTAATCAAGGCACTGTTGGTTTAGATTGCCCCACTCCTCAACGGCGATTCAGCGTAGATCCCTGAGAGTGGTTGGTGGGTCACGTCGTCCATAAACAGCCCTTTCCAATCTATATATGTCCGATAGGGTTCATATATGGAGAACATGCTGGCCACTCTAGTCGAGCGATGTCATTATCCTGAAGGAAGTCATTAACAAGATGTGCACGATAGGGCCGCGAATTGTCGTCCATGGAGACCAATGCCTCGCCAATATTCTGGCGATATGGTTGCACTATCGGTCGGAGGATGCTATTCACATACCGTACAGCCGTTATGGCGCCTTCCATGACCACCAGCTGCGTACGTCGGCCCCACATTATGCCACCCCAAAGCAGCAGGGAACCTCCACCTTGCTGCACTCGCTGAATAGTGTGTCAAAGGCGTTCATGCGGCTGGTCCCGGCGGAGGTTCGAGACCTCCCTCGGGCATGGGTGTGTGTGTTTGTTCTTAGGATAATTTAGGTTAAGTAGTGTGTAAGCTTAGGGGCTGATGAGCTTAGCAGCTAAGTCCCATAAGATTTCACACACATTTGAACATTTTTTGAAAGGCGTTCAGCCAGACCGGGTTGCCTCCAAACACGTCTCCTTCGATTGCCTGGTTGAAGGCATATGCGACACTCATCGGTGAAGAGAACGTGATGACAATCCCGAGCGGTCCATTCAGCATGTTGTTGGGCCCATGTGTACCGCACTACGTGGTGTCGTGGTTGCAAAGCTGGACCTCGCCATGGACGTCGGGAGTGAAGTTGCGCATCATGCAGCCTATTGCGCACAGTTTGAGTCGTAATACGACGTCCTGTGGCTGCACGAAAAGCATTATTCAACGTGGTGGCGTTGCTGTTATGGTTCCTTCGAGCCATAATCCGTAGGCAGCGGTCATCCACTGCAGTAGTAACCATTGGGCGGCCTGAGTGAGGCGCATCGACAGTTCCTGTCTCTCTGTACCTCCTCCATGTCCGAACAACATCGCTTTGGTTCACTCCGAGACGCCTAGATACTTCCCTTGTTGAGAGCCCTTCCTGGCACAAAATAACAATGTGGATAAGATCGAACCGCGGTATGGGGTGGCGTGGTTGAACTACCGACAACACGAGCCGTGTACCTCCTTGCTGGTGGAATGACGATCTGATCGGCTGTCGGACCCCCTCCGTCTAATAGGCGCTGCTCGTGCATGGTTGTTTACATCTTTGAGCGGGTTTAGTGACATCTCTGAACAGTCAGAGGGACTGTGTTTGTGACACAATACCCACAGTCAATGTCTGTCTTCAGGAGTTCAGGGAACCGGGGTAATGCAAAACTTTTTTTCGTGAGTGTCATGTTGAAAATACATTTGCAATCATGTAGCAAGTGGAACATCTTTTGAGCGGGCGGGGCGTTTCTTTTTGAAGGAATTGTAAGTACGTCCCCACAGTTAGAAGTCCTGGGAAAATGAATGGCCCAATAAAGTGTGTGTTGATTATATCACACCACACATTTATGCGAAATAGCTGCTGGAAATTGCGTTGCACTGTTGCATGTGGGTTTGTTTCAGGCCATACGTGCTCGTTATGTAAATTGTTTATACCATCTCGAGTAAACTGTGCCTTATCAGTAAATAAATAGTATTTGTGTAGCTGCCGATTAGTATTTAACCAGCTGCACAACTCCAAGCGAAGGGAAGGATCTTTCGGATGCAAATGATGCACTTTTTGTTTGTGGTAAGAATAAAGATTATTGTAGTTCATTGTACTCCATAACTTAGATTATGAAATGCCTAATCGTTGAGAGATACATCTTGTACCCGGGCTACGTTGAACAGCATCCATGATATCCTCATCATCGTCTTCAGGTATCGAGCACTCATACTGATTATGAACGCTAGGTAGATAACCTGTCTCCTGTAGCATTCAAAATTCTCCACTAATAGTTCCTACATTCGGAATCCTCCAAGTTGGATAACGCACACTATATTCGTTAACTGCAGCCGTAGCATTACCATCACATTTGCCATAAATAAAAACCATATCGGCGTATTCCTCTGTCGTAAATTTGAAAGGCATTCCTATTTCATAAATAATCTACAAACTACAACAGGTACACACTGTTGTTGTTATGTTCTTTCACTGAACAATGCAGAAAACTAACTCATTTCAAGGTTAGGAAACGACTGAAACAACTCACTAACGGTTGCCAACCATGACGTAAACGTTTCTACATTCTTAATGGAAAGTAAACAAATTTACTTGTATAATATCTTTGCTTCTCTGGATGTTCTGGAATACTACTGCAGATACATGTCTGGGATATATTTTAGTAGAGTCACCAGATCAATAACAACAAAATAAATTGAAATCGTGCTTTACTTTAACCTCGCACAGTTTTGCGATGACTTAATATTAGCGAAGTTGCTAAATGTCAGGCAAAATCTTTTATTAGACGTAACTCCGTAACCAAACACTTGCGGACCTAACTTTTTTCTTTAGTTTTACGTGTAGAATAACATATTAAAATATTTGCGTATTTTCTTGAATAACCCTGTAGATGAACCGCACTTCCTTAAAACTCCCCCAATAAATCGAAGTCGACCATTTGCCTTCCGTAATACAATCTTCACATCTCGTTCCGTTTCATAACGCTTTGCAACGTTACGCCTTGATATTTAAACGACCTGACTATGTCAATCAGAACACTACTAATGTATCAGAACGCTACGGGTTTCCTTTTTCTGCTCATTCGCATTAACTTTCATTTTTCTACACTTCGGGCTATCTGCGATTTATCATACCACCTAGAAATTTTGACTAAGTCATTTTGTATCATCCCACAGTCACTCAACTTCGCAATCTTTCCTTACACCACAGCATCATCAGCCAACAACCACAGATTGCAGAGCAACTTGTCCGCCATGTCATTTATGTTTATAGAAAATAATAGTAGTCCTATCACACTTCCCTAGAGCGCTCTTGACGATACCTTGTCTCTGATGAAACCCACCATCTAGGACAGCATACTTGTTTCTATTACTAAAAATGTCTTCTAGCCCGTCACGTATCAGGGAAGGTTTTCCACAGGCTCGTACCTCCATTGTCTACAGTGGGGACCCGTATCAAATGCTCTCTCTCTCTCTCTCTCTCTCTCTCTCCCTCTCTCTCTCTCTCTCTCTCCCCCCCTCTCCCCCTCTCCCCTCTCTCTCTCTCTCCCCCCTATCTCCCCCCCTCCCCCCCTCTCTCTCGTCTCTCCCTCCGTCGCTCCCTCCCTCCCTCCCTCCCTCCCTCCCTCCCTCCCCTCCCCCGCCCTTTCCCTCTCCCTCTCTTGTAAGAAAACAGGTTTTGCTGAGGTGAAGCTAAAATCAAGGAACTCAGTCCTAACACGTCTCTGTGTAATTGTCATTGTATTAATTTTCCTCATACTTGCTGCTTTAGTGGAGTGACATTAGACATAGAAGTATGTGGCCCAAAATCTGATAGGGGAAGAAAGTTTTATCACTAGTGAGTGGAAAATGGAGACGAACTGACGGTGTACACTTTCTGATCATTACACTGCGCACCAATGTTTAAGACTGTTTAAGACTGAATCCCAAAGCTCTTCTTAGTGCCTAACAGAGTAAGAGCACAGAGCATTGTTTATGGTGTTGTGACCAGTGGATAGGAATCAGTATGACCATTGCCCACTACGAATGTAGTGTGTGGACATGTAAGGTGAGAATGTGGGTCTCGCGAGAGGTGTGCGCGAGATAGTCCCTGCAGTCGCACTGTCATCTGTGCCCTCGGTGGCTCAGACGGATAGAGCGTCTGCCATGTAAGCAGCAGATCCCGGGTTCGGGTCCCGGTCGGAGCACACATTTTCACCTGTCCCCGGTGTTACATCAACACCCGTCAGCAGCTGAAGGTATTAATATATACTTTTAATTTCAGTGCACAACCTGTTACCATACGATACACAGGGTTCATGAGAGACTGCAAGAAGGGTTCCCAACAACCAGTGTCTGTGAATTTCGACTTCACTCACCTCTTTTTTCCTTCTTCTATTTATTGTCAATGATACTGACATCGAGAACAAGCTGTAGACGAATTGCTGCAATTAGCCGACAGTGTTGGAAGAGTTTGCGTCATATATTAGTGCAGCCAGTGAGTCTCGGTGTGGAGTAATACAATTAACTAGCATTTATTCAGACCATAAGACAGTTGGAATTTTATAGCTTCCAGTGAGCCAATCGCTCTGGCCAGCATTGTTGTTGCTGAAGATTGGTTTGATGCCGACTTTTTCACAGTAGTCCGTACTGGACAAACGTCTTCATCTCTCCGTAACTACTGCAAGATACATTTATTTGAAGTTACTGATTCTATTCAACACTTTTTCTCCTGTTACAATTTTAACCCCCCCCCCCCACTTCTTTCTGTTACAAAACTGATTCTCTGATGCTTTAGGATAGGCTCTATCAAGCGATTCCTTCTTCTAGTCACGTTGTCCTGTAGATTTCTTTTTTCCCCGATTCGATCAATGTCTCCTCATTAATTATCCGATCTAACACCTCATTTTCAACTTTCTACTGGAGCACCACATTGGAAAAGCTTCTGTTCTCTACTTGTCTGAACTGCTTATCATCTACGTTTCACATCCGTACAACGCTACTCTAAAGACAAATAACTCAAAAGAATTCCCAAGACTTAAACTGATATTAGATAACAAATTCTTCTTTTCAAAAATTCGTTTCTTGCTACTGCCAATCTGCATTTTATATTCTTTTTGTTTCTGCCATCGATAGTTATTTTGGCTGTCCAAAAATAATAACCCGTATATTAATTTTAGCGTATCGTTTACTGCTATAATTACCTCCACGTCAACTAATTCAGTGAAACTACACTTCTTTTAATTTAATTCATATTCATCTTATGAACTCTTTGCAAGACACTATTTACACAGTCCAAGTTTTCTTCCAAGTAATTTGCCGTCGCTGAGAGAATTACAGTGTCGTTGCCCTAACCTCAGAGTTTTAATTCCTTCTCCTCGGAATTTAATTCCTCTTGCAAATTTTTGCTTGATTTTCTTTACCGTTTACTAGATACACAGATTAAATAACTTTGGAGAGAGGCTACAACATTCTCTTACTCCGTTCTGTACTACCATCTCCTCCGTGTCATATCCTTGAATTCCTATAACTGTAATCTGGTTCCTGTACAAGTTTTAAATAACGTTTAGTCCCGTTATTTTATACCTCCCACCTCGATAATTTTAAAGATATGTTCCAGTCAACATCATCAGAAGTTTTCTCTAAACCTGCAAATGCTAAAAATGTGGTTTGCGTTTGTTTTAAGATCAGCGGTAGAATCAGTATGACCTCTAGTGTTCACATATTTCTGGGGAAGCCAAACTCATCGTCCCCGAGTCGGCTTCTATCAGTTTTTTCTATTCTTCTTTAAATAATTCGTGATAATATCTTGCAACCACCATTTATTAAATTGATGATGAGGTAATATTTTTACTGTCACTCTCTTTTTGAAGTCTGAGGGTATTTCGCCTGTCTAATATATCTTGGCTACCTGTGGCGTCAGCGGCATACGTGCATAATTGCCTCCAATGTATTAATAAACCGCTCTCCCGCAACGCAGTATCATATGCAGCTTGCCTATCTTACGCCTTTCAGGGGCAACAAAAATTTCATGTTCAATATTTCGCGTAGTTATTGACCGAACTTAAAAATTAAAAAAAAAAAAAACTTTCACCATCTACTCATTAGCAGTTATGATGTTATGCTGAAGGTTTACCACAATGAGATAAGTATTACAAATGGAAACTGTGTGTTTGTCTTGAAGCAGCGTCCGCCACGGCGCGCAAATAATTGAACTTAATTCGTCCAGCAGTTGAAAATGAGAGCACTTAGCGACTTCGAGCAAACTTTGCACACAGTTTCAAACTTTTCTGTCTAACAGCACACACAAAATGACGAAAGGAAAAAGGTTTATCGCTGACTACATTTTCGCTGTTCATGCAGTCAACTAAAGCTCAAGCACGACGTTTTAATTAATTAATTCATTACTTCTAACTCTATTCGCAGCGCACTGTGGATACAATATCTACATATATCACTGAATGTACATGCAAAATTATATCGTTGTACAAGACACACTTCCGGAGGTATGACGTCATATACACACACCAAAAACAGTTTTGCATCACCCCGGTTCCCATAACTCGGGAAGACAGACGTTGACTGTGGATACTGTATCACAGTCACAGTCCCTTTGACTGTTCAGCGATGTCACTAAACCCGCCCAAAGATGTAAACAACCATGCAAGAGCAGCGTCTATTACACGGAGGGGGTCCGACAGCCGATCAGTTCCAGTCACTCCACCAGGAAGGAGGTACACGGCTCGTGTTGTCTGTAGTTCAACCACGCCTAGACGGTCAATACCGCGGTTAGATCGCGTCCGCATTGTTATTTTGTGCTAGGAAGGACGCTCAACAAGGTCTAGGCGACTCGGAATGAACCGAAGAGATGTTGTTCGGACATGCCTCGCTCACGCCGCCCAAGGGCTACTACTGCAGTGGATGACCGCTACCTACGGATTATGGCTCGGAGGAACGCCACCATGTTGAATAATGCTTCTCGTGCAGCCACAGGACGTCGTGTTACGACTCAGACTGTGAGCAATAGGCTACATGATGCGCAACTTCACTCCCGACGCCACGGTCGCAGGTTCGAATCCTGCCTCGGGCATGGGTGTGTGTGATGTCCTTAGGTTAGTTAGGTTTAAGTAGTTCTAAGTTCTAGGGGACTTATGACCTAAGATGTTGAGTCCCATAGTGCTCAGAGCCATTTGAACCATTTTTTTTCACTCCCGACGTCCATGGCGAGGTCCAGCTTTGTAACCAAGACACCATGCAGTGCGGTACATATGGGCCCAACAACATGCTGAATGGACCGCTCAGGATTGGCATCACGTTCTCTTCACCGATGAGTGTCACATATGCCTTCAACCAGACAACCGTCGAAAACATGTTTGGAGGCAACCCGGTCAGGCCGGACGCCTTAGACACTCTGTCCAGCGAGTGCTGCAAGGTGGAGGTTCCTTGCTGTTTTGGGGTGACACTATGTGGGGTCAATGTACGCCGCTGTTGGTCATGGAATGCGCCGTAACGGCTGTACGATACGTGAATGCCATCCTCCGACCGATAGTGCAACCAAATCGGCAGTATATTGACAAGACGTTAGTCTTCATGGACAACAATTCGCGCCCCCATCGTGCAAATCTTGTGAATGACTTGCTTCAGGATAACGAAATCGCTCGACTATAGTGGCCAGCATGTTCTCCAGATATGAACCCTATCGAACATGCATAGGATAGATTGAAAAGGGCTGTTTCTGGACGACGTGGCCCACCAACTACTCTGAGGGATCCACGCCGAATGGTTGTTGAGGAGTGGGACAATCTAGGACCAACATGCCTTGATGAACTTGTGGATAGTATGCCACGACGAATACAGGCATGCATCAATGCAAGAGGACGTGCTACTGGGTATTAGAAGTACCGGTGTGTACAGCAATCTGGACCACTACCTCTGAAGGTGTCGTCGTATGGTGGTACAAATGCAATGTGTGGTTTTCATGAGCCATAAAAAGTGCGAAAATCATGTTTATGTTGATTTCTATTCCAATTTTTTGCACAGGTTCCGGAACTCTCTGATTCGAGGTGATGCAAAACTTTTTCTGATGTGTGTACATTGACATGTTTGAAAAACTAAATTTTGTTTGAAATGGAGCGAAAATTACCCAGATTATGCACATCCAGTGTTTTATAATGGGAGTACTTAGCGACTTTCAACATGATTTAGGCATAATTTGCAACCTTTTCTAAACTTTTTCTCGCTTACATGCTTAAAGTCAAATATTTACCACATTAACTCATCTGTGAAGTAATCGGACGCCTGAAGCTATTTTATAGGTAGAAGTTCGATTCTTTAAAAATCATGGGTTTATTGGTATGATTGTGTTCGCCATCCTTCTTAAAAACGAAAAGGATTTTTCTGAATCACTTGTCTCTAGAGTTGCGCCCTATCAAGCTTAGGGTTCGGTAATTTTGGTACACTTCATAAATGACGCAGTAAATGCTAGGACTACCAGTAGAAATAAATGTTAATGTCGTGTGACTAGGGCCTCCCGTCGGGTAGACCGTTCGCCGGGTGCAAGTCTTTCTATTTAACGCCTCTTTGGCGAATTGCGCGTCGATGGAGATGAAATGATGATGATTAGGACAACACAACACCCAGTCCCTGAGCGGAGAAAATTTCTGACTCAGCCGGGAATCAAACCCGGGCCCTTAGGATTGACATTTTGTCGCACTGACCCATTTTTTTTTCATTTTGTTCGGTATTGTTTGTTGCGTTTGGTCTGGGCGGACGTCACAAGACATCCGTTCAAGTTGGTCGTTGATTCCTTTACACAATTTTTTATTACAGACGGCGAGCAGCCCTCTGACCGAACACGCTGATCTACTGTGCCGGCACTACTCAGCTACCGGGGCCGGACTGGACTATCAGTAGTATTGCTGGAATCTGTAGGGAAAGAAACATAAGTAAATATGTGAGAGAAACTGGAAGCCGGCGGTTTCTCTTAGTTTTTTGTTTGTTTGGTTGTTTTTCTTGCACATAATTCGAACCGCACATCATTCAGTACTAGTCCATTGTAGATTTTACATCCTTACAGAACGCTAATTGCATTTTATACGTCATAAAAAGTAGTTGAACGCTTAACTTACGTGCTTTTATGCAACCAATGCAATTGCGTTTGATGCAAGTACAGTTTATACGCACAAACAGACGAAAAGTATTTAATTGTTGTTGTTATTATTTGGTACTCAATAGAATGTTCTTCTTCATGATCAAAGGCAAGAGTTTCATTTTATTTTTGACAAATGCGAAAGTTGTTTATGAATAACAAAAACTTGTTTTATATAAAGTCGCCGTAGAATCAAAGCGATGTTTGATATATTTTACGTTTTGTGGTACTGTTTTTATTTTCTCTTTTTCTGAGGAAATTGCGTTTTGTAGAGCTGTATCATAAATCTGAATCGTTTTCTTGATATTTCCCACAGCATATCTCTGTATCAAGTTATAAATCAACAGTTGTGAAATAAATCATGAAATAAAAGTTGACAAGTTCAGGTCCTAAAGAACGGACACCACAATTCGTATAATTTGAAATTCTTGGTTGGACAATAAATCCACCTTCTTCATTGCGAATGCGTAAATACATCCGACCTCCTGTAGGGATCTCGGAAGAGCGAATGTGGAGGACATAAACAGGAGCGGCCGGTAGGTGGCGCTCGATGGGAGAGTGTATCAGCCGTGACAGTCCGTGCAGTTGGGGTGACACTGTCTTGGATGGTTACCCCACCTGCAGGAGGTCACGGGTTCGAATCCAAGTCCGGTACACATTTTCACTCGTCGCCACCGATTTTGCATAATGTCCCATTGTAGCTGACAACAGTGATCCTTCCCCTCTCCTTTCCATTCTTCCCGTCTTCACCTTCAATTTACGTATTCACACCAAGTTTGTAGACAGTTTACCGCCTCCAGTTTTTAGGGGAATCTAGTAAGACACGTACAGAAAGCGAGCCTCACGAGGTAACGGTCGGATAGGTATACAACACGCCTAACGTATAGGTAACGCGCTTACGACCTTAACTGACCTACGTTAGCTTATGGTAGTTCCACAACTCTACCTGTTGCGCTTCGTCTTCTCAAAGACCCACGATAGACTGCCGCTAGGAGCTACGTAACCTACAACGTCTTGACAGAGAGAGTAGCAGTCGTTCAGCCGGTTGCAGCTGGCCATGAATGGCGGCAGGGAGGCTGCGTTCCGTGTTGCGGTGAGGCAGTCGCCGGCTGCAGCGGATGTGGGGCAGGGCTCGCCGTGACGCAACCCGCGCAGCAGGCAGCGGGCAGCCGGGCCCCAGCCAACGGCGCGCGGGTTGGCTGCAGGTGGCCGCGCCTCTGCGCCAGCCAATGGCAGCACTTCCCTGTCACCGGCGCGCGCTGCACCCGTACCGGGGACGCTGCGCTTTCACCGACATGTTCCAGTGTTCACTGCGCAGACAACAAAGATCGGTGATGTCGTTTAGAGGTAATGCTGTATAGCCCGATTAAAATTACTTGGTATTTGACGCCTTTCACTTTCCGCTACAGTGTTACCGCATCCGCTGCCGGCTACGGCTCAGTTATAGGCGACACAAACACGGCGGGTCACTTCACAAATGCTGTTAATGCGGCCATTTTTAGGTGTAACGGAAATGGGAGATGCTCTGTCGATACCTCACTTTAAGTGGCCAGTGACCGAACTGCGGCAGACGTCGAGTTTTGTGGTACTGAAATTAAACACTTGTCCTAACCTAACCGCAACCTCGTGATGTGCAACGTATCGGAGGAAACGGCGATCAACAAACTGCGGCATAGCTAAAATCACGATCGCTTTGTTCACGGCGTTTGAGGCTAATCTCTAAGAGGAAACTCGGGACAGAAAAATTTCGTAATATGTTTGTTTGCAATAGGCGCCGGCCGGAGTGGCCGTGCGGTTCTAGGCGCTACAGTCTGGACCCGAGCGACCACTACGGTCGCAGGTTCGAATCCTGCCTCGGGCATGGATGTGTGTGATGTCCTTAGGTTAGTTAGGTTTAATTAGTTCTAAGTTCTAGGCGACTGATGACCTCAGAAGTTAAGTCTCATAGTGCTCAGAGCCATTTGAACCATTTTTTGCAATAGCCATCTTCAGAATAGACTATCAGCTTTAGCGTTAAATGCAAACTGTTACCTTCTCTCCTTATCTCTGTCATTGGCTTCCTGATACAATCCTCACACTAGCTACACGCGATGCCGCGTTACCAACCGAAGAGCAGTCCTGGTTGACATCCGGTCGCAGATTATAGGCGACACAAGCAGATAACAAACGAAAAGAGAATGACAGGAACAAAAATAAGGACAATTAAGAAAGTCAATACGACGATGAAAATGACGCGGCAAAATATTAGAAATAAAAAGTTACATTTAAATCAATTAAATGAATAAAAAGATAATCAAAATCGCCGGTCGAGGTGGCCGAGTGGTTCTACGCGGTACAGTCCGGAACCGCGCGACGCTCAGGTCGCAGGTTCGAATCCTGCCTCGGGTATGGATGTGGGTGATGTCCTTAGGTTAGTTACGTTTAAGTAGTTATAAGTTATAGGCGACTGATGACCTCAGAAGTCAAGTCCCATAGTGCTCAGAACCATTTAATCAAAATCTTTTGATTATATTTAGAAAAATACAATATTTCGTTGCATTTGACGAGATTCAAACCTTCTACCCGTCAGATTTATGTGCTAACAACCAAGCTATGCCATTACACTGCAAAAATCTGTTGTATTTATGGCTCTGGTGTCCCAGTCGCAACGATTGATTGACTGCGCAATGTCGCGCGAAGCTTATATAGTGTAAGCCAATCTCTATGATTATATTAACTGTATAAATAATTCTGAATCGCGTCTTGAGCGGAGGGATAGAATAGTGCTTAGTTAGTGCTGTATCTGAAACGTGTGTGTTTCGTTAGCGTGTGTGTGTGTGTGTGTGTGTGTGTGTGTGTGTGTGTGTGTGTGTGTGTGCACGCGCACTCGCTTTTGGTGTGGTTATCACGTGTGATGAAACACAAAATAAAATGACCAGACACATGAAGAAAGAAAGCCGGACAAGGAATTCAAGTGAACTGATTGTTGTGGCAGTTTGGTAACGGCGAACGGTTCCGGCGTGACGTTGAGCGCTCTGATTGGAGGAAATCGGCTACAATGCGTGAAGTGTCAACTGTCAAGTAATTTTAATCGGACTCTGTTGAATCGGTGTGAAGTTGGTTCCTCACAGTTACAATGGACAGGGAGCGGCAGCTTCGGGCGCCTACCTCTACTAATAATGTAACGCGATTTTGTCAACGTGTCTATAGCAACGACTCAGTGTTGTCACAGCACTAAGACAGCTATTGTTTTCACCTGCGGCCGTATGCTTTTCGCCGTTGAAAGCTGTTTACAGCGCTGCGATTTGTCAGGGTTCTAATGCCGTCTCAACTATACAGGGTGACTCTTATTGACGTCTAACAACCCCCGAAGCGACGTAGATGACGCTGAGACAAATAATTTAAGACACTGGGGCCGCAAATGTCGGGAAATACCTCGAAAGTGATTGATAAATGTTGAACATGTGACGTCACCATATGACGCACCTCGCCGCGCGTGCAGCGGTGGAAATCCAAATGAAGTATTCGCGTCGGTATTGCTCTGGGCCTACGTGCGCCACTTTAGCGCGTGGAGCTCAGGGTTCGAGTCTTGTGTCTGGCAGGCAGCACTCTTTTGTTTCTGTTTTCAGCTTTTTTTTTCGTTGCGTTAGACAGTTAGGTGTTTACGTTGAGATAACATTTATTATTTTATTTATCGGATTAGCGGTCTCCGCTGGTCAATTGCAAAGAGCGGTACAGCAAAAACCTAGCGTACTGCGTCCCAAGTAAATGGGTATAAGCTTCCGAACTGCATCTGTACCAGTAAATGACCTGCGTGTCCTTTACTAAGTCAGTAAACAAAATGAGAACAGCTTTAGCTTGGTTACAGCGAGGGCAGTAAATTTGCAACTTCTACGTCTATAACCGATCGCATTTACAAAAGGTGTCCGAAAACAGAGTAGGCCAGCGGAGTGTGTAATACAGCCCCTAACCGGCGAGGGTAGAATTGGCAAGCCCAATCGCTGCACGTGCGGCGAGGTACGTCATGCAGAGATGTCACATGTTCAACATTTGTCATTCTATTTTGGCGCTTCAGTCCGGAACCGCGCGACTGCTATGGTCGCAGGTTCGAATCCTGCCTCGGGCATGGATGTGTGTGATGTCCTTAGGTTAGTTAGGTTTAATTAGTTCTAAGTTCTAGTGGACTGATGACCTCAGATGTTAAGTCCCATAGTGCTCAGAGCCATTTGAACCATTTGAACCTATTTTGGGCTATTTCCCAACGTTTGTGACCCCTATGTATTTCATATTAAATTACTTGTCTCAGCACCATATTTGTCGTTTCAAGGGTTTTTAAACGTTAATAAGAATGTCCTTGTAGGTAAGAGCCACGAACAAGTTAGATTTAGGCCTGGAATTTTCTTTCACCTTGTATGTGATGTTTCCATGGGTGTGCTACATGATTCTACGGTTCCTTCTTTTTTTCCCAGTGTTATATCACACAGCCTGCTTAAGAGTCAGTTTCACTGCTTGTTTTACTCTCCCAATTCCTCACTTACAACTCAGAAAAATCTATGGTCGTCATAAGGAATCTAACACGTCGCTACCCGCTAGACAACGAAAGCGAACACCATGTAAATTAACCACTGTGAACCATAAAGACCCCTGGCATAGAAACAAAGTTTTCAGAAAAAGAGATGTGTATGAAAATCAAGTTTATAGACAACGTAGGTCTGAACTGTTTTTCTATGAAGTCTCAACATCCTATTCTTCATATGAAAAAATAAAAAATAATTAGACCTACCAACGTTTTTTTAAGAAATAGTAATTATATTTAACATAATATTTATTATTAACGTTAATTCAAAAAATTTCCGTGTATAGGCTAGTGACAATAGTGTCTTTTTACAGTTGTAAATTTTATTAATATGAAACTAATTCAGAATATAAAGAACAGATACCAAATACGGCCCACGTACATACACAATTATGACGTATTCCAGAACTTCATCGTTGTCATTATCATTTTCATTAAGTACATTTGGGGGGGGGGAGGAAGTTTTACAGATACAGATATAGATAAAGCTGGTTCACCATAAGATAACCAAATATCAGGAGCATCCGTACATGCTAAAATCTCAGAATCGACGAGTGTACTTCAGACCCTTATGGTTCTCAGCGCTTCTATTAATCTTACTACTCGCTAAATGGTTTAAGCAGCATGAAGACCTGTGTCATCAGACCAGGTACAGTCTGTAAACTGAGAGAAGCCAACTCCCCACTCTCCTCATTCGGCTACGCAACAAGCAGCGCCTACAAGCTGTTTCCCTCTGTTATAGAGGAGCTCCCGCTGTGTGGCTTTTAAAACAGTGGTGCCGCAATGCTTATACCCACCCGAGAGTGTTTATTTGCCACTACATATACATAATACAGAAATTAACAACAAACAAGTAAACCCCAGATTCGAGAATCAAATTCCCATGTATAAAATAGCTTCACAAGTCTCATTGCTTTATTTATGAGTTAATGTATTAAATATTTCACGTTCAGGATGTTAGCGAGAACTAGTTTATAAAAGGTTTGAAATTTTGCTCAATGTTTGTTGGAAGTCGCTCAGTGCTCTCATGAAACACTGAATGAATAAAACCTGGGTAATATGCTCTCTATTTTAAGCAAAAGCTAGCTTTTCACGCACCTCAATCCTTTTGTCGCCACATATCACAGGTCTTCGTGCTGCTTAAACCATTTAGCGAGTAGTGAGATTAATAGAAGCGCTGAGAACCATAAGGGTCGTACAATGATATAATTTTTCAGGTACACTTTTCAGCTAAATTCAGTGATATAAAGAGACCGCAAGGAAAATGTATACTCTCATTGTCAGGCTCTATCGAGACATCGATACTGTCGTTCGATTTAACAGTGTGTTGTAATATGGTCTTTGGCTCAACAGATGTTAGTACCTTTATCTTGTTATTGGGAAAAGATGGCTGGAGCACGCTTTGCATTCGAGCAATGAAAATGTATTGTGAATTGGTTTTTCAAGTTTGACAATGCCGTTGACGTTCAACATCAGTGGAGGCGGCAGTTTGAAACAGAACGCTAAACCGCCTAAGAATTAAACGCATCATTGACAAGTTTGAATTGCATGGAACGATTTGTGATATTCACAAAAGAAGATCTGGAAGATAGCGTACAGGTAGAAGTCCTGCTTCGTCGGCTCTCGTGATGGAAACGATCTCCACAAAAGTTTTCTACGCAATGTGCACGCGAAGTGGGGGGTTAGCAGTACAAGTCTACGAAAAGTTCTGAAAGCTTCTAAGTGGAAAGTTTACATTCCACGATTACTGCACGCGATTAATTATGACGATACTGATCGTCGAACGCAATTTAGCGAACGGTATCAGCAAATGGTGACTAATGACGAACAATTTGTGACGAAAGTAGTGTGGAGTGACGAGGCTCAGTTTAAACTTAATGGAACCGTGGATCGGTATAACAGTGTATACTGGGCTTCGCATATTTATGTGGATAAACCGATCAGTCTACCAGGGGTTCATGTGTGGTGTGGGCTATCATCTAGGGGCTTAGTAGGACCCTATTTCTTTGATGCTACCGTCACTGGAGAAGTGTACCTGGAAATGTTACGCACATCAATTTTGCCAGGTATACGTGAGCTTTATGGAGCCGATGAAGAGGTCTTCTACTAACAGAACGGGGCGCCACCACACTACCACCGAGCCGTGGATGACAATTTTCCGGGTCATTGGAATGGACGAAGAGGGCCCATTGAGTTCCCTCCACGGTCGCCAGATCTAACACACATGGAACTGCGAAAGACAGCGTCTATCGACGTAAGCCACGCACGCTGGAGGAACTTCGCCAGGAAATTACAGCGACATGTGCAGCGATCTTCACTGTAACATTGTCTGACGTAGTTGCGACGAGCGTTCGTCGTTCTGTTATGTATATAGTCGCCAACGGTGAACATTTTGAACATTTAAAGTAACCATGTGATAAACTGGAGGTTGTACAACGATCAATTATTAAACGTAAAATACACACATAAGTAGTAGTTTTCGTTCTTTAAAGTGTGTATACACTTTTCTGGCGTGCTCCGTATGGAGATACTATCTTCAGAATGTGTCGCGAATACAGTTACTTGTAAAAAAATAATAAATTAAAACGGCATGCGTAAGGTTCTAGTTCAATATCACACCATTTGAAACAGAAACTAGTTTTTCAAGTGTCTTAATTCTTATAACATCATACCTCTTGATCTACAAGTCGTACGATGTTATAATTTTGCACGTACATTCAGTGCTACGTGTGGATAACGTCTGTGGACTGTGATGCGAATAGAGTCAATAGTAAAGATGTAACAAATTAAAACGTCATGTCTGACGCTGAAGTTAGACTACATGAACAGGAAAAATGTAGTTACCGATATACCTTTTTTGTTTCATCAAGCTGTGGCGGGTGTCAACGAGAAAAAGTTTCGTACAGCTTTGAAACTATGTTTAAACTTTGATGGAAGTAGCTAAGTACTTCTCAAACTTCTCAAATAGCGGATGAACAAAATCCTGCTATTTACGAACCGTGAGTTACACTGCCTCAAGACGAACATTTGTCTTACTGTGTTAAACTTTTAACATAACATTACACGTCTTAATGAGCAGATTTTGAAGTACTCAAATTTTTTAAATTCCGTCAGTAACCTCGCAAAATAGTGAAAATAATGTTTTTATTGTCCGTGGGAGCCATTACATAGGAAAAATGCAACTGGTACCAGGTTCCTGGCACCGGGAGAGTCGCGTAGGATTATGCATATATGGAAAGCAAAAAGCGTGCATCTGCAGAATGTCCAGAAATTATACTGTAGTGCTACATAGAAAACTTAGTTTTAGGAGGGCCACTACCGGAGTTACGGCGTTCTTCAATCAAAGACCCCACCCCAGCACGAGCGCTGCTCGCTCTTCACTTAACAAACTGACTGTAGCTACCTTCACAAGTCTACATACAAAATCTTCTTACACACAAGTGGCTGGCAGGAAACGGGCATAAAGTGCTTGGCGGAAAGCAGTGGTCTGCAAAGCGTTTGTAGGTCCTTGATTCCTCAGTCGCGGTAGGTTCTATGGGACCAAACTGCTGAGATCATCGGTCCCTAGGCTTACACACTACTTAATCTAACTTAAACTAACTTACGCTATGGACAACACATGCACACCCGACGAAGGACTCGAACCTCTGACAGGGAGGGAGGGGGGGGAGGGAGGGTAGCGGCGCGAGCCGTGGCAAGGTGTCTTAGACCACGTGGTGGTTGCATATTACGTTATGCACTGCTGGTGTCATAAACACTCAGCAGAAACCTCGCCGAAATACAATATTCCTCGTGGTAGAATCGTAGAATCTAAAGAAATACTAAAATAACGGTGTTGATACATAATATTCTCGCTGGTATGTCATCGGACTGTTATGTCTTCATGCCAAAATACTCCAACAGTATAGCTCGTTGTCAGCATCAGGAGTTCCCTGGCGAACTAAACGGTCAGGGAGACAGTTCTGTCTCTCCGCGGACATCATCTAACGCACGCATCCATGTCCAGGTTGCCAGCAATATAAACGTTGCCTAATTGCATTCTTCACCACCACACGAGTCGTTGGGTACACTATGCGATCACACGAGTCGTTGGGTACACTATGCGATCACCTCTGGTTCGCATAGCCGGTAATTGAGACAGCAGCCACTACATTCCTAGAGTGTTAAAGAAGAGGGTTGTGCCTGTCTTCGAAGTTTCGCAGGCTATCTCCACAAAATACAGCAAGACCGCATGTTTCCCAGCAGTCCTGACCCACGTCGATACAGATAGTGCTTGGCAGTTGTCCTGGCAACAATGAGTACTCTGAATCTCTTACCCACTGAAAACATCTGATAATGGGTTACTGAGAGACTGACGCGCTAGCACTCGCAAGACACTACGATTGATAGACTATGAAATAGAGCTGAAGCAGCGTGGAATAAGGTGCCCGTTATCTCTCACCTAAGCATATTTCGTTTCACACCCAGTCGGGTTAGTACCGTTGTTGCTGCCAGAGGTAGCAGCCCTGTACTGCACATTTCGCAATCTGTACAGAGTTCGCAGCTCGTGGTCTCGCGGTCGCGTTCTCGCTTCCCGGGCACAGTGTCCCAGTTTCGATTCCCGGGATGTCAGGGATTTTCACCTGCCTCGAGATGACTGGATGTTTGTGTTGTCCTCATCATTTCATCATCACTCATGAAAGTGGCGAGATTGGACTGAGCAAACGTTGGAAATTTGTACGGGCGTTGATAACCGCGCAGTTGAGGGCCCCACAAACCAAACATCGTCCCTAATCTGTACAGTCTCATATCATCTACATACACCCAAGGAAAAAAAATCCAGTACACAAAAATAATTAATGTAGAGTAATAAAATTTTGGGAATACATTTCTTTAGGGAACATATTTAAATTATTAGCATGGCAAGTCCATAGGTCAATGTAAGCAACACAAAAACCGTTGCAAATATGGAATGCTCGTACATTAATAACTTGTATAACCACTAGAATGTTGAATGCATGCATGCAAACGTGTATCCATTGTGTTGAACATATGCTGGATGTCAATTTATGGGATGAGCTTCCATTCCTGTTGCTCTAGATCGGTCGAAACAGGCATGACGCTGGAGTTGTTGCCCTGTGATATCCCGTATGTGCTCGATTGGAGATTTATCAGGTGATAGAGCAGGCCACAACAACATGTCAACGCTGCGCAGAGCATGTTATGTTACAACAGTGGTATTTGGGGTGAGCGTTATCCTGTTGGAAAACACCCCCGGGAATGCTGTTCATGTATAGCAGCACAGCAGGTCGAATCGCCAGAGTGACGTATAGTTTTGCAGTCAGGCTGTTTGGGATAACCACGAGAGTGCTCCCGCTGTCATACATAATCACATCCCATACCGTAACTCCAGGTGTAGGATCAGTGTGTCTAGCACGTAGACAGGTTGGCTGCAGGCCCTAAACTAGCCTTCATCTACCCAACTCAAGGCCATCAATGGCACTGAGGCAGAACCAGCTTTCATCAGAAAACACAGTAGATATCTAAACTGCCCTCCAATGATCTGTCACTTACAGTGTGGATTCAAAGCAAACCTTATTTGTATCCTTTTATGCGACTGGCGATAAATTCGTACAGGCATCACCTTTGTAAGATGTAGAAACAGGCCTAACAAGTTTCGTTTACTTCGCATAACTTCTCATTGGTGCTGTGATTTTTTTTCTGTTCGTGCATTTATCATATATTGTTCTTGCTATCATGTATATTCGCAAAAAGTGAAATTTCCGATAAATAGTGAATATAAGAGCCAAACGGTTGCATAAAATTTATTGTGAAATTTCGTTATCTGTAGCTGTCTTGCTGTCACGATTTTGATGGTCAGTAGTGCGTATGTTATGCCGCAAATTTTCGCGTCTGAGCTTCTGATAATTATTAAATCCATAGTAGTTGGGCTTTGATTTGCTTTAATATTGTTGATTTTGAAGAACCGTGGTGTTCCTGCGCTGTGTCGGCCTGCGACTGTTGCTTGTCTTTAACCTTTAACTGGGTAGGTGAGCATTCGTAACATAACTAGGGACGCTGGGTGTTCGCAGCACCCTACATAAATACGATACTGAGGTTTCGATTTTTTTCTTAAATTGTTTATTATACAATAAACATCGCATTTAGTCTTTTATTAATTCATTTAAGTGCAATTTTAATCACTAAGGTACTCGAATAATTATCCATAACTGATAAATCAATAACATGTGTGAAATGGTTTAAAATGTTCGTATGCATACTATTCTCCAAATTAATCAAGTACGAAAAGCTTTAAGAATTTTAAAATTATAGAGAGATGTTAACAGACAAAGCAACAGACATATTTACATAACTTAAAACAATCATTCATGTCAAAAGTCTAGAGAAAAATCACATTTCAACACTAAACATTTCCATCATCACTGGAAGAAGATTCTGAATTGATTCATTTACTGCAGATGTTTTTCATATGAGTTGAACACATAAATTGGTTACACTTGCAACGGAAGAACTTGTTTTTTGTCAGCATATCTTAGACAAACTGTACATTTTCCTGATGTGCGTTTATTACTTTGAACTGTTGGAGTAAACTCTTCCGTATTTGAGATCTCAGCTGCCTTCAGCCGGATGGATCTTGGTACAGCCGAGTTTGAAGCTCTTTTTAAAACCTGAGGAAGCACAAGCTCCTGCCCCACCTGTCTTATAAATTGCCTTCTTTCCACAGCAAAACTGGGGATGTTGCTCTTCATTATAACTTGACCATTAATGCAAGCAATATCTACGATCCGAAATGACACCGCAAATGGCCATCGTTTTGATCTTTTTGCTACGGTGTATGCTGCACACAACTTGTGAACTCCGCTTTTTGTAAGGTTGTAGACGGTAATGATTTCAGATTTCTTTCTGTCACCTGTTGTAGTGTCAATACTCTTGGAATTTGAATGTATTGTTGAAAGCCGCGTAACATTTTTACCTTTTTTAGGTACATACGAAAGGCAAACGATGTCCCCTTTGTAAGCAAAAATTGTACTTGCAATTTTTCTCCCTTTTATGACAGTCAATTCAGTATGAAGCTGAGGCTTATTTTTTTCTCATTGTGCCAACAAGTGTTAGCCGCTTTTTCACTAATTCTTCAGCAAGCAAGATAGTAGTATACCAGTTATCTGCCGGCCGTTGTGACCGAGCGGTTCTACGCGCTTCAGTCTGGATCCGCGCTGCTGCTACGGTCGCAGGTTCGAATCCTGCCTCGGGCATGGATATCTGTGATGTCCTTAGGTTAGTTAGGTTCAAATAGTTCTAAATCTAGGGGACTGATGACCACAGATGTTAAGTTCCATAGTGCTTAGAGCCATTTGAACCATTTTGAACCAGTTATCTGCTGATATATTTCGCCCAGTTCCTTGAATCCCCTCAGTAAGTCTCAAAACGACGTCTTTACCTGAATTAGAAACTTGGAAAGGCCCTTCAGGCTGTCCGCATACACTTCCATTTGAGATACATACCAAGTTCTTGCATCACATAATGTCTGTATTTTTATTCCGTATTTAGCAGGTTTGCTAGGATTATACACCAAAAAGGGACATTTACCTCTGAAGGGAACCAGTTGTCCGTCAATTGTGGTATAACTTCCAAGGCTGTATGCATTTCTGCAGTTTTCGTTGAACAAGGTGAATACTTCCCTCATTGTAGCCATTTTATCCACTTCCTTACGTTACCCCCTATCACGGATATTACCAAATCTCAAACACCTCATAAGTAACAAAAATCTGTCCAGTGACATAGTAGTATGAAATATTTCTACTCCTAGTCCCTGTGAAGAAAACAGATCTTGTAAATTCATTTTAACTGCCCTACAAGAACCAGGCGCGATTCTAGAAGTCGGTCAAGGGGGGGTGGGGGCTAATGGGGGGGGGGGGAGGTTGGGGGAATGGAATATGGCTTAACAAAATGAGAGTTGGGGACCTCTGCTGACAAATTGGTAAAATTTGGTGTTGCTTAAAGTAGTGTTTCGTAACTGTTTTGGAGTCCAGGGTACAAAATGTGTATTAATAAATAATAAAATGCCTATTTTAAGTTAAATGATATTTATTGGTTTAGGTAGTAAGCTATTTGCCGCTCTTATTCTTTTGTTAAAATGTGTTTGGAATACATTGCATCCTATATTGCTAAACAATTATAAAAAAAAAGATTGAATCTGTTGGAGTAATATATTCGCTGATTTCTGAAGTCATTTTATCCAGTTTAATATGATGTTCCATGGGGGGGAGGGGGGCTATATCCCCTACCCCCCACCCCCCCTCCCTTGCCACCACCCCTGATAAGGGCCAGCAATTATAAGCAGTCCACTGAAAGATCGTATTACTATTACACCTGTTTTCTGGCATCTATTTTTGTTCTTGTAGAAGGCCTCGATGCTATCAATATAAAGGTTGGTGCACTCTACTATTGAGCGAATTATTTGTTCATTTATGAACACATCAAAGCATTCTATAGCAGTCTTGCAGTCATTAGCAACTAGTCTGGTACCAAGAAGCTGAGTTACTATATTTTGCTTCCTTGTTATGATATTATTAGGTGTAGTCATCCATTTAGTTACTTTATCCTTACCAAGCATACACGTTTCCGGTGTTGTTGGAAAGGAGGAAGCCGTATCTTCACTAGCATGTCATCAGATTGATCACTTGCAGTTGCATGATCGCTTTCTTCACACTGTTCTTCTTCATTGTCATCCGACTCTTCAAACTCTGGAATGTCTCAGTCTTCATCTTCATTAAAAACTTCCTCCAACAGACTTCTAAGACGTTTCTGCTCCTCCTTATATGACAACACGAACAATGGTTTCGCAACAATGTGCATTCCTTTGAACATAGGTAAAAAGGCGCCCAACAGTGTGACCAACATGCTTCGCAAATACCAATAAACTTTTATACCTGGGGTGCTGTGAACACTCCACATCTCCAGTTAAAGCTTTTAAGGAAGTTGTGAAGAAAACGAATATCAGAGACCTACTTCGCGCAGTTTTGACCATGAATTTTGGTTATTTAAACTCAAAAGAACCTGTTTTACTTCCAAAGTTAACTAAAGTAATTACGCCAAAGTTTAGTAACAAACTACAAAGAGCATAAAGCACACAAAATCATGCAAATAATTTCGTAAAAAAGTAAGGAAATGTCTGTAATTTTGATTGATTGTAACTGCGAAAGGGAAATAAACTAGCACTTCGTCGTGAGTATGCGTTAATGTGATGTCCTAATCAATGTACACAGTCTGCGTAATTGACGCTTTACGCCGATAGCATGCCTTGCACCAGTATCAAACGAGAAGCCTTACGATGATTGGTTCGTGCTCGGCTAATGGCGGACGTTACGACTTACGCGGACACATCAACGTAACAAGCAAATTTGTGTAATAAAAGCATTGCACACACATGCTGCACCACACTCCTCCAAAAGATACGTAAAAACATGTAATAATAGCTATGATAAAATAAAAAGGATGGAAGTAGCAAGTAGTAATGACTGCTGTTTATAGTGGAATAAACAATGTTAACACTCATTGCGAACACATGTGACAGAAACTACATTTACTTAAGAGAAACAAATATTAGGAAAGTTTTGTCAAAAAAGAAAAAGAAATTACATTTAGAATTGTTTAAAAATAATTTGAGTGTCCTCCTGATTGTCGGGGCGTTATTCCACCGCTGCCCACGGCGTCTCCAGACACCTTTTCGGCCTGGAATCTCAACGACTGGAGTAGAATCGTCTTTAGTGTTGAGGCCCGCTTCGAACTCAACCGCGATGCCCAACGAAGACGTGTCTGGAAGACGCCCCGGACAGCAGTGGTATACCAACCTGACAGCAGCCCGCCATCCGTCCCCACAACCAGGTTTGATGTTCTGCTGTGCCATTTCTTTTCCGAGCGGGACCCCTTTGTTTGTCATCCACGGCACCCTTACAGGTTACAGGCACAGCGGTACGTCGATATTCTACGCCCCGTTTTGTTGCCCTTCACGGCAATCCACTATGGGCTTACATTAAAGCAAGATAACGCCTATCCAGCCGGCCGGTGTGGCCTAGGCGCTTCAGTCTGGAACCGCACGAGCGCTATGAATCCTGCCTCTGGCATGGATTTGTTTGATGTCCTTAGGTTAGTTAGGTTTACGTAGTTCTGAGTTCTAGGGGACTGATGACCTCAGATGTTGTCCCATAGTGCTCAGAGCCATTTGAATCATTTTCACGCCTATCCACACACGGAGAGAGTTACTATCGCTTGTCTTCCTGCTTCCCAAACCCTATCTTAGTCAGCAAGGCCGCCTCATCTCTCCCCAATTGAGAACGTTTGGGAAATTATGGGTAAGGCCCTCCAACCATCTCGGGATTTTGAAGATATAAAGCTCCAACTGGACAAAATCTGGCACGATATTCCTCACGGAGACAACCAACAACGCTGTCAATCAGTGCCAAGTCGAATAACTGACTGCATAAGAGGTGAACCAACGCGTTATTAACGCTCTCAATTTGTGAAGCTCTTTCTCTTGAAAAAATTATCCAATTTTTCTGAAATTGTTTGTTTGTACATTTACATCGCATGTAACGATTTACGTTCCTTCAGGATAATTCCTTCGTGGTGGTTGTCGTCTTTTTGTTTTCTTAGATTGTATGACAGAAGAAAACTGTGCTCCGTTCGGGAGTTTGACAGAAGACTCTTTCCTTTTGGAGACAATATTGTTATCCACTGAGATTTACGGACAAGACTCATGCACCAGCGACACAGCTTCAGTTCTGTCAGTACAGTCCCCTCATACGTCCATTTCTCTAAGATCAGTTTACAGCGTCCAGACCGGATAACGCCAGGATACGTAAGATTACGCAGAAATTGATACACGTTAAGTTCCTCACTGACTACAGAATTTCTGTACCTACGCTGCTTCCTGCACAGTTTATCTTGTACAACAAATAATGTTCTGGCACTAGTTTTGATTCATTTGGTCGTTCCAAGAATTGTGAGAAAAGTTTTCTTCAGTGACCGAATAGACCCAGACCGTTGAACTGTTTTCGTCAGTGAATTGCGTGTATCAATCCACCGCAGGAAGACGATGTTTAGCACCTGCTGCTATAGGCGTCTGACAAAAGGCAGCATCCGGAGATCTCACTATGTGACAGCTGGTTCACTTCCCGACCTTGTTTTTAATCAACGTCTGCTGTTCAAGGCAAACGCAATTCTAGATTAAGATTTCGTCATCTATTGCTAAACTGCTCGAAAAATAGATTCGCGCACTTCTGTAAGTGTATTCACCCGACAGAAGTGGTGTGCAAGACAAGGCCTCTGTTATAAGCGACCTACCTCGGCAGATGGGCGTGCGTAAACGTTCCCATGCCAACAGTTGCATAGATGCTTCTCAGTACCCATATCATCAATTTACTTCCCAATTCCACCAACCTCTTTCTTCCTAAACAACAAGAACAACCGCCGCCATCGCCACCACCACCACCACCACTACCACTACCACCAACACCAACACCACCTCCTCCTCCTCCTCCTCCTCCTCCTCCACTTCCTTTTTATTTCTTTTACTTTTTCCTCTCCGCATTTCTACTTTTCTACGAGGGTAATCCCAAAAGTAAGGTCTCCTATTTTTATAAGTACATAGACCTGTTTATTTCTACAATGGTTTACATCTTGAACCTTTAACTATTTTTCGACATAATCACCATTTCTGTCGATGCATTTTTGTAGACGCTGTGGCAGTTTTTGTATGCCCATGTCACACCAGTTCGCCGCCATGCTGTTCAGAAAGTTATGAACCTCTTCTTTCGCTTCGTCGTTGGGGCTGAATCACTTTCCGGCCAAATGTTCTTTTAACTTAGGGAACGAGTGATAGTCAGGACTATAGGGTGGGTGGGTGATTATGTTCCACTGAAACTGTTGCAGGAGAGCAACAGTTTGCCGAGCGATGTGTGGACGATAAATGTCATGGAGAATGTGTACGCCCTTGCTTAACATTCCTCTTCTCCAGTTCTGAATTGTCCGCTTGAGTTTTTTGAGAGTCCCACACTACCTGGCAGCGTTAATTGTGGTCCCAGCGATTCAGCTCCGACGACGAGGTGAAAGAAGAGGTTCATAACTTTCTGAACAGTATCGCAGCGAGCTGGTATGACATGGGCGTATAAAAACTGCCACAGTGTCTACAAAAATGCAGCGACAGATATGGTGATTATGTCAAAAAATAGCTAAATGTTCAAGCTGTAAACTGATGTAAACCATTGTACAAATAAACAGGTCTACGTACTTATAAAAAATATAGTAGACCTTACTTTTGGGATTACCCTCGTACTTTCTTTCTCTCCTTTTACGTTCCTAATCCTTCTTTCCTCTTCAGTTCACTTACTTATTTTCGCTGTTTTCATATAAATCTTTAAAACATGATTGTGTAAGTGCATTGACGTGTCACATCAACGATATTTTTTCTGCCTCAACATGTCAACAGATAAAAAACGTATCGTAATGGCGTTGTGAATTCTTGGCTCAGTTTCCATTGATGCTTCACAACAGAATACTTTCCTAGCGCGCTAAGAACGTGCTGCAAGTCCGTAACTTCGGAATATTATCAGAAAATAGCTCGCCTCTTACACAAGCAGATTTAAACTGTTTATAGTTTTTCGTAACTTTCTTCTTAGTTATTAAAAAATTTGACTTCGTATTATATACGAGGTGTTTCAAAATCAATATACGTATTTTAAGACTTTGTAGCATTTATTACGTTCAATTTACATTTATAAATAATACACCAAATAAAAGAGCATCTCAAATAATGTTGTTTGTATACTGGTGCGCGAAGGAAAGAGCGTGGAATGACGAAGAGTGATTGAAGAACGTGCAGAACGAGTGAAAAGCTTTCATGCGTAGCCCCAAGTCAGTGCGAAAGGCTGGTCGTGAGTTACGAATTCTAGTGACATCTCTGTGCAGACTTTTAAGGAGACGTTTACTGTTACGCCCTTAGCGTTTGCGGTTGTTACTAGCTTTAAAGCCTACAGACTGCGGTTTATGTGCCAGCTTTGCGTACGAAATGATGCTGCATGACGATGAAGATTATCTGGATCGTGTCGCCTTCAGTGATGAATCGACGTTCTGCCTAAGTGGAAAAGTCTACAAGCATAATGTGCGTATCTGAGGGTCAGCAAATCCCCACGAGATGATACAGTTGCAATGAGACTCCCCTAAATGGAATGTTTCTGTGACATATCCCAGCCGAAAGCTTATGAGCCTTTCTTTTTCGGTGCAGTAATTGCAACTGGTGCTTCTTATTTTAATGCCCTAGAACTATGGCTCTTTCCTCACTTGGAAGAAGTGAACCGCAGGACTTTATTCGGCAGCGAGATGGTGCGCCACCTCAGTGGCATAACTTATTACTTCAGTGATTAAAAAAAGTTGTACCCGACCGCTGAATTGGCCGCAGGTTAGCGAACGATAGTTCTTGTCATGACCTCCACGTTCACATACGACGTGACGCCATGCGATTTTGTCGTTTATGCGTTCATAAAGGATCTTGTGTACCTCTGTCCGCTACCAGCTCATCTACCCGACTTACGAAACAGCATTGTTGCAACAATTATCCAGACATCTCAAGGTTTGGGAAGAAATCGCCTATCAACCCCCTGCCCCCCCCCCCCAACCGACCGCAGCTCGTGGTCTAGTGGCTAGCGTTGCTGCCTCTGTATCACGGGGTCCCGGGTTCGATTCCCGACCGAGTTGGGGATTTTCTCTGTCCGGGCACTAGGTGTTGTCCTCATCATTTCATCGTTATTCGTGAAAGCGGCGAGATTGAACAGTGTAAAGATTGAAAATTTGTACGGGCTCTGGTAACTGCGCTGTTGAGCGCCTCACAAACTAAACATCACCATCACCTATCGACGTGATATATGAGGAATAGTGCTGACATTGAACACTTGGAAGAAAAACTGAATTGCTCCCACATTTGATGTATTATTTATAACTCGGGTAAGTTGAATGTAATAAATGCTACAAAGCCATAAAACACGTGTATTCTTTTTGGAATACCCTTTGCTAGAGGATGTGTGTTTTTTTTTACTTAAAGTTATAAAAAAGTGTATTGTTAATCTGTAATGAATGGGAAAATCTTTAGCTACGACTTTAAATAAGAATCGAAGCTAATTTACTTTATTACATCAAAGTGAGCATTAAATCGTACGTGAAATGTTGACAGTATCAAACAATGAACTTGGCGAATCTGAATAAACGATTGAGGGTATGATTCTAATAATTAAGTCTCGATGTCAAACAATAATTTTCGCGAAGTCGAACCGTGATTGTTGAAATAGTAGTGAGAGGTAGACAGCGCTGTAGAAGGGTATATATTTGCATCAGTGGCCGAAATTTGCAAGGAAGCAAGTCTTCAGAGTGAAGTTTGAACATTTCTGAAGCTTAGTAGTAATGATTTGACTGTCCTTACAATTCATCTCATTGTCGTGGCTGGGTTTTATCATGTTTATCTGCAGGTGGAGGCCGAAGTGGCCGCAGTAGTTTCACTCCAATAACACGCACCTGCGGCTAAGCGCAACTCGATACGAAATATTTTCCCAGTTTCTCCACTGGAACAGGCGACTGGCTGCTCAGACGGCAGAGACAGTCCTTGGCGATGAAGGTGAAATCTGGCAATGGCGGTGGAGTCTTGCGATGAAATGATTTTGTTCTCTCTGCTTTTGAAAAGGACGACTCGGCTTTTCGCTTTTTCGTTCTCTACATCATTCCTGATTGGCTGATCTGTGGATATTCCGAGCGCTAACCAGTCAAAAGATGCCTTACAAGAAATTGGTCTCCTCTCGGTCCTTGAGTTCAGGCAGTTAACCAGTAAAACATTTGCTAACATGTGTTGAAAAACTGTGTTCTGTCCTTTTTCTATGGCCAAACAGGTGGGTTCTCAACAGCACAGCCATGTCTCTCTTCCTAACTGCTAATTATCATTGTTGGCAGCGCTTTCTCAGTGCCAGAGTTCGGCGGCGTCTCGCGCTCGCGTAGGTGACGTGACTAAGGATTCTCACTCCACACTTCGAGCTTTGTCTCCTAGGTGTAGTGTATTTCGAATAAAGCCCTGTTTTCTACGTTTGGCTCACAAAAATGTCTTTCCAGATCTAGCTGAAAACGGCGATTCTCCTCTTTCCACATTCGAGTGAGAAAACCGTTTCTGCTTGTGTACCTATGGCAGGTGCTATTGCTACTTCCGTGGCCGTCTCCCCGCGGCGTCTCCTCAGAGAAAGCTGTGCAGCGAAGTGGTGTTGACTTTTTCAGCTCATGGCTGGTCCCTTCCAGGAACTCTTCCGGGCGTGGGCATCTCCTTTCAGCCCACATGTTCTAACCACGCCTGCTCGCTTGCAATTCAACTTAATACGTTTCCCAAGTGCCCACTTCTTTAGATTGGATCATGCAGTACAGTGTAAGAATGTAAACTACATTGATCAGCTGCTTGCTACCACAGGTACTCACGTACATCTCATACGTCAGTGGGTATTAATTACTGTGATATGATTAGTCTTGTTAACTCTGATTTTATATTAATTGTGGGACAGTTTTGAGAAAAAAACAATCACGTAACTCTTTCATCGAGTCAGAATGACAGATTTACAAAAGCTCCCATTGTACATTATACTACACTCCTGGAAATGGAAAAAAGAACACATTGACACCGGTGTGTCAGACCCACCATACTTGCTCCGGACACTGCGAGAGGGCTGTACAAGCAATGATCACACGCACGGCACAGCGGACACACCAGGAACCGCGGTGTTGGCCGTCGAATGGCGCTAGCTGCCCAGCATTTGTGCACCGCCGCCGTCAGTGTCAGCCAGTTTGCCGTGGCATACGGAGCTCCATCGCGGTCTTTAACACTGGTAGCATGCCGCGACAGCGTGCACGTGAACCGTATGTGCAGTTGACGGACTTTGAGCGAGGGCGTATAGTGGGCATGCGGGAGGCCGGGTGGACGTACCGCCGAATTGCTCAACACGTGGGGCGTGAGGTCTCCACAGTACATCGATGTTGTCGCCAGTGGTCGGCGGAAGGTGCACGTGCCCGTCGACCTGGGACCGGACCGCAGCGACGCACGGATGCACGCCAAGACCGTAGGATCCTACGCAGTGCCGCAGGGGACCGCACCGCCACTTCCCAGCAAATTAGGGACACTGTTGCTCCAGGGGTATCGGCGAGGATCATTCGCAACCGTCTCCATGAAGCTGGGCTACGGTCCCGCACACCGTTAGGCCGTCTTCCGCTCACGCCCCAACATCGTGCAGCCCGCCTCCAGTGGTGTCGCGACAGGCGTGAATGGAGGGACGAATGGAGACGTGTCGTCTTCAGCGATGAGAGTCGCTTCTGCCTTGGTGCCAATGATGGTCGTATGCGTGTTTGGCGCCGTGCAGGTGAGCTCCACAATCAGGACTGCATACGACCGAGGCACACAGGGCCAACACCCGGCATCATGGTGTGGGGAGCGATCTCCTACACTGGCCGTACACCACTGGTGATCGTCGAGGGGACACTGAATAGTGCACGGTACATCCAAACCGTCATCGAACCCATCGTTCTACCATTCCTAGACCGGCAAGGGAACTTGCTGTTCCAACAGGACAATGCACGTCCGCATGTATCCCGTGCCACCCAACGTGCTCTAGAAGGTGTAAGTCAACTACCCTGGCCAGCAAGATCTCCGGATCTGTCCCCCATTGAGCATGTTTGGGACTGGATGAAGCGTCGTCTCACGCGGTCTGCACGTCCAGCACGAACGCTGGTCCAACTGAGGCGCCAGGTGGAAATGGCATGGCAAGCCGTTCCACAGGACTACATCCAGCATCTCTACGATCGTCTCCAAGGGAGAACAGCAGCCTGCATTGCTGCGAAAGGTGGATATACACTGTACTAGTGCCGACATTGTGCATGCTCTGTTGCCTGTGTCTATGTGCCTGTGGTTCTGTCAGTGTGATCATGTGATGTATCTGACCCCAGGAATGTGTCAATAAAGTTTCCCCTTCCTGGGACAATGAATTCACGGTGTTCTTATTTCAATTTCCAGGAGTGTATATATTCTTTCTGTTTTCATGTTGCGGTTATTTTGATATGACACTACTTAGCCCGATGCTAAACAGTCCCGTTTGTGCCTTTTTGCGTCCTTTATTTTCTGTTCTTGCTGCTCGCGCAGTAATCTATAATTCGAGGAAGTGGTGTGTATTTGTCAACTAGAATTTTTCTCAGAGATGATATACGGTGGGGACGTGTACTGAAGCACAATAGAATATCTTGACATGACCAGTATAAGAGGTCTGTAATCTTTGTTAAATGACACAAGGTATGAGAGAATATAATGTGTGTCGGTGTAACAGCAGGATCACAGCTTTTCTCCAATGCCATGCGTGATATTTTCGAACTGCCAATATCCTCGAGGTGTACCACAATAAACTAACATAGCTGAATGTAAAGACTGGAACTTAATCAAATAGTTTACATTTCAGATATACTTGTGCTAATTACAGCAGTATTTGATGCTGAAATCAGTCAAGGCTCGTATACATGGGTGGTTTGATAATTTCTGTGAGAGAATGGAACATTTTTGTTGTGCTTTCATGGTTGGTATGCTCGATTATTCCAAGGATCGTATAAGGAATTTCAACAATGTACAGCGTACAGTTCATTGTTGACAGCTGTCTGAATTGGTCAGTGTGTCGACTGCGATTAAAAATGGAGGATACTGAATTTCGTGCTGTTATTAAACATTTTCATTTCAAGAATTGGATTGCTGCACAAATCAAAATGGGATTAGACGAAGTTCACACGGATTTTGGACCATTATGGAAGACCATTTATTGTTGGATGTATGAAGTTAAACGTGGTCAGACAAGCACTGAAGGCAAAGCGCGCTCTTGCTGTCCAATTGAGCTCACAACAAAGGAAACCATTGACAAAATCCATGCTATGGTAATGGAAGACGACCGAATAACAATTCGTGTTATTGCTGAGACTGAAGGAATCTTAACTGAGTAAGTGCTTCATATCCTGGACGGAGAATTGGCTGTAAAGAAACTGTGTGCGAGGTGGATGCAGCGACTGCTTATAGTCGGCCAAAAGCACATCCTGCACAACATTTGAACATAATGTCTGGCGATGTTTAATCGCTATCTGCAAGACTTTTTACGCTGATTTGTGTCCATTGATGAAACCTGCATCCGTCATTGCACACCACAGTCCAAATGATAGTCAGAACAATGGACAAAGCCTGGCGAAAGTGCACCGAAAAAGGCAAAGACTATTTTGTCAGCTGTTAAGGTGATGGCCACTGTTTTTTTTTGGGGGGGGGGGGGGCATTCCCAAGGAATAATCCTCATAGATTACTTGGAAAAAGGCAGAACCGTAACAGAGCCCTAATATGTTTCATTGTTGGATCCTTTGAAACTTGCGCTGGCTTAACAATGGCGAAGGCGGACACGGAAAAGTGTGCTCTTCCTCCACAACAATGCACCATCCTACACATTAGCGAAAACAATGACGAAAGTTCATAAACTGGGCTTTGAATTGGGTCCTCGCCTATCCTATTCACCAGACGTACCCCCAAATGTTTCTTCCTCATCTTGAAATTTTGGCTTACTGGGAAGAGTCAGGAAGCGATAGTTGCAGTCAACGAGTACTCTGCAGAGAGTGACAGAACATATTTTTCAGATGGGATGGAAAAACTGGAGGATCGCTGGATCAACTGTACATCCCACAAAGGAGACTAGGGCGAGAAGTGAGTTGTTTATGGAACACACTTTTTCTTGCTTTTTTAAAAGTCTTATCAAACCATCCTGGTACACATATTCGTTATTGTCTTACGAACGACTCGTTTGTGGATCCATGTCTACTGGAACGTTTCTGTTATCGTATACATTATCCTGTGGCAGTTACTGCTGTTAATTAGGACGCACCCTGTACATGATAAGGCCTCAGTGATATCGAAGACGAGTTCCACCACGAAATCGCGATACTTTTCCAGAGGGCGGATTACAATAAAACCCTTCTGGTGTTTTTCCACATCATGGTAAGGAAATTGTAACGTTTCGCTCACTATTACAAGGACTTCATCGTGGTGATGGAGTACACAACTGCTTTTGTGTTAGTATGCTAGTACTTGGGTGCAGTGCTGTGATGATGGGTTTTTCCTTCCGCACACCTTTCACATAGTCACGTGTTTGAGCATAGTGCCTGATCGACCAGGAGATGGTGTCTCAAACGTTGAGCACCCACAACCTCACCATCATCAAGCGTGTTGATGTCGTTCGACTAGCTCGTCCTGTCCCAATTGTCAGGCCTACGAGTTGTGTGGACGTCAGTCACATTACACGCCGAACTACTCTGTTGGACGTGGTGACGAGAGTGCACACTCATCAATACATCTGCTATCTTCAGATTCAGTTGTTGAGTGTAAACAGTGATTTCAGCAGATTTTGGAATACTCGTTAACAGCACATAATGTTCAAATTGTAAACTGAGTCGTGTCTATTTTTACTACGAAACCAGATATAAGGGTGTTTTGGAAACACAATAATATTCTATTTATTATACGGTTCTGCTATATGTAATTTAGAAGATAGCGTCATTTCGCAATAGGAGTGTGGTCTCTCCCACTGGAATCACTGACGTTAACGGAGTTTCTAGCCTCCAATAAATAAATTCCCTTCAGCTTCCTTATATGAATAGTCATTATCTTTGAAGCGCAAATATATGATACAGAATAAGTTGCAATTATCTCGTACGTTTTCCATTACAGGGTCACTAAACATTAACAAATATGTAACTTTCCTAACACGAGCTTCCATCAATGTTAGTGAACATTCTGTTCAAGTCAGTGAGGACAATTGGTTTCAGCTTGGTGCTTAGTTTAGCACAACACGTTCTATGACATGTTTAAATCTTCCACCATCATTCGACTGGACAAAAAAAGGACCTGTATAGCCTAACCACACCGTTCTCTACTCTGGAATTCCTGTGGCAGTTAATTTGATTTCTCGTCGCTGTAATTACATCTTTAGAAAACAGCAGTTCCATGTCACTTTTCTTTCAGCACAAATTCACGGTAGTACATTTAGTTTTAGCGTGTCCCTAGCCGTGTTGTTATCCTGTCATCTAACTACTGTCCGAGCTCTACGACTTCACGAGACAACAGGAACACGACAACGGAAATAGAGACGGGCAGTACATGTTGTGACTATGGTGAAGGCCACCTACTGTAGAAACCAAAACATTGGTTCGTTTTACACCATAACAGCCATACACTAGAAGAATTTTACCGAAACAGAGTACAACCGAGAGGCATTCGTACAACACTTGTACATTCATTGATTTTGGTGCTGATTTAGCTGCCGCGCTGTAATACAGCTGTTCTGTAGTTAGTTGGTACGGTGAGACATGGATACTATTACTGCATTAATCTTGTGCATCGTTCATTGGAAGTCGTAGTATAGTTACCGAATTGCACCCGTTTTGCATGTTTATTCTGTCGTATAAGTAATGTCTATTAATGTTTATGACCCTTATAAGTGTCAATTTTTACTTTTATTTGTGGAATGGTTTTAATTTCTTGATGACTTCATTTGACTGCAGTATGAATGTTAGGGAAAGAACCTGCAACATGTAATATCTGTACTCAAGCACTGACTCCCATAGTCTTTATATTAAAAGTATGTCGTGATCCGTCTTCTGTGCTCGAGAAGATGGCTTCTGGAGCATGCTAATAACGTGCTCTCTTTTACCTTTAAGATGGCAAAGAGCCCTGGGTTACGTTTTGTGGGGAAATGACTAAATCAAAAAATGAAATCCTCAATTATGCGTTTCAGAGTTGCACATTATCATCTTTCACTTTGTTTGTCGGCACCAACTGTTAATATACAGGACGTCACAGCAGAAATGGTCAGTATTCAGGGATGTGATATGAACGATCATTCGAAGCAAAAAAATTCTAGTAAACATGGGCTATAAAATGGATACCTTAAGATCTATGAGCACTTGTCCATCTTCACTACTGTGCACCTCTTCTAATGAACAAGTGATCATAGCTCTTAAGGCGTGCATGTTAGAGCTCCTGTTTACTAGACAATTTTTTCTCGTTTTAATCCACGCTAACTTCTCCCAAAGTATGCTAAGCAAAGTGCTTGCTGTAGAAGAGATTTGTTTCACAGTATCGAATATGAAGAAGTGCTCATATCTCTTAAGGAATCCATTTTAGAGCCCATAGTTACTGGATCATTTTGCTTCGAATGATAGTTCCTGTTGGTTGGTTGGTTTGGGGAATGAGACCAGACAGCGTGGTTATCGGTCTCATCGGATTAGGGACGGATTGGGAAGGAAGTCGGCCGTGCCCTTTCAGAGGAACCATCCCGGCATTTGCCTGGAGTGATTTAGGGAAATCACGGAAAACCTAAATCAGGATGGCCGGACGCGGGATTGAACCGTCTTCCTCCCGAATGCGAGTCCAGTGTCTAACCACTGCGCCACCCCGCTCGGTCGATAGTTCCTGTCATATCCAAGAATAGTGTGCATTCCTCCTATGACACCCCGTATAAAACTGATACCGACCTCACAAATTTGGATAATAGTGTTATACATTTTGTCAAGTATAATTGTTTCATTATTTTACTGCCGTCCGACTTACAACGAATTGGCATCGCTTCCCTCGTGTGCGTCCATTTAAGTCGCACACCGTAATCACGTGAACAGCCCACAGAAGTTGACAGCAACGAAACTTGTCGCTTTCACATGATCGTCAATGGAGCTTCTAGACTTTTTCTTTACTGTGCTTTTATAATGAAATAGCTGTATGGAAGGGTAACTGAGATCAAGGGGAAAATTAGATATTCGTTTAAATATAAATAATTTGTCATATTTGTATTAATAAAAATGTGAGGTGGCAATTGAGGTCTCCGGGAATATCGTCACTTCCCAACGCTTCTGTCAATCAATCGCTAGAGCAGTCTCATTTCTTCAACGTAATTGTAGCAGTTTCTTCCTGTTGTAACAGTTTACCACTTATATGATCCCTAGCGATACAAGGATTGTTGTCCTTGAATCGAAGCGAACCACTATATCTGTTCACACAACGCAAGACAGTGGAGGACAAAATGTTGACAAGTGTTAACAGCAGTGTCACGATTGGGTAAACTGTAGCAAATAGTGCCCCTCTATCAGAGAGGTACTATGAGGCGTTTCATTTGATAAGAAGTGTGGATGTCTCCAACTAAGTTGTCCCTAATCTGTCACGCCGATACTACGTGTTTCTATGTTTTGTATCCGACGATATTGCTCTTTCTTATTCTACGGTACGTACAGACGATAAGTTGGCTTGCTGCCATCTCTTCGTGTACTACGGTACTGCACCGTCGAAACATGGCCGTAAGCTACCTTGGGGAAGACATTTGAGGACTGGTTAGGATTGATAAGTGCTTAGCCTCGCTGTTAACAAAGGTCGCCGGTGACTTGCTGCTACCAACAGATAACAGCTGTCGGTGAATATGTTAGCTTGCGACCTTACTCAGGTATTCTTCAAACATCTGCCGTCTTTTCAGAAAGCATCCGCTGTCTCGGGAACGTCGTATTGCATAAGCAATCATCCGTAATGACTGACCGACTGATGACTGAACTGATGTGTCGCTAATTCTCGCAAATCATTATGAAAAGGCATTGCACCTTACTAATTATTTGGAAATTGCCTACTCAGTAACTAGAATCGTTACCCAGCATCATCGATATCTGTAGTGTATACTATAAATACCTAACTAGGATTCCACTTTTGTGATCAGTGGAGTTCGTCATGTGTGTACCACTCTCGTGTAGTAGCGCTTTCGGAGTGCGGTGTAGTGTTGTGTTGTTGTAGCTGATAATAGTGCTACACAGAGACAAAACAAGTCTGACTCCTCTCGAATACTACCAGAGTAACGCAGATTGTTATTGTCTCGAACCATTATTTCAGTAAATCTTCATCACTAAGTGACTGTAAAGAGATTTGGAATTTAACCTATGACATTGGCACGTAATCTGATGATCCATAGCTGTACGCCATCAGCTTTTCTCTCACCAGCTAAATGTTGGAATGATTCCACCAATAGAGTTCCTACTGGCTACCTTCGGCTCGATCGCCATGGCACAGCTACCACGGCTACGAGCTTCGAGCAGTTTCCCTCAAGTTATACCAAAAAGCACACCCTTATTATGAAATCATGATTAACCCGCTTTTCATTGTGACTATTTCCAACCACATAAAAGCAGTCTCTCTACACATATTTCCCTTCCCATCTTTTTCGTTTACAGTATCGCTTCACTATTTACATTATCGGAAGTAATGTCGCCTCTACACAAGTTCAGACTTTTGAGTCCGCATTTGAACACAACAAAACGTAAAATATTCATGACACTGGAGAGAGCTGTCCCGGAGGCTGCCGTACTGATAAACGAAATATTATTTGCATAGGAACTGAGAAAGTTTCAGCGCACAAGCGTGTGTTGACTCTTAGCTTTGCATTTCGTTCTCCACGATTCGCAGCCCCACAGTGACATATTGTTGAACATACAGTCGAGTGATCCTTTGAAAGACCACCGGTATTTTCACGGACACCGACCGAGAGAGGTAGGGATAATGCAATAGTTAGGAAACTGGATTCGTATTCTGGAGGAGAAGGGTTAATTTTGTCATCGGCACCCTAATTTTTTTCTCTACCGTTTAAGGTAAATACCGGGGTTGTTGCTTTGAATAAGTGACGTCCAATTTGCTACTCCGTTCTTGACCAACTAATTAACTTCTTTGACTCCAGTGGCCATTCGTTGCTAAGATTTATCTGATGCTCCTGTTTCTGCTGGCATGTCTGTCATCATCATCATCATCATCATCATTTAAGACTGATTATGCCTTTCAGCGTTCAGTCTGGAGCATAGCCCCCCTTATACAGTTCCTCCATGATCCCCTATTCAGTGCTAACTTTGGTGCCTCTTCTGATGTTAAACCTATTACTTCAAAATCATTCTTAACCGAATCCAGGTACCTCCTCCTCGGTCTGCCCCGACTCCTCCTACCCTCTACTGCTGAATCCATGAGTCTCTTGGGTAACCTTGCTTCTCCCATACGTGTAACATGACCCCACTATCTAAGCCTGTTCGCCCTGACTGCTACATCTATAGAGTTCATTCCCAGTTTTTCTTTGATTTCTTCATTGTGGACACCCTCCTGCCATTGTTCCCATCTACTAGTACCTGCAATCATCCTAGCTACTTTCATATCCGTAACCTCAACCTTGTTGATAAGGTAGCCTGAATCCACCCAGCTTTCGCTCCCATACAACAAAGTTGGTCGAAAGATTGAACGGTGCACAGATAACTTAGTCTTGGTACTGACTTCCTTCTTGCAGAAGAGAGTAGATCGTAGCTGAGCGCTCACTGCATTAGCTTTGCTACACCTTGCTTCCAGTTCTTTCACTATGTTGCCATCCTGTGAGAATATGCATCCTAAGTACTTGAAACCGTCCACCTGTTCTAACTTTGTTCCTCCTATTTGGCACTCCATCCGTTTATATTTCTTTCCCACTGACATTACTTTCGTTTTGGAGATGCTAATCTTCATACCACAGTCCTTACATTTCTGATCTAGCTCTGAAATGTTACTTTGCAAACTTTCAATCGAATCTGCCATCACAACTAAGTCATCCGCATATGCAAGACTGCTTATTTTGTGTTCGCATATCTTAATCTCACCCCGCCAGTCTATTGTTTTCAACATATGATCCATAAATAATATGAACAACAGTGGAGACAGGTTGCAGCCTTGTCTTACCCCTGAAACTACCCTGAACCATGAACTCAATTTACCGTCAACTCTAACTGCTGCCTGACTATCCATGTAAAGACCTTTAATTGCTTGCAAAAGTTTGCCTCCTATTCCATAATGTTGTAGAACAGACAATAACTTCCTCCTAGGAACCCGGTCATATGCCTTTTGTAGATCTATAAAGCATAGATACAATTCCCTGTTCCACATTCATAACACTTCTCCATTATTTGCCGTAAGCTAAAGATCTGGTCCTGACAACCTCTAAGAGGCCTAAACCCACACTGATTTTCATCCAATTGGTTCTCAACTAATACTCGCACTTTCCTTTCAACAATACCTGAGAAGATTTTACCCACAACGCTGATTAAAGAGATACCTCTGTAGTTGTTACAATCTTTTCTGTTTCCATGTTTAAAGATAGGTGTGATTACTGCTTTTGTCCAGTCTGATGAACCTGTCCCGACTCCCACGCCATTTCAATTATCCTGTGTAGCCATTTAAGACCCGACATTCCACTGTATTTGATGAGTTCCGACTTAATTTCATCCACCCCAGCCGCTTTATTGCACTGCAATCTATTGACCATTTTTTCCACTTCCTCAAATGTGATCCTATTTCCATCATCGTTCCTATCCCATTCTACCTCGAAATCTGAAACATTACTGATCGCATTTTCACCTACATTGAGCAACTCTTCAAAATATTCCCTCCATCTGCCCAAGGCATCCACAGGATTTACCAGCAGTTTTCCTGACCTGTCCAAAATACTTGTCATTTCCTTCTTACCTCCCCTTCGAAGACTGCTAATTACACTCCAGAATGGTTTTCCAGCAGCTTGACCCATAGTCTCCAACCTGTTTCCAAAGTCTTCCCACGATTTCTTCTTGGATGCTGCAATTATCTGTTTGGCTTTGTTTCTTTCTTCAACATAACTTTCTCTGTCTACCTGGGTTCTGGTATGTAGCCATTTTTGATACGCCTTCTTTTTCCTTTTACAGGCTGCCTTGACTGTATCATTCCACCATGCTGTTTGCTTCATCCTACTTTTACACACTACTGTTCCAAGACATTCTTTAGCCACTTCTAGTACTGTGTCCTTGTACCTTGTCCATTCCTTTTCCAATGACTATAATTGGCTACATTCAACTAACTGGTACCTTTCTGAGATCGCTGTTATGTACTTGTGCCTGATTTCCTTATCCTGAAGTTTCTCCACTCTTATCCTCCTACATATGGACCTGACCTTCTGCACTTTCGGCCTCACAATCCCAATTTCACTGCAGATTAAATAATGATCAGTGTCATCAAAGAATCCACTGAATACACGTGTGTCCCTCACAGCCTTCCTGAATTCCTGATCTGTTATTATATAGTCAATGACAGATCTGGTTCCCCTGCCTTCCCAAGTATACCGGTGAATGTTCTTATGTTTAAAAAAAGAGTTTGTGATTACTAAGCCCATACTGGCACAGAAATCCAAGAGTTGTTTCCCGTTCCTGTTGGCCTCCATATCCTCTCCAAATTTACCCATAACCTTTTCATACCCTTCTGTTCGATTTCCAATCCTGGCGTTAAAATCACCCATGAGCAGAACACTGTCCTTGTCCTTTACTCTAACAACTACATCACTGAGTGCCTCATAAAAACTATCCATCTTATCTCGATCTGTCCCTTCACAATGCGAATATACTGACACAGTCCTAATTTTCTTGCTAGACACTGTCAAATCTATCCACATCAGTCGTTCGTTTACATACCTTATTGCAACTACGCTGGGTTCCATTTCTTTCCTGATGTAAAGCCCTACACCCCATTGTGCTATTCCTGCTTTGACTCCTGACAGGTAGACCTTGTATTCTCCCACTTCCTCTTCTTTCTCACCCCTTACCCGAATGTCACTAACAGCTAAAACGTCCAGCCCCATCTTACTTGCAGCCTCTGCCAGCTCTACCCTCTTCCCAGAGTAGCCCCCATTGATATTAATAGCTCCCCATCTCATTACCATTTGTTTGCCAAGTCGTATCTTAGGAGTCCCTGATTTGTCAGTTAGAGGTGGGACTCCGTCACCTCCAAAGGTCCGAGGCATTTTGATCTGATTGTTGCCAGCATCATATTTAAAGTACCAGGGAAGCAGGTTGCTAGCCTTACTTGCCCCGAGTCCCATTGGGTTTTACCCCTAACGGCTGAGGGACTAACCGGTGGATTTGGTAGTCTTTGCCGTAAGAGCACAAAGGTGACCACGACTCAGAATATGTCCGAGATGCCCAGCCTTATTCCGAAGTAACCGGTATCCCGACTGTCGGGACCACTTACTTGGCCACTCATACGTTGCCCGTGGTTCATGAACTAGGACATGACTACAGGAACCCACACCATGAACCACTGGCATGTCTGTAAAACGAAAAAATTAACATTCGAAACAAACATAATGAAACGCTGCACTTTTTCCTGTTACCCAACAAAGAGACGTGAAACGTTTTTCGTAACGTGAGTTTGATATTTTGACAGTCTCGCCAATTGCTGTTATGAAAGAGGTGGTGGTGGTAAGTTCCTATAGGACCAAACTGCCGAGGTCATCGGTCCTTAGGCTTGCCCACTACTACTACGCTAAGGACAACACACTATACACGGAGATTCGAAAGGTGGTGCAGTAATTGAGGAGTTGGCAGAGGAATCGAAATACACTAACTGCAAAATAACAACTTAAAGTCTTGGAAGAAATTCTGCGGCAGTGAAAGTTTTGGAATGCCAGGAACAAGGACAATCAATGCACAATCGCCGTAAATTCAGCAAAGTTAGTTTCTGTGTACGTACAACTACTTGTCATTTATGTGCACTCCTTTTCTTGTGGTGCCGTTGAAGTATAATTTACTGTGTACGTTCATACCCTTCTCAACCGCACTCTCCGACATCGGAAGGGGAGGTCCAATCGCATGGCCGCCTCGTTCCCCTGTCCTGACACCTCTTTATTATTTTTTTTTGTTTCTGTCAAAAGCTTCGTGTACGTGGCAACAATGCCCGACAAAGAAACATTTCGCGCCAGAATAGTTAGAGCGTCTGATGAATTTCCTGTGACGCCTCGTGTAATTGCTACGGAGCTCCAGAATTTTCTACGAAAGTGTTAAGCCTGTACAGAATATGGTGGCGGCTTGTTTGAAGACCTCCTGTTATGTACAGCATTGTTGAGTAAACAGTACATTATCTCTGCCGAACTTAGGGCACATGAATACTGGTTGTTCTTGACATTCCAAATATTTCATTCGCTGAGGATCACTTCCAAAACCATTTGTTCCTGTTCCAAGGATATTCCATTTCGTCTCCTCTGTCAGCTTCTTCAGTTTGTGTACAACCTTCTGAATCACCCTATATGTTAAAAAGACTGGACTCGCGCTCTCAGTGTTCCGTAAAACCCTAATTATATATGCCGGCCGCGGTGGTCTAGCGGTTCTGGCGCTGCAGTCCGGAACCGCGGGACTGCTACGGTCGCAGGTTCGAATCCTGCCTCGGGCATGGGTGTGTGTGACGTCCTTAGGCTGGTTAGGTTTAAGTAGTTCTAAGTTCTAGGGGACTTATGACCTAAGATGTTGAGTCCCATAGTGCTCAGAGCCATTTGAACCTAATTATATATTTAAGTAGACAGTCAATCTGTGACTTTTGATAAGTGAGCCTAGGAGTGTCGAAATATGGCGCACAAGGGGCCGTATCTTTTGACTGCATTGAGTTAGAAGCTTAATTTTTTTACACCAGCAAGGGACGAATTGCAACTTGATACATCTAGCCGTTCTTGAGAAAAAGGTGTCTTAACAGACGGACAACAAATGGCAAAAAAATATTTATTTGATATCACTACAAATCAGCAATTTTCGGATTTCTTTCCTTTACTTGTACTTTGAAACCTTGCTACTTGGCAAATTTCATGACTCTAGGCCAAAGAAATAGAGTTTGATAATAGAGTTTGCGAGTGTCGTAGTATGTGATATTGATAGGAGTTACGTAGAAGCAATTTTTTTACAGCGCCAAGGGAGCGTAGACGTTAGTATTTGACATAAATTTCAACTCGATGCCTCCATCCGTTCCTGAGAAAAAAATGGTCTTAACAGAAAAAATGGTCTTAACAGAAAAAATGGTCTTAACAGAAAAAATGGTCTTAACAGAAAAAATGGTCTTAACAGACGGACAGAAAAACGGACAACAAAGTGATACTGTAAGGGCTCCGCTTTTACCGATTAAGGTACGGAACCCCAAAAATATGTGAGCGTTTCTCCTCGGATTAGCAAAGACAACAAGCGGCAGTTTAGTGTTTCTGTAAGCCCGACAGCCGTCTGTTAGCACAAAGTATCCGCGCACGTGTGTCCTTGGCGCGTCATCCCGCAGCATGTGTGCCTGAGGCCACATGCCGTTCTCTGTATGTCATCCCGCTAATCACATATCTGCCGAGTTAACACAGCAGCGTAATCTGCGTCACAGGTAACGTAATTACTATTTACTGTCTCCCGGCCTATTATCAGTGGTCCAGGGCCTCTAGGTGTCTGGTACAGATTTCCAGACCGCAGCTTGCGGTAGATAAAAGCACAGCCGTACGGCCTGTGGAGAAGTATTTTAGTTCGAGTTCAGGAGTTTGGTGCCTTAGAAAGGGTGTCATCCAGTGCAATCAGGTGGATCAGAATGCCTCCTGAGGTGCTTGCACTTTGGGTGGTAGCTGTGAATAATTGACTCCGAACAATGAGGTCCCACAGAAGTAGATGGAACCTCAGCACCTAGTTGCTTTACCTGCGTTACTTCCTCTGAACCACCCAGTTGGCAAGGGCACTAGAGTCCTCTCTGTGCTGGACAGGGACGGGGCTTTCCGATTTCCCTCTCCAATCCTTGGTTCGAGACCAGTTACAGATAAGTGAGGCTAACTGCTGAGAAGAAGGCGATGGAACTACATCCCCATTCTGGGTCCCAAGAAACGTACTGGGAAGCACTTTGGTCATTGAAAGTGTAGGGTATTAGATTCGTGGACTTCTTTCTAGCGGACTGGATCTGGGTTCGATAATGGATAGATCTGGGTAGGTGGGACCCGTTGCCCCTCACGTCCTGCCGAGCGAAAGGTAGAACTCACTTCGTAAAAGCTGCTGTTGTCTCATTTGAAGTAAGGTATCATCGCTGTGACGCCGTCTTCGTCTCCATGGGGACTGACTAGTTGATTGCGAAACCTGTTGCTCAATGGCTAAAGGTCGTCTTCCTCCTCATCCTCGAATAGTCCGACCTTTTACAAACAGTAAGTTTCCTGAGGGGCGATCTGGGGGCGATATGTTGGTTGTGTCGACCAAAGGGGATTGTTTTAGAATTCTGTGGATGAAAGCGTAAAGCTAGCACGGTTGATAGTCAGTCGTAAGTCTTCAATGGTACACAGAATTAACAGTAAATTAATCAGGAAGAGAATGATGAGATCAGTAATCCCATGGTCCAGTTGTTACAGTCTACAACGTTCAATACTACTAGGGTAGACAGCATTTCTTCTCCGAATAGTATAAGCAGCAATACCAGACGTATGTCTCAGGTAAAAAATCGCGTTATATATTCTTTAGGAAAATATGAGATTTTTAAATACAATATTCAAAATTACGTTAAGTTGTAGTTGAAGAATTGACGCCGAGAGCGTTAGGGTTAATCGTCATTGTAGTCGTTTTTTAAATAGAACATCGAAAGTTTACGTGTCAGAAACCCGACGGAAATCTTGATGGTGTCAGTGATATACGTGGTGTGTTAACAATAGATCGTGATACAGTTTCTAGATGACGTCATCGTTTCCAAGAGGGTCCTGCTATTAGGAACGTTAATGCATTACCGGGAAGGCTGCAGAAAGAAATAATGACCAAAATGTGCGAATTCGGACAGACGATCTTGAAGAATATCGTCGGGGAGGTAGTTCCTCAGATCAGAAGAACTCCTCTACTATTCGTACACTAAAAATGCTGACAGATTATGAAAACATGACAAGGATTTCTGCCTCGTGGTCCATCAGTGTTTCAGTTATGAACCGAACCAGGAGCTACTATGCATCGCATTCTTTCTGAGACAGAAGTGGGATTCTTGAGGGTATTTTTGTTCTGTCGTTGCAAGTGCAAAAATGCGTGTCTTATTTTCATCAGATGTGTTTCGCTTTGTTGAGGTAAAGCATCATCAGTGGTCTTTAATTAAGTTCTTTAAATTCTTAATATCGAAAGCAGTTCGTTAAGAATATGTTGGTTTGTACTTACGGTGATTTTCACTTGATTTCTCACTTATATCTGGAAATGGCGTCTGTTAGCACATTGTTGTTTTTCTGCATTAGACACATATAATTTTTGTCTAACACACACCATTGTAATCTGTTTTTGTGCTTCTAAGTATGTGTTGTGATTTGTGTTTTGTATTGTTGCCAACACACATATTAATCTAACAAAAAAGAAAAGAAAACAAAGAACAAAGGTTATAGGTAAAAAAAATGGTTCAAATGGCTCTGAGCACTATGGGACTTAACATCTATGGTCATCAGTCCCCTAGAACTTAGAACTACTTAAACCTAACTAACCTAAGGACAGCACACAACACCCAGCCATCACGAGGCAGAGAAAATCCCTGACCCCGCCGGGAATCGAACCCGGGAACCCGGGCGTCGGAAGCGAGAACGCTACCGCACGACCACGAGATGCGGGTCAAAGACAGTATAATTGAAAGGGTACGTTGCAACACTACAAAACACAAACAACAACACATACTTAGAAGTACAAAAACAAACAGAATACAGTGGCGTGCACAAAAGTGTGCTGTGAAAAACATATGAAACGCATACTGCTGCAGAACATCTAAAAATTAGACAAAAATTATCAGAGTCTAATGCAGAAAAACAACGATGTACTAACAGACGGCATTTCCTGATGTAAGCGAGAAATCAAGCGAAAATCACCTTAACTACAAATCGACATATTCTTAACTGTTTTTCGATCTTAAAGGAATCAAAATGTAAATAAATTAATTACAGACCACTGATGATGCTTTAACTCAATAAAGCGAAACGCGTCTGGTGAAAAAAAGACACGCGTTTTTGCAGTTGTAACGACAGAACACAAACTTCAGCTCACATCTTCAGCTTACTTTCCCTTCTTAAATCGTCACTATTGTCAAGGCTCTCTGGTATTGGAATAGCACCCCAGGGGAAATCCTGTCTGTACCTCAGGTGTAGGTGATCTATAGACCCCAGCTGCCAGATGCTGTGGTCTGTGTGTGTGTGTGTGTGTGTGTAAGCTAACTTTCCAATAGGTTTTTTTGTAGTGCCTTTTTGTGACTCAGCATCTCCGCTATATGGTGAGTAGCAACAGTGTGTCCCATCTTTATCTATGATAATGGGGGAAGCTAAAGAAATGAATTAAAATTTGTGTTTTAGCACTATGGTAACATAGCTGCGTGGACTAACCAAGTCCAATCCCCTCCCTAGCTCAAACTTCATTTCAGGTCTTCAGCTTACATATCAAATGGATGACGATGATGATGATGATGATGATGATGAGTCTCGCATGTAACAGATTCTGGCGGTGAAAAGAAAACAATTCACTGTTCGTTTGTTTTACAGACACCACATTAATTCCAGTTGACGATAGCCTGAGTACGTTTTGAACGAATTGTGAACCATGTCTAACCAATTGATAATAAAAGATGGGAGTTTTGGAATTTATCATCAGGAACTATTACCTTTTTTTGTTCTGAATGGTGACTTTTCTGACAAAGGAATGGTCCAATACAACATCTCGAGTTCTAAACTGAAATTTTTCGTTCAGAAAGAATACACCGAAAGAAATGCACAGTCAAAATTTTAGTTGCTAAGACCCATTGCACGAACTTTTTAAAAAAATGTGTAAATCGCTGTATTTTGCCGCAAACAGTGGTTTGTAGTACAGCCTTTCCTTCATGGCGCGCAAATCGGCGAAGAAGCAGACGCAGCCGTGACGAGAGAACGTTGCGTCGCGCAGATCGAAGTCCAAAGAGCACGCAAGCCAATTTTTGAAGCTCTTAAACGATACCAAAAATGTTTCATATCATCAATTGCTTGAATAACTTGCAGTTCGTATCGTCTGTTGAAGTATTGCAGATGTAATTGTTACGCAAGTGACTGGCAGAGGAAAGAAAATGAAGGCAGTGTTTGATGTTAAATTGCGGACGAATTTCATGAATCTGGACTTTAATGTGTTGAAATGAAATATTTAATAACAGTTTCTGTAGCACAGCTCTTACGTTAATTTTTGAATAAGGTATATTTTTTTAATAATGAAACAGTTCCTTGATTATCTCCAGGAGTCCTCACAAAAATGCGAAGTGTCTTTTGGATGACGAAAACGAACGTTGTCCTAACAGCAGGCACACCTGAGAAACGAAAAATTAATGCATTTAGGAACGTCACAGTAATTACTACTATTATTTTGACAGAACTGGGATTGAGCAAGGAATGATCTTGACCGTCGTTCTGCGTATTCTGCTACGTACCAGACATACTTGATAAAATTCGATGGCGATGCAAACGGACAAAGCACAAGTGACTGAAGTTTAACAGCACTGTTCCGCTAATAAACCTGAAATGCTGAACGGAAGCTATCAGAAATTTTTTGTCAGACAATTCTGAAAAATGCTTTGTAGTGACGAAAAATTTCTTTATCGAGAGATACAATGCTTTCGTATCTCCTAAAGACAGATGTTATGTTATGTCTAGGCCAACATTCCAACAAAAGCAATGAATTATTTGCTGCGACTGCTAAGAAGACGTTTCGTATGTAACACTGCAAACTATTCTCTTCCATTTTTCTGTATTTTGATACACTCCTGGAAATTGAAATAAGAACACCGTGAATTCATTGTCCCAGGAAGGGGAAACTTTATTGACACATTCCTGGGGCCAGATACATCACATGATCACACTGACAGAACCACAGGCACATAGACACAGGCAACAGAGCATGCACAATGTCGGCACTAGTACAGTGTATATCCACCTTTCGCAGCAATGCAGGCTGCTATTCTCCCATGGAGACGATCGTAGAGATGCTGGATGTAGTCCTGTGGAACTGCACAAATGATTTTGTCTTTCTTTCGTTCCAGATGATAAAGTGCGATTACCAAGCAGTTTTTGCACAAAACCTGACCGCTTGGCTTTACACACAGCATTTTAGAAGATAACGAGAAGCTTCGTCTTTGTCAGCGACGAACTTCTGTACCTATTAATCACATCTCATCTATAAGGTTACTTGAAGTAAACTTCGTAACTGTGCGACTTTCTTCTCTGTTTAATTTCCTGAGTCTGTTGAATTGAAGAAACCTGAAATCAATAACGTTTATCTCACGTACAAGGCAGAGGACTTAGTTACATAGATCTCCCTCGATAACCGTGCATTGACTCCCAAGAGCATTTCTAAATCTTTCCAATAGTTTTTGTTTCACTTTTTTGCACGTTTCATTTTGGCACATATTTCATACTTTTGAACTGTGTTTCTTTCTGGGTATTCTTCCTGTATAAAAAAATTCAGGACAGGTTTCGACGTGTCGGGTTAGACAGTTGCCTTGTCAAACAAAGAAGCTGCTAAATTTGCCAAACTAGTCTCAGCAACAACAGTCTAAAGCATTTTATAGTACTCCTTCGCAAACGATGTGCTTTCTGTTCGGGTACCACGACGTCGGCTCTGTGATAATACACGTCGTAAAAAGAGAGCTTACGCGTTTACGTTATCTAATTCGGAGTATGGAGCGTAATCTGTCAACGGCGTTGCGTTAAATTGTAGTGTAGTGCTGTCATAAATCAACAGGTATATCTGCCCAAGTTCAGTGTCGACCTGATCTATGTCGCGTTCGATAAGGGGACTGCCATTGTCCAAAGAGCCGAGAAGCTTGATATCTGTAGTCTTACAGTGACAACTTTGCTGAAATATGGTGAAAGAATCCGACCCGAAACGAAAGTCGCAAAATTTATATCGCAGTCGTTTCTCTATTATAATCCAAAGGAAACTAAAATCTCGGTATCTTGAGGTAAAAGAGAAGGCGATGGTGAAGAAACCGAACAGGAAGGACAAGTAGTTAATTACTACATTTTTTTCGATCAACTTAATTTATGATGTATCTACAACAATAATATCGTTGTAGCCACATTCATTATCATCTGACCTTATTATTAATTATAGTTACACCAAATTAATAAGAGTGAAGAAAGTGAGAGATAGCAATGTGAAAAAAACTGCTGTCCTTGGAGTTCGGGGTCGATGCTCTTATTATCTTGTACTCTAACGTAAAAACCGTTAAAGAATCGTGAAATATTGTCACTTATGATACCATCCTTTACCTATAGCTTTGTAAAAGAAGCAGGGAAGAGAGTAATAAATGAGACTGCTTTTTAAACTTCTCATAGTTTGACGAAGAGACCATCAGACTGTCACCAGCTATATGGGGAAAATCTTTATTGGTAATGAGTTTCTCCATATGCCTTTACATCATGAGGCAGATCTGAGAGACTTCAGCTGTGGGTAACAATAAAAGGATGACGAAATGATTGGTATCCGGATCTCGCTGCTTCATTTATTGGTTAATTACATTACTGGCCATTAAAATTGCTTCACCAAGAAGAAATGCAGATGATAAACGGGTATTCATTGGACAAATATACCGGGTGATCAGAGTCAGTATAAATTTGAAAACTGAATAAATCACGGAATAATGTAGATAGAGAGGTACAAATTAACGCACATGCTTGGAATGACATGGGGTTTTATTAGAACCAAAAAAATACAAAAGATCGAAAATGTCCGACAGGTGACGCTTCATATGATCAGAATAGCAAGAATTAGCATAACAAAGTAAGACAAATCAAAGATGATGTGCTTTACAGGAAATGCTCAATATGTCCACCATCATTCCTCAACAATAGCCGTAGTCGAGGAATAATGTTGTGAACAGCACTGTAAAGCATGTCCGGAGTTATGGTGAGGCATTGGCGTCGGTTGTTGTCTTTCAGCATCCCTAGAGATGTCGGTCGATCACGATACACTTGCGACTTCAGGTAACCCCAAAGCCAATAATCGCACGGACTGCGGTCTGGGAACCTGGGAGGCCAAGCATGACGAAAGTGGCAACTGAGCACACGATCATCACCAAATGACGTGCGCAAGGGATCTTTCACGCGTCTAGCAATACGGGGTGGAGCGTCATCCTGCATAAACATCGTACATTCCAGCAGGTGTTTATCAGCCAGGCTGGGGATGATGCGATTCACTAAGTACACTACTGGCCATTAAAATTTCTACACCATGAAGATGACGTGCTACAGACGCGAAATTTAACCGACAGGAAGAAGATGCTGTGATATGCAAATGATTAGCTTTTCAGAGCATTCACACAAGGTTGGCGCCGGTGGCAACACCTACAACGTGCTGACATGACCATGGCTGCGGATACCTTTGACGCTGCATCACAGACAGGAGCGCCTGTGATGGTGTACTCAACGACGTACCTGGGTGCACGAATGGTAAAACGCCATTTTTTCGGATGAATCCAGGTTCTGTTTACAGCATCATGATGGTCGCATCCGTGTTTGGCGACATCGCGGTGAACGCACATTGGAAGCGTGTATTCGTCGTTGCCATACTGGCGTATCACCCGGCGTGATGGTATGGGGTGCCATTGGTTACACATCTCGGTCACCTCTTGTTCGCATTGACGGCACTTTGAACAGTGGACGTTACATTTCAGATGTGTTACGACCCGTGGCTCTACCCTTCATTCGATCCCAGCGAAACCCTACATTTCACCAGGATAATGCACGACCGCATGTTGCAGGCCCTGTACGGGCCTTTCTGGATACAGAAAATGTTCGACTGCTGCGCTGGCCAGCACATTCTCCAGATCTCTCACCAACTGAAAACGTCTGGTCAATGGTGGCCGAGCAACTGGCTCGTCACAATACGCCAGTCACTACCCTCGATGAACTGTGGTGTCGTGTTGAAACTGCATGGGCAGCTGTACCTGTACATGCCACCCAAGCTGTGTTTGACTCAATGCCCAGGCGTATGAAGGCCGTTATTACGGCCAGACGTGGTTGTTCTGGGTACTGATTTCTCAGGATCTATGCACCCAAATTGCATGAAAATGTAATCACATGTCAGTTCTAGTATAATATATTTGTCCAATGAATACCCGTTTATCATCTGCATTTCTTCTTGGTGTAGCAATTTTAATGGCCAGTAATGTACTTAGTGGTATGTTGGTCCACCTTTGGAACCCAATACACCGATTCTGCCTGACGTTAAACCTACAAGTCCTGCGTATTTAGAGCAGCCCTTTGCCTGGGTGACACGACCATCGACCTTGTGTAAGGAATATGATTCATCTGACCAAGCGACATGTTTCCATTGATCGACGGTCCGTGCCCATGGCGATCGTAACTGACGATGTCGTCGGCCAATATGTGAACGTTTTGGAGTCATTTATCACTGAAACCCCCGTCTAACGACATGCGAAGAACGCTGTACTCCGAAACAGTTGGGCCTGCGCCAGCATTGTACTTTGTCATCAAAACCGCCATAAATTCACACCTACCCTGCTCTACAGAGCGAAAAAGCCACTGGCCTCCACGTTCTGTGAAGAGGCATGACCGTGCAACACTTCTTCGCCATTTGTGGTTTCGTCGACCTTCAACCACGCGAAGAGCCAACCAGCTTCGTCGTTTCCGCAATGTGATCCCAAGCTGGACCATAAGGATCTGCCCTTCGTCAAAGTCGCTTATGTCAGTTGATTTCCCCCTTTTGCGGCCCAAATCGTCGTTACAATGATTCCCCATTTCTCTCTGGTCTACTTACATACTTTACTTACTGCGTCACGTGCCCTAAGCTCGCAGTGGACAGTGGTCATAACGTCGTGGTGTTCTGCATTTTCGAACATACGTCACTGATCTCATTTTATGTTATTGCATTTCGTTTAACTCATCCTTGTCTATTTGCACCATTTTATTTCAGTGACTATTACTGGATTGACATGTGTGTGCTACCAGCCACAACAGACTGAAAAGTCCTTTTGTAACATTGTAAGTTATCAGTTTCACTTCACCTACTGTCCAGTACATTGCCGTATGTAACTCCTGGGCCAGTAAGTACGAGAGGCTTACAATAAGTAATGCAACACATTATTTTCTTGCCGAATTTCGGTTGAAAAAATGCGAAATTTGTTGCGAAACATCTTGAAATATTCTCGCTTCAGCCTGTATAGTTTCATGAATTTCTTATGGGTGGCGGCGCTATACGTAGCCTTCAAAATGGCGTCTGTGTGGGAGGTGCGCTCGAAGCAGAGAGCTGTCATTGAGTTTCTTGTGGCGGCGGCAAACCAGAGCATCGCAGATATTCATAGGCGCTTGCATGATGTCTACGGAGACCTGGCAGTGAACAATAGCACGGTGAGTCGTTGGTCGAGGCGGCAGTCATCGTTGCAATAGGGTCGAGCAAACGTGTCCCATCTCCCGCGTGCTGGCCGGGCGCACACAGCAGTTACTCCCACAGGCGTTGGAAAGGGCGGACACACTCAATCGAGGCGATCGACGGATCACAATCAACACCTCGTTGTTGAGCTGGTAGTCTGTTGGAAGTGCCGACACCCTGATCCACCATTCGGGGTCGTCAAAGGTGTGTGCGCGCTGCGTTCCTCTCTGCCTAACATAAAGACCAACAAAGGACCATCTGTGCAGAATTGCTTGCGCGTTACGAGGCTGATAGTGACAATCTTTTGTCGAACATCGTCACAAGAGACGCAACATGGGTTCATCACACCCTTAGCAGTAAACTAACGGCGCCGCGCGGTATTAGCCGAGCGGTCTCAGGCGCTGCAGTCATGGACTGTGCGGCTGGTCCCGGCGGGGGTTCGAGTCCTCCCTCGATCACCGGTGTGTGTGTTTGTCCTTAGGATAATTTAGGTTACGTTGTGTGTAAGCTTAGGGACTGTTGACCTTAGCAGGTAAGTCCCGTAAGATTTCACACACATTTGAACAAACTAACAGCGATGGTCCGGTGGGACTCTGAAGCGGTTATTCCCTTTCGCGTCCTCCCTCATTATGCAACTATCAACTCTGAAGGGTTTTGTGCTACCCTCCGGTAATTGAAGAAACGACTCCAGTGTGTTCTTCGCCACAAAAGTGCAAACGAACTTCTCTTTCTCCACGACAACGCAAAGCCTCACACCACTCTGCGCGCCTTAGACCAGCTTGCAGAACTTCATTGGACTGTTTTTCTTCATGCATCCTACGGCTCGGATCTCGTACCTTCCGACTTCCATCTGTTTGGCCGAATGAACGATGCGTTCCACAGGAAGCAGAATGTGGATGATGGGGAGGTTACTGATGCATCAAGGCGTTGGCTCCGACGCTTACCAGTTGACTGGTACCATGCGACCATACAGGCCCTCCCAGTAAGGTGGTGTAAGGCCGTTGCATTGAGCGACGATGATGTTAAAAAACAATGTTTTGTAGCCAAAAGAATGGGAAATAATATGGTGTATTGGAACGCTAAATAAAAAACAAAAAATGTGTTCGATTATTTACTGAGCGCCCCTAGTATAATGTTATCAAAGAATTTCTGCTCTAGTGTGCAGAGAAACACCTCAAAAATTGTGCTACGAAAAGTATATTTAATTCTATCGTATATCTAGCTTTAGAACTGCGTTGCTTGATAAGACTTTGTTATTCTTAATTTTTTGATAAAAACGAGCAAGTCTTTCTGTAACATCGCAACAAACACTTCGTTGGTTGGTTTGGTTTATGCAGTAATATATTGTGTTTTAACATTTGGTATATTGTGGTGCACTGTCTGCTGGAGATAGGCGTCTGCGTGACTAATGATCATCGAATCGCATGTCTCCCGCTTTGTCTGCGGCGACTGATTGCCACTAATTGCTTAGAAGGGGCCGCGACAAAACCGAGATGGCAGCAAGTGCTTCAGATAAGTCTGGCCGAATGGCAGAAGCGAAGCGTTAGTTAGTCCTGTGTTTTTTTTCCTAGCCCGTCCGCTCGATAACCGCTGACCTACGCGCACCCCGTATGCCCTTCTGCTGCTTCTGATTACTCTGGCGAAGAAATAAACACCAGTGTCGTAACACCGAGTGAGAAACTTAACGGCGAAACATTTCTGACATGTTGTTAAGTGTTAGGCCAAATTAAGTACAACGCACTGAACCGCATCATGGAATATACAGGGTGTTTCAAAAGCAACTGTACACACTTCGTGGGTGCAATATAGGCATGAAAATAAAAGCAAAATGTTAAAAAATGTTTTGTCTGCAACTGTTTTATTTCCGAGTTATGATGCTTAATGTCATTTACTTTAACGAGTCTTCCTGATGTATGGGAACCAGTAAATTATAGACAGACGTCTTCTCGTGCTCTCTAGAAGTATAATCACCACCGCTAAGATTTACTGCCAACACTTCATCACGAATAGGCTGGGTAAGAATAATCAAGGCAACTGCTTCATAAAAACATATGGTAACTTGCCCATAAAATGAGCAGAAGGACATGCATAAGTTTACCTGGCATGTCATTCGACACTCTCATAGATGATATCCACTACCACCGCATCTCGCTCTAGCGAGCAACGGTAAAATCACTGGACTTGTGATCTGGAGAAACAGGGTCATAATCCGCAGTTTTCCTGAACCATTTCTAAAGAATTCCACAATAGTTTTTTCAGTATCACTGCTGCCGATTTGTCCCAAAATCCTTTGTTACCTGAACGAGTTTTCCGTCTCTAATGATCTGTATACCGCCGAGGCATTAAACTCCAGCCTTTCCTCTCCTTACCATACTACAGGTCAGTGTTCATAGTAACAAGAGACAACGGAAAATAACCCCAGTGTCGCCAGTTAAAATATATACATCGAGCTCGATTTAACATTTCTCTCTTTTTATGACCGAATCCTTATTGACAAAAATACAAACTGGAACTGCTGCGTCCTCACAGCGTATTCTGGGTTCTTTCAGTTTACTCTCATGGACGTGACAATACCTCACTGCTGAAATCTAGAGAGTGGCGCAATGGTTAAGACACTGGACTCATACTCAGGACAAACCGTGTTCAAATTCCAATCCGTTTATCGAAATGTAAACTTTTTGTTGGTTCCCTAAATTTGTTAAGGCAACTACGACTCGTCGTTGGAAAACGATTCCATCTGGGGAAGACATCATTAGAAATTCCAGTAACCACTTTTCGACGTTAAATCATTAATTCCATAATGCCATCTACTGTGAACCAGATCACGACCACATCGCGTTAAGAGCAATACGCGGCTGATCAAAGTGATCCACAGTGATGTCTCCTAAACCGAAATAATGAGCATTCGAAGTACATAATCAGCCAAAAGTGGAGCGCACTATCGAGGTGATGCACGCAGCAAAACGGTGAGACACTTCATCAAACATATTTTGAAGGATATCCTCAGGATGTAGACCGATTTCCATATCTCAGCATCTTTATCTGTAATACCGAACACATAGATTCAGACATCAATCTTCAATGGTCACCTGTGAGGATCGTTCAGTACTTACGTGAGCTCACGACCATGGATAGGAAATCACCGAAGTGTGCTCGAACTGTGGCAATAGTAGCAGGAACAACACAAAATTTACAACTAATGACTGCCAAGCTGGATGGGATGGGCAGTTCTGTAGAGCTAAAAATAAATACTGATAAAAACTATAATGCAACAGAAGGCACTAAAAGCTGTTCACCGACTTCCGTATCTCGGCATCGTTGTCTGTTGTTGCCGCAAGACACAAATGCAAACATCACCAGTGGAACTGAGAAAGCATCTGTAGCCTTCCAACAAAAGCGCCCATATGAGAGTTACTTTGCATGCCCACAAAGCTTCGGCTCTACTCCCCTATCATCCTACCGATAGCTATATATGCGTGTGAGATCCGGAAAGTGTGAGAAAAATTAGCACACAAGTTCAATGTTGTTCATTAGGCGGCGAATTTTGAAAATAAGCTATGGATGGATACATAAGTATAGGAAGACCTTTCAGGGCTGGAAGGAGCGCCTGGTCCCCGGCACGAATCCGCCCGGCGGATTTGTGTCGAGGTCCGGTGAGCCGGCCAGTCTGTGGATGGTTTTTAGGCGGTTTTCCGTCTGCCTCGGCAAATGCGGTCTCGTTCCCCTTATTCCGCCTCAGCTACACTATCTCGGCGATTGCTGCGCAAACAAGTTCTCCACGTACGCGTACACCACCATTACTCTACCACGCAAACATAGGGGATACACTCGTCTGTTGTGAGACGTTCCATGGGGAAGGGGGGGGGGGGGGGTCCAGAGGGTCCACTGGGGGCCGAACCGCACAATAACCCTGGGTTCGGTGTGGGGCGGCGGAGGGGTGAAGTGGACTGCGGTAGTCGTCGTGGGGTTGCGGACCACTGCGGCTGCGGCGGGGACGGAGCCTCTCCGTCGTTTCTAGGCCCCCGGTTAACATAACATAGCATAACATAGCATAACATAACATAACATAGGAAGACCTCGTAACATCTGGAAGAGATCTTTTGCAAAGAGTGTTCAATGCATGGACATGAACTGGAAGGAAGTTGAAGATCTGGCAGCTAATCGAGTTCGCTATAAGCATTGGAGGACCTAAGTCTGACAACCTTGAGTTGTTATGGGCCGTAACATATCATTCCTGGTAGCGCCCAAAGGGCCGTCCGTGTTCTTGGCTTCTGGGGAAGACAGAGTCATTTCATGACGTCCGGCGGAAGCGGACTTTATTCCGCTTAGAAATGACGTGTTAGTCTCTCCATAATCTAAGCGGTTTGTGGTAGGAACCTACCATTCTGGCTTAGTGCAATAAATTTCTCACGTAAGTAGGTGTTTTTCAGCACCTATCGGAAGTAAACACCTGAAACGTCCTGGCAGGAGGCAGAACTAAGCAGAGGAGTGCTATCATCAGAAGCAGGAAATTGCCAACGAAAACGCCTGAATTTTGCTCCTGATGCTGATTGAAGGGGGAGGGGGGTGGGGGAGTGGGAGGCGTGAATGTTAATTTGGTGGAACGACTCGGATCTCACGAAGTAGTCGAGTCGACTGGCATCCATCGAGTCTTTAGGAGGCAATTCGTGGTTTGTGTGCCATGAAGACTGTGTGTGTGTGTGTGGGGGGGGGGGGAGGGGGAAGACGATATGTTTTCATGATGTTTCACATTTCTGAAGGCGGGAGTTAACGAACCTTAGTAACGAACTTCAATGATCCTTGGTAACCAACAAAGCTATGTTCCCACTACAGCAAACCTACACGGACTCGAAAATGTGTTCTCTTTGCATGTGCGTGGGAATGAACTCAGTCATTTTCCTGTTTTCTGAGTAGATGACATAGTTATGTAAGCGAATACACGCTCGGTAGAAAGATCCCTTACATTACGCGGAACCTTTAGCTAGCAGAACATGGTTTTTAGTGAAAGAACAGGATTTGGCGAGAACTTATTGATGCCATTAAATTTCATTTGCTTCTATCGAAATTTTAAATGTGGTATTTTTGCGTTCCGTTTGACTTACTGTCTTTGAATTCTTAGCCTGTTTTGTTTTTGTGATGTTTTCAATACAAAGTCCAACGACACAGCTGGTGGAGCTTTTGTATCCCGCCTGGAAGGCGGCGCGTGGGTCTGCTCCTGAAAACTGAGGGTAGGCCGAATGTAGGGAAAAAAAAAATGGTTCAAATGGCTCTGAGCACTATGGGACTTAACAACTGAAGACATCAGTCCCCCAGAACTTAGAACGACTTAAACCTAACTAACCTAAGGGCATCACACACATCCATGCCCGAGGCAGGATTCGAACCTGCGACCGTAGCGGTCGCGCAATTCCAGACTATAGGGCCTAGAACCGCTCGGCCACTCCGGCCGGCCCGAATGTAGGAAGCTAGGAGGAGCAGGTGAGGTAGAACACTTGGTACGGCAAATAAAAATGGTTTTGCTATGTACTTAACTTTGGCTGAGATGAGCACGTAGGTGCGAAGCCGTACATAAAGTTACAAACGCTCGCCCACTATGAAATAGAAATAATGTTACTTGGTCGTCTACTCGGCATCCAATGGGCTGAATCTCGAGCGGCGCTCGTAGAGCTGCACAGCGCCGGCTAGAGGGCGCTGTCGTCGGTGTCGGTGTCGCAGTGCCAACCTAAGAACTGGCACCTACGCCGTGGCATCGTAGCTATCGATACCACAGGAGGTGCATTCACTGTTTCCAGCGCATATTTCCAGCGCAGTGGTCGTATCTCAGAATGTTGTTGAATGGGAAACCCTCAATCCCGATTCTTTAAAGAATAGAACTCCCACGTATAAAACAGCTTTAAATGTCTGATTACCTAAAAATTGAGTTAATTTGTTAAACATTTAATGTTATGTTTGTTGTTAGTCGATAAATGTGCTCATTCTCAAATAGTGGATGAATACTTTTCTGGGCAATTTTCGTGAGTTACGTTGCCTAAAGACATATACACGGTTTCTAAATGCAGCACTTACTTTACTGTATTTAACATTTAACATAAGATTATACCTTTTCATGAGTACATTATGACGGAATTTTAAATTTTTGAATTTGGTTATAGTTCTACGAAGCACTGAAAATCAATATCTTGTTGCCCTGAAAGCGCTTAGCTAGGGCACCTGCAACTGAAACCGTGCCCCGGGTTAATAGTTTAGTAATACACCAGGGCTATCCAGTAAGTAAGGAACGATCGGTCCCGAAATGGAAACCACAGTGAAAATCCCTTGAAGCAGTGCACCAGATGTTTTGGGCAGTGTCTCCAGTACCCTCGTAGGTAGCTTCACGTCGCTCTTCTCAGTTCTGAGCGCATAATGAGTGCATAAAGGTGCTTAGAAAATAGCGTCTCCCGCCAAGTACGGGTGCCTAACGAGGGATTTAGCTTGGTTTCATGCAACAACCGAGTTAGAAAACTGCTGCGGAAGCAAAGGGAACTTCACAGCAAGCGTAAACATAGCCAAAACCTTGCAGACAAACAAAAATTACGCGCAGCGAAATGTAGTGTGAGGAGGGCTATGCGAGAGGCGTTCAATGAATTCGTAAGTAAAGTTCTATGTACTGACTTGGCAGAAAAGCCTAAGAAATTTTGGTCTTATGTCAAAGCGGTAGGTGGATCAAAACAAAATGTTCAGACACTCTGTGACCAAAATGGTACTGAAACAGAGGATGACCGACTGAAGGCCGAAATACTAAATGTCTTTTTCCAAAGCTGTTTCACAGAGGAAGACTGCACTGTAGTTCCTTCTCTAGATTTTCGCACAGATGACAAAATCGTAGATATCGAAATAGACGACAGAGGGATAGAGAAACAATTAAAATCGCTCAAGAGAGGAAAGGCCGCTGGACCTGATGGGATACCAGTTCGATTTTACACAGAGTGCGCGAAGGAACTTGCCCCCCCCCCCCCCCCTTCTTGCAGCGGTGTACCGTAGGTCTCTAGAAGACCGTTCCAAAGGATTGGAAAAGGGCACAGGTCATCCCCGGTTTCAAGAAGGAACGTCGAACAGATGTGCAGAACTATAGACCTATATCTCTAACGTCGATCAGTTGTAGAATTTTGGAACACGTATTATGTTCGAGTATAATGACTTTTCTGGAGACTAGAAATCTACTCTGTAGGAATCAGCATGGGTTTCGAAAAAGACGATCGTGTGAAACGCAGCTCACGCTATTCGTCCGCTAGACTTAGAGGGCCATAGCCACGGGTCCCCAGGTACATGCCGTCTTTCTGGACTTCCGCAAGGCGTTCGATACAGTTCCCCACAGTCGTTTAATGAACAGAGTAAGAGCATATGGACAATGGGACCAATTGTGTGATTGGATTGAAGAGTTCCTAGATAACAGAACGCAGCATGTCATTTTCAATGGAGAGAAGTCTTCCGAAGTAAGAGTGATTTCAGGTGTGCCGCAGGGGAGTGTCGTAGGACCGTTGCTATTCACATTATACATAAATGACCTTGTGGATGACATCTGAAGTTCACTGAGGCTTTTTGCGGATGATGCTGTGGTATATCGATAGGTTGTACCAATGGAAAATTGTACTGAAATGCAGGAGGATCTGCAGCGAATTGACGCATGGCGCAGGGAATGGCAATTGAATCTCAATGTAGACCAGTATAATGTACTGCGAATACATAGAAAGAAAGATCCCTTATAATTTAGCTACAGTATAGCAGGTCAGCAACTAGAAGCAGTAATTCCATTAATTATCTGGGAGTACGCATTAGGAGTGATTTAAAATGGAATGATCATATAAAGTTGATCGTCGGTAAAGAAGATGCCAGACTGAGATTCATTGGAAGAATCCTAAGAAAATGCAATCCGAAAACAAAGGAAGTAGGTTACAGTACGCTTGTTCGCCCACTGTTTGAATACTGCTCACTGGTGTGGGATCCGTACCAGATAGGGTTGATAGAAGAGGTAGAGAAGATCCAACGGAGAGCAGCGCGCTTCGTTACAGGATCATTTAGTAACAGCGAAAACGTTACAGAGATGATAAACTCCAGTGGGAGACTGCTGGAGAGACGCTCAGTAGCTCGGTACGGGCTTTTGTTGAAGTTTCGAGAAGATAGCTTCACCGACGAGTCAAGCAGTATATTGCTCCCTCCTACGTATATCTCGCGAAGAGACCATGAGGATAAAATCAGAGAGATTAGAGCCCACACAGAGGCATACCGACAATCCTTCTTTCCACGAACAATACGAGACTGGAATAGAAGGTAGAACCGATAGAGGTACTCAAGGTACCCTCCGCCACACACCGTCAGGTGGCTTGCGGAGTATGGATGTAGATGTAGATGTAGAACGCCAAATATCTAAACTGTCATGCAATTCCTTCTTCATTACATTTCTCGGACGCACACTGCAGGGGAAATGAGGAAGCTCCTGCAGCGCTTTTGGATTGGAAGTGGTTGATCACCCACCATACAGCCCGGTCTTGACTCCCTCTGATTTTCATCTCTGCTCAAATGAACCGCTTTCTATCAAGACAACTTTTTGGCCCAGACAACAAGCTGCAGTCCAGCGTAGAATGTTGTCCGAAAACACAGAAAGCTGCCTTCCATAATGATTGCATTGGAAGGTTGGTACAACGCTATGACAGGTATCTAAGTTGAAGCGGTGACTAGGTAGAGACGTAGCTGGAATGTGTAACTAATTGTTGAAAATAAAACAGTTTTGATTTTTACCGTGGTTTCCATTTCACGATCGATCGGTCCTTACTTTCCAAATAAACGTCTTAGACTAGTTAAATAGTTACAGTGCATTAAAAATTCTTTTTGCAGCAGCTACAAGTTTAACTCTGTCTAGCAAGGCTGTTAAACTTGATCCTGAGTGTTTTTCATATTGTAACGACGCAGAGAACTAATACGTGTCAGCCAATACGCGTTTCCTCGTAACTCTTCAGAAAAATATGTCGCGTAATTTGTCTCGCACGTTGCCACGACGTATCGGAGAACGAGACGAAAGGACCATTTCTAGGACCAGAATTTCTGTTCACACTTGGTGTTCCTTTCCAATGTTAAGAGAGAAGTGGCCATGTGCATAGTAGTACTATATAATGCCGTTGACCGCTACTCAGCTGGCCTCGGTAGCCGATCGGTTCTAGGAGCTTCAGTCCGGAACCGCGCGACTGCTAAGGTCACAGGTTCGAATCCTGCCTTGGGCATGGATGTGAGTGATGTCCTTAGGTTAGTTAGGTTTAAGTAATTCTAAGTTCTAGGGGACTGATGATCTCAGATGTTAAGTCCCATAGTGCTCAGAGGCATTTGAACCACTACTCAAAAGTAGTGAGAAATAGGGCCATAGAAAATAATTTACTGTCTGACACAATCACATCAATTTCAAATGAAATTTCGGCACTCATCAGCCATCCTCAGATCTACAGGACAAATTACTATAAAAATTGAAAGAGAGTACACGACAGGTTGAGTTCGCCTGCTGCCTTCCTCTATTCCATTATGCGAGAGCATAATGCTGTCAGCAAGGAAATGGACATTCGCGCAACGAGTGGGGCGCCAGACTTCGGTGCCATCTGCTGGTCAGAAGCGAATTCGTCTGCATCCTAGTAGTCCCTGAATACGTTCAGTGTTTCATTTTAATAGAAGTGGTTATGTATAAGATACTTCCTATTTAATATTAAAATTTAAAGCGTATTTAAAAATTCAATATGTAAGTGGTGCAAGCTTGATAGCGTACTGTCAGACCACTTTATGCAATATATCAGCTTGTTACACTTGCGTGACATCTGTGTCATAAGATACGATAATTGCAGACCGTTTAATGCAGTTTTATTCATTTTTTTGGTTAAAGTCCTTATATACGCTATTTTAAAATTGGTATCGATAAACTTTTTACTGAAGTATCTCACTGGCTTTTATATAAAGGACCAACATCATGTATGTTCAATGAGAAAAAAGTTTCCATGTTGGTGGGACTCATCCACAGCAATTTATGCAATGACATTATTTTACTGTATTTTAATTTTAACGTGATCTGCATAACTCCTCTTTTACTTTTTAGATTTATTTGCCCTCTTGATCTAATGATGACCGGAAGCGGTAGAAATGGTAATTTCGTGTTTGAAATTACTGTCATTGTGTCAGACAATAAACTACGTTCAAATCAATCAATCACACTAGTTTCCAGCTCGACTAAAATGTTCTTTCAAAGGGCCATAGAAGTTCTTAACACCGCCGTGCTGTCTCCATAAAAATAGTGATGTTATGTTACCATTATCTGAACTGAAACTGCGGCATAATCTGCCGAACGGACACAACGTGTCACAGTTCTTCCTTCCACTGTCAACCCGTCATCCACAAGTCCGGATGTTTACTGATCAAGAATAAAGAGCGAATAGAGTGCTTTTGATTGCCATAGACGCTTCGCTTCAGTTGAATATAAAAATGGACGACACTTTGACATCTAGGAGTCAGCATAAATTAATTTTCTCCCCAGACTGGTTGCTACAATCGTTTCCAGTTGTAACCGGTTGCGTCAGGTTGCCAAGAAATGACCTTCTGTTGTCAATATATTTCACTCTGTGGCAAAGCCACCGTCACTGCTCAAGCACTCGCGTGTCAGGGGCCGTTGCGAAAATTGAGAGAAGAGCCTCTTATATAATTTCACGTCTGGCGTGGTAGGATCTTATCAACCAGGTATCCCACGCCTAAGTCTCTACAGGCACACGAAAGTTCCGTTGTTCTGCGGAGATGGCTCAGTTTGGATCTTTGGATTTAGTGGCAGAGCTGCTGTCCCATGCCACGACGACAGTGGTGAGTTGATCACTAATTCTTTCCTCTTTTTACCTTTTCAAGTGCGAATCATGGAATTTCTCCATCGTGACTGTTTTTTCCTCAAGAGACAAAGAAATATTTTTTGAGAAAAACAGCCTGACGAGATTCGGCCGTCTGTGCTTTCAAATTCACATGTACACGATGTGTTTGGCCCATCTACGAACAGTTCTGTTTTTCACGTGACTTATTTAGTTATGAGCTTCAGTGAAATATGTAAGGACGATTTAATCCAAAGTAGATCATACAAAGTTAGAACCATGGTTCCCAATGGCAATTCTGTTTCAAATGTGTTCCTCCCAGTGGTCTCTCCTGAAATAAACTAATTCTCATTTTCTATCGTTAAAAGGTAATTACAGTGCATATAATACAGAAAAACAGATTTGCATAGGAAGGCAACATTTACATACAATTTCAAGAAATGGCTAGTCTGAAGAGTACGAACATCGAAAATACGCTAAAAAAATGAAGCAACGCTTTAACACCGCATAGTGTGTAATTTTGGTTTACTGCTACTGCGTTTCAGGAAATGCCACTGTAGGTACTTCCGTTGCTGCCTATCGGGAATGCATCTCCGTGACTCAACCTCAATATTTCATTTTAATACTGTAAATAGACACAACGCAATCTTCTTCGTCTTCCGGAAATAATGTTTATTCGGTGAGGGAGTTAAGTACCGGGTGATCAAAAAGTCGGTATAAATTTGAAAGCTTAATAAACCACGGAATAATGTGGATAGAGAGGCAAAAATTGACACACATGCTTGGAATGACATGGGGTTTTATTAGAACAAAAAAAAAAAAAAACAAAGTTCACAAAATGTCCGACAGATGGCGCTGGACAGAAAATCGTCAGTGACTGCTACCGTGACGGGTGAGAGGTACGCCGATATGTTACAGAATCGCATCATCCCCAGCCTGGCTGATAAACACCTGCTGGAATGTACGATGTTTATGCAGGATGGCGCTCCACCCCATATTGTTAGACGCGTAAAAGATTTCTTGCACGCGTCGTTTGGTGATGATGGTGTGCTCAGCTGCCACTTTCGTCATTCTTGGCATCCCAGGTCCCCAGACCTCAGTCCGTGCGATTATTGGCTTTGGGGTTACCTGTAGTCGCAAGTGTATCGTGATCGACCGACATCTGTAGGGATGCTGAAAGACAACATCCGAAGCCAATGCCTCACCATAATTCCGGACATGCTTTACAGTGCTGTTCACAACATTATTCCTCGACTACAGCTATTGTTGAGGAATGATGGTGGACATATTGAGCATTTCCTGTGAAGAACTTCATCTTTGATTTGTCTTACTTCGTTATGCTAATTTTTGCTATTCTAATCAGATGAAGTGCCATCTGTCGGACATTTTTGAACTTTTGTATATTTTTGGTTCTAATAAAACCCCATGTCATTCCAAGCATGTGTGTCAATTTGTACTTCTCTATCTACATTATTCCGTGATTTATTCAGTTTTCAAATTTATACTGACTTTTTGATTACCCGGTATTATAATACATCAAAATGTCCAGTTTCGTGTGTTACGTAAACTGCAACTATTTATAGCAGACCCAACAGACTTTTAAGGTGATGCACTACTGAAATCTTAAGAACAACTTTCTGTCCAATTATTTAATTATATGGGGAGTCTCTCCAATTGGTTGTCAGGCTCATTTTCGCTGGTGTTTTGGAAGGCATTTGCAGTTTCATTTTTGCATCGTGTAGCTGGGAACACCCCAAACAATTCATGCTGATCACTTCTTTCATACGATGCTCAGCGTCCACAGAAAGCGTCGGTTTGTTTCCCATTACAAACAAAATCATTTTTAAATCGGAAATTTACGTGTCCATTCTACAGAGCGGTCCCATATTAGTTTAGCGGATTATTCCATCGATATTTATTAACGCGAACGCAAGACATGGAGAATAATCAGTACCCCCGCAACAACTGAATAGTGGTTGTGCATGGCGGCAGCAGCCTTGGCGGGCCAGGGAGCTGACGTCACTGCTCGAGTACTGGTCATTATTCGTGTTTTATTGTCGCTGTTAGTACACATCGACAAAACTAATACCGCCCTGGACTAATTTTGGACTGCTCTTTCGAATGCGCACGTAAAATTCCACTTTAAAAATAATTTTTTTTGTAACAGGAAAGAAACCGGCGCTTTCCATCAACGCTGGACGTCGCATGGAAGGCATGGACTGCCTCTAGCTACAAGTTGCAAAAAATAAAATTGCAGATATTTGCCGAAACATCAAAGAAAATGCGCCTGACACTTCTTAGCAGAGACACCCTTTAGAAACACGGTACACTTCCCGAGAACAAGTTTCAGAAAATTCGCTACAGAATCACGTTATTACCAGCGACCCACGGTGGATGACTGGAATTCACTCAGTACCTAATTTAGTATTTCATTACAAGAAACATATTGCTGTTTTAGTAAAAAGTGTAACTAGAATTACCCTCTGTAAGCATTAAAGAAATCTGGAAGACGAGATATTCGGAATGTTTACCGTAGTTATCCTTTGCAGTTAGCGAATGCGACATTGCCCTTGATGGCCTACATGTAAAATAAACTGGATATTAGTGGTTTGCTGCGTACAAAAGCGTCACGTTAATCTTCACCATTCATTTATTTCATTTTTAATGTGTGTACTTCCCGCATTCGTCACATGGAAAGTGACCTTTAAAGTAAAAGAATGTGAAAAAGACACAAGTAACTGATAAGCAAGAGCGGAATCTTAAGACACACTTAATCCTTTCCGATACGACCGGTATAGTAAGAGATAACAGGATCCCATGCGATTGTACTAGAGATACCGTCCTGGCTCTTTTTGTGAACCGTCGTTTATCAACACACTGGCTGTGTTTTCTAGAGAGTTTGACTCGCAGAACGCATGATAATTAATTTGATTCACAATCTACAAATAATGATATGATTCACGACTTTAAATACACTTCGTGACAAAAAAGTGACACACCCAAAAGGAAGGAGGAAATGAAAGTAAACTTTACGGGTTGAGATGGTATGTAATATAATTCAGAGATTACAGAATCGAGTCAATTCTACAAAGAATTAGGCAGTATGAGACCATTCATCCGTGTTGACGTTGCACCCCTTCTGAACTGGATGCAACCTCTGATTCGGCTGAGAAGGGTGTCATAAAGCCGATGCATCCCAAGGTGGGGGGAAACCTCTAGCGCAGTTGGGGTTTTTTAATTTACTGTCAATATTTGGATTTCCGGTCATTCTACAATGGGACAATTAGCCTATCACGTCAGAGGGAAAATCTGGCAACAATGAAGAAATTGTTAGAACCAGTCCAGCCACACTACTCGTGTTGATGTCAATAAAGGAATAAACAGGCTAAATCAACGAAAAAGATAAAATTAAAATGGGGAGCTTTCGGCTTTGGGGGGGGGGGGGGGGCGGGGAACGAAATTGAAGTTTAACATAGGCCCCAACCAACCCAATTACTTCACTCTATGTACCCTATATTTTGTTCTGATAGCCACTGCTCTTTTCTAATATAACCAAAATGTTTTAAGCTCGTTCAAATTTTTGGTTTGATCTAGAGCCTGCGAGTTTGAAGTACGCAGATTGCGTGCAGTGTAACCCCTCAGGAGTTACTTGAAATCAAAAATGGAAAGATCAGTCGATACTGCATTAAATTCATGGTAACCACATGCTTAGCCGGAGATCTTACCACTTCAGACGCTCGCCACAGACAGACTGACCTGGTCCCTTCCTGAGGGTGGCTCACAAATACAAACGGAAGTTGCCAGAGGGGCAGCTTCCTATACCAACATGACAAGGGACGGACAGGACCATACTAAGGATAGAAACCTCTTTGCTTTTAGAAAGCGTAGCTACCTGTTCCGACGTTGGTCCTACTGTTCTCTAGCAGATAAGCTTGTCTGCTACCCTCAAGCATGCAACTAGAAATGCATTTGCTCATTCATCCTCTGACACAGAAGGGAAGGGGGATGACAGTATCTTATCATATATAGTATATAAAAGAAAGTGGATGTAGGTTCCGTATGAGACTGTGTGACATGAATTACATATAAACTGTGTTTTAAAGTGTAGTAGTGTGACAGATCGTTCTTGTTTATGTGTAAAAGTAACACGTTCCACTACTCAGTCTCCTCCCAGATAGTCAGAAACGCCACAGTAAATTTAGAAGAGGAATTTATGCCGTAAATGACAACAGATTTAAGAAATTAACATGAAAGGAATCCAACAGAGACCTTTCAATGTATGAAAAAAATTCACATTACCGATTCTGGCAAGTATTGGCCATCTTTAGATCCACTAAAAACCATCGTACAGAGATGTAAATAAATGTAGTAAGGCGCTTTGAACATATTGTCAATTTATGATTCAATAAATGTTCATTATATCATAACCAGATAAAAAAACTAGAATTAGAATATCGATCTGTTTTATTATATATGTATATTGGAAAGAAGAGGTAACATGGAGAGAGGGGAAAACAAAGGTGAAATAGGAAGCGTCCTCTGCACCTCCTCAGGTTTTCTGTGGTCAATCAGGTAAACCTGGTATTTTAAACAACATTGTCAACAACACAAATTATTAAACTTACAATGCCTGAAACTTTTTTAACTAAGTTGTTTAATGAAAAACATTTAAAAAGTAATACGAAAAATTCTCTTCCTACTAGCATACATATTAACCTTACACATCTGAAGATAAAAATCTGACCCTATATCGTATCCTATGTATATTCTAACATCGGTAATCAGACCTTCCCTTTCATCATTTGCAATGACGTAATCAATCCTGACCTAAAACCTCTTACACCACAAATCTGTATATATCTTTCTCTCTGAAACAACGTACCCGTACCTTTAGTTCGTTAAAACTTACAAAATCTGTTAGCGTCTTTCCATTATTGTTGATTACGCTTTCTCCAAAAGAACTAATACAATCATGGCTTCATCTGTTGCCTATTATCACATTAAACTCTCCGGCTTTTACAATCTCACCAGTATTTCCAAACCTGTTACCCATTTTTATAATACTTCATAAATTTGTTCCGATTCTTCTGCTTTATCCTCCTCTGGGGCATAGACATAGATTAAGGTAAGCATTCTTCTGAGAGATTTCAAACGTACCAGCATAATTCTGCCTGAGATATATTCGCAGCTCTTAATTCTTTCTTTTCGATTTCTTTTTATTATAATTCCTACACTCTTACTGCTCTCTGGTGCTTGGCCGCTCCACTATTGAATACACTACTGGCCATTAAAATTGCTACACCAAGAAGAAATGCAGATGATAAACGGATATTCATTGGACAAATATATTATACTAAAACTTACATGTGATTACATTTTCACGCAATTTGGGTGCATAGATCCTGAGAAATCAGCTCCCAGAACAACCACCATTGGCCGTAATAACGGCCTTGATACGCCTGGGCACTGAGTCAAACAGAGCTTGGATGGCGTGTACAGGTACACCTGCCCATACAGCTTCAACACGATACCACAGTTCATCAAGAGTAGTGACTGGCGTATTGTGACGAGCCAGTTGCTCGGCCACCATTGACCAGAGACATCTGGAGAATGTGCTGGCCAGGGCAGCAGTCGAACATTTTCTGTATCCAGAAAGGCCCGTACAGGACCTTCAACATGCGGTCGTGCATTATCCTGGTGAATGTAGGGTTTCACAGGGATCGAATGAAGGGTAGATACACGGGTCGTAACACATCTGAAATGTAACGTCCACTGTTCAAAGAGCCGTCAATGTGAACAAGAGGTGACCGAGACGTGTAACCAATGGCACCCCATACCATCACGCCGGGTGATACACCAGTATGGCGATGACGAATGCACGCTTCCAGTGTGGGTTCACCGCGATGTCGCCAAACACGGATGCGACCATCATGATGCTGTAAACAGAACCTAGATTCTTCCGGAAAATGACATTTTGCCATTCGTGCACCCAGGTTCGTCGTTGAGTACACCATCACAGGCGCTCCTGTCTGTGATGCAGTGTCAAGGGTAACCACAGCCATGGTCTCCGAGCTGATAGTCCATGCTGCTGCAAACGTCGTCGAACTGTTCGTGCAGATGGTTGTTGTCTTGCAAACGTCCCCATCTGTTGATTCAGGGATCGAGACGTGGCTGCACGATCCGTTACAGCCATGCGGATAAGATGCCTGTGATCTCGACTGCTAGTGATACGAGGCCGTTGGTATCCAGCACGGCGTTCCGTATTACGATCCTGAACCCACCGATTCCATAATCTGCTAACAGTCATTGGTTCTTGACCAACGCGAGCAGCAATGTCGCGATACGATAAACCGCAATCGCGATAGGCTACAATCCGATCTTTATCAACGTCGGAAACATGATGGTACGCATTTCTCCTCCTTACACGAGGCATCACAACGACGTTTCACCAGGCAACGCCGCTCAACTGCTGTTTGTGTATGAGAAGACGGTTGCAAACTTTCCTCATGCCAGCACGTTGTTGGTGTCGCCACCGGCGCCAACCTTGTGGGAATGCTCTGAAAAGCTTATCGTTTGCGAATGACAGCATCTTCTTCCTGTCCGTTAAATTTCGCGTCTGTAGCACGTCATCTTTGTGGTGTAGCAATTTTAATGGCCAGTAGTGTATTAAATAATTTTTCATATACTGGTCAGTCTTAAGCTTCTTTCTGTTTCAGGGATAAAGGCTACATCCACCTTAGCAGTTTGCAACAGCTCCTAATTCATTTCGTTTTCGAGTTATTGATCTAATATTCCAAGTCCCAAAAACTTCTTCAGCAATCCAACTCTCGTTTTTTTTTTTTTTTTTTTTTCCAAGCTGTCAATACTTAACCCATTCCTAGATTGGAAGCTATTCTAGTTTCTGCCAGCAATGTACATTTCCTCAGGGTGCGTTATGAGAGCCGGGCAGGTAACGCCTCCTCTTAACGATTAAATGTGGTTGTCACTCCTGTCTAATGACCCGTAGCCTCTAACCCCCTGCTGACGGGCATCCTAAGCACTATATTGTTGCAAGATCGATGACGACGGGACTATGCGGACTTGAAATGTCCCTGAGAGAGATTTCAGTCCCTGACGGGCAGAGCGGCCCCCACACGACGCCTACCGCCCGGAGCAGTGGCACGCGGCGCCCTCGGTCCAGATCTCCACGGACACCGTATCCCGGGACCGGCCTCGCCACAGGCGGCTTACTCCGCGATTCTGCGATACGATCGGCTCGGCTTATCTACGTGGGGGGACGCCCTGCGGTCACATTAGCTTTCATGCCCAGGTGTGCCGGCTTTACCAGTGACGTCATGCGTAACAGATGACTACTGAAATCGATCACACACTGCACATGTTGCAGACCTACTGTTGAAGATCGCCTTCGTCTTACCCTGTTGTTGTTGTGGTCTTCAGTCCTGAGACTGGTTTGATGCAGCTCTCCATGCTACTCTGTCCTGTGCAAGCTTCTTCATCTCCCAGTACCTACTGCAACCTACAACCTTCTGAATCTGCTTAGTGTATTTTTACCATCCACGCTGCCCTCCAATACTAAATTGGTGATCCCTCGATGTCTCAGAACATGTCCTACCAACCGATCCCTTCTCCTAGTCAAGTTGTGCCACAAGCTCCTCTTCTCCCCAATTCTATTCAATACCTCCTCATTAGTTATGTGATCTCCCCATCTAATCTTCAGCATTCTTCTGTAGCACCACATTTCGAAAGCTTCAATTCTCTTCTTGTCTAAACTATTTATCGTCCATGTTTCACTTCCATACATGGCTACACTCCATACAAATACTTTCAGAAACGACTTTCTGACACGTACATCTATACTCGATGTTAACAAATTTTTCTTCCTCAGAAACGCTTTCCTTGCCATTGCCAGTCTATATTTTATATCCTCTCTACTTCGACCATCATCAGATATTTTGCTCCACAAATAGCAAAACTCCTTTACTACTTTAAGTGTCTCATTTCCTAATCTAATTCCCTCAGCATCATCCGACTTAATTCGACTACATTCCATTATCCTCGTTTTGCTTTTGTTGATGTTCATCTTATATCCTCCTTTCAAGACACTGTCCTTTCCGTTCAACTGCTCTTTCAAGTCCTTTGCTGTCTCTGTCAGAATTACAATGTCATCGGCGAATCTCAAAGTTTTTATTTCTTCTCCATGGATTTTAATACCTACTCCGAATTTTTCTTTTATTTCCTTTACTGCTTGCTCAATATACAGATCGAATAACATTGGGGAGAGGCTACAACCCTGTCTCACTCCCTTCCCAACCACTGCTTCCCTTTCATGCCCCTCGACTCTTATAACTTCCATCTGCTTTCTGTACAAATTTTAAATAGACTTTCTCTCCCTGTATTTTACCCCTACCACCTTCAGAATGTGAATGAGTATTCCAGTCAACATTACCTTAACCTAAACATATTTTTTCTACCCACTGGAGTTAATGCGTCTCGCGTCCCCAACGAGATACAAATAAAGTACAATTTGCGCCGAAGATTACAACTGCACTACGTGGTCGAAAGTATCCGGGTACCCCTATGTAATGTAGAACTGACAAGTGGATGTCAGGAGAGGCGGACTCGCCAGTGTATAAGGAGGCGGGGAGTATTGCGCTGTCAGTAGAGGAGTGACAGCAGCATGGAACGGTGAGGGAAGCTCAGTGACTTCGAACGTGGACTAGTCATTGCAAGTCACATGAGAAACAAATACATTGGGGACATTTCAAACTTTCTAAAGCTGCACAAGTCGACTGTTGATGATGTGATAGCAAAGTGGAAACGCAAAGGAACGCACACAGCTAAATCAACACCAGACAGACCCCATAAACTGACGGATGAGAACCGTCAAGGACTGCGGAGTGAGGCTGTAAAGAGAGAGAGAGAGAGAGAGAGAGAGAGAGAGGGGGGGGGAGGGAGAGAGAGAGAGAGAGAGAGAGAGAGAGAGAGAGTCGCGTAAAATCATCGGAAGAAATTGCTCGTGAGTTCCAAAGTGCTAACATGCGGTGCAGCTAGCACAGTGATTGCGTGCAGTAAGTTGAAAAGAATGGCATACAACGCTCGAGCAGCTCCTCATGAGCCAGCATTTCAGTACTGTGCACAAAGTGACGCTACTGGACAGCAGATAACTGGAAACAAATGATCTGGAGTGATGAATCACGCTTAGCTCTGTGGCAATCCGATAGAAGGGTTTGGCGTCGGTTACTGCCTGGAAAACGTACCTGCCGTTTTCTTTAGTCCCAGCAGTGAAGTACGGAAGAGATTGTGTTACAGTGTGGACGTGTTTTTCGTGATCGTAGTATGGTCCACTTATTGCGCTTAAGAGAATGCAAAATGCAGAAGGATATGAAAACATTTTACAGCATTGTGTACTACGCACAAAAGAGGAACAAGTGCAGACGATGAGTGTTTGTACTAGCATGACAGTGTACCTTGTTGTAAAGCAGTGTCTTGACGTTATGACTTCCTGAAATGGATTGGCTTGCGCAGTACCCTGACCCGAACTAACTTCCCTGGTTTCGACTCTTGAGGAAGAATGGTCTGTCATTCCTCCACACACATTCAGACACCTTGCTAAAAGCGTCCCCTGCAGAGTTCAAACCGTCATGAGGGCGCAGTGTGGACACACCCCATATTAATGTCCACTAATAGGTGCCTGGGTACTTTCAATCAGATAGTGTACATCTATATCTCTGCTCCGAATGCCACCTGATGATACACGGTAGATGATAATTTCTGTGCCACTATCGCTTCCCCCTTTTCCTATTCCAGTCGTAAATTGCACGCGGGAGGAACGATGATTGATAAGCCTCCGTGTGAATTGGGATCTCTAATTTTGCACGTACCTTCATGATCTTTTCACCATATATACCTTCGAGACAGCAATGCATTGGTCGGCTCTTTTAAGAACGTATACTTTTGGAATCCTAACAATAAATCACACTTTGACGAACAATGATTTTATTGTAGCGTCTGAACTGGACTTAGAAGAGCATCTCCGTGACACTTTCGTGCGTACTAAATTAACCTGTGACGAAACAGGCTGCCCTCTTTGGATATTCTCTATTTGGTCTGTGAATCGTGTGTGATAAGAGTCCCGGAGAAAGGGGAAAATTCAAGTATGGATCGATTGAGGGTTTTGTAAGCTACCTTCTTCATGGGTGGATTACGCTTCCTGAGGAATTTTCCAATAAATCTGTCAGGCGTCCGGTTTTCCTACGGTTGCTTCTATGTGATCGTTCCCGTTTAAATAGCATCATGCGCATACTCCCAAACAGTTATTGGATGTGTCTGCTAACATTGAGTGTAATAATTCAATAACTGGTGTTTACGTCTATTTATGAACAATACGTTACATTTTTTGGGGGGATCAGCTACCAGTTCCTGAACCAAGCGTCCATCTCCTGCAGGTCTCCCTGCATTTTGGGTACAAATTCCTAGCATTGCGTCTTCTCTATATGCAATAGCTCTATGCTCGAACAGCCTCAAGGACGTTATCGACTATGTCATTTGAATATTGTGTGACACAGTACATTAATCTTGCACAGAGATTGAACTTGGTAAAGCAAAAACGTACTGAGTGCAAACAAACTTTCAATCCATATGATTTATGTATCTGAGATGCATGTCCGTAATCTTAATTCTTTCTTAATATGTAACACATGCATGCAAAGTACGGCACTGCAAGCCAGAGTCCTGTAAGTGGACACTTTATGACAAACGCGTAACATCCATTACGTGTTTTGTTGTTTCAGAAACCATGTGCGAGAGCAACAACAGCGTGGAGGCGGCCATGCACGTGGCGCCGCTGGAGCTCAGCGACAACCGCCGGCAGCAGCAGGTACGTACTCGCTCCTCAGCTGGCCCCATGGCGACTCACGGAGTCAGTCTGCTAGTGTGTATTATTTATGTCCACACACGAACCACTACACTCATAAAGAGGCTGTCCTATGCGTCCTATCCAACTAAGGGACAAACTCATAAGATATACGGCCACACTTCTAGTGAACGAACAGGAATGTGTGCAGGGAAGGGGGGAAGGAAGCGATTGGTAGTTATGCGCGAAGTACCAACCGGCACATAACATGACACTTGACGTGCGTAGATGTACAGGGGATGGACAAATATATAGAAACTCCACGAGGAATGCGTGATGCTAGTCCACCCTGCAGATTGCGCTGTTGTAGTTGACTACGAGCGGCACCTGTGCAATGTCCTCACTGCGTTGTAAGTGTCAGTCGAGCTAAGAACAGTTTTCTGTGTAGTTGTGGGTGCGTTACGTCGAAGGTAGGTGAACTGGAATCTGGGAAGCCGGAAATTCACTGCAGGACTGAATGTCGCACTTGCGAACCCTGTCATCACAACAACAACAACAACACGAACGGAGCTCCTTAAGCTGTGAATTACAGGTCTAACTGGAATTCCAAAACCACTCATCAGTGATGTAAATCCCCATTACTGGAAAATATGATGCCGAAGCAACAAAACTTTCACTGTGGAGCAATGGAAAAAAGTCATCTAGTAGGAGGAGTCTTGTTTCACACTGTTTCCAATTTGTGGTCTTGTTTATATCCGACGAGTAAACATGACAGGGGTTCGGTGATTTTGTTGGACAGCCATATTCCATGGGCCCTATGGCTACTGTATGCGGTCACATTACTGCCAAGAAATATGTCGCGGTCACATTACTGATGAGAAATATGCGACCTAATCAGATCCATCGTACTTCAAAAAGTTTGTTCTCAATGGTGATTCTGTGTTCCAGGACGACAGTTTTTGTGCATGAGGATGAATTGACACACTTCCCCTAGCTACCACACCCACCAGGTCACAATACTATTGAGTCTTTGTGGTCTGATTTGCAGAGAAGGCTGCCTGATCGATACCCACCTCCACCGTCGCTACCTAAACTTGACACTACTTTGCAGAAAGAACTATATAAGATTTTACTGAAAATCATAGATTAGCATTCCGAAAAGACTGGAAACTATTTTGAATGCCTACAGTTTTACTGCACCGTATTAAGCATGGTAATGTGTTTCTATGTGTTTCTGGTGTTTCATTATTTTTGTCCAATCCCTGTAGATAAGTCTGCTTCGCTCACCTGGGGAACCTCAAGCCAATCTGCCTGGACTTGATTGATCCACTCCATTATACGGTTTAAGCAGCCAATAGAAACTTCCTGGCAGATTAAAACTGTGTGCCCGACTGAGACTCGAACTCGGGACCTTTGCCTTTCGCGGGCAAGCGCTCTACCACCTGAGCTACCGAAGCACGACTCACGCCCGGTACTCACCTTCTGCCAGTATCTCGTCTCCTACATTCCAAACTTTACAGAAGCTCTCCTGCGAACCTTGCAGAACTAGCACTCCTGAAAGAAAGGATATAGCGGAGACATGGCTTAGCCACAGCCTGGGGGATGTTTCCAGAATGAGATTTTCACTCTGCAGCGGAGTGTGCGCTGATATGAAACTTCCTGGCAGATTAAAACTGTGTGCCCGACCGAGACTCGAACTCGGGACCTTTGCCTTTCGCGGGCAAGCGCTCTACCATCTGAGCTACCGAAGCACGACTCACGCCCGGTACTCACAGCTTTACTTCTGCCAGTATCTCGTCTCCTACATTCCAAACTTTAGAGCGCTTGCCCGCGAAAGGCAAAGGTCCCGAGTTCGAGTCTCGGTCGGGCACACAGTTTTAATCTGCCAGGAAGTTTCATATCAGCGCACACTCCGCTGCAGAGTGAAAATCTCATTCCAGCCAATAGAAAGCTTTAAAATGGCTAAGCAAAGAGGGCGCCTGTACCACCACTACTCGTTACCTTTCTTGTTCTACTCGCAGTTAGAGCGAGAGAGAAACGACTGTCTACATGTTCGGTATGAGCCCTAATTTCTCGTATGTTATTCTCGTAGTCCATACGCGAAATGTATGTTGGGGTTAGTAGAAATGTTCTGCAGTCAGGATCACCTTCCCTCCAGGGATTTCCATTTGAGTTCCTGAAGCATCTCCGTAACACTTGCATGTTCTTCGAGCCTACCGGTAATAAATCTAGCAGCCTACCGCTGAACTTCTTCTATGTCTTCCTTTAATCTGATCTAGTACGGATCCCAATCACTCGAGCGCTATCCAAGAACAGGTCGCACTAGCGTCCTGTATGCTGTCTCCTTCACAAATAAATTTTCCAAAATTCTCCCAATAAACCGAAGTCGACTATTTACCGTCTCTACCACAATCCTCACATGCTCGTTCCATTTCATATCGCTTTGTATCGTTATGCCTAGATACTTAAACGACGTAACTGTGTCAAGGAGTATCATGTCGTTTTTGGAAACCCAGAATCTACTCTGTAGGAATCAACATGGATTCCGGAAACAGCGATCGTGTGGGACCCAACTCGCTTTGTTTGCTCATGAGACCCAGAAAATATTAGATACAGGCTCCCAGGTAGATGCTATTTTCCTTGACTTCCGGAAGGCGTTCGATACAGTTCCGCACTGTCGCCTGATAAACAAAGTAAGAGCCTACGGAATATCAGACCAGCTGTGTGGCTGGATTGAAGAGTTTTTAGCAAACAGACCACAGCATGTTGTTATCAATGGAGAGACGTCTACAGACTTTAAAGTAACCTCTGGAGTGCCACAGGGGAGTGTTATGGGACCATTGTTTTTCACAATATATATAAATGACCTAGTAGATAGTGTCGGAAGTTCCACGCGGCTTTTCGCGGATGATGCTGTAGTATACAGAGGAGTTGCAGCATTAGAAAATTGTAGCGAAATGCAGGAAGATCTGCAGCGGATAGGCACTTGGAGCAGGGAGTGGCAACTGACCCTTAACATAGACAAATGTAATGTATTGCGAATACATAGAAAGAAGGATTCTTTATTGTATGATTATATGATAGCGGAACAAACACTGGTAATAGTTACTTCTGTAAAATATCTGGGAGTATGCGTGCGGAACGATCTGAAGTGGCATGATCATATAAAATTAATTGTTGGTAAGGCTGGTACCAGGTTGAGGTTCATTGGGAGAGTCCTTAGAAAATGTAGTCCATCAACAAAGGAGGTGGCTTACAAAACACTCGTTCGACCTATACTTGAGTATTGCTCATCAGTGTGGGATCCGTACTAGGTCGGGTTGACGGAGGAGATAGAGAAGATCCAAAGAAGAGCGGCGCGTTTCGTCACAGGGTTATTTGGTAACCGTGATAGCGTTACGGATATGTTTAGCAAACTCAAGTGGCAGACTGCAAGAGAGGCGCTCTACACCGCGGTGTAGCTTGCTCGCCAGGTTTCGAGAAGGTTCGTTTCTGGATGAGGTATCGAGTATATTGCTTCCCCCTACTAATACCTCCCGAGGAGATCACGAATGTAAAATTAGAGAGATTCGAGCGCGCACGGAGGCTTTCAGACAGTCGTTCTTCCCGCGAACCATACGTGACTGGAACAGAAAAGGGAGGTAATGACAGTGGCACGTAAAGTGCCCTCCGCCACACACCGTTGGGTGGCTTGCGGAGTATAAATGTAGATGTAGATGTAGACATTACTAATGTATCCGAATATCAGGGGGTTGGTTTTCCTACTCATTCGCGTTAACATACTTTTTTCTACGTTCAGAGCTAGCTGACATTCCTCACGCCCAACTATAAATTTTGTCTAAATCATCTTGTGTCCTCCTACAGCCACTAAACTTCGACACCTTCCCTCACGCCACGGCATAATCTGTAAACAACCGCAGATTGCTGCCCAGAATCCCCGTTAGATCATTTGTGTGTCGAACCAGGAGATACATGTTAGTCGTGATGTGTTGAAATCTCTGTCTGACTTCGTGATTCCGGTTTGCTGTGTAATCTAAAGACACTGAGCTATGGGAGCATTCATCACTTCTGCTGAAACAGGATTGTAGTACCAACAACGAACAGGAAGGCTTCGTCTGCCTTTTTCTAGGGTCGTCCCTGATGGCAAATGGGTGAGTTCTCGCAAACACACCGCCCGCCCAAAACGTTCAGAGATTCAATTTATTCTTGGCGTGCAAATGACATTAGTGCAGCAATGACGGTGGCTGCTTTAAACAACAAATGTGCATACGACCGGACAACTGTGAGCAGGCAGTACTAACTACTGGGCGTGCGGCCACAATGTGTCAAGTGTTGTTGTGTCAGAATCGCAATGCAACAATATCCCTAAATGAAGTGTTAGGCATTCTCAAGAATGTTTGAAAGAAGCGAAAAAAATGTGCAAATTATGTCCCACACATCACATCTTGACTCTCGAACAATAACGACGAGTTGACAGCTGCCGCGACTTGATTTGAAATGTAAACTGCGGACAACTTCATTCTGCAAAAAATCATCGCTGGTGATGAAACTTCATGTTATCAGTATGAACGTACCAAAAAATGGAGAAATTCACATGAAGATTCACAACTTGACGCCATAACCGGGGTTCAAGCCAGTGCGACTCGCCAGCTGAACAACATCCCAAAGAAGGCAGTTGAACAACATACCAAAGAAGGTTTAAATGGCTCTGAGCACTATTGGACTTAACATCTATGGTCATCAGTCCCCTAGAACTTAGAACTACTTAAACCTAACTAACCTAAGGACAGCACACAACACCCAAAGAAGGATTTTCTAACACTTTCACATGGTTGTATGAACGTGCTGTGGGTTGCATTTACATGCGAGGAGAGCTTACAGAACATTAAAATTCTCTTGTTACTGAAGTATAGCTTCTGTTTACGTTGTCGAAATATAAACCTTTTGTCGTGAAAGGTTGTACCACAATTTTGCAACTGAATTTGTGTTCCGCGAAAACGTCGCTGGTAATGATCTCGTTCTACAACTATCGAAAAAAGTATCTTGAAAGGACCCCAAATTTTTCCGCAGATACTGTAGCTCTTATCGGCTAAATTCTCTGACACAGCAGAAGCAGTTACGAGATAATTACAGCTCAGCATGCTGAATCACACCTTAATACCGCACAGCTTACGAGAAATCTCGAGTCATGAAAGACACCTTTTGGGGGAAGTTAGAAGTCATTAAAATGAAATGAATACTGTCTTGGGATTAGTTGGCAGAAATGTATGTACTATCAGAGTACCTCTACATGTTACAACGATGACCATGAGAAAAGAAGTATTACTGATTCAGTGCTACCAAATGCTAAACACATGGGCGGATTCAAAACTTCTAAGCAGTCGCCGTTTCATAGTATTATTGCAGATTTGCGGGGTTAACAGTGTAATCTGTTGGTAAATATTGGCTTGCCTGTGCGTTGTCCAGTTCACTAGACATTCATAGTGATGAACTGATTGATGAGCTGGTTAAAATCGGGACAGCGCGCTAGCACTGTGCCTTTGCCATACTTTGTTATTAAAATAAACCTAATACCAGGATATGTTCAGAATATAGCCTTCTAGTAGAATATTTACGTGTTGTAGGAAAAAATTATTATCTTTAGCGTGCAGGGAGAGTATGAAAAAAGACGTTGTTTCTTGTCCGTCAAGATTAAACTGGCACTGAAATAAAACTCTAACTGTAGTAGCAGATTCTAACAGTAGAGGAGATAAAAATATGAACTAATTTAATAATATATCAGTCTTCATTTCTATTCACGTTATATTGTATGAAAAAGGAGATTGATTTTAAATACTCTTCAGGTTTGAATCCCAAGTATTATTCTAAAAATATTCAATGTAGAGGACGTTAATCCAAGAGAACTGAAGTTTGGGAAAAAATTCTTTTGTTTTATAAAGGAAACTGTTTTATCAAACAGGCCATTGAAAGCCAACCTACTCCTCTTTTTCCCGTGACTTAAATTCCAGTAGAAAAAACTGACGAAAAAAAATCCTGACACCAAAAAATAATTAATGTAGAGTAATGAAGTTTCGAGACTACATTTGTCTAGCGAGAGAAAAGTCTTTGTAAATGTGAAGTGCTGGTACATTAATAACCGGTGTGACCGCCATAAAGTTGAACGCAAGCATGAAAACGTGCATGCATTGTGACACAGAAAAGCCATATATCAGTTTGTGGAATGAGTTCCACGCCTATTGCACTTGGTCGGTCAGTACACAGCTGGTTGATGTTTGTTGTGGATGACGCTGTAGTTGTCGTCAGATGATGTCTCCTATTTGCTCGATTGGAGAGAGATCTGAACATGCCACGTAACATGTCGACACACTATCGAATATGTTGGGTCACAACAGTGGTATGTGGACGAGTGTTACCTTGTTTAAAAGACCCCCAGGAATGCTGTTCATGAATGACAGCACAACGGATCGAATCACCCAACTTACTTACGAATTTGCAGTCTTGGTGTATGGAAGAACTACGAGAGTACTACTGCTCTCACACACCCCAGACCACAATTACAGGTGTAGGTCCGGTGTATCTAGCACGCAAACAGGCTTGTAGCAGGCATTGCATAGAAATATGGTACGGGTGCAATCGATGATGATGTAGCATTCTCAACACCGACGATTTTGAGATTCCCGATTCTCGCGCAATTTGTCTGCTAATGATGTGCGGATTAGCCGCTACAGCAGCTAAAACACCTACTTGGCCATAATCATTTGTTTCAGGTCATGGTTGACGTTTCACAAGTGGCTGACCACTTCCTCTTTCCTTAAATAACGTAACTATCCGGCGAACGGTCCGGACTCTTGGATGATGTCGTCCAGGATACCGAGCAGCATACATACGAGGTGCATTCAAGTTCTAAGGCCTCCGATTTTTTTTCTCCGGACTGGAAAGAGATAGAAACATGCGCATTGTTTTAAAATGAGGCCGCGTTCATTGTCAATACGTCCCAAAGATGGCAGCACCGTACGGCAGATGGAATTTTACCGCCAGCGGCGAGAATGAGAACTGTTTTAAATACTTAAAATGGCGACGTTTTCCCTACTTGAACAGCGTGCAATCATTCGTTTTCTGAATTTGCGTGATGTGAAACCAATTGAAATTCATCGACAGCTGAAGGAGACATGTGGTGATGGAGTTATGGATGTGTCGAAAGTGCGTTCGTGGGTGCGACAGTTTAATGAAGGCAGAACATCGTGTGACAACAAACCGAAACAACCTCGGGCTCGCACAAGCCGGTCTTACAACATGATTGAGAAAGTGGAGAGAATTGTTTTTGGGGATCGCCGAATGACTGTTGAACAGATCGCCTCCAGAGTTGGCATTTCTGTGGGTTCTGTGCATACAATCCTGCATGACGACCTGAAAATGCGAAAAGTGTCATCCAGGTGGGTGCCACGAATGCTGACGGACGACCACATGGCTGCCCGTGTAGCATGTTGCCGAGCAATGTTGACGCGCAACGACAGCATGAATGGGACTTTCTTTTCGTCGGTTGTGACAATGGATGAGACGTGGATGCCATTTTCAATCCAGAAACAAAGCGCCAGTCAGCTCAATGGCAGCATACAGATTCACCGCCAACAAAAAAATTTCGGGTAACCGCCAGTGCTGAAAAAATGATGGTGTCCATGTTCTGGGACAGCGAGGCGCAATCCTTACCCATTGCGTTCCAAAGGGCACTACGGTAACAGGTGCATCCTACGAAAATGTTTTGAAGAACAAATTCCTTCCCGCACTGCAACAAAAACGTCCGGGAAGGGCTGCGTGTGTGCTGTTTCACCAAGACAACGCACCCGCACATCGAGCTAACAGTTTCTTCGTGATAACAACTTTGAAGTGATTCCTCATGCTCCCTACTCACCTGATCTGGCTCCTAGTGACTTTTGGCTTTTTCCAACAATGAAAGACACTCTCCGTGGCCGCACATTCACCAGCCGTGCTGCTATTTCCTCAGCGATTTTCCAGTGGTCAAAACAGACTCCTAAAGAAGCCTTCGCCGCTGCCATGGAATCATGGCGTTAGTGTTGTGAAAAATGTGTACGTCTGCAGGGCGATTACGTCGAGAAGTAACGCCAGTTTCATCGATTTCGGGTGAGTAGTTAATTAGAAAAAAAATCGGAGGCCTTAGAACTTGAATGCACCTCGTAGAACACGCATGTTGGGAATTTTGATCACAATAGCCATACATCTACACGATATCGACCTTTTCCGCAATTGCTAAACGGTCCATTTTAACACGGGTAATGTATCACGAAGCAAATACCGTCCGCACTGGCGAAGTGATACATGATACCACGTACTTATACGTTTGTGACTATTACAGCGCCATCTATCACAAGGCGAAAAAAGTGGTCCAACTAAAATATTCATATTTCTTTACGTACTACACGAATATGTAATAAGAAATGGGGGTTCCTTTTTAAAAAAACGCAGTTGATATCCGTTTGACCTATGACAGCGCGATCTAGTGGGCCAACTATTGCGCCATCTGGTTTCCCCCTTCAAGCTAGACAAGTTTCGTTCTTTGTGGTTTTTTCGTTCGTGAGATATTTGGCTCGACCACGATCAATAGACCACCCTGTATACGTTTTGCACAACTCTTATGCAACTGGCGCGAACTCTGAAAACACGCCATCTTTCAGATGTAATAGCATGCCTACCAACTTTCGTTTATCTCGGAGATATCGTTCTTGGTTTTGGTTTTTTTTTGAGTCAGTGTGAAAAGCATTATTTCTATAGAAGCAGGAGCCCGAATTTTATAACCATTGTCAAGAGGCAAAACTGTAATTAGAAATAAGGAAACAATTGCGTTCACAATTTCTTTCAACTTGGGAAAAAAAGTAAAAAAAGCTAAAAAGTTGCTGTCAGCTTGTTTGAATGTCATGCAGAGGATCTGGGTTTAATTCCCAGTTATGCAGGGATGTTTCCTTGATGGGACTGGAACGGGGTACTTTCAGCCTCGTGATGCCAATTGAGAAGCTACTTGAAAGGTCTAGACAGCCGAGAGCGGCTAGGAATGAAGTATGCTGATGACCTGTCCCTCCATATAGCATCTGAATGTGGTAGAGGAGGATACGGCAGACAGTCGGCATCGTGCGGTGCTCTGCACCTATTAGCGGTGTTGGTTTTGGTTTATTCCCTGATCATGCTAAAGTAATGTATCGAAAAGAAAATTATACAAATTGATAATGTATTTCTGTCAGTTAAAAATGACTGAATGTAGTCTGTATGAAAATAAATAAAAGAAACGGAAACCGCCAGAAAACGCCTTAAAGGCCCAACGGCACCGACCGGCAGCCGTGTCACCCTCAGCCCTTAGACATCACCGGATGCGGATACGGGGAGGGCCATGGTATCACCACACCGCTCTCCCGGCCGATGTCAGTTTTCATGACCGGTGCCGCTACTTCTCAATCAAGTAGCTCCTCAACTGGTCGCACAAGAGCTGAGTGCACCCCGCTTGCCAACAGCACTCGGCAGATCAGAACGATCGCCCATCCAAGTGCTAGCCAAGTCCGACGGCGCTGAACTTCGGTGACCTGACGGGAACCGGTGTTACCATTGCGGCAAGGCCGTTGGCTGAAAATAAATAAACAGAAGAATAAATGGTATAAATTGTATGGTAAGCCTTTGAGAAACTAAATAGGGTCATCATCATTAAATTTCCAGCATGTCTGGGAAATAATGTTCACAAAAAATATTTATTACTTACAGCAATCAGACAAGGATTTTAAATGTGAAAACCACCAAAAAGAAGTACCTTTCAGACTAAGGAGGTGATGATAACCACACAGTATTAACTGCAGTTGAAATATACACTCCTGGAAATGGAAAAAAGAACACATTGACACCGGTGTGTCAGACCCACCATACTTGCTCCGGACACTGCGAGAGGGCTGTACAAGCAATGATCACACGCACGGTACAGCGGACACACCAGGAACCGCGGTGTTGGCCGTCGAATGGCGCTAGCTGCGCAGCAATTGTGCACCGCCGCCGTCAGTGTCAGCCAGTTTGCCGTGGCATACGGAGCTCCATCGCAGTCTTTAACACTGGTAGCATGCCGCGACAGCGTGGACGTGAACCGTATGTGCAGTTGACGGACTTTGAGCGAGGGCGTATAGTGGGCATGCGGGAGGCCTGGTGGACGTACCGCCGAATTGCTCAACACGTGGGGCGTGAGGTCTCCACAGTACATCGATGTTGTCGCCAGTGGTCGGCGGAAGGTGCACGTGCCCGTCGACCTGGGACCGGACCGCAGCGACGCACGGATGCACGCCAAGACCGTAGGATCCTACGCAGTGCCGTAGGGGACCGCACCGCCACTTCCCAGCAAATTAGGGACACTGTTGCTCCTGGGGTATCGGCGAGGACCATTCGCAACCGTCTCCATGAAGCTGGGCTACGGTCCCGCACACCGTTAGGCCGTCTTCCGCTCACGCCCCAACATCGTGCTGCCCGCCTCCAGTGGTGTCGCGACAGGCGTGAATGGAGGGACGAATGGAGACGTGTCGTCTTCAGCGATGAGAGTCGCTTCTGCCTTGGTGCCAATGATGGTCGTATGCGTGTTTGGCGCCGTGCAGGTGAGCGCCACAATCAGGACTGCATACGACCGAGGCACACGGGGCCAACACCCGGCATCATGGTGTGGGGAGCGATCTCCTACACTGGCCGTACACCACTGGTGATCGTCGAGGAGACACTGAATAGTGCACGGTACATCCAAACCGTCATCGAACCCATCGTTCTACCATTCCTAGAGCGGCAAGGGAACTTGCTGTTCCAACAGGACAATGCACGTCCGCATGTATCCCGTGCCACCCAACGTGCTCTAGAAGGTGTAAGTCAACTACCCTGGCCAGCAAGATCTCCGGATCTGTCCCCCATTGAGCATGTTTGGGACTGGATGAAGCGTCGTCTCACGCGGTCTGCACGTCCAGCACGAACGCTGATCCAACTGAGGCGCCAGGTGGAAATGGCATGGCAAGCCGTTCCACAGGACTACATCCAGCATCTCTACGATCGTCTCCATGGGAGAATAGCAGCCTGCATTGCTGCGAAAGGTGGATATACACTGTACTAGTGCCGACATTGTGCATGCTCTGTTGCATGTGTCTATGTGTCTGTGGTTCTGTCAGTGTGATCATGTGATGTATCTGACCCCAGGAATGTGTCAATAAAGTTTCCCCTTCCTGGGACAATGAATTCACGGTGTTCTTATTTCAATTTCCAGGAGTGTAGTAGTAGTAGTAGTAGTAGTAGTAGTACTAAAGGAAGGAAGAGTAAACTTAAGTACTCTGTCCATGTCGAAAGCACGGAGAAACATTAGAGGCTGAAGTCCCGTCGACGATGATTTCATTAGAGACCTTGTACGACCTCGGTCGGGTGAATCATCACCGCAATTCCCTTGTGCTGTTTAGGGGAATCACAGATAACCTAAATGTGGTTGACTGGATGAGAATATGAACCTCTGTCCTCCAAATTGCGACTCCAGTGTCTTACTATTGCGTCAGCTCGTTCGGGCATGACATCATTACAAACGGAGAACTTGTCCTAATGGGACATCAGTGGCGAAAGAAACCAGCCGCGTTGTTCTTGACGAAGTCTTCACAGGATTAACCTGTATTTTTCAGGAAAATACAATTAAGCCTGAATCCTCATAAAAAAAATTGTAGTACCTTGAACACTGCAAAGCCTCACTCCTTGAGTATTAGTTACTGCACGAGTGTAGTCATACAATTTAATTAAGACCTGGAAAAGTTCGGACTGTGATAATGAAACGAGGTGGGAATGTCCGTCCTTCTGTATATTTACCATTCAATGCGACACATTGTTCCCAGCAGTGGATGACTTGGCGAACACTTTGGTTGTAAAAAAAAACTGTGTTTTAGCTGGTCAGGAAATAAAACGCCTCGAAAATCAGCTGTCGTCATTCTGGAAGCGGCGACCGCGCAATGGTTTCTTCATACCAGGAAGAATTCAGTGGATGTCCCTTCAAGAGGGAACGGGGGATGAGGCAAAATGCGATAACCCACAGTAGCAGCACGGGTGGCTGTGCCCCGTGCTGAATGACGTAGGGCAGGGGTGTACAACCTGTCAGCTTACGTGGACGACATTGAAAGAAGAAAAGTATTTTTGGATCGCATGGAATATACCTAACACTAATACTACCGCAAAGGAAAAAGAAAGAAAAATATGGGGGGAGGGAGGGGGGGGGCGATCGGAGCTGCTTAAAGTTGCCACATTTAAGTAATTTATAACTCATTAATTTATGATTCTTTATTCTAAAAAAGCAAGATGTAGTTAATTTGGCATTTTTATGTGAGATTTCATTGCTTTCATAACGTCACATAACCGGAAATTTTTTACAAAAATTGATTTTTTTCCGATCTTGTGATACATGCTGACTTCTTGGGTCGCACTGATATTTGCTTTGGGCCGAGGATTGGACACCCCTGATCTAGAGCGTTGTTGTGGCAGCAAAGACACCCCCTTGAACAATCTCCCTCCATGCTTTGCCTTGATAACTTCCCGTAATCTCGTCAGGAAATTTCGGTAGCATCCAACTGCGAAGGCTTATCCCTTACGAACATGATCTGTTATCATCGCACCATGCCGATCCCCCCCCCCCCCCCCCCACAAAAAAAGAACCCTCAAGATCACGTTGCCCGATGACGGTTGAGTCATCGTTTTTCTCGCCAGTGGTGATCACACATGGTTTCACTGCTTGCTTTCCTTATTTGTTAAAGCGTCATAGCGATACACACAGCACTCTTCCGTGGAGATGAGTTGTCTAAAGAAACCTGGATTGGTCTGCCGAAGCTGGGGCACTTGCGCCGTTGCCCCGTTTCGCGGAAACCAGCGGACGGCCGCCGTTGTCGTGTTGAAAACTGATTCCCCCACCCCCTTTTTCGATATCGCCTCTATTTTGATTCGCCGGTATTCGATCACCAGGCCCCAAATTCTCTTGTGAATCCTGATTCTTCAGTGAGATGATCTGCTGCTTGGTTCTTCGTCACTCAGTGTTGTTCAATAATTTTGCAGCTATCTGTAACACTTTCAACAACTGAATCACACGATGGTGGACTGTTGCCGCACATTTGCATGAACTCAGCATTGATTGTTACAGTGCTGTTCAGCTTCAAATGAAGAAAACGATGTACCGAACGGCTATCCACTTTATTAGTGTGCTGCACTAATTTGTGTTGGCCCCACTAGCGGCGCAGGATTTCAGTCCGTAGCAGAACTGCACATATGTAACTACAACAGCACGAAATTTAAGATACGCGGTCGCAATCAGCTTCTTCGTCTCGCAGCCTGTTGTCATCCACTTTTCTCCCAATTTATTCCTGCCTGATCGGTCTATTGCATCCAGCGGCATTTCATCCATCCAGTTTTCTTTAGAGCATTGGTAAGTCGTACCACGGTCTAACAAGATTGCGCAGTGTTGTGGGTTATACACTCCTGGAAATGGAAAAAAGAACACATTGACACCGGTGTGTCAGACCCACCATACTTGCTCCGGACACTGCGAGAGGGCTTACAAGCAACGATCACACGCACGGCACAGCGGACACACCAGGAACCGCGGTGTTGGCCGTCGAATGGCGCTAGCTGCGCAGCATTTGTGCACCGCCGCCGTCGGTGTCAGCCAGTTTGCCGTGGCATACGGAGCTCCATCGCAGTCTTTAACACTGGTAGCATGCCGCGACAGCGTGGACGTGAACCGTATGTGCAGTTGACGGACTTTGAGCGAGGGCGTATAGTGGGCATGCGGGAGGCCGGGTGGACGTACCGCCGAATTGCTCAACACGTGGGGCGTGAGGTCTCCACAGTACATCGATGTTGTCGCCAGTGGTCGGCGGAAGGTGCACGTGCCCGTCGACCTGGGACCGGACCGCAGCGACGCACGGATGCACGCCAAGACCGTAGGATCCTACGCAGTGCCGTAGGGGACCGCACCGCCACTTCCCAGCAAATTGGGGACACTGTTGCTCCTGGGGCATCGGCGAGGACCATTCGCAACTGTCTCCATGAAGCTGGGCTACGGTCCCGCACACCGTTAGGCCGTCTTCCGCTCACGCCCCAACATCGTGCAGCCCGCCTCCAGTGGTGTCGCGACAGGCGTGAATGGAGGGACGAATGGAGACGTGTCGTCTTCAGCGATGAGAGTCGCTTCTGCCTTGGTGCCAATGATGGTCGTATGCGTGTTTGGCGCCGTGCATGTGAGCGCCACAATCAGGACTGCATACGACCGAGGCACACAGGGCCAACACCCGGCATCATGGTGTGGGGAGCGATCTCCTACACTGACCGTACACCACTGGTGATCGTCGAGGGGACACTGAATAGTGCACGGTACATCCAAACCGTCATCGAACCCATCGTTCTACCATTCCTAGACCGGCAAGGGAACTTGCTGTTCCAACAGGACAATGCACGTCCGCATGTATCCCGTGCCACCCAACGTGCTCTAGAAGGTGTAAGTCAACTACCCTGGCCAGCAAGATCTCCGGATCTGTCCCCCATTGAGCATGTTTGGGACTGGATGAAGCGTCGTCTCACGCGGTCTGCACGTCCAGCACGAACGCTGGTCCAACTGAGGCGCCAGGTGGAAATGGCATGGCAAGCCGTTCCACAGGACTACATCCAGCATCTCTACGATCGTCTCCATGGGAGAATAGCAGCCTGCATTGCTGCGAAAGGTGGATATACACTGTACTAGTGCCGACATTGTGCATGCTCTGTTGCCTGTGTCGATGTGCCTGTGGTTCTGTCAGTGTGATCATGTGATGTATCTGACCCCAGGAATGTGTCAATAAAGTTTCCCCTTCCTGGGACAATGAATTCACGGTGTTCTTATTTCAATTTCCAGGAGTGTATTCCAATATTAACATAGGCCTGAGGCTCATACTCTGTACGTCAGCAGGGTCTGCCCCTTTCTGCATAAGTGTTGGACCAAATCGATTGAACTGATTCTCTTAAACATTTCCTTATCTGGGTATTATGTCTCGCAGAGAGCTCACAAATTTGCACCTCTCTGCAAGCGGATGCATGACTCGTAAACTGTTGGCACAGGATCGAGACAGTGCCACAGCTTCCAGTATGTAAATGGAAACTCGGTGTATACGTGAGTGAAATATCATCCTTCTGGGGCCGATCGGAATGCACTGAACCTTGAGAATGAAACTGTGTGTTTCATTAACGTCCCAGTGAAAGCTTGCGAAAAACGGCAGCCAATTTTAATAATGTCAGACCTCCTTCAGATGATGCAGCTGCTATCAACGTACAGTGAAGTACTATTTGAAAAAAGCTCCACAGATATCTAAGTAGATCTTGAAATGTTCTCAAAATGGTTAAAGACTGGCAACTTTCTTCAAATCCACAGGAGAGTAAAACTATGCACTTCAGAAAAGACGAAATTGTTGTATCCTAAGTTTAAAACACCAATTCATCACAACTGGAATCGGTTAAATCACACAAATTTTCTGGTGTAACAATCTGTAGGACTATGAAATAGAATGATCACACACGCTCTGTTGTACGTAAAGCAGATTGCATACACTGATTCTTTGGCAGGACGCAGGGAAAATGCAGTCTGTCCACAAGGAGACTGATTACAAATCACTTGCGCCTCCTATCTTAGAATAGTGATCATATGTTTGGGTCACATGCCAAATAGGATGTTAAGGGTTTACAATATACGAGTCTGTATGCTACATTCAAGGAGTGACGAAACTAAAGAAAAATTTGGGTTTTGCGATGACAGTGTAATTCTGTCAGAGACAGCAAAGGTCTTGGTAGAACAGTTGAACGGTACGGACAGTGTCTTGAAAGTGTGTTGGAAAATGACCTTCATCCCCATCGACACACAAGTCGCCGAAGTGGCGTCAAATCGAAAGACTTGCACCAGGCGAACGGCCTACCAGACGGGAAGCCCAAGTCACACGCCATTCATTCATTCACTGACAACAGAAGTAAAACAAGAGTTATGACGTGTAGTGCAACTAAATCAGATGATGCTGAGGCAGTTAGATTATGAAACGAGACACTAAAAGTAGTAAATGAATTTTGCTATTTGGACAGCAAAATAACTGATGGTAGTCGAAATAGAGAGGATATAAAAATTCTGATAGGCTGTAGTAAGGAAAGCTTTTCTGAGAAAGGGGAATCTGTTAACATCTGACATAAATTTGAGTGTTAGGGACTCTTTTCTGAAGGTATTTGTCTTTAGTGTCGCCTTGCACTGAAGTAAAATGTGAACGATAAGAAGTTCAGACAAGAATAGAAGTTTTTGAAATGTTATGCTACAGAACAATACTGAAGATTAAATGGGTGTATCGCACAACTAACGAAAAAAGCGTCGAAAGTTGTTCTTACGTACGCAGTGGAATGAAGAGTCAAGACTGGTGATTCGCAATGCAGTAAACCGGTATAGGGAGACGGTCCATTATATTCATGTGTGGCTCTCTCTGCGAATTAGTCTCTACGTAATCTACCAACGTTATCACTTATAAAGATTCCCAATGTCTAAACTGAGTGAGATAAAACAAGGATTTACTGGGATGCTAGCGGAGTCAAAATTTGCTGGTCTGTCAGAAGGATTGTTTGTGAAGTTTCCAGTAACTACCCCTGTAATATTATGCTTTTACAAGGCCTTCTGACTGCCCCCCCCCCACTTCCCTCCTCTTTAACATAAAAAATGTTTCGTTGCTAAGACTGTCACTGCATCAAACATTACTGTCTACATATGGTACGGAAAAATCGCAGTACATGGCATGAAACAAGAATAATAATTTTATATACTATGAATGTCAAATTAAAACGTAACGTGAACACCAGTCGAGTATTAAGCCTTAGGCCTGTTCCGACTGCTGCCTATAAGGCAATATGAAGAGCCACCTATGATGGTGGTTAGCATGTCGCTAGTCCGTCCAGCCATTACTGCCAGTGGACGAATCGTCATAATGCTGCTGCAGTTCCTCATTTGGCCTCACGAGAGACCCCTCTCCAGACTTGCTTGCTTCGTAAAAAGATTGAGAAGTACTGGGTATCGAACCCAGATCTTTCCGTACTGAAGGCAACGATGCTAACCGTTCTAGTACGGAGTCGGTATTCGAATATCAAATTACATTTCATAAAAAAATCATCAAACGCTGAACTATTCGATTCGTGACAGAATTTACAAAAATGTTATCAGTACGTAGGTAAATTCATAGTTCAACCAGAGCTTGTCTCTTCCTGGGCAACTAAAAGGGTTTGCAGAAACAACGTCCCATCGACAACGACCGAATAAGAGACGGAGCACAAGTTCGAATTAGGGAAGGATGAAGAAGGAAAGCGGCCGTGCCCTTTCCTTGGAACTATCCGGGCATTTGTCTTAAGCGGTTTAAGGAAATCACGGATAACCTAAAGCAGGATGGCCGGAGGTGGGTTTGAACCGTCGCCTCCCGAATGCGAGTGCAGTGTGCTAACCACTGCGCTCCCCTTCTCGCTCTGGCCTAAAGAAGCGGATAAACCTTGGTTAGTATTCGATCAAGTTTCACACTTGGTACGTCCTTTAAGTCCTCTATGAAGGGTATTTCCACTGCCACAGGAAAAATAAATAGTATAATGATTACAAAGAATCCGCCTCGATTGCCAATAGAAACCGGATGTTGACCTAGGTTTCGGCACGCATAACCACGCCTTCTTCAGAACACACTAAAACTACAAACTGCCTAAAGAGCCATGGTCCAACATTAATACAGAACGCCCAAAAGGGCAAAAGACTCGCATAAAATATAAAATAAACGGTACGGGTGTACCATGTCAATAACTATACTTACCTCAAACGTCAGAAGCGTGCTTACTAACCTCAGCCAACGTTCTGTGGGCCGCGGGCTCTCAGGTAAACTCTGAAAGCCCGCGGCCCACCGAACGTAGTTTTAGTGTGTTCTGAAGAAGGCGTGGTTATCCGTGCCGAAACCTAGGTCAACATCCGGTTTCTATTTGCAGTCGAGGCGGATTCTTTATAATCGTTAAATTATTCACGCTTGCTGACGCGCTGCAATGTTAAAAATTCTGAAAAATATTTAGTTCCATAAAAAAAGTTCGTGTCATAGCTCGGCAGCTATAAACGTTAAATTAGCTTGAAATGAGAAATGACAGGCAAGGAATTAGGTGAATCCTTTTCAAAGGAAGCATTTACCTTCACTCCGACATCTATACTCGGGAAGTCACCTTACCGTTTGTGGCGTTACAGCTACAATCCCCCCTCCCACCTACATCCGCGAATGGTGCGCGGTCAGGATAATTATAGGTAAACCTCTAGTTTCTCGGATTTTCTTGTCGCGGTCATTTCGTGAGGCGTATGTGGGAGTAAATATGTTGCCTGACTCTGCCCAGAAAGTCCGCTCCCGGAATTTCAACAGTAAACATCTGCGAAGTACCTCTCTTGTAGCATCCGCCGGTGGAGTTTCTTAAGCATCTCCGTAACGCTTTCGTGTCGTCTACACAGTCCCTCCGCTTTTAACTGCGCTCAGGCAGGCGTTTGCGCTGCCTGATACGCTCCCTGCACTTTTAACGGATGCCGCTGCCATGGCACGCTTAGTTTTGAGTTTTATTCGCGCAGGGGGCTTTTATCGCTCGATCTGAGGGTTAGAGTCTTTTTTGTGTTGAGTCTGGCCTTTGGCCTACGGTTTTAGATTGGGGTTTTTAGTGTGTCTCTTGGTGTTTGGCTTTTCCTTTTTTTCTGTTTCTATGGTCGGCCAACCACTGTAACACTCTGTGTGTTTTTAGTTCCCCTTTTCTGGTCTGTCTATATCTTTCTTGTCATCTCCATTGCTTGTTTTTCTTCCTTATGGGTGTTTCATGGTCGTGGAAAAAGGGACCGGTGGCCTTTGTAGTCTTGTCTCTTCAACCCCCACAAACCAATCAGCCAACCAACCTACACAGTCCCGTGACGAAAGGCGCCGCTCTTGGTTGAATATTTTCTACCACCGTTATGATGATGATGATGATGATGATGATGATGATGATGGGTTTGTGGGGCGCTCAACTGCGCGGTTATCAGCGCCTGTACAAGTTCCCAACTTTTGCTCAGCCCAATCTCGCCACTTTCATGAATGATGATGAAACGATGATGACAACACAAACACCCAGTCGCCTCGAGGCAGGTGAAAATCCCTGGCCCTGCCGGGTATCGAAACCGGGACCCCGTGCTCGGGAAGCGAGAACGCGACCGCGAGACCACGAGCTGCGGACCACCGTTATTAGTTCAGCCTGATAACGGTTCGTGACTGATGAGCAGTACTTAGTAATCAATGAACAAGTATTTTGTAAGCAACTTCTTTAGCGGATAGATTACATTTCCTTAAGATTCTTCCAATGATTCTTAGCCTATTTCTCCGCCTATTCACGTGCAACATGACACATTTATTTACGTTTTGGTGCAACTATCAGCCCCTCCTCCAGTCTCGGCTTCTCTGTAGAAGTTTCTGTTACGAGTAACATTCTTCTAACGTTGATACCTTCCTTTAAATAACACTCGTCCGCGAATAGCCCCACGATGATTCCAGTGTTATTCATTAAATCCCGTAGACAGTTGCATTTTTGTATTAGCCTTGTACGATTCTGAGAAAACTACGATAAACCTATATCTAGAACCGCCGCCTACAATAACCCGAGTCAGGGCTTTAACCACTGCACCATCTCGCATCCTCAAGTGCCTCAGCCACAGGTCTTGGGTCGCGGAAAGGGCGCGTCTCCTTCAGTTTTATGGAGCTTTTGTGCGTTCACGGCTAGACTATGGGTGCACAGTATATGGGTCAGCGAGGCCATCTTATTTGCGGATCCTTGACGCTGTTCACCATGCTGGGATTCGACTGGCCATGGGTGCTTATCGGACCAGTCCCGTACCCAGCCTCTGTGCTGAGTCTGGCGAACCGCCACTTACCATCCGGCGGCAGCTCCTGCTGGTGCGCCAGGCTTGTAAGTTTCTTGCAGCTCCCAGCTCGCCTGCCCACCGTCTTGTTGCCCATCCACCTCTGGACCGCCTTTTTTCCCGCCGTCCCCGGGCTACGTTGCCGTTTGGGATCCGTGTGCAGCGTGTACTAGAGTCCCTCGGTGTGGAGTCTGTACAACCCCAAATCCAAGGTTTTAACCGCCTGCCACCCTGGTTACTGAAGAGGCCCGGAGTGATTTTAGACTCATTGCAGTACAAGAGAGATTGCACTCCTGCCACCGTTTTTAATGCAGCATTTTCTGCCATTTTATCTGAGCACCACGACTATGTAGCTTTTTTTACGGATGGGTCGAAACAAGGGGATTCTGTTGGTTGCTTAGTTGTTTTCCGGATCGTGTCCTCAAGGTCCGACTGCCTCAGACTTTTACTTTCTTTGATGCAGAATTGTCTGCGATCTTGCGGGCACTGGAGCACATGAGATATTCTTCCTCTCCTAAATTTCTTGTCTGTTCCGATTCACTCAGTGCCCTTCACTCATTGCAACGTTTGTATCCGGCAGACAAAATTGTCCAGACCATCCAGGATGCCCTCCTCCGACTACAGCGACTGGGGAAGGTTGTAGCTTTCTGCTGGGTTCCGGGGCATGTCGGCATTGCTGGGAATGAAAGGGCAGATCTCGCAGCCAAGGAGGCGTGTCTCGCCCCACAAGTATCTCAGTGTGCTATCCCCTTGGACGCACTCACCTCGCTGTTGAGCTCACGGGTCATGCGTCGGTGGGAGGATGAGTGGCTGGAAGTGACTGACAATAAGCTCCGTATAGTCAAGCCCACAACGCGTGTGTGGTGTACTTACTTTCAGCCCCATCGACGGGACGAGGTTCTTCGAATAGGCCACAGCCCTTTGACGCATGGCTTCCTGCTCTGGCGAGAGGACCCTCCAATGTGTGATGCTTGCGGCGTCCAGGTCACTGTGCGCCATGTTTTATTGGATTGCGTTTTATTTTCTGACCAGCGGGTCGCGGCTGACTTGCCAGCGGACCTGCCATCTCTTTTAGGCAACACTCGGACGAATGTGGCTAAAGTTTTAAAGTTCTGTGCCCTGTCAAATGTTTTTACAAAGATATTAGGGAGAGGATTTTAATTTGCTCACTGTGTGACAAGCTCGCCCATATTTTATGTAAGTGGCCAGCCAATAACAATTTCCTGTGACATTCTTGTTGCTATGTTTCCCCTTTCCTTAGGTTTTACTTACTTATGTAGCATTTTCCTTCTTTTCCTGCTTTCTTTGAGTGTGTGCTTTAGTTTTCTTAGGTCTGTCCACATTTTTTCCTTTTAATGTGCGTCAGGGCGCTGATGACCTCGATGTTGAGCGCCCATAAGCCCCAACACACCACCACCACCACCACACATCTCGCTCTGTGAGCGCCATAAATCGCTCCAGCCGACTAATTGTGTAGTAGTATGGTATAAAGGGAAATGAAAATAATTACTGTAGCTAACGTAGTAGTAGTCTATGGAATATAAGAAATGGGTCTAAAGAATGACCAGGGAGCGGAGAGACACGGCCTCGAGCAGACAGGTGAGTTTCACTTGCACCTCATTGAGTTCCGCCGGCGCTCGCGTACCGGTACGCATGCGAGATTACGTCACAGCTGTGGCAAGCGGCCAGCCGGCTTGTTTGCAGTCTGCGTCTCGCCGAAACCTGTGCTCAGGGTCACAATCCGCTTAGATATAACCTTTCAGAGAGCGTCTGGCTCATGTGTCCAGCTACACACTGTCGCCAACTTTTCTTCGGACATGCATCACATTTGTACAGAATGACGTATCCAAATGTGTGAAACTGCAGATGCCTCCATGAAATCGACAAAACAAAACATTGACAAGCTGCCATTTACTTCAGAGTTTTTTTGTATACATTTTACTTGAGATAAATTTATTTGCACGGGTATTAGTCTTCAACGTTCAATGGGGTGAGAAAAGTAATGGAATAGCGATACGCATATATACAGATGGCATTAGTACCACGTACACAACATGTAAAAGGGCAGTGCGTTGGCGGAGCTGTTATTTGTGCTCAGATGATTAATGTGAAAAGGTTTCCGGCGTAATTATGGTCGTACGACGGGAGGTAAGAGACTTTGTACGCGGAATGGTAGTTGGAGCTATACTCAAGAAACATTCCATTTCGTAAGTCGTTAGGGAATTTAATATCCCGAGGTCCACAGTGTCAAGTGTGTGCCGGGGACACCAGATTTCAGACATTACGTATTACCACGGACAACGCAGTGGCCGATGACCTTCTCTTACTGATCGAGAGCAGCGGCGTTTGCGTAGAGTTGTCAGTGCTATCAGACAAGCAACACTGCGTTAAATAATGGCAGAAATCAATGTGGGACGTACGACAAAGTATGCTTTAGCACAGTGCGCGAAATTTGGCGTTAATGGGCTACGGCAGCCGACGACAAACGCGAGTGTCGCCTGCAGCGCCTCCCGTGGACTCGTGACCATACCCATTGGATCCTAGATGACAGGAAAACCGCGGCCTAGTCAGATGAATCGAGTGTGGTGCAGACGTCATGAAACCATGGGTCCAAGTTGTGAACGAATGACTGTGCAAGGTGGGGGCTGTATTTACGTGGAATGGGCTGGGTCCTGAATAGATCATTGACTGGAACTCGTTATGTCCTGCTACTGGAAGACCATTTGAAGCCTCCTTGGGGTTCATGTTGTCAACAACAACGATGGAATTTTTATGGATCACATTGCACCGTTTCAACGGCCCACAGTTGTTCGCGATTAGTTTGAAGAACGTTCTGGACAATTCGTGCGAATGATTTGGTCACCCATATCGCCTCGAGATGAATCCCATCCAACATTTATGCGACATAATCGAGAGTTCAGTTCATGCACAAAGTTCTGCACCGGCAACCCTATCGCAATTACGAACAGCTGTAATGGCAGCATCGCTCAACATTTCTGTAGGGGTCTTCCAGCGACTTGCTGAATCCACGCCACGTCGAGTTGCTACAGTACTCTGGGCAAAAGGAGATCCGACACGGTGTTAGGAGATCGATAGCAATCAGCGGATGGCGTGAGCGCTTAAAAATATCATTCACAATGCAGTTGCGTAGCGTAGCGACTTCATATTGCTAGAGACAAGAGTGAGAGGGGCGTGAGGAGACGGTGGGAGGGAAAGAGGGAGGTGGTACGAGTGTCCTCAAGTGCTGGTAACTTTGAATACTTCATCAGTCAACGGGACAATGTTCCCAGTAAATGCATTTGGGATACAAGCTAAGATGAAACATCGTCCATACCTTAAATAGTCTTCTTTTTTTAAGTAATTATGAAGCAAATGAAAAATAATCCCAAAGTGGATTCCTGGAGTAGTGAAATGAGAGCTGTGTAAAAAGTTCATCTTGGATGTGCTGAATTTCATGGACGCAGGGCTTGACGTAAGCTTTCTGTGAGCAAGGCTAACACATCAAAAAGCTCCAGTTTGCGGATGAATGAAGAGATGGTATGGAGTGATGGTTCCACTGGCTACACCTTTTTGGAATCAAGTTCAATGTACCTGATGCTAGGAGTGCTAAGAGATGGTTATTCGTATGCAGAATATCCAACAAAATCAGTCGACCATTGAGATGCTGCATGCGACGTCGCCAAGCTTATAAAATGAGTACCTGACAGTTCGAAACCATATAATCAAAAAGATATACTGATAATTTTAAACTGGGGTGAAACTCTATCCATGCAACAGAGGTCTTAAGAAGTAGACTCTAGAGTAGGGGTTTCCAACCTTTTAGCTTATCTGGGCCGCACTGGAATAAGACGAGTGTTTTTGGGCCGCATATAACATAATTAACCCTAAGAACAACCAGGCCAAAAAAAGAAAAAAATAGAGGAAAAAGAGTGGGATGGACCAATGAGAGAATAGCATCGTGTACCAGGAGTTTCAAATTGAATAAGTTCAATGTATCATAACTTTACAGATACGGAATTGCATGAAACTTTCATTTTTACGATTGTATGATAGATGCCCACTTCATGGACCGCAATGGTACTTGTTTTGGGCCGCAGGTTGGACACCACTGTTCTAGAGGGAGACATTAAATTGTCGTAAGACACCAGTTAGATACTTGTGCACACTACAGCGACAGATAATGGCGTACCGGGGTAGACATAAAGACCATTGATAAAGTAGATATGGGCTGCGCTATTAGGTTGTGGATCTCCTACCTGCGTGCTAAGGTACTATGATGCGGGTATTTCATTGCGAACCAGGACCTCAGACATGTATATGAAAAAAAAAAAACTGTAAGTGTTTTTTTTTTTCAAGGTGATAAAGCTTTGTTACTACTCGTCGTAAAAGGTTATGTTCCTAATTATATGTTTAGTGGTATGTCTTGCAGTCAGGCACTCCGTATGTCGGTACCTCGATAAAGTTCATTAGCTGGACGTAAGAAAAACTGAGCTACATATCCGTACACACAGTGATTTGCTTGAGTGAAATAAAGCAAAGATACTTGATGATGAAGCGTATCGGCTTTGAAATTGGACGCATATAGCCTTATATTATTTATTCATAATTAGAGCTGGACCACGTTAAATCAATATTTCAATTGTTGCTGCATGCATTTTCCTTCCTCTTCGCTCACATTCGTATCACATGTTTTGATGCCTGCTTCAGGAGTTGTTCTATGTTGAGACGTTGTTATCTTTTCTCTCTTCTTCGTCGCTGAAGATCGCTTTCTGAATTTTGTTCCTAAATAATTTCCTCTTGTGGGTGTCCACTAAGTTGAAGTTGGCTGGACATGTCAGTAAGAACAGACAACATATATCTATATAATTAAACCGAGATGGCCAATGATCTCTTCAGTGCGGGTGCACACCGGGCTCGAACTTCTACGAGAATCGGCGAAATGCCACGAGTAATGAGGATAGTGGGCAAGGAGCACTGCATTAGTAGTGTGTTGATAAGTTGAGAATTTGGGTCTAACGAGAGGGGTGGTAGGGTACCCCGTGCAGTTGCAGTGACACTGTGTCCAGATGCCTTAAGTGGTCAGAGCATCTGCCAAGCAAGCAAGAGACCTTGGTTCGAATCCCGATCCAGCCAAAATTTTCAACTTTCCCCATTGATTTCAGTCATTGCCAATTCGCAGCCAATGTTTATAAGCCCTTTGTGTCAAGCGTATTGTCCTTTCAGCTTCATAATTTTATTAAAGATTTGCTTCGTGAGTCTGCCATAATCCATCCTATCTAAATGTCCGAAGAACGACATTCTTTTGCGCATGATTTGTATTATATTTTCTACAACACATCAAGAAATACAACCGAAGAAGGACAAGTTATTTTTATGAATCAGGAGCACCTTCATTTTCTACATACTCCACCAGCATGCACGCAGACGTTGTTTTCAATTCTAGTACTGCAGCAGACAGAAAGCAAACGTAATGGGAATGAAAGTTAAACTGCGCCCACCATTCACTTGTAACTATATTCGTAACTTAGTGAAGGTTCTCAACGTCTTCTGCTGTAATTGTGAACACTGCTAGCTATCAGAAACTCCATTAGCATTCAATAGGGAACGAACGGAGCCTAACTTAGCATGTACACCTACGCGCACTTAATCAGTTTGCTTAGACGGCCCTGAACTCTCAATAGGAAATATGGCCCAGGAAAAAATTGTAGTCAATGTGAAACTCGGTAGCATCTGTCTGCTAAACGTACTAACATACTACCAAGTGATTCGGTGCTGTGGCTGAAGCACTGACATTCTGGGAGGCGAGCGTTCAAGTCCCCGTGCGACCACCCGGGTTTATGTTTTACTTGCTTTCCCCCAAACAGATTAAAGCACGCGAGGGATGATTCCTTTGAAAAATGACACAGCAGATTTCCTTGGCTTTAATAGCTATGTCCGAACATGTAATCAGTTTGTACTGAGCCCGTCGGCTATGGGGCGAAAACCCTCATTTGCTTTCTTTCTTGCCGTGCGGGATAGCCGTGCGGTCTTAGGCCTCTTGCCACGGTTCGTGAGGCTCCCTCCGTCGGAGGTTCGAGTCCTCCCTCAGGGATATGTGTGTGTGTGTGTGTGTGTGTGTGTGTGTTTGTGTGTTTTTGTGTGTGTGTGTGTGTTGTGTTGTGTTGTTCTTAGTATAAGTTAGTTGAAGTAGTATGTAAGATTAGGGACGAATGACCTTAGCAGTTTGCTCCCTCAGGAATTCAGGCATACATCTTTCTTTCTTTCAGATATACTCGTACTAATTGACGGCGAACTCATCACACTGTTATCACCCCAGCTCAACCACCGCAAAATAAGAGGCGTTTAGTATTTTCTGCACCGCCTCTTGTATACCTTCTTCCAGTGACAGTAATTTCATTTCTTTAGGAATGTTTCGAGACCACACAACTGCCAGAATACCAAAAAGAAATGAGACAAGGAAGCATAAAAACAAAAAAGAATGAAAATTCTTTTTGATAGAGATAGTAATCAAGGTAGGAGACAAATGGCCTTTATTCTTTACGCTTATATGTGTAAAATCAGGAACAGTCAATATCCGAAAACGTTAGTAAATAATATATGACCTTTTTGTTTCCTTTTCCCCAGCACGTACAGCACGATCCACAACAGCTGAGTGGTTGTGAGGCACAATGCACGGAATGCACATTAGGTTGTGACGGACAATCGATGTAACCGACTGTACCGAGCGAGGTGGCGCAGTGGTTAGCACACTGGACTCGCATTCGGGAGGACGACGGTTCAATCCCGCGTCCGGCCATCCTGATTTAGGTTTTCCGTGATTTCCCTAAATCGCTCCAGGCAAATGCCGAGATGGTTCCTTCGAAAGGACGCGGCCGACTTCCTTCCCTGATCCGATGAGACTGATGACCTCGCTGTTTGGTCTCTTCCCTCAAACAATCCAATCCAATAACCGACTGTACGCGTCGAGTACGAATCAAGATGTTTAAGCGAATCACACAACCGTCTGAAACTGTATGTTTCGATCTTAAACACGTATATTTGTATTTGAAATAATAGAAGGAACCAGTAACACGAACCAGAACTCTATTCAGGAATGAATATCATCATAAAAGGAATACCTGAAACTCATATTCATTAAAAAGGGAAAAATTCTTGTACAGTGTAAAGACTAAAAAAAATTGAAAATTACTGTTCCACTAGTTTATTTTTCCTTCGGTCTGTCTTCGACATTTATCTTTAAACCGACATAGTTATAGCTGTGTGTTATGGTCATGCACTATATCTTCTCTATTTCCTTGGACAAAGGACTATTTGTAATCTCTCCCATTCTTCCCTCTTACAACTTTCGTAAATCGGATGCTGGAATCATCCGTAGCCTACACCATTGAAAATGCAGGAAAATTCAATGAAGGGAGTTGCATGGGCCGGCCGCTGTGACCGAGCGGTTCTAGGCGCTTCAGTCCGGAACCGCGCTGCTGCTACGCTCGCAGGTTCGAATCCTGTCTCGGGCATGGATGTGTGTATGATGTCCTTAGGTTAGTTAGGTTTAAGTAGTTCTAAGTGTAGGGGACTGATGGCCTCAGATGTTCAGTGTCATAGTGCTTAGAGCCATTTGAACTATTTGAGTTACATGGATGCACGATGTATGTCCCTCAAAGTGGCTTCAATTTGAGAAGCCTTTCGGGTCGCCTCAGTACGAACGTCGAAGGTCAACACCGAACACTTCAGAGGACAAAGAATACGGGAATTAGGTGGTTAAAGTTTCACTCACGCAGTGATAAGCGCGGACAAAGCACTCACTTTGCTGTAAAATGACGGGAAGAAGAAACACTGGCCTTCCCGATGTTAGCCTATAGTGATTTTAGGAAATGACAGGAATATATTACGGAATCCGCTCTTCCAACAAGAGTATACAGAACCACACCGGCCGCGGTGGTCTAGCGGTTCTAGGCGCGCAGTCCGGAACCGCGCGACTGCTACGGTCGCAGGTTCGAATCCTGCCTCGGGCATGGACGTGTGTGATGGCCTTAGGTTAGTTAGGTTTAAGTAGTTCTAAGTTCTAGGGGACTGATGACCACAGATGTTAAGTCCCATAGTGCTCAGAGCCATTTGAACCATTTTTTGAACATTAACCACTTCGTTACATCGCTGGGTAGAATAATCAAGGGAAACCGTTAGTGTTGTTGTTGTTGCGATTAATAACACTAAGGTTGGTGTGGCGTAGTCCTTGTTGGTCGTCATTTTATTTCATTAGCCTACTGCAAGGTGTACAACATAAATTGTAATTGCACAAATATTAAAGCACGCATGAATGCATATTTTCACAGCTACATATCCTCAAAATTCTCTGGAGCTTCCAGCCGTGTCAAGAGGTCGAAATCACACCAGCTTTTGACCGAGTGCTCCTGGGTCATCGTCAAGTAATACTGTCCTTCGATCCCTGCTGCCGTCCTTATAAGCATAGTCCAAGAGAAGTGGTCAGCATTCAGGTGTATGACAGGAACGATCATTCGAAGCGAGAAAGTCTAGTAAAGATGGGCTCTAAAACGCAGACCTTAAAAGCTATGAGCACTTGTTCATCTTCACTGCTGTAGAACACATCTCTTCTACTTTTTCGTTTACATGATAAATCATACAAATCTAAAGGCTATAAATTCAACTAAATACTTAGGGATTGTAATTACAAATAACTCAAGCTGAGAGATTACACAGATAATTTTGTAGGGAATGCAAACCGAAGACTGCGATTTACTGGCAGAACAATTTTTAAAAAAATGCAACAGGTCTACTGAAGAGACTGCTTGCACTAAGCTTGTCCGCCCTGTTCTGGAGTACTGCTTTGCGATGTGGAATCCACATCACATAGGATTGACGGAGGACACTGAAAAAGTTCAAAGTAGGGCGGCTCGTTCTGTATTACCGCGACGTAGAGGAGGGAATGCCACGGATATTTTTCGTTGTGGAAGGATCTTCTAATGAAATTTTTTCAATCAGTAACTTTTTCCTCGGAGTGTTACATTTTCTTGCGTCTACCTACATGGCAGGAATGATCATCATAATAAAATAAGTCAGAGCTCTCATGGAAATATTTAAGTGTTCGTTTTTCCCTTGCGCTGTTAAAAGATTGGAACGAGAGAAAAATAGCTTGAAGATGGTTCGATGAACCCTCCGCCAAACACTTACTTGTGAGTTGGCGATGTACTGAACAAGTGCTCATAGTTCTTAAGGTACGCATTTTAGAACGCATGTTTACCAAACATTTTTTTCTTGTAGCAAAGAGCTACCAATAGAGGAGACTTCTTTCACAGTGTCAGAGTTGAAGGAGTTCTCACAGCTCCCAAGACGCACATTTTAGAGCCCATGTTTACTAGATTTCTTTTTGCTTCAGATGACGGTTCCTTTCATATCCCTGAATATTGACCATTCGTCCTGGGGTGCACTGTATTGTACACATTCAAACAAATATTGTGCAAATGAGCTACCAATGCACTTTTTCACGACTGTGCCCTAATTTTAATAATTCTACACAGGATATGGGTCATGTCCTGTAAATAAAAACTGTCACAACTTTCGATGGGTTTCACATAATTTTGCAGAAGTCTTTCACGGGTGCTTGAGAAACACCCATGCACGTGCCTTTATGTAACTTATTTCCCCCTTTAGCCGGCCGGAGTGGCCGAGCGGTTCTGGGCGCTACAGTCTGGAACCGTGTGACCGCTACGGTCGCAGGTTCGAATCCTGCCTCGGGCATGGATGTGTGTGATGTCCTTAGGTTAGTTAGGTTTAAGGAGTTCTAAGTTCTAGGGCACTGATGACCTCAGCAGTTGAGTCCCATAGTGCACAGAGCCATTTTACTTATTTCCCCCTTTAATTGTTTACTGTCTGTGACACAATGGCCAGTAAAGCCTTGTACTTTTCTTAGATTACTTCTGCGCAACCAGTGACAGCTTAAATTTCGGCGACTGCCACTGCGTCGTCAGCGAGTCCACCACAATTACTTTTCTGTTTGTTTCAAAGAAGAAAACGAAGGAAAAGCAAAATCAGGATGGACGAACTCGACGGTGTTGCATACATCGAACGTGTAGCAGTAAGAAGTTATCACACTGCAGACGTTGCTGCATGCAGAGTAGGAACTAGGAATACCAGTTTTTTCTGGCGGTAGAGCGCCACCAGACCTGCATTACTGAATTGCTGACGCACACGGCTGTTCGGTTCACTGGCATCCAGTGACCTTGGCGGAAGCAGCACTTGTGATCACAATGAGCACCGAACTCTTGTCACGGAAAGCTTTCGCAAGCACAACAAACAATGCGACATGTCGCTCGATATGCCTGTTTGTTCCTTACGCTGCTGCGACGATAGCGTCGTTGATTACGTCGCACTATTTAGCGTACTTTAGCCCCATTCCCGAACACAGTTCAGTTCCCTTTCGTACAATGTTATTTGATTAAACTCACTGGGTAGCTCTATCATCTGACAAAAGGCAGCTGATATCTGTCCCCGCCAAATGTATTACCGTCATTCTTGTTGTTGTTGTTGTGGTCTTCAGTCTTGAGACTGGTTTGATGCAGCTCTCCATGCTACTCTATCCTGTGCAAGTTTCTTCATCTCCCAGTACCTACTGCAACCTACATCCTTCTGAATCTGCTTACTGTATTCATCTCTTGGTCTCCCTCTACGATTTTTACCCTCCACGCTGCCCTCCAATGCTAAATTGGTGATCCCTTGATGCCTCAGAACATGTCCTACCAACCGATCCCTTCTTCTGGTCAAGTTGTGCCACAAACTTCTCTTCTCCACAATCCTATTCAGTACTTCATCATTAGTTATGTGATCTACCCATCTAATCTTCAGCATTCTTCTGTAGCACCACATTTAGAAAGCTTCTATTCTCTTCTTGTCCAAACTATTTATCGTCCATGTTTCACTTCCATACATGGCTACACTCCATACAAATACTTTCAGAAATGACTTCCTGACACTTAAATCAATACTCGATGTTAACAAATTTCTCTTCTTCAGAAACGCTTTCCTTGCCATTGCCAGTCTACATTTTATATCCTCTCTACTTCGACCATCATCAATTATTTTGCTCCCCAAAAAGCAGAACTCCTTTACTACTTTAAGTGTGTCATTTCCTAATCTAATTCCCTCAGCATCACCCCACTTAATTCGACTACATTCCATTATCCTCGTTTTGCTTTTGTTGATGTTCATCTTATATCCTCCTTTCAGGACACTGTCCTTTCCATTCAACTGCTCTTCCAAGTCCTTTGCTGTCTCTGACAGAATTATAATGTCATCGGCGAACCTCAAAGTTTTTATTTCTTCTCCATGGATTTTAATACCTACTCCGAATTTTTCTTTTGTTTCCTTTACTGCTTGCTCAATATACAGACTGAATAACCATCATTCTTAGCGTGCGCATATTCCGCAAATATTTTCTTTTTTTTCCAGATGCTCTGTTTCTCGACGCGACAGTAGGTTAATTGTTACGTATAACAAAAGCACAAGAGCTTCTTTTTATGTTAAAGGTAACTTATTTCTACGTAATAAGTTACTAACCCTCTCAAAAAACGGTATTATGCGCATTTATTTCTTTACTCGGTGTAACAACAGTACTTGCTTAAAATTCTGAAGGGAGTACTTCTGCCTGCTGAATCAAATAAAGCAGTACATTGTTCACACAACGTAAGAAAAGTGTAAAAGAAGAGTCGTCAGAGCATATAACACGTTTCCGCTGCTCAATATAATCCATGTTTTGTGCTCGTCGCTCACAAAAGTCTCTTATTTACAGTTTCCTAGTTATAAGGGGTTTGCGATAATACTCTTTCTTGAAGGTGCAAGGTTTCTTTGGTTTAGTTTTGGTTGCTAAATTTAGGTAAACTACGTAAAATTTTCAGTGTCATGCAGTTTGGCACGAATTAGAGTTACTGCGACTCGCGCAAAATGTAGCTATGTAACCATCATATTAAAGCCAGCGACGTTTTGTGATTTTTTTCAGTGTTACCCTGGTACAAAAATTGTTTTGTTTCATAGTCTGTAAAACAACTACCTCCATATGGGACACTCCTACGAAACATGAACACCGGATTAAGATAATCTAGGCACGTACAACGTCTAGATTTGTAGGGAACACGTACTATTCGATTCTTTGATGTCCCCCTCCCCGCCACTAAAACAAATTCTATCTCCACGTCAAACAACACTTGGAATTATGAAACAATTGATTAAAGCCCCACGTGACTGGGGTGGCCGAGCGGTTCTAGGCGCTACAGTCTGGAACCGCGCTACCGCTACGGTCGCAGGTTCGAATCCTGCCTCGGGCATGGATGTGTGTGATGTCCTTGGGTTAGTTAGTTTTAAGTAGTTCTAAGTTCTAGGGGACTGATGACCTCAGAAGTTAAGTCCCATAGTGCTCAAAGCCATTAAAGCCCTACCAAAATATGGTGACACTTAAGCATGTAGCAAGTAGGTTTCTGAGGTTATCTCAACCCAATTTGGAAAGAGGAGTTTTAGCCGGCCCTAACATTTGGAAACTAAAGAAAGACAGAATGATTAAAGATAAAACCAAAGACATCGAAAGATCAACCTGGATATCCTTTAAAGAAGCTATGAACAACTTTCTCGTGGACTACAAAGGCCTTCATCACGAAAATAAAGTAGCAAATATGCTGTATAATTTAAAAGTACTGCATGCCACAGTGAGCTTCAATCTGCACTTCCTGGACTCCCAAGTCACCTGTTTTTTAGGAAATGTAGGTTCTGCGGATGAAAACAGGGCAAAAGTTTCTACAGAGATAAAAGAAATGGGTGAAGGTATCAGGGCCGATGGGATGTCGGCATGATGGACGGATACTGCTGGACGCAACACGTGGAGTGCCCCCGTGCATTGCACGAAAGAAAAATTTTGAAACGGAGTTTTGAGAGATGTTAAGAGCTATGTCTTTGTATAAGTACTAAAGGACATAATACATCATAATGTTAGGAGTGCCTTATTTTAACGTATTTTAACGATTTTTTAAATATATGTGGTTAGTATGAATTTTCTGAATCCTCGTCATTACTTTGTGAAAGAAACTTACGTGGTGGAGAGAATCCCTTGGCATTCCTGAACATAGCATATCAAAAAACATTAGGATCACTTAAAATAACATTTAAAAATTTATAAACTGTAAATTTGTAGAACCCTGTGGATTTTCTACTATTATCGTTGCCTATTTATATGGTACATTCGTGGCAATTCGTCCTCCTCGGAAAGACGGTAGATCACGAGGGGATCACAACGATGGCAATGGCAACTCAAAACGATAGAGAGGTAACATAATACAAGGGGAAACAAAAAACGTCACTACATTGAACTGTGGCAGAAAAGAAGTAAATGAGGTATTGTACCAGGTGGGCACGGCCGACGTCCTTCCCCGTCCTTCACTAATCCGATGAGACCGATGACCTCGCTGTCTGGTCTCCTCCCCCAAACAACCCAACCCCAACCCATGAAATTTCTGTCCAAAACTCTGTATCTTGGATGTTATCCTGAATTTAAGTCTGTCAGTGCTCCTGCGATGATTTCTGAAACTATTACTATTACTACTACTACTACTACTACTACATCTAATTTACAAACTAACTGTTTTCTGATTTCAGTACAGTAAATCACATAGGAATACTGCACTTGCAAGAGTCAAAGCATACAAAAGGGAAGCAGTATTTCAGAAGGAAGTGAGACAATGTTGTACCCAATCCTCCATTTATTTAATCTCTACAGAGAGAGAGGAAGCCAAGAAGCCAAGAATAAATTTGGAAAGGGAAATTAAGTTCAGGAAAAAGAGATAAAAACGTTAAGGGTTGCTTATGACATTATAATTCTGCCACAGAGAATGTATAATGTCTTTTACGGCTGGGCCTGGCGGAGGTTCGAGTCCTCCCTCGGGCATGGGTGTGTGTGTTTGTCCTTAGGAGAATTTAGGTTAAGTAGTGTGTAAGCTTAGGGACTGATGACCTTTGCAGTTAAGTCCCATAAGATTTCACACAAATTTGAACATTTTTGATAATGTCTTTAAGAGAAGTTATAAGATGAATATCAATATAAGGTAAACACAGGTAACGGCATGTAGTCGAACTACGTTTGGTGACGCTAAGGATAGTAAATTAAGAAATGAGACACTAAATGTAGAAAATATATTTTGCTATTTACGCAGCTTAATAACTGAGTTGGGCCCAAAATAGAAAGGAAATAAGATGCAGAATGGCAATAACAAGGAAAGCATTTCTAAAACAGAGAAACGTATTAACATCGAATTTAAGTTTAAATGTTAGGAAGTCTATTTCTGAAGGTGTTAGCCTGGAATGCACAGAAGTGAAATGAGAGTGACAGTTCAGAGAAGAAGAGAGAAGAAGATTCTTATACGTGCTGCTATAGAAGAACATCGCACAATCGAATAACTAATCAAGAGATACTGAATCGAACTGAGGAGAAAAGGAATTTACAGAAGGCATTGACTAAACGAAATGCTAGGTGATATCACACATCTTAGGACATCAAAGGATAGTCGGTTTGCTAATAGAAGGAAGTGTGTGTGCGGAGTGGAGGGGAGGGGGGGGTGGGACTGGGGTGCAAAACTATAGGAGCAGACCACGGCTTGAGTACAGAGAGCAGTTTCAAATTGTTGAAGTACGCCGAGCTGAGGACGGATAAGACCTACAGCAAACTGATCTTCACAATGAAGACTACAAAACATAATAATAGTAATAGTAATAGTAGTAGTAGTAGTAGTAGTAGTAGTAGCAGTAGTAGTAATATAATAACAAAACACCAGTGAGAAAAATTAAAGAAGAGAGCTGCACTGATGTAACGGTTCATCACCATAAAAATTATGGCGATATGGTCCTCAGGGATGTTGGAATTTAATCATGCTCACCAGCCTCCTAGATTTATAAAAGCTACTTAGGGCAGTATCGGCGTAATGTTAAGTACTCCTTTAAAGAGGTTGTTCATATTTGCCATATTGTTGGCAGAGAGAGTCAATGAACACATTACTTTTGTCTTTAAAGTTTAGTTTAGTCAATGATCACAAAAATTCTTTAATAATTTACTTACTTAAAAAAAAACGTTACCACGAGCAGGGAAAGTGGTAAAGAACTTATACACAGCGAACCCGAAATCCACTTCCAAGATGTGGAAATTGTTCAAAGGTATTTGCGGGTCTGTTAGCGTAAAGGACACGTTGACCCTTGAGAATCGTAAGAGAGTAATAACGTGATAATAATTTATACGATTTGTTACCCAGATTACATTCTGTTCTGTGGAAATACCTTCGTAGTAAAAAAAGCCTCTAATACGCAATCACCAATATGTTCAATACAAAACAGAGTACTGCAGCAAACCTCAGGCAGGTGCAGAAGTACTGTGATGTGGTCGCCATCACTGAGGGAACAGTTTAGCATAGCGTCATTGTTCCACTCTTCCAGTACGTTGAGTGAACCCATACACAACGTGCATATCGACGAACTCATTGTCAGTAGCCTCTCCATACTGCTGTGTACGAGTATCGCTGCTGACGCACGACTAATAACGCGGAGTAACAAAAAAATGGTTCAAATGGCTCTGAGCATTATGGGACTTAATTTCTGTGGTCATCAGTCCCCTAGAACTTAGAACTACTTAAACCTAACTAACCTAAGGATATCACACACATCCATGCCCGCGGCAGGATTCGAACCTGCGACCGTAGCTGTCGCGCGGTTCCAAACTGTAGCGCCTAGAACCGCTCGGCCACTCCGGCCGGCGCGGAGTAACAAACCCCAGACAGAGCCAGCAGTTCTAAGTTTGCGGACGAAGAATAAATTGGACATTACTGCTGTCAGCACCAAGTCGCGTAAGTTAATGGAAGAAATACGTTTTCAAACAAAGCAGACAGACATACTGTCAACATTAGCACTGTTGCTTAGGTATTTTCACTGCAGTGCAGATACAAAGACAACTGAGGTGAGAAATCAAACGAAATGCAAATTACTTCGTAACTCGACGCCTAAGACCACGGGTTCGTTATAATAAAGTACTTACGAAATATATCTGAAGAGTTTACAATTTTTTCGGTTCAATTCGAAATTACGCTATGTAGAACAGATCCACTTTTCAGGAAGAGAGCTCAAAATCAGGTACAGATCCGAAATTGCCGGTATGCTCTACAAAGCGAACTGTGAAAGTGCCAAGCCGCGGCGGCAGGACGCCCGTCCCCTACTCCACCTTGCTGGAGGGTCGGTATCCGCCAGGCCCTTGACACGCTGACCGTGGGGCCCTTCCTGTCAGTGATCGCTCTCGACGCCGGCGGTCCGTTTCGAAACGGGAACTGGTCCCCGGTGTCTGGCGCAGCTGATCCGCACGTCATCCTCATTCTGAATCAATTAGAGCGCGCCGCGCCGCCTGAATGGGCCGTTTCCTGCATTGGCGCTTCCCCTCGGTCGGGCGCCAAGCCGCCCTATTGCAAAAAAATGTACTCTCCGTGCGTCGCAGGCTTTTCAACGTGACAGCGGCCGGGAGGTTTCAAGAACCTCCCTAGTTGCTTCCATTTCGTGTCAAGGCTCCATTATATTCGGTGTCCCAAACCTGTGGGGTCGAAATTTTGTACACGGTAGAGTGCCAACATTAGCAATTTGAGACAAGGGACCCTCTTCCTCAGCGTCTGTTGGCAGTCTTGTGAGGTACGCCCTTTTGGCTGTCTCCACTTGGCTTGATCTTGTGTTTGGTCAGGGCGGAGAACCGCTATTTTGAGATTTATAAGGATGCTATCTAGCGCACTTTACCTCGGTCTCCCAATAGGTCGTTTACCACCAAATGTCAACGAAAACCTGAGTTTTTCTTTTTTTGTTGACCTGCTCGAAATACGTGTCCGTAACACCGGTAGACGACTTTCTATCATGTTCTCAGGGACAGGCGCCACTCCGTACCGCATGTGAATTTCATCATCGGTCAAACGATTATCAAGTGCCACACCAGATCTCTACGGAATCATTTTGGTTTCTGAAACTCGTTGCTCTGCTTTTTTGTTGCGGGCCAACACTCTGTATCGTACATGGCAACTGGTCTGATTGTGACCGGTGTATTTTCAACTTGTAAGTCGGTCCTGCATCTTCTTATCACAAAGTACAACACTCATTTCTCGCCATTTAAATCATGCATTGCGGACGCAGTACGTGGTTTCGGGGAATGGGTGAGCGGTCAGTAGCGATTTTTGAACTGAGGTATTTGAAGATATTCTGTTTGAGAGATTTACACTGTCGATCGTCATAGTGCCAGTAGTATGTGGCTAGGTTAACTCGGGGGAGGGGACCAAACAGCGAGATTATCGGTCCCATCGGATAATGGAAGAATGGAGAAGGAAATCGGCCGTGCCCTTTCATAGGAAGAAAAAAAAGTGGTTCAAATGGGTCTAAGCACTATGGGACTTAACATCTGAGGTCATCAGTCCCCTAGACTTAGTACTACTTAAACCTCACTAACCTAAGGACATCACACACATTCATGCCCGAGGCAGGATTCGAACCTGCGACCGTAGCGGTACGGCGGTTCCAGACTGAAGTGCCTAGAACCACTCGGTCACAGCGGCCGTCCGAATGGCTGGTCGCCAGGGCATTTTCCTCAATCACTTTACTTCTGCGAACTAAGAAGACGCGCTACTTTGAACTGCAATGTGGTTGTAGCTAGTCACGTGACCAAGTTGTTCCCAGTGAGGTCGGCTTTCGCATCGTGAATCTGTGTTTCATGTAAACGGTAACTTGAAGGAGTGGGCCCATATCTTGGCACGAAAAATACCTCCAAATCATGGAACCACCTCCAACCTGAAATACACTCTTCATTTGGGGACGGTCAAATGCCTCATTGGGCCGTTGGTGCATTCGACGTCTTGCATCACTGGGAAAGAGGCGAAATCACAACTCCTCGGACCGCCAGTCTTGTTTGTCTCAATGGCGACGTGCAGCTCCATGTGTCACCGTGATCAATGGCTTTTGCGAGGTACTCGACTGCAAATTTCCACACCATGCAGTCCCCAGCCGTTCACTCGAAAATGTTACAGGAGGGCCTGCATTCGCTGTCGGCAGCAATTCCTGTCGGCTTTGAAGCCGACTGTCGCTGACAAGATGCGATATTCATCTCTGGTTCTTGTCGATTGGGATCTTTTTATTACTACTATTCTTACACTGTCTTACATGGCTGCGAGTGGTACGCCATACCGTATAGATCTGCTGGAGAGTCCACATTGATGCATCAATAAATTGAGCAATTTCAATCACTGTGATGTCACAGGCACGTCAAAACACGACAGTTCGTTTCGCGCGCGCACACACACACACACACACACACACACACACACACACACACACACACACACTCTCTTCAGTGCCATACATTGCCAGCGATGGAGCGACACGTGACCTGCTACTACCGACCAATGCGCGCTTTTGAGAAGGTGACTAATATTTCGTGAGCTTTATCTACAAACACTTACTGAAACGCATCGATAATTCACGACCTTGCACTATCTGAAACATTCATTCCAATGATTTTTTCTAGAAGCCGCCCACTCTTCTTTCCCATGTAAATAAATAAATAAATAAGTAAATAAATAAAATAAAATTTAAAAAATCGGCCGTTAATTCTTCGATGGGTCGAACTTTCGCCTTGTAATAGGTACTATTCCTAGCGCGAGCATCTTATTGAACAAATATAGTACTTGACATTGTCTACCTGCCGCTGAGTACCAAATCGTCTGAAGTTCCGTAATTTTTAAGCGAGTTCTACCCCTAGTTTTATCCCAGAGATAAGTACTAAGCTTCGGATCAATCGATCAGGGTTTACGAATGATTCAAATGGCTCTAAGCACTATAGGACCTTACATCTGAGGTCATCAGTCTCCTAGACTTAGAACTACTTAAACCTAACTAACCTAAGGACAACACACACATCCATGCCCGAGGCAGCATTCGAACCTGCGATCGTAGCAGCAGCGCGATTCCGGACTGAAGCACCTAGAACCGCTCGGCCACAGCCAGGGTTTACAGGCTGCATAATATTTTCTAGTAACATTCTATTACAGGGTAGGTGAGGTTAGAGATCACGGGAGGACGGAGAGCCTGTTTGTATTCTCGTTGTGGTGAGTTTAAAGAACTATATAGCGGCATGAAGAACATTTATTTAACAGGAGCTGCGTACTCCTGAAACTGCTTTTCCACGGAATACATAAAAAAATCGTAATATGAGGGGCATTCAGTGAGTAATGCAACACATTTTTTTTCTGAAGGGAGGTTGGTTTTATTCAGGATTCCAAAGCTCATTTTTCTGGAAACAAAACCAAAATTTTTAACATAATCTCCGTTCAGTGCGACAGGCTTACGCCACCTTACTGCGAGGGCCTGCATGCCCGTCTGGTACCACTCTACTGGTCGATGTCAGTGCCAAAGTCTTGCTCCATCAATAACCACGCCATCATCCAAGTATTACTCCCGCAGAATGGAACCTTCATTGGGCCAAACAGATGGAAGTCGCAAGAAGCGAGATCCGGACTGCAGAGTGGATGAGGAAGAACAGTCCAGCGAAGTTTTGTGAGCTCGTCTCGGGTGGACAGACTTGTATGAAGGCTTGCATTGCCATGGAGGAGGAGATATTCGTATGCATCTTCGTGCCGACGAACAACTGAAGTCGTCTCTACAGTTTTCTGTGGGAAGCACAATACTCTTGAAGGTTGATCGTTGCACCATAGGGGAGGACATAAAGAAATAACATCTTCAGACTCGCAGGAGACCGCCGCCATGACTTTAGAGGCCGAGGGTCCAGCTTTGTACTTTTTCTTCGGGGGAGAGGTGGTGTGGCGCCACTCAATAAATTGCAGTTTTGTTTCCAGTTCGGAGTGATGAAACCATGATTCATTGTCAGTTACGATGTTCTATAAAATGTTGTCACGAACAGCCTCGCAACGCGCAAGCAATTCCGCGCAGATCCTCGTTTGATACTCTTCATGATCTTCTGTTGGTCGGCGAGGAGCTCAGCAGGCACTCGCCTTTGAGTTCCCCAAAGGTATCAGCTAGCAACAGAAAGTTCAAGTAGAGCTGCGAGGTGTTTGATTATAATCCATCGATCAGCTCGAATGAGAGTGACCGTTAGTTCAAACATTGCAAGAGTCACAGATGCATGTGGCCAGTCGGCACACGGGAGATCGGACAGGTTTACGCGAGCTTGTTGCGATGATGACAGACGCCCCAGCCAACGACTCGCCGTGCTTTTGTTCACTGCCAAGTCTCAATAGGCATTCTGCAAGCGCCTGTAAATATCTACGATGCTCTGGTTTTCCGCCGAAAAAAATTCAATGATAGCTCTCTGTTTCGAATGCACCTTCGTTACAAACACCATTTTGAAGGCCACGTTTAGGGCCACCACCTGTCGGAACTTCAAGAAACTAAAGGGGCTGAAGTAGGAATATTCCACGACGCCTCACAACAAATTACGGATTTTTTCAACCGAAAATGGCTGATAAAAATGTTTTTTGCGCTACCTATGGACGGCCCCCGGCACTACGGCTCCAAACGAGCAAACTGTAATAACGTAGCGATCATCTTTATTCAACAAGAACTGGGTTGACTAAGGAACGAAACACGGACGGACACGACAAAGATTCAATTACGCAGAAAAATAGAAAGCAAAATTCGCCAATTTTCAATGGAGACTGAATCGTTCAAGTCGACTTTTAACTCGCAGTGTAAACAGTCGTGAATCTTAACTGGGCACGCAATGCACGAAGTGAATCGTGACCTAATAAGGAGCAAGTTCAGTTCAATCTGAATTTCCTTAAAGCAATAGCGACGCTATTACTTGCAAGAATCTCGCACTTCTTCTAACGAATTAATTTAATCGTTGTAGGGAATCATAACCCAAGAATGAACTAACTCCCATCCAGAATCACAGTTAAAGTGTCCACAGAAGTAGTACGTTGTACTTAAGTGGCTACGGAACAGCGACTGACTAAACCTGTATAAAATCAAACCTGCGTCGCCTCTGTGTACAGAGATGGAACAGACTTGGAAGGATGGAAATTACCAATCACGAAGACGAATTTGCCAGAGATACCAGAGGTCTCCTCCAATCAGAAAGCGGAAGAGACGACACCTGGTTCGTTCGTTTCAGAAGTTTTCACACGGTTCAACGTCTAAAATTCGAACAAGCGTACGGTTCGGAGGAACGAATCACGCCGTCGCACGTTTGAAACGCCTGGGCAGACGAATGTCGCGGATGCCTGGAGTTCGTTACGCGTCAGCTTCGAATATTGCATCCAACCACCTATCCCATGCTTTTGCTGCGAAGTTGAACCAAGAACTTTGACCTGAATTCACTTAGTCACATGGGTTTGTTATTACACCCACATTCATTCATTCCAGCGATCATCCATGTTTAGGATAGGTGGTTATAGGTACACAGCATGACGAATGTCGAACGTCGTAAAAAGAGAATAAAACACACTCAGCTGCGGTTGCCAGCGTGATATTCCTCCCTGACAGGTAAAATATAAGAAAACACGGACAGACAAAAGATGCTCTGTCGACTTAATCAAACCACGAAATCATATAGCCACAAAATTATATGAACGGAGGACTGATTGACGTCTTTGAGTTGCCCATCGCAGAATAACGTGTTTGATTCCTGTGGAACACAACTAGCTCTTTATTCACATGAAGTGTTGAGTGCTATTGACAAGGGATTTCAGATCGATTCCGTATTTCTGGACTTCCAGAAGGCTTGTGACACGGTACCACACAAACGGCTCGTAGTGAAATTGCGTGCTTACGGAATATCGTCTCAGTTCTGTGACTGGATTTGTGATTTCCTGTCAGAGAGGTCACAGTTCGTAGCAAGTGACGGAAAGTCATCGAGTAAAACAGAAGTGATTTCTGGCGTTCCCAAGGTAGTGTTATAGGCCCTTTACTGTACCATATATAAACGATTTGGGAGACAATCTGAGCAGCCGTTTTCGGTCGTTTGCAGATGACGCTGTCGTTTATCGACTAATAAAGTCATCTTAAGATCAAAACAAACTGCAAAACGACTTAGAAAAGATATCTGAATGGTGCGAAAAGTGGCAGTTGACCCTAAATAACGAAAAGTGTGAGGTCATCCACATGAGTGCTAAAATGAACTCATTAAACTTCGGTTACACGATAAATCAGTCTAATCTAAAAGCCGTAAATTCAACTAAATACCTAGGTATTACAATTACGAACAACTTAAATTGGAAGGGACACACAGAAAATGTTGTTGGGGAAGCTAACCAGAGACTTCGTTTTATTGGCAAGACACTTAGAAAATGTAACAGACCTACTAAGGAGACTGCCTACACTACGCTTGTCCGTCCTCTTTTAGAACACTGCTGCGCGGTGTGGGATCCTTACCAGATGGGACTGACGGAGTACATCGAAACGTCCAAAGAAAGGTAGCACGTTTTGTATTATCGTGAAATATGGGAGGGAGAGTCATTGAAATGATACAGGATTTGGGCTGGACATCATTAAAAGAAAGGCGTTTTTGGATGTGACGGAATCTTCTCACGAAATTCCAATCTCCAATTTTCTCCTCCGAATACGAAAATATTTTGTTGACACCGACCTACATAGGGAGGATCGATCACCGCGATAAAATAATGGGAAATCAGAGCTCGTACGGAAAGATATAGGTATTCATTCGCGCTATACGAGATAGGAATAACAGAGAATCGTGAAGGTGGTTCGATGAACCCTCTGCCACGCACTTAAATGTGATTTGCAGAGTAGCTATGTAGATGTAGAACTGTGTATGGGGTTACCCTACATACACATGGTGTAATCTGGAGACCAGATATAAAAGCCAAGACTCCATTTGGACACGGGGAGTCTTCTGGCAGAGGAGCAGCGGTTGTCTCCGTGTCCGCGCTGTGCGGCGGTCAGCCGCTCTCGCGTTGTGTTGACACTGAGTTCGCGCGGCGACGGCAGCCGCCGTTACGTAACCACACTGCGGGTGGGTGAGGGGGAGGGAGAGGGTAATCACGGCCGCAGAGTCGCGCGACGCTGTTCCGCGAATCGGGCACCGCCTCCGGTTTCTCGGCTGCTGCCTCGGCGTCCTTCGGCCGAGCCGTTTACACACACTGATACGCCTTCTACGTCTGTATAGTGCACACGCTTTAAAGAAGACAGCTGTCATAGTTCTGAAGATATTCCACATCCACAACTACACCATCTGATCAGAAGTATCGGGACATCTATTAATGGACATATTTATAGGGTGTGTCCACCCTTCGCCACTGACTGCTGGCGCCCTTCGCCTCTGACTGCTGGCGACACTTTGAGTGAGGTATCCGAACGCCTGTGGTGAAATGGCAGCTTTTTCTTTCTCAAGAGTCCGAACGAGACAAGTGAGTGATGTTGGACAATGTCGTCAGGAGCGAAGTCGAATTTTTACTCATCTCAAAAGCATTCCATTGGGTTCAGGTCGGGACTCGCCCAACATATGCCACTTTATGAAACCGTGCGTTGTCATGTGGATGCAACAACTCATCGTCTCCATTTTGTTCCTCTACTGTGTGTAGTAAACTGTGTTCACATCCTCCCGTATTAAGCGTTTTCTCAAGCGAAACAAGCGGACCACACACTAACCGCAAAAACACATCCCTACCGTAACACCCAACTCCTCCATGCTCCACTGCTGGCTCTATACATGATGGCAGGTTATGTTATTCAGGCATTCGCCAAACCCAAATTCATCTCTCGGATTGCCAGAGTGTATAGCGTTTCCATTGTCCTATGGCGTCACTGCTTACACTACCTCAAGCGTCGCTTAGCAATGACTGCAGAGATTCATGGCTTTTGAATACCTGCTCGACCACTGTACCCCACACTTTTTAACCCTCCACGCACACTCACTGTTTAGCTGGACTGCCTATAGTACTTCGGAACTCACGAATGGTTCCTCCCGCTAATTTCATATGTCTCCGTCTAACATAAGGCCTACCTAGTCTTGGTTTAGTTGTGGCTGTTCATTCGGCTTTCGACTTCACAATCATATCAGCAACAGTCCATCTGAGCTGCCCTAGAAGATTTGAAATGTGTCTGATGGATTTGTTACTCAGGTGAAATCCAATGACTAGTCAGCTTCTCTACTGACATCACAATGCGCTCAGCCTACTTTTATGCTGGGGTGCCTGTCTATCCATCTACTGGACAGTACTAAATGCATACGATTGCCCGCATACTTATTATATTGTATTTGTAGAAAGTACCCTCCACCATGCGTTGTATAGTGTACTGTGAAATATGTGTATGGCTGTAGATAAGAAGACTCTCACCTGACTATTGCATGATGCTACTCCTTGCGACTATCAGCCCTATCGACGCACCTGCACCATTTCCGAGATGGCGCGAACAACTGCGCGCAACCGCCGCGCAGAGTAATCCAGACGTGACCTCGGTCCAGATACGGACACACAGCACTTCACAAGCGGCACGAGATCACCTGCTCTCCGAGTTAGCGCAGTACCTTCTATGGATGTGTCTTCAAGCTCCTTCACTTCTGTAATACTGTGGATACACATCTCTATCTTGACGGAGTACCTTCACTTTCGCACAGCTCTCGAAAGCCAGAACATGTGAAAACTGGAGCAACGATTCTGCTGGTGCCAAAGCCAAAGATACAGTTACCGACAGCTCTGTGAAAGACGGTCCTATCCTCTTACATGCTCTCATTTCGTATACGACAAGAAAATCCTTAGGTCAGAGTGAGAAGAGTGGTTACAAGTAAAAAGGAACAAGCTGCGAGTAATAAACTCAACTATGGCATAAGTCCTCTCAAACACCAAAATACAAGATAAGAATGCCTTGACTCAGAATAGACCATCGTTCCAGGACGCTCAGTTGCCTTCTCAGCCAATCCAAATGCTGAATTTGTAACAATGGCGCGCGCACATGTGTGTGTGTGTGTGTGTGTGTGTGTGTGTGTGTGTGTGTGTGTGCGCGCGCCCTCGCGCCGGCCGGTTCTAGGCGATTCAGTCTGGAACCGCGCGACCGCTACGGTCGCAGGTTCGAATCCTGCCTCGGGCATGGATGTGTGTGCTGTCCTTAGGTTAGTCAGGTTTAAGTAGTTCTAAGTTCTAGGGGACAGATGACCTCAGATGTTAAGTCGCATAGTGCTCAGCGCCATCCATCCATCTCTCTCTCTCTCTCTCTCTCTCTCTGTGTGTGTGTGTGTGTGTGTGTGTGTGTGTGTGTGTGTGTGTGTTTTGCATCTTACTGTCTTTGTATGTTTAGGAACTCCGGCGGCCAGCATAATCCCTTGATCTATCTCTTGTACGTGTGTATGCTGTACGTCGGGGTCAACTTTGACTGCATGTTAATCTCCGGACTGTTGAAAGGCAGTTGCGGTACTTATGGTCATATTCGATGATGAGAGGATACTGCATCTCTGATACGAAGTTCACGACCGAGCGAGGTGGCGCAGTGGTTAGCACACTGGACTCGCATTCGGGAGGACGACGGTTCAAATCCGTCTCCGGCCATCTTGATTTAGGTTTTCCGTGATTTCCCTAAATCGTTTCAGGCAAATGCCGGGATGGTTCCTTTGAAAGGGCACGGCCGATTTCCTTCCCAATCCTTCCCTAACCCGAGCTTGCGCTCCGTCTCTAATGACCTCGTTGTCGACGGGACGTTAAACACTAACTACCACCACCACCACGAAGTTTGCGCAGACTCTTGCATCCCTTCTTGCTTCTGAGTGGTCACGTAAATTCTCCAATATCGATTCAAGAAATATGATTGTGAGTGCTGGATTTCTGGTTCGTATATTGGTTATCGCTTCATGTTAACATTCAGTCGAATTTTAGTCATGACTGGATTAACAGTTTCCTACTTGCTTCTTAAAAGCTACTTAGCGTGGACGAAATGATTCTTTTGAGGAGAGGAAGAAAAGAATGAGTATTTAATCGACCAGAAAATTGTCGATTTCCTTACTTAAAAGACTGAAAACACTTCCTATATTTACTAAACGGAATGAAAAATCTAAATGCTGAGCTATTTTTCCAACAATCAAATTCGATTTGCTGGACAGCTACCCTAATCCTGCGTAGTTGGCTATTTGTAAATTGCTGTACCCACAGTATCTCTTAGTGACAAAGGCTCTCGTAGAAGATTAACTTCTCGGTCATTCTATGCACTGGAACTCATTAAGAAATGTTGTAACCATTCCAAGTGTTCAAAATATTGGATTTCAATAATATTTTAGCAGTGATAACAGCATGCATCAATGATGTGGATAACATTTTTAAAATTCTTCTCTAGAATTTCCCCTTCCTTAGAAATAAGGAAATCATACTCACCCTTTATTAAAAATGTTATAAGGTGCTGATAACCTCACTACAAGCCACTGGCATATTCGAAAACGCTGATTAGACAACATTCGCTTAAAAGAGCTGACCCCTGCACGGTCGATATTTGATCGGACTATTAAGATCCATTCAGGCCTAACATGTAAGGGCGACAGCGAAATTCAGTTTCCGAAATCCGATTTTCGCCTTTACGATGTTGTGCTGCATGTAAATGGTGTGAAAGACTTTTATTCAAACAGCACTGGTGCACATAATACTCAAATGAAATCTCATTCAATCGAGACGAGACAAAATATTAAGATATATTTGTCAGCGAGAATCACAACCGGCGTGGTTCAAATCCCCGTCTTACCATCGTAATTCAGGTTTTCCGAATTTTTCCTAAATCGCTTCAGGCAAAAAATAGCGGAATGGATTCTTCAAGCTGCTCACAGTCGACTTCCACCTTTGCGAATATCGCGTAAGATACGTGACTGAACTGAAGAAATCCTAGGGCTTAGAAATAATAGTAGGCAGTGGAAACAGCGTTATACGTACCACATCAGTGTGTGATCCGTAGTTGCACATGTGGAAAAACAGCCAACAACAAGCACGCGTATCATCGTTCATACCACGGATCTTTCTCAAAGTAGTGTGTGGATTTTCCTGCAAGGCAACCAATTTCACCCATATCACCACCAACGATTTCATGATTTAGGTGTGGATACTTCGACAAAGAGTTCGGTTTTGTGAATGGATTGTTCATTGTTGTGAGAATGAGTCCAATTTTCTAGGCAACCTAATGCTCACAGATGGCGCACAGTCCTCTAGAGATGGATGCTTTCATTGTCGTAATAGCCTCGTCTTGGTGCGGCAAAATCCTCACGTTCCATTTGAACGCCACATCGAGAGCGATTTGCAGTGAATTATGGGTCGGCATCATCAGCGAGCACATAACTGCACCATACCTCCTACCACCACGTTTAAATGGACTGAGATACAAGAGTTTCATCGAATATGTTCTTCCAGAACTGTAAGAGCAAATACAGCATAATATGCGCCGTTAGACGTTGATACATCTAGAGGAAGCACCTGCGCACTTTTCTGTACAAGTACGTGACGTACTCCATGCCACACATCTCATACATTGGATGGTTAGGGGAGGTCCTACTGCATGACCACCTCGTCTCCCTCTTCTGACGCCTCTTGCCTTCCAACATGGAGGCATATCAAAAGCTTCGTGTACGTCACACCCATTCCCGAGAAAGATACACTTCATCAGGAGTTTGCAGCATCTGATAAGAGTCACGCGATGCCTAGTGTACTTTGTAGAGAGCGCCAGAATTTTCTACGATATTATGCCTGTACTAAATGTGATGATCTCCATTTTGAACATCTTCTGTAATGTCCAACAGTATTGAGTAAACAGTACTTTCTCTTTACTGAATTGAAGGCTTGTGTGCAATGAGTGTCCTTATAGTTCCTTTCTTTCATTGCTTCAGTATTAATTCCGAAACCATAAGTTTTGATTTCACCGTTGTTCAGTTTCGATTGCTCTGTCAGTTCCTTCCATTTGAGCACAACCTTTTGAATGACCCCGTATATCGCGATCGGTAACCGATGGCGGTGGTGTAGTCAAACATAAAGTGTTTTAACCTATTTACGTGCATAACTTTTTTTTGTTAATATACATCCAGTGACAGTTGTCAGTCTTTGTACCAACATTTTCGGATTTTAGAACAATTTTTTTTTTCAGAGGACAAATAAATGTATCCAGCAGATTTTGTTAACTATCAGGTGGACGTCAACCAACATTACTGACTTTCTGTAAGTTCGTTACAAAGATATGAATAGCAGTTGTCTTTTTTAATAGTAGCCTATATTTCTAGTTCGGTAATCCACTTCCTCTTCTCAAGAATTGTTCAAAAACGTATCACTGTGTACAATACACGTAAACATTGAAAGGTCTCTGTTGGAGTCCTTTCATGTTTAATTTCTTAAATCTGTTGCCATTTATGGAATAAATTCCTCTTCTAAATGTACTGTGGCGTTTCTGACTATCTGGGAGGAGACTGAGCAGTGGAACGTGTTACTTTTACATTTTGTATGCTGGAATTGTAATATTGTTACTTTAATTTTGGTATACTGAAATCGGAACTAATTGACAATGAAAGTGGGTTAAAAGCCGTGATCTGTCTGGGGACGTTAACCGTGGATTACTCGGCAACTGTTTCATCAGATATTTAGTCTTGGTTTACCAACCAGACTAACATTAATGGTAATCTTTTAATAGTCATACAAAACCGGTAATATATATATATAAAGGATAATTTAAATAAAAAGAAAGAAATCAGTTTATATTTGGAAATTTATTTTAAGATTGTTCATTGAAATTTCAGCGTATTATACGTGAGTTATAACTGAGCTGGTGCCTTATTTACGATTAAAAAAAAAAGTGAGATTGTAATTTTACGGAACACATAAAATATGGAGCCAAGATTTGGAAAACTGCATACAACACTCCATTCATAAAATAACACACGAAGAACATTGAAACATAAGCAAGAAGAAATTAACCACAACCAACAGATTCAGTTTTTACCCAAAGAAATTACGTTCATACCACAATCCTGTCCGTCATGTAATTACCACACACTGGTATACTAAATTCATATTAACTCTTTGTGAAGTCTTCGCAAAAAGAATAGCTGAGGGCTACTTTGATGATTACACCACATGCTCCACGTGGTCACTTGGTTTACACAAAGCGTACAACTCCACAATAATTTTGATAATTAAAATACATTAGATCGAAAAGCAATTGACAAAAGAAAAACCTTGAACTGGTTACTAACGTCTTACTATTAACCTGATGGGTCAAACAGTTATATAAGCACGTGGCAATGGTCTCGCAAAGTACACCCCACGTGAGCTGAACATAAAGAAAAGTTGCTATATTGAAAATATAGTAAAGACGAGACGTTATAATCACACAAACATTCGCATTTAAGATTGATGAACTTAGTTAGAGTTACTGATCAACACGTGGTTCCACTTTACTCACAAAGTAGTAACAAAGCAACTACCGCAAAATAATCTGAATTTAACACGAGAATTACACTCCGCTGCACTTTAAGATAGCATTAGATATTTTAGAGCTAAACCTGAAATCAAGGTGATTAAATTTTCAGTTAGGCTGAACTTAAGAAATCCATTGTCCTACGGACTTAACAGACACGCGCTTAGCCGGAGATCTTACCACTTCAGACGCTCGCCACGGCCACACAGCAACTGCCCTACTGCCGAGCGTGCTTCCTGAGAGCGGCTCTCAAAGACCAACGGAAGTGGCCAGAGGGGCAGCTTCCTATACCAACATGACAACGGACGGACAGGACCATACTAAGGATAGAAACCTCTTTGCTTTTAGGAAGCGTAGCTACCTGTTCCGACGTTGGTCCTACTGTTCTCTAGCAGACAGCCTTGTCTGCTACCCTCAAGCATGCAACTAGAAATACATATGCTCATTCATCCTCTCACACAAAAGGGAAGGGGGATGACAGTATCTTATCATATACAGCATATAAAAGAAAGCGGATGTAGGTTCCGTATGAGACTGTGTGACATGAATTACATATAAGAATTACATATAAACTGTGCTTTAAAGTGTAGTAGTGTGACAGATCGTTCTTGTTTATGTGTAAAAGTAACACGTTCCACTGCTCAGTCTCCTCCCAGATAGTCAGAAACGCCACAGTACATTTAGAAGAGGAATTTATTCCATAAATGGCAACAGATTTAAGAAATTAAACATGAAAGGACTCCAACAGAGACCTTTCAACATGGCGGTATTAAAACATAGTACAAATTTTCCATTGATAATACTGTATTAGACTTGTTGGAACAGACAGTAAAAAAGTGAAAACACGAGGAAAACGCACACCGTCATTTAGTCGACAGTCTTCAGTTGAAGTTTTGTGGGTACAATAGACACCAATGAACAATCAATAACGCATGTTCTTCTTGTGTACCTACCCTTTGTTTGTGAAGGAACGTTTCATGACAAAAACTTTGTTCGTGTAGTTATGACATTTCTGGATATGGAGAATGGTTTTAAGCATCACACCGCCCACTTCATGGCTCTACCTGCACAGTCTATCCGCGAATAGTTCTTGATACAAGCAGAGACAGCCGAAGACCGATATTATCTTGAGGGCCAACCGGAAGCTAACATTCATTCTTGCGTCTACAGCCGCCGTCCTTGACAGATGTTGTTCCTTGTCAGTTCGCCTTGGTTTACGCAATCATGTCTCGTTTCATTCACTGGCTTTCTGGGTGTGGTTTCAGCGGGATTCTCCGATCCAGACGTAGCCATTTATTTTTCTGCTCTTAACAAGAACAGTCGGTCTATACACTACTGACCAATAAAATTGCTACACCAAGAAGAAATGCAGATGATAAACGGGTATTCATTGGACAAATATATTATACTAGAACTGACATGTGATGACATTTTCACGTGATTTGGGTGCATAGATCCTGAGAAATTAGTACCCAGAACAACCACCTCTAGCCATAGTAACGGCCTTGATACGCCTGGGCATTGAGTCAAACAGAGCTTGGATGTCGTGTACAGGTACAGCTGCCCATGCAGCTTCAACACGATACCACTGTTCATCAAGAGTAGTGACGAGTATTGTGACGAGCCAGTTGCTCGGCCACCATTGGCCAGACGTTTTCAATTGGTGAGAGATCTGGAGAATGTGCTGGCCAGGGCAGCAGTCGAACATTTTCTGTATCCAGAAAGGACCGTACAGGACCTGCAAGATGCGGTCGTACATTATCCTGCTGAAATGTAGGGTTTCGCAAGCATCGAATGAAGGGTAGAGCCACGGGTCGTAACACATATTAAATGTAACGTCCACTGTTCAAAGTGCCGTCATTGCGAACAAGAGGTGGCCGAGACGTGTAACCAATGGTACCCCATACCATCACACCGGGTGATACGTCAGTATGGCGATGACGAATACACGCTTCCAATGTGCGTTCACCGCGATGTCGCCAAACACGGATGCGACCATCATGATGCTGTAAACTAAACCTGGATTCATCCGAAAAAATGATGTTTTGCCATTCGTGCACCCAGGTTCGTCGTTGAGTACACCATCGCAGGCGCTCCTGTCTGTGATGCAGCATCAAGAGTAACCGCAGTTACGGTCTCCGAGCCGATAGTCCATGCTGCTGCAAATGTCGTCGAACTGTTCGTGCAGATGGTTGTTGTCTTGCAAACATCCCCATCTGTTGACTCAGCGATCGAGACGTGGCTGGACGATCCGTTACAGCCATGCGGATAAGATGCCTGTCTGCTCGACTGCTTAGTGATACGAGGCCGTTGGGATCCAGCACGGCGTTCCGTATTACCCTCCTGAACCCACCTATTCCGTATTCTGCTAACAGTCATTGGATTTCGACCAACGCGAGCAGCAGTGTCGGGATACGATGAACCGCAATCGCGATAGGTTACAATCCGACCTTTATCAAAGCCGGAAACGTGATGGCACACATTTCTTCTCCTTACACGAGGCATCACAACAACGTTCACCAGGCAACGCCGGTCAACTGCTGTTTGTTTATGAGAAATCAGTTGGAAACTTTCCTCATGTCAGCAGGTTGCAGGTGTCGCCACCGGCGCCAACCTTGTGTGAATGCTCTGAAAAGCTAATCATTAGTATATCACAGCATCTTCTCTCTGTCGGTTAAATTTCGCGACTGTAGCACGTCATCTTCGTGGTGTAGCAATTTCAATGGCCAGTAGTGTATTTCCAGGAGTATGTTGCCCTGAGATGGAAGATGTATATCACAATTGCCCGATCGAAACTACGCATAGCGTTGAGTAAGCAATGTAACACTTTTTGTCTCGGCTAATTTCGGTTGAAAAAGAGCGAAATTTGTTGTGAAATATTTCCAGTTCAGCCCGTATACTGTCATTAAATTGCGATAGATAGTGGTGGTGTACGTAGCCTAAAATGGCGTCTGTAATGGAGGTGCATTGCAAGTAGAGAACCATCAATGTTCTTTTTTTTTTTTTTTTTTTCGAGAAACCAGAGCACCGCAGATATTCATAGGTGCTTGCAGAATGTCTACTGAGATCGAGATCTGCAATTGAACCAAAACATGGTGAGTCTTTGGGCGAGTCATGTGTGATCATCGCAGCAAGGTCGCGCAAACTAATCCTATCTTCCGTGTGCCGGCTGGCCGCATACAGCTCTGACTTCTGTAATGTTGGAGCACATGAACGTTCTCATTTGAGGTTATCGACGGCTAACAATCAAACACCTCGCTGCTCAATAGGACGTCTCTGGTGGTCGTACCGACACATTCGTCCGCATACAGGCCCTCCCAGTAAGGTGGAGTAAGGCTGTTGCACTGAACGGAGATTATAATGAAAAATAGGGTTTTGTAGCCCAAAGGATGGGGAATAGTACGGCGTATTGGACTCATGAATAAAACTAACTTGCTTTCAGAAAAAAATTGTTGCATTTCTTATTGCACGCTTCTCGTAATTTAAAATTCACTGGTCGAAAGATGATCGATCATCCTCTGCTGCTACACTTAAAAGTATTGACTAATCGAGAAAGAGAGAAACAGCTCCATTTGTTGAAAAAGTGCAATCCGCTTGCAGTGAAACCACTTGACTATCGTCAGGTGTATGTTAATTTTTGCGCCTCCCCCTTCAAACACTGGGATTACACTCGTCTGGTGTGGGACGTTCCTTGGCTGGGGGTGGAGGGGTGGGGAGGGGAGGTCCACTCGGGACGAACCGCACAATAAACCTGGGTGCAGTGTGGGGCGGCGGTGAGGTGAGTGAACTGCTTGCTGTAGCCTGTTGTGAGGTTGTGTACCACTGCGGGCTACAGCGGGGACGAAGCCTCTCCGTCGTTTCTAGATCCCCAGTTCCACACAATACAGTACAATACAATGTACCGAAATATGTGTGGATTTAAATGTGGCCTGATTGTCTTAGCGGCAGACATGACGCTAATTGCTGGCGCACTGGTAAGGCGTTGGTTCCCATATTTTCGATATTTTGCAATGCAGTTTAATGATGTTCCCAGACACTACTCATGTTCCGAATTTTCTCAGCGAGGCACCTTTTAACGAAATCCATTTGAAGTAAGATTATCCAGTAATCGATATTCAGACTGCCATTTACATCGAAAAATAAATATCGCGCAAGTTGCAGTAATTTTATGAGGAGAGTGGATAAATAAATCGTTTACAAATTTACGATATTAGCCTCTATAGTCAAAAAACTGCTCTTACAGTATTTTACTACCAACTGAGCTAGCTAGGTCACTATTCACGAACCACCTTCACAGCCTTACGTCCACCTGTACTCCATCTCCAAACTTACGAACTTCATAGAAGTTGTCCTGCATACATAGGGCGCCCAGCACTTATGGAAGAAGTGAAGCTGTAAAAGCGAGGGTTCCAGGTTAGAGTTCTGCTCGGACACACATTTTTAACCTGCCAGGAAGTTTCTAAACAGAGCATATTGCGCCACTGTGTGAAAGATTCATTTTGAAAAATACACTCCTGGAAACTGAAATAAGAACACCGTGAATCCATTGTCCCAGGAAGGGGAAACTTTATTGACACATTCCTGGGGTCAGATACATCACATGATCACACTGACAGAACCACAGGCACATAGACACAGGCAACAGAGCATGCACAATGTCGGCACTAGTACAGTGTATATCCACCTTTCGCAGCAATGCAGGCTGCTATTCTCCCATGGAGACGATCGTAGAGATGCTGGATGTAGTCCTGTGGAACGGCTTGCCATGCCATTTCCACCTGGCGCCTCAGTTGGACCAGCGTTCGTGCTGGACGTGCAGACCGCGTGAGACGACGCTTCATCCAGTCCCAAACATGCTCAATGGGGGACAGATCCGGAGATCTTGCTGGCCAGGGTAGTTGGAGCACGTTGGGTGGCACGTGCATTGTCCTGTTGGAACAGCAAGTTCCCTTGCCGGTCTAGGAATGGTAGAACGATGGGTTCGATGACGGTTTGGATGTACCGTGCACTATTCAGTGTCCCCTCGACGATCACCAGTGGTGTACGGCCAGTGTAGGAGATCGCTCCCCACACCATGATGCCGGGTGTTGGCCCTGTGTGCCTCGGTCGTATGCAGTCCTGATTGTGGCGCTCACCTGCACGGCGCCAAACACGCATACGACCATCATTGGCACCAAGGCAGAAGCGACTCTCATCGCTGAAGACGACACGTCTCCATTCGTCCCTCCATTCACGCCTGTCGCGACACCACTGGAGGCGGGCTGCACGATGTTGGGGCGTGAGCGGAAGACGGCCTAACGGTGTGCGGGACCCTAGCCCAGCTTCATGGAGACGGTTGCGAATTTTCCTCGCCGATACTCCAGGAGCAACAGTGTCCCTAATTTGCTGGGAAGTGGCGGTGCGGTCTCCTACGGCACTGCGTAGGATCCTGCGGTCTTGGCGTGCATCCGTGCGTCGCTGCGGTCCGGTCCCAGGTCGACGGGCACGTGCACCTTCCGCCGACCACTGGCGACAACATCGATGTACTGTGGAGACCTCACGCCCCACGTGTTGAGCAATTCGGCGGTACATCCACCCGGCCTCCCGCATGCCCACTATACGCCCTCGCTCAAAGTCCGTCAACTGCACATACGGTTCACGTCCACGCTGTCGCGGCATGCTACCAGTGTTAAAGACTGCGATGGAGCTCCGTATGCCACGGCAAACTGGCTGACACTGACGGCGGCGGTGCACAAATGCTGCGCAGCTAGCGCCATTCGACGGCCAACACCGCGGTTCCTGGTGTGTCCGCTGTGCCGTGCGTGTGATCATTGCTTGTACAGCCCTCTCGCAGTGTCCGGAGCAAGTATGGTGGGTCTGACACACCGGTGTCAATGTGTTCTTTTTTCAATTTCCAGGAGTGTATGTTACTAGTTTACCGTGTTGTAATATTTCCCTAGCAAGGACTTGGTTTGAACAGAACCTGTTTTTATCTTCGTGTAAAAGCCACCGTAATCGTTATTAAAGAATTATCAGGAAAACGGAAGCATCTACTTGCCAGACTCTGACAGTACGTCGCTAACCAAAAGAGTTTCTATCATCAGTTGTGACACAACCATCAACGCACCGTTGTTCCTCGAATTACATTCAAGAAATTTATTGCTTTGTCGCTGTTTGTTTATGCAATTGCAGTACAGAGTGATGCAGGAGATAGTAAGAGGGAAGTCGTCCCTGAGAATTTTGTTTGTCATGCCGCTGAATGAAGGAGACGCAGATCAGACGAAGCCCGTCTTTCTTTGGTTGTGCAATGGCGTAGGAGAAAAATTACAAGTAGTTGAATAAAATTGTCATCTGTGATGACATCGCTGTGAAATCTCACGTAACACTGTAAGCACGCCTTTTTATGGTAGTGAATTACGCTCATCCGGTATATACCCAGCAACGACGTAAGTCTAGCGTAACCGTTCGCCGTGATCGTATCTGAGCCACCAACCTGGCCTTGCGGAAAACTACGGACAACGTTTTATTGCAGGAGCTGCACTTGACCCAGTTCAGTTTCCCTTTGTTGGCCGTGACTCATTAGTTGATCTGCGAGGTCACCTAAAGAAGGCCATGTCTGCAGGTGATGCATTCCCAGACCTTCACAGTTACTGACAAAATGAGTTCACAGCACATGAGTCGTACCAAGTAGACGTATTCAGTCTCCCAAGATTTCCAAAAATGTTCGACACTATATCATGCTGTCGATTCATAATGGGAAAAAGACCATACGAAATACTTTCAAATATCTAATGGGCTAGGAAATATTTTTATTTATTCTCGAGGCAAAGTTGAAAAATACTATTACTGGCGAAAAGATGACACTACAATGAGATGTTGTATCTTCGATCTTCATATTATACGTGCCAGAACTTTGCAAGGCCGAGGCATTCAGAGTGTGTTGCTGAAGATCAATCATTCAACGTGCAAGCTGTAGGACACAGACGTTGTCACAGAGTGGTATTTTTTTATTATCCAGTACCAGGACACCTCTATTGAACCTCCATTATCATATGTTCTCCTTGTGTAATTTGCCTGTTCTTTAGCGATTCTTATCTGTTTTTAACATTATCAGCTTCCCTTGTGACACCTCTAACAGGACACCTCTAACAGGCCTCACTATACTAACAAATCGTAACGGGGGACATCAACCTACTAAATTTTCCTTAAACCCTCTCATTACGTTAATTCAAACCTCTGCAGCTCGTTCGTCGAATCGGAGAAATACAAGATTATTAACAAAGAAGATCGCCCACAATTAAATCTACAGAAACACGGAAATCAAAAGCGAATGAAACCCATGAATATGTAGAAAAGTTATTTACTTTAGCATCATTGACCAGGACTCAATTATCAAAATCAGCTTATCTCCGGGCTTATGAACGTCACCACAGACCTGGAAACTTAGAAAAGTTGTAGATCGTCCCTTTCTAATATGCAGTTTAGTTCTATATTACCACGTCCTTCACTACGCTAGAATGCCTCCGTATTTTCCACTCAACCAAACTCGCGTAATCCAAACAATCTGGTTCGGTACTTCAGCTTTGTGTCGATAGAGTGATTATCCGGTACCTTTTGACGCTCTCGTCCACTTTTACAGCACCTTTCTTCTTCCGTCTAGCTATAATCTCACCCCAACTTCCATCTGTTGTCCACATTAGTCATTTATGAAGATTTGAGAGGAGCAAAGATTACAATAAACTTACTAGTTTAATTAGCTTGTCATGTTGAGATGGCTGCAGTTCTTCTTGTCTATGGTCTGATTCTTCAAGCTGAAAATCTCACATTTTAGGTCCTCACGGTTGGATTGAACTATATAAATTTGAAGACTGTTGTTGCAGAATTTCTGTTTTCACATAAATATACTTTCCCAGATTTTAATATATCATACAGCAGTTTGATTTTTCACATTAACAAAGCCGAAATTACATTGTTCGCACAAAAGTACAAAAATACGTCTGATCACATCAAAGGCACGCTTACGACTCCCTCATTCTGCGGAAATAGTTCAAATGGTTCACATGGCTCTGACCACTGTGGGACTTAACATCTGAGGTCATCAGTCCCCTAGAACTTGGAACTACTTAAACCTAACCAACCTAAGAACATCACACACATCCATGCCCGAGGCAGGATTCGAACCTGCGGCCGTAGCGGTCGTGCGGTTCCGGACTGAAGCGCCTAGAACCGCTCGGCCACAACGGCTGGCTCTGAGGAAATAACACTGTTCCAAAGGGTTTCCAGTTTATCTTAACAAATGAATTCCTATTAGCTTTAGTTATATCATTAATTTCGATTACTATTTCATATTTGAAACCAGATATAAATATAGTAAACAGTACAGGATTGCGTAATTACTAATAGAAATTTTAAGAGTGCTAATAATTTGTAATTTCAAAAGTTTTAAAAAAAAATTCAAACAGTTCATTCAGAACTAGTACTTAACGATTACGGCGGAGGTGAAGTGGGTCCGCAACTTCATCTTTAATGAAAGAATTTTAGTTTGAAATATAACATATTGTTCATAAAATTATATGAAGGTTAACAGAAAAGCAACTGAGATAATATTGATCTGTCCAAAATTCGAAAAATTATACTAATATCGACAACTACTGTTGAGGAAAAGTAATGCTAGAGGAGGATCTCGCGTTACAAGCCGTGCTCACTCTTAGCAACTGCCACTTTCCACCTCTCGTCCCTATCTCCTCTCCAGATACTTTACTTCCTCACAGAGTAATTACCTACCCTCTACTCTAAAATCATCTTTTTTTTAGAAGAAATATTCGTGTACTGGTGTACAAGTTAAGCACTCCTTCTCTGCCAAACTTTGAAGTTTATCAAAACTAGACATGATTGTCTTAGAGGGAATTCCGCGATCGTTCATTAAATAAAATATGGCGTTTCAGTCTTTGATCGCTATTCTTTATTTTCGATTACCGGTTTAGGGCCAGCTGCCCATCTTCAGATCATATATTGCAGTTACAGAGTAACTTGTCCGCCGGCCGCGGTGGCCGTGCGGTTCTGGCGCTGCAGTCCGGAACCGTGAGGCTGCTACGGTCGCAGGTTCGACTCCTGCCTCGGGCATGGGTGTGTGTGATGTCCTTATGTTAGTTAGGTTTAAGTAGTTCTAAGTTCTAGGGGACTTATGACCTAAGATGTTGAGTCCCATAATGCTCAGAGCCATTTAAACCATTTGAAGTAACTTGTCCGTACAGAACAATCGGTTCGCTGTCGTAAGTAAAGTAAATTTTTACTTTACTTATGACAGCGAACCGATTGTTCTGTACGGACAAGATACTCTGTAACTGCAATATATGATCTGAAGATGGACAGCTGGCCCGAAACCGGTAATCGAAAATAAAGAATAGCGATCAAAGACTGAAACGCCATATTTTATTTTATTTAAACTTTGAAGTTGTCATCCTTCGGCTATGCCCTGGACGTCTCCTTGTTCAGGTTCTCCTGGCAATGGGATTTTCGCTGTGTGTCATCCTGATACCTGCCATAGCGTGCTTCCAGGATTCACCAAACGGTTACACTGAGCCGAATGGAACAGACTCATGCTCTCTTGACATTACTCTTATCTGCGATTTACTGGGGACACTTTCGCACCGTTGGCCACTGATACCCATGACACCTCGTTTTCGTTTCCAGTCGATCGTTTCTTTCCAAATTTTCAAAAACACCAGTTGCCTCGTCTCGTATATAGTGAATTCAAATGTATTTTTTTTAATAGTTCAGCCTAGTAAATTATAATGGACACCGAATATAACACAAAGACGAAAGAACTACCGAACGACACCCAAAAAGGCATAATAGATCCACCTATGAAAGGAGTAGTTGGAATACCGTCGTGAGACGCATCAGGAAGTCTCTATTTTATTTATTGATGCTGGATAGTTTCGGACTTGCATCCACTCTCAAACGATCCGACTTCGTAAGTGACTGAACACAGTTATGTAGGCATGCGTGGAACGACCATTGCAAATAATTCAAATTGTAATAAAGATACTTAAGCATACAGTAGGCAACTTACAATTAACAGCGCAAGAAGATTCACGCAAGTCCGAAACTAGTCAGCATCAGTAAATAAAGAAAACTTCGTAATGCAACTTACGACGGTACTCCAATAATTTATTTCATTAAAGATGAAGTTGCGGACCCACTTCACGTCCACCATTCCGGAGATCTATAAGAACCAATTACGTTCCCAACTGCCCTGGAAGTTAGTCTTATGTATATCAGATTGCTTGTTGTTCAAATGTGTGTGAAATCGTATGGAACTTAACTGCTAAGGTCAGCAGTCCCTAAGCTTACACACTACTTAACCTAAATTATCCTAAGGACAAACACACACACCGATGCCCGAGGGAGGACTCGAACCTCCGCCGGGACCAGCCGCACAGTCCATGACTGCATCGCCCAAGACCGCTCGGCTAATCCCGCGCGGCTCAGATTGCTTGTCTTTTATGCTGTTGACTATAGGAACATATCGTTGCTGGGCCGATCCAAGCAAACACAGAACCACTTTGTATTTCCACTAGGTGTACTGAATGCATCTCTTCAGGTATGCGTCTAAATTTAAATTAACCAACACAAAAACCCATGAGCCTAATTGTATCACATTACAACATAAGAGGCAAACTTCTAGATCGTGTCGCACATGAGTTAAATACCTAGCAGCAGCATATGAAGTAATATGAAATGGAACGACCGTGTGAATAAGGATAGTGAATCGAAGAAAAGATTGTCTGTAGGATTCTGGAAACGTGCAGGGCATTTACCTGCTAAGGAAAACGAATGAGAAACTGTTGTTAGACTTCTCTCGAATGCTACTCCTGTAATTGGGATCCTTACCGATCTGACAATAAACATCGAAGAAATTAAAGAAACTCGGGCCGGCCGCTGTGACCGAGCGGTTCTAGGCGCTTCAGTCCGGAACCGCGCTGCTGCTACGGTCGCAGGTTCGAATTCTGCCTCGGGCATGGATGTGTGTGATGTCCTTAGGTTGAAGTAGCTCTAAGTCTGTGGGACTGATGTCCTCAGATGTTAAGTCCCATAGTGCTTAGAGCCATTTGAACCATTTGAAAGAAATTCGCCGGCCGTGGTGGTCGTGCGGTTCTAGGCGCTACATTTTGGAACCGAGCGACCGCAGGTTCGAATCCTGCCTCGGGTATGGATGTGTGTGATGTCCTTAGGTTAGTTACGTTTAACTAGTTCTAAGTTCTAGGCGACTGATCACCTCAGAAGTTAAGTCCCATAGTGCTCAGAGCCATTTGAACCATTTGAAAGAAATTCGGCGCGAGGATCGTTAACAGGTCCGTACACACTACATCAAAGTGTGACAGATACCTTCCGGAAAATCAAATAGAAGTTACTAGAACGAAAGTCGCTATCTTTTCCCGAAATCCTGTTTGGAGATCTAGAGCCTGCGCTAGAAGTACTCGTGCATAGCCACTTAGAGAGGAACGATCAGATACAACTAATCGCAAGTAAGGCAGATACCAGACTCATATTCACTGGAAGAATCCACTCACGAAGGAAGTGCCCTGCAAAACCTTCGAACAATACTTGAATATTGCTCGTCAGCCTGGGATCCGTATCAGATAGGTTTGATAGAAGAAATAGAGCAAACCCACAAAAAGCGGTGCATTACGTCACAGGTCATTTAATAAGATCGAAACCGTCACGGGAATGCACATGGAACTCCATTGTCAGACGCTACGAGAGATGTGTTAAACATTACAGTGTGGTTACAATTCCGAGAGCGTGCGTTCTTAGAAGAGTCAGCCAAAACATTGCATCGTCCTTGGTGCATCCGGGGCTGATTTAAGGCCCAGGCGATGCAAGAAGCAGCTTGGGACGCCAAGCTGAAAGGTGCGCTACGTGTACTCAAGTGCTAAACAGGCACACTCCACATTTCTAGATATTCGGAAAACGTCTGACACGGTGCCCAACTTCAGACTGTTAACGAAGATAGGAGCATACGAAATAGGTTCCCAGATATTAAGTATAAGTGGCCCGAACGCTTCTTAAATAATAGAACCCAGTATGTCGTTCTCACCAGAGACAGGGGTGCCCCCACGGAATTGTGATAGGACTGCTATTATTTTCCATGTACGGAAATGATCTGACGACACGGTGGGCGCCGCGCGGGGTAGCCGCGTGGTCGAAGGCGTCTTGTCACGGTTCGCGCGGCTTCCCCCATAGGAGGTTCGAGTCCTCCCTCGGGCATGGGTGTGTGTGTGTGTGTGTGTGTGTGTGTGTGTGTGTGTGTGTGTCATCCTTAGCGTAAGTTAGTTTAAGTTAGATTAAGTAGTGAGTAAGCTTAGGTACCGATGACCTCAGCAGTTTGGTCACATAAGACCTTACCACAAAATTCCAATTACAGGGTGGTGTGACGTCCCCTCTCCCCTTCTGTTGTCGCCGTTGATGTTTAGCCGCTACTGCTACAGCTCGGTCCCTGGAATGGAGACGCGACGCGCAGTGATGGTTGTCCCCGTCGGATAACATGGAACAGCACCTGAAAATCTCTAAAGAAAATTGTTCCTCGCGTAATGTATGAAAGTCCGTTTGCGAGTCCGCACAGTCTTCTCAGCGATGCGAACTGCTGATTTTTAATTGTCTGTTATAGTTTTATGATGATTTGCTATGCCCGGTTAGTTATTTATTGCGGTACTGAGTGAATCATTCATCACAGGCGTCGTTTCGCACCACTGAAGCGAGGAAAAATTCATTTGCGGTTCAGTATCAGTAGTTGTTGTTACGTTGCTAGGCAGAATTGTTCACTACGGCACGATGCAGATCCACAGATAATCTATAATGCTATCTTGCTTTTGTGCGTCGTAATACACTCCTGGAAATTGAAATAAGAACACCGTGAATTCATTGTCCCAGGAAGGGGAAACTTTATTGACACATTCCTGGGGTCAGATACATCACATGATCACACTGACAGAACCACAGGCACATAGACAAAGGCAACAGAGCATGCACAATGTCGGCACTAGTACAGTGTATATCCACCTTTCGCAGTAATGCAGGCTGCTATACTCCTATGGAGACGATCGTAGAGATGCTGGATGTAGTCCTGTGGAACGGCTTGCCATGCCATTTCCACCTGGCGCCTCAGTTGGACCAGCGTTCGTGCTGGACGTGCAGACCGCGTGAGACGACGCTTCATCCAGTCCCAAACATGCTCAATGGGGGACGGATCCGGAGATCTTGCTGGCCAGGGTAGTTGACTTACACCTTCTAGAGCACGTTGGGTGGCACGGGATACATGCGGACGTGCATTGTCCTGTTGGAACAGCAAGTTCCCTTGCCGGTCTAGGAATGGTAGAACGATGGGTTCGATGACGGTTTGGATGTACCGTGCACTATTCAGTGTCCCCTCGACGATTACCAGTGGTGTACGGCCAGTGTAGGAGATCGCTCCCCACACCATGATGCCGGGTGTTGGCCCTGTGTGCCTCAGTCGTATGCAGTCCTGATTGTGGCGCTCACCTGCACGGCGCCAAACACGCATACGACCATCATTGGCACCAAGGCAGAAGCGACTCTCATCGCTGAAGACGACACGTCTCCATTCGTCCCTCCATTCACGCCTGTCGCGACACCACTGGAGGCGGGCTGCACGATGTTGGGGCGTGAGCGGAAGACGGCCTAACGGTGTGCGGGACCCTAGCCCAGCTTCATGGAGACGGTTGCGAATGGTCCTCGCCGATACCCCAGGAGCAACAGTGTCCCTAATTTGCTGGGAAGTGGCGGTGCGGTCCCCTACGGCACTGCGTAGGATCCTACGGTCTTGGCGTGCATCCGTGCGTCGCTGCGGTCCGGTCCCAGGTCGACGGGCACGTGCACCTTCCGCCGACCACTGGCGACAACATCGATGTACTGTGGAGACCTCACGCCCCACGTGTTGAGCAATTCGGCGGTACGTCCACCCGGCCTCCCGCATGCCCACTATACGCCCTCGCTCAAAGTCCGTCAACTGCACATACGGTTCACGTCCACGCTGTCGCGGCATGCTACCAGTGTTAAAGACTGCGATGGAGCTCCGTATGCCACGGCAAACTGGCTGACACTGACGGCGGCGGTGCACAAATGCTGCGCAGCTAGCGCCATTCGACGGCCAACACCGCGGTTCCTGGTGTGTCCGCTGTGCCGTGGGTGTGATCATTGCTTGTACAGCCCTCTCGCAGTGTCCGGAGCAAGTATGGTGGGTCTGACACACCGGTGTCAATGTGTTCTTTTTTCCATTTCCAGGAGTGTATTATTTCGGCACTCCTTTCAATGCTCAATGTTCATCAAGTCACTCTTTCAGTTAAAATGTTCACAGTTAATTAATTTTCATCATCTACTATCACACGTTCAATTAATGATGGAGGTAACATGTGATATTTCCATTACTGACGAACAATTTTTATTGTTCCTTCTTAGCAGTTAGTTTAAAATCATCACACCACACGCACACCGATGGATCAGATCAATTACTATTCTTTTCAGTTCGGTGATCATGACAGTTACTACAACTTTTACAATCGGCATATTTGTATTATCTTCGTGTGGTCGTATTAATGTTTCCTACTTCAGGCTAATCAGGTATTGCAGTCTTTGATACTATGTCCATTCTTCGTTGTAACTGTACACTTAGATGAAGGTTGGATCCAACAATAATAGCTCCAATAATTAAAGTTCATTAACTCGTCGTACACTATCAGAATATCACTTCAGTTCAAGTTCTCAAGTCAGAATAACTGGGAACAAAGTCCGCGCATCTCTATCACGCAATAGTTCTTTTTTTGAATAGGAACAATCTCGTAGCGTTCCGTTTGTAGTACTATAACAAACGGTGCTCTCTCACGACTTCATAGCAAGCAAGCTAGCAAGCGACTAACATTTCCAACTCTTTTTCACAATAAATGTTATCTCTGACCGACATATTACTTTGGTCTTACCTTTCGTCGTACTGATTTACAGTTATTACTCGGATTATAGCTAATTAAAAATAACCTTTCTTTCTTTCTACCTTTATATCATGACATACCCAGTAATAATTGAAATTGGTGTTCATCAAAACTTTAAGGTGTTATATTACTGTCAAAGTTGTAGTACCTGTTAGGATAACACTGTTCTCTACTTTAAATTATCATGACATTCTTATTTGGGTTTTCGGGTTTCTTGGGGTGTTACAGCGACCAGCAATCTGCAGTTGTTTTTCGATGGTGCTGTGGTGTACGGGAGAGTGTCGAAGTTGAGTGACTGTAATACAACAGGAGACGCCGCAGACAAATATTCTAGTTGGTGTGATGAATGGCAATTTGTTCTAAATTTAGAAAAATGTAAGTTAATGTGGATGAGTGAGAAAAACAAAGTTGTAATGTTCGGATACAGCATTAGTAGCTCCTGTTTGGCACAGTCAGGTATTCTAAATATCTGCAAAGCGTTATGAAATGGAGCGAGTGTGTGAAGATTGTGGATAGGGAAGGCGAATTGTAGATTTCGGTTTATTGGGAGAACTTTGGGAAAAAATGTGGATCACCTCTAAAGGAAACCGCATGTGCGACGTAAATGTGACCTATTCTGGAGTACTGCTCCAGTCTTTAGAATCCGCACCTGGTCTGATTAAAGAAGACAGCGAAGCACTTCCGAGCTCGGCTGCTAGATTTGTTACTAGTAGTTTCGAACAACACGCATTTCGGAGATGCTTCGGAAACTCAAATGGGAATCCCTGGAGAGGAGGTGACATTATTTTCGAGGAACACTATTGAGAAAATTTGGAGAACCGGCATTTGAAGCTGACTGTAGAACAACTCTCCTGCTGCCAATTTACTTTTCGCGTAAGGACCACGAAGATAAGATGCGAGAAATTAGGATTCTTACAGAGACATACGGGCAGTCGTTTTTCCCTCGATCTATTTGTGAGTGGAAAAGGAAAGAAAATGACCAGTGGTGGTACAGGATACCCTCCGCCACGTACCATATGGTGGCTTGTGGAGTATGTTTGTAGATGCAGACGTAGGTGTGGCAAGGGGGGGGGGGGGGGTGAGACGAAATTATGTGTTGCTTGTGCAGGAAACTGTTCTCCAACCTGTCCTGCGTATATCTCGCGAAAAGATCATGAAGGTAAATATGTGAGAGACTCGAATTCACACGGAGACTTACCACGAATAGTTCTTCCTACAGATCGTACGCGACTGGATCAGGGAAGGAGGGAAACGGCAGTGCTGTACAAAGTGCCAGCCGGCCGCCGTGACCGAGCGGTTCTAGGCGCTTCAGTCCGGAACCGAGCTGCTGCTATGGTCGCAGGTTCGAATCCTGCCTCGGGCATAGATGTGTTTGATGTCTTTAGGTTAGTTATGTTTAAGTAGTTCTAAGACTGGGACTGATGACCTCAGATGTTAAATCCTATAGTGGTTAGAACCATTTTGAACAAAGTACCATCCGCCACACACCATACGGCGAATTGCGGAGCCTCCTCCATGTCATTACCCCTAAATCTACCCTTTTGGGTTTCGGATCATCTGCCGAAAATCCCTACATGGGTCTCACCCACATCGGCGATCACGGCGGTCTCCCGCATCAGCAATTCGTAAACTCGTTCCCGTCGACTTGGAAAACTTATGTTGCAGACCACGTCCACTGTAAAAATATTGTACTACAAAATAATGGATTCTTCAGATCAACTGGCCACCAGAAACTGTCCATAAATTGAAGTTCGCTGGAAGATGAGTACTTGCAGCGAACAATCCAAACCGTTTCATCGGTTGGAAAGGCTCATTTCACTTCTCACTGAAGTGCCTATTGGGTGCAGAAGTTTTGGACGTCAGTGGGGGCTTCTGAAGATGTCCGGCAAAGCGGGCGAGGTGAGGACGTGACGGTGGTAACGCGATCTGACGAGACTGGTTTGCCCAGCGGGCTCGGTCGATAGCGTGCCGTCTGCCGTGGCTCACCAGCGCCTCCGATCGTTGCAAGCGCGCATATATTTCGGCGTAAACCGATATTCGGCATTTTCGTCCAAGAAGAACCTTCTTTCGTAACTTGATTTTTTTCGCTCCTAATGTGCTTCAGTAGCTATTTTCAAACTCCTTTTTCTTTCCATTCCGTTAGAGGATCGCACTACGCGAGGCTGTGGGTAGCGGGGCCCTGGCCGAGGCCTCTGTTAAACAGAATCCGGTATTTAACAGAATCTGGTACCTACTTTTCGAAGGAGACTGGTGTTCTTCAAGGAATTATGATAAGACAGACACTGCCAAAGATATATGTGAATGAGCCTGGCAGACAACGGATCAAATCCCAGACTGTATGACGTACACCCTTAAGTTAAGACCTGCACCACTACCTATGTTTACAGCTACATTGGTTACGCAGACGAGAGTCGGAAATCTCATTCCTTACCAAGAAATAGTAGAGCTGCTACAGCAAAGGACTTGGAAGAGCAGTTGAACGGAATGGACAGTGTCTTGAAAGGAGGATATAAGATGAACATCAACAAATGCAAAACGAGGATAATGGAATGTAGTCAAATTAACTCGGGTGATGCTGAGGGAATTAGATTAGGAAATGAGACACTTAAAGTAGTAAAGAAGTTTTGCTATTTAGGGAGTAAAATAACCGATGATGGTCGAAATAGAGAGGATATAAAATGTAGACTGGCAATGGCAAGGAAAGCGTTTCTCAAGAAGAGGAATTTGTTAACATCGAGTATAGATTTAAGTGTCAGGAAGTCATTTCTGAAAGTATTTGTATGGACTGTAGCCATGTATGGAAGTGAAACATGGACGATAAATAGTTTGGACAAGAAGAGAATAGAATCTTTCGAAATGTGGTGCTACAGAAGAATGCTGAAGATAAGGTGGGTAGATCACATAACTAATGAGGAGGTATTGATTAGGATTGGGGAGAAGAGAAGTTTGTGGCACAACTTGACTAGAAGAAGGGATCGGTTGGTAGGACATGTTTTGAGGCATCAAGGGATCACAAATCTAGCATTGGAGGGCAGTGTGGAGGGTAAAAATCGTAGAGGGAGACCAAGAGAGGAATACACTAAGCAGATTCAGAAGGATGTAGGTTGCAGTAGATACTGGGAGATGAAGAAGCTTGCACAGGATAGAGTAGCATGGAGAGCTGCATCAAACCAGTCTCAGGACTGAAGACCACAACAAACAACCAAGAAATACTAATATTTTCCACGTCTTACTTTAGTCCTCTCTCCTATCTCCGTATTCGTCTGTAAACAAACGCAATGCTTAACACACGTTAATTCCAATCTTCAACAAAACACAGGTAAATCTCGGACACAGTAAGGTATGAATAGGAAACAGCCGATCACCTCAGTCCTATTTTTATATACATTTCTTTGTTTTCTTTTACATAGAGCAGCTGTACAAATTATATAACAACACAAGACAATAACAATAGCTGTTATTTATTATACGTGAGCCAGGGTACTTAAACAAGTCAAGAAAAGTGAACGAAACTGGTTAGCAGCGGTAGCAAATAAACATTTAAATCTTTGGTATTAATAATCAGTGAAAAATTGCTAAATTTTTCAATCTAGATATCCGCAAGATTGACTTCACTCTTTGGCGAAATGAAGATATTCCAGCATAAATACTGCCAGACAAAAGCAGGCAGTAGGACAAGATGCTAGATAATCTGAGGCTCTCTACAGAATCACAGATAGGTCTGATCCCCAAGATGAGACCATCTTGCCATAGATAATCCGTTCTTTAATCTAAAGAACTATCCACTCCAAATGCTAGGACGTCTTTGGGTCAGACCCTGTGTTGCCTGTTGTAGAGACTAGATTGCCAAGTCGATATTACGATACATCACGTAGCAACTTGCTTAGTTTAATGTAGCGGCTTTTGCAAGTTGTACCCTTATTCTGATTTCCTCAGTGCAGGAACTTCTTTTGGCTACTGTTGATCCTATAAATATACAGGGTGAAAAGTATTTAATCCGACAAACTATGGGAGGTTGTAGGGGACATCAAAACAAATATTTTTCCCTAATGTCATTTTTTCCTGTGAGGAATATTTAAACGGTAGGGGAAGATTTCTCTGGCGGCAAATTAATTAAACCAACAAACACTCTTCCATTTTTTTATGACCAAGAGACAACACATTAACACAACCCAATTTCAATTACATTAGATTTTCAAAAGTGCCTCCATTGACACGTAAACAAATATTACACCGTCGGATCATGTTCTGTCTGACACGGTCAAAAACCCCAGGAGTATCCTGAATTGTTCCTGCTGTTGCTACTGTCCGGGCAAACAGATCCTCTTCTGATGCAACAGGAGTTGCGTAAACAAGGTTGCGCATCTCTCACCACACAAAAAAGTCCAGAGGGGACATATCTTGGTATCGAGCAGTCCATGGCACAGGACCACCTCTGCCAATCCACGTTTCTGGGAACCGTCGGTCCAGAAATCGACGCACACGATGAGTGAAATGTGCCGGCGCCTCGTAATATTGGAACCACATACGTTGTCTTGTAGGGAGCGGGACATCTTCCATCAGTTCTGGCAATCCTCTGGCTAGAAAATTGTAATAACGCCTGCCATTTAATGGCCTAGATAGCAGACACGGCCCAATTAAACAGTCGCCAGCAACAGCAACCCACACATTAACGAAGAACCGCACTTGATGAGTGCTAGTAACTGTGGCATGTGGGTTATCCTCACTCCAAACATGCGAATTGTGCATGTTGAAGACTCCATCACGCCCGAACGTTGTTTCATCGGTAAACAACACAGAGTATGGAAATGTAGGATGCATTTCACACTGTTCCAGGTACCACTGCGAAAATTGTGCTCTGGGTGGATAATCGACTGGTTCCAGGTTGTGGACACGCTGTAAGTGAAATGGAAGTAACAATTGCTCTTAAAGGACTGTTCTTACGTTCGTCTGATTCGTTCCCATGTTATGTGCAATTGCACGAGTGCTGACTGAAGGATCCCGCTCCACTTGCAGCGTTCTTACCGTTCGACGGTGCCCTGTCCCTGGCACTCCTAAATGACGGTGATTAGGATAATGCTGATAAACCCGCTGTGCACCTCGGCTGTTGTGGTGCGCTACGTAGTACGCACCAACCATATCAGTGTACTCACTCCAGGTGTATCGCCCCATTAGTAAACAGAGACAATGCACTACTACACTGATGGACAGCAGTTGCTTACAACTGAAGAGCGGAATACTCCCTCTAACAACTGAAGATTGTAACAACTGAAGAGCGTAGTACAGCCTCCACCGGTTTAAATAATCCTCCTAGGAAAAAAGACATAAGGGAAAAATATTTGTTTCGATGTCCCCTACAACCTCCCAGAGTTTGTCGGTTTACATTCTTTTCACCCTGTATACATAAATTTTTTATCTAGATCGCAGATTCATATAATGATACGACCGGTTTCGATTGTGCTAGTTATCATCTTCATATAATAAAGATGTAGTTACCGTGTGTAACTCGTCACATTGTATAATCAAGTACTAAGCTTTAACGACTCAGCATGTGATGATTTACGGACAGTAACGATATTTTTATAATATGAAGTGTTTGCTAACTCAATCAAATGGTTCAAATGGCTCTGAGCACTATGGGACTCAACTGCTGTGGTCATAAGTCCCCTAGAACTTAGAACTACTTAAACCTAACTAACCTAAAGACATCACACACATCCATGCCCGAGGCAGGATTCGAACCTGCGACCGTAACGTTCGCGCGGTTCCAGACTGGAGCGCCCAGAACCGCTCGGCCACTCCGGCCGGCTAACTCAATCGAAAGTGATTATATCGTTGTATAAATCTGTGATCTAGACAAACAAAAAAAATTAATATTCAAAGTTAGGATGACTATTCCAGGTACTTGACGACGTCGCGTCTCATAAAACGAAAAATATATTTTTGTCGACTTCCTCAATGATAACATTAGTCTTAATTCCTTAAGTTACTAATTTTGAGCTGCAAGGGGGCGATCTGTGATAACAGATTTGCCAATATGGGTAACTATTCTTGATAGCCGGCTTCGGTAATCACTTCTACGATCTTCAGATCTCGACAAACAGGTTATTGCATATTTTTTACTGCTATTTTAATACATATGCAATAACCTGTTTGTTGACATCTGAAGATTGTAACGCTGATTACTGAAACCTACCCGCAGCTCGTGGTCGTGCGGTAGCGTTCTCGCTTCCCGCGCCCGGGTTCCCGGGTTCGATTCCCGGCGGGGTCAGGGATTTTCTCTGCCTCGTGATGGCTGGGTGTTGTGTGATGTCCTTAGGTTAGTTAGGTTTAAGTAGTTCTGAGTTCTAGGGGACTGATGACCATAGATGTTAAGTCCCATAGTGCTCAGAGCAATTTTTTTTTATTACTGAAACCTTTTATCGAGAATAAAGATTATTGTTAACGATCTTGGCAAAGAAGTTCGTCTTCTCTGATTTGCAGTTTTCACTTCCGTTGATAAAATTTCTGTTTTCATGAACTTTAGCGTTAGACCAATTTTACCACCTTCTCCTCGTATTTTTTTTCTAGCGTACTTTTACTTTCTTCATTACCGCTTGATGTTAATGTTGTGTAGTCCACATAGCTTAAGTTACTGATTAAAGGCCTTCCAATTCCGTGTTTACAGTCTCTTGCCAGTGTAGTAGTGCAGGACTTTCACAATTTTACATACCTAACACTAAATATAACAGTCTTTCTAAGACATTTTATGCAGGGCAGAAAGCAGCAGCTATCGGCTGTCGGCCCGGACTCAACAGAAACTCAAAGTTTCTTCTGCTAATCATTGTCCAGCTTGGCGAGCCCACGAAGGTTAACGCATAGTATGTTCCGAGAGGAAAGATCACCCAGACTCGGATCGAATCAAAGTGCAGGACTAACGACTATTGTTGAAATACGCTAGCCAGCGTTAGACTGTGATATTTGAGACAGTTTCCTATGCGTTTCTAGGTAAATATCGGGCTCCGCCCCTATTTACACTCCTCCAGAACACAGCTCACAAACAGTCAAAACGGCACCATACACTGAACAGTTCACACGATTCGTAGGCAGACAGCGTATAGGATTTTACCCACCACCTTAGGGTAGTGGCGGTATGGTGAGAGGTAAACCATCTGGCCACGGAAAATAACTGCAACATTATGGACCCATCAAAGACCGGACTGTTTGTGAGAAAAAATTTACGAAAGGCTGTCACATTCCAGTACCCACGAGATCTGCCTCGCCTGAGCGTGTTAGCCGAATCTTTTAACGGAGCCAAAAACTGGTGTAACGCACTGTATTTGAATAGAATATAAACCAGGAGAACCGGTTCCGCCAAGCAGCTAAAAAGAAGAAAAATGCGGTAAGCGATACCGAGTCTCCAGCGACCATGTCCTATACTGCGTCGTTGGCGATCACAGTCTCTAAATGGAAAACACACACACACACACACACACACACACACACACACACACACACACACACAGAGAGAGAGAGAGAGAGAGAGAGAGAGAGAGAGAGAGAGAGGGGGGGGGGGGGATCGGGGGCATATAACTATCTGGTGGGTGGCTTTTAGCCTTGTAGTCTATCTGAAGTCAGTCATAAAGAGCTAGCGAAATTCACACATGAAACTTCACAGTACGACACTTCTAAAGTGTATGGAGACGTACAACAATGACAATAAATGGAATATGAAACTCTGTACTGTTATAAAACCATATACAGGGTGTTACAAAAAGGTACGGCCAAACTTTCAGGAAACATTCCTCACACATAAATAAAGAAAGGATGTTATGTGAACATGTGTCCGGAAACGCTTAATTTTCATGTTAGAGCTCATTTTAGTTTCGTCAGTATGTACTGTACTTCCTCGATTCACCGCCAGTTGGCCCAATTGAAGGAAGGTAACGTTGACTTCGGTGCTTGTGTTGACATGCGACTCATTGCTCTACAGTACTAGCATCAAGCACCTCAGTACGTAGCATCAACAGGTTAGTGTTCATCACGAACGTGGTTTTGCAGTCAGTGCAATGTTGTTAATTTTCGCAGTCAACATGTGTGGGCTGACGAGAATCCGCACGCAATTGTGCAATCACGTCATCAACACAGATTTTCTGTGAACGTTTGGGCAGGCATTGTTGGTGATGTCTTGATTGGGCCCCATGTTCTTCCACCTACGCTCAATGGAGCACGTTATCATGATTTCATACGGGATACTCTACCTATGCTGCTAGAACATGTGCCTTTACAAGTACGACACAACATGTGGTTCATGCACGATGGAGCTCCTGCACATTTCAGTCGAAGTGTTCGTCCCCTTCTCAACAACAGATTCGGTGACCAATGGATTGGTAGAGGCGGACCAATTCCGTGGCCTCCACGCTCTCCTGACCTCAGCCCTCTTGACTTTCATTTATGGGGGCATTTGAAAGCTCTTGTCTACGCAACCCCGGTACCAAATGTAGAGACGCTTCGTGCTCGTATTGTGGACGGCTGTGATACAATACGCCATTGTCCAGGGCTGCATCAGCGCATCAGGGATTCCATGCGACGGAGGGTGGATGCATGTATCCTCGCTAACGGAGGACATTTTGAACATTTCCTGTAACAAAGTGTTTGAAGTCACGCTGGTACGTTCTGTTGCTGTGTGTTTCCATTCCATGATTAATGTGATTTGAAGAGAAGTAATAAAATGAGCTCTAACATGGAAAGTAAGCGTTTCCGGACACATGTCCACATAACATATTTTCTTTCTTTGTGTGTAAGGAATGTTTCCTGAAAGTTTGGCCGTACTTTTTTGTAACACCCTGTATTTTGAACGATAGTGGAAACAGTCACATGTACAAGACGACTTTAGTTTTTTTGAAACATAACTGGTTTTTAGGCTTTTTGCTCATCTTCATAGGCACAACTGGCCTTAGATTGTGTGAAGTAAGATATTTATGTTCAAGAGTGATTGTTTACTTTAGATTACAGCTGTTCTCAGTTCTGTGCTATTGTCCTTCATCTGTAGAAATATTTCTTCAATTGACAGCGTCTCGTCGTTGTCGCCAAAAGCTCATTTCACCAACCTGCTATTTTAAGCAAATTCGTTTTTCCTTATTCTGACAGGCTAAATGTAAATTCACCAGGTTGTCTGTATGGTCAAACGTAATTTATTATATTTCTATGCGGTACCCCAGCGTATTTTGCTTAGTTTGAATCTGAAGTGAAAACCCTTATGCTAGAGTCGTGCAGATGTGCAGTCAGCAGGGCCCATGTGGGGAGAGCGGTAGTGGTGGGGGTTACAGCAGGCACAGTCGGGGAAATGCCGAGCACTGGAGGGGATGTACCTTTATAAACTGAAGCCTACACTCACATTTTTTGTGAATATTGAATGCAGCCCCTCCACATCCACACTTGCTTGGTGACCATTCAGAAAAATCTACTGTCACCTGTGCTTTGGTTGGGATCTAAAAAGAATTCCGCTGAAAATGCAGCGATTTATTTCCGCTTTGCTTGTTAACCATTCGTAACTTTCAGAGAAGCGTCATGAGAGGCGAAAAGCGTCATGAGAGGCGAATTTTGTATAGAAGCTACACATTTCTCTTGTTCCTATGTTAAAATTTACTCCTTTTGCCAAAATACAGTGGAGTTTACACTGTGTCACCTCACTAACACGTTATACAGATGCAATTGTGAGAGAATTCTGAAAAAGTGGCTTATTAAGTTCATGACGTGAGCAACTGAGGAAAAGTAAGATCAGTAGACTACGAAAAATCAAAAACAAATGTGTAATATCTTCACTCACGTTGTTCCAAACCCCATAGCATTGTCATTCACCAGCTATCGATGGACCCCAAAAATTATATTCTGTCATCGAAAAGGCCTTTAGTTAGTGGACGGATACAGTGGATAATGACGTTTTGCCTAATAACCATAGAGCAAAATAATCTCCCCTTTGTGTGCTATCATTTGTCAAAATCTCATTTGCATATCTCTACTGTTTACGAAATGTGAGGAATATTTTGGATACTTCACTCTGGGGTGGCGCGAACGCAGATGAATGTGGTACATTAGATCATTTTTCTCGATAGTGGTGACAGATAGAGATCTCCACCCAAGTCTAACGAAAAATTCAGTACCTTAACTAAATTTCATACGTAACAGCATATTCTGTAATACGCACCCAACGTAAAGTCATACCAACTGCTATTTTGAGTTGCAAACTGTTTCGAATTTCACGCCGTGTCTTACTTCCATGTAAATACCACTATAACTATGACAGTTAACGAAATGATGGGCACTTCATCATGAACCTGACGTATAAAGCTATAAGTAATGCAAAAATGATTTTTTAACGAATAATTTCTGTAAAATCGTTTGAGAAAGACTGCAGCATGTGCGCCTCGATTCTGTCATCTCCGATCGGCCTTTCGAACAAACGAATGAATTCGACCAGCGCTTTGGACGAAAATGGGCCACTGCACGTCGGCCATCTTATCTTGCACGGACTCTTACCACGGATGGTCTCTTAATTAGAAGTAGTTTAAACAAATACTATGCAATATTTTTGTGTTACTCTTATTTTTGTACTATCTGACGAACAAAATAAGATTTTTCCGCAAAACCAGGTTGTTCACATACTTCATCAAGGCGTTTTTGCAAATTTATTTTGTCCTCGTGACTCTGGTTTACACCGATACTTTTTCACCGGGCAATAGCATATTATAATTGTTGCAATTAATTTCTTGCACTCTCGCAAAGAAAATATCGTTGCATATATCGTAAATGCAAGGGTATTTTTCGTTGTTCGATACCTCACAGGCACCTGCATGCTACCTATTATTAGACGTACCTGGTGGAATGATGTAGTGCAGTAGTTACGGCTACGAATTCTTATCCTGGGGACGCGAGACTCAAGTTCCTGTACGTCCATCCATATTTCAATTTTTCGTGGTTTAAACTGCGTTAGGCAAATAACGGAATGGTTCTGCATGAGAAGAAAGAGCCGATTTCCTTCCCGATCCTTGTCCGAGTTTGAGCTCCTTCCCTTGCGGTCTCACCGTCTTCAGAGTGTGCCTCCTTCAGCGTACCTCACGTGGCAATGAGTCGATAATGTTGGTGTTCGATGCTTTGATTAGTGTTGTTTATTTATCTTTATGTGGTTGGTAAGTTATGGGAAATATCGTCATTATTCTGAAATGAAGCCTATAGATAGCTTGATACAAAAATATCTTGTTTTCTGATACCAGCCAGACGCAAAAACTTGGTTCCAGTTTTAAAGTTGTACACTTGTTTTAAATTTATACGAGCGCTTGATAGGAGATAGGAATGCTCCAGCTCATATCTATGAAAATGAATTATACAAGGTGTAAAAAAAACGATGTTCACCAACTTTTTTGGTATTTAGAGAAGATAAAAAAGCACTTTTTCACGAGTCACAGGCGTACCGCTTCCCCGATAGGGGCCCACGAAAACTTTGACGTCAGTAATGTTCAAAGACGGTGTTCATACTGTTGTGTTATGCGTATTGTTTTAGAGATGTTGCTGAAAATGTCGTCCGTTTACATCAGTGTACAACTAGCTTCTGTGCGCCGTTAATTGTTAACGCGCTCAAAACAACCAGGTGGCTGCCGCTTCAGCCAAATGGGCAACAAGCTCTTCTGGAGTGTTTGTCTGTGTCACGTACACCACCAAATGCTTTGATCAGCACGCAAATGACTGTTGTGCGTTAATGTGAACGGACAATTTCAGCAGTGCCTCAAAAACACCGTCTCTGAACATCGCTACAGTCGAAGCCTTCATGGACCACTAGCAGGAAAACGGTGTAGCTGTTGGTCAAATAAAAAAGTATTACTTTTATTACTTTTTATCTCTTATAAACACTCTAAATATGTATTTCCTTTTACACTCTATTTATCTGTTGTGAAGACATAGTGCAACGATATCACGATATCAACACGAAGATAAAGACGCCCTTGTTGCCTAAATGTTTATGTACTCCATGCAATATTACGTCCCATATACAGATATTGCACTATGTTAGTATGTGAAGTAATGTGAAATCATTAACATATGAATATGATTCAACAAATTTGTTCCTTGACTTTTGTTCATCAACTTTATAAAACTCCAAAAACAATAGCTGTTTTTGTTCACTGCTTATGTTTTTACACTTGTACTTACAGGAGCAGCTTGCCTGTTCTGCTGGTGGTTGTTTCGCAGGTATCTCTTTCCCACGACTGTTAATGTAGGGCTGGCCCTTGTCTCTTGCTTCACATCTCTTACGAACAATCGCCTTCTTCCTAATAGGCTTCCCCATTTTCTGATTGGTACACTAAACACACATCCGAAGAACACTCTAAAACACACACCTGAAACGACCGAAATCACTGCCGTGTCAACGTACTGTCACCAACTAAAGCAACTGTGTAGTTCAGGCACATACATCATGGCGGTGGCACTTACATCATGGCGGTGGCACTTACATCATGGCGGTGGCACTTACATCATGGCGGTGGCACTTACATCATGGCGGTGGCACTTACATCATGGCGGTGGCACTTACATCATGGCGGTGGCACTTACATCATGGCGGTGGCACTTACATCATGGCGGTGGCACTTACATCATGGCGGTGGCACTTACATCATGGCGGTGGCACTTACATCCCTCCCCAGCTAAACCCCGCTGGCGCTTGCACAGTGCTGGTATCTTCGACTGCTTTTGAAACTAGCAGGAATTTTCTCATTTAATTACGCTTGGCTTATACAACCCTTTTCACTATAAAGGTCATTATTTTTATTTTTGGCACTTACATCCTTTTCCGTTTTTTTGTACTCAATTTATTAAAAGAGAGACTCGGCAGTACAATAAAGTGCAATACAAAGCCTTAAAAAATAGCGGTGAGTATACTTTCTTTCCTTATAACAAAAATAGTGACGTCAGATGTGTGACGCATGTCACAAACAAGCGCAACGCACTTGTGTTTATCTCCTCAAAGCTTTAAGCCATGTTGATTCCAGATACAGAATCCAAATTATTAAGTTGGCAATGAATCGCGTGTACAAAATATATGATCGTTTGAATGGTATCTGTCTGTATTAGCGATGTGACGTTGAAAAACCTGCAAGGGCGCTTTTAGCGCCTCCGTAAACCATGAAACAATTTCTCAAACGTTACCAGTTTTGCCTAGTACTAATTTCACAGTGTGCGGCTGTGTGTTACTGGTTTGAGAGAAATTTTGACTGACGCAAATTTGACAAGATGTCGGACATTGTTAATGGTTGATGTTTTGCCGAGCATGTTTAGAGAAAGAGAGTGTTATTACAATTTATCTGCCTGCCGGAGTGGCCTAGTGGTTCTAGGCGCTACAGTCTGGAACCGAGCGGCCGCTATGGTCGCAGGTTCGAATCCTGCCTCAGGCATGGATGTGTGTGATGTCCTTAGGTTAGTTAGGTTTCAGTAGTTCTAAGTTCTAGGGGACTGATGACCTCAGCAGTTAAGTCCCATAGTGCTCAGAGCCATTTGAACCATTTGAACAATTTATCTCACTGTACTGTGAGTTCCCACAACTGTGGGAACTGCCATCAAGGACAAAATCTAAATAGTATTGGCACTTACCAAAATGGTAGAGGTGTTGCGTCTTTCCCAGCCATTTACAGGGGCACACGACATATATCTGTATATGTTTCTTACATAATTTGTGACTCTCACTAGATATCCCGCTGCCAGCCTCATCAGCAGTAGCAGTAGAGCTTGGAGAAACAAATGAGTTACAAAAGACGCGTAATTTACGGTACCGTCACAGAATATACACTCTATTCTGTGACACGTCGCTAGGAGACTAGTATTTACAACACAGGCGACAATGGACGACTAACAACGCAGCAGCGATCGGCAGTTGTCTTAGTTTCTCACGAAACAAAAAACCCTGTTGCGACTCGGACAGTGGCGGATTTAAAAATTTTGCGCCCCTAGGCACACCATATTATATGCCTCCCCCCCCCCCCCCAAAAAAAAATGTTTTAAATAAGAACTATTACCCGATCACTGCACAATTGTCGTTTTAGGTGGGAGAGCTGTGAGCTGTTTGCATGCTCTGCTATTCGTTGTTCGAAAGGACGCGTCAGCGGTCTAGTCGCGTTCAGTCAAATTGTAATATGGTTCCTCAACTATTCTTGGTGTACAGAAGCGGATAAAACAAACTTAAAACTGCACTGTGTTAACACATTCTTCTTTTGAAAGATAACAGAAACGAATACAAGGAAAAAAATTTTTCTTTCATGGCCTAAAGAGTCAGCAGAGCGTGTAGGAGACAACGGATTTTTGTTATATATTCAATTTTACTATGTTCTTTTATGCGAAACCGGTGAAAATGAAAAATAAAAAAGTTGTGTTTCTATCCAAAAATTGAAGGGAACCTGTCATACATTACAAATTAATACGTACTTTTACAGAGATGCTCAAAATTAAAATTAATCTGTCGTTTTACGATCTACTAACTTGAATGCGTAGCAGATAAAAAAACAAAAAAAAAACACGTTCGGTATTAATACGTGAATCTGTAGGAAAGTGTAAGAAATGAAAATGAAATAGAGATTTCGGTGCATGAACTAATAACTAACAATAAGTACAGACGAACAAACACTGAACTGGATTTGCTATTACGTAATTTTACAGACTAGTGTGGAAAAATCAAATTTGTTTTATAATCAAATAATTAATGTATAAATCATTAGGGTCTGTGTAACTAGATGCTGCATAATAAACGGACACAATACCTTTAATCCATGTAAGGGCTGAAAAGTTTCGTACTGCAAGTCTTTCCTCGTCACTAATTCGGCGTACAAGTTGTCGAGTACTGGGAGAAATGTTTCGACTCTAAATTTTGCAGTTCCAGTCAAAAAAACTTCTTCAGAGTCCGCTTGTTCGTCATCATGAAGTTTGCGTTTTCGCTATCTTCTATAGGGGCATTCATAGTCTATATCAGTCACAAACTCCACGGATTTATTTTCATAATAGTCGAACATGCTACGAATAGATGCAATAAATCCTACAAGTGATTCATATCATTCATGCACTATTTTAGTATCAATATTTACACTTTGTAATTTCAGATTTACACTATTAAATCTCTGGAGCATGTCCTTCCAAACCGTCACCATGAATACTGTTTCTAGTCTACTAGGAGACCAGACACCTTTCGGGCAAGAGCTGTACTTACGGGAACACCTGATGGTACCCGTCCAGTCGGAAAACCCAGGAAGCGATGGGAGGATGAGCTACAGAAATACCTCTGCCTACTAAGAGTCCGTGACAACTGGATCCAAAGTGCACGAGATCGCCGTCTATGGAGGAGCACTGTGAGGTCGCCCCATGGTCTATAGGGTTCTCGATCACCGATTTGATTTATTTATTTATTGATGACTGTTGTGAAGTGTATTGTTTATGTTTCCTGTCGTATAAACATGTGTTTAAAAATGTAAAACATTCCCAGTATCAACACGTTTGGTTAAACGGGTGTCATTAAATCAAAGCTCAGATATTGAAGACCACAGAGCTTTCACATTAATTACGTTAATGGAGGGTTGACTTGATGCTTCGCCGTAATTTCTACAAGAAATTTAAGTAGAGTTGCAGTATTTAGCAACTGCTGATTAGTATATCACAGCTTTTCGGGAGTCCTGGTGTTTTCACGGGAAAAATATGGTAGGGTTAAGCAGAAGCCGACAACTCCCGGAATAATGTTTCAAACATTCTATTGTAGATTGCTGTCCTGGCAGCTTACTTCAAAATTTTTTGAACAATCAAGATGATACCAGACAGAAACACAATGTTAAATTTCCATTCAGTCACCAAGTAGACTATGTGTTTCTCCAAGCTTGTATGTAGAATTTCGTTCTTAAGGCTTATTTAAACTAGCAAGTTGTTTAACAATATTAAAAATTTGTGTCGTTTGAAAGCGCAGTTATTTTCAAACGTAAAAGGTTAAAATGAGTACAGAGCAAAAAATGCCGCCTCCCTTAAGCGTGCCGCCCCTAGGCCCGTGACTAGTGGGCCTATATGTAAATCCGCCACTGGACTCAGAGGCAGTTTTCGACAACAGTTTAACACACGGTGGGCCCCTTGCAAGAGAACCATTCACAGGCGGTATGATCGATTTGCATGGGAAATATCAATATTGGAAGCGAGGCTATTTCGGCCGAAGTCTTTTTGTTAGTCAGAGAATATTGAAGCGGTATGAGTTTCTCTACAGAGAAGCCACGGCAAGTCGTGCAGAAAGGAAACAGTACAACTTCGCATATCCAGACGCTCCGTTCAGCAGATTCTTACAAGTGACCTCCGGGCGTAACCGTACAAGATGACCTCTGCTCAGAATCTCACTGTAGAACACAAGCGACAGAGACTACTATATACCGCGCGGAGTGGCCGCGCGGTTTAAGGCCCCGTCACGGATTGCGCGGCCCCTCCCACTGGAAGTTCGAGACCTCCCTCGGGCATGGGTGTGTGTGTTGTTCTTGGCATAAGTTAGTTTAAATAGTCTGTAAGTCCAGGGACCGATGACCTCACGGTTTGGTCCCTTAGGAATTCACACACATTTGATTTGACTACTGTTCGCACGCCGGGTGGAGGAAAGGGAACAAACTCTTAACGACGTTTGGTTTTCAGGAGAGGCGCGTTTTCATTTGGACGGTGTGGTTAACAAACAAAATGTACGCTTTGACATCCAATCGCTAGTCCACGTTCGAAGTCACTGAGCCCTCCTGGCAGACCACCTTTTATTGTTATCACTTCTCTACGGGCGCAATACTCGACACTTTGTCTTTCGTGACACCTAGTGGTCAATTCCGAATTAGGTAGGATTGTCGACCAACTAGTGTATATACGATTCGGAGTTTTCAGCTCAGGCGTCGACAAAAAATAAGTATCGCTACAGACTTGATGCCAAACCTTTTATGAGAATTCGCCCTTCATTCATAAAGCTTAATATTAAGTACACCTGCGAAAATAAGAACCAATATCAACCGTCTCATACAAATTTGAATTATATTATGAACTTTTGGGTAAATTTTGAAATTACTTTTTGAAGCAAATAAATATTATTTGAAGCAATGGTTATATTTATTTGAAATAATCAATTTACAAAATCTTACATCAGAAAATACTGCATCAACAAACTAGAGGTTCTACGATGAAAGTGGACTGAAAGAAGGGCCCCATTTACTGAAAATATTAAGAAACAATATCTTAGGTGGAGGCATTTATATTGTTATTTACATTATTTTCCTATGCTGTATTGCTACTTCGAGTGTCCATACTTCAGTTACAGTTCTGGACCGAAAAGGTATGATTCAGTTGATATGTAAATACATCAGGTAACTAATACACTTCGTGCTTAAATAAGAATACGAACGGACAACCAGTGCAGATTGTGTCAACACATGACTTGTCAACACACATGTTTTTACAGCGCTCTGCTTATTGACTGTGACAGCATATGGTACAATGTTTTCGTTTTCAAGTAGTAGTTATATTCTTTTAGTTTCCTGTCTATTAAATCAGAAGATCGGCAGTCGGCGACAGTCAGCTGTGAACAGATAACAAGTGATAGTGTGTGACAGCAAAAATGTAAACATATGTATGAATCCCTTCACAAGATGTTCGCTTTTCAAAAAGATTTCTGCATCTTAAACATCCAAGTTTCCACATTGTCGCAATGTGGAACAGCGTTTCCATGATCCGCTACATTCGTCATTTTAATTTTTGAGGCCTCGTTATTTTTCGTATTTTTTCTTGATTTGTCGATAACTTGCGATATCACAAATTTTTGTATAGGTCCTACAGTGTTGAACAACAAGCGTAAAGAAAATTAAGTGCGAGAATGTGGACAATTAGCTCCAGATGGCCCAAAAACGTTTCCCATGAACAAGTTCAAACATCGATTTCGAACGTTAAGTATGACTCCGTGACACAGTGCAATAATTGAGATGATGTCGCAGCCTTTATTGCCATTACGATAGTATGAATGTTGGAAAAAAACTTTTGACTATCACGGTAACAAAAAAATACCACACTTGTTTTCAAATCTTGATTATCCAGATACGTAGAGGGATATCCAGGGTGGTCCATTGATAGTAACTGGGCCCTATGTCTCACGAAATAAGCATCAAACGAAAAAACTACAAAGAACGGAACTCGTCTAGCTTGAAGAGGGAAAACCAGGTGCCGCTATGGTTGGCCCGCTAGATGGCGCTGCCATAGGTCAAACGGATATCAACGGCGTTTTTAAAAATAAGAACTCCCATTTTTATTACATATTCGTGTAGTACGTAAAGAAATATGAATGTTTTAGTTGGACCACTTTTTTTCGCTTTGTGATAAATGGCGCTGTAATAGTCACAAACGTATAAGTACGTGGTATCACGTAACATTCCGCCAGTGCGGACGGTATTTGCTTCGTGATACATTACCCGTGTTAAAATGGACCGTTTACCAATTGCGGAAAAGGTCGATATCGTGTCGATGTATGGCTATCGTGATCAAAATGCCCAACGGGCGTGTGCTATGTATGCTGCTCGGTATCCTTTTTCGCAATTGGTAAACGGTCGATTTTAACACGGGTAATGTATCACGAAGCAAATACCGTCCGCACTGGCGGAATGTTACGTGATACCACGTACTTACACGTTTGTGACTATTACAGCGCCAACTATCACAAAGCGAAAAAAGTGGTCCAACTAAAACAATCATATTTCTTCACGTACTACACGAATATGTAATAAAAAATGGGGGTTCCTATTTTAAAAAACGCAGTTGGTATCCATTTGACCTATGGCAGCGCCATCTAGCGGGCCAACCATAGCGCCATCTGGTTTCCCCTTTCAAGCTAGACAAGTTTCGTTCTTTGTAGGTTTTTCGTTTGATGCTTATTTCGTGAGATATTTGGCCCAGTCACCATCAATGGACCATCCTGTATAGAAAGAATGTACAACTATAGATCAGTATTTATAGTTCTTATTCGTTCTTGAGACATGTTCCTCTAGGAGCCGTTAGATGTGAGACAAAATGCGACGTAGTCGTTTTGCAAAAAGCAAGACCGCACGTCCCGTCTGATAATGGAGCCCTGTGCAAATAGGCACGAGACGACGCGGTTGACATCCGCTGTAGCGAGGACAAGGCCAGATGTTGTGATGTAATGACCTCAGCTTGCTCGCTCCACGCGCTTTTAAGAGCTCGCCTTGGGGTCTCTGTCAAGGACGTGTTGCGCAAACCTGACGCTATTCGTGATCACCGTTCAGGTAAAGGCCTGTTATCCGTCACCTCATCCATGGTTCTTCATCGACTTAGAGCAGTCGATTCGAATCGGTCATCAGAATTCTGCCGCCAAGGGAAACGGAGTGTAAGTAAACATAACAGGTTCACCGAACGATTCGAAATGTAAATGGTATCGTGTGTTACATACGCGTGCACCTGCGTGCGCAGGGAGGGACAATTTAACTTTTTTTTTTTTGTCATCAGTCTGCTGACTGGTTTGATGCGGCCCGCCACGAATTCCTTTCCTGTGCTAACCTCTTCATCTCAGAGTAGCACTTGCAACCTACGTCCTCAATTATTTGCTTGACGTATTCCAATCTCTGTCTTCCTCTACAGTTTTTGCCCTCTACAACTCCCTCTAGTACCATGGAAGTCATTCCCTCATGTCTTAGCAGATGTCCTATCATCCTGTCCCTTCTCCTTATCAGTGTTTTCCACATATTCCTTTCCTCTCCGATTCTGCGTAGAACCTCCTCATTCCTTACCTTATCAGTCCACCTAATTTTCAACATTCGTCTATAGCACCACATCTCAAATGCTTCGATTCTCTTCTGTTCCGATTTTCCCACAGTCCATGTTTCACTACCATACAATGCTGTACTCCAGACGTACATCCTCAGAAATTTCTTCCTCAAATTAAGGCCGATATTTGATATTAGTAGACTTCTCTTGGCCAGAAATGCCTTTTTTTGCCATAGCGAGTCTGCTTTTGATGTCCTCCTTGCTCCGTCCGTCATTGGTTATTTTACTGCCTAGGTTGCAGAATTCCTTAACTTCAATCACTTCGTGACCATCAATCCTGATGTTAAGTTTCTCGCTATTCTCATTTCTACTACTTTTCATTACCTTCGTCTTTCTCCGATTTACTCTCAAACCATACTGTGTACTCATTAGACTGTTCATTCCGTTCAGCAGATCATTTAATTCTTCTTCACTTTCACTCAGGATAGCAATGTCATCAGCGAATCGTATCATTGATATCCTTTCACCTTGTATTTTAATTCCACTCCTGAACCTTTCTTTTATTTCCATCATTGCTTCCTCGATGTACAGATTGAAGAGTAGGGGCGAGAGGCTACAGCCTTGTCTTACACCCTTCTTAATACGAGCACTTCGTTCTTGATCGTCCACTCTTATTATTCCCTCTTGGTTGTTGTACATATTGTATATGACCCGTCTCTCCCTATAGCTTACCCCGACTTTTTTCAGAATCTCGAACAGCTTGCACCATTTTATATTGTCGAACGCTTTTTCCAGGTCGACAAATCCTATGAAAGTGTCTTGATTTTTCTTTAGCCTTGTTTCCATTATTAGCCGTAACGTCAGAATTGCCTCTCTCGTCCCTTTACTTTTCCTAAAGCCAAACTGATCGTCACCTAGCGCATTCTCAATTTTCTTTTCCATTCTTCTGTATATTATTCTTGTAAGCAGCTTCGATGCATGAGCTGTTAAGCTGATTCTCGCACTTGTCAGCTCTTGCCGTCTTCGGAATTGTGTGGATGATGCTTTTCCGAAAGTCAGATGGTATATCGCCAGACTCATAATTTAACTAGCACTACGTATTTACAACGGTCAGCCAGAACATTATGACCACCGATGTGCTATCGATATAAACGCGTCCAAGCGATAGCAGCGTCACCTGGCGAGGAGTGACTGCTAGTCATATACGCGCGCAACGTGTACGAGGTGCATTCAAGTTCTAAGGCCTCAGATTTTTTTTTCTAATTAACTACTCACCCGAAATCGATGAAACTGGCGTTACTTCTCGACGTAATCGCCCTGCAGACGTACACATTTTTCACAACGCTGACGCCATGATTCCATGGAAGCGGCGAAGGCTTCTTTAGGAGTCTGTTTTGACCACTGGAAAATCGCTGAGGCAATAGCAGCACGGCTGGTGAATGTGCGGCCACGGAGAGTGTCTTTCATCGTTGGAAAAAGCCAAAAGTCACTAGGAGCCAGGTCAGGTGAGCAGGGAGCATGAGGAATCACTTCAAAGTTGTTATCACGAAGAAACTGTTGCGTAACGTTAGCTCGATGTGCGGGTGCGTTGTCTTGGTGAAACAGCACACGCGCAGCCCTTCCCGGACGTTTTTGTTGCAGTGCAGGAAGGAATTTGTTCTTCAAAACATTTTCGTAGCATGCACCTGTTACCGTAGTGCCCTTTGGAACGCAATGGGTAAGGATTACGCCCTCGCTGTCCCAGAACATGGACACCATCATTTTTTCAGCACTGGCGGTTACCCGAAATTTTTTTGGTGGCGGTGAATCTGTGTGCTTCCATTGAGCTGACTGGCGCTTTGTTTCTGGATTGAAAAATGGCATCCACGTCTCATCCATTGTCACAACCGACGAAAAGAAAGTCCCATTCATGCTGTCGTTGCGCGTCAACATTGCTCGGCAACATGCCACACGGGCAGCCATGTGGTCGTCCGTCAGCATTCGTGGCACCCACCTGGATGACACTTTTCGCATTTTCAGGTCGTTAAGCAGGATTGTGTGCACAGAACCCACAGAAATGCCAACTCTGGAGACGATCTGTTCAACAGTCATTCGGCGATCCCCCAAATCAATTCTCTCCACTTTCTCGATCATGTCGTCAGACCGGCTTGTGCGAGCCCGAGGTTGTTTCGGTTTGTTGTCACACGATGTTCTGCCTTCATTAAACTGTCGCACCCACGAACGCACTTTCGACACATCCGTAACTCCGTCACCACATGTCTCCTTCAACTGTTTATGAATTTCAATTGGTTTCACACCACGCAAATTCAAAAAACGAATGATTGCACGCTCTTCAAGTAAGGAAAACGTCGCAATTTTAAGTATTTAAAACAGTTCTCATTCACGTCGCTGGCGGTAAAATTCCATCAGCCGTACGGTGCTGCCATCTGTGGGACGTATTGACAATGAACGCGGCCTCATTTTAAAACAATGTGCATGTTTCTATCTGTTTCCAGTCCGGAGAAAAAAAATCGTAGGCCTTAGAACTTGAATGCACCTCATAGTATCAGTGAGCATGGCGTCCGTGCATAGAATGGTTCAAGCGCGCGATCGATCTGAGATTGCCCCAGAGGTTCGTCACGAGCATGTCAGAAACTATACGACTTGTCGGGTGTCCTAGAAGTGCTGTGGCGAGTGTCTTCAATACGAGGCGAAATCTAGGTGAAACCACGTCCAGACGTCGTGGGGTTGGCGCGACCCTTCATTGAGGATGTTGCACGTCGTAGACTGGGCAGACTGGTAAAACAGGGCGCGCGGCGAACTTTGGGGCAACTAATACCAGACTTTAATGTTGGGAAGAATACAAGTGCGTCTGAATACACAGTGCACCGAACTCCCCTCACGATGGGTCTCCACAGCCGACGACCCATGCATGTGCCAATCTCAACACAATGGCATCGGCAGCTATGACTGAAATGGGCACGTGACTACCGGCACTGGACGTTGGCGCAGTGGCGGAGCGTTGCATGGTCTGATGAAGCCTGATACTTTCTTCACGATGCCGATGGGAGGGCGCGACTCTGTCTTTTCAAAGGTAACAGCTCCTTGACACGTGTACTGCTGGACGCAGACAAGCTCGCAGAAGGTCCTTTATGCTCTGGGTAACATTCACGTGGTCACCCATTGGTTGAGTGGAGTTCGTGCAAGGCACCAGTACGGCAAAGGAGTATCGTACACTGGTTGCAGTACGGCAAAGGAGTATCGTACACTGGTTGCAGACTACGTGCACCCATTAATAACGATCATTTTTCCCCGGCTGCAGTGGGATTTTCCAACAAGATAACACGCCATGTCACAAGGCCAGAAGTGTGATGGAGTGGTTCGAGGAACACAGAGGGAAGTTCTAATTAATGTTCTGGCCTCCAAGTCGTCGGATGTCAACTTAATTAAACACATCTGGTATGTGATTCAATGTGGCGTCAGATTCCTTAGTCCCTCACCCCAGAATTTACGAGAATTAGGTTACTTGTGTGTGCATATGTGGTGCCAGCTCCCTCCATCGACCTCCCAAGGCCTCATTGCTTCCATGCGACAACGCGTTGTTGCTTTTATCCGTGCCAAAGGTGGACATACGAGCTGTTAGGTAGGTGGTCATAATGTTCTGCCTGATCGTTGTAGATATGGAAATAGAATCTACCAATAAATCCTCCTTACCCATTTACTTCAGTAATTGAATTCCCATGTATAAAACAGCTTCAAACACAGGATTAACTTACAAATGAGTTACGTCTTGCACTTGACGTTAAAAATATGTAAGCGAAAAAAGTTTAAAAAAAGAAAGTTTGAAATTATGTTTGAAGTTTGATGAAAGTCACTAAGTGCTTTCATTATGAAACATTCGATGCTTATAGTCTGGGTAATATGCGTTTCGTTTCAACCAAAAGCTAGTTATTAACGCATCTCAGTGTTTATGATGTCGTATCTCTTGAACTGCGTATTTTAAAATGATATAATTTTGCAAGTATATTCAGTGTTATATATACTGTCCGCAGAATTTATTGCGATTAGATCTGGCAATAAAGCAGTAATAAATTTAAACATCACGCCTGATACGGATTTAAACCCCATCAACAGCGAAAATGTAGGAAGTGATAAACATTACTCCTTTCACAATGTTGTGGGTGGTGTCAGTGAGAAAAAGTTTCTTAAAGTTTGAAGTTACGTGTGAAGTACGTTGTAAATCGCTAAGTGTTACCACACTCAAATATTGGATGAATATAGTATGGATAATTTGCACACCGTGAGTTACGCTGCGTCAACACACATACAAAATTTCTACCTCTAATGCTTGTCTCACTGTGTTCGACCTTTCTTTAATATTATACCTCTTAATGAGTAAATTTTTATTTTCTCCCCTGGAGGCTGTTAGATAGGCAACCTGCAACTCTAACTGTGCAGCGTCAACCACGAACCGAATTAGCCGTTTAATACAAGGCGCAGTTAAAAGAAAACGAGACATAGGAAAAAAGTAAATAAACTTTTTGTTACTTCAAAAGTAATCGGCGTAACTACTATTACATATATCACTTTGTAAGACAAGATGGGTGAATACCTTCATGGAAAAAGGTTTGCGAGTGCTTACGAAGCCATGATTGTACCCAAGCGTGGATCTCTTCTCCCGAAGAAAACCGACGCCTACGAATGTCCCCCTTCAGAGCTCCAGAAATAAGGAAATCGCATTGGGAAAGATAGGTATTATATGGAGGATGTGTAAGGGCTTCCCAGCGTTAATTTCTGCAGCTTAGTAGAAACAACAGACATGCCGATCTTTTTCTTTGACTGCAAGGGCCCGCTGCTCATTCACTTTCTGGAGTACGGCGCCACAATTGACGAACAGCGGTACGTAGACACTTCGCAAAAACTGAAGCGCACCATCTACATGTACATGGTTACTCTGCAATTCACACTTAAGTGCCTGGAAGAGGGTTCATAGAACCATTTTCATACTTCTTCACTACCATTCCGCTCTCGAATGGCGCGTGGGAAAAATGAACACCTAAATCTTTCCGTTCGAGCTCTGATTTCTCTTATTTTATTATGATAATCATTTATCCCTACGTAGGTGGGTGTCAACAAAATATTTTCGCATTCGGAAGAGAAAGTTGATGATTGAAATTTCGTAAATAGATCTCGCCTCAAAGAAAACCGCCTTTGTTTCAGTGACTGACACCCCAACTCGCGTATCATATGTGACACTCTCACCGCTATTGCGCGATAACACGAAACGAGTTGCCCTTCTTTGCACTTTTTCGATGTACTTCCTCAATCCTACCTGGTAAGGATTCCACACCGGGCAGCAATACTCCAGCAGAGGAAGGACAAGTGTATTGTAGGCTGTCTCTTTGGTGGGTTTGTCGCATCTTCTAAGTGTTCTGCCAACAAAGCGCTGTCTTTGTTTCGCCTTCCCCACAATATTATCTATGTGATCTTTGCAAAAGCCTAGGAACACTACGGACGGCGTCATTCTGCTACTGACTAAAGCCTGCCCACATTTTGGAGAGGTTATTTCGACGATACTGCAGAAGTTTCGCTCGGAAGTCCTTACGCATCCTCCATATAGTCCCGATATCTACCCATGCGATTTCTATGTTTTTGATACACTGAAGAAAGGCGTGCGTGGCCGTCGGTTTGCTTTGTACAAAGAATTGCAGGTCTGGTTACAATCGTGGTTCCGCAGACAGCCGCCTACATTTTTTCCATGAAAGTCTTTTCTGTCTTGTCTCACAATGGGATAAATGTATGTATTAACAGATACGGTGATTACATTTGAAATAAGATACAGTTTACTTATTCTTTCCGTCTGTCTCGTTTTCTTTTGACTGCCCCTTACCATACAGTAAGTTCTTGGTGCGTAGTACTTTAATCTTGATAGAGATACTTTCTTACTCGACATTTCCAAATGATATTTTTACTCATATTAGTAGCTTTTAGCAGCTATCATATCGAATAATCCTAGTATTACCTATTAAATTTTTATTATTTATCCAGAATTTTAAGCTCATGACGCTGTTTCAACACTCAACAACTGAACTCGCCATCACGAAGAGGCCAACAACTGAACGAGCGGTGTGCTTGCGAGCGACAAACTGAGTGTGCGAAAACATTTGTGACGTTTCGGCACGTCTCACCTTACAGTACCCGTTGTTTAAAACAGTTTAAGTAGAAGCCTTACTTAATCTCCAGACGGAATAGCGCTTAGCAAAAGTGAAATTGGGCAGTATTTTGATAAACTGGATAATAACAAAGTGAGCTGCAAAATCTGTTTCAAAAACCTGAAGTCTTTGTGAAACACTTCACACATGAAAAGGCATTTAAGAAGTCGCCCTACCGCAACAGCGGGGTAAAATTATTTACTTAGCAAAATAATAAACGAGTGAATAGAGCGTTACATGATTGTAGGTGTAAATATATGAGGACATGGACGGAATAAGAGCATAAAACAAGAATGTGGTTTTGAGACGATTTTAATTTCAAAATTTATGGAGTTAAAAAGCCCTCTCTGGAAGTCGTATCTTACCAATGCCATTTGTCGTGATGAGCTTGATTATCCGAAAAAATTGTAATCCGTGATGGAAATATAAAAATTGCTTGATTTAAATTTTTTTTATTATTCTATTCAAAATCTGTGAAAATCGACTACCGCTCACTATTACTATAGACTTTAAAAACAGAGGTAGAGAGACTGGAGCCAATAGAGGGATATTTTTATCAAAGATAAGTATCTAGTCCTCCAGATATGGGTAAAATGTTAGAATGACAACTCGTTCAACTCTCACAATTACAGCTTTTACCAATAAAGCAAATATACCCATGGTAACTGTCCATCAGTATGCAAAAGAAAAAAAAAATGTGTTCAGGAAAGAACATATTTAAATGGTGAATTCGCAAGCACGAACATACCCACAACTTACTAGGTTAGCAAAAAAGTATTTTTGTTAAGTGGCTGCACCAGTAATGACGGCCAGTAACGAAAGTAACAAGTAACGAATACTTTGTAACATGAATGTGTCTCGACAGTATCGACTACATATGGTACAAAATTTAGCGGCTACTTTTACAGTTGCAGTGTGAGGAATTCGTTCAAAAACGTCGCCATACTTTTATGTTCCATGCAGTATTGCAGGTGTTCGCTCTAATAATGGGACCCTGCGACTCGAGGTTACTGCTCGTCGTACTGCTCTGTTTTTGTGTAGGAGGGCCGTTGTTTGGAAGATACAGCCACGCCTCCGTGACGTCAGAGCGAGCCCCCTTTCAGCGGCCATACGCTGACAGGTGTCCATGGTCGCACAGCTTTACTCGGGCCGCAGATAACGACAAGGGTTATCGTGTCGTTTGGGGATCAGCCCACTCCGCTGTGTACACTGGATGGGTGGACGGTACTTCCGCGTGGTCGTATGGTTCTAATCATGAAGCTCAACGGATGATAATGTGGGAACACCAAAAGTGTACAGCTTGCGATGGCCCGTTACTTCAGACTCGGCAAAATGACTGGAGGAAAGATGTCATGAGGTAGATACTAAATACAAACAGGATAACGTATACGCTTTACAAAGACTGATAGGAAATATAGACGTAGGATTACATTAATTGGAAACGATAAAGCTAATTGGATGCAGGAAGCAAAAAATACTGTGAGAAGATGGAAACAATACTTCGAGAAAGTTTATTGTTGCAATTGAAAATGTGACACGATGCAGGAAGATGACAGGAGATTCAGTACTTACTTCTGAACCTCGAAACTCTTTGAATGAACTCTGAGAAACAGTTGGTCAAGTATAGATGAGATACCGCAAATCTCTTACGCGTATCAGCCCAATGAACGCAGCAAGAAACATTCAATGAAATTTATAAAACTGGAAACGTTTCATCACAGTTTGAGAATAATGCAATTGTTCCGTTTTCAGGAAGCGAGAGAGCGGGAGCACGTGAATATTACAGCGTAATCACACACATTAAAAATACCTGTACTTACAAGAGTAGTTTATCGAAGAATGAAAGAGAATATTGAAAGTATAATAAGACAACCCGAATTTTGGTTTTGAAAATGGATTCAGAAAGGACGATTTTTTTTAAAAGTAGAAGTAGGTACTCTCGAGATGCAATTTTCGCTCCACAGTTAACGAAAGTGGGCAGATTTAGGCAAAACGAGGGAAAATACATTACATTCGTAGATTTGAGGGAACCTTTGATAATGTCGAATGGAATAAAATGTTTACAACTTTTGTGCAGTGGGGTATAAAAATAATTAGCTTTTGTTATGCGAGCTGACTGAAGTAGTCCGCACTAGAGATGGGAAAACCCCGACCGGTTCAAACCGATACCGGAATTTTATTTCTGAATAGCCGATATTTTTCGGTATTTATTTGGTCTCGGTTATAACAGGTGTGTTTTATATTTTTTACTAGTAAGTGGATAAAAAACCAATATATCAGTTTGTCATGGCAACATCGTTAAATTTTTTTAATAAACCTTTTTTTAAAAAAAAACGAGTAATTCATTTGTAAAATTCGTATTGCTTTGAAGAATTGAGTTTCTATAGAAAATGGGAAAAGCGATCAGTGCTATTTCAGAAACAATACTGACAGACATAAGCAACAAACACATGTCCTAAGAATTCGTACAGCACTGTTGAGACAATAATGTAGCTATTACCATGTAGCATGGTTTATTAGATGGTAGGCATGCACATGCAGTGTGCAAGACTTGCCCTCCTTGGTTCAAATGGCTCTGAGCACTATGGGACTTAACTTCTGAGGTCATCAGTCCCCTAGAACTTAGAACTACTTAAACCTAACTAACCTAAGGACATCACACACATCCATGCCCGAGGCAGGATTCGAACCTGCGACCGAAGCGGTCGCGCGGTTCCAGATGTAGCGCCTAGAACCTCTCGGCCACACCAGCCGGCTGTCCTCCTTGCCTCTATGGTAGTTTCGCAGTGTTATCGCCGGATATCCGTTGTACCGGTATATCAGAGTGGCACAAACCTTAGTATGGAACTGTTGTACGAAGTGACGTAGCAATGAAGGACAATGATTCATTTGCTTTAAAAGATGAAACATTTGTCTGCCTTTTCTATGAAATTATAAGAGAAAGGAAACTATGGCAATTGTAGTAAATTAAAAAATGAACAACAATTCATTTACAGATTATCTTAAAAAATCGAAAATAGTTGATCTGTTGCCTGTGCCTTTGTAATGTGCCTTTACCTGCGTGTAGCCATTGAAAATAAACAAAGTAACACCAAAAATACCATTCTCAACCCCAGTTCTGACCTTTAGCACTTACTAGGATCCTTGATGACAACATGATTTTTGAGCAGAGTTTCAAAAAATTGGAATAAAAAGGAGAATAATGTTGATGTGTTGTAGTATTCACCCACTTATCACTTTTAGGGAAAAGCAGCGAACGGTGGATGATTAAGTTTTCATTCGTTTGGTAATTTAATTTAATATTTGTTTCTGTGTAACTTGAAACTAAGGGAGTGAAAATACTTCAATCTTTATTCCAGTTCTATGTTTTTAACTGGAAATAGTAAGAATAAAAAACCGAAAATCAGTTATTTCAGAAAACGGTTATTTTAGGCGGTAGTAACAGTCAGATGAAACTGGCATGGAAAAACAGCAGTATATCTGAAAACCGTTTAGTTCGACGATAACCGGTATCCATAAACCGCACTGTTAGGATAACGAATGGTAAAAGGCAGGATTGCTCATTGTCACCACTGAAACAGCATTTTCAACATCAACAAAAATCATAAAGATATGGTCCGATGATGAGATGCCAGTAAACACCAAAACAGCAGGAATTACCTATAACATCCACACAAACAAACAGAAAACTAATGTAATGGTGAATGCAGCAGATGGGCATGCTGGATGGATAAATGTAAAACTTAAACGAGAGATTCTTGAAGCCAAATTTTTCACCGAGATAGAATATATAAGGAAGCGAGAATATTACAAATAAAAAAAGCTTCCTATAAAAGGAAACAACGACTAATATCTAAAAATATAAAACAAAAGACTGAAAAAGATGAATACAACGCATAGTGCTGTGCGAGATTGTGGTATAGACAGCGAGGAAAACATAAATGGAACTATTAGAAACCTTTGAAATGTGCTGTTACAGGATGCTATTGAAGACCCAAGGGATTTGTTGAATATGAAATGAAGACAAGTAGCAACGACGGAACGAAAAAATTTGCTAAAAAAGGAGAATTCCAGAATGAAATTTTCACTCTGCAGCGGAGTGTGCGCTGATATGAAACTTTTGCGGGCAAGTGCCCTGCCGTCTGAGCTACCCAAGCACGACTCACGCCCCGTCCTCACAGCTTCACATCCGCCAATACCTCGTCTCCTACCTTCCAAACTTCACAGAAGCTCTCCTTCCCAAGGCAAAGGTCCCGAGTTCGAGTCTCGGCCCGGCACACAGTTTTAATCTGCCTGGAAGTTTCAAAGGAGAATTAATTGAAGGGTTAGAATGGCTAGAAACATCTCGTGACGTGACTAGTTACTGTTGGAAGGAGACAATCGCGGGGGCAACCCTAAATACGAATTCATAAAGCAGATCGTTTGTGATGCGGACTGAAGCAGTTGTACTGAATTGAAGAGGACGGCTCAAAACGATAGGAATGGAGAAGTAAATCTTAGGGTTGATCACCGAAATAGCGCCTGAACAGTGATGGAAAACAGAAAGGCCAGCCTGCTTGTTCAAAATGTGCCGATGCACATTTAATGCCAAATTTCGATGGAGGCCCCCGACAACCCGATGAAAGTCAAGGCAAAACAGAGGTGGGTTCGTGGTTAACCGTTTATCCTTCTAGCAGTCACGTCGACTGACAAAAATGTGAAGCACACAGGAGACATAGTCGGATGTCAGTGTAATATCGTAAACCTTCATATCATCAGCGATTATGTAAATTATTAGAGTTGAAATGTCTGTGACGGGTAGAACGATCATCAGAGAATATTAGTCCCGTTCGTGTTTAGTGTTCTTACCAGGTCCAGTAGGGTATTTAATGACGTGAACAGCGTCACATGTTGAGTGATCATTGTGCAGGACACGGAAATGCCGGGTACTCATGCAAGAGCCTTATTCATACCTGGCAAAGTTTGAAAGAGGCCCAATGATGGATCTCCATTTGGCCAGCTGGTCGAATCGTACAATACCCAGGTCTGCGATGCATTCAGATGTCACAATGGCCCGATGTTGAGTGCATTGGAACTGAGGACAGGCACAATCTTCCTCAAGGTTCTGGTCGAACACCTCTGACCACCACATCGTAACCCCTTCACATCTTCTTCTGCCAACCTGGAACAAGTAATGGAATCCCTGCAACATTTTGTGTCATTCCGCACAAAAATTTAAAAAAAAATATTTTAAGTTATGAAAACAATGGATCATCGGAAGATGGATAAACGCTAGGGGAGGAGAGAGAGAGAGAGAGAGAGAGAGAGAGAGAGAGAGAGAGAGAAAGAATGAATTTGTAATGTAGGGCTTCTTATAGGCCTACGTCGTCAGCTATTTCATTTAAAAAACGTGATGGTGACGTTATCCCGACGCCGATCTGCACTTTCAGCAGCGACCAGAAGGGTAGTTATTGGTGTTTGCATAAAGTGACTATTTCACTCCGCTAGGCGATAACGCTTGACAAATAAGTGCTCGTCTTGCGGACGAGTATTTTCAATATCAAACAGTTCAGCACATGTAGTGGTCAGATCGACCCACTGACCTGAATCCCACGGAGAATATTTGCGGTGCTCTCGAGGAGTGCGCTGTTGATCGCAGTCCTCCTCCACAGACCTCCCCCTCACTGAGAGCAGCTTTATAAGTAGAAGGGGCATCCACTATGGAAGACTTCTCTTTTCGAGCAACTGAGCTACAAATACAGGTAGTACCATCAAGCCCTCATTTAGTGAGACGATGCCTGACGATAAACCGTCAGACTTTCGGAAAAACGTCAGCCACGCAGTTCCGAAGATTGCAAGAGTCAACAAGTGCGAGAAGTATCGCACAATCAGCTTAACAGCTCATGCACCTAAGCTGCTGACAACAATAATATACAGAAGAATGGAAAAGAAAATTGACGAGCTGCTAGATGACGATACGTTTGGCTTTAGGAAAAGTAAACAGTTCTGACGTTGCAGTTGATAACGGAAGTAAGACTAAAAAAAAATACATTTATAGGATTTGTCGACCTGGAGAAAACATTCGACAATGCAAAATGGTGCAAGATGTTCGAAATTCTGAGAAAAATAGAGGTAAGCTATACGGAAAGAAGGGGAATATACAAATGTGCAAGAGCCAAGAGGGAACAATAAGAGTGGAAGACGAAGAACGAAATGCTCTGATAGAAAAGGGTGTAAAACAGGACTGTAGCCTTTTGACCCTACTGTTCAATCTGTACGTCGAAGAAGCAGTTAGGTAAATAAAAAAGTTTCAAGAGAGGGATTAAAATTCAAGGGGAAAGGATGTCAATGATAAGATTAGCTGATTGACATTCCTATCCTCAATGAAAGTGAAGAAGAACGGTCTAACGAGAAACGTAACATCAGAATTGGTCATCACGAAGTAGATGAAGTTAAGAAATTCTGCTACCTAGGCAGCACATTAACCCATGATGAAAATAAGGTGGTCCTAAAAAGCGAACAGCGCTGGAAAAAAGCCATTCCTCGCAAATAGAAGTCTACTAAACATTTTTTGGAAGGTGAGTGTGGAAAACGAAAATGATCGTATGGCATTGTTGGCCGGGAGACGCCATTCGGGTGAGTTCGGCTGCCGTTTTGCAAGTCCCTTTTAGTTGACGCCACTTTGGCGTCTTGCGAGTCAATGATGATGGACACACAACACCCAGTCCCCTGCCGGGAATCGAACCCGGGCTCCTTGCGTTGTAGGTGGTAACGGTACCGGTACGCTACGGAGGCGGACGGAAGGTGACTGTTAATAGCCGTTAAATAAATGCATGTTTGAAGACATGCTGCTTGTTTATTTAAAACGCAAATATCGACCGGTATCCGTGACTGAAACCTGTCGACATTTGGGTTTTGAATAAAAAAAGCAGCTGATGTTAAAGTATACATTTTATACAGAAGACTACTAGTTTCAGACAAAGATCGTAATTTGAGGAAGAAATTCCTGTGAATGTACGTTTGGAGAACAGCATTGTGAGGCAGTGAGACAGAGATTGTGGGAAAATCGGAAAAGGAGAGAATAGAAGCATTTGACATGTTGTGCTACAGAAGAATGTTGAAGATAAGGTGGACTGATAATGTAGGGAATGAGGAGATTCTCCGCAGAATCTGCGAGGAAAGGAATTATGGGAAACGCTAATAAGAAGAAGGGACAGGATGATAGGACATCTGTTAAAACATCAGGGAATAACGTCAATGGTACTGGAGTCAGCTGTAAAGGGTAAAAGCCGTAGAGAAAGACAGAAGTTTGGATACGTCCACCAAAAAAATTGAGGACGTGGTTTGCAAGTGCTATTCAGAGATGAAAAAGTTGACACAGGAGAGGAATTCGTGGCGGGCTGCATCAAATCAGTCAGAAGACGACTCAAAAAAAGCCTTGTCCTAACCAAACTCATGACCCAATTTACTAGTTTTGTGACAGTATCTAAGTTCAGTAATGAGAAATGATATTAACAGTAGCTCACATTTACGTGAATCGCGCAGCTTAATAAATAGCAGGCATAGTATGAACATTTGAACATTAAAAATATGAAGATTATTCGTGAGATTCTACCAAATACTAAGTGCAATGGTGACCAACTTATCGTTGATCTCTGTGCAAAGGTGATCGAAATCCCGCTCTGTAATTGCAGTACTGAAATATGAAAAAACTGCTGGCAATAGCCGGCCGGTGTGGCCGTGCGGTTCTAGGCGCTTCAGTTTGGAACCGCGTGACCGCTATGGTCGCAGGTTCGAATCCTGCCTCGGGCATGGATGTGTGTGATGGCCTTAGGTTAGTTAGGTGTAAGTAGTTCTAAGTTCCAGGGGACTTATGACCTCAGATGTTGAGTCCCATAGTGCATTTTGCTGGCAATACGTCTCATATCCATTTCAAAAAAGAGCGATTCGAACAATTTGAAAGCGCATGTCAGACTGAATAATACTGGATACATCGACTCAACACTCTCTGTAATGTAGCTTGTGGTTCACGAACAATCACACTTGATGGAGTCCGTCACAGCTTTTCTTCATTCAGCGATGGTCGTTAAGACCTTCTTTCTCAGTTGGAAGTACAAGCAAATAACGGAGATTTTATTACTGTATATAAATAAGGGGAAACCATTTGAGAACTGAAATGCTTCATGAATTTTAAGCACAACAGTTAGGTAGACAATGATGAGAACTTGCCACATACGAACAAAGCCCAACTCAAAATGTACTAAATAGTCAATAAGTAAGACGTGAAAGTGAAAATGAGATACAGCATATGCAATTAGAGCATAAATTGTTTCCAAAATCAAATTAACGTCGAACACAAGCCACTTAGCTTCCGAAGAATGCGTGCACATTAAATGAAAGTACGAGGAGTCACAAGGACTCAAATATGTTGGCACGACTTCATGAAAAGCATAAAATGAACTCAACTGATAGGGAAAGTGATTGAGTTGAGGACATAATATGTTGGACTGAATAATGAGAACTCGATTCTGTGACCAGTTTCAAGCTCAGCGGATTCCGAAGGACACGGAAACTTCTGTTCATAGCAAGTTTATCACACGAAATTAATGAAAATTAAATCGTGGGACACGAATGCCACATGAATGAATTAATAGCAAAATCTGTCTCTGAGCAATCACTCAGAATAGCAATAAATCAGAGATTCCCAAACTTTTGTTTGTCACGCCCCCCTTCTGCCGAAAAGAAAACTTCCGTGCCCCCCCCCCCTAAAAAATACAGAGATTTTTATTAATTATCAAGAAACTATTGAAAAATTTGTGATGGTGACGTCATGTAACATGGTGGGCTGTTAATGTATCGAGTCGCAGTTATTACGACATCAGTCTAGTCTAGTGATTATAAGCCACTCCTAAAGTAAAGAAAGTTCTTGGTAAACAAGGAAAAATATTTGCGACATTTGCAGATTAGTGGATGCGGGCCATTATTTTGAGTTTAGCTTATTACTTTCACTCATTATCAAAAATAGTCACTCAGTCACGGTGTTTACGAACATCACTGCTTTGTACGCCTATAGCGCTCCCCATAGTCATTGCGCATAGGTTGGCATTTATGTCAACGACGACAGTTACCGAACGGCGACAAACGCCCAGTTCTCAGAACCAGACAAAAAAAATAAGTTTTACGAAATAATTTTGCAGATTACACAGAACTTTAAAAAATATTAATAAAACAACTTCCTTACCTTGATTACATTCCCTTGCTGCACACCATTTCTTTATCAGTATACGATTTTAGAACTGCTCTTTGCTTGCGATATCTAGGATAAACTTTCGCTGTGTCTTCATCCAGAAGAAATACTATTATTAGTTGAAATAATATACCACACTTAACATCAGAATCCATAAGGATCACACGCAGTATTTATATTTAAATCAGATTCATTATGTTTATTTTATATTGTTTCTTCGAAATAGTTTTTTATAATTTTACAGTAAGGATAGTTAGGAGAAAAATAACAAGTTACCTTATAATGTGACGTATTTATTATAAAAATATTATTTCCACACACATATGGCAAGAAACAAACAAATAAATCAATGTGAAGGATGAGCTTGCATATTTTTTACAAGATTTTGAATTCTTGGCCGAATAGTAGAAACTGCACAACGTAAGTCATTGGCAATACTGAGTTTGCTTCTAAGCTTATTTTTTATCGCCACTACCGCTGAAAATGCTCTTTCGCACAAATAAGTGCTTGAAAATGGTAAATGCAGTTTCAGTGCTTGTTCTGCTGTGCTGGGATACACCGTGAGATATTTCACCCAAAATAAAGGCTTATCCATCTTCTCAAAGTCATACTTCGCTGCAGAATCATTTTTAATTTCTAAGACTTCCTCTTGTAGTCTGTCTGGCAACACATCCACGTCAACGTGAAATGGATCGGTCGCTAACCTATAGTAAATTTTATCATCACAACTGTTAGGGAAGTATCGTTCGAATTCATCAATGAGGTGCTGCAAATGGTTCGATATTTTACTCTTAGTATCAGTATCCTTAAAATCGTTGTGAAATCGGGCTTCTTCCAGGATTCCAAACAATCTGGGAAAGCAGGAATAATTGCACGCTAAAATTTTACGTTTCCATAGTTGCAACTTATCAGTAAACGTTTTGATGGCATCCCGATGTAAAATTATGTTTGTCTCTCCACCTTGTAATTTCAAATTCAATGTGTTTAAAGATTAGAAAATATCTGACAGATAAGCTAATGCAACATGAACATCGGGCTTTCTAAATTCCACATACAATTCAGTTTGTTTGTTGTTTTCAAAAAACTGCATCACTTCGTCTCGAAGTTCAAATAATCTTCCTAGCATATTTCCTTTTGAGAGCCAGCGTACTTCTGTATGAAATGAAAGTGTTTTATACTCTGCTCCTAAGTCTTCACAAAGAGCCGTAAATAACCTGGAATTTAACGCACTCTTTTTAATATGATTCACGATTTTGATGCACAATTTCAAGACACCATTGAGTTCCTTTGGATGTGTCTTAGCTGCCAATGCTTGACGGTGTATTACACAGTGGACTAGGGTTTTTTTCTCTGACCATCTGCACGAATCCTGAGCGACATCCAAGCATTGATGGGGCGCCGTCTGTGCATACGCCTATCAGTTTCTGCCATATAACTCATTTTTACAAAAGAATTCAGAGACGGCAGCCATTATATGAACTGCTTTTGAAGTTGCCTTTAACTCCGTAGAAAACAGCAACTCTTCTTTAATTGCTTCATTTTCTATATAGCGAACGAAAGCTAGCAGTTGGCAACAATTCGCAACGTCGGTACTCTCGTCTAACAGTATTACGAAAAACTGTGATTGTTTGACGGCCGTAACTAATTGATTTTGTATGTCTTCGGCCATATCATCAATCCGACGTTTCACAGTATTGTCAGTAAGCGGTATTTGTGAAAGTTTTTGTTTACTTTCTGACCCAAGAACAATATCAGCAGCTTTCAATAAACAGGGTTTGACTAGTGTCTCTCCGATAATATGACTTTTCTTGGTCCTTGGAATAAATAGCGATAACTCATACGAGGCTTCCAGTACCTTTTCTGATGTCTGAGCGAAGGATCCAGCAGTGTCCAACTTCATCCGTTTCAAATTATCACATTTTGCAGCAAAAAATTCCTTCGGCTTCTCTTTCAATGCACCATGCTTTGCCCACAAATGGCGTTCCAGACGAGAAGGTCTCATGGAATCATTGCTCAATACCTCATAGCAAATAACACATTGCGGCTGGTCAACACCATTTTTTTGTACAGAAGCAAAACCGTATTTGATATAATCGTCATTATATTTACGTTTTATACGACACTCATGGTGAAGTAAAAAGAAAACAAGAAGTTAACAGTATAATTTCGCACTAAAACTGATTTTACTGAGGCACAACTGTGAAAGATTCAACGCGATTTCAGCAAAATCCAATACATCAGATGTGTCAACAACTGCAAGCAACCAATTGAAATAAAGGAAAGCTACTGTCATCTGTCGGTAACTCATATGACTGCCTGTGAGGAGTGGAGCGAAGAACGGGGAAGCCCAGCCGCAGCGCAGGTCTGTACTGTCTGTCTTCGACCTCTTGGCCGAGCAGGGCTCTTGCTGGTCAGAAACGGGCTTTTCCCGGATTAGGGCGGAAACAGCCCACAAGCACCCTAAGAATTTGCTGCCTGTTCTGCGGTGCTTTTCTGAGCAGTGCAGCCTGGGGTTTTATGCGAAAATCGTTTTCGTGCCCATATCTTTCGTTACTTATAAACGAAACTTATAAGTTTTGAGATAGCGTCAATGAATTGGTTGTCAAATTTCACAGTAATTAAGTAAGGTCATGGATACACCTCACACATCGCTGGAAACTGTACACAGTGCCAAGCAGTTATCTCTGTACTCGTACCAAAAGTAGCCATTGTCGCAGCAAAGAACGTACACTAATTTCAAACGAAATTATGCAGTATTTCAAAAAGGCAGAAGGACCGTTCGAAAAAAAAAATAGCCTCACTAATGGACTTCATTGTCTACCTAGCTGGGTTATGTTTCATTGTCAGTACTCACGACAATGTTTCCAGAACGGCGTGAAGTACTCTGTTCAGAACGAACACATGTACTAGTTTCGCATTCACGTCGTGCACATTTTTCTGGTGACAAAGGGCATAACCCTGGCGTCCAAATTACGAACCCACCAGTTCATTTGAAGTGTATACAGTCTGTTAAAGTCACTGTAATCGCATCACATGAGGATCCGCGGGATGACAGGGTAATAAAACGGCATTTTTGCATTTACGCAGTGTAAGTGATTATTACTCTGATGAACATAGCCTACTACGGCTAAAAGTTATAACATGATTACGTTTAGTTCATGTGTACAAATGTACGGAATAGTTAATACCTGACTTTTATGTTTTCCAATTCTAGGATAGGTTATTGAGATGGGATTGCGGGAAGTGGGACGCCAAACGATTGCATTTAGCACCATAATCTATCATTAAAACCTGCACATTCATTTTTATTAAAATATCGATATTAAAAAGAAATATTAAGTTTATACCGCTAACTCCACCCGCGCCCCCCTTGCAACATCATCACGCCCCCCCCCCCCCCCCCCCAGGGGGGGGGGCGCCCACCAGTTTGGGAACCTCTGCAATAAATGAATCGTTCTCACCAATAAATGCAAACACGCCTCACCTAGCAAACATGCAACCATAAATGGCTCCTCGATCTAGACAGTGTGTACAAAACTTACCACCGGCTTGACTCTTAACTACCAGCGCGCTGATAGCGCTGAACGGGCCTGAGCTGTCAGAGATGACCACGCCTTCCTCCACAATATTTCTTCTTCTTCGTCTTCTTCTTCTTCAGTTCTCTAATGCTTCCAAACGTCGGGGTAACCTCTTTGCGATTCAGTCCGAAGCTACTATTACTCCTCTGAATCACGTATACTTCCACACAGGCGAATAGCCCAGTGTGGAGTGGTCTCCACATCTCATAGACAGATTCAAAAAATCTGCACTGGATACATCGATACTGCTTTCAGGAATTTCCTTGCGCAGTATCACGGCAGATAAGTTAATGAGTTACTGAATGAAAATTATTGATAGTGTAAAACTGTCATTTAACAGACAAATTTCAGCTTCCCGTGAAAGTATCAAACGCCATCATTCTCAGCATCATACACCGCTGCGTGCGCTATATTGCAACTCGGGGTATTCACGCTTCATTATTAACGTTATTTGTGCTGTATTCAAGTGACACATTCTTTTTGTGTATTTAAAACATAATCTGAATAAGAACGTAAATTTTCTGTGTCAAACTGTTTATTATTTTTAACGTGCCAGTCCAGCAGACAGTTTCGATCTGCCAGGAAGTTTCATCCCCAGGAAAGTTCTTTCCCAACATTTCCTAACATTCGACGTCGTCTTTGTGGAGGGAAGTGTTTACCGTTACTCCCATGCAGTTGACCACCTCCCATTTTTCTAGTATGCCTATAGAAACGTCTGGAAGATGCCATTCAGCCGAGAGAGGTCCCTGAGAAACTGCTCGACCAAATAAGCTGATATTTGGAAGCCAAGTCACCATAAACGGGTCTGTTCGGGAGGTTCATGTCAGCCTGAAAGCTATATTACATTATATTTATTCACCATCATATCGGATACAGAATTTTTTTTTGAGAACTATCTGCAAACTCGCGTTTGGCATGACTTATGTCTTCCATACTGACCCTAAGTAGCCTGGAGAAACCAATGACATCATAATTATTTTAACTTTTCCGTTTACTTCGAGACTCTCCTCGACCTCTAATGAACAGAATCCCTGCGGAATGTTATGCCCTACAACTAATCTAATAGTATATACTTGTCTATGCTATTACTACAGCCGTACCGAGAATGAGATAAAATCCCCGACAGCTCCTCCACATTCGAAGGAAGGAAGATTAATGTCCTGACTACATCGAGACCATCAGACACGGAGCACAAGCTCGGTCTGTTGCCAGTATGAGGAAGAAAATCGGTCGTGCTCTTCGAAAGGCCGGACGCTGATTTCAACTGCCATTCTCCCGAATAGCGAGTCAGTCTACATTTTATATCCTCTCTATCTCTGCCATCATCAGTTATTTTACTGCCCAAATAGCATAACTCATCATTTACGTTAAGTGTCTCGTTTTCTAATCTAATTCTCTCAGCACTCCTAATTTAATTCGACTATATTCAATTATCCTTTTTTGTTTTGTTGATGCTCATCTTACAGCCTCCTTTCAAGACAGTGTCCATTCCGTTCAACTACTTTTCCAAGTCATTTGCCGCCTGAGAGGCTTACAATGTCATCGACAAACCTCAAAGTTTTTATTTCTTAATTCGTACCCTTTGATTTCCTTCACTTCTTGCTCAGTGTACAGCTAGAATAACATCGGCAGTGGGCTACAACCCTGCCTCACTCTTCTCTCAACCACTGCTTCCCTTCATGCCGCTCGACTCTTACAACAGCCGTGTGGTTTTTGTAGATATAGTAAATAGCCTTTCGCTCTCTGTATTTTAGGCCTGCTACCTTCAGAATTTCAAAGAGAGCATTCCAGTCAACATTGTCAAAAGCTTTTTCTAAGTCTACAAACGCTATAAACATAGGTTTGCCTGTCCTTAACCTATGTCCTAAGAGTAGACGTAGGGTTAGTATCGCTTCGCGTGGTCTTAAATTTCTCAGAAATCCAATACGAGGTCGAATTCTTTTTTCCCCTCTTCTGTAAAGAATTCATGTTGGTATTATACAGCCATGACTTACTAAACTGATATTTCGATAATATCACACCTGTCAGCACTCGCTTTCTTTGGCATTGTAATTATTACATTCTTCTTGAAGTCTAAGAGTTCTCGCGTCTCTCATACACCTTTTACACCAGCTGAAATAGTTTCGTCACTACTGACTCTACCAAGGATATCGGTAATTCTGTCGTCTACTCCCAGGATCTTATTTTGACTTGCGTCTTTCAGTGCTCTGTCAAATTCTTCTCCCAGTATCACATCTCCCACCTCATCTTCATGTTCGTCCTCTTCTGTTTCTATAATACTGCCTGCGAGTTTATCCCCCTCTACATACTCCTCCCACCTTTTAGTTTTCCCTTATTTACTTAAGACTGGTTTCCCCCCTGAGTTCTTGATGTTCATAAAGCTGCTTTTCTTTTCTCCGAAGGCCCCTTTTATTTTCCGGTAGGCGGTATCTATCTTTCCCTTAGTGATATATGCTTCTAAACCCTAAGCAGCCTACGGGCTGCTCGTTACTTGCGTGTTACAGGCTGCACTAGTCCATTTGCAGCCTGTAACCACGCAATTAACGAGCAGCCCTTAGTGGCTCGCCATCACAATTTTTTATCTTAAATTTCTTTGTGACTAATGCCCTTTTGGAATATGTATTATTTTATAAATGACACGTAAGTACTGCCAATTTTTCACGTTGATTCTGTACTTATACTCTGTATCAGACGTTTTTAGTCATAATTCTGTGACCATGTTATGGATCATTCTTTGATTTAAATTCTGAGGAAGACACTCCTATCAATGTCGAAACCCGGTTAATTCGTTAAAAATAGTGACCGAGGGCTGTTTTCTTTCAATTATAACTATTCTCGGTCTCTGAACGTGCAGCCATGTACAAAATTTTTCGATCTAACAAGGGCTCCATTTTTACTGATTGATGTCCCGAACACTCAAAAGAGCCATCTTCGTTTAAGTTACTTTTAGATTTAGTAATTTACTCACTGATTCAGGCTCACGCTGTAAGTGGCCGAAACTAGTGTCTAAAGCTGAACATGTTTTTCGGTTGAGCAAAGTGCTTATGTGCGCGTTTGCCAGAATTGCTGTCGGTTGGCCACCCAAACTAATTGGGCTATGGGGTGAACAGAGTCTGCAGGGCCGCCATTATCTGCTAGTGTACTTTACCTGCGATAAATAATGTTCCCTTGTCGAGTGCCACGGTAGACCGTCGCTGTATCGAGCGGCACCTCCTGCGGTCGTTAGCCACCTCTATTTTTCTCCCGGTAAACAGCGGCATAGATCTGCCTCGGGAATACAAGAACGACCGGTGAATACAGCATTACTTACACGTAGTGTGAATTAGAAGACCTGGTTTCTTCTTGTAAACTGGGCGATTTGTCTACTCTTCGATTTATGTATTAAAAATTGGTGGGATAAGACTTTTAACGCCTGAATTTGAATGTAATTTTTTTTGCGAATGAGCAATGATTTTTATTTTCGTTCCACGCAGATACACGATTCAAGAGATCGGTCTGATCGTTAAGTTCGTCCATGAGATACAAGTTGATGCCGCGTTCCTTAACTTCAAGAAGACATTTAACACAGTTTCTCACTGACGCCGAATTAACAAAATACGACAGTGCAGAAAGTCAAACCAGCTGTGAATGAAGATTTCCTAGCAGACAGAACACAGCATATCATTCTTAAAGAAGAGAAATTTGCAGATCTAAAATTAACTTCGGTGGCACCACAACGGTGTGTTACAGGACCGTTGCTTTTCACAGTACGTGCATGGTGTTATGGGTGTTGGTACAGATATTGCGATCATTCATACATTAAAATGTACCAACTTTAGCGTGTTTTTTCTCTGCTTCTAACAGTCTTCCGCAAACACATTACATAATTTACTACCTTTTCTGCATGGTGGTAACTCCACTGCAAAGTTGACCACACCTGTCAGTTAAGACTACCCTTTTCCCTCTACACATCTCCACTTCGATTTCTGACCTACTGTCCAGGGAAATTAAACTTTGATGCCTTGCTTGTGCCGCGCGTATGTGGATGTACTAATCAAAGGGAACTAATCACACTAATCGTAATTGCTACAATTACACACATCAAAAAAGTTTTGCATCACCCCAGTTCCCAGAATTCGTGAAGACAGACGTTGACTGTGGGTACTGTGTCACAAACATAGTCCCTTTGACTGTTCAGAGATGTCACTAAACCCGCCCACAGACGTAAACAACCATAAACGGGCAGCGCCTATTAGACGGAGGGTGTCCGACAGCCGATCCAGTCACTCCACCAGGAATGAGGTACACGGCTCTTGTTTCTGTAGTTCAACCATATCCAGACGGTTAATACCACGGTTCGATGGCATCCCATTGTTACTTTGTGCCAGGAAGGGCTCTCAACAAGGGAAACGTCCGGACGTCTTGAAGTGAACCAAAGCGATGTTGTTCGGACATGGAGGAGATACAGAGACAGGAACTGTCGATGACATGCCTCGCCCAGGCCGCCCAAGGACTACCACTGCAGTGGATGACCGCTGCATACGGATTATGGCTCAGAGGAACACTGACAGCAACGCCACCATGTTGAATAATGCTTTTCGTGCAGCCACAGGACGTCGTGTTACGGCTCAAACTGTGCGCAATAGGCTGCATGATGCGCAACTTCATTCCCGACGTCCATGGCGAGGTACATCTTTGCAACCACGACACCATGCAGTGCAGTGTAGACGGGCCCAGCAACATGCCGAATGGACCGCTCAGGACTGGCATAACATTCTCTTCACCTATGAGAGCTACATATGCCTTCAACCACATAATCGTCGGAGACGTCTTTCGACGCAATCCGATCAGGCTGAACGCCTTAGACACACTGTCCAGCGAGTGCAGCAAGGTGGAGGTTCCCTGCTGCTTTGGGGTGGCATTATGTGGAGCTGACGTACACCGCGCTGGTGGTCATGGAAGGCGCCGTAACGGCTGTACGATACGTGAATGCCATCCTCCGACCGATAGTGCAACCATATCGGCAGCATATTGGCGAGGCATTCGTCCTCAAGGACGACAATTCGCAACCCCATCATGCACATCTTGTGAATGACTTCCTTCAGGATAACAACATCGCTCGACTAGAGTGTTCTCCAGACATGACATTCAATCCTGACGTGATTTTTGCAATTATCATCTCCTTTTTTGTCGCAGTCCTCTTCAGTGACTGTCTGTCATGATCACCCAACTCTCACTTTCGTCTGCGTTGTGGTCTAGCGGATGATGTGTATCCGCTTTCCGTGTATGCGATATAACTCCTCGATAAGGTGCCTCTTGAAACATGGAACACTTTGCATTCCTTGGTTACGGAAGCACCAACCATACGAGCACCAACAATTTGCACACGTTCGAATTCACTTACCTTCTACATAACGCATTCATATCTACGCAGAACACTGTTCTGGCCATGATTGACACTTGCAACACACTGAGGACATTGCCAGTGCACAGCGCGACCTGCAGGCTTGGCTAGCATCTACTATATTTATGTTCAAGCATGCATTTCTTGCAGTATTTCCAAATTTTTGTCCAGCCCCTGTACATGTTTGTAATCATGGTACACATGAAAATCTTCGCGTCACAGTCCCGTAGCTCGTAGCTAGTGGGCCCAAAACGAAATAGCGTAGCCCATTGATAAAGTGAAGTATGTGAGGTAATTCGTTTTCTGCATCTGAATGGAACAAGGTTGCAAGAGATAAAGCTGATGAGACGGTGCACATGTACGGCAAGAATGCATCCTCGTATGACAGTGTTTAGTTGGCGTAGACGTTTCCAGTGTGGTCAAACGAATCTGAAGCAGTAGACAATTTCTCTGTAAAGAAACGAAAATTTTAATACAAGCGGAGGCCCTGGTCCTTGACAACCGGTTTATGACAGTCGAGGCAGTAGTCGAAAAAGTGAAGACGAGTGATGCATAAGTTCTCATCATCTTGAACAATGGTTTGAACGTGAGAAATATTGGTTATATGAATGCGTGTTGTCTGTTCTTTTGAACATGTTTGAAGAAACACCCCACGCATTCACATGACTGATTCCCAGGTTGTATTTCCGGTCCAGCAAACAGTTTCATTCGACGCCGCTGTTTCCGCACGAAGTCACGATGCAACTGACATCATTAGTCCCTGAAACTTCCTGGCAGATTAAAACTGTGTGCCGGGCCGAGACTCGAACTCGGGACCTTTGCCTTTCGCGGGTACTGGCAGAAGTAAAGGTGTGAGGATGGGGCGTGAGTCGTGCTTGGGTAGCTCAGGTGGTAGAGCACTTGCCCGCGAAAGGCAAAGGACCCGCGTTCGAGTCTCGGCCCGACACACAGTTTTAATCTGCCAGGAAGTTTCATATCAACGCACACTCCGCTGTAGAGTGAAAATCTCATTCTGGATCATTAGTCCCTCCCCTTTCGTTTCCTTCCTCGCCTCTCCCTTTTCCATTTACACAATAAGAAATATCGCTGCCAATCGAGTTCCGCTACTGCCCACACTCATTCAAAAAGTCCACCGAACTGAGGCAGCATCGGAATTGTTACATTATGAAACTTATTCACAGACTGAAAATACAATATTACGTCAGCTGTGTGGTTTACTATAGACACATGAAAATTTCTGCCGGACTCGAGTTCGAACCTACTGTGGCACAAATTTTCATGTTTCTACACTCCTGGAAATGGAAAAAAGAACACATTGACACCGGTGTGTCAGACCCACCATACTTGCTCCGGACACTGCGAGAGGGCTGTACAAGCAATGATCACACGCACGGCACAGCGGACACACCAGGAACCGCGGTGTTGGCCGTCGAATGGCGCTAGCTGCGCAGCATTTTTGTACCGCCGCCGTCAGTGTCAGCCAGTTTGCCGTGACATACGGAGCTCCATCGCAGTCTTTAACACTGGTAGCATGCCGCGACAGCGTGGACGTGAACCGTATGTGCAGTTGACGGACTTTGAGCGAGGGCGTATAGTGGGCATGCGGGAGGCCGGGTGGACGTACCGCCGAATTGCTCAACACGTGGGGCGTGAGGTCTCCACAGTACATCGATGTTGTCGCCAGTGGTCGGCGGAAGGTGCACGTGCCCGTCGACCTGGGACCGGACCGCAGCGACGCACGGATGCACGCCAAGACCGTAGGATCCTACGCAGTGCCGTAGGGGACCGCACCGCCACTTCCCAGCAAATTAGGGACACTGTTGCTCCTGGGGTATCGGCGAGGACCATTCGCAACCGTCTCCATGAAGCTGGGCTACGGTCCCGCACACCGTTAGGCCGTCTTCCGCTCACGCCCCAACATCGTGCAGCCCGCCTCCAGTGGTGTCGCGACAGGCGTGAATGGAGGGACGAATGGAGACGTGTCGTCTTCAGCGATGAGAGTCGCTTCTGCCTTGGTGCCAATGATGGTCGTATGCGTGTTTGGCGCCGTGCAGGTGAGCGCCACAATCAGGACTGCATACGACCGAGGCACACAGGGCCAACACCCGGCATCATGGTGTGGGGAGCGATCTCCTACACTGGCCGTACACCACTGGTGATCGTCGAGGGGACACTGAATAGTGCACGGTACATCCAAACCGTCATCGAACCCATCGTTCTACGATTCCTAGACCGGCAAGGGAACTTGCTGTTCCAACAGGACAATGCACGTCCGCATGTATCCCGTGCCACCCAACGTGCTCTAGAAGGTGTAAGTCAACTACCCTGGCCAGCAAGATCTCCGGATCTGTCCCCCATTGAGCATGTTTGGGACTGGATGAAGCGTCGTCTCACGCGGTCTGCACGTCCAGCACGAACGCTGGTCCAACTGAGGCGCCAGGTGGAAATGGCTTGGCAAGCCGTTCCACAGGACTACATCCAGCATCTCTACGATCGTCTCCATGGGAGAATAGCAGCCTGCATTGCTGCGAAAGGTGGATATACACTGTACTAGTGCCGACATTGTGCATGCTCTGTTGCCTGTGTCTATGTGCCTGTGGTTCTGTCAGTGCGATCATGTGATGTATCTGACCCCAGGCATGTGTCAATAAAGTTTCCCCTTCCTGGGACAATGAATTCACGGTGTTCTTATTTCAATTTCCAGGAGTGTATATTAAACCCCACAGCTGATGTAATATCGCACACGCAATCTGCGAATACAATTAACAATTTAACGGGGCTGTAGATCGTCACAAGTCTGTTCATTCAGACGTGCATGCTTGTCGGAAGGACATTTGCATCGGACTATACGGACACTGAACTAACTGGAAATGTTATAGTTGTTTAAGGCGATTTCAGATAACGTACTTATCTGCATAATCACCATGGACGATTGCTGGGTTTATTTCCATGACCCCAACGCAAAAAAACGAAGCAGCCAGATTTACCACCAGCGAGAAAGGTGGAGAGCCAATCACAATTGGGGAAGGTGATGCAGAGTGTTTTTTGGAGCTGCCATGGTGTGGTGCTAACAGAGTATGCTCGTATTGGGCAAAACGTCGCAGGAGCATGCTTCTAGAGTATCCTGACGAGATCACCAGAGGGTGTCAAGACGAAGTGACGTGGGAAGCTTTCAAAAAAATGGTTCAAATGGCTCTGAGCACTATGGGACTCAACATCTCAGGTCATCAGTCCCCTAGAACTTAGAACTACTTAAACCTAACCAACCAAAGGACATCACACACATCCATGCCCGAAGCAGGATTCGAACCTGCGACCGTAGCGGTCGCGCGGTTCCAGACTGAAGCGCCTAGAACCGCTCGGCCAACAACGGCCGGCGGGAAGCTTTCAAATAGGGTGTTTTTGCTCCACAAAAACACCTCAGCGCATTGTACACAGTGTAAAATCGCACATCATTCTACTTTAAGCTATCAAATTTTTTCAACCTCCCCTGCCCCATTTACCATCCCAAATTCTCTTGGCATGGCACCCACTGATGTTTTTCTCCGTTCTTGTATAAGAAACCATTGCAAGACAAGTATTTTCCAATGACGACGAGGTGATTTTTGGAGGTCGAACATTTTCTGAACTTTGAAAACCAGCGTCTCTGCAAAGACACCCATCACTGGGAAATATGTGACACATTGAAAGGTGAACAAATAGAGTAATTACTGTCACTGAGTTTCATGGTAGCAGCTTGATTTTTTTTTTCAAGGTGATAATTAAAAATTTATGATAACCCCTCGAAGAGTCACGATTTAACTTAAAGTGAATGCATAAAATACAGACTATTGTAGCATATTAGGACATGGGTTGTAATGTGAACTGGTGTCACGTCATGTACGAGAGATTCGAGAACCAAATCAACTTAAGTGCGGTCCAGGCTGGGGATGACATCTCTGCTATCGTCAGTTTTGTCATGGTGTTACATTAGTATGGTGTTAATTTCCAGGCGGGAAAGAGCGCCGGTCCCCGGCACGAATCCGCCCGACGGATTTGTGTCGAGGTACGGTGAGCCGGCCAGTCTGTGGATGGTTTTTAGGCGGTTTTCCATCTGCCTCGGCAAATGCGGGCTGGTTCCCCCTATTCCGCCTCAGCTACACTATGTCGGCGATTGCTGCGCAAACAGGTTCTTCACGTACGCGTACACCACCATTACCCTCCCACGCAAACATAGGGGTTACACTCGTCTGGTGTGAGACGTTCCCTGCGGGGTTCACCGGGGGCCGAACCGCACAGTAACCCTGGGTTCGGTGTGGGGCGGCGGAGGGCTGAAGTGGACTGCGGTAGTCGTCGTGGGGTTGTGGACCACTGCGGCTGCGGCTGGGACGGAGCCTCTCCTTCGTTTCTAGGTCCTCGGTTAACATAACATAACATGGTGTTATTACATTCTTTAATAACAATGGTATTACACGAGCAGCTCGCCTCGGTGAAAGAGCTTACGCAATGTACTCGGTCAGCGTGTGTATATAAATTGCGACAGCGCATGAACTGACGAGATCTACGCTCTTTCCAAGTGTTAGGAGTGCACTTATCGCTGCGCTTCTGGCATAGGCGTGCACCGACTAGTCTGCATGGCAGACCTGCTAAACGAGAATAATAGCTCTAGAACTGGCCGCGAGAGGCTGGTGAGAACAGCTGCCAAGGCCGTCGCCGGCGCGCCGTTTTTTAATTGAGCGCTGTTCGCGCGCCTGACCTGCGCGTGACGTCACACGCGCCGTGGTTAACGAGCCGCTACTTGAACCGTGATGGATCACACATCGGGATTGGCTCGCCGTGCCCCCGCCGGCCGCTCGTGGCAGGCTATCGGCAGCTGTACGTGCCGGTCGCGACCCCCCGGCGCCTTCTGGATGCTTCGGGCCACGCATCAGCTGATCGCAGAGAATCGCTACTGGCTGGGTCATCGGCCGTTTTGGTAGGCGACTACACTGCTAGTTAAGTTCGCTACAATGTTAAAGCAATTTTCTTCCCGTCTTCTGATCGCTAATCTCGTCCTAGAAGAAATACACTACTGGCCATTAAAATTGCTACACCACGAAGATGACGTGCTAGAGACGCGAAATTTAACCGACAGGAAGAAGATGCTGTGATATGAAAATGATTAGCTTTTCAGAGCATTCAGACAAGGTTGGCGCCGGTGGCGACACCTACAACGTGCTGACATGAGGAAAGTTTCCAACCGATGTCTCATACACAAACAGCGGTTGACCGGCGTTGCCTGGTGAAACATTGTTGTGATGCCTCGTTTAAGGAGGAGGAATGCGTACCATCACGTTTCCGACTTTGATAAAGGTCGGATTGTAGCCTATCACGATTGCGGTTTATCGTATCGCGACATTGCTGCTCGCGTTGATTGAGATCCAATGACTGTTAGCAGAATATGGAATCGGTGGGTTCATGAGGGCAATAGGGAACGCCGTGCTGGATCCCATCGGCCTCGTATCACTAGCAGTCGAGATGACAGGCATCTTAGCCGCATTACTGTAACGGATCGTGCAGCCACGTCTCAATCCCTGAGACAACACATGGGGACGTTTGCAAGACGACAACCATCTGCACGAACAGTTTGGCGACGTTTGCATCAGCATGGACTATCAGCTCAGAGACCGTGGCTGCGGTTACCCTTGACGCTGCATCGCAGACAGGAGCGCCTGCGATGGTGTACTCAACGATGAACCTAGGTGCACGAATGGCAAAACATTTTTTCGGATGAATCCAGGTTCTGTTTACAGCATCGTGATGGTCGCATCCGTGTTTGGCGACATCGCGATGAACGCACATTGGAAGCGTGTATTCGTCATCGCCATACTGGCGTATCACCCGGCGTGACGGTATGGGGTGCCCTGGTTACACGTCTCGGTCACCTCTTGTTCGCATTGACGGCACTTTGAACAGTGGACGTTACATTTCAGATGTGTTACGACCCGTGGCTCTACCCTTCATTCGATCCCTGCGAAACCCTACATTTCAGCAGGATAACGCACGACCGCATCTTGCAGGTCCTGTACGGGCCTTTCTGGATACAGAAGATGTTCGACTCCTGCCCTGGCCAGCACATTCTCCAGATCTCTCACCAACTGAAAACGTCTGGTCAATGGTGGCCGAGCAACTGGCTCGTCACAATACGCCAGTCACTACTCTTGATAAACTGTGGTATCGTGTTGAAGCTGCATGGGCAGCTGTAACTGTACACGCCATCCAAGCTCTGTTTGACTCAATGCCCAGGCGTATCAAGGACGTTATTAAGGCCAAAGGTGGTTGTTCTGGGTACTGATTTCTCAGGATCTATGCACCCAAATTGTATGAAAATGTAATCACATGTCAGTTCTAGTATAATATATTTGTCCAATGAATACCCGTTTATCATCTGCATTTCTTCTTGGTGTAGCAATTTTAATGGCCAGTAGTGTATAGCACTGCCCTGAAGTGCAACACCAGAAGCGATAGCAAATAACCAAATTTTACATGTTGCTCCTTTGCAGTGTACTAGTAGGAAGAACACGTGATTAAATCTGTAACTGTCTGGGGATATATACAAGGTGCGAGATGTAATACATAGCTTTAATCCGGCTGGACACAGAGTCCATCCGAGCTAGGATGACAGAAACGGGTACGTAATTCCTCGCTGCTCCAACTCAGAGCCAGAATTCATCAGCCGTAGTGGCTGGCGAATAGTGGCGTGTCAGTCGCTCGGCAACGCAACTACCAGATACTTTAAGTAGCTGAGAGACCTGGAGAAAGTGCTGGTCAAGGGCAGCAGCTGAATATCTCCTACGTCGAGATAGGTCAGGACATCACAGGCAACTCGTGGTCTTGGATTGTCTTGTTGAAAGCTGACGTAATGGAGACCACGAAGATATGGTACAGCCACGAGCTCTAACACATCAGAAATCTAGCGGCTGTTGCTCGAGTACCGGCTATCTGATGGAAAGATTCGAACACTATGAGTTACCTCGAAGGTAACAGTCTGTTACATATAATCAGCGCGAATTCAGAAACAGAATTCAGCACAAGTAGTCCCATATTCGCACGAAGTAATGAGTTCCATCGACAGGGGATCTCAAAATGATTCCACATTTCTAGATTTACAGAAGGCTTGTAACTAAACTGCGTGTCTATAGAGTATCATCTAAGTTGTACGACTGGGTTCGTGATTTCCTGTCAGATAAGTCATAGTTCGTAGTAACAGACGGAAAGTTATCAAGTAAAACAAAAATAATATCCAGCGTTCCCTAAAGAAGTGTTGTAGGACCTCTGCTGTTCCTAATCTGTATAAACGGTTCAGGGTACAATCTGAGCTGCCCTCTTAAATTGTTTGCAGGTGAAGCTGTCATTAGAAAACCAAATACAATTGCAGAATGGCTTAGACATGATATTTTCATGGTGCGAAAAGTGGGAATTTACTGTAAATAAGGGAAAGTGTGAAGTCATGCACATCATTCCCAAAAGAAATTCGTTACATTTTGGGTACAAGGTAAGTCACCCAAATCTGAAGGCTGTCAGTCAACTAAATACCTAGGAATTACAATTATGAAGAACTTAAACCGGAACGATCACATAGCTTATGTTGTGCGAAAGGTAATCCAAAGACTGTGTTTTAGTGACAGAACGCTTTAAAGATGCAGCAAGTTTGATGAAGAGGCTGCCTACACTACTCTTGTCCGTTCTTTGCTACAGTGTTGTTGAGCGGTGTGGGATCCTTGCCTGGTAAGATTGGCGGAGGACAGCGTAAAAGTCCAAAGAAGGACAGCTCGTTTTGTATTATCACGAAGTAGAGTGAATGTCATGGATACGATAAACGAGTTGGGGTGGTGATCATTAAAACAAAGGCATATTTTGTTGCGGCAAGATGCCTTCACGAAATTTCAATCACCAGCTTTCTCCAACAAATACCAGATTACTTTCTTGGTCAAGATCTGCATAGGGAAAAACGAGCATCGTCATAAAATAGGGAAATCAGAGCCCTCACGGAAATATTTAAGTGTTGGTTTTTCCCACCTCTGTTCGAGAGTGCAACATTAGATAAATAGTCTGAGGATGGTTCAAAAATGGTTCAAATGGCTCTGAGCACTATGGGACTTAACATCTGGGGTCATCAGTCCCCTAGAACTTAGAACTACTTAAACCTAACCAACCTAAGGACATCACACACATCCATGTCCGAGGAAGGATTCGAACCTGCGACCGTAGCGGTCGCACGGTTCCAGACTGAAGTACCTAGAGCCGCTCGGCCGAGGATGGTTCCATGAACTCTCTGCTGTGCACTTAGTGTTAATCGTGGAGCAGTAATGTGGATGTAAATGACATGGTAGTGTTGTGTACTCGGGTGCCGGATTATGTAACGCTGACGAATGCAATCTGGCAACGCTTGTTTTCCTTTTAGCCTCCATACAGGTATGCCCATTTTGATTCTGTACTCCGTATCTGGAATCGCCTGAAAGGTGGTGCCACTGCTGTGTCCAGTGTTGCCATTGGGCACGCCACTGTCATCGTGCCCCTCTGCTGGCGCGTCTGGGGAAGCCGCAACACTGGTCGTCGTGCTGTCATTCGTTAGTGCAACGGACATCATCGCACTGTCCGCATCGAAGCTGTCTTGCTGCTGACAAGTCCATTTCCTGACCGAAGATACGAGATGTGACTGTGCGATCCTGCGCGGCCTACGGAACAACATGTTCTTTTTATAGGGTGCCATTGCCGAGGGACAATTTAGATCTTCATGACGCTGAGTATGGCCCCCTGAACTCATCGATTCAATTTTCACATGACAGTCGTAGGATCCCGACCAACGTAAGAAGCAATACTGCAGTACGATAAACCACAGTCTCAGTAGGCCACAAACTGCCACTGCCGAATTCCGATACGTGCTGATAGACGTTTCTGCTTCTTTCACAATGCCTAACACTATCATCACTCAAGTAACCAACATATATATCCGATTTCTGAATAATAACCTGCCGTCTAATCTTTTCTTTAGATAGCGTGACTCCTATCTGTGGTGTCACCGCCAGACACCACACTTGCTAGGTGGTAGCCTTTAAATCGGCCGCGGTCCGTTAGTATACGTCGGACCCGCGTGTCGCCACTGTCAGTGATTGCAGACCGAGCGCCGCCACACGGCAGGTCTAGAGACACGTCCTAACACTCTCCCCAGTTTACAGCAGACTTTGCTAGCGTTGCTACATCGACAAATACGCTCTCATTTGCCGAAACGATAGTTAGCATAGCCTTCAGCTACGTCATTTGCTACGACCTAGCAAGGCGCCAGTATCATTTAATATTTATCTATGGAAACATGTACCGTCAAGAGCGATGTACACCAACTATGGATTAAAGTTAAGTATTCCAGCAACTACGTTCTTTTCTTACTAGACTCAACTACTTTACTGTTCCAGACCTCACGCCAGTCTGCGTGAGCTTAACGCGTGCATTTCGGCATCCTCGCATAGTGACTTGGCTGTCTTGCCAAGTCACAACACTATCCACTTTGTGTGGTTGGGCTGAAATGCTAATCATTTGCGTGTCAATGCATAAAACACACTCCACGCCAATTTGATGTTTTTTAACGTCGTGTTCATAGTGTTGCAATTTTAATGGACAGCTCTGTGCTCCTTTATTAGTTACACGTGTTTTTAAGGGCCGAAAGCCACCTTCGTCCAATTTACTGAACTGAACCCTTTATCCTCACCTTCAGTTCTTTCGTTCCGTTGTGTCCCTTTGTTGTAAAATTAACTGCTCTTGGGTGACTCAGAGTATCATGGTCCCTTGCTGTCTTTTCCTAGATATTTTCTCGCCCGTACCCTTGGTACATCGCTGGTTCGTACTTTTTTTGTTGACCACATTCCCAATACGATTGCTGGGAAACTTTCCCTTGTTGGTGGTAGTATGTTAGAGATCTGATTTGTCACCTCTGCTGTTTATTCTTTTCTTGGACGTCGCCATAACACTCATTCGACATCTTCTGGAGGATTGCTCGTCGGCCTGGGACCTTTACTAGATTGGATTAATAGCAGAGGTAGAAAAGATCTACTGAAAAGCGGCGCGTTCGTCACTGGTCCGTTTAGTAAGCCGAGAGAGCTACGGAGTGTGTGTGTGTGTGTGTGTGTGTTGGGGTTTAGGGGCGCTCAACATCGAGGTCATCAGCGCCCTGACACACATTGAAAGGAACGAATGTGGACACACCTAAGAAAACTGAAGCACACACGCAAAGAAAGCAGGAAAAGAAGGAAATGCTATTCAAGAAAGTAAAACCGAAGGAAAGGGAAAACATAGCAACAAGAATGCCACTGAAATTGTCACTGGCTGGCTACTTACATAAAATATGGGCGAGCTTGTCACACAGTGAGCAAATTAAAATCCTCTCCCTAAAATCTTTGTAAAAACATTTGACATGGCACAGAACTTTAAAACTTTAACCACATTCGTCCGAGAGTTGCCTAAAAGAGTTGGCAGGTCCGCTGGCAAGTCAGCCGCGGCCCGCTGGTCAGAAAATAAAACGCAATCCAATAAAACGTGGCGCACGAGCTACGGAGATGCTCAACAAATTACAGCGGCTAACGCTACAAGAGAGGCGCCGTGCATCCTGGACAGGTTTACTGCTGAAATTCCGAGAGGACTCGCGCACCATATTACTTCCTTCCACAGGCATGTCACGAAATGACCACGACAAGAAAATCATCGAAATCACAGCTAATACGGAGGTTCACCGATAATCAGTCTTCCCACGCAAAATTTCCGGAATGGGTATGAAGGAGGCGGTGGAGGCGCGGGGGAGGGGTAGGGGATAGGAGGGGGAGGGCAGGAGGGGACGAGTTAGAATGATACTCGACCCAGCGGTATGTTGTTGAAACCCTGGTTACTGCCGCAACCAGGTAAAACCTACGCCAGCCGATGTGGCCTTGTGGTTCTAGGCGCTTCAGTCCGGAACCCACTGCTGCTGCGATCGCAGGTTTGAATCCTGCCTTGGGCATGTATGTGTGTGATGTCCTTAGTTAGTTAGGTTTAAGTAGTTCTAAGTCTAGGGGACTGATGACCTCAGATGTTAAGTCTCATAGTGCTTAGAGCCATTTGTAAAACGTACAACAAGAAACAGACCAATTAAGTCATGAGCAGTACCTGCTTAAAAAAAAGCATAAGGCCAAATAGTTAGGAGGCAGCGCTCCCTCCACATAAAAGTGGTCTTCAAAAACTGAACTCGATCCCTTCTCCGACACACAAACTGACATTAATTCAGTATCATTCTGAAGAGAGGAGGAATATGAAAGGATTACTGACTAGTAGCAAGCATACACAGAACCCTTTGTCGCGCTATCTCTAAACTATTTCGCTATTCGTCGTGAAAGTGATAAGAGTTTTCCCCTCGTATCTCAGATCCCGGCTTCGCTATTGTGCACGAGCCAGACTCAAGGGAGCATAGATGAGATGCTAAGAAGTCACAGCGAACCTAAGTCACCAAATTAAAGCCCAATTACACTGGACAGCGGTGCGTCCTACCACTATGTATCGCGCAGACTGTTGAACAATGCAAAAACCACTCGACAGTCGCTCCTTGAAGCGACTTTGTCCTATTGAAGTCATTTACCGACTACATGCGAGAGCATCGTCTTCCATGGTGCGATCGTGAACAGAAAGCAGCACTGGGCACAGTCATATAGCGTACATACCGACTCGGTGTCCACGGACGAAACTCATGTTGAAGAAGAAACAAACAAAAATGTGGAGACACTCAGTGAGAATAAGCTGCCTGACAAAAAAAAAGTTAAGTACGCAGAAGACAGTCCACGTACACATAATCGGTGGGTATGTAAATGATTCGAGTTGCAATTCTTTGTCACGGGTAGAGTGGCCACTGGAGTGCTTTAACTTGTTCGTGTTCAGCGTTGGTACCAAATCTGTTAGGATATAAACGTGGTCTGCGCTACATTCCGTTATTAATAGGATTTATTATCAAATCCTAATATGATCGCTATTTTTTTGTGAAGTAGCTTAACCACGTGTTTATGGTACAGCACGCCCAGGGCAAGCTGATATTTTCCGGTAGCCCCTTGAATCTCTGCAACCTGAAGAGCTTCGTTGATATGCTGCTTGCATACAACCAGGACGATGCGATGGGAGTTTGTAAACGTCAGCAGAGTTAGTGTTGCATAAATGACTTTTAAATATCTAAATATGATGTGGAACGCAACAGTTGTTTAGAAAAAAAACAGTAAATGTGAAATGTATCATTATTTATTGACTCCTTACTGTGAAGAAAACTATAATTATTCTCTTCTTCGTAAGCGGAGATCCGGACTGCAACTGATGGCGAATAAAATTTAATTTTTTTAGTCTTCGTAGCAATATCATAATAATAAACTGCTGTCCGCTAGTTGAAATAACTCTGTTCACGTAGGAAACTTTATTTGTGTCGTATCTGCTTTTGCCAGAAACGTGGTACTTACAACGAAGAAGTCTCTTCAATGTTGTCCTATAAAAATCTGTAATTGCTGATAAATCCAAAAAAATGTTCAAATGGCTCTGAGCACTATGGGACTTAACTGCTGTGATCATCAGTGCCCTAGAACTTAGAACTACTTAAACCTAACTAACCTAAGGACATCACACATGTCCATGCCCGAGGCAGTATTCGAACCTGCGACCGTAGCGGTCACGCGGTTCCAGACTGTAGCGCCCAGAACCGCACGGCCACTCCGGCCGGCCGATAAATCCAAGAATTCCTCTGTTTGATAGTATAGTGTATACCTGTCCAACCAGTCTGTTAGCATCTTTGAGGCAGTCGTCACCCCTCTGAAAGTATCTGTACCACATGAATGTAGTAGACCGAAGTAGGAACATTTCTTGGAAGCACTGATCCACTGATAGCGTTCGAGATTCCTTGTTACCGACAGATCCATTAACTGCCGTCAGACGAACAGATGGATCTTGAGTATTTGAATACAGCGCATATGATGACGTAATTTAATAGGCAAAGAAGTAACTGCCACTTTCTCACATGGAGCCTCATGTTGTAGTTGGCTGTATGTTGCACTACCCTTGTATGATAATACACGGTCTCTTGTAATGCCATCGACGTGTTCCTCTCTCTAGCTGTGTAACATGTTTACCCAGTCCCAGAGCCTTGTTTACCGTCATGAGAGCACAGCGATCCATACTACTGCGTCAGCATGTCACTTGCGTGTTTGCCATTAATGACGAGGCATGACACCCTGACGTACGACACTTCAATGAAAATCGATAATACTACGCACCGTTTCTCGTAGTGGCCGAGTAGCACGCAGGGACGTCTCCCTTAATGTATTTACAATTTGGTACTCACCATATGATTCATATGAATCCTGCCGTAGATAATTTTTTGTGTAAATGAAAAATACTGAACCGCAACATACACGCGGTTGACTAAATAATAGAAACCTACGCAGTATCAGACAAGAAGCAACACAATGTGTAAAGAAAGAATTCTTGTGAGAAGAGACAGTGCACAAAAAGGACCTGATCAGTATTCATCAATCAACATTTAACCACCAAATTGTGTAAGTTATTAAACCATCGGGGATAAATCGATAAGCAAATACAGAAAGATTTATGATATTGTAAAGACTGTGAAAATTCACTTAGAGCAGATACCATAAAAAGTCAGCACCAGAGAGGGCAAACAACATTATGAAATAGACATGATACCTCGTCAATTATCATACAATGTGGCAGTTCTCAAACAACAAACACCGAAAAGTAGTAGGGGGAAGTTTTCAGGAATGTTTTAGGGACTGTAAACAGAAAATAATTTAGATGAACAGGAAATCACAACAAAACTTCCAGATTACAGATGAACTCACAGATGCCATCAGGAAATGACAAATACAGTTTTAGTCACACACGTATACAGCGCATAAGAACAGTCAGAAATAAAATTGTAAAAGTTCTTTTCTCTTGAAGAACCGCAGCCACTGGTTACCATAGCCATGGTCTAACAGAAATTCGTATTCATTAAAAAAATCACTAAAATGTAACAAAATTCAGCAGCTCAGTTACAAAAACGCACTCAAGAAAATATAATACGAACTGAAGACCACGAGAAAAAAAAGCAAGCGAAAAAACGGTTACTGCCACAAATAACTGAATGAGAAAGATGATAAATAAGATCACACGTTTTCAGTTGGAAGTAATGTATAAAATAGAAAAAGATACATCAAAATCATTACATAATTCATTCTTGTATGTGGAGAAAGTCCTAGATTAAAAGTACCATTTCTGCAAACCATGTGACAGATTTCGTTTTGTAACAGGACATGTCGAACATTATGCAAGGAGTTAGCTAACTATTCAAGATACCGTGCCCCATCTTCATGGAAATGGTCTATTGAAAATGTAAGCAGATATCACATTCGCAGATCTCACGAAAAAGCAGAACCTTTACGTTGGGATAGCTCAAAATATTCATAAATGAAATGAGTCTACCATCACAACTGCTTTTATTTTAGACCGTAATTAGAGGCAAGCAGTAATCCGTTTACCGACAGCACTAAGTTCTCGTTTGGTCCTAAATTCATAAAAACTTGAAAGTAAACGAGCTGATGGCTTACAATCTACAGTTTCCACTCAAAGAAGTACTTAACAGTTGTTACCATATGAAAAGTGACAAAATTGAACAAGCTTTATAGAATGTCTGTCACCTTGGGCTATGATGGAGAGGGTTGCTATACAAAAGAGAATAGCACTGAATCCGTATCGAAAGTCGCAAATGTTACCTTGTACTCCATTTTGATTTAATGGGTGGCGCTTGATTTGATAGGACATTGTTGGTTACCCTCACGATAAGGGCAACGGTAAACAAATTTCAGATCTACAGCTGGATAAGCAGTGTAGCAAGCAAATTTCAGATTAGATAAGTGGAAGTGTCTTTCCTAGTTTCATAAATTAATTGGGTGCTGTTAGCTTTCACGTATTAATGAGCCCGGGACACCAACAAAATTCACCCTCAACAAATCTAAATGATTTAAAGGCGAGATTATCACAGCATTCCTATAACTAGTGCCAGCTATCAATAAAAGCGTTTCTTTTTAAAACATCGTGTTTTATAATTTTTTATTACGTTACTAAGCTATCGCGGCCGTTCTACATTATACCCTTTCAAAACGTTACTTGGAGATATGAAAGTTATAGCTGTCGCCAACTTCAGGGATCTCTTGCTACAATCTGTGATCCTTCTTTACTGGAAGCGTACGCATTACTGTCGGTTTTCTGTTCTTTCAACACTTCCGATAGTTGCAGTATTTCCTTGTAATAATGAAGGGTTGTATTGATGACTTGTTATTAATGCTCTTTTTTAAAGCGCAGCGCGCTAGTTTCTGAGACGGGAGCCAACCTGGTTCGGACCCGCGCGGCGTATTAACAACTGTTTGTCTGGTATACCGGTCAGCCTGAATTTGGTTCTTAGGCGTTTTCCACATGTTGGGCCGGTTCCCAATCTCCGCCTCAGAAAATACGACCGACACACAGTTTGCCGGCCGTGGTGGCCAAGCGGTTAAAGGCGCTACAGTCTGGAACCGCGCGGCCGCTGCGGTCGCAGGTTCGAATCCTGCCTCGGGCATGGATGCGTGTGATGTCCTTAGGTTAGTTAGGTTTAAGTAGTTCTAAGTTCTAGGGGACTGATGACCTTAGAAATTAAGTCCCATAGTGCTCAGAGCCATTTGAACCATCTCACACACAGTTCAAATACGGAAACACACACAGAATAAAATTTACACTATTCACAGACAGACGGCGCACATTACTTCTCTCCCTTAGGTTGACTGGCGACTGGAGGGGCAGCCGGCCACAAAGTGGAGAGTATATATATATATAATTTCGGATCATAAAAAAAGCAGGGGCCACCATACTATGGGATAAACGCTAGAAAAGAGAGGGAATGTTTATTGTATTTGTTAAAAACTTTTCTAGGCCGCACCAAGAGTCTTTATCAGACATAAACAAATCAAAATATCCACGGGTGTACTGCCGGTCTACAGTGCCCGCTGGACACTGTAGACCGGCAGTACACCCGTGGATATTTTGATTATCAAATACGCCGGGAGAAACTCAAGACTCACAGAGATAAACGAAGTACTGGAATCATAAGTATTAAACTTCTAGGGTAAAGTTTTGTACCACTCTCATGACTTGCATACTTTGTGTCTTTTTTCATCAGGAGCTTCTTCCTCAATACTATTTGCAGCAGAGGAAATCGCTACATACCCTGTGTTAGAGTGAAAGTAAATCTGAATTTCAGTAGAGCGTGCATGGTCTCCAGTCGCGAGTAGAACAATGCGGCATCTGTACACTTTTCAACATTCAGCTGTTGTCGTGAGACCCTCAACATGGCAGGTCTGCCTTGTAGCGGTTGTCCAGTCATCATCATCATCATCATCATCATCATCATCATCATCGTCCTCATCTGACGACCACTAACTACAAATTATGGCTTGTAGTCACCCCAAGGAGACTGCAACAGAACTGAACGCATCTACTTTGGAGGCAAATGAGAGAGCTGCATTGACTCAGATTCTACACAACCATGTCTACACAATCAATTTTACCTCTAGGGATCCATTAAGAAATGACAGTACAACCCCTCCACCATTAAGCACCCAGCTGAACAAAGACGTTGAGCAAGGAAATACCAGAAATGGAAGAAACACTTGGAATGGAACCTGTATTCACCCATGTCTCTTCAGTGTGCCTAGTTGCCTTTGAGGGTATTTTGAGATCTGTACAATAGCAAGATGTGATCTCCCAACCTATTATCCAGCCCTGCAATCTACATTTTGGTGATAGATTTGTCTCTGAAAAAGATAATGCAAGAGCACACAAAGCCCAACTCCTGAACGCCTTCCAGCAGGAGGGAGGAATCAACCTAATGTAATGGCCTGTGGTGTTTGCAGGCATGAGCATTACTGAACAAGCTTGGGAGCAGTAGGAGTTTGTAATGCGCTGTCAGAGGAATCCTCCTCACACAATGCATGAGCTTAGGAGTGCCATAATGTAAGGAGCAAACAGGGTTAGGCAGCATAATATCGACTACCTTGTCAACAATATGTCAAGAATGATCCAAGGATATTACAAACTGGAACAACATGGTGTGGAATGTCACCCAGCTGCAGATTTTCATTTCACATATAGAGTGGTGTTCAATGAGTAACGCAACACATTTTTTCTTGAAGCTGGTTGGTTTTATTCAGGAATCCAATACACTATATTATTCCCAACTCTTTTGGCTATAAACCCTATTTTTCAATATAATCTTTATTCAATGCAACATCCTTGTACCACTTTACTTCTAATCATGGTACCACCTTGCTGGTCGACGTCAGAGCCAACATCTTGCTGCATCAATAACCACCCCATCATCCATGTACTGCTTCCCATGGAGTGCATCCTTCATAGGGCCAAATGTATGGAAGTCGGAAGATACAATATCCGAACTGTAGGGTGGATGAGGAAGAACAGTCCAGTGCAGTTTTGCACCTTCCTATCAGAGTGCACAAACTTGTGTGAGACTTGCATTGTCATAGAGCAGGAGACATTTGTTCACATTTTTGTGGCAATGAGCATGCTGAAGCCAGTTCTTCAATTTCCTGAGAGTAGCACAATATACAAGGGTCATTTGAGAAGTTCTCAGAATGGAATAGAAAAGAAGAACTTACATCGCTGAAACTTTTTTTTTCAATGTAGTCATCTTGTAGATTAATGCACTTGGTCCAACGGTGTTCCAGTGCCTTGATCCCATCTAAAAAATGAGTTTCCTCTAGGCCTGCACAATAGTTGTCAACTCTGGCTGTCAATTCTTTATTTGAAGTGAATCTTCATCCACCAAGAAAAATTTTCAGTTTTGGGAAGAGATGGAAGTCTGATGGAGCCATATCAGGTCAATAAGGCAGGTATGGCAACAGTTCATACCTTAGTTTGGGTAATTTTCCCATGGCGAAGGCACATGTGTGCAGGCGCGCATTGTCTTGATGGAAGATGACTTTCTTCCTAGCTGAGGTGGTGGTGGTGATTAGTGTTTAACGTCCCGTCGACAACGAGGTCATTAGAGACGGAGCGCAAGCTCGGGTTAGGGAAGGATTGGGAAGGAAATCGGCCGTGCCCTTTCAAAGGAACTATCCCGGCATTTGCCTGAAACGATTTAGGGAAATCACGGAAAACCTAAATCAGGATGGCTGGAGACGGGATTGAACCGTCGTCCTCCCGAATGCGAGTCCAGTGTGCTAACCACTGCGCCACCTCGCTCGGTTTCCTAGCTGAACCTGGCCTTTTTTGCGTATCTTTTGTTGCAACTTTTTCAAGAGGTTAGCATAGTATTCTCCAGTAATTATTTGTCCAGATAATCTCCAAACAGAATTCCCTTCGCATCCCAAAACACTAATGCCATGACCTCTCCCGGCAAAGGAATTGTCTCTGCTTTCTTTCGTGGTGGAGAATCAGCACGTTTCCACTGCTTTGACTGTTGTTTCATCTCTGGGTATAGTAGTGCACCCAAGTTTCATCTATGATTACAAACTGGTGTAGTAAATCTTGTTCGTTTCTCCTAAAATGGACTAAACCTTGTTCCAATATGTCCATTCTCACACATTTTTGATCCAGTGTCAAGAGTCGCGGCACTCATCTTGCAGATAATTTTTTATTTCAAATTCTTTGGTTCAAATGTGATATACCCTTTCAGAAGACATGTGGCAAGTGTGAGCAATTTCACACACTTTCAATCGGCAATCCTCCATAACCATTTTATACTCGGATCGTCGTCTAAGTCCACTTGGCAACAATTGAATATGAAGGAACAGAGTCCCCTCGTGCATCGGCATGATGACTGTTGTTTCATACCTTTCTTTACGAAGTACTTAATCACTGCTTGAATCTTGATTTTTTTTTTTCAATCTTTGCAAATCAGTACACGGGAACAACAATAGAGCCATGTCACCACCACAGCTGTCTTCCTAGAGCACTGACATGGCACATGTTTACAGGCAACAGTCCAATGAATATCACGTGAACAACTTGTTGCCCTGGCACTGACCTCTGGTATTGATTCTGAGAACTTTTCAAACCACCCTCATACTTCAGAGTTGCCCGTTGCATCATGTGAGAGGACATCAAACAGACTAGTCCCTTCAGAGTCCTGGAAGACCACCACCATGACTTCACCAGCTAAGGGTGCAGGTTTGAACTTTTTCTTCAGAGGAAAGGTGGTGTACTGCCACTTTATGGATGGTCATTTTGTTTACAGTTCAAAATGATGAACCAGTGTTTCATCACCTGTGATGATGATCAATAAAAAAATTGCCACGATCAGCCACATAACATGCAAGCAATTCCACAAAGATGGTCCTTTGCTGCTCTTTATGGTCTTCTGTCAGGTGGCAAGGAATTCGCCTTTGAATACCCCAACTGGTGAATGAGTGTGTCAGCACTACCAACAGAGACATCCAGTTGAGCAGCAAGGTGTTTGATTGTGATCCACTGATTACTTCGAATGGGGTGTCCACATATTCTAGCATTGCATGTATGTGGCTGGCTGACACATAGAAGGTCGGATAGGTTTGTATGATCTTGTTCTGATGATGACATGCCTTGCCCAATAACTTACTGTGCTTTTGTTCACTGCTCATTCTCCATAGACATTCTGTAGATGCCTATGAATATCTGTGATGCTCTGGTTTTCCACCAAAAGAGACTCAATTACAGCCCTCTGCTTAGCATGCAGCTGTGTTACAGTCGCCATTCTGGAAGCTATGTAAAGTTCCACCACCAATTGGAGCTTCATGAAACTATAGTGGCTGAAGCGGAAATATTCCATGATGTCCTACAAAAAATTCTGCATTGTTTTAACCAAAATTGGCTGAAAAAGAAAGTATTGCGTTACTTATTGAATGCCTCTCATATGTGCAAAGCTGTGCTCTTTTGCACAGATTGCCTTTCTTTTTGTTATTGTTTGGCTTTTATTTCATGGTAAAGATGTTTTTTTCAGTTTCATAAAGCTTAGTCTTTCATTACCTGCACCCCTTGTATCTAGACATACACACATACACAGATAGGCAAGTGGTGCTGGTGCAAAACTTTTTTTAAAAAATTTTTTTTTAGCAGTTTATATACTTCTTCTTTACTTATGAGGATATCATTATAGTTCTGGTAAAATAAGTAGTATAAATTTAAAAATGTATTTATTTTATTCTTCTGGAACTAATTTAGACTGTTTTAGGCTATTTAAGGCATGGTACCAGGATTCAGCTCTGAGAGTTGGGTGGTCAGTTTCTTACTGCCTCCTCCCCTCCCCCATCCACCCACCATCCACCCACCCACCAAATATAACATGCTGGCATTCTCATTTTCACACTTGCAGAGTGCAATAGATTTTAATAGTAACAAAAACATAATACATCAAATGTAATAATAATAATAATAATAATAATAATAACAAAATTTTTAAAATAAGTGCTTTACTATAATATCCAAAAAATTTCGGTTCAGAGAAATACAGTATTTGAAAACATTTGTCCAAAAATTTAAGAACTACATTCATCATAAATCAATTTCAGAGCCCTAATAATAATAGTCTCAACCCAACTTCGACAAGGCCATAAGTTAGACAATATAAAATTAAAGTGTGTGCTTGCCATTATCTGTGTTTTACTTAGCACTACGATTATGAACACAGGTCTGCAGCTTATGGGTATGTGAGAGTGTAAGGTGCTTGCTGACTCTGTTAGAGTTCATCCATGTTCAGGAAGGCAGTCTTCCTGTTGTCTTTCTTTTTTTTTTATTTTGTTAGTGATGGTTCTTTCCCTTTCTGTCTTGCCTTGCTTAAGTTCCTGTGGTTTTTCAGTCCTACCCAAATACTTGTAGACCACATTATATTGTTGGAAACAACAGGTACAGTCAACATGTGAATATGTGCCTTTACCTGGCTGAAATGTTACTGGTCAGGCTGAAACCCATCCACATAGACAGGTGCTCACTGGTGCTGCAATTCTCCTGTGTTAAATGTAGCTTCTTGCCATTTCCACTTCTACAATTCTCATTTCTTTCACCGTCCCTACCCCCCACCCTCGCCCCCTTTGGATCTCAGCTTGGGTTATGTGCTAAGTATGTTACTGGTGTTAATGCCGTGGAAGATGTGAGGGACGTGGATCATCCACCATGATTTGGTAACAATATCTGCAAGTTACTGCAAATTCAGATTGTCCTATATGGCAGATTAACATGATGCTAAAATAGTTACAGAAATAAGTGAATGGTGAATTTTTCTTCTTTAGTACCAGCAGCATAATATATGTATGATAAAGACATGATAATTTGATTAGATGTGTGGTGTCACCGCCAGACACCACACTTGCTAGGTGGTAGCTTTAAATCGGCCGCGGTCCATTAGTACATGTCGGACCCGCGTGTCGCCACTGTCAGTACTTGCAGACCTAGCGCCACCACATGGCAGGTCTAGAAAGACGGACTAGCACTCACCCCAGTTGTATGACGACTTTGCTAGCGAATACACTGACGAAGCCTTACTCTCATTTGCCGAGAGACAGTTAGAATAGCCTTCAAACTCATGCCAGCCGGCGTGTGTGTACGCGTGCCTTTCGGCTACCTCCGAGTGGCGTGGCTGTCTTGCTACGCCACAACAAGATGCACCAAATAGCTTCTTATAATGAATAATCTTTATTTATGACAGACTGTTTTGACTTCATCACCATTTTCAAGTATGTCTAGATTGATGTGATGTCCATATTACATCATTAGTGGACTGTCTTATAACTGTCACTGTTTTAATAAGATGGTAAATGATGTCAATATGTTGAAAATGAAAATTTAATTGCAATGTGATGGTACTTTGACAGTTCCACTCTTATACTGCTGTGTCGTAAGAGTGGAACTGTCAAACTACTGTCACATGGTAATTAACATTTCATTTTCAACATATTGACATCATTTACCATCTTATTAAAATTGTGACAATTATAAGACAGTCCAGCAATGATGTAATATGGATGACACATCAATCTAGACATACTTGAAAATGGTGATGAATTCAAAACAGTCTGTCATAAATAAAGATTACCTATTACAAGCAGCTTTTTGCTACACCATTGCCTTCTGCTAGTATTGAAAACATCTTGTTATGCTCTCTTCTATTGCTCACTCTGTTTCATCAATGTTGCACTCTGAATTTAAAAAAATTGATGATTTCCAGAAGTAAGAAGAGACATGGATCAACATACCCCAAAATCACAGTACTGACTGCATTCACATATTACGCAGAGGAAATCTTGCTGAGATTGAATGGTGTATACATTGAAAGTATTTGCTACTGTGTCTTTAATTAGATATATTAAAGTACTGTCATCAGTTTGTGGCAGAAAGTTGCTATGACAGGTATGAAACTCTGCAAAAGCATGCTAGTAACACTGAAGTGATGCCTTGAGTGCAGTTTTGCAAGTCATCTTCTCTGTCATGCCAGAGTTTACCAAATAGTACTCACTAAGACATCATTAGACAATTATACTGTCTCAGTTCAAAATGTAGCTTAGGTGAAAAGTGTCCCCTGTGTCCTCTGTATAACCAAAGTTTCAGAGGATAGAAAACACAAGCTTCACCATTTTTAGCTTATGAGACAATGGTCAATAGCTTCACAGAAAAATGTTTGCAATTGTCTATGGAATCATGATTGTACCTGGGCATGCACCTATTCATATGCAACAAATTGATGGCTATGAATATCTTTCTTCAGGGCTCCAAAAAAAATGGGAATTGCACGAGGAGAGATCGTTGCAGAAGTTTCACTGGGAAGCCCTTACCCATCTTCCATACAGTCCCAATCCCTTCTCATTTGATTTCTATTTGTTTGGAGCTCTGAAGTCAGACAGTCATTCCACTCACAGTTGCTTGGGACAAAGAGATGCATGCCTGAGTAAAATCATGGTTCCACAGGAAACTCAACATTTGTCCATGGACAGTTAATTGTTAACATCACTTATAGAATTAAATTCAAAAGGCTATTTCTCTCGGTTAATGTGTGTATTGACTCGTACCATATCCTTAAAGATACTCCTTCATGACAGGATCTGCAGTACATGAATGACTGGGTAAATAGTTGTCTCGTGGTAGCTGTTAATATGTAAATTGTCAGTCTTCATCATTTTACAATGTATAAATACTAACTGAATACTGGTAATTTACATAAGAAATAAGCCCTTTTGCTAAGATCACAACATGGTCTTGTCTATATAGTAAGTAGATATGAACAAAATCATATATAGTAAGTACTGATATTCTTTGATAACCCATGAGTTGCTACCAACAGAGGACAGTGCACCTGTTATGGATACTACTACCAGCATTAAAACTCACAGTTATTTCAATATACCATTCTCCTGATGGTGATGCCAATCAATTTGTAGAGTGTTTAGATAAACTTATTCACCGTACAGAAAAATACACCAAACACAAGACAGTAATTTTAGAAGATTTAAATTTTGATGTAAGGAAAAAAACACACAAAAATACTAATTTGCTTAACATGCTAAGATCCCATAATCTCTTCTGTGCAAATTATAGTCCCACAAGACAACTTTCTTGTCTCAACAGTTTTATCCCCCCAGATATACATAAAGATGATTTTGAATTGGGACTCCTTAATGTCGACCATCTGACAGATCACAAAGGTATATGGATAAAACTAACAATTAATGAAACAATGGAGGATTGTGAACCAACCCGATATGTCAGGTTATTAAATGATAAAAGCATAAATAGCCTCAGGGATAAGCTGAAGGTACTAAATTGGAATAGTATAATATATGCTTCCAACAATGTTGAGGAGGCTTGTAGCAGGTTTGTTAGTACTCTATCTGAAATTTTCAATACCTCCTGTCCAATGGTTACCAAACGAAACAAAACTATGGCAAGAAAGCATGGTAGAACTACTCCACATAGGTGGTTCACACCATATTTACAGAAGCTAAGATTAATGGTTTTGATATGCTATGATAAGGTAAAAAATGGTAGTGTTAACAATGCAACATATGTTAGCCTCAAGAGACACTATAGATCACAAATCAGATTAGCAAAATGTAGAGCAAATGATATCTTCATTAAAAACTCCAATAATAAGTGTAAGGCTGCGTGGAGGGTCATTAAAGCAGAATTAGGTACAGGTAGTCATAGTGTAAAAGTTACAACTGATGTTAATGTCACCCCAGATGAATTTAACCTCTTTTTTATCAATGCAGCTAACCCTAATCCCTCATCTCCTCATAAGAAGAGTTCAAAATCAAATTCACAATCTACTTATATAAACCAGTTTTTACAAAACTTTGCTGATACTGTGCCAACCTGTAATTGGGGACATGTGGAAATAAGTGATGTAATTAAATCAGTGGCAAAGTTAAGTGGCTCCAGATCAGAAGATATTTATGGCCTCTCAAATTTTGTGATCAAAAAAATAATTGACTTGATATCATTCCCTCTCTGCACACTCATAAACTGGATATTTGACAGTGATATTTTTCCAGAACGTCTAAAGAAGACAGTAGTAATTCCATTACACAAAAAGGGTGATAAAAACTGCACTAATAATTATTGTCCAATTTCTCTGATACCTATTTTTTCAAAAATAAGCGAATATTGTATACAAAAGCAAATTAACATGCATTTGTCAAAAAACAATGTACTAACTAGGTCTCAGTATGGTTTTAGGGCCCAGTTATCAACAATTAATGCTGTTGAGAATGTTGTTTCTACTGTGCAATCTTCTTTTGAATCCAAATTATCTGCTGAAGTCACACTAGTGGACTTAAGCAAAGCATTTGATTCTGTAAACCACACAATACTGCTGGAAAAACTATGGTGTTATGGCATTAGGGATGTAGAACTCTCCTTCATTAAATCATATCTCAGTAACAGAAAGCAAACTGTAAGCTACAACAGTCAAAAGTCACAGTTACTGGATGTCACTAGAGGTGTACCCCACAGATGAGTGCTTGGGCCATTACTGTTTATAATGTTTATAAATAACCTGCCCAGCAATATGCCATGCAAATCTGTGCTTTATGCAGATGATACAACTTTCATCAATTCAGGGAAGGACATAAATAAACTGAAGGAGCAATGTAAAGATTTTCTCAGATTATCCAATCTATTAACTATGAAAAGACTGTAAATATATCCTTCAGCTTATCCAATGCTGATATTGAGTACACTTCTACCAAACTTCTTGGCATATACTTAGATACGAAATTAACTTGGCAGAGTCACATAGACAACATATCTCGAAAGCTTTCGCGAGTTATCTATCTAATGAAAAAATTACGCACATGTGTTTCTGAAAGCCTGCTGATAAAATCCTATTATGCATTCTTTCATTGCCATATTAGCTATGGTATTCTTCTATGGGGTAATTCTTCATGGTCCAGGAAAATTTTTATTTGGCAGAAGAAAGCCATCAGGAGCATCTCTGGGATTACCAAAAATAACATATAATGTAGGTCATACTTCAAAGAATTACAGATAATGAAAGTCCCTTCTCTTTTTATATACAGCTGCCTTTTGTACATAAAAGAAAACTTTAACAGTTACAACCTTAGGTAGTCCGTTCATAATCATAACACTCGTCAAACATTTAAGATAGACATACCAACAACTCGACTCAAGAAAACACAAGACAGTTATGAATACATGGGAATAAGGCTTTTCAACACATTACCTGTGCAGGCACATTAAGTCTCTCTTAATATGTTTAAAAGTAAGACTAAAAAATGGCTGAAAGACAAAGCTTTTTACAGTGTTAAAGAATTTGAAAACTCTTCAAAAATAGACCTGACGTACAAAAAAACTTGCAACTCTGTTTGCACCTCTTCCTAAGCTTTTTTTGTCTCTGTAGTTCCACATTTAACTTTTAAACATGTGGAGAAATCCTTATGTATGAAATGCATTCTTTTATTATGCACATTCTTTAAAATGCACACTTTAGTTATGTGAGATATCTTTCTTTATGTATCAAATGTATTCCTTTAGTATGTATGTTCTTTTAAAATGTATACTTTAGCTTTGTGTGATACCTCACAATAGTTATATTTCTTAATATGTAAATTGTACATTACTCATGACGACATTGATTGCATGTAAATGCTTAAAGATGGATAAATAAATAAATAAAAAAGTACTGTGAACTATTTTCAGCAAAAACAATCTGTAACACCTTTAGTTAGGTTTCTGAGTGTAACGGTACAGAGCTTAAGGTCCTGCTGGAGGGCAGGATTAAAAACCTTGCTCTGTCATCCAGATTTAGGGTTCTCATTGTTTTTCCATTATTTTTATATATATATATATATATATATATATATATATATATATATATATAATAGAGGGAAACATTCCACGTGGGAAAAATATATCTAAAAAGAAAGATGATGAGACTTACCAAACAAAAGCGCTGGCAGGTCAATAGACACACAAACAAACACAAACATACACACAAAATTCAAGCTTTCGCAACCAACGGTTGCCTCATCAGGAAAGAGGGAAGGAGAGGGAAAGACGAAAGGATTTGGGTTTTAAGGGAGAGGGTAAGGAGTCATTCCAATCCCGGGAGCGGAAAGACTTACCTTCGGGGGAAAAAAGGACAGGTAAACACTCGCGCACACACACACATATCCATCCGCATATACACAGACACAAGCAGACATTTGTAAAGGCAAAGAGTTTGGGCAGAGATGTCAGTCGAGGCGGAAGTACAGAGGCAAAGATGATGTTGAAAGACAGGTGAGGTATGAGCAGCGGCAAATTGAAATTAGAAATTAGCGGAGATTGAGGCCTGGCAGATAGTGAGAAGAGAGGATATGCTGAAGGGCAAGTTCCCATCTCCGGAGTTCTGACAGGTTGGTGTTAGTGGGAAGTATCCAGATAACCCGGATGGTGTAACACTGTGCCAAGATGTGCTGGCCGTGCACCAAGGCATGTTTAGCCACAGGGTGATCCTCATTACCAACAAACACTGTCTGCCTGTGTCCATTCATGCAACAAACTGTCCATTCGCATGAATGGACACAGGCAGACAGTGTTTGTTGGTAATGAGGATCACCCTGTGGCTAAACATGCCTTGGTGCACGGCCAGCACATCTTGGCACAGTGTTACACCGTCCGGATTATCTGGATACTTCCCACTAACACCAACCTGTCAGAACTCCGGAGATGGGAACTTGCCCTTCAGCATATCCTCTCTTCTCGCTATCCGCCAGGCCTCAATCTTCGCTAATTTCAATTTGCCGCCGCTCATACCTCACCTGTCTTTCAACATCATCTTTGCCTCTGTACTTCCGCCTCGACTGACATCTATGCCCAAACTCTTTGCCTTTACAAATGTCTGCTTGTGTCTGTGTATATGCGGATGGATATGTGTGTGTGTGTGTGTGTGCGAGTGTTTACCTGTCCTTTTTTCCCCCTAAGGTAAGTCTTTCCGCTCCCGGGATTGGAATGACTCCTTACCCTCTCCCTTAAAACACAAATCCTTTCGTCTTTCCCTCTCCTTCCCTCTTTCTGATGAGGCAACCGTTGGTTGCGAAAGCTTGAATTTTGTGTGTATGTTTGTGTTTGTTTGTGTGTCTATCGACCTGCCAGCGCTTTTGTTTGGTAAGTCTCATCATCTCATCATATAAAGCCATGGCCCATTTCCTTTCCTTTCCTTCTCCAATTAAATTAGTGCTCCATCTCTATCATCTAACATTTATAGGACAGTAAATTCAAGCTGTCAAACTTCCCTTTGAAGCATTTTGTAGTTTTGATTTTTTTTATATACAAGGTTAATAATGATATTATGGAAGCATGGTAAGCATTGGTAAGAAACATTTTAATGTGATTACAGTTCATGTCTTAAAATTTATTATTAAAATAAGATGTGACTCATTAACGATATGCATTTTCAGATTGAAGCTGCATTGTGTGAGCTCCAGTTCACAATGGAAACTGTGAAGAAAATAGGGCGAGTCTTTGAAAGTGAGCTTGAAAAGGGAATACATGAGGAACCATCTTCTCTTCAGATGGAAAATACATACATACCAGAACTTCCTGATGGAACAGGTAACTAGACAAAAACCGTAGCACTCTTTGGTTATTAGTTGTATGTTTGAGTCTGGATAAAATCTAAATTCACTTTTTGTGCACACTTTGTTTCAGAAAAAGGGAAGTTTTTAGCCCTGGACTTGGGAGGTACTAATTTTCGTGTAATTCTTCTTGAACTGGATGGTGGTAAAGTCACTGATGAAAAGGTCAAGCACTACCATCTCGATGATGAATTAAAAGTAGGATGTGGTGACAGACTATTTGGGTTTCTGGCAGAATGCATAAGTGATTTTGTAAAAGAACAAAATTTGACTGGAGCAAGACTACCATTGGGTAATGTATGAAACAATGACAAGAAATATTAGTGTTTATTACATTCACCATTTACATTTAAGATAGTTTGCTGGTCTGAAAGAAAAAGTAGTAAAGTATTATGGAGACCTGCCATTAATACTTATAAAATGTTGTTGGTGAAAATTAATTTTCTTCTAATTCAACTCTGTTCATAACCTTAAAAAGGCTCATATCAGTGCAACCAGGTGTAAATGCCCAAATTAGCAGATACTGAGGCCTAAATATTGACCACATCCCACACAAATTCTCTTTTTACTGTATCATTTATTGTATCTTATATACTGATCCTATTTTCAAAGTGGTTCAATTAATTATACTTGACAATATTTTTAATGATAAATAAGTTTTGTATGGGGGTACACTTAAATGCATAATATCACTGTCAGTGTGAAAAGTTATCAATGAAAAATACAGAATACGTATGTGAAAATAACTAAACTTTGAATAGAAGAGCTACTGATATCAGGAAACCATGCACAAAAGGATGATAAGTAGTAGATGAAATAACAGAGAGAGTCCTTCTGAGTGACCAAGTGTACAAAATCCCCCCCCCCCTCACACACACACACAAACACACACACACACACACACACACACACATACACATACACTCTTAGATAACATTCTTTCAGCATTGTGTTCCAAATGGTGCAAGTAATGAAGTAGTTATCATAGCTGGGGTGGGTGGGATATGGACGAACTAAGAGCCATTGAAAGGGAAGGAGTCAAGAAGAAATGTACCTGTGAGGCATGTAGATGTGTTTGGAGAGAAGGTGCTGGCATCTGCACTGGGATATAGGGAACATTTATGAAAAGTACTGAGAAAATATGACATGGGAATTTGGAGGATGCAGAATAACAGAGAGAGATAGATAATGATGAAGAACATTCAAATGGCCAAGGGTGAAATGGAACACTATGAGGGGGAGAGTGAGGCTATCCTAGGGTTTAATATGTTGGAGTGGAAGAGGAACAAGAGAGAGGATAATGGGCTTTGGAGAACAGACTAGCATAGAATAAATCACAGGGGTTGTGGGAAAAAAAGGTTATATATCAAGAGGGACTGCCACTTTAGCAATTAACAAAAGCTGATATTGGGGAAAGGTGATTCAGATGGCATAGGCTGTAAAACAGCCATTGAAGTCAACTGAGTAGTGTTCTCTTGAGCTGGATGTCCTGCTTAAACATGTGCACAGTTTAGCAATGATAATTCATTCTGGAACATAGTTTGGTTGTGATCACTTGTGAAATCAATCACATCATCTCCCTGCTTTGCTGTAGCTACTACACAGCATCCAATGTTGGTATTATCACAGAACAACCATCTGGATGAATATATATCATTAAAATGTGGTAAAATGTATAACAGACCATCCTGTTGCAGAGTGTGCTCCCCATAAAAGGTGTAATTGGCCTAAATTTCTGCTTCACAACCTATGTCATCAGGCCCCTACCTCCCAGTACAGTCTTTTTGGCATTGCACAGATACATCTAAAACATTTTATTTGTTGCCTCAACTAATATGTATTCACCAGGCTCTGATTGCCACATACCTCTATCTTGTTTCTTGTACCACACTGATTCCTGAACCCTTACCTTGCTAATACAACATACTCTTGAGCGTCTGAAAGTCTCTCAGCACACCACTGGATGAGTTTTGTGTGATGTTAGGCTATTAATTTGGGAGTACATAACTTCAGGCTTGTTTTTACCCACAAAGAATCAGTGATGAGAATTTAGTGAGCTAGAGGGTTTTCCTACTGGTTGCATTTACCCTGGACCCTTCACAATTTAACTGTGAAGCGGAAAGACCTGGAGAGTGTTAAAACTATAAATGGTTGTAACAGACCTAATAAATTACCCCACACACACTGCTATACGTTTGGGAGTATACAATTGCAGGCATCACCACTGTATAGCTGAGTTGACATAAGTTGACCCCTGAGAGTTGCAGTATGCTGGGTGAGAGCTTTGCATGCCTACCGCAACCAATCACATAATGCAGTTTTGTAAACATCTCTATGTCAATGCCTCAGTGTTGCGCCAGCTCTGTAGACAGCTACTTTTTTTGCCTGCAGCTGTTTGAACATCACAATTAAAAACTGGGAACAGCACTGGTAAATGTCAGGGATCTTCTTACACTGACTCATTTATATCAATGTTTGCTCCTAGAATGAATCTGTGAAGAGAATTGAATGAGCTGGACATGTTCCACACTAGTTGCAGTTGCCCAAGACTGTTGTTTGCAATGTTACTGTGAAGCAAAAATACCAGGAAGGCATTAAAATTAATAATGGCTGTAGCAGACCTTAGAAACTAACTCATACATTCAAAGGCATATTTTACAGAGCAACTGTCAGACATCATTGTCAACTAATGCATGAAATTTCAATTGCATCTAAGATAGTGAGATGAGTGATGGAGTGAGCTATCAGTAAGTGATGGTCCTATTATTTATGTTCTCGGTGCTGTCCAGAAGCCACTGATTACACAACTGAAACTGCAGTGTTGCTTAGAAGGCTTCAGGCAATATTGTCACTAGTTCGTAGAGCAGCATAACAACTTCATTGGAAGTGATGCAAAGCTATATTTTCTGGTTTGGTGTTGGGCTATTAATATTGTTAAATATAAAAATGAACAAAGGCATTCATGGAAAAGTTTTAGACAACACCATCTCCCCATACTGTGGCAGCTACTTGAAACAGAACTTGTATGCTTCAATTTGATAATGTTCATGATGAAAAAGTAAAACACTTTACCACACTTTATAGAACGTACATATTAGGTGGATTTGATGAACTGGCATCACTGATGTTCTCACTTGAATATCATAAAACATCAAGAGGACACTTGTGCACCACTTGAATTCATCCATAAACATTCCAACAACTACTCACCAAGCTTCAGGAAGAGTGGGTACTAATTGCACCTTCAGTGTTTCAGCACTTAATGAAGTGAAACTTCCTGCCAGATTAAAATTGTGTGCCAGACCGAGACTCAGACTCAGGACCTTTGCATTTCATGGGCAAGTGCTCCGCTGACAGAAGTAAAGCCATGAAGATGAGTTGTGAGACATTATTGGATAGCTCAGTTGGTAGAGTATGACTGTTGGTGTCCATCCTTTCCGTGTGTCACATGAGTTGGATTCTTTGCGTATGCATTAAAAACACAGTTTCAGAGACTCATAGATTTCTGCTCTGGGTCTTGGATAACACATTCTATCTTTTGTTCTTGGTTGTAAGATTTTTCTTATAATATTAATTTCTTTTATTTTAATTGCTCTTTTAATGTTTTGTGTTGGAGAGTGAGCATACCTCGTGGGCAGAGGGCTTCTGATTTTATCACTGCTATACAGGGTGTAAATTTTAAGTTGACAAACCAGAATAAATCGAAAAATAAGCTTCACATGAAAAAAATGTGTAGAATCAGATTCTACATAAAAAACTGTGTACATTTTGTCTTAAACATTTGTTTTGATTCTTGGTAGTTGGCACTGTAATTCAAGAAAATCCATGTTCTCATTTTTGCATGGAAAATGGTTACGAATAAATAAAAAAATACTTATTTACTTTGCAAATTTTGATTCACTAAAACTAAAACTCTCCCTCTCTCCCCATAGGGTGAGGTTTGAGAGAGAGGAATTAGAGTTTTACAAATGTTGACTCTCATATTCATTTTTTCTGCAGGTTCGGATAAGTTTTGTTTGTTTGATGATCATGAGACCACACAACTTTAAATTATCAAACAAATCTTGTGACAAGCTTACTAACTAACCAAACATCCTACTTATTAACAAGTGAACTCATTAACTAACTGAGTAAGCAAAGTAAAAGACTAACTGAGGAAAAGATTTTCTTGAATTACAGCACCAACTACCAAAAAAAAAAAAAAAGGCTTAAGACAAAATGTACATAGTTTGTTATGTAGAATCTGATCCTGCAATAAAAAATGGGGGTTGCCATTTGAAATTTTAAAGTTGCCTCCCACCTCACCCCCAGGGTGCTGGGGTGGTGGGCTAATTTTAGCACCAGCAGATATCCCCCCTCAAAAATAATCAAACTTGGATTCTTTACATTTTTTCATGTGAAGCTTATTTTTTGAGTTATTCTGGTTTGTCAGCTTAAAATTTACAACCTGTATAATGTCAAATTTTACAGTTCCAAGAAACACTCTTTTTGTTAACTGAAATGATGTTTCTTTTTTCTGAAAGTCAGTATCAGATAGATCTTGTTGATGAAATTTGTTGTTCTGTGTATCTTGCTGTAAATTTCTGAGCACATAGGTCATTCTGCTACATATTTTGCATCCTGAAAGTATTCAGATCCAGTTCTGTCACCCAATTTTTAAATTGCACAGCAGTAAATAAAGTGAATTAAGATATAAATGTGTCCTTGAAGTAATGTCAGTTGTAAGTTATTTAGTGTGTTTTATCTTCATACGGATTTGAAAGCATACTTTTTTTTTTTTTTTGTTATCAGCAGATGGAAGACAGAACTGAAATCCCAGCACAAAATGTTCATTCTTTATTATGGAGAATTCCTGTCCCTGAATTGTGCATTCTCAGCAGGACAAAGAACAAATTTATGTTACTGTTGGTTAAGTGTTATATGCTTATACTCTTGTACAGGCTTTTAATGTCTTTATTTTTTTCTCATTAGTCTTTTGTTTCTATTCACAGGTTTCACATTCTCATTCCCAATGATACAAAAAGCACTTGATATTGGAATTCTTGTGACATGGACAAAGACATTCAACTGCCCTTCAGTTGTTGGAAAAGATGCAGTCCAAATGCTGAAGGATGCCATTCACAGACGTGGTGATACACATGTTGAAGTTTTAGCAGTTCTTAATGACACAACAGGTATAAAGCATAAGGTTTTAGTGCTTTCCAAATCACAACCAAGTGCTTCTATATGTCCCTTGATGGATCTTTTTAGTATTAGCCAGTGTTAGAATGTTCAACATAGATTTATCAGCTATTATTAAGGTTAATGTTACAGGAACCTTGGTACAAGGTGCTGTGCTGGACAACAGAACTGCCATTGGGCTAATCCTTGGCACTGGCAGCAATGCTTGCTATTTGGAGAGAGCAGACAGAGTTCAGCACTGGGAGGGCCAACGACATGGAGAGAAACAGGTGCAGTAGTGTTCTGATTTAGTACTTCTTAAAGAAGTAAGAAATAAAACTACTGTGAAAAAATTGGAATTTCCTGTAGATAAAAAATAATTAGTTCTCTATTTTATAATTAAAAGCATTCTTTGACATACATCAAAGATATTTCTACAGATGTGCTAAGCATTACAGAATATGTTTCAAAGTCACGGAAGAAACTGAACAGATGCACCTAAATGGACACATGTTAATATCACACTACTGTAGGTCAACTACAGACAAAAGGGGAGTGCAGAAAGTGAAATAAAGTCCCAGGCCATAGACTTAAATTAGTACTTCATTGAACAGTTCTTTGAGTGCTGTAATCTGGCAACAGACTTGGAAACACACAGGATAGCAGTTCTGACAATGTGCAAGCATCCACCACCAGATGTTTCAAGCTTAAGTAAGCAGTTAGAGATGGTACTAATATGTGTTAGAACAAATTATTAGTTACTACACCACAGTAACATTCCTAACAAGAATAGGACACAGTACAGCAGCTATGGAGGATTCATTTAAAAATGTAACTGCTATCCATGAAATGATGATAACTCCTTAATAAATGGTTTATTTGACCATGATTGTCAAATGGCTGTGATAAAGCATCCCTATCAATCAGGTTTAGCTAAAAAGGACGAAATACAATTTCACAGAACCAGAAGTGATGACACACACTGTTCAATGGGAAGAATTTTACCACTGACGTACAGTAGATGAAACATTTAATTCTTTCCTTAAAATGCGAATCAATGAGTTGGGGCAGTCACTGTGGATTCCATGAGAATGTTTGACCAACATCTGGGTTCGAAATATTTTGTACCAGGAAGAGTGTCATATTTAATGAAGAAGACTAAGTCTAATCAAGAATTACAGGGTCTCTACAAGCAGTACTGAAAAATCCTTGACCATATCATCAAAATGGCAAAAATTAAATACTAAGGGTGAAAAATTAAAAAAATTGAAGAACAAAGCAGAAGCACTTTATTAAGTAAGAAACACACAATTCCATAAAGGAAAATGGTATTCAGTTCTTGATGACTGTAGCAGTACAACAGATGATATTAATTTAATTGTCTACTAAATTCAGTGAATTCTTCCTAACAATAGCTGAAACCAGAGGGACAAAAATTGCACCATCAAATGCAGATCCATTAGACAGATCCATTATTTACTTACACAGGCAAACTCCAGCACCACATAGTTTTGCAACATCAACTGTAAAAGAGACGTCACGAAAATCATTAGCTCACTGAAAAGCAGTAATTTTTCTGGTTAGAGCAGTATTTCCATTGCAATACTAAACTCTTGTGCTCAGCTGGTAGCATATCCATGAGCTGCCTTCGCAACCAGCCAATTAGCAAACAGTTTATTGAAAATCATATTGTACCACCATAAGATAATACCAGTTACCTTTATTACTGCTATCAATTTTCAATCTCGAAAATCATCATCAGGCACACAAAGTTTTTCACTGACACTACCTGTGTGGATGCATACATGGCATTTAATCCCACTCTATGTATTATAAATGCTAACTAAAAATAAGAATTTAATGCATAAATTTTAAACATGGTTTTAGAAGATCCAGTGTCTCAATAATGTCAGGTGCATTTTTTAAAGTAATTACCATTGTAAAATACAATTAAAAACAAACAATATTACAAATACTTTTCTGCTCTTGAAAGCCTGGACTTTAATCTACTTTTGGGCATAATTTCCTCTCTATGTTATGGCATTTTTTTGTATTATGTGACTAGCTTCTGAAATCTACCCTCATAGAAATCTGCCTGTGGATGAACATAACTTCAGATACTGTAAGTGTTCTGTCACAGTTTCATACAGAATGCTTTTTGAAACATGATCAAAGGCATGAATAATGATGAAATAGTGTAACTCCTGTCTCCTTGAAATTTTTATTGACTTTCTACAGTGGCTCATCAATAATTACAGATGGTACCCACCTTAGTTTCTTATCACACACATTTGTGTGGCTTCCTCCAAATCTGCATCATTTTCTAACCATTGCAGTCTCGTAGCAGTTTCACTAATTTGCCAATGAATTTCAGCAGCTTCCACATCTCTCACATTTAAGATATGAATAATAACACATGTTTCACAATTACAATTGGCAACATTTTCAAGTGGCTGGGCCATTTTTAATACTTCTAAATGCATGTTCATACAAGTAAAAGTTTCTGTAATTGCTTTTTTGGATGGTCAACAGTTGAAGGGACTTTGCAAGCATGTTCAGTGATCACAAAGCTCCAATGGCCTTATTTCAGAATGGTACTTACTTTAAAAATGCACCTCATACAACAGTAAAACACATGCAATCTCTGGACATATGTAAAGTGTGCAGTTTCAATCACAAAGGCTTCTCTGTCAAGATAGTAATATACAATCTTATAAACTTTGTTCTGATAAAATGAAACTAGAAAAAATACCCTGTTGGCATTTTCTGTGACCTTGCCTGGGCCTTCAGTTGTATTGACTGTAAAATTCTGCTAAGAATGGTAAAATGGTATGACACTAAAGGAATTCGCCTTGTAAGGTTGGAGTCCAGTCTTGATAATGGAAAATAAGAGGGTCACATTAATGATACACCAGGAATATGATTAAATTCAGGAAGTGATAACAAAGTTGATACACAGCCTACTCCTGTTCTTGACCTAAATAAATATTAGGACATCAGAGGACTTCAGACATGGCAATTACAAATATAATTATGAATGAAAGCCTGCAGGGATGTGGAACAATCTGAAATGTTTCTAGAATTCTTTTTCATTTGGCCTAATTGTGGCTCAGCACCACCTCCATCTTCTGAGTAGCAATCTATCCATTTCATATTAAACATTTTGTTGTATGGCACAGCAGTGAAATTTCACACTACTTCAATAGCCTTAAGGGAATGGAACACCCTGATTGTTTTTAGTGTCACCTCATTTTAGGAATGATATACAGGGTTAAACCAAATTCCACTCACAAAATTTTATTGTATGTCACATAAATATGAATCAATGAGTTACTTTTCATGTAACAAAACAACAAAATGAAAGCTGTGTTGTATTAAAGGTTTGATATTTAGTTTATTAGGAAGCTATTGCAAGTTTGTGACTGTTATTTTAACTTTGTTTCAGGTAATCATTGATATTGAATGGGGTGCCTTTGGTGACAATGGAGTCCTTGATTTCATTAAAACTGACTATGACCGTGAAGTGGACAAGAATTCTCTTCTTGCAACATCATTCACGTATGTATACAGAGTAACAGTTGTTTAAATGTCTTATAATACCTTCATTTGGAAAAATGGATCTTTATACAGTGATGCTTTTTCTCAAAATAAGACTGGAAGTTGTCAGTCTAACTCATTATGGTTAAATTTGGACAGTATAATGATTTTTGGCATTAATTGTTTCAGAACAAAAGGCATAAAAAACAAATGTACACTATGTAAATAAAAACTAAATATAATGACTACAAATCCAGGGGAACTGTGGACCAGAATTTGGGAAAAGAAACATTGATGGTTGCTTTTGCTAAATCTTGCTTCGTGAGAATAAATGAAACTGTAGGATGTGGGGTGACGTCTGCTCAGAATCATATTCACTGTGTACAGGCTCCACGCTGAAAACCTATCTTATGAGATCAGCTTTGCCCATTGTTACACTAATGACACTCATTTGAATGGTGTCCAGATAGTCCACTCTTCTTTGTGGCTATGGGAGAGTCCTCCAGGTTGTCATCCAGCTATCTACATAAAGAATTCTGGCATCCACGTTGGAAGTCTGATTTGCTGAGGTGGTGCCATAAGTATCTCAGTTGTTTGGGGACACTTTTTCACAGTATACTTTTGAATGTGCCTTCTGATATCCAAATAGAAGATGAGCTTCAGATGTTACTACTTTGGTCTTTTCTTTTCTACTTCCTACTTCTTGTCCAGTGTCAAGAGGAGCTATTCCACCAAGCCAGTATATCTTCTCCTTAGGTGTGGGCCATAGACCATCAGTAATAATACAACATATCTAATCCAAAGCTGCATTTACTGCTTTGGTGTGATGGGATCTAGACCATACAGGTCCTGTTTACTTAGGTGCAGAGTGGCACAAAAGGAGTGCAGCAGTCCACACAGTTTCTGGTTGTGCTCCCCAAGATATTCCCATCAATTTGCACAAAATTATTCCTTTTAGCCACTTCTAATGCTTCTGTGAGTTTACATTCCATGTTTATACTGATACGAAATAGCTAGCTATCATTTAAAAAGAAAATCACCTTCAGCAGAGTTGAATTGCTGGATTCTTCAGTTACTAAAATTTTGCTACACGTAAGGAAACATTGCACCATTTCTGTGTATCCTTTACAATTTACATGCCTTGCAAACTTGGCCAAGGTGACAATACTGTTGTCGTTACATTCAAAAAATGGGGAGAGGAGACAGTGACAGCATATGCTCCAGTATTAGTACATGTATAGCACTGTTACATTCTACTTGCCTATATCTCAATGCTCTGCATAGCACAACAATGAAACAAAGATCAACACTTTTTGTTTGGCAATACATCTGACACCTTTACTTTGACAGTATGAATTTACAGTACAATTTGTATCAATCTACATTTCACCTAACTAAACCAGTGGCCCCATTATGAAAAAAAAAAGAATAAGAATTATAATAGTTGATAACTCATTTATTCTGGCACCTTTCACATCTACAGCTGCATCTGTACTCTGTAAGCCACCTTTTGACATGTGTCAGAGGAAACTTTGTGTAGCAGTTTTACTTAGCTTTCTTCTATTCCAGTTGCATATGGTTTGCAGAAAGAAAGATGGCTTTTAAACCTACATGTGGGTCTGAATCTCTCTAATTCTATCTTCTTGGTGTTTCTGCAAAATATATGTAGGTGGAATCAATATATTGGTTGACTCTTCCAGGAATGTACACTCTCGGGACTTTAACAGTAAACCCCACTGTGATGCAGAACACATCTCTTACTGTGTCTGCCAGTGGAGATGGATGAGCATCTCCATTATGCTTTCATGCTTACTAAATGAAACTGTAACAGGACCCTGACTGAAAGCAGTATTCAAGTATTGATCAAATGAGTGTTTTATAAGCCACTTCGTTTCCTGATGGACTACATTCCCTGTGGATTCTTCCAATAAACCTCAGTCTGACATCTACCTTTTAAAATCAAATTTCATAGACAGAATAATTTTTCTTACATAGGGAGTATGCCAGGACTGGTGATGGGGGTCAGAGAATGGTCTGAATGGTGATGTAATGTAAGGTGCCAGGCATCTCAACTAAAGCCGTTTTCCCTTGTGGGCCTTCACACAGGAAATATCATGCTTTTATCTCTTTGCCACTTAATTTGCAAGCTATGCAATGGACACAGTTATTCTCTGTTACTAAAGTGAAAATAGAGCAAGAATAATTGAAAAAATAAGTAAATAAATAACATTCACTTTGGACCAGAATCAAACCCACACCCCTGTTTTTATCTAATACTTCAAACAAGACATTTTCCCCAGAATGTAATTAGACGTTAATGTATTGCCAACATCAGTGTCAATCAAGACTGAATGTTACTTTGTATTGTGAAAGAAATTGGTGATGAGTGTGTTGAAGGAACAGAAGTGGGACACTGGAGTATGACTTATTAATTACAAATCTGTGTGAGTGACTCATTAAAACTGTTATACTTAAAACTCTTTGAATCTGCAGTCCAAGACAGAACTTCCCCTTCTGGCTAATTACTTAATTATTTCCTACAGGATGGGCAAAATAAAACTAGCTCAGAAAATACTTACAATAATGCTAGCATGGGGTTGATCTTTGTTAATGAACATCAGAGAAGATGCTGGAAGTAGCTAAAATTGACATCTATGCAGTGCTGTACTCAATTTTTCAAATTGTGATACATATTTAACAACCCTGCCTGAGTGATATCAGCAATATTTTCAGTGTCCTGCTGTGGCTTTACCAGTTTGTCAAGATTATCTGAATACACCTGACTCTTCAATTTATCCCACAAGTAAAAATCACAGGAGGAGAGGTCAGATGATTGAGGTGGCCAGGAGATTGCACTGTGCCTCTGTTGATTGCCCTCTTGTCACTGAATACATACCTCATGCACTCTTGACAAGG